>NC_142436.1:24967500-29967500 GCF_059453495.1 Arachis ipaensis
CGTGGTTGAATAGAAAACAGAAGTAATGCATTAATTCATTGAGACACAGCAGAGTTCCTCACCCCCAACCAAGGGGTTTAGAGACTCATGCCGTCAGAAATATAATATGAAAGGTATAAAATGTCATGAGGTCAAAATAAATCTCTAAAAGTTGTTTTAAATACTAAACTAGTAACCTAGGTTTACAGAAATTGAGTAAACTATGATAGATAGTGCATAAATCCACTTCCGGGGCCCACTTGGTGTGTGCTGGGGCTGAGACTTGAGCTTTACACGTGCCTAGGCTGTTTCTGGAGTTAAACGCCAGGTTGTGACCTGTTTTGGACATTTAACTCCAACTTGTAACCTGTTTCTGGCGTTTAACGCCAGAATAGGGCAGAGAACTGGCGTTTAACACCAGTTTGTGTCATCTAAAAACGGGCAAAATATGGACCATTATATATTTCTGGAAAGCCCTGGATGTCTACTTTCCAACGCAATTAAGAGTATGCCATTTGGACTTCTGTAGCTCCAGAAAATCCATTTCGAGTGTAGGGAGGTCAGAATCCAACAGCATCTGCAGTTTTTTTTTCAGCCTCTGAATCAGATTTTGCTCAAGTCCCTCAATTTCAGCCAGAAAATACATGAAATCACAGAAAAATACACAAAATCATAGTAAAGTCTAGAAATATGAATTTTTCATAAAAACTAATAAAAACATATTAAAAACTAACTAAATCATACTAAAAACTATGTAAAAACAATGCCAAAAAGCGTATAAATTATCCGCTCATCATAACACCAAACTTAAATTGTTGCTTGTCTCCAAGCAACTGAAAATGAAATAGGATAAAAGAAGAGAATATACTATAAGTTCTAAAATATCAATGAAACTTAGCTCCAATCAGATGAGCGGGACTAGTAGCTTGTTGCCTCTTGAATAGTTTTGGCATCTCACTTTATCCATTGAAGTTCAGAATGATTGGCATCTATAGGAACTCAGAATTCAGATAATGTTATTGATTCTCCTAGTTCAGTATGTTTATTCTTGAACACAGCTACTTTATGAGTCTTGGCCGTGGCCCTAAGCACTTTGTTTTCCAGTATTACCACCGGATACATAAATGCCACAGACACATAACTGGGTGAACCTTTTCAGATTGTGACTCAGCTTTGCTAGAGTCCCCAATTAGAGGTGTCCAGGGTTCTTAAGCACACTCTTCTTTTTGCTTTGGACCTCGACTTTAACCGCTCAGTCTCAAGTTTTCACTTGACACCTTCACGCCACAAGCACATGGTTAGAGACAGCTTGGTTTAGCCGCTTAGGCCAGTATTTTATTCCTTTAGGCCCTCCTATCCATTGATGCTCAAAGTCTTGGATCCTTTTTTATCTTGCCTTTTGGTTTTAAGGGTTATTGGCTTTTTGCTCTTGCCTTTTGGTTTAAAGAGCTTTTGGCTTTTTTTGCTTGCTTTTTCTTTTTTTTTTTGTCGCAAACTTTTGTATTCACTGCTTTTTCTTGCTTCAAGAATCATTTTTATGATTTTTCAGATTATCAAATAACATGTCTCCTTTTTCATCATTCTTTCAGAAGCCAACATATTTAACATTTATAAACAACAATTTCAAAAGATATATGCACTGTTCAAGCATTCATTCAGAGAACAGAAAGTATTGTCACCACATCAAAATAATTAAACTAATTTCAAGGATGAATTCAAAACCATGTACTTCTTGTTCTTTTGTAATTAAAGCATTTTTCATTTAAGGGAGGTGATAGATTCATAGGACATTCATAGATTTAATACATAGACTCTAATCTTTATTCATTATTTAATGGAAATAATATAAAATAGGCATAAAAAGCAGACAATTAGTAACGAAAGGAAATTAAGGACATAAAGACAATTGACTCTAATTCTAATACTCATGTACTTTTAAAATAGATAAAAGGTTATCACAGAGTTAGGACTCAACAACCTTTGCTTTAGGAGGTAGATGCCTCTTTAGTCTGTGGGGTGCTTGGCCCTTCAAGAGATAGCTTCTGGTGCTTCAGCTCTTTCAGTTCACGCCCTTGCTCTTCTTGTTCCCTAAGCAGTTTGCAGAGCATGCTGCTTTGATTTTGCTGCTCTTCCTTCAGTTGATCCATAGCTTCTTGCAACTTGGTGATAGATGCTTCTAGGCGCCCCCAGTATTCAAATTGAGGAATTTCTAGGAGGAACTCCTGTGCTCTCCTCTTGATGGGGTTGTCCTGCACTTGTCCTTTCATTGACTTTTTGGTGATTGGTTGCTCAACTGAGATATACTTATCTACTCCCATTTTTACCCCAGTATCTTTACATAACAGAGAGATCAAGCTTGGATAAGCCAATTTGGCATCTTTGGAGTTCTTGTTTGCAATTTTGTAAAGCTCACAAGAAATCAGCTGATGAACTTCCACTTCTTTTTCCAGCATAATGCAATGAATCATCACCGCTCTTTTGATGGTGACTTCAGAGCGGTTGCTAGTGGGCAGTATAGAGCGCCCAATGAAGTCCAGCCAGCCTCTGGCGACTGGTTTGAGATCTCCTCTTTTGAGTTGGTTTGGGACACCCTTTGTGTTGGTTGTCCATTTGGCTCCAGGGAGGCATATGTCCTCTAGAATTTTGTCCAAGCTCTGATTTGGTCTCATCATTCTCCTATTAAAGGAGTCTGGGTCATCTTGCAGTTGAGGCAGCTTGAAGATCTCCCTTATTTTGTCAGAGTGGGTGTGAACAATCTTCCCTCTGACCAGAGTTCGATAGTCATAGAATGCGGTTTCAGCTATTCTCTGCCTGTCTGTCTGCCACAGATTAGAGTAAAATTCCTGAACCATTTTTCTTCCCACCTTTGTCTCAGGATTAGCTAGGATTTCCCAGCTCCTGTTTCAAATTTGCTCTTGGATCTCCGGATATTCGTCTTCTTTCAGATCGAATTTAACTTCCGGGATCACTGACCTTAGACCCATTATTTTGTAGTAATGGTCTGAATGTTCTTTGGTTAAGAACTTTCCTTGATTCCAAAGTGGTTTTAGAATATTCTCTTTCTTGCCTCTTGAGGTGGTTTGTTTTTCCTTAGGAGCCATGATCTTGGTGGGTATTGGCTTAGTGATCATGGATAAACACACCAAACTTAGAGGTTTGCTTGTCCCCAAGCAAAAGAAAGGAAATGAGAAGGATAGAGGGAGAGCCAAGTTCGAATTGTGGAAGAAAGGGGGAGGCCGAACGAGGATTTAAAGGGAAAGGGGGGTGGGTTTTCGAAAATTTTTGAAAAAGATATGATAGAAAATGTGATTTGGAAAAGATAAGTATGATAGGAAAAGATGTAATTTAAAATTGAAAAGATATGAAAGATATTTGAAAAAGATAGATTTGTTCTAAAAATATTGTGAAGCTTTGAAAAAGATATTGATGAGTTTGAATTTTTTTTTTGAAAAAGATAGATTTGTTTTGAAAAAGATTTGAGAAGAGGTTGAAGAAGAATTGAGAAAGATTTAATTTTAGGATTAAGATATTTTAAAAATTTTTGGAAAAAGTTTGAAAAATGAAAGTATGGGAACATGTTTATACAAGAAAAATAGATGGAGATATGAAATTTTGAAAAAAAAATCAAGTTGGGAACAAAAATTCCTCCCCTCCACAATCCTGGCGTTAAATGCCCAACTGCTGCTTGTTTGGGCGTTTAACGCCCATCTGTTGCCTGTTCTGGGCGTTTAACGCCCAGCTGTTGCTTCTGGCTGGCGTTAAACGCCAGAAATCTTTCGTCACTGGGCATTTTTCTGAACGCCCAGGATGCTGCAGGTATGACGTTAAATGCCCAGAATGGTGCCCATTTTGGCATTTAACGCCCAAATATACCTCTTACTGGCGTTTTCTTGCCAGTGAGCTCTTTCTCCCTGTTTTGTATTCTGAATCCTTCTGTAACCCTGTGAACTTATGCAATTGATTCGTTATCTTGAAGATTATTTATATTAAGCTTTTATAATTAAAAATAAATAAATAAAAAGCTTTGCTAATGGCTGGGTTGCCTCCCAGCAAACGCTTCTTTATTGTCTTTAGCTGGACCTTGCTGAGCTTTTAATCTAGCCTCAGCCTTGAGCACTCTTGCTCAACATTGCCTTCAAGATAATGCTTGATTCTCTGTCCATTAACAATGAACTTCTTATTAGAATCAATGTCTTGAAGCTCCACATAGCCATATGGTGACACACTTGTAATCACATATGGTCTCCTTCACCGGGATTTCAGTTTCCCGGGAAATAGCCTGAGCCTAGAGTTAAACAGCAGAACCTTCTGTCCTGGTTCAAAGACTCTAGATGACAGCTTTCTGTCATGCCACCTTTTTGCTTTCTCTTTGTAAAGCTTGGCATTTTTGAAAGCAGTGAGTCTGAATTCCTCTAGCTCATTTAGCTGGAGCAATCTTTTTTCTCCAACTAATTTGGCATCAAAGTTTAGGAATCTGGTTGCCCAATAGGCCTTATGTTCCAGTTCCACAGGCAGATGGCAGGCCTTACCATACACAAGCTGGTATAGAGAGGTCCCTATAGGAGTTTTGAATGCTGTTTCCTAAGCCCACAGAACATCATCCAAGCTTCTCGCCCAATCCTGTCTACGGGTACTTACAGTCCATTCCAGGATTCTTTTTAGTTCTCTATTAGAGACTTCAGCTTGCCCGTTTATCTGTGGATGATATAGAGTTGCCACCTTGTGGCTAATTCCATATTGGACCATAGCAGAGTAAAGCTGTTTGTTGCAGAAGTGAGTGCCCCCATCACTAATTAGTGCTCTAGGGACACCAAACCTGCTGAAGATATGTTTCTGGAGGAACTTTAGCACTGTCTTAGTGTCATTAGTGGGTGTGGCAATGGCCTTTACCCATTTGGATACATAGTCGACTGCCACCAGAATATAAGTGTTTGAGTATGATGGTGGGAAAGGCCCCATGAAGTCAATACCCCATACATCAAACAACTCAATCTCTAAGATTCCTTGTTGAGGCATGGCATAACCATGAGGCAGATTACTAGCTCTCTGGCAACTGGCACAGTTACGTACAAACTCTCGGGAATCTCTATAGAGGGTAGGCAAGTAGAAGCCACATTGGAGGACCTTGGTGGCTGTTCGCTCACCTCCGAAGTGGCCTCCATATTGTGACCCATGGCAATGCCATAAGATCTTCTGTGCTTCTTCTCTAGGCACACACCTTCGAATTATTCCGTCTGCACATCTCTTAAAGAGATAGGGTTCATCCCACAAGTAGTATTTTGCATCAGTAATTAATTTTTTCTTTTGTTGCCTGCTGTACTCCTTGGGTATGAACCTTGCAGCTTTATAGTTTGCAATGTCTGCAAACCATGGTGTTTCCTAAATGGCGAACAAATGCTCATCCGGAAAGGTTTCAGAGATCTCAATAGAGGGAAAGGACGCCCCTTCTACTGGTTCTATCCGGGACAGATGATCAGCCACTTGGTTTTCTGTCCCTTTTCTGTCTCTTATTTCTATATCAAACTCTTGCAGAAGCAACACCCATCTTATGAGCCTGGGTTTTGAATCATGCTTTGTAAGTAGATATTTAAGAGCAGCATGGTCAGTGTACACAATCACTTTTGATCCTACTAAGTATGATCTAAACTTGTCAATGGCATAAACCACTGCAAGCAATTCTTTTTCTGTGGTTGTGTAATTTTTCTGGGCATCATTTAAAACACGGCTAGCATAATAAATGACATGCAGAAGCTTGTCATGCCTCTGCCCTAATACTGCACCAATGGCATGATCACTGGCATCACACATTAGTTCGAATGGTAATGTCCAGTCTAGTACAGAAATAACTGGTACTGTGATCAGCTTAGCTTTCAGAGTTTCAAACGCCTGCTGACACTCTGTGTCAAACATAAATGGCGTGTCAGCAGCTAGCAGGTTGCTCAGGGGTTTTGCAATTTTTGAAAAATCCTTTATAAACCTCCTATAGAATCCTGCATGCCCTATAAAGCTTCTGATTGCCTTAACATTGGCAGGTGGTGGTAATTTTTCAATTACCTCCACCTTAGCTTGATCCACCTCTATTCCCTTGTTCAAAATCTTGTGCCCAAGGACAATCCCTTCAGTCACCATAAAGTGACATTTTTCCCAGTTTAAAACCAGGTTAGTCTCTTGGCATCTTTTCAGAACCAGTGTCAGGTGATCAAGACAGGAGCTGAATGAGTCTCCATATACTGAGAAGTCATCCATGAAGACTTTCAGAAAATTTTCCACCATATCACAGAAAATAGAGAGCATGCATCTCTGAAAGGTTGCAGGTGCATTACACAGCCCAAATGGCATCCTTCTGTAGGCAAATACTCCAGATGGACATGTGAATGCTGTTTTCTCTTGATCCTGGGGATCTACTGCAATTTGGTTGTAACCTGAATAGCCATCCAAAAAGCAGTAATAATCATGACCTGCTATTCTTTCTAGCATCTGGTCTATGAATGGTAAAGGAAAATGATCCTTTCTGGTGGCTGTATTGAGCCTTCTGTAGTCAATACACATGCGCCACCCTATAACTGTTCTTGTAGGAACTAGTTTCATTTTTTTCATTATGAACCACTGTCATGCCTCCCTTTTTGGAGACAACTTGGACAAGGCTCACCCAGGGGCTATCAGAAATAGGATAAATAATTCCAGCCTCCAGTAATTTGGTGACCTCTTTTTGCACCACTTCCTTCATGGCTGGATTTAGCTGCATCTGTGGTTGAACCACTGGCTTAGCATCGTCCTCCAATAGGTTCTTGTGCATGCATCTTGCTGGGCTGATGCCCTTAAGATCACTTGTGGACCACCCAAGAGCTGTCTTGTGTGTCCTTAGCACTTGAAGTAGCGCTTCCTCTTCCAGAGGATTTAAAGCAGAGCTTATGATCACCGGAAAAGTGTCACCTTCTCCCAGAAATGCATATTTCAGGGATGGTGGTAATAGTTTGAGCTCAGGTTTAGGAGGTTTTTCCTCTTCCTGAGGAAGTTTCAGAGGCTTTTTCAATTCCTCTGAATCCTCCAGATCAGGCTGAACATCTTTAAAGATGTCTTCCAGCTCTGATTCGAGACTCTCAGCCATGTTGATCTCCTCTACCAAAGAGTCAATAAGATCAACTTTCATGCAGTCTTTTGGTGTGTCTAGATGCTGCATGGCTTTGACAGCATTCAACTTAAACTCATCCTCATTGACTCTCAGGGTTAGTTCCCCCTTTTGGACATCAATGAGAGTTCGTCCAGTTGCTAGGAAAGGTCTTCCTAGAATGAGAGTAGAACTCTTGTGCTCCTCCATTTCCAGCACTACAAAGTCAGTGGGGAAGGCGAATGGCCCAACCCTGACAATCATGTCTTCAATCACGCCTGATGGGTATTTAATTGAGCCATCAGCAAGTTGGAGACATATCCGGGTTGGTTTGACTTCTTCAGTTAGACCAAGCTTTCTGATAGTGGATGCAGGTATTAGGTTGATGCTTGTCCCAAGATCACATAAAGTTGTCTTGGTGCAATTATCCTCTAATATGCATGGTATCATAAAGCTCCTGAGATCTTTAAGCTTTTCTGGGAAGCTTTTCAGAATGATTGCACTGCATTCTTTAGTGAGGAGAACTCTTTCAGTTTCTCTCCAATCCTTCTTATGACTCAAGATCTCTTTCATGAACTTAGCATAAGAGGGTATTTGCTCAAGTGCCTCTGCAAACGGAATCTTTATTTCAAGAGTCCTGAGATAGTCTGCAAAGCGGGCAAATTGCTTATCCTGTTCATCCTAGCAGAGTTTTTGAGGATAAGGCATCTTGGCTTTGTATTCCTCAACCTTAGTTGCTGCAGGTTTATTTCCTACAGAGGTGGTTGGAGAAGTCTTTTTAGAGGGGTTGCTATCAGCACTTGTGTGTGTCTGATCCCTTACTGGCGTTTGAATGCTAGGGTTAGAAGCTTGATTGGTGTTGGACACCAATTTCTTGCCTGTTTCTGGTGTTTGAATGCCAGAACTGAGCTTCCATTGGGCGTTTGACGCCAGCTCCTTGCCTGTTTCTGGTGTTTGAACGCCAGAGTTGTTCCTCTCTGGGCTCTTACTGTTCTCAGAGGGATTTTGGATAATATTTTGCTCATCCTCTGTCAGTTGTTCTTTCCTTGGCTTTCTGCTGCTCTGAAGTGAGGTATTTAATGTTTTTCCACTTCTTAATTGAATTGCCTGGCACTCTTCTGTTATCTGCTTTGATAACTGCTGTTTTGTCTGATTCAATTGTGCTTCCATATTTTTATTAGCTTTTTTGGTGTCTTGTAGCATCTCCTTGAATTCTGCTAGCTGTTTTGTTAGAAAACACAATTGTTGATTGAGTTCAGCAACTTGTTCTGGAGGACCAAGTTCAGTAGACATTGCTTTGGCTTCTTTTATGGAGGACCCACTACTTATGTATAGATGCTGATTTCTAGCAAATATATCAATAAGCTCTTGAGCCTCTTCAATAGTTTTTCTCATATGTATAGATCCACCAACTGAGTGGTCTAGAGATATCTGAGCTCTTTCTGTAAGCCCATAGTAGAAGATGTCTAATTGCACCCACTCTGAAAACATTTCAGAGGGGCATTTCCTTAGCATCCCTCTGTACCTCTCCCAGGCGTTATAAATGGATTCATTATCCTCTTGTTTAAAGCCTTGGATGTCCAGCCTTAGCTGTGTCATCCTTTTTGGAGGGAAATATTGATTCAGGAATTTGTCTGATAACTGTTTCCATGTTCTTATGCTTGCTGTGGGTTGGTTATTTAACCACCTCTTAGCTTGATCTTTTACAGCAAACGAAAATAGTAACAGTCTGTATACATCCTGATCTACCTCCTTGTCACGTACTGTGTCAGCAATTTGCAAGAATTATGCCAGAAACTCAGTAGGTTCTTCTTGTGGAAGACCGGAATACTGGCAGTTTTGCTGTACCATGACAATGAGCTGAGGATTTAGCTCAAAACTGTCTGCTTTGATGGGAGGTATACAAATACTACTCCCATATGCAGCAGTAGTGGGATTAGCATATGATCCCAGAGTCCTTCTGGACTGTTCATTTCTACTTAGATCCAAGATGGATAAAATGGAATTGATATGAATTGCAAAGAAAATATATTTTTGTTTTTATTTTATTGAAGTAGAACAAACCAAATTATTAAGAAAAATAAAAATAATAAGATAAAATAAAATAAAATAATTAGAAATTAAAATATAAATTTCGAAAACTTAGAGAAAAAATAAATTTGAAAGTGAAAATAATTGCTTAATTGAGAAGATTTGAAAAACTTTGGATGTGATTTTTGAAAAAGATTTTGAATTTTGAAAAGATTTGATTTTTAAAATAAAAATCTAAATTTTTAAAAGTAATTTTCGAAAATTCAATTTAAATTAAAGAGAAAAGATATTTTTGAATTTAACGAGGAAAGAGAAAAACAATAAAATGACACAAGACTTAAAATTTTTAGATCTAATGCTCCTTGTTTTTCGAAACTTTTGGAGGAAAAATACCAAGGAACACCAAACTTAAAGATTTTAAGATCGAAACATAACACTTTGAAGACTCACAAGAACATAAAAAGAACACCAAACTTAAAACTTTTAGAAAACTAAAAATAATTTTTCGAAAATAAAAGATTAACAGGAGAACACCAAACTTAAAAGTTTGACATGAGATTTAATCAAAGAAAAATTATTTTTGAAAAAATTTTAAAAGAAAAATTCCCAATTACCAAGAACATAAGTACACTGCTCTAGCCAATTGAGCTATAAATTTAAAGTGTTTTAATAAAGGTATTTAATGTATAAATTTTTTTTTTTGAAAACTGATAAGTTGAAAATGCACAAGAAAAATGAGAAAAGACACAGGACAGGAAAAAACTAAAGATCAAACAAGAAAAATAGCAAGAACAACTTGAAGATCAAGAAAGAACACTGAACACAAATTCAAAAATTTAAGGGAGAATAAAAATATACAATTGACACCAAACTTAAAATATGAAACTAAACTCAAACAAAAAAACTCTAAAGATTAATAAAAAAAATAATAAATTTTTGGAAAATTTTTGAAATGAAAATAAAAGACTCTGACCCAAAAGACAAAATTTTCCTAATCTAAGCAACAAGATGAACCGTCAGTTGTTCAAACTCGAACAATTCCCGGCAACGGCGCCAAAAACTTGGTGCACGAATTGTAAATCACACTTTTCACAACTCGTACCACTAACCAGCAAGTGCACTGGGTCGTCCAAGTAATACCTTACGTGAGTAAGGGTCGATCCCACGGAGATTGTCGGCTTGATGCAAGCTATGGTTATTTTGTAATTCTTAGTCAGAAAATCAATGATAAGAGTGATTATATTTATGAAGAGTAAAAAGCATAAATTAAATAGTACTTGTTATGCAGTAATGGAGAACAGATTGAGGTTTTGGAGATGCTCTGTCTTCTAAATCTCTGCTTTCCTACTGTCTTCTTCTTCACGCACGCAGGTCTCCTTCCATGGCAAGCTGTATGTTGGTGGATCACCATTGTCAATGGCTACCATCCGTCCTCTCAGTGAAAATGGTCCAAATGCGCTGTCACCGCACGGCTAATCATCTGTCGGTTCTCACTCATGTTGGAATAAGATCCATTGATCCTTTTGCGTCTGTCACTACGCCCAGCACTTGTGAGTTTGATTCTCATCACAGTCATCCCATCCCAGATCCTACTCGGAATACCACAGACAAGGTTTAGACTTTCCGGATCTCAGGAATGGTCGCCAATAATCCTAGCCTATACCACGAAGACTCTGATCATGAACCAAGAGGCTAAGAGATACACACTCAATCCAAGGTAGAACGGAAGTGGTTGTCAGGCACGCGTTCATAGGTTGAGAATGATGATGAGTGTCACGGATCATCACATTCATCACGGTTAAGTACAAGCGAGTATCTTAGAATAGAAACAAGCGTGGTTGAATAGAAAATAGAAGTAATTGCATTAATTCATCGAGACACAGCAGAGCTCCTCACCCCCAACCATGGGGTTTAGAGACTCATGCCATCAGAAATACAATATGAAATGTGTAAAATGTCATGAGTTCAAAATAAATCTCTAAAAGTTATTTTAAATACTAAACTAGTAACCTAGGTTTACAGAAATTGAGTAAACTATGATAGATGGTGCATAAATCCACTTTCGGGGCCCACTTGGTGTGTGCTGGGGCTGAGACTTGAGCTTTACACGTGTCTAGACTGTTTCTGGAGTTAAACACCAGGTTGTAACCTGTTTTGGGCGTTTAACTCCAACTTGTAACCTGTTTCTGGCGTTTAACTCCAAAATAGGACAGAGAATTAGCGTTGAATGCCAGTTTGCATCATCTAAACTCGAGCAAAATATGGACTATTATATATTTCTGGAAAGCCCTGGATGTCTACTTTCCAACGCAATTGAGAGCGTGCCATTTGGACTCTTGTAGCTCCAGAAAATCCATTTCGAGTGCAGAGAGGTCAGAATCCAACTGCATCTACAGTCCTTTTTCAGCCTCTGAATCAGATTTTGCTCAGGTCCCTCAATTTCATCTAGAAAATACCTGAAATTACAGAAAAATACACAAACTCATAGTAAAGTCCAGAAATATGAATTTTGCATAAAAACTAATAAAAATATAGTAAAAACTAACTAAATCATACTAAAAACTATGTAAAAATAATGCCAAAAAGCGTATAAATTATCCGCTCATCAGTGCCCAACCCAAAACTCTACACCACCGTCTAAGTTGTAATCGTCTTCATCTGTGTTGGAAAATAGATTTTTCTTTTGTATCATGTCCAGATTCAATGTATGATAGTGACTGGGTACCGATGACAAGGCTGGAATTGGGTGCGGGGCAGGCAGAAGATACCGACATGATGCCTCAACTGGTGTCTTTGCTGGTATAAATTCTTCCTCATCATCATCTTCAGAAGAACTGCTCTCTTTGCTATCCACAACATACTCCTCGTTGGAGTCCTCATTGTCAACGGCTATGTCTTCCACTGAACTAGCAACGTGTAGCAGTTTCGGTGCGAGAGGTGGGTCATCCTGCACAAAGTCCGACTGGCTAGATCCACCGCCACCGTCATCACCAACTTCCACAGAAAGTTCCATCACTTGGTCCGCTATGATTCTCCCATGGATGTCTAACATCAAGCGCACACGCTCGTCACTATGGAGTCAAAATAGACGAAACCGAAAATTCTGTTTTCTATCTGTGCTAGCAACCTATACTCCACCCTTCCGATCTCTTTTCTCCTGCTACCACCAACGCTACTCAATATCAGACTCTTCAACTCCGACAAAGAACATACTCGCCGGATATACAACAAAATGGGATTCTCACACTCAAATATCACCCCAGTATTACTATTTCTCATATGGCAATTGAGATATACACTTACAACCAGATAACCACTACTACTAGATATTTTGGCTTATTTTTTGGAAGAAAAAGGGTAGAGAAAAAGAAGTGAAATATTTGTAGAGAATACAAAGGGTTACACATCCTTTTATAGATGCTGAAAATTTGTCGTAATGTATTTCGTTTATACTGTAAACGTCATAAATATGCCCTAAGATTTCTCACCACACACACATTTTTGTTGTCACGCACACATTCTTGCTGTCATTATTATGCTTATATATTTTCTTAAATATATATAAATAATAGTAAATAAAAAACACATATTAACCAATACAAGTACATTATTTTAAAATGTTATCTCGAAATATAAATAAGAGGACTTGTTCTCTTCTCTCTTTTTTTATTGAAAAAATAAAACAATCAAATATTAAATGCATCACATAAAATGGTTTATTGGACAAAAAATCATATACTATCATCTAGTAATACTTGTAAAAGAGAAAGAAGAATATGTTAATGTTTGAATAATCAGAAGCTTTTTCTTCAACTTTGCTTCTCTCATTCCTCCAACTTTTATCTACAATGGTGATCTTTTTAAACTTAAAAAGATTCAACTTTTTCTAGTTTTTTTGGGATAAGTACTGTTTTGGTCCCTAACATTGAGGGTCAGAATCGAAACCGTCCCTGATGTAATTTTCGACTTAAAATCGTCCTTAATGTTGCATTTCATTTTAAAATCGTCATTTTTAATAAAATTTTTTAATTTATTCCAAATTTACCCTTACTTTAATTAAAAAAAAATATAAAATAAAAAAAAGAAAATGCATTTTGTGGGGGGGGGGGAGGCAAAGGGTATACGAAGGGGGAGGGGAGGGGGAGGGGGAGGGGGGACGGCGCCGGCGGTGAAGCTTGGAGGGGAAGGGGAAAGGACGTGGGGTGGAGGTGGGGGGAAGGGGAGAGGCGGAGGGGGGAGGGGGAAGGGGGAAGGGGATGGCGGCTATCGCTGTCGCCTCGGCTGTTTCCACCGCCGCTGGATCCGTCGCCCTCGTCGTCTCCCTTAGAGCCGTCGCCATCGAGGGCTAGCAGAGAGAGAAACACGTGAGTCAGGGTCACCACCTCGCCGCCTTTGCCTCTGCCTCTGCCTCGCCGCCTCGCCGACTCCACTGCCGCACCACCGCCCGCCTCTTATTATTATTGTTATTATTATTATTATTATTATTATTATTATTATTATTATTATTATTATTATTATTATTATTATTATTATTATTATTGTTTCTGATTTGTTGCTAATTTGTGGAATATTATTGTTGCTTTCTGTTTCTGATTTGTTGATTTTCTGTTTCTGCTTTTCTGTGTGGAGGTGGAGGTGGATGTGGAGGTGGGGGGAAGGGCAGACGAGGGGGAGGGGACGGGTGGGGACGTGGGGTGGGGGGAAGGGGGAGACAGGGAGGGGGAGGGGACGCGGGGTGGGGGTGGGGGTGGGGGAAGGGGAAAGGGGGGAGGGGGACAGCGACGGCGTTGGTGGTGGTGTTGGTGGTGGTGGAGTGGCAGTGGGTGTTGATGATGATGATGATGGTGATGATGATGTTGATAATGGTGGTGGAGTGGCAGTTGGTGGAGGATAACGATGATGATGTTGATTTTCTGAGTTTTGGTTGGTGTGATGCAGATGGTGATGGAGTGACAGTGGGTGGGGGGTGGTATTGGTGTTGGTGGTGGTGGTGGTGCTGGTGGTGGTGCTGGTGCTAGTTGTGGTGGTGGTGTTGGTGTTGGTGGTGATGGTGGTGGAGGAGGTAATTATGTTGGTAATGGTGGGGGTATTTTTGTCCAAAAAAATTAAAAGGACGATTTTAATACGAAAAAAAACGTTAAGGACGATTTTAAATCCAAAATTAGAAGAGGGACGAAATCGATTCTGGCGCTAAACTTTAGAATTTTTCTTTCTCATCATTTTTTAGAAGAACCCTACTCTCATAAAAATAGTGTGAACAACGTCACTTGAGTCACCTATGAGTACCAAAATCTTACTCTAAAAAGTGTCCTCTTTTTTTTCTTTTATCTATTAGTTCAAATTAAGATTTGATTCCTAAATCCTTATCCTTCAATCCTACTATGTTGCTATTTTTTTCTTTTATGTTATTTTTTAAATTTGATTAATGTGACCTTCTGAGTCATTTTTATTATTCGGTAAATTGTCTAAGTTCCTACTATTTACAACTACAAAATTGTATAATAAATTTTTTAATATAATTTTGTTTAATATAATTTTTTTCACCTCAAATTAATTGCATACTCCATTGAATTGAATATTTTTGCATATGAACCAGATGTTAAAGATTATCTTTTTGGGTATCTTCGTGTGTGTTGGAATTAAAATGCACCTTAGCTTAGTCCTTTTGAATTAGAAAACAATGTAGTGTTCTAATTTTTAAAGAGGCATCTCTTTTTTTTTTTTGGTTCTATTGTAAATTTGTGATAAAATCCTAATTTATAAATAACTAGGCTGCTAACATTTTTTTATATTCATGAGTATTGGTAAGCAATATTAAATCTTATTCTATGTTATATTCTCATTTTACTGCTTAAACCAAATTGAAATCATATAAGCTCAATTTTTATTCATTTCTTATGCACTATTTTCTACCTTTATAGTTTGTTTGATCATTGTTGACAACTTCGAGACATTATATTAGAATTCTTTAATCTAAACTCTCATGACATTTTCGAGTAACAATTTGTCAATGAGTCTTCTCCTTCACTTAAAGCAGCAATTTGTGACAAACCTGTTGTCAAAATGGCAAAAGCCTTTGCTCTTAAATCAGAGGCATCAAAGTAAAAAATATGAGAATCTTAAGTGCTACTCCCTTTCACCACTAACGATGTAGACTCAGCTTTTATCGGCCCTATAATCTCTCTCAATGCTACAAACAAGATAAAAAAAATTTTCATGGTCACTCTCAAAGAAAACCTGTTGCTTTCTAGGACTCTATTCCTATTGGGTATTTCTACTCACACAACAGGTTATTCAGAAATTTCCAAAGACTAACATTGAAGGCTACCGTGCTTGGATGGATAGGGTTGAAACCGAGAAGATGTCCCAGTGAAAAGAAATTAGAATATACGATCTAATCCAACTTAATAAAAATTCTTACACCGTTAATTCAGAACTAATGGGAGGCGCATTATACTTTTGGGACAAGACTTCTCATACTTTTCACACCCCTTACGGCATGATTACTCCTACTCTTTTGGATATAGCTGCTATAACTGGCCTACCTCCTTTGGGAGATGAAATTTTAACTACTACTAATTCAACCACAGGAGTTGAGTATTCCATTGACCTCTCTTCCACCATCTATCAGAGTTTCATTCGCAACAACAAAGGTCAAAATGAAGAACCTGTTTCTGATAATGAGCATATAGCCTTCGATCTTTATTGGTTGAGCGATGTTATTTTTTGTGCTCAGAGTATTCAAGTCGATGCTATTTAAATTCCATTGGCCATTATGTTAGCCGAAGGTAGGAAGTTGTGTCTATCCAAATTGTTCTTGGCTCAACTATATCTCAATTTAAATTGGATCAAGGACCTTATGAGGGAGAAAAGGAGAATTACTAATGTTGACGGTCCCATTTGGTTTTTTCAATTATGGTTTTGTGCCATTTTTGAGTCTGAGTTGTGACACCCTACCACACAGAGCCTTATGCTTAAGTCATAAGATAGAGGTGGTGAGGTATTACGACCTCTAAAAGTAAAATTATATATATATAATAATAGTGAAAAAAAGATTTTTAACTAGAAACCTTTGAGGAAAAGGGTAAAGCAAAAATCGTCAAATTGAAAAGCGCAACACTCCCGAATGCAATAACATAAGCGAAACAGGTAAAAGATAAGCTAACACGGATACATATATATATACAGAAGAGTGGAAAAATACAGATAACAAAGCTCAAGTCTTAGTTCGCGAAGGTAACCGGCCCGAGCATATAAGTATACATACATATATATATGGGAACCCAAAAAATAAAACCAAAAATGACAGAGTTACAGAATCTGTTTCTCCAAAACAACCTCTAAGAGGAGTTAATACATCATATATATATATATATATATATATATATATATATATATATAAGAGGAGATAATGAGTATCTATTTAAATATATATAACCAAAATAAAACCCCGAGAGATAAGGATCTTCGCTAAATCAGAAGCTTCCAGCATGCCTCAGTGAGGAGCCTCATGTCCTGCATCTGAAAACCACAAAATCCACATGGGTGAGAACCGGAGGTTCTCAACATGGTAACAGTGCCCACATACCTAACATATAATGTCCGAGAAAAGCTGAAGGCAATTCTAGAACTTCCGACATGTAATTAAAGCTTATAAACATAACTAAACCTTGAAAAAGTAATAGGAAACCAACTAAGAGTCTTTGGTCTATCTAAAACTCTCCTTTCCAACTCTTCCGAACCTCGTAACCGCCACCGGAGCCAGTTCTTACAAACACATTTATTACAGACAAGGAAATTACAGGTAGAAAGCATATACAGCAGATAAACAAATAGCAAGTAGTTATGCAGTCAATTAGGCATTCCAAACAAAACACACCACACAAACATATAGATACATATGCCTGTCCTAGTGGATGATGAGTCTCATCTGTCGGTTATAAAGCCAACCCCACAAGTCCTGGTAGCTAACCATTGGATTGTCCCTCTGTCATGCATCCCTAACTCGAGTAATTCTTAAACATAATCAAATACACCCACACTGGTGTTTATCTACGGGGGCGAGCTCATCCGGAAGTTTTACAGTGTCTGGCCACACTTACGACATAGAGTCAGCAGAGTATCGAGTCTCAACTTGGAGCACGTGGTGGCTAGCCACTGCTTTCACCCAGAGAAACTTGTATCTCAGATATTTGGAATTGCAATAATCACATTATCAATCATCAATCATATACATATACATACTCAGCCATAATTCAATATTTATCACAGCCATCTGACTCATAACATAATCCATAACCAGCTATAATTCATTATCAAATATAGCCATTCAGATCATGGCATACACAGCACTTCTACCATCATCCCAATAACTCATACAATTATCATTAATAATGATTCATCATTAATTCTCCCCTTACATCATCCACAAGTTACCACTTTTCTATCTTTTTCTCATTACTAGGCATTCTATTATGATTTAGGACTAAAATAATGAAATTGGGGGCTTAGAGGTTTGAGATTTGGTTTTAAAAATACAAAACTCATATTTGCTGAAAACAGGGTCACACGTACGCGTGGGCCACGCATACGCGTGAGCGCATGTTTGGACCATGTCACGTACCCATCACCCTTCCCGCGTATGCATGTGCACCAAACAGAATCGAATGGTCGCGTATGATGGGGTTCGCATACGCAAAAACTTCAGGTCACGCGTACGCGTGGACCACGCGTATGCGTGTGCGGCATTTTAGCCCATTTTGCGTACGCATAGCCTTGTCTGCGTACGCATGTACGCTGGACAGAAACGACCCTTCGCGAACGAAGGGTATGTGTATGCATATAATGCAAAAGCTTTCAAAAAGCTGCTAAGGGCCAGTTTGGCTAAACTTCTTAAATAAGTTCTTTTGAAAAATGAGCTTAAAATATAAGGACTTTTATTAATAACAACTTTTAAATAAGTTATTTTGTGTTTGGAAAGTTATTATAGAAGTCCTTATTTTAAAGTTGTGTGTTAAATATGAGTGATAAAATAGCTTTTGAAAATAGGAGAAGTCATATTTTTTAACTTCTTCAAAAGCTCTTAAATAACTTTTTGAAAAGTTAAAAGTTTATCTAAAAAATTGTACCAAACACTATTAATGTAACTTTTTATAAGTCAAAAGTTAAAAAAAGTAGCTTTTGGAGTTTTCCAAACGGACTCTAAGTCCAGAATTTTCAGCTTTGTATACCAAACTTTGATTGAGCATAACTTCCTCATTTTAAAACATTTTTCTTCTATTTTTTGAACGGCATAAACATCTCAGATCAAATTTTACTTCTAAATAAGTTTGACACAAATCGAAGGTCCGGAGACCAAGTTATGCTTAGCCAAAGTTGGGTTAAAATCACAATTTTCACAAAATTCGTAAAACCTCAAATTCCAAAACATACACTTTCCAAACCCTTTAAAACCAACCCAAACCCTAGCCAATTCAGCATTAACCACATTTCACTCAATTTTGAACTTTCTTACTCAATCCAAAGTCTACCAATTTACCACTTTTGACCAATCTCATTTGAATAACTCAATTTCAAATAACATACTTTGTCAAACATTGTTCCATACCTCAATTCTAACAAAATTCAATTCAATCAACCACTATACATACAATTGATGACAAGTCATCTTATGCTAGCTTTTTAAGCATTTTTCACTTGTCTCATTTAGTTTTATGTACTTTCTTGCATTATAAGTAGGTGATTTAGAGTGGATTTGCATGGTTTTGTTGAATCAATCAACTATCCTTTATTTGACACAAAATCATAAGGTTTAAGCTAAAATTAGTTGGTTTTTGAATGATTTGTAAACCTTGTGAATTGTTAAAACTTTGATTGGTTATTTTGATTACTTGTAGGTGAAGAAATGGTGGAAAAAGAAATTTTTGGCACGCTTTTGAAGTTAAAACACGCTTTGGACCTTAGGCCACACTTTGGAAAGTGTGAACTAAGGAAATAAAAGCGTGGCGCATCAAGCAAGGCAAGGCCATGGCGCTCACTAATTGAGTGTAGCGCTCTCTATTTGAGTGCTAGAGCAAAGCATAGCGCTAAGTTGGTGCACTTAACTGAGCACCCAAGGAAGCAAGCAAAATGAGGAGTGCTCAGTTAACTTATTTCACTTTATCATGCATCAACCAAAAGAAAATCAAGACGCAATACCAAGAAGTGAACTCACTAAGTTTTGAACCAAGCACCTGAGGAACCAAGAGAAGCACTACTTGTAAGAATATAGGCCAAAATGGCTTCAGTAAGGTTCGAAATGGGAACCTTGTACAAGCACACAAGGGAGCGCTCAGTTCTCTTCATTAACTGAATGCTAGGCCTAAGGAATTGTTGAACCAAAGAGGCTCCACTAGAGCTCGAACTGGGGAACAAAGAAAACAACTAAAAGGCGCTGCGTTGGCTTTAATAACTGAGCACTCTTAGAGTGAACAAGGGAGCTCCCAAAATGGCCTCACTAAGGCTCGAAATGGAGGCATAAGGAAAGCAAAAAGGGCGTTGCGTGAAATGATTTCACTGAGCGCTATACTTGCAAGGAAAATGGGCACAAATGCATTCAGCAGGGTTCGAATTGGGAACCTCCCACCCAAAGCTTGGAGCGCTGCGTTCAATTGCTACACTGAGCGCTACACAAGGCTTGGCGCAACAAAATTGAAGGCCCAAGGCAAAGGGAGCGCTGCGCTTTCTCTTTTAATTGAGCGCTCCCCTGGGAGGTGTCCCATGGGGCCAATTTCAATTCAATTACCATTTTGGATCTAATTCTTCACCAATTTGAAAAGCCCACTCCAAAGTCTGAAGATCAAAATTAGAAAGTGTATAAATAGGACTTAGTTTGATTTAGAGGGGACCTTTCTTTTTTTTAGTTTTTAACTTTTACTTTCACTTTTGAAATTTCTTTTACTTTTAGTTTTATTTTTAGCTCACTTTTACATTTTAGCTTTGAATTGGGGAATTGGGATTGAGATCAGAGTTCTCTTCCTCTTGTTCTTACTTCTGCATTTCTTACTTTCCTTTTGGAATTTTAGATTGAGATTGAAGGAATTTTGTTTCAAATCTTGATCTGAAATCTCTTTGTTCTTCTTCTGCATAATCTTAGTGAATTAAAAATTTGAATCTGAGTTTTCTTTACTGCTTTCATCTTCTTTTCTTCTGTAAATTGTTCTCTGTTGGATCAAGGAAGAAATTGAGATCTAGACTTATTTTCTAGTCTCATTAAGCCCCTGAGATCTTGAATTTCTTTCCTAGCTTTTACAATTGAGCT
This sequence comes from Arachis ipaensis, assembly GCF_059453495.1. Taxonomy (NCBI): domain Eukaryota; kingdom Viridiplantae; phylum Streptophyta; class Magnoliopsida; order Fabales; family Fabaceae; genus Arachis; species Arachis ipaensis. The sequence continues at coordinate 24,987,918 of NC_142436.1, forward strand.
GAATTTACTTTCTGTCTTGTTCTTCAAGCAATTTACCATTTCTGTTTAGATCTACTGCACTTACTTCATCTTCTTTACTTTCTATTGTTAAATTCTGCATCCCAGCATCCCACATCGCTTTACTATTCAAGCAATTTACATTTCTTGCACTCTAAGCTTCAGCTATTTACATTTCTTGCAATTTAAGTTTTAGTCATTTACATTACTTGCACTTTAAGTTTCATGCAAATTTACTCTTCTGCACTTTAGTTTTCTATCAATTCTCCCTCTCCCTTTTAGTTTCATGCAATTTAGCCTCTGTTGGTTATAATTCACTCAAATCATCAACTGTTTGCTTAACTAAATTCATCACCTGACTAAAATTGCTCAATCCATCAATCCCTGTGGGATCGACCTCACTCATGTGAGTAATTACTACTTCATGCAACCCGGTACACTTGCCGGTGAGTTTAGGTGTTGGAATTCGATTTCAATCCATCAAGTTTTTGGCGCCGTTGCTGGGGATTGATCTAGATTGACAATGATTAAGTAAGGTGGTGGTCTAGATTAAGCACTTTTTCTTTTTATTTTTACTAAGCATATTAACTGTTTGAATTTTTGCTTAAGCTAACACTAACTTCACTCTATCAGTAGAGTGAATTGTTCTTGTTTTTGGTTCTGTGTTTGTTTTTCTTGCTTTTGTATGACAGAGGCAAGGAGAGAGACCCCTACATTCTGTGAGGCTTATGAAAGAACTCTCCGAAGGATAAGAAGAGAAGCAAGAGGGAAGGGAATTGTTGGAGAAGAAGAAATTTTTGAAGAAGAATTTCAAGAAATGGAGGAACATTCAACAAATCCAACAAATCCAACAGTGGGAGTGGCTAACAACAATGGTCGGCCCCAGAGGAGAGCTTTGACTTCATATACATTTGCTAATCCAAGGCATTATGGGAGCAGCATCCTTACTCCAAATATCAATGCAAACAACTTTGAATTGAAGCCCCAACTCATCACCTTAGTACAAAACAATTGTTCATATGGAGGAAGCCCTTTGGAGGATCCAAACCAACACTTATCCACCTTTCTGAGGATTTGTGACACAGTGAAGTCCAATGGTGTGCATCCAGACATATACAAATTATTGCTGTTTCCATTCTCATTGAGGGACAAGGCTGCTCAATGGCTTGAAGCCTTCCCACAAGGAAGCATTACTAGCTGGGAGGATTTAGTGAATAAGTTTCTAGCCAAGTTCTACCCACCTCAAAGGATCATCAGGCTCAAGACAGAGGTGCAAACCTTCACACAGATGGATGCAGAATCTCTCTATGAGGCTTGGGAGAGATACAAGGCCCTGATTAGAAAATGTCCCCCTGAAATGTTCAATGAATGGGACATCCTTCAAAATTTCTATGAAGGATTGACTCTAAAGGCTCAGGAAGCACTAGATCATTCAACAGGAGGGTCACTACAATTAATGAAGACAGCAGAGGAAGCCCAAAACCTCATTGATATGGTGGCAAACAATCAATACTTCTTTTCTCATCAAAGACAACGTTAACAAGCTCAAAGAAAGGGAGTACTAGAGTTGGAAGGAGTGGACACTATCCTAGTTCAACACAAAGTGATGCAGCAACAAATCCAGCAACAATTTGAGCAGATGGCTAAGAGGATTGATAGCCTCCAAGTTAGAGCAGTGAATACAAGCCAACCATCACCCACATGGGGGCAAAATGAAGAAAACCAAGAAGATCAGCAGTAGGAACAAATTCAATATGTGCACAACCAAAGCTCAGGCCAAAATGAAATTTATGGTGACACCTACAATCCTTCTTGGAAGAACCATCCAAATCTAAGATGGGGAGATAATCATAATCAAAACCAACAGCCATGGCAAAGAAATTCAAACCACAACAACTCAAGAAACACAAACAACAACCAGCAAAACACTAACCCCAACCCATATAGAAAACCCCAAAACAACTACCCAAATTCTAGCTACTATCCACCCAATAACCCAACCACTAACCAAAACACCTATCATCCACCCTCTACACCCCACACCCAGCCACAAACATCATAAGATACTCAAAGAATCTCAAACATGGAGATACTAATAGAAAAAATGATGAAGCATCAGGAGTTAACAAGCAAGAATAAGGAAGCTTCAATGAGAAACTTAGAAAGGCAAATTGGACAACTGTCCATGCAAGCAATGATTGAAAGGCCAACAAGCTCACTCCCAAGTGATACCATTCCAAATCCTAAAGAAGAATGCAAAGCCATCCAACTGAGGAGTGAAAAAACCTTGGTGAGTAACACTGAAGCCAATAAGAAGCCTTTGGAGAATGACAAGAAGCCAGCTGAGAAAGAGGAAGCTAACAACAAGGAAGAGATGACAGCAAGAGAGAAGGATAAAAAAGAGCTTAAAGAGAAAGATGAGCAGCCACAAGAGCTAAGGAAAGGGAAGCAAGTGATGGAAGAACCATCTCAAGGACAGAAGCAGCTGGAGAAGACCCTCACAACTCCCTTGCCATATCCTCAAAGGTTCAACAAGGAAACCAAGGATCAACACTGAAGAAGAGGAACTCTCGCGCGATCTAGAAATTTCTAAAAATAAATTCCCGTTGTAAGTATAGCTTCTAGACCGACAAGAATTCCTTTCTTACAAAAGTTTTAGTTGTCACTTAAGCAAACCCAATAAAATTGATAACCGAGTATTTAAACCTCGGGTCGTCTTCTCAAGGAATTGTAGGGAAGTATGACTTATTATTAGCTATGGAAAAGGTAGAATTTTGGGTTTTTAAAATAAGGAACAGGTAATTTAAATGACAAGAAAAATAAATTAATAATAATAAAATCTCTTGGTAAGATATAAGAATTTGGAAGTCCTATCCTAGTTATCCTTATCAGATGTGATGAGAATTGGGTTTTAATCCCACTTAGTTAACCTCTAACTATGAAGGTAAGTTAAGTGGATGAATTAATTTTGATTCCTCAGGTCCTAGTCTTTCCTTGGGAAAGGCTAGAGTTATTAGAACTCGAATTAATTCTTGAAGAATTCCAATTTTCAGTCAACAATGAGTTTGATAACTCAAGTGTCTCCAATGACTCAACCAAAGCCAAAAGGGAAAAATTCAAATTATTTATATCATAAATAAAAGAGAGCAATCATAAATCTGAAATACCTTAAATTGCATTAAGTAAAGAAAATCAATCTAAACATAAAGAGTTCATAAACTAAATTGATAAAATAAATAAAAGGAACATTGAACCTGAGAAGAAGTTGAAATCCTAAATCCTTTAAGAGGAATCCTAATCCTAAATCCTAAAAGAAAGGAGAGAACCTCTCTCTCTAAAAACTACATTTAAATCCTAAAATTGTGTATTATGAGCTAATGATTATGAATGAATGGATTCTCCCACTTTATAGCCTCTAATATGTATTTTCTGGGCCGAAAACTGGGTCGAAAACAGCCCAGAAATCGCTGGAGAAGAAATCTGCCACGCTGATTTTTGCCACTGCGACGCGTCCGCGTGGAGTACGCGTTCGCGTTGCCTAGCGTCAGAGCAACTATAGCATATTATATATCAAATCGAAGCCCCGGACATTATCTTTCCAACTCAACTGAAACCGCGTCGTTTGGACCTTTGTAGCTCAAGTTATGACCGTTTTAGTGCGAGAGGGTCAGGCTGACAGCTTTGCAGTTCCTTCAACTTCTTGTATTCCTTCCACTTTTGCATACTTCCTTTCCATCCTCCAAGCCATTCCTGCCCTATAATCTCTGAAAAAACTTAACGCATATATCAAGGCATCAAATGGTAATAAGAGAAGATTAATAATTAGCAAATATAAGATCAAAGAAGTATGTTTTCAATCATACCACAAAATCAGGAAGGAAAAAGTAAAACCATGCAAATAGTATGAATAAGTGGGTAAAGAGTTTATAAAAACCACTCAATTGAGCATAAGATCAACCATAAAATAGTGGATTTTCAAACACTTTCCCAAGTTCCTTGAAGTCTTCAAGAAGTTGGAGATTAATATCCCCCTGGCTGAAGCATTAGAGCAGATGCCTCTATATGCAAAATTCTTGAAAGAGCTTATCAATAAAAAGAGAAGTTGGCATGAGAAGGAAACCATTATGCTCACTGAAGAATGCAGTGCTATTATTTAAAGCGGCCTCCCACCAAAGCTCAAGGACCCTGGGAGCTTCTTCCTGCCATGTACTATTGGTAGTCTAACCATTGATAAGGCATTATGTGACCTAGGAGCAAGCATCAATCTAATTCCCTATTCTATGATGAGAAGGCTATGCATAGAGGAAGTAAAGCCCACACAAATGTCACTAGAGCTTGTGGACAAATCATTGGTATTTCCTAGAGGAGTAATTGAAAATCTCTTGGTTCAAGTAGGGACATTCATATTCCTAGCTGACTTTGTGATTCTGGATCTGGGAGATGAAGGAAGTGACTCTATTATCTTGGGAAGACCCTTCTTGGCCACAACAAGAGCCATCATAGATGTTGAACAAGGAAAGTTGACCCTAAGGGTACATGATGAAAGCATTACTCTAAATGTCTTTCCGGAAGCACAGCATAATGATGAAAAGGAAAAATGCATGGAGGTTGACAAAGAAGACTTGCAGTGGAAGGAATAAACCAACAAGACACTCATTAATTCTCTTCCAGAGCAAGGGACAAGCAGCAAAGCGGGAAAAAAGGGAGAATGAGACTCTAAAGAATGATGAGAGACAGCAAGAAGGAAGTGAGGTGTTAGCCACCAAGAAGGCAGAATCCAAAACACAGCCCACTGTCAAAGCAGAAGGATCACAAAAAAAGAAGAAAAGCAAGAAAAATGCTCTAAAAGGGTGGAAAAACAAAAAGGTCCCAACTGAAGGATTTTCAAAGGGAGATAAAGTGCAGCTAATTTACCAGCAGTTGGGGACAAATCAACAATCTGGTGATTACTATATTATCAACAGGATACTCTCACTGGAGCATGCAGAGATTGAACATCAAGGCACTGGAAAGAAGCTTACTGTGAGAGGAGACAAGCTGAGACATCACAATCATCAACCACCCTAATGAGGGTCCAATGTCAAGCTAGTGACAATAAAAGAGCGCTCCATGGGAGGCAACCCATGATTTAATATTCTTGCTTTGATTTTAATTTCAATAATCAATGGTCCTTCTAGCATGAATTTGAGTTCTCATGAGTACATTTGATAATCAAATACATTGTTTTGAAGCATATGCTAGACTTCTAAGTTTGGTGTGCCTGAAGGCACTCCAAATAGCTTCTCAAGCTTTCTTAGGATATATGCTCACTTATTTTGATGGAGTGTATAACCAAACATTAAGTTTGGTGTTCAGATATGCAAAGAATTTCAGAAACATCATTTTTGCTCATAGGATCAAATTTATGAATAGATGGATCATACATTGCTTCACATATATTTTTTTTATGGTATCATAGTAAGAAATAAAATGTTCCTTATAATGAATGCACCAATTGTAGCATATATTTATTGAGTTCTACATGGATTATGTAGCAGATAACAAGTTTGGTGTTCACCAAATTTGTGTCCAAATTCTAAGGAACATAATTGGTCAATTATACATAAGGAACATGCAAAATTTTGTTTTATTTTCTCTTTATTGCTTACCACTACACCACTGTAACAAATTCAACTTCTAATGCTTACCATTGCTTTGAATTTAATTGTGTAGGACAAAGAAGATTGAGGAGACAAAGCAAGGGAGCAATCACGGTCAAGACAAGCCAAGGAAGGAGGGTCACATGTGCTTAGAGAAGCGTGTTCTCTTGGGAAACAAAATCTGCATGTTTTGCACCCTTGGAGGCCGAACCACATGCATCTAATGGTGGGAGCAATCCTTGTCATCCTTCAACTATGCATGTAGGCCATTCATACCAAGAGCTCCCCACAAAATTTTGCTCAATCTTCACCCTTCATGTACATAACCGAAAAGCTTTCCTCACTTGTGGTTTTGCTCAAAGACTTGATGCCTTGTCTATAAATAGTTTGTGACAATTTATAGCCTACACATTCATACAAGATTTTCTCACTTATAAGCCTTTGTTTCACCCTTCACCTATCCAAAAACACAATTCAATCCTTCCTTACTCAACAGCAACACTTTCTTTTCCACCTCTCATTCTCTCCATAGCTAAACTGTAGCCTAAACATAGCCCACCTTTCCTTTCTTCTCTCTCCCAATTCATGGCTTCATCAAGTTCTAAGAGAAGAAAAGGAAAGGAACCAGTGGTGGCTGAACCCCCAACCTATGATACAAAGAAATTTAAATCTCAATTTCATGAAGCAAGGTATCATAGGCTCATGAAATCAAAACATGTCATTCTTGAGATGGGCTTCAGACTGAGGGAGGGAGAGTATCCCATCATGAGACAAATTACCAAGGAACGGAGGTGGGAACTCTTATGTGAACCTTTAACAAACATTAGTGCAGTCATGATAAGAGAATTCTATGCCAATGCTGTGAAGCCAAGCCAAGATAGCCCTCCTTATAAGAGCTATGTCAGAGGTGTGGAAGTAGATTTTAGTCCATCATCAGTTATGAGGGTCCTACAGTTGAGAACCATAACCTATGGAGAGCTTAGCTTTGAGGACAGATTGCAGGGTGAGAATGACCCTGATGAATTATTGCATGGGTTATGTCTTGAAGACAGAGGCTGGGAAAGGGACTCAGAGGGAGCTCCAAGCCACTTGAAAAGATTATATCTCACACCTGAGGCCAAAGGGTGGTATGAGATAGTAAGAAGATCAATACTTCCTACTGCAAACACCTCAGAGGTCATAATCAAGCGAGCCCTCTTGACATACTGCATTTTACATGGAGGAGAAATTAACCTCTCACAACTCATAGCAAACAGTATTCAGGAGATAGCTGAAGACACAAGCAAATCAAGTAGGCTTGGACACCCAAGCACTATTCTAAGGCTGTGCAACAAGGCTGGGGTGCTCTTTGAAGACGAAGACACAGAGAAGGTAAAAGGAGGAAGGGGAATCACAAAGAAAAGCATGGAAGGTGTTACTGAAGATGACGATCAAGAAGAAAGAAGAACTCAAAGTAGAAGAAGAAGACCACAAGTGGAGGAGGAGCCAGCTCTTGGTGCTATAGACATGAGCCAATTACAAAGAGCTATTGAAGAAATATCTCAACAAAACATGAGAGCACAGGAGCAGCATTTAAGGCAACAAGAGCTATACTTGCAACAATAGGAGCAGTATCTGAAAGATCGAGAGCAACAACAACAGTGACAGCAACAAATGATGGACAAGCAAGACAATTTCCAACTCCAGATGCTGGAACAACAAAGGAAATTTCAAGCTAGAGTTCTAGAGGGACAAAGAGAACAATCAACAAACTTTCAAGAAGCATATGATAGATTGTCCTTACGAAAGGCCAAGTATGGGGAATACACTCAAAATTTGTATCAGTGGAAGAACATATATCATACCATTGGAGAACATAGGTACTATGATAGAGTGGAATATGATATAGACACCCAATCAAAGTTGGATTACTTGGTCCACAGCATGCCAGCATTGGAACCATAGATCAAGCTATTTGAGTAATGCCAAGAGCTAGTAGACCGGCAGAGAGCAAGAAGCCAGAAACATACAGCACACATGCATCGTGGGTTGGAGGAAGCTAGACTCTCAGGTCTGATAGACCCTATTTGGGATAGAAAGTGCCCTGTTGAAGAACCTCAAGATGCAACCAAGAAGAGAAAGAAGAAGAAAGGAGAGTCAAGCAGAAGCAAGGAGCATGACAACTAGGAGGTGGTGGAGTTTCTTTCATGTTTCCTTTTTAAAATTAAATAAGGAAGATGCATATCTGAAATATGAGATGCCTCCAAATGCTTTATGTTTTACACTTTCATGTTCTGAGTAGTTTTCTTACAAGTGAATTGTATTATGTTTGTCATTCCTCATTAGCTTAAATTTTGTTTTGTTTCCCTTCTGCATAAATAAAAGAAAAGTATTTTGATTTAGAAAGTGATTGTCCAATGTTGTGAAAATTAGGATGAGAATTCAGTGGTGGTACTTGTTTGATTTAATGAATAGCTCAATAAAAAAAAGCTGCATAATGACATGTTCCTTGAAGTGTGAATTGGTTTGCTGCTATAAAGTCTGTTATCAATGAATACCCTTTGAGAATAAAGCCAAATAAGAAAGAAAAGAAAAAGAAAAGCCAAGAATGGGCAAAGAAACAAACAATAAGGCTAGACACCAATAGCTTGGACCCTAGAACATATGTCTGTGGTGTTTTTGTACTAGGATATGCTTGGACAAGTAGGTTCTGAGGAGTATTTTGAAACTTGGCCACTTAGATCAACTGATCTGGGATTGCCAACTGAAAGTTCACTATCAAGAGCAACTGATGAGCGGATAATTTATACGCTTTTTGGCATTATTTTTAGTATGTTTTTAGTATATTTTAGTTAGTTTTTATTATGTTTTTATTAGTTTTTATTCAAAAATCATATTTCTGGACTTTACTATGAGTTTGTGTGTTTTTTTGTGATTTCAGGTATTTTCTGGCTGAAATTAAGGGACGTGAGCAAAAATCTGATTCAGAGGCTGAAAAAGGACTGCAGATGCTGTTGGATTCTGACCTCCCTGCACTTGAAATGGATTTTATTGAGCTACAGATACCCAATTGGCACACTCTCAATTGCGTTAGAAAGTAGACATCCTGGGCTTTCCAACAATATATAATAGTCTATACTTTGCCCGAGATTTGATGGCCCAAACCGGCATTCCGAGTCAGCATAAAAATTCTGGCGTCAAAACGCTAGAACTGGCATAAAAGCTGGAGTTAAACACCCAAACTGGCACAAAAGCCGGCGTTTAACTCCAAGAAAAGTCTCTACACGTGAAAGCTTCAATGCTCAGCCCAAGCACACACCAAGTGGGCCCGAAAGTGGATTCTTCATCATTTACTCATTTCTGTAAATCCTAGGCTACTAGTTCTCTATAAATAGGACCTTTTGCTATTGTATTTACACACCTCATGACATTCTACACGTTTCATATTGTATCTTCTACGGCATGAGTCTCTAAACCCCATTGTTGGGGGTGAGGAGCTTTGCTGTTCTTCATGAATTAATGCAATTACTACTGTTTTCCATTCTATCATGCTTGCTTCTATTCTAAGATATTCATTCGCACTTCAACCTGATGAATGTGATGATCCATGACAATCATCATCATTCTCACCTATGAACGCGTGCCTGACAACCACCTCCGTTCTACATGCAATCAAGCTTGAATGTGTATCTCTTGGGTTTCTAATCTAAGATTGGAACCTTCGTGGTATATGCTAGAATTACTGGCGGCCATTCCTGAGATCCGGAAAGTCTAAACCTTGTCTGTGGTATTCCGAGTAGGATCTAGGAAGGGATGACCGTGACGAGCTTCAAACTCGCGAGTGTTGGGCGTGTGACAGACGCAAAAGGATCAATGGATCCTATTCTAACATGATCGAGAACCAACAGCCGATTAGCCATGCGGTGACAGCGTATTTGGAACATTTTCACTGAGAGGACGGGAAGTAGCCATTAACAACGGTGATGCCCAATGGTGCACGAATTGTGAATCACACTTTTCACACTCGTACCACTAACTAGCAAGTGCACTGGGTCGTCCAAGTAATACCTTACGTGAGTAAGGGTCGAATCCCACGGAGATTGTTGGTTTGAAGCAATCTATGGTTATCTTGCAATTCTTAGTCAGGAAGTCAATTATATTTATCAGTTGAATTGCGAATAAACAAGAGAGCATGGATTAAAGGTTACTTGTTATGCAGTAATGGAGAATATGTTGGAGTTTTGGAGATGCTTTGTTTTCAGAATCTCTGCTTTCCTCTGTCTTCTGATTCACGCACGCACGTCCTCCTATGGCAAGCTGTGTGTAGGTGGATCACCGTTGTCAATGGCTACTATCCATCCTTCCAGTGAAAAGGGTCCAGGTGCGCTGTCACCGCACGGCTGATCATCTGCAGGTTCTCAGTCGTACCGGAATAGGTTTTACTATCCTTTTGCGTCTGTCACTACGCCCAACACTCGCAAGTTTGAAGTTCGTCACAGCCATCCAATCCCAGAATCCTACTCGGAATACCACAGACAAGGTTTAGACTTTCCGGATTCTCATGAATGCCGCCATCAATCTAGCTTATACCACGGAGATTCTGATTAAGGAATCTAAGAGATATTCATTCAATCTGATGTAGAACGGAGGTGATTGTCAGACACACGTTCATGGATTGAGGAAGGTGATGAGTGTCACTGATCATCACCTTCTCCATAGTTAGGCGCGAATGGATATCTTAGGTAGGAACAAGCATGTTTGAATGGAAAACAGAAATACTTGCATTAATTCATCGAGACACAGCAGAGCTCCTCACCCCCAACAATGGAGTTTAGAGACTCATGCCATCAAAGAGTACAAAGTTCAGATCTAAAATGTCATGAGATACAAAATAAATCTCTAAAAGTTGTTTAAATACTAAACTAGTAACCTAGGTTTACAGAAAATGAGTAAACTATAACAGATAGTGCAGAAATCCACTTATGGGGCCCACTTGGTGTGTGCTGGGGCTGAGACTAAAGCTTTCACGTGCCTGGGGCTGTCTTGGGCGTTCAACGCCAGCTTTGGATCCTTTTCTGGCGTTGAACTCCAACTTGCAACGTGTTTCTGGCGCTGGACGCCAGAATTGGGCAGAGAGCTGGTGTTGAACGCCATTTTATGTCGTCTATCCTTGAGCAAAGTATGAACTATCATATATTGCTGGAAAGCCCTTGATGTCTAATTTCCAACGCAATTGGAAGCACGCCATTTGGAGTCCTGTAGCTCCAGAAAATCTATTTTGAGTGCAGGGAGGTCAGAATCCAACAGCATCAGCAGTCCTTTTTCAGCCTGAATTAGATTTTTGCTCAGCTCCCTCAATTTCAGCCAGAAAATACCTAAAATTATAGAAAAACACAAAAACTCATAGTAAAGTCTAGAAATATGAATTTTGTCTATAAACTAATGAAAATAAACTAAAAACCAACTAAAATATACTAAAATCTATATGAAATTAACCCCAAAAAGCGTATAAAATATCCGCTCATCACAACACCAAACTTGAACTGTTGCTTGTCCTCAAGCAACTAGAAAAATAAAATAGAAGACTAATAGGTTGAGAAGCAATAATATCTCAGAGTTTTTGAGTGAAGCTCAGATTCTAATTAGATGAGCGGAATTAGTAGCTTTTTGCTTCCGAACAGTTTTGGCATCTCACTTTATCCATTGAAGCTCAGAGTGATTGGCATCTATAGGAACTTAGAATTCAGATAGTGTTATTGATTCTCCTATTTCAGTATGATGATTCTTGAACACAGCTACTTTATGAGTCTTGGCCGTGGCCCTAAGCACTTTGTTTTCCAGTATTACCACCGGGTACATAAATGCCACAGACACATAATTGGGTGAACCTTTTCAGATTGTGACTCAGCTTTGCTAAAGTCCCCAATTAGAGGTGTCCAGGGTTCTTAAGCACACTCTTCTTTTTGCTTTGGACCTTGACTTTAACCGCTCAGTCTCAAGTTTTCACTTGACACCTTCACGCCACAAGCACATGGCTAGGGACAGCTTGGTTTAGCCGCTTAGGCCAGGATTTTATTCCTTTAGGCCCTCCTATCCACTGATGCTCAAAGCCTTGGGATCCTTTTTATTACCCTTGCCTTTTGGTTTTAAGGGCTATTGGCTCTTTCTGCTTGCTTTCTCTTCTCTCTCTTTTTTTTTTCTGCAAGCTTTGTTCTTTGCTACTTTTTCTTGCTTCAAGAATCATTTTTATGATTTTTCAGATTATCAATAACATGTCTCATGTTCATCATTCTTTCAAGAACCAACATATTTAACAGTCTTAAACAACAAATTCAAAAGACATATGCACTGTTCAAGCATTCATTCAGAAGACAGAAAGCATTGCCACCACATGTTACTAATTAGAATTTTTCTTATTAAAAACTCGAATTTTATTGCCTCTTATTCAAAAGATCTACTATTTTATTCATGTTTGCTGATGATGAGAAAAATAGACTATAACTTAATTGGAGGTAAAATCAAAATAGACACTAATTACTACTATATGACTCCTAAGGTAAACTCTTATAACGACAACTATCACAGAGTTAAAGCAGAAATTGGAATTTAACAACCTTTGTTCTGGGAAGTGGATGTTCCTCGGATCTGTGGGGTGCTTGGTCCTTCAAGAGATAACTTATGGCGCTTCAATTCCCTCAAGTCACGCCCTTGCTCTTCCTGTTCTTTAATCAAATAGCAAAAAATGTAACTGTGTTCCTTCTGTTCCTTTATTATTTGTTCCTGGATCTCCGGATATTCATTTTCTTTCAGATCGAATCTAACTTCCGGGATCACTGATCTTAGACCCATTATTTTGTAATAACGGTCTGAATGTTCTTTAGATAAGAACTTCCCTTGATTCCAAAGTGGTTTTGGAACGCTCTCTTTCTTGCCTCTTGAAGTGGGTTGTTTTCCCTTAGGAGCCATGATCTTAGTGATCACGGATAAACACACCAAACTTAGAGGTTTACTTGTCCTCAAGCAAAAGAAAAGAAAGGAGAGGGATAGAAGGGGAGCTAGGTGCAATTGTTGATTGAGGGGGGTGGAGGCCGAACCCATATTTAAAGGGAGGGGGTGGGTTCAAAAATTTTAGAAAAGATATGATAAAAGAGGATATAGTTTAAAATTGAAAAGATATGAAAATTTTTTTGAAAAAGATAAATCTAGATTTTGAAAAAGATAATGTGGAGATTTGAAAAAGATATTAGTTGAAAAGATAGATTTGTTTTGAAAATTTGAAATAGAGTTGAATTGAATTGAAAAAGAGGGTTTGTGCTTATGGATTAAGATACATTTGATATTTTTAAGGTAGGGTTTTTAGAAATTAGGGATTTTAAAAATCAGGGTTCTTAACATGTTTATGCAAGAAATCATGAATTGAAGCATGAAAATTAAGATTAAAATAAAAAAATATGAAGAAAAAATGAATTTACCTCCTCCCCACCATCCTGGCGTTTGAACGCCCAAACGCTGCTTGTTTTGGGCGTTCAGCGCCCAAATGCTGCCTCTCCTGGGCGTTCAACGCCCAACTGCTGCTTCTTTCTGGCGTTTAACGCCCAGATGGCTATCCTCACTGGCGTTCAACGCCCAGTCTGTTGGGCGTTGAACGCCCAAAACAGACTTTTACTGGCGTTTTCTTGCCAGTGAGCTCTTTTTCTCTGTTTTGTGTGCAGAATCCTTCTGTAACCCTGTGAACTTATACAATTAACTCTTTACCTTAGGATCAGTGAACTTTATATAAACAAATAAAAATAAAAATAAAAATAGGGCAAAATGCTTAGAGGATTAATGCCCCATGGCTGGGTTGCCTCCCAGCAAGCGCTTCTTTATTGTCTTTAGCTGGACCTTGCTGAGCTTTTAGTCTAGCTTCAGCCTTGAGCACTCTTTCTCAATATTGCCTTCAAGATAGTGCTTGATTCTCTGTCCATTGACAATGAACTTCTTATCAGAATCAATATCTTGAAGCTCCACATAACCATATAGTGATACACTTGTAATCACATATGGTCCCCTCCACCGGGACTTCAGTTTCCTGGGGAATAGCCTGAGCCTAGAGTTGAACAACAGAACCTTTTGTCCTGGTTCAAAGATTCTAGATGACAGCTTTCTGTCATGCCACTTTTTTTATTTTACTTTATAAAGCTTGTCATTTTCGAAAGCAGTGAATCTGAATTCCTCTAGCTCATTTAGCTGGAGCAATCTTTTTTCTCCAGTTAATCTGGCATCAAAGTTCAGGAATCTGGTTGCCTAGTAGGCTTTATGTTCCAGTTCCACGGGCAGGTGACATGCCTTACCATAGACCAGTTGGTATGGAGAGGTCCTTATAGGAGTCTTGAATGCTGTTCTGTATGCCCACAGAGCATCATCCAAGCTTCTTGCCCAATCCTTTCTACGGGTATTTACAGTCCGTTCTAGGATTCTTTTTAGCTCTCTGTTAGAGACTTCAGCTTATCCATTAGTCTGTGGATGATATGGAGTCGCTACCTTGTGGCGAATCCCATACTGGACCATGGCAGAGTAAAGCTGTTTGTTGCAGAAGTGAGTGCCCCCATCACTGATTAGTACTCTAGGGACCCCAAACCTGCTGAAGATATATTTCTGGAGGAACTTCAGCACTATTTTAGTATCATTGGTGGGTGTGGCAATGGCCTCAACCCATTTTGATACATAGTCAACTGCCACCAGAATATAAGTGTTTGAGAATGATGGTGGGAAAGGTCCCATGAAGTCAATTCCCCATACGTCAAACAACTCAATCTCCAAAATTCCTTGTTTAGGCATGGCGTAGCCATGAGGCAAATTACCAGCTCTTTGACAACTGTCACAGTTACGTACAAACTCTCGGGAATCTTTATAGAGTGTGGGCCAATAGAAGCCACATTGGAGGACCTTGGTGGCTATTCGCTCACCTCCGAAATGGCCTCCATATTGAGATCCATGGCAATGCCATAGGATCCTCTGTGCTTCTTCTCTAGGAACACACCTACGGATTATTCCGTCTGCACATCTCTTAAAGAGATAGGGTTCATCCCACAAGTAGTACTTTGCATCAGTGATTAATTTTTTCTTTTGTTGCCTGTTGTACTCTTTGGGTATGAACCTTGCAGCTTTATAGTTTGCAATATCGGCAAACCATGGTGTTTCCTGAATGGCAAATAAATGCTCATCCGGAAAAGTCTCAGAGATCTCAAGAGAGGGGGGAGGACGTCCCTTCTACTGGCTCTATCCGGGACAGATGATCAGCCACTTGGTTCTCTGTCCCTTTTCTGTCTCTTATTTCTATATCAAACTCTTGCAGAAGCAACACCCATCTGATGAGCCTGGGTTTTGAATCCTGCTTTGTGAGTAGATATTTAAGAACAGCATGGTCAGTATACACAATCACTTTTGATCCTACTAAGTATGATCTGAACTTGTCAATGGCATAAACCACTGCAAGTAGTTCCTTTTCTGTGGTTGTGTAATTTTTCTGGGCATCATTTAAAACGTGACTAGCATAATAAATGACGTGCAGAAGCTTGTCATGATTCTATCCTAATACTGCACCAATGGCGTGATCACT
The DNA here is from genome assembly GCF_059453495.1 of Arachis ipaensis. NCBI lineage: Eukaryota > Viridiplantae > Streptophyta > Magnoliopsida > Fabales > Fabaceae > Arachis > Arachis ipaensis. The sequence goes on from NC_142436.1 coordinate 25,003,134, forward strand.
GGCATTACACATTAGCTCAAATGGTAATGTCCAGTCTGGTGCAGAAATAACTGGTGCTGTGACCAGCTTAGCTTTCAGCGTTTCAAATGCCTGCAGACACTCTGTGTCAAACACAAATGGCGTGTCAGTAGCTAGCAGATTGCTTAGAGGTTTTGCGATTTTTGAAAAATCCTTTATAAACCTCCTATAGAATCCTGCATGCCCTAGAAAGCTTCTGATTGCCTTAACATTGGCAGGTGGTGGTAATTTTTCAATTACCTCTATTTTTTCTTGATCCACCTCTATCCCCTTGTTTGAGATTTTATGCCCAAGGACAATCCCTTCAGTCACCATGAAGTGACATTTTTCCCAGTTTAAAACTAGGTTGGTCTCTTGGCATCTCTTCAGAACAAGTTTCAGGTGATCAAGACAGCAGCTGAATGAGTCTCCATATACTGAGAAGTCATCCATGAAGACTTCCAGAAATTTTTCCACCATATCAGAGAAAATAGAGAGCATGCATCTCTGGAAGGTTGCAGGCGCATTACACAGCCCAAATGGCATCCTTCTATAAGCAAACACTCCAGATGGATATGTGAATGCTGTTTTCTCTTGATCCTGGGGATCTACTGCAATCTGGTTATAGCCTGAGTAGCCATCCAGAAAGCAGTAATAATCATAACCTGCCAGTCTTTCTAGCATCTGGTCTATGAATGGTAAAGGAAAATGATCCTTTCTGGTAGCTGTATTGAGCCTTCTGTAGTCAATACACATGCGCCACCCTGTAACTGTTCTTGTAGGAACCAGTTCATTTTTTCATTATGAATCACTGTCATGCCTCCCTTTTTTGGGACGACTTGGATAAGGCTCACACAGGGGCTATCAGAAATAGGATAAATAATCCCAGCCTCTAGTAATTTGGTGACCTCTTTCTGCACCACTTCCTTCATGGCTGGATTTAGCCGCCTCTGTGGTTGAACCACTGGTTTAGCATTATCTTCCAATAAGATTTTGTGCATGCATCTAGCTGGGCTTATGCCCTTAAGGTCACCTATGGACCACCCAAGAGATGTCTTGTGTGTCCTTAGCACTTGAATAAGTGCTTCCTCTTCCTGTGGATTTAAAGCAGAGCTTATGATCACTGGAAAAGTGTCATCTTCTCCCAGAAATACATATTTCAGGGATGGTGGTAATGGTTTGAGCTCGGGTTTAGGAGGTTTTTCCTCTTCCTGAGGAAATTTCAGAGGCTCTTTTATCTCCTCTGAATCCTCCAAATCAGGCTGCACATCTTTAAAGATGTCTTCCAACTCTGATTCGAGACTTTCAGCCATGTTGATCTCTTCTACCAAAGAGTCAATAAGATCAACTTTTATGCAGTCTTTTGATGTGTCTGGATGCTGCATGGCTTTGATAGCATTCAACTTAAACTCATCATCGTTGACTCTCAGGGTTATTTCCCCTTGTTGGACATCAATGAGGGTTCATCCAGTTGCTAGGAAGGGTCTTCCTAGAATGAGAGTAGCACTCTTGTGCTCCTCCATTTCCAGCACTACAAAGTCAGTGGGAAAGGCGAATGGCCCAACTCTGACAATCATGTCTTCAATCACGCCTGCTGGGTATTTAATGGAGCCATTAGCAAGTTGGAGACATATCCGGGTTGGTTTAACTTCTTCAGTTAAGCCAAGCTTTCTGATAGTGGATGCAGGTATTAGGTTGAGGCTTGCCCCAAGATCACACAAAGCTGTCTTGGTGCAATTACCTTCTAATATGCATGGTATCAGAAAATTCCCAGGGTCTTTAAGCTTTTCAGGAAAGCTTTTCAGAATGACTGCACTGCATTCTTCAGTGAGGAGAACTCTTTCTGTTTCTCTCCAATCCTTTTTATGACTCAAGATCTCTTTCATGAACTTGGCATAAGAAGGTATTTGCTCAAGTGCCTCTGCAAATGGAATCTTTATTTCAAGAGTCCTGAGATAATCTGCAAAGCGAGAAAATTGCTTATCCTGCTCCTCTTTCCGGAGTTTTTGAGGATAAGGTATCTTGGCTTTATATTCCTCAACCTTAGTTGCTGTAAGTTTATTGCCTACAGAAGTGGTTGAAGAAGCCCTTTTAGAGGGGTTGTCATCAGCACTTGTGTGTGTCTGATCCCTCACTGGCAATAGAATGCCAGAGTCAGAAGCTGGAGTGACGTTAGACGCCAACTCCTTGCCTGTTCCTGGCGTCTGAACGCCAGAACTGTGCCCATTTTGGGTGTTCAACACCAGATCCTTGCTTGTTTCTGGCGTTGAACGCCAGTCCTTGCTTGTTACTGGCGTTGAATGCCAGTCTTGGGCATGGTCTGGGCGTTCAGCGCCAGCCTTCCACCAGATTGCTGGCGTTTTAACGCCAGAATAACTTTTCCCTGGGCTCTTACTGTCCTCAGGTGAATTTTGGGTGGTTTGCTCATTTCTTGGCTCTTTGCTGCCTTGAGGTGGGGTATTTAATGTTTTCCCACTTCTCAATTGAACTGCTTGGCATTCTTCTGTTATTTGTCTTGACAGCTGTTGCTTTGTTTGCTTCAATTGTTCTTCCATATTTATATTAGCCATCCTTGTTTCTTGTAGTTTATCCTTGAATTCGGCTAACTGCCTTGTTAGAAAGTCCAATTGCTGATTGAATTCAGCAGCTTGTTTTACAGGGCTGAGTTCAGCAGTTACTGTTTTAACCTCTTTTTTCATGGAAGGGTCACTGCTTAGGTACAGATACTGATTCCTGGCAACTATATCAATGAGCTCTTGAGCCTCTTCAATTGTCTTTCTCATGTGGATAGATCCACCAGCTGAGTAATCTAGAGACATCTGAGCTCCTTTTGCAAGCCCATAATAGAAGATGTCTAACTGAACCCACTCTGAAAACATTTCAGAGGGGCATTTTCATAGCATCTCTCTGTATCTCTCCCAGGCATCATAAAGAGATTCCTTATCTCCTTGTTTAAAGCCTTGGATGTCCAGCCTTAGCTGTTTCATCCGTTTTGGGGGAAAGTATTGATTCAGGAATTTTTCTGTCAGCTGTTTCCATGTCCTTATGCTGGCCTTAGGTTGGTTATTTAACCACCTCTTAGCTTGATCTTTTACAGCAAATGGAAACAGTAATAGTCTGTAGACATCCTGATCTATTTCCTTATCATGTACTGTGTCAGCAATTTGTAAAAATTGTGCCAGAAACTCTGTAGGTTCTTCCTGTGGAAGACCGTAATACTGGCAACTTTGCTGCACCATGAAAATGAGCTGAGGATTCAACTCGAAGCTACTGACTCCAATGGAGGGTATGTAGATACTACTCCCATATGAAGCAGTAGAGGGGTTAGCATATGACCCCAGAGTCCTCCTGGACTGTTCATTTCCACTTAGATCCATGATGGAGAAAGGGAGATGATGTAAAATAGAAAATTTTTATTTTTATTTATTTATTTATTTATTTATTTCGAAAATAAAATAAATTAAAATAAAATAAATAAAAATAGGTGAAGATTTTCGAAAAATAAGGGGAGAGAAAGTGGTGAGGAAGTTTTGAAAAAGATATGATTTGGAAAAGATTTTAAATTTTGAAAAAAAATCTGAATTTTTAAAAATAATTTCCGAAAATTTGTTTTAAAATTGGAGAGAAAAGATATTTTTGAATTTAGTGAGAAAAGAGAAAAACAATAAAATAGCACAAGATTTAAAATTTTTAGATTTAATGCTTCTTGTTTTTGAAAATTTTGGAGAGAAAACACCAAGGAACACCAAACTTAAAAATTTTAAGATCAAGACACAAGGAAAACTCAAGAACACTTTGAAGACTCACAAGAACATGAAGAAAGAACACCAAACTTAAAATTTTTAGAAAACCAAACTAAAATTTTCGAAAACCAAAAGGGAAATCAACAAGAAAACACCAAACTTAAAGTTTGGTACAAAATTTAATAGAGAAATTATTATTTTTGAAAAAGATTTTTAAAAAGAGTATACCAAACTGCCACGGACTTAGACCAACGCTCTAGCCAATTGGACCATAAATGTAACACTTGTTTTGAAGAAGTATAAAATTTTAACCAAGAACAATAATAAGAGACTCTAAACCAAAAAGAAAAATTTTCCTAATCTAAGCAACAAAATAAACCGTCAGTTGTTCAAACACGAACAATCCCCGGCAACGGCGCCAAAAACTTGGTGCACGAATTGTGAATCACACTTTTCACACTCGTACCACTAACCAGCAAGTGCACTGGGTCGTCCAAGTAATACCTTACGTGAGTAAGGGTCGAATCCCACGGAGATTGTTGGTTTGAAGCAATCTATGGTTATCTTGCAATTCTTAGTCAGGAAGTCAATTATATTTATCAGTTGAATTGCGAATAAATAAGAGAGCATGTATTAAAGGTTACTTGTTATGCAGTAATGGAGGATATGTTGGAGTTTTGGAGATGCTTTGTTTTCAGAATCTCTGCTTTCCTCTGTCTTCTGATTCACGCACGCACGTCCTCCTATGGCAAGCTGTGTGTAGGTGGATCACCGTTGTCAATGGCTACCATCCATCCTTCCAGTGAAAAGGGTCCAGGTGCGCTGTCACCGCACGGGTGATCATCTGCAGGTTCTCAGTCGTACCGGAATAGGTTTTACTATCCTTTTGCGTCTGTCACTACGCCCAACACTCGCGAGTTTGAAGTTCGTCACAGCCATCCAATCCCAGAATCCTACTCGGAATACCACAGACAAGGTTTAGACTTTCCGGATTCTCATGAATGCCGCCATCAATCTAGCTTATACCACGGAGATTCTGATTAAGGAATCTAAGAGATATTCATTCAATCTGATGTAGAACGGAGGTGATTGTCAGACACACGTTCATGGATTGAGGAAGGTGATGAGTGTCACTGATCATCACCTTCTCCATAGTTAGGCGCGAATGGATATCTTAGGTAGGAACATGCATGTTTGAATGGAAACAGAAATACTTGCATTAATTCATCGAGACACAGCAGAGCTCCTCACCCCCAACAATGGAGTTTAGAGACTCATGCCGTCAAAGAGTACAAAGTTCAGATCTAAAATGTCATGAGATACAAAATAAATCTCTAAAAGTTGTTTAAATACTAAACTAGTAACCTAGGTTTACAGAAAATGAGTAAACTATAACAGATAGTGCAGAAATCTACTTCTGGGGCCCACTTGGTGTGTGATGGGGCTGAGACTAAAGCTTTCACGTGCCTGGGGCTGTTTTGGGCAATCAACGCCAGCTTTGGATCCTTTTCTGGCGTTGAACTCCAACTTGCAACGTGTTTCTGGCGCTAGACGCCAGAATTGGGCAGAGAGCTGGCGTTGAACGCCAGTTTATGTCGTCTATCCTTGAGCAAAGTATGGACTATTATATATTGCTGGAAAGTCCTGAATGTCTACTTTCCAACGCAATTGGAAGCACGCCATTTGGAGTTCTGTAGCTCCAGAAAATCCATTTTGAGTGCAGGAAGGTCAGAATCCAACAGCATCAGCAGTCCTTTTTCAGCCTGAATCAGATTTTTGCTCAGCTCCCTCAATTTCAGCCAGAAAATACCTGAAATTACAGAAAAATACACAAACTCATAGTAAAGTCCAGAAATATGAATTTTGTCTAGAAACTATTGAAAATAAACTAAAAACCAACTAAAATATACTAAAATCTATATGAAATTAACCCCAAAAAGCATATAAAATATCCGCTCATCACCCAACATAAAGCTTGCCATGGAAGGAGTCTTGCGTGCATGGAGAAGAAGACAGTAGAAAAGCAGAGATTTAGAAGACAAAGCATCTCCAAAACCTCAACCTGTTCTTCATTACTGCATAACAAGTATTTATTCATGTTCTTTTACTTTTTACAATTAAATCTGAGAATTATTGATATCTTGACTAAGAGTTACAAGATAACCATAGCTTGCTTCAAGCCGACAATCTCCGTGGGATCGACCCTTACTCACGTAAGGTATTACTTGGACGACCCAGTGCACTTGCTGGTTAGTTGTGCGGAATTATGATAAAGTGTGATTCACGTTTGAGAGCTCCAAGTCTTTGGCGCCATTGTTGATGATCACAATTTCGTGCACCAAGTTTTTGGCGCCGTTGCCGGGGATTGTTCGAGTTTGGACAACTGACGGTTTATCTTGTTGCTTAGATTATGAATAATTTATTTTTGTTGGTTTAGAGTCACTAAATTTGAGTCTTTTATTTGAGTTAGTTCCATATTTTAAGTTTGGTGTCAATTGCATGCTTTTATTTTCTTTTAATTTTTCGAATTTGCATGTTCTTAGTTCTTTCTTGATCTTTAAAAAATTCTAAGTTTGGTGTCTTCTTTGTGTTTTCCATTAAATTTTCGAAAATTTGTGTTTGATTTTCTAAAAATTTTAAGTTTGGTGTGTTTTTGTGCTTTTATTTACTTAAAAATTTTTCAAAAAATTTGTTCTTGGTGTTCATCTTGATCTTCAAAGTGTTCTTAGTGCATCTTGACATTCAAAGTTTTCTTGTTTGTTCTCTTTGTTTTGATCTAAAATTTCTAAGTTTAGTGTCATTTTGTTGTTTTTCTCTTTCCTCATTAAAATTCAAAAATTAAAAAAATATCTTTTCCTTATTTTACTCATAAATTTCGAAATTTTGCATTAAATTAGTCAAAGATTTTCAAAATCATATCTTTTTTTTAGTCAAGTCAAAATTTTAATTTCAAAAATTGATCTTTTCAAATCTTTTCCAAAAATCAAATCTTTTTAATTTCTTCAATCATATCTTTTCAATCATATCTTTTTTTTTAAATTGCAATCATATCTTCTCAATCATATCTTTTTCAAAATAGTTTGCAATCATATCTTTTTTACGGCTAATTTCAAAATCTTTTTCAAAAAAAAATCACTTAACTACTTTCCTCTTTCATATTTCGAAATTAACTAAGCAATTTTTTTCAAAATCTTTTTAATTAATTAATTAATTTAGTTTTTAATTTGCTTTTATTTCCTTTTCTTCTAATTTTCAAAAGTTCTATTTTATCTTCCTTTTATTTTGTTTTATTTTTCGGTCACTTTTAATTAAAAAATAATTAAAAATATAATTTAATTGCAATTCATATCAATTTCCTTTTCTCCATCATGGATATAAGTGGAAATGAACAGTCCAGAAGGATTCTGGGGTCATATGCTAACCCCATTACAGCTGCATATGGGAGTAGCATCTGTATACCTTCCATCAAAGCAAGTAGTTTTGAGCTAAATCCTCAGCTCATTATCATGGTGCAGCAAAATTGCCAATATTCTGGTCTTCCACAGGAAGAACCTACTGAGTTTCTGGCACAGTTCTTACAAATTGCTGACACAGTACGTGATAAAGAAGTGGATCAGGATGTCCACAGATTATTATCGTTTCCATTTGCTGTAAAAGATCAAGCTAAGAGGTGGTTAAATAACCAACCCACAGCAAGCATAAAAACATGGAGACAGTTAACAGACAGGTTCCTAAATCAATTTTACCCTCCAAAAAGGATGACACAGCTAAGGCTGGACATCCAAGGCTTTAAACAAGAGGATCATGAATCCCTTTATAATGCCTGGGAAAGGTACAGAGGGATGCTAAGGAAATGCCCCTCTGAAATGTTTTCAGAGTGGGTACAGCTAGACATCTTCTACTATGGGCTTACAGAAAAAGCTCAAATGTCTCTAGCTCACTCGGCGGGTGGATCTATACACATGAGAAAGACAATTGAAGAAGCTCAAGAGCTCATCGATACAGTTGCTAGAAATCAACATCTGTACTCAAGCAATGAGTCCTCCATAAAAGAAGAGGCTAGGGCAGTAACTACTGAACCTGATCCTCAAGAACAGATTATTGAACTTAATCAGCAATTACTCCTTATGACAAAACAATTAGCAGAATTTAAAGAGATGCTCCAAGACACTAAAAATGCTAACAAGAATATAGAAGCACAATTGAATCAGACAAGACAGCAGCTATCTAAACAGATAATAGAAGAATGCCAAGCTGTCCAATTAAGAAGTGGGAAGACATTGAATAAATCAGCTCAAAGTAGCAGAAAGCCAAGAAAGGAACAATTGACAGAGGATGACCAAACCACTACCCAAAATCCCTCTGAGGGCAGCAAGAGCCCAGAGAGGAATAATTCTGGCGTTCAAACGCCAGAAAAGGGTGAAAGATTGGCGTTAAACGCCCAGTGGATGCCCACTTCTGGCGTTCAAACGCCAGAAAAGGGAGAAAAGTTGGCGTTAAACGCCCATTCCTTGCCCAGTTCTGGCGTTCAAATGCTAATGAGGGATCAGACACCTGCAAGTGCTGATAGTAACCCCTCTAAGAAGGCTTCTCCAACCACCTCTGTAGGGAATAAACCTGCAGCAACTAAGGTTAAAGAATATAAAGCCAAGATGCCTTATCCTCAGAAACTCCGCCAAGCGGAGCAGGATAAACAATTTGCCCGCTTTACAGACTATCTCAGGACTCTTGAGATAAAGATCCCGTTTGCAGAGGCACTTGAGCAAATACCCTCTTATGCTAAGTTTATGAAAGAAATCTTAAGTCATAAGAAGGATTGGAGAGAAACTGAAAAGGTGTTTCTCACTGAAGAATGCAGTGCAGTCATTCTTAAAAGCTTACCAGAGAAGCTTCAAGATCTAGGAAGCTTTATGATACCATGCACATTAGAGGGTGCTTGTACCAAGACAGCTCTATGTGACCTTGGAGCAAGTATCAACCTGATACCTGCATCCACTATTAGAAAGATTGGCTTGATTGAAGAAGTCAAACCAACCCGAATATGTCTTCAACTTGCTGATGGCTCCATTAAATATCCATTAGGCATCATTGAGGACATGATTGTCAAGGTTGGGCCATTTGCCTTTCCCACTGACTTTGTAATGCTGGAAATGGAGGAGCACAAGAGTGCAACTCTCATTCTAGGAAGACCTTTCCTAGCAACTAGACGAACTCTCATTGATGTCCAAAAAGGGGAAGTGACCCTGAGAGTCAATGAGGATGAGTTCAAGTTAAATGCTGTCAAAGCTATGCAGCATCCAGACACTTCAATTGACTGCATGAGCGCTAATATTATTGACTCCTTGGTGGAAGAAATCAATATGACTGAAAGTCTTGAATCAGAGTTAGAGGACATCTTTAAAGATGCTCAGCCTGGTCTGGAGGAATCAGAGGAAATAAAAGAACCTCTGAAAATTCCTCAGGAAGAGGAGAAACCTCCTAAACCAGAGCTCAAATCACTACCACCATCCCTGAAATATGCATTTCTGGGAGAGGGTGACACTTTTCCAGTGATCATAAGCTCTGCTTTAAATCCACAGGAAGAGAAAGCACTAATTCAAGTGCTAAGGACACACAAGACAGCTCTTGGGTGGTCCATAAGTGATCTTAAGGGCATTAGCCCGGCAAGATGCATGCACAAGATCCCATTGGAGGATGATGCTAAGTCAGTGGTTCAACCACAGAGGCGGCTAAATCCAGCCATGAAGGAGGTGGTGCAAAAAGAGGTCACTAAGTTACTAGAGGCTGGGATTATTTATCCTATTTTTGATAGCCCCTGGGTAAGCCCTGTCCAAGTTGTACCCAAAAAGGGGGGCATGACAGTGGTTCACAATGAAAAGAATGAACTAGTTCCTACAAGAACAGTTACAGGGTGGCGTATGTGTATTAACTACAGAAGGCTCAATACAGCCACCAGAAAGGATCATTTTCCTTTACCATTCATAGACCAGATGCTAGAGAGACTAGCAGGTCATGATTATTACTACTTTTTGGATGGCTATTCAGGTTACAACCAAATTGCAGTAGATCCTCAAGACTAAGAGAAAACATAATTCACATGTCCATCTGGAGTATTTGCCTACAGAAGGATGCCTTTTGGTCTGTGGAATGCACCTGCAACCTTTCAGAGGTGCATGCTTTCTATCTTCTTTGATATGGTAGAAAAATTTCTAGAAGTCTTTATATATGACTTCTCAGTATTTGGAGACTCATTCAGCTCCTATCTTGATCATCTAGCACTTGTTCTGAAAAGATGCCAAGAGACTAACCTGATTTTAAACTGGGAAAAATGTCACTTTATGGTGACTGAAGGAATTGTCCTTGGGCATAAAATTTCGAATAAGGGAATAAAAGTGGATCAAGCTAAAGTGGAGGTAATTGAAAAATTACCACCACCTGCCAATGTTAAGGCAATCAGAAGCTTTCTGGGGCATGCTGGATTCTATAGGAGGTTTATAAAGGATTTTTCAAAAATTGCAAAACCTCTGAGCAATCTGCTAGCTGCTGACACACCATTCATGTTTGACACAGAGTGTCTGCAGGTGTTTGAGACCCTGAAAGCTAAGATGGTCACAGCGCCAGTCATCTCTGCACCAAACTGGACATTGCCATTCGAACTAATGTGTGATGCCAGTGACCATGCCATTAGTGCAGTGTTGGGACAGAGGCATAACAAGCTTCTGCACGTCATTTACTATGCTAGCCGTGTTTTAAATGATGCACAAAAGAATTACACAACCACAGAAAAAGAGTTACTTGCAGTGGTTTATGCCATTGACAAGTTCAGATCCTATTTAGTAGGTTCAAAAGTGATTGTGTATACTGACCATGCTGCTCTTAAATACCTACTCACAAAGCAGGATTCAAAACCCAGGCTCATAAGATGGGTGTTACTTCTGCAAGAGTTTGATATAGAAATAAGAGACAGAAAAGGGACAGAGAACCAGGTAGCTGATCACCTGTCCCGGATAGAGCTAGTAGCAGGGGCGTCCCTCCCTCCTACTGAGATCTCTGAAACCTTTCTGGATGAGCAACTCTTTGCCATTCAGGAGACACCATGGTTTGCAGACATTGCAAATTATAAAGCTGTGCGGTTCATACCCAATGAGTACAGCAGGGTACAAAGAAAAAAAACTAATTTCTGATGCAAAGTACTACCTATGGGATGAGCCATACCTCTTTAAAAGATGTGCAGACGGAATGATCAGCAGATGTGTACCTAGAGAGGAGGCACAAAAGATCCTATGGCATTGCCGTGGATCACAGTATGGAGGACATTTTGGAAGTGAGCGAACAGCCACTAAGGTCCTCCAATGTGGCTTCTACTGGCCTACTATCTATAAAGATGCCCGAGAGTTTGTGCGTAACTGTGACAGTTGCCAAAGAGCTGGTAACTTGCCTCATGGTTATGCCATGCCTCAACAAGGGATCTTAGAGATTGAGTTATTTGATGTCTGGGGCATTGACTTCATGGGTCCTTTTCTACCATCATACTCAAACACTTACATTCTGGTGGCTATAGACTACGTATCTAAATGGGTAGAAGCAATTGCCACACCCACTAATGATACTAAGACTGTGCTGAAGTTCCTCCAGAAATATATTTTCAGTAGATTTGGTGTTCCCAGAGTACTAATCAGTGATGGGGGCACTTATTTCTGCAATAAACAGCTTTACTCTGCCATGGTCAGATATGGAATTAGCCACAAAGTGGCAACTCCATATCATTCACAGACAAATGGGCAGGCTGAAGTCTCTAACAGAGAACTAAAGAGAATCCTAGAACGGACTGTAATTGCCCGTAGAAAGGATTGGGCAAAAAGCTTGGATGATGCTCTGTGGGCATATAGAATAGCATTCAAGACTCCTATAGGAACCTCTCCATACCAGCTGGTATATGGCAAGGCCTGTCATCTGCCCGTGGAACTGGAACATAAAGCCTACTGGACAACCAGATTCCTAAACCTGGATGCTAAGTTAGCTGGAGAGAAAAGATTGTTCCAGCTGAATGAGCTAGAGGAATTCAGACTCAATGCTTTTGAAAATGCAAAAATTTATAAGGAGAAAGTAAAAAGGTGGCATGACAAGAAACTGTTATCTAGAGTCTTTGAACCAGGACAGAAGGTTCTGTTGTTTAACTCTAGGCTCAAACTATTTCCCGGGAAATTAAAATCCTGGTGGAGGGGACCATATGTGATTACATGTGTGTCACCATATGGATATGTTGAGCTTCAGGATTTTGACTCTGATAAAAAGTTCATTGTTAATGGACAACGAATCAAACATTATCTTGAAAGCAATTTTGAGCAAGAATGCTCAAAACTGAGGCTTGAATAAAGCTCAATCAAGGTCCAGCTAAAGACAATAAAGAAGTGCTTGCTGGAAGGCAACCCAGCCATTAGAATTCACAGAGTTACAGAAGGATTCAGCGCAAAAAGCAGAGAAAAGGAGCTTACTGGCAAGAAAATGCCAGTAAGGAGCATTTTGGGCATTTAACGCCAGAATTGCAGCATCCTGGGCGTTCAGAAAAATGCCCAGTAACAAAGGATTTCTGGCGTTTAACGCCAGCCAGGGTACTTGGCTGGGCGTTAAACGCCCATAATGGCCAACTTATGGGCGTTAAACGCTAGAATGAATACCATTCTGGGCATTTAACGCCAGAAAGACAGGGGGAGAGGATTTTGTTTTCCACTTCAAAATTTTTCAAATTTTCATGTTTTGACTCATAATTTTCTGCATAAACATGTTTCAAACTTGCATCATTCATCCTCAATTTTCAAAAATTTTCCAAATCTCTTTTTAAATTTCTTTCAAATCCTTCCCAAATCTTCTTCAAAAAACTCAAATATCTTTTCAATTTCTTTCCAAATCTTTTCAAACTCATCATATCATCTCTTATTTCTTAGATGCATGACCAAATTTTCAGATTTAACCTCTTTACATCTTTTTCAATTAAAAATCTCATCTTTTTCATATCATAATTTTATTTTCTTCCACCAATCATATCTCTATGTCATATCTCTTTCAAAATTTTCGAAATCCCTCCCCTCCTCTTATAAATACACATTTGGCCATCCCCTCCTCTCCACCATTCGAATTTGCCTCTTCTCCTCTCTCTCCCCCTTCCTTTCTTTTGCTTTAGGGCAAGTAAACCTCTAAGTTTGGTGTGTTTTTCCGTGATCACTGAGCTAAGACTCATCAAGATCATGGCACCTAAGGGAAAACAAACCAATTCAAGAGGCAAGAAAGAGAATACTCCAAAGAGTTTTTGGAATCAAGAGAGGTTCTTAACCAAAGAACATGCAGACCACTACCACAAAATAATGGGTCTGAGGTCAGTGATCCCAGAAGTTAAATTCAATCTAAAAGAAGATGAATATCCAGAGATCCAAGAGCAAATTCGAAACAGAAGATGGGAAATTCTAGCTAATCCTGAAACAAAGGTTGGAAGAAATATGGTTCAGGAATTCTACTCAAATCTGTGGCTAACAGATAAGTAGAGAATAACTGGAACCGCCTTTCACACCTACCAAACTATGGTCAGGGGGAGGCTTATTTACTTCTATCTGGACAAAATAAGAGAGGTCTTCAAACTACCTCAACTACAAGATGATCCAGAATCCTTTAATAGGAGAATGGTGAGAGTAGATAAATGGTTGGATCAAGTTCTAGAGGACATATGCCTCCCTGGAACTAAGTGGATAACCAATTCAAAAGGTGTCCCAAACCAACTCAAGAGGGGAGATCTCAAAGCAGTCACAAGAGGCTGGTTGGACTTCATTGGGCGTTCTATATTGCCCACTAGCAACCGCTCTGAGGTCACTGTCAAAAGAGTGGTGATGATTCATTGTATCATGCTGGGACAAGAAGTGGAGATTCATCATCTAATTTCTTGTGAGATTTACACAATTGTAAACAAGAACTCCACTGAAGCCAAACTGGCCTACCCAAGCTTAATTTCTCTGCTATGTAAAGATGCTGGGGTGAGGATGGGAGTAGATGAATTCTTCCCAATCGAACACCCAATCACCAAAAAGTCAATGGAAGGACAAGTGCAAGACAACTCCATCAAAAGGAGGGCGCAAGAGTTCCTCCCAAAAATCCCTGAAATTGACTACTGGACCCGCCTAGAAGCATCTGTCACCAAGCTGCAAGAAGCTATGGATCAACTTAAGAAAGAACAGCAGAACCAAAACTGCATGCTCTACAAATTGCTTAAGGAACAGGAGAAGCAGGGGCGTGAGCTACAGAAGCTGAAGCGCCAGAAGCTCTCCCTTGAAGGACCAAACACCCCACAGACTGAAGGAGCATCCACTGCTCAAAATCAAGGTTGTTGAGTCCTAACTCTGTGATAACCTCTATTATTAGGAATCTATTTTAAGAGTCATTTATTTTTCTGTTTTTAATTTTCGGTCTTCTATTATTATTGGCTTGCTCTTATATTTATTTTTGAGTCTTATTTTTATTCCATGATTAATAAAATTTAAAGTTTATGTCTTAAAGTTATGAATGTCATGTGAATCCATCACCTTTCTTAAACGAAAAGTGTTTTTAATTGCAAAAGAAAAAGAAGTACTTGAATTTCAAATTTTAAAACAGATTAATTATTTTGATGTGGTGGCAATACTTTTTGTTTTTCTGAACGAATGCTTGAACAGTGCATATTTTTGAATTTGTTGCCCATGAATGTTAAAATTGTTGGCTCTTGAAAGAATAATGGAAAAGGAGAAATGTTATTGATAATCTGAAAAATCATATAATTGATTCTTGAGGCAAGAAAAAGTAGTGAAAAGCTTGCAAAAAAAAAAGAGAAAAAAGCAAGCAGAAAAAGCCAATAGCCCTTTAAACCAAAAGGCAAGGGTAATAAAAAGGATCCAAGGCTTTGAGCATCAGTGGATAGGAGGGCCTACAGGAATAAAATCCTGACCTAAGCGGCTAAACCAAGCTGTCCCTAACCATGTGCTTGTGGCGTGAAGGTGTCAAGTGAAAACTTGAGACTGAGCGGTTAAAGTCGTGGTCCAAAGCAAAAAGAGTGTGCTTAAGAGCTCTAGACACCTCTAATTGGGGACTCTAGCAAAGCTGAGTCACAATCTGAAAAGGTTCACCCAGTTATGTGTCTGTGGCATTTATGTATCCGGTGGTAATACTGGAAAACAAAATGCTTAGGGTCACGGCCAAGACTCATAAAGTAGCTGTGTTCAAGAATCAACATACTTAACTAGGAGAATCAATAACACTATCTGAATTATGAGTTCCTATAGATGCCAATCATTCTGAACTTCAAAGGATAAAGTGAGATGCCAAAACTGTTCAGAAGCAAAAAGCTAATAGCCCCGCTCATCTAATTAAGACTGATCTTCATAGATGTTTTTGGAATTCATTGTATATTCTCTTCTTTTTATTCTATTTGATTTTTAGTTGCTTGGGGACAAACAACAATTTAAGTTTGGTGTTGTGATGAGTGGATAATTTATACGCTTTTTGGCATTGTTTTTAGTATGTTTTTAGTATATTTTAGTTAGTTTTTATTATGTTTTTATTAGTTTTTATTCAAAAATCATATTTCTGGACTTTACTATGAGTTTGTGTGTTTTTCTGTGATTTCAGGTATTTTCTGGCTAAAATTGAGGGACCTGAGCAAAAATCTGATTCAGAGGCTGAAAAAGGACTGCAGATGCTGTTGGATTCTGACCTCCCTGCACTCGAAATATATTTTATAGAGCTGCAGATACCCAATTGGCGCGCCCTTAATTGTGTTAAAAAGTAGACATCCTGGGCTTTCCAGCAATATATAATAGTTTATACTTTGCCCGAGATTTGATGGCTCAAACCGGTGTTCCAAGTCAGCATAAAAATTCTGGCGTCAAAACGCCAGAACTGGCATAAAAGCTGGAGTTAAACGCCCAAACTGGCACAAAAGCCGGCGTTTAACTCCAAGAAAAGTTTTTACACGTGAAAGCTTCAATGCTCAGCCCAAGCACACACCAAGTGGGCCCGGAAGTGGATTCTGCATCATTTACTCATTTCTGTAAACCCTAGGCTACTAGTTCTCTATAAATAGGACCTTTTGCTATTGTATTTACACACCTCATGACATTCTATACGTTTCATATTGTATCTTCTACGTCATGAGTCTCTAAACCCCATTGTTGGGGGTGAGGAGCTCTACTGTTCTTCATGAATTAATGCAATTACTACTGTTTTCCATTCTATCATGCTTGCTTCTATTCTAAGATATTCATTCGCACTTCAACCTGATGAATGTGATGATCCATGACAATCATCACCATTCTCACCTATGAACGCGTGCCTGACAACCACCTCCGTTCTACATGCAATCAAGCTTGAATGTGTATCTCTTGGGTTTCTAATCTAAGATTGGAACCTTCGTAGTATATGCTAGAATTACTGGCGGCCATTCTTGAGATCCGGAAAGTCTAAACCTTGTCTGTGGTATTCCGAGTAGGATCTAGGAAGGGATGACCGTGACGAGCTTCAAACTCGCGAGTGTTGGACGTGTGACAGACGCAAAAGGATCAATGGATCCTATTCTAACATGATCGAGAACCAACAGCTGATTAGCCGTGCGGTGACAGCGTATTTGGAACATTTTCACTGAGAGGACGGGAAGTAGCCATTGACAACAATGATGCCCAATATAAAGCTTGCCATGGAAGGAGCCTTGCATGCTTGAAGAAGAAGACAGTAGGAAAGCAGAGATTCAAAAGACAAAGCATCTCCAAAACCTCAACCTGTTCTTCATTACTGCATTACAAGTATTTATTCATGTTCTTTTACTTTTTACAATTAAATATGAGAATTGTTGATATCCTGACTAAGAGTTACAAGATAACCATAGATTTCTTCAAGCCGACAATCTCCGTGGGATCGACCCTTACTCATGTAAGGTATTACTTGGACGACCCAGTGCACTTGCTGGTTAGTTGTGCGGAATTGTGACAAAGTGTGATTCACGTTTGAGAGCTCCAAGTCTTTGGCGCCATTGTTGATGATCACAATTTCATGCACCAGCAACCTAGTTACAAAGCATTTAATAATCCAAAGAGATGTTGGGCATCAATGCTCCTAGGAAGAAATTGTGAGCCATGTGTCTGTGGTGAAGAGATTTTGAGCAAAATTTAGCCAAAAGGCTACTGCAACATTTGCCACCAAGCCTCCATTAAGAAATAAGCTTTCTAAAGCAAAAGAAAGAAAGAAAAAGCTAGCAAGGGATCAAGCAAAAGCAAGGCATTATAGCAGCAACCCTAGTAAACCTTTAAGGAAACATTTCTTATCTGTCAGCAAGTAATAAATGAGCTACCATTGTCTGCATAAAACCCCATGAACCAAGTTCAATTATCTGCTAAATAAGGACATGCATACTTCTCTGTTTGATTTCATTTTCTCTTATGTTTAGTGCTTTCTTGGGGACAAGCAAGGTTTAAGTTTGGTATTGTGATGACAAGTCAACTTATGCTAGCTTTTTAAGCATTTTCACTTGTCTCATTTGGTTTTATGCACTTTCTTGCATTATAAGTAGGTGATTCGGAGTGGATTTGCATGGTTTTGTTGAATCAATCAACTATCCTTTATTTGACACAAAATCATAAGGTTTAAGCTAAAATTAGTTGGTTTTTGAATGATTTGTACACCTTGTGAATTGTTGATACTTTAATTAGTTGTTTTGATTACTTGTAGGTGAAGAAATGGTGGAAAAAGGAATTTTTGGCACGCTTTTGAAGTTAAAGCACGCTATGGACCTTAGGCCACGCTTTGAAAAGCGTGACCTAAGGAAACAAAAGCGTGGCGCATCAAGCAAGGCAAGGCCATGGCGCTCACTAATTGAGCGTAGCGCTCTCTATTTGAGCGCCAGAGCAAAGGCCAAGGGAGCAAAGCATAGCGCTAAGTTGGTGCACTTAACTGAGCGCCCAAGGAAGCAAGCAAAATGAGGAGCACTCAGTTAACTTATTTCACTTTATCATGCATCAACCAAAAGAAAATCGAGACGCAATACCAAGAAGTGAACTCACTAAGTTTCGAACCAAGCACCTGAGAAACCAAGAGAAGCGCTACTTGTAAGAAAATAGGCCAAAATGGCTTCAGCAATGTTTGAAATGTGAACCTTGCACAAGCACACAAGGGAGCGCTCAGTTCTCTTCATTAACTGAACGCTAGGCCTAAGGAATTGTTGAACCAAAGAGGCTCTACTAGAGCTTGAACTAGGGAACAAGGAAAACAACTAAAGGGCGCTGCGTTGGCTTTAATAACTTAGCGCTTGGTATGCGAAATTGTTACTCAGGTTGTGAATATCTTCACAACTTCGCATAACTAACCAGCAAGTACACTGGGTCGTCCAAGTAATACCTTACGTGAGTAAGGGTCGAATCCCACGGAGATTATTGGTATGAAGCAAGTTATGGTCACCTTGTAAATCTCAGTCAATAATCTTGTAATAATTTTTTTGTTACAAATATTTTTCGTTTCAAAATTTAAATTTTTTGTAATAATTTTTTTCTTACAAATACATCTTTTTTTTTTTGTAGTGCGACCACATACACCCCAATATCCAAATTAATTTGCAACCGTGCAAGCTCAAAAGCATGTGGTCATCTTTATAAGGGCAAGAGCTGTATAATAGATGGATTTAATTTTAATTATTATTATTATACTAATAATTATATTTGAATTGATAACCAACATGAGTAGTCGAGTGGTTTATTTATTTATTTGTTTAAGTAATTGTCGATGATTCAAATTTTGTTTTGTACATACAATATTGGGCAGCCAAAATTCTTAAATAGAACTAATCCACAATGGATCTTCATGGGGCGGAATCCCTCCTCCGCTTCTGTCCCCGTTTAATAAAATGGCCCCCATTCCTGTTTCACCTCCTTCACGAATTTTCGTTTATTTCTTCTTACAAGGGAGGTGGATACTCGTTAGTATCTATAGATATTAAATTTTAATTTTTTTAAATTAATACAACCGTAATAAAATTCTATACAATTCAACCAAATAGATTAAATCAAACACAATTCAATTACAAATTTACCATAATAAGATACATATAAAATTTTTAATATATAAATTAAAATTACTTACACAATTTATATATATTAGGACATTTAAATAATTTTTTTATGGAGATTTTATGGGTCCCATGGGATGGATATCTCAATCCCCATCTCCGTCTCCATTTATTGGTAAGAGTGAATTTCCGTTTTCGTGGGAATTTTGTGAATTTTCATCAGCCTCCCCATCTTAGATAATTTTCGTGAGTGCGGGTTTTTTTCATGCCTAATTTGAAAAATACATTTGAGAAAAAAAATGAATTGATTATTGTATTGATTAATGCACCCACATACTGGGCTACACACGCATCAGATCGGATATTATATCAGCATTTTTTGAGATCAGATATCGGATATATCCGCACATCAAAATTGTTTAAAAGCCCTTGTTTCTATAAAAATCAATAAACCCATTTTTTCACCATTTTAAATCTAGTTACTCCTAAACTATTATTAATCAAAACATACAGACTATTAGAACTAAAATTTTAAACTACTGATATCAAGTTTTTTTTTTTTAGAAAAACTTCAACCATTACATACAACAAAATCTCAAAAGCCAGAGCAAGTAAAAATAACTAATTTTTGTAAAATTGTTAAAGTAAAATTATGTTTTGGAGACAATGAAGAAGACGATGGAGGAGACGAGCATGCCAATAGAGGAGAGGACAAATGCGCCGATGGAGGACACGGTGACGCGACAATGGAGGCAATGAAGACGTGGTTTGACTTTGAGGAGACGATGAACGCGCCAAATTCACCGATGGAGGACAAGTCGAGAGAAAATAGTGTGGTTTGAAGAGACAATGGAGGAGATGTGATGATGAACAAGATGCCGGTGACAGAGGCGAACAACGGTGTTGCGGTGATGGATGAAGTCAGAAGTGCGCCTAAGAGAAGAAGAGAGGGTCAAGGGGTATGGGAGTCTGGGACTATGTGTGTGAGAGATTAGAGAAGCATCGTCTGACTCTAGGGTTACTAGGTTGGGAATGGAGATTCCATTTTTCAACTTTATTTATATCATTCAGTTATTTATTTATTTGTTAAATGTGCGGATCTGTAGATCTGCGGATCGGATATGTGGAGATAAATGCAATAGCCGCTGTCCGACGATCCAATCTGATTACTTTACGGATCGGATAATATTCGCAAAATACGAGTCGAATGTGAATAAATACTGCGAATTTGTGAATATTATCCGATCCATATGCAATCCTACCTACATAATCCAATGGCATGCACATGGATTTTTCTTAAATAATTAAAATAAACGTTTTATTTACCAAAATATGTAATTTTTACTAAAATGAACCTTATCTCTTATCTCGTTTACAGTATAAACAAAATAAGAGTACACGTATCTCGTTTACACTGTAAATGAGGTAATGTACAAAATGAGATACATATATATTTCGTTTACAGTGTAAACAAAATACGTATATTATTATAAAAAATTTATGTAAAAAAATAATTAATTATATGTTAATATCTCTGTATGTGATATTTATTTTAATTAAATTAAGTCATTTGACAGATAAGTTATTTTTTGAGATTTTCAATTGACACCAAACAAAGAGTGTGAGAACAATTACACAGAGACAATTTAAATTGGCCGAAAATAGTGTGTAAAGTATAACTATTATTTGATATAGGAAGTCTATAAATAGATCTTATGTTAGCATTATAAAGGAGTTCAATTCTTTTAAAAAATACTTAGAAACCCAAAATGTTCTCAACTTCTGAGCATCACAGAGTAAAAATTAAAAATTTTAAGTAATTTTTCTGAACTCAAATACTTATAATTTATTTTTTTTAATTTTTATTAATAAAATTTCTCTATTTTTATGTTTTTTTTTTTGTTTATCTTTTTTCTTCATTTTTTTTTTATTTTTGTAATTTACTTGCCTCTAACGTCTTATATTTTTTGTTTATTTGATAAATTTATTTCTTTTAATTTCTATTAACATTACAATTGTGATATTGAAATACCTATATTTTCTTTTAAAATATTAATAAAATTTGAATAAAACATTAATGCTAAATTGTTATTATTTAAATATTATTAAAATAGTAATTTATTTTAAATTTATTGTTAAAAGCTCGGGTTGAATAGGGAGAGTGAGAGGTGAATGTCATAAGTAGAGTGGAGTGAAACGACAAAATATGATTATAAATTTAAAACTGATGTAAAGACCCAATTAAATACTTTAAAATATAAAAATTTATTTATAAATTTGATAAAACTATAAAATTAACAAAATAATTTAAATCTTTTACCTACTAATATGTGTAATTTCTGGAATATCTACTAATTTAAATTCTAAAACACATTTTGAATGCAGTGGGTATAAAATAAATATACATATGTTCTGGATGCACTATAAAAAAAATTTTAATACGTTGATTTCGGATGTACCCAAAATTTGACTCGTTTGACAAATTGGTCATATCTCAATGTACATTCATTTTAATTCTTTTAAAAAATTTAAGACAAGTAAATCTTTCTATTAAACTATTTTTTTAGAAAATCACTTTATTTTTTTCTTTCAAAATATATTAGAGATGAATTTATATTTTAGTCAATAGAGATAAATTATATTACCAGAGAATCTTTTCACGAAAAGCAATGGAAAGAATTTGAAAAATATTTGTTTGACAAAAATTATGAAGAAAAATACTATTCTATCCTTTGTATTGAAATTATAAAAAAATTCTCTAGAACTCGAATCATAAAAGACCTAGCAAAAATAATAAGATAAAGATAAAAAAATGGATAGTGATTTTTCTACTAGATCTCTATAAAATATATTTTTAACAAACTAGGTTACTAGAACAGTCTGTCTTGCTAAATCTTTAAAGAATCTTTCACAACCTATATCAAAGGAGTAAATTAAAAAAACTAATATTAAGAGTTATTTTAGGCTGAATCTTTCAATTTCTTCATACAACAAATAAAGCAAATTATTCACCCACTTGATTACATAGAAAAATATCTTTTATTAAGAAACAAAAAAAAATTAATTCATAACCTCAAAATGTCTTATTTTTAAATTTTGACTGAATAACCTTTTTCTTTAGCAGGAGTAAAAAAAATAATTCTACTAGGAAACTAATTCAGTATCTGCCAACTAATAGCCAATTTAAATGGGTTCCTAACAAAAAGCCCAAACAACTAAAGAAACACCCCAAAAATTCACCCACTAGTTACCCTAACCTCACTTTTCAAGTTCACATTCAGTAAAATTAAAAAATTCACGCACAATCCTTCCTCTTCCTCCCTCAGTCGACATCACTGCTGCACCACGACCATCCGCCGGTGAAGTCACCGCCAACTTAGAATGGCCACCATTGCCGAGACTTCCACTACCAACGTTGTAGCCACGCCGACCAACCCGCCACCTCCACCCAATTCCAAGCGTCGTCTTTTGCCGGCGCCTCCATGCGTGTTCCGAGCGACGTCTGTGCCCACCGTCGTTGCTGACCTTCCTCCTTGCCGCGCTATCCACTACTGCGCCGCCACCCTTCCACCATGAGTCCCCTGTCCCTGTTTTTACCACGTTTGAATATGTATCTGTTCTTTTTTTTAAACCCTATATTGGAAGGAAGAAGTAATTGGGGGTTTTTTCATTTGATTTGTGTTTAATTATGCTAAATTTGGAAGCAATTATAAATTGGATGTTATTGTTATTAGAGATTGTATAGCTTGTTGGTGTGCGAAATTGTGATCATTCCATTCCTTGGTAACGGCGCTAAAAACTCAACACGCACGTTCATGATCTTATATATGTTTCACAACTTCGTACAACTAACCAGCAAGTGCACTGGGTCGTCCAAGTAATAAACCTTATGTGAGTAAGGGTCGATCCCACGGAGATTGTCGGCTTGAAGCAAGCTATGGTCACCTTGTAAATCTCAGTCAGGCGGATTCAAATGTATTAAGAGATTATAGTGGACGAAAATTTAATAAAATATAAAATAGGATAGTGGTACTTATGTAATTCATTGGTGAGAATTTCAGATAAGCGTATAGAGATGCTTTCGTTCCTCTAATCTCTGCTTTTCTACTGTCTTCATCCAATCAATCCTACTCCTTTCCATGGCAAGCTTTATGTAGGGCATCACCGTTGTCAATGGCTACATCGCATCCTCTCTGTGAAAAAGGTCCAAATGCTCTGTCACGGCACGGCTAATCATCTGTCGGTTCTCGATCATACTGGAATAGGATCCATTGATCCTTTTGCGTTTGTCACTACGCCCAGCACTCGCGAGTTTGAAGCTCGTCACAGCCATCCCTTCCCAGATCCTACTTGGAATACCACAGACAAGGTTTAGACTTTCCGGATCTCAAGAATGGCCATCCATGGGTTCTAACTTATACCACGAAGACACTAATAACTCAGACTCGGTCCCCTGTATTAGATATCCAAGAGATATCCATTCAGTCTAAGATAGAACGGAAGTGGTTGTCAGGCACGCGTTCATAAGTTGAGAATGATGATGACTGTCACGATCATCACATCCATCATATTGAAGTGCGAATGAATATCTTAGAAGCGGAATAAGTTGAATTGAATAGAAAAATAGTAGTACTTTGCATTAATCTTTGAGGAACAGCAGAGCTCCACACCTTAATCTATGGTGTGTAGAAACTCTACCGTTGAAAAATGCATAAGTGAAAGGTTCAGGCATGGCCGAATGGCCAGCCCCCAAAACATGATCAAAGGATCAAAAGATAATCCAAAGATGTAAATAAATAGTAAAAAGTCATATTTATACTAAACTAGCTACTAGGGTTTACAGAAGTAAGTAATTGATGCATAAATCCACTTCCGGTGCCCACTTGGTGTGTGCTTGGGCTGAGCTTGAAGTTTACACGTGAAGAGGTCATTCTTGGAGTTGAACGCCAGTTTGTAACGTGTTTTTGGCGTTCAACTCTGGTTCGTGACGTGTTTCTGACGTTTAACTCCAGACTGCAGCGTAGAACTGGCGTTCAACACCCTTTTGCGTCGTCTAAATTCGGGTAAAGTATGGACTATTATATATTGCTGGAAAGCCCTGGATGTCTACTTTCCAACCACATTTAAAGTGCACCATTTTGAGTTCTGTAGCTCCAGAAAATCCACTTTGAGTGCAGGAAGGTCAGAATCCAACAGCATCTGTAGTCCTTCTTCAACCTCTGAATCTGATTTTTGCTCAAGTCCCTCAATTTCAGCCTGAAAATACCTGAAATCACAGAAAAACACACAAACTCATAGTAAAGTCCAGAAATGTGAATTTAACATAAAAACTAATAAAAACATCCCTAAAGTAACTAGATCCTACTAAAAACATACTAAAAGCAATGCCAAAAAGCGTATAAATTATCCGCTCATCACAACACCAAACTTAAATTGTTTCTTGTCCCCAAGCAACTGAAAATCAAATAGGATAAAAAGAAGAGAATATACTATAAATTACAAACTATCAATGAAACATAGCTCCAATCAGATGAGCGGGACTTGTAGCTTTTTGCCTCTTGAATAGTTTTGGCATCTCACTTTATCCATTGAAGTTCAGAATGATTGGCATCTATAGGAACTTAGAGTTCAGATAGTGTCATTGATTCTCCTAGTTCAGTATGTTGATTCTTGAACACAGCTACTTTATGAGTCTTGTCCGTGGCCCTAAGCACTTTGTTTTCCAGTATTACCACCGGATACATAAATGCCACAGACACATAACTGAGTGAACCTTTTCAGATTGTGACTCAGCTTTGCTAAAGTCCCCAATTAGAGGTGTCCAGGGTTCTTAAGCACACTCTTCTTTTGCTTTGGACCTTGACTTTAACCGCTCAGTCTCAAGTTTTCACTTGACACCTTCACGCCACAAGCACATGGTTAGGGACAGCTTGGTTTAGCCGCTTAAGCCAGGATTTTATTCCTTTAGGCCCTCCTATCCACTGATGCTCAAAGCCTTGGGATTCTTTTTATTTACCCTTGCCTTTTGGTTTTAAGGATTATTGGCTTTTTGCTCTTGCCTTTTGGTTTTAAGAGCTTTTGGCTTTTTCTGCTTGCCTTTTTCTTTTTCTTTCTATTATATTTTTTTTCGCCATTTTTTTCTCTTTTTTTTCGCAAGATTTCTGTATTCACTGCTTTTTCTTACTTCAAGAATCAATTTTATGATTTTTCAGATTATCAAATAACATTTCTCCTGTTCATCATTCTTTCAAGAGCCAACATATTTAACATTCATAAACAACAACTTCAAAAGACATATGCACTATTCAAGCATTCATTCAGAAAATAAAAAGTATTGTCACCACATCAATATAATTAAACTAAGTTCAAGGATAAATTCGAAACTCATGTACTTCTTGTTCTTTTGTAATTAAAACATTTTTCATTTAAGAGAGGTGATGGATTCATAGGACATTCATAACTTTAAGACAAAGTTACTAAATACTAATGATCATGTAATAAGACACAAACATAAATAAATATAAAGCTCAAAAAATAAAATAAAAAACAGTAAATTTAAGAACAAGGAATGAGTCCACCTTAGTGATAGTGGCATTTTCTTCTTGAGGAACCAATGATGTCCTTGAGCTCTTCTATGTCTCTTCCTTGTCTTTGTTGCTCCTCCCTCATAGCTCTTTGATCTTCTCTAATTTCATGGAGGATGATGGAGTGCTCTTGATGTTCCACCCTTAGTTGCTCCCAATAATTGTGTGGAGGAAAATATATCCCCTGAGGTATCTCAGGGATCTCTTGATTTGCAGTCAAATGTTCTACCACTGAGCTATAGACCCTTGAGATGAATCTCTCCATCTCCTATGACTCGGAGGTGGAAGCTTTTGTCTTCCCTTTCCTCTTTCTAGAGGTTTCTCTGGCCTTAGGTGCCATCAATGGTTATGGAAAAACAAAAAAAAAGCTCTACTTTTACCACACCAAACTTAGAATGTTGCTCGCCCTCGAGCAAAAGAAGAAAGAATAGAAGAAGAAGAAGAAGATATAGAGGAGATGGAGGGATGTGTGTATTCGGCTATATGGGTGGGAAAGAGATTTTGAATTTTGAAGGTAGGTGGGGTGTATGGATGTGAGTGGTGAAGAGGTGATGGGGAAGAGAGATTGAGGTGGTATAGGATTATGAGGAGGTAAGGTGGGTGGAGGTATGTGGGGATCCTATGGGGTCCACAGATCCTGAGGTGTCAAGGATTTATATCCCTGCACCAATTAGGCATGTAAAATGCCTTTGCATGCAATTCTGGCATTTAAACACTGAATTGATGCTTGTTTTGGGCGTTCAACGCCCAGATGCAGCATGTTTCTGGTGTTGAACGCCAGTTCTATGCTTGTTTCTGGCGTTCAGCGCCAGCTCTATGCTCTGTTCTGGCGTTGAACGCCAGCTAGATGCTCCTTACTGGCGTTTAAACGCCAGTAAGTCCTTCCTCCAGGGTGTGATTTTCCTTCTGCTATTTTTGATTCTGTTTTTAATTTTTGTATTTATTTTGTGACTACACATGATCATGAACCTAATAAAACATGAAAGAACAATAAGAATGAAAATAAAATTAGATAAATAAAAATTGGGTTGCCTCCCAACAAGCGCTTCTTTAATGTCAATAGCTTGACAGTGAGCTCTCATGGAGCCTCACAGATGTTCAGAGCATTGTTGAGACTTCCCAACACCAAACTTAGAGTTTGGATATGGGAGTTCAACACCAAACTTAGAGTTTGGTTGTGGCCTCCCAACACCAAACTTAGAGTTCGATTGTGGGGGCTCTGGTTGACTCTGCAGTGAGAGAAGGTTTTCATGCTTCCTCTCTATGGTTACAGAGAGAGATCCTTGAGTTTTAAACACAAG
This sequence comes from Arachis ipaensis, assembly GCF_059453495.1. Taxonomy (NCBI): domain Eukaryota; kingdom Viridiplantae; phylum Streptophyta; class Magnoliopsida; order Fabales; family Fabaceae; genus Arachis; species Arachis ipaensis. Next base: position 25,029,826 of record NC_142436.1, read on the forward strand.
GTTGTCCTCATTTAGTTGAAGGATCAATTCTCCTCTGTCCACATCAATCACAGCTCTTGCTGTGGCTAGGAAGGGTCTTCCAAGGATGATGGATTCATCCTCTTCCTTCCCAGTGTCTAGGATTATGAAATCAGCAGGGATGTAAAGGTCTTCAACCTTTACTAACATGTCCTCTACTAGTCCATAAGCCTATTTTCTTGAGTTTTCTGCCATCTCTAGTGAGATTCTGGCAGCTTGCACCTCAAAGATTCCCAATTTCTCCATTACAGAGAGGGGCATGAGGTTTATCCCTGACCCAAGGTCACACTGAGCCTTCTCAAAGGTCATGGTACCTATGGTGCAAGGTATTAAGAACTTTCCAGGATCCTGTTTCTTCTGAGGCAATTTCAGTTGATTCAGATCACTCAGTTCATTGGTGAACAAGGGAGGTTCATCTTCCCAAGTCTCATTGCCAAATAATTTGGCATTCAGCTTCATGATTGCACCAAGGTACTTGGCAACTTGCTCTTCAGTAACATCTTCATTCTCTTCAGAAGAAGAATACTCATCAGAGCTCATGAATGGCATAAGGAGGTTCAATGGAATCTCTATGGTCTCTAGATGAGCCTCAGACTCCTTTGGTTCCTCAGAGGAAAACTCCTTATTGATCTCTGAACGTCCCAGGAGGTCTTCCTCACTGGGATTCACGTCCTCCTCCTCTTTTGTGGTTTCGGCCATGATGATCATTTCAATGGCCTTGCACTCTCCTTTTGGATTTTCTTCTGTATTGCTTGGGAGAGTACTATGAGTGATTTCAGTGACCCTTTTACTCAACTGGCCCACTTGTGCTTCCAGATTTCTAATGGAAGACCTTGTTTCATTCATGAAACTCACAGTGGCCTTAGATAGATCAGAGACTAAATTTGCTAAGCTAGATGGATTCTGCTCAGAATTCTCTGTCTGTTGCTGAGTGGATGATGGAAAAGGTTTACTATTGTTAAACCTGTTTCTTCCACCATTATTAAAGCCTTGTTGAGGCTTTTGATCCTTCCATGAGAGATTTGAATGATTTCTCCATGAGGGATTATAGGTGTTTCCATAGGGTTCACCCATGTAATTCACCTCTGCTATTGCAGGGTTCTCAGGATCATAAGCTTCTTCTTCAGAAGATGCCTCTTGAGTACTGTTGGATGCAGCTTGCATTCCATTCAGACTTTGAGAAATCATATTGACTTGCTGAGTCAATATTTTATTCTGAGCCAATATGGCATTCAGAGTATCAATTTCAAGAACTCTCTTCTTCTGAGGCATCCCATTACTCACAGGATTCCTCTCAGAAGTGTACATGAACTGGTTGTTAGCAACCATGTCAATGAGTTCTTGAGCTTCTGCAGGTGTTTTCTTTAGGTGAATGGATCCACCTGCAGAAGTATCCAATGACATCTTAGCTAATTCATACAGACCATCATAGAATATATCCAGGATGGTCCATTCTGAAAGCATGTCAGAATGACACTTTTTGGTCAGTTGCTTATATCTCTCCCAAGCTTCATAGAGGGATTCACCTTATTTTTGTCTGAAGGTTTGAACATCCACTCTAAGCTTACTCAGCTTTTGAGGAGGAAAGAACTTGGCTAAGAAAGCCGTGACCAGCTTATCCCAAGAGTTCAGGCTGTCTTTGGGTTGAGAATCTAACCATACTCTAGCTCTGTCTCTTACAGCAAACGGGAAAAGCATAAGCCTGTAGACCTCGGGATCAACCCCATTGGTCTTAACAGTATCACAGATCTGCAAGAATTCAGTTAAGAACTGAAAAGGATCTTCAGATGGAAGTCCATGAAACTTGCAGTTCTGTTGCATCAGAGAAACTAATTGAGGTTTCAACTCAAAATTGTTTGCTCCAATAGCAGGAATGGAGATGCTTCTTCCATGTAAATTGGAATTAGGTGCAGTAAAGTCACCAAGCATCTTCCTTGCATTATTATTATTTTCGGCTGCCATCTCCTCTTCCTTTTCGAAAATTTCTGTAAGGTTGTCTCTGGATTGTTGTAATTTAGCTTCTCTTAGTTTCCTCTTCAGAGTCCTTTCAGGTTCAGGGTCTGCTTCAACAAGAATGTTCTTGTCCTTGCTCCTGCTCATATGAAAAAGAAGGGAACAGAAAATAATAATAGGGATCCTTTTTACCATAGTATAGAGGTTCCCTTGTGTGAGTAGAAGAAAAGAAGAAAGAGAATGAAGAAGATAAGAATTCGAACTCAGAAGAGAAGAAGGGGTTCGAATTTTTGGGTGAGGAGAAGTGTTAGTAGATGAATAAATAAATAGAAGGAGATGAGGGAGAGGAAATTTCGAAAATTAATTTTTGAAAAGAAGTTGATGATTTTCGAAAATTAAAGGAGAATTAAAATTTAAAACAATTAATTAATTAAAAAGAATTTTTGAAAAAGAGGGAGGTATTTTCAAAAATTAGAGAGGGAAGAGTAGTTAGGTGATTTTGAAAAAGATAAGAAACAAACAAAAAGTCAATTAGTTAGTTGAAAAAGATTTGAAAATCAATTTTGAAAAGATAAGAAGATAAGAAGTTAGAAAAGATATTTTAAAATCATTTTTTTTTGTTGAAAAAGATATGATTTGAAAAGATATGATAGAAAGATATGATTAAAATTAGTTTTGAAAAATATTTGAATTTTAAATCAAAATTAATGACTTGACTCACAAGTAATCACAAGATATGATTCTAGAACTTAAAGTTTGAATCTTTCTTAACAAGCAAGTAACAAACTTGAAATTTTTGAATCAAAACATTAATTGTTGATAATATTTTCGAAAATTATGAGATAAAATTAAGAAAAAGATTTTTGAAAAATATTTTTAAAATTTTTGAAAATAAATAAGAAAAATTAAAAAGATTTGATTTTTGAAAAAGATTTTGAAAAAGATAAGATTTTTAAATTGAAAATTTGATTTGACTCATAAGAAACAACTAAATTTTAAAAATTTTGAAAAAGTCAACTCAAATTTTCGAAAATTTATGAGAGAAAAAGGGAAAGATATATTTTTTATTTTTGAATTTTTAATGAGGAAAGAGAAAAACATGAAAAATAACACATAACATAAAAATTATGAATCAAAACACACAATGCATGCAAGAACACTATGAGTGTCAAGATGAACACCAAGAACACTTTGAAGATCAAGATGAACATCAAGAACATGTGTTTGAAAATTTTTTGATGCCAAGAAAACATGCAAGACACTATGAATGCAAAAATGCACATGAAAAACAACAAAAGACACAAAATAAGAAAACATCAAGATCAAACAAGAAGACTTACCAAGAACAACTTGAAGATCATGAAGAACACTATGAATGCATGAATTTTCGAAAAATGCATAAATTTTAAAAAAAAATACAATTGACACCAAACTTAAAAATTGACACAAGACTCAAACAAGAAAAACATAAAATTATTTTTGATTTTATGATTTTATTAAATTTTTTGGTATTTTTTTCGAAAATTTATTTGAAAAAGAAAAATAGGGATTTCAAAATTTTTAATATGAATTCCAGGAATCTTGTACTCTTAATCTAAAGCTTCAGTCCAGGAATTAGACATGGCTCACTAGCCAGCCAAGCTTTCATTGAAAGTTCCGGTCCAAAACACTAGACATGACCAATGGCTAGCCAAGCTTTAGTATGCTATTACATGCATTGAAGTGATTAGTTGAATCCACAGTCCAAAAGAATTTAGACATAGCTTTACAGCCAGCCATGATTCAACAAATCATCATGAAACACTAGAATTCATTCTTAAAAATTCTGAAGAAAAATATATTTTATTTTTTTTGGAAAATTTTTTTCGAAAATTAAAAGAATAAAAACAAAAACTTAAAATTAAAATAAAGTTACCTAATCTGAGCAACAAGATGAACCGTCAGTTGTCCAAACTCAAACAATCCCCGGCAATGGGCGCCAAAAACTTGGTGTTGTTGCCGGATCAACCTTGGCACTGGTGTTACCGGAAATAAATGCGAAATAAATCCCCGGCAACGGCGCCAAAAACTTGGTGTGCGAAATTGTGATCATTCCATTCCTTGGTAACGGCGCTAAAAACTCAACACGCACGTTCATGATCTTATATCTGTTTCACAACTTCGTACAACTAACCAGCAAGTGCACTGGGTCGTCCAAGTAATAAACCTTATGTGAGTAAGGGTCGATCCCATGGAGATTGTCGGCTTGAAGCAAGCTATGGTCACCTTGTAAATCTCAGTCAGGCGGATTCAAATGTATTAAGAGATTATAGTGGACGAAAATTTAATAAAATATAAAATAGGATAGTGGTACTTATGTAATTCATTGGTGAGAATTTCAGATAAGCGTATAGAGATGCTTTCGTTCCTCTGATCTCAGCTTTCCTGCTGTCTTCATCCAATCAATCCTACTCCTTTCCATGGCAAGCTTTATGTAGGGCATCACTGTTGTCAATGGCTACATCCCATCCTCTCTATGAAAAAGGTCCAAATGCTCTGTCAAGGCACCGCTAATCATCTGTCGGTTCTCGATCATATTGGAATAGGATCCATTGATCCTTTTGCGTCTGTCACTACGCCCAGCACTCGCGAGTTTGAAGCTCGTCACAGCCATCCCTTCCCAGATCCTACTCGGAATACCACAGACAAGGTTTAGACTTTCTGGATCTCAAGAATGGCCATCCATGGGTTCTAACTTATACCACAAAGATACTAATAACTCGGACTCGGTCCCCTGTATTAGATATCCAAGAGATATCCATTCAGTCTAAGGTAGAACGAAAGTGGTTGTCAGGTACACGTTCATAAGTTGAGAATGATGATGACTGTCACGATCATCACATCCATTATATTGAAGTGCGAATGAATATATAAGTTGAATTGAATAGAAAAATAGTAGTACTTTGCATTAATCTTTGAGGAACAGCAGAGCTCCACACCTTAATCTATGGTATGTAGAAACTCTACCGTTGAAAAATACATAAGTGAAAGGTTCAGGCATGGCCGGATGGCCAGCCCCCAAAACGTGATCAAAGGATCAAAAGATAATCCAAAGATGTAAATACAATAGTAAAAAGTCCTATTTATACTAAACTAGCTACTAGGGTTTACAGAAGTAAGTAATTGATGCATAAATCCACTTCCGGGGCCCACTTGGTGTGTGCTTGGGCTGAGCTTGAAGTTTACACGTGGAGAGGTCATTCTTGGAGTTGAACGCCAGTTTGTAACGTGTTTTTGGCGTTCAACTCTGCTTCGTGACGTGTTTCTGACGTTTAACTCCAGACTGCAGCGTAGAATTGGCGTTCAACGCCCTTTTGTATCATCTAAACTCGGGCAAAGTATGGATTATTATATATTGCTAGAAAGCTCTGGATGTCTACTTTCCAACCCAATTGGAAGCGCACCATTTGGAGTTCTGTAGCTCCAGAAAATCCACTTTGAGTGCAGGAAGGTCAGAATCCAACAGCATCTGTAGTCCTTCTTCAACCTCTGAATCTGATTTTTGCTCAAGTCCCTCAATTTCAGCCAGAAAATACCTGAAATCACAGAAAAATACACAAACTCATAGTAAAGTCGAGAAATGTGAATTTAACATAAAAACTAATAAAAACATCCCTAAAAGTAACTAGATCCTACTAAAAACATACTAAAAACAATGCCAAAAAGCGTATAAATTATCCGCTCATCACTTGTTTTAGGAAGAAATTTTTGTTCTTTCCGATTCAAAATGTTGATGATTTAAATTGTTTTCTATACTATTATTTGTTCCCTAAATTTGCGAATTCTGCACGCATTGCATAGGCTTTTTGTTTTGTAAAGGTGGTTTGGGTGTTTGATACCAAAATTAGATTAAATTTAGATTAATTTTGGTTTAATTTAAGTTTGATCTTAAATATGGTACGAGAGGCCATTTATTCTCAGCATGGTTGATTTTAATTATCAAGAACATAGATGTGAAGTTTAACTTGTATGCAGATGGTTTTCAAATTTATTGGGAATGGCTGTAATTTAGTTGACTCTACTTGTACATGCTCACTTAGGTTGTATGTTGTATGTCAATCAGAATTGATTTAGCTATCTAAAGATGGTGAATTTGAAACCTTTTTTTCTTTCCGATTTGTAGATGTTTATATTCACATCAAAATGATGTTCGATTTGCTATGTATGCGGGTGATTCTTTATTAAGTTTAGGGCTGTTTCATTTTCCTTTCTTTTTTTTTAAATTCTATTCGGCATGTTTCTCCGAATAGGTTCCTAATTGTTTTTGAAAAGATCTAAGTGGATGTTACTTTTGTTAAGTATCAGGATGTTCCTTTTGCATACTAACTAGATGTTACTTTTACATTTTTCGAGTTTTCTTGTGTTGCAGTTGTGAATGTTTATATTTCTTTTAGAATTGCATGACCTCTTTTTTTAAAATCCTACTCAGCATGTTTCTCCGTATAGGTATCTGATTGTTTTTGCAAAGATCTAAATAGATGTTACTTCTGTTAAGTATTAGGATGTTCCTTTTTTTTACTAAATGGATGTTACTTATATATTTTTCGAGTTTTCTTGTATTGTAGTTGTGGATGACTATATTTCTTTAAGAATTGCATGACCCTTTTTTTAAGTCCTACTCGGCATATTCCTTCGTGTAGGTAGATGATTATTTTTGCAAATATCTAAGTAGATATTACTTCTGTCAAGCATTAGGATGTTCTTTTTTCATACTAAATGGATGTTAATTACACCGTTTTTTGGCATCATTGATTCTTCTATTTTGATGATGGAATCAAAATTGTTCACAATTAATAGTAGCTTCTTGTTAGTTCTTCAACATAAAATGAAAAGAAAAGAATAGAGTTGCTTCTGCTCAAGAAAGTATCTAATTGTGACCTATTCCTAATTACTAGCGTAATGTGACTTTAAAACTCAATTTTGTTACAAGATTTTGTTAAAAATCTAAGAGCAATGAAGAACATTGTTAAACTAGCATACACTCTTCTCTGAATCTTAAGACATGCTTATAATCCAATCATTAGTAATAAGAATAAAAATTTTGTTGCTGTTGTGTATATAATTCAATGTTTAAAAATGTAACAAATGATAAAAAACACAATATCTTTTTGCCAAAGAGACTTGACAAAAGTGTTTTGTTACACTTATAGTTATTTGTTTATCATTCTTACAAAAATGATCAAATGAATAAAAGAATGAATTGCATTTTGTACACTGTTACTTACTATATCTCTCGACTAATTCTACATTCTATATTCAATTTCAATCTTTGATTTTGACTATACCAACACAGATATATAAAAAAAGAAAACAAACTACAGGAAAAAAATTGCAAGTTGCAACCATGATGAATTGTAATTTTTCAAGTTGATAATCAATTTTGACTCATTCAGTTTCAAAAATCTCATATCCCTTTTCTAATTTCTTGCTCTTCCACACCTTTGCAGGTTCCAAAAGCAAGTGATGCCTATAATTTTTACAATCTACAACTAAATTTGTCTTTGAATCAATATATCTAAAGCCTCCTTCATCCAAGGACAGGTTTCTTTTACTTCTGCCACAGCTGTCCATCTTCTTTTCCTGAAGTTTATCTCTGGCCAATTATCTAAATTACTTGCTAATGAGCATAGAAAACATGTATCCCTCATGAATTGTGAGTTGTCCTTTGCTCTTATAAATCCATTTTTCCAATTTGCTCTGCAAAGAGAACAACCAAATCAAAATAGAAACACATAATACCATTCCTAAAAAAACAAAAAAAATGTATCAAAAAAGAACATCCGAAAAATATAAAAATAAATATCAATTATTCAAATTTTACATTCATCTTTAGCTTACAACGGCATATTTCACCCTGGTCTAATTATATTCCATCAATTATTCAATTTTCACCGAACCCATGGCAATAAACATAAGTCTATTATCTATATGCGTTATGCATAGAAAGTTGATTGGTCCATTATTTAAGAGTGTATCTAAATATATTGGGAGAATGAGAGTTGATGACCATAGTGACCAGACATGAACTTACTCTTTGCAAAGAATTAGATCTTCGCATATATGCTTCTGTTCCTTCCTGAAAGTTGCTTGTCTTCCTTTTTGAATTTCTGGAATAATTTATACCAAATTCAACAAATAAAAATATGAAAACCAAGTAAGCACCAGCAATAGTTATGAAATCAAAGAAACATGCTTATAGAAGCCAAGAAAAATAACTTGCAAAATTATGAAGTAGCAGTAAACAGCTAGACAGAAACCTTCAGTCAGCAAGAACAGCAGCGGGGCAATGATTCTTGCGGTGGACTGGAGCACGAAATTGTGATCATCAATGGCGCCAACAGCTTGGTACGCACAATTGTAATCTCAACTCTTTGTCACAACTCCGCACAACTAACCAGCAAGTGCACTGGGTCGTCCAAGTAATAAACCTTACGTGAGTAAGGGTCAATCCCACAGAGATTGTCGGCTTGAAGCAAGCTATGGTCATCTTGTAAATCTCAGTCAGGCGGATTCAAATGGTTATGGAGTTTAAGATAATTAAAAGGTAAATAAAATATAAAATAAGATAGAGATACTTATGTAATTCATTGGTGAGAATTTTAGATAAGCGTATGAAGATGCTTTGTTCCTCCTGAACTTCTTCTTTCCTATTGTCTTCATCCAATCATTCATACTCCTTTCCATGATAAGCTGTATGTTGGGTTTCACTGTTGTCAATGGCTACCTCCCGTCCTCTCAGTGAAAATGGTCCAAATGCGCTGTCATCGCACGGCTAATCATCTGTCGGCTCTCGATCATGTTGGAATAGGATCCATTGATCCTTTTGCGTCTGTCACTACGCCCAACACTCGCGAGTTTGAAGCTCGTCACAGTCATCCCTTCCCAGATCCTACTCGGAATACCACAGAGAAGATTTAGACTTTCCGGATCTCAGGAATGGCCGCCAATAATTCTAGCCTATACCACAAAGGTTTTAATCTTAGATTAGAAACCTAAGAGAATATACTCCAGCTGTCGTCCAATGACTACGTTGAACATCATGTAGATCGCTTTGTGGTTGTCAGGCACGCGACCTTGGCTAAGTGATGAGCGGATAATTTATACGCTTTTTGGCATTATTTTTAGTATGTTTTCAGTAGAATCTAGTTACTTTTAGGGATGTTTTCCTTAGTTTTTATGTTAAATTCACATTTCTGAACTTTACTATGAGTTTGTGTGTTTTTCTGTGATTTCAGGTATTTTCTGGCTGAAATTGAGGGACTTGAGCAAAAATCAGATTCAGAGGTTGAAGAAGGACTGCTGATGCTGTTGGATTCTGACCTCCCTGAACTCAAAGTGGATTTTCTGGAGCTACAGAACTCGAAATGGCACGCTTTTAATTGCGTTGGAAAGTAGACATCCAGGGCTTTCCAGAAATATATAATAGTCCATACTTTTCCCAAGTTTAGACGACACAAACTGGCGTTCAACGCCAGCTCTCTGCCCAATTCTGGAGTTCAGCGCCAGAAAGGGATCAAAAACCAGAGTTGAACGCCAGAAATGGATCAAAACCTGGCGTTCAACTCCACAAATGACCTCTGCACGTGGAAAGTTAAAGCTCAGCCCAAGCACACACCAAGTGGGCCCCGGAAGTGGATTTATGCATCAATTACTTACTTCTGTAAATCCTAGTAGCTAGTTTATTATAAATAGGACCTCTTACTATTGTATTAGACATCCTGGATTGTATTTTGATCCTGTGATCTCGTTTTGGGGGGCTGGCCATGTCGGCCATGCCTAGACCTTTCACTTATGTATTTTCAACGGTAGAGTTTCTACACTCCATAGATTAAGGTGTGGAGCTCTGCTATTCCTCAAAGATTAATGCAAAGTACTACTGTTTTCTATTCAATTCATCTTATTTCGCTTCTAAGATATTCATTCGCACTTCAACCTGAATGTGATGAACGTGACAATCATCATCATTCCCTATGAACGCGTGCCTGACAACCACTTCCGTTCTACATTAGATTGAATGAGTATCTCTTAGATCTCTTAATCGGAATCTTCGTGGTTTAAGCTAGAATGATGGCGGCATTCAAGAGAATCCGGAAGGTCTAAACCTTGTCTGTGGTATTCCGAGTAGGATTCAATGATTGAATGACTGTGACGAGCTTCAAACTCGCGATTGCCGGGCGTAGTGACAGACGCAAAAGGATAGTAAATCCTATTCCAGCATGATCGAGAACCGACAGATGAATAGCCATGCCGTGACAGGGTGCGTTGACCATTTTCACTGAGAGGATAAGATGAAACCATTGACAAGGGTGATGCCTCCAGACGATTAGCCGTGCCGTGACAGGGCATTTGGATCATTTTCCCGAGAGAAGATCGAAAGTAGCCATTGACAATGGTGATGTATCACATAAAGCCAGCCATGGAAAGGAGTAAGACTGATTGGATGAAGATAGCAGGAAAGCAGAGGTTCAGAGGAACGAAAGCATCTCTATGCGCTTATCTGAAATTCTCACCAATGATTTACATAAGTATTTCTATCATTTATTATTTATCTTTTAATTATCTAATCCAATCACATTTGACCCTACCTGACTGAGATTTACAAGATGACTATAGCTTGCTTCAAGCCAACAATCTCCGTGGGATTCGACCCTTACTCACGTAAGGTATTACTTGGACGACCCAGTGCACTTGCTGGTTAGTTGTGCGAAGTTGTGAACCATGGTATTGGCATCATGTTTTTGGCGCCATTACCAGGGAAAGAAAGAGCGATGAATTTTACATAATCAAAGTGTAATCACAATTTCTGTTCACCAAGTTTTTGGCGCCATTGCCGGGGATTGTTCGAGTTTGGACAACTGACAGTTCATCTTGTTGCTCAGATTAGGTAATTTTCTTTTTGTTTTCTTTTCAAAAAATTGTCAAAAATATTTCAAAATTTTCTCACCTGTTTTCAAAAAAAATTTTAGATTCAAAATTTTTAAGAATGAATTCTAGTGTTTCATGAAGCATGTGAAGCCTGGCTGGCTGCAAAGCCATGTCTAAATTCTTTTGGACTGAGGCTTCCAAACCATCAGCATAGAGGCAAGTTACATATTTGATAAGTAATGAGCAGTATATTCTGATATCTTGCTGAAGCTTGGCTGGCCATTGGCCATGTCTAGTGTTTTGGACTGGAGCTTTCATTGAAAGCTTGGCTGGCTAGTGAGCCATGTCTAATTCCTGGACTGAAGCTTTAGACTAACATAGATTCCTGGAATTCATATAAAAAATTTTGGAATCCTTATTTTTATTTTTCACAAAAAAAATTTTCAAAAAAAAATCCAAAAAAATTAGAAAATCATAAAAATCAAAAATATTTTTCTGTTTCTTGTTTGAGTCTTGAGTCATGTTATAAGTTTGGTGTCAATTGCATGTGCATCTTGCATTTTTCGAAAATTCATGCATTCATAGTGTTCTTCATGATCTTCAAGTTGTTCTTGGTAAGTCTTCTTGTTTGATCTTTGCATTTGCATGTTTTGTGTCTTTTCTTGTTTTTCATATGCATTCTTGAATTCTTAGTGTCTAAGCATTAAAGAATTCTAAGTTTGGTGTCTTGCATGTTTTCCTTGCATAAAAATTTTTTCGAAAATATGTTCTTGGTGTTCATCTTAACATTCATAGTGTTCTTGGTGTTCATCTTGACATTCATAGCATTCTTGCATGCATCACATGTTTTGATCTAAAATTCTCATGCATTGCATCATTTTTCTTGTTTTTCCCTCTCTTCATTAAAAATTCAAAAATAAAAAAAATATCTTTCCCTTTTTCTCTCATCAAATTCGAAAATTTGGATTGACTTTTTCAAAAATTTTTAAAATCAAGTTGTTTCTTATGAGTCAAATCAAATTTTCAATTTGAAAATCTTATCTTTTTCAAAATCTTTTTCAAAAATCAAATCTTTTTCAATTTTCTTAGTTATTTTCAAAAATTCTAAAAACATTTTTCAAAAATATTTTTCTTATTTTTATATCAAATTTTCGAAAATAACATCACCAATTAATGTTTTGATTCAAAAATTTTAAGTTTGTTACTTACTTGTTAAGAAAGTTTCAAACTTTAAGTTCTAGAATCATATCTTGTGATTTCTTGTGAATCAAGTCATTAATTGTGATTTTAAAAATCAAATCTTTTTCAAAAACTAATTTCAATCATATCTTTTCAAAAATATCTTCTTATCATATCTTTTTCAAAAAAAAAAAAACTTGATTTCAAAATATCTTCTCTAACTTCCTAACTCCTTATCTTTTCAAAATTTGTTTCAACTAACTAACTAACTTTTTGTTTGTTTCTTATCTTTTTCAAAACCACCTAACTAACTCTCTCTCTCTCTAATTTTCGAAAATATCTCCCCCCTTTTTTAAAATTTCTTTTTAATTAACTAATTATTTCAATTTTTAAATCTTAATTTTCGAAAATTACTAATATTTTTTTCAAAAACTACTTTCAAAAATCAACTAACTCTTTTTCAAAAAAAAATTATTTTCGAAAATCCTCTCTCTCTCTCATCTTATTCTATCTATTTATTCATCTACTAACATCTCTTCCTCACATCACTCACCAAATTCGAACCCCCTCTTCTATCTGTGTTCGAATTTCTTCTTCTTTTCTTCTACTCACATAAGGGAACCTCTATACTGTGGTAAAAAGGATCCCTATTATTATTATTTTTCTGTGCCCTCTTCTTTGTCATATGAGCAGGAGCAAGGACAAGAACATTCTTGTGGAAGCAGATCCAGAACCTGAAAGGACTCTGAACAGGAAACTAAGAGAAGCTAAAATACAACAATCCAGAGATAACCTTTCAGAAATTTTCGAACAGGAAGAGGAGATGGCAGCCGAAAATAATAATAATGCAAGGAGAATGCTTGGTGACTTTACTGCACCTAATTCCAATTTACATGGAAGAAGCATCTCCATTCCTGCCATTGGAGCAAACAACTTTGAGCTGAAACCTCAATTAGTTTCTCTGATGCAGCAGAACTGCAAGTTTCAGGGACTTCCATCTGAAGATCCTTTTCAGTTCTTAACTAAATTCTTGCAGATCTGTGATACTGTTAAGACTAATGGAGTAGATCCTGAAGTCTACAGGCTCATGCTTTTCCCATTTGCTGTAAGAGACAGAGCTAGAATCTGGTTGGACTCTCAACCCAGAGACAGCCTGAACTCTTGGGATAAGCTGGTCACGGCTTTTTTAGCCAAGTTCTTTCCTCCTTAAAAGCTGAGCAAGCTTAGAGTGGATGTTCAAACCTTCAAACGGAAAGAAGGTGAATCCCTCTATGAAGCTTGGGAAAGATACAAACAGTTGACCAAAAAGTGTCCTTCTGACATGCTTTCAGAATGGACCATCCTGGATATATTCTATGATGGTCTGTCTGAGTTATCTAAGATGTCATTGGATACCTCTGCAGGTGGATCCATTCACCTAAAGAAAACGCCTGCAGAAGCTCAAGAACTCATTGACATGGTTGCAAATAACCAGTTCATGTACACTTCTGAAAAGAATCCTGTGAATAAAGGGACGCCTATGAAGAAGGGAGTTCTTGAAATTGATACTCTGAATGCCATATTGGCTCAGAATAAAATATTAACTCAGCAAGTCAATATAATTTTCCAGAGTCTGAATGGAATGCAAGCTGCATCCAACAGTACTTAAGAGGCATCTTCTGAAGAAGAAGCTTATGATCCTGAGAACCCTGCAATAGCAGAGGTGAATTACTTAGGTGAACCTTATGGAAACACCTATAACTCATCATGGAGAAATCATCCAAATTTCTCATGGAAGGATCAAAAGCCTCAACAAGGCTTTAATAATGGTGGAAGAAACAGGTTTAACAATAATAAACCCTTTCCATCATCCACTCAGCAACAGACAGAGAATTCTGAGCAGAATCCATCTAGCTTAGCAAATCTAGTCTCTGATCTATCTAAGGCCACTGTGAATTTCATGAATGAAACAAGGTCTTCCATTAGAAATCTGGAAGCACAAGTGGGCCAGCTGAGTAAAAGGATCACTGAAATCTCTCCTAGTACTCTCCCAAGCAATACAGAAGAGAATCCAAAAGGAGAGTGCAAGGCCATTGACATAAGCACCTTGGCCAAACCTGTAAGGGAAGGAGAGGACGTGAATCCCAAGGAGGAAGACCTCCTGGGACATCCAGTGATCAATAAGGAGCTTCCCTCTGAGGAATCAAAGGACTCTGAGGCTCACCTAGAGACCATAGAGATTCCATTAAACCTCCTTATGCCATTCATGAGCTCTGATGAGTATTCCTCTTCTGAAGAGAATGAGGATGTTACTGAAGAGCAAATAGCCAAGTTTCTTGGTGCAATCATGAAGCTGAATGCCAAATTATTTGGCATTGATACTTGGAAAGTTGAACCTCCCATGTTCACCAATGAACTAAGTGATCTGGATCAACTGACATTGCCTCAGAAGAAACAGGATCCTGGAAAGTTCTTAATACCTTGCACCATAGGCACCATGATCTTTAAAGCTCTGTGTGACCTGGGTTCAGGTATAAACCTCATGCCCCTCTCCGTAATAGAGAAACTGGGAATCTATGGGGTGCAAGCTGCTAAAATCTCATTAGAGATGGCAGACAATTCAAGAAAACAGGCTTATGGACAGGTAGAGGACGTGCTAGTAAAGGTTGAAGGCCTTTACATCCCTGTTGATTTCATAGTCTTGGATACTGGAAAGGAAGAGGATGAATCCATCATCCTAGGAAGACCTTTCCTAGCCACAGCAAGAGCTGTGATTGATGTGGACAGAGGAGAATTAATCCTTCAACTGAATGAGGACAACCTTGTGTTTACAACTCAAGGATCTCCCTCTGCATCCATGGAGAGGAAGCATAAAAAGCTTCTCTCAAAGCAGAGTCAAACAGAGCCCCCACAATCAAACTCTAAGTTTGGTGTTGGGAGGCCATATCCAAACTCTAAGTTTGGTGTTGAACTCCCATATCCAAACTCTAAGTTTGGTGTTAAGGAGTCTCAACAAAGCTCTGCACATCTGTGAGGCTCCATGAGAGCCCACTGTCAAGCTATTGACATTAAAGAAGCGCTTGTTGGGAGGCAACCCAATGTTTATTTATCTAATTCTATTATTTTTGTTTTTCATGTTTTCTTAGGTTAATGATCATGTGGAGTCACAAAATAAACAAAAAAATTGAAAACGGAATCAAAAACAGCAGAAGAAAAATCACACCCTGGAGGAGCATCTGTCTGGCGTTCAGCGCCAGAACAGAGCATGGTTCTGGCGTTCAACGCCAGAAATGGCCAGTAAATGGGCGTTGAACGCCCAAAATGGGCACCAACCTGGCGCTGAACGCCCAGAGTTGTGTGCAAGGGCATTTTGCATGCCTAAATTGGTGCAGGGATGTAAATGCCTTGACACCTCAAGATCTGTGGACCCCACAGAATCATCTCAGGATCTGTGGACCCCACAGGATCATCTCAGGATCTGTGGACCCCACAGGATCACCTCAGGATCTGTGGACCCCACAGGATCCACACCTACCTCCACTCACTTCTTCTCATCCCTCACCACTCTCTTTCACACAATCCCATAAACACTCTTCCCCAAAAAAATCCTTCACCAATCACCTCAATCTCTCTTCCCCATCACCTCTTCACCACTCACATCCATCCACTCTTCCCCATAAACCTACCTCACAAACTCCACCTACCTTCAAAATTCAAAACCAATTTCCCATCCAAACCCACCCTAAATGGCCGAACCTTAACCCCCCTCCCTCCCCTATATATAGCCCTCCATTCTTCCTCATTTTCACACAACACAAACCTCTCCTCTCTACTTGGCCGAAACACACTTCACCCCTCTTCTCCATATTTTCTTCTTCTTCTTCCTCTATTCTTTCTTTTATTGCTCGAGGGCGAGCAATATTCTAAGTTTGGTGTGGTAAAAGCATAAGCTTTTTGTTTTTCCATTACCATTGATGGCACCTAAGACCGGAGAATCCTCTAGAAAAGGAAAAGGGAAGACAAAAGCTTCCACCTCCGAGTCATGGGAGATGGAAAGGTTCATCTCCAAAGCCCATCAAGACCACTTCTATGATGTTGTGGCCAAGAAGGTGATCCCCGAGGTCCCTTTCAAACTCAAAAGAAATGAGTATCCGGAGATCCGACATGAAATTCGAAGAAGAGGTTGGGAAGTTCTAACAAATTCCATCCAACAAGTCGGCATCCTAATGGTTCAAGAGTTCTATGCCAATGCATGGATCACCAAGAACCATGATCAAAGTAAGAACCCGGATCCAAAGAACTACGTTACAATGGTTCGGGGGAAATACTTAGATTTTAGTCCAGAGAATGTGAGGTTGGCGTTTAACTTGCCCATGATGCAAGGAGATGAACGCCCCTACACTAGAAGGGTCAACTTTAATCAAAGGTTGGACCAAGTCCTTATGGGCATATGTGTGGAAGGAGCTCAATGGAAGATTGACTCCAAAGGCAAGCCGGTTCAACTAAGAAAATTGGACCTCAAGCCTGTGGCTAGAGGATGGTTGGAGTTCATTCAATGCTCAATCATTCCCACTAGCAACCGATCTGAAGTTACTATGGATCGGGCCATCATGATTCATAGCATCATGATGGGAGAGGAAATAGAAGTTCATGAAGTCATCTCTAATGAACTCTACAAAATAGCCAAAAAGTCATCCCCCATGGCAAGGCTAGCTTTTCCTCATCTTATCTGCCATCTATGTTACTCAGCTGGAGCTTTCATAGAAGGAGACATTCCTATTAAGGAAGAGAAGTCCATCACTAAGAAAAAGATGGAGCAACCAAGAGAGCCCATTCATGAAGCTCAAGAGGCGCAGGAAGCTCATCACCATGAGATCCCGGAGATGCCTCAAATGCATTTTCCTCCACAAAACTATTGGGAGCAAATCAACACCTCCCTAGGAGAATTAAGTGCCAACATGGGACAATTAAGGGTGGAACATCAAGAGCACTCCATCATGCTCCATGAAATAAGAGAAGATCAAAAAGCAATGAGGGAGGAGCAACAAAGACAAGGAAGAGACATAGAAGAGCTCAAAGACATCATTGGTTCCTCAAGGAGGAAACGCCACCATCACTAAGGTGGACTCATTCCTTGTTCTTACTTTCTCTGTTTTTCGTTTTCTATGTTATGTGCTTATCTATGTTTGTGTCTTCATTACATGATCATTAGTAGTTAGTAACTATGTCTTAAAGTTATGAATGTCCTATGAATCCATCACCTCTCTTAAATGAAAAATGTTTTAATTCAAAAGAACAAGAAGTACATGAGTTTCGAATTTATCCTTGAACTTAGCTTAATTATATTGATGTGGTGACAATGCTTCTTGTTTTCTGAATGTATGCTTGAACAGTGCATATGTCTTTTGAAGTTGTTGTTTAAGAATGTTAAATATGTTGGCTCTTGAAGGAATGATGACTAGGAGACATGTTATTTGATAATCTGAAAAATCATAAAAATGATTCTTGAATCAAGAAAAAGCAGCAAAGAACAAAGCTTGCAGAAAAAAAAATAGGCAAAAAAAAAATATAGAAAGAAAAAGAAAAAGCAAGCAGAAAAAGCCAATAACCCTTAAAACCAAAAGGCAAGGGCAATTAAAAAGGATCCCAAGACTTTGAGCATCAGTGGATAGGAGGACCTAAAGGAATAAAATCCTGGTCTAAGCGGCTAAACCAAGCTGTCCCTAACCATGTGCTTGTGGCGTGTAGGTGTCAAGTGAAAACTTGAGACTGAGCGGTTAAAGTCAAGGTCCAAAGCAAAAGAAGAGTGTGCTTAAGAACCCTGGACACCTCTAATTGGGGACTTTAGCAAAGCTGAGTCACAATCTGAAAAGGTTCACCCAATTATGTGTCTGTGGCATTTATGTATCCGGTGGTAATACTGGAAAGCAAAGTGCTTAGGGCCACGGCCAAGACTCATAAAGAAGCTGTGTTCAAGAATCATCATACTGAACTAGGAGAGTCAATAGCACTATTCGAAATCTGAAGTTCCTATAGATGCCAATCATTCTGAACCTCAATGGATAAAGTGAGATGCCAAAACTATTCAAGAGGCAAAAAGCTATAAGTCCCGCTCATATGATTGAAGCTCTGTTTCATTGATAGTTTGGAATTTATAGTATATTCTCTTATTTTTATCCTATTTGATTTTTAGTTGCTTGGGGACAAGCAATAATTTAAGTTTGGTGTTGTGATGAGCGGATAATTTATACGCTTTTTGGCATTGTTTTTAGTATGTTTTCAGTAGAATCTAGTTACTTTTAGGGATGTTTTCCTTAGTTTTTATGTTAAATTCACATTTCTGGACTTTACTATGAGTTTGTGTGTTTTTCTGTGATTTCAGGTATTTTTTGGCTGAAATTGAGGGACTTGAGCAAAAATCAGATTCAGAGGTTGAAGAAGGACTGCTGATGCTGTTGGATTCTGACCTCCCTGCACTTAAATTAGATTTTCTGGAGCTACAGAACTCGAAATGGCGCGCTTCTAATTGCGTTGGAAAGTAGACATCCAGGGCTTTCCAGCAATATATAATAGTCCATACTTTGCCCAAGTTTAGATGACGCAAACTGGCGTTCAACGCCAGCTCTCTGCCCAATTCTAGAGTTCAGCGCCAGAAAGGGATCAAAAACCAGAGTTGAACGCCAGAAATGGATCAAAACCTGGCGTTCAACTCCACAAATGGCCTCTGCACGTGGAAAGTTAAAGCTCAGCCCAAGCACACACCAAGTGGGCCCCGAAAGTGGATTTATGCATCAATTACTTACTTCTGTAAACCCTAGTAGCTAGTTTATTATAAATAGGACCTCTTACTATTGTATTAGACATCCTGGATTGTATATTTGATCCTGTGATCTCGTTTTGGGGGCTGGCCATCTCGGCCATGCCTGGACCTTCCACTTATGTATTTTCAACGGTAGAGTTTCTACACTCCATAGATTAAGGTGTGGAGCTCTGCTGTTCCTCAAAGATTAATGCAAAGTACTACTATTTTCTAGTCAATTCATCTTATTTCGCTTCTAAGATATTCATTCGCACTTCAAACTGAATGTGATGAACGTGACAATCATCATCATTCCCTATGAACGCGTGCCTGACAACCACTTCCGTTCTACATTAGATTGAATGAGTATCTCTTAGATCTCTTAATCGGAATCTTCGTGGTGTAAGCTAGAATGATGGCGGCATTCAAGAGAATCCAGAAGGTCTAAACCTTGTCTGTGGTATTCCGAGTAGGATTCAATGATTGAATGACTGTGACGAGCTTCAAACTCGCGATTGCCGGGCGTAGTGACAGACACAAAAGGATAGTAAATCCTATTCCAGCATGATCGAGAACCGACAGATGAATAGCCGTGCCGTGACAGGGTGCGTTGACCATTTTCACTGAGAGGATAAGATGAAACCATTGACAAGGGTGATGCCTCCAGACGATTAGCCGTGCCGTGACAGGGCATTTGGATCATTTTCCCGAGAGAAGACCGAAAGTAGCCATTGACAATGGTGATGTATCACATAAAGCCAGCCATGGAAAGGAGTAAGACTGATTGGATGAAGATAGCAGGAAAGCAGAGGTTCAGAGGAACGAAAGCATCTCTATGCGCTTATCTGAAATTCTCACCAATGATTTACATAAGTATTTCTATCCTTTATTATTTATCTTGTAATTATCTAATCCAATCACATTTGACCCTACCTGACTGAGATTTACAAGATGACCATAGCTTGCTTCAAGCCAACAATCTCCGTGGGATTCGACCCTTACTCACGTAAGGTATTACTTGGACGACCCAGTGCACTTGCTGGTTAGTTGTGCGAAGTTGTGAACCATGGTATTGGCATCATGTTTTTGGCGCCATTACCAGGGAAAGAAAGAGCGATGAATTTTACATAATCAAAGTGTAATCACAATTTCTGTTCACCACTAAGCGAGTAACGAAGATTGGGTGATTGTCACGGGTCACCCTTTCATTCTGACTTAACTGAATTAAGTACGAGAGTATATCTTGGAGAAGAAATAGGCGTGAATTGAATAGAAAAACAATAGTACTTTGCATTGATTCATGAAGAACAGCAGAGCTCCTCACCTTAATCTATGGTGCGTAGAAACTCCACCGTTGGAAATACATAAGAACAAAAGGTCCAGGCATGGCCGAATAGCCAGCCTCCCAAAGAGGGTTCAATCATCAAAACATGATTAAAAGATGATTCAAGGGTTATTAAAGGATGAAAATACAATAGCAAAAGGTCCTATTTATAGAAAACTAGTAGCTTAGGGTTTACAGAAATAGGTAATTAATGCAGAAATCTTCTTCCGGGTCCACTTGGTGTGTGCTTGGCCTGAGCATTGAAGCTTTCACATGTAGAGACTTTTCTTGGAGTTAAACGCCATCTTTTGTGCCAGTTTGGGCGTTTAACTCCAGCTTTTATGCCAGTTCTGGCGTTTTGACGCCAGAATTTTTATGCTGACTTGGAATGCCAATTTGGGCCATCAAATCTCGGGCAAAGTATGGACTATTATATATTGCTGGAAAGCCCAAGATGTCTACTTTCCAACGCAATTGAGAGCGTGCCAATTGAGCTTCTGTAGCTCCAAAAAATCCACTTCGAGCGCAGGGAGGTCAGAATCTAATAGCATCTGCAGTCCTTTTTCAGCCTCTGAATCAGATTTTTGCTCAAGTCCCTCAATTTCAGCCAGAAAATACCTGAAATCACAGACAAACACACAAACTCATAGTAAAGTCCAGAAATGTGATTTTTATTTAAAAACTAATAAAAATATAATAAAATTAACCAAAATATACTAAAAACTACCTAAAAACAATGCCAAAAAGCGTATAAATTATCCGCTCATCACAACACCAAATTTAAATTGTTGCTTGTCCCCAAGCAACTAAAAATCAAATAGGATAAAAAGATGAGAATATACAATGAATTCCAAAAACATCTATGAAGATCAGTCTTAATTAGATGAGCGGGGCTAGTAGCTTTTTGCTTCTGAATAGTTTTGGCATCTCACTTTTTCCTTTGAAGTTCAGAATGATTGGCATATATAGGAACTCAGAATTCAGATAGTGTTATTGATTCTCCTAGTATAGTATGTTGATTCTTGAACACAGTTACTTTATGAGTCTTGGCCGTGACCCTAAGCACTTTGTTTTCCAGTATTACCACCGGATACATAAATGCCACAGACACATAACTGGGTGAACCTTTTCAAATTGTGACTCAGCTTTGCTAGAGTCCCCAATTAGAGGTGTCCAGAGCTCTTAAGCACACTCTTTTTGCTTTGGACCACAACTTTAACCGCTCAGTCTCAAGCCTTTCACTTGACACCTTCACGCCACAAGCACATGGTTAGGGACAGCTTGGTTTAGCCGCTTAGGCCAGGATTTTATTCCTGTGGGCCCTCCTATCCACTGATGCTCAAAGCCTTTGATCCTTTTTATTTTACCCTTGCCTTTTGGTTTAAAGGGCTATTGGCTTTTTCTGCTTGCTTTTTCTTTCTCTCTTTTTTTTTCTCTTTTTTTTTGCCATTTTTTTCGCAAGCTTTTCAGTACTTTTTCTTGCTTCAAGAATCAATTTTATGATTTTTCAGATTATCAAATAACATTTTTCCTTTTTCATCATTCTTTCAAGAGCCAACAATTTTAACATTCATAATCAACAATTTCAAAAATATGCACTGTTCAAGCATTCATTAAGAAAAACAAAGAGTATTGCCACCACATCAAAATAATTAATCTGTTTTAAAATTCGAAATTCATGTACTTCTTTTTCTTTTTGCAATTAAAAACACTTTTTATTTAAGAAAGGTGATGGATTCATAGGACATTCATAGCTTTAAGGCATAGACACTAAGACACTAATGATCATGTAATAAAGACACAAACATAAATAAAACATAAAGCATAATTTTCGAAAAACAGTAAAATAAGAACAAGGAAATTAAAGAACGGGTCCACCTTAGTGATGGCGGCTTGTTCTTCCTCTTGAAGATCTTATGGAGTGTTTGAGCTCCTCAATGTCTCTTCCTTACCTTTGTTGCTCCTCCCTCATGACTCTTTGGTCTTCTCTAATTTCATGGAGGAGGATGGAATGCTCTTGGTGCTCCACCCTTAGTTGTCCCATATTGGAACTTAATTCTCCTAGGGAGGTGTTGATTTGCTCCCAATAATTTTGTGGAGGAAAATGCATCCCTTGAGGTATCTCAGGGATTTCATGATGAGAAATTTCTTCATGCTCTTGTCCGTGAGTGGGATCTCTTGTTTGCTCCATCCTTTTCTTAGTGATGGGCTTGTCCTCATCAATGAGGATATTTTCCTCTATGTCAATTTCAGCTGAATTGCAGAGGTGACAAATGAGATGAGGGAAGGCTAACCTTGCCAAAGTAGAGGACTTGTCTGCCACCTTGTAGAGTTCTTGGGATATAACCTCATGAACTTCTACTTCCTCTCCAATCATGATGTTGTGGATCATGATAGCCCGGTCTATAGTAACTTCAGACCGGTTGCTAGTAGGAATGATTGAGTGTTGGATGAACTCCAACCATCCCCTAGGCATGGGCTTGAGGTTATGCCTTCTTAGTTGAACCGGCTTCCCTCTTGAATCTCTCTTCCATTGAGCGCCCTCTTCACAAATGTCTATGAGGACTTAGTCCAACCTTTGATTAAAGTTGACCCTTCTAGTGTAGGGGTGTGCATCTCCTTGCATCATGGGCAAGTTGAATGCCAACCTTACATTTTTCGGACTGAAATCTAAGCATTTCCCCCGGACCATTGTAAGCCAACTCTTTGGGTCCGGGTTCACACTTTGATCATGGTTCTTGGTGATCCATGCATTGGCATAGAACTCTTGAACCATTAAGATTCTGACTTGTTGAATGAGGTTGGTGAGAACTTCCCAACCTCTTTTTTGAATCCCATGTCGGATCTCCGGATATTCACCCTTTTTGAGTTTGAAAGGGACCTCGGGGATCACCTTCTTCTTAGCCACAACTTCATAGAAGTGGTCTTGATGCACTCTTGAGATGAATTTCTCCATCTCCCATGACTCGGAAGTGGAAGATTTTGCCTACCCTTTCCTCTTTCTAGAGGTTTCTCCGGCCTTTGGTGCCATAAATGGTTATGGAAAAATAAAAAGCTTTAGCTTTTACCACACCAAACTTAGAAAGTTTGCTCGTCCTCGAGCAAAAGAAGAAAGAAAGGAGTAGAAGAAGAAGAAAATGGAGGAGATGGAGAAGTGGGAGTGATTCAGCCAAGTGGGGAAAGAAGTGTTTGTGATGTGTGATAATGAAGGAGGGATGAGGGGTTTATATAGGAGTGGAGAGAGGGGTAGGGTTCGGCTATGTGTGGGTGGGTTTGGGAAGGAAAGTGGTTTGAATTTGAATGGTGAGGTAGGTGGGATTTTATGATGGATGGATGTGGATTGGTGAAGAGATTATGGAGAAGAGGGTAGGATTTGATAGGTGAGGGGTTTTGGGGAAGAGGTTTTGAGGTGATTGGTAAAGGGTATTTGGGGAAGGGTGTTATGGGAATGTGTGAAGAAGAGAGAGAGAGATGAAGTAGATGGGATTCTGTGGGGTCCACAGATCCTGAGGTGTCAAGGATTTCTCATCCCTGCACCATGTGGCGTGTAAATGCCCCTTGCTTGCCAATCCTAGCGTTAAACGCCAGGTTCCTGCCCATTTCTGGCATTTAACGTCAGCTTTTCTCCCCTTTCTAGCGTTTAACGCCAGCTCTGTGCCCTTTTCTGGCGTTAAACGCCAGTTCTGTGCCCTTTCTGGCGTTAAACGCCCAGAATGGTGCCAGACTGGGCGTTTAATGCCCATTTTGCTACCCTTACTGACGTTGAAACGCCAGTAAGCTTTTCCTCCAGGGTGTGCTATTTTTAATACTGTTTTTCATTCTGTTTTTGCTTTTTCAGTTGTTTTTGTGACTTCACATGATCATCAACCTACAGAAAATATAAAATAACAATTGAAAATAAATAGATATGATTAAATAAAATTGGGTTGCCTCCCAACAAGCGCTTCTTTAATGTCAATAGCTTGACAGTGGGCTCTCATGGAGTCTTACAGATACTCAGAGCATGATGATGGCCTCCCAACACCAAACTTAGAGTTTGAATGTGGGGGCTCTATTTGACTCTGTATTAAGAGAAGCTTTTCATGCTTCCTCTCCATGGTTACAGAGGAAGGTCCTTGAGCTTTAAACACAAGGGAGTCCTCATTCACTTGAAGGGCCAATTTTTCTCTGTCAACATCAATCACAGCTTTTGCTGTGGCTAGGAAGGATTTACCAAGGATGATGGATTCATCCATGCACTTCCCAGTGTCTAGAATTATGAAATCAGCAGGGATGTGGTGGCCTTCAACCTTTACCACGACATCCTCTACAAGTCCATAAGCCTGTTTCCTTGAATTGTCTGCCATCTCTAGTGAGATTCTTACAGCTTGTACCTCAAGGATCCCTAGCTTCTCCATTACAGAGAGAGGCATGAGGTTTATGCTTGACCCTAGGTCACACAGGGCATTCTCAAAGGTCATGGTGCCTATGGTACAAGGTATTGAGAATTTTCCAGGATCCTGTCTCTTTTGAGGTAATCTCTGCCTAGTCAAGTCATCTAGTTCTTTGGTGAGCAAGGGGGGTTCATCCTCCCAAGTCTCATTACCAAATAACTTGGCATTCAGCTTCATGATTGCTCCAAGGTACTTAGCAACTTGCTCTTCAGTAACATCTTCATCCTCTTCAGAGGAAGAATACTCATCAGAGCTCATGAATGGCAGAAGTAAATTCAATGAAATCTCTATGGTCTCTGTATGAGCCTCAGATTCCCATGGTTCCTCATTAGGGAACTCCTTGGAGGCCAGTGGACGTCCATTGAGGTCTTCCTCAGTAGAAATCATTGCCTCTTCCTCTTCTCTAGGTTCGGCCGTGTGGATTATGTTGATGGCCTTGCACTCTCTTTTTGGATTCTCTTCTGTATTGCTTGGGAGAGTACTAGGAGGGAGTTCAGTAATTTTCTTACTCAGCTGACCCACTTGTGCCTCCAAATTTCTAATGGAGGACCTTGTTTCAGTCATGAAACTTTGAGTGGTTTTACTTAAATCAGAGACTATGATTGCTAAGTCAGAGTGACTCTGCTTAGAATTTTCTGTCTGTTGCTGAGAAGATGATAGAAAAGGCTTGCTATTGCTAAACCTATTTCTTCCACCATTACTGTTGTTGAAGCCTTGTTGAGGCCTCTGTTGGTCCTTCCATGAGAGATTTGGATGATTTCTCCATGAAGGATTATAGGTGTTTCCATAGGGTTCTCCCATGTAATTCACCTCTTCCATTGCTGGGTTCTCAGGATCATAAGCTTCTTCTTCAGATGAAGCTTCTTTAGTACTGCCTGTTGCTGCTTGCATGCCAGACGGATTCTGAGAAATCATATTGACTTGCTGAGTCAATATTTTGTTCTGAGCCAATATGGCATTCAGAGTATCAATCTCAAGAACTCCTTTCTTCTGATTTGTCCCATTATTCACAGGATTCCTTTCAGAAGTGTACATGAATTGGTTATTTGCAACCATCTCAATGAGTTCCTGAGCTTCTGCAGGCGTCTTCTTCAGATGAAGAGATCCTCCAACAGAGCTGTCCAATGACATCTTGGACAATTCAGACAGACCATCATAGAAGATACCTATGATGCTCCATTCAGAAAGCATGTCAGAAGGACACCTTCTGATCAATTGCTTGTATCTTTCCCAAGCTTCATAGAGAGTTTCATCTTCCTTCTGTCTGAAGGTCTGGACTTCCACTCTAAGCTTACTCAATTTTTGAGGTGGAAAGAATTTGGTCAGAAAAGCATTAACCAGCTTTTCCCAAGAGTTCAGGCTTTCCTTAGGTTGTGAATCCAACCATATTCTAGCTCTGTCTCTTACAGCAAAAGGGAAGAGCATAAGTCTGTAGACCTTGGGATCAACCCCATTGGTCTTGACAGTGTCACAGATTTGCAAGAATTCAGCTAAGAACTGATGAGGATCTTCCAATGGAAGTCCATGAAACTTGCAATTCTGTTGCATCAGAGAAACTAATTGAGGCTTAAGCTCAAAGTTGTTTGCTCCAATGGCAGGGATAGAGATGCTTCTCCCATAGAAGTCGGGAGTAAGTGCAGTAAAGTCACCAAGCACCTTCCTTGCATTGTTGGCATTATTGTTATTTTCGCCTGCCATATTTTCTTCTTGTTTGAAAATTTCTATTAGGTCCTCTACAGAGAGTTGTGCTTTAGCTTCTCTTAGCTTTCTCTTCAAGGTCCTTTCAGGTTCAAGATCAGTTTCAACAAGAATGCCTTTGTCCTTGCTCCTGCTCATATGAAAGAGAGGAGAAGAAAGTATAGAATCCTCTATGTCACAGTATAGAGATTCCTTGAGGTGTCAGAGGAAAAGATGAATGGAAGAAGGAGGTAGAGAGGAGAGAATTCGAACTTATCAAGAGGGATAGGGTTCAAATTGCACATTGAGGAGGAGTGTTAGTCCTTCAAATAGAAAATGTTAGAGGGGGGGGGGAGTGATTTTCGAAAATAAATTAAAAAGATTTTGAAATAATTAAAAGAAATTTTGAAAAATTGATTCATGATTTTCGAAAATTAGAATTGAGAAAGTAGTTAAGTGATTTTTGAAAAAGATTTTGAAATTAGAAATCAAAAAGATATGATTGAAAATTATTTTGAAAAAGATGTGATTGAGAAGATATGATTGAGAAGATATGATTGAGAATCAAATTAAAAAAAGAAAGTTTTAAAAATTAAAGTTGATTACTTGACTAACAAGAAATTAAAAGATATGACTCTAGAATTTAAAATTTGATCCTTTCTTAATAGGCAAGTAACAACTTGAAAATTTTGAATTAAATCATTAATTGTAGCAAGGATTTTTGAAAATAGTAAAAAAAATAGAAAATGGAAAGAAATTGATTTTGAAAAGATATGATTTGAAAAAGATTTAATTTTGAAAAAACATAAAAATTTGAAAGAGATTTGAATTAAAAACAAAATCTTACCTCTTGTGCTATCCTGGCGTTAAACGCCCAGAATGGTATCCATTCTGGCGTTTAACGCCCAAAATACTATCCTTTTGGGCGTTTAACGCCCAGCCAGGTACTCTGGCTGGCGTTTAAATGCCAGTTTTCCTTCCTCACTGGGCGTTTTGAATGCCCAGCTTTTTTCTGTTTAATTCCTCTGCTGAATGTTCTGAATCTTCAATTCTCTGTATTATTGACTTGAAAAGACATAATTTTGAAAATTATTTTGAATTCTTAATGATGAGAAACAATTAAAATGAAACTAATCATGAAAACTAAGATCAAACAAACAATGCATGCAAGACACCAAACTTAGAAATTTTCATATTAGAGACACTAACAAATTGAAAATGCATATGAGAAACAAAAAAACACACAAAACAAGAGAATTTAAAGATCAGACCCAATAAAATCATCAAGAACAACTTGAAGATCAATGAAGAACAGAATGCATGTAATTTTCGAAAATTAGGAGAATGCAATTGACACCAAACTTAAAATTAGACACTAGACTCAAACAAGAAACATAAATTATTTTTTATTTTTGTGATTTTAAAATTTTTTTGTAAATTTTTTTTTCAAAAATTAATTGGAAGAAGAGAAAGTAAGGAATTCAAAATTTTTAATGAGAATTCCAGGAATCATGCAATGTTAGTCTAAAACTCCGGTCCAGGAATTAGACATGGCTTACTAGCCAGCCAAGCTTTCAGTGAAAGTTTCGGTCTAAAACACTAGACATGGCTAATGGCCAGCCGAGTTTTAGCAGATCATTACTTTCAACAGGAAAATTGATAGAAATCAACAAGCTCTTGTGATGATAAGTTGAAACCTCGGTCCAAAAGATTAGACATAACTTCACAACCAGCCAGACTTCAACAAGTCATCATGAAACTCTAGAATTCATTCTTAAAAAATCCGAAGAACAGAATAGAAATATTAATTTTTTTTTTTAAATTATTCGAAAAATAAAAAGTAAAAAGCTTAAACATAAAATAAAATTACCTAATCTGAGCAACAAGATGAACCGTCAGTTGTCCAAACTAGAACAATCCCCGGCAACGGCGCCATAAACTTTATTGCACGGGGATTGTTTGTTCCCCGGCAACGGTGCCATAAACTTAGTGCATGAAATTGTGATTATCAATGGCGCCAACAGCTTGGTACGCACAATTGTAATTTCAACTCTTTGTCACAACTCCGCACAACTAACCAGCAAGTGCACTGGGTCGTCCAAGTAATAAACCTTACGTGAGTAAGGGTCGATCCCACGGAGATTGTCTGCTTGAAGCAAGCTATGGTCATCTTGTAAATCTCAGTCAGGCGGATTCAAATGGTTATGGAGTTTAAGATAATTAAAAGGTAAATAAAATATAAAATAAGATAGAGATACTTATGTAATTCATTGGTGAGAATTTCAGATAAGCGTATGAAGATGCTTTGTTCCTCCTGAACTTCTGCTTTCCTATTGTCTTCATCCAATCATTCATACTCCTTTCCATGGCAAGCTGTATGTTGGGTTTCACTGTTGTCAATGGCTACCTCCCGTCCTCTCAGTGAAAATGGTCCAATGCACTGTCACCGCACGGCTAATCATCTGTCGGTTCTTGATCATGTTGGAATAGGATCCATTGATCCTTTTGCGTCTGTCACTACGCCCAACACTCGCGAGTTTGAAGCTCGTCACAGTCATCCCTTCCCAGATCCTACTCGGAATACCACAGACAAGGTTTAGACTTTCCGGATCTCAAGAATGGCCGCCAATAATTCTAGCCTATACCACGAAGGTTTTAATCTTAGATTAGAAACCCAAGAGAATATACTCCAGCTGTCGTCCAATGACTACGTTGAACATCATGTAGATCGCTTTGTGGTTGTCAGGCACGCGACCTTGGCTAAGCGAGTAACGAAGATTGGGTGATTGTCACGGGTCACCCCTTCATTCTGACTTAACTGAATTAAGTACGAGAGTATATTTTGGAGAAGAAATAGGCATGAATTGAATAGAAAAACAATAGTACTTTGCATTGATTCATGAAGAACAGCAGAGTTCCACACCTTAATCTATGGTGTGTAGAAACTCCACCGTTGAAAATACATAAGAACAAAAGGTCCAGGCATGGCCGAATGGCCAGCCTCCCAAAGAGGGTTCAATCATCAAAACATGATTAAAAGATGATTCAATGATGATTAAAGGATGAAAATACAATAGCAAAAGGTCCTATTTATAGAAAACTAGTAGCCTAGGATTTACAGAAATAGGTAATTAATGCAGAAATCTTCTTCCGGACCCACTTGGTGTGTGCTTGGGCTGAGCATTAAAGCTTTCACATGTAGAGACTTTTCTTGGAGTTAAACGCTAGCTTTTGTGCCAGTTTGGGCGTTTAACTCCAGCTTTTATGACAGTTCTAGCTTTTTTACGCCAAAATTTTTATGCTGACTTGGAACGCCAATTTGGGCTATCAAATCTTGGACAAAGTATGGACAATTATATATTGCTGGAAAGCCCAGGATGTCTACTTTCCAACTCAATTGAGAGCGTGCCAATTGGGCTTCTGTAGCTCCAGAAAATCTACTTCGAGTGCAGGGAGGTCAGAATCCAACAGCATTTGCAGTCATTTTTCAGCCTCTGAATCAGATTTTTGCTCAAGTCCCTCAATTTCAGCCAGAAAATACCTGAAATCACAGAAAAACACACAAACTCAGAGTAAAGTCCAGAAATGTGATTTTTATTTAAAAATTAATAAAAATATAATAAAAATTAACTAAAATATACTAAAAACTACCTAAAAACAATGTCAAAAAGCTATAAATTATCCGCTCATCATGGACCAAGAAAATTTGGCAATAATTCTTGCAGTAAACTACCTATCGGCACGAAATTTGGTGCACCAAGGAGACAACGATGTGGTGGTCATGGAGGCGAGACTGGCGGCGCACTGGAGCAGCGACGAATCGGCACGTTGGACAAGGAAGAAGACCGACGAGATGAGAGGGAATGGTGATCACAGTCCTTCTTGAGGAGGGGCAATAATCCTGGACGACGAAGCGGCGGTGCGACGATGAATCGAAAGAGAGGGGATGACGGAGCTTCTTCTGATTTCCTTCGCGACGGTGAAGAGGTGGCTGTGGGATGTCGCCTAACAGTGCAGTGTTTGGTGTCGGGCGGCTACGCCAACTGGAAAGGAGTGTGGACAACGTCACTATGGAAATGAGAGAAGGGAAAGGGTTTCTGTGCGTGACTACAGGAGTAGGAGTGAGAAAGAAGGGAGAACATTTTTACACTTTCTTATTAGGATTAGATTAATCAACTTTTAATTATTCAAATTTTAAATTTTAAAAAATTTAAAATTAATTATTAAATGAAATGGTTTCAAAAGTTGGCTGGTTTATCTTGGTTTTCTATACTTTTTCTAAAAAAAAAAATCTGATCCGACTAATACGTAGATTATATCTATATCCGATTTGAATTTGGAGGATAATATCCAATTCTTTAGACTATCAGTCGATATGATCCTTAAGTATATAGAATCAGATATTGAATATCGATATTATTCATTAAGTTGTCTTATATTTTTTTTTAATATACTTATTTTTATTATTTAAGAAGATAATGCATGAATAATATTTTTGAAATACAACAAACAACACGTCCAAAAATAGGGGAAAAAATATTATATTCATGAAAGAAAGCATATATATCCAATTCGACCTAGCCAAAGGCAATTCGATTCAATGGGTGAACATCTATACTCTCTAGTAGATGTGCATGTAAGTATGATTAGGTTTTTTCTTGGGCCTCAGGCTCTTCATACCGAAAAATTAAAAACCAACTTTCACAATTGGGCTTTTACATCTCCTCAGGTTTTAATATGATCAGATCCTCAAGGTTGGTCTTCAGTCTTCACCATTTCGGTTCTGTAAGATTGGGCTCCTACTATGCTAATACAGTAATACTTCATCCACGTTGTAATACCAAATGAAAAAATAAACAAAAAGGAAAAAGTTCACCACACGTTGAGATTTGAAGCTACTGCATTCTCTAGATCTGAAGTCATAGAGGATGCCCAGCTTGTTCATTAAGATTTTATTTTGGGTGTATTTTTTTAGATGTCCCTTATTATATATTATGGCAGGTGTCTCTTTTTTCTTCAGATTTTTCTTTTGACCCTTGTTATCACGGATACCCTTTTGTTTGGTTGAGTGGTGGTGCAAATTAGAAGAGGAAAAAAAAATAAATAAATAACACAAGGGTGTGATTGAGCTGGAAAATGATTTGGAAGAAAGGTTTATGCGGTTTACAAAAAGAATTTTTGTTTTGTGTATAAAAAATAACATTTTGCACTTTATGATTTACAGAGAAAAGTATGAGCAGAGCTAGATAGCGGCAAGTAGTTTTAGATCTCGAGCACAAAAAAAGATCATCACAAGAGGAGAGATTGAACAAAAAAATTAAAAAATAAGAACTTATATAATTTTATTTTTACAGAAATAAAATGGGATTCATTTCATAATTAATTTAGGGAATTATCGGTAGTTTTTTCCCATACAAAATCCTAAACCTACTTAATTTTGTTAGACATTCTTTTTACTACAGCGACAAAAAGAATGTTAATTTAAACTTACATCTCTTTGAGCAGGACAGGTTCAAAAATTTTAATATAGAGTAGTTAATTAATTTTAGATAAATTTTTTATATTTTTCATTTTATAAATATAATTTAGACATAATATATGTTTTCTATAAAAAAAAATATTTAAGATATACAATGTAATTACTAAAATATAATGAGATAAGTTATTATTAATATTCTCTATAATAATATAATGTTAAATATATTAATATTTTAATTTATTAAAAAAGCAAACAAATTTTTAAAAAAATAAATATAGAGATGAGTATATAAAAATTAATTTAAAAAATATAAAGACTTAAGTGTATGATATTAAATTAATTAAGTGAAATAATATTAATAAACAAAATAATTGAGACATAAATCTATTACATAATAAAAAATAATACATATAAAGATATCAAATTACATAATAATTTTAGAGTATATATATCTTATATATAGATATAATTTTTTAAAATTTTAGAAGGACTAAAGCCATTGCTCGCCTCTTTGTATCCATCCCTGTCTTCAAGAGAAGTAAAAAGAAAATTAAAAAAAATATATATATATATATATTATATATATAAGAATCACAAAAATATTTTTATTGGCTAATAAATTGTTGTATACACAAAGTGGAATTTAAATAAACGAGTGAGTTAACTATTCGACCAACCTAAATTGATTAGGAAAAAGAGTGATTATATATATATAATCAGCAACTATTGGTCTACTCCATAGATGCGAACAATATGCAGTTTATGTTGAGTGACTAAGTTTTTAATAAAATGGGTATAATATATTTTTATTTGTCTTTTTTATAGAAATATTTTTAAAAGTTATTAATTTGTTCTTATTAAAATTAAAAAATTTAATATAATTTTATATATTAATAAATATACAATTAATTTTTATATATTTATATTTATTATAATTTTTTAAAATTTAAAAATTATTTATTAAATATAATTATTAGTTATTTTTATTATAAATTATTTTTAGTTTGATTTATTAAAAATAAATACTAAAATTTTATTTAAAAATTATCTTTTAAAAATTAATTTAATAAATTATTTTTAAAACAAAAATTCTATCAAACTAGTTTATATATATTGCTTTGTCGTTTGCATTGCTCCACAAGAATTTGAACCACAATAATACCATATTCAATTTGTTTGTATTATGATGGAGTGTAGTATAATGATATTGACACAAAGAATCCTGATCGCATATGGATAGAACAATGGTGCTACCAGCAGCATGATAAAGTTGGATTTAACTATATAATTTAGCCGTATAAGATTGTATTGACATTATCTTCCCTTAAAGAATAGCAAGAAGCTAAGCTAAAATGATGCCAACTATAGTTATACCATACGCAGTATATTTGGACATTGCAACAATAGTATACAATGTACTGGTTTTTCAAACATGAGTAATGTTAAAAAGTTAATACTTTTTTAATTAAGAGTAAATCACTAATTTTGCATAAAAAGATCAGAACGCTGACAAAAGTGATCTTTATTTTTATTAATGATAAAAATATTTTTAAAATATTTTAAAATACAATATAAATATCTAATATTAAATATATATTTTTAAAAAATATTTTAAAAATTAAATTTTGATATAATTTTATACAAACATCATTAAAAAATAAGATAGTTTTATCTTTAAAATTTAGTAATTTTGTGTTAAATAAATTTTTTATGTTTTTTTTATCGACAAAAATATTTTTAAAAAATAAAAAACAAATTCTAGAGGTCAAATTTTTATTTAGTTTTTTATATATATTTATTAAATAGTTATCTAAATATTCTTACATAATTTTAAATCAAATGCATAAGTTGTCAAATACAAAAATTATTTGTCATTTTTTAAAAAATATTATTGTTTATTATTTTTGGCATATTTTATAATAGTATTTTGACACTTTTTTATCATTATCAAAAGTAATGGTTATTTTTGTGAGTGTATCAAAAAATTAGGTGTAGTTTTGGTAATTTATCTTTTAACTAACATCAATAAATTTTTTTAATAGTCTATTTATCTTAAATTTTAAATTTTAAATTCTAATTTATAAACCTTAAATAATTAATACCTTCTTAATCTGAAAAGAAAAGGATCATAATAGTAATCATAGTAGCAAACAAACAAATAATTTGAGTTTTGTTATTATTTTAATTTACACTATATATTCATATGTTCATAATTAAGACTACTCCAATAGGATCATAGTTGATTCAAATGTTCTTATTATTATATCGAATTGAATCAGTTATCAGTTAGACACTTAGAGGAACTCGGCGGTGGTAACACTTCCCTATCTGATATTTAAGTTGCTGGTTGAGTGATGAGATTAATTATATTTAAATATATGGTTGTGTTTAATTATTAGTAATATAAAAGATACTAATTTAAGGTGCCAGACTGCCAGTACAACTTTAAAAATTGACAAACATACACTTGAATTTCGTCATAATATGAAATTTGGATTTTTAATTTTACATATAAGATATTATTTTGACTAAATTAAAGTTACACCAAGAGATATACTAACATTAAATACGAGAATAACATGTTAAAAATCAATTAAAATAAAATAAAATAAAATATGAAAGCGATATATTCTTTGACAATTTTATATAATATAAAAAATAATTTTAACTGATGCTTATAATTTGAAGAGATAAATTGGTTGATAATAACTTGAATAATCCAATACACGTGTTTCAGAGTTCATGAATAATGGAATGAAGCGAATAAGTCTAGTCTTCGTCTTATAGCTTGTTGTTGCTGTGTGTTCATGCTTTCGTGCCTCTCTCTTTCACTATATCCCTCGCTCCCGTGGCTTGACTTAAATAAGTCAACGTGTGTAGGGCATGCTTTTCTAAATGGGAAGGAAAAGTTGAGTTCATAATTAATTGACACTTATGTAGTATATAAATTAAAGAAATTCGGTAGTTGTAGTTATTTATATGTGTAGTTTCACTAGTTCTGATAGTACTATATATCAATATACGTACCAAAAGTAGTATATTATAGGGGAACTTGGATATAAATATAATTAAATTAAGAATAATACTATAATTATTATCAAACTTGAAAGTAGTAGATAACCTTGAATTATTGTGTGGATCGGATGAGACGGTTCGTTGTATCAACATGCAAAGGACAAGTGAAAAGTTCTCCATAATAATTGGCAAAAACGTCAGCAATTCCAGTTTGCCTTTCGTTTTCGTTCATAATTGAAAATTTTGGGTCCAAATGTCCAATATGACCTTCTCAAAAGAATATTCTACATGCTTATTACCATTTTCCGAAGAAGAAAACTAATAATTTGTATTTTGGTTACAGCTAAAGGTTACAAGAAGCAGTAGGCTAACAAAGACTACATACACTAATTACATCAGGTTAGAATTTTACTAAACCGAAGGCACATAAAAAAATAATATTATAAATTATAGGATATGTTAGAAATGTTTTAGATATACGAATAGATATATGATATATATCTAATAAGACATTTTAAAGTGAAAACTTATTTTTATTTTTATATTTTTAGGATTACAAAATAGTAACTTTTAGTATATACTAGTATTTTTATCTGTAATAACATTATAGAAATATAAATTTTTTAAAACTACAGTCTACTCTATTCTGATAGTATAGATTATGCATGGCACGAAAGATTTATAAAATTAAACTACTTTTATAAAAAAAAAAAAAAGTCGTAGGTTGACAAAAGTCTCTGGCTAAGAAGACCAAGATATCTGTAGATAAAAAATCAAATAATAAGATTTTTAGTTATTATCTTTATATGAAAAAGTCTAATTTTTTATTAATAATTAATTTTAACATTTGTTATCTAAAATTTAAAACAATTTAACGTGTATACTTTTACATTTAATTAGGTATTAACTGTTAAGTCTGTTGCATAAAAAAAATAATTAATTAATTATACTTGTTATTTAAAAATAATATTTTTTCTTCCTGTGTATATAAAAATATAATTAGATATTAGCATAAAAAAATTATACTGATAGTTATAAAATTAACTCAAAATTATTTTTTTAAAAAATAATTGAATATTGATTCTAATTTTAATTATAACATTAGTATTTTTTTCAAATGATATGTAATAAATATTTGAAAGAAGAAAAATAAAAATATAAATTAAAAAGATAAACGGTAAAAATTTAAAACTAAATAAAAAAACTTAAAAACTATGTATATAATAATAATAATAATATTTTTATTTAAATTATATTATTTTTTATTTTATTTTTAGAAAGATAGAAAAAAAAATAGAGAATTAGAGAAAAGAGAGAGAAAGATAAAGATGAAGAATGAGAGTGAGAGTTTGTTAGTTTTGAAAGAAAAAAAATTATTTTAACTGTAAAAAAATATCGAATGACATATTTTGATTTGTCAAATTACTAATATAAAATATAAATTATATATAGAGTAAAAATAGTAGAAAAAATAGAAAAATGGAGAGAGGTAGATGAGAAAATTTAGGAAGGGAGTTTATTAATTTTGAAAAAAATATTTTTTCTCAATTTTAATAAGAGAGTGTCATATGACACATTTGATTATATTATTAAATTAGATAGTAATATATGATACATAATACATGTATATTTCAATTTCAATTTTAATATTTTAATTTTAATTTTAATGCAATTAAAGAATGTCATGTTGCACATTTTGATTGTCAAATTAATAATTAGTCATTGATATTGATAATGATATATAAAATAGATAGAGTGGTCGAAGGAATGAGAGAAATAGCGAAAGGAAAAGGGAGGAGGAGATAACTCTTTAATTTTGGAGGGAAAGATTTGACTTCAATTGCAATGAGGGAGTGATATGTGGCACATTTTCGTTGTAAAATTAGTAACGAGGAGGGAAGAATTCTTTAATTTTTGAGGGAAAGATTTAATTTCAATTACAATGAGAGAGTGACATGTGGTACATTTTGGTTGTAAAATTAGTAAAAAGAAGAGGGAAACTCCTTAATTTTGGAGGAAAATATTTGATTCCTATTGCAATAAAAGAGTGACATGTGGTACATTTTGGTTGTAAAATTAGAGAGATATAATAGATTTTAACATATTTTATATACCAACCAATTCTTAAAACTTAAAAACAAAATTTTACATTTATAAGCAAAAGTGAATTCAGGTTCAAATTCAACAAGGATATATATCTCGAACATTTAGAAATGAAGACATAGCCATTAATGGACTTTGGTATGATCTTGGTGAAGAAAGAATTTAGCTATGAATATAAACAAAAAAGAGATGATTTGATATTGATAAGAATGTATTTCACAATCTGTTGTACCCAATTCTTGATACTCAACCCTATGTTAGATTCGCTCACTGAAGCTTTGATTCCATTGGACCAAGAAACCACATTGGATCCCAAATAAATGCAATAGCCATACGTAAAGGGTTAGAGAATATGAATACAAGATATATATATATATATATATATATATATATATATATATATATATATATATATATATATATATATATTTGAGTGTCAGTAATTAATTTTATTGACCATCAAATCGTGACTAAAAGAGTGTGGATAAAAATCTTGTTAAGAACTTTAAAAAATATTACTGGTAAAAATAAAATTATAACCACGTCACTCATGTTATCGGTAAATATTACTAATATATATTAGTTATATTTTCAGGTACCGATTATATCAATGAAATATTTAAATAAATTATAAAATTAAATAATAAAACAAAAAAATTTAAAATTAAATTCATAGTAAACATATAAAGTTTATTCAAAATTCAAAACAACGAACTAAAATAAACAATAAAGTCACCAAAAATGGGACAAGTTACTGAATTAAAATAATTTGAAACCAAGTTTATCATATTACAATTTTCTGAAATTGCATACTTGATTAAATCTTTTCTATAACTATACAAATTGCTACAAGCACCAACAGATTTGAAAATGAATGTAATTCGCTGCTGGTAGCCGTAGTTTACGTTGAAATAGAGCTGGGCAGAAACCGCTATAGGCTGTAACGGTTTCCGGAGAACGTGCAACACACATAAACTACTGCTGACTATAGCGGTTTATGTACAAATAGAGGTAGGTAAAACTATTGGAGGCTGTCGTGGTTTACCTAAAGGTTGGCTATAAAACCACAATAGCTAGGAGCGGATCTTTCATTTGGTATGGAGAAAAAATTTGGTTAGAGAGAGAAAATTCTTGAAAGAGGAAGGAAGTGACTGGGAGAGGATTTGGATTTTTTGGAGTGTGGATATTTAAGTTGGACCGTGGCAGATGAAGACCGCTTGTACTGACTCAACGGCGTTACCCACGTTGCCGGAAGCATCATTGAGAATGTTAGTTTGTTTTCTTTTTAATATTAGAGCTTGGAATATAGAATCTAGTATTTAGGGTATAGGAATTAGAATATATAATTTAATATTTATAGTTTAGTATTTAAAATTTAAGATTTCAAATTCAAAATAGACTTAAAAATTAAAAAAAAAATGGTACATTTGTTACTTGTTCTAAAGTACGTTAGCATTCGTTCTATTTTTGTATTTAGACAATCGTGTGTGTATATATATATATATATATATATATATATATATATATATATATATATATATATATATATATATATATATATATATATATATAATTGTGTAACACCCTCACTATCAGAAGTTACACTTCCGGCTGCGCTACTCTGACAGCAAGAAGTATTACGACCACTTTACATATTAAATACTAAAATAGAAGCCTGGGACTCGACACTGTATCGCTGATTTCTTTGAAAAACCAGAAATAAATACTTTATCTTAAGAAGAATACAAGCAGACATAAATTCATATACCAGACTCCTTACATAATATCTCATAATACAATACACATATAGAACATACAACTCCTATCCCTCTTACAAACTTGTAATAACAAAGACGAGGGAAGAAAATAATCTAATTAACACAACAGCATATAAACCAAACTCAGTATAACTCTTCTTAATGCCTCTTCATCTGGTTCCTGAAAAGGTAAAGCTGTAGGGGTGTGAGAACCTAACCACACGGTCTTACCACGGAGTTTCAAAGTTGTCATAAGACGATATCTAATAAGAAAACTGTTTTCAAACTCAGTGATTATCAATGCCTTATGAATCTTTTAAAAACCAATAGGAAATTGTTCAAAACCTTTTCAAAAAAAACAATGTTTAATCTTTTAGAAATCCGAAACATTTCCTTTCTTATAAGAAAAATCTCAATCAAAAACCAACCACGCAATCAAACTACACAATCATTAATTTAGCATCAAAGTTCATTCTCAAATGTAGTACACCAGGACAAACACAGGCAAGACAGACAAGGAAAGCACAAGTAGGTAGCAGTTACAGCAAATAGTTCAAGTAGCAGTTAAGGACAGTTTATCAATTAGGCAAACCAAAACAAGTTCAAACCCAAACAAAGCATACAAATGCATATGATGCATGCCTGTCCTAGGGCTGATGAGGCTCATCTGTCGGTTATCCAGCCAACCCGACAAGTCTGAATTGTCCTTAGACTGTCCCCCGACGTGCATCCCCAAAAGTCTATGCATAGCTTTTTCTCAAATAATCAATATTGCTCAATGGGGGTAAACATTCCCGGGAATTTATATAGTGTCCGGTCACACTTACGTCGTAGGGTCAACAGAGTATCGAGTTTTCAACCTGGTACACGTGGTGGCAAGCCACGACACTTAATCCAAGGAACTTCGTATCTCAGATATTTCAAATTCATAAGCCATATGAATAATTCAAAGATCATATCTCAACATTCTCAACAACATAATCATTCATCAATCCAAATCTCGTTTCCAAATTCATTCAAAAACCATATTTCAGAGAAAATTCTCAATCATCCTTCTTTCCATTCCCTTCACTAACAATTCCCAATCCAAAACATAACTCTTCCTTTGATAAATGAGATAGTTTTAAATCATATAATACTTAAAACCTTTTTAAAATAACTACTTTCAATGAAACTTCTAATTTTATAAAATTTCGGCAGCATCTCCTCTAAAACTCGGATACTGCCACCCTTTTCGGGTCCCATCCAAACATTTCTCAAACAATTTCCAAATCTCAATCACTTTCCAAAATTCAACCAATTCCAGTATCAAATATTTTCAAACCAGACCAATTCCAATAATAAAACTCTTTTTAAAGTCAAACCAGCTTAAGTATTAAATCATTTATAAAATCAGACCGACTCAAAATCAAACCGTTTTAACTTCAAACCAAGAAAAATCACTTTTCCTAATAATCAAGTAAATAACTTTTCAAATCCACTTCTTATCAACAACCGTACTTCACTCAAGCAATCAAGCACCCAATAATCCAGTCCAACAAGCTATCACATCCACAAGACAAATATAATCACAGAAATATATCTTTTTGCATCAATATCTATTTTATCACAACTCTGTAATGTAAAATAGATTTTAAGAAAAATCCCTACCTCAACTCGTCGAAATTCGCAAAACCAAAACGCATCAAAAACCCTTTTTTCCCTGGCCCGCAGCGGCAGCAGCCATAACCACAGCTCCCTACCTCTTTCACAGCAACTATGGCAACTCTAATCGCAACATGTAATAGCCAAAACTCAATCATATAATAAATAACGCCGCAAAACCTCAGCTAAAATAACATAACGATGACAAAAGGACTTTTCAAAACAAAAGGACTTACCGCAACTAAGAAGAAACTAGACCAACTAGCAGCAATCCGGCGGTGGTTCCGGTGATCACTCCCGGTGGCAAAAACTGCGACAAGGAACTCTGGTAGCAACGGCAATGGCAGAATCGCGGTGACCACCCACCACCATCACGTTCTTCTCTGCGCCCGCGAGCCCCCTTCTCTCTCTCCGCATTCTGTTCGACGGCAACCCTGGGCTTCGACGGCGGCGATAGTTTCAGACGGCTTCCTCTCCTGGTCGTGGTTGCAGGTTCGATGGCAAAGGGTTCTTCAACGGCGGCGGCACGAGCTCTCTCACTCCCCTCGCGTCGCGTCGTTCTCTTCTCTCAGCAGCGGCGTCGACGGAAGCTTGTCGGTGATGGGACGGGCTGAACGGTGGCGGCGTGATGGTGAGCTTGATGGTGGCGCCGCGGACAAGCTCTCCTCCTCGGGTCACCCTTCTCCCCGTTCTCTCACTCCCTCTTCCCTCTTCTCTCTTCCCTTTTCTTTCTTTCTTTCTTTCTCTCTCCGTATATGTGTGGGTCTCCGTATATGTGTGGGTGTTTTTGTGTGTTTGGGTGGAGTGCTACTATATACAATGAATGATGATAATAGTTAATTAAATCAATGATACTGAAGGCGGTTAATGAAGCCCATTTCAAAAGCTACATTTGATTTTTATATAGCTATCAGATTTGAGGGGGAGGGGAGTGAAGTTAGGGTTTGATTAAGGTTGGTTAATTTTAATTTAGAGATTTAGAGTTAATAAATTAGGATGATAGAATAATTGAAAACAAATTAAATGTAAAGTATCCATTTTTAAAAATATCTTTTAATTACCAATCTGTAAGTTATTTTTAATTAAATACCAATTTAATAAAAATTAGAGATAAGTAAATTAATTCTCTTTTATTTATAAAATAAGGTTAAAAATCTATATATTAAAATTAAGACGTATAAAATATTCATTATTTTTTCAGTTATAAGAACTCTAAATAATAAATAAGAGTTTACTCAACTTTTATACAAAAATATCTAAAATGTAGTCTTAAATAAATATAATACATCATAATAATTTATTAATAATTTTTAAATATTTATGGGTCTTACATCCTATCCCACTTATAAAAATTTTCGTCCTCGAAAATTAACTTAATACACAAAATACTAAAATAATTTTGAATACTTTACTTTTGTATATTTTAGAAAAGCATAAGTCATGGCATTTTTATGTATATAATTTTCTAAATACCAAATAATTCGCAAAACTTAGGTGTAAGGAAAAAGTGTGGTCTAAAGCAAAAGTTACAAGATGATTCAAAACAAAGATGTCACATGGGGCTATTATTTTATCAAAACTTGAAGCACAAGAAGGTGCAAGTGTTCTAGTTAAGCCTTTGCTGAAACAAAGGGGTATCTAGAAGGAAAAAGTTTGAAAACAGGCTGACGTAAACAAGATAAGGTCTACGCACGAACCTCGTACCAACTTCAAAACTTCCACTTCCTAACTCCACCAGTCACTTCACATCTCCCTAACCGACAACAAGCCTAACATCTGCAAACCTTTCCGCGAGAAAGGAAATTTTCACAACTCCTCATAACGTCGTACACTTACCACTTCACCTTCCATATCCATAAACACATCTTAAGGAACTAACGCATCGTATTACTATACTTAAAGGTCGCGCGTGACATTAAAATAATTTTCGAGTTTATTCAGAAGGACACAAAACCTTTGAAAAGAAGGACAACATTCGCAAGAGTTTGAAAGACTTGTTGAGACCACAAGTAAACAAGGATGTACAAGCAATGAAGGTTGCTGAAAAGAGAATCAACTGACAACTACAAGGATAACTCTTGAATCAAAGAAATTCGATAGAATCAATAAGAAGAAAACCAGCGTATTAGTTTGAAACAGATTC
The DNA here is from genome assembly GCF_059453495.1 of Arachis ipaensis. Classification (NCBI taxonomy): domain Eukaryota; kingdom Viridiplantae; phylum Streptophyta; class Magnoliopsida; order Fabales; family Fabaceae; genus Arachis; species Arachis ipaensis. The sequence continues at coordinate 25,072,233 of NC_142436.1, forward strand.
AAGCTAAGTTGAAAAAAAAGTATGAGATTTTACAAAAGAGAAATGATCAAAACCAATAGTAACGCATCGTAGTATATCAACTTCAAATTATCACAAGGGTTCATAGTTCATGGAGGAACATAAGATCAACAATCGTGTTGCAAAAGTTTCAACACAGTTGAAAATATAAACAGATCAAGAGATGCATGAGGTACAGATTGTGAAGTAAAGAAATATAAATTACATCTCAAGAAAAGAAAAAGAACAAACGACGCATCAAATTACGTGGCATGGTTAGAACACATAAGTCTACACCGCCTAATTAAGAAGAGCACTAAACATTTTCAAAGATTCTCAAAGAGATAAGCGCGAGTATGTTTAAAGAGATACAAATCTCAGTAAAAGAAGAACAAGCGGCAAGGATAAGATTCACATGAATTCGGAAGGAGACGTAGGATTACAACTAAGCAACAATGTACGGGCATGAGAAAACGTTTCAAAAAAGAGTCATTTTGCATCTTAACAAGAGATATTAAATTTAAGAACTCTAAAGAAAACAAGAAAAGGTTAATCATAAATTAGATAAAAATAAGATGAAACTAAATCAGAGAAGTATAAAATTCACAAGAATACGAAGGAATGGTTTACGTCACCAACAAGCTAGAATGGTCAAAGGTCGTGAAGTATTTAAGAAGAAAGTTTCGAAATGCAAATAGGAAAGAATTTTGATTTCAAAGAACTCCAATAGAAACCATAAAAGGGAACAGGGCGATTATTTACAAAATTCAAGAGAATTAGTAAAAACATAAATATTGCGGCATGTTAAAGCAATTTTAAGTCGGACTAGATTATGCAAGATTTGTGAAATGAAAACTACTTAGACTAATGGTAAAATATTTCATCAAAAATCTTGAAAGACATTTTACGTAATGAAGTAAGAATTTGCATAAAAACAAGAGCGAGGTTGGTCAGGAATCAAGTTATAATCCTAGAAGTCAATTCTCGAATCTCATACCCAAGGCAGTCACCAAAACAATCATCGGCAGCCAAATTACAACTTTGTTTTTAAAATATCAAATGAACTCGGAATTGCACAAACTTTATTTCTATACGACCGTCTTGGATTAAGCTTTTACTAAACTAAAAATCATAATTTTTGCTTACTCCAGTTTCGGGAATGAAAGAAAAACCGTGACTGCTCTGCAATGCTTAAAAACCAGAAAACAGCAGTAGCATATGATATTTAAAATTCAATATAAAATCCAAGTTAAATCCAATCACCTTAAAAATTAATATGATTCAACTTCACTTATCCAGGTTTCCTTTCTCGTTGATTCCAGGTCAATATCATTTTTAATGAAGGAGTTATGTAACTTAGAAGTTGAGTAATTTTATGTAGAATTCTGTTTTAGAAACCATTGAACATAACCTCTTCCAAGTCCCATAACTCACTTATTAAAACATAGAAAACCCTAAAATTTAAATCATATATACAACATATACTCAACTTTGACCACCAATTGATTGTATCTCAATATCACTCCAGAATTAAAGATTATAAAGTTTCGAATTTACTGACTTAAAAAACAAAATCTGATTTTTACTGCATAATATATCTTATTTCAAAAATCCATATTTTTAAAACCACAACTCTAACAATTCTGAATTTTTATGAAATTAAACTAATAAAAATAAAGTTCCATTTAAAATTAGATTCATTTCGAAATTCAAATTAGAGAATTTATAGTAGAGGAAACAAGTTGTTGTTGTATTAAACTTTCTGCAGAAAAATTAATTTTGAAATCCACAATTCTAAAATTCACCATAAATCATAAACTTAACAGAAAGGTTTAAAATTCACCAATGTAGCTCCTTATATTTCCAAGCTTAATCCAAAATTGGTCCCATGCAATTTCGATCATCACAGAATTAGTTATAGATTCTCAAAGTTTCTACTTTGTTTAAGAGTAGTGCAGAAAATCAGATTTTATAATTCGACTTTGAAAAATCATAACTAATTTTCTAGTTAACACGAAACCTTCAAAATAGAATATTAATAACTATACTTGTTGTAGTTTGCTTAGCTTTTAGTCTCATAACATTTCAATCTCAAAAAGGAATAAATTCACTTTCCAAAAGAAATACGAAAAATTTAAATAAGGTATTGCATCAAACAACCGAAATTAAAATAAATTATGCAAAGTTTGTAAAACAAAATTTAATTGAGCTATGTGCAAAAATATTCTCTCAAGAGTCTTAAAAAATACTAGGTTCCAATTCACATAAGAATACATATGAAGATTACGATAAGGTTGGAAATAACTCAAGTTGTACTGAAAGAAGAAAATCCTAGATAGAAATTATTTTCACATGTCTATAAAAAGATAGGTAAAGCATTGCAGATAAATATTGATAAAATAAAATTTTTTTTGAAAGACTCAAATAAATTCTCAGAAATACAATCAAGCAAGGTTATAAACGAATAATAAAATATGGTCGGAGAATGATCAAATTATAGTTCAAGAAAGGAATCTAAGTCAAGGAACTTCCATGAGAATAGTAAAGAAGAAACAATATGCCAACCTAAGCAATGTAAACAGGAATCATAAATCGAAACCAAGCACGAAAAGCGAACGCCGAACCACGTGACTCGCTTTACCTATTACTTATCGATTCCTATTCGCCAATAATTACCTATTAACTTTCCCGTTCACATAAGTCATCAACATTAAGTTGGCCAGACTTAACATTAATAGATATGTAACGGTAAGCTAACAGTGGTAATTGATAGGCAATCATGTACATAAAACTCTAATTCTCGTTATCTGAACGAGACCTATTACATGACAGACGCTCAGAGTATGTAATTGAAGCATAGTCGGTCCATTCCTCAGGCTCTACAAGAAGGACCGCTCTGATACCATAATGTAACACCCTCACTATCAGAAGTCACACTTCCGGCTGTGCTACTCTGACAGCTAGAAGTATTACGACCACTTTACATACTAAATACTAAAATAGAAGCCTGCGACTCGACACTGTATCGCTGATTTCTTTGAGAAACCAGAAATAAATACTTTATCTTAAGAAGAATACAAGCAGACATAAATTCATATACCAGACTCCTTACATAATATCTCATAATACAATACACATATAGAACATACAACTCCTATCCCTCTTACAAACTTGTAATAACAAAGACGAGGGAAGAAAATAATCTAATTAACACAACAGCATATAAACCAAACTCAGTATAACTCTTCTTAATACCTCTTCATCTGGTTCCTGAAAAGGTAAAGCTGTAGGGGTGTGAGAACCTAACCACACGGTCTCACCACGGAGTTTCAAAGTTGTCATAAGACGATATCTAATAAGAAAACTGTTTTCAAGCTCAGTGATTATCAATGCCTTATGAATCTTTTAAAAACCAATAGAAAATTGTTCAAAACCTTTTAAAAAAAAAACAATGTTTAATCTTTTAGAAATCCGAAACATTTCCTTTCTTATAAGAAAAATCTCAATCAGAAACCAACCACGCAATCAAACTACACAATCATTAATTTAGCATCAAAGTTCATTCTCAAATGTAGTACACCAGGACAAACACAGGCAAGACAGACAAGGAAAGCACAAGTAGGTAGCAGTTACAGCAAATAGTTCAAGTAGCAGTTAAGGACAGTTTAGCAATTAGGCAAACCAAAACAAGTTCAAACCCAAACAAAGCATACAAATGCATATGATGCATACCTGTCCTATGGCTGATGAGGCTCATCTGTCGGTTATCCAGCCAACCCGACAAGTCTGAATTGTCCTTAGACTGTCCCTCGACGTGCATCCCCAAGAGTCTATGCATAGCTTTTTCTCAAATAATCAATATTGCTCAATGGGGGTAAACATTCCCGGGAATTTATATAGTGCCCGATCACACTTACGTCGTAGGGTCAACAGAGTATCGAGTTTTCAAACTGGTACACGTGGTGGCAAGCCACGGCACTTAATCCAGGGAACCTCGTATCTCAGATATTTCAAATTCATAAGCCATATGAATAATTCAAAGATCATATCTCAACATTCTCAACAACATAATCATTCATCAATCCAAATCGCGTTTCCAAATTCATTCAAAAACCATATTTCAGAGAAAATTCTCAATCATCCTTCTTTCCATTCCGTTCACTAACAATTTCCAATCCAAAACATAACTCTTCCTTTGATAAATAAGATAGTTTTAAATCATATAATACTTAAAACCTTTTTAAAATAACTACTTTCAGTGAAACTTCTAATTTTATAAAATTTCGGCAGCATCTCCTCTAAAACTCGGATACTGCCACCCTTTTCGGGTCCCATTCAAACATTTCTCAAACCATTTCCAAATCTCAATCACTTTCCAAAATTCAACCAATTCCAGTATCAAATATTTTCAAACCAGACCAATTCCAATAATAAAACTCTTTTTAAAGTCAAACCAGCTTAAGTATTAAATCATTTATAAAATCAGACCGACTCAAAATCAAACCGTTTTAACTTCAAACCAAGAAAAACCACTTTTCCTAATAATCAAGTAAATAACTTTTCAAATCCACTTCTTATCAACAACCGTACTTCACTCAAGCAATCAAGCACCCAATAATCCAGTCCAACAAGCTATCACATCCACAAGACAAATATAATCACAGAAATATATCTTTTTGCATCAATATCTATTTTATCACAACTCTGTAATGTAAAATAGATTTTAAGAAAAATCCCTACCTCAACTCGTCGAAATTCGCAAAACCAAAACGCATCAAAAACCCCTTTTTCCCTGGCCCACAGCGGCAGCAGCCATAACCACAGCTCCCTACCTCTTTCACAGCAACTATGGCAACTCTAATCGCAACATGTAATAGCCAAAACTCAATCATATAATAAATAACGCCGCAAAACCTCAGCTAAAATAACATAACGATGACAAAATGACTTTTCGAAACAAAAGGACTTACCGCAACTAAGAAGAAACTAGACCAAGTAGCAGCAGTCCGGCGGTGGTTTCGGCGATCACTCCCGGTGGCAAAAACTGCGACAAGGAGCTCCGGTAGCAACGGCAATGGCAGAATCGCGATGACCACCCACCACCATCACGTTCTTCTCTGCGCCCGCGAGCCCCCTTCTCTCTCTTCGCGTTCTGTTCGACGGCAACCCTGGGCTTCGGCGGCGGCGATAGTTTTAGACGGCTTCCTCTCCTGGTCGTGGTTGCAGGTTCGATGGCAAAGGGTTCTTCAACGGCGGCGGCACGAGCTCTCTCACTCCCCTCGCGTCGCGTCGTTCCCTTCTCTCAGCAGCGGCGTCGACGGAAGCTTGGCGGTGATGGGACGGGCTGAACGGTGGCGGCGTGATGGTGAGCTTGATGGTGGCGCCGCAGACAAGCTCTCCTCCTCGGGTCACCTTTCTCCCCGTTCTCTCACTCCCTCTTCCCTCTTCTCTCTTCCCTTTTCTTTCTTTCTTTCTCTCTCCGTATATGTGTGGGTCTCCGTATATGTGTGGGTGTGTTTGTGTGTTTGGGTGGAGTGCTACTATATACAATGAATGATGATAATAGTTAATTAAATCAATGATACTGAAGGCGGTTAATGAAGCCCATTTCAAAAGCTACATTTGATTTTTATATAGCTATCAGATTTGAGGGGAAGGGGAGTGAAGTTAGGGTTTGATTAAGGTTAGTTAATTTTAATTTAGAGATTTAGAGTTAATAAATTAGGATGATAGAATAATTGAAAACAAATTAAATGTAAAGTATCCATTTTTAAAAATATCTTTTAATTACCAATCTGTAAGTTATTTTCAATTAAATACCAATTTAATAAAAATTAGAGATAAGTAAATTAATTCTCTTTTATTTATAAAATAAGGTTAAAAATCTATATATTAAAATTAAGGCGTACAAAATATTCATTATTTTTTCAGTTATAAGAACTCTAAATAATAAATAAGAGTTTACTCAACTTTTATATAAAAATATCTAAAATGTAGTCTTAAATAAATATAATACATCATAATAATTTATTAATAATTTTTAAATATTTATGGGTCTTACAAATTGGATTAGGACCTTTGTAGTAATAATTTAGAGTTTAGGCTTATTAGTACTAGAATTTAATTACGGTGCGGTTATTTTTATCACATGATGCAGCCAAGTAGGTGTATTTACAGTGTTCGAAAGCAACAAAATATGCCTATGCATGAAAGGATCATACCTTATTTAGAGAGGGCTAATTTGTACCACTTGGCCAGGCTGAACAGCCGTTGGTTCTGGTTTGATGAGCCTATGGTCAGCACATTCATTGAGAGGTGGCATCTCGAGACACACACTTTTCACTTGCCGTTTGTAGAGTGCACCATCACGCTGCAAGATATGGTGTATCAACTGGGGTTGCCCATTGATGGGAAGGCTGTTAGTGGGTGCCTCACTGACTTTGAAAATTTTAGGAGAATGGCAGACCAGCTTGTGAGTGGTTTCAGGAGTGGAGTTACATGTGTTCTCAGGTTGGTCAAGAAAAAGGCTCAGGACTCTGCATTTTTCCCTTCCACAAGTGCAAACGCAATGGGCAAGATATTCGAATTTCCATCTTGCGCAATAGCCATGAGCAAAGTACCTCCATACTTGCCATACAAGTGACTACCATTGATGCTGATCAGCGGCTTGCAATGTTGAAAAGCCTCAATACAAGGAGGAAAGGTCCAGAAAAGACGATGAAAGTACATGGTTGATTCATCAACCTGATCACCAACTCTAACTGGAGAGGTCTTCAACAGAGCAATGGTTCCCTCCATGGTGGACTGTACACCAAGGATCCAACAGGGTAACTCGCCATATGACTCTTCCAAATCACCATAGATCTGTGCTACTGCCTTCTGCTTTACCATCCAGACATTTCTGTAGCTAGCCCTGAATCCATAGGTTGCTTCAGTAGCTTGCTGCAACATCTTTATCATAATCGCAGCATCGGCTCTAACCAATGGAAAGATCCTCGCACAAATGACATGATAATCAAACTGTCGGTGATCGCTTGAAATTGAGGTGGCCAAGCAAGTGTGAGGTCCGTTGTACCTCCTCACCTCCCAGGTGCTTTTTCGTTGCCGGAATGTCATACGAATCAACCATGTGCAACCTTTACCAAACTCTTTGCATCTCCCGTGGCATTTAAGATGGTCTGACTCACCTTGTACTCAACTTCACTCCGGATGCTATAATCCTTTATGCTCAATATAGCTTCCTTCTTACTTTGAAAAGATTGGCTAATCTGAAATTCCATAAGAGTGGTTGCATCATGCAGTCTATGACTCCCAAAGGTCGGATCTATGTCCGGCTGTTGGCCGATGGCCTCTATTGGTACCTGTAGTGGTTTGTATAGTTATAGAAAAGTTTTAATCAAGTATGAAATTTCAAAATGTTGTAATATGGTAAATTTAGTTTCAAATCATTTTAATTCAGTAACTTGCCCCTAAAAATGATAAATGCAATCAAATCCTATATCTAGCTATAGTGGTGCATGTAATTTTAGAGTGTTCATAGTTCAATTTTTTCATAAACTAAATTGAAACTGCATTAAACTATTTTAAATGGTTTAGAAACTAAACCAAACAGCTTTTTCACGTATTGATCTGGTTTTAAATCAATTTATAATATAGTGTATTAGTTTAAACAAGTTCACAAAAATAAAACTAGTTTTAATTGAAAATATTAGTTTAAACTGATTTATAGGCTAAAACTTATTTTTAACATATAAAAAAATTAGTTTTATAACATAATGTTATAAAAATATTATGGATGAAATTTGTAACACCCTTACTACCAGAATATCACACTTCTGGTTGTGTCATTCTGATAACGAGGATATTATGACAACATCCATGTATTTATTAATAAAATAAAAGCATTTAACTCGAAACCATATCGACTTTTCTTTGAAAAATCAGAAATACTTTTTTCTTTTTTTTAACAAACATACATACTTACAAACCAATCACAGCACTTTATATATAATAATAATAATAATAATAATAATAATAATAATAATAATAATAATAATAAGAGTTCTTTATACCAATAACTTACAAGCATTACATATCATGATAATCACGACTCCTATCTCTCTTTACAAAAATATAATAATAATGGCGAGGAAAAAATAATAACTAATCTAATACAATAATATTATATAACCAAAAGCGCAGTAATCTCTTCATAAGCTTCTTCGTCCGTTTCTTGAAAAGATAAGGTTTTAGGGGGTGAGAACCTAACCACACGGTCTGACAAGAGGAGTTTTAGAATTGTCATAAGATATATAAAAAGAGAAAGTTGTTTTCAACCGCAGTGATCATCGCTCGCCTTATGAACCTTTTCGAAAATCAACAATTAATTATCCAAGACCCAAATTCATATTTTATTTATAAAACTCGAAGCAAACATAATATACTATAACACTTCACTACTTACCAAAGAACATCAAGACATATAACATACCCAATTACAGCTTCCGGCCCAAACATAATCAATCACAGCCTCCAGCCCAAGCATAATCAATCACACTCAAACCACCATAATTCGAACCAATAAGTCACAATCACAAGTAATTAAATTCAAACACAATCAAGAGTAATTACAACAAGTATGACAATTAGCAATTAAACAGAATTATTCACATAGGCAAACCAAATACAATATGCACACCCAAACAATGTCACATAGATGCATATGATGCATGCCTGTCCTACTAACCATGAACTCACGTGTCGATTATCTTGCCAAACCTGACACGAGTAAGCAGGATTAACCACGGTCCTTACCCAAAAGTTCCACAAACAAGCAGAATTCACCACCGCCCTTCCCAAAACTCGTAAGCAGGATTAACTACCGTCCTTGCCAATTACAGTAAACCACGAGTAAGCGAGATTAACCACCATCCTTACCGAGAACCATGAACAAGTGGGATTGACCACCATCCTTTCTCGAGACTAACCTATCTGGGATACAGTGCCTATGTACACTCATGGAATATAATCACAAGCGCAGTCAAACTTATTCATCACTCTGCTCTTCTACAGCAGGCATATTTTCAATTGATATTTCATCGTTGTTGTTATCATTGTAACACCCTAACTATCAAAGCTCACGCTTTCGGCTGCGCCACTCTGATAGATCGGACATTACGACGACTCTTATACTCTTTAATACTAAAATATGAGCCTATTTAAAACTTTAAACCGCAATATCGTACTCAAAATACTTTTACTATGAAACGTACATCCATATATACAATACAACTCACAAACTCTCAAAGAGTATATATATATATATATTAAATAACTTTACAAGCATTAACCAATACAATTCCTATCCCTTTCACATAATGTATAAAGATAAAGGCGAGGGAACATTATATAATAACTACAGCAATACAGAGCATCTCGACAATAACTAAATAAGCTCTTCGTGACTTATGCGTCCAAACCTGAAAGGGGAAATTGTAGAGGGTGAGAACATCATCCTCGAAAGGGTTCTCACCGTAGGGTTGCAGAATTACTGTAATAGGATATGTGAAGGTAAACTGAACCAGTGATTAATAACCATCTTATACCTCTTTTCAAAAAGTACAGTTTACATTTAAAGTAAAGTCAGAAATCTTATCTGAAAGAGGAATTGTTCAATTCTCAAAAACTCAAAAGCCTTTCAAAAGGGTTTATCTATGCTGAACCAATTAGCCTTTCATACTTTTCCAAACCAGAAACACAAAACCGAAACCAACATGGCCTTCGGCCCAAATCTTGATCAACCACGGCCCCATACCCAAACAATCCAACCAACAACCAATCACCACGGTCCAATAGAAACCCAGTCACAAACACAAGTAGGAAAGTTCAAGCACAAACAAATAGTTACTGCAAGTAGAGCAATTAGCAGATAATCACAAATAATCAAAAAGGCAAACCAAGTACAATATTGATGAGCGGATATTTTATACGCTTTTTGGGGTTAATTTCATATAGTTTTTAGTGTGTTTTAGTTAGTTTTTAGTTTATTTTCAGTAGTTTCTAGGAAAAATTCATATTTCTAGACTTTACTATGATTTTGTGTGTTTTTCTGTGATTTCAGGTATTTTCTGGCTGAAATTGAGGGAGCTGAGCAAAAATCTGATTCAGGCTGAAAAAGGAATGCTGATGCTGTTGGATTCTAACCTCCCTGCACTCAAAGTGGATTTTCTGGAGCTACAGAACTCCAAATGGCGCGCTCTTAATTGCGTTGGAAAGTAGACATCCAGGGCTTTCCATCAATATATAATAGTCCATACTTTGCTCAATGATAGTCGATGTAAACTGGCGTTCAACGCCAGTTCCATGTTGTAGTCTGGCGTCCAGCGCCAGAAACAAGTTACAAGTTGGAGTTCAACGCCAGAAACAGGTTACAACCTGGAGTTGAACGCCCAAAACAGCCCAGGCACGTGAGAAGCTTAAGTCTCAGCCCCAGCATACACCAAGTGGGCCCCAGAAGTGGATTTCTGCACCATCTATCATAGTTTACTCATTTTCTGTAAACCTAGGTTACTAGTTTAGTATTTAAACAACTTTTAGAGATTTATTTTGTATCTCATGACTTTTTAGATCTGAACTTTGTACCTTTTGACGGCATGAGTCTCTAAACTCCATTGTTGGGGGTGAGGAGCTCTGCTGTGTCTCGATGAATTAATGCAAGTATTTCTGTTTTCCATTCAAACATTCGTGTTCCTATCTAAGATATCCATTTGCACTTCAATATGAATGTGATGAACGTGACAATCATCATCATTCCTCCACGAATGCGTGCCTGACAACCACTTACGTTCCACCATAGAATGAATGAATATCTGTTAGATCTCTTAATCAGAATCTTCGTGGTATAAGCTAGATTGATGGCAGTATTCAAGAGAATCCGGAAAGTCTAAACCTTGTCTGTGATATTCCGAGTAGGATTCAGGGATTGAATGACTGTGACGAGCTTTAAACTCGCGAGTTCTGGGCATAGTGACAGACGCAAAAGGATAGTAAATCCTATTCCGGTACGATTGAGAACCTGCAGATGATTAGCCGTGCGGTGACAGCGCATCTGGACCCTTTTCACTGGAAGGATGGATGGTAGCCATTGACAACGGTGATCCACCAACACACAGCTTGCCATAGGAGGACATGCATGCGTGAATCAGAAAACAGAGGAAAGTAGAATTTCAGAAGACAAAGCATCTCCAAAACTCCAACATATTCTGCATCATTGCATACAAGTATAATTTGTGTTCTGCCCTTTTATTCCTTGCAATCAAATTTGATAAGTGAATTATTTTATTATTTTTCTGACTAAGAGTTAAAAGATAACCATAGATTGCTTCAAGCCAACAATCTCCGTGGGATCGACCCTTACTCACGTAAGGTATTACTTGGACGACCCAGTGCACTTGCTGGTTAGTGGTACGAGTTGTAAAAAGTGTGATTTACAATTTTGTGCACCAAATATGCACACCCAAACAATGTCACATAGATGCATATGATGCATGCCTGTCCTAGTGGCTGATGATAGCATCTGTCGGTTATAAAGCCAGCCCGACAAGTTCTGGTAGCTAACCATTGGACTATCCCTCTATCGTGCATCCCCAACTCGAGTAATTCTCGATCATCATCATGATCATAATCATAATCCATATCCAACACCCTTACTAGTGTATATTCACGGGGACGAGCTCATCCGGGACTTTCACAGTGCTCGACCACACTTACGACATAGGGTCAGCAGAGTATCAAGTCTCAACCTGGAGCACGTGGTGGCTAGCCACTGCTACTACCCAGGAAAACTCGTATCTCAGATAGTGGAAGTGTAAAATCACAATTATCAATATTTCAGCATATATGCATTTATTCTCAGCCATGAATCAGCATTTATCCCAGCCATCCAGCTTAAATTCATAACTCATAGTTAGCCATCCGGCTCATAGTTCAATCCAGAACTAGCCAAAATTCATAATCATACACAACCATCCGGCTCATACAAAACAGCACTTCCACCATTCAACATCATCAAATTCATAAAATCGGCATTTAAGCCATAAACCACTTTTTCTCAATTCAATTTATTCTAAAATCAAATTTAAGCTCTTTTCAGCCATGGCTTTAAAGATCTCATTTCTCAAATCATCTCAGGCTCATAAGTCACTTTTACTCAAAGTAAGTTCCCCTTTTAAAACAAAGCCACCATCGGCATTCTCTTTCCAAAACTTCCAGCACCATGGCAAGTTAAGGATTTATTTAGAAATATTCAAAGTCATCCATCCAACAACGGGATTTTATAACAAAAGTTCCTCGGCAGAGTCTCAAGTCTTTAGGGGAGATTAACATAACTCATTTCCTCAAATTCACTTAAAATCATTAATACCTTGGCTTCCTGATTTGAGTAACAAAATAGGATCTAAGCCAAACCGAGTCATGTAATCAATTACTCTTTTTAAAACCGTTTCCTTTACTTAAACAAAAACCAGCTTCAACCCCATGGGTAACTCTAAAGCGTTTCAACTGCTCAAAATTGTTTTAGTATTGCAAAAATTCAGAACTCAAAGAGTACTTAAAACTTTTTCCAAAACATTTTAGAATGAAACTTATCAATAGACGTTCAGGTTCTTTCAAAGTCACTGAAACTTCTCTAATTGAAACCCTCAAGTCAAATTCAAAGGCATAAACCCTTTTCATCTAAATGACTTGTTCACAAGGGAAATATAATACTTTTCTTAAGAAACAAGACTAAATCACAATTTCCTTTTTAACAATTCATTTCAGAAGCATAAGGCATCCCTTTCTTAATAATTCAGATAACATAGTAGAAGTCTTTAACTCATGAGTTTCCGAATAACGTTTTAGTAAAGTCCTGGATTCTACCGAAATTTCGGCAGCACCTCCCCTAAAACTTGGACTTTGCCACCCGGTTCGGGTCCCAACAAAACCGCTCCACAATCCTTTTCAACAGCCCAAAATCCAAAATCAGTTCAAAGGCAAGCTAAATCCAACAGTCACCTCATTTTCATATTTCAAGGAAACCGTTTCAAAATCAAATCATTATCAGCTGATTAAACTCATTTCTAAAGTTTTAAAGAAACGGTTCAGCAACAATCATTTATTAAAACCAAATCATTTGAAGCAGACCAGGCTGAATCCAATAGTATATTCTATTTTTCACACTATCAAGAAAATCAACTCAACTTAAATCAATTCTCAACGGATTAAACTCGATTTTAAAGCTTTAAAAGAATCAACTTCAAAAGTATTTCATTTCATAAAGCCGCACAACAATCTAGTCAAACAAACATTCATAATCTTTCAAGTCCACCAAACCATACATAAGACTGAATACAATCACCAAATATACCATGTCTCACATCAATATCCATATGTAATAATTCTAATATATAAAAATATAGTTTTCGGAAAGTGCCCCTACCTCAAAACGCAAAACCATAACCCAAACGCGTCACAGGAACCTTCTCTCTTAACCCGAAATTACCGGCAGCTTGAATCACAGCTTCGCGTACTTTTGCAGTAACCACTAACCACAGCAACTCTAATCGCAACATATAATAATCAGGACTCGACCCCACGTTACCAAAACTCATATTCATTAACCAAACACAACTGAATACTAACGAGAGGCTTTTTGAAACATAGATTACTTACTGAACTAGCGAAACGAAGCAGCCGAGAATTCCGAGCACGACATGCAAACATAGATACACGACCCTACGACAGATAAAGTCACAACACCTTAGCCTAAATTATCAAAACAGGGACAAAAGGCTTCTCGAACCAAAATGCTTACCAAGACCGAGGGAGAATGGCTAAACCGAAACAGCGGCGGTCTTCGAACCGGCTTGGCGGCAGCCCCGGGAGCCATCCCAGGCGGCAACGGTGATCAGACTCCGGCGACGGCGACTGAAATCAATATGCAGTGATTGTAACGTTTCTAAAAACTCAGGAGAAACAAAACCCAATACTTAAAACCTTACCGGCAGGATTCTCCGGCATTGGCAGAAATAGCCAGAAGCTTCGGCGGTGGTCCCGAAAGTCACGGAACCACTCCCGGCTGCCAGAAACACAGAGGCACAGCTCCCTTCTCCAGCAGCGACACCTGCGGCGGCAACTGGTGCAGCAGCACACAACGCAAGTAGCAACGGCGGCCTGAACCTCTTTCTTTCCTTCAGATCAGATCGGGCGGACCTCCAACAGTGGCGGCGGCGGACCAGAGCAACAGAACGGAGGGGATGATGACTGCTCAGACAACAGTGACGGCACACGACGGCGCGCGACAGCAGCGGCGAGTGCCTCCCTGCGCGACGCCGACTCCATACCCCTCTCATGGTCTCTCTCTCTCCCCTCTGGTCGCGACTCACGGTGGAGACAAGCCTGACAGGAATGGGACCCTCGGCGGCGCAAAACGCGAAGGGCTGGCAGCACAGGCGGCAATAGCGGGGCGCGGCGTGACAGTGCGACGCGACGCTCTTCTTCCTCCTCGGCCAGACGACGGCGAGATGGCAGTGGTGAAGCCCAGCGCGCGGCGCAGTCTCTTCCATCCCCTCCTCTCCTTCTTCTCCTCCACGGATCCCGCTTCTCCCTCCCCTTTCTATTTCTTTCTTTCTTCCATCTTTGCAGCTGTTGCTGCTAGTTGATTTGGGGAAGGCTGCGGCTGTGTGTGTTTAGGGGGGTGACTAGGGTTTCATTTTTGAAAATTATGGTTAGGGTTACTTTTGTAATTTCAAATAGAAATAGGGATAATATGGTAATTAGAAATAAATTCTAATCCAACAATAATAATGTATAAAAATACTATTTGCTCATCAATTTCACATTTTATTTTCAATAAAATGTTCAAATCCAAAAATTAGAAATAATATACTTAATTTCTTTATTTTCCAAAATAGTAGTATTAATATCTTAAAATATAAATTATTTAGTCCAAATCATATAAAATCACTATTATTTCATAACTGCCAACTTTATAATTTAGATATAGAGAATAATCCAATAATTATAAAATTCGATAATAACTATAACTTATTTCAAATTCAATAAATCAAAACTTGCTTTAATTATCTTTAATAAGATAACTTCTGAAATTAAAGCTACAGAAATACTGAATTTGAAATTAGCTCATGATGGCCCTCTTTTCAAAAGTTTTGGGTCTTACATTCTACCCACCTTATAAAAATTTTCATCTTCGAAAATTGATACAAAACGAAAGAAATTTTATAACAGTTCACTCTTGAACATATTTTAGGAAGAAGCAAAAATATCTCTATATATAAACATATATACGGTTTTCAAAGGATACAAGGGTAGGAGTGTGATTGCAAGGAAAACGTTGCAAGGTAGGCTCAATGCCAAAGATAACCTGGTTCAAACATGTGATAGTAAAGCAAGGCATCGAGGCTATAAAACAGGATGGGGTTAAAACGACGTGCTTAACATCCACACACTAATCTCATATCAACCTCAAAGCTTCAACTTTCCAACTCCATCAAGCACTTTATAATCCCCATATTCGATCTTAAGCTTGACAGCCGCAAACCCGTTCACAAGGAACAAAACACTCACAACTCATAACGTTGCACACCTACCGCTTCAACTTCTATGTACACATATCACGTCTTAAAAAACTAACGCATCGCGTTACTACGTCTACAAGTTGCACGTGATATCAAAACAATTCTCGAGTCTACTCAGAAGGATACAAGATTTAGAAAGGAGAGTCAAATGTCAAGGATAGTACTCATAGATTTGAGAGAATGTACCCAATTCCAGGTAAACAAAGATGCTCAAGCAAAGAAGTTTGCTAGAAATAAATCGATTGACAACTCCAAAGATAACCCTTGGATCATAGAAAATCAATAGGACCAATAAGTAGAAAAGCAGCGCATTAGTTTGAAACAATTTCAAGCTGAGTCGAAGAAGTATGAGGTTTATAGAAAAGAATATCTCAGACCCAAGGCAAAGCTCACAGAACTCAAGAGCATAATTAAAATACTTCTGAATACATTGTTCTTAAAAGAATCGAAAACTTGCAAAAAAAAATCATTTCGCAGTCCGAAAGAGAAGTTAAACAACAAACATCCTTCAAGAGAGTAACAAAAGCATAAAAGTGGCTTTGCTCTAATTCAATTTCATGTTGAAGTAGATTATGTAGAGTTCTAAAAATAAGATGCACACTGGTTTGGCCAAGAGCTAAAGTATTTCCTCAAATATTTTAGAAAGATAGTTAGGTACACAACTTAACCAAAAGTAATTCATAAAACTCGGAAGAAAATCAAATGCTTGTTCAAAAGTTCTCAAGGTTCATATCCAAACAAGCGTGTACAAAAATTATAGCAAGGACGAAAGAGTAAGTTAAACTATTTAGAAAAGAAAATCCGAGGTAACAATCTGCTGGTAATTTGGGAAAGGAAATAAGTGATGCATTACCAACGAACCAGTTTTCACTAAACAAGGAAAATTTTCAAAAATTCATTTAAAATAGCGCATGTCAACTTTAAATCATCTTTGTCAAAATTGAACAATGGTTTCAATCTCAATCAAGCAACAGAAAATAAATTCTATTTAGAATTTCTTCAAAGAGAATTCAAAACTTCCTTAAACAAAGTTTGAAATAAGACTCTAAAAGTATACTCGAAATCACTATCTTCGAAGGACATTCAAGAAGGTTAGAATGTACTTAAAAAGGAGTCAAGCCATACAAGAAAGGATCTTAAATCAAAGTAGTTCAAACAAGGTCCACTAGGCATGAGACATCATACAAGCTTTCAGTTGATCCAAAAGAATACAAAAGTCATAAGAAAAGATAACTCAATCATTAGTAATTTCTCAAGGATAAATCTTTGACTAAAAACTCTAGTAGAGACAATGAGAGGATAAACGATGCACTATTTTGAAACGAATTAAATTGACTCATATAAGAATGAGATTCACCAGAGAAGGAAAGCTGAGATTGATTGTAGTGCTCCCAAAAGGTAGATGTATAATTAAAAATAGAATCACGTATGACATTCATAGAGGTGAAAAGCTTAAGAAGGGACGAATCCATTCATAAGAAGAAAGCTATGAGTCCAACATTTTCAAAAGAACAACAATGGCATAAACCATGTAGTATGCTAAACCAGACTCGATTCAAAACAAGTTAAGTGAAGCTTATCAAACGAAACTCAACCGGAATAAAAAGCGAAAAATCCATTTCTTTCCGAAATTCTGAAAAATACCCAAATACATAATCAAATAAAGATGTTCATTGGAACTATAGTAAAATTTCTAGAAAGTCAATTTGTATTTAAAGTAAATGCAGTTCCGTAAACCAGTAAAAGTACGGGCGAGGTACTAGAAATAAATAGTTGTTAAACTGTATAAGTAATCTCCAAAGCTTTATATATACAGATAAGTATAAATCTAATCAACAGTAATTTTTATAAAAATCTCAAAATTGGCTGTCACTGTCAAATAAGAGAAAAATTGAATCAACAATTTCTCTAAGAATAGACTCGGAATCCGGAGTTAAAAGGCACGGCGCATTAAGACAAGTTCAAAGCTATAGCAAAGAATACGTGAACCAAGAAGAACTTAAACAGAGGAAGATAGATGCAACAAGGATTCCAAACGAGCATATGCATTTAAGATCAAACAAGAATACATATGAATAGAGGAATAGAGTTGAAAAATCAAACTACTTTTCTAAAGGATTAGCAAACAAGAACTTCAAGTTAGGATATGAAAGAACAGATCGACTCGAACAGAATTCAAGACACACAACTGAATAGCCTCGAGAATAGATTCTAACGTTACCAAAACCCATGATTCGCTTTACCCCAAAACTCACATATCATCTATGATAACACATTAGTGCTTTCATATGCATAATTCACTAGTATTAAGCCGGCCAAACTTAATACCAAGAATTATGCAATGCCAGACTAACAACGTTAATCAATAGATCGTCATGTGCATAAATCTCTACTTCTCGTCATTCGACAAGACTATTGCATAACAGACACTCAAAGTATGCAACTGAAGCATAGTCGGTCCATTCCTCAGGCTCTACAGGAAAGACCGCTTTGATACCATAATGTAACATCCTAACTATCAAAGCTCACGCTTCCGGCTGCGCCACTCTGATAGCTCGGATATTACGACGACTCTTATACTATTTAATACTAAAATATGAGCCTGTTTAAAACTTTAAACTACAATACCGCTCTCAAAATACTTCTACTATGAAACGTACATCCAGACATACAATACAACTTACAAACTCTCAAAGAGTACATACATACATACATACATATATATATATATATATATATATATATATATATATATATATATATATATATATATTAAATAACTTTACAAGCATTAACCAATACAATTCCTATCCCTCTTACATAATGTATAAAGATAAAGGCGAGGGAACATTATATAATAACTACAGCAATACAGAGCATCTCGATAATAACTAAATAAGCTCTTCGTGACTTCTGCGTCCAAACCTGAAAGGGGAAATTGTAGGGGGTGAGAACATCATCCTCGAAAGGGTTCTCACCGTAGGGTTGCAAAATTACTGTAATAGGATACGTGAAGGTAAACCGTACCAGTGATTAATAACCGTCTTATGCCTCTTTTCAAAAAGTACGGTTTACATTAAAAGTAAAGTCGAAAATCTTTTCTAAAAGAGGAACCATTCAATTCTCAAAAACTCAAAAGCCTTTCAAAAGGGTTTATCTATGCTGAACCAATTAGCCTTTCATACTTTTCCAAACCAGAAACACAAAACCGAAACCAACATGGCCTTCGGCCCAAATCATGATCAACCACGGCCCCAGACCTAAACAATCCAACCAACAAACAATCACCACGGTCCAATAGAAACCTAGTCACAAACACAAGTAGGAAAGTTCAAGCACAAACAAACAGTTACTGCAAGTAGAGCAATTAGCAGATAATCACAAATAATCACAAAGGCAAACCAAGTACAATATGCACACCCAAACAATGTCACATAGATGCATATGATGCATGGCTGTCCTAGTGACTGATGATATCATCTGTCGGTTATAAAGCCAGCCCGACAAGTCCTGGTAGCTAACCATTGGACTGTCCCTCTGTCGTGCATCCCCAACTCGAGTAATTCTCGATCATCATCATAATCATAATCATAATCCATATCCAACACCCTCAATGGTATATATTCACGGGGGCGAGCTCATCCGAGACTTTTACAGTGCCCGGCCACACTTACGACATAAGGTCAGCAGAGTATCAAGTCTCAACCTGGAGCACGTGGTGGCTAGCCACTGCTACTACCCAGGGATACTCGTATCTCAGATAGTGGAAGTGCAAAATCACAACTATCAATATTTCAGCATATATGCATTCATTCTCAGCCATGAATCAACATTCATCTCATCCATCCGGCTTAAATTCATAACTCATAGTCAGCCATCCGGCTCATAGTTCAATCCAGAACTAGCCAAAATTCATAATCATACACAGCCATTCCGGCTCATACAAAACAACACTTCCACCATTCAACATCATCAAATTCATAAAATCGGCATTTAAGCCATAAACCACTTTTTCTCAATTCAATTTATTCTGAAATCAAATTTCAGCTCTTTTCAGCCTTGGCTTTAAAGATCTCATTTCTCAAATCATCTCAGGCTCATAAGTCACTTTTACTCAAAGTAAGTTCTCCTTTTAAAACAAAGCCACCATTGGCATTCTCTTTCCAAAACTTCCAGAACCATGGCAAATTAAGGATTTATTTAGAAATATTCAAAGTCATTCATCCAACAACGAAATTTTATAACAAAAGTTCCTCGGCAGAGTCTCAAGTCTTTAGGAGAGATTAACATAACTCATTTCCTCAAATTCACTTAAAATCATTAATACCTTGGCTTCCTGATTTGAGTAACAAAATAGGATCTAAGCCAAACCGAGTCATGTAATCAATTACTCTTTTTAAATCCGTTTCCTTTACTTAAACAAAAACCAGCTTCAACACCATGGGTAACTCTAAAGCGTTTCAACTGCTCAAAATTGTTTTAGTATTGCAAAAATTCAGAACTCAAAGAGTACTTAAAACTTTTCCCAAAACATTTTAGAATGAAACTTGTCAATATATGTTCAGGTTCTTTCAAAGTCACTCAAACTTCTCTAATTGAAACCCTCAAGTCAAATTCAAAGGCATAAACCCTTTTCACATTTAAAACATCCTTAAAGCATAAGTTTCACCTAAATGACTTGTTCACAAGGGAAATATAATACTTTTCTTAAGAAACAATACTAAATCACAATTTCCTTTTTAACAATTCATTTCAGAAGCATAAGTCATCCCTTTCTTAATAATTCAGATAACATAGTAGAAGTCTTTAACTCATGAGTTTCCGAATAACGTTTTAGTAAAGTCCCGGATTCTACCGGAATTTCGGCAGCACCTCCCCTAAAACTTGGACTTTGCCACCCGGTTGGGGTCCCAACAAAACCGCTCCACAATCCTTTTCAACGGCCCAAAATCCAAAATTAGTTCAAAGGCAAGCTAAATCCAACAGTCACCTCATTTTCATATTTCAAGGAAACCGTTTCAAAATCAAATCATTATCAGCCGATTAAACTCATTTCTAAAGTTTTAAAGAAACGGTTCAACAACAATCATTTATTAAAACCAAATCATTTGAAGCAGACCAGGTTGAATCCAAGAGTATATTCTATTTTTCACAGTATCAAGAAAATCAACTCAACTCAAATCAAATCCCAACGGATTAAACTCGATTTCAAAGCTTTAAAAGAATCAACTTCAAAAGTATTTCGTTTCACAAAGCCGTACAACAATCCAGTCAAACAAACATTCATAATCTTTCAAGTCTACTAAACTATACATAAGATTGAATACAATCACCAAATATACCATGTCTCACATCAGTATCCATATGTAATAATTCCAATATATAAAAATATAGTTTTCAGAAAGTGCCCCTACCTAAAAACACAAAATCATAACCCAAACACGTCACAAGAACCTTCTCCCTTAACCCGAAATTATCGGCAGCTTGAATCACAGCTTCGCGCACTTTCGCAGTAACCACAGCAACTCTAATTGCAACATATAATAATCAGGACTCAACCCCACGTTACCAAAACTCATATTCATTAACCAAACACAACCGAATACTAACGAGAGGCTTTTCGAAACATAGATTACTTACTGAACTAGCGAAACGAAGCAGCCACGAACTCCAAGCACGACACGCAAACATGGATACACGACCCTGCGACAGATAAAGCCACAACACCTCAGCCTAAATTATCAGAACGGCGACAAAAGCCTTCCCGAACCAAAACGCTTACCAAGACCGAGGGAGAATGGCTGAACCGAAACAGCGGCGGTCTCCGAACCTGCTTGGCGGCAGCCCCGAGAGCCATCCTAGACGGCAACGGTGATCAGACTCCAGCGACGGTGACTGAAATCAATATGCAGTGATTGTAATGTTTCCAAAAACTCAGGAGAAACGAAACCCAATACTTAAAACCTTACCGGCAGGAGTCTCCAGCGACGACAAAAATAGCCAGAGGCTTCGGCGGTGGTCCCGAAAGTCACAGAACTACTCCCGGCTGCCAGAAACACAGAGGCGCAGCTCCCTTCTCCAACAGCGACACCTGTGACGGTGGGTGGTGCAGCAGTTCACAACGCAAGTAGCAGCGGCGGCCTGAACCTCTTTCTTTCCTTCAGATCAGATCGGACGGACCTCCAGCAGTGGCGGCGGCGGACCAGAGCAGCAGAACGGAGGGGATGATGACTGCTCAGACAGCAGTGACGGCATACGATGGTGCGCGACGGCAGCGGTGAGTGCCTCCATGCGCGACGCCAACTCCACGCCCCTCTCATGGTCTCTTTCTCTCCCCTTTGGTCGCGACTCACGGCAGAGACATGCCTGACAGGAAAGGGACCCTTGGCGGCACGAAACGCAAAGGGCTGGCAGCACAGGCGGCGATAGCGGGCGCGGCGCGACGGTGTGGCGCGACGCTCTTCTTCCTCCTCGGCCAGACGATGGCGAGATGGCGGTGGTGAAGCCCAGCGCGCGGCGCAGTCTCTTCCCTCCCCTCCTCTCCTTCTTCTCCTCCACGGATCCCGCTTCTCCCTCCCTTTTCTATTTCTTTCTTTCTTCCATCTTTGCAGCTGTTGCTGCTGGTTGATTTAGGGGAGGCTGCGGCTGTGTGTGTTTAGGGGGGTGACTAAGGTTTCATTTTTGAAAATTAAGGTTAGGGTTACTTTTGTAATTTCAAATAGAAATAGGGATAATATGGTAATTAGAAATAAATTCTAATCCAACAATAATAATGTATAAAAATACTATTTGCTCATCAATTTCACATTTTATTTTCAATAAAATGTTCAAATCCAAAAATTAGAAATAATATACTTAATTTCTTCATTTTTCAATATAGCAGTATTAATATCTTAAAATATAAATTATTTAGTCCAAATCATATAAAATCCCTATTATTTCATAACTGCTAACTTTATAATTTAGATATAGAGAATAATCCAATAATTGTAAAATTGGATAATAACTATAACTTATTTCAAATTCAATAAATCAAAACTTGCTTTAATTATCTTTAATAAGATAACTTCTGAAATTAAAGCTACAGAAATACTGAATTTAAAATTAGCTCATAATGGCCCCTTTTTCAAAAGTTCTGGATCTTACAATCATTACGTAGTCATTACCTTTTTACTTCTTTACTTCTTCATTCTACTTTTGCTTCTCTCTTTAACTCTTACATTGTAATTTATTTCAATTTCTTTATGACTAAAAAGTTACTTAAAATATATGAATAACCAACATGTTTCAAGTATAGATTCATTAAATCTATGCTGAACCAGTTTGATTTTTTAAACTTTGCTAAACCTTAAACATAAATCAATTCTTCCTTAAAAGATTATTTAAAAATATCACAACAATTTCTTACTTTAATATTCTCATTACCAATTCTAATTCAAGATAAGTTTTACCCAAAAACTTAGCACATTTAAAATAAACCCTTTTTTCCAAATTGATTCTTTCGGAAACAAGCTAAATACTCATTTCATCCTTTACGAAATCCCACTTTCCTGACATCACACCATTTAGTACATTCTTCTCAAATAATTTTCTTTTAAAACCAATACCACCTTTTGTAGCATTTTCCGAAACCTCCAAAGCAACTTTGCTTAAAACCATTTCTCTTTTATAAAACCTATTTTCACTTAACCAAAATCTCCAAACTAACTTTAAAATAATTTCAAGTCTAAACCTCTTTCAAAAGACTCAAAAATTGTCCTGTTCACAAATTACAATTTTAATTGAAATTTCATAATCATTTATTCTTAAAATTAATCACTCAAATTACTTTAAATCATGTTTTCGTTTAACTATCACAACACCAACTCAATCAATCAATACTTCAATTAAGCAAACAATCATATTCATCCAAAATAACTCAATTTAATCCATAAGATTCACATAATCACAAAATATATATTGTTTGCATCAATATCGATTTATAACAATTTTTGGATATAAAATGGTTTTAGAAAGATCCCCTACCTCGAATAGTCGAAACCCCATAAAATCAAGTGCGTCCAAAAACCATTTTTTTTCTGGCCTGCAACAGCGACAGCTACAACCACAGCTCCATTACTTTCGCAGTCATAGCAGCAACTTTAATTACGAATATGCAAGAACCATAGTTCAACCCTAAGACATTAACGTCATGAACCCTTCAGTAATGTATAACAGAACGACGACTACATAGGTTCGAAACAAGGAACGGCTTACCGTAATTACGAATAAGTGAGAGAATGGAGTAGCGGCAGCTCTGATGATGACCTCCGGCGAGCAGAACAGTGGCAGAGAGCTCCAGTAGTGACGCAGCAGCTTGGTGTCGTATAAAACATCCATTAAACTCAGCATTCAAGTATGGAAACTCGACCCTACGTTACTAACACCTCAGAATGTATAACAAATTATAATAGAATCCTAATCTTCAAGGATTCCGGAACAAAAACGCTTACCGTAACAAAGAAGGAATGACTGAATCGAGTAGCAGTAGCTCCAGCGGTGGTTTCGGCGGCCAACCCAGTAGCAGTTGTCACGAATCAGCAGCTATGGAGGCACGGCGGAAGGCAGAACGCGACGGCGTCGAATGATCTGACGGCGATGGCCCCAGCGGCAGTGGCGAAGCTAGCCGCGATTCTCTCCCTCGCGCGGCTTCTCTTTCTACATGAACCTCCATTGACGTCGATGGCGATGGAGGCAAGGCACGACGGTGACACAGCTGGCAACGACACGCATGAACAGCGGCGCCTTGGTGAATCGCGGCAGTCGTGGGCAGCTCCTCCTCCTCTCTCTCAACGTCGCACACACACACACACACACACACACTCTCTCTCTCTCTCTCTCTCTCTCTCTCTCTCTCTCTCTCTCTCTCTCTCTCTCTCTCTCTCTCTTCCTCCTTGGGTTTGACGTCGACGGTGCCGACGGCACCCATCCCGCCGGTGCCGACGGCACCCATCCCGCCGGTGCCGTCCTTCTCCTCTCCTCCCTCTCTTTTCCCCTCTCCATTCTCCCTTTTCTCTCTTTTCCTTTCTTTCTTTCTGTTTAGGGTGATGACTACGATTTGGTGAGGGTAAAGAGGATAATGGTAGTGTAGTTATTTTTAATAAAATCAGGGAATAGAGTAGTAATTGAAAGCCAGATTTAACCCAACAATAATTATCTATAAAAATACTATTTATTCATCATCTTACAAATTATTTTTAAATAAGTACTCTAATTTAAAAATTAGAGATAATCAAATTAATTTTCCTTTGTTCATAAAATAATAAGGTTCAAAATTAATATATTCAAATTAAAGCATATAAAATTCTCATTATTTTTCAATTACTAAAGTTTTAAATTATAAATAAGAAACTACTTGAGTACTATGAAAATTATATGAGTGCTAATTAATTTAAAACTCAAAACCTCTTATTTAGCTCTAATTATCATTTTATAAGATAATTTTTTGAAAATAAAAATCATAAATAAATATCATAAATCTCAGTTAACTCATAATTTAATTTTTAAAAATTTGGAGCCTTACAAAATTGGCATGTGATTTTCTATATTTAGTACAATAAATTCATGATCATAAATCCGCATTAAAAAAATAAAAAGAAGAGAAAAAGAAAAGGAATTAAGGGGTGTGTCATAATTGGCATATTAATAATGTTGTAAAAATATTATGGATGAAATTGACATGTGATTTTCTATATTTAGTGCGACAAATCTGTGATCATACATCCGCATTAAAAAAAAAGAAAAAGAAAAGGAATTAGTGTTCACAACAAAGTTGATGAAAATTGAAGTGAAAATAGTGAGGGAGAGAAATCAATTTTATTTAGTTTAAAACCAAACTAAACTATAAAAATTAGTTTTTATAAAAAAAATATGTAATTTTAGTTTTAAAAATATGGGTTATTAAAAACAATTTTAGTTCAATTTCGATTCAGTTTGGTTAAATTAATTTTTTTAAACACCCCTATGTTATAATCATCAAATATGAACATGCCATCATAATTTTTTAGGTCATCATCTCACTGCTCGGAATCATCGGCGCTACGTCTAGTAGGTGGTGGTTACGGCTGAAGTTGTGAACCACAAGGTGGAGGTGAATGAGGCATGATCGGAGCACCCCTAGATGAGCAACTCGACATTTAGCGCATAAAAGAGTACATTTTGATAACTGTACTCTTCCGCTAATCAAATTTTGTGTACTATGTGTGACTATTTACTAGAGGTGGGTGATCTGCCTCTCATACCTCTGATGAGTATATCTCCACTTCTCCCATTCTATTTATGGCTTAAAACAGGAATTACAGGCCTAGTTTAAAACATCAACTGAAACTCTAAAAGATTATGATATTAAAATAGTGTATCATTATTTGTGAGACATACTTCATCTTCTTTCAATTATCTTACTAATCATTTTATTACAAGTTTGAGTGTTTTTATCGAAAATTTTATACTTGTTTAACTATTTCCTTGGTATTGAGTTAAATATCCAAACTTTGGCAAGGTGCATTTAAGCCAAACATAATATGCATTGGACCTCTTAAAGAAAATTAGGATGGACTCTTCAAAACAAATGCCTACCCCTATTATCGCATCACAAAAACTTTTCAAATAAACTCTCAAGCTTTATTGCTCCATTGTAGGTACAATATGTAAGCGCTTGTTTAATATCTATGTCTATAGGAAACATAGACATGGATACACACGTATATTGTTTGATTGTTGAGACACTAATTTTTGAAAGACATAGAGACACACAAACATACATAAAATATATGTATTTAGTGTCCTTTAAAATAACGAGACACTGAGACACATTAAATGGGATACAAATTTTTACTCTTTTATCTCTGATTTTTTTTAAAATACCAATCTTACCCCAAATTCTAATTCTTATTTTTCTTCTTCTCTTTCTTCATTCTTTGTTCTTAGAAGCTCTACCCTCCTTCTCTTCTCTCCTTCTTTTTTCCTATTTCCTTTGCCACTTCCTTTCTCCCCACCACCGCCACTGCCGTTGCCGTCGCGCCCTTCTCTCTTCATCTTTCTCTTCTTACTCTCCACAACTTGTTCAGATCTATTACCTCTGCACCATTTTGGTCCAGATCTATCACACCTCCTCCTTTGTCCAGATTCGCTGTCTTCGTTCCTCCTCGCCGTCGCCTCTCTCTCTCTCTCTCTCTCTCTCTCTCTCTCTCTCTCTCTCTCTCTCTCTCTCTCTCTCTCTCTCTCTCTCTCTCTCTCTCTCTCTCTCTCTCTCTCTTCCTCTTCGCAGATCGCACCACAATCTCTCACCTTCTTTCTCTTCAGTATGCCACTGCTGCGCTCTCTGATTCTGCTCTTTGTCCATTCTTCCTGCCTCTTCATTTTCCCCTTTTTTCCTAAAATGAAGTTCAAATTTTTTTTTATTATTCATCTCTTTTTTTTTTAAATATTATTGAATTTATTGTTGAAATTATTAAAATTTTTTATATCTAGATAATTTATTTTTGGTTATATGAATGGTGGTGGAGGAGAAAAATAGGTAGTGGTAAATTAAAGTCTATGTGATGATGGTGGTAAAGGTAGAAGATGGGGGTATGATGGACTTTTCAGTATGTTGTGTGTTTTGTATATTTATTATGCCAAACATAAAATATGTATACATGTATTTTGTATTTGTATCTTTCTAATAAATGTCTTACTGTCTATGTCTATGTCTAAGTTATAACCAAACAGATCCTATGGTATCTGATAGTTATCCATCTAGATTTGGTCTTTTCGGTTAACAAACTCTCAATATATGTATTGTCCCACTCTACATCATTGAATTCTAGTTAAATGTGTATTCCATTATGTTCAAGGTATTGTAAATCATGGCTTAATGTTCATTAAATGCACTGTTTTTTGGCTTCTTACCTTTGCAGATATAGATTGGAGACATGCTTGGATGATTGGAAGTCAATTAGTGGATATTGTGTATATTTAGAAAGCAACATTGTGTTCATATAAATGTGAAAACACAAAGCAAGATAAATTATACAATACAAAAAAGGAGTATAGGACGTTAGCAACAGCTCAAATAGAGTTAATCTCCGTTCAACTACTACTTTCACGACTAATAATTCCTTAAAAGACTCTACCAACAATATATTGTGGT
This sequence comes from Arachis ipaensis, assembly GCF_059453495.1. Classification (NCBI taxonomy): domain Eukaryota; kingdom Viridiplantae; phylum Streptophyta; class Magnoliopsida; order Fabales; family Fabaceae; genus Arachis; species Arachis ipaensis. Next base: position 25,100,034 of record NC_142436.1, read on the forward strand.
AACCAAAATGTTTTTTTGCTAGCATCCAACCCCATTCATCACAATCGATGCAAAAATTTAGAGCTTGACTTGCACTTTTTAAGAGAAGATATTAATCAAAAACAACTATTCGTGGTGGATATTCTTGTAACAGATGAAATAGCTTATATAATAACTAAAACACTATCCTGAGTTTTATTCAATTGATTTTGCATCACTGTGTGAGTAATACACAATCCATTTTTTCTCCTTTTTCTAGTCTTTACTTCCAACTCCATGATTGCTATCAATTCTGATCTTTTATGTTTATTAAGAACTCTAGTTTAATTTGAGCTTTAGTCAAACAATTACATGTTTAAAGAGTAGTATTGAGGCTAATATTCTAAATAGTGAGAAGGGATAATGTTACGACCCAACTAATATTGGATTGCTTAATTAGTTGGTTAGCATATTAGAGTTTGTTAGGAATATAAATAGGAGTACTAAGTCATTGTATTGAGTACAAAGAATTAATGAATTGATATTGAACTTAGTTCAATTTGGAGTTTCTCTTTTTTACTAAGGAGGGGGTTCTAACATTTATGCTTTCATTGAGAGCCTTCCATGGCAGAAGAAACTCAAGTCGTCAGGGATATCCTCCTTATCTTTGATGGAATCGATGGCTATGGATGGTCCATCTTAGCCAGACGATTTTGGGACACTAGAGGCACTCTAGAATTGCAAAGATTGTTAGAGGTTTCGAGGGCTTTCTCTAGCCATTCTTCAGCATGGTTTCGACTATGGAGTCGACTCAATCAACAGTATATTGGGAGATGTTTAACATGGCATTCCTCCACTGTTTCAAGTTAGATATGCACCTAATCTTACTTGAAAGTTGCTAAAAGGAAGTAGAAGATGGGAAATTGAATGGGAAGAGATTAAGGCTAAGCTAAATCTTAGTCAACAACGACAACAGAAATCAAAAATTGATTAATAAACAACCCAATCTCAACCATCAACAGAGCAAGAAATGGCAGCAGCATCAATACAAATTCAAGAAAAAAAAAAGGAAAAAGGAGAAATTAAGCATAAAACAAAAATTGAGCAACTTAACTAAGAAGAATCAAATGCCATATCTCAACCACAACCACCATATGGATATAGAAATTACAACTTAAAAAATTCAACAATCTTCTCAACACCTTAACATCGTTTCTCAGTATCATCAATCGCAATTCTAGATTTTACAACACTGGAAATCCAACCAGTAGATGATGAAGGCGGGATCAAAATACAGATGTTCTTAAATGAGAGTGTTTGGTGTGAATGAACATCTGTATTTGGATATTGTGGTATCCTAGTATTAATAAATTTTTGGTAGTTGGATATTGAGATGTAGATTTTGCAGGTGACCGTGTGGATAGAAAAAGTACTTCGGGGATGTGTTGCTTTCTTGCACAATCCCTAAATGTGTGGTCAAGTAAAAAGAAAACCACTATTGCTTTATCCACTGCTGAGGCCGAATACATCTCAGCTTCTTCTTGCTTTTCACAATTAATTTGGCTTAAAACTTAGCTTGTCGATTACAAACTGAAAATTAATAGTATTCCCTTACTTTGTGATAACATGAGTGTAATAAATATTTCTAAAAATCCTGTGTTGCATTCAAGAACTAAGCACATTGAGATTAGATATCATTCTATAAGAGAACACGTGCAAAAGAAAACTATTGAGATTCAATTTGTAAAATCAAAAGATCAATTGGTTAATATCTTCACAAAGCCACTATGTGAAGATAGGTTCTGTAAACTAAGAACTGCACTGGGAATAATTGATATTAAATCTGTGGAGTAATTATGACTAATGAAGTTTGAAGTGTTGATTTGTCTCGCAAGTCGTAGAGAGACAAAACTAGGCAAATGATGAACTCCTCTATAAGGCTTGAACAAGGCCAAGAAATTTTCTGTGATATGAAATTGGAAATCTGTTTCAAATGGCCTGGTATGCCTCCACATTACCACCATTGGGCCTATGTGAGACAAGTTCTAATGATATGAGCTTCTTACTAATATCAATCATAATTTTTTTTGTTCAAGACATTCTCTTTCTTCTCTATTTCCAGTCATATCAATCAGAAACTTTTCAAATCTTTCATGATATGTTACTTTAAAAATTGCATTTTTTGGAATTTCAAACCTTTTCTTGAAAACCGTTTCATTAAACCTTTTGTTTTAAAGAGAAGTTTTCCAATATGCATTAATGACAGTTTCTCTTTCAAGATAACCTCTTTCTTCTCTACTATCCATCTTTGACGTTCTCTCTCTCTACTCAATTTGTTTTGAACATGAGCACCATTAGTGATGCCGTTGGCTATCAAGACATAAGGGTGAGAGTTTACATGACTGGAAAATGGGATGATCATATTAGTGTTTCTCATCAAAATGCTTTGGCTAGAATCTGTGAGAACTTTTCACTCATAGATCGTATGATCCCTACTCACAGGGCCCTAGGTCCTGTTAGGGCTCAACTGCATCGCATTGTAAATTTGTAACTCACATCATCATACCTCAAAGCGGGTCTTATCAACGGGTGACGGTTTGTGATTGTCTAGTGCTTTATGCCATTCTGAGCTATATTCTTATTTCATTTGCGTATCTCATGATTCGCCATATGTGGGACTATGTCAAAAGTGAGAAAAAAAAGCTCTCTTCCTTATAGAGTATTTTTTACTTGTTTGTTTGAAAATGTTTCAATTGATTTAAGTAATGAGCCCCTAGAAAATGAAGTCTCTTCTCTCAAAGGCGGTGGTGCAACAAAACAGTTCTAAAGGCAAAGGTCACAAGGGTGCTAAGGCTTCGGCCATAAATGAAAGTGAAGATGAAAGCCTTCCTTCTCCCTCAATAGATGGCACCTCTTATTCACACAAATCATTAATCTCTGGAATTGTTAAAGACGTCCTTCAATAGTTCGTCTTCATGACCTAACAGATGGTCAGATCAAGCAAAGAACAGCGTAAGATTGCACTGCAAAATGAAAAATCTTTGATGAAATCCCATGATCGAATTGAGGTATTTTTGAAGCATCTTGATTCGCTTGATGCGGACCAGGTAATGTCGGACAAAGATGAAGATGTTTTGGAGATTGAGGAAGAAGACTCTGATACCTAGTCTTGCTCCCTGCTGCAATTGAAAGTTTAATATTTTGTTACTTCTAGTTTTCTGAACTCTGATAATTGTTTTCTAGCTTTATTCGAACACTGGTTCAATTGGGATGACTATAACAATTCTAGACACTTTAACTCTGTTTGACTCTATTTGGTATGCATTGTTTGCTATTTTGCTTTGTTTATTGCTGTGTTTGCTTGCAGGTTTCTCTCCTTGATAACAAAAGGGGGAGTATAAGGAAAATGAATTGAATGCATGAATTGAATGGACGTTGAAAGGCTGCTAAATGTTTTGCTGTCCCTTGATTTTGGCTGCTATGAATAGTTGCCTCTGTTTAACTTAGTCTCTATTTGTTTTTTGAAAATATGTCTAAAGTTGTGATAGATGGAATTGTTAGTTACTTGAGATCTTTTCAACTATGCTTCAAATTGCTTCTAGGTTACTAAAAAGCATACACTTAGGGGGAACTTGGTGAACAAAGGATAGGGGGAGTTTTACATTAAAGGGAAGTTTCTTTTTCTAAATCTTTTTCAATTCATTTTAATAATGTTTGTCATAAAGAGGGAGATTATTGAGTTTGGAAAATCAATATTTAATTAAAGTGATAAACAAACATTATTAGGTAGTTATCAATTGTTTGTATAATGTGTTTAGTTTAGTATGCAGGGAAATAAAGTCAATAAACATGTTCCAAGAAACAAATCATCAAGCCCACACAAATACAAACCTTGGTCCATTATAACTAAACCAAGCCTTATAACAATCCTCTGAACCAAATAAGAGAAAAGAAAGAAAGATGACCCAAACCATCCCAAGTCCATTCAGTGATCCCAAAGCTAAATCCACACAAATCACTAGGTCACCAACAAAGTAAACAAAATTCAATTTCATTTGATTTCTCTCAATTCCACCGAAAGCCAAACTCTCTCTTATCTCTCCTCTCTTCATCGGTCACGGCACTCACTCAACAAGGAAGAAAGAAGGAAATAGAAACTGCAGAAGCTAGATTATGGTGAAGAATAAAATGGTGGTTTCCAAATCCAAGCAAGAAGAAGGGCTACAACCAAAAAGTTATTCTCATTTGGTCAGAGAACGTCAAAATGCTTCTTTTCCCATTTGTGCTACACCTAGGAACCGTGAAGAAATCTGCCAAGTCTCAAGCACATATCAAACAACCATGGAGAAAACAAAGTCAAATCTAGTCAGAAGATCATCCACAGTTCAGATCCAAACTTGGAGCCAAAGAAACAATCCACGTCAAGATTGAAAGAACTTAAAGAAAAAGGATGGGAGAGAATGGGTAAGTTGCATGTAACAGAACCGAAGCTCTCTCTCACATCTGACCAAGCCATTGCAAGCTCTGCGGATTGGAGAAGAAGACAGTATTGGGTTTGAACTTGATTCAACCTTGGGAGCTTCACTCTTCTATAATAAGGGTGAACGGCCAAGGGTTGAAGGCAAGAGAGTATAACATAGCACTGAGTTCGGTTCTCATAACTACCTAAGCTGTTCTAAGTTCTTCTCCTTCATGGTTTACATGTTGTATTTCTTTTTCTTAGTTTAGTCTGTCTTAGTCTTATTGAAAAAGGCAAACATTGTGAGGTTTATAAGAAAAAGCCAATGAGAGATAAAAGGCAGTGAGTTAAACTAGGAGAAAAAGCCATAAGATGTCTCAAATTTTCTTTGTACATCTTTCTGTTTTGTGTCTTGATCCTGTGGGATTCCCTTGCAAGTTGGGTTAGCACTTTGCAGTTAAAAGCTAGGGTGAGTCCTAGTCCCTTACAAGTTGGGTTAGCACTTGGTTGTAGAAAGTTAGGTTGAGTCCTAGTCAAATAATTCAGATTGGGTTATTATCTGGATTTGTTGGGTAGATCCTAGGGAATTATTAGTGTTTGTAATCTTGTGAAAAAGTTAGTGAAATTTCATCATAATTGTGAGGGAGACTGAATGTAGGCTACATTGCACAAAGTAACTGAACCAGGATACATTTGGGTGTCATTCTTTCTTCTCTACTCTATTTCTGTTTTTGTAATTCAGGAGACAAAAAAAAGGGGAGTCCTTATCTCGACAGGAGACAAAAGAAAAAATATCTCCTAAGTTCTTTTGATAAAACAAAAGTAATATTCAGCAGAAAAGGAGGCCAAGATTCAACTTTCCCCTTTTTTTAGTCACTGGTAACCATCATGTACTTTTGAGAAAAAAGACAAATGAAACAGTTTCTTAAAAATTCCTGTTGTCCTTAATGGGCTAATGACAAGCTCAAATCTACCAGCCTCAAGTAACATTTTTTGTTAATGGACTAAAATTCACCAACATTTTTTGCTGAAGGTATATTGAGGACAATTAAGGGTTATTTAATCTGTTTGAATTTTGGGGGCAGAATTAACAAATTTATTTTACTTTAGTTTGGCATTATTTGAAACTTTGGGATCTTGGAGGGAGTTTTGTGTTGTATGTAGTAGGATAAGAAATAATTGTTTTAGAATTTTTTATTTTTAATTTTTTTAATAATTGTAATTAGAAGTAATTGTACTTAGAATTTAAATAGTGTTTTTCTTTTTTTTACCAATCTTGAACACGAGGTTATTTTGATGGAGAGAGTACTGTTACGACTTAATTAATATTAGGATGTTTAATTAGTTTGTTAACATATTAGAGTTTTTTAAGAATATAAATAGGAGTATTGAGTTATTGTATTAAGTACAAGAAATTAAATTGATATTAAACTTGGTTCAATTTAAAATTTTTTTCCCCAAGTCGAAGAGGAGGTTTTAAGAGATAATTAGAGGCTGTTAGAGTTAGTTAGAAAGTTTGTTATTGTTGAGTTAGTGTGTTAGTGCTCTCCCTATATCAGTTATATAAGTGGAGCACCTCTCTTTGTGTGAGATAATAAAATACTTCATTTTCTGTTTTCTTTAATCACAAACTATCACTTTTATTCTCTGCTTCCTATATTACTTTTGTATCTAATAAGTAATATACAAACTGATATATTATTTTGTCCCAAACAATAAAAAGTATTAAAAAAAAAAAAAACCAGATGCATCCAACAACAAATTGAAAACACAATGTTTACTAGGTCTTTGCTTTTGTTTCAATCATTCTTTGAAGTTTGAACTATATAAATTTTTCTTTTTGACGTAAACCTTGTTATATATAATTATAGAAATGTTTAGTAATAAAAAAAAATTAGCCAAAAATAGTCATAAATTGTCTTATTTAATATTTATTAATTGTTACGATAATTAATAAATACTAAATAAGACAAGTTTTGACTGTTTTTTTTTTTCTCTCTAGCATTACCGTATAATATAATAATGAAATTATTTGTCCAAATTCTATAATAAGTAATTAAAGAGATCTACTATATATTATGTGAAGATTTTGTTATTTATTCTTTAGCAGGATTTGCCAACCAATTACATTGGAAAATTAAAAAAGTTGAGCATACCCATGTGTCCCTCTCCTTCTGTCTCTGAACAGCTTCTTCGAGTTGATAGAAATTAATTTAATTATAAGACACATATTTGTACAAATTTGAATAACTTTATTGTTCGTTTACAAAATCGACACAGAATATGTCAAATATTGACAATAATACTCTATCATGTTTAGTTGAAGTGTATATACTAATAATAAATGCAAATAGTTTTGTATATATAATTTACTAATTTAGTCTTTTATATAATCAAAGAGATTCCAAAATGATCGTGATTGTAGGAGAGATTATATTATTTTTCTTGCACGGTACTATCATTCTATTGCATTATTAGGTATAGCATTAAATACATGAATTAGAACTAAATATGTAATAACGACTTTATAATAAAATTGATATACTGGTTAGTTAGCTAATCTATTTAAGCAAGTATCGAGAGTTTAAATTCTGTTTTGTATATGTAACAATTCATTAATTAATAACAAACTCTTAAATAAAGTTTTAATTTACAATTGATTAGTCATTGATCTGTCGGTTAAGAGATATTGTAAAAAAAAACTAAAACTAAAACTGATATAGTAATTATTCAAAAACAACACGCTACAAATTAAATTTGTAATTAATGTAACCAACGATAATACGGAAAAAAGATAAAGTTTGAAGAAACCAAGAGTTGGATGTTCCAATTGGTAACAACTTCCCCCCACATGGGAATGAAATAAGAACTTACACCAGAAGAATAATGGATTCCGCTAGAGCTAAAAAAAAAAAAAAAGAAAGAAAAAAGAAGAAGAAGAAGAAGAGAACAATGGAGCTGGAAAAGTCAAAGATAAAGTTAAGAGAATATATAAAGGATTGTGTTCATGAAAGTTCAATTATTAATTAGGTGCACATGAGAATGAGAAATCTATATATATACTACATATGAACTGATTTTTTTTTTTCAACGGTATGCTCCAAATTAAACTCTATGGATCAAGTACTAATTCACGATCAATTTGAGTTCCATTTAAAGAATAACGGGTTGCTACATATGTGATTGAATTATTCGAACTTTCAATATTTTTAAGTAGATGAGTGAGCTAATTATTCGACCGATTAAATTGACTATATGAAATGAAATTGAAATGTCATTGTACAACTGTATTATTACCCCAATCAGCAAGGCAAGCTTAGGAAGTGTTCTGTTTCAGTTGAATTGGTCAAATATTAAGTCTCATCCATCATTTCTTAAGAGTAATTAATTGTTTTAGTATCAGTTACTTTCTTTGTAACGGGATTGGAGTTTGGAAGAGGGGCGAAGCTAGAACTCTTTGGTAAGAAGTAAGAACGTATTGTTGATGCAACAATAATTGGTGTAGAATTAAGTAAAACAAAGGCAAAATATAAGCGAGCAATAATAATATAAATAAGACAATTTAAAATATAAAAACAAGATCAAAGTTAGATCAAGGATAAACTACCAAAATATGCTCAAAAGAATCAAGCATTGAAAAAAAAAATTTCAAAAGATGAAAACGACAAAAAATTTCTAAATAAACTAAAGGATTTAAAACGTTGTAAAAAATGACTAGTTGTCAAAGAGTTATGTTTATGTCCAAGAAAAAGATGGCCAAATTCTTAGCTTGATAAGTTTTTTTCTTTTTATCAAAACTTTTCGTTGCTCACAATTTCTTAGCTTGAAAAGCCTTTTTCAAAAGTTTGATACTGTAGAAAATTAGTACCACATGATTCAACTCTTCTTTCTCATACTACTACTTGATATTAATTCATAGAAGTGGTGAAACTAATATCAACGACTTATTAAGTATTGGGATGGGTTTTTTTCTTTTTCTTTAATATGATAAGTGTATCTACTGCTGTTTAAGGTCAGTTTGGAAAAGTATTTATTTCTTTTCATCTTTTTAAAAAATATTCTTTTTAACAGACAAAAATTATTTTATATTTAAATAGACTTTTTAAAAAGAATTTAAGTATTAAAAACGTTCTTTGTTTTTGCTTTTTTTAAAGTAAAGTATTGATAATTTTTAAAAAAAAAAAACAAAAAATTTACTTTTTTCTAATAAAAATACTTTATTTAAAAAATATATATTTTTTTATTAAAAAAGTCAATCTAAACTAACACTTAATATAATAGCTAATTTCTTTCTAACTTATAAGCTCTGGATGAGTGAGATAGCTCACCCCAAAATTTTAAAAACTTTTCATGTCCAAGATGATGATCAAATATATATATTTTAAACTTGAATTCAAAGATGCAAAATTTACATACTAAAGTACTTTCTATCTTAATTGGTTTTTATATTTTAGCTATTGTGATAGATGTTTAAAATAGAAAAAGAATTATCAATCAATGAGAAAATTAAAGAGATAAAAACTCAAAGAGAAAAAGCATAAAAATTTATGAACAATGCTACATGTTTAGTAAATATTATTATTTTTTGTCAGTATTTAGTCAACAATAATTTATATTCATCTTTACAAAAATTTTACAATATTAATACTCATATTTATACTAAATCTGATTTCTACTGAATTGGTAGCAGTACAAACAGAAGGTAGTTTAGTCCGATTAACATACATGAAATTGGAACCTAATTTGATATAGTTTACTAAGCTAGATGCACAAAATAATAATATTCGTAATTGTCACATACTAAATCATACCATTAATAATTATCCGTTAATTTTTTTTCTTTTTCTTTTTTTTTTTCAAATTTCTGGAGCGGATATCAGCATTCTGGAATTTTTGCTTTAATATTAAAATTTTTGCTCTGTAGCGTGATGGCCATGTGCAAGTTTAGAGAATGCCATCACAAATTAAACAGTTCAGGGACATAACACATTTCAGTGTCAAAAGACTTAATAAACAATTTACAATCTTCTATACAAGTTGAACAGTAAGAATCACCGACAGTTTCGTTGTTAATTTTATTAATCCATGCATGACTTATACTTATCTGATAATAATAATAATAATAATAATAATAATAATAATAATAATAATAATAATAATAATAATAATAATGATGATGATGATGATTTAGTTAAACGTGTGCTGAAGATATATATTAAAATTATCAATTGAAATTTTTTATAGAATATATATAAATTTAAATTTTTAATATATTTAGTTGTTTTGGACCTAACATTCGGATTTTTTACGGATCCAATATAACCAATCTAAAAACATTCACACTATCTTAATAGTTTGAATCATGTTTATCTTTTAACTATCTTCTAAAATTATATAAAGTATGACTCCTTCCCACAAAAATAAGATAATCTAACAAAGTCTATAACAAAAAAATTTCATCACTTTTTCAAGTATGATTATTCTATCCTAATATATACTTATCCCTACTTTTCTAGTTCTCTGACTTACACATCAGAATATCTTTACAAGTACTACTCCACTATGAGAATTCTGCTTTGAACATTTCTGCCAAATCGATGGACGCCCAATCCATCTTCACCTAAACAAGCACTCTTTGAACCTTCAGGTCTTTAGGTACCGCTTGAACATTGGCGCCGTCTATGTGAACTGTCAAGATCCCGGCAGCATGGCAGACGTCATGAGGAGCGACCCAACCAAAATCCGGAACCTAATACTCATCGACAGCCTGATCAGCCTAAGCCTTCTGAGCCTCAAAAACACGGCAATTCCCCAGGCCACGGGAGGGTGGCCAGCGTGGTCCACACCCACGTGACGCGCACTCAACCGAGACAGCAGTCTCGAGAAGAAGATTACCGGTCTAACAGAAGCAGCCTATTCGGCGGCCTAGGAGAAGATACAAATGAACGCTACCAACCAGAGTATACGGGCGAATCGATCTCTCAAACCGCCTCCAAAAGGGAGCACAGAACAAGAACCCTAGATCGACATCACGAAAGGTGTAGGTATCGCAATCGATTTTGAGATTCCGATCGAGAGGACCATGGAGAAAAACACCAGAGAGATTTCAAGCGAAGTGACATGAATGCGTGGTAATGGGAGCAACCCCATTCATCAAGAAAGTCTTGAAAGTAAGATTACCAAAAGGGTTCGATAAGCCAACTAACATGAAGTACAACGGTTTTAAAGATGTAAGACCCAAAACTTTTGAAAAGTCTTATTATGAACAAATTTCAAATCATGTATTTACACAGTTTTAATTTCAGAAATTATTTTATTAAAAATAATTAAAAGCAATTTCGATTAATTGAATTTGAAATAAATTAAGACCCTTATCCAATTTTACAACTATTGAGTTTTTCTATATTTAAATTATAAAGTTTAGTAATTGTAAAGTAATAAGAATTTTATATGAATTGATTTAAATAATTAAGATTTTGGAATTTAATACTTTAGTTTTTATGAATAAAGAAAATTAATCGTATTATCTCTAAATCTTGGATTTGAGCATTTAATTGAAAGTAATTTGTGAAATTGATGAGCAAGTAGTATCTTCTATATATAATTAGTGTTGGATTTAATTTGAGTTTCAATTACTATATTATTCCCATTTTTAATTGAAATTACTAAACTAATCCTAACCCTAATTTTCACACACGCTCACTTCACCAAAACCCTTGACCCAGCCGCCGAAACCCTAACCCAGTTACCCTTTCCCCAAATCCAGCAGCATACACGAAACAGGGGAAACAGAGAGGGGAAAATGGGAAGAAGAGGAAGGAGAAGAGAAAAGAGGAACGAGTGACTGTCCGCCGTCACTGCCGTTGTCCATGCTCCCCGTCGCACCACCACGTCGCCACCGATTTGTCGCCGCCGAAGCTTCCTGTGACGCCATCAACCTGCTGTTAAACCGTCGCCGCCGTTGTGCTGTCGAGAAGAAGAGAGCTCGCGCCGCACCTCCGCCACTGTTGACCCATCGAAGCTAGCGCGAGAGAAGAGGAGGAAGGGACGCTATCTTACGCCGTCGCCGTCGCGCCTGGGTGCTGCTGGTGCGAGTTCACGTTGCCCGCGTCGCCGTGCCATCATCACACCATGGATCTACTCCGTTCTCGAGCTGAGCTAAGAAAGAACAGATGAACGCAACGGGAAGGAGTGAGGGAGCCTCGGTGGTTGTTGTCAGAGTTATTTGCGTTGTATGGGGCTATCACCGTTGAACTGTTCCATCACCGAATCCCATCCCCGCCGCCATCGCGTGCCCCGTCGCCATTGTTGGAGGTGGGCGGCTGAGCCTCTGCCACCGGAGAACGCCACTACCGTCGCTGGAAAACACTGCCGTTAAGGGTTTTTAAGTTGGTTTTCATTCGTTTAAGATTTAAGAAACTTTATCGTCTCTGTATGTGGGTTTCAGTCACCATCGCCGAAGTCCGATCGCCGCTTGTAACACCCTAATATTCAAATCCTTATGCTCGAGTCATAAGTCAATGATATTACGGTGGTACGACTCTCAGGTGAATTTTTAATATATAAATATAGGTAATTTGGAAAAGAGTATTAATCGAGAAGCCTGAAAAGAGTAGAAATAAAATCGCAAAGACGTATCACTCACGTTTCGACAACAAAAGATAAACCGTGAAGCCGAAAACGATATACAGACAAGGCGTAGAGGAGATTAAGAGATAGATAACAGATAGATATATATAACATAAGTAAATAGCCACTAGTCGCGACCCGCGAAGTTTAGGCCGGCTAGGGTACAGTATGAAAGTAGATGACAATAGTATATCCTAATCTCTCCCAAAGGAAACATAAGAGCCTCTATAGGCAAGTTCTAAAAGAGTTCAATACATAATATAATCTTTTCAAAACATAGGTGGAGAGATTCTAATCAAACACAAAGTAGAGGAAATAAAGATCTTCGCCGTCTCTCAGACGACCCACAACTCACTTCTGAGCACCTGGACCTGTATCTGAAAAACAAGAGATATATACGGAATGAGAACCCCGGGCCCATGGGTTCCCAGTACGGTAAAAGTGCCAAATAAATACAATGCACTGCAATAAAAACTCACCAAGCATCCTAAACTCCTTTTCACCAAGTATCCAGCCTAGATTCTCACTAATCTATAAATAGGCATCTGTCGTAAGGGAATACTAAATCTAGATCACATCTCATATGACTCCAAACTCGCTGACTCTCCCACGAATCAGATTTCAGAATCATAAACAAAGCCATCATCAGTCGTGCTGTCTCAGCAATTCTATATCAATATATCATGCCCTCCCTGGAACTAGTGAAACCACATCACTGCATCTACCCAGGGAGCTCAAATCATCTCAACTAATGATCACCATCATCATGCAATCGCATCATCAATTCATCTCATCAAGAACAACCCTCAACCTCCACCGACACCAACATGAGGGGCCTCTCAGTTGTACAAACACAAGCAATACAGGCAAGTAATACACAATTAGGGTACAAGTAGAACAACTAGCACATAATCAGGTAACTTAGCATATATAATGTAGAAATCCAAAACAAATAGGCAAACCCAAACAATTCAAACATATGCAAATGATGAATGCCTGCCCTATGGCTGATGATATCATCTGTCGGTTATCAAGCCAACCCGACATGTCCGGTAGCTAACCCGGGCACAGTCTCTCTGTTGCGTATTAATATCATTAGAGGGAATATGTGCCCTGTCACCATTAGAGGGTATCTGCGCCCTGTCGCCATTAGAGGGTATCTGCGCCCTGTCGCCATTAGAGGGTATCGGTGCCCTGTCACCCTTACAACCAGAGAGAAAACACAAGCATGCTTACATTCAATATTTTTCATCATTATTCATTTATCATATTCGTTAATTTATCATATATGCCTTTATACTCAGCCATAATCCATAATGGCTTTGCCGTAACTCGACAATAACTCAGCCTCCCGGCTCACAGTTCAATCCAGAACTAGCCAATTTATCAACATGGCTCCGCCGTATCCGGTAAGAACTCAGCCATCCGGCTCATGGTCCAATCAAGAACCAACCATTTATCAATAAATATAGCCCTTCGGCTCATGGCATACACGGTACTTCCACCGCCATCCTTCATATCTCATATAATCATATCTGATCATCCTTGATCATAACCTTTTCCCTTGCTTCACTCGCAAGTTACCACATCCCCTAGCTCCTTCCTCATTGCTAGGCATACCATAATGATTTGATACATAAGGGGTGAGATCGGAGGCTTAAAAGTATGAGGTTTGGCTTTAAAAACTCAAAAATCAACTTTGGCATGAAAACAGGGCCACGCGTACGCGCACTCCACGCGCACGCGTGGATGGCCAAAAACTCATCGACGCGCAAGCGTCATACGCGCGAACGCGCGGGTTGAAAAATATCCAAACGGCACGCAAGCGTCAGCCACGCGTACGCGTGGGTGCTCTTGCGCCCAGGCACAAAACTGGCACGACCCTGGCACAACTCTCTGGAAAATAACTGGGCATTTGGTACAGCGCATCGACGCGCCCGCGCACACCACGCGTACGCGTGGATGGTGCTTTCTGGAAGAACGGCGCGCACGCGCCAGGTGCGCCTACGCGCGTAGGATCGTTCTGCTAAAAATTTTCTAAGTTAAAAGCTGCAGAATTTACAGATTCAACCCCCAATCTTCCGACGGACATACTCTCTCATTTTAAATTGTTTTTCACCCGTCCTTCGAACGGCATGGACATCCCGGATCCAATTTCATTTCTAAACAGATTTGGCAGAAAACAGAGATCCGTAGTCCAGGTTATGTCTCGTCAAAGTATGCCCCAAAACCATGTTTTCATACAAAACCACAAAGTGCCATTTTCAAAACAAGCCATTTTCAACTCTTTTCAAAATCAATCAAAACATGCCAATTTCAGCCTTTTCTTTGAAATCAATCAAAATATACCAAAATCAACATCAAGCCTCCTCAACTCGCACGTTGACACTTTCTCAAACTCAAACACATTTACATATCATATACTCTTTCTCATGCCAAATTTCAACAACACTATTTCCAATCAACCATCATTATACATAATCAATATCGTACTCACTATCACGTGGCTTTACCCACAAATCAACCTTAATCATTCCTCAAGCATATATCACGACAAACATATCTCTAATGCATCATCATACCATCAAGGCATCAATAATCATAATCACATATATGACCTTATTATATATCTCAACCAAATCCAAACATACCTCATCTATATAATTGCACCCAAATTTACCAAATCCCACACCTCAACTCCTCAAACCTTATTATTCAATAACCAACCCAATCATTCATATATTCATTATCTGAAATTCATCCAATCACTTGTGTCATCATACAATGCACACATCAACTTACCTTTCTCACCTTTTTTTCGGCCTCCGGCCCAAAATCCACGGCCTCCGGCCCAATATCATAATTTAAATGCATAAACCACAAATCAATACTCATTACCCAGTACATCGAATTCTCAATACATCAAGCATACAAGGCCACACAATTCTCAACCCAAATCATTAATTCACATTACATACCAACTATGCATATTAGCACCAACCATTTACACAATCCAAACTTAATCCTAGGGGCATCTAGCCTAGGAATTCTCATCACAACACACGGTACTTAAATGAAACTTAAACCGTACCTCTTGTAGCCAAACCAATTGAGCCTCTTCTTTGGAAGTCTTCACCAACCTTAGCTCCAAGCCTCACCAAAGCTCCTCAAACAATACCAATCTCCCAACTGTGCACCAACATCACCAAATACACTAACATAACCAATATCACATACATACATCAACCTAGGGCTCATAAAAATGACAAGTCACAAGGGTTTGAGCACTTCTTACCTCAGCCCATATGAAGTAGGGATAGAACCCACTTAGAATCCATGTTGGAGTATCCCTAAACACCCAAAATCACAAGATTTCAACACTAATTACCCAAAAACGTGTAATAGTGGGGAATTTCGAAAACTGGGCAGATATGAATGGAATACTCACCACAAAACTTAGATAGAATTGTAGAGGATGAGAAGAGCGACGCGTGGCCGCAAACGGCTCGTCAATCGGAGCTCCGTAGCTCAAGTTATGGTGGTTTGAAGATCCAAGAGAGTTAGGTTTTCTCTCTTCTCTTTTCTCTTCCCAATTTCAGCGCCCAACACCCCTTCTTTAGGGCAAAATGAGCTGAAATGCTCATAACTAATGTTTATATATATTGGGTCTTGGGCCCACTTAGGCCCGGTTCACTTATTTTTGCCCATTGGCCCAATTTTGGGCCAAAACCTTTAAGATTAGCGCTCTAAATTGCACTTTAAATATTTCTACGTTACCTAATTATAGTTCCTCATTTATTAATATTATTTACCCATAATCAATTTCCTCAGCTGTAGTACCAGACAGATCTCAGCCGGTACTGCCGGTCAAAATTCCACTGCGCGCTTTTACGCAGAAAACTATGTTTTCCGACTCGAAAAAATTCACTGAATCCAAATATCATATTTGAATTATCAAATTCCAATTGCCAAATCTTCCAACCATATTCACTCTTATTTAACTTATTATTTAATTAATTTCGGTGTATTACACCGCTGCCGCTTGAGGCGGCTGCCGGGGCCGCTGCCAAACTGGTTCAGAGCCCGCCGCTATTTTGTTTTTCTAGTTCAGTAAGTATTTCTGTTTCGAAAGCCCTGCGTTTGTGTTCTGTTCCGTGTAATAAAGTATTTGCGATGTTAATGGTTTTAGGAGTTAAAATCCAAGTTTGCTTGTGGCGTTTGAAGCTGTTTCTGATTTTGAGAGAGCAAGCGGAGCTGAGGTTTTGGTTGCCATCAATTCGGGTTGAGGCGAAAGGACCTCTGTGAGGCGTTTGGGCTATGGTTTCGCGTATCAAGGTTGGGGCCTTTTCAGAAAAGCATATTTTATAAATTAGAATTATTATATGTGGATATTATGTGGTAAAAATATATTCTTGAGTGATTGTATAAGTCTTATGTAATGTTGGTTGTCTTGAATGAATATGAATGCTTGTGTGACTGGATTATTATTCGGTTTTGTAAAATAGACTGTTTTTTAAGTGCTTCTTTAAAGTTGTTCCTTAAAAGTTGTTGAAATCAAGTTTAATGTGTTGGAAATAAATTGGGTTTGAATTTTTTTTCTTGAAAGATGAAAATGATATGAATTTTCGGAATTAGTTTGATTTGAAACTGATTTGGTTTTGAACCCGTGGAAGGGGTTGTGGAATGGTTTGGTTGGCACCCAGAAAGGGTGGCAAACTCCAACTTTTAGGGGAGGTGCTGCCGAAATTTTCATAAAAATCTTAGACTTTGTTTGAAAAGTTATTTAGAAAGGCTTGGAATTTGAGAAATTGTATTATTTTATTTATTAAGAAAATAGTTATGTTTTCGAGTTTAATTTATTTAAGAAAACTATATGTCTTGAGTTCGATTTATTTAGAAAGGAATTACTTTACCATTTTGAATCACTGAAGAAAAGTAGTATGTTCTAATATTGATGTTAAATATAAAAAGGGCTTATGCTTTTAGTTAGACTTAAGGATTTCGCTCAGAGGAACTTTTAGTGATTTTAAAGGAAATTGGACTTTCGATTGAATAATTGCGTTTGTGACATTTTGGAAGAAGTCAGAGAATTGGTTTTAAGAAGGAACCTGGAAGTGGTTTTGATTTAAATGGATTGGCTCCGTTTCAAGTAAATTGGTTTTGGATTGGGTTGGGACTTGTGACTTTATATGATTCGATTTTATAATAAATTCTGTTTCTATTTACTTAAGCCAAGAATATATGATTTTAAGAGTTTCAATAAACTTTTAAGAGATTGAGATAGGTTGTCCTTCCCTAAAGTCTTGAGACTCTGCTGAGAAATTTCTATTACCAAATTCTGTTTTTGGATGACTGATTTTTGGATCTTTCAAAAGAGATTTTTAATTTGGCCTAGTTGCTGAATCGTTTGGAAGTTTTAGAAGGATGTTGTGGAAATGTGACTTGTTTTGAAAGAGGAACTTTCTTTTGAGAAAGATGGCTTATAAGCTAGAAGTGATTTGAGAAATGTGGATTTTTGAAGTTAAGACTGGGATGAATTGAATTTGATTTCAAAGAAAAGTGATTTGAGAAAAGTGATTTATGGCTTGAATGATGATTTTATGAGTTTTATTATGTTGGATGGTGAAGTGCTATTATGTTATGAGCCGGAATGGCTGTATATGATAATGAATTATGGCCAATTGTGGAGTATGTTATGAGCCGGAATGGCTGTATATGATAATGAATTATGGCTGATTGTGGAATATGTTATGAGCTGGATGGCTGAGTATGAATATGGATTATTATTGAGCTGATAAAGTGATTGTTGCACTTCCAATTATCTGATATACAAGTTTTCCTGGGTAAAAGCAGTGGCTAGCCACCACGTGCTCCAGGTTAAGACTCGATACTCTGCTGACCCTATGTCGTAAGTGTAGCCAGACAATGTGAAAGCTCCGGATGAGCTCGCCCCTGTGGATAAACACCAGTGTGGGTGTTGTGTGATTATGATTATGATTGTGAATAACTCGAGTTGGGGATGCACGACAGAGGGACAGTCCAATGGTTAGCTACCAGGACTTGTCGGGTTGGCTTTATAACCGACAGATGAGACTCATCAGCCACTAGGACAGGCATTCATCATATGCATCTATGTGACATTGTTTGGGTGTGCATATTGTACTTGGTTTGCCTATGTGATTAATTGTGTTTAATTGCTAATTGCCCTACTTGAAGTAACTGCTTGGTTGTGCTTGAACCTTTTACTTGTGTTTATGACTGAGAAGTTGGTTGTATTGTGGTGGATTGGCTGCTGTTTAGATTGTTTGGGCCTAGGGCCGTGGTTGATTTTGAGATGGGCTGAAGGTTGTGTTTGGTTTTATGTTTTTGGTTTAGGAAAGTACGAAAAACTAAACTAATTTAGCATAGACTTAATGAACCTATGTTTGGAACAGCTTGGTCATTCATACTGTGTAAGAAAAACTTTCAAAAAGGCTTTTGGTTTATTTTATTGAGAAATTAACAGTTTTCTCTTTCAGAGAGGATTTTGGATTTTTGATATTAAACCTTTGGTTTTGGAAAGAAGCATAAGACGGTTAATAATCACTGTAACGGTTTTACCTTCACGTATCCTATTATAGTAATTCTTAAAAACTCTCTACTGAGAACCCTTTCAAGGATAATGTTCTCACCCCCTACAAATTTTCCTTTTCAGAATATGGACGCAGAAGTCATGAAGAGTTTACCTAGTTGTTGTTGTCGTGATGTTTTGTATTGCTTTAGTTATTATATATTATTCCCTCGCCTTTATCTTTATACATTCTGTAAGAGGGATAGGAATTGTATTAGTTAATGCTCGTAAAATTATTAATATATATATATATGTGTGTGTGTGTGTGTGTGTGTGTGTGTGTGTGTGTGTGTGTGTATGTGTGTGTGTGTGTGTGTGTGTGTGTGAGAGAGTTTTGTAAGTTGCATTGTATATATGGATGTATGTTACCTATCAAAAAATATTTTGGAGCAGTTATACGGTTTAAAGTTTTAAACAGGCTCATATTTTAGTATTAAATATTTTAAGAGTTGTCGTAATACCCGATCTATCAGAGTGGCACAATCGGAAGCGTGACATTTTGGTTGTTAGGGTGTTACATTATGGTATCAGAGTGGTCTTTCCTGTAGAGCCTGAGGAATGGACCGATTATGCTTTAATTGTATACCCTGAGCATCTGTCATATATTAGGTCTTGTTTGGATAACGAGAATTAGAGCTTCATTCACATGACGGTCTATTGATTAATGCTATTAATCTTGCATTGCATAATTCCTGGTATTAAGTTTGGTCGGCTTAACACTAGTGAATTATGTATATGGAAGTACTAATGGGTTATCATAGATGATATACTGAGTTATAGGTAAAGCAAATCGCGATTTTCGGGAACGTTAGGAGTTGATTCTCGAGGTTACTCGGTTAGGTGTCTCGAAGTCTGTGAATGTTGTGACTTATTCTTTCTTGGTGTGCCTTGAGGTTCTTGTTTGCGATTTCTTCTTTGGGAAGTAATTTGATTATCTCCCAATCCTATCCTTTCGTTTATATGCATTCTCGCCTGATCTAAATTGCATATGTTTGCTTAAAATCCTTGGTTTATCTGCCTTCTTTTGTTTAAACTCTTCCTGATTCACGTTTTCGATATAACTTCGAACTTGTTTTGATGCAGTGTACTTTTTTAAAGCTCCTATTCTGAGTTCTTTTAAAGAAGTTGTGATCTAATTTTTCTTTTACTTGGTTACATTACAACCACCTTTCAAATTTTTATAGAATTGTTTTTGATTTGATATACACTTTTCTATATAAAACTAAAACTCCTCGTACAGTTTAAAGACTATCTACTCCCAATATCTCGCTAGATCTTTTACTGGTTTATGAAAATATACTTATTTTAAAAATACATCTTGATTTTCTAATAAATTTACTACAATTCTTATGCATATATTTACTTCGTTTGACAAACTTCACCTAAACTATTGTTCTCTAATTAATTGAATTTGGTTGAGCATAACACATTATTTATGCCATTGTTGTTCTTTTGAAAATGTTGGACTCATATCTTTCTTCTTATGAATGGACTCGTTCTTTCTTAAGCTTTTCATCTCTATGAATGTCACACTTGATTCTGTTTTTAATCATTCTTCTACCTCTTGTGGGCACTACCATCAATCTCATCTCCCCTTCTCTTGTGAATCTCATCCTTATATGAGTCAGCTTGATTTGTTTCAATTTCGTGCATCGTTTATCCTCCCATTATTTTTGCCAGAGTTCTTAGTCAAAGATTCTTTCTGGAGAATTGCTATTGATGAGTTGATTCCCTTTTAGTACGTCCTAATCTTCTTGAATGTTCTTGTGAGGTGGTGATTTCAAGTATACTCTCAGAGTTTTGTTTTGAACTTTTTAAAAACGTTTTGATTCCTCTTTAAGGATATTGTAAGTCAAATTTTTTCTGTTGTTTGATTGCAATTGAAACCATTCTTCAATTTTTGACAAAATTGTTTTAAAGTTGGCATGCACTATTTTAAATGAAGTTTTGAAAAGCTTCCTTATTTAGTAGAAACCTGTCTGTTTGTAATGCACTACTTATTTCCTTTACCAACTTATAAGCAAATTTTTACCTCAGATTTTTTTTTTCTAGACAGAGTTTAACTTCTTCTTTCGTCCTTGCTATAATTTTTATACACGCTTGTTTGAATATGAACTTTGAGAATTTTTGAACAAGCATTTGATTCTCTTCCGAGTTTTATGAATTACTTTTGGTTAAGTTGTGCACTTAACTATCTGTCTAAAATATTTGAGAAAATATTTTAGCTCTTAGCCAAATCCGTGTTCATTTTGTTTTAAAACTCTACATAATCTGCTTCAACATGAAATTGTATTAAAGTAATGCCACATTTATACTTTTGTTATTCTCTTACAAGGTGTTTGTTGCGCACCTTTTCTTTGAAAACGTGAAATAGTTTTTAAAAAGTTTTTCACTCTTCACGGGAAATGCATTTGAAAGTATTTTAATCCTACTCTTGAGTCTTGTAAGCTCTGTTTTCGGTTTTAGGCATTTCCCTTTTGTAAACCTTATACTTCTTCGACTCAACTTGAATTTGTTCAAATTAATGTACTATTTTTCTTCACATTGATTCTATCGAATTTCCTTGATTCAAGAGTTATCATTGAAGTTACCAATTGAATCCTTTCTTGCAATCTTCGTTCTTGTGCATCCTATTTGTTTGTAATTTCATTCATTCTTTTAAGTCCTTACGAATACTGTCCTTGTCACTTGTCCTTCTATTCTCAAGTGTTATATCCCTCTGAATGAACTCAAGGATTGCTTTAGAGTCACGTATGACCTTTAGGCGTAGCAAGCGAAACGTTAGTCTCTTTAGAATGCTGTTCGTGGACGTGAGAAGGAGGAGCGATAAGTGTGCAACGTTATGAGGAGTTGTTGGGGTTTTATTCCTTGTGAAAGAGTTTGTGGGTGTTAGACTTGTGACCAGTTATGGAGTTGTAAAGTGAGTAATGAAGATGGGTAGTTGAAGTTCTGAAGTGGGTACGAGATCTGTGAGCGAACGTTATGTCCGCTGTTTAAATACCAGCATGCTTTGTAGCCTTTTACCACATTAACTACCGCTTTGCTTTATGAATGCCTATCTTGATTTGCACCCGATTTTGTTACTTCAAGTTTTTGTAAAGTCTTGAGACCATATGACCTTTTGTATCGAGCCTATCTGGCATCTTCTACCTTACACCATACTTTATTCCTATATTTAAATCTTATGGTTATTCGGTATTTGAACATTTATACATATATGCTAAGATTTCTTACTTTTTTAAAAGTATTTAAAAGTACTAAAACTATGTATTATCTTATGTATTACTTTAATTTTCGAGGACAAAAATTTTTATAAGGTGGGTAGAATATAAGACCCAAAACTTTTGAAAAGTCTTATTATGAACAAATTTCAAATCATATATTTATTTACAGTTTTAATTTCAGAGATTATTTTATTAAAAATAATTAAAAGCAGTTTCGATTAATTGAATCTGAAATAAATTAAGACCCTTATCCAATTTTACAACTATTGAATTTTTCTATATTTAAATTATAAAGTTTAGTAATGATAAAATAGAAAGGATTTTATATGAATTGATTTAAATAATTAAGATTTTGGAATTTAATACTTTAGTTTTTACGAATAAAGAAAATTAATTATATTATCTCTAAATCTTGGATTTGAGCATTTAATTGAAAGTAATTTGTAAAATTGATGAACAAATAGTATCTTCTATATATAATTAGTGTTAGATTTAATTAGGATTTCAATTACTATATTATTCCCATTTTTAATTGAAATTACTAAACTAACCTTAACCCTAATTTTCACACACACTCACCTCACCAAAACCCTTGACCCAGCCGCCTAAACCCTAACCCAGTTACCCTTTCCCTAAACCCAGCAGCATACACGAAACAGGGGAAACAGATAGGGGGAAATGGGAAGAAGAGGAAGGAGAAGAGAAGAGAGGAACGAGGGACTGTCCACCGTCACTGCCGTCGTCCATGCTCGCCATCGCACCACCACGTCGCCACCGATTTTCCGCCGCCGAAGCTTCCTATGACGCCATCAACCTGCTGTCAAACCATCACCGCCGCTGTGCTGTCGAGAAGAAGAGAGCTCGCGCCGCACCTCCATCACTGTTCACCCATCGAAGCTAGCACGAGAGAAGAGGAGGAAGGGACGCTGTCTTGCACCGTCGCCATCGCGCCTTGGTGCTACTACTGCGAGCTCACATTGTCCGCGTCGCCGTGCCATCATCACACCATGGATCTACTCCGTTCTCGAGCTGAGCTAAGGAAGAAGAGATGAACGCGACGGGAAGAAATGAGGGAGCTGTGCCAGCGCTGTTGAGGTCTCACTGTCGCCATCCCTGTTGTGGCTGGTGTCGTCGTCGGAGTACCACCATCGCGGGAGCCACTGCCCCTTCGATTGACGCTGCCTGTTTCTGGTTCCACTTTTGCTTCAGTGGTTGTTGTCAGAGTTATTTGCGTTGGATGGGGCTGTCACCGTTGAATTGTTCCATCACCGAATCCCATCGCCGCCGCTGTCGCGTGCCCTGTCGCCATTGTTGGAGGTGGGTGGCTGAGCCTCTGCCACCGGAGAACGCCACTGTCGTCGCCGGAAAACACTGCCGGTAAGGGTTTTTAAGTTGGTTTTCATTCGTTTAAGATTCCAGAAACTTTATCGTCTCTGTATGTGGGTTTCAGTCACCATCGCCGGAGTCCGATCGCCGCTATTTCGTTTTGCTAGTTCAATAAGTATTTCTGTTTCGAAAGCCCTGCGTTTGTGTTCTGTTCCGTGTAATAAAATATTTGTGATGTTAATGGTTTTAGGAGTTAAAATCCGAGTTTGCTTGTGGCGTTTGAAGCTGTTTCTAATTTTGAGAGAGCGAGCGGAGCCGAGTTTTTGGTTGCCGTCAATTTGGGTTGAGGTGAAAGGATCTCTGTGAGGTGTTTGGGCTACGGTTTCGCGTATCGAGGTAGGGGCCTTATCAGAAAAGCATATTTTACAAATTGGAATTATTATATATGGATATTATGTGGTAAAAATGTATTCTTGAGTGATTGTATAAGTCTTATGTAATTTTGGTTGTCTTGGATGAATATGAATGCTTGTGTGACTGGATTATTATTCGGTTTGTAAAATAGACTGTTTTTGAAGTGCTTCTTTAAAGTTGTTCCTTAAAAATTGTTGAAATCAAGTTTAATTTGTTGGAAATGAATTAAGTTTGAATTTGTTTTCTTGAAAGATGAGAATGATATGAATTTTCAGAATTAGTTTGATTTGAAACTGATTTGGTTTTGAACCCGTGGAAGGGGCTGTGGAATGGTTTGGTTGGGACCCGGAAAGGGTGGCAAAGTCCAAGTTTTAGGGGAGGTACTACCGAAATTTCTATAAAAATCTTAGACTTTATTTGAAAAGTTATTTAGAAAGGCTTGGAATTTGAGAAATTGTATTATTTGATTTATTAAGAAAATAGTTATGTTTTCGAGTTTAATTTATTTAAGAAAACTATATGTCTTGAGTTCGATTGATTTAGAAAGGAATTAGTTTACCATTTTGAATCACTGAAGAAAATTATTATGTTCTAATATTGATGTTAAATATAAAAAGGACTTATGCTTTTAGTTAGACTTAAAGATTTCGTTCAGAGGAGCTTTTAGTGATTTTAAAGGAAATTGGACTTTCGATTGAATAATTGCGTTTATGAAATTTTGGAAGAAGTCAGAGAATTGGCTTTAAGAAGGAACCTGGAAGTGGTTTTGATTTAAATGGATTGGCTCCGTTTCAAGTGAATTGGTTTTGGATTGGGTTGGGACTTGTGACTTTATATGATTCGGTTTATAATAAATTCTATTTCTATTTACTTAAGCTAAGAATCTATAATTTTAAGAGTTTCAATAAACTTTTAAGAGATTGAGATAGGTTGTCCTTCCCTAAAGTCTTGAGACTCTGCTGAGAAATTTCTATTACCAAATTCTGTTTTTGGATGACTGATTTTTTGATCTTTCAAAAGAGATTTTTAATTTGGCCTAGTTGCTGGATCGTTAGGAAGTTTTAGAAGGATGTTGTGGAAATGTGGCTTGTTTTGAAAGAGGAACTTTCTTTTGAGAAAGATGGCTTATAAGCTAGAATTGATTTGAGAAATGTGAATTTTTGAAATTAAGACACGGATGAATTGAATTTGATTTCAAAGAAAAGTGATTTGAGAAAAGTGATTTATGGCTTGAATGATGATTTTATGAGTTTTATGATGTTGGATGGTGGAAGTGATATTATGTTATGAGCCGGAATGGCTGTATATGATACGAATTATGGCTGATTGTGGAATATGTTATGAGCCGGATGGCTGTGTATGAATAATGGATGATTATTGAGCTGATAAAGTGATTGTTGCACTTCCAATTATCTGAGATACGAGTTTCTCTGGGTAAAAGTAGTGGCTAGCCACCACGTGCTCCAAGTTGAGACTCGATACTCTACTGACCCTATGTCGTAAGTGTGGCCGGACACTGTGAAAGCTCCGGATGAGCTCGCCCCCGTGGATAAACACCAGTGTGGGTGTTGTGCGATTATGATTATGATTGTGAATAACTCAAGTTGGGGATACACGACAGAGGGACAGTCCAATGGTTAGCTACCAGGACTTGTCAGGTTAGCTTTATAACTGACAGATGAGACTCATCAGCCACTAGGACAGGCATTCATCATATGCATCTATGTGACATCGTTTGGGTGTGCATATTGTACTTGGTTTGCCTATGTGATTAATTGTGTTTAATTGCTAATTGCCCTACTTGAAGTAACTACTTGGTTGTGCTTGAACCTTTCACTTGTGTTTGTAACTGAGAAGTTGGTTGTATTGTGGTGGATTGGCTGTTGTTTGGATTGTTTGGACCTAGGGCTGTGGTTGATTTTGAGATGGGCCGAAGGTTGTGTTTGGTTTTGTGTTTTTGGTTTAGGAAAGTATGAAAAACTAAACTAGTTTAGTATAGACTTAATGAACCTATGCTTGGACAGCTTGGTTATTCATATTGTGTAAGGAAAACTTTCAAAAAGGCTTTTGGTTTATTTTATTGAGAAATTAACAGTTTTCTCTTTCAGAGAGGATTTTGGATTTTTTATTTTAAACCTTTGGTTTTGGAAAAAAGCATAAGACGGTTAATAATCACTGTAACGGTTTTACCTTCACGTATCCTATTATAGTAATTCTCAAAAACCTTCTACTGAGAACCCTTTCGAGGATGATGTTCTCACCCCCCTACAAATTTTTCTTTTCAGGACATGGACGCAGAAGTCACGAAGAGTTTACCTAGTTGTTGTTGTCGTGATGTTTTGTATTGCTTTAGTCATTATTTATTGTTCCCTCGCCGTTATTTGTATACATTCTGTAAGAGGGATATGAATTGTATTAGTTAATGCTCGTAAAATTATATATATATATATATATATGGTTTAAAGTTTTAAACAGGCTCATATTTTAGTATTAAATATTTTAAGAGTTGTCGTAATACCCGATCTATCAGAGTGGCGCAGCCGGAAGCGTGACATTTTGATAGTTAGGGTGTTACAAAAGACCCCCAAGAACACATAACGGCCTTTGAAGTTAGGATGAACCTGGAAGAAGCGGTCGATGATGTTCGATGCCGGGCCTTTCCCGTAACCCTAGCTGGCCTAGCTATCAAGTGGTTCAACATGCTCCCGAATGGCTCGATCTCATGCTTTGGCGACATCTCTAGAAAATTCCTGGCAAAATTCACAATACGTATAACTAAAGCAAATCACTCGATCAGCCTCCTAGGCATCACTCAACACCCGGACGAGTCTACGAGAAAATGTCTCGATAGATTCAACGATGAATGCCTAACCATAGACGGACTGACCAACTTAGTGTATAGCCTCTGCCTAACTAACGGCCTAATGAATGAGGACTTCTGGAAGCACCTCATAACGAAGGCCATTTGGTCGATGCATGCGATCTAGAGCATGGAGAGGGAATACATTAACAACAAAGAAGTAAATCAGGTCGTGGCCGCTAATAAACAATACCATGACAACACAGCACCTCAAAACAAAATCCCCCATCTGAAGAGACGAACGAGAAACAGTTTAAGCTAAACACTCAAAACCGACCGCCATGGGAATCTTTCTTGCCGATTTAGATACACGGCAAGACGACCTGCCGAGACCAGAATCGGAGGGAGACTTAGAGAAGCTACAAATAGAAAAATCTAAGAAAGAAAGTCACTTACATAAAAAAGAATTGGTAACTTATCTTTTAGCATTTTTTTTTTTGATACTTTGTTTTTCTTTCTCGCTTTTAAAGGGCACTCTTTCCTGTACAAAGCAGTGGGAGGTTTTAACAAAGCCCTCGCCTTGTAAATATTCCCCATTTAAGTAAAGTTTTTCTTCCCTTTTTTTTACGAGAAAATTCAAAACCTTAAATGAAAATCGACAAAACGGCTATCTTGGATATTGATCTCCCCGAGGGCAACAAAATGGATATCCAAAGTTAATAAAACTAAAATATCAAAACGACCCATCAAGAGACCTAAAAGTATTTAAAACACAAAGTAACATTTTGCCTTCCCACGTGAAATTCACGATCTCCCAAACCATGGAGAACCGAATTCAATCAGCGTGAAGACTAAGTAAGATTACTCTCACGCTTCGGGGGCAACTATTCCAGATCTGATGTCCAAATTCTTAACGGGTCCAATACAACTACCCCAAAAACATCTCCACTGTCCTAATGGCCCAAGACCGTCTTTACCTCCTAATCACCTTTCAAAAAATGGGACCCCCTCTCACAAAGATAAAATAACCCGACAAAGCCTATAAAAGAGAGCCCCATCACTTTCCCAAATATGACATTCTACCCTAACACTTGTCTTCTACCTCTCTGACTTAAACATCGTAATGCCTTTGCAAATATCACTCTTTCCACTTTAAAGATTTTGCCTTAAACATTCTTGTCAGACCGATAGACATCTGATCCCTCTTCATCTAAACAAATACTTTTTAAAACTTCAAGTCTTTCAGATATCACTTAAACATTGGTAAAACAAAAAATTTTAATTTTTTTTATCAATATTAGTCTTTTGTATATCTTTTTAGAATACATTTTACGACCTTAATAATAGTTATAAAAAGCAAATAATAATTGATTGTCCTGCTCCATAAATAGTTTTATATTAAATATAGGAGATCAATGTATTTTAAAAAAATAATTAAGAATATTAATTAATTTTTTTAAAATTATTTTTTTACTCTTATATTTATTATTTTTAAAATTTTAAATTATAAATCTCAAATCTTTAATCCTCTAAAAAGTGAGAGTTAAAAAAGATATTTATAATAAAACATTAACTAATATTCTCTATACTTATCCTTGGGGAAAAATAAATGCGTTTATAGTTGTCTAGATATGAATCATATGACGATAAAAGAATATTTTCTTGATTATAACACAACAATTAATATTATAATTTAAAGAAGCTGTATAATTTAGTCTATGATAACGAATTGGAATTGTAAATATATTAGTATACTATTAAATTACTTATCTTTAAGAATCTCCAAGTTTTAAGTTGTCTTTACCACGTTGAAAATTTTGTTTGATTAATTAAGTTACGTGTAAAGTGACCCGAACATGAACTTAATGTTCTTATTACAATAAACGATAATGTTAAAAAAAAAAGTAAATGCTTAAAATGGTTCTTGAATTTTAAATTACTGTTTAATTTAGTTTTTGATTTTTTAAAATGATTAATTAAATTTTTGAAATTAAAAAAAAGTGCATTTTTGTTAGTCCCTTGCATAAGTACCGTCTAAATATTGATGATGTGGCATTCCAGCTGTATGTTGATGTGTACTAAACTTGAATTTGATTTAAATTAGTACCTGAAATTGCTTAATAATATCCAAATTAGTCCATTTTCAATTATAAAACCCTAATTCCTAAATTATTGTCTTGCCTTCTTCGATTTCTCTGCTATCTTCTTTCTTTTTCGACCTATCCGCTGTCTTCTTCTCTTCTTCGACCTCTTTGCTGTCTTCTTATTATATCAAAGAAGACAGCGGAGAGGACGAAAGAAAACAAGAAGAGAAGACAATAATTTGGAGATTAGGGTTTTATAATTGAAAATAGACTAATTTGAATATTATTAAACAATTTCAGGTACCAATTTGAATCAAATTCAAGTTTGGTACACATCAGCATGCATCTGTAATGCCACATCATCAATGTTTAGATGAAATTTCTGCAAGGGACTAACGGAAATGCCTTTTTTTTTATTTTAGAGATTTAATTGGTCATTTTAAAAAGTTAATGACTAAATTGAATAGCGATTTGAAATTTAAAGACCATTTTAGACATTTACTCATTAAAAAAAAATAAAAGAACGTCAAAATTTATTTTATTTAATTTTTATTAATTATTATAATAATTAATAAGCCTTAAATAAAATAAATTTATCTATTTTAATTAATTCTTTTTAATTATTAAATATTATTTCTATACAATAAAATAATCCTTATAATTGTTTGAAAATTGATAAGGAGTATAATTCAATCTTTTTTTTTTTTCTTCTCCATTCGCACCAATCCGCCTACTCGACTTCTTATATTAAAAGTGATTGGTGTATTTGTTTCAATAATACTGTTGTTCCACCCGGATTTGAACTGGGGAAAAAGGATTTGCAGTCCCCCAGCTCGGCCATGCCGCCAAAACGATATATATATGAGAATACCTTTTTTTATTGAAAAAGAGATATGCACTTTGATCGACAACAAATTTCATTTTTTTTTTATTTCATAACGACAAAACCATCTTCTCATTTCGATTTCAAGAGTTGTTCAGGAATTGTATAGTTAACGTGTATATATATATATATATATATCTCCTTTCATTACCTAATAAGGTAACAATTCTATGAGCTCTATTAAAGTTGCTACAAGACAAAAATGATATATATGCTTACAAAAAGTTTGTAATTATTTGATAAAATTTTACATCATGTCTATTCCAATTCAAGGTACTAATTTTTTCGTAGTTATGAAAATCGGAC
Organism: Arachis ipaensis; assembly: GCF_059453495.1. Lineage (NCBI taxonomy): Eukaryota > Viridiplantae > Streptophyta > Magnoliopsida > Fabales > Fabaceae > Arachis > Arachis ipaensis. The sequence continues at coordinate 25,129,727 of NC_142436.1, forward strand.
AGAAATAGCCGATTATTAGACCGGTTATTTTTAGACCGGATCGATTCAGTTAAAGAATAAAAAAAATTATTAAAAAAATTTATTAATTAATTGAATTGGTGGAATTTATAAACAGTTAATTAATTTAAAATAATAAAATATAAAATATTTTTAAAAAATTATATATATAAATATATTATTTTATTATATTCGATTCAACTCCTATTAAAATAATGATAAATAATTGAGAGTTAGTAGTTAATAGATAAATATTTATAAAATTAATTAATAATATCTCTATATATATAATTTAGTTTTTGTGTCAAACAACAACATATACAATATCAATTCTTTTATTTTCTTCTCTTAGATTTAACATGGTATCTTTCTTAAAGAGGATATAATATCGTTTTTTCGGTGAGAAATTACCGAACGTGTTTTTCCATTAAACCCATGTTTACTCCATTATAACAGCTGTTGCTCTCCTCTTTCTCAAACATTACTTTTATCATCGATTTTCACCAAGCATCCAAACAACTATTCTCTGTTTTTGCTGCTGGCAGCACTCTCCGCTGCGGGACCATCCCTCTTTTTTCTTCTTCTTCTTCTAACCGAACAAAAACTACGAAGCCATATCTCTCTCCCTACTTTTCCGTTCGCCGCCGGCAATCCCAACGCTACCGTGGTTACCTTCTGATCCTTTCTTCTTCTCCTCACAATCTCTCTCTCTGGCTCTCCTCCATCTGCCATCGGACGTGCCTCCATGCGCCGGTCAAAGTCCCGTTGCACGTGTCTTCTTCTGTACCATCGCGCCGTACGCGTCTTCCTCTACGTTATCGCACCGTATGCGTCCCCTTCTGCGTCACCGCCACGCATGCGTCTTTTTCTGTGTCACCGCACTGTACGCGTCCTCCTCTATGTCACCATGCCGCACACGTCTTCTTCTGTTTCTTCTGTGTCATCCCGCCACACGCGCCTTCTTCTGAACCAGCATTTCTCTGACCGTTTGCCATCTATCCGACAGTTTGCTACCCTTATTTCAGTTTGTCACTCTTTCAGCATTTCTATTTGCATTTTTGTAGCGGTTTTATTTGTGCTTCATTTTAATAGTTTCGACTGTCCTATTTTAGGTAATTTCTTTTAGTTTTTTTATTATGTTGTTTTTCAATAAATTTTAAACTCAAGTTGATACTTGAGTTTGAGAGGCATATTAAAGTAATGATAAATAGTTGTGAGCTAATAATTAAAAGATAAATATTTATGAAGTTAGTTAATAATATTTTTATATATATAACTAACTTAGTTTTTGTATTAAACAATAATATATATAATATTAAAATTTCCGTTATCTTTTCTTAAATTTCTCTTAAATTTAATAACTCCAATTAAATTTGGATTGAACATCAAAATTTTAAAATTTTTAATTTTACTAATTTAATAATTAACGAGTTCGATGGTCAGAACCTTGAGTTTTCCTCGTTAAGGAGTTCATAATGAAGGAAATTAGGGGAAAAATGAAACAAATTGGAGTGCACAGAGGATCTTAATCCTAAACTGGATAATCTGATAATAATCACAATCGCTAAAAAAAATTAAGGGCTAGAAACTGGTTCGTTGAACTGGAAAAAGTAGTAATAAATTAATAATATGATACTAAAAAATTTGCATTGAATGCAGAAAATTATGAAAACATTACTCTTTTTGTTAGTATGAGCTAATAAGGATCTATGTCTTTTACTCTTTTCCATAGGCAGGAATGCAAGATAGTTAATTAAATAATTAACGATAATGTGTCCAGCTGTATAGATCAATGTCTTAATAACTATCAACAGTCAAACTATGATGGTTCCGCGTAATAAAAGAATCCTGTTTTTCATTACTCTTCCTAGCTAATATAATAATGCTATTTGTATATAATTTTAATTTTTTATCTTTTTTATAATTAGTGGCCAGGGATAAATAAAATCTGGAGTATTGAGAACAAGAAAGACTAATTTAAGAAACTACACGTACTAGCCAATTAAACTAGTCTGAATTGGCAGTGTATGTATAGTTATAATGTAAAATGTACACATTATTTCTTGTCATTATTAATTATTAAACTAGATATTAGATGAGATATAAATTTTACTTGAATGTAAATGTTTTAAAGTAGATAAAACGAAGATAGTCATTCTGTAATTTACTCCAAGTTAGATGTGATCTAAAGATAAAATTAGAATTATTTTTCATAGTCATAGAACATAGATTTATAGATATACGAAATTGTATTAGTTTTTTTTTTTTTTTTTCCATCTTCACGAAATTAGATTACTCCTATAAAAAATTCTGTTGCTTAAGTCAGTAATAATCTAAAAGATATAAGAATTAAGATAAATAGTATATCTTGTACATGTGTTAAATTATTTATTTACTGTATTTAAAAGATGAAATTAAAAAGAATCTAAATATTTCCATAAAAAAATATATACAAAATTCTATATGAATACAATTCAAATTATATTTTTTATTGTCCAGTATACTCCAAAAAGAATATTTTGGGTCAACCACAACTTTAAGTCAAATCTAAAATCCAAACTGTAACAAGATAGTAAAAGTAGATTTGGCCTTTTTTTCATCATTATCACATGTGCATAGTCACCTACTTAGAACATGAAAAGTGATGAAATTCTTTAATAACCTGAGTTTATTTTTATTGGTTTTTGTTTTAGCAAAGACAATAAAATTAATTAGAAATTATTCTTATATATTGAGTGTATACGAAAACTAAATACTATACTATATATATGAACAGAAATACAATTTAATCCGTGAGCACCCATAGAATATTATTTCAAAGGGAGTTGATAACTTGATAATGACTAAAACTACTCAATTATTAACGGGGTCTAGGACAGGACCCCATTGCAACGAAAGTGTCACTCGAAAAGAACACTTTTACTATTATTTGTTTAATTTTGTCGCCAAGGCATAGGGAGAAGCCAAGGATAGTAACATTAACAACGTGCATGCCAGACCAGATTCTTCTCGATCGTGCTTAACATTTTAGCAGCCACTTGCTTTTTTGAAAAAGAAAACACGACCGATATATAAAAGAAAAGAAATCATGTATTGTATATTTAGCAACCTTTCAACCAATAACAACAATATACCCATTTGGCTTGCTTATTTATATATTTTGGTTCAATTATTTGAGTATATTTTCACTATTGATGAGGAAAACAATACACGCAACCCTCTTATTTAAATTACAGATGAAAAATTAATTTTATATTTATAATTCTTGACTAATATAATATAAAGTTCTCTAGCTACTTATATTACTTGTCAAAATTTCTTTGAATAATAAAGAATATTTTTCTTTTGATTGCGTGACAATTTTTTAAATATGTTCAAAGTGAATTGTGATGCAAATTTAGGATTAAGAATTATCGTAACAATTTTAGGTATTTGATTTGAGATCATTTGGACAATTGATTACTGAACTATTCAGATTTTATTTTTGAGAATAGCATTCTTAGGTGTGAAATTTTTGTTATTTGGTGTGGTCTCTTATTAACTTGGGAGCATAGTTACAGACATAGTAGTTAGAATAATCTCGATTTAACTCCTAAAATCTTTTGAGTTTTCAATTTTATGATTTGAATTTTGTTACGATTTCACGTTCACTAGTCAATTTAGTTTTTCAATTTCATAAAAACTTTCGATTTTTTCTACCTTGCAGGAATGTCATTTGCGAAACGGGCAGTCTGAAAATTTTTCTTCTAATTTGGCAAGAACAATCTATGATGTTTAGGAAAGATAAAGACTTGTTCATAAAGATTAAAGATGTTATTAAAAAAAAATTGGACTGTAACTGTAACGCTTCATATTTATTATAGGATATTACGTCTTTATTATTTCGATTCTCTTAACACCTATAAATCTCTTTTATATTGTATCATTTTATACAACTTAAATATTTACAAACATTTTTTCTATTACTCCATCTCCCCTTTCTAACATTCAGCTAGCACACTACAAATGCTACTGTGAATTTTATGGTGAAACTAACAAGCTGTTTAAAATGATTTTTCTCGAATAGAGTACAATAACTTTATCCTTAGAATGAGTTAGACATTATTGTTCAATACAAAAAAAAAAAATTCTTTAGCATTTTTTTAAGTTAATAAGACACTAAAAAAAATATTTTTATATCAATAAGGGTACTAACGCTTAATTTACGACACAAAACTAATTTTAATCTCAAATACAATAATTAATGATAACAATAGAATTAAATTTTATAAGAGTAAGAAATTTTAATCCCAAACTATCACATCCTATAATTTAGCTTGAAAGATGCTAAAATTATACAATTTTTCAATCAAAATTATTACTCATCGTTTAAAGGTTATTTTTCACTCAATCTTTAAATATAATATTTTATTATTTTTAAATTAATCATATTTTCTATTTTAAAAAATTATATACTATTTTTATTTAATTTAAATTTTATTATAATCATTATACTTAGCACTATACAAATGATAATCACCTCCAATATACTGATTTGTTTCCAAAACTCAGTAATTTTCATAACAAACTTCAATTTTGTTTCAAAGTTTTACATAAGAATGTGATTCAAGAAAACAACTTCAACAAGTTTATGCTACTTCAATTTTTTTCCTAGTTTTAAAAAAAAAATACTACAAAAAAAATGTTAAATACTGTCGAATTTAGCATAAATTATCAGCAACAGATTTATCGTCAAAATTACTGGTGGATCAGACAATAAACTCATTCGATAAAAAATATTACCGTCAGATTAGATTTTCCACTGGTAAATGCCCTGGTAATATTTGGACGAAAGAACAGAAAATTTGATGCGTTTTGTATTGTTGGATTATCCGGCGGATAAATCCACCAAAAAATGTCACTTAATAGAACATTGCGCTTTGTCACGTGCGATGGAGTTACCGTCAGATTGATCCACTGGAAATCCAACGATAAAATTAGCCCTAAATTAGAATCGCGCACCCTCTCCCTTTCATTTCAGAAGACAACTCTCTCTCTCTCTCTCTCTCTCTCTCTCTCTCTCTCTCTCTCTCTCTCTCTCTCTCTCTCTCTCTCTCTCTCTCTCCCACCCAAACCACTTCCGGCAGTCCCTTCGCCAGCACTGGCCACCACCACCAACCTTCGAAGATTGCATGGATTGGTTGCTGCCACCACCAACTTGCGTTGTGTGGAACGCTATCGTGTCGCTACCAATTTCTTTGCTGCTTGCCGGAGTTGGCTCCTTTCTCTGTCTGGGTAGATTGTCCTCCTCCCTCTTTATATTGTATCCTATTTTATATTTGCATATTTTAAACTGAAATCCTAAATGCATAAATGCAGCCTTCCAAGTTGGTCATCGCTGCTACCGTTGCCACTATGTCGTACGCGTACATGCTGCCGCCACCACTCCGGAGAAGTTGTTTGAGCCACCACTATTTTTAGGTAATTCATTCACTAAGAAATTTAGAGTAGTTAAATCTTAAACCTTAATTTATGTAATTTTAATTTGTTATGTGTTAGAAAATTTACAATTAGGATGACAATTACTAAGTCATAATCTGTTAATTTTTCTCGTGAATAACATGAATAGAAAAAAAGAATAACATTTTTTGTTATTTTCTATTATAGAGTAATATAATATTTCTAATTAGCTTTAGTTTAAAATATAAGATCAGTTACAAATTTTTTATGTTTAATTTTTTATGAAAGTAAATAGACATTTAGAGTTATTAATTTTTAGATTTCACTTGCTTTATTAGTTTATAGATTTTACTAACTTTACTTCTATTTTAGAATTTTTTTTAAAGTCGTGTAGTTTTAATCGTGGATTGTTCGTGTAGTACTCAGGTTGATTTTCTATCTCTAAACTTGCTGTATTGTTTATGTTTTATATTGGACTTACTATAGAGTTTTAGGATAAAAATGGGAGAATGTTGCATAGTAGTGCTTTCTTAAAACTCTTGTTTGCTGGAAAATTGTGGAGTAATAAGAGGTTTCGCACTGGAATGGCTAGGATTTGATGTTTTATTGAATGTATATTTGTTCTAATTTATGCCTATAGCTATTTTCTCTGTGAAAAGTGATAAATTTATTTGGTGGGGATGTCTCTGAATTAAGGAGAAGCTCTGCCAAAATTTTATTTAAATTGTTTAAAATATATTTACTTTGTGAGAAAATGATAATTGGATTTGCTGGGAGATTCTAATTATAGAAGAAATTCTGCTGAATTTTCTAAAAATTTTAATAAGTTGTATTGTTGGTTGAATTCTAAGGTTTTTGTGACAAAATTATTCTAAGTCATTATCTGTGGATGTATGATAGGAATAACAGTAGACCGTGGGGTTAAGACATGAGTTCTTTAATTTTGTTACGTGTGTCTTCAACATGGAACCGTTTAGTAAGGTTCCTGATACATCACTCAACGATTTTTCACATTGATTCAGAGAATACGTACGTCAGAGTGCATCTAATTGATATAACAAAATGAGAAACTAGTTGTACTTAGTTGAGACCCAATAAATAAGGGCACAAACTACTCGATATATAATGTTAATGGATATGGTTTTATTCTTTAGGGGTAAGTACGATTTTGGTCCCTTAAGTTTAGTGCCAGAATCGAATTCGTCCCTCTTGTTATTTTGCCATTAAAGTCGTCCTTAATGTTGCATTTGTATTTAACTTCGTCCTTTGTAATTAAAATTTTTTTTAATGACAATTCTACCCTTCCCCCCACCCCCACTGTCCCCTCCCCCCACTGTCCCATCCCCCTCCCCATCTCCCTTTTCCCCTTCCCCTTCCCCGCCTCCCCTTCCCCCTTCCCCCCACCCCCACCCCCACGCGTCCCCTCCCCCTCCCCGTCTCCACTGTCCCCTTCCCCCTCCCCACCCCCACTGTCCCTTCCCCCCACCCCCACCCCCACGCGTCCCCTCCCCCTCCCCGTCTCCACTGTCCCCTTCCCCCTCCCCACCCCCACTATCCCCTCCCCCCACCCCCACGCGTCCCCTCCCCTCCCCCTCCCCGTCTCCACTGTCCCCTTCCCCCTCCCTACCCCCACTGTCCCCTCCCCCCCACCCCCACGCGTCCCTTCCCCCTCCCCGTCTCCCCTTTCCCCTTCCCCCTCCCCGTCTCCCCTTCCATCCACCCCCAAACAAAAATAGAAACAGAGAAACAGAGAAACAAAAATTCAAGAGAAACAGAAACAGAAACAGAGAAACAGAGAGTCGCGGTTGATCTGGACAGAAGAGAGGCAGCGGCTGCAGCGGCGGGACGGCGAGACTGCGGCGGCGGGACGGCGCTTCCCTTCCCCTTCATCGTCATCATCATCAGAGTTCTGGAGGAGGCGGCGGCGATGACGAGGTCACGGCGGCGACGACGGAGGCTCCCCGGCGCCGTCCCCCTCCCCCTTCCCCCTCCCCCCTCTTCCCTTCCCCTCCCCTTCCCTCCCCTCCCCCTTCGTATACCCTTTTCTTTCCCCACCCCCAATGCGTTTTCTTCCCCTCCCCCAACACTGTGTTTTCGTTTTTTTTTTAATTTTATAATTTTTATTATTAAAATAGGAATAGGGGTAGTTTAGGAATAAAACAAAAAATTTTATTAAAAAGGACAATTTTAATACGAAAAAAAATATTAAGGACGATTTTATATCAAAAATTAGATGAGGGACGGTTTCGATTCTGGCCCTCAACGTTAGGGACCAAAACCATACTTACCCCTATTCTTTACAATGGTTGATGAAAAAAACCAGATAAAATCAAAGTCTAGGTTTGTGGGTATACAGGCAGTAGTCATTCTGATTGGTATGGTATGTTGCACAATATAATTCAATTAGAGCATTATTGTGGCATTACGTATAAGGTGTGCGTGTTTAAATGTGAACAGTATGATCCAAGTTTGCGACTAGGAACACAAAAGCCTAAGGACTACAATATCACTGAAGTAAATGTGATCAGAAAATATAGTCATTACGATCCTTTTATTCTACCTCAAAACGCACGACAAGTATACTAGTTGCCTTATCTGGGGTCATGCAAGTCTAGTTGGGTGGTTGTGGTTAAGACTAAACTAAGAGGTCGCATCGAGTATAATGGGACAGAGCGTTAGGAACCTTACCAAATTGATGATCCAACTCCTTCAAAAATAGTGGTTGATACCGGTGATCCGATCACCCTTAGGTTGGCTGTTAGCCTGTTATGGATGATGATATCATTGACCTTAGGGTAGATGACGAGACACTACCACTAGAGGACGATGATGTTCAAAAAGAAGAGGGGGTCGATAGAGACGAAGAGGAAGAAGACGGATTCGATAATCAGAAAATTACATCAGAAGAGGAGGATGATAAACAAGAGGAAGAAGATGATGAATCTGAATAAGGTTAACCTAAATATAGTTTAGCTAGCTTGTTGTATGTTTAAACCATATTTTAGTTAGATCATATAATTACAATGCATGCTAGCCTTAATTCTATCTTATGTATTTCTTTATGAACATTGTTTCAGGTAGGGATAACGACAAGTTGACGTGTCATGAGCAGGTCTTATTTTTATTTCGACAACAATGATATCAGGCATTAGGGTTTTGTTTTGATTAGTTTAGCATCATTTTGTTCCTTCGTGTTTTTATTTTGTATATTTGATATTTCACATCATATATAAATCATTATTTTCAGATAAATTACTAATTTATTATTTACTAATTTGGAGTTGACTATCAATTATTAACTATCGGGGTCTATTATAGATTCAAGAAAACATAAAAAAAAAACTTGATGCTACCATCGGAATTACCCGACAGTAAAGATCATCCAGTTTAGTAAAAAAAAAATAAATCTACCATCATATTTTTCCGACAGTAATGCAGCGCGAAGTCGTAATGTTTAGCGCCAAATTTATTGTCGGATAATTTCTGAGAGTAATTGGCATCAGATTTTTGTAAAAACATCATATTGCAACGCTAATTCCACTACAACTTACTGTCGGAAAATAAAATTCGCCGATAATCGGTTACCTATGAGGTTTATACCGTTGGATACAAATCAAAGTAAAATTCGATGGTAATCAATTTATCGGCAGATTATTTTTATTATTGGTGCGGGATTTAGAATTCCCACAGCTTAACCAGCAAGTGCACCGGGTCATCCAAATAATACCTCAGGTGAATGAGGGTCGATCCCACGAGAATTATCGGATTGAGCAACAATTTATCTAACTGGCTTAGTCGGGCAAACAAAAAAAGGTTGTTGATGGTTGAAAGCGCATAAAACAGTAATCAAGAAAGTAAAGAAAGCAATTACGAGGTTTGGTGTAAAAACATTAAGAGAAAACAGTTAAGGTATCGTAGATGTTTACTTTTCCGGATTAAAAGTTCTTACCAATTATTTTAATGATGCATGATTTATTCCATGGCAAACTATCATTAACTAAACCATAATCTCTTAGTGATTTAGTTTCCTCTAACCTTCCTTAACCGCCACTCTCGTGGTCACTTAATTTTGATTATTAGAGGGTTGAGTTTAATTATCCAAAGCTAACATGATTATATGTCACATATCCCAATTAGTTCATGTAATTAACAATTTAGGAGGAATTTGTTTTAAAGCTGTTGTTCAAACGAGATAACTCTCTCGAAAATCACAAGAACTCATGTAGAGTAAGAGTCATACTCTCGTTCCACCCAGACTCATAAGATTAAGAACGAAAACAATCTTTGAAATTGAATCAATACATTAATTAAAATAGAAAAGTAATAGTCTAAATCCATAGAAGATAAACAGAGCTCCTAACCTTAACTGAAGAGGTTTAGTTGCTCATGACTTAAAGAAAAACTAGAGTTCTAAAAAGTGTGGAAGTCTGATCCCCTAAGAAGAGTGGATCTTTTCCCTTTTATACTAACCTAAATTGATTAGGAAATAAAATAAAATAATAAATTCTAAACCTAAACGATATTGTTTGTAAATAAAAATTACAAAAATAAAATAAACTATATCTAATACTAAATGCTAAATCCACTAGAGATGCTCTAAGAGTGTGCCTTTCATATTTGCATCAAGCTTGCTGGCGCTAAACGCCATATTGGGCGTTTACACCCTAAAGGGAGTAGTCATGAACATGCTGCTGGCAAGTTTAGTGCCCTAAGGGGAATACGCTAGCTTTTCTGTTTTTAGCTCCAAACTCTGTCAAAATATTTTGAATTTCATTTGAAATCATAAAAACACTAAAATAACTCAAAATAATATCCAAAGCGAATTTTTGCACTAAAATAAGATAAAACTTAATAAAATCTAGATAAAACAACTAAAAAATAATAGGAAAAAGGGTAAAAAATGCTCACGCATCAATTATTTCACTGGTAAATCCAACAGCGCTTAGAGTTTTTCTTGTAATGAACATATATCAACGCACTACATGATAAGTATCTTTTAATAATTTTACTAACCATTTGTTATAAAAAGTTATATTGTGTTTGAACATAATTTTGTTTCTCTTTCTCGTGTGATTATTTTGTTAGTATTTTTTTTTGTTATTTTACATATATATATATATAATATTTTTGATACACATCCAAAATTTGTTTAAATTTGTGCTTATATTTTTCATAACATAAATAATTTTTTAAAATATTTAAAATAATAAGATAACACACAAAATATTTTTAGTACATATCTATAATTCGTTCAAATTCGTGATTGTATTTTTCTTAAAATAAATAATTTTTTAAAACATCTAAAATTATAAACTTTTTTACTAAATAATTTCTTAATACATCTAAAATTTATCCAAAAATAATTGTGTTTATTATTTTGGTTAAAGAATTATATACTAACCTTAGAATTGAAAAAAAAATAATTTTTATAGTATTATTTTTATTTTTATTTTAATTTGGTTAGAATTTTATTTTGTTAGGTTTAAATTTAAACTTGAATATTTTTATTTTAAGGAGATTTAATTTTAAATTGTAAATATGTAAAAATATTTGATATATAATATTTAAGAATAATTATTATAATTATTTTTATTAAATTTTTATAAATAATATCTGGTTAGAGAATGAATTTTGATAGATATTTAGTTATAACGGTTTCATTTAGTAGTTTACAAGTATATGAGATCATTTTATTTAATAATCACTAATACAAATCCGTAAACTGTAGCATTTCTCTTTTCTTTTTGCTTCCAAATTTGTCTACAACCCTTTGTTCGAATTGGGAGTACAGTATAGGATTAAAGTAAGGCCCCATGTCTGTGTGCAAACTCGTCAAGGCACTTGATTTGACAAATATTTCATATTTGAGCAGTTTTTGTTTGAATGGGACGAGGGCGGCCATACATAGTGCCAACCACAATAGTGTCCCTTTCCTTGCGGCTAATCCTCTTTATTTAGATTTTTTAAATTTTAAATTTTTTTTTTTTTTGGTGACTATTTTAAATTTTTATTTAAAAGAACAAAATATTATTTTTATTTTTAAATATCTTTTTTTGCATATTTTTTATTCTATTTATAAAATAAATAATAAAAAATTATACTTTATTCTTTAAAATAAAATTTAAAATTTAAATCCTAATCCCCTACCACCTTTTATTAGATACAATATTTTGGATACATATTTCATAATTTAGGCATAAAATTATTGATACGTGAAGAGCATATTAAACATATCTTTAGGAGCAATGAATATATTTTTTATTTGTTGAAGTAAAAAGTGAAGCTAAAAGATTCTAGAGTTTGTATTTTTAATTTTATTTTTGGAGATGTAAAATAGAAAAATAAGTTTTTTATTTTTTAAAAAATTCTAAAAAATATTAAAAATAATCTATTAAAAAAAGAAATTAAAAATAAGATAAAATCAAAAGACAAACTCCCTTAATTTTATTTCTTTATTTGAGAAAATGAACATTTAAAAAGAGATCTAAATTGCTGGTGGTATACATAAAATATTTTTAGAATACTATAATGTTTTTAGAATTATAAAAATACTACATACACATAAAAAATTAATCATTAAATTAATTATCATATAATTTTTTATAAATATATGTAATGTTTAATTTATTTTTAATATGTATTTTATATTTTAATATTTATTATATATAAATATTGACTTAATGACTGATTTTTTATATACATTTAATATAATTACAAAAGTTAAAGATGAAAGTTAATTGTTAGAATTATTGAACTCATTTGTAATTGGCTAATACTAACATATGCAAATTAAAGTGTTGCGTTAATTATTCAAGGAATTTAAACATTTTGTTTTTGTAAAAAGAGAGTCACTTAGATAAAGGTGTTTAAAACGTCTTTTTTTAAAGATATTTTTTAGTAATAAAAATTTAATATATATAATTGATTAAATAGTATTATTTTTGTCAAAATTAGATCAGACAAATTGATTTGGCAAAAAAATTAATGAACTAAATCTTAAATTGGTTTAAATTAATATTTTTTTTATAAAAAATAACTATAATACTCTTATTATAGAAAATGACAAAATACTATTATTATTATTATTATTATTATTATTATTATTATTATTATTATTTTTAAATTCTAAATCTTAACTCTTTTCTTTTTTTTGTGTTATTATGAGATTAAAATTTAGAATTTTTAAAATTATTATTATTATTATTATTATTATTATTATTATTATTATATATATATATATATATATATATATAAATATAAAATATGAATATTTTAATTTTTTTTATAATAAAAATATTATAATCATTATTTATAAAAAAATATTAATTTAGACTGATTTAAAATTTAGTTCATCGATTTTTTGGTTAATTGGTTTGTTCTATTTAATTATAATAGAAATAATATGGTTTAATCGACTACATATGTTAAATTTTAATTGTTAAAGAATATTTAAAAAAAAATATTTTAGACATGTTTGTTTGAGTGGCTCCGGACTAAAAAGGTTGAAAAGATTACAAGGGACAACTGGCTAGTGCAGTGACTCGTGATGACCCCGACAACTTGGTTACTCACATAGCTCATATATACCCCCTCCTCATGCTTTCCAATTAAGCATCAACCCAACCAAACCAAATTCTTTCTTCCCTTTCATTTTATAACTCTTGTTTTCTCTTCGAATCAAACATGAGTAGTGGAATTGTGTGGTCACTCGCATTATTATTGAGTCTCGTGTGTCTTAATCCATTTCAATTATCTTCGGCACAGCTTAGTCCAAACCATTACGCTAATATCTGCCCCAATGTTGAATCCATCGTTAGACGAGCAGTTCAAAATAAATTCCAACAAACCTTTGTAACTGTTCCTGCCACGCTCCGTCTCTTCTTCCACGACTGCTTTGTCCAGGTAAAATTTGTTAAATACGACACATGAATAGTTATATTTGTAACAGAATTCAATTGTTGTTAATGGTTACATGTATGCAGGGTTGTGATGCTTCAGTGTTGGTAGCATCAACAGGGGCAAACCAAGCAGAGAAGGATCATTCGGATAATTTGTCATTGGCTGGAGATGGATTTGACACAGTTATCAAAGCAAAAGCAGCGGTTGATGCTGTTCCTCAGTGCAGAAACAAAGTCTCCTGTGCTGATATTCTTGCTTTGGCAGCCCGTGATGTCGTTGTTCTGGTTCGTTAATTAACTCCCTCATATTCCTCTTTCAAATCATTCATCATCACATCATTATTCTTGCAATTAACTGTAAGTGTGCTGGAGACAATCATAGTATCTATACATAAAAAATCAAGTCACCAAATTAGTTATTTATATGAAATATATGTTAATATATATAATACTCGTTAAAAATAAATTGAATATTATATATATTTATATACATATATATAGTATCTGATTTAGTATTGAAAAAATTTTCAAATTTATTATGCACGTTTATACGTATTTCGTAAATTATATTCATACTCTATTTTATCAAAATTACACATATACCTTTCTATTTGGTTAATAATTTAATATACCTTTTTCCTTTTTATTGCGTATTAAATTTAAAGTGTTAAAAATTTATTGTAAAAGACGGTTTTAACTCTACATTTTTTTTATTATCCAAAAAAAAAAAAAAACCCTCATACAGACAAAAGAATAGTTACAAAAATTAAAAACGAACTCTTTTATTTTAACATTGTTATGAATAATAACTTTATCATTCTTTTAACATTTCTAATATAACTCACTCCCTTTTATCTTTAAATGAAGTTTGAGACTCAAGTAGTAATTTGAATCTCATACCTTATGAAATGAGTACATATCTTTAAGACTTGTAAAAAGAAGTTTAGCTTGTTGGTTAATTTAGTTCATTAATGAAAGGAAGTTGTTGATGTATGCATGTAGGCTGGTGGACCTTCATACACGGTTGAATTGGGAAGATTTGATGGGTTAGTATCAAGAGCTTCTGATGTAAATGGAAGGCTACCACAACCAGGCTTCACCTTGAATCAGCTCAATTCTCTCTTTGCCGCAAATGGCCTCACCCAAACTGACATGATTGCCCTCTCAGGTATTACTCAATAATGGAACTGGGACCCATTTACTATGACTTTTTTAAATTCATTAACTTAACGGGGCAAAACTTTATTATTTTTTTATACGGATGTTGGTACATAACATCAATCATGTAATATATTATTGCCCCTAGCCATTCACACACTTGTGTTCATGTATGATTCATCAATAATAAAAACAAAATTATTTTAAAAAAAAATTAAAATAGTTCTTGAAATTAAATCCAAAAAATAATTCTTGTTTGAAACTTCTTAAAATAAGTTATTCAATTTGAATGGCTATCGCCTTCTAAACAATGGATCGTCAACTACTAAACATAAACAATAGCAGAGTCCTTATAAAATTTCAAGGATATCGATACCTTTTTTATTTTATTTGAATAATTACAAATATCATGTGTTCTACTAATTTATTAACTTCTTTTTAAAAAAGTTATAATATTCCTGATCTAGTTTTAGTTTTTACTTATAAAAAAATAGTACCGAAACCCTTATAACAAGTAATAGCACCAAAGAAAATTTCCTATGATGATGACAAACAAATCACATATATAATGCATAATATTCTTTTTGTTTTGAAGCATTTGTTACGTTAAAACTTTGGTATGTATAACTATAATTTGGGAAAAAAAATTTCTCTATTTAAACCAAATTGAGTGTTATTAGACGACTAATAGATTTTCAGCCAATATATAACCAACATTTATATGTTCTCTAAAAGAAATAAATGAACATAATTAACAAAAAAATAAATAAACTACATATATTTTAACTAAAAATGAGTTTAAAAACTATAAATAAGCTCGGAAAAGATTATCTAAATTTTTTTCTTTTGAAAATATTAGATCGAGAAAACACATAACGATTGTATTTCTAAGACATTTTCTTACGTATAAAAATATTTTATAAGTTTGCGTGAATTTTTGTATAGATATTTTTTTATTTATCTTATTTTAATATTTTTTATTTAGATCAACAAAATTCTAAAATTTTGGTCATAGAAATTTTAATATCGTATTATCAAACTACAACTCTTCAAAAATTAAATTAAAAAGTAGAATATCTCTAATAAGTTGAAAAAACATGGAAGCTTGATCATGTTTTTAAAGGGTGATGATGAACATGCAGAAGAAGCAGAATATTGAATGATTGAATTTTATGATGATCTAAAAGCACATTTGGCATTTGAGCATTTTCACGTGCGTTATTACAGGTGCACACACCCTTGGATTCTCGCACTGCAACAGGTTCTCAAACAGAATCTACAGCACCCCAGTGGACCCCACACTGAACAAGCAATACGCTGCACAGCTCCAACAAATGTGCCCAAGAAACGTGGATCCAAGAATCGCCATCAACATGGACCCAAACACACCTCGCACCTTCGACAACTTTTACTACAAGAACCTTCAAAACGGACAGGGTCTCTTCACCTCTGATCAGATCCTCTTCACTGATCAGAGGTCTAGACCCACCGTTAATTCTTTTGCCTCCAATGCTAATGTCTTCAACTCCAACTTCGTTGCTGCAATGACCAAATTGGGTCGCGTTGGGGTTAAGACTGCCCGTAACGGAAAAATTCGTACGGATTGTTCCGTTCTTTGATTCAAGCAAGACACAAATAATACAGGCTACTTTAGTTATGTTTCACTGCAGAGTGAGAATTTAAAAGGAAAAATCTGAAAGGGTTATGTTCATTATATTGTTGTCAATAAATTTGTTTTGGAATAACCGGGAGTTGGTTGGGTGGGTTAAAAAGAAAAGAAAATTAAAGATATGGCTGGCGGCTGTATTGTTTTTTTTTTTTCTTCATTTTGTATCAATAATAATGTTTCAAATAATACAAAATCCTCTAATTTGAGTAAAAACGAAATCAAATTAGAGGATTGCTCATTGCATGATGAAGATCTCTTCTAATCCTCAATTTAGAATAGTCTCTTGCGTGGGGATGGTATAGTTTCCTAGATTTATTTACCGGAAAATTAAATATATATGAAAAAATGTAGAATGTATTGTCTTTTCTCCCTTATCTTTTATTGTTAAACATCCTCCATTTTCATGTTTAATTAATTTAGATTATGTATGCTAGGAATGGAATTATTTTTCTTCGTTTGTTCGCTTGTCACTTTTCAGTTGAGATAATCAACATTTTACACCCATGCACGAATACAACGGCCTAACAACACAATGCAAGTGCGAACGTATTAAATTCATTGACCGTATATTTGAATATATTTATTATGATTCCAAAATCGTGAGTGCATCTTATCTGTATATACTCTATGGAAACTTTTTCTGCTATAATTAGCCAAACTTTTTCATAATTCACTTCATTTATATTACTTAATATCAATTTTATGTTTTATCCTACTCTTTTATTATTTTACTTATCACCGTTCTTATCAAATCTACTTATTAATGATATTAATTATAAAATCATATCCTTTTTTATTAGTCATTATTGTAATCAATACTTAATATTCCTTTTTATTAGACATTATCGTGTTTTAATACTCGATAGTGAAATTAGCCACTTTTTATATAGTTATCCTTTATGGTAGAAGGTGTTGATGAAGAATTTGAACAACAGACAGACTCATTTGACGAGATTATTGTCAGTCAACTAATTTTTGAAAATATGAAAAATCACACTAGTTTTAATGAGGTATGATAATAAATCGATTTTTTTTTGTATTTTTATGTGTATTTATAATTATATTGTACTACTATGTTCATACACATAACATTCATGCGTTTATATACATAACATCCATAATTACATACAACTAACATCTAAAAATTAAATTCATGTTTATTAGATATTACAATCATACACGTATCATTTTTTAGTTATTGCATAAGTAACTATTAAGTTAACACAAATATTTTTAAATTTTATCATAATTGAATTTAAAAAAATGTCAAATTCTTAAATTAATTTATTCAATTGATAAATTTACTCATAACATCCATAAATTTATCCACATAACATCCATAATTTATACTCATAATATTCATAATTTCATACCTATGATGTCTATAATTAATAAATTTTTATAATTAATATTATCAAATTTTAAACTATACATCTTATTGTATTCTTCAAATTATCTTATATGTACACTAGTAGGTCGTGATTTTAATTATTTTAATATTTTTTTAATATTCATATGTATGCTTATTTATTGATGTTAATATGACGAGTTAATAATTATTTTAAAAAAATTATTTTTAAATTTTTTTATATTTTATATTTTATTTTTTAATAGTCTATATGTAAAATATAAGTTATATAGTAGAAGTTGTTAAAATTTTTTAATTATTTAACTTTCATAATTTTTGTAGAGAATTATTGCATTTAATGGATAATAATGTGATTGAGAGATGTTAGAGATTTGATTTGAGAGAAACTGAAATTAATTTTGGAAAGAACATTAATGACTCTAAACATGCAGCAAAATGATAGGTGATAAGGAGGATAAGTGATAAAGAGGTGTATGCCACTTGCTTATCAAGAGAATAAAAATTTTTACATGACATTTCTATATTGTAATTATTTTTTGATTACCTAGCATTACTCATGCTCTAATTACCAAATATAAAAGACAAATTACGCATATAAAATGTTCGAAAATTAAATTTATTCTATTACAATTTTTTAATATTACAACAATTTTTATAGATATAAAAAGTTGTAAAAATATCTTTTAGTATTAAAAAATTGTAATCTAATAAATTTAGTTTTTAAATATTTTATATACATAACTTGTACAATTACAAACAACTTCGCATGATATTTGTTGATTTAAAAAAATAATTAACGCATTGATGATAACAAACATAATTAAGTTGGATTAATAACTCAAATAGTTTTTGATAAATTGATTCAAATGTGTAAGCCCAAAGTTTATTTTTATTGCAGCCCAAATCAAAGGAACAAAGTGATCAAGGTTGTCGAATAGACAATAATCTAATAACACAACCCATTTGCTTTCAAGTAAAAGAGAAGCGCCTAACCCATGACCAAAAAAAAAAAAAAAGTAAAAGAGAAGCTAACCTAAACTATGCTTCACAAGTTGACTTCGGATAAACTCTAGAAAGAAAGAGAGCTTCATTTTTGAAATCACACACCAGGAAAAAAAAAAAGAAAGTTAATCAAGCAATGTCCAATCAAGTTAATCAAAAGCTTGATAAGTAAATTTAGAGGTTAAAGGTAATTTGTTTCCATTTGCAACTTCAAACACGTCACCATTAATGCAGTTTTATCAAGCCCACTTTTATCCTCAATGACAGTATATTTAAATTTATCTTCATTCTCTGTAGATGCTACAATAGAAATGGTCTTTGGTTTCGGGACCTTGAACACTCCATCATTTTGAGATACTTCACGTTTTGCAATTGCAAGGACATCTAGTCCTATTGAAATCATTCATTAATACCAAACAATTAATCTATGGTCAATAGAACTAAATCAGAAACACACCTAATTCAAACACTACAAAAATTTGACGAATTAGCGACGAATTTTTACGAGAAATATTTTTTGTCACTAACTTGTGAAGAATTAGTGACACACTAACACCAAAATTAATGAGCGGTCACAAAATATCCGAACTTGAAAAAAGCGATTGATTAGCAAAAGATTCACGAGAAAGTTTGTTTCTCGCAAATTGACTTTTGTAGCTAAAAAAAGAGCGGGAAAAATTTTCTCACTAATTTGTCACAAATTAATTAGCGAGTGACAATGTTCTAGCAAATCAGTCACTTAGGGGTTCAATCAAATAAAAGTAAAGTAGAAAGGGATATTATTGTCACTATTCGGTCGCAAGTGTTTGATATAGAATTAGCAAGAAACAATTCACACACTAGTTCGTCGCTAAATAAACTTTGTGCGAAAAGGCTAATTAGCGAGGAACAATGTTACTAGCTAATCTGTCACAAAGACTTGAAATGCATTTTGTGATGGACAATTTCCTAGCTAATTTGTCACCAAAGTTTTTATTTTTAGCAAGCAACTAGTTTCTTGTTAATTTGTCTCATAATATTGTAAAATTTAAAATTAGGATAGCGACAGATAACAATCGTCACTAACTCGTCGCAACGGATAAATCGTTTAGCTAGGGAAGTGTTCCTTACTAATTAGTTGCTAAAGTGGAAATATGGATATTGAGCGTCTAGGACCTAAGTAGCGAGAAATTTGCGACCGCTTAACAACTGACACACTTCGTTCGCTGATTTCAAGTCACTAATTAGTGGGTGAAATACATTTGTCGCTAAGTTGTCGAAAGTTTAATTTAGCGAGCGACTTGGCAACTGCAATCTTGTCGCAAAGCAAAAGCTGTATCCTACCTATTTTGTAGCAAATTACTCGCTACAAAGTTATAACAAATCCAAAGCTAACTGAGAAAATGTTAGAAGTAACTGATCGCAATTGAGTCACTAATCAAAAGCTTATTTAGTGAGGAATTAGCGACCGCTTAACAACTGATAGACTTTCCTCACTTATTTCATATTACTACTAATTTGTGAGGAAACACGTTAGTCGTCATTCTTATTTCCTTATTTCATATTGCTACTAATCTCTAACCTCTATATAAATCATGGAGAATTTATGAAAAGTTTGAAGTAAATTTGCCAAATACTCTAATATAATTTGTCACAATTTTCTCACTAATCTAAAGTTATTATAAAAGAGCTATTAAATATTTTACATGAATGATTAAGATTAAACTAAAAAGTCATAAAACATTTATAAAATATAAAAATATTTTTAAATTAAAAGAGTAATACTAATTATTTTAGTTTATTTATTTTAATATAAAATCATTAACATTTACATAAATATTTTTGTGTTTATTAAAAAGATCTTATAAAAGATTTCTTAAAATTTTAATTTTTTTCAAAAAACTCAAAATAAAAATTTGAAAAGAAAAGAAAAAAATTAGCAACTGAACAAACAAAACAAGTTATACTAATTTAAAAAATATTTAATTCTAAAAATTGAAAACGCGCATGTTTTCTATTTGAAAGTGTTTAAAACCAATCCAAACTGAGGAACCGAACCAACAAAACTCCAAAAAATACCTTTTCCCTGACTAAACCTAACCCTAACACATCACTAACATACACGCAATGCCGCACTCATAAATGACATACATCACCCTCTTGGCTCTCTCACAATCGTTCCCTCACTCACTCACTCACAATCGTTTCCTCACTCAGAGTGCTGCATACATACAGCGCCACTGCCGTCGCAAGGTAGCAGCGCTGCTACCACTGCTGTCACGTACAGAGAGCGACTAAGCGAGCCCATCTTCTTGCACCTTCTGTCTCCGACAATCGAATTGCCATCATGCTCCAGTCATCTGGGCCTTCATCTCTGGTTTTTAGTTTGCCATTGTTGAAGCCATGCTGTTCGTGTGACTCTTCATCTACGTCGTTGAAGCCGTGACATCCCTCTAGTGTTTTGTCTTTGTAGCCATTGACATGCCATCGTATCTCCGTTCCATCCCCATCATCTCCATCGTCTCACCATCTAGTTTGTTCCATCGTCCTCCTCGTAAAAATGCAAGCCTAATACTTGCTTACTATTTAATAGGTTGTTTAACAATTTGTCACTAGTCAATGAATTGTTGCAGACATGAGATAAGATTCAAATGCCGAATACTTGCTTATTATTTGTTTATATGATATATATTATTCTATAAATTATATTTTAAATAAATTTTATTATATACAAAATATCCAATAATATATATTTAAATTGAACTCATTTGTAAGATTTTAGTTATAGAAACATAAATTATAAAATATAAAAATATTCTTAAATTAAAAGAGTAATACAAATTATTTTATTTTTTTATTTTAATATAAGATTATTGACATTTACATATATATTTTTGTGTTTATGAAAAAAATCTTATCTAGCTTATAAAAGATTTTTAAAATTTAAATTCTTTTTTCAAAAAAATCAAAATGAAAATTTAAAAAAAGAAAATAATAACTCAAAAAACAAAATAAGTTATATTAATTTAAAAAGTGTTTAATTTCAAAATTTGAAAACACACATATAAGCGCCTTCTCCATTATTTCAAATAAAAAATTGCATATAAACTTCATTTTTAGAACTTTAAATCAAAGATTGAAAATTAACACGATTTCAAGCTTTTAGCTCTTTCTGAGCTCACTCCCTTGCCCTCTCTCAAGAGTCTCAGTCGTCTCTCATCTTATCTCAGCCTTCTCTCACTCACTCCCTTGTGCTTCTAACCTCAAAGTCTTCTTCATCGCATCAAAGCTCTTCAAAATTTTCTTGTCTGCGTCGAATGATGGGTAGAATCTCCTTCTCTGTGTCAAAGATGTTTCTCAGTGCTGCATTGCTTCTAGGTACTGCCCTGCTCTCTGGTGACCCTCAATGACGACGCCACCAACAGTGGCTGCAAGGTGCACGGTCAATGCGCCGGTGCTGCCCCCTTCTTCTTCTCTGCCACCACCAATCACACAAAGGTTATCCCAGCCACCACTAGAAGCCCCAGTGAATCTTAGTCAGCCACCACCTCTGCTCGACCGTCCCTTCCCCTATTCTCAAACTCAGGTAAACCAATGTTTTCTTTTTTCATTTTAAAAAAGAAATTAATTAAGGTTGATTCTGAACTTCTGATTGATGTTTTAAATTACTGATTATTTGGGTTGAGCTTGGGAACAAAGTTTTGTTTATTGTTTCAATTATTGTTTTGAATTTCAGATAATTGTTCTGATTATTAGTAAATTGATTATTGTTTTGAATTCTGATTACCAATAAACTGATTATTCCTCTAGTTGTTTGTTCTGAACTTTTTATTATAAGGTGAATTTGTTGTTTTGATTATTGTTATTATAAGGTTTCTCCTTTTGTTTTCTTCTGATTTGTTCTTATTTTAATTGATGTGATTATTGTTGATTTTTCAGATTATTGTTGTTATAATATTTCTAATTATTATTCAGTGGTCTGAACTTCTAATTTGTTACTGATTATTGCTGAACAACATTTGATTTCTCCTTCTTATTGTTTGTTTAGTAAAGAGTAATGGGAGGAGGAGAAAAGTGTATTCCTCCACAAATGATCGAGGAGAATAAAGCAATGGATATCGAAGCTGACAATATAATGTGCCTGGCTGATTGCTCCTGCTCCTGCTATTGTTTTTGTTCTTGATTTTAATTTACTTTATCTTCACTATTATTCTGATCGCTGCTATTCACTTAGTTAGAAAGTTGTGTTGTTCTGTTCTGTTTCTTTCTGCTTATGTTTATTGAAAGATACACTCGTGAACTTAAATATATTTGCTAAATATATTTACTATCAAGATAAACAATACTTCTAGCCATTGAAAAATTCAACAATTCCTTTATTTTGGAATCTATTAAATTTGCTTATTTGGGACTCAATATTTTAGTTGGATCCAGAGCTAGAGTTTGATCGTGAAGTATACCTTCTAGGATTTCTTCCAAATGCTGGTGTAGTAGTTGGTGTTTCTCAGAAAATGTCATTTTCAGATGGTTCAGAATTTCCATGTTTTGAGCCCTCTCCGCAAGCATAAACAATATTGCACTGTTTGTTGCGTCATCTTCTTCAGGTATTATAGTTATTCATACTAAGGATTGATAAGTAAGGTGAATTTTACTGCAAATTTAGTTATTCTATAGTTAGTAAATTGAATTGCATACAAAGTTTTTGTTTTCTTTGGTTGGGTGCATGAGATGAAGTTGTTTGCTTTTGGTAGGTGATTTATGATAAGATGAGTGGAAGAAGCAGGAGCTTTGGTTTCGTGACCATGTCTTCGATTGAGGAAGTTAAAGCTGCTAAATAGCAATTCGATGGCTTTGTAAGTTGGAGGTGTTCTGTTTGATGATAATACATCTTACTATTTATATTTTTTTCTGATTATTACATCTTTTATTCTGTGGATTTATTTATGTTAAAATTTGACAGTGCTAAGAATGAGGGTTCCGGTTTCAGATCTTCTTCTAGGGGTGATTTAACGAAAACTGTGTTCATGTTGGCAATCTTGCATGGGGTGTTGACCACTTAGCATTTGAGAACTTGTTTCGTGAACAAGGAAAAGTTTTGGAGACCAAGGTAATCTATGATAGGGAAAGTGGAAGATCAAGAGGCTCTAGATTTGTGATTTACAACAGCCCTAAAGAGGTCAACAGTGCTATTGAGTCCTTAGATGAACGGTAAGCATGCAAATCTACTCATAATATCCTGTTTGCTAATCACAAATAACAATTTAATGAGTTTGAACTTATCCATTTGTATATGTTACATTGTAAGTGTAATGGGTTGCCATGGCATCTAGTTTCCATCATATTATTGTTTGATTATCTTGTATTTAGTTATTTATTCCTTTGTTCTTGAAAACATATGAAGAAGCTAAGGGTACGTTTGGTTTTTGCGTTTTTATTTTTTGTTTTTTGGATTTTGTGAAGGAAAAAATAATAACAGGAAGTGAAAACAGAAAATATGATTATATTGTTTTCACTGATTTCATTTTTGCTTCATAAAATCCAGAAAATAGAAAACACTGAAAATAAAAATAAAAAATAAAAACGCAAACCAAATGCACCCTGATATTTCTGCATTTTCTTATTACTATATGTATAAACTTTTTTTCTGTTCTGTAGAATCATCAACTTCCCCTGACATATGATTTCCACAACTATATGCTATGGATGATGAATTTCGTAATATTGTTTGTGGTAGGTAATTGCTCTAAAGATGCATTTGGAGCTTTTTTTTAATTAGCCTTTTTCTAAGATGCTATTTACTGATATTATTTTTCTTTGATATTTTTGTAGTTTGATCATAGTATAAGTGACAACATTGGTGAAACTGAATGTGGAACTAGTGGACATGTTCTTTGTGTAATTGATATGCCAAGTCTTAGGTGTTATTTGTATTTTTTATTTTCTTAAAATTTTCAATGTGCAATGAGGAATTGAGATGCGTAATGTATAATGAATTTTATAGAAGTAGGATCACATTTGTCCAGCCAGATTGAAACATCTCTAAAGAATTGAGTGAATACTTACTTTTTACATAATATTGTAACTGAGCCTTTTTCTTTATTAGTTTACTAATCAAGTCATATTTTTTAGAACTATTGAATAGATAGAATAGCATTTGATCAAACCCAAAGGCTTGGTTATTTTTAGGTTAAGCTTTAATACCTAATTTCTTTAAACATGGATTGAACTTTTTTAAATATGTATAATTTTGATGAATTAATTTTATCTGTATGCGTGTTATAATTTTTTAATTCAATGACTAAAAAAAATGAGGTTTATTTTAGTATAGCGACAAAATTGGTATTCTAACTAATATTCTGGAAAAATTAGCGACATACTCACTGTTGATGATGGTGACAAATTAAAGACTCTATTGCGATTAAAACATTTATGAGATATTTATCGATTTGTTACTAGTTTAAAAAGAAATTGCGATGATATTTTGCGATAGCATTGCAACTAATTGACTATAGATTATTCCTAGCAAGTTAGCGACTACTTTATAACTCTACTTTCTCATTTAGAATAGTTTTGGTTTAGCGACAAAATTCCTACAAATTTGATTAAGGATTTTCAAAGATTAGCTATAGATTTACTACAAAATGTGACAGATTTGCAATCATATTAGCGGATAACTTGCGACCAGTTAGGTTTGGAAAAATTCCTTGCTAATTAGTGTCAACTAAGTATTCTATTTTGTCTACGAAGTTAGCTTGCATTTAGCGATGAGTCTGCTGCAATAGAGTTTGTCGCTAATTAGCGACTACCATTTAGTCTATTTGTTCTATGGAATTAGCTTTTACTTTAATGATGGATTTGTGATTATCTATTCGGTAGCTAAAAATCTTTCCGATGAAATAGCGACTGTTGCATTTGTCTCACTGATCTGTGACTTGTAATTAGCGAGGAAAGCATAAGTTGCTAGGTGGTAGCTAATCTGTCACAGATTATATTTTGCATTAGATTAGCGATGATTTTACAACTCTTTTTGTGGTAGCTAATCAGCCATATTCTTGTAGTGAAAATGCATAAGAAACTACAATACCTAAACGAGTTTCTTGAGGCACGTACACCACTCTGTCCTTGCCGAGAACATAAAGTCCACTACCAGTGGACTTCTCCATTTCCATGGTCTCTGTGGTCTTGTCAATGTCAAAATGTAGGCATAGATAATAGTGTGTAGTATAGCAAAGAAATAGGGTTTACCAGCAAAGTAATAGTGGTAGGGGTCTCAAAACCAGCACGGCAAGGGTTAACCTTTTCGGTGAGCGCTGAGCAACGGAGGAGATAGGGCGAGCACCGGCGATGTTCTTCGTGTGCGTTCGGAGAGGTTAGGGGTTTTGATAGTGTGGTTCTTTGATGTGCGTTTGGAGGTTAGGGGTTTTTAATTTACCGCCAGAATCGCAATCTATAAGGTTAAACGGAACCCTAAACCTAGAAGATTAACAAACAAACAAAAATATAAAAACAGAAAGATTAATTTAAAATCAAAGTATCAAATAGAAAAAAAGAACTTGCAGATGGAGGAGTGGTCAACAACAAAGCAGGACCTATTGGCGACTAGGCAGGTGTAGTCAGCGGCGAAAAAATAGAATGCGGGACGACGAAGTAGTGTTGCAGATCAGTGGCAACATGGACTTGATGAGGTGAGATGGAGATGGAGCAGAGTAGTAGACTGGTGCCAACAACTCAACAGCGAGCTGGCAGTGACGAGGTTGCTGGAGGGTGAGGCATGGGATGGAGGGTGAGGCATG
Source organism: Arachis ipaensis (assembly GCF_059453495.1). Lineage (NCBI taxonomy): Eukaryota > Viridiplantae > Streptophyta > Magnoliopsida > Fabales > Fabaceae > Arachis > Arachis ipaensis. The sequence goes on from NC_142436.1 coordinate 25,156,031, forward strand.
AGAGGGACACAATGGCACAGAAGGGTTTAGGGGTTCTTTGAAGGAGAGAGTGATTCGGAGATGTGCCTTTTGAAAGTGTGTGCAGCTGTAACTCTCATATGAACGAAACCTTTTTTTTTGGAACCTTGTGGCCGCGCTTTTGAAGCGTGCCGAAAGAGGTACAGAAAACGAACACGCTTCTAAAACGTTACTATACCAAAACCATGTCGCCACGCTTTAAAAGTGTACATGTTTCTCTCTATAGCCATGCTTTGAAGCGTGGTAAAAAAATACGTGGCCAAATCTCTAAGCAATTGCCACCCTCATAAAAGTGTGGCCATTGACCCGTTTCGCCACATTTTTGAAGTGTAGCAATAAAAAATGTGGCCAAATCTCCAATCAATCACCACCCTTGCATGGCCATTGACCACTTTTGGCCACACTTTTAATAGCGGCAAGAAAAAAGCGTGGCGGTAGGCTTTTTTTGGTGTAGTGTTATCTTAGTGATAGGAATTGACGAGTTTATTAATTGAAATTCAAGTTAAAGTAAAAGTGGGCTTATAATAATCTCTATGATCACATAAAGTTTCCTTATTTTCACGAATCTTGCATACTTAAGAGTCAAGAATATTTAAAAATTTTAATCTGGATTATTTTATGGGAATCTTTTTATAATTATATAACCTTGAAAGCAGCTCTCTTTTCAAAAAGATTAAACAATTCTTCTTGACCAGGGGAGATATTTGAAATTTTGACTCTAAGTGTTTTATCTCAAGATAACTCTTAATATAGGTTTTTAATCGATAATCTTGAGCCAGTTGGCTCAAGTTATCGGGTGATAAAGCACCCCTCGGATTTAATCAACCCAAGCTTATCCTCGACACAATCAACACCACAGGCACATAACTAGGAAATCTTTTCATTCATCCTGACATAGGTGCCTACAGCCTCTTTGGACTCTAAATGCTTTATCTCAAGAAAACTCTTAAGATATGTTTTCAATCGACAATCCCGAACCAATTAGCCCAAGTTATCGGGTGTTAAAGCACCCCTTGAATTTACTTACCCAAGTATCTCCTTGACATAAAAGTATCATAGGCACATAACTGGGATCTACTCATTGATACTTAGAGGTTTATTGTTCTTCTTGCATTATTTTCGATCTCCCCCTTTATTTGAAAAAGTATCACTGCTTCGAGGATTTAACGGTTGGATTCTCATAATACTTCTCTAGAAGTTTATTTTTGAATTCCGTAGGTTTCATCCATATATCTTGAGTCCATTAATCATATCATTTAAGTGTACCCTACTTTTATTTAAACCTCCTTTTTATTCATCAATTCCACACATTCAGATATTCTCTCTTTACACAAGCAATTTACTGGAGAAACAAGCAAACAAGTTTTAAGCTACTAAGATTCATAAAGAAAACAGAAAATAAAAAACATGATGTAAAAAAAGATAGGAGAATAAGATACATAACTAACCACTAGAAAGAATAACGTTACCACTTTCAATCTTCCTCATCACTATCTTGGGATTTCTTCTTGTTGTATTTTTGTTGCGTTCTAAATCCCTTGTTTTTCTTTAACCACTAATATCAAACTTAGAAATTTGTCAAATTACTAAATTTAAATATTTTAAGTGGTATGAGAATGCATGTATTTACTTGGACAAGAAGGATGAAAAATAGTAGGAAGAATGACATGCATGCATGCTAAGTGGTGGCACATGAAACCAAGCTTGTAATAATAGATTTTGGAATTTTACAGCAAACCTCTCTAAGAATTTGAATTTTTAATCCATTGATGACACATGAAAGCAATAATTCAGAATTTGTGACATTAGTACTTTCTGCATAAGATATCAAATTTTCATAATATGTGATAACTGTACCAAGTTATTTTCGAGTAAAGTACTAAAGCTGACTGAAAGATTATGACAATGACAAATCTAACTATGAAAGAATTAAAACTAACTTGTAACCATGAATATGAGTTTCACTTGACAAAATTACTCAAATCCTAAAAAATATTTAAAATTTTCAAACTATCCCTTCTAACCTAACCTATCTAACCCCAAATTCTAACCCTACTAGTCCACTCCCAATCTCAAACATTTTGATGCCACCACTCCAACCTCATGTCCCAAGAAGCCTTCTTGATCACTCTCTTCGCTGCGTATCAAGGTGACACAGAATAAGCATTAAAAAGAGAATAAACTTCTATATTAATACAATGAAAATACTAGAGCTCCTTAAGCAACAAAATTACAGAAGAGTTCTGAAGAATTTCTTCTTTGAAATGTTTGTACAGCAGGTAAGGCCTCTTTTGTCAAAGCCAAAGCTACTGCAGTAGTATTCTTCAATTTCATTTCATCATTTAAATGAACAACCAAACCTTGTTGTTGTACCTAATTCTTTAAATTTATCAACACCTCCATTTCTTCATAATAGCGTATTCAATTCAGCTTAAATCAAAGAAAGCAATGCACAAAAACATTCACCACTATACACAATTAAATAACACAAGGTAGATTCTTTTATAGACATTGAAATCATTTAAATACTGAAAGCCATCTGGAACGAACCATGAGCGATCGCCTTTTGCAAACTTTTTAGACGAAATGAATAATATTTTTTTGAACAAAACGATATCCTTCGGAGACTGCTGCGGAGCCGATTGTCCTACCGTTGCCGTAGTAGTAACTAGGTGGGTGCTAATGTCATATATTCTCAAAAATTGCAAAAAAAAAAAAAAAAAAAATAACGATGACAAAAAGGGAAAAAGAAGAGTTATTATTTGTTGATGGCAAAGAAAAGAGTTGGGGATTGGATGAGGAAGAATTAGAGTTAAGGACTGGTTAGGTTAAAATGAGTAGTTTAAAAATTTTGGATAATATTTTAAGATTTAGATAGTTTTTGTCAAGTAAAATTTATCTTTTAAAATTATAAGTTAATTTTAATTCTTTCATAGTTATATTTGTTAGTGTCATAATCTTTTATGGTCAATTTTAATACTTTACTCATTTTTTTAAATTCAGTTCACCAAGTCACCACAGAAATTGTAAATGATGATCAATGAAAATACCATTAAAAGAAAAATAGTATAGAATAAAAAAGAATTAATAAGATCAGAGAAAAATAAGAAAAGAATTAATTAGATCAATGAAAAATAAGAAAGAGATAATTCTATGAAAATGGAATTCTAAAAAGAGGAATATATCAATTACTAATTTTTTCTAAGATTGATTATATTATTACCATCTTTATTTATAGTAAATTCTATTACTAATAAAAAGATCTAATTGGGTTCATTTTTATTCGTTACAGATAACTTGCCTTGTTCACCATCTCTTGAGTTCCTTCTCCCCAAATTGTTTTATTCTTTTGGTAGTCTCAAACAACCAACTCTCTGTTGTAAAATAAATAAAGAAAAAAGATATAAATATAAGATATAAAACCCTAGTATTAATATTTATCAATATAATTATCTTGATATAATAAAAGTGATATATATATATATATATATATATATATATATATATATAAAAGTAGTATCGTATGTAAAGAGAGAGAAGAGTATAAAGAGAGAAAAAATATTGTCATTGATTGTTATTGTTGTGTGTTGTTTCAATCGTTACTTCTACTATTTATACAGGTGACAAGTTTTTGATTCCAACCTTCATTAATTTTAAACTTGCCTTGAAAAGTTATTCCTTCAGTATAGGAAAGATTAGCCGCCCAATTTCATAAATGGGCATTCAATACGTTCTTATCACAACTACGTTCTTATCACAACACTCCCCCTTGGATGCCCATTTAGGATTATTGCTTCGTTAAAACCTTACTAAAGAAAAATCCAATGGAAAAAAACTTTAGTCAAGGAAAAAGAGTATAATATCCTTTAGTGATGGGGACTGCTTCATTAAAAATCTTGTCAAGAAAAACCTAATGGGAAAAAAATCTGACCAAGAAAAAAAGAGTACAGTCTCCCCCTCTTGTTGACATCATTTAATGTCTCAAAATCGGCGCATCTCAATCTCATGTACCAATCTTTCAAAGGAGGATTTTGGGAGTGACTTTGTGAATAAATCTGCCAGATTGTCACCTGAGCGGATCTGTTGGACATAAATTGTCCTTTGATTTTGAAGATCATGAGTGAAGAAGAATTTGGGAGAAATATACTTTGTTCTATTACCTTTGATGTATCCGCCTTTAAGTTGAGCAACGCATGTTGTATTATCTTTAAACAGGATAGTTGGAGCTATCTTATGATCAATCAGTTCACATGATAACAGAATATATTGGATCAAACTCCTGAGTCAAAAACACTCGCGACTAGCTTCATGTATCGCTAGTATTTCAGCATGATTAGAAGATGTTGCTGCAATCATCTGTTTCGTAGACCTCCATGATATCGCTGTTCCACCATATGTGAAGAGGTATCCTGTTTGAGATCTCCCTTTATGTGGATCAGACAAGTATCCAGCATCTGTATAGCCAACTAGATGTGACTTGGATCCATAGGGATAAAACAATCCCATATTAACCGTTCCATGAAGATATCGAAAGATTTGTTTGATTCCATTCCAATGTCTTCTGGTTGGAGAGGAACTATACCTTGCTAATAAATTTACAGCAAATGATATATCGGGTCATGTATTATTAGCAAGATACATTAGTGCTCTAATGGCACTAAGATATGGTACTTCAAGACCCATGATATCTTCATTTTCTTCTTTAGGACAAAATTGGTCCTTTTCCACATCCAAAGATCTTACGATCATTGGGGTACTCAAGGGATGTGATTTATCCATATAAAATCTTTTCAAGATCTTCTCTGTGTATGTTGTTTGATGAATAAAGATCCTATTTTTTATATGCTCGATCTGCAGGCCGAGACAAAATTTAGTCCTTCCAAGATCTTTCATCTCAAATTCTTCTTTTAGAGTTTTTATAATTGTTGGAATCTCTTCAGGAGTCCCAATGATATTTAAATCATCAACGTACACAGCAATTATAATGAATCCAGATGCAGATTTTTTTATGAAAACACATGGACAGATATCATCATTCTTGAATCCATTTTTGGCCAGATACTCAGTAAGACGATTATACCACATTCATTCAGATTACTCTAGACCATATAAAGATCTTTGCAATTTGACTGAGTATAACCCTTGCGAATATTCATTGGATGATTTAGATATCTTTAGTCCTTCAGGGACTTTCATATAGATATCCCGATCTAATGAGACGTATAAATAGGCTGTTACCACATCCATTAAATACATATGCAGTTTATGATATGCAGATAAACTGACCAAATAACGCAATGTTATCGCATCCACTACAGGAGAATACGTTTCTTTATAATCTATACCGGGCCTTTGTGAAAAACTTTATGCTACAAGTCGAGCTTTGTAGCATACAACTTCATTTTTCTCATTTCGTTTTCTCACAAATACCCATCGATATCCAACATGTTTTACATCTTCTGGTGTACGGACTACAGGTCCAAAGACTTCACGTTTTGTAAGTGAGTCTAATTCAACCTTCATGGCTTCTTCCGATTTTGATCAATCATTTCTTTGTTGACATTCTTCGACTGATCTTGGCTCAAGATCCTTACTTTCATGCATGATATTTAATGCCACATTATATGCAAATATTTCATTGACAATTTTCTTATTTCGGTCCTATTTCTCTCCTGTAAAGACATAATATATCGAGATCTCGTCATTTTCACAATTTTCAGGTACCTCAACGTCTTCTGGCGTTAAAACTATATCAAAATTTTGGACAACTGCAGGTGTCTTTACTATGTCTTTTTTGACAGGAATATTATTTGCCTCTTTTCACTTTCGAGGATTTTTGTCTTTGGAACCAACAGGCCTGCCACGCTTCTGGCGCGTATTTGCTTCGGTAGCAATTTGTCCAACTGGGACATCAATTCGAATTGGGACATTTTCCGCTCTTATATAAGATTTGGTTATCCTCTTTGTATCAGAAAATACATCAGGCAATTCATTTCCTATTCTTTGCAAATGTATAATCTTTTGAACTTCTAGTTCACATTGCCTTGATCGAGGATCTAAATGCATCAACGATAATGCATTCAAATTAAGTTCCTTTTCAGGAAGCTTATTCTCTCCCCCTAATATTGGAAATTTTGATTCATCAAAATGACAATCCGCAAACCGGGCTTTAAATACATCTCTAGTTTGTATCTCAAGATACCTCACTATAGAGAGAGAATCATATCTAACATATATCCCCAATTTTCTTTGGGGTCCCATTTTGGTGCGATGAGGTGGTGCAATGGGAACATATATCGCACTCTCGAATATTCTTAAATGGAAAACATTTGGCTGCTGGCCAAAAGCTAATTGCATAGGAGATAACTGATGGTAACTCATTGGCCTCAAACGAATAAGTGCTGCGGCATGTAAAATAGCATGCCCCCAAATCGAGGTTGGGAGATTTGTTCTCATAAGTAAGGGTCTAGCAATTAATTGGAAGTGTTTAATAAGTGATTCTGCTAACCCATTTTGTGTGTGAACATAAGCTACTGGATGTTCAACACTTATTCCATTAGCCATACAATAAGCATAAAAAACTTGGAAAGTAAATTCACCAGCATTATCAAGACGAATTTCTTTGATTGGATTTTCTGAAAATTGTGCTTTTAATCAAATAATTTGAGCCAGTAATCTCGCAAACACCAGGTTGCGAGAAGACAATAAGCACACATGTGACCATCTCGAAGATGCATCTATTAGGACCATAAAATATCTAAAAGATCCACATGGTAGATGAATAGGTCCACATATATCACCTTGAATCCTTTCTAGGAATTCAGGGAACTCAAATCTAATATTTACTAGTGATGGCTTTAAAATTAACTTCCCTTGAGAACATGTAGCACAACAGAATTCACTAGATTTAAGAATGTTCTGATTCTTTAGTGAATTTTCATGGAGTTTTCAATAATTTTTCACATCATGATTGTTTCCGGATGATCCAATCAGTCGTGCCAAGTTATGAATTCATTTGGGCTAGTAAACTTCTGGTTTACAGTGGCATGTGATTCGATTGCACTAATCTTGGTATAATATAACCCAGATGAAAGTGAGGGCAACTTTTCTAATATAACCTTTTTATTTGAATCATGAGTTGTGATACATAAGTACTCATTATTTCCCTCGTTCATAGTTTCAATATGATATCCATTTTGGTGAATATTTTTTAAACTCAACAAGTTCCTCAGAGACTTGGTAGATAATAGTGCATTATTTATTATGAATTTTGTTCCTCCAGGAAACAAAATTATAGCTCTTCTGGAGTCTTCTATCACATTGCTTGAGCCAATAATAGTACTAACATATTCTTCTTTTGGCACAAGATGGGTAAAATATATATTACTTTTGAGAAGGGTGTGCAAACTTGCACTATCCGCAAGGCATACATCTTCATTATATATCCTTGTCATTTTCTTCAAAGACAAATAATAATAATAAAATGAGTAGTATGCATAGATAAATTGATTATTGATTGGAATTATTTTTCTAAAAAGTACTTTACATAAAAATAATATCATATACTAAAATTTTATTTTAAAACTTGACACATTTAATGATTTCAAAATTCATAAACATTAATATTTCATTATTTATATACATCATATTTGAAACTTAAATACATAGAAAATAAAACTTAACAATAAGTTCTTTTCATTATTTATTTACATGGGTACTTAACAATTTCACATATTAAACTATTCCATCATTGATCAAATGGCCAATATTTCCTTCAGGGTCCTCAAAGAAATCAGAAACATCATAATGAGTGGTGAAATTTTTAGCATCATTTGAAACAAAATTTGTTTCCTTTCCTTTGTCATCCTTTTTCAGAGATGCTTGATAAAGATCGACTAGGTGCCTTGGTGTACGACAGGTACGCGACCAATGGCCCTTTCCACCACAACGGAAACACTTATCCTCTGTTGATTTATTTTGCCCAATATTTCTTTCTTTATTCCACTTCTGGTGAGATCGTCTCTTTTGAACATAATTCCTTTTCCTTCCATAATTTTTCTTGTTATTAAAACCTTGCCATTTACCTCTTCTGGGGTAATTTGCCGCATTCACTTCAGGAAATGGGGCGGCGCTAGCTGGGCGCGCTTTGTGATTCTTTAAGAGCAACTCATTGTTGCGTTCAGCAACAAGAAGGCAAGAAATTAACTCAGAATATTTTTTAAATCATTTTTCTCGATACTGCTGCTGCAGGAGCACATTCGAAGCATGGAAGGTCGAGAAAGTTTTCTCTAACATATCATTCTCAGATATCTTTTCCCCACATAATTTCATTTGTGAGGTGATTCGAAACATTGCCGAATTATATTCATTTATGGATTTAAAATCCTGTAAACGCAAGTGCGTCCATTCATATCGGGCTTGAGGAAGTATCACCGTCTTTTGATGATTATACCTTTCTTCAAGGTCTTTTCAAAGATCTGTAGGATCTTTTAATGTGAGATATTCAAATTTCAATCCTTCGTCAAGATGACGACGAAGAAAAATCATGACTTTGCCTTTATCCTTCTGGGATGCATTATTTTCAACCTTAAGGTATCTCCAAGATCCATTGAATCAAGATAGATTTTAGCATCTAATATCCATGATAAATAATTGTTTCCAGATATATCAAGAGCATGAAATTTAAGATGAGAGAGATTCGACATAATGAAAATTTGTTACCTGAGTTTTCCTAAAATTTGATCAGAGTCTCGTGCTGATAACGTGTTGTAAAATAAATAAATAAGGAAGATATAAATATAAGATATAAAACCCTAGTATTAATGTTCACCAATATAATTATCTTGATATAATAAAAGTAATTTATATATATAAATAGTATCGTATGTAAAGAGAAAAAAGAGTATAAAGAGACAAAAAATATTATTATTAATTGTTATTACTGTGTGTTGTTTCAATCATTACTTTTACTATTTATAGTTTTATACAAGTGAAAAGCTTTCGATTTCAACCTTCATTAATTTTAAACTTATCTTAAAAAGTTATTCAGTCAATATAGAAAAAATTAGCCGTCCAATTTTATAAATGGACATTCAATACGTTCTTATTACAACGCTCTCAAATGATGTTGCTTTTTTCCTGCAGTTTGAGTACATTGCACTTGTGTTCCAAACCACGCTCTAGTGCACAGGCATAGAAGCAATGCATGTTCTCTAGTCTCTTCCTCTTGTGAGCATATTTGGCACACTAAGTTCTGATTAATCCTTTTCTCGAATATTTTTATTTTATGTAAATGAACTAACACCAAAAAACCCTAAATACAAACTAAATGGGTAAGGATGTCTCTCTTATATCAAATAAATATTGGGCTGAAAATTAGGCTTTACTGAAAATGCGATTTTGGGCTGCTTTCCAAATAAATATTTTGGATAGTGGGGGCATATTCATTCCCCAAATATTTTTTAGTTTTTGGTCAGGAGTTTCCCAAATCTTGAATGGAAAGCTTTTGAACTAAAAAGGATGATTAATAGACACCCACAGTCCGTTACATAGTTCTGCATGTCCGTTAATACAGTTGTTGAGACTTGAAACCGCAGCTGAACTCTAGCTCAACTGATAAAACTATATGACTATGATACTTAAAATGGAAGATTGTCCAATTTATCCGACTAAAAAAAATTCGATACCAACCAGCTGTAACTCTCCGTCAATTTAACAAGAATTCTCCTGATCCCAAAAAGAAAAGGAACATTTAACAACAATAATAATAATTCTAGAAAAAAAATTTAAGCGATGAAAAAGTTGTACCATGTTAATTTTGTTCACGAATTATTTGTGACATTAATTATTTAACTAGTCAGAGTTGATTATTAATTTATTGTGCAGTAGAATGACATTTTATCAAAGCAACGTAAAACAGAATAAAAAGTTGAGGATAAATAAGTTTAATTTTTTCGTATGAAATTTAAACCATTGCCAGAAAAGATTTGTGTGTTTCTTAATTACAAAGGTTAGAGACGAATTTATGTTTTAATTTGACAAAAAATTATTTGTCTAGATGATAAAAGATTGAGACATTTCTTTTTTTCTAAAATGATTAAGATGTCCTAAGGCCTTGCAATAAGGGAAGAATATGGTATAGTTTTATTTTTGGTTCATGATTAATTAGTTAGTGGGGAATATAATGACTAGTTTATTTAGTTAATTTTGACACTTGTCCCAAAATTTAAATGAATATTGGATTCTTAGTACGTAATTAACAGAAAATAGACCTCTTTCGCTTAAGAAGAGAATAGGTACTTAATTCATGTTGTTGTTATATTAAAAAAATATAAATAATAAAAGAAGAGTTGTTAATTCGCGTTGTTCAAACTTGTCAAATAGGAGATATTTATCAATATTTTCAAAAGTACAATGACGTGGGTGTGAGTAGGATGAAGTAGCGCAAACCACACGCTGATCAATCCATTTATATTCTGCATCTGTTCTCTATTCTCTCTGTATATATATATTTAGCAGATTTATTAAATTGGTAAAAAGAAAACGAAAATAAAGAAAATATGAGAATTTGAATATTACTTGAATTCTTGCCATACCAACAAAGGTGTGGTTGATTCATGTATATGCACTGACAGAAGCACGTGGGGGAAACATTCCCATGAGTCAGCAATGAGTAAGGGAAGCATATATAGCTAACAAGAGAAATGATAATATACCTTATAAGTCATTTAAATTTATATTCTAATTAATATATACAAGGTTAAAGTGCTATTTTAATATTAATATTTGAGTTAAATTTTAATTTATTTTTTAATATTTTAAATGTTTTTATTTTTTTTAAATTTTAAACAAATTTAATATTATCTTATTATTAAATTTGACACGAATAATTAATAGAAGGAGTGATATGGACATTAACAATAAAAATAGAATAGATAAATAACTCTTGACCAACCAACTTTAAACAATTACAATTAATAATCATTAATTTTATATTTTTAAAAAAATAAAATTAAATAATTACTAATTAATGACAATTAATTAATATAGAATGTAGTTCAAAAATACGTATTAACTTATTATTGGCTAGACCTTTTTTGGTAGTCTAACGGGATTGTTAATAATATTACTAGAGTTAAGTCATATTTTATTTTATGTATTAGAGAAACATAACTAAAACTTATTTGTAACACGTTTTCTTTATTTTTTTCTACAAAATTTCAAATTCTAACAATCAATCATCAATGTTTTAAAATCAAAGGAAAAATTTTTATTGGAACTTATTGATGAATCGATTTTATTTACATTCTAAAATCAAATGCTATTGGTTATTCAATATGCGAATTATTTAGGTCAAATCTAATAATAGGACAACATTAAATTTGCTTGAATTTTTTTTTAAATTGAAATATGACATTTGAAAGTTTTTAAGATTGAAATAAGACGTTTAAATCATTAATGATCAAATTAAAATTTAGCCTAAACATTTAAGAACCAAAATAATACTTTACTCTATATATAAAAAAGAGACTATCAAAGTAATAAAAATATAAAATAAAAATAAAAATTTAATCTGATTTTTGTCTATTTACACAAAAAATAATACAATTCTTAACCAAAAAAAGAAAAAAAGTAGACAATACAATTCATGACATTATTATTTTGAGATAATGAAAACTCTCGGTCAAAATCCATTAAATATTAATAGAAATCAATTATTTGACAGTTTTATTTATAATACGTGAGTTTTAAAATTCTCAACAAAAATTTATACTTAAAAAAAATCAATTATCACTACTTTTTTATTCTCATCATTATAATTTTTACTTTTATTATTTCTAGTGTTATCATATTTTATTTTTATTATTATCTTTTCTATTATTATCAACACAAACACCAATACCAACACCAATATCACGAAAATTATTTTTCATGTGAAAAGAATATTGTGTATTTGCCTAATATTAATAATTGAAGTGTTTTACAGGTTTGTGGGTAGGAACACAATATGGTGAGGACATGTTATCACAGCGTCGTCAATGATTTGTCGAAGCGTGGAACATGTGTCATCACTTGAATAACATGCGGGGTATATGTTTCACCGATTCCTTGCAACTTTATTTTTCAGAGATTCGTCACAGACGTGAAAGCACCCAGACAACACGCGGGAACGTTTGCGTGTTGCGTCAACCATTCAGAGATTCCAAATAGCTTTCATAGAGATTTGTCGCACGTTTCCAAAGAATTGCAGCACGAGAAAAGCATGTTGGAGGTGTGTCTGCATATAAAGAATAGTTCCTTTTTCCAAGAACAAGCGATGCAGGGTGACAATCTCTATAAATTGAGCTCAACCCCTTTTTGCTACATGCATAAAGTGAAGATAGAAGAAAAGATTTTTCAAAAAAAAGATGTTCGGTAATGAAAAAGAAGAGAGTTAGTAGTTTGTTAAAAAAAAAAGAGTGATTATACATAAAAAAAAATTATAAGTTTGTATGTATAAAAAATGGTACATGAATATATAATAATCGGAGAACATATTATCAATTATTTGGATCATCCTATTTATCTAAGTTGATTAATTTTACTTATTGTTTGTATTTAAATTTTTTAATTTTAATTAATATAATGATATAACATTGTTATTTTAGTATTATTATTTTTACTTGTATTTACCATTATTATGTTATTTAAATTTGTAATTATTAAATTTAATAAATAATATAAATATTAAACTATTTTTGGATAATATTTTTATTATTCTATTATAATATTATTTTATTTTATATTTGTAATTAATAAATAAAAAATAATATAAATATGAATATATAATTTTTTTGAATTTTTTGTTATAATATTATTATTTTCTGTAGAATTAATAAATAAAAAATATTATTATTTTTTGAATTTCTGTTGTATTTTAATTTTTTATTGTCCTAATATGTTTTTATTTTAATTTATATTTAGTTAACTTAATGTCTAATAAAAATATTAATAAATATTTGATATTTACAAAAATAAATAAATATATAAATATCAAAAAATAATTTTCTTCGGTTATTTGTTATAATAATTATTCGAGGGTAATAATATTATTATATTTTATGTTATCTTTATTAAAAGTAATAAATATTAATAAAAAAAGTTTTTAGTTTAATTTTTTTGTATTTAAATTAGTAAATAAATAGTATAATATAATATTTTTTATTTATTTAAAGTAGTATAATAAATAATTATTTGGTATAAACTTCGTTCATTTAAACTAATAAGTATATTTTTGTTATATCAGCCTAACAAAAATCTTATGATCTGTAAACTTGATCCACTAGAGGCGTGGAATCCGATAGTAGATGATGCCTTACGAGCAACGAGATTCTACCACATTTCGAGAATTGGGATGACAAGAGAACACGCTCCCTTACTATCTGCTCTCGTGGAAAGGTGGAGGCCAGAGACTCACACATTTGTATTGCCGATATGTAAGGTTATCATTACATTGGAAGACATGGCCCATATAATTGGCCTACCGATTGATGGAGAGGTTGTGAGCAGCTGGATAGATAGTAGTTATGACTTCTTAGTCAGCCAGAGCATCGCGATTTTTGGTAGTAAACCCATTGTGAGTGGTTCCTCCAAATTTTATATAAAGCTGGCATGGATTCACCGTATCAGAGACAAAGAGCCACTGGATACTTTGGAATCTATTCAGAGATACGTTAGATGCCAGATTTTCTGTTTGTTGGGTTCGACCATATTCGTGGATAAGTCGACGGCCTATGGCCACGTGAAGTATCAGCCACCGGCAACTTCGCCACTAGCCACCGTTGCCTCAGGGACCACCTCAATATGCAGTATTTGAACCATTTTCTTATTATTTCCCATAGCAACTAGACCACAGCCAGCACAGTCAGCATAGCCAACACAGTCAGCACAGCCACCAGGACAGCCCAGCGACCACGGCCAGCCCAACCATCACAGTCATTACAATCAGTATAGTCGGCACAGTCAGCCCAGCTGTCACAGCGAGCCCAGCCAGCACATTCAGTCTAGCCTACACAGTCACCTATATTCAGACTTTCCATCGATCCCATCACAGATTGTCGTTGATGGGGATGATCATATACAACAATGGGTTGACACTGGTGTGGGTAGTTTTTCATATTGGACACTGCTGATTCACCGCATGAGTCGGGTTAACCATGTCTGGCTTCGATAGATATGGTCTCTAGTTGACCGGGATCTGCTTCTGATCGCACTTTAGAGCGGGCATCGTGTGATTCCTGACAGAATGATTTCATCGCTCTACATATGGTATTCGATACATCTCGTCTCAATCTACCACCTACTAGGCCGAGCACTTTTGAGTTGAACGTGAATGAGTAGGAGATTATTGAGGAATACAACCCTGGTGCATATGCTTCAGCAGAGGTAGGTGGGTCGGCCACCCCAGACATCGGTGATTCAGTTCAGGGTCATCCATATAACTTACGGTCATAAAGAAATTCACCTGATAGGTTTACTCTGTTGCGGTTCGGTCAGGGCTTAATGAGCAAGGAAATGAATTGGATGCTTGGAAAGAAGTAAGCAGGGGTTTAGTAATTAAGCTATGTTATTTATCGTTTCAGATTTAAGTTAATGTAAATTTTAGTTAATCTTTTATAAGTTTATTGTATCAAATTTTAAATTATCGTTTCAGATTTAAGTTAATGTAATTTTTAGTTAATCTTTTCTAAGTTTATTGTGTCAAATTTCAAATTATCATCTCAAAAACTCTCAACTGTAATAACTCAGAAAAGTTAACATATAACTTAAAAATATAAACACGACAACCAACAAAGACATTGATTGATTAACTTAAAAATATATACACAATGACCAACAAAGATATTAATTAATAAAATTAACTTAAAAAATACGAACACAATGACCAACAAAGATCTAAGGACCGCCACTATCACCAACTCCACTTGGTCCAACACGTTGAGGACATCAACTATGACTATGACCCTGTCTACCACAGAGACGGCATATTCGAAGACCACACATTTGTCGTGAATCCATTTCATTCAAGTAGCGGATCAATTTGGAACGACCTTTTGACATTCACCTCAAGGTGGGATTAGCGACCAACTTCGGTCCTGGATAAGAATGTCATGTCTCTAGATCGCCTAATGGTAAGAACTCAATTTTATAGACCTTGCGAATCTCTGTCATCATGTACACATCATTCACATACACCTGCCAGTTGAGGCGTTGGTTAGAGCAGCAAGCAATAACGTGGTGACATGGTAGTTTTTCCACCTGAAAGTGCCTATAGTCAACCATCCGCTGCACAAGATCAACTGCTAACACCTTTTCGTTAGGCATTTCGCACACCTCAAACACCTCATTTCGTCTATCAAACTGATGCACAACTATATTTTCCAGCATGTTGCATATTTTCTTCTATCCCCTGAGTGGCAAATACAGAGTAACTAAATCCAGTAGGCTTGCGATCGTGAGCCTCAACACTCTTCCGCATAAATAGCTCGTTTAACCGATAATATGTTGCTCGAACGAGCACCAACACAGGAAGATTTTGAGCACCATTCAACACTGAATTAATGCACTCGACAAAGTTTGTCATCATGTGGCCCCATCGATGTCCCCTGTCAAATGCCAATACCCAGTTCCTAATTCCGATGGCATCGCAACAAAGGACATATGCCCCATCAATATCCATTGTCGTATGCCAATACCCATTTTAAGTTGTTTCATCGCATATTTTTCTTATCGGGCACTCCTTCCTACCCACGTTGAAAGGTTTTAACGAGGCCCAAATTTTAAATAAAATTCATTTTCTTTCAAAACATTGCCCCATCCGACAGCACGAACTAAACGTGACTACCCCCGAGGACCGATCACCCACGAGGCCAGACAACATGGATATCCACAATTAAGCAAGTATCAAACACGACCCACCAAGAGGCCAACTATATGCACAAATGACCCACCAAAAGGCCACAAATGCATTCTTGAAACCGAGAAAACAACGTAAATGGCTTTAAAATAAAAAGCAAAGTAAACAATAGTGGCCGAACAAACGGCTTACAAAGTAAACAACGAAGTGTTATGCCCGAAAACAGCCTACAAACTTAGAAAAATTACAAGAAATTTCATTCCAAATCCACAATTTGGCCATCCCTGACGGTCTTGAACGCTCCCATTATGGACACGTCTACACCAGGAGCAAGGACCAGGGCTTGAGATCCCATAGTCTCTTTGGCGGCCGAAATTGCGCCCTTCACATCCTCCAGCAGCTCCCCCTTCTCCTTCTTCAGCTTTGCCACCTCGGCTCTTAGAGCTTCCACCTTGGATAGTAGCACGGTGGCCTTGGACTCAGCGTTGGAGGAACGCTTACGCTCATCCGCAAGCTGAGATAGGAGGGAAGTTTCCACCTCAGAAAGGCGGAGGAGCTCGGCGTCGGCATCCTCAGCATCTTTTGCTGCCTTTAGCAGAGCCGTTTCTGCCACCTACAACTCCTCCTTCAGCTTCTCAACATCCGCCTGAGATTGACGAAGCTTACCATCCAGGAGACCCACCTGAGCCAGCACCGTCTCCGCCTTGTGGACGATGATGGCGATACGGAGCAGGTCCCAGTACGCCGACCTCACTTGATCGGTGACGTCACAGTCATGGAAGTACTCCTCGGTGCCCTGGAGGAGGTGTTGGTCAATGAAAGCTGGAGCATCAAAACTCCGATCCATCACGAACAGCAGCAGCCACTCCTCCTCCATGTTCTCACCACTGCTACCTTCCACCGCCCTCCTCCACTTCCTATCTGCTTCGGTGGCCGAGACCACGACCACCTCCTCCTTAAACCCAGGGGCAACTGGCCCAAGCAAAACAGGATCTGTGCTTCCAGCGGAGACCATCTCTTAAGAGACAGTTTGGGAGTCCGCCTGAGGTTGGGATTGAAGAGTCGAAGGGGAAGCTTCTCCGCCTTTTTCCTGGGCTATGGCAGCCTTCAACCTCGCCAATTGGGTTAACCCGCTGGCCATTTGGACTGAAAATGAAAAAGCAAACAAAGCGTAAGTCTCAAACTCGGGAAGAAGGGATATATAAGAAGAAACAAAAAACACACACCAATATAAGTCTGGCACATCTCCAGATCACCCATGACGTCCCAGGGATTCAACTTCCACTCCCAAAAGATCGACCAAAAGACATCGGCGATGTCTTTATTCTCGACAGAGAGCATCTCGTAAGTAACACGCATCAAGTACGACGCACCAACACCGAAGTTCCAGTACGTCGCAAACCGCCGCTCCCCTTCGAGGGTCGACCAAAAGGGATGGTGCCCTCGAGCAGTGTGCACCTTAAAATACTCCCTTTTGAACCCGTGAAAAGAGTCCTCAAACAAACCAAAATACGTCGGTTAGGCTAAGCCCTAAACGACACATACCCATTCTTATGTTTCTCCTCCTTGGTTAGGAGGATACACAAAAAGTAAAACAGGAAGACCTCCACCTACAACCGAAATCTCCAAGTACTCGCAAACCAACTCGAAGGTCCGAATGGCTGCCCAACTATTAGGGTGCAACTGGGACAACGCCACGGAACACCGGTTAAGTAGTGCCTGGACGAATGCCAAAAATGGGAGTCACACCCCTAGCTGCGTGAACATGGATTCCTACACCCACATCCAGTCGGCAACTCGGGGGAGTCGGGGTTTATGTAGCAAAACCTCTCGTTGGCCCTTGGGAGCTCGAGCTCATACTGACGCTCTGCATCACCGCCCTCACAGATCGCCTTCTCGTCGCGGAGGCACTAGAGGTCCACCTCCATCACCTGAGACGGCATTCCCTATACATCAAAGGTCACCCAGTAATACGTACAGAAAATGCCATTGGCCGAGACCACGGGAGCCCCAGCACCCCACTCCTTCGCAGGGCCATACCTAGAAAAGAGAGGGGCACCACCATCAACCTACTAAACCAAATGAAGAGAAAGTCACACAAACACCACGCCCATCTACCTATCACAGACACAAACTACACCCAAAAATAGTGGTGGTCACTCTCTCTAACAATCCACTACTGCTATCTAGAGAATAAACCTAAATGAACGAAACATAGGAAAAATACAAAAAATAGACAGTCGAAACATGCACCAAAAGGGAAGAAGCAGAGAAAATACCAACCTGATTCCCTGAAGTAATCTGAAGTAAACAAGGAAGAAGTAGCGTGTGGCGCGCTGGAGGTCTGATATACTTCCCATTCGGGACATACTGATCATATCGAGGAATCATGACCTTCGTATCCCTAGCCCGATAGGAGACTCCCGTTGCAGATACTAAGTCTGTAACCAACGCAGGAAAAAGGTAGGTTGCCCGCGATCTGCACATGTCCCATAGTCTGCCAGATGAGTCGGGGTAAGTTGAGAGGTTGCTCTGTAAAAATGCACCAGACGAGAACAGCCATGTCAGCAGTGAATGTGGACTCATAAGTGCTCGGAAAGATGTAGTGGGGCATGATCTGTGCCCACACGCGAGCCTCCATGGTCAGTGCTTGGGCGGAGATGCTCTTGGGTTTTGCTCGGTGTTGTCCATAGATCCAGTTGCTGCCAGGTCGGGCAATGACTCCAAGAACACTCCCCCAGTCAAACTGGTATGTCTGGTGCTTAAGCTGGGCCTCTTGATAGATATCCAGCCCCTCTAGGCTAGGTGGAATATCCAGTACTCTCTGAGTGGCACCTTCAGAGACAGGAACTTGCTTTTGGCGAACATAGACAGACTGCAAGGAAAGTTGGAGTAGAATTCAACTACCCAAAATAGATTGGCCTCCCGCGGTTGCCTCCTTAAGAATCCCCACTGTCTCCTTTCAATGCGGGGAACCACAAAGTCAACAAAATGCGTCGGAAGGATGAGGAGGTGCTCATTATTGTAGTTTCTCTCTGCTAAGATGGGGAACATCCGCTCACAGTAACGGTTAGTGAACCGTACGAAATCCCGTGCAGGAAATGCTTTCTCTGCTTCATCAACTTTGATGGTCTTCTTCACCCACTTAGTAGGTGGCTTGACGCTGGTAGATGGTTGCACCTTGGCCGGTGCTCTTTTAGTTCCTCTATTCGCCGGTGTCTTGTCAGATGCCTTCTCTTTTCCTCTCTTGGTGGCCATCCTGAAGAAGGAAGTAAGAGAAATAATGTCAAATATATATAGCTAAGAATCGGGAGAAAGAAAGTACAAGTGATAATAAATGCCAAGGAAAAAGAGAATGTCTTAAATACATGGTAGCTACAACATGCATGGAAGACATCAATTAAAATTATGGAGGCATATCATAACAACTAGATGCAAGAGGGTTAAAGGCATGCAAGTAACAAGCATGAGAAGCATAGTTCAAGCATCAATATCAACAATAATTATCACATATAACACAATAATGAGCACTTATATGTTGACAATTAATGACTAATATACTCAACACACATGGATTGCAAAGGTTGTGAAAAAGAGGTATTAAAGAGTAGGAATAAAATAGAAAAGAAATCAAAATGTCATCAGAGCTTTTTCACAAACACTTGGTGTGCAAATTAAAAATAGGAATTAAGGTAATTAATCCAAGTGTATATGAGACCCAAAATAAAATGTCAATTGTCAAAGTACTCCTCATAATATCCATAAGCTAAAATATAGCAAAATAATCACTCAAATAAAGCTCCAACACCAACATAAAAATGCAAGATAAAAGAATGAAAAAGAAATTATAAATAACTAAGCTAATATAAAAATAAAAATAATCAAATAATCAAATACAATAAATAAAAGAAGAATAAAGGAGTAGAAGGGAGGAAGAAAAGAAACCCTAAGAAGAAGATGAAAATAGGAAGATGAATGGGAGTAAGAATGAGAGAAGAGTAAGAAGGGAGGAAGAAAAGAAAAGAAAATTGTAGCTACCAGAGTTGGTGGTCTTCGGTGGTAGTCCGCCAGTGGTGGTGAGAGAAGGTAGAAGAAAGAAGTAAGAAGGAAGGAAGAAAGAAAGAAGAATAATGAGGAAGAAGGAAGACTTAGGATTGGGGAGGGAAAGAATGCAACAGGCGGCGCGGGGAATTAAGTGACGCAGCGCTTGCTACGCATGCGCGTCGCCCACGCGTATGTGTGGGTGGGTAAAAGTTCAGGTGACGCGTACGCGTGACCACTGGCTGTGCTAGACGCACGGTTCCAGCCCCATGGCCGTACAACTCTATGTTCAAAATACTACTTTACACCGATTTTAATGCCACGTGTACGCATCGCTGACGCTTACGCGCAGATTGACAAAATCGCAGGTGACGCGTACGCATGGGGTGCCTTGTATGCCAGGCACCCCTCCCGCACAGTTCCCGCGTAACTCTCTGTGCAATTTCATAGAGAGCGCATACCTCCATATGACGCGTGTACGTCATTGACGCTTACGCGTCGTATGTTCTTTTTTTTTTTTATATAAATGGCAAAACAAAGGTAATCATGCAAAACTTGAAATTAACACTTCTATAAATAAAATAGAACTAATAAAAAGGGAAGATCATACCATGGTAGGTTGCCTCCCACCTAGCACTTTTCTTTAACGTCCTTAAGTTGGACGGTCCACAAGCTCAGTCTTCTTCCTTTGCTGGATCCACCAAGAGGAAGATCTCTAGCTCCTTATTGTTCTTCATCTTCTTACCATGATATAGCTTCAAACGGTGGCCATTGACTTTGAAGAAGGTGGGGCTTGAAGGGTGACTCAAGTGGAAGACCCATATGGCTCAGCTTTTTCCACCCTATAAGGTCCTTCTCACATTGATCTCAACTTGCCCGACATGAGTCTCAACCTTGAGTTATAGAGGAGGACTAAATCCCCAGCTCTAAACTCTCTTCTCTTGATGTTCTTGTTATGCCCCGCCTTCACCCTCTCTTTATAGAGCCTTGAGTTCTTATATGCTTCTAATCGAAGGCACTCCAATTCCTGTAGTTGCAACTTTCTTTCAATCCCGGCTCCCCCCAATCCTAAGTTGCATTCCTTCACCGCCTAGTAAGCTTTGTGTTCCACCTCCACCGGAAGGTGACAAGCCTTTCCGTAGACTAGGCGGAATGGACTCATTCCGATGGGTGTCTTGTAAGCTGTCCGAGAAGCCCAAAGCGCATCTGCAAGTCTAGTACTCCAGTCTCTTCTATGAGGCTTGACAATCTTCTCCAATATGCGCTTTATCTCTCTGTTAGACACCTCGGCTTGCCCATTGGTTTGGGGATGGTAAGCCATCACCACCTTGTGAATAATGCCATGTTTCTTTAGTAAACCTGTCATTCCCCTGTTACAAAAATGAGAGCCTTGATCACTCACGATTTCTTGTGGTGATCCAAAGCGACAAATAATATTATTTCGAACAAAAGAAACAACAACGTTAACATCATCAGTACGGGTAGAAATTACTTCCACACATTTAAAAACATAGTCAACAGCTAACAAGATGTATAAGAGACCGTTGGAGTTTGGAAATGGACCCATGAAGTCAATACCCCAAACATAAAAAATTTCACAAAACAACATAAGTTGTTGGGGCATCTCATCCCTCTTGGATATATTTCTAAACCTTTGGCATTTGGGGCAAGAGTCACAAAAAATATTAGCATCCTTAAAAAGTGTGGGCCACCAAAATCCGCAGCCTAGAATTTTTCTAACAGTTTTTTGAGGACCAAAGTGTCTACCACTCTCAGAAGAGTGGCAGGCCTCTAAAATTGACTGGAATTTGGATTGTAGGACACACCTAATTATTTGGTCAGTACCACATCTCCACAAATATGGGTCATCCCATATGTAATACTTGGACTCGCTTTTAAGCTTATCCTTTTTATGCTTAGAAAAATTAGGAGGAAAGGTACGACTAACCAAATAATTAGCTATGGGTGCATAACAAGGAACCACCTCAGATATTGCTTGCAAGCTATCAAGTGGAAATGCATCATTGATAGGAGTGGAGTCACTCTTAATATGCTCTAGGCGACTCAAGTGGTCCGCCACTAAGTTTTGGGAACCACTCCTATCTTTGATCTCTAAATTAAATTCTTGCAATAACAATATTCAACGGATTAACCTTGGTTTTGACTCTTTTTTAGCTAACAAATACTTTAGAGTAGCATGGTCTGAATATACTACCACCTTAGTTCCAAGTAAATAAGCTCAGAATTTATCCAAAGCAAAAACAATAGCTAAAAGCTCTTTTTCAGTGGTAGTATAATTAGACTGGGCACCATATAAAGTTTTAGAAGCATAAGAAATAATGTATGGGTCCTTACCTTCGTGCTGAGTCAGCGCCGCTCCTACCGCGTAGTTTGATACGTCGCACATGATCTCGAATGGCCTACTCCAGTCAGGCCCTCTCACAATAGGAGCTTGGGTCAAGAAAATCTTCAGCTTGTCAAATGCCTCCATGCAGTCTTCACTCAAGTCAAACTCTACGTCCTTCTGCAGCAGTCGGGACAGAGGCAGTGCAACCTTACTGAAGTCCTTGATAAAATGCCGGTAAAAACCTGCATGACCAAGAAAAGAACGGACTTCCCTCACAGAGGAGGGGTAAGGTAAACCAGAAATAACATCTACCTTTACAGGAGCAACCGAGATACCAGTATTAGAAACAACGTGTCCTAGAATAATACCTTGCTTTACCATAAAATAACATTTTTCAAAATTAAGTACAAGGTTTGAACTAGTACATCTTTCTAATACTCTAGATAGACTGTCCAAACAAAGGTTAAAGGAATCACTATAGACACTAAAGTCATCCATAAAAACTTCCATACAATGCTCAAGAAGATCTGAGAAAATACTCATCATGGATCTTTGAAATGTAGCCGGTGCATTACATAAGCCAAAAGGCATTCTCTTATATGCATACATTCCAAAGGGACATGTAAAAGTTGTTTTCTCTTGATCTTCTGGAGCAATATGGATTTGAAAATAACCAGTATAACCATCTAGAAAATAGTAGTGTGATTTACCTGACAGGTGATCAAGCATTTGATCGATGAAAGGTAGCAGGTAGTGATCCTTGCGAGTAGCCTGATTCAAGCGGCTGTAGTCAATGCACACCCTCCAGGAATTCTGCACTCTTGTAGCCATGAGTTCTCCATGCTCATTCTTCACTGTTGTGACACCAGACTTCTTTGGAACCACCTATACTGGGCTAACCCATTCGCTATCCAAGATTGGATAGATGATGTCGGCTTCAAGCAGTCGGGTCACTTCCTTCTTCACAATTTCCAAAATGGTGGGGTTCAACCACCTTTGAGGTTGATGGATAGGCCTTGCTCCCTCCTCTAGAAATATGCGGTGCTTACAGACTTTAGGGCTTATACCTACTATGTCCGCCAAACTCCACCCAATAGCTTTCTTGTGTCTTTTCAGCACACTAAGCAAACGCTCCTCTTGTTGGGAAGTAAGCTCCTTTGCAATAATCACTGGGAGCTTTTGATTGTCCTCAAGATAAGCATACTTGAGGTGAGGTAGAAGGGGCTTCAACTCCATTTTCAGCTCATGGCTTGGCACTTGATCATCAGGAGCTATCGGAGGTAGCAAGGTGTCTTCAATATACTCAGAGGGCTTCTCCACACTTGCACCTTGCTCCATGTTCTTCTCTTCTATTGCCTCTTAGTGAACTTCAGCCACAGTCTCATCAATAATGTCACACTGGAAGATAGAGTTGTCACTCTTCCGGTGGGTGCTTCATAGCTTCATCAAGGTTGAAACTCACTGCTCTTCCATCAATCTCAAATGAATATGTACCCGAGAAGGCATCCAATTTAAACCACGAAGTCTTCAAAAATGGCCTTCTAAGCAAGATGGATGAAGGTCTTCTTGAGTCATTAGGGGGTATCTCTAAAATATAGAAGTCAATAGGGAACGTCAACCGCTTAATGCTCACCAAAACGTCTTCCGCAATGCCACTAACTAAGATTATGCTCTTATCTGCCAAAACAAAACGTGCTGCCGACCTTTTCAAGGGTGGGAGCCTCAAAGCATCATATACAGATAATGGCATAATACTAACACATGCACCTAAATCACACATGCAATCAACAAATTGTACACCCCCTATAGTACAAGTAACCATGCAAGGACCGCGATCACCACATTTCTCCGGTATAGCACCCATCAAAGCAGAAATAGAGCTACCCAAAGGAATAGTTTCTAAATAATGTATTTTATCTTTATTCATGCACAAATCTTTTAGAAACTTAGCATACTTAGGAACCTGGCAAATAGCATAAAAAAGGGGAGTAGTTACCTCAACCTTTTTGAAGATCTCCACCATCTTGGGGTCTAGCTCCAATTGCTTTTTAGTCCTCCTAGCAAGGTGTGGAAAAGGAATGGGAATGGCTTCTCTCACAACATCATCTTCCTTAGATACTCCATTCCTTAGTTGAGCAACTTCTTCTTCAACCGCATCCTATACCTCATCCTCTTCTTCAACATCTTCTACCTCAACAATGTCTTCAACTTGCATATCTTCTCTTGAGCTTGGCTCCTCGGGGCTCCTCTCTTGCAATGTAGTTCTGGACCTCAAAGTAATGGCATTAATTTCACCTTTGGGGTTGGGTAAAGGTTGAGAGGAAAGTGTACTAGAGCTTGAAGGTTGATTTTTGAGGGTAGAGGGTGGTTCCATACGGGTTATAAGGGCTTGAAGAGTGGAGGTAAGACCAGTAAGGCTAAAGGTAAGTAAAGTTTGAAGCTCTTTTTGTCCTTGAATGATAGAACGGAGTATTTCATCTTGGTTAGAGGAAGAAGGAGGGTAGGTAATTTGAGGGGCTTGTGGTTGATTATGTTGAGGTGCTTGAGCTTGCCTTTAGTGAGGTGTCTGATAACTTTGGACTTGGTTCTACTGTTGGTATAGAGAATTTTACTGATACCGATTCTGTTGATAGTTATTGTTTCACCTTTGATTTCCACCATTGTCTCTACCTCCTTGGTTGTAGTTGTCTCTCCATCCTTGGTTGGAATTGTCTCTCCATCCTTGGTTGGAATTGTCTCTCCATCCTTGGTTGGGATTGTCTTGCCAACCTTGGTTGTAGTTACCACCTTGATTATAATTACCGCCTTGTTGACAGTACCCTTGATTCAGACGGTTGTAATAAACATTACTAGCTACAAAGGTGTTGTCCTATTGGAGTTGTGGACATTCATCAGTGTAGTGAAAATAGCAAGCGCATATTCCACACACTCTCTGAGGGACCAACTGTTGACAATGTTGTTGTGGAGGAGGCTAAGGTTGTTGTTGATTGAGCTGGAGCTGCTTCAGTATATTGGTCATCTCTCCTAGAGTCTTGGTGAGAGCAGCGATCTCACTACTAGAGGAAACTTCCGCAATAGTCTTGGAATGATTATTCCTTTGCCTTGCATTTTGGGTAGACTCAGCTAGATCGGTGATCAGTTGCCACGCTTCTGTCGCCGTCTTATACTTCGTCAGAGAGCCATTACTTGCAGCATCTAAGATGGTCTTGTCTTGAGGCTTCATGCCTTGGCAGAAATAGCTAATCAACACCAACTAGTCAATTTTGTGATAGGGACATAAGTCTAGGAGATTCCTGAAGTGTTCCCAATACTCATAGAGAGTCTCTGATTCGCCTTGGATGATGCAGGAAATTTCCTTCTTCAGTCTATCTGTAACCTCTGCTGGAAAAAACTTGTCTAGGAATTTCCTTCTGAGCAAATCCTAATTAGTAACAACAGCTTTCAGTTGAGTGTAGAACCACTCCTTTGCCTTTTCCTCAAGAGAAAATGGGAAGGCATATAACCAAATAGTAGCCTCATCCACACCATGCCGCCTAGTAGTTGAGTAAGCTGTCTGAAAATCTCTAAGGTGCTTGATAGGCTCTTGAGCAGGTAGGCCATGAAACTTAGGCAGTAGATTAATCAATGTGGCCTTCAGTTCAAAATCCGCAGCCAAATTCGGATGACGCGCTTGATATGGTTGCAGTATAAAGTCTGGAGCTTCTGCTTCCTAGAGAGTAATCCTTCAAGACTCCGCCATAGTATCTGCACTTAAATCAACAGAAGAAGCGTCAATAGAATCAGTAGAAGAGGGACTAGTTTCTTCCTCAAATGATGGTTCAGACTCAACCTCAGATAAGACTGGTGAATTGGGCGAAACCCCTTCACCACCCTCAGAGGCTAACCGATGCCGAGTTCTCCTAATACATGAAATAGTCTTTTCAATCTCAGGATCAAATGCGGCTAAGCTCGGATCCGGTAATGAACGTGTCATTCAATGAAAGAAATATAGAGCTCATGGTAACAAAATATATTAAGAAAATTAAATAATAAAACGACTAATAAACAAAAAGAACACAAATAAAGGAAAAAAATTGCAATTATATAAAAAATAAAAATATTTATACCAACCAATAATTTAGCACACTGTTGCAACTCCTCGGCAACGGCGCCAAAAATTGATGGTGGAAAATGCCGGTTAAGAGATTTTTAATAAAAGCAGTGTTGT
This sequence comes from Arachis ipaensis, assembly GCF_059453495.1. NCBI lineage: Eukaryota > Viridiplantae > Streptophyta > Magnoliopsida > Fabales > Fabaceae > Arachis > Arachis ipaensis. The sequence goes on from NC_142436.1 coordinate 25,182,539, forward strand.
CAGTACAGTCTTAACTGACAAAATTCCCACTACCAATTTAATTTGTGTCACAATTAAGATTAAATAACTAGAAGTAGAATTCCCAGGTCGTTTCCCAAAGAGTTGACACAAGGTGTAATTTATTGGTCAGGAATTTTCTGAGAAATTTTAGAATTGAAAACGGAAAAATAAATGGCGATCAATTAAAGCAACAAATAATGACAAGAGGTATTAGATATTTGAAATAAAAGGCCTTGGCTAGGAGAAGATTAATTGGAGTTTCTATCCTTGTTGACATTCCCAGGTATAATAGTAAAAGGTTGTTGCTTCCACTTAGTGATCCTCTAACTAATAAAGGAAAGTCAAGAAGCAGGTAACACTAACTCTGATTCACAAGTCCTAATCACTTCACAGGGAAGGATTAGAGTTAGTGAAAATTGAGTTAGCCAGCAATTTCCAATTACAAATTAATACTTGAGTATTCCAACTCAAGGGTTTCCAATTAATCAACTCCAAAGTTAAATTGGGAGCTCTACTCCATTAACATGAATGCCATTTTCACAAACATGTAAAGGGAGTAGATAGGAGACATGGTAATTAAAATTAAATTAATAAAAGCAAAATTGAAGCTGATAATTAATTGAAAGAAATCAAACAAGTAATGGAATTAAATACAAAAATAGTTCATTGCATTAATAAATTCAAAATTAACAATATCTAAATATGACCACAAGCAATTAAATGGAAAACAAAAGAGTAGAGTGATAGAAAGACAAACTATAACGATAAAGACTTCAATCCAAGGTAGTAGCAACTCTCTCAATATCCAATCCAAAAGCAAAAACTAAGAATGCTAAGAATCCTAGTAGAAGTAGTGTTTCTCTCTCTAAAATTCAAAACAAAAAACTAAAACTAAGTGAAAGTGAATGTATCTTGAGTCTCAGCTTGCCCCCTGCCTCTAGTTTGTGTTTTGGGGCTGAAAATTGGGTCCAAATCAGCCCAGAAATCGCCCCTAGCGAGTTCCGATAAGTGCAGCACGTGACGCGCTGTCACGCGTACGTGTCGGCTACGCGTACGCGTCGCTCGTCTTCTGCGCTTGTCACGCGTACACGTCGATGTACGATGCGCCAATTCACGCGCACGAGTCAGCCATGCGTGCGCGTTGATCCTCGCTGCTCAACTCCTTGGTTTCTTGTATTCCTTCCACTTTGACATGCCTCCTCTTCATCCTTTAAGCCATTCATGCCCTGTAAACATGAAAACACCTCACAAACACATCACGACATCGAATGGTAATAAAGGAGAATTAAAAATTAACGATTTAAAGGCTTAGGAAGCAAGTTTTCAATCATGGAACAAAATTAGGAAGGATTTGTAAAATCATGCAGTTTGTATGAATAAGTATGCGAATAATTAATAAAATCCACTCAATTTAGCACAAGATAAACCATAAAATAGTGGTTTATCAGGCGCAGGACAAGCAACTACACAACACACGAACGAACTAGAAAATCAAAGTTACGGAGAGAAGAATGCGAAATAGAGCGAAAGAAGAAGGGAAGAACCACGAGCGAGGGAAATAAAAAGAAATGGGAACGGTTACAAAATAAAACTAAGCATTTCAAAAAGAGATACAAAGAGACAAAGGGCAAAAATGGAAAGAGAAACCAAAATATCCCTTCGCATTAAATGTCATTATGACGCCTGAGAGAGCGCAACTGACAAATCCCCTTCGGGAGAAGCAACGAGCATGTAATGAGACGCTAAACCACTCCGCACTTTTCCGATCTCACATGCGACGATGCGCCTCTGGTCTAACCACGGAACTGCCTGGCGCCCCCCGAATCCCCAACATCGACCAGGAAACCCAAATGGCGCACTCCTCAAAGTCACGCAAACGAAAACCGAAAAAGCTCCCTCAGCGACGAAAACGAGCACCCTCACCCTCTTGCTTCGAGGGTAACTGTTACAGACTCAATTTCTGGGTTCCTCAATTCGGCCCAACCTCTTACCCGGATAACTGGGCCTTGACGCCTTCTGCAATCGGCCCTACAATTGCTAACCAACATTCAAATACATTATCTTATCTTAGCAGATAAGACAAGATAAGATAACTACTACCAATTATATAAACGGAAGCCAGAAGCTCCTCAAGTACATCACTCATTCTACACACCTTATATCTCTCAGATTCATTCTGACTTGAGCGTCGGAGTGTCTTTACAGATACTAACCCCACTACTACAATTAGACGATCCGACAATCGCCTCGACTCACAAATTCTCGATCCATTTCACTATCCCTACTAGAAACTTCCAGTACCACTGGAAATGAAGACAAAGTGACAAAGACAAATAAATTTATGTTCTTATTTCTTAGAAATACATATATAATTTGATATGTTTTAGATAAAATAAGAATCATATATTTATCTGTGTCTCTTTAACCAAACAAAATTCTATATTTCGTATTTCTATATTGTTAACTCCGAAAAAATATTTCAATATGTAGAAAAAAGTAATATTCAAACATGACGTTAAAGATAAAAAATAGTTGTTGTTTGAATATTTATTTTTTGGAGATTTGAGCCCCCAGGGTGTTGGGTGCAGGTTGCAGGGGGAGAAATGAATTAAAGAATGGTCAATATAAACGGCGCGGCGTTTTCATCGGATAAGTTGTTCTCTTAGCCTTTGTGCTCATGTGCTCCGTCGTTTTTGGGCACACCACGTGAAGAGCCACGTCGCTTTGGCTGTCTCTCGATCAAGGTCCCCATATATGAATATGATATGATATCATGTATCGCATCTTTTACCAATGCTTCCAAGCCTCCCATTTCGAGAATGTCCCTTCTTTGTACTTGTTGTTTACCTCTTTTCAACTCAGCTCAACTCATCAAGTAGTAATAATCACAAATAAGGATGGTTCATAGATAAAATACGATAAAGTTTAACCTTCATTTTGATTTTATTTCCGTGTTTAAATTTTTCAATCTGAATTTTATTCGCACCTTAAACCTTTCATTCTGATTATATTCAATTTGATTCGAATTTTTTTTAATTCAAATATAATATTTAACTTTTTCACATTTTATAATATCAAATATTATCTAGATATAATTAATAAATTGAATTATTTGACGATAACAATATTTTTAGTTATTATTTTTATATAAAAAACTTAATTTTTTATTAATAATTAATTTTAATCTTCGTTATCTAAAATTTAAACAATTTAACGTGTATATTTTTATATTTAGTTAGGTATTAAGTCTGTTGCACAAATAAAAATAATTAATTTTTATACTTATTATTTAAAAATAATATATTTTTTCTCCATGTATATAAAAATATAATTAGATATTAGTATAAAAAATTATATTGATAGTTATAAAATTAATTCAAAATTAATTTTTTTAAACAATTGAATCTTGATTTTAAATTTTAATTATAATATTAGTATTCTCTCCAAATTATATGTAATAAATATTTGAAAGAAGAGAAATAAAAATATAAATTAAAAAGATAAGCGGTAAAATTTAAAATTAAATAAAAAATTAAAAAATATGTATATAATAATAATATTTTTTATTTAAATTATATCATTTTGTTAATTTTGTTTTTTGTAGTTATTTTTTGTAGAACAGAAAAGTAAAAAAAAAAATAGAGAATGAGAGAAAAGAGAGAGAAAGATGAAGAATGACGGTGAGAGTCTGTTAATTTTAGAAAAAAATATTTTAATTATAGTAAAAAAATATTAGACGACATATTTTGATTTGTCAAATTACTAATATAAATTATATATGAAATGAAAATGGTAGAGAGAAATAGAAAAAATAGAGAGAGGTAGATGAGAGAATTTAGGAAGGGAGTTTATTAATTTTTGAGAAAAATATTTTTTCTCAATTTTAATAAGAGAGTGTCATGTGAGGCTAAAAAATTTAGATATGAAAGTGGGATGAGTGATATACTTTAACATTGTAATTTTTGGTGATTTTTAAAATTAGGCGAGGTACACAAATCGGAGGGTCCGATTTGTGTTTAAAAAATTAAAAAAAATTGGGGTACATAAATCGGACAGATCGGACTGTCCGATTTATGTACCCCAAATTTTTTTAATTTTTTAAACACAAATTGGAGGCCCGAGTACACAAATCAGACAGTCCGATTTCTGTACCTCTTAAAAATTGGACGGTTCGATTTCTATTTCCTAAATTAAATTATCTCACATTTTAAAAAATACCACAACAATTCACAATTAAGAAAAACACCATTATTAATCCAATATTAAAAATAAAAATGTGGTCATGTGACACATTTGGTTATTAAATTAGATAATAATATATGATACATAATAGAGGTATATTTCAATTTCAATTTCAATATTTTAATTTTAATTTTAATGTAATTAAAGAGTGTCATGTTGCACATCTTGATTGTCAAATTCATAGTTAGTCATTGATAATGATATATAAAAGAGATAGAGTGGTTGAAAAAATGAGAGAGATAGAGAAAGGAAGAGGGAGGAGCGGAGAACTCTTTAATTTTAGAGGAAAAAATTTAATTTCAATTGCAATGAGGGAGTGACATATGATACATTTTAGTTGTAAAATTAGTAGGAAGAATGGAAGAATTCTTTAATTTTAGAGAAAAAATTTGACTTTAATTACAATGAGCAAATGACATGTAGCACATTTTGGTTGTAAAATTAGTAAGAAGAAACAAAATTCCTTAATTTTAGAAGAAAAAATTTAATTTCAATTACAATAAAAAAATAACATATAGTACATTTTAATTATAAAATTAGTAATATATAATAGATCTAATTCTATCTATTACGGGTCGTATTGTCGTGTATATCTATAGATGCCACTTATCGCGGTTAGGGATTTTTTTTTATTACAAGACATATTGTTGCTACTTATTATTATTTGGAATTTTTTATGGAAAAAAAATTAAATGAACAGTGAATATCTATTATATTTTATTAATTTTATGATCAAACTATATTATATGTTATTTTTTTATTATAATTTAAATCAAATATTTTTTTTTAAAATTAAAAAATTCTCTCTTTCTTTATCTTATTTTTTCACTCATTCTATCTCTCTTATATATCATTATAAATAACTAATTACAAATTTATCAATCAAACTATGTAACATGATATTTTTTAATTAAAATTAAAGTTAAAATTAAAATTAAAATTAAAATTAAAATATTAAAATTAAAATGAAAATATAACTATATTATTGTATTATTAATTTAAAAACTAAAATGTATCATATGACACTCTCTCATTCAAATTGAAATGAATTTTTTTTCAAAATTAATAAACTCCTTTCGTCCATCCTCCTATCTACCTCTCTTCCCTTCTTTATTTTTTTCTACACTTTCCACTCGCTCTACATATAACTTATAATTTATACTTTATATTTTATATTACTAATTTAACAAAACAAAATATATTACGAGATATTCTTTTATTACAATTAAAATAAAATATTTTTTTCCAAAATTAACAAACTCTTTCTCTCCTTCTAATCTTTCTCTCTTTTTTCTCTCGCATTCTCTATTTCTCTCTATCTTTTTATTTTACAAAAAATAAAATTAATAAAATAATATAACTCAAATAAATTCATAAAATTATAAAAAATATATTAAATTTATAATTAAAAACTAATTTTGACATATTATTATTCACATAAATATATTATTATTATTATTATTATATGCATGCTATTTATCCTTTTTATTTAGTTTTAAATTTTCATCGCTTATCTTTTTAATATATATTTTTATCTCTTCTTTCAAATTTTTATTACATATAATTTAAAGAGAATACTATCGTTATGATGAATAATTACAATCAAGATTCAATTTCAAAAAGATGATTTTGAGTTAATTTTATAACTATCAATATAAATTTTTATACTAATATCTAATTATATTTTTATATATAGAAAAGAAATTTTAAATAACAAACATGAAAATTAATTATTTTTATTTGTACAACAGACTTAACACCTAATCAAATGTAAAAATATATACATTAAATTCTTTCAAATTTTGGATAATGAATATTAAAATTAATTATTTGTAAAAATTAAACTCTTTTACGTGAAAATAATAACTAAAAAGTTTATTATTTGATTTTTTTATCAACAGAAACCTTGATCTTTTTAGCCGACAAAAAGTTTTATGCCCTACAATTTTTTTGTAAAAATAATTTAATCTTATAAATCTTTTTTTGCCATAATCTATAATTTCAGGATAAAGTTAATATAGTTTCAAAAGATTTATATTCTTATAATAATGTAATACAGACAAAAATACTAATTGTAACTAAACTTTTAGAAAAGCATATACTTTACATGGTGTCCTTATTTTTGTAAATAAAACAATCTTTACCATAGCATGCATGTGTTGACGTTATTTTATTTTTTTTAGGCTATGCTACGTGTATATTAAAATCAATCTCTAAAATCAGTTATCAGTATAAAATACATGTTAAAATATTAATATACATTAAAAATAAATTAAACTACACATATATTTATACATAAATATATATAATGGTGACTAATTTTGATGTACGAATAGCATTTTTGTTTTATTTTAAAAGAAAAGAGTATATTGTTATTAGGATTTTGCTAACTTGTGCTCTAAGGACATATGTTAAGCATACTATAAAAAGAAATATTTTATAAAGGTTATTGTAAAAATTAATTTTTTTATGTTTTTAGAACATTAAATACATCCAAAATATTAAAAGTTTCTATTATTATATTTTTAAAATGTATTTTTAAGACACAAGTTAATTAAATTGTTATTATTATAGCTTGAATTATATGAAACAATTCCAACCCAAATGATTAGCTTATAAAATGAGGGCCTGCACTACAACAAATTCGACAGATAACGGCAGAAAATTTGCGGCGATTTTACAAAATCGTCGCGAAACGACAACCTGCGGCGCATATAGCGGCTGTTCGGGTTTGGTGCTGCAATCAAGCCAGCATTGTATGTCAATTAGGTATGTATTTAGTGGCGTATTTTCGAAAACCGCCGCTATATAAACCGCCGAGTGAGTTATTATTTTACATTTTGCAGCGGTTTCGTTTAAACCGCCGCAAAATGTATATTACCACATATTGCAATATTTTCTTTAATAATAAACCATCTGGGTATAATCTAGTTAAGTAAAGACTATTATCTTAAGCTACATATGTTTGAATCATTGTTACTTAAACTCGTAACACTTTTTTTACGTTCGTTTTACGTAAAAAAAAATTCACAAGTTAAATAAGCTATATATGTTAACTCATGTGAACAAATTTACCAATAAGATTTTTTTTATTACGTTATTGGCGTTTAAATTTGCTTTCAAACATGGATGTAAAAGAAGAAAATAAAATCATAATCTGAATTTATAAATTTAAAATAAAGTTCTAGAGAACATAAATCAAAGTTACTCCTCTTCAAAGTTATGCCTTACTAAACCTAAATCAAGAAACTCTAAAAGTAGAAAAACATGTACAACGGCGACCCAAATCATTAAACTAAGGAAATCAGCATAACTGTTATAATAAAAGATCAAAATTTCTCTCCAACATTGTATTGACCTAGCGAAAAATACTTTGTTATGAATCTATGGGCTTCAAGTTTTAGAGGATCTGATATTTCATCTCCATACCATGGCATTTTATTAAGATCAAAGCACCTTTTCTTAACATGTATATCATCTTGTTTATCTTGTTGGTCTTCTAAAGTTTCATTGTCTTCTTCCTGAACCTTATTCAGATCAAACTGCATGGATCTGTCGACTGCGACAGAGGAGATATCATCTAAATCGTCTTCTGAATCAGACTCTTCTTCATCTTGACTGTCAGGAACTATTTCTTTGGAATATTCAGGTAAGACTGAAAATATCGACATACACATAACAGATTGAGTATACATAGAAGAAACTGAGAACTCCGGAGTCATTAAATACTGACTTAGAAAAAAAAAATCAAACTACAAGATGGTAAGACAATTTTAAAAATAAACTCAAATTTTCGACAATTACCATCACCCTTGTTAGTAGTTTGGCCAAATTTCTTAAATAGAAACTCTATAGTAATTGTTGTGCTTGCAGAGAATGACGAAAAATCCTTAGTTTTCATTGATCCTATTCTACCGTCATGTTATGTTCACTATTGTTTTCAAAATGTAACACTAGTGAAATTATATTGCGTAATAGATAGCAAGATTATGAAAAATTCAACCCTAAGAAAACAACAACTATAGAAGGAATAAAGATTTAACGTAAACTAACTTCTCCGTATTATAAATTATAGCTATTATACGCAATTATTATTATAATAATTTTATTAATAGTTATTATAGTTTATTATTTAATAATTATTATATTTATAGCTATTATTATTTTAATATATTTATAAGTATTATAATATAATAATAGCTATTTATAGTATAATAAATATCATTAATTTATTATTATTAATTATTTATAGGTATAACATAATAAAGATTACTAATTATGTACATTACTTATAAGGATATTTGATTAATTTTATGAAATCTTAAAATTAATCTGTAGCATTGATTTTAGTTCGCCCGTTTGAATAATCCCCCATAACATTAATGTTTTTTATTTTTATTAAAAAAAAAACTCCTAAACCTAATGAACTACCCGCAAGCCCCACACTCCTCCCAGGCCCCAACTCATCTCCCCACTTATATGAAAATTGAAATGACAAAGAAACAAACCCTAGCAGCCACCGCACTCTCTTAACCCCGTACCGCAGCCATCGCCCATCGCAACCACCGCAGCCCCCACCACCCTGTAGCACTGCGTCAACCTCATCGCTGATTGGGTTTGGATCTGTGTTTGTTGGCGTGGTCTGGTCATCGGTAGCAAGGTCGAAGATTCCCCACCGTCGCCGTTGTCGAGATCTCTCTTCTCCTCGCCGTCGCCGCCAAGTTCACTCTTCTCCTCGCCGTAAGCGCCAAGTTCTCTATTATCCTCACCGTCGCCGTCGAGGTCTCTCTTCTACTCGCCGTTGCCGTCGAGCTCGCTCTTTGTCTCTCTGTCCCTTTCTCTGGTTAGCTTAAAGACTGCTTTGTGAGTTTGGTTTTTCTTGTTTTGTTGATCTGTTCTTAATAATAATGAATTACTGATTGAGTTACTGGGATAGTACACTAATATTGAGTTGCTGAGATTTTGTTATTTTTTGAGTATTGTGAGTTGCTGAGATTGCCATAGTAATATTGTTGAGTGTTTTTCTGATGTCTCTCTGTCCCTACCTCTGGTCATCTATTCAGCATTAAGCACTTTTTGAAAAATTTGATACTGACTATTTGCTTGATTTATTCTGTTAATTTGTTGTTGATAATATTATTTGAGCTGCTGGGTTAAGGTATTGATCATGACCGGTATCAGATTTTGTGAATTTTGTTAATTTTTATATGCTATTGTGAACAGGTTTTTTAGTTGTATACTTTTTTCGGTTAAAGATTTAATTTTTCAAGGAGTGTTTATTTTGATTTAGACTGAAATTAGAAAAACTATAAAAAAAAGGTTTCAAATAGTACATACATAAGAAGTAGAAAAACAATGTTACTTACCTCGTTGAAGATCCATATAATTGGCTTTTGGTGTGAAAATTAAGGACTTCAACAAATTGAAAAACAAAAACCAAGTTTCATCGTGAGAAATAAAAACAATTTAATGTGAAACTGTTCAAGATAGCATATAAAAAAATATTTAGATAGAAACCCAAAAAGAAGATAACCAGATAGGTGAGTTTGGCTTTAGAAATAATTTGTGCTGAACTTGTGTAAACTGATTGTATTGCTTATCAGTGTAGTTTATTTAATTCAATAAGCACGTTTATATAGCTTTGAGAATCACAGATTTTTATAACTGATTATTTCAACAAACATTTGAAATTAAACCAATATTCTCTACTTTTTTGTTAACCTAACAGTTTAAGTCCATTTAAATTATGCAGGTGGTTCAGTTTACTTTTTTAAAAAAGCAATAGTTAACTTGTTTTAGTTTAATCCCGTAACTTCATAACAGATTTGGTGCAACAATAAAGGAACAGTGATACATTGTATTATACAAATTTAAAAGTGATTTGAAAACACAAAAACAAACTATTTGAAATAATTAACGTTAAGTCAATTTGTCAAATATTGTTGTGATCTCCTCTTATTTCTAAGCATTTGCTATTTTCTCCATACTGACCAACATTTCTATAACTCTCAAACTCTCACATCAGTTGCACGTCATTCTTATCAGGTGAGAGACTTCTCCATTTCAAACCACTTACGTGAGTTCAGTTCCCTTTTTCTTCGAGAGTTTTTTCCGTTGTTGGTTAAATATAAGATTGTCTTTCCAAAGCTAAGGTACTTTGTTTTTCTTCTTTTGTTTATCTTATTTTAGTTTTCTTTTTCACATCATTCATCTGTAAGTACTGTATTGTATCCAAATTACTCTAATTTAGCTCTATGAACCTCTCATGTTAACATTTCTGAATTGTTAAACTTTTTTTTTTGTAATATAAAAAATTCATTTTTTTTAATCCTTAACTTGTATCAATCTTGTTCACTGCTTTTTGGGTATATTATAACTTGTATTAATCTCATATTAATTCAACTTTCCATAGGCTACGAAGGACAAGAAAATTGTTTTCTGTCCAAATGTGTTCATGTCTGTGGGTTTTTTTGTTTGAACTGATTTACTTTGTTTACGTCATTTTTTTGTTTTAATTATTTAAGTGGGAGCGAATTTGATAATTTGACAAGTTTTGATGACTTTTGCGTGTTCTGTTGATCTTTATCTTTGTACATGCTTTATGTTTACACAGTGCACCCCTGTTTTGTACATTCTTCGTTTTTATTCATTAATTACATAACAGTTTCACTTTTTATATTCTTTAATATTTACTTAAATTTATTCGTAGATGATATTTAGGAAAAAAATTATACATTATGCAATTAAATCTGGAAACATATGAAAAGTAAAATTAAATGGAGTGGAAAAATTTACTTTGATAAAAGCTGAATTACCTGCTGTTAAAACGATTTTCGAGAATGAATAAATAATAAATTAGCCTACAAGTAGATTTTTCTTTGCTGTATCCGTACGCCATTAGTAAACCCTTTATTCACTTTTCGAAGACCTTTAAATTCTTTTCAAGCTCTTTTCTTCTTTTATTTACAATTAATTTATTTTTCTTTTATATATCATTTAGCGGTAAGTAATGTATACTACCCAAATTACTCTAATTTAGGTCTATGTACCCCTCGTGTTACATGGCTAAATTGTTAAATATTTTTTAAAATTATTTTTTTAACTCATTAACTTGTATTAATTTCATTCACTGCTTTTTTGGTTTATTATTACTTGTTTAGGGAAAAAATAATGTTCTAGAATAACAAAAACAAGGAAAATAACTAAAAATAATTTTAATCCCCCCTTTTTTACTATGATTTGCTGCCCAAGAAGTTGAATGTCAGCACCAAAACGGGAAACGCAGAGATACAGATTTCTGGGAAGTTACTGTTATCGGTAAACTTTTTTTCATCCTAATTTCGTAAACAATTATCTTTAAAGTTCTTTACTTCTATTTTCCTTTTTTGCAATGATTAGATAGTAATTTTGTTTTCCATACACTTCTTAGAGGACAGCGTGAGAAAAGCTTCTAGGCTGAGCGTGAGGGAGACTATAGCGCTCCCTTCCAATACAAAGATAGTACTCCCATTTAACAAAGAGCTGCAATCGATTGGTCAAGCAGCTGGATTATTAAGTGGTTTCTTAGGGAGTTTGGGTGCGGATTATTCCCAGTTCCCCATATCTGCAAAAAGTTGGAAGCATGTGAACAAAGCTAAGAAGGAACATGCTTACGACATGATTAAGGTACAACTTTAAGCTTCAACAATTTAAGCAATTTTAGTATTCGATTTTTTTTTGGTAAGGGCTTTTGCATGGGTAAATTATATGGTTCGTAAAATTTTCGTATTTTGTTTTTCACATCATTATTTAAGCAATTCTCATTTATACGAAATTGCGACTACTTGTACTGGATTTGAGTGTCATACTTTAACAATTTAAATTAGCCTGTAATGGTTGTGGCATTTCTTCAACTAATTGCAGCGGGTCTTTCATTATGAGGACGATGCCGGAGGAAAAATAAAGCGCGATATTATGAAGAGGATAGAAAAGAACTGGAAGGATACAAGGCACCACTTGTATCATAGGTGTTAGAAAGAAATAATGACTTATGAGAAAAATCTTGAGCATCGCCCGAAAGGAATAGAAGAAAATGAATGAAAAAAGTTTATTGACTATCGCCAGAAGGAAGAAACAATGGTAAGCCTTGGTATATTTTATTATTTCCACAAAAATATACATGTGTATACATATTACTCCTCTTACATTTTATAATCAACATCTATCTTTCTCATTTACATTTGTTCTATTATTTGTTCATAGAAAAAGTGTAAACAGAACGCTTTAAATCAGAGCAAGTAACTTTACACACATATTGGAGGCTCCAAAACATTGGCAAGAAAAAAATGAAGTGGTAATAAGTCATCATTATTTATTAAGATTTTGATTAATCTTCCTGAGTATGTTGTTGTTGTTTACTAAATTATGTCGATATCAACGATGTAGGAGAAAGAGCAAGGAAGGTGCATTGGTAAAGGAGAGTTGCTTATCATGACTCATAAGAAAAAAGATGGCACGTATATCCACCCCGATGCGCGTGTTGTTACTGTGAGTCATGTTTGAAAATTTCAAACAACTTAGCTTACTGTATATATCGTGCTACTGTTAACTCATGCCTTTCCAATATGTTGTATATTTGTAGAAAGCAATTTCAAATGTTGAGAAGTAGGATGGATCCTCTAGGCACTTTTCACAAAATGATTCGCTAGCACAAGTTCTCGGAAAGGAGCACCCAGGACGAGTTCGTGCCCTAGGTGCTGGACCATGTCCCACCCAAGTCTTTGGTAACGCTGCTGGACAACCGTCGAGTTCTGCAGGGTCCAATGAAGAGTACGAGAGGAGGATTGCGAAATTGACGGCTAAGCTAGAAGAAGAGCAGGCGAAGAGATAGTCGATACATAAGGTCTTGGGATATCTAGTCCAACAGCAAGGAGACAATTTGCCAGCTGAGGTTGCTGCAGAGTTGGCTTTTTTGGGCGGTACACCGGACTCGTCAAGCGCAGGGCCATCTTCATCTGCCAATCACGACCTGAAACAAAAATTTTGAATTCCAATCAATGTTCTTAGATACTTATGCATTTAAGTTGGTTTAGTGCTTTATGCTTATTTTCTTCAACTTAAGCATTCTTGCTTTATTTTGGATTAGTTATGACAATTTCATTATATATGTTATATTTTCATATATTTAATTTGGTTTGTTATGTTAATTGAGCTGTTTTACTTGGTTGCAGTTTTTTTAAATTAATTGAAAAAGAAAAAAAATTAAGATTAATAAACATACTTTTTCAAAAGAGGCAAAATAATAGAAAACCTAAAATTTTAATGGAAATTCAAATTTAGCGACGGTTTTTAACCGCCGCAAAATGGTAATATTATCTATTTTCATGATATTTAGCAATCGCCAAAAAATAGCACCGTTTTCAAAACACTAGCATTTAGCGGTGGTTACAAACCGCCACAAATTGAAAAATAAAATTTACCATCCACATATTGCGGCGGGTAATAACCTCCACAAAATCCAAGTTTCATTTCGTGGCGGGTATTCCAGCGGTAGAAGAAAACCGCCGCTATCCGTTTTGCCGCATCCCATCTTCCGATGTTTTGTAAAACCGCCGCGATATATTTTACGGCGATTCAAAACCGCCGTTAAACGGTTCCAGCAACCATCACTATCTGTCAGATTTGTTGTAGTGCTGGTTAATGTTAGATAGTCAAAACATTGTAGATAATAAATAAAAATACATAATTAATAATATTTACATTAATAAAAGAGTGTAAATCATTCTTCTAACTTAATTGACATAATTAATTTCTTTCTATAACTATCTTCTCTCATTTAATTACACCAAAAGTCAATTCTAAATTTATTGTGAACCAAATCTCAAATCATTTTTTCATTATTACATTCATAATTCTATATTTATTTTCAAATAAAAAATTTAAATTCTAATATTTTTAATCCTAAAAAATCTCAAAATTTCTCAATACATTTTATAAAAAATAAAAATATCTTAAATTTGATTAGTCTCTATTTATTGAAAATTAGAAAAGTCCAAAATTATTAATTTTTTACTTACAAAATAAAATAATAAATAATAAATTAGCACCAACTCATTGATTATAGATATTATGTGTTTAAAATTATAATGTTATATATATAAAATTATGGATGTTGAATTAAAAAATTTTAACAATTTCTACTATACAACTCTTTACATATAGACTATTAGAAAATAAAAAAATAAATATAAACAAAAATTTAAAAATAAAATTTTAAAGTTAAGTATTAACTCATCATATTAAAATCAATAAATAAGCATACATATAAATATTAAATAAAAAAATAAAATAATTAATATTATGACCCTTAGTGTACATATGAGATAATTTGAAAAATACAATAAGACACATAGTTTGAAATTTGGTAATATTAATTATAAAAATTTATTGTTTATGGACATCATATGTATGAAATTATAAATGTTATGAGTACGAAATTATGGATGTTATAAATATAAAATTATGGACGTTATGTGTATGAACTTATAAATGTTATGAGTAAATTTATCATCTGAATAAATTAATTTAAGGATTTGGCATTTTTGTCAAATCCAATTATGGTAAAATTTGAAAACATCTATGTTAACTTGATAGTTACTTATGTAATAACTAAAAAATGATATATGTATGAATGTAATAACTAATAAACATTAATTTAATTTTTGGATGTTAGTTGTATGTAATTATAGATGTTATGTGCATGAACTTATAGATGTTATGTGTATGAACTTAGTTAGTACAGTATAATTATAACTGCACATAAAAATACATAAAAAAATATAAATCAATTTATTACCATAGCTCTGTGTGTGATTTTTTATATTCTTGAAAATTAGTTGTCTGACAATAAATTCATCAGATGAGTCCGTCTGTTCTTTAAATTCTTCAACTCCTTTTAATTTAAATACCGTGTTAAGGTCGAATTCAAATAACATACTATTTAAAATGATAACTAAGACTTGTTGTGAATTTCTTTATTTGGCATATCCCAATTGTAATTCAAATTGAACTAAAATCGTGATTTTTAGGTACTTAATATCAACGTTCCGGATTGTACTTCAATTGCACTAAAGTGATTTTTGCCTGAGCCTATGCAACTTTTATGTTTCTTCTAGAAATGATAATGAAATAAAATAAGGGCTTTACTTTTCTTCTACTCCTTTTCAATGATACTAAAATGAAACAAAAAAATTACAAATCAATTACAATTAAAGTCACTTAATGAATATTATTATTACAGCTTCTTATTATTATTAATTTTTATTGTATTCTTAAATATAAAATTTAATTTGTAAAAAGAAATATTAAATAGTGATTTGAAAAATATCTAATAATTAGAGATATAATATTATAATTAATATGATTAATATGTAAGAACCATTAAAAATATAGTAAGTGAAGTGATAAAAGAGTGAAATAAAAAATTAAAATATTATTAAATTATATAAATAAAGTAAATTTTAAAAAATTTTGACTAGTTATAGATAAAAAAATCCCAAATTTTTTTCCGTTATTATATCCTGTAGTTTATGGAGGAGGTATGGCTCTAATGTACAATCATTCATCGGTAGATCACTCTACTCTACTACTCTAGTGTGAAACATGATATCATAGATATTTAGTTACAACACTAGAATTCACTAGTATATCACTTGAGCAATTGTTTTCGTCGGGTGTGTCTGTAAGACCCAAAATTTTTGAAAAATTTAATTATGATCAAAGTTCAAATCATATAGTTATCTACAGTTTTAAATTCAGAAATTATTTTATCAAAGATAATTAAGGCAAGTTTCAATTAATTGAATTTGAAATAAATTAAGGTTATTATCTAATTTTATAATTATTGAATTATTTTCTATATTTAAATTATAAAGTTGGTAGTTATGAAATAACAAGAATTTTATATGATTTGGACTAAATAATTAATATTTTAATACTGCTGTTTTAGAAAATAAAGAAATTAAGTATATTATTTCTAATTTTTGGATTTGAACATTTTATTAGAACTAATTTGTAAAATTGATGAACAAATAGTATTTTTATACATTATTATTGTTGGATTAAAATTTATTGCGCGTTGGCCAGGAAGGGTGCTGTCGCTGCCAGCTGGTCGCCGTCGATCCCATCACTTGCGTCATTGCCAGCCGTGCCATCACAGAGAGATATCGAGCAAAAAGGGGGAAACAAGGGAAGGGGCCGTAGAGAAGGGGAGGAGGAGAGGAAGAAGATCGCGCCGGCGTGCTGGGCTCTACCGCCGCCATCGTGTCGTCGCCGTCGACCCTGCGAGTTGCCATCCGCGTCACTGTCGTTGAAGCTCCGCGCCGCTGTCCAACCCGCCGCGCCTCGCCGCCAGTTGCCGTTCGTCTTCATCGGCGCCAGCTAAAGGGGGATTGACGCGCGAAGGAGGAAAGGTCGTGGTCAGCCTCGTCGCATTCGCATTCGGCTTCCGCTGCTTCTGTGTCTCCCAACGGCACCGCTGCACAGGAGCCGGAGGAACTCGTCCCTACTGAGCCGCCGCCGCCACTGCTAGGGTTTGTCGCCAACAAGGGTTGGCCGCTGTTGAGGAGAAGACGCTGCCGCATCTTTCAGTCGTCCCTAATGCCGCCGTGCCGTTGAGAAGAAGGTCGTCTAGTCACACAGAGTAAGAGAGAGAGAAGGCACGGGAGCAGAGGAGAGGGAGGGGAGGCCTGCGCCAGCCACTGCCGCTCCTGCCGCCTAAACCCCGCTGCTGTCGCCGAAAAACTCTGCTGGTTAGGATTTTAATTGAGGTTTCTGTCTTTTTGAATTTCGAGAAGGTTTTGATGCTATGTGGTTATTATAGTTGATCCACTGGAGGTTCTGGCCGCTACCAGAGCTGTTGCCGGGTAGGTTCGGAATTGCAGCTGCTTCATTTTGTTATTTCAGTAAGTAATTATGTTTCGAAAGCCCTGCGTTTGTGTCCCGTACGGGTATTAAAGCCTTTACGATATTAATGTTCTTAGGATTTAGTAACTGAGGTTGCTTGTTGTGATTTAGAGCTGTTTATGCTGCCGCGAAAATGTGTGGGGCTGTGCTTTGAAGCTGCCGTTGATTTTAGGTCGAGACGAAAAGATTTCTGAGAGGCGTTTGGATTATAGTTTCAATTTTTTGAGGTAGGGGCCTTTTCAGAAAGCCACATTTTATGAATTAGAATTATTATATATGGATATTGACATGAGAAAATGTATCTTTGAGTGATTGTATAAGTCTTATGTAATTGTTGGTTGTCTTGGATGAATATGAATGCTTGATTGGCTGGGTTGTTGTTCGGTTTTGTGAAACGGACAGTTCTTGAAATGTCTCTTTAAAGTTAATTTGTAAAAGCTTGAAATTGAGTTTATTCTGTTACGAATTGATTTGAATTTGATTTGGTGTTCTTGAAATCTGATCATGATGCACTTTTGGAAACAACTTGATTTTGAATTGGTCTGGCTTTGAACCCCTTGAAGAGGGTTGCGGAATGGTTTAGTTGGGATCCGAAAAGGGTGGCAAAGTCCAAGTTTTAGGGGAGGTGCTATCGAAATTTCTATAAAATCCGAGACTTTAATTGAAAATGTCATTCGAAAAATTATGAATTTAAGGCCTTTTCCATTTCACTTGGAGAATTGTGAATTTAAGACTTTTATTTTTTTCACTTGAACTATTTATGAAAGTGATAAAACCATGTTTCGAAAAGGATCTTGGAAAAGAGGGTTATGCCTTAGCTTTGTTCCTAAGAAAAGCACTATATTTTTGGGTGCAAGTTATTCAGAAGAGAATTATGTTTTTTTTAAACTGTTTAAAGGGTGGAAGGAGTTTAGGTTTCCTTGAATTTGTTTCCTTGAATTTGACTTAAACACAGTTTATGTTGTTTGAATTTGACTTAAAGGTTTCAATTATAGAAGTTTTAGTGACTTTGAAAGAATTTGTATTTCGATTTACTAATTTCAATTTTTGACATTTTAGGGAAGGTTTAAAGTATTCTTTGAATTCTGGTTTAGCAAAACTAAAATGATTTTGAGCCGTTGGAAACGTTTCAGATTTTTTTAAACATGGGGTTGAAATTGGTTTTAGTATAAGCAAAGGAAAAGACTTTGAAAATGTGGTTGGAGTAATTGATTACATGGCTCAGCTTGGCTTAAATTCTATTCTTATTACTCAAACCAGGAAGCCAAGGTTTTAAAGATTTTGAACGAATTTGTGGGAATGAGTTATGTTCTTCTCCCCTAAAGACTTGAGACTCTGCCGGAAAACTTTTGTTATAAAATCTCATTGTTGGATGGATGATTTTGAATATTTCGAAATAGATCTTTAATTTGCCATGGTTTTGGAAGTTTTGGAAATAGGATGCCAATGGTGGCTTTGTTTTTAAAAAGGGAACCTACTTTGAGTAAAAGTGTCTTATGAGCCTGAGATGATTTGAGAAATGGGAAATTTAAAGCCAAGGCTGAAAAGAGTTGATTTTCTTTTATTTCAAAGTGAAGTGAATTGAGAAAAAAGTGATTTATGGCTTGAATGATGATTTTATGAATTTGATGATGTTGGATGGTGAAAGTGCTATTTTGTTATGAGTCGGAATGGCTGTGTATGATAATGAATTATGGCTGATTGCGAAATATGTTATGAGTCGGATGACTGACTATGAATCATGAATTTAAGCCGGATGGCTGAGATGAATGTTGATTTATGGCTGAGAAGGATAAATGCATATATGTTGAGTTATTGATATTGTGATTGTTGCACTTCCAATTATCTGAGATACGAGTTTCCCTGGGTAGAAGCAGTGGCTAGCCACCACGTGCTCCATGTTGAGACTCGATACTCTGCTGACCCTATGTCGTAAGTGTGGCCGGACACTGTGAAAGTTCCGGATGAGCTCGCCCCCGTGAATATACACCAGTGAGGGTGTTGGATGTGGATTATGATTATGATTGTGAATAACTCGAGTTGGGGATGCACGACAGAGGGACTATACAATGGTTAGCTACCAGGACTTGTCGGGTTGGCTTTATAACCGACAGATGATATCATCAGCCACTAGGACAGGCATTCATCATATGCATCTATGTGACATTGTTTGGGTGTGCATATTGTACCTGGTTTGCCTTTGTGATTACTTGTGATTAACTGCTAATTGTTCTACTTACAGTAACTGTTTGTTTGTGCTTGAACTTTCCTATTTGTGTTTGCGACTGAGACTCTATTGGATTGTGGTGATTGGTTGTTGTTTGGGTTGTTTGGGCCTAAAGCCGTGGTTGATCATGAGGTGGACCGAAGGCCATGCTTGGTTGATGTTTCTGGTTTGAAAAAGTATGAAAAACTAATTTTGATTAGTATAGATAAACCTTTTGAAAGGCTTTTGAATTAATCACTGTAATGATTTTATCTTGCGTATCCTATTATAGTA
Organism: Arachis ipaensis; assembly: GCF_059453495.1. Classification (NCBI taxonomy): domain Eukaryota; kingdom Viridiplantae; phylum Streptophyta; class Magnoliopsida; order Fabales; family Fabaceae; genus Arachis; species Arachis ipaensis. The sequence continues at coordinate 25,202,223 of NC_142436.1, forward strand.
ATTCTGCAACCCTATAGTGAGAACCCTTTCGAGCTTATTTCTTTTCTGTTAGACGATATTTCTGTATTATTTTAGTATTTATGTTTCCCTCGCCTTTAACTTTGTAAGTTTTGTAAGAGGGATAGGAGTTTGATGTGAGATGCTTGTAAATTAATATGTATGTATATATATATGTGTGTGTGTGTGTGTGTGTGTGTGTGTGTGTGTGTATTCCTGGTGAGTAATGTAACTTATATTGTGAGTATAAATGTACGTTCTCGAAAAGTTTGGTCTAAGTTTTAAACAAGCTCATATTTTAGTATAAAAAAAATTATAAAAAGTCGTCGTAATACCTGAGCTATCAGAGTGGTGCAGCCAGAAGCGTGACATTTTGATAGTTAGGGTGTTACACTATCTATAGTAAGTTTAAGTCTTTTGAGTTTTTTTAATGTACATAAAACATAATTTACAAATATGTCTTATATGGGAGTTTAATAATAATAATAATAATAATAATAATAATAATAATAATAATAATAATAATAATAATAATAATAATAATTATTATTATTATTATTATTATTATTATTATTATTATTATTATTATTATTATTATTATTATTATTATACATTTATCACAAACATTTTTTAAATTCATCAAGTGGAATCCTAATTCTTTTTCTTGTAAACTCACCGCACCCTCCAATTTATCCAGAACTATCACCACCCACTCCACTCTTTTCTTGTCTTTGTCGTTACCGTCGCCGTCTAATCCAGCACTTGCTACTGGTCTCAGCCCATCTCTCGGCATCGTTCCTAGGCTTTTTCTCCCCGTCTCCTCTTTTCTCTTCACTTTTCGAGTTGTCGTCAGTGCCGTGGTGCTCCGTCTTCCCCTTCTTCTCCACTTCCAGATTTCCAATGGAACCTCAGTTTCAGGTATGAATTTGCTTAATTAATTTCATTTTTTTGTTCCTATTATTTGGTTGTTTGAATTTTTTGGATTTTCTTTGACGAGAGTTAAAAAATTTTAGAATTTATTTTTATGATTCTGATTTCAATTTCTGTGTTTTTATTCTGTTCATGATGTTCTAGTTCTATTTTTTGTTCTATTTTTTATTTGTTATTATTGTTTAATTTTTGTAGTCTGTTTGCAAATTCAAAAATTATTATTGTGATTCTGTTTGCAAATTCACTGGTCATTGATTAGTTTGATTATTTGATTATAAGTTTATAACTAATTTGTGCTATTTTATTGGGTAATTAACTTAAGTCACCATAAATTATAAGTAGCATCGAATAGTCAGACACACAATGGATGAAAATAGGAATAATGTTAGTGATCATGTCGATGAAGATGCAACGTCTAACGCAGTGGATATGGATCAATATCATATAAGCTCTTGGGAAGATATTAGTAAGATCGATTTTTCGGGCCTATCTATAGAAAATATTTATCAATTTCACTTTGTTGATCTTGGCTTGGCATTCGAATTTTATAATTCATATGCCAAGACGAGGGGCTTCAGTGTGCGAAAGAGTAGGAGTAGAAAAGTTGATGGAAAATTTAGAGAAAAAAAATATATGTTTGTTCTTGTGAAGGCTATAGATTAGAAAAATGGAACAAGTTGGAAAATCGAGTTAGGGAGCCAAAACCAGAGACAAGATGTGGTTGTATGAGTAGATTTCATGTTTTCTTGTATGTGATAACTGAGAGTTGGGTAGTGAGAGATTTTTGTGATGAACACAACCATGAGTTTGTTGTCCCAAAGTTAGCAAGAATGTTAAGATCTCACAAGAAAATAACTGATCTTGACATAAGCAAATGAACCATATGAAAGAGGTGGGGATTAGCATACTAAACATATTTGGGTCATTAGCTAGCCAGTGTGGTGGGTATGAGAATGTTAATTTTTTAATTAAGGATATGCATAATCAAGTTGCAAAGCAAAGAAGACAATTACCTGATGATTTAAAGTCTACAATGGCTTACCTGAAAACGCTAGTAGAAACGGATCAAAACTTGTTCTATAGTGTTAGAGAATGGCAGAGAAGGTGTGTTTCGGCAAATTTTTTAGTGTGATGGCCGGTGTCAGTTGGACTACGATCTATTTGGGAATATGCTAGCATTTGACGCCACATATAAAAAGAATATATACATATTGCTGGCGGTAATATTCTCGGAAGTTAACCACCATCATCAAACCGTTGTATTTGGTTCTACGATAGTTTCGAATGAGAGAAAAAGTACATATGTGTGGTTATTAAAATAACTTCTCATAGCAATGAAGGGAATTAAAGACACCAACTTTAGTATTTACGGATGGTCATCCATCGATGGCTATCGCTATTCAGGAAGTATTTTCCAATACACATCATAGGTTATGTGCATGGCACTTGATGCGTAATGCAACAAGCAATATTTACAAACCTCAATTTACGAAAATGTTTACAAGGTTAATGCTGGGTGATTACAAAGTTGATATGTTTGAATAAAAGTGGGAGAAAATGGTTGGATGCTTTGGAGTGGAAGATCACGAATGGATCATAGATATGTATGGCAAAAGAAACATGTGGCCTACTGCTCATATCTAAGGAAAATTTTTTGCTGGGTTTAGAACAACTTCGAGGTATGAAAGTCTACATGTTGTCCTAAAAGATATCTTAAATCACGCCATAATTTGACAAAATTTTTTTAACACTTCTAGCTTTGTTTGAGCTACATACTACACAGAGAGGATTTGGTAGATTTTAAATCATCAACTGGACAACCTGTGATGTAGACACACTTTCAACAATTACAAAGGTCAGTAGCCACCATTTATACCCGAAAAATTTTTATGTTGTTCTGTTCAATGCTTCACAAGGCCAGCACATTGAAGGTTATATATGAAAAGGAAACGGGTTCTTGTAAGATATATCAGGTGTCAAAATCTTACAAGCCTAACATGATATGACATGTATCTTTTCATGGAGAGCAAGATGAATTTAAATGCTCATTCATGAGATGGGACTTCATAGGTATTCCATGTAGTCATATACTTGCTAGAGGATATGATGACATAGGCGGCTTGATGAAGGATTCCTTGGCTATCAGTCGGCGTGCATGTTTGGCACATTGGTGTAAACAAGTTATGAATGAAAGGAGCCTAAAAGGGGATGTATTTAATGAATCACGAGATGTATTGGTAAATATACTTTCATAAATTAGGGCTCATACTAGAAACAATAACATGATGGAAGGGCATGCGGAATACATATATGAAGGCCTTGAAAAGAATCAAAGTATTGAGATAGAGACCACAAAGAAGCCTAAGCATTGCAGCTATTGTCGCAAGGGAGGTCATAACACAACTACGTGTTCCATGAGGAAAATGGATGAAAGGACTCCCCAATTTGATGGTGACGATGTGGAGAATGGTGAGGGTGAAGACTACTCCTTCATAGATGCTGAAAGTGATGAGTATGTTAACACCGAATGGTTTGATGATGAATATGTAAGTACAATAAATTTGTTGAGTATATTTTGTTACGTATAATATTGTTTGGTAGCTCATTAGCCTTCGTATTTATAATTATGATCCAGGAATATTTAGCTTCCTCAACATATTACGAAAAGAGTGGTGGTGAGACTGAGTCCTCAATGGATTTCGATTTTGATGATATAAAATGTTTTAAATTTTATTTTTTATTTTTTACTATACTTACTTTCCTTTTTTATAAATTTAAAAATATCTCTTAAATTTTATGGGCAAATGATGACGATGACGCAGAGTTGTGAACCATCCATTGCATCAACCAAAGAAGAGTTTAAATTCCTTTTTTTTCCTGTTTTTTATTTTTATTTTTTAGATTTTGCTTTTGGAACATGTTTACATCACTTTGAATCTTTTAAATTTTAGAACAGGGTGAATGAGTTATTCATGTGTTTAATAGGGTTAATGAAATTCATTTTGTACTAGTCAGATTTGGTGCTGTTGGTGTTATTGTTTCTTAAATTTTCTTTGTTTTCTTTTCATTATTAGATTGCTTTATCTGTTTAAGAGATATCATTTAGTTATTGATAGGTATAGTATGGTATTTTAAGATGGTATGGTATTTTAAGTATTAGATATGAAAAATTGAGGTGGTTGGGTATGTGAAATTCTCTATACTGGGAGCTCAATTATTTTCTAGAGTTACTCTACGACCTACCTCTGAGGGTAAGACAGACTTTTATGAGGTTAATCATAAATTGGAGAGTGGGGTTTACATGTGCAATTGATTTGTAGTCATATAGTTAATTATAAGGGGCTATATTTTTTTTTCTCCTTTAATTTTGTTATAATGAGATTGTATAGTTTGGTTGGGTTGTATTCATATAGCATTCTCACACATTTGATCTTGTACTAAGTCTGATATAGTAAATATTTGATGCTGTAATTGGTATGTTGTTGATGACATTGGGGATGTGAAGTAGAGGAAACATCAAATCACCTGCTAGTGCTTTTCTTAAATTTTTATTTTTAAATACTTTGTTTACTCATCGACATCACTTCGAATACTAGAGAAATTACCTATATTTTTTTAGGTTTTGCTTAAGAAATGTTGACTAACAACAGTGGAACATTTCAACCCCATCATTTTACTTCAGTAATGTCCATTTAAAAAGTACAGCCAAGTGTATAATATGATCCTTTACAATCTTTTATGGAGTGTTTTTTTTATGTCACTTCTAATTTGATAAGATTTTGTTGTAGATGTGCTTTATATTGAGAGTTAAATCTCCTATATGGAAGTGGTATTATCAAATTGATCCTGTATAAACATAATGATTATCTGTCTTGTGCTATGGTCTTCAAGATAATTCTAAGCTTACGAGTTTGCTAACTGGGATCCATTTACAAGCATAGGAAGAGACCCTTGGGTATTTGAAATTCTAAACTTGCATTGGGATGGGGTTGATAAAAGTTGGAAAGTGCAACACATAGTGAACTATTTTTTTGTCCTTTCATATTTTCTTTTCTAGCAGTTTCTCCCCCACAATTATATAATCTTTTGATGAATTCAGCAATAGCTAAAGTATGGTAGATCATGTATTATACTATTGAGTTCATAGCACATATGAAGAAATGAATAATGTCCTAAAGGTGGAACCAATTAAAATACAAACTTTTCTATAATACTGAATACTCCTTTCATCTTTAATTAACTGAACATTTAAATTTTTACTTGATTAGAAAAATAATTGAAATATAATACTGAATACTCCTTTCTTAGCCTCCATGTTGATACCTACACTTAATCAGCAATTCTCACAGTTCCATTGTCTAGGCCTTCGTCTGGTAATTTAGCAACTAGCTCAGTTACCCTTCCTCCACAACCAACTACATAATCACCTTCACCTCCACCTCCATCCACTTGTACATTTAATATGCACACCATGTAACGAATGGAGCGCTTCCCTCTTTAGAACTCCAGCCTCTTCCTCAAGATACAACTCTGTTATCTGGTATAAAATGCACGTCACCATCACCTTGTGTGAATTCATCTAGTAATGGGATCGTTTAATAGTCGTTGTTCAAAAAATCATCATTTTATCTCTGCACAACTTGCAGATAAAAGCCTAGTTTCTTTCATACCCAAATTCCAGGCACTCTCAACTATGATCCAATTATTGTTAAACAACTCGATGAAATAGGCAAAAAAACTAGTATCAATTTCATACTGGAATAATATCATTTGATGAATTGCCACAATATTTCATAAATGTTAAGCAACTAAATAATCTAAAAACTAGTATCAAATAATATAAATTGCAACAAGCATTTAACTATCTCAAATTAACACTATTAAAATTAGATACTGCAAACTAGGGCATATAAATAACAAATAAACTATGGTTTGTTGAGTTCGTTGAGTTGAATCCAATGCTCACTAGTGTTGTCCATAATTGTTTTTCTCAATTTATTGGAGGGTCCCAAAACCAAGTCTATGATAATTGTGATTAGTATCTGATTTTCAGAAATCTAAAATCAATAAACAAAAAGAGAAAAAACAAATTTAAAATCAAGAGGTCACTAGAGAACCCAATAAAAGAAGCAAATAACAAGGTTTTACAAAATTTTTAAAACATATATGAAATAAAATGATTGACATTGTCACCTTTGCTGGTATCATGGGATTGAATGAATATTCCATATGCAACCAGCTTAGTACCTATAAGGCAGAATCTTCCTGGCGTGTTGGGAGAGGTTGCACATCATGATCTACTTCAATTGTTTGAGAAGACCAACCACCAGAGAACTCACCATGTTCAAAAGGACAAGCTTCAAATATGATAAAGAAATAATCTAAGACAAAACAATAGCCTATAAAAAGTGAATAGAATTATTATTTGCAAGGAGGTATCATTGACACAGAGCCACATCAATTGGAATGGTCTAGATCAAAACCAGAGTATTAGTAGATTCAGTCCGTGGTTCCTTGCACTCAGGTCTCAGGTAGCAGGTTAGAGTTCAAATGGAAAACAACTTTTAGTTCCAAGCTCATGACCATTAGATACCAATGATCATTATCTTTAATGGGAATGTAAATCTGAATAAATGCATTATTCAATAGAGGTGTCAAAAAATATAAATAGTTTTAAGCTACCTAAAAAGATAAGAACAAGAGCTTATATATTGAAGTGAAAGGTATTTTCTCATATAATCGGATACACATGTATCAATTAACTCTTTTATTTGGAGATGTTCAAATACATTAACCTGTTTTAAATGTCATAAAAAATGTAAATAAAAAGTATAAAATAAAAAATATTAATTATGTTAATTGTTAAGAGCACGTAATAAAAAAAAATTCTAGTAATAATTCTAACTTGCAGGCGCAGATTAAGAACTTATTTTGTCAGAAAAATATTTTTAAATAACAATTATATTTTAGAAAAATTATTATTATAACAATAGATAGTTTAGTTATATACCAGAAAGGTAGTCAGTCTTTTAATTATTTTATAATTTACGTTATCACATAAATAAAAAGATAAAAACATTCATAAAGTACGGACTAATCTCAATCGTCAAGCATTTCGAAATCCAAACATTCTTATTTCATAACCATAAAAGACGTACTGAAAATGAGGGAAGAAAGCACCAAGTTGTCTTTAGTGTAATGCTTTTTTTGTCCCAAGTACATTTCCTAGACCAAAGCTCGATTATCTAATTCAAGCATAAATATGGTTAGGAATTGATCACGTTATTGGGCATATAGATGACTAATTTAGATTGATATACATTTACCTTATGAGTAACTGTATGATCCTTGTTCAAGCAAAAAATTTCTTGACGTGTTGTGAACAAACCTCCTATCTTTATAATATTCTCACGGATAACAAGTAAATATAGGTTCAATGCGAAAATAATAGCGAATGAATATTAACCATATTTAATAACACAAAAAATGTATACCTTGGTAATAAATCCAGATAAAAAACATATGCAAAGATATCTACCTGTCCCTTACTTAAGTTAATGTCGCTACCCATCTTAAAATAAGTTGTTATTCCCTGTTTGAGTTCAAATAATCTTTATTAAAGCATTCTATGCATATCACTCAAAATTAAAATTTGTAATTTATCAACCAGAATGCTTTGGATAAAAAAGAAAAAATAAAAGAAAAAAGAATATTTGACCTTTGGTTTCCTTTGCACAAGCATATTTTGTTGTCCAAAAATAGATAGTGGTTTCGATTCTGCGCGAACACGTGTAGCAACTGGCATTTTTTATGCTCGTACTGTTTCTCCACGGGATACTTGTGCATCTACTTCACATGTTGGCATCTGACATAGTCGTTGCACACCTTTGAACGCCAACATACAAAATTTGGGAATTTTAAACTTATTCCTTTTATAAGAATATATAAATACATATGGATGTGCAATGATTTTACCTCGACCATATTTTGGAACATGTATATCCTTTCACCAGGTTCAGAAAGCCATGGATTTGATATTGGTTTCACCTTTCCTTTTCCATTTGGCTACGATGATATTCTTTGGCGTTTGATAGAGGGATTGCTCCGTTGGACAGCAACTTTGCGTGGATCTTGGGGGGTTATGGTTGTTCGATCTAGTTCCATGACATCATCGTCATCATTTGACACATCTAGACATATATTTGGGTCCATATCCATATTAAACGTTGACTTGGGATCACTCTTTTTGTGATTTTTTGTAATTTTGCATATCTTATGAGGGGTGGTAATAGGATTGATTTTGCTATTTTTCGGAAGTCTTGCAGTCTCTTTCAACTCAGGGTTGAAATAAAGGGAACTTATGCATTAAATCATGGATTTCAGTAGAATTTGCTCATCTCAAATACTATTGTTAGCTCTTTTGATGTCCCACAGGTAACAGATATAATATAGGCAATTTAAAACACAAATGCATTGAAATTTAGAATTGACACAAATATTTGTTCATCTTACGTACATCTAAATTAGCCATAACTACTCTCCTCTCAAAGGAGTTCATCGAAACACTTGGTGGCGCACATGAATCAGGTAAACTGAATCATGGTAGCAAAAATAACAATAAAAGTAATGAATTTAGTGTAGATTCTTACCCATGACTATTATTGATTGCATTGATCAGAGCAATTCTCCCTCATTTATTTTTTTTCTCTAAACAAACTCCTTTCTTTCAAGATCTTGTCACATACACACCTTTAACCCATGCATTGATACCATTTTTGCGAATTTTTTCAATATCAGTACAGAAATATGATAGAATCAGTCCATTAATGGAAATTGATTTGATTTCATAAATGTAGATTTTTTTTATTTATTTTTGAAAATCTTCTCCAATTAAGGTATCCAATCAATAAAAGGTGAATGTGAATGTGTGATTAAAGTAGCTGAAAATTTGTAAATACCTGACAATCAGAATTTTGTACAATGCTGTCCATATGATGATGATGACTTGATGCATCGTCGTCACCATCTCCATGCCGACCTTCTTCATTGTTGCGGTGCTTCCAACTTCCCCTTCTATTCTCACGTCAATCACTGAAGAAATTAGGGCATTATCTTCCATTTAGTCTTCACACTAACTTTCTAGAAATTGCCCCCATTTAATGCTGCAGATATTTGGCTAAGAAAGGGCATTAGCTTATACATTTGGTCTCACATTTTTGAAGTTCCTTTTTCCTGAGATTGAGAGGTTGTAATTAATAATTAGGTTTTATTCTTTGGGTGGGGTCCTTCACCACCAAAATAAAATAAAATAAGTAACGAAATTGCTTTTAAATTTTTCAAATTCAAAATTGATTACAAATGTTATTAATAACTTGCAAATTATAACGTAGAATTATTTATTGTCAATAAATTTGCATCATTTAATTCTATGATTTTCCATATTTGTAATTAATATAATAAATTAATATCAAATAAAATTATATCAATATTTTAAAGATCAAACTTTTTAAAAACTTTTTTAATAACTTTCAGTTTATAACTTCTTTAATAAATATAAGTACCGTTGTATTTATTTCAACAACGTTATATTTAAAAATTCTTAATAAAACGATAAAATAAAATATTTATATTACTGCCCTAGTAAATGACTCATGTACATCTTCATGGCTAAGTAAGTCATGCTAAGACGAACCAAACCAAGGTCAAGTTCGACTTACTAAAAGCTCAAAAGTTGTCTCAAACTTTTCTCATCTGTCATAGTTATATAAATGTATATATAATACATTTATATAAATGTTATAGAGCTCAACTTCAAGCTCAAACATAGTTCACAAACTCATGAGAATAGCGTATCGAGTTGTTAACAACTTGACATCTCTCTAATACATAAGTTTGTTTTGACTTACTTGCAGTCCTAATTAGTATTAAGCAAATGCGCATGCATGTTCTTAGGTGCTACATGGATTCTATCTCACGCACATCACAATCATAAAAGTGGACTTTTTTATTTATATACGCATGGAAAAAACATTATTTCCCATAATGCGCATGCCTCAAAAGTGTTCTTGAAATGCGCATGGCTGTTTCATGCCAAGCATTCACGAAATGGAATTAGCCTCCATTTCGAGGGTGGTGCACTCGAAATTGGTGAGGAGTACTGTGCACGTCAGAGAATCCATTTCAAGGGAGGCAGGCACGAAATGGAGCAATTCATGTATACCAGCCACAAAATGGAGCAATTCGTGACTGACACACACAAAATGGGGACTTCAATGGAGCTGAACACGAATTGGCCACTCATATATGGGTGATGGGTCATACATTATTCAGCTACGTGCATAACTCATTCTACAGTTAATGTTCAATCTTAAATCAATTGAATTTCTTACTCCATATATGCAATAAAATGTGATGATGATTATAAAATTAAAATTTTCCAACATTATGCCAATTTGATGAGCTTTATTACGATTATCCCTATTATTATATTGCACATTCTCATGCTCTTAATGGATAACATTATCAATATTATATAAATTTAATTTTGGATCATTTATATAAATAAAATAAATGAAGCTCAAAATTATACATACTTCTATATATTGAAATCGAATCAACTTAATTCGATTTATACAATATATGATTTTAAAAGTAATTAAAATATTATATCAATTAAATTATCATCTAATTTGTAAAATTAAGTGTAGAACAAACGTTTTGATGATATTATACGTTACTTCTAACTCTGAAAAATTCAAGTTTTAATTCATATGCCACTTTGAAGAGCTATACCTTATATTAACTTTTTCAACATCGAAAGTCTCATTTATGACTCTTTAGATACTAATGCGTCAAAGAATAATTTTTAATGAATTTTTAAAAATCATTTATTGTTTCATTTTGAATTTATAAATTCATAAAAATATAATTTTTTAGAATTTGAACTAAAATACGAAATTTGAATTTATATTTTTATTTGTTTTGATTTTTTTTATATTTTATTTGAATCTGCGTGTGTCAGTCACGGATTGCTCCATTTTTTGGCTGGTGTACATGAGTTGCTCCATTTCGTGCCTGCCTCCCTTGGAATGGGTTCTCTTACGCGCACAGTACTCCTCACCCATTTCGTGTGCACCTCCCTTGAAATGGAGGCTAATTCCATTTCGTGAATGCTTGGAATGAAATGGCCATGCGCATTTCAGAAACACTTCTGAGGCATGCGCATTATGGGAAATAATGTTTTTTCCACGCGTATATAAATAAACATGATGAATAGCATCTTGTGATGTAGGTCTTGCAACTCTGGGTGGTGAATCAGTTCTTAAACTGAATTATTGAACTTTGAAATCTTCTTGTCACATGTCCTAGATGGAAAAAAAGTTATAAATTACTAGAGGATAGTAATTTTTTATATCTAAATTTTAAAAAAATTTACCTGATGAATGTTTCGGCGAGATAAGGGGATAGAACAGAGATGAAAAGGAGGACATCCAACGACCAGACGACAAGAACAGACAAACAATGATGAACATGGGACAAATCAGAGGGTGAGATAACAGGAAAAAAACAAATATGATGAGGCGAAGCGGCGGTGAGGTGATGATGAAGGAGGTGGCAGCGAGGCGATGATGAAGAAGACGGCGAGAGGCAACGAACCACAACGTGAAGTGCTGTCGACAAACTTCGCAAAAGAGAAGTAGAATGACAACAAAGAGAAGTCAAACGACGAGTTTCAAAAGAGGAGGAGTGCTAGCGGTGAGAGGTCCGGCTTTGGCGTAGTAATTTTTTTCTCTCTGAGAAGTGAAGAAAGGGAGTGGGGGAGTGGGGTGAGATTTGAAAGAGAAAGAGGCACCGTTTAGAACCAAAAAAAGGATGTTTAGGAAATTAGGGTTGCTGCTATATTAGTGTGTGTGTGTGTGTATATATATATATATAATTAATTTCTTTTTAATTATGAGGCACGAATCTGTGGATCGGATCCGCGAATACAGGTGTGATATTTATGATTCGATCTCATTGGAGTACATATCAAATAATATCCGCCATTTGCGAATTGGATGCGGATAAATACCGCAGATCTTATCTGATCCATGTTCATCCCTGGTAATAAATTAACTGTTTAAAATGCACTTCAAGCATGATACTTATATTTAAATAAAGGGTTAAGTACGATTTTGGTCCTTAAGGTATAGGCTGAAAATTTTTTTCATCCCTAACATTTTTTTACATACAAAATCATCCCTAAGGTTTAAAACCAAGTTTTAAAATCATCATTTTTACTTAAATATTAAAATTTTGGACCAAGTTAGTCATAATAAAAATTTTATAAAATAAAAAAAAAAAGAAAAAAGAAGAGCAAGAGAGTGTTTTTGCTCATACGAAGGGGAAGGGAAGAAGAAAGAGGATGGGAAGAAGAAAAGGTAGCTATCTGCGATCCGCCTCTGCCTCCGGTTAAGTCGTCACCTCCGTACAATTTTGGTCCCTAAGGTAACGACAATTATAAAACCAAGTTAAGTCTTAAGGACTATTTTCTATGCAAAAAAAGGTTCGGGACGAAAAATATTTTCGACGTATACCTTAGGGACTAAAATCGTACTAACCCTTAAATAAAATATGAAGAGAGATTTATTTCATTTATAAAGGATGACATCCACCATAGAAAAAGCATCAAGACAACAGTTTTTTGGTTGGGGTTGTGGTTCTAACACCACCCACATAAATGTCATAATCTCAATTAGATGAATTGTTGGTGAAGTATCGACAAAGGTTTTTTGTAACCACTGTTAGAAGCACTCAATCTTTACTAGCAATTTTTAATTATCACAGAGTATGATTTTCGCAATTTTTGTGGTGATTTCAAACAGTCAAAATATAAGACGTAAAAAAGGCAAAAGATAATTGTGATGTTTATCACCGTCCAATCCTTCTGGTAGAAAGCTTTTAATCGTTATGATGATCTCCACTCCAATGTTCCGATATAATACCTGAAATCAAGGTGGTATGGGACTAGACGTGAGGTTCAAACTTTTTGGGAAAGGTTCTGACTTGTTCGCCAAGACAGTAGTCTATCCGACGTCCTCACCTTGATGGTGGTGGGTGGTACCTGCAAGAGACTCTGATGCTTAAGTTGGCAAGATTTTAAAGCATGCTTAAGTGATCAGGATTGAGAAATACCTGAATTTGATAGGATATTTATAAAAGGGAGGTGATGACTTGACCATTACTCCTGAGTTTCTCCACTATTAATAGTGAGTAGCTTCTTCCTTAGTATTTGGGAAGTTATCTGATGCAAACAAAATTAACCTTAGGGTAAACTTTGAAGAGCATGATACAAAAGGATAGGAGAATTCTGTTATAATTGTGGATGACATGGCAATAAATATGAAAATTGTGGTAACAAGAAAGAGCAGCAAAGCAAAGCAACTACCTACAAAGTTGAAGGATTACATTGTAGGAAAGGCATGAGAGTGTAAGCATCTAGCTTCTTCTTTTGGTCTTATTCTTTCGTCAAAATTCCTCTAATTCCTTGTTCTATTCTCTGTATTCCACGTGACAATCAATTCCAGAAATTTTAGAGAGCTTGCATAGATTATACATAGCCCATACATATGGTTTTCATTTTGTAGTTCAAACATAAACCAAAGATACTAAAAAAATATTTCTATTTTGCTAATTTTGTTACTCTATATTACTATAATTTCTTCTAGCCACAATTACTTGTCATTTTCCATTATTATCCAATGTTGGTGTTAGAAACAACAGACTAAACTAAGAAAAGTATGGTGTAATATTGAGTGCGTTGAGAATGATACAATGTACAAGGGTATGTATATGTACTAGAAGAATCAAAGCAATAAAAGCGTAATATCCTATAATAAATATATAAATATGCTAAATAATGCAAATTAATCTAATTGATCCTAATTATACTCTAACATTCTCCCTCAAACTCAAGTGGGAGCTAAAGATACCATCTTGAGTTTGGACACTAGAGTCTGAAAATGAGTAGGATGATGAGCCTTTGTGAAGATATCAACAGTTTGATCCAGAGTCCCAACAGCTACGAGACAAACAACATCAATAAGAAGGCGTCGCCGGACAAAATGACAATCGATCTCAATGTGTTTGGTGCATTCATGAAAAACATCATTATGAGCAATCTGAATAGCACTGTGGTTGTTACAATAAACATCAGTTGGAGATGATTGAGGGGCACCCAAGTCTTCGAGAAGCAAACAAATTGAGACAACCTCAGCAATAGTGTCAGGGGAGAGCATGGTATTCAGCTTTGGTGCTTGATCGAGCAATGAACGTTTGTTTCTTGGCTTGCCAGGAAATGAGAGAGTCATCAAGAAACAAACAATAACCAGTAGTAGAATGACGATCAGTGGGATCACCAGCCTAATCAACATCTGAGTTCGCTTGAAGGGTTAAGGATGAATGGGCAGAAAAATGAACACCATGAAACAGAGAACTGCATCATAGTGAATAGTACGAGGAGCTGACAAGAATTGGCTAAGAACATGAACTAGATAGACGATGTCTGGTTTTGTGATAGTCAAGTAGACGAGTCCTCCAACTACCTGTCGATAAAGAGTAGGGTTATCAAAAACAGTGCCATCCATATAAGTAAACCGAACATTAGGCTCAAGAGGGGTAGACTCAGTACGACTATCTGTAATTCCGGCTCGAGCAAGAAGATCAGAAGCATACTTAGCTTGAGAGAGATAGATGCCATCATCTGAGGATATGACTTCAAGGCCAAGAAAATAACTGAGTGAACCAAGATATTTCATCTCAAAAGTGTGGTGAAGAGATGCTTTAGGATTAGAGATACCATCAACATCATCTCTAATAATGATCATGTCATCAACATACAAAAGTAGAAGAACAAACCCACGTTCACTTTTATGAATAAAGAGAGCATTCTCATGAGGGTTGTAAGTGAAACCGAGATTGCATATAGTGGTGCTAAACTTTTCAAACCATTCACAAGGAGCTTGCTTAAAGCCATAAAGTGCCTTACGAAGGAGACAGACTTTGCTACAAGGATATCCCACGGCGTGGTTTCATATAGACCTTATTTTCCAAATCCCCAATAAGAAATGCATTATTCACATCCATCTAACTGAGAGATCATTTTCTGACTGCAGCAATGGCAAGGAAAGTGCGAACTGATGTGAGAAAAGCAACAGGAGCAAAAGTCTCTTCATAATCAATACCATACTCTTGCGTACATCCTTGAGCGACCAATCGTGCTTTATAACGGTCAATAGAACCATAAAAGTAATTTTTGATCTTGTATACCCATCTACTAAGCACAATTTTGTAATTAGAAGGAGGATCAACCAAGTCCAAATGTGTACTTTTTCAAGTGCCTGGATTTGTTCCTGCATTGCTTGCTACTAATTTGGATTTGTGGAGGCATCTCGGAATGACTGAGGTTCATGGTGATGTAGAATAGTGGAAAAATAATGATAATCAAGAAGATGAGGAGGTCGATTTATTAACCTAGATGAATGATTGGAGGGAGAAGGCATGACAACAAAAGTAGGATCATCATCTGGTCTAGAACCATCAGGAGATGGAAAAGATCAATATAAGGGTTAGTGAAAAACAGTGAGTGAGTACAAGGAATGGACTCAAATAAGGAGAACTTAGAAAATTGTGATGCTCTCAGAATACAACATGATGAGGTATACGAATACGGCTAGAAAGAGGATTCCAACAATGATAACCCTTGTGTTCAGTGCAATAACCAAGGAAACAACACATGCGAGCCCGAAGTTCAAGTTTATTATGTTCATGAGGCTGAAGAAGAACAAAACAAACACAATGAAAAACTCGAAGAGAACTGTAATCTGGATAAGTATGATCAAGACGCTCAAAAGGAGTAATGTTACTAAGGACAGAAGAAGGGAGTCTATTGATAACATGGACAACAGTAAGAACAGCCTCACCCCAAGTATGCTCAGTACACGAAAAAGAAAAAAGCATTGAACGAACAGAGTCAAGAATGTGACGGTGTTTGCGTTCAGCCCGTCCATTTTGTTGAGACGTACCAGGGCAAGAAAATTTAGACAAAGTACCCTATTCAGCAAGAAAAGTTAAAAGTTTGGAGTCACGATATTCCATAGCATTATCGCGTTAAAAAACTGTAATGACCTTGGAAAACTGAGTTTTAATCATAGTGGCAAAGTTAACATAAATCTGAGTTAGCTCATGGTGATTAGTCATCAAATAAACCCAAGTAAAGCGTGAATAATCATCATTAAAAACTACAAAGTATAAACTCCCTCCCATAAAAGCGGTGGGAGCGAGGACCCAAACTATGAGTGGAGAAGATCAAAAGGAGAGAAAGCAATAGATGAATTATTGTGAAAAGATAAAGTAGGTTGTTTGCCGATTTGACAAGAAATGCAATCAAAAGACACATTATTAACCTGACCCAAAACACCCAAATACACAAGAGGATGCAATTTTTTTATAGAGCTGTGGGCAAGATGGTGATGCCTCAAGTGAAGGGTAGATGGAGAAGAAACAGCGCAGAGATTTGATAGAGGAATATTAAGATTCTTGAGCTCAAACAATCTGCCGACCTTACGTCCAGTCCCGATAATCTGGCTTGTCCGATGATCTTGCACACGACAACCAGAAATAGAAAATTTGTCATCAAAACCAAGTTTAACAAGTTGACCAATAGAGATTAGATTAAAGTTTAATTTTAGAATAAAATAAGTATCATGGGGATTAAGATTGGACTGTGAAATAAAACCCTTATATGTCGCGTGCAAGAGGGAACCATCAACAGTGCTAAAAGAAGACGCAATTGTAGTGGTAGATAAAGATGGAAAAGGATGACGCAAAGGAGACATGTGATTAAAGTAACCAGAATCAAAATACCATTTATAATTATCCAGAGGAGTGGAAAGAGCATTGGAGGTATTACCAGAAAAGGAGAGAAGTAGCTTAAGAAGAGACTCAATGTTAGATGGAGAAACAGAAGGTGGATTGAGAGAAGAAGAATAGGTGGAGTTAATAGCAGTAGTAGAAGCAGGCATATTCTGATTAGTGTAGTTAGAACGAGAATGATACTTGTTCTGATCTGAGCGTTGTGGGCTTGTAGGACAGGTAGTAATCAAGTGTTCCAAGAGTTTGCAATAATTGTAGATAAGTGTTGGACAATTGGAGTCAATGTAACCTTTCTGTTTGGATTTTTGACATTTAATAGAAGGACAGTTTGAGAAAAGGTGACCAAATCGGTTACAGTTGCGACAGAATGTACCTTTACTGTCTGTGGTAGCAAAAACATTTGATTTTTCCATGATAATAGATACAAAGACAAGAAAAAGAAGAAACTACAAAATCAGGGCAGAAATTAAGGAAACAGAGGACATAATCCAAAAAGAGCTCACCAAAAAACCTTAGGAGGGGTCCCACTGTTTGCCACGTCAGCGAATGAGGACACATGGCACATAAGAGAAGGAGAATTACACGTCAATGCTAACGCAGCGAGGATGTGGTACGCGGTCAGGACTTGGGTCGGGCTGGGCTGGGAGGAGTGTGGGTTGAATAACGGGTCCGTATAGCACTGTTGCATGACACGTGGAACGCTGCTGGGCCGTTGATCTTGGGCGTAGATCCAATGGTGTTGGAGGCGTCTGGAGGGAGAAAGAACTTGAAGCGAACAATGTGCTTCAGGCGGCGCGTGACGGCGCATTTGGTGGTTGCTGGAGATCATTCTGGACTCATTGAACTCGTGATGATGAGACGAAGATGGTGATAAGGGGCAATGACGAACCAAAGCGTCGAAAAAGAAACAAAAATCAAGGACAAAGAGCATTATCGGGAGAAAACAGAAGGGCTATGGACTAATTTCCATAGGGAAAAAAAACTATGCTCTTGATACCATGTTAAAAACAAGAGATTAAAGTAGAGAAAGTATGGTGTATTATTGAGTATGTTGAGAATGATACAATGTACAATGGTATATATAGGTACTAGAAGAGTCAAAGCAATAAAAGCATAATATCCTATAATAAAAATACAGATATGCTAAATAATACTAATTGATCTAATTGATCCTAGTTATATTCTAACAGTTGGGATAATGGTTGAACTATTGATGGTATCTGAAGTAGTGGATGACAAAGTCTTGCTTTCCATAAAAGTTGGGCCAAACACGGGTCGAGGCATCCATGCCTCGAGTAGGTCAGATAGATTAACCCATGTAACTTTTAAATTGATCCTTTTGGCCTGGACAATTTTGAGTACCATCAAGAATAGACTAGCTCTTTTTGAACTATTACTTTAGTTATTTGGGTCATAGTATGAATAGTTACCATCTAGCCACACTTAAAAAATATGCTAAAAGGCTCCCATCTAAGCACATTCTTAAAGTGTGACCACAAGTTCCATCTAGGTGCGTTTTAAAAGTGCAGAGACAAGTTAAATTCAATTGTCATGTTTTTAAAAGCGTGGTTCGGTCTCCACCAATAGCTATGTTTTAAGTGAGGTAAAAAGTATAATATGACAATTGATCACCAAAAGTGTAATACTAGTAAATAGGCCACAGTCAAATAGGTGATGTTCTAAATAGGACTCAAATGAGGAGAACTTAGAAAACATGTGATGCTCCCAGAATACAACATGATGAGATATATGAATACGGCTAGAAAGAGGATTTCAACAATGATAACCTTTGTGTTCAGTGCCATAACCAAGGAAACAACACATGCGAGCCCAAGGTTCAAGTTTATTATGTTCATGAGGCTGAAGAACAAAACAGACACAATGAAAAACTCGAAGAGAACTGTAATCTGGATAAGTATGATCAAGACGCTCAAAAGGAGTAATATTACTAAGGACAGAAGAAGGGAGTCTATTGATAACATGGACAACAATAAGAACAGCCTCACCCCAAGTATGCTCAGTACACGAAAAAGAAAAAAGCATTGAACGAACAGAGTCAAGAATGTGACGGTGTTTGCGTTCAGCCCGTCCATTTTGTTGAGACGTACCAGGGCAAGAAAAATCAGACAAAGCATCCTGTTCACCAAGAAAAGTTAAAAGTTTGGAGTCACGATATTCCATAGCATTATCACGTTAAAAAACTTTAATGGCCTTGAAAAACTGAGTTTTAATCATAGTGGCAAAGTTAATATAAATCTGAGGTAGCTCATGGTGATTAGTCATCAAATAAACACAAGTAAAGCGTGAATAATCATCAATGAAAACTACAAAGTATCAAGCCCTCCCATAGAAGCGGTGGGAGCGAGGACCCAAACTATGAGTGGATAAGATCAAAAGGAGAGAAAGCAAGAGATGAATTATTGAGAAAAGATAAAGCAGGGGTTTGGAAATTTGACAAGAAATGCAATCAAAAGACACATTATTAACCTGACCCAAAACACCCAAATACACAAAAGGATGCAATTTTTTTAAAGAGCTGTAGGCAAGACGGTGATGCCTCAAGTGAAGGGTAGATGGAGAAGAAACAGCGCAGAGATTTGACACAGGAATATGAAGATTCTTGAGCTCAAACAATCTGCTGACCTTATGTCCAGTTCCGATTATCTGTCTTGTCCGACGATCCTGTACGTGACAACCAAAAATAGAAAAATTATCATCAAAACCAAGTTCAACAAGTTGACCAACAGAGATAAGATTAAAGTTTAATTTTAGAATAAAATAAGTATCATGGAGATTAAGATTGGACTGTGAAATAAAACCCTTATGTGTCACGTGCAAGAGGGAACCATCAGCAGTGTTGAAAGAAGATGCATTTGTAGTGGTAGATAAAGACGGAAAAGGATGACGCAAAAGAGACATGTGATTAAAGTAACTAGAATCAAAATTCCATTTATAATTATCTAGAGGAGTGGAAAGAGCATTAAAGGTATTACCAGAAAATGAGAGAAGTAGCTTAAGAAGAGACTCAATGTTGGATGGAGAGACAGAAGGTGGATTGAGAGAAGAAGAATCGGTGGAGTTAATAGCAGCAGCAGCAGTAGAAGCAGGCACATTCTGATTAGTATAGTTAGAACAAGAATGATACTTGTTCTGATCTGAGCATTGTGGGCGAGTAGGACAGGCAATAATCAAGTGTCCCAAGAGCTTGCAATAATGGCAGAAAAGTGTTGGACAATTGGAGTCAATGTGATCTTTCTGTTTGCATTTTTGACATTTAATAGAAGGACAGTTTGAGAAAAGGTGCCCAAATCGGTTACAGTTGCGACAGAATGTACTCTTACTGTCTGTGATAGCAAAAATATTTTATTTCTCCATGATAGTAGATACAAAGACAAGAAAGAGAAGAAACTACAAAATTGGGGCAGAAATTGAGAAAACAGATGATAGAATCCAAAAAGAGCTCACAAAAAAATCTTAAGAGGGTCCCACTGTCTGCCACGTTAGCAGAGGAGGACACATGGCGCATGAGAGAAAGAAAAGTACACGTCATCGCTAACGCAGCGAGGATGTGGTACGCGGGTCAGGACTCGGGTCTGGCTGGGATGGGAGGAGTGCAGGTTGAAGAACGTGTCCGTATAGCACTGTTGCATGACACGTGGAACGCTGTTGGGACGTTGATCTTGGGCGTAGATCCAACGATGCTGGAGGCGTCTGGAGGGAGGAAGAACTTGAAGCGAACAACGTGCTTCAGGTGGCGCGTGACGGCGCATCTGGTGGTTGTTGGAGATCATTCTGGACTCGTTGAACTCGTGATGATGAGACAAAGACGGTGATAAGGGTGGTGACAAACCAAAGCGTCGAAAAAGAAACGAAAATCAAGGACAAAGAGCATTACCGGCAGAAAACAGAAGGGCTATGGACTAATTTCCATAGAGAAAAAAAAAACTATGCTCTTGATACCATGTTAAAGATAAGAGACTAAAGTAGAGAAAGTATGGTATATTATTGAGTACGTTGAGAATGATACAATGTACAATGGTATATATAGGTACTAGAAGAGTCAAAGCAATAAAAGCGTAATATCCTATAATAAATATACAGATATGTTAAATAATGCTAATTGATCCTAATTATATTCTAACAGTTGGGATAGTGGTTGAACTGTTGATGGTATCTGAAGTAATGGATGACAAAGTCTTGCTTTTGGTCTGGACAATTTTGAGTACCGTCAAGAATAGACTAGCTCTTTTTGGGCTATGACTAGTTATTTGGGTCATAGTATGAACAGTTACTATCTAGCCACACTTAAAAAATATGCCAAAAAACTCCCATCTAAGCACATTCTTAAAGTGTGACCACAAGTTCCATCTAGGTGCGTTTTAAAAGTGCAGGGACAGGTTAAATTCAATTGTCATGTTTTTGAAGGCGTGGTTAGGTCTCCACCAATAGCTATGTTTTAAATGTGGTAAAAAGTATAAGATGACAATTGATGACCAAAAGTGTAATACTAGTAAATAGGCCACAGTCAAATAGGTGATGTTCTAAAAAGCGTGGTGACAGCTCTAAAAACGTGGCAACAGGGCAATTTTATTGTAGTTGATGGAGACGAGAATAAAGATCGCGCTGGTTATGTTGGTTCGACTTATCCCGAAGAGTATGAATTATTGTCAACATCCACAATGTTGTTTTATTTCTAAAATCGTTACATGTTTTATTTAAAAATTTGATAACTTGACGTTTAAACTCAATTTGTAATTTTTTTAATTATTATTCTGTGAGAGTCAATTAAAAAACATTAAATTTATTTTATATTAATTATAATAGATTTGATAGATTTTTTATTGAACAAAATAATCCATACGAAAATCAATGGAGTTATATATCTGGTAAAAAATGAAAAATGTAAAAAAATTTTACGGTTTGATTTGTATTTTTGTATTTTTTTTATGATTTTGTGCAAAAAATTAAAATTATGTTTTTTATTTTCAGCTTTTATTTTTATTTTTTCACAAAATCTTAAAAATATAAAATATCAAAAATAAAAATAAAAAATAAAAATATAATTAAATATATGCACAATTTTTTAGTTGTTCAGGATATTTTTAATCGACAAATCAAAAATTAATTCGTTATAAATCGCAAAATTAGAACTTTTAATACTTATCACTTAAGTGAATCAATAAACCACTAAATTAATTTAAAATGGTTTAAATAAATGCACAATTATATTTATCGTGTGATATATACAGTAGTAAGTTTTTTACTTCAAGATTTATTATATTGCTCAGCTTCTTTAAAAATTTACGCTGATCAAGTGACATAACCCCTCAATATGATCTCCTTGTTGATCAATAGGAAAATGCCACCTTCAGAAGGAATACATTTTGATAATTTAATCCGTCAACATCCATTATATTATAAATTATAATTCAAATATGTAATTGCGTGGTTCTGTTTGCCACCTTTAATCTACATATAATAATTTACACATTTTTTATTAGTTAAATATTCATTTTTAAAATCATCTAAGTTAATAGTATGATTAACTCACACGTTCGCTTAAATAACTGTTAATAAATTTAAATATTACATATATAATATTTTATTAATTAATAATAAATTTTTAAATAAAATTTAAATTTAAATTTTATTAGTCTAGAATATTATGAAAAATTAAAAAAATATATTTGTTTTTAAATAATCACCTGATTTAAAAAAAATTATTGAAATGTGTCAAGAGTTCCAAAATAGTTGATCTATGTCAGCATGCTTGATCTATGTCATGACATACAAAGTGGTTGAAAATAAATTTATATAATTATTCTTAATATTAGTATCGTAATTATTTTCTGTAGTTACTTTATTTACTAATTTCTCTATTTTTAATTTAGTAAAGGGTGTGACCAAAAAGGATAATTAATGTTATATCAATTTGTATGTTAAGTTTTCTCTTCTCGGAAAACCTTTTGTCCCTTTTCTATTTCCTCTTTACATCCAAACAAAATAAAAAACTAAACCTATCCCGTTATCTTTAATTTCTTCTTTCTTTCCATCATTTCGTCAACCACTAATAATGACTAAAAGACAAGATCATTGGATAATCTAATGTAATACTTGGTAACTGTGGAACTTAGCGTTGTATTAGGCATCCAAAGGAATCTAAAGGGCAAAAAAAAAAAGGTGAAGATCAGATGAGGAGCAAATTAGTGGAACAAAGAAATAGGAGAAATATTAGGTGATCGTTAACAATTTTCTTTTTTCATGTATTTGACTTAATATTAATCAATTTTTTATTATTTTTTTAATATTGGCGGTCTAATATTTCTCAAAATTTAATATGATAGTAGAATTTTATATATATGTAACTCAATTCGAGTTTTCCAGTTCAAAATGAACTGAAAATAATTTCTGTAAAACGGATTGAAGAATCAAATTAAGTCCGAAATTGAATAAAAAATTATATTAAAATCATTGATAGAATTTGAAAGAACAAACTAGTTCTTTACTCCAAATTAGAGTGTGGCAACGTCACATTTGGGATCTCTTTTCAAGGGGTAGACCCAAGATTGCAACTTGCTTGACAACTTGTAATATAAGTATATAACTCAGAAAAAGTTGAAAAAAAAAAAAAATTTCAAACACTGAAAAAAGGACCATCTGCCGTACCTTATAGCTTTATAGGCAGTTAAGCGTATTCTGCTATCTGACCATTATACACACAATCTTGTGAGTGAAGAATTGGAAGACCTATAATAATGATACGAGCGTTGATTGGATTCCTACCATTCACAAAGGTATCTCGATCCCATGATGTGTGATGTTTAAAAAGGGGTATTCATCCCTAACTCTTCATAAAAAAATTAATTAAAAATTTTAGTTTAATTTTTACAGAAATTATTTTTAATATGGAAAGAGAGATGGTGTTTTGGTTGAATATTGATATTTGAAGTATATTACAGTAGTATGGAAATCATTCAACACGCCTCCCGCGTGTTGCAACACGCCCCCACGTGTTGGCTAAGAAGCTGCCACGTGTCCAACACGCCCCCCACGTGTTGGCCAGAATGCTGCCACGTGTCCACCACGCCCCCCACGTGTTGCAATACGCCCCCCACGTGTTGGCTTTCCACCCAAAAAATCCACCCATCTGTAATTACACCAAATACTCCCATTTTCAACAAAAACACCAATATTTTTTCCATACAAAAAAAAATTAGCCTAATTTTTAATTATTTTTCTTAAATTTAAAATTGTTAATACAATTATTTGACATTCTGTATGATTCAACCCTGATAAGAAAAGTGTTGATTGCAATGTGACTTAGTTTGGTAAAGTTTTTTACTTTTAAAAGTAGACTTTTTAAAAGTTGTAACATTTATGTTTGGTAAATCAAAGAAAAATAGCTTTTAATAAACACAAGCAACATTAATTGCGTTTGGTAAAATAGCTTTTAAAATTTAAAATACTACAACATTTTTAGATTGAGGCAACATTTAAAAAGGGTTGCCTAAAGGCTGATAAAAGGTTGCTTTTGATCTATGGCAACACTTTTGGACCTAAGGCAACGTTTTTTGGCGGCGTTGCAGATGCAACCGTTGCCTTAGATCAAGGCAACACTTTTTTGTTTCAAAAGCAATGCTTTTGAGAGCAACACTTCAAAGGTGTGTTTGAGACAACACTTTTGTAATGTTGTCTTTTCTCATATTTTGGCCACTACTAAAAAATGTTGCCTATTTGCAATAAAATTCAATCCTTTTATGTGTTATTTAAAAGTTTGAATTTGCAATACTTTAAAGTGTTGCCTATTAGTTTTGAATATGCAACCTTTTAAAGCATTGCCTTTTCTTTTGAATATGCAACCTATACAAGTGGTGCCTTTTCTTTTGGATATACAACCTATACAAGTGTTGCTTTCTCTTTTGGATATGCAATCATACAAGTGTTGTCTAATATTCAAAATATACAAAAAAATAAATTTTACAATAAAATTTTTTGTTCATATATGTGTAATTATTTTAATTAATAAATAAATTTGTGCACAATAGAAAAAAATTATAAAAGAGACAAAATAACTAATAATAAAATTTTAATTAAAATAGATATTAAAAAGTTCAATTAGTATTTCAAATACATGTTCATCAATAATTCTCAACAAAATAATAAAATTCTTGTCTAACAATAATTGTCATAACAAAATAGTAATTAATATTTATCAAAAAGATGTTAATCTACTTACATATTTTATATCCATGCTTGACTTGTCCCATATGCTAAATCTGCAAATAATACACAACAAAAAATAAGCAACTTATCATT
The DNA here is from genome assembly GCF_059453495.1 of Arachis ipaensis. NCBI lineage: Eukaryota > Viridiplantae > Streptophyta > Magnoliopsida > Fabales > Fabaceae > Arachis > Arachis ipaensis. Next base: position 25,227,378 of record NC_142436.1, read on the forward strand.
AAAACTGAAAAATTTCTTTATGATATTAAATACTATAGATATAAAAGCAATAAATAGGTCTAAAAAACTCCTTCTAATGTGGCCAAGGTATAGGACGATAGGATTCTGTTGAAACAAAAGAGATATATTCAGAGACACAATCAATGCAAAAAATGAAAGCTTAGCTGCAAACACCATTTTTGGTGAATTAATATACTCCAAAGGCACATTGTGACTCAAAAAATATGAATCCTGTTCGAAGTTAGTCAAAAAAAGGAGATAATTTTAGTCAAATAGATGGAAGTTAATAATAAAGCACCTTTGTTTTCCTCTGTTCGTAGAGGACTTTTAGCAAACACTTGGTGGGTAGCCAAATAGATTTTGAGTTATGATCATGTGTTAATCATAATTCAGCTGAAAGTAAAGAAATCAGAACACTTAGACAAAGAAAAATCACTTTTTGTGTATAAAGTCATATAACATCATCATCGATACAAAATCAAATAATCATTAGTGGTCATCCTCCAAAATCCCATTTTGCATAATTTGCAAGTAGCTCACCTGAAAATAATTGCAAATAATTCACTTCTTACATACTTACATTAGCAACTAATGAAGTCATTAACTCATGAATACAGATATAGAGAATATAGCTAACAACACCAATTATATATATATATTCCCATGTTTATTCTTTCTTTGATTTTACTTTTGAACTCGTGCACGGTGCACAAACCTTAAAAATAATTGAAGCAAATTAAGATGCAACACAAGAGAGGCAAAAAAAGGAAGAAAAAGAAAAAAAAGGAATGAATGATTTCACGCTTCATCTGTCCAAAGCTTTCAAGATAATAACAAGGTCTCATTAATTGAAAGACTTGCCAATTTTCCAGCCTACTCCCGTGGTGTTATTTGGTACGACTCGATGCAATTGCCGATCTTTTGTGGTTTTATAAAATTCGCATCAAGAGCCAGATCATGAGAAAGAGAAAAATAATCAGTGATTTAGCATCATTGCCTATAAATAGGAGAAGTTTAGAAGAATGAAGGGACTTTAATCTGAACACTTCATAATTACACTGAAGCTTTGCAATTTTCAAGTGACTCTGACGTCAAGGAGAACCATGGAGTACAAGTGCATATGAGTTTCTGGAGTCAACTTTCAATTTTTTTTCTTTTCTTCAAGTATTTTACTTTTGTTTTCTTCAAACATCTTACTTTCTCTTCAGTTGCTATTTCACTTTTATATTTATTTAAAGTTTTCATTTATTTTATGTGTTCTTCTTTATAATTGTTTACATTATCTGTTATAATTTGATATCGTAATTTCATACATTTCCTATCCAAGTGATCTTTTGACACACACACATAGTAAATTTCGGGTCGAGTTTTCTCTTTTAAGAGGAGTCGTATCTGCTCTCCGAATTGAGATCTTGATATAAGCTTGATTCGACACCCTGTATAGATTAACAAAAGTCAAGAAAAACAAATTGGCACGTCCATTGTGACCCTGGATTGAGTTAACATGCCAAACTGTGCATGCGATTACGCAGTGACAAATTAATAGTGTCCTATAGAGCCTCTACTTCGACTGATACGTTGAATAATGATACTGGAAACTTGGGAAAATATATAAGAGGCCTAGAGGTAGAGGTTGCTCCATCAATAGAAATTGCAAGTCAAAGGATGAATACGTTAATAACAGAAGGAATATCTTCGACTATGGCTACCACATGACCTCCGTATGGATTGACCCAAATTACTCTCCACCTATGAAAAATCGCAACATGGGAGGTATAAGAGGTGCATCCACCACAACAAATAATCCCTTATATAATCTTGGACCTCCCCCATGATATCCGCCAATGGGTATACCAAGTAATTATAACCCAAATATGACATATTATAATGCTTATCAATATTTGATGAATAATCCTCCATATTTAGGGTTAATACCCATGTCTTTATAACCTAGTGTAATGATGTCTAATGTCATTCCGACATAAGTCATAGGGGCAACTACTACAAGGTTGTCCACGAGGGCGGGACGAGGATCTATATTTCCAGAAATGTCGAGACAGATTCCTGTTGGAATAATATCTCCTGATATAGTCAAATCTTTATCTGTGTTTAGGCAACAAATTGAAGATAGTCATCATGATTTAGTGAATATGCTTACTCAAGAGATGGATACAGTTCCAAACCCAATAATAGAAAATAATAATGCAAGAATAGAATAGATAGCTCGAAGTGTCAATGATATTACAGGAGCAATTAATCAACTATTCGTGTAATGACCCATCTTCTAGCACGTCATGACCAATGCTAGCCGCCAAGCGTTACTTCACGGCTTTCCTTAAATATACACATATGAGATGAGCCTGTAGTGCTAGTCAAGAGAATAGGTAATAGTTAAACAGATAATGTACATGAAGCATAGAAAATACAAAAAACATAGTAATATTATACATATATGACCGAAGGCTCATTTAGTACATCATAGTTCACACAGGGTTACGCCGTTGCTTATTCATGTAAACATTTACGAACTCCATTATTTATACTAATAGGCCCCGACTTATAAGAGTCACCCTAGTCTGGAACCCGTTGTAACTTATTTATATAGGTATTTACAAAAGCAACTAGCCCTTTAAAAGTCTATATAGAGTGAGGACAAAGATCACTACTACTATTGCTACTATTACTGCTGCTACTCATGGATATCTTGGTAGTTGAGAAAACACTATGTTGAAGTAAGAAGAAAGTCACGGGACACACCCATAATGTTGCTACTTGCCTGTCTTAATGCGGAAAACTGAAAGAAGATCACGTTAGTTCCTATCTGTGGAAGGGAGAAAGTATGGGGATGTGAACCTAAGATTCCAAGTAGGGTACTAAGCAAGAAACTAGGGATTCCGCAGCCTAAGTCTAAGAGTTCGCACAGCTGTGTCAGTAGGTTATTATGCAAACAGTACAAGCACAAGTATATAGAAGAATAGTAAACAAGCACAGAATACAGGAAACATAGATAAATCACAATCATAGAGAAATATAGCTACCAAGTATAATGCATGCCTGTACTACAAAAACAATGCTGAGTACCGTTGGATTTACCATCAGATTTAGTGTCAAACGTTAGCGGCGAGATTTCCGTCAGATTTACCATCAGATTCGATGATAAATTCGTAACCCTAACAAGTTACTGTCGGCACATAATTTTCGACGGTAACATCGACAGTAATATTTGGAGGAAAAAAGAAATTTTGGTGCCCTCCGTACCATCGGATTAATACGACGGTAACGTTGTTTAGTGAAACATTGCGTTTAGGGCACGCGAAAATGTTACCGTCGGATGAATCCGATGGTAAATCTGACGGTAGATTTGGGGCTAAATTCAAACGTGAAACCCTTCCCCCTCATATTAACATCGCGGTTCTCTCTTCTCTCTCTATCTCTCTCTCTCTCTCTCTGTCTCTCTCTCTCTTATCTCTCTCTTTGTTTGCTCACTCCTCATATGGCAACTCGCCAAATCTGCTGCTATAGTGCCCGTCGCATCTTCCGCCACAGTTGCTGTTCACGTCGCTGTTACTGCCGCCTCTATCACCACGATATTAAAGAGAGACTGCCACCACTATCATCAGATTGGTTTGATGTTATGGTTATTATACTTTTTCATATATTTTTTGAGTTTAAGATTTTGTTGGAGTTGTTGCTAAATCAGTGGTAAAATTTTCTTAATGAAGTATGTTATTAGGAGTTGTTGTGTTAACTTAATGTAAGTAAAAATTAAATTTGTGATGTTTCTTATTGGTTTGGTTCAATTAAGAATTAGATTTTAATTAATTAGAGTGATGAGTTTTACCTATTCTTTTAAATTAGTTTTTCTTGTGTGTTTAACATTTTGTTTGAGTTATTGTTAAATCAGTGGTTAAATTTGCTTAATGAAGTATGATATTAGGAGTTGTTGTGTTGCTTTAATTTAAGGTAAAATTAAATTTGTGATGCCTTTTGTTAGTTTGGTTGAATTAAGAATTAGGTTTTAACTAATTAGAGTAATGAGTTTTACTTATTCTTTTAAGTTAGTTTTTGAATTAGTTTCAACTTGTGAATTTAATAAGTAATCCTTTGTATTAGGATGGTGCTATTTCTTCTGAGCTCAATTGGACTTTCCTTCTTTTGTTGTCTGTGCAGTAATATTCTAGATTGGTTTTCTATATCTGAATAAAATGCATTGTTTAAATTTTATGTTAGACTTACTTTTTCTAGGATTGAGTTTTAGGACAGAAGTGGGAGAAGGTCACGTAGTGGCACCTTCTCGAAACCCTTGTTTGTTGGAAAGTTGTGGAGTTATAAGGGATTGCGCTCTAGAACGGTTAGGATTTAATATCTTATTAAATTCCTGTATGTAAATGATTTATGCCTGCAGTTGTTTCGTCTATGAAGACCGTTGTATTTATATCATGGATGACACTGGATTAAGGAGATATTCTGCCGAATTATCGTTTAAATTGTTTAAAACGTGTTTGGTTTGTTAGAAAATGATAATTGTATGCGGTGGGAGCTTCTAATTATAGGGGACATTGCCAAATTTTCCAAAAACTTAAATTATATTTCTGTTGTTTGTTAGATTCTAGGATGTGTGTTTCGATATAATTCCAAATCATCATCTAAAACACGAATTCTTTGAGGGGTTGACGCATTTGTCACACATGTTTTTAGCATAGAACCGTTTATGTCTGAAGGGGTTTTTAGGTGTCCGTGTCAAAAGTGTCGGCTGACTAAGTGGTTAGGATTTGTGGATATAATGCTTCACCTTTATTGTGACGGGTTCAAGGATGTGTATTGGATGTGGACAAAATATGGAGAAGTAGATGAGCAGGGAATTAACCAGTCTGCCTTTAATTTGAATAGGTCCAAATGTCAATCAATGAGAGTTTAGGTGGTGAGAGACCTAAACATGGATGAAATGACTTGGGAGGCTAACCAGGAGAGATACCACGAGATAGTGTGTGATGCAACAGGTGAGAGGGAATTAGAAGATTCTGAAGAAGAGCCTAACCTAGTAGCAAAGAGGTTTTATCATCTGCTAGAAGTTGCTGCGAAACCTTTGTACGATGGGTCCGCTCATTTAGAGTTGTCTGCTTGTGTTAGAATGATGAGTATTAAGTTAGAGTCAAATTATATTGAAGAGTCTTTTGATAAATGGGCCACCCTTTGCAATGAACTGGTACCTATAAGGTCATCTAGCATCCCCCGAAACCATTACGAAGCAAAGAAGCTAGTTTCGAAATTGGGTCTAAATGTAGTCAAAATTGATTGTTGTTTGAATGGTTGTATGATGTACTACAAGACAGATGCAGACCTTAACTAATGTATATTTTTTATATAACTGAGGTACCAAGTCGAGAAAGAACAGATTGAAAAATGTCGGTTAAAGAGAATTCCTGTGAAATGGATACACTACATGCCCTTAATCCTGAGGTTGAAAAGATTGTATGCATCGATAAGTTTGGCCCCTCACATGACCTGGCATAGTAGCAACAAGAGAGATGTTGGGATCATGACACATCCGTCATACGGAGAAGCTTGGAAGCACTTTGACTAGATCTATCCTACATTTGCGAGCAAGCCCAGAAACGTTAGACTAGCATTGTGCTCTGACGGGTTCGCACCCAATTCTAATTTTGGTAACTGATACTCTTGTTGGCCTGTGGTCATGACACCTTATAATCTGAGACTCGAAATGTGCATGAAGGACCCGTACATGTTCCTAACTTGCATCATACCTAGTCCCAGCAATCCAAAAGCCTAAATAGATGTCTCCTTGCAGCCCTTGGTGGACGAGTACAGGAGTTGTGGATACATGGTGTACAAACGTATGATGTTTCGACGAAGACAAACTTCCAACTGCGGGCTATGTTAATGTGGACAATTAACTACTTTTCTGCATATGGCATGTTATCAGGTTGGTCCACCTCGTGCAGAATGGCATGTCCCATTTGTATGGAGGATACAAAGACATTTTTCCTGACGAATGGGGGTAAGGATTTTTGTTTTGATTGCCATCGAAGATTCCTCGACATAGATCATCTTTTTGGCGCAATAAGGACTTGTTCAAAAAGAATAAGGTTGAACACAATGAGGCACCCGTCGTGAGGTTGGTTGGTAGGCAAGTTTGGTAGCGTGCCAGAAGAATCCTAAAGATCGTCAATAAAGGGATAGGTCTGAGACATCTGGGATATGGCAGGGACCATAATTGGACGAAACAGAATATATTTTGAGAGTTGCCTTATTTGAAAGACAACTTGATTCAACATTGTCTTGATGTGATGCATATTGAAAAAATGTGATTGATAACATTGCACATACCGTAATGGATGATGAGTGAACGAATGACAACGATAAGGCTAGGTTAGACTTGATAGACATTTGCAGGTGACCAGATTTAAACTTAAAGAGACTTGATAACGGGTGGTGGGCTAAACCAAAGGCGGTGTTCTCTCTAATGAAGTTCGCGACAAGAAACACGAAAGCACAAGGGCTACGATATCACTAAAGTTAATGTAACCTAGAAATATAGGCACTACGATCCTTTTTTCTACCTCAAAATGCACGAAAGGTATACTATTTGCCTTATCCGTGGTCATGCAAGTCTAGTTGGGTGGTTGTGGTTAAGACTAATCGAAAAGATCGAATTGAGTCTGATGATACGATAGAGGGTCAGAAACCTTACCAGACTGACGACCCAACTCCTTTGAAAATGATGCTTGATATTGGTGAGCCAATTTCCCTTAGGTCTGCTGATATGGATGATGACATTGTTGATCTTGGACTAGATGCCGACGCACTTCTACCAGAGGACAACGATCTTCAAAAAGAAGATGGGGTCAATGGCACGAAGAAGAGGAAGATGAGTTCGATGATAATCAGGAAACTACATTTGAAGAGGAGGATGGTGAACCAAAGGAAGAAGATGACGAATCTGATTAGGGTTAATGTAAACATAGTTTTGTGATACATATTTCTTTAAGAAATTATGAGCATTGTAATATATGTTTCAGTGAATGTAAACATAGTTCTGTGAATGTAATATAGGTAGCATTGTTTCAGATATTTCATTTACCATCATTTGGTATTTGTAATTTAAATTTTTCGTACTTCACATTAGCTTTGAAGCACTGTTTCAATTGTTAATTAACAAGGTACTCTAGAAATGGACGGAAAACGATAATTTAAAAAAAATAAAAATAAAAAATGCTACCATCGGAATTACCATCGGAATTATTTTTTAAAAAGTTTTATATAACATTTCCCGTGGTATTACCGGTGGATTAATATGGCGGGAAAACGAACGAAGTGGCGCCAAAATGTTACCGTCAAATTATTCTGACGGTAACGTCGACCACGATCTATTTTTGTATTTCTTAAATTCTGTCAGAAAATTCGACGGTAATTACCATCGGACGAGAAAAATCCGACGGTAAACATTTACTGACGAAATTTATACCAGCTAATATTTTCCGATGGTAAACCGATTACCGTCGGATTCATCAAATGAATCTGGCACTAAATTCGACGGTACTCAGTGTTTTTCTTGTAGCGCTGGTCCTATGCAGGTCATAAGCTCATATGTCGGTTGACTACTCGCAACCTGACGTTACTTAGGAACTAATCCTAAATATGGTTTCCCCAACTGCGTACGGTTTGCATACATGCCTAATGGACAAAGCCACGTGCATTCTGGCAACTGGCAATCATCGCATAGCTTGGCACCATAATATGCTAACAGTTGGAGGAACAGGTTTCAACATAAAGTGGGAGTCCCCACAACGTATGGTTTTAGTTTCGTTGGAGCAGAAACTCCTCCTTCCTAGATAATCTCTTAGCATAGTTCTGGTTCCGTCGGAATAGACACTCATCCTCCCCTGATAATCAATTAGCACCTTAAGATTTACAGTTTTCATTTTCCACGACACTTTTCAAATAAATTTATCTCTAAGGGACTTCTTTGTCCTTCGCTTTTATAATAACTTGTATCTGGTCTCTTCTCTTTAAATCTCTCGGCCTTTGTCACCTTTTCTATTTCGTCCTTGGGACTTTCATATATTTTCAAGTTTTGCCCTTTTTACTGTTTTCTTTAGGCTTTTAGTGATGCTTTCATCACTATTGTTATTACTTTACCATTTTATCATTATATCCTTCCTTTAATACCTTTTTACCCTTTATTAAGTTAATTAACCATTTTTACATTTACTTTATGTCCAAAATTATCATTGTACCCCTAAGTGCTCTAGTTTTTTCGTTTAATTTTATTTAGCGTCAAAACTTTACCGAATTAATCCTAATATTTTTCTACGACCAAATTGCCCCTAAGAATTTTAATTAATTCCAATTTTACCCTTGGAAACCTAAAAGACTATTTTTACCATTTATTAATTTATTTACTTATTTTAGTTACCACTTTTTATTGTTTTACTTCTAACTTTTAGTAAAGCTTTTATTTAGATCTAAAAATTTATTTTAATTATAATTTTGACCCAATTAATTTATATAATTACAATTTTATCCCTGATAACATTAAGTTTAGAATTGTATGAATCTTTCAATTATACTATATTTTTAACCTTCTTTTTATCCGAAAATGACCATAACACTCTTTATTTTTACCCACTTATTCCATAGGATTAAAACTATTTTCTAACCTTTTTTAACTCCTTGACACATTAAGTTTCAAGTTTACAGGGGCTAGAATTTTCAGAAACACACTTTTGCAGTTTTATCCACTTTTAGCGACTTTTAAGGCTTGAAACTTACACTCAAAATGCTCTATTAATTTTTGATTGTTCCATACATTTTTCAGATATAAATAAGCTTCATATATTACTCAAATAATAGTCCAAAAATAGAAAAGCATCACTAAATTTTCAAATCATAAAATTGAACACATAATCACCACAAAATAAATTATATGAACACCGAAACAAGCACAAATACATTCTATCTAATTTTAACTCTTACCTCTTATTTAATTTAGTTCTTAGACCTTTTACACACCAAAAAACACTCATACAAAGACAGATACACATGTGGTGGTGGTACAGTATTTTTTTTGGCCAAAAAGTGTCACAAAAAGTGATGAAATTAACCACTTTGGGCTTGAATTTCTCTAGCTTTTTAGGCATGCTCCATATTGGCTTCAAGAGGGGTTTTTTAGACATGGAAAAGAGCAAGAATTCATCATAGTCACTTTTGAACTTTTGGAAAAATTGAAAAGAATGGAGAAGGAGCAAGAGCATACCTTGTTGAAATTTCGATAAAAACGCAAGAATTAGTGAAAACGTAATGGAATTTACGTCAAAAATTAAATTTAAAAAAAATTTATAGCCCATGATTTTCCAATCTAACAAAAACAAGTAATCACAAAACACAAATAATAATCAACAAGTAAGAATAAATCCTAAATTAATTTAACCCTGAATTAACATGACAAAAAATTAACATGATCCTAAATCCTAAATTGCAATTAAGCACTGTATGTTCTGATATTCTAATATAATAATTAACACATACAAACATAAAAACCAAGCATGATTCCTGAATCAATATTCTCAGACATCCTGATTCTTAAAAAAATACATAACACTCTAACTAACTTTGAATCATTCAACAGCCACAACCTTCACTAATCAAATTCCTAACACTAATAAAATAACAAACAAACAGGTAACACACTAACAATTAAAGAAATTCTATTTCTAATTTTGAAATAGATGTCATGGGGATGGAAAGTGAGGAAGTACCTGAATCTGGAGCGGCGGCGAAGGGATTGGGTAGAAAAAGAAATGGAGAAGTGGCAAGAGAGCAAAGCCGGCAATGGCAGTGCTAGAGCAGCAATGGTATCTGGACTAGCAGCAGTGCTGGAGCGGCGGCGAAGGGGGCTGGGCTAGGTAGAGAGAGAAACTGAGAAGAGGATTTGAGGGAGAGAGAAGGTTTGAGAGAGAGAGTGAGAGGGTTTTTAAAATGAAGGGGGGAGAGGGTTTGCGCTCTCAATTTTAGACCTGATTACTATCAGATAAATATGGCGGTAACCCACTGCGAGTCATGAAAACCCCCAACGTTTAACCAAAATGTGTTACCATCGAAATAATTCGATGGTAAATTCGACAAAAAAGTTCGCGCCTATTCCATACCTTTTCCCTCCAAATTTTACCCACGAATTTACCATCGGATAAGTGAATCTTCCTGTAACAATTTGACGTAACAAATTTCACAACGAAACCCTACATAAATCTATCTGTAAAATCAACGATAACTCGAGACGATAAATCTGACGGTACTCAATATTTTTCCTGTAGTTTTTCCCGACACACGTAAAACCGTCACTAACAGTGAATTCCCAGCTCCAAAGGTCTCTAATGAGAAAAATAAACTAATGGCAAGCAAATGTTTACTTTTTACTAGTCAAATTTGACTTAGAAGAATTAATTACCCTCGTAATATCAAGTTTGACCTATTAATTACCATTTTCTAGTTTGTTTCATTTTTTTTTGTCATTGGGCCTACTTACCTAAGAGTTATTAGGTTGTGATTCAAGGTTTTGCGGAATAATTTACAAAATAGGCAGAAAAGTCGGTTTATCAAAAATCAGGTTCTTACAATTTGCACCACGGTAGGTGGAATGCATGCAAATAATCCCCCATTAATTTTGAATAGGGAGATTATCCAAATAGGATTTTAAACAAGGTAAGAGCGAGCAATGCTGTCCAAGCTTATGGTCAAAATATAACCAAAGTTGTTGAACAAATCTTGAATAGGGCAGGATTTAACATAGGGGTGACTAATCAACCCTATTTTATCTCTTCTTTTTTCAGATTATATTTTGTAAGATGAACTCCCCAGAGGAGTCAACCCAAAGTCCCTCACTAAATTTGTAGGTGAGAGTGAAGAACCGACTGTCGAGCATGTAGCTTGCTATACAGGTGAAATTGGTGAACTAGTTGGTACTGAATATTTGAAAATGAGATCTTTTTTCTCTTCTCTCACAAAAAATGTATTTTCCTGGTTTTCAAATTTGCAACCGAACCCTATCCATAGTTGTGTTCAGTTAGAGAGAAGTTTTCATGATTAATTTTTTAAATGAAAGTAACTTTATCTAATTTATTTACAGTAAAAAGGAAAAAAGCATAATCAATCGATAACTACTTAATACAATTAAAGAATATGAGAAATAAATATTTCTCTCCTATTCATGAAGCTGAGGTAGTCAAGATGGCGATTGGCTCAGCTAGTTAACAAGATTCAATAGATTGAAAAATTAAATAAAAAAAAAGAACATGAGTCAAGTAAAAAAGAAAACTTTCTTTAATAAAAAAGTAAATTATATTGATTGTATGAGTAAGGAAGAGTTGAATAATGAGTCTGGCTTTGCTGCAAATTAAAGGATAGACTTCCTTATGTGTGTCGATCTCTTAATCCAGCAAAAGACAAAACTCCTTTGTCAGGAGAAAGAAGTTATTCTTTTGACTTGAAAAGTAGAACAAATATTTGACATGCTTCTAAAAGATAAAGAAATCATATTTCTTGAAGGGAACAAAATATCATCTGTTTCTAAAATTAGAAATAATAAATTTTGTAAGTTTCATTAATCTTTTGGCCATTATACTAATAATTGTGTTCGTTTTAGGGATTTGATACAAAAGGCCATTGAGGATGGTCGATTGAAGTTTGTAGACAATTGACGAACGGATTTTCTGTCGGTAAAGAATTTCACAAATAAGTTCTCGTTGAAAGTATAGTTTCTAAACCAACAAAGAATCCTTTCGTACAGAAGTTTGGTTGTCACAAGTAACAAACCCCTAATAAAATTGATAACCAAAGTATTTAAACCTCGGGTCGTCTCTCAAGAAATTGCAGGGAGGTGTGATTAATTATTGGTTATGGAAGATTATCTTTTTGGGGTTTTTGAATAATGAACAGGAAAAGTAAATTGCAAGAATTAAAGTAATAACTAATAAAGCTCTTAGCAAGGTATGAAAACTGGAAATCCTATCCTAGTTATCCTTATCAATTGTGATGAGAATTGTTCATTACTCCCACTTAGTTAACCCTTACTAAATAAAGAAAAGTCAAGTGGACTAATCAAATTGATTCCTCAAGTCTTAGTCAACTCCTAAGGAAAGACTAGCTTTAGAGGGATCCAAATCAACCAGTAAATTCCAATTATCAATCAACAAAGGAGTTTGATAACTCAAGTATCACCAATTAATCAATTCAAGCTAAGAACATAAAAAGCTAAATTAAAATCATAAATCTGAAATACCTCAAATTGCATTAAATATAAAATCAAATCTAACATTGGAAGGTTCATAACCCAAATTGGGAAAATAAGTAATTAACAAGTGAAATAGATAAACCAAAGCATTAGAATAAATAAAAGTATAAGAGAAATTAAATTAAAGGAACATTGAACCTGGAATTGAGACAAAATAAACCTAAACTAAGAGAAATCCTAAAACCTAAGAGAGAGGAGAGAGCCTCTCTCTCTAAGAACTACATCTAAAACCTAAAATTATGAATATGAAAGTTGTCTCCATGAATTAATGAATTTCCCAATTTTATAGCCTCTAATATGTGTTTTCTGGGCCAAAAACTGGGTCAAAAACAACCCAAGAGAGAAGATCTCAAACCAGTCGCCAGAGGATGGCTGGACTTCATTGGGCATTCTCTGTTGCCTACTAGCAACCGTTCTGAAGTCACTATTAAAAGAGCAGTGATGATCCATTGCATCATGATGGAAAAAGAAGTGGAAGTTCATCAGCTAATCTCAGCTGAACTCTACAAAATTGCTAACAAAAATTCTAAAGAGACCAGGTTGGCTTATCCAAGCGTGATTTCTCTGCTCTGCAAGGACGCCGGAGTAAGGATGGGAATAACTGAGTATATCCCAGTTGAGAAACCAATCACCAAAGCATCAATGGAAAAACAACAAGCACAGGATGACCCCACCAAGAAGAAAACACAGGAATTTCTCCCAGAAATCCCTCAATCTGAATACTGGAAGTATCTTGAGACGTCTGTTACCAAGATACGGGAAGCTATGGAACAAATAATAAAAGAACAGAAGGAACACAGTCAAATTCTTACCTATATGTTTAAAGAACAAGAGGAGCAAGGGCGTGACTTAAGGGAATTGAAGCGCCAGAAGTTATCTCTTGAAGGACCAAGCACCCCAAGCACCCCACGGATCAGAGGAACACCCATTTCCCAGAACAAAGGTTGTTAAATTCCAATTCCTGCTTTAACTCTGTGATAGTGTCATTAGAGAAGTTCACCTTAGGAGTCATATAGTAGTAATTAGTATCTATTTTGATTTTATCTCCAATTAACCCATAGTTTATTTTTCTCATCATCAGCAAACATGAATAAAATAGTAGATCTTTTGAATAAGAGGTAATAAAATTTTGAGTTTTAATAAGAGAAATTCTAATTAGTTACATGTGGTGGCAATACTTTCTGTCTTCTGAATGAATGCTTGAACAGTGCATATGTCTTTTGAATTTGTTGTTTAAGACTGTTAAATATGTTGGCTCTTGAAAGAATGATGAACATGAGACATGTTATTGATAATCTGAAAAATCATAAAAATGATTCTTGAAGCAAGAAAAAGCAGCAAAAAAAAAAAAAAAAGCCAATAGCCCTTAAAACCAAAAGGCAAGGGTAATAAAAAGGATCCCAAGGCTTTGAGCATCAATGGATAGGAGGGCCTAAGGGAATAAAATCCTGGCCTAAGCGGCTAAACCGAGCTGTCCCTAATCATGTGCTTGTGGCGTGAAGGTGTCAAGTGAAAACTTGAGACTGAGCGGTTAAAGTCAAGGTCCAAAGCAGAAAGAAGAGTGTGCTTAAGAACTCTGGACACCTCTAATTGGGGACTTTAGCAAAGCTGAGTCACAATCTAAAAGGTTCACCCAATTATGTGTCTGTGGCATTTATGTATCCGGTGGTAATACTGGAAAACAAAGTGCTTAGGGCCACGGCCAAGACTCATGAAATAGCTGTGTTCAAGAATCATCATACTGAAATAGGAGAATCAATAACACTATCTGAATTCTAATTTCCTATAGATGCCAATCACTCTGAGCTTCAATGGATAAAGTGAGATGCCAGAACTGTTCGGAAGCAAAAAGCTACTAGTCCCGCTCATCTAATTAGAATCTGAGCTTCACTCAAAAATTCTGAGATATTATTGCTTCTCAATCTATTAGTCTCCTATTTTATTTGTCTAGTTGCTTGAGGACAAGCAACAGTTTAAGTTTGGTGTTGTGATGAGCGGATATTTTATACGCTTTTTGGGGTTAATTTCATATAGTTTTTAGTATATTCTAGTTAGTTTTTAGTTTATTTCCATTAGATTTTAGGAAATATTCATATTTCTGGACTTTACTATGAGTTGTGTGTTTTTCTGTAATTTCAGGTATTTTTCTGGCTGAAATTGAGGGAGCTGAGCAAAAATCTGATTCAGGCTGAAAAAGGACTGCTGATGCTGTTGGATTCTGACCTTCATGCACTCAAAGTAGATTTTCTGGAGCTACAGAACTCGAAATGGCGCGCTTCCAATTGCGTTGGAAAGTAGATATCCAGAGCTTTCCATCAATATATAATAGTCTATACTTTGCTCAAGGATAGATGACGTAAACTGGCATTCAACGCCAGTTCTCTACCCAATTCTGGCGTCCAGCGCCAGAAAAGGATTAAAAGTTGGAGTTCAATGCCAGAAATGGATCCAAACCTGGCGTTGAACGCCCAAAACAGCCTTATGCACGTGAATTGTTTAAGTCTCAGCCCCAGCACACACCAAGTGGGCCCCAGAAGTGGATCTCTGCACCATCTGTCATAGTCTACTCACTTTTTGTAAACCTAGGCTACTAGTTTAGTATTTAAACAACTTTTAGAAACTTATTTTGGATCTCATGACATTTTAGATCTGAACTTTGTACTCTTTGACGGCATGAGTCTCTAAACTCCATTGTTGGGGGTGAGGAGCTCTGCTGTGTCTCGATGAATTAATGCAAGTATTTCTGTTTTCCATTCAAACATGCGTGTTCCTATCTAAGATATCCATTCGCGCCTAACTATGGAGAAGGTGATGATCAGTGACACTCATCACCTTCCTCAATCCATGAACGTGCGTCTGACAATCACCTCCATTCTACATCAGATTGAATGAATATCTCTAAGATTCCTTAATCAGAATCTCCGTGGTATAAGCTAGACTGATGGCGGCATTCATGAGAATCCAGAAAGTCTAAACCTTGTCTGTGGTATTCCGAGTAGGATTCAGGGATTGAATGACTGTGACGAGCTTCAAACTCGCGAGTGCTGGGCGTAGTGACAGACGCAAAAGGAGGGTGAATCCTATTCCAGCATGATCGGGAACCTCAGATGATTAGCCGTGCTATGACAGAGCATTTGGACCATTTTCACAAGAGGAGGGGATGTAACCATTGACAACGGTGATGCCCTAACACACAGCTTGCCATAGAAGGACGTGCGTGCGTGAATCAGAGGACAAAGGAAAGCAGAGATTCAGAAGACAAAGCATCTCCAAAACTCCAACATATTCTCCATTATTGCATAACAAGTAACCTTTAACCCATGCTCTCTTGTTTATTCGCAATTCAACTGATAAATACAATTGACTTCCTGACTAAGAATTGCAAGATAACTATAGATTGCTTCAAACCAACAATCTCCGTGGGATTCGACCCTTACTCACGTAAGGTATTACTTGGACGACCCAGTGCACTTGCTGGTTAGTGGTACGAGTTGTGAAAAGTGTGATTCTCAATTCGTGCACCAAGGAGCACATTCGAGGCATGGAAGGTTGAGAAAGTTTTCTCTAACATATCATTATCAATTATCTTTTTTCTACATAATTTCATTCGTGAGGTGATTCGAAACATTACTGAATTATATTCATTTATGGATTTAAAATCCTGTAGACACAAATGCGTGCATTCATATCAGTCTTGAGGAAGTATCACCATCTTTTGATGATTATACCTTTCTTCAAGATCTTTCCACAAATCTGCATGATCTTTTAATGTGAGATATTCATTTTTCAATCCTTCATCAAGATGACGACGAAGAAAAATCATGGCTTTGGCTTTATCCTTCTGGGATGTATTATTCTCCGCCTTAATGATATCTCCAAGATCCATTGAATCAAGATAGATTTCAGCATCTAGTATCCATGATAAATAGTTGTTTTCAGATATATCAAGAGTATTAAATTCAAGATGAGATAGTTTCGACATAATAAAAATTTGATTAGAGTCTCGTACTGATAACATGTTGTAAAATAAATAAATAAGGAATATATAATAAATATTAAATAGAAAAATATAAATATAAAACTCTAGTATTAATTTTCACCAATATAATTATCTTGATATAATAGAAGTGATATATATATATATAAGTAGTATCGTATGTAAAAGAAAGAGAGAAGAATATAAGAGAGAGAGAGAGAGAATTTTATTGATTATTGTTGTACATCAATTCTCTGAGACCTCGCTATTTATAGAGGTAAAATATTGACTTTTTCAAACTTCATTTAAGTTCAATTTGACTTGGGAGCTCCATTCTTTTATAGAAAAAATCAATTGTCCATATAATGAATGGACATCCATAACATCATATTTATCACAACAATATCAATAATTTTTGTCTTTTCTATCTATTTAAACTCATTGAATAATCAAAGAATTTTGATTATTGTTTAACAAGTGATTCCTACTTAAAAATTTTTTTTATTCTAATCTGAATGCTTAAATCGGCAAATCTTGAGGAACCTATTGCATATTACTAGTGTGCTTCATGTTTTATGTTTTTATGAGTAGTCTGTTTCTAATAATAATAACATAAAATAAAACTTTAACGGTAAAACTATATATGAATGTATCTTGGAGTTGAATTAAATTTGAGTACTTCTGAGCAGGGACGGATCCAGAAATCTAAGAGTAGAGAGGTCGAAAATTAAAATCTTGTATAATTAAATATAATATCATATATTTTATAATAGATATAATTATAATTAATTTTTAATTAAAAATTAATAAATACTTATCAAATAAAAAAATTATCGCAGTCTTTATAATTTTTTTATAATTTTTTTATAGTTTTACATCTAATAAAATATAAAACTATCTATTTTAAATATTTTGTTAATTAATTTACTTTATTAAATATTTATCTAACAGTGAGTTATATTTTTATATTTTATATTATTAAAAATATGACATAAAATAATATAAATTAATTGCACTAATAACACTTTTGTTATGTGACATTAAAATATATTAAGGTATTTTTGTATAATAATAAGGATAAAAATTAATAGAAAATAATAAAAAAAACAACTAAATAAAATTAGAAAAAGAATAATATTATTATAAATAATATTAAAGTATTTTTTATACAATTATAGATTTTAAAATTAATTTTAAAAAAAATATATAAAAAAATTCTATATCAAATAAAAAATACAAATAATATAAATGTATGTAGAGAAATTTAAATTTTAATACATAAAAAACACTAATTTTTTTTATTATCAATATACTATTAAGTTTTACTTTATATGATGCATCTATTATAATAATATATAAATTTAAAATTTATTGGGAGAGTCAAGACCACTACTTATCCTTCTTGAGTCCATTCTTAAATATCTTTTTAGTATTTAATTTTAACGTGACATGAATCATATTTAGATTAATCGATAAAAATTGGCGTGAATTAACTCATTAATTGATATTACAAAAGATAAAATTAAAAAAATATATATTTTGTATTGGATTTAATTAAAAGTTCGTGCATCAACAAATAATTAATCTGTTAATTTATTCTGAGGTATATAAGTTTTGATTGGATCAAATTAAAGATTTTTTGAGGTACATAAATTTTGATTGGATCAAGTTAAGGATTAATTCATCCTCACATTACTCAAATGGTAAAAGTTGAAATTTAAAATATTTTGTCGCTTGAATTAGTTAGAGATTGTTAGGCTTATTAATTAGTGAATTTATTCTTACAAAAAAAAAAAGTTATTATTATTCATAATAATATCTTATTTGTCAAATAATATAGTTTGCGGATTTCTTTAAAATTTAAATAACAAAAGTTGTAAGCTTATGCTCATTGTGTTGATAAATTTGGATATTTTTAATTTATTAAAATTTGAATAGAACTTGTGTGGTCATATAATTATGCTAAATTTAAATTGAGTATATTTACAGATTTATATCTTATTTTTTTAAAATATAGTCAAATATTTTTAAAATCGTAAGAAATTTGATTTTATTATAAACACTTATTTAGATAATAAAACTCTTACCTTAATTGATGACTAAACATATAGTCATTCTTAGTGGAACCCTGTACACCACCTTTTCTACGTCTTTCAACTTCATCTCCTTTTATTTATTTACATAGATTTGAATCTTCTAAATTTTAAATTTTATTTTAATAAATAAAATATAATTTTTATTATTTATTTTATAAGTAAAATTAAAAAAATATATATATAAAAAAATTATTTAAAAGTAAAAAATCATACTTTATCCTTTAAAATAAGAATTTAAAATTTAAGAGATCCAAATTCTATTTACTTTTAGTAAAGTGTATATCACAACAACTGCTTTTAAAACTGTTCTAAGAATGTTATATATCCCAGAGGTTGTTTAACATGTTTTATTTAAAGTTTTTCTGGAATCTAACTAACATCTTATGCTACTCACAAGATTAAGGACTTTATAAGTTTTTTGAAGTTTGTACTTCCAGAAAAATATGTTTAATCATAATTCAACCCCCTTTTCTCTTGAACTTTTTGGTCATTTTAACAAACACATGATTCCTTTCTTTTTTACCTTAAGAAAATTTATCTAACTTTACATGCTAAATTTTTTTTGTCAAAGGAGAATGAGCCTTTAAGATGTTTTTAAAGCCAATTTCGTGTTTTTAATTCATTTTTTTATCCAACAGCTCAATTTTATTTTTTTAAAAGATTTTTTCATCCTTCAAAAATGCATAAAAATAAAATTAAACCCAATTCTCTACGTGTGAAAAAGTGAAAAAACAATGTGACGCTTTTTGTGAAATATAAAAATTATTGGATTTTTTGTGGTTTTACCAAAATATGAGGGACAAATTATAAAATCATAAATCACTGGTGAGATTTTTGTTTTTTCTAAAAAAAATTAAAATAAAAAATTGCTAAGTGATATTTTGATTTTTTAAATAAAATTCAGAAATCACAACTATTTCTATTTTTTTTAATTTAAAATTAAAAATCCTTGAGTGAAATTTCTATTCTTATAAAGATAAAACAAAATAAAAAATTATTCGTTGAGTTTTTTTTTTTAAATAAATTAAAACAAGAAAATATTGAGTGAGTTTTTTTTTTTTTTTTTGGTTGAAATCAGAAATCGCATCACTACACACTCGTAAAACTCCAAAATGCACCCTTTTTTGGTTAAACACCAAATCTACAGTCATGGAAACAAATCAATTTTCAGCAAAAAACTTATAAAAATGGTTAAACTCATTTTGCAAAACCTGTTAGATGTGACCAAAAAAATCAACTTTTTTGTAATTTACGAAATATTAAAAATGAAAAATTCGTTCTTTATTGAGGCATTTTATGCCCTTGGTTGTCGTATAAAAATATTTCAAGCAGAAAGAACATTATTAATTAGTAACTAAATTCAAAATTTAGTTGTTAAATTTCTTATATCTTGTTGGCATTTAAAATTGCATATTTGAAACTTTTTTTTGGTTATATTAGGGACAAAGACCAAGCATCCAATTTGGGCTTGATATATAATGTTCTCAAATACGCAATACTACAAAAAAAAAAAAAAAACACTTAATATCGTTAGATTTATTGACAGCATAATAAAAATAATCTGTCAATAAATAATTTATTGACAAATTTATCATCGGACACAATTCGACGGTATAATCCTTGCCGATAATCAGTTATTGCCGGATTTTTCAATCCGCCAGTAATGTTAGCGCCACACTATTTTGTTTTTCACCTAATTACCGTCGAATTTATTCTCCGGTAAATTCAACGGTAACTAAACTCTTTTAATTTTTTATTTTTTAAACACAATTAATAGTTAAATTCTATTTTTTTATTTTTTTAAAATTTATTTTGTATCCTATTAGTAGTCAAATTCTAAATAACAGAAACCAAATAACGATTTTATTAAATATCAAGTGTACAAATAGAATAAAAAGTCAAATAAATAAAATACAATCAAATAGCCTAGAACAACACCCTAATCACTACAATATCATGCTAGTCGTCGTCGTTGTCAACCCCCTAGTCCTGCTGAGGCGGCGTAGTAAGAGGTGATGTTTGTGTCCCTCCAGCAGCGCCGCTGCCACTAGCGCACATCTGGTCCTGGTACCCCGCCATCTGCTGCTCTATTCGCTGAAGTCGCTCCAGCTCTTGCCTAAACTCTAGCATGAGGGAATCTGTGTCTGACACGTGTGCGAGGATCTCGTTATACCTATCCTCAAACGCATGTGAGATTCAGCACCTGCTCCCTTAAACCGACGACGTGGTCCTCAGGATTGACAGTGCAACTGGTAGCAGAGGCAGATGAAGCCTTCAATGTGGAGATATAGAGGTTGTTGGCGAAGAACGATTCTTGTAGGCTTAGATGCGGTCTCCCGCCAAAACGTGTTAGGATCAACGACTGCATCAGCGGAATTGCTGCCATCCTCTCAAGTAGGCTGGGATTGCTGGGGCGTGGCCTCCAGTCTCTGTGTGTAGGACTCCTGCATAACAGATATATGTTATGATTAAGATGACGGTTAACTGAAAACTTTATGTCAAATGATGTTTACTCTCATGATGATCTGCAGACCGCCGATCAGCAAATTTCTCCTTGTTCTCCTTCCAAGTGTGAGTGCACTTGAAAGTCTTCGTCATCGTCGCATCACGATGCAACAACTTAGACTACACATGTTGAAACAATATGCTAAATCAAGTAATAATGACATTAAATGTCAAAGACAAAACGAACTTAATAACAAAATGAAACAAGTTACATACCAGCCTGACCTTTGTCTTCATTAAAATCACTGACCCGTCGGTATACTTTGACGGCCTAGCCGATGCCCTGTTAGCTCTGTTTGTGAGACGGCGACACCTGAATCCCTCATCAGTCTTCCAATGTACGTATAGTGTCTTCTTAATGTCTGAGCGGAGCCAAATAGTGAGATGGTCGTGCCTCTCACGCATATCATCATCTACTGAAGCCGCCTAGCTATCCGATGGTCGAAGATCTTTCATATCATGGCATTGTGACTCTTGTCCCATATAAATTTTTCCTGCACAAAGAACATTTAGCACTAGTTAATCGAAATTAAATACATAATTAAGCAAAATAGAATATATAAACTAGCTAAGGATTAAATATGTTGATTTTTTACCGCCTACTTTTGAAACCATCGCCCTTTGGTCTAGGCAGGGACCTTCTTGTAACTCAGTCATAGGTGATCGTACATCAGCTTGATGACCTTAGTACATTCCTGTGTAGATGCATTGTTATTTTGCGCAAATCTATCAATGGCAAACTTAAGATTAGTAGTTTAAATCAAATTTAAAGTAATGTATAAACTTCAATTATATTTAAATTTTTAAAAATTTTGGTAAAGTTTCATCTATAATTAGAAGGCACCTAAAACTCTATTCACCAACAATCCATTTAAACACTTCACAAATCATCATATACAACACAAAATTAGCAGTAATATCCATCAACAATCAGGAATTCTCAAACACTTTTAGCCGTTCAAACCTATTAACCTAAATCAAACTTATCTTAACAACCTAAATACACTCAAACCAGAAAATTGAATCTAACTAAATTAAACTAACTAATTAAAATGGAAAAATCAATATTAGAAACCACATATATTGAATAAGAATATCAAAATAGTTTGTATTCAAAAGACATAAAATAGTACTCACGTTGCCAAAGCATCAGGCCAAATCGTCATCCGTACGATGGGAGGTGGTGGAAGGACATCTGGCTGGGATCTGTGAGAGGATTCCGGCACCTTAATGTCTATCACTGGAAGAGGCGTCGTTGTCGAAATAGTGGGCTGCTGAGTGAATGGATGTGGTGGAGGAGTCCACTCTGATGAAGCAGCCAAACAATTTCCTAGTGGCAAGAGTGGTGCAGCAGAAAGAGCCACGTAGTTGGGGTTAGGGACCATGATGAACGGCTGATTTTGTGCACTCATTGCCTATGACATCTCATGAGTAGTAGAGGGCGACGACTGAGAAGTCTTAGGGTAACCAGTAGACACCTCCCTCTACCCTAACCACGAGGCCAATTCGTGACACCTCTACCTGTGGTCATGTTTACAAAGAGCATACCAGCAAACACATAATTCTTACAAAAACAATTATTAAAAAATAAACCAATATGGTATTATATCATGATATATACACTAAAAACTCAATTTTACAAATTAAACATTAATATCTCAAGCAATCTCCACCATCACAACTATTCAATATGTCTAGCATGATCAATTAATGTAAATAAACAAGAACAATGTTTAATCAAAGTAAAAGGAACAAGTTCAAACACCAATGTAATTCCTATAACAAATATTACAAGATTAATTTATTCTTAATATAAACCAAAACCAATTAAACATACAAAGTTGACATAACTAAGTTACATAAGACCAACTTTATTAATCATGTACTATTGGACAAAGCCTCAATCATTCAACAATTAAAAATTTTGGTCAATTAAAAATACATCACATTCAATCATCAATGCATAATAACAAGAATAATGTGGAAGTAAGAATAGATTTTTAAGAATTGAACCAAACTTTTATTAAGAGCTTTTTGAAGCATTTTTACAAATACTTGGTATGCAAAATCATGAAACACATCAAATAGCACAATCAAGTATTTTTTCAATATCAATAAACAAATACAGTACACTAGCAGCAGCAATTCGTAACATTTCTAGCAAAATATCCAAACAAACAATTTTAATCAATCAAGCAATTCACAATTCCAAATACTTTTCAACAACATAAAACCTAATACCCTAAATCTAATATATCTTAACAATCTAAATCATAAAACTTAGAAAACTAAATTGAACCAACCATAAAACTGATTCAAGATTTAAAACTGAAATTCTAATCAAATCTAAACTAAATAAAACTAAAATAAATATAATTAAAAGAAAATTTGGTTCAAGAACCTGCAACGGAGAATACAAACATAGGGGATGCGGTACTTGGAAGAAGGACTAGTAGGAGACAGCAGTGATAGTGACCCACGAGGTAGCAACGCCTGCGATGGAACCCAAGGCAGCAGCGATAGCGATGGAACTCAAGACAATGACGGCAACCCACGAGGCAGAAGCGACGGTGATGGAACCCCTAGCAGCGACGATGATGTTACATAGGACAGGAAAGGGAGAACCAAGGTGAGAGAGAAGGAGAGAGAAGAGGGCGAAGCTACATATGTGAGGGGAAAGGATTTCTGAATTTGAATTTCATTCAATTTTAGCATCGAATTTACTAGCAGATAAATCCGACGATAAGGTGCTGGTCGATGTCCAAAATACCGCGTTTCACTAATTCATATTACTATCGGAAATTGCTGATGGTAAAATTAGCGCTTATAAAATAAATTTTCGTGCCCCTTATTACCGTCGAAATTAGGGATAGATTATGGAATCCGGTGGTATGTTTTCTTAGGGATGAATATTCACTTGTAATCCATCGCTAAATCACCCAGTAACGTTCTTTGCTAAATCTGTCAGTAAATCCAAAGGTATTCAATATTTTTCTTGTAGTGCAACTTAATGACGTAATAAATGACAAAGCATAATATAATTACAATGGAAGGTGATAACTTGGATATCAATAATTTTGCATTAATATTCATTCAACATATATTATTAGAAGACCATGACAAAGAAACGTTGCTCACTAAGTCATGAGATAACAGCTACATCGAAAGTCATATAAAGAGGAAGGGTAACCAATGTCAGAGGTAACTATATTTTCTCGAATTTACACCTTACTCAAACATTTTACTAACTTAGGCATAGAAGTGTCTTTGCATGTTGTCTTATGAATCCTAGTTCGAGATCGACTTAGAGAAAGGTTAACCATTTGCATCGTAAGTTCGGGTAGTCAAGAGACTGTTCAAATAGGTTGCATCTTTGTATATCATAAAATGGTCTTGCTAAATTCATATGTAAAGAAACAGTGAGAAAATCATTCCCCATTGTTTTGCTCTGTGATTAGAACACCTTGATTTAGTTTGGAAGGTGACTATCGCTAACAACCTGTTAAGGCAATGAGGAGCCTCTCTCCTCCCTTTCTATCTTCTTCTCCTACCGTTAACTTACTCTCCCTTTCTCTTTCTTTCTACATCCTCCCTTTCTTTATCTGTTTCTTTTTTCTTCCCCCTATATTTCCTTCCCTTCCCACCTTTTTACTTCGTTCCTCATCAAGATCTATGAGTTCAACGCTCTCAACCTGATTACTCCCTATTTCCTTCGCATTGGTGACTATTGAGAACGAAACCTGTTATGGCGGTGTCAAAAATCTCTTTTTCTTCGGTGTTTGGTACTCTACCTCCAACTCAAATGGGGTCGAAGGATAGTTCATTTTTTTGTCTTGTTTTCTGTCTTACTTTACTTCTTTAATTTTGCTATTTTCTGGATTTACTTCTTTTTCAAATCTTTAGGCTTCAATAACTCCGATGGTTCTCTCTTTTTGTGGTGTCTAACTTCTCTTTTTGTAGATAGTTCTTGTTTATCTGGTGTTTTGTTTCTCTTTTAATGGATAATTTGAGTATGGTGGTACAAATTTATCAAGTCTAAGAAGATATTCGAGGATTATCTTTTCTTCAAGAAAACATCTTCATATCAAAAGCAAATCCAGACTCTCTCAAAAGAAAAAAAGAGAAATCTCACAATATTAAAGAACTTTCTGTGTAGATCTTGGAATTAAATAGACTCAGATATGTTCTTATTTTTATCTTTTAAAATTTTTTATAATTGAATATTAGACTCACTCTCATAGGTTTTGGTTCAACATAAAAAATGTGTTTTTTTTTTAGATTAGCATCTAATTTTTTTTTATTATCCGTAAATATTATATTATTTTTTGTTTGAATGAAATGTTATCTTCTTAAAAAAACAAACAAGGATGGACGCGATACAACATTTTTTAGCTCCAATTTAATTTAATTGTGTATTTATTTTGTCAAATAGTGAGGCTGCATCTGCACCAAGAAGCTTGGAATTTGTCGTGGCTGCCTAAATTCATTGAGAGTGAGAGGTGGTGAAGTCCGCGTCACACCTTTGTCTCCCTTTGTAATAATTTTGCTGGCCTGGCCACCTCTAATTTTCATAATTCCATTTTTGTCCAAGGTCCATTTTCTAATTTTCCATTTTTCCCCTTGATTGATTTCACATATATACATTCTATTTTCATATTTACCAATCGTGTTATTTATCACCCATAATACGTCCTTTCTCAGACTGCATACTTGACTATTACGAATCAAAAGACTTGAATCCACGCTTATTAATTTGTACTATTATGAGACATCGTTACATTTTCTATCAGGTGAATGAAACATTATATTATTGCTGATCAATAATTTGCTAGTCATGATAAAATCTATTAACAGGAAACTATTAAAAATGTATTAGAAAAATGCATACACTAATAAAATAATTTTAAAAGATAAAAATAAAAAAAGAATTTTAAAAAATTAAAAAATTACAAAAATATCAATACTCAAATAATTAGTTTCTGCTAATAAAAGAAGCTAACATAACACCATGTAAAATTGTCGCATAAGCATTTTTATTTTTCACATCAATCTTCTCTGTCAACAAAAATGTTGACCTTAATGATAGGTTATTTTTTTTTATTTTTACTTTTTTTTAAAAAAAAATTGTCTTTTAAAATTAGTTTTACAAAGATGAGAGTTCCACATTTTTAATTTTAAAATTGAAAAAACGTGTATTATGCATCATTATTGAGAGAAATCATAATCTCAGGCTATGTTTGGTTGGAAGGAAAGAAATAGAGAGAAAGAAAACAGAAAGGAAAGAAAAGAAAGAAAAAAAGTTAAGCGAATTTTTATTTTCTTAAAGACGTGTTTGGATGGAAGCACTACAACATTTTGGGTCTATGGCCACGGTTTTTTTGGTCACGGTAAAAAACCGTGACCATAGAGGGTCTATGGTCACGGTTTTTTACCGTGACAAAAAGAAAAGCTATGGTCACGGTTTTAAGAAAAAGGGTGACCATAGAGTACCTATGGTCACGGTTTTTTAAAAAAGGGTGGCCTAAAAGGGTCTATGGTCACGGTTTTGGGGGGTGACCTAAAGGAGTCTATGGTCACGGTTTTTCGAAAAATAGTGACCTAAAAGGGTCTATGGTCACGGTTTTGGGGGGTGACCTAAAGTGGTCTATGGTCACGGTTTTGGAGGTGGCCTAAAAGGGTCTATGGTCACGGTTTTGGGGGTGACCTAAAGGGGTCTATGGTCACGGTTTTTTACAGTGACCAAAAAAGGTCTATGGTCATGGTTTTTTAAAAAAGGGTGACCTAAAAGGGTCTATGGTCACAGTTTTGGGGGGTGACCTAAAGTGGTCTATGATCACGGTTTTGGGGTGACCTAAAAGGGTCTATGGTCACGGTTTTGGGGGTGACCTAAAGGGATCTATGGTCACGATTTTTTACAGTGACCAAAAAGGGTCTATGGTCACGGTTTTGAGGGGTGACCTAAAGTGGTCTATGGTCACGGTTTTGAGGGTGGCCTAAAAGATTCTATGGTCACGGTTTTGGGGAGTGGCCTAAAGGGGTTTATGGTCACGGTTTTGGTGAGTGGCCTAAAAGAGTCTATGGTCACGATTTTTTGAAAGGGTGACCTAAAAGGGTCTATGGTCACGGTTTGTGAGAGTGACCTAAAGGTATCTATGTTCTATTTGCTTAAATATGAAAGCTAATTATTTTATTTAAATAAATTATCTTTATTATTATTATTTAATTTATATTTAGCAAATCCATTTTTAAGAATATAATTAATTTAATGTATATACATACGGTGCAAAAAAAAGATTACATCGACGTTCAATTTTTTGTATTGCCACACCTTAAAAACTACTCAAACCATTCAGCATTCATCACAAAAATTGAATAAATACAAGTATTTTTATTAAATAGCATGGCAGTTACATTCTTAACTCTTAAGTAATTATTATTTTTATAAATTTTAATAAATTCCATTCACATACATAAAGTAAAATTAGATAGCCAATTAAGTTTTTTTTTGTAATCAACACTTTCGTGTGTGTCTGTTTGTGTGCATTTCCCTTATATTGTTACTATATATAAAATATGAAATCTTCATCTTTGTTGTGGATTTTTCTTATTAATAATGTGATGATTAATTTTAGAAAAACCAATAAAAAAAATGTATATAGCTGTACAATATCATTTTAACTTATACTGATATGTTTGTATTGTCTTATAATTTTATTATCGAATTGGAAAAGTGAGTGCATCTAAAGAGTGTCCCCCCCCCCCCAAATTTACCCATTCCCTCCCCAAATTTCCCCATTCCCTCCTCATCATCTTCTAAGTTCCTAAGTTAGGGTTAAAAGAAATAAGAGAATCATAGAAGCCGTTTCAATGCACGTCCACTAGAAGTCGTCGCTCCTCTCTTCACAAACACACAAATCCATCACTCCTCTCTTCTTCTCAAATCGAGCCACAAATCGAGTAGCTGCTGCATGCGTCCTGTAACCACCGCGCGATGGGTTCGACCACCACAGCCCCCATCGCTCCTCTCTTCTTCTCTGAGGACCATAGTCCATAGAAGCCACGAATCGAGCAGCTGTTGCGTCCTGTAGCCACCGCAGCGATGGGTTCGACCACCACAGCCCCCACCGCTCCTCTCTTCTTCTCTGAGGACCATAGTCCATAGAAACCACGAATCGAGCAGCTGCTGCGTCCTGTAGCCACCACAGCGACGGGTTCGACCAACACAGCCCCACCGCGCCGTTGTCGTCGCCGAGCTCGCCTTCTCTATGTTCGCCGGTGTCGCCTCCTCTACCATCACCGTTGCTCGCCTTCCTCCTCGCCGCCGGTAAGTAATACTTTGTTCACAAACTTTGCAGCCATTTCCTCGGCGTCTGCTTGCTGGTTTAGGGTTTAGAAGTTGATTTTCTGATTAGCTGGATTAGCTGGATTAGCTTAGGTTATTGTTAGTAATTTGTTAGTAATTCATTTGCTGAGTAGCTGGATTTTCTGAGGTTATTGTTTGCTGGAATAGATTTATTTGTTTTTTCTTATTTTCTCTTCATGATTTTTTTTCCCAGGTTATTATTTGCTTGCTGAGCTTATTGTTTGTTGAGCTTATTGTTACTCTATTTGTGATTTGGTTGTTATTTCTGATTTTCTGTTCATGATTTTTTTTTTTTTAGGTTATTATTTGCTTGCTGAGCTTATTGTTATTCTATTCATGATTTGTTTGGTGAGCTTTTTTGTTGCTGAGCTTAATTTATTTTGTCATTGGTTGCTGAGTTTATTGGTTGCTGAGGCCTGAGAATTTTTGTTGTATGTTACAGGCAAAACCCAGCCGCCGGTCACCAGCTTCGAAGGCCACCGTCCGTCGAAGTCTTGCTCCAACCCGTGAAGCTGGGCATCAGCCCCGCTGGTGTGCATAGCCCTCAAAGCTCTTCGTGTCAGCGCTCATTCATACCATTGAGTATTCCAAGTAAGTTTCTTTCTTTTCTTTTCAATTTAATTAGTTTAGTTTTTACAATTAGCTAAGTTTTTTCAATTTGATCTCATAATTTCAATTCTAATGAGCATTTGATCTCATAATTTCAATTAGCTAAGTTTTCTAATTTGCTAATTTAATACTTTATTCTAATTAGTGAAACAAGTTTTTAATGTTATCGTTTCAATTTTAAGAACATTCCCCCCCCCTTCCCAAAATTTCAAGAAAGACATAAATATAATTTTTTTATATTGTTGTATGATGTAACCAGTGAACAATGAGTCAAGTTTGTTAATATTGCAATTTAAATTTTAAAGCTTATGATGAGAATTTTGTATCAACTTTATTGAGGTGAAGTTTGACACATTTTTTGTTTCTTCAGAGTACTGGGCAGGAAGGTTTGAAGAAGATATTGGTAGCTGCACATCACAAGATTTTTACTGAGATGTACTTAATCCTTAGAGTGGCATAGTAATGCTTTAATAAAGCAGAGCACCTAATGGAAACAAATATCTTGATATATTAGGTTGCTGTTTGCTTAGGTTAGCTTAGTTGAATTAGGTGGTTAGGTAGTCAATTGATTTTGTAGTGGATTTAGGTTTGAACTTTGATGTTTATTCTATCTGAAATTGATTTTTCTGTGCTGGTAATGACTTGCCCTGTTCTAATTTAGTTTCATGTTGCTGGTTTATTGATCTGTTCTATGCTAAATTAGTTTGTTTGGTGCTGTTGATTAGGTTTAAACTGTTATTGATCCTATGTTGCTGTTTCATTGATTTACTTTTGTGCTAAACTGGTTTATATGATGCTGCTGCATAGTATTATTGCTACCTTGTTCTTGTGTTGGCTGCTGCTACTTAATTTGTACCTTGAAGCAATGACTTTGCCCAAAGTTGAAATCTCAGTTCAGAAATAATAATGTCATATTATTGTAATTATAGTTAGTATATAATAGAAACTAATTATTGTTTGATATAAACTAATTATTGTTTGATAGAAACTAATTATTGTTTGATTAGGTTAGCTTAGTTGAATTAGGTGGTTAGGTAGTCAATTGATTTTGTAGTGGATTTAGGTTTGAACTCTGATGTTTATTCTATCTGAAATTGGTTTTCCTGTGCTGGTAATGACTTGCCCTGTTCTAATTTAGTTTCCTGCTGCTGTTTCATTGATCTGTCCTGTGCTAAATTAGTTTGCTTGGTGCTGTTGATTAGGTTTAAACTGTTATTGATCCTATGTTGCTACTTCATTGTTTTATTTTTGTGCTAAACTGGTTTATATGATGCTGCTGCATAGTATTATTGCTGCCTTATTCTTGTGTTGGCTGCTGCTGGAATGAACAAATTCTGAGTTATTTGTGCAGTAGTGATAACTTTGATGAATTTCTGAGTCTAAGCTATCACTACTGCTGCATTCTTGCAATAGTTGCTGTTTGAAGTGAATGATGGTTGTGAATAATTCTTGAGTGTTACTGTGGATGAATGTTTCCCTTCTTTTGCTGCATATGTATTGCATCATCAAAACCATTTTTGCAAGATATTTAACATGTTTATTTCTTTTACGTGCAGGAAAACATGATGTGATGAAGAAAATATGTTCCATACAAATATCACATGGGATGGGTCTTACAATGACCTTAATTAGTTATGTAAATGTAATATTTTGATGTGTTATGTACTTTTTGAGGTAGTACATGTAATTGGAAAAATTTCACTCTATTTGGATTTGTGTTGTTTAGACTAAAGATTAAACATAGCTATCTTATAATGAAACTTTTATAATTTAGATTTCTTTAATTTCTTATTTTTAGATTTATTTTGTGATTATTATCATTTTGGGATGTGATTATAATTTAAAAAAATTGAATCTCATAAACAACAACAGGCTATAGTCACCGTTTTAAAAAACCGTGACCATAGATAGGACAAAGAGGCTATGGCCACGGTGAAAAACCGTGACCATAGATGGTCTATGGTCACATTTTTAAGGAGGGTGACCATAGATAGGGCTATGGTCATGGTTTTAAGGAGGGGGTGACCATAGAGTCTATGGCCACGGTAAAAAACGGTGACCATAGATAGGCTATGGTCACGATTTTAAGGAGGGGGTGACCATAGAGACTATGGCCACGGTGAAAAACGGTGACCATAGATAGGGCTATGGTCACGGTTTTAGGTGGGGTGACCATAGAGGCTATGGCCACGGTGAAAACCGTGACCATAGATAGGCTATGGTCACGGTTTTAGGTGGGGTGACCATAGAGTCTATGGCCACGGTGAAAACCGTGACCATAGGTTGGGCTATGGTCACGGTTTTAAGGAAGGGTGACCATAGAGACTATGGCCACGGTAAAAACCGTAACCATAGCCTTATCTATGGTCACGGTTTCAAGGAGGGGTGACCATAGAGGCTATGGTCACGGTAAAAAAACGTGGCCTAAAGTGTCAGATTTTGAAAATTGAAACCGTGATCATAGATCAAAAAACCGTGACCATAGACCTATGGCCACGAGAGAATAGACCACGGTAAAAAACCGTGACCATAGGTCTAAAACCGTGACCATAGATCTATGGTCACCCTTTTTACTAGCTATGGTCACGGTTTTTTACCGTGACCATAGGCCTTTTTTTTTGTAGTGAAGGAAAATAAGAAGCTAAGGATAGAAATGTTATAAAAAGATCATTTTACCTTTGTATTATAAAATATATTAAAAAAAATAAAAGAGTAATATTAGAAGTAGAGAAAAAAATTAGTTTTTTTTCTATTTTCTTTCCAATGTTGGAAAGAAAAAAAATTGGTGGGTTCTACCAATTTTTTTTTAATTCTAAAAAAAATTGGTGTCATTTTTTTTTAATTTTTCTCCTCAACTAACAATGAAAAATATTTATTTTTTTTTATTTTTTTTTCTTCTATTTTTTTTAAACAAACATAGCCTCTTGCAGGTGCTCGAAAATTAAGGATGTTGATCAGCTTCAAAAACACATTGTTTATTATTTCTGTCATCTTAATTATATAAAAAAACATTTAAATTTAATATTTTGATAATAAAAAGGTGATAATATTATGCTCATATTTATGTTGATTGAATGAAATTATTAGATACATACTGTGTACATGCATTAGTATTAGTAAGAGTTAATTTTTTCTTTGTTGTAACTTTTAGATAATGTTTTAGATATGAGTTAGTAATAATATTAGTAGTAATCACAGTAGTTATATAAGTAGTTATAATATAAGCAGTTAAGATATTAATAGTATATATATATATATTAGACAATACATATTAGCAATAATATAAGGTAGTTATATATTTACATATAGTAATCACAGTAGTTAAATGTGTTAAAAAAGGTTTTTGGCGGAAATTTTTTTATTTTTCCATGAAGATGTGGATAGAAATTAGAATATTATAATTCATTACAATATTAATTACAATGTTATTAGTGTCTTTGCTCGATATTAGAACTAGTTATTTTGATAATTATAATAATTAAATGAATACAAATTAATTATTTAGGGTTTATGCATGCATAATTTTAAAAATTACAAATTCGAATCCTTTTGGGGTTAAATGTAAATGATAACACTAGTTTGTTATTTAGGGCTTACGAATAATAATTATTTTTTTTTAGAAATTAAAACTTATTATGTCCATAATTTAAATAATTAAATTCACGTTAATTATAATTATTTAGGGTTTATGAATAACTTAATGAATTATCTTAGTTTGTATGTATGTATATTTATTGAATAAATATAATTTGTTAGTATATATTGTGAGGAATTAGAATTAACTTTCTTTTGGGTATTGTTAATAACAAAAATAGATATTATGGCAATTAAGTCAAAATCTTTTTATTGAATAGATTTTATTTATTAACAAATGTTAATTATTTGTAGGGTTGATGATTGTTGATGCATGTCTACTAAATTTTATCGGATCAATATAATTTTATTGTAGAATGTCTATACGTGACACTAATTTTATTATGGTGTTTAAATTGGAGTGATCCAATATCACCATGCGTTGGTAATAGTTCTGGTTGAAAAATGCCACCCAGACACACATATCTTACATCCTCCAGTTGGTGAGTGCGTCGTCACATTGAAAGATGTGACCATAATTTTTGGCCTTTCAATAGATGGTCTTTCGGTGATCGGTGTAACCATGAGTAGTCATGATGCACTAGAAGTTGAATACATACACCAATTTGGGATTGCACCTAGGAAGGCGAATTGTAAGAAAAATTTCATCAAGTTTACTTAGCTTTGAAACTTTAAAGATCGATTACAGTTGAACGATCAACTTAGCATTGAGAGGTACTTGAAGTGCCACAGCATGTTGTTATTATGGACAATCTTATTTGGAGATATGTTTGGGGTAGCGGTGCATTGAAAATTTCTGTTATTACTCTATAATTTCGCTGAGATTAGGGAGATTAGCTAGCGCACCTAAACAGAGCGCTATGTAAGGCATCCTGTTTTGACTATAAAGAGATCGACAGTCTATTGATGTTGTTGCTAATCTAGGCTTGGATCTGTCTACCAGATTTTGCTCCGATTCCTAATGTCCCCTGAAATTTCCCGCTTGCTAATAGGTAGTATTAATCATTATCAACTATACTAAGTATTGCATATTGTATTTTAATGTTTAGCCAAAAATTTAACTAACAAAAAAAAAATATCAGGTAGTGTAACTAGGAGCGTGCTAATCGACTGTACCAATATTACTCTGTTGCTCACTTCAGGAGGTCGTTAAATAAGATGTAGGAAGGCCAAGTACGCTCTAAGAAAATTATATAAAATAATTGTTTCCATATGTATATATGATAAATGTTGTCAATCTTCCATGAGTAAGTCTTTATTGTTTATATTGTGTCCAGTTCATTTGAGATACCTACGGTGTTGATCGCATTGAGCCGGATGTGATTCCAGCGGACATTCATTAGTATTTAGTAATGTGGAGTGCAACCGTACGGTTGTTATTATTCTAATGTATTAAGTAGCATGCATCTAACAGATTCAGAAGACAATACGATTTAATCCAGGTGTTCCACATCAAGAAAGGAATCTGGATGGTGCACATGGAGAAGTCTTGACTAATCCTAAAAATTTTGATTGGTCTACCAATCACTTTTTGGATAATGTAATAGACCAACTAATACAATTGAATTCTTGCTGGGCATCCTATTCCTTTGCAATATCAACTAGATATTTACATGTATTGTATTGCACGAAATATGGCAATCATTTGAACTTGTCTGAAATTGTGTTGTAGAAAATCAAGACGACAATGTTGTGATGGATCAACCACTGGTGCTGGAGCTGCAACCACCCCTACTGCCACCACCATTACAAGATCATCTTCAGTAGTCTTCGACCCTTTATATTCCTTAGACCCCATCTACACCGTATTTTACATAGATATACCCATTGCATCAATAGTATTTGGATGTGCAACAGATTGAGGTAGGGGACCCAAGATCGTAATACCACCTGCTTGGATTCATGACTCCGGATCTAGGTCAATCACAATCGTGCAACCAGTGCGACATTTCCCCACCTGAGCAAGCGCACCCGAGTGCACTGACACTGGGAATAAGGTCATTGGATTCGATATTCTAGTGCCACACTCCATCAAAAAACTCTAGAGGTCGAATATCTATTGATTCGAGCAGGAGTGACGAATGTTGAGGGGTTGTAAACAGCAAAAACCTTCATCGTTTCATAATGGGTCTAATTAAGGAGAGCATCAGGAGGATAGGCAATGATGATGATGACTACCTAGTGCATACTCTAGAACGTGATGATGAAGATGAGAATGATGATAAAGACGATGTTGAGGATGATAGTCATGATTATGGTAGTGATGATGGGGACCCTAGTGATAATCCTAGGCCTAGTATAGGTAATGTTTTTCTATTTATTTAAAAGTATAATATTACTTGTATTGTAGTTTGTTAGTTAGTTGATGTATCTGTTGTTAGTAATTGAATCGTATTGTAAACTATTATTTAGTATTTTATTTGTTAGTTGATGCATTTGTTGAATTTAATTTTTATGTAGGTCGTGCAGGTACAGCAACTCATTACAAAAAAAAATGCTAAGTACCGTTGGATTTACCGACGTTGATTACCGTTGGATTTAGCGTTAGTTTTTGCGTCAGATACAAGGTAGCTTGGAATTCCCAAAATGTTTACCGTCGGATTTTATATTCCGACTCTGAATCTTACGGTGATTAGTGGTGCGAAATATGATTTCGCTGGCACCAACTTTACCGGCGGTTTTACCGTCGAGTTTTACTGACGGTAAAACGCTGCGTTTAGCCAATTTACCAAATTCGATGGTAAAGTTGGTTTAAAATTCAAACACAAACCCGTCCTCCCTCAGTTGTTCGAGATCACTCTCTCTCTCTTCTCTCTCTCTTTCTCTCTCTCTTTCTCTTGCTCTCTCTCCTCTCACTCTCTTTCTCTCTCTCTCTCTTCTCATGTTCTCTCTTCGGAGGAGGTGCTGCTGGTGTCACTGCCACTTGCCAGAGCCTCTATTGCCTCCCCATTGGAGCTGTCGATTACCGCCAGAAAGTTTGGAAACGCCGTCACGACTAGTACCACCATGCCTTTAGCATCCTGCAACCACCATCAAAGGTAACTTTAGTGTAGTGTTTTAATTTTATTAAGATTTTTATGAGTTTAGGTTTTTTGTTAAATAATTTATAAAATTATTGATTAAAAGTGTAATGAAGTTTGTGATTAGGATTTGGTATGGTTTTTGTACTATTTTCAGATTTTATAGTGACTTTAGAGTTTTGTTAGGTAGTTTACCAAATTATTGATTAAATTATGGTAATGGTGTTTGTGGTTAGGGTTTGGTTTGTGGTAAGGTTTTGTTATGTATTTTATTACCAAATTATTTATTAAAATAGGGTAACAAAGTTAGTGATTAAGATTTCTTATGTTAATTTAACATAAATAGAAATTATAATTAAGGTAGGTTAAGTAGGGTGAGATTAAGAGTGTTTGACTTTTTATTGGATGACTTTGTGTAGGTTGTTGAATTAATTTGTTTTACGTTATGAGTTTAATAAGTTTTTTTTTATCAGGAGAGTGTTATTTCTCTGAGACTAATTGGATTTTGCTTTTTTCGTATTTTGTGCATCCGTGTTTCAGGTAGATTTTCTATCTCTAACTATAATCAATTATTTAAGTTTTATGTTGGACTTACTTTTTCTAGGATAGCATTTTAGGACGAAAGTAGAAGAAGGTCGCATAGAGGCGCCTTATCAAAATTCTTATTTGCTAGAAAATTGTGGAGTTATAAGGGGTTGCGCACTAGAACGGTTAGGATTTATGTGTTATTGAATTTATGTTTGTTCTAATTTATGCTTGCAGCAATTTTCGCTGTAAAAATTGCTATATTTATTTGATGGATGCCTCTAAATTAAGGAAAAGTTCTGCCGAAATTTTGTGTAATTTGTTTTAAAACTTGTTTGGCTTGTAGAAAATGATAACTGTATTTAGTGGAAGATTCTAATTATAGGGTATGCTCTACTGGATTTTGTAAAAAATTTAATAATTTTGTCTTATTCGTTGAATTCTAGGGTGTGTATTTCAATATGATTTCAAGTCATCGTCGATGGATGTATGATAGGGATAACGGTGGATGGGGGAATTAAAACCTGAATTCTTTGATGGGGTTAGTGCGTTTGTTGTGCATGTGTTCATCATGGAACTGTTTAGGTTTGAAGGGGTATCTAGGTGTCTGTGTGAAAAGTGTCAGCTCACTAAATGGTTAAGACACATAGATATAATGCTCCACCTTTATCGTAGTGGGTTCAAGGATGGATATTGAATGTGGATGGAGCATGGAGAAGTGGACCAACAGGGAGTTAATAGGCCTGCCCCAAATTTGAATAGGCCAGGCTATCAATCAACGAGGATTCGGGTGGAAAGAAAACTAAACATGGAAGACATGACTTGGGAGGGTAACTAAGAGAGATACAACGAGATGGTGTTTGATACAATAGGTGTTAAGAAATTGGAACAGGTTGAACAAGAGCGTAACCCCGAGGCAAAGATATTTTATCATCAGTTAGAATGTGCTGCGAGACCATTGTTTGAGGGTTGCGTTCATTCAGAGTTGTTTGCATGTGTTAGAATGATGACTATTAAGTCGGAGTCAAATCATACCCAAGAGTCTTTTGATAAGTGGGCCATCGTTTACAACGAACTGGTACCTGTCAGGACCACTGGCATCCCCCAAACCACTACGAAACAAAGAAGCTACTTTTGAAATTGGGTCTAAATTCGTTAAAAATTGATTCTTGTTTGAACGGGTGTATGCTGTATTACAAGAGGGATGCAGACCTAGCTGAATGCAGATTCTGTAAATCATCGAGGTTCCAAGTTGAGAGAGAACAAAATGGTAAACGTGAGTTAAAGAGAGTTTCGATGAAATGGATGCACTGCTTGCCTTTGATCCCTAGGCTAAAATGATTGTATCCATCGATGAGTTCGGCCCCTCACATGACCTGGCATAGTAACAATAAGCGGGATGATGTAATTATGACACACCCGTCACACTAAAAATCCTGGAAGCATTTTGATCGAGTACATCCTACATTTGCGAGGGGGCCGAGAAATGTTAGACTAGCTTTGTGCTCTAACGGGTTTGCACCGAATTCTAATTTCGATAACGCGTACTCTTGTTGGGCTGTAGTCGTGACACCGTATAACATGAGTCCCAAAATGTGCATGAAGGACCTATATGTGTTCCTAACTTGCATCATACCTAGTCCCAAAAATTCAAAGGCCAAAATAGATGTCTTCTTGTAGTTCTTGGGGAATGAGTTAAAGGAGTTGTGGATTGATGGTGTAGAAACGTATGATATTTCGATGAAGACAAACTTTCAACTACAGGTTGCGTTGATGTAGACCATTAACGATTTTCCTGCATATGGCATGTTGTCAGGTTGCTCCACTCAGGGCATAATGGCATGCCCTATTTGTATGGAGGATACGAAGGCATTTTCGTTGTCGAATGGCGATAAAAATTTATGGTTTGATTGCCATCAAAGATTTCTCAACTTTGATCATCCTTTTCGGCACAATAGGGACTCATTTAAAAAGAATACAACTGAACACGAAGAGACACCCATAAATTTGAATGGTAGGCAAGTTTGGCATCATGTCAGTAGAATTCCAAGGATCGTAAAAAATAGGACAGGTTTGAGACCTCCGAGATGTGGCAAGGAGCATAATTGGACTAAATAGAATATATTTTAGGAGTTGCCTTATTGGAGAGACAACTTGGTTCGACATTGTCTTGATGTGATACATATTGAGAAAAACGTGTTCGATAATATCATGCGCACAGTAACACACGACGAGCAAACAAAGGATAACGATAAGGCACGGTTAGACTTGATGGACATTTGCAGGCATCCAGATCTAAACTTAAAAAAACTTGATAACGGGAGGTGGGCTAAACCAAAGGCAGTGTTCGCTCTAATGAAGGAAGATAGGCAAAATATTTGTAGGTGGATTAGGGGATTGAGATTTTTTTATGGTTATGCCTCTAACTTGAGTAGGTGTACAAACGTGTCATAAGGTAGGTTTACTGGGTTGAAGAGTCATAATTGTCACATATTCATGGAGTCTTTGCTTCCGATCGCGTTCAGAAAACTTCCAACCAACATCTGAAAACCTCTCACAAAAATAAGTAAGTTCTTTAGAGAGTTATGTGCTACCAAACTTAGCATTAATGATCTCACAGTCATGGACAAGAACATTCCCATCATACTTTGTAAGCTAGAGAGGATATTTCCTCCATCCTTTTTTGACGTTATGGAACACTTAGCAGTGCACCTACCGTTTGAAGCACTACTATGTGGGCTAGACCAATTTTGGTGGATGTACCTATTCGAGAGGATGATTAGTTCATTTAAGCGCATCGTGAATAACAGGGCTCGGATTGAGGGCAGCATATGCAAAGCATTCCTAGCTAAGAAAATATCTGCATTTTGCTCATTCTATTTTCAACCTCATGTTGAGTCACATAGAACAAGAATTGCAAGGAACGATGAGAAGGGAGAATCATCGTCGGGTGGAACAACATGCCCAATCTTTGCTTCAGAAGGAGCTACAATGGGTGCAGGCATGACTACTGGTTAGAGCAGAAGGAAATCGATGCCGCACATCTGCATATGTTGCTTAACTGTGACCAGATTTCACCATACCTCATGTGAGTTTTTTAAGTCATCGTAAATATTGCAATTAGTAACATTATAACTTCTTAATCTAATCAAGACTTCTTTATCCTATTCTATCATATAGGTTATTCTAAGAGGCAAATCCTGATACCTCATCGAACAACTTTCCACGTTGGTTTCGAGAATATGTCAGCGTACATCTATCTGACCTAACAAATTTGGAACTAGTTACACTTAGTTGGAGCCCAATGAATAAGGGAATTAGCTACCCAATGTACATTGTTAATGGATATCGGTTCCATACATTACAGTGGTCGATTGGAAAGAAAACGTATAACACCAGAGTTTGGGTTTATGGAGTTTCAGGTGGTGGTCATTCTGATTGGTTTGGTGCGTTTCACAATATAATTGAATTAGAATATTTCTGTCGCACTACGTACAGGGTGTGCGTTTTTAAATGTGAATGGCATGATCCAAGTTCGCGACAAGGAACACGAAAGCACAAGGATTACGATATCATGGAAGTTAATGTAACTAGAAAATATAGGCACTACGATCCTTTATTCTACCTCAAAATGCACGACAAGTGTATGTACCCTTTGCCTTATCAGAGTTCATGTAAGTCTACTTGGGTAGTTGTAGTTAGGACTAAGTCAAGAGGCCGCATCGAGTCTGATGATAGGACAGAGGATCAAGAACCTTACCAAATTGATGACCTAACTCCTTCGAAAATGGTGGTTGATACCGGTGAGCCAATTACTCTTAGCTCGGCTGTTACGGATGATGATATCATTGACCTTGGAATACATGATGACGCACTACCACAATAGGACGATGATCTTCAAGAAGACGGGGTCGATAGTGACGAAGAAAAGGAAGATGAGTTCGATGATCAGGAAACTATCTCAGAGGAAGAGGATGGTGAACCAGAGGAAGAAAATAATGAATCTGAATATGGTTAATGTAAATATAGTTCAATGATATGTATAATTCCTTACCAAATTTTGAGAAGAATGTAATATAATTAACATTATTTCAGATATATCAATTACCATCATTCTGTATTTTTACTTTGTACGTTTGATATTTCACATTAGGTTTAAAGGATTATGTAAAGCACTCTTTCAATTATGCTATTATCAGGGTACACAATAAATGGACGGAAAATGATTATGTAAAAAAAATTAAAAACTACTACCATCGGCATTCCCGTCAAAATTTACTGACGAAATTTACCAATGGCAACAGCCCATTTTTTTAAATCTCCAAAAACAATTCCGTTAATCCGACAGTAAAATGGCGTGGATACTTACAGAATGGCGCCAACATTACATTCGGATTAATCCGATAATAACTTTCATAATATTTCATTATCTTATCGCCTATATTTCGTCGCTAATTCCCACGGAAATTAGCGTTGGACATTAAAACTCTGCCGATAATTATTTACTGACGAGGTTTATACCATCGCATTTATTCTGCCGCTAAATTCGATGATAAACAGGTTATCGATGGATTTTTTAGACAAATCCGACACTAAATTCGACCGTATTCGATGACTTTCTTCTAGTGACTAATGGCACCTCAACTCCAACTGATGGAGGCAAATGTTACAATCTTAGAGTTGATCCTCTAAGTCATAGTGCAAGCTGATTCACTTGTTCGCAATTTAACAAGGTCGTCAAAAAATGCAAAAATTTTTGCAAAGACGTAAAGTTGGCATGAGAAAGTAGAAGTGGTATTTAGAATGCCATGTGTTGGTTAAGTATTTGTAATTGTATGTTGTACTTTGATAACAATTTGAATTTGTTTGTTGATGTAGTTTCTTAAATATTACAAATGGTTTGCTATGTTGTTTGATAAATTATTTTAATTCCAAGTTGGCATCATGGAATATATCTCACATATTCTCGTTGTAGAACATGATAAATACTTGGATACAATTTAAAAAATATAAACATCATAGACCTCAGGAATTTTGAGCAGCACCTGCTGCACTTGAACTCTCACGTTGTCAGCATCTACTACGTTTGTAGCCCTCCGCACAACATTGCCTACATCACCTTGGATCATGCATCATCACATGTCTATTTCATTTAAGAAGCGGGTTATCATTGGCCGATCTTTAGTCATTCGCTTAAGAAATGGACTTGGTATCAACTGAGGTCCGTGATACACAGGTCATATTATGAAATTTTCAGTGGTCTAACCTTAGCTCTATATATCCTTCATACTTGATCCATCTTGTAGATCTTATGAATGTACACTTGCCAATCCTAGCGCTGATTCGCGCAACAAGTAAAAACATGGTGACAGAGAATTTAATATACTTGGAATTCATCACAATCACAACATCGCTGACGTAGATTCACTGTATACTCCACTCCACTAGGTATCTCACGTACCTTAAATACCTCATTACAGCTGTCAAAATAATTAAGCTGAATATTTCCCGCCATGCCAAGGACGGATTCAGGAATCTAAAAGTGTAAGGGTCGAAAGTTAAAATCTTGTATAATCAAATATAATGTCATATAATTTGATAATAGATATAATTATAATTAGTTTTTAATTAAAAAATTAATAAATACTTGTCAAAAATAAAAGAATTATCTCAGTCTTTATAATTTTATCGTAATTTTTTTTTGGTTTTATATCTAACAAAATATAAAATATCTATTTTTAAATATTTTGTTAATTAATTAACTTTATTAAGTATTTATGTGATGGTGAGTTATATTTTTATATTTTATATCATTAAAAAATATGACATAAAATAATATAAATTAGTTGCACTAACAATTTTGTTATGTGAATTTAAAATATATTAAAGTAT
Source organism: Arachis ipaensis (assembly GCF_059453495.1). Taxonomy (NCBI): domain Eukaryota; kingdom Viridiplantae; phylum Streptophyta; class Magnoliopsida; order Fabales; family Fabaceae; genus Arachis; species Arachis ipaensis. Next base: position 25,269,268 of record NC_142436.1, read on the forward strand.
TTTTATATAATAATAGAGGTAAAAAATAATAAAAAAATAACTAAATAAAATTAGAAAAAGAATATTATTATAAATAATATTAAATATTTTTTATATGATTATGAATGTTAAAATTAACTTTAAAAAAATATAAAAAAATCTAAATCAAATAAAAAAATATAAATAATATAAATTCATGTAGAGAGATTTGAACCCTAATACATAAAAAATACCAACTCTTTTTATTGTCAATACACTATTAAATTTTACTCTATACAATACGTCTATTATAATAGTATACGAATTTAAAATTTATTGGGGGACAAGGCCACTACTTGCCTCTCCCTAGTCCGACTTCTATTTTTTTATTAAAATTAAATATGAAATAATGTAATCGGGTGTCGATTAGCATCTTAATTTAAAAATCTTTTGTAACTCTCAAATCGGACAGTCCAATTTATATTTCTAGAACTTAAAAAAATTTGACTATCACAAATTGTTGGATCCGATTTAGTTATCCTTAGAAAGCATTTTTAAATCACAAAAATCAAACCACTCGATTTTATTTCAAATGATCAAATTATTGGGTTTAATTTGTATTTTAAAATTAAAAAAAATTATGCATATTAGAAGATAACAGCCAGGAGTTCAAACTTAAAATTTTTTTAAATTTAAAAATAAATAATTATGTTGCCATTTATGGTCTCAATTACCATAAGCTTATATTTTTCTGTCTAGCTAATAATATTATGTTAACAACTCATCTTAAAATGTAGTATATACACTAAACTTCATTTTTAAAATGAACTCAATATGTAAATAATATTTTTTTTATAAATTATTTTAAGGTTATATTTTTAAGAGATGTGAGACTTATAATAATTTAAATAAATAATTATTTTAGACGAGTAATAAATTATTTATATAAGACTGTATTTAATTTTGAGAATAGAATAAGACAATATACTTAAAAAGACATAAATGATCGATCGAAATATAAAAACAAATAAATTATAAAAATCTAATTTATTCTCATTTTTTTTCATACAAAAATTAGTAAAAAAATATAATAATATGATTATAAAAAAATAAAAATAAAAAAAATAAATTATGTCTTTTACTAGTATTTTTATATTTTTACAAAAATATAAAATATATTATTTTAATATTTCAAAATATAACATCTAAATTCATATCTTATTTGTTAAATATAATTTTATAATTTTATATTATCTATATCAGTATTGATCTTTGTACGTATAAATATACACACCTAATTTACTCCTTTTTTGTTCGAAGACACAAAATAATATGTTGTTGCTTTTGGTTTGCTATAATTGTTTTTCTTTTTTTAACAAAAAACTCAACACAACACAACAAGTGGAACAAAAGATAAAATAAAAACCAAAAGAACAAAAGAACAAAAATATTATAAATGTTACTTGTTAGTGTAGTTGTCTATATGAATTGTGAATGTAACTTTTTTTTTCGTTTTGCTAAAACTCTATAGAAATCAGCCTCTTCTCTTCATTTTATCAAATCTACTTTTTCAATTAAAAAGGAATAATAATTATTTTACATACTCTAAAGGTGACATAAGATAGCATTTGATTTATGTTTTTTTATCTTCAGGTAGAGACACAAAACTATAAATATTAAAGACATAAATATAAATTATTAGTGTGTATATATATATATATTGTATTTAATAAAATATTAAATAAGATACAATAAAATTAAAAAAATTTATAATTTATAAAAAATAATAAGAGATAAAAATATAAAAAATTATAAAAATTAAATGTATAAAAAATTGATAAAGAATAAAAATGTAAATATTAATTGTGTAAAAATTAATAAAAAATAAATTATAAGAACTTGCAATTGTATTTTTATATCTTAATATTTTAAAAAAATATTAAATATATGTATTTTATATATATTTATGTATTAATGTATTTTTTTAAATTTATGGTTTAATAAACAAATATTAAATTTGAATTTTTTAAATTTTAAATTTTATTTTAAAAAATAAAATATAATCTATTATAATTTATTTTATAGATGAGACTAAAAAATAAAAAATAAAATATTTAATAATAAAAAATTTTATTTTATTTTTTAAAATAAAAATTTAAAACTTAGAGGATTCAAATTTTAAATAATTGACATATACTAACGTATTTATATCACCAAAAGTTACCGAAGATAACGTGCATCTTGATTGTGATTTTGTTTTTCTCTGGCGACAATTATTGTTCGAGTGTATAATGGCGTAACCTGGCAACAAATGTTCCTAACTGATTCCAACCCTGCAAGCTAAGACAAATAAAGTTTAGAGATCAGAGTAATTTATTATATAATAGAGAAACGTAAGCAAAAGGAATGGGGGAAGAATCCTCTCCATTATGGGATAAAGGTCCAAGATGTCTTTAAAATATTGTATAGTAAGTGGACCATATTATTATGAGAAATTGTTACTTGTTTCGGCATTATTTTGCTTATTTTATGAACAAGTATAATTGTATATTCGTTTTAAATTAATAAAATAACTTTTAAATATTATAAAATTTTAAAACTATTTACTATAGACATTTATTTAAGCACGCACATAATTAAACATATTATCCGATTACATGAATCAGTGTATAGTTGCAAAAACATTTACAGAATTAATTAGGTTAAAATTGATTTTGAAATACGATGCGTACTATAATTTAAAAGAGTCAGTTGTCTGGTTATATGAACAAAAAATTGTAATAATTAACTGTAATTAAAGAATAAATTATTATTTTTATTTACAAAAATTTTAAACGCCGATAAATTTATCTACGAAAAAAATATAATTATATCTATAAAAAATAAATTTTGTACGATAAAATTATTTAAACGTTGAAAAATTGTCTAAAAAATCTAAGTTATTTATCTCCTAACCTTAATTTCAATACCTTTTTTCTAAATTTTAATCATCTGTTTATTTTTTTCAAGAATTTCACCACCTCCTTCAGTAACATCACCAATCCCATTGCTACCAACCATCAGTCTCACCTTCCTCCTTTTTTACTGTCACAATCATAAACAACTGCAAGCAATCAAACCACAAAAGCATTTAAATTTTGTTTTTCAAAAAAAAAAAGTTATAAAAGCGAAGAGAAGCATTGCGAGAGGGCCTCCAATCCATCCAAGTTGCGCCACTGCTGTCCACAATGTCCCTATTCTTTTCGGTTCCGATTTCGCATATTTGGTTTGCAGCAATAGTGTGCTGTAGTTTAATGCACAGTCATCTGCCATGGCGTTTGATGTTGTTAGTTAGAACTGATTATTGATGATTCATTCAGGAAGAATGAGAAATAGAGGAGGAGGAGGAGGAGGAGGTATCTTCTTCTGGAAAGATAAAACTAAAGAGGAAAGCGTTATTCGGAGTTGGTGCTGATAGGGACGTGGAAGTGGAAAAGAAGAAGCAAAAGATTTCGCCGGAGAGTAGTGGTGCTTCTCCTCGCCGGAAAAGGAGTATAGTGGATTTGGAGATGGAGAGGGAGGAGAAGAACGAAATAGAAAGATTGCATAGTTTTCAAGGCAGGAGAACAATTACTTTACTGTGGGATGAGCGATTCAATTTCGACAATCACCTGCGCCAACACTTATTCTTTTACAGCGACTAGGACCAATTTCATCGTGTCGGCAACTCCTCCATTACCCAGTTTGTGAAGGCCAATGCCTTTCAGATTGGGAGGGAGTTGATTTCATGAAATTCGAGATTGAAAGAAGCCGCAAAGAGGTGTGTCGTCTCACATTGAAGTTGGCAGAAGAAAAGAACGCAAGACGTAGAGTAAAGGAGCAGTTGCAAGAAGCAAAAGTTGTAGGAAGCAAATGATCATCATTATTGTTGTTGTTGTTATTGTGACAGTGAAAAAGGAGAAATATGAGGCTGACGGTTGGTGGCGGTGGTTGTGGCTGTGGTTGTAGTGTTGGTGAAGGAGGTGGTGAAATTCATGAAAAGAATAAAAGGAGGGTTGAAATTTGGAAGAGGGGTGTTGAGATTAGGATTAGGAAAAAGGTAATTTAAAAATTTTAGGTAATTTTTGAGCGTTTGGATAATTTTGCAGAACCCATCTTTCATGGTACAATAATTCTTTTTTGTGAATAGATTTATCAGTGTTTAAAACTTTCATGAGTAAAAATAGTAGTTTACTCTAAATTAAATTAGCCTAATAAATTTTATGATAAATTGTGATTTTATTGTAATTTCTTTTTTTATGTTTATTGTTTAAAATTTGTGAATTTACTTTAAAAGAAAATCTATGTTTAGCATAAAAAAATTCTATAATTTATTTCTTATGGATAAGAAACAACAAATTAAAAAAATAAAAAAAGATGAAAAATAAATTAAAAAAATATATATAAAAAATATATATATATATATATATATATATAATAAAGAAGCAGAAGATGACAATACAAATAAGAGTGCATAAATTCTTTTAAAAAAAATATAGTAAGACTTAATTTGATTTAATTATCAAAAGATTTTAACCATAATATTTTTTTATTTGCAATTTAATAGTGAGTTAAGTACTTTTTTTTTGTTTCTAATATTTTGGGACAAATTAAAATTATTTTTGATATTTTTTATTAACATCATTTTTAATATTAAAAATCGTTTTAATTTTTTTTTCACATGAAATGTTAATTTTATGACTATTTTGTCCTTAATAAAACACCACCTTCTACCCACTAACCATCTCTCTCTCTCTCTCTCTCTCTCTCTCTCTTCTCTCTCTCTCTCTCTCTCTCTCTCTCTCTCTCTCTCTCTCTCTCTCTCTCTCTCTCTCTCTCTCTCTCTCTCTCTCTCTCTCTCTCTCAAAATGCTTGTCAAAGTCTTGCATGACATCAACTGTCGTCTCCAAGATGACAACATCGTCATCCCCTTATGGACATCAGGCCCGTCAACTTCGTCGTTTTCGTTGTCGTCATCGGAAATCGTAGTTTTTGTGACAATTTCAATAACATCGTCTTAAAGAAAGTCAAAATTTGAATCCAACAACTACTACACAAGTTTAGCTTGAATTGCATTGTGGAAAGAGAGAAGTGGTGATAATAGTAATGGTGATGATCAAATGACCATGGAGTGATTAGTGAAAGGAAGAGGATATTTTATTAGGGGACAAAATCATCATGTAATTAATATTTTATGTGAAAAAATTAGTTTTAAAATGATTTTTAACGTTCAGAATGATATTAATAAAAAAAATTGTATTAGAAATAATTCTATCCTTTAATAGCAAATGTAAAATAAATGTTTCATAATTTTCTTTAAGTAACCCATAATTGATTGACGCATTATGAAACTCTAACTCATTAGAAAACCAATAACCATCCTCAAAAATGCACATAATTGTTGTCCCTCATATTTAATAGGATGAAGCTTCCTACTAATAGCAGTAGTGACCTTCCAAGCATGCACTTAACTTTAGTCATCCTTTATCAGTACTAAGTATTACTTTCTCAGTTTTAATAAAAATACACATGTAAAAAGGAGTAATGGATTGAATTTATATTTTAAAATATAATTAGAAAAATTATCATATTCGAAATAAAATATAATAAAAAAACAAATTAATATCTTTTAAAATATTATTAGACTCATTCTCTTAACTACTATTAAATAATTTTATTATTGTATTAGTCTTTATAATTTCATTAAATTTTTAAGAATTCAATTAAAAATTTTAAATTATAAATACTAAATTAAAAAAAATGATGAAACTATAACAGAATAACTAAACAATATCAAAACATTATAGATATGATAAAATTTCCTTTAAATAAACAAGAAAAGTAGTAACTAAAATGGAGAAAATAAAATAAAGAAATTTGCTGATAAGTGCTCTAAAAGTATTAGATAGACAAACAAGAATGATAAATTTTAATTTTTTTAATATATTATCAACACATTTTATACATCAAAGAACATTTTATTATATTGCAGTATTTTTCTATGTATTTGAAAACTAAAAAAATATAAAATTTATCTATGATTTATGGTTAAATATTTTCTACAATAAAAATTTATATACTTTAGTCAACTAAAAAATATGTCTAACTTTTTATCTAAATTTAATATATTTATGCTATTTAAATAATTTGACATCTTTTATTAATGGAAATTATTTTTAATATGGAGATGAAGATAATGTTTTAGTTGAATATTAATATTTGAAGCGTATTATAGTATTATAGATGTATAAAAAATGTGTTCAACATATATCTTGTGTGTTGGTTAAAATATTGACTCGTGTCCAACAGACAATATGCATCATAATGATGACATGTATCTAATACGAAGGACGACACGTGTCCAACATACACCCTGCAATACGCATCTTATATGGTAATTTTTCACCTGCAAAATTCAAAGATCCCTAATTATACTAAATAATCTCATTTTTAATAAAAGTATTAATATCTTTTTCATATAAAAAAAATTAACCTTTTATTAATGAATTCTTGCTTACAGAAATAAAAAGGCAAAAAAAAAAAAAAAAGGGTGATGACTGATGAGTCTTGACTCTTGAGTCTTGACTCTTGAGTGTTATTATTGCGCAGGTTCATCATTTTTATTCCAACTAAGGAGGAAAACGAGGGGCAACAAGAAAGAGAGAGTAGTGTAGTGGATATAATTAATAAGTTTATTAATAACCAAAGGTGAGAATATCAAAGACTCTGAGGAAGTAGTGGAAGCTGAGGTGTATGTGGGTCCCACACAACAGAATGGGGAAGGTTCCGTGGGGTCCACGATAAATGCGGCGAGACGCAGCATCGCAGAAACAAAAGAAAGAAAGAAAGAAAGAGAAAGCCATCATCTCAGTTCTCATCTTCTCCTTTGCACTTGCGTTTGCGTTTCTCCTTTCCCATTCAACTCAACCACAATTGCCTCTTCTTTTCTTTTCTTTTCTTTCTTCCACCCCTTTCTTTTCTCCGCATTTTTATTTGGATTATTCATGCTTATTTATTATTAATTTATCACCATCCGAGATTCCCTAAATATTGTACTGTCTTTGGCTTTTTGGTGATGAAGTGGATCCCACTCGCTTCACCCTATTGTGAGATTTGGAGGAGGAACCAAAGAAACTATATAGGAGATATCGATGGGAGAGAAATATGAACATGCATCTTCTAAATTTTTTCTTTAATTATTTTATTAAGTATATTTTTTTATTATATACTTTTCAAATAAAATTAAAAGAAAATATATGAAAAAATATTAAATAATAAAAAATTATAATTACAAATAATTAAATGAAAAATTAAAAAGAACTATATATTCTCGAAATATATTTACATATAAGGGGAACTTGATGATAATATTCATATATCTTTGATGATAATATTCATATAAGTCATGGTATGAAATATTAGAATTTTTTACTCAACCAATCGAATTACTTGGTTATTAATAAACCAATTTTATCATGTTTCATATTTTAAATAATTGTTAGTATATATATATATAAATTCTTAATCGAAATTATTTAAATCATAGATCAGTAAACTTCTTCACAACCTTGGACCTGAATTTCTTGTTTTCATATGTTGCTTTTATTATTATTGTGTATATTATTTTATGATTGTCATTTATCAAAATCAAATTAAATAATATAAACTTTTGGTTACATTTAATGCTTAGATCAAGTTTTAAATTTGTTTTTAATGTTTAAAATATTCTATTTTTGTTTCAAAAAATTTCAAATCGACTACTTAGCGTTGTCGCACCAATAAATATGAGAGAAATGCATAACATGGTTAGTGCATCTGTGCATGTATACTGAAAACATTATTAATTAAACAATCTCCTCTTTTAATAGGTGTGAATATTTTAATATTATGATTTTAAAAGTACGTAAAACTCTAATAATGTTTATGTTAGAATATATAAGAGTTTACCCAATGAATAAATTACATAATTATTGTACTAAATGAATATACACACGTAAATTAAAAAAATATGAAAAAATGTATACCGGGTACCAGCAGGTTTTTATGTTTAGAGACCGAGGCACCGAGCTGTCTTTTGTTCTGCTTATAATTCGATTTGTCCAAAGAGTATTAATGATTGAATTAGGTATTTGTTATGGAAAAGTATATGGAATTAAGAGGTGATTAGCTAAAAAGTAAATAATTTACTTAATTTATAATTATATTTAATTAATTTTATTTGTTTTTAATTTATAATATTTGATATTAATTATTTTTCACTCTAAATTAAAATTTTGAATGATACGTTGGAGAAATAGGGGCGAGGATTATGGAATTTCCAACAATTTCGATTCTTAGTATATAAAAAAATTTATAAAATATATAAAAGAACATCTATTTAGTATGAAAAAAAACATTCTGATATACTTAGTAGAAGAAACATCCTAATGCCTAGTATAAACACCATTTACATAGAGATTTTAGATTCATTCAAAAACATTTAACTTTTTGGCTAGTACCCTCTTAGTTCCTAACATTGTTGATTTGTTATATACATATAACTAACTTGTGTCTTAAAATACATGTTAAGAGCAAAATATAAAAATATTTTTAAATTTTTAATATATTAAAAATATAAAACAATCGTCTTAAAATATTAAATAATTTATTATTTTTTGGCCAATAGTTAGTTAACAAACTAACGATGTAGAAAGAAAGTCCAAATGTATAATAAAGTGTTATTATATAAGAGGGAGTATAGGAAGCTAATAGAGTATCTATACAATGTGTATAATGGGAATATAGGGATGTTCGATTTAGTAGAATATCAGATGTTTGTTATCCTAGTACTTGGATGGTTATTCTGGATAATATGAGTGTATTGTATTTGAAAAATTAGTAGTATTTTATCTTGGATGTTTATTTTTTAATTTATATTGAGTCAAATAAATAACCCATTATACACATTATACAAATACTCCATCGACTCGCTAGCGAGATTCATTATATAAATACAATGTTTGTTAAAAATGTTGGCCAACATATATAAAAATTATTGTTCTCTGAACCTTTTTTAATATAAAAAGTTTATTTTTTAATAATTTTTAGTAAAATACTTTTTTATAATATTTTTAAAATATATCCTTAAAACATATCTAACTAAAAAACTTATTATTTATAAAATATATAATATAATATTTTGTCTCTATCTATTTGTATAGTAGTAAAGTTTCTATTTTTAATTTTTTTAAAAATAATTATTCATTTAACAAATCTTTATAACAATTTTATTTTTTACTTATACCCATCACTAAATGAATAAAAGAGTAAAAAAAAAAAAATTATCGTAAGGAACCATTAGCATATATTAATTAATAAAAAAGGTTCAGCTAAACTAAATTATTATAAATGGATGACCTAATAACATTATATTCTTTTTAAATAAAATTTATTATGATCTTTATTAACAATTTTAGCATATTTGGCCTTTTTTTAACGGTTTTTATTTTTCATAATTCTCCCAAAAATAAACAGTTAAAATAATTAAAAAAATAATTATTAATAAAAATAATTCAATAAATTTATTTATTTTTATCATTTATAATTTTCTTTTAAATTTTAATATTTCAGTATATTTTAATTATTTTTTAATTCAAGTAAATATTTAAAAACAAAAACTTAATTGAAAATATACGGATCTACAAAATTTGTGTATATAAAATATCAGAAATATTTGATAATAAAAAAATTAATAAAAAATAATCATAACTTATTTTATTTAATATTTATTAATTATTATAATAATTAATAAATAATAAATAAAATAAATTTTGACTGTTTTTTTATTTTTCTAAAATTATAATAAAATATATAATAAGATTTGGACAGCACAAGAAAAGAGAAACAAAACTGGAAGCTCGCATAGCTGTACACTTTGAGTCTTTGGCTTAGCCATGGTAAATCAAATTATATACAGTCCAAAAAATATTTAATCCTATCCTTTGATGATTCCTTCTCCATCGTTGTAGTAACATAATAACATGCCTCTTAGCATCCTCCAAAAGACGCTTGCGATTTTAGCTTCTTCAATGCTTTTCTTTTCCCTCAATTATCTGTCACTATCTTCCTACCACTACTGCAACTATGGCCAATGCTCATTTACTCGGACAAACTATCCAACAAAATCTCTGTGCTGTCTCCACAGAGATCCTCGTTCCATTTCCAACATTAATATTAACGCCCAGCATACATTGGAGTGATTTCACATTCTCAGAGAAATTGCTGGTATTGTGGGAACTCGACAACTTTACCCACAAAGGTTGTCTACTTGTGTAGTTGTGTGTTCCAAGTTCCAACCAACTTGTTTTCTCCTTCAGTGACGTCAAAATTCAAACATATTAGTATTTTTTTAATTTGATTTAGTTATTCAACTCCAAGATTCCAACTCACTTCTTTTTCCACTAGTACTAGTGTACTACTTCATTTATATGGGTTTTATTTACGGTCAAACATGGTTTGGAATAGCTCAATCTTCCTAACTGCTTCGAATGCAAGGTCTACGGTGAGGAACCACCGTGTATATTATTATATAAAAATTCCACTGAATGTTATGTTATTGGTGGTTCATTTGCCATTAGTTCAGTACTTCAGTCAAATATGCAGTTGAAATTGGACCACGGCCAAAACTACATGAAGGAAACCTAACTACCACCGAATCATTTCATCTTGTTTCTATTTTAAAGCAGAAATTCGTCACACACAAATTGAATGGACCGCCAAAATATTTTATTTTATAGTAATTCTTTTTAATAATTAATTTTTAAATTTACAACATTGGAATTTCCTCACATGCTACCCTAGTAAAAAATAAAATAAACAATTATTTTTATGTGAAATTTGATATTAAAAAATAGTTTAATAATTTAATAAATTTAATTAAATTATTATTTACTGATTGTCAATTATCAATTCATTATCAACTTCTACTGCATGTGAATTTTTATATAAAATGAATAATGTTAATTTATATCAAGTTCTAAGCTAGAAAAGTAAAAAGCTGTAAATTCTTCCATGAATTGGGTTCATTATAATCATTCAACTTGCAGATCCATCCGTAAAGAGTTAAAAATATACAAGTGAATTCTAACACAAGTTCGTAACAATTTAAAGAACAAAATATTAATTATATTTATTAAAAATTCATGTTCCACGGTCATCACAAGACTGATTACATGTTTCATTTTTGGCAGGATAAAAAAAAAAAAAAAAAAACAAACGGAGAAAGGATAACCGACGAACCATCATCTTTCTCTTTTCCGTAGAGAGAGAAATCCTGTGCCGGTATCTCGCAAAATCTCGCTGAGTTCTCAAACCCAGCAAAAACCCTCTTCCCCAAAACAAAACACAGAGAGAAAACAAAAGAAAAGTAAACCACAAAAGAGACCTCTGCTCCTTTAATTTGATTCATAAAAACATGAATCATTTATAAGAGAGGGAGGGAGAGAGAGTTCTCAAATGAAAAGGTTGAGAACTTTCCGTTCACCGCTGTGACCCCACTGATCTCCTCCAATCTCCGCCGTGGTCGTCACGGACTCCTCCGACGTCATCGACGGCGATCCCGGACGGCGCCGGTAATCGGCGATCTTCTGAAGGAAGATCGGCGTCAGACGAAGATCAAGATCAGCCGCCGTCTGGACCCTCGTCACCTCCTCCAGCCGCTTACGCTTCCCGGCGGCGCCGGCAGCAACACGTGTAGACCGTGAGCTTGTGAACCTGCAACTCGGGTTTGGATCTCGAACCTTCTTCCATATGTCACCGCACGTGACCTCTGCCTCCGATGCTTCGTCGGTGGCCACCACCGGACCCGCCGATTCCATCCCCATAAACTCCGGCGAGGGCCTCAACGTGCCTCCGCGGAGCACCGTCTCCACTGCAGCCTGGCACACGTGCCAGTTCCCTGTCCACAAAAGCCCCACAGCACCATTAACCGGATTCACGGTTCTTCCACATGCTTCAAACAGCAGTGACTGAAACAGAGCTGAATAAGAGAAAAGAAAACACAGAAGCGTTAGTTTCTTTTTTTTTTTTTTAATTTGAATAACAGATACAGAAGTCTCAATGGAGTTGACTACCAAGAGAAGTACGCAACAAATAAAAATGATAGAAGCGTTTGAAGATGGTGTGTTTTATAGAAAGGTGGTATAATTACCGGGTCTTTGGGCCTCCGGTACATTGGAAATGAAAGACATGAGGCCGGCGCGGCCGAAGAACTTGGCGACGAAGACGGTGGCGTGGCCTTGGGCCTCGGGTGTCTCGATCCACTGCAAGCAAGGGCGCAACATGCATGTCTCGCTGCAACCCTTTCGGAGAACTCGGCAACCGTTGCAACTCATGCCTCCGGGTTTCTTTTTTTTTTTTTCGGTTCTTTCTCTTTTTTTAATTTTAATTTTAATTTTGTGGTTCTATGTTGACAGCTAAGTTACCGAATTGCCCTTACATGAACACGAATTAGGAAAGGAGGGTGAGGGCAGACGAGGAACCAGGATGGGTTTCTTTCTTTTTTCTTTGGCTACAAGGAATGATGGTGGACTGGTGGAGGTTTGGGAAACAGAGGGAGGAGAGGGGTAAAATAAAGAAAGAGAGGGAATGAGAGAATGCGAATTGAGGTGCAGCTGGGATATAAATAAAGAGAAGGAAGAGGAGTGAGGTTTGGGGGTGGTTGAGTTAGATTTAACTGTGGTTGGGTTAGTGGGTAGTGTGTGCAAGTTAGTGAGAGGTAGTGCGTGAGTGTGTGTATGTCTAGTGTGTGTCTGAGAGCACTGCTGATTTTTTTTTTTGTGTGTCATCACATGCACTCATACTTCTTTTTGGGGGGTGTGTTGACAGTGTTGTATGTATGGGAGGGTGAGATTCCAAGGTCTTGGGTGTGAGCGGCTCCGTGTTTCCGCGCATGGGTGTTCCTACACCGTTGGATCTCTATTTTTCATCATATCTTTCTTAAATTATTAAATAGAAGAAATTATTAAAATAATATTAAAAAGTTGACGTTGCTAACAAAAATAACTTCAAAATATATTAATAAAAAATAAGTTTTGAAAGGATTTAAAATTATGATTAAAAAAATTAAATATTAAATATATATTTTTAAAATAATTTTAGAAATTAGATTTAGATACAAATATTTGCAAACATTATTTAAAATTAAAATTTTTCCATCTTTAAATTTTGGTAATTTTAGATCAAATAAATATTTAAAAAAATTATTGTAAATGACCACTTTATTTAAAAAAAAATTCTAGACATCAATTTCTTTTGTGTATCTTCTAAATTTTTATTTAAATATTATCACAAAAATTCAAACCAAATAAATAAGTCGTTTGTTAAACATAAAATTTTTTTGTCACTTATAAAAATATAATATTTACTAGTTATTCTTGTTACATTTTTAAATCATTCAAAAATTATTTTGTCGATAATATCTTTTAGGGACTTTTTTATCAATGACTAAATCTTTTTCATGCTGAATTAGTAGTTAACTCTTCTTAAATATCTATGATGCAATTGACACAGACACAGAATACGACATGACACAGAACACGCTGACACGTGAATTTTAAAACATAAATTGCAGTGAGATTTTATATTCTTCTTGATATTAAAACATACAAAATTTTTAATTATTTTTAATGCTTTATTTTAATTATATAAAGGAATATTTATTTTTTTAACAAATAATAATATATATTATTTCTAAATTTATTTTAAGAAGACATGATAAGAATAAAATTAAACACGCTGACACGTGATGATATTTAGGTATGTCCAAACGCGTCCAGAGAAAAATTTTTTATTTTTTATTAAGACACACTTGGACACAGCAGACATCGTGCCAGACAAGTGTCGATGAGTATCGTATTCAAAATGTACTCGACACGCAGATACGATAACTCAGCAAAATGTCCATACTTCATAGTTAAATATTATCTTAATTAGTATCTAATTTTTTTTTATTAAATTGTGATTATGAGAACCGAATCAAATTTGTCAATTCAACCCTATTAATCGAAAATCAGCTACAAAGCCGTTTGATTTAAAATAAAAAACGTTTGCCAATAAACCAATAAAAAAAATCAATAAAATCTGTTTAATTTGTTTAGCAGTAAATTAGTTTAAAATAATAAATTATAAAAAATTATTTTTTTAAAAAAACTTATTTTTTTTATATATAAATACATTATTTTATTATATCTGATTCAACTCTAACTAAGTTTTAATAAAATTTATAAATTTTTAAACGTTCTGAATCTTGATAAATACTTCAATTTTCAACAAAAGTTAAGACTTAAAAATCATAAAAAAATCAACTTGAAATTTCATTCTATTAAAACAAAATTTCCTCCGACTAACAAACATGTGCATAGAAGTCGGATTTTTTACTTAAATAAATTTAAAAAAATATTTTATTTATTAAAATAAATAATTTTAAAAATAATTATAAAAATACATAGTATGTGTTATATTGTTTACAGTATAAATAAGATTAGACAGTGTGAGTGACATGTGTATATCTCGTTTATAGTGTAAACGAGATACATGTTAAATTATAACGTTTACAATGAAAACAAGATACAATAAGACAAATTTTCAACAATTATAAAAGGATGTGCAATCTTTGACATTCTCCAAATACATTTCATATCTTCTACTCTTCCGTTTTTCTTCCAAAAATAAGAAAAAATGTCCAGTAGTAGCGGATATATAGTTGTCTATGTGTATCCCAAATGTCATATGAGAAACAGTGACAATGTGGTGATATTTGAGTGTAATATTCCGTTACTATTGCGCACTCAACGAATAAGTTCCATGTCCGAGTTAAAGACTCTGATATTGAGTAAACTTGGTAGTTTAGGGAGAAAAGAGATAGAAAGGGTTGGGTATAGGTTACTAGCACAATTGGAAAACGGAATTTTTCAGTTTCGTCTATTTTGACTCCAGGACGACGAGCATGTGCGACTCATATTTGACATCCATGGGAGAATCATGGCGGAACAAGTAATGGAGCTTTTTGTCGAGGTTGGTGATGTTGGTGGCGGTGGATCCGTCTGCAGGATAGATGACCCACCTCTCGCACCACCACCGATTCATGTTGCTAGTCCAGTGGAAGACATGGACGTGGATGATGAAGACTCCGACAAAGAGTACGTTGCGGATAGCAACAATAGTGGTTCTTCTGAAGATGATGATGATGAGGAGTTTGTACCCGAGACGCCGACTGAGGCAGCAGTGCACTATGTTTTGCCTCCCCCCACCTGATTCCAGTGCTATCAGATGTACCAAGTCACTATCATGCGTTAGATCTGGACACGATGCATGATAAATCTCTGTTTTCCAACACTGGGAAAGACGATTACAAAAGCAGAGATGCAGTAATGTAGGTTGATAAACCACTATTTTGTGGTTTATCTTGTGCTAATTTGAATGGTTTTTATAAACTCTTCACTCAGTTATTCATACTATTTGCATGGTTTTACAATTTCTTCCTAGTTTTATGCTATGATTGAAAACCTGCTTCCTAAGCCTTTAATTTGTGTATATTAATTTCTCCTTTATACCAGTCGATGCCGTGATCTGTGTGTTAAGTGTTTCAGGCTTTATAGGGCAGGAATGACTTAGAGAATGGAGAGGAAGCTTGCAAAAATGGAAGGAGCACAAGAAATAAAGGAGACAACCAGCGAGAAGTGACGCGCACGCATGGCTCACGCGTGCGCGCGAAACAGAGAAAATCACAGCGACGCGTGCGCGTGCCTGACGCGTACGCGTGGAAGCAAGGACGTGTACGCGTGGAAGCGAATCTGCACAACGACGCGAGCGCGTGCCTGACGCGCACGCGTGGAAAGGAAATTCGGCCAGCGACGCGCACGCGTGATTGACGCGTACGCGTGACATGTGCGATCTGCAGAAAATTCAGAAAATGCTGGGGCGATTTCGGGCCGTGTTTTGAGCCAATTTTCGGCCCAGAAACACAGATTAGTGCCAGGAAACATGCAGAGACTGAGGGGACATTCAAACATTCTCATTACGCATAGTTTTAGTTTAGTTTTGGAATCTTAGAGAGAATACTACTCCTTCCTCTAGGTTTCCTTTGCATTCATAGTTTAGAGTTTCATGCTTTTGTTTTTGGATACTGAGAAGACTCATTACCTCCGTGGAAGTTTCATTTTTCTAGTTTGTTTTCTTACTCTTCTACATTTTATTGCCATTAACCCTATTTGGATAAGTATGTTGCATTTTGGGATTTATTAATATAAGAACCTATTTTATTTTTAATTGCTTTTTAATTATTGTTTATCATGTCTTCCTTATATTCCCTTTTTAATTCTGTGAAGTTTACAATCATGATAATGGAGTAGTTCCCCAACTTGATTGGGAGTTGATTAAAAGGAGAACCTTGAGTTGGAATACTCAAGTATTAATCCTCGCGCATAGTTGATGACTGACAACTCTAATCTCTAACTTTAATCCTTCCTAAGGAGAGGATTAAGACCTGAGGATATAGCTTATTAGTTAGTTACTTGACTTTTCCTTATTCATTAAGGAATGACCAGGTAGATCAACAACGTTTTAGGATTGTACTTGAGAAAATCCAACAAGGATAGAAATTCCAATTAATCATCTCCCGGTCAAGGCTTTTAATTGAATTAAATAAATTCTCTAGTTAATTTCCACTGCTTACTTTTATAATCATTTATTTTCCTGCTTCTCAAACTCAAAATTTCTGGGAAAACCTCTAACCAATAAGCTGCACTCTTTTGTCAACTCGTTGGGAGACGACCTGGGATTCATACTCCCAGTATTTTTAATTCTAATTTTGTGACAACCCTTTTAAATTGATAAGCGGATTTTAGCTGGTTAAGAACTGTACTTGCAACGCATTTCTTTTATTAATTTCTTAACTGGTCAATTTCTGCCTGCATCACAGGTTCTAAAGAATTACAGCATTCGCAAAAGTGTTGAGTACCGAGTGGTCGAATTAGACCGATTCAAGTACCATGTGCATTGCCGCCAAGCTGCAACTGGATGTCCTTGGAGTCTCCGTGTGGCCCTCCGATAGAACTTTGGATACTGGTGAGGTCAAGTTTAATTGTGACGTATTTACTAATTTATGATTGCTATATCTGGTATTGTTTTCAATGATGAATGTTTTATTTTGTTAGGGAGGTTCATAGGGTTGGTGTAGCGCATACATGTTTAGCACCTACCATGTTCTAAGACCATGGACAGTTGGACAGCAGCTTCATCTGTAATGTCATCCTACCATTGATACAGTCCAACCCATCCGTCAGCATCCCTGTCTTGTAGGGTGTAGTTTGGCAAAGCTATCACTTCAAACTCTCGTATATAAAGGTTTGGATGGCAAAGCAAAAGGCAATTACGTAGACATACGGGGACTGGGAGAAGTCATACAACAAGGTGTCGAAGCTGCTACAAGCACTGCAGAGTTGTTATCCCGGAACAATAAGTGAGCTCAAGGCCTTACTTTACTATGATGGGCACCTTATGGTCTGTGACTGTTGCATGCTCGACAAAGTATTCTAGGCCTTCCCGTCCTGTATTGAGACTTTCAAGCATTGCAAGCCGTTTGTTTTTGTCGATGGCATGTATTTGTATGGCAAATACGGTGGTGTGTTGCTTATTGCAGTGGCACAAGACGACAATAGCAATATCCTTCCTATTGCTTTTGAAATTGTGGAGTCTAATAGTATGGACTCATGGTCTTTCTTCCTGACTAATTTGAGACAACATGTCACCCCACAGGAAGGCCTGTTGATTATTTCTGATAGATTTTAGGTGATCAAGGATGCACTAAGGGCCGATGATAGTGGTTGATCTAGTGACAGACGCCATCGGAGGACCCTCTGCTCGTGTTGGTCCCTGCTCTGCTGTGTCAACCCTATCAATTTGTTAACAGTTGCAAGAATAACATGAATTCAATTTACAGAACATCATAACGAACTACAAATTCAGAAACACAAGCAAACCATAAAGGATGGTTACCTCGCTGCCATAGGATACATGAAAACCTGTCGGTCAGGTAGACACCACTGCAAAAATCTCTAGTATATCCAAGACATCAATAGCGGAATATAACCAGTTATGTTTGTCATGCCTCGGTGTGCTGCAAAGCACAACGAATAGTATGTCCATGCAAGCACCGTCGAACCCCAAGACAGACCACGACACGGTTGAAAGTTGGCAAGTAGTGGCAGCCACCGGAGATAGACGAGGTTGTTTGACTTGTCCGTCATCAGATAACCCCAGTCAGTAACATGATGTAACACTTCGTATACTGTTGGAGTGTCTCTAGATCAGCGGTGCTGGGCATATGTCGGACTCGGTCCCGAAGCCATGTCAACTTCAACGAGAAAGACTCCTTCCTCTACGTCCCCTGCTGCTGAGCCACTAGAGGCCTGGCACCAAGTAGTAGCTCCACCAACTCTCACGTCTCAGTGTTGTACCATCAATAGAAATCATGGAAGCACCCCCCACTGGCTCCCCGTGCACGCGTATTATTCAAACAGCAGCACATCTTTATCATTAAGGCATATCTTTCACTTAAAAACAAGTGTATATATATATGCATAACTTTTGCATCAATAAAATAGAAAATTCAGTAGCATCATCAACAAGTAAATACATATTCTATCATTAGTAACACAAGTTCATACTTTTGGTTTACCCAATGAAGTTTCAATAATGTCACCGTCAACAATTACAACGTTAAATCGTCAAACCAATCACCAATTACAGCTATAAATAAACTCAATTCCATCAATTATTCACACAAAGCAACCATAAACTATTTGTAGTTACTCATTTGATTTTATTGGCATTTATAATTTAAAACTTTTACTTTTAAAAATAAATTCCCTACCTCAATTAGCCAAAATTAAAAGGAACCGGAGGTGGAATTAAAGCGTGACGGCTGGTTGGACCACTACTAATACCACAGCAGTTTCAACCAAGATAGTAGCAACATTGCACCCCAAAACAATCGGGACAGCAGTAGCATTAGTTCCCACAGTAGTGACCATGGTTGCAGTAAAATAAAGAATTCAAATTCAATGGAATCAGAAGCAGAAACGGCTCTGAAAATTTAAGATAGAGTAGAGACTAAAATCGAATTAGAATAAGTACAATCGAATTAGACTAATATGTGTTGTTATTGTTATGAAATTCAGTAAGAAGCAAGAAGGGAATTATATAGAAGAATGAATGGTGAGGAGTGAAGGAGCATGGGTGAGTAAGGGAAGGATGAGTGTCACTGATGACCAAGAACCGACTGGTTCTTATAAACGCCGTGGTTTTGAGCCTTTTTTTTAAAAAGAAGAAAACAACGCGTAAACGCATCACCCTCACCACCCTTCCCCCAACACCCCCCTTTTGTGACATTCAGAATTGAAAAGCAAAGCTTGAAAGTTCAAAAATTAGGGTTCTAAGTTCTAACAAAAAATTAGGGTTCTGCCACCACCGTCTGTTGTTGTCGGTGCCTCCGCAGCCTCCTCCTTCCCCCTGTCTCAAACTCAGCCACTCTCTTGTAGCTCAGCATGTCGTCTGGTTGAGGGTTAGAGCTTCTTGCCGTATGTTCGTTGTCATCTTCTCCCCGCTCGTCGTCATCTCGCCGTTCGACGTCATCTATTCGTCACTCTGCTCTCTGTCGGTGGTTAGTGGCATTACTTACTGTAAGACCCAGAACTTTTGAAAAAAAAAATCCTATTTTAAACTAATTTCAAATTATATATTTAATTATAGTTTTAATTTCGGAAACTATTTTATTGAGAATAATTAAAGGCAGTTTTGATTAATTGGATTTGAAATAAATTAAGGTTTTTATCCAAACTCTATAATTATGGATTATTTTCCTATTTATAATTTAAAGTTTTAGAAATCCAAAAATAATGAAGTTTGGCTATTTAAATTAGGATTTTATCTAATTTTATAATTATTGAGTTATTCTCTATATTTAAGTTATAAAGTTAGTAGTTGTTAAATAATGAGAATTTTATATGACTTAATTTAAATACTTTATATTTTCATAATTCAATACTTTAAGTTTTAGGGATAAAGAAAATTAATTATATTACTATGTATTTTCAATTAGAGAAATTGATTAAGTATCAATTAGTATTTTTATACCACAAATAATATTTTGAAGTAATTTTAGAGATTAAATTAGTTTTTCAAATTAATACTCTATGCTCCAATTTTATTAAAATTATCGTACTCAAATTAAACCCAGAAAACCCCAATTTTATACACAAACCCTAATTTTCTACCCTAATCCACCTTCACTCTTCTCTCAGCGCCGCAGCCCCTTCCCTAAACCTTAACACTCATGACTCATTAGTTTCAGACAAAAGAAAAGAAACACAAAAGAAAAGAAAGGAAGAGGGAAAGAAGGAAAGGGGGAGGAAGAGAGGGAGATCCGAGGGTGAAGGAGCGCCGGAGCTGGTGGGCCGCACCGTTGCATTGCCTTGGCCGTCGTCAGGGAGCAGACACGCGCGGGGAGGAGAAGCCGTCACAACCGCGTCGTCGTCGCACACAAAAGGAGGAGAAGGAGAGCGACAAGGAGAAGAGGAAGGCGTCGTTGCCGTTCGCGCGTCATCTCTAGCCTGCGTCGCCACTGTTCGCGTTGTCACCTCCAGCCCACGTCGTCGCCGTTGATGTTTGCTATGCCTCCATGGAGTGCATCGCCGTCAGGAGCTAGAATGTGAGAGAGAAGAAGAGTTGTTGCGTTCTGCCGCCGCTGAAGGACCCGTTGCCGCTGGATCCGTTGCTGCTGGAGCCTTTGGCCGCCGGGCATGCCCCTGTTGCCAGTGAACGAAGCTGTTGTCACCAATAGCCACTGCCGGTAAGGGTTTTAATTTGGTTTTTGTTCCTTTTGAGTTTCTGGAAGCTTTTTCATCGCTGCTTGTTTGTTACAATCGACGGAGTTCTGGTCGCCGCTGTCGCTTGGGATGGCTGTCGGGGCTGCTGCCAAACCGGTTCAGCGGCCACCGCTGTTTCGTTCTTATTAGAGTAAGTGTTTATGTTTCGAAAACTCCTGCGTTAGTATTGTGTTATGTTTGGTTATAAACTCTGAGGTTTTGGGAACATAGGGTCGTGTTCTCAGCGTTGCATGTGACTTTTAAGTTGCTGTGTTGCTGCGGATGAGATCGGGGGCTGAGGTCTCAGTTGCCATTGGTTTCAGGCTGAGAGAAAAGAGTTCCGTTTGCGCATTTGGTTTATGATTTCGACCTATCAAGGTAGGGGCCTTTTTTAGAAACTAAACTTTATATTTCGGAGTTGCTATATATGGATATTGACGTGAGAATTGTGCTTTTAGTGATTGTATAAGTCTTATGTGTTTTTTGGTTGTTTTTGATGGATATGAATGCTTGTTTGACTGGTTGTTGTTGGGTTTTATGAAATGGAATGTTTTTGAAGTGTTTCTTTAAAGATATTTATTCTAAAGTTTTGAAATCGAGTTTAATCCGTTGGAGATTGATTTGAGTTTGAGTTGGTTTTCTGGAAATATGAAAATGGTATACACTTTTGGATTCAGCCTCATTTTGAATTGATTTGGCTTTGAACCCATTAAAGAGGGTTGCAGAATGGTTCGGTTAGGACTAGGAAAGGGTGGCAAAGTCCAAGTTTTAGGGGAGGTTGATGAGCGGATAATTTATACGCTTTTTGACATTGTTTTTAGTATGTTTTTAGTAGGATCTAGTTACTTTTAGGGATGTTTTCATTAGTTTTTATGTTAAATTCACATTTCTGGACTTTACTATGAGTTTGTGTGTTTTTCTGTGATTTCAGGTATTTTCTGGCTGAAATTAAGGGACTTGAGCAAAAATCAGATTCAGAGGTTGAAGAAGGACTGCTGATGCTGTTGGATTCTGACCTCTCTGCACTCAAAGTGGAGTTTCTGGAGCTACAGAACTCAAAATGGCGCGCTTCCAATTGCGTTGGAAATTAGACATCCAGGGCTTTCCAGAAATATATAATAGTCCATACTTTGGCCAAGAATAGATGACGTAAACAGGCGTTCAACGCCAGATTTCTACCCAAATCTGGCATCCACCGCCAGAAAAGGAGCCAAAACCAGAGTTGAACGCCCAAACTGGCACAAAAGCTGGCGTTCAACTCCAAGAAGGACCTCTACACGTGCAACACTCAAGCTCAGCCCAAACACACACCAAGTGGGCCCAGGAAGTGGATTTATGCATCAATTACTTACTCATGTAAACCCTAGTAGCTAGTTTATTATAAATAGGACCTTTTACTATTGTATTAGGTATCTTTTGATCAGCTTTTGATCTTTGATCAGTTATGCTATCTTAGATCACGTTTTAGGGGGCTGGCCATCTCGGCCATGCCTGGACCTTTCACTTATGTAATTTTAACGGTAGAGTTTCTACACTCCATAGATTAAGGTGTGGAGCTCTGCTGTTCCTCAAAGATTAATGCAAAGTACTACTGTTTTCTATTCAATTCATCTTATTTCGCTTCTAAGATATCCATTCGCACCCAAGAACGTGATGAAGGTGATGATTATGTGTGACGCTCATCACCATTCTCCCCTATGAACACGTGACTGACAAACACCTTTGTTCTACATGAAATAAGCTAGAATGAATATCTCTTAGATCTCCTAACCAGAATCTTCGTGGCGTAAGCTAGAATGATGGCGGAATTCAAGAGAATCCGGAAAGTATAAACCTTGTCTGTGGTATTCCGAGTAGGATTCAATGATTGGATGACTGTGACGAGCTTCAAACTCGCGAGTGCTGGGCGTTAGTGACAGACGCAAAAGGAGGGTGAATCCTATTCCAGCATGATCGAGAACCGACAGATGATTAGCCGTGCTGTGACAGAGCATGTGAGCATTTTTTCACTGAGAGGAGGGGATGTAGCCACTGACAACGGTGATGCCCTTGCATAAAGCCAGCCATGGAAATGAGTAAGACTGATTGGATGAAGATAGCAGGAAAGCAGAGGTTCAGAGGAACGAAAAGCATCTCCATTCGCCTATCTGAAATTCCTACCAATGAATTACATAAGTACCTCTATCCCTATTCTATTATTTATTATTCGAAAACATCATTATCAATTTATATTTGCCTGACTGAGATTTGCAAGGTGACCATAGCTTGCTTCATACCAACAATCTCCGTGGGATTCGACCCTTACTCACGTAAGGTATTACTTGGACGACCCAGTGCACTTGCTGGTTAGTTGTATCGAAGTTGTGAACCATGGTATTGGCACCAAGTTTTTGGCGCCGTTGCCGGGGATTGTTCGAATTTGGACAACTGATGGTTCATCTTGTTGCTCAAATTAGGTAACTTTCTTTTCGTTTTCTTTTCAAAAATTTTTCAAAAATATTTCAAAAATTTCTCATCTGTTTTCGAAAAAAAAAAAAAAAATAAAAATGTTTTCAAAAATATATTTTTCTTCAGAATTTTTAAGAATGAATTCTAGTGTTTCATGATGATTTGTTGAATCCTGGCTGGCTGTAAGCCATGTCTAATCTTTTGGACTGGGGATTTCAACTTACCATCACAAAAGAAGAAATTCTCACACACTTAGTTGCTTTATACATGAAAAGTATCAATATCTGCTGAAGCTTGGCTGACCATTGGCCATGTCTAGTGTTTTGGACTGGAGCTTTCATTGAAAGCTTGGCTGGCTAGTGAGCCATGTCTAATTCCTGGACTGAAGCTTTAGACTAACATGGCAAGATTCCTGGAATTCATATTAAAAATTTTGGAATCCTTATTTTTCTTTTTTAAATAATTTTCGAAAAAAAAACCAAAAAAATTAGAAAATCATAAAAATCAAAAATATTTTTCTGTTTCTTGTTTGAGTCTTGAGTCATATTATAAGTTTGGTGTCAATTGCATATGCATCTTGCATTTTTCGAAAATATCATGCATTCATAGTGTTCTTCATGATCTTCAAGTTGTTCTTGGTAAGTCTTCTTGTTTGATCTTGATGTTTTCATGTTTTGTGTCTTTTCTTGTTTTACATGTGCATTTTTCGTTTCTTAGAGTCTAAACATGAAAAATTTCTAAGTTTGGTGTCTTGCATGTTTTCTTTGCATTAAAAATTTTTTCAAAAATATGTTCTTGATGTTCATCATGACATTCATAGTGTTCTTGGTGTTCATCTTGACATTCATAGCATTCTTGCATGCATCACATGTTTTGATCTAAAAATTTCATGCATTGCATCTTTTTAGTGTTTTTCTCTCTCTCATCATAAAAATTCAAAAATCAAAAAAATATCTTCCCCTTTTTCTCTCATCAAATTCGAAAATTTGAGTTGACTTTTTCAAAAATTTTTAAAATCAAGTTGTTTCTTATGAGTCAAATCAAAATTTCAATTTGAAAATCTTATCTTTTTCAAAAATCTTTTTCAAAAATCAAATCTTTTTCAAATTTCTTAGTTATTTTCGAAAATTTCAAAAATATTTTTCAAAAATCTTTTTCTTAATTTTACATAAAATTTTCGAAAATAACAATAACAATTAATGTTTTGATTCAAAAATTTCAAGTTTGTTACTTACTTGTTAAGAAAGATTCAAACTTTAAGTTCTAAAATCATATCTTGTGATTTTTTGTAAATCAAGTCATTAATTGTGATTTTAAAAATCAAATCTTTTCAAAACTAATTTCTATCATATCTTTTCTAAAATATCTTCTTATCTTTTTCAAAAATTTGATTTCAAAATATCTTCTCTAACTTCCTAACTTCTTATCTTTTCAAAATTGGTTTTCAAAATTTGTTTCAACCAACTAACTAACTTTTTGTTTGTTTCTTAACTTTTTCAAAACTACCTAACTAACTCTCTCTCTCTCATTTTCGAAAATATCTTCCCCTTTTTTCAAAATTTCTTTTTAATTTATTAATTATTTTAATTTTTTATTTTTAAATCTTAATTTTCGAAAATTACTAACATTTTTCAAAAACTATTTTCAAAAATCACTAACTCTTTTTCAAAAACTATTTTCGAAAATTCCTTCTCTCTCATCTTATTCTATTTATTTATTCATCTACTAACATCTCATCTCACATCTCTGCCATCCTCACAGTTGTGCTTCTTCCATTATATTACATTCTTTGTCTCCCCCTCTTCTTTTACTCACACAGGGATCCCTATACTGTGGTATAAAGGATCTCTATTATTATTATTTTTCTGTGCCCTCTTCTTTGTCATATGAGCAGGAGCAAGGATAAAAACATTCTTGTGGAAGTAGATCCAGAACCTGAAAGGACTCTAAAAAGGAAATTAAGAGAAGCTAAAATACAACAATCCAGAGATAACCTTTCAGAAATTTTCGAACAGGAAGAGGAGATGGCAGCCGAAAATAATAATAATGCAAGAAAGATGCTTGGTGACTTTACTGCACCTAATTCCAATTTACATGGAAGAAGCATCTCCATTCCTGCCATTGGAGCAAACAACTTTGAGCTGAAACCTCAATTAGTTTCTCTGATGCAGCAGAACTGCAAGTTTCATGGACTTCCATCTAAAGATCCTTTTCAGTTCTTAACTGAATTCTTGTAGATATGTGATACTGTTAAGACTAATGGAGTAGATCCTGAAGTCTACAGGCTCATGCTTTTCCCTTTTGCTGTAAGAGACAGAGCTAGATTATGGTTGAATTCTCAACCCAAAGACAGCCTGAACTCTTGGGATAAGCTGGTCACGGCTTTCTTAGCCAAGTACTTTCCTCCTCAAAAGCTGAGCAAGCTTAGAGCTGATGTTCAAACCTTCAGACAGAAAGAAGGTGAATCCCTCTATGAAGCTTGGGAAAGATACAAACAGTTGACCAAAAAGTGTCCTTCTGACATGCTTTCAGAATGGACCATCCTGGATATATTCTATGATGGTTTATCTGAGCTATCAAAGATGTCACTGGACACTTCTGCAGGTGGATCCATTCACCTAAAGAAAACGCCTGCAGAAGCTCAAGAACTCATTGACATGGTTGCTAATAACCAGTTCATGTACACTTCTGAAAGGAATCCTATGAGTAATGGGACGCCTATGAAGAAGGGAGTTCTTGAAGTTGATACTCTGAATGCCATATTGGCTCAGAATAAAATATTGACTCAGCAAGTCAATATGATCTCTCAGAGTCTGCATGGAATGCAAGCTGCATCCAACAGTACTCAAGAGGCTTCTTATGCAGAAGAAGCTTATGATCCTGAGAACCCTGCAATAGCAGAGGTAAATTACTTAGGTGAACCTTATGGAAACACCTATAACTCATCATGGAGAAATCATCCAAATTTCTCATGGAAGGATCAAAAGCCTCAACAAGGCTTTAATAATGGTGGAAGAAACAGGTTTAGCAATAGCAAGCCTTTTCCATCATCCACTCAGCAACAGACAGAGAACTCTGAACAAAATGCTTCTAATTTAGCAAATCTAGTCTCTGATCTGTCCAAGGCCACTGTGAGTTTCATGAATGAAACAAGGTCTTCCATTAGAAATTTGGAAGCACAAGTGGGCCAGCTGAGTAAAAGGATCACTGAAATCCCTCCCAGTACTCTCCCAAGCAATACAGAAGAGAATCCAAAAGGAGAGTGGAAGGCCATTGACATAAGCAAAATGGCCGAACCCAATGAGGGAGAGGAGGACGTGAATCCCAAGGAGGAAGACCTCCTGGGACGTCCAGTGGTCAATAAAGAGCTTCCCTCTGAGGAACCAAAGGACTCTGAGGCTCATCTAGAGACCATAGAGATTCCATTGAACCTCCTTATGCCCTTCATGAGCTCAGATGAGTATTCCTCTTCTGAAGAGAATGAGGATGTTACTGAAGAGCAAACTGCCAAGTTTCTTGGTGCAATCATGAAGCTGAATGCCAAATTATTTGGCATTGATACTTGGGAAGTTGAGCCTCCCTTGTTAAGTGATCTGGATCAACTGACATTGCCTCAGAAGAGACAGGATCCTAGAAAGTTCATAATACCTTGTACCATAGGCACCATGATCTTTAAGGCTCTATGTGACCTTGGTTCAGGAATAAACCTCATGCCCCTCTCTGTAATAGAGAAACTGGGAATCTATGGGGTGCAAGCTGCTAAAATCTCATTAGAGATGGCAGACAGTTCAAGAAAACAGGCTTATGGACAAGTAGAGGACGTGTTAGTAAAGGTTGAAGGCCTTTACATCCCTGCTGATTTCATAGTCCTGGATACTGGAAAGGAAGAGGATGAATCCATCATCCTAGGAAGACCTTTCCTAGCCACAGCAAGAGCTGTGATTGATGTTGACAGAGGTGAATTAGTCCTTCAATGGAATGAGGACTCTCTTGTGTTTAAAACTCAAGGATCTCCCTCTGCAACCATGGAGAGGAAGCATGAAAAGCTTCTCTCAAAGCAGAGTCAACTAGAGCCCCCACAGTCAAACTCTAAGTTTGGTGTTGGGAGGCCACAACCAAACTCTAAGTTTGGTGTTGAACTCCCATATCCAAACTCTAAGTTTGGTGTTGGAGAGTCTCAACAAAGCTCTGCACATCTGTGAGGCTCCATGAGAGCCCACTGTCAAGCTATTGACATTAAAGAAGCGCTTGTTGGGAGGCAACCCAATTTTTATTTATCTAACTATATTTCTCTTAGTTATATGTCTTTGTAGGTTCATGATCATGTGGAGTCACAAAATAAATATAAAAATTGAAAACGGAATCAAAAACAGCAGAAGAAAAATCACACCCTGGAGGAGCATCTGTCTGGCGTTCAGCGCCAAAACAGAGCATGGTTCTGGCGCTGAACGCCCAAAATGGGCAGCATCCTGGCGCTGAACGCCCAGAACAAGCATGGTTCTGGTGTTCAACGCCAGAAATGGCACACAAATGGGCGTTGAACGCCCAAAATGGCCACCAACCTGGCGCTAAACGCCCAGAGTTGTGTGTAAAGGCATTTTTACATGCCTAATGGGTGCAGGGATGTAAATCCTTGAACACCTCAGGATCTGTGGACCCCACAGAATCCCCACCTACCTCCACTCACTTCTTCTTACCACTCTCTTTCACACAACCCCATAAACACTCTTCCCCAAAAACCCTTCACCAATCACCTCAAACTCTCTTCCCCATCACCTCTTCACCACTCACATCCATCCACTCTTCCCCATAAACCTACCTTATAAACTCCACCTACCTTCAAAATTCAAAACCAATTTCCCACCCAAACCCACCCATATGGCCGAAACCTTTCCCCCATCCCTTCCCTATATAAAGACCTCCATTCTTCATCAAATTCACACAATACACCCCTCTACACTCCTCTTGGCCGAAACCACATCTCCCTCTCTCTCTCTCCATATTTCTTCTTCTTCTTCTTCATTTATTCTTTCTTTTATTGCTCGAGGGCGAGCAATATTCTAAGTTTGGTGTGGTAAAAGCATAAGCTTTTTGTTTTTCCATTACCATTGATGGCACCTAAGACCGGAGAATCCTCTAGAAAGGGGAAAGGGAAGAC
This sequence comes from Arachis ipaensis, assembly GCF_059453495.1. NCBI lineage: Eukaryota > Viridiplantae > Streptophyta > Magnoliopsida > Fabales > Fabaceae > Arachis > Arachis ipaensis. Next base: position 25,297,753 of record NC_142436.1, read on the forward strand.
AAAAGCTTCCACATCCGAATCATGGGAGATGGAAAGGTTCATCTCCAAAGCCCATCAAGACCACTTCTATGATGTTGTAGCCAAGAAGAAGGTGATCCCCGAGGTCCCTTTCAAACTCAAAAGAAATGAGTATCCGGAGATCCGACATGAAATTCAAAGAAGAGGTTGGGAAGTTCTAACAAATCCCATCCAACAAGTCGGCATCCTAATGGTTCAAGAGTTCTATGCTAATGCATGGATCACTAAGAACCATGATCAAAGTAGGAACCCGGATCCAAAGAACTATGTTACAATGGTTCGGGGGAAATACTTAGATTTTAGTCCGGAGAATGTGAGGTTGGCGTTTAACTTGCCCATGATGCAAGGAGATGAACGCCCCTACACTAGAAGGGTCAACTTTGATCAAAGGTTGGACCAAGTTCTTATGGACATATGCGTGGAAGGAGCTCAATGGAAGATTGACTCCAAAGGCAAGCCGGTTCAACTAAGAAGATTGGACCTCAAGCCTGTAGCTAGAGGATGGTTGGAGTTCATTCAATGCTCAATCATTCCCACTAGCAACCGGTCTGAAGTTACTATAGACCGGGCCATCATGATCCATAGCATCATGATTGGAGAAGAGGTGGAAGTTCATGAGATTATACCTCAAGAACTCTACAAGGTGGCTGATAAGTCCTCCACTATGGCAAGGTTAGCCTTTCCTCACCTCATCTGCCACCTATGCAATTCGGCTGGGATTGACATAGAGGAAGATATCCTCATTAAAGAGGACAAGCCCATCACTAAGAAAAAGATGGAGCAAGCAAGAGAGCCCATTCATGGAGCTCAAGAGGCGTATGAAGCTCATCACCATGAGACCCCGGAGATGCCTCAAATGCACTTTCCTCCACAAAACTATTGGGAGCAAATCAACACCTCCCTAGGAGAATTAAGTTCCAATATGGGACAACTAAGGGTGGAACATCAAGAGCACTCCATCATCCTTCATGAAATAAGAGAAGATCAAAAAGCAATGAGGGAGGAGCAACAAAGACAAGGAAGAGACATAGAAGAGCTCAAGGACATCATTGGTTCCTCAAGAAGGAAACGCCACCATCACTAAGGTGGATTCATTCCTTGTTCTTACTTTCTCTGCTTTTTGTTTTCTATGTTATGTGCTTATCTATGTTTGTGTCTTCATTACATGATCATTAGTAGTTAGTAACTATGTCTTAAAGTTATGAATGTCCTATGAATCCATCACCTCTCTTAAATGAAAAAATGTTTTAATTCAAAAGAACAAGAAGTACATGAGTTTCGAATTTATCCTTGAACTTAGTTTAATTATATTGATGTGGTGACAATGCTTCTTGTTTTCTGAATGTATGCTTGAACAGTGCATATGTCTTTTGAAGTTGTTGTTTAAGAATGTTAAATATGTTGGCTCTTGAAAGAATGATGACTAGGAGACATGTTATTTGATAATCTGAAAAATCATAAAAATGATTCTTGAAGCAAGAAAAAGCAGCAAAGAACAAAGCTTGCAGAAAAAAAATTAGGCAAAAAAAAAAAATAAAAAGAAAAAGAAAAAGCAAGCAGAAAAAGCCAAAGCTCTTAAAACCAAGAGGCAAGAGCAAAAAGCCAGTAACCCTTAAAACCAAAAGGCAAGGGCAATAAAAAGGATCCTAAGGCTTTGAGCATCAGTGGATAGGAGGGCCTAAAGGAATAAAATCCTGGTCTAAGCGGCTAAACCAAGCTGTCCCTAACCATGTGCTTGTGGCGTGTAGGTGTCAAGTGAAAACTTGAGACTGAGCGGTTAAAGTCAAGGTCCAAAGCAAAAAAAAAAAAAAGAGTGTGCTTAAGAACCCTGGACACCTCTAATTGGGGACTTTAGCAAAGCTGAGTCACAATCTGAAAATGTTCACCCAATTATGTGTCTGTGGCATTTATGTATCCGGTGGTAATACTGGAAAACAAAGTGCTTAGGGCCACAGCCAAGACTCATAAAGAAGCTGTGTTCAAGAATCATTATACTGAACTAGGAGTATCAATAACACTATCTGAACTCTTAGTTCCTATAGATGCCAATCATTCTGAACCTCAATGGATAAAGTGAGATGCCAAAACTATTCAAGAGGCAAAAAGCTACAAGTCCCGCTCATTTGATTGGAGCTATGTTTCATTGATAGTTTGGAATTTATAGTATATTCTCTTCTTTTTATCCTATTTGATTTTTAGTTGCTTGGGGACAAGCAACAATTTAAGTTTGGTGTTGTGATGAGCGGATAATTTATACGCTTTTTGACATTGTTTTTAGTATGTTTTTAGTAGGATCTAGTTACTTTTAGGGATGTTTTCATTAGTTTTTATGTTAAATTCAAATTTCTAGACTTTACTATGAGTTTGTGTGTTTTTCTGTGATTTCAGGTATTTTCTGGCTGAAATTAAGGGACTTGAGCAAAAATCAGATTCAGAGGTTGAAGAAGGACTGCTGATGCTGTTGGATTCTGACCTCCCTGCACTCAAAGTGGATTTTTTGGAGCTACAGCACTCAAAATGGCGCGCTTCCAATTGTGTTGGAAATTAGACATCCAGGGATTTCCAGCAATATATAATAGTCTATACTTTGGCCAAGAATAGATGACGTAAACTGGCGTTCAACGCCAGCTTTCTACCCAAATCTGGCGTCCACCGCCAGAAAAGGAGCCAAAACCAGAGTTGAACGCCCAAACTGGCACAAAAGCTGGCGTTCAACTCCAAGAAAGACCTCTACACGTGCAACACTCAAGCTCAGCCCAAACACACACCAAGTGGGCCCAGGAAGTGGATTTATGCATCAATTACTTACTCATGTAAACCCTAGTAGCTAGTTTATTATAAATAGGACCTTTTACTATTGTATTAGGTATCTTTTGATCAGCTTTTGATCTTTGATCAGTTATGCTATCTTAGATCATGTTTTAGGGGGCTGACCATCTCGGCCATGCCTGGACCTTTCACTTATGTAATTTTAATGGTAGAGTTTCTACACTCCATAGATTAAGGTGTGGAGCTCTGCTGTTCCTCAAAGATTAATGCAAAGTACTACTGTTTTCTATTCAATTCATCTTATTTCGCTTCTAAGATATCCATTCGCACCCAATAACGTGATGAAGGTGATGATTATGTGTGACGCTCATCACCATTCTCCCCTATGAACACGTGCCTGACAAACACCTCCGTTCTACATGAAATAAGCTAGAATGAATATCTCTTAGATCTCCTAACCAGAATCTTCGTGGCGTAAGCTAGAATGATGGCGGCATTCAAGAGAATCCGGAAAGTCTAAACCTTGTCTGTGGTATTTCGAGTAGGATTCAATGATTGGATGACTGTGACGAGCTTCAAACTCGCGAGTGCTGGGCGTTAGTGACAGACGCAAAAGGAGGGTGAATCCTATTCCAGCATGATCGAGAACCGACAGATGATTAGCCGTGCTATGACAGAGCATGTGAGCATATTTTTCACTGAGAGGAGGGGATGTAGCCACTGACAACGGTGATGCCCTTGCATAAAGCCAGCCATGGAAAGGAGTAAGAATGATTGGATGAAGATAGCAGGAAAGCAGAGGTTCAGAGGAACGAAAAGCATCTCCATTCGCCTATCTGAAATTCCTACCAATGAATTACATAAGAACCTCTATCCCTATTCTATTATTTATTATTCGAAAACATCATTATCAATTTATATCTGCCTGACTGAGATTTGCAAGGTGACCATAGCTTGCTTCATACCAACAATCTCCGTGGGATTCGACCCTTACTCACGTAAGGTATTACTTGGACGACCCAGTGCACTTGCTGGTTAGTTGTATCGAAGTTGTGAACCATGGTATTGGCACCATGTTCTTGGCGCCATTGCCAGGGAAAGAAAGAGCCATGAATTTTACATAATTAAAGTGTAATCACGATTACGCGTACCAAGTTGCTCACGTTGCCAGGGATTGTTCGAGCCTGGACATCACAATTTCGTGCACCAGAGGTGTTACCGAATTTTCTATAAAATTTGAAACTTTGTTTGAAATGTTATTTAGAAAGTTTGAATTTGAGAAATTGTATTATTTGATTTATTAAGAAAATAGTATCTTTTGAATTTAATTTAATTGAGAAAAACATGTCTTGAGTTCAATTTATTCAGAAAAAGAATTACCTTACAATTTTAAATCACTTAAGAAAAGTATTGTCTTAAGGTTGATTTCATCTATAAAAAGAGTTTATGTTTTGAGTTAGACTTAAGGAATTCGTTCAGAGGAGCATTAATGAATTTACAGGAAAACGGACTTTGATGGAATAATGTCGTTTTGTGATTTTTTGGAAAAGGTTGAAAGAATTGGTTTCTAAGAATGAAAATGAGATTGGTTTGGATTTTAACTTGGTTTGGAATTCACATGATTTGGTTTTGATTTGGTTTAGAAACTTCATTGAATAACTCAAATTAAGGAAACAATGACTTTTAAGAATCTTTATTGAATTTATGGAAATGAGTTCAGTTGTTTTTCTCCTAAAGTCTTGAGACCTTGCCGTGAATTTTAATTAATAACTTTTTTTTAAAGTAATTGAGCGAATGGTTTAAAAATGAATGATTTTGAGTTGTTCAGAAGAGATTTTGAATTTGGCATGGTTTTGATGTCATTTGGGAGTTTTGGAAAGATGTTGCAAAAAGTAACTTTGTTGAGAAAGGAAATTGATTTGAAAAAAAGTGGTTCTTTAATACGTTTATTATTTGAAAGTAAGTGGGTCAAGAATGATTAATGAAATAAGAATTTGAGCCTGATTAATTATGGATATTACTGAAAATAGGATGAGGGTTTCTGGCTTGGCAAGGATGGTGGTATAATCCCGCTTGTTCAGTGCGTAAACCGTTGTGCTGGGATGGTGGTTTTATCTTGCCTGCAGTGAAGATGGTGGTTGTATCCCGCTCACATATTGATAAATTGTTTAGTAAGGACGGTGGTGTGATCCCGCTTGCATATTGTTTTGTGTACCCAGTAAGGATGGTAGTTTAATTCCGCTTACTGTGGAGGCAATGATGGTGGTTTAATCCCACTTGTGTGTTCCGAGCAAGGATGGTAGTTTAATCCCGCTTGTTTATGGAACCTACGGATAAGGATGGTGGTTTAATCCAGCTTAACCGAGTCGGGTCTGGCAACATAACCGACGCGTGAGCTCATGACCAGTAGGACAAGCATGCATCATTTGCATCTATGTGACATTGATTGGGTGTGTCTATTGTATATGTGGTTTGCCTATGTGAATAATTATGTTTAATTGCTAACTGCTCTACTTGAAGTAACTGCTTGATTGTGCTTGAACCTTACTTGTGTTTGTGATTGAAAATTGGGTGGATTGTAATGGATTGGTTGTGGATTGAATTGTTTGGGCCTAAGGCCGTGATTGATTATGAGATGGGCCGAAGGCCGTGTTTGGTTTGTGTTTTTGGTTTAGAAAAGTATGAAAAGCTAAACTGGTTCAGCATAGACTTAATGAACCTATGCTTGGAACAACTTGGTCATTCATACTGTCTAGGAAAGACTTTTCGAAAGGCTTTTGAATTTTTGAAGAATTGACCGTTTTTTCTTTCAGAAAGGATTTCGGAACTTTGATATTAAATCTTTGGTTTTGAAAGATGCATAAGGTGGTTATTAATTACTGTAACGGTTTTATTTTCACGTATCCTATTATAGTAATTCTCTAACCCATAATGAGAACCAGTGAGGACGATGTTCTCACTCCCCTACAGGTCTTTCCTTTTTCAGGTCATGGACGACGGAGTTCAGAAGAGCTTATTTCTTTTTGTTTAGTCGATATTTTGTATTCTTTTAGTATTTATGTTTCCTTCTTCTTTAATTTTGCTAGTTCTGTAAGAGGGATAGGATTTTGGTATAAAATACTTATAAATTAATATGTATATGTGTATATATGTATTCCTTGTAAGTATTGTAATTTGCATTATAAGTATAAATGTATGTTTTGAAAAATTCGGTTTAAGTTTTAAACAGGCTCATATTTTAGTATTAAATATTTTAAGAGTCGTCGTAATACCCGAGCTATCAGAGTGGCGCAGCCGGAAGTGTGACATTTTGATAGTTAGGGTGTTACATTATGATATCAGAGCGGTCTTTTCTGTAGAGCCTGAGGAATGGACTGACTATGCTTCAAATTATATATTTAATTACAATTTTAATTTCAGAAACTATTTTATTGAGAATAATTAAAGGCAATTTTGATTAATTGGATTTGAAATAAATTAAGATTTTTATCCAAACTTTATAATTATGGATTATTTTCCTATTTACAATTTAAAGTTTTAGAAATCCAAAAATAATGAAGTTTGGCTATTTAAATTAGGATTTTATCTAATTTTATAATTATTGAGTTATTCTCTATATTTAAATTATAAGGTTAGTAGTTGTTAAATAATGAGAATTTTATATGACTTAATTTAAATACTTTATATTTTCATAATTCAATACTTTAAGTTTTAGGAATAAAGAAAATTAATTATATTACTATGTATTTTCAATTAGAGAAATTGATTAAGAATCAATTAGTATTTTTATACCACAAATAATATTTTGAAGTAATTTTAGAGATCAAATTAGTTTTTCAAATTCATACTCTATGTTCCAATTTTATTAAAATTACCTTACTCAAATTAAACCAAAAAACCCTCCAATTTTATACACAAACCCTAATTTTCTACCCTAACCCACCTTCACTCTTCTATCAGTGCCGCAGCCCCTTCCCTAAACTTTAACACTCATGACTCATCAGTTTCAGACACAAAAGAAACACAAAAGAAAAGAAAGGAAGAGGGAAAGAAGGAAAGGGGGAGGAAGAGAGGGAGATCCGAGGGTGAAGGAGTGACAAACCCCAATTTGAGGATTTATCTTGTGATGATTTCAGGGGTTTTATCAATGATTCCACACACTTTCTATATGAAAATACAAGATTTTGCATTCCTTTCCTAGTTTCGCCTCATGAATGAAAACATGCTTATTTCGCACTAAAATGGATACATTTCTAATCTTCTCTTGATGCCATTCGATGCCGTGACTTGTGTGTTAAGTGGTTTCAGGATATAGAGTAGGAATGGACCGAAAGAGAGAAGGAAGACGGGTACAAAGGAAGGAAGCATGAGGATTGAGCTTTGGAGATTTCCACATGGGCGCGTGCGCGCACCTTGCGCGCCCGCGCGGATAGGGCAATGTGGAGCCAAAGCCAAGAGCCGGCTTGAGAAGTGGCTAAGCCAGGATCTTCATGGGCGCGCACGCGTACATCACGCCTCCGCGCACATTACAAGACGTCTCAACGGCGCGTGCGCGTGCCTTGCGCGTGCGCGCCGATTTGCAAATATGATTTTTTAAGAAGTCACGTGACTTAGGCATGGAGGCAGTTAAGGATCCCACTCTTGGAGAAACACCTTGGCGGGAAAAGCTTAAGAAGACCAAAGGAACAAGGGTTAAGGACACTTAGTTAGTTCATTTTCTAGATCTAGATATTTTAGGGAGAGAGGAGAGTTAGTTACACTTTTTGGGGAGAAGAAGAGGGAGATTCCAAGCTTCACTAGGGTTCATCCTCATCTAATTTCTGAATTTTCAATGACTTTTTGGTGAAATCCATTACAATTCTCACTCCACTTTGTTCATGTCATAGATTTTCTTCTCTAGTTTCAAGTAGTAGATGTAATTGATCCACTCTCATAGATCTAAGATTCAACTTTGTAATTTTGGATTTCATTCCTATTTTGAGAATTTGATTTCCATTGCTACTCTTTGAGACTTGTTGTTAGATCTTTGTGTTGCAATACTTTCAATTCAACTTTTCTTCTCATTTTACTATGACTTTCCTTCTTGCTCATCACATGTTTGATAAAATGACAACACTAGCTATGGAGTAGAATTTTCACACTTGGCATAGGGTTTGGTCCTTGGAAGAAGTTGAATAGTTGTATCAATAGTTGATTTAGAATTAGGGATTGCTAGTTGGCTTGGAGTGCACTAAAGCTAGATTCACATAAGGTGAAGCTAGGACTTGTGACTCAAGTTGATTGCTTCCATTTGACTTCCCTCTATACCTAGGGGATAACTAAATGAAGCAAGGCCTAATTGTTGTCAATATTGAATGGACTATAAGGATAGAAATTCTAATGCCAACCCTAAGCCAAGTCTTTTGATAATTGATTGTTTGTTTCTCATTACTTGCTAAAACCTTCAAAGAATTCCAACAAGGCTTACTAAATCAATAAGATGCACATTTTGGCAATTCCAAGGGAGAACGACTCGGGGGACTAGTACTCTCGGATATAGACTGTAGATTTGTTTGATGAAGGATTTTGCGTCGGTTTAGACTATACTACGATTGATCAATTGATAATTTCTATACCGGCAAAAATCCTATTTGTCAAAATGGCGCCGTTGCCGGGGCATTGCTTAGTGTGCCATGTTATTGTTTTGGATTAAGCGTGTATATATGTACATAGTTGCACTTCATTGTAAATTGCTCAATTGACTAACTCCTCATCGTTACAATGAATTCCATTTCCCCTTCATTGCATGACGCGTTCACAACCGAATCCGAGCTTAGCCCCTTTTGACCCGGAAATAGAACGAACTTTGTTTCATATTAGACAAGCTCGGAGGCGGCTAAGATTTGGAAAAGGTGAAGAGGTTTTCACCACCTCAACCACCTTACTACAAGCGAACATTGAACCGTCACTCAAAGAAGGCATTAATCATACTCCCATCAATCTCATTAACAATTCTTCTTTTGTTTTAGGTACTAATACCATGGACGCTCCAAGGAGAGTTACCATCAAGGAAGCGGGTGCACCGGATTATGTCCTTCAACCCCTTCATGTAACTCACCCCAATTTGAATGCGAATTTTGAATTGAAGACCGCTTTGATCAATCTCCTACCTAAGTTTCACGGGCTTCCCGCACAAGACCCTATTCGACATCTCAAGGACTTCCATCGCATATGCTCAACTACTAGACGGGAAGGGTCCGATGAAGTTGCTATATGGTTGTTTGCTTTCCCTTTCTCTCTTGAGAACAAGGCCAAAGAATGGTTCTACACTCTCTCTAGTGAAGTTACCTCCGATTGGGACCTACTTAGAAGGGGATTCTTGGATAAATTCTTGCCCCCGAAAAAGATGGATAGGCTAAGGAAGGAAATGTCTTGTATTGTGCAAGGTGAGACGGAACCACTCTATGAGTATTGGGAACGGTTTCGCAAACTACTAGATGCATGCCCTAATCACATGCTCGACACTCAAGTATTGCTTGGATACATATGTCAAGGGATGCGAGAACAAGATAGAACCCTCTTGGACACTTCTAGCAATGGTTCTTTGTCCAAATATAAAACCGCGGAGGAGGCATGGCAACTTATTATTGACTTAGCCGAATCCAATCAACATATGAGGCGAAGAGTCAACTGTTCAAGGACCGTGAACGAGGTATCAACTAGTAGTGAAGCCATCGCTCTAACTCAATCCTTGAATGAGATGACATCCGTCTTGAGGCAACTCCAATTGAACCAACAACAACCACAACAACCTCAATCATATCAACAACACCCTCCACCATCTCAACAACACAACCAACAACAATTGGTCCCTCAAAGAGTATGTGGCATTTGCTCTTGCTACTCTCACTACACGGATGAGTGCCCAAACCTTCAAGAAGACAACACTTTGGCGGCCACCCATAATTTCTATGACCGCCCTAATCAAGGGTACTACCAAGGAGGTAATCCTAACCAAGGACACCCTTATCAAGGAGGAGGCTACAACCAAGGAAGTGGACACAATAATCAAAATTGGAAAGACAATCACCAACAAGGGAATAGGGACAACAACAACAATGGAGGAGGTCAAAGATGGAATAACAACTCGCAAAATTTCTCACAAAACCGACCATACAACTTACAAAATCAACCATACAATCAACAAAACCCACAAAGAAACTACCAAACATATCAACCACCACATCAAAGACCACGACCCAACCAATCACAAACTCCTCAACTCACATATGCAACCACCCCCTCCAACCAAGACGAAACACTCCGGACCATTATCCAAGGCCAAAAGGAATTACAAAACACACTTGCTTCCGGCCTCACCGGCCTCACCTCTACACTACAAGCTCTTCTTGCACATATGGACACACCATCGACCCCTACTCCTCAACCCCCAATCCAAAGTGTCATTCCCTCTCAACCTCAACCAAACCCAAAAGGGGGCATCAATGCCATCACCCTTAGATCCGGTACACAACTAAAAGAAAAGGAAGCAAAGGATCCAAGTCCTATCACAACCGCCCAAGGGGAAGAGAGAATAGATATAGAAGAGCTAGTGGAAGAGGAGACACCACAAGCCATAGTTGAGGATGAAGCCCAACCAACAAGGGAGACAACCAAGGCCAAAAGAACCTTGGAAGAAGAAATTGCTCAACCACTTCCATTTCCAACACTTGCAAAGAAAGCTAAAAAGCGCATGGAACTCGACCCCAAAATGGTAGAAATGTTCAAGAAAGTTGAGGTAACCATCCCCCTCTTTGATGCCATCCATCAAGTTCCTAGATATGCCAAATTCCTCAAGGATTTATGCATAAACAAGGATAGAATTCTTGAATTGGAAACCATCCCATTGGGGAGTTCTATTTCCGCTTTGATGGGAACATTACCGGAGAAGTGTGATGACCCGGGCCCTTGTATGGTCACTTGCACCGTCAATGGAGTTCAATTTAGAGATTGTATGTGTGACCTCGGAGCATGTGTTAGCATCATGCCGCTCTCCGTTTATCGGGTATTGAACTTGCCCCCACTAAAAAGGTCGACGGCAAGATTTGTCCTAGCGGATAAAAGCATAATAACCGTAGCGGGTGTTGCGGAAGATGTATTGGTGAATATAAAAGGGTTGGTGTTTCCGATTGACTTCTATGTCCTTGAAATGCCGTCAAGCGAAACCGAGAGAGCATCATCTATCCTACTTGGAAGGCCCTTCTTGAGAACTTCTAGATTTAAGCTTGATGCTTACTCGGGGAACTACTCATTTGAAATAGATGGAAGAATTGTAAGCTTTAGCCTAGAGGAAGCAATGAAGCATCCACCGGAGAACCACTCTCTATTTCGGTGTGACCCAATCGATAACATAGTAGCCAAAGTGCATCTTGCAAGATTAGATGAGAAGTGCATGGTCAAAGAAGCAAATGAAGAGTCAAGCGAACTAAATACCACACATCATACAAACCATCCGGAGACTCAAACTTCAAGGAATGACAAGAAGATGGAATTGAAGCCACTACCACCTCACTTAAGGTATTCATACCTTGATGAAGCCCAAAAGCTACCCGTGATAATTGCACAAGAGTTAACTCCTCAACAAGAAGAAAAATTGCTGAATGTATTGAGGAAAAACAAAAGGGCAATTGGGTGGAGTTTGGCGGATTTAGTGGGAATAAGCCCCCAAGTATGCGAGCACCGCATATTTCTTGAAGAAGGAGCAAGACCGGTCCGACAACCTCAAAGGAGACTTAACCCAACCATTCTTGAGGTGGTAAAGAAAGAAATCACTAAGCTACTTGAAGCGGACATCATCTATCCTATCTGGGATAGTGAATGGGTAAGCCCAGTCCAAGTAGTGCCAAAGAAGTCCGGAGTGACAACAATCAAAAATGAAAGTGGTGAACTTATAGCAACAAGAGTGCAGAATTCTTGGAGAGTATGCATAGACTACCGAAGATTGAATGCGGCCACAAGAAAAGACCACTTTCCACTACCGTTTATCGATCAAATGCTTGATCGGTTAGCCGGTAAATCATACTATTGTTTTCTTGATGGCTACTCCGGATACTTCCAAATTCATATTGCTCTAGAAGACCAAGAAAAAACCACATTTACTTGCCCCTTTGGAACGTATGCTTACAAGCGTATGCCATTTGGCCTATGCAATGCACCAGCAACGTTTCAAAGATGCATGATGAGCCTATTTGCGGACTTTCTAAAGCAATCGATGGAAGTTTTCATGGATGATTTTAGTGTGTATGGTGAATCATTTGAGCATTGCTTAGGTAACCTTGAAAAAGTTTTAGAAAGATGCACCAAAACAAACCTTGTCTTAAATTTTGAAAAATGTCATTTCATGGTCAAACAAGGCATTGTTTTGGGACACATAGTATCAAAGGAAGGCATCTCCGTAGATCCGGCAAAGATAAATGTCATATCCAGTTTACCTTACCCCTCCTCCGAGAGGGAAGTCCGTTCTTTCCTTGGACATGCAGGATTCTACCGGAGATTCATCAAGGACTTTAGCAAGGTGTCCTTACCTCTCTCTCGATTACTACAAAAAGACACCGAATTTGAGATGAGCAAGGAATGTATGGAAGCATATGACAAACTCAAGGTAGCATTGACACAAGCCCCTATTGTACGAGGACCCAATTGGATTCAACCCTTTGAAATCATGTGTGATGCTTCGAACTATGCGATAGGAGCCGCGTTAGCACAACGCGAGGGTAAGATTCCCTATGTCATAGCTTATGCTTCCAAAACATTAGACGGAGCCCAATCCAACTACACTACTACCGAAAAGGAATTCTTGGCTATTGTTTTTGCTTTGGACAAGTTCCGAGCCTATCTTCTTGGTTCCAAGGTAGTAGTGTATTCGGATCACGCGGCACTAAAGTACTTGTTGGCAAGGAATCAAAACCGAGATTAATTCGTTGGGTGCTCTTATTACAAGAATTTGACTTGGAAATCAAAGATAGGAGCGGGTCCCAAAACCTAGTGGCGGACCATTTAAGCCGCCTCGAAAACACAAAAGGTGACACCACTCCTATCAATGATTCCTTTCCTTTAGACGCCTTGCATGCAATCTCGGAAGTGGTTCCTTGGTATGCCCCAATCGCAAACTATTTGGTTTCACGCACTTTCCCTCCCAATCTCGACAAAAACAAAAAGGATAAGCTGAAAAGCGAATCCAAATACTATATTTGGGATGATCCCTATTTGTGGAGGTGTGGAGCGGACCAAATAATGCGACGATGCATACCTCAAACCGAATTCCAAGCAATCTTGGACGCTTGCCATGCTTCCGAAGGAGGTGGTCACTACGGGCCCCAAAGAACGGCAAGAAAAATCCTTGATTGCGGATTTTGGTGGCCAACTCTTCTCAAAGATGCTTCTCTCTATTGCAAATCTTGTCCCCAATGTATTAGGTTTGGAGATATTTCCAAGAAGGACGAAATTCCCCAACAAAATATGCTTTTTTGCGAAATCTTTGACGTATGGGGAATCGACTTCATGGGACCATTTCCAAATTCCAATGGCTTTCTCTACATCTTGCTAGCCGTCGATTATGTGTCAAAATGGGTGGAGGCAATCCCCACCCGAACGGATGACGCTAATGTTGTGTATTCTTTTGTGAGGAACAATATCATTTGTCGCTTTGGCGCCCCAAGAGCAATCATAAGTGACCAAGGATCCCACTTTTGCAACAAAAGAATAGACGGCCTCATGAGAAAATATGGCATCATCCACAAAGTCGCCACGGCTTACCACCCTCAGACAAACGGCCAAGCCGAAGTCTCTAACCGGGAAATCAAGCACGTGTTGGAAAGAATTGTAAAGCCGAATAGGAAAGATTGGAGCATTAAACTCTCCGATGCACTGTGGGCCTATCGAACGGCTTACAAGACACCCATCGGCATGAGCCCCTTCCGGCTTGTATATGGTAAAGCATGTCACTTACCGGTGGAGATTGAACACAAAGCTTATTGGGCCGTAAAGGAGTGTAATATGAGCTTGGGTGGGGCCGGAGTAGAGAGAAAGCTTCAATTGGCAGAACTAGAATGTTTGAGATTGGAAGCTTACGACAACTCTAGACTTTATAAAGAAAAGTTGAAAGCCATCCATGACAAGAACATTAGGAGAAGAGAATTCCAACCCGGTGACCTAGTCCTTCTCTACAATTCAAGGTTGAGATTACTACCCGGAAAGCTTAGATCAAGGTGGGTTGGGCCCTACCAAGTGGAGAAAGTAGAACCTTATGGAGTCTACCACTTGCGCCACCCATCAAACCCGGGCATCTTCAAGGTAAACGGGCACCGTCTCAAATTGTATCATGGTGAGCAAAGAAAGAATGCCAAGGAATTTGAAGTGTTCCTCTTGAAGGATGCAACTCTTGAACAAACACCATAAACCACTGAAAGTCCAACTTAAGGACGTTAAACAAAAGTGCTAGGTGGGAGACACCCCACCATGGTAAGATCTTCCTTTGCGATTTGTACATAGACACTTGACTTCATGTTTGTTAGCTAGATTTTAATGAAAACTCCCCTTCATTTGTTGACTTCCTTGATAGTTTACCAAGTAAAATACCCTGCTATAGTGCTTAAGTGGCTGTATGGGGGGGGGGTTTTGAAATGTCAAAAGTGGTGTAAAAATTTGCAAAATTAGAAAAAAACCACCCCTCGGCGCATGCGCGCACATGGCGCGTCCGCGCACATGAGCGAAATCTGCCAATCGACGCGCAAGCGCACTGTGCGCGTCCGCGCCGATTGCCTTGCTGACCCCCTAGTACACTCTCCAGAGAGTTAAGCCACTCTCAAGCCTACACTAGGCCACCAGCCCAGCACCTTTGCCGCGTGCGCGTACCTGGCGCGCACGCGTCCCTATAAGGCAAGCACGAAATACGCGCGCGCGCCGCAGCCGCGCATGTGCCCTTTCCTTCTACACCCCTCTCTGGGCCAATTCACAGAGAGTTGAGCCCCCTCCAGGCCCCTACCATGCCTGGGGCACAACCACGAGGACGCGCGCGCGCACTGTGCGCGCGCGCGCCAAAAAGCACTGAAGCCATCTCTGGTACTTCGTCCAGAGAGTTATGCCACCCCTATGCCTCGCCTGTGCCCCCAACCCAAGCGCATGGACGCGCACGCGACATGTGCGCGCGCGCGCGGCCCTAGTCACCTTACTCCCTGCGCGAGCGCGCACTGCGCGCGCGCGCGCCGGTGATCGACGCCACCTTTAAGAAGGGCACACTTACCCCTTCATTCTCATTCCACTTCTCTTCTTCTTCCATATCCTTCTCCATCTCACAAGGTATTATACTAGGCCCCCTCTTAGTCCAATAATCTCTTGTGGTTCTTATTCATTTAGTTGCACCATCTTTTAGGTAGTTTCTTTCTTCCTTTTTCTCTCTTCCTTCTTTCTCTAGTTACTTCCTTGGGATGTCTTTGCTCTCTCCTCTCTTTCAATCCAATTCTTCATGAGCATTTGGATCTCAAACTAACTTACATGCATAAATGAATGGTGTTGCTTTATTTTCTTGCAATCAATATGCATTATAATCATTAATAATGGATTGTGGAATGTTACATTGCTCCCACTTTCACATAATCAAATACTACTTCATGGATGCACGCCAAGTGTTCGATGAAAGGCACACTTGAATTTTGGACTTATTGTGACTACCTTGCCTCTCAACCAATCACTTTTGAGTGCATCCCCACTTTCCACAAACCATTCATCCCCATTTTCTTAGCTTGCCTTCCATTTATGGTCCCTAAGGGTGTGTGCTTCTCATGCCTCTTCCTTGCATGCTTAAACTAC
Source organism: Arachis ipaensis (assembly GCF_059453495.1). Lineage (NCBI taxonomy): Eukaryota > Viridiplantae > Streptophyta > Magnoliopsida > Fabales > Fabaceae > Arachis > Arachis ipaensis. The sequence continues at coordinate 25,313,386 of NC_142436.1, forward strand.
CCTTGCACCACATAAAAATTATTTGCCTTGCTCTTCACACATTATCCTAGTTACATGTTGCAGCTGTCATGTAACGAAGATACCCATATTCTATGGAAAAACTTTCATTACATAGAGCTCATGTATCTCCACTTCTTTGGGTTTGATATTTTTCCTTTCTTGCTTCCACAGGATGGTCATCAAAAAGGACAAAGGGAAAGGCCCCAAGAAGCCAGTTTCCAATAAAGTGCGCCAAGAACTAACGGCCAGGCCCCTCCTGAAGAAGACTAAGGGCCCCGTTGACATTCTAGAGAAAGACAACCCTCCTAAGGATTCAAACAAGTTTCCCAACCGTTACTGCGAACTTGTCTACTCCAGAATGATTGAAAGGAATTACCATCCGGAACCCCTCCTAGTCTTACCGGCTCACCTCAATCCGATTGTGATGCCACACATTGACCGGAGGCATTGGAGGTTCCTCTTGAGGCAACCAACGGAGGCCAATCTCTCATGGGTGGTGGAATTCTACTCCAACTTCCACTCACCTCATCTCACATCAATATTTGTGTGCCGAAAACAAGTGTCGGTCATAGTGGAAACCATCCGAGAAGTCCTTGGAATTGCACCGTCAACGGATGCTTATGACGCCTACCAAGAAGTCTTGGCTACATGCGTTGACCGCGCATTCGATTGGAGCATGATCCTCCGCGTCATTGCTTTACCCGACGCATATTGGATTCGGGGTACCATAAAGCGAAGACCCAAGGGTTTAGATGTCCGCCACCTCACTCAAGAAGCCATGGCATGGGCCCAAATTCTAGCTCACTACGTGCTCCCAAGCACACATGGGTCATCAATCACTGCCGAGCTTGCCTTATTGATATGGTGCATCTTGACCGAAAAACCGGTCGACGTTCCGCATGCCATCCGCCAATCCATGGGGCGCATTCATGCCAAGGGAAATCTACCATTCCCCGCTTTAGTGACGGCATTAGTTGCGAAAGCCGGCGTCAACCGGGAAACTAAAGATAGGCGAACCTCAATACCGGTCGATGGTGATATCATTCCGACCAAGAGATGCCTCAAGCCTCCGGAAGTCACCAAGGACATCGAACTGCCCACACCAACTGACCACGCTACCACTTCATCAACATCACAAAAATCGGCCGCCCAACGCCTTGAAGACCTTCACAACAAATTAGACCGCTATGAGAGGCGTAACCAACGCCGCTATGCTCATGTGAAGAGGCTTCTCAGCGTAATCACCCCACCTATGGAAGAACCCGATATCTCCACCTCCACCACAACTTCAGGCGGAGATAGCGATGGCATTGGGGATGTGGCACACTCGGCCGAGTGCGCCTAACCTCTAGCACGGAGGACCGTGCTAAGTTTTAAGTGTGGGGAGGTCGGCCGACCGATCTCCGTAGGTAACATCTGAATAAATCCGAATAAATTAGAATAGGTTGCATGATTAGGTTTTAGTTGACACCATTCGCATGATAAATCTGCTTGGTTGGAACAATGAAATTCTCTCTTAGGAAACCAACACTTCGGGATGACCATGGCATTGCAAATTTTAAATGCTTTGATGCCAAAGTTGCATGAAGAATTATATTTTGGAACATGGTTTTGAGCTAAGAACACAAGCTTGTGAGATTTGAGCCTAATGGTGTGGTTACATCTTATAACCACTTATTTTTCCTTCTTGTGTGCATTATTCTCCTCCTATGATTGTGATCTTTGATTTGTTTGATTCTTTATGTCCATTAATTAGTGTATTCATGCATTTATATGATTGAGGCCATCATTTCATTAGCTCACTCACCCAAATGGCCTTACCTTCTATCTTCCTTTGTTAGCCAAATTTGAGCCTACGATTAACCCACTCTGTTCTTAATTTAACACATTACAAGCCTTAAAGCGGAAAACAATAAAAGTCCTTATTTGGATCTTTGATTAGCTTAGGCTAGTGTGTGAGAGTATCATTCAAGTGTGGGAACCCTGGGACATTGGGTGAATAAGAGGGTATTTTGTATTATTAGTGAAAATATTAGGAATTGGGTACATACTCATGTATTGATCAAATGAAAAACCTTATACATTGACGCTCTTGTATATAGAAAAAAAATATAAGAAAAACAAAAGAACAAAAGAAAAAAAAAAGAGAAAACAATATGGAAAAGAAAAGAAAAAAAAATATAGAAAAAGAAAGAAAAGAAAAAAAAAAAAGAAAAGGGGACAAAATGCCCCAAAGTGAAGCTCAAGAGGAATCAATGCATAAATATTGTGAAACGAAAAGAAAATGCATGAGTATGTGAAAAAGTGAGGAATGGGTAGTTAGGATAGTACTTAATTGTATAGGTCATTATATAGGTTAGGTGGGAAAGTTTAATTTAATCAAAGATTCAAACCCTAAGTCCACTAGCCATATATGACCCTACCTTGACCCTAACCCCATTACAACCTAAGGAAAAGACCTCATGATAATTGTATGCATGCATTGAATAATTGTTGATTGTTAGATGAAAAACAAATCTTGGAAAGCATGATTAGGGGAGAATTGAGAGAATAAACCCTAAACACTGAGTGATTAGAGTGCAAACACTTCCGACGAGGGTTCGATGCTCAATCCTTTGATTCCCGGCTCTCGCGAGCATTCCTCATGCAAGGTTGCGCATATTGCATTTGATGCTTAGAAAGTGGCAAGTCCTATGCTTTGACCACCATCGTATCCCATGTGCTCGCATATGTCCTAAGAAGGCTAATTTGCTCCCAACCAAGTGGATAGTGGCACTAGTCATAGTCATAGTTGCATGCATATAAGTAGGTTGCACTTCATGAGTCTTATACTTTTGCAATCCCTCGGTCTTCTGTGTTTCTTCGCATTTCTCTAAGCATGAGGACATGCTAGAATCTAAGTGTGGGGAGGTTGACAAACCCCAATTTGAGGATTTATCTTGTGATGATTTCAGGGGTTTTATCAATGATTCCACACACTTTCTATATGAAAATACAAGATTTTGCATTCCTTTCCTAGTTTCGCCTCATGAATGAAAACATGCTTATTTCGCACTAAAATGGATACATTTCTAATCTTCTCTTGATGCCATTCGATGCCGTGACTTGTGTGTTAAGTGGTTTCAGGATATAGAGTAGGAATGGACCGAAAGAGAGAAGGAAGACGGGTACAAAGGAAGGAAGCATGAGGATTGAGCTTTGGAGATTTCCACATGGGCGCGTGCGCGCACCTTGCGCGCCTGCGCGGATAGGGCAATGTGGAGCCAAAGCCAAGAGCCGGCTTGAGAAGCGGCTAAGCCAGGATCTTCATGGGCGCGCACGCGTACATCACGCCTCCGCGCACATTACAAGACGTCTCAACGGCGCGTGCGCGTGCCTTGCGCGTACGCGCCGATTTGTGAATATGATTTTTTAAGAAGTCACGTGACTTAGGCATGGAGGCAGTTAAGGATCCCACTCTTGGAGAAACACCTTGGCGGGAAAAGCTTAAGAAGACCAAAGGAACAAGGGTTAAGGACACTTAGTTAGTTCATTTTCTAGATCTAGATATTTTAGGGAGAGAGGAGAGTTAGTTACACTTTTTGGGGAGAAGAAGAGGGAGATTCCAAGCTTCACTAGGGTTCATCCTCATCTAATTTCTGAATTTTCAATGACTTTTTGGTGAGATCCATTACAATTCTCACTCCACTTTGTTCATGTCATAGATTTTCTTCTCTAGTTTCAAGTAGTAGATGTAATTGATCCACTCTCATAGATCTAAGATTCAACTTTGTAATTTTGGATTTCATTCCTATTTTGAGAATTTGATTTCCATTGCTACTCTTTGAGACTTGTTGTTAGATCTTTGTGTTGCAATACTTTCAATTCAACTTTTCTTCTCATTTTACTATGACTTTCCTTCTTGCTCATCACATGTTTGTTAAAATGACAACACTAGCTATGGAGTAGAATTTTCACACTTGGCATAGGGTTTGGTCCTTGGAAGAAGTTGAATAGTTGTATCAATAGTTGATTTAGAATTAGGGATTGCTAGTTGGCTTGGAGTGCACTAAAGCTAGATTCACATAAGGTGAAGCTAGGACTTGTGACTCAAGTTGATTGCTTCCATTTGACTTCCCTCTATACCTAGGGGATAACTAAATGAAGCAAGGCCTAATTGTTGTCAATATTGAATGGACTATAAGGATAGAAATTCTAATGCCAACCCTAAGCCAAGTCTTTTGATAATTGATTGTTTGTTTCTCATTACTTGCTAAAACCTTCAAAGAATTCCAACAAGGCTTACTAAATCAATAAGATGCACATTTTGGCAATTCCAAGGGAGAACGACTCGGGGGACTAGTACTCTCGGATATAGATTGTAGATTTGTTTGATGAAGGATTTTGCGTCGGTTTAGACTATACTATGATTGATCAATTGATAATTTCTATACCGACAAAAATCCTATTTGTCAAGGAGCACTGGTGGAGGGGCGCCAGAGCTGGTGGGCCATGCTGTTGTGTCGCCTTAGCCGTCATTGGGGAGCAGAGACGCGCAGGGAGGAGAAGCCGTCACAACCGCATCGTCCCCATGCATAAGAGGAAGAGAAGGAGAGCGACAGGGAGAAGAGGAAGGCGTTGCCGCCATTCGCGCGTCACCTCCAGCTCGCGTCGTCGCCGTTCATGTTTGCTCTGCCGCTGTGGAGTGCGTCACCGTCAGGAGCTAGAATGCGAGAGAGAAGAATAGCTGTTGCATTCTACCGCCACTGAAGGACCTGTCGCCGCCAGATCCGCCGCTGCTGGAGCCTCTGGCCGCCGAGCATGCCCTTGTTGCTGGTGAACAAAGCTGTTGTCACCAATAGCCGTTGCTGGTAAGGGTTTTAATTTGGTTTTCGTTCCTTTTAAGTTTTCGGAAGCTTTTTCATCGCTGCATGTTTGTTACAGTCATCATCGCCAGAGTTCTAGTTGCCGCTGTCGCTTGGGATGGCTGTTGGGGCTGTTGCCAAATTGGTTTAGCGGCCGCCGCTGTTTCATTCTTATTAGAGTAAGTGTTTATGTTTCGAAGATCCCTGAATTAGTATTGTGCTATGTTTGGTTATAAACTCTGAGGTTCTGGTAATGTAGGGTCGTGTTCTCAGCGTTGCATGTCACTTTTAAGTTGCTGCGTTGCTGCGGATGAGATCTGGGGCTGAGGTCTTAGTTGCCATTGGTTTCGGGCTTAGAGAAAAGAGTTCTATTTGCGCATTGGGTTTATGATTTCAACTTATCGAGGTAGGGGCATTTTTTAGAAACTAAAATTTATATTTCGGTGTTGCTATATATGGATATTGATGTGAGAAAATTGCTTTTAGTGATTGTATAAGTCTTATTTATTGTTTGGTTATTTTTTATGGATATGAATGCTTGTTTGATTGGACTGTTGTTGGGTTTTGTGAAATGGACTGTTTTTGAAGTGTTTCTTTAAAGATATTTCTTCTAAAGTTTTGAAATCGAGTTTAATCCGTTAGAGATTGATTTGAGTTTGAGTTGGTTTTCTGGATATATGAAAATGGTATGCACTTTTGGATTCAACTTGATTTTGAACTGATTTGGTTTTAAACCCGTTAAAGAGGGTTGCAGAATGGTTTGGTTGGGACCCTGATGAGCGGATAATTTATACGCTTTTTGACATTGTTTTTAGGTTGTTTTCAGTATGTTTTAGTTGCTTTTTATTATATTTTTATTAGTTTTTAAATAAAAATTACATTTCTGGACTTTACTATGAGTTTGTGTGTTTTTCTGTGATTTTAGGTATTTTCTGGCTGAAATTGAGGGACCTGAGCAAAAATCCGATTCAAAGGCTGAAAAAGGACTACAGATGTTGTTGGATTCTAACATCCCTACACTCGAAATGGATTTTCTAGAGCTACAGAAGCCCAATTAGTGCGCTCTCAATTTTGTTGGAAACTAGACATCTTCGGCTTTCCCACAATACATAATAGTTCATACTTGGCCCAAGTTTTGATAACGAAAACTGGCGTTTAAACGCCAACTTTCTACCCTTTTTTGGCGTTAAATGCCAAAACTGGCATAAAAGCTGGAGTTAAACACCCAAACTGGCACAAAAGCTGGAGTTCAACGCCAGGAATAGCCTATGCACGTGGAAGCTTCAGAGCTCAGTCCAAACACACAACAAGTGGGCCTCGGAAGTGGATTTCTGCACTATCCATCTTAGCTTACTCATTTTCGGTAAACCTAGGTTACTAGTTGAGTATAAAAACTACTTTTAGAGATTTATTTTGTACCTCATAACATTTTACATTAGAACTTGTATTTTCTATGGCATGAGTCTCTAAACTCCATGGTTGGGGGTGAGGAGCTCTAATGTGTTTCGATGGATTAATGCAATTACTACTGTTTTCCATTCAATCACGCTTGTTTCTATTCTAAGATATTCACTCGCACTTCAACTTGATGAATGTGATGATCCGTGACACTCATCATCATTCTCACCTATGAACGCGTGCCTGACAACCACCTCCATTCTATCTGTAATAGCTTGAGTGTATATCTCTTGGGTTTCTAATCTAAGATTAGAACCTTCGTGGTATAGGCTAGAATTATTGGCAGCTATTCTTGAGATCCGAAAAGTCTAAACCTTGTTTGTGGTATTCCGAGTAGGATCTGGGATGGGTTGACTGTGACGAGCTTCAAACTCGTGAGTGTTGGGCGTAGTGACAGACGCAAAAGGATCAATGGATCCTATTCTAACATGAGTGAGAACCGACAGATGATTAGCCGTGCGGTGACAGTGTATTTGGACCATTTTCACTGAGAGGATGGATGGTAGCCATTGACAACGGTGATCCACCAACATACAGCTTGCCATGGAAGGAGCCTTGCGTGCGTGAAGAAGAAGATAGTAGGAAAGCAGAGATTCAGAAGACAGAGCATCTCCAAAACCTCAACCTGTTTTCCATTACTGCATAACAAGTATTATTTAATCCATGTTATTTTACTCATTTCAATTAAAACTGAGAATTATTATTGATATCCTGACTAAGAGTTACAAGATAACCATAGCTTGCTTCAAGCCGACAATCTCCGTGGGATCGATTCTTACTCACGTAAGGTATTACTTGGACGACCCAGTGCACTTGCTGGTTAGTTGTGCGAAATTGCAAAAGTGTGATTGTGATTTCGTGCACCAAGTTTTTGGCACCATTGCCGGGGATTGTTCGAGTTTGGACAACTGACGGTTTATTTTGTTGCTTAGATTAGGAAAAAATTTTCTTTTTGGTTTAGAGTCTTCTATTATTATTTTTTGGTTAAAATTTTAAAATCCTTATTTTATTTTTCTTAATTATATTCGAAAATCTTCAAAACCAATAACTTCATAATTTATTCTTCTGTTTGAGTTTAATTTCATATTTAAGTTTGGTGTCAATTGCATAATTTTATTTTTCTTTCATTTTTTTCGAATCATTAGTGCTCAGAGTATAAAAATTTTTAAGTTTGGTGTCCTTTGTGTTTTTGTTTTCTTAAAAATTTTTCAAAGGTTGCTCTCAGTGTTCATTTTGATATTCAAAGTTTTCCTGTTTGTTTTCTTTGTTTTGATCTAAAAATTCTAAATTTGGTGTCATTTCATTATTTTTCTCTTTCCTCATTAAATTAAAAATATCTTTCATATTATTTAAGTGAATTTTTGAAAATTTCATTTAAAAATTCAGATTTTTATTTTAGAAAATTTTTATTCTATCTTATCTTAATTTTGAAATTTCAAAATTCAAAATCCTTTTCAAAAATCCTATCCAAAGTTTTTCAAATCTTCTTAATTAAGTAATTATTTTAGTTTTCGAAATTTATATTTTAATTTCTAATAATTTTATTTTATCTTTTTTTTATTTACTCGGTTTAGTTTTAATTAAATAAAATAAAAATAAAAATAAAAATATATTTTATTTACAATTCACATCAATTTCCTTTTCTCCATCATGGACCTAAGTGGAAATGAATAGTCCAGAAGGACTCTGGGGTCATATGCTAACCCCATTACTGCTGCATACGGGAGTAGTATCTGTATACCCCCCATCAGAGCAAGCAATTTTGAGCTAAATCCTCAGCTCATTATCATGGTGCAGCAAAATTGTCAGTATTCCAGTCTTCCACAGGAAGAACCTACTGAGTTTCTGGCACAATTTTTACAAATTCCTGACACAGTACGTGATAAAGAAGTGGATCAGGATGTCTACAGATTATTACTGTTTTCATTTGCTGTAAAAGATCAAGCTAAGAGGTGGTTAAATAACTAACCCACAACAAGCATAAGAACATGGAAACAGTTATCAGACAAATTTCTGAATCAATATTACCCTCCAAAAAGGATGACACAGCTAAGGCTGGACATCCAAGGCTTTAAACAAGAGGATAATGAATCTCTTTACAATGCCTGGGAGAGGTACATAGGGATGCTAAGGAAATGCCCCTCTGAAATGTTTTCAGAGTGGGTGCAGTTAGACATCTTTTACTATGGGCTTACAGAAAAAGCTCAAATATCTCTAGATCACTTAGCTGGTGGATATATACACATGAGAAAGACAATTGAAGAGGCTCAAGAGCTCATTGATACAGTTGCTAGAAATCAGCATCTGTACTTAAGTAGTGAGTCCTCCCTAAAAGAAGAGGCTAAAGCAGTATCCACTGAACTTAGTCCTCAAGAACAACTTGCTGAACTCAATCAGCAATTGCTTATTATAACAAAACAGTTCGTAGAATTCAAGGAGATGCTCCAAGACACTAAAAATGCTAACAAAAATATGGAAGCACAATTGAATCAGACAAGACAACAGCTATCTAAACAGATAACAGAAGAATGCCAAGCTGTTCAACTAAGGAGTGGGAAGACATTGAATAATTCAGCTCAAGGTAGCAAAAAGCCAAGAAAAGAACAACTGATAGAGGATGACCAAACCACTGCCCAAAATCCCTTTGAGGACAGTAAGAGCCCAGAGAGGAATAATTCTGGCGTTCAAACACCAGAAAAGGGTGAAAAATTGGCGTTAAACGCCCAGTGGATGCCCACTTCTGGCGTTCAAACGCCAGAAAAGGGTGAAAAAATGGCGTTAAATGCCCATTTCATGCCCAGTTCTGGCGTTCTAACGCCAAAAAAGGGTGGAAAATTGGCGTTAAACGCCAATCTAACCCCTAATCCTGGCGTTCAAACGCCAATGAGGGATCAGACACCTGCAAGTGCTGATTGTAACCCTCCTAAGAAGGCTTCTCAATCTGCCTCTGTAGGAAATAAACCTGCAGCAACTAAGGTTGAGGAATACAAAGCCAAGATGCCTTATCATCAGAAACTCCGCCAAGCAGAACATGATAAACAATTTGCCCGCTTCGCAGACTATCTCAGGACTCTTGAAATAAAGATCCTGTTTGCAGAGGCACTTGAGCAAATACCCTCTTATGCTAAGTTCATGAAAGAGATATTAAGTCATAAGAAGGACTGGAGAGAAACTGAAAAAGTTTTTCTCACTGAAGAATGCAGTGCAGTCATTCTAACAAGCTTACCAGAAAAGCTTAAGGATCCCGGAAGCTTTATGATACCATGCACATTAGAGGGTACTTGTACCAAGACAGCCCTATGTGACCTTGGGGCAAGTATCAATCTAATCCCTGCTACATGATTGTCAAGGTTAGGCCATTTGTCTTTCCCACAGACTTTGTAGTGCTGGAAATGGAGGAGCACAAGAGTGCAACCCTTATTCTAGGAAGACCCTTCCTAGCAACTGGACGAACTCTCATTGATGTCCAAAAAGGGGAAGTGACCCTGAGAGTCAATGAGGACGAGTTCAAGTTAAATGCTGTCAAAGCTATGCAACATCCAGACACATTAAATGACTGCATGAGCGTTGATATTATTGCCTCCTTGGTGGAAGAGATCAATATGACTGAGAGTCTCGAATCAGAGCTAGAGGACATCTTTAAAGATGCTTAGCCTGATCTGGAGGAACCAGAGGAAATAGAAAAGTCTCTGAAAATTCGTCAGGAAGAGGATAAGCCTCCTAAACCCGAGCTCAAACCACTACCACCGTCCCTGAAATATGCATTTCTGGGAGAGGATTGCACTTTTCCTGTGATCATAAGCTCTGCCCTAGAGCCACAGGAAGAGAAAGCACTACTTCAGGTGCTAAGGACACACAAGACAGCTCTTGGGTGGTCCATAAGTGATCTTAAGGGAATCAGCCCAGCCAGATGCATGCACAAGATCCTATTAGAGGATGATTCTAAGCCAGTGGTCTAACCACAAAGGCGGCTGAATCCAGCCATGAAGGAAGTGGTACAGAAAGAGGTCACTAAATTACTAGAGGCTGGGATTATTTATCCTATTTCTGATAGCCCCTGGGTAAGCCCTGTCTAAGTTGTACCCAAAAAGGGAGGCATGACAGTGATTCACAATGAAAAGAATGAACTGATTCCTACAAGAACGGTTACAGGGTGGCGTATGTGTATTGACTACAGAAGGCTCAATACAGCCACCAGAAAGGATCATTTTCCTTTACCATTCATAGACCAGATACTAGAAAGACTAGCAGGTCATGATTATTACTGCTTTTTGGATGGCTATTCAGGTTATAACCAAATTGCAGTAGATCCTCAGGATCAAGAGAAAATAGCATTCACATGTCCATCTGGAGTATTTGCCTATAGAAGGATGCCTTTTGGTCTGTGCGATGCACCTGCAACCTTTCAGAGATGCATGCTCTCTATTTTCTCTGATATGGTGGAAAAATTTATGGAAGTCTTCATGGATGACTTCTCAGTATTTGGAGACTCATTCATCTTCTGTCTTGATCATCTAGCACTTGTTCTGAAAAGGTGCCAAGAGACTAACCTGGTTTTAAACTGGGAAAAATGTCTCTTTATGATGACTGAAGGAATTGTCCTTGGGCATAAAATTTCGAACAAAGGAATAGAAGTGGATCAAGCTAAGGTAGAGGTAATTGAAAAATTACCACCTCCCACCAATGTTAAGGCAATCAGAAGCTTTCTGGGACATGCAGGATTCTACAGGAGGTTTATAAAGGATTTTTCAAAAATCGCAAAACCTCTGAGTAATCTGCTAGCTGCTGATACACCATTTGTCTTTGACACAGAGTGTTTGCTGGCCTTTGAGACTCTGAAGGCTAAGTTGGTCACAACACCTGTCATTTATGTACCAGACTGGACATTACCATTCGAATTAATGTGTGATGCCAATGACCATGCTATTGGTGCAGTATTGGGACAAAGGCATAACAAGCTTCTGCACGTCATATACTATGCCAGTCGTGTACTAAATGACGCACAGAAAAATTACACAACCACAGAAAAAGAGCTGCTTGCAGTGGTTTATGCCATTGACAAGTTTAGATCCTATTTAGTAGGATCAAAAGTGATTATCTACACTGACCATGCTGCTCTTAAGTATCTACTCACGAAGCAGGATTCAAAACCCAGGCTCATAAGATGGGTGTTGCTTCTGCAAGAGTTTGATATAGAAATAAGAGACAGAAAAGGGACAGAAAACCAAGTAGCTGATCACTTGTCCTGAATAGAACCAGTAGCAGGAGCGTCCCTCCCTCCTACTGAGATCTCTGAAACCTTTCCGGATGAGCAACTATTTGCCATTCAGGAAGTACCATAGTTTGCAGATATTGCAAACTATAAAGCTGTGAGATTCAAACCTAAAGAGTACAGTAGATAGCAAACGAAAAAATTAATTTTTGATGCAAAGTACTACTTGTGGGATGAACCATATCTCTTTAAGAGATGTGCAGACAGAATGATCTGCAGATGCGTGCCTAGAGAAGAGGCACAGAAGATCCTATGGTATTGCCATGGATCACAATATGGAGGACATTCCGGAGGTGAGCGAACAGCCACAAAAGTTCCCTAATGTGGCTTCTACTGGCCTACCCTCTATAGAGACTCCCGAGAGTTTGTACGTAACTGTGACAGTTGCCAGAGAGCTGGTAATCTGCCTCATGGTTACGCCATGCCTCAGCAAGGGATCTTAGAGATTGAGTTGTTTGATGTATGGGGTATTGACTTCATGGGACCTTTTGGTGTGCGAAATCGTGATCATTCCATTCCTTGGTAACGACGCTAAAAACTCAGTACGCACGTTCATGATCTTATATCTGTTTCACAACTTCGTACAACTAACCAGCAAGTGCACTGGGTCGTCCAAGTAATAAACCTTATGTGAGTAAGGGTCGATCCCACGGAGATTGTCGGCTTGAAGCAAGCTATGGTCACCTTGTAAATCTCAGTCAGGCGGATTCAAATGTACTAAGAGATTATAGTGTACTAAAAGATAATTAAAATAGGATAGAGATACTTATGTAATTCATTGGTGAGAATTTCAGATAAGCGTATAGAGGTGCTTTCATCCCTCTGAACCTCTGCTTTCCTGCTGTCTTCATCCAATCCTTCCTACTCCTTTCCATGGCAAGCTGTATGTTGGGCATCACCATTGTCAATGGCTACTTCCCATCCTCTCAATGAAAATGGTCCAATGCGCTGCACTGCATGGCTAATCATCTGTCGGTTCTCGATCATACTGGAATAGGATCCATTGATCATTTTGCGTCTGTCACTACGCCCAGTACTCGCGAGTTTGAAGCTCGTCACAGCCATCCCTTCCCAGATCCTACTCGGAATACCACAGACAAGGTTTAGACTTTTCGGATCTCAGGAATGGCCATCCATGGGTTCTAATTTATACCACGAAGACACTAATAACTCGGACTCGGTCCCCTGTATTAGATATCCAAGAGATATCCATTCAATCTCAGGTAGAACGGAAGTGGTTGTCAGGCACGCATTCATAAGTTGAGAATGATGATGACTGTCATGATCATCACATCCATCATATTGAAGTGCGAATGAATATCTTAGAAGCGGAATAAGTTGAATTGAATAGAAAAACAATAGTACTTTGCATTAATCTTTGAGGAACAGCAGAGCTCCACACCTTAATCTATGGTGTGTAGAAACTCTACCGTTGAAAATACATAAGTGATGAAGGTCCAGGCATGGCCGAGAGGCCAGCCCCCAAACGTGATCTAAAGATGAAACTAAATATGAAAACTCAATAGTAAAAAGTCCTATTTATAAAGACTAGTTACTAGGGTTTACAGAGATAAGTAATTGATGCAGAAATCCGCTTCCGGGGCCCACTTGGTGTGTGCTTGGGCTGAGCATTGAGCTTTACACGTGTAGAGGTCTTTCTTGGAGTTGAACGTCAGTTTGTAACCTGTTTCTGGCGTTTAACTCCACTTTGCAACCTGTTTCTGGCGTTTAACTCCAGAATACAGCATGGAACTCGCGTTCAACACCAGTTTACGTCATCTATCCTTAATCAAAGCATGAACTATTATATATTGCTGAAAATCCCTGGATGTCTACTTTCCAACGCAATTGAGAGCGTGCCATTTGGAGTTTTGTAGCTCCAGAAAATCCACTTTGAGTGCAGGGAGGTCAGAATCCAACAACATCTGTAGTCCTTCTTCAACCTCTGAATCCGATTTTTGCTCAAGTGCCTCAATTTCAGCCAGAAAATACCTGAAATCATAGAAAAATACACAAACTCATAGTAAATTCCAGAAATGTGAATTTTAATTAAAAACTAATAAAAATATACTAAAAACTAACTAAATCATACTGAAAACTATGTAAAAACAATGCCAAAAAGCATATAAATTATCCACTCATCACAACACCAAACTTAAATTGTTGCTTGTCCCCAAGCAACTGAAAATCAAATAGGATAAAAAGAAGAGAATATACTATAAATTTCAAAATATCAATGAAACTTAGCTCTAATCAGATGAGCAGGACTTGTAGCTTTTTGCCTCTTGAATAGTTTTGGCATCTCACTTTATCCATTGAGGTTCAGAATGATTGGCATCTATAGGAACTTAGAATTCAGATAGTGTTATTGATTCTCCTAGTTCAGTATGTTGATTCTTGAACACAGCTACTTTATGAGTCTTGGCCGTGGCCCTAAGCACTTTGTTTTCCAGTATTACCACCGGATACATAAATGCCACAGACACATAACTGGGTGAACCTTTTCAGATTGTGACTCAGCTTTGCTAAAGTTTCCAATTAGAGGTGTCCAGGGTTCTTAAGCACACTCTTTCTTTTGCTTTGGACCTTGACTTTAACCGCTCAGTCTCAAGTTTTCACTTGACACCTTCACGCCACAAGCACATGGTTAGGGACAGCTTGGTTTAGCCGCTTAGGCCAGGATTTTATTCTTTTAGGCCCTCCATATCCACTGATGCTCAAAGCCTTGGATCCTTTTTATTACCCTTGCCTTTTGGTTTTAAGGGTTACTGGCTTTTTGCTCTTGCCTCTTGGTTTTAAGAGCTTTTGGCTTTTTCTGCTTGCTTTTTTTTTCTATTTTTTTGCCATTTTTTCTGCAAGCTTTGTATTCACTGCTTTTTCTTGCTTCAAGAATCATTTTTATGATTTTTCAGATTATCAAATAACATGTCTCCTTGTCATCATTCTTTCAAGAGCCAACATATTTAACATTCTTAAACATCAAATTCAAAAGACATATGTACTGTTCAAGCATTCATTCAGAAAACAAAAAGTATTGTCACCACATCAAAATAATTAAACTAGTTTTAAGGATGAATTCGAAACCATGTACTTCTTGTTCTTTTGTAATTAAAACATTTTTCATTCAAGAGAGGTGATGGATTCCTAGGACATTCATGACTTTAAGGCATAGACACTTAAATACTAGTGATCATGAAGACAAAAACATAAACAGACATAAAGCATAAAAATCGAAAAACAGGAAAATAAATAAACAAGGAGATTAAGGAATGAGTCCACCTTAGTGAGGGTGGCGCCTTCCTCTTCTTGAAGAACCAATGGTGCTTTTGAGCTCCTCTATGTCTCTTCCTTGTCTTTCTTGCTCCTCCCTCATAGCTCTTTGATCTTCTCTAATTTCATGGAGGATGATGGAGTGTTCTTGATGTTCCACCCTTAATTGTCCCATGTTGGAACTTAATTCACCTAGGGAAGTGTTGATTTGTTCCCAATATTTTTGTGGAGGAAAGTGCATCCCTTGAGGCATCTCAGGGATTTCATGGTGAGGAATTTTCTCATGCTCATGTTGAGGTCCATGCTCTCTTGTTTGCTCCATATTTTTCTTAGTGATGGGCTTATCCTCTTCAATGAGGATGTCTCCCTCTATGTCAACTCCAGCCGAATTGCAGAGGTGACAAATGAAGTGAGGAAAGGCTAACCTTGCCAAAGTGGAGGTCTTGTCAGCCACCTTGTAGAGTTCTTGAGGTATAATCTCATGAACTTCCACTTTCTCCCCAATCATGATACTATGGATCATGATGGCCCGGTCTATAGTAACTTCAGACCGGTTGCTAGTAGGAATGATTGAGCGTTGAATGAACTCCAACCATCCTCTAACTACTGGTTTGAGGTCAAGCCTTCTTAGTTGAACCGGCTTACCTTTTGAGTCAATTTTTCATTGAGCTCCTTCCACACATATGTCCATGAGGACTTGGTCCAACCTTTGATCAAAGTTGACTCTTCTAGTGTAGGGGCGTGCGTTCTCTTCCATCATTAGCAAGTTGAACGCCAGCCTCACATTCTCTGGGCTGAAATCTAAGTATTTCCTCCGAACCATGGTGAGTCAATTCTTTGGGTTCGGGTTCACACTTTGATCATGGTTTGTAGTAACCCATGCGTTTGCATAGAACTCTTGAACCATTAAAATCCCGACTTGTTGAATGGAGTTGGTTAGAACTTCTCAACCTCTTCTTTGGATTTCAAGTTGGATCTCCGGATACTCATTCTTTTTGAGTTTGAAAGGAACCTCAGGGATCACTTTCTTCTTGGCCACAACTTCATAGAAGTGGTCTTGATGAACCTTAGAGATGAATCTCTCCATCTCCGATGACTCAGAGGTGGAAGCAATTGCCTTTCCTTTCCTCTTTCTAGAGGTTTCTCTGGCCTTAGGTGCCATAAATGGTTATGAAAAAACAAAAAACAATGCTTTTACCACACCAAACTTAAAATGGTTGCTCGTCCTCGAGCAAAAGAAAAGAGAAAGAAGTAGAAGAAGAAGAGAATGGAGGAGATGGAGGGAGAAGTGGTTTCGGCCAAGTGGAAGAAGAGAGGGTTGTGTTGTGTGAAAATGAAGAAGGAATGAGGGGTTTATATAGGAGTGGGGAGGTGTTAGGGATCGGCCATTTAGGGTTGGGTTTGGGAGGGAAATTATTTTGAATTTAAAGGTAGGTAGGGTTTTTGGGGAAGAGAGGATGGATGTGAGTGGTGAAGAGGTGATGGGAAAGAGTGATTGAGTTGATTGGTGAGGGGTATTTGGGGAAGAGAGTTATAAAAAGGTGTGAAGAGGAGAGAAGAAGTAGGTGGGGATCCTGTGGGGTCCACAGATCAAGTGGGGTCAAGGACTTAACATCCCTGCTCCAATTAGGCGTGTAAACTCCCTCTGTAGGCAATCCTGGCATTTAACGCCAGACTGCAGCATGTTTCTGGCGTTAAACGCCACTTCCATGCTTGTTTTGGGCATTCAACGCTAGTCTGCAGTATGTTTCTGGCGTTGAACACCAGTTTTCCTTTGGGGTGCATTCCTGGCGTTTAAACGCCAGAATGCTGCTTGTTTCTGGCGTTTAACGCCAGTTTCATGCTCTGTTCTGGCGTTAAACGCCAGCCAGATGCTCCTTACTGGCGTTTAAACGCCAGTAAGCCCTTCCTCCAGGGTGTTCCGTTTTCAATGCTGTTTTTCATTCTGTTTTTGATTTTTCAGTAGTTTTTGTGACTCCACATGATCATCAACCTAATAAAACATGAAATAACAAAGAGAAAATAAAATAAAAATGATTAAATAACATTGGGTTGCCTCCCAACAAGCGCTTCTTTAATGTCAATAGCTTGACAGTGGGCTCTCATGGAGCCACACAGGTGATTAGGTCAATTTTATAGACTCCCAACACCAAACTTAGAGTTTGGCTGAGGCCTCCCAACACCATACTTAGAGTTTGATTGTGGGGGCTTTGTTTGACTCTGTACTGAGAGAAGATTTTCATGCTTCCTCTCCATTGTTACAGAAGGATAGCCTTGGGCCTTAAACACAAGGTAGTCCTCATTCACGTTCTCCTCCTCCCTTGCAGGTTCGGCCATGATGGTTAAATCAATGGCTTTGCATTCTCTCTTAGGATTTTCTTCCGTATTGCTTGGGAGAGTACTAGGAGGGGTTTCAGTGATCCTTTTACTCAGCTGGCCCACTTGTGCTTCCAAATTTCTAATGGAGGACCTTGTTTCATTCATGAAACTTAGAGTGGCCTTAGATAGATCAGAGACTATGTTTTCCAAGCTAGATGGGGTCTGCTCAGAACTCTCTGTCTTTTGCTGAGTGGATGATGGAAAAGGCTTGCTATTGCTAAACCTGTTTCTTCCACCATTATTAAAGCCTTGTTGAGCCTTTTGATCCTTCCATGAGAGATTTGGATGATTTTTCCATGAGGTATTATAGGTGTTTCCATAGGGTTCACCAATGTAATTCACCTCTGCTATTGCAGGGTTCTCAGGATCATAAGCTTCTTCCTCAGAAGATGCCTCTTGAGTACTGTTGGATGCAGCTTGCATTCCATTCAGACTCTGAGAAATCATATTGACTTGCTGAGTCAATATTTTATTCTGAGCCAATATGGCATTTAGAGTATCAATTTCAAGAACTCCCTTCTTCTGAGGCGTCCCATTACTCACAGGATTCCTCTCAGAAGTGTACATGAACTGGTTATTAGCAACCATGTCAATGAGTTCTTGAGCTTCTGCAGGTGTTTTCTTTAGGTGAATGGATCCACCTGTAGAATGGTCCAATGACATCTTTGATAGCTCAGATAGACCATCATAGAATATATCCAGAATGGTCCATTCTGAAAGCGTGTCAGAAGGGCACTTTTTGGTCAGTTGCTTATATCTCTCCCAAGCTTCAAAGAGGGATTCACCTTCTTTCTGTCTGAAGGTTTGAACATCCACTCTAAGCTTACTAAGCTTTTGATGAGGAAAGAACTTGGCTAAGAAAGCCGTGACCAGCTTATCCCAAGAGTTCAGGCTATCTTTAGGTTGAGAGTCCAACCATACTCTAGCTCTGTCTCTTACAGCAAACGGGAAAAGCATAAGCCTGTAGACCTCGGGATCAACCCCATTGGTCTTAACAGTATCACAGATCTACAAGAATTTAGTTAAAAACTGATAGGGATCTTCTGATAGAAGTCCATGAAATTTGCAGTTCTGTTGCATTAGAGCAACTAATTGAGGTTTCAGCTCAAAATTATTTGCTCCATTGGTAGGGATTGAGATGCTTCTTCCATCAAACTTGGAAGTAGGTGTAGTATAATCACCAAGCATCCTCCTTGCATTATTGTTGTTAGGTTCAGCTGCCATCTCCTTTTCTTGTTCAAAAATTTCAGTAAGGTTGTTTCTGGATTGTTGCAATTTAGCTTCTCTTAGTTTCATCTTCAGAGTCCTTTCAGGTTCTGGATCAGCTTCAACAAGAATGCCCTTTTCCTTGTTCCTGTTCATATGAAAGAGAAGAGAACAAGAAAAGAAGAGGAATCCTCTATGTTACAGTAAAGAGGTTCCTTATTGTTAGTAGAAGAAGAAAGGGAATAAGAGTGAAGAAGAATGGATAATCCAAACACAAGGGTGAGGATAGGAGCAGAGATATGAGATGAAGAGAAGTGTTAGTAAGTAATTAAATAAATAGAAGAAGATGAGAGAGAGAAGTTTTCAAAAATAATTTTTGAAAAGGAGTTGATGATTTTCGAAAATTAAAGGGGAAATAAAATTAAAATTTAAATTTAAAACAATTAATTAATTAAAAAGAATTTTTGAAAAAGAGGGAGGTATTTTCGAAAATTAGAGAGGGAAGAGTAGTTAGGTGGTTTTGAAAAAGATAAGAAACAAACAAAAAGTCAATTAGTTAGTTGAAAAAGATTTGAAAATCAATTTTGAAAAGATAAGAAGATAAGAAGTTAGAAAAGATATTTTAAAATCAAATTTTTGAAAAAGATATGATTTAAAAAGATATGATAGAAAGATATGATTAAAATTAGTTTTGAAAAAGATTTGAATTTTAAAATCAAAATTAATGACTTGACTCACAAGTAATCACAAGATATGATTCTAGAAATTAAAGTTTGAATCTTTCTTAATAAGAAAGTAACAAACTTGAAATTTTTGAATCAAAACATTAATTGTTGATAATATTTTCGAAAATTATGAGATAAAATTAAGAAAAAGATTTTTGAAAAATATTTTTAAAATTTTCGAAAATAAATAAGAAAAATGAAAAAGATTTGATTTTTGAAAAAGATTTTGAAAAGATAAGATTTTTAAATTGAAAATTTGATTTGACTCATAAGAAGCAACTAAATTTTAAAAAGTTTTGAAAAAGTCAACTCAAATTTTCAAAAATTTATGAGTGAAAAAGGGAAAGATATTTTTTTGATTTTTGAATTTTTAATGATGAAAGAGAAAAACATCAAAAAGACTCAATGTATGAAAATTTTGGATCAAAACATGTGATGCATGCAAGAACACTATGAATGTCAAGATGAACACCAAGAACACTTTGAATGTCAAGTTGAATACCAAGAACTTATTTTTGAAAATTTTTAAGAAAAGAAAAACATGCAAGACACCAAACTTAAAAATTTTTAAAGTTGAGACACTAACAAATTAAAAATGCATATGGAAAACAAGAAAAGACACAAAACAAGAAATTTTAAAGATCAAACAAGAGGATTCATCAAAAACAACTTGAAGATCATGAAGAATGCAATGCATGAATTTTTTTTTCGAAAATTTTCAAGAAAAATTAAAAAGATACAATTGACACCAAACTTAAAAATTGACTCTAGACTTAAACAAGAAATACAAAATTATTTTTGGTTTTATGATTTTATAAAATTTTTGTGTTTTTCGAAAATTATTTTGAAAAAGAAAAATAAGAATTTCAAAATTTTTAATAGGAATTCCAGGAATCTTGCACTGTTAGTCTAAAGTTCAAGTCCAAGAATTAGACATGGCTCACTAGCCAGCCAAGCTTTCATTGAAAGCTCCGGTCCAAAACACTAGACATGGCCAATGGCCAGCCAAGCTTCAGCAGGGCATTACATGCATTGAAGTGATTAGTTGAAGCCTCAGTCCAAAAGAATTTAGACATGGCTTTACAACCAGCCAGGATTCAACAAATCATCATGAAACACTAGAATTCATTCTTAAAAATTCTGAAGAACATAGAATAAAATATTTTTTTTTGAAAAATTTTCAAAAATAAAAGAACAAAAACAAAAAGCTTAAAATTAAAATAAAATTACCTAATCTGAGCAACAAGATGAACCGTCAGTTGTCCAAACTCGAACAATCCCCGGCAACGGCGCCAAAAACTTGGTGTGCGAAATCGTGATCATTCCATTCCTTGGTAACGGCGCTAAAAACTCAATACGCACGTTCATGATCTTATATATGTTTCACAACTTCGTACAACTAACCAGCAAGTGCACTGGGTCGTCCAAGTAATAAACCTTACGTGAGTAAGGGTCGATCCCACGGAGATTGTCGGCTTGAAGCAAGCTATGGTCACCTTGTAAATCTCAGTCAGGCGGATTCAAATGTACTAAGAGATTATAGTGTACTAAAAGATAATTAAAATAGGATAGAGATACTTATGTAATTCATTGGTGAGAATTTCAGATAAGCGTATAGAGGTGATTTCGTCCCTCTGAACCTCTGCTTTCCTGCTGTCTTCATCCAATCCTTCCTACTCCTTTCCATGGCAAGCTGTATGTTGGGCATCACCGTTGTCAATGGCTACTTCCCGTCCTCTCAGTGAAAATGGTCCAATGCGCTGTCACTGCATGGCTAATCATCTGTCGGTTCTCGATCATACTGGAATAGGATCCATTGATCCTTTTGCGTCTGTCACTACGCCCAGCACTCGCGAGTTTGAAGCTCGTCACAGCCATCCCTTCCCAGATCCTACTCGGAATACCACAGACAAGGTTTAGACTTTCCGGATCTCAGGAATGACCATCCATGGGTTCTAACTTATACCACGAAGACATTAATAACTTGGACTCGGTCCCCTGTATTAGATATCCAAGAGATATCCATTCAATCTAAAGTAGAACGGAAGTGGTTGTCAGGCACGCGTTCATAAGTTGAGAATGATGATGACTGTCACGATCATCACATCCATCATATTAAAGTGCGAATGAATATCTTAGAAGCGGAATAAGTTGAATTGAATAGAAAAACAATAGTACTTTGCATTAATCTTTGAGGAACAGCAGAGCTCCACACCTTAATCTATGGTGTGTAGAAACTCTACCGTTGAAAATACATAAGTGATGAAGGTCCAGGCATGGCCGAGAGGCCAGCCCCCAAACGTGATCTAAAGATGAAACTAAAGATGAAAACTCAATAGTAAAAAGTCCTATTTATAAAAACTAGTTACTAGGGTTTACAGAGATAAGTAATTGATGCAGAAATCCATTTCCGGGGCCCACTTGGTATGTGCTTGGGCTGAGCATTGAGCTTTACACATGTAAAGGTCTTTCTTGGAGTTGAACGCCAGTTTGTAACCTATTTCTGGCGTTTAACTCCACTTTGCAACCTGTTTCTGGCGTTTAACTCCAGAATACAGCATGGAACTCGCGTTCAACGCCAGTTTACGTCGTCTATCCTTAATCAAAGCATGGACTATTATATATTGCTGAAAATCCCTGGATGTCTACTTTCCAACGCAATTGAGAGCGCACCATTTGAAATTCTGTAGCTCCAGAAAATCCACTTTGAGTGCAGGGAGGTCAGAATCCAACAGCATCTGTAGTCCTTCTTCAACCTCTGAATCCGATTTTTGCTCAAGTCCCTCAATTTCAGCCAGAAAATACTTGAAATCACAGAAAAACACACAAACTCATAGTAAAGTCCAGAAATGTGAATTTTAATTAAAAATTAATAAAAATATACTAAAAACTAACTAAATCATACTGAAAACTATGTAAAAACAATGCCAAAAAGCGTATAAATTATCCGCTCATCACCTTTCCCACCATCATACTCAAACACTTACATTCTGGTGGCAGTAGACTATGTATCCAAATGGGTAGAGGCAATTGCCACACCCATTAATGTCACTAAGACGGTGCTGAAGTTCCTCCAGAAGCATATCTTCAGCAGATTTGGTGTCCCTAAAATACTCATTAGTGATGGAGGGACTCATTTCTACAATAAACCGCTTGACTATGCTCTGATCCGATATGGAATTAACTACAAAGTGGCAACTCCGTATCATCCACAGACAAATAGGCAGGCTGAAGTCTCAAATAGAGAACTAAAAAGAATCCTGGAACGGACTGTAAGTACTCGTAGAAAGGATTGGGCAAGGAGTCTGGATGATGCTCTATGGGCATACAGAACTGCATTCAAAACTCCTATAGGGACCTCTCCATACCAGCTTGTGTATGGAAAATCCTGTCACCTGCCAATGGAACAGAAACACAAGGCCTACTGGGCAACCAGATTCCTAAACCTTGATGCCAAGTTAGCTGGAGAGAAAAGATTGCTCCAGTTGAAAGAGCTAGAGGAATTCAGACTCAATGCTTTCGAAAATGCAACAATTTACAAGGAGAAAGCAAAAAGGTGGCATGACAAGAAACTGTCATCCAGAGTCTTTGAGCCAAGATAGAAAGTTCTACTGTTCAACTCTAGGCTCAAATTATTCCCTGGGAAATTAAAATCCCGGTAGAGGGGACCATATGTGATTACAAGTGTGTCACCATATGGATATGAAGAGCTTCAGGATATTGAATTTGACAAAAATTCATTGTTAATGGACAGAGAGTCAAACATTATCTTGAAAGCAATGTTGAGCAAGAATGCTCAAAACTGAGACTAGACTAAAACTCAGTAAAGGTCCAGCTAAAGACAATAAAGAAGCACTTGTTGGGAGGCAACCCAATGTTAATTAATTATATTATTTTATTTTCTATTATTCTTTTATGTTTTCTTAGGTTGATGATCATGTGAAGTCACAAAAACAACTGCAAAAATCAAAGCAAAATAAAAAACAGGATTAAAAACTGCACACCCTGGAGGAGGAGCTTACTGGCGTTTAAACGCCAGTAAAGGTAGCAGAATGGGCGTTAAACGCCCAGTCTAGCACCTGTCTGGGTGTTTAACGCCAGAAAAGGGCACCAGACTGGCGTTTAACGCCAGAAAAGGGCATCAAGCTGGCGTTTAACGCCAGAAAGGAAAGAAAAGCTGGCGTTAAACACCAGAAATGGGCAGCAACCTGGTGTTTAACGCCAGGATTGGCACTCAAAGGGGCGTTTACACGCCAAAATGGTGCAGGGATGAGAAATCCTTGACACCTCAGGATCTGTGGACCCACAGGATCCCCACCTACCTCAACTCTCTCTCCCTGTTCTTCACACCTTCCCATAACACCCTCCCCCTTGGCCGAACCACTCATACCTCTCCATCTCCTCCATTTTCTTCTTCTTCTACTCTTTTCTTTCTTCTTTTGCTCGAGGACGAGTAACCCTTCTAAGTTTGGTGTGGTAAAAGTGTTGCTTTTTGTTTTTCCATAACCATTTATGGCATCTAAGACCAGGCTATCATGATCCATAGTATCATGAACGGATAGGAAGTAGAAGTTTATGAGGTCATATCTCTAGAACTCTACAAAGTGGCTGACAAAACCTCCACTCTGACAAGGTTAGCCTTCCCTCATCTCATTTGTCACCTAAGCAATTTAGCTGGAATTGTCATAGAGGAAGACACCATTATTGAAGAGGACAAGCCCATCACTAAGAAAAGGATGGAGCAAATAAGAGAGCCCACTTATGGACCTCAACAAGAGCATGAGGAAGTCCTTCATCAAGAGATTTCTGAGATACCTCAAGGGATGCATTTTCCTCCACACAACTATTGGGAGTAAATCAACACCTCCTTAGGAGATTTGAGTTCCAATATGGAGCAACAAAGGCAAGGAAGAGACATAGAGGAGCTAAAGCACTCCATAAGATCTTCAAGAGGAAGAAGAAGCCGCCATCACTAAGGTGGACCCGTTCTTTAATTTTCTTGTTCTTTATTTTCTGTTTTTCAAAAATTATGCTTTATATTTGCCTATGTTTGTGTCTTTATTACATGATCATTAGTGTCTTAGTGTCTATGCCTTAAAGCTATGAATGTCCTATGAATCCTTCACCTCTCTTAAATGAAAAAATTATTTTCTGAAAAAGAAAAAGAAGTACATGAATTTCAAATTTTAAATTAGTTTAATTATTTTGATGTTGTGGCAATACTTTTTGTTTTTCTGAATGAATGCTTGAACAGTGCATATTTTTGATAGTGAAGTTTATGAATGTTAAATTTGTTGGCTCTTGAAAGAATAATGAAAAAGGAGAAATGTTATTGATAATATGAAAAATCATAAAATTGATTCTTGAAGCAAGAAAAAGCAGTGAAAAGCTTGCATAAAAAAAAAAGAACATTGCAAAAAAAAAAAAGAAAAAGAAAAAGCAAGCAGAAAAAGCCAATAGCCCTTTAAACCAAAAGGCAAGGGAAAAATAAAAAGGATCCAAGGCTTTGAGTATTAATGGATAGGAGGGCCCACAGGAATAAAATCCTGGCCTAAGCGGCTAAACCAAGCTGTCCCTAACCATGTGCTTGTGGCGTGAAGGTATCAAGTGAAAAGCTTGAGACTGAGCGGTTAAAGTCGTGGTCCAAAGCAAAAGAGTGTGCTTAAGAGCTCTGGACACCTCTAATTGGGAACTCTAGCAAAGCTGAGTCACAATCTAAAAAGGTTCACCCAGTTATGTGTCTGTGGCATTTATGTATCCGGTGGTAATACTGAAAAACAAAATGCTTAGGGTCACGGCCAATCATTCTGAACTTCAAAGGATAAAGTGAGATGCCAAAACTATTCCGAAGCAAAAAGCTAAGAGCCCCGCTCATCTAATTAAGACTGATCTTCATAGATATTTTCGGAATTTATTGTATATTCTCTTTTTTTTATCTTACTTTGTTTTTAATTGCTTGGGGACAAGCAACAATTTAAGTTTGGTGTTGTGATGAGCAGATAATTTATACGCTTTTTGATATTATTTTTAGGTAATTTTCAGTATGTTTTAGTTACTTTTTATTATATTTTTATTAGTTTTTAAAGAAAAAACACATTTCTGGACTTTACTATGAGTTTGTGTATTTTTCTATGATTTTAGATATTTTCTTGCTGAAATTGAGGGACCTGAGCAAAAATCTGATTCAAAGGCTGAAAAAGGACTGCAGATGCTGTTGGATTCTGACCTCCCTGCACTCGAAATGGATTTTCTGGAGCTACAAAAGCCAAATTTCCGCGATCTCAATTGCGTTGGAAAGTAGACATCTTGGGCTTTCCAGCAATATATAATAGTCCATACTTGGCCCGAGTTTTGATAACGCAAACTGGCGTTTAAACGCCAACTTTCTACCCTTTTCTGGCGTTAAACGCCAGAATTGGCATAAAAGCTGGAGTTAAACACCCAAACTGGCACAAAAGCTGGAGTTCAACGCCAGGAATAGCCTATGCACGTGAAAGCTTCAGAGCTCAGCCCAAACACACACCAAGTGGGCCCCATAAGTGGATTTCTGCACTATCCATCTTAGCTTACTCATTTTCTGTAAACCTAGGTTACTAGTTGAGTATAAATACTACTTTTAGAGATTTATTTTGTACCTCATAACATTTTACATTAGAACTTGTATTTTCTACGGCATGAGTCTCTAAACTCCATGGTTGGGGGTGAGGAGCTCTGCTGTGTTTCGATGGATTAATGCAATTACTACTGTTTTCTATTCAATCACGCTTGTTTCTATTCTAAGATATTCACTCGCACTTCAACCTGATGAATGTGATGATCCGTTACACTCATCATCATTCTCACCTATGAACGCGTGCCTAACAACCACCTCCGTTCTATTTGCAATAGCTTGAGTGTATATCTCTTGGGTTTCTAATCTAAGATTAGAACCTTCGTGGTATAGGCTAGAATTATTGGCGGCTATTCTTGAGATCTGGAAAGTCTAAAAATTGTCTGTGGTATTCCGAGTAGGATCTGGGATGGGATGACTGTGACAAGCTTCAAACTCGCGAGTGTTAGGCGTAGTGACAAACACAAAAGGATCAATGGATCCTATTCCAACATGAGTGAGAATCGACAGATGATTAGCCGTGCGGTGACAGCGCATTTGGACCATTTTCACTGAGAGGACGGATGGTAGCCATTGACAACGGTGATCCACCAACATACAGCTTTGCATGGAAGGAGCTGTGCGTGCGTGAAGAAGAAGACAGTAGGAAAGCAGAGATTCAGAAGACAGAGCATCTCCAAAACCTCAACCTGTTTTCCATTACTGCATAACAAGTATTATTTAATCTAGGGGTGCACATGACCCTGTCCGGCCCGAAGGTCCGGCCCGGTCCCGAACACTTTAGGGGCTAATTTGGTGTGATTTCATCGGGTTTAGGACCGGGTAAGGGTCTCAAAAATAGACCCGGTCATTTTTTCGGGTCGGATCTGGGCCATAGCTCGGGTCACCCGAAGTCAACCCGGTGGCCCGGACATCATACACAATTAATATTTTGTGTTATTAGTGATGGATCATGACTATTCTTATGTGGAATTTAAGTATTGTAAACCTTAATATTTTGTGTTATTAGTCATTATAAGACTATAAGTTAATGTTTTATGTTTAGAATGCATAAGACTTTAGACTAATACATAATATTGTGTTATTTGTATTGATTTAAATATTTAGTATTATTAGACAATATTAGTATTGATTGTGGTTATGCTTTAATTTTGAAGAAGGGTTAGTTCTTGTTATATTTTTCTAAGTGAATTTTACCATGTTAAATAATGGTTGGAGTATTGGAAATTTGGATATTTTTACATGCTAACTTACAAGAAGGTATCAACGTAATGTAATGTTGACGGCCCGGTTTTCACCCGGTATAATTGTGGCCCGAAAGTGTATTGGTTTCATCGGGTCTAGGGCCGAGTTCGGGTCTAATAAATAGACCCGGTGTATATTTTGGGTCGGGTCTGGGTCACATCAAACCCGGCTTCACCTGGCCCATGTGCACCCCTAATTTAATCCATGTTCTTTTACTCATTTCAATTAAAATTGAGAATTATTATTGATATCCTGACTAAGAGTCACAAGATAGCCATAGCTTGCTTCAAGCCGACAATCTCCGTGGGATCGACCCTTACTCACGTAAAGTATTACTTGGACGACCCAGTGCACTTGCTGGTTAGTTGTGCGGAATTGCAAAAGTGTGATTGTGATTTCGTGCACCAGACCCCGAAAGGGTGACAAAGTCCAAGTTTCAGGGGAGGTGCTACCGAATTTTCTATAAAATCTGAAACTTTGTTTGAAATGTTATTTAGAAAGTTTGAATTTGAGAAATCGTATTATTTGATTTATTAAGAAAATAGTATCTTTCGAATTTAATTTAATTGAGAAAAACATGTCTTGAGTTCAATTTATTCAGAAAAAGAATTACTTTACAATTTTAAATCACTTAAGAAAAGTAATGTCTTAAGGTCGATTTTATCTATAAAAAAAGTTTATGTTTTGAATTGGACTTAAGAAATTCATTCAGAGGAGCTTTAATGAATTTACAAGAAATTGGACTTTGATTGAATGATGTCATTTTGTGATGTTTTTGGAAATGGTTGAAAGAATTGGTTTTGGATTTTAACTTGGTTTGAAATTCACATGATTTGGTTTTGATTTGGTTTAGACACTTCTTTTGAATAACTCAAATTAAGGAAACAATGACTTTTAAGAATCTTTACTGAATTTATGGAAATGAGTTCGGTTGTTTTTCACCTAAAGTCTTGAGACCTTGCCGTGGATTTTAATTAATAACTTTTAATTTTAAAGTGATTGAGCGAATGGTTTGAAAATGAACGATTTTGGGTAGTTTA
The DNA here is from genome assembly GCF_059453495.1 of Arachis ipaensis. Taxonomy (NCBI): domain Eukaryota; kingdom Viridiplantae; phylum Streptophyta; class Magnoliopsida; order Fabales; family Fabaceae; genus Arachis; species Arachis ipaensis. Next base: position 25,341,435 of record NC_142436.1, read on the forward strand.
GAAGAGATTTTGAATATGGCATAGTTTTGAAGTTGTTTGGGAGTTTTGGAAAGATGTTGCAAAAAGTGACTTTGTTGAGAAATGAATTTGATTTGAGAAAAAGTGGTTCTTTAATACGTTTATTATTTGTAAGTAAGTAGGTAAAGAATGATTGATGAAATAAGAATTTGAGCCTGCTTAATTGTGGATATTACTGAAAATATGATGAGGGTTTCTTGCCTGGCAAGGATGGTGGTATAATCTCGCTTGCTCAGTGCGTAAACCGTTGTGCAGGGATGGTGATTTTATCCCGCCTGCAGTGAGGATGGTGGTTTTATCTCGCTCATGTATTGATAAATTGTTTAGCAAGGACGGTGGTGTGATCCCGCTTGCATATTGTTTTGTGTGCCCAGTAAGGATTGTGGTTTAATCCCGCTTACTGTGGAGGCAAGGACGGTGGTTTAATCCCGCTTGCGTGTTCCGAGCAAGGATGGTGGTTTAATCCCGCTTGTTTTTAGAAGCTACGGATAAGGATAGTGGTTTAATCCCGTTTATCCGAGTTAGGTCTGGCAACATAACCGACGCGTGAGCTCATGACCAGTAGGACAGGCATGCATCATTTGCATCTATGTGACATTGATTGGGTGTGTCTATTGTATATATGGTTTGTCTATGTGAATAATTGTGTTTAATTGCTAACTTCTCTACTTGAAGTAACTGCTTGATTGTGCTTGTACCTTACTTATGTTTGTGATTGAAAATTAGGTGGATTGTGATGGATTGGTTGTGGATTGAATTGTTTGGGCCTAGGGCCGTGATTGATTATGAGATGGGCCGAAGGCCGTGTTTGGTTTAGAAAAGTATGAAAAACTAAACTGGTTCAGCATAGACTTAATGAACCTACGCTTGGAACAACTTGGTCATTCATACTGTCTAGGAAAGACTTTTCGAAAGGCTTTTGGATTTTTGAAGAATTGACCGTTTTCTCTTTCAGAAAGGATTTCAGAAATTTGATATTAAATCTTTGGTTTTGAAAGATGCATAAGGCGGTTATTAATTATTGTAACGATTTTATTTTCACGTATCCTATTATAGTAATTCTCTAACCCCATAGTGAGAACCAGCAAGGACGATGTTCTCACTCCCCTACAGGTCTTTCCTTTTTCATGTCATGGACAACGGTGTTCGGAAGAGCTTATTTCTTTTTGTTTAGTCGATATTTTGCATCCTTTTAGTATTTATGTTTCCCTCGCCTTTAACTTTGCAAGTTCTGTAAGAGGGATATGATTTTGATATGAAATGCTTATAAATTAATATGTATATGTGTATATATGTATTCCTTGCAAGTATTGTAATTTGTATTGTAAGTATGAATGTATATTTTAAAAAATTTGGTTTAAGTTTTAAACAGGCTCATATTTTAGTATTAAATATTTTAAGAGTCGTCGTAATACCCGAGCTATCAGAGTGGCGCAGTGAAAAGCGTGATATTTTGATAGTTAGGGTATTACACTTACAGGATTACATGATTTTTCACTTCTTCGGGTCTTGCTTTTATGCTCTATTTAGTGATTTACTAACTTCTGAATGTGGATTGAAATTAAATTGTTGATTTTGTGTTATTAAAAATGGATTTGTTATTCTACTGCTGCTCTTTTTAATTTCTGAGAAAGTGAGTATGCTATTTTTGAATTTTAATTGATATATTTATTAATTTTTGGTTTAAAGTGATTAATTGTGAATTTGGAGTTTCCTTGGTGATTTTTGCTCTTTCTTTGTTGGATTTGGAATTTGGAGCTTCCTTAGTGTGAAAGTGTGAATTCTTGATGATAATAATCAGAATGCCAAAGAAGGTTGTTTGCTGGTTATTCTACCAGGGAAGCACTTAAACATAATACTCGTATCTAATTTCACCATGTTCCAATTATCCAAAAGGAAGTGTTGAAGAGGAATATTCTTTTCTCCTATGGAAGGTACCTTCCTATGACCAAGCAGAGGAAATTTCATCTATTACTGATAATTTTTAACTACTGTAGGATGAAATATTTGTTGGAGACTGATGAATGTTGATTGATCAACTATGATATTAATAATTTCTGAAATTAATGTGTTTGAAATTAACAAGTCATACCGTCTACTTTGCTTGTCTCTGATATTGTTATGCACTTATGTTGTTGCTATTGTTTTTTAATTTTTGGTTGATGATATTCCATGTAGTGTTTTAAATTTAGAAAATATTTTAAAATTTATATTAGACTATAATTATATTTTAGGATGTTTATTTATAATTTATTTTTTATTTTATTTTAAAACAGTTTTTTTGGTTGAACTACGGTTAGACCGATTAGACTAATAAATCAGTGACTAAAACAGTTCGATGATCGATCTGGTTCTCAGAACCTTGCATAAAACAGTTTTTTTTTTAAAAAAATAAAAGCTCCAATAAAATAAGTTACAAGATATTTATAATTAATAATTTAAAATAAGTTATTTAGCAAAATATTAATTACTTAATTTAAATCATATAATTCTTATTATCTATTTGTTACTGAAATTCTAATTCGATTATAAAATAGTTCATTATAATAAGATTATATATGATAATCCTAGTCAATTTAAACTTCAATACTCATAAAATCAATTTGACGATATCTAACAAAATAGTTTTTAAATAAATAGTTCAAACTAATAAAATAGGCCATAAATAATTTATAATAGAAGTTTTAAAAATTTGAGTTGTTACACCATTTGGATAGATATTTCATCTATTTCTTCATATTTTTTTTAACTTTTACCTTTTTCTAATCATATTATCAAATTACTCGGCGATTATAGCGAGCGCAGATGCACATGATGCGAACATCAACCGACATGATTCTCCCATAGATTCTCTACAAAAAGCTCCATCACTTGTTCCGCCATGATTCTTTTATGGATGTCATATATGAGGCGCACATGCTCGTCGTCATGGAGCCAAAACAGACGAAAGCAAAAAACTCAATTTTCCATTAGTGCTAGCAGTTTATACCTCACCTTTCTGATTCCTTTTCTCCCGCTACCACCAATGCTACTCAATATCAGACTCTTCAACTCGGACAAAGAACTTACTCGTCGGTGCGTAACAGAATGGGATTATCGCACTCAAATAACATCCTAGTGTCACTGTTTTTCATATGACAATTGAAATACACACTTACAACCACATATTCACTACTACTAGACATTTTGGTTTATTTTTCGAAAGAAAAACGGAAGAGAAGAAGTGAAATATTTGTGGAGAATACAAAAGGTTGTACATCCTTTTATAGCTGGTGAAAATTTGTCGTAACATATCTCATTTACATTGTAAACGTCATAACTCTTTACGTATCTCATTTACACTGTAATTAAAATATATACGTCTTCCTTTTTGTATCTTATCTCGTTTACAGAATAAATGAGATACATATATTTTTATTTCATTTACATTATAAATAAGATAAGAAATAAAATAAATTTTTGTAAAAATGCTACAAATAATATATTTTAATAAATATAATATTTTTTATTTATTTTAAAAAATCCAGTTTTCTTGTCCATTGATTAGTAATTATTAAAGAGAAAAAAATTCTCTTATAACTGGGCAAATTAGGACAAGTGACCACACCGATTAAAACAAAAATTTAATTTTAATATATAGTTAATATAAAATAATTTTATATGTATATTTAATTATTTAAAATTATATGAATAAAAATAATTATTTTTATATTAATCTTGTAGATAATTATTTAAAAAAATAAATATAATTAAATAATTATATAAAATATTTTATATTATCAATATATTAAAATTAAATTTTTAAAATAATTTATAAAATTTTAATAATGTATAAAATTTTAAAAATTATTAATATTTTGTTAATATTTTTTTCCTATCTTTACCATAACAATTCAAATTCTCAATCTTTACTGATTCTCCATTTATTTAATATTATATTTTCTTTAAAGTAATATTACAAACTTAATGTCTAATTTATAATTACTGCTTGTATAACCACACGACATATAATATGAAATTATGATTTATCTCATGGTAGGAGGGGATATGAGTATATCAGAATTTCTTTTGAAATAAATTAAAATAGTTTTTATTTTTAAAATAAATAAAAAACATCTTTAATTATACAAATTTATTTATTTTTTTGGACTAGGATATAGATCACTTAGGCATTAGACAATCTGCATATTACAAACAAGCCGATCGTCTAATACTTGGGCCATTGGACGACCTACGTCCAACGTGGTCTCCACATAAAAAAAGATAATTTTTATACTAATAATTAAAAAAAATTAAGAATAAAAAATTGAAAATGATATAAATTTTATAATTTAAAATTTAAATTTTGATAGGATAAATTATAATAAATTATATTGATTTTTATTTTTAAAACGATCCAAATCATCCTATAAATATTTTTTATTATTTTGAGGCACTACAAGAAATAGTGTAATTATCGACGCCAAAAATCGACGGTTAAGTTTTCTGTCAATATTTTTCGACGGCTTGTCGTCGATAAAATGAAAAAGAGATAATTAAAAATAAAATATTAAAATCGACGACAATGTCGTCCATTATTTTGACAACTTTTTAACCCCTTCCTAATATTGTCACATCACCGACGAAAGAGGGGTTGAAAAATTTTTTTTTTAAATTGACGGACTGGTTGTCTATTTTAATAATTAAAATATTGACAGCTTTTGTTGTCGATAAATTTAGACGATAGAGATCTCTTTTCTAAATTAAATGAACGGTATAGATTTATTATATAAAATAGACGGATAGAATATTGATTTTTATTTTAACTAATATCGACAAAATAGCCGTCGATTTTATCAACAAAAAATCCCTCCTGCGTTTGCTTCCCGCGTCCCTACTCGTTTCACTCATTTTCCCAAAATTTAACACCAAACCTTCAGAGAATCAGAGTCTAGAGTGACGCTTGATAAACCACAATTTTATGATTTATCTCGTATTAAATTTGGTGGATTTTATTAACTTTTTCCACATTTATTCACTAAAATAGCATGATTTTGTGAATTTCTCCTAATTGTGCTTAATGATTGAAAACATTCTTTTTAGGCTTTTAAATTGCTAAATTTAATTCACTTTTCTTCCATTCGATTCGAGGATATGTTTGTTTGAGTGTGGAAGGAAATCTGTCAAGCGACGCGTACGCGTGACAAGTGACGCGTGACCAACTTAAAGGCAATACGCTGGGGCGATTTCTGAGCTATCCAGGCCCAAATCCAACTTATTTATGATGCTATTGAACCCAAGGATTGAAGGGGGGATGAAATAAGGAGTCATAGTTTAGTTTTCCTCATGTTTTAGGTTAGAATTCTAGAGAGAGAAGCTATCTTCTCTCTAGAATTAGGTTAGATTTAAGTTAGAATTCTTTTAGATCTAGGGTTTAATTGTTGCTTTGATTTAGTTTCTTTACAATTTCTTATTGCTACATCTTTGCTCTTCTAGTACTTCTTGTTAATTTTCCTTTTATGTCACTTTTATATTGATGCATTCTTGTCAGTTTTAATTTCCATTAATGCAATTTTTGTTTCATACCTTTTATTGTTTAATTGCTTTGTTGTTGTTATTTTCTTACTTTGGGTAGTTGTAGATTTTACATCTCTTGCTATTTTACTATGCTTTCTTTTTATACCTTCCAAGTGTTTGATAAAATGCTTGGTTGGATTTTAGAGTAGATTTTTCTATTCTTGGCTTGGGATGGTAACTTGGGTAACCTTGTGTTACTAATATCCAAGTGATTGATAATTGGTGTCCATTGACACTAGCTTTCACTAATTCAATTAGTGAGGGGCTAGGACTTATGGATCGGGATTGATGAAGCTCATTTGACTTTCCTTCAATTGTTAGAGGATGACTAAACGGGATTGATCCTTGCAATTATCATGTTGTGGTTAGTAATAAGGATAGAGATGCTTAACCATCAACCCTTGCTAAGACCATTTTATCATTTGAGTTTCCCTTACTTTCATGCAATTTACATTTCTTGTACCTTATTTCAAAACCCCAAAAATATACAACCATAACCAATAATATGCACACTTCCCTGCAATTCCTTGAGAGACGACCCGATGTTTGAATACTTCAATTTATTTTTATTGGGGTTTGTACTTGTGACAAAAAAAATTAAACTTTGATGGAGGTTTAATTGTCGGTTCGGATCTATACTTGCAACATGATTATTTCTATTGAGAAATTCTACACCGACATTTATCCTCCATCAAGTTTTTCGCACCGTTGCCAGGGAATTGCAATTGTGCGCTTGTTATTGGTTATTATATATATGTTAATATTGTGAATATGTTTGCCTTTTGCTTCTATGTTAGTTTTTGCTAGTTTTAGGACTTTGTTTACTTATTGATGGGAAGCAGAAGCTGGTGAATTAAAAATTTATTAAAATGGTTACGTTGCAAGTATAGTTCTTAACTCACCGAAAATCTGCCTATCAATTTAGAAATATGTCACAGAGAGTTTAAATTAAAATTACTGGGAGTTTTAAGTCCCAGGTCGTCTCCCAACGAGTTGCAGAAAAGTGTGCTGTTTTATTAATCAGATGTTCCAAGAAGTTGAGCTAAGTAAATTGGAATTTAAATTGATGAATTTTAAATAATATAAATAAAAGCCTTGATTGGGAATTGATTAGTTAGAATCTCTATCATTGATGGAGTGATTTTTAAGATTGATTTATAATTAACAGTTACTCTGTATGGTTATCCTTTACTAGGTAAGGAAAAGTCAAACAAGTTGGACTGCCAGATCTATTCACGAGTTACAACCCACTTAGTTCAAAGGGATTGTCGTTGGTGACAGGATAGCAATCCAACATTTAACCCAACTATAAATTTCTCCTTCAATCCTTCCAACTCAAGAATTCCTTTTAATCAACTCCCTATCAAGTAATGAAACTACTCACGCATTGTAAATAAAGAATCCATGGCACATGAAAGGGAATTAAAAGAAAACATGATTATTGGAATTGAAATTAAATTAAAGAGAAATAATCTTTGCATTAATTAATTATAAAAGTATCTGAATGACAAAATTGAACATAACAAAGAACATGGAAGAATAAAACCAAGTTAAGAGAACAAACTAGAGTGATGAAGTCTTGATGAGGAAATAACTCTTCTCAATGTTCCAATGCTAAGATCAATTGAAAAGTAAAATCCTAAAAACTAGAGAGAAAAACCTAAGAGAGTGAAAAAACTAGATCTAAAACTACTGAATGAATGTGTGTGTTGTTTCTGCATATTCTCTGACTCTAGTCTGCTGTTCCGGGCCGAAAACTGGGCCGAAATAAGGTCCAAAATCGCCCCCCATCAAATTCTGTAGATTATGCAGATCGCACATGTCACGCGATCGCGTCATCCATGCGGACGCGTCGCTTGCGCTTTTTCCTCTCCACGCGTTCGCGTCGTCCACGCTACTGCGTCGCTTGCGCTTTCCAATCCGCGCGTGCAAGCCATGCGGCCGCGTCGCTGCGATTTGCGCTCCTTCGCGCGGTCGCGTGAGCCATGCGACCGCGTCACTTCTCGCTGGTTATCTCCTCAAATTCTTGTGTTCCTTCCATTTTTGCTAGCTTCCTCTCCAATCTCCATCTCATTCATGCCCTATAAGGCCTGAAACACTTGACACACAGATCACGGCATCGAATGGAATAAAGGAGAATTAAAAGTAAATAATTAAAGTCTCTAGGAAGCAATTTTCAAACATGTACTGAATTTAGGAAGGAAATCTAAATGCATGCTAAATTGATGAATAAGTGGGCAAGGATCATGACAAAACCACACAATTAAACACAATATAAACCATAAAATAGTGGTTTATCAACCTCCCCACACTTAAACATTAGCATGTCCGCATGCTAAATTGAAGGAGACAAGGAAATAAGTATGAACATGCAGAAACTCATGAAATGCAATGCAATCCTACGTATATAAATAGATGCAACTATATGATTATTATCCACTTGATCAAAAGTAAATAAGCCTTTCAAAACAGTTACAAATCAAATTCCACTAATTCTATCATTATACAATAAAACTGATAAAAGTGCAAGAAGATAGCTTATGAAGGCAGGAAACATGAAAATTCAAGCATTGAACCCTCACTGATAATGTATGTACGCTCTAATCTCTAGTGTATAGGGTAATCACTCAATTCTTTTCTAGTCATGTTTTCTAACTTTTGTTTTTCTCTTAACCAATCAACAACAGTTAATATACCAATGCAAACATCATGAGGTCTTTTCAGGGTTGTAATGGGGCCAAGGTGCAGGTAAGGATATACATATGGCTAAGTGAGCTTTATAAATTGAATCTTTAATTAACCTAAGCTCTCACCTAATATACATATTTTCTATATACTTTTAAATTCATGCTTAGCTACCCATAATTCCCTTTTTCAACCCATACTCATGTTTCAACTTTGTATTTTAATTCTATCATATGTGCATTGATCTTTGAATTATGAATTTAACATTGGGGTAATTTTGTCCCCTTATTTATTGATTTTTTTTAAATAAATAAAGCTTATCAATGCACATAGATTTTTCATTCTCATATCTTCACATGAGTAGGTATCCAAATTCCCTTTAAATTTTCATGACACATTCCCTCAACAACTTTTGTTCCCACAATTTCCCATACTTAACTAGCACACACAATTCTATCTTAAGCTAACCAAAGATTCAATTTGGGATATATAATTATTTTTCAGCTTAAGGTTAGTAATGTGGTAAAATATAGAATAAATGGGGTTTCAAAGGCTCAAAGTGGTTAACAACGGTAATTGAAAAGGGTAGGCTTGATTTGGATAAGTGAGTTTAAACAAATAATGGCCTCAATCATGTGCAAGCATGTAAATATAATAAATACTGGACATATAAGATAAAATAAAATATAGATTACAATCATAGAGAAGTAAACACACAAGAATAAAATGATTATGGTTAAATAGTGTAACCATACATAAAGGCTCAAATCTTTCACAGGTTGTGTGTTCTTTAGCTCAAACATCATGTTCCAAATACAACTCAAGCAGATTTATCATAAAAATTTTGAAAAATTAGTGAAATTTTGTTCCAAGATAGATTTTTAAAAGAAACTTATTGTCTTTTCAATCAAGTAGAACATGCATGCAACTATTCTAACCTATGCAATTTATTCTATTCTAAAAAGAAAGAAAAATCTAACTAAAATATCCTAATTATTGGTGCCAGAGAAGAGAATTTACCTCCGGAAGTCAGGTACTGACCGACCTCCCCACACTTAAGGCTTTGCACCGTCCTCAGTGCCATCTGTCAAAAACAGGGGTGGGCTGGTAGCAGTATCTCCACAGTCGGGACCATTATGGCTCCCGGTGCTGGTAAAAGAAGTGGAGTCCGGAGTGTTTGAGCCCTTGAATTTGCCCATGATAAGCTCCTTGAGGTGTTTGAATCGGCGCTCGTTACGGCGCTCTCTCATCTTAGCTTTCAGTTCATGCCGATCCAATTTTTCAAGTATCTGCTGGAGCAATTTCTCGGTTGTAGATGCTTGTGGTGTTGAAGAAGCAATATCTTCAACTGGCTCAGTAGGCTGGCTTGTAGTGGCTGCTAAAAGTCTGAGGTATTTCCCGTGAGGGATATATTGATCATCCCGTGGAAGCATGGCTTTGGTGTCCCCAGCTCTGTAGGAGACTCCGGCTGCTGAGACAAGATCTGAGACCAAGGCGGGAAAAGGTAGGTTGCCCGCGATTTGTACACGCTCCATAGCATTCCGGATGTGTCTTGAAAGATTCAGAGGTTGGTCTGTAAGGATGCACCATAGTAGAACAGCCATGTCTGCAGTGAAGGAGGACTGATGAGTGCTCGGAAAGACGTAATGGGACATGATCTGTGCCCATACGCGAGCCTCCAAGGTAAGTACGGAAGCCAAGATTCCCTTAGGGCGGGAACGGTGGTATCCGTAGATCCAACGGCTGCCAGGTAAAGCGATGACTCTGAGAACGGAGTCCCAGTCAAATTGGTATTGCTGGCGCTAAAGGGTGGCTTCTTGAAAAGCGTCCATTCCTGCAGGAATAAGGGGAAGACTCAGAACTTGCTGAATGGCTTCTTCTGTGATGGGGACTTGCTTCTGCCGGACATAAACAGACTGTAGGGTCGGCATGTAGAAGTTGGAGTAGAACTCAACTACCCAAGAAAGATTGACCTGTCTTGGCTGTTTCCGTAGGAAACCCCATTGTCTTCGCTCAATTTGTGGCTCAACAAAGGTGGCAATATTGGACTGGAGAATAAGAAGGTATTCATTGTTATAGTTCCTTTCTGCCAGGATGGGGAACATCTGCTCACAGTAGCGATTGAAAAATCGCGCAGTGTCCTTTGCTGGAAAGGCTTTCTCCTTTTCGTCAACCTTTATTATCCTCTTGACTCGTTTTGTTGAGGGCTTGACTGCGGTTGAAGAAGGCTCTGCCACTAATGCTCTTTTAGTTCCCCTTCTTGCTGGTGGTCTGGAAGTTGCTTTCTCCTTTCCTTTCTTGGTGGCCATCCTGAAAGAAGGGAAGAGAAAGAAAATTAAATGCAAAGAGAGATACAGCAAGGAAGGAAACGGAAAAGAGGGTGAATGATGCACAGTAAAATGTAGATGACATTAACACATGCTCTCGAGTACATATGAAAAGCCATCAATGGGAAATAGCTAGTACATAAAAAGACAAGTGAATGCAAGGTGTTTATTGGCATGCTGGCAAAGGGCATGAGTAGCATAGGCCAAGCATTACTTTGTAACAAACCATCACGTTTGTATTGACAATTGAATTCAATTAATAAATAATAGGGAAAAGTTGTGAAAAGCAAGTATTGAATAGTATAGGAACATAGAGAAGTGCATAATGCCACATGGGCTTTTTCACAAACACATAGCATGCATGTTAAACAAGATGTAAAAAGTATGAAATTGAACATGCAAGCAATCCCCAAAATAATAATAATAATAATTGTCAAATAAATTGTAACAAGTCACAAGCATATGGTGAGGGATAATGACTCGAAAAAAATTTCTAACACCATGTAAAAAGGGAAAAGAAGAATAAAGAAAATAAAAGTTTGAAAAGAAAAAGAAAAGAAAAAGAAAATAATAATATATACATAATATAATAAGAATGATAGAAAAGAGAAGAAGGAAGAAGAAGGTGAAACCTTGTTAATGGAGGAGTGAGAGAGAGAGTGAGATAGAAAGGAGAAGGGGGAAAGAAGAAAGAGGGAAGAAGGAGGGAAAAGAAAAATTAGGATTTGAAGGAAAGAAAGATAGGATAATTTGGCAATTGGGGTTTAGCTGTGCGGCGCATGCGACGCGGCCACCTGGGGCATGCGTTCGCATGGGGGCACGTCAGGGAAGGGGACACGATCGCGTCTGTCCCGCGGTCGCGTGACCTATGTTGCGCTGCTGGCGCGAGTGCAGCCTCGCTCCAGCACAACTCTCTGTTCGATTCATTTTAATTGCCAAAATTGGGTGACGCGATCGCGTGGGCCACGCGATCGCATGAGTGTGCGTTATAAAATGGGGGACGCGGCTGCGTCAGCGACGCGGTCGCGTGACAAGGATTGTACTTCCAGCACCAATCCAGCACCATTCTCGCACAATATAGCACTGTGCACCCCTTTACATCGAAAATTCAGGGCACGCGGCCGCGTGAGGCACGCGGTCGCGTGGGAGGCCATGATGTCCAAGCGACGCGGTCGTGTGGAGTAATTTGTGCCATTGGCACGACTCCAGCGCTCCTCCTGCGTAACTTTCTGTTCATTTTTATTTTTCTTTACTCCTCCTGCCACGCGGACGCGTCGCTGGTGCGATCGCGTCGCGCGGCGAAATTTTTTTTTTTAGGAAAGATAAAGACATGTAATTGAAAGAGCACGGAAGCACTAATAAAGAGAAGAGTTATTAAAGAAGAAAAACTAAAAGTGAAGAAAGGAACGATCATACCGCGGTGGGTTGTCTCCCACCAAGCACTTTGCTTTTACATCCGTAAGTTGGACGCTCCACTAGCTCAATCTGCTGCTATGTGGGGATCTTCCAAGTGGAAGATCTCAAGCTCCTTATTTCTCTGCACCTTCTCACCATGGTACAGCTTTAGGCGGTGTCCATTAACCTTAATAAGTTCAGAACTTGAAGGATGGCTTAGGTGATAAACTCCGTACGGTTCAGCCTTCTCTATTCTGTATGGATCTTCCCATTTTGATCTCAACTTGCCGGGCATGAGCCTCAGTCGAGATTTGTAAAGGAGAACAAAATCTCCAGGTTGGAACTCTCTCTTCTTGATGTTTTGATCATGCACAACTTTCATCTTTTCCTTGTATATTCTGGAGTTCTCATAAGCTTCTAGGCGAAGGTTCTCGAGTTCCTGTAGTTGCAACTTTCTTTCAGTTTCGGCTTTCTCAATTTCCATGTTGCACTCTTTAACTGCCCAGAAGGCTCTGTGTTCGATTTCAACTGGAAGATGGCAAGCTTTTCCATAAACTAGGCAAAAGGGACTCATCCCAATGGGTGTCTTGTATGCTGTTCTATATGCCCACAGTGCATCTTGTAGTCTGGTGCTCCAGTCTTTTCTATGAGGCTTCACTATCTTTTGCAAGATACGCTTAATTTCTCTGTTTGACACCTCGGCTTGCCCATTAGTTTGGGGTGGTAAGCTGTTGCAACTTTATGGATTATCCCATGCTTCTTCATCAATCCTGTTAGTCTCCTGTTACAAAAATGGGTGCCTTGATCGCTCACGATCGCTCGTGGTGATCCAAAGCGGCATATAATATGGTTTCTCACAAAGGAAACAATAGTGTTAGCATCATCAGTGCGGGTAGGAATTGCTTCCACCCATTTGGAAACATAATCCACAGCTAACAATATATAAAAATATCCACTAGAATTTGGCAATGGACCCATGAAGTCAATGCCCCAGACATCAAAAATTTCGCAGAAAAGCATATAGTGTTGAGGCATCTCATCCCTCTTGGATATGTTACCAAATTTCTGGCATGGGTGACAGGATTTACAAAACTCAGCAGCATCTCTAAAAAGAGTAGGCCACCAGAATCCGCAGTCCAAGATCTTTCTAGCTGTTCTTTGAGGGCCAAAGTGTCCTCCACTCTCAGATGAGTGACAGGCCTCTAAAATGGACTGGAATTCTGATTGAGGGACACATCGTCTAATTATCTGGTCAGCGCCACATCTCCATAAATATGGGTCATCCCATATATAATATTTAGACTCGCTTTTCAGCTTGTCTCTTTGATGTTTAGAGAAATGTGGAGGAAATGTGTGGCTAACTAAATAATTAGCAACAGGTGCGTACCAAGGTGGAGGAAATGTTTGGATACTGCTTGCAGGTTGTCAAAAGGAAAATTATCATCTATAGGAGTAGAATCATCCTTAATATGTTCAAGGCGACTCAAGTGGTCCGCTACTAAATTTTGATTACCACTCCTATCCTTTATTTCTAGATCAAATTCTTGTAACAGCAGTATCCAACGTATAAGTCTTGGTTTGGATTCCTTTTTAGCTAATAAATACTTTAGAGCTACATGGTCCAAATACACTACTACTCTAGTACCAAGTAAATAAGCTCGGAATTTATCCAGAGCGAAAACAATAGCAAGTAGCTCTTTCTCAGTAGTAGTATAATTGGACTGGGCAGTGTCTAAAGTCTTAGACGCATAGGCAATAACAAAAGGATCCTTACCTTCACGCTGAGCCAGCGCTGCTCCTACTGCATGGTTGGAAGCATCGCACATGATTTCAAACGGCTGACTCCAGTCGGGTCCTCTCATAATTGGGGCTTGAGTTAGAGCAGTCTTTAGCTTATCAAATGCTTGTTTGCAATCTTCACTGAACTCGAACTCAATGTCCTTCTGCAGTAATCTGGATAAGGGAAGTGCCACCTTACTAAAGTCCTTAATAAATCTCCTGTAGAAACCTGCATGGCCAAGGAACGAACGGACTTCCCTCACAGAAGAGGGGTAAGGTAAACTAGAAATAACATTCACCTTTGCTGGGTCTACAGAAATGCCATTATTAGATACCACATGTCCTAATACAATCCCTTGCTTTACCATAAAGTGGCATTTTTCGAAATTCAATACAAGGTTTGTATTAATACATCTATCTAATACTCTAGATAATCCATCTAAGCAAAGGTTGAAAGAATCACCATAAACGCTAAAATCGTCCATAAAAACTTCCATACAGTCCTCAATAAGATCAGAGAAAAGGCTCATCATGCACCTTTGGAAAGTAGCTAGTGCATTGCACAAGCCAAAGGGCATTCTCTTATAAGCGTAAGTCCTAAAAGGACATGTAAAAGTAGTCTTTTCCTGATCCTCAGGAGCTATATGAATCTGGAAATAACCTGTGTAACCATCTAGAAAGCAATAATGTGATTTACCTGACAGGCGATCCAGCATTTGATCAATGAATGGAAGTGGGTAGTGATCCTTACGGGTAGCTTGGTTGAGACGCCTGTAATCAATGCAGACTCTCCAAGCATTCTGAACTCTAGTTGCTATGAGCTCTCCATGCTCATTCTTCACGGTAGTGACTCCGGACTTCTTGGGCACAACTTGTACTGGGCTTACCCATTCACTGTCTGAAATGGGATATATGATACCGGCTTCCAATAATCTGGTCACTTCCTTTTTGACAACTTCCAAGATGGTGGGATTCAATCTTCTCTGGGGTTGACGGACAGGTCTTGCTCCCTCTTCTAAAAATATTCTGTGCTCGCATACTTGAGGGTCGATTCCCACTATGTCTGCCAAACTCCACCCAATTGCTTTCTTATGCTTCCTCAGCACATCAAGTAACTGCTCTTCTTGTTGAGAAGTCAGTTCTCTTGCAATAATAACCGGAAGCTTCTGCTCATCCTCAAGGTAAGCATATTTTAGATGTGGAGGGAGAGGTTTCAATTCTAACTTTTGATCATGGGTAGGCTCTGGATTATCTGGGGCTTGCGAAAATGGCGAAGTGTCCTCATTGTCAGTTAAGAGGGTCTCCACACTTGGATCTTGTCCAGTGTGCCTCTCTTCAAACTCTTCTTTTTGAACTTCAGCCACACTCTCGTCTATGACATCACACTGGAAGATAGAACGATCTTCTGGGGGATTGTCAATGACTCCATTCAGATTGAAGATTACTATGCGGCCATCTATTTCAAAGGAGTATGTTCCTGAAAAAGCGTCCAATTTGAATTTTGATGTCTTCAGGAATGGTCTTCCAAGTAGGATTGATGATGGCTTATCTGAATCATTATGGGGCATCTCCAAGATGTAAAAATCAGTGGAAAATGTGAACCCTTTAATGTTTACCAAAACATCTTCAGCAACTCCAGCCACTGTAATAATGCTTTTATCTGCTAACACAAAACGAGCTGCCGACCTTTTTAAGGGAGGGAGCCTTAAAACATCATATATAGACAAAGGCATTATACTGACACATGTTCCTAAATCACACATGCAATCATAAATTACTACACCACCAATAGTACAACTAACTATGCAAGGACCTGGATCACTACATTTTTCAGGTAATCCTCCCATTAAAGCAGATATAGAACTACCTAAAGGAATAGTTTCTAATTCATTAATTTTGTCTATGGATACATAAGTCTTTTAGAAACTTTGCATATTTAGGTACCTGCTGAATAACATCAAAAGGGGAACAGTTACCTCAACCTTTTTGAATATTTCTACCATTTTAGGATCAGGTTCCAGCTGCTTCCTGGGCTTCCTTGCGAGTTGTGGAAATGGAATGGGAGTAGTGTTTTCTGTGGTGCCTGCGCCTTTTTGTGCTTCTTCCTGTGGTTGAGCTATCTCTTCTTTAGCTATGTCCCGTATATCCTCTTCCTCTTCAACATCTTCGATTTCTACCACCTCTTCAGCTGAGGCGTATTCTGGTGAGCTTGGTTCCTCCTGATTCCTCTCCTGCAGTGTGGTTCCGGACCTCAGGGTGATGGCATTACTGCCTCCCTTTGGATTGGGTAATGGTTGAGAGGGGATTCCAGTGGTGCTTGAAGGTTAGTTACTGGAATTTTGTGCTGAACCAAGTTGTGTCAATAAAGCTTGTAGAGTAGAGGTGAAACCATTCAGACTGGCGTTAATATTGTTCACGATGGTATTTTCCATGGCCAGTTATCTTTTCTCAAAAGCTTGTAATAAATCTTCATTAGAAGATACAGAAGAATGAGTAAACTGAGAGGTTTGCTGCTGATTGTTCGGTGGTCCTTGGTTTTACCTCAGGTGAGGTGCTCGGTAAGGTTGATTTTGCTGCCTGTTGTTGTTATTATTCCACCTCTGATTTCCCTGATTATCTCTGCCTCCCCTATTATTGTTGTCCCTCCAATTCTGGTTTGAATTGTCCTGCCATCCATGGTTATTATTTCCACTTTGATTGTACCCTTGGTTGGGGCGGTCGTAGAAGTTTTGAGTGGATGCCACCATGTTGTCTTCTTGTTGGAGCTACGGGCATTCATCAGTGTAGTGGCTGTAATCAGCACAAATTCCACAAATTCTTTGTGGAACTAGTTGTTGGTTTTGCTACGGTTGAGTTTGCTGAGCTTGTTGATTCAACTGCATTTGCTTCAGCAGGTTGGTCATCTCACAGATGCTTCGATTTAGAGCAGCAGTCTCTATGCCAGAAGATACTTCTGCAACGGCTTTTGAACGACCTTGCTTCTGTCTGTGGTTCCGAGTAGATTTAGCTAAATCACTGATCAATTGCCAAGCTTCATCAGTGGTCTTGTACTTCTTCATAGACCCATTGCTGGCACTTTCCAATGTGGTCTTATCTTGGGGCCTCATACCTTGTGTGATATAGCTGAGTAGCACGATCTTGTCAATCATGTGGTGGGGGCATGCTTCCAGAAGATTATTGAAGCGCTCCCAGTATTCAAAGAGAGTCTCATTGTCATCCTGAACAATTGTAGAGATATCCTTCCTCAGTTTATCAGTAACTTCAGATGGAAAGAATTTCTCCAGAAACTCCTTTCTGAGTGTATCCCAGTTGGATACATTTGTTAGAGGTTGAGTGTAGTACCACTCTCTTGCTTTTCCCTCAAGAGAGAACGGAAAAGCTTTCAGCAGAATTGAAGTTTCATCAGTGCCATCACGCCTGACAGTAGAACAGGCTGCCTGGAAATCTCTCAAGTGCTTGATAGGCTCTTGAGCAGGTAGGCCATGAAACTTGGGCATTAAATTCAGCAGTGCGGTCTTTATTTCAAAATCGGTAGCTACTGCTGGATGATGCGCTTGAAACGGTTGCATTGTAAAATCAGGAGCTCCTTCCTCCTGAATGGTAAATCTTCTAGCTGCCATGTTTTCTGCGCGTAAAACAACCGAATCAGTAGAACGGGGGCTGGTTTCTTCCTCAAGTTCACTTTCAGATCTGCCTTCAGAGCGGGCTAACCTACACTGTTCTCGCCTTATTCGTGAAATTGTTCTTTCAATTTCAGGATCAAATATTAGCAAGCGCGGATCAGGAAGTGAACGTGTCATTTGACGGAAGAAACATGCAGCTCATAGTAGCAAAATTAAATAAAATACAAATAAATAAATTCTAATTAATAAAATTAGCACTCTATTGCAACTCCCCGGCAACGGCGCCAAAAATTGATGGGAAGCAGAAGCTGGTGAATTAAAAATTTATTAAAATGGTTACGTTGCAAGTATAGTTCTTACTCACCGAAAATCTGCCTATCAATTTAGAAATATGTCACAGAGAGTTTAAATTAAAATTACTGGGAGTTTTAAGTCCCAGGTCGTCTCCCAACGAGTTACAAAAAAGTGTGCTGTTTTATTAATCAGATGTTCCAAGAAGTTGAGCTAAGTAAATTGGAATTTAAATTGAGGAATTTTAAATAATATAAATAAAAGCCTTGACTGGGAATTGATTAGTTAGAATCTCTATCATTGATGGAGTGATTTTTAAGATTGATTTATAATTAACGGTTACTCTGTTTGGTTATCCTTTACTAGGTAAGGGAAAGTCAAACAAGTTGGACTGCCAGATCTATTCATGAGTTACAACCCACTTAGTTCAAAGGGATTGGGTTGGTGACAGGATAGCAATCCAACATTTAACCCAACTATAAATTTCTCCTTCAATCCTTCCAACTCAAGAATTCCTTTTAATCAACTCCCTATCAAGTAATGAAACTACTCACGCATTGTAAATAAAGAATCCATGGCACATGAAAGGGAATTAAAAGAAAACATGATTATTGGAATTGAAATTAAATTAAAGAGAAATAATCCTTGCATTAATTAATCATAAAAGTATCTGAATGACAAAATTGAACATAACAAAGAACATGGAAGAATAAAACCAAGTTAAGAGAACAAACTAGAGTGATGAAGTCTTGATGAGGAAATAACTCTTCTCAATGTTCCAATGCTAAGATCAATTGAAAATTAAAATCCTAAAAACTAGAGAGAAAAACCTAAGAGAGTGAAAAAACTAGATCTAAAACTACTGAATGAATGTGTATGTTGTTTCTGCATATTCTCTAACTCTAGTCTGCTGTTCCGGGCCGAAAACTGGGCTGAAATAAGGTCTAAAATCGCCCCCATCGAATTCTGCAGATTATGCAGATCGCACATGTCACGCGATCGCGTCATCCATGCGGACGCGTCGCTTGTGCTTTTTCCTCTCCACGCGTTCGCGTCGTCCACGCTACCGCGTCGCTTGCGCTTGCCAATCCGCGTGGCCGCGCAAGCCATGCGGCCGTGTCGCTGCGATTTGCGCTCCTTCGCGCGGTCGCGTGAGCCATGCGACCGCGTCACTTCTCGCTGGTTATCTCCTCAAATTCTTGTGTTCCTTCCATTTTTGCTAGCTTCCTCTTCAATCTCCATCTCATTCATGCCCTATAAGGCCTGAAACACTTGACACACAGATCACGGCATCGAATGGAATAAAGGAGAATTAAAAGTAAATAATTAAAGTCTCTAGAAAGCAATTTTCAATCATGTACTGAATTTAGGAAGGAAATCTAAATGCATGCTAAATTGATGAATAAGTGGGCAAGGATCATGACAAAACCACACAATTAAACACAATATAAACCATAAAATAGTAGTTTATCACTTATTTCTTATTAGTTCTTGTTTTTATCTTCTCTTGCTACTATGAATTCTCACCCCGTTGGCTATGAGTATGGTTCTAACTATGTTGTAGGAAATGGAAACTACAATGGGAGCATGCATCAAGGATGGGACAATCAAAGATGGGAGGAGCCTCAAGCATATGATCAATCTTCATGACAACAACCTCCTCTAATGTGCTATGAGCAAGAGCCGTTCCATGATGCATACCAAGACAATGGCTATGATGAACCTCCTTGTGGTTATCAATAACCACCACCATATGCCTATGACCCCCCTCTTCAATATAGCCCTCAACCGTACTCACAAGCCTCATACCACCAAACACCTTCATATGACCCTAATTCTTATCCACCATACCAACCACCATATGAACCATACATAGAACCATCCCAATTCCAACATAATTATTCCCAAGAACCACCACCTCAATATGCACCACCTCTATGCCCTTACCAAGAAGAATAACCTTCCTATTATGAACCCTTTCTCCCAAACAATGAACCCTCCTATTCACCTCAAGCACCAATGAATGACACTCTCATTTCAATTCTCCAAGGACAAATGGAGATTTATATGATTCTTCAAGGAGTAATTAATTTAGCTTCCCAATACTTAGGGGTAATAACCCATGTAGCTCCCCAAAGCTTAGACACTCAAGTTACTCCCATGATCACATGTGGGAAATCTAATGAAGAACGGAGTATGAAAGAGAGATTGGAAACTTTGGTGGAGAATGAGGAGTTGGATTTTATATTGGAGCAATTGGAGAAAGCCATGATTGTTGAAAAAGAAGAAGAAGTGGTTGAAGATTTAGGAGATGTTGAATGCCCTTGGGAATACAAGGTTGTAGAGCCTTCTTCTATTGTGCTTGGAAGTAATGTTAAGGAGGATAGCGCACAACCTCCAAAGCATATTATGCATGAAGAATTGGAAGAAATGGAGCAAGCAACAAATCCCCCTATTTATGATGATTCCGCATCAACATATGATCCTTTTGAGCTTAATGAATCTTCCCCTTTGAATTTGAGGTTGATGTTGAGATAGATTTTACATTGCCTCTGGTTTTTGACTTGAGCGATGGGGAAGAATTAGAAGAATTTGGTGAAGAAGAGGTGGAAGTTGAAGAAGCTTATCAAGTGGTTGAAGTCCCTCAACAAAGAAGGACGAGAGTGAAAATTTCTTTGTCAAGACGGTTGGAACCATTTCCTTCTAGGCCACCATCCATTCTATCATTCAAGTGGGTAAAACCTTTATCCTTAAGCTTTAATTTCCCGCTTGAATATGGTTTGCTTGAGACGGATGGGTAACTTAGAGCTCTTTGTGTCTTTAAGAGCAAGAGAGAGATGGTTAGTGGTTGGAAATATCATTCTAGGTTCATTATGGTTGGAAACTAAAGGCCTAAGTGTAATGGTTGGTGTAGAGTTAGATTGCTTGGATCTAGGAAGTTGTTTAGATGCTTAAGTGAGAATTCGGATTGTATGCCACCCAATTGGACTTGTAATGATCAACTTGAAGATGGGTGTAAAAACAAGGTTTGGGATTCCGGCATACAAGAGGATCAATTTTGGGAGTCCTTAACTTGTGTGGAACTTCATCAAAGCTTAGAGCTATTAATTTTGAACTTTGGAACTTATTGGAAGTCCAAGCATTGGTGGGAGTTCAAGGATGAGTACATTCACAAGCCACCATGACAAGGAGCTCACCAAATGTCCAACTTAAGGACTTTAACTAAAAATGCTAGGTGGGAGATATCCCACCATAGTAACATTTTTTCATTTTCTCTTTTGTAAATATTGGTAACATTAGTTTAATGCGGGAGTGTTGCTACTGCATGGGTGCCAAACAGAGAGTTGTACGCAAAGAGTGCGGACACTGTGCGCCATGCGTACGCGTGCTCGACGCGTACACGTAACCCTCTGTTTTCCTTCCCACGCATACGCATGACCCACACATAGGCGTCGCACCCTATTTTCCCATTCCACTTCTACACGTACGCGTGGGCACCCCTGCTTCACCCACCTTTCTTTTCTTATCTTGTTTCCAATTCTTTCTTTCTTTTCTCTTCTCCTCTCTTCTTCCCCTCTCCAACCATCATCCAACACCACCATTTGCCAACTACTATTGTCTTCCTTATATTAGTCAGTTGTTAGTTGTTAGTAGTTAATTAATTAGTTAGTTAGCTTAATTTTTGTTTTAGTTGGTAAGTGTTGGATTATTAATCTTGTTTGTTGTTTATTGCTGCTGATCACTGATAGGATGCTATTTTAGCATCATTGTTGTTAATATTCATTGTTGGATTCTTTGTTGAGGTTATATTTTGTTGCTTGGTCATATGCATCCATATGTTATGCTTATGTCTTAATGACATATTGATCATTAATTGTTTAACTATGTGCTCTACACATACTGGAAACTATTCTTTTTGGCATAATGCTTCATTTGTGAAATTGGATTGTAAGCTCACCTAGGAACATCTTTTGGAAATTCTCAAGGCATATGAACCATGCTTGCTACATGATTGATTTTTAGCTTATATCTCTCTTTTAATAAGTTGCATAGCATCCATGTGTCCCACTTTATGTCAATTAGGTGATGCAAGAAAAATTCAAAGTGTGTCATTGATTGATGTGCAAGTCTCATATTTCGTTTTATTCATTTAGTTTCCTAGCACATCAATCAATGTTCATTCATCATCCATTTCACATTTACTTGATTATTGCTTGAGTGCTTTTAGGCTTCTTTATTACTTGTTTGTTGGCTTTAACTTACAAGTTTTCTTTGAAGTATTTCAAGCACACTAGAATGAGTGAAGTATATGTTTCTTTTGTGTAGTTGTGACACACTTGTTTTCATTAATGTCACAAACTTATTCACTTACTTCATTTTAGTGATTATAACCTCATTCCAACAATCTACGCTTCCTTGCTTTTTTATTTTCTCATCTTACGGTGTTATTTTTTATTTTTCATGGATGATTCACTATAAGCAACAAGGAAAGCGGGAGAAAGAACATGCAGCAGCCGATTGACCCACCAGCTGAAGGTGGGGTGATGATGACTCTTTCTACCCCGCCTGATCTTATATGCACCGAGGATGGTGCAAACTTTTAAGTGTGGGGAGGTCGTCCGACCGATCGGCCATTTTTGGGTGACAAATTTCTAATCCCAACACTTTCATATTTTATTTTTCTTTTATTATCTAGGTCTTTTTGAATTTTTAGTTGCATTTTCTTGGTTTGCATTTATATAATAAGCTTAATCAAAATAATAAAATTTTTCAAGGAATTTATCTATAGGGCATTCCAAAATTGATTTGAGTAAAAATTTTTCATCAAACTTGCTTGAATTATATATTGTGGAACATGTTTTTGGGCTAAGAACACACAACCATGTGAGTTTTGAGCCTTAATTGTGTGGTTACATCATATAACCACTATTTTCATTCTTGTGTGTATTATTCTCTTTCTATGATTGTAATCTTTGATTTGTTTGATTTTTTATATCCATTATTTTGTGTATAAATGCATTTATATGATTGAGGCTTTTATTTCATTTAGCTCACTTACCCAAATGGCCTTACTCTTTTATCCACCTTTGTTAACCAATTTTGAGCCTATGTTAATCCCCTTTTATTCTTAATTTTAGCACATCACTATCCCTAAGTGAAAAATAATAAATGTTCCTTATTTGGATCTTTGATTAGCTTAGACTAGTGAGAGTGTGTATCATTCAAGTGTGGAAAAATTTGGGAACATTGGTTAGGATAAAAGTGTATTTTTATATTTTTGTTGAGATCTTGAGAATTGGGTACATACTCATGCATTAAATATTAAACCACATGCATTGATGTTCTTGAATATATTTTAGTTGAAAAAATGAGAAAAATAAAAGAAAAAAGGGAAAGAAAAAAATAGAAAAAGAAAGCAATAAAAGGA
Organism: Arachis ipaensis; assembly: GCF_059453495.1. Taxonomy (NCBI): domain Eukaryota; kingdom Viridiplantae; phylum Streptophyta; class Magnoliopsida; order Fabales; family Fabaceae; genus Arachis; species Arachis ipaensis. Next base: position 25,364,537 of record NC_142436.1, read on the forward strand.
GACAAAAATGCCCCAAAGTAAAGTAATAATAACAATGCATATGTGTTGTGATAAAAAAGAGAATGCATGAGTGTGTGAAAAAGTGAAGAATAGGTAGTTAGGTTTGCATTTGAATTGTATAAGTTGTTATATATGTTAGGCGAGAGCTTAGGTTAATCAAAGATGCAAATTTCAAGCTCACTTAGCCATATATATCCTTACCTTGACCCTAGCCTCATTACGACCTATGAAAAAGTCCTCATGATATATATATGCATGCATTGAATAATTGTTAATTGTTAGATGAAAAACAAATCTTAGAAAGCATGATTAGAGGAGAAATAATCATGTTGTGGTTAGTAACAAGGATAGAGATCTTTAACCATCAACCCTTGCCAAGACCTTTTTATCATTTGAGTTTCCTTTACTTTCATGCAATTTACATTTCTTGTCCCTTATTTCAAAACCCCAAAAATATGTAATCATAACCAATAATATGCACACTTCCCTGCAATTCCTTGAGAGATGACCCGAGGTTTGAATACTTCGGTTTATTTTTATTGTGGTTTGTACTTGTGACAAACAAAATTAAACTTTCATTGAGGTTTAATTGTCGGTTCGGATCTATACTTGCATCGTGATTATTTCTATTGAGAAATTCTAGACCGACAATTATCCTCCATCAATGCTTCTTCTTTTCCTTCAACGCCTGATATTAGAGACCAGAATGGAGTCACGGTCACGGAGAGAGGCAGAGGGCAGAGCTTCTTCTTTTTTGACTCCTGAGAAAAACCGCCGTCCTCCACCTGAGAGCAGAGCTTCTTGTTCTTCTTCTTATTCTTCGCCGAGCTCGCCGCCGCGCCATCCTCTTCATGTAATTTCCCACTCTCTCTCTCTCTCTCTCTCTCTCTCTCTCTCTCTCTCTCTCTCTCTCTCTCTCTCTCGCTCTCGCTCTTTCTCACACTTTATCACATTGTGATTTGTGATTCTGCATGTAAGTTCTTCTTCTTCCACAGACTCGTCGTTGCAACATCTTTGCCGGACGCCGTCGCTGTGAGCCTGTCGCCATAGCACGTCACCGTCGCAGCTAAAAAAACCACTTGCATGCTTAGTATTAGAAAAAAGTAGAGTACTAACTTCAGATTCAGTTATAGATTTCAAGTAAGTAAGGAAAGTACTGTGTGTTATTTAATTAATCTTCATGAATATTGCTCGTAATATTAATTGCTCTGTTTATTTCGATTTACTTATTGAATTTTCATCTTTTCTACTAGTCACTGTAGTTTGGTAGGATTCCTATTTGATTTGACATTTGTTTTGGTGAATTTATGCTCTGGATTAACTAATTTGTTGTTTATTTTGCTTTTGTTAATGTGGAATCTAGCTCGGCATGGAAAATTCCGGAGTGTATTTTTGAATTTTTGTTTTCTGGTTTCTTTATAGAAAAGTTCATCCGTTTTTAATAACCTTGGGTAGACTCTTCATATCTTGTAATATGCTTGCTCCATATCTCATATTTTCTGATTCTTCCCTGACTGCCTTGGTTTTACCTGCTATATGTCTTTAGCATGGTTCTAAGCACCATCTGGTAACATTCTCTTTCTAATCATCTTCTTATGTTAGAATCTTCATTGTTGATGAAGATTTTTACTACTATAAATTAAGTACATTGATAATGTCAGTGTTTGGTTGGTTCCATAGGAAGGTGCTTCAAGTCATGTTTGAGTTTGTCTTAAAAATTAGACTTTCTTATAATGCTATGAGGTATAATGACATTGCCAAGTTTGGGTATACTGCAATGGGATGATTCAAATTCATAGGAGAGGAAGACTCAAGCCAAAGCAATTCTCCAACTTCACAAAATGCTAGTCATGTAAAAAGACCAGCTGACCTGGGAGGGTAAGGTTCAAATCCTTAGTTTCTTTGTCCTTTTCTAGTTGGTGTTAATTATTATTGGATTAATCCGTGGTAAAAAGATTTAGCTACGTTGTTTACTTCACTCAGGGTCATGATTGGAATAAAAGAGCATGTGTACTCAATACTCCTTCTAAGTGTTTTCTTTCTTGAATATTTAGAGATTCAAATAAAGCTATCACATTGGTATCAACCTTGATTTTGATGAAATTAGTAACTTATTTTTAAAACTTAGATAGTTAATTCTTCTACGACAGTCTTTTCGGAAACAACTAACAGTAGTTACCTTTTAAAAAACTATTATAAACTAATTGACATATCTTTTTATTTGTGTATAATAATTTGGTAGATATGCTTTAAACAAAGCTGTCTAATGTCTAGCGTTCAAGTCAAATTTATTATCTATGATCAATCTTCTATGCGGTTAAGTTGTTAAGATTATGCATTTTGTAAGGGGTTTGTTCAAATTGTCTAGCTCAAACAGGTGGTTTAAATTATGCTCATAAGGTGTCTTGTTTATAGATGGATTCTATAGATGGATTATGCAACTTGCCATCAAAATTATGCTCATCAATTTCATAATCTTGTTTCTTTTAAACGATTTAATCTTGTTTCATTTTTCTCCACAACAGTTGGATCACTTTTTCTCTTTAACAAAAGAGTCATGCGCTTCTTTCGTAGAGATGGCCATAACTGGCACAAGAAGAAAGACGAAAGGACTGTCGGAGAGGCACACGAACGCCTTAAGGTGCTTTGCAATTTTTCATTTATGGAATACTTCTTTGCTTTTTGATCCCTATATTGATTTCCATAATCTTCAATTATAATGATTTGCATCATTAGGTTGGAACTATCGAAGCCTTAAATTGTTACTATGCACATGGAGAGCAGAACCCTACTTTCCAGAGGCGGAGCTATTGGATGTTGGATCTGTGAGTAAATTTCAACTATTACTTCACCAATCAGCACCATTATAAGGGGAAAGTTCATACTGGGGTTAACTAAATATTGAAGAAGAACTTCTGAGATTAACCTTTCTTAACTCTGGAATAAAGAACCTAATATATGCATAACTACTCTTTGAGATGTGTTTGTGCATATGTTATTGTAACAGTTGTGCAGAATAACTGATATTCTGTTGTTTCATGGCAGGGCATATGAGCATATTATTCTTGTGCATTATAGAACAACAAGTGAGGTGACTCTTTATAACTTGATTCTCGATAAACATGATAATAGTACTTTGTCCTATTGATATTTACCTTTATTTAAATGGTTCATGCTATATCCTGACCAGTTTATATTTCTTCTATAAGTTTGTTATGGTGGTTTTTCTTTTCTTTGCTATTGGTATTAACATGATATTTACTATTTCTATTGATCCATCTCTCTATTCTCTCTTATTTTCTAGTTCTGAAGTGAAATACAAGGACACTGATATAAGAGAAAATGGCTATTGTTACTAAGATTTCTCATGTTCTATGACTTTTTTGTAAGAATAGCATTTTGTAAGGGGTTTGTTCAAATTGTCTAGATCAAACATTTAGAAGCTCAAGAACTTTGTAGGTTCAAGACAGAAAGGGAGTCGTAATTTTCACTTGTCAAGTTTTGTTGTATCTCTTGCATATGCTTGGGTTTGCAAGGTGAAAGCTAAAGAAACTAAGAGCAAGAAAGTTGGCATGGCTATAAATGTTGATTGTAGGAACTGATTAGATCCACCTCTTCCTCCAACATACTTTGAAAATTGCATCGGTGCAAGAATTACATTTGCTTAAACAAGAAAATTCTTGGATGAAGATGGTGGAGTAGTTGTGACTGTGGAATCACTGAGTTCTGCTTTGGAGACACTGAAGGATGGGGTTTTGAATGAAGCTGAGACTTGATCATCATTTTTGCATGATGGGCTGCACAGTGATGAAGAAATGAAGATTACTGGTGCTACTGGCACACCAAGGTTTGAGGTTTATGGAAGTGATTTCGGATGGGGATGACCAAAGAAAGTAGACATGGTGTCTATTGATAGAACTGGTGCAATTTCTCTCTCAGATATCAGAGATGGTGTTAGTCTTGATAGCAATGTGATAGCTTTATTGATATATTGATAGCAATATTGATATGCTTGATATATTTAGAAATACTAAAAATGCAGCTATATTGAATATTTAGATAGCTTAATCACATTCTAAAAATAGGTTTATGGTCTTGAGTATTTAGAGATACTAAAAAATGCAGCTATATTGATATGCTTGATAACAAATTGGATATGAAGCACAATGAGACCTTAGAACAATTCATAAAGACAAGGGGTTATTCTGAATTATTTGTAAAAGCATATTTTTTGAGTAGTTCATTTGTATCTTATAAGACTCTTTTTATTTCTATAAACATTGGGCACACTTATTTATATGTTAAGATCATTGGATTCTTTGGTTACTAGTGAAGCAAGGAATGGATCCAAATATTAATAGTAGAAGCAAAATATATTGGAGATCTTGTAAAAGGAGAAACAAGATATGGAAAAAACTAATAATATATGGCTATTAAAATCGACAGCAACATTGTCACTTTTTAAATTTAATATAGACAAAAATCAACGGCAGTGTTATCGATTTTTAATGTAAAATAGACAAAAGAAAATGAAAAATATGTCAGTAATTTAATAATTAAATCGACAGCTAATTTGTCAATTTTAATAAATCAAATATTGATACAAGCGTTGTCGATTTTAGATAAAATTATCGACAACCAAGGTGTCGCTTTTATTAAATATGTAAAAATCTTAAACCTATATTATCGACACGGTAACTGTCGATTTTATTGAAAGTTTATCGACAATCTGAAAAGCCGTTGATTTTATTAGTATTTTGAAAAATTGACACGTTTTAAAGCGGCAGCTAATACCGTCAATTTTTAATATTATAAATAGCTTTGCCGTCGATTTTAACGATGTTTCTTATAGTGAAGTATTATATTTTGATATCTATAAATATCTATATATCTTTTACAGTGTAAACATACATCTATAAATGACATATAGATATTTGTAGGTATAAAAATATAATCTTTTAAAACAATAAAAAAATATTTATTAATCTTTTTTCTAATTATCCATAAAAAATGATGTTTTTTATGTGGGGACTATCCTAGGACTTAGATTGCCTAATGTCTTCCGACTAAAAAAAATGAATTTGCATATTTAAAGATTTTTTATTTGTTTTAAAAAATAAATAATTATTTTAATTTATTATAAAAAAATTTTTTTGAGTATCTCTCCACATAAGAAAAGTGTTTGAAGTCACATACATTATCAAGTTTAATATCAACTTATGAGTTATATTGAAGAGTGATTGTACACTAACAATATAATTTTATTGTATGTGAATAACTACGAGATGACTTAAATATGGCTAAAAAAATAAAATAAAATTCTTCATATGAATGTCGGGTTAAAAGGATGAAATCCAAGAGAACATTTTAAGGAGTTGAACTCATCTTTTTAAATTGAAACTAAATTGGTAAAAGTGTATTGATTAAATTTAAAGTGTAGAAAAATTTATCTAATCAGAAATATAAAGGGTATTTATAAATTTGATTAATTAATATTATTGATATTATTATTACTATTATTATCTATTCTATTCTATTATATAAAAATCGGATGTCTGCTCTTATTGATGAAGCTGACGTGGCATGCTTCGGAAAGTGTTTCCCGATTTAATTGTTTTAACTCATTCAATACAATTTATTGCACTGACTTAATTATATCAACTAATTGATTTGATTAGATATTTAAATATTAATATAATTAATATAATTTATTATAATTTATATTACTTAATTAATTATATTACATTAATTATAATTCGTTATATTAGTGAATTAGTCTTTTCATTTATAAAGTCTAAAATAAAATAAATAAATTGTTATTTATTCTAATTAAATTTATTTATATACTATATATGAATTAATGTTAAGATGTAAAATATAGAACTTGTGGATTGTAATAAAAACGCAAATCAGGAAAAAAAAACGCATACAATTATAAAAGAATTAAATCTATCCTCTTTATTTATTTTTAACCATCGTTTTAGATTTTAATTTTTTTTAAACCAATGATAGTAAAATTTTATTGATGCTAGATAAAATTATAGAAAAATCAAATCATAATTTGTATTTATTGATGCTAGATAAAATTATAAATTGTTACTCTTTCAATCAAATCATACCACATATCTATCTATTCTATCTATTCTATTATATAAAAATTGGATGTCTGCACTTAATGATAAAGCTAACGTGGCATGCTTCGGAGAGTGTTTCCCGATTTAATTATTTTAACTCATTCAATACAATTTATTGCACTGACTTAATTATATCAACTAATTGATTTGATTAGATATTTAAATATTAATATAATTAATATAATTTATTATAATTTATATTACTTAATTAATTATATTACATTAATTATAATTCGTTATATTAGTGAATTAGTCTTTTCATTTATAAAGTCTAAAATAAAATAAATAAATTGTTATTTATTCTAATTAAATTTATTTATATACTATATATGAATTAACGTTAAATTATAAAATATAGAACTTGTGGATTGTGATAAAAACGCAAATCAGAAAAAAAAAACGCATACAATTATAAAAGAAGTAAATCTATCCTCTTTTTTTATTTTTAACCATCGTTTTAGATTTTATTTTTTTTTTAAATCAGTGATAGTGGAATTTTATTGATGCTAGATAAAATCCTAGAAAAATCAAATCATAATTTGTATTTATTGATGCTAGATAAAATTATAAATTGTTACTCTTTCAATCAAATCATACCACATATCTATCTATTCTATTATATAAAAATTGGATGTCTGCACTTAATGATGAAGCTGATGTGGCATGCTTCGGAGAGTGTTTCCCGATTTAATTGTTTTAACTCATTCAATACAATTTATTGCACTGACTTAATTATATCAACTAATTGATTTGATTAGATATTTAAATATTAATATAATTAATATAATTTATTATAATTTATATTACTTAATTAATTATATTACATTAATTATAATTTGTTATATTAGTGAATTAGTCTTTTCATTTATAAAGTCTAAAATAAAATAAATAAATTGTTATTTATTCTAATTAAATTTATTTATATACTATATATGAATTAACGTTAAGTTATAAAATATAGAACTTGTGGATTGTGATAAAAACGCAAATCAGGAAAAAAAAATGCATACAATTATGAAAAATTAAATCTATCCTCTTTATTTATTTTTAACCATCGTTTTAGATTTTAATTTTTTTTTAAATCAGTGATAGTGGAATTTTATTGATGCTAGATAAAATTATAGAAGAATCAAATCGTAATTTACATTTATTGATGCTAGATAAAATTATAAATTGTTGCTCTTTCAATCAAATCATACCACATACAAAAATAAATTAAATTAAATAAATCGAATTTGCATCTCTATATAAATTGAATTGAATAAATTCGATTTAGGCAAATACGTAGTAAATTAAATTCATAAGGTTCGAATCATATGCAACTTCTGAATAATTATAATGTTATGGGTATTTTATATAAAAATTAATACAAAAATAATTTAAATTCTGTACAATATATTTTTTTGTATTTATGAGCTATTAAAAATGAGCGAAAAAATATTGTATGAAATTTGATTTTTTTTTGTATGGGTTGTTGTATAAAATACTAATATCATTATAATTATTTATTTTGAAACGGGAGTACAACTAAGATTTTATTAACAATTTTAAATAAAATATTTTTATAAAATTTTAAAATTTTTTATTATGAGCACTTTTTGTAATTATTATAAATAATTTTATAAAATTTAAAAATGGCTTAACAGATGTTATGAGTAAATCGTCTGACAAAAAAACTCATTACAAAATCGGTCGTATATGTGATTAATCGGTGAACTGTTAGAACTGGTTGATTTTTTAAAAGGTTTCCGGTTTGTTAATAACTCCTCCAAACAGTGCCGTTTTGACTTAAAAAAAAACTGAATCCCCAACGGCTTAAGCCCGTAACCCATTCCCACTCCCACACTTCTCTCCTCTCCTCTCTGAAATTGATGTGAAAATGAAAGGCCAAATCTATAGCAGTTGAGATTCTTAATGAAAATGAAAGGCCAAATCTACATGGAGCTATTCAAAATTACACGGTACATGGTCCATGTGGTCCGTACAACAAGAATTCACCTTGCATGAAGAATGGATCATATTCAAAGTTCTATCCTAAAGAGTTTAGACAGCGAATACTCATTGATGAGGCCGGATTTTCCAAATATAGGCGTATTGATAACGGTCGAACAGTGAAGAAAAGGAAATGTGTACTAGACAATAAGTTCATTGTTTCGTATAATCTAGAATTGTTGCTCAAGTTCGGGTGCCACATAAATGTGGAATACACATGCCAAACAAGTTCTATTAAGTATCTGTTTAAGTATGTACACAAGGGTAATGACCGCGTAACAACTACTCTATACAATGCTGGTGATCCGTCAGAAGCCACACAAGTTGTTGACGAAATTAGGAATTACTACGATTGTAGGTACATTTCGGCATGTGAGGCAGTCTGGCGTCTATTTGGATACGAAATCCAAGAGAAAGAACCATTTGTGATTATACTTCCATTCCATTTGGTGGATGAGCAACCTATGGTTTATGGTAAAATTTCTAATGTGAATGATATCGTCGAAAGAGCAATATCTCATAAGTCCATGTTTTTGGGATGGATGGCGGCAAACATGTCATATCCCTATACTCGAAGTCTGACTTATGCTGAGTTTCCAACCAAGTTTGTTTGGAAGGACGATTCTTCAAAGTGGTTTCCTCGAAAGAAAGGCTTCGCAATTGAAAGACTCATGTACATACAGGTAATGACGAGTTTATATTCAATTTTGATCTTACTTATTTAATGATTTAAATTTAAAATCTTAACAGCATATACCCCACGTCCATTTTATTCGATTTATCTACACTAGAAAATAAATGTTCAAATAACTTTCAACAGTTATAATCTGTAGATTATACAATTTTTTATTTTTCTATATTTTTTAGGAAAATTATTCTTATGCGGATGTGTAGCTACATAATAATTAAAATAGCGTAGCTTAATCCATTTAACAACTTAAAAGTGGGATTTTAACCAAATTTTTTGCAGCAAATATTGAAGAATATTACCAACGACTTCTCTTGAATACTCAGAGAGGATGTATGAGTTTTCGAGATATAAGAACAGTAGGAGGAACAATTTATGCTATGTATAGAGATGCATGCTTCGCCCTTGGACTCTTGCAAGATGACAAAGAATTCATTGATGTAATTAAGGAAGCAAGCTCATGGGCCTCAGGATCATATGTTAGGAGGTTATTTGTCATTCTATTAAAATCCAACAATATCTCAAGACCAGAACATGTCTGGGATAGATGTTGGCATGAACTCTTAGATGATATTTTGTATCGACAGAGAGCTGTGATGAACATGAGGGGTGGGTTTTTATTAATTACAATGATAAAAGTTCTTCCTTTTTGATCATTTTTAGTTTGATTGAATTTTTACAGTATCGTATAATATGCAGAGTTAACAATGTCAGATGATGAGATTAAGCAGTTGTGCTTAATGAATATAGACAAGATCTTACATTCCTATGGTAAAACCTTGAAAAACTATCCTCCAATGCCTTTAGCAACTAAAGTTGATAGTTCTTTGTTAACCGAAAGGGTTATTAGGGAAGAGCTAAACTTTAACAGAGATGATTTAAAATGTCTCAGACATGTTAGCCATCGCAACACCTGAGCGGAGATATGCATTCGATAAAATTGTTACAGCTGTGTATTGTGATGAAGGGGGTTTTTCTTTGTGTATGGTCATGGGGGTACTGGAAAAATATTTCTCTGGAACCTTATGTCTGCTGAGATTCGCTCAAGGGGTGATATAGTATTAAACGTTGCTTCGAGTAGTATTGCATCTTTACTTCTTCCCAATAGAAGAACGGCACACTCATGGTTCAAAATACCGCTGAATATAACTGAGGATTCTGTATGTAACATCAAACCTGGTTCCCCTCAAGCAATGTTGCTGTTGAAAGCCAAACTTATTTTGGGATGAGACTCCAATGGTTAGTAGGTACTGCTATGAAGTGCCTGATAAATGCTTGGGTGATATCATGAGGTGTTCTCCAACATATAGCAAAGATTTGCCCTTTGGAGGAAAAGGAGTTGTACTAGGTGGAGACTTTAGACAAATTCTTCCTGTCATTTCACGAGGATCGAGATAAGATATCGTTCATTCAACCGTGAATTCGTCTTACCTTTGAAAGTTTTGTCAGGTGCTCAAACTAACAAAAAATATGAGACTCTCTGTAAGGACGACTGCTTCAGATCAAGATGAGACAGAGCAATTTGGTGAGTGGTTATTGAAAGTTAGTGATGGTCTAATAGGTGACAATATGGATGGTGAATATGAGATATGTCTTCCAGGAGATATTGTTATTCCTTCTTCGGACCAGACATTTGATGAGTTAGTTCATTTTTCTTATCCAAATATTTTGGAAAACATGTCCTCAAAAGATTTTTTCAAAGCAAGAACTATATTGGCTCCCACACTTGACATCGTTAAAGAGGTCAACAACCATCTGATGGCTATCATTCCTGGAGGAAAAAATTATATCTTAGTTCGGATTCCATTTGTATGGATGAAGGGAATATGGAGAGTCAGCTAGATCTCTATGGTCCTGAATTACTGAATAGCATAAATTGCTCTGGTTTGCCTCCACATAAATTAATACTCAAGATTGGTGTTCCGGTGATGTTACTGAGGAATATTGACTAATCCAGTGGTCTTTGTAATGGTACAAGGCTACAAGTTAGGAAGTTTGAAAATCATGTCATAGAATGTGAAGTCTTAACGGGTAACAATGTTAGTCATATTGCTTTGATTCCAAGAATGAATATGGTACCAACAAATGAAACCGTCCCAGTTAGATTCCAACGAAGACAGCTTCCTATAATAGTATCGTTTGCCATGACAATTAACAAGTTTTAGGGACAAACTTTATCTCATGTTGGATTGTGCTTGCCCAAACCAGTTTTTACACATGACCAACTATATGTGGCACTTTCAAGAGTTAAGAGTAAGAGAGGTTTAAAAGTTTTACTTATGAATCATGTAGGAATATCTGCAAATTCAACCATCAATGTTGTTTATAGAAAAGTCTTTGAAAAAATAGTATTCTAATGTAAATATTTTAATTTTATTTTAAATTTTGTATCAGTGTATAATTATTTTACCTTAAAAAATATAAAATAATTATTACTTACTTTTTTTAAGTTAAACTTTGATTTTAATAATAATTTTATAAATTTCTTAAAATAATAATTATTTTGTACTTTTGTTTTAAATATCGAAGCATATATATTTTTTTTATTTTTATAAATTTTTCCGTGCTGAGCACGGGGTCATACACTAGTTAATATTAATAAACGGTTACTAACCGTTTAGTACCATTTAGCTGAAGGGACACAACCTTTTAAGAATTGTGTACGTTCAAAATATTGTGTCTATTGGCTAAAGGGGCACAACTCTTTAAGAATTGTGTATGTTCAAAACATTGTATCTATTGGCAATAAAAAAGTCACAACCATTTGTGTACGTAACTAATTATAATTGCTACGTGCAATATATATAAATAAGTCCTTGTCCACTATTTCATAAACACAAGTACTAAGTATACATTTTACTCAACTATCAAGAGATTTTCTTTGTTCAAGAGAGTTAAGAATTTCTTACTATTGCTAATTAAGAAATTCTTAGGTTTCATTGTATTCTAGGAGAGTATTGTCATCAAACTTATAGCAACTAAGTGTGGAGACAAATATCTCTCTAAAGAAAGCGATCTAATCATGTCTTGAAATCATGTTCATATACCAACAATTTTAGAGAGATATTACTTGAAGATGGCACAAGATCAAAACACCACGTTCAAAGTCATGAATAAAGTGTTTGTCAAGTTAGATCACTTTGATGGGACGAACTTCAACCATTGGAAGGACAGATGATGTTCCTTTTTTCATTTCTCAATCTTGCATATGTGATTGACCCAAAGACTACACCAATTGTCGATGCTACTAAAAATTCCACAACAGAAGAGATAGAAAAGATTGTTCAATTGAAGAAGAAACGTGATGAAGATACTTTTGCATGTCGAGGTCATATTCTCAATACTTTATCTGACTGACTTTATGATTTCTATATGTCAATTCAATCACCATTTGATATTTGGAAATCTTTGGAAGAAAAGTACAATAATAAACAATAAGAAACAGATAAGTTTATTATGATGAAATATTTTGAATTTATTATGAATGATACTATGCCTGTCATGGATCAAATTCATGAATTACAAATCCTTATAAGTAGACTTCGTGATCCCTGAATCATTACAAATTGGAGCAATTATTTCGAAATTTCCTTCATCTTGGAATGGTTATGGGAAGAAACTTTTATATCTTGGTGAGAACTTCACAATTGAGAAATTACTAAGGCATATACGTATAGAGGAGGAAACTCGAAAAACATGATGCTGTGTATCTTTTTCAAAATCCTAAAGTGAATCATATTGGTGAAAACATCACCAATAAGAAGAAAAGAAAGTTCTCTAAAGATTCAAAGCAAGATAAGAAGAGTGTTATCATTGTCACAAGAAATGACATTATATCAAAGAATGTAGACTTCTGAAAAAGGAAGCACCAAATACCAACTTAGTGAAAGAGAAGGATCTAATTGCTATGGTTGCAGAAAAATACAAAATATGCATATTGGCATGGTTACAGAAGTCCACATAGCAACACAAGAAAAATTACTTGAGTGGTGGTTAGATTCTGAGGCCACTGTTCACGTTTGGAATGATCGCAACCAATTCAAAACATATGAAAAAGTGAACAATAGAGAAGTTTTGATGGGCACTGATAACTCAGCCAAAATTTGTCATTAAGAAACTGTGGAATTAAATTTCACATCTGGAAAGAAACTAAGTGTAAAACCCGGTCAAACTGTAATTAATTAAATAATAAATTAGATATGAGCGAATATGGTTCGGAAAATTGAGCAATCGGAGTTTGATAATTTAAATATGATATTTGGATTCAGTGAATTTTTTAGTCGGAAAACATAGTTTTTCACGTAAAAATGCGCATTGGAATTTTGGCCGGCAGTACCGGCTGAGATTTGTCTGGTACTGCAGCTGAAAAAATTGATTATAAGTAAATAAGTTTAAGAAATGAGGAATTATGATTAGGAAAGGTAGAAATATTTAAAGTGCGATTTGGAGCGCTAATCTTAAAGGTTTTGGCCCAAAATTGGGCCAACGGACAAAAATAAGTGAACTGAGCCTAATTGGGCCCAAGACCCAACATATATATAGCTTTATTAAGCCATTTCAGCATCATTCCTCCCCCCATTATTGTGTTCCACGCTGAAGTGAGAAGAGAGAAGAGAAGAGAGAAACCTAACTCTCTTTGATCTTCAAATCACCATAACTTGAGCTACGGAGCTCCAATTGACGAGCCGTTTATGGCCACGCATCGCTCTTCTCATCCTCTACAATTCTATCTAAGTTTTGTGGTGAGTAATCCATTGTCCTTTGCCCAGTTTTCGTTTTTCTCTTTAAATTTGAATTTGGTTTGGGTTTTGAGGAAATCTTGTGATTTTGGTTGTTTAGAAGTGCTCTAGTATGAGCCATTGGTGATATTCATCCCAAACTTTTGTGGGTTAAGGTAAGGAACCCTGCAACCCTTGTGATTTATCAATTTCATGAACCCTAGGTTAATGTATATATGTGAAATTGGTTATGTTAGTGTATTTGGTGATTTTGGTGCACAATTGGGAGGTTGGTGTTGCTTGAGGAGCTTTGGTGAGGATTGGAACTAAGGTTGGTGGAGGCTTCCAAAGAAGAGGCTCAATTAGTTTGGCTACAAGAGGTACAATTTAAGTTTCATTTAAGTACCGTGTGATGTGATGAGAATTCCTAGGCTAGATACCCTTAGGATTAAGTTTGGATTGTGTGATTGGTTGGTGCTAATATGCATAGTTGATATGTAATATAAATTGATGATTGGGTTGAGAATTGTGTGAATTTGTATGTATAGTGTGTTGAGGATTTGATGAATTGAATAATGAATATTGTTTTGTGGACTATGCATTTAAATTGTGAATTTGGACCGGAGGTCGTGAATTTTGGGCCAAAAGCCGGAAAGAGGTAAGTAAGGTAAGTTGACGTGTGTATTGTGTGATGACATGAGTAATTGGATGGATTTTAGACATTGAAGGTATGAATAATTGGTTTGGTTATTGCATAATATGGTTTGAGGGATTTAGGAGTGAAATTTGATGGTTTTGGGTGAAGTTGTGTATATAAGGTAGGTTTGGTCTTGGTTGAGTGTAATTATGTGGCTATGATTGGGTTATGGCCATTTGAATGAGTGAAAATGAATTTGGCTTGGGAACATTGGAAAAATTGGTGATTTCTATGTTTGGGCAAAAACTGATTTTTGACCAATTTTGGCGGTCCGTAACTCAGTCCACAAAGTTTGGAATCCTTCAAAAATAAATTTTTATGAAAGTTTATTCAAAGGTCTTTCCAACGGTTCAAAAATGGTTGAAAAATGAATTTTGTAGAAGAAGTTATGTGCGTTGGAAGTTTGTGGTTTAAAATTGTGAATTCTGCAGCTTTTTAACTTAGTAAAATTTTTGGCAGAACGCTCACCCACGCGTACGCGTTAATGCACTGCACCAATTGCCCAGCCAAATTCCCGAGAGTTGGCGAGAAGCGTGCTGGCTTTGTGCGTGGGGCTCCAAACGCACCCACGCACACGCGTGACTGACGCGTACGCGTCACTTAGCTTTCCTTTCATCCACGCGTACGCGTCGATGGACTTTTTGGCGTTCCACGCGTGCACGTGGGCGATGCACACGTGTGACCCTGTTTTTCACCCCAAAGCTGATTTTGAATTTTTAAAGCCAAATTCCGGACTTCTAAGCCTCCATTTTCATCCTCTAGGCCCCAAATATTTATAGCATTCCTAGTAATGAAAAGACGCTAGGACATGTGGAAACTTGTAGATGAAGTAAAGTGAGAATCAATGATGAATGATGAGTAATGATAATGGTATGAGTTGCTAAGGGTGAAGGTGAAAGGATCGTGTACAGTATGAGCCAGAGGGCTGTGAGAAGAATTGAATTATGGCTGAGTATGTATATGTATATGTATATGATTAATGACGTAATGTGGTAAGAGAATAATTATGGAACATGTTGAATGTGATGTGTGACCCCAGGTAGTAAACAGTGGCGTTGTCCACTTGCTCTGGGTATGAGATGGTATCAAAGATTATGATAAATAAGTTTAATTATGGAGTTTTGAATAGATGTGCATTTGTGATACCTGGGTAGTAGCAATGGTCGTGGTTCGTCCCGCTTGCTCCGGCTCATTGTCTGAGAATTGATAATAATGAAGTGTGATTATAAATAAATGTATATTTGTAATACCTGGGTAGTAGTAAGGGCGGTGGTTCATCCCGCTTGCTTCAGGTTAATGTTTGTGATTTGGAAACATGAAAATTGATAATATGAGTTGAGATTGGATGAATATATGTTTGAGATACCTGGGTAGTAGCAAGGGTTGTGGTTCGTCCCACTTGCTCCGGACCAATGTTTGAGATACCCGGGCAGTAGCAAGGGTTGTGGTTTCGCCCCACTTGCCTTGGATTATGATGAGTGATGTATAAGTGTGCCATCATGTGATGTATAAATGAACAACTGTTGTAAATGATTAATGTTGGAAAATGTTGAATGTGAGTATGCTTGTGTTTCTCTCTGGTTGTAATGGCGACAGGGCGCAGATTCCCTCTAATGGCGACAGGGCGCAGATACCCTCTAATGGCGACAGGGCGCAGATACCCTCTAATGATGACAGGGCACGTATTCCCTCTAATGATATTAATGTGCAACAGAGAGACTGTGCCCGGATTAGCTACCGGACACGTCGGGTTGGCTTGATAACTGACAGATGATATCATCATCCATAGGGCAGGCATACACCATTTGCATATGTTTGAATTGTTTGAGTTTGCCTATTTGTTTTGGATTGTTATATCATATATGCTATGTTACCTGATTATGTATTACTTGTCTGTATTGCTTGTGTTTGCACAACTGAGAGGTCCCTCTTGCTGGTCGGCGGACACTGAGGGCTATTCTGGATGAGATGAGTTAATGATGTAATTGAATAGAGATGATGATTAGAGAAAGAGATAATTTGAGCTCCCTGGGTAGACGCAGTGAAGTGATTTCACTTGCTCCAGGTGAGGGTATGATGTATTGATATAGAATTGCTGAGACAGAATAGCTGGTGATGGTTTTGTTTATGACTCTAATTTTGATTCGAGGGAGGGTTAGAGAGAGTTGAGAAGCTGGTGCACAAATTGTAAATCACACTTTTCACAACTCGTACCACTCACTAGCAAGTGCACTGGGTCGTCCAAGTAATACCTTACGTGAGTAAGGGTCGATCCCACGGAGATTGCCGGCTTGAAGCAAGCTATGGTTATCTTGTAATTCTTAGTCAGGATATCAATGATAATTCTTAATTTCAATAGTAAAAAGTAAAAGAGCATCAAATAAATACTTGTTATGCAGTAATTGAGAACAGATTGAGGTTGTGGAGATGCTTCGTCTTCTGGATCTCTGCTTTACTCCCATCTTCTTCTTCACACACGCAACGCTCCTTCCATGGCAAGCTGTCTGTTGGTGGATCACCGTTGTCAGTGGCTACCATCCGTCCTCTCAGTGAAAAGGGTCCATGTACATGGCTAATCATCTGTTGGTTCTCATTTGTGTTGGAATAAGATCCATTGATCCTTTTGCGTCTGTCACTACGCCCAATACTTGTGAGTTTGAAGCTCGTCACAGTCATCCCTTCCCGGATCCTACTCAAAATAGCACAGACAAGGTTTAGATAATCTGGATCTCAGGGATGCTGCCAATGGATTCTAGCTTTTACCACGAAGACTCTGGATTAAGGGATTTGAGCGCTCTGTTGTCAGGAGAGGCAATCAAACTCCTGAACCAGGAACCCAAGAGATATACACTCAAGCTATTACAAATAGAACATAAGTGGTTATCCACTTGGTTCCAGGGATGCATATGTCCTCTAGAACTTGGTCTAAGCGCTTATCAAATCTCACCATTCTCCTATTAAAGGATTCTGGATCATCTTGTAGTTGAGGCAGCTTGAAGACCTCTCTTATTTTGTCCTGGTGGAAGTACATAATCTTCCCTCTGACCAAGGTTTGAAAGGTATAGAAAGCGGCTCCAGTTAATCTCTGCTTATCTGTTTGCCACATATTTGCGTAGAATTCTTGAACCATGTTTCTACCCACCTTTGTCTCAGGATTAGCCAGAATTTCCCAGCCTCTTTTTTGAATCTGCTCTTGGATCTCTGGATATTTGTCTTCTTTCAAATCAAATTTAACTTCCGGGATCACTGATCTTAGACCCATTATTTTGTAGTAATGGTCTGCATGTTCTTTGGTTAAGGGATTTGAGCGTTCTGTTGTCAGGAGAGGCAATCAAACTCCTGAACCAGGAACCCAAGAGATATACACTCAAGCTATTACGGATAGAACGTAAGTGGTTGTCAGGCATGCATTCATAGGTTGAGAATGATGATGAGTGTCACAGATAATCACATTCTTCACGGTTAGGTACAAGTGAATGTCTTAGAACAGAAACAAGCGTGTTGAATAGAAAATAGAAGTAATTGCATTAATTCATCGAGACACAGCAGAGCTCCTCACCCCCAATCATGGAGTTTAGAGACTCATGCTGTAGAGATACAATGTAAAGCGTGAAATGTCATGCGATGCAAAATAAATCTCTAAAAGTAGTTTTTATACTAAGCTAGTGACCTAGGTTTACAGAAATTGAGTAGACTAAGATAGATAGTGCAGAAATCCACTTCCGGGGCCCACTTGGTGTGTGCTTGGGCTGAGCATTGAAGCTTCCATGTGTAGAGAATTTTTTTGGAGTTAAACGCCAGGTTGTAGCCTGTTTCTGGTGTTTAACTCTGGTTTGCAACCTGTTTCTGGCGTTTAACGCCAAAATAAGGTAAAGACTTGGCGTTAAACGCCAATTTGCGTCGTCAAAGCTTGGGCAAAGTATGGACTATTATATATTGATGGAAAGCCCTGGATATCTACTTTTTAACGCAATTGAGAGCGCGCCAATTGGGCTTCTGTAGCTCCAGAAAATCCCTTTCGAGTGTAGGGAGGTCAGAATCCAACAGCATCTGTAGTCCTTTTTCAGTCTCTGAATCGGATTTTTGCTCAGGTCCCTCAATTTCAGCCAGAAAATACCTGAAATCACAGAAAAACACACAAACTCATAGTAAAGTCCAGAAATGTGATTTTTACATAAAAACAATAAAAATATACTAAAAAGTAGCTAGATCCTACTAAAAACTACATGAAAATACCCCAAAAAGCGTATAAAATATCCGCTCATCACAACACCAAACTTAAACTGTTGCTTGTCCTCAAGTAACTAGATAAATAAAATAGGATTGAAAGAAAATTAAGAGGCAATAACATCTCAGAGTTCCATATGAAGCTCAAATTCTCATTAGATGAGCGGGGCTAGTAGCTTTTTGCTTCCAGACAGTTTTGGCACCTCTATTTATCCTTTGAAGTTCAGAATAATTGGAATCTTATTGGAACTCAGAATTCAGGTAGTGTTATTGATTCTCCTATTTTAGTATGTTGATTCTTGAACACAGCTACTTTATGAGTCTTGGCCGTGGCCCTAAGCACTTTGTTTTATAGTATTACCACCGGATACATAAATGTCATAGACACATAACTGGGTGAACCTTTTCAGATTGTGACTTAGCTTTGCTAAAATCCCCAGTTAGAGGTGTCCAGAGTTCTTAAGCACACTCTTTTTGCTTTGGATCACGACTTTAACCACTCAGTCTCAAGTTTTTCACTTGACACCTTCACGCCACAAGCACATGGTTAGGGATAGCTTGGTTTAGCTGCTTAGGCCAGGATTCCATTCCTTTGGACCCTTCTATCTATTAATGCTCAAAGCCTTGGATCCCCTTTTTTATTACCATTGCCTTTTAGTTTAAAGGGTTATTGGCTTTTTCTGCTTTTTCTCTCTTTTTTTTCACTGCTTTTTCTTGCTTCAAGAATCAATTTCATGATTTTTCAGATTATCAATAACATTTCTCTTTTTCATCATTCTTCAAGAGCCAACAATTTTAACATTCATAAACAACAAATTCAAAAGGCATATGCACTGTTTAAGCATTCATTTGGAAAACAAAAAGTATTGCCACCACATATAAATAATTTGAATTTTTCTTATTGAAAACTCGAAAATAAAATTGCTTTCTCATTTTAAAAATCTGCTATTTTATTCATGTTCAATGATGATAAAAGAAAGATAAATTATAACTTATTTGGGGAATAAGAATAAAAATAAAGATACTAATTACTACTACTCATATAACTTCTAAGGTAGATTTCTAATAGTAAAAATTATCACAGAGTTAAGACTAAGATTTGGACTCAACAACCTTTATTTTGGGAGATGGATGCTCCTTTAGTCTGTGGGGTGCTTGGCCCTTCAAGAGACAGCTTCTGGCGCTTCAACTCCTGTAGCTCACGCCCCTGCTCCTCTTGTTCCTTCAGTAGTTTGCAGAGCATATACTTTTGAACTTGCTGTTCTTCTTTCAGTTGATCCATAGCTTCTTGCAACTTGGTGACAGATGATTCTAGGCGGGTCCAGTAGTCAATTTGAGAGATTTTTGGGAGGAACTCCTGTGCCCTCCTTTTGATAGAGTTATCCTGCACTTGTTGTCCCTCCATTAACTTTTTGGTGATTGGTTGCTCGATTGAGATATACTCATCCACTCCCATCTTCACCCCAGCATCTTTGCATAGCAGAGAGATTAGGTTTGGGTAAGCCAATTTGGCGTCAGTGGAGTTCTTGTTTGCAATTGTGTAGAGCTCACAAGAAATCAGATGATGAATCTCCACTTCATTTCCCAACATAATGCAGTGGATCATCACTGCTCTTTTGATAGTGACTTCAGAGCGGTTGCTGGTGGGTAGTATAGAATGCCCAATGAAGTCCAGCCAGCCTCTAGCAATTGGTTTGAGATCTCCTCTCTTGATTTGATTTGGAACACCCTTTGCATTGGTTATCCACTTGGTTCCAGGGATGTATATGTCCTCTAGAACTTGGTCTAAGCGCTTATCAAATCTCACCATTCTCCTATTAAAGGATTCTGGATCATCTTGTAGTTGAGGCAGCTTGAAGACCTCTCTTATTTTGTCCTGGTGGAAGTACATAATCTTCCCTCTGACCAAGGTTCGAAAGGTATAGAAAGCGGCTCCAGTTAATCTCTGCTTATCTGTTTGCCAATATTTGCGTAGAATTCCTGAACCATGTTTCTACCTACCTTTGTCTCAGGATTAGCCAGAATTTCCCAGCCTCTTTTTCGAATCTGCTCTTGGATCTCCGGATATTCGTCTTCTTTCAGATCGAATTTAACTTCCGAGATCACTGATCTTAGACCCATTATTTTGTAGTAATGGTCTGCATGTTCTTTGGTTAAGGGATTTGAGCGCTCTGTTGTCAGGAGAGGCAATCAAACTCCTGAACCAGGAACCCAAGAGATATACACTCAAGCTATTACAGATAGAACATAAGTGGTTGTCAGGCACGCATTCATAGGTTGAGAATGATGATGAGTGTCACAGATCATCACATTCTTCACGGTTAGGTACAAGTGAATGTCTTAGAACAGAAACAAGCGTGTTGAATAGAAAATAGAAGTAATTGCATTAATTCATCGAGACACAGCAGAGCTCCTCACCCCCAATCATGGAGTTTAGAGACTCATGCTGTAGAGATAAAATGTAAAATGTGAAAATGTCATGCGATGCAAAATAAATCTCTAAAAGTAGTTTTTATACTAAGCTAGTGACCTAGGTTTACAAAAATTGAGTAGACTAAGATAGATAGTGCAGAAATCCACTTCCGGGGCCCACTTGGTGTGTGCTTGGGCTGAGCATTAAAGCTTCCATGTGTAGAGACTTTTTTTGGAGTTAAATGCCAGGTTGTAGCCTGTTTCTAGCGTTTAACTCTGGTTTGTAACCTGTTTCTAGCGTTTAACGCCAAAATAGGGTAAAGAGTTGGCGTTCAACGCCAATTTGCGTCATCAAAGCTTAGGCAAAGTATGGACTATTATATATTGCTGAAAAGCCCTGGATATCTACTTTCCAACGTAATTGAGAGCGCACCAATTGGGTTTCTGTAGCTCCAGAAAATCCCTTTCGAGTGCAGGAAGGTCAGAATCCAACAGCATCTGCAGTCCTTTTTTAGCATCTGAATCAGATTTTTGCTCAGGTCCCTCAATTTCAGTCAGAAAATACCTGAAATCACAGAAAAATACACAAACTCATAGTAAAGTCCAGAAATATGATTTTTGCATAAAAACTAATAAAAATATACTAAAAAGTAGCTAGATCCTACTAAAAACTACATGAAAATACCCCCAAAAAGCGTATAAAATATCCGCTCATCAGAAGCATGAAAGATATGAATTAGATTTAGCATTCCCTTATGACAGTTGCCTATTTATGGATTAGCGAGAACCTAGGGTGAATGTTTGGTGAAAGGAAGTTTTGGATGCTTAGTGAGTTTTTATTACAATGCATTGTATTTATTTGGCACTTTTACCGTACTGGGAACCCATGGGTCGGGGGTTCTCATTCCGTATATATCTCTTATTTTTCAGATACAGGTCCAGGTGCTCAGAATGGAGCTGTGGTTCATCTGAGAGATGGCGAAGATCTTTATATTCTCTACTTTATATTTTGCTTAGAATCTCTCCACCTTTACTTTGAAAAGCTTATATTATGTATTGAACTCTTTTGAACTTGCCTATAGAGGCTCTTATATTTCTTTTAGGAGAGATTAGGATATTTTGTTGTCATCTACTTTCATACTGTACCCTAGCCGACCTAAACTTCACGGGTCGCGACTAGTGGCTATTTACTTATCTACTCTTTAGTATATATATATATATATATATATATATATATATATATACTGTCTTTCTCTTTTCTCCTTCAGGCCTTTATCCGTATATCGCTTTCGACTTCACGGTTTATCTTTTGTTGTCGAAACATGAGTGATACGTCCTCACGATTTTATTTTTATTCTTTTCAGGCTCCTCGATTAATACTCCTTTCAATTATTCTTATATTTATATATTAAAGATCTCCCCGGAAGTCGTACCACCGTAATATCATTAACTTATGACTCGAGCATAAGGATTTGAATATTAGGGTGTTACACTAAGTTTAATAAATGTACTTTCATGTTTTGGATTTGAGAAAAAATTTAGTTTCTGTTAATCTCTTGTGTAAAAAAGGATTCAAAGTTGTAATAGAATCCGATAAAGTGATCTTGCTTAAGAGTGATGTATTCATAGGAAAAGAATATTTTACTGAAGGCATGTTTAAACCTATTATTAATACAGTGAATGTTTCCTTGTATGTTGTTGATTCTTGTGATTTATGGCATAGTAGATTAGCACACTTAAATTACAAATCAGTTGAATATATGCATAAAAATAACTATATTGATCTTAGTAACAAGGATATTAATAAGAAATGTGATATTTGCATATAATGCAAAATTACTAAGAAACCTTTTCCTAAAGTTAAAAGAAATACACATTTATTAGAATTGATTCATAGTGATATTTGTGAATTAAATGGCAATATTACAAGAGGAGGAAAAAGATATTTTATAACTTTTATTGATGATTGTTCTAGATTTACTTATGTGTATTTGTTTAGAAATAAAGATGAAGCTTTTGAAATGTTTAAGAAATATAAAATGGAAGTAGAAAATATGCATGATAAGAAAATAAAAATTCTTCGTAGTGATCGAGGTGGAGAACATTTTTCTAATGAATTTGACAACTTTTGTGAATTACATGGTATTGTGCATGAATCTTCCGCTCCATATACTTCGCAATAAAATGGTTTGGCGGAAAGAAAAAATCGTACCTTAGTGGATATGGTTAATTCAATGTTACTAAATGCAAAATTTCCTTACAATTTGTGGGGTGAAGCATTATTGACATCATATCATATCCATAATAGGATACTATCAAGACATAGAAAGGTTTCTCCTTATGAAATTTGGAAAGGAAGGAAACCTAATTTGAATTATCTTAAAGTATGGGGGTGCTTAGCCTTTTATCGAGTTCCTGATCAAAAGAGAACCAAATTGGAGCCAAGAGCTATAAAAGGCACTTTTATAGGATATGCTCAAAATTCTAAAACATATAGAATATTAGACTTAGTGTCCAATGTAGTTGTTGAATCAAGAGAGATAGAATTGATTAAAAATAAATTTATCAGTGATTTAACTTCTAATTCAGAATACTCCAAAATGATACTAATATTTCATAAGAAATAAATAATCAAAATAATAAACGTCTAAGCGACAAAGAGTTGATTGAACCAAGGAAGAGCTTGAGAGTAAGAAATGAAAAGGACATGGGTCCAGATTTTATTTCTTCTCTGGCTATCACCTTTTTGGTAGAAGGAACTAGGAATTCTGTGACAAATAAGATTCCTATTATGATGAACATAAAGGGTGATCTTCAAATGTTCAAAGGGGCTATGGCTTCAAGAGATTCCGCTTTTTGGAAAGAAGCAATAAATGATGAAATGGACTCAATATTATCAAATAATACTTGGGTCTTGGTTAATTTTCCTCCAAGATCAAAGCCTATAGGATGTAAGTGGGTATTTAGAAGAAAGTATAACACTGATGGTTCATCACAAACCTTTAAAGCAGAATTAGTGGCCAAGGGGTTTAGAAAATAAGAAGGTCTAGACTATTTTGATACCTACATACCTGTGGCAAGAATGACTTCTATTAGGACTCTTATAGCATTAGCATCCATTCACAAGCTTCATATACATCAAATAGATATTAAAATAGCTTTTCTAAATGGAGATCTTAATGAAGAAATTTATATGGAGCAACCGGAAGTGTATGTGCTACCCGAAAATGAAAATAAAGTCTATAAATTAATTAAGTCTTTGTATGGACTAAAACAAGTGCCTAAACAATGGCATGAGAAGTTTGATTCAGTGGTGTTATCAAATGGATTCTCTCATAATAGTGCGGATAAATGTATTTACTCAAAATTTACTAAAGATTATGGAGTAGTCATTTGTCTATATGTGGATGATATGTTGATCATCGAAACAAACTTAGAAGGAATTTGTGTAATGAAGAAGTATCTAACTTCTAAATTCAAGACGAAGGATTTGAATGAAGTTCATACAATATTAGGCATAAAGGTGCATAAGAATGAAGTTGGCTTTACTTTAAGTCAATCTCATTATATAAAAAAGGTATTGAAAAAGTTTGATCATCTCACAATTAAAGAATCCAATATGCCCTATGATCCTAATTTTAAATTAGAAGAAAACATGGAAAGACCTATAGCATAATTAGGATATGTTAGGAAGTTTAATGTATTCAATGCATTGTACTAGACCTGTTATAGCATTTGCTGTGTGCAAATTATCAAGGTTTACAGGAAAGCCTAGAAATCAACATTGGAAAACTATAACAAGAGTTCTTGGTTATCTTAAGAAAATCATAAACTTGGGATTACATTGTAGTTATTATCTCACAGTTTTAGAAGGTTATTCCAACGCAAGTTGGAGTACAAATCTTAGTGAAAATAAATCCACTTCAGGATGGATTTTCACCATAGGTGATGGAGCAATAAATTGGGCCTCAAAGAAACACATTTATTACACATTCTACTATGGAGGCTGAGTTTGTAGCTTTTATCAGCTACAGGTAAAGAAGCAGAATGGTTAAGAAATTTGTTGTATGATATAAAGCTGTGGCCACAGTAGACGACAGTCATTTCAATCTCCTGTGATAGTGAATCAACCATGTCTCGAGCATATAATAAGGTTTATAATGGAAAGTCTAGACATATAAGTTTGAGACATGAGTTTGTGAGTCAACTAATAGATGATGGTGTAATGACTATCACTTATGTAAGATCTCAAGAAAATTTAGCAGACCCTTTGAGTAAAGGTTTGTCAAGGGATAAAATCAAAGAGACTACTGCTAAAATGGGATTTAAACCTATTATTGCTAAATGATGGGAACCCATCCTTATTCTAGTAGACCACTAGTTTCAAGGTTTAATGGGTAATAACAAGTTATTTAGCAATTGGAGCACTAAGATATAGGATTTAGTGTTATTTACAATAAATTTGGAGGGTGAGTTAAAACTCTTAATGGAATGATAATATTATTTATCAAAAGATTCCACCTATATGAATATAAGAATGGTGCCGCTCTAATCGAGAATTTTAGAGATTTTATTCTCGTAAATATTCATAAAACCAGGATGAGCACAAGGTCATATAAGTGCTTAAATTATAAACTCTTGAACTTGGAGGATATAAATAATGTGTGTGATTTTTGGTACTAGCATATAGAGTATAGGTTTAATCGATTAGACACCTATTACTTTGTTAGAACTTTAAAATTTACATTAAAAGAATATTTAATCTTAGTGACACATTCTTTATGCATATACTTGTATGACATTTAAATTTTGTAAATAGTGGGGGATTGAAGGGTTCTTACAAATTTGATTAATTAATATTAATAAACGGTTACGAACCATTTAGTACCATTTGGCTGAAGTGACACAACCTTTTAAGAATTGTGTATGTTCAAAATATTGTGTCTATTGGCTAAAGGGACACAACTCTTTAAGAATTGCGTATGTTCAAAATATTGTATCTATTAGTAATAGAAAAGATACAACCATTTGTATACGTAACTAATTATAATTGCTACGTGCAATATATATAAATAAGTTCTTGTCCACTATTTCAGAAACACAAGTACTAAGTGTACATTTTACTCAACTATCAAGAGATTTTCTTTGTTCAAGAGAGTTAAAAATTTTTTACTATTGCTAATTAAGAAATTCTTATGTTTTATTGTATCCTAGAAGAGTATTGTCATCAACCCTATAGCAACTAAGTATGGTGACAAATATCTCTTTAAAGAAAGCGATCTAATCGATCTAAAATGATCTAATAAGCATAAATAAAACATAGGATGAGGTAGTATTATGAAAAACGAACAAATATTTTAAAACACAATCACATTCTTTTATTCATTTTTTACATAAGTACATAATTATGTTCAAACCATATAAATATAAATGCATTTTAATATTGTAATATATCTATATATATAACAAAAATAAATAAAAGAGGAGAGAATTGATTATTTGAAGGAATAATATCTTAAAAGATAATAAAAAAATATAATATCATGAAGTGCAAAGGGTTCAATACAGTCTAAAAAAATACTTTGTATCCTCAAAGGTTTTATTGAAGTTTATGGATATAAACTAAAAATATAATTTTATTGTATGTGAATAATTATAAGATGATCTTAAAATATGGCTAGAAAAGAATAAAATTCATCATATCAGTGTTGGACTAAAAAAATAAAACCTAAAACAACACTCTAAGAAATTGAGCTCATCTCTTTAAATGAGAACTAAATTATTGAAAGTGTGAAGAGCTGAAGATTGATGGTTTAGAGGTTATAATAAACTCTCATTGTAAGTATAGTTACTAAACCAAGCAATCAACCTTTCTTACAAACGTTTTGGTTGTCATAAGTAACAAACCCCTTAAAATTGATAACCGAGTATTCAAACCTCGGGTCGTCTTCTCAAGGAACTACAGGGAAGTATGTTCATATTATTGGTTATGGAGGTTGTAAAATCGGGGTTGAGAGTGAAGAGTAGATATAAAAAATAATTTAAATGGCAATTAAAATAAAATAAATACTGTAAAGCAATCTTCTGGCAAGGTAAGAGAAATTGGAAGTCCAACTTAGTTATCTCTCTCAACAATAATGAAAGTTGAATCTAAATTTCACTTAGTTAACCTTTACTAAAGTAAAGAAAAGTCAAGGGACTAATTAGTTTGACCTTCGAATCCTATTTATTTCCTAAGAAAAAGTTGGGATTATTGAAGTTCAGTTCAATTAGCAAGATAACGATTATCAATTATGCTGAGTTTAATAATGTTGAGTTACTGATTTCTTAACCAAGACCAAAAGGGAAAAAGTAAAATTGTTGGAATAAAAATGTCCTTAGATAGAAAGCAATGGTAACACAAATTAAGGAGAAAGCAATCAATAACTGAAATACCTCAAATAATCATTAATTCAAATCATAACATGGGAAGGATTCATAAGTCAAGTTGGCAACATTTATAGGTACGAATAAAAGCATTGAAGTAAATATTAAACCTGGATCGAGAGTCACTCTTACAAACTAAGAGAAGTCCTAAATCCTAATCCTAATCCTAAGAGAGAGAGAGGAGAAAACCTCTCTCAAACTAAATCTAAATCCTGGAAAGTCAAAATTGGCGAGCTCTCTCTGAATGGATGAGTTTCCCCACTTTGTAACCTCTGGTCTATGCCTTCTGGACTTGGATTTGGGCCAAAAAGGGCTTCAGAATTCGCTGTGAGCGTTTTCTGCAATTTCTGGTGCGTGGCCTCTGTCACGCGTCTGCGTGGGTCACGCGGTCGCGTCATTCGGAGCATTTCTTTGCCACGCGGTCGCGTCAGTCATACGACCGCGTCATGTGCGTTCTGCTTAAGGCGCAGGGTCGCGTCAGTCATGCGGCCGCGTCGCTGCTGATTCGCGCTTGGCGCGCGATCACTTCGTCCATGCGATCGCGTGGATGCCAGTTTCTTCAGAAGCTCCGTTTTGTGCTTTCCTTCCATGTTTGTATGTTTTCTTTCCATCCTTTAAGTCATTCCGACCTTAGAAGATCTGAAACTACTCAACACACTAATCACGGCATCGAATGGAGATAAAGGTAATTAAAAATAATTAATATTAAAGCATAGAAAACATGTTTTTTCACATACATCACATAATAAGGAAGGGAAAGTAAAACCATGCAATTAATATGAATAAGTGGGTGAAGGATTGAATAAATCACTCAAATGAAGCACAAAATATATCATAAAATATGGATTTATCAACCTCCCCACACTTAAACAATAGCATGTCCTCATGCTAAATCCAAGGTAAAGAATAAGGTAAGGTTAAAGTGGTGGAATGTTATGCAATGTAACCTATTCTAAATGCATCTACCTAAATGATTCATGCAATTCCAATTTATCCACTCATATATAAAGCTTACATGTAGTCAAATTAATTTACATCCTCAAGGAGTCATATATATATATATATATATATATATATATATATATATATATATATATATATATATATGTATATATATATATATATATATATATATATATATGTATATATATATATATATAGCCAACCCTTAAATAATAAAGCATTTTAGCAAATGAGATGGGAAATAAAAATATTGTACAAACTTGCAAAACAATTAGTAAATTAAGCACAGATATATGTTGATGAGTTATTGAACCCTCACTGGATTTTGTGTTTACCCTCTAGTCACTCAGTGTTTATTGGGTTTATTCACTCTACTTTTCTTTTTATTCTTACTTTCTATAACTTTGTTCTTCATCTAACCAATCAACAATTATAGAGTACAGTCATACCAAAAGTCATGAGGTCTTTAATTAAGGTTGTAATGGGGCCAAGGTAAAGGTAAGGATATATGTATAAGGCTAAGTGAGCTAATAAGTGAATCCTTAATTAGACTAAGATCTCACCTAACATACATATTTAGTAGAATAAGCTTCTTTACCAATTTTCCCATATTATCCCACTTGTTGTCACATGCTCATGTTTTAATTTTTGTTTTTATCCCATGTGCATTGCTTTTATTTTGCATTGGGGAATTCTTTTGTATTCCCTTTTATTAAATGCTGAAAAATAACTTCTTTTTTTTTTAATGCACATGGTAATTGATCACTTTGATTTCTCATGAGCATGCTTCCCAAATTTTCTGAATTATTTTATTTCTTTCAACTTTTCTACCTTTTGTTTCTATCATCCATGTTCCCAATAGGTTTTCCACATTTTAATCTATTCATAATTTTCTATCTTAAGCTAACCAAGGATTCAACTTGGGATTTTATTTTGTTTTTCTGCTTAAGGCTAGTAGTGTGGCTAAATAGAATAAAAGGGATTTTAAAGGCTCAAGGGGGCTAACAAGGGTGATGTGAAAGGTAGGTTATTTTGGGGTAAGTGAGTTAAAATCAAATGATGGCCTTAATCATTCTTTTGGCATGTATCTATATTCTATAATTGGACATATAGATTAAAGCAAAGTAAAGAACATCAGAATAAAAAGAAGCGAAACACACAGGAATGAAATTATGGTTTGAATGCAACCATACAATTAAGCTCAATACTCACAGGCTGTGTGTTCTCTAACTCAAGCATTATATATCATTCATATATGTTATGCAGGTTTAGTTAAAAATTTCCATTATTCTCATAAAAAAATTATTTAGGGTAGCCTTTAAAGTTTTAATGTTCCTCCTTGATGAAATGTTGTCAACTTAACTATATGATGTAATGCTATATATACAAGGTTTATGGATTTAAATCTGTTATGTTCAATTTCCTAACTTACTTCCTTTTTATATTTTTCAATTTAACTATGCTATCTTATGCTAAAAAGGGTAAACTATACTAATTAATCCACTAATAAGTCAGAATTGCAAACTAAACTAAATAACTAAAAATATGAACTAAAAATGCAAAAATGAAAAAATAGAGTAAAAATGCATAAAAGCAGCAATGTATCAGTACTCAGAAAAAAAAAAGAGAAATACAGAAAAATATCCAAAATAAAAGAAAAAAGAGATGTAGTGGTTCACCAAAATAAAACGCCAGAGATGGCGACCTCTCCACACTTAAAATAAAGCATCATCCCTGATGCTCAGTCAGGCCGGGTGTGAAGGGGTGTCATCACTGGTAGGGATGGTAGCTGGAGGCTCTGTGGTGGTGGTGGGCTGAGGGTCTGGCTGCTGTAGAGGCGGTGGTGACTGGATCGGGATCTCCAGATCTGCAGCCTCTATCTGATGCATAACCACCTGATGCGGGGCAGCCTACTCTGTGGCTGCCCGCTGATGGGTCTCCTCCTGGAAATGAGTCTCCTCCTCGTGCTCATCATCCTCCTCCTCTGATGGCTCAAATGGTGTGTCGGGCTCAGAGGGGATGTCACCACCCTGTCGGATCATCAGCTTCAGATGCGAATAGCGTCGCTGGCTGCGACGCTCCAATCTCTCATACCGGCGCCGATTACGGTGCTCCATCTGATCAAGCTGTCGGAATAGGCGGTGCACGAGGTGGTATACGGGCTCAAAGGCAGGTGGAGGTGCAGTGGTAGCAGCAGGGGCAGCAGTGGCAGCTGTGGATGAAGAGGGTCCAGCAGACGGTGGGGCTGTCGCATCAGTAGCAGTGAAGGGTGGTGGTTTGTAGCCCAAGGCTAGGAAGTTCCTGCTTTGAGGAATGATCTTCCTGCAGTCCGCCGCTGGTGGTCTCTCATCGGCATCCTCCCATGGCACGTCAGCTCGACGGCCTAGCTGTGTAACCAGGTACGGAAAAGGGAGGGTGCCTCGGACGTGGACCCTGGCCATATAATGCCGGATAAAGCATGGTAGATAAAGGTCCTTACCCTCCAGCACACACCATAGGAGGGTGATCATAGCAATTGGGATCTCCGTCTCATGAGTACTCGGCATGACATAATTGCTCAAGATCTGGTGCCATAACCGAGCCTCATCATTTAAGTACGCCCTCTTGATCCCTCTAGGCATGGTGGGGTCCTGACCCATCTCCCAAGGAACAGTCGGGTCGAGAGCTATCCGTGCCTTTACAGCATCCCAATCAAACTGCATCAAGCGCATGTCCTCCTCAGCCTTTGAATAACCATCAGGCTGATCGGACTTGGCTGGGAGCTGGAGAATGTCCTCAATGGCCTCCTCAGTGACCAGAATTTGTTTTCCTCTCAGGTTTGCGGCATCTAGGGTGGTGAGGTAGTAGTTGCAGTAGAATTCTCGGACCCAAGATGCGTTGACCTCTGTCAGTGTTCTCTCCAGAAAGAACTAGCCCCTTTGCTTGATTTGCTCAGTGGTGTACTACTGGAGTGCTTCTGGAATCTTCAGAGTTCTCTCCAGGTATAGATTCCTGGAGTTTGCAAAAGTCGGGTACTTCAGCTCACAGTACCGGTTTGCAAATTTTATTGGAACAGTTGCAGGGAGCAGCTGGTCAGCTTTTTTCCTGCTGTGTAAAGTTCTTCTCCCGCCATGAGGAATCATGCATGAGGGTGATGATGGATTGGGAGGAATCTCCTCTCTTGCGCTTGCCAGTAGCCTTGCCTTTTCCTTTTCTCTGTGAGGCAGACATCCTAAAAAATGGGAAACCAGGAGATGGATAAAAATAGGGAAGCAAATAGGCAATTTAAACAAAGAAAACTCAAAGCGGCAAAGGAGAATTAGAATGAGGTAAATGAGTCAAGTAAATGTGCATTAAGGATTGTTTAGTAGGTTAAAATTTGGAAAGGAAGAATTGACAATCCAAAATGTATCAGAATTCAAGTTAAATAGAAAAATTGTCATTATGCCATGGTTAGAAAGTTAGAGGAAAGTAAAAAAATCATAAAAGAGATTTTGAAAAGGTTAGTATGGTTAGAATTTGAAAAAGAAGTTATTAGATTAAAATTAGTGAGTCAGTAAAATGTGGGTTAAGGTAAGTGGCATAAAGAAAATATTCCATATAACAAGGATTCACAATTATGACTAGAATTAACTCACAACCGAACAAGGAAAACAGGGTGATGTTGATTCAAAGAGATATAAAGAAAGCAAGAATTGGAATCAGAGTATCACAGATGCAGTTTATAAACCAGGAAATCAAAGAGGATAAGAAAGTCTTCCATAGCATTCATGAAGTGGTTTGGGTAAGGCAGAGGACAACAGAGTTTAGATTGCCAAACCAAATCATGAATGAAAATAATTCACAAAAAATTTGGGCAGCATTCCGGCTAAAATTGGATTGTCCCGGAAAATAAACAGCAAACAAGGCAGTTCATATAAATTAAAAACTTGCTGCAGTTATCTATAATTAATAGAAACATGAAAATTCAGAGTAACAAGCAGCAAATGCAGGAAATCACAGCATATGAACAAGGTCACAGGAACAGCAGAATTGCAGTTTTGATAAAACAGAAGCATGAACAGTGCAAGTAAACAGACCTAGATTCACTATCCATGGCCTAAGCAATCTAACAGCCTAAAAATCCACTACAACATGCATATCTATCTATCCTAATTATGAACAGAAACAGAAAAAATTGTAAAATAACTGCGAAGGATAGGAAGGCGGCGTTCATCGGAACCTAGTAGGCGTGAGGAGTAGAACGGGTAAGAAAGCGGCTGGGTGGTGGCTGCGGTGGCGTCCTGCGCGGTGGAGGGGTACGGCGGCACGGTGGCGGCTGAGGGGGCAGTGGCGAAGGGGGTAATGGTGATAGGGTTTAGGGTAATTGATAGAGGAAGGAAGGGGGGTTGCTTGTGGGTGGCAGAGGGGGCGCGGCTGGGTTGGGTGCGGCGGTGTGAGGTGGGCAGCGGCAGAGGGCAGTGGCGGAAAAGGAGGGAGAAAGAGGAAGAAGGAGAAAGAAAGAAGGAGAGGGAGGAAGGGGGTCGGTGGCGGCGGCGTCTGGGCGGCGGCGGCGACTGGGTGGTGGTCGGGGCGGCGGCAATGGTGGCTGGGTGGTGGTTGAGAGAAGAGGAGGAAGAGAGGGAGAAGAGGGTTGGGGGGCTGCGCGACTGATAGGGTTCGCGTGGCTGGGGGTTATATTTTCAAATCCACGCGATCGCGTGGGGGACGCGGTCGCGTGGTGGGGGTGAAAATGGGGGTGACGCGATCGCGTAGGTCGCGTGAGAGGGGTAGGAGAGGGGATGACGCGATCGCGTGGGTCGAGCGATCGCATGAAAGGGGTGGAAGAGGGGATGACGTGATCGCGTGGGTCGCGCGATCGCGTCGCTGGACATTGTGCTAAACGCACGACTCCAGCACTGTTTCAGCGCAACTCTCTGTCTCGTCCTAGGGTGTTGTGCAATCCATGCGACGCGATCGCGTCGCTCACGCGGTTGCGTGGGATTGGTTTTGTGCAAGTGACGCGATCGCATGGGGCATGCGATCGCGTGGGCCAATTTGTGCAAAACGCACAAGGGCCGCACGATTCCAGCCTAACTCTCTGGACGTTGGATTTTTGACGCCGATCTCTAAGGCACGCGGCCGCGTGGATGACGCGGTCGCGTGGATAGTGTATTCGCAGTATGACGCGATCGCATGGGGCATGCGGTCGCGTCGTGCATCCTTTTTTTTCAACTGAATGCAGGATGCAATGCTTAATGTGAATGCTATGCATGATTCCAGGTTTAAATAAAATAAAAATAAAATTCAAAAACAAACAAAACGAAATAAAATTAAAATTGCAAAAGGAACGATCATACCATGGTGGGTTGTCTCCCACCTAGCACTTTTAGTTAAAGTCCTTAAGTTGGACATTGGAAGGACTTCCTGTTATGGTGGCTTGTGTTTAAATTCATCCAGAAATTTCTACCAGTGCTTGGAATGCCAATAGCCTCCGGGGTCCCAAACTAGGCATGTAAAGCTTCTGAGCAGCTTCAGAAAAATTTTCAGGCTCTCGGGGTGACAAATGTCAGAATAGATTCCAGGATCCCAAGCTTTGCTATTAAATTCGCCTCCATCTTGATCTATATGTTTCCATCCGGGCGGTTTAAAAAGTAGAATCTCACCATGGTGACCAAACGTTCTCCGTGATCCATGCAATTGAGCATGATACCAATCCATGTACTTCGAGGTGAAGCGTGGAACCTTATTGAACCTTGTGCACCAACTCTGAGTACGAGCCATTTCCCTCTTACTCTTAAAGCCGCAAAGAGCTCTAAGCTGGCCATCTGTTTCAAGCAAACCATATTCAAGTGAATAAGTAAAGTTATAGGTTAAGGATTGTACCCACTTGAAGCTTGTATTAGGTGGTAATGGCCTTGGGGTAGGTGTTTCCGGTGGTTCTGCAAGTTCTACTCCCTTGGGTTCTTCTGTGAATTTCTCTACTTCCTTGTAAGAGTCTTCAAATGTAATATCACCCTGGTCAAAGTCTTCTATATCTTCCTCATCACTTGAGTCATAGATTGGAGGTTGAGAGAAATCTACCTCCGCATCATCTTCATATTCACTTGGGGAAGATTCTTCGATCTCAGAGAATTCACTTGCGGATGCAAGTTCATTACTAAGAGAATTTGACTTGTGACTATCATCATCAAGGGAATTTGTGTCCTAGGTTATTCCGTCTGATTCTTCATAAACAACTTGCCTTGGAGATTGTACAATATCCTCCTTAGCATCGAGTGTAGCGTCCATGACGGGGTTCTCCTCAGTTCTGGATTCCCATGGAGGTTCAGCATCTCCTAAATCTTCAACCAACTCTTCTTCTTGAACAATGACAACTTTTTCTACTTGTTCTAGTACGAATTCATTCTCTATCTTATCCACTGGAGTTTCTGGTATTTCCTTTATGCTACGCTCTTCGTTAGACTGTTCACATGGGGCTGTGGCTGATCCTTGTGTATTTGAGCGTCTAGAAACCCATTGAAATACTACTTGCTCCAGTTGTCGAATGGTTGTTTGAAATTTATTTATTGTTTCCTTTAGGCGAACTTCTGCTTCTCGGGTTGCCGGACTTGGGCATGATACATAGGAAAGTGGTGGTGATTGGGAGTGATTGGATTGGTACTGGGGTAAGTGTAAGACCCAGAACTTTTGAAAAGTCTTTTTATGATCAAGTCTCAAATCATATAGTTATTTATAGCCTTAATTTCAGAAATTATTTTATTAAAGATAATTAAGGCAAGTTTTGATTTATTGAATTTGAGACAAGTTATGATTTATTATCCAATTTGATAATTATTGGATTATTTTCTATAATTATATTATAAAGTTGGTAGTTGTGAAATAATAAGGATTTTTATATGATTCGGATTAAATAATTAATATTTTAAATATTAATACTGTTATTTTGGAAAATAAAGGGTTTAATTATATTATTTCTAATTATTTTGATTTGAGCATTTTATGGAAAATAATTTATGAAATTGCTGAGCAAATAGTATTTTTATACATTATTATTAATGGATTAGAATTTATTTCTAATTACTAGAGTATCCCTATTTTTATTTGAAATTACAAAACTAACCCAAACCCTAACTTTACTTAAAAACCCTAACCCTAAAACACTACCCGGTTACCCGTTGCTTCCCCCCATGCCCCAGCAGCCAAACACACACAGTTTCCCCAACTGAATGAAAGAAAGAAAGAATGGGTTAGGAGAAAACGGGAAGAAGCAGAGAGGGAGAGAGGGATAGAGAGCGACGGTGTGAGAGGATGAGAGGGACGAGACAGCACTGGTGGACCTCGCCGCTGCCGTCGCGCTGTGCCGTCGCGTTCTGCACCGTTGAACACCGAAGAAAGAGAGAGAAAGAGAGCGCGCGCAGGGGAGGAAGGAGCCGCCTAGCTCGCTGCCGCGCCGCTGCTTAGGACCGTCGAACCCTCATTGCCGCCGCCGTTCGTATCGCGACCAGAGGGGAGCGAGAGACCTAGAGAGAGGCGTCGCACAGAGAGAGACTCGCCGCTGCCGTCGCTACCGTCTGAGCAGTCATCGTCGCCTGGGGTGGAGTCCGCCGCTGTCACCAGTTGAAGCCTTGGCCGCCGCTGACAGAGGCGTGGGGGAAGGGAGGCAGAACCGCGAGGCAGAGGGCCACTGCGACTGCCGTTGCTGCCGCGGGTGTGGCCTACCGTTGGGCTGCACACCGTCGCTGCCGTCGGAAAACACCATTAGAACCACTGCTGTGTTGGGTAAGCTCTCCCCTGTTTCTGCTTCCTTGTTCTACCAGTTTATTTCTACCTTGGAGATTGGCACTGAAATTTGTTTGTATGGGATAAGGTGCTTGTTGTAAATTTCCTTGCCGCTGCTGCCGCTGGAATCACGGACCAAGGTGGAGGAGAAAGTCATTTTTCCCCCGCTGCTGCTATAATCGTTCTTACTGCTGCCGTTGCTTCGTTTTGATTCAGTGAGTATTTCACGTTTCGAAAATCCCTGCTTTAGCATTCGGCTGTGTTTGGTTAAAGACCTTGAGGCTTGATAATGTAGGTTTGAGCTCTGATGTTCGCGTGTCGCAAAGGTGTTGCAAAGGCTGCTATGCCATTCCTCTTATTTCAGTAAGTGTTTTTATCTCAGGATCCTCGACATTTGTTTTCAGTTATGAGTTTTAAGATTTCTGTGGCATTGATGTGTTAGGAAGTGGTATCTAAGCTTATATGTGGCGTTGAGGCTGTTCCTACTATTGAAAGAGACACGCAGAGCTGGGATTTTGATTGTTGATTTCGGGTTAAGGCGAAAAGGACTCTGTGACGCGTTTGGGTTATGGTTATGTGTTTTGAGGTAGGGGCTTTTGTACAAAATAGTTTTATTTAAATTAGAAATTGTTATAAATAGATATGATGTACAAAATGTTTTTTTGGTGGTTATGTGAGTCTTATGAATTGTCTGGTTTCATCTTGAATGAATATGGTTGCCTGTTTGATTGTAACAATGTATGATTTTGATAAATTGGAGATTTCTGGATTGGTTGATTTGAATGATTTTTGATAATTTGAAAGTTGAGTTTTGTTTTATTGGAAACTGATTTGGTCTTGAACCTGTTAGAAAGAGTTGATGATTGGTTTTGTTGGGACCCAGAAAGGGTGGCAAAGTCCAAGTTTTAGGGGAGATGCTGCCGAAATTTCTAGAAAATCTGAGATTTTGATTGGAATTGTTATTTTGGAAAAGAATAAATTATGCTTTGACTTAAATGTTTGAGAAATAAATTATGTTTGAACTTGCCTTATTAGGAAAATCTCTATATTTTTGATGTAATTACTAAGAAAGGAATTATGCCTTAAAAATCAATTTAAATATGAAATATTTTTATGTTTTGGAATTTGATTTACATAAACAGATTTTGGAGGGGTTTTAATGGATTTAAAATAAACCTGGTTTTCAATTAATCTATTTCACTTTACGACATTTAGGAAGAGCTTGAAGTATTTTCTGGAACTTTGATTTATTAAAATTGAAACACTTCCCGAGCCCTTGGAAACAGATTTAAGAATGAAACTGAAATTGGTTTTGGCTTAAGTTTGGTTGGTCTTGAAATTGGTTCGGCATAATTGGAAACACAATTTGGTTTTGGGTTTAAACCCTATTCTATTTATTCAACTCAAGAAGTTAAAGTTTCGGAGGTTTTCAAGGAATTTAAGAAATGAGTTAGGTTCTTCTCCCCTGAAGTCTTGGGACTCTGCTGAGGAATCTTACGACCAAATCTTGATTTAGAAATGAATGATTGAGTCTTTCAAAGAGATTTTGAACTTGGCATGGTTTTGAGATTTTTGGAAGTGTTGGAAAGATGTGGAAAGTGGCTCCATTTTGAAAAGTGATTCTTGGCTAGCTGTGATTTGACTACGTTTGTTATTTAAAAGTAAATAGGCCAAGAATGATTTTGAAATAAGGTATTGAGCCTGATTGATTGTGGATATCATCAAGATTGATGAGTTATTGTTTGGTAGGCGTAAGGGCCGGGTTCGTCCCGCTTATGCTGAGAGATTTGATAATTGACGAGATTGTTGATAAGTCGCTTGCGCCTGGCAAGGACGGTGGTTAATCCCGCTTGTCGAGGTTGCGGCGCCCGCGTAAGGACGGTGGTTAATCCCGCTTATGTGTAGATGTGAGGTCGGAGGCAAAGTATCCCGCTCACATCCTTTCAGATCACAAGAGTGTGCAGGCACTGACATCCTGGATCGTGTGGCGGGCACGTTATCCCAGAGGGTTCCCATTTATACGTGACCGAAGGGCAACATTCCCATGGGAATGTGTCGGGTTGGCAATTGAACCGACAATGTGATATCACAGCCAGTAGGACAGGCATTCATCATTTGCATCTATGTGATATTGTTTGGGTGTGCATATTGTAATTGGTTTGCTTATGTGAATACTTATGTTAACTGTTATACTTGTTGTAATTGCTCTTGACTGTGTTTGAACTACATTATTTGTGATTGTGTTTGATTGGTTGACTTGTGATAAATTGGTTGATGTTTGAGTTGTTTGGGCCGGGGGCCGTGTTGGATTGGATGGGCTTGAGGCCGTGATTGGTATATTGAGTCCTAGTTCTGTATAAAGTATCTGATCGGTTCAGCATAGACTTAATGAACCTATGCTTGGAACGGGATGATCATTTATACCGCGTAGGTAACTGCTTTCATGGTTGCGGTCTAGGAAAAACTTTTCAGACATTTTCTTTAAGAAAGGAAAAAGGTTTTGTTTTAGAATATTTGAGAAACTTAGCAAGTCTTCAAAAAGGAATTTTCTGGATTTCGAATGTGAACCTATGGTTTTTGGAAAGACTCATAAGACAAGCAATGATCACTGAACTCTAAGAATGATTTTATCTTTACGTATCTTGTTATAGCAATTTCTGTAATTCTATAGTGAGAACAAGCGAGGACGACGTTCTCACTCCCCTACAGGTTATTCCTTTTCAGGATATGGGAGATGAAGCTTCAGGAGAGTTATGTTTATTTTCTGTTTACTCGGTCTTTTTGTATTACCGTAGCTATTGTTTTTCCCTCGCCTTTATCTTTATTAAGTTTGTAAGAGGGATAGAAAATTATGATATGTATATTTGTAAACTAGTGTTATATATATATATATATATATATATATATATATATATATATATATATATATATATATATATATATATATATATATATTAAGGTTGTATCTGATTTGTATGTACATGTATGTTTATGTTTTTACGAAAAAGAGTTATCGAAAGGTTATGCGGTTTTAAGTTTTAAGCAGGCTCATATTTTAGTGTTAAATATTATAAGAGTCGTGGTAATACTCGAGCTACCAGAGTGGCGCAGCCGGAAGCGTGACATTTTGATAGTTAGGGTGTTACAGTAAGGAAGGATCATATGGTGGCGAATGGTGAAGAGAAGCTTGTGAGTGTGATGGTTCGAGGTTATGTTGAAAGGATGGTTTATATGCACGGGGTGGGGCTTGTTGGTAGTTACAAGGTTGTCCACCATATCCTTCAGCTGGGTATGCACGGTAGAATGGTCTTTGTCCAGGATATCTCGGAGGGTGTTGCTGCCTAAAGGGTTGATTAGATCCTCTTGGCTCCATCCATCCTTGATTGGTCTGACCTTGATGCACATTCCTGCTGTAACTTCTATTTCTTTCAACAAAGTTAGAACCAAACTCAAAGCGAGAGGGGTGAGAGTTCATGGTAGCAAATAAATATGAAAAGGAAGAACAAAAATAGAGAAACAAGCAAAAGAAAAATATTTACAATAACCAATAATAAGGCACACGTTAGCAGTTCTCCGGCAACGGCACCATTTTGAAGAGCTGAAGATTGATGGTTTAGAGGTTATAATAAACTCTCGTTGTAAGTATAGTTACTAAACCAAGCAATCAACCTTTCTTACAAACGTTTTGGTTGTCATAAGTAACAAACACCTTAAAATTGATAACTGAGTATTCGAACCTCGGGTCGTCTTCTCAAGGAACTGCAGGGAAGTATGTTCTTATTATTGGTTATGGAGGTTGTAAAATCGGGGTTGAGAGTGAAGAGTAGATATGAAAAATAATTTAAATGGCAATTAAACCAAATAAATACTGTAAAGCAATCTTCTGGCAAGGTAAGAGAAATTGGAAGTCCAACTTAGTTATCTCTCTCAACAATAATGAAAGTTGAATCTAAATTCCACTTAGTTAACCTTTACTAAAATAAAGGAAAGTCAAGGGACTAATTAGTTTGACCTTCGAATCCTATTTATTTCCTAAGAAAAAGTTGGGATTATTGAAGTTCAGTTCAATTAGCAAGATAACGATTATCAATTATGCTGAGTTTAATAATGTTGAGTTACTGATTTCTTAACCAAGACCAAAAGGGAAAAAGTAAAATTGTTGGAATAAAAATGTCCTTAGATAGAAAGCAATGGTAACACAAATTAAGGAGAAAGCAATCAATAACTGAAATACCTCAAATAATCATTAATTCAAATCATAACATGGGAAGGATTCATAAGTCAAGTTGGCAACATTTATAGGTACGAATAAAAGCATTGAAGTAAATATTAAACTTGGATCGAGAGTCACTCTTACAAACTAAGAGAAGTCCTAAATTCTAATCCTAATCCTAAGAGAGAGGAGAGAACCTCTCTCAAACTAAATCTAAATCATGGAAAGTGAAAATTGGCGAGCTCTCTCTGAATGGATGCGTTTTCCCACTTTGTAACCTCTGGTCTATGCCTTCTGGACTTGGATTTGGGCCAAAAAGGGCTTCAGAGTTTGCTATGAGCGTTTTCTGCAATTTTTGGTGTGTGGCCTCTGTCACGCGTCCGCGTGGGTCATGCGGTCGCGTCATTCGGAGCATTTCTTTGCCACGCGGTCGCGTCAGTCATGCGACCGCGTCATGTGCGTTCTGCTTAAGGCGCGCGGTCGCGTCAGTCATGCGGCCGCGTCGCTGCTGATTTGCGCTTGGCGCGCGATTGCTTCGTCCATGCGATCGCGTGGATGCCAGTTTCTTCAGAAGCTCCGTTTTGTGCTTTCCTTCCATGTTTGTATGTTTCCTTTCCATCCTTTAAGTCATTCCTACCTTAGAAGATCTGAAACTACTCAACACACTAATCACGGCATCGAATGGAGATAAAGGTAATTAAAAATAATTAATATTAAAGCATAGGAAACATGTTTTTTCACATACATCACATAATAAGGAAAGAAAAGTAAAACCATGCAATTAATACGAATAAGTAGGTGAAGGATTGAATAAATCACTCAAATTAAGTACAAAATATATCATAAAATATGGGTTTATCAAAGTGGATTAGTTAGATTTGAACAGTAGAAAAAAAAATCATCTAGTTAGAACCAAAGTATATGAGGGGGAGATCAACCGCCTCCAGTAGATCATCAACATCTAGCTCTTTGACATGTACTCGTCCATGCGGGAGAAGTTGGGGAGCAGCACATCCAGTAATGTGCCTGCCATGCTGCTACCTCCACATCGTTCATATGGTCCTCAGCCACCGACGCCATTAGCACCACCAACATCATAGGAGGGGTATGATAGATTGGGCGATAATGATGATGACGACACCTTCATCTCAGGCAATTATATGTAGTCCATATGATTTTCATTTTTAATTGTATTTTCAATTTTTATGACAATTTTTGTTTTTATTTTGTTTTGTTGTATTTGAATTTGGAATATGGTTGTACATATACTATTTGTTTAGTTTCAATTTTTTATTTATTGGAATAAAATTTTATTTAGATATTTAAATGGTATATCAAATGTTTGAATATATAAAAAAGTAATTTACCAACAATAACATTAAATTACTTTTTTAGTATTTTATTCATACATAATTTACCGACGATAGGTAATACGAAATTTATAATTTTATCCACGCTTTAATTTATCGACGACATCCCCCATCGGTGATATTATTTTTATTATCACTAAAGGCTCAAGGCCATCGATAATATTTCCTCACGATCTTTTACTGACAGCACGGCCGTCAATAAAATTAATTACCTGTCTTGGTTGTCGGTGTGGTCATCGGTAAAACTCACCCATCTTGTATTGTGTATGTTCCTTCACTAATATTATAAGTCATGAGTATAATTTTTTTTTAAATAACCTTCCAAAGAAATGTAGGGAAGTGGAGATCAATTTCATTTTTTTTGCCATTTTGTATAAAAAAAAAACTTAAAATAAGAGAGAAAACTCAAAAGCACTATGTGAACATTGTCCCATTTAATGACTAATTTATATATAAGAAAAGAGTAGGGTAAATATGTCCTTGTCAACATGGAGGAGGGTGTTCTCCTTTCATAATAGATTGGTCACCAAGTTAGAACTATAAAAGACCTTTTCGTAGTTCTCTCATAAAGACTTTTTGAAACTTTGTGGAACCATCTTTTTTATTTGCTCTTTTCTAATATTTTTCATTGTTCTTCATTTTTTTATTAAGACTATTATTTTTTTTGACGTGTCATAAATTTATGTAGAGTCAAATTAATTCTTGAAAATATACATATTCATTTTTATCCATAAAATTTTAAATAGTGAGTCAATTAGACATTGGATAAATTTCTCTTATTTTTCCTTCATAATTTTGAATTTTTAATATTTTTAATTTTATTAATTTTAATCTCATATATTACACCTCACTAATTTAATATTTTTAGAGATTAATTTGACTCTACATAAATTTATGACATGTAAGATGACATATGAATTAATTATTTAATTACATATTACATTAATTTACTATATCATCATGCCACATGTCACTATTTAACATGACATGTCCTCATCTTACGAATAAAAAGACTAATTTGAGGTGTCTAACCTTCTAAAGACTAAATTAATTCTCGAGTAAATTTTCAAGTATAATTTAATGCGTAAGAAAGAGTGTGGTTTTTATGTCCAAGTCAAAAGGTAGACATTGTTAACCTACTTATAAACTTCTATATATATATATATATAGTCTTACAAAATTTTGAATTAGGTTTTTATAATTTAAAGTTTATCACTACAAGAAAAAGTTGAATATCGTCGGATTTAGCGACGGACGTTAGCAGTGGGTTTATCGGCGGATTTACTGGGGATTTAACAATAAATTCCTCGGATAAAATGATAATCATCGAATTCGATTTTCTAACGGTAAATTCTTCAGTAATAATTGGAGGAAAAAGAAAAAAATTGATATGCACGTTTGCCATTAAATTTACTGGCAGATATACCAGCCAGTAATCCTAATTAGTGCAACGCTGTGTTTTGGTCACTCACAAAGCATTATCGTCGAATTAATCTGCCGGTAAATCTGACGGTAATCTTACTATAAATTCGAATCACGAACTCTCTCCCCCTCATTTTTGAACTACTCTGCCTCTAACATTCTCTTATCTCTGCCCTTTTTTCTCTCTCTCTCTCTCTTCCCCCAAACCACCTCTGGCAGCTCCCTCCACCAGTGTCTACTACCACTAACAATATTCAAAACTCGGCTGGTGCTCCCTATGCCATGTTGGTTACTCTATTGCCGTTGTTTTCGCTGCTACCACCACTGGTGCTACTGCCACTATTTTCTATGTTGTCAGAGTTGTTTCCTCCTCTTTCCAAGTAGGTTGTCCTCCTTTCTTTTTCTATTATTTTTTTGTTGGAT
The DNA here is from genome assembly GCF_059453495.1 of Arachis ipaensis. Classification (NCBI taxonomy): domain Eukaryota; kingdom Viridiplantae; phylum Streptophyta; class Magnoliopsida; order Fabales; family Fabaceae; genus Arachis; species Arachis ipaensis. Next base: position 25,407,962 of record NC_142436.1, read on the forward strand.
ATATTCTTTTTCTTCCTTGCTAGCTTACCTACTTTTGATTTTGTGCTTTACTTGTTCTATGCTAAGTGATACAAGTCTATCAATCTTTAAGCTAAGTTAAAGATTCTCATGATGTGATTTCTAGAATTTGAACTACAATTTCTTTGTTTCTCCCATTAGCCTCCATTGCAAGTGTATCAAGTAGTTTGTTTCCCTCGCATAATGTCTTTCGCATAAGTTTCTATAATATTGAATTACATTATGTTGCTGCAGTGGGTGTAATTAATGCTTTTGTCCATTATTTAAATGTCAATTTGTTACTAAAATGGATTGAGGATCCATTAAAATGAAATGCCGTATGATATTCATTAGGATAAGTGAAGTAATATGAATGTATTGACTTAGGTCAATTCATTGTATAATATAGGTACATGCCATAACAAAGTCACTAAACAATGTATAATATAGGTACATGCCATAACAAAGTCACTATACAATTTTATTCAGATTTGATATGTTAGATTTATATTTGTATTAAGACTTAGTTTTTGTTGTTAAAAATATTATTTAAAAAATTGCACATCCAATTCCAATCCAAACCGTACTGTAACACCCTACCACACAGAGTCTTATGCTTAAGTCATAAAGTTGAGGTGGCAAGGTATTACGACCTCTAATAATAATAATAATAGTTGAGAGAAATTTTAACTAGAAGCCTGTGAAGAAGAGATAAGTAAAGCGTTAAATAGAAAATTACATCACTCGTGTAAGAGATAAATATAAAAGATATATAAGAATTCCAAAGATACATATAGCAAAGCTTCTGACTTGGCTCGCGAAGCTAGAACCGGCCAAAGCAAATATATATATATATATATATATATACCTAAAAGAGTAACCCCAAATATATGACAAAACACCTGTTTCTCCAAGTTGACCTCTAGGAGGGACAAAATATAAAATATAAGGGTAGAGAATCTATATACATATATACAAAGTATAAAACAAAATACAGTAATCCCAGGATAACCAACTTCGCTTGCAGAGGAAATTCCAGACGCTCACCGAGGTGCATCTCGACCTGCATCTGAAAAATAACAATATTGTATGGGATGAGAACCGGAGCTTCTCAGTATGGTTAAGGTGCCCACATATATAATAAATCCTGGAAAAGCCAAAGGCAATCCTAGAACTTTGATGCTCTTGATTATAAAACTTAAAGGGTTTAAATACGAAAGCCATAATCAGGGTGGTCCATTAAGGTTCTCCATTCTAACTCAACTCTAACTAAAACCCTCAACTATTCCCCTTCCTTTACCAACCTCCAAAATACCAGAAGATCCACACAGACAAACAAAGCAAACACAAGTAGAATACAGATACAACATACAGAACATATAGCAGTTAAGCATGAAATAACAAGTAGGAACTCCCAAGAAAACAAACCAAAGCAAACAGACAAATGCATATGATGCATGCCTTTCCTACTGGCCATAAGCTCACGCGTCGGTTACTTTTCCAGAACCCGACACATCTGGTAGCTAACCCAGACATTTGTCTCTAGGTTGCGCATCTCCAGGAGCATCATAAACAAAGGAGAGTGCCTTTCCACATCAAAGGAGCGTGCCTTTCCACCTTCTCCTGGAGGATATACGAAGGAGAGTGCCTTTCCACATTGAAGGAGCGTGTCTTTCCACCTTGCAACCGGAGAAGGATGTAGGAGAAACAATACAAAGGAGAGTGCTTTTCCACCTTCTCCACATCGCCATCATGACAAGAGAGGGAACTTTTGTCCTCAACTTGCCATTCGAATACATTTTCAAGTTAACAAGCAAGTGGGATCGCACGCAAACCTTGCCCTCTCGACCATTTCAGCCACACACACATCTCGACCGTTCTGGCCACACACATATCTCAACCATTCCGGCCTCACACAGTCATCCCCAATCTCATCATTAACATCTCAATTCAGTTACTCTATACCATCCTTCACTTCCAAGTTGCCTCACCTTCCAAGCTCAAATCCTCTTAACTATCCTTACAACTCAGTTCTAGGGTCATAGGGTGTAAAATAGAGGTTTAGAGGTTCAAAAGCATGTTAAAATCACAAAAATCTCATTTGCTGAAAATCGGGGTCACGTGTATGCATGGGTACGCATTTGGACCAAGACGAGTACGCATAGCTCTTCTCACGTACGCATGCGAACCAGGCAGAATCGACTAGTTGCGTAAGAGGAATTTTGCGTACGCAAAAATCCCAGGTCACGCGTACGCGTGGACCAGGCGTACACTTGGGCATACTGATAAACCACTATTTTATGGTTTATCTTATGCTTAATTGAGTGGTTTTTATCAACTCTTTACCCATTTATTCATACTAATCGCATGCTTTATGTTTTCCTTCCTGATTTTGTGCTATGATTGAAAACATGCTTCTTTGGCCTTTATATTGCTAATATTAATCCTCTCTTATCACCATTAGATGCCTTGATATGTGTGTTAAGTGTTTTAGAAGATTATAGGACAGGAATGGCTTAGAGGATGGAAAGGAAGCATGCAAAAGTGGAAGGAATACAAGAAACTGAAGGAATTGCTAAAGCTGTCCAGGCTGACCTCCCTGCACTCAAACGGTCATAACTTGACCTACAGAGGTCCAAATGATGCGGTTCCAGTTGCGTTAGAAAGCTAACATCTGGGGCTTTGATTTGATATATAATTTTCCATATCTGCCCCGAAGTTAGGCGACGCGAGCGCGTGAATAACGCGCCCGCGTCGTATCTGCGAATTGCAATCCGCGCGAACACGTGGACGACGCCTCCGCGTCACTTTTCCACGACCTGAACGTAACAGAAACCATTGGGAGTGATTTCTGGGCAGTTTTTAACCCAGTTTTCAGCCTAGAACACACAGATTAGAGGCTATAAAGTGGGGGAATGCATCCATTCATAATCATGCTTTTCATAATTCACTTTTCATAATTTAGATGTAGTTTTTAGAGAGAGAGGTTCTCTCCTCTCTCTTAGGTTTTAGGATTAGGATTCCTCTTAAAGGATTTAGGATTCAACTCTTCATCAGGTTCAATATTTCTTTTACTTTATATTTATCTCTTATTTTCAGATACTTTAATGCTTGTATTAGTTATGTTGCCTAATTGGCTTATGAACTTTTCCATGTTAAGATTTGAATATTTTATTTAATATAATTGAGGTATATCAGATTTATCGCTTCTTCTATTGTTTGTTATTAATTAATGTTCTAAGTTGGATCCTAACTTGATTTTAGAGTTGATTAATATTCGGAGACCCTTGAGTTGAATTACTCAAGAGTTAAATTGTAATTGGGTTTATCGTTGGCTGGCTCTCTAGTCACTAACACTAATCCTTCCCAAGGGAGAGAATTAGAACTTGTGAATAGAAGTAGACTTCCAACTTACTTGACTTTCTTTTACTTTACTTGGTAAAGGATAACTAAGTAGAAGCAACCTTCAATTATCAATCGATCTTGAGAAAAATCCAACAAGGATAGAACTTCCGATTAATCTTCTCCGGGTCAAGGTTTTTAATTTAATTACAATAAAATTTCTTATTTATTTTTATTGCTTTAATTTATAAATATACCTGTGCCCATTGCCCAAACTCCAAAACATTTACAAACTCATAACCAATAATAAGAACATACTTCCCTACAGTTCCTTGAGAAGACGACCCGAGGTTAAATACTTCGGTTATCAATTTATTTAGGGGTTTGTTACTTGTGACAACCAAAACGTTTGTAAGAAAGGTTGATTGCTTGGTTTAGAAACTATACTTGCAACGAGGATTTATTCTGAATTCTAAACCATCAATCTCAATTCTTCAAAATGGCGCCGTTGCCGGGGAATTGCAAACGTGTGCCTTATTATTGTTTATTGTAAATATTTGCTTTTTGCTTGTTTATTTGTTTTTATTTTTGCCTTTTCGTAAATTAAGAGGTTATTGGTTTTTATTTAGTTATTAAAAATTTTTCAAAATTTTTTTTTCTTGGTGTTCATCTTGATCTTCAAGTTGTTATTCGTGTTCATCTTGACCTTCAAGTTGTTCTTAGTTGTTTTCTTCGTTTTGATCTAAAAATTTTCAGTTTGGTGTCATTTTATTGTTTTTCTCTTTCCTCATTAAATTCAAATTTTCAAAATTTAAAACTCAAATTTCAAATTTCAAATTTCAATTTTCAAAATTCAAATTTAAAAATTTAAAATTAAAATCTCAAATTTCAAAATTTAAAATTTCAAAATTTAAATTTCAAAATTTAAATCTTTTTCAATAAAAAATCATATCTTTTTCAAAATCTTATCTTATCTTATTTCAAAAATCAAATTTCAATATTTAAATTTCAAATTTCAAAATTCAAATTTCAAAAATTTAAAATTCAAAATTTCAAATTTCAAAATCTAATTTTCAAATTTGAAAATTTAAATTTCAATAACCTTTTAATTTCAATTTGTTTTTATTTTTCGTTTTTAAATTTTTATTTGTTATCATGAGTTCTCACCCCCATCGCTATGAGTCTGGTTACAATTATGTTGCAGGAAGAAGAAATTACAATGAGAACAGGCATCAAGGTTGGAACAATCAAAGATGGGAGGAGCCACAAGGATTTGATCAACCCTCTTGGCGACAACCACCTCCAATGGACTATCAACAACCACCACCATATGCCTATGAACCCTTTCCTCAACATGACTTTGGACCACCAAACTCACAAGCCCCTTTACACCATTTACCTCCATATGACCCTAACCCACATCCACCATACCAACCACCCTATGAACCGAATGATCCATACATAGATCCACCCCAACCTCCATTGGATAACAATACACTCATCTCTAATATCATTGGTCTCACCCCTACACTCCAAAATCTTATATCCCGCATGAACCAACCTTCTACCTCCAATATTCAACCCTCAAGCTCTAGTGCACTTCCTTTTCAACCACATAATGATCTTTTCATCCCATCACCACCCTTCATGGAAGAGCACCCACATCCATCAATCCAAGAGCAAGATGATCTCAATTATGCTATTGATATGGAACAGGAAAGAAGGAATCATCTTCGCGAATCCATACTTCATAAAGAGCTAGAGGAGACCCTACGGGTAAAGGTAGGAGAGACCCTTGAAGATGAAAGAGTAGTTGAAAGGAGTTGTCATGGAAAGAAAATCATCGAGGATGAGTACGATTTTATACTTAAACAACTGGACAAAGCAGCAATTATTAAGAAAGAAGTGGTTGCAGACTTAAGAGATGTTGTACCTCCATTGGAAAGTCCAGTCACAGAGCCTCCTTCCACGGTGTTAGATGTTGATGTTAAGGAGAGCATACAACCTCCAAGGCAGATCATGGTTGAAGACTTTGTAGAGGTTGATCAAGAGATGGAGATTAAAGAAGAAGCACAACCTCCCATGACCTTGGTGAGCAATAAAGAAGAGATTGAATTGAAGGAAAGCTACCAAGAGGACGAGGTTAAAACTGAAGAAGCTTGCAAGGAGGTGGAAATTGTCAAGGAAGAGCTTAAGGGAATGGAGCTTGAAATCTCCGTGCCAAACTTGTTGGAGACCTCTCCCCCAAAGCTATTACCATCCAATACAACATTCAAGTGGGTAAAACTCTTATCCTTAACTTTTACTTTTCCACTTGAATATGGTTTACTTGAGACAGATGGTCAACTTAGAGCTCTTTGTGGCATTAAGAGTAAGAGGAAGATGGTCAGTGGTAAATTTTGTCTTGCAAGATTCATTATAGTTGGAAGCTTTAAGTTTAAACGCAAAGGTTGGTGTAGAGCTCAATTGAATGGGTCTAGGATGTTGTTTGGCTGCTTCAGTGAGAATTTAGACTGCGTACCACCCGGTTGGAACAAAGATGATCAACAAGAAGACAGGTGCAAAAGCAAGAATTGGGACCCCGGAATTCATTTTTGCAGTCAACACTCTTGGGGCCTTGTCACTTGCTTTGACTTGCTTGAAGGCTTTATACGCCTAGTTTGGGACCCCGGAGGTTACTGGAAGTACAAACAATTGTGGAGATTCCTGGATCAGTACAAGCACAAGCCACCATAATAGGGAGCTCACCAAGTGTCCAACTTAAGGACTTTAACTAAAAGTGCTAGGTGCGAGACAACCCACCATGGTATGATCGTTCCTTTTTCATTTTTTATTTAGTTTTATTTGTTTTTGAGTTTTATTTTATTTTATTGTATTGAACCTGGAGTTTTGCATAACATTCATATTAGCATTGCATTCTGCATACTGCGTTATTAAAAAAAATTGCACGCGACGCGATAGCATGCCCCACGCGCCCGCGTCGCCAGTGCATTTGGAAGAAAAGAAAATTGAACAGAGCGTCACGCGAGAGCGTGGCTGGAGGCGTGCCTTTGGCACAAATTGATCCACGCGACCGCGTCAACCACGCGGCCGCGTCATTTGAAAAATAGCCTCCCACGCGTCCGCGTCGCCCACGCGAACGCGTGCTCCAACAAATCGACGTAAAAGGGGTGTATGGCCGAAAGTTGTGCTGGAGTAGGGCTGGACTCGTGCTAGAAGCCCAAGTCCTCCCACGCGAACGCGTCACCCACGCATCCGCGTCATATTGGAAATAAGGCCATCCACGCGATCGCGTCCACCACGCGATCGCGTCACCCAAAAATTTGGCAAAAAGAATTTTACACAGAGAGTTGCGCGACCGCGAGGCTGCCCTCACGCCAATCGCACAAATAAGGCCACGCGATCGCATGACCCACGCGTCTGCGTCACTTGATAATTATTGCACCACGCGACCGCGTCACTCACGCGTCTGCGTCGCCTGCGCCGCACAACTCATCCAAAGCAGCGCCAATTATCTTCTCTTTTCTTTTCTAATCCTAATTTCTTCTATCTTTTCTTCTTTCTTTTTTACTTTATTTCTTTCACTTCTCCTTCCTTTTCACCTTCATTCTATTTTACTTAATTTATTTGCATATTTCATTCATTGCATCTTAATTTTGTGCATATTTTTCTTTTCTTTTCTAAATTCATTATTTTACCTTTGGTGTTAATTTTCTTATTTAACTGTTGCATCTTCTCTTGAATTATTTTGGGTGCTTAGTGACTTGTTTTATTTTGGATAGGTAATATTATTTATATCAATGCCAATCTTTTATACCTGTATTACTTTTACATTGACATGAATTTATATTATCTCTCCTTACCCACACTCTCTTCCCTATTTTTGCAAACTTTTGCATTCTTGATTTGCCATGTACTTCTACTGTTTTCTCATTTGCATGTTGTAGCTACCATGTAATTGAGACCCTCATTATCTGGCATTAACCCAACCATATTTTATTTTATCTTTATTTCTGGGTTACTGTTCTTCTTTTTCTCTTCTTTCAGGCTGACCACCGAAGACAGAAAAAGGGAGAAACTCCTAAAAGGGGAGACAAACAAGTCCATCTGCACAATCCTTGAAGAAAAGCATCAGTTGGAATAACCCGTCCACCTGCACATCTCAGCATGCACCGAGGACGGTGCAATCTTTAAGTGTGGGGAGGTCGATACCGATCTCCATGGGTTAGTTACTCTTCTATCTCAACACCAATGGTTTATTTTCCTTGTTAGTTATTGCATTTGCATGTTTGATTGCATGCTTATTTGATTTTGTGCATATTTTACCACTTGGTTGAAGTAATATTTTCTTTTTCAAGAAACCTTTTAAGAGCATTTCACTAATTTGAATAAAATTTAATGTTACACTTGTTTGAAGAAATATTATACTGGAACATGGTTTAGAGCTCGAACACACAAAATCTGTGAGATTTTTGAGCCTATTTGAATTGGTTGCATTTTACCAACCAATATTTTATTTTTGGTGTGTGTTTTTCTCTCTAAAATTGTGATCTTTGTCTTGCTTAATTCTATATTTCTATAGTTTGATGTATGCATACACTTACATGATTGAGGCCTTTGTTTCACTGAGCTTACATACCCATATGGCCTTACCCTTTCATTATTCTTTGCAAACCAATGTTGAGCCTATTATACCCCTTTGTTCTTTACTTTAGCACATCATTAACTCTAAGCGGAAAACAATAATGTCCTTAATTTGAATCCTTGGTTAGCTTAGACTAGTGAGAGTGCTCATGAATTAAGTATGGAGAAAGTTGAATTTGGAAACATTTGGTTTGAGAATTGAGTATGTTAGAATTTTCTGAAAATGTGAAAAAAAATGTTTAGGACATGATTCATGCATCCAATAATTTAATCATATGCATTGAGAAAAAGAAAAGAAAAGAAAATATATATATATATATATATATATATATATATATATATATATATATAAAAGTGAAAAAAAAGAGCAATTAAGCAAAAAGGGGACAAAATGCCCCAAAGTAAGTGGTGAAAGCAATGCATATGTACTGTACTTGAAATTAGAATGCACGAATACGTGGAAAACATGGTTAATGGATAGTTAGATGTGATATTATGATTACATGGATTGTCTAAAGTTAGGTGGAAAGTTTAAGTTAATTAAGGATTCAGATTTTAGTCCACTTGGCCAAATACAATCCTACTTTGACCCTAACCCCATTACAACCCTTAAAAGACCTCTTGATATGTGTATCTGTGCATTAAATTTATGTTGATTGTTAGATGAAGAGCAAGCCTTAGAAAGCAAGGTTAGTAGAGAATTGAGAGAGTCGGACCTTAAACACTTGAGTGATTAGAGTGTATACACTTCCGGTGAGGGTTCGACGCTCGATTCCTTGTTCCCGGCTTTCATGAGCTATTTTCTTCTTGCAAGTATATTTGTACTCTATTTTGTAATTTGAATTAGTGAAATCCAATTCATATTTGTTCTTGGAAGATTTATTTACTTTTAACCAAGTAGGTAGAAACATTTTGCATGTAGTTACATTCATATAAGATAGGTTGCATTTCATACATTCTACCATTTCTCTTCACTTCTTTTATAGCTTCTCTTGAGCTTAGCATGAGGACATGCTAATGTTTAAGTGTGGGGAGGTTGATAAACCACTATTTTATGGTTTATCTTATGCTTAATTGAGTGGTTTTTATCAACTCTTTACCCATTTATTCATACTAATCGCATGCTTTATGTTTTCTTTCCAGATTTTGTGCTATGATTGAAAACATGCTTCTTTGGCCTTTATATTGCTAATATTAATCCTCTCTTATCACCATTAGATGCCTTGATATGTGTGTTAAGTGTTTTCAGAGATTACACGGCAGGAATGGCTTAGAGGATGGAAAGGAAGCATGCAAAAGTGGAAGGAATACAAGAAACTAAAGGAACTGCTAAAGCTGTCCAACCTGACCTCTCTGCACTCAAACGGTCATAACTTGAGCTACACAGGTCCAAATGATGCGGTTCTAGTTGCATTGGAAAGCTAACGTTTGGGGCTTCGATTTGATATATAATTTTTCATAGTTGCACCGACGTTAGGCGATGCAAACGCGTGAATGACGCGCCCGCGTCGTATCTGCGAATTGCAATCCGCGCGAACGCGTGGACGATGCCTCCGCGTCACTTTCCCGAGACCTGAACGTAACAGAAACCGCTGGGAGTGATTTCTGAGATGTTTTTGACCCAGTTTTTAGCCCAGAACACACAGATTAGAGGCTATAAAGTGGGGGAATGCATCCATTCATAATCATGCTTTTCATAATTCACTTTTCATAATTTAGATGTAGTTTTTAGAGAGAGAGGTTCTCTCCTCTCTCTTAGGTTTTAAGATTAGGATTTCTCTTAAAGGATTTAGGATTCAACTCTTCATCAGGTTCAATATTTTTTTTACTTTATATTTATCTCTTATTTTCAGATACTTTAATGCTTGTATTAGTTATGTTGCCTAATTGGCTTATGAACTTTTCCATGTTAAGATTTGAATATTTTATTTAATATAATTGAGGTATTTCAGATTTATCACTTCTTCTATTGTTTGTTATTAATTAATGTTCTAAGTTGGATCCTAACTTGATTTTAGAGTTGATTAATATTCGGAGACCCTTGAGTTGAATTACTCAAGAGTTAAATTGTAATTGGGTTTATCGTTGGCTGGCTCTCTAGTCACTAACACTAATCCTTCCCAAGGGAGAGAATTAGAACTTGTGAATAGAAGTAGACTTCCAACTTACTTGACTTTCTTTTACTTTACTTGGTAAAGGATAACTAAGTAGAAGCAACCTTCAATTATCAATCGATCTTGAGAAAAATCCAACAAGGATAGAACTTCCGATTAATCTTCTCCGGGTCAAGGTTTTTAATTTAATTACAATAAAATTTCTTATTTATTTTTATTGCTTTAATTTATAAATATACCTGTGTCCATTGCCCAAACTCCAAAACTCCAATTTACAAACTCATAACCAATAATAAGAACATACTTCCCTGCAGTTCCTTGAGAAGACGACCCGAGGTTAAATACTTCGGTTATCAATTTATTTAGGGGTTTGTTACTTGTGACAACCAAAACGTTTGTAAGAAAGGTTGATTGCTTGGTTTAGAAACTATACTTGCAACGAGGATTTATTCTGAATTCTAAACCATCAATCTTCAGTTCTTCACATACATTTTATAAAAAAATTTAACTAAGTTGAAAACATGCAGAATTTCAATTTTGAATCCTAAACTTCCGACGCGCATAACTTTTTTGTTTTAAATCATTTTTCTTCCGTTCTTCAAACGGCGTAAACTTCACGGACCCAATTTTCATTTGAAATAAGTTTGAAATAATTTGGGATCTAGAAGCCAACTTATGGCTCACCGAAGTTCGGCTAAAAATCAAATTTTTACAAAGTTTACCAAACCTCTATTTTCACCAATCTCATAACTCAATACCAAAACTCTAAACTTTTTGACAGCATCTAAACATACCAATTCACATTTCAATGTTCAATTCATTCCATATTATCCTAATACACAACTCCAATAAGCATAGCATCTTCAACTCACAATCATATACTCAACTATCATCATCATGGTTCATCATTATCAACAATTTACAAATTTCCATATCATCAACCCATTCCCAAATCAACAATACAATTCAACAAATACCACGACATCTATAACACAAGTCCTCATTATCATCAATCATCATTACACATTATAACAAGTTCAACCTTTCACTGAAGCCACTGACATTTATCAATTTCACCATGTTCAGCTTATCCTAAGTTGTTTAGCCTAAGTTTTCACGACACCGTACATATTATATACGAGAGGCCGATTTCTCTCCTATGCTCGAAACGCCACAAATGACCACCGTTGCATAAAACCCAAAGCTCCAAATCTCTCCAAACAGAAAATTTAGCTTTCAACTCAACAAATTTGCCACCGATACATATAATTTCATCTAATATCATATAAACACCACTAAATCAATATAGGGTTTGCTATATACACAATTTCACAAGGTTTAAAAATTTCTCACCTTATCAACGGTGAATTGGGACAAGGCCCAGTGATTCTGCACTACTTGAGCACACCTAACATCATTAAATCCAAAATCTCAAAGTCCAAGAACCTAATATTTTTGAATTTAAGGAGAGAGATACTGGGAGAGAAATAGCTGTTTTCTTACCAGTTGTTGGGTGGGTTTCGTAGAGAATTTCGAGAGAAACGTGTGGCTGCTGACGGCTCATCAATCGGAGTTCCGGATCAAAAGTTATTGGTGATTTAATATTGTGGTGAATAATGCCAAACCCCATTCTTCTCTTCTTCTTCTCAGCTGGGTGGAGTTCAAATGGGGAGAGATTTGTGGCTGAAAAGCCTAACTTTGGGTTTATATATGTTGAGCTTTGGACCCAATACGGGCTCGGTTCGGTTCGGTTTGGTCTATTTGGTTCAATTTTGGGTCAAATTTTTTAAAATTAGTGTCACATTTCTTATTTTAATTTTCTCTATCTCTTTAAACTATAAAATTCTATTTTCTAATTTGCTAGAAAATAATTAATTTATTTGCTAGTTATTTACTAATTTCTCGAATTTTACACGCACCGTTTGAAATTAGATCGGATTGGATTGGATTGTTTAAAAAAATTTAAAATTTAAGTTTACCAGTGAATTTACCGTGGGTTAAATACGCCGGTAGTTATTAATTTAATTATTATTAAATTTATCGAGAGATAAATCTAACGATAAAAATTATTGATAAAATTTTTTTGTTGATAATTAGCAGCGGATGAAAAAATCTGCCTATTGTTAGATTTATTCTAACGATAAAGAATTACCAGTGGATATTGTTAATAAATTCACCAATAAATCCAATAATATCCAACAAATTTTTTGTAGTGTATAATTGAGTCTCTATATTAATTAAAAATGTTTAATCATCAACTCCTTGCTAGTTGTGATTTTTTAGAAAAACATGCAATAATTTTAGATTATTTGCTTCTAGAATATTTCACAATCAACCTTAAATCGATTACAAAAACAAATATTCCAAGAATATTTCGTATCTTTTAACAAAATCATAGTTAACAAGGGCCAAATTGACAATTTTTTCAATTTTTATCTGAAATATAGAGATTCAATTATAAATATTTAACTCGTAAAAAATTAATTAAAAATTTAATAATATTATAAGAATCGATAAAATAATTAAGCTTATTAAATTGGAGTTTTATGTTTAAATTAAAACATTTTAATCAAGTTTACAAAAACAAAATGGCATGATGATCTAATTCTGGGTCTTTTATAAAATATCCCTTTTTATATCTAGTGTATTTTATCATGTAAAAATAATTTTTTAGAGGTTTAAAATATTGCTTTCCTTTTTTGAAATCTATTTTATTAAAAACTAAAATTTCCAAAGTAACCAAGCAATAACGAAGGTAACAACCATGGTGAAAAACTGCAGGCAATTAATATCTTAAAGATTCCGATATGTGGGTCCCCTGTAAGTTGGATTAGCTAGAGACGACAATTTCCACCCAAAATACTTGATGTTGATAGTTTAAGGCCCAAGCAGTGACACTTAGTTAAAAAAGAGAGAAATATTTTTAAAAAAGAAAGTTACTTGCTTGGCAATCCTTACCCCTCAAATCAAAACGTATGGGCATCTCAAGTACAGAACTTCATGTATAATCAGATTATATAGCATCGAACAATACGGAGGTAGATCATATCATACAAGCACCACTAGGGTTAGTTTGATGATAAATAAACAAAGGTGGAAGTACAAAAGATTATTCCTTCATGATGAGTGGTTGATACTTGAAACCCCATCCTTAAATTATCCAAGCTACAAATATCATGGTTGGGTTGGATATGAGTGGACATGCAATGTGTATTATTGTATCAAATTAGTAATTACTGACTTTAATTAGTATCCAACAATATAAAACTACCTTATCAACCAGTTAAATATAAACAGGTGCATTTATATGCTTGTAAAGTGAATTTATAAATGTAAAAAAATTAGTAAATTATTACACTAAATTTTCTCCTTTAAAAAAAATCTAAAAATGACAATAATTCTTTTTTCTTTATTCATGTGTTATTGTCCTCATTTTTCAGGAAGATAATTAGTGTTAGAATTTTTTATTGAAAAAATTACTCTAAAAGATCGTTAAAAATTTTAATTATTAAAAGGAATATTTGATACATTTTTTATTTATAACATAAATTTATTTTTCCAATCCACCAATTCACCATTAGTAAATTCTGTAACTTTTATTTAACTCTTTTACAACTCTTTAATCATCATTGTGATAAAATGTATGAGCAATGTGATTTGAAAATCTTGTTATGACTCTGGAATCTTTTTTTCTCCCTCTTTCTCTTTCTTGCAACGATGTCTTTCTGCATCAATTCAATTTATGAACCTTATTTTTTGAGTTCTATTTGAATTTGTATCATAAATAACTTCACTATTTCACTTCATATCCCAAAAGCCAACGAATTTGGATCCTCTAAATAATTTTGAATTTTCACTTTAAAAGGTAAAGTGTGACTTTTCACCGTTTATTTTATAGGTGAGACTAAAAAAATATAAAAAAAAACTATTCAAAAATAAAAGATCACACTTTATCCTTTAAAATAAAATTAAAAATTTAGAGAATTCAAATATAAAATCAGCAGTGCACAAAAAAGGCAGGATAAGAATTAAGAGAGAAAAAAAATGAATATTAATTAATTTACTTATGGCATAGAGTGAACAATTTTTTGTTTTTTACTGAGCAATATAATTTGCTTATTTCCATGGGAGTTTCAACTGCAATGAAAGAAAATAATAGAATAATATAACTCATCAATCACCCGGAAAGACCAATCACTTATACCAGTTCGGCGGAAAAACAAATGGCACTGGAGAAAATTCAGTCTAGAAAATGGAATGTAACTATGTAAGAGTTAACAATAATTAAAACTCATACCAGTGTGGGGGGCACATAACTTTTTTCCTCTGATCCATGTGGTATCACGCAACAAGTTTGAATCCTTCTCTCTTTCTTTAATTGAATTTCTTTTGTTGTCAACATGGTACTAATTTAAAATTTAAGTGAAATCAAAATTGAAGAGTTAAAAAGAAAATAATCTAAGGTATATTTGTCTTTTTATAAAAAGTATTTGGTATTTTTTTAAATATTATAAAAATTAATCTTTTAATAATTTTAATATAATTTTTTTTAATAATTAAATTTTTTTATGGTCTTTTATAATAATTTTTTCTTATTCGTTGGAGATAAATTTCTTTAATTTTTTTTTGCATTGAATACATAAAAAAAACTTTTTGTCTTTTTCACTTTCACATTCTTAACCAATGTCGTTTGAACTAAGTGCAAAATAAATCAAACTTAAAGCAAGAAATTGATGATCTTCAATTGCATAAGGAGGAATCAAACTACGAGGATCGGGAGCTAATGGGGTACCAAAGTGGAGGAAAAGAGAGAGAATTGGAGAATGGATATGCCATTGATGAAAGTTATTGGAAAAAAAAAAGTTAGATGCAAGCTATGAAGCACGGACACTTCTCTGAGTTATCGTGTCCGTGTGTCGGACACATTTCGAACACGACACTCATCGACACTTGTCCGACACGCGTGTCTGCTGTGTCCAACTCTGTCTTAATAAAAAATAAAAAATCCTTCTACAGACACGTCTGGACACACCTAAATACTATCACGTGTCCGCGTGTCCAGTCTTGTTTTTAACATATATTCTAAAAATAAATTTAGATATAGTATATATTATTATTTATTAAAACAAAAAATATTTTAAATACTTGATATAATTAAAATAAGACATTAAAAATAATTAAAAATTTTAATTTATATTTTAATATTAATAAAATATCAAATATCATTACAATTTATCTAAAAAATACTTTATATTTTATATATATGCGTGTCCCCGTGTCATGTAAAATTTTAAAATTCGTGTGTCGGTGTGTCCCGTATCCGTGTCAGTGTCCGTGTATCATAGGATGCAAGTAGATTCGTGTAAAACTTGAAAAATTGTTTAGTCAATTATTTATTAAAATTTGGATTTAAGATGCTTTAAACCACTCGTTTTGAGTTAATTGATTAAATATTCAAAGTTTTTAATTTAAAAATTTACAGATAAGATTTTAATTCGAAAAATTATTTAGAGTGCGAAAATATAATTATTTTTGTAAAAATGAGTTATACTATCTGTAACACCCTACTACACAGAGTTTTATGTCTAGGACGTAAATAAGAGGTGGTGAGACATGATGACCTCTAAAAAAATATGTATATAAATATAGTCGAAAGAAATTATAACTAGAAGTCTTGAAAAAGAAGTTGAACAAAACACCAACAGAAAGGCGCATCACTCACAATTGGATCAACACAGAAAGGTAGATAAAATTGAACGAAAAAGGATCAAATATAAAACCAGAATTCCAAAAGATACAAATAACAAGCTCTGGACTCTGAAGCAAAGGCCGGTCAGAATATATATATATATATATATATATATAACCCGAAAGCATCCCAAAATATAAAACAGACACCTGTTTCTCCAAGTCGACCTTTAAAAGGGTCAAGGTACAAAATATACAATGCAGAGAATCTATATATATATATATATACACGTAAATAAAATACAAACACTAAGTCCCAAGAGTTCTTCGCTTCCACGAGTCTCCAGAATGCTCAGTGCGGTGCCTCTCGACCTGCATCTAAAAAAATAGTACATGTATGGAATGAGAACCGGGAGTTCTCAGTATGGTAAAGGTGCCCGCATAGTTAATATATAAGGTCCCAGAAAAGACAAAGGCAATCCTAGAACTTTGACACTTAGATTTAAACTTAAGATCTGACTAAACCAGAAATTATATAAAACTATCTAATGTATTCAAATTCTAAGCTTAACTTTAACCTAACACTTCATTTTCCGTCTCCTCCAACCCTCCGAATCACTGGTGGAACTACCCTCAACGTCACCTCCGCCAGCATGAGGGATCTTTCAGTTGCAAACACATACAAAACATACAAAGAAGGCACAAATATAGATAGCAGTTACAGCAAGTAGAACAAATAGCAGATATTCAGAGCTAAGCAGTTAAGCAAACCAAAACAATGCACACTCAAGCAAAACATACAAATGCATATGATGCATGGCTGTCCTACTGGCACTGAGCCCATGAGCTCACGTGTCAGTTACTTTACCAGAACTCGACACATCCGGTAGCTAACCCGGATATCGTTCTCTTGAAAACCGGTAGGCAGGTACACCACCACGATCCATACCTGGTGAGCGGTACACCACCATGATCCCCACCATTGCGAGCAGTACACTACCAAGATCCTCCCAAGATTTTCAATTGGAAAACACACACTCATGGGCGGTAAATAACCACGATCTCCACCATCTGTAAGCGATACACCACCACGATCCCCATAAACATTTCTAATTTCTAGTTCTTTCTCTTTATCAAACATGTTTCAATTCACTTCAAAAACCATATTCAAGTTACTCATCATTACTCTTCATTATTATCATCATATTCATTCAAAATTCATAATTAAACTCAATTCTCATCATTCTCCTTCTTCATCTCTTACTTGAGAAAGTGAATAACGCCATTGCATCTTATCCGGTATCTCAACTCTTACCCGGAGCAAGTGGATAACGCCACTGTATCTTACCCGGAGTCTCAACTCTTACCCTTTATCATAATTGACATTCATGTTTATCACCATTCCTCACAAACATCAACAAATCATCAATCTTTTTCCCTAGAATACATATACATACACATATCACAACTTCTCATTCCAACCAATTAATTCATTTCAAATCAATATCACAAAATCATCATCAATTCTCAACAACCCAACTATCATTGTCATTATCCTATACTTCATAAACTCAGAACTCAACACATACAAATTCATATACTCATCATACACAAATCATATCAATATCCCAAATACATAATTCAATCACAATCCATTCAGTTCATTTCTATCTTAAGGTCTTTGGTGCGGAATTTATAATCCACAAACTAACCGGAAAGTGCATCGGGTCGTACCAACTAATACCTCAGGTGAGTGAGGGTCAATCCCACGAGGATTGATAGACCAAGCAACAACAATTGAATGATCCACTTAGTCAAACAAGCAGAAATTGGTGTTTTGGGGTTCAAAAATATTAAACAGTAAATTAAAAATTTAGAAAGCAAACAATGAACTTAGTATGAGAAATATGTGAGAGAACAGTTAATGTTTCAGAGATATTTATTTTTCCAGATTTATATTTCTTACCAACTATTTTAATCATGCAAGATTCAATTCATGGCAAACTGTAATTGACTAAACCCTAATTCCTTAGTGATTTAGTCTCCTCTAACCTAGTCAACCGCCAATTCCTTGGTTACTTAATATAGATTAGAGGGTTAGCTTCAATTCTAGTTTATTAGCCACAAAACCCTAATTACCCAAATATAAGAGGATTATATGTCACGTATCCCATTAAGTCCAGGCAATTAGTGATTTAGGAGAAATTTACTTTCAAGCTAGTATTCAGGTGAGATAACTTTTCTAAGATTCAACAAAAATTCATGTAGAACAAGAGTTATTTTCTAATACACTCCAATTCATAAGATGAAGAACGAAAGTAATCAATACATTAATTAAATAGAGTGACAATAGTTTTAATCCATAGAATAAACAGAGCTCCTAACTTTAACAAAGGAGGTTTAGTTGCTCATGACTCAGAGAGAAAACTAGGGTTCCAAAAGTATGTAGAAGCTATAATTTTGGGAGAAGAGCCGAGAAGAAAAGAAGAGCCCAGAGGGCTAAATCTTTTCCCTTTTATTTCTAACCTAATTTGACTTGAAAATAAAATAAAATAATAACTGCTAAAGCCCAAGTGATTCTGTTTGTAAATAAAAATAACCAAAATAAAATAAATATAACCCAAAACTAACTAATAAAGCTCCTTCATTAAAATTAGATCCGCACTACTGGTGCTAAATGCCAAAATCGGCGTTTAACGCCCCTTGAGGCAGTGAGCTTCCAATCGTTGCTGTCTTCTTGGCACTAAACGCTAGGCTCGGCATTTAGCGCCCCTCGAGGCAGTGAGCTCGCACAAGTTACAAGGCACCTGGCGCTAAACGCCTAGGTCCGCATTTAGTGCCGCTTGAACAGAATGGTTGCACCTGTTACAAAGCACTTGGGCACTAAATGCTAGATACGGTGTTTAGCGCTAGCTCAACAGATTCAGAATTCTTCTCTTTACTTGTACACGAACTCTGCCAAACTGTCTAAACTTCACCTGAAATACTTAAAACAATAGAGGGACTCAAAGTAGCATCCAAATAGGCTTCAAACACAAAAATCTCAATAAAAAACAATAAATTTATATCTAAAATAATAAGAAAATAAAGAGAAGATGCTCACAAATCACAACACCAAACTTGAATTGTTGCTTGTCCTTAAGCAACTAAAAACAACATAGAACTGAGAAGTGAAATTGCCCAAGAATTGAGTTTCAGTTAAGCTCCTGTTCATTCACTGAGTGAGGTTGATGACACTGTAATCCTGAATAATTTCGGCATCTCACTATCCTTTGAAGCTCAGAAAATGTCAACGTCCTTCAAAACTAGAACTCGGATAATATTATGAATTCTCTTCCTTTTTAACCTTTGATTAATCCTTGAACACAATATTTTTCTTATCTTTTCTTTGGTGCTTTGCACCTTGAGCCTTGACTTCTAAATGTTTTATCTCAAGCTTAACTTGACACAAAAACACCACAAGTACTTAACTGGGAAGTCTTCGAGTTCTGATTTTTCTTTTTATTTTTTCCAGTCAGTGGTGCTCAGAGACTTTGGCATACTATTTATTTGCACTTGTTCTCGACTCTTAGTGCTCTGCCTCAAGAATTCCTTGACACATTCACACCATAAGCATATGGCTAGGAAAACAACTCTTTAAGATTTTAATCACATTTGGCCTTCCTAGCCATTGATGCTTAGAGCCTTGGACCTTTCTTTTTATATTCTTTTTCTCTTTGCTGTCTATTTTTCTTCAAGGATTAATTTCTTGTTTAATTTAGAGAATCCATAATACTTCTCTAAATTTATATACCTCAAGAATCAATACTCTTAACTTCAATACCAATTATGCACTATTCTTTTCATACATTCAGAGCCACAGATAATACCACCACATCAAGATAAATATGGCAATTTAGAATATTTAACTCAATTTCTCATGTAATTACACCACTTTTCTTTTTCTTTTTCAAGCTCAGTGAGCATACATGAGATATCTTCAAAAGCAGAATTTTTAAAGATAATTAAAACTACTAAATATAAATAGAACTATTGACTCTAAACAGGATCATGCAAAAGACACTATAAAGCACTAGAAAACAGGGGATAAATCACATAAGAACTGAAATAGGAAAATAACATAAAAGGAACTAAACCACCTCAGTCATTATGGTAGTTGCTCCCTCCAAGGAATCCTTTGGAAGCTCCAAGATCACGCCTCAACTGCTCCAACTCCCGCTGCTGGCTCTGTTGCTCCTCCACTAGCTGTTGAAGGAAGGCAGAGTAGCCCTCATGGTCCAGCCTCAGTTGGTCAATGGAAGAGGCTAGATGCCCAATAGATGATGTCAACTGATCCCAATAATCCCATGGAGGAAAATAGTATCCCTAAGGCATCTAAGGCTGCTCCTGCTGAGGAGGGAGAACTAGCTCCTAAGGTGGCACTCGGGGATACTCCTTAGCATACTCCATACCCCTCCTAGTGAATGGCCTCTCAATGTCAATGGGGTTGTTACGATCAATGCATACTCGAGCAGCATCACATAGGCAAAAAATGATGTGGGGAAATGCTAGCCTGGTAGAAGTAGATGCCTTCATGGCAATGCTGTACAACTCCTGAGGAATCACGTGATGCACCTCCACCTCATTACCGAGCATGATGTAGTGAATCATCACTGCTCGGTCAATGGTAACCTCGAACTGGTTACTCATAAGAATGATGGAGCACTGAATGAACTCCAACCATCCCCTAGCAACTGGCCTCAGATCGTGCCTCCCCAGCTGGTATGATTGTCCCTTAGCATCATGCCTCCACTGTTCTTCGGAGAGGCATATGTCAACAAGTATTTTAGTCTAAGAGTGAGGGTCTTCTCTAGTCGGAGGCAACTGAAACACCTCCCTCATTCTCTCTGGACCAAACTCCAGGATCCTCCCTTGGACCATGGTGTGCCAGTTCTTCGAGTCGGGGTTCACACCTTTGACATGCTTGTAAGTGACCCAAGCATTAGCGTAGAACTGTTGGACAATCAAACGGCCTACTGCAATTGGTGTGGAAATCAAAGTCCAACCAGCAAGTACACCGGGTCGTACCAAGTAATACCTTAGGTGAGTGAGGGTCTATCCCACGAGGATTGATGGAGTGAGCAACAATAGTTGAATGAATCACTTAGTCAGGCAAGCAGAAAGTGATGTTTAAGGGTTCAAAAGCATTAAACAGTAATTCAAAATGTAGAGAACGCAAACAGTGAGATTTGTGTGAAATATATGTAAGAAAACAGTTAAGGTTTCGGAGTTATTTATTCGTCCGGGTTAAGTTTTCTTACCAACTATTTTAATCATGCAAGATTCATTTCATGGTAAACTGTAAGTAACTAAACTGTAATTCCTTAGTGATTTAATTTTCTCTAACCTAGTTAACCGTCAATGTCTTGGTCACTTAATTTCAATTAGAGGGTTAGGTTCAATTCTAGTTTATTGGCCACAAAAACTCTAATTACCCAGATATAAGAGGATTAAATGACGTATCCTGTTAAGTCCAAGTAATTAGCAATTTAGGAGGAATTTACTTTCAAGCTAGTTTTCAAGTGAGATAACTCTTCCAAGAATCACAAGAACGCATATAGAATAAGGGTTATTCTTCTGATCTACCCAGATTCATAAGATGAAAAATGAAAGTAATCCTTGAAACTGAATCAATACATTAATTAAAATAGAACCATAATAGTCTTAATCAATAGAAATAAACAGAGCTCCTAACCTCAACCAAGGAGGTTTAGTGGCTCATGACTTCGAGAGAAAACTAGGATTCAGAAAATATGAAAGTGCGGAAGAGAGAAGATCCCCTGAAGGGCTAAATATTTTCTCTTTTATAATTAACCTAATTTGATTTGAAAATAAAATAGAATAACAATTACTAAAGCCCAAAAGATTGTGTTTGGGAATAAAAATAACTAAAACAAAACAAAATAAAATAAATATGACCCAAATCTAGCTAATGAATCCCTTTCCTTAAACTTGGATCCGCGCTACTGGCACTAAATGCCAGAATCTGTGTTTAGCGCCCTTCGAGGCAGAAATCTTTCACTCGTTGCTGTCTTCCTGGAGCTAAATGCTAGGCTCGGCGTTTAGCGCCTTACGAGGCAGTGGCTTGGGTGCTAGTTACAAGGTACCTGGTGCTAAACGCCAAGTCGTGGCGTTTAGTGCTGTGATACCAGAAGAAAAGTATAGACTATTATATATTGTTGGAAAGCTCTGGAAGTTGGATTTCTAACGCCTTTAGAACTGCATTAACTGGACCTCTATAGCTCAAGTTATGCTCATTGGAGTGCGAGGAAGTCAGGGTTGGCAGCATCCACTTTCAAACACTAAAATCTAAATAAAAGTCAATAAATTCATATCTAAAAAAATAGGAAAATAAGGAAAAGATGCTCACGCATCAGCAGTCACGGGGTTGCACAGAATCTCCCAACCCTTCCTCTGAATCTGCTCCTGTATCTCCGGATACTCGTTGATGCATGAACATCCTCTCTTTATTTTCTATTTATTTTTTTATATGAATTTATTAAGTTTTGTTGAGTTCTTAGTGTTTGAAGCCTATTTGGAAGCTACTTTGAGGCGCATTGCGGTTTTATTTATTTCAGAAAAAATCCGGACAAGTTTGGCAGAGCTCGTGCAGAAGGAAAAGGAGAAAATTCGTTGCTGCCAAGCTGGCGCAAAACACCACTACTGTGTGTTTGGCGCCAGATGCCTCGTACCGCGTGCAAGCTCTCTGCTGAGTTAGCGCTAAACGCTTTAGTGCAGGAGACGTCCTAATTCATGTCCAAAATCAGAAGTTGTCGGCGCTAAACGCCGAGCCTGGTGTTTAGTGCCAGGATGACAAAAGCCTCTCTGCCCCAGGGGTGCTAAATGCCAAAACCAATAGCGTAAAATTGAACATTAATGAAGGCTCCGTTGGATGAAGATTTGGTTAATAATTTATTTTATTTTATTCTCTCTTAGTTAGTTTTATTTACAAACATAATCTTTTAGAGTTTAGACATTATTATTGTATTTCATTTTATTTTAGAGTTTTAGACATTAGTTATTCTCTCTCTACCTCATTCTACTTTTCACACACCTTGGAACCCTAACTTTTCTTTGAGTCATGAGCAACTAAATCTCCTTGTTAAGGTTAGGAGCTCTGTTTATTCTATGGATTAATACTATTGCCACTCTATTTTAATTAATGTACTGATTTCAATTTCAAGGATTTGCTTTCATTCTTCATCTTAGGGATTAGGGTATATTGGAAGATAACCTTTTTTTACTTGCGTTCTTGTTAAATCTTGGAAAAGTTATTTACTTGGATAAAAGCTTGAAAGTAATTCCTCCTAAACACTAATTGCTTGGACTTAAGGGGATACGTGACATATAATCCTCTTATATTTGAGTAATTACGGTTTTTGTGGCTAATAAACTAAATTTGGACCTGAACCTCTAATCAAAATTAAGTGACTAAGGAATTGGCTATTTACTACGTTAGAGGAGACTAAATTACTAAAGAATTAGGTTTTAGTCAATTACAGTTTGCCATGAATTGAATCTTGCATGATTCAAAATAGTTAGTAAGAACTAGAAATCCGGAAAGTAAACAACTCTGAAACCTTAACTGTTCTCTCATATATCTTTCGCACCAAATTTACTATTTGCCTTCTGAATTTCTGATTTAGTGTTTAAAGTAATTGGAACCTCAAAACACTCTTTTCTGCTTGTCTGACTAAGTGAATCACTCAACTATTGTTGCTTGGTCCTTCAATCCTCGTGGGATCGATCCTCACTCACTTGAGGTATTACTTGGTACGACCCGGTGCACTTGCCGGTTAGTTTGTGGACATTCGAATTCCACACCAAGTTTTTGGCACCGTTACCGGGGATTGACTATGATTGACAACTTCTGGTTGTTTGATTTCTTAAATTAGGCATTTTTGCTTTAATTTCATATAATTTTTTCTCCTTTAAATTTTCAAAACTTTGGCTTTCTTTTATTGAAAATATTTTTCTCTTAATTTCTGAAATTAAGTTTGGTGTCCCCTTAGTTGTTTTATTTCTCCTAGTTATTTTTTTGTTTGAATTTTATACCTTTTTTTATTATTAGTTGTTTGAATTTTCTGTTTAATTTATTCTGTTATTTTATTTTATTTCTTTTACCCAGGTTACCTCTTCTAGACTTTGATCCTAAGATTGAAAGGACCTTGAGGCGACATTTGCAACAAGCTAGAGCTTACAAAGCTGGTGAGAATCTCAGGGATAATTTTGAGAAAGAAGCTAAAGAGTCCACTATGGGGCTCAACAACAACAATAATGCTATTAACGCCAATGTTGTTAATACTCCTAATATGCATGCACAACCTAAGAGAACACTTGGCTCGTACACTGCTCATAGTCAGAATTTCTATGGGAATAGTATTGTTGTACCCCCAATTACTGCTAATAACTTTGAGTTGAAGCCTTAGTTGATTTCTCTGGTGTAGCAGAATTACCAGTTTCACAGACTCCCACAGGAAGACTCAAACATATTCATATCTAATTTCCTGCCGATCTATGACATTATGAAGACTAAATAGTGGCTTGACACTCAGTCCAAGGAGAGCTTGGATACTTGGGATAAGGTGGTCACAAGTTTCTGACCAAATTCTTTCCACCTCAGAGGCTGACAAAGCTGAGGAAGGATGTTCAGATTTTCAGGCAGAGAGAAGATGAGTCCCTCTATGAAGTCTGGGAGAGGTACAAGTTGATGCTCAGGAAGTGTCCTCTTGATATATTCTCAAACTGGATTCAGCTGCAGATATTTTATGATAGAGTCTCTAAGACTGCCAAAATGTCTCTAGAGTAAAACTCACCGGCAAGTGTACCGGGTCGCATCAAGTAGTAAAACTCACTTAGAGTGAGGTCGATCTCACAGGGATTGATGGATCAAGAAAATTTAGTGAGTGATTAGTCTAGTCAAGCTATCATTGGTGAATTGAAGTGAAATTGAAGCAACAGAAAGTAAATTGACTGAAAATTGTAAATGGCAGAATGTAAATTGAACAGAAGCTTAAATGACAAGAAATGTAAATTGCAGTAAATGTAAAGGGGATTGGGCAGTGGAAATTAAAGAGGCAGTAAATCTAAGCTTGGAACAAGTGACAGAATCTTAAATGACAAAGGAAAGTAAATTGCATCAACAGAAAAGGGAATTGAGGTGCAGGAAAATTTAAATTGCTTAGAAATGTAAATCAAGCTCACAGCAAACGCATGTAAAATTTCAGAAAGGAAATTAGCAAGGAGGCAGAGAATTTAAATTGCACAGAAAGAAAACTCAGCTCAAGAAAATTGTAAAAGTGCAGAAAAAGAAATTGCAGAAGAGAATTGTAGAGATTGAAAGTGCATAAGCAAAATTGAATTCAGTGCAGAGAAATAAAAGTGTTTATAAGAGCTTTCTATTATACTCCTACTCCTACTGCTCTCTATTAGAGCCAGCCTCCCTTTTTTAAAATGGAACAGATGCCTTTATATAGGCTTTTACAAAATAAAAAATGAAATTGAAATTGAAAACAAATTACAATTAAATGAAATTCCTATTCTAACTATCTTTTGTGCCTTTGAGTGATGATATTGGACTTTGCTTGCTTTTGATTTGAAGAAGAGTGGATCCGGATTTGGCCTTGGATGAATTTGGATCAAGTGGGTCAGGGTGTTGGCTAGCTCCCAGGGGAGCGTTTAGTTGGATTAATGAACGTAGCATTCATTCCCTTTGGTGCGCCCTTCACGTGCCAATTCTCATTGCCCACATCGCTCAGTTAAAATTGTGAACGTAGCGCTCACATGCTGCCTTGGTTCCCCCTTTAATCCTTGGCTTGGAAGCCTGTAAAAGGTAAAATAGTGAACATAGCGCTACCTTTCCTTGTTTTGGTGCGCGTTCAGCTTCCCTTGGTCAGCACTCCTCTTGGGCGCTCCGTTGCAATTTTGAGCGCTACATAGCCTTCCTTGAATGATTGAACACTCATTGGTGGCTCCTCATGGTGCGCCCTTCTTTTGATGAGCGCTCCGTTCATTTATATGAACGTTACATACAATTCATTTACTTTCCTGATGCCAATTTCATGCTTTCATTCTATTTAATTATTAATGCCATTTACCTAATGTTAGCGTTCATTCATTCATTTCATTGGCATTAATAATTCAATGCTTCATGCATACATTTCATTGGCTTTTAATTAATAAAGCCAATTGCAAAATAAATGTATGGCTTTAATTAATAATGCTATGCATTAATGTTAAAGCATTCATTCATTTAATTCATTGGCTTTAATAATTTTCATGCATGCATTCATTTTCAATTAGCATTAGTAATTAAATGTTTCATGCATGCATTCTTTTATTGGTTCGGTCATTAATAATTAAATGCATGCATGCATGATAATTCATGATGCTAATGCCAAGGCTCCATAGTCATGGGCCACGCTTTTAAAAGCGTGGCCTAAGGTTCCAAAGTGTGCCTTAATTCTAAAATGTGCCCAAAATTCCTTTTTTTTTAGCTTATTTTGTATTTTTTGCTTCTTTTTCTTCTTATTTTCTACAGAGTTTATAAAATCAAAAGATCAAAGAAATATACCATTTAAGCACAAAAGAATACAATATTTAAGCACTAATCATCAATTTTTTGTATGAAAAAGCATAGAAAAACATGACATGATGTCACAACACCAAACTTAAACTTTGCTTGTCCCCAAGCAAGAAAAGAATCATGCAAAAAAGATTGACAATCCAAGGTAAGAAGAATAGTAACTCAATGTTCATGGTTAGCTAGTTTTTTATGCATGCTACAATCACAAAAGAAATGTAAATGATTGATGCTTCTATCTAGCTCATTTTATGAAATCTTTTCCTTATGTTTCTTCCTTGAAACAAGCTTTTCATTTTTTTATTAGCTTCTCCTTTTGGGTGCTTTGCCCCATGAGTTGATAACAAAGCTATGACTTCTAAATGCTTCGTTTTCAAGTATTACCACTTGATACATAAGCACCATAAGCATTTAATTAGAGGACTTCTTCATTTGTTTCTTTTCTTTATTCTCTAATCATTGATGCTCAGAGCCTTGAGCTTTGAGGGAGTGCATTTGCACTTGAGCCTAGCCTTGACTCTAAGTGTTTTGTTTTCAAGCTTTTTGCTTGATACATAAACACCACAAGTACTTAACAATTGAATTGTCATTGGTACTCAGAGCCTTCAGCTTTCTCATTCTTTCCCTTTTGCTTTTCTTGCCTTAATTGCATTTGCTTCCTTCAAGGTTTTCATGATTTCAAAAGATTTCACAAAATGTCCTAGATGAAAACTTCAATTAAATAAAATCTAATGCAATTGAGCAACAATTAATCATACTAGCCTTCCAATACTTGTATGCACATGCTAAGTTCTTCTTTAATTCCTTGTTTGTTTATGATCATGATGCTTTATTGCTTTTGAATTTACAAAACTCAAGTTGGTAGTCCTAATGTCACAGCAACATGTTGCAAATCAAAATTCAGGCTATGCTTATTCATACCACACATGTAAACAAAGAAGATAAAGACAATCATGCAATTTAAAGTGCTAGAAACAAATGAGAGAAAAAGAAACTTTACAACCTTGTAATTCATCTTTTCTCTTGTTGTCATTTTCCTCCTATTCTTCCTCTTTGCTTGCCAAACTCAGAGTGCTTGCTCATCCTCAAGCAACAATTAGAACAATGGCTATGGGGCTAAGATGGATCATGAATGTCTTACACAATGAAATGTTAGTAGTACATGTGTTTTAAGCAAGCAGAATTAAGGATAACAATCAAGGCACAAGAGACAGAGACATTGTGACTGCAAACTTAGAGGGTGTGCATGATACATTGCATAAAGAATATAAGTGGCACACCAAACTTAGTGTGACACTCTCACTTGGAATTGATGCAGGTATCCAGTAAAGATTGGAAGCAAATTTTGTTGCATAGCAACACCAAACTTAGGATGCAATCATATGTCAATTTATTTGAATTAAAACTAAGCAAATGAAACTGTTATTTGTTAAATACAATCACCAAGTGAAGCATCTGTCATGAATAAGGGTTTCTTGGTGAGGTATTAATAAAAATAGTTAAGCAGCAAATTAAATGAAAGCATTTAAAAACAGAGAAAGGACTAAGGGCCCGTTTGGGAAACTCTAGAAGTAGCTTTTTTTAACTTTTGACTTATGAAAAGTAGTAGTATTAATGTCGGGTGCAATTTTCAAAACCAAATTGCAACTTTCTAAGAAGCTATTTTGGAGCTTATAGAGAAGTTAAAAAAATGACTTCTCTCATAATACTTCTACTTTTCATTACATTTCTTTAAAATAAGCACTTTTAGAGTTAAAAATCCAAACACAAAATAACTTATTTATAAGTTACTTTTAACAGAGTCATTTATTGTTTAAGTTATTTTATCAAAAGGAGCTTAATTAAGTTAGTTACCCAAACTGGGCCTAAAGCAAGTAGAATGAAAAAGTGTCAAACCAAAATAAAAATGATACTGCAAAGGCATTATGATTATGCAGACAAGTGGTGTTGCTGAATTTTTTTGCATAGAAAATCAGGTGGCACACCAAACTTAGAATCTTAGTGTGACACTTTTATTTTTGATGCAATCGTCCATAGATATTGAAAACAAATTGTTGCAGGACAACACCAAACTTAGAATGTAATCATATGCTAATTTATTGAAATTTAAACAAAGCAGACATAGAAAGTAAACAAAGTAAAGAAATGTTACCTACGGTTGACATGTTCTTCACTTTCTTCCTCTTCTTCCAGATTGTTAAGAGGAATGACCTCAAGGGGGGAGATGAACCAGCTAGTGTCCCCTGTCTTGGTCTCTCCTCAACAAGCTTTCTTTTGTTAATGGCTTGATTGAGCTTGCTTGCTGGATCAGGGGTAGGATTGGTGCTCTTATTAGTTGCCTTCATTTCTTTGGATTCAAGACTTGGTTGCTGTGTGATTATTGGAGTGATTTCTTCATCAAGAGCTTTTTGAATTGTTGGTTCCATCAGCTCTTCCTCTATGTACCTCTCTGCTTCACTTGAGTATGAGCTTCCTTGATTGTCTTCCTCACTTCCTTGTTCCTTCACTTCCTCCTTTACACTCAACATTTGACTTAATAGCACTTTCATGGAGGAGGTTTGTTATTCTTCCCAAGATTTATTCATCTCCTCTTCATATCTTTCAATCATGGATTCAAGTGTTGAGACATTTTGGTCCAGGGAAGTTTGTGAGGGTTGTGAGTTTTCATGTTCTCTTGTCATCTCAAGTGTAGTTTCAGTTTCAACCACCTCATTCTTCACTAAAAATTTGCTTGACACAGGGGCCTCTTCTTCTTGCTCTTCCACTTCCTCCTTCATACTTAACATTTGGTTTACCAGCACTTCCATATTTTTGAGGGAGTTCTCTTGGTCATTCCAGGATCTCTGAGCTTCTCTTTCATATCTTTCAAGCATGGTTTCAAGCCTTTAGAGGCTTTGGTTCATGGAAGTTTGTATGGACTGTGAATCTTGGAAGAGATTTTGTGTCAAAGGATAGTTAGGTGATGAAGAACTTTCAGATGAAAAACTGGGAGGTGAGGTTTGACAGTTTTCCATGAATGAATTGAAGGTTTGCTCAAGTGATGATAGCTCTTGATAAGTGGAGTATGAATTGTCAAATGCTTTCTGATTTCTGTTCTTCCAAGCACAACTTGAAGAATTGTTGAATTCATCATAGTATGAATCATCTTATGGCATTGGGGAACAATTTTCCATGTATGCATTGACAGCACAATCAAATGATGATGTTCCTTGATGAACAGAAGATGAAACATTGAAA
This sequence comes from Arachis ipaensis, assembly GCF_059453495.1. Taxonomy (NCBI): domain Eukaryota; kingdom Viridiplantae; phylum Streptophyta; class Magnoliopsida; order Fabales; family Fabaceae; genus Arachis; species Arachis ipaensis. The sequence goes on from NC_142436.1 coordinate 25,437,605, forward strand.
TTCCCTTCCCAGCCACAATTTATGTCAGTATCATAGCAATATGAGTCACTTTGTGGCTCTGGAAAATAGTTCATTTCACTTGATTGTTCATACTCTTGTTGATATGCCCAGCTACCATGAGGATAATGACATAAATCATTTTGTGGTTCCGGACAATATCTCATGTGATTTTCTTGATCATTTATCATTTTTTGGTGATACTCCCAGTCACCATTAGAATAATGACTTGCATCATTTTGTGGTGGAGGGAAATATCCCATATGATTATCTTGCTTATCTTGTGTCTCTGAAGCAAATCTCCATGGATTGGAGTGCTCAGAATTTGTATTTTCTTGGTGATATTCCCAGCCACCATTAGAGATTGGGGATGGTGGGTAATATCCCATAAAATTTGTTTGATCATAAGATGAGTTGAACTCCATTTGAATTTTGTAAAACACAATACCAATGAAAATTGAAATTCATATCTCAAAGAAGAATTTCTTGGTGAGGCAATAACTCAAACACCTTGATGTCAATTTAAAATAGAAAACAAAAACAAAGAAAATGCTTAATCTAGACTTCTCACTCACTTAATCATTGTTGATCTAAATCAATCTCCGATAACGGCGCCAAAAACTTGATGCATGAAAATCAGATTCCACACCAAAACTCACCAGCAAGTGTACCAGGTCGCATCAAGTAGTAAAACTCACTTAGAGTGAGATCGATCCCACAGGGATGATGGATCAAGCAACTTTAGTGAGTGATTAGTCTATTCAAGCTATCATTGGTGAAATAAAGTGAAATTGAAGCAACAGAAAGTAAATTGACTGAAAATTATAAATGGCAGAATGTAAATTGAACAGAAGCTTAAATGACAATAAATATAAATTGCAGTAAATGTAAAGGGGATTGGGCGCTGAAAATTAAAGAGGCAGTAAATCTAAGCTTGGAACAAGTGACAGAATCTTAAATGACAAAGAAAAGTAAATTGCATCAACAGAAAAGGGAATTGAGGTGCAGGAAAATTTAAATTGCTTAGAAATGTAAATCAAGCTCACAGCAAACGCATGTAAAATTTCAGAAAGGAAATTAGCAAGGAGGCAGAGAATTTAAATTGTACAAAAAGAAAACTCAGCTCAAGAAAATTGTAAAAGTGCAGAAAAAGAAATTGCAGAAGAGAATTGTAGAGATTGAAAGTGCATAAGCGAAATTGAATTCAGTGCAGAGAAATAAAAGTGTTTACAAGAGCTTTCTATTCTACTCCTACTCCTACTGCTCTCTATTAGAGCCAGCCTCCCTTTTTTAAAATGGAACAGATGCCTTTATATAGGCTTTTACAAAATAAAAAATGAAATTGAAATTGAAAACAAATTACAATTAAATGAAATTCCTATTCTAACTATCTCTTGTGCCTTTGAGTGATGATATTGGGCTTTGCTTGCTTTTGATTTGAGGAAGAGTGGATCCGGATTTGGCCTTGGATGAATTTGGATAAGGTGGGTCAGGGTGTTGGCTAGCTCCCAGGGGAGCATTCAGTTGGGTTAATGAACGTAGCGTTCATTCCCTTTGGTGTGCCCTTCACGTGCCAATTCTCATTGCCCACATCGCTCAGTTAAAATTGTGAACGTAGCGCTCACATGCTGCCTTGGTTCCCCCTTTGATCCTTGGCTTGGAAGCCCGTAAAAGGTAAAATAGTGAACGTAGTGCTACCTCTCCTTGTTTTGGTGCGCGTTTAGCTTCCCTTGGTCAGCACTCCTCTTGGGCGCTCAGTTGCAATTTTGAGCGCTACATAGCCTTCCTTGAATGATTGAATGCTCATTGGTGGCTCCTCATGGTGCGCCCTTCCTTTGATGAGCGCTCCGTTCATTTATGTAAACGTTACATACAATTCATTTACTTTGCTGATACCAATTGCATGCTTTCATTCTATTTAATTATTAATGCCATTTACCTAATGTTAGCGTTCATTCATTCATTTTATTGGCATTAATAATTCAATGCTTCATGCATACATTTCATTGGCTTTTAATTAATAAAGCCAATTGCAAAATAAATGTATGGCTTTAATTAATAATGCTATGCATTAACGTTAAAGCATTCATTCATTTAATTCATTGGCTTTAATAATTTTCATGCATGCATTCATTTTCAGTTAGCATTAGTAATTAAATGTTTCATGCATGCATTCTTTTATTGGTTCGGTCATTAATAATTAAATGCATGCATGCATGATAATTCATGATGCTAATGCCAAGGCTCCATAGTCATGGGCCACGCTTTTAAAAGCATAGCCTAAAGTTTCAAAGTGTGCCTCAATTTCAAAATGTGCCCAAAATTTCTCTTTTCTTCTTTTTAGCTTATTTCGTGCTTTTTTTTTTTTTTTTGCTTCTTTTTCTTCTTATTTTCTACAGAGTTCATAAAATCAAAAGATCAAAGAAATATACCATTTAAGCACAAAAGAATGCAATATTTAAACACGAATCATCAATTTCTTGTATGAAAAAGAATAAAAAAATATGACATGATGACATGTCATCAGTCTTCAAGAAGCTTCAGATCAACATACCTTTTGCAGGTGCCCTTGAGAAAATGCCTTTTTATGCCAAATTTATGAAGGAGTTGTTGACCAACAAGAGGAATTGGAAGGAAAGTGAGACCGTGGTGCTAACAAAGGAATGTAGTGCAATTATTCAACATGATCTCCCTAAGAAAATGCCCGATCTGGAAAGCTTTTCGATTCCTTGCACCATTGGAGACATCACTATTCATAGAGCTTTATGTGACATAGGAGCCAGCATCAATCTCATGCCTCTTTCCTTGATGCGAAAACTCAAAATTGATGAGGTAAAACCCATTCGTATTTCTCTTCAACTTGCTGACCATTCAATTAAATTTCCTCTTGGAGCCTTTGAGAATCTACTTGTAAAGGTTGGACCTTTTATTTTTCCTGCTGACTTTGTTATATTGGATATGGAAGAGGATAATAATGCCTCTATTATTTTAGGAAGACCCTTTTTATCTACAGGATAATCCCTTATTGATGTGCAAAAGGGTAAATTGACTTTGAGGGACACTGAGGACAAGGTTGTCCTTAATGTGCTTGAGGCATTACAGCATCCCAGTGATTCTAAGGGATGTATGAGAGTAGATATTATTGAGCCATTGATCCAAGAAGTTTTTGAAGTGGATGAGCTTGATGGTGATCTGGATTCCTCTTGGTTTACTTGAGATTGATGATTCACCACCTTAGAAGGAGATATCCCACACACCTAGTATGGAGGAAGGGCCTCTGAAGCTTGAGCCGAAGCCCTTGCCTCCCTCTTTGAGGTATGCATTCTTAGGCAAGAATAATTCATATCCTGTGATTATTAGTTCCTTTTTGAGGCATGAGGAGGAGGAGGCGCTAATTGAGGTGCTCAAAAGTCATAAAACGGCTCTTGGGTGGACCATCGGTGATTTAAAAGGAATTAGTCCGGCTAAGTGCATGCATAAGATCTTGCTTGAAGATGATACTAAACTAATTGTGCAACCACAAAAGTGGCTAAATCCAACTATGAAAGAGGTGGTCCAAAAAGAAGTAATGAAGCTTTGGGAAGCCGGGGTCATTTACCCTATTTCTGACAGCCCATGGGTGAGGCCTGTGCAAGTGGTTCCCAAGAAAGGTGGAATGATAGTGATTAAGAATAAAAATAATGAGCTTATTGCTACAAGAACAGTCACAGGGTGGAGTATGTGTATTGACTACAGGAGGCTCAACAATGCTACAAAAAAGGATCACTTTCTCTTGCCTTTCGTTGATCAAATTCTTGAGAGGTTAGCCGGCCATGCTTATTACTATTTTCTAGACGAATACTTTGGCTACAATCAAATTGCTGTAGACCCTAAAGATCAGGAGAAGACATTGTTCACATATTCCTTTGGAGTATTTGCTTACAGAAAGATGCCGTTTGGACTCTGTAATGCTCCAGTAACTTTTTAGAGATGCATGCTCTTTATTTTCTCAGATATAGTTGAAAAGTTCATTGAGGTATTTATGGATGACTTTTCTGGTTTTGGTAATTCTGTTAATTCTTTCCTTAAGCATCTATCCTTAGTCTTGAAATAGTGTCAAGAAACAAACCTTATTTTAAATTGGAAAAAATGCTACTTTATGGTAACTGAAGGTATTATTCTTGGTTACCGGATTTCAAGCAAAGGAATAGAGGTTGACAAAGCTAAAGTGGAGGTAATTGAAAAATTACTACCATCTACTAATGTTAAGGCAATAAGGAGTTTTTTAGGACATGCAGAATTTTATAGGAGGTTTATAAATGATTTTTCTAAGATTGCAAAATCTTTGAACAACCTTTTAGTTGCTAACATTCCTTTTATCTTTGATGATGATTGTTCGCATGCCTTTGAAACTCTGAAAGCAAGGCTTGTCTCTGCTCCCATCATAGCTCCTCTCAACTGGGATTTACCATTTGAATTGATGTGTGATGCCAGTGATTATGCTATAGAAGCTGTCTTGGGACAGAGGTAAGACAAGCTTATGCAAGTCATTTACTATGCTAGTCGTGTGTTAAATGACGCGCAAAAGAATTACATTACTACAGAGAAAGAATTACTGGCTGTAGTTTATGCATTTGATAAGTTTAGGTCCTATTTAATTGGTTCCAAGGTTATTTTTTATACTAACCATGCTGCTCTTAAGTACCTTCTAACCAAGCAGGAATCTAAACCAAGATTGATCAGGTGGGTGCTACTTCTTCAGGAGTTTGACATTGAGATTAGAGACAAGGAGGGATTAGAGAATCAAGTGGATGACCACCTTTACAGGACTGATCCTGAAGAAGGGACGCAACCTCCCACTGCTGTGACTGAAACCTTTCCGGATGAGCAACTCTTCATGATTCAAAGGGATCCGTGGTTTGCAAACATTGCAAACTACAAGGCGATGAGGTTCATCCCCAAAGAGTACACTAAACAACAAGTTAAAAAGATTTTAACCGATGATAAGTACTACTTGTTGGAAATACTATACCTTTTTAAGAGATGCTCAGATGAAATTATCCGGCATTGTGTCTCAGATGAGGAAACACAGCAAATTCTCTGGTATTTTCACGGTTCTGAGTACGGAAGTCACTTTAGTGGTGAAAGCACGGCTACAAAGGTCCTTCAGAGCGGGTTTTATATGCCGACTCTCTTCAGAGACTCAAGAGCATTGTGAAAAACTATGACAGGTGTCAGAGAGCTGGGAATCTCCCTGTCAACCATGCGATGCCACAGCAGGGGATTCTAGAGATTGAGTTGTTGGATGTATGGGGTATTAATTTCATGGGTCTTTTCCACCCTCATACTCAAACACTTACATCTTGGTGGTGGTTGATTATGTGTTCAAGTGGGTGAAAGCAGTGGCCTTACCCATAATGATGCCAAAGTGGTGTTGAGCTTTCTTCAAATATATATTTTCAACAGGTTTAGTGTCCCAAGGACACTTATTAGTGATGGAGGAAGCCCCGTCTATAATAAACAACTGGACTCACTTCTACAAAGATATGGAGTCCGTCATAAGGTGGCAATCCCTTATCACCCACAGACAAGTACACAGGTTGAGGTCTCCAATAGAAAACTCAAAAGGATTCTGGATAAGATTGTGAGTACCTCAAAGAAAGACTGGGCTAGGAAGCTTGATGATGCTCTATGGGCATACCGGATGACATTCAAGACTCCTATTGGTATGTCCCCCTATTAGTTGGTCTATGGTAAGGCCTGTCACTTGCCAGTAGAGTTGGAGCACAGAGCATATTAGGCAACAAAGTTCCTGAACTTTGATGCCAAGGCTGCCGATCAGAAGAGGTTGCTTCAACTGAATGAGCTTGATGAGTTTAGAAATTATGCTTATGAGAATGCAAGATCTACAAGGAAAAGACCAAGATATGGCATGACAAAAAGATAGCCACTAGAGCTTTTGAGCCAGGCCAGCAGGTCTTATTGTTTAACTCAAGCCTCAAGCTCTTTCTTGGAAAGCTAAAATCTTGATGGTTAGGACCTTTTATGATCACCAGAGTGTCACCGTATGGTCATGTGGAACTTCAGGAAGAAAACACAGATAGGAGATTCACAATCAATGGCCAGCGGATGAAGGACTATCTTGGAGGCGAGATTAATCGCCAGAGGTCCGTTTATCTGCTGACTTAGCAGATCTAAACATCAAACTAATGACATTAAAGAAGCACTTGTTGGGAGGCAACCCAATAGTCCGTATCCTTTTATTCTAGTTTAAATTTAATTAATATAGTTAATTGCAGTTTTCCTTTATTTTACATATGTTTTGGTCATGCAAAATATTTAAAACAGGAACAAGAGGAACCAGAAGGGAAAACAGAATACCCTAGAGGAAAATAGATTCGGGTGCCTCGGCGCAAAACTTGGCGTTTGGCGCCAGGTGGCACAAATTTCGAGGGGAGCATTCTGTTTGGGTGGCGTTAAACGCTAAGCTGGGCGTTTAGCCCCAGAAGACATGAAAATCGAGACAGATCCCACTGTCTCAGTGGCACTAAACGCTAGGACCGGCGTTTAGCATGGGTGGAAGATCTTAAGGCACGCGTATGCATAGACCTGTGTGCGTATGCATGATCATCTCGTCCCTCAAAAAAAAATTACCGCGCTTGTGGCACTAAACGCCGAAGCTGGCATTTAGCGCCAACAGCACTTGGACAGGTCCTTTGAAAAGGAGTTTCAAATTTTGAAATAAATCTCTTGTGGACCCCACCACCATCCAAACCCACCAATCACATTTCAACCCACTTCCCCAAATCCCCTTCCCCTCCTAACCGTTACCCCCTGCCCCATTAACCCTTCCTTTATTTTTTCTACCTTCCCACCTCCTCCCCTTCCTATAAATACACCTCTTTACCACACACTTTCACCACAACAACTTTCCATCCCCTTTTCTATATTTCCAACCCCTCATCTCTTTTATTTTACTATCCCCATTATTTTCCTTTTATCCACTAAATATCCCTTCCTTTTATTTTTCCACAAAAATACTTTCTTTAATCCTTTTCTTTCTTTCCTTTTAGCCTCCGTCCACTCACTGTCTTCTTTATTTTCTGTTCTTTTCTTTCCTCATGGATGAGCAAATTTCTAGGTTTGTTGTGGCCGTGCCACTATTTTTTTCTCTATCATCATTTATGGCACCCAAGTCTGGAGAGTCCTCCTTAGGTTTTTATTGTTGTTAGTTTGCTTAGTTTGGCAATTTTGGTTAGTGCTATTGAATTCTAGGTGTTTTGTGCTATTTTTCTTGCTTAGATGTTGAGATGGCTATTATAGATGTTCTTTTATATAAAAAAGAGAAAGAGAGAGGTCGCGCATACACTTTTACCAAACAGAGTGTTTGGGCTGTTGTACCGGTGCCGTGCGGATACTATACGTTGGGCATAGTTGCAAGTCACGCGTACGCGAGCCTCATGCATACGCGCAACACCTAGGAAGAGGGTTTTGTCCATCGTGCTAGTGCCGTGCGAATTCTGTGCATTGGGCACAGTTGCAAGTCATGCGTACGTGAGCCTCAAGCGTACGCGCAACATCCCAACCCCGAGCGAACCCCTATTTGAGCGAGCGATGTGCCCCCGCATGTCTTCCCTGTCGCGCGTACGCTTTCACCACGCGTACACGCGACCTCTGTGACTTGAATTACAGGGCACGCTGCCCTGTTCTCCATCTCTTCTCCCTCTTCATTTTTTTTCTTCCTTCTTCCAACCCCCACTTCTTCTCGCCCTCTTCCGGTGGCCACCCTTCTCTCTCTTCCTCTCATTCTTCTCCTACTACCCTCACTTTTACTTATCCTCATCTTCTTCTTCCTTCTTTTTCAAGGTTTCATTTCCTCACTTTCTTTTACTTTCTAACTTTGTTTTGGTTGTTATATTTGGATACCTTAGTTGTTATTAGTTTGCATGTTAGCTTTATTTTTGTAGCTTATTCTTATTTTTCCTATGCTTGTTTTTTTCATGCATTGGTGTTGGATTTTCCTACTCCATTTTTGTGGATTTTAATGGATTATTTTGGTGATTCTTAACTTGTTTTATATTGTTTAGTGATGGTATGGTATTTAGCATTTCACTTTGGTTACACTATACACTTGGTTTTGTCAATTTGTTTGATGTTCATCTCATGCACACCAAGTGTTTGTAAAAAGGAACCAATGTGACTTGCTTCATTTTGGTCACTTTTTTCAAATTAATGCTTAATCTTTTATGACACTTGTGTTCTTTGTGCATTGATGTGGAATTATTTTCTCTTTAATCACCAAATTTTTTCTTGATTATGGCTTGCTATCTTTGTTCAATAATGCAAGATTAGTGCTTTAGTCATCTTTAACTTAATATTTTTCACTTTTTGTGCTTCATTGTCTTGGAGTTAGATTGAGACCGGACTTTTCTCATGTTATAACTAATCTTGCATGTGTTCATTGTTGTTCATCATTGATGCTTGCGATTGCTCTTTTTATGCTATTTACTTATGTTCTACTCTCGCTCTTGCATCAAGTGCTAGTTGATGTGCCTCAATGCTTATATTACTTTTGCACTTACATTTTGTAGCTACCATGTAGTTGAGAACTTTTACCCTTGTATGGAATTATTTCTCACTTGTATCTAGACTTAATGTTTCTTCTTTTTCCTTCTTTTCAAGATGGCCACCAAGAAAGGAAAGGAAAAAGCCTCAAAGAATACACCTACTAGGGCAGTGACCAAGAAAGCACCTAGAAAATAGTTGGCTTGCAAATCACCCGTCAAGCCACCACCTCCTAAACGGCCAAAGACGGCTGAGTGCATAGATGAGGAGGAGAAACAAGTTCCCCCAGACAATCCCGTGAGATTTGCTAACCGCTATGGTGAGCGGATGTATTCAAGGTTGCTTGAGAGAAGCCCCCATTGTGAACGCAAACTCCTTTTGCCGGATCACCTAGCTAAATTTGTAGTGGACCGCATCAAGAGGCATGGTTGGAAATTCTTAAATTGAGATGTGAGCGAGGACAACCTATCTTTGGGGGATGAATTTTATCCCAATTATCACACACCGTCCCTTGAATTGGTTTATGTGTACCAGGAAAATGTCCCGGTATCTGAAGTCGCTATTCAGCAAACGCTTAGACTTTCACCAATTCCAAAAGGGAAGGATGCTTATCAAGAAGTAGAGTTTCTCCGCAAGATATTCGCTTTTGAGTGGGATGCCGTGATTAAAGTCATTGCACAATCCGAATACCGTTGTATTTATGGGTCATGCAAGTATAATTTCAAATGCATCTCGATGAATGCGTTAACCATGGAGGCTAGGGTGTGGCAACAAATCATGTCTCACTATGTAATGCCAAGAACTCATGACTCTACCATCACTGCGGATATGACCGTCCTTGTTTAGTGTATTTTGAAAGAGAAGCCTCTTAATCTTCCAAGACTCATTTGACAAGCCATGGGCCGAGTTCAAACAGTTGACAAATATCCCGTTTCCGGCCCGCCTTAGTCACACGACTAGCATATACGGTTGGAGTCCCACATGAGGCTGATGATGAGATAGCGATAGTGCCTAAGGAAAAAGAATTTGTCCTGCATGAAAAATGGATCAAGCCTCAGGTTGCACCCAAGGACAAGGCCCCACCTTCAGATGGCATGGGACCATCAATTCCATCATCACCATCTAAACCTATGCATCAATTGTTGATTAAGCTCACCAAGAAGATAAATCGGCATGGTCGGATGCTCGAGCAAAGTGAGTGTCGCAACAAGAGATGCTATGAATAATGGAAGAAGCTCATCAACTATGGAAACCCTCCTTTAGAAGAGCCTGACACTCCAGAATTCACTTCAGATCATGGCAGAAAAAGCGATCAAGAAGTGGATATGGAGGCGCCCCTGTCACACCATCCTGAGGCTATTAGAAATGGAGATTTTGAGCCCCTCTTGCTCATCCCTCATGGCACGGAGGACCGTGCTAATGTTTAAGTGTGGGGAGGTCGGTAACTGACTTCTGTGTGTAACAACTCTTATCTCTAACACCCAGACTCTAATTTCTTTTGTTTGTTATGATATTTTATGCTTTGTAGTTATTTGTTAGCATTTAGGTGTTTAGAACTCATTTTTAATACTTTTTACATGATAGTTGTTTGTAAATATCTCTAGAAATTTGATTTGATTCTTAGTCCCTCTTCTAGGATATTTTGTTCACTTTTTTTTTTTATTTTCATTGTGTAATTGGATGTATATAAATTGTGTTTTTCTTGCGTTCCATCCAACCACCAATTTTTAGGATCACTTGATTGAAGTAAAGAGTTTTTTCCAAAAAAGTTATTTTAGGGCATTCCACTAATTTGAATGAAAATTTTTCATTGAACTTGCTTGAAGAAATCAATTTTGAAACATAGTTTAGAACTTGAACACATAAACCTAGTGAGATTTTGAGCCTAATTGATTGGTTGCATCTTTTCAACTACTATATTATTGTGGTGTGTATTAGTCTCTCTAAGATTGTGATCTTTGACTTGTTTCATTTTATATATCTATTATTTAGTGTATAAATGTATTTATATAATTGAGGCCTTTATTTCATTAAAGCTCACATACCCAAATGGCCTTACCCTTTCATCAACCCTTATTAACCCATTTTGATCCTATTTAACCCCTTTTGTTATTTACTTTAGCACATCACTAACTTTAACTGAAAAACAATAAATGTCCTTAATTTGGATCTTTGATTAATTTAAGCTAGTGAGAGTGTACATGATTTAAGTGTGGGAAAATTGGATTTGGGAACATTGGTTAAGAGCATTGGGTATTTTACATTTCCTGTTGAAAACTTTGGAAAATTGGGTACACATACATGCATCAAAAGAGAAACTATATGCATTAACCTTCTATTCATGTAAAAAAAAAAAAAGAGAAAAGAAAAGAAATTAATAAAAAGGGGACAAAATACCCCAAAGTAAAGTAATAAAAACAATGCATATGTAACATAAATGGAAAGGATGCATGAATGTATGGAAAAGAGGTGAATAATGGGTAGTTAGGCTTTGCATAATAGTTAAATAGGTTGTGTTAGGTTAGGTGGGAAGTTTAGGTTAATCAAAGATTTAAATTTTAGTCCACTTAACCAATTACGATCTTACTTTGACCCTAGCCCCGTTATAACCCTTGGAAAGATCTCTTGATATTTGTATGCATGCATTGAATACTTGTTGATTGGTAGAAGAAGAACAAGCTTTAGAAAGTAAGATTAGAAGAGAATTGAGAGAATCAACCCTGAAACACTAGAGAGATCATAGTGCAAATACTTCTGGTGAGGGTTCGATTGCTCAATTCTATATTCCTGACTTTCATGAGCTTTCATCTTACAAGTTTGTTTACATTTTGCTTTGAAAATAAGCTAGTGGAAGTTGTTGTTGATAACTATACTATTTTGGCCCTATGTGCTCACGTATATTCTTGGAGATTGATTTATTTGTAACCAAGTGGGTAGAAGCATTTTTCATTAGTTGCATTCATATAGATAGATTGCATTTCATAAGTCTTACCATTTCCTTTATTCTTTTGGTTTTCTAATGTTTAGCATGAGGACATGCTAATGTTTAAGTGTGGAGAGATTGATAAACAACTATTTTATAGTTTATTTTGGATTGAATTGAGTGAATTTTTGTCAACTCTTTCACACTTATTCATATAAATTGCATGCTTTTATCATTTCTTCCTAATTATGCTTTATATTTGAAAACATTCTTCTTAGGCCCTAAAGATGCTAATTTTTAATTCTCTCCTATTACCATTCGATCTTGTGATGCGTTTGCTAAGTGATTTCAGGATCTATAGGACAGGAATGACTTAGAGGAAGGAATGGAGGCATGCAAAAGTGGAAGGAACTTGAAGAATTGAAGTTTTGAGGATCTAGTACTCGCGCGTACGCTTGGCTTACGCGTACGCGTGACATGAAGCGCATGATTTTATTAGAATTGCATGTGCCAGCAATTTCTGGACCTCTCTTGGGCCCAAATCAAGCTAATTCTGAATGGAGGAAGGCCAAAATTTGAAGGGTGAATGGAAGAACACAAGCATACACACATTGACTTAATTTTTAGCTAGTTTTTGTTCATAGGTTTCTAGAGAGAGAAACTCTTCCTTCTCTCTAGATTTTTGGTGCACTTTAATTACATTTTGTCTCAATTACTCATTTAGATCTTGTTAGATTTCTATTTTGTCGCTTTAATTATAGTTTCTCTAGCTTAATTTCACTTAGAAACTTTGTTGACTATTCTCTCTTATTTTATTAGTTTATGGATCTTGTTAATTTTGAATTTTCATTAATGCATTGAAGTTTTCATGATTTATATGTGTTAATTGAGTTGTGATTATTGCCAATTAGTAGTGGGTAGACTTAATGGTGTTTAATTTTCTCAATTTTTTGATGTCCTTTATTAGTGCTCACCAAGTGTTTATGAAAATACAACTTATAATTATGAAGTAGTTTCTTATTCTTGGCTTTGGGGTTGAGTAATTGGTGACTCTTTGTCAAAATCAAATATTGATTGGTAATTGAAAGTTGCTAGTTGTTTTGAATTCCACTAAAGCTAATCTTTCACTAGGATTTGATTAGGACTTGTGGACTAGAATCAATTGTCCTCGCCTGACTTTCCTTCAATTATTAGAGGATAACTAACTGAGAGTAATAGACAATTACCATCATAATTGAGGATAATAATGAGGATAGAAATTCTAATTCCCACCCCTAGCTAAGGCTCTTTATATTGATTAATTGTTATCCCTTTTTGTTGACTTTAATTCTTTAGCTCTCTTAGCTTAATTTCATATTTCTTAGTTATATGCACTTTTTATTGCTATCATCTTATTGCATGCTTGTTAGATAGTTATTTACTTGAGTGATATTTCTAGTTGTTTCAATTTAATTGTTAATTATTCATTGCTTTTAGAATTCTAGTCACTTTGCTTTCTCCGCAAGCAATTCAAAATTCCCAATTTTTCAAAATTCCCAATTTTTCTACTCCCGGTAATTGATTTGATTGTTCTGACACTCTTCTAAATTTTGATTGGGGATCATTTGTCGATTTAGGCTATACTTGCGACACTTGAGTTAAAAATCCTTTGGAATTTTTCTAGACCGGCATTTTTCCTTCGTCACTAATCAATTCATCTGATAAGCAGTTTGCATTAATGAATAGTTTCTACAAGAATTTCAAAGTTGCAAGGTGTGTTAAATTAAACATTGCTTCCTATAAAATGTTTTATGCATAAGAGCATAGTAAGCAACATTAGGTCAATAATATTAAAACTACAGCATTCAACATCAATTCATCTGATAAGCAGTTTGCATTAATGAATAGTTTCTACAAGAATTTCAAAGTTGCAAGGTGTGTTAAATTAAACATTGCTTCCTATAAAATGTTTTATGCATAAGAGCATAGTAAGCAACATTAGGTCAATAATATTAAAACTACAGCATTCAACATAAGTTAAATTTTGAGAGTACACATTACACCAGTGACTAGTTATATTGGTGCAGCGTGTAACACCCTACTATACTTAATCTTATGCTTAAGTCATAAGACTGAGATAGTAAGGTATTACGACCTCTAAAAATAGTAATATATATATATAATAATAGAGAAAAGATACTTAACTAGGAGCCTTGAAAAATGGGTAAAATAAAAATCGCAAAACCAAAAAGCGCAACGCTCAGGAAATGATTACTTGCGTGCTAAGAAACCTAATAGGAACATGATAAAGTTAAGCAAAAGAATAAAGGAAAGCCAAGGAAACAGCATAACTAGCCCCTGACTTAGCCTGCGAAGCTAAGGCTAGCCAGAGGATATATATATATATATATATATATATATATATATATATATATATATATATATATATATATATATATATATATATATACATATGAACACACATAGGTATCCCCAAAATATACCAAAATACCAAAATAAACTCCTATCTCTCCCTCAACCTCTAAGAGGAGCAGCATACACAAGTTACTTGGAGAGTAAGCTAAACAAATATATACATATATACAACCAAAAACCAAAATACACCCAAGGACTACTTCGCTTCCCAAGATCCAGACGTCTAGCGAGGAGCCTCTCGACCTGCATCTGAAAAATAACAATATAATATGGAATGAGAACCGGAGGTTCTCAGCATGGTAAAAGTGCCACGCGCATAAGAAATACGGTCCTGAAAATGCCATAGGCAATCCTAGAACTCCGTTATTCAATTATCCAACTTAAGTACTAAACAGAAGTCATAAACAGGGGTAGGTATTCTAAATCTGTCTAACTTACTCAAGTTCAAGCTTAACCTAACACCAAACCATTTTTCTTCGTTTCCTCCATCCTTTCATCATTCAGAATGCAACAGAAACAAACAACCAAACAAGTTCACGCACAAGTAATGATCAAATAGTACAAATAGCAAGTATAACAAATAGCGGGTAATATATATCAATTAGGCATACCCATAAAATGCATAACAATCAATACAAACAAATGCATATGATGCATGCCTGTCCTATGGCTGATGGGGCCCATCTGTCGGTTATCCTGCCAACCCGACAAGTCCGAAAACCTTAGACTGTCCCCCGTTGCGCATCCCCAAGAGTCTATGCATAGAGTTCACATTCATATTTCATAAAATCACTCAATGGGGGCTATCCATACCCGGGAATTTATACGTGCCCGGTCACCCTTACGACGTAGGGTCAACAGAGTATCGAGATTCAACCTGGAACACGTGATGGCGAGCCACGGCTCTTACCCAGGGAACTCGTATCTCAGATAGCATTATTCATAAGCCATTTCATAGTCATAATCATTATTTAATCATTCATCAAGTCATGGCATATTAACTCCTTTTATTAACAATCTCCCTTTCACATTTTTCATCGTCATTCCCTTATAATTCATCTTGATTACCCTTTCCGGATCCTGACCAAACTTCTTATCAAACTCTTCTCATCCTTCTTAATATCGAATAATCTTAAAATCAACCCAACTCTAACATTAAATCAATCACATCACACGAGGATTGAACTTTAACTTCTCGAACTCATGACTATCACTAAGACATCCTCGACACTCTATTTTCTTTTCTGTTTCTAATATAGCAAATGAACTCGGAATTGTACAAACTTTATGTCCAGGCGTTCATATTAAAATAAGCTTTCTAACAAACTAAATATCATAATTTTCTGATTTTTCTAGCCTCAGGAATAAAGGAAAAACCGTGACTGCTCTGCAGTGCATAAAACCAGAAAAACAGCAGCAGCATGTGATATTCAAAATTCAATATAAAATCCAAGTTAAATCCAATGACTTTGAAAATTAATGTAGTTAAACTTTACTCATCCAAGTTTCTTTCTCAATTAATTCTGAGTCAATACCATTTTTAATGAAAAAGTTACATTACCTGGAAGTTAAGTAAAAATGAGACAAAATCTGTTTTAAAAACCAACAAGCTTAGTACTTTTCAATTGGAATAACTTTTATTACAAAACTTCAATTAAGCTAAATTTTGATTTGAGAACCCCTAGCTCATCCAGAAACAAGTGTGTCTTGGTTGCAACCCACTTTCTATTTAATTTTAAGAGTTACAAGCATTGGAAGTTGATGCATAGCTTGCTGAAATCTGTTTCTTTTCAGTTTTGACCACCAACATTCAAAAATTCACAGCTCCCAATCCTCAACTCTTAAAATTCTGAAATTTTAGAGAAATAAAGCAAGTTAATCAAATTTTATAACAAAATTGGTTTCGCTCCAAAACTCAACTCGTAAAAGTCGCAGCAAGACAAACAAGTTACTGCTCTATTTGATCTTTTCTGCTGCTGGACAGATTTAACAACCTAACTTTAAAAATTTGCCATAAATTGTATATTTAACAAAAAGGTCCCAAATTTTCCAGTTTAGTTCCTTATATTCCCAAGTTTAGCCCAAACTTGGTCTCATGCAATTCCGATCATTACATAATTAGTTACAGCATATACAATACCACCACAACACAACTCTATATCCTTATTAACAAACACCAATTCTAATCCATCATAAATAAATATAAGAGCACAACATTAATAACTTTCACACCTCATAATTCTAATATATAAATTCACTAACAAATCTATTCTAACAACATTACAAGGCTAATCATTAAATACAACAAACAATCCAACTTATTCTATGGTTCCTCTAACCTAAGTTTTCACAACACCGTAAATATTAAACGTGCGAAACTTAAACCATACCTTGGCCGATCACTTAATTCACCCAAGGCAGCCTCACAACTCAAAATTACAGCCCCTCCAAGCTCAATCAAATAGCCCCAAACCAAGCTTGATCACCAACAAGCCTCCAACAAGCATCAACATTCACATACACACTACCTAAACCACAATTAACACATCCAAACATAACAACTTAATACCCAAATTCCTAAATTCAGAAATTTCATTAGGGTTTAAGATCTCTTACCTTTACCCACTGATCCTTGGGCAATACCCACAAGAAATCAAGTCTAGTGGACCCCTAAAATATGAAAATCATCAAGGAATTGAGTTTCTCAAACCTTAAACCCGAAACTCATATACCAGCAGAAATGGAGCTAGGAAAAAGCGATTTACTTACTGTTTTATTTGAATAGAATTGAAGAACTCAACGAGCCCGACGCGTGACCGCAAACGGCTCGTCAATCGGAGCTCCGGATCAAAAGTTATCAAAGAAAGAAGATCAAGCTAGGTTTTGGAATTCATTCTCTTCTTCTCCATGCATTTACGCTGCTTCTGTTGTGTTCTAAGGCAGAAAATGAGCTTTAGCTCATTTATATACTGGGCTGGTTGGGCCCGCGGGCCTGGTTTGGGTCCGGTTCAACCGGCTCGGCCCATTCGGCTCAATTTTGGGCCAAATTTTTCGAAAGTGATATCAAAATTCTCGTTTTGCCGAGCTCTATCCTATTTTGATATTAGTTTTGCATATTTAATTTTTCTATTGAAAATTCGATTTATTGACTAATTATATACCGATTTTAGCGGGGTTTACACAGCGCTGCCTCAACTTGTTATCCTATAACTGCAAACTCTTTCAAGCCTCATACATTAGAGTATTTCTTGTGCTCAATTTCATAGTCAAATAAATGTATCACATACTTCTCTCCCATCTATATCCTCTCTTCTTGCTTTCTCTTTTCATCAAGTAACATAACCATTAGATTTATATAAACTATAAGAGTTTAATTGTTATAAAATCTAAATTGGACCTTGAGAAACATTTCCAAAGGTACATCACAAAATATTTACAAGTCTTGAAAGCTTCGTAGACTTTGACTTTAACTACATAATACAGACCAAATATTGAACAAACAAAAACAAGAAACTGTGGGTGAACTCTCATGAATGTCATTTCTTTGAACATCAGAGATTAAAGGGAATTCATAACTTAGAGAAGAATGGCTCAAGAAATGTAACAGCATCAACAAGTTGATGGTCCAATCCAACTTCCTCCATTGCCTCTCCTTTTGTAGTGTCTCCATCATCCTTATCACCTTCTTCTACCTTACTACTAGGCAAAGCCACTTCACCTACAAAACAGCACAATTTCTATTAATATATAAAACGTAACCAATACATGTCTTACTACTTGACAAGTATCACAGCTCCATGCTCAACACGTGTGTATGCTGATTTCATAATGTGGAACTTGCTGGAAATATAGTAATGAAAAATTTCAAATACAATAATAATAATAATATTATTATTATATATACAATCTGCATCATCTATACTATATATTATATAATATAAGACAAAATAGTATATAAGACACTTTCTCCGTAATGTCTTTTATTTTACCCATTGGATTCAAAACTTCAATTTGAAGCTCTCAAAGAATTTGAGATCTGATTCTTCAGCCACATATTCTAACATTGGTTGTCTTTACCATACCACATACTGAATATTGGAAACAAGATGGGTGAAAACTACGACTATGTTTCTAATGTCAATGCGAGGAAGCTTTGTTGGAACTGTAACACCCTCACTGTCAGAATGTCACGCTTCCGGCTGCAGCACTCTGATAGCAAGAATATTACGATGACTCTCATATATATAATAATAACCTATGAGCCTTTAACCCAAAACTGTATCGTTGTTCTTTAAGAAAAGTCAAAAAAAATACTTTTAAATAAAAGAAAGCACGCATATACATATACAAAACTTCTTACTCAAGTAACTTATACATATTATTTACACACAAATCATACAACTCCTATCCCTCTTACAAGACTATAATATTAACGGCGAGGAAAGAGTAAATAAACAATAACTAAACTATACATCCATATCGCATAAGCTAACTCAAAGATTCTTCATAAGCTTCTTCGTCTATTTCCTGAAAAAAAAAGCCTGTATGGGGTGAGAACATCGTCCTCAAAAGGGTTCTCAGTAGAGAGTTTTAAGAATTGCTATAAGAAGATA
Source organism: Arachis ipaensis (assembly GCF_059453495.1). NCBI lineage: Eukaryota > Viridiplantae > Streptophyta > Magnoliopsida > Fabales > Fabaceae > Arachis > Arachis ipaensis. Next base: position 25,456,097 of record NC_142436.1, read on the forward strand.
CGTATAAAGAGAAGAATTGATTTCAAGGCAGTAACTATCGTTCGTCCTATGAATCCCTTTTAAAAAAAAAAAGAAACAATGGCAATTCATCAAAAACCTTTTCAAAGAAACAATAATTAATTTTTAGATAAATCCAAAAACCTCTCTTTTCTTATAAGAAAATCTTAATCAGAAACTAAACTCAGCATTCAGCCCATCACATAATCAATCAACACAATCATCACCTTATCACCAATAATCTCAAAAGTGCCACATCAAAACAAACAAGGAAAGCACAAGTATAGATAGCAGTTACATCAACTAATTCAAGTAGTAGTTAATAACAGTTTAACAATTAGGCAAACCAAATTAAGTTCAAACCCAAACAAAGCATACAAATGCAAATGATGTATGCTTTTTCTATGGCTGATGAGTCTCATCTGTCGATTATCAAGCCAACCCGACAAGTTCGGTTTGCTAAACCCTTGGACTGTCCCTTGACGCGCATCCCCATGAGTCTATGCATAGCTTTTTCTCATGTATATATCAAATCGCTCAATGGGGGTACAGTTCCTGAGAATTTATAAGTGCCTGGTCACCCTTACATCGTAGGGTCAACAGAGTATCGAGTCTCAACCTGGAACACATGGTGGCAAGCCACGGTACTTTACCCAAGGAAACTCGTATCTTAGATAATTTAAATTCATAAGCCATATAAATAATTTAGTTATAATTCATAAATATCCACATCATTCTCAATCACATCGCATTCATCATCATACATCAATCATACTTAATCATTATCTTTCATTATCACACCTCCCATTCCGTTCATCAATAGTTCCAATTCAATACATAATTCATTCTTTTCTAAATGAATCAAACTTAAAACATACTCATTTTCTTAATAACTCAAAATCAAACCATATAACCTTTGAATCTGAATCTTTTTAAATAATCATCTAAACAAAATCTCTAATTTTTATAAAATTTCGGCAACATCTCCTCTAAACTTGGACTCTGCCACCCTTTTTGGGTCCCATCCAGATATCCCTCAAACTCCTTTATATCATCTCTAATACCAAACCAATTTTAATATCTCAAACCATGTTCAATTTTTCAAAAATCATTTTTGATAAATTAACCCAAATCCAATGTATCAAATCCTTTTTAATAACTCAAACTCATTTCCATTATCAAAACATTTACAATTCTCAAGAAAATCAACTCAGCAACCACCAATTTATCAAAAATCAATCCATAACCTAAATTTTTCAATCTTCTCAAACAATCAATCAATCAACCACACAAATAACTACAATCGACCAAAAAAATTCAAACCTTTCCATAAGACTTACGAAATCACAAAAATATACATTTCGCATTAATATCGATTTATAACAATTCTCATAAATTAAAATGAGTTTAAGGAAAGCGCCCCTACCTCGATGTCGCAATCGTATTATTTAACGTAACAATTTTCTCTATCCCCAATTCGTGGCAACAGTAGTCATTCCAACACAACCGGAATGGCAGCGGCATCACCCACAACTCTAGTAGTAGCAACAGCAACTTTGGAAGGAAATTTAATAGAAGCTGAAGCAAATGCAAGGGCAAAATAGAACATGTCATCAAAGGAGCAATAATCAGAATATTGGTTGTAGAACAAAACCAATCTTACCAAAAGAAATATGGGAATGGAGCAGCAACTCTGGTACTCAGAAGAACACAAACCAGAGACCAGGGCATACATTCTAGTGGCAGCATTAACCGGGGTAATAGCGACGTTGATTCCAATGATACTCCAGTAACAGCGACATCAGTAATCCTCACAGCAGTAACCAAGGTTGCAACAAAATAGAGAGTTCAAATTCAATGGAATCGGAAATGGAAATGAATTCAACGGAATTGGAAATAGAGATAGCTTACAATGAAATAATAAAGCAGCAACAATAGGATTTTCGGGTAGCTCCATCGTTGGTTCCCAACAACTCCAACGGCAATACCCATGGCGGCAGAGACTCTGGCAATTGTGAAACCAGAAGCAGGGGCAGAAAAGAACAATATAGAGCAAGAGCAGCAGTAGCTTCTTCTGACAATAGCTCCTTCTCCGACGAGCTTCAATGGTGGCAGAACAGTGACCCTGATGGCGGCACAAGACTCACCAACGACCCTGGCAGCGGTGGAGATCCTTTCTTCCTCTTTTATGTGTGTGTTCTGCGATGATGACGGCTTGGGCAACAGGGGCGGTGTCAACCCAGCAGCAGCGATGGCATGGCGGTTCGGCGCTGATGGAAGCACGGCGGTGACGCAGCAGAGGCTCCCTCCTCCACTAGCTCTCATGCAGTTCACAGCGGCGTTTCACAGCCCAGCGACGGTGACTATAACGCGACGAGCAGCTTCTTCCTCGCGGTGACTGGCTCCCTTCGTGCTTGATGGCGTTTGGTGGCAATGAAGGCATGGCGGCGATGCTGTGCAGTGGCGGCGCGACGGCGGGCTGAACGTGGTTGGGTGTGGCACAACTAGCTGTGCATCTTCTTCCTCCTCTTCTCGCGGATCTCTCTCTCTGTTGTAGCTCCCTCATCCCCGGTGCCCTCTTCCTCTCAGATCTCCTTCTCCCTTACCAAAGCAGCGACGGCAGTGGCAGTGACACCCACCGTGCCGCCTTCCTCTCCTTCCCCCTTCTCCCTTTCCTGCGTCTCCCTTCCCCTCTCTTCCCTTTCTTTCTTCTTTCTTTTTCTGGTTTACTGAAGCTATTAGGTTGTTTTTAGGGAAGGGGTATGGCGGCTAGGGTTAGGGAAATTAGGGTTAGGGTTGTGTTTTGGGGATTTAGGATTTTAATTTGGGAATTAGGATTTTGTAATAAAATTTGGGGATTTTGGGTTAATTTGAAATCTAATTAAATCTCTAAAATTACTATAAAATATTATTTATTGTATCAAAATACTAATTAATTTGAAATCAAATACTATAATTTAAATTATAAGGTAATATAATTAATTTTCTTTATTTATAAAAATATTAGTATTAAATTTCGAAATCTCAATTACTTAAACCCAAGGCTTTGAAAACCGAACTGATCATCAAATCGTTCTCGTTACTGGTTCACTGGTTCATAGGTTCAACCGGTTCGACCGTGGTTGAACTAAAAAAAATCGTTTTATAATAAAATAATAAATAAAATATAAATAAATACATTAAAACATAATTATAGTTTAATATAAACTTTAAAATATCATCCAAAATAAACATTTGTTATGATCTCATTCAAATACAAACTTAAGTCAAATAACAAAAACAACCAACTAAACATAAAATGCCAACATCCAAGTTTGTCATCAATCATATTTATTCATATTCACAATTTTATCACATTCATTCATATTCATAATCCCTTGCCTTATTCAACAGCACAAAAATTGAATTCAGTTAACCATTTATCCACTTGAAATGAAAATGGCAAATAAAACACCTGCTCTGAGAACATCAGCAACAGCATCCTCTGCTGATTTTGCATACTTCTGATATTCATGTGGCCACTACATGTTACTATTTAATATTAGGAGGGGTACTAGTTATGCCCAATAGAATTATTTAGTCTTTTATGAATATAGATAAGAGACTTTTATCAATGTATTAAAGGAATTAATGAATTGATATTGAACTTGGTTCAATTTGGAGTTTCTCTCCCTAATTCATGGAAGGAGTTCTAACATTGGTGCTCTCGCTAAAAGGTTTCTTCCATTTTTCATGGGAAAAACAAATAACTCAACAATCTGAAAATACATTTCCAATATTCAATGGGAAATACGGTTATGGATGCACACCTGAGGAGCAGAGATTCATAGAGGTGGAAAGAGGTTTGAAAGGGAAAGCTCTAAGATGGTTTCAGTTATGGAAGGTGCTCAATCCATTTGCCAATTTGGAAACATTCGAAATTGCTGCTAAAAAATTGAGTGGGAAGAGATTAAAGCTAGAGTAAGGCAACAACGGCAACCAAATCTCAGCTATCAACAGAACAAGACTCGCAGCAGCATCAACAGAAATTCAAGAAAAAAGAGAGGCCGAAATCGATGCAAATTCAGATTCAACAAGCAATTTAGCAACAAATCCAACAACAGATCACAAATTCAATTTCACAAGATCAGTTCACAAATCAACAAAACTAGAATATGAAATTGACGAAGAAGAAGAATCAGATTTCAATTTTGAATTTCAACCACAACAACAATAAGAAGAATTAAACAGAAATTGCAAATCAAGCACGAATTCAAAATTCAAATCCAAAAATTCAATAAAAAATAACTATAAATCTAGAAAATCAAGTACGCTTAGAGACAATTGCAAAGAAAGTAGCAGATCGCAACAATAGTGGGAAAATCAGAACAACTTTCAAAGATTCAAGCAGAACCGCTTTTATCATGGAGTCTTCAGCAGCGGCTTTCAGCGGGGGTGACTTCTCCTCTCTCGCAGCTTCGGTCTCTCTCGCTTCCTTCCTCACATGACAGCGATGACGATGGCTTTGCGTAGCTCCAACAAACCCTAGCAGCGGCGGTGATGGATTGGCAGCGATGGAGGCACGGCGGCGACGCAGCAGAGGCTCCCTCCTCCACTGCGGTGGCTGTGATTTTCGAAGGCTGACTTCGTGACGGTTCGTGGCTGCGTGCGAATAGAGCTAGTTGACGTTAGCACAACGGAAGTTGTGACGGCGGCGGTGGCTCGATGAAAGTTGCGCCGGAAGCTCGAGGTGAGTCAGACTGGAGACGTGAGAGGTAAGAGTGGAGGCTGAGGCTCGAGAGGAGAGGAGTGGGTCTGTGCCTCTGTGGGTGACTAGGGTTCTCTTTTGGCCCTTTCAGCATGCAAAACGCAGCGTTTTGCCCATATTAAAAAACCGGCCGAATCACGGTTCGGTTTGACCGATCGGTTCCTGGCCGGTTCGGCAGTTTAACTCCGGTTTTCAAAACTGACGGTTTTACTATCTGTTCGAACCGTATTTAACAGTGGTTCCTGGTTCGACCGGCCGGTTCGAACTGGTTTTCAGAACATTGCTTAAACCAAGCCATATAAAATTCTTATTATTTTATATTTGCTAAACTTTATTATTTAAATAGAAAATAATTTGATAATTATAAAATCAAATAAAACCTTAAATTACTTTAAACTCAATTAATCAAAATTTGCTTTTATTATCTTTAATAAAATAATTTCTGAGGTTAAGATATGTAATGAATAAATAAATCAAAATTAGCTCTTAATAAGATTTTCTGAAATTTCTGGGTCTTACAGGAACTTTAAGGTATATGTGATTAGGATTTGGGAACATCAAACTAAGTTCAACGAGAAGGAGGTTAAAGCATAGAGATTATCCTTCAAGATAGTAAGGTAACTACATCCCAAACAAAATTGCTATTACTAATATGTTCGTTGCACCTAAATCAGTATAATACACAAGTATAGATATCTCTAATGAAATATATTTGTTGGTTTACTCTATTGAAAAATGCAGGGTGGAAGGGGTCATGCTTCAATACCCAAGTCTATAATTAAGAAATGGAGTGGTGCATTTCAGGTGTTTCAGATGTATATTATAACGAACTTTATAGTGGTGGACAAGAGGACCATAAAAAAGCCCACAACATATCACTGGATACTGAATTTTTCACACAGGACGGAGGTCAATCACATTATGAATCCTACCTTTCCTCTTCATGCATTTCTATTCAAGATTACATCGGAATTGCTCACAGCTGATAAGATCGACAACTCAGAGCTATTTGGTTAGTTTTTTTCACAGCGAGTTTAAAATCATCATTATAGAAACCAAGTTTACATAAAATCTATTTTTTTCCTTAGACATGATTGATGAGGTGGTTAGAAAGCATGATCCCAGAGAGTTGGTCACCAGGAAAGGAAAGCAGACCTAACGGTTGGTTGTAGTGTTGCAAGATCTGGAGTAAGTTTTCTTATAAGAGAAAAAACATGTAATTCATATAAAATAACTCACATTCATATACTACCTGCATTCTTTTGTATGGTACTGATGGCATTCTTCTATATGTGTTATTTTAAAATATAGAAAAAATAGGATTAATTGTACTTTATTTGGTGAAATGGTCAATAAGATACTACCACATCTGGAAGATGAAAGGCTGGAGCAACTTATTCGAGTTATATAATACTTTAAGAAAATTAGGTGAAACGTTATATACTTATAACCAGCATATAGTCTAATAAAATGATTCCATCCGGTATTTATGAGTATTTCTAATTTTATCAAGGGCAAATTGGACCAACTTTGGTCCAGAGTTGAAAGAAGTTGGATTTAGGGACAGGTTAGATGGTTTTATTTCACCTTTTTTTCTATTTTGTGGTAAAATTCGATTAAGCCAACGTCTAAAAGTTCTGTAAAAATTACTGAAATCTATATGGTGTAGATTGCTAAAGGGGGCACCATCCAATGCTTCAAGAATAAGTTAGATGTCATCCCAGAGTGGCTGGTCTGACATAGAAGAGATTACTAATGGGTCTGCATTAGTTAAAACCATTAATAAGGCCCTGAGTTCCAAAGAGGTAAATTAATAGTTTTTTCGTTAGGATATAATAGCTTCATTGTTTCATTATGGAACTAATATTGCTTAAATATATAAAGTATCTTTGATTATTAGATATATTAGGTAATTTAAATACTTTTTATTGTCAGTGTTGGTGTTCAATCAACAGATTTGATAAGCAAAGGAAATAAATTTCTAATTTGGAATAACCACACACAGCTTGATAAATATTGTCACTTATTTAAAGTTTTCCTTTCGGGTTCCACTTTTTTTGAAATTCACATCTATAGATAGGTTGATTATTTTGTATACAACAAATTGTATCTAATATTAGCTTGAATGGAAGGAGGGTCCTATTTGGGTTGTTGGAACTATTGTGGCCATAAATTGCAACAATAATGATTGGTATTACAAGGCCTGCAGAAGGTGTCTCAAGAAAGTTGAAACACCAGTCGATAATAGATACGAATTTGACAAATGTGGCCACACACATGGAATCACATCTATAAGGTTGTCGTAATGAAGATCTGAACTAGTGTTAATAGCTACTTCGATTTGTTATAAAGCATCCTAATTATGAATATTTTTCATGTTGATAAATAGATACAAGGTAGAGGTCATGGTTTTTGATGGAACAGGCAGCATTTCTCTCTTGCTATAGGATAGAGAGACAAGCCAATTATGTGGGTGGACGTGAGGATGAATACCCCATACCCTAGACAACATGATAGGCAGGAGGCTTTTCGTTTAAGATAAATGTGAAAGTTGCCAATATCAGTGGCTATGACCAAGTGTTCACCGTGATGAAGTTATGTGACGATGAAGAAGTTGTTGACAAAAACCTACCCAAGAATTACGATGGCAATTCACAAGTGAATGTGACGATATTAAAAGAATTAACATGTACATTCAGATTTTAAGCTAATGCCACATCAACTGTACCCCATAATACTTACGTAAAATTGTGTCAACACTGTTCATAGGAGAATGGGTGTAGTAACTCAGTTGATACATTTGGGAACATCACTAATCTTAATACTAACACTAACCCTGATCCTCAGTATACTATGGTAAGCAGTTCAAGCAATGGTAAATTGTTATTTTTAATTTAAAAAAATTAGGATTGATTATGCTATGTTCTTCTTTGTAGGATGCTAGAGAAGATTTCATATCCAATCTTAAGTGTAAAACCCCTATTAAAAGAGTTACAAATTGCTTGAGATCTAGCTCTAGCAGTGCAAACCAGAATGAAGATGATGGACAACTCTCAAGAAATAAGTTTAGCCGAAAGAATGACAAGAAGTAAAAATCGATAATGATAGATGGAGAAAATTAAGTTTTTAAATTTGTGTTCAAGCATTGGCTTAATATTTATGCTATTTTAGTGGTATTTTGTTTTATTCGTGAGTAAGACATCAATATACTTTGTTATTGGAGAAAGCATGTACTCTTATAACTATGAGTTTTTTCATTATTTGTGATGTTATTTTTATACCAATTTTATTAAGCTTATGATATATGGCAGTCAACACATATTATGGTCTAATTCACATATCACACATGTAACCTGATTATAACCAAGTTAACAGATTTTATAACATAAATCATTCAAAATACAAATCGTATTCAGTGTCTTACTAATACTCAGAGGTTATATTATAGAGAAAAGAACTGAATTAAAATAAAACGACTATGGATTACAAACCTAATTTAATGTGTTAGTAAAACTCAATTTATCGCTTCAATAAAAAGAAGAATTCAGATATGACTTTTTCCAATAATTTAAAAGGGAGTGTTAACCAACAAAGAGGGACTATGATACTTAGTGGTGAGAATCAATTTTTACTCAAGACCAAAAATATGTTCAAATTAAAAAAAATGGTTTAGTAATTTGGAAAATAGTGAATAGAGACCTTGGTGTTAGAATCCAAAGGAACTCAATATATAAATTTAAACCCATATCCTAATGCATATATAAAAATCGATATAAAAGTTTTCATAAAGTATGACTAGGCAAGATTAAAAACCCATTACTTATATCAATCTTTTTATATAAGATTTACATCTTTACCTTTCATAGTCAAATAGATTAATGCATTGACAAATTTAGCTTATTGATGGATGTGGTGTCAGTTAAAAAAAATACAAATCTATTAATATAGAGCTAAAATTAAATATATAAATAGAATAACTTTGGAATATGGATTCACTGTTAACCATTTTGAAAATCTTATCAGCTGATCTTTGGCACATATCTTATAGAAGGATAAATCATTCATGAAATGTCTATTTAAGAAAATTTACTTACTAAAGCAAAAATAAAAAGTAAAGATACAAATCGTCGGTTAATTTTTATGGAAGTTTACCAAATGTACATTTCTATCTAATAAAAAATGAATACATTAGCCAATAGTCAAAGCTTTTGTATACATGCAGTACCCAATGCATAGATGAACATTTTATAGTAAAGATTGAGAATGTTAACATCCACAAGATTATTTATAGGAAAATCAATCCAACACAATTTAGTTAATCTCTTACAAAAATTACTCAAAAGTTACTTTTGTAATACCTTACACATGCGTTAAGATTAAGTAATTTTTTTCTTTTTATCCTAAATACTATTGCTATATCAGTATTTTATACCAACGTAGAAATATTAATTTAAAAAAAAAACTTTTTTCAGTCAACGGTTTGTTTTATTTTAATCTAATCGAACTGAGTAGGATAACGACAACTGACCGGATATTTATTTCAATTCATCTGCATGTTGATTGACTAAGATATCTTATACTTGAATTAATAATAAGTTAAAAGGTTGACCATAATAAAAAAATAAAATAAAGAAAAACTATATATAAACCCTCAATCCTAAACATAAATATAAATATCAATTCTATATTAGCATCATATATATATATTAATCTAAAAATTGAACATATTAATTTTATTGTAGGCTGTCAAAATGATGCTTTAAATTTCAAATAATTTTCACCTAAACATAACATTCATTTAAACACAATTTAAACTTTTTTATTAAAACACACCTAAAATGATTAGTAAATAAAAGGAAATCATAGTTTATAAGAATATGAGTGTCTTACTCATATATACGTACTAGGTACCTTTCTATGTATTATAGTCTCATCAAAACCTCCTAACATCAAAGATTTTTTAAATATCTTATATAAAACTATAAAATTTACTTAAAATATTTAATAACAACAGGAGTAAGACATAAATTCTTTTAAATATTGGCCCAACTTTCTTGGTAAGCTAATTAAAAGTCATCAGTACCATAGACAATTTTAGTAATGTCACCAGTATTGAAGTGCATTAAATTTATATCATGATATATATAGCTTGTGAATTGATGTCTTTGGATATAAATTCACAATTAAATTATGAATATTTAAACAGAGTAATTGTTACATGGTCCATTGTATATGTTTATTCCTGTTTTAACTTACCTATTATGATCGATATTACGAGTACAAAATTCATTAATTAGATTTATTTTCATAGAATAAAATAACATCTATAATAATAAAATTAAAAAGCATATTCATGTTCATAAATACTATCAAAATAATAATCTATAGTAGCCTCCAAGCTAAAAAGGTATATCCGATCAATTAAAATATATCTTTAAAATTATTTAAAGTTTATTTTTGAGAATATGATTTGGTTTATTTAAGAAAAACTTCCTCAATCTTGGCTAAAATATGTTACACTTGATTTTGTGGATTTGTAACTTCCTTCTTTTAATCTATTCTCTCGATTTAATACCAAGAAGATTTATATCTTCACTATTTCCACATCTTTTCAATGATGCACCTGAATAGACAAAACTAGCAAAAATAGTTACCTCAAGTCCTCATTTCTAAAGAGATATCTTCCGCCAATTAATTATTTGAATAGTATACAATATATATATAAAAGCAAATGTTAAATTTAACAATCCGTCATTATAAATAATCAGTGACAATTATCACTAACGATAAAGAAAAGAAAGCCTGTTATTATTTAAAAAACTTATCTCAACCTTTTATTCTTTGCCTTCCAAAAATGAGTGACATAGCACTTAGAAAATTTGATCTTTCACACCTTGGCGATGATCTCCTATGGATGATCTTTGCCAAGGCTGGCCCCAAATCAGTTGGAAGGCTCAAAACAACCAACAAGGTGTGGAATTTTAAACTCACATCATCAATGTTTGTGAAATAGAATTTCTTAGAGAGCCAACATAAAAATAAGAGTGTCATTGTTGGTGTTAGATACCCCTCTTTAGATGATTTCTGTCAATGATTTGTGCGAGCTGTGGCAGATAGCGGGAATCAAATTCAACTCAATATTCCTGTGGACATCAACAACTTTGGATTCTATACATCTATAGGCTCTGACCATGGAATCCTTTGCATAAAAGGTTGTCGCAGGGAGACATTGATTCTTCCCTTTTTATTTTAAATCTCCTAACGAGAAAGTCCAGATATACAATAGATATGGCAAGGAAACACTAATGTTATGCGGTGTCTCTTTATGCATTCGGGTTCTTACATGATTTTTTTGAGTATCGGGTACTCCATGTGTTCAAAAAAAAAATATATGTTCTGGACTCTGTACAACTCCTTTGATGCTGACTAAAAACACTTGGGAAGCTATTGATATGCTATTATAATAAACCAAATAATATTTTATAAATAATTTAAATTGTTTTTAAAAAAGATATGTTATTATAATATTTTCTATTTACAAAATTTTCTTGAGGGTTAGAAAATTAAAATAATTTATCCTGATGTTATATCTATTGACAAAGCTTAATAAACTACTTTATAAAAATTTCCAAAGAAAAATAAATCATAATTATGTAGGTGTTATGAAAATTTTTAATAGATATTCCAATGGCTCTTTTCCTATATAATACAATAAGAAAAAAATATATATATTATGATGAAAAATAATGATAATACATTCTCATTATTTTAAGAAAATATATTTAAAAAATACTTATGGTTTGATAAAGTTAGAGTCAATTTTTCATTTCATTCTTAGTAATATATGTTGCATTTTTTGTTTGTTGGTTTAGTTGAGATTTTACCCCTTGTCATTTGTCATTTTGATATTTTAGAGGGGTAGGACTTATATTTGAGAAAGATTGAATGAGTTTACGTATCTAATATTATGTGGATATAATTGTGTGATTAAGTGATTTAAAGTAAAGACTTTTCGTTTTCATAATTAAAAACTCGGTTTATATTCGCGAAGGCTCAACATTAAATAAATATAGTAATGTAATTAAAGGAGTAGAAGTAGGTAACGCCGAGACTTTTAGTGCGATTATGAGGTACTAAAAGTTAGGGTGTTACATATCAGGAACGACCTGCTCTATCATATTGTAACACCGTACCACACAGAGCCTTACTCTTAAGTCGTAAAGTAAATGTGGCGAGGTATTACGACCTCTAAAAGAAAAAGACGTATATAACTATAATTGGAAGGAATTCTAACTAGGAGCCTTGAAGAAAAAGCTAAACAAAATCAAAACACCGAAAATTGCGTCACACTCGCAAGGAGACACGTAAATAAATAAACAAGAGAAAAAGAAGGCTAAAAACATATATATACAGATCAGAGTTCCAAAAATACAGATATTGAGCTCCAGACTCGACCTGTGAAGCTAAGGCTAGTCAGAGTATGTAAATACATATATAAAAATATACAACCCAAAATGTGCCTCAAATCACAAACTAAACACCTATTTCTCCATATTAACCTCTAAGAGGGATAAAATGTAAAATATACAAGGCAGAGAAAATATATATACATATATTTACATAGCCAAAACATATAATATAACAGCCCAAAAGTGAGGTCTTCGCTTGGACAAAGAATCTCCAGACGCTCAACGAGATACCTCTCGACCTGCATCTGAAAAACAGCAGAATGTGTATGGAATGAGAACTGGGGATTCTTAGCATCATAAAGGTGCCCACATAGTTAATATATAAGGCCCCGGAAAAGCTAGAGGCATTTCTAGAACTCCGACACTCAGAATCAAACTTAAAATTCTAAATCAGAAATCTCGATAATCTATCTAAGAGATTCTAGTTCTAATCTAACTCTTCTCTTTCTGTTTCCTCCAAACCGCCAAACCATCGGGTGGAACAACCCTCATCATGCCTCTACCATATGAGGGGTCTCTTAGATACAAACACATCGATGTGTGAGCATCTTCCCCTTATTTTCTATTTATTTTAAGTTAGAATTTAATGAGTTTTAATCCTATTTTAGTGTTTGAAACCTCTTTAGATGCAACTTTGAGTTATTGCTTTGGTGTTTTAATTATTTCAGGTGAAGTTCGGATCAATTTGGCAGAGTTTGTGTGCAAGAAGAGAGAAAGAATTCGAATCTGCCAAGCTAGCGCTAAATGCGAACCTGGGCGTTTAGCGCCAGCAACTCAGCAGCGCTAGGGAGCTTCCTACCTACTAGGGTGCTAAACGCCATGGCATTTAGCGCCAGCAAGCCAGAGATGAATGGAAGCTTTCTGCCCACAAGGGCGTGAAACACTGCAACTAGCTTTTAGCGCCAACAATCCGGATCACATTCTCACTAATGAAGCATCTTTAGTTGGATTTAGCTTTTAATTACTTATTTTATTTTATTTTAGTTATTTTTAATTACAAACAAAATCTTTTAGGTTTAGAATTTATTATTTTATTTTAGTTTCAAATCAAATTAGGTTAGATATAAAAGGAAAAAGATTTAACCGTCAAGGAATCTTCTCACTTCGGACTTTCACATTTTTCCGAACCCTAGTTTTTTCTCTGAGTCATGAGCTGCTAAACTTCCTTAGTTAAGGTTAGAAGCTCTGTTTATTTCTATGGATTAAGACAATTATTGTTCTATTTTAATTAATGTATTGATTAAGTTTCAAGGATTACTTTCGTTCTTTATCTTATGAATCTGGGTAGATCGAAAGAATAACCCTTATTCTATATGCGTTCTTGTGATTCTCAAAAGAGTTATCTCACTTGAACACCAGCTTGAAAGTAAATTCCTTCTAAATTGCTAATTACCTGGAATTAACGGGATACGTGACATATAATCCTCTTATATCTGGGTAATTAGGGGTTTTGTGGCCAATAAACTAGAATTGATCCTAACCCTCTAATCGAAATTAAGCGACCAAGACATTGGCAGTCAACTAAGTTAGAGGAGACTAAATCACTAAGGAATTAGGATTTAGTTACTCACAATTTGCCATGAAATAAATCTTGCATGATTAATGTAGTTGGTAAGAAAACTTAATCTGGAAGAATAAACAACTCCGAAGCCTTAACTATTCTCTCATATATATTTCACACCAATTCCACTATTTGCGTTTTCTAATCTCTGAATTATTGTTTAATGCTTTTGAACCCCAAAACATCACTTTCTGCTTGCCTCACTAAGTGAGTCATTCAACTATTGTTGCTCAGTCTATCAATCCTCGTGGGATTGACCCTCACTCACCTGAGGTATTACTTGGTACGAGCCAGTGCACTTGCCGGTTAGTTGTGGATTGTAAAATTCCGCACCACACATACAATACAATAAAGAAAAACACAATTATAGATAGCAAGTACATCAGATAGGACAAGTAGTAATTAATTACAGTTAAATAATTAGGCAAGCCAAAACAAAACATACTCAAACAAAACAGACAAGTGCATATGATGCATGTCTGCCCTATGGCCGATGATATCATCTGTCAGTTATATAGCCAAATCTGATACTTCGCTAACTTTGGACAGAAACACCCCATCCCAGAGCAAGTGGGTATGAGCCACAACCTCCTTCCTACAACCTGCTTAACCCAGAGCAAGTAAAATAAACCACTACTGCTGCTACTATCCACGCGAGTGTTTAGGAACTCAACCCAGAGCAAGTGGAATAAACCACTATTACTCCCTTACTGCCCAGGCGTCACAATCACTGACCCAAAGCAAGTGGATGGACCACAACCCTTGCTACTACCTAGGTACCTCAATTACTAACCCGAAGCAAGTCGGACGAATCGCAACCCTTGCTACTGCCCAGGTACCTCAATTCCAAATTCATTCTCAATATCATTTCAATTCATTTAAATTCATAATTAAATTCAGCTCTCATCATTCTTCATTCTCATAGCCAGCCTCATCCTCAATCATATCTTATTCAACTTCATCACTGATCCGGAGCAAGTGGGATGAACCACAACCCTTGCTACTATCCAGGTATCTCGTTTCCAAATTCATTCTCTTTACAAACCTCCTTCCACTTCAAATTAACTTCCTCAAGAATATCACTCTTCTTCCATAATCTAAAAACTAGCCTTCGGGTCTTAGATAGAAGGTATCAAGGTTCGGAAAGCTAGAGGAATGGTTTAAAACTAAGAAAATACAATTTCTACAAAACAGGGTGTCATGTGTACGCATGCCTCATGCATAGGCATGAATGCAAAAACTCGCATACTCGTATATGCATGCACCGTCCGTGTACGCCAGAGTTCTGGGCAGAGCCAATCCTCACATATGCATGGCGTCTTCCGCGTACGCATACATCAAAATTTTCTGAAAAGCTGTTAAGTTGCAGAAATCAGTTTTACACACCCAACTTCGAATGTGCATAACTTTTTTTTGTTAAAAATTGTTTTTAATTCTTTCTTCAAACGTTACGAACTTCATGGACCCAATTTTCATTCAAAATAAATTTTACCAAATTTGAGAGTCTGGAAGCCATGTTATGGCCCGCCGAAGTTGGTCAAAAATCAATTTTTCCATAAACACAAAACCTCTACTTTTACCAAAGTTTTCCATTCAAAATCCATAATTACACAACCCAAAACAGCATCACATGTCCCTAACCATATACACACACTTGTCATTCATGCCACAACATGCCAACCTACTAATTCATCCAACCATTCAACAAATTTTCCATCAATAATCACTTTTATCCTTGTTTCTCTACATTATTCACATTCTACACATCAAACATCACCAAAACTCAAAAACTATCATCAATCATCATCACAACTCAATAATCACCAATCCAAATACAGACCACACCAAACTCAGTTCACCTTACTTATTCGGACCTACCGGTTATAGCCTCCAGTCCAAATCTCACAAATACTCATCAATCACATATCACATCATCAACCATCATCATCAAACTCAATTATACAACACGTATATACACATTTAACAACTTCATAATCATTCCGGCACATACCCTCTTTAACTCAAAACTTTCAAGCCTATCTCAAGGGCAACTAGCCTAAGTTTTCACGCAACATTATATATTAATTACAAGAAACCAAAATCATACCTTGGCCGATTCCTTCCTAAGCCTAGAACACCTCAAAATTCTTTTTCACAAGCTTTTCCAAGCCTCAAACAAGTAACCAAAGTCCAGCCACCACTTTAGCTCATATACCAAGCATTCCAATCATCAATTCTAGTCCAAACATCATCAATTCAAGCTAGCTATCATACAATTATCATAAATCAATACTAGGGTCAACATTATCAATTCACAAGGGATTAGTGGTTCTTTACCTTATCCACTGATTACATGGACAAAACCCAATACTAGATCGTACTAGAGCATCCCTAAACCATCAAAATTATAAAATCTCTCAATATTCAAAGCCAAATTTGCAGAATTGAAGGGATGTGAAAAATGGGCAGAAAATTCAAAATCTCTTACCACTTTATTTAAATGAATTTGAAAAAAATTTTGAGACAAATGCGTGACCACAAATGGCTCGTCAATCAGAGCTCCGGATTGAAAGTTATGTGAAAATGAAATTTGGGTGATTTGGGGGTTAGGTTTCTTGGCTCTTCTCCCTCAAACTCAGCGTAGAGGGAGAACTGGTTGAGTTCTCTTTATATATGTTGGCCCTTAGGCCCAAACAGGCCCAGTTTAATTGGTTTCGCCCGTTAGTCTAACTTTGGGCCAAAATCTTTAAAATTAGTGTTTTAATTCGTATTATAAATATTTTTTCTTCTTTAAATTATAAATACTAAATCTCTTTGCCTTCTTCACTCAAAATAAATTGTCTCACTTATAGTGGCAAACAGACTTAAACCGATACTGCCAGTTAAATTACCGATACGCGTCTTTACACATTTTCTAAAATAAATTACATTTTCTCGCTCTAAAAGATCCTTTGAGTCCAAATATCACCATTAAATTTCCAAATTATGAAATCTAAATCTTCCAATCCATTTAGCACTTATTTAATTAATTACTTATTTAATTACCACTTAACCGGGTTTTACATAACTTCTTTAGAAGGTGTTAAAACCAATAACCAAGTGTTTCGCGTTTTTGGACATCTTAGACTTACTATTGGTATCCGTCAGAAGAGAAAAATATGATGGGCCTAGGAAGCCCAATATGAAGTAGAGATTAATCTATGAAAAATATATACCAAACCCGGTTAATAAGTCTCTTCTAATTCTATTAACGAAAAATTATATTTTCACTATTTATTCAATTCTATTAACGAATATATTTTTTAGCATTAGCTAAAAATTGTGTTATTATGACAAATTAATAATATGCGCATTGATATCCACACTACAAAAAGCATTCAATTTACTAAACCTTTAACTACTTGCAGATTTATTCTTACTGTTACAATTATCAAACAATTATTATCAATAAAATTGAAACTGTAGACATAGCTTGCACAAAAGAAAAATATAGTATAATATTGTTAGCCTGCCAAAAAAATGACACAATGCTGTATTTGGAACAAACAGACCAACCAATAAAATTTAAACAAAATCATTTAACTAGAGGGGCAAATAAACTATATAGAGGCTTCAAAATAGAGTATAGTAAGACACACATAGATATGAGTGAAACATACTTGGATACACAGTCAGCAAGTAAAGCTAGAAAGAAATGGATGGAACAAATGCTCCTTTATCTAGATGTAAAAAAAAGACCAGCTAAAGGTTAATAAGTCTCTTCTAGGGGTGTGCATGGGTCGGGTGAAACCAGATTTGATGTGATCCAGACCCGACCCGAAATATATACCGGGCCTATTTATTAGACCCGAACCCGATCATAGACCCGATGAAATCTATACACTTTCAGGCCACGATTATACCGGGTTAACATTACATTACCTTGATACCTTCTTATAAGCTAGCATGTGAAAATATCCAAATTTTCAAGACTCCAACCATTATTTGACATGGTAAAATTCACTTAGAAAAATATAACAAAAACCAACTCTTCTCTAAAATTAAAGCATAACCATAATCAATACTAATATTGTCTAATAACACCAAATATTTAAATCAATACAAATATCACAATATTATGCATTAGTCTAAAATCTTATGCATTTTAAACATAAAATATTAACTTATAGTCTTATAATAACTAATAACACAAAATATTAATTGTGTATGATGACCGGGCTACCGGGCCGAGTTCGGTTGACCCGAGGCATGGCCTGGACCCGATCCGAAATAATGACCGGGTCTATTTTTGAGACCCTTACCCGGCCCTAGACACTACTACATTATAGACATTTGGTAACATTTATCCGTTAACATTTTAATAAATGTTAGTAATGATCATAAAATTAAATTTTAGGTAACATTCATATTCAAACATTAGTAAATACCATTAAATTTTTAAAAAACTTACAAAAACCGTTACCTATTCTCAGATAGCTCTCAAAATCGAAACCTTTATGCCATGAAATCCCCTCGCAAAAACCGCTCGCAATCGTTCTCACTCTCACTCTCACTCTCATGTTGTGAAACCACCTCTTGCTCTTCCTCAGTCATCTCTTGTTCCGCCTCTCCAATCCCTCGCTCCGCCTCACCGATCTCACAATTCGTAAATCGAAACCACAATCGCGTGATTCCTCGTCTTCGCCACCATCGCAGGCTCTCACCGAAATCTGGAACGACCTAGAGGAGATCAGCGGTAGCTTCAAGAACTCTCTATCGCTTCTCTCGTCCAACAAAGCCGTCACGGGGATCTCCAAACTCGCCTCTCAGCTGTTGCAGCTGGATCCCGACCACAAACGGCAAGGTGACGTCGACAGCGATGACGACGCAGTGCCTGGTACGACAGAGGAGGTTTTTTGTTTCGTCAAGGAAATTTCCACGCGACCTAATTGTTGGACTGAATTCCCCTGCCATTCCATCACGGTAATACTTCAAACTTCCCTTCCTTGCTAAGATCATGATTCTCTATCTCTCTTTCTGATTATAAATTGTAATTGGTTGATTGATTAATTGTTCGCTTATCCTATTAATTGATGTTTTAATCTGTTGCAGAAGATACATATTAGTTTCACGTAGTTCGAAGTTTCACAATTAAATGAGTCCTGAATCCTGATCAAGTTGAATTGAGCAGAGAGAAATCGCTTCATATCACTCATTTTGTGATATATCTTGGACTATATATTTTGCACCTTTATGTTTCTTATGTGGTAAGCGCATATAACCTAGTTTACCTTCATGCTGTTGCTACTCCTTCATGACAAAATTTGCTGTTCTTTGTACTGAAACCGAATATTAAAGCTCCACTGTTGTATATTGTTGTAATATTTGTAATCAACTAACCTTAGAATTATGATTGGAGGAACTCTAGGAGTAATTGCTGCGATACATATTGCAATGACGTTATTCCATGTTGTGAAACTAGTTGACCCCTTGTCAATATAGAGTCTAAAGTGGTCACCTAATCAATTTCATTCTAGCATATCTTCAATCTCTTTTCAATATGAGCTCATGCTTAATTTACAACTAGGAATAAGGTACATCAATTAGATTATTTGTATGACTTTTGAACTATTTGGTTACTTTATTTTAACTCTTGCCTGGTTTTCTTTGGGTTATTTCATAGGCACTCTGTTGCAAGACCTGCTCCTTTAGCATCACTTTGTTTTAACTCCTTAAGTTGAACTATTTAAGGAGAAAGTGTGGACAAGATTTCCACCTGAAGGATCCAAGTACACGCCACCGTATCCATCAGCCGAATTTAAGTGGAAGGATTACTGTCCAGTAGTTTTTAGGTCAGCTCTCTTAATTTGTTGTTGCCACAAAGTTATTTATCCACATTGCACAGTTCTTCAACAAAAGTGTAATTTTGGAATGAAGAAGACTCTTGATTTATACTAACTTGTGCATCTCACTCTAATCTCAGGGCTCTTAGAAAGCTATTCAAGGTGGATCCAGCTGATTACATGTTATCCATATGCGGAAATGAAGCTCTTCGTGAACTTTGCTCCCCCGGACAAAGTGGAAGCTTCTTTTACTTGATGAATGACGATCGCTACATGATTAAGATAATGAAGAAAGCTGAAGTAAAAGTGAGTTCAATCTTGTCACAGTACACTTGCAATTAATTTCTTATAAAACATGCCAGGAAAGCATGATGTTATTTGATATTGTTATGCCGGATTTCTTTGCAGACTCTCTTGAGAATGCTTCCTGCCTACTACATTCATTTTCGAACCTATCAAAATGCAATGGTGACAAAGGATTATGGTTTGCATTGTGTCAAATTAACTGCACATATCCAAAGGAATGTACATTTCCTATAGTGAGTGTCAGCATAACAGAAACTTCTCCAAAAAATGAGGCCTCATTCTTTATTTCTTTCACTTATTAAGTTGATCAAAGCTTCAGAGTGGTTGATATAACTAGTGCACATTCTAATAGGACAACAGAACTCTCTAGTTTAACAGAACTATGAAATATGAGGTATAATCTTTAGAAATTGAACATAATAATACCATGTTTGATTTTCCAGGTTCGATTTATCATAATGGGAAACCTTTTCCGTTCTAAATATAACACACATAGATGCTATGATCTTAAGGGATCTTTTCTTGGTCAGACAACCGATAAGCCTGAGACTGAGCTCAGTGAAACAACTATCCTTAAGGATCTTGATCTAAACTTTATATTCCGGCTGCAACCGTCTCGATTTGAAGAATTCTGTAGGTGATTAATAATTTCAGCACTCAATTTATCATTTTGCCTTGGAAAGCTAGCCTGTTAAGTGGAACAATAGCAAACTCGAAATTCATCTTACAGTTTTAATTTGTTTCTTCACTGTAAGCTGATCATATCTACATATACTTGTTATCCAGTCAAATTGACAGAGACTGTGAGCTTCTAGAATAGGAGGGAACTATGGACTATAGTTTGTTAGTAGGTATTCATTTCAGACATATATCACCAGATGGGGAACTTGTTCCTTGTGAATCTGAGAATCTTATTGGTAAATTTCTTATTTCAACACTATCTCTATTTCAAAATAACTGTCAATTTGGATTAAGTGATAAAATAAAAAATTGTGTTTAATGTTTCTTGTGTTTGTGTTCTTTAAAAATCTTGTTTACTTCAGGAAAAGCCAAAAAGTCAAGGTTTCTATTATTATATCAACATTCTTATACCACATTTTTCTTTTTAATTAATCACTTAATCAATTAACTTGTTACTCAAATTGTTGTTGTTACATGTTAGGGGCAGTGGCAAATCCAATCATCATCAACATTGTCATCACTTGCAAGTAGTTCACAAGGTGCTAAATTGGCAAATGATTGCAGTGACCATAACACGTTCTTTGTGAAAGTGTACATGGAAGGCATTCCAATTAGCAGAAAACTCAACTCTTTAGTTCATGATGGCTACCATGAATTGGTTAAAGCTCTTGAATAAATGTTTGACACTACCATACTCTGTAATAAACTCTATCCCTATGTCTCTATCTCATTTTTTTATTAACCTTCTTTTCCTAATTAAAACAACAATGCTATAATGTTTTATTTTGTTTGTTTTGAATAGGGGGAACTGAGTTAGATAAAGTGCAAGCAGAGAGGTGCCATGTGCTAACTTATGAGGATGGAGAAGGGGACTTGATTATGGTTGGAGATGTGCCTTGGGAGTAAGTTAACATTATATTAGGGCTCTCTCAATTACCTTTTTCAGTAATAATAGGATTTAGGTATGAGTGTTTTAAGGGTATTACATGAAATAAGTAAAAATGTGTTGTTCTTTTAAGTGTATTTAATAAATAAAAAATTAAAATATTTCAAAATAACTGTCAAGTTTAGTTAGAAGCAAATTGCGAATGTGCCTTAGAGATGTTTGCAATTGGTATGTCAACGTATGCTATTTGTGTTGGATTCACTTGGCAAAGTCATATATTAAGTTAAATTCATGCGATTTTTGCCTTAATATTGTTTTTTTATCACTTGTAGGATATTGTATGACAAATGATTTAATCATGCGGTTCTGAACTATGATCGGGTGAATTCCAAGTCTGGATTTCTTGTTATTATTTTTTGGTGTGATTATGGAGGTTTTGAAAAATGTGACTCATTTTAGCTATGGAAACTTAATTGATACACATTTTTCTTACATAGGTCTTTGTTCGAGATTTTGTGCCAAGTGCTTTAGCCTTTCTGATGAATGGTGAACCAGATATTGTTAAGAAGTTTTTTCTGAAGACCTTGCATCTTCAGGGGTGGGAAAAAAGAGTAGATTGATTTAAGCTTGGTGAAGGTGTAATGCCAGCTAGTTTCAAAGTCCTTCATGATCCTATTAGGAAAACAGATACTCTTATTGCAGATTTTGGTGAAAGTGCAATCGGTAGAGTTGCTCCTGTTGGCTCTAGATTCTGGTGGATTATCTTGCTTCGTGCATACACAAAGTCTACTGGGAATTTATCTCTGGTTGAATCACCCGATTGTCAAAAAGGAATGAAGCTAATATTGACTCTATGCTTGTCTGAGGATTTTGATACCTTCCCAACTCTGCTTTGTGCTGACGGATGTTGCATGATTGATTGAAGAATGGTATGACATAGTTTGCAGTTTATTTGTTGCTTATGTTATATGACAATGAGAATGGTTGCTTTTTGGCTTGTTGCATTCCACTATCTATTACAAAGTTGGACCCTGGCTATTTTATAGTTCAAGGTGTTCCAATTTGCAAATGCAATTTTATTTTTGTTTCAGGTTTTGCCCTTATTCCTTTATTAGTTATTGTATGTAATTTCCAAGTCCTTGGGAACAAGCATTCACTTATATGTTCTGTTGATTTTTACTTTTGAAGAACCTCCATGTTTATTTATTATTTCTCCAACCTATTCAGGGGATTTATGGGTATCCTATAGAGATTCAAGCACTTTTCTTCATGGCACTGCGATGTGCTTTATCAATGCTCAAACAGGACGATGCAGAAGGAAAAGAATGTGTAGAATGCATTGTGAAGCATTTGCATGCTTTAAGTTATCACATGCGGAGTTACTTTTGTCTTGATTTCCAACAACTAAATGATATTGTATGACAAACGATTTAATGCCTTTCATTATCTGGTCTCTGATGAAGATGCACCTAATTATCGGTCAATCATACAGAACCTAATGGATATGGCTACTATGCTGCATCATGTTGATAATGGTCATTATATCACATGTGCAAGGATTTTTATGTACTTTGTATCACTTTTTTTTATATGAAATGTTTATAGAATTTAAGTACTATAAGTATTTTTTTCTCATTTTATTTGCATTACGAAACAAACTTGTACAATGATTATTGATTGATGAAAGAGGTTATAAAAATTTCATTTTGTGAATTTATGAATTTAATGAAATATTTCATGTTGTAGTAATTAATTTTAGTATATTTATATTGTGTATAATATAAAATAAGAATAGTATAATATAACTAAAAAAATGTTATTAAAGATCATTTGTAATATTTTTTAAGTTATAAAAAATATTTTTGGTAACATTTTTATAAGTGTTACAAAAGATATCTATGGTAATATTTTTCTAAATGTTACATAAATATCTATTGTAACATTTTTTAAGTGTTACAAAATATATATGATAACATTTTTCTAAGTGTTACAAAATATATCTATTGTAACATTTCTTTAAGTGTTACTAAAAAAGGTCTATTATAACATTTCTCATAATATTACTATAGAAGATCTATTGTAACATTTTTACTAAATGTTATTAAATCTTTAGAAAAATATTAGTAAAACTCTTTAGTAACATAGAGTATATTTAACATTTGTTAAAATATTATTAATATACATAGGTAACATTTTAATATGATTTAGTAACATTTTTTAAATGTTAGTAAAAGTCAAGTATGTAGTAGTGAGACCTGGTGAAATCACACCAAAATAGCCCTCAAGTGTTCGGAGACGGGCCGAGTCTTCGAGTCGGACCGGGCCATGCACACCCCTAATCTCTTCTAAAAATTTTGTGTAAACAAACTTCAAATTGAAATATGTAGCTGAAAAAAAATAGATATGAATTAAATCAATTTCTTATAAAAAAAATTTTAACACAAACCGTTGACTGTAAAAATTGATTTTCAAATAATAATTTTGCACTAAGATAAAGTACTAACATAGCAATAATATTTATAATACAAAGATAAAATTACTTAATCTTAGCACAAGTGTAAGGTATTACAAAGAAAAAAAATTACTTGATTCATTATTATAATACTGATCTAGTCAAAGGTATAATATTTTTTACAATTGTGTTGAGATTAAGTAAATTTTTTTTATTATAAATACTATTCCTATATCAGTATTATTATAATGAATTAAGGCATCATCCTAGTGGGTGGATATTAAAAATTTTATATGGGTGGAGGAAAATTTGGTTGACACTACAAATGTAAATAGGAATAGTAATGTTGTTTTAATGTGTTTTTTAATAATTAATTTTGGATTTAGATTACATGTACTCTTATAACACATGTTTAAATTAATCTGTACAAAATTAATTATGAAAAATAGTGCAAAGTTTGATTTTTAATACAATTGTTGTGTATCTATTGAAATATCACATTTAAAATTTTCTATTAATAGTGATCTTAATATGTGCCATAAGACTATATGTTAGCTAAATCTGCAAATTTTTAATTCATCTAGAACATTTGTAGTGTAATTGAAAAGGCTCTTCTGTTTTAAAAGAAAAGGCTCCTCTATAATTGACTATGATGTCTTACACCTACATTGTTATTAAGTAACCTTTTGATTTTTACATTTATATTCAAGACTTTTTAGAAGAAACAATTCCATTGATTTAATAACAATGAAGTATTTACCTGCTACAGTATTACTTACATAAAAAGATTTATATAAGTAATGAGTTTTCACACTACTAGAAAACTAGTTATTACAGATGGATATTTCCGACAAATTTTATCCCACGGAAATACAAACAAATTTTGCGAGGGATTTTTTTGTCAGAAACGAAAAAATGAATTAGCATAAATTACAAACAGAAAAGAGAATCCGTCAATAATTCTGTTGGAAAAATTAAATTTTTTTTATGGAAAATAATTACCGACAGAAAATCTGTCTGTAATTAAATGAACAAAAATACTGTGTTTTACTAAATTATTACAGACAAAAAATTTGTCTGTAGTTTAAAATGTTCCGTCGAAAACATTAAAATAATATTTGGCATTAGAGCTCCTCTTCATTTCAGATAGTGCCTTCACACCCATCCCTCCAAACGCTCTCTCTGCGGTGCCTCTCAGCCTTGTACCACCGTCGCACCTTGCGCCGCCATCACACCGAACCTCTATTGCACTGAACTTCCATCGCCCCGAAACTCTGTCACACCCCTTCTCGGCTCTTTTCTGTGTGTTGCTCACGTCGTTCCCTTTCGAACCCAAATGTGCATTTCCCCGCCACCGTCTTCGTCGCCTCCGTCCTCATCCTCTTCACCTTCTCCTGCATTCACTCTTCCTACCTTCCCGGTGTACGTCTTCCATTTCTCTATCTCTTTTTGAGATTCGCCCTCTCCTTTTCCCTATTCGAATTTATGCGCTACTAGTTTTATTAATTTCTCGATCAAAGCTATTCTCACAGAAATCACTAGTGCATTTCTCGCTCTTGTGTTGCTTAGTTGATGTGTTTCTCTCTACGATCTCGCCTCAGCTGTGTAGGTAACCCTAATCTTCTTTCTCTTCTATTGCTATTTTCTTATTCTAGTTCCTATGTTCTGTTTTCCTTCATTCTCTTCCATCGCTAATAAGACATAGTGGTTAGTTTATTTTATCCGAAATTACTAGGTTTTGGACTTTTGGAGAAGGATTTTCTACAAAGAGAACTTAAATATGAATCATGTGATGCTTAATCCACTCATAATTACAGATAATTGTTGATTCGTAGCAAAATTGTTCCAATTCCATGTGCCTACATTATTAAGCTAATTGTAAGCTAATAGATGAAGAAGAAGCTAATCTCCTGCCATGCACATATCTTGGATTCCTCAATATCAAAGTGTGCTTATCCTTGTAGTTCTGTAAGACAAATTCTTCTGAGTTTAATGGTCAATTCTTGCAGGAAGGGTTTGCATTTGCTCACCGCACTACTTGCAAGGCACCTTATCATTTGCGTGTTCATGGTGCTGCAGATAAGAAATGGTGTACCTTGAAATTTTGATTTTTTATCACCAGAGACATTTTGTTTATATTTCTGGCAGTTCAACTTGTAGGTGAATTATTTCCAGCTTCTTAGCCATGTTGATGCCATTTGTAATAATTTGTTAATTGCTCAGATGTTTTGATTCTACATGGCTGCCTGTGGCTCAGTATTTCCTTTTTCTGCTGGTCATTGCTTCATTGGCATATTTGGATTATCTAATAGATGGTTACCAACAGTATTGGCTTCATCTTGTTTGGGGTTTTGATAGTGAGCCAAGCTTTTACTACATATGTGGTAAATAATTATGAAGTTGTGCAGTAGCTATCCAAATGCTTATACCAAGAATTAATGTTCTTGTTTATTTTAGGGATGATGGCTTATTTTTTTCCTCCTATAAAAATAATGCTGATTTATTAGTTCTTATTACGTGCTGGTTTGGTCGTTTATTTTCTTTTGGTCCTTTTGATTGTAGGAGCCCTCTTGTTTTTGTATTGCTTGGCCTATCAGGATGCTTCATTACTTGTTGCTGTCATCCTGGATAGTTCCTACTTCCTCTGCCTTTACCGATATATGGAGTCTTGTGATGTTAAAACTTAAAACACACCATTATACACTAAACATCTGCCTGAAAAACAATTAGTTCTAAACAATTTTGTTTTGCAGGTACTTCAAATTAGTCTTTGATAGAGGTCTTATAAGAGTCTATCATGATTGGTAAGTTCTATGCTCATAATTTCATGTATTTTCACTTAAGGGGATATCGAAAAGATCCTTTGGAGTTCAATATTTTGTCTTATATAGTGTGGCAAACCTGCAAACCTTTCGTAGTAAATGTCTTAATGATAATTATTATTATTCATCTTTCTGAAAAATAACTCAAGTACATCTATACTCTAACTTTTTTTCTTTAATTAGGACCCTTCTTTTATTATTCGTTTGTTATTATTCTCAGGTGTGAACAAAAGATCCAGCTTCTGGCAAAAGAAGGTACGGTCGTCATAGCCTCTTGTTTCATCTGTTGTTTTCCAATTGTGATGACGCATTCTAGGGAACAATATGATGTGATTTAAATTTTAATCGACTAATAACTGCCTCAATTAACTTGTGGCTATTGCTGTCTGATGCTCCTATCTTTGTACATATCTCTTTTTCTATCCAAAATCAAAGTGTTTTATATCATTAATTTTGATGCATATTTTAAATTCTTAAAATTCCAAACGAAAATAAAAACAGATGGTCTATTTCTGCAACTTGGTAACATTAGTTTGAATAGTTAGACATTTGTTGGGCTTGCCTTGCTAAAATACATAGGATATTCCATGTTCTAACTGGAATGATTTGATAAAAAAATACAATATGGATCAACTTCTCTATCTATCTATGGAACCAATCAATTCACTGCTTCTTTTTCTTACCTTACTTGCTATGATTTCATTCATTTATTACCGGAAAATGATAAAGCAGTGATTTACCAACCTGCTAGTAAATTCCTGCCTATGATAGAAGAGGTTTCATTTATTTCATTCTCCTTCTTTCTTTTTCCAACTACATGGTAGACCTTGACTTGTTTGTTCCGGGTGAGTTATTTGCTCCAATCGTTCTGAGTTATTGTTTTTTATTTTAATTTTTATGCCATCAAACTGTTTGATGAAATGTCACATTTATGCTTCCAAATAACGATGGGTCTGGTATGGTGAGTGATAGAATGCACTCATATTTTCCCCTTCCTTTTGATGACTTGCGTATATCTAGCTCAGTGAGTATTATTTTGACATTTTTATCTTGAAATTTCTAGTCAAAACATTAATTTTCTAGCTCAGTCAAAACATTGATTTTCTTTTCTTTACTTTACTAAAATTGGTTAGAAGACTCAATTTGATCTCGAACTTGTTTAAATGACCTACTAAGTCACTAGCAAATGTTGAAGAGCTTCTTAATTCTTGACTATAAGTTATTATTGAAAGTTCCAATAATAGCTTATAGTAACTGTTGGGAATAATACACCATTCCCCCTTGAGAAAACACCTTTGACAGAGAAATAAAATAGACACAATCACAACACAAGAATTTAACGTGGAAACTCCAATTACCGGAGAAAAAACCACGGCCATTGTCAAATGACAACCAGAGAATATTACTATGTGAAAATTGTTGCAACACATAGACTTCTTTCTCTCACCGGCACCCCAGTACACCCACACTCTCTCAAAGCAAATATCTAACTACACCTCACAACACTCTCTAATAAAGAGTACAGAGGAAAAGAAAAATCAGATACAAGCTTAAAGTGTTTCTGACTGGTGCAAAAACAAATGGAGAACTTAGCCTCATATTTATAGCCTAGGCCACCCACTCCATTTGCTATCCTGGGCAATGTGGGACTAATTCAACCAAATCCTAACAATCTCCACCTTGATTGAAATAGTCACACATCTTCAGCTTCCATTGTCAACACCAACAATTCTTTGCTGCCATTGTCTATACCGACAATCATAGTCCAGAGAACTATCATACTCCACCATGAAAGTATACTCACTTGGAATTAGACCACTCCAAGCATTTTGCCTTGGTACAGATCGAAACCTTGCTAAAAATTCATGGTGCAACTTCCAAATTGGCTTTTCCTGGAAGTTCTTCAGCCATCGACCTAACTCCGCCACACACCTTGCATCTCAACGCCAACCAATGCCCGTGTGCAATTGTGGACCCGATTTCCACAACTCATCCTTATCCATGGCAATGCGGCAATACCATGAGGATCGCCTTGTGCAAACCTGATTGTATCAACACATCCTTGACTTGTATTTGCCACAAGCCAAAATATTCTTCCATCAAATTTCTCTATTTCAAGCTTCACAGCACTTGAATATCCTGACATTGTTGCAACCGTATACTGGAATAGTATAACTCAACTGTGCACTAGGAAGGGTCCCTAGGAAAGAGAGGTGGGTCACAATGGACACACTTAAATACCAAGTCTTTCCTTAGCCAGAACCTTTCCAAACTGCACTCTCACAGTGTCACACTGCCTTCCAGCAACAACAACAGCAACCAAAGATCAACCTCAAGCCACAGGGACAAAATTCTTTTCTGATGTGGAAGGTCAGACTAGGCTGCAACCACAGAGCATACTAAGAATAAATATCACCGAACTGAAGTTCTGATACCACTTGTTGGGAATAATACACCATTCCCCCCTGAGAAAACACCTTTGACAGAGAAATAAAATAGACACAATCACAACACAAGAATTTAACGTGGAAACTCCAATTACCGGAGAAAAAACCACGGCCGTTGTCAAATGACAACCAGAGAATATCACTATGTGAAAATTGTTGCAACACATAGACTTCTTTCTCTCACCGGCACCCCAGTACACCCACACTCTCTCAAAGCAAATATCTAACTACACCTCACAACACTCTCTAATAAAGAGTACAGAGAAAAAGAAAAATCAGATACAAGCTTAAAGTATTTCTGACTGGTGCAAAAACAAATGGAGAACTTAGCCTCATATTTATAGCCTAGGCCACCCACTCCATTTGCTATCCTGAGCAATGTGGGGCTAATTCAACCAAATCCTAACAGTAACTATGTAAGAGTGACAAAGAGATAAATAGATAATACTATATGCATTTATATACTATTTTCTTTGGCAACGTGTGTACCATATTTAATGATAGAAATCCCAAATAATTTGTAAGCAGGATTAAACTTGATCCCTTGCGTAGGAATTTGTTTTCCTCCTCAGACCATGATATTATCTTGTCCCTAAATAAAAGGTGACAAAGCATGTATATATATTTCCCTTTTGTGTTATGGAAAACAAAGACAAATAATTCCTCAAGAGGGGTCCTCCTTGGATCTTGGACCTCAAAGAGTTATTACAAGTTTGAGCATTTTCAGCTCCTTGATAAATTCACTTTTGTTGTCCTTTGGTAGTACTATATATTGTTCTTCGATCTATTTCGCTATTTTTCTAAAAAGGTTTTCACTTTGTAGTTGAATTATTTCTTTAACAGTCACTAGAACTAGACTAGATGATGAGGTGAGCTTCACTTGTGAATTTGTTACTTGAGATGAAGAATACACTGCATATAGATTATGTTGTCACTATTTTTTTATTTTTGTCAGAATTTGATACTTGGGAAATAGATGAGAAATGAAAATATATAAGGAGGCAGAGAAGCCTGAGGCAGAGGATCAATTCATGACCCTACTGTTTGAATCAATGGACACAATAATGATGAATGGTTTCTGTACAGATGAAGTTCCAATTTTAGAACCTAATTAAGCAACCTTATTGTATATTGACTTAATTAGAGGACAATAGTTGACGTATCAATACACTTTGTTGATGTATGGTTGTTATTTATTATTATAGTTGATGTATCAATATACTTTGTTTATGTTTTGAATTATATTGACTTGCTTGTTTATAGTACTTTTCTTTTAGTTTGATAATACGATGAATTTGTTATTTTTTTTGAAATGTTATAAATATTCAAATACAACTTAGATAAAAATTTGTATTTATTAAATTTATATTTATTTTGTATGAAAACAGGTTTATTTTACAATGGAAAATGTAAAAAAAATATTCTATTTTATCTTACTAACGGATTTACAGACAAATTTTCTATCTGTATTTAGAATTTGGAATCTTTTTCAAAGCTTCAATTACCGACGAAAAATCTGTCGGAAAATTCGTCTCTAATTATCGATGAAAAATCCGTCGAAAAGTTTGACATTCCAGGGAAATGGAGGGGAGAATTTACCGAGGAAAAATCTGTTGGTAACTGGTAAAAATCTGTCGGTAAATTATCAACGAAAAAAATCTGTCGGTAAATAATTTCCGACGAGGCTTTTACGGAGGGACAAAATCCGTCGGTAATTTCATCGATAACCAAAAATTCGTCTGTAATAAAGGACAAATCTATCTGTAAATTTGTCTGTATTAAGCAATTTTCTAGTTTTGTCAACTAACCCAAACATCTTTATAAATTTATATTTTTTTTATTGGGTAGTTAACTAACATGTATCACACCATACAGTATTCATAGTCAAACTCACGTTTAATCAAGTGCACTACATAGATGGCCTAACCTAGATTTGGAAAAGGCAAAGCATAGTATTTATTGTTGTGTATATCTGGATAGAAAAAGCAAAGGCTCATAGAAGAGAACGACAAGTGTTGTTGGCAAGAAAGAATCACTCCAAACACAGATTAAAACATTCAGGTGATTAAACGTGATTAAATGGATACATGCACAACCATGATCGTTGTGGTAGATTAATTTATACTATCTTCATGTTTTAAAAACTTTAGGGTATGCTTCTGTAGTATCAGTTAATGAATTAATTGACAACAGACATGGCCATTCTACTTTACAACCTCATGATGGTAGTGTACTATCTTTGTATGATAAGACCCTCCTTCTATACAATTTTAATATACAAAAGTTTATTACACTCAACTTTAATAATGCAATTTTCTCAAACTAACTACTGTCATGTTGTTCTCACTCCTAAATATTACAAGCACATTAAATTCGGATATACAACCGACCAGTGTCATACAATAAACATCCACAAGTGGAAAATTTGCTGATAATGTTGGGCTTTTTTCATTAATTAACAAAACTGATTGTTTAGGTGATATAACAAAAAGTATTGGTAGTTTTATAAATTTTTTTATGAATTCAAACTACAATTTCTTGGTACACTTTTGTGTTTGACAATCAAGATTCTCTTGGGATTTAAGAAAAAGCAAAAACATGGTTGAGAGAAAAAGAACACAAATTAAAAATTATGTGCCACAATCTACCAATGACAATGTTGGTATGTACAAAATAATTATTACGAGATATATTGGTAATGTTTCTACCTGTTTATATCATTGTTAAACTTACAAATGTTTCTATCTACTCGACCAACACAAACTTTTTAACATCCACTATTTTGGTTGAATATAACAAAGCACTAGAACATGGGATATGTAGTGCATGAGTGTGAATACTACAATGCTCTTTTTTGGTATGACGAAAGGAAAGAAAAGCATTATAATACAAATGAACCTACGTACACACTATGCTGCAGAGGTGGACAAGTGGAGATTTCTCAACTACAAGAAGTTCCTAAGGTGCTATACAATTTGTTATATGGGAATGATGCCAGGAGCAAACATTTTTGGGAGAATATTATAACATACAATACCATGTTTTAATTTACATCTTTGGGTGCCAAAATTGATAGAGGTAGTTCATCCAAAGAACCACCAACATTTATCTTATGTGGTGAGAATTATCACTTGATGGGTAGCTTGATTCCACCAAATGGCTATATGGTAAAATTTGCTCAACTATATGTAATTGACACCGAAAATGAGATCCAAAATTGGATGTTTGTAGTCGGGTGTGTAATGAATTTTTATATATCTTAACATGTGTTTCATGAAATGGTAAAAGTCATAATGGATAGCGTATTTATCTTTTATGATAACATCTTAAATTTTCAAATGTGTTCTACTATTTAGTGCTGAAGAAAACAAGACAATTCAAGAAGAAGTTGTGAAGGATTTAAAGATGATGCTAGACCAACACAATGTATTGGTGAAGGCAATTCGTTATGTGAGACAGTCAATAGCAGCAGAACCTACTTCAAAGGTGAAACTTAGGCTTTTGGGAAAAAAAAAAGGATGGTAGAAGGTACAATTTTCCATCCACAAATGAGGTGGTAGCATTGATCGTGGGTGACTTTGATATTAATCGTATTGATAGGGATATTGTTGTGGAGAACCAAATTGAAAGATTACAACGTATAAATCAACTGAACCCATCATACTTGGGGTTGCAATATCTCTTATTGTTTCCATACGAAGAAGATGGATACAAAGAAGACATACCTCTAAACAAGAAGAAGGATAATTATGAAAAAGGATGGCCAGAAGTGACAATGAAAGACTCTTTTGCTTATAGAATTCAAGAAAGATTGGCTGATGCTTCCCCATTGTTGTACACAATGAGACTTTTTCAACAGTTTTTGGTAGATGCTTACTCAATGATTGAGTCGTCTAGGCTAACATACATTCGTCTCAACCAAGAGAAATTTATATGTGAGATGTACAAGGGTATTAAAGAAGTTGTTTTGATGGGAAAAACAACACCCTCATCAGTAAGGAAGCGCATTATACTGCCTTCATCATTTACCGGAGGACCTAGATATATGATACAGAACTATCAAGATTTAATGGCAATTTGTAGAGTAATTGGGTATCCAGATCTTTTCCTAACAATTTACATGTATTTCTAAATGGCCAGAATTGGAAGACTTTCTTAAAAATAGGAAATTTAATGCAGAAGATCGTCGGTGTGCAGAGCTTTTAAGCTTAAATTAGATCCTCTGATAAAGGACATAATGATGAATAAGATATTTGGAAGAGTGGTTGCAGGTACATTTTAATATGTTATGAACTTTTATCAATATTTTTTATTACATATCCATATTTTGAGGTATTAGCTATAACAATTAAACGGTGGAATATATAATAACTGAAAAAAGACAATCCAAAAGAATTCCGCATCCATCGACAAAAGAAATTTCAGGTTCCTAAAGTTGATTTTTGAACATTTTCTATAAATTTAAACAGCGTAGCAACGAGCTATGAAATGAAGAAAATCGAACCTGAAGCGAGAGGAGTATGTTTTGTGTACAAGTGTGTGAATGGAGCTCGAAATGGTGTTTTATGTTAGGGTTCCTCAAATTTGCGATAGATTTACTAATTGATTAAAGATGAATTTTTTGTCCGTAATAATTCTAAAAATTAAAATTTTAATTTTATTGAAGAATTATCGAGAGATCTTATAATCTGTCAGTAAACTTTTGAAAGAATTTTTTATTTTTTATCGATAGAAAATTTATTGGTATTTTCGACAATAAAATTACGTCTTAAAAATTTGTCTATAATTTACTAATTTTTAGCAGTTTTTAACAGTGTCTAGATTTAAAAGTTTCAGCCATAAAAGATCAAGGAGGAGGCCGAGTCTAGGGGTTGAATGAAGAGGCATAGCTTGGGAAAGAGGTGACACCACGGAGGAGAAATGAGATGAGGCTGGGTATAGTGGGAATCCTGCGTCTCATGCTCTCTGTGACTGTGTGAGGAAGGAGAATTGGAGAAGGACTACGGGAAAAAAAAGAGTAGCTTACCAAAAAAAATACTCGAATCACCCATAAAAATGTCTTTAAATTATTTAAAACCGTGATTAAAATGCATGCTGATGCACTAAGATATTCTATATTAATAGAACAAAAAAGAGTGATGCAATAAATAAAATTTTCTATGTGACAAATAAAATTTTGACATTAGCAAGTAAATTACGTCATGTTTTTTGGTTGATGATAAAGGTCTTTGATTACGGATGAATATTTTTTGTATATTTTTAAATTACTAAAAGATATTTTTGTCGACAATAAAATTTGGAGATATTTTTATCATCACTAAGGCAATTCAAGTGTATTTTTTATGGTTCATCGCGATAAATAATAACTAGTCTCTACAAAATTTTATATTAGAGAAATTAGTATTGACAATTAAAAACAAAAAAAAAAAACAAAATAGTTCCTGATGTTTAGTTTCACCGAATACCGTACTATCCCTCCGTTAACGTCGTTACTCATTAGTGGAACACAGCATGTTAATGTAATCGTTGTATTCTATTTCTTTAACCATGATCTCCAAATCACGTTTATTTATCATATCTAAGTCCATTTTAAAAAACTTCTCCACTTTATCATATTTGTATCTCAAAATTCCGCTTTATTTTTTATAAACTAACAGAAAACTCGTACAATGTACAGATCGAAAATATCCGTTCGCCAAATTGGTGGTTTTTTTTTTTTAAGTTTTCTTGAATTATCACCTTTTATATTAGTAAAAAAAAATGTTTGTTGTCCAATTTCATAATTAAAGATAAATTTTTTACTAACTCTATCACTATACACATCTAATATATCACATATCGATAAATAGGCATAATTAAAATGATTTTTTTTTTCAAATCAAAAGAGACACGCTTGAAAATTAAATCGAAATGTGTCAAAGCAAGTGTGCCTTTACTAATTTATATCATTTAAACTGAAATAAGTAAAAGTTTATATATGTATAATATGTTGATTGTTGAATTTATTTTCAATGTTATATTAAATAAATTTTCAATATGAGTTTGAAACTACGTAGGAAACTAAGCAAATCAATAAATAGTTAATTTTTTTATCCAAGATTCTTGAAGAATTTTTTAGCTGATTTTAACAAGAACTTTTTTCCCCTTTCATGCTTTACATTTTATTTATTTTTCATTCTTATTTTCTAGCAAAACAAACTAGCTAAACAATTCATCATTTACCTCTATTTTGTTTTTTTATTTCTTCTGTATATCAAACTGTTGATTGAAAAAATATTTTCGATAGAAATAAGTTGAATCGAAAAGAGTTAAGTGTAGTTTTTCGAGAAGATATGCGTGTAAGTATAAAGTTGGAGGTAATCGGTGTTGATTTGGATTTCGATTGTTTTGTTGATCGAGTGAGCCAAATCGAGTAGAAGACTCAATTCGAAGAATTGAGTTAGGTCTTCGAAAAAGCCGGTTGAATAGTTGTGAAAGTGGGAAGTTAATAGCTTTTATTGCACGAAGAGATCATGGGAAATATCTATAATCATGCAGCGGGAACGGTTACCAAGAGAGACTGCACTTCAAATTTGAAATGTTGTATTAAATTTTAATTAATTATAAATTAATCGTCAGTTATGTAAGATTAGCCTATAAATACTAGGAAACATTAGTGAATAAGGGTTGGAACTTTTACTCAGAAAAAGCACTCTAGCACTCTCACATCCCAGCGAATTCCTGAGTTTGCGATCGAGTTACATTTTCTATAGGGTTTCTTCCATCTTTTCTTTCTTTCAATTTATTTTTCTGTAAACTTAATATTTCAATGAACTTTATTTACCAAGTGTTCTTTACTTTCATGGTTCAATTTATCCTTTTGCGTTTAAATCTTTCATGTTGAAGTCCTTCGATCCAATCGAAAGCATTTTATTATCTTCTTTTAATTTCATTGCAAACCTCTTTATTTATTATCTATTTAGTATTCAAAACTTTAATTTCTAAGTCCTATTTATTAATTTGTAGATTTAGTTTATTTTTTATTCTTAAATTTGGTATAATCGAAGACGCTTTGATGCACTTCTAGAAAATTAGTACTCGCATAGAGGAGTAAATTTCGCTCCCAGACCACGAGATATCGAACTACCATCGATTTACTAAAAATCAACAAAACACAAACAATCTGTCATTATACCTTATTCCTTACATCTTATTTTCTAGTGTCACACATGTTCTTTGGGGTATTCTTCTATATAACTGTTTCAAAGAGGAATATTTCTATATTGCACAAATAATTTACTATATATATTACTATAAAATAAATTAATTTGCTGCATATAATTTGCATAAATAATAACTATATTATTTTCTGGGTGATCATCAGATGTGCCTAACACGACGCCACATGATCTATTTAATATGATATGACACAAGAAAAAATTGGGACCTTATGAGTTAAAAGGCAAATTCTGAACTAAAATATAATTAATAATAAAAGATATTTACAAAACGAATTGTTAAAGATATTATATTCAGCGTAAAATCACCAAATTATTTTCAACTAACAGGTTACATAAAATATATAAATCAATTAACTAAAATATACATAGTATACACAAAGCATATGTATCTAACTCTTTCTACATTCCTTATGTAAAAAATATTTTTTCATTCTCAATGTTATATTAATTATTTCTTGCATTAATTTGTAGAAATTTAAACAAAATCCAAATTTGAATTATTTACTGAAATATCTGCTCCTTAAATTTGTTTAAATTTAATGTGTGGTTGTTAAGTAATGAATTAATACCGCATTTAATGCAATAATTTTACTAAATTTATTTCACCAATAACATTGCCTTTTAAAGATAGTAAGAGGGAGATATCAGTCATTTCCATCTCATTCTCATCGAGACTGATTAAATACGCGATGTATCTAGATACAATCTTCATCGTCACAATTTGTTCACATCTTCTATTGCACTCTAAAACGACTTCATTTGTTGAATATTCTTCTTAAATAGAATTACACGTGTCAATCTCAGAAACAATAAGGTAGATATTTTCTTTTTGAATAAAAAATTTGGGAAAGAGATAAAACAGAGGAGAGGTAGGAGAGGGTATTTATAGAAGGAACTTAAATCTCATTAGACCTTTTCCTTTCTAGAAATTATTTTCTTCCAAAATTATATGGGATTTGGCTATGGAAGACACTTAGATAAAGACGATTAAAAAGTTTTTTTTAAAAAATAGTTTTTGATATTTAAAATTTTATATATGTATATATATATATAATTATTTAAATCGTATTATTTTTGTCAAAATTAGATCAGATAAATCAATTTAATTCAAAAATTAATAAATTATATCTTGAACCGATCTAAATTAATATTTTTTTATAAAAAATAACTACAATATCTTTATTATAAAAAATAACTAAAATATTATTATTATTATTATTATTATTATGAATTTTGAAAATTCTAAATTCTAATCCTTCTCTTTTCTCTTGGTTATTATAGGATTAGAATTTAAGATTTTTAAAATTAATATATATATATATATATATAGGACTATTTTATTTAGTCATTTTTTATAATAAAGTTATTGTAGTCATTTTTTATAAAAAAAATATTAATTTAGATCGGTTCAAGGTTCGATTTACTAACTTTTCGATCAAATCAATTTATCTTATTTAATTTTGACAAAAATAATACAGTTTAATCGATTATATATATTAAATTTAAATTATTAAAAAATATTTTAAAAAAAAAGACATTTTATCCAAGCATGCTAGAGATATGGACAGGAACACTAGATACTTCCATAACCTAGCATCGGCAAGAAGGAGGAACAACAGAATCGATTCTTTACGGATTAATGGAAGGTTGGTATGGAATCAGGGCAGAATAAAGACTGAGATTGTGGGTTTTTATAAAGAACTGTATAGGTAGGAGCATGCCCCTTTGATTGGGATCCGTGATGGGCTGGTAGAGCATATTACTGACGAAGAGGCAGCAATGTTAGAGGAAATGCCATCGACGGAGGAAGTACGAGAGGCAATTTGGAATTGTGAGTCCACTAAAGCTCCAGGTAGTGATGGCTACAATATGAACTTCATAAAGAAATGCTGGGATGAGCTTGGTCAGGAGTTTACTGCAGCTATGTTGAACTTTTTTCAGAATGCAAAGCTACCAGCAGATGCTAATGTTACTTGGGTGGCGCTAGCTCCAAAATTTGTGGGGGCTAAGGAAATCAAAGACTTAAGACCGATTAGTATGGTTGGCTGTGTCTATAAGGTGATATCAAAAGTGCTGGTAAGAAGAATGCGATCAGTGATGCCGCATTTAGTGGGGGAGACTCAGTCTGCATTTGTAAAGGGTCGCAAAATACATGATGGTGCCCTCATTGCTTGTGAGACAGTTCACTGGCTTAAGCTGCGAAAGAAGCAAGCGGCAATTGTTAAATTGGAGTTTCAGAAAGCCTATGACAGAGTGAGATGGAGCTTTGTGGATATAGTGCTACAGAAGATGGATTTTGGTAGTAGATGGAGGACCTGGGTGAAGGAATGTGTGACTACAGCTTCTATGTTAGTGTTGATCAATGGGTCTCCAACCAAGCCGTTCAAGATGGAGAGGGGCCTCAGACAAGGCGATCCTCTCTCTCCCTTCCTGTTTGTTCTCGTTGTTGACGTTCTGCACAAGATGGTGGGGCAGGCGGTTAGAAATAGCTGAATATCTCCACTGCTGGTGGGAAGGGACAATATAGAATTGTCGCATCTCCAATTTGCAGACGACACCATCTTATTTTGTCCACAGGAAACGGAGACGCTAATGAATTATAAGAGGCTCCTGCGTTGTTTTGAGTTAATGTCTGGCCTGAGTATCAACTTTAAAAAATTGAGCCTAATTTCAGTCAACTGTGAGAAGGACTGGGTGACGAATATATGTGGTCTGTTGGATTGTGGCGAAGCGGTATTACCTGTCAGGTACTTAGGAATTTCTCTTGGTGCTAATCCTCGATTGGTGAAGACCTGAAAACCAATCATTGACAAGTTTGAAGACAAGCTGAGCTTATGGAAAGCTAGGTCTCTCAACAAAGCGGGTAAGTTGGTCCTTATAAAATCTGTTCTCAATAGCCTGTCGGTTTACTACTTAAGCTTGTATAAGATGTCAAAGGGGGTTGCAGAAAGGATCATTGGGCTTCAAAGAAGGTTCTTGTGGAATAAAGAAGATGGGAATAATGGGATACCACTAGTGAAATGGGAGGTAGTTCAGGCTCCGAAAAAGCTAGGTGGTTTGGGGGTGGGGGATGCTCTAATTAGGAATGCGGCGCTACTGTTCAAGTGGTGGTAGCGCTTTTCAAAGGAGGACTGCCCGCTTTGGAAGATTGTTTACTCTTGTAATCAGTTGGACCCAACTGTAATGGTATTAAACCAACCTTTGCCATCAAGAGGGGGGCCGTGGAAAGATATTTGCCAGCTTAATATTAAGGAGCAATAGGCAAGAGATATGATGATCAAGGGTCTGTCAATGGAGGTGGGAAATGGCAGAAACATTCGTTTTTTGGGAGGATGAGTGGTTACAAGATGGCTCTTTGAAAGAATATTTTCCAAGACTTTTCTCTGTTTCAAATCAACAAGGATCCGTAATAGGGGACTGTGGTTTTTGGGATGGGTTAGAGTGGGTATGGGACTTCCAATGGAGGAGAAAACTCTTCCAATGGGAGCTAGAGCTGCTCAATCAATTACACAACCGGTTGAGAGTTGTGAGGTTATCGGTTGATAGAGAGGATTCAGTGGTATGAAAATTTGATAAAAATGGAGTTTTTTCTACTAATTCTTTTGTGCAGGTGCTACAAAATGAGACTCTCCCAGCCGACATCACGAGTTACAACTTCACAAGCTCCATTTGGAGAGGCTTGGTTCCTCCAAGAGTTGAACTCTTTGCTTAGTTTGTGCTAGTTGGAAGGGTCAATACGAAAGAGAGGCTGAGTAGACTTGGCATTATTAATCATCATGACAATATTTGTGTATTGTGTAAAAAGGACATAGAATTTGTACATCATTTATTTTTTGCCTGTGAGTTCATGTGGCAGGTATGGTGTGTATGGCTGACATTTTCTGATAGAGCTTGGGCCATCCCGGGAACCACTAAAGAGTTCTTTGAGAGCTGGATCGAAGCAACAGGTGAAAAGTCTGAGCAAAGGAAATGGTTTATAGGATTCTGTGCGGTTATTTGGAACATCTGGTTGGAGCGGAATAGCAGAATTTTCCAGCGGGTAGAGACAAGTGTTGAAGGAGTAAAGATCATGTCTTTCTTGAGTTACAAGAAATGGTGTGGAGTTGATCCGTTTGGTTGTTAATGGCAATGTCGAAGATGACAACAGATACCAGCTTTTCAGTTATGTTTGTGTTTATTTTGGTTGTCCTAGTTCCTTCTGCTCTACTTTATTGTATTAAACTATTTTTGTTAAAAAAATATATATATATATTTTAAATATTTTTATCTAAATGGCTCCTTTGACAATATGTTATTGTCTTATCGAACTATGTAATGTATGCGTTTTTTTTTTTTTTGGTGACATAATGTATGCGTTTTTATGCCAAATAGTAATTGGATTGAAAATTTATTTGCCATAAATAATAATTACATTATTTTCTGCGTGGTCATCGGTTGTGAGCAACATAACGCCAGATGATTTATTTAATCTGATAGGGCATAAGGAAAAATTTGGAAGCTTATTAGTTAAAATTTGGTGTCCTTTGGGTTAATAGGCGTTATTTATAAGAATTATAAATAACTAGTTCAATTTAGTATATATTTTGCAAAAATAATAGTAAAATTATTTTTTGCGTGGTGCTAAGGAAAAAGCAACATAATGCCACGTAATAAAAAATATAAATTAATTAATTAAAATAATACATAGTATGTATAGAAAATATTTATCTAATTCTTTCTAGCTATATTCTATATGTAAAAAATAACTTTTCAATCTCAATGTTTGATTACTTATTTTTTACATTATTTTGCAAATGTTTAAACTATTTTGTTTAGTCTAATCCAATGTGTCAAATTCAAAATTGAATTACTTTTTAAAATATATAATCATTAAATTTATTTAAATGTATCATTGTTAAAAGTAATGAATATGAAATTGATACCGCATATAATGCATGGATTTTATTAAATATATTTCACCAATATAATCTAAAGGGACTTGATGAACGATTCTCCATCGTCCGATCGCAGCTTCTCCTCCTTGATCCTTCATGGAGGTGTGCTATGACAAGCACAGTTACCCTCCTGGCCACCTAAGATATCCTGCTCGTCCTCGCTTCTACGACTGGTTTTCTTCATCTTCTCCGGCAAGTCTTCTTCTCAAGTTTCCCACTTTCAAAGTAGCGAGAAAACTGATCATTGTTGATCACCATGGGCCAACACAACAAGTCAATCCCTTGGGCTTAACTTCAGCCCAATTCAATGCTCTCCTAGCACTTCTGAAAAATATAGAGGCCCAAGCTCATAAATGCAAAAACTAAACTAAATCTGGGCTTCTTCCAGGCCTAAGTTTGGTACCCACTTTCTTTGTTCCTCTCTTTTTTTTTTTTTGTTTTGCATAATGTTTCCTCACAAAATAAATTTTCAAATGCTTGGAATTTTTATTCCGGAACCGACTACATTACATCTAATTTTCTCAATTTTTTTCTTACTCTCCAATTAATCCTATCTTAGTGCATATGCCAAATGGTTCCTAAATCATATCTCAATTTATTGGAATTATGAAATTTTCTAATTCTTTAATCCTTACTAATGTATTCTAAGATTGCTTCTTTTAAAAAAATTTTGGATATTCACTTCAAAATTAAAAATTTGGGTATCTTGATATATTTTCTGAAAATATAAGTTATATACTCTGCTAAAGAGATATTTTTTTTCTAACATAAATATTGCTTGAATTTATTGAATGATTCAGGTTTATTGGGAGTTAAACCCACTTCTTCACCCATGGACAGTGCCACCAGATTATCCTAAGATAGCGATCTTTTACTTTTTGATCTCACTGTATACCTCTGCCTTGTTGATCGTCTTTTTTATCTTATAATGATTCGGTCCGACATTACATATGCAACACAACAATTAAGTCAGTTCATGATCTTTCTGGCCACTACCGTGCTACCATCAGGATGCTTCGTTACCTAAAGAACAGCCAGGAATGAGACCTTTTCCTTCCCAGAACTTCTACACTACAATTGTATGGTTTCAATGATTCTGATTGGGCTAGCTATCCAGATATAAGATGCTATTTAACTAGTTTTTACTTTTTCTTGGGTGATTCATTAATTTTTTGAAAAACTAAGAAACAAATGACAGTTGCTCATTCCTCAAGTGAAGCTGAATATCGTGCTCTCTCCAATACAACTTGTGAACTCTTAATGAATATTGAATTTGCTAAAAGTTCTAAATATATCATGCTGTCGACCTCCAGTGTTATATTGTATGTTTGTAACAATCAAAGTGCCCTTCACATTGCGATGAATCTTATTTTCTATGAAACTTCTTTCTGTCTCTTTCTCCAATCAACTGACCGATATCTTTTTTTGGTTGCCCACGGTATCCCCCGGTTCGACAGGCCAAGGACTAATCCGTCGCGGATCGGAGCTCCATTTAAGGGTCTGCCGCTAGCCAATGGGTTCCTGCATGTACAAGACGGAATTCGAACCCCCGACACTTGCTTAAGCGGACGAGTGAGCTGACCACTCGACCAACCCAAATTGGTTAACTGGCCCATATCTTTATTAAACCTCTTTCTCTCCAACCGTTCCATACAAATTTGTTCAAATTGGAGATTCTCAACATCTATCATCCTCTGGCTTGTAAGGACATATTGGAGCATAGTAATGCACAAACAGCCCAACACCCAAAAACAACAGAGGCCCAAATATAATAACTTTTCGTTCATTTTTCACTTTGCTATTTGTTTTTTTCCTAGTTGTTAGTATTCTTCTACAAGATGATGACTTGTTGATTTCTTAGTTATTTTTTCTTGGGTGATTCATTTATTTTTTGTCAAGAATACACTCAAAGGCCCACACTATTAATGGGGACTAAGACGTGGCCTACACTAAGACAATTTTAGTCCCCTTTTGTGGTCCTATTACACAGTTGTCTTTGTAGAAAGCATAAAGCCAAACTTTAAATACCAACAAAAAAAAGCCAAACTTTAACTTTATAGAACACATTTATCTACCTCAATTATTAGTCCTTTGTTTCGAGAGGCATATACTATAGTTGATCCATGGCTCCACCAACTCCAAGACTAGTTGTGCCAATAGAGCTGAAGAAGAAGCCATGGGAGCAAAAGCTTCCCCTCCATAACCGATGGCACCCTCACATACCATACGTTGCTGAAGTTAACACTGGTGAAGTGTTTAGAATAGAGATGGTGGATTGGACAGGTGGAGCTATTAAAGATGATAATTCAGCAATGGACATAAAACTTGTAGACCTTTCTATTGTAAGTATGAAACAAACACAATCCATTCTCTCTCTACGTTAGAAATTTAGGATATGTTTGTTTTTTTTTTTTTTTTAAATCATTATTTGTAGTACTTTTTGCTTATAAAATCTTAAAAGGTAAAAATATATGGTATAAATAAAACTAAGATTATTTTTAATTATTATTTTGGATATAACTAAGAAACGTGATTCTTTAGGCCACACAATTTACGCACTGTACAAACAAAGTAACTGACTCTGTTACGATTTATGATGCGAATTTTGATGTGCTGTGAATAAAGTATTGATAAATGTTAGGGAGCAAATACTTTTATCGATATTAGCTAGA
The DNA here is from genome assembly GCF_059453495.1 of Arachis ipaensis. Classification (NCBI taxonomy): domain Eukaryota; kingdom Viridiplantae; phylum Streptophyta; class Magnoliopsida; order Fabales; family Fabaceae; genus Arachis; species Arachis ipaensis. The sequence goes on from NC_142436.1 coordinate 25,500,113, forward strand.
TTAATATTTTACTTTTATATTATTAGAATTTAAGATTTAAAATTCATGTAGTATTGTTCAGTATTATACTATCATCTAATAGAATGCTTCTATTTGTAAATTTTTAAGTGTACTAAATTTTAGATCGATCAATTTTATTGCTACGAAAATATGAGATTAAATATTTTTGTAATGTTTTTCTTAATATTATTGCAGCATAACTATATTATAATGGTTTTAAAAGAAGCCATTAGAATTGATTTCGGTGAGAATGAGGTTTGCGTAATAAGAATATGTTCCTAATAAGTGGCTATTATTTAGCTTAAGAGTTCGATACTTGGATATTTTTATTTATTTACTTATTTAAAGTACATTTTGGTGAAGAAAAAAACATGGAGTAAGTCTAACCCTTGATTCTTATAAGATATACATACAACACTGGTATCCCATGAAAAAGTTGAGGATACCAAAAAATTTCCCTTTGTCTGTTTCCTTTAATTAAAATTCCAAATGTTGCGTGATTCTTGGAAAATTTTACATGATATATATATATATATATATATATATATATATATATATATATATATATATATATATATTTAAAAAATATTATGTGCATAAAAAACATTCATCAAATTAATCAATATATATTTTTATATACATATATATAATTTAATTTATTTTTAATATGTATTAAGAGGAGTGTTAGGGGACAGCAACTTTTGTGTTTTATAACCATCAATTGGCCATCAATAGTCTTTTTAATAGTATGAGATTACATCAAATGGTGAGAGATCACTCACTTTTTTTTATAGTTAAGTGCTGACCACAAAACACAAAAGTTGTTGGCCTTAGACTTTTTCTTTTAACATATATTTTTTATTAGTAGTGACTATTTAACATATACCTAGCTTGGTTGATTTTTTTTAGATAGTTTATAACTAGCTAGTCCTTTTATTCAACTGAATGATTATTTATGGTTAATCAACTATGGAGTTGGAGTCTAACCGGGGTAGTTAAATGATTCAGACCCACTATCTTAGTGGGCCAATTAGAATTGTTGACAGTGATGGTATAGCAGCAAAGCCTGGAGATCTTCTTGCCGTTGAGATATGCAACTTGGGTCCTCTGGCCGGAGATGAATGGGGGTATACAGGAATATTTGACAGAGAAAATGGAGGTGGTTTCTTGACAGACCATTTTCCTAGTGCTGCTAAAGCTATTTGGTACTTTGAGGGTATTTATGCTCATTCACCTCAGATACCAGGTGATTTACTATTGGCCATTTTAAAATTATCTATATCATTCCATAAATTACTGATCTGATTCATTTATATTTTTAAAAGTTAACTACCAATTTAAAAGATTTAGATACTGATAAAAAAGATCTCTAAAAAATGTTACGGATAACACAATCATTAAATAATTTAAAAATATGACAACAAAAAACCAGTAAATATTATATTTTTATAAGTGGCAAAAAAATTTTTATATTTAGCAAACGACTAATATTTTATACGAATTTTTGTGACAATATTTGAGCAAATATTTAGAATGTGTATCAAAAAAATTTGAGACAAAATTTGATCTCTAAAATTTTATTTTTATTTTTCAAAACAAATTTGTCTTTCACAATAAAATTTTTTTTAAAATACTTATTTGACATAAAATCACTAAATTTTAAAGAGGTAAAGATCTTATTTTTCTAATAATGCTTGCAACAAATTATATCAAAATCTTACCTTTAAAGTCTTTTTTAAAATATATATTTAATATCTAGTTCTTTTTGTCGTTTTTTTAAATATTTCAAAAATTTATTTGTCATTATCATCTTTTTTTATCTTCTTTTAGAGTTATTTTTGTCAATAACATGAACTTTCGAGTACTATTTTGATCATTTACTCTTTTTGTAAATATTTTGCAGAAAAAAGTGAAATCAATGAAAATAATAACAAATAAAAAATACTAAAAATAAAAAATATTTAAAATAAAAACAAAAACCAATCAAACTCTTAGTAATCACTAATAAAATCTAAAATGAAAAATATGTATTTAATGTTTCAAAATGTTGATAATTAGTTTGTAATAGAGTAAAAATAAATTGGTTTCCTATCTTTTAAAATTCTCGACAATGTAATTTCTCATGGAATTAATTTTAAAAAATTTTAAAGATCAATTTGTCATTTTTAAAATATAATTGGAAAATAATTTATTAATTTATTTTTTAAGATTGAATCACCTAATATTTTACAGATTGAGGAACTAACTTAATAATTCTATGTTTTTTATGTCTAATTTATCTGATATAAAATTCTGTAAAATTAATTTAAAAATTGTGTAATATCATATTAAATGATAGTGCCGTCAAAATGAGTCACGACTCACGAATTAACTTGATTTGCTCGTAAAAGGAGTGAGTCGATTCATGACTCATTTATTTATTGGTCTCCATGACTCATTTATAAGTGTGATGATTTATTGATTTTAGCTCTATTCGAATAACCTGTGAGTTAAGCAGGTTTGAGTCAAGAGAATATGTGTCGAATTGTTTTACCCGATTTTATTCTTTAAAAAATTTAAACCGTCTTCTTATTGTAATGCTAACTTCGTAACTAGATTTTTAGACTTTTCGTTGTTTAGTCCCAAAATATATAAAAGTATGACAAACTTTCCTTATTTCTATATATTTGCTTAAAATAAAAAAATGCTAGAATTATTTGGTATTTTTTTAATTGCTTTTTTTAATAAAAAAAAAACAAGTCTACTCATTTAACTTGTCATTTTAGATGAGTCGAGTCAAATCAAAATGTTTTCTTGGTTCATCCAAAAAAAAAAAGGACAAATCAAAATTTCAATTTTACTCGTTCCTCGTGACAAGTTGGCTTGAATCTGCCCGCCCATTTAGACTGCTCTGCTAATTCATATTTTATTCATCATTAAACGACGAATCAATCCTACTTAAATTGACACTACATGTCTGATAGTAAATGTGATATGAGTCAATAGATTATTCAGTACGTACCTGATATTTTAAGCAAATAAGTGAAATAAAACAATCCATTCACAAACAGTGGCACCTAAATTGGTTGTTTTTCTTAAAACCCATACTACACCAAGAGTACTTTAAAATTAAAATCATAATGTTCATTACGATACAATCTTAAATTGGAAATAATAAGTGTTTTATAAATGGTTTGGTACTTGCATATTACAAATGAGCAGGAGTACGATTTCCAGGGTTAACACATCCTGGAATAATTGGAACTGCACCATCAATGGAACTGCTAAATATATGGAACGAAAGAGAGAGGCTTGTTGAAGAAAATGGGGTCAAGTCTCTTAAACTATGTGAGGTTTTACACTCACGACCCTTGGCAAACTTACCATCAACAAAAGGTTGTCACCTTGGGAAGGTATGCACTATGATGATGAAATCCAAATTCTACGTCATTTTAAGGCTTTTATTTTTCTTAGTTTAAGTGTCATTGTTGTAGATTCCAAAAGGCACCGTTGAATGGGAGAAGATTGCGAAAGAGGCTGCAAGAACAATACCGGGAAGAGAAAATGGAGGAAATTGTGACATAAAAAATCTTAGTAGAGGTTCAAAGATATACCTTCCAGTTTTTGTGGAAGGAGCAAATCTCAGCACCGGTGACATGCATTTCTCACAGGGTGATGGAGAGATCTCATTTTGCGGTGCCATAGAGATGAGTGGCTTCCTAGAACTTAAGTTAGTATATGTAGAAATCATTAATTTGTGTCTTTCTTATTCTATATATATTTGGAAATATTTAAGTGTACTAAAGGATCAAGTATTTTAGTAGTTTTAATCTCAATCATAAAATATATATGATTGATATTAATGATCAAGCATTTTTATGTGTTAGGTGCGAAATTATAAGGGGTGGAATGAGAGAGTACCTTACACCAATGGGGCCCACTCCACTTCATGTGAATCCAATATTTGAGATAGGCCCTGTTGAGCCAAGATTCTCAGAGTGGTTGGTTTTTGAAGGGATTAGTGTGGATGAAAGTGGGAGGCAACACTTTCTAGATGCAAGTGTTGCTTACAAGCGAGCAACACTCAATGCTATTGACTACCTATCCAAGTTTGGATACTCCAAGGAACAGGTTTGACCTTAACGATAATATATTCGCATATACAAACTGGGAATTACTAATAAATTTTCAGTTCCCTTTTATCCAAATACATTAGAAAGAGCAAAAATACCATTTGAACCCTAAAATTGAGCCAGAAACCAGTCACATACATATTACCAGTATAAGGCAGTAAGTATTATTTGACTTGACAAGTTTTATTTAGTTATTCAAATATTTTGGATTAATTATTGTAAGGTTTTGTTACATTAATTGCAAAGTATGATTGTATATATTAAAATGCTTGATTATTAATGACTTGTTTACCTTCATTAGAACATTTTGAATATTAATTGTTTGAGTAAATAGTGAAATTCGTTTTTAAAAAATTATCTGTTATCTAAATTGATATTTAAATAAATTTTTTTTTAATTAAATTCGTCCTTCAAAAGTTTTAAATTGGTTATATTAGTCCTTCTATCATTTTTATTGTTTATGGCATTAGCATTTGCGAATATGACATATTAAGTGACATCGCAACATGCACCAAATAATCCTAATTGGTTATTAACATGATAAATTTATATATTAAATTAGATAAAATCAATCTCAAATTGAGATATTTCAATCTTTAAAGGTTCATTTTAATTTGGAGTTGATTTTATCTAATTATATAAACTTAATAAAGATTACTAAGTATGTATTGTGATAAGTGTGATATCACTTAACATGTCACATCAATAAAAAAAGTGATGGAAGAACTATGTGACTAATTTAAAATTTTTAAAAGATAAATTTAATTAAAAAATATTTTCGAAAAATAATTTTAAAAAATGAATCATCTTTCATAGATAATTTTGGTCATTTACTCTTAATTGTTTTCTTCACAAAACATTTTGGTTAAGTATGGTAATTAAATTTGACTATTTCTGGTGGAAAGTTTGATTATTGACATTAATATTAAAATGTTTGATTATTAGGACTGAGTTCAGATTTTTGAGTTAGGGGGTGGGCGGTGGGTGGGTGTCGAATGAAGTGGTTATTAGATATTTTACAACAGATGGGATCATCATGGTGTTTTTTCTATATATAATAGGTGGCTGTATTTTTCTTTTTCCCACAAGAAAAAAGAGTTAAAGTCTGTATCTAATTTAAATACAATGAGCATATTGAAAAATTTAATTTATTAATATAAGTTGAAGTTTATTAATGTGAATATAAAAAATCAGTTATCAAATAAATTATTATATATTTATGTATAAATATATATTATTTAAATTTATTTTTAATATATATTTTATATTTAACCGTATTATATATATACAAAAATTAGTTATCAAATTAGTTATTATATATTTATATATAGATAGATACATATATTTATTAAATTATTTTAAATATATATTTTGTGTGACTGATTTAATGTTTAATTTCTTGTGTGTATGTAACAAAGTTTATTGTATTGGAAACATTAAAAACTAACCTAGTTATTAGGAAAATCTTATTTTTATATTTCACTGAAAGCTAACCCAAAAAAAAAAAAAAATGGAAACCAGGCTAATTGAATTGCTAATTTGCTATGTGTTGAACAATAGGCATATATTCTTTTGTCTTGTTGCCCATGTGAAGGAAGAATATCTGGAATTGTTGATTCCCCTAATGCTTGTGCGACATTGGCCATTCCAACAGCTATATTTGACCAGGTAAATTAATCTTCACTTATTTTCTCTCACTGTTGCAAAACATCATCTATGGCCTTAATTAAGTATTGATGATGTCCTAAATAATATAAGTTTTCAGTAGTAGTATAGTATCAAACCATATTATTGTATGGATTAATTATATCATCTTGGTCCAAAAATGCATTAACAAGAGAAAATAATTATTAAGCTAATTGTTAGCACAAGAAAAATGTTAATATGAATTCATGTTTGTGTATGTGTGCAGGATATTCGTCCTAAAAGTAGCAAGGTGCAACTTGGACCTCGTCTTGTAAAGACACCAGATGTCTTCAAATGCACTTATGATGGAAACTTACCAACTACAGTGAACCTTAGTGCCGCATTTCATGATTCAAATTAGTTAGACAATTGTTGGAATGATGTTAAAACTTTATGGATTCTAATAAATTATGTAAACTAGAATAAGCTCGTATAGGGTTGATCGAATACATTAATGGTATTTATCTAAGGATACGAGCTTTAATTTAGAGAAAAACGAAAATATATTTGGAATCATGGTCCTAAACTCAGAGACCGGTGGTGGAGAAAATCTAAAAGAAACTGTAAACGGAAAGCAGGCTTACTATCTCATGCGGGAAGACTTAAAATAATAAGAGTGGTAATAAGCAATCTAAGCCTAGCAACGGAAATAACACAAATATCCAACACAAGAACAATATAGAAGTACTCACAACACAATATGGCAGCAACTATAACAAGCAAATATAGCAAGTAAAGCAATAACAATAACATACAGAGATTTTAACGTGGAAAACCCTCTCAATATGAGAGGTAAAAACCACGGGTCATCCAGACCAATGAAATAGCTCCACTATAATCAAATGAGGTACAAAAGAGTCTCAAACAAAGCACAAAAATGTGTATATAACCAGCCAAAACATCAAAGCACCAAAGCTTTCAAATGAGAAGTAAGAAGATGAAATATACCCAAAAAAAATAGAGCTGCTGTCGAAGCCAATTTCTTCCTCTGCAGACCTCCAATTAAAATCTTCACCATTCAAAATGAAGAACAAGATGTGAAGAATTTACAGTCCAAATTTCACATTGATCCAATGGTGAAAGAATGAGAAATCGCTGTTCAAAGATTGCTGCTCTGTGTAAAAACGGAAAACCTAATTTCTCTCTTTTGAAGCCAATTTCTCCCACTGCAGACCTTCAATCAACATCTTCACCGACCAGAATGAATAACAAGATGAAAGAAATATGCAGTTCAAATTTTAAGCCGATCCAACGGTGAACGAATGAGAAACTGATATTTAAAATTTACTGCTTTGGATAAAAATAGAAATTCTGTTTTTCCCTCTTCTCTCTCACTTGGTGGCTACTCTCTTTTCTCTCAAATTGACCCCAAAAATCTGATTAGGGTTGTGGCATAATGGGTGCAAAGAAACACCCTCAAAATGTTGGGCTTGGACCTTACAAATGAGAGAAAAAAAACCCAACAAATCTCCCCCTTCTCGACTAGGTAGAGGCTCTCGCCATTCCGGCGATCAAACAACATGTTTCAAACTTCTCTCTTGACAATACTTTTGTCATCGTATCAGCACCATTGTCATCAGTGTGAACTTTCTCAAGTTTCAACAACTTGGAATCTAACATATCCCGTATCCAGTGATACCTAACATCAATATGTTTAGATCTTGCATGAAAAGTAGAATTCTTGGCAAGATGAATAGCACTTTGGCTATCACACAACAACACATAACGGTCTTGCTTAAAACCAAATGCTGCAAGAAACTTCTTCATCCACAACAACTCTTTCCATGCTTCAGTTGCTGCAATAAACTCTGTCTCTGTGGTAGAAAGTGCAACACACTTTTGTAGCCTTGACTGCCATGAAATAGCTCCCCCTGCAAACTTGACCAAATAATCTAAAGTAGACTTTCGAGAATCAATATCTCCTGCCATGTCTGCATCCGTAAAGTCAACTAGCAAAGGTTTCTCACCACCAAAACTCAAACTCAAGTTAGTTGTACGTTTGAGATATCTCATAATCCATTTAACAGAATTCCAATGTTCTTTACCTGGATTAAAGAGAAAACGACTCACAGTACCAACCGTATGAGCAATGTCTGGTCTACACTACAAAAAATTTGGGTAAAAACAGCAGTTTTTTTGGGTAATTACGGCGGTTTGAACCGCCATTATTACCAAGTACGGCGGTTTTGAAAATCGCCATAATTCAGAGCGCCATTTTGGTTATTATGGCGGTTTTCTAAAAACCGCCACAATTTCCTGAGGTTAAAACGACGATTTTTTGCTGGGTTAAAACGGCGGTTCAAATCGCCATTATTTCCAGGTTAAAACGGCGATTTTTTACTGGGTTAAAATGGCGGTTCAAACGGCGGTTTAAGGGTTGGTTAAAATGGCAGTTTAAACCGCCATTATTACCCTCAGAATGGCATTTTAGCCGGTTAAAATGGCATTTTTGAACTGCCATTTTTACCCTTACTAAGTGGCTTTTGATTGGTTAAAATGTCATTTTTGAACTGCCGTTTTAACCCTAATAGTGACACTTTTTTATCGTTTAAAAATGCAATTTTTACCCTCATTTTTATCGTGTTAAACAAATAATATTTATTATTAGAAATCATAATCTATAAACAAAATATTATATAACTCAGAAACAAAGTATTAAACATAATATATGATTTTTTAGTATTAGAAAACAAAAGTAATAACTCTTATACAAAGTATCAAACATAACATAATTTTTCAACTATAAATGTCATAACATGTAACTCTTAATACATAAAATCTCCATCATATTTCATGCTGCTCTATTGCTTGCTCCAGAAGACCTACTTCCTAACTCTTTTGGCGATGAAATCTCACTCTCTTGATTCAATTCCTACAACAAAAATATGATTTGAAAACATAAACAAAATTATCCTTCTGATATTCAAGGCTTCCTAGTAAAACTCTAGCTTCCTATGAGAAAAGAGTCATTTACTCATTTAGTTTCATCTTATAATGAAGAGACATCTCAATCAATGAAATCATCAAGAATATATTAAGAAAGGAAGCAGATTTTCTCACACAATATTCTGCTAACACAACATTTCATAAATCATAACCATCACACTGAAAAGAAAAACAGGCCTTCAATAATGTCATTACAACAATCATGCCATCACTAGTTACCTACCAAGCCCAAAATTTTACCTGTAAGTAATATGTATGCTCCCAAACATCTATGCCTCCTTCCTGTAAATAATGAAGCATTAAGCAAAAGAACTACTTAAAGATAACTCACACACGGCATTGAAGTGAGGCAACGCACAAACTTACCCAATGAGAAAATTTGCATGATGCGGGGAGTATAGAATATATTAATTGTTATTAGAGTATCAGAGAGTGAGAAAACTAGTAAATACCACTTAGCAAGCTGCTAATTGAATTCATGCCTCTTCCACCAGCTAAGTAATAATAATAAAAAAAAATGGGAAGCCCCAATCTCTTTTATAATACTTTCATTTATCATTTCTTTTATAATAATAAAAAAAATAATAATCACCTGTTCCAAATCAGAAGTTTCAAAAGTGGGAAGCCCCAATCTCTCAAGAGCAACAAGAAAGTTCCTCATATTTTCAAAGTATTGATACACAGATAGTGCTTTCCCATCAGGAAGAACATCAACATCACTGGGGACTTCAACCACCTAATAAACCAATTCAAGTCCAACAATTAGTCGTGATAATCAATAAGAACAATGTGAAACCAGATGAGCATAGAATATGACTGATTCCATGAAAAACAGAATAGAATAAACATATCTTGGATATGGCATCAGGTTGGATTTTGTTAAGAGCACTGCAATATCCTCTTACCATGATCAAGATCCCCGTTAATTTCTTGTTTTGGCTACATGATTTAAGACATATTATAGGAAGAACATAATGAGAACAGATTAGAAAAGCTAAAGGGTAGTTTAATAATTAGGATTATAGACATAATTTACCATACAACTAACATGACTAATTTGATCCATACAAGTGATTTTTTTCCATACAAGTAATTTTGCTAGATGCTGCTTCTCGGCAGTCATGGTGTTCACACTTCCGGTGGTTGGACTGTCGTCCATCTACAAAAAAGAAATCCGCCAATTGCCAAAAGCAAAAAAGTAAAACACCACATCATGGTAGACTATCAAATACAATGAATTGATTAGTAAATTACGTTGTGCAGAAAAGGAGTGTCAACAAACAAGAATGTTGAAAAGGAGCATTAAGCAAGACAGAATAAATACTGTGATAAAAGGTATGAAGAGGAAACTATAATTTTATTACGATATGGAAAGTATAAAACACACTTACCATGAATTAAAGGAAGCCTGTAAGTATGCTACAATAGAGGAAAGTATAAATAATTATAAAAGAGAAATAGTAAAGCCAATGAAAAAAGAAAGAACATAAACCAAGATAATAATATTATTATTTGTCAGGATTGTGCAGTAAAAAAGCATTACATAGCAGTTGATCTTTCCCTTCCACTTACGCATGCAATTTCAATTTTCATTCGTTTCTTAGCATTTTTTTTTAAGTCACTTTTATGTAGCAATCCTTTTTTTGGTACTTCTGCATTAACAGCTGTAAATGCTATGTACCCAAATAAGTTCATTGAATTATTTAGAACAAATGCCTATGATATAGCCGCTCCCACTTAATAGGACAATCTTAACTTTTTGTTTTTTATGCTTTAAACTATGTGTTCCCTAAAGAAAACCAGCACTGAACCAGATATCTAAAATTGTACCTTTAGAGCAAGTTCCTCAAAGCACTGCTCCACATTTTCTCGAGTTTTAGCACTAATTTTGAGAAGCAAACACCCCAACTCTTTGGCGAGAGCTAAACCCTCTTTTCTGCTCACAGCCCTTTCAGACTCCTATAATAGAGAAAAAAATCGAAGAAGTCAGTGAATGAAATATGTCAATAGAAGATTCCTCAAAAAGAAATCTAGACTTCAAATTTCAAATGCAAATCTAATGTATGTGTCTAGAAATGAGGTTTAGGGTTAATGGCTTAGTTAGAAAGAACACGAGACATTCAATATCAGAAACTGCTTTATGTACCAATTTTCATCCCCTTATCTCACACTTCTTTCTCAGATGCAGCAAAAAAATCTTACATTTATGATCAAGATAATCACTCAACGCCAAAAAGATAAAGATTGCTATTGCTATTGCTCTAAAGTACTTCTAATTGAAAGAGAGACAAAAAAATTGCCTTTATTCATTGTTAATGCTGCTAGCTTTCTTTTGAAAAAAATTGCTGCTCATTATTATTATTATTTTTAAATTATTATCTAATAAGGTCATATCATTTTTCTATTACTAAAGAAAAAATTGGCTAATATATATCAAATTTGTTCTGTACCGAATCTGTAGGAATTAGGAAACTAGGAATTGGTTTTCCAAATATTGCAAATAAGCATGCAAAAATTTTAGAATTAAAAAGTGCTTTACTAATAAGTAATAACTCGTTGCCAATTATTTTTGGGCACTTCTTGCGGCATAAATTTTGCTTGATTCTTTGCCCGAACCCTGTAACTGATGACTGCATAGCATTTAAGTGGTAACTTTTGTAGATACTTTCTAGTTTAAGCTTAAAAGTTAGTTTAATTGGGAGGAATCATACAAAGAAATAAATCATCTATATGTCATGGTCTGTTTTAGAGTTGTGTAGATCTAACAACCCCAGAAGCTAGCTGGTGGGGGGTGAGAAGCCCAAGCAATTATAAAGGCTATCATGCCCATATCTCCAAGCAATGGACACAACACACAAACTCTAAACTTAGGGCTGGCATCTACAGTGGCCCAATAACAACAATAGATTAGGGTCTAATACATCTCAAAACTGAGTAGGTCTAAATTAATACCAAAAGCTAGCAGAAGGGAAGAGGGATGTCCAAAGACTTAATAAACCGATAATGGCAATATCCCCAAGCAAAGTGGAACTAACCAGTGTGAAATGCATAATCAACGCATAATCTTTAACTAAGTGAAGTCATGGATCCGCATTACAGATTAATATCAACAATCTACCTACTGCATGCATGAGTAACTTAATGATTCGAGTTACTCATTATATTATTGTAATAAGATAACTTGGCCAGTCTTCTCAAATTAAAAATTTAATGACATCCTATCATTGCTATTACGATAAACCTCTTGTGTTGTCCACAATGGATAAGCCCATGGTGGTGGTTTTGGCAAGAGAGCATCTCCATTTGCTAAGGGAATTCCACCTTTGGAAAGTTTATGAGGACTGGATGTATCCTTGGAATTGCTATGATAAATGTTTTGTAGTGAAGGGAATATATCAGAAATATGTTTCTCATTTTATGAACTGCTATATTCTTTAAAACTCATGGGGATTACTATTGAAGTAATACCTTATCATGTCACATCTCAATACTTCAACACAGATCATGTAAGGCGCCTTCTCCCTAGAATTCAAGAGAACAGCTTCATTTTCAGGAATATAAAGCACACGTTACATGCCCTTTCCCAAAGGAAAACAAACTCCTAGGAATAAGGAAAGCAAGATTCATAGATAATAAGAACCAAGTGAACCCATAAATAAAAGAATGCATACACACAAATTACACACCAAAAATGTGAGTTTAAAAGCAAAGAACTAACAACAGCCAACAATTCCTTGAGTGCACAAATGAAAAGTTGATTAACAGTACCACTAAAAAAATGGCCCCCAATAAACATCAGAATGGAAGTTTCTAAACATTCAAAGCAAGGCAACTAAAGAAGTATGGAAATTGGTGCCATTGCCACAAGGAGAATTTCTCAGACTAGATTTTGGGAATAAAATGCCATCTGATTCTGTTCAGACGAAACACATAACAAATAGTAAATCCTTTCAGCATCAAAGAACAATATTAACATCATATCATTCACAGTTAAGAAGTACCTCCAGTATTTTGTGCCTCTATCAAATGTAAATTGATCTCTGCTAGAGACTTAAAAGTTAAAACACAGAAACAGCAACAAATAGGTGTCAAAAGCCAATGATGGAACAGGTTCAAATAAGTAAATATATACATATATATTATCATTAAAAATATAATAAAAAAATAACCTCATGCAAAGTATGTTTGCGGTCTTCAACTGGAAATACATCAACTAACCCAAATGATGTCTCTTCTAATAGAATTAATTATACTTGTAAATCAAGAGGAAGTGGAACTTGTGTTTCTTCTATTTTAGCAGCAAGAGAGATGCAAGCGGCTGCTTCTTCTTCATGGTGAAGGTGAAGAAGAATCTGTGAAGGTAGTTAATAGCAAGAAGCTGTGAGAACAGAGAATGAGAAATATGCATTCACTCTCAGAATCTATTCCTTGTTCTAGAAACACATGATCATGTTCCTCATCATCAAAATAATGTTGTTCTGAGTAGTACAAAGAATCTATGTGTTCCTCATCATATGAAATATAAGTATCAATGAATACTTGTTTAGCATGAGAATGAAAACTTAACTAGACATATTCTAACAAATAGAAAGTTAAGTATTTATCCGGACAACCTTGGCTACCAACAGGGTTAACAATGTTTGATCCTTCTTCCAAGAAGGACCAACTGCTATCAATAATCGAAACATAGAAAGAATTCAAGCAACCAATAACATATCCAGTTTTAAACAAGTAGAATTCAAGTTAAATCCCGAAATCCTTGAAACTCAATTGCAACGAAGAACAAACTCCAGGTCTTAAACCGGGAGATACAGCCAAATACAAAACTAACAGAAGTAATTTCTAAGAAGCAAAATAACAAACACATAGAGTGCAATCAATGCATTATTACTAAATGTTTGTGAATCAAATTCACGCCGCCATTGATCTGTCCTATGCATCATTCCTGTAATCATTGAAGTAATTAGAAAAAGAGGATGTGAATTTAGTTACAGATCTAGAAGTGAGAAGTTAGAACGCAAACTGAGAAATAGATCGAGGAGGAGAAGGCACGTCAATGCATGAGGAGAAGCTAGCAGAGCAGAAGCTCGAAAAAGGAGGAGAAACTCACAGATCTGGAGAAAATCTTGATGGAGGAGGAGAACGCGCCACCGGAGGAGAACATCGCCATAGGAGATTATCGCTGGAGAGATCGTCACTAAAGGAGATAAGGAGAGAGTTTTGGTTCACAACACAGAATCTCGATGGAGAGGAGATTCTGGTCAGAGGAGAACGCCGTCGGCGCTGAAGTAGATCGTCGCCGGAGCAGATCACAGTGACCACGTCGTTTTCGTCCTTCTTCTAACACAGTGGCAGCGTCATTTTTGTTTTGGTATGTAATTCTAGGGTTGAATCAGAGTTTGAGACTATTTTAAATAATGGGCACTGATAATGGCGGTTTAGAACCGCCAAAATCTCTTAAAACTGCCATTTTATACAAATTAATTATGGCACTAAGATCCAATGCCATAATATCCAAATATTATGGCAGTTTTTTAGAACCGCCATAATATAAATGCCATTTTAAACAGATTTTTTTGTAGTGCTAGTACATACCATAGCATACATCAAGCTTCCAACAGCTGAGGCATAAGGAATTTCATCCATTGCTTGTTACTCCTCATCAGTGGTTGGACACTGCTTGGTGCTCAACTTAAAATGAGGAGCAAAAGAACTAGCAACACATTTGGCATCATTCATGCCAAATCTTTGAAGCACCTTCTTTATGTATTTCTCCTATGACAAATAAAGCTTCTTGAAATCTCTATAACGAGTAATAGTCATGCCCAAAATTATTTGGCAGGACCCAAGTCCTTCATAGTAAAGAACTTGCTCAACTGTTTCTTCAACTCATTAATCCTCAAAGCATTCTTACCCACAATCAAAATATCATCCACATAAAACAAAAGAATGATAAAATCATCATCAGAAAAATTTTGCACAAATACACAATGATCTGAAGTTGTCTTACGATAACCATGCTTCCCCATAACAGATTCAAACTTCTTGTACCACGGTCTTGGAGCTTGCTTCAACCCATAAAGACTCTTCTTAAACTTGCACACAAAATCTTCCTTTCCTTTAACAACAAAGCCCTCCGGTTGCTCCATGTAGATCTCCTTGTCTAAATTACCATGAAAAAAAGCTGTCTTCACATCCATTTTCTCAATCTCCAGATCAAGAGACGCTGCAGCACGAATGGATGACATCCTCACAACAGGAGAAAAGATCTCCTCTAATCAACACCTTTTCTCTGGCTAAAACCTCTAACAACAAATCTAGCCTTATACCGAGGCTTAGAATTGTGCTCTTCATTCTTGATTCTGAATACCCATTTGTTCTTCAAAACTTGAATACCCTTCGGTAGCTTCACCAACTCATAGGTATCATTCTCAAGCAAGGACTTCATTTCTTCTTGCATAGCTTCAAGCCATTGAGTTTTGCTTTCATCTTCAACAGCCTCTCCAAAGCATTCAGGTTCTCTCCCATCAGTCAACAAAACAAACTCATGTGGAGAATACCTTGACGAATGCTTTCTCTCTCTTGTAGACCTTCTAAGTGCATTTGCAGGAATTTCTAAAGCTGGTTCTTCATCTTGATCATCATCACCAACTTCATCAAGTATCGAATCAACTGTTCCATCTTCACCTGCACTAGTATCATGCTAATTATTTTGAGCTTCAACTCTACCATCTTCTACCATAGGCATAGAGGGAGTAATATCCAAGTCAGAAAAATCATCACTAGGCTAAACCATTGGCTTCTCCACATTATCAACATCCTTCAATGTTTGGATTTTTTTAAGGGTTTTTTTCAATCTATGTAAATGAATTTTTTTTTCTTTGCTTGTTTTTTGTATATATTTAGGGCCGATAGTTATAAAGCTATCAATGTACATTTGAATTGTTGATCATAAATTTGATGTATTTGTGAATTTTGTCTCTTTTAATTTTTATATTTCGATATAGATATTGTGAATATTTTTTATATTTATTTAAAAATTGATCTATGTCTGATTTTTTTATATTTTGTTAAAATATAATTATTCATAAAAATAAGTTTTAATAGTGGTATATGTAAAATTAATAAAAATCTATAATTAAGAAATCAGTAACAGTGGCTGATTTAGCTACTGATTTTAGATTTTTAGATAAGACATCAGCGATTGATTTTCTCAGTGACAAAAAAAGTGGTCGTTATTTAGCGACCGAAGTTGGTTGCTATTTTTAAGTTAGCGACCAAGGTTTTAACGACCACCAAATCAATCGGTCGCTATTCCGGTAATTTCTTGTAGTGAATAAAAAATACAAAATGCTTCTCTAGACATCTTGGGACATACCTAAATATCATCACATATCAGTCGTATCTAACTTTATTCTTAACTTATATTTTTAAAATTAATTTTAAAAATAATGTATTATCATTTATTAATGCAGAAAAATATTTTAAATATTTTATATAATTAAAAAATATTAAAAATAATTAAAATATTATTTTAATATTCCTATATCTTATAAAAAATTAAAATTTATATATTTATGTATTTTGTGTGGTATCGTATTCTTTATATCCGTGTCAACGTGCATACATGCTAATCATTATACAAAAGGTGTGGAGGGGAGTCTAAATATGGCTACAATTTTCAAGTTGTATATATTCTTATAACTAAAGCACGAAATGATTTTTTGTAAGCATAGAATGCTGGAACTTGTTGACTTGTTCTCCTCTATTTGGGTCGAAGGTCCTTAATAATTATCGGAAAAAAAGGGCACTAGTACATTGCTTCTAATTTACTAAATAAAATATGTATTTTATTAACAAAAAATTTGAATTTAGTAGTTTTTAACAATTTTAGTTAGTATTTAATTAGTATAAATATTAACTTATTTTTAACAAATAAATTATATTAATTTATATATATAAATTTTTTATAAATATAGATATAAAATATTACTGATCAATTATTGGCAATAATATTTGCCGGCAATGTAATGTTTTATTAATATAACGGTTGAATTACAATAATTCATAATGAAGAATTGACATAAATATTTCAACCATAGTAGTTATTGCGAAAAAAGAAAAATATTGTTCAACAAGCGACACTGTTATTATTCGATACTAACTCATCATTAAAGCACATAAAATACCAATTAGTTTAAAATAAACGGAAGGTCCATTTGATAATCCTTTTAGCAATCAAGTTATATGCTGCCTCTGTCAAGTGTATACCATCCCAAGAAATATAATGGGATGGATCATGACACGCACTTGGACAACGTGATCCATTGTTAACTCCAGCAGCACAGCATGAATTTTGAATTGTTTTGAATCCTGCAATGGCATGATGATGAATAATCCACAATTATATTATTACTGATAATCATCGTTAAAAATAAAAAAATCCTTCCTTAAAACGTAATCTGCAAATTATTTGTAATAATGAATGAATATATTCTCTATCATTATTGTGGTTGAATATAAAAAATTAAATTGTTTTATAAGTTTCTATAATTTTATTAAATTTATAATTAAATTTTATAATTATTTTTAATTAAATTTTTATATTGTTTTAAATTTTGTAATAATTAGATTTTTACTGTATCAAAAATTTTATTTAGAGTTAATATAACATTTTTTAAAATAAAAAATATCTATACTTAAGAAATAAATCATTAAATTTGAACCTCTTTTTATTTTTAGAATATTTTATTAATTTTAATATTTTTAAAAAAATACTTAATTATAAAATTTAAAATAGTATAAAGACACAAATAAAAAAATTTTAAATTATAAAAATTTAATTATAAATTTAATAAAATTACAAGAATAGTTTAACTAATATAAAAAAGAATATTTTAAACATGTCCAACTAAAGAAGACATGGATATATATATATATGTATATACTTACCATATCGTTTTGGAGAATGATATAATGGCAACGCAGCACGGTAATAATCTGCATAGATGATATTTGTATTGGGATAAAGCCTTTGAAGTCGATTTATTTCTACGCGAAGTTTCTTGTTATAATCTTGAGCAAGCTCATTTAACCTTTTGAGACAACCAGCTTCATCATATTCCTTCATATTCGTAGTATTGAATATTCTTAAATAGATGACATTGCATCCAATTGGGAAATTTCCAGGAACAATCATAGTTCGAGCCCCTAGATGAATCAATTTCTGACAATAACCATAAAAAAAAAAAAAGTAATACATTATGCATATTAATATGGTGAGAGGAAAAAACGAATCTTTCATTGTGAAACACAACTATTAAAATATATGAACTATAATTATTTAATTAATCAAACTTACATTGATAGCTGAAGAGATTTCATTAATCACAAAAGGTATGTATGCCTTGATTTCTTCAACACTCTTCCTCAAAAAAAGTGGGTGATTGAAATCATTGCCACCAATCTCCCCCACAAGAAACAAAGAGCTCCCAAGAACTTTTTTACAGTCTGCAAAAATAGAATATAATAGACCATGTGTTTCATTTATATTTCTCATGTATATAATATACTATATAGATATAATATATAATAGAAATATGAAAAACGTGTAATAAATAACTTATTTTATAAAAATAAATTTTGCTAACTTGAACTCGACATAGCCTCTTAGTTAGAATATAAAATAAAGTAATTACTATATTTACTAATTTCGCATTTATTAGTATACATCAATTATTAATAATACACTAATAATTATAAAGGAAATTTTCTTCATTAAATCAATTTTTTCTTTAGAAACTTTTATTCTTTAATTATTCATCTGTCTTGTTTTAATTTTAAGTTTAGTCTTGACAAATATATAATCAACATTGTGAAATATATTATGGAGATAAATTGTCACAAATTTATAAAATTTGAACTAATTAATAAGAATGTACGTAATACAATAATAAATTTATAGCTCTTATATTATTTGCTTTTGAACCATATATAGTGCATAATTTTTATGTATTTAAAAAGCATATCAAACTATCTTAGAAAGCTACCTAAAGAATTAATATTTAGCAAATAAAATAAAAGTAAGAGTTACCTGAAGAAGAATTACAAATTGAAGGGAGGAAGTGTTTGAACCAATCTAACTGGACGGCAAGGGAATAGTTGGTGGCAATATTAAGGATACCCCTCTCTATGAAGAAGCTTGAATTCAAGGCAGTGGCACCTGCAACCGCAAAGTTCACTCCCTCTCTTGCCTTCCAATCTTTTTTTATCTTCCCATTCTTGATTCCTAGATACGGTTTCAGCAGTGGTAGCCCCATCTTCTGAGCTGCCAAACACAAACAAAATTAATAAAAATAGAAAAGGGTCTTTATAATGTCTTTTATAATCAAATTTTATAAATAATATAATAAAAATATAATTAAAAGTACATAATACAGCTGTGACAAATTTATTACATTTATAAAAAATTTAATGATTCTACTACAAAAAATTTGTTTGTCAACATATAACCAATACTCGTATATTTAATTTGAAGAAGGAAAGTAGAGTATATATGTCAGCTAAAATAAGTTTGTTGGTGTAACTTGTAAGGAGGAAAGAATTTAAAATAGCAAGGAATTAATAGTACGAGAGAGAAATAAAGAAGAACAAAAGAGAATTAGGAAAGAATAAAAAAAGAGAGATATGGAGAAGATAATTTTATTGATGAAATTTTAAAGAGAATAAATACAAATTACTAATTTTATAGTTTTTTAATTCTCTCACTATTACTCTATTTATAATAAATTATTCTATTCCTAATGAGAATTTTTTAGTTGGGTTATAGGGTCAGTTTTACTCCTTATATTTGACTACATGTATGTTGGCTAAAAAAGTGTCACCTATCGGCCTTTATAAACGAGAATCTCATGATATTATTTGTGAAATTTTATTACAAATATAAATCAAATGTAATTATATTATTTCTAAATTTGAATATATTATTTATAAAATTTAATTATAAATATAATTATATAATCATTCTACATTCCTATATAATGATTGTATTTCAAATTAAACCACATAACATATATAATATGATATTATTATTAATTTTATTATTAAATTTAAAACTTTACTTATAATATATTCATTTATTATCTAATTTATTTTATTTGTATATTGTTTTTACCTAAATAACAAAATATTATGAATTTGAAATATGTTATTTATTTATTTATTTATTTTATCAACTTAAACCGTTACTGTTATTTTTGTAAAACTTAAAAGGTAAAATTTTATAACCAATTTGAGTTGGTCGAGTAATCGTCAGCTCACTCGTCCGCTTAAATAAATGTTGGAGGTTTAAATATCGCGTTATACATATAATAAT
Source organism: Arachis ipaensis (assembly GCF_059453495.1). Taxonomy (NCBI): domain Eukaryota; kingdom Viridiplantae; phylum Streptophyta; class Magnoliopsida; order Fabales; family Fabaceae; genus Arachis; species Arachis ipaensis. The sequence continues at coordinate 25,520,231 of NC_142436.1, forward strand.
CCAATAAAAATTAAATAAATTGATCTAACCTAACTTACAATAAATTATATTCGGGTCGGTTGTTTCGACCCAAACTCTGTCCAAAAAAAAAAAGTTACAATAAATTATATGATTATATCACAACACAATAGAGACAGCAAATATATTAGCGGGTGTTACGATAAGTCGCCAATAACCGCTAAATGCTAGTTTAAGTATTTACCAGATGCTCAATAATTAAATTATTATCACCTAAATATATAAGTTTTAATATTTACATTTTTTTCCTCCCAAAAAATTAGAGACATACGGTTAAAATATAAAATAACAGTGAGGAGTTTATTATAAAAATTTAAACTATAAATTTTAAACGTTAAATTTATAACTCACTAAAATCTAAGGTTTGAGATTTAAAATTTTAAATTTAAATTTAAAAATCTATTAAATATTAATAAAAATTAATTTAGTGACAATTTTATTAATAACTTATGAAAATTTTTAATTCCCACAAAAATATATGCAGTAACAAGACCAACTGCCACTACCAATATTATCACTGCTCTTATCCTCGTCATTATAACTTCTAAACCACAAAGTTATATGCATAAAAAAATTCAATACCACTAACTTTTTCATTATCATCTTCATCATAACTTATTAGCTTCTACATCCACTATTTCTTTTATACTATCATACATCATTATTACTAGTCACCAAAAAAAAAAAAAAAAACATCATTATTACTATCACTATGTTCTCCACCATCACTACCAACACCATCACATTACTATCTTCTTTTTTCAAAGTAACAACGAAACAATTAAAAAGAGAGAAAGAATAATGGGAAGGGGACATATAGATATAGTTGTTAGTTCTTACCAAGAAAATCAACGATAAGACGGCCATCGGAGCACCTTCCAGTTGGGCGATGAAAATAAGTTTCTCCATAAGGAAGGTGTAAGCATGAAGCATGTGATGCCGAAAGCTTTTCAGTGTCATAATACAAGTTTCCCGTGTCGGCCAGGGAATCTCCGAAGCTGTATATTGCTTTGTAGCGGTGGCTTTGACCATAGGATCCTGCTACACCCATTGAAATCATGGACATAGCAGTCACATGAAGAAGAAGAAGAAGAACTGTTAAAGAAGAAGAATAAGCAGCCATGAATATTGTAATGTAGTGGAGTGAAGCGTTGTCAACTCTCAACTTTACTCTCCACGTTTTAAAGGATGTGTTTGGAATAATAAATAATAAATTGAAATAAAAAATAAAAAATTTATCTATTTTATCTATTTTATTGTATAAAAATTGAATTTGCACTTAACGAGAACCGAGACAGGGATAGTATTTTTTGATTTATTTTTTTTAATTCGTTAAATATACTTTATCACCACTAATTAATTTAATTAAATATTTTAATATCACACAATTTATTATAATTTATATCAATTTATTTTAGTAGTATTTATAATTTATTTTTTTTAATTTATTAAGCTAAATTATATATATTAATTAATTTATTTGATTAATTTATTAGTTATTAAAATAATAAATTTATGAATAAAATAAATAATTAAAATATTTTTAACTAATAATTAAATAAATTTAAATTATATATATTGAGATAAATTTAAATCATATAAATTAAAGAATAAACTAAAATAAAATAGCTTTTTTATTTATTCAAATTAAATACAATAAATATAAATTAATTTTATTAGATAATCATAAATTCATGATCTCTTGATTTTTTTTATATATAAATAGACAAATAAAATTACAAAAATTATCATTTTTATTATTTTTACTATTTTAACTATTATTTTTTATGTATAATTTTTTTTTATATATAAATATACTCAAAATGAGAATCTATTATTTTTATCATCTTTTTCTTTATGTATATTTATAAAAATTTTAAAATATTGATTAGATAAAAAAATACTAATATCTCTATAAGAAAAGTACCATAACAAATACTTAATATCTGTCGTAAAATGTATTATTGTAAGCAGCAACTCGTGCCATATTACATACATACATATATACACACACTTAGCCTCACATGCCATGCTACACTGGTTTTTTTTTTAATAAATAAAAAATCTTTTATTTACAAGTAATTTATAGTATTTTTATCAATTTGTATTTTATTACTTATCTCATTTATAGTATAAATAAAGTATTATTTTACTTATACTATAAATAAGATAAGACATGAAATGACACAGTCGTATGATATTTGCACATGTGTTGTGTAACGTGTTTATTATATTTACAGTGTAAACGAGATATATATATCACAATATTATTTTATTTACACTGTAAATGAGATAAGCTAGAAGTGTGCATATATATTAAACTCGTTTATAGTGCCTTTTGAAGTAAAGTTTCCTCCATTTCTTCTACTTTTTTCCCACTTTTAACCTTTTTCTAATCATATTATCGAGATATTCGAAGATTATGGCACACGCAGATGTACGTGATGAAGACATCAACTATCTAAATGCGACATGACATATCGCTGGGACAATCGACTTCTAAGTTAGTATTGTTATTTTTATGTTTAAGTTAAATAAGTATATATTTAGAGTCATAGTTAGGGTACTTTTGTATATATAGTATACGTTAGCTGGTAGAATGTATTATTAGTAACTGTTAATTGATAGGATTTAGTTTAACTTATTAGGTAAATTATTTTATTAAGTAAATATTTTGTGTATTTTATTATTTATTTAATTTGATTTCTATATTTTTAATTTTAATTTTGATAACTTGGTAGATATCTTTTTTTAGTCAATGGTAATGCATAGGTATGATTTTAGTTATTAGTTAAATTAATTTATTAAGTAAATATTTATTTCATTATGTTTTTATTTAATTTGATTTTTATATTTTTAATTTTAATTTTCAACTGTTATTCAATGTTTTAATGGGACTAACGATTATTTGATATGTTTTTTTGAATTGTTGACTTTTAAAAATTAATTATTCTGTTTTCAATTGAGTTATGAAATGTGGAATACTTGTTTAATATATTTTTTTATTTCGACTTTAAATGTTTACTTTTGAAATAGATTTTTTATTCCAGTTTTTTATTTTTTATCAGAGGGTTCGCCTATTTTTTCCTAGGCGAGTGAGTCGCACGCTTGCACCACCGAACACCATTATTCTTTACTTGAGGGAGGCTGGGTTTGGCGACACGGTGTCGCTCAGAGACTTTGTGTTTGACAACTCCCTGATCACGGCATTCGTGGACTGCTGGCGTCCGGAGACCTACACTTTCCACTTGCTGTGGGGCGAGTACACTATCACCCTGCAGGATATTGCGTACCTCCTCGGGTTATACACGTATGGAGAGCCAATGGATGGTGCTTCCATGATTTTCAGACATAGTACGAGCACTCGGCCTGTGATTGGGTGGAGTAGCTACTTGGTGCCAGGCCTCCTCATGGTCAGCAACAAGGTGCGCAGAGAAAGGAGTCTTTCTCCATCAAGTTGACATGGCTTCGGGACCAGGTCCGTCATATGCCCGATACCGCTGATCTAACCACCTTCTGACAGTACACGAGGTGTTATATACTATTGCTGATTGGGGGCTACCTGATGACTGACAAGTCAAACAATCAGGCCCATCTCCGGTGGCTGCCACTGTTGGATGACTTCTAGAGGTGCCACAGACTGTCTTGGGGATTTGTTGTACTTGCATGGACGTACCATTCCCTATGCTCTGCAGCATATCGAGACATCACTGACATTGCTGGATGCACTCCGCTTGTAGTCTTATGGATATACCATAGATGTCCTCAGTGGTGTCCACCTGAGAGACAGGTTCTGACATATCCCATGATTCCGAGGTAACTATTAGTACTTATGGTTTTCTTTTTCTTTAATTATGTAATCGAAGATCCTCTTGCGTATATTGATACACTTTTATTCTTGCATACATCGACAGGTTGATAGGTATGGCCCAACAGAGTAGGAACCAACACGAACAGAAAGTCCTTCGACGGTGGCTGGCATTGGATCGGTTACAGTTACATGAGGTAAGCGAAACTCTTTTATTTAGTTACAACTAAATAAATTACATATCCGGAGTCATTGGCTATCGGCTGGCGTGGGTTGATGGGGACAACCTCTCCGAGTATACCCTGTTTTCCTGCATAGACCACACCGTTTATCTTGGCGTCTTCCCTCGCCCATCTCATTACCAAACCTCGTGGAAATCGGTCTGCCAGTTGCTTTCCTGCATGCATGGATGGATTAGGACACAATCGTGTCTCGTACCATTTCTGCCACAACTTTTCGTCTGGAATTGGTGAGAACTCCACGTCATACACCTTGAACACAGCCTCCTGCATGCACACCGGATGAACATATGGACTCCATTCGACGTTTGCGGTGGCACAAGCGGTAAGCGCATGATGACATGGAAAATAGAGTGATTAGAAAAGGCCACAGTCACACGTGCCACAGTCACACGTGCCCACCGTCAACCGAGCACGGAATGAACCTCGAGACCAACCCTTGAAAGATTTTAACTCCTCAACCACAAACACTAAAGCCCTTCAGTTGCAATGAGTAACACGCATTTTCGAGATTCCCTCTCAATAGCAGCTACCATCCATTGAGAAAATTGATTCCCCATTGCCAGCTGTGCTTGTGCCTTCTTGCCCTTTCTAACAAACAACTGATGCAGCCTCTCCTAAGTGCATCACTCGATAGCTGCAATCAATAAATAACGCGTACCCTTAAGAACTACATTCATGCACTCAGAGAGGTTTATTGTCATGTGTACAAACTGGCAACCACCATCTTAGTGTTGTAAACATATTTTCTTGTTGAATCTTCCAGTCCAACCTACTATCTCACGCAACAAATCTCTCAATGCATCCATGTAACACTCATACCCAGCCTTGCTTGAACTATAAGCAGTATTAATGAGATATCTCTTTTCCTCGGCAGACTTGAAACGAGACATGAAGTTTGCGGCCATGTGCCTAATGCAATAAGCATGGAACGCTCTGGGAGGGTGCCAACCACTATCATCGGCTCTCAGTGCAGCCTTAATCATCTGTGATCTATTAGATATAATTGTCAGGCCTTCTTGTGGTGGGGTCACATGTCATCTCAAGTTGGTAAGGAAGAACGATCAGGACTCTTTAGTCTCAGACTCAACAATTGCAAACGCCATTGGAAGGATATTACTGTTACCGTCTTGTGCCACTCTAATAAGTAACACTCCACCATATTTGCCATACATATGCATACCAACGACGAAGACGAAGGGCTTTCAATGCTTTAAAGCCTCCACACAGGCAGGAAAGCCCATAATACCTTATCAAATTGGCTATAGTCACGTACCACGAAGTTCCCATTTGATGCCACGTTATCTTAAGCTCTTTTTAGGGTTCTTTTTCATTTGAATAATGAATTCAAAACCAAAGTGGTGGTGCTCAAGAATATGTGGTTACATTTGATGAACTTAAGATATTTGAATCTTGTAGAAACGAAAGGAGAATTTTCATAAATAGAAACTTAAAGAAGTATTATGAGAATTCAAATCAACTCCTTGAAGTAGTGAAAAAAAAGTCTGGAAAGATAAAAAGTTTCAAAGTTATAAGGCTCTGAGCACCAATGACTAAGGTCAGTTATGTGCCTGTGATGTTTGTATTTCTAGGAAAGACTTGGGTAAGTAAATTTGAGGGGTGCTTTATCACTTGATAACTTGGGCAACTGGATAGAGATTATCGATTGAAAGCCTGCTTAAAGAGTTGCCTTAAGACAAAACATTAAGAAGTCCAAAGAGGTTTTGGGCATCAATGTTTGGATCAACAAAACACTAATTATGTGCTTGTGGTGTAATTGTGTCAAAGCGAGGCTTGGGTAATTAGATCTGAGGGGTGCTTTATCACCTGGTAACTTGGCCCAACTGGCTTGGGATTATCGATGAAAGCCCATTAAGAGCTGCCTTGTGATAGAACACTTAGAGTCAAAAGCCTCAAAGATATTTCTCCAAATTAAATATGAAGTAACTGCCTTCAAGTCATATAAGCCTAAAAAAATTCTCATAATGCAATTCGAATATAAGTTTTTTAGAAATTTTCAAATCCAAAGTATGCAAGCTTCATCAAGGATAAGAGAAAGCAAATGTAACCACAAGAACTATCATAAATCCCACTTTTTAAAATTTAAATTTTGCAAACTTTTTAATTCTTTTCACTTAAGGTAAACTCTGATTATTTTTCTTTTTGCTTGAAGATAAGCAAAGTTTTAAGTTTGGTGTTGTGATGACACGTCATCTTAAGTTATTTTTAGGATTCTTTTTCATTTATTTTCTTAATTTTTTTAGATTTTTAATCAAATTTCTTATATTTTCTAGTGGATTTTCATAAATAAACAAATATTTAGAGTTGTGTTAGTATTATTGTGTTTTCAGGTATTTTTAGCCTAAAATAATCAAGGATTAAAAGCTTTTTGACAAAAAAAAAATACACATACAGTTCAAGGATTCTTCAACCCAGCCCAAACCAGATGCCTAAGTATTCAAACAAGGACACCTGGTGGTCCTCCTCAGCCCAACATGGATGCCCGACGACTGCACATGTAAGCTCGGCGTCCCCCTCATGTGATCATGCACGCCTGGCGGCCAAATTCACAAGCCCGGCATGCCTTCCTTCTTGGCACCCACGTCCGGCTTCTCTCAACACAAGCCCAGCATCCAAGCTCCCTGAAAGGTGTAATTGGGCCTACGCCCACATTCAAGGATGTAAGCTCGACGTGCCTCAAGCTCAACTCCCAGCATTCAATTCTTCAACACTTAACAAGGCCCAAATTTAATTATCAAATCATTAGAAACCTTAAATCACATTCAAAGATTGAAGATTCAAGAGATTGGTTATCATTAATTCCTTCTAGAAAGATAAAGATTCGGTTGCTAGAATTTATTTCTAGATTAGATTTGAATTATTGTTTTGATTTGAATTTGAAGTAGGTAGTTAGCTATCTTATCTTTGTTAAAGATAAGATTAGATTGAGTTTTTGAATTTGAATTCTAGATAGAACTTAGGATATAAATAAGTGAACAAAGTTTACATGAGAGATCACCCAGGATCTGGGATCTTCGGATCCTTAGCATCTCTCTCATCTTTTTAGTTTTCTTTTCTATCATGAGTCACTAAACCTCCCTGTTGAAGGTTAGGAGCTCTGTTTGGTTTTAAGATTAATAATGTAAGTGTTTCTTTATTTTAATTCATACTTCTTTACTTTTTCAAGATTGAGTTTTGTTCTTCATCAATAAGGGTTAGAACTATTGGAAAATATTCTATATCTGTCTTGGATTTTGATTTTATATTTGAAAAAATTAATTTTAGAATTAGCTTAAAAATCATCACGTAATCTTCACTTAAAATACGTGACATATAATTCGGCTAGTGATAGTTCTTGAAGGTTGTGCGGCTTAAAATCGAGGCCGTTCTTCACCTCTTCTCTCAATTAGTTGATCAAAAGATTGGTGATTAATTGGGTTTAGAGAAATTAAATCACCAAGGATTGGGGTTTAGTTATAAATAATTTGCTGTAAAAATATTTTTACATGAATTAAATAAGAAAGCATAAGCATTGTTTTTACAAGAATCAAACATCTCCGAGGCCTTCAACATTCTCATCTATTGATTTCTCTTAACTTCAAGCATTCTCCCGATTCTCTTCTTCTATTTCTTCTATTCTACAAGATCCACAATCCAATATCTAAGCTTTGATCAATCTAATTAGATATTTAATTAGACTTTTCTTGTCTTAATCTGTTAATCCTCGTGGGATTGATATCCACTCACTGTGGTATTACTTGAACAATCCGGTGCACTTGCCGGTATCGGTGAGCTTTAATTTTCGCTCATCACTATCATATTACGGGACGGCCCTGAAATCACATATTGTTTCGGGACAACAACTCTGCAATGCTTGGAACAACCTCGACACCTTATTGTATGACTCATCCCAATCACCGTATATCTGTGCAATTTTCTTTTGCTTTGCCATCTAGTCCTTTATGTACGAGGGTTTCAAGTGATAGCTTTGTCTAACTGCACCTTATAGAACAGAGATACTAACGGATGGGCTGGACTGTATTAAGGGAAGGATGACACTGTAGATGAGGTTGTTGTTCAACTGTCAATGGTTCTGAGACATGGTGGGGCTAAACACGAATGTGGACCTCTAACCCTACACACTTTCCTAACGAAATAAAATATACATGGTTGTCATTTATAACAAATATAATAATAATAATAATAAATAAGAAAATACACCACAATTAAACTTGACCTCACCAATATCTGAGGTTCTTTCAGAAGGCAACACGGAGATTCCAAGGGCATCCTACTGCAGATTGTTAGCAATGCACATGGTACTTTAATTAGTCTGACTCTGATGAGTAGATATTTTATACGCTTTCTAGCATCATTTTCATATAGTTTTTAGCATGTTTGTTTAGTTTTTATTAAGTTTTCATAAGTTTTAGTGTAAAATTCATATTTTTTTATTCTACTTTGATTTTTTGTATTTTTATGCAATTTCAGGTATTTTCTGGCTGAAATTGAGGAGCTGGAGCAAAAGTCTGATTCAGAGACAGAGAAAGCACTGCAGATGCTGTCCAAATCTAACCTCCTTGTACTCAGAAGAGCTTTTCTGGAGCTAAAGAAGTCTAAATGGAGCGTTCTCAATGGTTATAGAAAGGTGACTTCTAGAGCTTTCCAGCAATGTATAATAGTCTATACTTTGCTTCAGAATAGAAGGCCCAAAATTGGCGTCCAACGCCAGCCTCCTGCCCCCTTCCAAGCATCCAGCGCCCAAGAAGAAAAGACCAGCGTCCAAACGCCCAAAGAGAACCCCTAGCTAGCGTTCAATACCCTAGAGGCCTCATAGCATGTGGATCTCCTCAAAGCTCAGCCCAGACACTCACCAAGTGGGTCCCAGAAGCTAAAAGACTGTTTTACCCTTCTTATGTAATCCCTAGTCATTAGTTTAGTATTTAAGGGATATTTTACATAATCATAAAGACCTCTATGCCATATTTTCGTTTATCATTGTGTTTCCTATCAGTATGAGTTTCTAAACCTCCTAGGTTGAGGGGAGGAGCCCTGTTGAGATTTATGGATTAATAAAAGTATTACTATTTCTCTTCAATCCGTGTTTGATTCAATTCTAAGATGTATCTTCATTCTTCAACTTGATGAATGGAATGACCTGTGATAGTCATCTCCGTTCTTGATACTAACATTGCGTGCCTGACAACCACCCGTGTTCTTCTTGGGTTCGTGTGATGTGACTAGAAAGCATCGAACTGCCAGCTTGATTATACATCTCTTATACGGCTAATTCACGACTTTGTTGGGGACTTCTCGAGACACCAGTTCAGCTGAGGTATGGGGAGATTAGGGTCTCTGTGGTAGAGGTTAGAACCTAAAGGCACAGCATTCTCTTATCTGAAAGATTCGACCTTGTCTGTGGCGTTTTGAGTAGGATCATTAAGGAGAATGGACTGCAGGAGCTTCACCCTCAATCAGAGTGGATCCGCACTAACCCTGGGGTTCAGATCTGGAGGAGATTGACAACTGCGGTTGTACGACGTTGATCACATATAGCCTGCCATAGAAGAAATCATTCACAATTGAAGAAGATAGTAATACCAGAGTTAATCCAGAAGGACAAAGCATCTCCAAACCTTGTAATTCCATCTTTCATTCCTTTTATGCTTTTAACCAAATTCAAACCAATAACTCTTCTATCCACCTGCCTAATATCTGCAAGATAACCATAGCTTGCTTCAAACCACAATTCTCGTGGGATCGACCCTGACTCACTCAGGTATTACTTGGATGACTCAGTGTACTTGTTGGTTCAGTTGTACGAAGTGTGGGGATTCGTGCACCAGACTCCACAACTCAGTACTCAGCATTTCTGCGAATGCTATAATTCCTTATACTTTGCATTACTGCCTCTTCGCTTTTGAATCTGTAGCCCACCTAAAACTCCACACTACTGTCTAAGATGTAATCATCTCCACCCATGTTGAAAAATGGAGTTTTCTCGTGCATCGCATCCAGATCCAATGTATGATAGTGATTGGGTACAATTGATAAGGCCGAAATTGGGTGCGAAACAGGTAGAAGATACCGAATTATTGCGTCGACCGATGTCTCTGGTACAAACGCCTCCTCATCACCATCTTCAGAAGAACTACTATCGTTGCTATCAGCAACATACTCCTCATCGAGCTCCTCACCATCCACGTCCATATCTTCCAATGGACTAGCAGCGTGTAGGGATGGTAGTGCAAGAGGTGGGTCATCCTGCACAAAATTCGAGTGGCCAGATCTACCACCACCTACATCACCAACCTTCGCAGAAAGCTCTATCATTTGTTCTGCCATGATTTTCCCATGGATGCCAAATATGAGACGCACATGCTCGTTGTCATGGAGCAAAAATAGGCGAAACCGAAAAAGTCCATTTTCCATTGGTGTTAGCAACCTATACCCAACCTTTCCAACCTCTTTTCTCCCGCTAGGACCAATGCTCCTCAATATCAGACTCTTAAGCTTAGACAAAGAACTTATTCGCCGAGTGCGCAACAGAATGAGATTATTACACTTAAATCCGAGTCCCTGTTTCTCATATGACAGTTGGGATACACACTTGCAACCACATATCCACCACTACTAAACATTTTGCTTAATTTTTGGAAGAAAAACGAAAGCGAAGAACAAGTGAGATCTTTGTGGAGAACACAAATAGTTGTACATCCTTTTATAGTTGTTGAAAATTTATTGTATACTATAAACGAGATATACATATTTGTCATTTCATATCTTATCTCTTTTACATTACAATGTAAACGCAATATACACAATGTTATTTTGTTTACACTGTAAACGAAATAAATAATTAAATACAAATTGATAAAAATGCTATAAAGTACGAAGTTTTTTCTTAAATAAAAAAAATTAATTAATTCCCCAAACAAGATTTTTGTGTTTTATTTTTCAAAATACGATTCTTTTTTGGTAATTAGGGCAAGTTTGCCGCACCTCTGGCGAACTCTAGGATGAGTTCGGCAGACTATATAAAGCTGGTGGGGCCATTTTTATTTGTCCCTTTTTTTTCCCAATCTCTCCTCCAATTTTATTTTGTTCCTTCTTTCTGTCTTTTCGACATCCGTAAAGTTCGTTATCGATGACATTCTCAGTTTCAGGTTAGTAAATAATATGTTAGTTAGAGTTACTTTTTTCATCTTAGTTAGAGTTACAGATTTACTGTTTACATGTTAGTTAGATTTTTTATGTTATTGTTTTCAAGTACAGTTGTTGTTTATTGTTTATAACATGTTAATTAGTATAAGTTATTAGTCAATTCTTAGTTAGTTTAGTCAGAATAATTAGTTTAAGTTGTGAATTACAAGGTAATTAGTAGAATAATTAATTAGGTTAAGTTAGATTAGAAAGAAACATGATTAGTAAAAATTTAGGGTTCAGTTAGTTATTAATTAGGGTTTTTTAGGGTGTTAGTTGATGGCATCATGTAGTTGGGTTAAATTTAAATTAGTAAGTTTATAAACTGATTAAGAACTAAGGTAGACAATTATAGATTTAATATATTTTTTAATAATTTAGTTAATGTAAAAGGAACTGAGTTCAGTATATGTGATTTTATTTTACTAGAGTGTGGTTAGATGGAGCAGCAGTTATTGGGCTACGAGAATACGATGTACAAATTGGATCAGGCTGAGCACATTGTTGGCAGGCTTGATCGAGTGGTAAAATTTTTTCATTGTTATTTTTTTAATTGTAATTGATAAACAATGAACTTGTTATTGTATGTGTTCACTGTCCCTTTTTTTTATTTTTTGTTTCCGTTTGGTAGGCACCTCGGATTTTGCGCTCAGACAGAATTTGATGACATGACCGCTGAAGCAGATTAGGTCATATCTCAGACAAGCCGGGTTTGAGTATCTGGCCTATATAGTTGAGTTTGAGCACGACTGGCCACTTGCCTCGGCGCTGATAGAGAGGTGGAAGCCTGAGTCCCACACGTTTAATCTACCATGCGAGGAGATGACTATCACCCTGCAGGACATGGCCTATCAGCTGGGACTCAGGATCGACGGTGAACCTGTGTGTGGATGCATAGGTGGTTAAGAGCAACACCATTAGGGACAGACCATTGAGGAGTTATATCAGCAGCTTCTGGGTGTTGTTCCTGGCCCATATGACAGACAGTCACAGACCAAGTGGATTGTGAAGCTCACTTGGTTCCACAACACGATTTGCAGAGAACTGGAGCAGGACGCCACAGAGGAGTGCTTGTTGAGGTACATGAGAGGGTACATCATGCAGTTGATAGGGGGTATCCTATTCCATATGCATCTGACTATCGGGTGCACATCAGGTGGCTCCCCTTACTAAAGGACCTCGAGACGTGTGGCGGGTTATCGTGGGGCTCGACTGTGCTGGCATGGCTGTACCGCCAGATGTGCCGTGCCACAGAGCATGGTCAGCGCAATATGGGTGGGTGCGTCAGCTTGCTACTGTCTTGGGCCTATCATCATATTATGCTATTACGGCCCGATGGCTTTGATACTCGTCAGTTTTCCCTGGTCGAAATGTATTATAAATACTTGTAAAAACCCTTCGTTAAATTATTAATTAGTTAATGAAATTGAGCGATAATGTGGAATTGTAGTTGGCATTGTAGGTGGGTTCAGTACCGGCCGGACAATGCCAAAGGCGAGAGCAGGCTTAGGCATTACAGACATACCCTGAACGGGATTGGATTGGGATGCTGAATGTAAGTGATAAATATTTAAGTATTACAAATTTATTTCAATTAAATACCTATTGCATTTGAAATTTGAATGTCGTCATTAATTTACCTTTTGTGAACAGGTTCAGTGGACGCCGTTTGCTGACCCATAGCTGATTGGTCTAATTCCACCAGCAATAGTGGAGGCGGAAGCCTCGGCGGCGGTTGTGTGCCCGCTTCTTTGCTTCGCTATCGTAAAGTCGCATTAGGTGAAACAACCAATCCGAAGTCATTACATCGAGGTTCAACCTGGTGAAATGATCTGGCCAGTCATATGGTCGAGAAATGGTAGGCTATGTCAGAGCGATTTATGTGTCACCGTAGTAGTTCATCTCTTCTTCCTCGTCACCATCATCAGGAATTTTGGGTAGTTCTTCATCAGCATTGTCTCCATCATTGGGGTTACTTTCATGCTGATTCATCATCGGATCCCTGATAGTAGAACCCTCATGACTTTCAACATCGTCATCCATCAAGTCAGCATTACGAACTTCAACATTAGACCCCTCTTGACTACCTTCAGGTGGCATATTTAGATCCACCATCGTCCTTCTGATAGTTCGTCTAACAGCTTCACTCAACGAACTATCATCGACAATATCTGCAGATGATCCTCGGCCACCCAACTCAATGAGAAACATGAATAATTCCAACAGATGAACATTTGTCCATCGGTTGTGCCACGACCTTATAAGCCGTATGTCCTCGTCGTCACGTAAACGATACCTAATTTAAAACAAAAAAAATATTTCTCACAACCGTGGTTTAATAAATATACTAGCAACAGAGACAAGACAACTATAAAATATCTTTTATAAAACAAACTTCCATCTACTTTGGTCGGATATCTATAGTAAATTTTCTTCACCCTTTTGTCTCTTGCTGCCCGACGGAATGCAATATCAGATTCTTCAATGCTAGTAGACTGGTGACTTCCGGTATCATATAGGTAATTATCGGTTGCCCCGGTTTAAAAATGATAGAACCATCTTCATCATACACTATTTCACCATCGTAATGAATGAATAACAATGGATTTCTTGACATTGTATAGAAAAAATGTCAATAATGAGAACGAAAATAGATAATAAAATTGTGGTTCTCTGTTCTGCTCTCCAACAAACATGCTTTTATTTTGGAAACCCAACATAGAATTTGTTGGGGGTGCGACGAACTTGTCCTTAATGCAAAAAAATTATATTTTAAAAAGTAAAGTTAAAATATCTTGTTTTAAGAATTAATTAAATTTTTTATTTTATATTAAAAAAGTTCAATAAGATACATATTTTCATAAATAAAAGATTTTTTTATTTATTTAAAAAAAATCCTGCTACACTGCCACCCAACTTCTGGGGATGAGCGATGGAATTCCACATGTAACCTACTAACCTGAATCTCTCATGTCATCCAGATCAATAAAATAAAATAAAAACACTCACATGCTACCTGTTCTTTTTACTTGACCGGAGACTAGTGTGACACACGGAACCATGATGAATTTTAAGGATTTTTTTATTAATAAATAGATTAAATATCATATTTATTTATTTATGTAATTTTTGAGATATTTATATTTTTACATTTCATTTGTTATTTCGTTTACATACATATGTAGTATATATATTTTTTTCATCTATCTCGTTTACATGCACTGGCATAGAGATAATTAACAAAATTTATTATACTTATCACATTTGCAGAGAAGATATATTTGTAACCTTGTGTGTATGCAGTGGCAATGCTATCTCACATCTCAGGAAATTTGGTGGAAAGGGAGAGTAGGTGAGTGAAAAAGAGGGGTTTTTTATTTAAATAAAAAATAATTTATTTATTTAAATAAATTCAGATTTATTTAGATTTATTTGAATAAATAAATTTCAGAGAAAAAGATAAATAAATTATTGATATTTTGATCTGTAAATATTTGAGTTTTCAAAAATTTAAAAATACATTTAAATTTCGAACTTTTTAAAAATTTGGACATATCGATCTCTCATTTTACTTGAGTTTGTCAGATTCAACAAAAAAACTAAACATTAGTTCTATTATATTGACTTGGTTGATATAGATGTACATGTGAGATAATTTTTAAAATGGGACAGATTAGACCCAAAAATTAATATGTCCATATTTTAAAAATATCAAAAATTTAAATATATTTTTAAATTTTTAAACACTTAAATATCTATAAACCAAAAAGTTAGAAATTAATTTGTCCTTTTTTTTTAATTTTATTATTTAAATTAAAAAATCTTGAAAAGAGTGAAAGGGCCAGCAAAGGTAAAAAATGATGAGAAACATATTGTAGTAGAATAATAGCGCGTTTGGCGATATTAACAAGGGTCCATCTAGTGTACAGATGCACTTTGGTACAGATTTATAGATTTTTGTTTTTATTTGGTTTAAAAGTGTATCACTAAAAGTGTTGCTTAAAGAGAAAGTGTTACCCTTAATCGTTAACTAGGCTCTGATACCAAATTTTATTATTTCTATCCAATTTTTTACTAGTCCTTGATGTATATTGTGATTTCATTTTTATAGTTTTTAATCTTGTTTTAGTTTATAATATTCTTTTTTGCATGGATTATTGTATATAAAATTTTTTATCTGTTTGTCTTTTTCTTTAATATAATTTCTTAAATCCTCAAAAACTTCTTTTATTTCTACACTTTCTGTTGTTTCTAAATACCTTCTTAATTTTTCGACTTCATTCTCCATTTTTTCTTTCAACAGTTTTAATTCTTTTAAGTCATAATATGGTTTTCCAGGCATTTATAAATTTTTTAAATTTAATTCCAACTTGTTTATATTTATTCTTATTTCTATCCTTTTTATTATAAGGTCATCAATTTCGATCTGAAGGTTATTTAATTCCCTTTTATACTCTTTTATTTTACTTTTTAATTTTTCCGCCCTTTTTCTTTTTATTTTATTTTCTGGTTTTTCAATCTTTTTATGCTTTATTTTAAAATTTTTGCAAACTCTATCATTGATTCATCACTATTTTCTAGAGATTCTATTAATTTTTCTAGCTCTTTAACTTCTTTTCTTAACTTGTCATAGATTATTTTTAGAGCTTCAAATGCTCTTTGATTTATTTCAGAAAACTGTAATAATTCAAACGATTTTCTCTTTCAAAGAGCTCTTGTTTCTTGTCTTGATAAGTTACATATATTTCTTCTTTATTTATTGTCATAATTTAGTGTTTAGGGTTTCATTTAATTTTTCGACCTTTTTTGTTAATTCTTTTATTTCAGAATTTTCTTCTTTAATCTTTAACTTAGATAAACTTAAAGGGCTATTAATTTTAGATTCTCTTATTTGAAAATTCGATGAAAATAATTTTTCTGATGGTTCTTTTAATAATAGAACTGGGTTTTCAATAGCTTTATATTTTGGTATTTCTGTTTTTACAATTTTTTGAAATAATTCATCGACATAAATTCTTTCTCTGTTTTTAAATATTATACTATGATGGCTATTTGTTAAAGCATAATTTATTGCATATGTAATTGAAAATGGTTCATCATCTTGTTCCATTAGATTCTTTCTGTGAAATTTATAAGCCAAACTTATAGATCTTCCAAGATTTTCAGTTGATAAAGGTATAGCATACCCAAGATGGGCATTGAATTTAACATTTACGTTTGCCAAGTTTCCATGAACAATTCCAATTATTTGATCTATTGGGTCATCAGTAATTCTTTTGTCACAGATTGCTAAGCTTATTGGTGAATTAATTCCTTTCATATATGTAGATTTGATTAAGACTTGTATAGTACTAATATGAATCCATCCAATTTTAGATCTTTTTTGTTGATCCTTAATTTTTCCAATCTGTTTACTTAATTCTTCATCATTTATTAAAGCTATTTCAAGTTCTCCATTGGCGGATTTTATCTTTATAGGGGCTTCAAGTTGAATTTTTCCATAGTATATTATATTTTTTCTATTAAAAACTTCTTTTAAAAGGTTCTGTTTATTAAAATTTTCATTTGATTTGAGATTTAATTCTGTTTTTAGAACAGCCTGTTTTTCATTATCTAATAAAGCAGTTAATCTATAATAATCAGATTCTTCTGTTAATTCTAAACTTTCTAAATAATTCATAATTGAAAGACTAGAATGAATACATACCTTTCTGGAGAAAAACTTCCTTTATTTAATATATTTTACATAAGGTGTTTTTATCTCCAGAGGGGAGATTGTAAATACTAACTCCAGAGGGGAGTTTAGAACTATTTTTCCCTAATGGGAATTCTTCTTCAGTCCATAGAATCGCCTCGGCAGCTTCCTCCTTGCTCTCCTAGCATTGGAGTACTCTTTGCCTCCTGCTTTCTATTTTCTGATGCTTCTACAATTGCCTAAGCAACCTATTTATAATGGTTGGGTCTGATGGACAATTCCCATCCTTACCCTTCTTATGACGTCATTGCTTACGTCATTGTTTATTATCTTGCACCAGCTACATTGTTGGTGCTCTATGACCTAAGCGCTTACGTCACTATGCAATAATGTTGAGAGATGCTTCAGATGTGCTGTCTTCCTCTTTCATTATGTGTCCTTCAGATGCGTTGTCTTCTTCCTTTATCATGTGGGTTGATTCCGTTTTATTATTGCTTTCTTCAGATAACTCTGAGACGCATAGCTGGCACTTGTGGTCTTCTCTCTCTTTTATCAGATAGCAGAGATTCCTCTTTATCCCTTCAGGGAGCTTTTCTAAGAGTCCAGACAAGTTGTAGAATGCTGATTCAAATTTCACTATGAGTCTCATCTCTCTTTCTTCAATTTCATTCCTTTTACTAGACACAAGCAAAGTATTTCTGCTTTTATAATTAATTCTTGTGTGAGATTCCCTTGTTATCTTTTGAGTTCTTTCGAAGACCCTTGCTAGTGTGCTAGCTAGCCTTCCTTCATGACTGTAGATTGTTAAATCTTGAACTTGATCAATTGGTTGAAAATTTCCTGGGAAGACGGACATGAATATTACTTGGTGTGCTGGAACCAAGCATTCTTCTTCTTCATTAAAAATAGGTTGACTGTTCGTAAATTTTAGGGATATATCCCTTGGATTTACGTTGTCAATCATATTTTTAAATCTCTTCACTGCATCAACGAATCCTGCAGGAAACTCACTAATCATTTTTAGATCATTAAAAATTAAAATTGTATCAATTAATCCATACTGGAAAAACTGATAGGTGTCCGATGGGGATGCATCTGGAAATATAACCAGCTTTGTTAGCTGTTCTTTGGCAATAGGATAATATCCTAAAATTGCTCTTTTTTCTTCAGTCCAGTTCAAGACTATATTAAGGGTTTCTCTGAGATTTGATCTACAGACCCTTTTCTTTTCTTTGATTTCAGCCCTTGTAGGAATGTTTCTTATTATCCCTGTTCTCTGGGTTTGAATTGGAGCTTTATCTGCTCTTTTTAGGGTTTGCTCTAGATGAAGAGCTTCATATTTCCTGAAAGATTCCTTTGCTTCTTCCAGTGTTAAAAATCCTCCTTTATGAATTATCCTTGATTGATGTGTAAATGGTGCTGCTTTTTCCCAGGCATCATATACTCCTTTCATGGGGCCATTATAAATTACATAATATTTTTTATCTTGGGTAGATTTTTTGATAATTTCAGCAATTGTTTTATTTTCTGGAATTTTTTCTTCACCTGATTTGTCCACCACGCTTAGCTGGCTGAGCTCTGATGATTTTGGTTGTTGTGTTGATTTCATTGCTTCGACGGCCTTCTTGAGGGATTGGATCTGTGTCCTTATTTGCTGACAATGCTTGCATTTTTCGAGTTCTTGTTCGTATTTCTGAATTTCTTGATCTAATGCGTTGTAGACGAACTCCATTCTCTTGTTAATGTATCTGCAATAACATTTTTGTCACCCTTAATATATTCAATTTTTATTGGATATTGTAACAAAAATAATTGCCATCTTACCAATCGTCTATAATTATAATCAACTTTTAAATTATATCGTATGAAACCTGTTAGGTAGCTTGAATCTGTCCTTAATGTAAATTCTCTGGGTAGTAAATCAATTTTCCATTTCTTAAGAGATTTAATTGCTGCTAGAGTTTCCTTTTCATGAGTGGTATATCTCTGTTCTGTTGGAGTAAAAGTCCCTGAAATATACCTGCAAAGTAATTCCTTTGGGGAATTTTTAGAATCTAGTGATTCTTTTCCTTGCTCCAAACTTTTTATAGCTTTCTTAGCTTTTAGACATCCTGACCAGGTTATGTCTGAAGCATCTGTTTCTACTATTAAGTAGTCATTTTCTTTTGGAATATAAAGTTCTGGAAGTTTTTCACATAATTCTTTAATCTTTTGAATTTGCATACTATCTTTTTCATCCCATTTTCATTCTTTTTTAGTACTTATTTTTGGAAATAAGCTTTTAGTGTATTCTGTTATATTTTTTAAGAATCCTTGATCAGAAATATAATTTATAC
Source organism: Arachis ipaensis (assembly GCF_059453495.1). Taxonomy (NCBI): domain Eukaryota; kingdom Viridiplantae; phylum Streptophyta; class Magnoliopsida; order Fabales; family Fabaceae; genus Arachis; species Arachis ipaensis. The sequence continues at coordinate 25,539,530 of NC_142436.1, forward strand.
ACCCTAAAAATCTTTGTAATTGTTTTCTATCTTCTATTTTATTAGGAAATAAATTTACCTTTTCTAGGACATTTGGCTGAAGTTTTAGCTTTCCTTGAGTGGATAGAATTAATCCAAGAAACTCTATTTCTTGTTTTGCTATTCTTGCTTTCTTTTTGCTAAGAACTAATCCTTTTTCTTTACATCTTTCTAAAACTATTAATAATTTTTGAAGATGATCTTCTCTATCCTGTTTTGTAAAAATTAGTATATCATCAATGTACACTAAAACAAATTCATTTAACTCTTTTAGATTTTCTTCCATAAATCTTTGATAAATACCTGGAGCTTGTTTTAATCCGAATGGCAATACATTCCATTCATAGAGCAACACACTTGTTGATTCTTTTATTGGACAAGTAAAAGCAGTTAATTTCTTTGTTTCTTCGTCTAAACGAAGTTGCCAATATCCTGATTTTGCATCAAGAGATGAAAACCAAGTTGCTCCTTTGATTTTTTCTAAAATTGAATCTTTTCTTGGAAGTTTATGAGCATCACCAATAGTTGCTTCATTCATCTTCTTATAGTTAATAACCATTCTTCGTTTTCCCCTTTTAATTTCATTATTGTTTTCGACATAAAAGGCTGGAGCCGCATGAGGACTTTTACTTAATCTTATAATTCCTTTTTTCAAAAGATCTCTACATTCTAATGAAAACTCTTCTCTATCTCTTGCGAAATAAGGGATTTTATTTGGAACATTTATCTCTTTTGTCGGATCTTTTAATTTAATGCTTACTAATTCGTTATTTGTATTTTTAATATCTAAAGGATTTTCAGCACAAATTTCATTCAAAAGTTCTTCTATCTTTATTTCAAGATTATTTTTTGGGATATTTATTTGAAAGTATAAATTTAAATAGCATGTCTCCAATATAGAAAATATTTTAAATTTTAAGATCTTATCTATAGTAGTAGTCGGTATTTTTATACGTTTTGATTTTTGATTTATTGAAGAATCGTGTGGAGCTTTTAAAACTATATATGTTAGTTCTTGAATGAATGGATGATATAGCTTTAAAAAGTTATTTCCTATGATAAAATCCATTCCAGAATCTAACATGTATATAGATGGAACAATGAACCTATAATTTTGAATAAAAATTTTAACCATCTCTGCTTTTTGGTCAATTTTATGTATTGATTTGTCAGCTATTTTAACTCTTAATGGTTTCTTTAATTTTTTTTCCAATCAAGTTTTATATTTGAACTAGCAAAGCATTGTGTTGCTCCAGAATCTATGAAAGCATTTATAAATTTTTCTGTTATTTTTATAGTAATAAATGTAGCATTATTACTCAGTCTCTGAGTTTATTTCCGAGACATATTCAAAAATATAGTCTAAGTTATCATCAGATTCTTCTAAAGGTTCCATGAAACAAGACTTAGCGATTTCTATTTGTTTAGTAAGATCCTTTTTATCCTTCTTTTTCGGACATTCATTTGCATAGTGTCCTTCTTCTTGGCAATACCAACACTTACAATTTTCTTTTTTATTTGGGCAATAATCACTTTTTTGTCTCTTATTTTTATTGTTATTTCTTTTTCTAAAATACCTCTTTTTTCTCCAGTTTGGATAGTATTTTCTTTTTCTAAATTGATATTTTTTTTTCTTTGAAAATTTTTATTAAGACCATATTTTTGAGGTATCTCTTCATTATCCTGACAGCAAATTCTAATTATATTTGCAAATCTTTTTTGAGTTGCTTCTTGCATACAACGTTCTTTTATTTCCTCTCTTATTGCAGAGGTTGCTCCTCCAAAATTATTTTCAATTGTTCCTCTATTTATTTCTCTTATAAATCTTCCCATAATAAATTCGTTAGCAGGATATGGAAGTTTTGTTATATACATATTAAGATAATGATTTTTATCTTCTTCTTTTAATTTGTAATAATGTATTCTATATTCACATATATAAGACTCCACATTACATAGATCATATATGTGAATGTTAGCTAAATGGTTTTTTGCTTCTTGATATTCTTTATTATAGACTTCTTGTTTATGATCTATAATATTTTTTCCAAAAAATTCTTTATATAGAATCATCATTATATATAATATCTTATCATAAGCTGTTATTTTTGTCACTAATTCTTCTATTATTTGGTTTTCTATTGATGTCATATAATCTCTTATAGCTCCTTTAGTATGAAACCCTATGTAATTCCAAATGTCTCTTCCAGATAATTCATTAAGTTTTGGATTAGTAAAGGCTTCTAATAAGAAGGAATTCAACCAGTTTTCGAAAATTTCTTTTTCATTCGTTTTACAGTCTAAATCGAGCATTCTTTCTCCTTCCATTTCCTGGATTTTAGGAACGTATTTTGATGGTATTTTTGTATATTTTGAATCTTTATTTATAAACCCCTTTTTAAAAGCATAATTATCAAAACCTGTTTCCCATTTAAATTGAGATTGATTGTCCCTAGATGTTCCAGCTTCATTTTTTACTTGTATTGGAATTGCTGGTTCTTCGTCACTTGAATAATCTAGGATGTGTTCTTCATTTTCTATATTTTCAGAATTTACTATTTCTTCTTCTATCTGAAATCCCTGTTCCATAATATTATTTTCTTGAGCCATTTTTAATTGTTTAAAAAGCATTGTAACTTCTTCTAATTTTTCTTCAATATTCATAATTTTAGTGGTGGTTTTACTTTTAAATCTGTTATGTTGATTATATTTTGAAATTTTTCTTCTTTTGGATTTTCTTTTTCCTTATTTCTTTGAAATTTTATGGATACTAGTATTTCTTCAAGCATATCTACTATAGAATTTAATTGTGGGTTAAAAGTATGATAAAGATGTGGGGAATCATTTCCATGATAACATTTCTTAGAAATTCCGTGTGAAAAATAAGTTTTTTCAGGTTTTTGAAGTCCTTCAATAAAACTTATAGTAAAATAAAGATTTTGAGAAAAATCATTTTGTATTGATTTTAAGAATTCGGTGTCATTACAGTTATATCATTAGTTAAAATCATTAATTTTTGATCTATTAATTTTGATAACTTAATTATTTCTTCTCTTAAATCTTCTAATTTACTTTTTTCCATTAGGTGACGCTTTTCTTTGTGAAGAGCTACGGTTTTAAGTGAAAAGTGTGGCTTTAAAAAGTGTAGTTTAAGTAAGCAAATCTTTAAATCTGTACAGATTTAGATCTGTACCATATAATTTTCTTATTAACAAACTTAATAAAAGATTGTGGTGAAAATACTAGTTCTCTATTTATTATTTTTATAATTTATATGACTAATTTATGTTTATGAATTTTTAAATAATAAAAAATATTTATTTTATTATTCTTGCGTAAATGATTAGATTAGATATTTATGTTTAGAATTTAGGATCGAATTATTTTAATCACTAGAAATTTAATGATGGTTAAGTTAGGGATTGTTCTAATTTGAGTTACATAGTTAGATTTTGTTAGAATATTTAAATGTATTTTACGTCTAGGTCATAAATTATTATGTAGAATATGTCTCATAGTTTTCACTGGATATTTTTATATTTAAATAAAATAAGTATTTGAAAATTATTAAAGTAATTTTAAAATTTGTAAATTGTTAAAAATGAGTTCTAATTACGTTTACGTCTATGTCAATTGAAAATTTAATAATTTAGGTGAGTTATTTAAAAAAATTTCACTTAAAATAAAGTAAATGTATGCTAATTTAAACTTTTTTTTTTTTAATATCATCACAGTGACCACATCTATTACTCTCTAGGAGGGTCACTTGTATGCTCTTTTCTCCAAATGTGAATTTTCCCTTCCTCATTGAGGCCGATTTTGAGTATGTTGTGTAGTTTAGGGATTTTCTTTTGGAAGAATTTTCAATTTTTACATTTGATGAGAAATAGAGGCCAAAAACTCATAATTTTCACTTAACTTAGGTTGAGTACACATTTGTTTTAGGCTGTTTGGTGGAGGAAAAAAATAGAAAGGAATGTAATTGAGTGAAAAGAAATGGAAAAAAAAAACTTGAGGTAAAGTTTAATTTTTATTAGTATGTTTGGATGGAAGAAAAATAAGATAAAAAGATATTGAAGGATAATTAATTTATGGTGTTTGTTTGAAAGAAAAAGTGGAAGGAAAAAAATAAGTAAAGTTATATAACGACAATTTTGTCATTTATACTATATAGGAATGTTATTATGTATAAAATTATGTAATATATTTAACAATTTCATTTAAATAATAATAACAAAAATTTAACTATATTTTTAATATAACAAGTTAAGAATATAAATTTCGTAAATAAAGTATATAATAATAATTGTTCATATCCTAGCCTAATAGATAAGTGTCAGACCCAATAAGGATAAATGGTCCAAACCTTGGAAGGTGGCCTGAGGCCTCTACCTGTACCCGACCTCTTTAAAGAAGTCGGACACCAATAGAGGGGTCCAGCTCTACTTGATTAAACGAGTAACTGCCCCCAGATATCTCTCCACTACATCTAGAAGGGAGATCTTAACAGACTCCCAAGATAAAAGGAATAATTATCCATCAAATAAAGAGGGAACTACTCCAACAAAGGTGGTTATCAATTCTACTATAAGTACACTGGCACCCCCAGGTATAACCCACATTCTAATCTACTAAAAACTTGCTAAAAGCCCTTGCTAACTAAGCATTGGAGTCTCTTGCAAATACCACCCCCTCCTCCTCACGAGAAACTCGGACATGCGGCACCTCGGCACCAAAGAGGTTGGATGCTGCCATATTAAGGGATCTGGACCTCACGTTCAGGCTCAAATCAACATTTCAGGTAACTCTCGAAACATTGACGCCGTTGTCGGGGACCTAGAATTCTCCCTTTGACAAATGGTGGATCATGAACATAAATATGGCCATACAACATCTGAATTTGAGCAAGAAGCTCAACCAGAAGGCTAAGTCATTATGCTCCCTCCTCCGCCACAGCACACTGAAGGGCCCCACGGGGAGAGGGCATCGGAAAATCCTCACCCAAGGAGAATCAGTTCTGAAGTACAACATCCCGAGGATAAGGATCGCCCTCATGCGACAGAGATACTGGACATGGTCCACGGACAACAAGATCAACTAGAGCAGCTCGGAAACAAAGCTGAACGACAATGGAAAGTAGAATGGGAGCTACGAAGAGAAGTGAAAAAACAGAGGGAGTTAGAGGGGAAGCTCCAGAAGTTGGAAACTGATATCCGAAATAAGAGTAACCGGGCAGATCGTGAGGAAAGCTCCTTTGGAGGGGAAAATTCATTTACGAAAGAGATCATGAGGGCTAAAGTTCCAGGAATTTTAAAACCCCTAACAAGAATCTCTATGACAGAACAACCGACCCGAGACATCATCTTAGCAACTTCGAAAGTTGGATATATCTAGCAAATGCCTCTGATGCCACCCGTTGTAAAGCCTTCCCAACTACTCTGACCAAAGCCGCTATGAAGTGGTTCGATAACCTGCCCCCTAGGTCGGTTGCCAACTTTGACGACCTGGCAAAAAAATTTCTGACCAGATTCTCCATCCAAAAGGACAAAACAAAGCATATCCCGAGCTTGTTGGGGGTAAAACAAGAGATCGGGAAAACCCTTAGGGACTACATGAAAAGGTTTAATAAAGCTTGTTTGGAGATCTAGAATCTACCAACCGAAGCTGTAATTATGGGTTTGGTCAATGGCCTCAGAGAAGGACCATTCTCCCAGTCAATATCCAAAAGATACCCGACTTCTCTAAATGAAATTCAAGAAAGGGCAGAGAAATATATCAACATGGAGAAAAAATTTCGACTAAGAGAATCTCCCTTAAGATCAAACCTGCCCTATCAACCTCGGGTCAAAGAAATGGAACCCAAGAAAAAAGAGGAACCAAATATAGAGAAACCTCGAAAGTATCACAACTACACTCCCCTTAGGGTCTCCCTAGTGGATGTTTACAGAGAGATATGCCACACAGAGAAGCTCCCACCCCCTCATCTGATTAAGCACAAGAAAGCTAGAAGTCGGACTGAGTACTATGAGTATCATAAGCTCTACAGACACCCCAGCAATGGAGGATGACCAGAACGCCCTCCTCACACCCCAAAGAGACATGTACACATGATCAATGGAGGATTTACAGGAGGGGACATCAAATTCATCATGAAAAAGATACCTCAAGGAGGTATATCAGGTCAGGGAAGACAGTCAATTGACCGACTTGTCCACTATCTCATTCATTAAAGAAGATGCTCAATGCATACTACCTGGGCATGACGACCCAATGGTAATAACCATGATCCTGACAAATGCTAACCTCCACAGAACCTTGATAGATCAAGGCAGCTCGGCTGATATTCTGTTCAAACCCGCTTTTGACAAATTCGGGTTAGAAGAAAAGGATCTAAAGGCCTACCCAGATAGTTTTTTCTGACTAGAAGATACTCCCATACGACCTCTTGGTTACATCTCACTATACACCACTTTCGAAAAAGGTACCAGGTCAAAGACACTAAGCATCGACTACATTGTAGTCAATGTAAACTCAGCCTATAATGCTCTAATAGGTCGGACGATCCTGAACCGACTTGCAGCTGTTGTCTCTACTCCACACCTCTGTATGAAGTTCTCCAAAGCAGAAAGGATAACTACTGTAAAGGGAGACCAAAAGTTAGCTCGAAAATGTTACAATGAGAGCCTCAATTTGAGAGGCAATCCAGGAGAAAAAGAGGTCAATACCATTGAATTAGGAGGGCTCTGTAATCATGAAAATTTAAGCCCCCCAACTTGAGGGCAAAATAGAAGAAATACAAATCGAAAACCATCCTGACAAGACAATGAATATAGGGGTAAACCTTGAAGGGAGCCTGAAGAAACAGCTCGTTGATCTGTTAAGGAAAAACTCCGATCTCTTTGCCTGAAAAGTTTTCGACATGCCCGGTATAAATCTCGACCTGATGTCCCATAAACTCGCAGTATATCTGGGTTTCTGACCTGTTCAACAGAGGCGCAGAAAACTCGGACAAGAAAGGACACAGTCGTAGAAGAGAAAGTACAAGCCTTGCTGGAGGCAGGGTTTATAAGGGAGGTAATATATCCACTATGGTTAGCTAACGTTGTGTTAGTGAAAAAACAAAATGGAAAATGGAGAATGTGTGTTGATTATACCGATCTCAATAAAGCCTGCCTTAAAGATCCTTATCCACTCCCCAGCATTGATGCTTTGGTCGACTCAGCCTCAGGCTATAAATATTTGTCCTTCATGGACGCCTACTCGGGATACACTCAAATCCCCATGTATAAGCTGGATTAAGAAAATACCTCGTTCATAACTCTAAAGGGTAACTATTGCTATATAGTAATGCTTTTTGGGTTAAAGAACGCAGGTGATACATATCAATGATTAATGAACAAAGTGTTTTTCGCTCACATAGGAAAACTCATGGAGGTATATGCAAATGACATGCTCGTTAAGACCCAAGAGGACACGACACTATTGTCCGACCTCTCTGAGGTATTCTCCACTATAAGGAAGAATGAGATGATGTTAAATCCCTCAAAATGCACCTTCGCTAACCCAAAGAGGAATAGAAGCAAACCCAGACAAATTCTAGGCTATACTCAATATGAAGAGCCCAACCTATATTAAAGAGGTTCAACAGTTAAATGGAAGGTTGGCAGCTCTATCCAGGTTCTTAGCCGGGTCAGCCCTGAAATCACTTCCCCTTTACTCAATCTTAAGGAAGGGGAAGCAATTTGAATGGACCCCAGAATGCGAACAAGTATTCCAAGACTTCAAAGCATTCCTGGGGTATCCACCCATACTTACCCGACCTATTAAAGAGGAAGAACTCGTGCTATACCTATCGGTAGGAAGCCAAGCTATAGCTTCAGCTTTGGTCTGAGAAGACAAAAAGGGGCAACAACCTATCTATTTCATAAGCAAAACCCTACAAGGGGCAGAGTTGAACTATCAAAAGATTGCTTATGCGCTTATCCTTACATCTCGAAGGCTCCGACCTTACTTCCAGGCTCATACCATTAAAGTCCGCACTAATCAACCAATGAAACACATCCTATAAAAAATGGACTTGGCCGAAAGAATTTTACAATGGGCAGTGGAGCTGTCCGAGCTCGACCTAAGGAACGAAACTCAGACAACCATTAAGTCACAATACCTTGTCGACTTCATAGCTGAATACACTGAAAGCCCGGGAAACCCAATTATATGGAGTCTGTATGTAGATGGGTCATCAAATAAAGCTGAAAGTGGAGCTGGTGTTATTCTAGAAAGTGACCAAGGAACTCGGATAGAGCTATCCTTAAGGTTCGAGTTTCCTACTTCCAACAATCAAGCAGAGTATGAAGCCCTACTTGCTAGCTTGAAACTGGCTAAAGAAGTGGAGGTAGAAAAAGTGGTGGTGTTCAGTGATTTGCAAGTAATAATTTCACAAATTAATGGCACCTATCAAGCCAAAGACCCTAATATGAAGAAGTACTTGGATAAGACCAGAGAGTAATTGACACACTTTTCGGATAGAGAAGTTCGAACATATAACTCGGGAATCCAATGCCCGAGCTGATGCCCTTTCAAAATTAGCCAGCACCAAGCCAGGGGGTAACAATAGAAGTCTCATTAAAAAAAAACTCTGCAATCACCATCAATATAAAAAAATGGAAGTGCTGACTATATCCAATCAACATTTAGGATGGATGACATCTATAGTCAACTACCTCAAATTCGACGTACTCCTCAAGGATGAAAAGGAAGCCAGAAGGCTCATAAAGGAGGCATAAAATTATACACTAGTCTAATATATCTTATACAAAAGAGGGATCTCAACACCCCTCTTAAAATGCATCCCGACCTCCAACACAAGGGAAGTCTTAGAGGACGTACATAGTGGTATATGTGGAAATCATTTGGGAGCTCGGTTACTAGCCAAAAAAGTTATCCGAGCTGGCTTTTTCTGGTTGACTTTACAAAGGAAGCAGCTGAGTTTGTTAAGACATGTCCACCTTGCCAGAAACATGCTAATTTCCATGTGGTTCTTCCTGAATAGCTCATCAGTGTTACCTCACCATGGACATTCGCGAAATAGGGCCTTGATCTACTCGGACCCTGTCCACAAGCACCAGGTCAAGTCAAATACCTCATAGTAAGGATTGACTACTTCACTAAATGGATTAAGGCAGAGCCCTTAGCAACTATTACTGCTCAAAGAAGTCAGAAATTTCTGTATAGGAACATTGTCACAAGGTTTGGAGTTCCCCACTCTATTACCACAGACAATGGGACTCAATTTACTGACTCAAACTTTAGGAACTTGGTGGCCGACCTAAAAATAAAACACCAATTCACATCGGTAGAGCACCCCCAAGCCAATGGACAAGCTGAAGCTGCCAACAAAGTCATATTGGTCGGGCTAAAATGCTGACTACAAGGCACAAAAGGAGCTTGGGCCGACGAGCTTCCTCAAGTCTTATGGGCATAACAGACCACCCCATATTCTACAACAGGGGAATCACCCTTCCGACTTGCTTACGGAATGGAAGCTATGATCTCCATAGAAATAGCTGAAGAATCACCTAGAGTCATATTTTACAATGAAAGAGCTAACACCCAGGCGCAAAAGGAAGAGCTCGACCTCCTCCATGAAGTCCGAGAAAGAGCTCGGATTGGGGAAGAAGCTCTGAAGCAAAGGATGGCTCTAAGACACAATCAAAAGGTGATCAAGACAAAATTCACCACCAACAATCTCATCTTGATCCGAAACGACATCGGAATATAGAAGTCAGGAGAAGGAAAGTTGGCTGCAAATTAGAAAGGACCTTACAAGATAGTAGAGGTCTTAGGTCAAGGTTCCTACAAGGTGTTCGACCTCCAAGGGCGGGAGCTCCCGAGGTCCTGGCACGCTTGTAACCTAAAGAAATACTATAGCTAAAGTGGTGAACCTCTTTCAATTGGTGCACTCTTTTTACCGATCTCAAGGGTTTTTTAGCGAGGCACCAACGCGAGGGCTAGGGGTATTCACGCCCTGGTATGCTTTTGTAAAGGAATTTCTCAAGTATCAATAAAATTCCTATTTCATTTCTTTCTTTAAAGAGTTTCTATCTTAAACACATTAATTTAAGCTTGATAAATCGCAAAAATCATTGTCCGACCTAGGTTGGCAAGATGAAGCGACGAGGTACAAGTTAATGTAAGAAGTTATACAAACAACTTGTACAAAGTGACCTCAAGCAGGACAGATAAAAAAACGACTTGTAAAAGTAACTTAATAAAGGCTGATTGATCAAAGTCAGAACTATAAAAGAAAACTCTTAAATTAAACTTTGCTAAGACTCCAAATGTCAAAGCAAACTATACCCCACTACAAGAACTTAATGGAAGGGCACTCTAAAAAACAAAGCTTTGAACATTAGTTCATAAAAAGTTGTGAAAAGCAACTAAACAGAAAGTAAAGTGTTCAAAAAACTACAAGCTAAAAAGTGTTATAAGACCCACAAGTCGGGCCATATCAGTTATATAAAGCAAAATACAAAAGGCTCAAAGAGGAGTGAGATCCTCGCCGGTAACCTCATCTTTCTTAGGAGAAGGAAGAAGCACGAAGACTAGCACGACTGAAACAACAACAGGGGAGGTCTCCATAGAAGCAGCTTTGAGTTTGGCTTCCAATGAAGGCTCTTCCTCATCATCTTCCTTGGGAGTAGGGACTATCTTGCCGTCCACCACTATGTTATCCGTGCTGAAGAGGGAAAGGTCAAGGTCGGGATCCAAGACCTTAACCTGAGCTTCTAAGTTCTCGAACATCTCATCCATCCCCAATGTTGTCGACTCCTGAAACTCAATAAGCTTCTCTTTCATCTTTCCCAACTTCTCCTCCAGTGCCAACCTATCCCTAAAGACACGGGTATAGCTCTCCTGGAACTTCTTTGCCTTCTCCTTGGCCAAGGAAGCAGCAGCCTCCAACTTGTTTCCTCTCTCCAGAGCTCCCTCCAAGCTGGTCATCAAGGCCTCCCTTGCTCGCTCCAAATCCTTTTTTATTTCATTCAACCTTTCCACATTATCTTGGGCCACGACCAAAGCACTGGCCGTGGCTTGTATGGGAGAGTTCCTCAGCTCCCTGGCCAGAGTAGTACACACTCTAATCGTATGGAGCCCTCCACATGCCAAGGTCTAGAGGTGGTTTTGAAGAGCCACATCGTCCGTGCTCAGGTGGTGATAAGGAAGAACATTCTTCTCCCCCCAAGCCAGGCCGTCGAAGTTCTTGGTATAAATGCTCTCCTCTTCATCCACTTTCTATTTCTTGGAGGGAGGTTCAATGGAAGAAGGAGACGGAGGGGAAGATTCGAAAGAGATAACCCGGGAAAGGGGAGTAGGAATGATGACCTACGGGCTAGAGGGACCCGACCTCGACTTCCTCGGAGGAGATCGGACAGAGGATCCTGCCCCAACCTCTTTCTGCTGTTGGAGATTCCGAGCCACAACTGTCTTCTTAGTGTTCTGAAGAAACTTCATAGCTGATTTCAGAGCCATACTTTCTGCAAAACAAAACGGAACACAGTCAGAAATGACAATTACAAATAATAGAATTCAACAAGTAAAGCAAAGGGAGCTACCGAGCTTGGACTTCAGAAGGCTGCTCCCAAAAATCTTTTCGTATCCAAATGGGGAGCTTGGCCCCAAGTATCCAACAAAAATCTACAACACCCCTCTCCAGGTCGTCTAAATCGGCTACATCACGCCTAAGGGTTATAAGGGTATCTTGCTAGTACAAGAAAAAAGGAGGTTCTTGATTTTTGGGTAAAAAGAAAGGTTGGACTCCCTAGCACCCCTGACCTTAAACAAGTGATTTTTGAAACCATGAAAAGAATAGTCAAAGATAGAAAAAACCTTCCAACCTTGTACAGCTTGGAAGGATATCCACCCCGACTTCTTTGTGGAATTATATGGTTCTTGTTCATACCCTGGGTCGAGCTATCTGACCCGGGATGTTCTACTGACAAGTCGACCGACCTCTTCAGGACAGGACAATCCGACCTCTTCAGGACAGGACAATCCGACCTCTTCTCAAAGAGCTCAGCCAAATCACTAGGAAAGCCCAAAAAGGGCCCAAATGGAGGAACACGATCCAAATCCAAAGGCAGCCTAAAGCCTACAGAGAAAAGGGCGGTTCTCTTAAAGATGAGCTGACCTCACCTCAAGATAAGATAAGATAAGATAACTAACTTATCTTATCTAAAAAGGTCACGCCACACCATTATAAATACACTAGAGCACCCAGGTATAACTCATACTCTGATTCTACTAAAAAACCTGTTAATACTCTTGCTAACTTATGCATCGGAGTCTCTTGCAGGTACCCCCACCCTCCGGTGACAAAGGATCAGCTGCATCATCAGTCCAACAAGTCAGACACGACAGCTCCGACCGCCACCTACCAGCCGAACACGTCATCTCCGACCAGCATAGAAGATCTCGTCCGAGATCGACCTACAATTTCAGGTAACCCTCGGAACATTGGCGCCGTTGCCGAGGAACCTGGAAGTCATCCCACCACCATGGCGGACAATCATGACGACAACCATGACTCAGATCTAGAGGATAGAACACCGCACAAAAATACGGACACCACACCAAAAGATATTCCGCAACCTGACGGAGACAAAAACTCACCAAACCCGGGAGCTCTTGAGACACTCCAAGATCGTTTAAAGCAACTTGAGAAAGAAGCCCAACATCAATGAGAAGCTGGGAAAGACCTACAAAGAGGGATAAGGCGACGCCGGGAATTGGAGGACAAACTTCTAAAACTCGAAGCCGATCTCAAAGCCAAAGCTACTCGATCCATTCACGAGGACAGCTCTCGCAAGGATCAGGATTCATTTACTAGGGAGATCATGAAAACAAAAATTCCTAAGGACTTTAAACTCCCAGATATGACTTTATATGATGGCACGGCAGATCCCAGCCATCATCTCAGCAACTTCAAGAGTCGGATGTACCTTCCCGACTACCTTAACCAAAACAGCGATTAAGTGGTTCAACAATCTACCCCCCAGGTCCATATCAAGCTTCGACAACTTGGCCAAAAAGTTTCTAGCCAGATTTTCTATCCAGAAAGACAAAATCAAGCACGCCCCAAGTCTATTAGGAATCAAACAAGGAGATTGGAAAAGTCTCCGCAGCTACATGGAAAGATTCAACAAGACATGTCTAGACATACAAAGTCTGCCCACAGAAGCGGCCATCATGGGCCTCATCAATGGCTTGCAAGAAGGGCCTTTTAGCCACTCCATATCAAAAAAGTATCCCACATCTCTGAATAAGGTACAAGAACGAGCAGAGAAGTATATCAACATGGAGGAAAACTCTCGACTAGGAGAGACCTCAAAATCCGGATTCTCCTGCTCTTCCCGAGATAAGGACAAAGAATCCAAGAAAAAAGATCAGGTTGGGGAAAAGATAAAAAAATACCACAATTATACCCCTCTTCGGGTATCCCTTGTGGATGTCTACAGAGAAGTATGCCATACTGAAAAGATACCTCCAGCTCGACCACTCAAAAGCAAAAAAGGAGGAGGAAACCAGGCTGAATATTGTGAATATCATCGAATCTATGGACATTCCACCAATGAATGTTTCGACCTAAAAAATATCATAGAAAAACTGGTAAGAGAGGGAAAATTAGATCGGTATTTGACGAGCCGGGCAGACGATCCCAGAAAAAGAAGAAGAGACGAAGATGTCGAACGGGCTGAACGACCACCTCGTACGCCCGAAAGACACGTCCACATAATACACGGAGGATTTACGGGAGGAGGGATCTCTAAATCATCTCGCAAAACAACAAATATCGGTACAATCCTAAAAGGAGATATAAAAGATTCACTCGTACAGTTCTTACGAGATAACGTCGACCTTTTCGCATGGAAGGCTGCAGACATGCCAGGCACAGACCCCAAATTAATGTGCCACAAGCTAGCAGTCTACCCAGGATCTCGGCTAGTACAACAGAGATGTAGAAAGCTCGGGCCAGAACGATCCCAAGCTGTTGAAGAGCAGGTACAAGCTCTACTGGAGGCAGGATTCATAAGAGAAGTCAAGTACCTACTATGGCTAGCCAACGTCGTCTTGGTGAAAAAAGCAAATGGGAAGTGGCAGATGTGCACCGACTACACTATTCTCAACATAGCCTGCCCAAAAGATCCTTATCCACTCCCAAGTATCGACGCTCTGGTAGATGCCTCCTCCGGATATAAATACCTCTCATTTATGGACGCATATTCGGGATACAATCAAATCCAGATGTATCCGCCCGACCAAGAAAAACTTCATTCTTAACCCCAAAAGCAAACTACTGCTACATCATCATGCCTTTTGGTCTTAAAAATGCGTGAGCTACTTATCAGAGATTAATGAATAAGGTCTTTACGGATCACATCGGAAAAATCATGGAAGTCTATGTGGACGACATGTTAATAAAGACACAAAGTGAAGAGACACTATTGTCTGACCTGACCCAAGTATTCGACACTATAAGAAGGCATGGCATGCGACTCAATCCTGCAAAATGCACCTTCGCAGTAGAAACTGGAAAATTCTTTTGGGTTTTATGCTCACACAAAGAGGAATCGAGGCAAACCCAGATAAATGCCGGGCCATACTCGACATGAAGAGCCCGATTTGCATCAAAGAGGTACAACAACTCAACGGAAGGTTGGCAGCCTTGTCCAAATTTTTAGCCGGATCGGCAATAAGATCTCTCCCCTTCTACGCCACTCTAAGGAAGGGAAATAAGTTTGAATGGACCACGGAGTGCGAGCAAGCCTTCCAAGGTTTCAAAAGATTCCTGGGACAACCACCTATCCTAACTCGGCTACGGGAGGGAGAACCACTCATATTGTACCTCGCGGTAGGAAGTCGGGCAGTAGCCTCAGCATTAGTTCGAGAAGACGACAGTGGGCAACAACTCGTATACTTCATCAGTAAAGCATTACAAGGATCCGAGCTGAACTACCAAAAAATAGAAAAATTTGCCTATGCTCTCATACTAATATCTCGACGACTTCGTCCATACTTCCAAGCTCACACCATTAGGGTTCGGACCAATCAGCCCATAAAAGGGATTTTGCAGAAAACAGACCTAGCAGGCAGAATCTTGCAATGGGCAGTCGAGCTGTCCGAATTCGACCTTCAATACGAAGCTCGAACAGCCATCAAATCACAATACCTGGCCGACTTCATTGCAGAATTTACAGACACCCCATAAATTCCAATAGAATGGAATCTCTACTTGGATGGTTCCTCAAATAAAACTAGAAGCGGCGCGGGTGTGATAATCAAAAGTGACCAAGGAACCCAAATCTAACTATCCCTCAAATTCGGGTTCCCTGCCTCAAACAACCAAGCTGAATATGAGGCACTACTAGCTGGTTTGAAGTTGGCTAGGGAGGTTGGAGCCCAAAAGCTTAATATCTTCAGCGATTCACAAGTAGTCACTTCACAAATAGCAGGGAGCTACCAAGCCAAAGATCCCACCATGAAAAAATACTTGGAAAAAACCAGGGAACAACTCAGACAACTCGGAGAATATAAGGTCCGTTACATACCCCGAGAACAGAATGCCCGAGCTGATGCACTCTCAAAATTAGCCAGCACCAAACTAGGGAGCAACAATAGAAGCCTCATCTAAGAAATGCTACAGAACCTGTCAATCTCGGAAGAAGAAAAAGTCCTAGCCATAACAGGTCAAGATCAAGGATGGATGACTCCCATAATTAACTACCTCAAAATAGAAACACTCCCCACAGATGAAAAGAAGGCAAAGAGGTTAAAACGGAAAGCACAATACTACACCATCATAAACAATACCCTATACAAAAGGGGGATTTTGATACCATTATTAAAATACGTGCCGACTTCCAACATAAAGGAAGTTTTAGAAGAAGTACACAGCGGCATCTGTGGCAATCATCTCGGAGCACAAGCACTTACCAAAAAGGTACTCCGAGTAGAATTTTATTGGCCAACTCTACAAAAAAAGCCATAGAATTTGTAAAGACATGTCCACCATGTCAAAACATGCCAACTTTCACATCGCTCCACTAGAGGAACTCATCAGCGTAACCTCACCTTGTCCATTCGCAAAATGGGGACTCGACCTTCTCGGACCTTTCCCTCAGGGATCGAGACAAGTCAAATTCCTCATAGTAGGGGTAGACTACTTCACAAAGTGGATCGAGGCAGAACCCTTAGCTAACGCCACGGCTTAAAGAAGTCGAAAATTTCTATATAGAAATATTGTCACAAGATTTGGGGTTCCATACTCCATCACCACGGACAATGGTACCCAATTCACAGATGCAGGCTTCAGAAAGTTGGTGGCGGACTTGAACATAAAACACCAATTCACTTCCGTAGAACATCTCCAGGCCAATGGACAAGCTGAAGCTGCCAACAAAGTCATATTAGTTGGGCTAAAACGGAGGTTATAAGAGGCAAATGGAGCTTGGGCCGACGAGCTCCCACAAGTCCTATGAGCGTATCGAACAACCCCACATTCCACCACAAAGAAATCACCTTTCCGACTAGCCTATGGAATGGAGGCAATGATCCCAGTGGAGGTCGAAGAAGGGTCGCCCAGAGTGATTCACTATAGTGAAGAATCCAACTCCCAACTTCAAAGGAAAGAACTCGACCTACTTCCGGAAATCCGAAAAAGAGCTCGGATCAGGGAAAAGGCACTAAAACGACGAATGGCTTCAAAATATAATCAAAGGGTAGTGCCACGAGGTTTCGCCAAGAACAACCTCATCCTAATCTGAAATGATATCGGAACAACTCGACCTAGAGAAGGAAAGCTGGCAGCAAACTCGAAAGGACCCTACCGAGTCATAGAGGTACTTGAAAAGGGCTACTACAGACTGTCCGAACTCGAAGGGAGAGAGCTCCCTAGGTCATGGCAGGCCTGCAACTTAAGAAGATATTACAGTTAGAGGTAATAAAATCTTAGGATAAGGTACACTCTTTTTTCTAAAAAGGTTTTTTAACGAGGTACCAAGCCAAGATCTATAAATTGCCCGACTTGGAGGGGTAAAAATCCCACGTATATATATCTGCATTTTTTTTAATAAAGTTTTTTAGATTTTCTACAAAATTCTCAAGATGCATTAGTCTGAAACGCTAAAAAATTCATCGTCCAATTACAAAGCTACGAGATCGGCAGAAAGTGAAGATCAAAGTCACTGTCCGACCACAATAAAAGACCAAAGAAGGTGAAAACCAAATTCATCAAAAGGTCGACCAAACAGGGATTAAACCTAATTTCGACAAAATCGACAAAGATGAAAAAGCGACAAAACAGAATAATGCAAGAAGTTATCGAAAGTGATCCATAGAAGGGACCTGATGAGGTCTTAATAAAGTGGGTTGCTAAAAATAACTTAAAAGACAGGCCGATGTAAAGAAGTCGGACCAGTAGACCACAATAACGAAAGTTATAAAAAGTCAATCCCTGGAAAGAGGCCTGGCCAGCCCTAGAAAAGAGGATTACTAAAAATAACTTAGAAGAGACCGACATGGTGAAGTCGGCCTCCCACAAACAAGTTATAAAAGTAATCCCTAAAAGAGACCTGACAGAGGTCCAATAAAGAGGATTACTAGAAATAACTTAGAAGAGACCGACATGGTGAAGTTGGCCTCCCACAAATAAGTTATAAAAGTAATCCCTGAAAGAGACCTGACAGAGGTCCAATAAAGAGGATTACTAGAAATAACTTAGAAGAGACCGACATGGTGAAGTCGGCCTCCCACAAACAAGTTATAAAAGTAATCCCTGAAAGAGACCTGACAGAGGTCAAATAAAGAGGATTACTAGAAATAACTTAGAAGCGCCCAACATGAAAAAGTCGGCCCAAAACTAAAAAGTTATAAAAAGTAATCCCTGAAAGAGACCTGGCAAAGGTCCAAACAAGAGGATTACTAAAAATAACTAAGAAGGGACCGACATGATAAAGTCGGCCCAACAAAATCACAAAGTTATAAAAGTAAATCCATAAAAAAGAGATCCGGAGAAGCCTGATTAAAAATGGATTACCAAAAATAACTCAAGCGAAAGTCGACCAACGAAAGCTACAGCTCAGATCGACACGAAAAGTCGGAGCAACAAAAACTGTGCGCTAAAAGGGACACAACTTTGCCCAAAAAGCCACGGCTCTACGACAAGGATATCAAAATTGTTTAGACTAACTAAAAAGGGTTCTACCAAAACACTAAAAAATTGTCGAACAAGTTAGCCCCATAGGGCATCTCACCTAAACAGGAGACAGACAAAACAAGATCTGATCAAAAAGAGGTTGGACAGCAAAGTACCAACACTCTATAAACATCTCATAAAGGCCAAGGAAATGTCAAAAAACCAAAGCCAGAAGTGCTTCTCCGAAAAGTACGAAGTCTTGAAAAAAGACACTACTTAAAAAGCGAAAAGCACGGCCTCAAAGACGGAGCTAAAAAGTCGCCCAAACAAACTATAAAAGGTTTCCCAACGGAACACTACCTAAAAAGTTGTTGGGTTATGACTAAAAAGCCTGAGCAGTGAAGACAAATAAGTCGGAATAAGGCTCCAACACTTCCAAAGAAACCTAAGAAGGTACTAAGACAGATGAAAACAGACATGTTATGAAAAACATAAAGTTATAATAATAACAAGCTCAAGAGGCTACCAAAACCAGCCCCAAAAGCTTGGAAATCATTTTGTTTTTCAAAATTAAGTTGCTAAACAAGCAACTAAGAAAGTGTCAAGGGCCAGCAACCACCATTTACAAAATAAGGAGTTCAAAAGCCCACAAGTCGGGCTATTTCCACAAACATTTAGAAATTTCATTTAAGATCCGAAGGCTTCTCAGCAGCATCAGCACGAGGTAAAGGAGGGCGAGTCTGAAGAGGCACTGCATCCACTGTCCCGTCATCCCTGTTTAAGATCTGGCAGTCAGGTTCCGATTCAGGATCACCAACCTCAGATGAAGGAGCTGAAGAAGTCGGCACAACAGAAGTTTTGATGGCAGGCACAAGAGGGGGTTCAACATCATTGTCATCAGGGTCGTTAGGGACAATCTTGTCATCCTTTACAATATTGTCCAGGCTGAAGAGAGTAAGGTCAAGCTCGGGCGCAAGAACTCGAACTTGCTCCTTTAGGTTCTCATAAGCAGCATTTACGCTACCTACAAGGTGACCCTGGAACTCAGCATAATCAGCCCGGGCAGACTCCAACTCCTATCTGAGACGCATCACTTCCCTGTAGGTCGTGACATTGCTATCTTTGTGCCTCAATGCCGTGTCTTCAGCCAACCTTACAGAAGCTGCCAAGGCAACAGAACTAGCCTTTTCGCCCTCCAACTCCTTCTCCAGCTTGGTCACTTTCACTTGGAGCTCCTCTTTCAAACCCTTCATCCGGTCGAACTCCCGCTTAGCCTCCTCCATAAAGGCTATGGTAGCATGAAGAGGAAGATCTTGGGCAGTTCGGTACAAGACAGCTCCCATATGTGCCATCTTGATGCTGCTCCGGGTAATAAAGTCCAAATGGCAAAGGAGAGAGACATCGTCAATAGGAATGGTACCATAAGGACTAATATGCTGATCGACAAACTCAACCACGTCAAAGTCAGGGGCATCAAGGTTAAAAGGCTCAGTTGTCTTTTGTATTTTGTTTAGAGGAGTGCCAAAAGTAGCAACAGAAGCTTGCGGAGGATCAACCAAACGAACCCAGGGAGTAGGGATCATCCTCCTCGTCCCCGGGGAGCTCGGTACGGACGGCTTCAACTGAACCTGAGATGACCCCTCCCCGGGCGCCTTGGCCGAGACATTTTGAGCTGCCCTAGCCTTCCTCGCCTTTTTAAAGGCCCTCATAGAGTCATTATTTTTTGCCATCTCTGAAAAACAAAAATCAACCACAGGAGCAGGTCACAGACTCGAAAAAGAAGAAAGCAAAGTAAAAATAAAGGTATACAAGATATACCAAGCTCAGTTCAGATAAGGGAGGGATCCCCCAAGAACTTCTTGGTATCAAGATGGGGAGGCTCCCCCCAAATATCCTCCAAGATATCCACAAAGGCCTGCTCGACCTCGTCCAACATCTCCCAAGTATACCGGGATACCACTACATTCCTCTGCCATTCTAAAGGAAAGCGGGATTTGTTATTCTCGTCCAGAAAGAAAGGCCGAACTCCTTCAACAGCCCGGACCTTAAAGAAGTAATTCTTAAAACTTGAAAAGACTCGTCGTACATAGAAAAAACTTTGTGCCGCTGGGCAGACCTAAAAGAAATCCAATAAGCTTTCTTCTTGGTAGTCCCAGGCTTGGTCAACACAAAAAGATACAAAAAGAGAGTTTGAGAAGGTGTAACAGCAAATTTTTGACAAACCAGCTGAAAAATCTTGATGAAACCCCAAGAATTCGGATGAAGCTGAGAGGGGGCTACGTTACAGGACCATAACAGGTCAGTTTCAAAGGAAGTAAAAGGGAGGGTGATGATCATTTGGCTAAAAAAGAAGTCATATGCATAGAAAAAGTGACACTCCCCCTGAGGCAGGATAGGGAAGCAAACTCTATCATCAGAATCAGGTGCCACTAACTCGTAATTATTCTCCTGATCCCCACAGCTACAAATTCAGTGATGTTTTCTAAGAGCTACGCAAAATTCAGAATTGGCTAAAGAAACACACAGCAACACAAGGGAGTCCAACCAATCGGACATCTCCTCAGGAACCTTAGAAGACGCCTCGACAATATTTTTGCGAGAAGACATGGCCAACTAGTTCTACAAACAAGAAAGAAAGATAGATTACAGACTAAAAAATATCTCGGGCGAAGTCAAAACAACTCGGCCAGTATAATTCACGACAGCACAAACAACAAAAGGAAACCCCAGGACCCAAACCGAAGATCCAGGGGCATCCTTTGGAGGCAGTCATGTAACAAGGATTCAGGAAAACCTACATGACTAACATCCCAATAAAACTCTCAGCAAAGACAAAGAAAAGCCCTTTCCTAAAAAGCAACATCCCGAGAAGAAAAGAAAGCCAAAACAAAGTCATCAAAAGAAGTAGCAAAGTAGCAATTCAATCAGAAAACCAAAAAACAAAATGCGCCAAGCAGAGGACATCAAAGACGCAGCCTTTTTCTTTCAAAAAGAAACAAATGAAGCTATTACCCCAGAAAGCTACAACATCAAAAGGCAACAAAATGTGCAAAGCCCAAAAAAACCCTCAAGCACCGGGAGAAATACCAGAAACATGCATCACAGCAACGATTGAACGTCACAACGAAAAAAGGTTCAAACTTTCAAGCATGCAAACGCAAAATCAAAGCTTCAAAGAAATTGAAAATGGAAGATGGAATCTGGAGTCGCCCTTTCACAGCAAGGAAAGCACTAATAATCGCCAAGCAAACGTCGCAGGGTGAAACGCAAAAACTGCAAACTTCAGGCGAAAACAGAAAGAGAGAAAGAAAAGGGAAGTTACGGAGAAGAGAAACCTTTTTCCTGATTGTGAAATTCAAAATAGAGAGGCTAAGAGTAACGGGACAATTAAAAACTAATTAATGAGGGTATTAAACCCTCTCACATTCCCAAGACCAGAGCGCTAATGGAAAGCGCGCGCTTTTAGAAGAAACAAGAAACGTTTCGCATTCAAAAAAGAAAACTCTACAAAGAAGAAGTCGACAGATGCTCGAGTTCGGCTCCACCAGAGAAGGATCGAAGTCCTAAAACTAAGAACCGACCTCAAAAAAGAAGACCGAGCTCGTGCAGGGGCACTGTTAATACCCTGGGTCGAGCTGTCCGTCCCGGGATGTTCTACTGACAAGTCGACCGACCTCTTCAGGACAGGACAATCCGACCTCTTCTCAAAGAGCTCGGCCAAATCACCAGGAAAGCCCAAAAAGGGCCTAAATGGAGGAACACGACCCGAATCCAAAGGCAGCCCAAAGCCTACAAAGAGAAGGGCGGTTCCCTTGAAGATGAGCTAACCTCAACCCAAGATAAGATAAGATAACTAACTTATCTTATCTAAAAAGGTCACTCCACACCATTATAAATACACTGGAGCACCCAGGTATAACTCATACTCTGATTCTACTAAAAAACCTGTTAATACCTTTGCTAACTTAAGCATCGGAGTCCGTTGCAGGTACCCCCCACCCTCCAGTGACAAAGGATCAGCTGCATCATCAGTCCAACAAGTCGGACACGACAGCTCCGGCCGCCACCCACCAGCCGGACACGTCATCTCCGACCAGCATAGAAGATCTCGTCCGAGATTGACCTACAGTTTCAGGTAACCCTCGGAACAGTTTTGTTGCAAAAAAAAGATAAAAGAAGACATTTAAAGAAGGTCGAACATCTAGCTCCCGACATAGGAACTGGTACATTTTTATGAAAGCCCAAGAGTTCGGGTGTAACTGAGAAGGGGCAAGGTTAGAAGACCGTATCACATCCATCTCAAAGTCTGTAAAGGGTAATCGGAAACCTAACCTAGTGAAGAAACAATCGCAGGCATAGAAGAAAGGACGTTCTGAATCTTCCCTATTATCACATATGCTATGATGCCTACAAAACTCATCACAATACTCTCTATCAGTCACAGTGACACAACTAAGGATGGTGGTATCTACCCAAACCTGAAGACCAGGAGGGACCTTAGTCGACATATTTAAGATAACACGGCATGACATAAATGCTACACCTACAAACGTAAAAGTAAATCAGACTGTTACTAAAAGAAGTCGGACCTCGTCCAAAACAAGTCGGGTAAATCAGCAAAACCAAAAAGAAAGCTACTCTTTTCAAAAATTCTCCTACAACGCAACCAAATGGTGCCTCTCCTATACAACGTTGTCATATTAAAGTGGCACCATTAGGGGCAACACAATACACAAAGGGTAACAACTACGGTAATAAAAAAAGTTCTTTTAGAGAAGAAAGAATCTTTTATAATCTTTTTGGAGATAAACATTTTTTCTAACAAAAGCGCAACGTAGAGGCAAACTCAATAAAAACAATAAGCCATCCCAAGAAAACAAAAATGAGAATTCGAGTTAAAGAGAAAATGAAACCAACCTCCAAGAAGATTATGGAGTGTAACGACCCAACTTCAAGCACGTCATTGATGCGTGAGCATCTTTTCTATCTTTTTCTAGTGAATTTGCTTTTGAATTGTAAAGTTTAATCAAGATTTAAATATCTTTTAGCCACTATGGATGCTACTTTGAGTTGTATGCAATTCTGTTTATTTCAGGTAGCATTCGGATGGATTTCATGGAGTTTCTGTAGAAATAGAGAAGAAAGTGAATGATGCTATCAACTCTGACCTCCTTGTACTCCAACGGGAATAACTTGAGCTAAAGAGGTCCAATTTATGTGATTTCAGTGGCATTGGAAGGCTAACTTCCAAACCTTTCCAATGATGTATAATTGTGCACACTTCCTCTCCAGCACACTCGGCCATATTGGCGCCTAACTTGGCTTTTTCCAAGTTAGGCGCCGAAAGAAGAATCAAGACACCAATTGCGTTCGGCCAAGGTGAAGTCTAACTTCACTTTGGTGAAGTTAGGCACCAGCCAAGCATAAATCAATGGTCCCAGTGCATGATCAATGAGCATTCGAGGATTTATTTAGATTTTGATTAAAACTTTTATTTTATTTACAAATAGGAAAAGATATTATTTAGTTTTAGAAAATATATTTTACATTAATTAAGATTAGATATAAAAGGGAAAAGAATCATCCCTTAGAACTCTTCTCTTCTCTCTTATCTCATTCTGTAATTTACAATTTTTAGAATCCTTATTTTTTCTCTGAACTATGAGCAACTAAACCTCCACTGTTAAGGTTAGGAGCTCTGTTTATTCTATGGATTAAAACTATTACTTTTCTATTTTAATTCAAGTATTGATTTCAATTTCAAAAATTGTTTTTATTTTTTATTTATGAATCTGGGTGGAACAAAAGTATGACCCTTATTTTATTTGAGTTCTTGTAAAACTTGGAAAAGCTCTCTACATGAACAACAACTTGAAAACAAATTTTCCTAAATCACTAATTATCTGGACTTAACGGGATACGTGACAGATAATCCTCTTATTTTTGGGTAATTAGGGTTTCTGTGGCACATAAACTAATTTTAAACTTAACCCTCTAATTGGAATTAAGTGACCAAGGAATTGGCGATTGATGAAGGTTAGAGAAGACTAAAAAGGTCTAAGGAATTAGGGTTTAGTCACTTATAGTTTGCCAAGAATTGAATCTTGCATGATTAACATAGTTGGTAAGAAAAGTTAATCCGAAAAATAAATATCTCTAAAACCTTAACTGTTTTCTCCCATATTATTCACACCAATTTACTGCTTGCTTTAGTTTATTCTGAATTTACTGTTAATGCTTTTGAACTCTCAAAACACCATTTTCTGTTTGTCTAACTAAGTAAATCACGCAATCATTATTGCTTAGTCCATCAATCCTCGTGGAATCGACCCTCATTCACTTGAGGTACTACTTGGTACGAGCCGGTACACTTGCTGGTTAGTTTGTAGGTTATAAATTCCGCACCAAGTTTTTTGCGCTGTTGTCGGGGATTGATTGTGATTGACAACTATTAGTTGTTTGATTGCTTAGATTTGGCATTTTAGTTTAAATTTAATTTATTTTTGCTCCTTAATTTTCGAAAATTTCTGCTACTATTTTCCCTTAATTTCTGAAATTAAGTTTGATGTTACCTAGTTATTTTTTTAATTTAATTTTCCTGTTCAATTTTTTTCTCAATTTTGAAATTATCAATTTAGTATTATTTATAATTTTCGAAATTTTCTTATTTTAATTATTTAATTATTCTATTTTATTTCTTTACACAGGTTTCCTCATTGGGAATTCTCTGCACTCTAATGTAGAGAATCTCACTTTTCTTGCTTTTTGTTTGTTTATGAGCAGGAACAGGGACAAGGAACCTCTTATAAATTTTGATCCTGAACCTGAAACGACTTTGAGGCGACGCTTGCAACAAGCTAGACTTTACAAGGCTAGTGAAAATTTAAGTGAGACATTTGAAAAGAAAGCTGCAAAGTCCACTATGGATCATAATCGTGCTATTCATGCCAATGTGACAAATCCGAATGAGAATGAACAACCTAGAAGAGTGCTTGGCTCATACACTGCCCCAAATCCAGATCTCTATGGGAACAGTATTGTGGTGCCTCCTATAGCTGTAAACAACTTTGGGCTGAAGCCTCAGTTAGTCACTCTAGTGCAGCAAAATTTTTAGTATCATGGACTCCCGCAGGAAGATTCAAACCAATTTATCTCTAACTTCCTGCAGATTTGTGACATTGTGAAAACAAATAGAGTAAATCCTGAGGTTTACAAGTTCATGCTCTTTCCATTTGCTGTGAGGGATAGAGCAAAGCTGCAGCTAGATTCTCAGCCCAAAGAGAGCTTGGACACTTGGGATAAGGTAGTCATTGGATTTTTGTCCAAATTCTTCCCACCACAGAAGCTGACTAAGCTAAGGGTGGAGGTTTAGACCTTTAGGCAGAAAGATGGTGAGACCCTTTATGAAGCCTAGGAGAGGTACAAGCTGCTGACCAGGCAATGTCCCCCTAACATGTTTTCTAAATGGACTCAGCTGGAGATCTTTTATGAGGGCCTATGTAAAATATCCAAAATGTGTTTAGACAATTCTACAGGTGGTTCATTGCACATGAAGAAAACGCCTGAAGAGACTACTGAGCTTATTGAATTGGTTGCTAATAACCAATATCTTTACTCCTCTAACAGGAATCTTGTGAACTCTGGGACTCCTCAGAAGAAAGGCGCTTTGGAAGTGGAGACCTTGGATTCTATTCTTGCTCGAAACAAGGCTATGTCCCAAAAAATTAATATGCTTACTTAACACTTGAGTGGGATGCATGTTTCAGCTGTTAGTGCTCAGAATGCCCCTCAAGAGGCTTCATATGACATGAATAATGGCTTCATTCAAGGTGAGAATTATGACTATGCTCAATTTCCTTATGAACAGGTCAAATATATGGGAAATGCTCCCAGAAACCCCAATAATGATCCATATGCCAAAACCTATAATCAGGAATGGAGAAATCACCCAAATTTAGGGTGGAGAGAGCAACTTTAGAGGCCACAGAATTTTAATAATCATTCTTAGGGTGGTTTCAATAGAATAATTTCAATAATCACCAGTTTTAGTCATCTCAACAACAACCACCTCAGCAAGCAAATTCTCAATCACAGAAGAACACTGATTTGGAAGCACTAATGGCGAGTTTTATACAGGAAACCAGAGCATCAATCAAGAACTTGGAGATTCAAATGGGTCAATTAGCCATAAAAGTTAATGAAATTGATTAGAGGACCATTAATAGCCATCCTGGTAACACAATTCCAAATCCAAAAGGGGAGTGCAAGGCCATCGCCATGATAAATGGACAAGTAGCAAGTATGGAAGCACAAGTTACTGAGGAGCCAGTTGAAAAAGAAGTTCCGGAGGAGGAAAAGGAGGAAGTTGAACACGCCCCACCTAGGCGTTGATGCGTGAGCATATTTCTTACATTTTTCTAGTGAATTTGCATTTAATTTGTTAAGTTTTATCAAGAATTAATTATCTTTTAGCCACTTAGATGCTACTTTGAGTTTTGTGCAATTCTGTTTATTTTAGATAGCATTTGGTTGGATTTGATGGAGTGTTTGCAGAGAAAAAGAAGAAACCAAGGAGCTGACCAGCGAGGAGCGGCGCGTGCGCGTGCCTGACGCGTGCGCGTGATTTGGAGCTTTCTATGGCGATGCGTGTGCGTACCTGACACGTACGTGTGATTTGAAGATTTGCACGGCGACGCGTGCGCGTACCTGACGCGTACGCATGACATGCGCAACATGCAGAGAATGCAGAAAATGCTGGGGGCGATTCCAGGCTGAGTTTCGACCTAGTTTTTGGCCCAAAAACACAGACTAGAGCTAGGAGATAGCAGAGACTCAAGGGAGATTCACATAAGAATGGTTATGCCCACTCCAAGTTAGGCGTGGACCCTACGAAGTCCCTATCCATCAATTGAAGACATGCTGATTTCTGTAATTAATTCTAATTTAAACTTTATTTTTATTTTAAAAATAGAAAAATATATTATTTTAGTTTTAGAAGAGAAATTTTAAATTAATTATGATTAGATATAAAAGGGGATTCCAACACAACATTATTCCAATTCATAATTCACAATTTACAATCCTTATTTTCACTCTGAACCATGAGCAACTAAACCTCCACTGTTAAGGTTAGGAGCTCTGTCTATTGTATGGATTGATTTTATTGTTTTTCTATTTTAATTCATGTCTTGCTTTATATTTAAGAATTGTTTTTGTTCTTTATTTTATGAATTTGGGTGGAACGGAAGTATGACCTTCTTTCTAATTGAGTTCATGTATAACTTGGAAAAGCTCTTTACTTGAACAACAGCTTGAAAATAATTTCTCCTAAATTTCTAGTTTATCTGAATTTTAACAGGATATGTGACATATAATCCTTTTATATTTGGGTAATTAGGATTTCTGTGGCATATAACTAGAATTGAACTTCACCCCCTAATTGGAGTTAATTGACCAAGGAATTGGCTGTTGATGAATTTTAGAGGAGACTAGGAAGGTCTAAGGAATTAGGGCCTAGTCACATACAGTTGCCATGAATTAAATCTTACATGATTAAAATAAATTAATAAGAAAAGTCAATCCAAAAAATAGATAACTCTGAAACCTTAACTTCCTTCTCCATATTTTATTCCCAACTCATTTACTTTACTATTTTAATTTTTGAATGATTGTTTAATGCTCTTTGAATATTCAAACACTCTTTTTTGTTTGTCTAACTAAGCCAATCAATCAATCATTGTTGCTTGATCCATCAATCCTCGTGGGATCGACCCTCACTCACCTGAAGTATTACTTGGTACGACCCGGTGCACTTGCCGGTTAGTTTGTGGGTTATAAATACCGCACCAGGTGTGCAGACAATCCTTTTCCAGTCACTCTTGGCACACATCCGACATTGCCTAAGGCTCTTGAGTACAAGCCTATGATACCATATTCTCAGAGGCTTCAAAAGGAGACAAGGACAAGCAATTTTCAAAGTTCTTGGAAGTCTTCAGAAAGTTACAAATTAATATTCCTTTTGCTGAGTATTTGGAGCAAATGCCTCTCTATGTCAAGTTCATGAAGGAGTTATTGTCAAAGAAGAAGCCTTTAAAGGGAGATGAGACAGTGGTCTTGACTAAGGAATATAGTGCCATAATTCGGAATAACTTGCCAAGGAAGATGCCAGATCCAGGAAGCTTTCAAATTCCATGTACCATTGGGAGCAGTACCTTTGAGAAAGCCCTATGTGATCTGGATGCAAGCATAAATCTAATGCCTTTGTCTGTGATGAAGAAATTGTAAATCCAAGAGGCACAACCTACAAGGATAGCATTACAGATGGCAGACAAATCTCTAAAGCCTGCATATGGATTAGTGGAGAATATCTTAGTCAAAGTGAGTAAGTTCTTTCGCAGATTTTGTGATTCTTGACACGGGAGAGGATGAGAATGCCTCTATAATCCTAGGAAGACTATTCCTAGCCATTGGGCGAGCTTTGATTGATGTAGAAGAAGGTGAATTAGTGCTTAGAGTGCATAATGAGCAACTAGTCTTTCATGTCTTCCAAGATATACATTTAGCAGGTGAAGAAGGAGGTGCATGCGGACTAAGCTTATTGATCCAAACCTTCAAGAACCTCCTGATGATGCACAACAAAATCTGCAGCTTAGACCTCCTTGGTGACAATCAACAAAATTTTTCCTGACATTAAACCTAAGTTTGGTGTCAGGAATGCATCATGCACCAAGGAGGAGGTTCTCAAAAAGAAGAAAGTACCCAGGGGATGGGAAAATAAAAAGATTTCCACTGAAAATTTCTCCCCAGGAATGAAGGTGGTATTCACTGCATGCCCAATCCTGCCTCATACAGTAAATAGGATGCTATCTCTTGAGCATATAGAGTTGATCCATGAAAGCACAGGAAAGAAATTCACAGTGAGGGGTGAAGAGCTGAGCCCCTATGATCGTCTTCCTTAGAGGAGCTGACCGTCAAGCTAGTGACTGTAAAGAGCGCTTGTCGGGAGGCAACCCGATATTTTGTATCCTTAAGTTTGATTTATAATTTTTATTTCATTAGTTTTGTTTGAGTTTCTATTATTTTTCCTTTGTTTTATGTGTATTTTGATCATGCAGAGTGATTAGAATAGAAACAGGTACATAAAGACAGAGTTTCGGACACCCTAGAGGAGCTGGATGCGGACAGGGTGGCGCCAAATTAGGCGCCACATGCAAAGCAAAATTAAAGGAAGCTGCTGCAGGGGTGGCACCTAACTTGGCTATTTTCCACTGTGAGGATGGCGCCTAACTTGGCTCTATGCAGTTAGGCGCCACCATGAAGACTCCACAATCAAGAATTCTCTGCCACCCCAGCGCCTAACATCACTAGGCGCCAATAAAAAAAAGGGGTGACACCTAACTTGGAAAAATCCAAATTAAGCACGAAGGAGGTTAGTGCATTCGGTACACACGGTGCCTAACTTTAAGTTTCTCAAATTACGCGGCAGGAGGGACTTCTCACAAAGTTAGGCGCTATTTCCCATAGTTAGGCGCCAACCTCAGCTCCTTGTCCTATTTACGTATCGAATCACATGCTTCCCTAAACCAAATCATTTTGATACGGTTACCATATTAACCCCATTCTCATACAATATCAAATCACATACATCCGTGACCCCCACCTGTAACCCCCTCATCACCTAATATATATAGGTTCTAGGTTCTAGTAATTCTGAGTCCTAGGTTCTAGTTTAATTCTGTTATTTTGAAATTTTAGTTATTTATATTTTAATTGAAGAGATATCTCATGTACCGTTCACTGAGCTTGAATCTAAAAAGAAAAAGAAAAGAAGTGTTGTATTGCATGAGAAATTGAGTTTATATTAAAGAGTAGTCTTGTTTACTTAAATGTGGTGGTATTATCTGTGATTCTGAATGCATGATATGAACAGTGCATATTTGAATTTGAATCAAGGGATGTTGACGTATGAGGAATAAGAATTTAGAGAAATATTATGAATTTTCTAAAGTAAACAAAAGCTTAATCCTTGAAGTAAAAGAAACAGCAAAAGAAAAATAAAAGCAAGGTCCAAGGCTCTGAGCATCAATGACTAGGGAGGTCAGACATGATTAAAAGCTCAAAGAGTTATTTCCCTAGTCATATGCTTGTGGTGTAATTATGTCAAGTAATCCTTGAGACAGAGCACTAAGATTCGAGATCAAATGCATTTAACAGAGTATGCCAAAGGCTTTGAGCACCACTGTCTGGGAGTAACTGAAAGAAAAATAAGAACCAAAGGAGAGTTCCCCAGTTAAGTGCTTGTGGTGTTTTTGTGTTAAGTAAAGCTTGAGACAAAGCATTTAAAGTCACGGCTAGACTCAAGGTGCGAAGCACCAAAAAAAGAGAATTAAAGAAAATTTGTTGTGTTCAAGAATTAATCCGAAGTAAAAAGATTAGAGAATTCATAATAATGTCCGGATTCTAATTCCGAATGACAGTGACATTCCTCTGATTCAAAGGATAGTGAGATGCCAAAACTATTCAGGATTGTAGTGTATAAACCACACTTTAAGAAGAGACAGGAGCTTAATTGAACACTCACTTCTCATGCAAATTCACATCCTAAGCCTATATTAGTTTGGTTGCTTGAGGACAAGCAACAATTCAAGTTTGGTGTTGTGATGCGTGAGCATCTTTTCTATCTTTTCCTAGTAAATTTGCATTTGAATTGTTAAGCTTAATCAAGATTTAAATATCTTTTAGCCATTATAGATGTTACTTTGAGTTGTGTGCAATTATGTTTATTTTAGGTAGCATACGGATGGATTGGATGGAATTTCTATAGAAAAAGAGAAGAAAGTGAGTGAATGATGCTGTCAACTCTGACCTCCTTGTACTCCAATGGGAATAACTTAAGCTACAGAGGTCTAATTTATGTGATTCTAGTGGCATTGGAAAGCTAACTTCCAGAGCTTTCCAACGATGTATAATAGTGCACACTTCTTCTCCAGCACACTCGGCCATATTGGCGCCTAACTTGGCTTTTTCCAAGTTAGGCGCCGGAAGAAGAATCAAGACTCCAATTGTGTTCGGCCAAGGTAAAGTCTAACTTCACTTTGGTGAAGTTAGGCGCCAGCCAAGCAAAAATCAATGCTCCCAGCGCATGATCAAGGAGCATTCGAAGATTTATTTATATTTTGATTAAAACTTTTATTTTATTTACAAATAGGAAAAAATATTATTTAGTTTTAGAAAATATATTTTACATTAATTAGGATTAGATATAAAAGGGAAAAGAATTAGCCCTCCGGGGTCTTCTCTTCTCTCTTACCCCATTTTGCAATTTACAGTTTTTTATTTTCTCTCTGAATCATGAGCAACTAAACCTCCACTGTTAAGGTTAGGAGTGCTGTTTATTCTATGGATTAATACTATTACTTTTCTATTTTAATTTATGTATTGATTTCAATTTCAAGAATTGTTTTCATTCTTTATCTTATGAATCTGGGTAGAACGGAAGTATGACCCTTATTCTATTTGAATTCTTGTAAAACTTGGAAAAGCTCTCTACATGAACAACAGCTTGAAAACAAATTCTCTTAAATCAATATTTATCTGGACTTAACGGGATACGTGACATAGAATCCTCTTATATTTGGATAATTACAGTTTCTGTGGCACATAAACTAGTTTTGAACTTAACCCTCTAATTACAATTAAGTGACCAAGGAATTAGTGGTTGATGAAGGTTAGAAGAGACAAAAAAGGTCTAAGGAATTAGGGTTTAGTCACTTATAGTTTGCCATGAATTAAATCTTGCATGATTAAAATAGTTGGTAAGGAAAGTTAATCCGGAAAATAAATATCTCTGAAACCTTAACTATTTTTTCCCATATTATTTACACCAATTTACTGCTTGCTTTAGTTTATTCTAAATTTACTGTTAATGCTTCTGAACTCTCAAAACACCATTTTCTGTTTGTCTAACTAAGTAAATCATGCAATCATTGTTGCTTAGGCCATCAATCCTCGTGGGATCAACCCTCAATCACTTGAAGTACTACTTGGTACAACCTAGTGCACTTGTCGGTTAGTTTGTGGGTTATAAATTTCACACCATGATCATACCAAAAGTAAGGCGTTACTAACCTCTTTTCCTTATTAACTATTTAATATTGAGCCTTTAGTTTGATATCGCGTTTCAATTTTTAAGAAAATGTCAGAAAATTTTGTTTTTGTTAATTAAAATCACATATCAAACATTCCAAGTACATTTTAGCCAATGTAACCAAACTTACGTCGATGTAGTTAAATGATGTTAATTCCCATTCAAAGTCCGGAAGGTTTACGTGAATGAATAAGTGTGCACTTTTACACTATATTAACAAAATCCAAATTAAATCAACAAGCTTTCTGAAGTTGCAATTGTAAAACCATTTGACCAAATCTATACATTATACATATTATATGATGCACCCATTTATTCCTACTTCCAACAATACCATTGAAAGCAATGTGGTTAATCTTGGTGTTTTATTGAATAATGCAAGTTTAAAGAGAAAATATGGCATACTTCTCGAACTCATTGTAATTTGTAAAATGAAAGGTAAACTAGATTAAACGGTGGAGTGCGGAATATTATAAAAGATTATTTGGAAGCTAAGTTGATTAAGTTGGAAGTTTATATACATGGTGAAAGTATTCCGGATTCAATGACTAATCATTTAATCAACCTTCACAATGCCATCAAACAAACCAACAAGTAGCAACCAATTCAGCATAATTAAATAATATCAGGATTTTCAACAATTCCAAAACAATCTGAAAACTAGTAAGAATCACAGTCTCCAACGAAAATCAATTTCGTCATTCACAGCCACAATTCAACCAACTATCATCACAATTTTATCACAGTTGATCATATTCACAATCACCAAAAATCTCAATATCATCATTTCTCAAAAATTAACCACACAAGACATTTATAAATTATTTGCAATTACTTACTAAACTTCAATGGCATTCATAAATTAAAATAGGTAATTTTAAAATAAATCCCCTACCTCCGAGTGTTGAAATTAGAAGAAATTTGAGACGGGTTGTGGCAGAAAAACCTCCCTCTCCTCTGCAAATTTCTCCTCCCTCTTCACGTTCTGTTCATCCCATCAATAGTAGCAACTTCTAATCAATGGTGATGAGATAGTCTCGTTCTCCTCCTTCTCCGCCTCCTTCGCGCGTCACTCCCCTGGTTCTCTCTCTCTCTTTCGGACGTGTCCTCTTCTTCAGCAGCGGCGAAACCAATGGCGGAGACAACATCGAGCAGAAATGGCGATGGTCTGGCAGCTTCCTTCTCCCTCTTCTGTTCGCGCATCATTGCTCCTTCTCTGTTACAACGTCGACGGCGCAGCGACGGACGTGGCTACAACTTCTAGGGTTGACAATGACGGCGGTGGCATCTTTGACGGTGAGCTCGACAGTAACCAGGCACGACAGAGCTGGCGGCGTCCTTTCCTCCATCGCATCTTCTCTCTCTGCTCTTCGTCGGCGATGCGTAGGATAGCGGCTCCAAGGCAAATCAACGACGACGCTTATAACGGGCTCTACGGCGGTGAGACGCGGCTGCAGTGGCGTCTTCCTTCTCGGGCTCTTCCTCTCTGCATCACTCTCCTCTCTCTGATTTTCTGTTTTTGAACATTGAAGGGATGACGGGGGTATGATAGCTGTTAGGGTTAGAGGAGATTAGAGTTAGGGTTTCTGATTTTCAATATGGGAATTTTTGGGATTTAGGGTTATAAATTAAAGATTTTATAAAGGAATAAGGATAAATATGAATATATATTTTGATAAAATTGGAGGGTAGAGTAACTTTAATACTAAATATACTCCATTAAAAAATATTTAAGAACATTATTTATCAGCATATTGCTAAGTTCAATTGATGATTTCTAATTAAATTATAAAATAAACATATTAATCACATTTTATAAAATATAGTTTAAACTCAAAATATTAATTATTCAAATTCAATAATATAACTTTTTATTATTTTTCTATCATCGAAACTTTAATTTCAATTTATAAAATAACTAATTATAATAAATATTGTACATAAATATTAATTGACTTAAATTTAAAGTATTTATAAAATCAATTTAATCAATCTTAACTGATTATTTTCTAAAAATAAGGAACTCAAATTAAATCATAAATTATTCATAATAAAAGTTACTTAAATTAAATTATATAATTCTTTCTTAGTTTTTAATTATTAAAATTATATGAAATATTCAATTATAATAAAGATTATAATAAAATACTAATTAATTTAAACTTCAATTATCATGAAGCTCTATTTAATTATCCTTAGTAAATCAATTATCATGAAGCTCTATTTAATTAAATCATAAATAGCTCATCATTTAATTTTTTGAAAATTTGAGATGTTACATTCTACCCACCTTACAAAAATTTTCGTCCTCGGAAATTATTAGAATAAAATAAGTTCAAATTCAAATTAGAGAAAGCAGAATCTATGAACAGAAGTATAGACATAGTCAAGAATGAAGATTCAAAAAGAGTCAAGTAAGCAATTAGATTTAAAGGAATGCAAAGGTATATAGGAACGATAAGGTACGGTTGGAAAATATGCAAGTTACATGCTGGCAAGGAAATCCAAAATAAAGAATTCCAATGGAAACAATGAAGAAAAAGATGGCACGAGTTTGCGTTGAACGAATAAAAATTATACGTCAAAATGAAGCTAACTGCATAAACTCTAACGCTCCTAAACCTCGTGAGTCGCATCACATATATATAACTTCTATTTTGTCTATGATAACTCACTAGTGTTCTCATATACATAAATCAATAGTATTAAGTTTGCCAGACTTAATACCATGAGGTATGCAATGGTAGGCTAACAGCGTTAATCATCAGACAGTCATGCCTATAAAACTTAAACTCTTGTTATCAGAAATAATCCCAAAGCATGATAGACACTCAGAGTATGCAATGAAGCATAATCAATCCATTACCAATGCTCTAACAGGAATGAACTACTCTGATACCATATTGTAACGATCCAACTTCTAGCACGTCATGATCATACCAAAAGTAAGGCGTTACTGACCTGTTTTCCTTATTAACTATTTAATATTAAGTCTTTAGTTCGATATCGCGTTTTAAATTTTAAAAAAATGCCAAAAATTTTGTTTTTGTTAATTAAGATCACATACCAAACATTTCCAAGTACATTTCATCCAATGTAACCAAAATTACGTCGATGTAGTTAAATGATGTTAATTCCCATTCAAAGTCCAGAAGGTTTACATGAATGAATAAGTGTGCACTTTTACACTATATTAACAAAATCCAAATTAAATCAATAAAGTTTCTAAAATTGCAATTGGAAAACCATTTGACTAAATCTATACATTATACATATTATATTATGCACCCATTTGCTCCTACTTCCAATAATACCATTGAAAGTAATGTGGTTAATCTTGGTTTTTTATTGAATAATGCAAGTTTAAAGAGAAAATATGGCATACTTCTCGAACTCATTGTAATTTGTAAAATGAAAGGTAAACTAGATTAAACTGTGGAGTGCGGAATATTATAAAAGATTATTTGGAAGCTAAGTTGATTTTGTTGGAAGTTTATATACATGGTGAAAGTATTTAGGATTCAATGATTAATCACTTATTCAACCCTCACAACACCATCAAACAAACCAACAAGTAGCAACCAATTCAGCATAATTAAATAAAATCAGAATTTTAAACAATTCCAAAACAATTAGAAAACTAGTAAGAATCACAGTCTCCAACCAAAATCAATTTCTTCATTAACAGCCACAATTCAAGCAACTATCATCACAATTTCATCACAGTTAATCATATTCACAGTCACCAACAATCCCAATATAATCAGTTCTCAACAATTAGCCACACAAGACATTTATAAATTATTTTCAGTTACTCACTAAACTTCAATGGCACTCATAAATTAAAACAGTTAATTTTAGAATAAATCCCCTACCTCCGAGTGTCAAAATTAGAAGAAATCTGAGACGTGTTGTGGCGGAAAAACCTCCCTCTCCTCTGCAAATTTTTGCTCCCTCTTCTCGTTCTGTTCATCCCATCAATAGTAGCAACTTCTAAAAAATGGCTATGAGTTAGTCTCATTCTTCTCTTTCTCCGTCTCATCCTCCTTCGTGTGTCACTCCATATGGTTCTCTCTCTCTCTCTCTCTCTCTCTCTCTCTCTCTCTCTCTCTCTCTCTCTCTCTCAGACACGTTCTCTTCTTCAGTAGCGGTGAAACCAATCGGCGGCAACAACAGCAAGCATAAATGGCGATGACCTAGCAGCTTCCTTCTCCCTCCTTTGTTCGCGCATCCTTCCACCTTCTCTACTACTGCGTCGACGGCGACTGCGACGGGCTTGGCTACAACTGCTAGGGTTTGATAGTGACGACGGTGGCATCTTTGATGGCGAGCTCGACAGTGACCAGGCACGACAGAGCTGGCGGTGTCCTCTCCTCCATTGCATCTTCTCTCACTCTGCTCTTCGTCGGCGACGCGTAGGATAGGGGCTCCAAGGTAGATCGGCGGCGACACTTATGACGGGCTCCACTAGGGGTGGCAGTAATACCCGACCCGCTCCTACCCAGTTGAGGTGGGTTTAAACCCGACCCGGAGCGTGGTGGGTGGATGAGCTGGGTGGGGCGGGGTCGTGTTCAGGGTAAACCCGCCCCGAAGTCCTTATATATATAAATTAGAGTTAGTTTCTCACTTTCACTCTCACTCACTTTAGTTTCCAACCTTAGGCAAACTCACTTCAGTACTTCTTCACCATTCACCAGACATCACTAGACCACGGCCTCTTCTTCGGAGTCGTCACATTTGTCATCGTTGTCACATTCGTCGTTGCTGCCCCTCACGGAGCTCACTTCAGCGTCGCTCCCACTTCTCGCCATCACTAACCTCGCCGACTCGCCTCTTCGATCTACAGTCTCTGGTCTCTGCCCACCTTGTCGTCACTCCTTCCTCCCTCGCCGTCTCTCTAGTGATTAGTAAGCACTAAGCACTCCTCGCTCACTAGTCACTACTTACTGCTGCTGTGCTTCTTCAGTTTTTTTTAAGTTAATCTTTATGAATTATGATTTATATTTTATCTTAAAATCGTTAAGTTCAAAAGATCATTTAAAATTCAGTCCATGAAATCTTTTAACTGGGCAGATTCCTGCTTCAATTTTTAATCATTGTGATAGACTTCTTTTTTTTAGGGTTCATGGAAACTAAGTTTGGTGGGTTGAAACAGCTTGATTTAGGAAACAATCTGTTTGTTGGTTCAATTTCTCAGACTTAGTTGGGCTAAAGCTTGAAAAATTGAAGTTGTTTTGGCTTCTTTGTTGATTGGTTATATGCAGAACAAGAAGTGCATATTTAGTTTTAATTTATCATTTTTATGCATTTTGAATCTTGATTTTATTCTGATTTTGTAATTGTCATTGACTACTGAATGGACCCTTCAAGATTAGAATGATTTGGTTTATGAAAGGGAATATGCTCAAGGTGTTCTAATTATGGAGAGAATTAGGCATTTGAAATTAGCGAAATTAGTAATGTGCGGCACTGTTATCCTTGGTAGGGGGAAAAGGTGGAGAAGATTAGATTCTACGATTAATCTTATGTTAAGCAAATTATACAAGATTGAGAAACTAAGAAGCATGGCTTTTGTTACATGACTGAAACTACTGCATTTCTCTCGTCATGCTTCAATTAGTAGCTTTCTTAAGAAATTTGTATGATAATCTTCTATATACAATATTATCATAAGATTCTGTAAGCTTTCTATGTGCAAGACATAAATTTCTTTATAGGTGCTAGCATTCGTTACTTTATATGATTTTGCCTTAATTATGATTTTGTCTTTACTGCTGTTCTGGTTTATTGAATTGTGGACAAGAATTTGTAATTGTCATTGTGGGCAGTCTTAGGGAATAAAGATGATACATTACTTAATATTAATTTATGTTATTTTTTACATAATAATAATTAATTTATTAATTGCTATCTCTTTTAATTTTTAAGTTTGAATCTTGACCTTCAAACCTTTAATGATGATGAAGATGTGAAAGTGATCAAGAATAAGGATTGAAAACTTTTTTATATTTTAATGATGCAATTTCTTTATGTTTGTATTTTAATTTAGTTATTTGACATTGTATGAACTTTTTTTTAATTTCAAGTTATTTGACATTGTATGAATCTTATGTTTGTATTTTAATTTAGTTATGGATTTTAAGTTTTTATCTTAATTTATATATGAATGTGTAAAAATTAAAATGTTATTTAATTTTTATAGGGGCGGGTTAGGATAGAGTAGCCTACTACCCGCTGATAGGGTGGGACGGGTAGTAGTGGAATGCAAGGAGGGTGGGGCGGGGTCAGGTAGAGCAAAAACCCATCCCACTGCCTCCCCTAGGCTCCACGGCGATGAGACGCGACTGCAGCAACGTCTTCTTTCTCGAGCTCTTTTTCTCTGCATCACTCTCCTCTCTCTATTTTTTCATTTTAGAACATTGAAGGGGTAGGGGGTATGGTGGCTGTTAGGGTTAGAGGAGATTAGGGTTAGGGTTTTTGATTTTCAATTGGGAATTTTTGGGATTTAGGGTTAGAAGTTAAAGATTTTATAAAGGAATAAGGATAAATATGAATAGATATTTTAATAAAATTGGAGGGTAGAGTAATTTTAATACCAAATATACTCCATTAAAAAATATTTAAGAATATTATTTATCAAGATATTGTTAAGTTCAATCGATTATTTTTAATTTAAATTATAAAATAAACATATTAATAATATTTTATAAAATATAGTTTAAACTCAAAATATTAATTATTCAAATTAAATGATATAACTTTTCATTATTTTTCTATCACCAGAAGTTTAATTTCAATTTATAAAATAACTAATTATAATAAAAATTTTATATAAATATTAATTGGCTTAAACTTAAAGTATTTATGAAATCAAATTAATTATTCTTAACAGATTATTTTTTAAAAATAAGAAACTCGAATTAAATCATAAATTATTCATAATAAAAGTTACTTAAATTAAATTATACAATTCTTTCCTAGTTTTCAATTACTGAAATTATATGAAATATTCAATTATAATAAAGATTATAATAAAATTCTAATTAATTTAAACTTTAATTATCATAAAACTCTATTTAATTATCCTCAGTAAAATAATTTTCTTAAAATAAAATTCTCAACAATTATAATAAATCATAAATAACTCATCATTTAATTTTTCGAAAACTTGGGTTGTTACATTCTACCCACCTTACAAAAATTTTCGTCCTTGAAAATTATTAGAATGAAATAAGTTCAAACTCAAATAAAAAAAAAATTAAAATCTATGAACAGAAGTATAGACATAATCAAGAATAAAGATTCAAAAAGAGTCAGGTAAGCAATCAAATTTACAAGAATGCAAAGTTATACAGGAACGATAAGGCACAGTTGGAAAATAAGCAAGTTACATGATGGCGAGGAAATCCAAAACAAAGAATTCCATCAGAAACAATGAAGAAAAAGATGGCACGAGTTTTCGTGGCACGAATAAATATTATACGTCAAAACGAAGCTAACTTCATAAACTCTAACGCTCCAAAATCCCGTGAGTAGCATCACCTATAACTTTTATTTTGTCTATGATAACCCATTAATGTTCCCATATACATAAATCAATAGTGTTAAGTTGGCCAGACTTAATACCATGAGTTATGCAATAGTAGGCTAACAACGTTAATCATCAGAGAGTCATGCCTATAAAACTTAAACTCTTGTTATCAGAACAAGTCATAAAGCATGACAGACACTCAGAGTATGCAATGAAAAAATTAGTCCATTTTCGAGGCTCTAACAAGAACGAACTGCTCTGATATCATATTGTAACGACCCAACTTCCAGCACGTCAAGATCATACCAAAAGTAAGGTGTTACTAACCTGTTTTCCTGATTAACTATTTAATATTGAGCCTTTAGTTTGATATCGCGTTTCAATTTTTAAGAAAATACCAAAAAAATTTGTTTTTGTTAACTAAAACCACATATCAAATATTTCCAAGTACATTTCATCCAATGTAACCAAAATTACGTCAATGTAGTTAAATGATGATAATTTCCATTCAAAGTCTAGAAGGTTTACATGAATGAATAAGTGTGCACTTTTACAGTATATTAACAAAATCCAAATTAAATCAATAAGTTCTCTAAAGTTGCAATTGCAAAACCATTTGATCAAATCTATACATTATACATATTATATGATGCACTCATTTATTTCTACTTCCAACAATACCATCGAAAGCAATGTGGTTAATCTTGGTGTTTTTATTGAATATTGCAAGTTTAAAGAGAAAATATGTCATACTTCTCGAATTCATTATAATTTGTAAAATGAAAGGTAAAATAGTTTAAACCGTGGAGTGCGAAATATTGTAAAAGATTATTTGAAAGCTATGTTGATTAAGTTGGAAGTTTATATACATGGTGAAAGTATTTAGGATTCAATGATTAATCACTTATTCAACCTTTACAACACCCTCAAACAAACCAACAAGTAGCAACCAATTCAGCACAATTAAATAAAATTAGGATTTTTAACAATTCTAAAATAATCTAAAAACTAGTAAGAATCACACTCTCCAACCAAAATTAATTTCATCATTCACAACCACAATTCAACCAACTATCATCACAATTTCATCATAGTTAATCATATTCACAATCACCAACAATCCCAGTATAATCAGTTCTCAACAATTAGCCACACAAGACATTTATAAATTATTTACAATTACTCACTAAACTTCAATGACATTCATAAATTAAAACAGTTAATTTTAAAATAAATTTCCTACCTCTAAGTGTCGAAATTAGAAGAAATCCAAGGCGGGTGGTGGCGGCAAAACCTCCCTCTCCTCTGTAAATTTCTCCTCCCTCTTCACGTTCTGTTCATTCCATCAATAGTAGCAACTTCTAATCAATGGCGATGAGATAGTCTCGTTCTCCTCCTTCTCCGTCTCAGCCTCCTTCGCGCGTCACTCTCCTGGTTCTCTCTCTCTCTCTCTCTCTCTCTCTCTCTCTCTCTCTCTCTCTCTCTCTCTCTCTCGGATGCGTCCTCTTCTTCAGCAGTGGAAAAACCAATCGGCGGCGACAACACCGAGCAGAAAAGGCGACGACCTGATAGTTTCTTTCTTCCTCTTTTGTTTGCGCATCCTTCCTCCTTCTCTGCTACAGCATTGACGGCGACTGCGATGGGCGTTGCTACAACTGCTAGGGTTCGACAGTGACGGCAGTGACGTCTTCGACGGGGAGCTCGACAATGACCAGTTACGACAGAACTGGCAGCGTCCTCTCCTCCATCACATCTTCTCTCTCTCTCTCTTCTCTTCGTCGACAACATGTTGGACAGTGGCTCCAATGCAGATCGGCTGCGATGCTTATGACGGGCTCCACGGCGGTGAGACGCAACTGCAACAGCATATTCCTTCCCGAGCTCTTTTTCTCTGCATCACTCTCCTCTCTTTGATTTTCCATTTTTGAATGTTGAAGGGGTGGGGGGGTATGGCGGCTGTTAGGGTTAGAGGAGATTAGGGTTAGGGTTTCTGTTTTTCAATTTAGGAATTTTTGGGATTTAAGATTAGAAATTAAAGATTTTATAAAGGAATAAGGATAAATATGAATAAATATTTTGATAAAATTGGAGGGTAGAGTAATTTTAATACCAAATATACTCCATTAAAAAATATTTAAGAACATTATGTATCAACATATTACTAAGTTCAATTGATTATTTCTAATTTAAATTATAAAATGAACATATTAATCACATTTTATAAAATATAGTTTAAACTCAAAATATAAATTATTCAAATTAAATGATATAACTTTTCATTATTTTTCTATCACCGGAACTTTAATTTTAATTTATAAAATAACTAATTATAATAAAAATTGTACATAAATATTAATTGATTTAAACTTAAAGTATTTATAAAATCAATTTAATCATTCTTAACAGATTATCTTCTAAAAATAAGGAACTCGAATTAAATCATAAATTATTCATAATAAAAGTTACTTAAATTAAATTACACAATTCTTTCTTAATTTTCAAGTACTAAAATGATATGAAATATTCAATAATAATAAAGATTATAATAAAATTATAATTAATTTAAAATTTAATTATCTTGAAACTCTATTTAATTATCCTCAGTAAAATAATTTTCTTAATATAAAATTCTCAACAATTATAATAAATCATAAATAACTCATCATTTAATTTTCAGAAAACTAGGGTTGTTACATGGAGAGCACGTCTAAACAGCACAAACACGAATGATCCTCCTCATGCCGATGATAGCAAAATTCTTCAAAGACCAAGAAAAGATATCTTAGAAGAAACATAAGTGATCGAAATGGCACAGAGAAGCTCTTTATGAAGAGGAAATGAAGCAGTTTTTTTATAAACAATGAAAAAGGAGAAGAAGAGCTTAAAAGTCTTTTTATAAGAGATAAAAAGCAAACGGATCTTTTATTCCTCTTTAAACATGCGCGAATTTTGAGAAGAACTGTCGTGCAACTTTCGCCCATCATTTAATAATCAACATTCAAAATTTTAAAGACGTCGGGTAACCTGACATGCTTAAACCCGATGTCCGCAACAAAAGCCCGGAATGCTTGAACCCGACCCATAAAAGAATCCAGACTTAAGTAGGGGTACTGTTCATACCCTGGTGATGAGCGGATATTTTATACGCTTTTTGGAATCATTTTCATATTGTTTTAGTTATGTTTTGTTTAAGTTTTATTATATTTTCATAGGTTTTAGTGCTAAATTTAAATTTTTAGATTCTACTTTGAGTTGTTGTATTTTCTGATAATTTCAGGTAAGTTATGGCTGAAATTGAGGAGTTTTGGCAAAGTCCGATTCAGAGGCAAGGAAAGCGTAGCAGATGTTGCCAGATTCTGACCTCCATGCACTCAAACGAGCATTTCTGGAGCTACAGAGGTCTAAATGACACACTCTCAACGGCGTTGGAAAGCTAACTTCCAGAGCTTTCCAGAAATATATAATGGTTTATACTTTTTTCGAAGGAGCCTGCCCATATTGGGCGTTGAACGCCAAGGAGTCACCCCCTTTCTGTGTTCAA
Source organism: Arachis ipaensis (assembly GCF_059453495.1). Lineage (NCBI taxonomy): Eukaryota > Viridiplantae > Streptophyta > Magnoliopsida > Fabales > Fabaceae > Arachis > Arachis ipaensis. Next base: position 25,582,953 of record NC_142436.1, read on the forward strand.
CGCCCCAAAGGAACCTAAGCCAGCGTTGAACGCCACATTCTACCCCATTCCTAGTGTTCAACGCCACCAAGAGGCACAATGCAGTGCCAATCACCCCCAATGGGCGTTCAACGTCCATTCCTCAAGATGGACGCCAAGCTCAGCCCAAGTACTCAACATAAGTGGGCCCAAAAGTGGATTTTCGCACTTTTAGTCTAATCTACCATACTTTTGTACTTTTTAGTTATTAGATTAGTATATATAGAACAAAGATGACCAGTGTTAGAGATCTTTGCCCTTTTGCACATTTTACTATTACTTTCTCTAAGCTGTGAGCTACTAAACCTCCTAAGTTAGGGTTAGGAGCTCTGCTGATTCTCATGGACTAATAATATTACTGTTTCTATTTCAATACACGTTTGATTCCATTCTCTTGTGCATTTTCATTCTTCATCTCATGAATTGAGGATGAAACGTGACATTCATCCTTGTTTTACATGGGTTCTGTGTGAGTCCTGACCCGAATAGCATTAAACCACAGCTAGAGAATGCACTGCAGATTCCAAGAGAGTGCCTGGGCGACTTTGGATAAGTGACATAAAATTTCGTTGATCGTAGGTTACTGAGGTCTCTGTGGTGTTAAGGCTAGAGTTTGAGAAGCAACATTCCCTGATCCAGAAGATCCGACCTTGTCTGTGGCGTTTTGAGTAGGATCGCGAAAGGGGAGTGGATTGCTTAGGTCTTCACCTTCGGCTATAGTGGGAAACCATAAGTTAACTTGATGAGGATGTTACTTGAGTTGCTCGGATATGGTGGACTGCTATGGTTTAGAAGGGGCTAACTTGATGAGGATGCTACATGAGTTAGTCAATTACGGCTGCCATTGAATGAATCATTCGTTATTGAAGTAGACAGTAAGAAAAGTTAATCCAGAAAGAATACGCATCTCCGAAGTCTTAATTGAATCCTTATCACTGTTTTCACAATCAATCTGGTATTTCGTTCTTTACTATTTCATTTATGCTTTCAAACAAACAACTATCTTTTCTAATCGCCTGACTAAGATTTACAAGATAGCCATTGCTTGCTCAATCCAACAATCTCCGTGGGATTCGACCCTCACTCACCTGAGGTATTACTTGAACGACCCGGTGCACTTGCCAGTTCAGTTGTGCGGAGTTCAATTTAATGCACCAAGTTTTTGGCGCCGTTGCCGGGGATTGTTTGAGGTTGACAAACTACCGGACTATCTTGTTGCTTAGATTAGGTACTTTTTGAGGTTTTATTGCTCTTTTGCTTGTTTTGTTGTTTTCTTTTTCAAAAACTTTTTCAAAACCTTTTCTTTTCTTAATCTTTTGTTTGAGTCTTGTGTCAATCTTTAAGTTTGGTGTCCTTTTGGTGTTTCTTTGTTTTTCTTTCGTTAGTTTTTCGAAAAAAAATTGTTCTTGAGTGTTCTTCATTGTGTTTGAATTGTTCTTGATATTTTTCTTGTTTGATTTTAGAAATTTTAAGTTTGGTATCTTTTAGTTGTTTTTCCTTTAATTTTCGAAAAATTAGTGTCATTTGATCTTAAATTTTTAAGTTTGGTGTCTCTTAGTTATTTTTCTTTTTCTTTAAAATTCGAAAAATACAAAAATATCTCTTTTATCTTTATTCAAATTTTCGAAAATCTTAGCCATCTTTCCTTATCTTGATTTAAAAAATTTAAGTTTGGTGTTTTCTTGTTAGTAAAGTTTAAATTTTGAATTTCAAATCTCATCTTTTCAAATCTTTTTCAAATCTTTATCTTATCTTTCTTATCTTTCTTTAAATTTCAAAAATCCTATCTTATCTTATTTTAAATTCAAATTTTAAAATTCAATTTTAAAATTTAAAATTCAATTTTCAAATTTCAAAATCAAATCTTTTTCATAATTCAAATTTCAAATCTTATCTTTCCAAATCTTTATCATATCTTTTTACTTTGAATCCTTCCAATCCTATCGTCTTTTAAAACTTTAAATTTTAAATTCTTATCTTTTCAAATCTTTATTATGTCTTAAAGCTTGATCTTCAAAATTTTTAAAAATTTTCAAATCTTATCTTTCTTAATCTTTTTTTAAATCTTTACCTTATCTTTCTTTTTAAATTTTAAAACTTACTTATCTTATCTTCTTTTTAAATTTAAAACTTTCAATTTTTTTTATTCTCTACTTTCTTTTTAAAATTGAATTTCAAAATCAAACCTTTTATTTTCAATTCTTGTTGGTTAGTTAGTTACTTGTTTTATCTTTTATCTTCCTCTCTTTTTCATCTTTTTCAAAACCTCCTAACTACTTTCTCTTTCTTCTTTTTTTGAAAATTTCATCTCTATTCCCCTCTCTATTTTCAAAAATATCTCCTCTTCTCTTTCTATTAATTTTCAAAAACTATCCTTATTAAAGGACATCTTCTTTTCTTTTCTTCTTGACCTATCTCTCTAACAAAGGATCTCTATACTCTGACATAGAGAATCCTCTCTTCTTCTCTTCTTGCATTCTTTCTTTTTGTTTATGAGCAGGAATAGGGATAAAAAATATCCTGAACCTGAGAGGACTCTAAGGAGACAGCTACAACAAGCTAGGGAACAACACTCCGGAGGAAACCTCACAGAGCTTTTCGAATAAAAAGCTGAGAATACAGACCTGGCAGCCAACAAGAAATCTGGAGAAGAGGTTGGAAAATTCTGACCAATCCTATCCTGAAAGTTCGGATCTTAACGGTGCAAGAGTTTTATGCCAATTCTTAGGTCACCAAAAAGCATTACAATAGTGTGAACCCACATCCCAAAATTTGGCGCATCATGGTCTGAAAGCATCTCCTGGATTTTATCCCGGAAAGTGTAAGGTTGGCGCTCCAATTACCATTAATGTAAGGAGACCCACACCCTTATACTAGAAGAGTCAATTTTGATCAGAGGCTAGACCAACTCCTTTCAGACATCTGTGTGGAAGGAGCTCAGTGGAGAAGGGATGCCCAAGGCAAGCCTATCCAACTAAGAAGGCTTGACCTCAAGCCTGTAGCTAGAGGATGGTTGAAATTCATCCAACGCTCTATCATCCTTACTAGCAACCGGTCTGAAGTGACCTTTGACCAAGCCATCATGATTCATTGCATCATGCTTGGGAATGAGGTGGAAGTACATGAGGTGATACCTCAAGAGCTGTACAAGGTGACAGAAAAGCCCACCACCCAAGCAAGGTTGGCATTCCCACATCTTATCTATCACTTATGCAATTCAGCTGGAATTGTCATAGAAGGAGACATCCCCATTGAGGAGGACAAACTCATCACTAAAAGAAGGATGGAGCATGTTAGAGAGCCGGCACATGAACCACAGCAAGAGCATGTGGAGCCATGATGAGCGGATATTTTATACGCCTTTTTACATCATTTCCATATAGTTTTTAGCATGTTTTGTTTAAGTTTTATTATGTTCTCATAGGTTTTGGTGTAAAATTCACATTTTTGGATTCTATTATGAGTTTTTTTTTGTGTTTTATGGTAATTTCAAGTATTTTCTAGCTGAAATATGAGAGTTTTGACAAAGTCTGATTCAGAGGCAAGGAAAGCGTAGCAGATGCTGTCAGGATCTGACCTCTGTACATTCAAGCAAGCATTTCTGGAGCTACAGATATCCAAATGGAGCGTTCTCCACGACTATGGAAAGATAACATCCAGGGCTTTCCAGCAATATATAATAGTTCATACTTGTCTTTGGAAATGAAGGCCCAAAACTAGCGTTCAACGGCAGCCATCTACCCCATTCCTGGCGTTGGACGTCCAAAAGGGAGCAGCTGGCGTCCAACGCCCAAAGGGGAGTCCAAAGGGGGCGTTCAATGCCTAAGAGCCCTACTAGCACATGGAGACACCCCTAGCTCAGCCCAAATACTCATCAAGTGGGCTCCGGAAGTGGATTTTCGCACTACATGCCTAAGCCTATCATATTTCTGAAGTCCTTAGTTATTAGATTAGTATATATAGGAGAAGATCACCCTTGTTTTAGGATCTTCGACCACCTTACACGTTTTTACATTGTTCTATGTACAGTATGAGCAACTAAACCTCCTAGGTTAAGGTTAGGAGCTCTGCTGAGTTTTATGGATTAATAAAAGTACTACTGTTCTATTCCAATTCGTGTTTGATTCTCTCCTAAGATGTATCTTCGTTCTTCAACCTTATGAATGAGTTGAACCGTCACAAGTTATCTCTATTCTACATGGGTTCAGTGAGTGTCTTTCATCGGATATCAATGAACCACTAGCTTGAGGATACATCTCTTAGACGGCTAATCCACGACTTCGTTAGAGACTTCTCGAGACATCAGTTCAGCCGAGGTATGGGGAGATTAGGGTCTTTGTGGTAAAGGCTAGAATCAAGGCGCAACATTCTCTAATTCGGAAGATTTGACCTTGTCTGTGGCGTATTGAGTAGGATCACTAAGGGGATGGACTGCAGGAGCTTCACCCTCATTCAGACTGGATGCGAACTAAACCTGGTGTTCAGCCTAGAGGAAGATTGGTGGCCTCTCAACCGGCATTCATCACATACAGCCTACTATAGAAGAAATCATTCACAGTTGGAGTAGACAGTGAGAAAGTTTTGATCCAAAAGAATAAAGTATCTCCGAAGCCTTAACCACTTTCTTGTCATTGAATTCACAACCACTGAGTAACGTTATTTTTTTATTTTATTTTACTTTTATGCGCTTAAACAACTAAACAACTTTTCTATCTGCCTAACTAAGATTTACAAGATAACCACTGTTTGATCCAAGCCGACAATCCTCGCGGGATCGACCCTGACTCACCTCAGATATTACTTGGACGACCCAGTCCACTTGCTGGTTCAGTTGTGCGAAGTTAAATTCCGTGCACCAAGTTTTTGGCGCCGTTGCCAGGGATTGTTCGAACTTGAACAAACTAACGGATTATCTTGTTGCTTAGATTAGGTATTGTTTTTAATTTTATTTGAGTTTTTATTTTCTTTTTTCGAAAAAAAAATCAAAAAATCAAAATTTTTTCAAAAATCTTTTCTTTTCTTTAATAATCTTTAACTTTTGTTTGAGTCATTTGTTCTTGTTCTTATTAGAGTTTGAACTTTCTTGAGTCTTTTTTTGAGTCTAATGTCAAATCTTAAGTTTGGTGTCCATTGTGTGTTCTTTAATTGCTTTGAATTTTTCGAGTTTTGTTCTTGGTGTTCTTCTTAGTCTTCAAGTTGTTCTTGTTTTTCTTCTTGTTTTGATCTTTAAAATTTTAAGTTTGGTGTCTTTAGGTGTTTTTCTTTAAGATTTTTGAAACTTAGTGTCTTTAGATCTAAAAATTTTAAGTTTGGTGTCATTTAGTTGTTTTTCTCTTTCTTCATTAATTCAAAAAAAAAATTAGAAAATATCTTTTCTATCTTTTCACTTTAATTTTCGAAAATTGCAACAAAAATTTCAAATTTTAATTTCAAAAATCTTATCTTATCTTATTCAAATTTTAAAATTCAATTTCAAAATTTCAAATTTCAAATTTCAAGTTTCAAAATCAAATCTTTTTCAAAAATCAAATTTCAAACATTATCTCTTTCAAATCTTTTCAAATTCTTATCTTATCTTTTCTTATTTCAAATTTCAAAATCAAATCTTTTCAATTTCTATCTTATCTTTTCTAATTTCAAATTTTAAATTCAAATCTTTTCTAATCTTCTATCTTATCTTGTTTTCAAATCTTTCTTAATTAGTTACTTGTTTTCTCTTTCTTCTTTTTCAAAACTTCCTAACTAATTCTTCTCTCTTCTAATTTTCGAAAATATCTTCTCTACTTCTCTCTCTTATTTTTCTAAATTTATTATTTAATTTTCAAATCTTTTTGGTTAATTAGTTTCTATTTTTGAATTCAATTCATAAATAAAAATAAAAACAAAGATATTTTCTCTTTTTACTTCTAATTTTCGAATTCTTCTTCCTTTTTATTCGAATTCTTCTTCTCTTCTCTCTATCTCCATTCTTCTTTCTTCTTCACATCTCATAGGGAGTCCTCTATTCTTGAACATAGAGCTCCCATTCTTCTTCTTTCTTGGTTTTCTTTTCTTGTTTATGAGCAGGAACAGAGATAAAGAACCTCTTTTAAATCCTGATCCTGAACTTGAAAGGACTATAAAGAGGCGTTTACAACAAGCTAAAGTACAACACTCCAGAAGAAACCTCACAGAGATTTTCGAACAAGAATCTAAAAATATGGCAACCGAGCCTAATAATGAAGGAGATGTAAGAAAGGTTCTTGGTGACTACACCATACCAACTTCTGATTTCTATGGAAGATGTATCTCCATACCTACCATTAGAGGAAACAACTTTGAGCTTAAGCCTCAATTAGTCTCTCTAATGCAACAGAATTATAAATTTCATGGACTTCCACTGGAAGATCCACATCAGTTTCTATCTGAATTCTTACAAATCTGTGACACTGTTATGACCAATGGAGTGGATCCTGAGGTCTACAGACTTATGCTCTTTCCCTTTGCAGTCAGAGACAGAGCTAGGATATGGTTGGACTTTCAACCTAAGGAAAGCCTAGACTCTTGGAAAAAATTGGTCAATGATTTCTTGGTTAAGTTCTTTCCACCTTAGAAGATGAGCAAAATCAGAGTGGAAGTTCAAACCTTCAGACAAAAAGAAGGTGAATCCCTCTATGAAGCTTGGAAAAGATACAAGCAACTGATCAGGAGATGCCCTTCTGACATGCTCTCAGAATGGTCTATCTTAGGCATCTTCTATGATGGTCTCTCTAAGATGTCCAAAATATCATTGGACAGCTCTGCAGGTGGATCACTCCACTTGAAGAAAACGCCTGTAGAAGCAAGAGAACTCATTGAGATGGTTGCAAACAACCAATTCATTTACACTTCTGAAATAAACCCTGTGAATAATGGGGTAGCTCAGAAGAAAAGAGTTCTTGAAGTAGACACTCTGAATGCCATATTGGCTCAGAACAAGATCTTGACCCAACAGGTCAATATGATCTCTCAGCATTTGACTGGAATGCAAGCAGCTACTGGCAGCACTCAAGAAGCTTCCTCTGAAGGAGAAGCTTATGATCCTAAGCAACCATGATGGAGGATGTGAATTACATGGGAGAATCCTATGGAAAAACCTACAACCCTTCATGGAGGAATCATCCTAACCTTTCATAGAAAGATCAACAAAAGCCTTAGCAAGGCTTCAATAATAATCAAGATGGAAGAAACCAGAACAGGTTCAACAACAGGCCACCATTCTCATCTTCTCAGGAACGTATGAAGACTCCTAGGCAGAGCCTTTCTGACTTAGTCACTATAGTCTCCAACCTCTCTAAGACCACTCATAGTTTCATAACTGAAACAAGGTCCTCCATCAGAAATTTGGAGGTACAAGTTGGTCAATTGAGTAAGAGAATCTCTGAGACTCCTCCTAACACTCTTCCTAGTAACACTGAAATAAACCCAAGAGAAGAGTGCAAGGCCATCACTACTGAAGTTGAGGCCGAATTTGAAGGGAGTAATCTGGCGTTGAACGCAAGTAAGGAAGTCCTTACTGGGCGTTTAACGCCCAATGCTACACCTTTAATGGCGTTGAACGCTAGTAAGGAAGACCTTACTGGGCGTTCAACGCCAAAACTGGCACAAAAGCTGGCGTTGAATGCCCAGTAAGGTAGACCTTACTGGCATTCAACGCCCAAATTGGTAGAGAAGCTGGCGTTGAACGCCAGTGAAGATGTCCATACTGAGCGTTCAATGCCCAAAAAGCCATAAGAGGTGGAGTTGAACGCCGGTAAGGGTATTCCTACTGAGTATTCAACACCCACTGATGAAGTCTCTATCCAAGAATTAAAGGAATCCAAGGCTCATGTAGAGACCATAGAGGTCCCCTTGCAAGCACTCTTGTAATTCATGAGCTCTGATGAATACTCATCCTCTAATGAGGATGAGGAAACTAGGGAGGAGCAAGTTGCTCGGTACCTAGAAGCTCTCATGAAGCTAAACGCCAAGTTATTTGGAGTAAAGATATTGGAGGAAGAACCTCCATTACTTACCAAAGAACTCAATGCTTTGGTTCAGCAAAAGCTACCCCAGAAGCTCTCGGATCCCGGATGCTTCCTAATTCCTAGCACCATTGGCACCATAACCTTTGAAAAGGCTCTGTGTGACCTAGGATCAAGTATAAACCTTATGCCACTCTCTGTGATAGAAAAGTTGGGAATCTTTGAGGTACAAGCTGTAAATATCTCACTAGAGATGACAGACAAGTCAATGAAAAGAGCATATGGCTTAGTAGAGGATGTATTGGTAAAGGTTGAAGACCTTTACATCCCTGCAAACTTCATAATCTTTGATACTGGGGAAGATGAGGATGAATCCATCATCCTTGAAAGACCTTTCCAAGCCACTGCCAATGCTATCATTGATGTAGCAAAGGGAGCATTGATTTTACAACTAGGGGAGGAGCACATTTTGTTCAAGATGCCTCACCTCAACTCTCCTTCTGAAAAAAAAGAGATATCTGTGCAACACTTAGTGTTCCAACCATCTCTCTCACTGCAGAGCTTTACTAAGCCCCCAGACACCAATCCTAAGTTTGGTGTTGAGCAGCCATCAACAAGCACTGAGACCAAAGGTACTAAGAAGAAAGTACTTAAAGGCTGGAGGGATAAAAAGATCCCCACTGAAGGCCTCTTACCTGGCATGAGAGTTGTCTTCACCAAGAAACCAGTCATACCATATACAGTGAGTCGCATCCTGTCTTTAGAGCATGTGGAGCTCGTCCATGAGAAGACAGGAAGAAAGTTCACTGTAAGGGGCGAAATTCTGAGCCCATATCCATCTCCGTAAGAAGCTAACCGTCAAGCTAGTGACGTTAAAGTAGAAGAACTTGTTGGGAGGTAACCCAACCATAATTATTATTTATATTTTTTTTTAAATTTATTTTTCTTAGTTATTTTCTTTAGGTTCATGATCATGTGCATTAGTCAGAACAGAGACAAAAACATTCAGCAGTGAAAACAGAATACCCTGGAGTACATGTCTTGTTGGCGTTGAACGCCAGACAAGAAGGCAAGAGTGGGCGTTCAACACCCACAAAGGGTAATAGTACTGGCATTGAACGCCAGCCAGGGAGCAAAAGCTGGGTGTTCAACGCCCATAAGGGGGGTAGGAAATTTGAATTCCCTAGCCTCAGGACCAGTGGGTCCCACAGCATCTTCACCTACCCCACTTTCTTCTCTCTTCTTTTCACACTTCCCCACACACACTTCTCTATAAACCCTCAACCAATTACATCCATACCTCTTCCCCAAACCATCATAACTCCCACCAACTCCCCCCTCCCCCCACTAATTCGAAACCCTAACCATACTCTCCCTATAAATACCCCCCACATTCCACTTATCCCATACACTACTCATACACATTTAGCCCTCACTTGGCCGAATTGCTCTTCCCCCCTCCATCTCCATCTATTTTCTTCTTCTACTCCATTCCTCTCTTTTATTTACTTTTGCTCGAGGACGAGCAAAGTTTTAAGTTTGGTGTTGGAAAAGCCTTACTTTTTAATTTCTAATCCTACTTATGGCACCCAAGGTCGGAGAACCCTCTAGAAAGAGGAAAGAAAATGCCGTAGCCGCCACCTCCGAATCTTGGGAGATGGAGATATTCATCACCAAAGGCCACCAAGACCACTTCTATGAAGTAGTGGCAAAGAAAAAAGTGATTCCTGAGGTCCCTTTTAAGCTTAAGAAGAATGAGTATCCGGAGATCCGACATGAAATCCGAAGAAGAGGTTAGGAAATCCTAACCAATCCCATCCAAGAGGTTGGGATCTTAATGGTGTAGGAGTTCTATGCTAATGCATGGGTCACGAAAACCATGACATTAGTGTGAACCCACATCCTAAAAATTGGAGCACCATGGTCCGAGGGAGAATCTTAGACTTTAGCCCGAAAAGTGTGAAGTTGGTGTTCAACTTGCCTTTGATGCAAGGAGACCCACATCCTTACACTAAAAGAGTCAATTTTGATCAAAGGCTAGATCAAGTGCTCTCAGACATCTGTGTGAAAGGAGCACAGTGGTAAAGAGATTCCCAAGGCAAGCTTATCCAACTAAGAAGGCTTGACCTGAAGCCCATAACTAGAGGATGGTTGGAATTCATCCAACGTTCTATCATCCCTACTAGCAACCGGTCCGAAGTGACCATAGACCGAGCCATCATGATCCATTGCATCATTCTCGGAAACGAGGTGGAAATACATGAGGTGATACTTCAAGAGTTGTATAAAGTGGCGGACAAGCCCTCCACCCAAGCAAGGTTAGCTTTTCCTCATCTTATATGTCACCTATGCAATTCAGTTGGGATGGTCATAGAAGGTGACACTCCATTTGAGGAAGACAAGCCCATCACTAAAAGAAGGATGGAGCATACTAGAGGGCCGGCACATGAACCACAACATGAGCATGTGGAGCCGCCTCAACATGAGTTCCTTGAGATGCCTCAAGGGATGTATTTTTCTCCTGAAAGCTATTGTGATCAATAGCATACTTCTGTGAGAGAATTAAGCTTTAACATGAATCAGCTGAGGATGGAGCATCAAGAGCATTCCACCATTCTCAATGAAATTAGAGAAGATCAAAGAGCTATTAGGGAAGAACAACAGAGACAAGGGCGTGGCATTGAAGACATCAAGCGCTCTGTTGGATTCTCTAGAGGAAGTGGTAGCCGCCGCTACTAAGGTGACCCCGTTCCATCACCCCTTGCTTTTATGTTATTTTTCTCTTTTCCATTATGTTTTGTTGTCTGTTCTCGTGTTCCTATTGCATGATCATTTCTATATATGTCTTGAAGTTATAAAATATTCTATATATCTCTCACCTTACTTAAAAGAAAATTTTATTTGAAAAAGAAAATTAAGATGCATGAATTTCAAGTTTTACCTTAAGAATAGTTCAATTATCTTGATGTGGTGACATTGCTTTTGTTTTCTGAATGTATGAATGAACATTGAATATTTGAAATTGGAATTAAGAATGTTGGCTCTAGAAATAATGATGAAAAATGAGAAGTATTATTGGTAATCTAAAAAATTAAAAGAAATTGATTCTTGAAGCAAGAAAAAGCAACAAAAAAGCAATATATGCGAAAAAAAGAGAGTATGTGAAAAAAAAAATTTTAAGAAAAAGCCAATAAGCTCTTTAAACCAAAAAGCAAGAGCAAAAAGCTAATAACCTTTTAAACCAATAGACAAGGGTAAAAGGATCCAACTAACTATATGCTTGTGGTGTGAAGGTGTAAGTGTCTGTGGCATTTATGTATCTGGTGGTAATACTGGAAAATAAAGTGCTTAGGACCACGGCCAAGACTCTAAAAGCTGTTTTTAAGAATAAAAAAGAACTAAATTAGGAGATTCAATAATATCATCTAGATTCTAAGTTCCCAAGGATGCCAACACTTCTGAGTTTTAATGGATAGTGAGATGCCAAAACTATTCAGAAGCAAAAAGCTACTAAGTCCCGCTCATCTAATTGAAACTGAGCTTCATTGAAAACTCTGAGATTTATTGTCTCTTACTCTTCTTTTTATCCTACTTTGTTTTTAGTTGCTTGGGGACAAGCAATAGTTTAAATTTGGTGTTGTGATGAGCGGATATTTTATACGCTTTTTAACATCATTTTCATATAGTTTTTAGCATGTTTTGTTTAAGTTTTATTATGTTTTCATAGGTTTTGGTGTAAAATTCACATTTTTGGATTCTACTATGAGTTGTTGTGTTTTATGGTGATTTTAAGTATTTTCTGGCTGAAATCTGAGAGTTTTGACAAAGTCTGATTCTGAGGCAAGGAAAGCGTAGCAGATGCTGTTAGGATCTGACCTCCGTGCATTCAAGTAAGCATTTCTGGAGCTACAGATATCCAAATGGAGCATTCTTAACGGCTATGGAAAGATAAAATCCAGGGCTTTTCAGCAATATATAATAGTTCATATTTGTCTTTGGAGATAAAGTCCCAAAACTGGCATTCAACGCCAGCCATCTACCCCATTCCTGGCGTTGGACGCCCAAAAGGGAGCAGCTGGCATCCAACGCCCAAAGGGGAGTCCAAAGGGGGCGTTCAATACCCAAGAGCCCTACTAGCACGTGGAGACACCCCTAGCTCAGCCCAAACACTCATCAAGTGGGCTCCGGAAGTAGATTTTTGCACTACAAGCCTAAGCCTATCATATTTCTAAAGTCCTTAGTTATTATATTAGTATATATAGGAGAAGATCACCCTTGTTTTAGGATCTTCGACCACCTTACATGTTTTTACATTGTTCTATGTATAGTATGAGCAACTAAACCTCCTAGGTTAAGATTGGGAGCTCTGTTGAGTTTTATGGATTAATAAAAGCACTACTGTTCTATTTCAATTCGTGTTTGATTCTCTCCTAAGATGTATCTTCGTTCTTCAACCTTATGAATGAGTTGAACCATCACAAGTTATCTTTATTCTACATGGGTTCAGCGAGCATCTTTCATCGGATATCAATGAACCACTAGCTTGAGGATACATCTCATAGACGGATAATCCACGACTTCGTTGGGGACTTCTCGAGACATCAGTTCAGCTGAGGTATGGGGAGATTAGGGTCTTTGTGGTAATGGGTAGAATCAAGGCGCAGCATTCTCTGATCCGGAAGATTCGACCTTGTCTGTAGCGTTTTGAGTAGGATCACCAAGGGGATGGATTGCAGGAGCTTCACCCTCATTCAGACTGGATACGCACTAAACCTGGTGTTCCGCCTAGAGGAAGATTGGCAGCCTCTCAACCGGCGTTGATCACATACAGCCTGCTATAGAAGAAATCATTCACAGTTGGAGTAGACAGTGAGAAAGTATTGGTCCAGAAGAATAAAGTATCTCCGAAGCCTTAACCACCTTCTTATCATTGAATTTACAACCACTGAGTAATGTTATTTTTATTTTATTTTACTTTTATGCGCTTAAACAACTAAACAACTTTTTTAGCCGAACTAAGATTTACAAGATAACCACTGTTTGATCCAAGCCGACAATCCTCGTGGGATCGACCCTGACTCACCTTATGTATTACTTGGACGACCCAGTGTACTTGCTGGTTCAGTTGTGCGAATTTAAATTCTGCACACCAAGCCGCCTCAACAAGAAATCCCTGTGATGCCTCAAGGGATGCATTTTTCTCCCTAAAATCATTGGGATCAACTGAATACTTCTCAAGGAGAATTGAGATCCAACATGGATCAGCTGAAAATGGAACACCAAGAATAGTCCACCATCTTTTACGAAATAAGAGAAGATCAAAGAGCTATGAGGGAGAAGCAACAGAGGCAAGGATGAGACATAGAGGAGCTTAAACGCTCCATTGGATCCACTAGAGGAAGCAATAGCCACCGTCACTAAGGTGGTCACGTTCTATTACCCCCTTGCTTATGTTATTTTTCTGTTTTTCATTGTATTTCATTTTCTGTTTCCTGTTTCTAGTGCATGATCATCTCTGTTTATATCTTAAAGCTATGAAATATTTCATGTATCTCACCATACTTAAAAGAAAAATTTTATTTGAAAAAGAGAAGTTAGACGCATGAACTCGAGTTATATAATAAGAATAGTCCAATTATTTGATGGTGGTGGCATTACTTTTACCTTCTGAATGCATGAATTAACAGTGCATATTTGATATTGAAGTTAAGTGTGTTAGATCTTGAAAGAATGATGGAAAATGTGAAGTATTATTGGTAATCTAAAAATTTCAAATATTGATTCTTGAAGTAAGAAAAAATATCAAAAAGAAAAGAAAGAAAAAGAGAAAGAATTGCGAAAAAAAAGAGAGAAAAAGAAAAGAAAAAGAAAAAGCCAGTAGCTCTTAAAACCAAAAGGCAAGAGCAAGAGGTCCAAGGCTTTGAGCATCAATGGTTAGGAAGGTCTAAAAGAAACAAAATCTTGGCCTAAAAGTTCAAATGAGCTCATTCCCCTAACTAAATGCTTGTGGTGTGAAGGTGTCAAGTGAAAAGCTTAAGACTGAGTAGTTAAAGTCGTCATCCCAAAAGCAAAAGAGTGTGCCTAAGAACTCTGGGTACCACTATCTGGGGATTCTAGCAAAGCTGAATCACAATCCAATTGGATTCACCCAGTTAAGTGCTTGTGGCGTTTATGTATCCAGTGGTAATACATGAAAACAAAATGCTTAGGGTCACGGCCAAGCTCTAAACGAAACTGTGTTCAAGAATAAAAAAGAACAAAACTAAGAGAGTCAATAATATCATCTGGATTCTGAATTCCTAAAGACACCAACACTTCTGAGCTTCAAAGAATAGTGAGATGCTAAAATTGTTCAGAAGTAAATGGTTCCTAGACCTGCTCCTCAATTGGAACTGAGCTTTATTGAAAACTCTGAGATTTATTGTATCCTTCTTTTCTTTCTGATTCTAATTTGTTTTTGGTTGCTTGGGGACAAGCAACAGTTTAAGTTTGGTGTTCTGATGAGCGGATATTTTATACGCTTTTTGGAATCATTTTCATATTGTTTTTGTTATGTTTAGTTTAAGTTTTATTATATTTTCATAGGTTTTAGTGCTAAATTCACATTTTTAGATTCTACTTTAAGTTGTGTTTTCTGATAATTTTAGGTAATTTTTGGCTGAAATTGAGGAGTTTTGGCAAAGTCCGATTCAGATGTAAGGAAAGCATAGCAGATGTTGTTAGATTCTGACCTCAATGCACTCAAATGAGTATTTCTGGAGCTAAAGAGGTCCAAATGATACACTCTTAATGGCATTGGAAATCTAACTTTCAGAGCTTTCTAGCAATATATAATGGTCTATACTTTTCTTCGAAGGAGCCTGCCCATATTGGACGTTGAAAGCCAAGGAGTCACCTCCTTTCTGGCGTTCAATGCCCCAAAGGAACCTAAGCCAGCATTGAACGCCACATTGCACCCCATTCCTGGCGTTCAATGCCACCAAGAGACACAAGGAAGCGCCAATCACCCCCTCCCCCAATGGGCGTTCAATGCCCATTCCTCAAGATGGACGCCAAGCTCAGCCCAAATACTCAACCAAAGTGGGTCCAAGAGTGGATTTTCGTACCTTTAGTCTAATCTACCATACTTTTGTACTTCTTAGTATATATAGAACAAAGAGGACCAATGTTAGAGATCTTTGCCCTTTTACACATTTTACTATTACTTTCTATAAGCTGTGAGCTACTAAACCTCCTAAGTTAGGGTTAGAAGTTCTGCTGATTCTCATGGATTAATAATATTACTATTTCTATTTCAATACACGTTTGATTCCATTCTCTTGTGCATTTTTGTCTTCATCTCATGAATTGATGATGAACCGTGACATTCATCCTTGTTCTACATGGGTTCCGTGTGAGTCCTGACCCAAATAGCATTGAACCATAACTAGAGAATGCACTGCAGATTTCAAGAGAGTGCCTGGGTGACTTTGGATAAGTGACATAAAATCTCGTTGACCGTGGGTTGCTGAGGTCTCTGTGGCGTTAAGGCTAGAGTTTGAGAAGCAACATTCCCTGATCCGGAAGATCCGATCTTGTCTATGGCGTTTTGAGTAGGATCGCGAAGGGGAGTGGATTTCTTAGATCTTCACCTTCGGCTATAGTGGGAAGCCATGAGTTAATTTGATGAGGATGTTGCATGAGTTGCTCAGATATGGTAGACTGATATAGTTTAGAAGGGGCTAACTTGATGAGGATACTACATGAGTTAGTCAATTACGACTGTCATTGAATGAATCATTTGTTATTGAAGTAGACAGTAAGAAAAGTTAATCCGGAAAAAATATGCATCTCCGAAGCCTTAACTGAATCCTTATCGCTGCTTTCACAATCAATCTGGTATTTCGTTCTTTACTATTTCGTTTATGCTTTCAAATAAACAACCATCTTTTCTAATCGCCTGATTAAGATTTACAAGATAGCCATTGCTTGCTCAATCCAACAATCTCCGTGGGATTCGACCCTCACTCACTTGAGGTATTACTTGGACGACTCGGTACACTTGCCGGTTCAGTTGTGCGGAGTTCAATTTCGCGCACCACTTGGCCTAATAGATAAGAGCCAGGCCCAATAAGGATAAAGGACCCAAGCCTTGGAAGGTGGCCTCTACCTGTGCTCGACCTCTTTAAAGAAGTCGGAACCAACAAAGGGGTTCAGCTCTACTTGATTAAACGAGTAACTTGGTGCGGTATTTATAACCCACAAACTAACCGGCAAGTGCACTGGGTCGTACAAAGTAATACCTCAGGTGAGTGAGGGTCGATCCCACGAGGATTGATGGATCAAGCAACAATGATGGATTAATTGGCTTAGTTAGACAAACAGAAAAGAGTGTTTGAATATTCAAGGAGCATTAAACAATCGTTCAGAAATTAAAATAGTAAAGTAAATGAGTTGGGAATAAAATATGGAGAAGGCAGTTAAGGTTTCAGAGTTATCTATTTTCTGGATTGACTTTTCTTATTAATTTATTTTAATCATGTAAGATTTAATTCATGGCAACTGTATGTGACTAGACCCTAATTCCTTAAACCTTCCTAGTCTCCTCTAAAATTCATCAACAGCCAATTCCTTGGTCAATTCACTCCAATTAGGGGGGTGAAGTTCAATTCTAGTTATATGCCACAGAAATCCTAATTACCCAAATATAAAAGGATTATATCTCACGTATCCCGTTAAATTCAGATAAACTAAAAATTTAGGAGAAATTGTTTTCAAGCTGTTGTTCAAGTAGAGAGCTTTTCCAAGTTATACATCAACTCAATTAGAATGAAGGTCATACTTCCGTTCCACCCAAATTCATAAAATAAAGAACGAAAAAAATTCTTAAATATAAATCAAGACATGAATTAAAATAGAAAAATAATAAAATCAATCCATACAATAGACAGAGCTCCTAACCTTAACAGTAGTGGATGTTTAGTTGCTCATGGTTCAGAGTGAAAATAAGGATTGTAAATTGTGAATTGTGAATTGGAATAATGTTGTGTTGGAATCCCCTTTTATATCTAATCCTAATTAATTTAAAATTTATCTTCTAAAACTAAAATAATATCTTTTCCTATTTTTAAAATAAAAATAAAGTTTAAATCAGAATTAATTACAGAAATCAGAATGTCTTCAATTGATGGATGGGGACCACTTGCTTCGTAGGGTCCACGCCTAACTTGGAGTGGGCATAACCATTCTTGTGTGAATCTCCCTTGAGTCTCTGCTATCCCTTGGCTCTAGTCTATGTTTCTGGGCTGAAAACTGGGTCGAAAATCGGCCTGAAATCGCCCCCAGCATTTTCTGCGTTCTCTGCATGTCGCGCATGTCACACGTACGCGTCAGTCACGCGTACGCGTCAGGTATGCGCACACGTCGCCGTGCAAATCTTCAAATCATGCGTACGCATCAGGTACGCGCACACGTCGCTCCTTACTGGTCAGCTCCTTGGTTTCTTCTCTTTCTCTGCAGAAACTCCATCAAATCCAACCAAATGCTACCTAAAATAAACAGAATTGTACAAAACTCAAAGTAGCATCTATAGTGGCTAAAAGATAATTAATTCTTGATCAAACTTAACAAATTAAATGCAAATTCACTAGGAAAAGGTAAGAAAGATGCTCGCACATCACAACAACCAAACTTGAATTGTTGCTTGTCCTCAAGCAACCAAACTAATATAGGCTTAGAATGTGAATTTTCATGAGAATGAGAGTTCGATTAAGCTCATGTCTCTTCTTACAGTGGGGTTTATAACTGCAATCTTGAATAGTTTTGGCATCTCACTCTCCTTTGAATCAGAAGAATGTTACTGTCACTCGGAATTAGAATCCGGATAATATTATGAATTCTTTGATCTTTTGTAGCTTAATTTAACCCTTGAACACAGCAATTTTTCTTTTCTTTGGTGCTTTGCACCTTGAGCCTAGCCATGACTTTAAATATTTTGTCTCAAGTTTTACTTGACACAGAAACACCACAAGCACTTAATTGGGGAACTCTTTTGAAGTTCTGATTTTTCTTTCAGCTACTCCCAGACAGTGGTGCTCAAAGCCTTTGGCATACTCCGCTAATTTTAATTGATCTCGACTCTAAATGTTTTGTCTCAAGGATTACTTGACACAAGAACACCACAAGCATATTGACGTACGGGACTTTCTGCTAGTAAAGAATTTTCACAAATAAATTCCCGTTGTAAGTATAGTTTCTAAACCAACAGAGAATCCTTTCGTACAAAAGTTTGGTTGTCACAAGTAACAAAACCCCTAAAAAGTAATAACCGAAGTATTTAAACCTCGGGTCGTCTCTCAAGGAATTGCAGGGAGGTGTAGTTATTATTGGTTATGAATTTTCTGAGAAATTTTGGAATGAGGAATGGAAAAATAAATAATTATAAATTAAAGCAATGAAAATTAACAAGAGGTTTTATGTAATTAAAATAAAAAGCCTTGACTAGAAGAATGATTAATTAGAAGTTCTATCCTTGTTGGATTTTCTCAAGTGTAGTATCAAAAGGTTGTTATTTTCACTTAGTTAACCCTTACTAAATAAAGGAAAGTCAAGTGATTGAGCTAACTCTTATTCGCAAATCCTAATCCTTTCCCCTGGGAAGGATTAGCGTTAGTAAATAGAGAATTAGGCAACAACTTCCAATTTAACTAATCACTTGAGTATTCCAACTCAAGGGTCTCCTTTTAATCAACTCCCAAGTCAAGTTGGGAGTCTACTTTGTCAACATGCATACCATCTTTGTTGTTGGGAGAAAGGAGTGGAAAAGAGACATGATAATTGAAATAAAATTAGAAATAATTAAATAAATAATTAAAATTAAATAAAAAAGTACTCTTTACATTAATAATTTAAAGGAACATTGAACCTGGAATTGAGAAGAAGAAGAAATCCTAATCCTAAAACCTAAGAGAGAGGAGAGAGACTCTCTCTCTCTCTCTCTAAAACTACATCTCAAACCTAAAATTGTGAATAATAAATGTTGTGTGAATGAATGAATAGATTCTCCCACTTTATAGCCTCTAATATATATTTTCTGGGCCAAAAACTAGGTCAGAAACAGCCCAGAAATAGCTGGGGACGAATTCAGTTACGTACAGATCGCTGGTTTTTCTGTAGAACCACACGTGTGCGTGGATTCACGCATGCGCGTCACTTATATTTAAGGCCACTATGTCAAATTATATATCATTTCGAAGCCCCAGAAGTTAGCTTTCCAACGCAACTGGAACCACCTCATTTGGACCTCTATAGCTCAAGTTAGGGTCAGTTAAGTACGAAGAGGTCAAGCTGGACAGCTTAGCAATTTCTTCAACTTCTTGTATTTCTTCCACTTTTGCATGCTTTCTTTCCATCCTCTAAGCCATTCCGGCCCTATAAATCCTGAAGTCACTTAACACACATATCAAGGCATCGAATGGTATAAATGAGAATTAATTTTTGGTAATTTAAAGGCTTGGGAAGCAAGTTTCCAATTATAGAACGAAATTAGGAAGGAAAATGTAAAACCATGCAATTTATATGAATAAGTGAGTAAAGAGTTGATAAAAATCACTCAAATTAGCACAAGATAAACCATAAAATAGTGGTTTATCACATATAACTAGGGAAACAACTCTTTGAGCTTTTAATCATGTCTGACCTCCCTAGTCATTGATGCTCAGAGCCTTGGACCTTGCTTCTTCTTTTTTTCGCTGTCTCTTTTACTTCCAGGATTAAATTTTTGTTTATTTAAGAGAAATCATAATAATTCTCTAAATCTTTGTTCCTTGTACATTAACATTCTTTGATTCAAATTTAAATATGCACTGTTCATATCATGCATTCAGAATCTCAGAGAATACCACCACATTTAAGTGAATAAGACTACTCTTCAATGTAAACTCAATTTCTCATGCAATATATCACTTCTTTTTCTTTTTCTTTTTAGATTCAAGTTCAGTGAGAGGTACATGAGACAAATAATAGAATGAAACTAATTCTAAGAACTGAAAGTACTAAAGACCATGCAGGCAATCAAAGCAACAGAAAAAAGAAAACAACAAAATAAGAACGGAAGAGAAATAGAATGAAAGGAACTCAACCACCTTAGTTATGTTAGTGGCCATCTCATTCCTCCATGAAGAACATTCATCTCCCTTTGGTGCTATTAAATAAGCAGAAAAGCCATAAGTGTATCGACACAACACCAAACTTAAAGGTTTGCTTGTCCTCAAGTAAAGAAGAACTGAAAACAATAACAAATAGTAAGATAAAAGAAGAATAAAATGATAAAAGAACAAGAGATAATTAGGATTGGGGGGTGGATGATTTGAATTCAGGCGCTGAGGAATTTAATTTGGGCGTCGCATGCAACGCGTACGCGTAAGGCACGCGTACGCGTGGATCGCGCAAATTTCAAGTGACGCGTACGCGTCAGGGATGCGTAGGGACGCGTACGCATCGATTTGGTTTGTGCGAATCGCGTGAAGGCGGCCGCGTGCATGCACAACTCTCTGTTCGTGTGGCCTAGGAACCACAATTTTCATATGACGCGTGTGCGTCATGCATGCGCACGCGTGGATGGTCATTTGGGGAAAGGACGCGCACGCGTCAGGGATGCGCACGCGTGATGCGACTTATGCACCTAGCATAGTTCCAGCCCCACTCATGCTCAACTCTCTGTCCAATATTATTTTTCACGCACACACATATGACGCGTACGCGTCAGCGGCACTTGCGCGTTGTGTGCTCGTTTTTTTTTTTTTTTGAAATATGTGAGTGTGTGTTGCCTGAAGTGTTCGGTTCCTGTTATAAAATAGCTGCATGATAAAAAAAATAGTAAAAACTCAATAAAAATCAAACAAGTAAGAAAGCTACTACTACGAAAAATAACTAAGGATATGAAATTATCGGGTTGCCTCCCGACAACCGCTTCTTTAACGTCACTAGCTTGACGGTCAGTTTTGCTAAGTCAGCAGATGAGCGGACCTCTGGCGATCGATCTCGCCTCCAAGATAGTGCTTCAACCTTTGGCCATTCACTGAAAATTTCCTGTCAGAATTCTCTTCCTGTATTTTCACATAACCATATGGTGAAGCTCTGGTAACCACAAACGGTCTTGACCACCAGAATTTCAGCTTCCCGGGAAAGAGTTTGAGCCTTGAATTATACAAAAGCACTCTCTGTCCTGGCTCAAAGACTCTTATGGCAATCTTCTTGTCATGCAGTAACTTGGTTCTCTCCTTATAGAGCTTGGAATTCTCATAGGCCAAATATCTGAATTCATCAAGCTCATTCAACTGAAGCATTTGCTTGATTCCTGCAGCTTCTGAATCAAGATTCAGATATCGGATTGCCCAGTAAGCTTTATGCTCCAGCTCAACTGGCAAGTGACAGGCTTTGCCATAGACCAACTGATAAGGGGACATGCCAATAGGAGTCTTGTAGGCTGTCCAGTATGCCCAGAGAGCATCATCAAGCTTCTTAGACCAGTCCTTTCCTGAAACACTAACTGTCTTCTCTAAAATCCTCTTAAGTTCCCTGTTGGAAACTTCAACCTGTCCACTTGTCTGAGGGTGATAGGGGTTGCCACTTTATGACGAACTCCATATCTCTACAGAAGAGAGTCCAGCTGTCTGTTGCAGAAGTGGCTTCCACCATCACTAATGAGTGTCCTTGGGACACCAAACCGACTAAAGATATATCTCTAAAGGAAGCTCATTACCACCTTGGCATCATTGGTGGGCAGAGCCACAGCTTCTACCCACTTGGACATGTAATCTACTGCCAATAGAATATAATTATTTGAATGTGAGGGTGGGAAAGGTCCCATAAAATTAATACCCCACACATCAAACAGCTCAACCTCAAGAATTCCTTGCTATGGCATTTCATGGTTGGCAGGGAGATTTGTGGCTTTTTCACATCTGTCACAGTGCTTCACAAATGCTCTTGAGTCTCTGAAGAGAGTCGGCCAGTAAAACCCGCTCTGAAGGACTTTTATAGCTGTCCTTTCACCACCAAAGTGGCCTCCATACTCAGAACCATGACAGTGCCAAAGAATTTGCTATTTTTCTTTATCTGGGACACATCTCCGGATGATACTATCTGAACACCTTTTAAAAAGGTATGGTTCCTCCCAAATGTAGTACTTTGCATCAGTCAATAGCTTCTTCACTTGTTGCCTATTGTACTCCTTTGGGATAAAATTCATGGCCTTATAATTTGCAATGTCTGCAAACCATGGAGCCTGCTGAATGAGGAACAATTGCTTATCCGAAAATGTCTCAGTCACAGTTGTGGGTGGTAGTACTCCTGCTTCAGGCTCAATTCTGGAGAGATAGTCAGCTACTTGATTTTCTGACCCTTTCCTATCTTTTATCTCAATATCAAACTCCTGAAAGAGCAACACTGATGAGCGGATAATTTATACCCTTTTTGGCATTGTTTTTACATAGTTTTTAGTATGTTTTAGTTACTTTTTATTATATTTTTATTAGTTTTTGCGCAAAAATCACATTTCTGGACTTTACTATAAGTTTGTATGTTTTTTTGTAATTTCAGATATTTTCTGGCTGAAATTGAGGGATCTGAGTAAAAGTCTGATTCAAAGGCTGAGAAAGGACTGCAGATGTTGTTGGATTCTGACCCTCCTGCACTCGAAGTGGATTTTCTGGAGCTACAGAAGCCCAATTGGCACGCTCTTAATTGCGTTGGAAAGTATACATCTTGGGCTTTCCAGCAATATATAATAGCCTATACTTTTCCCGAGATTTGATGGCCCAAACAGGCGTTAAACGCCAGCTAGAGACCCTTTTCTGGCGTAAAACGCCAGAACTGGCACACTTCTTGGCGTTAAATGCCCATTTTGGCACCCAGGGTGGCGTTTAACTCCAATTTGACGCATATGCACGTGGAAGTTTGAAAGCTCAGCCCAAACACTCACCAAGTAGGCCCCGGAAGTGGAATTCTGCACTATCTACACCTAGTTACTCATTTTCTGTAAACCTAAGTTACTAGTTTAGTATAAAAACTACTTTTAGAGATTCATTTGGCAACTCATGACATTGTACATTTGATATTGTATCTTCTACAGCATGAGCCTCTAAACCCCATAGGTGGGGGGTGAGGAGCTCTGCTGTGTCTCAATGGATTAATGCAATTACTATTATTTTCTATTCAATCACGTTTGATTCTGTTCTAAGATATTCACTCGGACTTCAATCTGGAGAAGATGATGATCCGTGACACTCATCATCATTCTCACATCTAAGAATGCATGCCTGACAACCACTCCCGTTCTACCTGAGCTCAACGTAGTCATTGGGCGACAGCTTGAGTGCATATCTCTTGGGTCTCTGATCCACGAACCGAGTCCGTGAGATCAGAACCTTCGTGGTATAGGCTAGAACCAATTGGCAGCATTCTTGGGATTCGGAAAGTCTAAACCTTGTCTGTGGTATTCCGAGTAGGATCTAGAAAGGGATGACTGTGACAAGCTTCAAACTCGCGAATGTTAGGCACAGTGACAGTGTGCAAAAGGATAGAGAGATCCTATTCCTACGCTAGTGAAAACCGACAGATGATTAACCGTGCAGTAGTTATACCTGGTATTTTTCATCCGAGACGAGAAATCCGACAGTTGATTAGCCGTGCAAAAATCGTGCCTGGTATTTTTCATCCGAGAGGATCATACAGCTTACCATTGAAGGAAGCCATGCGTGTTTGGAGAAGAAGACAGTAGGAAAGCAGAGATTCAGACGACAGAGCATCTCTGGAACCTCAACCTGTTCCTCATCACTGAATCACGAGTATTATTTATTTCATGTTATTTGCCTTTCATAAATAAAATCTTTTTTATCATTAATCTCCTGACTAAGATTTACAAGATAACCATAGCTTGCTTCAAGCCGACAATCTCTGTGGGATCGACCCTTACTCACGTAAGGTATTACTTGGACGACCCAGTGCACTTGCTGGTTAGTTGTGCGGAGTTGTGAAAAGTGTGATCACAATTTTGTGCACCAAGTTTTTGGCGCCATTGCCGGGGATTATTCAAGTTTGGACAACTGACGGTTAATCTTGGTTTAGAGTCCTGCTTGGTTAGAAGGTACTTCAAAGCAGCATGGTCAGTGTAAACAATAACCTTAGAACCAAGTAAATAGGACCTAAACTTATCAACAGCATACACAACAGCTAATAATTCCTTTTCTGTAGTTGTGTAATTCTTTTGGGCATCATTTTAACACATGACTAGCATAGTAAATGACATGTACAAGCTTACCATGCCTCTGTCCTAAAACAGCTCCTATAGCAAGGTCACTAGTATCACACATCAATTCAAATGGTAAATCCCAGTCAGGGGGAACTATAATGGGGGCAGAGATACAATTTGCTTTCAGAGTTTCAAAAGCATGCAGACAATCAGAATCAAAGACAAAAGGAACATCAGCAACCAACAGGTTGCTTAAAGGTTTAGCAATTTTAGAAAAATCCTTTATAAATCTTCTATAAAGGCCTACATGACCCAAGAAACTCCTGACTGCCTTAACATTAGTTGGTGGTGGTAATTTTTCAATTACCTCCACCTTTGCTCTATCAACCTCAATTCCCTTACTTGGAATCCGGTGTCCAAGAACAATACCTTTGTAACCATAAAATGACATTTTTCTCAATTTAAAGCAAGGTTTGATTCTTGACACCATTTCAAGACAAGAGACAAATGCTTAAGGTAGGATTCAAAAGAATTACCAAAAACAGAAAAGTCATCCATAAATACCTCAATGAACTTTTCAACCATATCAGAAAAAATTGAAAGCATACACCTCTGAAAAGTTGCTGGAGCATTGCAAAGTCCAAAAGGCATTCTCCTGTAGGCAAATACTCCAAAGGGGCATGTGAATTCTGTCTTCTCTTAATCTTGAGGGTCCACTGCAATTTGGTTATATCCAGAATATCCATCTAGAAAACTGTAAAAAGCATGACCAGCTAACCTCTCAAGCATCTGATCAATGAAAGGCAGGGGGAAGTGATCCTTCCTGGTAACAGTGTTGAGCCTCCTGTAGTCTATACACATTCTCCATCATGTGACGATTTTTGTAGGAATAAGCTCATTCTCTTTATTCTTGATCACTGTCATCCCTCCTTTCTTGGGAACTACCTGCACAGGACTTACCCAAGGACTGTCAGAAATAGGGAAAATAATACATGCTTCCCATAGTTTCATTACCTCTTTTTGGACCACCTCTTTCATAGTTGGATTGAGTCTCCTTTGTGGTTGTACAACTGGTTTAGCATCACCTTCAAGGAGGATCTTGTGCATGCACTTGGTTGGACTAATCCCCTTCAAGTCACTAATGGTCCACCCAATAGCTGTTTTATGGCTCCTGAGCATTGAAATAAGCGCCTCTTCCTCTTCAGGCTTCAGGGAAGAGCTAATAATCACTGGATATGAACCATTTTCACCCAAGAACACATATTTCAGAGAAGGAGGTAAATCTTTGAGCTCAAGCTTGGGGACTTCCTCCTCTGCTTTAGGCATGTGAACTAGTACCTTCTGGGATGGTGAGTCATCAACTTCAACTAACTCATATTCAGAAATAGGATCCAGAATGTTATCATGTACCTCAGCTTCCAGTACTTCTTGAACAAGTGGTTCAACAACATCAATTCTCATACACCCTTCAGAATCATTAGGGTGCTTGAGAGCCTCAAAAATATTAAGGACCACCTGTTCTTCATTGACTCTCAGGGTTAATTCACTCTTTTGCACATCAATCAGAGCTCTACCTGTAGCTAAAAAGGGTCTACCAAGAATAATAGAAGATTTTACATCCTCTTCCATGTATAATATAACAAAATCAGCAGGAAAAATAAAAGGTCCTACTTTCACAAGTAAATCCTCAACAACACCCACAGGTAATTTAATAGAAAGATCAGCAAGTTGAAGAGAAATACGAGTGGGTTTTACCTCCTCAATTTGAAGCTTTTTCATCACTGAAAATGGCATGAGATTAATGCTAGCTCCAAGATCACATAAAGCTCTCTGGATGTTGACATCTCCAATGGTGCAAGGAATCACAAAACTCCCTGGATCTTGCATTTTCTCAGGAAGTTTATGTTGAATAATAGCACTACATTCCTTGGTTAACACCACGGTTTCTTGCTCCTTCCAATTCCTCTTGTTAGTCAATAATTCTTTCATAAATTTAGCATAAAGGGGCATTTGCTCAAGAGCCTCTGCAAAAGGAATGTTGATCTGTAGCTTCTTGAAGACATCTAAAAATTTAGAGAACTGTTTTTCTTTGGAAGCCTTCTGATGTCTTTGAGGATATGGCATTTTTGGCTTGTATTCAGGAGCCTTTGGCAATGTAGGATACGTGTCAAGAGAGTCAGGAAACGGGTTGTCTGCACGCTTTGGAGGGGCGTGCTCTACTTCTTCCTTTTTCTCCTCTGGAGCTTTCTTTTCAACTAGCTATTCATTGGCCCTTGTCTCAGAACCAGCTGTTTTACCACTTTTCAATTGAATAGCCTTACAATCTTCTCTTGGGTTTACCACTGTATCACCTGGAAATGTACTTGCAGACCTCTCAAGTATTTGCTTGCTCAGTTAGCCCATTTGCACCTCTAAGTTTCTAATGGAGGCTCTGGTTTTCTGCATAAAACTCCTCATCATCTCCCAATTAGAATCTTCTTGGGATTTAGAGTTTTTCTGCTGAGGTGGTTGTTGCTGCTGAGACTGAAATTGGCGATTATTGTGATTGTTCTGTTGAAAGCCGCCCTGAGAAGTATTGTTGAAATTCTGAGGTCTCTGAGGTTGGTCCCTCCACCCAAAATTTGGGTGATTTCTCCACCCCTGATTGTATGTCTTGGAATATGGGTCATTGTTGGAATTTCTAGGACCACTCCCCATGTAATTGATCTGTTCAGAAGAGCATTGAGCATAGTCATAATTATCATTTTGTATAAAATTACCTGTCATGTCATAAGAGGCCTCTTGAGGTGAGTTTTGGGTGTTGATAGCTGAGACTTACATATCACCCATTTGTTGAGTAAGTAGACTTATTTGCTGAGACATAAGTTTATTCTGAGTAAGAAAAGCATTAAGAGCTTCTACTTTCATAACACCCTTCTTCTGAGGAGCCTCAGAGTTTACAAGATTCCTGTTAGATGAGTATAAATATTGGTTGCTAGCAACCAATTCAATCAGCTCAATAGTCTTCTCCAGTGTCTTCTTCTTGTGCAATGAGCCCCCTGCAGAATTATCTAAGCACATCTTGGACATTTCACCCAAGCCTTCATAAAAGATGTCTAGTTGGGTCCATTTAGAGAACATGTCCGGAGGGCATTACCTAATCAGTAGCTTGTACCTCTCCCAAGCTTCATAAAGAGTTTCACCATCCCTTTGCCTGAAGGTTTGAACCTCCACCCTAAGCTTAGTCAGCTTCTTTGGTGGGAAAAATTTAGTGAGAAATTCAGTAACAACCTTGTCCCAAGTATTCAAACTCTCCTTGGGTTGGGAATCTAGCCATAGCTTTACTCCATCCCTCCGAGCAAACGGGAAGAGCATGAGTTTGTACACCTCTGGGTTCACTCCATTTGTCTTCACAGTATCACAAATCTGCAGAAAATTAGAAATAAATTGATTTGGGTCTTCGTGGAGAAGACCATGATACTGGCAGTTTTGTTGCACTAGGGTGACCAATTGTGACTTCAACTCAAAGTTGTTCGCAATTATAGGAGGCACCACAATGCTTTTACCATAAAGATCTGCAGTAGGAGCAGAGTAAGAGCCAAGCACTCTCTTTTGTTCTTTATTCCCATTCGGATTTGCCACATTGCCATTAACAGCATTATTGTGATCCATAGTGGATTCTGCAGCCTTGCAAAGTCTTGCTTGTTGTAAAGGTTGCCTGAGAGTTCTTTCAGGTTCAGGATCAAAGTCTAAGAGATGTTCTTTGTCTCTGTTCCTGCGCATAAACAAACAGAAAACAAGAAAAGATGGGAATCTCTACGTCAGAGTGTAGAGAATTCCCAGTGAAGTATCTTGTGTAAAATAATAAAATAAAAATACTAAATAAAATAATTAAATAATTTTCGAAAATGCAAACAAAAATTAGACAGAAATTTTCAAAACTTAACAGGGAAAATAAACAAAAAAATTAAAATAAAATTAACTAGGTGACACCAAACTTAATTTCAGAAATTAAGGAAAATTATTAGTGCTATTTATTAAAAATTTTTCGAAAATACTAAGCAAAAATTTAAATAAAATTAAAACTAAAATGCCTAATCTAAGCAATCAAACAACTGATAGTTGTTAATCACTATCAATCCCCGACAACAACGCCAAAAACTTGGTGCAGTATTTATAACCCACAAACTAACCGGCAAGTGCACCGGGTCGTACCAAGTAATACCTCAGGTGAGTGAGGGTCGATCCCACGAGGATTGATGGATCAAACAACAATGATTGATTGATTGGCTTAGTTAGACAAACAGAAAAGAGTGTTTGAATATTCAAAGAGCATTAAACAATCGTTCAGAAATTAAAATAGTAAAGTAAATGAGTTAGGAATAAAATATGGAGAAGGCAGTTAAGGTTTCAGAGTTATCTATTTTCTGGATTGACTTTTCTTATTAATTTATTTTAATCATGTAAGATTTAATTCATGGCAACTGTATGTGACTAGACCCTAATTCCTTAAACCTTCCTAGTCTCCTCTAAAATTCATCAACAGCCAATTCCTTGGTCAATTCACTCCAATTAGGGGGGTGAAGTTCAATTCTAGTTATATGCCACAGAAATCCTAATTACCCAAATATAAAAGGATTATATGTCACGTATCCCGTTAAATTCAGATAAACTAAAAATTTAGGAGAAATTGTTTTCAAGCTGTTGTTCAAGTAGAGAGCTTTTCCAAGTTATACATCAACTCAATTAGAATGAAGGTCATACTTCCGTTCCACCCAATTCATAAAATAAAGAACGAAAACAATTCTTAAATATAAATCAAGACATGAATTAAAATAGAAAAACAATAAAATCAATCCATACAATAGACAGAGCTCCTAACCTTAACAGTGGAGGTTTAGTTGCTCATGGTTCAGAGTAAAAATAAGGATTGTAAATTGTGAATTGTGAATTTGAATAATGTTGTGTTGGAATCCCCTGTTGGAATCCCCTTTTATATCTAATCCTAACTAATTTAAAATTTATCTTCTAAAACTAAAATAACATCTTTTCCTATTTTTAAAATAAAAATAAAGTTTAGATCAGGATTAATTACACAAATCAGCATGTCTTCAATTGATGGATGGGGACCACTTGCTTCGTAGGGTCCACGCCTAACTTGGAGTGGGCATAACCATTCTTGTGTGAATCTCCCTTGAGTCTTTGCTATCCCCTGGCTTTAGTCTATGTTTCTGGGCCGAAAACTGGGTCGAAACTCGGCCTGAAATCGCCCCCAGCATTTTCTGCATTCTCTGCATGTCACACATGTCACGCATACGCGTCAGTCACGCGTACGCGTCGATGGTTTTCTTCGCGTGTCACGCGTACGTGTCAGGTACGCGCACGCGTCGCCGTGCAAATCTTCAAATCACGCGTACGCATCAGGTACGCGCACGCGTCGCCATGGAAAGCTCAATAATAATAATAATAATAATAATAATAATAATAATAATAATAATAATAATAATAATAATAATAATAATAATAATGGATAAGTATTGTTTTGGTCTCGGATTTAAAATCATCCTTAACGTGTTTTTTTGTATTAAAATCGTCATTTTTAATAAATTTTTTAATTTTATTCCTAAAATATCCCTACTTTAATAAAAAAATTATAAAATAAAAAAAAAGAACGCGTTTTGGGGGAGGTGGGAGGGAAAGGAAACACGTTTTTGGAGGGGGGCCGAAAAGAAACGCGAAGGGTGAGGGGAGGGAGAGGGGAAAGGGGAAAGGAAGAGGGGGAAGGGGAAGGAGGGAGAGGACGGCGCCGGTGAAGCTTGGAGCTGCCGTCGCCGGAAGAAAGAAGAAAGCAGAGGGGCTGCGACGGGGGAGAAGAGAAGAGGGGAAAGAGAGAGGGAGCACCGGTGGAGGGGAGGACCGTTCATGCATGCTTCTGCCGCCGTGGAGTGCGTCAACGGGAAGAGGAGCCCAACGCGAGAAGGGCGACGCGCGAAGGAGAGAGAGAGGGATCCGAGGCTGAGCTGGTCCGCGCACGCTCCGTCGCCGGTCCGCGAGTGATGGGTGGCCGAGGAGAGAGAGGGATCCGAGGGTGGAGTGCGTCGCCTGTCCTCGCACGCTCCGTCGCCGCCACTGGTGATGGGTGGCCAAGCGCCGGTAGTTTTGCATCTGCTTCTTCTGCTTCTTCTTCTGCTGCATCTGCTTCTGCAGCTTCGGCTTCTGCATCAGCATCTTCTTATTCTGCATCTGCTTCTGCTTGAGTTTCAGTTTCTGATTCTATGACTGCCTCTGCTTCTGATTTTGATTTGTTGTTTTTTGATTTGGTTGTTGAATTTGTTGACTTTGGGTTGATTTGTTGAATTTCTGATTTCTGAATTTGTTAAATTTGTATTAATTTGTTGAATTTCTGATTTCTGAATTTGTTAAATTTGTATTAATTTGTTGAATTTCTGATTTCTGGATTTGTTGAATTTGTGTTGATTTTATTGATGTTGTTTTTCTTGGTGGTGGAGGTAAAGGTGCTGGTGGTGATAGTGGGAGTAAAGGTGCTGGTGGTGGTGGAGGTAAAGTGCTGATGGTAGTGGAGGGCATTTTTGTCCAGAAAAAATTAAAAGGACGATTTTAATACGAAAAAACACGTTAAAGATGATTTTAAATCTAAAATTACGTTGGAGACGGTTTCGATTCTGACCCTCAACGTTAGGGATCAAAACAATACTTATCCATAATAATAATAATAATAATAATAATAATAATAATAATAATAATAATAATAATAATAATAATAATAATAATAATAATAATAATAAAATTAAACCAATCTATTTAGATATAAATTTTATTTTCGTATACTACTCATACTAACATAGATTGGAGACAACTTTAAGAAGAAGAGATACATAAATTAATAATTAAATATTTATAATTTTAAATATACTAATAGATCACATTATATCATCTGATTAATATATTATGTCTTATATTGCATTAACTAATACACATTAAAGAGATCTTACATTATAATAAATTAAGGTCGGCTAAAAACATAAATCACAATACTGATAGAACTAACAAAACTAACACTGTTACTTGAAACTTCTTTGATCAAGTCATTACTAATAGCATAAACCTCTTTGAATGTCAGTTTCGTATGTAACCATGCATGCCACAAAAGGGATGATATACATGTCATTAACAATGCTTCCATGCTTGACACGGTGGAATTTCACTATGGTCTATGGGCAGAATCCTCTTTTACAATTGTAATATAGATCATATATTTTTACTATGTTATTATTATATTATTATATATTATATATTGCTAATATAAATATAGATGTTAAAATATAGTAAAATATAAAATATGTTTTCTATTCATAAGAATTAAGCAAGACTATTGATTAGAAAACTAAACTCGTTATACCAGTTCATATTTTGTATATAAATTTAATTTCGATGTAGTAATAACATAAAGAGTAAAGTTTACTTTGTATTTTTAACGATTTTGAAAAGATTAAAATACACTTGAGGCTTAATTTATTTTAATTTTATTCTTAATTTTAAACAAGTGTTAATTAAGGGTAACGTCTACTTTTAATTTTTAACGTTTTTTTAAAATTTAAAAATAAAATTAAAATACAGAATAATGTACTTATCCAAATCAGTTCCTAAAAATTTTAAAAGCGAATATTTTACTCAAAAAAAATTAATACACAAATCAATTCTTAGTAATTTTTTTCGTTGGACATAATAATTTTCAATATGGTATGATACACTAATAAAGGATAAAACCGTCCCTAACAAGAAAGACAAAATAATTTCTGGTAACTTTCTTTTATTCCTCATTTTCGCTGCCATCACCGTCTCTTCAGCTCAGAAATCATTCAAACCAAAAACACACAATGATGTCATTGTCTTTGCACACGGTGTTGTCTCTGTTAACGATTATAACCGAAAAATTTAAATTAGAGGATGGTTGCAGTGAGAAGAGAGGGATGAAGGACAATCCAATTTGAAGAGGAAAGTGAGAGTGTAGGAGAAGAAGAAGCGTAAAACAGTGATATTTTGGCCTGGGTTGAAGTAGGGACAGTTCCAAGTGCATTAGTGTGGGGCAAGCGCCCCCACTACAATTTGAAAATTTTTTAAGTAGTATATGATAATAATATTTATTTGCCCCCATTAGATTATTAAATTTGACCCTACAATAATTTTTTATTCAACTTTTGGTACTTAATCATTAATTTAAAAATTTTATATTAGACATTCGTTAAAATGATCAATTCTCATATTTAAACGAAATTAGTGTTCTTTTTTAAAAATCAACTCAAAAAATATTATTTATCTTCTTTTCAAATTAGCTTTAATTTTTGCGTAGCAACTATATTAATTGAAAGAACTTTTTTAACTATGAATATCAATAAGAATCGGCTTCTAATTGTGTTGGGAAGTGAATTTTTAAATAATTGTTTAGTAATATATATGGAAAGAGAGAAATTTTGATGGTAGTGTTAAAAGAAAAATTACTTACTTTTTTAAAAATATAAAATCTAAAAGAATAGAATTTTAAATTATATATTATTATTTAAATTACTATTTTAGTGTTTTAATTTGTATATTAGATATTTTGAAGACTAATCATATTTTACAATAACAAAATATAATCATAACAATAATCATGCTATATGTACATAAAAAATAATTATCTGTATAAAATATATATTAAAATATAAAATACACATTAAAAATAAGTTAAACAATACATATATTTATACACAGATATATAGTGGTTAATAGATAATTTAATATTTAATTTTTTATATGCGCATATTATTTTTATTATTAAAATTATTATCATGTTACATAAATTTTGCTCCCACTACCAAAATTTTTTTGGATCCGTCACTGGGTTAAAGCTGTTAGTGGATTATACGGATACTATGTCTTTGGCAAGTTTGCCGTCAATGGTGGTGTGGGTGATGGTGTTGTCTAATATGAGGCCACGTGTTGTTGCAGCATCTTAGGTAGGGAGGGGCATCTTAGGTAGGGAGGGGCATTGCAAGTGCCGCAGGAGGTGAAACCGGCGGTGGAGCACTGGGCGGAGCCGCAGCGGACAGACACTAGGTAGAGGAGACGTTTTTGTCGCAGTAGTCACTGAGATGACCAATGCTTTTGGTCTAAATGATTTCTAAGTTAAAGAGACTTCAGGCAGTGAAGAAGAAGAGGAAGAACAAAACTATTATGTAGCGTTTGTTTTGAAGTACTGAGACAGAGATAGAGAGACTGAGACTCAGTATCGTGTTTGTTGGTTCAGAGACTGGTACTAAAATTTCTGTCTCTGTCTCCAAAATTTCAGTATTTCAGTACCTCAAAAAAGTAGGGACACAGAGGACTAAAATTTTTAGAAATGAAGACTGAAACTTTAATAACATTTTATACCTAAAATACTCTCATTTCAATTAATTAATTCCAATTTTACTTTTTGTGCAAATTAAATTAGAGTTTCATTCTTGTTTCAATTTCTGTCTCCCATTTTGCACCAAACAGAATACTGAGATCTATTTCAATCTCTGTCTCTTAGTCTCTGTCTCTCAGTCTCAGTCTTTTCGTTTCTGTCTCTCCACCAAACGCTACCTTAAGGACTGTTTTCTCCTCCTTGCTAGAGATTATTTTTTCTTCCATTAGTGAGTTACACAGGAAAATAGATTGGGAAATATTATGTCTGAGAAAAAAAAATGCTAAAATTAATCTGTCTATTAATTTTGTTTTGGAATTAAAATATTTGCTTTTAAAATTTTTGAGAATTAATTTGGATTACTCTAAAATAAATTAATATTAAAAATGTTTTTATAATTTTTAAAAAATATTAGTGACAAAAAATAAAATTTACTCTCTATTTAAACTCACATATTTGGATATCTTCTTAAATAATAAATGTGCAGAAATGACAAAATATTATTTTTTATATATATATTTTAAGTGAAAAGGAAAAGAGAGCTCGAAAATTGAGTCCGAACTTCGAAGTCCAAAGTCATGAATCATCAAAGTGGTTTTAATTCTGTTTTTCTCCTCGAATTTCGAAGTAAATGGCCATAAGGCCCTTCCAGTTCCAACAGACCTCCTTCTCCTTCTCCCTCTCGCGCGACGCGTTGCTTTCTCTCTTCCGTACTCCTCCTTCCCTTCGCTATCCCAACCTACCGCGAGCTCTTCCTCTCCTCTTCTTTCTCACCCGCTTCACCTCACGCGCCGCCGCCTCTACCTTCCGTCGCCCTCCGCCAGCACTCGCCGCCGCCGAAACCCTGGCACAAAAGATTGGCAAATCGACGCGCCGCCCCGGCGCGTCGTCCAAGGCAAGGGTTTACGCCGACGTCAACGTCGTTCGCCCTAAAGAATATTGGGACTACGAAACCCTCAACGTCCAGTGGGGGTAAAGAATAATCCACTCTCCTTATTTTCCTCTCTTCAATTTTCAATTTCGATATCCCTATCCTCTTTATTATTTCTAAAATTTCTTTGGATTTTGCAAATTGTTGACAACAAAAAATTAGGGTCTAGTTATTTATTTTCCCCGTGGTGTGTGTTCATTCCTTGTTGGTTTTTTTGCGAGTTGCAGGGAGCAAGATGATTATGAGGTGGTGAGGAAGGTGGGAAGAGGGAAATACAGTGAGGTGTTTGAGGGTGTTCACTGCACCGATAACGAAAAATGCGTCATAAAGATCCTGAAGCCTGTGAAGAAGAAGAAGGTTAGTGATATTCTTGTGTGCTTTATGCAGTTTTGATTTTTTTTGGTTTGAAATATCTTGTTATCGTTTATATCATTCAACTGGGTTTGTTGTTAATATAATAATATGGTATAGTAATAGTATAGTTTTGGCCACGTAATATGTTGTAATAGTGGAGATAGATAGTAAATATATAAAGGCTATAGTGTATAAGTATAGACTATAGAGTATGTATAAGTATGTATAATGCAGACATTGGATTGCAGTTGGAAAGTTTCACTTATACACTCACAGACACAGATTGTTACTTTTGGGGGTAGGGTTTGTCAGAATCACTCAAAATGATTTTACTTGATCGAGATGTCAGTTGTATCCCTATGGCGAGTGGCTGTAGAAAACATAGTGGTGTATATGTGTTTTCTTCTATTTCTTTGTAGGATAATGTATTCAGAGGTGGCTTGAGATTCTATTTCAGTTTGGATAGTTATACTATTACTTCTGTGTGGGGCATTTTAGAATGGTAATATGTAGTTTCACTTTAAGCGTGATCCATTGCTTAGGTACTAGAGAGATTTATCTGAAGTCCTTGATTTAAATGGTTCTTCGATAATTTAATACTGATAGTGATTGGACAAATTGGTGTTATAACTATAGTTTGATGCATATAATTTTAGCCATCCCCACCTGGTTAGATGAGCCGATGAGTCATGTTTTTTTGTCTCTTCTGAACCACTGTTGCCTATGCATCTTTACTGCCGATGGCATTGTGTCTTCATTCTTGGATTTGACTGTCATGTAAGTGGCGTTGTGATAGAGGGTGGTTCAACTTAGTTCCATTTGTTCACTTGGAATATGTATGGTCTAATAGCAAAGCTTCTTGGTGACCGGTTGTTAGTTATTTAGTTGTGTTTGAAAAATACAATATAATTGCCTTCCATATGCTGATTTTGTATGATGTTCTCAAAATCTTATATTTGCTTTGCATTTTGAATGCAGATCAAGAGGGAAATCAAAATTTTACAGAATCTTTGTGGGGGGCCCAATATTGTAAAGTTGCTCGACATTGTTAGAGACCAGCAGTCAAAGACCCCAAGCCTTATATTTGAATATGTTAATAACACTGATTTTAAAGTGCTTTATCCCACATTGTCGGACTATGATATAAGATATTACATCTATGAACTTTTAAAGGCAAGTTTAAATCTCTCATTTTGTCAAAGAACATGAACATCTAATGCTATCATTTGTTACTCATTCATATTAAATGCTTCATTTGACTTAGAAATATTAAGACTTAAGCTGTTCTATTCTGCATCTCATTTTGCACTGTTCTGTGAATACTCTTTATACAACACTTTGTACTATATATTTGGTCGGTGGTGGTTGTGCCTTGCCTTAAATCAGTTATCATACCAAAGAAATATGAGAGCACTGAACCTGCTTGTCTGAAATTCTGTCATTAAAATAAGAGAAATATTCTCCGACTAAACTTTGTATGATAACTTTGTTCAGTTGGAGCGTGTTTCTCTTATTTTAATGACAGATTTTTCAGACAAGTAAGTTCGGTGCTCTCATATTTCTGTTGGTGCTTTTCCCCCCTTGTGTCTCACTGGATACAAGATATATTAAATGGGTTGGTTGTTGTGTTTGTGAATTTTGCTGTTAAATTAAACCCTATTTGTTAAAAAAATAAAATAAAATTGCTGTTAATTGAAATTAGTAACTGTTTAATATTTCTGCTGATTGCTGTAGAGATTTGGTGAATACTTCTGTCTTAGGTATAGTGAAGATGAATGATCCATTTTGGTTGTCCGATCTTAATGATATTAATATACAAAAAAGGGATGAATTTTGGTTGGTTTATTGGGGCCTGATTTCTCGCATTTGGTTTATGTCATATAAGGGGTTTGTAGAACTCAATTATGCTCCACTTCTGTTATTGCAATGCTTTGATGCAAGTACTCTTCCCTTTCATGATTATAACAATTAAAGAACCTGTTTCTTTCTCATTGTATCATTTTACGAAGCCAGGCTTGCATGCAAGGGATTGTTTAGCCATTTTTTCCTCATGTGACATGCTTGTAATGCCAATGTCTCTGATTAAGATTCTTCAACTTAAATGCTTTTTATTTCTTGTTGATCATAGCACATTTGGTATACCCATTTTATATGAAGAGTATTTAGTACTGCGTACATTACACCCTTTGGGTGCGACCCTTTTTCGAAACCTGCGTTAACGTGGGATGCTTGTGCACTAGGTTGCTTTTTTTTGTTTTGGTTTTTTTCCCCTTTGTGCAAATTATTTATGGGTTATTCAATAATGATTATCTTGATTGGGGGGAGAGGTACATGTCATTAAATTTCATCAACTGTTCTGCAGCAGCACTAAAATATGAAGTTCTGTATGCTGTGCATCCTGCAATTTTACATATTCTCACATATAGTCAAACGTGCTGTATATCCTGATTTGCATTTGGTGTATGTATTGAAATTGTGTTACTTAGTTAAGTTTGTAATTTAAATTTGCATAAGGTTTCTTGACCAATGCAATTTTTTCCAATAGTTTTTGGTCATCAACTTAGAGGTGCTAAATTATTTGAAGTTTCTGCCAGGCACTAGATTACTGCCACTCTCAAGGAATTATGCATCGGGATGTAAAGCCACATAATGTGATGATTGACCATGAGCAGCGAAAACTTCGGCTTATAGATTGGGGGCTTGCAGAGTTTTATCATCCTGGGAAAGAATATAATGTTCGCGTTGCGTCCAGGTTCTTATACGCCTTGTCTTATTTGTTACTTTTTCAGATGATATATCAATTTTAATAAAGTAGTCAATTTCTCTTGCTATCCACTATTTGCAATTATTCCTTCTATCAGCCATAAGAATGTCTTGTTTATATATATGCCAGTAAAATTAATACCACTAATTCCAAAGGAATAAGTTGATCAAGTTCCAAGCTTATGAGGATTTCATTTGGTTTTGCAAACCAGATAAAGTGATATTTGGTATGATGGAAACTTGAGGATGACCAGAAAGGAAAGGGTTTTGGATCTTCAAAATTTGGTGTGCTCAATGCTAATTTTAATAATTTTCGCAGGAATCCTTAAGCCATCTGATTACAAAGATCAAATATGGAAAACTTCAGAATAGTAGTCATCTACATTATTACCAGTGAACTAATGAAATAGGCGCTTATGTTTTAACTCAGTTTTTTTATTTTTTTCCTTCTCTTTTTGGTGTAGTTTTTACATATTTTAAAATAATCTGATACTTCTTTAAGAAAATTTAAACTTGAACTGAAAGACAAAAAGGGATTAATTATAATTCAACTAATATTTAAACAACCTGAACTATGTTTACTGGTGCCATATTTAAAGGTAAATGCATCTGAAAGAAAGACTTGTTGCTTCTTAGAAAATGGGCAATAGTTATTGATGGTGTTTGTTTGTTTTAATAAAGAAGAGTATATATTTGTACTACTTTTTTGGATAAAAGAAGAATTTCAATAAGATGATCAAAAGGATAATACAAGATAGAGAATAAAAATTCCCCTATAGAGGAGTAAACAAACAAAAGATTTATCTATTAATCATAGCTTTCCAATCTATTAACATGTTTAAGAGAGGAAGCCCTCTTTACAGATGATGAGCTTTACACCAGATAAATGCCAAATATGTAATTCTATCTCATATGTTTGTTCTTTATAAATGGACTATAGAAAGTACTCCTTCCTTCCCAAATTTGCAGTAACACTTGGGTTGAGGAAATAATTCGTAACATTTTGAGTTTAGACAAATTTGAGTGTACAAAATCACCCTTATTACTTATCCTATTCTTATACTTTCTCTATTTCATTTAATAGGTTTGTGGGAAAAATTAATTAATTGATGCTTCCTATATTCTCTATTTGGGACCAAATAAAGTTTAAAAAATGAACAATTATTTGTTACCAGAGGAAGTATGTAGTTGATTTGAAAAAGAGTTCAATTGGTTTGGGACCAAATAGAGTTTAAAAAAAATGGACAACTATATTATAGCTTAGTATTTTGGTCAAAAGAAAACTGAACAAAAAAGAAAAGAAAAGAAAAAACACTACTTAACTCGGCAAATCCCCCATGGTGGGCTCTTCATGTTGTCATTCACAATTGTGATCTTTATATGTGCTTTGC
The DNA here is from genome assembly GCF_059453495.1 of Arachis ipaensis. Classification (NCBI taxonomy): domain Eukaryota; kingdom Viridiplantae; phylum Streptophyta; class Magnoliopsida; order Fabales; family Fabaceae; genus Arachis; species Arachis ipaensis. The sequence goes on from NC_142436.1 coordinate 25,622,050, forward strand.
TTGTAGATATTTCAAAGGCCCTGAGCTTCTTGTTGATCTTCAAGACTACGATTACTCTCTTGATTTATGGAGTCTTGGTTGTATGTTTGCTGGAATGGTAAGAGATGCATATTGTGCAAACTTATTTTATTTTATTTTTTAAATATTTACTGTCTATGCTTGGTCCTTGGCATGTAAAACGTTGTAATCTTTAACTAGGGGATGTATTAATATCTTCTTTGAAGACAGTGTATACCTTGAACTCTGCATTTACCTGAGTTGTATGTTCTTTCAGATATTCCGGAAGGAGCCATTCTTTTATGGACATGATAACTACGATCAACTGGTCAAAATAGCCAAGGTAAGTGAAGACTGTTAGTGGTGTTGGTGCCAGATTGTGTTGGTTCTGTGTTTGGGTGAAAAAGCATTTCTGCTTTTGCTCTTGGTCTTTTGATGTTTTTAATTTGTACCTGCCTGATTCTGACTATGGATTTTGGTCCAATGCATATGTGTGATGTTCTGGTCTATTGTAGTCCCCCCTTAATTTTGTTGCCGTTTTCTTTACTATTTTTTCTTTGTACTATAGCTTATCTCAGTGGTTGTTCTTGTGGTGGAATAATTTCTTTCTGTGAAGTATTGAAATGTCAATGGGTTTCGAAAGTCTCCTTCCTCTGTTCAGATCTTGATTTTTAGAAACTTATCTAAGCGTGTTGCTAGTTGCTTGTTTTATCTTCTGTTATTCATGTTTGTGAAAGTCAACCGGAAATCCAAACTAGATTTGGATCTGCAAAGGATGTTCGCTCATATTGTTAGCTATATCATGTTTTAGATGCAACTTGAACATTGAATAGATTGAGATCAAGAATGTAGATTGATCTCTGTTTTCTCCTCCACTGCTATAGGTACTCGGTACAGATGAATTAAGTGCATATTTAAATAAGTATCGCATAGAGTTGGACCCACATCTTGCAGCGCTTGTTGGGAGGTTTGTTTATGTGCTATAATTCTGTATAGATGTTGCTTTTGTTCATTCAAGGGTTTAATTTGACCCAGAAAGATTAGTCCCGAAAAGATGTTTTTGTTACTCCATGGTACCTCAATGATCAATGCTGTTTTAATTAGTCATTCCTATTGGTGTTTTTCAGTATTAATAATGAAATGACTATTGGATTAATTTGCTAGCAAAATGGTCTTGAGACTAATTTGTGGGGTCATTTGAATCATTCGGGTACCACTTGAAAAATAATTTTTGGGGTTTAAATTATCACTGTTAATATTTTGAAGCTCAAATTGGTGCTTCACTCCTTCCAACCATTGTTAGTTAACACACTAATATTGCAATAGGCATAGCCGAAAGCCATGGACAAAGTTCATTAGTGTAGAAAATCAACACTTGGCTGTTCCTGAGGTAATATACAATAATTGTTTTAAATTTCCTCATAATTCCATATTGTAGCTTATTCTCATTCTAATTTAAACCCCCCCCAAAACCCCTTTTCTTTTGTCTTTTTAAGGCTATTGACTTTGTGGACAAGCTACTACGGTATGATCACCAAGAACGTCCAACTGCAAAAGAAGCCATGGTAAAACCTGAATTGTTCAGTATATCTGTTTACTACGCAATGACTTGTGAATGTGGTACAGTTGTTGAAATTGTTTGATGTTACCCAGGCCCATCCTTACTTCAACCCAGTCAGAAATGCCGAAAGTAGTAGAAATCGAACAGATTGAGTTGCTGTCATTTGTTGAAATATGGTGCTTTCTCTTCGGTTGAGACGCGTCCTCTGGATGACTGAGATTTTCCTACTGATGGAACTGTTTAGGAGATTATGCCTTGTAAAACTCGAGTTTCGTTAGCATCTTCTCTACGTGTTTTCTTGTTTTTGCTTGTTTTCGTTTTCTCTTTGGTTTTACCCTGTCAAATTCAGGTCTTAAAAATCTCATTTGATTGTGTGCTCATCCTAATTTGGAAAAGTATTCTTGATTCAATTTCCGTAAAGTCGTATGTATGTTTGATTCAAATCTCAGTTGCAGATTTTCTGGTTGTTTGGTAGATGGTACAGCATTACTAGGTTTTGAACAAGTTCCAAGTTTATGAAACGTCGTAACCTGCAGCCATGGAATGTTTAATTGCCTAGCTACCTTTAACATTAAATCTACATAATTCAAAATAACTTTAAAATTTATGAATATTATCATTATTATCTATTTATTAATTTATTTTATGAAGATATATATTTTAATACGATTTTTATTTTTCTTTTTAAATTGGATAGTTTATTCATGTTTAAGTAATTGTTAGAAGTTTGAGATTGAAAATGAAAAAATGAGTTTAATTGTCATTAAATTAAGATAGCGGATTATGTGCATGATGTAAGTTATAAAATTAACAACACTTAAGTTTTAACCTTTGTAATTTATCATTTTTTTAATTTTAGATAATTATTTTCTCAAAATGTCTATTTTTTGGTTGTACGTTGTTTTTTTCAGTTTATTAAGCCAAAGGTAAATTTATTGCGAATCAGTTTCATTTAAGTGTTTTGTTGGTTGGTTTTTCAAAAAGGATTTTTTTCTGAAATAAAATAAAAAATAATTATTTTTTCAAATTCGATTTTTTAATTTTAATTTCTTAAATATGATTTTTTTTTTGTATTTAGGGCAAGTTTATCGTACTTATCAGATTGGGTGAGAAAAAAAAGTTAGAAGGTTAATAATGATAACTATTATCATTTTTAGAGTACATAAAAGTACACAAGGAGTAAGTCTTATTTTTTTTTGAAATAGTGATTTTTTTTATTTGTAATTAAAAAATTCTTGTTAATATTTTTTTTTTTGAAATAGTGATTTTTTTATTTGTAATTAAAAAATTCTTGTTAATATGATTTATTTCTGTATACCTGTGTATTTTTGGAGACTATAATAATAGTTGTTACGATGTGTAACCGAAAATTAGTGGACTGGACTCGGGTTGGCTAAATCGTCTGAAGGAAGGAGCCTCTGACTAAGTTTGCGTTTGGGAGCCTCCGTCCGACTTGTATGTGTGAAGGAATTGGGGGGTACCTGCAAAGACACTCCGATGCCTAAGTCAGCAAGGGTCTAAGCAAGTTTAGAGAGTATTGGAACTTAGAGATACTTGAGGGTAGGGGTGGCAAATGGGCGCCAAAAAAGGCGGATTGGACTGGAAAATTGGGCCGCCAAATAGCAAAAGCCCGCCTAATCCGCACCGCTTAAACCGCGGGCTTTGGCGGGGCGGGGCGGGCTTCCCCGCCAGGCTTAGTATTTTTTTTGCAAGGGGTATTTTTACAATTTTTTTGCCAAAATCCAACTTTTCCCAACCCAACTTACAAGAGAATGAAGATGAAAATTGAGTGTTTTGGATTATGTTTATTTTGCTTTGGGAACAATATTTATAATTATGTTTTGGATGAAAACTTGGTTTATAATTATGTTTATTAGATTATAAAGACTTTAATGTTTGTGAATATAAAAATTATAATTTATTTATACTTTTAGAAATTATAATAGTTAAAAGTAGAAAACAGAAGAGATTTTTTTATGCGTTTATATATATTATTTAATAGTTAAAAGTAAAAAAAAAGGATATTTGGCAGGCTTAGCCCGTCGGCCCGCCAGCCCGTCGTTAGGCGGGGCGGGCTGGGATTCTGGGACCGCCTCACTAGGCGGGGCGGGGCGGGCCAGCCCGCCAAAGGGCGGGCTTCTGGCGGGGCGGGGCGGGCTTCACCGCTTGCCACCCCTACCTGAGGGGTGTCAGTGTATTTATAGTGATGAACCAATAATCACCGTTGGAGTAGTTCCATCCTTTAAGGTGGATAACCGTCCCTTTATCTTAGGGAAGTTGAGATATGGCTCCTGGAAGTGGGTTGAGAGATTTTAGGGGCAGTTACTTAATTTGAATAAGTGTTATCTGCCAGCTAATCTTCGCTCCGACTTCCTTAGAGCAAGTCTGTGCTGGATCTGACTTCTTGAGAGAAGGTCGGTGTCGAGTGAAGGCCAATCTTTGGATTGGGCCTTTTATCTAGACCTGGGTCTTAGTATTGGGCCAGGGTATGAACAGTGCCCCTACTCGAGTCCAATCTCTTTTAATTATGGGTTAGATTCGAGTATTTGAACTTGGGCTTGTAGCCGACGTGATTTTAAAACCGACGTGATTTCAAAAATCTTCAATAATCGCGTCTAATCAAACCTCGCGTCCGTTAGGGGTTTCATATTTATACGTAGGGAGCGATTACATTGGTAACGGCGCATATCTTTAATGATAGCCTCATTTTACTGTTTTGCCCATGGTGCATTTATAAATACTTTTCCCTCTCTTTCTTCCATTTCTTTCGTTTTCTGAATTCTCTTGCCTGCAATCCTTACTCTTTTCAAAGAGAAGCTTTTTGCCTTCTTTCTTGACGTACTCTGCTGTTGCTCCTGCTCGTCGTTACCTCTAAGATTAGCCCTTTTCTTTCTCCTCCTTATTACTGAATGCTCTAATATGCATTTTTAGAGGAGTTTTTTGTATGATAGTAACGAGTTTGTTAGCAGACCCAGCGATTTTGTTTTTCTTTGAGAGACCGTTTTGGCCTTTTAGAGACCCTATTTTTTATTCTTTCCATTTTTTCTTTGTAGGTCTCGTTGTCTTTTTACAAACTATAAGAGATGTCTTCCCTTGAGTCCCTTTTGCTGTGGGTGGATGATACCGTTCTTGGGGAGGAACCCTTAGTGGACACAGATTATATCACCGAACTTCGTACTCACTATAGGATTTGTTGCTCTGATGCTGACGAACCAAAGTATGAGTTGGTTGCCGATGATGACCCTCATTTCTTTTTTATGCATGAGAGTCTTTTTACCCGTCTGAGTGGTGTTTCTACCTTTTTCTGATTTTGAGGTAGAGGTTCTGAACCACTGCCGAGTTGCTCCCACCCAACTTCACCTCAATTCTTGGGGTTTTATAAAAATTTACCAACTTATAAGTCGAGAGTTGGATTTTCCGACGTCTTTGAGGATCTTTTTCTATCTCTTCCATATGACCAAGCCCTTCAGTGGGCAAAATAATAAACAGTAGTGGATCTCTTTCCGGGCCATCCAAGGTCGAAAAATTTTTTCCATCTTTAATGAATCTTTTCATGACTTCAAAAAATTTTTCTTTAAAGTCCAAGCCATAGAGGGTCACCATCCCTTCTTTCTTGATGAAAATTCCTCTCCCCGATTTCCTCTATATTGGTTGGAGGCCTCTCCTGTCGAAAAATACGGCCTGGATGATTTGGACTAGGTTGAGGAGGCGGTTGTGGGGTTCTTCCGAGAAGCTTGGGGAAGAGCCCCTTATTTGGATACAAAAAAGTTTCTTCAGGGATCTTCGAATTTTGTGCGGACCCAACTAGGTAGCTTTATTGTTGCTTTTGATAATTTCCGATTTGTAACTAGCTGTTTCCGACTTGTAACTAGCTATTTCCGACTTGTAGAAGTCTTAACTCTTTTTGTTTCCTTCTTTTCAGAAATGGTGAAGAAGGGTTCTAGTGCTTCTTACCAGAAGGTCCAGGATGCTAAAAGGAGGTGTCGTTCATGGGTTGACCCCACGAGGGCTGCCGGCACTCTTCCCCCTCCTCCACCTCCTCCTCCTCGTGATTTGGGGACCTCTTCTCGTCCCCTTACGGTAACGTCTACTTCTGCCTCTTCTCTTCCTTCTCATATCCTTCCTGCCTAATCTTCCCCTGAGCCTGAGAGGAAGAGGCGCAAGACTTCAGGGTCATGTGCTTCCTCTAGGGATTTTGATGGTCCTCAATTTGTTCAGAATCACATCTTTTCCCATATTCATATTAATATGGATGATGCTTCCGTTCAAAACCATCTTAATATCCTGGTTCAGGGGAGTGTTTGGGCAGCTGGGGTATGCATAAAACTTTTTGATATTTTTGAAAAGAATTCCCTTAGCTCTTTGGGTTCTACCCATAAAGTTGATGAACTGGAGGGGAGGATTCTCCTATATCAGGAGGAAGAAAAGAGGCTTTTGGAGGAAGTTGCTGGTCTAAAGGAGGAGAAGTCCCGACTTCAGGACAGGGAGAAAAAATTGATGGCCCAGTGTGCCATGACGGAGGGGCTGAAAGAGAAAGCCAAGCAGAACTATGTCAGGGTCTTCACCGACAACATCGACCTCCAGCGGGAGTTGGAGAAGGGTAGGGAGGCTTATCAGGATCTGGAGGACTCCGTGGCAGAGAGCTTGGAGGAGGCCTGGAGGATCTTCAAGGAGCAGGTCACAGTTATTGCTCCTAGCCTGGACCTTTCTCCTCTGGATCCTGGTAAGATCGTGGTGAATGGTGCTATTGTCTCTCCTCCCCGTCCTGAGACGGATTCTGAGTTGAAGACCCGTGGTCAAAGGATTCTAGAATCTCCTCCTCGTGAGGATCAACGAGAGGGATCTCAGCCGACGTCTTCAGGCTTACCGACTCCCACTGCTGAAGGAACTGCTCCGTCCTCTTCTGCTGCTGACCCGGCCTTTTTGCCTTTTGGTGATGATGACCTTCCTGCTGCTTAAGTGATTTTTTGGCTAGTGTGGGGCCCAGCCTGTGAGCCCCCTTCTTTGAACAATTTTTATTTTGCTTGTTGTTGTGGTTGGTTCTTGACACTTTTTGTCTTTTTACGGCCATTAACAAAAAATGCTTTTAATCCCCTTTTTTTGGATAAGGGATTTTATGGTTAATTAGCTTGTGCATGCTTTCTATGTTTTTCTTTGTTAGGCTCTTTGTAAAAGACCCTTTTGATCTTTTCTTGTTTCTTGGAAAAACCTTTTATCTGGGCATGCTGTGCTTTATTTGAAATGACTTAGATTTTCCAAAGATTTCGAGCCAGTTCCTGCTTCTGATTTTTTATGATTTTTCCCTTTTTCTCTTTTTTGTATTCCTTATGAATTCAAATTTTTCTATCTGAATTGCTCATAACTTAGGTTATTTTCGCGATGCATTTTAGTCTTCTCAGTTTTTCTGACTTACTAGTCGTTATATTTCCGAGTTATTATGATCCGTTTTTATAACCTCTTTACACCGACTTGTACCTCGTCGTTTTATCCTGACGACCTACTAGGTCGATTCATGGGATTTTCACGTTTTGTCAAGTTTAAGTCAGCGCGTTTCATTGAAAAAATAGTAATATCTTAATGAAATTTATAAAGAGATGTAGAATAAGATCTTTATTTTATTTTGCAAAGGTACTTTTTGCTACCAAGGGTTAAAAATTGTTGCCCCTTAGTCTCCACTTTGATGCCTCGTTAAAAACCCCCCTTCAAGAAAACCCTTTCTTTTGGGAAAAAACCATGAAGTCAGGAAAAGAGTACATCAGGGAGTGAAGTTCGCTTCTAAGTATAGTACCTTTTCATATTACAAGCATGCCATGACCTGGGTAGCTCGGTGCCGTTCAAGTCGGTCACCTTATAGTAGCCTTTTCCTAAGACCTCATTAATTTTGTATGGACCTTTCCAGTTGGCAACAAGCTTTCCATCCCCAGATTTGTTAACTCCAATGTCGTTTCTAATCAAGACCAAGTCATCTGGGCGAAGTTTCTTCGAATGACTTTTTTGTTGTATCTGTTTGTCATCCTTTGCTTTAGCGTTGCTTCTCTTATTTGGGCTTGTTCTCGGACTTTGGGGAGTAGTTCGAGTTCTTCTTTGTGCCCCTATATGTTGCTAACCTCGTCGTAGAAGCTCACCCTTGGACTTTGCTCATTGATTTCAACTGGTATCATGGCTTCTATGCCATAAGCAAGTCGGAAGGGTGTTTCTCCTGTGGCAGACTGAGGTGTAGTTCGATAAGCCCATAGTACTTGAGGGAGTTCCTCAGCCCATGCTCCTTTTGCATCTTGTAGCCTTTTCTTCAATCCTGCCAGTATAACTTTGTTGGCTGCCTCGGCTTGCCCATTTGCTTGTGGGTGTTCTACCGAGGTGAACTGGTGCTTGATCTTCATACTGGCTACCAGGTTTCTGAAGGTAGAGTCGGTGAACTGAGTGTCATTATTAGTGGTGATGGAGTAAGGTACCCCATACCTTGTGATAATGTTCTTGTAGAGAAATTTCTGACTTCTTTGGGCGGTGATAGTGGCCAATGGTTCTGCTTCAATCCATTTCGTGAAGTAGTCTATCCCTACTATTAGGTACTTTACTTGTCCAGGCGCTTGGGGAAAGGGTCCCAATAGGTCCAATCCCCATTTTGCAAAAGGACATGTAGAAGTTATACTTATGAGCTCTTCGGGGGGAGCGACATGGAAGTTTGCATGCATTTGGCATGGCTGACACTTCTTTACGAACTCGGTGGCATCTTTCTGCAAAGTCGGCCAGTAGAACCCAGCTCAGATGACTTTCCTAGCCAGGGACCTTGCTCCGAGATGATTCCCACAGATACCATTGTGGACCTCTTCTAAGACTTCTGTCGTCCTTGAGGTCGGGACACACTTCAATAATGGTGCTGATATCCCTCTTTTGTAGAGGATATTTTTCACCAAAGTGTAGTTTTGTGCTTTCCTCCGGATTTTCTTGGCCTCTTTTTCCCCTTTGGGTAGGATGTCGAATTTCAGATATTCGACTAGTGGGTTCATCCATTCGAGGTCCAATCCGGATACTTCAAGGACATCTTGTTTGACTTCTGCCTTTGAGATAGAGGGCTCTTGGAGATTTTCTTGAATCAGGCTTCTATTATTCCCTCCTGGCTTGGTACTTGCAAGCTTGGAGAGGGCATATGCTCTGCTGTTGAGATCCCGAGTTATATCTTTGACCTCGGTTTTAGCGAATCGCCTGAGATACTCCAAGGTTTTGTCCAAGTACCTCTTCATATTGGGGTCTTTAGCCTGATACTCTCCATTTATTTGAGAGGTCACCACCTGGGAGTCGCAGAACATAACTACTTTTGTTGCACCGACTTCCTTTGCCAGTTTTAACCCTGCAATCAAGGCTTCATATTCTACCTGATTGTTAGAAGCTGGAAAGTCGAATTTGAGGGAGACTTCTATTTGCGTTTCCCCTTGGTTGACTAGTATTACGGCTGCATCGCTTCTGATTTTATTTGAGGATCCATCTACATATAACTCCCACGTAGTGGATTCTTCCTCTTGATCTCCTTCATATTCTGCTACAAAGTCGGTGAGGTACTGGGCTTTTATTGCCGTCCGAGTTTCGTACTTTAAGTCGAACTCGGATAGCTCTATTGCCCATTGAACCATTCTACCCGCAATATCCGTCTTCTGGAGGATTTGCTTCATGGGCTGATTCGTTCGAACCCTTATTGTATGAGCTTGAAAATAAGGTCGTAGCCTTCGAGAGGCTACTATTAAGGCATACGCAAATTTCTCGAGTTTTTGATACCTTAATTCAGGGTCTTGTAGAACCTTGCTGGTGAAGTATACAGGATGCTGTCCGACCTCGTCTTCCCATATTAGAGCTGATGCTACAGCTTTGTCTGCTACGGACAAATACAGGACGAGTTCTTCCCCAACTTTAGGTCGGGTCAGAATGGGAGGTTGGCTTAAAAACCTTTTGAATTCCTAGAATGCTTCTTCGCACTCAGGAGTCCATTCGAACTGGCATCCTTTTCTTAGTAGAGAGAAGAGTGGTAGAAATCTTAATGCTGATCCTGTCAAGAACCTGGAGAGGGCGGCTAGTCGGTCGTTCAGCTGCTGGACTTCCTTTAAGCAAGTCGGACTTTTCATTTCTATGACTGCCTTACACTTGTCGGGATTGGCTTCGATTCCCCTTTGTGTAAGCATGAATCCTAGAAACTTTCCTGCCTCCACCGCGAAGGTGCATTTTGCAGGATTTAGTCTCATCCCATGCATCCTTATGGTGCTGAAAACTTGCGAAAGGTCAGCCAGGAGATCGGCCTCATCCTTGGTTTTTACTAGCATGTCGTCTACGTAAACTTCCATCAATCTCCTAAGGTGAGGCATGAACACCTTGTTCATCAGCCTTTGATATGTGGCTCCAGCATTTTTCAGTCCGAAGGGCATGACCACAAAGCAATAGTTTGCCCTAGGCGTGATGAATGATATTTTTTCTTGATCCGTCTTGTACATCGGAGTCTGATTGTACCCTGAGTATGCGTCCATAAATGAAAGTATTGATACCCCGAGTTGGAATCTACTAAGGTATCAATGTTAGGAAGTGGATATAGGTCTTTGGGACACGCCTTGTTTAGGTCAGTGTAATCGACATACATCCTCCACTTGCCATTTTGTTTTTTGACCAGCACTACATTTGCAAGCCATGCCGAATACTTGACCTCTTTGATGAAACCGGCTTCTAGGAGGGCCTTTACTTGCTCTTCTACCACTTGAGCTCGTTCAGGTCCGAGCTTCCGTCTCCTTTGCTGGACCGGTCGCGATCCGGGGTACACTGAGAGTTTATGTGACATGAGCTCGAGATCTATCCCTAGCATGTCGGAGGCTTTCCAGGCAAAGAGGTCGGAATTATTTCGTAGGAGCCTTATGAGCCTCTGTTTCAGATCTTCTTCCAGATTGGCCTCTATGTTGGTATTTTTTCCTTCCTCTTCTCCGACCTGGACCTCTTCAGTTCTTCCGCTGGGTTGCGGTCGCAACTCTTCTTTAGCTCGGATTCCTCGTAGCTCAATGGTGTGCACCTCCTTGCCCTTTCCCCTCAGGTTTAGGCTTTCATTGTAGCACTTCCTCGCCAATTTCTGGTCTCTCCTAATGGTTGCTATTCCCTCTGGTGTTGGAAATTTCATGCAAAGGTGGAGGGTGGACACAACTGCTCCGAGTTGATTTAGGGTGGTTATGCCGATTAGGGCATTGTAGGCTGAACCGACATCGATGACTATGAAGTCGATACTCAAAGTTTTGGATTTTGCCCCTTTTCCAAAAGTTGTGTGAAGGGGTATGAATCCCAGTGGCTTTATTGGTGTATCTCCTAGCCCATATAGTGTGTCAAGATAAGCTCTTAATTCCTTTTCATCTAACCCCAGCTTATCGAGTGCTGGATTGAAAAGGATGTCGGCTGAGCTTCCCTGATCTACCAGGGTTCTGTGAAGATGGGTGTTGGCAAGGATCATGGTTATGACAACTGGATCATCATGTCCAGAAATGATTCCTTGCCCATCTTCTTTGGTGAAAGAAATAGTTGGTAGGTCGGGAGTTCGCCTCCGACCTGATAGACTTCCTTCAAGTGTCTCTTGCGAGACGACTTTGTGTGGCCACCTCCGCCAAATTCTCCTAAGATCATGTGCATATGTCTTTCCGGGGTTTGTGGTGGGGGATCTCTTCGGTCCTCGTCATCTCGCTTCCTTTTGCCATGATGGTCCGACCTTTCCATGAGATATCTATCAAGCCGACCTTCTTTGGCCAGCTTTTCTAACACATTTTTTAGGCCGTAACAATCATTTGTTGAGTGACCATATAGCTTATGGTACTCACAGTAGTCGCCACGACTCCCCCCTTTTATTTTTAATAGGCCTAGGGGGAGGCAGTCTTTCAGTATGACAAATTTTCCTATAGACATCAACTAGGAAAACTCGTAGAGGGGTATAAGAGTGGTATCTCCTGGGCCTCTCAGGGCCGACCTCCTCTTTTTTCTTGGGCTCTCTCTCTTTCTCTTTTGATGAGTGAGAGTGCCCAGGTCGCCAGCCTAGTTCTCGAAGTCTGGTATTTTCTTCCATGTTAATGTACTTCTCAGCTCTCTCCTGTACATCACTTAGGGAGTCGGATGCCTTTTCGAGATGGACTGGGAGAAGGGACCTTCTCGAAGTCCGTTGACTAGGCCCATAATCACTGCCCTATGGGCAGGTCTTGAATCTCCAAGCACGCTTTATTGAACCTCTCCATGTAGTCCCTCAAAGGTTCTCCGACCTCCTGTTTTACTCCCAGGAGGCTTGGTGCGTACTTCACTTTGTCTTTTTGGATGGAGAATCGCATCAGGAACTTTCGCGAGAGGTCGTCGAAGCTGGTGACCGACCTCGGGGGAAGACTATCGAACCACTTCATCGCTGCTTTCGTCAAGGTTGTCGGGAAAGCCTTGCAGCGAGTGGCATCAGAGGCGTCGGCCAGATACATCCGACTTTTGAAGTTGCTCAAATGATGCTTTGGATCGGTGGTTCCATCGTAGAGGTCCATATAAGGGCTTTTAAAGTTTCTTGTAACTTTTGCCCTCATAATATCCTCGCTGAACAGGTCTTCTCCTCCCAAGGGAGAATCTTCTCGATCGCTGTGGGAGCTTCAACTTTTAAGAGCAGACTCCAACTTTAAGAGTTTTTCTTCTAGCTCTTTTCGCCGTTCAATCTCGTTCCTCAAGCTTCTCTCTGCCTCTCGCTGTCGTTCCAGCTCTTTTTCCAACTGTTCCAAGCGCCCTTGATGGTCGTGGAACAATCCCATGAAATCAGCTGCGTGGTGTTGTCCCTCCTTTCCTGACTCGCGCCCTTCAGAAGATTTTGCCTTCGGGTTTTTCAATCCTGAGGTGCCTTCTTTATGCTGATTGGTCACCAAGGAGTGAGTGTCGATATCCTCATTATTGTTTCCAACATCCTGATTTTCCTGCTCAGAATCGGACGCTGTGTGGCCATCTTTGTGCGAGTCATCCGTCATTACTAGTTGATCTCTCGGGTCCCTGACAACGGCACCAATGTTACGATGGGTAACCGGAGATTAGTGGACTGGACTCGTTGGGTTGGCCCAATCGTCTGAAGGAGGGAGCCTCTGACTAAGTTTGCGTCTGGGAGCCTCCGTCCGACTTGTATGTGTGAAGGAATGGGGGTGGTACCTGCAAAGACACTCCGATGCCTAAGTCAGCAAGGGTCTAAGCAAGTTTAGAGAGTATTGGAATTTAGAGATACCTGAGGAGTGTCAGTGTATTTATAGTGGTGAACCAATAACCACCGTTGGAGTAGTTCCACCCTTTAAGGTGGATAACTGTCCCTTTATCTTAGGGAAGTTGAGATATGCCTCCTGGAAGTGGGTTGAGAGATTTTAGGGGCAGTTACTTAATTTGAATAAGTGTTATCTGCCAGCTAATCTTCGCTCCGACTTCCTTAGAGCAAGTCTGTGCTGGATCCGACTTCTTAAGAGAAGGTCGGTGTCGAGTGAAGGCCAATCTTTAGATTGAGCCTTTTATCTAGACCTGAGTCTTAGTATTAGGTCAGAATATGAACAGTTGTCATTGGTGTCGGCGATATTGAAAAAAAAGCCACACTTGTTATTCGTCTATTTTTGTGTATTCTTATACACCGTTCGAGAGGATGATAATGACTTAAAAATTGGAATTTTTGAAAATTTAGAAGAAGTTTACCTGAGTACGGCAAACTCTATAAAATTATATAAGAGTTGGGCAAACTCATTCAAAAAAAATTTATATTTCTGAAATTAAAGTTGGAATATTAGGTTTGGAAAAATAATAATTTTTTTTATTTTATTTCAGAAAAATCCCTTTTTCAAAATGTCTATAATATACACACCTTTGTATTTTTTCTTTGTTACATGACAGAACCGTGACATGTGTAATACCTTAAAAAGAATAGAAAGGCTGTGAAATCGAACATAGGTCACCCAAAACTATCGTGACACGGCTTATAGGCTATAGCAGCTATTGTCTTGATTTTTGAAGAAAATGACAACTTGAACCTTTTGCCTTTCTTTTAATCTATTGGAATAAAAATACATGCATCATTGTACTATAACAGTGTCAATCGTGTGTCAATCTTTTATCCCCAATACCTTGGTCCCTTAAAATTATTATTGTGGATAAAAGGTCCCTAACAATTATGTATATCGTCAATTCTTAAATAATTGATCTACTTCACCGAAAGCATCCTTAGAAGGGGATGGACTGAAACTGAAAGGGGTAGAATAGTAGTATATTTTTTGGTGTCTAGTACTAGTAGAATAGTATACCACCACAATGACGATCACTTGAAAAAAAAACTTCATTCTTATTTCAATGTAATTTTTATTAAATATTTTTGTTATTTTTTCTTTCATATAATAACCATGGGAGCATTAGCACTATAACTTAATTATTAAGTACAGGTATTTTAATAAATAATTTTACAATTAATCTTAGTTTTAGGTTTCTTAATTAGTGTACAAAATAGCCAAAATGACTGGTTATGAACTGAAGATAGTATTAAATTAATTATGTTATGAGAACTAGTAAAGATAGTTCAACCTTCTTACGCAACTCAAATCTAGTGTTATCCATCACAATTCCGATCTTTTTTTTCTAATCTGTTTTGGTTTGTTTGGCATAGACCATAGATGTGTATTCTTATAAGGCCCACTTTGGATGTTTCCTTATATTCTGTGACTCGCTGACCTTAAACTTGAATTGCGCACTTTTATTTTGGCATTTTCAGTCCACACAAATTCCTCGCGCCAACAATAATACACACATTTCCTTATTTTTTAATTGGATTTAGATCCTCTAAAATTTGAATTTAACTGTAAAAAAGAGTAAAATATGATTTATTAGGGGTGTTCAAATTTAAACCGATCCAAATTAAACCGTTCATCCAATCCAATTCAAATCGAAAACCGACTAAAACCGCACTAATTCGGATTTGATTGGATTCTATTTTTTGCAAACCGCTGGATCGGATCGAATTTCGGATCTACTTTTCATAACCAATTCAATCCAATCCAAACCATACAATGTATTATAATATTATTATTTTATTATTATATTTACAATTATACTTATAACATATTCAATTTGTTATACATTTTTATATTATTCATGTATTATTATTATTTAATAAATATTTTATGTTCAAAATGTTATTTATTTTTTTATTTTAACTAACTTAGAATTTTATTTCCATTGTTATGTTATCGTTAGTTTTTTAAAATATTGTTGAGATTTGTTATGTCATTGTTGATTATTTAAAATTTGATGTTGAGACTTGTTATATGTATTTAATTTTTTTAATTTACAAAACCGCAAATCCAATCCAATCCAAACCGCTTGAAATTAGATCGAATCGGATCGGAATTTTTTAAAAAAAGTATCCAATCCAAATCGCACCGCAAGTAAAACTAGTGTTCGGATCGAATGAGTTTTTAACTCAAAACCGATCCAAACCGCACTGCGAACACCCCTATGATCTATTACTATTTATTTAATAGGTGAAACTAAAAGAATACATAAAAAAATAATTAATAAGAAAAAGTTTTATTTTATCCTCTAAAATAAAAATCTAAAATTTAAAGGATCCAAATTCCTTTTTGATCACTATTGAAATACAAAGTACAAACAGCGCATTCTTTTTAAATTGATTTTGCCTTCGTTTTTATTGTAATACTAGTATTTTTACCCGTGAAAAATCACGGGTATATTTAGACTAAAATTAACTATGATAAAATATAATAAAAATATCTAAAATGTTTAATTGTAATGTAGAATACAAATAATAAAAAAATAAAAATAGTAATAATAAAAAATAACATGCTATTTTAAATTTGAGAAAATTTCTTTGAATACAATATTTGTTGTGCTACTTAAAACATGCCCTTCTTTGTTGTGAATAAGAATTTTTAATCCCTTCTTACTTCGAGCACGAGATATAGCAACATAAAGTTGTCCATGACTAAACACGGGTTTAGGAAGATACACTCCAACATTGCTAAGAGATTGTCCTTGACTTTTATTGATGGTCATGGCATATGAGACAACAATAGGAAATTGTCTCCTATCAAATTTGAAAGGCCATGGTGATTGAGAAGGAGACATGCACATGCGTGGGATTAAGACCTTTTTGCCAAGATAGCTTCCAACTAATACTTCTGCTTCTATAACATGATTAGATAACTTTGTTATAATTAGCCTGGTGCCATTACATAAACCTGCACATTGGTCTAGATTTCTTAAAAGCATTATAGGAATTCCAACCTTCAACTTCAAAGCATGATGAGGTAATCCTGAACATTGGAGGCTATTTAAAAACTCTGGAGTAAGTGTTTCAGTAGCATACTGTCCGCTTCCATAAGATTTGTCAACACTATCTGAACTCAAGTAAATTTTTTCATCTCCTGAAATTTTCATGATAATATATTGATTTACCTTCTCAACGACATCAAGCATAGAACAAAGAATTGCTCGTGATTGCAACCAATTAGAATCCAAGTGATTTTCAAGAAGATTTGGATATATACAATCCACAATAGAACTAAGAGGATCTTCAAAATTTGATATGAGCAACTCAGTAGGAATCATAATCTCAGAGATGCCATCATTAGGCCCACCTATATTGCCATCTCCAACATTTAAGATCCATTGTGAAAACAAAGCCAATTCATCATTATCAGCATGTGAAGATTCCTCTAATCTCATATTTTTTGTAAGTCTCAAAACACTACAATAGTCCCATATGTAAGAGGAATATATGCTTGCATTAACAATTTCTGTCCTGCCACCTCCAGGAATGACAGGAAGAATTTGTCTAAAATCTCCACCAGAAACCACTACCTTCCCACCAAAAGGCAAATTAGCATTATTATTATTTGTAGATGACATAATGTCTCTTAAACTTTTATCAACTGCCTCAACACTATATCTGTGAACCATAGATGCTTCATCCCATATGATAAGCTTTGTTTGCTTTAACAACTCAGCTAGTTCACTATTTTGTTTAATATTACATACAGAATCCTCATGCACCGTTAATGGTATAGCAAACCTAGAATGAGCTGTTCTACCTCCAGGTAGTAGCAAAGCAGCAATTCCACTCAATGTAACAGTAAGAACAATCATTCCTTGTGACCTTAAAAAAGAAGTCAAAACTGTCCAGAGATAAGTCTTACCTGTTCCTCCATGGCCATATACAAAGAATACTCCACCATCTTCTTTAGAAACTGCTTCCACAATTTTCTCAAAAACACCTTGTTGTTCTTGTGTTAAGGATGAGAATAATGTTTGAAATTCATTTTTCAAATTGTTCTTGTCATAGTTTAGCTCCTTATAAATTAAACTATTTTGAAATTTCAGCCTCACAAAACATTCTGGAAAAGGCATATGAGGATATTCCTTTAAGCTCTTCCTATTATCTTGCAATATCATCTCAATTTCATATAAGCATCTTGTTTTCAGCTCTTCATCAGTCAAAGATAAATCTGCAAATAAAAAGAAAAAACAATATAAGAACAAATAAAATAGTTATAGTAAGAAACACAATATGAATCATTAAAAAATAAATTTTTATTAGAATCAAAGGAGAACCTGAATTTTTAGACAATTTTCTTTCATTATACAAAATATCATCAGATAGAAGCCTCCAAGTTTCTTTCCAAACATGTTCTGGTCTGCTCACACTATTTGACATCAACATTACAGTGAAAAACTTCCTTAGATAATCACCTAAACCCCAACATGAAGCTTCTTTGATAGCTTCAATATATTCTCTATCATCATTAAGTAATCCCAAAGCAAAGCAAGCATCTCTAAAGCTATTGTGAATAACACCATTTGCACTTTTGATTTGGTCATAGTTGGTAGGACCTCGAACAAAATTCAACATCATTCGTAAATAAAATAACTCTCCACATGTTGGAGGTACATAATAAAGCCTTCCAATAGTATAGCCACACTTTCTTCTTGACCAGATTTTTTCTTTTTTATTATAAACAAAGAATCTTGGAAACTCAGAATATATCAACTCTTTAGCCTCCGAGTAATTGTTATTAGCCTCCATCCATGCAGTAAACATTGATTGATCAATCCCGGGTTTTGACAGAATATCATCAATATCTTCACCATCTTCATATAGAATTGGATTCCGACCAGGCAAATGAAAGCTCAATCTCTGTACAGCAGGTTCTCTAGAATGAATAGGGTATGCAAATATTCTCCAAACAGCTTCACATGGGGATATATATCTACAATCAAGATAGTTTTTTATTTCATCAATAACTTTATTTGAGCATTCACTATCATCAGCATTATCTAAAATAGCAGTGACGCGATCATAACCCTTGTTTATATATTTGAAGAGATACTTAATTGCTCTGCTCTGATTACACCACTCAACATTCATGTGTGCTTGATATTTCATTAGCAAAGAAGGATTATAAGGAACAACATAGCGATTATCTAGAGCCACATTTCCTTTTTCAGCATAACAACCAGTCTTTCTTCTTCTATATATTGGATACCCTTCAGCATCAATAGTTTTTAAATCAGCAAAAGACTTGGGATAGAACTTTGAACAACGACCTTCTTTCATGCATGGTGAAAATATATTTATAGAACCGCATGGACCATGAAGCATAAATTTTTTTACAGCCTTGTACAACTCTGGATGCTCAAATTGATTAGGAATCTCAGCACAAATTACTTTATCTATATCTTTTGGATCTGGAAATTTGCTTAAAGAATCCAAGAATATCAAAATATGAGCATGTGGTAGACCTCGTTTCTGAAATTCAATTGTATGAACATCTGCACATAAATCATAATATAGTACATATTAGCAACTATAGATATACTTGATGTTCTTAAAATAGTATATACTTTTTTTTAATGTACACCTTACCAGCAACAACTTTACCAAAGAATCTTTCCTTTTTCAAATATTTAATTAGCATATCAAGCTTCATTTTGAACATTCGACAAACAATGTCAGGACGGTCTACTGGTTTGAGATGTAAAGGGTCTAAGAGTCGCTTGATCTCTGGCCATTCTGAATTACATGTGAAAGTGATGAACAAATCTGGATAACCAACATGGCCACAAATTGCAACACAATCATGGTATAAGCCATCCATATAACGCCTACCTCCTATAAAACTTGATGGCAAAACTATTCTTTTTCCTACACTTGAGCCACTTATTTGACCTGTAGATTTAGCAATTTTCAAACTCTTGTAATCATTAGCTCTAAGTTCCTTTTGATGAATCCTAAAATATAACAAACGTTCTGACTCAATCATAGTGCAAGCATCCACTACAAATTGCTGAAAAAGTTTTTTAGAAACCAGTATTGTTGGAGCTTCTGTTTTCCTGGTTTGAAGCCTAAATGCAAAAAATTGTCGCATGGTCAATTTGCTCCTCTTGTTAGGTTTCAAACTCCCGATGATTTTATGTTGAATATCAATTCTGTAGCCATCTTCTCCATATGGAAAAAGAAGTGGATATTGTAAACCAAGATAAGCAACATGAATCTCATTTATACGCTTTAAGCGACCATCTTGCCTTTCTAAGATTATATCTCTGGTTGATGAAAGAGAATCAATATCACCAACAACTAAAGCTGCCACTTCAGAAACATCAGGCAAATTATAAATTCTTCCATCTTTTTCCCTTGAACTTAAAAGCTTCAACCTTACATGTTCTGTATTAGAACCTGCAAATCTTTCTTTTGCCATTCTAAATGATTTTGCCAAAGCATTATTCTCATCTAACATCTTTTGTAACTTGCCAACAATCTCAGAGTCAATAGCATATTCAGAATCATTTGACCTACAACATCAATAAAAAAGAAGTAAAAAAAAATAAGAACTTCTATAGCTAAACAAAATGATATAGAAAATAGACAGAAAATATAAATGGAAAAAAACATATTAGTAATCGAGTTTAGATAAAGCAAATTACCTAAATGGTGCTATCCTATTGTATACTTCGTTTTCTGTGTCATAGATATACAACTGAGCAAACTTAGGTTTTTCACCGGGCATAGGCATTAAACTACCAATATAATGAACATTTTCTCCACTAATCTTGTAGACCGTTGGAGCACGTCTATGGCCTTTGTTTATAGATGAGTCCACCTTTCCAGCAGAAGAAGTAAATGCAAATATTTGATTATATGCTCTGATATTATTTTAAAAATTCTTGTAATGCTTTGAACCATAGTCATAAAGTAACTCTTTTAGAACTTCAGGAGGCTCTGTTAGAAAAGGCAATTGCACTTTTCCTAAACTGCAGCATAGACTAAACTCTGGAATGATATAATTTCTATTTTTTCGATTTCTTTCATCATACCACATTAAAGCACCACACTCTTGACAAATTGAAATTGGATCACCGAAATCAAAATAATCTGCATTATATGACAAATTTTTTTCTTTAGAATATACAATACAAAAGAAAAAGAATATTTATAGGTAAAAAGTAACCTTTTACCTCCATATGTGAACTGAAAGTTATTTTCTTGGTGACCATTACCTGTATCATATCAAATATAATATTTCTCAACTAAATAAATTTAACTTCAAAATGAAATAAATGTAAAAGTAATTGACAAAATAAATATATGTGAAACAATATAATAAAAACATAGCATAATAGTACCTTCTTGAAAATCAGTGTTACTTTCATATAAACCAATGCTCAGAGAGTAAAATTTTTGAGAAGCTACTTGCATATAAAATAGAAAAGTTAAACACTAAACTAACTCAGAATAGGTAACAGTACTAATAGCATAAAAAAATTAATTTCTCATAGCAAACTCACCAGAAATATCATCATAGTTGAAATCATAATCAACTCTAACAAAAACTAATCCATCTTCTAAAATATCAAATTCAGAATCTTGAGAAAATAACTTCATCCCACTGATCACATGTCGTCCAGAAGATAAATGACAACTTGGATGTGTCATAGATTTCTTTGTATTTGAATAATCTTGACCAGCAGCTACTCCATATTGAAATGCATTTGGATTAAAAAATATTTGTGTAAAAGACTCTAGTCTTTCAAGTTCATCAGTCAACATATGTACTGGTAGGTATGAAGTACTTGCAACAAACTCTCTATCCTTGTAGCTTTTTTTTGAATTTCTCCAATACCAATGAAAATCTTTTTCTTTTTTGACTCTCTATTAGTGATTTCAGCTAACACTTTTCTTTTTCCTAAATTTTTCATATTCCTTTCATTAGTTTGAGAGTCACCAGTTTTTTTTTGTCGCCCTCTTTTCAGCAGTAATATTGATTTTCTTCTTAATCTAGCCTTTTTGCACTCATCTTTAGTAGAATTCATTCTTTTCTTTCTAATAATAACTGCAAAAATTATAACAGAATAAACTAATAAGCTCTAATATCAAATACTAAATCATAATATAATAATTTAAAATAGAAAGCAATTTAAATTAAAGATGTCTAATAAAATTTATACAAACTAATGAATAAGTATTACTTAGATATGTATAAACAACTTATGTATAAATTCAAGTTAAATGCCATATGTGATTGAAATAAGAATGATAGCATGTATAATAGATTGAAATGAGGTTCATGTGATAATTAAAGTTTCAATTTATATCATGTAATGCAATACACCACACTGATTAGGTCCACACAAAGTTCAATCTGAATTAATATATTATAGTGTGCTTATAAGAATATAAAATTAAAAGAAGATCTCCAATCCATTATAGGAAAGTTTTTGTTGAGCAATCATGTTTGGTCTTCCTTCAAATTCACGATCATGATTTTTCAATGCTTCTTTGGCCAGGATGAAATAACAATTGATGGCCTTAGACCTAATTGAATGGAGAATATAGGGCCATATTTCTTTAAGAATTGGAATAGCTAAAGATAAAGGGAAGAAGTATCTAATTGGTGAAGATTTTCAATTATTGGAAGGCTTCTAGGACCTGGTGAAAAGACTTTCTTCTTGTTAAGTGTTCTTTGTTTTTGAAAGAAGAAGAAAAATAAAGACAGAGGAAGAGTAAGGAATAGAAAGGAATGCTATAAAAAATCAGCAACTAAGTTTAGGCCTAGCAATTAATCAAACATGTAATGCGCAATGAAGCAATGCTATTAAAAAATCAGCAACTAAGTTTAGGCCTAGCAATTCATCAAACATGTATTGTGCAAGAGAAAGGAAGTGATGCAATTCACTGATTATTAAGTTTGGCTACCTAATATTTATAATACAAAGCAATTCATCAAACATGTAATGTGCAAGGAAGCAATGCTTCAAAAAAATCAGCAACTAAGTTTATGCATAGCAATTCAACAAACATGTAATGTGCAAACAAAAAGAAGTAAAGTAATTCACCGATTATTAAGTTCAAAATCATCAAACATGTACTATACAGTGAAAGAAAGTAAAGGGATTGACCAATCTCTTGCTTGAATATAAGCATAGAGTTATGAACAAACCCAATCTCTAATCATAAGGTAAGAGTAGAAAGGATAGAAAGGATAACACAGCTGCCTCACATGAAACTGAAGTAATTGATGCAGTGGTAAGGTGGTGAGTTGAATCGTCGACAGTGCTAGGGAGCAGATGATTGAGCGACTCAGTTGATGGAAATGGAAGAAGAAGATCCAGTGAAGTGACTGTAAGGCAGCGTTCTCTGAAGGTTGCGGAAGCTGTTGGAGACCAAGGTTCAAGCGGAAACCAAGGTTCAAGCGGAACAGGGCATGGGAATTTCAAAGGTGAAAGATGGTTAAATTTGGAAGAAACTTTTTGTTAAGCATTAATCTGAATATGCAACAATTGGGGATTGAGATTGGAGTAAAGAAGCGCGAATAGAGTAAAAAAAGCGGGAAACATTTTTTATTTAGGGATAATGAGAAGATGCCACGTGGCAATTTTTGGCCTCAAAATTAGATATATATAATGGATATATGATTTTGATAAATATTATATTCTTCTCCAATAACTGTGAACGAAAGATATTCATTTTTTTTATTTTATTTTTTTTGGTCCATAATTATATATTCATATTTCCAGTATGCATCACAGCCAGTCAGCCACACATGTATAGTAATATTTGAAATGATAAATATAAGCTTTGCCTTTTTTGTTTAAAGAAAAAATATCCTTCAAATTTGTTATTACTAAAAATATGTTTATAATATTTTAAAATGTGATAAAAACATTCAATATAAATGCTCTTTAAAAATATTAAATTATAATTAGAATAAATTAGGATCAATTAATATCACCTATATTTATATAACATATTTGTGTATTTATTGTAATATTTTATACTTTTATTACTTTAATTCTTCTAATATCTATATATACCCTTGTGCATTGTACATTTAACAACAACGTGAATAATGCACTCTTCAAATTACTCTCTTGTTTCTAACATGATTTCAGAATATAGATTCTTTTTTTTTCCCATGAAAATTCATTCATAGCCCCTTTGTCTTTCTCTTATGGCAGTGTTTTACCTTTGTTTTTCGATCATTTTCCAACGCTTTGGTTCATCACCGCCGCCACCAGTGTGTTCGTCTCGTCGTCACGATTCCAACGCCTCCAGACTCGTCGCCAGCCGCCGCCAGACGCGCCCTCACGTGCCTCCTGAAGATCAGTGTTCGCTTCAGGTTTTCCACTCTCTAGACACCTCGAGCATCGTTGGATCCACTGCCAGGATCAACAGCACCCAGAGCGCCACGTGTCGAAACCAAAACATCACACGGCCCGCCCCAGCCCACGTTGAACCCGATCCGGCCCGCCTCTCTGACCCGCGTGCCACCTCCTTCTTCGCGTAAGCACTAATGCATCTTCCTTCTCCTATCACGCGTTGCCACGTGGCCTACCCCTGCTGATGTGGCGCTGATGTGGCAAATTGTGGGACCCCCCTAAGATTTTTTGGTGAGCTCTTTCCAATTCTACTTTCCGTTTTCTCGTTTTTGACCCCGAATTTGTAGTTTTCTCTCATCTCTTTGATTTTTGCATCTACTATTATGGAAAAATTAGATGTTTTTACTGCCATAGATAGAAAGGGTAAATTCTGTCTAAACTGTAACCGTTCTAGGCACCTCTTCTCAAACTTTCCTTCTGTTGAATGTCGCAAATACCAACAGAAAGGTCACATTAGCTACAATTGTCCACAACTGTTCTGCCATTACTGCAAGCTCTCGAGACATTTGATTACTACATGTCCTACTCGCCTACCACGTCCTAATTACCTCAAGTATCATTCTCATCCCAACTTGCTGCTACTACTGAATCTACCGCCTCTGCTCCGCTCAACCCCTCTCCTGTCTCTCTATCTAATTTTGCGTCTCTTCTTAAACATCTTCTCTCTCTCTTTCTAGTAATTCTCCTGCTACTTTTTTGACTCCTTCAGGTAATTTTAAATGGTATTTTGATTCCGGTTGCTTTAATCATATGTCTCATTTGCGTCATATTTTCTCTTCTTTGTCTACCACTAAAAATACACCTTATGTCAATATTGCTAATGGTTCCCTCTTGCACTACTACTACCATTAAGGAAATTAAAATCTATTAAATATTACTAATCTTATAACCAAAATATGTCATATGTTATTTTTTTTATTGTAATTGAAATTAATTTTTTTTTCAAAATTAAAAAGTTCTCTCCTCATCCTCTATTTTTTTGACCCATTCTCTATGTCTCTCTTATTCTTTCACTCAATTTATCTCTCTTATATATAATTATCAATGATTAATTATAAATTTGATAATTAAAATATACAACATAATATTTTTAATTATAATTAAAATTAAAATTGAGATATAACTATATTATATTATATTATTATTGTAATTTATATATAATACTCTCTCATTAACATTAAGATAAAATATTTTTTTTTAAAATTAATAAATTTTATTCCTTCATTCTTTTATTTATATTTTTCTCCTCTATTTCTTTCTACCCTTCTCATTCTATATATAACTTATAATTGATATTTTATAATACTAATTTAACAAATTAAAATATATCATGAGATATTCTTTTATTACAATTAAAATAAAATATTTTTCTTCAAAATTAACAAACTTTATCTCTCCTTCTCCTTCTTCTTTATCTTTCTCTTTTTTTCTCTCTTATTTCTATCTCTCCCCATCTTTTTATTTTACAAAAAATAAATTTAATAAAATAAAATAATTAAAAAAATCCAGTAATATTATTTAAAAAATATATTATTATTATATTTATATTTTTTTAATTTTTTATTTAATTTCAAAATTTTATTGTTTATATTTTTAATTTATATTTTTGCTTTTTTACCTTTAAATATTTATTAAATATAATTTATTTGAAAAAATACTAATGTTATGATTAATAATTAGAATCAAGATTCAATTGCTTTAAAAAAATTAATTTTGAGTTAATTTTATAACTATTAATATAAATCTTACAACCAAAATTACTAATTTTATAATTAAAATGTATCACATGTCACTTTTTTAATACTAATTAAAATCTAATTATATATATATAGAGATTTTTTTTTCAAATAGCAAACATAAAAGTTAAGTACTTTTATTTGTACAAGAGACTTAACACTTAATCAAAATATAAAAGTATACACATTAAATTTTTTTAAATTTTAGATAATAAATATTAAAATTAATTATTAATAAAAAATTAAATTATTTTCTATAAAAATAATAACTAAAAAATTTATTATTTAATATTTTTATCTATAAAAAATTTAATTTAGTCTTTTTAAGATAATAAGAACTTTGTTCTATATTACTTTTTTTTAAAAGTAATTTAATTTTATAAATTTTTTCTAACATAATTTATAATGTTAGAATAAAGCTAACATAATTTCAAAAGATTTATATTTTCATAACGTTATTATGGATAAAAATACTTTTATATATATAAATATTATTGAATCCAAATGGAAGGTATATCATACTTTGAGGATAAATAATTGAATGTGAATTGATATGATGTCATCTACTACATTATACGCACATAAATCCCCTTTTTCGTCTATATATAGTCTACATTATGTAGAATTTGATACGTTATTTTTCAAATAATAATAAAAAAAAGACACGTCAAATTTATCGCAAATTTTTCAAAAGATCTACTGTTCCTACTTCCTATTATTCATTTTTCTAATGGAAACGTTGAGAGGGCTAGTACGGAACCAAACCCGTGTAGCAAAATTCAGGGAACAAGATCTCTTACCTATGTTAATTTGCTAGGCGATTTTGTTCGTAACTGTTTTCTTTGTCTGTTCGTTTCAATGTGTGAAAGAAACAAGTATACATATGCTACGTGTCCATGACCCATGTTCTCCTTCTTGATTGGGATGATATAAACCTTCCAAATTCACAACATATGCACAATAGTTCTCGACATCACGTATTTGGTATATGCTTTTTAATTTGAATTACGATGATGTGTGGTCCTACACCTTTCTTTTTTTAATCAAATTATTTATTATTAAGACAAAAATACTGTTCGAAAGTGTTTTTACTCGTCTAAATTTAAGATATAAAAAATAAATTGGAGACACGATGTTATCACTATTCTCTTATTCTAAATTTTTAATGTCACGAATTTGTTATTTTTAATAGTGGAAGTATTTCTGCAAGGATTCGGACGCTTAATTTAGTATGAGTTGCAAAAAAAACTAAATTAGAGATCATGTCTTAGTACACATATTTAAAATAATGCATATATTGTGAAATTGTGATGTTATGAACATGTTTTATGTAGATTATTCTTTTCATGAACTACTCTCATCATAATATGATTGATGTTTTACTATGATCTCTTTTTATATGATGCTCTTAGGCCTTTATACACTCAACATTCTCCTTTAATAGTAGAATGATAGTTATAATGTAACAATTAATTTCATAAAATTGAGTTATTAGGCATTAAAATGAGTTATGAGGAATTAATGTCCTCTTTATAACATATCCTTTGGAATTCAAGAGAATACTTAATTATCAAACCGATTTCTTAGAACTTCTTATACTTTTGAATCCGATTTTAGTATTGAGCCTATAGAAATATTTCAGAACAGATTTCTAGATTCGATGTCTTTTTTTTTTTGAGAAAAGTTTTTTGAGTTTCAGATTTCAACCCAAGTGTCTAATTCATTAAGGTGGAGCAACTTTTTATTTTGCTTACTTTTCTTATAAAGTCCGAATTCTATCAATCGTAGATTACTACCTCGATTTATGAGTTTGAGAATTAGTTTTTTTAATTAAAGTTTGCATATTGTGATTCTAGGATTAAGAGTCAATACTTTTATTTTTTGAATGTCAAAATGATTTTCTTGAATTTTTTTATTTGATTTCATGGACTTCCCGTGGTAGATACCTCCAACTGGTAGTTTATAGCTAGAGTGTCCGAATTTTCGAGATTCCAATGAAGAAATATTAAAATAAATTCAAGTTTTCAAAATTAATAATTATTAAATTTATTATGCATGAAATAGTAATTCAATCATCAACATGTTGAGTTTAAAATAAAGAAATTATTTTTTTTGAAATAATTGCTTGATGAATTTTTTCATTTAAGTGTAATCTATCTAAATGAAACTTTTTCAATTTAAAGCAATTGTTTTAACAATTGAATGATAGATTTTTTTAATTTAAATTAATTGACTCATGAATTTTTTTAATACATAACTATTTAGAAATTATTCTTTTATTTCGATCTACCACAAATTTTCATATTATTATTTTTTAAATAATAATATATTCTAAAATATTTTAAAAAAATTTAGAGAAAATAAATCATATATTTACGTGTCTAAGTATGAATGTGGTTTGGCTTCAAAGAACTTAATTAGAATTTTTAACATGAGAACGAGTTTTCGTCTTCTAATTTTATAAACTTCGATTTATGGGTTTTAAGTTGTATTTTTTGTGGTAAATTTACAATTTTTTTTATTTCTTGCTTCACAATTTTTACGTTGTTACTCTAACCTTCCAAATTATTAACCATTTAATTGATTTAGCAATTATAAGCATTTGAAAATATAATGATATAATCACAAATTTAAATTTGTAAACCTTTTCATTTTTTTGGTAAAAATTTTGTATTATGTGCTTTAATGTTTGTCTTTTTATAACCATGTATTTTCTGCTCTTTTTTTATATTGTTCATCTTGTGAACATGTATCATGTTAAACTCATCTCGGGGTAGAACTTAGAAAGAAGAGAACGTGACAAGTGATGTGTCCTCACAGATGGCGCCATTTTTCAGAAGTGTTTTTGCTCTTTAGAAGTTATCTGAATAAAATTGTAGAGAGTAAGTTGGAGACACGATATTACTGCCATCCTCCTATTTCGAGTTTCTAATATCCCAATGGTGGGGAGTGTTCTTGTAAGGACTTCGACGCTCTATGTTAGCATGGGTCACAAGAGAAACTAAGTTAGAGATATCATACCTTAGTGCACATATATGGAATAGTACATATATTACGAGGTTATGATGTTATGAGCTTCTCTTTTGTGGATTGCTCTTTTCATGAACTATTCTCGTCATAAGATGCTTGATGTCTTATTATGGTCTTCCTTCATATGATACTCTTAGGCCTTTATATAGTCAATATTGTAACATTCTCCTTTAATAGTAGAATGATGGTTACAAGATAACAATTAACCTCAAAATTGAATTATTAGGCATTAGAATGAGTTATGAGGAGTTAGTGTCCTCTTTGTAACATATCCTTTGGAATTCGAGAGTGTACTTAATTATCAAACTGGTTTCTTAGAATTTCTTATACTCTTGAACCCAATTTTAGTATTGGGTCTATAAAAATATTCTATAACAAACTCCCAAACTCGGTATGTCTTTCTTTCGAGAAAGATTTTCCGAATTTCAGATCTCAACCCAAACGTCTCATCCTTTAAGGTGAAGTAACTTTTTATTTCGCTTACTTTTCTTATATATAAAGTCCGAACTCTGACCATAATTTCTATCCATGTTCTTAGATCATATTCTTGAAATCAACAAAAGATGAGAGGTAGAGAGAGAGAGGGGGTGGAAAATACTGGGAGGGGTAGAGCTAGGCCTTTGAGCAGAGATCCTAGGGTTTAGAATCGAGAAGAGTACTACCGATTGGAAAACGAGTCGTTCAATATCTTTGTAGAACATCTTCCCGAAGATATATCGAAGAAGGAGCTATTTCATTTGTTCAACTGGACGGGACGAATAAATGATATTTACTTATCACGTAAACGAAAAAATGGAAGACCATACATCTTTGCGTTCATCCGGTATACAACAAAGGGTGGAGCGTTGACGGCTATTGCGGAAATGAATAGAATGAGGTTGCGGGGAAAGGTGGTTTCCATCGGCGAAGCGCGATATCATCGCACAGATGAAACGACGGATATTAAGAGACATCAGAAGGCACCTAATGCTCAGAATATGGTGAAGATCCATCCGCAACATGACCTCGGCCAAAGGGAACCGGAGAAGAACGTGAAAGAGATGAGAAAAGAGGAAAAGAAAGGAGACCCTCATGGCAACGGGTGGACGAAGAAGATAGAAGTATCTGTGGCAAAGGAGAACCTGGTCTGGTTGCAGAGAAGTCTAATAGGCGGTACAACTAAGGCGATCGACTACAAGTCTTTAAGGACCACAATCAGTAAGAATCTACCGCAGGTCATAGAGATACGAGAACTAGGGGCGTACAAAGCTCTCTTGACTTTCGATAGTATCCTAAGTGCTGAAGAAGCCTTCACGTTCAAGATGAACAATTGCTTGAAGTTCTTCCATAGCGTATGGGGATGGGATGAAGAAGAGCGTAGTGATACTCGAAGGGTGTGGCTGGAGTGTTTTGGTGTTCCTTTGCATACGTGGTTTGAGGAAACTTTCAAGCTAATAGGAAGTCAATGGGGAGAAGTTGTTGGATGCGACGAAGGCACGACGAAATCATGTCTCTCGTTCAGTGTGGGTCGGGTTCAGATCGACACTTGTATTATGGATACTATCAATGAGTGGATTCACATCACCATTGGTATTAGTGGATTCGACGTCCTAGTCAGAGAAATTGGATATGAGAATTATGGTTCGCAGTGCAACGTTGAGGACGATAGCAAAGTCGGCCCCCCAGAAGAATGCGGGACCTTGGGTACAAGCAACGTGCTATCGATAGTACCAGTGACAAGCAGAGATCCGGTGGTTGATGGGGCGATGGTGGTGCAAAGAGAGGAGGTAGCTGATGAGGATAGATTGGTAATTTCAGAAAAAATTTTGAATGAATGGAATTATTGTAATTTAATTGGCCTTAAATGTTCGAGGATAACGGAGGATGCTGTTATTGAGGGAATTGCTGGATTCAAGGAAGGTCAGAATTTGGCTATTGATGCTGATTCTGAAAAAACCGTTAGCTGGGATTATAGGTGTGACGGGCTGAATGTTAGTGACTGTTGGAGGGAAAATGATAACCAAAAAGGGCTGGCCCAAAAATCAAGCGGATGGCAAATGTGCTGTAGAGAGGTTAATGGGCTGCTCCTCATCATCTGCTGGCCCAGATGCTGCTGAAGAGGACACGGCAAGCTTGCTCCAGCGACCGGGTCGGGTCGGGATCCGTCTGGATTGGTACGGTCCTTCTCCCGGATCGTGCTGCGATGCACAGGCCACTGCTGGAGGGGTTACTCTGGACCCTAATGACGCAGATGGAGCTTCAGGCAGGAGCGCCACTCGAACTGAAGAGCCAGGTGACTGTCGGGTTGTGCACGGCGCTACAGGTGCTGTGGCTGGGCACTGCGCGGCTGACATGAATCCTTTGGGCCGCCTCCCTATGCCTTCCATGCACGCTATGCCGGATCAGGTTGGACTCCATCATGAAGGTTACGACCCATCTATCAGCCCATGCGCCGCTGCACATATCATTGCTGGAGGAGGTGCCTTGGACGCTAATGATGCGGCGGGAGCACGAGGCTTTGGAGCTGGGAATTGCGCGGCTGACATGATACCTAAGGGAGGCATTCCTATGCCTTCAGTGATTGATGCATCGGTGACAAGAGGAAATGAAGTCTCCAGGGAAGACGGGTTTGACGGAGAGACAAAGAAGCCAAGTTCATTGCTGGGGAAGGAAATTACACGTGGCCAGGATAAGACTCTTGAGGACGGTAATGGGGCAGGAATGATACACCCTGCTGCTGCTAGCCTTGTTGAGGGCAGTGGCGATAACGGTGCATACGTGTGTGCTGGTACCGGGGACCAAAGATTCAGTGATGGTAAGGCTCTTGAAAGAGAAGCGCAGATGATTGAGGATAAAAAGACTTGGGATCTGGCAGTAGAATCTGGAGCAATGCAGTGCGATGAAGATGATGACATAATGGTAATTTTACAGGAACAGAATGAAGCGCTTGCCCAAAAGAGGAGACTGGCTAAGCAGAAAGAGAAGGCACGTAGATGCAGACCGAAAAAGCTCAATAAGGTGTGTAACAAAGGTTTATTATGATTTTTAGCTGTTGGAATGTTAGGGGGTTAGGAGGGATTGGAAAGGTGAGTATGATAAAAGATCTCAAAAAGAAACAGAAGCTGAATATGTTAGGCCTGATTGAATCTAAAATGCAAGCTGTGACTAAGTTTGATGTAGTACGTATTTGGGGAAGCGATGCTGTGGGGTGGGAGTATGTGGGTTCGGATGGCACCTCCGGGGGGTTGCTGCTAATGTGGGATGACTTGTTTTTTAGAATGCATAACTGTTATAAAGGAGAGAGATGGCTATGTGTCGAAGGAGTCTTATTGAAAAATAATTTTCACTGTGCTTTCTGTTTGGTATATGATGCTCATACAAGGGTTGAAAAACTTGCAGTGTGAGAGGAACTGAGTTTCATAGATGGTCTATGTCACGTTCCGATATGCTATATGGGTGATTTTAACGAGTTTACACAGGTTGAAGAGAGAAAAGGCCAGGACAGGTTAACAGGCTCTGCAGAAGATTTTAAGTGTTGGATACAAGATATGCAGTTAATGGATCTACCGTTGAATGACCGAAAATTTACATGGTTTAGAGGCAACTCTTGCAGCCGCATTGATAGAGTTCTAGTGAGTGTAGAATGGACGGAGGAGTTCCCGGAGATTCGATTAAAAGGGGGACCGAGAGGCCTGTCAGATCACTGCCCAATTATAGTGGAGGATACCAATTCTAGAGGCGGCCCACGACCTTTTCGTAGCTTGGACTCCTGGTTTACACATGACGGGTTCCTAAGAATGGTCAGAGAAGAATGGAGGGATCTTGGTGAGCTACAATTCACAGATAAGTTGAAGGCTTTAAGGATGCCTTTGGGAAGATGGCACAAGGACAATTTCGATGACATGGACAAGAAAATACAGCGCTTTGAGGAGGAGATAAGGAAGCTAGATGATTTGGTAGGAAACGGAGTTTATGATGATACAGTGGAGGCTAGAAGGAAGGCCTTAGTAGGCTGTTGCAAGCAGTGGTATGTCAGAAAAGAATTACACTGGAAGCAGATGTCGCGCTCCAGGCATGCGAAGGATATGGATATGAATACTAGGTACTTCCATAACCTGGCGTCGGCAAGAAGGAGGAATAATAGACTAGATGCCTTGGTAATTAACGGAAGGTTGGTAAGAAATCAAGCTCGGATCAAGATTGCGATCAGAGATTTTTACAAAGATTTGTACCACCAGGAGAGTTCACCGGTTGTGGGTTTCAGAGACAGTCTGGTAAATCAAATTGATGTAGAAGACTCAATAGCTCTGGAGAGATTACCGACAATGGAAGAGATAAAGGAAGCTGTTTGGGATTGTGAATCTTTCAAGGCTCCAGGGAGTGACGGATATAATATGAATTTCATCCAGAAATGCTGGGACGAGATTGGTGCAGAGTTCATGATAGCTGTTCTGAATTTCTTTCGATCGTCAAGGTTGCCTTCGGATTCCAATATTACTTGGGTGGCCCTTGCACCAAAGTTCACAGGAGCAAAGGAGATCAAGGATCTTCGACCGATCAGCATGGTAGGTTGTGTGTATAAAGTAATCTCCAAAGTGATGGTTAGGAGGATGAGATCAGTCATGCCAGGTCTAGTGGGGGAGACCCAGAGCACATTTGTGAAGGGACAGAAAATACATGATGGAGCTCTTATTGCATGTGAAACAGTGCACTGGTTAAGGACAAAGAGGAAGAAAGCGGCAATTATCAAGTTAGACTTCCAGAAGGCTTATGACCGGGTAAAGTGGAGCTTTGTGGATATTGTGCTACAGAAGATGGGCTTTGGATGGAGATGGAGGGAATGGGTGAAGGAGTGCCTGGGTACAGCGTCTATGTCGATCCTGATTAATGGCTCACCATCTAAACCTTTCAAGATGGAGAGGGGCTTGAGACAAGATGATCCACTATCTCCATTTCTGTTTGTTCTGGTTGTTGATATTCTTCATAGGATGGTAGAGGAGGCAATTAGGAACAAACGTATTTTGCCGCTACTGGTTGGTAAGGACAATATAGAGTTATCACACTTGCAGTTTGCAGACAACACTATATTGTTCTGTCCACCAGAGGAGGAGACCATCAGGAACTATGCTAGATTGCTAAGATGCTTTGAGATGATGTCAGAGCTATCTATTAACTTTGATAAGTCAAGCTTAATCCCAATAAATTGTGATCAGCAGTGGACTTACAACATGTGTAGCTTATTGGGATGCAAGGAGGCTAGTCTTCTAGTCAGATATCTCGGTATTTCCTTAGGAGCAAATTTGAGATTGGTCAGGACCTGGAAACCGATAATTGACAAGGTTGAGGGAAAGCTCAGCTTGTGGAAGGCAAAAGTTCTCAATAAAGCGGGTAAGCTTGTACTTATCAAATCTGTGTTAAATAGCTTGCCGGTGTACTATTTGAGCTTGTATAAGATGCCAAAAGCTGTGGCAGATAAGTTGATATCGTTGTAGAGGAGGTTCCTATGGAGCAAAGAGGGAGGCAGAAATGGTTTGGCACTAGTAAAGTGGGAGATTGTTCAGGCCCCTAAAAAGGCGGGTGGGTTGGGGGTGGGTGATGCAGTGATTAGAAACACTGCACTTCTGTTCAAGTGGTAGTGGCGGTTTTCAAAAGAGGAGTGTCCATTCTGGAAGAGGGTCGTGTGCTCATGCTATGACTTAAACCTTAATGTGATGTTATCAGCTCAGACATTACCTACTAGAGGGGGCTCTTGGAAGGATATCTGTCAGTTGCAGGTCAGGGACAGTAATGTGAGAGAGAAGATAATAGAGGGGTTATCTATGGAGGTAGGTGATGGAAGGCGGACTCGATTCTGGGAAGATGTTTGGTTACAAAGTGGTCCGTTAAAGATGAGTTTTCCGAGACTTTTCTCTGTTTCAAACCAAACAGGATCTGTTATAGGGGACTGTGGGTTTTGGGATGGTTAGAGTGGATCTGAAATTTCCAGTGGAGAAGAGAGTTATACCAATGGGAGCTGGAATTAGTGGACTGGCTACATGAAACCTTAAGGCCGATTAAGCTAGCTCATGGAAAGCAAGACAGAGTTGTTTGGAAGTTCGACAAGGAAGGTATATTTTCAACTAACTCTTTTGTGCAGGTGATGCAGTTAAAATTCCTCCCGGAAGAAATAACTAGCTACAGCTTCACCTGAACCATTTGGAAAGGTTTGGTTCCGCCGCGAGTAGAGTTATTTATTTGGTTTACTTTGATAGGAAGAGTTAACACTAAAGAAAGACTGGGTAGACTGGGAATTATTAGCCAGGGTGATAACATATGCGTGTTGG
Source organism: Arachis ipaensis (assembly GCF_059453495.1). Lineage (NCBI taxonomy): Eukaryota > Viridiplantae > Streptophyta > Magnoliopsida > Fabales > Fabaceae > Arachis > Arachis ipaensis. The sequence goes on from NC_142436.1 coordinate 25,656,393, forward strand.
GTAAAAAAGACGTAGAATATATTCACCACTTGTTTCTGGGCTGTGAGTTTACTTGGCAGGTGTGGTGTTATTGGCTACGTGACTTTGGGAGATTGTGGTCTTTTTCGGGCTCGCTAAAAGAACACTTTGAGAGCTGGACAGGTGTTGCTAATAGGAAGGGAGAACGCAACAAGTGGCTCATATGTTTTTTTTTTTTCGGTTATTTGGAACGTTTGGCTAGAAAGGAATGGGCGGCTTTTCAATATGAAGGAAGGGAGTACGGAGGAGGTGTTCCAAAAATCCTTAATCAATTTCAGAGAGTGGAGTAGCTTGGATCCCTTTTGTTATTGATGGCAATATCGGAGATGACAATAGAGATAGTTGTCTATTTATAGTCTTTACATGTTTTCCTGTCTGTTTGTTCTATCGCTCCACTTTACTGTGTTGAGCTCATTTGTTCAAAAAAAAAAAAAATTTCTATCCATCGTTGATTACTATCTCGATTTATGAGTTTAGGAGTTAGATTTTTTAATCAAAGTTTGCATATTGTGATTCTAGAATCAACCGTCAACATTTTCATTGGTTGAATGTCAAAATATTTTTTTTTGAATTTTTTTATTTAATTTTAATTTTTTTATTATTAAGCTAAAATATATAATCATTTGCAAGAATGTAACTCTACATTTCTAAACTATAATTATTTAAGATTAAATCATGTTTAGCATATTTAGATTACATATTCGAAAGAGTGACGTTGGTTAAATAAAATCAAGAGGCAGCTTTTTGGAGTATACATTTTACTTTTCATTTCTTTTTTAACGAATAAAAAATTTACTAGAATTTGTTAGGGATCCATAACGAATTGAATATTAACAACCACATGCAAATCAATTAAAGAAAAAGGAAGAAGATCGATGAGCTTCAAATCATGAGGTAAACGTTTGTTTGATCCTTCATATGGATGCGATTAATTTAATACTCGTAGGACTATTCTTCTTTAATATATATATATATATATACCTAAGAATAAGAATGGAATAATAAGAGAATGAATTAAAGCCAAAAGTTTAGCGGCAAAGAATCATGCTCTTTCTAATGATATTTATTTGTTTATTTTTCTTCAACTCCACTCATCATCACAAGATTGTTCTATTAATTATCGTCACCTCCTATATCAATTAGGTATTTGGATATGATCCAAGTTTGTTTAACGAACAATATTGATTGAGCAATTATGAGATAAAACAGTTGTTTTTAAGAGGGATATTCTAATCTAGCTATGGGACCAATACCATGAATTTGATCTCTGGAAATTATATATTCTTTCTTTTGTTTTGTTAGTACTTTTGAGTTCTATATATTACAAAAAGAAAAACAAAAATGCTATATATGCACACAAAAAAATAATAACTAAATCAGTCATTCAATATTGTGTGTAAATATATGTGTTATTTAATTCTATTTCAATATATATATTTTGTATTTTATGTATTCTATATAAATAATTAATTTAATAATTAATTTTTTATATATATAATATGATCATATTAAAAATTCAACTAACCCGATGCAGCCAAACAGAAGTCTTATGAAATAAAAATCTTTTAACATAAATTTAATCAATCTATTGACAGATTTCAAGCTCGAAATCTTTGGTTGAGAGATCATATGGTATCTATTAACTTGGTTAAAATTATAATTTATTTACTATATAATCACTAATCATTCAAAAACAACTTAAGGTCTTTCATTTAATTTATGATGGAAAATCTTTTGAAATGCTTTTGTGGTTCCAAATCTAAATGGGATGCCTTGACAATCGTCTAGACAGAGAATAAATTGGTCAGCAAAATCATGGTGGGTTCTTAGGATCATGCTTTAATGCAAAATGGTTAATTTTAATTATTAGCAATAAATGAACAAGAATAATATCATCATCTTGTCATTTTTATACCTAATAACTTTATTCTACTCCCTAGCATGTGCACTACTAGAGGGTATATATATTGTAATAATGTCTTTGTGTTGACCACCAAATTGTATTTGAATCTTTAAATCCACAATGATATTCTAATGTAGTAGCTAGCTAGCTAGTTTACATGTTTAATTATATTTAAGTGATATTATTCTCTTTTTCTTTCTTTAAAATAAAATATCTAGATTCCTTTTTTCTTTTCTTTTCATTTTTTTGTGTGAATAATTCTATCTATATTTTAAGGCAGTGTTATTAGAAAAACAGCAAAAATCAAAAAATAAAAAAAAGAAAGAAAAAAAAAAAGAAAAACAACATACATTTTAAAATTTAAAAGTACACATCCAAAATTCATGTCGTTTAATTTTTGTTGTTTCTCCAAATTTATCTTATTGAATAAGAGAGCAGCACTAAACATTTTTTAAAGACACGACATTAGGTTACAGTGACTTATTAATTAACACCATTGCACAAGTGATTTATATATAATAGTGAGTTAACTTCAAGTTTCTCAAAATTGAATCGGTCATTAATTTAGTAGTGTTAAAAATTTAAAAATTTAGAGACTCAACTGAGATTCAATCAGAATTGAATTGAATATAATAAAATAACATATTTATAAATATATATTTTTTGAAAAAAATATTTTTTTATGTTTTATTATTTTAAACCGGTTAACTGTTAATAGAATGTATCGATTTATCTAATTAACTAATTTTCTCATTAAATTTTTTATTCTTTGATCGATTCATTACTAATTAATTTTTTACTTCAATCGAATCGATTTACTGACCAATTCTTAATTAACTCAATTGAATGGACCAATTCAATTGGATTCTCAGAATTTTGGTTCATATACACTTTTTATTAATGAAATATATATAAATAATAACACACGTGAAACTAGTTAAAATAATAAATGTTTAGCTTTATTGAAAAAGGTCTTGACCCTTGAGTCGTTCAAATATTTTTAGTGATATCTGTAAAAAGAAAGATATTTTAGGGAAAAAAAAAGTTGTACATCAAATTCCTCATAGTTCCTAATATATATATATAGTATAAATAAATATAATACATACATTCAAAAATATTTTGATCATCGATCTCATGTTCGCATCTCATATTTTTCTCATATTATTATTGGAGGATATATACGTTTCTCATATATCCGAGTTTATAATGGGATAATACTAGGGGTGTAATCGGTTCGGTTTGGTTCGGTTTTGAACCGAAAATTAATCGAATCGATAAGTTTGGTTTTTCACTGATGTCAACCGTTTGGTTTGTTATTATTTGGACAATCGAAACGAACCGAACCGAACCAATAACGGTTTAGTTTGATCGATTTTTTCGGTTTTTGAAATTAATAATCAGAATTTAAATTACTATAAAATCAAGTTTAAAACCATCAATAATCTAGAATAACAAGATTATATCACATCCAAATTCAATACAAATTCAACTTGTCACAACAATTAAACATAAAACAAAAACAATTAAAAATGTCTAGCAAACAACAAAAACAAACGCATTTTAAAATATACTAAAAACCTAAACAGCCACTTTAAACCAAATAAAAACCAAACAGCCACCATGTTTAATCTGAATCTACACCAGACTCATCATCATCTTCCCCGGTTGGTACAATTTCTACAAAAACAAAACAAAAAAATCAATATAGAATTATAGATTATAAACATAAACATAATGCTTTAAGAAAAATCAGCACTAAAAGTATTGTTTCCAACAACAAATTCAGCATTAAAACATGTTCAAGAAATAATAATAACAACAACAATAATAATAATAATAATAATAATAATAATGCTTTAAGAATTCTTAGAAGTGAGAACAATGTAGAATATGTCATGTTACTTCTCAAACGCAACGTGTACACCTCCCAAGCATAGTTGCCACATGTTACTTCTCAAATACAACGTGTCCACCTCAAACACCACCTTGATTCTTTCACATCCATAACAAATTCATATATTAGCATTATCAATTATGAAGTCAAGGGAACAATTGAAGGAAGAAAGAGCTGAACAAACTCCGAAAAATGTTTTATTTGTAAAAGTGCATTGCAAAGTTGTTTAAAATGATTTTCATGAAGATCTGAAAAATTATACATCACCAAATAAATTATAGATGGAGAGAAACTTCATCCATCGTCCATTGAGAACGGAAATGGGATCTAAAAAAGTTCCAGAGGTTATTGAATAAGATATATCGAAAACATTGAACATAAACTATCATAAGCTCTTCCTAGTGAACCATAAAGAGTCACTTCCAATAATACACAATACAAGTGAAACTTAGAATTATCACTTTTGAGCAAAATCTACATATGTAATGGAACTTAATAAGAAGATAATCTCTACAACTACCAATTGCCATCAAGAACAAAAGAGCTATTTCTCATTTAAATGTTATAAATAAAGAATAATAGACAACAATAAAAAAAGAGAATAACAAGTGCACCAAGTACATCGATACTATGATCTGCAAATATACAAGGATATGAGATTCAGCATAAAATTCATGGCACAAACACTATTATCGCTAAATGAGATAAGTAAAATTTGCTTACGAACAAGAAAGAAAGATATAAGGTTGTGAATCACATAATACTCCAAAACATACTCTCTCTGGAGTTGTGTAACATTGATCATTTGGTTTTGCAGTCCTAGTAGCAATACGAGCCATAAGCATATTCCCCCTATACCAGCACTTGCTGTACACCTATTGGTTTCATAGATCTCTTTTCTAATTGATGAAGCCAAAAGTTCAGGATCTTCAACCATAGAGCATAGTTTGAAACCAAAAAACTGAGCAAACAATATGGCTGATTGAGTTATATATAAATTGGTATATATCCAACCATAACTACGAGCTGGGTAATTTGCAGAGGAAATCTCAGATGTTCCCTTCGAATTATTTGAGTGACATACAGCTACAGGCTTGTCCAACAACGCAGGTTTGTTTCTGATAACCACAGAAATGAAAAAGCAGTCCTGGGGCAGCACACAGTATTCCAACACAACATTATTCTTAAAGTTTAAGCCCATAATGCAGGTATTAGTAAAAAAAAAAGCAAAAAAATAAAACTGGGATGGGAGTGCTGCTCGGCGACTGGAGTGCTGCTCCGCTTAGGGTTTGTTGCCACGGCTTATGACTGGACGGCGGCTTCGAGCGACGGTGGAGGGCGCGAACTGGATGATGCTTCTGGGCTTCTGGCTACACGACGGCACTGCTCTTTGCTACGCCTGCGAGTCTGCGACAGAGATGAACTGATGACTTGCGACGGCTTCGAGCGATAGAGATGAACGGATGACTTGCAACGGCTTCGAGCGACGGTGGAGGGATTCCTTGATGGTGGATGACGCTCTCTGGCTCTCTGGCTCTCTCAACCTCTTATTCTCTCAGTCGTGGCCGCATGGAGGAGGAAGAATGGAAGATGGAAGGGAAAGTGGGTGTCTGTGTGAGTGAGGCTGCGTGAGTGAAAGGGAAAGAGAGTGAAGGGGTTTCAGATTTAGGCTTTTATACCTAGGTTAAACTAAGGGTAAACTAGTAAAAACAACTATTAGAGAACATCTGTCTCGGTTCGGTTTTTACCAAACCAACCAAAAACCGAACCGAATCGATCGGTTTAATTCGAAAAAAACAAAAAAAAAACCAATTTTTTCGGTTTTTTATTTGGTTGTTGTAATTTTTGGTTCGGTTTTACGGTATTTTTCAGTTCGGTTCGGTAACTTACACCTCTAGATAATACCATACATTTCTCATATATGTTCTCATCTCATATTTTACACTACAAAAAATTTATTGATTATCTCTGAATTTACCATTAAATTTAGAACGGCATAATATCGTCAAATTTTTCGTCGGTTTGACATAATTTTTCATCATCCAAATAATATATCGTCAAATTCCTTAATCTGTCATTAATTTTGACGATAAATTTGGGCGTGAATCTAATTGAATTTCCTTCACAATCCAATCCAAGTCTTAACCAAAGCTCTACGCGCCAAACTAATCTCTCAATTAATGTAATTTAATTTAATAACACCAAATTTCATACATTTTAACATAGAATTTCACATATAATAGAATAAATCAATGGAGGAATATTTTCTTATCTTTTCTGATAGAACCTTAGGCAAAAACCCGCTAGGACGCAGGATTAATCCTCCCCTAAATATCAAAATCACAATTCCCTCCATATCTCAAACCCAAACTTGAAATTAGAAGCAAACTAAGAACTAGAGATGGGTTCTTGAGATTACTCACCATAAAAGTTAGATAGAAATGAAGAGGAAATCGAGAGCGACCCGTGACCACAAACGGGTCTTTGATCGAAGTTATGGATTGAAAGTTATGTAAGTTTGAAGATTAAAGTGAATAGTGGAGGCTAGGGCTTTGTTCTTCCTCTCCTCTCTCTATGTGTGCCCCTCTCTCTCAAATGGGAGTGGAGTGTGCTGAATTGTGAAGGGTGGAAGGCTTATAAGCCCTGGGCTTGGGCCCAACACGTGCCTGTTTGTGATTTTGGGTCCGTTGACCTTATCTTGGGACAAAACCTTTAAGATAAGTACTTGAGTTTATGTTCTTATATTTTTTCTTGACATTCATATAACAAAGTTCAAAATCTCAATATTCAAATTCAAACATATAAATTCTCAATATTTTTCAATTACTAAAGCTTAAAATCATAAATAAGAAATTGCGCAGCTAATACAAAAATCTTGAAAAATATCATCTTTTGTAAACATAACAAATTATGAATAACTTATTATTTAATTTCCAAAAAGTCTGGAGTCTTACATCCTATTCCACTTAAAAAATTTCTGTCCTCAAAAATTAACATAATATACAAAATATTTTAGAAGGGTGCTCATAATCACAACTGACTATGGATGTCCATAAACATTGAGGTGCGTTAGGAAGTGGATCAAGTCATATCTTAAGGAGAAAATCTAAACTAAAGAACTCTGATGGAAACAATAAAGCATAGCAAGGCAAAACAGTTCCAGCTGATTCAAGAAAATACGAGTTCGTAAATGAAGGCAACTGATCAACTTAATAGCAAGTTTCCAAAGATTCAAGAAGTAATTCACAAATAAGATTAAACAAGAATGTATGCAAACAAGGAAACAGGATTGGGAAATAATCAAATCACTTTTCAAGAAAGAAATCCGAAACAAGGAATTTCAATGCAAACTGCGAAGGAAGAGATATATCAAGCCATAAAGATACAAGCAAAGATTAAGATTCAAAATCAATCTATCTTTGAAATATAGCTTCTAAGGTTCCCCAAACCCCACGATTCGCATAACTTATCACTTCTATATCGTCTATGATAATCCATTAGTGTTCCCAAATACACAGACCAATGCCATTAGGTTGGCTATACCGAATACCACGAAATATGCACGGTAGACTAATAAAGTTAAATCTGTAGACAGTCATGTGCATAAAGCTCTAACCCCTGTCGTTCAGACGAGACCTACTACATGACAGACGCTTAGAGTATGCAATCGAAGCATAGTCAGTCCATTCCTAATAAGTAATAACATTTGCATATCATGTGGTAGGAATAATACACACAGAACTTGGAGGCCACGACCCAACAATCTCAGTAGAATGGGGAGGACGGCAATAACTCCTCTTCTTCTATTGTCGATCCTGATGCAGTGTGGTGCCAAACCACATCCGAGCCATACAAGAATCGTGTCTATGGGCTGGAGTCGTTCTTTGTCAGAAACCTCCGCACCTCCATCTTGAATGCTTCGTCCATCTCAGCCACTAGCCCTACAGATCCCGAGGACGTCAATTTGCACAAGCAGGTTCACTGCCTAACCCAGAGCCTTTAGGACCAGTGTCACTAGCTGCATCTGGCTAAGGAGAGATATAATGAGCTTCTCGCACGCATGGCAAAGAGGGATGCTCGCGATGCATAGACAAAGTCCATGAGGCAGTAGCTAAGGCAGAAGCTGGAGAAGATTCAGCGAATGCGATAATAGATGGCGGTCTACTATGGATGGGCTTCTCGTCCTCTACACAGGCACTAACACCCCCACCTAGATTTCTGAATCAGCAAGACCAGGGAGACAATGACGAAGATGATTATCAAGACCCCTAGTGATCAACATATAGTTTTGCTTTGTTTGATAGTACTATTAGTTTATCTGTTTGACTTTTTTTCTATACATTTGTTATTTCAGATTATAGTTGTATATGATTGATTAAGGATGTGTTTGGTATTTGGTGTTTGGTGTAAAGTATATAGGACAGAGTTATGTCTCAGTTTCCTATTTGAATAACCCTTTTCCCTTTCTCCTTCTCCTAGGGTTCTCTGTTCTCCCATGGCGCCAATCTTTCTCCTTCTCTTCTTCGCATTTCACCTTCCCCTTTGCTTCTTTGGTACTCGCCCAATCCTATTCTTACTCTACATTACTTTCACCAATTTCAAATTTCCTTTTTTTTTTGCGGATTGCATTCCATTTTTTTCCTGGCTGCCATGGAAATCGAGTGTCATGGAGTCGGTTCCTGATCTTCAAAATACCATGTACAAGGTCATTGATGGATACCTTTGCGTCTGCCTTTTTAATTCTTTTGGACCAATTGGTTGTGCAAGTTAGTGTTTCCCCTATAACTTCCGTTGCATTTTTGAAGAGAGAACACATGATGTTTCAATTGAAGGGAAGGAGATGTAAAGATGGTGGAAGGGGTAAATTAAGAATTTGAAAAGTTAAATGATGGTATTTTTGGAAAAAATATTGTTAAAGTTTCGATTTCCATCCCCGAAATTCTATCCCTTATGTCCTTATTTTCTGGAGGTATTGAAAGGACTGAAATTTTGTATCTCAAGACTAAAATTTTAGTTCCAGTCTCAAGCCAACAAACATAATATTGAGTCTTAGTCCCTCAATCGTAGTCCCAATACTTCAAAACAAACACTACCTAAATGTATTGTTAGATTTTCATTAATTTGTATTTGACTATTAATTCTTGATGTATTGATGATGATATATCAAGTTATAACAGGTATTTTGTATAGCCATTCAAAAAAAAAGAATTAAAATTTAAGTTACTATTGGATTTATTATCAGTTGAATCTACCTGTAGTTAATAATTTAATTATTAATAAATAATATATTACTGTCGAATTTATCGAGAGCTAAATTCAATGATGTAAACATGCGAAAACCTAATTTATAGCGCCAAAGTTACTGTTGAAAATTTTTCAACAGTAACAACCTCCAGAGTTTTGCCAATTGAAAGTTTATATCCGCTCCTAATTCTGTTGGTAATTAACAGTGGACAAAAAAATCTGCTAATAAATAGTTACCAGCAAAGTTTTCATCGTCTGATTTAGTCCGCCGCTAAATCTAACAGTAAACAGTTTACGGGCAAATTTTTTTAATAATTCAACTAATAAATCTGACGGCATTCAGCGACTTTTTGTAGTGTTACTATATTGAATAAATATGGTCATATTATTATATTGATCTATCAACATTTCCTAAGTAAATTTTAGATTAATTGCTTGTTGTTAACAATAACAGTACCAATCATTCCCAGATAACGGAGGGCCATTGGTGGCTATAGCTACGGCACATAAGAATCTAGGCATCTGATATTTTCTTATCTAATTTTGAATTAGTATTATTTATATATTTTCAATTATATAATCTATGTTGAATCCATATATTATTATTATTGGTGCTGTTAGAAACCAAAAAAGAAGATCTGAGGAATATGTCATGTATGTTTGTTTCGTGTTTAAACAATATATAAGTTTTTTATAGATGTTAAACAAATCATAAAAGAATCAAACTGAATAATATACAAATATTCTAGTATTAAATACTACTCTAACATTTTCCCTTAAATTCAAGAAGAAAACAACGAGACTATTTTGAATTTGGAAATTAGTTTCAAAATCTAGTAGGACGATGGGCCTAATTAGGTCATGATATCAACAATCTAATATAGAATTGCAACTCCTAACAGAAAGTAGACAAATAACACTAAGGTGTTGTTTATATGTGTTTCACTTAATTTTTGGTATATCTCGACAGGGTATCGAATCAAACTTGTATCAGAATCACAATTCGGAGAGCAGATACTACTCTTCTAAAAAAGAGTGAGCTTAATCCGGAAATTACTTAATAATAGTATCGAATTGACTTACTGGTATACGAAATTGTGATCATCAACAATGGCGCCAAAGGACTTGGAGCTCTTAAACATGAATCACACTTTGTCACAATTCCGCACAACTAACCAGCAAGTGTACTGGGTCGTCCAAGTAATACCTTACGTGAGTAAGGGTCGATCCCACGGAGACTGTCGGCTTGAAGCAGGCTATGGTCACCTTGTAAATCTCAGTCAGGCGAATTCAGATGGTGATGGAGAATTGATAATTAAAAGATAAATAAAACATAAAATAAAGATAGAGATACTTATGTAATTCTTTGGTTGGAATTTCAGATAAGCGTATGAAGATGCTTTGTTCCTCCTGAACCTCTGCTTTTCTATTGCCTTCTTCCAATCATTCATACTCCTTTCCATGGCAAGCTTTATGTTGGGCATCACCGTTGTCAATGGCTACTTCCCGTCCTCTCAGTGAAAACGTTCCAAATGCGCTGTCACCGCACGGCTAATCATCTGTCGGTTCTCGATCATGTCGGAATAGGATCCATTGATCCTTTTGCGTCTGTCACACGCCCAACAATCGCGAGTTTGAAGCTCGTCACAGCCATCCCTTCCCAGATCCTACTCAGAATACCACAGACAAGGTTTAGACGTTCCGGATCTCAGGAATGGCCGCCAATAATTCTAGCTTATACCACGAAGGTTCTAATCTAAGATTAGAAACCCAAGAGATACGCATTCAAGCCATTGCTAGTAGAACAGAGGTGGTTGTCAGGCACATGTTCATAGGTGAGAATGATGATGAGTGTCACGGATCATCACATTCATCAAGTTAAAGAACGAATGAATATCTTGGAGAAGAAATAGACTTGAGTTGAATAGAAAAACAATAGTACTTTGTATTAATTCATGAAGAACAGCAGAGTTCCACACCTTAATCTATGGTGTGTAGAAACTCAACCGTTGAAAATACAAAAGTGATAATGGTGTAAGCATGACCGAATGGCCAGCCTCCAAGGTCTAGGGACTAAACGTCCAAAGATGAAAATACAATAGTATAAGGTCCTATTTATAGAGAACTAGTAGCCTAGAGTTTACAGAAATCAGTAATTAATGCAGAAATCTTCTTCCGGGCCCACTTGGTGCGTTCTTGGGCTGAGCATTGAAGCTTCCATGTGTAGAGACTTTTCTTGGAGTTAAACACCAGCTTTTGTGCCAGTTTGGGCGTTTAACTCCAGCTTTTGTGCCAGTTTTGGAGTTAAACGCCATAATTCTTGAGCTGACTTGGAACGCCGGTTTGGGCCATCAAATCTCGGGCAAAGTATAGACTATTATATATTGTTGGAAAGCCCAGAATGTCTACTTTCGAACGCAATTAAGAGCGCACCAATTGAGCTTCTGTAGCTCCAGAAAATTTACTTCGAGTGCAGGGAGGTCAGAATCCAACAGCATCTGCAGTCCTTTTTCAGCCTCTGAATCAGATTTTTGCTCAGGTCCCTCAATTTCAGCCAGAAAATACCTGAAATCACAGAAAAATACACAAACTCATAGTAAAGTCCAGAATTGTGATTTTTATTTAAAAACTAATAAAAATATAACAAAAACTAACTAAAATATACTAAAAACATACTAAAAACAATGTCAAAAAGCGTATAAATTATCCGCTCATCACAACACCAAACTTAAATTGTTGCTTGTCCCCAAGCAACTGAAAATCAAATAAGATAAAAAGAAGAGAATATACAATGAATTCCAAAAACATCTATGAAGATCAGTATTAATTAGATAAGCGGGGCTTTTAGCTTTTTGCTTCTGAACAGTTTTGGCATCTCACTTTATTCCTTGAAGTTCAGAATGATTGGCATCTATAGGAACTCAGAATCCAGATAGTGTTATTGATTCTCCTAGTTAAGTATGTTGATTCTTGAACACAGCTACTTTATGAGTCTTGGCCGTGGCCCTAAGCACTTTGTTTTCCAGTATTACCACCGGATACATAAATGCCACAGACACATAACTGGGTGAACCTTTTCAGATTGTGACTCAGCTTTGCTAGAGTCCCCAATTAGAGGTGTCCAAGGTTCTTAAGCACACTCTTCTTTTTGCTTTGGACCTCAACTTTAACCGCTCAGTCTCAAGTTTTCACTTGATACCTTCACGCCACAAGCACATGATTAGGGACAGCTTGGTTGAGCCGCTTAGGCCAGGATTTTATTCCTGTGGGCCCTCCTATCCACTGATTCTCAAAGCCTTGGATCCGTTTTATCACCCTTGTCTTTTGGTTTAAAGGGGTATTGGCTTTTTTTGCTTGCTTTTTTTTTGACTATATCTTTTTTCTGCAAGCTTTTCACTGCTTTTTCTTGCTTCAAGAATCAATTTTATGATTTTTCAGATCATCAGATAACATTTCTCCTTTTTCCATCATTCTTTCAAGAGCCAACAATTTTTAACATTCATAAACAATCAAATTAAAAAATATGCACTGTTCAAGCATTCATTCAGAAAAACAATAGTATTGCCACCACATTAAACTGTTTTAAAATTTGAAATTCATGCACTTCTTTTTCTTTTTCAATTAAAAACATTTTTCTTTTAAAAAAGGTGATGGATTCATTTTCATAACTTTAAGGCATAAACACTTAGACACTAATGATCATGTAATAAAGACACAAACATAAATAAACATAAGCATAAAAATTCGAAAAACAGGAAAATAAAGAACAAGGAAATTAAAGAACGGGTCCACCTTAGTGATGGCGGCTTGTTCTTCCTCTTGAAGATCTTATGGAGTGCTTGAGCCCCTCAATGTCTCTTCCTTGCCTTTGTTGCTCCTCTCTCATGGTTCTTTAGTCTTCTCTAATTTCATGGAGGAGGATGGAATGCTCTTGGTGCTCCACCCTTAGTTGTCCCATATTGGAACTTAATTTTCCTAGGGAGGTGTTGATTTGCTCCCAATAGTTTTGTGGAGGAAAATGCATCCCTTGAGGCATCTCAGGAATTTCATGATGAGGAAATTCCTCATGCTCTTGTCCATGAGTGGGATCTCTTGTTTGCTCCATCCTTTTCTTAGTGATGGGTTTGTCCTCATCAATGAGGATGTCTTTCTCTATGTCAATTCCAGCTGAATTGCAGAGGTGATAAATGAGATGAGGGAAGGCTATCCTTGCGACAGTGGAGGACTTGTCCGCCACCTTGTAGAGTTCTTGGGATATAATCTCATGAACTTCTACTTCCTCTCAAATCATGATGCTATGAATCATGATAGCCCGGTCTATAGTAACTTCAGATCGGTTGCTAGTAGGAATGATTGAGCGTTGGATGAACTCCAACCATCCCCTAGCCACGGGCTTGAGGTCATGCCTTCTTAGTTGAACCGGCTTCCCTCTTGAATCTCTCTTCCATTGAGCGCCCTCTTCACAGATGTCCATGAGGACTTGGTCCAACCTTTGATCAAAGTTGACCCTTCTAGTGTATGGGTGTGCATCTCCTTGTATCATGGGGTTGTGAGAACTTCCCAACCTCTTCTTCGAATCTCATATCGGATCTCCGGATATTCGCCCTTTTTGAGCTTAAAAGGGACCTCGGGGATCACCTTCTTCTTGGCCACAACTTCATAGAAGTGGTCTTGATGCACCCTTGAGAGGAATCTCTCCATCTTCCATGACTCGGAGGTGGAAGATTTTGCCTTCCCTTTCCTCTTTCTAGAGGTTTCTCCGGCCTTTGGTGCCATTAATGGTTATGTAAAAACAAAAAAAGCTTTAGCTTTTACCACACCAAACTTAGAAGGTTGCTCGTCCTCAAGCAAAAGAAGAAAGAAGAGAGTAGAAGAAGAAGAAATAGAGGAGATGGAGTGGGCTTTGTGTTTCGGCCAAGGGGGAGAGGTAGTGTGTATGTTGTGTGAAAATGAAGGAGTGAAGATGGGTTTATATAGAAGTGGAGAGGGGGGGTACGGTTCGGCCATTATGGGTGGGTTTGGGTGGGGAAGTGGTTTGAATTTGAATGGTGAGGTAGGTGGGGTTTTATGAAGGATGGATGTGAGTGGTGAAGAGAATGGTGGGATTTGATAGGTGAGGGGTTTTTGGGGAAGAGGTATTGAGGTGATTGGTGAATGGGTGAAGAAGAGAGAGAGAGATGGGGTAGGTGGGGATCCTGTGGGGTCCACAGATCCTGAGGTGTCAAGGATTTCTCATCCCTGCACCATGTGGCGTGCAAAAACGCCCCTTGCTGCCAATCCTGGCGTTAAACGCCAGGCTGCTGCCCATTTCTGGCGTTTAACGCCAGCTTCTTGCCCATTCCTGGCGTTAAACGCCAGTCTGGTGCCCATTTCTGGCGTTAAACGCCCAGAATGGTGCCAGACTGGGCGTTTAACGCCCATTCTGCTACTCTTACTGGCGTTTAAACGCCAGTAAGTTTCTCCTCCAGGGTGTTCTATTTTCATTCTATTTTTCCTTCTATTTTTGCTTCTTCAATTATTTTTGTGACTTCACATGATCATCAACCTACAGAAAACATAAAATAACAAATAGAAAATAGAAATTTAACATAGATAAGTAAAAATTGGGTTGCCTCCCAACAAGCGCTTCTTTAATGTCAATAGCTTGACAGTGGCTCTCATGGAACTTCACAGATATTTAGAGCAATGTTGGAACCTCCCAAAACCAAACTTAGAGTTTGAATGTGGGGGTTCAACACCAAACTTAAAGTTTGGTTGTGGCCTCCCAACATCAAACTTAGAGTTTGACTGTGGGGGCTCTGTTTGACTCTGTATTGAGAGAAGCTCTTCATGCTTCCTCTCCATGGTGACAGAGGGATATCCTTGAGCTTTAAACACAAGGGAGTCTTTATTCACTTGAATGATCAATTCTCCTCTGTCAACATTAATCACAGCTTTTGCTGTGGCTAGGAAGGGTCTGCCAAGGATGATGGATTCATCTATACACTTCCCAGTCTCTAGGATTATGAAGTCAACAGGGATGTAGTGGTCTTCAACCTTTACCAAGACATCCTCTACAAGTCCATAAGCCTGTTTCTTTGAATTGTTTGCCATCTCCAGTGAGATTCTTGCAGCTTATACCTCGATGATCCCTAGCTTCTCCATTACAAAGAGAGGCATGAGGTTTATACTTGACCCTAGGTCACACAGAGCCTTCTCAAAGGTCATGGTGCCTATGGTACAAGGTATTAAGAACTTTCCAGGATCCTGTCTCTTCAGAGGGAATTTCTACCTTGTCAGGTTATCCAGTTCTTTAATGAGCAATGGAGGTTCATCCTCCCAAGTCTCATTACCAAATAACTTGGCATTTAACTTCATGATTGCTCCAAGGTACTTAGCAATTTCTTCAGTAACATCTTCATCCTCTTCAGAGGAGGAATACTCATCAGAGCTCATGAATGGCAAAAGTAAATTCACTGGAATCTCTATGGTCTCAGTGTGAGCCTCAGATTCCCATGGTTCCTCATTAGGGATGTCCATGGAGGTCAGTGGACGTCCATTGAGGTCTTCCTCAGTGGAGATCACTGCCTCTTCCTCCTCTCCAGGTTCGGCCGTGTGGGTTGTGGTTATGGCCTTACACTCTCTTTTTGGATTCTCTTCTGTGTTGCTTGGGAGAGTACTAGGAGGGAGTTCAATAATTTTCTTACTCAGTTGACCCACTTGTGCCTCCAAATTTCTAATGGAGGACCTTGTTTCAGTCATGAAACTTTGAGTAGTTTTAATTAGATCAAAGACAATGGTTGCTAAGTCAGAGTGGCTTTGCTTAGAATTCTCTGTCTGTTGCTGAGAAGGTGATGGAAAAGGCTTGCTATTGCTAAACCTGTTTCTTCCACCATTATTGTTGTTGAAACCTTGTTGAGGTCTCTGTTGATCCTTCCATGAGAGATTTGGATGATTTCTCCATGAAGGATTATAGGTGTTTCCATAGGGTTCTCCCATGTAATTCACCTCTTCCATTGTTGGGTTCTCAGGATCATAAGCTTTTTCTTTAGAGGAAGCTTCCTTAGTACTGCCTGTTGCTTCTTGCATTCCAAACAGACTTTGAGAAATTATATTGACTTGTTGAGTCAATATTTTGTTCTGAGCTAGTATGGTATTCAGAGTGTCAATTTCAAGAACTCCTTTCTTCGGATTTGTCCCATTATTCACAGGATTCCTTTCAGAGGTGTACATGAATTGGTTAGTTGCAACCATTTCAATGAGTTCTTGAGCTTCTGCAGGCGTCTTCTTCAGATGAAGAGATCCTCCAGTAGAGCTATCCAATGCCATCTTGGATAGTTCAGACAGACCATCATAGAAAATACCTATGATGCTCCATTCAGAAAGCATGTCAGAAGGACATCTTCTGATCAATTGCTTGTATCTTTCCCATGCTTCATAGAGGGATTCACCTTCCTTCTGTCTGAAGGTTTGGACTTCCACTCTTAGCTTGCTCAATTTTTGAGGTGGAAAGAACTTTGCCAATAAGGCAGTGACTAGTTTTTTCCAAGAGTTCAGGCTTTCTTTAGGTTGTGAATCCAACTATGTCCTAGCTCTGTCTCTTACAGCAAAAGGAAAGAGCATAAGTCTGTAGACTTCAGGGTCAACCCCATTGGTCTTGACAGTGTCACATATTTGCAAGAATTCAGCTAAGAACTGATGAGGATCTTCCAATGGAAGTCCATGAAACTTGCAATTCTGTTGCATTAGAGAAACTAATTGAGGCTTAAGCTCAAAGTTGTTTGCTCCAATGGCAGGGATTGAGATGCTTCTCCCATAGAAGTCAGGAGTAGGTGCAGTAAAGTCACCAAGCACCTTCCTTGCATTGTTGGCATTGTTGTTTTCGGCTGCCATGGTTTCTTCTTCCTTGAAGAGCTCTGTTAGGCCCTCTAAAGAGAATTGTGCTTTAGCTTATCTTAGCTTTCTCTTTAAGGTCCTTTCAGGTTCAGGATTAGCTTGAACAAGTATGCCTTTATCTTTGCTTCTGCTCATATGAAAGAGAAGAGAACAAGAAAGTAGGGAATCCTCTATGTCACAGTATAGAGATTCCTTGAGGTGTCAGAGGAAAAGAAGAATAGAAGGAGGAGGTAGATAGAAGAGAATTTGAACATATAAAGAAGGAGGGAGTTCGAATTATACCTTGAGGAGGAGTGTTAATCCTTTAAATAGAAGGATGTGAGAAGAGGGGAAGAATTTTCGAAAATAAATTAAAAAGATTTTGAAATAATTAAAAGAAATTTGAAAATTTGAAAAAGATTTTTGAAAAAGATTTTGAAATTAAAAATTAAAAAGATATGATTGAAAATTAATTTTGAAAAAGATGTGATTGAAAAGATATGATTGAAAATCAGACTAAAAAGAGAAAGTTTTAAAACTAAAGTTGATTACTTGACTAACAAGAAATTAGAAGATATGATTCTAAAATTTAAAATTTGATCCTTTCTTAATAGGCAAGTAATAACTTTGAAAATTTTGAAGTAAATCTTTAATTATAGCAAGGATTTTCGAAAATAATAATAAAATAAAAAATGGAAAGAAATTGATTTTGAAGAGATATGATTGAAAAGATATGATTTGAAAAAGATTTGATTTTGAAAAATTATGAAAATTTGAAAAAAAATCTGAATTAAAAATAAAATCTCCCTCTTGTGTCCTTCTGGCGTTAAACGCCCAGAATGGCATCCATTCTGGCGTTTAACGCCCAAAATGCTACCCTTTTGGGCGTTAAACGCCCAGCCAGGTACCCTGGCTAGCGTTTAAACGCCAGTTTTCCTTCTTCACTGGGCGTTTTGAACGCCCAGCTTTTTCTGTTTGATTCCTCTGCTGAATGTTCTGAATCTTCAATTCTACATATTATTGACTTGAAAAGACACAATTTTGAAAATATTTTTGAATTTTTAATGATGAAAAACAATAAAAATTGCAACTAAGATCAAATAAACAATGCATGCAGGACACCAAACTTAAAAATTTTCATGTAGGAGACACTAACAAATTGAGAATGCATATGAGAAAAACAACAAAACACACAAAACAAGAGAATTTAAAGATCAGAGAAATGAAATCATCAAGAACAACATGAAGATTAATGAAGAACATATTGCATGTTTTCGAAAAATGCAAGAAGAATGCAATTGACACCAAACTTAAAAATTGATACTAAACTCAAACAATAAACATAAAATATTTTTGGTTTTATGGTTTTATAAATTTTTTTGTAATTTTTTGAAAATTATATGGAAAAGAAAATAAAGAGAATCAAAACTTTTAATAAGAATTCCAAGAATCATGCAATTTTAGTCTAAAGCTTCAGTCTAAAAAAATTAGACATGTTTGGCCAAGCTTCTGCAGGACATTACATTCAGCAGCTAAATTGATGAGAATCAATCAACTTTTGTGATGATAAGAACATCACCTTGAAACTCTAGAAAAAATTCTGAAAAGTACCTAATCTAAGCAACAAGATGAACCGTCAGTTGTCCAAACTCGAACAATCCCTGACAACGGCGCCAAAAACTTGGTATGCGAAATTGTGATCATCAACAATGGCGCCAAAGGACTTGGAGCTCTTAAACATGAATCACACTTTGTCACAATTCCGCACAACTAACCAGCAAGTGTACTGGGTCGTCCAAGTAATACCTTACGTGAGTAAGGGTCGATCCTACGGAGACTGTCGGCTTGAAGCAAGCTATGGTCACCTTATAAATCTCAGTCAGGCGAATTCAGATGGTGATGGAGAATTGATAATTAAAAGATAAATAAAACATAAAATAAAGATAGAGATACTTATGTAATTCTTTGGTTGGAATTTCAGATAAGCATATGTTGGGCATCACCGTTGTCAATGGCTACTTCCCGTCCTCTCAATGAAAACATTCCAAATGCGCTGTCACCGCACGGCTAATCATCTGTCGGTTCTCGATCATGTCGGAATAGGATCCATTGATCCTTTTGCGTCTGTCACACGCCCAAAAATTGCGAGTTTGAAGCTCGTCACAGCCATCTCTTCCCAAATCCTACTCAGAGTACCACAGACAAGGTTTAGACGTTCCGGATCTCAAGAATGGCTGCCAATAATTCAAGCTTATACCACGAAGGTTCCAATCTTAGATTAGAAACCTAAGAGATACGCGTTCAAGCCATTGCTAGTAGAACAGAGGTGGTTGTCAGGCACATGTTCATAGGTGAGAATGATGATGAGTGTCACGGATCATCACATTCATCAAGTTGAAGAACGAATGAATATCTTGGAGAAGAAATAGACTTAAGTTGAATAGAAAAACAATAGTACTTTGTATTAATTCATGAAGAACAGCAGAGCTCCACACCTTAATCTATGGTGTGTAGAAACTTCACCGTTGAAAATACAAAAGTGATAATGGTGTAAGCATGGCCGAATGGCCAGCCTCCAAGGTCTAGGGACTAAACGTCCAAAGATGAAAATACAATAGTATAAGGTCCTATTTATAGAGAACTAGTAGCCTAGGATTTACGAAAATCAGTAATTAATACAGAAATCTTCTTCCGGGCCCACTTGGTGTGTGCTTGGGCTGAGCATTGAAGATTCCATGTGTAGAGACTTTTCTTGGAGTTAAACGCCAGCTTTTGTGCCAGTTTGGGCGTTTAACTCCAACTTTTGTACCAGTTTTGGAGTTAAACGCCAGAATTCTTGAGCTGACTTGGAACGCCGGTTTGGGCCATCAAATCTCGGGCAAAGTATGGACTATTATATATTGCTGGAAATCCCAGAATGTCTACTTTCCAAAGCAATTGAGAGCGCGCCAATTGGGCTTCTGGAGCTCCAGAAAATCCACTTCGAGTGAAGGGAGGTTAGAATCCAACAGCATCTGCAGTCCTTTTTCAGCCTCTGAATCAGATTTTTGCTCAGGTCCCTCAATTTCAGCCAGAAAATACCTGAAATCACAGAAAAACACACAAACTCATATTAAAGTCCAGAATTGTGATTTTTATTTAAAAACTAATAAAAACATAACAAAAACTAACTAAAATATACTAAAAACATACTAAAAACAATGCCAAAAAGCGTATAAATTATCCGCTCATCACAACACCAAACTTAAATTGTTGCTTGTCCCCAAGCAACTGAAAATCAAATAAGATAAAAAGAAGAGAATATACAATGAATTCCAAAAACATCTATGAAGATCAGTATTAATTAGATGAGCGGGGCTTTTAGCTTTTTGCTTCTGAAGAGTTTTGGCATCTCACTTTATTCCTTGAAGTTCAGAATAATTGGCATCTATAGGAACTCAGAATCCAGATAGTTGATGAGCGGATATTTTATACGCTTTTTGGGGATAATTTCATATAGTTTTGAGTATGTTTTAGTTAGTTTTTAGTCTATTTCTATTAGTTTTTAGGAAAAATTCATATTTCTGGACTTTACTATGAGTTGTGTGTTTTTCTGTAATTTCAGGTATTTTTCTGGCTGAAATTGAAGGAGCTGAGCAAAAATCTGATTCAGGCTGAAAAAGGACTGCTGATGCTGTTGGATTCTGACCTCCCTGCACTCAAAGTGGATTTTCTGGAGCTACAAAACTCGAAATGGCGTGCTTCCAATTGCGTTGGAAAGTAGACATCCAGGGCTTTCCAGAAATATATAATAGTCCATACTTTGCACAAGAATAGACGACGTAAACTGGCGTTCAACTCCAGTCCTCTGCCCAATTCTGGCGTCCAGCGCCAGAAAAGGATCAAAAGCTGGAGTTGAACGCCCAAACTGGAATAAAAACTGGCGTTCAACTCCATAAATGGCCTCTGCACGTGAATTGCTTAAGTCTCAGCCCCAGCACACACCAAGTGGGCCCCAGCACACACCAAGTGGGCCCCAGCACACACCAAGTGGGCCCCAGAAGTTGATCTCTGCATCATCCATCATAGTTTATCCAATTTTTGTAAACTTAGGCTACTAGTTTAGTATTTAAACAACTTTTAGAGACTTATTTTGGATCGCATGACATTTCAGATCTAAACTTTGTATTCTCTGACGGCATGAGTCTCTAAACCCCATTGTTGGGGGTGAGGAGCTCTGCTGTGTCTCGATGAATTAATGCAAGTATTTCTGTTTTCCATTCAAAC
The DNA here is from genome assembly GCF_059453495.1 of Arachis ipaensis. Taxonomy (NCBI): domain Eukaryota; kingdom Viridiplantae; phylum Streptophyta; class Magnoliopsida; order Fabales; family Fabaceae; genus Arachis; species Arachis ipaensis. The sequence goes on from NC_142436.1 coordinate 25,677,575, forward strand.
ACGCTTGTTCCTATCTAAGATGTTCATTCGCGCTTAACTGTGATGGAGGTGATGATCTGTGACATTCATCACCTTCCTCAAATCATGAACGTGTGCCTGACAACCACCTCCGTTCTATATACGATTGAATGAGGATCTCTTAGATTCCTTAATCAGAATCTCCGTGGTATAAGCTAAAACTGATGGCGGCATTCATGAGAATCCGGAAAGTCTAAACCTTGTCTGTGGTATTCCGAGTAGGATTCAAGGATTGAATGACTGTGACGAGCTTCAAACTCCTGAAGGCTGGGCGTTAGTGACAGATGCAAAAGGATAGTAAATCCTATTCCAACCGGATCGAGAACCAACCAGTGATTAGCCGTGCTGTGACAGAGCGCGTGAGCGTAGTTTTCACTGGAAGGATGGAAGGTAGCCATTGACAATGGTGATCCACCAACACACAGCTTGCCATAGTAGGACGTGCGTGCGTGAATCAGAAGACAGAGGAAAGCAGAGATTCAGAAGACAAAGCATCTCCAAAACTCCAACATATTCTCCATTACTGCACAACAAGTAACCTTTAATTTATGCTCTCTTGGTTATTCGCAATTCAACTGATAAACATAATTGACTTCCTGACTAAGATTTACAAGATAACCATAGACTGCTTCAAACCAACAATCTCCGTGGGATTCGACCCTTACTCACGTGAGGTATTACTTGGACGACCCAGTGCACTTGCTGGTTAGTGGTACGCGTTGTGAAAAGTGTGCTTCACAATTCGTGCACCAAGTTTTTGGCGCCGTTGCCGGGGATTGTTCGTGTTTGAACAACTGACGGATTATTTTGTTGCTTAGATTAGGAAAAAATCTTTCTTTTTGGTTTAGAGTCTTTTATTATTTATCCCTTGTTAAAACACTTTAAATTTATAGCTCAGTTAATTAGAACGTGGTGTTTATGTTCATGATAATTGGCTATCATATTTTTTAAAACCTTTTTCAAAAATAATTTTTCTATTAAATCCGGTGCCAAACTTTAAGTTTGGTGTTTTCTTGTTGATTTCCCTTTGGTTTTCGAAAATTTTGGTTTGGTTTTCTAAAAATTTTAAGTTTGGTGTTCTTTCTTCATGTTCTTGTGTTCTTGTGAGTCTTCAAAGTGTTCTTGAGTTTTCCTTGTGTCTTGATCTTAAAATTTTTAAGTTTGGTGTTCCTTGGTGTTTTCCCTCCAAAATTTTCAAAAACAAGGAGCATTAGATCTAAAAATTTTAAATCTTGTACTATCTTATTGTTTTTCTCTCTCCTCACTAAATTCAAAAATATCTTTTCAAAATATCTCTTCTAACTTCCTAACTTCTTATCTTTTCAAAATTTGTTTCAACTAACCAACTAACTTTTTGTTTGTTTCTTAAATTTTTCAAAACTACCTAACTAACTCTCTCTCTCTCTAATTTTCGAAAATATCTTCCCTCTTTTTCAAAAATTTCTTTTTTATTAACTAATTAATTTTTATTTAAAAAAAAAATTTTAATTTCAAAATTCAAATTCTTTTTAGTTATTTTATTTTATTTAAGTATTAAATTCTTATAAAATAAAATAAATAAAAAGGTAAATCAGTCCAAGTTATATCCATATATCCATCATGGACATAAGTGGAAATGAACAGTCCAGGAGGACTCTGGGGTCATATTCTAACCCCTCTACTGCTTCATATGGGAGTAGCATATGCATACCCTCCATTGGAGTTAGTAGCTTTGAGTTGAATCCTCAGCTCATTATCATGGTGCAGCAAAGTTGCCAGTATTCCGGTCTTCCACAGGAAGAACCTACAGAGTTTCTGGCACAATTTCTACAAATTGCTGACACAGTACATGATAAGGAAATAGATCAGGATGTCTACAGACTATTACTGTTTCCATTTGCTGTAAAAGATCAAGCTAAGAGGTGGTTAAATAACCAACCTAAGGCCAGCATAAGAACATGGAAACAGCTGACAGAAAAATTCCTGAATCAGTATTTTCCTCCAAAAAGGATGACACAGCTAAGGCTGGACATCCAAGGCTTTAAACAAGGAGATAACAAATCTCTTTATGATGCCTGGGAGAGATACAGAGAGATGCTACGAAAATGCCCCTCTGAAATGTTTTCAGAGTGGGTTCAGTTAGACATCTTCTACTATGGGCTTGCAGAAGGAGCTCAGATGTCTCTAGATTACTCAGCTGGTGGGTCTATCCATATGAGAAAGACAATTGAAGAGGCTCAAGAGCTCATTGATACAGTTGCTAGGAATCAGCATCTGTATCTAAGCAGCAACCCTTCCATGAATGAAGAGGTTAAAACAGTAACTGCTGAATTCAGTACTGTAAAACAAGCTGCTGAATTCAATCAGCAATTGGATTTTCTAACAAAGCAGCTAGCTGAATTCAAGGACAGGCTACAGGAGACAAGGATAGCTAATATACATATGGACGAACAGTTTAAGCAAACAAAGCAGCAGCTATCAAGGCAAATAGCAGAAGAATGCCAAGCAGTTCAATTAAGAAGTGGGAAAACATTAAATACCCCACCTCAAGGCATCAAAAATTCAAGAAATGAGCGACCCACCAAAGATTCACCTGAGGACAGTAAGAGCCCAGGGAAAAATAATTCTGGCACTAAAACGCCAGAAAATGGGTGGAAGGCTGGCGCTGAACGCCCAAACCATGCCCAAAACTGGCGTTCAGCGCCAGAAACAAGGCAGGATTGGCGTTCAACGCCAGAAATGGGCAAGAATCTGGCGTTGAACGCCCAAATGGGGCAGAATCCAGCGTTGAACGCCCAAAATGGGCACATTCCTGGCGTTCAGGCGCCAGGAACAGACAGTGAGCTGGCGTTTAACGTCACTCCAGCTTCTGACTCTGGCACTCAATTGCCAGTGAGGGATCAGACACACACAAGTGCTGATAACAACCCCTCTAAAAAGGCTTCTTTAACCACTAAGGTTGAGGAATATAAAGCCAAGATACCTTATCCTCAAAAACTCCGGAAAGAGGAGCAGGATAAGCAATTTGCTCGCTTTGCAGATTATCTAAGGACTCTGGAAATAAAGATTCCATTTGCAGAAGCACTTGAGCAAATACCTTCTTATGCCAAGTTCATGAAAGAGATCTTGAGTCATAAAAAGGAGTGGAGAGAAACAGAAAGAGTTCTCCTCACTGAAGAATGCAGTGCAGTCATTCTGAAAAGCTTTCTTGAAAAGCTTAAAGACCCTGGGAGTTTTCTGATACCATGCATATTAGAAGGTGATTGCACCAAGACAGCTTTATGCGATCTTGGGGCAAGCATCAACCTGATACCTGCATCCACTATCAGGAAGCTTGGCTTAACTGAAGAAGTTAAACCAACCCGGATATGTCTCCAACTTGCTGATGGTTCCACTAAATACCCATCAGGCATGATTGAGGACATGATTGTCAGAGTTGGGCCATTCGCCTTTCCCACTGACTTTATTGTGTTGGAAATGGAGGAGCACAAGAGTGCTACTCTCATTCTAGGAAGACCCTTCTTAGCAACTGGACGATCCCTCATTGATGTCCAACAGGGGGAAATAACCCTGAGAGTCAATGATGATGAGTTCAAGTTGAACGCTGTCAAGGCCATGCAGCATCCAGACACATCAACAGACTGCATGAAAGTTGATCTCATTGACTCTTTGGTAGAAGAGATCAACATGGCTGAGAGTCTTGAATCAGAGTTGGAAGACATCTTTAAAGATGTTCAGCCTGATCTGGAGGATTCAGGGGACATGAAAGAGCCTCTGAACTTTCTTCTGAAAGAAGAAAAACCCCCTAAACCCGAGCTCAAGCCACTACCACCATCCTTGAAATATGCATTTCTGGGAGAAGGTGACACTTTTCCAGTGATCATAAGCTCTGCTTTAAATTCACAGGAAGAGGAAGCACTTATTCAAGTGCTAAGGACACACAAGACAGCTCTTGGGTGGTCCATAGGTGACCTTAAGGGCATAAGCCCAGCTAGATGCATGCACAAAATCCTATTGGAGGATAATGCCAAACCAGTGGTTCAACCACAGAGGCGGCTAAATCCAGCCATGAAGGAAGTGGTGCAGAAAGAGGTCACCAAGTTACTAGAGGCTGGGATTATTTATCCTATTTCTGATAGCCCCTGGGTGAGCCCTGTTCAAGTCGTCCCAAAAAAGGGAGGCATGACAGTGATTCATAATGAAAAAAATGAACTGGTTCCCACAAGAACAGTTACAGGGTGGCGCATGTGTATTGACTACAGAAGGCTCAATACAGCCACCAGAAAGGATCATTTTCCTTTACCATTCATAGACCAGATGCTAGAGAGACTAGCAGGTCATGATTATTACTGCTTTCTGGATGGCTATTCAGGCTATAACCAGATTGCAGTGGATCCCCAGGATCAAGAGAAAACAGCATTCACATGCCCATCTGGAGTGTTTGCTTATAGAAGGATGCCATTTGGGCTATGTAATGCGCCTGCAACCTTCCAGAGATGCATGCTCTCTATTTTCTCTGACATGGTGGAAAAATTTCTGGAAGTCTTCATGGATGACTTCTCAGTATATGGAGACTCATTCAGCTCCTGTCTTGATCACCTGAAACTTGTTCTGAAAAGATGCCAAGAAACCAACCTAGTTTTAAACTGGGAAAAGTGTCACTTCATGGTGACTGAAGGAATTGTTCTTGGGCATAAAATCTCAAACAAGGAAATAGAGGTGGATCAAGCAAAAATAGAGGTAATTGAAAAATTACCACCACCTGCCAATGTTAAGGCAATCAGAAGCTTTCTGGGGCATGCAGGATTCTATAGGAGGTTTATAAAGGATTTTTCAAAAATCGCAAAACCTCTAAGCAATCTGCTAGCTGCTGACACGCCATTTGTGTTTGACACAGCATGCCTGCAGGCGTTTGAAACGCTGAAAGCTAAGCTGGTCACAGCACCAGTCATTTTTGCACCAGACTGGACATTGCCATTTGAGTTAATGTGTGATGCCAGTGATCAAGCCATTGGTGCAGTATTGGGACAGAGGCATGACAAGCTTCTGCATGTCATTTATTATGCCAGTCACGTTCTAAATGATGCCCAGAAAAATTACACAACCACAGAAAAAGAACTACTTGCAGTGGTTTACGCCATTGACAAGTTCAGATCATACTTAGTAGGATCAAAAGTGATTGTGTATACTGACCATGCTGCTCTTAAATATCTACTCACAAAGCAGGATTCAAAACCCAGGCTCATCAGATGGGTATTGCTTCTGCAAGAGTTTGATATAGAAATAAGAGACAGAAAAGGGACAGAGAACCAAGTGGCTGATCATCTGTCCCGGATAGAGCCAGTGGAAGGGACGTCCCTCCCCTTTCTTGAGATCTCTGAGACGTTCCCTGATGAGCATCTATTTGCCATTCAGGAAGCACCATGGTTTGCCGATATTGCAAACTATAAAGCTGCACGGTTCATACCCAAGGAGTACAATAGAATACAAAAGAAGAAATTAGTCACTGATGCAAAGTACTACTTGTGGGATGAACCCTATCTCTTTAAGAGATGTGCAGACGGAATTATCCGTAGGTGTGTCCCCAGAGAGGAAGCACAGAGAATCCTATGGCATTGCCACGGATCTCAATATGGAGGCCATTTCGGAGGTGAGCGAACAGCCACCAAGGTCCTCCAATGTGGCTTCTATTGGCCCACACTCTATAAAGATTCCCGAGAGTTTGTACGTAATTGTGACAGTTGCCAAAGAGCTGGTAATCTGCCTCATGGTTACGCCATGCCTCAACAAGGAATCTTGGAAATTGAGTTGTTTGACGTATGGGGAATTGACTTCATGGGACCTTTTCCACCATCATATTCAAACACTTATATTCTGGTGGCAGTTGACTATGTATCAAAATGGGTTGAGGCTATTGCCACACCCACCAATGATACTAAAACAGTGCTGAAGTTCCTCCAGAAACATATCTTTAGCAGGTTTGGTGTCCCTAGAGTGTTAATCAGTGATAGGGGCACTCACTTCTGCAATAAACAGCTTTACTCTGCCATGGTTCGGTATGGAATTCGCCACAAAGTGGCCACCCCATATCATCCACAAACCAATGGGCAAGCTGAAGTCTCTAACAGAGAATTAAAGAGAATCCTGGAACGGACAGTAAATACCCGTAGAAAGGATTGGGCAAGGAGCTTGGATGATGCTCTGTGGGCTTACAGAACAGCATTCAAGACCCCTATAGGGACCTCTCCATACCAACTCGTGTATGGTAAGGCATGCCACTTGCCCGTGGAACTGGAACATAAGGCCTACTGGGCAACCAGATTCCTAAACTTTGATGCCAAATTAGCAGGAGAAAAACGATTGCTCCAGCTAAATGAGCTAGAGGAATTCAGATTCACAGCTTTCGAAAATGCCAAGCTTTATAAAGAAAAATAAAAAAAATGGCATGATAGAAAGCTGTCATCTAGAATCTTTGAACCAGGACAGAAGGTCCTGTTGTTTAACTCTAGACTCAGGCTATTCCCCGGGAAACTGAAATCCCGGTGGAGGGGACCATACGTGATTACAAGTGTGTCACCATATGGTTATGTGGAGCTTCAAGATATTGATTCTGATAAGAAGTTCATTGTCAATGGACAGAGAATCAAGCATTATCTTGAAGGCAACATTGAGCAAGAATGCTCAAGGCTGAAGCTAGATTAAAAGCTCAGCAAGGTCCAGCTAAAGACAATAAAGAAGCGCTTGCTGGGAGGCAACCCAGCCATGGGGCATCAATCCTCTAAGCATTTATGCCCTATTTTTATTTTTATTTGTTTATATAAAGTTCACTGACACTAAGGTACAGAATCATTTGTATAAGTTTACAGGGTTACAGAAGGAATCGGCACACAAAACAGAGTAAAAGAGCTCAATGGCAAGAAAACGCCAGTAAAGGGGCATTTTGGGCGTTCAGCGCCCAAAATGGGCATCCACTGGGCGCTGAACGCCAGTAATGGTAGCAATCTGGGCGTTCAACGCCAGAAATGGCCACCCACTGGGCGTTGAACACCAGTAATGGCAGCAACTGGGCGCTGAACGCCCAGGAGATCAGCATTTGGGCGCTGAACGCCCAAAACAAGCAGTGTTTGGGCGTTCAAACGCTAGGAAGACAGGGAGGAGCCAAATCCATTTGTCCCACACGTATTTCCATTTTAATTTCAAATTTTATGCTTCAATGCATGATTTTTACATGAACATGTCAAGAACCCTGATTTCTAAAATCCTTAATTTATAAAAATCCATCTTTCCAAATTCAATCCAACTCTTTTCAAAATCTTTTCTGAAAACAAATCTATCTTTTTCACTCAAAAATCTTTTCAACTAATCCATATCTTTTTCAAATATCCATATTATCTTTTTCAAAATTCAGAGTTATCTTTTTCAAAAATCTATCATATCTTTTCAAAATTAAACTTTATCTTCTATCTTATCTTTTTCAACTCAATCTTTTTATCTTATCTCTTCCATTTTTTTCGAAAAGCCACCCCCCCATCCCTTTAAAATTGGGTTCGGCCTCCCCCCTCCTCCATCAACAAGTGCACCTCGATCTCCTTCTATCCCTCTCCTTTCTTTTCTTTTGCTTGAGGACAAGCAAACCTCTAAGTTTGGTGTGTTTTTCCGAGATCACTAAGATCATGGCTCCCAAAGGAAAACAATCCACTCCAAGAGGCAAGAAAGAGAGCGTTCCAAAACCACTTTGGAATCAAGGGAAGTTCTTATCTAAAGAACATTCAGACCATTATCTTAAAGTAATGGGTCTGAGATCAGTGATCCCGGAAGTTAGATTCGATCTGAAAGAAGACGAATATCCGGAGATCCAGGAGCAAATTCGAATCAGGAACTGGGAAGTCCTAGCTAATCCTGAAACGAAAATAGGAAGGAACATGGTCCAGGAGTTCTATGCTAATATGTGGCAGACTGACAAGCAAAGACTATCTGGAACTGCCTGCTACGAATTTCGGACCATGGTCAGGGGAAAGATTGTTCATACCACCCCTGACAAGATCAGAGAGATATTAAAGCTACCTCAACTAAAGGATGATCCAGACTCCTTCAATAGGAGGATGATGAGAGCAGACATTGGCCTGGATAAGATTCTAGAGGACATATGTATCCCTGGAGCCAGGTGGACCACCAACACAAAGGGCGTCCCAAATCAACTCAAGAGGGAGGATCTCAAACCAGTTGCCAGAGGATGGCTGGACTTCATTGGGCGTTCTCTGTTGCCCACTAGCAACCGTTCTGAAGTCACAGTTAAAAGAGCAGTGATGATTCATTGCATCATGATGGGAAAGGAAGTGGAGGTTCATCAGCTGATTTCAACTGAGCTCTATAAGATTGCTAACAAAAATTCAAAAGAGGCCAGGTTGGCTTATCCAAGCGTGATTTCTCTGCTCTGCAAGGACGCTGGAGTCAAGATGGGAATAACTGAATATATCCTAATTGAAAAGTCAATCACCAAAGTATCAATGGAGAGACAACAAGCACAGGAGGATCTTACCAAGAAGAGAGCACAGGAATTCCTCCCAGAGATTCCTCAAGCGGAATATTGGGAATATCTTGAGACGTCTGTCACCAAGATACAGGAAGCTATGGAGCAAATAATAAAACAACAGAAGGAACACAGTCAAATGCTGACCCATATGTTTAAAGGACAAGAGGAGCAGGGACGTGACTTAAGGGAACTAAAGCGCCAAAAGTCTTCTGTAATACCAAGCATCCCAAGGATCAGAGGAACCCCCATACCCCCAGAATAAAGGTTGTTAATTTCCAATTTCTGCCTTAACTCTGTGACAGTGTCCTTATAAAAAGTTTACCTTAGAAGTCATATAATAGTAATTAGTATCTATTTGATTTTATCTCCAATTAAGCTATAGTTTATTTTTCTCATCATCATTAAACATGAATAAAATAGTAGATCTTTTGAATAAGAAGCAATAAAATTTCGAGTTTAATAAAAGAAATTCTAATTGGTTAAATGTGGTGGCAATGCTTTCTGTCTTCTGAATGAATGTTTGAACAGTGCATATGTCTTTTGAATTTGTTGTTTAAGACTGTTAAATATGTTGGCTCTTGAAAGAATGATGAACATGAGACATGTTATTGATAATCTGAAAATCATAAAAATGATTCTTGAAGCAAGAAAAAGCAGCAAAGAACAAAGCTTGCAAAAAAAAAAAGCAAGCAGAAAAAGCCAAAAGCTCTTAAAACCAAAAGGCAAGGGCAAATAAAAAGGATCCCAAGGCTTTGAGCATCAGTGGATAGGAGGGCCTAAAGGACTAAAATCCTGGTCTAAGCGGCTAAACCAAGCTGTCCCTAACCATGTGCTTGTGGCGTGCAGGTGTCAAGTGAAAACTTGAGACTGAGCGGTTAAAGTCAAGGTCCAAAGCAAAAAGAAGAGTGTGCTTAAGAAAAGGATGGAGCAAACAAGAGATCCCACTCATGGACAAGAGCATGAGGAATTTCCTCATCATGAAATCCCTGAGATGCCTCAAAGGATGCATTTTCCTCCACAAAACTATTGGGAGCAAATCAACACCTCCCTAGGAAAATTAAGTTCCAATATGGGACAACTAAGGGTGGAGTACCAAGAGCATTCCATCCTCCTTCATGAAATTAGAGAAGACTAAAGAACCATGAGAGAGGAGCAACAAAGGCAAGGAAGAGACATTGAGGGGCTCAAGCACTCCATAAGATCTTCAAGAGGAAGAACAAGCCGCCATCACTAAGGTGGACCCGTTCTTTAATTTCCTTGTTCTTTATTTTCCTATTTTTCGAATTTTTATGCTTATGTTTATTTATGTTTGTGTCTTTATTACATGATCATTAGTGTCTAAGTGTCTATGTCTTAAAGCTATGAAAATGAATCCATCACCTTTCTTAAAGGAAAAATGTTTTTAATTGAAAAAGAAAAAGAAGTGCATGAATTTCAAATTTTAAAACAGTTTAATGTGGTGGCAATACTATTGTTTTTCTAAATGAATGCTTGAACAACGCATATTTTTTAATTTGATTGTTTATGAATGTTAAAAATTGTTGGCTCTTAAAAGAATGATGGAAAAAGGAGAAATGTTATCTGATGATCTGAAAAATCATAAAATTGATTCTTGAAGCAAGAAAAAGCAGTGAAAACCTTGCAGAAAAAGGATATATTCAAAAAAAAAAAAAGCAAGCAGAAAAAGCCAATACCCCTTTAAACCAAAAGACAAGGGTGATAAAAAGGATCCAAGGCTTTGAGCATCAGTGGATAGGAGGGCCCACAGGAATAAAATCCTGGCCTAAGCGGCTCAACCAAGCTGTCCCTAACCATGTGCTTGTGGCGTGAAGGTGTCAAGTGAAAACTTGAGACTGAGTGGTTAAAGTCGAGGTCTAAAGCAAAAAGAAGAGTGTGCTTAAGAACCCTGGACACCTCTAATTGGGGACTCTAGCAAAGTTGAGTCACAATCTGAAAAGGTTCACCCAGTTATGTGTCTGTGGCATTTATGTATCCGGTGGTAATACTGGAAAACAAAGTGCTTAGGGCCACGGCCAAGACTCATAAAGAAGCTGTGTTCAAGAATCATCACATTAAACTAAGAGAATCAATAACACTATCTGAATTCTGAGTTCCTATAGATGCCAATCACTCTGAGCTTCAATGGATAAAGTGAGATGCCAAAACTGTTCAGAAGCAAAAAGCTACTAGTCCCGCTCATCTAATTAGGATCTGAGCTTCAATCAAAAACTCTGAGATATTATTGCTTCTCAACCTATTAGTCTTCTATTTTATTTGTCTAGTTGCTTGAGGACAAGCAACAGTTTAAGTTTGGTGTTGTGATGAGCGGATATTTTATACGCTTTTTGGGGATAATTTCATATAGTTTTGAGTATGTTTTAGTTAGTTTTTAGTCTATTTCTATTAGTTTTTAGGAAAAATTCATATTTCTAGACTTTACTATGAGTTGTGTATTTTTCTGTAATTTCAGGTATTTTTCTGGCTGAAATTGAAGGAGCTGAGCAAAAATCTGATTCAGGCTGAAAAAGGACTGCTGATGCTGTTGGATTCTGACCTCCCTGCACTCAAAGTGGATTTTCTGGAGCTACAGAACTCGAAATGGCGTGCTTCTAATTGCGTTGGAAAGTAGACATCCAGGGCTTTCCAGAAATATATAATAGTCCATACTTTGCACAAGAATAGACGACGTAAACTGGCGTTCAACGCCAGTCCTCTGCCCAATTCTGGCGTCCAGCGCCAGAAAAGGATCAAAAGCTGGAGTTGAACGCCCAAACTGGCATAAAAACTGGCGTTCAACTCCACAAATGGCCTCTGCACGTGAATTGCTTAAGTCTCAGCCCCAGCACACACCAAGTGGGCCCCAGAAGTGGATCTCTGCATCATCCATCATAGTTTATCCAATTTTTGTAAACTTAGGCTACTAGTTTAGTATTTAAACAACTTTTAGAGACTTATTTTGGATCGCATGACATTTCAGATCTAAACTTTGTATTCTCTGATGGCATGAGTCTCTAAACCCCATTGTTGGGGGTGAGGAGCTCTGCTGTGTCTCGATGAATTAATGCAAGTATTTCTGTTTTCCATTCAAACACGCTTGTTCCTATCTAAGATGTTCATTCGCGCTTAACTGTGATGGAGGTGATGATCTGTGACACTCATCACCTTCCTCAAATCATGAACGTGTGCCTAACAACCACCTCCATTCTATATACGATTGAATGAGGATCTCTTAGATTCCTTAATCAGAATCTCCGTGGTATAAGCTAGAATTGATGGCGGCATTCATGAGAATCCGGAAAGTCTAAACCTTGTCTGTGGTATTCCGAGTAGGATTCAAGGATTGAATGACTGTGACGAGCTTCAAACTCCTGAAGGCTGGGCGTTAGTGACAGACGCAAAAGGATAGTAAATCCTATTCCAACTGGATCGAGAACCAACCGGTGATTAGCCGTGCTGTGACAGAGCGCGTGAGCGTAGTTTTCACTGGAAGGATGGAAGGTAGCCATTGACAACGGTGATCCACTAACACACAGCTTGCCATAGGAGGACGTGCGTGCGTGAATCAGAAGACAGAGGAAAGCAGAGATTTAGAAGACAAAGCATCTCCAAAACTCCAACATATTCTCCATTACTGCACAACAAGTAACCTTTAATTTATGCTCTCTTAGTTATTCGCAATTCAACTGATAAACATAATTGACTTCCTGACTAAGATTTACAAGATAACCATAGACTGCTTCAAACCAACAATCTCCGTGGGATTCGACCCTTACTCACGTGAGGTATTACTTGGACGACCCAGTGCACTTGCTGGTTAGTGGTACGCGTTGTGAAAAGTGTGCTTCACAATTCGTGCACCAATAGTGTTATTGATTCTCCTAGTTAAGTATGTTGATTATTGAACACAGCTACTTTATGAGTCTTGGCCGTGGCCCTAAGCACTTTGTTTTCCAGTATTACCACCGGATACATAAATGCCACAGACACATAACTGGGTGAACCTTTTCAGATTGTGACTCAACTTTGCTAGAGTCCCCAATTAGAGGTGTCCAGGGTTCTTAAGCACACTCTTCTTTTTTCTTTGGACCTCGACTTTAACCACTCAGTCTCAAGTTTTCACTTGACACCTTCACGCCACAAGCACATGGTTAGGGACAGCTTGGTTGAGCCGCTTAGGCCAGGATTTTATTCCTGTGGGCCCTCCTATCCACTGATGCTCAAAGCCTTGGATCCTTTTTATCACCCTTGTCTTTTGGTTTAAAGGGGTATTGGCTTTTTCTGCTTGCTTTTTTTTTTTGAATATATCCTTTTTCTGCAAGGTTTTCACTGCTTTTTCTTGCTTCAAGAATCAATTTTATGATTTTTCAGATCATCAGATAACATTTCTCCTTTTTCCATCATTCTTTTAAGAGCCAACAATTTTTAACATTCATAAACAATCAAATTAAAAAATATGCGCTGTTCAAGCATTCATTTAGAAAAACAATAGTATTGCCACCACATTAAACTGTTTTAAAATTTGAAATTCATGCAGTTCTTTTTCTTTTTCAATTAAAAACATTTTTCCTTTAAGAAAGATGATGGATTCATTTTCATAGCTTTAAGACATAGACACTTAGACACTAATGATCGTGTAATAAAGACACAAACATAAATAAACATAAGCATAAAAATTCGAAAAACAGGAAAATAAAGAACAAGGAAATTAAAGAACGGGTCCACCTTAGTGATGGCGGCTTGTTCTTCCTCTTGAAGATCTTATGGAGTGCTTGAGCCCCTCAATGTCTCTTCCTTGCCTTTGTTGCTCCTCTCTCATGGTTCTTTAGTCTTCTCTAATTTCATGAAGGAGGATGGAATGCTCTTGGTACTCCACCCTTAGTTGTCCCATATTGGAACTTAATTTTCCTAGGGAGGTGTTGATTTGCTCCCAATAGTTTTGTGGAGGAAAATGCATCCTTTGAGGCATCTCAAGGATTTCATGATGAGGAAATTACTCATGCTCTTGTCCATGAGTGGGATCTCTTGTTTGCTCCATCCTTTTCTTAGTGATGGGCTTGTCGTCATCAATGAGGATGTCTTCCTCTATGTCAATTCCAGCTGAATTGCAGAGGTGACAAATGAGATGAGGGAAGGCTATCCTTGCCACAGTGGAGGACTTGTCTGCCACCTTGTAGAGTTCTTGGGATATAACCTCATGAACTTCTACTTCCTCTCTAATCATGATGCTATGAATCATGATAGCACGGTCTATAGTAACTTCAGATCGGTTGCTAGTAGGAATGATTGAGCGTTGGATGAACTCCAACCATCCCCTAGCCACGGGCTTGAGGTCATGCCTTCTTAGTTGAACCGGCTTCCCTCTTGAATCTCTCTTCCATTGAGCGCCCTCTTCACAGATGTCCATGAGGACTTGGTCCAACCTTTGATCAAAGTTGACCCTTCTAGTGTATGGGTGTGCATCTCCTTGCATCATGGGCAAGTTGAACGCCAACCTTACATTTTCCGGACTAAAATCTAAATACTTCCCTTGGACCATTGTAAGCCAATTCTTAGGGTCCGGGTTCACACTTTGATCATGGTTCTTGGTGATCCATGCATTGGCATAGAACTCTTGAACCATTAAGATTCTAACTTGTTGAATGGGGTTGGTGAGAACTTCCCAACCTCTTCTTCAAATCTCATATCGGATCTCTGGATATTCGCCCTTTTTGAGCTTAAAAGGGACCTCGGGGATCACCTTCTTCTTGGCCACAACTTCATAGAAGTGGTCTTGATGCACCCTTGAGAGGAATCTCTCCATCTCCCATGACTCGGAAGTGGAAGCTTTTGCCTTCCCTTTCCTCTTTATAAAGGTTTCTCCGGCCTTTGGTGCCATTAATGGTTATGTAAAAACAAAAAAGCTTTAGCTTTTACCACACCAAACTTAGAAGGTTACTCGTCCTCGAGCAAAAGAAGAAAGAAGAGAGTAGAAAAAGAAGAAATAGAGGAGATGGAGTGGGCTTTGTGTTTCGGCCAAGGGGGAGAGGTAGTGTGTATGTTGTGTGAAAATGAAGGAGTGAAGATGGGTTTATATAGAAGTGGAGAGGGGGGGTACGGTTCGGCCATTATGGGTGGGTTTGGGTGGGGAAGTGGTTTGAATTTGAATGGTGAGGTAGGTGGGGTTTTATGAAGGATGGATGTGAGTGGTGAAGAGAATGGTGGGATTTGATAGGTGAGCGGTTTTTGGGGAAGAGGTATTGAGGTGATTGGTGAATGGGTGAAGAAGAGAGAGAGAGATGAGGTAGGTGGGGATCCTGTGGGGTCCACAGATCCTGAGGTGTCAAGGATTTCTCATCCCTGCACCATGTGGCGTGCAAAAACGCCCATTACTGCCAATCCTGGCGTTAAACGCCAGGCTGCTACCCATTTCTGGCGTTTAACGCCAGCTTCTTGCCCATTCCTGGCGTTAAACGCCAGTCTGGTGCCCATTTCTGGCGTTAAACGCCCAGAATGGTGCTAGACTGGGCGTTTAACGCCCATTCTGCTACCCTTACTGGCGTTTAAACGCCAGTAAGTTTCTCCTCCAGGGTGTTCTATTTTCATTCTATTTTTCCTTCTATTTTTGCTTCTTCAATTATTTTTGTGACTTCACATGATCATCAACCTACAGAAAACATAAAATAACAAATAGAAAATAGAAATTTAACATAGATAAGTAAAAATTGGGTTGCCTCCCAACAAGCGCTTCTTTAATGTCAATAGCTTGACAGTGGCTCTCATGGAGCTTCACAGATGTTCAGAGCAATGTTGGAATCTCCCAACACCAAACTTAGAGTTTGAATATGGGGGTTCAACACCAAACTTAAAATTTGGTTGTGGCCTCCCAACATCAAACTTAGAGTTTGACTGTGAGGGCTCTGTTTGAATCTGTATTGAGAGAAGCTCTTCATGCTTCCTCTCCATGGTGACAGAGGGATATCTTTGAGCTTTAAACACAAGGGAGTCTTCATTCACTTGAATGATCAATTCTCCTCTGTCAACATTAATCACAACTTTTGCTGTGGCTAGGAAGGGTCTGCTAAGGATGATGGATTCATCCATACACTTCCCAGTCTCTAGGATTATGAAGTCAGCAGGGATGTAGTGGTCTTCAACCTTTACCAAGACATCCTCTACAAGTCCATAAGCCTGTTTCTTTGAATTGTTTGCCATCTCCAGTGAGATTCTTGCGGCGGCTTGTACCTCGATGATCCCTAGCTTCTCCATTACAGAGAGAGGCATGAGGTTTATGCTTGACCCTAGGTCACACAGAGCTTTCTCAAAGGTCATGGTTCCTATGGTACAAGGTATTGAGAACTTTCCAGGATCTTGTCTCTTCAGAGGTAATTTCTGCCTAGTCAGGTTATCTAGTTCTTTGATGAGCAATAGAGGTTCATCCTCCTAAGTCTCATTACCAAATAACTTGGCATTTAGCTTCATGATTGCTCCAAGGTACTTAGCAATTTCTTCAGTAACATCTTCATCCTCTTCAGAGGAGGAATACTCATCAGAGCTCATGAATGGCAAAAGTAAATTCACTGGAATCTCTATGGTCTCAGTGTGAGCCTCAGATTCCTATGGTTCCTCATTAGGGAATTCCATGGAGGTCAGTGGACGTCCATTGAGGTCTTCCTCAGTGGAGATCACTGCCTCTTCCTCCTCTCCAGGTTCGGCCGTGTGGGTTGTGGTTATGGCCTTGCACTCTCTTTTTGGATTCTCTTCTGTGTTGCTTGGGAGAGTACTAGGAGGGAGTTCAGTAATTTTCTTACTCAGTTGACCCACTTGTGCCTCCAAATTTCTAATGGAGGACCTTGTTTCAGTCATGAAACTTTGAGTGGTTTTAATTAGATCAGAGACAATGGTTGCTAAGTCAGAGTGGCTTTGCTTAGAATTCTCTGTCTGTTGCTGAGAAGGTGATGGAAAAGGCTTACTATTGCTAAACCTGTTTCTTCCACCATTATTGTTGTTAAAACCTTGTTGAGGTCTCTGTTGATCCTTCCATGAGAGATTTGGATGATTTTTCCATTCAGGATTATAGGTGTTTCCATAGGGTTCTCCCATGTAATTCACCTCTTCCATTGCTGGGTTCCCAGGATCATAAGCTTCTTCTTCAGAGGAAGCTTCCTTAGTACTGCCTGTTGCTGCTTGCATTCCAGACCGACTTTGAGAAATCATATTGACTTGTTGAGTCAATATTTTGTTCTGAGCTAGTATGGCATTCAGAGTGTCAATTTCAAGAACTCCTTTCTTCGGATTTGTCCCATTATTCACAGGATTCCTTTCAGAGGTGTACATGAATTAGTTATTTGCAACCATTTCAATGAGTTCCTGAGCTTCTGCAGGCGTCTTCTTTAGATGAAGAGATCCTCCAGCAAAGCTATCCAATGACATCTTGGATAGTTCAGACAGACCATCATAGAAAATACCTATGATGCTCTATTCATAAAGCATGTCAGAAGGACATCTTCTGATCAATTGCTTGTATCTTTTCCATGCTTCATAGAGGGATTCACCTTCCTTCTTTCTGAAGGTTTGGACTTCCACTCTTAGCTTGCTCAATTTTTGAGGTGGAAAGAAGTTTGCCAAGAAGGCATTGACTAGCTTTTTCCAAGAGTTCAGGCTTTCTTTAGGTTGTGAATCCAACCATGTCCTAGCTCTGTCTCTTACAGCAAAAGGAAAGAGCATAAGTCTGTAGACTTCAGGGTCAACCCCATTGGTCTTGACAGTGTCACAGATTTGCAAGAATTCAGCTAAGAACTGATGAGGATCTTCCAATGGAAGTCCATGAAACTTGCAATTATGTTGCATTAGAGAAACTAATTGAGGCTTAAGCTCAAAGTTGTTTGCTCCAATGGCAGAGATTGAGATGCTTCTCCCATAGAAGTCGGGAGTAGGTGCAGTAAAGTCACCAAGCACCTTCCTTGCATTGTTGACATTGTTGTTTTCGGCTGCCATGGTTTCTTCTTCCTTGAAGAGCTCTGTTAGGCCCTCTAAAGAGAATTGTGCTTTAGCTTCTCTTAGCTTTCTCTTTAAGGTCCTTTCAGGTTCAGGATCAGCTTGAACAAGTATGCCTTTATCTTTGCTTCTGCTCATATGAAAGAGAAGAGAACAAGAAAGTAGAGAATCCTCTATGTCACAGTATAGAGATTCCTTGAGGTGTCAAAGGAAAAGAAGAATAGAAGGAGGAGGTAGATAGAAGAGAATTCGAACATATAAAGAAGGAGGGAGTGCGAATTATACCTTGAGGAGGAATGTTAGTCCTTTAAATAAAAGGATGTGAGAAGAGGGGAAGAATTTTCGAAAATAAATTAAAAATATTTTGAAATAATTAAAAGAAATTTGAAAATTTGATTGAGATTTTCGAAAATTTAGATTGGGAAAGAAATAAAGTGATTTTTGAAATTAGAAATTAAAAAGATATGATTGAAAATTAATTTTGAAAAAGATGTGATTGAAAAGATATGATTGAAAAGATATGATTGAAAATCAGACTAAAAAGAGAAAGTTTTAAAATTAAAGTTGATTACTTGACTAACAAGAAATTAGAAGATATGATTCTAAAATTTAAAATTTGATCCTTTCTTAATAGGCAAGTAATAACTTTGAAAATTTTGAAGTAAATCTTTAATTATAGCAAGGATTTTCGAAAATAATAATAAAATAAAAATGGAAAGAAATTGATTTTGAAGAGATATGATTGAAAAGATATGATTTGAAAAAGATTTGATTTTGAAAAATTATGAAGATTTGAAAAAAAATCTGAATTAAAAACAAAATCTTCCCTCTTGTGTCCATCTGGCGTTAAACGCCCAGAATGGCATCCATTCTGGCGTTTAACGCCCAAAAATGCTACCCTTTTGGGCGTTAAATGCCCAGCCAGGTACCCTGGCTGGCGTTTAAACGCCAGTTTTCCTTCTTCACTGGGCATTTTGAACGCCCAGCTTTTTCTGTTTGATTCCTCTGCTGAATGTTCTGAATCTTCAATTCTCCGTATTATTGACTTGAAAAGACACAATTTTGAAAATATTTTTGAATTTTTAATGATGAGAAACAATAAAAATTGCAACTAAGATCAAATAAACAATGCATGCAGGACACCAAATTTAAAAACTTTCATGTAGGAGACACTAACAAATTGAGAATGCATATGAGAAAAACAACAAAATACACAAAACAAGAGAATTTAAAGATCAGAGCAATGAAATCATCAAGAACAACTTGAAGATTAATGAAGAACATATTGCATGTTTTCGAAAAATGCAAGAAGAATGCAATTGACACCAAACTTAAAAATTGATACTAGACTCAAACAAGAAACATAAAATATTTTTGGTTTTTATGGTTTTATAAATTTTTTTGTAATTTTTCGAAAATTATATGGAAAAGAGAATAAAGAGAATCAAAACTTTTAATAAGAATTCCAGGAATCATGCAATGTTAGTCTAAAACTTCAGTCTAAAAAAATTAGACATGTTTGGCCAAGCTTCATCAGGACATTACATTTTGCAGCTAAATTGATGAGAATCAATCAACTTTTGTGATGATAAGAACATCACCTTGAAACTCTAGAAAAAATTCTAAAAAGTACATAATCTAAGCAATAAGATGAACCGTCAGTTGTCCAAACTCGAACAATCCCCGGCAACGGCGCCAAAAGCTTGGTATGCGAAATTGTGATCATCAACAATGGCGCCAAAGGACTTGGAGCTCTTAAACATGAATCACACTTTGTCACAATTCCGCACAACTAACCAGCAAGTGTACTGGGTCGTCCAAGTAATACCTTACGTGAGTAAGGGTCGATCCCACGGAGACTGTCGGCTTGAAGCAAGCTATGGTCACCTTGTAAATCTTAGTCAGGCGAATTCAGATGGTGATGGAGAATTGATAATTAAAATATAAATAAAACATCAAATAAAGATAGAGATACTTATGTAATTCTTTGGTCGGAATTTCAGATAAGCGTATGAAGATGCTTTGTTCCTCCTGAACCTCTGCTTTCCTATGTCCTTCTTCCAATCATTCATACTCCTTTCCATGGCAAGCTTTATGTTGGGCATCACCGTTGTCAATGGCTACTTTCCGTCCTCTCAGTGAAAACGTTCCAAATGCGCTGTCACCGCACGGCTAATCATCTGTCAGTTCTCGATCATGTCGGAATAGGATCCATTGATCCTTTTGCGTCTGTCACACGCCCAACAATCGCGAGTTTGAAGCTCGTCACAGCCATCCCTTCCCAGATCCTACTCAGAATACCACAGACAAGATTTAGACGTTTCGGATCTCAGAAATGGCCGCCAATAATTCTAGCTTATACCACGAAGGTTCCAATCTTAGATTAGAAACCCAAGAGATACGCATTCAAGCCATTGCTAGTAGAACAGAGGTGGTTATCAGGCACATGTTCATAGGTGAGAATGATGATGAGTGTCACGGATCATCACATTCATCAAGTTGAAGAACGAAAAAAAAATCTTGGAGAAGAAATAGACTTGAGTTGAATAGAAAAACAATAGTACTTTGTATTAATTCATGAAGAACAGTAGAGCTCCACACCTTAATCTATGGTGCGTAGAAACTCCACCATTGAAAATACAAAAGTGATAATGGTGTAAGCATGGCCGAATGGCCAGCCTCCAAGGTCTAGGGACTAAACATCCAAAGATGAAAATACAATAGTATAAGGTCCTATTTATAGAGAACTAGTAGCCTAGGGTTTACAGAAATCAGTAATTAATGCAGAAATCTTCTTCCGGGCCCACTTGGTGTGTGCTTGGGCTGAGCATTGAAGCTTCCATGTGTAGAGACTTTTCTTGGAGTTAAATGCCAGCTTTTGTGCCAGTTTGGGCGTTTAACTCCAGCTTTTGTGCCAGTTTTGGAGTTAAACGCCAGAATTCTTGAGCTGACTTGGAACGCCGGTTTGGGCCATCAAATCTCGGGCAAAGTATGAACTATTATATATTGCTGGAAAGCCCAGGATGTCTACTTTCCAACGCAATTAAGAGTGCGCCAATTGGGCTTCTGTAGCTCCAGAAAATCCACTTCGAGTGCAGGGAGGTCAGAATCCAACAGCATCTGCAGTCCTTTTTCAGCCTCTGAATCAGATTTTTGCTCAGGTCCCTCAATTTCAGCCAGAAAATACCTGAAATCACAGAAAAACACAAAAAATCATAGTAAAGTCCAGAATTGTGATTTTTATTTAAAAACTAATAAAAATATAACAAAAACTAACTAAAATATACTAAAAACATACTAAAAATAATGCCAAAAAGCGTATAAATTATCCGCTCATCACTTACGTCAAAATTACTAGTGACAAATTTATGTTAAACAAGGTAAAATAAATAAATAAATAAGCAGAGAAAAGTTTAAAATCAATGAAACATAAAACTGAATCGTAAAAAAAAGAGAATAATGACAAAATATAAAGAAATGAAAGACAACTAATCAAATAAACAAAAGAAAACAAGTTAAAAGTTGACTTCTAACACTCACATGCACTTGTACTCTATGTTCTTGCGTTGCGTCGTGGAGACTAGGAATTTTATGAGTTAATATGATGATCTAGTGTTCTTGATTGAAGTCCCATAACTCTTCTCAGCTTCTACTATTTATAGGCCATGGAGATGATCTTGTCATGGAGCACATTGTCCACTATCATACTTCTCCCTTTTTCTTAGTCATGACCTTGCCTTGACTGTGGAGAATCTTGACCCTCAAGTTTGACACCCACGTCTTACTTGGTCTTCAAATCCCACATTTTCTTCAGCTTACTCCTCAAATCTCGCATCCATGTCTTCCACTTAACTTGAAGGTTGAGCAGCAAGCCTTGATGCTCAGGGAAAGGCACTAACTACCTTTTGCCTTCGACGTTCTTTGTACCATCTTTCTTCGACTTCAACTTGCTCATTTTTGCTTCTGTAGTCGAAACTATGGCAGTCAAGACGCCTTCTTGTCGAAAAAAACTCATTTTTTACCAACAAATTTCTCTTTTAAAACTTTTTATTTTATTCAAAAATACAAGTTTTAATATTCCTTGTACCAGGCATGTGCAACCTTTTCAAATTCTCAAAATTTGAAAGGACAGTTATGTATCATTCAAAATGACGCGCGCTTTTCTTGGAATACATAACGTTTTCGAGGCTTTAATAAGCCGTTTATTGAATAGAGTACTCCTTACTCCATCATTACTTTTGAAATTAAATCATCCCCAATTTTCAAAAACCTTATCCTTAGAAAACCCTAATCTCTTTTCTCTCTAAATGACGTGTCTTCCATAGCTCCCCGTATATGCCTCACTCAAGTTCTCCGCCAGCTATTACCGCTGTTTCTTCTTCGGCAACCATGGCTGCTGCTCCTCATCCTCATGAGGGAGGTTATAAAGTCATTCCCTTTCCTCTATTAATGGCTGAAGTGGCGTAGTTTTACAATGAAGATGGAACTTTGAGAACCCCAAACCCAAATGCAGAGACCTCTGATATCTGGTGTCACCGGATATTTCTGCCATTCTCAGTTAATGGAGTATTACATTCCTTCTTAGGCCCTTTGGCAACCCAAGAACAAATTGATTCTATTTCTTCTTTCTTTCTATCACACCTAGAGCATTTACCATTGATTTTCTACAAAAATGTTAAGGCTTCATACTTCACTGGTCGAGTCTTTAGAACTGTTTCCCCTAGGGATTTGAGTCCCCTTTTTTCAACTTGGATGTCTTGACTTGCACCTGTGTATAACCCAATTTGGAAATCTCTGAATATTGTGCATGCCTTAGAATTAGCTACCTTCAACCTTTCTTACATTACTCATTTACTCGGTGCTAGTTTGTACTTTTGGTGCTCTGCCACTAATAACTTTCATTTTCCTTATGGAATGATGAGTCTGACTCTGATGGACATTTCGACCTTGACCGGCTTACTACTCAATGGTGAATTCGTATCATGGTCGATCGATTACCCTGAGGACGATTTTAACATTAATTTCAACTCAAACTCCATATCAAGCTTCATTCAAAACAACATGGGTTCTAATGGAGACTCTATTTCTGACAGTGAGCATGTAGCTTTTCTCTTACTTTGGCTCAAATCCTTTGTCTTCTGCTCAAAATCAGTCCAAATTTAAAAGAACAACTACTTGCCTATGGCCATTATGCTTCATCATAAAAAACTCATCAACCTTCCTGCCTTGATTCTAGGTCAGCTTTATGAAACACTTTCCTTGATTGTTAGTAAAATTCGATAAAGGAATCCTTCGATCAACCCTTTTGGTCCCTTCTGGGTTGTAAATTTGTGGATCAAAGCTGTTCTTGAAACTCGACTCACAACTTCTAATTCTAAAGTTCCTAACACTCCAATCGATGGTATTCGTCTTTCCCAACTTTCTTGGATGAGACCAAAGACCATGTCTCCCATTGGTGTCTTTGGACACTTTATTAAGATTCCATTTGACATTAAAGAAGACCACAATATTTCTTATTTCCCAAACCCATTCCCATTTTGACCCATTTATGTTTCGTGCCTTAACTCTTTTACTAGCTCTCAGCCAGAGAATCAAACAATAGTCGATGATATGTGGGCTAGGATCTTAACTCCTCAAATCCTTCCTGTTGGCTTACCTCATGAATCAACCTAGGCTCTTAAAAAGAAACTGGACATTTATTCTCCCCACTACATAGCTTAACAGTTTGGATTGGCCCAAGCCTTTCCTTCTTCTCTATCTCTCGACCCTAAGGCTCAAATGATTTATTATGAGGTATTGGAGACAAAAAAATTTGACAAGATGTTAGAGATGAACCCCAAAGGATGTCAGCTTAATACTAGTATCTGAATATCAATCGTTGTTTCTTGTCGACTCCTGACTTTCATGGATGGTGGTCAAAATATTTTTCTACTCATTGTACATCTATCAATCAAGCCCTCTCCAATATGGTTTTCCCTAATGTGCAGACAGCGTTAAAGAAAACCAAAGGTGAGTATATAAAAGAAATCTTTTTCTTTTCAAGTACTTCGCAGGCATTACTTGACTCACTTTACCATTTTGATTTCTTCAGTTACTCGACAGACATCTATCGCTTAATTTGCTATTGACCCACAACCAATGGAGGAAAATTGGAATACTGATGAAGGCGTATCCCCAAGAAAAAGACCAAACAAGGGGAAGGTCGGAGAAAAGGAAGTTCGAGTGGTGCAACCCTTACCTCAAAGAAGCGTGGTCCTATTGATATTCTGATGAGAGTTGAAACCCCAAAGCTTCAAAAAGCCTGACCTGTAACCTCGAAGGTATACGCTTAATGATGTCTGTAGCAACTGTTTTCACCTTGTACTTGTAATTTTTTTATTGTTTTCTAATATATTGCAGTCGAGGCAATCCCAGAAAGGAACTTCCTCTCAAGTTGTTGATATCGAAAATCTTTCTGATAAAAAAGTGGATCAGTCAGTTCATGCTAAAACAGAATTTCTTCAGCCTATTCAGATTACATAGATTGTAAGTCTGTCTACTCCTGTTCTGACTCTGACTCAGAATCCATAATCGACAACAGCATCTTATACTTCGATCTCATCTCTACTAGTACTTCTTTTATTTATATTTTCAATGTTAAGTTCCTTTCGACTGCCACCTGATCTTTATATTTTTTCCCTCTTCAGATTTGCTATATGCTTCTTCCTAGTGATGCTGAAACTCACTAGGAATCTAGGCCACTATATGGATCTGGGTCGACTACTGCAACTGCCACTATTATTTCTGGACATTTGACATAGAAATTCGTCGAAATGTTGACACAACAATTCATCAATGAAGATATTATTCTCGTACTGTCGACAGAAAAATTCGTCGATTAAAATACAGAACCACCTTTTAATGTTCCTTCTTCGGAAGCTGGAGATTTGGATTTCGATGACATCAGCTTTGACCTAGAAAATATCATGTTTGAAGCTCGACAGGTTTATTCCACTGAAGGAACTATGGGGATGTTTTCTGGTCCACAATTGAGCACTGTTATCTCTTAACTTAGGAAGTCGACTCAGGCAGTGTCAACCAAAGAAGAAGAAGTTATAGAAGAAGTCACTTTTCCTGTGCCCACGGGTCCAGATCCTCAAGTGGTCGATAAAATCAACATTGTTCTCGATTGCTTGAACCATTCCATTGAGGATCTTGATGACAATACTGTTTTAAAGGCTCGACTTACTGATGAGCTTATCTTTCTTAATCAACGTATTTCTTTTGACATGCATTCAACTCTTGGCTCATTTATTGAGGACGTCTCCTCCCACTTTTCCAAACTTCATAATGCTGACCAAGAACTGAACAAGTCACTTGAGACTTTAGCCGACTATGATACTCAGATGAAAAATATGACATGACTAAGTCTCAGGTTACTGAGGGTTTATCGGAAGGTCAGACAAAAGAATGACGAATGATGTCAAAGATTGCAGCCTTGGAGAAAGAATTGGCTGATCTAAAATCAGGAAAAAAAGTTACATCACCAATGCTGCTCTTTCTCTTCGACTGAAAATGATTGGAAAGGCTCATGCTTCCAAACTATCAGGTCGAGGTTCTTTAGTCGAAGCAGTTACTCAAGCCACTGATGCGGAATTTCGAATACCACAAACTAACCGGCAAGTGCATCGGGTCGTACCAAGTAATAACTCAGGTGAGTGAGTGTCGTTCCCATGAGAATTAATGGATTAAGCAACAATAGTTGAGTGATTAGGTTAGTTAGACAAGCTAAATAGAGTATTTTCGAGTCAAATAGCATAAAATAGTAAATCAAAGAGTGCAAGAAAGCAAACAGTGAATAGTTGGTGAAATTAATATGAGAAAACAATTAAGACTTTGGAGATGTTTAAATTTCTGGATTAACAATTCTTATCAACTACTTAAATCAAACAAAGATTCAATTCACGGCAAACCTTAAGTGATTAAACCCTAATTTCTTAGTAAGTTAATCTCATCTAACTCAATCAACTGCCAATTCCTTGGTCACTTAATTCAAATTAGAAGATTAAGTCCAATTCTAGTTTATTAGCTATACAAACTGTAAACCCTGTTAAATTAGTAAATAATTAGTCAATAAATTAATTTTAATAAAAAAAATTAGAAATGTGAATAATATATTAAATTAGGATAGAGCTCATCAAAATGAGAATTTTGACACTAATTTCAAAGAATTTGGCCCAAGATTGAACTGAACGGGCCGAACCGGTTAAACTGGGCCCGAACCAGACCCGTGGGCCCAAACCAACCCAAAAAAAATTAAGTGAACCCAACTCTTCCCCCTTCTTTCCATTTTCACGTTGCAGCAAACCTGGGAAGGGGAAGAACGAAAAACATTTCCAAACCCTTACGCTAACTTCAAATGACCGTATCTCATCCGTCCGAGCTCCGATCGCCGTACCGTTTGCGGCCACGCGACCACCGCGTCAAGATCTACGATTCTACTGAAACAATTTCAGAGGTAATTCACTTTATTGTTCTCAGCCACTCCTTCCCCTAATTTTCGAAAATCATATAGAGGTGCTGAATTTCTTTGCTTTTTGATGTATTAGGATCCAATTAGCTTGAGAAAAATGTTCACTCTTACTTATATGAAGCTTGGGTAAGGTGAGGATACCATAATTCTATTTAATTTCCTGAATTTATGATTTGGGCATTAAATTGGGTGTATAAGTGTTATGAATTTGTATTAGTTTGTCAATAAATAATTGGAGCTTGAAACTGTGGATATTGGAACTTGGAGAAAGCTGAGCATTAGTGTTTTATTGAAGTTTTTTTGAGGCTGTGTTGGTTTTAGTAAATTGCCTTGATCACCACGAGGAAAGCGGCCAAGGTATGATTTAGGTTTCTTGCATTTAATATATAATGTTCTGTGAAAATTTAGGCTAGATGACCATAGGATAAGTTGGAACGCACGTAAATGTATAATGCTTAGTATCCTTGATATTTATGATGTGATTTGGTTATGTGATGGAGATTGTTGCTATATTGATGTTAGTATGGAACATGGTTGAGTTGGTGATTATATGATTACATACATATTGAACAAGAGCATGATAGAATTGTTGATATGTGAGATTGTGTAATGTTAATAAATGATGGTTGATAAAATGGTGTAGAGTTTTGTTGCTGGCATATTGTATATACAGGGGCTGACTTCAAGTGTGGAATGATTGATGTGGGAATGGTAAGTTAATGAAATAGGGGTTTAAAGAGTTTTGTGAAAAGTTGGTTTTGGGCCGAACTTCGGCGAGCTATAACTTGGCCTCCGGACCCTTAAATTGTTCCCAAATTGTTTTAAATGAAAATTGAGTTCGTGAAGTTTATGTCGTTCAAAAAACGGATGAAAAACGATTTAAAATGGTTAAGTTATGCTCGACGGAAGATTTGGTTTGGAACAGGAAAAAAATTCAGCAGCTTTCTAACTTAATCAGATTTTTTTGGGAAAACGTACGCCCACGCGTACGCGTGGCATAGAATTTTTGACTGTGCGTACGCGAGTAGCCCTATGCGTACGCGTAATGGGCCAGTATGCATGTCCACGCGTACGCATGGCCCACGCGTGTGCGTGACATGATGTACTCAACTACATGTACGCATGATAAGGGGATGCACGCGCGAGCTGCCTTTTTATGAAATATTATGATAATTTTGTATGATAATTGGCTTGAATAATTTAATGACCTGAGATACGAGATTCCCCGGGTAAAGTACCGTGGCTTGCCACCACGTGTCGCAGGTCAAAACTCGATACTCTGTTGACCGTATGTCGTAAAGATGACCGGGCACGTATAAATTCCCAGGAATGGTACCCCAATTGAGCAATTGATATCTTTATAAAAGAAAAAGCTATGCATAGACTCTTGGGGATGCGCGACGAGGGACAATCCAAGGGTTTAGCAAATCGGACTTGTTGGGTTGGCTTGATAACTGACAGATGAGACTCACGAACCATAGGACAGGCATGCATCATGTGCATATTACTTGGAATATTTGTTTGTGCATTAACTGGGTGTGCCTAAGTGTACTTCCTATGTTAAATGTGTATTTGTTACCTGCAGTACTTGTAACCTTCTTGTGCTTGCCTTTATCTGCTTACTTGTCTGTGATATGTTGTCGGAGATGGAGGTATGGAGGAAAGGCGGTAAGACTTAGATTTAGGACTAAGTTAAGTTTAGCTCAGATACACTTAGAAAACCACCTTTTATGGTTTCTGTTTTATACTTTAAGCTTTATAACATAAGTGTTGGCATTCTAGGATTGCCTCTGGCATTCCCAGGACCTTATATCTTACATGTATGACACCTTTACCATGCTGAGAACCTCTGGTTCTCACCCATACTGTGTTGTTATTTTTTTTTCAGATGCAAGTCGAGAGGCACCTCGTTAGGCGTCTAGACTTCTGAAGCGAAGTGGTTGTTGGGTTACTTTTGTTGTATAGTTACGTATATATATATATATATATATATATATATATATATATATATATATATATATATATATATATACTTAGTTTTCTCTCCGCATGACTTGTTCCTTTTGACCCTCTTAGAGGCTTATGGAGAGACAGGATTTTGTTTATGTAAATTTGGGTTTTGGATATGTATATATATATGTGTAAATATTCTCTGGCCAGCCTTGACTTCGCGGGCTGAGTTAGGAGCTTGTTATTTTGTATCTTTGGCCCTCTATTCTTACTTTTTTTTTATCTTATACTTGACAGCTATAGTTTTCTTAGCACGCAAGTTAACTCATTTTCTGAGCATTACGCTTTTATTTCGCGATTTTTATTTCACCTGTTCTTCAAGGCTCCTACTTTATTATATTCTTTCTACTATTATATGTACACATTTAAATCTAGAGATTGTAATACCATACCACCTCTGTTTTACGGCTTAAGCGTAAAGCTCCGTGTGGTAGGGTGTTACACAAACCCTAAGTACCCAAAAATAAGGAGATTATATATCACGTATCCCATTAAATCCAGATAATTAGAGAGTTGTGAAGAATTGATTCCAAGGTTTAATTCTAGTGATATAACTTTTCCAAGATTCAACAAGAATTCAAATAGAAAAAGAGTTATCTTCCAAGTTCCAATATACTATAATTCCTAGGATGAAGAACGAAATCACTCCTTGAATTTAAATCAGTACATTGACTAAGAGTAGACTGATAATAGTATTAATCTATTAAAATAAATAGAGCTCCTAACTTTAACAATGGAGGTTTAGTTTCTCATGGCTCAGAGAAAAACTTTGAGTTCTAAAAAGTGTAAATTACGGAATGAGGAAGAAGAGAAGAGAGCATGAAGGGCTGAATCTTTTCTCCTTTTATATCTAATCCTAATTGATCTAAAATTAAAATTCTAAAACCCTAAAAATTTTCTTTTCTTAATTTAAATATTAAATTTAAAAACTAAAGAGCCTTCCATGGAACTTGATGACACGGGCCTGGCGCTAAACGCCAAGTAGTGGTGTTTAGCACCATCTTCACAGAATCATTGCACAAATTACGAGGCCCTCGGCACTAAACGCAGAGTCATGGCATTAGCGCCATGATGACAGAGAGAAACTATGAACTATTATATATCATTGGAAAGCTCTGAAAGTTTTCTTTCTAATGCTGGTAAAACCGCATCATTTGGACCTCTATAGCTTAATTTATGTTCGTTGGAGTGTGAGGAGGTCAGGGTTGACAGCATCCACGAATTCCCTTTGCACTTGTCTTCAGTTCTTAGTTCCTCCTTGTTCTTTTGTTTCTATTTTCCTAACATTTTCCTATAAGAATCATGAAACAAAAGAAATCAAAGTACTAATATAATAACCTTGAAAATCATATAATTATTAAACAAAAGTAACAACTTTTCTATAAGAAATACTAATGAAAAGTGCTTAAGATGCTCACGCATCACAACACCAAACTTAAGTTCTTGCTTGTCCTCAAGAAAGCAAAGAATCATGGCTTAGTCATCAAGCTTTACAACCTTAAAATATAAGGGTGAATGGTCGCAATTCAAATGAGTTTAGTTAGCCGTTTTACTTATTCACAATTCAACACTATTGGTTATAATCTTTCAAGGCCTCTGTCTAAATTAGATTATAGAATCCTTCCTTAAATCATCACCTCGAAGCAAGATTATTTACTTTCTTTCCACAGTTCATTTTCATTGAGTGTTTTGCACTTTGATCCTAGCCGTGATTCTAAATGTTTTGTGTCAAGCTTTACTTGAGACAGAAATACCACAAGCATATAATTGGGGAGCTCTTTGAGCTTACTATGTCTGTTTAACATTTCCTAACATTGGTGCTCAGAGCCTTTAGCTTTCTCCTTTGGAGGGAGGGGGGGTGCTTTGCACCTTGAGCCTAGTCGTGACTCTAAAGGCTTTATTTTCAAGCTTTTGCTTGATATAAGTACCACAAGCACTTGATTAGAATGCTCTTTGAGATTATTTTTCTTTCAATTTTCTTAGGCAGTGGTACTCAGAGCCTTTGGCTTCTCTTTCAACCCATTTTCTTTTTTTTTATTATATATTGCTCCTTCAAGGTTTTGTCAAGTGTAAAGATACCATAATAGTCCTCTAGATTAAGGCCTCAAGCAATTTGGCTTAGCTTGTGTTGAACATTCTTAGTTAGTTTGACCTTCCAAACTCACATTGTCATGCTTTTTATGATCAATCTTTTTTTTCTTTTTGTTCTTTCTTGGCACATTATCCTTGCCCATATTTAGGAGCAAGCACAATTATAATTGTTATGTTGTGATGGACAAGTAATGATATGCACTTGGCTAATAGGAATTCTAATTATATAAGATAGAAGAAGATAACATATGCATATAATTATAAAAGAAGGAAGCGATTAGAAGTCAACAACCTTAGTTCTCATTGCCATCCACTTTATCATCTTCCTCTTCATCATCCTTTTAGGCTATGTAGAGCATAGCCTCCAATACCAAACTTTGAATAGTTTCTTGTCCTCAAGTAATAAAGAAAAATAGTGGTGATGAAAATAGGAATAATCATGATTATCTAGTGGAAATAAGGAAACAAGGCGGAAGCCCATTCAAATAAAACAAACAAAAATTAAAAACAAAACCAAAGTAAAGGTAAAATAAAGCAAAATAAACATATTGCTAATGTATTGGCACGGGGAGAGTGAACCTTGCATGGGTGAAGTGTGGCAATATCAAATTTGGTGTAAGAACACCAAACTTAGTATGACACAATCAATGAAAGGCTGGGCCAAGTACCCAGTGAAATGCAAGCATCATGTTGGTGTAGCAACACCAAACTTAATCCATAAAATACATATGCAACATGAAGCAAAGAAAAAAGAAAAATGAAAAGAAATTACCTAACGTTAGGTTGCCTCCCAACAAGCGCTTCTTTAATGTCACTAACTTGACGGTTGGTTCTTGAATTTTATTCCTCTTCTTCTAGTTGGTTAAGAGAAATAACTTCAGTGGACATGAGGAGAAAATGATACCCACCAAAAAGCAACCCTCATACAACTCTCTGATTCACTATGACCAAAGAAAGCATATTCAAGTGTTGGGGGAGACGATTTCAATTCGCATGTGGGTGGTGCATTCAGATTTTTCTTCCCGGAAGCTTGCATGCATGGATTTAAAGGGACTTGTATGGCTTCCTCCTTAATTATTGGAATGTGCAAGCATGGAGTGTGCATGGATTCCTCCTTTGTTTGTGCATCTTTCTCTTCTTCCATGTGTGAGGGTGGAGAGTTCTTTAATTCATTGGAGTATGAACTCCTTTGATTGATTTCCTTTCTTTCTTTCATAGGATCTTGCATTGTATCTCTTGGGAAGGAATTTGCTTGTTTTTTCTATCAGGTGCTTGGTAATCAACTCCACATATTTCTCTATATTTTTTACACTCATTTTTATATCATGTATGCAACTTTGAGCAGTATTCCTTAATTCTTTCACGGCAAGATCAAGAGTTGATGGTTCTTGATATGAATAAGGAGATGATGGTTCTTGATAAAAATAAAAAGATGATGGTCCTTGATATAAATAAAGAGCTGGTGGTTCTTGATATGAATAGAGAGATGATGGCTCTTGATGGATGGGATATAGAACGCTGAAGTGTCCTTGTGCTTGACTTTCCTAACCAAAATCTGGATAGTTCCTCCATCTACAGTAATATGAGTCATTCCTTGAGTGGGAATAGTAACTCATGTGGCCTCTCTCCATTATTTTTCTTAGCACAAAACACCAAACAGGATTAAGCACACCATGTGGAAGAAAAGAAAAAAAAGGAGAGAATGGAAAGGAATATCTTTGTTTTTTTTTTTTGAAGAAAAAACAGAAAAAAATTAAAAAGCGTCTAATCTAGGTAATCAATCAACTGGTAGTTGTTAATCACAATTAATCCCCAACAACGGTGCCAAAAACTTAATGCGAAATTTCGAATATCATAAACTAACGGGCAAGTTCACCGGGTCATACCAAGTAATAACTCAAGTGAGTGAGTATCGATCCCACGAGGATTAATGGATTAAGCAATAATGGTTGAGTGATTAGGCTAGTCAGACATGCTAAATTGAGTGGTTTCGAGTTCAAATAGCATAAAACAGTAAATCAAAGAGTGAAAGAAAGTAAACAGTGAATGGTTGGTGAAATTAATATGAGAAAATAGTTAAGGCTTTGTAAATGTTTGAATTTTCGGATTAACAATTCTTATCAACTACTTTAATCAAACAATAATTCAATTCACAACAAACATTAAGTGATTAAACCCTAATTCCTTAGTAATTTAATCTCGTCTAACTCAATCAACGGCCAATTCCTTGGTCACTTAATTCAAATTAGAAGATTAAGTCCAATTTTAGTTTATTAGCTACACAAACCCTAAGTATCCAAAAATAAGGAGATTATATGTCACAGATCCTGTTAAATCCAGATAAGTAGAGAGTTGTGAGGAATTGATTCCAAGCTTTAATTCTAGTGATATAACTTTTTCAAAATTCAACAAGAATTCAAATAGAAAATGATTTATCTTCTAATATACTCTAATTTCTAGGATGAAGAACGAAATCACTCCTTGAATTTAAATTAGTGCATTGATTAAGAGTAGACTGACAATAGTATTAATCTATTAAAATAAACAGAGCTCTTAACCTTAACAATGGAGGTTTAGTTGCTCATAGCTCAGAGAAAAATCTTGAGTTCTAAAAGATGTAAATTACGGAATGAGGAAGAAGAAGAGAAGAGAGCCTGAAAGGCTGAATCTTTTCTCCTTTTATATCTAATCCTAATTGATCTAAAATTAAAATTCTAAAACCCTAAAAATTATCTTTTCTTAATTTAAATATTAAATTTAAAAACTAAAGAGCCTTTCGTGGAACTTGATGACACGGGCCTGACGCTAAACCAAAAAAATCAAAGTACTAATAGGATAGCCTTGAAAATCATATCATTATTAAGCAAAAGTCATAACTTCTCAATAAGAAATGCTAACGAAAAGTGTTTAAGATGCTCACGCATCAACTACTAATACCCAAGATGCAGCACAAAAGTCCTCAAGCTTGGACCAACGTCAATAGGATTTGAAACTTATGTTTAGAAGCTTACTCTAGCTCTCTTTTGCACTTATGTTGTTTAGTATTTTCCATTAATGACAATGGTATTTTTGAGATACTTACTATTTGTATATATGGTTCGATTATTATTTGTATCTCTTATTCCATAAGCATAAAAAACTTCTTTGATTTCAAAGAGTCCTTCCCAAATTGCCAATCAAAACTTAATTGTTTCAAAGTATGAAACAATAGGTTTTAATGAATCACATGCTCCTTATTTGCTTTTTTAAAAACTTTTGAATTTTGAAAGATGGTTACAAGGAGATGAAATAGTTCGCGCGTTTCTGGAAATGTTATAACGTTTCTAATGGGCCTTTATTGATTCAAACCCTTTTATATTCCTAAGTCTTCATCATTGTTCATCACTCTTATTTTCCATCGAACACTTCTCAGAAATTCTTCTTCTTCCACAAAACTTTTCTCATTTTCTTGCAAATCCTTCTCCATTTGAAAATTTTATTTCCATGGCTACTCAATCTGGTCTTCACTCCAATAGTACTCCAATCGTTACGGCTGCCTCATCTTCATCCACCACTATAGCTGCAACTACTACCACCAAAATTTTCATTACTACCTCTACTACAGGAACAACCATGCCATCTTCTTCTGTCTCTGCCTCCAGAGATTCTACTGCTACTCCAAGTGGAACCTCTGCTACTCTCGCTTCTTCGTGCCAGGAGAGTGATGACGACTTACACGTTGTAGGTCCTCCACCTCTGGTGACCAACATGTCACAATTTTATAATGATGATGGGACTTTAAGAGCTTCCAATCCAGACGTAGAGACCATCGCCTTATAGCGTAGCCAGGTACTACTCCCCTTTCAAGTTTCCAATGTCATATATTCATTCTTAGCCCCAATCTCTACCTTGGAGAAAGTCGAGTCGATTTCATCATTCTTTTCAGCTCTCCCTGAACATATTTCTCTAATTTTTTATAAAAACATAAAGCCACTGACATGGGCTTATCACCGGTTTAGAGTTTCCACAAGTTTAAAAATCAAGTATGTCACAAATATAGTCTAAACCGGCAACCAACATACAGTCAAAGTTTAAAAAATTGTCACAATTTAAATCAATTAACTGGGAGTTGAATTCCAGATCGTTCTCCCTTGGACTTGCAATTGAATGCACATAATTGGTTATGGAATTTGGGGGGCTTTGAATATAAATGCAGAAAGGTAAGGTAACTAGAAACTAAAGAGCAACCAACAATAAATTAAAATTGCAATGAGAAAAGGGCAATAAGCAAATAAACAACTATCTAGTAAGCATGCAATTGAGATGGCAACAATTGAGAAGTAACTACACCAAGAAGCAACGAAATTAAACTAAAAGGACTAAGAGAATAGAGTCAATAAAAAAGATGTAATCAAATACTGAAAAGGTCTTGGCTAAGGTTGAGAATTTAGGCTTCCTATCCTTGTTATCAACCACAAACATGGTAATTATTAAGAGTTATTCTCACTTTGTCATCCCCTAACATCAGAAAAAAGTCAAGTAAGCATAATTGATCTCAATCCACAAATCCTAATCAACTTATCAATCAAGTTTGATAAAAGATTAGCGTTAGTGGAAACCAAATCAACTAACAACCCTAAATTACCAATCGATATTGGACATTGATAACTCAAGGATCCCTAATTACTCAACCCCAAGCCAAGAATTCATAAATCTACTCATTGGCTAAAGTAAACATTTTATCAAACACTTGGTGAGCAATAAGAGAAAACATCATGAAATTGTGAAAATTGATCAAAATTAAATCCAATTACTACCAACTATTAACAATAGCAACTCAATTAATACATTTAAAACATAAGAACATCAATTCATCAATAGAAATTCAAAATTAACAAGGTTCATGAACTAAGGAAATAAAAAAGTAACTCAAAGATGACTCAAGGGAAATTCTAAGGAAAATTAAAGTAAGAGAATAACAAAATTAAAGCAAAATTATAACTAAAAAAGTTTGGAATTTAGAATTGAGTGCAAAATCGACAAGAACCCTAGAAAAATCTAGAGAGGACCTAGAGTTTCTCTCATTAGAAACTATGAACAAAAACTATGAAAAACTAGAATGAATGAATAATCCCCTTGAGTGTGTGTGTGTCCCCACTTCAATCTAGGCCTCCAATACTTTAGAATGGAGCTGAATTGGGACCAAAATTGCCCCCAAAATTGTGGTCATGTGCTTCCATTAATGAGGCATGTGCTGTATGTCATGAGGCATGCATATGCACGAATGAGAAAGATGCGTACGCATTGCTGCCAGATCTTCAATTCTTCAATTTTTTATGATTTCTACATTTTTGCATGCTTTGCTCCATCTTCCAAGCCATTCTTGTCTTGTTAAACCTGAGATCATTTAACAAATACATCACGGTATTGAATGGAATGAAAGTGAATTAAAATTTACAGTTGTTGGTCCAAAAAGCATGGTTTTAACTCTTAAGCACAATTTAGGAAAAAATCATAATAACATGCATTTTTTGTGAATAAATACAAGATAAGTTGATAAACTCTATATTTTTCAGCAAAAAATTATCATAAAATAAGGGTTTATCAGCCACATATTTTGCTAGTCGAGTTTTTAGAACTGCTCCTCCTAAAGAGTCGAGTTCATCATTTTCGATGTGGCTACCAAGGCTTTCTACAACTTACATCCCTATGAAAATCTCTGGGTATTGTATCGGCCCTTCGACTTTCTACTCATGACCTCTCCTATACTGCTCCTTTGTTTGGAGCTAGTTTATATTTTTGGTGTCCAGCCACAAATAATTTTCATTTTTCTTATGGGATGATGGGTCCGACCTTAATGGAAATATCAGCTCTAAACAGCTTATCTTCCGATGGGGAAGATGTTTGCTGGATAACCCCATGCACGGACGATGTCTTTGATATTAATTTTGACTCGACTTCTGTGTTGGGCTTCATCCAAAATAACATGGGTTCTAAAGGCGACCTTACTACTGATAGTGAACATGTAGCCTTCGTCCTCTTGTGGCTCAATGCCTTTATCTTTTGCCCAAAATCAATCTAAATTCAAAAAGTAACTACCTTACCTTAGCCATTATGCTTCACCATAAAAAATACATCAACCTTCCCTCTCTTATTTTAGGTAAATTATATGAGACACTATCTTTAGTGGTTAGCGAGATTCGATGAGGGAAATTGATGACTGCGCATCATGTTATGTTTTTCTATACTTTTTCATATCAAAATTTAATTCATTATGCTTAATTATTGAATATTTTTATGCTTAAGTTGTATATTGCTTTGATTTCTTTGAATTATTTAACTTTGTAGAAAATGGTGTAAAAAGAAGCAAAAAGCACAAAACAAGCAAAGGAAGCTGGCGTGCCTGGGCGTGGCACACCAGGCTTATGAAACAGAAAGGGTGCTCAACACTACACAATGGGCGTGGCACGCCAAGCGTAAGCGTGGCACACTAAGCATGGGCGTGGCACGCCAGTTATATTTTTCAGAGAAGGGAGGAAGTTGCATCACTATGGGCGTGCCACTTGGTGCTCTGGGAGTGGCACGCCAAGCTTGTGAAGCCAACTCTCATCAATAGGCGTGCCACTTGGTGCTCTGGGCGTGGCACGCCAAGCTTGTGAAGTCAAGATCTCAAAGAGGGTGTGCCACTTGGTATTTTGGGCGTGGCACGCCAGGCCAACATTCCAGCAAAGAAGATTGAAGAATTCTACATGGGCGTGGCATGCCGGTCTTGGGCGTGGCACGCTGGGGCATATGCCAGCCTGACCTCCTTCCGTTCAAATGAAGATATCTTGAGCTATACAACTTCAAAAGAGGTGATTTCAGTGCCATTAGAAGGTAGACATCTAGAGCTTTCTAACCATATATAACACGTTATTATGGACGCTGGAATTGAGGAAGATATTGACCCCAAAAACACAAAAAGCACAACACGTTCCTGCAGAGATACCAGCCTGACCTCTTCATCTTCAAAGGAACATAACTTGGGTTGTAGAGGTCAAAATGATGTGATCTTGGTGGTGTTGGAAAGATGATATCTAAATCTTTCTAACAATATATAACACTCTATAGTGGACGTTAAATATGAAGGTGAAAAAGACCATTCTTTCAGTATCATAAGCTGGGCATGTCTTTGGGCGTGGCACACCAATTCTAATGGCTAGAGAGGAAGCTTTAGTGCATCATCGAAGGTTTGGCACACCAAGAATGGGCATGGCATGCCAGTTTAACAACATAAGGGGTGTGGCATGCCAAGAGTGGGCGTGGCACGCCAGGGTATTTGACAGACTGACCTCTTCACCTTCAAATGGGCATAACTTGAGCTACAAAGATCGAAATGAGTTGATTCTAGTGGAGTTAGAAAGCTGACATCTAGGGCTTTCTAACAATATATAATAATTTATAGTGGACATTCAATTCGAGGCCCAAACAACTCCATTCATTCAGCATTACAAAGTGGGTCATACTCTAGTGAGAAATTTCTATTGGGCGTGGCACCTGAAACCACATGCCAACTTCTCCTTGCATCCCCCAACCTTCAACCAAGCCCACTCCAACTCTCATTTAATCCACAATTGTTAATCAATCAAGGCCACAAGAAGCATCTAGAATAGTTTAATTTTCATTTCATTGTAATTTAGGAGAACCTATATAAAGGCCTTAGTTTCATAGAATTGGGGGAGATCATAATTCTGGACACTCCACTGGGAGTGGATCTTCGGACCCCTCCTTCCACTCTTCTCTTCTCCTCCATTTTCTCACTAGGAGTGGGTATTCGGACCGCTCCTTCCACTCTTCTCTTCTCCTCTATTTTCTTTCTTACTTGTAAATATTTTTAGTTATGAATTACTAACTCTTTTCGTTGGGAAAGAGAGCTTTATTTCAATTTGATGGATTAATTTGTTTTTATTCTTCTTCTTTTCTTCATCTCTATTTGATTTACTTGAAGAATTTTCGTTCTTCATGTTAGCATTCAATTATCTTGGAGAAGAGATTGAATGTATTTGGGTTTTATGTGAACCTTGGAAGAGGAATCATAAAACCATGCTTGAAAATCCTTCTCACACTTGAGTAGATTTGGGTATGGATGGGATATTGTGACATTTAATTGATCCATTATTTGGATCTAGAAAAGTGTGTGGTATAATAAGGGAACAAGCTTCATCTCCTCTCATGAGCAACTAGACCAAGGAATTGGCTATTGATCAAGCTTGGGGAGATTGAGTTACCAAGGAATTGGGACTCAGCCACTCATGATTGCCAAGAGGTCAATGAGTTGCATGATTGAAGATGAAATGAAAGCAATTAATATTGAGAATTCAATATCTCTTGATCCCAATGTTCTTTTTATCTTTAGTTCTTGTTATTTACTTTATGGTTATTTACATTTCCTGCACTTTACATTTTCAGCACTTTACTTTCTTGTACTTTACTTTTCTTGCCATTTACTTTCATGCACTTTATTGCTTTCCTTTACTTTCATGCAATTTACATTTCTTGTTGATTATCTCTCCTTAATGTTTGTCTAACTAGAATAATCAATCAACTATTATTTGCTTAATCCGTTAATCTCCGTGGGATTCGACCTCACTCTATTGTGAGTTTTTACTTGACGACAATTCGGTATACTTGCTGAAAATTTTTTTGTAGTGATACGTTAATTCTGTGATCAAGTTTATGGCGCCGTTGCCGGGGATTAATTGTGATTAACAAACTACCGGTTGGTTGATTACCTAGATTAGACATTTCTGTTTATTTTGTTTCTATTGCTTTTTCTCCTTTATTTTCTCTTGCCAATCAACTATTTGTGTTAATGCCTCACTAAGAATTCCTTGGTGACAAAAGGAAATTCTCTATTCCTTGGTGATTGTGTTATTGACACATAACAGTTTCTTTATTTCCTTAGCTTTCTTTCAAATAAATTGAGATGAGATTGCATAAGATAAATTTGGTGTTGCCTTGCAACAATTTGTTTCCAATTCTTCACTGGATACTTGCATCAATTC
This sequence comes from Arachis ipaensis, assembly GCF_059453495.1. Taxonomy (NCBI): domain Eukaryota; kingdom Viridiplantae; phylum Streptophyta; class Magnoliopsida; order Fabales; family Fabaceae; genus Arachis; species Arachis ipaensis. The sequence continues at coordinate 25,716,714 of NC_142436.1, forward strand.
CAAGTGAAAGTGTCACACTAAGTTTAGTGTGCCACTTATCTTTTATGTAATGTATCATGCACACCCTCTTATTTTTGCAATCACAATGTCTCTGTTTCTTGTGCCTTTATTGTATCTTTAATTTTGCTTGCCTAACCACATGCATTACTCACATTTCATTGGTTATGATATTCATGACCCATCATAAACCCCAGCACTACTGTATTAATTATTGCTTAAGGGCAAGTAATCATTCTAAGTTGGTGTGGGAAGGAGAAGAATAGGAGGAAAATTACAACAACAACAATGAAGATGAACTACAAGGTGGTAAAGTTCCTTTTCCTCTTATCTATTTTCTGTATATTCAATTGCATGATTGTCTTCTATTTTCTTCGTATGCATGTGTGTTGTGAATAAGCATAGCTTGATTGCTGAATTGTAACATGTGCTATGATATTATGACTACCATATTGAGTTTTGTGAGTTCAAAGTGATTAAGTATCATGATAAAAAACAAACAAGGTAATTAAAGAAGTTAGCATGAGCTTATAAGTATTGGGAAGCTAGCATGACTATTTTTGCTCAATTACATTTGAATTTATTTAATTGAAGTTTTCATCTAGGACATTTTATGAAATTTTTTTTGAAATCATGAAAACCTTGAAGAAGCAAATGCAAATAAGGCAGGAAAAGAAAAGGGAAAGAATGAGAAAGCTGAAGGCTCTGACTACCAATGACAATTCATTTGTCAAGTACTTGTGGTATTTATGTATCAAGCAAAAAGCTTGAAAACAAAACACTTAGAGTCAAGGCTAGGCTCAAGTGCAAAAGTACTCTCTCAAAGCTTAATGCTCTGAGCATCAATGATTAGAGAGTAAAGAAAAGAAACAAATGAGCTAAAAGAGTCCTCTAATTAAATGCTTGTGGTGCTTATGTATCAAGTGGTAATACTTGAAAACAAAGCATTTAGAGTCATAGCTTTCAACAAATGGTGCAAAGCACCCACGAAGCTAAGCTAAGAAAAGAATGAAAAGCTCGTTTCAAGGAAGGAACATAAAGAAAAAGATTTCATAAAATGAGCTAGATAGAAGCATCAATCATTTGAATCTCTTTTGTGATTGTAGCATGCATAAGAAACTAGCCAACCATGGATATAAAAATTGCTACTCTTCTCACCTTGGTTTGTCAAAATCTATTGCATGATTCTTTGTTTGCTTGAGGACAAGTAAAGTTTAAGTTTGGTGTTGTGGTGACTGCGCATCATGTTATATTTTTTCTATGCTTTTTCATATCAAAATTTAATTCATTATGCTTAATTATTGAGTATTTTTATGCTTAAGTTGTGTTCATACCCTGGGTCGAGCTATGCGACCTAGGCTGGCTAAAGACACGAGTGACCGACCTCTTTAGGACGGTCGCCACCAATCTCTTACTAAAAGAGTTCGGCCAAATCACCATAGAGGCCCAAGCAAGCCCAAACGAAAGGAGCAAAGCCCATTCTAAAGGTGGCAAAGCTAAGAAAGATAAGGCAGTTCCCCTAAAAAGATAAGATAAGATAACTATCTTATCTCAAGGGAAGTCACTCCACACTACTATAAATACACTGGAGCACCCAGGTATAACTCATACTCTGATTCTACACAAAACCCTGCTTAAAGCCCATGCTAACTTAAGCATCAGAGTCTTTTGCAGGTACCACCACCCTCCGGTGATCAAGGATCAGCCACCTCTCAAGGCTCAGCAAGTCGGACACGACAGCTCCTGCCACAACAGCAGATCTCCTCTGAGATCGACCTTCAGTTTCAGGTAACCCTCGAAACATTGGGGCCGTTGCCGGGGAACCTGGAAGTCATTCCATCATCATGGCGGACAACCTTAACAACGACCACAATTCTGATTTGGAAAACAAGATGCCACATAAGAACGCAGACATCACACCGAAAGATACACCTCAACAAAATGGAGACAAGCATTCTCCAAACACAAAAATTTTAGATGCCCTCTGAGAACAGCAGGAACGTCTCAAGAAGCTCGAACAAGAGGTCGAACACCAGCGCGAAGCCGAAAGAGATCTCCGGAGGGAAACAAGACGACGTCGAGAGTTAGAGGACAAGCTTCTAAAGCTCGAGGCCGACCTTAAGACCAAAACCATTCGATCCAGTCATGAAGACAGCTCCCACAAAGATCAAGACCCATTCACCAAAGAGATCATAAAAGCTAAAGTCCCAAAGGACTTCAAAGCTCCTGACATGACCCCATACGACAGTACATCGGATCTGAGCCATCATCTCAGCAATTTCAGAAGTAGGATGTATCTCACGGTTGCCTCAGATGCTATCCGCTGTAAAGCTTTCCCGACCACCTTAACCAAAACGGCAATAAAGTGGTTCGACAGCTTGCCACCAAGGTCAATAGCAAGCTTTGATGACCTCGCCAAGAAGTTCCTAGCCAGATTCTCCATCCAAAAAGACAAAGTGAAACATGCCCCAAGCCTGTTAGGGATTAAGCCAGGAGATCGGGAGAGCCTCCGCAACTACATGGAAAGATTTAACAAGGCATGTCTAGACATACAAAGTTTGCCAACAGAAGCAACCATCATGGGTCTCATTAATGGTCTGCGAGAAGGACCCTTTAGCCACTCCATATCAAAAAATCATCCAACGTCTCTAAACGAGGTACAAGAACTGGCAGAGAAGTATATCAACATGGAGTAGAACTCTCGACTAGGGGAAACCTCAAAATTCGGACTCTCTTACCCCCCTCGAGACTAGGATAAAGAGTCCAAGAAAAAAAAGACCAGCCAACTAAAAAACCTAGAAAATACCACAACTACACTCTACTCAGAGTGTCCCTTGTGGATGTATACAGAGAGATATGCAACACTGAGAAGATCCCACTGCCTCGCCCGATTAAACACAAAAGGGGAGGAGGAAATCGGACAGAGTACTGTGAATACCACCGAATCTACGGGCATTCTACCAATGAGTGCTTTGACCTAAAGAATGTCATAGAAAGATTGGCACGAGAAGGGCAATTAGACCGGTTCTTAGCCAGTAAGACGGAGGAACCAAGAAAGAGAAGAAGGGAAGAAGAGATTGGACGAGCTGAACGCCCCAACCACACCCCCGAAAGACACGTTCATATGATAAATGGAGGATTCGCAGGAGGGGGATCTCTAAATCATCACGCAAAAGACACCTTAAAGAGGCGTACCATATCAGAGGAGGAGACAGGTCGGCCGACCTCCCCAATATCACCTTCACTCAAGAAGACGCTGCAGGAATCATCCTGGGGCATGATGATCCCATGGTTATTACTATCATACTGGCCAATGCTAATCTCCACCGAACACTGGTAGACCAAGGAAGCTCTGCGGATATCTTGTTTAAATCCGCCTTCAACAAGCTCGGTCTACAAGATAAAGAGCTTAGAGCATATCCGAATAGCTTGTTCGGACTGGGAGACACTCTAATCCAACCACTTGGATATATCTCACTGCACACAACTTTTGGAAAAGGAACTCGGTCCAGGACACTTAACATAGATTACATAGTAGTCGACGTGAGCTCAGCCTATAACGCCCTAATAGGTTGGACAACGCTAAACTAGCTCGCCGCAGTAGTCTCCACTCCACATCTGTGCATGAAATTCTCAACTCCAGAAGGGATCGCCACGATAAAGGGAGACAAAAAGATTGCGCGACGCTGTTACAATGAAAGTCTAAACCTTAAAGGTGACCCCAAAGGGGAGGAAATCAACACTATCGAACTCGAGGGAGTATGTGCTCATGAGGAAGTTCGACCACAACCCGAAGGCGAGATCGAAGAAGTCCAGATCGGGGATGCCCACGATAAAACAACAAATATTGGGGCAACCTTAAAGAGAGACTCAAAGGAGCCACTGATACAATTCCTAAAGGATAATGCCGATTTCTTTGCATTGAAGGCAGCGGACATGCCCGGCATAGATCCCAAGCTAATGTGCCATAAGCTGGCAGTATACCCTGGATCTCGGCCCGTACAACAGAAAGATCCCAAGGTGTGGAAGAGAAAGTGCAAGCTTTACTAGAGGCAGGGTTCATAAGGGAGGTCAAATATCTATTATGGCTAGCCAACATTGTCTTAGTAAAGAAGTCAAATAACAAGTGGAGAATGTGTACTAACTACACCGACCTCAATAAGGTCTGCCCAAAAGATCCCTACCCGCTCCCAAACATAGATACTCTAGTGAATGCCTCTTCCGGATACAAGTACCTCTCCTTCATGGATGCCTATTCAGGATACAACCAAATCCCAATGTACCCACCTGATCAAGAGAATACCTCGTTCCTAACCCCAACGGCAAACTATTACTATATAGTTATGCCATTCGAGCTCAAAAACGCAGGAGCTACCTACCAAAGATTGATGAACAAAGTCTTTGCTGACCATATTGGAAAGCTGATGGAGGTTTACGTAGACGACATGCTGGTATAAACACAAAGTGAGGAATCATTGTTGTCCGAGCTCACCAAAGTGTTTGACACCATCAGAAAGCACATTATGCAACTTAATCCCGCAAAGTGCACCTTCGCGGTAGAGACTGGCAAATTCTTAGGCTTCATGCTCACCCAAAGAGGAATCGAGGCAAATCCAGATAAATGCCGGGCTATACTCAACATAAAAAGTCCGACTTGCGTCAAAGAGGTACAACAGCTCAACGGCAGACTGGCAACTCTATCCATATTTCTGGCCGGATCAGCCATAAGATCTCTCCCCTTTTACGCAACATTAAGGAAGGGAAAAAAGTTTGAATGGACAGCAGAGTGTGAGCAAGCGTTCCAAGATTTCAGGGCAACCACCCATTCTTACCCGATCACAGGAAGGAGAAGCACTCATATTATACCTCGCAGTGAGAAGTCGGGCAATAACCTCAGCACTAGTAAGAGAAGACGAAAATGGGCAACAACCCATCTACTTCATCGGCAAGGCTCTCCAAGGGGCCGAACTAAGCTATCAAAAGATAGAAAAGTTTGCCTACACCCTCATACTCACTTCTCGGCGACTCCGTCCATACTTCCAAGCTCACACTATCAGGGTTCGGACCAACCAGCCCATAAAAGGCATCCTACAGAAAACAGACTTAGCAGGAAGAATCCTATAGTGGGCAATCAAATTATCCGAATTTGATCTTCGATATGAAACTCGGACAGCCATCAAATCACAGTACCTGGCCGACTTCATTGCAGAATACACTGACGCCCCAGGAACCCCCACAAAATGGAATCTCTACGTGGATGGCTCTTCAAACAAAACCGGGAGTGGCGCATGTGTAATTATAGAAAGTGATCAAGGAACCCAAATCGAGCTCTCACTAAAGTTCGAATTCCCTGTTTCAAATAATCAAGATGAGTATGAGGCACTACTGGCTGGTTTGAGGCTGGCTAGGGAGGTAGAAGTTCAAAAGCTTGTCATCTTTAGCGATTCACAAGTAGTTACCTCACAAATTGAAGGAAGCTACCAAGCTAAGGACTACACCATGAAAAAATATCTGGACAAGACCAGAGACCAGCTCGGACAATTCAGGGAATATGAGGTCTAACCTATACCTCGAGAACAGAATGCTCGAGCTGATGCACTCTCAAAACTAGCCAGCACCAAACCAGGGGGCAATAACAGAAGCCTCATCTAGGAAACATTGACAAGTCCATCGATCTTGGAAGAAGAAAAGGTCCTAACCATATCAGGTCGGGATTAAGGATGGATGACCCCCATAATCAACTACCTCAAATCAGAGATACTTCCCACAGATAAGAAGGAGGCAAAAAGGCTAATACGAGAGGCACAGTACTACACCATAGTGGGCGACATCTTATATAGGAGAGGGATCTCAACACCCCTCCTAAAATGTGTGCCGACCTCCAATACAAGGGAAGTCTTGGAAGAAGTACATGGTGGCATATGTGGCAACCACCTGGAGGCATGAGCTCTTTCTAAAAAGGTACTCCGAGCCGGTTTCTTCTGGCCAACCTTGGGAAAAGAAGCAACAGAGTTCGTCAAAATATGCCCACCATGTTAGAAACATGCTAGCTTCCATATCGCTCCACCAGAGGAGCTCATCAGTGTTACGTCTCCCTGGCCATTCGCAAAATGGGGGCTCGACCTCCTTGGACCCTTCCCCCAGGGGTCAGGACAAGTCAAATTCCTCATTGTGGGAATAGACTATTTCACAAATTGGATTGAGGCAGAGCCCTTAGCTAATGCTACCGCCCAAAGAAGTCAAAAATTTTTATATAGGAATATTATCTCAAGGTTTGGGGTCCCCTACTCCATCACCACAGATAATAGCACTCAGTTCACGGACACAGGTTTTAGAAATTTGGAAGCTGACTTGAAAATAAAGCACCAATTCACATCTGTAGAACACCCACAAGCCAACGGACATGCAGAAGCTGCCAATAAAGTCATACTGGCTGGGTTAAAAAGGAGATTACGGGACACGAAGGGAGCTTGGGCTGAAGAGCTCCCACAAGTCCTATGGGCATATCGGACAACTCCGCACTCCACCACAGGAGAATCACCCTTTCGACTCGCTTACGGGATGGAGGCAATGATCCCAGTAGAAATAGAAGAAAGATCTCCTAGAATGATCTTATACAATGAAGAGGTCAACTCACAAATTCAAAAGGAGGAGCTCGACCTACTTCCAGAAGTCTGAGAAAGAGCTCGGATTAGGGAGGAAGCATTAAAGCGTCGAATGGCTCTAAAGTATAACCAGAAGGTAATCTGATGCGTGAGCATCTTTCCTAACTTTTTATAGTGAATTTGCATTTAATTTGTAGAGTTTAATCAAGAATTAATTATCTTTTAGCCACTATGGATGTTACTTTGAGTCGTGTGCAATTCTGTTTATTTTAGGTAGCATTTGGGTGGATTTGATGGAGCCTCCACAGAAAAAGAGAAGAAGGCCATATAGAGCAGGAATGGCTTAAAGGATGGAGAGGAAGCTTGCACAAATGAAATCAGCACAAGAATTAAAGGAGATGACAGCGAAGAGCCACGCGTGCGCGTACCTGACGCGTGCGCGTGATTTGGAGCTTTCCATGGCGACGCGTGTGCGTACCTGATGCGTACGCGTGAAAAGCAAAGTTGCTCAGCGACGCGTGCGCGTACCTGACGCGTACGCGTGACATGCGAAGAAGACCATCGACGCGTACGCGTGACTGACGCGTATGCATGACATGCGCCATGTGCAGAAAACACAAAAAACGCTGATTGCTGCATTTAATTCTGATTTAAAACTTTATTTTATTTAAAAATAGGAAAAGATATTGTTTACTTTTTAGATTTTAAATTAATTAGGATTAGATATAAAAGAGAAAAGAAACTTCTCTTCTTGGGGGACTCCAATTAGTTAACTTTTCAATCCACCTCAGTCCAATTTACAATCCTAGTTTTTAAGGAGGATTGTCTCAAGTTGCTTATTGTAAAAGTGAGTCCCTCCATCACTTATGAGAGCTCTTGGAACCCCATATCTGCTGAATATATTCTTCCTTAGAAAGTTAATCACCACCCTGTTGTCATTGGTTGGTGTAGCTATTGCCTCTATCCACTTTGACACATAATCCACAGCTACCAGTATATAATTGTTTGAGTATGAGGATGGGAATGACCCCATAAAATCAATTTCCCACACATCGAACAATTCCAATTCCATGATAAACCTCTGTGGTATCTCATTTTTCTTGGGTAGGTTTCCAGCTCTTTGGCACTCATTGCATCTTATTACGAAGTCCTTTGCATCCTTGAATATTGTTGGCCAATAGAATCCACACTGCAGCACTTTGGATGCAGTTCTTTCTCCACTAAAATGGCCTTCATATGCAGATCCATGACATTGCCAGAGGACTTCTTGCCCTTCCTCATGGGAAATGCATCTCCTCAGGATCCCATCAGCACACTTTTTGAACAAATAGGGCTCATCCCAAATGTAGTGTTTAGCATCCTTGAGTAGCTTTCTCCTCATGTGTTTGTTGATGTTGGTTGGTAGCTCTCCAATGGCCTTGAAATTGGCTATGTCTGCAAACCAAAGAGCTTCTTGGATCATCATCAACTGTTCATCAGGGAAGCTCTCATTCACTGCAAGTTGGTGTGCTTCATCCTCTTCTTGTGGGATCCTTGATAGGTGGTCAGCTGCCTTGTTCTCTGCTCCACTCCTATCTTTAATTTTAATATCAAACTCTTGGAGTAGCAAGATCCACCTTATCAATCTAGGCTTGGACTCTTGTTTGGTAAGCAAATATTTGAGAGCTGCATGATTAGTAAATACAATGACTTTAGAACCAATAAGATATGATCTAAACTTATCAAATGCAAATACTATGGCAAGTAGTTCCTTCTCTGTAGTGGTATATAGTTCCTTTGATTCTCATTAAGGACTTTGCTGGCATAATAAATAACATGCACCAGTTTATCTCTCCTCTGTCCTAAAACAGCACCAACAGCAAAGTCTGATGCATCACACATAAACTCAAAAGGAAGATCCCAGCAGGGTGGCACTATGATAGGTACAGAGGAGAGTCTGCTCTTAAGTTCATCAAAGGCTAGCATGCACTCCCTATCAAAGATGAAAGGTACATTAGAGACAAGCAAGTTGCTTAAGGGTTTGGCAACCTTTGAGAAATCTCTAATGGACCTTCTATAGAAACTAGCATGTCCTAGAAAACTTCTAATTGCTTTGACATTGCAAGGTGGTGGTAATTTTTCAATCACCTCCACCTTGGCCTTGTCCACCTCTATGCCTCTTTTTGAGATCTTGTGGCCAAGAACCACCCCCTCTGTGACCATAAAGTGGCACTTCTCCCAATTCAAAATGAGGTTGGTTTCTTGGCATCTCTTTAGCACCAAGGCTAAGTGGTGTAAGCATTTAGAATATGAATCACCAAATATAGAGAAGTCATCCATAAAAACTTCAATAAATCTTTCAATCATGACTGAAAAGATGGAGAGCATGCACGTTTGGAATGTTGCAGGTGCATTGCACAATCCAAAGGGCATTCTCCTATAAGCAAAAATACCATAAGGACAAGTAAATGAGGTCTTATCTTGGTCCTTAGGATCTACAACTATTTGGTTATAGCTAGAATAACCGTCCAAAAAGCAATAATATTCATGTCCCGCAAGTCTTTCTAGCATCTGGTCCATGAAAGGTAGGGGGAAGTGATCCTTCCTGGTAGCTTCATTAAGCTTCCTATAATCTATGCACATGTGCCAGCCAGTCACTGTTCTTGTTGGTATCAGTTCATTCTTCTCATTTGGTACAATAGTGACCCTTCTTTTCTTAGGGACTACTTGCACTGGGCTTACCCAAGGGCTGTCTGAGATTGGGTAAATCACCTTAGCTTGCCACAATTTCAACACCTCTTTTTGGACTACTTCATTCATTGCTAGGTTTAGCCTTCTTTTGTTGCTGTCTTGAGGGCTTGGCATCTTCCTCAAGGAGAATTTTGTGCATACACATTAAAGGACTAATTCCTTTTAAATCTGTAAGTGTCCATCCTATAGCATCTTTGTGTTGCTTCAGCACATGGATAAGCTCCACTTCTTGTCCCTCACTCAAGCTTGAATTGATGATTACTGGGTATGTGTTGTTGTAACCCAAGTAAGCATACTTCAGGCTTGGAGGTAGGGTTTTTGATAAACCCCATTTGTAGGGTTTATCTTACGCTTGATTTAGGAGATTTTGTGACCTTTTACCCACATTTATCCAATGAAATAGCATGGTTTCATGATTCTCCCTTAATTTGTGCTTAAGTGTGAAAACATGCTTTCTAGGCCTTTAATTGATTTATTTGAATTCATCTTTGATTCCACTAGATGCCTTGATTAGTTTGTTAGTGATTTTAGATTGAAAAGGCTAGGAATGGACCAAAGGAATGAAGAGGAAAGCATGCAAAGTGGAGAAATCATGAAAAAGCCAAAGATTTGGATATATTCATCCACGCGCACGCGCACGGTATGCACACGCGTGGATCGCAAGAACTTCAAAGGGCGCGCACGCGCACTGTACGCGTACGCGCCAGTGGCCGCACGTGATTTTTAAATAGAAAACGTGCCCAGCGATTTTTGAGAGCTGTGGGCTCAATTTGCAATCAAATTTGGCGCCAAAATGCATATAAGGACCAAGGATTGAAGAGGAACGGGAGGAATTCACTCATTTTGGCTCATTCACACTTATTAGGATTAGTTAAGAGTTAGTTTTAGAGAGAGAAGCTCTCACTTCTCTCTAGAATTAGGATTAGGATTAGGTTTAGTTCTTAGATCTAGGTTTTAATTCATGCTTTCTTCTACTTCTTCTTCTCAATTCCTTGTTGTTACATTCATTCTTCTTCTACTCTTTTGTTGTAATTTCCTTTATGTTGCTTCTATATTTTGTTGTAGATCTACTCTTGTTCCTTCTCTTTTCTTTCAATTCAAGTTGATGTAATTCATAATAATTGTGTCTCTTTTGATTGTTGTTGTTAATTTCTTGCAATTAGTTGTTGTTAGATTTTACTCTTGTTGTTGATTTAATATGATTTATTCTTTTGCCTTCCAAGTGTTTGTCAAAATGCTTGAGAAGATGTTAGAGTAGATTTTAGTGCTCTTGGCTTGGGGAGGTAACTTAGGAACTCTTGAGTTACTAATGTCCAAGTGATTGACGATTGGGAGCCATTAACTCTAGATCTCACTAATTGAATTGGTGGAGAACTAGGACTTATGGACTTGGATTGATATAGCTCACTTGACTTTCCTCTACTATTAGTTAGGGGTTAACTTAGTGGGATTGATCCTTGCCAATTCTCATGTTGTGGTTAGTGATAAGGATAGAGATCCTTGACCACCAAACCTTGCCAAGACCTTTTTGTTATTTGAATTTCATTTTCATTTACTTTTCATGTTTCTCATCCAAAACCCCAAAAACATACAATTCATAACCAATAACAAGAACACTTTATTGTAATTCCTATGGAGAACGACCCGAGGTTTGAATACTTTCGGTTTATAGATTTTAAGGGTTTGTACTAGTGACAAACAAATTTTTGTATGAAAGGGTTATTGTTTGGTTTAGAAACTATACTTTACAACGAGACTTTATTTGTGAATTCTAGACCATCAAGAATCCAAATCATCAAAATGGCGCCGTTGCCGGGGAATTACAATGGTGTTGTGTTATTGGTTATTATATATATGTGAATAGTGTGAATATGTTCGCTTTTGTTAGCTCTTGCTAGTTTTAGGATTTGGTTTTCTTTGTTTCTTATTTGATTTCATTTTCATTTTCTCTTGCTATCATGAATTTTCACCTTGGCTATGAGTTTGGTTCTAACTATGTTGTAGAAAATGAGGGCTACAATGAAGATGTGTATCAAGGATGGGATAATCAAAGGTGGGGGGAGCCATATGCATATGATCAATCTTCATGGCAACAACCTCCACCAATATGCTATGAACAAGAGCCATTCTATGATGCATACCAATCCAATGGTTATGGTGAGTCCCCTTGTGACTTCCAAGAACCACCACCATACACCTATGAGTCATATCCTCAACATAGCCATCAACCATACTCACAAGCCCCTTCTTACCAACCACCTTCATATGACCTTCATCCATATCCACCATTTCAACAACCATATGAGCCATATGAACCACATATTGAACCGCCACCACCTCAACCACAATACTTTCAAGAACCACCCCCTCCATATTATTACCAAGATGAACCACCTCCAATGTATGCAAATTTTCAACTACAAGATGAACTCTACTTTCCACCACAACCTCCCATGGAAGAATATTCATGTCCTTCAATCCAAGAGCCATATGATCCTACTCGTGATATCTTAGAGGAACAAGAGTCAAGGGATGGTCTCAAGGAAATATTGGATCAATTTCAAACAACCATGGAGTGTGTTGTACAACAAGTGGAAAGAATAGAAAATATTGAACCACCACAACTCTACCAAGAAGAACCACCTTCCTACTATGAACCCTTCTCCCAATTTGATAAATCATTCCATCCACCCCAACCTCAAATAGATGACATCCTTGATGTTCTTGTTTAAGGACAAGAGGAGATAAAAAGGGATGTGCAACAATTCACGGCCGCCTTAGACGAGGTGGTAACTCGGTTGGCATCCTAATGCTTGAACACTCAAGGAACTCCCATGACTACATGTGGAAAATTAAATGAAGAGCATAACATGAAGGAGAGATTGGTGGAGAATGAGGGAAGTTGCTTTGTATTGGAACAATTGGAGGAAGCTACCATTGTTGAAGAAGAGGAAGAAGTGGTTGAAGACTTAGGAGATGCGAAACCACCTTGGGAATCTAGAATTGAGGAAAACCCCTCCAAGATTATTGAAATTGATGCTAGGGAGGAAGGTGCACACCTTCCAAGGCATATTCCATATGAAGAATTGGATGGGATATAGCAAGAATTGAGTTTCCTTGGTGATGAAGATCAAGCATCAAGTCTTAGTGGTGAAGAATCCTTTGAGTTTGAAGAACCTTCTCCCAATGAGATAGAAAGTAATGTGGAGGTAAATCTCTCTCACCCTCCCATTTATGATTTAAGTAAGGGAAAAGGCTTAGATAAAATTGATGAACAAAGGATTGAAATTAAGAAAACATGTGAAGAGGTAGAGATCCTTAGAAAAAGGAGGATGGGAATTGAATACGCTTTGTCAAGGCCCTTAGAAGCTTCTTTACCTAGGTTGCCATCTACTCCTACATTTGAGTGGGTAAAATTCATTTTTATTACCTTTATTATCCCATTCGAATATGGCTTGCTTGAAACGGATGGTCAACTTAGGATGCTTTGTGGGATGAAGCGTAAAAGAAAGATGTTTCGTGGTTGGCGTTGCAAATCAAGGTTCATTATGGTTGATACATCCAAGATGGAACATAGAGGTTGGAATAGTGCTCAACTAGATGGGTCTAGGAGGATTGTTGGGTACTTCATAGAGAATTCATCATGCTCACCACCCGGTTGGACTAATAATGAGAGTCAACTTCAAGACGGGTGTGAAAATAAAGTGTGGGATCCCGGATTACAAGAAGAGGATCAATTTTGGGAGCCCTAAGCTTGTGAAGAACTCCATCAACACTTAGCTCAATCCATGAGAAATCTTAGGGCACAATGGAGAACCAAGCATTGGTGGGAGTTCCAAGATGAATACAAGCACAAGCCACCTTAATAAGAAGCTCCCCATAAGTCCAACTTAAGAACAATAAACAAAAGTGCTAGGTGGGAGACACCCCACCATGGTAAATTCTTTTCATTTTTTTCACTTTTGTACATACTAATAGAATTAGCTTAATTTCATCTTTTGTTGAGTTTGTTGAGTCTAATTGGTAGTTTAGTATGTTAAATAAGGTTTTATGGTGTTTTGGTAGCTGTTTGGAGGTTTGGAATGCTTGGATTGGTGCAAAAACATAGAAAAAATTTAAAAAACAGAGCACCATCCGCACGTACGCGCACTGCGCGCGTACGCGTGCATCAAGCATTTTCGCCTACCCCACGTGGACGCGCCATGTACGCGTACGCGTGGATTGAGAAATTCCACCCCCAAGCCAAAAAACCCGAGAGTTGTGCGAACGCTGCGCTAGCATTGTGCCTTTCGCACAAACCAACTCGCGCATACGCGCACATGACGCGTATGCGTCACTCTCGAAATAAGCCATCCGTGCGCACGCGCCATGTGCGTGTACGCGCGGATGTCCTTCCTTCAACACATTTTTTTCTTCTCCCCTTTCCATTTCTTTCCTTCTCCTTTCTTACTCTCTTCTCCTACCCCTCATCCAACACTTCCAAATACCATTGATAACCACTTATTTTAGTTAGTTAATTAGTTAGTTAGTTAGTTAGTTAATTAGTTAGCTTTAGTTTAGTTTTCATTTCATATTCTCTTTTTCATTGTAAGTGTTGGATTATTGATTTTGTTTGCTATACATTGCTGCTTATTTCTAATTGCATGTTATTTTAGCATAATCATTTTGTTATTCATTGTTGGATTCTATTGATTGAGGTTATATTTCGCTACTTAGTTTTGCGTTCTTCATGCTTACCTTTTGAGAATACCAAGTGATGAGAATTGCCTTCGAGCTTGTAACTCTTCTTGAATTACATTATTTGGCCACCATGTGATTTCAATCCTTTTCCTCGATTAGACAATTTCTTGATGGATGTTGTGCATTCATCTTAATGCATTGTATTTCATGATTATATGCATCCATATGTGTTTAGCTTGATTGCTCTCATGCTTCTTTAATGCTTATTTTACCTTACAAGTTTACTTAAGGCATCTCAAGCACACTAGGATAAGTGAAGTGCATGCTTCTTTTGAGACATCACTTTTTATGTTAATGTGTGTTCTAAACTGCGCAATTTAGAATTCACACACCTAAATGTCACACTAATTCACTCACTCAATCCTAGTGATTTACCTCATTCCAACAGTGTATGCTTGCTTTTGTATCTTCTCATCTTATGGTGCTATTTTCTATTTTTCATGAATGATGCACCACAAGCAAAAATAGAAGCGGAAGAAAGAACACGCAGCAACCGGTTGACCTACCAACTGAAGGTGGCAATCCAGAGAGTCGCCGTACCCCCTTGCTCATCTTTGAGTACACCGAGGACGGTGCAAACTTTTAAGTGTGGGGAGGTCGTCCGACCGGTCGGCAATTTTGGGTGACAAGTTTCTAATCTCAACACTTTTGTATTTCATTTTTTTAGGTCTTTTAGGATTTTTGTTTTATTTTCTTATTTTTGCATATATATACACAATAAGCTTAGTCAAAATAATGAAAATTTTCAAGATTTCTATCTACAGGGCACCAATTGATTTGAGTGAAAACTTTTCATAGAACTTGGTTGAATTATATATATTGTGGAACATGGTTTTTGAGCTAAGAACACAAGCTTGTGAGATTTGAGCCTAATGGTGTGGTTACATCTTATAACCACTTATTTTCCCTTCTTGTGTGCATTATTCTCTTTCTATGATTGTAATCTTTGATTTGTTTGATTCTTTATGTCCATTATTTTGTATATTCATGCGTTTATATGATTGAGGCCATCATTTTATTTAGCTCACTTACCAAAAAAGCCTTACATTTTATCTTCCTTTGTTAGCCAACTTTGAGCCTATGCTCAACCCACTTGTTCATAATTTTAGCACATTACAAGCCTTAAAGCGAAAAACAATAAATGTCCTTTATTTGGATCTTTGATTAGCTTAGGCTAGTGTTTGTGTAATATTTAAGTGTGAGAAAACTTGGGACATTGGTTGAGAAAAAGGGTAGTTTTGTATTTTTGTTGTAAATATTAGAATTGGGTACATGCTCATATGTTAATTAAATGTAAAACCTTATGCATTGATGTTCTTGTATGTAGTTTGAAGGAAAAAAATATGAGAAAGACAAAAGAAAAAAATATGGAAAAGAAAAGAAAAAAATTAGAAAGAAGAAAGAAAAAGAAAAAAGAAAAGAAAAAAAATTAGAAAGAAGAAAGAAAAAGAAAAAAGAAAAGAAATAAAAAGGGGACAGAATGCCCCAAAGCAAAGTGAAGCTCAATAAAATCAATACATATGAGTTGTAAAATGGAAAGGAAATGAATGAGTATGTGAAAAAGTGAGAAGAATGGGTAGTTAGGTTAGAACTTAATTGTATAGGATGTCATAGGTTAGGTGGGAAGTCTAAGCTTATCAAAGATTCAAATTTCAAGCTCACCTGACCAAATATACATCCTACCTTGACCCTAGCCCCATTACAACCTAAAAAAAAGACCTCATGATACTTGTATGCATGCATCGAATAAATGTTGATTGTTAGAAGAAAAACAAATCTTGGAAAGCATGATTAGGGGAGAATTGAGTGAATCAACCCTAAACACTTGAGCGAATAGAGTGCAAACACTACCTGTGAGGGTTCGATTGCTCAATTACATATTTTTCACCTATGATCATCACTCCTCATGCAAGTTTGTAAAAATATTTAATAGCTCAATTCAATTGTGGTTTGGCATGGTTGTTAATACCCTTAGCCCTTGTGCATATATGTATTCTTGGAAATTGATTTATTTTGACCAAGTAATTGCATTCATGTAGATAGTTGCATATAGGTAGTTTGCATTTAGATTAGTTTACATTGAATAAATGTTGATACCCTTTGTTCTTTCTTGGTTCAAGCATGAGGACATGCTTGGTTTAAGTGTGGGGAGATTGATAAACCCCATTTTTAGGATTTATCTTGTGTTAAATTTAGAGCATTTTGATAACCTTTTCTCACATTTATTCAATGAAATAGCATGGTTTTATAATATCTCCTTTAATTGTGCTTAAGAGTGAAAACATGCTTTTAGGACTTAAAATAGCTAAATTTAATTCACCTTGATTTCATTAGATGCCTTGATATGTTTGTTAAGTGATTTCAGATTTAGGAGGCAAAGATTGGATCAAGGGAATGAAAGAAAAGCATGTAGAAATGGAGAACTCATGAAGAAATGAAGGAATCGCAAAGCTGTCAAGCCCGACCTCTTTTCACTTAATCGATCATAACTTGAGCTACAAAGGTCCAAATGATACGGTTCCAGTTGCGTTGGAAAGATAACATACGGGGCTTCAAAATGATATAAGATTTGCCATAGTTACATTGTGTTTAGGGGTGCGCATGCGCACTGTACGCGTTTGCGCCGATGGTTACACATGATTCACTTAATGCAACTTGTGGCCAGTAATTTTAGAAGCCTTGTGGGCCCAATCCAACTCATTTCTGATGCTATTTAACCCAAGGATTGAAGAGGGATGACACACATTATACACTTAGTCATAATTAGTTTAGTTTAGGTTAGTTTTAGAGAGAGAAGCTCTCACTTCTCTCTAGGATTAGGATTAGGTTTTAGATCTAGATTAGAATTTCTTAGATCTAGGTTTAATTCATGCTTTGATTTACTTTTCCTTTACAATTTCTTGTTCCTCTACTTTTTCTCTCTCTAATTTTGTATTTCATTCTTGTAATTGCTTACTTTGTTGTGGATGCACTATTTCTACTTCTATTTTCCTTTAATGCAATTTGAGGTAATTCATGTAGATCTTGTTTTCTTTAATTGTTGTTGTTAATTCCTTGCAATTGAGTAGTGTAGATTTACTTTCCTTGCAATTTTACTATGCTTTCCTTTTGTGCCTTCCAAGTGTTTGATAAAATGCTTGGTTGGATTTTAGAGTAGATTTTTGTGCTCTTGGCTTGGGAAGGTAACTTAAGAACTCTTGAGTTACTAATGTCCAAGTGATTGATGATTGGGAGCCATTAACACTAGATCTCACTAATTGAATTGGTGGAGAACTAGGACTTATGGACTTGGATTGACATAGCTCATTTGACTTTTCTTTACTAGTTAGAGGATGATTTAATGGGGTTGATTCTTGCCAATTCTCATGTTGTGGTTAGTGATTAGGATAGAGATCTTTGACCACCAACCCTTGCCAAAGCCTTTTTGTTATTTGAATTTCCTTGCCATTTACTTTTCATGTCTCTTATTCCAAAAACCCCAAAAGATATTTCATAACCAATAACAAGGACACTTTATTGCAATTCCTAAGGAGAACAACCCGAGGTTTAAATACTTTGGTTTATAATTTTAGGGGTTTGTTTTAGTGACAAACAAAATTTTTGTATGAAAGGATATTGTTTGGTTTAGAAACTATATTGCAACGAGACTTCATTTGTGAATTCTAAACCATCAAGAATCCGTTCATCAGTCTTCAACTCTAGTTTCAGTGCTTCCACTTCCTTGTTGCTTGTGTGGTTTAACATGATTGAATCCTCCATGGTTTCTTGTGGTAATTCTCCATCTGATGCTTGTTGTTCTAGCTCCATAGCCTCTTCACATTGTTCTTCTTCCAAAACTCCTTGAACTATCTTTTCTATGGTGTCTACCATCATGCATTCTCCTATGGATTTCTTGGGGTAACTCATTGCTTCGAAGACATTGAAGACCATCTTCTCTTCATGCAACCTCAAGACTAACTCCCCTTTTTGAACATCAATAATAGCTCCAGCAGTAGCTAGGAATGACCTTCCTAGGATGATTGATGTGTTGGCCTCGTCCCATATCCAGCACAACAAAATCAGCTGGAAAAATAAACTTCCCCACTTTTACTAACAGATCCTCCACCACCTCATGAGGAAAATTGAATGTTCTGTCAGCCAGTTAAAGTGCCATTCTTGTTAGTTTGGCCTCTTCTATCCTCATTATTTTCATCATAGCCAAGGACATGAGGTTGATGCTGGCCCCTAGATTACACAATGCTTTCTCAATGTTGATATCACCTATGATGCAGGGAATTTGGAAGCTCCCAGGATCTTTCATCTTTTCGGGAAGCTTCTTTTGTATGATGGCACTACACTCCTCAGTTAGCACTATGGTTTCCTTTTCACCCCGATTCCTTTTTCTTGTCATGAGCTCCTTTAAAAATTTGGCATAGAGTGGCATTTGCTCTAATGCCTCAGCAAAGGATATGTTGATCTGAAGCTTCTTGAAGATTTCTAGGAATCTAGAAAATTGATTGTCTTTCCCATCCTTTCTCAGCCGTTGTGGGTAGGGTGCCTTTGGCACATAAGGCTTTAGGACTTGCTTTGGTGAGGATGGTGCAGGGGTCTCTTCTTCTTTCTTGGTTTCAGGTTCCTTTGCATCTTCTTTTTCTTGGTTGCTTTGACTTGGGGATGCTTCCTCTACAACTTTTCCACTTCTTAGTGTGACGGCCTTGCATTCCCCTCTTAGGTTGGCCATGGTATCACGGGGGAATGTATGTGTAGGCATTGGTATTTGTTTAGACAAGCTCCCTACTTGTGTTTCTAGTGTTGAAATGGCTGCCCCTTGGTTTCTTATGTTGGATATGAACTCCTCTTGGTTTGCATCTATCTTTCTTTCAGCCTGTATTTGTTTCTCTAGAATAGTGGAAACGATTCCTGTCAGTTGTGGTGACAATTGTGCTATGGCAGCCTCTAATTTTGCAAAATTGCTGCTGATTTCACATGGTTGCATGGTTGAGGATGATGTATCTTGATGGTGGTTGTTGTGTGTTTGCTGGGTGGAGTGATATGATGCATTTTGTGAGTTGTGGTAGGGTGTATTTTGTGAGTTGTGATAGGGTCTGTTGTTGCCTGATTGATGGTTGGGGTTGTGGTTGTTGTATTAGTTAGATTGGTATGGTTTGTGGTCTTGACTGTGGTTTTGTTGGTTTTTCCACCCAAAATTTGGGTGATTCTTCCAACCTGGGTTGTATATCTTGGCATTGGGATCATATGGTGGTCTAGAGGGATTGTTCATATAATTAGCGTGCTCCCATTCGCATTCAACTTGGTGCATCTCCTTCTTGTGGAGGCGCTTGAGTTTGGACAGCTGAGACTTGGCTTTTCTCCATCTTCTTTGTTAGGGCTGCTAATTGAGCTGCAATCATCTTGTTCTGTGCTAACAAAGCATCCATAGAATTGAGCTCCAGCACTCCTTTCTTTTGAGTTCTTTCTGAAGCATAGAAGTACTCATTTTTTGCTACAGTCTCTATAACATCTATGGCCTCTTCAATGGTCTTCTTCTTGTTGAGTGAACCCCCTGAATAGTGGTCTACAGCTTTCTTTGCTTCATATGACAGCCCTTCATAGAAGATGTGTAGTTGAACCCTTTCGTTGAACATATCCGGAGGGCACTTCCTTGTCAAGTCTTTGAACCTTTCCCAGGCCTCATAAAGTGTTTCACCATCTTGCTGTTGATGCGGAATTTACAACCACAAACTAACCAGCAAGTGCACCGGATCGTACCAAGTAATACCTCAGGTGAGTGAGGGTCGATCCCACGAGGATTGAAGGATTAAGCAACAATGGTTGATTAATTTACTTAGTTAGGCAAATAGGAAATAGTGTTTGGGTATTCAAAAGCATTAAACAATAATTCAGAAATCTAATAAAGCAAGCAGTAAATAGGTTGTGAAATATGTATGGAGAAACAGTTAAGGCTTCAGAGTTATCTATTTTCCGGATTGACTTTTCTTATTAATTTATTTTAATCATGTAAGATTTAATTCATGGCAAACTATATGTGACTAGACCCTAATTCCTTAGACCTTTCTAGTCTCCTCTAAAATTTATCAACCGCCAATTCCTTGGTCACTTAATTCCAATTAGAGGGTGAAGTTCAATTCTAGTTTATATGCCACAAAAATCCTAATTACCCAAATATAAGAGGATTATATGTCACGTATCCCGTTAAGTCCATATAATTAGAATTTAGGAGAAATTGTTTTCAAGCTGTTGTTCAAGTAAAGAGCTTTTCCAAGTTATACAAGAACTCAATTAGAAAGAGGGTTATACTTCCATTCCACCCAAATTCATAAGATAAAGAATGAAAACAATTCTTAAATATAAATCAATACATGAATTAAAATAGAGAAATAATAAAATCAATCCATACAATAGACAGAGCTCCTAACCTTAACAGTGGAGGTTTAGTTGCTCATGGTTCAGAGAGAAAAAAAGGATTCTGATAAAATGTATTTTGGCTGAAGTGGAATAAAATGTTGAATAATTCCAATCCCCTTTTTATATCTAATCCTAATTAATTTAAAATCTATCTTCTAAAACTAAAATAATATCTTTTCCTATTTTTAAATAAAATAAAATTTAAATCAGAATTAATTAAAGCAATCAGCATGTCTTCAATTGATGGATGGGGACCACTTGCTTCGTAGGGTCCACGCCTAACTTGGAGTGGGCATAACCATTCTTGTGTGAATCTCCCTTGAGTCTCTGCTATCCCCTGGCTCTAGTTTGTGTTTCTGGGCCAAAAATTGGGTCGAAACTTGGCCTGAAATCGCCCTCAGCATTTTTGGCAAATTCTGCACATGGGGCATGTCACGTGTACGTGTCAGTTACGCGTACGCGTCGATGGTCTTCTTCGCGTGTCACGCGTATGCGTCAGGTACGCACACGCGTCGCTGAGCAACTTCGCTTTTCACGCGTACGCGTCAAGTACGCGCACGCGTCGCCATGGAAAGCTCCAAATCACGCGTACGCATCAGGTACGCACACGCGTCGCTCCTCGCTGGTCATCTCCTTTAATTCTTGTGCTCCTTCCATTTGTGCAAGCTTCCTCTCCATTCTCTAAGCATTTCTGCCCTATATAGCTTTCTTTTCTTTTTCTGCGGAAGCTCCATCAAATCCAACCAAATTCTACCTAAAATAAACAGAATTGCACAAGACTCAAAGTAGCATCCATAGTGGCTAAAAGATAATTAATTCTTGATTAAACTCAACAAATTGAATGCAAATTCACTAGGAAAAGATAGAAAAGATGCTCACGCATCAGCTGTCTGAAGGTTTGCACCTCAGCTCTCAATCTATGACTCTCTGTGGAGGGTAGAATCTTGCTAGAAACTTGTTCACAACCTCATCCCAAGTTGTCAGGCTCTCCTTGGGAAATGCTTCCAACCACTTTGCTGCCTTATCTGAGAGAGAAGGGAAACAAAAGTAGTTTGTAGGTGTCAGGGTGTACACCATTTGACTTTATAGTGTCACAAATCCTCAAGAATGTAGTGAGATGTTGGTTGGGGTCTTCTTGGGCATTCCCTCCAAATGAGCAATTGTTCTGGACAAGTGTGATGAGCTGAGGCTTCAACTCAAAGTTGTTAGCATGGATTGTTGGCTTTTAGAATGCTGCTGCCACAGTTTCCTGGGTTTGGGTTGATGTAAGAGCCTAAAACTCTCCTCTCTTACCCAACATGATTGCCAGCATCCTCTCCAACATGGTTATGCACCTCTTCCTCCATAGTAACTCCCAGATCTTCCTCTACTACTTTCTCTCCAACTATTCCTTTGCCTCTTGCTTCCCTCCTTAATCTCAGAAAGGTCCTCTCAGGTTCACTATCAAAAGAGGATGAAGTTTCTCCTCTTCTACCTGTCATACATTCAACAAACAGCAAATAGAGAACAGAGGACAAGTGCAGGAATCACTCGTGTTAGGACTGGTGGTTAGTTTGGTTGGTGCAATTAATCAAATAGTTAATAGAGCAGTAAAAAAATGGGATTATGAACAATGAACAGCTAAAATGATCGAAATAAAAAGATGAGAAAATTAAGGAACTGAAATTAAAAGAATTAACAAAGTAATTAAAGTGCTTAATCTAGCTACCCATCAATTTAATCATTGTCAATTCAAACCAATCCCCGGCAATGGCGCCATAAAACTTGATGATCGAAATTTACTCCCCATATAAAATAATGAATCTGTTCTTTTAGCAAGCGCACCATCGTCAAGTAATAACCCACTAGGAGTGGGATCGTATCCACAGAGATTGGTAGATTTGAGCAATTATAATCAATGGGTGAATTAGTTAAGCTGAGCAATATAGGTTGTGATTGCAGAATTTTAAATGAACAGAATTGTAAATGACTCAAAAGTAAAGAGAAGCAATAAAGTGCAGAAGAATAAATGGCAAGAATGTAAAGTGCAGAAACATAAATGACTGAATTGTAAATGGGAATGGGAAATAGCAGAATGTAAAGAAAGATATAAAGAATGTGAGAGATAAGAATAGGGGAAATTCATTGAGATCAGGAGATGTTGTTCTCTTTGGATTAAATCCAGCTCATCTCATCTTCAATCATGCAACTAATTGACCTCTTGGCAATCATGATTGATTGAACCCCAATCCCTTGGTGATTCAATCTCTCAAATCTTGATAATCAGCCAATTCCTTGGTCTAATTGCTCATGAAGAGAGATATGCTTGGTCCTTGATTATACCACACATCCTCATAGATCCAAATAGTGGGTGGATTATACGTCACCATATCCAATCACCAAAACACAGATCTACTCAAGTGTTAAAAGGAATTTCAAGCATGGTTTCATGTTTCCTTTTCCAAGGTTCCTATAAAACCCATTTTGCATTCAACCTCTATCCCAAGATGATTGAACACTAGCATTAAAACAAAATTCCTTCTAGCAAATCAAAGAGAAGATGAAGAGAAGAAGAAATTCACTATCATTAATCTATCAAGTACAACAGAGCTCCCTCTCTCAATGAGAGGGAATTTAGCTACTCATAGCTTAAGAGAAAAGTACAAGAGATGGAAGAGATGATGTGAAAAGTAAATCTAACTATACTTCAACAAAACTACTACTCAACAACCCCTTCTCAGTACTTTCAGGGGTTATTTATACTACTCCTAGCACTAGAATTAAGGAAAATACAAAGGAGAAAAGAAAATTACAGCTGGAGGGAAAGAGAAACTCCAAAAACGTGACTTCTCCAAGCTTGGCGTGTGGCTGGCGCTTGAGTGGCGTACCACGCCTAGCCACTGAATTTGGCTTGGCGCGCCATGCCCAACTCTTCAAGTGGCACGCTCCATGCATCAAGCTCCCTGGCGTGCCACGCCTTCGAACCCAAGTGGCACGCCCAGGGTCTTTTTGAACCTTGGTTAGCCTGGCGTGCCACGCCTTCGAGCCCAAGTGGCATGCCCAAGTGTTTGGCCCTTCACCTCCTCCTCTGGAAAATTGAACTGGCGTGCCACGCCCTGATGTTCAAGTGGCACGCCCATATTGGTGTGTCTCCCTCAAACTTTGCGTGCCACACCTAGGTCCTCAAGTGGCATGCCCAAGTGCTGGATGAGAGTTGGTGTGCCACGCCTTCAATATCAAGTGGCACGCCCAGTGTGTATCCTCTTCTAGCGTGCCACGCCCACAAGCTCAAGTGGCACGCCCCACGGTGTACAATGGAGTTGGTGTGCCACGCCCAGCCTGGTATGCCATGCCCCTTTTGTGGCCTTCAACTTTGCTCTCTGGAAAATGTAACTGGCGTGCCACGCCCATGTTAAAGCTTTGAGAGCCTTCTCAGGAAAATACAACTGGCGTGCCACGCCTGACTCCTAGCGTGCCACGTCCATATACTTTCATGGCGTTTGTTCCAAGTGGCACACCCAATTTCACACACCCAGCTTTATTTTGTTGTTTTCTTCCTTTTTGTTGCTCTTTTCACCTGAAATTGAGCACAAACCCATTTCAAAGCAATATACCAAAATATTTATCAATTAGTTCATGAATTGCAATGATTTAATGAGATTATGCTCTTTTGTCGTCGTTTTTAGATAAGAAAAAAGGGTAGATGATGCAAGTCATCACAAGTCTTCCACAAAAAAGACAATAGCGATTCTTCATATCATCCTAACCGACTGTGCAAAAGAGCACTATGGGTTACCTCCATTCTCTCACCAACCTCAAAACAGAAAACCAAGAAGCCTTTGATGAGCTATGGCCGAAAACTTTAACTCCTCAAGTCTTTCCTGTCAAACTTCCTCATGAGTCGACCATGGCTTTGAAAAAGAAACTTGTCACTTATTCCCCACAATATATGTTGAGGCAATTTGGTCTGGCACAAGCATTACCTTCTCTACTATCTCTTGAAATTGGGGCCCAAATGGTTTAGTGTTGAATTTGAAAGAATTTGACTAGATTTTAAACTTGAACCATCAAAGAGTAACTACCTAATATCAGAGATATGACCTCAAATTCTACTTCCTTACGACCCCTGATTTTCACAAATGGTAGTAGAACTATTATGATGCTCATTGCCCCTAAATGTTTAATCTTTTTAGGTCCTTACTTCCCTTATAATTTCTTTACGTTCCAACTGCTCGACCAACAACCCTAGCGAGCGTTGCTCCCGAGATGAAACCAGTCTAGGAAAACTAGAAATCGGATGAGAAAGCCGCCCCCAAGAAAACAAAGTCTAAAAGGGGTCGAGGTAGAGGAGGATCCAGTGAGGCTACTTTGCCTTTGAAAAAATAGGGAGCTGTCGACATTCTCATGGGGGATAAACCCAAAAAAGTACAAAAATATGATCCAGCTCCTCCTATCAAGGTGCTTTTTGTACTCTTCACCTTTAATAGTTAACTTCAATTGTGCATATTTTAATTCTTTTTGTCAAAATCTGCCAAGTGTAGCTCAAAGTCTCAAGCTGAAATGCATAGTTACTCCGAGCCAGGTGTTGGCCCATCAGGTGTCGAAGCTGAAGTTACCCAATCTCCAAAGGTTACTGTCTCTCTACCTTTCTTAAGTCCAATTCAGCCTACACCGTCGACCACAACTTCCTAGGCTTCTACTGACTCTCCCATGGTAATTGTACTTGCCCTTTTCTTTCTTCTATTATAGTTACATTTTTGCTATAAGTAACACATATATTTTCCAGGCAAGTTATATGCCTTTACCAACCAATGCCGAAACCCAGCAAGAGTTTGGTCTTGTTTAGACATCAGATACAGCTACTTCGACCATTTTTTCTACCCAAAAGTCAGCTGAGGTTGAACATGATGAGTCTCCTAACAATGTCCCTACTCCTAAGCTGAAGATCTAAACTCTGATGACTTTTACTTTGACCTTGCCAACATCCCTTCTGAAGCTCGATAAGTATACTCTTCCAAAGGGACAAGAGTTTTATCTTCTTCTAGTCAAGAACCTGGAATCCCCCAGTGCAAGACACAGCAAAATTATTCCAAGTCGTAATCTCTTCTGAGACACAACTTCCACTAGGCTCCGACCCTTCAGTTGTTGAAAGGGCCAACATTATTCTCGAATGCCTCAACCATCCTTTGGAAGAAATCAATAATAATGCAGACCTAAAAGCTTGACTATTAGCCGCCCTCGATTTTTTGAACAAGAAAATTTCGAATGATGCCTTGACAGCCTTGGAAACTTTCATAGAAGATATTTACAACCATATTGCCAAGGTCGACACTATTGAGAAAAAATTCAACAAGGCAATCGAGACTTTGGTTTTCCATGATAAATAATTAAAGAAATGTGAAACAGTCAAGTCTCAAGTTGAGGGAGTTTATCAGAAGATCAAGTCAAAGAGAAAATTATAGTCACTAAAGTCAAGATTCTTGAAAAAGAATTGGCTGAGTTGAAGGCAAGCAAAGCAAAAGTCAAGGCTACCAATGTAGACCTTAATTAACAACTTTAGAAAATAAATCAGGTTCATGCATCCAAGACTTTAGGCCGTACTGCTCTTATAGAAAATGTTAATCAAACAATCAATGCTAAAGAAGACACTGTCGAGGAAGCTGCTGCCTTAAGTCGAAAGCAGGAAGATCTTAAACTCAAATTTAGAACATTATTTTAAATTATGATATTTATTGGAACTTTAAATATGAACTCTTATTTTGTATGCACCTTCCATACTTTTGATTAATGACAATGATATAACTTTAGATATTTACTATTACATGCCAAATTCGTTGAGCAGTTTTTATATCTTTCAACTCATAAGCATTCCAATTAAATAATTTTTTTACTCTAAAAGGTCCTTCCCATAGGGGAGACCACTTTCCTTTAATTTTTTTGGTCGGGAGAACTAATTTTAACACCAAATCACCAATCACAAATGTCTTCTTTTTTTACCTTCTTGTTATATGACTTAGCGACACTACCTTTCTGCCTCTCCATCCGATCAAGAGCCGTTAGTCGAAATTAGTCTAATTGATCTAATTCATCAATCATGCTTGACCAATATTGTTCGACAGGTAAATCATTTTTTCTTGCCACTCTAAATGTTTGTAAATTTATTTCAAGTGGCAATACTACTTCATGGCCATATACGATCTCATAGGGAGTTGACCCTATGGCTTCTCGAGGGGAACACCTATAAGCCCATAATACTTGACTCAAAGTACTATGCCAATTTCGAGGTTGCCTCCCTATATGTTTCTTAATCAAACTAATTAAAGTTTTATTAACAACTTCGACTTACCCATTTTCTTATGCATAGAATGGGGTCAAATGTATTAGTTTAATTCCTCTTGACTCAGCATATGACTTGCTGAACTGTGAACATAGTTTCTTGGTCTGTAGTTATGGTTTGAGGGATATCAAATCTATAAATAATCAATTCCTCAATAAAATTAATTATTTTAGCTTATGTAACCTCTTTCATGGGCACAGCTTCCACCCATTTAGTAAAGTAATCAACTGTGACAAAGATAAATTTATGCCCCTTAGTCGAAGAGGGATGAATCATTCCTATTAAATCCAAGATCCATCCTCTAAATGGCCAAGGTTTAATTATAACATGCAAATCTACTGCGAGGACTCTTTGAATTAGTGCATTTCTTTGCATTGATCACAATGTCGAGCAAAGTTAATACAATTCTTCATCATTGAAGGCCAATACAGTTCTTGTCGATGCAAGGCCCAATGTAATTTTCGACCCGCTTAATGAGCTCCGTAAATTCCTTTATGCACGTCTGCCATAGCTAAATATGCATCTTACATATTCAAGCAGTAAAAAACCATCAACACTTTTCTTAAAAAGATCATCTCTAACCAATACAAAGCTTAATGCCAAATATTTTTTTTTTGAAGGAAGTCGATGATCTTATATCTTCAGTCATTTTGATCCAGGGTATTTTCACAACAAACCCCTCTTAGTTCTAAAGGAGTTAAGTTAGTTTCAATTTCACTAAACTCCTTTACCAACTTGGGAGATATTTTATAGCCGGAAGCCATTTGAGCTAACTCATTAGTATCTTGATTCGACTCTCTAAATATGTGTTTAATCGAAACTGAGTTGAACTCAGCCAAGAGTTAAACGGCTACCACAAAATACTTAGTCAAATTCCAACTAATAACTCGATAGTTTCTAGCCAATTGTCTAATTACTAATTATGAATACCCCAATATTTCAACTGTTTTAGCCCCTTTCTCAATTAAGAGTTCCAGGCCAATGATTAAAGTCTCATACTCTGCTTCATTGTTGGACATACTTGACTTTAGTCAAAACATAAATTTGGTCAGAATATCATCGGGGGTGATCAAAACTCTTCCAAATCTTACCCCATTTTGATGTTTCGAGCCCTCAAAAAATAACTTTCAAGGTTTGAGCTCAAGATACCTAATTTTGGGTTGCTCCTGAATCTCAACACAAGAACGATCTGCTAAAAAATTAGGTAGCGTTTGTTTTGAGGTACTGAGACAGAGACTGAGAGACTGAGATTCAGTATCGTGTTTGTTAGTTCAGAGACTGGTACTAAAATTTCTGTCTCTGTCTCTAAAATTTCAGTATTTCAGTACCTCCAAAAAGTAGAGACACAGGGGACTGAAATTTTTAGAGATGAAGACTGAAACTTTAATAACATTTTATACCTAAAATACTTTCATTTCAATTAATTAATTCCAATTTTACCCTTTGTGCAAATTAAATTAGAGTTTCATTCTTGTTTCAATTCCTGTTTTTCATTTTGCACCAAACAGAATACTGAGATTTATTTCAATCCCTGTCTCTTAGTCTCTGTCTCTCAGTCTTAGTCTTTTCGTCTCTGTCTCTCCACCAAGCACTACCTTAGGGATTACCTGCCCTTTGACAGCCCTGGCTGGGACGTAAAATAGAGAATATTCGATTAACCTTAACATCCACTTGCCAATACTTTCTCTTAATATTGGATAAGAAAGCATATATTTAATGACATTAAATTTTGACACAACATAAATATTCTTTCCGATTAAGTAACTTTTAAGTTTAGTACAAGAGAAATAAAGAGCTGAACAAAGTTTTTCGATTGTACTATATCTAGTTTCTACATTAGTCAACATTCGACTCAGATAATAAACTACTTTTTTGTTCGCATCCTCGTCTTCTTGGGCCAGCATGATCCCTAAAGTTGTATCTGATATAGCAATATATAATTTAAGTGGTCGACCTTGTTTGACTGGTGTCAAGATTGGTAGTGAAGTTAAATATTACTTTATTTGGTCGAAAGCTTTCTCGTGCTCCTCTTCCTATCTGAATTCTTCTCCCTGCTTCAATTTCAATAGAGGAGTAAATACTTTCATTTTTCTAGATAAACTTGAAATGAAGCATCGAAGAAATTTTACTTTACCTAAGAAAGACTGTAGTTCTTTTTTATTTCTGGGAGGAGATAAGTCAAAAGTAGCTTGGTATTTATTGGTGTCAACGGCCACTCCTTTTTCTGCACAATGGATCCCAGAAAATTTCCTACAGATACACCAGAAGCACATTTTAATGGATTCATCTTGAGTTGATGATATCTTATCCGTTGAAAAGCCATCTCTAAATTACACAAATGAGCTTGTTTCGACTCTGATTTAACTACCACATCATCGATGTAAATTTTCATAAACTTACCAATAAAATTATGGAAGATCGAGTTCATCGCTCTCTGGTAAGTAGCTCCAGTGTTTTTCAATCCAAATGGCATAATTAACTATTCGTAAGTGCCAATGGATCCAGGGAATCGAAAGGCTATCTTCGACACATCTTCTTGGGATATGAATATCTGGTTATATCCTGAATATCCTTCCATGAAGCTCAGAAGTTTGCTTTCGGCAAAGAGTCGATCAACATCTCTGGAATTGGCATGTGATACTCGTCTTTTGGTGTAGCCTTATTCAAATTCATAAAATCAATACAAACTCTTAACTTTCCATTTTTCTTAATAACAGGAACAATATTAGCAATCCATTCGACATACCTGGTTGTACGAATGAATCCATCTTTTAACAAACATTCGACTTCCTTCTTGATCTTCACCATAATTTCAAGAGCAAAATGTCTAGAAGCATGCTTAATTGGTCGAGCATTCTCAATAAGAGGGAGCTTATATTTGACTAAAGATCTGTCCAAACTAGGTATGTCCTCATACTGCTAAGCAAAACAATCTTGGTATTTCTTTAAAACCTCAATCAAGTCTTTCTTGAATTCAGCCTCTAGGCATCGACTAATGTAAGTCACTCGCCCTTTTCCATCAATATCGGCTTCATCGAGAGGATCTTGTATTTCAACCTTTTTATTATGCAAATCTTCAGAAATTAAATTGGACCTTTCAAACCCTAAGGGATCGAGATCATATATACAATCCAGTGCACGTCCCCCGTGAACTCCTTCTTTTTAGCCACATAGGCTGAGAGTCGATCCCAGTGGCTCAATATATCCATTCAAGTGGACATGATGGCCAAGTTCTCCTTAGCCTTAGGGACTAATTTCATACCATGGGCCCCTCTATAGAAACTTTGATAAAAGTGGGGTCAAAGGTGCTCATATCAATATCCAATGGTTGGACAATAATATGATATTCTTTGAAGATGACATTCATTTGCTCGACATAGCAAGGGCTATTGTCATAGCAAGGGCTATCGTCATCTTCAATTTCTTCAATCCTTCCATCCTCATCCCATAGCACCAATTTATGATGCAGATTCGAGGGAATTGCTCATACACCATGGATTAAATCTCTTCTTAAAAGCATATTAAAAGTTGCCTTGGTAGGTACCATTATAAACACCGTCAGTCGTTCATCACTTTGGACTTTAACCCTGAGTGGGATCATTACCAGGGCGGTTGTGGACTAACCATTAAATCCAATAACAACCAGATTTGTCTTAATCAAATCCTCAACTATCTTTTAGAATAATGGGAGCATACTTTCAGGTAACAAATTAATTGCTTCTCCTCCATCGACCAAGATGCGATTAATCACCAACCCTTTAACTTTTGTCTTAATATGCAATGGTCGAAGATGTCCTTTGGTGATTTCATCAGGCCTTTCAAATAACCTCTCCTTAATCATGCCATCTTCGACAAATTGGCATTCGTCACCTAGAATTATATCATCACAGTCTCCTTTTAGACAATTCCAAGGCCCTTCAGGACTGTCCTGAAAGTCGAAAGGGAGAACAAAAACTATGGCAACATACCCAAAACTAGTTTCTCCAAACATCACATCTAGATCATCCTCAAATCAGAGTCAAAGTTTTTCTGTGAGCGCCTCTTCTTCTTCTTTTCCTTTGGGGATCGACTTGATAGCCGACATCTCCTTTGACTCCTCCGACACCTTGTCTTTTTTCTGTTCCTGCTTCTGAGATAACTTACTTTCTTTGTGCAATTCGGGATATGGACCCTGTATATCAGCATCAGCATTTTGCTTTTGGGCCATAGGTCTTGGAATAAAGGGAGCTCTTTCTGTAAAATTGTGTCGAGGCCTTCTTTGACCGTTGCCCTTTCTAGCTGCTCCTTGTCTGAAACATCCTCTTTTTTGAGCCCCAGCCCAATTTGAAAAACCTCCCCTAGGAACATTAAAATTATAGTTCCTGGAGTAATTTTGGGTATTGTTTTGTACCCATTTGTTGTTCGAGACATTAGGTGGAGGAACAGTTTGACTTAACACCCTTTGAGGTTTCTGGTCGACTGTCACCACCATACGCATCTTTTATTTGATGGGAGCAGCTACAAACTTTTGACCATTAATGTCTTGCTTCAGTCAAGCTTGTCTTAATTCTTCCTGATGAACACGCTCTCAACTCTTTTTTATGAGTCGAAATTCTTAGCCGCTGAAGTGTCAAACAAGGCACTACATCGAGGGCATATAACTACATTTCCTTCCTCCTTCCTTTGTCTTAACAAAAAATCTAACAGATCTTTTTCTGCCTTTGGAATTGCTTCAAACATGTCTAGCTCGAATTGCTCGTCTTTCTTTATAGGTTCGACAAAAGCCATGTTAATTGTAAACGCCACTTCTTCTGTTTTAGCGAAATTCGATGTGACTTAGAAGGGATCAAAATTCACCTTTGTTTCAGGCTTATCAACAAACTTAAGTCAACCTTTGTCAATAGCCCTTTGCATCAAGTCCCTGAAATGAACACAATTGTTAGTATAATATCCAGAAGCTTGATGAAATTTACAAAATTTTTTATTCCTAATTTTAGAAATTGATGGCATTTTTTTCCTTCAGGGAACACAAGTTGTTTATCTTTTAACAACATATCAAAGATCTGTTTAGATTTTGTTAGGTTTAAAGAATAATTCTTTCCTCCTGACAAAGGAGTCTTATTTTTGCTGGATTAAGAGATCAACACAATTAAGGAGGCCCGTCTTTTAATTCTGCAGCAAAAGCAGATTCACTGTTCGACTCTTCCTCACTCATGTAGTCCACGTAGTTAACCTTTTGTTGAAAAAGGACTTTCTTTTGTTCGACTCTAGCTCCTCTTTTTCTTATTCAATTTTTTAATTTACTGTACTTTATCAGCCAACTGAGCTAAGTTGAGGAATGGTTGATTTACTAATTTTTTCGAATATTGAAACCAAGCCCATTGACAGCCATCTTGACTATCTCATGTTTAGGAATAGGTGTGAAATATTTGTTTCCCATATTCTTGAACCGGATAATATAGTCATTGATTGACTCAGTCTCCTCTCTCTTCACTGTAAATAAGTCGGACAAAGTCACTTTCATTTCTCCCCTAAAGAATTGATCATGAAAACTTTCTAATTGAACCCAATTGTGGATCGAATTAGGTTGTAAATTTGAAAATAAAGTGAAAGCGTTCTTTTTTAATGAAGAGGAAAAATATCTCATTTTTAAATATTTATTATTGGCCAACTCGCCTATTTCGACAAATATCAAGCAATGTGCTCTACAATCGATTCTCCCCTTTTTCCAGCAAACTTTATAAAAGATTTAGGAGTTTTGACTCCCCTTGAGAGTTCAGCATGTAAAACGTAATATGGGAAATGGGATATAAAGTAAGGTTGATTTGTTATTTCAATATTCAATCCTGCTTTGTTCAAGATTTGCTTGACAGCTTGAGTTATATTTTGACCATAAGCATGAGCAACATTGTTTGCTCTGGTTTCATTCAATACCCTATTCAGATCGTCTCCTCTATTTAACATGAGAGGATGATTATTAACATGAACTCCCCAAAAGGTTGAACTAAAGGTCGACTAATTGCTCCTGCAATATCATCAACTTGTCAAGCAACTTGCTCTATTCTAGCATTGTTATTTTCTAACATGAAATTTAATACTGTAGTCATCTGTTGTGTTAGCATATTACTAGATCATGATGGCTATCCTCGATTTGTTGTATAAATACAGCCAAGGATTTGACTGTATTAGGCAAAGATGTCCCGACAGAAATCTGTCTCGACATTTTTGGGAATATAGAGGTATGTCGAAGTAACATTTGACATTGTAGAAATAGGTTGTGGCATGGAAACAGATCCCAGATATGAAGGGTTTTTCATTAAGTGTTGATAAGCATGATAGTATGCCATGCTAGGGTTATAATGGTATGTCCCCATGAAGAGATATCCTGGAGGTGGTGTTGGATTATACAAAGGACTATTCCTTATAGTAGCACCTCCCATGTTTTTCATATTAGGATTTTCTATAGATGAAGAATAATTTGGGGGTAACCCATATGGAGGTCATGTAATAGGTACAGCCATTGGAATCCCCTCCGTCAACCGTCGACTCGAAAGACTGGTGTTTCAGGGTTTCTAGTGGAATCCCCAATATCATTATTCGACATCTCCGTCAAAGTTGAGGCTCTATCAGACACTATCAATTTAGCACTGCGCAATTGCATGCAAATTTTGACATGTTACTTAACCCAAGGTCTTACTGGGCGTGCCAATTTGTTTCACTTGATTTTTGGTATATCTCGACAGAGTGTCGAATTGAGCTTGTATCAGGATCTCAGTTCGAGGAGCAGATACGACTCCTCTGAAAAAGAATAAGCTCGACCCGAGAATTATTTAGTAATAGTGTTGAAATGACTTGCGTCGAAATTACTAGTGACAAATTTATATTGAACAAGGTAAAATAAATAAATAAGTAGAGAAAAGTTTAAAATTAATGAAACATAAAATTGAATCGTAAAGGAAAGAGAATAACGACAAAATATAAAGAAATAAAAGACAATTAATCAAATAGACAATAGAAAACAAGTTAAAAGTTGACTTTTAACACTCACATGTACTTGCACTCCATGTTCTTCCGTTGCATCGCGAAGACTGAGAATTTTATGAGTTTATGTGATGATCTAGTATTCTTGATTGAAGTCCTAGAATTCTTCTGAGTTTCTATTATTTATAGGCCTTGGAGATGGTCTTGTCATGGAGCACGTTGTCCACTATCTTACTTCTCCCTTTTTCCAGCCATGACCTGACTTAACCATGAAGAATCTTGACCCCTAAGTTTGACACCCACATCTTCTTTGGTCTTCAAGTCCCAAATTTTCTTCAACTTACTCCTCAAATCTCGTACCCATGTCTTTCACTTAACTTGAAGGTCGAGCTGCAAGCCTTGATATTCAAGAAAAAGCACTAACTACCTTTCGCCTTCGACCTTTTTGATACCATCTTTCTTCGACTTCAACTTGTCCATTTCTATTTCTATAGTCAAAACCATTGGTAATTAAGATGCCTTCTTATTAAGAAAAAACTTTTTTTTTTTACCAAAAATATAATTACTAGTGTACTAATAAAAGTATTTTTATATACAATATGAATAACACTTTTTTTTTATCACAATGAAAATCAGTTGGGATTAACTAAATAACCCATATTCATATCTTCTATAATCTTAGCAAAGAAGATGATATTCTGCTTCTTGTTGACCAAGCTGTAAGTATCTCCTCGCAAGCCTAGTAGCAATAAGTATATCTCATGATTTATACTACTTCTTATTGCTAATTGTTCCATTTTTAATCTAGTAATTCATATTTTTTTTAAATTCTTTGAATAAAATTTATTGAGAAATTGAGATTTAAAAAAAAATATTTTTTTATAGATTTAAGAAATTTAGTGAAAATTATTAATATAATTATTTTTCTCTTATATCTTTAATTTTATTCATAATTTATACTCTTATTATTAATCTATATTTTTTAGAGTATATTTTTTAATTGTGGCAAAATAAATAAATTAAAAAAAAATTATTTTTGCCATCTTTATATGAGTGGTGTCTTCTTCTTTTTTTTCTTGACCTATATGATTCACTTTGTAATTTACATTTTGTTAAAATGAATTCTATCTTTTTGAAAAAAAAAAAAAAGATTTGCATGTAGTTGTTAGGGATGGCAATAGGGTAGAGCGGGGGCGGAGATGCCTTTTTGCTCGCTGTCCCCACCCCCAGATTCGCTCCCGATTCTGTCTCCGTTTTTCACCTTGGAGAATATTGCTCCCCATCCCCATTTTTCACCGAACTCTATTCTCCGCGGGGACCCCATTCCCTTTCTCTTCGATAGCTTTTATTAATCATTCATTTTTATTGGAATAGAACTGCAAGTATCAATTCTATACAAAAATAGCAAGACTTTATGCAAAAAATTTAAATGACAAGACGGTGACTTCTTTCGAAATGACGCAGTGGGAGACATCACGGCGAGTTAGAGCACAGAGCAATAGACGAGGTGGGGACGACAACGGAAAAGAGAATAATGGACACGACGACAGTTGTGGAAAGGAGAACGAACCCCATCCTTGAAGAGGGGAAAGAATGACGCGAACAAAGAGAACGCACAATAAGGGTGATGGCACGGTGAGGGATGATAATGTGGTGAGAAGGAAGAGTGACGAGGGAGTTTATGAATTTCAGAGATTACCGGAGATGGAACGGGAATCCCTATTCGAGTCCACACACTTGCGTCAGAAAAAATTTATCTCCCATCTCTATTTTCGCAAAAAAAAAATTTCACAATCGAATTTTCATTAGAGATGATCTCCATAAAAATTCTATGTCTCAGACAAGTTTTGCTATCCCTAATAGTTGCGTTGAGCAACTTGTGTGAACAGAACCCAACAATTTAATCAGTTTTGAACAGTGAAGGATGTAATAGCTAGTAGTTGAGTTATCGATTTTGCTTTAGCTGCATGAAATATGCATGTGCATCCCATACCACATGAGCCTAGTAGTAGTGAGTTGGAGGATGTAAAGGTAATTATGTGAGGGTTAAGTATTATATTTGTCTCAAATATTTTGTTCAAATATTAATTTTGTCCAAACAATAAGGATGTACATGCACATGTCATGAGTTTCTTTAGCCAATTTAGACAAAGGATATTTGTGAGGCAATATTGGGTACGTTTGAAAATCTTTAAAATAAAGATAAGACTAAAAAAAGAGATTTATTTGGGAGAAAATCAAAAGTTAAATTTCAGCAAACTGTTTGAGATAAGTCATGTTACTTATGGGCTGATGGCAACTAATAAGTAATAACACCTTTCCTTCTCTATAAATTGAAATTAAGAGGAAAATAAAACAGCACCAACAACATACAACATCGGATGTTATATATATAGTACTGCACAGCCGGAACCACAGCCGCCATTTCCTCTTTCCTCCATTTCTTTTTTGTCATAGTTAAATTCTTGTATATATTATTTTCTTTTTTATTTCCCATCATTAATTATTTGGTGGGTAGAACTTTAACCTGGAACTAGAAAAGGCGGGAGTGAGAGAAAGCCACATTAAAGAAAGGACCGAAAAAAGGGAATACATAAGGACATATTCCTATACTAATACTTTTACTACTAATAATTATTAGAATTAAATCGAAGGAATTAAATACTGTTTGGAAGTGGTATGGATTCTCAAGAGAGAGAGAGTTGAGAAGATCAGGTATTTAAACACGCTCCTTCCCTCAACCATATGAGTCGAGATGATTAACGCATAGACCTCAAAACCTTGCTTTCTTCCCTCATTTGTTTCTCTCTAAATATTTTGTTGGAGATAGTGATTCTATTAGTTATACACTTATACAAAACCTCTGCTTACAAAACACGTTAAACCTTCTTGAAATAGCGCTACAATTTCCATTTTCGATATGTACATAGCAACGTCACAAAGTTACATACTTCTTGTGCTCTAACTAGCTAATATATATTATAGTGACCGTCACATACATAAAAGAGAAGAAATTGTGATATGGGTGAGGAGGTGGAAGTGGTGGTGAGAGAGTTCGAGCCAAATAAAGACAGAGAGGGAGTAGAAGCTGTTGAGAGGATATGCGAAGTTGGACCCAGTGGCAAGATTTCCCTCTTCACCGACCTCCGCGGTGACCCTATTTGCAGGGTCCGCCACTCACCTACTTTCCTCATGCTAGTACTACTACTAAACACATATTCTCCATATCTTCATTATTTCTCCATTTCTTTTGTAATTTCCTTATATGTTCTCTTACCACTCAAACCGCTTCTCTTAAAAAAGTCTTTCTCACCTAAATAAACAAATTAATAAATAATGGAAATAATCATAACACACCGATGTATGATATACCTACCTAACTATATCCATTCTTTTAAGAAAAATACTCATTTTTAGTTTGTCTTCACCAGGTGGCTGAGATAGGCAATGAAATAGTGGGCATGACAAGAGGTTGCATCAAAACCGTTACATGCGGAAAGAAGCTCCATAGACACGGAAAAAACAATAATGCTGACTCCACCGCCAAACAAGTCCCTGTCTACACCAAACTAGCCTACATATTAGGCCTTCGCGTTTCACCACTCTACAGGTACAATAACTAACCGTAACCGCCTGAAATAAATTTTTATTTTAACCGTTACTGTGCTGACTGAGTTTATATTCTCTGCGGCGCGGGTTCAGGAGAATGGGTATAGGTCTCAAGCTTGTACGGGCGATGGAGAAATGGTTTAGAGACAACGGTGCAGAGTACTCATACATGGCAACGGAAAACAACAACGTTGCGTCCGTTAATCTCTTCACCGACAAATGCGGTTACTCCAAGTTCCGTACTCCGTCTATTCTCGTCAATCCCGTTTTCGAGCACCGGGTAAAAACCTCTTCCAAAATCAAAATCATAAAGCTTGACCAAAACGACGCCGAATCACTATACCGACTCAGATTCTCCACAACGGAGCTCTTCCCGCGCGACATTGACTCTGTTCTTAACAACAAGCTCTCACTTGGAACCTTTTTGGCGGTTCCGAGAGGGAGTTACGGGCCTGACACGTGGCCCGGCCCGGCACATTTTCTTGCTTCCCCGCCTCACTCCTGGGCCGTCCTCAGCATTTGGAACTGCAAAGAAGTGTTCTCACTCGAGGTGAGAGGCGTTTCGCGCGTGAAGCGGGCTTTAGCGAAAATGACACGTGTCGTTGATCGGGCTTTCCCATGGCTCGGGCTTCCTTCGATACCGAATTTCTTCAGGCCGTTCGGGTTTCATTTCTTGTATGGAGTTGGAGGGGAGGGACCTGAAGCGGTTAAGATGGTTCGGGCTTTGTGTGGGTTTGCACACAACCTGGCGAAAGAGAAAGGGTGCGGGGCGGTGGCGACGGAGGTTTCGAGGCTGGAACCGCTGCGGTTAGGAGTGCCGCACTGGAAGATGCTGTCGTGTGAGGAGGATCTATGGTGCATAAAACGGTTAGGGGAGGATTACAGTGATGGATCGGTTGGTGACTGGACCAAATCCCCCCCTGAATTTTCAATTTTCGTTGACCCTAGAGAGGTCTGAGTGAATTCTGTCAATACTTTCTTTTGATTTTTAATATCAACCACCAATTGTGAAA
This sequence comes from Arachis ipaensis, assembly GCF_059453495.1. Classification (NCBI taxonomy): domain Eukaryota; kingdom Viridiplantae; phylum Streptophyta; class Magnoliopsida; order Fabales; family Fabaceae; genus Arachis; species Arachis ipaensis. The sequence goes on from NC_142436.1 coordinate 25,755,089, forward strand.
TTTAGAATCACATACAAGCGACAATCAAAATGAATTTAGTTTGGTTTACTTTACTTAAATAGTTTTAACTTTGTTAGATCTGTAATGTAATGAAGTCAATGTTTCTTTAGTTCTTTTGTTTCTAATGGATGCTCAACTTTTAGATTCTCTTCTTCCCTAACTGAATTGTACCGGTTGTGTAACGACGTGAGAAATTTTTGTTTGTCATTTATAGGATACGAGACTCTATTATTATTATAAAAAGAAGTGTGATACAAAGTTATATTTCCTTTTCTTTTTTATTGAAATTAAATTCTCTTTTTGTTCACATGAGTTATATCCGACAAAATTAGCGATGACAATATAGGGAGTGAGACATCTTATTCCCCATCCCCATTTTTTGTGTGACAAAAATATTCCTTCACACATCCCCGGTTCATGTAGAAAAATATAGTCATACGGAGATTATATTATTTAGATAAAAGATACATTAATTTTACTATAATAATTAAGATAAAATAAGTTTAATGTTAGCTTTTTAATTATATCGTCATATAATAAAACTAATAAACATCAAATAATAAAATTCAAATAAAGTATATAATACAATTTTAAAACAAAAAAAAGGATTATGGATGCTAAAAAATTTCTATTTGTAGTGTTTTCTAATTTTTTATATCATTATCTTAGAAAAATGTGTCAACTATTTAAATTGGCATCACAACCATTTTTTTAAACTGTTTTGATTTAATATATATGATTAATTTTAAGGAGTCTCGGGTAAGCTTGTCAATTCTCTTTTTTTATTTATTTTTTATTTTTTATTAATAAACTATTAAATATTAAACAATATATATAATTTCATAATTATTTTAATAAATTTATAATTTTTAAATATATAAAAATTATAATTTCTAAATTTACAGACATGAAAATCTTTATAATTCTAAATATGTAATAAACATAATCATCAATTAAATTTTTTGAAACAAAATAATAAAACTAACATTGTAAGATATAAAACATTGTCCAAAATATATAATTAAATATTTTTAAATTTTTAATTAATTAAACATAGAATATAATCCAAATTATAACTTAGAATATCTTCAATTACAAAAAAAATAAATAAATAAATAACGGGCATGTCCTGCCCTGCCGAAACCCGCCAAAGCCCTCAGATTAGGTGGTATAGGTTAGGTGAGTTTTTTAATTATGGTAGTTTCAAATAAATTTTTAGTCTAACCCACCTTTTTGGCGAGTTACGCAGTGGGTTTCGACCCGTTTGCCACCCTTAGTTGGAAGTGGACCGGGCTACTCGACGGAGGCTCGTGGCTCGTCTCATTTTAGACTCGGCTCGTTTTATTAAACAGGTCCGGTTTAAACTTTTTGTAAAGCCTACTAGTTAAGAAAGTTAAGTCATAAGTTTTAAGAAAAAGTTTATAAAACTCGTTGGGCCAACTCATCAAAATATTTTTTTTTTATAAAAATAAATTATTCTTAGTTTAGGCTTTCAATTGTTCACTTATATTAAATACAAAACAAAACTAAATAATTAATGGTCAAAATTAGTTAAAATTGTAGCTTTTTTATTAAAAAAAAATGTATAGATCGTAAGTATGATTGTGATATATGACTAATGATTGATATATAAATAAAGGGTTAACTACCAAAAATGTCTCCGAATTATTTAAACGCTGACAAAAATACACTCGAATTTTACTATTGACAAAAATGCCTTCAAATAATTTAAAAATACAACAACAATACCCAACAATAAATATATATTTTCAAAAAATATCTTAGAGATTAAATTTTGATGCAATTTTTTGCAAACATGATTATAAAAATAAGATATTATTATACATAAAAATTGGTAATTTTTTGTTAAGTATATATTTTTTTATAATTTTTTTATTAACAACTAATAATACTTTTAAAAATCACAAAATAATATATACTTAACAAAAAATCATCAAATTTTAAAAATAATAATATATCATTTTTATAATTATATTTATAAAAAATTGTATCAAAATTCAATCTCTAATGTATTTTTTGAGAAATATATATTTAATGTTAGTTTTTTTGCAAGATTAACTAACATTAAATATGTATTTCTCAAAAAATATATTAGAGATTGAATTTTGATACAATATTTTACAAGTATGATTAAAAATAAGATATTATTATCCTTAAAATTTGGTGATTTTTCGTTGAGTATATATTTTGTTTGTAATTTTTTTGTTAACAATTAATAATACTTTTAAAAAATCACAAAAATATATATACTTAGAAAAAAATTATCAAATTTTAAGGATAATAATATCTCATTTTTTTAATTATGCTTGTAAAAAATTATATCAAAATTCAATTTCTAAGATATTTTAAAAAATATATATTTACTATTGGGTATTGTTGTTGTATTTTTAAATTATTTAAAGGCATTTTTGTCGATAGTAAAATTAGGGTGCATTTTTGTCCGCCTTTGAATAATTCGGGGGCGTTTTTAGTAGTTAACCCATAAATAAATTATGCTTTACAAATTATGAATTATAAAATTTGGAATAAATTTAATGTCAATTTAGAATTTTTAAGTTTATTGTTTTGAGTTATAATTCACGAAATAGAATTTTTAAATAGGCTCATAGACTTGTCGAGCTTTAATCAGGTCGGGTTCGAACTTAAAAAAAAGCCTATGAAAAGTAACGGGCGCACCTAGACTTGAGACATCTACTTATAACATAGGATAACTCGTCAAAGCTAAAGCTTGACTCCACTCGGTCCATTTTTACCCCCAACCTATGAGATTGTGGATTGTGGATATATAGAGTTTGATTTCTATCACATTTGTAAATTCTTTAAAAAAAAATACTACACATTTAAGTTTTTTTATGAACTAAGTCCAACTAGATTAAACAATAAGATTTGAAATAATGTTAGTCATAACTGATTTTTATTATATTAAATCAATTGATTAAATTTAATTAACAAAAAGACTCGAATATGTAACTTTATTCATTCTTTAAAGAGAAATCTTTATCCCCATTTTTGTCTTTACAAGATAATTTTAATTCTCATCTCTATTTCCATCTTTAAATATTCTTACAGATATCTATGTTTATAGATTTTTATTATCATTTTTAAACAAAATACATATTAAAAATATTAATTTTAAAAAAATTTAATTTTAATATATTATTTTATCTGTGTAAAACATTTTGTTGTACTACGTAAAAATTAAATTCATAATTAATAAAATAAATTAAACAAAAAATTATGTATATCATTAATTAGATAAATAGAATACTGAGTAGCTGAGCTCGGTAAAAATTTTCCAATCCCATCACTAATATTCAAATATTCTATGGGATTTAGAAGACTGTAGAAAGTGTTGAATAATGGGATAATATAGATTGAGAAGAAAGAATGGGATATTGTTGTGAGCTAGGTCATGAGGTGAATTGAATCCGAATATCCTTTTACGGGTTGTGCATGTCGTGGAAGCTTTTTCTTAAAGAGAACCTTTTGAGGAGAGACTACAATGTTTCATGGTCCTTTAATTTGGTGATAAAAATATAATGCGTATAGCGGGGTGGGGACCTTATCGTAGCCAACTTTGGTTTATTGGGTTCCTAGTATCTTTCTTATTGAGGGTAGTGGGAATCAATTGGTGCCCATTTAGCCTCAGTGTATGCCTCTAAATCGGGGCTTAGCCTTTGCGAAGCCGAATTAATATATTCATATATATCAAACAATCAATTCATTATTCTTTTTTATTATTAACTCCTCTTATTAACATAAAACATCTTCTAGTTTTTAAATTTTAACTTTTATTTCTTACTCTTGCATATCTTTTTGGAATATAGGAAAGTATATAAAAAAATGTTTAAACTAATCTAACATCTCCATATTTAAAGTTGATTTGATAAAGTTTAATTTTTTCTTTTCAAAAACAACTTTTATATTAAAATTGGTATTTGAAAGATATTTTTCTAAAAATTGTAACATTTATATTTAATAAATCAACTTAAAAAGAATTTTTAAAAAATACAAATAACAGTTATATTTTATAAAATAATTTTTAAAATTTTAAAAAATTATAATAAACAAAATATAATTAAGAGTAAATTTAGATATTTATTAATATATAATATTTTATTATATTTTTTAATTTAATAAATACAAATTTATTTTAAAATTACCTCATTTCATACTTTAAGAAGTACTTTTAACTCTTAAAACTAAAAATACAAGTATATGACTTTTTAATTTATCAAACGCAAAACAAAGCAAAATATTTATGCTTTTAAATAATAGTATAAATATCGATTCACAAGGAAAATACATCAATTTGAATAAAGTCTTAAACTATTGTAATAATATAATTTCTAATAAACAAATCAGAAAATAACAGATTAATATGACCAGGTTCTAATAGTAGAGAGAAATATGATGAAATGTTGAATAAATAAAAGTTAATTTTCCTTTATTTCTCCCCTAAGAATTATATAACTTATTTATATATGAAAATTCATGTCGTTTAAGTGGCTTGACTAGAAATTAGTCATTCAAATCACAATTAAGGTAGGTCATAATAACGTTTTACTTCTAATATCTTTTACAATACAAAGTAATGTATTTTTTCGGTGAGAGAGTCCTGAGCGTTTTTGCACAATTAATGTTATAGTTAACATTCAGTATAAGAAAAAAAAATTCAAAATTCGTAAAACAAAAACATTTGAAATTCAACTAAAAACATTTGGTGTACTTTATACTAGATTTATTTAGCAACTGTTATAATATTGGTTGAAATTAATTGTTATAGTATTAGTTTCTAATATTACTCTTTCTTGGTTAATTTTTTTATTGGTTACTATAAAACTTTAGTATATCTATCTTGCAATAATGCATCTAAATAAAATTATTTATTCCATAATAATAAAATAATGTTATTCATACTTTGAACTAAAAATATAGCCAGACTCAAAATAAAGATTCACTTAAGAGATTTTACTCCATCCACATCTATCCAATTTTATAGAGGTCGCATGCGGCGACAGCAGTACAACCATACTTATCTAAATAAGTAACAAACTCCTAAGATATCTTTCATTTATCTAGAAGCGCGATCTCAGCAACTTTCCTAGCAAAAGAGAATGACTATCTATCATCAAAGGTGGAACTATACTAAAAGATGGTTGTCTATTCTACTATAAATACACTGACACCCCCAGGTATACTCAATACCCAATTTACTAAAAAACCTACTTAAATTCTTGTTAACTTAAGCATCGGAATCCCTTGCAGGTACCACCTCCACCTCCTCAAGATGAACTCAGACGGCGGTACCTCGATACTAGCAGAAGTTGGACATTACCTCAAAAGGAGTCTGAACCTCATGTTCAGGCCCAAAAATAACCCAGTTTCAAGTAACCCATGGAACATTGGTGTCGTTATCAGGGACACGGAAGTCTACCTTCACTCATCGCGGACGATCAGTATGAAGACGAACATAGGGCATCTGAATCTGAACCAGAGCACCACAGTGACGACCAAGCACTCATGATACCTCCATGACCAAATAGAGCAGGTAATCCTAACGGGGAGGGAATGTCAGAAAACTCATAGCCCATGTGAATCAATTCAGAGGTACATCCACCTGAGAATGAGGAGTCTCTGCACCGAATAGAAATCATGGGACTTGTATACGGACATCATGGCTGACTGGAACAACTCAAGCAGGAGATAGAGAGACAAAGAGAAGCTGAAAAAGACCTATAAAGAGAAGTACGACATCAAAGAGAATTAGAAGAAAAGCTTCTGAAATTAGAAGTTGACTTACAAAATTGGAGCAATCATGCAGATTGGGAGGAAAGTCCCTTTGGTGGAGAAGATCTGTTCATATAAGAGATCATGCGGACTAAGATTCAAAGAAACTTTAAAAGTCCCGACATAGACCTCTTTGATGGAAAAACTGGCCCAAGACATGATCTCAGTAATTTTAAAAGTCGGATGTATTTAGCTGACGCGTCTGACATTACCTGCTGCAAAGATTTCCCGACGACATTAACCAAAGCGACGACGAAGTGGCTTGATAGTTTACCACCCAGGTCAGTGACTTGTTTCCATGATCTGACGAGGAAGCAGAAAGATAAGTCAAACATGCTCCAAGCCTCCTAGGGGTCAAACAAGAAGTCAGAAAAACTCTCCGAGCGTACATGAAAAGATTCAAGAAAGCCTACTTGAAAATTCAAAATTTACCTCCAAAAGTGGTAATAATGGAGTTAGTTAATGGCTTTAAAGAAGGGCCATTTTCTCAATCTATATCAAAGCAACATCCGACTTCTTTGTACGAAGTACAAGAATGAGCAAAAAGTACATCAACATGGAGAAAATTTTCTGACTTAGAGAACTAGCTCCAAGGCAAAACCTTCCTTATCAAGCTTAGGATAAAGATAAAGAAGCAAAGAAAAAGGATGAATATACCTCGGACAAGTCTTGAAGGTACTATAACTACACCCTGCTCCGAGTTTCTCTTATCGACATCTACAGAAAAATTTGCCACACTGAAAAACTTCCACCCCCTTGTCCCATCAAGAACAAGAAAGCTGAAAGTCGGACAGAATACTGTGAGTATCACAAACTATATGGGCATTTTACCAACGATTGCTATAATTTGAAAAATGTGATAGAAAAACTTACAAGAGAAGGTCGGTGACGAGCGGGTTTTCTACTAGTAAAGAATTTTATAAAAATAATCACGTTGTAGGTATAGTTTCTAAACCAACAGAGAATCCTTTCGTACAAAAATTTTGGTTGTCACAAGTAACAAACCCCTAATAAAATTGATAACCGAAGTATTTAAACCTCGGGTCGTCTCTCAAGGAATTGCAGAGAAGTATGATTTATTATTGGTTATGAAATTGTATCTTTTTGGGGTTTTTGAAATAGGGAACAAGGAAATAAATTGGCAAGAAAGTAAATTAATAACTAGAAAAACTCTTGGCAAGGTATGAGAACTGGAAATCCCATCCTAGTTATCCTTATCAGGTGTGATGAGAGTTGTTATTGCTCCCACTTAGTTAACCCTTACTAAATAAAGAAAAGTCAAGTAGACTAATCAATTTGATTCCTCAAGTCCTAGTAAACTCCTGTGGAAAGACTAGCTTTAGAGGGATCTAAATCAATCAGCAATTTCCAATTTTCAATCAACAGCTAAGTTTGACAACTCAAGTGTCACCAATTACTCAACCAAAGCGAAAAGGGGAAAAATCTAAATTATTTATATCATAAATAGAAGAAAGCAATCATAAATCTGAAATACCTCAAATTATATTAAATAGAGAATCAAATTAAACATAGGAATTCATAAACCAATTTGGGAAAATCAACAAACTAAAGTAATAGAATAATTAAAAGTAGAAGAGAACATAAATTAAAGGAACATTGAACCTAGAATGAAGAAAACGAAGAAATCCTAATCCTAAAAGAAATCCTAAATCCTAATAGAGAGGAGAGAGCCTCTCTCTCTAGAAACTACATCTAAACCTAAAATTATGAATTATGAATGTTGTATCTATGAATGAATGGATTCTCCCACTTTATAGCCTTTAATCTGTGTTTTCTGGGCTGAAAACTGGGTCAGAAACAGCCCAGAAATCGCCCCCAGCGATTTCTGATACGTCCAGCACGCGGCAAAGTCACTCGTACGCGTGGATTGAGTTTTTGCCAGGTCACACTTATTCATACAATTCACATGTTTTACGAATTGTATGAATAAGTGTGACCTGGAAAAAACTCAATCCACGCGTACGCGTGGACGACGCGTATGCGTGACTTTGTTGCGTGCTGGACGTATCAAAAATTGTTGGGGGCGATTTCTGGACTGTTTTGACCCAATTTTCGGCCCAGAAAACACAGATTAGAGGCTATAAAGTGGGGGAATCAATCCATTCATTCATACAACTTTCATATTCACAATTTTAGGTTTTAGATGTAGTTTCTAGAGAGAGAAGTTCTCTCCTCTCTCTAGGTTTTAGGATTTAGGATTTCTCTTAGATTTTAGGATTAGGATTTCTTCATTTTCTCAATTCCAGGTTCAATGTTCCTTTAATTTAATTTCTCTTCTACTTTCAATTACTCTATTACTTTAGTTTGTTTATTTTCCCAGATTGGTTTATGGATTCCTATGTTTAATTTGATTTTCTATTTAATACAATTCGAGGTATTTCAGATTTATGGTTGCTTTCTTCTATTTATGATATAAATAATTTGGATTTTTCCCCTTTTGGCTTTGGTTGAGTAATTGGTGACACTTGAGTTGTCAAACTCAGCTGTTGATTGAAAATTGGAAATTGCTGATTGATTTGGATCCCTCTAAAGGTAGTCTTTCGATAGGAGTTGACTAGGACTTGAGGGGCTAGCCTCTTCCTTTGCTTCCGTTGAGGCAGTGGGATGCGGCATCATGCATCCGTCGAACAGTTATTGGAATGCCCTCTTTTATCCACACGGGGTCCTCATCTTCAAACACCACCCCAGCTTTCTTGCATAGTCGGTAAATAGTGCTGGGGTAACCTAACTTTCCTCTTGAGTCACTTTTCTCTGCCATCTTTCTAATGCCTGCGGCTATGAGTTCATGTACCTTGATCTCTCCTCCTTTGAGTATACAGTGCACCATTGTGGCTCTCTTGAGATTCACCTCCGAGTTGTTCCCTGCTGGGAGGATGGACCTCCTTACAATTTCGAACCACCCCTTTGCTTCCGGAGTGAGGTCTGCTCTCTTGATGAACCTTGGTCTCCTATCCGCATATCTTTCCCAGTCAGCTCCGGGTACACAAATATCTTGCACAATCTGGTCATAATTGGGGCTGTTGTCCATTCTTGAATGATAACTCTCTTCTTCAAACGGTATGGACCGTAGCTTTAATGCTCTCATGACACTCATGGGACTGAAATCCACAATCTTTCCTCTCACAAAGCTTGTATATGACTCATCTGCCTTATCATATCGGACCGCATTTGCATAGAATTCTCTTATGAGATTTGCATTTACCTTAACCACCGGATCAGTGAGGAGCTCTCATCGCCTCTTTTCTACCTTCATCGTGATTTCCGGGCACTCATTCTTTCTGACTTGAAATCCAAGTTCATAAATTATTTCCTTATCAACCATCCACCCGTACTGCAATGCATGGTGCAAGCTTCTAAATTTCTTTTCATCATACGGGTGTTGCTCCATAGGTTCCTTTCCATTCCTTCTTTTAGAGCTCGAAGATGCCATGAATGGAAGTTAATGTGTGAAAGTGGTAAGGGTGTGGAGACTTTTGGTTGTTTAGGATTGAGTGCAATGAAGGGAGTGAGGGGGAATATTTTTAATATGGTAAGAATGGTTTGGTTCTGAGAGGAAGATGTTAAGCTGGGCGTTTGGAATGTGAAGGGGGTATGGAGGGAGAGCTACTTATATATGGAAGTGATGGGCAAACGAAGGGTTTGGATAGATGATTTGAGTGTGAGATGGACGGATGGGGTTCAGCATGGAGAAAGGACAAGGATCATCAACTTTATGAAGGGTGTTGCCCGGTCTTTGAGGGTCTCATTCTTTTCAATGTTGCATGGCAACATTTTCCAATGCATCCCTCCTTGAGGCACGTGTGTAGTACCCTCCTTTTGTGGTGTCCGAACCTTCCTCATTTAATTGTCCAATCAATCCCCCTTCAATGCTCCTTTCCATTTTCCTATAAAAATAAGAAAAATTAATATCATTGAGAAATTAAACTTTATGGCTAGAATAATAAAGAAAAAGAACTAGATTGTTTATTCATGAACACCAACTAACTAACTAACTGTGTATCCTTATATGCACATTGGTGGCACCTTGGGTGACACCAAACTTAGTTTGTAGCACTATGATGAAAAAGTTTTGTTCAAGGCTCCAAGATTAGCATGCTCTGGTTTGCATTCATGCTCTCTCGGCATGCTTTGAACACCAAACTTATTCTTTACTATATACTGCCTAATAAAGATTTCACCAAGTGTTTGTCAAGTTTGGGTTGGAATTCATGAATATTGATTTATTCACTATTTTCTAAAAGCATATAAAACATGGGTTGCCTCCCATGAAGCGCTTCTTTAGCGTCACTAGCTTGACGTTTCTCCTTCATCAGGGAGGTTGATAATGCTTCAAGTCTTCTCCCCTGGCAGTAGACCTATATCCAGTGGTTGTATCAATGATCTCTACATGTTCCAATGAGAGAACTCTGTTGATAGTGAAGACCTTAGGTAACTGAGATGGTACAGTGGGGAGATCAGGGGGGATATCTGGGAAGTAAGCTGAGATCACTTTATCCCCTGGAGAGAAGTCCTCGGTAGGGATCTTCTTGTTCCTCCACCTCCTTGGTACCTTCTTCTTTGTTCCTTGTGATGTTGTCTTACTCTTTGTGACCTCCTCCTCTAAAGAAATGTGGTTACTGGTCTCATATGATTCTGGTGGTTTGGGTTCCTCCTGATTTTCTTTGAGCTGTGGCAATTGCTGTTTGCCTTGTTCATCAATCAAGGGAGTTCCCAGATGTGCTGGTTGTGCTTCAGTGCTTTTTTCTTCCTTCCATATCTCACTGTGATTCTTCCTTGGTTCCTTGTTCTCTTGATCTGTTTCTTGTGAGAGTTTGAAGACATTAAAGCTGAGTTGTTCATCATGGATCCTCAAGATTAGCTCCCCTCGCTCTACATCTATGAGTGCTCTGGCTGTAGCTAGGAATGGTCTTCCCAATATGATTGAGTGAGTGTGACTCTCTTCCATGTCCAATATGACAAAGTCTGTTGGGAGGAAGTATTTCCCAACCTTTACCAACACATTTTCCACCACTCCTATTGCTTGTTTTTGAGTTTTATCAGCCAGCCTAATGACTACATCTGTGGGCATTATCTCATTGATCTGCAGCCTCTTCATAAGGGATAAGGGCATTGACGTTAGGATTTTTGCCAGTAAAGAATGTCATAAAAACAGTCGCGTTGTAGATATAGTCTCTAAACTGACAAAAATCCCTTCGTACAAACGTTTTGGTTGTCACAAGTAACAAACCCCTTTTTAAAATTGTTAACCGAGTATTCAAACCTCGGGTCATCTTCTCAAGGAATTACAGGGAGGTATGTTCTTATTATTGGTTATGGAGATTGTAAATTTGGGGGTTTGAGAAATTTGGAGTTTGGGCAATGTGCACAGGTATATTTAAATGACAAGTAAAATAAATTAACAATAATAAAATCTCTTGGCAAGGTATGGAGAACTGGAGGTCATATCCTAGTTATCCTTATCAATTGTGATGAGAATTGGATTCTTCCCCCACCTTATTAACCTCTAACTATGAAGGTAAGTTAAGTGGATAAATTAATTCCAATTTTCAATCAACAATGAGTTTGATAACTCAAGAGTTACCAAGGTCTCAACCAAAGCCAAAAGAGAAGAAATTCTACTTGAATGAAAATAAATTGGATAAACACAGGGCGTTAATAAATTAAAGGGAGCAATCATAAGTCTGAAATACTTCGAATTATATTAAATAAAATGTTCAAATCATAACATGGGAATTCATAAATTAAATTGGAAAAATAAATAAAAATAAAGAACCTGGGATTGAGAGTCACTCCTAAAACTAAGAGAAATCCTAAATCCTAATCCTAAGAGAGAAGAGAGAACCTCTCTCTCTAAAAACTTCATCTACTCCTAAAATTATGAATTATGAGAGCCTTCTATGAATGGGTGCAGTCCCCCACTTTATAGCCTCTAATCTGTGTTTTCTGAGCTGCAAAATGGGTCAGAAACAGTCCAGAATTCGCTGGTTTCGAATTTTGCCACGCTGGATTTCCGTCACTGCGATGCGGCCGCATGAATCACGCAGTCGCATCACCTAGCGTCAGGAAAACTATAACATATTATACATCAAATCGAAGCCCCGGACGTTAGCTTTCCAACGCAACTGGAACCGTGTCGTTTGAACCTCTGCAGCTAAAGTTATAGTCGTTTGAGTGCAGAGAGGTCAGGCTGGACAGCTTAGCATTTTCTCCAACTTCTTGCATTCCTTCCACTTTTGCATGCTTTCTTCCCATCCTCCAAGCCATTCCTGCCTTATAATATCTGAAAACACTTAACACACATATCAAGGCATCTAATGGTAATAAGAGAGGATTAATAATAAGCAAATATAAGATCAAAGAAGCATGTTTTCAATCAAAGCACATAATTAGGAAGGCAAATGTAAAACCATGCAAATAATATGAATAAGTGGGTAAAGAGTTGATGAAATCTACTCAATTGAGCACAAGATAAACCATAAAATAGTGGTTTATTAGGCATTAAGTTGATGCTTGCTCCCAAATCGCAGAGTCCCTTATCAAACATGGTTTCTCCGATGGCACAAGGAATGTAGAAACTCCCTGGGTCCTTTCTTTTTGTAGGCAACTCTGGTTGAATGAGGGCGCTGCACTCCTTGTTCATCACTATAGTTTGGCCTCCCTTGAGTGAGCTTTTCCTGGGAAACAGTTCCTTCATATACTTGATGTATGCAGGCATTTTTTGGATGGTCTTGATGAATGGTATGTTTACATGCAGAGATGCAAACAAGTCAAGAAATCTTGAGTATATTCTCTTCTCCACAGCACCATTGAGTAGTTGGGGAAAGGGTGCATAGAGTCTCAGCAGCTCCTGTTGTGAGATTTTTTGTTCTTGGTGATCTTTTTCCTTCTTCTCTGCTGAGGTATCTCCAAGTTGTTCTGGCGGCCTGTTTGGCTTGTCCTCAGTCTCCTTATCACTTGTAGTGACCATCTTGCAATCTTCCCATCTTACTTTCTTTGTTTCATCTCTCGGATTTTTCTCTGTGTCACTTGGGAATCCATCTGTAGATTTGGGAGTCTGCTCAGAGAGATACCCCACTTGAGATTCCAACCTCTTGATTGTGTGTCCCTGGTTCTTAAAATTTGCTCGCACTTCCTCCTTGAACACTTTATTGTCTTGAATCTCTTTGCATATGCCTTCAAGCAGGTTCTCAATCCTTGAGAGTCTGTCATCAGATGATGGTAGGTTGGGATTGGAGGTAGAAGGATGAGGAGTGTTATTTTGGTTTTGATATGGATGTGGAGAGGTGTTGTTATGGTGGTGTTGATATGTTCTCTGTGTGAATTGTTGGTGATCTGCATTGTTGTTGGGGTTGTGATGTCTCTGATCTTGGCTTTGATCTTGTTGATTCCTCCACCCAAAGTTTGGGTGGTTCCTCCATCCAGGGTTGTAGGTTTTGGAGTATGGATCATGGTTTTGCCTAGGTGAATTCCCTATGTAGTTGGCTTGCTCCTGCTCACTCTCTGCCTCTGCATTCACTCCTTCTTGGGTTGTTGATGAGGTGGTGATTGCTGCTACTTGGTTCCTCTCCATCTTCTTGGTGAGGTCAGCTAATTGCTTGGTAATGAGCTTGTTTTGGGCCAGCAGAGCATCTACATTGTTTAGCTCCATCACTCCTCTAGTGTTCCCTCTTTCGGAGGCATAGAAGTAGTCATTCTTTGCTACAGTTTCAATGACATCTATGGCCTCCTCAATGGTCTTCTTCTTGTTCAGAGATCCCCCGGATGAGTGGTCTACTGCTTTCTTTGATTCATAAGAAAGGCCTTCATAGAAAATGTGTAGCTACACCCATTCATTGAACATATCTGGTGGACACCTCCTTGTTAGGTCCTTAAACCTCTCCCATGCTTCATATAGAGTCTCACCATCCTGCTGCCTGAAAGTTTGAACCTTAGCTCTCAGCCTGTTGATTCTTTGAGGATGATAGAATCTGGCTAAAAATTTGTTCACCACATCTTCCCAGGTTGTCAAACTCTCCTTAGGGAAGGATTCCAGCCATTTAGATGCCTTATCCTTGAGTGAGAAAGGGAACAAAAGTAGTCTATAGGTGTCAGGATGAACACCATTAGACTTCACAGTATCGCATATCCTCAGGAAGGTGGTTAGATGTTGATTGGGGTCTTCTTGGACGCCTCCTCCGAATGAACAGTTGTTCTGAACAAGGGTGATGAGCTGTGGTTTTAGTTCAAAGTTGTTGGCATGTATGGTTGGCTTTTGAATGCTACTCCCACAGTTTCCTGTGTTTGGGTTGATGTAGGAGCCTAGAACTCTTCTCTCTTGCCCAGCATGATTTGCTAGACCTTCTCTGCCATGGTTGTGAGCCTCTTCTTCATGATGGTTCTCCATATTCTCCTCTATGTCTAGTTCAAAGTACTCTTCCTCTTCCTCAGCACCCACTACTCTTTTTCCTCTTGCTTCCCTCCTTAATCTAAGGAAGGTCCTCTCAGGTTCAGAATCAAAGGAAGTTGAAGCCCCGCTTCTCCTCCCTGTCATACAACCAACAAGGTACAAGCAAGGAAACAGATCCAGAAAGTATTCTGTTAGAATTACTATTAGTGTGAGCGATGCAATATATCAAACAGTTAGTGGGTTAGTGAACTGACTTGTAAATAACTAAAAAAATAAACGAAAAAGTAGGAGGAAGGGAAGAAATTAACTAAAACTGAAAGCGAATTAACTCAACAGAAATTTAAATCAAACAAAAGAAAAATGCTCAATCTAGTTATCCTCCAATTTAATCATTGTTGATTCAAAATCAATCCCCGGCAACGGCGCCATAAACTTGATACGCACAAAACTTGTCTCTCAACAAATTTTCTTCGGCAAGTGTACCGAATTTGTCGTCAAGTAAAAACTCACAATAGAGTGAGGTCGAATCCCACAGAGATTGATTGATCAAGCAACTTTAATTAGAGGAATGTTCTAGTTGAGCAAACCAGAATTTGATTTGAGATTTGCAAAAAATTAAATGGCGGGAAAGTAAATAGCAGAAACAGTAAATGCTAGAAATAAAGAGCTGAATGTAAATGGCGGAAAGTAAATTGCAGAATCTTAAACGGGAATGGGGTAATTGCTCATAAAAGTAAATGGCAGAAAATAAAGAGAATGGGTAAGATCAGAAATGGGGAGTTCATTGGGCTCAGGAGATGTTGCATTCTCCGGATCAAGTTCATCTTCATCTCTTCCTCAATCAATGCATTCATTGATCTCCTTGGCAATCTTAAGTGATCGAATTCCAATTTCTTGGTAATTCAATCTCTCAAATCTTGATCAATAGCCAATTCCTTGGTCAATTGCTCATGAGAAGAGATGAAGTATGGTCACTGATTATACCACATGCATTTTCCAAATCAAGTGTTGGTAGGATTATAGTCACATATCCATCCAAACCCAATTTGGTCCAGCATGAGAAAGCATTTCTAGCATGATCTCTTCATTCCTCTTTCAAGGTTCAGAAGAGATCCAAGTATGAATAGCTTCTTTTCCAAGATAACTACCCAATTGGATGAAGATCGAAAGCTTTCTAGTAAAATCAATAGAAAAGATTGAAGAAGAAGAAGAATGAAAACTAATATTGATCCATCAAATTACAACAGAGCTCCCTAACCCAATGAAAGGGGTTTAGTTGTTCATAGCTCTGGAAAATGAAAACCAAGATGGAGAATACATGATGAAAGTAAAACTAGAAAAGCAGAGAAAGTAAAATACAGAGAGTAGTTCTATGCCAAAGGCTCCCTCAAGTTTCCCACTCCCTAACTAATTCAAAGCTACTCCTATATATACTACTCTTCTCATCTTCTAGTTGGCTCTTCAAGTCTTGGGTATGGGCCTCTGAATCGTGAGTTTGAAGCAGTTATCCTTTTCATTGGTCTTAGCTTTGCTTGCAGAGAGAAAAGGTGAAGTATGCAGGGACTTTGACTCAGGACGTTAGTGGTGTCAACGTTAAGTGAAAGTGTGGGTTCGAGAACGTTAGTGACAATCACTTTTTTCACTAACGTTCCTAACCCAAATATGATCACGTTGACTTCAACGTTAGTGGCACTAACGTGACCACTAACGTTGCCTCTTAGTCCTTCGCACACGTTATTGGGACTTACCTTTACCAATAACGTGGAGAGTCCTCCCTTGTCCCTACGTTAGAGTCCACGTTAACTAGGTTAACATGACTTCTAATGTAGCAGTGCCAATTCTTCGAGAACGTTAGTGACACTTACCTTTGTCACTAACGTTCCAATGTGCCCCTATTTCCCACGTTAGAGTCCACGTTAACTAAGTTAACGTGGCTTCTAACGTAGTCATGCTAGCCATCTCCAACATTAGTGATAAAGGTGAGTGTCACTAACGTTGACTCATCGTCTCTTTATCCATGTTAGCTTCCACGTTAGCTTCCACGTTAACTAAGTTAACGTGGGAGTTAACGTTGCTCATGGTGGCTCTTGGTGGTTCACCCCAACGTTAGTGACAAAGGTAAGAGTCACTAACGTTGGCTATCAATTGCTCTCTCCACGTTAGCTTCCACATTAACTAAGTTAACGTGGGAGTTAACGTGGCTTATGGAGGCTTGGCCAACGTTAGTGACAAAGGTGAATGTCACTAACGTTGGCTTCTCTTTTGCTTCTTAACGTTAGATTCCACGTTAACTAAGTTAACGTGGCTCTTAACGTGGCCACTTATGAGCTTGGTCCAACGTTAGTGGCAAAGGTAAGTGTCACTAACGTTGGCTCCATTTTCTTTCTTCCACGTTAGAGTTCACGTTAACTTAGTTAACGTGACTCTTAACGTGGGTTATGATGGCTTCGAGAGCGTTATTGGCGATTACTTTTCTCATTAACGTTGCAAGCTAGCTCCCATTCCACGTTAGAGGTCACGTTAGTGGGACTAACGTGGTTCTTCCTTGCTTCCTTTGTCCTGAAATCAAGCAATAAAGTGCATCAAAGTTCTAATCTAAATCATGAGACATGCATCCTCTAATTTGTCATATAATTCATGCAAAATTCTCATGAAATCATGTAAAGTGCACAATGTATGCTTGAATCAAGATGTAAGTGAATATCTACCCAAAACTAGCTTATTTTCTAAGAAAATGCATGAAACTACCTTAAAAACAGTAAAGAAAAGGTTAGTGAAACTGGCCAAAATGCCCTGGCATCACAAGACTCAAAGATATTCAGATCCTCCGCTTCTATCACCAACCAAACAACTCACCGAGGTGGGTTGCGACTTGCATCTGAAAAATACAACAGAAATATGGTATGAGAACCGGAGGTTCTCAGTATGGTAACAGTGCCCAATGATGTAAGATATAAGATCCCGGGATGCCAAAGGCAATCCTAAGCTCCATATCCGTCATAAGAGTTCAAACTTAAAGCATTCTAAAATAATTAAGCATAATTATATAAAACTTAACATAAATAAACCGGGTAATCTATCTTAGGGGATTTCTACTCTAACCAACACCACTGTCCCACAGCCTTCACCAACCGATCCTGCATGCGATCCCATGGCCACCGCTTTCCGAACCTCCTCAATCCCAGTAGAAAACACAGGTAATATACAATGCAAGTAAAACACAAGTAGAAGCATATAAGGCAAATAATTCAAATAGCAAATAAGCATGTTATACAAATAGGCAAGCCATTACAAGTAGTCAAAGCATACAAACAGATAGAAAATACATATGATGAATGCCTGTCCTACTGGCTATGATATCATATTGTCGGTTCAAATGCCAACATGACACATCTCCATGGAGATGTCGCCCTTTGGAATCATCAATGGAAACCCCCGAGATATACTGCTCGGATCACTGTCCAAGGTTTTGCGCCTGCACGCTCTATTGATCCGAAGGGATGCAAGCGGGATACTCTTGCCTCAGACCTCACATTTCAATGTAAGTGGGATTAACCACCGTCCTTATGCCGCCGCCACTACCTCGACAGGCGGGATTAACCACCGTCCCTACCGGGCACATAGCGTCTCATAATCTCAGTACAAATCAGTACTTCAGTGGTTTTTCAGAAAACATTTTCAGTATACATGGATCCATCATCTCATTCAGAGTTCTCGACTCATCTCAACCACTGTAAATTCACATCTCAGTTCCGAACTCAATAGTTCCTCAATTCTCATCTCATACATCAACCATTCATCACATAACGTCAAACCATCCTCAGCATGCCAGAAACCTAAGCCTCCGTTTTCTAAGTTTTCCAAATAATATCATCTAAAATCCTTAAGTTCTTTCCCAATGTTTTAAATTTCTAAAACTAGGCCCAAGAGTCCTAAAATGGTATTAGAGAAACTTATAACCTTGCTCGGAAGGTAGAATAGTTGAAAACAAGGTAAAATTTAAGAAACAGGGCGTGTGCGTCTGCATAGGAGTGTGCGTGCGCACGCCCAGGAAGATTTTTAAAAGTATGCGTATGCACAGGTACGAAAATTTACAAGCCTGTTCACTCGCACAAGCAGTGCTAGCACCCCCAACAGACTCTCCTTCCCAACTTGTGCGTGCGCACAGGGCTGTGCGTACGCACAGGTCACAATTTTTCATTGATGTGTGCGCACACCAGCTGTGCTAGCGCTGCAACCAGTAAGCACTTCCCTGCCTGTGTGTGTGCACAGGTCTGTGCATCCGCACAGAATAAGAGTTTCGCAGGGTTGTGCGTGCGCACATATCAGAAATCATAAAATTCTGTAACCTAGCAGAATTTCAGATTTTCAACACCAACTTTGAATGATCATAACTTCCTCTACAAAATTCCAAATTTTGAAAACTTTATATCGATTAAAAGAGTTTTCAATGAACTTTAATTCTAACTAAATTTCAACCAATTTTGAAAACCGAGGTATAAGTTATGATCAGACAAAGTTTACCAAAAATCCACTTTTATCAAATTTTACAATTTTCTCAATTTCTTACCATACACATTCCAAACCATACCAAACCATTCAAAACTCCATTTTTTTTTATCAAAATTAACCTTTTGTGTCATAATACACCAACATTACCACATTTTCCTTTACATTTCACTATTCTCAACCTCAATATCAATTATATAACACTTATCATCAAACCATATTCAAATTTACCATTTCATCAACCTCAACATCACATCTATCATAATAAACCATCTTTCTAATCCATAAAATCATTCAACATTATCATATCATTATAAACCATCATAATTGAACCCAACATTCATCAACATTCAACACACTAACAATCATTTTATTGCAAACCTATCCTATGGGTCACTAGCCTAAGTGTCCATGAATATTATATACTACATAGAGAAAACTGAAACCATACATTGGCCGATTTCCAATATGCCCTTAACCCAAAATTGAGCACAAGCTAGGCTTTCCACACAATCCAAGCCACCAACAATCACCAATAAGCTCCAACAAGTTCAAATACTCACCACTTCAAGCTATAACACACATAATTCACAATAATTCAACCTAGGGTTCATCAAACTTGAAATTTCATAAGGGTTCAAGACTCCTTACCTTTTTTAACAGTTTTGGTAGCCAAAAGCCAATGCTAAGCAAGGATTAGAGTGAAACTAAACATCCAAATCACAAAAACTCACTTACACAAAAGCCCTAAAAATCCAAAATTTGAAGAGAAGAACTGAGAGGGATTCGAGCTTTTCTTACCAGTTTCTTATATGGGTCTTGTAGAGCTCTTCACAAGGAATGCGTAGCTGCAAACGGTGCGGCGATCGGAGCTCTATAGCTCAAGATATGAACTTGAGAAGATTGAAGTGAATAGTGCTCTAGTGTTCTCTTCTTCCCCTTCACTTTCAGTTGGGTGTATGTGTGTTTAGTGGTGTTGTTGCTTCTTGGGTTAATTAAATGAACCTTATATATGTTGGACTTGGGCCCAACTTGGACCCGGTCCAACCTGTTAGCGTTTTTAGCCCGTTTGGCCCAACTTCGGGCCAAACCTTTAAAATTAACGCCCGATTTTCTATTTCTAATGTTTTTCTAAGGTTTTTGACTGTTTTCACTTTTTCTCGTGTGGTACCAGGCAGACTTGAATCGGTTCAACAGCCAGTTCACAGTTTTTTATGGTTTTTCACAGAAAACACATTTTTTGACTCAGAAAGACCTACTGAGTCCTACTGAGTCCAAAAATCATATTTAAATCCTCAAATTCTAACTCTCACTTTTCAGAATCTAATGAAATGTATTCAAAACTGAGGTATGATTGGTTGTGATAGAATGTGGGACTGTGTTGCTGTAAATGGTATGTTTTGGTGCTATTTGTAAATATAGAATGTTGGTATTGAGTTTTGATTTGGTGAAAATAGAGGTTTGGAAAATTTTGTAAAAAACTAATTTTTGGCCAAACTTCGGCGAGTCATAACTTGGCTTCCGAACCCTCAAAATTTTTCAAACTTGCCTCATATGAAAATTGGGTTCGTGGAGTTTACACCTTTCAAAGAACGAATGAAAAATGTTTTAAAACAAAAATGTTATGCGTGTCAGAAGTTCGGTGTGCAAAAACTAAAATTCTGCAGCTCTTAGCCAATATGCCACCCTGTAGAATTCGCGTACACGACCACCTGCACGTGACGCGACCATTCCTTTCGGGTTTGGTGTCTTGCGTATGCGAGCAGGTGCATGCGTACGTGAGCAATGAATTTTGAGGGGTTGCGTACGCGACCACTTGCACGCTACGCGACCATTCCTTCCGGGTTTGGTGTCTCGCATACGCGAGCAAGGCGAAACACACCTCCTGTGTATGCGAATATGTGACGTGTACATGGAACCCCTGTTTTTAGCAAAGTTAATTTTATGTTTTAAAACTTGATTTTGAATCTCTAAACCTCTATTTTTACTCTTTTAGCCCTTAAACCTTAGTTGTATATTTAGTAATGAGATAAAGCTAGGAAGGGATGGAATCTTGGAGGTGAAGTAAGTTTGAAAAATGATAAATTATGTAGGAGAGGTGCAAGGATATGATGTATATGTGATGTTTATGGATATAATGAATGACTATGAAATGATTATGAATGAATATGAATGACATTGTGGCTTATGCACTTCTTTTATCTGAGATACGAGTTTTCCTGGGTAAAGAGCAGTGGCTTGCCACCACGTGCTCCAGGTTGAGACTCGATACTCTGTTGACTCTACATCGCAAGGGAGATCGGGCACGTATAAATTCCTGGGAAGGATTCCCCCAATGCGTAAAATTTATATATTTTTTTATAAGAAAAAACTATGCATAGACTCTTGGGGATGCGCGTCGAGGGACAGTCCAGGATTTAGCAGCTGGACTTGTCGAGTTAGCTTGATAACTGACAGATGAGACTCATCAGCCATAGGACATAGCTAAATCAAATTCGTAAAAATTAAAAGCGCAACGCTTAGAAATAACATTACTTGCGTACGAAGAAAGCATAGGAACACAAACATAAATATATAAATAAGTAGAGTAGAGAGTCAAGGTACAAAATATTCAAGCCTGCCGAGCTCTGCCTGCAAAGCTAAGGCTGACTGGAGGATATTTACATATATATATATATAAAATCCACAACCCAAAATCCATAAAAGAAACCCTAGTTCTCCTTAAATCTGTATGAGGTGCAAAAGCAAAACATATATACATAAGGAGAGTTCTATACATATATACATGTCTAAATGGAATAAAACATAATATCCCAAAAGCCCACTTTGCTGCAGAGAACCCCAGATGCCTCGCGATGTGCCTCTCGATCTCCATCTGAAAAACATAAATATTCGTATGGAATGAGAATCGTAGGTTCTCAGCATGGTAATGGTGCCACATAGATAATATGTAAGGTCTCGGAAAAGCCAGAGGCAATCCTAGAACTCCGACACTTAGATTATAAAACTTAAAGATTTAAAGCGAAAAACCATAAATAAGGGTGGTTCTTTAAGGTTCTTAACCTAACCAAAACCTAACTAGAACCCTCAATTCTCCACCTTTCCTCCAATCCTCCAATCTCCGATGGAACCACACAGGCAAACAAGCAGACAATGGCAAACACAATTAGAATACAAGTAATGCAGGTAGCAAGTATAATAATTAAGCATATTAAATTCACATAGGCATTCCTAATTAATGCACAAGCAAACAATTCAAACATATGCATATAGACACATTCCTTTAAGATGGCGTTACAAATTCCTTCAAGACGGCGTTACAAATTCGATTTAACTATTCCTTCCAAGAACCATCAATATAATGAGTCTGTTTTATGACTTACGTGTAAAGCTCTGTGTGGTAAGGTGTTACAAACCACGCACGGATAGCCACTTCCCACCCGCTTAGTCCTTCACCACTACCTCCCACCCCCTCAGTCCCTCACCGCCACCGCTCACTCTCTCACGCACTGTGGATCTCAGTCAAGTCACCATAACATCACGCACACCACAGCAGGGAGTCCGTCGTCTTCGCCGTCATCGCGTCTTCTCGTGGTCGCGTCTTCGTCGCTCATCACCTCTTCACCAGTCCTTGTGCCTTCGCCGATCATCGCCTCTTCACCAGCCATCACCTCTTCTCCATCGGGTAAGTCACAAAACTCTGAAAATCTTTATTATTTTCTTTGATTTTGAAGGATTTGCTATAATTTATGTGGGTTAAGTTAAGTATGATTTATATTTCTGATGTTGAATTGTTGATTTTGGTTTTTATGATTCTAAAATTTTTATTATTTACTTTGATTTTGAATTTCTGATGCTGAATTGTTGATTTTGGTTTCTACATTATGAAATTTTCATTATTTATTTTGATTTTGAAGCATTTGTTATAATTTATATTTCTGATGCTGAATTGTTGATTATGGTTCTTATGATTCTGAAATTTTCATTATTTACTTTGATTTTGAAGCATTTGTTATAATTTCTTTGAGTTAGGTTAAGTATAATTTATATTTCTGATGCTAAATTATTGATTCTGGTTTCTATGATTTTGAAATTTTTATTATTTTACCTTGATTTTGAATTTCTGATGCTGAATTGTTGATTCTGATTTCTATGATTTTGAAATTTTTTTATGCTGATTCTGAAATTTATGTGTTTATGTTTTTAGAGAATGTATTCCTTTGATGCATTGAGTAATACTCTTGAGAAAAGTGCTCCGTCGGAAGAACTTATAGCCAATAATGTTCAAACTACTCAAGAGGCTCCTCAACTACCAATGAAGGATCAACAAACTCTACAAGTGGTGTTCGAAAGATGAAGTTAACCTCTAAAATGTGAAATCACTTCAATATTGTCGAAATCTAGGGAAAATTAAAGGCTGAATACAATTATTGCAAATCAAAGGTACTTGGTGACCGAAAACAAGGAACTTCGCACTTGCGTGATCACTTCAAAACGTGTAAGCTTCGCACCACTAGAGATATAAGATAATGTATGATGAAGACAACTCCAACAACTAGTGGAAAAACAGTTATGGTTGGTGCATATACATTTGACCAAGAAAATGCAAGGAAAGAGTTTTCTATTATGGTTTGTCTTCAAGAGTATCCGCTATCTATTGTGGACCACATTGGCTTTCGACGATTTTGCAATGCTTTGCAACCTCTCTTTAAGGTGAATACTTGTAACACTTTGAAAAGTGACATCTTGAAGCTCTACAATGATGAGACATCGAAGACAAAGAATGTCCTTGAGCGGAATAAAAGTCGAGTTGCAATTACGACTGATATGTGGATAGCAAGCAACCAAAACAAAGGTTATATGCTATCATGACTCATTATATTGATGGTTCTTGGAATTTGTAACGCCGTCTTGTGAGGTAATAATATTAAATATTTAATTTTGTTTTTGCAATTTGTGAAATGTTTATAATTGGAATACTTCTAATATTCTTTTTTGTACCAAATTATCATTATAGGTTTATATTTGTGCCGGCTCCCCACACGGCTGAGGTACTCCCAGAGGTTCTTGTGGATTATTTGATGGACTAGAATTTTGATAGGAAGGTATCCACTTTGACTGTTGATAATTGCAGTACTAATGACGTTATGATTGAGAATACTTTGACTAAAATGTCACATAGAAATTTTATTTTGGGGGGTAAATTGTTTCACATGCGATGTTGTGCGCATATATTAAATTTGATTGTTAAGGATGGGTTACAACTTATTTCACATGCTATTGAAAGGGTGAGGGATAATGTTCATTATTGGACTGCAACACCTAAAAGAGAAGAAAAATTTAAGAAAACATGTGCACAACTTAAAATACCCTACACAAAAATTTTTCTCTTGATTATAAAACTAGGTGGAATTCATTATTTTTTATGCTTGAAGTTGCAATTATGTATAGCGATGTGTTTGAAAGATTGTCATTGCGTGAGAGTCAATATAATTCTTTGCCTAGTGACAAGGATTGGGATATGGCGGATGAGATTTTTCTAAAATTGAGGGTATTTTTTTATATGACTAAATTATTTTTTAGAACAACTTATCCTACATCAAATCTTTATTTTTCTAAGGTTAGTGTGATTAAGTTGGCTTTGATGGAGTGAAAAAGTTGTGGAAATAAGCTAATTGAAATGATGGCTACTAGCACGATAACTAAGTTTGAAAAGTATTGGAGTGTGATTAGTACACTTATGGCTATTAAGACTCTTTTGGATCCTAGGTACAAAATCTATTTATTGAATTTCTTTTTTTTTTTTGTAAAATATATGGTGAGAAGGAGACTGATGAGCGGATAATTTATACGCTTTTTGGCATTGTTTTTAGTATATTTTAGTTAGTTTTTATTATGTTTTTATTAGTTTTTATTCAAAAACTATATTTCTGGACTTTACTATGAGTTTGTGTATTTTTCTGTGATTTCAGGTATTTTCTGGCTAAAATTGAGGGACCTGAGCAAAAATCTGATTCAGAGGCTGAAAAAGGACTGCAGATGCTGTTGGATTCTGACCTCCTTGCACTCAAAGTGGATTTTATTGAGCTACAAAAGCTCAATTGGCACGATCTCAATTGCGTTGAAAAGTAGACATCCTGAGCTTTCCAACAATATATAATAGTCCATACTTTTCCTAAGATTTGATGGCTCAAACCGGCGTTCCAAGTCAGCTTAAGAATTCTGGCGTTTAACGCCAGAACTGGCATAAAAGCTGGAGTTAAACGCCCAAACTGGCACAAAAGCTGGTGTTTAACTCCAAGAAAAGTCTCTACACATGAAAGCTTCAATGCTCAGCCCAAGCACACACCAAGTGGGCCCCGAAAGTAGATTTTTACACTAAACACCCTAGCTTACTCATTTTCTGTAACCCTAGGCTACTAGTTTTCTATAAATAGGACCTTTTGCTATTGTATTTGTACCTCATGACACTGTACATGTTTCATATTGTATCTTCTTTGGCATGAGTCTCTAAACCCCATTGTTACGGGTGAGGAGCTCTGCTGTTCTTCATGAATTAATGCAATTACTACTGTTTTTCATTCTATCACGCTTGCTTCTATTCTAAGATATTCATTCGCACTTCAACCTGATGAATGTGATGATCCGTGACAATCATCATCATTCTCACCTATGAACGCGTGCCTGACAACCATCTCCGTTCTACATGCAATCAAGCTTGAATGTGTATCTCTTGGGTTTCTAATCTAAGATTGGAACCTTCGTGGTATAGGCTAGAATTATTGGCGGCCATTTCTGAGATCCGGAAAGTCTAAACCTTGTCTGTGGTATTCCGAGTAGGATCTGGGAAGGGATGACCATGACGAGCTTCAAACTCACGAGTGTTGGGCGTGTGACAGACGCAAAAGGATCAATGGATCCTATTCCAACATGATCGAGAACCAACAGCTGATTAGCCGTGCGATGACAGCACATTTGGAACATTTTCACTGAGAGGACGGGAAGTAGCCATTGACAACGGTAATGCCCAACATAAAGCTTGCCATGGAAGGAGCCTTGCGTGCATGAAGAAGAAGACAGTAGGAAAGCAGAGATTCAGAAGACAAAGCATCTCCAAAACCTCAACCTATTCTCCATTACTGCATAACAAGTATTTGTTTCATGTTCTTTTATATTTTACAATTAAATCTAAGAATTATTGATATCCTGACTAAGAGTTACAAGATAACCATAGCTTGCTTCAAGCCGACAATCTCTGTGGATTCCGCTCCTTCCTGTCCTTCGCTTCAGGGCCTGTCCCTCGGTGTGGTCCGCTCATGGTAGAAGTCCTTTCCTTTGTGGCCTCAGGTCACCGAACTAATATAACAGGGGATTGAATACCATTAAAAGCATTTGGGAAAGTCGGGCCGATCGGGTGTCTTCATTCCAGCTACAATACAGAAGAAGAACGAAACGAAGTGAGAGGCCAGAGGTCCTTAGATTTCCGAAATAGTGTAAAGTGCTTCGAATCATTGCTATGATCGACCCTTACTCACGTAAGGTATTACTTGGACGACCCAGTGCACTTGCTGGTTAGTTGTGCGGAATTGCAAAAGTGTGATTGTGATTTCGTGCACCATGTTTTTGGCGCCGTTGCCGGGGATTGTTCGAGTTTGGACAACTGACGGTTTATCTTGTTGCTTAGATTAGGAATATTTTATTTTTGTTGGTTTAGAGTCTTTTATTTGAGTTTAGTTTCATATTTTAAGTTTGGTGTCAATTGCATGCTTTTATTTTCTTTTAAATTTTCGAATTTGCATGTTCTTAGTTCTTTCTTGATCTTTAAAAATTCTAAGTTTGGTGTCTTCTTTGTGTTTTCCTTTAATTTTTCGAAAATTTGTGTTTGATTTTCTAAAAATTTTAAGTTTGGTGTGTTTTTGTGCTTTTATTTACTTAAAAATTTTTCAAAAATTTGTTCTTGGTGTTCATCTTGACATTCAAAATTTTCTTGTTTGTTCTCTTTGTTTTGATCTAAAATTTCTAAGTTTGGTGTCATTTTGTTGTTTTTCTCTTTCTTCATTAAAATTCAAAAATCAAAAAATATCTTTTCCTTATTTTACTCATAAATTTCGAAATTTTGCATTAAATTAGTCAAAGATTTTCAAAATCATATCTTTTTTTTAGTCAAGTCAAAATTTTAATGAATTGATCTTTTCAAATCTTTTTCAAGAATCAAATCTTTTTAATTTCTTCAATCATATCTTTTCAATCATATCTTTTTTTTATAAATTGCAATCATATCTTCTCAATCATATCTTTTTCAAAATAATTTTCAATCATATCTTTCTTTTATAAATTGCAATCATATCTTCTAAATCATATCTTTTTCAAAATAATTTTCAATCATATCTTTCTGATTGCTAATTCCAAAATTTTTTAATTAATTAATTAATTTAGTTTTCAATTTGCTTTTATTTCATTTTCTTCTAATTTTCGAAAGTTTTATTTTATCTCCCATTTATTTTGTTTTATTTTCGGTTACTTTTAATTAAATATAATAAAAAAATATTTAAAAATATAATTTATTTGCAATTCATATCAATTCCCTTTTCTCCATCATGGACATAAGTGGAAATGAACAGTCCAGAAGGACTCTGGGGTCATATGCTAACCCCATTTCAGCTGCATATGGGATTAGCATCTGTATACCTCCCATTAAAGCAAGCAGTTTTGAGCTAAACCCTCAGCTCATTATCATGGTGCATCAAAATTGTCAGTATTTCGGTCTTCCACAGGAAGAACCTACTGAGTTTCTGGCACAGTTCTTACAAATTGCTGACACAGTACGTGATAAAGAAGTGAATCAGGATGTCTACAGATTATTACTATTTCCATTTGTTGTAAAAGATCAAGCTAAGAGGTGGTTAAATAACCAACCCACAGCAAGCATAAAAACATGGAGACAGTTATCAGACAAATTTCTGAATCAATTTTACCCTCCAAAAAGGATGACACAGCTAAGGCTGGACATCCAAGGCTTTAAACAAGAGGATCATGAATCCCTTTATAATGCCTGGGAGAGGTATAGAGGGATGCTAAGGAAATTCCCCTCTGAAATATTTTCTGAGTGGGTACAGTTAGATATCTTCTACTATGGGCTTACAGAAAGAGCTCAAATATCTCTAGACCACTCAGCTGGTGGATCTATACACATGAGAAAGACAATTGAAGAGGCTCAAGAACTCATAGATACAGTTGCTAGAAATCAACATCTGTACTCAAGCAATGAGCCCTCCAAAGAAAAAGAAGCTATGGTAGCAACTACTGATCATAATCCTCAAGAACAGATTGTTGAACTAAATTAGCAATTACTTCTAATGACAAAACAATTAGCAGAATTCAAGGAGATGCTCCAAGACACTAAAAATGCTAACAAGAATATAGAAGCACAATTAAATCAGACAAGACAGCAGCTATCTAAACAGATAACAGAAGAATGCCAAGCTGTTCAACTAAGGAGCGGGAAGACATTGAATAATTCAGTTCAAAGTAGCAAAAAGTCAAGAAAGGAATAAATGACAGAGGATGATCAAACCACTGCCCAAAATCCCTCTGAGGACAGCAAGAGCCCAGAGAGGAATAATGCTGGCATGCAAACGCCAGAAAAAGGAGAAAAGTTGGCGTTAAACGCCCATTCCTTGCCCAGTTCTGGCGTTCAAACGCCAGAAAAGGGTGGGAAGCTAGCGTTAGACGCCCATCCTGCACCCAAACCTGGCGTTCAAACGCCAATGAGGGATCAGACACCTGCAAGTGCTAATAGTAACCCCTCTAAGAAGGCTTCTCCAACCACTTTTGTAGGGAATAAACCTGCAGCAACTAAGGTTGAAGAATATAAAGCCAAGATGCCTTATCCTCAGAAACTCCGCCAAGCGGAACAGGATAAACAATTTACCCGCTTTGCAGACTATCTTAGGACTCTTGAGATAAAGATCCCATTTGCAGAGGCACTCGAGCAAATACCCTCTTATGCTAAGTTCATGAAAGAGATCTTAAGTCATAAGAAGGATTGGAGAGAAACTGAAAAAGTGTTTCTCACTGAAGAATGCAGTGCAATCATTCTGAAAAGCTTACCAGAGAAGCTTCAAGATCCAGGGAGCTTTATGATACCATGCACATTAGAGGGTGCTTGTACCAAGACAGCTCTATGTGACCTTGGAGCAAGTATCAATCTAATACCTGCATCCACCATCAGAAAGCTTGGCTTGACTGAAGAGGTCAAACCAACCCGGATATGTCTTCAACTTGCTAATGGCTCCATTAAATACCCATCAGGCATAGTTGAGGACATGATTGTCAAGGTTGGGCCATTTGCCTTTCCCACTGACTTTGTAGTGCTGGAAATGGAGGAGCACAAGAGTGCAACTCTGATTCTAGGAAGACCTTTCCTAGCAACTAGACGAACTCTCATTGATGTCCAAAAAGGGGAAGTGACCCTGAGAGTCAATGAGGATGAGTTCAAGTTAAATGTTGTCAAAGCTATGCAGCATCCAGACACGTCAAATGACTACATGAGCGTTGATATTATTGACTCCCTGGTGAAAGAGGTCAATATGACTGAAAGTCTTGAATCAGAGCTAGAGGACATCTTTAAAGATGTTCAGCCTGATCTGGAGGAATCAGAGGAAATAAAAGAACCTCTGAAAATCCCTCAGGAAGAGGAGAAACCTCCTAAACCCGAGCTCAAACCACTACCACCATCCCTGAAATATGCATTTCTGGGAGAGGGTGACACTTTTTCAGTGATCATAAGCTCTGCTTTAAATCCATAGGAAGAGAAAGCACTAATTCAAGTGCTAAGGACACACAAGACAGCTCTTGGTGGTCCATAAGTGACCTTAAGGGCATTAGCCCGGCAAGATGCATGCACAAGATCCTATTGGAGGATGATGCTAAGCCAGTGGTTCAACCACAGAGGCGGCTAAATCCAGCCATGAAGGAAGTGGTGTAGAAAGAGGTCACTAAGTTACTAGAGGCTGGGATTATTTATCCTATTTCTGATAGCCCCTGGGTGAGCCCTGTCCACGTTGTCCCCAAGAAAGGAGGCATGATAGTGGTTCATAATGAAAAGAATGAACTGGTTCCTACAAGAACAATTACAGGGTGGCGTATGTGTATTGACTACAGAAGGCTCAATACAGCCACCCGAAAGGATCACTTTCCTTTACCATTCATAGACCAGATGCTAGAGAGACTAGCAGGTCATGAATATTACTGCTTTTTAGATGGCTATTCAGGTTACAACCAAATTGCAGTGGATCTTCAGGACCAAGAGAAAACAGCATTCACATGTTTTTCTGGAGTATTTGCCTACAGAAGGATGCCTTTTGGTCTGTGCAATGCACCTGCAACCTTTCAGAGATGCATGCTCTCTATTTTTTCTGATATGGTGGAAAAATTTCTGGAAGTCTTCATGGATGAATTTTCAGTATTTGGAGACTCATTCAGCTCCTGTCTTGACCATTTAGCACTTGTTCTGAAAAGATGCCAAGAGACCAACCTAGTTTTAAACTGGAAAAAATGTCACTTCATGGTGACTGAAGAAATTGTCCTTGGGCATAAAATTTCAAACAAGGGAATAGAGCTGGATCAAGCTAAAGTGGAAGTAATTGAAAAATTACCACCACCTGCCAATGTAAAGGCAATCAGAAGCTTTCTGGGACATGCAGGATTCTACAGGAGGTTTATAAAGGATTTTTCAAAAATTACAAAACCTCTGAGCAATCTGCTAGCTGCTTACACGCCATTTGTATTTGACACAAAGTGTCTGCAAGCGTTTGAAACCCTGAAAGCTAAGCTGGTCATATCACCAGTCATCTCTGCACCAGACTGGACATTACCATTCGAACTAATGTGTGATGCCAGTGACCATGCCATTGGTGCAGTGTTGGGACAGAGGCATAACAAGCTTCTGCACGTCATTTACTATGCTATCCATGTTTTAAATGATGCACAGAAGAATTACACAACCACAAAAAAGAGTTACTTGTAGTGGTTTATGCCATTGACAAGTTTAGGTCCTATTTAGTAGGTTCAAAAGTGATTGTGTATACTGACCATGCTGTTCTTAAATACCTGCTCACAAAGTAGGATTCAAAACCCAGGCTCATAAGATGGGTGTTGCTTCTGCAAGAGTTCGATATAGAACCAGTAGCAGGGGCGTCCCTCCCTTCTACTGAGATCTCTGAAACCTTTCCGGATGAGCAACTCTTTGCCATTCAGGAAGCACCATGGTTTGCAGACAGGAAAGGGAAGAAGCATGAAAGGCTTCTCTCAATACAGAGTCAAATAAAACTTCCACATTCAAACTCTAAGTTTGGTTTTGGGAGGCCACAACCAAACTCTAAGTTTGGTGTTAAGAGGCCATCATCATGCTCTGAGTATCTGTGAGGCTCCATGAGAGCCCACTGTCAAGCTACTGACATTAAAGAAGCGCTTGTTGGGAGGCAACCCAATTTTACTTATCTATGTTAAATTTCTATTTTCCATTGTTATTTTATGATTTCTGTAGGTTGATAATCATGTGAAGTCACAAAAACAATTGAAAAAGCAAAAACAAACTGAAAAACAGAATGAAAAATAGCACACCCTGGAGGAGAAGTCTACTGGCGTTTAAACGCCAGTAAGGGCAGCAGAATGGGCGTTAAACACCCAGTCTGGCACCATTATGGGCGTTTAACTCCAGAAATGGGCACCAGACTGGCGTTTAACGCCAAAAAAGGGCAAGAAGCTGGCGTTAAACGCTAGAAATGGGCAGCAACCTGGCGTTTAACGCTAGGATTGGCAGCAAAGGGCGTTTTGCAAGCCTAATTGGTGCAGGGATGAGAAATCCTTGATACCTCAGGATCTGTAGACCCCACAGGATCCCCACCAACCTCAACTCACACTCTCTCTTCTTCACACCCTTTTACTCTTCCTCATATACCCTTCACCAACCACCTCAATACCTCTTCCCCAAAAACCCCTCACCTATCAAATCCTACCCTCTTCTCCATGAAACCTTCACCAATCCACATCCATCCATCACAAACCCACCCATACATGGCCGAACCTTACCCTCTCTCCACTCCTATAAAAACCCATCTTCACCCCTTCATTTTTACACATCTTTTGCTCGGGGACTAGCAAACCTTCTAAGTTTGGTGTGGTAAAAGCATTGCTTTTCATTTTTTCATAACCATTTATGGCACCTAAAGCCGGAGAAACCTCTAGGAAGAGGAAAGAGAAGGCAGTGGCCTCCAACTCCGAGTCATGAGAGATGGAGAGATTCATCTCAAAAGCCCATCACTAGAAAGAGGATGGAGCAAATAAGAGAGCCCAATCATGGACCTCAACAGCAGCAACCCATTATCCTCCATGAAATTAGAGAAGACCAAAGAGTTATGAGAGATGAGCAACAAAGGCAAGGAAGAGATATTGAGGAGCTCAAGAACTCCATAAGATCTTCAAGAGGAAGAACAAGCCGCCATCACTAAGGTGGACCCGTTCTTTAATGTCCTTGTTCTTTATTTTCTGTTTTTCGAATTTTATGCTTTATGTTTATTTATGTTTGTGTCTTATTACATGATTACTAGTGTCTAAGTGTCTATGCCTTAAAGCTATGAAAATGAATCCATCACCTTTCTTAAATAAAAAGTGTTTTTTTATTGCAAAAGAAAAAGAAGTACATGAATTTCAAATTTTAAAACAGATTAATTATTTTGATGTGGTGGCAATACTTTTTGTTCTTCTGAATGAATGCTTGAACAGTGCATATTTTTGAATTTGTTGTCCATGAATGTTAAAATTGTTGGCTCTTGAAAGAATAATAGAAAAGGAGAAATGTTATTGATAATCTGAAAAATCATATAATTGATTCTTGAAGCAAGAAAGAGCAGTGAAAAACTTGCAGAAAAAAAAAGAGGCGAAAAATAAAAGAAAAAGAAAGAAAAAGAAAAGCAAGCAGAAAAAGCCAATAGCCCGTTAAACCAAAAGGCAAGGGTAAAATAAAAAGGATCCAAGGCTTTGAGCATCAGTGGATAGGAGGGCCCACAGGAATAAAATCCTGGCCTAAGCGGCTAAACCAAGCTGTCCCTAACCATGTGCTTGTGGCATGAAGGTGTCAAGTGAAAACTTGAGACTGAGCGGTTAAAGTCGTGATCCAAAGCAAAAAGAGTGTGCTTAAGAGCTTTGGACACCTCTAATTGGGGACTCTAGCAAAGCTGAGTCACAATCTGAAAAGGTTCACCCAGTTATGTGTCTGTGGGATTTATGTATCCGGTGGTAATACTGGAAAACAAAATGCTTAGAGTCACGGCGAAGACTCATAAAGTAACTGTGTTCAAGAATCAACATACTGTACTAGGAGAATCAATAACACTATCTGAATTCTAAGTTCTTATAGATGCCAATCGTTCTGAACTTCAAAGGAAAAAGTGAGATGCCAAAATTGTTCAGAAGCAAAAAGCTAATAGCCCCGCTCATCTAATTAAGACTGATCTTCATAAATGTTTTTGGAGTTCATTGTATATTCTCTTCTTTTTATCCTATTTGATTTTTAGTTGCTTGGGGACAAGCAACAATTTAAGTTTGGTGTTGTGATGAGCGGATAATTTATACGCTTTTGGGCATTGTTTTTAGTATGTTTTTAGTATATTTTAGTTAGTTTTTATTATGATTTTATTAGTTTTTATTCCAAAACCACATTTCTGGACTTTACTATGAGTTTGTGTGTTTTTCTATGATTTCAGGTATTTTCTGGCTGAAATTGAGGGACCTGAGCAAAAATCTGATTCAGAGGTTGAAAAAGGACTGCAGATGCTGTTGGATTCTGACCTCCCTGCACTCGAAGTGGATTTTCTGGAGCTACAGAAGCCTAATTGGTGCACTCTCAATTGCGTTGGAAATTAGACATCCTGGGCTTTCCAGCAATATATAATAGTCTATACTTTTCCCAATATTTGATGGCCCGAACCAGCGTTCTAAGTCAGCTTAAGAATTCTGGCGTTTAACGCCAGAACTGGCATAAAAGCTGGAGTTAAATGCCCAAACTGGCACAAAAGCTGGCGTTTAACTCCAACAAAAGTATCTACACATGAAAGCTTCAATGCTCAGCCCAAGCACACACCAAGTGGGCCCCAGAAGTGGATTTTTACACTAAACACCCTAGCTTACTCATTTTCTGTAACCCTAGGCTACTAGTTTTCTATAAATAGGACATTTTGCTATTGTATTTGTACCTCATGACACTCTACACGTTTTATATTGTATCTTCTATGGCATGAGTCTCTAAACCCCATTGTTGGGGGTGAGGAGCTCTGTTGTTCTTCATGAATTAATGCAATTACTACTGTTTTTCATTCTATCACGCTTGCTTCTATTCTAAGATATTCATTCGCACTTCAACCTGATGAATTTGATGATCCGTGACAATCATCGTCATTCTCACCTATGAACGCGTGCCTGACAACCACCTCCATTCTACATGCAATCAAGCTTGAATGTGTATCTCTTGGGTTTCTAATCTAAGATTGGAACCTTCGTGGTATAGGCTAGAATTACTGGCGGTCATTCCTGAGATCCGAAAAGTCTAAACCTTGTCTGTGGTATTCCGAGTAGGATCTAGGAAGGGATGACCGTGACGAGCTTCAAACTCGCGAGTGTTGGGCGTGTGACAGATGCAAAAGGATCAATGGATCCTATTCCAACATGATCGAGAACCAACAGCTGATTAGCCGTGCGGTGACAGTGCATTTGGAACATTTTCACTGAAAGGACGGAAGTAGCCATTGACAACGGTGATGCCCAACATAAAGCTTGCCATGGAAGGAGCCTTGCGTGCATGAAGAAGAAGACAGTAGGAAAGCAGAGATTCAGAAGACAAAGCATCTCCAAAACCTCAACCTATTCTCCATTACTGCATAACAAGTATTTATTTCATGTTCTTCTACTTTTTACAATTAAATCTGAAGAGAGACCGGTACCATAAACTGAACATGATTTTGATATCTTAAATTGGTGAAAGTCAAATGGAGCAAAGTTTCCTACTTTGCAAGATATTGCTAGGATTTTTTGGCGATTCCTATCTCTATAGTTGCCTATGAGTCTTCATTTAGTACGGGTGGTCGATTTGTTATGCCACATCATAGTAGGCTGCACTTGGATATATTAGAGGCTTTAATGTATAATCAAAATTAGATTGGGAATGAACTTGGCACCACAACTAACATAGGATTTGAGTGCTACACAATTCATAACATTGAAGGAGATGTTGATGTAAGTAAACTATTAAATTATATACTAACACACTATTTTTTTATATTATTGACTTATTGTTGAGTTATTATACAATTTTAACTTTAAATTATTTTCTTTTTGGTGTCAAGTAAATTGGAATCTACCATCACTACCACTACGGGATTAAAGGAGGATTGAAAATTATGTTTTTACAATGTGATGAACTTTGTTTGGTTGTTTATGGATATGTTTGGTTATTTATGAATATGTTTGGATGTTTATGTTTGTTGGTTATTACTATTTAAGTCTTTAAAGACTATGGAAATTATGTTTGTAATGACAATTGAGGATTATCTTTAATTTTTTCAAATTTTTGTATTTTTTTAATTTTTATTATTTTTTACAAAAAATCTGCGAATATCCGCGGAGACCCAGGTCCTCGGCAAATACTGGATCCCCGTTAATGGGGACAGATATTAGGAGGCAAGGGGCGGGGGGCATGTCTCTGCCCCATGGGGACCCGTTTCCATCCCTAGAAAGGACCTTACAAGATCACTGAAGTCTTAGGAGAGGGTTACTACAAAGTGTCAGATCTAAACAAAAATGTGCTCCCAAGGTCGTAGCACACATGTAACTTGAAAAGGTACTACAGTTTGAAAGCATACCTAACTCCCTGGTGTACTCTTTTCCCGACTTTATAGTTTTTTTCCGAGAAGGGTTTTCCTGGAGGAGGTTTTCACAAGGCACCATAGCAAGGGGCTAGGGGTTAGCAAAAGGAAAAACTCTTAATAGCAAGTAAACTTATGTATGTCATTTCTTATTAATGATAGTCCATTTTTTCCATTAATTGTCCCACCAAAGACGCACTAATTTAACCTCGACAAGATAAAGTGACGAGGTCCAAATTAGAGTAAGAAGTTATTTAAGGAAATCATGGCCCGATCTCATTAAAACAACTTGAGAGTTGGTAAAATAGGTAAGCCTAAAACGAATTGCAATTAAAACACTTAAAGTCGGCACACAATTAATTTCCCAACTAAGGGAAACCCAATATTGACCTTACAAAAGAAAGGCCGACCTACATCGGCCGACATCTTAAACAATAAAAAAATTTGGTCTCGAGGAAGCAACCGAACCGAATTAGCATCAAAAGAAAATTTATCAAGTGGCTCATTGAAAAATTCTACTAAGTTATGAAGCTACACTAATTATGTCAGCTCAACATAGTGTTCAACTACGGCTATTACAAAATTAAACTGTTCATAAAGACCCACAAGCTAGGTCATCACAGGATTAAAGAGAGAAAGAAAACTAGGAAGGAGGAGCCTGTTGGTCAGAAGCCATGTTAGAAGCCTCTTCGGCTTGAGCTGAAAAAGTTGGGAGAGTCTTGTCAGGTTGAGTCGAGAGGAGCTCGTCCTCCATCCGAGTTGGAAAGCTCTGAGAAGCTCCTTCAACTCGGACCTCCAAATCTTTTGGATCGGGCATGGGAATGTCTTCCTCGTTGGTGCACGAAAATCATGATTCACACTTTTCACATCTCCGCACAACTAACCAGCAAGTGCACTGGGTCGTCCAAGTAATACCTTACGTGAGTAAGGGTCGATCCCACGGAGATTGTCGGCTTGAAGCAAGCTATGGTCATCCTTGTAAATCTCATTCAGGAAGATTCAATTGGTTATGAGGTTTAAATAATTAAAAGACAAATAAAACATAAAATAAAATAAAGTTACTTATGTAATTCACTGGTGGGAATTTTAGATAAGCGTATGGAGATACTTTATTGCTTATGAACCTCTGCTTTCCTATTGCCTCCTTCAAACCATGCGTTACTTCCTTCCATGGCAAGCTGTAAGATCCTCGCAGTGAAAATGGTCCTCTACGGTTTCTGCACGGCTAATCAACTGTCAGATTTCTCGTCTCGAATGAAAAATACCAGCTACAGCTACCGCATGGCTAATCATCTATCGGTTCCCACTAGCGTCGGAATAGAATCCATTGATCCTTTTGCACACTGTCACTTCTGCCCAACATTCGCAGGTTTGAAGCTCATCACAGTCATCCCTTCCCAGATCCTACTCGAAATACTACAGACAAGGTTTAGACTTTTTGGATCCTAGGAATGCTGCCAATGTTTTTAGCCTATACCACGAAGATACTAATCTCACGGACTCGGTCCGTGTATTAGATATCCAAGAGAATATACTCCGGCTGTCGTCCAATGACTACGTTGAACATCATGTAGACCGCTTTGTGGTTGTCAGGCACGCAGATCTTGGCTAAGCGAGTAACGAAGATTGGGTGATTGTCACGGGTCACCCCTTCATTCTGACTTAACTGAATTAAGTACGAGAGTATATCTTGGAGAAGAAGTAGGCATGAATTGAATAGAAAAACAATAGTAATTGAATTAATTCATGAAGAACAATAGAGCTCCACACCTTAATCTATGGGGTGTAGAAACTCCACCATAGAAAATACATAAGTGAAAAGAGGTCTAGGCATGGCCGTGAGGCCAGACTCTAAACGTGAACAATGGTCTTAGCTCCAAAGTATGAAAACTGGGTCTAAAGTCTGGAATACAATAGTAAAAAGTGCTATTTATACTAAACTCGTGACTTAGGTTTACAGAAAATGAGTAACTAAGTGCAGATAGTGTAGAAATCTACTTTCGGAGCCCACTTGGTGTGTGCTTGGGCTGAGCATTGAAGCTTTTTCGTGCATAGGCTGTTTCTGGAGTTAAACGCCAGCTTTGGTGCCAGTTTGGGCGTTTAACTCCAATTCTGGTGCCAGTTTGGGCGTTTTACGCCAAGATGTTTTAGGCTGGCTTTGGATGCCAGTTTGGGCTATCAAATCTCGGGTAAAGTATAGACTATTATATATTTCCAGAAAATCCACTTCGAGTGCAGGAGGGTCAGAATCCAATAGCATCTGCAGTCCTTTTTCAGCCTCTGAATCAGATTTTTGCTCAGGTCCTTCAATTTCAGCCAGAAAATACCTGAAATCACAGAAAAACACACAAACTCATAGTAAAGTCCAGAAATGTTATTTTTGAACAAAAACTAATAAAAATATAATAAAAAGTAACTAGAACATACTAAAAACTA
Organism: Arachis ipaensis; assembly: GCF_059453495.1. Taxonomy (NCBI): domain Eukaryota; kingdom Viridiplantae; phylum Streptophyta; class Magnoliopsida; order Fabales; family Fabaceae; genus Arachis; species Arachis ipaensis. The sequence goes on from NC_142436.1 coordinate 25,793,171, forward strand.
TGTAAAAACAATGCCAAAAAGGGTATAAATTATCTGCTCATCACAACACCAAACTTAAATTGTTGCTTGTCCTCAAGCAACTGAAAATAAAATAGGATAAAAAGAAGAGAATATATAATGAATTCCAAACTTATCAATGAACTTAGTTCCAATTATATGAGCGGGGCTAGTAGCCTTTTTGCTTCTGAACAGTTTTAGCATCTCACTTTATCCTTTGAAGTTCAGAATGATTGGCATCCATAGGAACTCAGAATTCAGATAGTGTTATTGATTCGCTTAGTTCAGTATGTTGATTCTTGAACACAACTACTTTTTGAGTCTTGGCCGTGACCCTAAGCATTTTGTTTTCCAGTATTACCACCGGATATATAAATGCCACAGATACATAACTGGGTGAACCTTTTCAGATTGTGACTCAGCTTTGCTAGAGTCCCCAGTTAGAGGTGCCCAAAGCTCTTAAGCACACTCTTTTTGCTTTGGACTACGACTTTAACCACTTAGTCTCAAGCTTTTCACTTGACACCTTCACGCCACAAGCATATGGTTAGAGACAGCTTGGTTTAGCCGCTTAGGCCAGGATTTTATTCCTTTGGGCCCTCCTATCCATTAATGCTCAAAGCCTTGGATCCTTTTCTACCCTTGCCTTTTGGTTTAAAGGGTTATTGGCTTTTTCTGCTTGCTTTTTCTTTTTCTTTCTTTTTTTCTTTTTTTTCGCCATTTTTTTCGCAAGCTTTGTCTATTCATTGCTTTTTCTTGCTTCAAGAATCAATTTTATGATTTTTCAGATTATCAATAACATTTCTCTTTTTTCTTTATTCTTTCAAGAGCCAACAATTTTAACATTCATAAACAACAAATTCAAAAATATGCACTGTTCAAGCATTCATTCAGAAAACAAAAAGTATTGCCACCACATCAAAATAATTAAACTAATTTCAAGATATAATTCGAAATCATGCACTTCTTGTTCTTTTGCAATTAAAAACATTTTTCATTTAAGAAAGGTGAAAGATTCATATGACATTCATAGCTTTAAGACATAGACACTAGACACTAATGATCATGTAATAAAGACACAAACATAGACAAAACATAAATCATATTTTTCGAAAAATAGAAAATAAGAACAAGAAAATTAAAGAACGGGTCCACCTTAGTGATGGCGGCTAGTTTTTCCTCTTGAAGATCTTATGGAGTGCATGAGCTCCTCTATTTCTCTTCCTTGCCTTTGTTGCTCCTCCCTCATGGCTCTTTGGTCCTCTCTGATTTCATTGAGGATAATGGAGTGCTCTTGGTGCTCCATCCTTAGTTGCCCCATGTTGGAACTCAATTCTCCTAAGGAGGTGTTGATTTGCTCCCAATAATTGTGTGGAGGAAAGTGCATCCCTTGAGTTATCTTAGGGATTTCTTGGTGAGGAATTTCCTCATGCTCTTGTTAAGGTTCATGAGTGGGCTCTCTTGTTTGCTCCATCCTTTTCTTAGTGATGGGCTTATCTCCATCAATGAGGATGTCTTCCTCTATGACAATTTCAGCTGAATTACATAGGGTACAGATGAGATGAGGGAAGGCTAACTTTGTCAAAGTAAAGGGCTTGTCCATCACCTTGTAGAGTTCTAGAGGCATGATTTCATGAACTTCTACTTCCTCTCCATTCATGATGCTATGGATCATGATAGCCCGGTCTATTGTAACTTCAGACCGGTTACTAGTAGGAATGATAGAGCGTTGGATAAACTCCAACCATCCCCTAGCCACGGGTTTGAGGTCAAGCCTTCTTAGTTGAACCGGCTTGCCTCTTGAGTCTCTCTTCCATTGAGCTCCTTCCACATAGATGTCCCTAAGGACTTGGTCTAACCTTTGATCAATGTTGACCCTTCTAGTGAAAGGATGAGGATCTCCTTGCATTGTTGGCAAGTTGAATGTCAATCTCACATTTTTCAGACTGAAATCCAAGTAATTCCCCCGAACCATTATGAGCCAATTCTTTGGGTTCGGGTTCATACTTTGGTCATGGTTCTTAGTGATCCATGCATTAGCATAGAATTCTTGAACCATTAAGATTCCGACTTGTTGAATGGGGTTGGTGAGAGTGATCCATGCATTAGCATAGAATTCTTGAACCATTAAGATTCCGACTTGTTGAATGGGGTTGGTGAGAGTTTTCTAACCTCTTCTTTGAATTTCATGTCGGATCTCCGGATATTCACTCTTTTTGAGCTTGAAGGGGACCTCGGGGATCACCTTTTTCTTGGCCACAACTTCATAGAAGTGGTCTTGATGGACCTTTGAGATGAATCTCTCCATCTCCCATGACTCGGAGGTGGAAGTAATTGCCTTTCCTTTCCTCTTTTTAGAGATTTCTCCGGCCTTAGGTGCCATTAATGGTTATGAAAAAATAGAAAAGCGGAGCTTTTTCCACACCAAACTTAAAAGGTTTGCTCGTCCTCGAGCAAAAGAAGAAAGAAAGGAGTAGAAGAAGAAGAAATGGAGGAGATGGAGGGGGGTGATGGTTTCGGCCAAGGGGGAAAGAAGTGTTTGTGATGTGTGAAAGTGAAGGTAGTGAGGAGGGGTATTTATAGAGTAGGGGAGAGAGGGAATCCATGTGAGAATGGGTGGGTTTGGGAGGGAAATGGTTTGAATTTGAATGGTGGGGTAGGTGGGGTTTGTGATGGATGGATGTGAGTGGTGAAGAGAATATGGGGAAGAGGCTAGGATTTGATAGGTGAAGGGTATTTGGGAAAGAGTTATTGATAGGATTGGTCAAGGGTATTTGGGGAAGAGTGTTATGGAAATATGTGAAGAGGAGAGAAGAAGAGGTGGGGTAGGTGGGGATCCTGTGGGGTCCACAGATCCTGAGGTGTCAAGAAATTCTGCTCCCTGCACCATTCTAGTGTTCAAATGCCCTCTGTGTGCCAATTCTGGCATTAAACACCAGCTCTGCTACCTTTCCTGGCGTTAAACGCCAGTTTGCTTCCCCTTTCTGGCGTTTAACGCCAGCCAGACACCCTTTTTTGGCGTTAAACGCCAGTCTGTCTGCCATTTCTGGCGTTTAACGCCAGCCAGATGCCAGACACCCCTTTCTGGCGTTAAACGCCCAGAGTGCTGCCCATTCTGGCGTTTAACACCCAGAATGCTGCCAGGATGGGCGTTAAACGCCCATTCTTCTATCCTTACTGGCGTTTAAATGCCAGTAAGTCTGTCGTCCAGGGTGTGCTATTTTTTATTCTATTTTTCATTTTGCTTTAATTCTGCAGCTATTTTTATGACTTCACATGATCATCAACCTAAAGAAAACATAAAATAACAATAGAAAATAAATAAGTATAATTAAATAACATTGGGTTGCCTCCCAATAAGCGCTTCTTTAATGTCAATAGCTTGACAGTGAGCTCTTAGAGAGCTTCACAGAGACCCAGAGCTTAATGGTGGCCTCCCAACACCAAACTTAGAAGTTGAGTGTGGGGGCTCTGTTTGACTCTGTATTGAGAGAAGCTTTTCATGCTTCCTCTCCATGGTTATAGAAGAAGATCCTTGAGCCTTAAACACAAGGTAGTCCTCATTCAATTGAAAGACTAACTCTCCTCTGTCCACATCAATCACAGCTCTTGCTGTGGCTAGGAAGGGTCTTCCAAGGATGATGGATTCATCTTCATCCTTCTCAGTGTCTAGGATTATGAAATCAACAGGGATGTAAAAGCCTTCAACCTTCACTAAGACATCCTCTACAACTCCATAAGCCTGTTTCCTTGAATTGTCTGCCATCTCTAGTGAGATTCTTGCAGCTTGTACCTCAAAGATCCCTAGTTTCTCCATTACAAAGAGTGGCATGAGGTTTATACTTGAACCAAGGTCACACAGAGAATTCTTAAAGGGCATGGTGCCTATGATGTAAGGTATTAAGAACTTTCTGGGATCCGGTTTCTTCTGAGGTAATTTCTGTTGAACCAAGGTATTTAGTTCATTGATGAGAAATGGAGGTTCATCCTCCCAAGTCTCATTACCAAATAACTTGGAATTCATCTTCATGATTGCTCTTAGATATTGAGTAACTTGCTCTTCAATAATATCTTCATCCTCTTCAGAGGAAGAATACTCATCAGAGTTCATGAATGGCAACAGAAAATTCAGTGGAATCTCTATGGTCTCTATATGAGCCTTAGATTTCTTTGGTTCCTCAATAGGGAACTCCTTAGTGGTTAGTGGACGTCCATTGAGGTCTTCCTCACTGGAAATCACTGCCTTTTCTTCCTCTCCAGGTTCGGCCATTTTGGTTATATTTATGGCCTTGCACCCTCTCTTTGAATTCTCTTCTATATTGCTTGGGAGAATACTAGGAGGGATTTCAGTAACTCTTTTGCTCAGTTGACCTACTTGTGCCTCTAAATTTCTTATGGAGGACCTTGTTTCAGTCATGAAACTGAGAGTGGTCTTAGATAGATTAGAAACTATGGTTGCTAAGTCAGAGTGGCTCTGCTTAGAATTCTCTGTCTGTTGCTCAGAAGATGATGGAAAAGGCTTGCTATTGCCAAACCTATTTCTCCCACCGTTATTATTGAAGCCTTGATTAAGCTTCTGTTGATCCTTCCATGAGAAATTAGGGTGATTTCTCCATGAAGGATTGTAAGTGTTTCCATAGGATTCTCCCATGTAATTTACCTCTTCCATTGTAGGATTCTCAGGGTCATAAGCTTCTCCTTCAGGGGAGGCTTCTTTAGTGCTGCCTGATGTAGCTTGCATTTCAGTCAGACTTTGAGAAATCATATTGACTTGTTAAGTCAATATTTTATTCTGAGCTAATATGGCATTCAGAGTATCAATCTCAAGAACTCCTTTCTTTTGAGTTGTCCCATTATTCATAGGATTTCTTTCAGAAGTGTTCCTGGGCTTCTGTAGGTATTTTCTTCAGATGAAGAGATCCACCAGCAGAGTGATCCAATGACATCATGGACAATTCAGACAGACCATCATAGAATATACATAAGATGCTCCATTCTGAAAGCATGTCAGAAGGACACCTTCTGATCAATTGCTTGTATCTTTCCCAAGCTTCATAGAGGGATTCATGGTGCGCAGCAGAAGTTAACCAATTAAGAGATTTCAATTAAGAGAACAGCGTTGCACGTATAGCTCTTAACCGGCTAAGATCTGCCTCACCAATTTAAAAAGGGTTGTTACAAATTTTAGAGTTCTATTTTATTAACTAGGGGTTTTCAGAAAAATTGAGTTTTGATAATGAGTAATTAAAATGATTAAAAATTAAAACAATAAAAATAAACTAAGGATGATTATTGGTACTCTAAATAAAAGGCCTTGACTGGGGAAATAATTAAATGAAATTTATATCCTTGTTGGAATCTTCTCAAGTGTAGTGTAGTGTGAAAAGGTTGTTGTTCTCACTCGGTTACCCCTTACTAAATAAGGAAAAGTATGGTGATTAAACTAACTCTTACCCTCAAATCCTAGTCCTCTCCCTTGGGAAGGTCTAGTGTTAGTAGGTATGGAATTAGCTAACAACGTCCAATTCAACCAAGCACTTGAGCATTCCAACTCAAGTATCTCCTCTTAATCAACTCCCATGTCAAGTGAAAATTCTACTCCATTGACATAAAATTAATAATCATAAAAATATGAGAAGACATAATTAAATAAAATAAATTAGAGGATTAAAATTAATTAAAATAAAAATATCTCTATATATTAATAAATTCAAGACGCAACATAATTATCTGAACAGAGTCAATGAGTGACTAATTAAAAATAAGGAAATAAGGAAACAAACTAAAGTAATGTCTTCAACGGAGTAATGACTCTCAGCATCCAAAAAATCCAAGCAAAAGCATAGACTATCAATGTAATGCAAATCTAAAAATTCAGATCTAAAACTGAAGTAATCCTAATGTGATGAATCTGAATGTGTGTGGATGCCCCCCCTGAGTTTCTGCATGTTCTCTCGCTTTATTCTGTGTTTCTGGGCCAAAAATTAGGTTAAAACGCGGCCCGCAATTGTCTCTAGTGTATTCTGTAATTTCTGCAGATCGCGCAGGTCACACGTACGCGTCGTCCATGCATTCGCGTCATTTAGCGATTTTTCTTGTCACGCGTTCGCGTCATTCAGCGATTTTCCTTGTCACGCGTTCGCGTCATGCGTGCAAACTCCAATCCACGCATTTGCGCTAGGCACGCGTTCGCGTCGCTGCGATTTCTCCATTTCGCGCGCTCGCGTGGGCCATGCGCTCGCGTCAGTGTTTGCTGGTCATCTCCTTAGTTTCTTGTGTTCCTTCCATTTTTGCAAGCTTCCTCTCCATTCTCTAAGCCATTCCTGCCCTATGAAGCCTGAAACACTTAACACACATATCAAGGCATCGAATGGTATAAGGGAGATTAAAAATACATAATTAAAAGGTCTCTAGGAAGCAAGTTTTCAACCATGGAACAATTTTGGGAAGGAATTGTAAATACATGCAAATCATATGAATAAGTGGGTAAAGACTTGATAAAACCACACAATTAAACACAATATAAATCATAAAATAATGGTTTATCAATTCACCTTCCTTCTGTCTGAAGGTTTGGACTTCCACTATAAGCTTGCTCAACTTTTGAGGTGGAAAGAATTTGGCCAAGAAGGCATTGACCAACTTTTCCCAAGAGTTCAGGCTTTCTTTAGGTTGTGAGTCCAACCATATCCTAGCTCTGTCTCTTACAGCAAAGGGAAAAAGCATAAGTCTGTAGACCTCAGGATTAGCCCCATTGGTCTTAACAGTGTCACAGATTTGCAAGAATTCAGCTAAGAACTGATGAAGATCTTCCAATGGAAGTCCATGAAACTTGCAATTCTGCTGCATTAGAGAAACTAATTGAGGCTTAAACTCAAAGTTGTTTGCTCCAATTGCAGGAATTGAGATGCTTCTTCCATAGAAGTCAGAAGTTGGTGCAGTAAAGTCACCAAGTACCTTCCTTGCATCTCCACCATTGTTGTTATTTTCGGCTGCCATAACTTCTTCTTTTTAAAAAATTTCTGTTAGGTCCTCTCCAGAGTGTTGTGCTTTAGCTTCTCTTAGCTTCCTCTTTAGAGTCCTTTCAGGTTCAGGATCAGCTTCAACAAGAATGTTCTTCTCCTTGTTCCTGCTCATATGAAAAAGAAGAGAACAGAGAAGAAGAGAAATCCTCTATGTCACAGTATAGAGATTCCTTTATGTGAGTAGAAGAATAAAAGAATAAAATAAAGAAGGGAGAAGAAGAATTCGAACACAGAAAGAGGGAGAGGGTTCGAATTTTAAGAAGAGAGTGTTAGTGAATAAATAAAATAAATAGAAAGAGATGAGAGAGAGAAGAGTATTCAAAAATTAATAAAATAAAAATATTTTTATTTTTATTTTAATTTTTAGTTAGAATTCGAAATTTAAGAAGAGAATTAAAATTAAATTAAAATTTAAAATAATTAGTTAATTAAAAGGAATTTTGAAAAAGAGGTTAATGATTTTTGAAAATTAGAGAGAGAGAGAAAGGTAGTTAGGTAGTTTTGAAAAAGATAAGAAATGGTAACACAAACAAAAAGTCAAATGGTTAATTGAAAAGGATTTGAAAATAAATTTTGAAAAGATAAGAAGTTAGAAAAAGATTTGAAATTAAGTTTTGAAAAAGATATGATTGAAATTCATTTTGAAAAAGATTTGAAAAGAAAATTAAAAATATTTGATTTTTGAAATTAAAGTTGATTACTTGACTAACAAGAAACTAAAAGATATGATTCTAGAATTTAAAGATTGATCCTTTCTTAATAGGCAAGTAACAACTTGAAAATTTCTGAATAAAAAAATTAAATGCTAGCTATGATTTCGAAAATTATGAAATAAAAATAAGAAAAAGATTTTGAAAATTAATTTTGGAGAATTTTCGAAAAACATGAACGAAAAATGAAAAAGATTTGAAAAGATAGGATTTTTAAATTGAAATTTTGACTTGACTAACAAGAAACAACTAAATTTTAAAAATTTTTGACCAAATCAATTCAAAATTTCGAAAATTATGAGTGAAATAGGGGAAAGATCTTATTTTTTATTTTTTGAATTAATGAAGAAAGTGAAAAACACAACAATGGCACAAAACATAAGAAATTAAGATCAAAACAAATAATACATGCAAGGACACTTTGAATGTCAAGATGAACACCAAGAACACTTTGAAGATCATGATGAACACCAAGAACATATTTTTGAAAATTTTTAAGAAAAGAAAAACATGCAAGACACCAAACTTAAAAATTTTTAAATTTTAGACACTAATATTTCGAAAATGCATATGAAAAACAAGAAAAGACACCATACAAGAGAATTTAAAGATCAAACAAGGACACTCATCAAGAACAACTTGAAGATCAAGAAAGAACACATGCATGAATTTTTGAAAATTTTGAGAAAAGTTAAAACATGCAATTGACACCAAACTTAAAATTTGACACTAGACTCAAACAAGAAACACAAAATTTTTTTTTATGATTTTATTAATTTTTTGTAATTTTTCAAAAATTATTTTGGAAAAAGAAATAAAGAGATACAAAATTTCTAATAAGAATTCCAGGAATCATGCAATATTAGTCTAAAGTTTCGGTCCAAAAGATTTAGACATGGCCAAATAGTCAGCCAAGCTTTAGCATAAAACATACAAGCATGTCAATGAGAAGTGGAAGGCTCAGTCCAAAAGATTAGACATGGCTTCACAGCCAGCCAGGCTTCAACATATCTCATGATACTCTAGAATTCATTCTTAAAAATTCTGAAGAACACAAAATTTTTGAATTTTTCGAAAACTAATAATTTTTTATTTTTATTTTTATTTTTATTTTTTTCGAAAATAAAAATAAAAGCTTAAACATAAAATAAAATTACCCAATCTAAGTAACAAGATGAACCGTCAGTTGTTCAAACTCGAACAATCCCCGGCAACGGCGCCAATAACTTGGTGCACAAAAATCGTGATTCACACTTTTCACATCTCTGCACAACTAACCAGCAAGTTGGTGCACGAAATTGTGATCATCAACAATGGCGCCAAAGGACTTGGAGCTCTTAAACGTGAATCACACTTTGTCACAATTCTGCACAACTAACCAGCAAGTGCACTGGGTCGTCCAAGTAATACCTTACGTGAGTAAGGGTCGATCCCACGGAGATTGTCGGCTTGAAGCAAGCTATGGTTATCTTGTAAATCTCAGTCAGACAGATTTAAATGGTTATGGAGGATTGATAATTAAAATATAAATAAAACATAAAATAAAGATAGAGATACTTATGTAATTCTTCGGTTGGAATTTCAGATAAGCGTATGAAGATGCTTTGTTCCTCCTGAACCTCTACTTTCCTATTGCCTTCTTCCAATCATTCATACTCCTTTTCATGGAAAGCTTTATGTTGGGCATCACCGTTGTCAATGGCTACTTCCCGTCCTCTAAGTGAAAACATTCCAAATGCGCTGTCACTGCACGGCTAATCATCTGTCGGTTCTCGATCATGTTGGAATAGGATCCATTGATCCTTTTGCGTCTGTCACACGCCCAACAATCGCGAGTTTGAAAATCGTCACAGTCATCCCTTCTCAGATCCTACTCAAAATACCACAGACAAGGTTTAGACGTACCGGATCTCAGGAATGGCCGCCAATAACTCTAGCCTATACCACGAAGGCTCTAATCTTATATTAGAAACCCAAGAGATACGCATTCAAGCCATTGCTAGTAGAACAGAGGTGGTTGTCAGGCACATGTTCATAGGTGAGAATGATGATGAGTGTCACGGATCATCACATTCATCAAGTTGAAGAACGAATGAATATCTTAGAGAAGAAGTAGGCATGAATTGAATAGAAGAACAATAGTACTTTGTATTAATTCATGAAGAACAGCAGAGCTCCACACCTTAATCTATGGTGTGTAGAAACTCCACCGTTGAGAGTACATAAGAACAAGGTCTAGGCATGGCCGAATGGCCAGCCTTCAAACGTGTCTAAGATAGCATAAAACTTTTCCAAGATTTCAAATACAATAGTATAAGGTCCTATTTATAGAGAACTAGTAGCCTAGGGTTTACAGAAATCAGTAATTAATGCAGAAATCTTCTTCTGGGCCCATTTGGTGTATGCTTGGACTAAACATTGAAGCTTCCATGTGTAGAGACTTTTCTTGGAGTTAAACGCCAGCTTTTGTATCAGTTTGGGTGTTTAACTCCAGCTTTTGTGCTAGTTTTGGAGTTTAACGCCAGAATTCTTGAGCTGACTTAGAATGCCGGTTTGGGCCATCAAATCTCGGGTAAAGTATGGACTATTATATATTGCTGGAAAGCCCAGAATGTCTACTTTCCAACACAATTAAGAGCGCGCCAATTGGGCTTCTGTAGCTCCAGAAAATCCACTTCGAGTGCAGGGAGGTCAGAATCCAACAGCATCTGCAGTCCTTTTTCAGCCTCTGAATCAGATTTTTGCTCAGGTCCCTCAATTTCAGCCAGAAAATACCTGAAATTATAAAAAAAATACACAAACTCGTAGTAAAGTCCAGAATTGTGATTTTTATTTAAAAACTAATAAAAACATAATAAAAACTAACTAAAATATATTAAAAACATACTAAAAACAATGCCAAAAAGCATATAAATTATCCGCTCATCACAAGTGCACTGGGTCGTCCAAGTAATATCTTTACGTGAGTAAGGGTCGATCCCACGGAGATTGTCGGCTTGAAGCAAGCTATGGTTATCCTTGTAAATCTCAGTCAGGCGGATTCAATTGGTTATGAGGTTTAGATAATTAAAAGATAAATAAAACATAAAATAAAATAAAGTTACTTATGTAATTCACTGGTGGGAATTTCAGATAAGCGTATGGAGATGCTTTGTTACTTCTGAACCTCTGCTTTCCTATTGCCTCCTTCCAACCATGCGTTACTTCCTTCCATGGCAAGCTGTAAGATCCTCTCAGTGAAAATGGTCCTCTACAGTTTCTGCACGGCTAATCAACTGTCGGATTTCTCGTCTCGGATGAAAAATACCAGGTACAGCTACTGCATGGCTAATCATCTGTCGGTTTCCACTAGCGTCGGAATAGAATCCATTGATCCTTTTGCACACTGTCACTTGCGCCCAACATTCGCAGGTTTGAAGCTCATCACAGTCATCCCTTCCCAGATCCTACTCGGAATACCACAGACAAGGTTTAGACTTTTCAGATCCCAGGAATGCTGCCAATGTTTCTAGCCTATAACACGAAGATACTAATCTCACAGACTCGGTCCGTGTATTAGATATCCAAGAGAATATACTCCGGCTGTCGTCCAATGACTACATTAAACATCATGTAGACCGCTTTGTGGTTGTCAGGCACGCGGATCTTGGCTAAGCGAGTAACGAAGATTGGGTGATTGTCACGGGTCACCCCTTCATCCTGACTTAACTGAATTAGGTACGAGAGTATATCTTGGAGAATAAGTAGGCGTGAATTGAATAGAAAAACAATAGTAATTGCATTAATTCATGAAGAACAGCAGAGCTCCACACCTTAATCTATGGGGTGTAGAAACTCCACCGTAGAAAATACATAAGTGAAAAGAGGTCTAGGCATGGCCGTGAGGCTAGCCTCTAAACGTGAACAATGGTCTCAGCTCCAAAGTATGAAAACTGGGTCTAAAGTCTAGAACACAATAATAAAAAGTGCTATTTATACTAAACTAGTGACTTAGGTTTACAAAAAATGAGTAACTAAGTGCAGATAGTGCAGAAATCCACTTCCGGGGCCCACTTGGTGTGTGCTTGGGCTGAGCATTGAAGCTTTTTTGTGCATAGGTTGTTCTTGGAGTTAAACGCCAGCTTTGGTGCCAGTTTGGGCGTTTAACTCCAATTTTGGTGCCAGTTTGGGCGTTTTACGCCAAGATGTTTTAGGCTGGCTTTGGACGCCAGTTTGGGCCATCAAATCTCGGGTAAAGTATAGACTATTATATATTGATGGAAAGCCCAGGATTTCTACTTTCCAACACAATTGAGACCGCGCCAATTGGGTTTTTGAAGATCCAGAAAATTTACTTCAAGTGCAGGAGGGTCAGAATCCAATAGCATCTGCAGTCCTTTTTCAGCCTCTGAATCAGATTTTTGCTCAGGTCCCTCAATTTCAGCCAGAAAATTCCTGAAATTACAAAAAAATACACAAACTCATAGTAAAGTCTAGAAATGTGATTTTTGAATAAAAACTAATAAAAATATAATAAAAAGTAACTAGAACATACTAAAAACTATGTAAAAACAATGCCAAAAAGGGTATAAATTATCCGCTCATCACTCGTCTTCAGTAAAAGGGACAATCTTGCCATCAATCACAACCATATTGGGATTAATATGGGAAAGGTCCACCTCGGGAGCTATAACCCAGAACTGGGCCTTCAAGTTCCCGACTAATTCATCCATCCCCTGAGCAATAGTCTCCTCCAACTCTGTGTATCTTTCCTTTGCCTTGGTGACCTCATCCACCAAGTCCAACTTCTCCCCAAAACCCTAGAATAACTTTCTTCAGCCTTCTTTTTTAAACCTTCCACCATGGTACAAGTGGCCTCGAATTGTTTTGCCCTTTCCCGAGTTTTGGAGAGGTCAAAAACAAGCGCCTCCCTTTCACAATCCCACTCCTTTTTGGACTCCTTCAAAGATGCCACTTCATCTTGCAAGTCAGCCAAAGTACGCCGAGTGGTGCCAAGGGGAGACTTTTCTAATTCCCTAAACAAAGCAGAGCACACCCCGGCCGTTCGAATTCAACCTCGTGTAATTACTTGAAGGTGGTTCTTTACAAAAATATCATCCATAATAATAAAGCTATATGGAAGTATTTGTTTCTCACAAAACTCTATACCATCAAAACCCGTTTCTATGTTGTATCAACACACAACCCAAGCCTTTCAATGAGGCGTTGCAATAAACTTCAAACGGTTCATGTGGTTTAGGTAAGATTAAGCACTGGAGTTAACTTCGCCTTCAAAGTCTAAAAACTTTCCTCATATTCGATGTCCATACAAACGGTGTATCTTTTTAAGTTAGTTTTGTCAATAGTAACATGATATGTGAAAATCCATGAATGAATCTTCGGTAGTATCCGGCTAATCCCAAGAAACTTCTAATCTCTGTTACTGACATCGGTCTTCCCCATTCCATCACCTCTTCAATCTTCGAAGGATCCAGTGCTATTCCTCCTCTACTTATAACATGACCTATGAACTTTACCTCCTCCTTCCAAAACTCATACTTAGGCAACTTTGTATAGAGCTTTATTCCCGAGCTTCCTTTCCGGCAGAATTTGTAACACTATCCTCAGATGCTCCTTTCTCGTCTTTGAATAAACCAAAATGTCATCCATAAAGACCTCCACAAACTTATCCAAAAGGGGACAAAATACTCTGTTCATGTAATCTATAAACACAGCGGGTATATTTGTCAACCCAAAGGACATCACCGCATATTCATAGTGACCATAACGCTCAATGCAATCTTCAGAATATCTGCCTCCTTCACCCTTATCTGGTGATAATCTGACCTTAAATCGATCTTTGAGAACACTCCAGCTCTTTGTAACTGATCTATTAAGCCATCGATTCTCGGCAATGGGTACTTGTTCTTCACCGTCACTGTTCATACCCTGGACCGAACTATAAGGTCCGGGTTAGACTAAAACAAACCGACCGACCTCTTCAAGGGTTGGTCGACCACCGACCTCTCTGTAAAGAGTTCGGACGAACTGCTACAGGAGACCCAAGAAGGCCCAAAGAGGCCCAAAAAAGAAGAGTCACCGCCCACTAGAAAGCGGCTGGCCAAAAGATAATGATTTCACCTACAAAAGATAAGATAAGATAACAAACTTATCTCAAGAGAAGAACATCAGACACTACTATAAATATACTGGAGCACCCAGGTATAACTCATACTCCGACTCTACAAAAAACCTGCCTAAAGCCCGTACTGACTTAAGTATCGGAGTCTCTTGCAGGTACTACCACCCCCCGGCGACCGAGGACCAGCAGCATCTCCTGCTCCTACAAGTCGGACACGCCAGCCCAGACAAGGCCAAAAGATCTCATCCGATATCGACCTCCATGTTTCAAGTAACCCTCGGAACAGTCACCTTGTTCAACTGTTGATAATCCACACAAAGTTGCATTCCTCCGATGCATTTGCAGCTAAAAGAATATAGCCTTGACATTCTTCACCACTATAATTTACCACTAGATAGTAACCCTTAGCTACCACTTCTCCTCCTTCTCCCTCCAACATAAATCGAATCAATCGTTCGAAGCAATCCAACAACACTCGGTTCTTTGATAACCAATCAAATCCCAAAATTATCTCTAACCCAACCAACGGCAAACAAATTAAATCATGAATGAAAGATTTATCCTCTATCTAGAAGGGTATTTGCCTACAACCTAATATAGTTACAACTGTTTGGGACGGGGTATGCACATACAAATCAAAAGTTAAGTCTGATATTCTTAATCCTAGTTCAGCAACCTTATCAAATACAATAAATGAATGTGAAGTGCCCACACATACAATGCAATTAACGTCTTGTCACCAATTTTATACTTACCTCTTATCAAAGGATCCGACCTAGTCGTATCATTAGCATTCACAGCAAATACATAGCATTGCTAATTTCGACCCGTATTCTTATTCCTCCCACGAGTGAAATCGTTAGCAATGTGTCTAGGTAGTCCACAATTAAAACATAAACATCTTCCTCTCGCCTGGTGAAATTGGTCATAGGTAGTCTGATAAATCCCATTTTTTGGGTTTATCCTGTGCTTAATCTAGTGGATTTTATCCATTATTCTCACACTTATTCATACAATTAGCATGTTTTACGTTTTCCTTCCTGATTTTGTGCTATGATTGAAAACATGCTTCTTTGGCCTTATATCGGCTAATATTAATCCTCTCTTATTACCATTCGATGTCGTGATATGTGCGTTAAGTGATTTCAGGTATTACAGCGTAGGAATGGCTTAGAGGATCGAAAGGAAGCATGCAAAAGTGGAAGGAATACGAGAAGTTGAAGAAATTGCAAAGCTGTCCAGCCTAACCTTCTGGCACTCAAATGGTCATAACTTGAGCTACAAAGATCCAAATGAGGCGGTTCCAGTTGCGTTGAGAAGCTAACATCCAGGGCTTCAAAATGATATATAATTTTCTATAGTTTCTCTGAAGAAAAGTGACGCGCACGCGTGAATTCATGTGCAGGCGTGGTTTTGCAGAAAATCCAGCGACCTGTACGTGGCAGAATTCGTCCCCAGTGATTTCTGGGCTGTTTCTGACCCAGTTTTCGGCCCAGAAAATATAGATTAGAGGCTATAAAGTGGGAGAATCCATTCATTCATGAATATAACATTCATAATTCACAATTTTAGGTTTTAGATGTAGTTTTAGAGAGAGAGAGGCTCTCTCCTCTCTCTTAGGTTTTAGGATTTAGGATTTCTCTTAGGTTAGGTTTACTTCTTCTCCAATTCTAGGTTCAATGTTCCTTTAATTTAACTTCTCTTCCACTTTAATTTATTCTATGGCTTTAGTTTATTTATTTTCCCAATTTGATTTATGAACTCTCCATATTAGATTTGATTTCTTTATTTAATGTAATTTGAGGTATTTCAGATTTATGATTGCTTTCTTCTATTTATGATATAAATAATTTGGATTTTTCCCCTTTTGGCTTTGGTGGAGTAATTGGTGACACTTGAGTTATCAAACTCCTTGTTGAGTGAGAATTGGAATTTGCTAATTTGTTTGGATCCCTCTAAAGCTAGTCTTTCCTTAGGAGTTGACTAGGACTTGAGGAATCAAATTGATTAGTCCACTTGAATTTCCTTTATTTAGTAAGAGTTAACTAAGTGGGAGTAATAAACAATTCTCATCATAATTGATAAGGAAAACTAGGATGGGATTTCTAGTTCTCATACCTTGCCAAGAGTTTTTATAGTTAGTTTGTTTCCATTGCCATTTACTATTGTTGCTTCTTATCTTAAAAAACCCAAAAAGATACTTTTTCCATAACCAATCATAAACACACCTCCCTGCAATTCCTTGAGAGACGACCTGAGGTTTAAATACTTCGGTTATAAATTTTATTGGGTTTGCTTAAGTAGTTAAGTGACAACCAAAACTTTTGTACGAAGGGATTCTCTGTTGGTTTAGAAACTATACTTACAACGAGAATTTATTTGTGAATTTCTTTACTAGCAAGAATTCAGTTCGTCAAAATAGCACCGTTGCCGGGGAATTGCAAACGTGTGCCTTATTATTGGTTATTGTAAATATTTGCATTTTCATTTCTTTGTTAGTGTTTCTAGTTTTAGGAGTTTATTTTCATTAATTTTTATTAATTTTTATTTTCTCTAACTACTATGAATTCTAACCCCTCTGGCTTTAAGTTTGGTTCCAATGTTGTTGTAAGGAATGGAAGCTATAATGAGAACAGGCATCAAGGTTGGAAGAATCAAAGATGGGAGGAGCCACAAGGATTTGATCAACCCTCTTGGCAACAATCCCCTCCAATGCGCTATAACTAACAACCATTCTGTGATGGATACAAAGACAATAGTTATGGTGGACCCTTTCGTGACAAACCACCTCCACTAAATTACTATGGTCAAGAGCCATTCCAGGGAGCGTACCAAGATGATGAATATGGTGGACCCCCTTGTAGTTACCAACAAGCCCCACCATATGCTTATGAACCACCTCCCCAACATACCTTTGAACCACCATACTCACAAGCCCCTTTACACCATTCACCTCCATATGACCCTAACCCTTATCCACCCAATCAACTACTCTATGAGCCATATGAACCATATATAGAACCACCCCGATTTCAACCCAATTACTCCCAAGAACCACCACCTCCATATACACCATGTCCATATCCATCAATCCAAGAGCACTATGATCCTACTTATGATAGCCGAGCGCAACAAGAATCACAGGATCGTCGCAAGAAAACAGTGGATCAATTTCATGAAACCCTTCATCAACTAGAACAAGCGATAAATCAATTAGCTTCCCGATGTTCAGACACTCAAGGAACCCCCATGGCTTCATGTGGAGAATCTAATGAAGAATGTAGCATGAATGAGACACTAGAAACTCCGGTGGATAGTAAGGAGCATGACTTTGTATTGGAACAATTAGAGGAAGCCATAATCGTTAAAGAGGAAGAAGTGGTCAAAGACTTAAGAGATGCGGAACGTCGATGGGAAAGCCCGGTCATAGAACCCCCTTCTAAGGAGTTTGAATTTGATGTTGAGGAGGGTGTACAACCTCCAAGGTATATCATGGTTGAAGACTTTGAAGGGGATGATCAAGAGATGGATTCAATCATTGATGAATTCTTATCTACATTTGAATCCTCTCCCATTGGACTTGACATGGAGATTAAAGAAGAAGAAGCACAGCCTCCCATGCCCTTGGTGAATAATGAAGAAGAGATCGAATTGGAAGAAAGCTACCAAGAGGAAGAGGTTGAAATTGAAGAAGCTTGTAAGGAGGTGTAAGTTGTCAAGGAAGAGCTCAAGGGAATGGAGCTGGAAATCACCTTGCCAAAGTTGTTGGAGACCTCTCCCCCAAAGCCATCACCGTCCATTCCTTCATTCAAGTGGGTAAATCTTTCATCTCTAAGCTTAATTAGCCCACTTGAATATGCTTTGCTTGAGACGGATGGGCAACTTAGAGCTCTTTGTGGCTATAAGAGTAAGAGGGAGATGGTTAGTGGTAAGAGTTGTCATGCAAGGTTCAATATGGTTGCATGCTCCAAATTGAAGTATAAGGGTTGGTATAATTCTCAATTGAATGGGTCTAGGAAATTGTTTGGATGTCTCTGTGAGAATTTTGACTGTTCACCACCCAAGTGGAAAAATGATGATCAACAAGAAGATGGGTGCAAAAGTAAGGTTTGGGACCCCGGAATTCATTCTGGAAATCAACACTCTCGGGGCCTTGTCACTTACTTTAACTTTCTTGAAGACTTTATGTGCCTAGTTTGGGATCCCAGAGGCTACTGGAATTGCAAACATTGGTGGAGATTCCTGGATGAGTTCAAGCACAAGCCACCATGACAAGGAGCTCACCAAATGTCCAACTTAAGGACTTTAACTAAAAGTTCTAGGTGGAAGACAACCCACCATGGTATGATCGTTCTGTTTCCATCTTAGTTTTGTTTTATTTTATTCTACTTTATTTTTTTTAGTGACTCTTCTCATAATATCTGCATATAGTCTGCATTTGCATTTGCATTCTGCATAAAAAAAAATGCACGCGACGCGCAAGCGTCGCTGACGCGTCCACGTCATATGTGCATTCGAAACAAAGAAGAAAAGAAGCAGAGAGTCATGCGGGAGCATGGCTGGAGGCGTGTCTTAGGCACAAACACGCCCACGTGAACACGTCCCTGACGCGTCTGCGTCACTTACAAAATCAGCCTTTCACGCATGTGCGTCACCCACGTGCATGCGTGACCTGCAAAATCGACGTAAAGGGGTGTATGGTAGAAAGTTATGATGGAGTAGGGCTGGAATTGTGTTGGAAGCATAAGCCATATCACGCGTACGCGTCCCTGATGCGTCTCCATCATTTTTTCAAATAAGGCCATTCACGCGTGCGCGTCCCTCCCACGCACACGTTACCCTAAATTTTGGCAATGTGCGTATGAAACAAAGAGTTGTGCGTGCGCGAGGCTGCTCTCGCACCAATAGCACAATTCAGGTCACACGTACGCATCACCCACGCATACGCGTCACTTGAAAATAGCGCAAACCACGCGTCCGCGTGCCCCACACGTCCGCGTCGCCTGCGCCGCACAGCTTATCCAGATCAGCGCCAGGATTCCTATCTTTTCTTTCCTAATCCTAATTTTTCTTCCTCCTTCTTAATTCTTTCTTCTTCCTCCTCCCCTCTTTATTCCTTCTTACTTTTTACCTTCTCCCTCCTTCTTTATCATCATCATCAAGGTTCTTTTCTTTTCTTCTTCCCTCTTTACTTTTTCATTATTATTTTTATTTATGTTTTCTTCTTCTTTTTCTTTTTACTTTCATTATCTATGTTTTCTTTGTCTTTTTTTTTCTTTTTACATCCTTTTAATTGGTGTTAGAAATTTATTTGGGTGATTATTTTCTTCTATATTTTGCTTGTGGATTATTAAGGAATTGTTTGACAATTAATATTACTTCTTAAGGGTTGCTTGCATGTTCAAATTTAATACTTTCAATAACATATTTACCATGCATGCTAAGTGTTTGTGAAAAAGCCCGTATGGCGTTGTGCATTCTTTTTAAATTATTCTATTCTTCTACTCTAACGCCTGTTTTTCACAAAACCCCTTTTCATATATTATTAATTGAATATAATTGTCAATACAAACAGATTGTTAGTTTGAAACACTTGATAATCAAATTGGGCAATTAATGCTTGATCTATGCTACTCATGCCTTTGCCGGCATGCCAATAAACATCTTGCATCTACTTGCCATAATATGCACTTGCTATATTTCCATTGATGAACTTATCACATGTAGTCGCGACCATGTGTTAATGACATTCTTCTTTACCTTAGCATGATTATCACTTGTACTGCCCTCTTCCTTGCTCTATCCCTTTGAATTGCATGTTACCTTTCTTTTCTCCCTTTTCAGGGTGGCCACCGCGGGGGAAAAGGAAAAGTTTCTAACTGGAGCAATAAACAAGTCTGCCACACAATCTTTGGAGAAAAAGCATCAGTTGGAGCAACCTGTCCACTTGCACATCTTAGCATGCACCGAGGACGGTGCAATCTTTAAGTGTGGGGAGGTCGATACCGACTTCCGTGGGTTAGTTATTTTCTTCTCAACACCAATATTTTACCTTATTTGTTAGTTTATTGTTGCACTTGCATGTTTAATTGCATGTTTGTTTGGTTTTTTGCATTTAGCTACTACTTGGTTAAAGTAATGAGTTTCTTTTTAAGACCATATTTTACAGTATTTCACTAATTTAAATTAAAACCTTTTTGAAAATTTTGTTTGAAGAAATTTTAATTTGGAACATGGTTTAGAGCTCGAACACACAAAACCAGTGAGATTTTGAGCCTACTTGATTGGTTGCATCTTATCAACCAATATTTTATTTTTTTGGTGTGTGTTGTTCTCTCTAAAATTGTGATCTTTGTCTTGCTTGATTCTATATTTCCATTGTTTAATGTATGCATGCACTTATGTGATTGAGGCCTTGTTTCACTAAGCTTACATACCCATATGGCCTTAACCTTTCATTATCCTTTACAAAACAATTTGGGCCTATTTTACCCCTTTTATTCTTTACTTTAGCACATCATTAACTCTAAGCGAAAAACAATAATGTCCTTAATTTGAATCCTTGGTTAGCTTAGACTAGTGAGAGTGCTTATGATTTAAGTGTGGGGAAATTGGGTTTGGAAACATTTGGTTTAAGAATTGAGTATGTTAGAATTTTTTGAAAATGTGAAAGAATATTGAGAATATGTTCATGTATTCAATACCTTAATCATATTCCTTGAGAAAAGCAAAAGAAAGAAAAATTAATTAAAAAAAAAGAAAATAAAAAGAGCAAATAACAAAAAGGGGACAAAATTCCCCAAAGTAAATGTTAGTAGCAATGCATATGAGTTGTACTAAAGTTGGGATGCATGAATATGTGGTAAACATAGTTAATTGTAATTACATGGATTGTCTTAAGTTAGGTGGGAAGTTTAAGTTAATTAAGGATTCAGATTTTAGTCCACTTGACCAAATACAATCCTACCTTGACCCTAACCCTATTACAACCCTTAAAGACCTCTTGATATGTGTATCTGTGCATTAAATTCTTTGTTAATTGGTAGAAGAAGAGCAAGTCTTAGAAAGCAAGATTAGTAGAGAATTGAGAGAATCGAACCTTAAACACCTGAGCGATTAGAGTGTATACACTTCCAGTGAGGATTCGATGCTCGATTCCTTGTTACCAGCTTTCATGAGCTTTCTTCTTACAAGTTTACTTGTACTTTATTTCATGATTTGAATTAGTGAACTCCAGTTCATGTCTGTTCTTGGAAGATTTATTTACTTTGACTAAGTAGGTAGAAACATTTTGCATGTAGTTGCATTCACAGAGATAGGTTGTATTTCATACTCTCTACCACTCCTCTTCACTCTTTTAGTTCTCTTGAGCTTAGCATGAGGACATGCTAATGTTTAAATGTGGGGAGGTTGATAAACCCCATTTTTAGGGTTTACCCTGTACTTAATTTAGTGAATTTTATCCATTATTCTCACACTTATACATACAATTCGCATGTTTTACGTTTTCCTTCCTGATTTTGTGCTATGATTGAAAACATGCTTCTTTGGCCTTATATCTGCTAATATTAATCCTCTCTTATTACCATTCGATGCCGTGATATGTGCGTTAAGTGATTTCAGGTATTACAGGGTAGGAATGGCTTAGAGGATGGAAAGGAAGCATGCAAAAGTGGAAGAAATACAAGAAGTTGAAGAAATTGTTAAGCTGCCCAGCCTGACCACCTGGCACTCAAACGGTCATAACTTGAGCTATAGAGGTTCAAATGAGGCGGTTTTAGTTGCATTGGAAAGCTAACATCTCAGGCTTCGAAATGATATATAATTTGCCATAGTTTCTCTGAAGAAAAGTGACGCACACGCGTGAATTTACGCGCACACGTGGTTCTGCAGAAAATCCAGCGACCTGTACGTGGCAGAATTCGCCCCCAGCAATTTCTGGGCTGTTTCTGACCCAGTTTTCGGCCCAGAAAACACATATTAGAGGCTATAAAGTGGGAGAATCTATTTATTCATGAATATAACATTCATAATTTACAATTTTAGGTTTTAGATGTAGTTTTAGAGAGAGAGAGGCTCTCTCCTCTCTCTTAGGTTTTAGGATTTAGGATTTCTCTTAGGTTAGGTTTACTTCTTCTCCAATTTCAGGTTCAATGTTCCTTTAATTCAACTTCTCTTCTACTTTTATTTATTCTATGGCTTTAGTTTATTTATTTTTCCAATTTGATTTATGAACTCTCCATGTTAGATTTGATTTCTTTATTTAATGCAATTTGAGGTATTTCAGATTTATGATTGCTTTCTTCTATTTATGATATAAATAATTTAGATTTTTTCCCTTTTGGCTTTGGTGGAGTAATTGGTGACACTTGATTTATCAAACTCCTTGTTGAGTGAGAATTGGAATTTGCTAATTAGTTTGGATCCCTCTAAAGCTAGTATTTCCTTAGGAGTTGACTAGGACTTGAGGAATCAAATTGATTAGTCCACTTTACTTTCCTTTATTTAGTAAGGGTTAACTAAGTGGGAGCAATAAACAATTCTCATCACAATTGATAAGGATAACTAGGATGGGATTTACAGTTCTCATACCTTGCCAAGAGTTTTTATAGTTAGTTTGTTTCCATTGCCATTTACTATTGTTGCTTCTTATCTTAAAAAACCCAAAAAGATACTTTTTCCATAACCAATAATAAATGCACCTCCCTGCGATTCCTTGAGAGACGACCCGAGGTTTAAATACTTCGGTTATAAATTTTATTGAGTTTGCTTAAGTGATAACTAAAACTTTTGTACGAAGGGATTCTCTATTGGTTTAGAAACTATACTTACAACGGGAATTTATTTGTGAATTTCTTTACTAGCAAGAATTCAGTTCGTCATAGTCCTTTTGAAGTTTTCTTGACCTTGAGGTTGCTGAGGAGCACGTCCACCCTTCTTAAAGTTCTGGCCTTTTGGTGGAAAATACCTCCCACGACCTCTGTTACTGGTACCACCACAAGTATCTCTTACCAAAGTCGTCTTCTTGGCATATTCCTCTACAACCCTCGCCTTGTTCACCAATTCAGAAAACCGCCTAATCTCCAATGGAGCCACAGCACTCATGATGTTCTCCTTTAGGTCTCCTTGGTACTTGATATATTTCCAACCTTTTTAGGACTCAGGAGCCCCCTGACAAATCTTAGAGAACCTACAAAGCTCCTCGAATCTGTTGGTGTATTCAGCTATGGTCATGAACCCCTTGCTTTAGCTATATGAGCTCTAACTCCCTTGCCTTTCTCATCGACTCCGAAAAATACTTCTTGTAGAAGGCAACCTGAAATAACTCCCATGGAATGTTCACATTCTGTAGTTGCAACAATCGGCATTCTCCTTACCACCAGTGCTGAGCTTCACCTAATAACTGATATGCCACTGGTGTAGATTTTTAAAACCACAAACTAACTGGAAAGTACACCGGGTCATACCAAATAATACCTCAGGTGAGTGAGGGTCGACCCCACGAGGATTGATGGATTAAGCAACAATAATTGAGTGATTTACTTAGTCAGACAAGCAAAAGGGAGTGTTTTGAATTCAAATTGCATTAAATAGTAATTTAAGAAATTAAGAAAGTAAACGGTAAGTTGATTGTGAGAGTTATATGAGAAAACAGTTAAGGTTTTGGAGATATTTACTTTTCCGAATTAATAATTATTACCAACTACTTTAATCATGCAAGATTCAATTCATGACAAACTTTAATTGATTAAACCCTAATTTCTTAGTGATTTAATCTCCTCTAACCTAATCAACTACCAATTCCTTGGTCACTAAATTCATATAAAAAGTTTAAGTCCAATTCTAGCTTATTAGCCACACAAACCCTAAACACCTAGAGATAAGATGATTATACGTCATGTATCACGTTAAGTCCAGGTTATTAGAGAATTGTGAGGAATTACTTTCAAGCTGTTATTCAAGTAGAAAGAGAGTTATTTTCTAATATACTCTAATTCCTAGGATGAATAACGAAAGCAATCCTTGAATTTAAATCAGTTCATTAATTAAAAGTAGAACGACAATAGTGTTAATCTATCAAAATAAATAAAGCTCCTAACTTTAACAGAGGCGGTTTAGTTGCTCATGGCTTAGAGAAAACTAAGATTCTAAAATTGTGTAAAGTACGGAATGAGAAAGAAGAGAAAAGAAGAGCCCGAAGAGCTAAATCTTTTCCCCTTTTATATCTAACCTCATTGATTTGAAAATGAAATAAAATAATAATTACTAAAACCTAAAAGATTGTGTTTTGTTTTAATAATAATGAAAAGAAAATAAAATAATAAACAAAACTAAAGCCAACGAGACCTTCTTTGGACCCCAAAAGCGTGTTACTGGCGCTAAACGCGAATTTCGGTGTTTAGCATGAGGCAGAGAGACTTGTGTGTGTTGCTATCTTTTTGGTGCTAAACATCGGGGTTGGCATTTAGCGGCACTAGCATGTGGTTCTGGACACTATTTATGAGGCAGCTGGCACTAAACGCCGAGTCATGGCATTTAGCGCTAACTCAATAAAAAGCTTGCATGAAGAACGAGGTGTTTGGTGCTAAACGCTAGGTAGCGGCATTTAGCGCCAGCTCAACAGAATCTAATTTCCTCCTTCTCCTTCTGCACAAACTCTATCAAACTCGCCCGAGTCTTTCCTGAAATTAATAAAACCACAATGCACATCAAAGTAGCATCCAAACAGACCTAAAACACTAAAATCCCATAAAAACTTAATAAATCTATGTCTAAAATGCTAACAAAAATATAGAAAAGATACTCACTCATCAGTCGCAAACTCCACGAATTGGTTATCCAGAACATGTTGAGCTTGAAATGCACACTCCATAGCTTGGAACCAGTTGTCTGCTTCAGTGGGGTTTGTTGTTCCCTTGAAAGTCGGGGAGTTAACTTTCAAGAAAGAAGCTAGTGCCATCGGGATACCATCTAACTTATTCCCAGCCCCTTATCCACTTCCATTTTCATTTTCGGCTGGTTGCCCTATCCTTTCCATAGCCTGTGTGGTTGCAGCAGTGCTTGCTTTCATAGTATTACCCAAATTAGTCATTGCCTCCATAAACTCGGCATGGTTATTAGCTGGTGGATTATCCTCACTCTCTCTTCGAGTTCGTGATCGACCTCATCTGCGAGTCACCATTTAGGGTGCTGTCTACACCAAACAATCGATATCAAGGTGATCAGTCTCAATACCTCAAGCTTAGTGCTTCAATTATCCCATAAAGGAACTCACAAATAAGTATGTGGTGCGGTATTTTACAACCACACTTACTAACCGGCAAGTGCACCGGGTCGTACCAAGTAATACCTTACGTGAGTAAGGGTCGATCCCACGAGGATTGATGGATTAAGCAACAATAGCGTTTGATAGGATTAGTTAGACAGACAGAAAATAGTGTTGAGATGCAATATAAAAGACATTAAACAATATCAAAAATATTGAAGAAAGGCAAGTAATTAAGATGGGAATAATATATGGAGAAGATAGTTAAGGTTTCAGAGTTATCTATTTTTCCGGATTAAATTTTCTTACTAACTAATTTAATTATGCAGGATTTAATTTATGGCAAACTGTATGTGACTAGACCCTAATTCCTTAGACCTTCCTAGTCTCCCCTAAAATTCATTAACTGCTAATTCCTTGGTCAATTAATTCCAATTAGAGGGTGATAATCAATTTCTAGTTTATATGCCACAAAAACTCTAATTATCCAAGAGGTAAAAGGATTATATGTCACGTATCCTATTAAATTCAGATAATTAAAATTTAGGAGAAATAGTTTTCAAGCTGTTGTTCAGGTAAAGAGTTTTTCCAAGTTTTACAAGAACTCAAATAGAAAGAGGGTCATACTTCCGTTCCACCCAAATTCATAAAATAAAGAGCGAAAATAATTCTTAAATATAAATCCATACATAAATTAAAATAGTAAAAGCAATAAAATCAATCCATAGAAATAGACAGAGCTCCTAACCTTAACAGTGGGGGTTTAGTTGCTCATGGAAAAGAGAAAATAAGAATTCAGGTCCAAATGTACCGAGTTTCAATCTGATGGCATCAGATCCCTTTTTATAACTAATCCTAATAAATTTAAAATCTAATATTTAAACTTAAAATAATATCTTTTCCTAATTTAAGATTTGAATTTAAATTTGAATTAATTAACAGATCTTCGGTTGATGGGTGGGGATCACTTGTTCTATCCATTCTGCAGCTTTTAATCTGTGTTTTCTGGGCTGAAAATTGAGTTAAAACAGCCCAGAAATCGCCCCTAGCGTTTTTCTGCATTTTTTGCACGAGGCGCATGTGACGCGTCCGCGTCGTCCACGCGTTCGCGTCATTTGTGCAGATTCCAGTCCACGCGTTCGCGTCAGGAACGCGATCGCGTCATTGCGATTTCCTCCATTCCGCGCGGTCGCGTGAGCCATACGTCCGCGTCGGTATTCGCTGGTCATCTCGTTGGCTTCTTCTCTTTCTCTGCAGAAACTCCATCAAATTCCGCCAAATGCTACCTAAAATAAACAGTATTGTACAAAACTCAAAATAGCATCCATAGTGGCTAAAATATAATTAATTCTTAATTAAATTCAACAATTTAGATGCAAATTCACTAGAAAAAGATAGACAAGATGCTCACGCATCACAACACCAAACTTAAACTGTTGCTTGTCCTCAAGCAACCAAAACTAATATAAGCTTAGGATGTGAATTTGCATGAGAATGAGAGTTCGATTAAGCCCATGTCTTCTCTTATAGTGGGGTTTACAACTGCAATCCTGAACAGTTTTGGCATCTCACTTTATCCTTTGAAGTTCAGAATGATTGGCATCTATAGGAACTCAGAATTCAAATAGTGTTATTGATTCTCCTAGTTCAGTATGTTGATTCTTGAACACAGCTACCTTATGAGTCTTGGCTGTGACCCTAAGCATTTTGTTTTCCAGTATTACCACCGGATACATAAATGCCACAGACACATAACTGAGTGAACCTTTTCAGATTGTGACTCAGCTTTGCTAGAGTCCCCAGTTAGAGGTGCCCAGAGTTCTTAAGCATACTCTTTTTGCTTTGGATCACGACTTTAACCGCTCAGTCTCAAGCTTTTCACTTGACACCTTCACGCCACAAACACATGGTTAGGGACAGCTTGATTTAGCCGCTTAGGCCAGGATTTTATTCCTTAGGGCCCTCCTATCCATTAATGCTCAAAGTCTTGGATCCTTTTTACCCTTTGCCTTTTAGTTTAAAGGGTTATTGGCTTTTTCTGCTTGCTTTTTTTTTTTTCACAAGCTTTGTGTTTTTCACTGCTTTTTCTTGCTTCAAGAATCAATTTTATGATTTTTCAGATTATTAATAACATTTTTCTTTTTCATCATTCTTTCAAGAGCCAACAATTTTAACATTCATAAACTTCACTTTCAAAAATATGCACTATTCATGTCATGCATTCAGAATCACAGAAAATACCACCACATTTAAGTACATAAGACTATTCTTCAATATAGACCCACTTTCTCATGCAATATATCACTCCTGTATTTTTTATTTGAAATTAAGCTCAGTGAGTAATACATGAGACTTTTTTTTTCAGAATTAAAGCAATAGGGAGAACTAACTAGTCCTAGGATTCTAACTAATAAAGGATCATGCAACAAACAAAGAAAAATAGCAGAAAACCAGAACATAACATAGACAAAGAGGGAAGGAATAAAAAATGAAAGGAACTCAACCACCTTAGTTATCCTAGCAGTCGTTTATTCTTTAGGTTGTGCTCCTCAGTGAAGATGATTTGCCTCCCTTTTGGTGTCATAGGAATAAACAGAAAACTTCTAAGCGAAGCGTCAACACCAAACTTAAAAGTTTGCTTGTCCTCAAGCAAAGAAGAACTGAAAATAGAAAAAGATAATTTATTATGAAAGAAAGAAAAAGAAGAGGATAAAAGAATAAGAGAAAATTAAGATTGGGAGAGAGAGGGAAAGAAAACTAGGTGGAATTAGTGCGGCGCAAGCGACGCGTTCGCATCAATGACGCGATCGCGTGCGTCGCGCATTCTTCATAATGACGCGTTAGCGTCAGGCATGCGATCGCGTGGATGGCCATATATGTAACTGACACGAACGCGTCAATCACGCGTCCGCGTGACCAAATTTGTGCATTTAGCACACTTCTTGCCCCAAGCTGGCACAACTCTCTGCCCAAAACATTTTGTTACGTCGAATTTGTAGGTCACGCGATCGCGTCGGTTACGCGACCGCGTGAATGACGAAAATCACAAACGACGTGAACGCGTGAGGTACGCGATCGCGTGGGATCGTTTGTGCGAAAGGCTCCATTCTGGCGCCACTCCCACGCAACTCTCTGTAACTTTTTATTTTTTCTCGCACCCCTAGATGACGCGTTCGCGTCAGCAATGCTAGCGCGTCGGGTGCTTTTTTTTTTTTTTAGCTTGAGGTGGTCGGTTCCTGGAAGAACATAGCTGCATGATCAGAGAATTAGTAAGAACTTAATAAAAACAAAATAACTAAGAAAAACTACTACAAAAAATGGTGAAGGGTACGAATTTATCGGGTTGTCTCCCGACAAGCGCTTCTTTATCGTCACTAGCTTGACAGTCAGCTCCTCTAAGGAGGAGGATCATAGGGGCTCAGCTCTTCACCCCTTAATTTGAACTTCTTTCCTGTGTCTCCATAACGTAGCTCAATATACTCCAGAGAGAGGATTTTGATTACTGTATAAACCCATGCTGGATTGCTGGTCAACACCACCTTCATTCCTGGGGAGAAACCTTCAGTGGGGATCTTTTTGTTTCTCCATCCTCTGGGTATTTTTTTCTTTTTGGGGACTTCCTCCTTGGTGGATGATGCAATTTCAACACCAAACTTAGGTTTGATGTCAGGCGGAATTTTATCGGTTGTCACCACAGGAGGTTTGAGTTACAAATTCTGTTGTGCATCATCAGGGGGTTCTTGAAGGTTTGGATCAATAAGCTCAGCCTGCATGCACCTCTCTTCTTCACCTGTTGAATGTACATCTTTGAAGACATGAAAGACCAGTTGCTCATTATACACTCTAAGCACTAATTCACCCACTTCTACATCAATCAGAGCTCTTCCAGTGGCTAGAAATGGTCTTCCTAGAATTATAGAGGCATTCTCATCCTCCCCTGTGTCAAGAATCACAAAGTCTGCTGGGAGGAAGAACTTACCCACTTTGACCAAGATATTCTCCACTAATCCATATGCTGGCTTCATGGATTTGTCTGCCATCTGTAATGCTATCTTTGTGGGTTGTGCCTCTTGGATCTGCAGCTTCTTCATCACAAATAAGGGCATTAAATTGATGCTTGCTCCCAGATCACATAACGCTTTCTCAAAGGTTGTGCTCCCAATAGTGCATGGAATTTGAAAGCTCCCTAGATCTGGCATCTTTCTTGGCAAGTTATTCTGAATTACAGCACTACATTCCTTAGTCAGGACTACTGTTTCATCTCCCTTTAAACACTTTTTCTTTGACAACAACTCCTTCATGAACTTGACATAGATAGGCATTTGCTCCAAAACCTCAGCAAAAGGAATATTGATTTGTAACTTTCTGAAGATTTCCAAGAACTTTGAGAACTGTTTGTCCTTGGTCTCCTTTTGAAGTCTCTAAGGATATGGCATTTTAGGCTTGTATTCAGGAGCCTTTGGCAAAGTAGGATAAGTGTCAAGAGAGTCTGGGAATGGGTTGTCTGCACGCTTTGGAGGGGCGTGTTCTACTTCTTCCTTCTTCTCCTCTGGAGCTTCCTTTTCAACTAGCTCTTCATTGGCCTTGGTCTCAGAGCCAGCTACTTTACCACTTCTTAATTGAATACCCTTGCAATCTTCTCCTGGGTTCACCACTGTATCACCTTGAACTGTACTTGCAGACCTCTCAAGTATTTGCTTGCTCAGTTGGCCCACTAGCACCTCTAAGTTTCTAATGGAGGCCTTGGTTTCCTGCATAAATTGTGCTTCCGCACTTGCCACTTGTTCACTTATTTTGGTGATAGCCTTGCATTCCTCTCTTGGATTTGGAATTGTGTTACCAGGAAGGCTATTAATGGTCCTCTGATCAATTTCATTGACCTTTGTGGCTAATTGACCCATTTGAATTTCCAGGTTCTTGATGGATGCTCTGGTTTCCTGTCTAAAACCTGTCAATATTGCTTCCAAATCATTGTTCTGCTGGAAACCGCCCTGAGAACTATTGTTAACGTTCTGAGGTCTCTGAGGTTAGTCCCTCCATCCAAAATTTGGGTGATTCCTCCATCCCTGGTTGTATGTCTTAGAATATGGATCATTGTTGGGATTTCTAGGACCACTCCCCATGTAATTCACCTGTTCAGAAGAAGGTTGAGCATAATCATAATTATCATTTTGCATAAAGTTACCTGCCATGTCATAGGAGACTTCCTGTGGTGGATTTTGGGTGTTGATAGCTGAGACTTGCATGCCACCCATCTGTTGAGTAAGTAGATTTATTTGCTGAGACATCAGCTTGTTCTGAGCAAGAAGAGTATTAACAGCTTCTACTTCCAACACACATCTCTTTTGAGAGGTTTCAGAGTTCACAGGATTCCTGTTAGATGAGTAGAGATATTGGTTGCTTGCAACTAATTCAATCAGCTCAATAGTCTCCTCTGGTGTCTTCTTCTTGTGCAATGAACTGCCTGCAGAGGTATCTAAGCTCATCTTTGACATCTCTCCTAAGCCTTCATAAAAGATATCTAGTTGGGTCCACTTGGAGAACATGTCAGGAGGGCATTGCCTAGTCAGTAGCTTGTATCTTTCCCAAGCTTCATAAAGAGTTTCACCCTCCTTCTGTCTGAAAGTCTGAACCTCCAACCTAAGCTTAGTCAGCTTCTTTGGTGGGAAAAATTTAGTGAGAAATTCAGTAACGACCTTTTCCCAAGTATTCAAACTCTCCTTTGGTTGGGAATCTAGCCATAGTTTTGCTTTATCCCTCAGAGAAAACGAGAAAAGCATGAGTCTGTACACCTCTGGATTCACTCCATTTGTCTTCACAGTATCACATATCTGCAGAAAATCATATATGAACTGATTTGGATCTTCATGAGGAAGTCCATGATACAGGCAATTTTGTTGCACTAAGGTGACCAATTGTGGCTTCAACTCAAAGTTGTTTGCATTTATAGGAGGCACCACAATACTTTTTCCATAAAAATCTGCAGTAGGGGCAGAATAAGAGCCAAGCACTCTCCTCTGTTGATCATCCCCATTCGGATTTACCACATTGGCATTAGCATTATTATTTGCCATAGTAGACTCTGCAGCCTTGCTAAGTCTTGCTTGTTGTAAACGCCGCCTGAAAGTTCTTTCAGGTTCAGGATCAAAGTCTAAGAGATGTTCTTTGTCTCTATTTCTGCGCATACACAAGCAGAAAACAAGAAAAAAATGGGACTCTCTACGTCAGAGTGCAGAGAAGTCCCTGTGAGGTAACCTGTGTAAAATAATAAAATAAAAATACTAAATAAATAACTAAAAAAATTCGAAAATTTAAAAGAAAAATAAATAGAAAAATTAAAATAAAATTAACTGAGTGACACCAAACTTAATTTCAGAAAGTAAAGAAAAATATTAGTGCTATTATAAAAAAAAAATTTAATTATTTTTTTTATTATTATTTTTTTTCAAATAATAAAAGTAAAATAAAAAAAAGGTTACGGTAAAAAAAAAGGGAAGGGGATAAACGAAAAAGAAAAGAAAAAAAAAAGAATTAACGTAAAGGAAAAAAAAAGAAAAAAAAGTAACGTAAAAAAAACTTGCAGAATAAAAATTAATAATAAAAAAAATAAAAAAATCTAATCTAAGAAATCAAACAACTAATAGTTGTTAATCACTATCAATCCCTGACAACGGCGCCAAAAACTTGGTGCGGTATTTTACAACCACACTTAGTAACCGACAAGTGCACCGGGTCGTACCAAGTAATACCTTACGTGAGTAAGGGTCGATCCCACGAGGATTGATGGATTAAGCAACAATAGCGTTTGATAGGATTAGTTAGACAGACAAAAAATAGTGTTGAGATGCAATATAAAAGACATTAAACAATATCAAAAATATTGAAGAAAGGCAAGTAATTAAGATGGGAATAATATATGGAGAAGATAGTTAAGGTTTCAGAGTTATCTATTTTTCCGGATTAAATTTTCTTACTAACTAATTTAATTATGCAGGATTTAATTTATGGCAAACTGTATGTGACTATACCCTAATTCCTTAGACCTTCCTAGTCTCCCCTAAAATTCATTAACTGCCAATATCTTGGTCAATTAATTCCAATTAGAGGGTGATAATCAATTTCTAGTTTATATGCCACAAAAACTCTAATTATCCAAGAGGTAAAAGGATTATATGTCACGTATCCTATTAAATTCAGATAATTAAAATTTAGGAGAAATAGTTTTCAAGCTGTTGTTCAGGTAAAGAGCTTTTCCAAATTTTACAAGAACTCAAATAAAAAGAGGGTCATACTTCCGTTCCACCCAAATTCATAAAATAAAGAGCGAAAATAATTCTTAAATATAAATCCATACATAAATTAAAATAGTAAAAGCAATAAAATCAATCCATAGAAATAGACAGAGCTCCTAACCTTAACAGTGGGGGTTTAGTTGCTCATGGAAAAGAGAAAATAAGAATTCAGGTCCAAATGTACCGAGTTTCAATCTGATGGCATCAGATCCCTTTTTATAACTAATCCTAATAAATTTAAAATCTAATATTTAAACTTAAAATAATATCTTTTCCTAATTTAAGATTTGAATTTAAATTTGAATTAATTAACAGATCTTCAGTTGATGGGTGGGGACCACTTGTTCTGTCCATTCTGCAGCTTTTAATCTGTGTTTTTTGGGCTGAAAATTGAGTTAAAACAGCCCAGAAATCGCCCCCAACGTTTTTCTGCATTTTTTGCACGAGGCGCATGTGACGCGTCCGCGTCGTCCACGCGTTCGCGTCATTTGTGCAGATTCCAGTCCACTCGTTCGCGTCAGGCACGCGATCGCGTCATTGCGATTTTCTCCATTCCGCGCGGTCGCGTGAGCCATACGTCATCGTCGGTATTCGCTGGTCATCTCCTTGGCTTCTTCTCTTTCCCTGCAAAAACTCCATCAAATTCCGCCAAATGCTACCTAAAATAAACAGTATTGTACAAAACTCAAAATAGCATCCATAGTGGCTAAAATATAATTAATTCTTAATTAAATTCAACAATTTAGATGCAAATTCACTAGGAAAAGATAGACAAGATGCTCACGCATTAGTATGCTATGTATATCAAGCAGATATCCTAAACAGCACGAACAAAAAATGACCCAGAGTATGCAATGAAGCACAATCGGTCCATCAAACTCACAAGAACGAATCACTTTGATACCATTAAATGTAACACCATATCACCCTAAGCCTTACCTCTAGCCGTAAAGAAAAGGATGACCAAGCGTCACAACAGTTCTAAAGCTCAAACTATATATATATATATATATATATATATATATATATATAACTAAAAGCCCGATGAAAGGAATATAAGACCAAAGATGGATAAAAGCGTGAAGCGGTCACACGGTAACCAAAAGCCCGAAAAGCACGAAATGTAAACAAAATACATAACACCTGCAAAGCTCCAAGATACAAGGTAATAGATAAACAATAAGCAAGTTATATATATATAATAACCAAAAGAGAACTAATCACAGCCCACGGAGTTTAGACCGGCTAGTTAAACAAAAGATACGTCAGAGTTTTAATTTAAAAACAGCCATGTCCCATCTCTCAAAAGTTCTGAAATACAAGCCGCTAAGGCAACAAAATATACAAAAAGTGAGAGACTACAAAAGTAAATCAAAACAAAAGCTGAACCATCTTTCACTTTGTCACCACGTTCGCAAACTCATTGAGGTGGGTTGTGACCTACATCTGAAAAACAACAACAACAACATATTGTATGAGAATCGGGAGTTCTCAGTATGGTAACAATGTCCAATAGATAAGATATAAGGTTCCAGAGAGTCAAAGGCAATCCTAGATGAATGCCTGTCTCAGTATGATGAATGCCTGTCTTATTGGCTATGATATCACTTGCCAGTTCAACTGCCAACCCAACACATCTTTTTAGATGTCGCCTTTCTGCCATGCCCCTGGGATATGGTGCAAAATTTCTATTCACAACTTACTGGTAAGTGCACCGGGTCATACCAAGTAATAAACTCAGGTGAGTGAGTATCGATCCCACGAGAATTAATGGACTAAGAAAGCAATGGTTGACTAGCTATTCTAGTTAGACAAATTGAAATCGGAGTTTTGAAGATCAAATAGCATAGACGACAATAAAGTAAGAAAGCAAATAATGAACGGTTGAAAAAACGGCATGAGAATGGAGTTAAGGCTTTAGAGATATTTAAATGTCTAGATTAATATGCAATGTCAACTACCTTGATCATGCAATGATTATGTTTATAGCAAATCCCAGGTCATTAAATTCCTATTCCTAGGTAATCCAATATCCTCTAATATAACCAACCGTCAATCCCTTGATCACTCAGTTATATCAGAAGGTTAGTCCAATTTCCGATTTATAAGCCACACAACCCTAAGAATCCCAAAGCAGAATGCAGTTATATGTCACGTACCACATTAAGTCCAGATAATTAGAAGTTATAAGGAGTTGGTTTCAAGCTGTAATTCTAATAATATAACTTTTCCAAGACTCAAATAGAATTCAAGTAGAATTAGAGTTATTTTCCAATAATCACTAATCCCTAGGATGAAGAACGAAACCAATCCTTAAACAATAATCAAATCATTAATTAAGAGTAGAAGATCAAAAATTTATTAATACATCTAAGTAAACAGAGCTCCTAACCTTAACAATAGCGGTTTAGTTGCTCATGGTGTGAAAAACCCTAGCAAAGAAAAAGTGTAGAAAGTGCCGAATGAAAATTAGGAGAAGAGAAGTACCATGCGTGGGCGGATCTCAATCCTATTTATAGTCCTAATAAAAATATATTTAAAACTTAAATAAAACCCTAAGAGTATCTTTTCTAATAGTCATGCGATTTACAAAATCAAATCTCCACAAGCCTTGTTAATTTGTTGCAATGCGTGGTCCCTATTCTTTAAGACGCATTCGGCGCTGAACGCCAGGTTCTGGGCATTTAGCGCCACCTAAGAAGCAAGGAATGTAAGTAATATATGAGCTTGGATGCTAAACATCGGGTCGTAGCATTTAGCGCCAGGCATCGAGAGGGGAATTGGTCCAATTAAGCTCTTAATGTCGTGTGTACGTGCAACACATGCGTACGCACGATCTCCCCTTTTTGCTCCAGTGATATCTACACATGAATGATGCATACACATGGTCCTCTTTTGCTTCTTAATGAATTTTTTACCAATTTTTCACCAGAATACTACCTAAAATCAATCGAAAGCCACAAAACTCAAAGTAGTATCCAATGGGGGCTAATCCACTAAAATCCTTTAATAAATCAACAGAAAAACTATATAAATCACATGGAAAAGATACAAATGATGCTCATGCATCAGGATATAGTGTTCGGCTTACTTTGTACACCCCTAGGATATAGTGCCCGACTCACTTTGTGCGCTCCCTGGGATATAGTGCCCGTCTCACTTTTTAACCCTAGGATATAGTGCCTAGTTCACTCTTTTGCGTACTCCTTGAACATAGTGCCCGACTTACTCTTTTGGGTTATAGTACCTGAGTTCACTCTTATGGCAGGAAAGATTATGTGAGCGGGAGACTGCCTCAGTCCTCACAGCTCAACATAGGCGAAAGACTACCACGATCCCTACACTATCAGCGTATCCTCGACAAGTGGGATCCAACCTCAATCCTTTCCAGGCGCATAGCGACTTACCAATCATAGTATATCAATAATGTGTTGCTCAAATCTCAGTGATCATTGTTTATCTTTATCATATTCACCAATCTCAACCTTTCATAGTTCGTCATTCATATCTATTTCTCAATTACCATCAATATAACACTTTGATAATCCGCTCTAGTTAATCTATCTATAGAACTTTCCAAACCTAAGCCACCATCTCTAGATTCAAACCAAAAATAACCCTTTTAATTCACCAAATACTTTCTCTGTTGTCCCAAAGCATAAACATTAGATAGAGAGACCTTAAATAGGGGGTTACGGAGGTTTACAAGCTTGCCAGGAAGGCCAAATAGTAAAAAATAGGATTTTAGTGCAAAATCAGGGCATCGTGTGTACGCATCATATTGTGCGTACGCACACACCAGACAACTTCTCCAGCATGTGCATACGCACAACTTGTAAAATTTCCAGGGTGTGTGTACGCACACCCCCTCGTGCATATGCACGAGTCTCAACACACGCTCTGGTCTGTGCGTGCACACGATAGTGTGCGTGGCCACCCAAACCATAATTTCTGGTTTTCTACAACATTACAGAGTTCAATTTTTTATATCTAACTTCCAACGTTCATAACTTTCTGTACAAAACTCTAATTTCCCTCATCTTTATAACCATCTTCATTTTGAAATAAAGTTCACTTAATTCAAAACTCCAAGGGCCAAGTTATGGCCCCCCGAAGTTGGTTAAAATTTTATTTTTACCAAATTATGTCAACTCCTCTAGTTTTCAAAACTCACAAACCAAAGCCAAATCAACCATATCCAAATCAATACCAAAACAACCCAATTCAATGCCAACACACCCAAATCAAAACCAACACTCCTATACATTACCAATTGCTCATCAATTCTTTTTCAATCATTCTACGCCTAATTATTCAATTTATTTAAAATCTCCATTCACAATTTCACCACTTTCACAATTATCCTCAATCATCATCAATATTAATAATCATCATCATAAATATCAACAATTACCCTTCATTTCATAACCTCACCATCAATATCCCTCACATACAAACTCCTTTCACAAATCATACCAAATATTCGTTCAATTAACCAATTCATGCAATTCATCCTATCCTAAAGGCCACTAGTCTAAGTTTCACACATCATTATATATTATCTAGCAGAAACCGAAACCATACCTTGATTGATTTTTTCTAAGCTTGAAATACCAAAACTTAGCCACCAAGCTTAATCCAATTACTCCAATCTGCCAAATCAACTCCAGTTAACAAGAATTCAAGTTGGATTCATAAAAATGACCGAAAATTAACATTAGGATTCACATATATGACAAACCACAAGGGTATAGAGTTTTTTTACCTTATCCAATATGGATTGGGGTAAAACCCAACAATTATCCAATGTTAGATATCACCTAAACAACCAAAATCACAAAATCTACTCAATCACCATAGCCAAAAATGCGAAATTGTATGAGAGAGATAACTGGACAAGAAATTGAAAGTTTCTTACCACTTTGTTTAGATGAAATTGAAGAACTCAATGAGAGCTTCGCGTGGCCACAAATTCACGCCAATCGGAGTTTCGAAATGCAAGTTATGATTAATTTAGTGT
Organism: Arachis ipaensis; assembly: GCF_059453495.1. Lineage (NCBI taxonomy): Eukaryota > Viridiplantae > Streptophyta > Magnoliopsida > Fabales > Fabaceae > Arachis > Arachis ipaensis. The sequence continues at coordinate 25,830,602 of NC_142436.1, forward strand.
TGAAGTGAATAGTGAAACAAGGGTTTCTTCTTCCCTCTCTTCACTTCAGTGTGTTTCCCTTCCCCAATTAGTAAAAAATGAGGCTGAATGCCTCCAATTAAGCTTATATGTATTTTAGCCTTAGGCCCAACTTGGATCCGGTCCAACTGGTTTGTATTTTTTGTTCGTTTGGCCTAACTTCGGGCCAAAACCTTCAGAATAAATGTTCGGTTTCAATTCTAAATACTTTTCTAAGTATTTCTACACTTTTTATTTTCTCACATGCAGTACTGAATAGGTTTAAACCGGTACTGCTGGCTAAATTATCGGTACACATTTTTATGCATTTTTCCGCAGAAAATTTTATTTTTCTACTTAGAAAAATTTTCTGAATCTAATTCTCACCATCAAATTTTTAAATTGATATTTATAGATTTTTCAACCTATTTCGAACAATTAAATTATCATTTTATTCTAATTAAATAGCTAATTTTTTTGTTCTTACATTAAGAGGGAGATGAATTGAGTATCAAAGAATAATGATAAATTTTTGCAGAATTTAAATGAACTTGTAGTAAAACACACAAATGGATTTGTACTAATATTTTTCCAAGACTTAAGTCATTTCTTAAGTACTTACGAGGAGTTTTTACTGTCTGCACCACTTATCAAATTGTAAATAACAACGAATATAAAAGAGATTGAGTTCAGAGAGATTGCAAACAATGATATATTCTGGTTCGGCATAATCTCTTCGCCTACATTCAATCCTCCTACCAATGTGTCGGAGATTTTCATTATATCACCAAGCTTCTAGGGTTCTTGACAAACTTCTACAACAATGAGTACTTGATGTACACCTCAAGGTATATGATTACCACTCATTTATTAGGTCATCCACTTAGAGACACCTTATTTAAGAATTCTCTTGAGTGCTTAATATACTTCTTTGATATCCTCACTAAATATAGTGTATAAACAAGCCTCACAATTTTAGAGAATCACACTCCAAATTACTTAACAATAAGAGTTACAAAACTCTCCTTTGATAACTTAAAGAAAACAAAAATTGAATACTCTCAAGAAAAGTCAATGAATGCAAATCAAGCCCTAATAAAATACAAACTTGTATATAGCTCAAATTGTATGTAAATCACTTTGAAATTGTATAAAAATTGATATATGAACTCAAGAAATCTTAGAAGAATTGTTTTGTATCAAGTGGGATTTTGACACACCTATTTATAGTATTTTCAAAGAATTAGAACGTTGCAAATTAGGTGTAATAGAGCCTTTTTATCAAAACTAGCCGTTATAAGCTTTCTGTCAGTGAAAGAATAGATTCTTTTACAATAGAATTGATTTAGCCGTTGTATGATAAAACTTGAATTTCAAACGAAAGGATAGATTCTTTTACAAGGAGAATCGATTCTTTACTAAAAAGAATTGATTATGTGCTTAGAAGAACCGATTATATCCCCTATTTTTAGTATAAATAATGCTTTTAAGATGTTTAGGCTAGTGTTTAACAAAATCTTATGATCTTAATCAATTTCTTTCATGATTTTCATAAAACTAACTCTTTGAAATCATTTTCAAGTGTGTGTGTGAGAGAGAGATATTAGTTCGGTTTTTATATAAGGAAACTAGACCTAAAACAATTTCTAGCTTTTGATCGTGATTTTCATGTTTCTTCAATTTCTTTCCTTTGTTTGCATACAACTTTAACAACCATCTTCTTCTAGATTTGTCACTTATCAAAACTATATTGGTTAACTCATGCATATAGTTACATAATTCAATCCTATATTACCTGCTTATAGGAAAATGTCTGAAGTAGATATTATGCAAAGATGAACAGGCTGAAGGTTAGAATTAGCACCGCCCATGTATTTGGCCTTTTTCCTAGTTAAGCTAGGGGATATGAAATTGTTGGCTATGGTCCTAGGGATATGTACAATGAGATTTCTTGTCAAAGTCATCAAATTCTGTGTGATGCAACACAAGTGTTGAAGAAGTTGGAAGATATGTGTTTGAAGCATCTAAAATTATATTTCAAGACACACCATGATTTGAGATGTTTATTTTATAACTTATTTCTATCTAATAGGATTTATGAGTTAGAGTACAAATTCTTCAGTGATGTTATTACTTTTGATGTCACGTACAAGATGAACAAGTATAATTGTTTATTTTTGACATTTAGCGAGGTTAACAACCATAACCAAAAAATTCTTATTGTAGTTGTTTTAGTTGTGGCAAGATAGACAATTATTATATTTGGATTTTGTTTAACTCAAGTTTGTAATGAAAGATAAAGCTTCAACCTCAATAATAACTGATACGGCCAAAGTAATTAGGAATGCGGTAAGAGAATTATTTTTTGGTTGGCCGACACAGATTCTATTTTTGGTACCTTATTTGAAATGAGACTAGCAATATTATAAATCTAGTGTTGATAGCTAAATTTAGAAAAATCATATTAGGAGACAACAACATTCTCATATTTATGTGTGAGTGATTTTAACTAATTAAAAAATTTGGCATTAAGAATAAGCCTTGGGTGAAAAACATGTATGAAGAGAGGCACACATGGGCTATTGCACATATAAGAGGTATATTTTTTTCCTGGATTTAGAATCACCTATATATGAGAAGGTTTGCACTCAATTATAGCAAGGTATGAAGGGTTGCGGTATGATTTGACAAGTTTTGTAGAAATTTTTCAACACTCTGTTGGACATATGCACTTTAAATAATTTAATGCTAATTATGACCCTACACGTGATGCAGACTTATATTGAACTGCTAGAGATATTTGCTATAGAGGTGTACACTCCTGAAGTACTTATACTATTTTGACCTTTTTTTTTCTAAAGCTAGAATAATTAGGGTGTTGAATATAGAGAAAGATTATAATTGCTTAAAATGTATAGTGTTTAAATATGGGAGGCCTAATTATGTATGGAATGTAGAATTTCATCAAGAAGGAAATATTTATAGGTGTTCTTATTTGAGAGTTGAGTCATTTAGAATTTTCTACAAACATATTGTAAAAGTTATAGTTCAAAGAAACATTTGTGAGATTTCCAGTTATTATTGTTGGATAAATAGACTAAGAACGTATAATCAACACCGAACAATGAAAGTAGGTTCACAAGGAATGTAGTTGTTATTAGTCATCAAAGTGACTTGATGAGTTTGCAAGCAAATGGTTGTTGTCGAAGCTAAAATCCTAGAAAGGTTTCAAGAAACACGTGAGATCATTATCGAATTGTATTCATCTTACAAGATTGCATGCGAAGGTAATATCTGACCTTAACTAGGAGTGGCTAACCCAAGCAACCAAATAGTCTACTACAGAGATGAATGAAGCTTAACATAATTAGTATTAATATAGTGAAGGTACCATAATGTCAATCTCAAGAATTAAAGTGCAAAGAGAGTTTAATTAACACAGTAAGGGTAAACAAATTTAGCACTAACCTACAATTGAGTGTAAACAACAATGATTAACTAGGTTGAAGTATTTAATTGCACTGTCTATAGTAGCAGTCTATTCTAAATAGGAATTGGCATAATCTAATCCATCAACATTATTTTTCGTAACACTGTTGTTTATGTCCTTTTGTCAAGGGTATATCTTCTTGTGTCCTTCCATTTGACAAACACTATAATGTTGTCATTTCTTCCTAAATGACTGCATTAATTTTATATTAGTTGGATTAATATGTGGGTTGCACGAGTTAGCCACTCCTGACTGAGCTCACTTATTGCATTCATTTGAAACCTTGTAAGATGAGTACAACCTAATAATTATGTCACTTGTCTCTTGAATCTTTTATGAGACTTTAGCTACAAAACTCCATCAAGACACTTTGACAACTAAAAATAACTACCTCCCTTATTGGTGCAAAATTTTTCAATTCACAAACTAACCAGAAAGTGAACCGAGTCATACCAAGTAATACCTCAGGTGAGTGAGGGTCAATTCCACGAGGATTGATGGACTAAGAAATAATAGTCGAATGACTCCTTAGTCAGGCAAGCAGAAAGTGGTGTTTTGGGGTTCAAAAGCATTAAACAGTGATTCAGAAAGTAAGAAAGCAAACAATATGAGTGGTGTGAAATATATGGGAGAAAACAGTTAAGGTTTTAGAGATGTTAATTCTTCTGGATTAAGTTTTCTTACCAACTAATTTAATCATACAAGATTCATTTCATGGAAAACTGTCAGTGACTAAACCCTAATGTCTTAGTGATTTAGTCTCCTCTAACCTAGTTAACCGCCAATGTCTTGGTCACTTAATTTCGATTAGAGGGTTAAGTTCAATTCTAGTTTATAGCCACAAAAACTCTAATTACCCAGATATAAAAGGATTATATGTCACGTATCCCGTTAAGTCCAAGTAATTAGCAATTTAGGAAGAATTTACTTTCAAGCTGTTGTTCAAGTGAGATAACTCTTCCAAGAATCACAAGAACGCAAACAGAATAAGGGTTATTCTTTCGATCTACCTAGATTCATAAGACGAAGAACGAAAGTAATCCTTGAAACTAAATTAATGTATTACTTAAAATAGAAAAATAATAGTCTTAATCTACAGAAATAAACAGAGATCCTAACCTTAACTGAGGAGGTTTAGTGGCTCATGCTTCAGAGAGAAAACTAGGGTTTAGAAAATGTGAAAGTGTATAAGTGAGAAGATCGCCCCACGAAGGGTGAATCTTTTTCCTTTTATATCTAACCTAATTTGATTTTAAACTAAAATAAAATAATAAATTCTAAACCTAAAAAGATTTTATTTGTAATTAAAAATAACTAAAATAAAATAAAATAGAGTAATTAAAAGCTAAATCCAACTAACGATGCTCCTTAGATGAGGTTGTGCTCCGGATCCTTGGTGCTTAGCGCCCCATGGGCAGGAAGCTCCTTTTACGCTCTAAGTTGCTGGCGCTAAATGCCAGCTGGGCATTTAGCGCCTTAGTGGACAGCTTCCAAATCTTCTCTTTTCTTGCACTTTTCTCTGCCAAACTTATCCGAACTTCACCTAAAATAATTAAAACACCAAAATAACTCAAAATAGCATACAAAGAGGTTTAAAAAACTAAAATTAAATTAAAACTCATTAAATTCTAAGTTAAAATAAACAGAAAATAAGGTAAAATTCTCACGCATCACTTATGAATCCACTTACATCGTTTAGCGTTGATGTTACGTTCTTAGTCCATCTATCCAACAATAATGACTAAAAAATTTCACAAATTCCTCTATGAATTAGAACTTTTACAATATGTTCACACAGAATTAAAAATGACTCCTTAAGAGCATTTGAGGATTATCCCTTTCTGATGAAATTTTATATTCCATACATAATTGGGCCTCTCATGTTTGCACACTATGTATTTTAAGCAATTATTGTCTTCCTCTATATTCGACACCCTCATTGATTCATCTCTAAAATGAACGACCGAAATAGTAGAAATATTTCATGTGTGTGTACACCTTTGCGACAAATCTCTCTAGTAGTTCTATACAAGTTTTCATCACATGCACCCCATGCGTAAAGTTATAATCAGCATTCAATTCTTTAAGTGTATGTATCCATCACACTTTTAAAAATTCTTTACAAAACTTTTCAAATCATACTACGACCCCATCTACCTTGCCACAATTGAGTGCAAATCTTCACATATAGAGGTTGTTCTAAAACTAACAAAAAACTTACCTCATTTATGTGCAATGCCCACACATGCTTTTTCTCATACATTTTTTCACCTAATATTTATTCTCAACACCAAATTTCTCAATTAGGTGAAATCACTAACACGTAAACATGAGAATCTCGTAGCCTTTGAACATGATTTTTCTAAATTTAGCCGTGAACGTTGAATTTGTGTTATTGCTAGTAGCATTTTGAATAAGATTTCAAGCACATAATATATATCTGGTATCTAGAAATACTTCTCTTATTGCATTTTTAATTGCCTTAGCTCTATCAGTTACTATTGAGGATGAAGCTTTACCTTCATTTCAAACATGAGCTAATGCAAAAGCCAAATATAGTTATGATCTGTCTCATCCACCACTAAAGCAGCTACAAAAAAATGTTTGGTTATAGTTATTAACCTCGCTAAATATCATTCATGGATTATACTTATTCTTCTTGTACATAGCATCAAAAGCAATAATATTACCGAAGAATTGGTAATCTAATTGGCTAAGCCTATCAGATCAAAATAAGTTACGCAACAAACCTTCCAAATCATAGTGTGCCTTGAAACATAACTATGGATCCTTCAAACAACTTCCAACTTCTTCAACACCTGTGTTACATCACCTGAAACTTGATGTCTTTTTTGAGAAATCTCATTGTACTTATCTCTCGGATAATAGCCAACATATTCATACCCCCCTCATTTGATTAAGCAAAAGGTGATGCATGACCATCTTAAACACTTTTTATTGGCATTTCTTATAGAAAAATATGATTTTTGCTTGGTAATTATATGAATTTTAAGGCTATTTTATTAGTACTTTAATTTTCTTGGTTTCATGATTCTTGTAGGGAAATGTTAGAAAAAGAAAAGCAAAAGCATAAGGAGGAACCAAGAATTAAAGACAGGTGCAGAGAGAATTCGTGGATGTTGTCAATCCTGACCTCTTTACACTCCAACGAGCATAACTTGATATACAGAAGTCTAAATGACATGATTTTAGCGACATTAGAAAGTCAACTTCTAAAGCTTTTCAACGATATATAATATTCCATAAATTTTCTCTGGCTTCAGGGCGCTAAACGTCGTGACATCTGCACTAAATGCTAAACCGTGTCCCACTCGCCATTCCATGCGGGAGTCTTAGCGCTAAATGCCAGGAAACCGGCGCTAAACGCCAGACAGGCAGCAAAGAGTCACGAATTGCATCAAAACTAGTGCCAAATTCCAATCAAGTGGTGCTAAATGGCAGACTCGCAGCCCAGGACCCGAAAAATCATTATTAATGATAAGATTTGATTTCCAAAAAAGGGAGATACATTTGGATGCTGGGAATAAAAGATTTCACTTTAAAAAGGGGGAGAAAGCAATGCACAAGGGGACTCTCTCTTCCTTCTTTCATTCTTTTAGTTTTACATTTTACACATTAGATTAGGATTCTAATTTTTTACACTATGGAAAACTAATTTCCATTTTTAAGGTCAAGAGCTCTATTTATTTTGATGGATCAATATTATTGTTCTTCTATTTTGATTAATGCATTGATTTCTATCAAGAATTATTTTTGTTCTTTATTCTAAAGATTAGAGTATATTGGAAAATACCTCTAATCTAAATTGAATCACTTTGAATCTTGGAAAAGTTAAATCATTGAAATGAAAACTTGAAACTCTTTTCTTATAATTCTTCAATTATGTGGATTTAATGTGATACATGACATATCCTCGAATTATTTCTGGGTTTTTAAGAATTGTGTGGCTAATAAACCAGAGATTATAATTAACCTTTTAGCATAATTAATTGATCAAGGAATTGATAGTTGATTAGGTTAGAAGAGGTTGAATTACCAAGGAATTGGAATTTAATTACCTAGGGTTTACCATGAATTATATCTTTGCATGATCAAAGTAGATAGTAATAATTGTAAATCCTGACATTTAAATATCTCTGACACCTTAACTATCTTTATCATATTACTTTCTTAACTAATTTTAGTTTGTTCTTATTTAATTTTCTACTTTTATGTTATTTACTACTATTAAAACCCTTATTTTTTATTGTCTGACTAGAATAATCAATTGACCATTACTTGCTTAATCCGTTAATTCTCGTAAAAACGATAACCCACTCCCATAATATTACTTGATACAATCAGGTATACTTATCAGTAGTTTGTGATTTATAAAATTTGCATCAAAAGACCAAATATCTGAGAGGTACTAATGCTAGCCTTCAACATGTTAATTATTTGCATAATATATACTTATGAAATTTTCTTATAAGCAGGCAGCATAGCACTGCATCGTGTATTAAATAGTTCATGGTTGTGCACATCAAATAAATATATAATGTGTCATATTCTAGTTTCAAAAATAAATTAAACATCCATTTGAGCCAACTTCTAAACTCCTTTTTCCTATTTTTTTCGTGTAATACTTCTCTTCTCTGAACCATTACTGATGACATATAATCTTTTATTTGTAAACTTTGCCCATTCTGTGTTTTTTTTTTAGTTTTACACATCCATGCACTAAAACCCTTTCACTTTGAATATTTCAAATTAAAATTAAATGCAATATGAATTTAGCAAAGTGATGTCTATCAATTTTCTCCACACAAACTTTAGAAAAATTTTAGATTGTAATGTCTTGCACATAGTTAACCATATATGCATCATCAAAGACATTCTTTTACTGGTTAGTCAAATCAGCTTTAGAAAAATATTCCTCTTCAATAAACTCATTTCTCCGGTCTTTCTTGGCCTTATATTGCTCATCCATCAAATCTTTCTCACATAGTAGCTTCTCTTTCTTATCACTGTTAGCACAGTCATTCTCCTTAAATTGCTAGTCTATATCATCTTCCTCATATCGCTCACCAATCTTACCATCTTCATATATGTGTAACATCTCAAAAGTGTCCACATAATTTCTTGAAAAAAATTAATGCAGTAAATTAGACCATATAAAAACTAAAATAAAAAAAATTAGATATTTAATGAATGAATACTTAATTAAGAAAATTATCCTATCAATTGGCTAGAAGAAAAATTAAATCATGATTTTTGTTACTCAAATCCAAATAATTGGTTAAAAGTTAAAGCCAAAATCAATTATTTAGCAGAAATCCAATCGGTTGGAAAAATTATCCCATCAATTGGCTGGGAGAAAAATTAAATCGTTCTTTCTGTTCCAAAAAACCAATTGATTTTACACCATAACAATCGATTTTTTGTAGAAACCAATCAATTGGATAAATCCTCCTATCAAATTGCTGGAAGCAAAAGTAAAATTTTATTTATCTCATAGAAACAGTCGGTTGATATGGTCAGAAAATATGATTGATAGGCATTAAATCAATCGATTTCTAGAATAACTCAATCAATTGGTTGGTGGCGAATTGTGATTTTGCATAGTTGACAATCACAAGATTCGTACTAGACAGAAGAACACGATAGGGACAAGCGACCACGATATGGCAAAAACAACCTCTTAACGGAGGAGGAGACTCAGAAAGAAAAATGATCACCTAAGATTTCAAGAATTAGTAAGAATGCGAGTCAAAATTAGGGTTCCAAATTCAAAAGAAAAATTCTGAAGGAGATTGAGAACAGATATTGAGAGAGTATGAAATTGATAATAACAGAGTTGCAAATAAAAAATGGATGAATAATAAATAATAAAGTGAAAATTAATTTTAAAAATTTAAATTTAAATAATGTATAAAGGGTCGTTTAATAAATTCTAATTTGATCCATTCCCAAAGTTTTTTGGGAGATTATATAAAATAAAGCAGGATTCAAATATAAAAATAAGAAATGATATGATTCGAATTTATATAATTGTTTTTTTTTTTAATTAAATGGATTGAATAACCTCCAATTTTAAGTATTACAAATCTATCCACACACAATACTTTAAATTCATTCACTACTTGACCTAGCCAAATCTCAAACCCAGATGCACATATTGCAAATCATATATGATAACTACTAAATTAAGACTTTGCATGTATATAATCGTTAAAGTTACTACTTGAGCTCCCTCAACTATGTGTGGTTTGTGCCCTGGGTTAGTTGGCTCCAACAGACTAAGCTGTTTGATAGCCAAGATCAAGCTCAAAAAATATATATTTAGAATAATTTAAATGTTGAGGTCGAAGAGAAAATATTTTTATTTTAGCCACTTAAAAGTTTACCCCTAATGCTCGTTATGATTGTATAAACAGCTTTTTTTACATTATTTAATAATTTATATGTGACTTACAAGTAGCAGTGTTAGGGACTAGTATATATTTTGTAATTTCTAGTTATTAATTAGTTATAATTAATATTTTTAATAGTATAAAATTATATCTAATGGTATAAAATTACACTCTCTTATTTTAATAGTTAAATATCGACTAAATTTTAATAAAAGTGTTGGTTCTTGAGACTTTCTCTTCACCAAAAACATCAAATATTGGCATGTAAAAATAAAAGAGATATTGATAGCTAATAATAATAAATCTTCATCTTGCTATAGGACAAAGCTAAGTGAAATTAATGTATATTGAATGACATGTGTTTGCAAGCAATTGCTCTATTAAATTCTATCTGTTGGCTTGTATAATTTGTTGTATATTATGTGCGTGTTTTAAACTTGGCTCAATTTTAAAAGTGTCTAAATAAAACTATAATGGCATGGGAGAGCACACAATATATAATCCTAATTCCTAAGCCTCTATTCATAGAAGCAACGATGAAATAATAAGCACTTAAGATAGTAAGTTAGGATTCCATGCACTTCACACGCATCTGCAAATGCATAATACAAGATGGCGCACTGAAAACAAAGACTTATACACACTATGATTTCAAGTTTTTTATAGAGTAGGCCACATATAGTTGGGAGACAATAGACAAAGAAAGCCATGAAGAAGGACAGTGATTGGCAACTCAACATGAAAAATAAAATAAATTAAATAAAGAATGATAGTGAAGTACGCCAAACAAAGAAAAGAATGATAATGATGGTGTCTAGTTAATTAAAATAAATCCCTCAATTCATATTAATAAATTATAAAAAAAGTTACGTGCATACACCAAGAATCTGGTATTAAATTAGTCATTATGTATTTATGTAGATTGTTTAACTCATTTTCAATATATATTCTATATTTCAATATGTATTTCATTTTGATGACTAATTTGGTGGTAATTTTTTAATTAAAGGCAAAATATATCAATATATTTATGTAAATTATATACATTATGAATGTATATAAAAATCAAAGTGATATATCAATATCTAAAATATAGGGGGAAATTTAATTTGGCAAGCATTAATTCTGTTTAATAGTTCCATTTGAACTCCACTTATCATATATATGTATGTTGGACAAACCTCTTTTTCCTGTATCTATGTTCGGTGCTGCCAGGAAATTTACGTGAAAATTATCTCACAATCAACATTATCCATACTAGCTCCACTTATTTTGAATCAGATGTCTGAAATAATTGTCATAAGAATTAGAAAGGATATGCAACAAGGAGGAAAAAGTCTAATAACATTTATTAAAAATTTTATTTTTCTTAATCATGTGTTTTCTGTGACCAATGAATTTCTTGATATTACTGGGATGACTTCCTAGTTTTTACTAATTAAGTTCCATGAGAATTTAGAGAAATCGGTTAGTTAAGTGATAGACAAAATTTGTCATCATTTTTTATTGAGTTGAAGTTCTAAACAAAGAAAAAGAGTTATGCTAAATGAGACGAACACATTTTGGTATTATTATTTTGTCACACCTATCTGTAAGGAAAGTTTTGTAACATGTATAGTAGTGCTGCAAAGAACTAGAAACAGAATTTCACTTATCCAGTACAATCAAAAATAATATTCAGGCAAATGAATATGCATGCAGAAACTTTGTATAGGAGTATCCTTACAGGAATGTTCAGTGAAACAGCGTTTACATGAAAGTGTGAAATAAAATATAGATAAATCAATGCCTTACCTCAATCTCAATTATCAACTCAGTGTCTTAAGAGAAAGAACTGATGAAAATCTGAATAACCACTATATCAGTGAGAATCTCAATTATAAGGAAATCAAACATAAAGCTCATTGAAGAAATTGATTGGTCCAACAATAATAGTCATATTCCTTTATTTATTTATTTTTTCTTTTTGGGTTTGATAGTCATATCCTCTTGTTTCCAAATGTTTGGACGGTCCCCTTCTTTCCGCTATCCATTTTTGTTAGACTGGGCTAATATTAAAGTTAGGCCTATTGGGCTCCATATATTACTCCAAGATCTTTTCTTTTCCATTTCAATCGGACATCGTTTGGTACTTTGGTAGTCATTGATACCATCAGATCGAAAGACAAATTGAATTCAATATTAGGACTCAGATTTGGTCTTCTAGAATTGAAGAATAGCTCTGAGCAGTTGAAGTCACTCACTCGCTTCTCTTTGCTGAGGAATACCATCATGAGAGGAGGTTTCGTCCGTGGAGGACACTCCCAGTCGCATGAACCGAGAGAACCAAGACAACCACTAGGAAGAGATATGCATCAACGACAGGTTAAGAAGGTAAGATAAGAGGGAGAAGGCCAGGTTTTTATGGGAGAGGCATCACTAATTCCCAAGGAAGAAGAATGGAGGGTAGGAGAAGGTGAATGACAAAGTGAAGAAGCTCCTAGGCGCAGATCTTTCAGCGATGCAGTAAAGGGAGTGATAAGACCAGTGTCTGAGATGGAGGAAGACGATTCCTTCCCTTCTTCGGATGGTGAGGCTTTTGAAGACAAAAGCTATAATGAAGAAGAGCAGAACATAGGAGGAAAATACTCTACGAAGAAGGAAAGCCAAAGGCCGGAAATCAATATAGAAAAGGTAAACGGTATTTTTAACATTATTATAAATGAAGCTAGATTGAAAAACCTAAGACACACATGGTGTGATACTTTAAGAGTTAAGCTACTAGGTAGGAAAATATCACTACCAGTGTTGAGCAGGAGATTGGAAGTAATGTGGGAAAAACAGGGTAGTATTGAAGTCATTGATATAGGTAATGACTATTTTATAGTAAGGTTCTATTCCCAGAAAGACCTAGATTTCGCTCTGACGGGAGGACCTTGGAGGATTTTTTATCATTACCTTGCTATCTCTTTTTGGAAGCCAAATTTCAATCCTATGGAGGCTATCATAGATCATATTGCTGCGTGGGTTAGACTTCCTCGACTAGCCATTGAATACTATGAAGAAGAGATGTTGAATAAAATTGGTAATATTCTGGGAAGAAATTTAAAAGTGGACTCAAACACCGCAGACAAATGCAGAGGCAAGTTTGCTAGATTATGTGTGGAGCTGGATTTAACAGAGTCTTTAGTGTCCCAATACTCCATTAATAGAGTGAGATACATAGTAGAGTATGAAGAGATTTATAATATCTGTTTTTCGTGTGGAATGGTGGGACATGAAAAATCAAATTGTCCGAAAATAATAGCACAAAGTAAAGTGCAACAAGGTGAAGACATTGGGGAGAAGGGCGGTGATGAAAACGGAGGGGCTCAGCAGAAGACGAAGGGGCAACAAGAAAATGATAGTAATGAAATTTTCATAAAAGACAAGGGCAAGAAAGTAATAGAAGAGGAAAAAATGGATACGGACCATGGATGATTGTGCAAAGGACAATACGAGGAAAAAATACTGAAAAATCCAATACGGGAGAAGGTAGTGGGAATAATAGAGATGTTGGAGATATTGGCAAAAAGATTACCACTACAGGAGGGGTACGAGGTATGCAGTACTGAATCAGGTTGATGAAAATACAAATGTTGATGTAGAGAAGGAAAATGATCAAGAGAATCTGATTGTGAATAAAAATGACCCACCAAGGACTCACAAACCCTTTTCAAGCAAACAAAGTTTGGCCCCCAAAAAAGACCAAGCTGGACCTAAACATATGCAAGTCCAAATAAGACCTCTAACCCGATTACCATTTTAGCTTCCCTAACTGACATAAAAAAAGCCTAAACCCTGCCCCAAAATGACCAAAGCACTTGTCCAAGCCAAAAAATACAAAGAACACTCCCAACACACATCCCTGAGCTTCCCGTAAAGACCTCCCCCTTGAAACAAAAAGTAAACCCAGATAATCCCCTTGACCACAACAAGAACTCCATACTAAACCTTTCTCATACCCAAATTATGAATAACATCAACCCTCATTTGTCCTAAACCCCCAATTCTCTAGAAGAATTTGTTCCAAAAACTGTTTAGAGAGATGAAGAGATGACTGATCAACTTGACCCTGAACCTAAACCACCAGATATGAACTCAATTGATAATGAGATATTGATGGAGGCTATGGATCAGTTTGAGGAGCAACAGGGAGTTATAGACAACCATTAGAATAGTTACATTAACCTTGATGAAGGAGATTGTATGAAAAAAAAACACAACGAAAGAGAATTGAGAGGAGGGAGAGGAGATGGTGATGGCCATCTAATCTTCTGCGTTCTAAAATGACCAGGTTTTTATTTCTTCTATTTATCTTAGATATGATCATCATGTCCTGGAATTGTAGAGGGGCGACTAGTGAGAGTTTTAGGTGCACCCTTTTAGAATTTGTGAGATTACATAGACCAGATGTGGTTATATTGCTCGAAACAAGATGCAGTGAGATTAAAGACAGGAATGCCATTAGCAGTTTTGGTTTTTCCTTTTGCCATATCGAGGAGGCCATCGGATTTAGTGGAGGTATATGGATTATGTAGAAAGACCCTGATCTACCTATTGATGTGATATTGACAAAAAATCAATTTGTTCATATGCAGGTGAAGAGATGGAATAAGGAAGAGTGGTTTCTTACTACCGTCTATGCTAGTCTTCGGAAGGATAAAAGAAGAGAGTTGTGGACTGATATTCATCATATCAAACAGAATATTATGGGAGGTTGGTTGGTAGTGGGAGATTTTAATGATATATCTGATCCATCGAAAAAAAAGGTGGGGGTAAAGTAGATTCTAGAGCCTGCAAGAGATTTAAAAGGTGGATTGATAGTTGTACTTTAATAGATTTAGGATCGCTGGGACAAAGGTTCACCTGGAGAGGGCTGCAATGGAAAAACCTAGATAGAGTTTTCAAATATCTTGATAGAGCTCTGTGCAATTCAAATTGGAGATTAAGATACCAAGAAACCATAGTTAATATTCTTGCTCGTGCCAATTTGGATCATCACCCAATTCTGATTTACATGAATCCAAAAGGTATGGTGATCAAAGACAAGTCGTTCCGATATGAAGCAATGTAGGAATTACATCCAGACTTCAAGGGTTTCGTGGAAGAGAAATGGAAGGGGTAGACTCCTCTCAATGGTGCGCTGAATCTTCTTATGAAAGATCTGGCAATATGGAACAAGGAGGTGTTCAGACACATCAGAAAATAAAAAAGAAAGATTTTGAGTAGACTTGGAAAAATTTAGAGGGCTCCCTCTTATAGTAAGAATCCGTTCTTAGATGATTTGGAAAGAGAACTAAGGAAGGAGCTGGAAGATATCTTGGATAAGGAAGAAACTATGTGGATGCAAAAATCAATAGACCAATGGCTAGTAGATGGTGATCGTAATACCAAGTACTTCCATACTAGGACAGTCATTAGAAGGAGGAAAAATAAAATTTTAAAGCTAAAGAATCAAGAAGGTGATTGAATAGAGAATTATGAGATGCTTGGCAAGCATGTAGTTGATTTTTTCCGGGCCTTGTACTCTGAAAAAAATTATAGCTCTGCTAGCTTTCATTGTAGTTTTGATTATCCCATATTAGAAGATGAGATAGGGAGGAGCTTGTATGAAATTCTCTCGGAGAGGAAGATTCAAGATGCAATCTTCAACATTGGGTCTCTTAAAGCACCGGGACTGGATGGATTTCCATATCTTTTCTTCAAAGACAGCGTTTTGCAGCTGCTTAGAGATTGTTGGGCTGACCCAAAACTAATAAAAGGGATTAACTCTACTTTTATAACACTTATACCAAAAGTAAAAGTCCCGGAGTATATCACACAATTCAGGTTAATTGCTCTATGCAATGTGAGCTACAAAATATATTTCTAAGATCATAGTTGAGAGATTAAAGCCAGCTCTAACAGACAGAATTGCCCCTTTTCAATCAAGTTTTATTCCCAAGAGAAAGATCCATGATAATATATTGATTGCGAAGGAGCTTATACATGTGAAGAAGAAGGCAAAAGGTAAACACGACTTTATGGCTATTAAATATGACTTTGAAAAGGCGTATGATAGACTTAGATGGAGATTTCTTAGACAGTGTTTGATTGACTTGGGTCTGGGAGAATCCTTTACCAACCTAATCATGGAGTGTGTACAATCGGTCTCGTATAATGTGCCTTGGAATGGAGGAAGAGCGGAGGAATTTTACCCAACCAGAGGCTTAAGACAGAGAGATCCCATATCTCCTTACCTTTTCGTTATTGTTATGGACCGTCTCTGACAAATGATAGAGGAGAAGGTAGCGACGGAACAATGGAGACCGATGAGAATAAGCAGAGAAGGGCCACATATTTCACACCTCCTGTTTGCTGACGATCTTTTGGTTTTGGGGGAAACTAGCAAGGAATAGGGGAAAACCATCTGGGAATGTATGAGAGAGTTTTGTCGAATGTCTGGTATGAAAATTCGTGTCTAAAAAATAAATATCTTATTCTCTAACAATGTGGGAAGAACAAATCAGAAGGCCATTGTTGAGTTGTGCCATTATCAAGAACAACAAAGCCTGGAAAGGTACTTGGGTGCCTTGCTAACAAACCATAGGAAAGGCAAAGAAAAGTTCAAGAATGTGATTGATAGAATGCAAAGTAAAGTAAAAGGGTGGAAGGTTCAATGTTTATCCTTAGCGGGAAGAATTAATATTGCAAAGACTGTCCTATGTCCACTCCAAAACTTTGACATGTAGCATTCAAGAATACCTAAAGGGGTCTGTCAACAATTGAGAGGATGCAAAGAAGCTTCATTTGGGGAGAAGTACAAGGCCAGAAAAAATGCACCATGTGAGCTAGAATACTTTGTGTCTGCCAAAATAGATGGGGGGTATTGGAATGAGAAAATTAGACATTGTTAATGATGCTTTCATTATGAAGATGATTTGAAATTTATGGACTGAACTGGACTCTCTCTGGACACAAGTGATGTAAAATAAGTATGTAAAAGGAAGGAAAGATGAGGTTGGAAGATCCTACAGAACCAATGACTCTCCTCTTTGAAAAGAGATGACAAAACTATAGGGTAAATTACAAGACAATTGCCACAAGATTATTGGGGATGGCAAAAGCACCTTGTTTTGATATGACAAGTGGGTAAAGGAAGAAAATTCCTTAATTAGAGCTGCCATCAATCCAATCCCAAGGAAAAAAGAGAATGAAACTGTCTCAAAATATGTAAATCAGAATGGTAACTGGAATTTCGAGGAACTTAGTAATTTGCTCCCATTATCAATTATTGATAAGATTAAATCCATCCCTCCTCCCAATGAAGATAACACGGATTCGATATGCTGGAACCATATACCTAATGGTATATTTTCAATTGCCTTGACCTATAAGAACTTGTCCCCAGTCAATAACACTCATAATGACATAAGATGGAGCAGCATATAGAAGTGGAAGGGACAAGAACGAGTGAAGATTTTCATATGGCAGCTTGCTCATGGTTGATTACTTACATCAAGTAGTAAAGCAAAATTCATGGGAATAAATCCCAATTGTCATCACTGTAGGAGCCAGCAAGAAACTATTATTCATGTGATGAGAGACTGTCCTAAAGCAGCAATCATATAGAAGCAGATTATCAGTCCAGCAGTGGCAACCACTTTCTATGGCATGGATCTCCATAACTGGATAGTGCTAACGTGGAGAATAATATTGATAAATCTTCTCTTTTGTCTTGGAAAGGCGAATTCTTTATTACTTGCTGGTATTTGTGGAAATGGAGAAATCAAGAGGTTCACTCCCCACCTTTTGATAGACCTCAAATTACTGTGTTGATAATTAGAAATGCCATAAACCATTCAAAGGAAGCTTTCAATAAATTGAACATGAAAAAAGGAGGACAAGTGATAACAGATACAAGAATTGAATGAAAACCTCCCCCTATTGAATGGGTAAAACTGAATACAGATGGATCAGTAATAGAAAGTGTGAGGACGGCGGGTTGTGGTGGATTGATTTGAACTCATGAAGGTGATTGGATAGGAGGATTCATGGCAAATTTGGGAAATTGTCATGTCTTCCAGACAAAACTATGGGGTGTTTTTCATGGCCTTAGCATGGCATGGGACTTGGGGATGAGAAGAGTAATTATCGAGATTGATTCATTAGAAATTACAAAAAAATAAGTAAAGGAAGGAAAAGCCAAAATTACAACTCCTTGATTAGAGAAATTTAGAAATTGAAGGATAAGCCTTGGGAGATCAAAGTCATGCACACATATAGAAGTAACAACGCCTTTACTGACCACTTGGCCAAAGCTAGTATAAGAAAATAATTTGAAATTTATTTCCTTGATAGTCCACCTTAAGAGATGAAAGATCTCCTTATAAATGATATAAACAGGGGGCACTAACCCCTCCAACTAGTTCTTTTTTTTCTCGCTTAGTTTACTAAAAAAATAATAAAAATAATAATAAATAACAAAAAAAGTAAAAAAAAAAAAAAAGTGTCTTTAAAAGTTATAAAATTGTTAATTTTGTATATTTTTTATAGTATTAATCTCTCTTTTATTAAAATAAAAATCTTTGGTCCAGTGGATCACGCACTTTACCCACGAATTTGGCAAGTTTTCTTTTGTTTAGTAAATTTCAAATTCTAGTTTGTCTTGCTTTTTTGTAAATTCGGCAAATGGGCCCAACGAACCCATCTAGTAGGATTGGCCCATTTTGTCATCTTTACTAATTGAGAGATTAAAACATCAATCAACTATTTTTATAGTTCTTTGTTTAGGTTAGATTTTGTCCAACCCAAGCTATAACCAAAAAATATAAAGTAATTCACGAAATTAACTTTTTTACTAGGGTTATTCATAATTTATATTTATATTTATAATTTGGGACAAACTATTAAAATATTTCTTAAAAGTTATATCGTTGGTAAAAATAATCTTTAAAAATATGAACAACAAATAAAGTCTTGAATGATTTGAAAATTTGACAAAATAATTAATAAATATTATATTCTTTTATAAGTGACAAAAAACGTTTGTATGTTGCAAACAACTTATTTATTTGATCCGAATTTTTATAGTAATATTTAAATAATTAATTAGAAAGTGCACAAAAAATTTCAGAGCAAAATTTGATCATTAGAATTTTTTATTTTTTATAAAAGTTTAGTCATTCATAATAAATTTTTTAAAATTTTTTTTACATAAAATTACCAAATTTTAAGAATGAAAAGATCTTAATTTTTTAATAATGTTTGTAAAAAGTAGCATCAAAATCTAATATCTAAAATCATCTTTTAGAATATATATATTTAATATTTAGTTATTTTTGTCACAACTTTTAATTTTTTTGGAACTTATTTGACATTCATATCTTTTGGAGTTATTTTTGTCAACAACAAAAATTTTGGAGTACTATTTTGTTAATTTACCCTAATATTATTTATAATTTATAATTTATTACAAATTTAAAAAACCAAACGCACCATATGACACTTTTTTATTATAACTAAATTGGCATCATTCCCTCCAGATTAATCACATCTTCCTTTCTTTCCTTCACCATTTTTCTATCTCTCTCCATCATTTTCAATCTATTATCTATATTATATTATATATTATGTTTATTATGTACTAATATCCATTTTATAAATTCATTATATATATTACTTAGATCATCAAAATATGTCATATGACATTCTATCATTGTAATTGAATTTTTTTTAATTTAAAGAATTTCTTATCAATTCCCTTTTCCTCTCCTCCTCTTTATCTCTGTCTTTTTCAGTATATCTCTCTTCTTATTTTATATTATCAAGTGAAAAAACTAATTTGCCCTTTATATTAATCCAAAAAGAAAGAATTTGAAAGGAATAACACAGGCAAAAATTCTATAGAAAAATACACCGATAATAAAGTCGACTCCATCTTGATAGAACGAACTGTTAGCTTACCAACCTTGTCCATAGACTTATTTGGACACAATGATCGCATGTCTACTGGTATTGCCTACCAACTGAGCTCAGCTTAGCAACCACCAGCCTATTGACTATACCCACAGAACGATCTCGATCTAATAACTACCCGCCTACTAACCTTGTCCACCGACCAATCCCGACTTAGCAACTGCCTGACTATAAATTGACAGATTCTAACTAGCGGACCACCTGTCAACCGACCTTGATTGACTAACCAACCAACCACTAATTGACTGCTCACTAACTGACCCTAACCAACCGACAACCTATCGAGCTATCCTAACATGACGACCTAGCCCGAATGGATGAACTTTCTTATGAATGACACGTGTTATGCCGATGACTGATTGCATGATAGCTAACCGAACTCGATCAGACAATTGGCCGTTGACCTACCCCAATTGCCTGACTACTATGCTTGACTGATTGACTGTGGACCTACCTTAAATGACCGAAAAACTATCCCATTACCGATGTTGACTATCTATTCAACAAGCTAACCTGCTCGACTGGCTAACCTCGATTGATCAACCATCCAACTGCCTGCTAGCCTACTTTGACTGGCAAATTGACTACCAATAAACATGTCGATTTTCCGGTAACATACTTTGACCAACCAACCTACCCTGACCGACTGACCACTAATCTTCCCTAACCGACCAACAATCAATCATCCTAACAACTAATTGTTGTACTACCTTGATTACTGTCTACTGGTCTATCACGATCAACCTCTGAGGGACTTCTCATTGAATGCCCCCTATCAACTAATTGCCAACTGATCTCGACCAAGACATCCAACAAACAGATGATTTACCCACCATGATCCAACACCGATGGAATAACCATGATGAACGATTGAACGACACTAGTCGAAAGACCCCACCAAACCCTACCTAACTATTAGACTTCTCCGAACTATGAAACTTGACTGCCATTGTCCATCCTTAAATGCCTGTCAATTAGTCTTATGTGACCCCCTTGTCCTTATGAACTTTTGACTCTAATCTCCTTGACCATTGATGCAACAAATTTTTTAAAAAAGCAACTGCCTTAGTTTT
The DNA here is from genome assembly GCF_059453495.1 of Arachis ipaensis. Lineage (NCBI taxonomy): Eukaryota > Viridiplantae > Streptophyta > Magnoliopsida > Fabales > Fabaceae > Arachis > Arachis ipaensis. The sequence continues at coordinate 25,851,553 of NC_142436.1, forward strand.
GTTGGTTTTTTAGTCTTAACGCCATGGAGGTAGGATTCTGTGGACATAAAATTGATGTTATTGACAACACTAAACCAATAATAACTTCTTTTATTTTATGATAAAAGATTAAATATTGGCATACAATTTATTTATGAAAGTTTATAATCCCATTAAACAAGTTTGATCTGGCTGCATGGAGCAAGGCATATTTCAGTCACGGCCCTAAGGTGGACAACATAATGAACAACATGTGCGAAGTATGGAATGCAAAAATTGTCGAGTACAGGTCTAAACCGATTTTAAGTATGTGTGAAGAGTTTAGATGCTATATTATGAAAAAGATGGCAGGGCATAAACACAGATTAGGCAAGTGCACTGGGAAGCTGGCTCCAGTTCAACAGTTAAGGTTGGATGAGTATGTTATACCAGAGAGCAATAAATGGACTGCAGAATGGGCTAGGAATGATGCTAGAGTGTTGTTTGAAGTACAAAGACACCAAACTAAGGTTGCTGTCAACTTGCAGAGACAAACTTGTGCCTGTAATGTTTGGAAATTAACAGGTAACCCCTAAACTTTGTCCTTTAGTTTATTGTGTGTGGAGTGTGATACAATATGACATGTTGTTCACTTGATAACTGGCAGGGCTACCTTGCAAACATGATGTTGCTGCCATAGCAAGACTGAGGAGACAAAATCTAATGCCAAAGGACTTTGCACATAAGTGGCTCACAATGGATACCATCAGAGGCACTTATGGGGATTCAATCAAGCCAATTAATTCTGAGGAGTTCTAGGAGGAAACTAATAGGCTCCAACCTAAGGCACCAAACATTAAGAGACTCCCTGGGAGACCTACTAAGAAGAGGAGTGTTAATGCGGTGGCAGAGGCTCAGATGAAAGAACAAGGACACAAAGTGAAGAAGACTTTCCAGGTGACATGCAGCAAATGTGGACAGAAGGACCACTATCATAGGACATGTAAAGGTGTACTAACAAACCCTAACTAGCAACTAAAGAGAAAGAAGCCGAAGCAACAACCAAGTGGAGAGAAATCAAACCCTACAAATCTAACCCCAGAACAGGTAATGTTGTAATTTTGGCAACTCAATCTTTATGTGCCTAAATTTTGTGCCTAACTGTATTTAAATTGGTCCTGTAATTTTTTTTTGTGTTGCGCAGAATTTGGACGGAGCTGAACCAAATGTAAGCAACAATGTGGCTGTGACACCCTAGACCTAGTGGTATCCCTTTTTGCTATTTTGTATTTGGTTTTTTTGTTGGGTAGAAAACTGATATGGACTAAAATAACACTGAAACACACTTCTTTTTTAATTGTACTTATCAGGCTAAGGCAAAAAGCCAGAAGAAAAAACTTTCCAAGGTTAGGACCACACCCACACTACTCAAAGAACTAAGAGTGGAGATCCCATTATCACAGTCTACACTACTACAACCAGAGGTCTTTTTTATTTGTAAAACAACCATTATACTATAACTAAATTTTAGTCCACTATTTCAATTATGAATACGTTTTTTAGTTTTTTCATTAGGGAATTGATGCCAATGCTGGACCTCCAGTGCCAAACAACCCAAATCCTCCCAACCATGGAGCACAATCCGAAGCCAAGCAAACAATCCCTGGAAGTAGCAACACAACACCACCAATTTAGGAACAACAACACACTACTGTTGAGACTGGTTTAGGAACTGGACCAACTTTCAAATTTGTTCCCACACCAGGCCTGAAAAAACCTTCTGGATCCAAGAGGAGATATTGCTTAAGGCCACCAAAGATGAAATGACTAACTCCTACCCATGGTTGCTGAAACATAGGATTTGGTATTTTTTTTTTTTGGTTGTTATGGATCTTCGATGTATCAAAGGCTGAGACCTGTTGTTTAATGACTTGGAATATGCAACAGACTTCTAATTATCTTAATTTTAGGTGTGACCATTTAGCTCAACAAAATATTTTTTTGTTTCCAGCTGATACATCAGCAGACTAAACTATACCTATGTGCATAGCATTATGAATGAAATTCCTATGCTTTTGGATATATATCACACTATCCAGGATTTCATAGATCTATAACTCTTACACAAAATTAGGTTATCATTAATGCAACAAAATCACAATCCATCCATATAGAACATGGTAACTACATATCCAATATCCAACTTTCCATACATTAACCTTAACCATACATCACATATTGCAACAAAATACAATCTATGTCCTAGACTACAACATATTTTACTGCTGCTACTACAATTAACATGGCTAGCATGACATAGACTATGAAAGCAATATTCCATTTTTTTATTTTCCTTCAATTACCAAATCAACTTTGTGCTCCAATTGCTCAAATCTGTTCTCTAGCATCATCATTCTTTCATCTACATCAATGTCTTCCTCATGTGCAAAATGACAAGAAATCAGCTCATCTAGCCACATGAAGTAGTTGTAGTGAGGCCGTTCTGTCTGCAATTGTAGTTATTATGAAGATAATTTATTCAAGCACAAAAGCAAGTTGAATCCGATAATCAAGCAAGGAGGAACACTTACGCGATAGTGGCAACCACCGAGAAAGATCATGTCTGGGTTCTTTGCAGTTGCAGATCTTTGCATGATTGCATAACTTCCACACTTGCATTTAGGGTGTTGAAACTTCACCTTCTTCCCTCCACTAGCATTACTCGAACCCATCCTACCCTTCATCCAGCGACGACGGGTCTGAGAGGTTGAGGATTGGTCTACGTCACTCATAGTTGCTACTTGAGTTAGGGTTTGAAAAAAAGGGGAAAAGGGGAGAAGGTCTCCAAAACGCGTGTCTCTCACTTCCTTCAAATGATGACGTTTTGATGACTGGGCAGAGGCTATATCATCCTAACATATTCAGCTGATGTGTCCATGCCAAGTCACCTGCTCACCGTTACAAGTCAGCATTTTCCGTAGAGTTTCAAGCGAGGGAGCCACAGAAGAGTCGATGTGTCTAACAGAAGAAATAGACGGGGGCCGATTCGTCATTTTTTAAACGTTAGAGGGAGGTTTGTCTATTTTCAAAAAGGATAGGGGTTGGAAAGGGTATTTACTCTAAAATTTTAAAGCAAAGGTGAAAACTTATGTACAGTTAATTTTAAGTGAAGTTGATAGTTGAAAGTTATTAGATGATAATTTAGTCAAACCTGTCAAATCATCTAATAATTCTTAGCTATCAACTTTACATAAAGACATCTGCACGTGAATTTTTACCTATTTAAAACGAATAAGTAACAATATTGACAATATTTTTGTTTGTAGAGCGGTGGATTGAGTTGGCAAGTGCCTACCGGATGTAAAGATGGTCGTGTGTCACAAGCGTCGGATGTTAACAACTTGCCTGCACCTACGGACTCTGGTGATGTTCAAAAACAGAAGTTTACAGCAAAGGGCCTCAACACACAAGACCTCATTACCCTTGTTGGTAATCATACTAAGATTATATTATATTTGTTAGAGATATAATTATATATATATAATTTTTTTATTAGTTTAAATTTTTGAACCTTTGAAAGAAATCATTTTGTGGGATATATAGTATTTGTTACAGATTAATTTTTATTGATTTAAAAAAAATAATATTAAACAAATAAAAAATTTCTATGCAAATTTAACGCAAATTTAAAAAACATGTTTGTACAAAAAGTTTGATATGGGTAACTGAAAAAGTTTGATGAGTATGTGGACATGAGGACATACGAGGTACCGCAACATGCCAATTCTTCAGCAACAGATTGTACAACTTCATCGCAAATGGCCTTGATCCTTCCATTGACCCTTCATTTGTTCCGCAACTACAAGCATTCTGCCCTCAAAACAGTGGCGGTAGCAACCGTGTTCCCTTAGATACTGGAAGCCAACTGAAATTTGATACTTCTTACTATGCTAATTTGAGGAATGGACGCGAAATTCTTGAGTCGGATGAGGCACTATGGAATGATGCTTCCACAAATATGTTTGTGCAGAAATACTTAGGCCTAAGAGGGATGCTTGGCTTGTCTTTCAGCCTTGAGTTTGGAAATTCTATGGTTAAGATGGGCAACATTGGAATCAAGACTGGTGCTGATGGTGAGTTCGTAAGATTTGCATTGTTTTGCTTTTAACTAACTACTTCAATCAAATAAATGTGTAGCTTAATAGTATATGACTATGGAGGCCACTCAGATAAATATGCCTAAAACGTCTTTTTTTTAAAGATGTCTTTATGTTGTGTTTTAATTGGTTTTGGTATAATTTATTCGGTGTTTCTCATCACATATTATTAAATTCCTCAAAAGATTTTCTTTCCAAAAACAATAAAAAACATTTAATTTGGACTAAAACAAAAAAGGTAATAGATTAACTATTAGATTTTTTTTAAAAGATTATTTACATAAAAAAATATATCACATTCATCAAAATATATATATATAAGCTCTTAAAAAATTTTATAAATAAAAAAATAATTAATTTTTATTCGTATAATATATAAAATAATTACTATATTATTATTATATTATAGATTAAAATTTACTAATTTAAATTTTGTTTTTATTTTTAATATAAGCATTAAAAATAAATAATTTTTTATAACAAGATATATTGTAATAAAATATATATAATATTAATTAGTTTTTAAAAAATTCTGAAAAGCTGGTTTTTTCTAATAAAGTGTTATTAAAAAATTAACATTATAAAAACTAATTTCAACCAATATGATATAATATGATATAATAGGTTATTAAATATATTTAATACAAAATACATTGAATATAAATTTTTATTGAGTTTAAATTTTAAATAATTTTTAATTAAATTTCGAATATTTTTATTTTAAAGAGTTAGAATATTTTAACATCATTTTTTCGTATCTTTTTAATTGAATCTTTGATTTTTTAAATTATAAACCTTATTTATAATTAAGAGTAATGTTTTAACACCACCAATTAGTCACACATATAAAAATACAAGAACAATTCTATTGTCATAATTATAATCTAACTTTATAAGCAATACAATACAATGAAACTATATATAAGTAATATAACTAAATTTTATCTACATCTATAGTCACATTTCATAAATAATATAATTAAATTATATTTATGTTTATAATTAAAATATGAATAAAAATACAAAAAAGTATCAGGATGGTTAATTTTTTTCATTCATAATTTTTTATTATTTTTGTTGTGAAAAATTTAATTATTTTAATAATTAATTATTTTTAAAAAAAAGATAATTGAATAACACAAAAAAGTCTTATTAAGAGTAATTTATTTATATATGATTAAAAAATAATTGAATAATTATATACGGTAAAAAATTAATATTATTAAAAAATAAAAATAAAATTTATTTTAAAATTAAAAATAAAGTTTATTTAAAAATAAAATTAAAAATCATGGTTTTTTTTCTTTTTTCCAAAATTTATCTACGAGTAATTCTATAAATATTTTATGATGAATAAAAATATTAAACTCATACTAAAATTTATTCTAATAAAATTTATTTTTATTCTGTAAATCATGTTGCTTGTATGCGAAGTTTGTATTCGTAGGTTTTGATGAATGACAAACCAACAAACGACATGAAAGACAAACCAACAAACAACTTGAATGAACAAGCATGTTGAAAGATCAACCAACATTCAACGTTGAGGAATGAAGAGTTGAAAGCAACACAACAACAACAAGAAACTCAAGTCCACAACATTTGAAGACAAGTATAGTGTCTTAGGACTTAGGTAACTTCTTGTTAAGAACCAATTGCTAAATCTCTCAACACACACTCACAAAATGTTTTGATGCACATCTTGCAATTCGATGCTAGCCAAATGGTTTAAAAACTTGTTTTCAAAGGTACAAAAGCATAGGAATTGACTCCAACAAGTTTGAGATCAATCCTAAGTATTTTGAAGTGATTTTAAGCCATTCTTTAAGGTTTGCATCGATGCACACTCATCTTGCATCGATGCAACCTAGCTGAAAATTCAAATTTCAGCTTCAAAGACACATTTGCATCGATGCAAAGTGTTATGCATCGATGCAAATGATTCAAAAACATAAAAAATGGCTAGTTTTGACAAAAAGGCTCCATCCCATTAACTCCCCAACGTTTCTAAGGTTTGGAGAGTCTATAAATAGATGGATTGAAGCCTTATTTCAAATACGTGAGTATTTGCAAACTATCTTGTTCATATTCTTTCATTCTACACATTTTTAAGGTGTTATAATACACAATTTGAGAGAGCAATATCAATTGGTTCAATAGTGCTAAAATTGTAATCATACACTCTTCTAGAGAGTACTCATTTCGTCTCAACAATTCTTTGAGAATTGTTTTCTTGTACACTTTGTAAATTGGAGTGTGATCTCCAAGGTTGAGTCAAGAGTTATAAACACTATAGTCGGTGAGGATACCAAAGAAGTATACTAAGTACTCAAGGCAAATCTTAGAGAAGGTATCTCTAAGTGGAGTAGGTTAGTATACGAGTGGTGATCATATACCGTGAGGTGTTAGAAACTAAGGACTCGGATTGTAAAAGGTTTTGCGCGAGCACCTTGAAGCTTGGCAATAGTGGAACTTCTCAATAGCGATTGAGAAAGAAAGTGGACGTAGGACAAGGATTGTGCCGAACCACTCTAAACAGCGTTTGCATCTCTCCAAACTCATCTCTTCAATATTATTGTCTTTTACCTTTGAGCAAATAAATTGTGATCGAAAAGTAGCTTCGTAAGTACTTAAGGAATAGCTTAAGTCCGATTGGTGAAAAGCTTGATCAATTTATTTGAGTTGGTGTCTATTGGAAAGTAAAAGCTCCTTATAAATGCTTAGCAATTGAGTTAAGCTCTTGGAAAAATACTAGTACAATAACACTTTTGTATATTGTCTTTAACTTTCGCAAAAAGATTCATTGTTGTTGCAATACTCAATTCACCCCCCCCCTCTTGAGTAATTGTGCATAGGTTCTACATATTCTACTAAACGTTAAATAAATTATTGAAAAGAATTTTGTTTCCTCCATTAGAGAAGAATGATAAACTTCCATACTTCTATTATGTTATGGCAATAATTTGGCCTATTATTTTTTAATGTACATAATAATAATAATAATAATAATAATAATAATAATAATAATAATAATAATAATAATAATAATAATAATAAAACAAGTATATCACAGTAAAAAAGAAAGCACGTCACCAAATAATTTATCATCCGAATTATATATGAATCAAATTGATAATATGAGAGCTAACATTACAAAAATCGACAACAAAATTAGAGACTTACAAAACCTTTCTTAAGATCATAGAAAAAAAATGTTTATATTTGTGTGATATACAAAGCAATTATCATATTATTATTATTATTATATATATATATATATATATATGAGCAAAAAAAGTCCAACTGTATGTTTTAAAGTAAAAATTTTTTTAATATTTGATTAAATGTTCTTGTATTTAGTACTTTTTTTTGCACTTCTTCTTAGTTAAAAATATAATCATTATAATTTTTTAGTTATTATTGCTAGGGGTGTTTACAGATGGGATATGGCTGAAATTTCGATCCAATCCGCACTAAACTCATTAGATCAAATTCGATATTCGCACTTTTTATGTTTGGATCAGATATCAAATATATCCATAAAATAAAAAATATAAAAAAATTTTATTTTTATAAAAAAAAGTCAATAAATTTTTTTGTTTACTTTTTTAAACATATTTACTTCTATCTGATTAGAGTGTGGATCCGATTCGATCCAATCCGATCATCTTACAGATCAGATCATATTCTCAAATTACAGATCAGATACGGATAAATACTGTGGATTTATATGGATATGATCTAATCTATGAACACCCCTAACTATTACTATAGGTTCATTGTTGCAAAAGAATGTTTCTTTTATTATAAACTATTATTAGATTTTAATTACCATTAAAACAACTGAATGGTCAACTTAATTACCATTATTATATCCATAGTTGTAAAAACCGAACTGGATCGGTTGGTTCGACCAAAAAACTAGTGAACCGGACTAGAACTGGATTATAGTCCAGTTCAATTTACTCTTTGGACCGTTTAAGGAATAAAATCGGTGTGAACTGGTAAGAACCGGTGCACTGGTCTAATAAAAAAAAAATTTTTAAAATGTCTCCACAAGGTCTCGAACCAAGAACCTTGGAGCAAAAGTAACCTCTACTTGCCACTTAGCCATTGCACTTCTAAGTACTATATTTGACAAATACTAATTATATAGTATACATAAATATCTAATTTAATTTAATTTTTGTTTTTCTATTTTTAAAATTAATTATATTTTAATTATATACCATTATTAATATAAATATAAATTTCACTAAAAATTTATTAATTTACTTGATCTATTTTATTGCTAGTATTGTGATTAAGGTTATTTGTTTTGATGTTAGTGTTAAAATCTACTGATATTATAGTTAGATGATAGGCTTTGTGAATTAATTATTTTTTTATTGTGTCAAAATAAGATACTATTGTAGTATTAAAATTTTATGGTTTTTTTTATATTAGTTATTTTTAGAAGTTGAGACTTGATTCTTCATAAAATGTTAGTGAAGATATGCATTTCAAATTTTAATTTTAAGTTTTTAACTATTTTATATTTTATATTTACGTGAGACCAGTTTGATCGGTTCAGCCAGTGATTTATCAATTGAACCAATAAACCAGTGAACCAGTAGCTTGATCGGTTCGATCACTGGTTCAGTTCTAACAATTATATTTCAGTCTAATTTCAAAAATTTCGATTTACTCAATTTAATAGTTATGACTCACAATTGGTTCCTAATCAAGTAACAACAAATTATGTCTCCCAATTGGTTCCTAATCAGTTCTAACAATTATGTCTCCCAACTTAATAGTTATGACTCACATTGGTTCCTATTCTTATTTTTGTCATTGTCTCACAAAATCGTTAACGACATGCTGAAATGGACTAACGACTGCTACATTATACATTCTAACGACTATTTGATGTGACAATTGAAATTTTTTTACCTTATTTTTTATTTTCAACTAAACACTTAAAACCCTAATATGAGTCACGGATACCTAAGTTAAAAAATCAAACTAAGTAAATTGAAACTTTAAAAATCAGATTAAAGCTCGAATATAACTTCAAAACAGAACTTTAACTTATGTAGTGATTAATTTAAATGAAAATCAAATAAATCAAAATTCAACATAATTTTTATCAATGTTTTTAAATTCGAAATTTCTATACCAAAATTAACTAGAATTTTTTTTTAAATTAAAAATTTAATGAAATAGTGACTTTAATTATCTTAACCAATGTCCTAATTAATTGCTTTTATGTCTTAAAAAAACCGTATATGAGAAAAAAATAATTAATTTGTCTACTTTAATAAATAGTTATTTTACTAAAATGAGAAACTATTTTTTTTAAATTTTTAAGAACTAATTAATATTATATATATTTTGTTACACTACATTTAATTATAAAAATTTTATTTATTTCTAATACTTATATTAAAAATTAAAAAAATTAAATTAGTGAATCTTAATCTATAATATAATAATAATATAGTAATTATTTTATATATTGTACGAATATAAATTAATTATTTTTTTTATTTATAAAAATTTTTAAACGCTTGAGCTTGTTTTATATATATATATATATATATTGATGAATGTGATATATTTTTTTATATAAATAATCTTTTAAAAAAAATCTAATAGTTAATCTATTACCTTTTTTGTTTTAGTCCAAATTAAATGTTTTTTATTGTTTTTGGAAAGAAAATCTTTTGAGGAATTTAATAATATGTGATGAGGAACACCGAATAAATTATACCAAAACCAATTAAAACACAACATAAAGACATCTTTAAAAAAAGACGTTTTAGGCGTGTTTATCTGAGTGACCTCCTATGACTATATGTGTTTTCATTTGCAAATCATCAAAGTGTATGTATAATATCTTTTTATTTTTTTTAAAGAAAAAAAAAAGAAAGTTTTCGCTGGTCATTGATGATCAAATATTTCTCGCGTGAAATGTTACAGCCAAATGTAATTGATGAATTGAGTGAATAATGAATGCTTTTTATTTGCTTATTTTCAGGTACTCTTATGTATCTTTTTCCCTGTAGATTTGTTTAGAGTATTATTATTACACATTATTATTATATATGCTATGTTTTGATTTGCACATGTAAATGATTAGAAAAATTATATGACGAGATGAATCTACATATACTGAACCAAATGATATGAATATTTACTATTAAATATTAAGTATTAAGTTAATAATTAACGCCTAACATTTTCATTTCAAAATATTTATTCTTTTTGGTTTTTTATTCGTCGATAGCTCTGATGGTTCATAGATATATATCATAGATTGTTCTGGAGATAAACGTAAATGGTTCAATTATATATATATAATGGGAAGTGATAACAATAACGGATAATAAATAATGACGACAACGACCCACCATTATTCCCCAAATTCATAAAACTTCTAAAATTTGAATTTGAATTTCACTTCATTCTTATCGTATATATGAAGTGGACATGGCTAGAGCAAGGTTAATATACATGTATGGTAGTATAACGATAAATAATGTCTGAGAGATAATAAAAAATTAGTACAAATAATTTAAAATTGTTTATTTAATATTTATTAATTATCATTAGTATAATTATATAATTTTAAATATAATAAATATATAATTATAACTATATATTATGTGTGCACATGGAAGTATGTGACTCAGTCTCTTACGAAATCAACTAGCTAATAACTATAAATGGCAGCATTCACCTCGTTACTCTCTCTCTCGCGTCCCCAATTTTTTCGCATCATTTTTCTTTGTCCCTCCTTTTACGAATCTTACACTCCGGTCAGTGATTCCTCTTCTCTTAGATCTATCTCCTCCTCCTCCTCTCAATTCACTCTTCTTTTCGCATTATGACATTTTTCTCTATCTCGTTCTTCATTTTTTTCTGTCGGTATTTCGTTTTGAATTTAGCTGTACTTTGAAGATTTCTTCTTAAAATTTGCATCGTACTTACCTGAGTTAGTGAGTTTAGATATTTAAATCTTGCTTTTTGAATTTGATTACTTTAAACATACACTTGTGCTGCATAGAATTTATCCATTTCGGGAATTGTACAATGCATGTACAGTGTGTTTCGTTTTGTTTTGTTTTGGTCATCTTCTTTTGGCAATTATTTTGACATTAAAAAGTGTACTGTAGAAATATTAATATATTGAGCAATAATGAGAACTGCAGAAATAAGGGATCAAGGATTTGTACGTCTTTCCATAAATCTCTGTGATCTTCATTTATGTCATAAATTTTATATTTTGTATATAAATGACTCAAGTAATGTATATGAAAATTTTGAGTTTCCTGTATTGGTAGTAATCGTGATTTGGAAATTGGAAAATGCTTTTACTAGAAGGAAAATATGGATGGCTACTTTATTTAACCATGGACTTTGTTGCTCAATTCACTCTTGGACTCCATCTTTTACAGTTAATCTTGTGTTGCGAGCAGCAAAATGGTTGGAAGTGGCCATTTGGACGTCAACGGAACAGTTGAACCATTTTCCGAGGATTTTGATGCGTCCGCTGTGATCAAAGAACCTGTGCCACCCACAGTTGCAGAAAATGAGAAAGTGAAAAGAGCTATAGTACTAGGAAAAAATGTCCACACACTGTGCCTAGAAGTTACAGAACCTGATGCAGATGATGAGATTACTGGGGAAAGGGATGCTTATATGGCAAGTGTATTGTCCAAATACAAAAAATCATTGACTGAAAGGACAAAACATCATTTAGGTTTGACAGCATTTGCTCTTTTAATCTTACTGCTTTCTTGATTTCATTTATGTTGTTGCATTTAGCACAAAGCAAACGCTTCATGATAGGATATCATCGTTGCTTTTGTTTGTTCCAACTAGTATTTCTGTAATTCTGTTCATTTCTATGCAACGTTCAGCCCTGTGATTTCTGATTTGACATACAAGAAAGTTTGTTAACTTGATGGTAATACCAACCAAGCATCAGTGCACACACAATACTTGGCACCAACTTATACTACATGTTTAACCTCACCTGCTTCCCTGTTATCCTCTGTTTGCCTAGTATTCCAGCTGCTGAGTTTTTATTGCTACATTTTCTAATTATCCATGTGGTTTCATTTGAACGCAACAAACATAATGTAACATTTTTTAATTTTTTCTTAAAAAAAAAAACAAAGTGTGTAAAAATCATAATTGAGATTTGATAGTGTCGGTGCATACAAACTTGTTCGTTGTTCAACCCAAAATGTGCGTTTTAGTTATCCTTCATTTGTAGTTGAAATTGTTTAATGTTTAATGTTTTGGTCAAGAATGAGATGCATTTGAGGTTGTGCCTGTGTGAGAAAGTAGATCAAGATTCAATCATGTATAACAGAAGAAGTCTTTATGTCTATTACATGAAGAGTGCTTTTTTCACTAGTTAGAGGGAAACAAAAAATGTTTTATGATCCATTACGGTTCATTAATGCATTTATATTATTCTGGCTTCCATTTTGTGCAAAAATTACCTAGAAGATGTGTAACTTTTCAAGGCCCATATTCATTCTTTTAACCTATGGAGTTTATAGGCTATCTCATATAGTCATATACTCATATGTAATTTGTGAACAATCTATGCCAGGTTACCCTTATAATTTGGATTTCGACTACGGTGCACTCTCTCAACTTCAGCATTTCTCCATAAACAACCTGGGAGATCCATTCATTGAAAGCAATTATGGAGTCCACTCCCGGCAGTTTGAAGTTGGTGTTTTAGACTGGTTTGCCCGGTTATGGGAAATAGAGAAAGATGAGTACTGGGGCTATATGACAAACTGTGGTACTGAGGGCAATCTCCATGGCATCCTAGTTGGGTCAGTTTTAGTTTGACTTTGTTCAACATTTTGTAAATTTAGAAAGAACACGATTATATTATTAAAAATGACATTTGCAGGAGAGAGGTCCTTCCGGATGGAATTTTGTACGCCTCACAAGAATCACATTATTCTGTATTTAAAGCTGCACGCATGTACAAAATTGATTGTGTGAAGATTGCAACTCTTCATGCCGGAGAGATTGATTGTAATGATTTCAAGGCCAAGCTGCTTCTTCACAAAGATAAGCCAGCTATTGTAAATGTGAACATAGGCATGTTTCTTTATCTCTATTGCCCTTCCTCTCCCGCCCTTTTTCTACTTTGCTGATTTGGCTCATACATACAGAACTTTGCAGGTACAACTGTAAAAGGAGCAGTGGATGATCTTGATCTGGTGATAAAGACACTTGAAGATACTGGATTTTCACGTGACAAATTCTACATCCATTGTGATGGGGCCTTGTTTGGTCTCATGATGCCTTTTGTGAAACTTGTAAGTTTCTCTGTTCACGGTACCAGAAATCTTTAAACCTCAGACATGTGCTGTTGAAGTCATATTTGCTATCCCTCTGTTATCTAATTGGAACTCCTATGTATTATTCTACTTTTGTTGTAATTCGTTGTTTTTCATGTCAGCAAATAGCATTTTTGTTCTTGCACGTAACCTTGTCTATGCTATTATAGCTCATTGTTGTTTGTCTTGCATTTAACAATTTACAAGTTTAATTGCTTGCCAAAACAAGATTTGAGACCAATTCCTTTAGTGTTGTACATCTTACCATCTTATTTGAGTTTTTTTTTATATAAGCAATGATGTTGATTATTCTATATTTTGCAATATCAGGCACCAAAAGTCTCTTTTAAGAAGCCCATTGGTAGTGTTAGTGTTTCTGGCCACAAATTTGTGGGGTGCCCAATGCCTTGTGGTGTTCAGATAACAAGATTGGAGCATATCAATGTTCTTTCCAATAATGTAGAATACCTTGCTTCTAGGGATGCCACAATCATGGGTAGCCGGAATGGCCATGCTCCCATATTCCTATGGTATACCCTTAACCGGAAAGGATACAGAGGTTTCCAGAAAGAAGTGCAGAAATGCCTGAGGAATGCACACTACTTCAAGGACCGCCTTAGGGAGGCCGGAGTTGGTGCAATGCTTAATGAGCTGAGCAGCACAGTTGTGTTTGAAAGGCCACATGATGAGGAGTTTGTACGGAAGTGGCAGTTGGCATGCCAAGGAAACATAGCACATGTGGTGGTGATGCCAAACATCACTAAGGGCAAGCTTGATGATTTTCTGAACGAGCTTGTGGAGAAGCGTGCTCAATGGTTTAAAGATGGCAAGTTTCAACAATATTGCATTGCCTCAGAAGTGGGTGAAACCTGTTGTCTTTGCCCTTTGCATAAGAGCAAGTAAAAGTTGTAACAGGTTCCAATCTTAGGTTCAAGGTTTTAGTTGGTTTATGGTGGGGCATATATATATCCATGTTTTATCGAGATTTTGATACACTTGATAACCTATCGATTTTCTTTATTATTGACATTTTTATTTGCACTTGATAGCAACTAGTTCTTAAAGAATTTTAGATTTGTCTTGTTATCAACATTCATTCAAAAAATTTATTGTTTAGCTATCTTATATATTACCTATTTAGCAGAAATAAAACAAACTACTGATGGTGGATTAAATTATCATACTTTAAAAATTTTGTAATCATAAAATATTATAAAAGTCACTTGAGAATTAAAATGTTAAAATGCATTCTTAAGAAACTAATTATTGTAATTTTATAGAACATCATTTGAGAATCAAAATTTCAAAATGCGCATCTGTTAAAATACTAGCATGTTATAACACTCAATTCAAGTTCATCAACATAATAAAACAGGTCATTTTTCTTTGGAAAAAGCGTATTAGTACAAAAGAAAAATGAAGATATACAACTACATGGATCCAGTGTTCATCAATTACACTGCCTTGTTTTGCGTCAAATCCAAATTGTGAACACTACAATGTAGCAGTAAAAAACTTGCTTCCAAATTCTAATAGTGCTCGTAATTCGTAAGTCTCAGATTGCACAAGAGAGCAAACCACCTGTGATTTTTTGCTTCTGTCCTTTTAACTTTGGAGCTACTCATTTATATTTCATCATCTTTTTTAAAGAATAAAATGTGTAGTTTATTTCAATGAATGCTTCATACGTTAACAATATTTTTCTTTTTTGACTGAATATCTATTGTATAACATGTATATAGTATATTAATATGTCCGATCCAACACATCAAATAAACTCTGATCTTTACTCGTTAAGTAATTACAAGATAGTAGCATAACTACTCTCCACTCAGATTATTATCCATCTACAAGTCACTACCTATACTCATCAGCAAGGAAAGGATACTTAGTCTAATCTCATCTAATTTCATCTCACATGATCCTTAACCTAATATCTCTTACAATCTATAATTGACTTTTTTAGGAGTATCTAGAAGTACGCTTTCCACTGTTAAAGACTACAAACTTGGAACTAAAAAAGTAACGACAAATTTTGTTTTAGTTAATATTTGATTATAAAAGATTCCATTATATTATTAATTCACTAATTCGACCAAAATTTATGCACGTAAAAAAGATGTGACATTTTATTTCTCTAGTCACAATTGCTGCTGATTGTATATTCTGTCATAATCTAATTGTAATCAGATTGACTTTGGTGATCCTTTTCTTCTAATAAAAAAACAAATGGCCTGTTGATTCCGTGTAGAGAACACGTACCAAGGTTTTTTATTTTTTACTTTCAAAATGCTCAATTAATGAATGCATGATGCAAGACTAGACCATGGGTATTTTTTTTTTATTAAAAAGGAGGGCCAAAGGCCCAAAACAAAAGCCAACTACGTTGGCACCACTCTCACACTCTTCCTTCTACCTTTGTCATCAGTAAGGAGAGGCATCAGGAAAGGGGGTAGAGTTGCAAAATAGAGAAGGCTGGTCGATATTGACTGAGCTTGCTTTGCCAGTGCATCAGCACAGAAATTAGCTTCGTGAAATACGTGCTTAAACGACACATAAGTCATTTTGCTGCAGAGATCCTCAATGGCCCTAATCAGAGAAAACGTATGATGGTGGCTACTAGATGACCCGTCAATTAATTTCAACGCACAGGAAGAATCAGTCTCTATCTGTAATCTGTTGATTTCCAGCTCCACTGCTAGCTTCATTCCGATGTAGATGGCCCAAATTTCTGCAAATGTTATGGTGATTCTTCCAATTTTCATCATGAAGCCCACCACGAGGTTACCATCTCCATTACGAAGGAGGCCGCCGCAAGTTCCAAAACCAGCGGGTTGGATGACTGAGCCGTCAACATTTAGCTTTATGCACCCATCCACTGGAGGTTCCCAACCGACAAGGTAAGCCTTAGCAGGGTTGAAAATTTTTTTTTTTGCTCTCAGTGAGGTTTATCATATTGTTGTATTACTCTGCCAAATAACTAGAAAGATTATGCACATGAAGGCTGGTAGAAATTTCTGAATTGAAAACTAAATCATTCCGGGCTTTCTAAATATTGTTGTAGACAGTAACAAAGAGGGTAGGCCAAGGAGTCCCACTAATTTTTCGAGTGATCTTGAAGAGATTTGTCTTTAGCCAATCTTGCAAAGGTTGATTAAAGAAACCTCGGGGAAGAGCACTGGTTGACCTGCTAGTCCAGACACTGCAGGAATAGGAACAGTCGTGCAGCACATGGAGCAGAGTCTCTTCATGATCCGGACATCTGGGGCAACTTCCAACCATGGTAAGACCTCTTGTCCTTCCCTTAGAATTTGTAAGAAGATCATTATGGTAGATTAGCCAAGTGAAAGCTCTTAATCTTTGAGGAACTTTAATTTTCCAACACAAATTAAAATTTGTGTCTGATTCTCCATCTCCACTGTAATAAGTAGAATATGCTGATTTGATAGAAAATTCTCCATTAGTATAGGGTAACCAGCTAATACAGTCCGCACCAAGAGAGTAGTGAGGAGCTTTTAGCGTGCGAATAATCTCAGAAATATCTTCAGGGAAATAGCTATTTATCATCTCCCAATTCCACTCCCCATCCCCATTAGTAAAACTTGAGAGCTTCTCGACCATTCTATCTGCAGCGATAGGGCATAAAGATACATCTTTTAGGCTGGTAATTTCTGAAACCCAATGATCAGTCCAAACTGCAATAGATTGTCCATCCCCAATTCTCCAGATCAAATTCCTTTGAAATTGGTTCCAGACTTTCACGATTCCTTTCCAAGCGTTTAAGCAGTTGGCTTTTCGATAGACTTTGGGAATCAAGTTCTCGCCACAGCCGTACTTGGCTTTGAAAACTTTAACCCACAAGCTATCAGATTTCGTCATGAGTCCCCAAGCGAGTTTCATGAGAAAAATGTTATTTGTTTCTTGAGCTTTGTGAATGCCTAACCCGCCTTGATCTTTCGGTTTACACACGGTGTCCCAGCTTAGAGGGTGAATTTTCCTATCTTGATCACTTGAATCCCAAAGGAAGTCCCGACAAATTTTATCAATCTTGTTGCAGACTTCGATCGGAACCTTCATAGTTTGCATAACATAACTTGGAATAGAAAATAAAACGGATTGAACAAGCGTTGCTCTTCCTGCCATGGATAAGGTCTTCATGTTCCAACTAGAGAGTTTGGCTTGCATCTTGTCAATGATATGTTGAAAATGCTGTTTACTACACTTCTCGTGGATCAGCAGAACACCTAAGTATTTTCCCAAATTGCTAGTGAGGGGAATCCCTAGTTCTTGGCTAAGCTCTTCTCTGATATTGCAGTTCACATTTTTGGAAAAGAAAATGCACGACTTATTGAGGCTAACTTTTTGTCCTGAAGATTCATAGAAGATTTTTAGCGCCTCCTTGACAACACCAACTTGGTCCTGGTTAGCTTGCACAAAAAGTACTATGTCGTCTGCAAAGCAAAGATGAGAAAGATTAGGGCCATTCCTAGACATCTTTATAGGTTTCCATTTTTTATTTTCAATAAAAGAAAGGATAAGATGTGATAGTCTTTCAACACAAAGTACAAAGAGATAGGGTGATAGGAGATCTCCCTGTATTATTCCTCTGGATGGTGTGAAGGCCTCAGAAGGAGACCCATTCCAAAGAAGGCTCATGCTAGGAGACGAAATACAGAGATTAATGAGCGTGACGATTTCTTCTGGTATTCCAATATCCCTAAGCGTGTCAATAATAAATAGCCAGTTTAGTTTATCATACGCTTTCTCCAAATCTATCTTTATGGCCATAAGTCATGTGCCTCCATTCCTGGTCCTCATAGTATGGACAAATTCCTGCGCAACTAAAATATTATCCGCACTAACTCTGCCTGGGACAAAGCTAGCTTGGGTATTAGCAATCAAACTGTTCAAGTGAGGTTTCAATCTATCAGCAACAATTTTAGTAACAATTTTATAACACACATTACAAAAACTAATAGGCCTAAAATGAGTAAAATTTTCAGGGGAATGGGTCTTAGGAATAATAGAGATAAAAGTCCGGTTGATGTGAGCTATATTCTCTGGCTCTCTAAAAATCAACTTTATCCACTCAGTAAGGGACTCAGCCACAATCTTCCAAGAATGTTGAAAAAACTTGGCAGGTAGCCCATCGCTTCTTGGAGCTTTTCAACTTCCCATACTAAAGGCTGTCAGCTTTATTTCCTCTATTGTGACTTCTCTTACGAGTTGTTGCTTTCCTTCCTCTGAGATAGTAGGGAATCGACCTGCAATAGAAAACATAGGCAAATCAGGATTATATTGATCAGGTAAATATAAAGATTTGAAAAAAGAGGCTCCCATAGTCTTAAGAATATCCACATCTTCAATCCAACTTCCCTCATCATTCTTTAGAATAAGGATTTTGTTTCTCTGTCTTCTTCCATTAGCTTTCTGATGGAAGTACTTAGAATTCTTATCGCCAAAATTTATCACATTACATCTAGACATTTGTTGTCAATAGCTTTCCTCCTGAATAGTAATAATCTCATACTCCTTCCAAAGATCCTTCTGTAGCTTTTCTAAGAAAGGATTCGTATTGAAAGAGAGGCTGCAATTAATACCATCCAGCCTTGTGAAAAGCCTACGCTTCTTTTGAAAAATATGTCCAAAAGTGTGAATATTCTAATATTTGGCATTTCTCACAAAAACTGAAATATTTTCCAAAAGGTTTCCTTGTTTGTCCCAACTCTGCGCCACCAGATTGTTGTAATATTCATGAATTAACCAAGGTGCCAGCAAGCGGAACGGTCTCTCCCCTCCTTGGACAGTGGCGATGTTGAAATCGAGGAGAAGTGGTAAGTGGTCAGACTTGAGCTTTGGAAGGTGTCTAACCCCTGCTGTCGGAAACAAACTACAAAAATCAATGTTACAAATGAATCTGTCCAGTCTTCTCTTGACCTTTCCTCTCTACCAAGTGTACGGTGGGCCAGAGAAGTCTAAAGAATTTAAATTGCAATTTCTCATGCAACTAATGAATCTATTGGTATCTTGTGAGAGGTTAGAGTTTCCCCCAGTATCATCCAAAGTGGCAACCGAGTTAAAATCCCCTCCAAGACACCAAGGGCCATTAATCCCCATAGCTAACTCTTCTAATTTATTCCAAAGGCTGCTTCTATTTCTTACATGAGGGCTACCATAAATAGCAGTAAGCCACCATGGTTCCTCTTGTTTATATCTAACTTTCAAGTGCACAAACTGTTTCTCAATGATCTCAGGTTCGATATTCTAAAGAGACTTGTTCTAAAGGCACCAAATGCCTCCCGCAAAACCATCAGCGTCACTAATGCACCAGGAATCGAACCCTAGCTTCTTGATAGTAGCTTCCGCTTTATGTCCTGAAATATGAATTTCCAGTAGAAAAATTAAGTTAGCATGATATCTATAAACAAGGTCTTTAATGATAAAAGAGAACCCCTTAGAGGCAGTTCCTCTGCAATTCCAAGAAATAATATTCATGATAACAAAGGAATAGGGAAAAGAAAAATCCTCCTGAAGAAACCAGGAATTTAAGCCTCCATAGGCCTGTGGTCAGGAGAAACAAGCTCCTTCTTTCTCTCGAGAGTTGAATCAACTCCTTCTTGGGATTGGACTTCCATCATGCTTTCATCCAGGTTTAGTTCTCCCGGGTCTGGTGGCTCTTGTAGTTCACCAGCACTCTGTTGTCCATAGGCTCCTCCGCCCATGAATTTTGATATAAGGGCAGTGGTGTGGGGGTCAGAGAGGTCAGTGATGTTCAGGTGGGACTCCTGTTTGCTTTTAGCAATTTCTTTGCTTAATCTGGAAAACTGTCTCTAATAATCTTGATGTTTGACTTCCTTCTCTTTTGAAAGATTTTTATGCTTATTTTGAGATTCTAACTTATTTGGTTTCAAACCTGGTTCAGCCTTCTGTTTTTCCTTTGTTTGATGATTCTGATTTGGTTTATTTTGTATTTTCTTGCTTATGTCAGCACCCTTCTCCTTAATGATGGTGATGGCTTGTTTCTGTTTCTGTGCAGATCTTGCATTATTTGGTTGATTATTCTGTTTGATATGGACCTGCGTGTAATTTCTTTCCTTTTCCATATTTGGTTGGCTAATTTTTCCTCCATTGTGGGCCTGCTGACCCTCTCTTCCTTGATATTCCTCTGCCAAATTTTGAAATCTGGATGCACTTTCACCTTCCTTTTTTTCTTTAGGAGTATCCCCCATTTTCGGCTTATTCCTTCTTTGACTTCTCTTAACTAACATCCATGAACCAAACAAATTTTCTGCTTGATTTTCCTCTCCAGCCGCAACGGTCTCATTATTTAAAGCAGATTCTTCTCCTTTTTTGGAAATGTTCTTTGGGATTTCAATGTCTGGATTCTGATTCGGTGTGACTAATTACTCTTTCCTATTTTGTTGATTCTTCCCATTAATGGTTTCCTTATTTTTCTCCTTTTCCTTTTCAGCATTTGCCGCTAATCCTCCATCTCCACTAACCGCCGCCGCTGCCACCATGGGGATGACACCTGCGGATTCCTGACATTGATCAAGCTTGTGACCGTATCTCCCGCACTTGAAACAGATTTCATGAAGGCCCTCGTATTCGATGTGGAATTCTTTTCCTAAAGCTAAGAAAGAGGGAACTAACTTGTTCTTTAGATCAATCTCAACGCAAATACAAGCAAATTTTCCTCTATAGTGGATGGAGGTTAATTCGTCAACTTTAAGCATTGTACCCAAAGATTTTCCAACCTTCCAGAGGAAATATTTGTTGTACAACTCTGCTGGTAAATTAGGAATTCGTACCCACACAGCAATTTTCTGTACTTGTGTCTCCATTGGCATAAAGAGGGGGGTCTCCATCTTTGCACAAGAAGGTAGTGGTCCGCTATCATCCATGGCCCTTCAAACAAGGCATGTCCATAGTCTTCTTGACTTCCGAAGCTCACAAGAAAGAAGTTTCCCACTAGATCCATGACCCGGATAAAGCCTTTCTTAGCCCACCTTCGCTGCACCCATCGGTCTATAGCCTGGAGATTAACCAGTTTTCCAAGAGGCTTGACAATCAAAGAGAACTTCCATGTTCGACACCATTCTTCATATTCTTCTAGAGACACCTCAATATTAGGCTTTGGATTGAAGGGAGTCTGATTCTCCATATTCATATCCATGGGGTCGGATTTAGCGATATAGTCCTCTGCCACAAGTTCAACAATTTCATCAGGATTTAGTTTTTCAAATCCATTGTTGACTACCATATCACGATATGATTTGATCGACTGTTGATCAATTTCTGGGACGATGGTGTTCTTAATATGTTGATCGGTTGTAGGGGTTTCATCTGACTCTATCTCTGTTTCTGTAGACTTTTCTTCGATACCTTCCATGGGGCTGTCATACTAATTAGCCCCATCCATTTTTACTTTTTTTGTGCTCCTGGTGATGAGGTCTTCTTCTTCCGGCGATCTCTTGTTGATTTCAAAAGGTTGGTTTTCGGTGCTCATAGAGAGATTTTCCTGGGAATTCAGATTACATGTACATTTATTTAGACCATGGGTATTTGGCATATTGGATATGTTTAATGGACGGTCATGGTTAGAGAACATAATGTATTGCTTAATCTATGCTTATTAATTAGCATCTGGAATTATGCCAAAACAGATTTTACTTTTTAGTACAACTTCAGTAGCTAAATTAATGAAGTTGCGGGTGATATAATTGAAGTTTGGGGTAAAGTATTAAATCGGTCTTCTACATTTGGACATAATTCTGTTTTGATTTTTAAGATTTAAAGTGTCTTATTTGAATTTAAAAAAGTTTTATTTAGCTTTAATTTAGTCCTACCGTGATTTCAAAGTTAAATAATTAACGGAATATCTAATCTGTAGAACAAGTACAAATTTGAAAGGCACAAAATCAACCGTAGATGTATCAATACATTTATTTATCATTCTCCTTAATTCTATAGAAAACATTTCATTTAAATTGTAAGAAAAATGATAAATAAATGTATTGATACATCCTCGGTTGATTTTGTGCTTCTGCTTGTACTTGTTCTCTAGATTATCAATCTTGTTCGTAGGACATTCCATTAATTATTTTTTGATCTCACGGTGGGACTATATTAAAGCTAAATAAAACTTTTTTTTATTCAAATAAAATACTTTAAACTTTAAGAACCAAAATAGAATTACGCCCAACGTAAAATACTAATTTAATACTTTACCCTTAAATTTTGTATATACTCACTTACATTTTGAATTATTCACTTTATATCGTTGCAACTTTGGAATCCACTGCGTAAAAATTTCAACTAATATTCCTTGAGATTGAATTGAAACATAATTCATTAATAAATGTATAAAAATATTATTATAGATCAAAATCAACCATTAAAATTAGTCATAATATATTTATATATAAATATATGTGTAATTTAATTTATTTTTAATATATATTTATATTTTAATATATATTTTATATTAATGACTTAATTTAATGGTTAATTTTGCTTTACATGGAACATAGTCTTATAAATATATCATATATGTACACATGGATTTGCAGTCAACGTTGGTAAAAAAAACGCTACTCTTATCATTGTAGTTTTCTTAAGCGCGTGAATCTCACCTTTAATTACTTTCATAATTCACATTACGTTTTTCTTTTTTCTTTTTCTTTTCAATCTCAGATATCCTGATGAAATTATTAAGATGCTGGATTGTAGATTTTCATTATATAAAGGATATAAACTGTATATCAATTTAATATGTATGTCAATTTCACAATTAGATAGCTAAAAAATTTTATAATTATTTTTATTAATTATACATGTGCAATATACATCCCTCATATCCATATATATTATTAATAATTTTTTTCCGGGGGGAGTGGGAGGGGGAGGAGGGGCAGGGTTAAAGGCATTATTGCTAACTTGTCTTAGGGGCAGTCCAGCTCGATGGTGTACATATTTTGATTCCAATTTATGGAGAACTTTGTTCTTTTAATTCACCTTTTCGCTACTGTTTCAATGTTTCTTCTTTAAGTTTTCGTGTGATCAGACTCAGGTTCAGGCTATACGAAGCTATTTAACATACGCATTATGACGAACTCCTTTCACATACATGATAGGGGAATAAAGAGTTTAAGTTCCAACATAGAATTTAAATTTTAAAATATGAAATGAAATATTATACATAAAGAAGAGAAATTGAGAACATATGATGATCAAAGAGAAAAGAAATTAGTAGACGCATTCTAATATAATTATAATGAACGCGATTATTGTTATATATGTTTATCCGATAATCATTTTCCTAAAATAAGAGTTTTTATCTTATTATCTAGGTTAGACACTACCGTGGTAAATATAAAAAGAAAATAGGGCTTATGTATTCCATATCCAATAATAATAGCGATAATATAAATTAAACATCCCCAGTTAAACCAAGATAAATACATAAATAAAGATCCCCTGTATTGTAGCATGCATGCGCAGCCCAAAAGTAATGTCTATTTGCTACCTGCTTCTTATTGCTGAGGATTCCTAATTTGCTTCATTATTAGAAGCTTTATTACTAAGGACAGATTTTGGTAGAAGCTAAGGGGTTGGATCACCATTAATGTTTACTTGAATAATGCCACCAGCTATATTATTATCAATTCAGCTACGTTACCAACAGTGTTTTTGATAATTTCTGCCAACTTTTATTTATAACTGTGTTTAATGGAAGTATTTTTGTGGATGTGTCTAATCCTATTACTATTACAAACGTTTTGAATGAAAGATAGATTGATCAAACTTAACAATGAGTTACATTTTAGAATTTATTAATCATATATGATGAGTAGTCTTTTAATTTATTTTTAAAAGACTAAAGTTACAGCTACACATATACTACTCGAATTGTGACAATATCTAAGATATAGAATAAAATTTATTGATAATAACACCTTAACCTTATGAGTAAAACTAAGTTGATGCTAAAAATTTTGATCATGTGATTCAAATAATTATTTATTTATTGACTGAAATTAGTCACAACAACATACAATAAAAAAATAGTGTCAGTAATAGTAACTTAAATTTTAATAGTACTAATGTACTTCTAATAATTTAAGATTCGAAGAATTTTATGACATATAGAAACTAAAGAACCACATGCTGCTGTAGCAATAAAATTTTGCATGATAATTTAATCCACCATTTCTTGCGAACTTCATAGTCAGAACCGGTCTAAACAGCATTGCTGCTCATCTTAACCATGGAGTTGGCAAAATCCACATAGAAAGGAGGAGGCGCAGCCAAGTATCTCCGAACAAAGCCGTTGGTTGAAGGGTCAGTCCAAAGAAGCTGATCGGAGCGAAGGATTCCATGGCCCCTGAGGAGATTGAACAAGTATGATATGTCGAATCTGAATTGGCTTCCAGTGTCCACTACTCACCTACATGCATGTTGATGTTTATATATAATAATCACAGTAAAAGATAAGTTTAACCCCTTAGCCTAAGTCAAGAGTAAAGAAAACTACTCTAAAACTAATGAAAACATTCTATCAAACACCTAGTGTGCAATAAAAGTAAACATCACAAAATACAAGAATTAATGAAACCCATAACCAACATAAGAAGAAATCAACAATAATAATGAAGATAAACATAAAAAGGACATGGAAACATAAAATTGCATTAAAAGAAAATTAAATCCACAAGAGTGCATGAACATAAAAGTAACAAAATAGAGAAATTAACAAGTAAAACTAGAATAGCAAAGATGTAATAACAAGAAATTAAAAAGGGAAAACTAAATCAAAACAAGAATTAAAAGTTGGATCTAAGAGAATTAAACCTAAACTACCCTAAATTCTAGAGAGAAGGGAGAGCTTATCTCTCTAGAATTCTACCTACAACATGATGAAAACTATCCTATGGCTTCTCCCCCTCCCCCCCCCCCAAATCTCTTGCCATCCTTGGGTTCAAAAGCATCATAAATGAGTTGGATTTGTGCCTCCTTGAGCTCAGAAATCGCCCCGCGTTTTCCCTTTAAGTGAGTCATGTGACCAACGTCACGCATGCGCGTGGATGACGCGTACGTGTCTCTTGATCTCTGGTCACGCGTGCGTGTGGGTGACGCGTGCGCGTCGCTGGCAAATCTCCTTCTCATGCGTACGTGTGGGTGACGCGTGCACCTAGCCTTCAGTTCAGCAAATCTTCATTTCTTCATGAATTCTCCATTTTTGCATGCTTTTTCTTCATTCCTTCAACCCAATCTTTGCCTTCTAATCCTGAAATCACTTAACAAACATATCAAGGCATCGAATCGAATTAAAGTGAATTAAAATTATCCATTTTAGGGCCTAAAATGTATATTTTCACTCTCAAGCACAAATTAGGAGAAATTCACAAACCATGCTATTCCATTGAATAAATATGAGAAAAATTGATAACATCTCCTAAATTCAACACAAGATAAACCACAAAATTGGGGTTTATCAATGGTCTACTGAACGAAGATTTCAGAAGGCACCTTACCACTAAGCCCGTTTGGATGATGCAAGAAATTAAGAATGTAGCGAGAGAATACATCAATGACGAAGAGGTTAGGCAGGTAGTGGCAGCCGACTAACCATCCTTCTCGCCAGCCCGCCTACTCGGAAAAACCAAGAGAAGCCCCTAGGGAAGGAGTGTCGAAGCAGTCTAAGCCGTTTCCTCTCGTGGAAAAGTTCACGAATTATACCCCACTCGCGGCCCCAATAACGGAGGTGTACCAGCAAATTGCGGACAAGG
Organism: Arachis ipaensis; assembly: GCF_059453495.1. NCBI lineage: Eukaryota > Viridiplantae > Streptophyta > Magnoliopsida > Fabales > Fabaceae > Arachis > Arachis ipaensis. The sequence continues at coordinate 25,877,815 of NC_142436.1, forward strand.
GGATCCTGTCAAAGCCCCGACAACTGAAGGACAGGACAGGCGGGAACAAGAGCTTATACTGCGACTATCACAAAGGTTTTGGCCACAAGACGCAAGACTGCTTTGACTTAAAGGACGCCTTGGAGCAAGCCATTCGCAAAGGGAAGCTGACTGAGTTCTCCCAATTCATAAGGGAGCCGAGAAGAAGGGAACACGAGCGATTCGAGGAAGATTGCAGGCGGGTTGTGAAACCAAAGCAAGCGCCAGCTGAGAACGCTGACAACGCCCCTACGGTAGTTGTCAACGTCGTGATCGGGCGAGACGCGCCCCTCAAGTCTAAGTCGGCAACAAAAAAGGATGTCAAAGTCTTAGTCGTGTCATCCGGAAGCCACAGAACTCAATCCGAGGATCCCCCGAGGATATCCTTTAGCCCGGAAGATCAATGGCTTTGCGAGCTTTCGGAAAACCCACCCATGGTGATCACGGCAAGAATCAGGACGGGCCTAGTCAAACGGATTCTCGTTGACACTGGCGCTGACTCAAATATCATGTTTAGAAACGTGTTCGATGCCCTGGGACTCAGGGAAACCTACCTCAAGACCTATCAACACAGGGTCATAGGCCTTGCGGACAACTGCATAAAACCCGACGGGATAATCGCCCTTCCGGTCTATATAGGTTCAGGTGAAGAAAAGAGGTCAGTAATGGCAGAGTTCATTGTCTTGAGAGATTCTACAACCTACAATGTCATCCTGGGAAGGAAGACAATCAATGAGTTCTCAGCCATAATATACACCAAGTTTTTGGCTATGAAGTTCGTCACGGACGCCAGAACCGTCGATTCCATCAGAGGAGATCTAGAAATGGCCGTCGCATGCGACAACGCCAGTTTCTCCCTGAGGAAGAAGTCGAAGGAGGCATCCAAGGTTTTCCTAGCCGATTTGGATGCAAGAATAGACGATAGACTAAGGCCAGAACCCCAGGGGGACTTAAAGAAGTTTCGAGTTGGGAACACGGAGGAAAAGTTCACTTTCGTGAACAAAAACCTCCCCCACAACCTAAAAGAGCCTGTCATGGAGGCTATCAGAGCAAACGGTGAGCTTTTCGCTTGGACTCCTGCCGACATGCCAGGGGTGGACCCCGAGTTCATGTCTCACCGGCTCACCTTAAAACCAGATGCTAACCCCATAGCACAGCGAAGGAGGAAAATGTCGCAAGAAAGGTCTAACGAGGTAGCCAAACAGACGGCCAGCCTGTTAGGCGCCAGATTCATCAGGGAGCTCGAGTACTCGACATGGCTGTCAAACGTAGTGCTCGTCAAGAAAGCCAATGGGAAGTGGAGGATGTGTGTCGATTACTCGGATCTCAACAAGGCGAGTTCGAAAGACTCTTTTCCCCTTCCAAACATTGATGCCCTGGTTGATGCAGCAGCGGGATACCGATTCTAAAGTTTAATGGATGCGTACTCTGAGTATAACCAAATATCCATGCACCGACCTGATGAGGATAAGACGGCGTTTATAACGCCAACTGGTACTTACTGTAACAAAATGATGCCGTTCGGACTAAAAAATGCCGGAGCAACCTACCAAAGGCTAATGAACAAGGTTTTTAGCGATCTTATCGATAGATCGGTTGAGGTTTATGTCGATGACATTCTGGTAAAACTAGCGAGCCAAGTGACCTGGTCGGAGACCTAGAGGCTGTCTTCGAGTCTCTCCGTAAGCACAACATAAGACTCAAACCCCTCAAGTGCGCTTTTACCATAGAGGCCGAGAAGTTTCTCAGCTTCATGATAACACAAAAGGGAGTATAAACTAACCCAGACAAGTGTGAAGCCATCTTACAAATGACGAGCCCAAGGTGCGTCAAGGACGTGCAATGGTTGGCTAGGAGACTCGCCGCTTTGTCCCATTTCCTCGGTGCCTCGGCGGCAAAGCCCTCTTTTTCTTCAATCTGATGAAAAAAGGAATAGCCTTTGAATGGACCTCGGCCTGTGAAGAGGTATTCTGCCATTTCAAAAAGATACTATCGGCACACCCTGTCCTCGGCAGGCCAAAAGAAGGGGAGACATTGTTTTTATACCTGGCAGTAACGAACCAAGCCTTGGCGGCCGTCCTCGTCCGATAAGAGGATAAGATTCAACAACCGGTGTTTTTCATCAGCAAGGCACTCCAAGGAGCAGAGCTAAGATATACCAAGTTGGAAAAAGTGGTCTATGCTTTGCTAACCTCGTCTCGGAGGTTGAGGCAATACTTCCAAGGACACCCGATCACTGTCAGATTTGACCAGACCATTTGCCAAGTGTTACAAAAACCCGACCTGGCAGACCGTATGATGACATGGACGGTTGAACTATCTCAATACAACTTACACTACGAACCCAGGCATGCGATCAAGGCCCAGGCAATGGTAGACTTCCTGGTAGAGGTAGTTGGTGACACATCCGAGAACACGAGCACACGGTGGAAGCTCTATATTGACGGAGCCTCCAACCAAGCGTTTGGAGGGGTAGGGATAATCCTCGAAAGCTCGGCTGGGATGACTTATGAACAATCCATCAAGTTTGACTTCCCAGTCTCTAACAACCAGGTGGAATATGAAGCCTTGATAGGGGGTTCGCTCCTAGCCAAAGAAGTTGGAGCGTCACGAGTCGAGGTAAATAGTGACTCCCAAATCATTACCTCCTAAGTCAACGGGACATATTAATCTAGAGACTCCTTACTCCAGAAGTACTTGGAAAAAGTGAAAAAGTTGTGCAAAGGATTCGAAGAGGTCATGATTCAACATGTACCCAGAGAAAGGAATGCGAGAGCTGACCTCCTATCAAAGCTAGCAAGCATAAAGCTAGGCACGGGAAACCGGTCTTTAATTCAAGGGCTGGAAAAGGAGCCTTCAATAACCTTCTACGTGACACAAGCACTGAGCCCTCCCTCGTGGATCAATCCGATCCTCCATTTCTTGGAGGACGGCGAGCTCCCTAAGGACGAGAGGGATGCTAGAACGGTAAGACGTGATGCGGCCAAGTACGTAGCGATACAGGGCCATCTGTACAAACAAGGACTTAATCAACCCCTGCTGAAGTGCTTGCGCCCCAACTAAATGGACTACGTCCTTAGCGAAGTCCATGGAGGATGTTGTAGCCATCATATCGGGGGAAAGGCATTGGCCAGGAAGCTCGTTAGAGCTAGATACTATTGGCCTTCCATGATGTCGGACGCATAAGAGTTCGTGAGGAAATGTAGAAGATGCCAAGAGAACGCCAACTTTCACAAGTCCCCGGCGGTGGAGTTAAGCTCAATGATGGCCTCCCGACCTGTTGCTCAGTAGGAGTCAACCTCCTAGGTCCATTTCCAGTGGGTCCTGGTCAGGTTAAATATCTAATCGTGGCCATTGACTACTATACCAAGTGGATTGAGGCAGAGCCAATACCAGTATATCGTCGGCAAACTGTCGAAAGTTAATGTGGAGACAAGTGGTCTCCAGGTTTGGAATCCTTGAGGTCGTTATCTCGGAAAATGGGACGCAGCTCACGGATAAGAAGTTTGGCGAGTTTCTTTCAAGATTGGGGATCAAGCAGAAGTTCTCTTCAGTTGAACATACACAGAGAAATGGCTAGGTAGAATCTGCAAACAAGATCATCCTCTAAGGCCTAAAGAAACGACTAGACCAGAAAAAGGGCTCATGGACAGACGAGCTAGCCTCGGTCCTGTGGTCGTATAGGACAACGCCACAATCTTCTACCGGGGAAATGCTTTTCCGACTTACCTACGGAGTCGACATGGTAATCCTTGTGGAAATTGGGGAACCAAGCCTAAGGCTATTTCTTGGGGGCGTTGAGGAGGCAGTGGAGAAAGACCTGATCGACGAAACAAGGAAGATGGCCCATTTGACAGAAACTGCGTTAAAGCAAAGGCTAGCTTTAAGGTAAAATGCCAAAGTACTGAAAAGGAGTTTCGAACTAGATGACCTAGTGCTACGGCAAAATGACATCGGGTTACCTACTCCAGGAGAAGGCAAACTAATGGCTAATTGGGAAGGCCCATACAGAGTAAGAGAAGTACTCGGTAAAGGGGCCTACAAGTTGGAACGTCTGAACGGGAGCAAGGTGCCAAGAACGTGGAACGCGGAAAACTTAAAAAGATTCTACTCTTAAAAGGCGACCCTGTGATTTAATGGTTTTTTTATTTCGTTCATTATTTCTCGTTACTTTGTTATCTCGTTCTATTATAAATATTTCATTCATCACTGTTCGTTAGTTTGTTATCTCACTTTGTTATCTCGTTCCATTATAAATGCCATGAACATTTGCATTTGTGTCATTTCACAAATTTTGAAGTTACATGTTCTCTTTATTTTTCCCTTCACGGTTAACCGGGACTGATCACCCCAGAAGTCCTAGTCGGTGCAACGAGCACCACAAAGGCAAAAGCCTACAACCTACCCGCCAAACGATAAAGCTAGAAAATAGAGAGCTAAAAATATTCTCCAAAGGTAACTAATCGGCCCAAAAATGATATAAAACAAGTCATGATAAGTGTCACAAAATAAGGGCATCACATCGGCCCGATAAGTCAAAGTATCACAAAATAAGGGCATCGCATCGGCCCAATGAGTTAAAGAAACAAATTAAAATTACAGGACAAGTCCAAAACAACAAAGTCACAAAGGGGGTCCCGACTTCTTGGGGATGTCCACAATCTTGCCATCCTGAACCATTTTGAAAGCCCCAACCAAGGAAGTATCAAGATCAGGAGCCAGGACAGCAACCTGAGCTTTGATCCCGTCCTCGGTAGCCTTGATGACCTTCTTGGCATCCCTCACAAGGTCTTTGTTTTTCTTCTTCAGAGAAGTGGCCTCTTTTTGAGCGACCTGGGCCGACCTCTCTACCTCGATGTGCTTCTCCTCCAACTTTTTTAATTTTTTCTCCAACTCTTTAACTTTGGCTTCAGCAAAAACGGCTTGACCTCAGGCAGTGTTCAATTCCTTAGAGACAGAGAGGTCACGCTCCACCAACTTGTTGATCTTGGAGGCGTCTTCCTCCGCTCTCTTCTCTTTCTCAGCAAGTTGGGTTTTCAACTCAGTAATGTCCTTCTGAGAAGCACGAAGTTTTCCCTCCAGAGCCTAATCCTAAGCCAGAACGGGCTCCACCTTCTGGGAAATAACTGCGGCTCGGAGGAGACTGCGATAAGTCCACTTTGCTTGAGTAGTGAGGTCCTCCTCCTAGAAGAATTCTTCAGTCCCTGGGAGGAGCTGAGAATCAACAAAATGGCCATAATCAAAGCTCCTTTCCATCATTGTCAAGGTCTTTTCGGTAGGACCTTTTTGTTTCTTGGGGTTGGGGATAATGGTCAAGTCAGGGTCAGCTTCAAAACCAGCCCCTGCTATTGGATCGGCTCTTCCACAACACCCTTCGAAGGATGATCGGGTTGGGCATTACCAGAAGGCAAGGAATCACCTTGATTTTCAACTGCAGTCCAACCACTCCCCTCGCCGAAGACATCGGGACCCGGGACCTCTGAATGGGTTGCCGAGGAGTCGTCGTCATCGCTTTCGTCAAGAAAGTGTGCCATCAGCTCCGCCATGGTAGTCTTCCCGTCAGCTATAGAAACTACAAGGAAAACGCAAGTAAAGAAGTCAGGAACCAAGTTTTAATGAGAAACTCCAAAGGAAACGAAAGAGAGATTAATCGAAAGAATGGGGGAATAACCTACCGACGTGGGCCCGACCGATTTCCCGATCACCCAATAACAAATGGGGATTAAGGTTTCGAGGGCCAAAGATCGCCAACAAGATGTCAGCTATCTGGTCGTCCTCCTAGTGTAATCCATCATAAGTCACCTTTATTAAGTATTCAGAGCCAGTCCCGAAGCTCCAGTAGGTTGGGATCTGTCTCTCTCCTTCCATCGTCAGCCAGAACAGATGGAAACTCTGAACTGGCCTGACCTTAAAGAAGGTTCTTGATAAACCCCATTTTGAGGGTTTGTCTTGTAGTAATTTTAGGGAATTTTATCACCATTTACCCACATTTATCCAAGGAAATAGCATGGTTTCATGATTGTCTCCTAATTTGTGCTTAAGTGTGAAAAAATGCTTTTTAGGCCCTTAATTGGTTGATTTTAACTCACCTTTGATTGCACTAGATGCCTTGATATGTTTGTTAGTGATTCCAGGTTGAAAAGGCTAGGAATAGATCAAAGGAATGAAGAGAAAAGCATGCAAAGTGGACAAATCATGGAAAATCAAGGATTGAGAGAAATTCACTCCACGTGCACGCGCAATAGACGCGCATGTGTGAAACGATAAGGTCGCATGGCGACTCGTACGCGCACATGATGCGTACGCGTAGATAGTAATTTGTCAAGCGACGCGTACGCATGACCCACTTAAAGTGAATCTGCTGGGGGCGAATTCTGGGCTTCCCAGGCCCAAAGCGAACTCACCTATGATGCTATTTAACCCAATGAATGAAGAGGAATCAATCATCTAGTCTTAGTTTAGTTTAGTTTTAAGTTTTGGAGGGAAAGTTAGTTTCTAGAGAGAGAAGCTCTCACTTCTCTCTAGAATTAGGATTAGGATTAGGTTTTAGTTTTCTTCTTCTAGATCTAGATCTTCTTCTTCTCTTGCTTCAATTTTCCTTTAGTTTTATGAATTCTTATATAGATCTCTATTTCTCTTTCAATACAATTTATGATTTCCATGCTTTTTTCATGTTTGCTTTGATTTTCTATTATGGATCTATTGCCTTTGTAGTTAGATCTCTCTTTAATTCTTGCAATTTATGTTGTTTACTTTTATTGCCTTTTATGTGTTTGATAAAATGTTTCTTTTAGCTATGAATTAGATTTTGTTCCTCTTGACCTAGGTAGAGTAATTGGTGACTCTTGAGTTATCTAATTCCTTTGATTGATTGATAATTAGAAGTTGCTAATTGACTTGAATGCCACTAAAGCTAGTCTTTCCTCTAGGATTTGGCTAGGACTTGTGGAATCAAGTTAATCCATCCACTTGACTTTCCTCCATGGTAAGAGGTTAACTAAGTGGGAGTAATGGATAATTGTGGTTACAATTGAGGAGGATAACTAGGATAGGACTTCTATTTCTCATACCTTGCCAAGAGCTTTGTTAGTTGTTAGTTTATTTCCTTTGCCATTTACATTTCTTGTCTATTACCTCAAAAAACTCCAAACATACTTCATAACCAATAACAAGAACACTTTATTGTAATTCCTAGGGAGAACAACCCGAGGTTTGAATACTTCAGTTATTATTTTTAGGGGTTTGTTACTTGTGACAACCAAATTTTTGCATGAAAGGATTATTGTTTGGTTTAGAAACTATACTTGCAACGAGAATTCATTTGTGAATTCTAGACCATCAAAAATCCACTCATCAAAGGGATGTAGAACAATTCACGGCCGCCTTGGATGAGGTGGTAAACCGGTTAGCATCCCAATGCTTGAACACTCAAGGAACTCCCATGGCCACATGTGAAGAATCCAAGGAAGAGTATAGCAAGAATGAGAGATTGGAAACTCCGGTGGATAATGAGGGAAGTTGCTTTGTGTTGGAACAATTGGAGGAACCCTATGATTGATGAAGACAAGGAAGAAGTGGTTGAAGATTTAAGAGATGCGAAACCTCCATGGGAACATAGAGTTGAAGAAAATCCCACCGAGAAGATTGAATTTGATGCTAAGGAGGAATGTGCACAACCTCCAAGGCATATTCCATATGAAAAATTGGATGGGATAGAGCAAGAATTGAATTCCCTTGGCAATGAAGATCAAGCATCAAATCCTAGTGGTGAAGAATCCTTTGAGCTTGAAGAGCCTTCTCCCGATGAGATAGAAAGTAATGTGGAGGTAAATTTCCCTCATCCTCCCATCTATGATTTGAGTAAGGAAAAAGAGTTGGATAAAATTGTCGAACAAAGGATTGAGATTAGGAGATCTTGTGAGGAAGTGGAGGTCCTTAGAAAAAGGAGGATGGAATATGCTTTGTCAAGACCCTTAGAAGCTTCTTTACCTAGGTTGTCATCTACTTCTATATTTTAGTAGAAAAAATTCATTTCTATTAGCTTTATTATCCCACTTGAGTATGGCTTGCTTAAAACGGATGGTTAACTTAGGATGCTTTGTGGGATGAAGCGTAAAAGAAAGATGTTTCGTAGTTGGCGTTGCAAATCAAGGCTCATTATGGTTGATACATCAAACATGCAATATAAAGGTTGGAATAGTGCTCAACTAGATGGGTCTAAGAGGGTTGTTGGGCACTTCATTGAGAATTCATCTAACTTGCGACCCGGATGGACTAATAATGATCAACTTCAATATGGGTGTGAAAATAAAGTGCGGAATCCCGGATTACAAGAAGAGGATCAACTTTGGGAGCCCCAAGCTTGTGAAGAACTCCATCAAGACTTGGTGCAACACATGAGAAATCCTGGGGCACAATGGAGAACCAAGCATTGGTGGGAGTTCAAAGATGAATTTAAGCACAAGCCACCTTGAGAGGAGCTCTCCATAAGTCCAACTTAAGGATAATAAACAAAAGTTCTAGGTGGGAGATACCCCACCATGGTAAATTCTTTTCATTTTTCTCTTTTGTACATATTGGTAAAAGTAGTTTAATTTCATGTTTTGATTAGTTTGTTGAGTTTATTTGGTAGTTTAGTATGTTAAATAAGGTTTTGTGGTGTTTTGGTAGCTGTTTAGAGGTTTGGAATGCCTGGTTTGGTGCAAAAACATGAAAAATTTTGAAAAATAGAGCATCAACCCACGCACACACGTGCTATACGCGTACGCGTGCCTCAAGCTTTTCGGCTAATCCACGCGCATGCGTCATCCATGCGCACGCGTGGATACAAATTTTTCCATTCTATACATTTTTCCGAGAGTTGTGCCTACATCGCGCAAACATTGTGCCTTTGGAACAAGGCTACTCACGCTTACGCGTACAGGACGCGTACGCGTCGCTCTCCAAATAAGCCATCGACGCGCACGCATGACACACGTGTACACGTCGCACCCATTCCACTACCACCCATGCGCATGCGTGATGCACGCGCACGTGTGGATGCCCTTCCTTCACTCCACTTCCTTTCTTCTCCTCTTTCCATTTCTTTCTTTCTTCTTTCTTTTTCCCCTCTCCTACCATCATCCAACACTCCCAAACACCAACTATAACCAATTCTTTTAATTGGTTAGTTAGTTAAATTAGTTATATTTTCACTTCATTTCTATTTTCCATAATAAGTGTTGGATTATTAATTTCGTTTACTATACATTGCTTCTTATTATCAACTAAATGCTATCTTAGCATAATTTTTTTAGATATTCATTGTTGGATTTTATTGTCGAGGTTATATTTTGATACTTGGTTTTAAATTTTTCATGCTTAATTTTGTGAATACCAAGTACGTGACCTTGCCTCAAGCTTTTAAATCTTTTTGAATTGCATGATTTGGCCACCATGTAATTTGAATTCTTTTCTTTGATTAGGCAATTACTCAATGGATGTTGTGCATTTATCTTCATGCATCATGCTCCTTGGTCGCACGCATCCATATGTTTTTTTTTTCTTGAATGCTTTCGTGCTTCTTTATAGCTTGTCTCAACTTACAAGCTTACTTAAAGTATTTCAAGCACACTAGAATAAGTGAAATATATGCTTCTTTTGTGACACAACTTTTTATGCTAGTGTGTGTTCAAGACCGCATGCATCTTAGGACTCACACCCCTATTTTCATAAATGTCACACTAATTCACTCGCCTCATTCTAGCGTCTTACCTCATTCCAACAATGTACACTTCCTCGCCTTTGTATTTTCGCATCTTATGGTGCTATTTTCTATTTTACATGCATGATGCACCACAAGCAAAAATGGAAGTGGAAGAAAGAACACGTAGCAACCGGTTGATCTACCAGCTGAAGGTAGCAATCCGGAGAGTCGTCGTACCCCCTTGCTCATCTAACTTTTAAGTGTGGGGAGGTCGTCTGACCAGTCGGCGCTTTTGGGTGACAAATTTTACTTGCATTTTCTTATTTTTTCATATATATACATAATAAGCTTAGTCAAAATAATGAAATTTTTGGAGAAAATTATCTATAGGGTATTGACAACCCAATTGATTTGTCAATTGATTTGAGTGAAAATCTTTCATAGAACATGCTTGAATTATATATATATATTGTGGAACATGTTTTGAGCTAAGAACACACAACCTATTGAGTTTTGAGCCTTAATGGTGTGGTTACATCTTATAACCACTTATTCTCCTTCTTGTGTGCATTATTCTCTTTCTATGATTGTAATATTTGATTTTTTTGATTCTCTATGTCTATTATTTTGTGTATTCATGCATTTATATGATTGAGGCCATCATTTCATTTAGCTCACTTACCCAAATAGTCTTACCTTTTATCTTCCTTTGTTAGCCAATTTGAGCCTACGACTAATCCACTTGTTCTTAATTTAGCACATTACAAGCCTAAAAGTGAAAAAAATACATGTCCTTAATTTGGATCTTTGATTAGCTTAGGCTAGCGTGTGTGTATCATTCAAGTGTGGAAAATCTTGGGACATTGAGTGAATAAAAGGATAGTTTTGTATTTTTGTTGAAAATATTGAGAATTAGGTGCATACTCATGTATTAATCAAATGTTAAATCTTGTGCATTGATGTTCTTGTATATAGTTTGAAAGAACGAAAAATGAGAAAAACAAAAGAAAAACAAAAGAAAAAGAAAAAAAATAGAAAAAGAAAAAAAATAGAAAAAGAAAGAAAAAGAAAAAGAAAGAAATAAAAAAAGGGACAAAATGCCCCAAAGTGAAGCTTAATAAAAATCAATGCATATGAGTTGTGACCAAGAAAAGAATGCATGAGTATGTGGAAAAGTGAGAAGAATGGGTACTTAGGTTAGCTTTGGAATTGTATAGGTTGTCATAGGTTAGGTGGGAAGTTTAAGTTGATCAAAGATTCAAATCTCAAGTCCACTTGGCCAAATATGCATCCTACCTTGACCCTAGCCCCATTACAACCGAAGAATAAGACCTCATGATACTTGTATGCATGCATAAAATATTTGTTGATTGTTAGATAAAAAATAAATCTTAGAAAGCATGATTAGGGGAGAATTGAGTGAATCGACCATAAACACTTTAGCGAATAGAGTGCAAACACTTTCGGTAAGGATTCGATTGCTCAATTACATGTTTCCACCTATGATCATCACTTTTCTTGCAAGTTTGTAAACTCTTTATTAACTCAATTCAATTGTGGTTTGGCATGGTTGTTACTACCTTTAGCCCTTGTGCATATATGCTTCTTGGGAATTGATTTGTTTTGACCAAGCAATTGCATTCATTTAGATAGTTGCATATAGGTAGATTGCATTTAGTTAGTTTACATTGAATAAATGTTGATACCCTTTATTTCCTTCTTGATTCTAGGATGAAGACATACTAGGTTTAAGTGTGGGGAGGTTGATAAACCCCATTTTGAGGGTTTATCTTGTAGTAATTTTAGGGGATTTTATCACCTTTTACCCACATTTATCCAAGGAAATAGCATGGTTTCATGATTGTCTCCTAATTTGTGCTTAAGTGTGAAAATATACTTTTTAGGCCCTTAATTGGTTTATTTTAACTCACCTTTGATTACACTAGATGTCTTGATACGTTTGTTAGTGATTCCAGGTTGAAAAGGCTAGGAATGGATCAAAGGAATGAAGAGAAAAGCATGCAAAGTGGAGAAATCATGGAAAATCAAGGATTGGGAGAAATTCAGTCCACACGCACGCGCAATAGATGCGCACGCGTGAAACGATGAGGTCACATGGTGACGCGTGCACGCACATGACGCGTACGCATGGATAGCAATTTGTCAAGCGACGCGTACGTGTGCTGTACACGTACGCGTTGATGTTCGCACGTGACCCACTTAAAGTGAATCCACTGGGGGCGAATTCTGGGCTTCCCAGGCCCAAATCCAACTCACCTCTGATGCTATTTAACCCAAGAAATGAAGAGGAATCAATCATCTAGTCTTATTTTAGTTTAGTTTTAAGTTTTGGAGGGAAAGTTAGTTTCTAGAGAGAGAAGCTCTCACTTCTCTCTAGAATTAGGATTAGGATTAGGTTTTAGTTTTCTTCTTCTATATCTAGATCTTCTTCTTCTCTTGCTTCAATTTTCCTTTAGTTTTATGAATTCTTATGTAGATCTCTATTTCTCTTTCAATGCAATTTATGATTTCCATACTTTTTTCATGTTTGCTTTGATTTTTATTATGGATCTATTACCTTTGTAGTTAGATCTCTCTTTAATTCTTGCAATTCATGTTGTTTACTTATATTGCCTTTTATGTGTTTGGTGAAATGCTTCTTTTAGCTATGAATTAGATTTTGTTCCTCTTGGCCTAGGTAGAGTAATTGGTGACTCTTGAGTTATCTAATTCCTTTGATTGATTGATAATTAGAAGTTGCTAGTTGACTTGAATGCCACTAAAGCTAGTCTTTCCTCTAGGATTTGGCTAGGACTTGTGGAATCAAGTTAATCCATCCACTTGACTTTCCTCCATGGTAAGAGGTTAACTAAGTGGGAGCAATGGATAATTATGGTCACAATTGAGGAGGATAACTAGGATAGGACTTCTAGTTCTCATACCTTGCCAAGAACTTTGTTAGTTGTTAGTTTATTTTCTTTTCCATTTACATTTCTTGTCTATTACCTCAAAAAAACCCCAAACATACTTCATAACCAATAACAAGAACACTTTATTGCAATTCCTAGGGAAAATGACCCGAGGTTTGAATACTTCAGTTATTATTTTTAGGGGTTTGTTACTTGTGCCAACCAAATTTTTGCATGAAAGGATTATTGTTTGGTTTAGAAACTATACTTGCAATGAGAATTCATTTGTGAATTCTAGACCATCAAAAATCCACTCATCAGTGCTTTTAAAAGCCATGGAAGGAGTCCTCGAAAAGCCCAAAGATCCTCCGGCCTTGCACGGCTCGGAAGGACATATACCCTTTGTTTGTTCTACCCTCCAAGGAAGGGTTTGTTAATAAGAAGAGATAGAGAAATACGTTCATGGAGACCGGGAGCTCCAGATATTTGCACACCAACTCAAAGCAGCAGATTGTGGCCCAGCTGTTAGGGTGGAGTTGCGAAGGAGCAACATCGCAGCGATTTAACAAAGACATCACGAAGGAAGAAAAGGGAAGTCAGATGCCCAGGGTAGTAAATTTTGGTTTATAAACCCACAACCAATCAACTACCCGGGGGGGTCACCATGTTCTTATGACAAACACACTTCCGATCGTTAGGAATGTAGACCTGGTAGTTCGCCTCCTTCGAACTTCCCCCACACAAGGAACTGGAATCCCGAAGTGCTTGGAGCTCCTCTTTGGTTATCCTAGACGGCGTATCCTTCACATCCGAGGTTATCCAAGCGTAAAAATCAATGACGTTCGACGCCGGTGGTTGAGCCATACCTACAGCAGGGTCACCACTCAAGTCAACCCGGGAGATCGTAAACTCGAAGGATAAACAAAAATGGAACTACAACTAACCACGCTGCTAATCCATGATACTTATGCTAATCTAAATCCTAGATTTAAGAAACAGACACCTAAATGGTACCCCCTAGAAACTATCTAACATAGGCTATGATGATTTAAGCAAACATAAACCAAAATGGAAAATGGCATGCGTTGATTGACAAAAATAACAAAAGCAACGATCACAGAACAGTAAAGTAGCAAAAGGAGCATGAAGCACCTACCAGAAAAGTGTGCAGGAAATAGGAAAGAAGCAAATGAAGAAGAGCGCGCAGAAGTCCCGCAAGGAGTAAAATCAGATAACAAAGCAGTAAACAAAAGCAAATGTGGTAATGAATGAAAATTAGGAATAAAAGGAGTTTTGTAGAGAGGCAGAATGGTAACTGTCAGAGAGGGAGCACAAAAAGACATGTAAGACCTAGAACTTTTGAAAAGTCTTATTATGATCAAGTCTCAAATCATATAGTTATTTACAGCCTTAATTTCAGAAATTATTTTAGTAATGATAATTAAAGCAAGTTTTGATTTATTAGATTTGAGATAAGTTATGATTATTATCCAATTTTACAATTATTGGATTATTTTCTATATTCAGAGTATAAAGTTGATAGTTATGAAATAATAAGGATTTTATATGATTTGGATTAGATAATTAATATTTTAAATATTAATATTGCTATTTTGGAAAATGAAGAAATTAAGTATATTATTTCTAATTATTTGGTTGGGGCATTTTATCGAAAATAATTTGTAAAAATGATGAGCAAATAGTATTTTCTATATACAATTAGTGTTGGATTTAATTTGGGTTTCAATTACTATATTATCCTTACTTTTGAGTGAAATTACAAAAATTCCCCTAACCCTAATGGAGTCCACATTTTCCCTTCCAAAAGCCAACCCTAGCTGCACATTATTGATGATAGTAGCAGCAGCAGCCACCCCCCATTTTCATGAACACACACGGTCCCCTGTGAAAGAAAAGAAGGAGATCTGGAGGGAGGGAGGCCGTAGCCACCACGCCCACCGCCGCACCACCGTGCCCTCGCCATCGAGCTAATGACGTCGCCGCCCAGTCGCGTCCAGTCCAACGCCGGTTGTTGTTGCCATCGTCAACAATGGAAGAGAGGGAAGGAGTCAGACGCGCGGAGGAGGGAGAGCAAGATCTGAGGGCGAGCTGAGGTCTAACCACTGCGTCGGAAACCTCTCGCGTCGCCGTGACCTCCAGCCGGTGTGCTCTGTCGCTGGAAAACTCGTTGCTGTTGGGGTCTCGCCGCCGCCGTCCCTGTTGTGATTGGTGTCGCGCCGGAGGACCACCATTGCAGGAGAAAGGGAGGGAACTCGCAGTGAAGAGAGAGGGGCACTGTCTTGCGCGCCACCGTCGCACCTGGATACCGCCGCTGCAACCACGAGCTCGCCGTCGCTAGAGCTGGGTAGTTGTCCTTGCCAGTAGCAAAGAAGCGAGATGAAACCCCTCCATGTTTGCTGTTTCGGTTCGCCGAGAAAGAGTTATCGCCGCCGTTCCTGCCGCCGGCAAGCCTCGGTTAGCACCGCCGAAGCTCCGACCATCACCGTTGTTGAGGAAGCTCACCGGAGTTGCTGAAGGCTGCCGCCGCTCTGCCTGCTTTTGTGTTGAGTCGCGCCACCGTGCCTGGCTGCCGGAAAACCCGCTGCCGTCGCCGGAAAACTCTGCCGGTAAGGATTTTTGAATTCGGTCTTCATTCGTTTAAGATTCTGAAAGCTTTAACGTCTCTGTATGTGGGTTCCAGGCGCCATTGCCGGAGTCCAGTCGGCATTGCCGGAGTCCAGTCGCCGCTGCTACTTGAGGTGGCTGCCGGGCTGCTGTCGAACCGGTTCAGAGATCGCCGCTGTTTCGGTTCAGCTGCTTCTTCTTCGTTCGGTAAGCATTTTCGATTTGAAAGCCCCTTAGTTACTGTTCTGTTAGCATACGCTGAGGTTTGTGGCATTAATTGCTATACGATTGAGTTTCGGTTGTTGTATGTTGCGATTAGTGTTGCTATGGTTATTGTGAGCGTGGCTGGGAGCTGAGGTTTTGGTTGCCGTCAGTTCGGGTTGAGGCGGAAATGGACTTGATGAGGCGTTTGGATTATGGAATTGCGTTTTGAGGTAGGAGCGCTTTCCGAAAACTATAGTTTATTATTGAAATTATTACATATGGGTACAGATGTGAGATATTGTGTATTTGCTGATTGGATCTGCCTTATGTATCAATTGATTGACTCAAATGACTATGGATGTTGGCTTGGCTGAATTGTTGTGTGGCTTGTGAAATGTAATGTTTGAAGTTGATTCTTTAAATATTTGAAATGAGTTTAATCCGTTGAGGATTGGTTTGAATTGAGTCAATTAATTTGATGATGTGAAAGATAGAATGCTCTTGAAATTCAGCCTGGGTTGCTTTAATTGCTCTGGTTTTGATAAATGATTTATTGCTGAACCGATTCTTTAAAGCTTTATAAATGAGTTAAATCGGTTGATATTGAGTTGATTTTTGAAATGGTTTCCTTGAGGTATGCCATTGAGGCGACTGTTGGATTTAGCTTGCTTTTGAATTGATTTCTGGTTTTGAGCTGTTGAAAAGGATTGAGAAACGGTTTAGTTGGGACCCGAACCGGGTGGCAAAAGTCCAAGTTTTAAGGGAGGTGCTGTCGAAATTTCTATAAAATCCGAGTCTTTATTGAAATGTTGTCTGGAAAATGATGAGTTAAAGACTTCTACTATTTTATTTGAATTATCGAGAAAAGGATGATTCATGCTTTCGAAATGAATTAATAAAGAGGAAATTGTGATTTAGTCTTACTTCTTAAGAAAGGCATTGTATCTCTTTCAGGAGAATGTTATTTAGATGAAACTTGTGTTTTAAAGCTGTTTGGATGTAAAAAGGGTTTATGCCTTTGAATTTGACTTGGGGGTTTCAATTAAAGAAGTTTCAATGACTTTGAAAGAACCTGAAGGTCTATTGACAAGTTTCATTTTGAAATGTTTTGAGAAAGGTTTTAAGTACTCTTTGAATTCTGAATTCTTGCAAGACTAAAACAATTTTGAACAGTTGAAACGTTCTAGAATTTATCATGGGGGTTGAAGTTGGTTTTGCCTAAGTAAAAGAAGCGGCTTTGAAAGAAGTAAATGACTACATGACTCGGTTTGGCTTAGATCCTATTTGCTTACTCAAATCAGAAAGCCAATGTTTTAGTGATTTTAAATGAATTTGGCGAAATGAGTTATGTTATTCTCCGCTAAAGACTTGGGACTCTGCCGAGAAACTTTTGTTATGAAATCCCATTGTTGTATGGGTGATTTTCAATACTTTGAAATAAATCCTTAACTTGCCATGGTTTTGGAAGTTTTGGAAAGAGAATGCCGAGAGTGGCTTTGTTTTAAAAAGGGAACTCACTTTGAGTAAATTTGGCTTATGAGCCTGAGATGATTTGAGAAACGAGATTTCTAAAGCCAAGGCTGAAAAGAGTTGAAACTTGATTTCAAAGTGAAGCGATTTGAGAAAAAGTGATTTATGGCTTAAATGCCGGTTTTATGAATTTGATGATGTTGGATGGTGGAAGTGTTGTTTTGTTATGGGCCGGAATGGCTGTGTATGATTATGAATATTGGCTGGTTTTGGATTGAACCGTGAGCCGGAATGGCTGTGTATGATATTGATTTATGGCTGATTGCCGAATGAGTTATGGGCCGTATGGCTGACTATGAATTATGAATTTAAGCCGGATGGCTAAGATGGATGTTGATCCATGGCTGGGACTGAATGAATATATGCTTGAAATACCTGGGTAGTAGCAAGGGTTGTGGTTCGTCCCACTTGCTCCAGGTTAGAGACTGTGACGCCTGGGTAGTAGCGGTAGTAGTGGTGATTCCACTCGCTCCAGGTTGAGCTTTTAAACACCCGCCTGGGTAGTAGCCGCAGTAGTGGTTATTCCACTGGCTCTGGGTTGAGCGGGTAATAGCAATGGGGTTGTAGCTCAAACCTACTTGCTCCGCGATGGGTGTTTCTGTCCATGGTTAGCTACCAGGACGTGTCGGGTTGGCTATATAACCGACAGATGATATCATCAGCCACTAGGGACAGGCATGCATCATATGCATTTATGTGACATTGTTTGGGTGTGCATATTATACTTGGTTTGCCTATGTGATTAATTGCTAACTGTTCTACTTGCAATAACTGTTTGTTTGTGCTTGCATCTTCCTATTTGTGTTTGCTATTGGGACTTTGTTGAACTGTGGTGATTGGTTGTTGTTGGATTGTTTGGGCCTAGGGCCGTAGTTGGGAATGAGATGAACTGATGGTTGATTTCGGTTTTGTGTTTCTGGTTTGGAATAAAATATGAAATGTTGTTTTGGTTCAGCATAGATAAACTGTTTTGAAAGGCTTTTGAGTTTTTGAGAATTGAACGGTTCTTCCTTCAGAAAAGATTTTTAGACTTTACTTTTATTGTAAACCGTTGTTTTTGAAAGAGGCATAAGATGGTTATTAATCACTGGTACAGTTTATCCTCACGTATCCTATTACAGTAATTCCCAAAAACCCTCTACTGAGAACCCTTTCGAGGATGATGTTCTCACCCCCCTACATTTTTCCCCTTTCAGGATATGAGCGCAGAAGTTACGAAGAGTTTATTTAGTTGTTGTTGAGAACTCTGTATTGCTTTAGTATATTTTGTACCCTTGCCTTTATCTTGATATGTTCTGTAAGAGGGATAGGAATTGTATTGGATAATGCTTGTAATATTATTTATATATGTGTATATATATACGGATGTACGCTTTATGAGTTTTTGTAAGTTGTATGGTATTTATAGATGTACGTTACCGAACGAAAGAATTCTTGGGAGCGGTATTGCGGTTTAAAGTTTTAAACGGGCTCATATTTTAGTATTAAATAGTATAAGTGTCGTCGTAATGTCCGAGTTATCAGAGTCGCGCAGCCGGAAGTGTGAGCTTTGGTAGTTATGGTGTTACATTATGGTATCAGAGCAGTTCTTCCTGTAGAGCCTGAGGAATGGACTGACTATGCTTCAATTGCATACTCTGAGTGTTTGTCATGTATTAGGTCTTGTCGAACGACGAGAATTAGAGCTTTATGCACATGACGATCTATTGATTTAACGCTGTTAGTCTTGCATTGCATAATTCTTGGTATTAAGTTTGGCCGGCTTAATACTAGTGAATTATGTATATGAAAGCACTGATGGGTTATCATAGATGATATATGAGTTTCGAGTAAAGCGAATTGCGAGTTTTGGGAACGTTGGAAACTATTTCTCGAGGCTATTCAGTTGTGTGTCTTGAATTCTGTTCGAGTCGACCTGTTCCTTCATGTCCTAATTTGAAGTTCTTGTTTGTTAATCCTCTTGAAAAGTAGCTTGCGTTTTCAACTCTATTTCTCTATTCATATGCATTCTTGTTTGATCTTAAGTGCCTATGCTTGGTTGAAATCCTTGTTGTATCTACCTTTCTCTGTTTGAGTTCTTCTTGGTTCATGTATCCTTTGATATGACTTTGAACTTGTCTTAATGTGCTGTGACTTTTAACTCCGGGTTCCGAGTTCATTCTTAGAGAACTTGTTGATTCAGTTTTCCTCTTATTTGACAGTGATTACAGCTAAGTTTGAGATTTTTATAAAGTTGCTGTTGATTAGATATGTACTTATCTATATATGAATCTTTGAAGATTTCTTATACAGTTTAATAACTATTTATCTCTAATACCTCGCATGTACTTTTACTGGTTTACAGAACTGCACTTATTTTAAAGGTAAATTGACTTTCTAGTAATTCTACTATAGCTCCAGTGCACATCTTCATTTGATTATGTATTTGGATATTTTTCAAAATTTTGAAAAGAAAGGATTTACCACTTCTGTCTCGGTTGAGTTTCGTTTGATAAACTTTACTCAATTCATTTTGATTTGAGTTTGATTTAGCATACTACATGGCTTATGCCATTGTTGTTCTTTTGAAAATGTTGGACTCATAGCTTTCTTCCTATGAACGGACTAAATTCTCTATTAAATCTTCCATCTCCATGAATGTCATGTTTGATCTTGTTTTTGACTGATCTTTTACATCTTGTGACTATTGCCATTGATCTTGGTTTTTTCTTTTTGTGAAACTCATTCGTATATGAGTCAGTTTGATTTGTTTCAAGTTAGTGCATTGTTTATTCTCCCATTATCTCTACAAGAGTTTTTAGTCAAAGAGTTATCATTGAGAAATTACAAATGATTGAGTTGTCTTTTTCTATGACTTTTGTATTCTTTTAGATCAATTTAAAACTTGTTTGATGTTTCATGTCTAGTGGCTCTTGTTTGAACTACTTTAATTTAAGATCCTTTCTAGTATGGCTTGATTCCTTTTTTAAGTACCTCCTAATTTTTTTGAATATCTTTCTGAGAAGGTGATTTCAAGAACACTTTTGGAGTCTTGCTTTGAATCTTTTAAAGAAGTATTGAATTCTCTTGTAAGAAGTTTTTAACGGAATTTATTTTCTGTTGCTTGATTGAGATTGAAACCATTGTTCAATTTTGGCGAAGTTAATTCAAAGTTGGCAAGCGCTATTTTAAATGAGGTTTTGAAAAGTTTCCTTGTTTAATGGAAACCTGTTCGTTTGTAACGCACCACTTGTCTCCTTACCAGATTGTAAGCAAAAATTTTACCTCGGAATTTCTTTTCTAAAGAGAGTTTAACTTCCTCTTTTGTCCCCGCTATAAATGTTATACACGCTTGTTTGAATATGGGCTTTGGGAATTTTTGAACAAGCATTTGATTTCTCTTCCGAGTTTTATGAATTACTTTTGGTTAAGTTGTGCACCTAATTATCTTTCTAAAATATTTGAGGAAATATTTTAGCTCTTAGCGAAACTTGTGTGCATTTTGTTTTTAAAACTCTACATGATTTACTTCAACATGAAATTGTATTGGAGTAAAGCCACGATTATGCTTTTGTTACTCTCTTGGAGGATGTTATTACTTAACCTTTCTTTTAGACTGCGAAGTGGTTTTCCGCAAGTTTTGGTTCCTTTATGAACAATGTATTCGGAAGTACCTTTAATCGTGCTCTTGAGTTCTGTGAGCTTTGTCTTGGGTCTGAAATATTCTCTTCTGTAAACCTCATACTTCTTCGACCCAATTTGAATTTGGTTCAAATTAATGTGCTGATTCTTCTTATTGGACCTATTGAATTTCTTTTATCCAAGGGTTATCTTTGAAGTTGTCAATTGATTTATTTCTAGCAAACTTCATTGCTTGAGCGTCTTTGTTTATCTGGAAATTGGATACACTCTCTCAAATCTATGAGTATTATTGTTGACATTTATCTCTCATTCCTAAATCTTGTATCCTTTTGAGTAGACTCGAGAATTGTTTTGATATCACATGCGACTTGTAGACGTAGTAACGCGATACGTTAGTTCTTTAAGACGTGATGTGTATACGGAAGTTGAAGCGGTAGGTGTGCAACGTATGAGTTGTGGGCGTTTTGTTCCTTGCGAACGGGTTGGTGGTTGTCAGGCTTGTGAACAAATTTGGGGTTTGTAAAGTGCTTGATGGAGTTGGAAAGTTGAAACTTTGAGGTTGATATGAGATTAGTATGCGGAGGTTGAGCACGTTGTTTTAACTCCATTCTGTTTGATAGCCTTTGATGCCTTGCCCTTCTATCACATGATTGACCCATGTTATCTTTTGCATTGAGCCTACCTAGTAACGTTTGCCTTGCAATCACACTCCTATCTTTGCACCCTTATGCATATGACAATCAAAGTATTTGAAAATCGTATATATGATTATATTTTGAGATATTTTTGTTTCTTCCTTAAATGTGTTCAAGGGTGAACTGTTATGGAACTTCTTTCGTTTTGTATCAATTTTCGAGGGCGAAAATTTTTATAAGGTGGGTAGGATGTAAGACCCAGAACTTTTGAAAAGTCTTATTATGATCAAGTCTCAAATCATATAGTTATTTACAGCCTTAATTTCAGAAATTATTTTAGTAATGATAATTAAGGCAAGTTTTGATTTATTGGATTTGAGATAAGTTATGATTATTATCCAATTTTATAATTATTGGATTATTTTCTATATTCAGAGTATAAAGTTGATAGTTATGAAATAATAAGGATTTTATATGATTTGGATTAGATAATTAATATTTTAAATATTAATATTGCTATTTTGGAAAATGAAGAAATTAAGTATATTATTTCTAATTATTTGGTTGGGGCATTTTATCGAAAATAATTTGTAAAAATGAGGAGCAAATAGTATTTTCTATATACAATTAGTGTTGGATTTAATTTGGGTTTCAATTACTATATTATCCTTACTTTTGAGTGAAACTACAAAAATGCCCCTAACCCTAATGGAGTCCATATTTTCCCTTCCAAAAGCCAACCCTAGCTGCACATTATTGATGATAGTAGCAGCAGCAGCCACCCCCCCTTTTTCATAAACACACACGGTCCCCTGTGAAAGAAAAGAAGGAGATCCGGAGGGAGGGAGGCCGTAGCCACCATGCCCGCCGCCGCACCACCGTTCCCTCGCCATCGAGCTCATGACGTCGCCGCCCAGTCGCGTCCAGTCCATCACCGGTTGTTGTTGCCATCGTCTACAATGGAAGAGAGGGAAGGAGTCAGACGCGCGGAGGAGGGAGAGCAAGATCTGAGGGCGAGCTGAGGTCTAACCACCGCGTCGGAAACCTCTCGCGTCGCTGTGACCTCCAGCCGGTGTGCTCTGTCGCTGGGAAACTCGTTGCTGTTGGGTCTCGCCGCCGCCGTCCCTGTTGTCATTGGTGTCGTGCCGGAGGACCACCATTGCAGGAGAAAGAGAGGGAACTCGTGGTGAAGAGAGAGGGGCGCTGTCTTGCGCGCCGCCGTCGCACCTGGATACCGCCGCTGCTACCGCGAGCTCGCCGTCGCCGGAGCTAGGTAGTTGTCCTTGCCAGCAGCAAAGAAGCGAGATGAAACCCCACCATGTTTGCTGTTTCGGTTCGCCGAGAAAGAGCTATCGCCGCCGTTCCTGCCGTCGGCAAGCCTCGGTTAGCACCGCCGAAGCTCCGACCATCACCGTTGTTGAGGAAGCTCACCGGAGTTGCTGAAGGCTGCCGCCGCTCTGCCTGGTTTTGTGTTGAGTCACGCCGCCGTGCCTGGCTGCCGGAAAACCCCGCTGCTGTCGCCGAAAAACTCTGTCGGTAAGGGTTTTTGAATTCGGTCTTCATTCGTTTAAGATTTTGAAAGCTTTAACGTCTCTGTATGTGGGTTCCAGGCGCCATTGCCGGAGTCCAGTCGCCACTGCTACTTGAGGTGGCTGCCAGGCTGCTGTCGAACCGGTTCAGAGATCGTCGCTGTTTCGGTTCAGCTGCTCCTTCTTCGTTCGGTAAGCATTTTCGATTTGAAAGCCCCTTAGTTACTGTTCTGTTAGCATACGCTGAGGTTTGTGGCATTAATTGCTATACGATTGAGTTTCGGTTATTGTATGTTGCGATTAGTGTTGCTATGGTTATTGTGAACGTGGCTGGGAGCTGAGGTTTTGGTTGCCGTCAGTTCGGGTTGAGGCGGAAATGGACTTGATGAGGCGTTTGGATTATGGAATTGCGTTTTGAGGTAGGGGCGCTTTCCGAAAACTATAGTTTATTATTGGAATTATTACATATGGGTACTGATGTGAGATATTGTGTATTTGGTGATTGGATCTGCCTTATGTATCAATTGATTGACTCAAATGACTATGGATGTTGGCTTGGCTGAATTGTTGTGTGGCTTGTGAAATGTAATGTTTGAAGTTGATTCTTTAAATATTTGAAATGAGTTTAATCCGTTGAGGATTAGTTTGAATTGAGTCAATTAATTTGATGATGTGAAAGATAGAATGCTCTTGAAATTCAGCCTGGGTTGCTTTAATTGCTCTGGTTTTGATAAATGATTTATTGCTGAACCGATTCTTTAAAGCTTTATAAATGAGTTAAATCGGTTGATATTGAGTTGATTTTTGAAATGGTTTCCTTGAGGTATGCCATTGAGGCGACTGTTGGATTTAGCTTGCTTTTGAATTGATTTCTGGTTTTGAGCTGTTGAAAAGGAATGAGAAACGGTTTAGTTGGGACTCGAACCGGGTGGCAAAAGTCCAAGTTTTAGGGGAGGTGCTGTCGAAATTTCTATAAAATCTGAGTCTTTATTGAAATGTTGTCTGGAAAATGATGAGTTAAAGACTTCTACTATTTTATTTGAATTATCGAGAAAAGGATGATTCATGCTTTCGAAATGAATTAATAAAGAGGAAATTGTGATTTAGTCTTGCTTCTTAAGAAAGGCATTGTATCTCTTTCAGGAGAAGGTTATTTACATGAAACTTGTGTTTTAAAGCTATTTGGATATAAAAAGGGTTTATGCCTTTGAATTTGACTTGGGGGTTTCAATTAAAGAAGTTTCAATGACTTTGAAAGTACCTGAATGTCTATTGACAAGTTTCATTTTGAAATGTTTTGAGAAAGGTTTTAAGTACTCTTTGAATTCTGAATTCTTGCAAGACTAAAACAATTTTGAACAGTTGAAACGTTCTAGAATTTATCATGGGGGTTGAAGTTGGTTTTGCCTAAGTAAAGGAAGAGGCTTTGAAAGAAGTAAATGATTACATGACTCAGTTTGGCTTAGATCCTATTTGCTTACTCAAATCAGAAAGCCAATGTTTTAGTGATTTTAAATGAATTTGGCGAAATGAGTTATGTTATTCTCCCCTAAAGACTTGGGACTCTGCCGAGAAACTTTTGTTATGAAATCCCATTGTTGTATGGGTGATTTTGAATACTTTGAAATAAATCCTTAACTTGCCATGGTTTTGGAAGTTTTGGAAAGAGAATGCCGAGAGTGGCTTTGTTTTAAAAAGGGAACTCACTTTGAGTAAATTTGGCTTATGAGCCTGAGATGATTTAAGAAACGAGATTTCTAAAGCCAAGGCTGAAAAGAGTTGAAACTTGATTTCAAAGTAAAGCGATTTGAGAAAAAGTGATTTATGGCTTAAATGCCGGTTTTATGAATTTGATGATGTTGGATGGTGGAAGTGTTGTTTTGTTATGGGCCGGAATGGCTGTGTATGATTATGAATATTGGCTGGTTTTGGATTGAACCGTGAGCCGGAATGGCTGTGTATGATATTGATTTATGGCTGATTGCCGAATGAGTTATGGGCCGTATGGCTGACTATGAATTATGAATTTAAGCCGGATGGCTAAGATGGATGTTGATCCATGGCTGGGACTGAATGAATATATGCTTGAAATACCTGGGTAGTAGCAAGGGTTGTGGTTCGTCCCACTTGCTCCAGGTTAGAGACTGTGACGCCTGGGTAGTAGCGGTAGTAGTGGTGATTTCACTCGCTCCAGGTTGAGCTTTTAAACACCCGCCTGGGTAGTAGCCGCAGTAGTGGTTATTCCACTGGCTCTGGGTTGAGCGGGTAGTAGCAATGGGGTTGTAGCTCAAACCTACTTGCTCCGCGATGGGTGTTTCTGTCCATGGTTAGCTACCAGGACGTGTCGGGTTGGCTATATAACCGACAGATGATATCATCAGCCACTAGGGACAGGCATGCATCATATGCATTTATGTGACATTGTTTGGGTGTGCATATTATACTTGGTTTGCCTATGTGATTAATTGCTAACTGTTCTACTTGCAATAACTGTTTGTTTGTGCTTGCATCTTCCTATTTGTGTTTGCTATTGGGACTTTGTTGAACTGTGGTGATTGGTTGTTGTTGGATTGTTTGGGCCTAGGGCCGTGGTTGGGAATGATATGAACTGATGGTTGATTTCGGTTTTGTGTTTCTGGTTTAGAATAAAATATGAAATGCTGTTTTGGTTCAGCATAGATAAACTATTTTGAAAGGCTTTTGAGTTTTTGAGAATTGAACGGTTCTTCCTTCAGAAAAGATTTTTAG
The DNA here is from genome assembly GCF_059453495.1 of Arachis ipaensis. Lineage (NCBI taxonomy): Eukaryota > Viridiplantae > Streptophyta > Magnoliopsida > Fabales > Fabaceae > Arachis > Arachis ipaensis. Next base: position 25,903,319 of record NC_142436.1, read on the forward strand.
ACTTTACTTTTACTGTAAACCGTTGTTTTTGAAAGAGGCATAAGATGATTATTAATCACTGGTACAGTTTATCCTCACGTATCCTATTACAGTAATTCCCAAAAACCCTCTACTGAGAACCCTTTCGAGGATGATGTTTTCACCCCCCCTACATTTTTCCCCTTTCAGGATTTGGGCGCAGAAGTTACGAAGAGTTTATTTAGTTGTTGTTGAGAACTCTGTATTGCTTTAGTATATTTTGTACCCTCGCCTTTATCTTGATATGTTCTGTAAGAGGGATAGGAATTGTATTGGATAATGCTTGTAATATTATTTATATATGTGTATATATATACAGATGTACGCTTTATGAGTTTTTGTAAGTTGTATGGTATTTATGGATGTACGTTACCGAACGAAAGAATTCTTGGGAGCGGTATTGCGGCTTAAAGTTTTAAACGGACTCATATTTTAGTATTAAATAGTATAAGTGTCGTCGTAATGTCCAAGCTATCAGAGTCGCGCAGCCGGAAGTGTGAGCTTTGGTAGTTAGGGTGTTACAAGACAGGGGCACAATAGTCTTTTCCCTTGGATTTTTAAATCAATCATAATGAGCATTAAATGCTCAGCACGAAGTTCGAAGCGATGCACCAAGCTACGAATAGAGGCAATGCACGCGCAGGGGGTTGCGGTCTCCATCGACATATTCCCGACTTAAAGAGAGCTCGACCATGGAAGAAGCGAGTAGCATGAACGCGCCAACCACCGTCTTGCTTCATGATTGGCACGTTGGGCGCATTGTTCCAGCCAGACCCATTAGTGATTCGGGTTCGAACACCGAGGCACCGACCCAACGGGTCCTCCAACCCGCAAATTCCCTTTTTTCCTCTTCTGTGATCACAGCACCTGGACAGCTGAAAGGAAGCTTCTAGGAAAGAGTGTCTGCTCATGTGGGACCCACTCGAGCACAGACTATATAAAGGGAGGGCCCTACCCCTCCCCAGAGGTACATCACCTACCCTAACCCTAATGGCCGCTTTTGTACGGACACTAACTTGAGCATTGGAGTCCTTGCAGGTGGCCTCCCTCCGTCTCTCACCACATCAGCCCGAAGGAATCTCATTCTTGGAATCCATCCAGGTCCAGCTACCAACAACCCACCAACCTCTGATACCCACCATATCCGACCCATTCAGGACATGAGCAACCGAACAATCACCCTCATAAAATCGTTGTTTGAGGTCCTTCCATAGTGTATTATTGCACCACAGTACACTCTATAAAATTTCTGAGCTCAATGATCCATGTAGCCATGACAGCACAAAGGTATTGTAACGGTCCCAAGCATCATACAAATCATCTGTTGGAGCTGGTTTGAGGAACGTGCCATCGATGAATCTAATTTTATTCTTCGATTTTAGACAGATCCAGATCTAGACCGGGTGTGGTAGTTCAATGTGGTCAGTGAAGTGGTTGTGGGAGCGATTCCAAATGTCTTACTTGGGTGAAAGTAGTAACAACTTGAAGGATCTTGAAGAAGGTTGGTGTTAGATCTAGAAGTGACTTGAAAAGTTTGAAACTGAGCCATCATCTTTGCAAAGTTCTATAAATCTGCTGCAGTTGGATTCATCACCTCTTCTACCTCATTCATTGCCATTGATGAATAAATCGGTTAGATCTATCTCTCACAAGCTACTCTCTCTATAAGTTCTCATATGTGGTGAAAGATTCACACTTTGTTGCAGACTCTAGACTCACCGCACCATCACAAAACTCTGTTCAAACCTGCAGAGTTGAGTGGTGAAACAGTAGAGCAAGCACCATATGAAAGGGATGCTCTGAAAAGAGAGAAAAAAATAGTTGAGGGATGAAAATTTTCATTATTTTTGTCATTACTATTATTCATATATATACAAGAGTATTAGACACCTTACCCTAATAAATATACTCTATCTAACAATCTATATATACTAGAATACTTTAGGAACACGGAATACCTAATTAACAAGATAAAATTGCTGTCCACGCGTGCGCGTCCTCTGCGCATGCGCGTGGGTAGCAAAATATCAATTCCATGCTTCAGCGCCACTCATGCATTCGCGTGCTTTCTTCCAGATTCTTCACTATATTAAAAACTTGCTTCCTAAGCCTTTAAATTGTATGTTTTTAATTTCCTTTTAAGAGTTAAATTTTTTGGTCAATATTAACTATTTCTTAAAATATTTTTTATTTTAAAATTTAAACATTTGGTTCAAATTTCTTGAAATAGCTCTGGTAGCTTTTGATGTTTGTTTCTACCAATTGGTGAAGCTTAATATTGGTCAAATTCTGCTTTGAGTGGTTGAACTGTATTAGTCTTTGGCATTTGATAATTTGTTGAGGATAAAAATGAAGTTTGGACTCTAGTGCCTTATCCGAATGGTAAGAAGGTAGCAGGTACCAAGTGGATCTTTAGAAATAAGTTAGGTGAAAATGGTATTGTTGTTAGAAATAAAGCTAGATTAGTAGCTCAAGAGTATGACCAAGAGGAGGAAATTGACTTTGATTCCGTGTCCAAAAGTCTTGCTCCGTTCGCGAGTTTTGCGTCGTGTTTGAATTTGGAGCGTTTTTTGCTTTTTGCCTCCTTTATTGTCGCGCTTTATTCCTTGTGCCATTTGTGATGATATTTTTTTTTTTTGTGGGAAAATAAAAGAATTGTAATATTTTAATTACGACCCGACTTCTTGTTGTGAAGTTTTCTTTGTTTGTTGTATTGTAGGTTATTTAACATATAACCTTAATTACCGATTATCCCGTAAAAAAAATATAAAATATTATTGGAAAAGTCTAGGGGGCCAGCAATTTTATTGCATTTTGGCCAGCATGTAACCAGCAGAGAAAGGTGAGCCATTGGATGAAATCTCACACCAATCTCACACCATCAAATCATCATTAATGACTAGTTGATGGCTACCAATCACAAATGTTGCTGGCCCCTAGCATTTATTTATGTGCATTTTAAACAAGGAGATGGCCATTTTATGAGGGCTACAAAATATTCAATCAATCGGAAAAATCAACACGACTATAAAATGTTCACACGCGAATTTAGACCTTTTTCTTCATGCTTCATTCTTTATCCATTGAAGATACATAGATGTTACATGTCAGTAATTAAGTAAAAGCTCTAACTCCTAACGCTACATGAGTTGAGTGAGATCATTATACAACAATTCAAGAATGTTAGAGCTTCCAATAATCCTGCTCTAAGATTAAGACACTGAGTGCCTCCTACTTCTAGAAGGTGTAGATTTTGTTTCTTCAGCAACTGTAGAAGCAGGGCTTTCTGATGTATCATCACTAGTTATCTCACCACTTCTATCTTTGCTTGACCAAATCTTAGACAATATTTTCTTTGACATTAGACCCTTCATTTTATTAGCACCAACTCTCTCATTATTATTATTATTATTATTGGTTTTGTTACTATCATTGCTGCTCCTTCTGCTACCTTCACCTGAGAATTTCAGAGCTTCCTCCCACTCCTCTTCTGTATTGGTTGTAATAGACCTCGAGCTCTCGTGCGATCCACTTGGAAGCGAAGACCTCATAGATCCTGCACGATCCGGTGTGCTATTGCCTTCTGAGCACGATGTAGCTCTTAGCTGTTCGAAGAAGAGAACCTGCACGACAATGCGCATCGGAAGCCTCTCGTTCTGTATGGCATGCATGCAGGCTTCTGCCGATAACTTCCTGCAGTCCATTAGCCTACAGATCCTTTTCTTGTCGCTCTTGCTGATTTCAGGATGTTCCTGCATCAATTCGGTTTTAACCGTTAAATATTAGATAATGACTCTACCAAATAAGTGTAATGCTACATCTAAATTTTTAGAGTTGATTAAAACAATGCTGCGCATAATGCTGATTAAGAGCTCATTATCAATGTGTTAGGGAATAACTTAAAGAGTATATACCCAAATTAGTCCCTAAATTTTGGATAAGAGATTTTAGTCCTCGACACATTTTTATTACTTTGGAAGTCTTGAGATACACCAGTGAGACATATATTGATCCTTTTATCACTATCAATAAAATTTTTAATATGCTTATTGTACAATAAATTCCTAACAAATTTTATTATAAGACAATTAGATCTCAACAAATACCTTTATAAAAGAAATTAATCCTCTTTACAAAAGGATCAGTCCGTCTCGAAGACCTCTAAAGTAATAAAAACTTATTGAGAATTAAAGTGTCCGACTTAAAATATGTTGGAAACCAATTTGGGTGTTTACTCTAACTCAAATGTACCCACTTTTAACATATGCATGATACCCTAGTTAATCTCTGTATAATAGAAGTTATTAATAATATAAAGTTATACTACATATATACGATTGGATCGCCTTAGTTAGCTTAGTGCATAAACCATTGAGATGTCCAATTTAGGAAAGATGTTGAAAATCTTAGTGGCAGAAAAAACAATATGAAAATTTCATAAATAGAAATCTTACTGCACTTGACATAATTCAAGAGATGACAAATCAGGAAGTTACCTTCAAATACATATCGATGGCGCGATAAATTCCGTCGTGAGTTGCTCTTGGGAAGCTTGAAACTAACTCAGCAAGATGAATGAATTTAGCGAGAGGCAAATTCAGATCGCGAGCAATCTCAGCAAGATATCCATCCACCAGTTTTGCAACCTTAATCTTTGCAGTATCTGATATAATCCGAGTGCTTTTCATATCCTGCAATTCATCTTCCAACAGAGAATCAGCCTCACCATCATGCTCGCATGCAATGATGAACTCTTCAACTAGCCTTTGCACGGTATCAACATTGAAAATTGCTTCGCCAACAGGGGTACGAATCAAAAGATCAGCCACCTTTGCCTCCTCAAGACAATGACCTACTCTCTTCATTAATTTTGATCGCTCCGACTCTTGGCATTCCAACAGAATGCCTGCTCTTAACAGCTTAAGCAAGAAACCGAATGGGATACTTCTTGTATCCGGTGGCAATAGTCCAATGATAGTTTCCAACAACAATTTATTCTTTGCCGTATCGCCATGGATCAGACCTTTGTTGAAACCAGGAAGCTTTCTTGAGGCATAAGCATTAAGCGCTTCTCCAATTACATAGCCTGAGACATTGCCTTTACTTATAATCGTCTTCACGACGCGTTCATAGAGATCGAGTTTGAGCTCACAAAGGTCTTCCACCCACCAGTCCTTTGGAACCATCTGTTGTTTCCTCACGCCATTCCAAGGCGAATCGTTACCATTGCCATTTTCGGATGGTAGCTTCTTCCTGTTATAAGTATATGACCACTCCACCTTAGATGTGTCAATCAAAGCCTTGGAAGCTATCGAGTTGAGGCAGTGACTCACTATCTTAAGTTCTTCAGACCACGGAAGAAGAGACTTGGTGGTCTGAAGAACAATGATTGAGTCTTTCCAACTCCGGAAAATGCTCGAGTTGAGAAAGACATCGACCTTATAGATAAGATTTCCCTTCTCAACAGTTTCGTACATCTCAAGATACTCTGCAGCGCAGCGAGCCGCGACGACATTGTAGGCATTCAGAGTGACTGTCATACCGTAGCAGAACTTAGCACAGATTTCGAATGCAGCAGGTCCTCCAGGAATGTCATGGATATGGACTTCATCATTGTTCTCTTCTGGGTTTGTAATAAGCTTCTGAATGCGTGCACTTTTCGATAGAAGAGGAAACTACAGATATTGAGTAACAAACATGCATTTAAGTGTATTTTCAAACTACTTTAAGAAAAATAATGACATTGCATGATCTGAAATTATCTAATAGATGAAAAACTGGTAAATGGTAATCTTCATAATACATTAACTGTGAGTAAGAATAGAATAGAAATTTTCATGTAATTTACTATTTTTTTTTTATACATAAATTCAATCCATAAATTAGAAGTTTACTTTTGCAATGTGAGCTATATATCATCATATTACTATTACTCTTACTAGTTACTATACTAGCTCAATGTCAGATTGAATCATACCTTATGGAGATAAAAATTTACATCTCCAACTTTAACCGTTAAGTCTGTTGCTAACTCGGTCGCTACATACCTGTAAAATACATGCTGGTTCATGTTAGTTTCAAATACAAGAAGAAAGATAAAATTCACAAGAAAATAATAATAACAATAATTAACTTTATGCAGTTTAAGATACTCCAGCATGCACATATTGACTATAGAAGGAAAGAACAGCGCTGCATGAAGTCTGTTTTTCTCATTGCTTAAACCTTAAAGCACCTGCTGTTATTACTTAACAAAGATAACACAGATCTACTATCCTGTTTTTAAGATCCTCACTTGGACTCTTAACTCTTTACATTACCTAACATTAATATTTTTAGATATAAAAATTGAGAAGCATAGATCAAATTACATAAAAAAAATTCTGGAGTCGGAGCCTTTTCATTCAGGGATTGATATCATTTCCATCAAAATTCATTGTTCAGAGCAAAACGAAACAAAAAGAAAAATGGACTATGAGCAGGAACCAAATACAAAACAAGAATCACAGAGAAATAAAATTAATTAGCACACAAGTAATTAATAATCTTCATACCTTATATTATCACCATCATTCTGAAAAGAATCTGGCTTAGAACCAAGCTTCATAAACTTCATCTTACTAAGCTTTTCTCTCCCTACTAAGGCTGTGAAAGCCAAAAACCACTCAACTCGATTAAAAGAAAAGATTTCCTATTGAGATCGAATCTCTTTTCCCACAAATCGAGGCACCAAAGATAGTTTATTTTAGACTCAACGAAACAAGTTAACAAAAACTAAGACATTTGCCAACCGAAACTAACCATCTCCAAAAAAAAAAAGAAAGAACAAAACTGTATCTATATATATTTATACATAAATACATGAAATGCGAGACACCCCCACTTGCCTAAAACTGACAGCACCGCCCAACCCCATGTTAAATATTTATATCTATGAATCTAGACATTTGCCTTTTTCTTCTTTTCTTGCCTTGTTGTTGTTCCCAACAAATGAGAACGGATTTGAACAACACGAGGAAAGCAGTTTTCTTTTTTCTTTGGCTTCGAATGAAATGGTAGAGAAGCAAGTAACCAATTATATGCGTGACACGTTTCAGTTGTGTTCCCCCATTGAAGCCATGCACCTGAAGCAACACAGAGACAGAGACAGTGTTATGTGAATCTGAGAGATGAAGCACCATAGAAGCAGACCAAAGGCATCAATTTTAACACCTTGGTTTCTCATCTAAGCATCATTGCGCTCACTACACTTCAAACCATTTTTCCTTATAATAATAATATATTTTTCTTCTTAAATTAATTATCATTCTTACTTTTTTATTTATTCAAAATTTAATATCAATACTATAAATAAATATAAAAATTAAATTTTATTTCATTAACATTAATTTTTTTATTATAAAATTATTCTTTTAACTTTTACATTTTAAAAAAGTTTAAGATTTTGAATTAGGATTTAAAGAATTTAAAATTTAAAATTTAAGATTTATGGTATAAGATTTAGAAGAAAAGAATAATTTTTATAAAATGCATTGATATTGACTAAAAATAATTAATTTTTAATTAAATTTTAATATTATATTTGACATAAATATATTAATGTTCTAATAAATTCTAAAAAAATAGTAATTAATTTGACAAAGAGAAATATAATATAGATCAATTGTGTTAGATATATAAAAAAATTAATTATTAATATAAAATATACGTTAAAATATAAAATATATATTAAAAATAAACTAAATATTAAATACAATTTTTTTTAGTATCTAATATAACACACAATATATATATATATATATATATATATATATATATTTATTATGACTGATTTAATAATTAATTTTTAATGTGTATATAATTTTTTTGATAAAAATATTTAATAATAAAAAAATTTAACTGAAAACTATTAAAATTTGTCTTATAATAATTAATAAATATTAAATAAAACAATATTAATGCTCAGCTTAATTAATAAACAAACATTAGAAAATAAACCTTACTTTAGTCCAAAAGGAATTAAACAAACTTTCTTTATTGGCAATACTAGGAAAAAAAAAATAATTCGATTTTATCTTATTTAATATTTATTATAATTAATAAATATTAAATAAAATAAAATTTAATTATTTTTTATTAATTTTTTTTATTGTCAGGCATTCTTTTTTTATATTTTTTTTCTTTTGTAGTAACAATTAAGAGACATTCTACTGTACAGATTGAAGTGATATAAAAAAAAATAAATTTTTTTATAATTATTTTTTATTATTTTATTACTATTCAAAGTGTAGAACCTACTTTTTTTTATTTTTCTTTCATCTCATATAAAAAAAAATCTTTAAACTTACGTCTTTACCGTATAATTATTCAACAACAATTAAACAAAGTTCACAAAACTTAGAAGATATGCTCAGTTTACATATTTCGAAGTGACATCTTATTTAGATGTTGTCTGAAAAACATGTCAAATAAAAGTATAAGAAAATCACTGGAACACCGACGTTCCTAGAATACTTGAAACTTTTTCAATTTCCAAAAGTATATCGTTTAGTTTAGTTTTTCTGAAACTAAATTATTAATGTTTAAATATTGAGACTAGCAGAGTTACAGTAGCACCCAATTACAACACAAATACAAAAAATCTATACCAAAAAATGGAGTCTAATTAGAGTAATGATCAAAGAAAAAAAAAACAAAGAAAGATGAAGGGATTAAATAGACGAACCTGAAGGGGAAAAGCATTAATATCTCTATGAAGCTGGTAACGTTTCTTCTCTTTATGAGGGAACAAATATTGTTGAGGAATTAATTAATTAAGAGACCCAAAGAAGAAATTTAAGGACAAAGAGTGGAAAACAATGACAAGTAGAAGAAGATAAAGAAGATAAGGGGAGAAAAAAAAAGTTGAAAGTGGAAGGAAGCTAATCAAATCAAAGAGATCACAAAATCTGAATGCATGTCAATTTAGAAAGAAGAGACCAAACATGGAGAAACAAAATTAAAGCTAAGCACCAAAAAAACAAAAGCAAAGAGGTTCAAAGCATAAACATAAATATGAGTAGAAACTAGAAACACTCAGTATTATGAATGAAGAGAAGAGAAAGAGAAAGAAAAGAAGAAACAGAAACAAGACAAACAAAACTGAAAGGACCACCCATTTGAGAAAGAAAAAAGATGAGCTGTTAAGTCTTGTTTGACAGCCACAGAAGCAACACAAACAGAAAAAGCCAACCAACTTCAGAATGTTCTTTCTCTTTCTATGTCTCTCATCTCTCTCTTTCTCTCTCTCTCTGTTCAGAGCTTTTGAATCAGCACCCTATTAGGTATTGCCCCCCACCATTATTATTACCTCCGCAATCATATAACTTTTTCTCTTTCTCATTCTCCTCATCCCTTCTTAAAACTACAAAAACAATTGAAAGCATTGAAAATGAACAACATAATAGTCCAACTTGGCCAACTTACTTTTTAGTTTAAATAATTAAAAGAAAAAAAGTAATATCTTTCTTCTATAAAGAAATACTACTTTCTTTTGGAGTAATTATTTAATTTAGCAAAAATATTATATACATACTAAAAATTAGTTATTATATATTTATAAGTATTTATATATAAATATATATATTATTTAATTTATTATTAATGTATATTTTGTATTCTTATATATATTTTATACGGATAATTAATTTAGTGACTAATTTTTTCGTATATACCTAACATATATAATTGTTCATTTTATCCTTTCGCATGTTATATTTTGTAACTCAAGTTAATCTTTTTATAATTTTAGAATAATAGGGTAAATTGATATTATAATGTGTAACTTCATGGTTTTAAGAGAAACTCAAGATTTACCCAAATTTTTATTAGCCAATTAGTATTTTTACTCGCAATTATATTACGGGAATATAAATTTTTTTAAAATTATATTAGTTTTGTTTTGACATTATAAATTATAGCACAAAAAATTTATAAAATCAAACTACTTTTATAAAAAAGATCGTAGGGGACAAAATTTTCTGTCGGCTAAGAAGACCAGGGTCTCCGTTGAAAAAAAAATCAAATAATAAGATTTTTAGTTATTATTTTCATGTAAAAGAGTTTGATTTATTACTAATAATTAATTTTAATATTCGTTATCTAAAATTTGAAACGATTTAATTTGTATACTTTTGATTAGGTGTTAAGTCTGTTACACAAATAAAAATAATTAATTTTTATGCTTGCTATTTAAAAATAATATTTTTTCTGTCTATGTATATAAACATATAATTAGATATTAGCATAAAAAAATTATATTCATAGTTATAAAATTAACTCAAAATTAATATTTTTAAACAATTGAATCTTGATTTTAACTTTTAATTATAATATTAGTATTCTCTCCAAATTATATTTAATAAATATTTGAAAGAAAAAAATAAAAATATATATTAAAAAAATAAACAGAAAAAATTTAAAACTAAATAAAAAAAACTAAAAAAATATGTATATAATAGTAATAATATTTTTTACTTGAATTATATTATTTTGTTAATTTTATTTTTTGTAGAACAAAAAATAGAAAAAATAGAGAATGAGAGAAAAGAGAGAGAAAGATAAAGATGAAGACTGAGAGAGGGAGTTTGTTAATTTTAAAAGAAAAAATTTCATTTTAATTATAATAAAAAATATCTGATGACACATCTTGATTTGTCAAATTACTAATATAAAATATAAATTACAATTATATATAGAGTGAAAGAGTAGAGAAATAAAAAAAAGGGAGAGATAGACGAGAGAATTTAAGAATGGAGTTTATTACTTTTAGAAGAAAATATTTTTTCTCAATTTGAATAAGAGAATGTCATATGACACATTTGGTTATTAAATTAGATAATAATATAAAAATATATCAGAATTATATATAAAGTGAGAATGGTAAAGAGAAATAGAAAAAAGGGAGAGAGGTAGATGAGAAAATTTAAGAAGAGAGGTTATTAATTTTAAAGAAAAATATTTTTTCTCAAATTTAATAAGAGTGTCATGTGATACATTTTTTTATTAAATTAGATAATAATATAATATATATATATAGTTATATTTTAATTTCAATTTTAATATTTCAATTTTAATTTTAATATAATTAAAGAATGTCATGTTGTACATTTTGATTGTTAAATTTGTAATTAGTCATTGATAATGATATATAAAAGAGATAAAGTAGTTGAAAAAATGAGAAGGATAGATAAAGGGAGAGGGAAAAGGGGATAACTTTTTAATTTTGGAGGGAAAGATTTGATTTCAATTACAACGAGGGATATGTGGCACATTTTAGTTGTAGAATTAGTAGGGATGAGAAAAGAACTCTTTATTTTTGAAGGGAATGATTTGATTTTAATTGTAATGAGTGAGTGACATGTGGCATATTTTAGTTGTAAAATTAGTAGGAATGAGGATAAAATTCTTTAATTTTAAAGGAAAAATTTGATTTCAATTATAATGAGAAAGTGACATGTGACACATTTTGATTGTAAAATTAGATATATATAATAAGGGTCCTTATACTGTACAGATGAAAATTTGTACAGATTTACAGAGATTCTATTTTAACCATAATTTTTTTGACATGTGTCCATCTTTTGTCTTGTAAATGAAAAGTTGGCTCATGGCTTGGCTTTGAAGCCTGAAAATAAAACAAGCCTATTTATTTCAAAATTTGTGTAGGATTCACCTACAAATACATTGATTTTTATACAAGTGTCTCAATAATTGATAGCATTGTTTATTTTATTTTGTTAATCCAAATAACCCAATAATTTTTTTCTTAGTATTTTATAATAATTTTGATCTCACATTTAAATATATATTTGACATTTTTTTACAGACATATTAGTAAATTTAAAATTTATAATGTTAGAATAAATAAAATTATGATATAACATAATATTTATTATTATAAATACTGATTTAATTACAATTTATATTATACAAAGTATTGGAATAACTTAAACTATAGATTTTATATTTATAAATCTAAACGAATATAATAAAAAAATTAAAAAATATTAGATGAATAAATTATTTTTATAATCAAATTTAAAAAGGTTTTTTTTTTTCTTACGTGCCTACTCCTTATTGTTAACTTAAGGTGGTTTATATTGTGTCACAAAATTATTAAACTAATTTGATTAAACTTAAGTATCAAACCAACTTGGTGTAATTATGTAACATCACCATATAATTATTTTTCAAAAAAATGTGATACTCATATTACTATCCACTACAAATATTTTTATTGCAGATGACCAATGCGATTTTTTTAAGGTTCTTTAAGAACAATTAAAATTAAATAAATGGTCAAATTAATCTCTATAAAAAATTACTTATTCTTTAAATTGGTCCTTGAAATTTTTTTTAATCAAATTCGTTTTCTAAAGATTTTAAATTAATCATGTTAATTTTTTTGTCACTTTATTTATTGATGGTATCAAAATTTACTAATATAACATATTAAGTGACATTCTAACATACACATATGAGTCTTAATTAACTATTAATATTATTAGTTTATGAAATTAGATTAAATCAACCCCAAATTAAGGAATTTCAATGCCTCAAGTTTTCTCCTCAATTAGATTTTGATTTAATCTAATTTTATAAACTAATAATATTAATAGTCAATTAAGACTCCTAAATATATGTTGGATGTCATTTAATGTGTTATATCAACAAACAAAATCATTTAATTTAATCTAATTAATACAGTTATTACGGAAAAAAAAATAAAACTAATATAAAAAAAATAAAACTAATATAAAAGAAAAGGCCTAGTACAGTGCTTCTTTTATTCATAGTTGACAAGTGCTTCTTCGTAATTTATAGAAGGCGTAGTGCTACATTCTATCAAGGCATGCCACCACAGGGTGTTTTGTTGGTTTACTAGTTAATGTGCTATTTATTATATATATATATATTATATATATACACAATTAAATTATTTTATATTTATTTAATTTAATTTTAGTTTTATATTCATTTTTTTAATTTATAATTCTTTAAAATTTATACAATTATTAAAATAAATATTAAATATTTTAATATTTACATTTACATATTAAAATATTAGTGAAAATATTTATTTTAAATTTTTTAGAATATTGAATTAAGTAGTAGGTCTTCGATAATTTTAACTTTGGACTAATTAGTAGGACATATAATTATCACCATTAAATTTCATATAATAAATTGACAGAGGAACATAATGTGTCCATCGTTTACTATCATGGAGGACCAAATTGATACTTTATTTTTTTTAAGGGCTAATTAATCCGAAGTTAAAAACTTCAAGAACCTAATAGTCACTTTACTCAACTTTTTACTATTTTATATTTTTTATTTATGTAGGACCGGTTCTACTAATTTATCTATTAAACCAATAAACTAATGAACTAATAAACTAATGAATCAATAACTTGATTGGTTCGATCACCAATTCGACTCTGAAAATTATGGCTTCGGCAACTCTTTCCTATCAAAGAAGTTGCGATTCAGCTGTCCTATTAGGAATACAGAAGGTTTTGGTTGAGGAAGATTGAGACAATTCTTACATTAATTTCTAATTTCTAATTTTTAATTTTTATGAGTAAAGGTACGCATTCGCACTATAATATATATTCTTAATGATTTAATATGGATGATCTTGGATTAAAAAATTTTAGAAAAATTCTAATATATATATATATATATATATATATATATATATTAATTAGAACAAATATAATTAAAGCGACTAATGTAATAATATAAATAATAAATAAAATATATGAATTTTGTTCGTTATTATTTTAGTTAAATATAACAATAGAATCTAATAATTTTGGTTATTTTTAAAGAACATTCTAAAAAAATTATGTTGATTATTTTCAATTATATTTTGACAAATATTTTTGTAATGAGTGGTACCATGAATATTATTTTTTTATATGTATCTAGATTTATAGATATAAAAAATATATCATGATTTTTTAATTTTAACAGTATAGATTTTGAATTTATTAATATACTTATAGAAAAAAAGGTGTAAAATGTATATTTAACTATGAGACTAAAATTATTGTAAAATATTGAAACAAAAATTTATTGAGTTATTTGAATTAACAAAATTAAATAAATACTGCAATTATTTTGAGAGACATGTATAAAAGTCAATTAATATGTATTCATATTATATGTGAACGTGAACAAGCTTCTAATATTAATAAATAGACTTGCTTCGTCTTCAGACTTGAAAGCCAAAGCTAAAAGTCAACTTTCATTCATAAAAGGATGGATACGTGTCAAAAATTGTATGAACAAAAAAAATCTCTTTAACTCTATACAAATTTACATCTGTATATTATAACTGTCCATAAAATAAATAATAGATATATTCATTGATATATGAAACTAATATAATGTGAACTTTAGAAGTGAATACTGAAACTTATTAGTTCAGGTCAAAGTTGGAAGTGAACACTAAACGATGTAAAGTGATATTAAAATGATTGTCCATGATCAAACAGGCACCTATCAACGTCTTTCGATAGATATCCCTATAAATTTAGGTGCCCTTCAATTGTAAAATGAAGGTAAATTACCTTATTAATACATTTGTTTATCAAAATTTTCAAAATTATAAAACCCAATTGGTTTCTACTTTTATTGTTAGTGTCAGAAGTTTTGAAGAAAAAATGAAATCATACACTGCTGAATTGGATTGGGTATGATAGAGACGAAACACATGGATAGTTCTTATCTTCATCAAGGATGCTACCGGAATTTTCCTTGTAGACCTAAAATCCTTGTTTGAGGAGATACTGAGGCCTTAACTAGATGGGAGTATAGAGAAATTCCAAATTGGAGATGGTATAGATAAATACATTAGGATCAACAAAGACTTCCTTTTTTTTCCTTTGATGGTTAATTATACTCCAGTAGTTTTCCAAAAGTAATAACGACCTGTTTAATTTGTATTGAAATCCTTCGATAAGTTGAGAATTGACTGAGTATTTATATCTTACCAACTTGCTATTGAATCAATTGTTAAGTCGATTGTACCGTTGTTGATGTTAAAAAACAAGTTTAAGAGTTGTTGAATGTTGGTTCATCCATGAGGTAACTTATTTATCATGGTTATCTAATATTCTGATAGTAAAAAATCTAGTGAAAAATGGCATATATGTGTATACTATAGATATTTAAACAAAAAGTGTCCAAAAGACATATTTTCATTATCTAACATTAATAATTTAATTAATTATGTAACATGTTTCAATTTTCAAATATTTTGAATGCGTACTTGAGATATAATCAAATTTTAATCATAGTTATAAGAATTATATCAAATCGAACAGTTCGATCAAAAAATCGATAAATCAGATACAAAGTCGATCTCGTTGAGGCATCTGACTGTAGAAGAAAAAGAATTGGTAAGAATCAGTTTGGATCGGCCGATTTTGATAAAAACTGGTGAACCAACACTTTAAATAACCCGGCCGGTTTCGCTATTTTTATTTAAAAAAAAAATCTAAACGAAGTCTACCCATCCCACTCTCTCAGTCTCACTCGGCCTCCCCTGAAGTCTCAAATTTCAGAGTCCAGAACTCACGATTGCCTACTCTTCTACTTCGTCTTATCAGCTCTGGTGCGTCTCCGTCACTGCATCATCACGTATATGGCTCTCCTGCACTATGTCGTCGCGTAAGTGGCTCCTGCATTGCGTCGTCGCATCTCCTTGCTCTTGTGCGTCTCTCGTCGTCATCGTTACTGCCTCCCCCTCGGCATAGTTTGCTTTGCCGTGCTCGGACAGGTTGGTTTTCTCTCTTCTCTGCATTCTTGAAACTCACTCTCTCAAGTTTTTATTTTTTAGTTTTTTTTTAGTTATTCAGTTGAATTATAATTTGATTAAGTGAGTAAGTAATTAATAAGTACCAAATATATACCCTTATTATGTACATAAAAAGGATAGAGAGATGAGAGATAGAGAGAGAGTGGAAAACACTGAGTTGGGTAGAGTTAGGAATTTTCAGATCAAGGATCCTAGGATTTGGAATCGAGAAGAATATCAATGCTTGGAAAATGATTCTTTCACCGTTTTTGTCAACAATCTGCCACAAGATATTTCGAAGAAAGAACTTTATCACTTGTTCCATTGGACAGGATGAATCAATAACATTTATCTTGCTCGAAAGGTAAAAAATGGGAAGATTTTTTTGTTTGCGTTTGTTCGCTATACAACAAAAGGGGGGTTGTGAAGGCTATATCAGAAATGTCTCAAACGTGCATAAGGGGAAAGACAATCTACGTAGGTGAGGCTAAGTATAGAAGGCCAATGGAAGAGAAGAACACTGGGCTACGCAAGGGAGATATTACAAGATCTGTTGAAGAAAGTAGGCAACCTCAAAGAGAAAAAGGTCTTATAAGAGTGGAAGAAATGAAGAAGGATACTTCTGTCAAGGACCCGCATGAGAATGGTTGGATGAAAAAGATTGAAGTCCAAATAGCAAAACAGAATTTCGATTGGCTGCTGAGGAGCTTGGTCGGAGGAACGATGATGGCTATTAATTTCAAATCGTTAGAGAGAGCAATCAGAAAGAACTTCCCTCATATTGTTGAAGTCAGAGAACTTGGAGCATATAAAGCCTTATTAGTTTTTGATTCTATGAAAAATGCAGAGGAAGCGTATACCTTCAAAATGAATAGCTTTTTGCAATTCTTTCATAGCATTTGGCGATGGGAGGAATCAGAGCGCAGTGAGACTAGAAGAGTCTGTTTAGAATGTTATGGAGTGTCCCTACATATTTGGTCAGTGGATACATTTAACACGATAGGCGGTCTATGGGAAAGTAGTAAAATGTGATGAACTAACAAAGTCCGCCTTATCTTTCAGTGTTGGCCGAGTGTTAATTGACACTTGTGTGTTTGACATAATTAAGGAATGGGTGCATATCACTGTGAGAACTAGTGGCTTTGATGTCTTTGTAAAGGAGGTGGGATATGAAATATATGAGAAAAAATTCTTGACGGAAGATGCAATCGTTAGGCAAACATGTGGAAGCTCTAGTTCACATGGTGGTGGAATGGTGGCCATGACGGCGATGTGAGATCCGACGGCTGAGCTAATCATGACACGGGCTAACGAAAGTGATGAAGATAAGGGTAGAATGGTAACATCAGATTTTTTTTTGAACGAATGCAATCAACAGAATTTAAATCTGCATCAATTACAGGGGATAATGGATTTGTCCAGAATTAAATAATTTAATGGGAAGGCTGATTATGAGAATTTTGATGATTGCGCAGAGAATGAGTCGGAAAGAACGGTTACACAGCTTTGCTTGGATGCAGGAAGTGGGTCCAAGAATTTTGAAGCCAGGATCCAAGGACGTGAAGAGAAGGGGGTGGGTTTTACAAATAACAAGGCCCAAAAGAAATGTTCTAAGTCAAGGCTCCTTCTGGGCCATCAATTAAGTGGGCCACCGTATCTTGTCCAATTTGGCCTGGACGTTCAACATGATAGAGCCAAGGAAGCTGGGCCGGTTCAAAGGATGCTCATGGGATCCAGTTCGGTCCAGGCGGGGCCCTCCATAGTGAATGATGATCAATGTGGCATGGGGGGAGCGCTCCATCTCTCATGCACTCCAGTTCACGCCGCTTCCAAGGACTGCGATTCACGCTCCTGTGCGCTGCGAGGTGGGGTGAAGCTTGGTCAAGGCTTGCACGGCTTGGAAGCGCCGGATGGAATCCAAGCATGGGGCAGTTTTAGTATAATTGAGGAGAGCTTGGTAGCGCCGAACATGATGAGAGGGTCAAATCAAGGGTTGGACGTGGAGGAGT
This sequence comes from Arachis ipaensis, assembly GCF_059453495.1. Taxonomy (NCBI): domain Eukaryota; kingdom Viridiplantae; phylum Streptophyta; class Magnoliopsida; order Fabales; family Fabaceae; genus Arachis; species Arachis ipaensis. The sequence goes on from NC_142436.1 coordinate 25,921,193, forward strand.
TGGCTGAAGGAAGAATGGATCGGGCAAACCAAAGAGGCCAATTATTGCATTCGCAAGAGAGTGAGAATGTAGTGGTAGTAGTAGCAGGTGAAGACAAAGCTGTGAAACATGAAAACGTCAAAGAATAGGCTAATGAGGATGTTGGGTCTGAAAAAGGAGCAGAAGTCACAAATCAAATTGCTGACCAGAGGTTTACGGAGGAAGGACAGTTGGCCGAAAATAAAGAAATATGGAAGTTAGCCGTGGAATCTGGTGCCATTTTTTATGATGAAGAAGAGGACATCATGGCGATTTTACAAAGCCAAAATGAAGACCTTGCGGCAAAGAAAAGGGTGGCAAACCAGAAAGAGAAAGCTAGGAGGAGCAGGCCCAAACATCATAACAAGGTGTGTAAAAATTCGTTTAAATGATTTATAATTGCTGGAATGTTAGAGGCCTAAGAGGGGATGGGAAGTTAAGTATGGTGAAAGAGTTGAAGAGAACGTATAGATTAAATATGCTAGGTTTGATTGAAACTAAGAGGGAGGTAATGACTAAGTTTGATGTAGTACATTTGTGGGGTTGTGACACAGTGGATTGGGATTATGTAGAATCAGTAGGTGCGTTTGGCGGCTTATTGTTAATGTGGGATGATTTGTTGTTTAAACAGTTGAACTGCTATAAAGGGGATGGTTGGCTATGCGTTGAAGGTTTATTAACAAAAAATAACTTGAACTGTGCATTCTGCTTGGTGTATAGAGCACATACACGGAAGGAGAAACTGATGATGTGGGAGGAGTTAAGCTACATTGTGGGCTTATGTCAAGTTCCGTTTTGCTTCTTGGGAGACTTTAATGAGATACTAAGGTTGGAGGAAAGAAAGGGCGCTGTTAGTTTGCCGGCTACGGCGGAAGATTTTAAGGAATGGGTGCAAGATTTACAGTTAGTGGATTTGGCGTTAACTGATCGACAGTTCACATGGTTTCGAGGTCGTTCTTGTAGCCACATTGATCGGATTCTTGTTAGTATGGAGTGGCTTGAGGAGTTTCCAGATACTCGATTGAAAGGGGGACCAAGAGGTCTATCAGATCATTGCCCGCTGATTCTAGAAGATACAAGACTGAGTTCAGGTCCAAGACCTTTCCGAAGCTTGGATTCCTAGTTTACACATGACGGGTTTTTGAGGATGGTGAAGGATGAGTGGTGGAATATGGGTGAGGCTCAGTTCACTAATAAGCTACAGGCCTTGACGATACCACTGAGGAGATGGCATAAGGACAATTTTTGAGGCATGGATGACAGTATAAAGAAGTTTGAGGAGGAGATTAAGAAGATTGATGATATGGTTAGTGCTGGTAGCTATGATGGAACAGTGGAGGCCAGACGGAAGGCTCTTGTGACTTGTTGTGTGAAGTGGTATGCTAGAAAGGAGATCCATTGGAAGCAGATGTCTCGCTTTCAACATGCTAGAGATATGGACAAGAACACTAGATACTTCCATAACCTGGCGTCGGCTAGAAGGAGAAACAACAGAATCGATTCTCTAGTAATTAATGGAAGATCAGTGAGGAACCAGGCCAGAATAAAGCTTGCTATTACAGGATTTTATAAAGATCTGTATCGGCAGGAATTTGCTCCTAGGATTGGGATCCGAGATGGGTTGGTAAAACAGATTGATGATGAAGATGCAACATTGTTAAAAGTGATGCCATCACCGGAGGAGATACGAGAGGCAGTTTGGGATTGTGAGTCTAGCAAAGCGCCGGGTAGTGACGGATACAATATGAACTTCATAAAGAAATATTGGGATGAGATTGGTGGAGAATTTATTACAGCTGTGTTGGGATTCTTCCAAAGTGCAAAGCTACCAACGGACGCTAATGTAACATGGGTAGCGTTAGCTCCAAAATTTGTGGGCGCTAAGAAAATCAAAGACCTAAGGCCGATTAGCATGGTTGGGTGTGTCTATAAGGTGATATCCAAAGTACTGGTGAGACGGATGCGTCCTGTGATGCCAAATTTAGTGGGAGAGACTCAGTCTGTGTTTGTAAAAAGTCGCAAAATACACAATGGTGCTCTCATTGCTTGTGAGACGGTCCATTGGCTGAAATTGCGCAAGAAGTAGGCGACAATTGTCAAATTGGACTTTCAGAAAACATACGACAGGGTGAGGTGGAGCTTTGTGGATATTGTGCTACAGAAGATGGGTTTTGGTATTAGATGGAGGACGTGGGTGAAGGAATGTGTGACTACAGCGTCTATGTCAGTGTTGATTAATGGGTCACCATCCAAGCCGTTCAAGATGGAGAGAGGTCTGAGACAAGGAGATTCTCTTTCTCCTTTTCTGTTCGTTCTTGTCGCTGACGTCTTGCACAGGATGGTGGATGAGGCAGTCAGGAATGGGTGCATTTCTCCATTGTTGTTGGGGAGTGACAACATAGAGTTGTCGCATCTCCAATTTACAGATGACACCATATTATTTTGCCCACAGGAAACGGAGACACTAGTGAACTATAAAAGACTTCTGCGTTGTTTCGAGCTGATGTCTGGCCTGAGCATTAACTTTGATAAGTCAAGCTTGATTTCGGTTAACTGTGAGAAGGAATGGATGACAAATATGTGTGGTTTGTTGGGATGTGCTGAAGCTACTTTACCTATCAGATACTTGGGAATTCCTCTAGGTGCAAATCCTCGGTTGGTGAAAACCTGGAAACCAATCATTGACAAGGTGGAAGATAAGCTGAGCCTAAGGAAAGCGAAGTCTCTCAATAAAGCTGGTAAGCTGGTTCTCATAAAATCTGTTCTTAATAGCATGTCAGTATACTACTTAAGCTTGTATAAAATGCCAAAGGTGGTTGCAGAAAGGATTATAGGATTACAAAGAAGGTTTTTATGGAGTAAAGAAGATGGGAATAATGGTATACCTCTTGTGAAATAGGAATTGGTGCAAGCTCCAAAAAAGTTGGGCGGTTTAGGGCTGGGGGATGCTTTGATTAGAAATGTGTCGCTTCTGTTCAAGTGGTGGTAGCGCTTTTCGAAGGAAGATTGCCCGTTGTGGAAGAAGGTTGTCTATTCTTGTAATCAGCTGAACCCATCTGTAAAGTTGTCAAAACAGCTTTTACCATCAAGAGGTGGCCCGTGAAAAGATATTTGCCAACTTAATATTAGAGAACAAGAAGTACGAGATATGATGATCAGTGGTTTGTCTATGGAGTTGGGAAATGGCAGATGTATTAGATTCTGGCAGGATGATTGGTTACAAAGTGGCTCTTTGAAAGATAATTTTTCGAGACTTTTTTCTGTTTCAAATCAACAAGGATCTGTCATAGGGGACTTTGGGTTCTGGGATGGGTTAGAGTAGATATGGAACTTTCAGTGGAGGAGAGAATTATTCCAATGGGAGCTAGAGTTAGTCAATCAACTTCATGACAGATTACGGCTAGTCAGACTAGCATCTGATAGAGAAGATACAATTATATGGAAATTTAGCAGGACAGGTGTTTTTTCTACTAATTCCTTTATGCAGGTATTGCAAAAAGAGACTCTTTCGGAGGACATCACAAGCTACAGCTTCACTAGTACCATATGGAGAGGATTAGTTCCTCCAAGAGTCGAACTGTTTGCATGGTTCGTCTTGGTAGGCAGAGTCAACACTAAAGAAAGACTGAGTAGACTAGGAATTATACATCATAATGATAACATTTGTGTTTTGTGTAAAAAAGAAATAGAATTTGTACATCATCTGTTTCTTGGCTGTGAGTTTACATGGCAGGTGTGGTGCGCGTGGTTGACAAGTGCTGATAAAGCTTAGACAGTTCCAAGGACAGTCAAAGAGCTGTTTGAAAGTTGGACCGAAGTGCCTGGTGGTAACTCTGAACTAAAGAAGTGGTTTGTAGGATTCTTTGCAGTTATCTGAAACATTTGGCTGGAAAGGAATCGCAGAATTTTTCAGAACTCTGTGGCAGGAGTTGATGTTATTAAGAATATGTCATTTTTGAGTTATAGGGAATGGTGTGGGGTTGATCCGTTTGGTTGTTGATGGCAATGCCGGAGATGACAACGGAGTAGATTCTTTGTACTGTGTTTATGTTCTTGTTTTTGTTATTGTCTTTATTTCCTACTTGCTCCACTTTAGTGTGTTGAGCTCCTTTTGTTAAAAAAAAGTAATTAATGATGTTGATTATGAATTTATTTATTTTTTATTATTAATTATAACTTCTTGATAATTATAACTTTTTGAATATAATCTGTTGATTCTTGACACTATGACTGAGATGTGAGTGAGTCCTTCTTACACAGCTAAGCTGAAAAACTTTTGGACTTGTTGATTCTGGTTTTGACTCTTTTGGATTTTTTTGTATGCTGACAGGGAAGGTGGTGTTTGAAATCTGAGAAAAAAAGGGGGTTGATTTCTGGGATTTTCATAGATAGGTTGTTTGGCATAGCATTGATAGCAGCATGGGAACGCATGATGAGGTACCGAAGTGCCAAGCGAATTGGAAAGGTATGGTGATTGGCACTATTCTAATGGTGTTGATTTTGGTTTTTATTGATGAACAATGTTAGAACTATATGGATTTTTTGTTCTGAGCAATGTTGGGGAAAATGGTTGTGAATTAGTGAGGTGTAATTAGAGTTTGACTTAGTCAAATTTGGAATGAAAAATAAAATTAGTCAGATGAAAATACAGATTATGCTTGTTTGGTCATTTAAGAATCTTAGTTAGATTCTTCATCTACAGATCTACTCAATCCTTAAGTTATGTTTGGGAGTTTTTAGATGATTGAATATTTTTTGATATTCTTATTCTGTCAAATTAAGATATTATCGTAGTAATACTGACTAAGAGCTTATTTAGGTGAGCTTCTAAGAAAAAAAATTTTGAATTATCTTTTTTTTAAAGATCTTATAGAAAAGTAAAAGTAATTTTATGTTTGAATATCTCATGCAAAAAAACTTTTTATCTATCAATTATGTTTGGGTATAACAATATAAAAGTACTTTTTATTTATTTATTACGTGAAAAACATCTTATTTTTTTAGAAAAAAATCGTTTAAAAAAATGTAAATTATAACTTCTCAAAAAATTAAAGATGCTTTTTATTTTTCTAGTTCTTTTACTTTACTATTAGAAATTTACCAAACACGCTAAAAAATAAAAAAAAGGATATCTTTCATTGAAAAAGATCTTTTTTATTAACTTAATGACACCCAAACAAGCACTAATGTTATGTCTATCTTTGTATTAGTTATTTTTAAAATTTGAGACTTCGTTCTTCATAAGTGAAGATTTGTATTTCAAATTTTAATTTTAAATTTTTTATTATTTTATATTTTTATTTACGTGAGACCGATTTTATCGGTTCAACCAATAACTCAATGATTGAATCAATGAACCAGTAAACTAGTAGTTTGGTTGGTTCAATCACTGATTCGATTCTGACAACTATGATTCTAATGCACTGCCTTGATGAAGAAGAACTGTGTTTATCACACTAAAGTTATATATATTTTGCTATAAAGTAATGCTTTTTAGTTTAAAAATACATGAGTTACTTATTAAGTTCATGGGCATAATTTTAAAGGTAACGATATATAATGAAGTGATTCACAGGTTGTAACACCTTAACAGAACTGAGACTAGCAAGCCCAAAGATCTCCCTTTTTCAGTTATACCTTCAAAAGTAATAATGGAAGTTGCATGAGTTCTAGTCTAATGATTTGTGTGACAAATACCACACCATCATGGATGGACTCAATCAATTGAGTTTCTTAAAAAGGACATTCTGCCATTGAATCTAAAAGAAGCCAAAAAGATAAGAATCACGTAGCTGCCCCCCATTAACCATCATAAATGGGCAGTTATACAAAAATAGAGTCTTCCAACCATTATCAAAATGCTTTGGCTACCATAAGTTACATATGTGCATCAAGGGATTCATGATGGTTGTTGTGGCCATCATATTAGGGAAAGGGCATTAGCACAGAAGATAATTCGAGCTAGCTACTTCTGGCATATGGACTATGTTAAAAAGTGTACGAAATGCCAATATCACTTGGATTTACATCAAGTACCCCCTACATGTGTTGGTGTCTATTGTTCCAACAAGGCCATCATTTGCCAAATGGGAAGTAGACTTGCCCAGACCATTTTTCTAAGTTTTAGGGCAAATAAGGTTTTTGATAGTGGTAGTATACTACCTTATGAAGTGGATCGAAGCAGAGCCAATATCGAATATCACTTTTGCGAAGTGTCGCAAGTTTTTTGAAAACAAGTGATTACAAAATTCGATATTCTCGAGGTACTTGTATCTGATAATGGGACACAATTCTCAAATACAAGGTATTGATATTTCATGTAGGGTTTGGAAATTAGAAACAGATTTGCTTCAGTATAATATCTGCAGGCAAACAAATAAGTTGAGGCTGCTAACAACATTATCCTAAAGGGGTTGAAAAAATTATTAGAGGAAGCTAAAGGTTTATGGGCTAATGAGTTAGGTGTTGTTTTTGTTAAAAGATTGAATCAAATCAGCGAGATATTTTAGGATCACGAGAAATATTAGAAAAAATCAATGTTATCAATTTAGAATATTTCCATAAATAGATCCCTAGCTATCTATAAATTAAAAGAATTGTTGTAAATAAAAAATGAATCAGAAAGAAAATAACATTTCTCAATCTCCTCTTATTCTTTCTACCTTCTAATTATTCTTTCTTTTTCCCTTAAACCCTCGACAGCATCGTAAGATGGTATCAGAGCGGTGTTAGGTCTTGGGAACTCATAATTGGATCATCGTTTCTATACTCTCTCAGCCAAATTAGCCAAAACAAAATGACAACATCTGACGAAGATACCAGTGTTAATACTGGCAATAATTCAAACAAACCCGATGAGCTGACACTGCAGATCACAAAGCTGCTGCGGAGCAGCCTTGGAATGCAATCTTCACAAACCAACTCTGACAGTCTATCAATTGGTTTCCAATTGAATGGGGATAATTATCCTCTGTGGGCAACCCTAATGAGAAAAGCAATCGGTGGGAGAGGAAAAAAGGCTCACCTGACAGGGATACCCCCAGCACCAGCAGAAACAGAACCGACATATGAACAATGGGAGCAAGGAGACCAGACCGTTTTTACTTGGATCATCCAGAACATCGAAGCAAGCCTAATGAATAATGTCTCTCAATTTCCAACAGTAAAAGCTTTGTGAGATGGCTTGGCAACCATATACGGAAGCAGGATGGATCCGATATAAATCTACGACCTGCATCGACAAGCAAACACGTGAAAACAAGGACAAGGTACCTTAGAGGATTTCTGGAATAAACTACAAGCCATTTGGATGGCAATAGATAGAAAACAACCAAATCCCATGAAATGCCCAGAAGATATTACGACTTTCAATTGGTTAAAACAGGAAAAGAGACTATACCAATTTCTAACTGGTATAGATAACAAATTTGACACTGTTAGAAGAGATCTATTAAAACAAGAACCTGCTCCTTCAGTAGAATCTGCCTACGCCACTATTCGGAGGGAGGCGGCCCGACTTCAGATTCTGAAGCATACCACCGATGGCGTAAGAGAGGCATCACAAGGAGAGATCAGGACAGGCCTCGCTGCGAAAAACAGAACCGATCAAGGCGGTCAAGGGCATGGTCGCTCAGACACTGTTGGACGGTGGTCATCATCGCGGGGGAAAGAGAGAGAAGACAAAAGCCATCTTTACTGTACCCACTGCGGAATGAACAAACACACCAAAGAAACATGCTTCAGAATCGTAGGATATCTAGAATGGTGGGAGGATAATCACAAGAAATCAAAGAACAAATCTAGTCAAGGGAGAGGCGCCACCGCCGTGGGCATCCCGGAGGTTACCAGCAGCAGTGGCACCGGAGAGGAAGAAGGAGAAAACCGCAGGACACAGCACGGTAAGGCTTCGGTAGCCGTAACGCAACAAGGTAAGATAGAAAAAGAGGGCGGTAACGGGCTCTACCAAGATGGGTCATATAATGGCCTTGATTTAATTGCTGGGAATGGGGCCTATAACCAAGGTCCTATAAAAAAATCAAAAGAGTGGATCTTCGATTGTGGGGCCACTGACACCATGACCTATGAACTCGAGGATTTTGACAGCTTGACCAAGCCCTCAAAGGCTCACATTGAGACTGCTAGTGGCGATTTAATTGAAGTTAATGGGGAGGCTCTATTGTTTTTTTAAAAAAGTTAAAATTGGAAAAATGTCTCTATGTTTCTGATTTGTCTTCTAAACTGTTATCTGTTAGCCAAGTAACTAAGGAGTTAAATTGTGTGGTACTCATGTATTCCAACTTCTGCCTTTTGCAGGACATTCTTACGAAGGAGATCATTGGGCATGGTACTGAGCGAGATGGGCTTTACTACGTTGATGAGGTAGCACACCAGGGACATGCCATGCTTGCTCATGGAACAGTTACCAGGCAACTTTGGTTATGGCACAAACGTTTGGGACACCCTTCATTTGGGTACCTTAAGATTTTATTTCCTAGTCTTTTTTTGAAAAACACTGAAACTATTAAATGTGAGACTTGTATTCGTGCAAAAAATTATAGAATTACTTTTTCTCCAAGCAATACAAGAGTCAATTCTATTTTTTTTTCTTATCCATTCTGATGTGTGGGGTCCCGCACCGAAGTCCCAAAATAATCCCTTTCAATATTTTGTGTTATTTGTGGATGATTTTTCTCGTATGACTTGGATATATTTTTTGAAACATAAACCTGAAGTTCCTGATCGGTTTTTTTATTTTTACCAAATGATTCATACCCAATTCAATAAAAAATTTAAATACTCCGGTCAGATAATGGTGGAGAATTCATAAATCAATCAATGAAAGACTTCTTCCAAAAGAATGGGCTTATCCACCAAACATCCTGTCCAAACACCCCCAACAAAATGGTGTCGCCAAGAGAAAAAATCGTAAAATTCTTGAGATGACTCGAGCCATACTTTTTGATGCACAAATGTCAAGTTCTTTTTAGCCTGAAGCTGTTGCAACCTCAAGCTACCTTCTCAATCGCCTACCCACTCAGGCCCTCGGCAACAAAACACCCCTCCAAATCTTGGCCACTCAGACTGAGATTCCCCCCATTCTTACCTTGCCACCTCGAGTTTTTGGGTGCTCTGTGTTCGTCCATATCCCAAAAATAAATAGAAATAAACTTGAGCCTTGTGCAGAAAAGTATCTTTGTTGGGTATGCTACACACCAAAAGGGGTATCGATGCTACAATCCTGTCACTCGTCGCATTCATGTAACAATAGATTGTGATTTCTTAGAGTCTGAATTTTACTACTGTCGCCAACTTGGCGTTCAGGGAGAAAAATTTAGTGGATCGCTAAGTTGGCTAGATAACCTTTGTTGCCTTGAAACTGTTCAAACAGAGCGAGTAGATGGAGCCACCGAGCATACCTTACTCAACGAAGAAAACCACTCAATACACACAACCAGTGAAACTCTTTCTGAGAATGTTATACAAGAGGTAAGTGAATCCCACTCTGATAATTTACTCCATATTTTTAATGAAGCTGCTAACAATGACAGTATAGCTCTAGAACTTGAAGAATCAGAATGAGAACCCTTTACACATCCTCCAAGAAGAAACAGAGGTGTTCCACCCAACCGATACTCTCCAAAACATGTCTTCTGCAACTCAAAGTACCCGATAAAGACAACCAGAGAAGGAGTGACAGAGGTTGCAAAGGCCTTTTCTAGCATCCTCCTAACTGAAGACATCCCCAGAATGGTCCAAGAAGCAAGTAAAAGGACTAAATGGCAAGAAGCTATGAAGACAGAAATGGAAGCCCTGGAGAAAAACAAAACCTGGGAAAAATGTATTCTACCGGCCGGAAAAAAATCAGTTGGGTGTCTATGGGTATTCACCATTAAATACAAGACAGATGGCACTATAGAACGTTATAAGGCAAGGCTGGTCACCAAAGGGTACACACAAACTTATGGCATTGATTATTCAGAAACCTTCTCACCAGTAGCAAAAATTGATACCATCAGAGTCCTCTTCTCCGTAGCCACAAATGAAGATTGGCCTCTCCACCAATTTGATGTAAAAAATGCTTTCCTTCTTGGAGAGTTGAAAGAAGAGGTATATATGGAAGCTCCACCAGGATTCTCTGAAGGATTTGAGAAGAATGAAGTGTGTAAATTGAAGAAGGCTCTCTATGGCTTGAAACAATCACCGCGGGCTTGGTTTGGAAGGTTCACGGTTGCCATGAAGAAATACGGGTACAAGCAGAGTAACTCAGATCACACCTTATTCTTGAAAAAGAGAGGGGATTTAATAACATGCCTAATAATTTATGTGGATGATATGATCATAACAGGGAGTGACAATGAAGAAATTGCAAGGCTAAGAAGGAATCTCTTCACAGAATTTGAAATGAAGGACTTGGGTGGATTAAAGTACTTCTTGGGAATAGAGGTTCTAGGCTCCAATAAGGAAATCTTTATCTCTCAGAGGAAATATATCCTAGACCTCCTTACAGAGACAAGAATGGTTGACTGTAAACCTGAAGACACTCCTATTCAAGTTAATCATGGCTTGATACTGGAGGAAGACTCTAAACTGGCAGATAAGGAGCGGTACCAACGCTTGGTTGGCAAACTAATCTACTTGTCACACACCCGACCAGATATAGCCAGTAGGGGTAGTTAGCCAATTTATGCACCAACCACAGGAGAATCATACGGAAGTTGTCATGAGAATAATCAGGTACTTGAAAGGAACTCCAGGAAGTAGGATCTGGTTCAAAAGAAATGGGCACCTTAACATTGAAGCATACACAGATGCTAATTGGGCCGGTAACCCAAATGATAGAAGATCTACATCAGGCTACTTTACATTGGTGGGAGGTAACTTAGTCACCTGGAGAAGTAAGAAACAGAAGGTTGTTGCCCTCTCAAGTGCTGAAGCAGAATTCCGAGGAATTGCTAAGGGCATAACTGAAATCTTTTGGATTAAGAAACTCATATCTGAAATTGGGTTTCCACCTCAATTGCCAAGAAAATTAAAATGTGACAATAAAGCAGCAATAAGCATCTCAGAGAATCCTGTACAACATGACAGAACTAAACATGTTGAGGTAGACCGGTACTTTATCAAAGAAAAAATTGAAGAAGGTACTGTGGAACTCCCTTTTGTTAGATCAGAAGACCAATTGGTAGATGTCCTTACGAAAGCAGTCTCAGGCAGAATTTTGGCCGAAGTTCTCAGCAAGTTGAGCATTGGTGACCCCACTACTCATCTTGAGGGGGTGTTAGAAGATTGAATCAAATCAGGGAGATATTTTAGGATCACGAGAAATATTAGCAAAAATTAATGTTATCAATTTAGAATATTTCTATAAATAGACCCCTAGCTATCTATAAATTAGAAGAATTGTTGTAAAAAAAAAATGAATCAGAAAGAAAATAACATTTTCCAATCTCCTCTTATTCTTTCTACCTCCTAATTATTCTTTCTTTTTCCCTTAAACTCTCGATACCATCGTAAGAGTTTTATGGCCTTATATTGGGGATCTCCATTTCGTGTAATTTATGGTGAAAAAGTATTCGTGCCTACATAAGTTGGAGAATCAAGCCATATAATGCTACTTGAAAACCCAAAAGATGGGGTCAACTTGCTAAAAAAGGTTTGCTCAATTGCCAAACTCATAGAACAAGCCCTTAAGCAAATAATCTTATAGTAAAATCATCTTATGTCGGCATCTCAATAACCATGAGATGAGAAAATGACTCCAAATTAAAAGGGGCCCTTATGAATTAAGGAAGTACTGAAAAAAAGACTTGCAAGCTAGAGATTATCCAAGGTACCAAAGTCCCGTGCTGCTAGAATACAGTTCAATTTAGGAGTATTATTCTTATGGTTAATGTAAAGGCACTCTTTTTCTTGAAACAGATTTTTGATGAGGCTTATTAATAATTTATTCTACAATAAAGTTATTTATTTTGTTTGATTTCTTCCAAGATAATGAAGTAAATAATTTATCAAAGAACACTGATGTACATTAAAATTCTATCATTGATTAGTGTTTGTTAAAATGTAGAATACTTTGTGAAACAAATAAGTTAAGCTAAACAGATTAATGTAAACTACTTTGGTTCTGAGGGTTCACACTTCTTGTTTTTTGATTTGATGACTTTTCAAAATTACGTGAGATCAGACGGTTCCTTCTCAAAGTCACGGTAAAAAAGCTGCCAATTAGAGAAACATCCATTGAACTTAGAAAAGACAATCTTTTGAAATAGTTTCCTCTGAACCCCTCTTGGTCCATGCATTAATAGGAAGGCATTAATAAACTCTCCAAACTTAAAATCTTTCTTCAAAATGCAACCGAAGGACTCTGAGAGGTCGTCAATCCTCTAGGTACTCTCTTTACCCTTCTTTCTCTTTTTCTAATGAGGGAAAGGTAGTGTAAAAATAAAAAATACAACATGAGTCTGTACAATCATTATATCTATGTTAACCTCAGGATTGGGAGGAGCCATTTCCTAAGTAGCATATTAGGAAACTTGGGCCTTAACACCTGATAGGAGATGAAAGGTATCAGAATATAGCAAAGAGAAATTGAAAGAAGGAAAGAACCAAGAAGAAAGAGAATAACAGAAAGGGAAAGTTGGAAGGTAGAGAGAGAAAGGGAAGCTTCTAGAGAAGATTTGTGTAACTGAATTAGTTACTCAAACTTAGTTAGTTCAGCTCATTACATAGTGTGTAATATATAGCAAGATGTAAGGACAGTTGGCAGTGTATTAGAGTAACAGAATTCAGTTGAGTGCTATGCTAACTAACTCAACTAGTGCAAACTAACTCAACTAGATCTCATAACCTCTATCATGACCCCTGCTTTCTGACGTTCTCCCTTTCTTTGCTTTCTGGCTCTTTACATACACTTTCATACTCTATACTTTCCAAATCTCCTATCTTCCTCTCAGTGCCTGCCCTGTTGAATATGTCATCACTCTTGCTAAGAAACAGCTTTGCATCAGCTATGTTTAGCTTGCTTCGAAACTCCAAGAAGCTCCTGCTGGGCAGAGTCTTAGTTAGGACATCAGCGACCTGTATTGATCCTGGAACATGGCTCACCTAAATTGTTTTGTTAGTGACATAATCCCTAACAAAGTGCAAGTTTGTCTCAAAGTGCTTGGACTTTGAGTGTAAAATTAGGTTAGCTCCCAGAAGAACAGCATTGAAGTTGTCACAGTACATCATCGGAGCTGCTGCCAGTGGAATTTTTAGCTCATACAACCAGTTCTTAATCCAGATTAGTTCCGCTACCAAGTCTGTTATTGCTCGATACTCTGCTTCAGTGCTTGACCTTGCAACCACTAATTGTTTCTTAGAGCACCAAGAGATCAAGTTTTTACCCAAGAACACACAGAAGGCTCCAGTTGACTTGTGATTAATAAACCACTATTTTATCATATATTTTGGACTGCATTGAGTGTGTTTTGTCAACTATTCTCATACTTATTCATGTAAATTGCATGTTTTTAAGTTTCCTTCCTAATTTTGTGCTATAATTGAAAGCATGCTTCCTAGGCCTTTAAATCACTAATTTTTAATCCTCTGTTATTATCATTCGATACCGTGATATGTGCGTTAAGTGATTACAGGATTTATAGAGCAGGAATGGTATAGAGGATGAAGAGGAAGCATGCTAAAGTGTAAGGAACACAAGAATTTGAAGATTTGAGAGCTGGGAGCGACGCGCACGCATGGCCGAAGCGTACGCGTGATCAAGCTAGTTTCCCTGTGATGCGTACGTGTGACTGATGCATACGCATGACCAGGAGCATTGACCACTAACACGTACGCGTGACTGATGCATACGCGTGGCCTTGTGCATAGCGCACCGACGCGTACGCGTAGCTGACGCGTACGTGCGACGAGCGTCACATGCTGCAATTAACAGAACTCGCTGGGGCGATTTCTGGGCTAATTTGGACCCAGTTTCAAGCCCGAAAATACAGACTAGAGGTTGGGATAGAGCTGAGACTGAACACACACTTTCACTTGAGCTTAGTTTTTGAGTTTTGAATTCTAGTGAGAGAAACTCCCATTTCTTTCTAGGGTTTTTGGTTTTTCTTAGTTTACTGGCAATTAGATCTTGAGAGAAGATGTGTTCACCTTCAATTGGAGTCATTTTCCTTATAGTTTTCTTCTCTATTTCCTCTATTACTCTTTTCCATTTGATTACTTTGAATTCATGTTTGGATCTTGTTACTTTTAGATTTTGTTAATGCATTAAGAATTTTTTATAGCCATTGTTATTACTGTTTTGCTCTCGTTGGTTATTCTGTGTGTAATTTGAATTGAGTTATTTTATCATTTGTTATTATGTCTTTTATTTTCACCTACAAAGTGTTTGAGAAAATGTCATCCAATATCATAGAGTAGATTTTCTTGCTTGGTTGGGGGGTTGATAGTTGGAGCCACTTGAATTGTTATACTCAAGTATTAATCTGTAATTGAAAATTGTTAATTAGCCTGAAACTCACCAACTCTAGTTCTTCTTTACAAAGTAACTAGGACTTGTGGGCTAAGGTTAATTATTTCACTTGACTTTTCTTCACTTGTTAGAGGATAACTAAGTGAGAGCAATGAGCTTTACCATCACTATTGAGAAAGACAATAAGGATAGAATTTCCAATTCTCACCCCTAACCAAGGCTTTTTATATTGATTATTTTTACAAATCTTGCTAATTATTCATTGCTTTAATTTCTAGTTATTAATTTCCTTGTTCTCAAGCTCGAAAAATCTCCAGGAAAATCCTAACCAATAAATTGCATCTTGTGCCAACTCCTAGGGGAAACGACCCGGAATTTTACTCCCGGTTATTTATTTCATTTGTGACACATTTTAAATTTGATAGCGAAAATCTCGTCGGTCAAGACTGTACTTGCAATGTTAAATTTAGAAAAATACTTTTGGTAATTCTTGACCGGCATTTATCCGCCTATCAGCGATCATCTAGATTCCCTCCCCAGTTTAAGTCGTTGTAGGTTGTGACTGCCATGTCCTTGGTTTTATGCAGCTACAGGCCATAAGTGAGTGTTCCACTAACACATCTTAACACACGTTTTACTAATCTCCAATGTTCTTCCAAAGGATGCTGCAAAAACTGAGAAACCTTGCTGGCACAGTATGATAGCTCAGGTCTTGTGACAGTGAGATATTGTAAACTTCCAACTACGGATCTGTAAAGCCGTGGATTAGTGAAGACAGGCCCACCAAATGTAGATAGCTTGACAGAGGAGGGTAGTGGTGTGGTGCAAGGTTTGCACCCAGTCATGCCAGTTTTAGCAAGAAGGTCTCCAACGTATTTTTCTTGTGACAGAATCAAGCCTCCTTCCTTAGTTTTTGTGACTTGAATGCCTAGAAAGTAGTGAAGTTCTCCCATGTCTTTCAAGGCAAATTGGTATTTAGCTGTTGAATAATTGAGCTATGGCTAAGCTGGAGTTTCCTGTGATAATTATGTCATCTACATACACCAAGACAAAAATGCAGCCTTCTTTGGAGAACCTGGTGAACATAGACACATTTGACTTGGTTGCTATAAAACCAAGGCGTCCCAGAGCAGTGGATGGTTTATAATACCAAGCATGAGGAGCCTGCTTTAATCCATATAAGACCTTCGTTCGCTTGCAAAACAAGCTGCCATCACCCACAAAATATTCCTAAGGTTGCTTCATGTATACCTCTTTACCCAAATCTCCATGGAGAAAGGCATTATTGATATCCAACTGTCTAATGCTCCAACTACATGCTAGTGCTGCTGTCAAAACTATCTGAATGGATGCAGGCTTCACAATTTGGACTGTATGTTTCAGTGAAATCAAAGCCTGGTCTTTGGGAGAATCTCTGAGCCACTAATCTCACCTTATACTTCTGCAATGTCCCATCAGCATTGTACTTCACTCGATATACCTACTTACTTTGAATTGCTTCCCTGCCTTTGGGAAGTGGTACAAGCTTCCAGGTTTGATTCTTTATAAGTGCATTGTACTCCAAATTTATTGCTTCTTTTCATTTTGGGTGAGCTATTGCATCTTTTATTGTTCTATGTTCTACCGAGGCATGAAAAACCCTTGGTTTTAGACAACCAGACTTGCTTCTTGTAATCATTGAGTGTGTGTTGACAGAGGAGGACACAACAGGTAGAATAGGTGCTGCTAGGAAGACAATTTCTAGATCAAAAATTAGAATTAGTGTTGCAATACTTGAGAGAGCCACTGACTGGGAGGAAGAATTGGGTTGAGAAGGGGGTGCTGGGTTGGTCGTTGGTGGGACTAGAGATTGGATGCCTAAAGTTGGCTGAGAGGCAGAGGGTATTGCAGCAAAATTGGGAGGTGTAGGAAACGGGGGAGGGTTTTGTCTAGAGAGAGCTAGTGAAGGCCCATGAAGAGGAACAATTAGAATTGTTGGAAACTGCTGCAGGGTGGGTGGTGGAGGACTTAAGTCTTCATGAAGAAACTTGCCATCTTTGAAAGGAAATTTTTCTTCATCGAACACAACATTTCTTGTAATTATAGTCTTACCGCTAGAGGTTAAGCACTATAACCTTTGTGGAGTAGACTGTATCCAGTGAAGACACAAGGGGAGGATCTAAATTCCAACTTGTGCTTTGTTGTAGGGCCTTAGGTAAGGAAAGCACAAGCAGCCAAAGACTCGAAGTCTAGTGTAATCAGGCCTTTTTTTAAAGAGCTTTTCAACTGGTGACTGATCTTCTAGAGTTGGTGTTGATAACTGGTTGATGAGATTAGCAGCTGAGGCAAATGTTTCTCCCCAAAAACGTATTGGCATTCTAGCTCTAGCCAGCATAGATAGTTCTTTTTCTACAACATGTCTATGTTTTCTCTCTGCATTGTCATTCTGCTGATGCACATGGGGATAGAAGAATCTGTGAATTAAGCCTCGACCCTGCAATTTTCTAGACAAGCTTACATACTCAACAACAATATCCGTTTGTAGCATCTTAATCTTCTTATTTAATTGCAATTCAACTATTTTTGGAAAGCTTTAAAAATTTATTTAAGTTGGGACCTTGTTTTAAGCAGATGGAGCCAAGTAAACTTAGAGTAGGCATTAATAAAGTTGACAAAGTAAAAATTTTTTATTAGAGTCAAGCATAGGGACAGGATCCCATATGTCAGAGTACACACGTTGAAGTGGTTCAGCATACACAGTATGAGAAATTGAAAAAGATAGCTGATGAGACTTGCCAATGCAGCAAGCTGGACACACTGACTTATTGACATTAACAGGAATATTACAAGACTTTAAAATTGCTGAAACAACATTATTTGAGGGGTGTCCTAGTCTATTGTACCATAAAAAGAAGTTATTTATATTTGACATTGTGGAGACATAACAGGTAGCTTTGGGAAGTGAGAGAGTGAAGTTGAAAAACTTATACATTCCTTTGTCAACTCTGCCATGAATGACAATCTCCTTAGTTTCTTGGGTTTTAACCTAGCAGCCATCAGCATGAAATTCAAAAAATACTCTATTATCACAACAAAACTGGTATACACTAAGTAAGTTTTTGGTAATATTAAGGGCATGAAGAAGTTTTTATAACAGAAGTTCTCTACTGCTTAAATCAAATTTAAAGCTAGATTTTCCAATTAGGTTGATGTGCAAACCTGAACCGTTTTCTATTATCACTTGATTTGTTCCTTCAAAGGTTTTTCCTTCTGTAAGATTCTGCTCATCTGAGGTTGTGTGGTGTAATGCTTCTGAGTTCATATACCAGTTTTGATCATCAATTGTTGAGGGAGTGGCTAGTAGTACTTGAGGTGTTGAATTGTTGTTAGAGTTCTAAGCTGCATATTGGGAGCTTGAGTTGCTGTCTTTTTCATACATGTACCAGCAAATTTTGGCTATGTGTCCAATTTTGTCGCACACTTGGCAGATTGGCCTTTCACTTGATCTTGCATTGTTATTCATGAATCTTGAGTTATCACCTGAATTGCTGCCTTATTTGCTGTCAGAATTGTTGTTCTGAAACTGACCACCCCTAAATCTTGTATTATTCCTGTAGTTCTCATCTCTATTGTCATTGTAAGAGTATCTACCACCTCTTGATCTTCCACCCCTGTTTCGGTAATCTCCTCCTCTAGAGCCTCCTCTCATGTTATATCCTTGTGTGTGCTGGGCTAAATTTGTTTGAACAAAAGACTCCAATTTTCTGAATCTTTCTAGCATGCTCTCATGAGTTAGAAGTAATGCTTCTAGTTCACCTACTGATATGATTACTGGTTTTGCAACTACAGACGTGATGACCATTGTATACTCTTCTGCCAAATCATTCAGTATAGCATTTACATAATCACTTTCACGCATTGGTTCACCAACAGAGGCCATTGCATCTATGGTGCTTTTTAGGGCCAACACATATTCATTCCCCAAATTTCCTATCTTGATGTTACTCAATTTGTGTTTCAATTACATTATTTTTGCTCTAATCTGAGACAAAAAATTATCATCGAGTCTTTTCCATACCTCATATGCATACATGCACCCAACCATTCGAGTTGTGAATGTTTGGTCATTGAAGCCAGCAGCCATGACTTCAGCAATGAATCTTGTCTTCTTCACACTACATATTCGATATTTGTTTCTCCTGAGGGCAAGAATTGTACTGGAATTCCTTTTCCAGTGATGTGGTGCAGCAAATCGTGGCCTTCAATGGTTGATTTAGCTTGGTCCTTCCATTGCAAGAAATTATCCTCATTTAATTTCATTGAAATCGGGGATGACGTGAAATTTGGAGGCATCAGTGCCTGGGAGACTGAGACGTTACTGTTCTGAGATTCAACAGCCATGACAGTAGAGGGATTGTGGACTCTGATACCATGAAAGGTATCAGAATGTAGTAGAGAGGAATTGAAATAAGGAAAGAACCAAGAAGAAAGAGAAGAACAAAAAGGAAAAGTTGGAAGATAGAGAGAGAAAGGGAAGCTTCTAGAGAAGATTTGTGTAACTGAATTAGTTGCTCAAACTTAGTTAGTTCAGCTCATTACATAGTGTGTAATAGAATTCAACTGAGTGCTATGCTAACTAACTCAACTAGTGCTAACTAACTCAACTAGATCTCATAACCTCTATCATGACCCCTGCTTTCTGACATTCTCCCTTTCTTTGCTTTCTGGCCCTTTACACACACTTTCATGCTCTATACTTTCCAAATCTCCTATCTTCCTCTCAATGCCTGTCTTGTTGAATCTGTCAGCAGCAAAGTTAAGTAATAGTTTCCAACGAATCGAAGTTGGTTAATTGTTGTTAACCCATTGTTGTGTTTATCAAAAAATTTATACAAGGAAAGCAAAGTGAATTAATAATATAGCAAAAGAAGAAGAGTACAATTTTCAAGGATAATAAAAGCAATATACCTATAGTAGCTAAGGATGTCATTTCATTGGCAAAAATAATTTTTGGGTTCAGAATCTTCACTACATCTTTTTCATCATCATTCAATGATTCCTACTCTATTTTAGGGGAAGAAGAATTAAAATGACAATAAAGGTTGAATCTTTTTTTATTTTCTAAATTCATGAAAAAATGTTGGAATTTGACAACCTATTCAATTTTACAATACATTGCTTTAAAATCATGATAAGAATCTTCAAAAATTGAAAAACCTTTACGACTAGAATGAGAATGATATACAAATTTCTAAAACCCGTGGCGACATTTGGTATGGTTAACTTGAAAAAACAAAATAAGAAAACACAAGTTGAAAGAGAAAGGCCAAGGAAACTACAAACTAACTCGAAGGTGTAAAGAATCGTTAGCTATTAAGATGAAGTCACATAGACAGACAAAAATGATATTGTACATTCACAGCCAATTTAAAACATTTTCAACTCTATGGTTAAAATAGCAAATTCGTTTTTGGGAACGGGAAATAGAAAGTTTATAGCACTTCACGAGATTTTGTGAAATATAACACATTCCTTAAATTTTTTAGATATTTTAGAGTTACTCTTGATAGGCTACCTAAAATAGCGTGATCCACCCATTGGTGGCATGAAGAAACTCAGTTTGGCAAAATAAATTCCTATGCAAGAGTAGCTCATCTAGTCGGAGATGTGGCTTCTTCAGTTGGGATAACTCTGCTATGCACCATGATAAGAAAAAACCTACAAAGGTGCTACTATTGTCTTTAGAATAAGGAAAAAGAACCTAAAATGTAAAAAGAGAAGTAGTGAAACTGCAAACAGATTCATCAAAATAAAATTAAAATAAGATACAAAAAAATATGCACATTCGAAGCAAAAAAAAATAAAACAAGGAAGAAGCAGAAAAAATAATAAAAACTAGCATTCTGAGAAAAGGCACAATGAACATAAATGGAGTATTTAAAAAATCGTAAGTAAATGCATTCAACTAACATGAAATTTGGAATGAGAAATAATTTTTTTATCTGAAAATGAGGTAGATAATACTGGAAGTAAGGAAGTGCCACTCAATAAATCCCAATAACAAAAAGAAATTTCTGGAAGAAAAAAGAGTTCCCTAGAAATGAGGGAGTATTATTAGAAAAAGTTATTTTTGAAAAGTATAAAAAAGAGTAAATAAAGTGAAAAGTGGGCTTTTAGATGCAAGTAGTTAAATCAAAGTTGAAAGTTGTTTGAGGATAATAGAAGGTTCTAAGTAGGGACAGTAAACGGGCCGAAACTTGTCGGGTTTGCTCGTATAACTTGCCAAAAAAGGCAGGCCATGCTAAAAATTTGAGATTGCTATGATTAAAAAAACCCGTCTAACCCGCACCGCCTAATCCATGGGTTTTGGTGGGGCGGGGTGGGCTTGGCCGGCGAACTTTTGCCTTTAAGATGATAATTGAATTTGGAACGTTTCTTTTATACTTGTATTTAGAATGTTTGTTCGTTTTACTTTAAGTTATAATTTGGACTATGTTTGATTGATTAGAGATTTGGACAATGTTTAATTATATATTTTGGGTAATATTTATTTTGCTTTGGACAATGTTGGTTTTATTATTTTGTTTTAAAAAATTTTATTGATGATTATATTTATGAGATATTTAGAATTATAAAGATTTTAGTGTTTGTGAATTTAAAAATGATAATTTTTTATGTCTTTAGAAATTATAAATTTTTTAAAATATTTGTGAAATTATATTTTTTAATATTTAATAGTTTAATAATTAAAAAAACAGAGAATTGGCAGACTTATCCAACCAATCCACCATTAAGCGGGACGGTGTAGAAATTTCGGACTGCCTTAATAGACGGGGCGAAAATTTTGGCGGGGTGGAGTGGGGCGTGTCAGGCTAACCCGCATGCTACCCCTAATCCTGAGGGCAGTTTCTTAAAAAAATAAACGTGTCAAAAATCTTAAAAGAAAAAATTTGTGATGTTTGAGTCGAGATCAGAAATCCGAAAAATCCTCTTTGAAAAAGAAAGACATACCGAGTTTGAGACATTGATTGAAAAAGAAAGACATACCGAGTTTGAGACATTGATTTGGACTGATCGTAAGAGTATTGGATAATGATATTGAGAAGTCCAAAACGGTTTGAAAGAAACCATTAGAAGTAGATACTCAATGAGTGGTCAACTCACTCGTCTTCTTAAGCAAGTATTGGGGGTTCGAATTCCACCTTGTGTATGCAGTAAACCATTTGCCAGCAGTAGACCCTTAAATAGAGTTCAGATCCACGACAAATTAGTCCTGAACCTGTCGAGTTAGAAAATACCGTAAAATATCAAAAAAAAAATTCTCGGATCCTTGCAAGAGAAAGAAGATTGGATGCCTCAAAATTGGCACTTGAAAATAAATGTGAGCTGTCAAACCGTTATTCGGTATTACGATGATGCTAACAATGGATATGAATATAATCATGATACCTCTTAAAGGAAGGAAACTATTTGCAAGAAAAGAAGGGGGAGAACGCTATAATGAAGGAAAAAACAACCGAAAAGGATAAATCTGATATATATAATTACAAAGAATACATACTTAAATAGCAGAATATCCATGTAAATATCCTCCGAGCATAATCTTACATCAATACGAGTTAATGAGTTTCTAAATTTTATTAAAGTCTGAAGATCAAAATACTCCGAATAGCTCCATTTTAATACTTCCAATGCCTACCAACAAAGTTGAAATAGAAATAGAATATAATCGTTTGGTTTTATTATCCTATTCTATTCCCAAACAAATCCCTATACAATGAATGCTTATGATTACTTTTTATTTTTCTCGCCTAATAGAAAAATGTTATTCATCCAATAATTATTCAACCTTTAAACATCTTTTAAATTCAACTACTATATTATATTATTTTTAAATTAATTACGTTTCCTATTTTTAAGGAATCATTTTAAATTTTATTTAATTTAAATTAAAGTAAATATAATAGTTAATCAATAATCTAACTATTGTCAATAATTTACAAGATTGCTCTGGGTTTATTGATCCTTTGGTGTTAAAAATCCGAGATATCATGTCTTGGAAATGGCGTGCTGATCTTCGGTTGATCTTAAGAGATGCAAATACAGTAGCAGACATCATGGCAAAGACTGCAATGAGGACTATTTCTCCCATGGAGCTTCCATTGCCTTGGAAGGAGTTTGAGAGTAGTATTCAGCGGAACTGCCTTTCTTAAGCAGTTTCTTGTTTTTTTTTCTTTCTTAGTTTTTGTTTATTTTCTTTTAAGTCACCAAAAAAAATAATCTAACTACCTCCCCTACTCTCAATCATTCTATTCAGAATCATGATCAGCATAAGAAAAATCTACATACTGATGAAAGTTACTACCTAAGGAGCACATGTTCAGGAACTCACTCCAATGCAAAGCACTGACGGATGATAAACACTTGTAAGATATGAAAGAGACACGGCTCTCATGATAAACACTTGTAGCTGCGGGTTTTTCACGGAGGATACAAAACAATTTCTCCTTTTTGCTTATTGTCATCACAAAGGGTATTTCACCTTCATTCTTCTACTCCACATCCACCACAGTTGAATTCAGGAAGAAGGTTCAACGAAATTAGGAAAACACTTCCTAAACTAGCCAGTTTACAAATTAATTAATTCTCTTATATTAGGCATCACAGCATTATTTAGTAAATCTTTTTTAATAATTTTACTAATCATTTGTCATGAACATTATTTTGTTGGTATTTTTTATTATTTTATATATGTTCATAACACATCTAAAATAATAAGATAACATACCATATTTTTTATATACATCCAAAATTCGTTTTAATTTGTGTTTATATATTTTTAACATAAATATTTTTTTAACAAATCTAAATAATAACATAACACATAAAATGCTTTTAGTACATATCCAAATTTTTTTAAATTCGTACTTATATTTTTTTAACACATCTAAAATAATATGACAACACACAAAATACTTTTGGTATAAATCCAAAATTCGTTAAATTTCATGCTCATATGTTTTAATGATTGTTTAACACATCTAAAATTATAAATTACTCACTAAATAATTTTTTAACACATTCGAAATTTATCCTAAAAAAATTGTATTTTTTTTTCAAAGATAAATGTTATTTTATTAATATAAAATAAAAGTGTTTTCATAAGGAAGTACAAAAGAATTGGGTATTCCCATTTATCATCAACTGTGACTGAAAGAATAAGAGTTTAGAAAAGAGTAAAGTAAGAGTAAAGAAAATTAGCAGCATCTATCAGGTATAGCTCACGAGTTCACGCACTAAATTGCTGGCTTCTTTCACTATCTCTGGTGCCGGGTTTATTACCTTCTCAAAAACACACCGATTCTTCACTTTTCAAGTGCTCCAACACAGCGCCGCTATGAGGAGTGTCTTTTGTCTACCGTCAAATTGAGCTGCTGCCCAGGATAAGACTCGTTGCCATCAATTGAAAAAGGTCTCTTCTTCTCTCATCCATAGGTCAGGGGTTATTAAGTTTAGGCTCCATATTATTGAAGACAGGGGGCATTGGAACAAAGCATGAGAAATTGATTCAGCCTTCAACATGCATCTTGGACAAGTGGCAGGAGTAGATGCGAACCGGCTGTGAACTTGTTACAACACCGGAAGCTTTTCATGAAGACTTTTCTATAGAAAAACCTTAATTTTATGAGGTAATTTCAATTCTCAAATGCTATTCCAGACTCTGTTGTTCTGTATGTTCTGGGGCCTCAATGAAGTAGGAGAATGAAAGAATCCATAAGCAATTTTGTATCCTGACCCAACTTCATATATACCAGATTTTGTCTAGCACCAATTAACTTCATCCTCCTCCTCTGTTGGTTTGATTGAAAAAATTTTATTCCATATATCAACTGAAAAAATTGACTCAATCAGATTTCTATTCCAGCTTCTATCAGGATTTAGTAACGCACTAACGTAATACACTTGTAGATTTGGCGGGATTGTGAGTGCATTTTGAGGTACATTAAGGGACACTGGTGGTGGGAGCCAGGGGTCATGGAAGATGCGAACATTAGTACCAGAGCCTATTTTCCATAACAAGCCTTTCTCGATCACCTTGCGCCCTTCAAGAACACTTCTCCAGCCCCACGATGGTACGCTTCCTATCTCTGCATGTAGGAAATCTGTATATCTAAAATATTTAGCTTTGAGTATTCTTGATAGAGTAGAATTAGGGTATTTCATTAGACTCCAATATTGCTTGCCCAATAACGCCAAATTTTGCGCCCTTAGGTCCTTGATCCCCAGCCCTCCATCTTTCTTCGATCTCGTCATTGTGTCCCATTTAATCCAAACCATTTTTCGTTCTGCGCCTTTTTGACCCCACCAAAATTGCGAGAGCATGCTATGAATCTCAGTCAACAGCGTGTCCGGGAGCTTGAAACAAGAGAGTGTATAAATAGGAATCGCCTCCCCACCGCTCTCAATAGCGTGTGCCTGCCACCTGATGACAATAGACTTATTTTCCAACCCATAATCCTCTTCTGAACTTTATCTTTGATAGCTCCAAAGGTTGCTTTCTTTGATTTTTGAACTATAGAGGGCAGTCCCAGGTATTTGTCTTGTACTCCAATATGTTCAATATTTAGTGTTTTGAGCAACTGCTAGTCTTGTGTTCTGAGGTGTGTTGTGACTGAAAAAGATAGCCGACTTATTCAAATTGACTTTTTGCCCACTGAAACCCTCATAGATCTCTAGCAATTCTAGAATACTTTGGCTTGTATTAGGTGCGCTCTTGCAAAAAAGGATTGAATCATCAGCAAACAAAAGGTGATTAACTGTTTGGCATCTCCGATTAACTTGAACTCCTTGAATTAATCTGTTTTGCTCTGCCTTGTGTAGCAAGAAGGAAAGCCCTTCTGCACAAAAAAGAAAGAGATATGGAGATAGGGGGTCACCCTGTCGGATGCCCCTATTTAGCCTAAAATAGCCAAAAGGTTGACCTTCCACAACAACAAAGTAAGAAACAGTCGTTACCAATTCCTTAGTCCAGTTAATCCATTTAGCATCAAAGCCCAGCTTATCCATAATATACCATAAGAAATGCCATTCAACCCTATCATAAGCCTTGCTCATGTCTAGTTTAATAGCCATCTCATGCTCTGCTCCACTTCTCTTATTTTTCAAATAGTGCATACATTCGTAGGCAATTAGAATATTATCTGAAATGAGTCTACCTTTGAGAAACGCACTCTGATTTGGACTTATAATTTTATTCATAATACCTTGTAATCGGTGCACCATAACTTTAGAAATAATTTTATACATAACTGAAGACAAACTGATCGGTCGTACCTGAGTCATGTCACTGGCATCTGGCACCTTTGGAATCAAACAAATTTGAGTATGATTGAAGCTTTTTAGAATTCTGCCACTGTGAAAGAAACTTCTCACTGCCTTAAAAACGTCACCTCCAACTATATCCCAGAAAAAGTGAAAAAACTTAGTTGTAAACCCGTCATCACCAGGAGCACTCTGAGCATGAACACTAAATGTAGCTCTTTTGACCTCACCCTAGTTACTGGCCTTTGGAGCCTACGGTTCATGGAAGCTGTAACCTTAGGCTCCAAATCCTCTAAGTATGGATTCGGATCAGCCGAAGAAGAAGAAGTAAAAATATCGCAAAATTAATCTTCAGCTACCTTTGCAATATCCTCCGGTTTCGATGCAATCTCATTGTCCATCCCCACTAATCTCCAAATTCTATTCCTTCGCATCCTTGATTGAAATTTCTGGTGAAAGAATCTAGTGTTCTGATCTCCTTCTTTTAGCCACTTGAATCTAGATTTTTCTCGCCAATAGCTCTCTTCTTTTAAACATGCCAGCTCCAACTTCTCCTCCAAACTGGTAACCTCCTCTCCCCATTGATTCCAGCCACCCGCAACTCCTCTAGTTTAGCTTGAAGGTCCTCAATTTCTTTCTGGGAGTTTGCTTTGTGATTTTTCTGTCATTGAACTAGTCTATGTCTACAAACTTTCAACTTTTGGGCCAAGGAGGACATAGTCGAGCCTACAACTTCCATTCTCCACACTTCACTGAAAATTCTCTTGACATCCTCTTCTCCATACCAACGTTTCTGGTATTTAAACCGCCTTTTACTATGCCAAAATTGAGGTTCGGTTTCCATCAAAATTGGAGCATGATCCGAGCCTGACTCTGTGAGCCTGTGCACCACTGCATTCGGAAACTTCAACTTCCATTCCATCCCAACTAAATAGCGGTCAAGCCTCTCCTTCACCAAATCCTCTCCTTGTTTTCAATTTGTCCATGTGAAAGGGCACCCCACCATTCCAATATCCACTAATTCGTTACTGTCAATAAAATTAGTGAATGTTGCAATGGTGGTTGCTTATTTTTAGCCTCCACCCTCCTTTTTCGCTTGGCTTGTTATAGCATTAAAATCACCTGCTATTACCACTTTTTCTTCCAGGTGTTGGCTCATTGTTGTAAGCTCCTCAAACTGTAAGGATTGAATTTGTTCCGAACAACTCAAATGGACACCAACGAACGTCCATACCCCCATTATTTCCGAACTGATAGGTGTTCTAGCTTAAAACATGATACAAATTAAACCTAATTTTTATAAGGTTATTATCTTTGTTGATTTATTAAAATTTCCAATACCTTTTCTACTTTCTATAATTTTTTCAAATTATTATGTGCAGAGTGTTACACAATAATAATAATAATAATAATAATAATAATAATAATAATAATAATAATAATAATAATAATAATAATAATAATAATAATAATAATAATAATAATATGTCATTAATTGATAAATTTTTTTTTCGGTCTTCATAGGGTTAGAATTTAGAGTTTTTTAAAATTAATATATATACATATATATAATAGATAGAATTGTAGAGGATGAGAAGAGAGACGCGTGACCGTAAATGGCTCGTCAATCGAAGTTCCTGAGAGAAAGTTATGGTGATTTGAAGTTTGATGAAGTTAGGATTTTCTCTCTTCTTCATCTCTTCTCTATTTCAGCACCCCGCACCCTTTTTTTAGGGTTAATGAGCTGAAATGCTCATAACTAATATTTATATATGTTGGGTCTTAGGCCCACTTGGACTCGGTTCACTTGGTTTAGTCTGTTGGCCCATTTTTAGGCCAAAACCTTTAAGATTAAAGTTTTAAATCGTATTTTAAATATTTCTATCTTCCCAAATTATAAATTCTTATTTCTTAAAATTATTCACTTCTAATTAATTTTCTCAACCAAAGTACTGGACAGATCGCAGTCGGTACTGCCGGTCAAATTTTCAGTGCGCATTTTTACGCAGAAAACTATATTTTCTAACTAAAAAAATTCACTGAGTCCAAATATCATATTTAAATTATCAAATTCCGATTGATAAATTTTCTAACTATATTCGCTCCTATTAATTTATTATTTAATTAATTACGGTTTGACCGGATTTTTACATCATGCATATATACATATATATAATTATGACATGTACATCTCCTAACTAATAATACTTAATTATAATCACTATTAACTATCTTTATTTAATCTTCATTTATTACCAATTATCCATGCATGTTTCATTCTTTTTGAAGAAAGAAAGGAAAAGAAAGCACCAAGAGAGAAAGAAAACAGTGAGAAAGAATGAGAGAAACCATAGCACCGTAAAACTTCCGATTTCGATTTCTTAAGATCCGTAACTCCAATTAAAAATCTAATCTGGTAAAAGTGTTCGTATCCTCCTCCTCTACATGTTGGCGTTACTTTTGTCCGGTAGAAGTTGACGGTGACGTAGCTCCTCTTCCCCTTGAGTTCGGCCAATTGGAGTTCTAGGAGGTACAGACAACTTCTGACGTTTTCTTTTTCAGCAGCTCGGTCAGAAAACTTCTCCAAAATTTTTGTTGATTTTGATTCGGTACGAAGGTAGGGAATTTCATGTTAAAATTAATTGTTTTAATTTATAAATGCCATGGAAGTCTAGTGGATATTTACAAATAATTTATGATTGTTTGGAATTACTGAATGATAATTTTGAATTGCATTTATGACTGAATGTGATGAATATGTATTTGATTTCTTGATTGTTTAGGAATGCTAAGAATTCTGATGTTGAGTTGAAAAATCGGTTTGATTTGTTGGTATTGAACTAAGATTTGAAAATGATTTCTGATTTTGGAAATGTTTGAAAAGAGGTTGAGAATGGTTCGGTTGGGACCCAAAAAAGGTGGCAAAGTCCGAGTTTTAGGGGAGATGCTGTCAAAATTTTATTATAAAACTTAAGACTTTGTTTGAAATATTTAGAAAAAAGTTGGACTTGAGAAATTGTATTATTTGGCTTTTGATTTATTAAGAAAAGATTTACGTTTGGATTTGATTTATTGAGAAAGACTTTATGTTTTGAGTTCGATTGTCGTCCTCCCTAAAGTCTCGAGACCCTGTCGTGAGATTTATTTAATAAATGATTCTTTTATAGAGGTTTAAATCTGAAATGGTTTTGATGTTGGGTTGGAAAAATCATGGTTAAGAAAGAATTGATTTTTGTATGAAAGAAGAACTTGCTGTAAGTAAAGTGATTTCGGAGGTTTGGAAAGGTTATAAAGAGAGGTGTTGGTTTTAAATAAAAATGACTTGAATCCGGTTTATTAAGTAAGGGGACCTCTGCCATAAAAGAGCAGAGAGCAGTGACTGAAAAGATATTGAGTGTTGTTGGGCCTTAGTGCCAAGTGTCTAGTGAGGACGACGATACGTAACGCTCACTTGACACAATAGAGACGGCTTAGTGAGGACGGCGATACGTAACGCTCACTAGAGGCCGTGGGTTTTATGTGTAAATGATTGTGCAGGAATGCCCGTGTGTATGGAATGGATTCTAGGAGAAAGTGGCACATGATTCAACTGAAGAATCAGCACCTGCAAGTACTTGCAGAGGTCATATTCGACATACTTCACCTAAAGAATCAGTGCCTGCAAGAAGTAGAAACTTGCAGAGGTTATGCCGCTGGAATGCCTTATTTTACTTGCGAGTCAGATTGCGTCGAATGCGGGTCGAAACCGACAAATGAGCTCATTACCTGTGATAGCACTATACATGCATCATCATTGTTTGAACATTTGCATTTGATTGTGTTTGCTTATCTTGTCTCTCTGTGATTATGTTGTTCGTCTTATTGCTATTTATTTGTGTGTTTATCTGTTTCTTGTGCTATTAGTTTGTGTATTGAGGTGACTGAGAACTGAGGTTGTGATTGAGATTTGTCTTAAGTTCGGAAATTTAAATATGGTAATTAATTATATAAAATAATAGTAAAAAGTATTTTCAAAAGGTTTGATAAAAATATAGTTTTATTGAGTAAAGTTAATTATTTTCATTTTATTTCATTACTTTTACGGCATTCCCATTCCCTACTAAGAACGCGTAGTTTGTTCTCACCCCAAAATCTTCCACCCTTTCAGTGACACAGGTTCGAAGACTCAGTTTGAAGCTGCGGGCGATTATTAGTCTTATTTGAGTTAAGTTATGTGTTGAGTCGTTTTCCTAGAATTCCCTCGCCTTTGTTAGTTAAGATTTTATTTTATGCAGAGGGATAGGAGTTGTATCTAAGTTTCATTTGAATTCTTTTTTATGATATTTATTATTCTTACTAACTATGTGACTAGTATTGCTTGGAGATCTTTGATATATGATTTTAATTAATAGAAACAAAACTTTTCAGCTTTTTCTTAAAAATTGAAACGGGAAATCAAATTAAAGGCTTAGTATTAAATAGTAAATATGGAAAATAGGTCAGTAACGCCTCACTTTTGGTACAATCATGACGTGTTGAAAATTAGGGTGTTACAAGGTTCAAGTTGGCAATAGTCCAGGTATCTCTATTTCTCGTATTGATAGTTCTTTTTTGTATTTTTTGGATTCTAAACGTTGGTTTTCATTGTAACAATTAATTCACACACCTCACATTACTAAGAATCTAATTAGTGTATCTAAGTTTGATGAAGATAATTTTATTTACTTTGAATTTCATGTAACTTACTGTGTTGTTCGTTATCAGTTCACCCAAAAAATTTTACTACAAGGTTTTAAAAGAGGAGGCCTTTATCAGTTTGTGAATGGGAATGTGCCTCAAAGTACATCAGTTTCTAATCCTCCTCATGTCTTTACTATTTCTTATTCTATTTTTAATTTGTGACACAAACGTTTAGAATATTCAGCCACTAAAACAGTTTAATTAATTCTCAATTAATGTAATATAGCTCACAATACTTTTAATTCTGATTTGGTTTCTAAGACTTGTAATAATTGTGCTGAAACAAAAATGCATAAACTTCCTTTTTCAGATTTCACTACATCTTATACTTCTTCTTTATAATTAGTTTAAATCTTTATCTTTGTTCTTCTTTATAATAATCAACTGCAGTTAACTAGCAATTTTTTTTATTTTTTAGAGAGAATGTGAACTCAAAACCTAATAAAAATTCAAATCTAAAATATCTAACAAAAAATAATAACAAATATTTAAAATGATTTTAAAACTTTCAAAAATTATTTTGAAAATTCATTTTAAAACTTTCAAAATTATTTTAAAAATTTTTAATAAAAAAAATTCAAAACATAACAAAAAAAACATCCAAATCCCAAAAAACATCTAACACCAAATAATAACAAACATCCAAAATAATTATAAAATTATTTTAAAGATTTCAAAATTCATTTTAAAATTTGGAAAATCATTTTATTAAAAATTCCTAATAAAAAAACATCTGAAACGTAATAAAAAAATATCCAAAACCTAATAAAAATGAGATATCCATTTTTTTAATTCTAAAACCTAACAATGAGACATTCAACAAAGTATTAGAAAAAACATCTAAAAACTAAAAAAAGAAACATTTAAAATTATTAAATAAATCATCTAAAATTCAAAAATAATAAACATCCAAAACATAAAAAAAATATCTGAAACTTAAGAGAAAGAAACACCCAAAACTAATAAAAAGAATCCTCTAAAACAAAGAAGAAGAAGAAGAAGATGGTTCTGAGGTACTTGAGCTTGTCCCCGCGAATTGTATCGAGCATGTTCATCAGAAAGTGCTTTTCCAAAGAGCTAAAAATCGAAGGGCTAAAATTTAACTCTAATTCAACGTATGATTCCGATACGTGGTATCTGATGGGATTCATCTTTAATCTCTAACTTGAAACGACGCCACCGTTTGCACATCTGGGGACTCGTTGTGATCACCGGGTGACTGGCAGGCATGGTGGAGGTGCAGTTCCTAGATGATGTCACTGCGATCATGGGGCGTCAGGGACGGACCTACATTGAAGGAGGAGGGGGCATCTGCCCCACAAAGTTTTACAAAAAAAAAAAACTAATATATATATATATATATATATATATATATATATATATATATATATATATATATATAATTTTTTTGTATTTTATGTTAAAAAAATATTTTGTTAAACTTAACATTTAATAATAATTATATTGTTAAATTTGATTTAGTATAAAAATAAAAAATAAATAAATTCAAAAAATAATGATAATTAATTTTATTATATTAGTTAATTAGTTGATAACTAAATTAAAACTTAGTTTTCTAATTAAATACAACTTAAATTATTAGTAATTTTTTAAAAAATATTTAACATAAAAAAACATATTATTTATATATTAATATACTCTATTAATATTTATTATTAAAATGGTCTTGATTATAGTAATTATTTTAGATAAAAGATTTATTTATACCATAAAAACTATAATAAGTAGATTTTATAATTAAATATGAGATAATAAAAAATAAAATAATTGTTTAAAAATGTAACATATATAAAAAAATAATATTTAGTCATATTAAAAATAAAAAAATTATTATAAATTATTTTTTTATTATTTTGAATATTATACTGAGTGAAATCACCGTTTTATTATTTTAAATATTATAATAAGTAATTGTGTGTATGTTTCTAATTCTTATCAATATATATAAATAGTTCTAATTTAAAATTTTAAATATGTCTAAACAAATTTGGGTTGGTCGAGTAATTAGCTTAATTGTCCGCTTAAACAAGTGTTAGGAGTTTGAATTTCATTTCGTATGTGTAGCAACTCATTGAGGATAAGGCATCTTGGCTTTGTATTCCTCAACCTTGGTTACTGCAGGTTTATTTCCTACAGAAGTGGTTGGAGAAGCCTTTTTAGAGGGGTTGTTATCAGCACTTGTGTGTGTATGATCCCTCACTGGCGTTTGAATGCCAGGGTTGGAAGCTTGATTGGCGTTGGACGCCAACTTCCTACCTGTTTCTGGCGTCTGAACGCCAGAAATGAGCTTCCATTGGGCGTTTGACGCCAGCTCCTTTTCTGTTCCTGGCGTTTGAATGCCAGAACTGCGTGTGGGTTCGGCGTTTAACGCCAACCGTGCATCCTTTTCTGGCGTTTGAACGCCAGAGTTGTTCCTCTCTGGGCCCTTACTATCCTCAGAGAGATTTTGGATAATATTTTGCTCATCCTCTGTCAGTTGTTCTTTTCTTGGCTTTCTGCTGCTCTGAAGTGAGGTATTTAATGTTTTCTCACTTCTTAATTGAATTGCCTGACACTCTTCTGTTATCTGCTTTGATAACTGCTGTTTTGTCTGATTCAATTGTGCCTCCATATTTTTATTAGCATTTTTAGTGTCTTGTAACATCTACTTGAATTCTGCTAGCTGTTTTGTTAGAAAGCATAATTGTTGATTGAGTTCAGCAACTTGTTCTGGAGGACCAAGTTCAATAGACACTGCTTTGGCTTCTTCTTTTATGGAGGACCCACTACTTATGTACAGATACTGATTTCTAGCAACTATATCAATAAGCTCTTGAGCCTCTTCAATAGTTTTTCTCATGTGTATAGATCCACCAGCTGAGTGGTCTAGAGATATCTGAGCTCTTTCTATAAGCCCATAGTAGAAGATGTCTAATTGCACCCACTCTGAAAATATTTCAGAGGGGCATTTCCTTAACATCCCTCTGTACCTCTCCCAGGCATTATAAAAGGATTCATCATCCTCTTGTTTAAAGCCTTGGATGTCCAACCTTAGCTGTGTCATCCTTTTTGGAAGAAAATGTTGATTCAGGAATTTGTCTGATAACTGTTTCCATGTTCTTATGCTTGCTGTGGGTTGGTTATTTAACCACCTTTTAGCTTGATCTTTTACAGCAAACGAAAACAGTAACAGCCTGTATACATCCTGATCTACCTCCTTGTCACGCACTGTGTCAGCAATTTGCAAGAACTGCACCAGAAACTTAGTAGGTTCTTCCTGTGGAAGACCGGAATACTGACAATTTTGTTGCACCATGACAATGAGCTGAGGATTTAGCTCAAAACTGCTTGCTTTGATGGGAGGTATACAGATGCTACTCCCATATGCAGCAGTAATGGGGTTAGTATACGACCCCAGAGTCCTTCTGGACTGTTCATTTCTACTTAGGTCCATGATGGAGAAAGGGAGATGATGCGGATTGCAAATATTTTTTTTTTTTTGAAAACCGAAATTAAAATTAAATATAAATAAAATAAAATAAATAAAAAATTAACTATATTTTCGAAAATTAGAAGAAAAAGAAATAAAAGAAAATTGAAAACTAAATTAATTAATTAAAAAGATTTGAAAAAGATGTGTGTGAGGATTTTCGAAAAAAATGAAGGGAGAGAAATTGGTTAGGAAGTTTTAAAAAAGATATGTTTTAAAATTAAAGAAACTTGTAAGAAAATAAAATAAAATAAAATAAAATAAAAGATCTGAAAAAGATTTGATTTTAAGATTTGAGATTAGAAAAGATAAGATAAACTAGGTAAGAGAAGATAAGGAATTTAAATTAAAAAGTTTTGAAATTTAAATTTTAAATTTGAAAATTAAATTTT
This sequence comes from Arachis ipaensis, assembly GCF_059453495.1. Taxonomy (NCBI): domain Eukaryota; kingdom Viridiplantae; phylum Streptophyta; class Magnoliopsida; order Fabales; family Fabaceae; genus Arachis; species Arachis ipaensis. The sequence goes on from NC_142436.1 coordinate 25,955,583, forward strand.
GAAATTTGAAATTTGAAATTTGAAATTTGAAATTTTGAAAATTGAAATTTGAAAATTGAAATTTGAAAGTTGAAATTTGAAAGTTGAATTTTGAATTTTCGAAAAAGTCAACAATATAAGATAAGGATTTGAAAAAGATTTAAATTTTGAAAAGATTTGATTTTTAAATTTGAAAATTAGATTTTGAATTTTAAATTTTGAAAGTTGAAATTTGAAATTTGAAATAAGATAGGATAAAATTTTGAAAACGATATGATTTTTTTGAAAAAAATTTGAATTTTAAAATTTTTAAAACTAAGATAAGATAAAATAGAAATTATAAAATAAAAATCTGAATTTTTTTGAAAACATTTCGAAATATTTGCTCAAAAATAGTTAGAGAAGATATTTTTTTTTTATTTTTGAATTTTATGATGAAAAAGAAAAACACACAAAAGACACACAACTTAAAATTTTTAGATCTAATGCTCCTTGTTTTCGAAAATTTTGGAGGGAAAACACCAAGGAACACCAAACTTAAAAATTTTAAGATCAAAACACAAGGAAGACTCAAGAACACTTTGAAGACTCACAAGAACAACAAGAACATGAAGAAAGAACACCAACTTAAAATTTTTAGAAAACCAAAATAAAATTTTTGAAACCTAAAGAAAAGTTAACAGGAGAACACCAAACTTAAAGTTTGGCACAAGATTTATTCAAAGAAAAATTATTTTTGAAAAGATTTTAGAAAGAAAGACTCAAAAGAGCAACTATTCACAAGAACATAGATACAACGCTCTAGCCAATTGATTTATAAATTTAAAGTGTTTTAATAAAGGTATTTAATGTATAAAATATCTTATTTATATTTTTTTTATACTAATAATTCAAAAATGCACAAGAAAAACAAGAAAAATCACAAAACAAGAAAAGCTAAAGATCAAACAAGGAAAATAAACAAGAACAACTTGAAGATTAAGAAAGAACAATGAACACAAATTCAAAAATTTAAAAGAAAATAAAAAACATGCAATTGACACCAAACTTAAAATATGAAACTAAACTCAAACAGAAAAACTCAATTATCAGTTTATAAAATTTTTAAAAAATTTAAAAAGACAAAATAAGGATTTAAAAAAAAATTTCAACCAAAAACAATAATAGAAGACTCTAAACCAAAAAGAAAAATTTTTCCTAATCTAAGCAACAAAGAAAATCGTCAGTTGTCCAAACTCGAACAATCCCCGGCAACGGCGCCAAAAACTTGGTGCACGAATTGTGAATCACACTTTTCACAACTCGTACCACTAACCAGCAAGTGCACTGGGTCGTCCAAGTAATACCTTACGTGAGTAAGGGTCGATCCCACGGAGATTGTCAGCTTGAAGCAAGCTATGGTTATTTTGTATTTCTTAGTCAGGAAATCAATTATAATTATTAGTTTGGATTGTGAAAAAAAAAGAGCATGAATTAAATACTTGTTATGCAATAATGGAGAATATGTTGGAGTTTTGGAGATGCTTTATCTTCTAAATCTCTGTTTTTCCCCTGTCTTCTTCTTCATGCACGCAAGGTTTCTCCTATGGCAAGCTGTGTGTTGGTGGATCACCGTTGTCAATGGCTACCATCCGTTCTCTCAGTGAAAATGGTCCAGGTGCGCTGTCATCGCACGACTAATCATCTGTCGGTTCTCATTCATGCTGGAATAGGATCCATTGATCCTTTTGCGTCTGTCACTACGCCCAACCCTTGTGAGTTTGAAGCTCGTCATAGTTATCCAATCCCTGAATCCTACTCGGAATATCACAGATAAGGTTTAGACTTTCCAGATTCTCAAGAATGCTGCCAATGGATTCTAGCTTATACCACGAAGATTCTGATTAAGGAATCCAAGAGATACTCATTCAATCGAAGGTAGAATGGAGGTGGTTGTCAGTCACGCGTTCATAGGTTGAGAATGGTGATGAATTTCACGGATCATCACATCCATCAAATTGAAGTGCGAATGAACATCTTAGATAGAAACAAGCGTGTTTGAATAGAAAACAGAAATAATTGCATTAATTCATCGAGACACAGCAGAGCTCCTCACCCCCAACAATGGAGTTTAGAGACTCATGCCGTCAAAGAGTACAAAGTTCAGATCTAAAAATGTCATGAGGTACAAAATAAATCTCTAAAAGTTGTTTAAATAATAAACTAGTAACCTAGGTTTACAGAAAATGAATAAGCTATGATAGATAGTGTAGAAATCCACTTCTAGGGCCCACTTGGTGTGTGCTGGGGCTAAGACTTGAGTTTTACACGTGCCTAGGCTGTTTCTGGAGTTAAACGCCAGGTTGTAACCTGTTTTGGGCGTTTAACTCCAACTTGTAACCTGTTTCTGGCGTTTTACGCCAGAATGCAACATGGAACTGGCGTTGAACGCCACTTTACGTCATTTATCCTTGAGCAAAGTATGGACTATTATATGTTAATGGAAAGCCCTGGACGTCTACTTTCCAACGCAATTAAGAGCGCGTCATTTGGACTTCTGTAGCTCCAAAAAATCCACTTTGAATGCAGAGAGGTCAGAATCCAACAGCATCTGCAGTCCTTTTTCAGCCTCTGAATCAAAATTTTCTCAGGTCCCTCAATTTCAGCCAGAAAATACCTGAAATCACAGAAAAATACAAAAACTCATAGTAAAGTCTAGAAATGTGATTTTTATTTAAAAACTAATAAAAAATATAATAAAAAGTGACTAAAACATATTAAAAACTACCTAAAAACCATGCCAAAAAGCGTATAAATTATCCGCTCATCACAACACCAAAATTAAATTGTTGCTTGTCCCCAAGCAACTAAAAACAAAGTAGGATAAAAAGAAGAGAATATACAATGAATTCCAAAAACATCTATGAAGATCAGTCTTAATTAAATGAGCGGGGCTATTAGCTTTTTGCTTCTAAACAGTTTTGGCATCTCACTTTATCCTTTGAAGTTCAGAATGATTGGCATCTATAGAAACTCAGAATTCAGATAGTGTTATTGATTCTCTTAGTTCAGTATGTTGATTCTTGAACACAGCTACTTTATGAGTCTTGGCCGTGGCCCTAAGCACTCTGCTTTCCAGTATTACCACCGGATACATACATGCCACAGACACATAACTGGGTGAACCTTTTCAGATTGTGACTCAGCTTTGCTAAAGTCCCCAATTAGAGGTGTCCAGGGTTCTTAAGCACACTCTGTTTTTGCTTTGGACCTCGACTTTAACCGCTCAGTCTTAAGTTTTCACTTGACACCTTCACGCCACAAGCACATGGTTAGGAACAGCTTGGTTTAGCCGCTTAGGCCAGGATTTTATTCCTTTAGGCCCTCCTATCCACTGATGCTCAAAGCCTTAGATTCTTTTGATTACCTTTGCCTTTTGGTTTTAAGGACTATTGGCTTTTTGCTCTTGCCTTTTGGTTTAAAGAGCTTTTGGCTTTTTCTGCTTGCTTTTTCTTTTTCTTGCTCTCTTTTTTTTTCTTTTTTTTTTTTGCATTTTTTTTTTGCAAGCTTTGTTCTTCACTGCTTTTTCTTGCTTCAAGAATCATTTTTATGATTTTTCAGATTATCAAATAACATTTCTCCTTTTTCATCATTCTTTCAAGAGCCAACAATTTTAACATTCATAAACAACAAATTCAAAAGACATATGCACTGTTCAAGCATTCATTCAGAAAACAAAAAGTATTGCCACCACATCAAAATAATTAAACTATTTTAAAATTCAAAATTCATGTACTTCTTTTTCTTTTTCAGAAAACATTTTTCATTTAAGAAAGGTGATGGATTCATAGGACATCCATATCTTTAAGACATAGACACTTAGATACTAGTGATCATGTAATAAGACCCAAACATAAATAAACATAAAGCATAGTAAACGAAAACAGAGAAATAAGAACAAGGAGATTAAGGAACGGGTCCACCTTATAGTGAGGGTGGCGTCTTCCTCTTCTTGAAGAACCAATGGTGCTCTTGAGCTCCTCTGTGTCTCTTCCTTGTCTTTGTTGCTCCTCCCTCATAGCTCTTTGATCTACAGTCAAATGATCTACCACTGAACTATGGACCCTTGAGATGAATCTCTCCATCTCTCATGACTCAGAGGTGGAAGCTTTTGCCTTCCCTTTCCTCCTTCTAGAGGTTTCTCCGGCCTTAGGTGCCATAAATGGTTATGGAAAAACAAAAATCAATGCTTTTACCACACCAAACTTAAAAGGTTTGCTCGTCCTCGAGCAAAAGAAGAAAGAAGTGGAGAAGATGGAGGAGATGGAGGTGTGTGAATGGGTGGGTTTGGGAGGGAAATGGTTTGAATTTGAATGGTAAGGTAGGTGGGGATACTGTGGGGTCCACAGATCTAGAGGGGTCAAAGACTTATCATCCCTGCTCCATTTAGACGTGCAAAACTCCCTTAGAATGCATGTCTGGCGTTAAACACCAGCTTGCTGCTTGTTTCTGGCGTTTAACGCCAATTCCATGCTCTGTTCTGGCGTTAAACGCCAGTTTGGTGCTTGTTTCTGGCGTTTAACGCCAGCTTGATGCTTCTTTCTGGCGTTAAATGCCAGTAAGCTCTTCCTCCAGGGTGAGCTATTTTTAATGATGTTTTTCATTCTGTTTTTGATTTTTCAGTAGTTTTTGTGACTTCACATGATCATCAACCTACAGAAAATATAAAATAAAAATGAAAAACAGAAAATTAACATAGATAAGTAAAAATTGGGTTGCCTCCCAATAAGCTCTTCTTTATTGTTAATAGCTTGACAGTGAGCTCTCATGGAGCCTCACAGATAATCAGAGCAGGGTTGGGGCCTCTCAACACCAAACTTAGAGTTTGAATGTGGGGGTTTTGTTTGACTCTGTATTGAGAGAAGCTTTTCATGCTTCCTCTCCATGGTTACAGAAGGAGAACCTTGTGTCTTATAGTTTGCAATGTTTGCAAACCACAGAGCTTCCTGAATAGCAAACAATTGCTCATCCGGAAAGGTTTCAGAGATCTCAATAGGAGGGAGGGATGCTCCTGCTACTGGTTCTATCCGGGACAGGTGATCAGCTACTTAATTCTCTGTCCCTTTTCTGTCTCTTATTTCTATATCAAACTCTTGCAGAAGCAACACCCATCTTATGAGCCTGGGTTTTGAATCCTGCTTTGTGAGTAGATATTTAAGAGCAGCATGGTCAGTATACACAATCACTTTTGATCCTACTAAGTATGATCTAAACTTGTCAATGGTATAAACCACTGCAAGCAATTCTTTTTCTGTGGTTGTGTAATATTTCTGGGCATCATTTAAAATGCGGCTAGCATAATGAATGACATGCAGAAGCTTGTTATGCCTCTGTCCCAGTACTGCACCAATGGCATGGTCACTGGCATCACACATTAGTTCAAATGGTAATGTCCAGTCTGGTGCAGAAATAACTGGTGCTGTGACCAGCTTAGCTTTCAGAGTTTCAAATGCCTGCAGACACTCTGTGTCAAACACAAATGGCATGTCAGCAGCTAGCAGATTGCTCAGAGGTTTTGCAATTTTTGAAAAATCCTTTATAAACCTCCTATAGAATCCTGCATGCCCCAGAAAGCTTCTGATTGCCTTAACATTGGCAGGTGATGGTAATTTTTCAATTACCTCTACCTTAGCTTGATCCACCTCTATTCCCTTGTTCGAAATCTTGTGCCAAGGACAATCCCTTCAGTCACCATAAAGTGACATTTTTCCAGTTTAAAACCAGGTTAGTCTCTTGGCATCTTTTCAGAATCAGTGTCAGGTGATCAAGATAGGAGCTGAATGAGTCTCCATATACTGAGAAGTCATCCATGAAGACTTCTAGAAATTTTTCCACCATATTAGAGAAAATAGAGAGCATGCATCTCTGAAAGGTTGCAGGTGCATTACACAGTCCAAATGGCATCCTTCTGTAGGCAAATACTCCAGATGGACATGTGAATGCTGTTTTCTCTTGATCCTGGGGATCTACTGCAATTTGGTTGTAGCTTGAATAGCCATCCAAAAAGCAGTAATAATCATGACCTACTAGTCTTTCTAGCATCTGGTCTATGAATGGTAAAGGAAAATGATCTTTTCTGGTGGCTGTATTGAGCCTTCTATAGTCAATACACATGCGCCATCCTGTAACTGTTCTTGTAGGAACCAGTTTATTTTTTTCATTATGAACCACTGTCATGCCTCCCTTTTTGGGGACAACTTGGACAGGGCTTATCCAGGGGCTATCAGATATAGGATAAATAATTCCAGCCTCCAGTAACTTGGTGACCTCTTTTTGCACCACTTCCTTCATGGCTGGATTTAGCCGCCTCTATGGTTGAACCACTGGCTTAGCATCATCCTCCAATAGGATCTTGTGCATGCATTTTGCTGGGCTGATGCCCTTAAGGTCACTTATGGACCACCCAAGAGCTGTCTTGTGTGTCTTTAGCACTTTAAGTAGCGCTTCCTCTTCCAGGGAATTTAAAGCAGAGCTTATGATCACCAGAAAAGTGTCACCTTCTCCCAGAAATGCATATTTCAGGGATGGTGGTAATGGTTTGATCTCGGGTTTAGGAGGTTTTTCCTCTTCCTGAGGAAGTTTCAGAGGCTCTTTCAATTCCTCTGAATCCTCCATATCAGGCTGAACATCTTTAAAAATGTCCTCTAGCTCTGATTCGAGACTCTCAATCATATTGACCTCTTCCACCAGGGAGTCAATAATATCAACGCTCAGGCAGTCGTCTGATGTGTCTGGATGTTGCATAGCTTTGACAACATTCAACTTAAACTCATCCTCATTGACTCTCAGGGTTATCTCCCCTTTTTGGACGTCAATGAGGGTTCGTCCAGTTGCTAGGAATGGTCTTCCTAGAATGAGAGTTGCACTCTTGTGCTCCTCCATTTCCAGCGCTACAAAGTCAGTAGGGAAGGCAAATGGCCCAACCTTGACAATCATGTCCTCAATTATGCCTGATGGGTATTTAATGGAGCCATCAGCAAGTTGAAGACAGATCCGGGTTGGTTTGACCTCTTCAGTCAAGCCAAGCTTTCTGATAGTGGATGCAGGGATTAGGTTGATACTTGTCCCAAGATCACATAAAGCTGTCTTGGTGCAATTACCCTCTAATATGCATGGTATCATAAAGCTCCCAGGATCTTTAAGCTTTTCTGGGAAGCTTTTCAGAATGACTGCACTGCATTCTTCAGTGAGGAGAACTCTTTCAGTTTCTCTCCAATCCTTCTTATGACTCAAGATATCTTTCATGAACTTGGCATAAGAGGGTATTTGCTCAAGTACCTCTGCAAACGGAATCTTTATTTCAAGAGTCCTGAGATAGTCTGCAAAGTGGGCAAATTGCTTATCCTGCTCCTCTTGGCGGAGTTTTTGAGGATAAGGCATCTTGGCTTTGTATTCCTCAACCTTGGTTGCTGCAGCTTTATTTCCTACAGAAGTGGTTGGAGAAGCCTTTTTAGAGGGGTTGTTATCAGCACTTGTGTGTGTCTGATCCCTCACTGGCGTTTGAATGCCAGGGTTGGAAGCTTGATTGGCGTTGGACGCCAACTTCCTACCTGTTTCTGGCGTCTGAACGCTAGAAATGAGCTTCCATTGGGTGTTTGACGCCAGCTCATTGCCTGTTCCTGGCGTTTGAATGCCAGAACTGCGCGTGGGTTCGGCGTTTAACGCCAACCGTGCATCCTTTTCTGGCGTTTGAACGCCAGAGTTGTTCCTCTCTGGGCCCTTACTGTCCTCAGAGGGATTTTGGATAATATTTTGCTCATCCTCTGTCAGTTGTTCTTTTCTTGGCTTTCTGCTGCTCTGAAGTGAGGTATTTAATGCTTTCCCACTTCTTAATTGAATTGTCTGGCACTCTTCTGTTATCTGCTTTGATAACTGCTATTTTGTCTGATTCAATTGTGCTTCCATATTTTTATTAGAATTTTTAGTGTCTTGTAGCATCTCCTTGAATTCTGCTAGCTGTTTTGTTAGAAAGCATAATTGTTGATTGAGTTCAGCAACTTGTTCTGGAGGACCAAGTTCAGTAGACACTTCTTTGGCTTCTTCTTTTATGGAGGACCCACTACTTATGTACAGATGCTAATTTCTAGCAACTATATCGATAAGCTCTTGAGCCTCTTCAATAGTTTTTCTCATGTGTATAGATCCACCAGCTGAGTGGTCTAGAGATATCTGAGCTCTTTCTGTAAGCCCATAGTAGAAGATGTCTAATTGTACCCACTCTGAAAACATTTCAGAGGGGCATTTCTTTAGCATCCCTCTGTACCTCTCCCAGGCATTATAAAGGGATTCATCATCCTCTTGTTTAAAGCCTTGGATGTCCAGCCTTAGCTGTGTCATCCTTTTTGGAAGAAAATGTTGATTCAGGAATTTGTCTGATAACTGTTTCCATGTTCTTATGCTTGCTGTGGGTTGGTTATTTAACCACCTTTTAGCTTGATCTTTTACAGCAAACGGAAACAGTAACAGCCTGTATACATCCTGATCTACCTCCTTGTCACGCACTGTGTCAGCAATTTGCAAGAACTGCACCAGAAACTTAGTAGGTTCTTCCTGTGGAAGACCGGAATACTGACAATTTTGCTGCACCATGACAATGAGCTGAGAATTTAGCTCAAAACTGCTTGCTTTGATGGGAGGTATACAGATGCTACTCCCATATGCAGCAGTAATGGGGTTAGTATATGACTCCATAGTCCTTCTGGACTGTTCATTTCCACTTAGGTCCATGATGGAGAAAGGGAGATGATGCGGATTGCAAATAATTTTTTTTTTGAAAACCGAAATTAAAGTTAAATATAAATAAAATAAAATAAATGAAAAATTGACTATATTTTCGAAAATTAGAAGAAAAAGAAATAAAAGAAAATTGAAAACTAAATTAATTGATTAAAAAGATTTGAAAAAGATGTGTATGAGGATTTTAAAAAAAATGAAGGGAGAGAAATTGGTTAGGAAGTTTTAAAAAAGATATGTTTTAAAATTAAAGATACTTGTAAGAAAATAAAATAAAATAAAATAAAATAAAAGATATGAAAAAGATTTGATTTTAAGATTTGAGATTACAAAAGATAAGATAAACTAGGTAAGAGAAGATAAGGAATTTAAATTAAAAAGTTTTGAAATTTAAATTTTAAATATAAAAATTGAAATTTGAAATTTGAAATTTGAAAGTTGGATTTCGAATTTTCGAAAAAGTCAACAATATAAGATAAGGATTTGAAAAAGATTTAAATTTTGAAAAGATTTTATTTTTAAATTTGAAAATTAGATTTTTAATTTTAAATTTTGAAATTTGAATTTTGAAATTTTGAAAGTTGAAATTTGAAATTTGAAATAAGATAAGATAAAATTTTGAAAACGATATGATTTTTTTGAAAAAAAGTTGAATTTTAAAATTTTAAAACTAAGATAAGATAAAATAGAAATTATAAAATAAAAATCTAAATTTTTTTGAAAAAATTTCGAAATATTTGCTCAAAAATATTTAGAGAAGATATTTTTTTGATTTTTGAATTTTATGATGAAAAAGAAAAACACACAAAAGACACACAACTTAAAATTTTTAGATCTAATGCTCCTTGTTTTCGAAAATTTTGGAGGAAAAACACCAAGGAACACCAAACTTAAAAATTTTAAGATCAAAACACAAGGAAAACTCAAGAACACTTTGAAGACTCACAAGAACAACAAGAACATGAAGAAAGAACACCAACTTAAAATTTTTAGAAAACCAAAATAAAATTTTTGGAAACTAAAGAAAAGTTAACAGAAGAACACCAAACTTAAAGTTTGGCACAAGATTTATTCAAAGAAAAATTATTTTTAAAAAGATTTTAGAAAGAAAGACTCAAAGGAGCAACTATTCACAAGAACATAGACACAAAGCTCTAGCCAATTGAGTTATAAATTTAAAGTGTTTTAATAAAGGTATTTAATGTATAAAATATCTTATTTATATTTTTTTTATACTAATAATTCGAAAATACACAAGAAAAACAAGAAAAATCACAAAACAAGAAAAGCTAAAGATCAAACAAGGAAAATAAACAAGAACAACTTGAAGATTAAGAAAGAACAATGAACACAAATTCGAAAATTTAAAAGAAAATAAAAAACATGCAATTGACACCAAACTTAAAATATAAAACTAAACACAAACAGAAAAACTCAATTATCAATTTATAAAATTTTTGAAAAATTTAAAAAGAGAAAATAAGGATTTAAAAAAAAGAAATTTCAACCAAAAACAATAATAGAAGACTCTAAACCAAAAAGAAAAGTTTTTCCTAATCTAAGCAACAAAATAAACCGTCAGTTGTCCAAACTCGAACAATCCCCGGCAACGGCGCCAAAAACTTGGTGCACGAATTGTGAATCACACTTTTCACAACTCGTACCACTAACCAGCAAGTGCACTGGGTCGTCCAAGTAATACCTTACGTGAGTAAGGGTCGATCCCACGGAGATTGTCAGCTTGAAGCAAGCTATGGTTATTTTGTATTTCTTAGTCAGGAAATCAATTATAATTATTAGTTTGGATTGCGAAAAATAAAAGAGCATGAATTAAATACTTGTTATGCAGTAATAGAGAATATGTTGGAGTTTTGGAGATGCTTTGTCTTCTGAATCTCTGCTTTCCCCCTGTCTTCTTCTTCATGCACGCAAGGTTTCTCCTATGGCAAGCTGTGTGTTGGTGGATCACCGTTGTCAATGGCTACCATCCGTCCTCTCAGTGAAAATGGTCCAAATGCGCTGTCATCGCACGGCTAATCATCTGTCGGTTCTCACTCATGCTGGAATAGGATCCATTGATCCTTTTGCGTCTGTCACTACGCCCAACCCTTGTGAGTTTGAAGCTCGTCACAATCATCCAATCCTTGAATCCTACTCGGAATACCACAGACAAGGTTTAGACTTTTCAGATTCTCAAGAATGCTGCCAATGGATTCTAGCTTATACCACGGAGATTCTGATTAAGGAATCCAAGAGATACTCATTTAATCGAAGGTAGAATGGAGGTGGTTGTCAGTCACGCGTTCATAGGTTGAGAATGGTGATGAATGTCACGGATCATCACATCCATCATATTGAAGTGCGAATGAACATCTTAGATAGAAACAAGCGTGTTTGAATAGAAAACAGAAATAATTGCATTAATTCATCGAGACACAGCAGAGCTCCTCACCCCCAACAATGGAGTTTAGAGACTCATGCCGTCAAAGAGTACAAAGTTCAGATCTAAAAATGTCATATGAGGTACAAAATAAATCTCTAAAAGTTGTTTAAATAATAAACTAGTAACCTAGGTTTACAGAAAATGAATAAGCTATGATAGATAGTGCAGAAATCCACTTCTGGGGCCCACTTGGTGTGTGCTGGGGCTGAGACTTGAGCTTTACACGTGCCTAGGCTATTTCTGGAGTTAAACGCCAGGTTGTAACCTGTTTTGGGCGTTTAACTCCAACTTGTAACCTGTTTCTGGCGTTTTACGCTAGAATGCAACATGGAACTGGCGTTGAATGCCAGTTTACATCGTTTATCCTTGAGCAAAGTATGGACTATTATATATTACTGGAAAGCCCTGGATGTCTACTTTCCAACGCAATTGAGAGCGCGCCATTTGGACTTTTGTAGCTCCAGAAAATCCACTTTGAATGCAGGGAGATCTGAATCCAACAGCATCTGCAGTCCTTTTTCAGCCTCTGAATCAAAATTTTCTCAGGTCCCTCAATTTCAGCCAGAAAATACCTGAAATCACAGAAAAATATACAAACTCATAGTAAAGTTCAGAAATGTGATTTTTATTTAAAAACTAATAAAAATATAATAAAAAGTGACTAAAACATATTAAAAATTACCTAAAAATCATGCCAAAAAGCATATAAATTATCCGCTCATCAGAGCACGAGGTCAAAACAGGAGTTGATGTTAGGTGGCGTGTGTTTTTGTACCAAATCCTAATTTCTGAAATGTTGTTCAGGTTAGGTGCAGGTATAGTTGATTTCCTAAACTTTCTCTCTTCGTTATATGTCATTGTTATAAAACGGTTAAATCTAAAAAATTTAAGTCAAATTATTTTATGTGCCTGACTGTTTTCGATATAAAGAAGTGTTTGACTATATTTTTTTTTAGGTTTATAATGTTAAAAAAAATCAATTATATATTACTACACGAAGTAAAATTATTTTTTTATTCATCATATAAACAATTATATAAAAATAGATGTAATTAAATAATTATATAATTATTTTACAATGTGATCAATACATTACTTTAAACTATATATATAAAGATGTCATAATCGACATCAACATGTATAGAGACTAGAGAGAACGCGAGTGCTTGCTACTTTGGGAAATATAACTAAAGTTTTTGCCATTTGAAGAGGATAATCATGAATAATTTCAGTTAATTGTTTTAGTCCTAATTACTAGTGGAATTTTGGCCTCTGCCATGTGAGCTAGGTAGTTGAAGCTCATATTCTAAATGGAAAAGTCTAGGGCCATCAATTTGGTTGAATTTTGGCCAGCATGTAACCAGCAGAGAAAGGTGAGTCATTGGATGAAATTTCACACCAATCACACACCATTAGATCATCATTGATGGCTATTTGATGACTACCAATCACAAAAGTTGCTGGCCCCTAGCATTGCTCATTCTAAATTATTATCATATCTATTTCCAAAAGAATTGTCTATCCAGCACAAAACCGAGTTCCTAGCTTGGGGTCTTTAGGAGGGGACCATTATATCTTAAAGTCCTTAAATTAAGGCCACGTTCAATTGCTTTAACATTTTTGGGTATTAAGAACAGCCTTGCTTGATTGCTATAAAGCAACTTCTCCTATACTTTACGATTAAAGGAAGAGACCCCAAAAGCAAAGAAAGATACATAGAGCCTAATTGATCTTGGAAACACATACACATGCACATGTGGAATAGTATGTGGTCTGCCTGATTTTTGTGGGCCTTTGTTCTTTCGGGTTCTCCACCTTCCTGACTTCGCTTCATAAGCTGCTTTTTCATAACTTGGGTCTTGTTCATAACCAACCCCCCCCCTTTTTTTTTTCTCCTCCTTAGTATGAGACAATCTATCTTTGACTATTTTTTATTGTTTACATCTTTTTATATTATCTGTTATTAATGTTGTATTTATGTTATTAATGCATTTTCCAACCATATATAGGCAACGCATATCAAATCCTTTACATAGAATAATATAAATTATAGATATTTCCAATAATCAATCATTTTTAATTTTGAAAAGGCACAAAAGTATTTGTTTTATTACAAATATGAATTATTAAAGTCAATAAGACATGCATTTGAATATTTTTCTTGAATTTAACACATAAAATAAGAGTTTAAAAGAATTAATATACATTAATAGTTGATATAGTTGAAAAAGATTTTTTAGGTGTATTCAACTGTTAATTAAGGAGGTGAAAGAGGCGGTATAAAATTGTGAGTCATTTAAGGTTGTTGGAAGTAATGGTTATAATATGAACTTTATCGATAAAAAAGTATTGAGAAGAAATTGGAGAAGAATCCACTTTAGCTATGATGGTGTTAAATTTCAAAAAAATAGCAATAATAATTTGATAATAATTAACATTATAGTTTTAGGTTAAAATCCCAAAAAGTGTTTGTGATGTATGTGTTTTGTGAAGAAAATCAAGAATAGACCCAATTACAAAAGTCAGCATACATAGGTGGGACCAAGAATAAATATGAAAGAGAAACTATTCAAGGGTAGAAGATCACACTTTACTCTCTAAAGTGAAATTCAAACTTTAGAGGATCCAAATCCTGTCTAATGTGCCCAACACTCTAACCAAACACTCTCTTCTTTCTTCTGATTGTTACCCACGTGAATAACCTTAAATCAAGGTTGAAAAGTTTCAAAAGCAAGCAAAGAAAGGAAAGCTTAGTTTAAGGTTCCATCAAAATGAAAAAGGTAATCACCAAATCTAACTAACAAAGAGGAAAGAGGAAGAAAAGTCATATGCTAGTGCCAAAAGCAAAAATCAAATCAAAGGTTGAATAAGAAGAAAAATCAGCATAGCATTTCCATTTGTGTGCTACCATTCTAGCTTGTTGAAGTTGCCCTCCTCCTGCATGCACCATTCGAATAAGATGAAAAAAAATAGAGGTTGTGTATCTCTGTTGTAAATCAAAGGTCACAATTAAAATTTGGGGCCAAAGAATGGATCAGTGGTTTAGATTATTGAAGCCAAAAGATAAAAGAAAGAAGAGAAGCAGCTAGGTAAGAGTTCAAACTAACTCTAATCACTGTTGTTGTCCAATCTCTTTTTTGCGTTTCTGCTCTAAATTTTGGAGAAGAAGAACAAAGTCAGAGGTGTTCAACCAAGTTCAAGTTTTGGAAGCTTTACTCTTATTTAAAAGGGTGAATAAATGGCCAGAAATTGAAGCAAGGAGAATGAGCACACTGTTTGAGTCTTTATAGCTTTCGAGCTTAACCTTCTTCTCCTTCATGGTTTTACATTAAATTTTTTTTTCTTTAATTTTTATCTTTCTTTATTTCTTATCAATGGAAAAAGGCATTAAGTGAGGTATCAATAAAAGCTATTGAGAGAAAAGACAAAGAAGGTATTCATGGAGAAAAGCTAGAAAAATATTTTAATCTCTTTTGCATGTATTTCTATTTTGTATTCATGATCTTGAGAAGATTTTCTTACTAAGTTGGATGAACACTTAGCTGTTGAAAGTCTAGGGAGTGAACCTAGCCAAATCAAGTTTGGGTAAATATTTGGTTTATCCCAGATAGGATTGGGTAGAATTCTAGAGAATTGATGATTGTAATCTTTGTGAAAGATAGTGGAGATTCCACCACTATTGTGGTGGAGACTGGATATAGGCCATATTGCACAAGGTGATTGAATCAGGATATATGGCTGTGTCATTTTCTCTTCTCTGCTCTATTTCTGTATTCATTCGACATGAGAGAAAAAAAATTGTCTCCTACATAATTGATGCGTGAGCATCTACTCTGTCTTTTCCTAGTGAATTTGCACTTGAATTGCTAAGTTTAATCAAGATTTAATATATTTTAGCCACTTTGAATGCTACTTTGAGTCGTGTGCAATTCTGTTTATTTCAGGTAGCATTTTGGACAAATTTCGTAGAGCTTAAGCCAAGGCTAGAGAATGGAGGAAACGGAGAATTGATGCTGTCTACTCCATGCTGAACTTGGAATTTTCCAAGTTCAACGTGGAGCACTAACCCTCCATCCAGTCAATTCGGCCTAGGAATCCACACACTTAAGGAGAACCATGTACTATCTCACGCTGAACTTGGGAAAATCCAAGTTCAGTGTGGATTCAAAGGAAAAGCATGGAACTGACACTGCCTCCTCCACGCTGAACTTGGGAATTTCCAAGTTCAGTGTGGATTCAATGAAACTCAACAAGGAAGTCGCTGCCCATCGCACGCTGAACTTGAAGTTTTCCAAGTTCAGCGTGGACCCTCAACACGCAAGTGGTCCCCAAGCATTCATACGAAGCTGCGAATAAAGCTAAATTTATTTTGATTGAATTTGTATTTTATTTTAAAATAAGTAAAGATATTATTTTATTTTTAGAAAATATAATTTTCATTAATTAGGATTAGATATAAAAGGAAAAAGACTCAGCCCTTCGGACTCCTCTCTTCTCTTCTACCTCATTTCGCACTTTATAGTTTTACAAATCCTTATTTTCTCTTTGAACCATGAGCAACTAAACATCCACTATTAAGGTTAGGAGCTCTGTCTATTGTATGGATTGATACTATTATTTTTCTATTTTAATTCATGTACTGATTTATATTTCAAGAATTGTTTTCGTTCTTTATTTTATGAATTTGGGTGGAACGGAAGTATGACCCTTGTTCTAATTGAGTTCTTGTATAACTTGGAAAAGCTCTTTACTTGAACAACAGCTTGAAAATATATTATCCTAAATTACTAATTATCTGGACTTAACGGGATACGTGACATATAATCCTCTTATATTTGGGTAATTAGGATTTTTGTAGCATATAACTAGAATTGAACTTCACCCTCTAATTGGAATTAAGTGACCAAGGAATTGGCGGTTGATGAATTTTAGAGGAGACTAAAAAGGTCTAAGGAATTAGGGTTTAGTCACATATAGTTTGCTATGAATTAAATCTTGCATGATTAAAATAGTTAGTAAGAAAAGTCAATCTGGAAAATAGATATGTCTGAAGCCTTAACTATTTCTCCCATATTATTTATACCAATTTACTGCTTGCTTTTTGATATTTTGAATTTACTATTAATGCGTTTGAACTCTCAAAACACCATTTTCTATTTGTCTAACTAAGCCAATCACTTAACTATTGTTGCTTGATCCATCAATCCTCGTGGGATCGACCCTCATTCACCTGAGGTACTACTTGGTACGACCCGGTGCACTTGCCGGTTAGTTTGTGGTTTTAAATTCTGCACCAAATAATCAATCTAGCAAATGTCACAGTAACTCAGAATGCTTAAAAGTAACTTGTTTGCTCTGTTTCTAATCAATCGGTAAGAGACAAAATAAAATTGTATCCTACATAATCAACATTGCAGACTCAATAGCAATACTTAGTTAAATCCAGTTCAAATTTAAAAGTGTACAAGTTTAAAGGAGGCCATAGATACAACCCCCTTCTCTAGGCAAGTGAGAACCTTCAATTGGTATCAAGAGTTCGGTCTCAAGGAATCAAGATTCACAGCTTGGAGCAAAGATCCAATGGCCAACACATGGGTGCAAACATTGTGGCTTACACACTTACTGAGGGTCAGTCTAACAATAGACCTCCCTTTTTCAATGACAAGAATTACACCTACTGAAAAAAGAGAATGCGGATATTTGTGTATTATGTTGATTACAACATTTGGAAGATCATTATGAATGGTCCATGAGTCCCAACAAAGACAAGCGTTGAAGGAGTGGTGACTCCCAAAAAAAAGCCGAATGGAATGATGAAGACAAGAAGAAAGTGAAGCTAAACGCAAAGGCAATCAACATGATGCATTGCTCAATTAGCTTTTAGGAATATCAGAAGGTATCAAGGTGCAAAACAGTAAAAGAGATTTGAGATAAACTCTAAGTCACTGATGAAGGCACCGATCAAGTCAAGGAAACAAGGATTGATATGCTAAGAAAGGAATATGATATGTTCATGATGAAAGAAGGAGAAACCATCGATAAGATGTTTGAAAGGTTATTAATCATCATCAATAGCTTGAATGCTATGGGATGACTCACACCGAACAAGTGCTAGTGAGAAAAATACTTAGAAGTCTCACTAAAGAGTGGGAAATAAAAGTAATGGTTATCTCTAAAAGTAGTAATCGAACAAAATATCATATGATGAGTTGAGAGAAAAATTACTTGCCTATGAATCCACCCACATGAACTGAGACAAAAAAAAAAAAAGAAAGGAGTGGCTTTGAAATTTATTGAAAGAAGATTCCAATAACAGTTTTTTGGATGATAAAATTGTGTTTTTTGCTAGGAGGTTGAGAAGACTCATGAGAAGCAAATGAAGGAGTAAAGAATCAAGCTTAAAGGAACACAAGATGGACTTCAGCAAGATCATTTGTCATCATTGCAAGAAAGCTAGTCATTTCAAGTATAATTGTCCTAAACTTAAGAAGGAGGACAAGATAAAGAAGAGTCCGAATATGAAGCACAAGCTTTTTTCATGGCTGACCAAGATCAAGTGGAAGAGGTTTGCCTTGCATCCAAAAGGAAGAAAGATACGTGGTATCTTGATACCGGATGTTCAAGGCACATGACCAAAAAGTCCACATTTTTCATCAAACTCAATGAGTACAATGGAGGATTTGTGACATTCGGTGATGATGAAAAAGGCAAGATCATTGCCATAGGTAAAGTGGGTAAGAACTTTTCTACTTGCATTGACAATATGTTTTTGGTTAATAGATTGAGATATAATCTTTTGAGTATTAGCCAACTTTATAAGTTAGGAAATTAGGTAATTTTAAAAGATTAGAATGTCTTGTTGTTAAAGAATATTCTGATGATGTGTTGTTTATAGCTAAAAGATGCAATAATGTGTATGGCTTCATACTAAATCATCTTAAAAGTCAAAATGTAGCATGTTTTAATTACATGGATTCTGAAAAATGGCTATGGCATAAAAGGTTAGGTCATGCTAGAATGTTTCAAATAGCCAAGTTAGTAAAGAAAGAACTAGTAAAAGATCTTTTTAAAATAAAATTGACAAAGACATCACTTGTGATACATGCCAAATGAAAAAACAAATAAAAAGTTCATTTAAATCAAAGAAAGATATTTCTACTAAAAGACCTCTTAAACTGCTACATATTGATCTTTTTTGGGCCAATTAGAATTCAAAGTCTAGGTGATAAACATTATGGTTTATTATTGTGGATGATTACACCAGATTTAGTTAAGTTTTTTTTTTGCACATAAAAATGATATTTTTTTTTTTGATTTTAAGGTGTTTAGCAAAAAGGTTCAAAATGAAAAAGATTGAAGATTATTTCTATTAGAAGTGACCATGGAAATGAATTTGAAAATAATGATTTTGAAAAGTTTTGCAATGAACTAGGGATTTCACATAACTTCTCTTGTCCAAGAACACCTCAACAAAATGGTGTTGTTAAACAAAGAAATAGAAATCTTCAAGAAATGGCTAAATCCATGTTATGTGAAAGCAATGTCCCTAAGTTCCTTTGGGTCGAAGCGGTCAACATGGCGTGTTACATTTTGAATAGAACAATCATTAGGAAGTTTTTGAAGAAACACCTTATGAATTGTGGAAAGGAACCCTTCCAAATCTTAAATATTTTCATATCTTTGGATGCAAATATTTTATGTTGAACACTAAAGATAACTTGAAAAATTTTGATCCAAAGACTTATAAATGCATTTTCTTGGATATTCCACAACTAACAAAGCTTATAGAGTTTATGACAAAGATTCTTGAGTTGTTAAGAAATCCATACATGTTTTCTTTTATGATACTAATGCTGTTTCAAGTTTTTTAGAAGATGACCATGTAGGTGTTTAGATTAGTGATCTCAAAAATGAGAATTTGGCTCAAATTGATTATGATCTGCAGCAGAAAGTTTAATCTACTGAGACAATCGATTCTGTAGGAGACATTTATGTTTTATCTCCTGAAAATACAAAAAATCCTGAAAAGGACAGGCAAACAAACCAAACTCTATTTGAATATGATCCTAAGACTCCCAGACCAGGAGAATAGAAATTCTTAAAGAATTATCCACAAGAATTATTTATTGGAGATTTGTCACAAGGTATCACCATTAAATTCTCAAATAGAAGAAGGATAGACCAAACAATCTTGCACTCATTTCTCAAATCGAACCACAAATGTGAAAGAAGTTCTTGATGATCCATCTTGGGTCAAAGCAATAGAAGAGAAACTTATTTAATTTGGGAAAAATAAAGTGTGGACAATAATACCAAACTCCAATGGGAAGAAAGTGACCAGAACAAAGTGAATTTTTCAAAACAAGTTGGGAGAAGATGGAAGCATAGCAAGAAACAAATCAATACCCGTAGCTCAAGGGTATAATCAAGAAGAAGGAATCGACTTTGAAGAGTCATTTACACCGGTTGTAAGGATGGAAGCCATAAGATTGTTGCTTGCTTATGCCACACACCAAGGATTTAAACTTTTTTTAAATGGATGTTAAATGTGCTTTTTTAAATGGTATCATTGATAGAGAAATATACATGGCACAACCTGCCAATTTTGAAAATAAAAAATTTTTAAACCATGTTTTTAAATTATCTAAAGTTCTTTATGATTTGAGACATGCTCTTAGACCTTGGTATGAAAGATTTATCTCTTTCTTATTGGAAAATATTTTTCAAAGAGGTACCACAAATATAACTATTATCAAAGAATCTAATGATCATTTTATTCTTGTTCAAGTCTATGTGGATGACATAATCTTTGACTCGGCTAATGAATCATTGTGTTCTGATTTTAGTATATTAATGGCTAGTGAGTTTGATATGAGTATGATTGGAGAATTCACAATCTTTCTTGGACTCCAAATCAAACAAACTCCTAATGGCACCTTTGTGCACCAAGAAAAGTGTACCAAAGAATTGGTTAAAAAATTTGGTTTAAAAAATGCTAAGCCAATGAGCACACCAATGCATTCAAATTTTAGACTTGAAAAGGATGAAAATGACAAAGATGTGGATGAAACTAGATTTAGAAGAATGATCGGTTCACTTATGTATCTCACTTCCTCTAGACCAGATATAGTTCAAAGTATTGGAGTTTGTTCTAGATTCTAACCACATCCTAAAGAATCCGATCTTTCAGCCGTTAAAAGAATTATTAGATACATTCATGGCATATATGATTTTGGTTTGTAGTATCCTAAATCTGATAACTTTGGTGTAATGGGTTATTGTAATGTAGATTTTATCGATGATCGAGTAGACAGAAGGAGCACAACCGAAATCTGATGTTTCATTGGAAAGTCACTCAATGTGTAGTCTAGCAAGAAATAAGCTATTATAGCTGAGACTGAATATATTGTTGTATCTTCATGTTGTTATCAATTGTTGTGGCTGAAAACCTAGCTTGCTGATTATAAATTGAAATTCAATAACATTTACTTACCGTGTGATAATATGACTGCCATAAACATTTCAAAAAGTTTTATTTTGTACTCTAGAACCAAGCACATTGAAGTGAGATTTCACTTTATTAGAGAACACGTTCAAAGAAAAACATTGACATTCAATTTGTAAGATCAGATGATCAACTTGTGAATATCTTTACAAAACCTCTAGTTGAGGGCAGGTTCTGCAAGTTGAAAACATTCCTGGGTATTATGTGTTGATTCTCTTATCTAATTTGATGATGAATTTTTCTGAGTGTTTTTGTCTCTCAAGTCGACAAGAAACAAATCTGGACAAATGATGAACCCCTCTAGGTTTTCTTAATTAATGCTGACTATTGCCCTTTGATTCAAATTGGTCAAGCTGAACTCTTTTTGGTGGTCCTTTGTGTTTCCTTAAAACCTACCTTTGGGCCCAAAAGAAAGTTCTATTCTATAAAATGTGCCTCATCATTTTTTTATCATAAATAATTTTTTATCCTCTTTTACCGAGTCAAATTATTTTTACATTCTGGAAGATTTCCTTTGACATCTTTTCATATACTTACTTTCCAATATTAATAAAATTTTTTAATTGATTTTTTTTTGAAAACATCTTTTCAAATTATTTTGAAAGATCACCCTTTATTTTAAACCAGCATTCATTGTAGTTATTGAAAATTGCTCATCTTTCTATCCCAACTTCTACTATTCTCAAAAACTGCATTCATTAGTGTTCATTAAAATTAGAAAGAAGGTGACTGACTACCCGCAGAGGCTCTCTGGCAAACTGTCCTCCTAGAAACTCTCTTTCAAAAAATCAAGCACACACCCATATTCACATTCATTCTCACTCTTCTTCACACTCTTCACCCAAAGAATCAAGCACACACCCATTTCAATAGCGCCTTCAGACACTGGTACTTCTAGGGCAAATGTGGCCAAGGGTAAGAAGCTAATGACCGAAGAGGAACCACCAATGTCTCTTCCTCTTCGATCCTCTTCTCTTCCACAAGGACGTTCTGCTCCTAAAGCTTCCTCAAATCGTTCAACCAAAGGTAACTATCGCCCTTCTCTTCATTCTGTAAAGGAACCTGATGACTTTGATCCTATTGTTTTAAGTCTCATTTTGATAACCTCCCTCATTCTCACTTTGGCCTCTTTCGTTTCTCTTCAAGCATGAACTTCAAATTTCACAGGACAGTTGTAGCTAATCGTCTTTTATATTCAATATATCTGACTAATTTAGATGTATTGGCTAAAAAATGTTTGAACTTTGTTGAAAATATTGTGTACTTGGACTAGGAGAACTTTTTTAAAATTTGAAAACTAATTTACCCTGAGTTCGTTCGAGAGTTCTATGCTAACATGTACTATCATGAAGAAAATATTCATTCATATGTAACAGGCCTCAAAATTTACTTAAACAAAGATTCCATCAGTAAAGTCCTAGATTATTATGACCTAGGTGTAAATGCTTACACCTCTAGTAAGTGGGATAATGATCATGAAATTTTATACAAATATGTTTTGGCCAATATATGGGTGAACATTTTTTTCATGGATGGTGTCACTCCAAATCACTAGTCTCTAGTTCTTGTTAGAGCCCAGCTGCACCGGATCATCACTCATATTCTCTTGTCTCAAAGTGGTTTGTATAAAAGAGTTACTCTCTACGACACCTTAGTTCTGTATGTCATTCTCAACAAAGTTGAAATCTCTTTTGCATACTTGATGATGCGTCACATGTATGATTGCATCTGTAGTGACAAAAATATTTTTTTACCATATGGCATGTTCTTAACCTATTTTTTTGAACATTCTGGTGTTGATCTAACTGATGAGAAATAAGAGAATAGAACTTCTTATTTGAAAGGCAGTGGTGCAGTAAAGCAATCTAAGAAAAAAGGGACTAAAATTAGAAAGGATATTGTCATAGAAGAAGAAGAAGATGAAAGTTTTCCTCCATCCTCGACTATCAGTATATCCTCCTCCAACAAGTATTTAGTCAATGGCATAGTGAAAGATGTTCTCCAAGAATCTGTGAATTTGACCAAACATCTCATTAACTTGAGCCAATAAACAAGAAAATTAGCAATTCAAAATGAAAATTCATTGAGAAAGTTTTAGGGCCAAGTTAAAGTGCTTCTTAAGTGCATTGATTCATTAGAAGATGAACCGATACAATCTAATCAAGAAAATGAAGAGATCATGAAAACAGAGGATAAAGAATCTAATGTCTAGTCCATTGTCTTTATTGCTGCTGCCTAAAATCTAGTTTTTCTATGCCCGTGTTATGATCTTTTACTACTCTTTTTTTATCTGGATAACTATAATCTGAGTGGTAGGATTTAAACATTGAATTGTTGACTTTTTGTGCCTAACAACATTTTGTGTAGGATAGATTTCACTTCCTTAATAACAAAAGAGAGAGTAAACATGAAAAAATAATTAAATGAATTAGGCTAATAGGCTGATTATTGATTGGTGCTGTTTATTTAGCACTGTGCTGGTTGTGTAGCACCATTTTATGATTGTTTAATGTTGCATTATAGATTTAAAGTTTGATAGTTTATTAAGTTTCTTTTAAATATTTTAACAAGTTGGTCTTAATATTGGAAGTTTTGGTTAGATTGATAGACCAAGATGTTTTTGTATAATTGTAATGTTTTGGCATTATATTTGGCTATAATTTTTGTATTTGCATCAATGCTAATTTCAGATTGAAAAATTGCACACATTCAGGGGAAGCTACCTGAATGAAAGAAAGGAGAAGATTAACATAATTTATTGATTCATCAAAAGGAAGTATCATGAACTCTTCTCAATTCTTTATAATTTATTTTATATAATAATATTTGTCATCAAAAGGTGATTGTTAAGCTTGAAAAAAATAACAATAATAATTTGATGATGACTAATACTATTGTTTTGGATTAAAAGTCTAAAAATTATTTGTGATATGTGTGTTTTGTGCAGAAAATCAAGAACAGACCCAATTACAAAAGTCATTACTCATTTTTTTCACTAGGCCATTTCTAATGTGCCCAATACTCCAACCAAAACTCTCTTCTTTTTTCTGATTGTTACCCACGTAAATACCCTTAAATCAAGGTTGAAAAGTTTTAAAAGTAAGCAAAGAAAGGGGAGCTCAGTTTAAGGTTCCATCAAAATGAAAAAAGTAATTATCAAATCTAAGCAACAAAGAGGAAAGAGAAAAAAAAAAGTCAGATGCTAGTGCCAAAAGCAAAAATCAAATCAAAGGTTGAATTAGAAGAAAAATCAGCATAGCATTTTCATCTTTGTGCTACCATTCTAGCTTGTTGAAGCTACTCTCCTCCTATATGCACCATTCGAGTAAGATGAACAAAATAGAGGTTGTGTATCTCTGCTGTAAATCAAATGTCACAATTAAAATTTAGGGTCAAAGAATAGCTCAATAGTTCAAATTATTGAAGCCAAAAGAAAAAGAAAGGAAAAGAAGTAACTACGTAAGGGTTCAAGTCAACTCTAATTACTATTGTTGTCCCATCTCTTCTCTGCATTTCTGCTCTGAAATTTGTAAAAGAAGAACAAAGTCAAAAGTGTCCAACGAAGCTCAAGTTTTGGAAGCTTTACTTTTATTTAAAAGGGTAAACAGTCAGAAATTGAAGTAAAGAGAGTGAGCACACTGTTTGGGTCTTCATAACTTTTGAACTTAACCTTTTTCTCCTTCATAGTTTTATATTGAATTTTCTATTCTTCAATTTTTATCTTTCTTTGTTTCTTATCAATGGAAAAAGATATTAAGTGAGGTATTAGTAAAAGCCATTGAGAGAAAAGATAAAGAGAGTATTCATAGTGAAAAGTCAGAAAATTATTTCAATTTCTTTTGTATGTATCTCTGTTTTGTATTCATGATTCTAAAAGGATTTTCTTGCTATGTTGGGTGAGCACTTAGTGGTTGAAATTCTAAAGAGTGAACCTAGTCAAATCAAGCTTGGGTAAAAATTTGGTTTGTCTCAAATAGGATTGGGTAAAATCCTAGAAAATTAGTTACTTTAATCTTTGTGAAAGATAGTGAAAATTTTACCACTGTTATGGTGAAGATTGGATGTAGGCCACATTGTACAAGGTGATTGAACCAGGATATATGGATGTGTTATTTTCTCTTCTCTGCTCTGTTTCTGTATTCATTCGATATGAGACAAAATAAAATTATTTTCTGCATAATCAATCTAGCAGACGTCATAGCAACTGAGAATGCTTAAAAGTAACTTATTTGCTCTATTTCTGATCAATCGGTAAGAGACAAAATAAAATTATCTCCTGCATAATCAACATTGTAGACTCAACAACAACACTGAGTTAAATTCAGTTTGAATTTGAAGTGTATAAATTTAAAAGAGACCATAGATTCAACTCCCTTCTCTAGGCCAGTGAAAACCTTCAGATAATTTTTTTTGAGATGGCCAAACTATCTGTCTAGAAATTCCAATGTCACATAAGTAGTTTTGACTCCAAAATTTGTTGGGACAAAGGAGATAAAAAAAATCTAAGACTAATTAGTAAGATTGGATATGTATATAAGGTGATATTTAAAGTTCTAGCTAAAAGAATGAGGAGAGTAATGTTAAGATTAGTTAGAGAGAGAGAGTATTCTTGTAAAGGATAAAAAAATTTATGATAAAACTTTAATTGCACGTGAAATTGTTCAGTGATTGAAGTTTAGAAGAAGGTGTTGGCAATCATTAACCTCTGGACTTTCATAATGCTTATGAAAGGTCCAATGAGATTTTGTAATTATTCTGTTCAAAAAGATTATTTTTGGTCAAAGATAGAGAGAATGGGTTAAAAGTGTATCTGTTTGCCATCTATATCAGTCTTGATTAATTAGTCACCTACAAAATTTTTGAAGATGGAGAGAAGAATTTGGTAAGAAAATCCACTTTTGTGTTTTTTTTATTATTATTATTTATACTTCATGTGAATTTCTTAAACATGATGATTGGAGAAGTAATAAAAAATAGATGAATATCTTCTTTAATAATTGTGAGAGATAATATAAAGTTATCATATATACCTTTAATTCGTGTATAACACTATATTATTTTGTTTATTTGAAAATTGGATGAGACAGTAAAAAATTATAGACGACTTTTATATCATATTTTGAGATAATATTTAGGTTGAGTATCAAAAAAAATTGTAAAAAATTATAGACATGTAATATTTTGAGATAATATATGAATTAATTATAAATTTTAACAAATCTAGAGTCTAATACCTGCTAATTGTAAACAAGAATTGAGTATAATAAATATGTAATATGCTAGGTTGTAAGGCAATAGTGCTAGTGATGAAGCACCTTTATAAAATGTTATTGTCATGATTTTCCTTTCTTATAGTACTATATATGTTGCCGTGAGTATTCTATTCCATCAGCTAATGGCTCGTCAACGAAATCATCATTGTTAAATAGGATTGCCTTAACATATAAAGTAAAAATAATTTTGTGATTTTGAAATTAGTATAATTGTTTAAAATTGTTGTTGACAGAGGAAAACAAATCATGTTGAAAATGATATAATGGATGCTTTAAAAATTTCACATGCCAAACCGGTGAATATTTTAGTAGAGTTAATGCAAATTTAATATTTGACTACTTTTGTCAAATAAATTTTATTTTTTATGAGTATAAGTTAAATTTAAATCTTTTATATGTAGTTCAGTAAGTATTATCTTTCTTAAATAAAAATAGTAGTTTATTCATTTAATTGCTTGCCAAGATTCTCTTTTGTAGAGAAACAACTCACAGAATACAGTTGAGAGTTTTTTTTTTTTTTTCGAGAAATAACAATATTCTTTCGCTTTTTATTTTAGTGTTGGAATTTTAGTGGTGTTTCTTAATAATGTAAAAATTTAATAGTTTTTTATGTATGAATATCATAAATTTAAAGGTCAGATTTATAGTTTTTTTTTTTTTTTGTGGATACCACAAATCTAAAGACCTTAGATTTGTGGTTTTTAATTTTTTAAAAACAATATAAATTTGAGGGTTAGGTTTGTATTAGTGTTAAAAAGAATTTTAAACATATTAATTGGACTCTCCAATCTTAAAAACCCAAAAAAAAATCTCACCACAAATAGAATCTTTTTATTTGTTTACTATGGAAATCTGATTTTTCGATTTCTTAAATCTAAAAGTTTGATTTGTTATTTTAAAAAAATAATAATAAAATCCATATAAAAAATTACACTAATTAATCATGATACTATATACAATTTTTTTTATTTCTAAAAAAATTAGCCTATTTTTTTTTATCACTGCGAAATTTCTTTCGTCAAAAAATGATTTAGAATATTGTCGGGAATTTTTCTTTTTTTCGAAAAATAACGATATTATCTTATTGACATTTGACAGTAGTACCTTATCTTGAGAAATAATTTAGACTATTTTCTGGCTTATAGAATAATATTATTTCTGGCTTTTAGTAAATTCTAGCAAATGTTATCTCACTTTCATAGAACTTGAATTCAAGGCTTAAGGTAGGGGACGAACTTATCTATCATTTGACCCACTTTGATATCGATAATCATTGTTTTTTAATAAAATAATCATTAATAAATGAAAAATAAGGCTTAATAATTGAAATTAAATAATTGGATTGACGATCATAAGTAGTAGGCAGAGGGCAACTTGTGTATGTTGCTGATATTTCAGTAATTATCACAAGGCACGTGAACGCTGATTCTGATTGTGAAGAATACAGTGCATTTGGGGACTTGTATTAAGAATGCATAAAGGTAGGTTCAGCCATGAACTAATCATGAGCATACAAATTCAATCTTCAAAAAAACAATATGTTAACACTCAAAGAGGATTCAAGCAGAAAAGTTCATTGAATGTATAATATATTTGCCTTATCCACCGACTCAATTTCTTTTTTTATTGATCAACTAATTATTTTAAGAACATTAGGTAAAACATAAATAAATAAAGAAAAGAAACAAAATACAAAATATAAGATGTAAGTTCTCTTCTATTTTATAATAAACTTAAGCTACGAAGATCAATAAAGGTGATGGAACTAAAATTCTATTGTTTTTTTACCAAATTTTATCTATAGTGTTTTTTATTTAGGGTGTAATTTATGTCTAATTTATTTTTTATAATATATTTTAAATATTTAAAATTTATTAATTTTTATATTTTTAAATTAAATATTAATTATTTAACAATTTTTAGCTATTAGGTATTAATTTTTAGGCACTATAATAAACACCTTATTCTTTTTCTTGAGATATCGATTGTTGTATATATTGTATCTGTTATTTTTCAAGTGTTGGTGTGAATTGAATCAATTAAATCATGATACTCAACTTGGATAAAGTCTTAGCTACCAGACAAATGACACAGCAAAATATATAGAGATGAAAAATTAGAAATTTGTATAAAATATGGAAACAATTGAATAACTTTCTTTGAGAATTACAACTTCTCTCTATCACAAGGAGATTACAATAACACTCTCTCTTGACAAAAGGAGAACACACTTCTCTCTATATATAGGAGAAAATTACTCAAAGAAATATTATGTTATTCTATCTGAATGACTTGATTGAAATGAATTAAAGAAAAACTCAATTTATATGTAAATTTCTTCAATATGAATCATCCGTCAATTAAAGGTATATAATTCTTCTCTTTTTCAACCATTAAAATTCTAAGGTTATAAACTAAGATTGTTTATTACCTTTCATTTTATTTAGTTATTATTTATTTATTTATTTTCTAAAATTAGCTTTACTAATTTTCACAATCTCCCACTTAAAGCTAATTTTGATAAATTTTCAAAATTTATGTTGCTCATGTATTTCATAGGCCGTATGAGGATCTACACCATTCAAACTTTTCTGTGTTGATTAGTTTTGTCATGGCATCTGCTAGGTTATCTTTAGTGTGAATCTTCTGCATATCAACACCTTCCTTCTTCTACTACTTCCAAACAAAGTGATATTGTACTCCAATGTGTTTTGTTCTTGAATGAAAGGCAGGATTCTTTGCACTGTGCAAGGCACTCTGACTGTCACAATACATAGAAATCTTCTGTTGTTTGTGCCCGAGCTCTTCTATCAACCTTTGGATCCAAATAGCTTTCTTGCATGCTTGTGTAGCTGCCATATATTCAGCTTCTGTAGTAGATAAAGCTACAACAGTCTGTATATTAGATAGCCAGCTCACAGCTCCTCCTGCAAGTATAAACACATAGCTTGTAGTAGATTTTCGTTTATCAAAATCACCTGCAAAGTCTGAGTTATTGACATATCCATTGACAATGAATTCCGATCCTCCAAAACATGATGCAACATTCGAGGTCCCTTTGATGTATCTCAAGATCCTCTTAATAACATTCCAATGCTCTTTACCTAGATCTGCCATAAATCGACTTACCACCGCAACTGCTTGAGCAATATCTGGCCTTCTACAGATCATGGCATACATAAGGCTTCCCACTGCTGATGCATACGGCACTCGAGACATTCCCATCCTCTCTGCTTTACTACTAGGGCACATACTTGAGGATAATTTAAAATTTATAAGAAGTGGGGCTGAAATTGGCTTACATTCTTGCATGTTGAAGCGTTGCAAGATCTTCTTCAAATAATTCTTTTGCGATAGCCAAATCTTCCTATCTTTTTTGTCTCAGTGAATTTGCATCCCTAAAATCTTGTTTGCTGATCCCAAGTCTTTCATATCAAACTCCCTAGTCAACTGTGTCTTCAATTCTTAGATTTGATCTTTGTTGGGACCTACCACCAACATGTCATCCACAGACAACAGCAGAATGATGAAATCATTATCACCAGACCTCTTGTAATAGATAGAATGATCTGAACTAAGTCTGTTGTATCCAAAGCTAATAATGAAAGAATCAAATCTCTTGTACCAACACCTTGGCACCTGCTTTAGACTATACAGAGATTTAGTTAACCTGCAAACCAAGTTTTCTTTTCCTTGTTCTTCAAAACCTTCTGGTTAGAGCATATATATCTCTTCTTCAAGTTCTCCATGAAGAAAAGCAGTCTTTACATCTAATTGCGCTAGATGTAAATCAAATACAACACACATAGACAAAAACTACTCTAATAGTAGTTAGTCTCACCACTGGAGAATATATTTCATTGAAGTCAACACCTTCTTTCTGAGTATATCCCTTGACAACTAATCTTGCACGATATCGTTCAACCTGATCATTACTATCTCGTTTGATCTTATAAACCCATTTGTTACCAATGGCTTTCCGACCTGCTGGAAGTTCAACAAGTTTCCAAGTATGATTTCTATGTAATGCCTCAATTTCTTCTTGCATTGCCGTCATCCGCATAGAAGCGTCTGGATTGCAAATAGCCTCCATAAAATTTATTGGCTTTCCATCTTCTGTCAAAAGACAATATGCATCATGGTTTGTCAAACATAATTTGAGTGCCATGATGGTGTTCTTCTTTGTCAAGTGGATCGACGAACTTCTATGTCATTGGCCTCTGCTTCTTGTTCTTCGTGCTATGGTTCTGCTTCAGAAAGATTACCTTCTCTGCATTTTTCATCTATTTGAACAATGGTTATCTCTTTAACAATGCTGTCATTTTCTTGTTCTTTTTGCAATTCATCTTCTACAAATATCACATCTCTACTGACAACTACCTTGCAGGCAGTGAGATCCTACAGGAGATACCCCTTAACTCCATCAGCATAACCCAAGAATATACATTTTCTAGACTTTGGGTCCAACTTTGTTCTTTCCTGGAAATTGTACATCACGTACACAGGACAACCAAATATATGTAAAGAAGAATAATTAGGTGGCTTACCTTGCCACATCTCCATTGGTGTTTTCAACCCAATTGCAGTTGATGGTGACCAACTTATCACATAACAGGCGGTTTTAACAGCTTCTGCCCAAAAAGACTTGGCTAAACCTGTAGTTTGCAACATAGCTCGTGCTCTTTCTAGGAAAGTCCTATTCATTCGCTCTACTACACCATTTTGCTGAGGCGTATATGCAACTGTGAATTGCCATTGAATACCTGCTTGCTTGCAAAATGTTAGAAAGTCACCATCGACATATTCTCCTCCATTATCTATCCTTAAACACTTGATCTTCTTTCCAGATTCAAGTTCTTACTTTGCTTTGAACTCTTTGAACATCGCAAACACGTCTGACTTCTTCTTGATCGCATACACCCGTAGCCTCCTAGAGTAATCATCAATAAATGATACAAGATATTTTGCTCCTCCTAGGGACATCTCCGGTGATTCCCACACATCAGAATGAATCAATTCCAATATGTGTTTGCTCTGAGCAGTTGACCCACCAAACTTCAATCTATGTTGCTTGCTTGTAACGCAGTGCTTACAAAACGGTAAGTTTACCAATTTGAGTCCGGGAATGAGATTACGCTCTACAAGAATCTTCAAGCCTCGTTCTGACATGTGGCCCAGTTTGCAATGCCATATTATCGTTATTTTTTCTTGGCTTGATGAAGCAACTGATGCTCCTGCCTCTTGTAAAGTATCTCCCACAAGCATGTATAGATTTGCTGCCATCTTTTCTTCTTTTATTACTACAAGAGCTCCTTTAACAACT
The DNA here is from genome assembly GCF_059453495.1 of Arachis ipaensis. Lineage (NCBI taxonomy): Eukaryota > Viridiplantae > Streptophyta > Magnoliopsida > Fabales > Fabaceae > Arachis > Arachis ipaensis. Next base: position 25,986,878 of record NC_142436.1, read on the forward strand.
TTTAAGATCCCACCTTCAATATGGGTCTTACAACCAAGTTCATCCAATTGCCCAATCAACAACAAATTCTTCTTCAAGCCTTTCACGTGTCTTACCCCTTGAAGTAAACGAATAGAACCATCAAACAATTTTTATTTTGACAGTACCCATTCCAACAATTTCTAAGGCATGATCGTTTCCCATAAACACCAATCCTTCCAAGACAGGTTCATATGTACAAAACCAATCACGATGAGGAGTCATGTGCCATGTTGCTCCTGAATCAAAAATCCAAACATCAGTGAGCTGTTTACTGCCTTTAGAACCAATTGTTGCTTCGCCATACAGGATTTCTCCATCATCAGAGGTTCTCGCAACACATCCTTGAGAACTTGATCCTTCTGGAACCTTCTCTATACTCTTCTTATTCCAACAATCTTTCTTGGAGTGTCCTCTCCAACCACAATTGTAGCATTTGACCTGCTTCTTACTTTGTGACTTTGGTCTACTTTGACTCCCACTGGAACCACGCTCCATTGATCTCCCTCTTGTCATCAACAATGCCTCTACTTGTTTTGAGTTCTCTAATCTATCTTCCTTATTCTTGCGCCTAGATTCTTCTTCAAGAACCGCAGCAGCCATGTATCAAAAGAAAGATAATCATTCAAAACATTATTAGTTAAGTTAATGATAAGCTGATCATATGAATCTGGTAGACTTTGAAGTAAGAGCTCTGCACGTTCGTTTTCCGCTTTGGTACATTCCAACGATGAGAGTTGGGAAAATAGCGTATTTAGATTGTTGATGTGATCTGTTGCCGATGTGGACTCACTCATTTGAAGAGTATAAAGTCTTCTCTTCAAGAATATCTTATTGTGAAGTGACTTGACTTCATATAATTTGGTGAGAGCATCCTAAATTTCCTTTGCTGTCTTTTTCTCTGATACACTTGATAAAACTGAGTCAGCTAGTGCCAAGTGTAAGTTTTCAATAGCATTGTTGTCCATCTCCTTCCATTTTTCATCTGTAATTCCAGTGGGTCTACCTTCAATTGCTGTCACGCAATTGTCTTTTCTCATAATGACTTTTATCTTCAATTTCCATATGGAAAAATTACTCCCACTGAATTTTGAAATTTCATACTTTGCTGCCATTTTATTTTAGATGGTAACTCGCAGCGGAAAAAAAATATTAATCAGTAACCTTTGGCTCTGATACCACTCTTAAGTACCAGACAAATGAGACAGCAAAATATAGAGATGAAAAATTAAAAATTTGTATAAAATATGGAAACAATTGAATAACTTTCTTTGAGAATTACAACTTCTCTCTATCACAAGGAGATTACAATAACACTCTCTCTTGACAAAAGGATAACACACTTCTCTCTCTATATATAGGAGAAAACTACTCAAAGAAATATTATGTTATTCTATCTGAATGAATTGATTGAAATGAATTAAATAAAAACTCAATTTATAGGTGAGTCTCTTCAATATGAACCATCCGTCAATTAGAGGATATAATTCTTCTCTTTTTCAACCATTAAAATTCTAAGGTTATAAACTAAGATTGTTTATTACCTTTCATTTTATTTAGTTATTATTTATTTCTTTATTTTCTAAAATTAGCTTTACTAATTTTCACATAAAAAATGATTCTTGAACAAAGGGATGGAATAATGTCACTTTCGACGCAAATGCGGTATGCTAAGCGTAAAGGTCGAAAGGAGAAAGAGTCGAAATAAAGAAGCTTTGGGTTCATATCATGCTATATTTTGATCTAGTATATCGACAAGAGTCGAAAGAGAATTTTGAGACCTCCCAAGTGAGCTTGTGAGATGTAAATCGTAGCTTAGTATGAAGTGACAAGTAACACTAAGGTAGTGGTCGTGAAAGGTATTTTGGCAAGAGTGAAAGTAAAAAAAGCAACATACAGTGTTTGGGAAAATGAAAGATATAAAATAACCCATTAGTCTTTCTTCTTTAGTAAATTTAGAGTACAGGCATCATTTTTCTCTTCTAGAATTAAATTAAGAAATACTCATGGTAACTATTCGTGCAGATGAAATTAGTAAAATTATCCGTGAACATATTGAACAATATAATACTGAGGTAAATATTGTAAATACTGGTACTGTACTTCAAGTAGGTGACGGTATTGCTTGTATTTCTGGTCTTGATGAAGTAATAGCGGGAGAGTTAGTGGAATTTGAGAAGGGTACCATAGGGATTGCTTTAAATTCCCTATTAATATAATAGAAATCTATATATATAATTTTGATAATTTGAAATTTGGAAAAAAAATTGAAAAGGGAGGGATTAAGTATTCTAAAATGAATTCTATGATTTCTATTATATTGTTCTATATTATATTATTTAGGATTATTAGATTAGGTTTTTATCGAGTCGAACAAATCCCAAGTCAATTTTTTTCGTCTTAATTTTTACCTTTTTGAAGGAAAACACGAAAATCTTTCATTATGATCTGGATTGGGTCTCTCTCTTTCGTCTGTAGATGAAAAACTCAAACAAATTCTTGAAAAGATAAGTGAAACAAATCCCGTTGAAAGTAAAAGGCAAAGGATCACAATTAAATCGTACTCAAATATTTAATCGGATCCAAGTCAGTAACCGTCAAGAATGTGGGTGGCAAAAATAAACCTCTAAAAAAATAATCGCACCAAGACGTGGGTCTTTTGGTTAATCTTCAAGCTTAAATAGAACAGGGATTAAAACCTTGGAACTTAATCTAAAGCAGAACATGGAAAAATCTACCTAACATCGAAGAAAAAGATTAAAGGTAAGAACAAATTCCTATAAATAGAAAAAGCCAAAGTTTGAGAAGGGACTTTCATTTCACAACTCACAAAAACACACTAGATATCTGAATGTTTCTAGTCATTCTGACGAAATGAGCAATGAAATGTAGGTGAATGTGAGTGTTGGGAGTCATTTTATTCTTTATGCACTTTATTTTCATTTTGTCTTGCAATTTCTTTAAATTTGTTCCTCAATTAGTTCATCTGTTCTCCAACTTTTTTTTTTTTTTTTTTTTTTGCATTTTGTTCTTATTTCTAATATTTATTATTTCTTCAATTATATCTTTGATTTGTTGTTTCAAGCAAACACTTTTAAAATCATGTTTGTGAGATTGTGCTCAATAATAATAAAAAGGTTTAGCTAATATATGTCACATGTGTCCTAAGAGCACATAATAAACTTATTATTAGTGAAAAAATTTAAATGTTTTCATTTAATGAATACGAAACAAATACATTGAAAACTAAAACTTTTTATATTTTCAATAAAAACTTCCTTAATTTATAAATTTTAACATATGTCTTAAGGGTACAAGATACATAAACCCATAATAAAATTATCAAGTTCCTTTCATTTCTTACAAAATATTTATTTTGATGCCTATATTCGATAAATTATCAAACAAATCCAATATAAAACCTATTAAAAATGAGTTTTTATTAAGATTGAATTTTAATTTTTTTTTTAAATAAATTTTAAAAGTTCCGTGTTTGTAAGAGTTTCGATAAATTTTTGGTCTTGATCCCCTTCTAATTTGATAAAATATTTAATATTTATTATAAAAACATTAAATATTATTAAAAAATTTTATTTCATAGTAAATATTAAATATTAACATACAATTTATTTTATAAAACTTATAATTTCGAATATTATTATGGACAAAATACTGGCGTAAATCTATAAATTTAAACTTTAAAGCCTTAAGGAAATTATTTAAATTAAACCAATCATCAGCCACGACTTAGCACAAATCTACTCTCGACTCACCTATTCTTGGTGGTTTAGAATAAAACTAGGGGGGCTTAATATTGTTACCTGCTAACACTTTCAAAGCACTTTCATCAGTCTAAACATGAAACAAAATTCAATAGTCGCGCATAATTGTCCATCAATTATCAACAGTATATAACCCCCTAATCAGATTTTCATACTAATTTACATAACATAACCAACAGTTCATATGCTATGTTCGGCTAAACACAGCCACTCAATTATGGGTGCCATCCTCATCATGCTCCATCTCTTCTGCATCCTCAAAACGCTGATCGTTAATATGAAGCTGCAATCAATCAAACTTAATATAAATAAGGGATAATTTCGAAACAAATCTAAAATCTGGTACTGAACATGGGTTTCTTATATAACAGATCGACAATTCGCCATAACCACTAGTCTTTCCTCCCCGGCCCCTCTACCAGTTACTTCGGAGATAAGCAAATACAAAATCATCAATATGAAGCATTAAAGCTTCACAAGTCATGAGAATAGATAAGGATTCCGGTACAGAGAAACACATTACAAACCAGCATTGTGTTTATCCACATCAATACACAAAATAGAATAAAAATATGCCCTCAACCAGTTAATAAATTGTCTTAGTGTAATCATTTTTGCTTCAAATTTTCAAAATAATAACAAAAATCTATATTCCAATATTTGAATTTAGAAATTAGGTTACCATGAACTTGAAAGTGTCAATAGAATGAAATTCCATAAAATAGCATTCATCATTTAAATATCAGAAAATTGTACTTATCAAAATTTTTGCAACAAAGATAGGTCGTCTACCCCTCCGAAGCACAAGCCAGTTATTAGTAAAAAATTCTTTAGAGAATGGGAAGTAAAATCAGTTGGAAAACTTTCATACACTAGATGCAGTGAAGACACTACACAATAAATAGTCAGCCCCTAAAACAAGTAGAATAAAGAGCAAATGAAATGTGTGGCTATCTTGTTCTTATAACAACTGCCAACAACTTTTTCGCATCCATATCTAGCTCAGTCTCTCAAGCCTACCAAGAAAACAAAGCAGAGGAGAAAAAAACAAAAAGATTTTGCCAAACTCCTTAATATTTAATAGATTATCATAAAATGCAATGTATTTTACATTAATATTCAGGTCATGCCTAAGGTTCTCCTTTAATCAGAATTCAGAAAATGGTACTTGATCCAAAAAGTATATAGTAACCTGATTTGTTCTAGATACTTAAAAAAGTAAGGAAACGAAATAAAACAAGGTTCATGATGTTTGCAATAGCAACAAGCATTTAAACAATTTAAACACATCTGACATCTTCCCTCCTGACCTGGCCTCTCCCTATATCACAGACCATTCAATAACCCACAGTGCTGAACTAAGAGTGTCTTCGAATAAAGCATTTGGAGGACAAAATGTATTTTCTAAGAGGCTTTTAAATCCTTTCATTGGAAATGCTGTTTGGATATTAATAGAAAGAATTTTACAACTTACAAAAGTATCTTATAGAGTAATTTTTTTTAGTTTAAATAAAGAAATTAAAAGACCCCATAAGAAAGGGAATTCTCAAATTCGTCCATTATCTCTTCCTTTAAAACTTGATTGACAACAAATTTGTTCTCAAACTTGATACATATATATCATCTTTTGTTGTTGCACAAACAAGACATTTCAGAATTACATCAATTTAGTTACACAATATTTTAAATTCTTCAAAAATTTTAAAATACTCTATCCAAACAACACTCTAAAGGATTTTAGGCAAGAAAAGAATGAAGTTCTAGTTTGAATGTGTTAAAACAGAAAGCAAATGATAATTATTCCATATCAAGAGAGGAACAATTAATCTGCAAATTTTAAAATTGATTCAAGAGACTCAGTAGATCAAGACTCAAGCATAACACCATATAAAAGGAAAAATAAAAACAACCACCAAAATAAAAGAGAAAGCACAATTAACAAATAACCTAAAGTATCATAACTGAATTTACAGAAACTTTGAAGGTTAGACATAAAATAGTGATAGACAACTTTGAAGTATCCATAACTGAATTTGCAGAAACTTAATCACAAGAGAAGTTGCAGGATTATATGTCAGAATGTGAGACTGCACAAACAAAAGTGGATAGGGAACTATGAGGAAGAGCAACCAACCTCGAGTACTGTACGCGCTAGATCATGATGTCCATTTGACTGACCAAGAGAGTTCGCTGGATTATGAGAGATATAACCTTCTTCCTCTGGGGGAAAATGAAGATCTTTAGCAAGGTAACAACTAGAACAATCTACGGGATCAAACCTTTCCAAATTTTAACAAACAAGGTAAAAAGCGAAGCCCCGCATATACCTTCCTCTTCCCCTTCCATCTGATCAGCACTGAAAACCCAATCATGCTCTTCTCCTTCCTCTAAAAGAACAATATCAGCACAAACAACTCAGAAAGGAGTAAAAAGTAAAAACACAGTGTTAATAACAGTATGGGAGGTTAGCGCTAACCATCATTTGGTTCTGGATTAAGCTCTGCACACTCACAGAATACTTGAAACAAAGTATCCACTGCAAAAATATACATATAAGCAAACCCCGGAGTAACAAACTAATAATCTATCAACAAGAAAAGTACCAAAGTGTAAATTGGCAACATACATTGAGTAGGATCAGAGGGAATAAGCCTCATCTCTGTGATCCTGGATAAATCCTGTATGTCACTGGATTCAGAGTCGGAGTTTTCGGAACCATCCTCTTCGGCATTAATGTCAATCTTCAGGAAGCGCCCTACTAGTCAGAGATTTGAAAATAACAAAACGACTAAACTATAACACATTAATTAAGAAATGATAGGTGATACCTGGGTGTATAAACAAGGATGGGGGTAGGCATCTGGGTCTCTTGAGACGGCATGGAGGGAAATAGACAAGAAATCAACAGCGTATCCCTTGGTGTTGTCTACATCGCTGAGCCATATCACTTGCCCGCAACAAACAGAGTCACCAGATTGTGATGTTTAGTAAAATTGAGTATGTAACTGTAAAAGGAAGGAAAGAGCTATGGAAAATAACAAGTGATTTAGTTACTTGGTAGTAATATAGAGTGTGCCGGAGGAGATGGGAGGGAGGTTGGCAAGCACAAGGTCCACACCACGCTGCATGTGCATGAGTTCCTCCCCATTCTCAGTGTCCAGGACAGGTTGTCCATTATTGTTTCTCTCAGTGAAGTTTCTCAACCCTAAACCCATTTTATCACCGATTCCACGAATATCTATTGACTCTTACAACGAACTTCAGCTTAGCTATTACGGTTGCACACGGTTATGTCAGCTCAAGCTCACCTTTGGTTAACAGAATCAGACTACAATTTTAGGAAACACACACACACACACACACACACAAAACCACAGAAATATAAATTTATACAAAAGAAGTAAATTTATAATTAAAAAAAAAGGCATACTTAAAGCGAGAACAGGAGAGGCAGCGAAGCAGAGTGGGAGGCAAGGGGAGAGCGGCGGAGAACAGAGAGGAGCAGCAGAACAGAAGAGAGGCGACGGCCGGAACTGGAATGCACCGCTAGAGGAGGTGACGGCTGGCGAGCACCACGTGAAGGCGACGGCAACGGCAGAGCTCAAGGGACTGGAGGTTGAATCAAGCCTTCAAGCTCAGGGGCCCGGAAGAATGGTGACGGCTGGGGCTGGAGAAGAGCGGAATGGCGGGTTGGTGTCGCTGGAGGAGGATGGAGGAGATGTGGAGAACTGGAGATTCACAGAACAGGAATCCTCGGGATTTAGGGTTTTAGTTTTTGTTTTTGTTTTTATTTTACTTTTAATCTAATCAGAAAACCGGACCGGTCATCGAACCGCTCTAGTTACTGGTTCAGTAGTTCATTGGTTTAACCGGTTCAACTGAAAAAACCGTTTTATAATAAACACCTGATTCTATAAAAATTCAATGAATAAAGCAACTGGTTCTAAACACTCTTCTACTGCATTTTTTTACTTCAAAAGGGGATCATAAACAACTACTTCTATGAATAAACAAACTACAATGATATGCAATGCCAAAAATAGGCCAATGATAAAATAATAAAGGGTTTCTCTCTTCAATTCTATGTTCAAGCTTGTAGCATACCAGAATCAACAGAATAATACCGTTAAAATAGTCTTCCTTCTTAATTCTTATATACCTCAAAGAATTTCCTACAAAATGAAAATTGAACACAACACACAGCTTTAAAACAAAAACAAAACAACACTCAGAAATCAATCACCTCTTCTAAACACAGCCTTAAAACAAAACAGAACATTTAGAGTATGAGCATTAATCACAAAAAATTGATTTCTGAAACAACAAAAACAGCAGAACAACATTCAGAGTTTGAGCATTGCTCACAAAATATTGATTTATGAAACAAAACAAAAACAGAAGAACAACATTCAGAGTTCGAGCATTGATAACAAAAAATTGATTTCTGAAACAAAACAAACACTGCAAAACCAACAGAACAGCATTTAGAGTTTGAGCATTGATCACAAAAAATTAATTTCTGAAACAAAACAAACAATCAACAAAACAATGAAAACAGATTTTTTTTTTTCCTTCAGAAGAAGAAAACAATGAAAACATGAAGCATATAATAAATCAATGATCACCAGTATCCAGCAAGAATCTCAAAGACAACAATAAATACACAACAACAATTTAGCAAATAAACAAGAACAAGACCTAAATAGAAAATCCAACAAATTAAATCACAGAAACCTAACAATTTAGCAAATTAAAACAACAGCAGCCCAACAATTTAGCAAATTATCAACTTAACAAGTTCAAGAACAGAAAATCACAACAAAAAAAATAAAATAAAAATAACAGAAGAACAACAGAACAACAACACAAGAACAATTAGCAAATAAACAAGTTCACACTAACAGTTAAAATTTACCAGAAGAACACTAATGCAAGTGGAATCATCGTGCTAGTATGTTTTCTACAAAGATGCTATTTGTGTAGCTAAAATTTCCTATTACTAAGATCCAATAATTCTAATTTCACATGCAATCAACTTACTAAGTTTCTAAAAGCTAGAAATGATAAAACCAACCCGAAATATGGTTAAAGCATTTCATCAAACATGTTGAGTGCGGTAAACTTGAAACTAAATAAGAGAATTCAAAGCTTAGTATCAATGTGATAGAGAAGAGAACATAACTATTGTATACTTTAATTCAGTCTATGAAAAAAAATCCAAACCACTGCCAAATCAAATAGTTACTTATTGTAATAGAAATAAGAAGTTGCAGAGTTTGAAGCAGAGTATTGGTGTTGTGTGAGTGTATTGTCTGGTGGTGGGTTTAGGGAACTCACGGCGGCGACAAAAGAGAGCAGTTCGACGGCTAGGTGGAGCGCGCGGGTTGGTCGCAGAGTTTGAAGCAGGGCAACGTGGCTTCCAGACGAACGCGAACCCGAACGGTGAAGGCGAGTGAACGCGAACGGTGAACCCCGAGCAAACTTGAACGGGGAAGAACGCGAACGAAGACAACGGCTGAACGATGACAACGGCTGAACGAAGACGCGAACGTTAACGGCAACCAACGGCGGCGGAAGCGCGGCTGAGCAGACAAAGACGACGGACGCCGAGCTCGAGGAAGCAGCTGCGATCGGTGACAGCGAACGGGGGTTGAAGACTTGGAGCACGAGGGAAGCTAGATAGACGGACGGAAGGCGGCAGTATGCCACTCCTTGCGGCGGCGGTGGTGTAGGCTTACAGTGCTAGGGTTTTTTGGCTGAGTTTCTGTGAATGAAAGAAAGGGAGAGAGAAAGGGACAAAGAAACGGAGCTTCAGAACCAAGAGTGAAAGTAAGCAAATTAGGCAAACACGACGCCGTTTCTTTTAAACCGGTCGGTTCGCTGTCCGGTTCAACCAGCCGGAACTGGCCGGTTCGACAGTTCTCTTCCTATTTTTAGAGAAGCGGTTTTAGGAGACAAACCGGACTGTAATTACTTTCGATTCACGGTTAGATCGGTCGAACCGACCGGTCCAGTTCGATTTTCAAAACATTGATCTAAACCCTAAAACGATGTTGTTTTTCGTTTTGGCAAAACCGATCGGGTTTTGATTTGGTTCAACTGACTGGTTCTTAGCCAGTTCAATGATTGAACTCTAGTTTTAGAATTAGATGATTTTCCTTGCAAACCGAATTGTGGTCAATTATGAGTTTTACTTTAACAGTATTATTATACCTTAAAAATTTTTTGTTAATTAAATCTAATTAAATTAGTCCAAATTTATCAAAAATCAATTTTATTATTGAAAGCGTAAATACACGCTCCAACTATCCTCACTAATCCGTGGACGTTTGTATCCTTCGTTCCTCTTTTGTCTTCTCCTTCTTTTTCTTCGCATTGTTCTGTTGCGCTTTTCTTTTTCTTTTTTCCCTCCTCTTCCTAGTACTTTTACAGTATTATATATTTCTTCTTTTTTTTTGTTTGATTTTTTCGTGTTTTTATTCTTGTTAAGAAAGTAAAACAAAAAAAATCATAAGAAAATATAATAAGAACGAGAAGATAAACAAGAATTTTGTTGAATCAAATGTACACAAATCATTCAATGTCTTCCTTCCAAAGATCAATTATACGATGTTGAATCCTTCAAAACAACAAACTCTGCTGGAACTGCTTTAACATCCGTACCTTCCTCCACGGTAAATAGGAGATCAACAATCTCATCTGGCTTGATGTAATGATCTCCTAAACCCACTACCCCAAGAAGGTGTGGCTTCAAGTGCTGGTCTTTCAATCCTAATACATCAAAAGTATTTCTAGAAAGCAAGTTCGAATCTGCCCCTGTATCTACCAAGATTCTTTTTACAATGCCGTTTCCCAACTTGGCAATAATTACTAATGGCTCATCATCATCCGACGTAGAAAACTAAAATTCATTAGATGTGAATTATATAGTAGGAATGCTAGTTACTTTCAAAACCTCTGAGTTCATTTCTTTAACGTCTCTTTTAACGACATTCCTAGATTTTTCCAACCCATTTCTACCTACAACCATATTCACAATCACTTGGGTGGTTTCATTGCGAACCTCCACAGGCTTGCCATTTCTAGGGTTTTTGACCTCCCTATCTTCATCATTATTTTGCCATCTAGGCAGCCTAACATGTTAAACAAACTTAGGGAGCTTCCTATCTTGAACTTCTTTTTCCAATGCATCCTTTAAATTGATGCAATCTTCAATTTGATGACCACAGAACTTATGATAGTCACAATATATGACTTATTCAAAGAGGCCCTTGGTAGAATTTGTCTTGCTTTAGGAAGGATACCCCTGTGAGACACGTGCTGATATACTTCCTTTAATGAGGCCACTAACAGCGTATATGTTAAAAACTTTCCAACTCACAGGGTTGACAGCTTTGGGGTTGTACCTTGTCCCGGAATCCCAATCTTATTAGACGATGGGGTAGGGTTTTTCCTTTTGGTCGCAACCACCTCTGAGACGTCTTCATCCTTCATATATTCCAAGGTAATCTAATGGATTTCCTCCATAGATTTCTCATCTCAGGAAGTAAAGTGTCTCCAAAAATTCGTTTCTAGTAAGCCAACAATAAGGCACAAATATACGATCTCTGGAGTTCGTGTGTTGACTTCTAGCAGAGCCTTATTAAATCGATCCAATTAATTTCGGACGCTTTTGCCCATTCTCTGTTCTACATCATGTAACGAGATTGGGTGTTTAGTTTGAGTTCTCCTAGTCATGAAGTGTGCTAAGAACTTTGTCTTTAAATCCCCAAACGATGATATAGAGCCAGAAAAAAGAGTGTTGAACCACGTCATGGCTGGTCCAGATAGTATAACAGGAAAAGCCTTACATCTAATAGCATCTCCAACCCCTTCCAAATCCATCCTTACTTCAAATGTATCTATATGCTCTTGAGGATCCGACTTCCCTTCGTACTTCAAGTCTATTGGTTTATCAAAGTGTTTTGGTAACCAGACTTAAAGGATATGTGAAGCAATTGGGGTTTGTCCCATAATAACATGCTTCCGGGCATCCCTATGCCTTTTGAGACTTGGACTCCTTTATGGAGTCTGCCTCTTTTATGGAGCCCGCCTCCTTCTAGACTTGGAGGAATGGGAATCGACTTTATCTCTTTTTCTAAGGTCACGATGTTCCTCTTTACGTCGAGGAGACTCCCGTTGGGGGCGAAGGAGATTGATACCAATCCATCCCCTGATGGCGTCTATTGTCACGATCTAATGACCTTCTGCTACAACTATCTCGTCAATCTCTCGTTCGACTTAGGATCGAGATTGTCGCGATATTGATCGTTCCGCCAATTGACGCTCCAGCTCCTGCATGCGATATTGCATTTCTTGCATTGCATGCAGATAATTTTCTGCTAACCCTACCAAATGTTGCTCTTCAACATTTTGGATTGTTGATGTTCAAATATAGGAGGAACTTGTTGTTCTTCTGTGGTGTTGGGATCAGTTTCATGCCCATCTTCATGGAGCTTCTCCTTGTGAGGAGGGTTGGGGTTGATAACTGATTGCATCTTGGGGTCAGCTATGGAAATAACTATGTAGAATCCCTATAGACAACGCCAAATATTCGTACCTGAGTTGAGGTTACAATTTTATGAGTTTCAGAGATCCTATTTTGCACAATGTTGTATCTAGGCCGAAAAGGCTACCTACGATGACACTCCGACACTTAAGTTAATAGTGCTTTTAGATGCTAAAATGGACAGACTCCTACTTTCTAAGTTTCTCTTTTCCTTTATACCGTTTTTCCGATCTGACGTTATTAGACATTTACTGTCTTCAATATTCGTCTTTTAATGCCATAATGTAACGACTTAAAGTGGTTTTGTCGTTTTTTTTTTCTCGTGATATACTTGTTAACTCGTAATATAATATTTTCGTTAAATGTTAATAATGGTGTTGATTCTTGCCCAGAACAAAATATAAGTTAGTTTTTCTCTTTTTTTTTTTTTCAAAATTTGCTAAACTCATTAAAAAAAATCATTTATTTTTAAAAAAATTATTTTAAAATAGTTAGTCGATTATAATTAGTTTTTCCTTTTTCCTAAAAAATTGCTAAACTTTAATAAAAAGATTGCTTGTTTTAATGGTGAGCAGCCCTAAATAGTCCAGTGTGACACTGAGCTGAAATTGAGTTTATTCGTAAAATATTATCCATTTTTTATATATATTGAAACTACTCGATCAAATGAAAAAGCTAAAAGAGAATTTACCAAGAAGTTAAGCAGACAGAATAATGAAAACATCGACTAGCTATATATAGCTACCAATGCAATTAACATATCTATAAAAAAAAAGGTAAATATTATGGTACCTATCATATTATATCTAAATTATTGAAAAAAATAAATAAATAATATTTAATAAATTTTAAATAATTTATTTTTTATTTTAAATATTTTATTTTTTATTTTAAAAAATAAATTAGACAATTTAAATAGGATTCACCAAAAAGAAAATAGAATCAAATCACATGCTGAAAGACGAAATGCTATCCATTCAAGTAAGCATCAAACTTTTGATCATGACACACTCTTTTTAGGTATTATTATGATGATGATTTACGAGTAAGCCATTAACTCGTACCTCTTTTTCATGCTTTTAATTTTCTGTCCCTTTTGTCTCTTCCAAAAACCTCCCACCCCACAACTTGTCTTAAAGGGTGGCATGTTCTCCTCAATAATATATATTTGTTTTTTTAGTGAAAACTGAAAAGAGAACATACATAGGCCTGTGTAAGGGCCCATATTAGTTATTTAGTTTGGTCTAAATTTAATATTGAGTTCTGGACTAATTTTATGGGCTTGGTTGAATTGAAGGAAGAATAATAATATCTCATTTAATAAATATAATCTGTATTCAAATTCATAACAACAAATCAGAGTGGCGCAGCGGAAGTGTGGTGGGCCCATAACCCACAGGTCCCAGGATCGAAACCTGGCTCTGATATGAGTGGCTTCCAGTCTGATTTAATTTTTTTATGGTCGTTTGATAACCACCACGAAACAAACTTATACTTGAAACTGCCATGAAGACGGACCCATATACAAGAGAAGTATATAACCAACAAACCCATGATCTACTGTTTTGTTTTCTTATCCAATAAAAATTGGCCAAAAGTCTCAGTCCCAAAAGATGAAACACACATATCAGTACAAAAATGATGTTATGCTTCTTTTTTTGAGCTGCCCTTAGCCAGTTATGCTTATTAAATATTAATACTAGCTAAGTATGAACCAAAAAAAAAAAAATTAATGCTATATATCTAAGTCTTTTTGTTAATCAAGTCTAATGAATTTAGTCTAATATAATAAAATCAATTATGACTAATATTATTTCAAATCTTATTGTTTAACTTAGTTGAACTTGATTTATAAAAAGACTTGGATGTATAGTATTATTCTAAAAAAAATTTATTAAAAAAATGATATCTAAGTATTAATATTTTGGTCCAAAAAAGATTTTCATTAACAATACTTTAATATTATTTGATGTGTTATATATATTGTGTATTATCAATTTAATTTTTTTATAAATTAAATATGTATAACAATAATAAATATGAGACTAGTTAAGATGATAAATATTAATACTTTAATATATATATTCTAAAAGTGATAACACCTTTATTTATTCAAATATTTTTGGGAATCATCCTCTTATTTAATACTTTTACATGATCTGGTAACATGTGAAATCAACTTATTACAACTAAAAAAAAAAAAAATTTTCCATGGATGACAAGCTTATTATAAAATCAATCCATTATCACATTTCACACTAAGTTGATCCATGTTTCTATAATATTATTGAGCTACCAGTTTGCAACACAAAACTTCATAATATTAACAAAGAAATTAATTAAAAGCCATACTTCTTTCATTTGCTGCCCTGTATTTAGCTGAGAATAAACCGGCAGTGAAGGAAACCTGCAACCATCATCATTCTATGTTAAAAATAGCAAGCCCCAAAATATGACTCATTTTAAACTTAATAATTAGAAATGACTAATGTCAATTTGCTAAAAGAATACAGAGAAAATTCTTAACATATATGGAAAGCACTGTACGGCTAATTTTTTTTTATATTGATTAAATATATGTGTAATATGTTATTATTGGAAGATTAGTTATTTTTTTATATGGCATTTTTTAATTGATAATATTCAAATCAGATGATCCGATTTATTTAAAAAAAATAAATTACAAATCGAAGAGTCTAATTTATATTTTTAAATATTTTTATTTTTGAAAATAAAAATTGGAGAGTTCGATTTTAATATTAATATTTTTTTTTAATTTTCAAAGACATAAATTGAACCGTCTGATTTGTGATTATTTGTTTAAAAAACAAAACAATATAAATAAATCAGAGACACTAATTTATATAATTTATAACAATATAAAATATTTCTCTCCTCACATCATCTTATCTTCTCTCTCACACCAAAAATAATAAGGGGCACTATACAATGGAAAAATCCTGATTTCATGACCCACTGGCATTGAATCAAAGTGATAACCAAACACAATTGATGATTTCTACTGACAAATTCAAAAGTAATAAAACATGTGACATTATCTAACACGAAAAAGTATGAATAATATAGATAATATTTTAATTAAAATAAAAAATATTGTGTGAACTTATTTTGTTTTAATATTAATTTAACAAACTAATTTATCATTAAATAATATGTAAGACTACTCATCATTTGATATAAATCTCACACCACAACCAGTAATGGATTGTCTGAATGTATTTGTCAATTAATTTAACCGACATAAAAATGTTCTGTAACCATAAAAAATAGGCATCTGTCATCATGCATATTTATATATGTTGTTTTATATTTTCTAACGAAGTAATTTGTTATTAGAATAATTAAATATCTTATAAAAACAATTAAACTTTTTTATTATTTATGATAAATAATAAATGAAAATAAAAATAATAAAAATCCCAAAATAATTTTTCAATTTTTTTCCCTAAGAAAAACATAGTGAGAAATTAAAAAATATATATATCTAATTTTTAATGAGTGAATATTAACTAATAATTTTAAAATTTAAATTTATAATTTAAGATTTAATAATAAAAATTTATAATAAAAGATATAAAATTTAAAGTAGATAAAATAATTCTAAAACTAACAATTTATTAAAAAAAAATTAATTCTCTAACATTACTCAAAAATGAAAAGATGGACTTACTTGGGTCAGAATTAACCAACATAGCAGTTCCACCAAAGTAGCATGTTCCCCCATTCCTCTTATTCTTTTGCCAGTAACTGTTGAAAGCATAAGAAGCATGAGCAACCACACTATCAGGGTTGTAACACTTCCCTGTTGGAAGAATCTCCTCACAATCACCACCACCCTCTCCACAAGCATACTCCAACGCCTGCTGCAGCTTCTGCGCCGGAACACTCGGCTTCGCCACGCACCACGACTTCTGCGCCTGCTCTAGTTCCGCCTCCGGCGACCCATGATGCCCTATTGGCTTACAGGGAGGAAGAGTATTGAAAGAATTCGGCGAAGGCGCAGGCGAAGGCGAAGGCAAAGGTGATTTTGATGGAGCACCAGTTGGAGGAAAATTAGGGTTTTTTATTGCGTAGCCACCAAGAGAGGGATAGTCTGCTTCCATTATTGGTGGTTCAGAAATTTCTGAAAGCTTTCTAATTTTTGAAGCAATGCCTAAAACATTAACCTTTTTAAGATTAAGAAACCCTAGGTTTTTCATGAAATCTAAATGAGAAGACACCAGACTCAAACTCTGCTGCGAGAAATGAGAGAATCCGGAATGAGGGATTAAAGAGTAGGTGGAATTCACACTTTGAAGGAACTCTAACAGTGGCTTGAGATTATATTTCGCCATTTTCAAATGGCGAAGAGAGTGGATTGGGAAACAATCCAAAGAGAAAGAAATTGAAACTTTGATGTCATTTTCCAAACCCCATCTCTTTAGAGAGTGATAAATGTTCTTCAAAGAAGGAAGAACCAAATTCAACTTTCTCTCATGATTGTAGTTGTTGTTTTTGACACCGAGGTTACAAAGATCCAAGTTTATGACTATGGTGGTGATCCTCACGGCAGGGTAGTGTGCAAGAACGTTGGTTTTGAGCCAAGTTTCTGCCATTAAGATGTTGCTTGAGACGCCATTGATGTCTCCATAACTTATGGAAATAGCTAAGGATAGGTCTGAATCTTGAGATGATGCTTGTAAAACATCTTCACTTGTTTCACATAGGTTTAGTAGCTCAATGGATTCTTCACTAGAAACTGAAAACCAGAAATGAAAAAAGGAAAAATTTATTGAAACAAATCGGGCATATATATATATAATGTTAATTTCTTAGCATTACTCAACTTGAAAATATAAAAACTATAAGATAATTTAAAGAAATTGAAATCGTGAACTTTCAAAAAAGTGAATTGAGATCGTATTTTTTTATTTTATTTATTTTCATAACTTTAAAATTAAAATTAAAATCAAGAAATGATGAAAACAAAAATGAATCTGGCATTATATGAATGAAGCAATATTGACATGTAATTGAAGTTGGTTCACTTTATTAAGAGATGAGAGAAGCTAACAAGGCTCCAAGTTTTTCTTACCAGAAAGACAAATCAAAGAAAGAAGGAAAAGATGAAAGAGCCACGGCCACCCCATATTCTTCACCGTACAATTCCTGCAAGCTGGTGTGCTGCTAGTTCGTTATTGTTATTGTTATTGCTTGCTTCTATTAATGCTTCTTCTCTTCTCCATCCGAAGCCCTTTTCAGGAGATCTTTTTGAAGCTAAGGTTGCTGTGGAATTAAGGAAGTAATCTATGTGAGGTGGCAAAGGTTTATTCTTAGTTCACTATTTCATCTATTCCTACTCCCTAAGGTTTGTTGCTTCATGAACAAAAAGAGAATCAGGAGATTAATCAGACTTTTTTCCGAAGAAGCTATGTATATGCTTTGATTTGATAAATTATTACTTTTATATAATATGGCATTATATATATATATATATATATATATATATATATATATATATAATTGTATAACATTACTATTTGGTTATATGATTAGACGTCGTAGCTAGTTGAATTTAATATATTTTTATTAAAATTAATTATATTAAATTATTAAGATTATGATAAAAATTATTATTATATCGTTATTATCATATCAATTTTTATTTTTTGTTGTCTATGTTAATTTAAATGTTTATTACGATAAAATTATTATTATTATTATTATTATTATTATTATTAGTTCATCTCTATAAAAATTTACTGTAAGTTATACCTAAAGTATTATATATCTTCTTTTTATTTTTCTTGTTTATATACAAAAAATACATTAAATTGTTACTTTTTCTTCTTCTAATAATTATATTGTGTTTATTTTCTATTTTTATTTCTTTCTTTTAATACTTTATGAAGGATTATAAGTGTTTATAACACACAGCAGAAGTAATAATATAAAGTAATCCTATTGATCTATTTTTGTGCTTAAAATTTTATTGAAATAAGATGGGTTGGATGCTAATATCTGAGTACCCTAGTGAATAAAAACTTTCTTTTTCGATAATACGAAGGTACTATGTGTATCCACACCGAGACTGATCCTTGTTGTCAACTCCTTGACCAATGGATTTAATTGAGAAATTTCTTGCAACTCTTTGCACCAGTTATTCTTCACTAAGAATGGGAATATTTGTGTATGTGGAGCTAAAAGAAAAAACTTGTGTTGTCTTTCTTTTATCATTTACACATATATATAGTATGAGATTGGTAACTGATTTGTGAATCAAATTACAACTTAATTTGAAACAGAATCAGTTAGAATCTTATCCATATTTAAAACTCATCATAGAATAAATAATTAATTATTTAATATTCTCAATTATCATATTATTATATTCATGGTGCTAGCAAAGAATATAATAATATTCTATTTGAATTAATATAATTATTTATTTGATCTAATCAAAATAATAATTAAATGATTATTTACCAAGGATTAGAACACTCGTTAGTGTGTGACCTCATAGATTCAATACTAAGCGGGTAGTAAATTAGTCATACTAAATTTACTAATCAAGGTTGACGTCTAGCAATGCTCCTCGATGACCCGATAGTATGAAGTAATAATATTTTTTTACTAAGAACCCAAGATAAACAAAAAATACAACTCCTTCCATCCTTTCAGCTCTTGGCTAACTTTTAGAGTACGGTTTGATTGTCAAACTCTAACTTGTTACCATTATTATAATGAATTATGAATGACTTAAGAAACTCATTTCTTAATTCATTCAAACACCTTGGCCAAGGCATTGTTTATTTCATTCATTATAATCGTAGAGCTCAAACTCATTATCATAGTTGATGGATTCCATTTTGACTAATCATTAATTCTACAAGTATTTAAATCATACTCAATGTCCATTCAACTAACACCGTAGGGTGTTAGGTGTCCGGAATCAAAGTATAACAAATACATTGTCAATTACTATGATAGTCGCAGGTCAAAGGAAAATTCTAATATTATGTTCATTATAAGAATATCCTATTGACAAATATACGGTAACTATAACCATTAGGAATTTTTAGAGTGAGTCAGTTCAATGGTTATATCTCTCATTGCAGCAGGGGCAGAGCCTAGCGGCGGCTAAACAGCAGCCGTGGCCAAAAACGCCGCTAGTTGAAAAGATCCGGGCAGAGGTTAGCGGTGGTCTGGCAGGTACCGTTAAACGCCCCTGGATAGCGGCCGTGCAGTCAGAACCGCTGCGAATTTGGTGTATATATCTTCAACCCTCCTGATTTTACCTAAAATCTTGGCGCGAACGAAAGCACGAGCAGATGTGCGAAGAGCACCCAACCTCCCCTCTGGCGCAACCTACCCGCGAGTACACCCAGAAACGCCGCTAGGTGAGTTTCAATTCCTTAATTCAATTCCCCCTTTTACCTTACTACCATTAATTGAAACCCCCTCCCCCCAATTTTGCAGAAACCCGTCACTTGATTTTGGTAGCGCGCCAAACACGAGCGGGAGCAGAGCCGCGTACCATCTGCTCCACCCGGCGCTTCCGTGTTGGCTGTCGAATCGTGCAGTGGCCAACCGTGGTTCTATCAGCGGCGACGAAGTTGAGCATCTCATCGGTAGTGCGTGAAACTAGGGGTGGCAGCAATACCCGAACCCGCGGGTACACGACCCGCACCTACCCGGTCGGGACAGGTTTAAACCCGACCCGCAGCGGGGCGGGTTTGAAGCATGGCGGAGTCGGGTTTATGGTGAACCTGCCCCGGAGTGCATATATATATATATATAATTTAAAAATTAGGGTTACTTGACTTTCTCGCGTCACTCATTTCATTTCTGTTCTCAAACCTAGGCACTAGGGTAACTCTGAAACTCACTTCGTCGCTCTTTACTCCTTCAGGCTTCACTCACTTTTGCGTCTCTCTTCACTCCTTCAGGCTTCAGGCCTTCAGCTCTTCTCCAACTCTCCAAGGCTGTCAAGGACCACATCCTCTGCTCAGCTGCGCCGCCGTCACAGATCGTCCAATCGTTCGCCGTCGCTCACGAAGACACCAACCCTCTTCATTCATCTTGGTCGCCTCACCGCTATTGCTCACGGAGCTCATGTCGGCGTCGCTCCCACTTCTCGCCGTCACTATCCTCGCCGACTCGCCTCTCTGATCTGCGGTCTCTGGTCTGTGCTCACCTTGTCATCCCTCCTTCCTCCGTCGTCGTCTCTCTGGTAACTGGTAAGCACTAAGCACTTCTCGCTCAATACTTACCACTGATGCTGCAAATGCTGTATATGAATTTCTTGTATCTATGAGATATGAGGGAATCTGTAGGTTCAAAGTATTTAGCCTTTATAGAATAAATTTTTCATGTATGCTGGGTGAAGTGCTTTGAATAAATGATAGTGTAAGCAAGCTTGGATTACTATTGAGTACTTCAGTTGCATATTCTATGGTTTTAGTTTGCTGCTTCTTTTTTTGTGCGGGATAGTATAAATATGTTCCTGCTGTATTATTCTCTTTGTAGCAGAATGGATCCAGAATGGATCCTTTTATATGTTGTTTTACAAAATGTAAAGGCTATATTTTGCTGTCATTTGAGCCTTTTTTATGTGCCCAGTGATAATTTGATGAATGCTTATTGTAAGCTGGAAAAGTTTTACTCATAATTTTTTTCCATTTTTGTACCAAACTTCCACACCAGGCTATAGAATGCCAAAATAGAGGCATAGTGGAACAATCATGACTTCTTTTTTTTTATTTATTTTATGTATTGACTTTTGCTTATTGATTGGTTATGTGGTGTGACTTCAATTCATTGCTCTTTTTTAATCTTATCTTGCTATTAAAATAGTTATGTAGCTTCTACCTTCTTTTCTGCACTAAATTGAGAAAGGAAAATAGAATTTTAGTTGAATCTCATTGACTGATTTTGCTTTATAATTTTTCAAACTGGGTCAATAATTCAGGTTAAAAACAAAAGATAAAATAGAAAATTTTCAAAATTTCTCATCAGTAGAAGTGAAATTCACGCACACTAAACACTCATGCACACAACATTTTTAATAATTTTTATCTCCTACTTAGTCTCAACTAAATTTCAAACCCAGTGTGGTTGCTTACAGGCAAATGAATTGCCACTACAGGGTAGAACATAGCTGATTAGTTTATGTACTTAGTTCAGGTATTGTTTCCTTGGAAAAAATTAGGTTCTTTTTCACAATTAAAACCTTTCTTTTGAAAATTGATGCATGCTGTATGGTCAAATTGCCTTTAGTTTATTTGCATTTCATGTGAAAATTTTATAAAGCTATATCTTCTTCATTTAACTATGTTGCTTTAAGGAAAAAAAAATATTTTTAATGTTTTTTATCTTATCTTCACAATTCCGAGCTGCTTTGGTTCTATTTGTGGTTGCCTGCTGCATAGTTTAATGACTATGTCAGGTGGTTTATGTGGCTTATTATGATTTTTAGTGCAAGTCTATTTGGGGGTGATGATTATATGGTGTATCTTAAAAGAAAAAAATGACAAGGAGTTCATATGTGAATGTTGAGTTTGATCATTATCTTGAAGAGGAAATTCATCCTCCAAATGATCCTAATTTTAATGTTTTGAAATGGTGGAAGAACAATCAGATGAAATTTAAAGTTCTTGCAAAAATAGCTAAGGATATATATGTTATTCTGGTGTCCACTGTTGCCTCTGAATCTGCTTTTAGTACAAGTGATCGTGTAATTTCTCCTCATCGCGCAAAGCTCAAACAAGACATAATTGAAGCTTTGATGTGTGGCCAAAGTTGGTTGTGGGCACCTTTGGGAAGTAAAGGTGATATATTGATTAATTTTCATTTATGTTAGTTTTGTATATAGTACCAATTAATTTGCTAATTGTTACATCTTTTGATTTTCAGGTTTAAATCTTGATTTGCAAACTTTCAATGATGATGAAGATGTTGAAAGTGATCAAGAATAAAGGTTGAAGATTCATTTATATCTAATATTGTAATTTCTTTATTATGGTGTTAAATTTGTAGTGATCTAACACTTTTTTTTTTTTAATTTCAAGTTATTTGAGCTAATGACATTGTATGAATTTTATGTTTGTATTTTAATTTATTTATGAATTTTAAGTTTTTGTTTTAATTTAGATATGAATATGTAAAAATTAAAATATTTAATTTTTATAGGGCGGGTAGGGTACCCGCAGGGGTGGGTTCGGGTACTGTAATTTACTACCCGCGGGTTCTGACGGGGCGGGTAGTGCTTGAGTTACGGGACGGCGGGGCGGGGTCGGGTAGGATAAAAACCCGCCCCTATCCACCCCATTGCCACCCCTACGTGAAACCGCGACACCGTCCTCCACCGTGCGCGAATCCTAGCCATCGCTGCCTCCCCCTTTCACTGGTTCATTCTTCCACATTGAGCTTTTCTTCTGGTTTTCATTATTGGTTCATAGTTCTGAACATGTATTTGTCTATATCTTTTATAAATTGGGGTTAATTGAAGCTGTTTCGAGTTAGGGATTTCATTCAGTACGATTAATTAGCAGATTAAAAGTTTATCTTCTAAAAGATAACAAAAATTAGAGTATAATACCTCTGTCCATGATCATTAAGGATGAATTGCTCTGTTAATTTTTATATTCAGTATGGAGACTTGATTGGTTTAGCTTAATATCGTCTATCTCTCACCCTTGAGTCAATCTCTTATTGTGTAGACAGATATAGTACTTTTCGCTCTGTATGATGAGTGTGGAGCTGAGAAACAAGGTTGAGTGGTTTAAGTGAACAAAAAAGCATGTTGATACCATTGGATTGATTTAATTTTATAGATTCTGTGATGCTCAATTAATTGTTCATTGTTGCTTTTTTCCTCCCCTTTTTCTTACGATCGATCATCAAATTTATATTGCCTCCTTAAACCGGCTATAGTTAGTTGAACTTGAAGGGTAATCGTGTGAGTTGGATTGAATCAAGCAATATTTAGGCTGATAGAAAAGAAAATCCCATTAGCCTTTGAACCATCACTGAACCCCCTCCCTGTGTATGTTGCTTTTAAAGTGAGAAATTAAATAGACTAATCTAGTTACAAGGTTCTGGGCTAATCCTGATATATAGATGCAAAGTGGTTGTCATCATTCCTTTTAGGTGCATGTACAGAACTGGAATACAAACAAACGCTACAGTTTTCATAATGATCTCCATTGTTCTCTTTGCATTCTATCCTGCATCTATGTTCTGCCTCTAAGCTTGGAAATTTGAATCCATTATGATAAATTTGATTTATTAATATTGCATCTATTCATCTTTTGCATATGTGAGTAGTGGAATTGATCATTCTCCTAGTTAGGAAAAGGGTTATACTAAGAAGGATTTCAGCCTGATGTAACCATAATATTGTAAATGTGTTATAACCAATACTTACCTGCATTGACAACTTCTCACCACTGCATCTTTTGCCTATTATTAGTATTATTAAAGTGAAATAAGCAATATTATGTGAGTTTTGGATATTGTTGGATAATTGATAATATAGTATATTTGGTGACATTCTAATTTCCATAAACTCTGACTAATGAATGAAATGTTGAGATCAAGAGGATTTTCTAAGTTCTAACAAACATATAGATACATGAGTCTTTATTCCATTTTTAGTTTGACTGATTGATACCTGTTATGTTCAACAAATTGGAACAGAATATAGAGGTTTCCTTTGTATTATTATTTATGTGAAACTTGAAAATAGTACTTAACTAGTTTTCGCAGCTAGCTAGCTTGGCTGGTTTATATACTAATTATTGATAGAGAAATTGGTTTACATAAGATAGGATTTTGATGTTTTTACATGTATGAAAAACAATGGAGATATTATGGACTCTGCGTATTTACTTATAAAGTTTCCTTTTTTTTTATTGACTTCAATTTCATTCGCTTGACCATAGTATCCTCTTTCTACTTCTTTCTTGGGTAATACAGTTTCCTGTTACCTTGCAAATGAAGCCAAAATATCAAAAGAACTCAATTATATTCTTTATCATTATTACTATAATTATTAATGTTATAGCATCTCCCTACCATGGCTCAAAACCAAATTTTCTTGTTTGCCCTTTTTTTTTCTAAAGGAACAATATTGATTTCTCTTAAATGTATGATATTTTTTATTCATACATTTCATTTGGTATTTATGGAGCATTTTTCTTGAATGTGTCTTAGATTTTGATCTGTGATATACCACATATTTTACAAACACTAATTACTTGTTAAACCAAGAAGCAATAACTTGCACAAGGAGAAACCATTCCTTATTGGTGGTCCAAACAAATCTAATTCCGAGTTTGATTAGGATTTTCTTCTATTTATTCCCTCATTCTTTGACAGAAATTTAAGACACATTTAAGGGTACTATTTTTAACAACTGTATTCATTGAATTTAAGTTACAGCAGAAACTCATCATTTTTTTACAATGGTGGCACTGATACAAATTAAATTACAAATAATTTATACAATGTGACTAGCAACATATATGAATAATCGCAACTGGATTCGAAGTAAAATCATAGACAAACTTTTTGTGCTTGAAGTCCATTGAATGATTCTTGAAGGATGGATCAGGCATGGTTCTAAACAAATCATCTTGATGAGAAGCTTGCGTTTAACCCTTTTCAGAAAATATTATCCATATCACTTTAGGTAGAAAGAACACCATCATCTTGGCACTTTATATCCCTGGCCACCAGTACTTTTTCTATCAATTTTAGAGGAGCCTCTAATGGAGGTGTATGCTGCATGAAAATAAGGAACTCAAAGGCTTTTATTGTAATAAACCTGTTACAAGTGATTTTTTCGATATATTGAAATTGAGTTTAGGGGTTAATAATTTATTCTTTTTCACTGAACTCATTTATTCTATTTACACGGTCGAATTCAAGTCAGGGGAACTATAATATGACCTTCTTATAAGCATACAAGGCATAATACATCCTTAAATTTTAAGATTCTATCCTCCATCTGTTATAATTGTTATTTTAACCCCTTTTTATTAACTGTCTTTTAATTCTAACTCTTAATCCTGTTATGTCTTCTATTTTTGAGATATTTTGAAGATTCTATTCACTATACATTATCATTGTTTAGTTATGTTTGTTGACCTATTTATTTTTTAAATTTAACAGTTATTCTTGTTTTCTTTTTCAATTTTTAAGGTAGCTTTTCTTTATCTTTTCATTTTTTGGACTTGGAACCAGCAATTCTTTCTACCAGTATTCTTTTAAGAAAGTACAGAATTTTAAACATGAGTAAGCCTCCTTCCCAATACCTTTCCTGTTCTTCATGTTATCTGGGATACAAGTAACTTTGTTTCTGTTTCCATTTTGAGTTATTGCGTTGCTCTCTACATGGTTTTGCTTGTAATATATTGTCGAGTTTATTACGTATGGTACTCTCCCATATCATAATTGTGATAGACTGTTATTGGTTCACCTGACACACACCCCATTTTTTATTTGGTTTTTTTAGTTCTATGTCTTTTTTTACTAATTATCAACTTGTATGTGCTATTTCATTTACTTAGACATTGATAAGAGCTGGATTACAAAGCCACGAGGTAGTGTAGAATATAAGGATAGACTGAATAGATTCCTTGACTTCGCATTTGCCAATGCATCATCCGATGGGATGATACATTGTCCATGCCCTATGTGTGGGTTCCGATTTTTCCAGACTAGAGAAGATGCATACAATCATCTTCTGATGAAACCATTTTCCCCTAACTATACCTTTTGGTTACATCACGGTGAGAGGATCGTAGACGAGAGACCCAGCGGTAGGGAAGAACTAGATCCCACTATAAATTCAGGAGATCAAATGCGTGACATGGTCCACGACGCATTCAATTTGCTAGGACTGCAGAGTGAGGATGAAGACTACATAGATGGGCATGTTGGAGACGTTGCGGATGGGTTGTCAAACTTATCTGATGAACCTAGTCACGAGGCTCGTGTCTTTTAAGACTTGCTTAAGGACGGCGAGCAGGAGTTATATCCAGAATGCTCAAGATTCTCGAAGCTATCTTTCTTGGTGAGGCTGTACCATATCAAGTGCATGTGCGGAGTGAGCGACAAGGATTTCAGACTGATTCTAGAGCTATTGAGGGATGCCTTTGAGCATGCACGGATCCTGAAGACCTTGCACGATGCCAAGAGGATCATAAGGAAGCTGGGTATTGAGTACAAGGAGATAGATGCATGTCCGAATGACTGCATACTATTCCAGGGTTCCGACCACGACATGTTTAAATGCAAACGGTGTGGAGCATCCAGGTGGAAGCAAAAGACCAGGAAGAATTCTTTAGTAAGGATCAACGCCGTTGTCAAGAAGAATGGTAAACCTCAGGCGGCGAAAGTTCTTCGTTATTTTCCTCTGATCCCACGGTTGCAGCGATTATTCATGTCAAGCAAGACAGCTGTGGACATGTTACGGAACAAGAGAGGAACCAACTCTAACGGTTCCTTGAGGCATCCTAAAGACGGCGAGGGTTGGAAAGCATTTGACATGAGATATACTGACTTTTCTGGCGATCCGCGCAGTGTTCGCTTAGCCCTGGCCAGTGATGGCTTTAATCCTTATGCAAGTAAATGGGATGCCAATGTTGCTGTTGGCGGGGTCTCGTACTACGGGAGATTAGTGGACATCATCGAGCTAAATTACAGCGGTCAATTCACTGTAGTGTTGTTCAAGTGTCTTTGGGCAGACACCACGTCGGGCAGAGGCATCTGACACGACGTGTTGGGCCACACCTGTGTCAATTTTGCCACTCCGATTCACACCGGTGATCGAGAAGACGATGAGCCGTACATCCTGGTATCTGAGGAGTGGAGGATGAGGTGGACAACGGATGGAGTGTAGTATTCCATGCGAAGCCACGAGATTTGTTTGACATGGGCGAGGATTTTTAACATTGTGAGGTCAACCTTCACCCCCAGGCTTGTATGACTACCTTGCCTGAATTTGATGTCGAAGGCCTGCGGCTGACAAGAGATGACGATTTAGAGGAATCCGCTGATGACGGGGTTGAAGATTGTGATGAGGACGCCGATTCCTAAAATATTAGATGTCCATCAAGCATGTAGCTCATATTTTAAAATAGTACAATGGGACGAATATATCGACTTATTGTAGATTTTTTACAACTTATCTTCTGATATAAAGCTCTTAGATTTAACTGGTTCTTCACAATGCCGTAACTTCTCCTTCAAGTCTTCTTACACTCAAATTTTTTTATTGTCCTTGTTCTAATGGTTCTATGTCTTTGGCCTATCAGGAAAATTGGAGTGCCGAGACTTCTATCTCATTTGCAGCAGCTGTTGTTTCGTAGAGAAGATGATAGAGGTGTCCCCATTCTATTCGTTGGATGATGCAACATCATTTGTAAGGCAGTTGTGGTTCAATGAGTCCAGTATACAATCATGGCTGGATGCCTTTTCTGGTCACAAACACCTCACTCAAGCCATTGGTCATGTGTCGGGTTCAATGATGAAGGTTTGATTGTTGCTGCCCAATTTATAACCGATTTCTTTTTCATGTTCATGGATGAAATCCAATTCAGTTGATTCTGCTTAAATTTTAGGAATTGAATCAATGGGACCATATGTACCGGGCTAAATTTGGGTTTTAGTTTATAACAAGTATGGATAGGTGGTGCTCACATGAAATACTTGACGAGGTGAAGGTAAATGTTCATGATTTACTTTTGTATTTAACTAGTGTACATGAAAGTTCTCGAACTACATAGTTAAATTCTAATTTCAATTTTGTTACTGTGATAAATTAGAATCACTTGTGTATGTTTGCAGTCACGCCATGAAAACTCTCTTGTTGTTGAACTAGATATTGCGGCACGGGAGGAATTCAAACTCATAGTACATGGCCTTGAACGACTATGGGACAGTAAGAAAGACTCGGCTTTTATAATAGTTATATAATCTGAATATGTTTAATCCACTATGAGTTTGACTATTTCAAGAACGAAAAATTTAATTAACACATATATGAACGTGTGACTTATATATATATATCTACATTCATGATAACTAAACCCTAAACCCTAAACCCTAATATATATATATATATATATATCTACATTCATGATAACTAATTTTATGTACATCATAATATTTTACGGTCTTTTTGTTCTTAATTTTTTGTAATCCTTCTGCCTAGTTAAGTTGCATAGGGAGAAAATCCCAATATGTAGCATATCTGTACGCCTTTGGCCTAGTTAAGTTGCATACCTAATTAAGTCACACGTTAGTCTTATTTAAAATAAATAACTTTGTAAGTGTTCCTCTGAGAGTTAGGATGTTGGAAGGGAAGGGAAGGGAAGGGAGAAAATGAATGGTTTCATGAATAAAATCTGCTGAATTTCACTCTCCTAGCCCCCTCACTGTCTTCCCTTCCTTTTCATGATTTCAACCAATAGATACACCCTAAGGAACTCACCTCAGATAATTATGACAGTGACCCTTGTCATAAATCCAACATTGTAAATTATTCGTAGCAGCACATTAGCTGTTACTCTTATTATCGTGTTTCTTTCAAGTTCCAACCCGTGCAGATCATCCTGTTCTAATTTGTCTGGTTTGAATTTTTTTGAGATCACTTTGATAATTGGGTTAACACTTTCTTTTTACTTATTATTTGTTTTTTATTTTTTTCCTATCTTTAATCATGTGCCTTCACTAATAATAATCCCATTGTTGGCTGACTAAGGAAGCAATTGACTCTAAATGTTGATATTTTTGATTACGCAATTCATACACTAAATCCTCCTAATCCGGGCTTGCTTGGATACCTTGCAACTATCAGGAATGTCTCGAGAGAATATTCAGAAGGAGTCTGAAGAACCGGGGGAGGTGGTTCCAGATTCATTGGAGGGGGAGGATGTTGTCCCTTTCGATAGCTCTGATGGCGAAGATGCTGATGGACCCAAGGCTTCCATGCTGTCATATGACCTGAATTTGACGCCAGAAGAGAATGAATATCTTTATAGTGGAATGTCTCCTGAGAAGAGAAATGTGTGGCACTTGGCTATGTGGGCTACTAGATACTTGAAACCTTGAGGATATGTAGTTTAGATGAAGAATTGCGGCCTAGGATATGTAGTTTAGATACTTGAAACCTTGGTTGAAATTTATCTTGACTTTATAACTATTTTCTACATTACCTTGGATTGTTATTATGCTACATAGAAGGCCATTGGTCTCCTCGTTTCTTATTTCTCCACCTTGGTGAAACCTTATTATTATTACTGCCATATGGTGAGACACGATTATTATTATTAATGCCAATTATATTGTTATTATTATTATAATTATAAGCCGTATATAAACCTCTGTTTAATAATTAACTAGATGGTGTCAAATGTGAACATGTTAAGGTTTTAGAATTCAGGTTTCATGACAGCATAAGAATGAAGTTTTGTTAGTAATAACCCTGAACAATTTTCTAGTATTCATATGGCGTTCAACTTCACGAGATAGCTTATTTCAAAACTTGGTAATGGCTTCTTTCAGTGATTTTACCAACATGGAGAGGCTTAAAACAGGGTACCCAATGTTTTATTTTCCGTAATGTCAATGAAAAAGTTAATACTTTTGTAGAAAAAAGAAATGAATTTTTTTTTTTCAAAATGAGCACAAGCATTCAATTTATTGTTTCTAGGTGATACATAGTGACTTCCAATCTTTGAACACTGTATAGGGTAGCATTTGGAAATGTTTTTGGTGAATTGATCTTCAATTTAAAAAAAATTAATGAACTGTAGTTGATTTATGTAGACTAATACATTCATCACTGGTAGTGGTTTATATTACTTTTTTTTCTTTTCTTAGGTAGAAGTTTAGTGGATAATTCATTCCTAGGTTAGGCCATATGCAATATGCTGAATTCAGGGTTACTATCATATTACAGTGATGGTCCAACATCCAACGTTTGTTTAATGTTTTATATCTTCAAAGTTTAATAGAGACATTTTATTTATTCTACAACAAAACACATGTTTATCTTGATCAACTTCATCTATGCTTTCGGTTTTACAGTTTTCTTCAGCTAAAATGAGTCAATAATTCATCTGGTTTTTATATTTAAACCTTCTTCAGAGTCATTTGTCATTTTTACCTTATCTTTTTCTCCCAAAGAGATCGCAAAATCTTTTGAAGGGCTTATATATATAAATATAATAAACCTCTGATCACATAGCAAAACTAGAGCAGCTTTATTCATAACCATTAATCAAATTAAAGAATATAAGCTAAGATGCCATCCTCAATTACAAAAAAAAATAACCTATGCTATGCCAAATTTATTGGCTATCTAAGTAGAATGAAAACCAATAAGATAGATCCAAATCAATTGAATAAGATGCTAATTCTGTTAGTGCAACTGCAAAGTCAAAGCTATTCAGGTCAATCCTTCAGCCTCAAACACTCACCAACACCAATGAATGTATAAAGACATGTTGAGAATTTTCTTTCATACTTCATCCTAAGCAATGATGAATCATCCACATCATAATTCTCTTTCACTATTGGCCCTACCATTTCCTCAGTTATTTCAAAAGGAGAAGAAGAGCAAACCAATGATCCAACAATATCCAAAAAGTGGAAGTCTATGAAACCAGCATTGCAGTCTTCAAATTCTCCTTTAGGCCTAACAATTTGATTGTTTCTTCCATCATCAACATTGTTAGCACAACCATCCTCCATCTTGAAATTCTCCATGCAAGCCTCTAGGTCAAAATTTGCTACATTGTTAGTTCCACCATAGTCACAAGTAATGGTACTACAGTCACAACTGACACTTAGTTGGTAACTGCTTAAAATTACAAGCTTGTATAGTTGTATTTATTAAAGAGTTGTTTGTTTAACCAACCAAAAGTGATTGTCTCTTTTTAGAAACACTTCTTCACTATTGGATGTGATGCCATAGTCATGACCATTCTAACAAGTTTCCCATCAAATCCAATCGTGATAGAACTAGTTCTCCAAGTTGATAATCAATTGCTTCCACTAAAACACAATTCAACGACACATTGACTGATCAAGTACATTATTGATAACTCTTAAAATGAATGAGAGAATGTGATAGTGGTCAATGGCCTGCTAATAAAAAAATCAAAATAATAAACTGCACCCAAATTACCTATTTTTTAAAATAGTCTTATTTTAAAAATAAACAAAGCTAAAATCAAATAAATGATATAGCAATCTAAACCACTAGTGTTACAACTGTTTAGCACGGTGTGTTATATTATCTCAGTAATTATTATTATTATTATTATTATTATTATTATTATTATTATTATTATTATTATTATTATTATTATTATTATTATATATCTATTTTGTAACAAGCATCAACGCGCCCCAATCCCAGCGCCCCACAATCCTTATACACTCTCCTCAAACACAAGCTGCTTGTCAAGTTGCCGTCTTTGCACCAGCGGTCAACGTCGATTCTGGCCTGCTGTTGGCCTGTCCACTCTTCACTGGTAAGGCCCGATATTTCGTTCTATTCGCAGTGATCAAATGTGATTAGGGTTTGTTGAGTTACAGTCAATGAAACTCTTGCATGTATCGATCGTGCTAACAATGCTCCCCTGTCTTCTGCACAAAGTTCTAATATTGAGATAGTTGAGGTTTTTTATCCAATTTCATGTATGATTACCTACAATTTTGAAAAAAATTGAGTTGCCCACTGCCTACCATGGAGTAAATGCATGACAACTCTTAACGTACTAGCAAACCAAAATCTCCGATGTACTCAGAACTAGCAAACCAAAATCTCCGATGTACTCAGAAATAGTATAATTATTTAACAAAACGTACACAGTTATATCCATGCTCTGGGATTGATGTGCTTCTTTTTCCTCATCTTTTCGGTTTAGTTTCCCTTATAAAGAACAAGTAGAGTATTTTAGCTTATAACCATGTCTTGTGCTGATTAACTCCTCGCATTGTATACAAGTTAATTTTTTTCTAGTTTATATCAACAAAATTTACTTGCATTATGTGTTGTTGGAGTTAATGTGATGATTTTTTTGCCTGCATCATGTTATTATGAATTTAAGATGGCTAGGAAAGGCTGGTTTACCAAAAAAGCTAAATCAGGACCAGCATGTCAACAATCTCAAAAGGCTCCGGCTCCGGCTCCGTTTCTGGCTTCGGATCTCCACCAAGATGACTCTGAAATTCCCCCAGAAAGCTGTGATAGTGTCCATACAATCGTACGCCCGTTCCGTCCACAGAGCTCAGAGTCGGAAAGGATGGAAGATCACAGAGTATTGGACGGTTATATATATATACCTATTTTGTAACAAGCATCAACGCGCCCCAATCCCAGCGCCCCACAATCCTTATACACTCTCCTCAAACACAAGCTGCTTGTCAAGTTGTCGTCTTTGCACCAGCGGTCAACGTCGATTCCGGCCTGCTGTTGGCCTGTCCACTCTTCACTGGTAAGGCCCGATATTTCGTTCTATTCACAGTGATCAAATGTGATTAGGGTTTGTTGAGTTACAGTCAATGAAACTCTTGCATATATCGATCGTGCTAACAATTCTCCCCTGTCTTCTGCACAAAAGTTCTAATATTGAGATAGTTGAGGTTTTTTATCCAATTTCATGTATGATTACCTACAATTTTGAAAAAAATTGAGTTGCCCACTGCCTACCATGGAGTAAATGCATGACAACTCTTAACGTACTAGCAAACCAAAATCTCTGATGTACTCAAAAATAGTATAATTATTTAACAAAACGTACACAGTTATATCCATGCTCTGGGATTGATGTGCTTCTTTTTCCTCATCTTTTCAGTTTAGTTTCCCTTATAAAGAACAAGTAGAGTATTTTAGCTTATAACCATGTCTTGTGCTGATTAACTCCTCGCATTGTATACAAGTTAATTTTTTTCTAGTTTATATAAACAAAATTTACTTGCATTATGTGTTGTTGGAGTTAATGTGATGATTTTTTTGCCTGCATCATGTTATTATGAATTTAAGATGGCTAGGAAAGGCTGGTTTACCAAAAAAGCTAAATCAGGACCAGTATGCCAGCAATCTCAAAAGGCTCCGGCTCCGGCTCCATTTCCGGCTTCGGCTCTCCACCAAGATGACTCTGAAATTCCCCCAGAAAGCTGTGGTAGTGTCCATACAACCGTACGCCCGTTCCGTCCACAGAGCTCAGAGTCGAAAAGGACGGAAGATCACAGAGTATTGGACGGTTAAGATCATCGGTAATGTATCTATTAGATTTAACCTGCTTAATTTACGCTAGAGTATGTGTTATTTATTTTTCTTCGTGCATACGGTCTTCAACAGATACATATATAAAGGTTTATAATTGGCTTGTAGATTCCGATGGCACAATCAAACTGGCTAAACTGAGTGTGAGGGAGGCTATGGAACGACCCAATGGTAGAAGGATCATGCTTAGGTTCAACAATGAAAAGCAAGCAGTTGGAGATGAAGCTGGACTGTTGAGTGGCGTTCTTGGTATGCTGGGATCTGACTACGAAAAATTTCCTATCTGTGAGGAAAGTTGGCGTCATTTTACCACTAAAGACAAAGTTTATAACAAATGTGTCAAAGTAATAGTAATTTAAGATCTGCTTATTCATGATTAGAATTGATTATTTTAGGAATAGTAATTTATTCTTAAATTAAAAATAACTTAACTATAACACAAAGTGTTTGTATATGAAATGTTCATGAATGCACCGATTTTATTCACAAACTTGTGTGTACTCTTAAGAGCTGAGTTGGCATTTCTTCTTTTTAATTTGTTGGCTTATGGATTGCTGTTAATGACATTATACAATTTTCAATCCTTTGTGCGTTTTTTTAATCAGTATTATATTTGAGTCAATAGATATCTTTTACTCTATTTTTTTGGGTTCACGTCGGTTGGTGCAGCTTCTTCGATTTATTCTTTATTGCTAAAAGATGTTTTTGTAATGGGTGGCTACCTTTGACCAACTCATTGACCAGGGAGTATTCCAGCAAATATTTTTAACAAATCGTGTCATTTATGCAGCAAATCTTTCAGTTTGATGAAGATAGTGAAGGAATTATAAAAAAAATATTTTGAAAAGTATGGGAAAGTCCTGAAAAGATACAAGGTTGAGGTTGTATGATGATTGCTACGAGCCAACATTGTTGACTGAAGAAAATATCGAGAACTGTCCGCCGGGAATTGATCAAGATCACTAGAGATGGTACCTTGATTATCGCGCCAAACCTGAGACGAAGGTAAAAATAGTATTTATATTGGTATAATATAGTACAATCACATTTGCATTGTGTCTTTTTTTAAAACAGTTTCTAATTCCCGTTTATCTCTAATGGACCAATAGGAGAAGTGCAGGAAAAATGCGATAAATCGATCAAAACAGCTGTATACCCACACTGGCGGTTCGAAAAGTCTGGCTCAGTGGAGGGAAAAAGAGGTAGTGTACTTTTTATTCACTCTTCGATTTTGTACTGATCTGCATAATTCACTCTTTGGACTATCTCTGTGTCTACATTCTCCCTGATTGCGTGGATTTCAGTGATGGATTAAACTTTGTTATTTCAGTCAGAACAAGAAGGAAGGATAGTCAGTAGAGGAGAGTTATGGATCAAGGTTCACAAAAGAAGGGATGGCTCTTATATTAATGATGAGGCAAGAGAAATTAGTGTAAGTACAACTTAATATGATTAGTCATCAAAATTATGATATCTAATGCATCCATAGTTCATTGCTACTTCTTAGTTGCCCATTCCTTGTGTGCTGAGCTGAAAATAAGTTGTGGGTTTCTTTTCATTCAATGTCTACAAATAAGTTTTTGGGTCCAACGCTTATACCATGATATAAAGTTGTTACATGTGAAGGATTCAATTAATTTACAAAATATCTGTATGACCGAAAAGGTTCTTTATTTGGGCAGAAATTTTGTTAAGTGCTTTATGAATAATGATGTTTTAACAGCTCTAATTATTTGTTTCAAAATATATATGTAACATATGATTAGGAGCAATTATCAAAATTACTAGAATACTAGTATTGAATTATTTCTTTGCCCATTTTATTTATTTATTTATGTATTTATACATTTACTTAAATGAGCGATATTCTGAGAGCGTGTAATAGGTATTAAGTTTAATAATAGAGAGAGAATAATAGAAGGTTGGAATCCATGTTTAGTAATAGAGGAAGAACAGTATAAGTCTTGGAATCCAGGGAGTTCTGAATGATGAAAACTATAGCATACTTGGGTGTCTTGTGGTTCCTCAAATTGATTTTGTGACAGAACTGGAATCTAATCCATTCAAAAGTATTCTCTGCTCTCACTTCAGATGTATATCCCTATGCATGCTTATGCTTATCGTGTGCCTCAAATATAAACTCAGTTTAAGTTTTAATTAAGTTGAATGTACTTGAATCGGATCCATATTGTTGTTTTATGTCTGTAGGAAAGACTTCTGGAGATCGAGCAACAGGATGAGTTTTCTAGAGTGTTGTCTCAAAATGATTCCATTGCTCAGGTTTTCGGAAGAGAGAAACCAGGTAGAGTGCATGGAGTGGGTTTTGGACCGACTCCTAGTCAACTCTTTCGTACAAATTTGCAACCGTCAGTAAATAGAGTCCAAGTAGAGGAGACGCAAAGGAAGCTGAATGAACTACAGACAAAACTGGAAGCCGAGAAGTTGAAAAGGAAGGCGATGGAAGATGAAGCAGCAGCAGACAAGAAAAGGATAAAGGTAATGGAAAGTGCTTTGATTTATCTTTTTCAATGGCAGGGTGAGGAGCTGCCACCAGAGATTGCTGCAGGGATGTGTTCAATGGAATGATACAGTAGAAAATAGTACTTTAGAATTGAAATTATTTTGGATTGATACATACTTTTTTTTGAAGTAGACTATGCAACTCTTAGCAAGAGATCTATTTTGTTGATATTTTGATAAATACATTTTGGTTTGCGGATATTTTTCTGGTTTTGTCACAAGTTTATATTCTATCCGTGAATACAATCACTCCTAAAATAATTAGAAATTCAAGGAACAAAACTTGATAATATTTAAGAAAATTTTATGTGATTTCATAAATAAAAACCCAAATTTTGCATTTTTTTAAATTTTTTTCTTAACTTGGCGGCGGTTTTAAACCGCCAAAAAAACTAAAAAAATAGGACAGTTGTATCGGGGATTGCGGCGGTTCGCAACCGCCTATAAAGATGTACACAAACCAGACCTATACTGCGGCGGTTGTAACATAGCCGCAAAATACATTCAAAATTGTAAAAACTGAATTGATTCGCGGCGGTTTTAAATCCGCTGATAAACAATATGACAATCGTAGAACGTTAATTTTGTGGCGGTTTTTTTAACGCATGCCGCGAAATACGTATTTAGCGGCGGTTATACCAGCGGTTGCTGGAAACCGCCGCTGAACTCACTCCCAGCGCTCATAACCAAGGCGATCTCCATAGCCGCCGGCAACTTTTTTTGCGGCAGTTTAAAACCGCCGCTAAAGGGAGAAAAAAGCGCCGCTAAGCTCTGCCTCTGCTAGTATAGATCTATATATACCATTTATATATATAATTTAATAAATGAGATCTATTAATCTTCATCCAATGAAGACTATATATATATATATATATATATATATATATATATATATATATATATATATATATATATATATTAAAAGTTCCATTTTTAGTAATTCTACGATTAAGAACAATTTAAATTAAAAGTACTCAAAAAATGTATATCTCATTATTACGATTCCTATCGTAATTATTCGTTTCTAATTTTAATTAAGGACACTATCATAAATTATAAAAGTTTATTCTTGTAAATAATAATAATAATAATAATAATAATAATAATAATAATAATAATAATAATAATTCGTGATAGTATTTTGTTGGACATATACACTTATCTCCAACACTTTATTTGTTTTTTTATTTTTATTTTAATTTATACATTTGTTTTTTTTCGAATATTCCATAAGTTCAAAATTAATACTCAAGTTTTTGTTTTTGATAAACAGAATAGATGCTTATTGATTATCACTTAAAAAGTGTATAATGAAATTAAAAATGAAAATATCAAATTGTTGCCTAGAAATTAAGATTGATTATATGTTAATATCACCTTAAAAAGATTTTATGTAACGTGAATATATGTAAAATTAAGACAATTGCATATTTTTATTGATTTATTTATTTAATTTGAATTAAGTTTATGCTCTATATATTTTCTAACCCAACCCTTAATTTTCATACAAGTTTATTTTCTCAGATATATTATAAGTATTTCTGACTGACGTGGACAAACTCTTATAATCATAATAATTATATTGACCACTTTTTTTTTCTATCTATAACTTATTTAAACATATAATCGAAAGTGCAGTTAATCGTTGAGAAAATTTAAGATTTTTATATACAATGTTGCATCTTGATTATGATCATCATTAAATTATGAAAAGTCACCAAAAAAAATCATTAAATTATGAAAAATATCATAATATTTTATATTTTTATTTGTGATCAATGTATTAATAAATATTAAATATTTATAGCAATGTAAAACATATTTTTTGATAATAAAAAATTGATTAACAATAAAATACAAAAGATTCGACATGAAAATTTTAAAGTATACATCACAATTTTAAAATTTAGAACCGAACTAGTGTCATCTTTAGAAGTTCCAAATATTGAGACGTAGGATAAATATTTGGGGTTACTCTCTATAGTACACAAATCTAGAAAAGAAACATTTGCTTTCATAAAAGAGAAGGTGGCGAAGAAGCTCTCGCATTGGAAGAAATCATTTCTATCTGCTAGTGGAAGAGAGGCGTTGATCAAAGCAGTGGGTTCAGCTATACCAGTTTATACTCTAGGCTGTTTTAAACTCCCAAATACCCTCTTGAATGAACTGCACCGAATGATGATGCAATTTTGGTGGAAAAAGAAACAGAATAAAAGAAGATGCAATGGATCAGCTGGGACACTATGACCAGAGAAAAGAATTTTGGGGGTATAGAGTTTAAAGACCTAAAGGCATTCAACCTAACCATGTTAGCTAAACAAGGATGGAGGCTGATGACTAAACCACATTCTCTTTTCTACAAAACCTTCAAGAATAAGTACTTCAAATACAGTTCTAATCTAAAAGCCAAACCAGAAAATTGACCATCCTGGGCTTGGCAGAGTCTTTTGGAGGAAAGAAAAATTTTGGAGAAAGGAGTTAAATGCAAAGTTTCAATTCAGGGATCTGTCAGAATCAGAGAAGACCCATGGTTTGGGGACCAATCACCATTTCACATTGCAGTTAATGAATGCAGAGATGAATCGTTTACCTGGGTTAGACAGCTAATCACAGCCGAGGGAGAATGGAATCGCCAACTCCTTCTGGAAGCCTTCCCACTAGACACAGCTCAGCAAATTCAACAAATTTCTATCACAGAAGAGGAAGACTCGATTATATGGTGCAATAACCACTTAGGGGAGTACTCGGTAAAATCTGGATATAGTATAGCATACCAATTCTTTCACCATCCAGTGAATTCACTCCATCCTCGATATGCAGACTCAGAAATGTGGAAAACCTTATGAAAAATGAGAGTAACACCAAAGGTCAGATTATTTGCTTGGAGATTAGCCCATGAAGGCATTGCAGTTAAAGCAAAATTGAACGAGAGATTACCACAAGTTAACAGCTTTTGTCCTCGCTGTCAATCGGCGCTGAAGACACCGATGCATGCCATTGTCTTCTGCCCAGAAGTTCAAATTTGGAACAGCTCCCCAGTAGCAAGCACTATTCCCTGCGACCCTAACCTAAAAGCTTGGTATTATTGGTGGAGTCAATTCATGGAAGCTGAGAAATCCAAACCCAATTTCAGAATCAGAAGTGCTCTGGTGGCTTACCTTCTATGGCAGATTTGGTTGGCGCGGAATGCTTTAGTCTTTGAGGACCAATGCCAGAAACTTGGAAAAATTCTGTCTCAGGTGAAATTGTTGGAGGAGGAATACCGGTGACATCATCTCCTCAAACTACCTTCTCTATGAACAGCAGTAACTAGTACTTTGGAACTTCTTTCTCTCCTTTACCCATTAGATAATGTTTCTTTAAGATCTTGGTTGGAAAAATTCCTTTGTCTTAACATAATGTACTCCAAGTGTAAAGTTCTTTTTATGCAATAAAAAATTTATATCTTTAGAAAAAAAAGGAGTAAGGCAATATTAACTCTAGTATAGAGATATGAATGAAAATTGAAATAAATATCTAATTAATTTTGTTTAGCACTATTTTTGTATTTCTTGATTAATTAAAGTTATCAAATAATATTGAACTAATATTCAAGGTCCAGGTTTTAATTTACTAAATTTAATTTTAAATTTGACATATGTGACTCAAATTAATCTCTCCAACACTATAAAATTCAAATTGAGTTGTGACATTTTTTTTATTTGTGGCGGTTTAAAACCACATAAAATGGTTGGTGGGAGTTTTTCAAACCTCCAAAATTTGAGGTGCCACAAGCTTATTTGTGGCGGTTTTACAAAACCTACAGGACATAATTTGGTGGCAATTTTTTGTCTCATTTGTGGGAGTTTTGAGTTAATTTTTTTGACAAATTTTCGTGACAATTTAAAACCCCCACAAAAACTAAATTTTCAAATAAAAAAGTTACAGCAAACTAAATGGTTATAAACCATTTAAAATTGAAACTAAACAGATCTGAAAGCTATAAACCACTATTATTGATTGAACAAACTATATCGACCAAGCTAAAGATTATTTTAACTTTGAACAATCTACTTAATTTACATTTAGGATTCAAAAGCTCCAACAACACATGTGCACTAATAAGAACTTATCTCTAAATTCTTGGATATATGATCTATCTTAATATATAACTCAAATGATTCTTACTTTTTTAATCTTCTTGTCTTGGACAAAGGCAAAATCTATTTCTCAATGATCTCTAATAGCAAAGTGTAGAAGTAGTCCAAAACCTCTATTGCCGCAATCCATTAAGGGCAATTAGATACATAAACTCCAATTTGAAAGCCCTGTGTATGACAGAAACAAGATTACCACAATAGACATTGATATGATTTCATTCAAGAAAAATGACTAAACAAACTTACAGATTCAATACCACATACTCCTAAAGCAGAACCAATATGCAAAACTTGATCATAAAGTTCCTTGTATGTATTCCAAACATATGGTCCTACCTATTACCATATCAATTAAAGATTTTTCTGACATATAAATGAGTTGTCATAAAATAAAAATTACATTCTCATCAACAAATTTTTACCACCCCAACATTTCAAAACATATAAAAGCAAATATATATACTGGGTTATGCAAATGCCCAACCCATGAAAAAAGTGTAGAAAAATTAATAACAAGAAGGAATAGAAGAGAAAATTTGGGACTTGGAGCCTGGCTCTCCCTTCCAGCCTCTTCCTCTATTAACACATAAAAAGGTCTTTCATACCTCATTGTGAATCGTAAACTCCATTCCTAAATAATTGATAACCCTGGCTGTCTTCCACTCAGTTCTTCTCATCCTTTGCGTTTCAAACATTCTCAAATAATGATATTCATAGACTTTGAGAAGATAAAAAATAGCACAAACTTAAAATATATGAAAAGATAATAGTCAGAAAGCCCATCTTTACGTAATACATATGTTCACTTCTTCTCGTGATCAATAATAGCAAACTTTGTAGGACTGTTGAGATATATCTTGTCAACCTATCATATAAAGAAAAGAGATATATCAATTTGAAACTCATGAATGCATGGGGAATAACAGTACATTTGAATTGGCTAAATGAATGTCATAAAGCAGTCTCCCTTCTTATTCAAATGTTAAAGCATTCCCCTATCAGTAAAGCATTTATTTTTCTGCAAATTGTCAAGATAATCTAGTGTCTCTAATCCCTCTACCTAGACTTCACTAAATACAAGCAAACTGATTAGTTAAATACTTAAATACAATCCAAAATCATAGGCTAAAAATAAATTTCTAAACAATGAGAATAAATAAAATTTAGTGAACAGGCATTAAGTTGTAGTAAAGACCAAATATAATTCATCCAAAATAAAAAAGACTGAATAAAGCAACTTCCTTATTCTCTAAGAGATATTGAACAAAATGCCAAACTTAACAAAGAAATGAATTTGTGGTGGAAAATAAGAAATGAATTTCATATTTGAGTTGAGAAAACAAGCTTATGGCCACATGATAAAATAATATAGTTTAATTGGCTTGTTTACTGTGGAAATCTTGAACCATTTTTCAACCAAATTAATAAGTAAAAATGTAAAATTTGAGAACAAGGGCCAATTTAAAATAAAGACAAGCACATTAATGTAAAAC
This sequence comes from Arachis ipaensis, assembly GCF_059453495.1. NCBI lineage: Eukaryota > Viridiplantae > Streptophyta > Magnoliopsida > Fabales > Fabaceae > Arachis > Arachis ipaensis. The sequence continues at coordinate 26,028,685 of NC_142436.1, forward strand.
TCATATTATAGTGAGACAAAATATGGTCCAAGCTCTTACCTTATATCTGAAATAAAGAAATATGTATGATAAGAAAATGTGAATGAAAATGGCTTTATAAGATATAATTGAACTTAAATTACTTAAAAATATCCCAAATTGTGCATAAACCAATTCTGCGTTATTCTACTTCAACCAATTCTTCAGCATCCCATACATAGAGTTGGAAAAACTGAATTTTGGGTCCGGTTGAAGCAACCTCTTCAACACTTGAAGTAACCCATGATGACACAGTCTCAAACAATCACAATACTAATTATATAAATAGAGAACATAAAATCTTATAATATCAAAACCCATTAGGCACAAATATGTCACAACTCAAAAGCATGTATAATATTTTGAGTGATCATAAATGCCATTTTGTCTATATGATGAAAAATTATAAAATAAAAAGACAAATGAATATTACATGTAAGAGAAAATATAGCAACCAAGAAATGGGGATATAGAGAAAAATAATTAATACAAGTATAGAGAAAATATAGCAACCAAGGAATGGCGGTATCTGCAATGCCTTCACCTAATAATCAAGCTAAGTAAGGTCAAAATCAAATGATGGCAAAAAATTAATCATGCGCATGTAAATACAATCATGTGCAAAAAATTAATCCCTCAGAAAGAATACTTTAATAAATAGCATAGTAAAAAGAAATTTTTTTATCAAATTAAAAGTAATGGCTAATTGGCTACCAAGAAAAGTGATATATTACCTAATTCACAAAGTTTATAAGAGCTTCCAACTTCTCTATTGCATTAGCCATCTGCGGTATATAACTTCCTTCTGGCAAATTGGGTATTATAAGAATGCAAAAATTAATTAGAGAAAAAAATAAAAAAAAAAAGAATAAGAATACTATAACACATTAAAGAACACATGCTTTATAAAACCTTAGAATATTATTACATTACATCAATCAAAATGACCTAAGATTAGCTTACATGAAACTATGAAAATTTCAACTATTAGCATTAGATCAACTTGCTTCATTAAACTCCACAACAGCTCCAAGAAAATCAAGTACCTGTCAAATCACATGCCAAATTACTAAAAATGAGAAACAAAAAAGAAACATAACTTTCTCAAGTAAAAAAAATTGAATTCTTTGACGAGTGATGAACAAAAGATGCTTATAGCATCAGAAAGAATACCGAAGATGAATGTATGAACATACTGGGAGATAATAATAATAATAATCAATCAATATCTAAATAGTACTAATAATTTTAGTGAAATGGCCAAATATGAAGTGTTTAAGTAACAACATGTACCTCCATGATGAATAAATTAAACTGTGACAGAATAATCTAGAAACAATAAATGATTATTGAAATGGTTACATTCTGCATCAGTGTGCTCGGTGCTCTTATGCAGTTTTCTTAGCCACTTCGGTTATCTACTTATCCCCTTACCCTATATGAAAAAAAATATAGAGTAAGCAATGTAAGTAACATAGAATGCAAGATTATTTAAAGGAAGAAGAAAAGAAAAAGGAAAAACCTAAGCATCATGTGATAAACATATTTATTTAGCAGAGAAAGTGCAGTTTATGTGAATATAGACGTAGCCAATTTGAGATTTAACAAACACCTCATGCAACATAACTATTTCTAAATAAAATCAATTTATCAGGATTTCAAATATATACATTAGTATCAAACTAAAGACTGTCATGAAATTGAAATCCAAAAAAGAGCAAAAATCACTAATTCCTTGCATATAATTGCTTAATTCAATTAGTAATCTATGATATGATCAGATTTAATTTACAAGGAGCAAGTAAGGTACAATGTCATTCACCAAACATGAATTAATAAAACAACTAAGAGAATAAACAATTCATCAAACACTTGGAGTTCTTGAGAATTTGAAATAATGTTATCAATTAAGAGATAATAAAACTTATCGAATGTTATATCATATATCAAAGCATTCAGAATCTGATAATGAAAAACAAATAAAATGAATAAAAAAGAAAAAAAAGAAGGAGAACCAAAAACTGATAATGAGTGGAAAGAAGAGTGTACAGAAGGGATAGAAGGCCGATGGAGAACACGAGAGTCATTGGTGGAGGAGAGTTGACCAAAGAGGTGATTTCTCTCAATCTCAGAGGCTTGGGCATTGAGATTAGATCTGGAAACACATCGATGAAGGAGGCGCCTTTGCTCGATCTCAGTAGCTTTATGATAAGGGTGTTCAAAACCGAACAAAACCGATCAACCGAACCGAAAAAATCGATAACCGAACAAACTGAAAACTGAAAAAACCAAAAAAATGAAATTTTGCTGTTTTTTGTTCGGTTTGGTTCGATTTTTGGTTTTGATACTGAAAATATGAACCAAACTGAACCGAACCGGTGTATATATATAAAAATTAATTTTACAAAATATCCCTAACCTAAACCCTAATACACTCACGCCACTTCTCCTTGCTCTTTCTTGCTCACACACAAACTGCTCTCTCTCACTTCCTATCTCTCAGTCACAGTCCTCTACTCTTGTCTGCTATCGCTGTCCAGCCATTCAGCAACCGCCGTTTCCTTCTCGTCGTTCGTCGATGCCTCACGCTATACAGAAGTCACGTCTCTCAGCGTTGTCGTTCTCAGCACCGTCGACCTCAGCAGCCACATCATCTTAGTGCTGTGGTTCTCCATTATTCTTAGTTGTGCTCCATCATTCTCAGTCTCTCAGCCTTAGGTATGATTTGTTCAATTTTTGTTCTGATTTTTTGTCTATTTGATTTTTTTGAACTTTTTTTTTCTGTTCTAAGTTCTAATTTTTTTTATGTTGTGACATGATGATTTTTCTATTTGTTATAATTATTGGTTCTTGGTTCTTGGTTTTGATTTTCTAATTGTTGTTATGATAATTTTCAATATGTTATGATTATTGGTAATAATATTTATTTGGGGTTTTTTGTTTATGATTATGTTTTATGGTTCTGTTCTTAGTTTATTTTGATTTTGATCTATTTTTATTAGATTTTAGGGTTTATTTTGATTTTATTCTTTTTTTTGTGTGTTTATGCTGATTTTTGAATTCATTATTTTCTTGGTTGTGATTCTTGGTTTAAGGTTTTGGTTCTGTTCTGTTTTTTTGTTATGAATTGGATGTGTTTGTCTTTGGTGTGATTGTGCAGTTGTGCTTGAGGTCACTTATAGGAGGAAGAACAGAGGTTTTTGCATCTCAAATCAGTCTCAATCTTCTTAAAAGTGCAAGTGATATTGGATAATAACTCAAGATCAGATGAAAAGTGGGGTATTGGTTTTTATTCTTTGATAATATTCTCCTTTTTTTATTTTGTTGAAATTTATTGGTTTTTATCTTCTGTTTTGACATTTGTTTAAGGTTGTTGCCTTGTACTATAATGATTCTACAGTTTTAATAAAGTGAATCAATGAGTTTGTTTGTAAAACTATGTTTATTTGATGAAACTTGTTATGATTCTAATTTTGAAAATAATGCAAAAATTGAAGCATGGGTCCTGTTCCCTTAATTTGAACATTGAGAATCGAAAATACTTAACATTTAGAGGCACATGTTTAGTTTATTTAAGCAGTCATACCACTGTTTAATATTCATTTTTTTTCTTGAATATAGAACCCCATTTGGTATTAATTGTTTGTGTTATAACTTAATTTCTGATTTCAGGTTCTTTGTTTGCTAAACAATGTTTTGCTATCTAGATAGAGAACATCAAAATATGGCTGCTTTGCAGGAAAAATTAATGGAAGCAACTTTTTTTCTTTTTGTTGTGTTTGAATTTTTCATGCTTTTCAACTGTTGTATTATCATTTCTTTTGTTATTGAACTTCCTGTATCGAGATTTTCGTTAGTTATTATATTGTATGACTTTATTTATAACTTTGTGAAATTAAACTTGTTATTTTGTTGCATATGTTTTTGTTGAAAATAACATAGGACAGAGCTTTTAGTAATGGGAAATAATAAGAACAGAATACTTTTTTTTGAATTAAAAACCGAACAAACCAAACCGAATCAAACTGATTTTAATTGGTTTGGTTTGGTTTGGATGATTTCAGTAAAAAGACCGAACCAAACCGAACCGAACTACTAATATAAAATTGGATCGGATGGCTTTTCCTTAAAAAATCGAACCAAACTGCACCGCGAATACCCCTACTTTATGGCAGAAGGAGAAAGGAGGTGAACTCTAGCGGCAGCTATGGTGGCAATGGTGGTGGAGGCACGATGGAGAGGTCGGTGGAAATGTCTATCGAGCGAGCTTAAGGTTTCGGTGAGCTCTCATGTAACGACCTAACTTACAATACGTCATGATCGTACCAAAAGTAAGGTGTTACCAACCTAATTCCTTTATTATGTATTTAATATTGTGCCTTTACGTGTTAATCTGTCGATTTTTTTTAAAAAGTTAAAACTTTTTTGTCAAGAACAAATAACACATTCACATACTTAATAATACATTATAGTAATACATAAAAAACCAATTACAAAACCTACCCCTCTGAATAAAACTTCAACTAACAAGGCGAGGGAAAAGAATTAAATTTTAACAACTCAACTTGCAAATATATTCATCTATGCTCCTGCAGTTTCGCAATAAACCTTTACACCTGTAGCTAAAAGGGGTGGAAATAAGGGGTAAGAACTAGGGAGTTCTTAGTAGGGTCGAGGTGGATAATTAGGTTCATTTTATTCTTTGTTACACAACAATCCCACAACATAATACATACAATCTTCAATAGATAGCCAACAACAACTAACAACAGGACACATACAAACATAATAAATAAAAGAACACAGAAGTTAATCAATCATATAGCACACACACAATCACAAAATTACACAACACAGAGATATGCGAAAACAAACATGATGCATGTCTAGCCCTACGCATGCCATGAGCTCATGTGTCAGTTGTCTACCCGCTCCCGACATTACCTGGATACAAGTCCCAGATATGGCTTTTCAGATACATACAGTGTGCATATAAGTCTTATGGTCAAACCGCATATAATGTGACTTTTAACTGTGTTGTAATATAATTACATTTGAAAAATAGTTCACAATGTGTGGGCGTCTCCACTATACATTTGGCACTAAAGCCCAAACAACAATCATGTTTCATCTGCTCTCATATGGCAGACGGTCTTTTAGAGTATTCAGATACTGCAAACTAGTTGTGCAGACAGATAGCACACACTTATATAAAAAATATAAGGGAGTTCTAATGGTTACAGTATTATAGGATGGCAACGAGAATATTGTGCTTATTGCCTTTGCCATTATTGAAAAGGAGACTGCTGATGCATTATACTCTATTCTTTCTAATTTGAGAATACACGTTGTGACTTGGGATAGTGTGGGTCTTATTTTTTTTATCATCATGAGTTTATTAGTTCAGTCATAGCCCATAGCAATGAAGGCTGAGATTCTCCGAGAGCTATCCATATGATTTGTATTAGGCACATAACAGCAAACTTTTTGAGGAAGTTCAAGGCACCGTACTTGTAAAAACTTATTATTTCAACATATGTAAATAACATTTAGTATTATAATAGTTTAAAACTTTTTCATAGTGTGTAAATGCCTAATGGTTATTTTTTGTGTCAGACTATTCTTGGAGAGTCCATGAATTTAATATGTGATACCAATGACTACGTCATCGGGGCAAGGTATATATTCGGTGGTTGGATAGGATCTTCTGCCATTAGTATATTTTGGCATTTGATAGTGGACATAGATGGGGCCATATGACCACGAATCTGGTTGAGTGCATCAATAGGGTCTTGAAAGCGGTATGCAATCTTCTAGTGAAATCACTTGTTAAAGCCACTTTTTACAAACTCAATAAGTTGTTTATCAGAATGAGGGCCGAGGCCGAGGCTCACATTAATACTGGACATGTATTTTCGGATGCTGTGATGATTAGACTTGAAGCAAATCAGCGAGCATCAAAAAACATTTAATTTAGTATGTTTGATAGGTGGAATGAGGTATTCGAGGTCCATGAGATGCCATCCGATATAAAGTACGTAATCGATCTACACTGATGACACTATGATTATGGTGATTTTTAGGTGGATTGAATTCTATGTCACCATGTGCTTTCATGTCATACGAATTAGCGCCTTGATTGACAAGTTTATGTCCATGAGGTTTACTGAATAAAGGATGTCAGAAAAATTTATAGAGCCAAACTTAGGCCATTGAAAAACCCAATAACATGGCTAGTAGTTGAAGGACCAAGGATGATACCTAATCCTAACCTCAGACGAGTAAGCAAATGGCGTGCAAAAAATGACTCGTTTTTTGAATGAAATGGACATGCATGAGATGCATGCTCCAAGGAAGTATAGAGTATGTGGTGTGGAGGGTCACAATCATAGTTAGATGTCCTTATAGGGGTGGATCAAGTTTAGGAGGCAATGTTTTAAATTGTTAAGACTTTTATGCCTAACGTATGTAGTCACATCGTTTTAGTGCAAAAATATTTGTGTGCCGAATGCATTGTCTTATTAGTATATTGCTTTTTTGCTTTTAATTGTCAACATATTGTCTAATAAAATTTGTATAGTTTAAATCACCATGTGAAGAATCACTAACTATAAATCAAGTAAAATAATGTCTAATACATCAAATTTAACGTAATTCAATTTATCACAATATAGTCTTAAAAGTGGCAAACTACAAGAGGAATAAAGTTTAACATAATCCACGAATAAAACATAGATAGAAAAAATAACCTAGTCCTAACAATGACAAACCAAAAGAGGATATGCTACTTGCTAAATTTTTTCTTCACAACCTTTGTCATACTCTTCAATTTTTTTCCTAACATTCTTCTTGATTGTTGCTGGGGTAAATTAGTTACAGGCTCGCTGCGAAGGATCAATCATTAAATCGTAATCCTTATCATGAGCACATGTAGTACCTACATAATGAAACAACAAATATAGCATCACTATAAAGTTATACGTACATAAAGTAAAGACAAGTCCTATCTAGAACACAACCATGAAGTATTTATGAATTACATCTAAAATTCAAGTAAGATAAACAACAATCACATTACTTTTTAGTTGTATTCAGTTAAAGTAAAAACAAGTTAGAATACCTATTGCAGGTGTATATGCATCCTCCACATTCTCATCATGATCATCTTCATCATCCTCATCAGTGTTGTCATCATCATGATCATCATCATTGTCAGTATCATTTGATGGAGATATCTAATCAATCCACCTGTTGATACAAATTTTATTACTCAAATAACTAAGTTATTATGTAAAATTTATAAAATGAATAAAAAGTATAAATTTAAGACACAAATGCATCACATTATACAAGTAAAAATACTGGTAAGCTAGTGAAAGTTGTGGGGATCAGAGAATTAAGACTAGTAAAGGCATCTGCTCCCAAACTCATATTTGGCGGAGAAATAGTGGACCATCTATGTCGTTACAATCAAAACGTATTTTTTGACACAATGATCGATACAGATGGGCAAGACATACCAAACCCTAACTAAATTCACATATCCGGTTGAAGTTACGAAACAATGGTATGAATTTTCAATAAACTCTGGTGCCAAATTTATCACAAAACAAGGTCGTACCAAATAGCAACATAATGTGAACTTTGATATACCTTTGTATGGCAACACTATCAGTCAAGTCTACACCACTTTTATACCTCCCAAGCCACGTTAACTTAATGAAACTTCTCCGACAATCACTTGCATTGGGTGCGCTTCCAAATTGATCTGTGCACTCATCTGCTAGGAGGTTATAACTAATCATTAACCATGAAACTGGCATACTATCAATTTGAATGCCAAGAATCATTGCTACATCCTCTAAAGTTATGGTGCATTCACTAGTCGAAAGATGGAAATATGTGATATCATCTTTCAACTAAGGATATCAATATTGCCAAATGTCCTTACATTCGTTTAGAAGTTTAATAGCAACTAGATCACAGACTTTTGGTACGTTTAGATGTCTGGGTTCTAGTAATCTTGAATCCTAAAAATCAAACAGAAAAATTAACAATAATAAATAGATTTTTAGCATATCATATAATAAATAAACATGTGCCCAGAAACTAGCATTTTAATAAATTACGCTAACAATCTTAAAATCAAATAATTTTATTCTGTGCCATATCAAAAAATTACTCTAACAATTACACTTAATTAATTATACACATTACTAACTTTTTTATTTTCGGTAAGGTAATGCTTCCTACCTAAAATTTATTATTAACATAATAATATATATTAAAAATGTATTCATACATATATTATTACAATTCAATATGAAAATATATAAATCATACTAATTATTATAAACATATTAATAACATTAGAAAAAATTTTTTAAAAAAATATTAATTATAACTCTATACTGCATCTATCAAGATATTAATTAAAATATTTTTAAATTAAAAAATATTAATTAAATTTTTTGGTGTAGCTTTAGTCGTTCTTTTAGAAAAATCAAATTAGTTATTATCATCATAACACATGTATATATCAATTTGAAAATAGGTACTTAAAATTTTACAAGACTAAAAACATACCTAATCCTTTTTATTGATAAAACAATCATCGTCATATAAAGTTATAATTAATATTTCTTAGATATAACTTTCTACAATCTTTTATGTTACAGGAAATGAATTTTTTAGTTACGTTAACTTGAATTGTCTAACAATTTTTTTTAAAGATAATAATGATATTTTATTCAATAGAGAAACAAATATAATGTCCAAAAATTAGGACAAGAAAAAACAGAAAAAAGAAGATTGCTAGATATTCATGAACAGATAAAGTTGTAAAAAGAAAATAACATAGAGAAGCAAATAGGAAAAGATAACTTAGGACATTATGCATAAGGCAAATTAGATAGCTCCTGGTTCAACTTAAGCAATGTTGATAGCACTTCTCCAGAGGCTCCTAAACATGCTCGAAGACTTACCAACACCTCTTCATCCTGATATTCCAAGCTATAATCAAAACTAGTCGAGCTCTATGAAAGCTTGTTTTCTGAAGTCCTGCTTATAATACCAAATCTATCCACTAATTGAAGAACAAGGAACATCTAGGGTCTAGGATGAGGTAACCCAAATGACTCTTCTTCCACACTAGATTAGCTTTTTCACAAAAAAAAAAAAGATTCAGTGCATGAGTGATTCTGGTGTTGAATTGCAAATTAGACAAGTTGCTGGAGTGGATGAAAACTGTTGGTGGATGAGAAGAAGAACAGAAAGCTTACCATTGGAAGATTTTTAACGCAAAGAGCAGAATATTGTGAGGGATTTTCAGCTTCCATAAATGGTTTCAAATTGGCCTCTATTGCATGAAATTTAGACATATTCAATGGAAGCATAGTAAAATTAGTAAGCAGTCTTGTACCATGATTTAACATTATATGTTTTTACTCTATTCATCACCCATTGAATTGTCTTCACCTTCTTCTAAGGTTATGGAGAAGATTCGCTGAACAATATTTGGAGAAAAATGGTCTAAGATTAATGCTTGGTTCTCCTGTTTATTTGACAAAAAAACATGTCTTTTACCCATAACAGATGGTAACTATCTGATAGTAGTGTCGTAGATGGTGCAACAGTGAAGGGGTAAGGAGGAGAGAGCCATGGTTCACTAAAGATTTGGATATCTAGAACTTACTTTCCAACTGATGTCTTTCTCTACAACTCGCCTCCCTTCAAGAATACTTTGCCAACCCCAAGAAAGTAAGGTTCCTACTTCTACTGTAAGGATAGAATTAAATTTATAATATTTACCTTTAAGTATTCTAACAAGAAGAGAGTTAGGTTGAGTCATGATTCTCCAATACTGTTTACCCAAAAGAGCCAGGTTTTAAGCTCTAATATATTTGAAACCAATCTCGCCTTCTTTCTTAGGTCTAGTCATCTTATCCCAACTAATTCACACCATTCATCTTTGAGAACCTTTCTGCCCCCACTAAAACTGGGTTAGAATACTATGAATTTTATTTAGCAAGCTATCTGAAAGTTTAAAACATGGCAAGGTGTAGATTGATATGGCTTCACCAACTGCTCGGAGTTGAAGGTGGCTTTCTTAGAGTGGTTGGCAAGGGAATGTAGGTCCAAATATTTATCCTGTGCACCTATGTGAGAAATATTTAGTTGGACTGCTAGGAAGGTTCTAATCAGCCCTGGAGTGTTATTACTGAAAAACAGGACCGATTTAGTAAGATTAACTCTTTGCCTACTGAAGCTCTCATAAGATTCAATAATTCTATAATAGAGGCACAACTATCTTCTGATGCTTTACTGAATATAATGGAATCATCAACGATTAGAAAGTGATTTATAGTTGGGCATCTTCTATTTATTCGAATTTTCTGAATGAGACTATTTTGCTATGCTTTGTGTATTAAGAAGGAAAGTACTTCTGCACATAATAAGAAAAGAAAAAGGGATAGATGTTTACTTTGATGGATACCTCTATTTGGTTTTAAAAAATCATAGGGTTGACCTTTCACAACAACTGAGTAAGACCCGTGTGTCATCAATTCACGAATCCAGTCAATGAATCTCGATTCAAAACCCAACTTCTTCATAATAAACCATAGAAAATGCCATTCCACATTGTCATAGGCTTTACTCATATCAAGCTTGAGTGTCATTTCGTACTCTAAGCCTCACTTCTTTTGTTTAAGGTTGTACATACATTCATATGCTATAAGAATATTATCAGAAATAAGTCTACCTTTCAAAAAATTCATCCTAAGTATGGCTAATTACCTTGTTCATACTCCCTTGGAGTCTGTGAACCAGCACCTTTGAAATGATTTTATAGATAACAGAGGACAAACTGATGGGCTTTACTTGAGTCATATCGCTCGCATCTGGGACCTTTTAACTCTAGGTAGATATTGGTGTGGTTAAAGCTTTTCAAAATTCTACCTCCAGCAAAGAAACTCCTCACAGCGCAGAACACGTCTTCTCCCACTATATCCCAGTAGAATTGAAAGAATTTAACCATTATACCATCCTCCTCCAGTGCACTCTGGGGGTAAATACTAAAAATAGCTTTTGTTACCTGATCAATAGAAATAGGTCTTCTGAGCCTATGGTTCATATTAGTTGTAACCTTAGGCTCGAAGTCTGTAAAAAAAAAAAAAGCCTAGGATCCACCTGATTGGAAGACGTAAAAATACCCTTCAAGTAGTGACGATTGGATTTTTGACGGTTTAGAATTTCACTAATGAAATCTCGTTGTAAAGTATAGTTTCTAAACCAATCACTAATCCTTTCATACAAAAAGTTGTTTGTCACAAGTACAAACCCCTAAAATTTATAAACCGAAGTATTTAAACCTCGGGTCGTTCTCCCTAGGACGTACAATGAAGTGTCTTGTTATCGGTTATGGGTTATTTTGGGGTTTTGGATAAGAAGCATGAAAAATAAATGGCAATGAAAATAAACTAATAACTATAGAAGGTTCTTGGCAAGGTATGAAAATTAGAAGTCCTATCCTAGTTATCCTTTTCAATTGTGATGAGATTTGTTCATTGCTACCACTTAGTTAACCCTTACTAATTAAAGGAAAGTCAAGTGGGTGAATCAATTTGATTTCTCAAGTCCTAATCAACTCCTAAAGGAATGACTAGCTTTGGAGGCTTTCAAATCAATTAGCAATCTCTCCAATTATCAATCAACAAAGGAACTAGATAACTCAAGTGTCACTAATTACTCCACCTAGGCCAAGAGGAACAAAATCTACACTAAAATCCAACCAAGCATTTCATCAAACACTTGGAAGGCACAAAAGAAAAGTATAGTAAATCAACAACAAGAATGAAGTCTAATCAACAATTATTGAAAGGAATTAACAACAACAATCAAGGAAATCACAATTATCATGAATTACCTCAAGTTGCATTATTGAAAGAGGAACAACAATATATCCAAAACAAAATGGAGGATTACAATTATTAAAGCACACATCTAGAAAGAGGAAGAGGAGAAGATTAAGAATTGGTAAATGAAAGGTGAATCAAAGCATGAGTTAAACCTAGATCTAAGAAGAGATATTAACCTAAACCTAATCCTAATCCTAGAGAGAAGAGAGAGCTTCTCTCTCTAGAAACTAACTAAAAAACTAAAAACTAAAATAATGGTAACTAACTTCTAAAAATGATCAATGATCCTCCAATGATGAATTATTCATCCTCCCTTAGTCCTTCATCCTTTTGTTCCTTTCCCTTAGCAATTTGGCGCCAAAATGGGTTCAGAAAACCTCTCAAAATCGCCAGGCACGTGTTGCATTAATGAGGTCATGTGCCATCATCGGCGCGTGCGCGCATGGTACGCGTGCGCGTCCCTGGTCGATTCTGCAATGTGCGCGCGGGCGCCTTATGCGCGTGCGCGTGCATGGCTGACTTTGCTTCTTTGACTTTTTATGCTTCTTTCCACTTGTATGCTCCCTTCCTTGCTCCCTTTGATCCATGCCTAGCCTATTTCAACCCTGGAATTACTAGCAAACACATCAAGGCATCGTATGGAATCAAACAGAAACTAGAATTCACCAAAATAAGGCTTAAAAGCATGTTTTTACACTTAAGCACAATCATGGAAGAGATAACAAAACCATGCTAATTCTTAGGCTAAATGTGACAAAGGTTATCAAAATATTCTAAATTCAAGGCAAAACAAACCGTCAAATTGGGGTTTGTCAACCTCCCCACACTTAAGCCTTAGCATGTCCTCATGCTAAAATAAGAAGGAACTAAGGGGTATGGCATTTATTGAATGCAACTAAACTATATGAGTCCTATCTAAATGCAACTATCTAAGGCAATTGGAAATGCTTAGTTCAAACAAATCAAATCCCAAGAGAGCATGTGTAAGTACAAGAGCTAAGTAATAAGGACCAAGTCCAAACCACAATTGTATTGAATTGTTAAAAGGAGTTCAAACTTGCAAGAATATAGATAATATAGGTGAAATGCATGTAATTGAACTTTTGAACCCTCACCGGATGTGTATCCGCTCTATTCACTCAAGTGTTTAAGGGTTAATCCACTCAATTCTCTTCTAATCATGTTTTCCAAGATTTGATTTTCTTCTAACAATCAACATTTATTCAATGCGTGCATACATTCATCATGAGGTCTTTCATTTAGGTTGTAATGGGGTTAGGGTCAAGGTAGGATCATTTATGGTCAAGTGGGCTAGGATTTGAGTCTTTGATTAGCATAGACTTTCCCACCTAACCTAATTAATGACCTATACAAATGCGAGCTATTCTAACTACCCATTCTTCACTTTTTCTTACATACTTCATGCATTCTCTTTTCATTTCACACACTTATGCATTGATTCCTTTTTATTGACTTCACTTTGGGGCATTTTGTCCCCTTTATTGCTTTTCTTTTTTTTTTTTTTTACATACATTTTTTTCTTTTCTTTTCATCATTCATTTTTTTTTGTTTTTTTTTTCTTATATATATTTTTTTCTTTTTCTTCTTTCAAACTAAATACAAGAACATCAATGCATAAGGTCTCTATATTTGATTAATACATGAGTATGTGCCCAATTCCTAAACATACAAGTGTATTGCCCCTTTTTATCCCGTCCAATGTTCCCAAGCCTCACCAACTTGAATAATACATACTCTCACTAGCCTAGGCTAATCAAAGATCCAAACAAGGACCTTTCATTGGTTTTCCGCCTTGGGCTTGTAATGAGCTAAAATAAGGATGAGTTGGTTAAGCATAGGCTCAAAATTGGCTAACAATGGAGAGTAAAAGGTTGGCTATTTGGGTAAGTGGCAAATGAAATAATGGCCTCAATCATATAAATGCACAAACACAAGAAATAAACGGATATATAGAATCAAGCAAATTAAGGATCACAATCATGGAAAGAGAACAATTTCACACAAGAATGGAAAATAAGTGGTTATAAAATGTAACCACATCAATAAGCTCAAGTCTCACAAGCTTGTGTTCTCAATTCAATACATGCTTCAAAAGGTATGAATTTCAAGCAAGTTTCAAAAATTTTCTTTCAATCAATTGGGTTAATGCCCTATATTTAAACTTTCTTGAAAAACCTCAATGTTTGACTAAGCATTGTTGTGATTGAAAAATTCAAAAATTTTCCTTAGTTTACCCTTTTCTTTTTTCACTCAAAACCAATTTCTTATGCAAAAAGGGTGACTAAGTTTTACTTAAAACATGATTTCTAATCACAACCACAAACTAAAAGGAGAATATACAAAAGGAGATATGCAAAAATGTATAGGGGAAAATCAAACTAAAATATGGAATCTATCATCCAAAATATCTAAAAATATCCAGAAGCATCAAAATATCTAAAATCCAAAATAAGCAATAAAAGTATCCAAAGCAAACTAGAAATGCATCAAAATATATACAAAAATGTGCAAAATGAGATAACTAGGCCGAAAAAGAGTTCACCGGTTCCCAAATAATGCTACCGGTGCCCTCCCCTCACTTAAAACCAAGCATCGTCCTCGATGCTAAACCGGAGGATCAGTGGGAGGTGCAACGATAGGCTCGGGCTCTGTCTGTGGCTGTGGGACCGGCTCCATGTGTGCTGGCTCCGTAGTGTCAGGGGCATCCTGCTGAACCGGTGCCTCCGCGTCCTCCTCCTGATGATCCTGCTCATCGGAGGCCGGAGAATCGGGAAGCGGAGGTAGCTCAGCGCCTAGAGAGATAAGTGCCTGGTCCATCCGATCCAAACGGCGTCTGACATGGCGTCGCTCTCGCTCCAAGAACCGGAAGAGACGCTGGACCAGGAGATATGTAGGCTCAGGTGCGGCCGGAGGGTCTGTAGATGGTGGAGGAGCTGCGGCTGTAGAAGATGATGGGCCAGCTGCAGGGGCTGGTGGTGAAGCTGTCCCTAAGACAGCTCTAGCCCGAGAGCGGCGGCTAGCAGGCGGCTTCTCGTGTACCCAAACACCCCAGGGGATAGTAACCTCCCTGTCATCAGCATCAGCGGGTGGTGGTCGCACATCATCATCCGACCATGGGACATCAGCCAGGGCTGCCATACTCGTGACCAATGTAGGAAACGGAAGTAGGCCACGAATATGCGCTCGCCACATGCACTGTCGGATAAGTCTAGGGAAGGAGACCTCCTTCCCTTCCATAACACACCCAATCAGCAGAAGCATCTCCATGGGGACCTCAGAAAAATGGGTGGTAGGCAGGACGTAGTGGGCGAAGATCATCTGCCAAGTCTTGGCCTCCCTAGTCAAATGAGTGAACAACATCCCCTTTGGCTTGGTGTTGCCCGCATCCATAACCCAAGAAGCCTCAGGTATCCCAATCACGCGCCGAAGCGCCTCATAATCAAAAGTCATGGTGTGGATGGCTATCTCAGCCTGATGATGGGCACACTGGTCATGTGGAATGTGGCGGCAATGAAGTGCTTCCCCAATGGCGGCCTCGGTGAGCAGAATCTCTCTACCCCTCACCTGAACTGAATCCAAGGTCAGACGGAAGAAGTTGCAGTAAAATTCCTTCACCCAAGATATATTGATATCACCCAAGTCCCGGTCAACAAAATCGATACCTAACTCAAGGATCCGACCATTAATGCTTCGTCTTACATCATTAGGTAGGAGCAACTTCTTCTCAACATTCAGCTTCGTGGTCCGATATCTAGAGAACCGAAGCTCACAGTAGAGATTGGGGAATTTACCCGGGTTGGTAGAAGGTAACAGCTGATTCTCCTTATCCTCGTCCTGTAATGGATTCCTAGCATGGTTCTTGTAGATGGAAGGAGTGGAGGGGGTAGAGTGTTTTCTTTTTTTAGAGGTGGTGGCTACGGCTTTGCCCTTATCCGACATCCTGAAAAAAAATGTGATAGAATATATAAAACATTTAGCATGTAACGAGAAAGCATGTTCAGGATACAATTATCAAAGAGCAATCATGATATTGCACTGAATATGTAAAAGTGAACAAGGAAGCATAAGTGAATGAACCAAAACCGTAATCCTTATCAAAGGTAACACCTCATATGCAACAGGCACTAATATCATCATAGTCATGAAAGAATTGTTAAAGAGGGTTAAAAGTAAGTGTAAGTAAAATGGTGAAAAAAGTTAGTGAGTTAGAAAAGTGGATTAGCGATATGATGATATATAGGCTCAATTGAACGAGAGATTGTGGTTCATGTTCACAATGATGGTGCAAATCCGGGAAGTCAAAAGGAAACGGAAAGTCGCCCAAAACTGAAATAAAGATCAAAATGAAACTAATTCCTTGAAAAATCGGGCAGCATTCCGGCTTAGAATTGGACGTTCCCGGATAACAGAATAGCACAAACAGTAAGAAAGCAGCATCAATGAAGCACAGCAACAGTGGTATAGTAATCAGGCAACAAGAAGTGCATAAAAAGCAAGCCAAAACCAGCATACAGCATTCAAACAGATAAACAGCAAGTAAGCACATACGGAGCACTTATCAGGCCTAGAATCCTCTATCCAGCCCTAGCTACCTAACCGCAATTATTTCTAACTAAACCTAACATGCAAAATTGGAATTTAGCTAATTAACAGGCAACTCTAGGAACTAACATAATTGAATCAAAGAAAAAGGGAAAATAGAAACAGAGATGGCAGAAATGGAGCAGGAACCTGGGAGCCGGGAAAACTGAAAATGGAAATGGGGACCACGATAGAGCCGGGGCAACGGAGACAGACTGGCACCGCCGTGAACAGTGGCGCGGTGGCGCGGTGGTTTGGCCGGAGGGAGAAGAGCCGAAAGGGAGGAGGGGGGTGATGGCGAGAGGGAAGGAGGATATGAGGGTGTGTAGGGAGAACAGAGAGGGAGGAGCGAGCCGCCGGCAGTGAGGACGGGGTGGCGGCGGAGGGGTTAGTCACGGCGCGGTTGAGAGGAGGGAGAGGGAGAGAAGAGTGAGAGAGCGAGAATGGGTGGGGGTGAGGGGGAAGAGAAGGTGAGGTTGAGCAGGGCGAGTCGCCGGCGATGACGATGGCGCGGCGGCAGAGGCGGCACTGTTGCTGTGAGCACAGATGGGGCGAGGAGAAGAAGAGGGAGGTTGGGGGGTGGGTTTGCGCGAATGCGCAGTGTGCTTCGCGAGGTAGGGTTATCCCGATTTTTGAATTGGCGCGTGCGCGCACCTTGCGCGTCCGCGCCCATTAAGAAAAATGGGGTCTTACGCATGCGCGTTCAACGCGCTTAGGCGAGGGTGAGCGAAAGAGGGAAGGACGCGTGCGCGTACCATGCGCGCACGCGTGCATGGAGTTAGGCCAGGGGCTTAGAGTTGGCCCAACCCAGGCCTAACTCTCTGGAGACTGGCCTGGGAGTCGCGCTACTAGACCTGCGCGCACGCGGCAAGTACGCGTCCGCGTGCATTGAGGGGAATGGAGAACTGCACGTGAGCGTACAGTGCGCGCACGCGTACATGAGATTGGGCCTTAGGCTTAGAATGGGCTTGAGGCACGCCCAACTCTCTGGTCCATGGCCTAGTTTGGTGGCATCGCGCAAGGACGCGCGCGCGGCAAGTGCGCGTCCGCGTGCATTGACGAATTCGGGAAATGGCGCGCAGGCGCGATGCGCGCGCTCGCGCAGATGGGGTTGGGCCTGGGGCCTAGAGCCAGCCCAGAAATGGCTTAACTCTCTGGAATTTGGCCCAAGCAGTTGCAGCAGCGGATCGGCGCGGACGCGGCAAGTGCGCGTACGCGTGTAGTTCCCCATAGCTGTATGTGCGCGTACGCACGTAGCGCGCGTCAGCGTGGAATGAGTTGGGCTGGAGGCACAACGCTGGCCCCGGAGAGGCCCAACTCTCTGGAATGTGGCTTATGGTGCATGCGCGTCAGGACGCGTACGCGCACGTTGCGCGCGCGCGTCCATGCCCATTTCTTCATCTCTATCTCTCTCTTGTTTTTTTTTTTTTTGGGTGTTCCCCTTGGTGTTCACAACTCTTATTCACTCAACCATCACACAATTCACAAAAATGCAATTTTTGATATTATTCATCTACTACTAAACACAACATGCATGTGACTAAGCTAACAATTAAATTGTATAAACAAATTTGTATGAAACATCTACCTACAATGGTAACTCAAATCACTTATTAGGCAAATTTAAAAGGGAATGGAAAGAGTTTACCATGGTGGGGTGTCTCCCACCTAGCACTTTTAGTTTAAGTCCTTAAGTTGGACATTTGAGATGCTTATTGTCATGGTGGCTTATATTTGTACTCATCCTTGAATCTCCAAGGATCCTTGCTTCTCAATTGGTTGACAGAATTTCCAACCATATTCATCAAACTTGGGCAAAGTTCTACCCAAGATATGAGTCCCCATAGTTGGTCTTCATTTAGCGAACCGGGATCCCATATCTTGTCTTCACACCCATTCGTTAGTTGAGTTTCATGGTTTTGTCGGATGAGCGGTTGGCATAGAGGTGATTGACTCATAGAATTCTCTTTGCTCCACCAATGCTTCCTCCTAGATCCATGTAAAGTGATCCTTGTCCCAACATCATCCCTATACCTCGAGGCCTTGGCCTTGATGAGCCTAATTCCTAACTTGCAACCACTACACAACTCATTTTTGCTTTTAATTCCACAAAGAGCTCTAAGTTGTCCATCCGTTTCAATCAAACCATATTCAAGCGAGAAAGTGAAGCTTATGGATAAGAATGTTACCCACTTGAAAGTTGTGTTGGATGGTGACTTGGGAAGAGGGACTTCCCCACACTTAGACAATGCAAGGTCTACTTCCTTCTGCTCTTCTTTGTGTATTTCCACCTCTTCACAATTCTTCTCACTTTCAGCCGCATCCTCTTTGTTACGTGGCTTGGTGTTATCTTCAAGAACTTCATCTTGTTTAATGAGAGGCGATTCAATTTTGGATAGAAATTCATTGATGAACAAGGTCATCTCTTGATCAACCTCTTCATACTCTTCAATTTCAATATACACCATGCCCTTCTCATCTTCCTTGGGAGGTTGTGCACACTCTTCTATAATTTCAACTCCATGTCCAACGGGGAAGGATTCCATTGTAGAGAGCAATTCATCTATGATTGAATCCATTTCTTGATAAACGTCTTCCAAGTCTCCAACGATGATATGCCTTGGAGATTGCGCACCCTCCTCAACATCAATATCAAGCTCCTTGGAAGAGTGCTCCATGAGACTACATTCCCTTGGACTTTCAACATCTCCTAAATCTTCAACCACTTCTTCCTTTTCTTCAATGATCATAGGCTCCTCCAATTGTTCCAACACAAAAATTGACTCCTCCTTCTCCACTGAAATTTCCAATTTCTTCTTCACACTTTGCTCTTCTTTTGACTTTTCACATGTGGTCACGGAAGTACCTTGAGTATTCAAGCATTGGTGGGCTAAAGTGTGCACCACCTTGGTCAAATTGGTCACAAACTCAAGTGTATCCCGCTTCATGGCTTCTTGTCCTTGGAGTAACAAAGTGAGAGGATCGTCTATTGGGGCTTGGGGTGAATAGGAAGGTTCATTATTTTGGAGAGAGGGTTCATAGTAGGAAGGTGGTTCTTCTTGGTAAGGGTATGGAAATGATGAGTATTGAGGTGGTTCTTGGGAGTAGTCTTGACATGGTTGTGGTGATTCTAGAGGTTCTTGCTCATTATGGCCATAAAAATATGGTAAGGATGATTGGTTATATGATGGATATGGATCATAGGGTGGTGCTTGGTGATGAAAGGCTTGTGAGAATGGTTGAGGTTCATGTTGAGGATGAGATTCATAGGCATATGGTGGTGGTGCTTGGAAGTCACAAAGTGGTTCACCATAGCCATTGAATTGACATGCATTAGGATGAGGGTTATACCTATAAGTGTCCGGAGGTGGATGCCAATAGGAGTGATCAATTCCTTGAGGCTCCTCCCATCTTGGAGTGTTCCATCCTTGGTGCATGTTGCCATTAAAGACCACATTTCCTACAACACACTTAGAACCAAACTCAAAGCCAAAGTGAGAATTCATTATGGAAAAACAAAATAAAACTAGCAAAATCTAGTAAACAAGCAAAAAAAAACAAACTATTTACACTATTCACATATGTACAATAACCAATACCATAACACCATTGCACATCCCCGGCAACGGCGCCATTTTGACGATTGGATTTTTGACGGTTTAGAATTTCACTAATGAAATCTCGTTGTAAAGTATAGTTTCTAAACCAATCACTAATCCTTTCATACAAAAAATTGTTTGTCACAAGTACAAACCCCTAAAATTTATAAACCGAAGTATTTAAACCTCGGGTCGTTCTCCCTAGGACGTACAATGAAGTGTCTTGTTATCGGTTATGGGTTATTTTGGGGTTTTGGATAAGAAGCATGAAAAATAAATGGCAATGAAAATAAACTAACAACTATAGAAGGTTCTTGGCAAGGTATGAAAATTAGAAGTCCTATCCTAGTTATCCTTTTCAATTGTGATGAGATTTGTTCATTGCTACCACTTAGTTAACCCTTACTAATTAAAGGAAAGTCAAGTGGGTGAATCAATTTGATTTCTCAAGTCCTAATCAACTCCTAAAGGAATGACTAGCTTTGGAGGCTTTCAAATCAATTAGCAATCTCTCCAATTATCAATCAACAAAGGAACTAGATAACTCAAGTGTCACTAATTACTCCACCTAGGCCAAGAGGAACAAAATCTACACTAAAATCCAACCAAGCATTTCATCAAACACTTGGAAGGCACAAAAGAAAAGTATAGTAAATCAACAACAAGAATGAAGTCTAATCAACAATTATTGAAAGGAATTAACAACAACAATCAAGGAAATCACAATTATCATGAATTACCTCAAGTTGCATTATTGAAAGAGGAACAACAATATATCCAAAACAAAATGGAGGATTACAATTATTAAAGCACACATCTAGAAAGAGGAAGAGGAGAAGATTAAGAATTGGTAAATGAAAGGTGAATCAAAGCATGAGTTAAACCTAGATCTAAGAAGAGATATTAACCTAAACCTAATCCTAATCCTAGAGAGAAGAGAGAGCTTCTCTCTCTAGAAACTAACTAAAAAACTAAAAACTAAACTAATGGTAACTAACTTCTAAAAATGATCAATGATCCTCCAATGATGAATGATTCATCCTCCCTTAGTCCTTCATCCTTTTGTTCCTTTCCCTTAGCAATTTGGCGCCAAAATGGGTTCAGAAAACCTCTCAAAATCGCCAGGCACGTGTTGCATTAATGAGGTCATATGCCATCATCGGCGCGTGCGCGCATGGTACGCGTGCGCGTCCCTGGTCGATTCTGCAATGTGCGCGCGGGCGCCTTATGCGCGTGCGCGTGCATGGCTGACTTTGCTTCTTTGACTTTTTATGCTTCTTTCCACTTGTATGCTCCCTTCCTTGCTCCCTTTGATCCATGCCTAGCCTATTTCAACCCTGGAATTACTAGCAAACACATCAAGGCATCGTATGGAATCAAACAGAAACTAGAATTCACCAAAATAAGGCTTAAAAGCATGTTTTTACACTTAAGCACAATCATGGAAGAGATAACAAAACCATGCTAATTCTTAGGCTAAATGTGACAAAGGTTATCAAAATGTTCTAAATTCAAGGCAAAACAAACCGTCAAATTGGGGTTTGTCAAGTAGTCTTCAGCCACCCTAGCAATATCAGTATTGGTTGTTGCCATATCCCCATTATCCCTCCACATATGCCATATCTTATTTCTTCTGGTTCTAGATTTAAATTTCTGATGCAAGAGATTTGTATTTTGGTCTCTTTTTTTTATCCATTTAATTCTAGATTTGTCTTTCTAATAAAGTTTCTCATACAAATATGCTTTTTCAAGCCGATGTTCAAGCTCAAGTAATTCAGTTCCTTCCATGATGCCTAATATTTGTTTTTGTTCTAGGAGAGCAATAACTTCTACAATCTTCTTTTTAGAATTAGCAGAGCTATTCCTTTTCTAGAGAACCAATCAGTGTCTAACCAATTCAAGTTTCTAAAATAATCTAAACATCATTAAACTTTTTATATCTGAGTTCCAAGCCTCGCTGATGAAGTTACGAGTTATGAACCTGTCTCTGATATACTAAAGATCGTGGGTTGAGAATATCATTGGGATCAAGATTCATCAACAAGTACTCTGTCAAGCCTTTTCTAAATTAGTTCACCTTCCTTGCACTTGTTAGTTTATTACTCCAAGTAAATGGTTTACCCACAATTCCCAAATCAATCAACGTGTTATCTCCAATAAAGTAACAAAAGGCAGCAATAGAAGGATGAGATTTAGGATTATCACTAAGTTTCTCACCTTGATCAATAATGGAATTGAAATCACCAACAATAACTGATTTACCTTGGAGTTGGGAGATCACCAAAGAGATTTCTTAGAACTGGGATAGCTAAATATTCTCATTGTAATTTAAACAAATGCCTACAAAGTTTCATTCAATGTTAAAAGGGACATCTTTTATCAAGGCAGCAATATAAAACTTAGAGCACTGATAATCCAGAAGGGTGCAGAAATTATAACAAAATGCAATAGACAGTAAGCAGTGGTAAATACCTCAAAATTATGGTGAAATTGTATTAATAAGTGTAGGGATTGAGTGACAGAACATAAGCAAGAGAGAAAAGAGAGTAAGACAGTTATTATGAAGCTATAACAATGGAATTATTGAGGCAAATAAAAAGGGGTAGCAGCCATGACGCCCTGCTAGAACCTGCGAGAGGAAGAGATGAGAGACTATAAGAGGGAAAGAAGGTAGAAAAGAGAGACGAGAATTCAGAAGGGAGAGAGGCAAATACCACAATCATCTACTGCCCATGATTCTCCTATTTCCTACTAATAGTGCGTCTTCTGCTACTGCGTCTCACACCCTGTAAATTCGGACCATGCTTCACGTGTCCACTTTCTCTAACTAACTCTGCCCCCTTATGGTCATTTTGCCCCACTATATTGTTTCTCCTTTTTGCTACTGCTCCTTTGTTCGTTACATTACCCCGCTCTTCAACTTCAACCTTGTCCTCAAGGTTGAAATCTGGGTAAGCTTGGAGGAATTCTGCTGCATCCTCCCATGTCCTCTCTGCACATGTACTTTGTCCCCATTGTATCTGTAATTGCTGCACTTCTTGGCCATGTTTAAAGATGACTCGGCGGTCCATAATGGTATGCAGACTGAGGATAGGGCCTTCTTCACTCGATCGGAGTGGAAGTGGCAAGTATTGCTCATGTTTCTCACCCCTAAATTTCTTGAGGGCAGAAATATGAAACACATTGTGGATTTTGGCCTCGGCTGGTAACTCTAGGCGGTAAGCTACTGAACTCAACTTTCTGCAGATGGGAAAGGGTCCAAAATAACGCATTCCCAACTTTTGGCTGCGAAGTAATGCAATCGAGTACTGCCTATATGGTTGGAGCTTAACCAATACTAAGTCTCCTTCTTCAAATTTAACAAACCGCCGATGATTGTCAGCTTGAGTCTTCATGAATTGTTGAGAGCGTAATAAGGTAGATTTAAGTTGCTCAATCAACTTATCACGAGCTAGCAATAGTTCCTGTAATGGAAGTTCATCTCCTGCTGAAATTTCATATCTGACCAAGGAAGGAGGGTCACGTCTATATAAAGCTTTGAATGGGGTCATCTTTATGCTGTTGTGATAAGTGGAATTGTACCAAAATTGTGCCCATGGAAGTATGTCAAGCCAATGCTTGGGATTCTCAAAACAAAAGCAACGAAGGTACATTTCCAAAGTCTTGTTCAAGACGTCACTTTTTCCATCCGTTTGCGGGTGATAGGCTGAGCTCATCACTAAAGTGGTTCCTTGAGCATGGAATAATTACTGCCAAAATTTACTAATAAACACTTTACCACGATCGGAGACAATTGACTTGGGAAAACCATGGAGTTTAACAATGTGCTTGATGAAGGCATCGGAAACTGTCTTGCTATCAAAATCACGACGCAGAGCAATGAAATGGGCGAATTCAGTGAGTCTGTCAATCACAACCATGATCACCGAGTATCCATGAGAAGTGGGTAAGGATGTAATAAAATCAATGCAGATGTCATCCCATACCTGGTGGGGAATAGGGAAGGGCTGCAACAGTCCTGCTAGCTTGGTAGTTTCAGCCTTAGCTTGCTGACATATCAAGCAATTCTAGACATAATTTTGAATGTCCTTATGCATATTTGGCCAGTAGAATGAGGAACGGATCCGATCAACAGTTTTAGCGATATCAGAATGTTCCCCGCCCGGACTATCATGGTGCTCATGAATGATAAGAAGAATGAGGCTGCTGTTTACAGGGAGCACTACTCTATCTTCCATAATAGAATACCATTTCGGATCGTATAGTGTAGATCAACCTGCCTGTTTTGAAGGCATTGCTACCACAATTCTTGTAATTGTGCATCTGCCTCAATTTCTGATTTAAGAGTCCCCATCCATTCAGCATTAGGACGAGACCAAGCTACAAAAAAACATCATGACAGGGCATCAGCAATCGTATTTTCCTGTCCCAGTTTGTATTGTATCTCATAATCATACCCCAGAAGCTTGTGGAGCCACTTTTTTTTGCTCAGGTGTATGTAGAGTTTGATCTACCAATGCCTTCAAACTCTGCTGGTCAGTACGAATTATGAATTTTTTTCCCAGCAAATAATGCCGAAACTTTGCTACAGCTTCCGTAATTGCATAGAACTCCCTAACATAAGATGATTGTTTCTGCAGCGAAGGAGACAACTTCTTTGAGAAGAAGGCTATAAGATGCTTTTCTTGAATCAATACAGCACCAACCCCTGTTTCTGAGGCGTCAGTCTCGACTTCAAAGGGTAGCTCAAAATTTGGAAGAGCTAAAATAGGTTTGGATGTAATAGCAGCCTTCAATTTGTTAAAAGCTATTGTGGCTCCATCATCCCAAGCAAAGGCATCTTGATACAGTAAATCAGTAAGAGGACTAGCTATGGAGGCATAGTAACGAATGAATCGACGGTAGTACCCGGTTATACCCAAAAATCCTCTCAGTTGTTTCACATTGGTTGGTTGAGGCCACTCTATAATAGCGTGAACCTTGTCTTTCTCCATGTGAACGCCACTGTCTGAGATCGTATGCCCTAAATAATCAATTTCATTGGTTCCAAAAGAGCACTTTGAGAGCTTAGCAAAAAGGCATTCCTGTTGCAATAACTTTAACACAGTCTCTAAGTGCTGTAAATGTAAAGGAAAGGAATGGCTATAAATAAGAATGTCATCGAAAAAAACCAACACAAATTTATGCAAGTAAGGCCGAAACATATCATTCATCAAGTTCTGAAACATTGCTGGGGCGTTAGTGAGGCCGAATGGCATGACCAGTCATTCGTAAAGGCCTTGGTGAGTGCAAAAAGCTATTTTGTATTTATCCTCAGGGCTGACCAGAATTTGGTGGTAACCAGAATGAAGATCAAGCTTGGAGAAAATGGAGGCGTCAAACAACTCATAAAGTAATTCATCAACCGTAAGAATTGGAAAACTATCCTTAACAGTGATATTGTTTAAGGCTCTATAGTCTGTACAGAAGCGCCATGTACCATCTTTCTTTTTGACTAGTAATATTGGAGAGGAAAAGGGACTCCGGCTTGGTTGAATAATCCCGTCGTCAAGCATTTATTGGACCATTAATTCTATCTGGGCTTTTTGACTGTGAGGGTAGCAGTAGGGTCTAACCTTAATAGGTTCAGCACCCTTGATTAGAGAAATACAGTGATCATGACGGTGCTGTGGTGGTAGGCCTGAAGGTTGCGCAAACACCCCGGCATATGAGTGCAGAAATTCGCCAATTCCAGGTGTAAGTCATCAGGCAGAGGCAAGGAAGAATGAGTAACTTCAACCTGAGGCTGCAGCTGCAATGTGAAAGCCTCAGCAATAGAATTGGTATGCACAAGTCTCCTGATGTGGTGGAATTCTGCCTAAGCTATAGCATTGGTCTTCTCCCCATGTACTGTAATCAAACTACCCTCATACATGAATCGAATATAAGCTGCTTCATAGTCCACAATATGGGCTCTTAATTGTTTCAACCAAGCGGTACCAATGATGAGATCACCACCAGCAACATTTAAAACAAATACATCAGGGACTAGCACTTTATAACCCTGCAATGTCACTTCTAGCAAAGGGATACGACCTTCAACCTGCATAATGTCAAAATTTCCCACTACAACTTGGACTCCCGGAGTTGGCTCAATGGAGATATTCAAAAATTTTTCAATCCACGGCTGGATGAAGCAATCGGAGCTCCCACCATCAATGAGTGCTTGGATTTCTAGCTCACCAATGTGAGCTTTGATTCGAATAGTGGAGTGACCCGACGTGTCATGCATGGCATTATAAGAGAGATGATGGTCTATCACCTCTGCATCCAGCTGTTGTAAATTTTCTCCTTTAGACACAACTATGTCCCTACTATTCACCACTACATTTACCTCATCATTCTCAACTTGCATAAGCATGAATTGCCGATTCGAGCACTTATGAGCAGCTGTGAATTTATCATCACATCAATAACAAAGACATTTCTCTCGTTTACTCTAAATCTCTACTGGAGACAAATGGCAAATGGGGTTCTTAGGTGGTGGGAGAGCTGGCTTCTGAGATGGTGTGGGAAGTAGGGGAGGCAAGCTGTTCCATTGAAAGGTACGCGCAGGTGTAGAGGAGCCGTGCGACGGAGACTTAGAGGTTGCCGGACCTGAAGTATGCCACGGAGATGTCAAAAACTTGTCTTCATAGAGCCTAGCCAAGCTTATGGCACGCATCACTGAGGGTGGACATTGAGCTTTTACCTCACATCTAATATTGGCCTGGAGACTGCTAATGAAACAATCGCGTAACGCATCAGCAGGTTCGATATGAGTTCGATTATCAAGAGCTACGAATTCAGCGTAAAAGTCACTTACGGAACCCTGTTGTTGCAGCTTGAACAGAAGCTCCCTGGGAGACTCGAATAAGGAGGGGCCTAACTCTAATTGAATAGCACGCTTGAGCTGCGTCCATGAACGAAACTGAGCGGTGCGTTGTGACATCTGAAACCACGGAATCGCGGAGCCAGTCATGTGCATCGCAGTAAGGCCAATTTGCTCTTTCGGAGGTACTCTAAAGAATTCAAAATACTGATCTACGGAGAAAATCCAACTCGACGCATCAGTACCGTCAAATTTAGGAAGATCGAAGCTCACTCTTTGAGGCTGTGACCAAGGACACGAGTAATTGTCAACTCCAGAGTTCGAACCTAGCGGAGACTCATGAGAGATGGAGTGTTTTCGGGACCGATCGAAAAGGAGCTGAGTGAGGGATGACTGATGAATCGCCTTGAATTTCAAATTCGTCGCCTCTTGCGCTCGAGCACATTCTGCTCTGTTTTTCTCAGCCACAGTTTCTATCATTTGAGACAAATGCTTCAATTCAGCTTCCATCGTCTTCATGCGAGTGTTTTCTGCCATGGCCAATGAAAGCACCAAATGGAATGGTGCAAAAATTATAACAAAATGCAATAGACAGTAAGCAGTGGTAAATGCCTCAAAATTGTGGTGAAATTGTATTAATAAGTGTAGGGATTGAGTGACAAAACATAAGCAAGAGAGAGAAGAGAGTAAGACAGTTATTATGAAGCTATAACAATGGAATAATTGAGGCAAATAAAAAGGGGTAGCAGCCGTGACGCCCTGCTAGAACCTGCGAGAAGAAGAGAGGAGAGACTATAAGAGGGAAAGAAGGTAGAAAAGAGAGACGAGGATTCAGAAGGGAGAGAGGCAAATACCACAATCATCTACTGCCCATGATTCTCCCATTTCCTACTAATAGTGCGTCTTCTGCTACTGCGTCTCAAACCCTATACATTCGGACCATGCTCCACGTGTCCACTTTTTCTAACTAACTCTGCCCCCTTATGGTCATTTTCCCCCATGATGAGTGGATAATTTATACACTTTTTGGCATTGTTTTTACATAGTTTTTAGTATGATTTAGTTAGTTTTTAATATATTTTTATTAGTTTTTAATTAAAAATCATATTTCTGGAATTTACTATAAGTTTGTGTGTTTTTCTGTGATTTCAGGTAATTTCTGGCTGAAATTGAGGGACCTGAGCAAAAATCTGATTCAGAGGCTGAAGAAGGACTGCAGATGCTATTGGATTCTGACCTCCCTATACTCAAAGTGTATTTTCTGGAGTTACAGAAATTCAAATGGCACGCTCTCAATTGCGTTGGAAAGTAGACATCTAGGGCTTTCCAACAATATATAATAGTCCATACTTTTCTCAAGTTTAGACGATGCAAACTGGCATTTAACGCCAGCTTTCTGTCTTATTTTGGCGTTAAACGCCAGAAACAAGTTGCAAAGCAGAGTTAAACGCCAGAAACAAGTTACAAACTGGCGTTCAACTCCAAAAAGAGTCTCTACACATGAAAGCTCAATGCTCAGCCCAAGCACACACCAAGTAGGCTCGGAAGTGGATTTCTACATCATTTACTTATCTTATGTAACCCTAGCTACTAGTTTAGTATAAAAACTACTTTTAGTGATTTATTTTAGATATCTCTTTATCATTTGATATCGCTGGTTAGTATTTGACTAATTTTGTGTTCTGAGATCACGTTTAGGGGGCTGGCCATTCGGCCATGCCTGGACCTTGTTCTTATGTATTTTCAACGGTAGAGTTTCTACACACCACAGATTAAGGTGTGGAGCTCTGCTGTTCCTCATGAATTAATGCAAAGTACTATTGTTTTTCTATTCAACTCAAGCCTATTTCTTCTCTAAGATATTCATTCGCACACAAGAATATGATGAATGTGATGATTATGTGACGCTCGTCACCATTCTCACTTATGAACGCGTGCCTGACAAACACTTCCATTCTACATGAAAGCAAGCTTGAATGCATATCTCTTAGCCTCCTGATCTACGGTCAGAGTCTTCGTGGTATAGGCTAGAATTATTGGCTGCCATTCTTGAGATCCGGAAAGTCTAAACCTTGTCTGTGGTATTCCGAGTAGGATCTGGAAAGGGATGGCTGTGACGAGCTTCAAACTCGCGAGTGCTGGGCGTAGTGACAGACGCAAAAGGATTATTGAATCCTATTCTAGCATGATCGAGAATCGACAGATGATTAGCCGTGCGGTGACAGCGCAATTGGACCATTTTCACTGAGAGGACGGGATGTAGCCATTGACAACGGTGATGCCCAACATACAGCTTGCCATGGAAAGGAGTATGAATGATTGAATGAAGACAGTAGAAAAGCAGATGTTCAGAAGGAACAAAAGCATCTCCATAAGCTTATCTGAAATTCTCACGAATGAATTACATAAGTATTTCTATCCTATTTTATATTTTAATTACATTTTAATTATCAAATCTCCATAACCAATTGAATCTGCCTGACTGAGATTTACAAGGTGATCATAGCTTGCTTCAAGCCGACAATCTCCGTGGGATCGACCCAGTGCACTTGCTGGTTAGTTGTGCGAAGTTGTGACAAAGAACTAAGATTATGAACGTGCGTATTAAGTTTTTGGCGCCGTTGCCGGGGATTGTTCGAGTTTGGACAACTGAAGGTTCATCTTGTTGCTCAGATTAGGTAATTTTATTTTAATTTTAAGTTTTTGTTTTTATTTTTGAAAAATGTTCAAAAAAAAATTTTTAAATTATTCTATGTTCTTCAAAATTTTTAAGAATGAATTCTAGAGTTTCATGAGATACGTTGAATCCTGGCTGGCTTTTAAGCCATGTCTAATCCTTTGGACCGAGGTTTCAACTATCATTAGAGAAGAGCTTCTTTGTCTTTCTCAGCAATTTAGCTTTTGTGTGTAATGATCTGCTAAAGCTTGGCTGGCCATTGGCCATGTCTAGTGTTTTGGACCGGAGCTTTCACTGAAAGCTTGGCTAGCTAGTAAGGCATGTCTAATTCCTGGACCGAAGCTTTAGACTAACATTGCATGATTCTTGAAATTCTTATTAAAAATTTTGAAATCCTTATTTTTCTTTTCCAATTAATTTTTGAAAAATACAAAAAAAAAATTAAAATCATAAAAACCAAAAATTTGTTTGAGTCTAGCGTCAATTTTTAAGTTTGGTGTCAATTGCATGTGTTTTAATTTCCCTTTAATTTTTGAAAATTCATCAAATGTTCTTCATTGATCTTCAAATTGTTCTTGATGATTGTTCATGTTTGATCTTTGCATTTTCATGTTTTGTGTCTTTTCTTGTTTTTCATATGCATTTTCAATTTGTTAGTGTCTAAAGTTTGAAAATTTCTAAGTTTGGTGTCTTGCATGTTTTTCTTTTCTTAAAAATTTTCAAAAATAAGTTATTGGTGTTCATCTTGACATTCAAGGTGTTCTTGGTGTTCATCTTGACATTCAAAGTGTTCTTGCATGCATTGTGTGTTTTGATTTATATTTTTCATGTTTTGAGTCTTTTTGTTGTTTTTCTCTCTCTTCATAAAAATTCAAAAAATAAAAAAATATATCTTTTCCTTTTTATCTCATAAATTTTCAAAAATTTGGTTTGATTTAGTCAAAAAGTTTTTAAATTTAATTGTTTCTTATGAGTCAAATCAAATTTTCAATTTAAAAATTCTATCTTTTTCAAGTCTTTTTCAAAAATCAAATCTTTTTTATTTTTTTCATAATTTCAAAATTTTCAAAATTTATTTTCAAAATCTTCTTCTTATTTCTATTTCATATTTTCGAAATTAATTCTAACAATTAATGTGATTGATTTAAAAATTTTAAGTTTGTTACTTGCCTAGTAAGAAAGGTTCAATCTTTAAATTTTAAAATCATATCTTTTTGTTTCTTATTAGTCAAGTAATCAACTTTAATTTTCAAAATCAAATCTTTTTAAATTTCTTTTTCAAATCTTTTTCAAAATAAATTTCAATCACATCTTTTTCAAAATCAATTTCAAAATCTTTTCTAACTTCTTATCTTTTCAAAATTGATTTTCAAATATTTTTCAATTAATCTTATCTTGTTTGATTCTTATCTTTTTCAAAACTACCTAACTAATTCTCTCTCTCTCTAATTTTCAAAAATCACTAACCTCTTTTTCAAAATTTCTTTTCATTAACTAATTATTTTAAATTTTAATTTTAATTTTATTCCTTTTCGTATTTTCGAATTATAACTAATATTTAAAATAAAAACAAAAATATTTTTATTTTATTTTATTTAATTTTCGAGTTCTTCTCCCTCTCATCTCTTTCTATTTATTTATTTATCTACTAACACCCCTCTTTCACTTAAAAATTCGAACCCAATCTTCTCCTCTGTGTTCGAATTCTTATCTTTTCCTTCTTCCATTCTTCTCTTCTTATACTCATATAAGGAATCTCTATACTGTGACGTAGAGGATTTCATATTTTCTTTTCTGTTCTCTTCTTTTTCATATGAGCAGGAACAAGGATAAGAACATTCTTGTTGAAGCTGATCCTGAACCTGAAAGGACTCTGAAGAGGAAGCTAAGGGAAGCTAAAGCACAACTCTCTGGAGAAAATCTGACAGAAACTTTCGAAAAAGAAGGAGACATGGCCGAAAATAATAACAATGGTGGAGATGCAAGGAAGATGCTTGGTGACTTTACTGCACCAAATTCCAACTTACATGGAAGAAGCATCTCAATCCCTGCCATTGGAGCAAACAATTTTGAGCTAAAGCCTCAATTAGTTTCTCTGATGCAACAAAATTGCAAGTTTCATGGACTTCCATCAGAAGATCCTTTTTAGTTCTTAAGTGAATTCTTGCAGATCTGTGATACTGTTAAGACCAATAGGGTTGATCCCGAGGTCTACAGGCTTATGCTTTTTCCGTTTGCTGTAAGAGATAAAGCTAGAATATGGTTGGACTCTCAACCTAAAGATAGCCTGAACTCTTGGGATAAGCTGGTCACGGCTTTCTTAGCCAAGTTCTTTCCTCCTCAAAAGCTTAGCAAGCTTAGAGTGGATGTTCAAACCTTCAAACAGAAAGAAGGTGAATCCCTCTATGAAGCTTGGGAGAGATACAAGCAACTGACCAAAAAGTGTCCTTCTGACATGCTCTCAGAATGGACCATCCTGGATATATTCTATGATGGTCTGTCTGAATTATCAAAGATGTCATTGGACCATTCTGCAGGTGGATCCATTCACCTAAAGAAAATGCCTGCAGAAGCTCAGGAACTCATTGACATGGTTGCAAATAACCAGTTCATGTACACTTCTGAAAGGAATCCTGTGAGTAATGGGACGCCTCAGAGGAAGGGAGTTCTTGAAATTGATACTCTGAATGCCATATTGGCTCAGAATAAAATATTGACTCAGCAATTCAATATGATTTCTCAGAGTCTGAATGGATTGCAAGCTGCATCCAACAGTACTAAAGAAGCATCCTCTGAAGAAGAAGCTTATGATCTTGAGAACCCTGCAATAGCAGAGGTGAATTACATGGGAGAACCCTATGGAAACACCTATAATCCCTCAAGGAGAAATCATCCAAATTTCTCATGGAAGGATCAACAAAAGCCTCAACAAGGCTTTAATAATGGTGGAAGAAACAGGTTTAGCAATAGCAAGCCTTTTCCATCATCCTCTCAGCAACAGACAGAGAATTCTGAGCAGAATCTATCTAGCTTAGCAAATATAGTCTCTGATCTATCTAAGGCCACTCTAAGTTTCATGAATGAAACAAGGTCCTCCATTAGAAATTTAGAGGTACAAGTGGGCCAGCTGAGTAAAAGAGTCACTGAAACTCCTCCTAGTACTCTCCCAACCAATACAGAAGAGAATCCAAAAAGAGAGTGCAAGGCCATAACCTTACTTGGTGCGGCCGAACCCAGAGAGGAGGAGAAGGACGTGAATCCTAGTGAGGAAGACCTCCTGGGACGTTCACTGACCAATAAAGAGTTTTCCTTTGAGGAACCAAAGGAATCTGAGGCTCATCTAGAGACCATAGAGATTCCATTGAACCTCTTTTTACCATTCATGAGCTCTTATGACTATTCTTCCTCTGAAGAGGATGAAGACATCATTGAAGGGCAGGTTGCTAAATATCTAGGAGCCATCATGAAGTTGAATGCCAGTTTATTTGGTAATAATACTTGGGAGGATGAACCCCCCTTGTTCACCAATGAACTAAGTGCATTGATAAGGCAGACATTGCCTCAGAAGAAACCGGATCCCAGAAAGTTCTTCATACCTTGTACCATAGGCACCATGACCTTTGAGAAGGCTTTGTGTGACCTTGGGTCAGGGATAAACCTCATGCCACTCTCTGTAATAGAGAAACTGGGAATCTATGAGGTACAAGCTGCAAGAATCTCACTAGAGATGGCAAACAAATCAATGAAACAGGCTTATGGATTAGTAGAGGACTTGTTAGTAAAGGTTGAAGGCCTTTACATCCCTACTGATTTCATAATCCTAGACACTGGGAAGGATGAGGATGAATCCATCATCCTTGGAAGACCTTTCCTAGCCACAGCAAAAGCTGTGATTGATGTGGATAGAGGAGAGTTGGTCCTTCAACTGAATGAGGACTACCTTGTATTTAAGACTCAAGGTTCTCCTTCTGTAACCATGGAGAAGAAGCATGAAAAGCTACTCTCACTGCAGAGTCAACCAAAGCCCCCACAGTCAAACTCTAAGTTTGGTGTTGGGAGGTCCCAATAATGCTCTGAACATCTGTGAGGCTCCATGAGAGCTCACTATCAAGTTATTGACATTAAAGAAGCGCTTGTTGGGAGACAACCCAATGTTATTTAATTATATCTATTTATTTTCCATTACTATTTTATGTTTTCTTTAGGTTGATGATCATGTGAAGTCACAAAAACTACTGAAAAATTAAAAACAAAATGAAAAATAGCATTAAGAACAGCTCACCCTGGAGGAAGAGCTTACTGGCGTTTAAACGCCAGTAAGAAGCATCAAACTGGCGTTAAACGCTAGAAACAAGCACCAGACTAGTGTTTAACACCAGAACAGAGCATGGAATTGGCGTTGAACGCCAGAAACAAGTAGCAAGCTGGCGTTTAACGCCAAACATGCATTCTAAGGGCGTTTGAACGCCTAAATGGAGCAGGGATGTTAAGTCCTTGACCCCTCTGGATCTGTGGACCCCCCAGGATCCCCACTACCCCACCTTTTCTTCTCTCCTCTTCACACCTTCTCATAACACTCTTCCCCAAATACCCTTCACCAATCACCTCTATACCTCTTCCCTAAATACCCTTAACCACTCACATCCATCCACTCTTCCCCATAAACCCCACCTACCTCCAAAATTCAAATTCTTTTCCCTCCCAAACCCAACCCTAATGGCCGAAACCTACCCTCCATCCCACCCCTATATAAACCCCTCAACACTACTCCATTTTCACACATTACAACCACCACTTCTCCCCCTTGGCCGAATACACCTTCTCCCTCCATCTCCTCCATTTTCTTCTTCTTCTACTACTTCCTTTCTTCTTTTGCTCGGGGACGAGCAAACCTTTTAAGTTTAGTGTGGTAAAAGCATTACTTTTTGTTTTTCCATAACCATTAATGGCACCTAAGGCCAGAGAAACCTCAAGAAAGAGGAAAGAAAAGGCAATTTCTTCCACCTCTGAGTCATGGGAGATGGAGAGATTCATCTCAAAGATCCATCAAGACCACTTCTATGAAGTTGTGGCCAAGAAAAAGGTGATCTCTGAGGTCCCTTTTAAGCTCAAAAAGAGCGAATATCCGGAGATCCGACAAGAGATTAGAAGAAGAGGATGGGAAGTTCTCTCTAATCCTATTCAACAAGTCGGGATCTTAATGGTTCAAGAGTTCTATGCAAACGCATGGATCACTAGGAACCATGATCAAAGTAGGAACCCGAATCCAAAGAATTGGCTTACAATGGTTCGGGGGAAATACTTAGATTTCATTCCGGAAAATGTAAGGTTGGCGTTCAACTTGTCAATGATGCAAGAAAATGCACGCCCCTACACTAGAAGGGTCAACTTTGATCAAAGGTTGGACCAAGTCCTCATGGACATATGTGTGGAAGGAGCTCAATGGAAAGTTGACTCAAGAGGCAAGCCGGTTCAATTGAGAAGACCGAACCTTAAGCCTGTAGCTAGAAGATGGTTGGAGTTCATCCAACGCTCAATTATTCCTACTAGCAACCGGTCTAAAGTTACTGTAGACCGGGCCATCATGATCCATAGTATCATGATTGGGGAGGAAGTGGAAGTTCATGAGATTATACCTCAAGAACTCTACAAGGTGGCTGACAAATCATCCACTTTGGCAAGGTTAGCCTTTCTTCACCTTATTTGCCACCTCTACAATTCGGTTGGAATTGACATAGAGGGAGATATCCTCATTGATGAGGACAAACCCATCACTAAGAAAATGATGGAGCAAATAAGAGATCATGGACCTCAACAAGAGCATGAGAAAATTACTCACCATGAAATCCCTGAGATGCCTCAAGGGATGCACTTCCCTCCACAAAACTATTGGGAGCAAATCAATACCTCCCTAGGAGAATTAAGTTCCAACATGGGACAACTAAGGATGGAGCACCAAGAGCACTCCATCATTCTCCATGAGATTAGAGAAGATCAAAGAGCTATGAGGGAGGAGCAACAAAGACAAGGAAGAGACATAGAGGAGCTCAAGAACACCATTGGTTCTTCAAGAAGAAGAAGACGCTACCCTTACTAAGGTGGACCCGTTTCTTAATCTCCTTGTCTATTTATTTTCTCTGTTTTTCGTCTATTATGCTTTATGTCTATTTATGTTTATGTGTTATTACATGATCACTAGTGTCTAAGTGTCCATGTCTTAAAGCTATGAATGTCCTATGAATCCATCACCTTTCTTAAATGAAAAATGCTTTTAATCACAAAAGAGCAAGAAGTACATGATTTCGAATTCATCCTTGAAACTAGTTTAATTATTTTGATGTGGTGACAATACTTTTTGTTTTCTGAATGAATGCTTGAACAGTGCATATGTCTTTTGAATTTGTTGTTTATGAATGTTAAAATTGTTGGCTCTTGAAAGAATGACGAAAAAGGAGAAATGTTATTTGATGATCTGAAAAATCATAAAAATGATTCTTGAAGCAAGAAAAAGCAGTGAATAGAGAAAAGCTTGTGAAAAAAAAAAGGAAGGCGAAAAAAGAAAGAAAAAGAAAAAAAGCAAGCAGAAAAAGCCAATAGCCCTTAAAACCAAAAGGCAAGTGTAAAAAGGATCCAAGGCTTTGAGCATTAGTGGATAGGAGGGCCCAAAGGAATAAAATCATGGCCTAAGCGGCTAAACCAAGATGTCCCTAACCATGTGCTTGTGGCGTGAAAGTGTCAAGTGAAAAGCTTGAGATTGAGCGGTTAAAGTCGAGGTCCAAAGCAAAAACAGAGTGTGCTTTAAGAACCATGGACACCTCTAATTGGGGACTTTAGCAAAGCTGAGTCACAATCTGAAAAGATTCACCCAATTATGTGTCTGTGTCATTTATGTATCCGGTGTTAATACTGGAAAATAAAGTGCTTAGGGCCACGGCCAAGACTCATAAAGTAGCTGTGTTCAAGAATCAACATACTGAACTAGGAGAATCAATAACACTATCTAAATTCTGAGTTCCTATAGATGCCAATCATTCTGAACTTCAAAGGATAAAGTGAGATGCCAAAACTGTTCAAAGGCAAAAAGCTACTAGTCCCGCTCATCTGATTGGAGCTAAGTTTCATTGATATTTTGGGATTTATAGTATATTCTCTTCTTTTTATCCTATTTGATTCATTTGCTTGGGGACAAGCAACAATTTAAGTTTAGTGTTGTGATGAGCGGATAATTTATACGCTTTTTGGCATTGTTTTTACATAGTTTTTAGTATGATTTAGTTAGTTTTTAATATATTTTTATTAGTTTTTAATTAAAAATCATATTTCTAGATTTTACTATGAGTTTGTGTATTTTTCTGTGATTTTAGGTAATTTCTGGCAGAAATTGAGGGACCTGAGCAAAAATCTGATTCAGATGCTGAAGAAGGACTGCAGATGCTGTTGGATTCTGACCTCCCTGCACTCAAAGTGGATTTTCTGGAGCTACAGAAACCCAAATGGCGCACTCTCAATTGCGTTGGAAAGTAGACATCCAGGACTTTCCAGAAATATATAATAGTCCATACTTTGCCCAATTTTAGATGACGCAAACTGGCGTTTAACGCCAGCTTTCTGTCCTATTCTGGCGTTAAACGCCAGAAACAAGTTGCAAAGCAGAGTTAAACGCCAGAAACAAGTTACAAACTGGTGTTCAATTCCAAAAAGAGTCTCTATACATGAAAGCTCAATGCTCAGCCCAAGCACACACCAAGTGGGCCCGGAAGTGGATTTCTACATCATTTACTTATCTTATGTAACCCTAGCTACTAGTTTAGTATAAAAACTACTTTTAGTGATTTATTTTAGATATCTCTTTATCATTTGATATCGCTGGTTAGTCTTTGACTAATTTTGTGTTCTGAGATCACGTTTAGGGGGCTGGCCATTCGGCCATGCCTGGACCTTGTTCTTATGTATTTTCAACGGTAGAGTTTCTACACACCACAGATTAAGGTGTGGAGCTCTGCTGTTCCTCATGAATTAATGCAAAGTACTATTATTTTTCTATTCAACTCAAGCCTATTTCTTCTCTAAGATATTCATTCGCACACAAGAACATGATGAATGTGATGACTATGTGATGCTCATCACCATTCTCACTTATGAACGCGTGTCTGACAAACACTTCCGTTCTACATGAAAGCAAGCTTGAATACATATCTCTTAGCCTCCTGATCTACGATCAGAGTCTTCGTGGTATAGGCTAGAATTATTGGCCACCATTCTTGAGATCTGGAAAGTCTAAACCTTGTCTGTGGTATTCCGAGTAGGATCTGGGAAGGGATGGTTGTGACGAGCTTCAAACTCGCGAGTGCTGGGCGTAGTGACAGACGCAAAAGGATTACTGAATCCTATTCTAGCATGATCGAGAACCGACAGATGATTAGCCGTGTGGTGACAACGCAATTGGACCATTTTCACTGAGAGGACGGGATGTAGCCATTGACAACGGTGATGCCCAACATACAGCTTACCATGGAAAGGAGTATGAATGATTGGATGAAGACAGTAGGAAAGCAGAGGTTCAGAAGGAGCAGAAGCATCTCCATAAGCTTATCTAAAATTCTCACCAATGAATTACATAAGTATTTCTATCCTATTTTATATTTTAATTATATTTTAATTATCAAATCTCCATAACCAATTGAATCCGCCTGACTGAGATTTACAAGGTGACCATAGCTTGCTTCAAGCCGACAATCTCTGTGGGATCGACCCTTACTCACGTAAGGTTTATTACTTGGACGACCCAGTGCACTTGCTGGTTAGTTGTGCGAAGTTGTGACAAAGAACTAAGATTATGAACGTGCGTATTAAGTTTTTGGTACCGTTACCAAGGAATGAACGATCACGATTTCGTGCACCACCCCACTATATTGTTTCCCCTTTTTGCTACTACTCCTTTGTTCGTTACATAATCTGCACAACAGAATCATCCTTCCATGCCAATGAAGTCCACCCGCACTACCAGAAGGATAAATAATTTGCCAATTAGAGTAGCCACAAGCCCTAAATTTTCTTCCCACCGGTTGAGATTATTTTTTTTGTTTCACAAAGAAAAACTAACTCGAGGGAGTGGGATTGAACAATCTCTTTAAGGTTGTGAACCGTTAGGGGTCTCTCTAAACCCCGACAACTCCACGATAACACTCTCATGGGCCTTGGGGTATCATTGACTGGCTGACACTCTCTACCTTCTGATCAATAATTAGCTCCTGTTCAACACACATCATGTTGGCTACAAGCTCATTTTCTTTACCAGAGACTCTTCGCTTTGTCCCACCCAATTGGTTAAGTGAATTATGACTCTGTCTTGCCACCTATTCTAGATTCAATTTTTTATTGCTAACTCCTTCTATTATCATCTAATTATTGTAAGACCCGGTTAATTAAAGGCTAATTAACCCATAAATGAGAATTTATTCTAGAAAGCCAAAAATATTATTTTTATGGCTAATTGTGATAGAGGAGATTGAGACGAGAATTTCGGTACCAATTTTATAGAAATCGGACCAAGATTGGACCGAACAGGCCAAACCGGACCAACTGGACCCAAAGTGGGCCCTTGGCCCAACATAACTAAACCAAAACCCTAGTTTTCAGCACTCTCTCTCCTCACAATACACTCAAACACGCTGAAAACTAATATGGAGGGGGGAAGAACACTCTCTCAAGTTCTCTCCCTTGGTTGATCTTCAAACCACCATAACTTTTGATCTAGAGCTCCGATTGCCGCTCCGTTTGCGGCCACGCGTTCACCAAGGAGAGCTCTACAAAACCCATACAATCAATCTTGAGGTAAGTCACGTTTTACTGTTCAAAATTCCAGCCCTTGATTTCGAGTTTCATGAGCAAAAATGTTGAGATTTTGGGTTCTTTGATGTTATAGGACCCAACTCTCTTGAAGGAGAAGGTTAATCTTGTCTCCTTGGACCTTGGGTGTGGTAAGATTCTCAACCCTAGTATAATTTGTTGTTCTATGTGGTTTGGGTATTGAGATGTTGTGTATGGGTATGATGATTGTGGCTTAGGTTGTGTATATGTGAATATTGGAGCTTGATTGGTGATTTTGGAAAGCTTGGGAGAGGGCTTTGTGTGATAAAATCTGTTCTTGGAGGTGTTGAGACCTTGAGAGCTTGTGGACAAGTGGTTTGGAAGTGCTCCGGTTGAGCTTGGGAAATCGGCTAAGGTATGGTTTCGGTTTTCCGTATCTAATATGTAATGTGGTAGGAAATACTTAGGCTAGAGGCCCTAAGATAGGCATTGAATTGATGATGTTGTTGAATGGTTGAGATATATGATGTGATCATATATGTGATTATGAATATTGATGCCTTGATTGTGTGATATATGAGAAAATGCATGTTGTAATATATGCATGATGAATGATTGAGGTTGAATTGATGGGTGGTACCATATTGTTGGTGAGTATGATGATGATTATGTATAATGATGGTTGATTGGAAATTGATATTATTGGAAATTGGGATGAGAAGGATGTATGACATGACATTGTGTTTGTCCTTTAGCCATTGATTGAGAAGTGTTAAAATGGTTGGATGTGGTTTTGGGAATTTTGGTAAAATGTCAATGTGTGAGTTGAGGATGGCTTGATGTTGAT
Organism: Arachis ipaensis; assembly: GCF_059453495.1. NCBI lineage: Eukaryota > Viridiplantae > Streptophyta > Magnoliopsida > Fabales > Fabaceae > Arachis > Arachis ipaensis. Next base: position 26,069,006 of record NC_142436.1, read on the forward strand.
TTTGGTACATTTTGATTGATTTCAAAGAAAAGGGATGAAATTGGCATGTTTTGATTGATTTTGAAAAGAGTTGAAAGTGGCTTGTTTGAAAATGGTACTTTGTGGTTTTGTATGAAAACCTGGTTTTTGGGCATACTTTGACGGGACATAACTTGGACTACGGATCTCTGATTTGTGCCAAATCTGTTTAGAAATGAAATTGGATCCGGGATGTCCATGCCGTTCGAAGAACGGGTGAAAAATGATTTAAAATGAGAGAGTTATGACCGTCGGAAGATTGGGGTTTGAATCTGTGAATTCTGCAGCTTTTAACTTAGAAAATTATTAGCAGAATGACCCCTCACGCGTAGGCGCACTTGGCGCGTACGCGCCGTTATTCCAGAAAGCGCCATCCACGCGTGCGCGTGATGTGCGCGGGCACGCCGAATGTGCTGCACCCAATGCCCAGCCATTTTCCAAAGAGTTGTGCCAGAGTTGTGCCAGTTTTGTGCCTGGGGCGCAAGAGCACCCACGCGTACGCGTGGCTGACGCTTGCGTGTTGTTTGGCTAATTTTCAATCCACGCGTTCACGCGTATGATGCTTGTGCGTCGAGAAGTTTTTAAGGCCATCCACGCGTGCGCGTGGAGTGCGCGTACGCGTGGCCCTGTTTTCATCCCAAAGTTGATTTTTGAGTTTTAAAAGCCAAATTTCATACTTCTAAGCCTCCGATCTCACCACTTATGTCTTAAATCATTATGATATGCCTAGCATGAGAAAAAGGGCTAGTGAATGTGGTAACTTGCGAGTGAAGCAAGGGAAAAAAATGAATGATCATTGAGGATCATGGATGATTATGTGAGATGCGGAGGATGGCGGTGGAAGTGCTTGTTATGCCATGGGCCGAAAGGCCGTAATTGTTAATGAATTGGCTAGTTATGGATTTAACCGTGAGCCGGATGGCTGGATTATGCCGTGTGACGGTGGAGCCATGTTTATGGCTAAGTATAAATGCATATATGCTGTTGAATGAATTGTGAATATTTGCACTTCCACCATTGGAGATGAGGGTTTCCCTGGGTAGTAGCAGTGGCTAGCCACCACGTGCTCCAGGTTGAGACTCGAAGCTCTGTTAACCCAATGTCGTAAGTGTGGCCGGGCACTGTGAAAGGCCCGGATGAGCTCGCCCCCGTAAATATTCACCAGTGATGGTGATGGATAAATATTCACCAGTGAGGGTGATGGATATGGATCATGATTATGATCAAGTTTATGATGAGTATAACTCGAGTTGGGGATGCACGACAGAGGGACAGTCCAATGGTTAGCTACCAGGACTTGTCGGGTTGACTCTATAACCGACAGATGATATCATCAGCCACTAGGGACAGGCATGCATCATAAGCATTCTACATGAATTGTTTGAGATTGCCTATTTGACTGCATATTACTTGCTAATTGTCTAAATGCCCTATCTGTTCTTATTTGTATATCTCTTGTCTGATATAACTGTGTTTGCCATATTATACTCCTGCTGGTGGTTGGGAGGTCTGAAGGAATTGGAAAGGGAAGTATTAGTTAGACTGAAGAATCTTTAGTCAGTTGCCGCTTACGGTTTAGCTTGTTTATAAGCTTTGATATTATCTGGAGGAAGTTCTAGGATTGCCTTCGGCTTTCCTCTATTATTATGTATTATATATGTGGAAGCTGTTACCGTGCTGGGGACCTCTGGTTCTCACCCATGCGGATTTTGTGGTTTTCAGATGCAGGACGCGAGGCTTCTCATTGAGGCATGCTGGAGACTTCTGGATTAGCGAAGATCCTTTGTTCTCGGGACTCTATTGTGATTTATATATCTTGTTTAGATACTTCTATCTCCATTAAATAATACAAACTGTGATGACTCCTCTTATAGGAGATTTTGGAGAATAGGTTTTTGTATTTGTGTCCCTTTGGGTTTTTCTTGGGGTTTTCCTTATTTTATTATATGTATATATTGCTATGCTCGGACCGGTTATCTTCGCAACCGGGTTTTGAGTCTTGATATTCCTGTTTTTGACACTCTTTATATATATGATCTTGCACTAGCTTATCCTTTGCTCGTTACGTTATCGATCGGAGTGTTGCGTTTCGAGTTACGGTTTTTGTTTACCCCTTTTTCTACAAAGGCTCCTAGTTATAATCAATTATTCATACTACTATACGTACTAAATTTTTGTTTTAGAGGTCGTAATACCTTGCCATCTCTAAATTATGACTTAAGCATAAGACTCTGTATGGTAGGGTGTTACAATTATCTTCTTGAATTTTATTCATGGAGCTTGTGATATCTTCTAACATAATAGGAGAATCAGATTTTGTCATTGACTACAAAGCTAACTCTGAAATTTGGTTGGGAGATTCTGTACTCCTTGAAACTTCATTCCTTTCATCCTTCATATTTAGCTTAGAGAAACTTTCAAGTAATTAAGAAAGGGCAGGCTTTTTTTGTTGTTGTGAAGGCTTAGATTGTTGATTGCTGAAATTACTTGCATTATCACTACCGTTATTGTCAATTCTTTTTCCTACCTGATTAGCCTTGACTTAGTCGCCAATGCTTTCCACTTTAATATCACCTGAAATAGAGTTTGACATGAAGATATGATAGTACTTTGAATCATATCCAAAGTGATTATAATAGGTGTAGAAGATCCCAATACGCTCATATTTCAATACCTTACCTCCAAAAGCAGCCATCCGAATCGACTCCTTCACCCTTTTATTACTATTGTTCTCAAAGAAGAATTGGAATTGGTTTGATCCTAATTCCACGGATCTGAATCCATCCGGCCTTCCTTAGACAACCTTCAATGCATTGTCAATTATTCCTATTAAAAATACCTTATCTGCAAATACACGACTAAATAGACTCTTAGTATATGTCTCCAGTTCCTTAAAATAATCTTCCTCTGTCATAAACACCAATTTCTCCTCTTCTTCCATGTTCCTTGGATTCAGACATGAATTTCTTCTCCCTTTTGTCTAACAATTATACTTTAATTTATAGTCTTACTAATAAAATATTTTTTATTAATCCTAAATATATTTTTTAAAAAATTATAACACATAATCTAAAGTTTAACTAATCACATCAATTTTATATAAACTATAAATATACTAAACAAATTACTCCACATACTCTAACATGTTAACTAATCACATAGATTTTTTGTATTATACTTAAATATATTAAAAAATTACAGCATTTATAACTGACATAACTAAATTAAGTTTCTAAACTACACTAATACTAATATAATAAATATGTCTCTAAACAACATTAATAACAATAATTATTACTAATCAAAACTAATATTAAAAAAATTAACTTACATATAAAAATAGTTTAAAAATTCAATAATATATTCTTCAAGTTGAATAAGATCACCATTTTAACTTCCACTCTTTCAACTCTCTCAAACTTTTATGATAATGAAAATTACTCAAGAGATAAGGAAAATGTTTCGTTTGAGTGAGTATAAGAAAGAAGAGAAGAGAGTCCATACTTAAAATCAGTCCCACCTACATCTAATGTTCGACAAGTGGCAACGAGGTAAAAAATTCTTCTCTGCGCCTAACAAGGCGTGCATATGGCATGTTCTTAGCAAGTTGATGAAACTGCCCTTCCTCAAACTCATGTAAATTCCAACGCTGCTCCCACTTGGTTGTCCAAATAACGAAGTTGTTCTCACTATTTGAGCTTGTTGGTTGGACCCGATGATTTTGGTCCTGCAATTTTTTTTTCATAAATCCAGATTACACACCAAAAGAGCCATTTCCATATCAAATATCAACTGCAGTCTAATATTTAAAAAAAATCAATAAACTCATAATATTTTTAAAGTTTCTATTTTAATCTTTAAATAAAATTCAAGAATAGTATGGAAGAAGAAAAAGGAAAATAAAAAACAAAAAGCGAAAAAAAGGGCACCAACATCAACATTCCTGTTCCCCACACACGTGGTGCTACCGTGTGTCTGAAGTAGCTAGCTAGTGCTACTATCAAGTGTCTGCTACTACTACTTGGAACTCACTCATTCCATCTCTCAATTCACACACTACTCAGCGCTCACTCTCACTCACTACCATAGTCATACCCTTTCAAGATTCAACTCTAACATAACATGTTGACACTAAAAACGACTTCCAAACCTCACCTTCTTTCCTTTTGTCACCGTCGCCCTACCATTCCCATGAATAGCTTCAAAGGAATCCAATCCCCCTCCTCCTCCCCTTCCCCCCATTCGCATCCTCCATCACCACACTTCCAAGGGTTCTGCATCCAAGGATGATGACCTTTATAATGATGTCAATGGGGCTGGCACTGGCATTCATAAGAGTTCCAAGAAGGACCACAAGTGGCGCCGAGCGAGTGTGGAGCAAGTTCGGCTCAATCGTGCAGAGGAGGGAAGAAGATAAGGTGAAACTTAATGTGCAAGGTAGTGAGAATGTTAGCCAGAAGCTTACTCGAAATTATAGTGTTAGGGTAGAAACCAATGTAGCATGGCTGGCAAAGGGAACATAAATGTGTTGAATGAAGACAAGATTTCATGGTTTAGAGGAACCGTAGTGTTTGATACTCGCCATCACCAAATAATCTTGACAATAGCTTGTTAAGATTCTGTTACGGATCCGACCCACGGATCCTGCGCACAGAACGGTCCTCGTACCCGGTTACTCGGGAACAAACCGTTTCGACCTGAAAGCCCAGAACCGGTCCTTCAAAGCTCCTAACCAACTTTCGAATTCAAACACCTCTCTTATTGGTATGCGAAATTGCTACTCAGGTTGTGAATTGTTGTTCGAAATTGATTCCCCGGCAATGGCACCAAAAACGGATACACAGAACCATGGTCTAAACATATCTTCACAACTTCACATAACTAACCAGCAAGTGCACTGGGTCGTCCAAGTAATACCTTACGTGAGTAAGGGTCGAATCCCACGGAGATTGTTGGTATGAAGCAAGCTATGGTCACCTTGTAAATCTCAGTCAGGCGGATATCAAATGGTTATGGAGTTTTCGAAAATAATATAATAAAATAGGGATAGAAATACTTATGTAAATCATTGGTGAGAATTTCAGATAAGCGAATAGAGATGCTTTCGTTCCTCTGAACCTCTGCTTTCCTGCTATCTTCATCCAATCAGTCTTACTCCTTTCCATGGCTGGCTTTATGTGATACATCACCACTGTCAATGGCTACTTTCGGTCATCTCTCGGGAAAATGATCCAATGCCCTGTCACGGCACGGCTAATTGTCTGGAGGCATCACCTTTGTCAATGCTTTCATCTTATCCTCTCAGTGAAAATGATCAACGCACCCTGTCACGGCACGGCTATTCATCTGTCGGTTCTCGATCATGCTGGAATAGGATTTACTATCCTTTTGCGTCTGTCACTACGCCCAGCAATCGCGAGTTTGAAGCTCGTCACAGTCATTCAATCATTGAATCCTACTCGGAATACCACAGACAAGGTTTAGACTTTCCGAATTCTCTTGAATGCCGCCATCATTCTAGCTTACACCACGAAGATTCTGATTAAGAGATATAAGAGATAGTCATTCAGTCGAAGGTAGAACGGAAGTGGTTGTCAGGCACGCGTTCATAGGGAATGATGATGATTTTCACGTTCATCATATTCAGGTTGAAGTGCGAATGAATATCTTAGAAGCGAAATAAGATGAATTGAATAGAAAACAGTAGTACTTTGCATTAATCTTTGAGGAACAGCAGAGCTCCACACCTTAATCTATGGAGTGTAGAAACTCTACTGTTAAAAATACATAAGTGAAAGTCCAGGCATGGCCGAGAGGCCAGCTCTCAAACGTGATCTAAGATAGCATACAACTGATCAAAGATGTCTAATACAATAGTAAAAGGTCCTATTTATAATAAATTAGCTACTAGGGTTTACAGAAGTAAGTAATTGATGCATAAATCCACTTCCGGGGCCCACTTGGTGTGTGCTTGGGCTGAGCTTGAGTGTTGCACGTGTAGAGGTCCTTCTTGAAGTTGAACGCCAGCTTTTGTGCCAGTTTGGGCGTTCAACTCTGGTTTTGGCTCCTTTTCTGGCGCTGGACGCCAGATTTGGGCAGAAAGCTGGCGTTGAACGCCAGTTTACGTCATCTATTCTTCGCCAAAGTATGGACTATTATATATTGCTGGAAAGCCCTGGATGTCTACTTTCCAACGCAATTAGAAGCACGCCATTTCGAGTTCTGTAGCTCCAGAAAATCCACTTTGAGTGCAGGAAGGTCAGAATCCAACAGCATCAGCAGTCCTTCTTCAACCTCTGAATCTGATTTCTGCTCAAGTCCCTCAATTTCAACCAGAAAATACCTGAAATCACAGAAAAACACACAAACTCATAGTAAAGTCCAGAAATGTGAATTTAACATAAAAACTAATGAAAACATCCCTAAAAGTAACTAGATCCTACTAAAAACATACTAAAAACAATGCCAAAAAGCGTATAAATTATCCGCTCATCACTTATCTTAGCTAAACAAGATAAGATAAGATAACTATCATCGTCTATAAATAGAGGACCCAGGTCCCTCCAGGTATTCATTCATTCCTCACACTTTCTACCTCTTAGATCCATTCTGACTTGAGCGTCGGAGTGTCTTTGCAGGTACCACCCCCTATTGCTCCAGGCAAGTGATCCGGCATCTGCCTCAACCCGCAAGTTCTCGATCCATCTCTCAACCCGTACCAGAGACATCTTGTACATTGGCACCGTCTGTGGGGACTTGCGCCAGCTGGGCCGGATGGGGGACGTCCTGGAGGAAACCCCCTCAAGCCAGGATAACTCACGACCGCTTAACCCAACCCCAGAACCCCGGGAGGTCACAAACCAAGCAAGAATAGCAAGCACTGTTCACCACACGAACGACCACGTCGTCACGGACCAACAACATCCCGAGAAAGCTAGGGACAAAGCAGCACAGATCATCCAGGATCTCTGCCTCTGGGTCCAGGAACTCGAAGGCAAATTGACCAGTAGAGAAAAACACAACAACGAACGCGGAAGCCACGGAACTTCCAGATCCAAGTCTCACCGCGGCAGGTCGCCAACCCGACGACACGACAGTAGAAACGGTCGCAGTACCTCACGCGACCACAGACACGAGAAATCGCCAGAACGGCGATACAACAAGAAACACGACCGCAGCGCTTCCCGAGATTCGAGTCATCAACACTACTCAGACGAAGATCGGAGGTACCGAAACACCAAGCGCACGAGAAACGACCATATAATAATGGGAGCTACACCCTTCACAGAAAAAATCTTAAGAGCAAAACTCCCCAAAGGTTTCGACAATCCTACCGACATGAAATATGATGGAACCAAAGATCCCCAGGAACATCTAACGGCCTTTGAGGCCAGAATGAACCTGGAAGGAGCGGCCGATGCGGTCCGATGCAGAGCCTTCCCGGTAACCCTGGCAGGACCGGCGATCAAATGGTTCAACGCCCTCCCAAACGGATCCATAGCCAATTTTCACGATGTAACACGAAAATTCATGGCCCAATTCACAACCAGAATCACTAAAGCCAAACACCCCATCAGCTTACTGGGGATCACGCAAAAACAAGACGAATCCACAAGGAAATACCTCGACCGCTTCAACGACGAATGCCTGACGGTCGACGGACTCACGGACTCCGTCGCAAGCCTTTGCCTAACCAACGGACTCATGAACGAAGATTTTCGCAAACACCTCACCACTAAACCAGTATGGACCATGCACGAGATCCAGAACGTCGCCAGAGATTACATCAATGACGAAGAAGTCAGCCAGGTCGTCGCCGCCAACAAACGGCAACACCCAACACGACAACTCGGCTTCTCGCCAAAACCCACCACCCAGAGAGAACCAAAGAGACCACCCCAGACCGACAAATACCATCCGACCACCAAGAATCGGCAAATTCTCTAACTACACGCCCCTGACGGCACCAATTACCGAGATATACCACCAAATAGCAGATCGAGGCATCATTCCAAAAGCCCGACAACTCAAAGAAAGAACGGCAGGCAACAAAACCCTCTACTGCGACTACCACCGGGGTTACGGTCACAAAACACAAGATTGTTTTGACCTTAAAGACGCCCTTGAACAAGCCATACGAGACGGCAAACTCCCAGAATTTGCCAAAATCATCAGAGAACCAAGACGCGCGGAAAGAGAAAGGTCGCCGGAAAGAGAAGGGCATAACCCAAGAACCCAAAAGCAACCCCCCAGGGAAAGCCCGGAGGAAGATCCGACCATCATAGTAAATGTCATCACAGGCAAGGACGTATCAAGCAAGTCAAAACTAACAATGAAAAAAGATCTCAAAGTAATGGCTGTCAGAAACCAAACCCCATCCGCTGCGGCCGACAACATGATAACCTTCTTACCAGAGGATTGCCAGCACGGCACCTCGCCCGAGGATGCCCCCTTCGTCATCTCGGCAATAATCGGAACAGGACTAGTGCGAAGGATACTAGTAGACACCGGGGCAGACTCGAACATTCTTTTCCGAGGAGCCTTCGATAAACTTGGGCTCCACAACGACAACCTCCAAACACACCGCAACGGCGTCACGAGACTCGGAGACAACTTTCTCAAACCAGATGGCTCAATCACACTTCCCATCACCATAGGAATGAGTAGCCAGAAGACAACAATCCTATCTGAATTCGTAGTCCTAAAAGACTCCACAGCCTATAACGTGATCCTCGGAAGGAAAACAATTAATGACTTCTCCGCAGTCATCTTTACCAAATACCTCCTTATGAAGTTCAGAACCGACGACGGCTCCGTCGGTACCATCCACGGGGACCGAGAAGTCGCAGCCGAATGCGACAACACCAGCCTAGCCCTAAGGAAGAAGTCCCGAGATGCGGCCGGGGTATTCCTAGCCGATCTGGACGCCCGACAAGACGGCCAACCCAGGCCAGAACCAGAAGGAGATATGGAAAAACTACAAATAGGGCCAACCAAAGATGAATACACCTTCATTAATAGGAACCTCCCATATGACCTCAAAGAGGAACTTTCTCAACTCCTGAAACAAAATAGAAACTTGTTTGCATTCACACCAGCCGACATGCCGGGAATAAGCCCCGACCTAATGTCCCACCGACTCGCCGTAGATCCCAAAGCCAAACCCGTGGCACAAAGGAGACGAAAAATGTCACCTGACCGGGCCGCCGAGGTCAAAAAGCAAGTTAAAGCCCTACTCGAAGCCAACTTCATCAGGGAACTCCCCTACACGACCTGGTTAGTAAACGTCGTGCTAGTAAAGAAATCTAACGGGAAATAGCGAATGTGCGTCGACTACACGGACCTCAACAAGGCCTGCCCAAAAGATGCCTTTCCCCTACCAAACATCGATGGACTAGTAGACGCCGCATCCGGCCACCGATACCTCAGCTTCATGGACGCATATTCCGGCTACAACCAGATCCCGATGCACCGACCAGACGAAGAGAAGACAGCGTTCATCACCCCAGACGGGACATACTGCTACACAATGATGCCCTTCGGCCTAAAAAATGCCGGAGCCACCTATCAAAGACTCATCAACAAAATATTTTCCTGCCTGTCCGGAAGCAAATTAGAAGTCTATATAGACGACATGCTCGCCAAAACTGAATCCGGCGAACAACTCACTAACGACCTCAAAGTCATCATGAACACCCTACGAAAGCACCAAATGTGGCTCAACCCAACAAAATGTGCCTTCGGAATGGAGGCAGGAAAATTTCTCGGCTTCATGATCACACAACGCGGAGTTGAAGCAAACCCAGAAAAATGTCGTGCCATCCTCGAAATGACAAGCCCAAAAAACCTCAAAGAGATCCAAAAACTCACCGGCCAATTGACGGCGTTATCACGTTTCCTCGGGGCATCGGCTCAAAAGGCAATCCCCTTCTTCAAACTAATGAAAAAAGGAACACCTTTCAAATGGGAGACGGAATGTGAAGAAGCTTTCCAACATTTTAAGAAAGTCCTAACGGAACCACCAATCCTCGCCAAACCCCAGACAGGGGAAACACTCTACCTGTACCTCTCCATAACGGAAGAGGTGCTCGCAACAGCACTTATCCGTGAAGACGAGAAAAAAGAGCAAAAACCCGTATACTTCATAAGCAAGGTCTTACAGAACGCGGAGAGCCGTTACTCACGCTTAGAAAAGCTAGCTTTCGCACTCCTTACGGCCTCCCGGCGCCTGCGACAATACTTTCAGGCCCATTCCGTGACGGTCCGAACCGACCAAGCGGTTAAGCAGGTATTACAGAAACCCGACCTAGCAGGTAGAATGCTAGCATGGTCCATCGAACTATCCCAGTTCGATATCAAGTTCGAACCCCGATACGCGATCAAAGCACAAGCCATGGACGACTTTATCGCCGAAATGACACCAGGAGACCCCACCCCCGAGTCATGGAAGCTACACGTTGACGGCTCCTCAAACATCACTTCCGGAGGCGCCGGAGTCATACTCGAAAGCCACAACGGAGTCATAATCGAACAGTCAGTACGGTACGAATTCTCGATCTCAAACAACCAGGCAGAATACGAGGCCCTCTTGGCAGGCCTAGCCCTAGCCCGGGAGGTCGGAGCGAAAATCATAGAGGTAAATACCGATTCCCAAGTAATCAGCTCCCAAATTAACGGAGACTACCAGACACGAGATCCCCTACTCCAACAATACCTCGCCAAGGTAAACAAACTAAAAGAAGGATTCGAGCACGTTACCATACAGCACGTTCCTAGAGAACGAAACGCCAGGGCAGACCTGCTTTCCAAACTAGCAAGTACTAAACCTGGACACGGTAACAAGTCGCTAATCCAGGAAGTCGTCAAATCACCCTCCGTGTCAACAACCACCAACGCTCATCTGACATTCTCAAACCATGGATCTTGGACCTACCCTATCCTACAGTACCTCCTCGATGGAACACTACCGCCAGACCCCAAAGAGGGAAAGCGAATAACAAGGGAAGCCGCCAACTATACTATTGTCGCAGGACAACTCTACAAACGCGGATTCTCGCAACCCCTGCTCAAATGTGTTGAACCCGGGGACACGGAGTACATACTCTGTGAAATCCACGAAGGCTGCTGCGGCCACCATGTCGGAGGCAAAACGTTGGCCCAAAAGGTCATCAGGGCAGGCTACTTCTGGCCCGCAATCATCCGAGACTCCATACAAATAGTTAAAAACTGCGACAAATGCCAAAGGCACGCCAATATCCACTAAGCCGCCCCTCACCAGCTCAGCACCATATCGGCAGAACGGCCGTTCGACACCTGGGGTATCGACCTTGTCGGGCCCTTCCCTACGGCACCCGGCCAACTCAGATACCTCATCGTTGCCATAGACTACTACACTAAATGGATCGAAGCCGAACCCCTGTCCTCCATAACAGCAACCCAATGCCGAAAATTCCTCTGGTGACAGATCATCACCCGATTCGAGATCCCCGAGATCGTTATCTCGGACAACGGAACCCAATTTGCCGACAAAAAGTTCAGAGAATTTCTAGAAGGGCTACGTGTATCTCACCGCTTCAGCTCGGTAGAACACCCTCAGACAAACGGACAGGTGGAATTCACGAACAAAATAATCGTCAAAGGACTCAAAAAGCAGCTCAGCGAAGCCAAAGGACTATGGGTCGACGAACTCGGATCGGTCCTATGGTCATACCAAACCACACCTCAGACGACCACGGGAGAAACACCTTTCCGATTAACATACGGTGTGGAGGCGGTCATTCCGGTGGAGATCGGAGACCCAAGCCCCAGAAAAACGGTCGGAGGTAACGACGAAGAAGCAGAACGAGACCTCATTGACGAAACAAGAAGCATAGCCCATCTAAGAGAGCTAGCCCTAAAACAGAGAATCAGCCTAAGATACAACCACGGAGTCATCCAGCGAGAATTCGCAACTGACGACCTCATCTTACGACGAAACGATATCGGTCCCCCGACCCCAGGAGAAGGGAAACTCACTCCCAACTGGGAAGGACCATACAGGATCAAAGCGGTAATCGGAAAGGGAGCATATAAACTCGAACGGCTTAACGGCGTCGAAGTTCCGAGGACTTGGAACGCCGCCAATTTACGGCGATACTACACCTAGGCCAACCCAACTAAATCACCCCCCCTTTCCCTCACCTTTATTTATTTATGTATCTTCCCATTTTTCGACTCTTGAACTTTTACTTTCGCTTAAGTATCAAACTCGGGTACTCTTTCCCCCACTAATGGAAGGTTTTAACGAGGCCCAAACTTTAAATATTTCATCAAAAGGCTATTTCCACCCTTTTTTAACGTTTCAAATACAAAACAAAAACGCGGCCACGATTGAGGGACTGATCACCCCCCAGGCCCAACACACGGATATCCACAAAAACCCGACCAAACGACGGCCCGAGGAAACCAATAAAACGGAATAGCTTTAAACGGAATATATAAAAAGGCCCGAACGGCCGAAATAGTCATTAAACGAAAAACGAAATTATGAAGTCACGGTTACACGGCCCACGGCCAAACCAAAATTTCCGAAAAACAAATCAAGTCTAAACAAAAAATACAAAATTACAAAGATAAGAAAGCTACTCAAGGTCGACAATCTGGCGTCACGAACAGTCTTGAAGGCTCCCATTACGGACCCATCCACTCCCGGAGCCAGCACTAAAGCCTGAGCCCTCATTGTCTCCTCGGTAGCCGCAATCGCATCCTTCGCATCACCCAATAGCTCCGTCTTCTCCCGCTTCAAGGCAACAATCTCGGCCTTCAAAGTCTCCGACTCAGCGAGAAGCACGGCAGCTTGAGAACCCGCATCTGAATCCCGCTGCCGCTCCTCTGCCAATTGGGAAAGAAGCGAAGCCTCAACCTCGGCAAGTCGGAGAATCTCTGCCCCGGCTTCCTCAGAAGACTTCACTGCCCTCTCCTTCGCAGCCTCGGCAGCCTCAAGCTCCTCCTTCAACTTAGCCACCTCAGTCTAGGAGTGATGAAGCTTCTTATCCAACAAACCAACCTGAGCCATCACAGGCTCAGCCTTCCGAACAACAACGGCAGACCGAAGGAGGGCACGATACACCGACTTGGCCTGAAACGAAACATCACAGCCATCAAAAAATGGCTCCGTACCAGGCATCAAGTGTTGATCAATGAACCCCAGGGCATCAAAGCGTCGGTCCATCACGCTAGGCACAAGATCCTCTTCCTCAAAGGTCTCGCTGCTCGGCCCCTCATGCCTTTTTCTCTTCCGAGAAGCCTCAGCGGCCGTCACCACGACAACCTCAGGCGAGTTCGCAGGGCCAGGAGAAACCTGGGCATCGGCCCGCACACCCGAGGAAACCACCTCTTGAGAAACGGCCCGCGACCCCACGACGGGGTTAGAAACAGGAGTAGCCGGGGACGACGACCTCTCCTCCTGGGCCATCGCCGCCTTCAAACGTGCCAAGGATGTCAAGCCACCAGCCATCTCAACTGCAAGAAAACAAAAATCCCAAGTTACGAAAACGGGAAACAAAACATAAAAACCAAGAAAAAACAGACACACACCAACATACGACCGGCAAGCAACCGGATCACCCATCACGTCCTGAGGATTAAGAGGACGCTCTCCAAATAACTGCCACAGAACAAGAGCGATATCCCGCTCCTTCGGGGACAGGAACTCCTTCGAAACCCGAGTAAACACGGACGGACCCGCCTTAAAGTTCCAATAAGTGGGGAATCGACGTTCACCCTCCAACGTCAACCAAAAAGGATGATGCCCCCTCACGGGACGAACCTTAAAATAACCACTCTTAAAACCATGAAAGGAATCTTCATACAAACCGAAAACCCGACGATGGGGCTGAGCACTGAAAGACACATACCCTTTCTTGTGCTTTCCCTCCTTGGTCGGAAGGGTACACAAGAAAAGAAAAAGGAAAACGTTTACGGAAGCAGGGAGCTCCAAAAAATCACAGACAAGCTCAAAAGACCGTATCGCCGCCCAGCTATTCGGATGTAGCTGGGACGGTGCCACGGAGCACCGGCTCAATAACTGCTGAACAAAAGGGGAGAAGGGAAGCCGAACACCAAGCTGGGTAAACATCGCCTCATACACCCACATCCAATCCGGCACAGTCGGGGAGTTGAGATTGGTATAACAAACCCTCTCGTCAACCCCAGGAAGAGAAAGTTCATAGTGGCGTTCAGCATCGCCACCCCCACAGACAGCCCCTTCATCACGAAGCCTTTGGAGATCAGCCTCCGTCACCCGCGATGGCGTCCCCCAGACATCACTAGTGACCCAAGAGAAAAGACCGGGGACACCCCCCGCCGGGGCCACCGGAGCCCTCACACCCTCCATCCTTCGACGAGCCATACCTAAAATAGCGACGAGCACCACCGTCAGCCAAAATCCACGGCAGAAAACGGCGGATGAAACCAAAACAAACACCACCATACACCACCAATTATACGGTGGCACTCGCCCCCCTTATGGAACCCACTACCCCAACAAAGCTATCTTACACCATAAAACTACTCCCAATCCACACTTAGCAGAAATGAAACAAAGGCAGAAGAAGATAAGGCAGAAGAAACAAAAAAAACAGAGAAATATCAACCTGATAAATCAAAGGAAGTGAACCCAAAGGAAAAATGCCACAGAAGAAGACCAGTCGAAACCACAGAATGCGAAATGGAGAATGGAAAATGCTCTGATTGGAAAAAGAAGCAATAGAGAAATAAAGAAAAACGAGGGAACTGAAGAAGGAAAACCAAAACGGTTTTTGAAAAAAGTAAAACGACGAAAATACCCCCAGAAAGCAAAGCAAATGCAAGGGCAAAAAAGAAAAAACGCGGCTCGCAATAAATACCCCCATCGAAAAAAGTGACGCCTCGAAGAACGCAACGGGCGCGACTGATACGGAAGAGTCACGTCAGACCTAAACGGTCAGACGAATCTTCCACAACACGAAACCAAGACGCCGACCTCATCTCAAAGGAACCAGACGGGCACCCGAGAAAAAATTGAGCCCACAACGAAAACAAACGTCTCCCAGCGACAGACCGATCTCGCTCGCTCTCCCGCTGCGGGGGCAACTGTTACGGATCCGACCCACGGATCCTGCGCACGGAACGGTCCTCGTACCCGGTTACTCGGGAACGAACCGTTTCGACCTGAAGGCCCAGAACCGGCCCTTCAAAGCTCCTAACCAACTTTCAAATTCAAACACCTCTCTTATCTTAGCCAAACAAGATAAGATAAGATAACTATCATCGTCTATAAATAGAGGACCCAGGTCCCTCCAGATATTCATTCATTCCTCACACTTTCTACCTCTTAGATCCATTCTGACTTGAGCGTCGGAGTGTCTTTGCAGGTACCACCCCCCATTGCTCCAGGCAAGTGATCCGGCATCTGCCTCAACCCGCAAGTTCTCGATCCATCTCTCAATCTGTACCAGAGACATCTTGTACAGATTCTATTTGAGTATTTGACATCTTCAAAGAGTTATAGAAGAAGCAAGTCTAGCAAGAGTAGTAGCCTCAACGATTTGCAGCAAATATCCAGAAGTGTATTCTAAAATTGTATTGTTTGGATTTGTATCTGGTTGTAGAAAAATATATAGATGTAATTATTGTTGTCAAGAGATGAACTACAATAATTACAATGATAAATTTTAGTTGCAAATTTACTAATGATTTTGGTAAAAGAAACAAAATAAATGTTATATTTTGTTGTATGAAATTATATGAACTGGTAGTATGATATCTCAAATGCTATAATAACATTTTACTTCATAGTATTTACAACTTGCTGATGCATGAGCTAAAAGGTTGTAACTTGTAAGCTGATCACAATTATTCAGATTAACGGAAACATCCAACAGTTAGGACATGTTCGGTTTTGATGCGTAAAATTATAAATGATATTTATCTATAAAAATGTGCATCCTATATAACTTCAATGAAACACTTGATATTTATAAGGCAACTACTTAAATGATGGCAAAAACATCTTTTCATAAAAATGCTTTGTTTAAAAGTATGATTTATTTATTTAGCCACACTTTAAATAAAGACAACACTTTTATAAATATCAAAATCTAACTCTCCAATCCATCATTTAAAGGTCAAAAGAAAATATTTTTACATGAAGACAATAATAAAGTCTTCATTGTAGTATCCACCTATTTATAATAGGTAGTGGGGACAAGTGGAGTAAAAATAGGTGAATATTTTACTATAAATTCACTCGTTCTTTCGAGGAAAACGTTTGAGTAGGATAAGTTTTGTGAAAAAATAGATTAAGTGAAAAATGGTTAAGATGAGAGATTTGGAGTAAATAAATTTGTAAGAAAAATACTTTTATTAATGGCAAATAAATAATACAAGAACTAATGATGAAGAATAGAGGTGGAGAACAAGTATTGAGACCTCTACTAATATCATAAGAGGATGAATAAACTTTCTTAGAGTGGACAGAGGTTGATTAGTTTTGTTGTCGGGTGTTCTGGTAGAACGTAACA
The DNA here is from genome assembly GCF_059453495.1 of Arachis ipaensis. Classification (NCBI taxonomy): domain Eukaryota; kingdom Viridiplantae; phylum Streptophyta; class Magnoliopsida; order Fabales; family Fabaceae; genus Arachis; species Arachis ipaensis. The sequence continues at coordinate 26,085,565 of NC_142436.1, forward strand.
CCCAAATGCTAATTTTGCTTGTAAAGTTGATGAATAAAATGAAGAACAATGAGAGAAATTTGAGGAGAGAAAAAGATAGGATTTTGAGCTTCTAAGTTTCAGAAAAAAAAAATCCTTTAAAGAGGTGGCTTGATGCCCTTTTATAGTGTAAAACTATTTTGAGGAGAGAATCCATTGTCCAATGATTACAATGTGATGTTTTGACCTACTCCTTTTGCTTCAAGACTTGTTACTAAATAAGGTAGTTGACAGAAAATATTTTTAGGTATTCCTATCATTTCAAGTCTTTTTAACTAAAAATAGAGGAAGTTAATTCTCACAAGTTAAACTAAAGTTCTTGGGTGTCCATGACAAGAAGGTGTCCAAATAAAAGGGATGCTCATGACATGTGGCATTAATGAAGGAACATCTAGTTTGATTTTCTTTTTAACTAGAGGATACTCTTTACGCTCTAAATCCAATCAATCCATTTCCACTCATTTAGTTCCCACTAAAAAAATTCAATTCTTCAAAGTATTTTTTTTAGATTCCATTCTTTTACCCAACACCTTTCAAAAAAATTTAACTCTTTTTTTATCATATTTTTGAGTCATTTTAAAATTATTTATATACAAAAAATTTATATTTTTGGTATACCGTCACCGTTCATAACAACCAAACCAAGTGTTCCTTTTTTCCATTTGGTTTAACCGTTTAAGTCATCCATACACGGTTAGTAATATTGCTTTACTATGAATTTGCGTACCGATTGCTTCTTCTTTACTCTACCAATTATACAATATTTACATTATGCAACGAGAATAGAAGTCACTGACTCACTGGTGAATCCAACAGCAGGAAAAAAAAAACTTTCCTAATCACGTTTTAGAATATTCGTTTTGCGTTTGCTTGTTATTATTTTAGAATAGATAAAAGCTTTACAAAAGCGGCAATTATCCATTTGATAATTCTATTGCATTCCAACTGCATGAACATTGTAAAGAATAAAACTTACAAACAAAAAGGTAAATTACAGGGTAAGACACGTTATTCATTATCAAAGAACAGAATGATTAGCCTTTTACACTTATACAAAGTCTATTTATTGAGATTATAAAACTGAAACCCTTTAATATGCAAAATCTATTTACTACCATGAACTGTTTTCCCAACATTTTGTTTTTCAGCCACACAAAAAGTTCATATTATCTAATTGTCAAGTTTCACTAGAGTCATTCCAAATCAAAGTCTTGTTCCTGAAGCTCAGCAATGACCTCATTCCTCATCCTCATCCACATTTTCAGAGCTTCTTGCTCAAACTTCTTATCCTGTAGCTGTTTCTGGTAATTCAATGCATCCTTATCAGTCTCAATAGTCCCTTTAGGACCAATGGTTGTTCCAATCATTCCACCCTTTGCAATGAACTCCTGCATTGCTTCCTCATCTCCGGGGTATGGGAACTGCCGGTACTCATACAAGTGGGCTAGTTCCCACTCTTCTTTTGGTCGCGGCTTCAATGTCCACCACCCCAGTGGTGATGTCTCGTTGTATAGCCACACTGCACCTGCAATTGCGTAGGTGCAAAGCAAAGCCTTACCGATTTGTTTCCAGAAGTAATAGTTCTCTTTTCCTAACCCAATTTTCTTTAGGAAGTTCTGAGCATAGTATAGACCTGCATTTAAAAACAGTAAAGAAACCCAATGTCCCGATCAAACTTCAATAAATAGATGAAATAAAGCTTCCTCCAGACTGATTCAAGTGGTTGGGTGAGTCATATAAATAATAAATTAAAAAACTAAATAATAAACTGATTTGGCTCAAACTAGATTAACTAGTCTTAAGTGCATTCTAGTTATTGGTGATGCAATTTGTAAACTAAAAGAAAATAACAAAAGCTCTAAGATACTTGTGTGAAACATTTCATCGAACAGCTTGTGTGCAAGGTTGGATACTATTATAAATGGTCAGCCGAAATTGAAATGGTACTAGAATACGTGAGATCCAATAATTCAATTTTTGTGTTGCTAGAAAAGCTACCTGTTTTGGGTTCCTGTGCCTGAAATCGCTTACGAACCATTTAGCTAGAAGCTAAGACTTCAACAAATGGGAATGAATAGCTGTTAATCGTGTCTCTGCCAAATGTGTTGTGAACGGGAGTTTGCAACTCTATAAAGTTAAGGAAACAATAATTAATTAAAAGAGTACACATACAAGTCTTTTTGGCTTATTATAAGTCTTATAAATTGGCACAAGTTCAACAAAACACACGCATTATACTCCCACGTTCAAGAGTAAATAAACGCACTTTATTCAACCATTTCCTGTTTCCAAAGCGCGTTACTCACCATACATTATGAACGACTCTTCTTCTTCTTCCTCCATGAAAACGAGTTTCTTACCATATTTGAAGATAATGGAACTTCAGAAATACACCCAAACGATTACAGAAATACACCCAAACGACACCAAAAGGATTACAAAACTATACCCAAAGGATTTAAGAAATACACCCAAAATTCGTTGAAGTACACCTTATGCATAATTCATTCTGAATTCTTTTTCTTTCTCCTCCTCATCTTTTGCTGCTTCTTCTTCTTCAAAAATGATTTCAGAGCTTGATGTCAAAAAACAATAGAAATCGAAAATAATGAAGAAAGAAAACAGAGAGAAAAGCACGTAAATGAAGAAGGAGAAAGAGATGGCAAGAAACGAAAGAAAAGAAGAAGAAGAGGAAGAAGAAGAAGAACGTGAAGTAAGAAGAAGAAGAAGAAAGGTGCAGTAACGGTTCGAAACGCGTTAATATAAATGACTTTAGGGGTGAGCATGGGTTGGTTTGGTTCGGGTTTATGGTAAAATTAGAATCGAACCGATCAAAATATAATTGGTTTGGTTTGGTTCGGATTTGTATTGTTTGATACATATACCCAAACCAAACCAAACCTATTAAGAATGGATTGGTTCGGTTCGGATAATTGGGTACCCAATGACTTTGAAATTCATAAAAAAAACCAAATTTTTATCTTAAAAATTCAACAAGTACAATAAACATGTAACATCAATAGAAATAATCCAAACATGTTAAATACCAAATACATTAAAAACTAAACTCATTAAAATCCATACATATTAATAGTGATTATTTTTGTCTAATGAAAAAGTCATATATATTTTTTATTTTTTTATTTAATTAATATATGATCGGATTCGCGGGTTGGTTCGGGTTCCGCACTCCAGAACCGATATCCGAACCAATCACTAACAAAGATCATCAGTTTGGTTTGGGTTGGACCCGATTACCCATTGGTTCCAAAACCAATTTAATTGGTTCGGGTACCCGCTACCCGTGCTCACCCCTAAATGAGTTGTAAAGATTTGTATAAAAAAACATTTGTATGTGAAGAATTATTCTAACTAAAATTTACTAATTAAAAAGTAATAATTACATCATTTATTTATATTTTAATTAAAAAGTTAAAAAATTTTGTTGTTCTAATTATGAGCTACCTAACATAATATTAAAATTTAATAATATGTAGTATTAGTAAATTAAATGTTAAATAAAGATAATTGAATTGTTTTCCTTAATACTTGATGATTAAATTGATTTAACAATGGGATCAAATTGATTGAAACAACTTTATTCTCATATTAGCGTGCCTTATAAAATGGATTAGTCACTGATAGAGAAATAAATAGCCTTAATATTGTTAAGATTCTAACATGTTAAATTGAAGTGAAATATATGGTTGTTCCGTATTTTTATATGTATCACTATCAAAAGTGCTGTGTAAAAAGAAAAAAATTAAATCTTATAATGAATTTTTGTATAAATGTATATGTGTTTAACTGTATATTATTAGTCTAATTACAATACTAATAAATTTAATTATGAATAAATATAATTAGTTTTGTATCAAAAAAATAATTTTTTTATAACAAAAATACCAAAAATATAATTTTATTCTTATAGAAATGACAGTTTTTTACCTTTCATGAGTACAAAATTATATTCGTTTGTTTATTTATGGATAGATTTATCGATATTCTAAATTTTTATGAGTAAAAATAATAATCTGCTATTAAAATATACTATATTGTTAAGGAAGACAAATGATCAATTTACACTTGAAATGCACATATACATACACCTTTGTATCTATACACCTTATAATTCATAATGCCAAAACTATCCCTATATATACACCCTGGCGGATCTTTATATGTCCCAATTTTTTTATTAAAATTATTAGTAATTTTTTGCAAAGCTGGTGCATTTCAGGTAAAGTAAAAAGTGCAGTACTCTTTAAAAGTCAATATATTATTAAAAATTATGAGGTAAATTAAATTTATTTATTACTGTTATTATTTTTTCTTTTTTTTGTTATGGGCTGAATAAACAAATTGGATACTGACAAAAAAAACTAATTCTCTCGTTTAACACATTAGGACTTTTACATTACAAAAATATGTAGGAAAACTTGATCGAATTCTTCCATTACTTTGTTATTGTCGATGCGATGTCTTTTAAGCATCTTCATTTCTGGCGGTGCTTCCACTATCGTTCTGGTTAGCCATAGATTTTGACGCTCTTGAACCCACTCTTTTCTACCTCTGCCATGAATCTCCAAACACAAAATCGACTCTGTAGGAGAAATTCGGTCTCTATGAAGGCGCCATAATTCTCAGATGACGACGCAGTCAAAGCACAAAATATATGGCAGTTACAACAAGTCCATTATCTTTTATTTCAAATTATCCTAACGTGTACGTAATAGAATGAAAAATTAAAATACAATTATATTTAAATAATTATTTGTATTACTTTTTTATTAGTTTATTCAAAAAATAATTAAACTTTAAAGCTAATTGGTATAAAATATTACAGATATAAAACTAAGATAAATTTTTATTTGTATAAGAATGAGCCTAATAAATAATTAGTCTATTTAATATATAATTAAGATTTAAGAGTATTTCTTTCTTTGCCAACAAAGTATAATTTAAATGATATAATCTTCTCAAATTCACCTAAAAAGTCGCGAATTTGAGTCTTTCTGTAACACCCTACCACACTAAGCTTTACGCTTAAGCCGTAAAACAGAGGTGGTGTGGTATTACGACCTCTAAAATAGAATGAGTACATATAATAGCAGAAGAATTATAATATGCTAGGAGCCTTGAAGAATAGGAGAAATAAAATTCGCAAGATAAAAGCGCAACGCTCAAGGAACGAGTTAACTTGCGTGCTAAGAAAACTGTAACTGTCAAACATAAGATAACGGAAGTAGGAATAGAGTGCCAAAGATACAAAATAACAAGCTCCTGACTCAGCCTGCGAAGTCAAGACTGGCCGGAGAATATTTACACATATATACATACATATCCAAAACCCAAAAGTACATATACACAATCCTGCCTCTCCATAAACCTCTAAGAGGATCAAAAAGAATAAGTCATGCGGAGAGAAAGCTAAGTACATATATATACATCATAGCATAACAAAATATCCCAGTAACCACTCCGCTTCAAGAGTCCAGAAGCCTAACGAGATGCCTCTCGACCTGCATCTGAAAAATAACAACATAGTATGGAATGAGAACCGGAGGTTCTCAGTATGGTAAAGGTGCCACACACATAATATATAAGGTCCTGGGAATGCCGGAGGCAATCCTAGAACACCGACACTCAGATTATAGAGCTTAAAGTATTAAACAGAAGCCATAAAGGGTGGTTCACTAAGGATATTTAGACCTAACTTAACTTAACCGTAATTCTAAATCCCATTTTTGCCATTCCTCCATACCTCCAACTCCATCATGCATTTCACAGACAGATAGACAGATAAAGGCAAACACAAGAAGGTTACAACTATTGCAGGTAGCAAATACACATTTAGCATGACAAATACAGATAGGCACACCCAATTAGAGCACAAGCAAGTAATTCAAGTAATATGCATATGATGCATGCCTGTCCTATGGCTGATGAGGCTCATCTGTCGGTTATCCAGCCAACCCGACAAGTCTGAATTGTCCTTAGACTGTCCCCCGACGTGCATCCCCAAGAGTCTATGCATAGATTTTTCTCAAATAATCAATATTGCTCAATGGGGGTAACATTCCCGGGAATTTATATAGTGCCCGGTCACACTTACGTCGTAGGGTCAACAGAGTATCGAGTTTTCAACCTGGTACACGTGGTGGCAAGCCACGGCACTTAATCCAGGGAATCTCGTATCTCAGATTATTCAAATTCATAAGCCATATAAATAATTCAATTATAATTCATCAACATCCACATCATTCTCAATTGCATCTCATTCATCATCATACATTAAACATATTCAATCCTTATCCTTCATTATATCACCTCCCATTCCATCCATCAATAGTTTCAATTCAAAACATAATTCATTCTTTTCTAAGAATCAAACTTCAAACTTAAAACATACTCACTATCTTAATAACTCAAAATCAAACCATATAACCTTTAAATCTAAATCTCTTTTAAATAATCATCTAAATAAAATCTCTAATTTTTTATAAAATTTCGGCAGCATCTCCTCTAAAACTCGGACTTTGCCACCCTTTTCGGGTCCAAACCTGCTTTCTTTTCAATTCAACATACCCTTCCTCATCATCATAATAGTCACCACAATAAATCTACTTCAGATTAACAATTATATTCATACAATATTCAAATCTAACAACCAAAATTCAACTAAGAATCATAGTTCACTAATCCTAGGCTTCTAACACAAAATATGTCAAATCAATAATTCACCAAATCATTAGCACTAAACCAACCATGTTCATCAACAATAACATTCACCATCCAAGATTAATAACTAATTATCCAATAAACTTCAACCAAATATATTCATCGACAAATTACTAAACATTAAACATACACCTGCATTCCAACTTATCCAATGGCCGTCTAGCCTAAGTTTTCACAGAACATTATATATTAAATGCAAGAAACCTAAACCATACCTTAGCCGATTTCCACGTAACGACCAAAGCTATTTATTCAAAACCAAGACAACCCCTCAAAACTCAACTAATCCGCTTTCTCCAAGTTCCAGTATTCACAATTTCAAGCTCCAATTATTTATTCACAACCTAATACACATTTATAACACATATATACCCAATTTAATACTCAAAGCTCAAATTCAGTAAAATTAAAATAGAATTATGGTATCCTCACCTTATCCAAGCTTCACATAAGCAAGAGTAAACGTTTTCCTCAAGTTAATTGGATCCTAAAACATCAGAAATCAAAGGAATTCAACATCTCTTCCAATTATTTGAAAATTGGGGGAAAAGAATGGCTGGAAGTGATTAGTGGCTTACCAAAGAAATTGTTCCGGTAGAAATGTAGAGCTCGACGCGGTGAACGCGTGGCCGCAAACGGTGCGGCAATCGGAGCTCGGACGGAGAAGTTACGGGAGCGGGAACTCACCGTAAGTGTTTCGGGAATGTTTTCCCTTCTTTTTCTTCCCTGGAGCGCTGCTGCCTCTATTGCGTGTTGTGAAGGAAATGAGCTCCGTGCTCATTTAATATGTTGGTCCGGTTGGACCGACGGCCCGGTTCGGGTCCGGTTCAACCGGTTCGGCTCGTTCGGTCCAATTTTAGACCGTTTTCTTCGAAATTGGTGTCAAAATTCTCGTTTCGATGAGCTCTATCCTAATTTAATATAATATTCACATTTCTAATCCTCCTTATTAAAAACTAATTTACTAACTAATTTAACCGGGGTTTACATCCTACCCACCTAATAAAGAATTTTGCCCTCAAAATTCAAATCTAGTTACCTGAAAAGAGATTTGGATAGTCCTTTCGCATATCTGATTCGAGTTCCCAGGTATGTTCCTCGATACCAGCTCGACTCCAAGCTATTTTTACCAATGATACTTCCCTTCCTCGTAATCGTTTAACACTGGTGTCATCAATTCTTACCGGGGCTACTGGAAGTGTTAGATCTCCTCTCACTTGGATTGGTTCTGGTTCTAGAACATGACTTGCATCAGGAGTATACTTCCGAAGCTGTGATACATGAAATACATCGTGCAAATTCGAAAGGTACGACGGTAAGGCAATTCTATAAGCCACTGGCCCAATTCTCTTCAGAATCTCAAACGGTCCAATATAACGAGGATTCAGTTTTTTGGTCTTAATAGCTCTTCCCACGCCAGTGGTTGGTGTAACTTTCAAAAAGACATGTTCTCCTTCTTCGAATTCCAAAGGCTTTCGCCTCTGATCAGCATAGCTCTTCTGGCGGCTTTGGGCTATAAGCATTCGACTACGAATCTTCTTTATCTGCTCAGTCGTTTCAGCTATCATTTCAGGCCCTAATAAACTCCTTTCTCCAGTTTCATACCAACATAGTGGAGACTGACATTTTCTGCCATACAGAGCCTCATATGGAGCCATTCCGATGCTCGCATGATAGCTATTATTATAAGCAAATTCTATCAATGGCATATACCGATCCCAACTCGCAGGCTGGTCCAAAACACAAGCCCTTAGCATATCCTCCAAGGTCTGAATAGTTCTTTCTGACTGACCATCTGTCTGAGGGTGATACGCAGTACTCAAGCTTAACTGAGTCCCAAATGCACGCTGAAAAGCTCCCCAGAATCTTGATGTGAAACGAGGATCTCTGTCAGATATGATAGTAGAAGGCACACCATGCAACCTGACAATCTCTTTGATATACATTCGAGCCAATTCCTCCATTGTGCAACTTATTCGGATAGGAAGAAAATGAGCTGATTTTTTTAGTCGATCCACAACCACCCAAATAGCGTCACAACTAGATCGGGTTCTAGGCAAACCTATCACAAAATCCATTGCGATACTCTCCCATTTCCATTGTGGAATCTCCAAAGGCTGAAGGGTCCCTGATGGTCTCTGATGCTCAATCTTAACCTTCTGACACGTTAAACATTTAGATACATGCAATGCCACATCATTCTTCATACCTGGCCACCAGAACATCGCTTTCAGATCCTGATACATTTTAGTGCTCCCTGGGTGAATTGAAAACCCGCTCTTATGAGCTTCCTTCAAGATACTTTGTCGCAGGTCTCCAACATCAGGCACAATAATCCGGTTCTTGAACCTCCATAAACCATCATGACCTTCTGACATTCTCCACTGTTTTCCCTGTTCAACTGCTGGTAGTACCTTACGTAACGCTTCACTATCTTGATGAGCCTTCAGAAGTTCTGATTTAAAATCACTTGAAATCTGCAACTGACTCAAACACAAAATTCCAGATTCTTCTCTAATTCCCAACTTCAAATCTTGAAATGCCTTTAGTAATTCTTCTTCCCGTAGCATCATCCAAGCTGCATATAAAGATTTTCGACTCAAGGCGTCCGCCACAACGTTCGCTTTTCCTGGATGATAATTCAATTCAAAATCATAATCTTTCAGAAGCTCCATCCACCTCCTCTGACGCATATTCAACTCTTTCTACTCAAAAAGATACTTCAAACTCTTATGGTCTGAAAAAACAAGAAACTTAACACCATAGAGGTAGTGCCTCCAAATCTTTAAAGCAAACACAACAGCAGCAAGTTCTAAATCGTGTGTCAGGTAGTTCATCTCATGCGGCCTTAACTGCCGTGAGGCGTATGCTACAACATTCTGGTGCTGCATCAAAACACACCCCAACCCTTTTAGAGATGCATCACAATACACTTCAAACGATTCACTTGGTTCAGGTAATACCAATACAGGTGCAGTAGTCAACCTGTGCTTCAATGCCTGGAAACTCTCTTCACATTCTGGAGTCCAGATAAAAGGTGTATCCTTCCTAGTCAACTTAGTTAAAGGTAAGGCGAACTGTGAAAATCCTTTAATGAATCTGGGATAATACCCCGCCAAACCTAAGAAACTTCTGCTCTGTCACTGAAGTTGGTCGCTCCCAATTCATCACTGCTTCCACCTTAGCAGGATCCACAGCTATCCCCTGCTTACTCACCACGTGGCCGAGAAACTTCACTTCACTCTTCCAGAACTCACATTTAGATAACTTAGCATATAACTTCCTGTCTCTCAGAATTTGCAGCACAGTTCGCAAATGATCAGCATGTTCCTCTTCAGTCTTAGAATAAACAAGAATGTCATCAATGAAGACAATAACAAACTTGTCCAGATACGGTCGAAAAATCCTGTTCATATAATCCATAAATACTGCCGGGGCATTAGTTAACCCGAAAGACATCACTGTATACTCATAATGACCATAATGGGTTCTGAAAGTAGTTTTCGGAATATCCTCGTCTCTAACCCTTATCTGATGATATCCGGATCGCAGGTCAATCTTAGAAAACACACTGGCACCCTGTAGCTGATCCATTAGATCATCGATTCTAGGCAACGGATATTTATTCTTCACAGTGATCTTATTCAATTGCCGATAATCGACACACAGCCGCATACTCCCATCCTTCTTCTTTACCAGTAACACTGGCGCTCCCCACGGAGAAACACTTGGTCGGATAAAATGCTTACCCAACAGATCTTCCAGCTGAGCTTTCAGTTCAGCCATTTCTAAAGGTGACATCCTATAAGGAGTAATTGAAATCGGACCGGCTCCAGGCACCAACTCAATTTCGAATTCAACTTTCCGATTAGGTGGAAATTCATTAATATCATCTGGAAACACATCTGAAAATTTACATACAACGGGAATCTGCTCTAAACTCTGATCATCACCTGATACTCCCGCAGTTAATAACATAATACCCTGACATTCGGTTCCATAACAGTTTACTATCATAGAATTTAAATAGTAACTATTCACCACAACCGGTGCTTCTGACCCTTCTGGCATAAACTGTACTGGCTTCTCAAAACAATCAAGCAAAACATGATTCTTAAATAACCAATCTCCCGACTATTACAGCGTCACCTGCCTGCAGGATACATTGTGTCCCCTGTCACCAATACTGAGCCTCACCTTGCAGTTGATAAGTTCTAAATTCAACTCATTACTTCTCAGGAACCTGTTGGGCCTGCAACGACCGTTCCATAGCTTGAATCCAATTATCTGCATCAGTGGGATTTGAGGTTCCCCTAAAAGTTGGAGGGCGAACTTTCAGAAATATAGCAAGTGTCATAGGACCATCCTCATCATTATTGTTCCCGTGATTACCCTGGTTTATCTTATTACCTAGTGCCTCAGCTGTTGCCTGCATAGCTGCAGCCATATTTCCCAAGGCAGCCATAAAGTCTACTGGATCAGTCCCTGTGGGTACAGGAGTAACGGTGCCTGTCCTACCTCTACCTCGCCCGCGACCGCGTCCGCGAGTCGACATCTGGTTCTTATACACACTAAACAAGTGATATTAAGTTGATCAGTCTTAATATCGCAGGTTTAATGCTTTAGTTCCAAATGCATGCTCACAAACGTTTATGCCATTTATATCAATCAGATATCCTAATAGCACATACACACATATACAGAGAATGCACAGAAGCACAATCAGTCCGTCTTTCAGGCTCTATAGGAACGAACTGCTCTGATACCATAATGTAACACCCTACCACACTAAGCTTTACGCTTAAGCCGTAAAACAGAGGTGGTGTGGTATTACGACCTCTAAAATAGAATGAGTACATATAATAGCAGAAGAATTATAATATGCTAGGAGCCTTGAAGAATAGGAGAAATAAAATTCGCAAGATAAAAGCGCAACGCTCAAGGAACGAGTTAACTTGCGTGCTAAGAAAACTGTAACTGTCAAACATAAGATAACAGAAGTAGGAATAGAGTGCCAAAGATACAAAATAACAAGCTCCTGACTCAGCCTGCGAAGTCAAGACTGGCTGGAGAATATTTACACATATATACATACATATCCAAAACCCAAAAGTACATATACACAATCCTGCCTCTCCATAAACCTCTAAGAGGATCAAAAAGAATAAGTCATGCGGAGAGAAAGCTAAGTACATATATATACATCATAGCATAACAAAATATCCCAGTAACCACTCCGCTTCAAGAGTCCAGAAGCCTAACGAGATGCCTCTCGACCTGCATCTGAAAAATAACAACATAGTATGGAATGAGAACCGGAGGTTCTCAGTATGGTAAAGGTGCCACACACATAATATATAAGGTCCTGGGAATGCCGGAGGCAATCCTAGAACACCGACACTCAGATTATAGAGCTTAAAGTATTAAACAGAAGCCATAAAGGGTGGTTCACTAAGGATATTTAGACCTAACTTAACTTAACCGTAATTCTAAATCCCATTTTTGCCATTCCTCCATACCTCCAACTCCATCATGCATTTCACAGACAGATAGACAGATAAAGGCAAACACAAGAAGGTTACAACTATTGCAGGTAGCAAATACACATTTAGCATGACAAATACAGATAGGCACACCCAATTAGAGCACAAGCAAGTAATTCAAGTAATATGCATATGATGCATGCCTGTCCTATGGCTGATGAGGCTCATCTGTCGGTTATCCAGCCAACCCGACAAGTCTGAATTGTCCTTAGACTGTCCCCCGACGTGCATCCCCAAGAGTCTATGCATAGATTTTTCTCAAATAATCAATATTGCTCAATGGGGGTAACATTCCCGGGAATTTATATAGTGCCCGGTCACACTTACGTCGTAGGGTCAACAGAGTATCGAGTTTTCGACCTGGTACACGTGGTGGCAAGCCACGGCACTTAATCCAGGGAATCTCGTATCTCAGATTATTCAAATTCATAAGCCATATAAATAATTCAATTATAATTCATCAACATCCACATCATTCTCAATTGCATCTCATTCATCATCATACATTAAACATATTCAATCCTTATCCTTCATTATATCACCTCCCATTCCATCCATCAATAGTTTCAATTCAAAACATAATTCATTCTTTTCTAAGAATCAAACTTCAAACTTAAAACATACTCACTATCTTAAAAACTCAAAATCAAACCATATAACCTTTAAATCTAAATCTCTTTTAAATAATCATCTAAATAAAATCTCTAATTTTTTATAAAATTTCGGCAGCATCTCCTCTAAAACTCGGACTTTGCCACCCTTTTCGGGTCCAAACCTGCTTTCTTTTCAATTCAACATACCCTTCCTCATCATCATAATAGTCACCACAATAAATCTACTTCAGATTAACAATTATATTCATACAATATTCAAATCTAACAACCAAAATTCAACTAAGAATCATAGTTCACTAATCCTAGGCTTCTAACACAAAATATGTCAAATCAATAATTCACCAAATCATTAGCACTAAACCAACCATGTTCATCAACAATAACATTCACCATCCAAGATTAATAACTAATTATCCAATAAACTTCAACCAAATATATTCATCGACAAATTACTAAACATTAAACATACACCTGCATTCCAACTTATCCAATGGCCGTCTAGCCTAAGTTTTCACAGAACATTATATATTAAATGCAAGAAACCTAAACCATACCTTAGCCGATTTCCACGTAACGACCAAAGCTATTTATTCAAAACCAAGACAACCCCTCAAAACTCAACTAATCCGCTTTCTCCAAGTTCCAGTATTCACAATTTCAAGCTCCAATTATTTATTCACAACCTAATACACATTTATAACACATATATACCCAATTTAATACTCAAAGCTCAAATTCAGTAAAATTAAAATAGAATTATGGTATCCTCACCTTATCCAAGCTTCACATAAGCAAGAGTAAACGTTTTCCTCAAGTTAATTGGATCCTAAAACATCAGAAATCAAAGGAATTTAACATCTCTTCCAATTATTTGAAAATTGGGGGAAAAGAATGGCTGGAAGTGATTAGTGGCTTACCAAAGAAATTGTTCCGGTAGAAATGTAGAGCTCGACGCGGTGAACACGTGGCCGCAAATGGTGCGGCAATCGGAGCTCGGACGGAGAAGTTACGGGAGCGGGAACTCACCGTAAGTGTTTCGGGAATGTTTTCCCTTCTTTTTCTTCCCTGGAGCGCTGCTGCCTCTATTGCGTGTTGTGAAGGAAATGAGCTCCGTGCTTATTTAATATGTTGGTCCGGTTGGACCGACGGCCCGGTTCGGGTCCGGTTCAACCGGTTCGGCTCGTTCGGTCCAATTTTAGACCGTTTTCTTCGAAATTGGTGTCAAAATTCTCGTTTCGATGAGCTCTATCCTAATTTAATATAATATTCACATTTCTAATCCTCCTTATTAAAAACTAATTTACTAACTAATTTAACCGGGGTTTACATCCTACCCACCTAATAAAGAATTTTGCCCTCAAAATTCAAATCTAGTTACCTGAAAAGAGATTTGGATAGTCCTTTCGCATATCTGATTCGAGTTCCCAGGTATGTTCCTCGATACCAGCTCGACTCCAAGCTATTTTTACCAATGATACTTCCCTTCCTCGTAATCGTTTAACACTGGTGTCATCAATTCTTACCGGGGCTACTGGAAGTGTTAGATCTCCTCTCACTTGGATTGGTTCTGGTTCTAGAACATGACTTGCATCAGGAGTATACTTCCGAAGCTGTGATACATGAAATACATCGTGCAAATTCGAAAGGTATGACGGTAAGGCAATTCTATAAGCCACTGGCCCAATTCTCTTCAGAATCTCAAACGGTCCAATATAACGAGGATTCAGTTTTTTGGTCTTAATAGCTCTTCCCACGCCAGTGGTTGGTGTAACTTTCAAAAAGACATGTTCTCCTTCTTCGAATTCCAAAGGCTTTCGCCTCTGATCAGCATAGCTCTTCTGGCGGCTTTGGGCTATAAGCATTCGACTACGAATCTTCTTTATCTGCTCAGTCGTTTCAGCTATCATTTCAGGCCCTAATAAACTCCTTTCTCCAGTTTCATACCAACATAGTGGAGACTGACATTTTCTGCCATACAGAGCCTCATATGGAGCCATTCCGATGCTCGCATGATAGCTATTATTATAAGCAAATTCTATCAATGGCATATACCGATCCCAACTCGCAGGCTGGTCCAAAACACAAGCCCTTAGCATATCCTCCAAGGTCTGAATAGTTCTTTCTGACTGACCATCTGTCTGAGAGTGATACGCAGTACTCAAGCTTAACTGAGTCCCAAATGCACGCTGAAAAGCTCCCCAGAATCTTGATGTGAAACGAGGATCTCTGTCAGATATGATAGTAGAAGGCACACCATGCAACCTGACAATCTCTTTGATATACATTCGAGCCAATTCCTCCATTGTGCAACTTATTCGGATAGGAAGAAAATGAGCTGATTTTTTTAGTCGATCCACAACCACCCAAATAGCGTCACAACTAGATCGGGTTCTAGGCAAACCTATCACAAAATCCATTGCGATACTCTCCCATTTCCATTGTGGAATCTCCAAAGGCTGAAGGGTCCCTGATGGTCTCTGATGCTCAATCTTAACCTTCTGACACGTTAAACATTTAGATACATGCAATGCCACATCATTCTTCATACCTGGCCACCAGAACATCGCTTTCAGATCCTGATACATTTTAGTGCTCCCTGGGTGAATTGAAAACCCGCTCTTATGAGCTTCCTTCAAGATACTTTGTCGCAGGTCTCCAACATCAGGCACAATAATCCGGTTCTTGAACCTCCATAAACCATCATGACCTTCTGACATTCTCCACTGTTTTCCCTGTTCAACTGCTGGTAGTACCTTACGTAACGCTTCACTATCTTGATGAGCCTTCAGAAGTTCTGATTTAAAATCACTTGAAATCTGCAACTGACTCAAACACAAAATTCCAGATTCTTCTCTAATTCCCAACTTCAAATCTTGAAATGCCTTTAGTAATTCTTCTTCCCGTAGCATCATCCAAGCTGCATATAAAGATTTTCGACTCAAGGCGTCCGCCACAACGTTCGCTTTTCCTGGATGATAATTCAATTCAAAATCATAATCTTTCAGAAGCTCCATCCACCTCCTCTGACGCATATTCAACTCTTTCTGCTCAAAAAGATACTTCAAACTCTTATGGTCTGAAAAAACAAGAAACTTAACACCATAGAGGTAGTGCCTCCAAATCTTTAAAGCAAACACAACAGCAGCAAGTTCTAAATCGTGTGTCAGGTAGTTCATCTCATGCGGCCTTAACTGCCGTGAGGCGTATGCTACAACATTCTGGTGCTGCATCAAAACACACCCCAACCCTTTTAGAGATGCATCACAATACACTTCAAACGATTCACTTGGTTCAGGTAATACCAATACAGGTGCAGTAGTCAACCTGTGCTTCAATGCCTGGAAACTCTCTTCACATTCTGGAGTCCAGATAAAAGGTGTATCCTTCCTAGTCAACTTAGTTAAAGGTAAGGCGAACTGTGAAAATCCTTTAATGAATCTGGGATAATACCCCGCCAAACCTAAGAAACTTCTGCTCTGTCACTGAAGTTGGTCGCTCCCAATTCATCACTGCTTCCACCTTAGCAGGATCCACAGCTATCCCCTGCTTACTCACCACGTGGCCGAGAAACTTCACTTCACTCTTCCAGAACTCACATTTAGATAACTTAGCATATAACTTCCTGTCTCTCAGAATTTGCAGCACAGTTCGCAAATGATCAGCATGTTCCTCTTCAGTCTTAGAATAAACAAGAATGTCATCAATGAAGACAATAACAAACTTGTCCAGATACGGTCGAAAAATCCTGTTCATATAATCCATAAATACTGCCGGGGCATTAGTTAACCCGAAAGACATCACTGTATACTCATAATGACCATAATGGGTTCTGAAAGTAGTTTTCGGAATATCCTCGTCTCTAACCCTTATCTGATGATATCCGGATCGCAGGTCAATCTTAGAAAACACACTGGCACCCTGTAGCTGATCCATTAGATCATCGATTCTAGGCAACGGATATTTATTCTTCACAGTGATCTTATTCAATTGCCGATAATCGACACACAGCCGCATACTCCCATCCTTCTTCTTTACCAGTAACACTGGCGCTCCCCACGGAGAAACACTTGGTCGGATAAAATGCTTACCCAACAGATCTTCCAGCTGAGCTTTCAGTTCAGCCATTTCTAAAGGTGACATCCTATAAGGAGTAATTGAAATCGGACCGGCTCCAGGCACCAACTCAATTTCGAATTCAACTTTCCGATTAGGTGGAAATTCATTAATATCATCTGGAAACACATCTGAAAATTTACATACAACGGAAATCTGCGCTAAACTCTGATCATCACCTGATACTCCCGCAGTTAATAACATAATACCCTGACATTCGGTTCCATAACAGTTTACTATCATAGAATTTAAATAGTAACTATTCACCACAACCGGTGCTTCTGACCCTTCTGGCATAAACTGTACTGGCTTCTCAAAACAATCAAGCAAAACATGATTCTTAAATAACCAATCTCCCGACTATTACAGCGTCACCTGCCTGCAGGATACATTGTGTCCCCTGTCACCAATACTGAGCCTCACCTTGCAGTTGATAAGTTCTAAATTCAACTCATTACTTCTCAGGAACCTGTTGGGCCTGCAACGACCGTTCCATAGCTTGAATCCAATTATCTGCATCAGTGGGATTTGAGGTTCCCCTAAAAGTTGGAGGGCGAACTTTCAGAAATATAGCAAGTGTCATAGGACCATCCTCATCATTATTGTTCCCGTGATTACCCTGGTTTATCTTATTACCTAGTGCCTCAGCTGTTGCCTGCATAGCTGCAGCCATATTTCCCAAGGCAGCCATAAAGTCTACTGGATCAGTCCCTGTGGGTACAGGAGTAACGGTGCCTGTCCTACCTCTACCTCGCCCGCGACCGCGTCCGCGAGTCGACATCTGGTTCTTATACACACTAAACAAGTGATATTAAGTTGATCAGTCTTAATATCGCAGGTTTAATGCTTTAGTTCCAAATGCATGCTCACAAACGTTTATGCCATTTATATCAATCAGATATCCTAATAGCACATACACACATATACAGAGAATGCACAGAAGCACAATCAGTCCGTCTTTCAGGCTCTATAGGAACGAACTGCTCTGATACCATAATGTAACACCCTACCACACTAAGCTTTACGCTTAAGCCGTAAAACAGAGGTGGTGTGGTATTACGACCTCTAAAATAGAATGAGTACATATAATAGCAGAAGAATTATAATATGCTAGGAGCCTTGAAGAATAGGAGAAATAAAATTCGCAAGATAAAAGCGCAACGCTCAAGGAACGAGTTAACTTGCGTGCTAAGAAAACTGTAACTGTCAAACATAAGATAACAGAAGTAGGAATAGAGTGCCAAAGATACAAAATAACAAGCTCCTGACTCAGCCTGCGAAGTCAAGACTGGCCGGAGAATATTTACACATATATACATACATATCCAAAACCCAAAAGTACATATACACAATCCTGCCTCTCCATAAACCTCTAAGAGGATCAAAAAGAATAAGTCATGCGGAGAGAAAGCTAAGTACATATATATACATCATAGCATAACAAAATATCCCAGTAACCACTCCGCTTCAAGAGTCCAGAAGCCTAACGAGATGCCTCTCGACCTGCATCTGAAAAATAACAACATAGTATGGAATGAGAACCGGAGGTTCTCAGTATGGTAAAGGTGCCACACACATAATATATAAGGTCCTGGGAATGCCGGAGGCAATCCTAGAACACCGACACTCAGATTATAGAGCTTAAAGTATTAAACAGAAGCCATAAAGGGTGGTTCACTAAGGATATTTAGACCTAACTTAACTTAACCGTAATTCTAAATCCCATTTTTGCCATTCCTCCATACCTCCAACTCCATCATGCATTTCACAGACAGATAGACAGATAAAGGCAAACACAAGAAGGTTACAACTATTGCAGGTAGCAAATACACATTTAGCATGACAAATACAGATAGGCACACCCAATTAGAGCACAAGCAAGTAATTCAAGTAATATGCATATGATGCATGCCTGTCCTATGGCTGATGAGGCTCATCTGTCGGTTATCCAGCCAACCCGACAAGTCTGAATTGTCCTTAGACTGTCCCCCGACGTGCATCCCCAAGAGTCTAGGCATAGATTTTTCTCAAATAATCATTATTGCTCAATGGGGGTAACATTCCCGGGAATTTATATAGTGCCCGGTCACACTTACGTCGTAGGGTCAACAGAGTATCGAGTTTTCGACCTGGTACACGTGGTGGCAAGCCACGGCACTTAATCCAGGGAATCTCGTATCTCAGATTATTCAAATTCATAAGCCATATAAATAATTCAATTATAATTCATCAACATCCACATCATTCTCAATTGCATCTCATTCATCATCATACATTAAACATATTCAATCCTTATCCTTCATTATATCACCTCCCATTCCATCCATCAATAGTTTCAATTCAAAACATAATTCATTCTTTTCTAAGAATCAAACTTCAAACTTAAAACATACTCACTATCTTAATAACTCAAAATCAAACCATATAACCTTTAAATCTAAATCTCTTTTAAATAATCATCTAAATAAAATCTCTAATTTTTTATAAAATTTCGGCAGCATCTCCTCTAAAACTCGGACTTTGCCACCCTTTTCGGGTCCAAACCTGCTTTCTTTTCAATTCAACATACCCTTCCTCATCATCATAATAGTCACCACAATAAATCTACTTCAGATTAACAATTATATTCATACAATATTCAAATCTAACAACCAAAATTCAACTAAGAATCATAGTTCACTAATCCTAGGCTTCTAACACAAAATATGTCAAATCAATAATTCACCAAATCATTAGCACTAAACCAACCATGTTCATCAACAATAACATTCACCATCCAAGATTAATAACTAATTATCCAATAAACTTCAACCAAATATATTCATCGACAAATTACTAAACATTAAACATACACCTGCATTCCAACTTATCCAATGGCCGTCTAGCCTAAGTTTTCACAGAACATTATATATTAAATGCAAGAAACCTAAACCATACCTTAGCCGATTTCCACGTAACGACCAAAGCTATTTATTCAAAACCAAGACAACCCCTCAAAACTCAACTAATCCGCTTTCTCCAAGTTCCAGTATTCACAATTTCAAGCTCCAATTATTTATTCACAACCTAATACACATTTATAACACATATATACCCAATTTAATACTCAAAGCTCAAATTCAGTAAAATTAAAATAGAATTATGGTATCCTCACCTTATCCAAGCTTCACATAAGCAAGAGTAAACGTTTTCCTCAAGTTAATTGGATCCTAAAACATCAGAAATCAAAGGAATTTAACATCTCTTCCAATTATTTGAAAATTGGGGGAAAAGAATGGCTGGAAGTGATTAGTGGCTTACCAAAGAAATTGTTCCGGTAGAAATGTAGAGCTCGACGCGGTGAACGCGTGGCCGCAAATGGTGCGGCAATCGGAGCTCGGACGGAGAAGTTACGGGAGCGGGAACTCACCGTAAGTGTTTCGGGAATGTTTTCCCTTCTTTTTCTTCCCTGGAGCGCTGCTGCCTCTATTGCGTGTTGTGAAGGAAATGAGCTCCGTGCTCATTTAATATGTTGGTCCGGTTGGACCGACGGCCCGGTTCGGGTCCGGTTCAACCGGTTCGGCTCGTTCGGTCCAATTTTAGACCGTTTTCTTCGAAATTGGTGTCAAAATTCTCGTTTCGATGAGCTCTATCCTAATTTAATATAATATTCACATTTCTAATCCTCCTTATTAAAAACTAATTTACTAACTAATTTAACCGGGGTTTACATCCTACCCACCTAATAAAGAATTTTGCCCTCAAAATTCAAATCTAGTTACCTGAAAAGAGATTTGGATAGTCCTTTCGCATATCTGATTCGAGTTCCCAGGTATGTTCCTCGATACCAGCTCGACTCCAAGCTATTTTTACCAATGATACTTCCCTTCCTCGTAATCGTTTAACACTGGTGTCATCAATTCTTACCGGGGCTACTGGAAGTGTTAGATCTCCTCTCACTTGGATTGGTTCTGGTTCTAGAACATGACTTGCATCAGGAGTATACTTCCGAAGCTGTGATACATGAAATACATCGTGCAAATTCGAAAGGTATGACGGTAAGGCAATTCTATAAGCCACTGGCCCAATTCTCTTCAGAATCTCAAACGGTCCAATATAACGAGGATTCAGTTTTTTGGTCTTAATAGCTCTTCCCACGCCAGTGGTTGGTGTAACTTTCAAAAAGACATGTTCTCCTTCTTCGAATTCCAAAGGCTTTCGCCTCTGATCAGCATAGCTCTTCTGGCGGCTTTGGGCTATAAGCATTCGACTACGAATCTTCTTTATCTGCTCAGTCATTTCAGCTATCATTTCAGGCCCTAATAAACTCCTTTCTCCAGTTTCATACCAACATAGTGGAGACTGACATTTTCTGCCATACAGAGCCTCATATGGAGCCATTCCGATGCTCGCATGATAGCTATTATTATAAGCAAATTCTATCAATGGCATATACCGATCCCAACTCGTAGGCTGGTCCAAAACACAAGCCCTTAGCATATCCTCCAAGGTCTGAATAGTTCTTTCTGACTGACCATCTGTCTGAGGGTGATACGCAGTACTCAAGCTTAACTGAGTCCCAAATGCACGCTGAAAAGCTCCCCAGAATCTTGATGTGAAACGAGGATCTCTGTCAGATATGATAGTAGAAGGCACACCATGCAACCTGACAATCTCTTTGATATACATTCGAGCCAATTCCTCCATTGTGCAACTTATTCGGATAGGAAGAAAATGAGCTGATTTTTTTAGTCGATCCACAACCACCCAAATAGCGTCACAACTAGATCGGGTTCTAGGCAAACCTATCACAAAATCCATTGCGATACTCTCCCATTTCCATTGTGGAATCTCCAAAGGCTGAAGGGTCCCTGATGGTCTCTGATGCTCAATCTTAACCTTCTGACACGTTAAACATTTAGATACATGCAATGCCACATCATTCTTCATACCTGGCCACCAGAACATCGCTTTCAGATCCTGATACATTTTAGTGCTCCCTGGGTGAATTGAAAACCCGCTCTTATGAGCTTCCTTCAAGATACTTTGTCGCAGGTCTCCAACATCAGGCACAATAATCCGGTTCTTGAACCTCCATAAACCATCATGACCTTCTGACATTCTCCACTGTTTTCCCTGTTCAACTGCTGGTAGTACCTTACGTAACGCTTCACTATCTTGATGAGCCTTCAGAAGTTCTGATTTAAAATCACTTGAAATCTGCAACTGACTCAAACACAAAATTCCAGATTCTTCTCTAATTCCCAACTTCAAATCTTGAAATGCCTTTAGTAATTCTTCTTCCCGTAGCATCATCCAAGCTGCATATAAAGATTTTCGACTCAAGGCGTCCGCCACAACGTTCGCTTTTCCTGGATGATAATTCAATTCAAAATCATAATCTTTCAAAAGCTCCATCCACCTCCTCTGACGCATATTCAACTCTTTCTACTCAAAAAGATACTTCAAACTCTTATGGTCTGAAAAAACAAGAAACTTAACACCATAGAGGTAGTGCCTCCAAATCTTTAAAGCAAACACAACAGCAGCAAGTTCTAAATCGTGTGTCAGGTAGTTCATCTCATGCGGCCTTAACTGCCGTGAGGCGTATGCTACAACATTCTGGTGCTGCATCAAAACACACCCCAACCCTTTTAGAGATGCATCACAATACACTTCAAACGATTCACTTGGTTCAGGTAATACCAATATAGGTGCAGTAGTCAACCTGTGCTTCAATGCCTGGAAACTCTCTTCATTCTGGAGTCCAGATAAAAGGTGTATCCTTCCTAGTCAACTTAGTTAAAGGTAAGGCGAACTGTGAAAATCCTTTAATGAATCTGGGATAATACCCCGCCAAACCTAAGAAACTTCTGCTCTGTCACTGAAGTTGGTCGCTCCCAATTCATCACTGCTTCCACCTTAGCAGGATCCACAGCTATCCCCTGCTTACTCACCACGTGGCCGAGAAACTTCACTTCACTCTTCCAGAACTCACATTTAGATAACTTAGCATATAACTTCCTGTCTCTCAGAATTTGCAGCACAGTTCGCAAATGATCAGCATGTTCCTCTTCAGTCTTAGAATAAACAAGAATGTCATCAATGAAGACAATAACAAACTTGTCCAGATACGGTCGAAAAATCCTGTTCATATAATCCATAAATACTGCCGGGGCATTAGTTAACCCGAAAGACATCACTGTATACTCATAATGACCATAATGGGTTCTGAAAGTAGTTTTCGGAATATCCTCGTCTCTAACCCTTATCTGATGATATCCGGATCGCAGGTCAATCTTAGAAAACACACTGGCACCCTGTAGCTGATCCATTAGATCATCGATTCTAGGCAACGGATATTTATTCTTCACAGTGATCTTATTCAATTGCCGATAATCGACACACAGCCGCATACTCCCATCCTTCTTCTTTACCAGTAACACTGGCGCTCCCCACGGAGAAACACTTGGTCGGATAAAATGCTTACCCAACAGATCTTCCAGCTGAGCTTTCAGTTCAGCCATTTCTAAAGGTGACATCCTATAAGGAGTAATTGAAATCGGACCGGCTCCAGGCACCAACTCAATTTCGAATTCAACTTTCCGATTAGGTGGAAATTCATTAATATCATCTGGAAACACATCTGAAAATTTACATACAACGGGAATCTGCGCTAAACTCTGATCATCACCTGATACTCCCGCAGTTAATAACATAATACCCTGACATTCGGTTCCATAACAGTTTACTATCATAGAATTTAAATAGTAACTATTCACCACAACCGGTGCTTCTGACCCTTCTGGCATAAACTGTACTGGCTTCTCAAAACAATCAAGCAAAACATGATTCTTAAATAACCAATCTCCCGACTATTACAGCGTCACCTGCCTGCAGGATACATTGTGTCCCCTGTCACCAATACTGAGCCTCACCTTGCAGTTGATAAGTTCTAAATTCAACTCATTACTTCTCAGGAACCTGTTGGGCCTGCAACGACCGTTCCATAGCTTGAATCCAATTATCTGCATCAGTGGGATTTGAGGTTCCCCTAAAAGTTGGAGGGCAAACTTTCAGAAATATAGCAAGTGTCATAGGACCATCCTCATCATTATTGTTCCCGTGATTACCCTGGTTTATCTTATTACCTAGTGCCTCAGCTGTTGCCTGCATAGCTGCAGCCATATTTCCCAAGGCAGCCATAAAGTCTACTGGATCAGTCCCTGTGGGTACAGGAGTAACGGTGCCTGTCCTACCTCTACCTCGCCCGCGACCGCGTCCGCGAGTCGACATCTGGTTCTTATACACACTAAACAAGTGATATTAAGTTGATCAGTCTTAATATCGCAGGTTTAATGCTTTAGTTCCAAATGCATGCTCACAAACGTTTATGCCATTTATATCAATCAGATATCCTAATAGCACATACACACATATACAGAGAATGCACAGAAGCACAATCAGTCCGTCTTTCAGGCTCTATAGGAACGAACTGCTCTGATACCATAATGTAACACCCTACCACACTAAGCTTTACGCTTAAGCCGTAAAACAGAGGTGGTGTGGTATTACGACCTCTAAAATAGAATGAGTACATATAATAGCAGAAGAATTATAATATGCTAGGAGCCTTGAAGAATAGGAGAAATAAAATTCGCAAGATAAAAGCGCAACGCTCAAGGAACGAGTTAACTTGCGTGCTAAGAAAACTGTAACTGTCAAACATAAGATAACAGAAGTAGGAATAGAGTGCCAAAGATACAAAATAACAAGCTCCTGACTCAGCCTGCGAAGTCAAGACTGGCCGGAGAATATTTACACATATATACATACATATCCAAAACCCAAAAGTACATATACACAATCCTGCCTCTCCATAAACCTCTAAGAGGATCAAAAAGAATAAGTCATGCGGAGAGAAAGCAAAGTACATATATATACATCATAGCATAACAAAATATCCCAGTAACCACTCCGCTTCAAGAGTCCAGAAGCCTAACGAGATGCCTCTCGACCTGCATCTGAAAAATAACAACATAGTATGGAATGAGAACCGGAGGTTCTCAGTATGGTAAAGGTGCCACACACATAATATATAAGGTCCTGGGAATGCCGGAGGCAATCCTAGAACACCGACACTCAGATTATAGAGCTTAAAGTATTAAACAGAAGCCATAAAGGGTGGTTCACTAAGGATATTTAGACCTAACTTAACTTAACCGTAATTCTAAATCCCATTTTTGCCATTCCTCCATACCTCCAACTCCATCATGCATTTCACAGACAGATAGACAGATAAAGGCAAACACAAGAAGGTTACAACTATTGCAGGTAGCAAATACACATTTAGCATGACAAATACAGATAGGCACACCCAATTAGAGCACAAGCAAGTAATTCAAGTAATATGCATATGATGCATGCCTGTCCTATGGCTGATGAGGCTCATCTGTCGGTTATCCAGCCAACCCGACAAGTCTGAATTGTCCTTAGACTGTCCCCCGACGTGCATCCCCAAGAGTCTATGCATAGATTTTTCTCAAATAATCAATATTGCTCAATGGGGGTAACATTCCCGGGAATTTATATAGTGCCCGGTCACACTTACGTCGTAGGGTCAACAGAGTATCGAGTTTTCAACCTGGTACACGTGGTGGCAAGCCACGGCACTTAATCCAGGGAATCTCGTATCTCAGATTATTCAAATTCATAAGCCATATAAATAATTCAATTATAATTCATCAACATCCACATCATTCTCAATTGCATCTCATTCATCATCATACATTAAACATATTCAATCCTTATCCTTCATTATATCACCTCCCATTCCATCCATCAATAGTTTCAATTCAAAACATAATTCATTCTTTTCTAAGAATCAAACTTCAAACTTAAAACATACTCACTATCTTAATAACTCAAAATCAAACCATATAACCTTTAAATCTAAATCTCTTTTAAATAATCATCTAAATAAAATCTCTAATTTTTTATAAAATTTCGGCAGCATCTCCTCTAAAACTCGGACTTTGCCACCCTTTTCGGGTCCAAACCTGCTTTCTTTTCAATTCAACATACCCTTCCTCATCATCATAATAGTCACCACAATAAATCTACTTCAGATTAACAATTATATTCATACAATATTCAAATCTAACAACCAAAATTCAACTAAGAATCATAGTTCACTAATCCTAGGCTTCTAACACAAAATATGTCAAATCAATAATTCACCAAATCATTAGCACTAAACCAACCATGTTCATCAACAATAACATTCACCATCCAAGATTAATAACTAATTATCCAATAAACTTCAACCAAATATATTCATCGACAAATTACTAAACATTAAACATACACCTGCATTCCAACTTATCCAATGGCCGTCTAGCCTAAGTTTTCACAGAACATTATATATTAAATGCAAGAAACCTAAACCATACCTTAGCCGATTTCCACGTAACGACCAAAGCTATTTATTCAAAACCAAGACAACCCCTCAAAACTCAACTAATCCGCTTTCTCCAAGTTCCAGTATTCACAATTTCAAGCTCCAATTATTTATTCACAACCTAATACACATTTATAACACATATATACCCAATTTAATACTCAAAGCTCAAATTCAGTAAAATTAAAATAGAATTATGGTATCCTCACCTTATCCAAGCTTCACATAAGCAAGAGTAAACGTTTTCCTCAAGTTAATTGGATCCTAAAACATCAGAAATCAAAGGAATTCAACATCTCTTCCAATTATTTGAAAATTGGGGGAAAAGAATGGCTGGAAGTGATTAGTGGCTTACCAAAGAAATTGTTCCGGTAGAAATGTAGAGCTCGACGCGGTGAACGCGTGGCCGCAAACGGTGCGGTAATCGGAGCTCGGACGGAGAAGTTACGGGAGCGGGAACTCACCGTAAGTGTTTCGGGAATGTTTTCCCTTCTTTTTCTTCCCTGGAGCGCTGCTGCCTCTATTGCGTGTTGTGAAGGAAATGAGCTTCGTGCTCATTTAATATGTTGGTCCGGTTGGACCGACGGCCCGGTTCGGGTCCGGTTCAACCGGTTCGGCTCGTTCGGTCCAATTTTAGACCGTTTTCTTCGAAATTGGTGTCAAAATTCTCGTTTCGATGAGCTCTATCCTAATTTAATATAATATTCACATTTCTAATCCTCCTTATTAAAAACTAATTTACTAACTAATTTAACCGGGGTTTACACTTTCTATTTTTGATAAAAAAAAAAGGTACTTATTTCTTTATTAACTTATATAATATTTATTGAATAGTCACAGTTACGTAAAATTTTTTTGTCATAATATTTGAACAAAAAAAATTATTATTTTAAGAAAAACTAATAATATATTTTTAATTATATTTTTAATACAAAATAATAAATTTTAAATATTTTTTAAATAATATATATTAACTAAAATAATATAATTATTTCAAATAATATATTTTAAATATAGTAAAGTAACATATTTTAATAAAAAAATTGTTAATAAAAAAATTATATAAATATTTTTTTATATAATTTTTTATTCACACAAAATAAAATTATTATATGTTTGTTTGTTTCTTACGTTGTATATATGTTTTTTAAATTAAATTTATATAATACAAAATATTTTATCATTCACTTCATATTTAATGTTATTATATAAAATAAAATTATATATATATATATATATATATATATATATATGAATTAAATTTATATAACACAAAATTTTTTATTATTGTGTTTATATTTAATATTATAATTTTGTTTTACACAAAATAAAATTTATTTAAATTTTAATATTATATAAATAATATATATTTAATATTATTTTTTTTAAGATTCTAATATATTTTTTTTAATTTATTACATAGATTTTTAACTTATTTTTCATGTATTATTTATTTTAATTCTAAAGCCCAGTAATTTTTTTGTTGTACAGATATGTTGCTTTTAATATTTATATACTTTTTTTTGTTTCGGCCCAATATCTGAAATTTATAAAAAAATTTAAAATTTATAAAGAAAAAATGGTTAACCTGATTAAAAGGTTACCTTTTTAAATTCAGACCATTCAAATAAAATATAATAAATAAAGACTTCAGATTTAACAAATTAACAAAAGATGTGCAGCACTCCATACTTAGTAAGGAGCGTTTAAGGATGAGCCGTAATTCTTAATCAATTGAGATAATTAGTCAATTAGTTAGAGTTTTTCTTTCAAACTAAGGGTTGATTGGTTTGGGTATTTTTATTTTTATTTTTTATGAAAATAAAAATAAAGCATAAAAATATGATTAATTAAATATTTTAAAATTTTTAATAAAAATATTTTCTTTTAAAAAAAGAGTAAGTTAAAAATGTTATTTTTATATTTCAATATTTTCAGTTTTAACTTTTGAAATATTTTCAATTCAAAATACGGTATTTTTTATTTTGGGATAAATGTTTAAATTTCTCATACTCTTTTTTATATATTTTTTTTTTGTTTAATTATTCTATTAATTTTTATAGTTTTGCAAAATTTTCAATTGGTTCTTATATATATATATATTTTAATTGAGTCTTTCTATCAAATTTTTTTTAATTGGTCCCTATATATATTTTTTTTATTTCAGTTTTTATACCAATTTTTTTTAGTTGGATCCCTATAAAATTAAGCCAATTATTATTAAGAGAAACTTAATTAAAAAAAATTGGTATAGGGATCCAATTAAAAAAATATATATATAAAGACCTAATTAAAAATTTTATAAAACTATAAAGATCAATAGAATAATTAAACTTTTTTTTTTCTCACGTCACATTCACGTGGTGTACTTTCACGCTAGGTTTTTTCTATTGTTCTTTACCGTCACAGTTTTACATATCAACTCCACCCTTCTCTACCCGTTTTGTTGATAAGGTATTTAATTTTTTATCTCCGATTTATATATACATTTCTTGAAAAGATAAAGATTTTTTTTTAATTTTATTTGATCCTTTTAATTTTTATTTATTTTAGACTTAATTTTTGTATCTTTGTACTATATAAACAAAAAGTAATTAAGAAATAAGTGAAGCACTAATTAAAATTAAAATATGTATTTATTAAGTTTTTATTTTATTTAATACAAAGTATGTATTCTCTAAATTAACTTGTATTTATTGAATTCTTTTGTTTTTGACCTTCATTCTTTCAAAAGCAAGACCAACTTGTTTAAAAAAATAATTTTAATATAAATTTTTTTTAAATCAATAATCAATTATGAAATATCAATAATAAAAACTTAAAAATATTGATTAAAAAAATTGGCTTTTTGTTTTAAAATTTTTTAACTTTAATATCTAATTATTTATTATTTTATTAATAACTTATTTGTTAAAAAAATATTTATATCAATAAATTTTAATATTAATTAATTGATTTGTCTGGTGTAAAACTAATTTTAATTGTAATTTTTTTATTTCAATTGATGTTTTTAAATGTTATATAGTGTCATAAAAAATATAAAACTATATATATATATATAGCCAACGAACTATAATTCAAATGACATAGTTTTGAGTCTTTCTATCTTTAGTATATATATATATATACAAGAGATTCCAAATTTTTTTAAAATAATATAATAAGATAACAATTTATTTCATATTGATATCGTATAAAAATTAATTGTTAATTTAATAAAAATAAATAAATAAAATGGTACATTTAATAAAAATATAATTATGTGATTTTAAAGTATTAAAAATATATTTTAAAAATAAACCGACCGAACATATTTTTATTATTTTCGATACTTTAAAATGAATATTCTTTTCACAAACTAATCACATTTTCTAAAACGTGAAAAATTAAAAATAAAAACAAAAATTGAAAACAAAAAATATTTTTACAAACCAATCAACCTTAAGGTGCTCTGCGTTCAAGTCTTAATTTTATCATTCAATTAGTATATTTTTTATATAAAATTGAAGACCAATAAAACATTTACAACTTAATGAATTAATTATTTTAAAGCTAAAATAGGTAGGATTAAAAAATAAGTTAGAAGATGATTTTTTTAAATGATAGTTTGGTTATTTATATTAAAAAATTATTAAAATTTTTTATTTTGATTTAATTATTAAAAATTTCAAGTCATTTAAGATTTGAAGAGTATTATTTTAAAATTATTTTTATTTATAAAATTATTTATTTCTTGTCATATTTTTAAAAAAATTTAAAAACCTTTATTATTTACTCAATACATTTTTTTTATTTCAAATAAATAACCACTAATTGATTGAAGGTCAACAAAGTTCTTACACACTCTCTCAATGAATTAGTTATTTTAAAACTAATGTAGACAAAATTAAAAAAAGAGTAAAGTATACTTTTTGTCCTTAAAGTTTGATAAAAGTTTCAAAAATATCCCTAAATTTTATTTAGTTTTAATTTTGTCCCAAAAGTTTTCAATTTGCATAAAATATATTCCTGACGGCTAATTTTTTAAAAAATTTAAGATCAATTCAACAACAAAACATAAGAACAACCCTCAATACAAGCAAATCAAACATAATTTTCATGCATTATTGTTAGATTGGTCTTAAAATTTTGTGAAAATGCAGCCGTCGAGAGTATATTTAATGCAAATCGAAAACTTTTGGGACAAAATTGAAACAAAATAAAACTTAAGAGTATTTTTAAAACTTTTACCAAACTTCTAGGACGAAAAGTATACTTTACCCTTAAAAAAATAAGTTAGAAGAAAATTTTTTAATGATAGGTTATTTATTTATATTAAAAATATTACTAAAATTTTTTATTTTGATTTAGTTATTATTAAAAATTTTAAGTTAATCAAGATTCAAAGAGTAGTATTTTAAAACTATCTTTATTTGTAAAATTATTTATTTCTTGTCATATTTTTAACAAATTTAAAAATAAATTTATTTATAAATTTTATTTTAATATAAATATCATTATATAATTTTTATATTTAAATTTTTTATTGACCCCTAAAATATTTTTTCAAGCTTCGCTATTGCCTATACACCTTATACGACATTACATTTCATCTTCAAACAATTATTTAATCAATAAAATATGGTGTAACAAATTCTTTGACAGAGCAACAATACTAGAAAAATCAGAAAATATGGCTGAATCAGCAAATCTATGGAAGCTTTGCACAGTAACACAAGCAGAAGAGTTTAAAAGCCATATATAATAAGATTGCTTTCAATATTGGGCCATTGGCATCATATTTAATTTGCTACTGTCTATACTCGTCGTTTTTTTTGGATATATAAATTCTGTGTATTTTATGCATGATTATGAAAGTGGGTAGTGTTAGATATGAATGTGGGGACAGTTTTTTTTAACTATAAAAGTGAAAAAAATGAACGGTCTGATTTTTTTATTAAAAAAATTAAGAACACAAATCGGACGGTTCGATTTGTGTGGGAGAAAAAAATGGAGAATTCGATTTGTATTTTAAAATTTTTTTATTTTGAAAACAAAAATCGGATGGTCTAATTTTAATATTAATTTTTTTTTAATTGTCTAAAACATAAATTGGACCGTCCAATTTGTGTACTACAAATTTTTTAAAATTTTTAAACACAAATCGAAGAGTCTGACTTGCTTTTGACACCACAACTGCATAAAACACTCATATATTCTATAACTGTATCCTACATCATTTCTCCCTCCATATTTAAATTAAAAAGTGATCTATACTCTATAGTCAAATGAGCTTCTACTTTGTGATACAAGATCAAACCATGTGGATGTTCACATGGAAAATTAAAAACATAGAATTATAAAAATTAAAAAAATAGAATTATAAAATTAGTATTTTTTATATTATTTGGTGATAAATTAAATATAAAAAAATAAATTATAAAAATATAATTTATTTTAATTTTTTTACATAAAAATTTTTAAAAAAATATAATAATAAAATATATAATTATAAAAATTAATAAAAAAATAAAAAATAAAAAATAAAAATAAAAATAAAAATTTTACTTTTTTATTAATATTTCAACATTTTTTTGTCAAAAATAACATAAAATATATATTATTAACTTGATATTTTCAGAATGTAATATATGTGTGTGCACGCGTGTGTGCGCGTGCGCGTGTGTGTGATCGGTCATGCCATTACAAAAATTAAATCACATAAAATAGGACATGTTACACTTGCGCGTGCGCGTGCGTGTGTGATCGGTCATGCCATTACAAAAATTAAATCACATAAAATAAGACATGTTACACTTACTCGCATGATAGGATATTTTTTTGGTGACTTAAAAGAAAATAAACAAAAACTAAGAAAGAAAAAAAAAAAAGAAACTGCTTAAGAAAGGCAGTCCCGCTGAATACTACTCTCAAACTCCTTCCAAGGCAATGGAAGCTCCACTTGGGGAGAAATAGTCCTCATTGCAGTCTTTGCCATGATGTCTGCTACTGTATTTGCATCTCTCAAGATCAACCGAAGATCAGCACGCCATTTCCAAGACATGATATCTCGGATTTTTAACACCAAAAGATTAATAAACCCAGAGCAATCTTGTAAATTATTGACAATAGTAAATGCCTCCACACAGTCTGTCTCACATATAATGTCTCTTTGTCCCGAGTCCCATGCTAAAAGAAAGCCTCTCCAAATAGCAAACAACTCTCCTTGCAAAATGCTACGACTCTCAATTGTTCCCAGACAGCCTCGTTGCCACCTTCCCTTCCAATCTCTGCTAACACAAGCAAAACTAACTCGAGCACCACTGCCAGGATAGCTAGCATCACAATTAATCTTAAAGGTACTCACTGAGGGGGGAATCCAAGAGCCACTAATGGTTGAGGGGATAGATAGTCGTTGCAACTAAAAAATATTTCGGAGCTCCTTTTCTAAGGACAAAGCCATACCAATCACCTTGTCTGTGGTCCAATGCTCGTGAGGATGAAAGATCTTGTTATTTCTCGAACACCAAATCCACCAGAGACCAGAAAAGAATCTAAAAGGGCGTTGTTTGCTATTATATAAGAACCAATTCATCAAATCCACTGGTTGATCGGAGATCCCTAAAGCTTGCCAAACAAATTGGACTTTTAGACAATCCCAAATACAATGTAAAACCGATTCCTGACCTGAGAAACATCGTGGACAACTATCCGTGTGCGAAAACTCGCATGATAGGATATGATACTAGATGATATTACACATAACACAACTTTTGATTTTGTTATTTAGTTTCTATACACGGAGTGCCATAATTTTAAAGGATAATATATATTATCATAATTTTCAAAAGTGAATAGTACAAATGTGTATAAACTATTTTTTAGGATGATGACTAATATATATATATATAAAGGATATTGTGTATAATGTCACCTAATACTAAAAATATTAAACCCAGTATAATCCAACAATTGTATGTGTTATATATCTTTTTTGTAAAATAATAACATTTTTATTTTGTAGAACATATTTAGACCAATATATTTAGATACAAATAGAGACATACATTAATAAAAAACAATATTGCATACGAAAAAAGAAAGGAGTAATATTTTTGTTTTCCCTTACCTTTGTTTTTTAAATTAATGTCTGGCCTACATCTTTTGTATTTGATGTATGTACACCATGTTTAATTTATTATTTTCCTAAAATCAATATACCATTAACCATTCTATATATAGAAAACATTGCACGAGGAAGGTGTATCTTGATACATTAATATTAACGAAAATATTTAATAATAAAAAAAATTAACTAAAAACAACCAAAATTTATCTTGTTATTTAATATTTATTAATTATTATTAGAACTAATAAATATTAAAATAACTAAATTTATCTTATTTAATATTCATTAATAATATTAAATATCCTGTAATTTACATATAAATTCTTGAGAGTGACAGCAAATTTAATTTTTCTTTGTCCAGTTATGTATATATCTTGTTCTTTAAACAAAGTTTGGAAAGGAAGCCGCTTTAGACCAATCTAGAGTGATGAAGCTAGAATGTTTCTCTTGTATATATTCTTAACTGAATGTTAAGAAAGGGATATGGAAAAGGAATGTTTATAGACATGCCGATGCACTCACCTTTAATCGGATACATTTTACGTCTAATCCACTCCATATGCATGTTATTCCATAATTCTACCATTGATGATAGGAAAAAAATAGTTAGACAATAAAAATATTAAATAATATAAATAATAAATATATTGGATATTCAATTTATTAGGTGTGCGAATAATTATTTTAATATTAAAATTTAGGTGAGTAATTTGGAGTATAATATATTTTACTTGAATTAGGCCAATTTTAAATTTCATTATTCATATTGTTCAAAATAATCATTAATTACCTAGCATAATTCTAAATGAAAATATCTATAATGACTAGATAACTCAACTTATTGACCGAGGGTAAGGTTAATTGCTCGTGGGATTTTCAAAATTAGACATGATTTGTTCAATTTCATGTTAGACTGCAATTTCATCTCTATATGATGTTACTGATTATACAACCTACCCTAAATAGTAATGCTAGAAAACTAATTGTTTTTAGACAACATCAGCCCATGTTTTAAAAATTATTTTATTTATTTTAAATTTTAAATTTTAAATTATAAAAATTTAACTCTAAATCTCAAGATATAAACTCTAAAACAAAGTTAGCAAATATTAACTAACCAAAAATTAATTCTTTGTATTTTTTCTTTTTTAATATATATTTACAATTTAAATTTTAACTAATTGCAAAGTTTATATGATTTATTATGAATCGAAAATGTTTAATAAATAAAAAAATTAACTAAAAATAGTTAAAATTTATTTTATTTAATATTTATTAATTATTGGTAGAATTGATAAATTTTAAATAAAGTAAATTTTAGTTATTTTTTATCTTCTTAATATTACCGAGGGTGATTTTATAGAGTTTCTTGAAGTTCTAATTAATGCGGTTACATTGTGATCAAATTACATAATTCAAAAATATAATATATTGTAACCACATCTTGTGATGCAGTACACAAACTTTGAATTGATTCAATCCCGTCAGACATTTTTTTTTTACTTTATATAAAATATTCTATTGTTTAATATATGGTAATATTTTATATTTCAAGCTAGCTTGTTTCGTTAGGTTGAATGTGAAGAGACATACTTTGTGAGATTTTTGAGCCTTAGCTTATTATGGAATAAATGTTAGGTTATTCTCCTCTTTAATTTTATTTCTTGAATAATTCTCTTTATGTTTACCTCTAAACCTTGCTTTAATTCCATTGAAGTTATATCTTTTGCCCGTATATATAGATGAATATGGTGGATATACTTTTCTTCATTTAGTTACTTTTTCCAAATAGTCATCCTTAAATTTTTTCCTTTTGTGCTAATATTGCCTATTGTTAAGAGCAATTTCAATGAAGTATTCTTAAAAATATTATTTTTTATTTTCTAAAAAAATTAATTTAAAATTAAAATTTATATTAATGAAATAAAATCGATCTTATTGTAGTGGGGCGGTATTATATATCTTGATAAAAGCCAATAAAATTTTGTTATTTATATAATTATTTTGATAAAATAATTAAAAATAATATAAAATATAAATTGAATTAAGACGAAGTACTTTAAATTATTATTTATAATATATAATTTTATAAATAATGATGTGATATTATATAGAATCTAAAAATTGAAATGAAAGTTACTATTAGAATTATTTGTGGTTGGCAAATTTTTCACAGAATTAAAAACATTATATTATGGAAAGATAGAGAGAGAGAAAGAGAGAGTGATTAAAGTGTCCTTGGAAGTAGAGAAATTAATATATTAAAGTGACAAATCTCATATTTAGTTTTAAATCACTATTTATAAAGCTAAGTATGGTTTAATAAATGCTAATGTAATATAAAAGAAAACTACCATTATTTTTGCTTTTGGTTTGTAAATCTTTTTACAGAATTGACAGTATTATATCGCGGAGAGAGAGATCAGAGAGAGATATTAAAATGGCTTTCGAAATAAAAAAATTAATATATAAGAGAAAAATGAGGGTAATTTTAGAAGGGAGGAATAATTAATATTTTTTTTAGAGTTGTGAAAATCGAACCGATTATTGAACCGCTCTAACTATTAATTTATTAGTTTAGAGGTTCAACTAATTCAACTATAATTTAACCTGAATAACTGAATTCTTAAAAATAATATATAAAACTATAATTAAGCACACAAAATCATAAATATAATTTAATATAATCCTAAAAAGTACATAAATAATTAAAAAATACACAAATTAAAAATACAATACCAAACAAGGTCTCACAATCTCATATAAATATAACACAATAGTCAAATATAAAAAATAATATCAAAGCTTATATATATATAATTCGTTACATTATATAGTATATATATGTTATAAAATATAAAAAATAAACACAAAATATATATATAGTCTAAATTAGATATATTATATTATTATTTTAACGATAAATATAATTTATGATAATAAATAAATAAATATTAACAAAATCAAAAGAAATCTCATGAATAAAAGGGGAAAAAAAAAAACTTTACCTGCTGGGCTTCAAAACTTTGGCCCAAATATCAAAGATAAGTAGCATATCTTTTTTTTAAAAAAGAAAGAACATTATTACTAGGATTTGGATGAAGACTCATAGTTATGACTTTACTGTCTCCACCAGTTAATATTTTGAAATTATCTTAGGTTTTACTTTATAATACTTATATTTACATGTTATTATTTAGGGATTTTTTTTATATAAATAAATAATAAAAATATTATTTCCAACTGAGACATGAGGAGCTAGAGAAGGATTTCTAAAAAAATATGAATGAAACGTGATTTAATTATTTTTAAAATTTTAATATTTTGAAACACTATAAAAATCATGATATAAAACTTGGAAACACAATATAAAGGAATATAAAATTTTCTAACATTCTTGAAAAAATTACTGTAAAAGATCGTTAGAGATATTTAATTATTAAAAAGAATCTTTAATACTAAAATTATTAAAAAAGATTAACTTATAAAATATTTAAAAAAAAGAACCAATTTTTTTTTTGTAAAAACACAAATATATTCTTAAATTATTTTTTTATTTATTTATCTCCTATAGACATAATTATATATACAAATTACTCTAAAATACATAATATAAGATTTAGAGAATGATGAGTAAAAAGTAAAGTTTACGAATATCAACAAGTAGTGTACCAAATTGTTCAAGTAATATCACGTTGAGTGAATATTGTTTTCACAAAAATTAAAGAACTGAGTATGCAAATACCGAATTAAACTAATTAGATCAATAGAATCTAGAATTGATGAATGTTGGAACTTGCTGAAAACTTGAAAGGCTTGAAACTTAAAGAATGAATACTTCGAAAAGTGCTTGTTGAGTTTGAAAAAATTAATAGTAATGGATGTCTAGGGTTTCGGAGATGTTCATGTTCTTAGGAGAATTAAACCTTGTTAACTTAATTCTAAAGCTTGCAAATCTTTGTTCATAACGAATTAAAGTAATCGATTTCCAATGTTTCGGCTCCTCGATTTCTCTTTAATCAATCAACCGCCAATGTCTTGGTCGATCAATTAATCAAAGAGGTTAAGTTCAAAAATCCGATTCAGTTTCTCAATGAAAAAACACAATTTTCGAAAATTGTCCTAATCCAAATTATATACCACGTATTCAAAACTAAGGTAATAAAAAATCATGTATTGTGTCGCACACTTAGAAAATCACTACGTCTAGTTGATTCAGAAAGTTATGTGAAAGAGTTTTCAAGCACGATTTGAAAATTAGTTCTATCGAATCAGTAAACAAATCCAAAACAGAATTAGCACACCTGTCGATGCTACTAAATCTTTAGTGATGAAGAACGAAATACTCAATCATAAATAGATTAATGCAAAGCTTTAAAAGAAAAAAAAACTTAGATTAATTAACCATTGAAACATGAACAGAGCTCCTAACCTTTTGACAAGGGTTTAGTGACTTCTGTTGGGTGCAAAATCAATAATGGACTGCTGCGAGAAACTCCCTTTCGATTGTGAATGTAATTCACTTATTTATACCTAGGTTTCCTCTAATTGAAATCTTAAAACCTAATCTTATCTTAATCAAAATAATTAAGATAATCTCTAATTAATTCAAATCCTAGAATTCAAAACATAATCAAATCAAATTCAAAAAACTAATTAATTACAGAATCTTCTTCAATCTTCACTTGAAATCCACTACAAGATTTTTGTTTATTTGTGGCAGTTTTTTTCTTATTTGTGGAGGTTTATAACCCCCACCAAATGGTTTGTGGGGGGGGGGGGGTTCTAAAACCCCTAAAATTTGAGGTGCCACGAGATCTTTTGTGGGAGTTTTTAAAAACCTCCCCAATCGATTCAGTGGAGGTTTTGTGTGTGTTTAGTGGGGGTTTTATATTAAACTTTTGTGACAGTTTTAAATCACTTTTGTGGCAGTTTAAAACCCCACAAATTGATTTTTTAATTTAACACAAATTAACTATTTTGTGAGATTTTCAAACCTCTACAAATCCTGTAATTATTTTATTTTTAATTTCAAATCATTCATTAATCTCATCTCATTTACATATTCTCAAATTAAAAATTTATTTTTTAATATCAAAATTTAAAAACTAAATTTTTTTATAACACAATTCCTCAATATAAGACATGATTCTAAATATAAAAAATTCCCAACATCAATAGTTCCAAACATAATTGCATATGGTATTATTCTACATAACTATTACTGTTTTTCTTTAAAAAGTAAAATAAAACAACAATTTCAATATTTCAATATCATCTAAATTTTAATTACATAAAAATCTCAAAATGAAAATATGAATGCAATCCCAAAAGACCTTGGAACTGAAGGAGAGAATGCATCTGGTAAACCTTGGAACTCATACCTACACAATTATGCAAGCATTTTCAATGTTTGCAACCCTAACTTCAAATAACCATGAAAACAAAATCAATAACCAATTACTCTATTCATTTCATGATATCAAATACATAACATTATGGCTAA
The DNA here is from genome assembly GCF_059453495.1 of Arachis ipaensis. Lineage (NCBI taxonomy): Eukaryota > Viridiplantae > Streptophyta > Magnoliopsida > Fabales > Fabaceae > Arachis > Arachis ipaensis. The sequence goes on from NC_142436.1 coordinate 26,124,647, forward strand.
CCCGTATCCAATGTTATAAAGGAATCAAGATACAGGAGAAATTTTATACTAAATAATTTAAAGTTTTCAGAAATTAGGTTGGAACTAGAAAAGAGGTTGAAACAAAATGGTGCCAGAAAAAGGGTGAAAGCAGTATAGATTAAGAGAATGAAAAATTCACAACAGAATAGGGACATTTTCTTTGCTTTTTCCCTTTCTGTTCACACTCATTTTCTTTTCAGAACAGGGAATAAACTACAAAGTTATAATAGACTTCTAACATATTTACAATAAAACAGGATATGATTATTATCTTACCTCAACAAGCACTTATTCAAAAGCAATAGCAAAAAACTGGCGAGAAAAAAATCAGTACCCACTTTAATTCCAGAAATAGAAGAAACCTAAGCAAATGCCTAATAAAATCAGAAATTAAATCCATGAGTGAGTTTAATTTGTAAAATAAAAATAAGAAAATAAAAGAGAATAATTAATAAAGAGAAAATAGCATAACATAATAATTTTCTGTGAATTACATTCACATACATGTATATATTTTATGTTAGCAGATCATTCAAATCCCGTCAATTGGTGTATTGGTATTTCTATTAAACACTCATAGTGCAGGAATATGCAGTAGGGCTGTAGCATACCAAATAAAATAAGTCAAAATTTAATATTGAATTTTCCAAGCATGAGTAACAACTAGTCCTCAAACTCGAGAATAAAAGCTCAGTTATTAAGTAGAACATAACTGTTATAGATAAATAAGCATAGATATAGAAAAAGAACAATGAATTAAGGGAAAACTATATATGAAGGTGAACTCACTTTAGCATGTAATTCATAAGCCACGTCATCATCTCTATCTTTAGATATTAAATAACTAACAGCATCAAAAACTAGCCTCTCGTACATAGGGTGTTTGAGACGTTTCAAATTTGTTCTCAACCCCACACCAAGTATTTGGAGATATACATGCATTAAGGGATGATGAGGATGTTAAAACATACTTCTAAACTTATTCTTCTTCATGGACATGATTTACGTCATGTCTTGGAACATCCTGCACCTGTACACAAACCAATGTTTGAGCTTTGGCAGCTTCATTCATCCAATTTATTCTTGCAATGAATGTTAATAACAAAATAAAGCAGCTAACAACACCAATCAAGAGCCCTACGAACAATCCAGCAAGACCTAGGTGAAACTTAAACGCAAAAACCAAATCTAAAGGAAGTGCTATGAAATAGAATCCACAAAAACATTGAGAATGTACCAGGAAGAGTTATGAATGCATCAGCGTGTTTAGCCATTATTGACTTCCTTTCATGCATGTTTGCACAACTGTTTTTACTTTTCCAAAGGTTTCTCCAGATATCTAAACGAGGGATTTGATCAGCATAAGCTTTTCATAAGCAAAAATTCGGATCAAAAGATTCACATACATGATCATATAGTAACTAAAGATGGAATTGTACCTCACAATGCAACAGAGCTTTAGGAATCACTCTAACCATGAAAGATAAAGAAATAAAGTTCAAGACAGTTTAGAAAAAATTTACAATAAAAACAATATATAATAGTATATAAGTCATTAGTCCTAATCTTCTTCCACCATAAACCAAATCAATCTTCTTTTCAACCTTTCAATACAACAACTATAAATAAAACACATGCAAGAGTTTAAATATTAAGTTAAATAAGATAATTTGGGTTATTATTTTCCTAGTATTCCCAAAAAACATAAATATAACATTTTAAAATTAACACTGAGTAAGAGAATTTAAATAAACTAACGCTTCTGGTAATTTATTACAGGAATATATTATCTAGTAATTGGTAGTTATCGAAGAATAACCATAATCTTAACTTGCACTTTTGCAGAATCACATCAAACATCAGATACACCTCAGAGTACAAAACCCACGGCACAAATGAGTTCTAATGTAATAATTCCTAAACCATAATTAATGCTAGGGGAGGGAGGAGTAGAAGTTACCTTGACGGCAAGAAGTCCAAGTGCAAAAGTACTCCCTTTCTCAACCTCATGCTTAAACGGCAACAGCTTCTGAACGAGGTCTTCTTCTGTCACGGGAGGAGCTTGGAGGTGCTAAACCAAAGCTGGAATTGCTCCACCTTCAACAATCACGTTCACCACTTCTTCTGTAAGATACAACCACCAAAGGATTTACATCGAGAGACATGCACAACCGAATTTGCCAAAGACCGAAATGAAGAGAGCAACACGCTAGGAGATCGAAGAATGAGAACGGAGGATTTACCGTTTTTGGCAAGATCGACGAGCACGTGAGTGGCGCACTTGGCGGCGGCTCGATCTGACTCCTTCCATGAGAAAGTGGAGTTGAGGATGGAAACCTGCTCCTGGATGTCGGCAAGGATGGCGTCGCGGGCGTCGCCAGTTACTCTCCCTCTGATCTCAAATGCTACGGCGAGATTGATGGTGACAATGGCGAAGAGATGAATACGGTGGCGGCGAGTAGATCTAGGGTTTCATTCTCACTCTTCTTCCTCTTCTAATTTTTTTGGACAAGTTTTTGTTTAGAGTTAAATTTGTTTGGATTTAATCAAAGTAGGTTAGGGACGGGCCATGTGTTTGGACAATTGGGCTTAAGAATTTAAACTAACATTAATCAATGGGGATTTCATATTTTGCCATAAATAAAATATGTTGTAGAGATTTTCTAAAACTTCCGCAAAAAAATCCCAATAACAAGCAGAAATCTTGTAGTGATCAAATCCTTGAAGTTGGGCCTTGAGACTTTAGCATTAGAAGCATACTAGGCTAAACAGTTTGATACTAAGCGTGACACGCCCTTTGTGTTTGGGTCAGGGTGTGGCTCACCCTCTTCTCTGCGTGGCACGCCCTCTCTTTAGTTGGCTAGAGCATGGCACAACCCATTCTAGGCGTGGCACGCCTGGGCTTGGGCTTGCTCCCAGGGATTGGCTTGCCTTCATGCGTGACACACTCCTTTCTTCATGTGGCATGTCTGGTTTGATTTTGACAGGGCGTGGCACGCCCCTGCATCCTTGTGGCACGCCTATTTCTCAATGTTCAGGGTTTGGCACCCCTTTACTTGCCTCTCTAAGGCATGTCACGCCTAAACTTCTCCTTTTTCTGCATGGCTTTGCATGGCTTGATTCTTACGTGCTAGGCTCTTGATCTTCCATACAATGCTTTGCTCCCTTAATAACCTTCTTTTGCTACTTGATTTGCCTTTCTTTTAACTATATTTTCTTGAAAATACTTAACAAACATCTTAATAGCAAAAGATAACTAAAAATAATGAGATTAGAAGTTGAAATTATAATTAAACCTAAAAAAAAGAATTAAAAGCAAGAAAAACAATAAAAGATGCGAACACATAAGAAAACTAAAAACATCAAATACACTCAAAGAAACCACATATTCCTGACAAAAAAAAAACCAAGACATAAAGAGAAAAAAAGAATCGAGATAGAAAAATAGAATGATTATTACTTGCAATAAATTAAAGTACTACGATAATTATTTTATGATTTATTTATCTCTTCATCATTCTTATGGTGATGTGTTGATTTTTGAAAATATAATAAAATAATGAAGTTGTTTATTAGCGATAAATTGATGATTTATAATAACAAATTTTTGTTATAGATAAATATAAATTAATAAAAAATTGAGTATAATAAGTAATAAAAAGAAAATAGATATGTTCATAAAAAAGAAATAAATAAAAAAATAATTTAAAAAATATATTTATTTCTTTACAAAAAAATTTGATTTTTTTATTAAATATTATAAAAATTAATTTTAATAATTTTAGTACTAAAAATCTTTTTTAATAATAAAATATCTCTAACAGTCTTTTAGAATATATTTTTTTCAATATTCTTGGTATATATATATAGATTATTATTATTATTATTAGGCGAGTTCTCTTACCTATGGAATCTTACCTAAAGAATAATGCAGAAAATATATATTTGAAGCACATATAATATAACATAGAGGAATGAAATTATCAGGCTAAGAAAATTGGAAGTTCTAATTTGTCTTGACTCTTAACTCGGGTGGAACCTGAAAAACACCAAAATTATGTTAATAATTTGTTTAACTACCAATAACTGATGCTTAATCGTTGATATAACATCATTATTATTTAGCACACTTTCTTCAAGTTGAATTGGATCGATATTTAAATTTTTTATTTTTGATACTTTGTTGACAGTGACATTTTTTTAGATTATAAATTATTAACGTGTTAATCTCAAATATGATCCTATTTAATTTTGGGTAAAGAAATCAGTTTTTTTATTTTTAAGAGGCACATAAATTAGACCATTTAATTGAAGTACTAAAATTGAACCTTTTAATTTTTGAAATTAGATCGTCCAATTTCTATTTCAAAAAAATTAAAAATTTGAGATACAAAAATCAGATTTTTTAATTTATATACCTTTCATAATTTTAAAAAATACAAAAAATTACAATATTTAAATATATCTATCATTCCACTGCTACAGACCAAAAAAAAAAATTAGACCAACATATATTTACAAGACAACTGCATCCAAAATGGCAAAGAAAAATCCACTGCTAAGGTTTGCTGCCACCAACACATTTCTCTACTAAATATATTTGTTTTACAGCTGTTTCCTTTGAAATTATTACGATTACCATTTTTGGGGGAAAAATAATAAAATATTTATTAATATAAAAAAATCTTTTTACTTGTGTTATTATATGTTTTCTACTGATGGTGACCGATACGATTATTTTTGTTTTATTTATGATACAATACAAAGATATACAACGGATTTTTTAAATAAAAAAAATAAATTTATTATATAATATTGTATATTTTTTTAAAATTATTTACAATTTTTACATAACATAACTTATTTCTTTTGCATTATGAAAGAGATATAAGTATCTTATTTTCACTAAGCAACAAAAAATTATATCGAATGTGGTTTGTAAACAATATAAATTTAATAGAGTTAAATTTTAAAGTGATCTCTGAGATTGATCATTTACATTAAAAAAAATTTTGAATTCAATTATACTTATTCATATTTTGGCTCACTACCTAACTAGATCAAAAATGAATAAAACCCAATTTACAAATAATAAGCCAGCCTGATACCATACCCGACCTCACAGAGGTTGTTGCGATGACGTAAATTTAACCCTACTTATCAAAATAAGTAATCAACTCTTACTATCATTCCCATTCATCTAGAAGGGAGATTCTAATAACCTCCCTACCAAAATGGAGTAACTAATCCACCATCAAATGTGAGACTAATCAAAAAGTGATTATTGACTCTACACCTATACTTATAAATACCTTGACATCTTCAGGTATTTTTCGAATTCCAATATACAAAAAACCTGCCTAAATCCCTTACTAACTTAAGCATCGAAGTTTCTAAAGGTATCACCTCCACTTTCTCACGAGGAACTCGGACGTTGGCACCTCAATTCCAGAAGACGTCAGACACTGCCCCTCAAAAAGGAGTCTGGACCTGATGTTCAGGCCTAAATTCACTCATTTCAGGTAACCCTCGAAACATTGGCGTCGTTGTCAGAGACCTCAAGACTATATGATGGCGGACGACATCCTAAAAAATGGACATACAGCTTTTGACTTTAAAGCCCTAGAAGAGGAGTAGCATAACGATGAACGTGCATTAGTCATACCTTCCTGAGCTGATAGAGGAAAAGGTGTAGCCAGAGATACAAATCCTTTGAACTCGGAAGGACACAAGATAAGCTCGGAAGTACACTGACCTTAAGGATCTGGACCAAGAGATCCCACGAAGATATGGGACTTGTCCACGAAAATCAAGGTCGGTTGGAATAACTCGAGGAGGTGCTAGAGCGATAACGAAAATCTAAAAGAGCCCTAAGAAGGGAGGTGTACGAGGGGAATTAGAAGAAAAGCTATTGAAATTGGAGTCCGACTTAAAGGGTATGAGGAGCTGACCGAGAAGAAACACTCTTGATGGGTAAAGATCTATTCATAGAAGATATCATGCGGGCTAAAATTTCTAGAAGCTTTCAGAGCTTGGACATGGATCTTTATAATGGAACCACCGATCCGAGGCATCATCTGAGAAATTTTAAAAGCTGCATATACTTGGCAAATGCATCGGATGCAACTCGCTATCACTACAAGAATATGGCCAATTAGCTACCACAAAAAGAGTCGTAAAATCATCGCTAATCTGACGCAAAATATAATTTGTGACGGATTAGCTACCGCCTAGCAACTAATGCTTTCCTCGCTAATTACAAGTCGCAGATCAGTGAGGCAAACACAACAGTCGCTAATTCATCGGAAAGTTTTTTAGCTAGCTATTAGATAGTCACAAATCAATCACTAAAATAAAAGCTAATTCCATAGAAGAATTGGACTAAACAGTAGTCGCTAATTAGCGACAAACTCTACTATAGCAGACTCATCGCTAAATGCAAGCTAACTTCGTAGACAAAATAGAAAGATTAGTTGACACTAATTAGCGAGAAATTTTTCCGAACCTAACTCGTCGCAAGTTGTCCGCTAATATGGTCGCAAATCTGTCACATTTTATAGCAAATCTATAGTTAATCTTTGAAAATCCTTAATCAAATTTGTAGGAATTTTGTCGCTAAACCAAAGCTATTCGAAATGATAAAGTAGAGTTATGAATTAGTCGCTAATTTGTTAGGAAATAATATATAGTCAATTAGTTGCAATACTATCGCAAAATGTCATTGTAAATTCCTTTTAAAATAGTAACAAGTCGATAGGTATCTCACAAATGTTTCAGTCGCAATAGAATCTTTAATTTGCCACCATCATCAATAGCGAGTATATCGCTATACTAAAATAAACCTCATATTTTTTTATTTTAGTCACTGAACTAAAAAAATTATATCACATACAGAATAAATGAGTTTATCAAAATTATACATGTTTAAAAAAGTTCAAACCATGTTTTAAGAAATTATGTATTGAAGCTTAACCTGATAATAATAAAACTTTTGGGCTTGATCAAATGCCTACTCTATGTTTTCAATAGCTCTCAATAACATGACTTATTTAGTAAACTAATAAAGAAAAAAGCTCACTTATAATATAATGTAAAAGTAAGTATTCACTCACTTTTTTAGAGATGTTTCAATCTGGCTACACAAATGTGTTCCTGCTTTTATAAAATTCATTATACATTACACATCTAAGTTTTTCATTGCACATTGAAAATTAAAAATAAAAATAAAAATACAAACAACACCTAAAACTTGGCATATCAATTACACAAAGAATATGTCCACCAATTTCACCTTCAGTTTCACTAATATTGTCATTTATACTGGGATCAAACTGCAAAATATCACAGAAAAATAAGATCAGCAAATAATATCACATCAGTTAATCAAAATCAAAAATAGAATAATAATAAATTAAACGCATAGTAGCTATCAGAACAGTAATGAAGATAAAAAATTAAAATCAAGAACAAAAAATAATAGAACCAATAAATTAAAATAAAAAACTAACAAATTAAAAAAATAACAGTAAAAGTAGCCAACAGTAAAGAACAACAAATTAAAAATTAACAAATAAAAAATTAGCAACAACGAAGAACAACAAATTAAGAACAGAAAATCAATAACAAACAAACAATAGCAAGAAGCCAAGAATAACAAATAAATAACAGTAAAGAACAATAAACTATAGTAAGAACAGAAAAAATCAAGAATAGAATAAAATCAACTGTCTTGAATTAATTAATTAATTGATTGATTAATCAATAAAGACCCAATAATCAAGCTAAAGTCAAAATTAAATGAAATCATTATACCCCTAATAATAATCAAGCTAAGTAAGGTTAAAAAAATTAGCTAATTTAATTTTCATTTGAAATTACAAACCTTGCTACATCGCAGGCAAGTAGAACTTCTGGAATCTGCCTTGTCTCTAGAGTCATCTGAATAGCTCTGCAGGTTCAACCTAGGATAACTTACTTATTTTCTTAGATTTTTCTATTGCCAATGAAACATTAAAGATAAGAGCACAACAAGGACAACTTACTTTATAACCAGGATGCTTATCCAATTTAAGGAGAGCATAATAGCCTCAAAACTCTTTTTCGGTAGGTACAACTATTCCTTTTTTCTGTGATCATCATACATCTGAAACAATTCAACCGAAGTTATGTTCATATGTTCAATATTGAAGTGAGCATCAAAGCCCGCAGAAAATCCTTCTCCTTTTGTGTATTCACATAATTCACGCATTGCAATGATGTGTAATTGGATCTGAAACCACAAAAATCAATAGCCTCATGAGTTTTAAACTTTTAACCATCACTAGATATTATTCTTACAAACATCACCAAGCAGATGCAAGTTCTTGATAAAAGGCATCAGAACCTTTAGAAAATTATTTTACTAACAAATAAATATGAAACTACTATATATCTGTAAGTAGCCACAATATATATTTGTATTGAGCCTTAATTAATATAGCATATAAGGAACTTGCAGAAAAATAGATATTATTTCCACTTCAATAAGAGAAAAATTAGGTTTTATTATACTTTTGTTAAAAATAAAAAAGTACCATACGTTCAAGCATAAAATAGCCCCTTGATAGAAAATGTGCTGCATTTTCAGGTCCATTCTAATTGCTCTCATCCTATTCCACAAAAATTTATATGCACTAAGAAACCTTTCAACATAGGACTGATCTAGCAGAAAAAGTAGATAATCAATTGTCTTCTGCATTATGGGCTTTGATAGAATCAAGCTTGCTTCGCTCTCTGCTGTCCTAGTATATTGCCATGAAACATGATAAGTGTTACTAATGAGAAGTGATAATAGTATTTATGAAAAAAAAAAGTATAGTTTACTATTAGTAATATGACAATCACCTTGTTTGCTGGTTATATTTCTATCCCCATCCAAGCGTTTATACTGGTCAAGATCCCCTTTCCTTTCACGTTCTCACTACTCAAACTCTAAAATACAAAAATCTCAAGTATTTTTATGCAAAGATCAAGTTCTTTATGCAATAAATTTGTTTAGACTTTAGATATATATATATAAAAGACAAGGGAATTGAATTTGTGTCAAGAATACCTGTAGTATACGCAGAATTCACAGAACCAGCCAAATAAATAAATAAATACAATTTGAATTGAATCATCTGATTGTTATGATTTCTTTGTATTTTACAGAACATTGACAACCAATCTGAAAATTATGCACAAACCTTCCATAACCACCAAATCTCCAGCTGCACAAATGGATAATCTTAAGTTATAACTTATTTTACAGAACTAAGATACTGAATTAAGAAAGTAAAGAATTACTCACAAGTAGACAAAACCATTCTTATCCACCGCCACTAAACATTCAAAAAGAAATAATGAGTAGATGAAAGAAAAGATTAAATAATTGAGATCAAGAATGGAAAAAACAAGCACCTGTGTGATTTGTCCCACATGCCACTTTGACAATTATTTTCCAAGACAGAGAAGCAATTGCCCGAGGATGTGGCTGGGGTACATACACCAATTTCACAGAGCTATCCTTGAAATTATACTGCAAGCAAATGCAAAATATGTGAAGCTTTCTGTTCTTTGTTGCACCTTTTATGCAAACATTTACTAGGATAACACAATAAAACAGAGTAGAGCCACAACACAAACAATTAAAACACAATAAAAAATTACGCAGCAGCAACAACAAACTTTTCCAAAGATTAACAAGGATTATCAAAATTTCAGGCTTTGAGGACAATTTCAGTCTCAATTTTTTTTAGCACAGCACAGTACAACAGTAGTGAGCAGAGCTAATCATTCAAAGCAAGAGCACAAAACAATACAAAGAATAAAAACAGGACTAAAATGAATCAACTAATCAGTAATCATTTAATCCAAAAAATAGCTAATCATTCAATGATTCAAATTTCAATTAGTAGTACTAGCAGAACCCCTAAAAAAAATCAATGTTCTGATAAGAACAAAGAACGAATATACCTTACGGTGTCCAGATCCTCATATCAAGTCTTCTACCACTAGCAAACCATTAACTCAAAAACACAATAAACAAAACTTTTGATTCTAAAACTAATAAATCTCCAAAAAAATATAGACTGATTTAAATACTCACTATTTTCAACAAAAACTAAGGCATATCAACCCTCAAATTCACATAAGTTCAACATTTTAGAAACAAGTTTACATTTTGGTACCTATTGGAAGAGGTGACAGCAAACAAAGTCCAACCAACTTCATCTCCTTCCCACTTTAGAATCTGGCCGTCGACGACGTCGGTGTATGGCCCTCCGCCGTGACACTTGAACACGAGACTCTCAGGACCAAGGGCTCCGGTTACATGGAGGAGGCACGCGGCGTGGAGTAGTGAATAGAGAAGGCATGTATGGAGTCGTGGAGGAAGACAACGTGCTGCTGGCCTGTTGCTGTGTGGAGCCTTGCCGGGGAGGACGACGAAGAAAGAGAGGTGCTACGAGGAAGGGAGAGGAAGACGAAAGGGTCGCAGGATGCAACCCAGGGTTGGTGTTGGCCGTAGCGTCGATGGCAGAGCAGTGGGAGCACGATAGGGGACACTGAGTCTCTGACTGTGGGTGTGGGAGACTGACTTTCGCTGCAGGAATCATTGAGGAGAGACAATGTTAATGGGGTTAGGCTAGGTTATTTGGGGAGATAATGACGGTGGCTATAATGATAAAAGGAAATTATTGTAGGGATAATAAAATTTTTAATTTTTAATTTAAAGTACTGAAAAGAGAGCTTAATCAGCTTATACACAATTTTTTATTTGAAGTAATGGAAAGGGAGCTTATTCGTGCGCTTTTTAATTTTGAAATTATACGTTTTTAAAATTAATATAACTTGTTTTGTTTTTTGAGTTACTAATTTTTTTTGTTTTTAAATTTTCATTTTGATTTTTAAAAAAATTAATTAAAAAAATTTATAAGATAGATAAAATTTTTTTAATAAACATGAAAAATCTTAATTTGTTGTTTTTTTTTTTTATTGATCGAGCTAAGTCTATAGTTATCATAATCGAACCAGCAATTAACCCGATCAAATTACTGAATCACTGGGTTAGTGTGGTTCAACTGGTAGGTTATTGGTCAAACTGTTTAACCCGGTAATAATTTAATAAATATATAAAATTATAATAAAATCAAAATTTAAATATTAAAAGTAAAAATTAAATAATAATAACATTTTATATTATTTAAATTTGATTAAATTAAATTATATGTAAATTATGATATACCATACTTTTATATAATACATAAAATAATGAGCAAATATAATAAAAAATCTACTAGTGGTGCATATAAAATAATATGGTATATATAATTATAAGCATTACATCTATTGAAGATTCACTTGTCACAGTGAGATAGGGACTTTTACTCACTCTCATGTTCAAGGATTGAACCTTAAAAAGCCACTTTTTGAAGGAAATTCAAATAGATGCTTTTATAGTGATTCACACCCCGTTGATTTACGTGTGGAGTGTGCGGATCAAGGAGGAAGTGCGGGTCAACTGCCTAAACCGAGTCCGGTTCGCAAGAAAACTGTCCAATTTCAACTTTTGACCGGCATTGATTGAGTTAATTGCAAGTCCGATATTAATAATGAACCGAACCAGATAGGACATTAATTCACTGTTTTTTCAGTTGAACCGATCGGTCCGATCCGATTCGGTTCTGATAACTATGACAAAATCGTTTAGACTTGCATTTTTTACGAGTTTGATTTTAAAGTCAAATATCCATCTTTTATCCACTCTTAGGTTCAAGGATCGAACCTTAGAGACGCCACTTTTGAAGGAGATTCAAATAGATGCTCCTACAGTGATCCACACCCCCACTGGTCTACGTGTGGAGTATGCGGGTCAAGGAGGAAGTGCGGGTCATCAACTGCCTAAACTGAGTCCGGTTCGTGACAAAATCGTCTGGTTTTTAACTATTTGACTGCTATTGACCGAGTTACAAGTCTACTCTTAATAATGAACCGAACCGGATAGAACATCGGTTCATTGGTTTTCTGGTCGAACTGGCCGACTGGTCTGGTTCTGATAACTATGGCTAAGTTGTTTAGACTTGCATTTTTACGAGTTTGATTTTAGAGTTAAATATCCATCTATTTACGTCAAGTAAACGAGCTAGTCCGACAGATTTGGCTCATTTTGACAATCCTAATTAATTCAAGAGCTAGCTCAAATTAATCTTTATTGAATGAATTTCAAAATGATTCTAATTAATAATAAAACTTATACGATATAAAAATAAATTCTCATATATAATAATTTAATTATCTTATCTATTATATATTTTTTTAGTATATTTTGGGATAAAATACTTAAATAAACCAAATGCATGCAAATATTACCAAAATCATCCAAACCAAGAAATTGTATGTGAATATCCCAAAGGCATTTTGTATATAAATCGAATTAGGGTAATTAGATTTACAAATTTTAGTAGTAAATCGAATTAGACTAAATAGATTTACTAGGTGAGCTTTAAGTACACATAAATCGAAACAGGTAATATCGATTTACACATTCATATGTTTCCAAGTAAATCTAACCAGCCTAATTCGATTTATATAGGATGGAAGAATTTATATAAATCTAGCTGCCCTGTTTCGATTTACATGCCATTGATTTATTATGGTGATTTGTCCTAATAATAATAATAATAATAATAATAATAATAATAATAATAATAATAATAATAATAATAATAATAATACGTATTTAGAATCACAAAAAATTATTTTCTATAATATTTTTTAAAAAAAATAATAAATATGTAAAGAATAATTGAATACGAGTTCACATTGAAATAACATTGAATATTATATTAATATAATTTTGTTTTAATTATTTAAATATTAAATTTTATAATTTAACATTTTTATTTTACTTAAATTATCATCATTAAGCTATGGACAAAAATAAATATTTAAATGTAAAGTTGAAATTAATATAAAAAAATCAATAATAAAGAGTACAACCAGTAAATAAAAACTTACAAATCTCATAAAAAAATTTATACTTATTCGATAGAATTATTATTATTATTATTATTATTATTATTATTATTATTATTATTATTATTATTATTATTATTATTATTATTATTATTAACTGCTGGATGGTAATGTTTACTTATACGTAAATATGAGATTAGAATTAAAGATTCATTTGGATTTTACTATCTCAAATCTATATAAATAATTGAGTGTATGTTCAAATAATTCAAACTCCAAATGTTTAATATATAAATAACCGAGTATATGTTAAAAAAAGTTGAGTACTAGTACATTAATTTTAAATATATTTATAAAATACATACTTGGTATTTATAAGTGATAAGTAATAATAATAATAATAATAATAATAATAATAATAATAATAATAATAAATTATTATTATTTAATATTTACATATCATTATTCAGCAGTCTCTATAGTATTTAATAATAATAATAATAATAATAATTCTATTGAATAAGTATAAATTTTTTTTACGAGATTTTTAAGTATTTTTTTAACTGTTACTCTTTACCATTGGTTTTTGGATATTAATTTCAATTTTACATTTAAATATTTATTTTTGTCCATATCTTAATGATAATTTAAATAAAATAAAAATGTTAAATTATAAAATTTAATATTTAAATAATAAAAACAAAATTATAATAATATAATATTCAATATTATTTTAATGTGAGTACATATTCAATTATTCTTTAAATATTTATTATTTTTTCTTAAAAAATATTATAGAAAATATTTTTTTATGATCGTGAATACGTATTATTATTATTATTATTATTATTATTATTATTATTTGAAGTAAAAAGCTCAACACAATAAAGTGGAGCATAGAAACAAGAAAAATAACTGATTGCTCAAAACATAAATCACCCCTAGTTATCTTTGGCATAGCCATCAACAACCAAAGGGTTCACCACCATAGCATTCATCGGATAACGTAAAGGACCTGCTAATGATGTCCATCATGTTTGAGCCTTGATTCCTGAAGATTCTCTCATTCCGCTCTAGCCAAATTGTCCAGATAACAGAAAAGAAGCCAACCAACCACCTATTCCTCGCATCCTTTTTTGTTACGACATTCGTCCAACTCTCGAAGTGTTGCTTTAATGTAGCTGGCATGGTCCATGTCCTTCCAAGAGCAAACAGCCAAGCACACCACACCTGCCAAGAAACCTCGCAACCAACAAATAGATGAAAAACAGACTCCACAGACTTACAACATAAGGCACACCAACTATCATTTTGGTTAAGCACACCTAATCTACACAGTCTTTCTTTCGTGTTCACCCTCCCCACCAACACAAACCAAGAGAACAATTCAATCCTTGGAGGAACGAGACCCCTCCAAATAGCACTAGTGAAGCTATAGCTTATTATTTTCTCCGGAAGAACTGCCTCCTGCAACACCTGCACAAACGAGTTAGTTGAATAAATACCAGATCTATCAAATTTTCAGACCACTCTATCCTCTCACTCAGTTGTTAGCTTAACTGATTATAAGACCTCATGTAGTTGGTTTACGAGTTCCAACTCCTATTGAAATAGCTCTTTCCTCCATTGGAAACTCCAAATCTACTCTAGCCCATCCCAAAACCCGCAATCCCTTATAACAGATCCTTTAAGGTTTGAGATCGAGAAAAGCCTTGGAAACAACTCTTTCAGAGAACCATTAGGTAACCAGATATCCTCCCAGAACCGGACTGTTCTGCCATTCCCTACATCCATAGACAAGCCTCTGATCATTTTCTCTCTGACTTGTGGCTCGCTGATTTGTAGTTGACAAATATCCTTCCAAGGACCCTCTCTTGTAGGTAGTAACTGACCACACAGCATCTCAGAAGGGCTCATGTTATTACAGGAGCACACTGCTTTCTTCCATAAAGGACAATCTTCTTTCGAAAACCTCCACCACCACTTAAACAGTAGAGCTGCATTCCGAATCACTGCATCACCAACTTCCAACCCACCTGCCTTTTTTGGAGCCATCACTACCTCCCATTTTACTAGTGGCACCCCATTTCTCCCATCCTCCTTACTCCACAAGAGCGTCTTTGGAGGGAAATCAACTTCTCCGCTACTGTCTTTGGCAACTTGTATAAGCTAAGATAGTAAACAGGCAGGCTATTCAGAACAGATTTGATAAGGACCAGCTTACCTGCTTTGTTGAGCGTCTTAGCTTTCCACAGGCTTAGCCTTTCTTTCACCTTGTCAATCACTGGTTGCCATGTCTTAACAAGTCTCGGATTCGCTCCCAAAGAGATACCAAGATAACGGACTGGTAAGGACGCCTCTGTACAACCCAGCAACTGACACATTTTATGCGCCCAACGTTGATCACTATTAATCGGAATGAAGCTGGACTTCTTGAAGTTAATACTTAGCCCAGACATCATCTCAAAGCAGCGCAGCAACCACTTGTAGTTCCTAATAGTTTCTTCCTCCGTAGGACAGAACAGAATAGCAAACTGTAAGTGCGACAACTCAATGTTATCCCGTCCAACTAAAAGCGGAGAGATACGTCCATTCCTCACTGCCTCCCCAACCATCCTATGTAAAACATCAACAACCAGCACAAACAGAAAAGGAGATAATGGATCTCCTTGCTATAGACCCCTTTCCATCTTGAATGGCTTAGAGGGAGACCCATTTATAAGAACCGACATCGACGTAGTGCAAACACACTCCTTGATCTACCCCCTCCACCTATGGCCAAAACCCATCTTTTGCAAAACAATATCCACAAAACTCCATTTGACCCTGTCATACGCCTTTTGAAAATCGAGTTTAATTATCACTGCGCTTTTTTTTCTTGTCTTCAGCCACTGCACCGTTTCACATGCAATCAACGCCCCATCATGAATTTTCTTGCCCATTACAAAAGCACTTTGCGTCTCTCCCACTAGACCTAGCATAACCTTCCGCATCCTTCGAACCAGCACCTTAGAAATGACCTTATATACACAGCCTACCATACTAATCGGCCGAAGGTCTTTTATTTCCCTCGCTCCAGTGAACTTCGGTGCCAACGCCACCCAAGTGACATTCGAGTCCCTAGGCAACATAGAGGTCTGGAAAAAACCCAAGACTGCTTCAATGAACTCCCTCCCGACTTCTTCCCAGCACTTCTTGATGAAATTCATGTTATAACCGTCACTTCCTGGCGCTTTTGATGACTCACAATTCCAAACTGCTGCCTTTATTTCTTCAACAGTTGGCATTACCTCTAGCTCTATTGCCTCGCCCTCATCCAACTGCTTTACCAGCCCCTCCCGAAAGCCTATATTAGGTGACTTCTCCTGATGATACAAGTCCTTATAAAAATCTCTGATAGCTACCTTAATTCGGTCCTGATTCCTTACTAACCTTCCATGAACCATTAAAGCATCAATTCGGTTATTCCTCCTGTGAGCTGAGGCTAAATTGTGAAAGTATCGAGTGTTCTTGTCCATCTCCGTAGCATGCCTGGATCTTGACATCTGCTTCTAATGCACCTCTTTCCTAATATACCATCTCTTATATGAGCTAACCAGGGCCTTTCTTCTTGCTTCTATGGTATCATCATACACTCTGTTACTGGCCAAATCGTCTACTTTCTTGATCTCCTCCTCAAACTTTTTAATCCTCATGTCCATATTTCCAAAATTCTCTCTATGCCATCTGCCCAAAGGAATCGACATAGCCTTCAACTTGTCCAGTAATTGATCCTCATCTAAGCTTCTCCACTCCTCCTTCACCATCCCTAAGAAACCTTCGTGAGTGAACCATAAATTTTGAGTTTGAAATGGTCTCGGCCCCCTCCCCTTGAAATATCCATAACCAAAGGGCAATGATCTGACAACCCTCTTGGGCTTCCTCGTAGCCTTGTTTCAGGATACTCTTCTAACCATTCCAAACTAACCATAACTCTATCTATACGACTACATGACTGGCCCTTGAACCAGATGAACTTGCGATCGGATAGATCTAGGTCCACTAATTCCATGTCTGGGATCCATGCTTTAAATTCTGCTGCCGATACCGTCAAAGACGTAGCTCCTTTTCTCTCCTCCACTTGAACAACTTCATTAAAGTCCCCCATAAAACAGAAAGGTACTTGACATAACCCAGTTAAGAAGCTCAGCTCTTCCCACACAACAAGCTTTCCTTCCCTATCATGCGCACCATACACTAAACAGAAAGCACAATGAAAATGATTTTTTAATAACTCTCCATCCACACACAGCCATCTATCTCCTTTATAATAGTTGCTTATTTTAAATACTGTTTGGTCCCACATCAACAACAGCCCGCCTGAAGCACCTTCCGCCCCCACAAACTCCCACCGTACTGCATCGTTTTCCCACAGTTGCACAACCTCAAATTTAGTCACTACCTCTTTTTTAGTCTCTATCAAGCCTAGCATATGCAGATTAAAATTTCGCCTAAAGGTCTTCACCATACTCAATTTACCAACTCCCGCCAACCCCCTAACATTCTAACAACAAAAAATCATTTTAAAACAGATGAACACACCTTACTTTGATTTTTTGGACGACTTCTTCTAGCCTTCTCCTTCTGTTTTGCTTTCCTTTTCTTCAATGCTACAGCCTTGTTTTGTGCATGTAGTATTGCCATAATGTCATCTTCCTCATCGTACTGAATAGCCCCAGATTCCACTGCCAGGTCCCAAGCCTCCCTGTTTTCTTGCATCTCATTCTCCTATTTAATTTCAGGCGCTTCAGAGTCGGCTTCACTTTCTGCATTGACTGTTACATCCTTCAGGTCCTATGGCTCCCCTCCAGCACCGTCCTTATCTAGCTCCGACGCTTTCAACAGACCTTGTTCCTCCATAACGCCTGAGCCTTCAATTGTTTGAACCTTTGTCGAACATATTTTCCTTTGATCACAGCTAGCCCTTGACACATTCCGTACGGTAACACAGCCCCAATGGCCCTTCTGCCTAGCATCTACCTCTCCACAATCAGCCAACCCAACAGAAATCTCCTCTCCCAGCCTGTCCGCCCGACCACCACCATTCCATAGTGATCCCTCCGCCCCCAAACCATCAGACCCGTCATCACACCCGCCTACCCCATGCAGTTTCCGAGGCGCATCAGCATGCCCAGACCCCGGACCCATGCACGAAGCCAGACTGCCTACAACGTGGATGACGGCCCTCTTCAAAGATACCGACCTTCCTTCTCCAACAGGATCGTGACTCAACCTGCCCCCTTCACCGTTTGGCATCAAGGAAACCGCCATGCCGCACTCAACCCCGTCACATGGATCTCGCTCTGTCTGGCTTGCGATCTCCCCGACCGTGTGGGCGCTGCTCGGATGCTTTATGCCATCGGCACCATGCGTATCTCCACTCGCCTGATCACCATTCCTAACCGTGATCTTGTTCCACTTCGATATGTTGCTAACCCGACCCGCCCCGGTTCTATCAACCAGTCCAGTGTGTGGGCCTTCATGAATTAGGCCCAAATGATCCACCCTACTCTTAGTCAGCCCACTATGCATCCCAACACTAGTATGTAAGACATAAGGCCCACTAGCATTCAGCCTTCTCTTGTAACTGCTACTAAACTCAGCCCAGTATCCACACGGTCACTACCATATTCACAAGATAAAGTCCTGCTCGTATCATCTTCCACACTGTTAGCTTGGACTCCCGCAAAGTCAGCCCTTGTCTCACGGGGATTATAAGCATTAATTGTTGGCCTTTCCGTTATAGTATTCGAAAGTTCGTTACCCCACTCATTCAAATCCTCAGGGTAAATTACAACTCTAACCTCCTGCATCTCTTCCTCCCTTACCGTCATCACTGTCAACTCCACCGCCGCATCCCATTCCACCAACTGAGTGTGGTTGCCATGACCCCTACCATTACTATTATTGCCCCCAGCAGCGTAGTCCCTTTTGATCATGATTCCACGGCAACCTTCCCAGGCAGCCTCCGTCACACAGCCCGATGAGGGATAAGCATCCCTTCCTGCCTATTTAACCAGCACATCAAAACCAGTCGTGCCTACAGAGAGGTGCACTCTTTCCTGAATGACATCTAATCGAGACATATCAACCAGCACACGGCCCACACTGAATGACATATATGAATTTGTCGCATCATCACAGGACACCACCTCACCCCACTGTTCACCAATCAACTGGAACGTAGCGTTTGACCAAACATGCAGCGGGACTCCGAAGTACTTAAGCCAAACTCGTCTCTTATCACACCGTGCATTCACTTTCCACTGCGCAACTTTACAAAAAAAACTTCAATAGGTAATCCATGTTTAGAGCGAGCGCCTCTTCCATACTACTGATACTATCAAAGATTAACAAGGCTCTGTAATCCCCCATCTCACAAATTTTAACTACAGTAGGCCAGTCCTTTCTAGCTGTTGCACTCAACAAGCGGTAGTCAACGGTGCTCATTGTACTCCCAATAATACTCCTCTGCAGCTAGTCCAGATTGGGGTTAGCCACGGAGACCTGTATTTCCTTTGCCATCGATACTCCTGTTTCGTTTGGAATCTTTGCATTGTCCAATTCATCTTTATGCTGGTTAAGAAGCCCATGATCATGTACCCTTGTAACTGCACGCCTCCTTTCAGCCATATGATCCTCATTGTGCTCCTGAGGTTTATCACGGTCAGTCATAACCACCACTTTACTCCTCCGTGCCTCTTCGATCTCCACCGCCACCTTTCCTTTAGAGAGATCATCCCTCCTGTACTTAGCCTCCCCCACAAAAATCTCCTTCCCTCTTACGCATATTCCATTCATTTCTGCGATTGCTTTCAGCGCTCCTCCCTTTGTAGTATACCTAATAAACGCAAAAAAGTACACCACACCTTGTCTCGTCTTCCTTGAGAGGTAAATGTCATTTATCCTCCCGGTCCATGAAAACATTTGAAATAATTCTTGCTTCGAGATATCTCCTGGTAACCTGTCCACAAAAACGGTGAACGATTCCTGTTCCAATCTAACATACTCTTTCCGGTTCCAAACCCTTGGATCCTTGCATTGGTAATGGAGTTGCCTAAACCTACCCCGCCCATTGTTTTCCCACCCCTCCTTCATTCTCTCTCCCTTACCTTTTAAACTATGTCTCATTCTCTTATTATTATTATTATTATTATTTGGGCAAATAACCCTAATAAATCAATGGCATGTGAACGAGCTATAGCTCAAATGGCATAGTCTCTTCACACTTATCTAAGAGGTTGCGGGTTCGAATCTCTCTATTTTCGGTAAAAAAAAAAAATCAATGGCATGTAAATCGAAACAGGCAGCTAGATTTATATAAAGCCCTGCGAATGTGTAAATCGATATTACCTATTTCGATTTATGTGTAGTTAAAGCTCACCTAGTAAATCTATTTAGTCTAATTTGATTTACTACTAAAATTTGTAAATCTAATTACCCTAATTTGATTGGTATAAAAAATGCCTTTGGGAGATTCACGTATCATTTCTTACTTTTGGTGATATTAGTAATATTTGCATGCATTTGGTTTATTTGAGTATTTTACCCTATATTTTGTGATTGAAAATATCAACATTATGCTCTCATTTTCTAAAAATATTGAATTTTTATTTTTTTTTAAAATATATTATTTTAAACTTCAATTCAAATTAACAGCAAATTTTCCATTAAAAATAACGACAAATTTGTGATCTAATAGGGAAAAAAATATTTTTTAAGAAAAAGCTTTTGATTTTAGTTGTTTGTAAAATTTTTGAGAATTGACTTCTTGCCAGAATATTGTAAATTGTTAGTTATTAAAAATTAGCTAGCTAATTATTCGTCACGACTTTGAGACTTTAATTATTGTCTCATTTAAAATAGCTTTAGATTAGTGACAAAATTGTGACAAATTACATTAGCGTGCTTGGCAAATTTGCTTCAAACTTTTCATGAATTTTTCATGGATTTATATAGAGGTTAGTGATTAGTAGCAACATGAAACAAGGATAGAATAAGGACTAACATTTTTTCTGACAAATTAGTAGCAACATGAAATAAGCGAGAAAAGCCTATTAGTTGTTAAACGGTCGCTAATTCCTCACTAAATAAGCTTTTGATTAGTGACTCAATTGCGACTAGTTACTTCTGAAATTGTCTCGATTAGCTTTGGATTTGTTATAACTTTGCGATTGATTTCCAACGAGGTTAGCAAGTAATTTGCTACAAAATAGGTAGGATATAGCTTTTGCCTTGCGATAAGATTGCAGTTGCCAAGTCGCTCGCTAAGTTAAACTTGCGACAACTTAGCGGCAAATGTATTTCGCCCGCTAATCAGCGACTTGAAATTAGCGAACGAAGTGTGTCAGTTGTTAAACGGTCGCAAATTTCTCGCTACTTAAGGTCATAGGCGCTCAATATCCGTATTTCAACTTTAGCGACTAATTAGCAAGGAACACTTTCCTAGCTGAATGATTTATCCGTTGTGATGAGTTAGCGACGACTATTTTTTGTCGCTACCCTAATTTTGAATTTTTACAATATTATGCGACAAATTAGCGAGAAACGAATTGCTCGCTAAAAATAAAAACTTTGGCGACAAATTAGCTAGGAATTTGTCCATCACAGAATGCATTTCAAGTCTTTGTGACGGATTAGCTAGGGACATTGTTCCTCACTAATTAGCCTTTTTTACACTAAGTTTATTTAGCAATGAACTAGTGTGTGAATTGTTTCTTGCTAATTGTATATCAAACACTTGCGACGGAATAGTGACAACAATATCCCTCGCTACTTTACTTTTATTCGATTGAACCCCTTAAGTGAATGATTTGCTAGAACATTGTCACTCGCTAATTAATTTGTGAGAAATTAGCGAGGAAATTTTCTTCGCTCTTTTTTTAGCTACAAAAGTCAATCTGTGATAAACAAACTTACTCGTAAATCTCTCGCTAATCAGTTGTTTTTCTCAAGTTCGGGTATTTTGTGACCGCTCATTAATTTTGCTGTTAGTGTGTCACTAATTTCTCGCAAGTTAGTGACGGATTAGTGACAAAAATATTTCTCGCAAAAATTCGTTACTAATTTGTCAAATTCTTGAGTGTATGAAGCCTTCCCGACTACGTAAACCAAGGCGGCCATGAAATAGTTTGACAGTTTATCACCTAGATCGGTCACGTGCTTTGATGATTTGGCAAGAAGTTTTCTTATCCAATTTTTCATCCAAAAGGATAAGGTCAAGCATACTCCAAGTCTCATAGGAGTAAAGCAAGAAGTTGGGGAATCTTTATGAGTTTATATGAAAAGATTATTCAACAACGCATATTTGGAGATTTAGAACCTACCCACCGAAACAGTCATCATGGGACTAGTCAACGACCTCAGAGAAGTATCCTTTTCCCAATCCATATCAAAGAGGCACCCAACCTCTTTGTACGAGGTGCAAGGATAAGATAAGAAGTACATCAATATGGAGAAAATTACTCAGTTAAGAGAACCTGCCCTAAGACAACACAATCAATATCCAACTCGAGACAAAGAAAAGGAATCAAAGAAAAAAAAGAATACAGCTTGGACAAAACTCGAAGATATCACAACTACATCCCGTTACGAGTGTCTCTTGTTGACGTCTATAGAGAGATCTATCACACAGAAAAGATTCCACCTCCCATGCCAATCAAAAACAAAAAAAGATGAAAGTTAGTCAGAATACTGTGAATACCACAAAATCTATGGTCTTTCCACTAACGATTGCTATGGTTTAAAAAATGTAATTGAGAAATTGACTAGGGAAGGTCAGTTGGATAGGTATTTAGCAAACAGGTCGGACGATTAAGGCAAGAGGAATAGAGACAAAGAAGACAGGGTTCGCCGGGATCGACCATCACGAACTCCCGAGAGGTATATCCATATGATTGCTGGAGGATTCACAGGAGGAGAAGTAACAAAATCTTCCTACAAGAGACATTTAAAAGAAGTATACCAGGTCAGTGAGGAAGCTAAGATACCTGACCGCCCCATCATCACCTTCATAAAAGAGGATGCTCAAGGGGTAGTACTTGGACATAACGACCCCATCGTGATCACAATGATACTTGCCAATGCAAATCTACACAGTACTCTAGTAGATCAAGGGAGCTCGACAAACATCCTGTTCAAACTAGATTTTGATAAGTTGGTCCTAGAGAAAAAAGATTTGAGAGCATACCCAAATACCCTCTTCAATCTAGGAGATACCCCTATCTAACCTTTAAGATTTATTTCTCTCTGGACCACCTTTGGGAAGGGCCGAAAATAAAAAACCTTGAGCATAGACTACATAGTGATCGATGTGGCATCGGCTTACAACGCCTTGATAGGTCGAAGAACACTAAACCGACTTGCTGCAGTAGTCTCCACCCCTCACCTTTACATGAAATTTCCCACTCCTAAGGGAAAAGCCACTGTGAGGGAAGACCAAAACCTAGCAAAAAAGTGCTACAATGAAAGGCTGAACCTACGAGGGTATACGGAAGGAGGTCAACACCATAGAAGGTGTCCGAATTCAAGAAGAACTGAGACCCAACCTGAAGGAAAGATTAAGGAGGTCCATATTTGGAACGAGATCGAAAAAACAACTAATGTATGGGTAAACCTGGAAGAACAACTAAAACAAGACCTTATTAAACTCCTACAAGAAAACTTTGACCTATTTGCTTGGAAAGCTTCCAACAAACCATGGATCTATGCTGATCTGATGAGTCACAAGCTTGCTGTTTAGTCGGGCTCATAACCTGGTCAGCAGAAATGACGAAAGCCCAGTCCTGAAAAAGTAAAAGTCGTAGAAAAACAAGTCCAAGCGATGCTAAAAGCCAGTTTTATAAGGGCAGTGAAATACCCATTATGGCTTGCCAACATAGTACTCGTGAAGAAACAAAACGGGAAGTAGAGGATGTGTGTTGACTACACCGACCTTAACAAAGCTTGTCCCAAGGATCCTTATCCACTTTCCAGTATCATCGCTCTGGTAGATCCGACCTTAGGCTACTAATACTTGCCCTTTATGGACGCATATTTGGGATACAACCAAATTCCGATATACAAGTCGGAGCAAGAGAAGACCTCTTTCATTACTCCTAGGACAAACTACTGCTATATGGTAATCCTCTTTGGGTTAAAAAATATTGGAGCCACATATGAAAGATTAATGAACAAGGTGTTCTCATCCCACCTCGAGAAATTAATGGAGGTCTATGTGGATGATATTCTTGTAAAGACTAAGAAAGAAACAATCTGCTGCCCGACCTTACGGAGGTATTCAACACGATAAGACAGCACGATATGAGATTAAATCCGACAAACACTACAAGAAAATGGAACATTTGTAACAAATTTAAAATTGTTAAAAAATTATTTTTTGGTAACAAATATTAGTAATTGTTACATAATAATAATGTTTTGTAACAACAATATAATTTGTTACAAAACGTTTTGTTATTTTGTAACGACTTAATTTTTTGTTACAAATTATATTGGCTTTTGTAACGAATAGGTGTTTTGTTGCAAAGTTTTATAATATTTTATAACAAAAGATGAAGTTGTTGCAAAAGTTTAAAATATTTTGTAACAAAATATCCATTTGTTTCAAAAACTCTAATTATTTTGTAACAAAAAATTAATTTGTCACAAAATTCAATATTATTTGTAACAAGTTATTTGTTTATGACAAAATACAAAAAGTTTTGTAACTAAAAAAAAATATTTTAAAATGTTAAAATCTTTAAGATAATTTTATTTTGTTTTAAAAATTTAATTTTTTAAAATATTATTTGTTTAATTAACTATTTTTAATAAAAATTAAAGATTAAATGATTAATTTTTAAAAATAGTATATATTATTTTATATTTTTTTATAAAATTAATATATAATTTTTACAAATAATCAAGTCTTAAATGTTGACTAAAAATTAATTTTTTAAATTTAAAAAATTCATTGTTAAACATAAATAAAAATAGTTAAAATTTAAAAATAAAAATAAATATAAAAAATAAAAATCCTAATTCTAACCCTCACTAATAAAAAGTAACCTAATTTACACACACTCTCCAAACCCAAACCTTAATCCTCGCCCTTTTTTCTAATGTAATTTTATTAATCAAGATTCTTATGTAATTTTATTATAATTTAATATTTTGTATGATAGAGATTAAAATTCAATAATGGAAGAACTATATAGTTTAATTTAAGTAATTTCTATTATGAATAAATTATGATTTATTTTATTAATTTGAATTCTTTATTTTTAGAAATTAATCTAAAGTAATTAAATTAGTTTTATGAATACAGAGTTAAGTTAATTAATATTTTTGTGAATTTTATTATAATTGGTTATTTTATATATTTGAAATTAAACTTTTGGTAATGAAATAATGAAGAGTTAAATAATTTAAATCAAATAATTGATATTTCGGATTTAAATTGTACTTTATATAGTATAATTAATATGTTTATTTTATAATTTAAATTAAAAATAATTATTAAAACTGAACAATATGTTAATAAATTGTGTTCTTAAATATTTTCAATAAAATACATTTGATTTTAAAATTATCATTCTATTATTTAATTTTATCAAAATATCTATTTTATCCATTTTTTTTTATAGAAACCTAACCCTAAATTTCCAAATCAAAAACTTTAATTTCCAATTACAAATCCTAACCCTAACCCCCTCTTTCCCTTTTAACCTAACACACACACAACACAGAAAACAGAGGAAAGAGAGAGGGCTCGAGTGAGAGCTGTGCTAGGAGAAGGGGGATGTCGCCGATGGAAAAGGAGACTGCTGCCGTCATCACATGCCTCGCTGTTGCCGTCGATTTTGCCAGGAGAAGATGGATGGAGAGAAGAGCCGTGGGCCAGGCCAGAGATCACCGAGGGGGAGAGAGCTGTCGTCGCATAAACGAGATATGGCTGGCAGACGTCTTTAAATAGATGTCATTCACATTCTTTGACCGGGTCCCATTTTAAACTTTTCAACGACTTTCTCGTTTCTTTTACCCCCTTCTAACCATATTATCAATACATACGACGATGGCGCGCGTAGTTAGTAACGATGGAGACATCAACATGTTGAATGAGATTTCGCATTACACCGGGGGCAGCCGACTTTGAGGTTAGTTCTTTTTTGTTGAATTTTGTGCAATCCCATATAGATATATTTTTGTATTAGACCATGATTAGGGTAGTCGTGAAGAACTAGAGTATAGTTTGTTGTTTTAGGAATAGCTCGTTTGTAGAATTTTGGAACTCTATTTAATTGTGGTAGGTTATTACTACATAGTTATTAGTTTGGAACTCTATTTTACCTGTGGTAGGTTGTTACTACTTATTATAATCTTCTAGTTAGGTTTAGTTTAGTATCAAATATATTAAAATAGACAGAGTAATATTTGTCTAAAAAACAAATAATTAAAGATGTAAATATGTTCTTAATTAGAAATATCTTTAACTTAGAAAGAAATATTTATTTAACTTTAATCTTTTTTATACTACAAAGATCCTAAAAGTTTTAAAATACTTAAAAACAGTGTAAGAATTTAATAAGAAAAATATAAAAACCTGTTTAAAAATTTTAAAATACGAGGACCGTTAAACGTCGAAGACCCAATTAAACTTTTAAAAATATTTCTTTATAATTCTGAATTTTTTTTCTTCAGAGGCTTCGCCTTCTACTGTCCTGGCGAGTGAGTCATACCCTTCCTCCACTGGACGCCATCGTCCCGTATCTGGTTGAGGCTGGATTCGACGACACGATGCCCATCAGGGATTTCACATTCGACAATTCTCTGATTACGGCATTCGTGGAGCGATGGCGTCTGGAGACGCATATGTTTCATATTCCATGGGGTGAGGCCACTATCACCCTGCAAGACGTGGCGTACCACCTAGGACTACGCGCACACGGGGACCCAGTCGGGGGTGCTTCCGTGACTTTGGCAGGTGGTACCACACGGAGACGTGGCAGTTCGTGGAGTGGCTGGTGGGTGCCAGGTTTCCGGTGGCTCCATAGCAGGCCGCGCAGAGGAAGGAGGACTTCGGTCCACTTGCGTCCACTTGCGTTGGCTCCCACTTTTGGAGGACTTTGGGCGGTGCGAGGCATTGTCTTGGGGCTCGGCCGTGCTTGCCTGGATGTACCAGTCACTGTGTTTGGTGACACACCGAGGCGTCACGGACATTTCTGGCTGCACTCCGCTGTTGATGTCTTGGATCTACCAGAGATTTTCTCAGTGGTGTCCAGCAGATAGAGGGATCTACCAGTATCCTATGGCTGTGCAGTAAAAAATGTTTATTTTTATTTTTAGTTATCAATTTGTAACTTCCTACGACCTGTTGCATAACGACCTTCTTTTATTCTTTTGTTTGGTGTCAGGTTGGTTGGATTGTAGCAGCAGAGCAGAGATCAGCATGAGGCCAGGATCCTGCGATGGCGGGTATCGATCGACCAATTACGATTCGATGAGGTTAGTACAACGTTTACGACAATGACGTTTTCATTTTAGTCATTTATGTTGCCTTATTTTTGTCATCCTGACTATTAGCTCTGTTATGGGTCTTTCAGTTTGTATGGAGATCGTACGATGACCCTGCTCTGCAAGCTCTGTGCCCTCCTTGGTTCTTCGAGGAGGAGGAGTGGGGGACATGGATGTCAGTCGTCCCCCTCATCTGCTTCAATATTGTACAGTTTCACCAGGTTGACTGGGTGAATAGGCAGTTCAATGGAGAGCAGCAGGTCCCTGGCCCTCCAGTGAACCTTGACAGGTATATGTGATGTCTTATTTATCTTTGTTACCTGAGTTTAGATTTCAGTTGTGTTAAAATCATCACATGTGTATCAGTCAACCACATCAGATTAAATTCTTCTTGTTTTTTCTGATAGGTTCCTCACGTCCAGTGGGCGAGGTGAGGATGTGTGGTGGCCTGATCAACATTCTGATTGGTACGAAGGCTGGCGTAAGCGTTTTGATCAACATGGCGCGCCGCAGTCTCAGCGGGCGTCTCCGGTACAAACTCTTCCTCCTCACCCTCTTCAGAAGAATCACTATCGGCACTATCCGCCACGTATTCTTCGTCTGACTCTTCGTCACCCTCCTCCACCTCTTCCACTGGAATGACGACATAAATGGGTGGTAGTGCGAGAGGTCGGTCGTCTTGTACATAGGTCGAGTGTACAAAACCAACACGACCAACATCTCTAACCTCGGCAGAAAGCTCCATCACTTGTTCCACCATGATTCTCTCATGGATGTCGAACATGAGCCACACATGCTCTCCTCTAGAAGCCAAAATAGTCGAAACCGGAAAACTTCATTACCCATGGGTGCCAGCAACCTATACCCCACCCTTCCGACGTCCCTTGCAAATGTTCTACCGAAGTTGCTCAATATCAAATTCTTCAATTCCGACAACGTACTTACACGCTGAGTCCGCAACAGTATCAGATTGTCACACTCAAATATCATCCTGTTGTCGCCATTTCTCATATGACAATTGGGGTAAACACACACAACTATGTACACGCTGTTCCTGGCCATTGTTGCCTTGTTTTTGTGAGAAAAACGGGACAGAAAAAAATATAAAATCTGTGTGGAGAATGCCAAGGGTTACACATCTTTTTTATAGCTGCTGAAAATTTGTCCTATCGTATCTCGTTTACAGTGTAAACGAGATATATACAGAATTATCTCGTTTACAGTATAAACGAGATAAGAGAAAAATATTTATTTTGATAATAATTTTTTAAAATATTTATTTTAATAATTATTATAATTAATTTATTTATTAAAATAAAAAATCCCAACTTAGAAATAATGTTCGTATTTCTTTATTTTATTTTATATAGAGAATACATGAGCTTTTTGAAGCGGGAAGTGCCAAACAACCACGGAACAGAATGTTGGAAAAGATAAAGCCGCAAAGTGGCTTATAATAACCATTGGACAGAGGACATTAATGGCATCTAAAAGATAGAGTTTGTGCTTTACCCTCGAATTCTCGATACCAACAAAAGAAAACATCATATACGTATACAACATAATAAATATATACAGAACATGAACTTATCAGCTTTAATATAAAAAATGCTAGCAGTCTAGCTATATGTGATATATTTCATGTAGGGACGGATCCAAAAATATTATTTTAGAGAGGCCAATAATATATATAATATTAAAAAATTATATAATGTAAAATGTATTACAAAAATATATCGATAGAGAATATATTTTAAAGTATAAAAAATATGTATGTACTTTTTATTAACGAAATGGTTGATTTTTCGTATCATAAATTTATCGATAATAGAATATGTGTCAAATTTTACAGCAATTTTTTTTTCAATATAATTAAAAGACAATTAGTAAGAAATTAACCTTTCATTTTGTTTATGAGTTATTCTTTACAATATTCATCGCTGAAAAAGATCTCTCAGTTGTAATAGTTGAAACAGAAAGAATTAATACCAAATGAATCAAAAAGGACGCTCACAAGAAGAAAAAAAAAATCTACTTTATGGAATTTAAAAAATTTTATTTAATTAAAAAATATTAGTAATAATATCTTTTCAAATTTTTTTAATATTGTTACTTACATTTTTAGCTATTAGAAATCATTAATATTTAGGTTAGGCTGGACTTTTATTTATATTAGACTAAATACTAAATAAATTTTTAAAAAAATTAAATCATACTTAATAAATTATTACTATTAATCTTTTTTTAAAAAAGTTGGGGGGAGGCGAAGCCTCCACTCGCCCTGTATGTCCGTCCCTGATCTCATGTGGTTATGTTTATTGAGATAATAATTTAAATTTATTTTATTTTATTTTATTTAATATTTATAATTTAATATATATAATATTTATAATTATATATTTATTATAATTTTAATATTATTCAATTTATTTCAATAATCATAAAAGAGTGTAAAATAAAATAAATTATGATTAAAAATATAAACTAAACTATTCGTTAAATATTTTTGTATTTCATGGCGAAGGACAATTTATCCATTTAATTTTATTTATTATTAAATTAAATGTCAATAAAACACACACATCTTAAATTAGGTTCATAAATTCTATTTTAGATTACGAAAATATTTAATAACTAAAAAATCAACAAAAAATAATTATAACTTATTTATTTAATATTTATTAATTATAATAATAATTAATAAATATTAAATAAAATAAATTCGGGCTATTTTTTTGGTCCTCTCAATATAATGATTTTGTTTATATTTGGATTTAGGAGTATTTAACATCCGATCTAGTAACTACCTTTCTACTAACTTATGTAGAGATATTTATAAAACAACAATAATATATTAAAATCTCAGGGTCATCATCATCATTGGACAATCTTCCTCAGTTACCCTTAAACAAATATGAAAAAGAAATAGCCAAAAATCTCTGCCACGTCTCATTATCATCACTCACAATTCACTCTATCATCCATCTATTATTATTCTCATTATTGCACATTGCCCCACACTAAATTAAAACATGCAATTTAAAACATGGTAATTGAAATCTAAGAATGTCACTAAAACGACGTGTAAACTAAAGGTAGAAAAAATCAAATAAAATTATATAAAAGAAAGAGTATAAAAAACTAAGACAATGACGATGACGAAAGCCGGATTCAGTATAGCACCCAGATCTTACAACAAGACCCAAAGAAGTTGCTCCCTCTTTTCTTTACTTGGCTTTCTTAGGTAGTTTTTCATTTTAGTATCTCTATCTTTATTTTCAGTGTTTCGTGTATGGCGCTAAGGAAGAATTTGAGAGAACAAAAGCTAGTTATGTATTGGGCAAAACAAAAGTGAAAAACAAAGAGATTAGAGCAGAAAAAAGAAGAAATTCACAAACACCATGAAAACTCATAATTGGAGCTGCTTCTTTATTATCTTATCAATAGAGTTTTGGACCATCCTCTTCTTCGCCTTTCCCTCCGCAAAAGCCCTCAAGGCATTTCAATTATGTAATAATGCTTCAAAATCCAACTCAAGAAGAATTCTACACCAGCCGCTTTTTCCGGCAGCATCAGCTCCGGCGTTACCTCCGCCTTCGCCGTCACTGGACACTCCTTCCCCTCCGGAAATTCCTTTCTTCAACGAGAATCCACCAGGTCCACCGCAGGCGGACCTGAACCAGCAGCCGGCAGCGGTGGACACCACCAACGGCCGAATTGCAAACCCGACGGCAACGCAGCCGGCGAAGCCGGTTAAGACAGTGGCGATTGTGGTATCTGTCGCGTTCGTTACGTTTGCAATGCTGTTTGTGCTGGCGTTCTTCTTGTATAAGCAAACGGCGAAGCAGCAGCCGGCGGAGACGACGCAGAAGCTGGTGGCCGTAGGGTCACGAAACGAGTTGCCACCACCGGCGGCGGCGGCGCCACCGTCTAGTTTGTACTACATTGGGACGGTGGATCCAAGCAGAGCGTCGGTGAGCGAACCGAGTGAAGAAGCCACTTCGAGTGAAATGAACCGTTCTTCATATCGAAAACTGAATTCGATGAAGGTTTCAGAAAGGTACCGTCCCAGCCCCGAGCTTCAGCCATTGCCGCCGCTAAGCAAAACCGTCGCCGACGGCAGCCATCCGCCACCGGCTGCCTCCTCGTCATCTTCGTCCGATGACGAAGTGGATAGCCGAGACACGGCGTTTCACTCGCCACAGGCCTCATCTCTCAGCCTCGATGACGGTTACCACACGCCGGTTTCGCGCCATAGTTATCTCTCCAACGGTAGCGGTACTGCGGCGGCACCGCCAGTTCCTTTCTCGAAGAGAACTTCTCCGAAGTCTCGGATTTCAGCTTCGTCGGATACCAGAATCGCCATGATGCCACCAATTAAGCATGCTCCGCCACGGTCACCATCCCCGACACAGCAAGAATCTACCTCCGGTCCTTCCAGACGGCCGACATTCTCGGCACCTCCTCCAGCACCAAATTTAACTCATATTCATTCAAATATGTCCAAGAATTCAATCAATCCTCCGCCACCGCCACCACCTCCTCCTCCGCCAATGCGAGCAGCGCCCCGGAAGGTTCAGTCTCCAGCAATAAATTTGACCTCGTCATCGACGTCGTCCTCCCTCCCTGCTTCAAGAATTCAGCAGGAGTCTTGGTCTCGGAGCCAAGTTGCAGCATCCGCTGCAAAGAGCATTGCAAAGGCTTCAGAGGAGTTAAACAAGATGAAGAGCGTGGCATCATCTGAGAAGTTGGACGGTGATGACGTGGAAGGAGGAAGACCCAAGCTGAAGGCTCTGCATTGGGATAAAGTGCGTGCTACATCTGAGCGTGCCACTGTGTGGGACCAGTTAAAGTCAAGTTCGTTTCAGTAAGTGAAACTATAAGCAGTGCTTTACTGCTTCCAGTTAATAAATCATAACAGTATTATTCCTTTCTTCTTCTTCTAATAAAAGTCTGTTTTTGTTTTGTTTAATTTTCCTTGCTAGATTAAATGAGGGCATGATGGAATCTCTCTTTGGCTGCGGTGCCACCAGTTCTACACCTAAAGAAACGGTTACAAGGAAATCAGTTATTCCGCCCGTTGAACAGGAGAACAGAGTGTTAGATCCCAAGAAGTCCCAAAACATTGCTATAATGCTCAGGGCACTCAATGTTACTAGAGATGAGGTCTCCGAAGCTCTCTTGGACGGTAATTTTCACTTCTTATTTGTTCTCACTTTTTTTTATCATTATTATATTTGTTCTCACTTGCTTTTCCTTTTTTGGATACTAGTTAATCTTACCACATAGTAATAATATTTTTTAAATTTTTTTTATTAAAACAAGAATACATCAATAAAAGTACACTTAAAAAGTTTAAGTTAGTAAAAATTTGATATTTACGAATCTTTGATATATATTTTTATTTAAAAAAAAATCTTTGGATATACTTAGATATTTATAAATCTTAATATGTATTTTAAGACATCATGATTTTTTTTTATGTATTTTTATCTTTTTACTCATAAAACAATGTTAGTTACTAGTTAGCGATTACCAACGATGATGGTTGAGTTCACTGAGTATAGATAGCTGAAGGAGTTAAATCGTTAATTAATTTATATTTGAGTAAACTAAAATAAATTCGGATAAACTCCATAAACTTGAAGCAATTCGCGGATAAACTCACGTAACTCATGCTTGTTAATCTCATCACGTAGGAGATTACTTTATCCAATTTTGTTATGTTAGTAGTTGGTGATTCCTAATGATTGTGTTTATGGGAGAAAAGTAGTTGGCCTTGTTTTCTTGTTTATGACAGTGTTGATTCACGGGTTCATATGCACACACTACAAATGATTATACCTTGTTCTTCGGCGTGTAATTGAGGCAAAGCTGTTTAGGCAAATCAAATTGAACATTGTCAATTATTTATGAACAGAATGCATATATAGCTTAAGAACTTAACAAGAATCGTCATAATTACATCCGTAATTAAGTATGAAAGAACATCATCATGACTCATGAAAAGTTAGTTGGAATTTGCGAATATTAAAATGATATGATCAACTTAATCATTCTCCACACCCTTTGATTCCTTCGTTTCTGAATATTGACTTTCAAGCTGCCTCTAAAAGTGCAGTGCGCCCTTGTTTTGAACATAGATAAATGATTTCTAATTTATTGGTGAAACATTCTTTCATATTCCATGAAGTAAACTTTTTGTATTCTGAAAAAAGAACTTAATAATTAATTCTTGTAAAGTAAAAAGGTAAAAAAAAAAAAAAAGAAAAAAAGAAATAAATAATAAATAAGTATGATAAAGAAGAAAATAATTTATATCATGTAATTTCTGTTCTCCAGGTATCAACTTTTGATAGTAGATGTCATGACACCAAGAATTTCAATATAATGTATGATTACCGTATACTACTACATTTTAGCCATCATATTAAACTTTTTGAGGTTCCAGTTTAAATTACTCTACTAAATAAGTAATAAATGCATAACGTTGTGAATATCTCAAGTCTTGCTTGAACTTTTTTCTATTATTTTTCACCTTGAGTCATTTGCTTATCCACAAGACCACAACCACTCAACAAAGCACTTTGCAAACGTAATGGTTGGATTTTATTATTATTGGTATGATACAGGGAATCCTGAAGGTTTGGGTGCTGAGCTATTGGAAACTCTTGTAAAGATGGCACCAACTAAAGAGGAAGAAATAAAACTCAAAAGCTATGATGCTGGTGTTTCAAAACTA
Source organism: Arachis ipaensis (assembly GCF_059453495.1). Taxonomy (NCBI): domain Eukaryota; kingdom Viridiplantae; phylum Streptophyta; class Magnoliopsida; order Fabales; family Fabaceae; genus Arachis; species Arachis ipaensis. The sequence continues at coordinate 26,158,935 of NC_142436.1, forward strand.
GGCTCTGCAGAGAGATTCCTTAAAACTGTCCTTGACATACCATTAGCCTTCAAAAGAGTGGAAGCCATGTTGTACAGAGCGAATTTTGACACAGAAGTTAACTACCTTAGGAAATCCTTTCAAACCCTCGAGGTATCTATGACTTATATGCTTTATATTATTATCTTTAATGTCTTCTTTCAGTAACATTTTGTTTTGTTGGCATTTTTCAGACAGCGAGTGAGGAATTGAAGAACAGCCGGTTGTTCCTCAAACTCCTTGAAGCTGTTCTTAGGACAGGGAACAGAATGAATGTTGGAACCTACCGTGGCGATGCCAAGGCGTTCAAGCTAGACACACTCCTAAAACTTGTAGATATAAAGGGAACAGATGGAAAGACCACATTGCTTCACTTTGTTGTCCAAGAAATCATTAGAACGGAAGGTTCAAGTGGCGAATCGTCCAGCAAAAATGCACAGGCAGAAATGAATTCTCAATTTAATGATGATGAGTTCAGAAAGAAAGGATTGCAGGTTGTGGCTGGACTGAGTAGAGACCTTGGAAACGTGAAAAATGCTGCAGGAATGGACTCCGAAGTCTTAAGTAGTTATGTCTCTAAGCTCGAATCGGGTCTTGATAAAGTGAGATTGGTTCTGCAGCATGAAAAGCCGGGTATGCAGGGGAATTTCTTCAACTCAATGAAGCTATTCCTGAAAGTTGCCGAAGCGAAAATCGTTACGATTAAGTCTGATGAGAGAAAGGCTTTGTTCCTTGTGAAAGAAGTAACAGAGTACTTTCATGGGAATATGGCAAAGGAAGAAGCGCATCCTTTTAGAATTTTCATGATTGTGAGAGACTTTCTCAATATTTTGGATCAGGTCTGCAAAGAAGTGGGGAAGATGCAGGACAAAACTGTGATTAGCTCCGCGAGATCCTTCAGGATAGCCGCGAGCGCGTCGTTACCAGTTCTCAACAGGTACCATGCAAGGCAAGATACAACCAGTTCAGATGAAGAGAGCTCATCTCCCTAGTGTTCGTGATTTGTGAATATGAAAGAAAAATAGTGAAAATGAATGTTTTAGCAAATTTATGTGTTCATTGCTAGAATTTCACCAATAGTTCCATCATAGGTATAAAGTTCATAATGAAAATCTCGTTTCACATGCCGTTTTTAATATAGGTTTTATAAGATGAGAATCCCACGCATTTTCATATGATAGACTTTTCTTTTTAAATATATATTTTATATGTATTTTTTTTGGATCAATTCTAATAATAAATATCAGTTTTGCAGTAATTCCTTTCTGTTGGGAGAAAAAAGCAAGTTAAAATTGGTGTTGCAATGACCAAGAAATTGTTAACACTTACCAAAGTGTTCCTTTGGTAAAGTAGTTATTTTTATTAACGTGACGTTACGTAATTAAATGCACATGTAAAACTACTTTTAATTCAACTTGGCAACTTCCCACTAACACATTTACATGCACAAACTTTACAATTAGAAAGTGGTGTTAGTTCTATATCAAAAGCGATTTATTTCCACACAAGAAAATGGTTATCACTTCCCAAAGCATGGTGCTGCCTCAGTGACCCTTGTTCTCAAGATCTTCTCACCCAATATTTTCCATTTAATATTGTCTTTCTTTCTCTGTTTTGAGTTTGATATATGCTGTTTGAACTTCCTGAAATGACAGGCATTGTTACATTTCAAGTGAGTAATTGAGTTCCATTAAGTAGGATCTCATTTTAGACTGCAGTTACATAATCAGAGAATTGACCTTTGGACACACACAATGTGATCCATATCAGAGGTCAGAATTCAAATAGGTGCATATGTATAACTAGGATCCCACTATGGTACAGAACAAAATTTATAGAAAGAGAATACAGATTTTTTTTTTCGGTGGTTGCAGTTGTGACATGTTTTGTTCTTCAAAACGTTGGCCATAACGCGCGCTCTCTCTACTAGTAATTAAGCATTATTATTTTGAATTCGTAACCCTGGTCACGTTAATGTTATTAGTAAGAAATAAGTCAAATAACAATTTTCTAACGTGGTTTGTTCTAGTAAGTTGGTACTATGATAATAAATTTTGTTGAGTTTGGAAACTGAAATGATGATCAAATATTATTAAAATGTAAATTAAAAAATTATTAAAATATTAAGTGTTTAAATTCATTTTAATTGGTTGTTTGATGGTATTATTAGTGTGCAGGAAGAAAAATTAATCTTTTATTGGACTAGTCAATAAAAGTCTGTTTTAGTTCCTAAACAAGTTTAAATCCATTACCAATTGCTTAAATCAAGTGGCTAAAGAAACAAAGAAAGATCAAAATGTGCCAAACATATGGAACCAACCCAATCAAAAGAAACAACCCAAGAGTTAAGAATGATAATTCAAAATAAAAGAAAAGATGAAAATGACCCAAGGTCATTAAAGCATACTTCGGTTACTACATTCTTTGGTAACCGTAACTCCAAATTCAATTCAATTTAATTTGCATCGAAAGCTTTCACCAAAAGTTTTTCTCTTCTCTCTCATCTTTCTTGTTTCGGTCACATCTTTCATTCAAAGAAGAAGAAAGAAGAAAAATGGAAGCCACAAAAGAAAAGCCTATGAAAAAAAGCTAAGAAGATTTTTGCCACAGAAGGAAGTTTGTAAAGAAAGGCCAAAAGATTTCTTAGCCAAGAAAAGGAAAGGCTTCAGTTCATGAAGCAAATCTATCTTGGTAAAGGCACAAAGATTATTTCCTCTTTTGTGCTACAAAGAAGAGGTAAGCATCAGAGTCTCTAGCTGGAAGAAGCAAAAATGAAAAACGTGAAGCCATCTTGGGTCAGAAGCTTATCAACGCTCAAAATCAATTCTTGGGGCCAAAGTCAAAATCAATGGCTAATATTGAAGAAGATGGATGAAAAAGGATGAGAGGTGCATGCAAACAGATTCGGTTTCTCTCTCTCTCATCTGTTCAAGCCACCGCTACTCTGATGTTGGAGAAGAAAAATGCTGTGAGGGTGCAACTGATTTCAACCTTAGAAGCTTCACCCCTCTATATTAAGGGTGAACGGCCAAGGGTTGAGGTAAGGAGAAAAAGTAAAAAAGCACATAGTTCTCATAGCTACCCTAAAGCTGTCTGAGTTCTTCTCCTTCAATGAAGTTTATTTAGTTTCTTTTTCTTAGTTTTGTCTGTCTGAGTCTCATGGTAAAAAGGCAAACATGGTGAGATTTGTAAGAAAAAGCCAATAAGAGAAAAAAGACAGTGAGCAAAATTAGAGAAAAAGCCATAAGATGTCTCAGAGTTTCTTTGTACATCTTTCTGTTGTGTGTCATGATCCTGTGGGAATTTCCTTGCAAGTTGGGTTAGCACTTTGCTGTTGAAAGCTTGGTTTGAAGTCCAAGTCAAACTCATATTGGGGTTAGAATATGGATTTGTCCCAGATAGGATTGGATAGATCCTAGGGAAGAATTGGTGTTTGTAATCTTGAAAAAGATAGTAAAATTCCATCATTATTGTGATGGAGACTGAATGTAGGCTACATTGCACCTAGTAGCTGAACTAGGATATATCTGGTGTCAATTCTCCTTCCCTGCTTCTTTTCTGTTTCTGGATCTCAGGAGACAATATGAAAAATATCTCTCATCTTGTTACGAGACAAAATTAAAATGTCTCTCAACTTGTTACGAGACAAAAGTGAAAATATCTCCTGAAGTCTGTTGAAAAAGTAAAAGTAATACCCTGTGAAAAAGGAAGATAATATTCAATCCCTCCTTCTCTTAGCCACTGATTACCATCAATTGGTATCAGAGCTTGGTCTCAAAGAGATCAAGCTTTGCAGCTTGGAGGAAAGATCCTGATGGCAAACAACGGTGGTTCAAATCTGGTGGCCTATACTCTGGCGGAAGGGCAATCAAGTAACAGACTCCCATTTTTCAATGAGAAGAACTACAGTTACTAGAAAGAAAGAATGAATATTTTTGTTCAGTCTGTAGACTACAGACTTTAGAAGATAATCCTGGAAAGACCACAATTTCCAACCACAACAGGAGCTGATGGTGTGGTTGTTCTCAAAGTTGAGGTAGATTGGAATGACGATGACAGGAAGAAAATAGAGCTCAACGCTAAAGCTGTCAACCTGCTTAACTGTGCTGTCAGCTTCGAGGAATACCGACGGGTATCAAGATGCACAACAGCAAAGAAAATCTGGGACAAGCTCCAAGTTACTCATGAAGGCACAATCCAAGTCAAAAGATCCAGAATAGACATGCTAAACAGAGAATACGAAATGTTCTTAATGAAAGAAGAAGAAACAATTGATAAAATGTTTGAAAGATTCAACGTTATTATCACTGGCTTGGATGTTATGGGAATTAAACATCCAGAATCTGTGATTGTGAGAAAAAGATTGAGATGTCTTGCTAAAGAGTGAGAAACCAAGGCTATTGTAATAGCTGAGAGTAGTGGCATTGATGAAATGACCTACGATAATCTGAGAGGAAACTGCTGAAAACACCTATTTGAAAAAAGATACAAAAAAGAAAGGAGTTGCTCTCAAATCAGCCACTGAATCTCTAGATGAAGAATCCAGCGATGATTTATCTAACGATGATTTTGTTTTGTTTGCTAAGAGATTCAAGAGAATGATGAAGCAAAAGGAACGAAACAAAGGAAGCAGTTCAAGGAAACTTAAGAGGGATTTAAGCAAGGTCATTTGACACAACTGCAGAGAAGCTGGACATTACAAGTTTGACTGTCCAAAACTGAAAAAAGAAGACAAGCCGAAAAGGAAAAAGAAGAAGGGACTCATGGCATCTTGGGAAGACTTGGAGAACGACTTTGAAGATGAGGAAGAATCAGATAGAAAATCTCAAACCTGTCTCATGGCCAATCAAACTGATGAGTTACGTCTCATTGAACCTACTACTGAAGACCTTCATCTTATGATAGATCATCTCAATGAAAAATCATATGCTTCTTAAATGAAAACTATGAACTTGAATCTCAAGTTACCGTTCTAAAGGCAGAAAATGGTGTTGAGTTAAGAAATTAACTAATATAATTAATGATGACAAACATTTGATTATTGGGCTAATTACCCAATAATGGTGGGCTGAATGGTAAGTGAAAATAAACCAAGCCCAAGTCATCCATCTCAAGCAAAATTCTTCAAGAAGCAAAGGCAAGGAACCAACGGGCTGAACTTGAGTAGAACCCGATCCAAGCCCGATTTGATTTCAGCAAATCCCTCCATCTTGCTTCCAAAGAAACGTTCTTTTTCTCTGTCTCAGTCAAATCACAGAAGCAAGAGAAAGTGCTTAGTTCTTAAGCTGTTCAAAGAAGAGGAAAGAAAGAGAAGGTTAGGCAAGAAAGTTTGAGGTCAAATCAACCATTTCAAACCAAATCAAGCTTAGGTAAAGGTTAAAGGTAACCATTTCCTATTACATGCAAACTGCTTTCTTCTCTTCTTCCTAACTCTCTGCAAGTCCGAAAATGGAATACAAGGGAAAATTGATTTTTGCCCTAATCTTCTGTGTATCTACGGTCACAAGTAAGTCTTGGGGACCAAGTAGCTTATCAATGGCTCAGATCCGTTTTACCATTGGAAGACTTTTGTGGTTACTGTTTTCTGGCTTTCGGTCAACAAGAGAAGGTCAGAAGCAAATTTTCTACTCTAAGGATTAATGAGAAAAAGTGAGCTTGTGGGGTGGTGAAGCACAAGACTCAAGAAGTTGACCTAGGAAGAAGAACCCAGCAACATGCAATGAGATAAAAGAAGATTTTCTGTTCATTCAGAGGTAAGGAGAGATAATCCAGAGTATTGAGGCTTTGTTTTGTGAAGAAGTTCTCTGAAGAAGTTCCTTTACTTGGACAGTGCTTTCATTTAAAGAAGCATTCCACCAAAAATGAAGAACTGAATCAGAGACATGCAAATCTGGTTTATCACATAGCAAAGAGGCTGTTGATGAAGTCAATCTCCTTCATGTTTTACAAATTGTAATTTACTTTTCTATATTTATCTTTCTGTAATTTCTTGAGTGAAAAGGCATATTGAGAGAGCTTAAGTAAAAGCCATGAGTGGAAAAAGGCTGAGAGATACACTTGAGAGAAAAGCCTAGAGTTATTTTCAGATTTCTTTAGGTTTGTCAATGTCTTGTATCTTGTACCTGTGAGGTATCCCTTTCTTAGTTGGGTTAGCACTAAGAGTGAAGAGTTAGGTATTAGCATAGCCAATGTCAACTTAGGTTAGAACTTGAGTGTGAAAGGATTGGGTCAATCCTGTGAAATTGGTATATGTAATACTTTTAACTATAGTGGAAATTTCATCATTGTTGTGGAGGAGACTGGATGTAGGTTGCATGGCACAAGGCGACCGAACCAGGATACATGCTGGTGTTAGCTTCTTTCTTCTCTGCAATGTTCTATTTTCTGATATTCATGAGACAAAAATAAATTGTCTCATAAATTTTCGCTGCTAAGTTCAAACAAATTCAGAATTCAAAGTTTGCTTTAAAGGGTCGTTTCAGTAACTTAAAAGATAGGCATAGATTCAACCCCCTTCTCTAAGCCTACTACAACCTTCAATTGGTATCAGGAGCTATGGTCTCAAGAATCAAGCTTAATCGCTTGGAGCAAAGATCCAATGGCAAACAACTTGGGCACAACCACAGTCGCCTACACTCTCAGTAAAGGCCATTCAAACAATATGCCTGCCTTCTTCAACGGGAAGAACTATGCCTACTGGAAAAAGAGGATGAGGATCTTCATCCAATCCATTGACTACAACATATGGAAGATTGTTATGAGCGGTCCCAAGATTTCAACAAAAACAAGTGCTGATGGAGTGGTGACTCCAAAAGAAGAAGCTGAATGGAATGAGGATGACAAGAAGAAGATGGAGCTGAATGCTAAAGCCATCAACCTTCTTCATTGTGCTATCAGCTTTGAAGAGTACCGAAAGGTGTCTAGATGCAAGACAGCCAAAGAAATCTGGGAAAAACTCCAGGTTACACACGAAGGTACTAAACAGGTCAAAGAAATGAGGATTGATATGCTGCGAAAACAATACGAGATATTCAACATGAAGGATCGAGAAAGCATTGATGAAGCGTTTGAGAGATTCTCAATCATAATCAACAACCTTGATGCTATGGGTACAAACTACTCAGAATAAACTCTAGTGAGAAAACTCCTTAGAAGCCTCACAAAAGAATGGGAAACCACTGCCACTGTCCTAACCGAGAGTAATAACCTAAGTCCTATAACCTATGATGAGCTGAGAGGAAAACTCCTTGCCTATGAAAACCACATACACAAACTCGGACTCAAAGAAAAAGGGAATAACCCTCAAGTCAAAAATAGAACCAAAAGAGAGTGAGTCTAGTGATGGTATTTCAGATGATGAGCTTATGTTTTTTGCTAGGAGATTTAGAAGGATGATGAAAAACAAGGGCAAATACAAGAGTTCAAGCTCAAAGGAACACAAGATGGACTTGAGCAAGGTGACGTGTCATCATTGCAAGGAGGCTGGACACTTCAAGCTAAACTATCCAAAGCTCAAGAAAGAGAACAAAAGAAAGAAGGAAAAGAAGAGAGTGCTCATGGCAGCTTGGGAGGATCTCGAGAACGACTCCAATGAGGAAGAACATTTGGAAGGTGAAGACAAAGACTGTTTCATGGCTGGAAACAATAATTTTGATGAGGTAAATTACTTTGACTTGTCTATAGATGATTTACATGCTATTATTGATGATCTCACTTTAAACACCTCAAAATTACTTGACAAGTACAATGAGTGTAGATCTGAAAGAGATGTGTTAAGAGTTTAAAATAAATTTTTAAAAGAAAAAAGTGAAGAAAACTGAATGTGCTTTGGACATTATTGAAGAAAACAGATTTCTAAAATCTGAACTTGAAAAATTAAAAGGAAAGCACATTGTGGATCCTTCTCATGAGTTAATTGTTGAAAATGAAAGATTAAATGACATGATTAAAAGACTGAATGGTGACTTAGCAAAATTTGCTCAAAGTTCTAGTAACTTGGATAGATTACTTGCAAGCCAAAGACCATTATTTGAAAAATCTGGTTTAGGTTACATAGCCAAGGAAAGTGCAGTTTTCAATGATTCTTCTATGAAATTTGTGGCTTCTTCATCAAATACTAAATCCACACCAAACGAATCTGGTATTGGATATGTTCCAACATTTGAAGAAAAATTTGATGAAGTATACACAAGTGAAACTGAGCCTTCACCAAGAATCGAACCTAGTTCAAACAGGCTAGGTTTGGGGTACATTTCAAAAAATGAGGTTGCTTTCAAGAAACCACTATTTTACAACAAACCTCATATTTGAAAAGTCCAAAAGTTTCAAAAAAATTCTGGTGAAAAAGTTTTTGCAAAGAGGAACAACTTTAATAAAAATCAATTTGTCAAAAGAAATGTACTTCTTCTAAAAACCCGAAAATTTCAACCCTTTGATCATTTCCAGCAATATAACTCACCTCAATTTCAGCAATACACATAAGAAAATCATTGTGTAAATTGCAAGAAACTTGGTCACTCATATGCACAATGTTTCATTGAAAAGAGAGTTGTGGGAAACAAAATTTACAATGTTATTTGTGATTTTAATGCACTTGGGCAACAAAGATGGATTAACTTCAAAGGATCCAAATTAATTTGGATACCTAAGGTTATTTGAAGCTTTTCATGCAGATTTGCCTAGCATCCAAGAACAAAAAAGATATGTGGTACTTGGATAGTGGATGCTCAAGGCACATAACTGGAAGGTCAATGTACTTCATCAAACTAAACAAGTATGATAGAGGTTTTGTGACCTTTGGAGATGATGGTAAAGGTAAAATAATTGCTGTTGGAAAAGTAGGTAATGAACAATCTACTTTCATTGAGGATGTATTTTTGGTATGTGGTTTAAAGCACAATCTTTTGAGTATAAGTCAGCTGTGTGACTTAGGATATTTAGTGACTTTCAAAAGGCTTGAATGCTGTGTTATAAATGAAAAGATAAATGAAGTGCTTTTTATTGCCAAGCGTTTTAATAATGTGTATGGACTTACTCTTGATGAACTAAAGGATTAAAATGTAGCTTGTTTTCATTCTAAAGAATCTGAAAAGTGGTTATGGCACAAGAGATTGGGCCATGCAAGTATGTTTCAAATAAACAAACTTGTAAAGAAAGAATTAGTAAGAGGTCTTCCTTTGATAAAGTTTGACAAAGACATTACTTGTGATGCTTGCTAAATGGGAAAACAAACAAAAAGTTCTTTTAAACCAAAGGAAGACATCTCTACTAAAAGACCACTTGAGTTGCTACACATTGATTTATTTGGTCCAACAAGAACTCAAAGCCTAGGTGGTAAACATTATGGTTTAGTGATTGTGGATGACTATACTAGGTTTAGTTGGGTTTTATTTTTTGCACACAAAAATGAAGCCTTTTCGGCCTTTGAACCTTTTTGCAAGAAAATTCAAAATGAAAAGGATTTGAAGATCTCTTCTATAAGAAGTGATCATTGAACTGAATTTGAAAATAATTTATTTGAATCCTTTTGTGAGGAATTTGGAATATCTCACAACTTCTCTTGTCCAAGGACACCACAACAAAATGGTGTGGTGGAAAGAAGAAATAGAAGCATACAAGAAATGACAAGAGCTATGCTTTGTGAGAGTAATGTTCCAAAATTCCTTTGGACTGAAGCCGTTAACACAGCTTGCCACATTTTGAATAGAACAATCATAAGAAAATTTTTGAAGAAAACCCCTTATGAACTTTGGAAAGGTTACCCACCAAACTTAGACTACTTGCACATCTTTGGATGCAAATGTTTTGTTTTAAATAACAAGGATAATTTGGATAAATTTGATCCAAAGACGTATGAGTGTTTGTTTGTAGGATATTTCACAACTAGTAAAGCATATAGAGTTTATCATCAAGATGCTAGGATTATTGAGAAGTCCATACATGTTACATTTTGTGATACTAACTTGGTGCAAAGTATTTTGGAAGATTGTGATGCAGGAAATCAAGCTTAAAAGGACGTTGAAACTGTGTAAAATCAAGAAAATGGAAATTCTGTTCAAACTGAACCAGAAACTGCAGTTGCTGAAAATTCAAGAGACAATTCCATTTCGTCTCATGAATCTGAAGTAAATCCTAAAGCCAGCGGCACCCAGAATCCTTTGGTATCTGAATCTGCCTCCAAGTCCACCAGACCTTGTGAATGGAGATTCTTGAAAAATTATCCTGAGGAATTTGTCATTGGGGATGTCTCTCATGGAGTTAGAACTCGGTCTTCAACAAGAAAAGAAAATGAAGGAACAAACATTGCCCTTCTCTCTCAAATGGAGCCTCAAAATGCTAAGGAAGCCCTTGGTGACCCTTCTTGGGTAAAGGCAATAGAAGATGAGCTCCAAGAGTTTGAGAAGAACCAAGTTTGGACATTGGCTCTTAGACCAAATGGAAAGAAAGTGACCAGAACCAAATGGATTTTTTCGAACAAGCTAGGAGAGGATGGTAACATTGCAAAAACAAGGCAAGGCTAGTGGCACAAGAATATGACCAAGAAGAAGGAATAGACTTTGATGAATCCTTTACCCCTGTTGCTCGAATGGAAGCCATAAGACTTGTCTTAGCTTATGCTGCATTTTGTGGTTTTAAATTATATCAAATGGATGTGAAATGTGTATTTTTGAATGGTGTGATAGATAGAGAAGTGTATGTGGAGCAGCCACCTAGTTTTGAAAACAAAGAGCATTCCAACCATGTTTTCAAATTATCAAAAGCTCTCTATGGTTTAAGACAAGCTCCTAGAGCTTGGTATGAGAGACTTAGCTCTTTTCTTTTGAAAAATGGTTTTCAAAGAGGCACCACAGACACAACTCTATTTATCAAGAATTCTAATGATTCTTTCATTCTAGTCCAAATATATGTTGATGACATTATTTTTGGACCAGCCAATGAATCCCTTTGTACTGAATTTGGAAAACTCGTGACAAGTGAATTTGACATGAGTATGATGGGTGAACTTCATTTTTTTTTTGGGCTACAAATTAAACAAACTGAAAAAGGTATTTTCATTCATCAAGAAAAGTATGCCAAGGAATTAGTTAAGAAATTTGGTATGGAAAATGCCAAACCCACGGGAACTTCCATGCACCCTAATTCAAAATTAGATAAGGGAGAAACTGAGAAAGATGTAGATGAAACTAGGTATAGAGGAATGATTGGTTTTCTTATGTACTTAACTTCCTCTAGACCCGATATTGTGCAAAGTGTTGGATTGTGTTCAAGGTTCCAATCCAAACCAAAAGAGTCACATCTTTCTGCAGTTAAGAGAATCATTAGATATGTTCATGGCACATCTAATTTTGGTCTTTGGTATCCTAAGATTGATGATTTTTCTGCAGTTGGTTATTGTGATGCAGATTTTGCCGGTGATAGAGTTGATAGGAGAAGTACTTCAGGCTTATGTTGCTTCCTTGGAAGGTCCTTAAATGTTTGGTCAAGTAAGAAGCAGCCAACAGTGGCTTTATCCATTGCAGAGGCTGAGTATATAGCTGCTTCTTCTTGTTGTTCTCAGCTTATGTGGTTAAAAACTCAGCTTGCTGATTACAAGTTACATGCTGAAAATATTCCCTTGTTGTGTGATAATATGAGTGCCATAAATATTTCTAAAAACCCAGTTTTACACTCTAGGACTAAACATATTGAAGTGAAATTTCATTCAATAAGAGAACATGTCCAAAAAGGGGATATTAGCATTCAATTTGTTAAATCGGAGGAGCAATTAGTAGATATTTTTACAAAACCACTTGCTGAGGACAGATTCTGCATGCTTAGGACTAGCCTAGGAATCCTGAGCTATGATTCATTGTTTAATAATTGCTGATGTGTTTGTTAGAATTTTTGTCTCATAAGCAGGTATGAGACAATTCTGGGCATGTGAAGAACTTTCCCTTCAATCAGCGTGTTCTGGGCTTGTTGCAAGTGAAAGTTGATCTGCGCCAACCTCAAAAATCAAGATCATGGGTGGTCATATGTGTTTCGTTAATTCAAACCACCTCTGGGCCCAATATGAATGTTACATTTTTTAATATTTGTTTTTGTTAGCTTGTGTGTTTCAGATTTTTGTCCAAAAAGGCTTTCAGGATGATTTAATTTTCTGTTCAAAAAGTTTTTCAAAATTTAAAATTAATTTCCTGTTTTATCTTAAAATAAAATCAAATCTTTCTCTTTTGTGATGTCAAGTATTTCAAGTCATATCAAGAGGTGATGCAGTTGCATGGTTTGAGAAACTTTCTTTTGGGTACAGTTACCAACACTCCTTCTCTTCCCTCCGTAACTCCTCCTCAAATCTTTCAGTTTCTTCCCACTATCTTTATTGCTTCTCTTCCCTCAAAAATCTAAAATCTACCAAATAAGGAAGAAAGTTATTGCTAAAAGGCCACAACGTGAAAGGATTCATAAGCTTCCTACAAATCCAAGACCCTTAACATGCTCTCAGGACCCAACATTCACTCCCTCACCTTCTCCTCCTACCTCTCCTCCATGAACCGATCCCATGGCTCGCACCAAGAACCCTTCAAGGTTCCCTTCTTCAGCCAAGTCGACGCCAAACCCTCAACCTCCAAAGGAACCACCATCTAAACCTGGGTCATCGAAGCCTAGCACATTGAAAGGGAAGCGACCGACAGCGCCTGAACCTACCTCTGAGCCTACACGACCTAAGTCAAAGTCGGTTCCCTTGCGTTCTCAAAGAGGTAAACCTCATCCTCCTCTCAAATCTGTTAGAGAACCTGATATTGATCCTTTTACTCATAAATCCCACTTCATGACTTCTCACTCCAACTACAATCCTTGTAGATTTAGGTCTGCCATGAATAATGACTTTTATGATGGAGTTATTAAGTACCGTACCCTGTGTCCCTCTTTTCTTGCTGATTTACCAACTTTGAAAAATAAAGGCTTTTCTTTTGTTGAAAACTTGGAATTTCTGGACTGGAATCATCTTTTTAACATAAAAAATCCATTTTATCCTCTTTTGGTCAAAGAGTTTTATGCCAACATGACCTATCATGAAGGCACTGTTCACTCATATGTAAAGGGCCGAGACATAGTTTTGAATAATGAAACTATCAGTGATTTGTTGAAGTGTACTGATGTTGGGCCTTGTGCTTATGTTTCGGTTAAGTGAGATGAAGGAATTGGTGTTTCTTACAATGATGCTTTGGCTAATATTTGTGAACATGTCTCCTTGATTGATGGCATTACACCCACTCACAAAGCCCTAGGATATGAACGTGCTCAGTTGCACAGAATCGTCAACCACATCATACTTCCTCAAAGTGGTTCATATCAAAGGGTTTTCTATACTGACACTCTTGTTTTATATGCCCTTCTCACCAAAACAGAAATTTTATTTGCATATTTGATGGTTAGATACATGTTTGACTCTGTTAGGAGTGAAAAAGACAAAGCACTTCCTTGTGGCATGTTTCTAACCTGCATATTTGAGCATTTTGGTGTTGACTTGACCAATGAGGATTATGAAAATAGACATTCATATCTAAAGAGAGGTGGTGTAGTGAAACAGCAAAAAGGACCTACTCGATCTGAGAGAGTGGTTCTAGATGATGATGATGATGATGATGAGTTCATTCCCGATGAATCTCCTCCTCCTTCCACCGAGGGTACCTCCATCTCTACTGGCCAAAAATCTACTCTGCTGAATGTTGTCAAGGATGTTGTTCAGGAATTTATCTCCCAATCTAATCACATGATTACTATAAGCAAAGAGCAAAGAAAGCTAGCCAGCAAACATGAGAATTTCCTCCAAAAATCAAGGGATAGAGTGGCTGTATTTATCAAGTTCATTGATAACCTTAATCAAGATGAAGAACCTGCCACTGATGTTGAAGAGAAAGCTGATTCGGAGAAAAATGGTTCAGATACCTAGGATTGTTTCATGAAGCTGCTACTGTCTGCTCTTTTTGTCTCATGAATTTTGTTCATTTTGCTACTTTAGAACTTATGTCTCTTATTTCTGGATGATTGTAATACCTTAACTACTGCTGCAGTTACTTTTTAATTTATTTGATATTTTGAACTGTGTTCTAACACCTTCTTGCAAGTTTTAAGTGATGTTTTGATTAGGTTTGCCTATTTTCCGCCCTTGATGACAAAAGGGGGAGTAATAGTGATATACTTGATCGTTTTTAGTTAATTGCAATATTGTTACTTGATCGTTTTTAGTTAATTGATGCTGCTACAATGTTGTTGAATGTTGTTGGCATGAATTTGCAAATGTTTGCTACTGTTGTAATCATTTTGGAATGAGTTTGGAAACTTGCTTTATGATAGGTTGCTGTTTTAACCCTAACCCTGAAGTTTTAATGCTCTGCTTTGACTCAAGTATGATCTGTCATGAGCTATTAAAAACTATCACTGTCTGCCGCATCTTTGGCTTGTATATGGTATTTATTTGGTTCCAAATAAGTATATATAAACAGAAAAGAAGAGAAGAGCATAAATTCAGGGGGAGCTGCTCTTGAAAAGAAAAGGGGGAGCAACACTAAAGCAAAAAACATTAATCAAAGGGAAGTTCTCTAAATTTACTAAAATTTAATTCCTTTTGGTTACTGCTTAAATATGTTTGTCATCAAGGGGAAGATTGTTGAGTTAAGAAATTAACTAATATAATTAATGATGACAAATATTTGATTATTGGGCTAATTACCCAATTGGTTTTGATTATTTTGGTTAAGTGATGTAGGCCAAAAATAAGTGATGTAGCAGCCCAATGTTAAACAAAAGAAATCTGCTGGTGGGCTGAATGGTAAGTGAAAATAAACCAAGCCTAAGTCATCCATCTCAAGCAAAATTCTTCAAGAAGCAAAGGCAAGGAACCAACGGGCTGAACTTGAGTAGAACCCAATGCAAGCCCGATTTGATTTCAGCAAATTCCTCCATCTTGCTTCCAAAGTAACGTTCTTTTTCTCTGTCTCAGTCAAATCACAGAAGCAAGAGAAAGTGCTTAGTTCTTAAGCTGTTCAAAGAAGAGGAAAGAAAGAGAAGGTTAGGCAAGAAAGTCTGAGGTCAAATCAACCATTTCAAACCAAATCAAGCTTAGGTAAAGGTTAAAGGTAACCCATTTCCTATTACATGCAAACTGCTTTCTTCTCTTCTTCCCAACTCTCTACAAGTCTGAAAATAGCATACAAGGAAAAGTTGATTTCTGCCCTAATCTGCTGTGTATCTACAGTCACAAGCAAGTCTTGGGGACCAAGTAGCTTATTAATGGCTCAGATCCATTTTACCATTAGAAGACTTTTGTGGTTGCTATTTTCTGGCTTTCGGTCAACAAGAGAAGGTCAAAAGCAAAGTTTCTACTCTGAGGATGAATGTGAAAAAGTGAGCTTGTGGGTTGGTGAAGCACAAGGCTCAAGAAGTTGACCTAGAAAGAAGAACCCAGCAACATGCAAGGAGATAAAAGAAGATTTTCTGTTCATTCAGATGTAAGGAGAGATAATCCAGAGTATTGAGGCTTTGTTCTGTGGAGAAGTTCTCTGAATAAGTTCCTCTACTTGGACAGTGCTTTCGTTCAAAGAAGCATTCCGCCAAAAATGAAGAACTGGATCAGAGATATGCAAATCTGGTTTATCACATAGCAAAGAGGCTGTTGATGAAGTCAATCTCCTTCATGTTTTACAGATTGTAATTTACTTTTCTATGTTTATCTTTCTATAATTTCTTGAGTGAAAAGGCATATTGAGAGAGTTTAAGTAAAAGCCATGAGTGGAAAAAGGCTGAGAGATACATTTGAGAGAAAACCCTAGAGTTATTTTCAGATTTCTTTAGGTTTGTCAATGTCTTGTATCTTGTACCTATGAGGTATCCCTTTCTTAGTTGGGTTAGCACTAAGAGTGAAGAGTTAGGTATTAGCATAGCCAATGTCAAGTTAGGTTAGAACTTGAGTGTGAAAGGATTGGGTCAATCCTGTGAAATTGGTGTATGTAATACTTTTAACTATAGTGAAAATTCCTCCATTGTTGTGGAGGAGACTGGATGTAGGTTGCATGGCATAAGGCAACCGAACTAGGATACATGCTGGTGTTAGCTTCTCTCTTCTCTGTAATGTTCTGTTTTCTAATATTCATGAGACAAAAATAAATTGTCTCATAAATTTCCACTGCTAACTTCAAACAGATTCATAATTCAAAGTTTGCTTTAAAGGGTTGTTTCAGTAACTTAAAAGATAGGTATATATTCAACCCCCATTCTCTAAGCCTACCACAACCTTCAAATGGTTTTCTCAAATATAAATTAAGGGAAGCTGAAACTGCTGTTGATTTTGTTGAAGAAAACAAGCGGTTAAAGGCTGAAATTAAGGGCTGTGAGAAACAACATTCTCTGATTGCATACTTAAATTGTTTTGAAGAAAATAAAAGGTTGCATAAAGAGGTAAAAAGCCTAAAAGAGGACCTAGCTAATTTTGCTCAAAGTTCTGAAAATTTGAATCAACTTTTTAGCAGAACAATGACGTTGCTCTCTATGCACTCAGGATGGGTATCAATTTCTTTCACTTCTCTAATTTCTTTTCTTCGTGCACCTTATTACCTCATTACTTCTTTTTTCATTAGGTTCCATAAAAAAAATTATCATTGTGTTTTAATATAAACGATTTTTGAAGCCTGATCTATGACATTTTATTATTTTTCATAAAATAATTTATGATTTCATTAACAAAGGATAACAGTTCTTTTTTTAGTTTTTAATTTTGTGTTTATGATTTTTAATTTATGATTCATATGCTTTAGTTTTTAATTTTGTATTTTTCTAACTGGTTGTCAACTATAAAAAAGGCTTAGGATGTTCATTAGTGACTAACTTCTTGAAATCACTTATGAATGCATTGCCGGTTGCCAAGACATCTCTCTCTCTCTCAAACACACACGTGCTACTTTCTCTCTCTAAATATTATTTTGTTTATGAATGTGCATGTGTGTTGTGTGAGGGTTAGTCTTTTTTTTATATACGTACTTAAATTGTATATTGAATTGTCTCAGTTAAACTTGTTAAGTGGAAAGAGAAATGTGGAAAAGTCTTCATTAATGTGAGAAGATGGGTTATTTATTGATGAATGGATTGGAGGAGTGATGAGCGGATAATTTATACGCTTTTTGGCATTGTTTTTAGTATGTTTTTAGTAGGATCTAGTTACTTTTAGGGATGTTTTCATTAGTTTTTATGTTAAATTCACATTTCTGGACTTTACTATGAGTTTGTGTGTTTTTCTGCGATTTCAGGTATTTTCTGGCTGAAATTGAGGGACTTGAGCAAAAATCAGATTCAGAGGTTGAAGAAGGACTGCTGATGCTGTTGGATTCTGACCTCCATTCACTCAAAGTAGATTTTCTGGAGCTACAGAACTCAAAATGGCGTGCTTCCAATTGCGTTGGAAAGTAGACATCCAGGGATTTCCAGAAATATATAATAGTTCATACTTTGGCCAAGAATAGACGATGCAAACTGGCGTTCAACGCCCGCTCTCTGCCCAATTCTGGCGTCCAGCGCCAGAAAAGGATAAAAAACCAGAGTTGAACGCCCAAACTGGCACAAATACTGGCGTTCAACTCCACAAATGGCCTCTGCACGTGGAAAGTTAAAGCTCAGCCCAAGCACACACCAAGTGGGCCCCGGAAGTGGATTTATGCATCAATTACTTACTTCTGTAAACCCTAGTAGCTAGTTTATTATAAATAGGACCTTTTACTATTGTATTAGACATCCTGGATTGTATTTTGATCCTGTGATCTCGTTTTGGGGGCTGGCCACTCGGCCATGCCTACCCTCTATTCACTTATGTATTTTTAACGGTAGAGTTTCTACACTCCATAGATTAAGGTGTGGAGCTCTGCTGTTCCTCAAAGATTTATGCAAAGTACTACTGTTTTCTATTCAATTCATCTTATTTCGCTTCTAAGATATTCATTCACACTTCAACCTGAATGTGATGAACGTGACAATCATCATCATTCCCTATGAACGCGTACCTGACAACCACTCCCGTTCTACATTAGATTGAATGAGTATCTCTTAGATCTCTTAATCGGAATCTTCGTGGTATAAGCTAGAATGATGGCGGCATTCAGGAGAATCCGGAAGGTCTAAACCTTGTCTGTGGTATTCCGAGTAGGATTCAATGATTGAATGACTGTGACGAGCTTCAAACTCGCGATTGCCGGGCGTAGTGACAGACGCAAAAGGATAGTAAATCCTATTCCAGCATGATCGAGAACCGACAGATGAATAGCTGTGCCGTGACAGGGTGCGTTGACCATTTTCACTGAGAGGGTAGGATGAAACCATTGACAAGGGTGATGCCTCCAGACGATTAGCCGTGCCGTGACAGGGCATTTGGATCATTTTCCCGAGAGAAGACCGAAAGTAGCCATTGACAGTGGTGATGTATCACATAAAGCCAGCCATGGAAAAGAGTAAGACTGATTGGATGAAGATAGCAGGAAAGCAGAGGTTCAGAGGAACAAAAGCATCTCTATTCGCTTATCTGAAATTCTCACCAATGATTTACATAAGTGTTTCTATCCTTTATTTTATGTTTATTTAAGTATTATTCGAAAACACCATTATCAATTTATATCTGCCTAACTGAGATTTACAAGGTGACCATAGCTTGCTTCATACCAACAATCTCCGTGGGATTCGACCCTTACTCACGTAAGGTATTACTTGGACGACCCAGTGCACTTGCTGGTTAGTTATGCGAAGTTGTGAACCATGGTATTGGCATCATGTTTTTGGCGCCATTACCAGGGAAAGAAAGAGCGATGAATTTTACATAATCAAAGTGTAATCACAATTTCTGCGCACCAAGTTTTTGGCGCCGTTGCCGGGGATTGTTCGAGTTTGGACAACTGACGGTTCATCCTATTGCTCAGATTAGGTAATTTTCTTTTTGTTTTGTTTTCAAAAAAATTTTTTCAAAAAAACCTCTCAAAAATTTTTCTTTTGTTTTCGAAAAAAAAAAATTATTCAAAATTTTTAAAGAATGAATTATAGTGTTTCATGAAGCATGTGAAGCCTGGCTGGCTGTAAAGCCATGTCTAAATTCATTTGGACTGAGGCTTGCAATTTGTTATCAAGAGCAAGCTAGTTGTTGCTAATCCACCTGCTGCTGTTCCTGATTTACATGCTGAAGCTTGGCTGGCCATTGGCCATGTCTAGTGTTTTGGACCGGAGCTTTCATTGAAAGCTTGGCTGGCTAGTGA
Source organism: Arachis ipaensis (assembly GCF_059453495.1). Classification (NCBI taxonomy): domain Eukaryota; kingdom Viridiplantae; phylum Streptophyta; class Magnoliopsida; order Fabales; family Fabaceae; genus Arachis; species Arachis ipaensis. The sequence goes on from NC_142436.1 coordinate 26,178,218, forward strand.
GCCATGTCTAATTCCTGGACTGAAGCTTTAGACTAAGAATGCAAGATTCCTGGAATTCATATTAAAAATTTTGGAATCCTTATTTTTCTTTTTCATATAATTTTTGAAAAAAAATCCAAAAAAATTAGAAAATCATAAAAATCAAAAATATTTTTGTGTTTCTTGTTTGAGTCTTGAGTCATGTTATAAGTTTGGTGTCAATTGCATGTGCATCTTGCATTTTTCGAAAATTCTCATGCATTCATAGTGTTCTTCATGATCTTCAAGTTGTTCTTGGTAAGTCTTCTCGTTTGATCTTTGCATTTGCATGTTTTGTGTCTTTTCTTGTTTTTCATATGCATTCTTGAATTCTTAGTGTCTAAGCATTAAAGAATTCTAAGTTTGGTGTCTTGCATGTTTTCTTTGCATTAAAAAAATTTTTCAAAAATGTGTTCTTGATGTTCATCATGATCTTCATAGTGTTCTTGGTGTTCATCTTGACATTCATAGTGTTCTTGCATGCATTCCTTGTTTTGATTCAAAAATAAAAGAGAAAAACATGAAAATGATGTTTTAATTTTTCTCTCTCATCATAAAAATTCAAAAATAAAAAAATATCTTTCTTTTTTTCTCTCTCAAAATTTTGAAAATTAGATTTGACTTTTTCAAAAATTTTTAAAAATCTAGTTGTTTTTATGAGTCAAATCAAATTTCCAATTTAAAAATCTCATCTTTTTCAAAATCTTTTTCAAAAATCAAATCTTTTTCAAATTTCTTAGTTATTTTCGAAAATTCCAAAAATATTTTTCAAAAATCTTTTTCTTATTTTTATATCAAATTTTCGAAAATAACAATAACAATTAATGTTTTGATTCAAAAATTTCAAGTTTGTTACTTACTTGTTAAGAAAGATTCAAACTTCAAGTTCTAGAATCATATCTTGTGATTTCTTGTGAATCAAGTCATTAATTATGATTTTAAAAATCAAATCTTTTTCAAAACTAATTTCAATCATATCTTTTCAAAAATATCTTCTTATCTTATCTTTTTCAAAAAATTTGATTTCAAAATATCTTTTCTAACCTCCTAACTTCTTATCTTTTCAAAATTTGTTTCAACTAACTAACTAATTTTTTGTTTGTTTCTTATCTTTTTCAAAACCACCTAACTAACTCTCTCTCTCTCTAATTTTCGAAAATATCTCCCCCCTTTTTCAAAATTTCTTTTTAATTAATTAATTATTTTAATTCTTAATTTTAATTTTTGAAAATTACTAACCTTTTTCAAAAACTATTTTTCGAAAACCACTAACTCTTTTTCAAAAATTATTTTCGAAAATCCTCTCCCTCTCTACTCTTATTCTATTTATTTATTCATCTACTAACACTCACCAAATTTGAACCCCCTCTTCTATCTGTGTTCGAATTTTTCTTCTTCTTCTTTTTCTACTAACAATAAGGAACCTCTTTACTGTGACATAGAGGATTCCTCTTCTTTTCTTTTTCTCTTCTCTTTCTTATGAGCAGGGACAGAGAAAAAGGCATTCTTGTTGAAGCTGATCCAGAACCTGAAAGGACTCTGAAGAGGAAACTAAGAGAAGCTAAATTACAACAATCCAGAGACAACTTGATTGAAAATTTCGAACAAGTAAAGGAGATGGCAGCCGAACCCAACAACAATGCAAGGAGAATGCTTGGTGACTTTAATGCACCAAATTCCAATTTACATGGAAGAAGCATCTCCATTCCTACCATTGGAGCAAACAATTTTGAGCTGAAACCTCAGCTAGTTTCTCTGATGCAGCAGAACTGCAAGTTTCATGGACTTCCATCTGAAGATCCTTTTCAGTTCTTAACTAAATTCTTGCAGATCTGTGATACTGTTAAGACTAATGGAGTAGATCCTGAAGTCTACAGGCTCATGCTTTTCCCATTTGCTGTAAGAGACAGAGCTAGAATATGGTTGGACTCTCAACCTAAAGATAGCCTGAACTCTTGGGATAAGCTGGTCACGGCTTTCTTAGCCAAGTTATTTCCTCCTCAAAAGCTGAGCAAGCTTAGAGTGGATGTTCAAACCTTCAAACAAAAAGATGGTGAATCCCTCTATGAAGCTTGGGAAAGATACAAGTAGCTGACCAAAAAGTGTCCCTCTGACATGCTTTCAGAATGGACCATCCTGAATATATTCTATGATGGTTTGTCTGAGTTATCAAAGATGTCATTGGATACTTCTGCAGGTGGATCCATTCACCTAAAGAAAATACCTGCAGAAGCTCAAGAACTCATTGACATGGTTGCCAATAACCAGTTTGTGTACACTTCTGAGAGGAATCCTGTGAGTAATGGGACGCCTATGAAGAAGGGAGTTCTTGAAGTTGATACTCTGAATGCCATATTGGCTCAGAACAAAATATTGACTCAGCAAGTCAATATGATTTCTCAGAGTCTGAATGGAATGCAAGCTGCATCCAACAGTACTCAAGAGGCATCTTCTGAAGAAGAAGCTTATGATCCTGAAAACCCTGCAATAGCAGAGGTAAATTACATGGGTGAACCTTATGGAAACACCTATGATCCATCATGGAGAAATCATCCAAATCTCTCATGGAAGGATCAAAGGCCTCAACAAGGCTTTAATAATGGTGGAAGAAACAGGTTTAGCAATAGCAAGCCTTTTCCATCATCCACTCAGCAACAGACAGAGAATTCTGAATAAAATACCTCTAATTTGGCAAACTTAGTCTCTGATCTGTCCAAGGCCACTGTAAGTTTCATGAATGAAACAAGGTCTTCCATTAGAAATTTGGAAGCACAAGTGGGCCAGCTGAGTAAGAGGATCACTGAAATCCCTCCTAGTACTCTCCCAAGCAATACAGAAGAGAACCCAAAAGGAGAGTGCAAGGCCATTGACATAAGTACCATGGCCGAACCTGTAAGGGAAGGAGAGGACGTGAATCCCAAGGAGGAAGACCTCCTGGGACGTCCAGTGATCAATAAGGAGCTTCCCTCTGAGGAACCAAAGGACTCTGAGGCTCATCTAGAGACCATAGAGATTCCATTGAACCTCCTTATGCCCTTCATGAGCTCTGATGAGTATTCCTCTTCTGAAGAGAATGAGGATGTTACTGAAGAGCAAACTGCCAAGTTTCTTGGTGCAATCATGAAGCTGAATGCTAAATTATTTGGTATTGAAACTTGGGAAGATGAACGTCCCTTGTTCACCAATGAACTAAGTGATCTGGATCAACTGACATTGCCTCAGAAGAGACAGGATCCTGAAAAGTTCATAATACCTTGTACCATAGGCACCATGATCTTTAAGGCTCTGTGTGACCTTGGTTCAGGAATAAACCTCATGTCCCTTTCTGTAATAGAGAAACTGGGAATCTATGGGGTGTAAGCTGCTAGAATCTCATTAGAGATGGCAGATAATTCAAGAAAATAGGCTTTTGGACAAGTAGAGGACGTGTTAGTAAAGGTTGAAGGCCTTTACATCCCTGCTGATTTCATAGTCCTGGATACTGAAAAGGAAGAGGATGAATCCATCATCCTAGGAAGACCTTTCCTAGCCACAGCAAGAGCTGTGATTGATGTGGACAGAGGAGAATTGATCCTTCAATTAAATAAGGACAACCTTGTGTTTACAACTCAAGGATCTCTCTCTGCATCCATGAAGAGGAAGCAGAAAAAGCTTCTCTCAAAACAGAGTCAACCAAAGCCCCCACAGTCAGACTCTAAGTTTGGTGTTGGGAGGCCACAACCAAACTCTAAGTTTGGTGTTGAACTCCCATATCCAAACTCTAAGTTTGGTGTTGGAGAGTCTCAACAAAGTTCTGCACATCTGTGAGGCTCCATGAGAGCCCACTGTCAAGCTATTGACATTAAATAAGCACTTGTTGGGAGGCAACCCAATGTTTATCTATCTAATTTTACTTTTGTTTTTCATGTTTTCTTAGGTTCATGATCATGTGGAGTCACAAAATAAACGAAAAAAATTGAAAACGGAATCAAAAACAGCAGAAGAAAAATCACACCCTGGAGGAAGCACCTGTCTGGCGTTCAACGCCAGAACAGAGCATGGTTCTGGTGCTGAACGCCCAAAATGGGCAGCATCCTGGCGCTGAACGCCCAGAACAAGCATGGTTCTGGTGCTCAACTCCAGAAATGGCAACAAATGGGCGTTGAACGCCCAAAATGGGCACCAACCTGGCGCTGAACGCCCAGAGTTGTGTGCAAGGGCATTTTACATGCCTAATGGGTGCAGGGATGTTAATCCTTGACACCTCCGGATCTGTGGACACCACAGGATCACCTCAAGATCTGTGGACACTACAGGATCATCTTAGGATCTGTGAATCCCACAGGATCCCCACCCACCTCACACTCTCTCTCTCCATTCATGACCATCCCTTCTGTTTTCCATTCACCACTCACATGCATACACACATCCCTCCATCTCCTCCATATCTTCTTCTTCTTCTATTCTTTCTTCTTTTGCTCGAGGGCGAGCAACATTCTAAGTTTGGTGTGGTAAAAGCATAAGCTTTTTATTTTTCCATTACCATTGATGGCACCTAAACCTCTAAAAGAGGGAAAGGGAAGACAAAGGCTTCCACCTCCGAGTCATGGGAGATGGAAAGATTCAGCTCAAGGGTCTATAGCTCAGTGGTAGAACATGTGGCTGCAAATCAAGAGATCCCTGAGATACCTCAGGGGATGCACTTCCCTCCACATAAATATTAGGAGCAAATCAACACCTCCCTAGGAGAATTAAGTTCCAACATGGGACAATTAAGGGTGGAACATCAAGAGCACTCCATCATCCTTCATGAAATTAGAGAAGATCAAAAAGCAATAAAGAAGGAGCAACAAAGACAAGGAAGAGACATAGAAGAGCTCAAGGACATCATTGGTTCCTCAAGAAGGAAACGCCACCATCACTAAGGTGGATTCATTCCTTGTTCTTATTTCTTCTGTTTTTCGTTTTCTATATTATGTGCTTATCTATGTTTGTGTCTTCATTACATGATCATTAGTAGTTAATAACTTTGTCTTAAAGTTATGAATGTCCTATGAATCCATCACCTCTCTTAAATGAAAAATGTTTTAATTCAAAAGAACAAGAAGTACATGAGTTTCGAATTTATCCTTGAACTTAGTTTAATTATATTGATGTGGTGACAATGCTTCTTGTTTTCTGAATGAATGCTTGAACAGTGCATATGTCTTTTGAAGTTGTTGTTTAAGAATGTTAAATATGTTGGCTCTTGAAAGAATGATGACAAGGAGACATGTTATTTGATAATCTAAAAAATCATAAAAATTATTCTTGAAGCAAGAAAAAGCAGCAAAGAACAAAGCTTGCAGAAAAAGAAAATAGGCGAAAAAAAATAGAAAGAAAAAGAAAAAGCAAGCAGAAAAAGCCAAAAGCTCTTAAAACCAAGAGGCAAGAGCAAAAAGCCAGTAACCCTTAAAACCAAAAGGCAAGGGCAAATGAAAAGGATCCCAAGGCTTTGAGCATCAGTGGATAGGAGGGCCTAAAGGAATAAAATCCTGGTCTAAGCGGCTAAACCAAGCTGTCCCTAACCATGTGCTTGTGGCGTGAAGGTGTCAAGTGAAAACTTGAGACTGAGCGGTTAAAGTCAAGGTCCAAAGCAAAAAAAAGAGTGTGCTTAAGAACCCTGGACACCTCTAATTGGGGACTTTAGCAAAGCTGAGTCACAATCTGAAAAGGTTCACCCAATTATGTGTCTGTGGCATTTATGTATCCGGTGGTAATACTGGAAAATAAAGTGCTTAGGGCCACGGCCAAGACTCATAAAATAGCTGTGTTCAAGAATCATCATACTGAACTAGGAGAATCAATAACACTATCTGAACTCTGAGTTCCTATAGATGCCAATCATTCTAAACCTCAATGGATAAAGTGAGATGCCAAAACTATTCAAGAGGCAAAAATCTATAAGTCCCGCTCATCTGATTGGAGCTATGTTTCATTGATAGTTTGGAATTTATAGTATATTCTCTTCTTTTTATCCTATTTGATTTTTAGTTGCTTGGGGACAAGCAACAATTTAAGTTTGGTGTTGTGATGAGCGGATAATTTATACGCTTTTTGGCATTGTTTTTAGTATGTTTTTAGTAGGATCTAGTTACTTTTAGGGATGTTTTCATTAGTTTTTATGTTAAATTCACATTTCTGGACTTTACTATGAGTTTGTGTGTTTTTCTGTGATTTCAGGTATTTTCTGACTGAAATTGAGGGACTTGAGCAAAAATCAGATTCAGAGGTTGAAGAAGGACTGCTGATGCTGTTGGATTCTGACCTCCCTGCACTCAAAGTGGATTTTCTGGAGCTACAGAACTCAAAATGGCGCGCTTCCAATTGCGTTGGAAAGTAGACATCCAGGGCTTTCTAGAAATATATAATAGTTCATACTTTAGCCAAGAATAGATGACGCAAACTGGCGTCAACGCCCGCTCTCTGCCCAATTCTGGCGTCCAGCGCCAGAAAAGGATCAAAAACCAGAGTTGAACGCCCAAACTGGCACAAATACTGGCGTTCAACTCCACAAATGGCCTCTGCACGTGGAAAGTTAAAGCTCAGCCCAAGCACACACCAAGTGGGCCCCGGAAGTGGATTTATGCATCAATTACTTACTTCTATAAACCCTAGTAGCTAGTTTATTATAAATAGGACCTTTTACTATTGTATTAGACATCCTGGATTGTATTTTGATCCTGTGATCTCGTTTTGGGGGCTGGCCACTCGGCCATGCCTACCCTCTATTCACTTATGTATTTTTAACGGTAGAGTTTCTACACTCCATAGATTAAGGTGTGGAGCTCTGCTGTTCCTCAAAGATTAATGCAAAGTACTACTGTTTTCTATTCAATTCATCTTATTTCGCTTCTAAGATATTCATTCGCACTTCAACCTAAATGTGATGAACGTGACAATAATCATCATTCCCTATGAACGCGTGCCTGACAACCACTCCCGTTCTACATTAGATTGAATGAGTATCTCTTAGATCTCTTAATCGGAATCTTCGTGGTATAAGCTAGAATGATGGCGGCATTCAGGAGAATCCGGAAGGTCTAAACCTTGTCTGTGGTATTCCGAGTAGGATTCAATGATTGAATGACTGTGACGAGCTTCAAACTCGCGATTGCCGGGCGTAATGACAGACGCAAAAGGATAGTAAATCCTATTCCAGCATGATCGAGAACCGACAGATGAATAGCCATGCCGTGACAGGGTGCGTTGACCATTTTCACTGAGAGGATAGGATGAAACCATTGACAAGGGTGATGCCTCCAGACGATTAGCCGTGCCGTGACAGGGCATTTGGATCATTTTCCCGAGAGAAGACCGAAAGTAGCCATTGACAGTGGTGATGTATCACATAAAGCCAGCCATGGAAAGGAGTAAGACTGATTGGATAAAGATAGCAGGAAAGCAGAGGTTCAGAGGAACGAAAGCATCTCTATTCGCTTATCTGAAATTCTCACCAATGATTTACATAAGTGTTTCTATCCTTTATTTTATGTTTATTTAAGTATTATTCGAAAACACCATTATCAATTTATATCTGCCTGACTGAGATTTACAAGGTGACCATAGCTTGCTTCATACCAACAATCTCCGTGGGATTCGACCCTTACTCACGTAAGGTATTACTTGGATGACCCAGTGCACTTGCTGGTTAGTTGTGCGAAGTTGTGAACCATGGTATTGGAATCATGTTTTTGGCGCCATTACCAGGGAAAGAAAGAGCGATGAATTTTACATAATCAAAGTGTAATCGCAATTTCTGCGCACCAAGGAGCTTTCTAACTATGGTTTGTACATATTAATAACATAGCATAATAGTATAGAAGCATTGCACTATGCTTTTCTTCTACGTTGAAAATTGAGAAAATAAGAAGAGAGAACTGTCTTTATTGCAAATTATGATCCGTTGAGGTTATTGAGTAACCTAAGTTGATAGTATATTATTCCTTATCAATGATTATAACTGCATTCCTTGTGCACAAGTCATTCTTGAGATTAGATAGTAGATCCACAAACTAGTTCTCTTCTTTTTAAATACTAGAGATAGAAATGTCTCTACTTATAACAGTGAACTTCATTATTACTCTATGAACTTGTGTTAACCTTGATCCATGCTTATAGGTGAAATTCATGTTATAACTCTTTCGTTATATGTATTCTATTTTGCTTTTGCATAAATTGAAATTCTTTGTTCACAGGAGCTACAGGAGCTGCATCAGATCAATTTGGTCTATTCTATCACCCTTTTATTCAACCATTAATTAGAAGAAGATAAGGCTCATTCCCTCCTTTTTTCATGGTTGCATTCTTATTATGACCTATTTTTCATCTTTTTTTTCAACTCTTTTATCTCTCTCTAGAGAGCTAATTAGTTGTATTTGATTTATTATTAATATTGTTAGTGGAATAGATAGTAATTGAGTGCCTTGCAGAGTGAGTTTCTGAATTTTGAAAAAGCTAAGAAAAGGATAGATACACATAAACAAGATGGACCAAAGAGGTTAAAAAGATAGCTACTCCTAATTAATAATGAGTTATTATTAAATAGTATATTTCTTGTGAGACTGCTAGTTTAATTTTCTCTTCTTTAAAATGCTGGTAATTTGCTATTTATTTGAGCAACTATTCATTTCTAACGTTCAATTTTCTTTTGCAAGTAATATTTATTCACACGGACATGAACAATGAAAATGTTGGAAGGGCCTATAGCAAACTTTTTGGACATCTCTATGAAAACTTCCAATGTAATAGAACTAACAATATTTCTTAGTTTGATACTTTGTACAGGAGTTATTACTTTTGATTTGCAATACTAAAAAATCATATATTATGTTTAATACTTTGTTTGAGTTATATAATATTTTGTCTATGGATTATGATTTTGTTATTATGAAACTTTAATAAAAAATATTTGTTTAGCACGATAAAAACAACAGTAAAAATTACCTTTTTAAAAGATAAAAAATATTACTTTTATCTGGTAAAATTAAAAAGGCAGTTTGTAACTGTCATTTTAAACAACATGAAACGTCATTTTAACCCGGTAAAAACGGCGGTTTCAAATACTATTTTAACCAATAAAAATGTCACTGTTAGAGTAAAAACGACGGTTCAAAAATATCGTTTTAACCAACCAAAAACATCATTTTTACTCTAGAAATAACGGTAGTTCAAACCACCGTTTTAACCAATCCAAAAACCGCCATTTTAATCAAAAAATTGTGACGGTTTTCAGAAAACTACCATAATAACTAGAATGACGCCTAGAATTACATTGCTTTCTGAAACCGCCATTCTTAATAATAATGACAGTTCAAACCGCTATCAATACAAAAAAATTGCCGTTTTTACCAATTTTTTTTACAGTTGCTATAAAAAAAAAGTGGTATATTACCTAGTTCACAAAGCTCACAAGAGCTTCCAACTTTCCTATTGTATTGCTATCTGCAGAATATAACTTCCTTCCTACAAATTAGGTATTATAAAAGTGCAAGAATTAATTGGAGAAAGAAAAAACAAAAGAAAAAAAAAGAGTACTATAACACGTTAAAGAACACATGCTTTATAAAACTTTATTATTACATTATATCAACGAAATTGACCTAAAATTAACTTACATGAAACCATGAAAATTTTTACTATTAGCTTTAGATTAACTTGCTTCATTAAACTCCACAGCAACACCAAAACATCAAGTACCTGTCAAATTAATAAAAATGAGAAAAAAAATATAACTTTTTCAAGTAAAAAAAATAGTCTTTGATAAGTGATGAACAAAAGATGCTTATAGCATCAAAAAGAATACCAAAGATGAATAACATACTGGGAGATAGTAATAATAATAGTCAATTTAACAAATACCTCATGCACTACTACATAATTGACTTACTAATATTTAAAAAATGTTACCAAATCATATTAAAATGTTAGCTAATGTATATTAGTAATATTTTAACAAATGTTAAATATACCCTATGTTACTAAAGAGTTTTACTAACATTTTTTTAAAGATTTAATAACATTTAATAAAAATGTTACAATAGATCTTCTATAGTAATATTATGAGAAATGTTACAATAGACCTTTCTTAGTAACACTTAAAAAAATATTACAATAGATATATTTTGTAACACTTAGAAAAATGTTATCATAGATATTTTTTGTAACACTTAAAAAATATTACAATAGATATTTTATGTAACACTTAGAAAAATGTTATCATAGATTTTTTTTGTAACACTTCAAAAAATATTACCATAGATATTTTTTGTAACACTTAAAAAATGTTACAAAAGATCTTTAGTAACATTTTTTTAGTTATATTATACTATTTTTTATTTTTTATTTTATATTATACATAATATAAATATACTAAAATTAATTACTACAACATGAAATATTTCATTAAATTCACAAATTTACAAAATGAAATTTTTATAGTCACTTTCATTAATCAATAATCATTATACAAATTTGCTTCGTGATGCAAATAAAATGGAAAAAGAAAAAAATACTTATAGCACTTAAACTTTATAAACATTCCTCAATATTGCAAAAACTGTGAAAATTGTTCCTGCTCCAATGAAGCACTATGGAACAGAACACATTTTAGGATGACAACAGCATAAACAATTGTCCTATATACAAATTCAAGTAACCTATTTACAATTTTAAAACTGGAATTTATCATCAAAGGTTTCAGACGCTGAACCATTTATCATTTGTTCCTCGCCAACTATTATAAACCTGCTCCACAGCATCATCAGTGTGAAGTTATGCTTAGGAAAATACCATGTTCGATATCTATCTTCTGAATCCTTATGAATATCCTTTGGAGTTTCTTCCTGAAAAAATTACGAAAAAAACTGTAAACTACCTCCTTACTAAAACAGTAAAAGTAAAACCATATACATAACATAACACTATATCATATATAGCACTTGGTATATTTCTTGTTTGGAAATTTAATGTCTAAGATATCGCATGGTTTAGGAGGATACATATATTATTTTTCTAACTTAAATTACTCAACTTTTTTAATATCTTCCTAAGTTACACTATTAAATCCACAAACCCGTACTTTCGATGGCCAGTATGCTATCAATGAGCTAACATTAGTCAAGTGTTGAAACATAAAACCTATAAGAAATAAATAATTTACCAAAAAAAAAAAACACTAGAGGAACTATAAACCAATCAAGAACACAAATTTTCTCAAGAACATGTCAATAAAACAATAAGGAAATAGATTTAAGTACATTGCATTTCTCAATAACAAAATAATGAAGAATTAATCACAATATTTTTTCTCTTAAAAGGTTAAAGATCTTTTTGGTATGAGAATACTTGGTTGAAACAAAATTATAAAGATACTTATTTAAACCCACCACGGGTCTTGAACTCTTGATACATTCCTCATTTTCATTCTTCCAATCTCTCCTACCTAGTAAACTCAAAATAGATTTCAGATGAAACTATTATGAGCATTTATCAGAGATCTACTCTTCACCTCTCAGAAAGTTATGGCAGCTGTCATATGAAACCGTCTTAACGTTATGGTTTAATACAGGATATTTGCTACGAATGGATATAAAATTAAAGAAAGGGTATAGATGCAGGCAGAAGAAGAGTAAAGCATGAATTAATAGGCAACATCATGAATATATATATATATGTCATGCAGTGAAAGAGAAGCTTTTATCAAAGACCACAAAACATACCAGGGCATTCAACAACTTTTTTACTAAACCCATACCTGTTGAACAATGTACCCAGTCAGCACAAAAACTAGATCTAGTATTGCACAGCCGTTCAAAAGACACTTAAATGTATGTATCACACAAATATACAATTTAAAGGTGTTTTATCATCAAGTTGTATCAAAACTCAAGTATTATGTATCAAAAGCTAATTGATAGACAAATTTTGAATTGTGTTCGCGCTTACATTACTAGAGGAGATTGTGGCCTTTGATGCCAAGTCAGAATTCTTGTCACTGGATCCTGAAATCACCAAATAAATAAATAATGGAAGTTCCTATGGAAATTTTAAATAATGAAGGGTTCCTCATACTAATATGCAAGTTTACATGTCTAAAGCAACCTAACTCAGCTGGGTAAGGCATGGCTGAAAGGACAATCCCAAAGTTGCTCATGGTACTGGTACTTGCTTGACTCCTGCAACTCTAGCAAACAATGAAAAGAATAAGTTAATTGATTGTCCTTCTCTGTAATAGAATACAATACCAAGATCACTAAGAGCACTGCTAGCAACAGAATACAATCCGAGCTTGTGAGGCTTTCCATTCTTGTCAATGCCATCTGGAATTACTCTAATTGATTGTCCTTCTCTGTAAGGAACCTCTCCTGAAACAATTAATTACAATTAGTTACAATCACTGAACTAGCAATAGACAAATAAAAAAGCACAAAAAGTTAATACTCTAGTTTATAAACTCCATCAACAGTTTTTGTCTTGATCATCTTAAAGTAAAATTCATCTTCGTTTTTGTTTGCTACTTTTTTTCCTAAGCCTCTGCAAAAATAATTTAATTTCCAGATACAGAAGACTCAGCAATTCAACTTATTAATTTACAACAGCAACTTCATGCAAGGAAATAACATATGAGCTTGTGAATTAGTAGTTCAAACTTACTTTATTTTAAACTTTTGGCCTTTATTTTTGTTCTGCATGCTTGAGCAGAAAAAATTAGATAAAAAAGAAAGTCATGAAAAGAATCTCAAAAGCATTGGATTATTAACTTTCAATTCGTAATGCCATCTCCATCTTTTATGAGCTTCATCATCCGGTATTAGATTGCCAACAAATGAAGGAACGAATGCTTTTATAATCCATTATTTCAATCATTGTAGAAGCCATTTCCTTATTTTTCTTTCTTGGTGGGCTGTCATCAAACTCTAGCAAGGCAAGGGAATCTGGACTCGTTCTACCATTTTTCTAAATGCAAGTGGCAATATATAAAAATGTTCCATACAGCTAGCACAACTGACCCCCAACCATTAAGTCTATGTAAATATATCTTTGAAACACAATCAATGTGTTCATATTTAATTAATTATTCACTTTAATTAAGAATAGATATTTTTCCTCAGTAAAAAAAAAGAAAAGAAAATAAAAAAGAAGAAAAAGCTGATCAACTATAAAATAACTAAGCACACTCAATCCACAAATCAAAGAGAAAAGAAGGAGACTAAGTAATTATAAAGAGTTAATTAATTAATTAATTACCTGGTGCTTGCCGGCTCGAATGGCGTCAGCAGTTGTTCCACTAGCTAAGATGACCTCATCAAGTTCATGAATGGTTTGGCTAAGCTTTTCAACTTCCATGATCTTTTGGTGATGCGTTTTCTCTAAGATTTTGTTCTCCTCCAGTCAATGGTAAGATGAAAATTGATTGAACAGCATAATAGTTTCACTATAGAAACCAATTGTGAACAAGAATCATAGAAACTCATGCCTGGCAAATCTCAATCTGTCTCTTCAGATCAAAGTTTTCATTCTGAACTTCCTCAACTATTAGAGCCCTCTCTAGTGCACTTCTTAATATCCTCTCTGCTTCGAGCAATGCAAATTCTTTCGACTTTGTGAGCCGTTCCAATGCCTTCTTATCTTCTTGCAGTGCTTTAATCTGAAGCAAAGATGGGTGTTAGGACTATCATTTTATATAATTCTCCTACTTTTCAATATAATCATACCTCATTTTTATACAACTTGATCTCATCCTCAAGAGGAGTGATCACACTCTCAAATGGAATATAATCATCATCCTTCTGATCTAAATGTACCCTTCTAAGAGCTGCTTCTGCTGCATATTGCGCAGCCAAAGCATCTTTCTTTTCTTCTGTCAGTTTCTTTATTTCTAGATTCTTCACAAGAACAGATTTGAAGTAAATGGATTTTAGAACTTAGCATTGTTTGACATGCTTCTATCTATGTTACAATCTATACTATTACTATATCAGTGTACCTTGTCCTTAAGATGATTCTCAGTTGTTCTAAGTTTCTGATCCAGTTTACTAACTTCATTTCTCAGCTGGAATTGGAGAAAAATTAAGTTTCAATCTACTGATAGTGTAAGCATAAATAAATAAATAAACTAAGCATTAAAAGTACCTCTTCTATGGCCTTATCCTTCAGAGCTTTAGTTGCCCTTAAGGCCTTGACTTCACCCTGGCAAGTTGCAAGTTCCTTACTCTTTTCTGCAATGGTTTCACAACTTAGTTATCATGTTAATAGATGAATACACATTGAGATATGAAATTCTCATACCATATTCATTTTCATTTAGAGTGAACAAAAGTATAGGCAATCATTTTCCTATGTTGTGACTCATTTATTATATAATTGAAGTTAATGATTCCTATGATGAACAAACAAAAGTATTTTTTGTTACAATCAATCCAACTTTAGCATAAGAGAGAATGGATAATTCTTTAGCTTTCTTCAGCAATCCATTCCTTCTCTTCGAAAATGTTACTTGCCGGCTCGTTGAATTGTCGATCCTTCGAATCGCAATCTTTCCTCGCTCATCGCAATCAATTTTAGAGTTCCTACCTCCTCAAATTAAACATCTCCTTTAATTTGACCTGCTAGATCACGAGTCAACAAATTCATTAAGATCAATTAGCTATTCAATTCTCACGGAACTAATTGGATTAAAACTTCTACAAATTTAAAGAGAGAATTAGTTCATTTTTACTAAACTCAGACTCTTCCGATTTGAAGAGATTTGAAGAATCAGCAACAACTATGAAAATCAAACCCTAGGAATTTGAAGAGAATCACCTATGATTTCAAATCTTACCTTACTGGAATGAGATTGAGTCTGCGATTGAATCATGCATGAGATCGACGAGGCAGAGCAAGAGATTGTGAAGAGACAAAACCAAAAATTGAAGAGGCAGAACAAGATCGAGAGATTCAGAGAACTGAGAGATTGAGGAGGCAGAGCGAGATTGAAAAATTCAGAGCACTGAGAGTGAGACTGAGAGTGATGGTGGATTCGATTTCAGAGTAGTAAGAATTTTTTTATTTATGAAATTAGGAATAGGTAACCGTTTTTGTAAACTTTTTATAAAAATTAAACCCATTTACTAACATTTTATTAAAAATGTTACTTAATATTTAATTTTATTATAATTACTAAAATTTTAATAAATGTTACAAGATAAATGTTACTAAATATGTGAAATGTAGTAGTGATGCAACATAGTTATTTCTAAATAAAATCAATTTATCAGGATTTCAAATATATACTTTAGTATCAAAGTAAAAAAGTGTCGTAAAATCAAAATTCAAAAATTAGCAAAAATCACTAATTCCTTACATATAATTACTTAATTCAATTAGTAATCTATTATATGATCAGATTTAATTTACAAGGAACAAGTAAAGTGCAATGTCATTCACCAAATAAGAATTAATAAAATAATTAAGAGAATAAATAATTCATCAAACACTTATCGAATGTTATCAACTAAGAGATAATAAAACTTATCGAATGTTATATCATGTAGTAAAACATTTAAAATTTGAGAATGAAAAACAAAGAAAACGAATAAAAAAGAAAAAGAGAAAGAGAACCAGAAACTGATAATAAATGGAAAAGAGCATACAGAAGGGATAGAATGCCGATGGAGAACACGAGAGTCATTAGCGGAGGAGAGTTGACCGAAGAGGTGATTTCTCTCGATCTCAAACGCTTGGGCGTTGCGATTAGATCTAAAAACACATTGATGAAAGAGGTGCCTTGACTCGATCTCAGTAGATTTATGACAAAAGCAGAAAGGAGGTGAACTCTAGCGGCGGCGAGGGCGACAATGGCAGCAGAAGTGCGATGGATATGTCAGTGGAAATGTCTATTGCGAGCTTAGGATTTTGGTGAGCTCTCACCCTTCTATTCTTTCTCTTTGAGTGTTTTCTAAAATTTTAAAAGAATTTTAATTATGTGTAGGTAACAGTGGAATTTTATTGTTAATTATTTTATGGGAATTTATTAAAATATCATAGATAAAATATATTATGGAAGTTTTTAAAAATTTTCCTTAAAAAATACCCACAAATATATATATATATATATATATATATATATATATATAGTGTGTGTGTGTGTGAATAACTTTTCCAACTTATCTAGGATTAAATGTTGCTAGTTAGGAAAGCTAAGACTAACTCAGCTAGAATAACTAATCTAGATTTGTTAGTTAGCTAATTAAGGTTGTTTTGTTACTTTGTTAAGAGTGACAAACTACTCATAGCTAAATATAGCAAGCCAACTATTTTGTATATAAATAGTAGTTTAAATACAGAATTATATAGTTATAGTGATGAAATTCACCATATATTCACTAAAATTCTGTCTTCTCTAATTTTTTTTTTAATTTTTTTCTCTCTGCTAAACTTTCTTACGCCATAATCCTCCCCAGTTTCAATTCCAAAATAAGTTTTTCATTTGTTGATTTTCATGAGAGGAGAGATGCTAAAATTAAGAAGGTGGAATCAATATACTAAAAATATTGAGATTTTATTTTTTATTTTAAATGAAAATATTTCATTAACATCAGAAATTACTAATGACTAATATTTATATATATTTTTTTCGCATATTTTATAATAAAATAATCAAATTCTTTATAGTAGAATAATCAACAATATACTCAATTTTGTTATAAATATAGCAAATAACTATAACTTTATTTTTATACTTTTATTTTAATTTCAATAATAAATATAAATACAATTTAATTATTTTATTTAGAAAATTTGATTATAAGTGTGAATCAAAAGTAATCATATTATATTATTTATAAAATTTAATTGTAAATGTAAATATTTGGTCTTTTCGTATTTTAATGGCTACTTTTTGCATAGGTGATGGATGAGTAATTATTTGTGATTATATAACATTAATATGAGTAGTAATACCTATTTTCTCAATAGTATTTATTTGACAACAATATTGTCTTTGTTAGATGTAAGTATTTTCAGTATTTAGTATTTTGGGACACATTTTTGGGTCCTCGGTTGTCTGTCGGTGCATCTTTTTGTGTTTGTGGAAAACAAGTGAATTTATTAGTACCAGTGCAGAAGTACGTATCATTATTTTATGCTTCTTTTGCTTTCTTTTACTTTTGAAAAAGTATTGATAAATAATAAAAATATTAAATAATATGAATAATTAATATATTGAATGTTTAATTTATTAAGTATATAAATAATTATTTTAATATTAAAATTTAGATAAATAATTTAAAATGTAATATATTTTTATTTTATTAAACTAATTTTAAAATTTATTATTCACATTATTCGTAAAAGATATTCTCTACTTAACAAAATTATTATTTTTTTTTAACTAATAGTAAAGACAAGAATCCAATGATTACGTACATGGGTCATGGGACCTACAGAATCAAATAATTTTACATTATCCTAACTTCCCATCATCTTCTATCTGCATTAAAATTGGCATATCACAGCTATAAAGAAAATAATCTTGTAGTCAATAAAAATAATATTTTTAATATGATCAATTTATTTTATGATAATTATTGTCACGAGATTATTATAGTTATGAAATTTTAATAACACATAAAAAGTATAGTTAAAATTTAAGATCACAAATTATTATTATTATTATTATTGGTAATAGTTGAAAAGAAAAAGTAAAAAATAAAAATCCAAACAAATTTGAATCTAACGACTCATGAACTTGCAGGTAGACTTGTGTCTCCGAAAAAGCTGAAACCAAATTTATTAGGTTTAGCTTCGATGAAAGTACTTGAATACACTTATTTTTATTCATTATTCACCACACACATATTGCATAATGTAGATACGAATACACAGATATTTATAAAAAGAAAAGCAAGTGCACATGCAGGTGCAGTTGGGAGCAAATTAAGCAGATATACATGATAGTTAAATAAAATGAAAATTGACCACAATCTTTTGTTGACTTAGTGGACAATAATGCTTGACTATATACTACAGTGTATAGTGTACTATGTAGGTGAAAAAGGCGCATTAATTGCGATCACAATCATAAGCGATGAGGTCTGAGAGTCTTATAGGTTACCGGCTCAGGCGGTGAAGAATAGAAAGAACTATCTTCTTGAAGCAGCGGCGGCGCCACGGCTTGGGAGTGTAACTGCGAGTAGTACGGTTTGCAAGGGATGTAATGGAAAGATTTGGGGTTAGAGCATGGTTTCGCATTGGAAAAGAACATGTGGCATTCTTCCGGTGATCTTTGATTAGGAAGCCCCAAGATGCAGTTATTGTTGACGTCAAGAACCTTGCTCTCTATCAGCTTCAAGCACTCAGGACCAACTTGGGTAAAGTAGTTGTCCGACAACGACAAGTTGCCGTTGTTGCGGAGCCCCGGGAGAATGCAGACGATCTCCGGAACTGGACCATACAGCTGGTTGCTTGCAAGGTTGAGGAACTGAATGCTTTTTAAGCATCCGAAAGAGTGAGGAATGGGACCCGTAATGATGTTTTTGCTCGCATCAAAGACTGTCGCCTTGCCGAGCAAGCCTATCTCGTAGGGCAGGCACCCGTCAAGGTTGTTCCCCAAGAACAGCACTTCGGTTAGCGTCTTCGAAGCTTTACCAATGCTGCTTGGGATCGTGCCGCTAAATTGATTGTTGGCGAACGTGAGGTACCTGGAGGGAGGGAGGAACTTAAGGAAATTTGATCGGGAAATCGTAACAGAATAAACACGAAAATTCATCTTTAAAAAATACTCAAAAATTATTTCCATAGAACATATTAATCCATTAATAATTTTCAATTAATTTTTTAATAAATTTTGTTATTTAACAATTTAATCTCAAAAATATTATTATAAGATAAATTAATTTTTCTCTAAAATAACTAAAGAATGAAAGAATCAATTTATGTGATAAAAATAACTCTCAGACCATATAAAAAAATTTATTGGGAATATTGAGTCAAAATATTTTAGAAACTATTTTTAAGTGTTTATTCATGGTAAGAACGAGAGTTGAATACCATATTTTGAACCAAAATATTTTCTGTCTTACCTGGCAGGAGTTGAGCCGAAATTACTAGGGAGGTTGCCGGAGAACAAGTTATTGTTGATGAAGATAACATCGAGATCTTGGACGAAGAGTTCCGGTGGAATTGGGCCGGAGAGTTGGTTGAACCTAATGTCCAGGAATGTTAGATTGGTAGCCTGAAGAACTTGTATTGGGAACGCACCTGAGAGCTTGTTGTTGCTGAGGTCAAGTTCGTAGAAATACTTGAACTTATTAACGGATAAGTCTGGGAGGTTGCCGCCGAAGCCGTTAGAGTTAACGTGGAAGAATGTGAGCTCTGGAATTTCGCCCAAGACATCGGAAAGCTTCAATGTTCCGTTTTTAACACCGGTGATCTTGGCTTGGTTGAGGTCTATTCCGGCCACAGCTTTCTCCTTTGTGTTTGGATATGTGGCGCACCTTATCCCCTTGTACTTGCATGGATCTGAGCCTTTCCAGTTATTAGTGTACCCTGTTTTGTCAACGATTTCAAATTTCTTGAATTTTAGAAGTACTCCTCGTGCTCTTATCAACCGTGTCTGTGGAGGAGGACGAGGAGGTGGTGGTCGTGGTGGTGGTGGTGGAGGAGGACGCGGCGGTGGTGATGGAGGGGGACAAGTAGGTGGAGGAGGTGGTGGTGGTGGTGGTAATGGAGGGGGACACGTCGGAAGTGGAGGCGGCGGCGGAGGTGGAGATGATGTGGGACACGCTGCTGGTGGTGGAGGTGGAGGTGGAGGAGGAGGAGGAGGTGGTGGTGGTGGCGGCGGCGGTGGAGGAAGAGGAGGAGGACATGCCGGTTCGGGAGGAGGAGGAGGAAGAGGAGGGGGACATTGGGGTGAAGGAGCAGGGCCAGGATAATAATAACCGGGGCCGCCTGGTCCTATGATAATCTCCAATGCTTGTCTTTGCCGCCCGGCCTCATCTTTGCCGATGGCGAAATATGGGAAGTAAAAAAGCAAGAAAGTAGATAGCATGAATAAGAGCAAGGCGTTAATGGATGTGATGGTGCCCATCTTTCTCTCTCGACACAACTGTGCCACATGCAATGTAGTTATGGCACTAAATAATCAACTTTGGTCCTATAAACTGTACTATATATATGCAATTATGCATCACCAAAAATAATCCCGTACACCTATTAACCATACAAAATGGATATGTACATGATATTGAACATATAAAGGTACGGTTCCGCTACGTTACCAACAGTATATCTGCCAACTTCTGCCAACTCTTATTTATAATTGTGTTTTATAGAAGTGTGTTCATGGATGTGTCTAATAAAAATGTATTTTTTATAGCTGTGTTTAATAGAAGTATTTTTATAGATATATTTTCTAGATGTGTCTTTTTATATATATATTTAAAATATATTCATTATTAGACACATCCACGAACACACTTCCATGAAACATAATTGTAAATAAGAGTTAACAGAAGTTGACAGATAATATGTTGGTAACCTATACTTTCCCATAAAGGTATGTCTAAAACGAGCACAACCATTATATGCTTATTGAATGCGCCACATTTATATCGACTATTAGATTTGATTAGTTGAAAATCAAAGGCTAATATAAAAGAAGAGTATTGATGGACTCTAATAAATACAGAATATCTTAATACATAAATAAATACTTTAAATGACAATACTTTAATACATAATACTTTAAATGGTAAATGGTAAGAGAATCTTTTATTCTTAAATAATTAAATATAAAACATAAATACAAAAATATGAGTATTCTTTATTCAATAAGATTAATTATTATGCAAAAATTTTTTATGATATTAAAAAATTATATTAAAATAAAATTTTAAACTGTAACATAAAAATATAAAATAATTAAAATTTTATTTTATATTACTTAACAAATAATTAGATTATTATATTTAAAATTTATTAATTAACTAATTTTGTTAAAGATATTATTATATAAAATAATTTTTCATCAAAATATTTTGAAAATATAATTTATTTAAAATATTATATATAATACATGAAAATATTAATCTTTTTTATTTTTTTCAATTTTTTTTAAGAAAACGGAATAAAAATAATATAATTCTAAATACATGCCTATTACATTATATATTTACTTATATTAGTAAGACCTAAACTAATCAAACTTACATAATTAAAAATATAAAATATATAAATATAAAAAATAAATATTTTTTATTTATTAAAATTAACATTTAAAGTTTCATATATATAATATTTAAAATTATATATTTATAATAAGATCATTTTTTATTTTTATTATTTTTAAGTATTTTTTTATTGTTTTAGTTAAATTTTTTATTCTCTAACTCGACCAAATTTATATATATAGGTAAATTCTATCCAACCCTCTCTAAAATAACATGTAAATTAGTCTCTACGACGTGACACATTTTAATTAGATGTTTAATTTTAATTTGAGTTAATTTAACTCAATGAGAGTTAACATCTTAACAAAAGTAGGACCATTTTATAATTAAATATTTTTATGATATTAAAAAATTATATTAAAATATGATTTAAATAGAGAATCTTTTATTTTTAAATAATTAAAAATAGTAATTTAATACTTTAAATACTAACAGAATCTTTTATTTTTAAATAATTAAATATAAAACATATAAATACAAAAATATGAGTCTTCTTTATTCAATAAGATTAATTATTATGTAAGAAATTTTTATGATATTAAAAAATCATAGTAAAATAAAATTTTAAACTATAACATAAAAATATAAAATAATTAAAATTTTATTTTATATTACTTGACAAATAATTAGATTATTATATTTAAAATTTATTAACTAACTAATTTTATTAAAGATATTATTATATAATATAATTTTTCATCAAAATATTTTAAAAATATAATTTATTTAAAATATTATATATAATACATGAAAATATTAACCTTTTTATTTTTTTTAAAAAGGAATAAATAATATAATTTTAAAAACATGCATATCATATATTATATATTTACTTATATTAGTAAGACCTAAAGTAATCAAGCTTACGTAATTAAAAATATAAAACATATAAATATAAAAAAAATAAAAGTATTTTAGAAATATTATGACATTTGTATACTAATTTTTCATATATATATATATATATATATATATATATATATATATATATGGTAAATTCTACTCTATTCTTTATATTTTAACATGTAAATTATCCTATATGATATGTCACTTTCTAATTGGTTGTTATGTTAACTATGATTAAACTATTTTCTAATTAAAAAATTATTTAAAAGAATAAATGTATAATTTGATAAAATACTAAAAGCTAAATCTTTGCTCTCTGCAACCTCGTTGTTTCTCTCTCTGATTGCTTTTTTGTATTGATTTCAATTTGTAGTGGATCTGCGATTAGTTGAAGAGAATGTATTTGGTCATGCTGCTATTTTGTAGTTGTCTTTTACTCTTTAGTTCACATAATTTCGTGTCACATATAAATTCTTGATTATCAGGATACATTAATCTATGATTTAGGGTTATGATAGATAATTATTACATATATTAAAGTGATGCTTGAATTAGATATGCATTTGATCCATCCGTCTATTAGAATTTAAATTGGACTATATCAATTAGATCAAAGCCGTTCTTTGGAATGGTTATGGATCATTGGATCGTACATAAGATCCGTTGCATTAGATATTCAAAGGATACTTATATCTTTACTCTCCGTCCTGCTTCGAGTTACAGTGTATGTTCCTTCAACGTGCTTGGGTTATGAAGGAATAGTGGAAGGGAGGAAATATACTTCAGTCAACAGAAAATGTGTTTTTCAATAGAAGGGTGGAACGAATTTAAGTAATAATGATTTGGTAAAAGAATATAAATTTACTTTTTAATATTTACAAAAATTATATAATTATCCATCTTAAAAAAAATATTTAATTATAAAATGGTCCTACTTTAGTTAAGATATTTACTCTCATTGAGTTAAATTAACTCAAATTAAAATTAAACATCTAATTAAAATGTGTCATGTCATAGAAGCTAATTTACATGTTGTTTTAGAGAGTGTTGGGTAGAATTTACCTATATATATATACATTTGGTCGAAATAGAGAATAAAAAATTTAACTAAAACAATAAAAAAATACTTGAAAATAATAAAAATAAAAAATGATCTTATTATAAATATATAATTTTAAATATTATATATATGAAACTTTAAATGTTAATTTTAATAAATAAAAAATATTTATTTTTTATATTTATATATTTTATATTTTTAATTATGTAAGTTTGATTAGTTTAGGTCTTACTAATATAAGTAAATATATAATGTAATAGACATGTATTTAGAATTATATTATTTTCATTCCGTTTTTCTAAAAAAAATTAAAAAAAATAAAAAGGGTTAATATTTTTATGTATTATATATAATATTTTAAATAAATTATATTTTTAAAATATTTTGATAAAAAATTATTTTATATAATAATATTTTTAACAAAATTAGTTAATTAATAAATTTTGAATATAATAATCTAATTATTTGTCAAGTAATATAAAATAAAATTTTAATTATTTTATATTTTTATGTTACAGTTTAAAATTTTATTTTAATATGATTTTTTAATATCATAAAAAATTTTTGTATAATAATTAATCTTATTAAATAAAGAATACTCATATTTTTGTATTTATGTTTTATATTTAATTATTTAAGAATAAAAGATTCTGTTACCATTTAAAGTATTGTGTATTAAAGTATTATCATTTAAAGTATTTATTTATGTACTAAGATATTCTGTATTTATTAGAGTCCATCAATGCTCTTCTTTCATATTAACCTTTGATTTTCATCTAATCAAATCTAATGGTCCATATAAATGTAGCGCATTCAATAAGCACATAATGGTTGTGCTCGTTTTAGATATACCCAACATATAATATGTTAATTTTAGATTTTTGTTAGATATATAGGGCATACTATATATATTAAACAAAAAATATTATAGTTTTAATTTTCATATTTTTTAAAAAAATATTTTTAACCTTTTTTTTAATTATATAAAAATATTATATAATTTTTATTTAATAATTAATAGTACATACTATTTCTAAATTTAATTTAAGAATAATGTATCGTATTTTAAAAAATAAATCGTGTTTAAATAAGTATTTTTATTTTTTATTTAGATAAAATTAGATATGTAAGACATATGTGTGACTTAACTAAAATGTGTTTTAAAGTAAGATTGGTAGACTAACATATGTATTTTGAATTAAGATAATAAAACTTCCCACGATAAGAATGATAAATTTAATGCTAATTAATTTTTTATTTTATCAAACTTCTGACTTTAATTTTTTTTTTGTTACTTTTTCTAGTAAGCGGTATTGAATAGAATTAATGCTAATGTTAGTATGGATTCCAGTTCCATTTTTAACAAATTAAAGAAAAAATGAATTGATACAAAATTTAAAATTGATTATAAATTTTCAAAATCAATTTTTGATGGTTTGATTGGCATATGTTTTCCATTTTAAAAGAAGCACCTTAATTAAAGTTAAAAAAAGAAAACAAAGAAAGAAAGAAGTAGGACCTTTTGTACTGACCTGGTTGATACGGATGCATACATGAGAGAGATTTTAAAATTAAACAAATTAGACTCAAGGATTGATATGTCCATATTTTGAAAAGGTCAAGGACTTAAATATATTTTTAAATCTTTTGGGACTTAAATATCCGCGAACAAAAAAGTTAGGAATCGATTTGTCCTTTTCTCTATTTTTTCTCTTTAAACAAATAGGATCATCCTATCTGATTTGATTAATATCAATTTTAAAAAAATAATATTATATAAAAAATTTCAAACTTTTAATAACAACATATTACACGTATTTAATTAATATTAAAAAAGATTTAATTATTCTGTTGGTCTTTATAGTTTCGTAAAATTTTTAATTAGGTCCTTATACTTTTTTTCCTTTTAATTGAGTTTTTACACCAATTTTTTTTTAATTGAGTCCCTACACTTTTTTTTATTTGAGTCTCTGCACTATTTTTTTTAATTGAATTTTTATACAATTAAGTCAATTACTATCAAAATAGACTTAATTGAAAAAAAAAATTGTGTAGGACCCAATTAAAAAGAAAAGAAATATAAGAATCTAATTAAAAATTTCACAAAACTATAGGGACCAAAAGAGTAATTACACCTTAAAAAAATTAGCCAAGTCTATAGCTCAGGTAAAATAGACCAATCCAATTGAGAGAGTAAGAGAGGGATTAGATTTACTCACTTTACTGCTTTAGGGCACAGCCACACGCACAATATCTTCATTCCATGTATCATCTTCTTCATATCCAGTTACATACCCACTACCGCTGCCACGCTGGCTACATACTACGTCAATACCTTGACTGTTGGCTTCGTATGTTAGGAAATTTTATTTTCTTAGTTTATTTTGTGAGTTAATACATATATATAAAAATAAGTATAACCATATTAACTATTTATATTATAACTTATACAAAATAATTTTATTATTAATTTAGTACTAGTTTGGATAGGTATTTTTAGTAAAAAAATATTTTTTTAAATAAAATATTTTTATTTAATTTAAAACCAAATACGTCTTTTAAAAAAAGTATTTTTATTAAAAAAATAAAGAGTAAAGGATATTTTCGTCCTTGACTTTTTTCGCAAACATTTTCGTCCTCAAGCAATAGAAAATACATTAAAATCCCTGACCCTTGAAAAACGTGGACATTTATGTCCTTCCGTTGAATTCAGCCGTTTGCACTGGACGAAAAAAGCTGAGGTGGCAGAGGTGGCGCTGAGGTGGCACGTAACGGAGGCCAGGTGGCATGGAGCATTTCGTAACAGGACGTATAAGTCCCTAGAGACAGAGCATTTCGTAACAAGACGTATAAGTCCCTGGGGACAAAAATGACGCCGTTTCGTCTCCTCCCCCATCTGCCCTTTTCTTCTTCCTTCGTCCCTTTTCCCTTCCATTCTTCTTCCTCAGCTCCTGCCTCCATCACCGCTGCACAGCCGCGCCTCCATCAGCCACCATCAACGCCGGCGACCTCCTCCTTCTTCTCTTTTCGCGTCTTCTTCTCTTTCTCACTCCCTTACTCCCATTAGTCTCTCTCTCTTGCCAGCCTTCACCAAAGGTCAATTTGTCAAAAAATATTCCATGTGTCGAGGGATAACACTGGAGGGTCCAGACAGAGAATATAAAAATAAAGCTGAAGCAAAAGATATACCTCAAAAAGTAGTTATAGTTCTCTATCACTATCTAGTTGTTGTGCTTGTGCATTTGTTGCTGCCTTATCAGCTTCTTCCAAAACAAAGTTCTTCAATGAATCAATATCCATTGAACCTGGCAACTCAAAAAACATGTAAACTTAAAATTCGATCTATTAATGCTCCCTCAAACGTTGGTTAACACATGGGGTGAGAGTGCAATGGGGAATAGATAATACATGCATCCAGCAAGTAAAACAAATAAATAATTAAGTGGATAAATCAGTTAATAATTGATGGTGAAAAAAGCCATGATGTTTTTCATTGAGTTAAAGAATACCTTTCTTCATTCATGGCTGCTTAGATAATTAGATAAAGCAGTAAAGAATCACACATAAATTATATCCAATAATCCAAGATCATCCAAAAATATTTTTCTCTATTCACGCACTTGTGTCTTGACAGTGTTGATACTCAATTAACTGTCAAATGCAATTCAGAATTTTACAAGAACAAAATATATCAATCATTGAACTCATAAATGTAGAAGCAGAGTGCAGAGTAGACTCAAACATAGCATGAGATTTTAAGAAACATGCGACACTACATTATAAGCATATGCCACAAAGCTCCTTTGATGATCACCGCAATCCACTTCCCCAATCTCTATTTCATCAGTTCCTTCAATTGCTTTTCCCAAATCATCCCACAATGTCCCCAAGTTCTTACTGTAATAATAAGCATAATCATTTTACAGCTTAGAAATCACTCTTAGCTCAACAATATAAAAGCAGTTAAGAGAATGAATGAATCAATTACCAATGCTTGCACCAGGGAACGCAGAACTTGACAAACCACGCAGTGTCCTTCTCCTTGATCTATGAAGGGGAAAAGTCAAAAACATTCCATGTGAATCTCATTGAAATTTTCACTCCCCATCAGAAGAAAAGCAACATCCCAAAGGTCAATTTCAACGGTTTTTTCGCAAAACAAACAAAAGGGAAAAAGAGTTCACCTTTACAATTATGCAAATTGAGGATCCTCAAGCATGTGAAACCATTGGCGATGACGTCGAGGTCGGAATCGGTGACGTTGGGATAGAACGACCGCGAAACGGACTGGGCAAGGTCCAATTCGAGCAAGCATGTGAAACCATCGCCAGGATCGAACGAAGCTCGTCGTCAGTGAGAGTGTCATTTATGCAGAGGTTCGAGGATCCCGATCCGATACTATTCATTATTGTTGGTGCGGAGGAAAACCCTAACCCCTCGAGATTTGAGACTAATTTTTGCAGAGAGGCGGCGGCGCGACGATAGTGGGTCGCCGAGAAGGTTGTCGCGGATGAATGGTGGGTGAAAGGAGGGTGAGGAGAGTGAGACTAATGGGAGTAAGGGAGTGCGAAAGGGAAGAAGACGCAAAAAGAGAGGAAGGAGGAGGTCGCCGGTGTTGATGGTGGTTGACGGAGGCGTGGCTATGCGGCGGTGATGGAGGCAGGGGCTGAGGAAGAAGAATGGAAGGGAAAAGGGACGAAGGAAGAAGAAAAGAGCAGATGGGGGAGGAGACGAAACGGCGTCGTTTTCGTCTCGAGGGACTTATACGTCCTATTACGAAATGCTCCATCTCCAGGGATTTATATGTCCTGTTACGAAATGTTCCATGCCACCTGGCCTCCGTTATCTGCCACCTCAGCGCCACCTCTGCCAGCTCAGCCTTTTCCGTCCAGTGCAAACGGCTGAATTCAACGGAAGGAAATAAATGTCCACGTTTTTCAGGGGTCAAGGACTTTAATGTATTTTTCATTGCTTGAGGACGAAAATGTCCGTGAAAAAAAAGGTCAGGGACGAAAATGTCCTTTACTCAAAAATAAATTATTTAGTTTTTCTAAAAGTTAGCAATACCTTGCTTTTAAAGAAAGTAAAAGTAAAAGACGTTTTTAATACTTAAAATTTTTAAAAAAAATCTATTTAAATGTAAAATAATTTTTATCTGTTAAAAAAAGATATTTTTTAAAAAAATAAAAAATAAATAATTTTTTCAAAAGTCAATCCAAACTGACTCTTAAAAAGAAAAAGAATAAGTCAAAATTATTTGTTAGTTTGAGTTTAGTAAAAATAAAACCAATACTATTCTATTTTTATTTGAGCTTTTAGGATTTAATAAGAACCAATAATCAAATATAGATACATTTTTAGGATTTTCGTCTCCAACATATTAAAAATTATTTTAAAATTCTTTTTAACTTAAATTAAGAATTCAGTAGATTTTGGTTGACAAAGATCAAAGAACCACACATTAGAATAAAAAATAATAAGTCAAGATATTGATCATGAATTCAAGTATGCTTCCATTCTTAATAATTTAAAATAAATAGTATTCAAGTTAAGAAATTCTAAAATTCCAACATTCATAGTATCTCAGGTTCACTATAACACGCACGGAAAATTCTGGCAGAAAATTGCCGGCCATTTCCTGAACCCCTGTGAATTGGTGGGATACAAGCGGTTCCATTAGCATTTTTAAGCTCCATTATAAATCAATCAAAATAGCGCTGGTTTGGTATTCCAACAACAACAAATAACATTTTATCGATCTGAATAAAAACCCTCGCCTTCAACATTGGAGAGATGGTCTTATCGTTTTCGTGCGAACCCAAAGGAAGCAAA
Organism: Arachis ipaensis; assembly: GCF_059453495.1. NCBI lineage: Eukaryota > Viridiplantae > Streptophyta > Magnoliopsida > Fabales > Fabaceae > Arachis > Arachis ipaensis. The sequence goes on from NC_142436.1 coordinate 26,207,204, forward strand.
GGCGCGAATCACACTCTCGAATCCTTGCCACTGTGTAGCTCCCCTCCAGCTACTACGTCCTTCCCCGTCACTGATATGCTCCTCTGCCGTTTAGCTCCCGCGTGCGAACGGAAACTGGAAGGGCGCGAAACCATTGTTCTTCCCTCCGCCGTGTGATGGAGAAAAATTGTCGGTAAAGAATTTCACAAAAATGTCACGTTGCAAGTATAGTTCTAAACCAACAAATTATCCTCGGTTAACGTTTAAATTGTTGTCACTTAAGCAAATCCAATAAAATTAACCGAAGTATTTAAACCTCAGGTCGTCTCTCAAAGGAATTGCAGGAAAGTGTAGTATTGGCTATGGAAAATCATATTTTTGGGTTTTGTAATAAGAAACAAGAAAGTAAAATGGCAAGAAAATAAACTAATAACTAAGAAAGCTCTTAGCAAGGAAAGAGAATTAGAAGTTCTATCCTTATTATCATCGTCAATTGTGATGATAAATGTAAATTGCTTTCACTTACTGATCCTCTAATAAATGAAGGAAAGTCAAGCGAGCAAAATCGACTTAAGTTCACAAGTCCTAATCAAAGACTAGATTTAGTGAGGCTCAAGCCAACTAGCAACTTTCAATCACCAATCAACAAAAGAATTTTGATAACTCAAGAGTCTCTAATTAATCAATCCAAGTCAAGAACATAAAAATCTAAATTAAAATCCACCCAAGCATTTTATCAAACACTTGGAAGGTATAAAATAAAAACATAGAAAATTGACAAGACATAGGAAATCCTAAGACTAACCAAATCAAAGAAATAACAATAACAAAGCAATTGAACAATAAGAAACATGAAACATAAATTGCATTAATAAAAATTGAGAGTAACAAATGAACTCATAAACTAAATTAGCAAGATAAAGGAGTCAATAAGAGAAGTAGATAACTGAAATGTTAGAAGAAGAAAAGTAAATTAAAATAAGACTGAAGCCTAAACCTAAGGAGAAATTGAAAGAAGAGACCCTAAACCTAGAGAAAGGAGAGAGCCTCTCTCTCTAGAAACCTACATCTAAAACCTAAAATTGTGAATGAATGAAAAGTGAATGATTGATCCCCCGATTTCTTCCACTCTGCAGCTTCTAATCCTCATTTTCGGGCTTGAAACTAGGCCAAAAGCAGCCCAGAAATCGCCCCCAGCATTTTCTCGTAACTGAGGCACGTGACGCTTGTCACGCGTACACGTCGCTGGGACTCTGCACTGGCCACTCTTAGGTGTCAGCCACGCGTGCGCATCATTTGGTTGTGGCTTGGTCACGTGTACACGTCATCCATGCATGCGCGTGGACACCAGCTTTTCAAAACTTCAATTTCTTGTATTCCTTCCACTTTTGTATGCTTTCTTTCCATCCTCTAAGCCATTCCTGCCCTATAAAATCTGAAAACACTTAACACACATATCACGGCATCGAATGGTAATAAGAGAAGATTACAAATTAGCAATTTTAAGGCCAAAGAAGCATGTTTTCAATCATAGAACAAAATTAGGAAGGAAACTTAAAAACATGCAATTTATATGCATAAGTGGGAGAATAATTAACAAAATCCACTCAATTCAATCCAAAATATACCATAAAATAGTGATTTATCACCGTGCACATCCGTGTCGTCGTGGAGTCGCGTGGCTGCCCATCCGTCCTGGTGTTGTCGTCGTTGTCCTCGTCATCTTTCCCCCTTGCCCTGTTGTGCGCTACTCGATCACCCTCTCCCTTCTCACTGGTTCATTTTTCCCCTTGTCATGTTGTTCTAATTTCATTCCTTTGTCCTAATTTAATTTATTTGCTTGTTGTTCTACTAATTTTGCTCCAATTTCATCCCTTTATCTTTTGCCTTTTGTTCGAATTTATCCTGATTCAATTACTATTCTATTTCAATCCCTATTCTTGGTCCAGAAACATCGATTGTGCTCCAACCTAGCCCTCTGTTCGTGCAATATCTCAGTGTCAATTTCTGTTATTGCAATTTTTTTGTCCATTTTCTATTTGTTGTTACTGATTTTTGTCTTGTGATTCGGGTTTGTTTGCATTCGGTTGAAAACCTAGAAGAAAAAGAAAAAATAAAAAAGAGATAAAACAAAATTCAGATTGAAGCGGAAGCAGGAAAAATGGAAAAGATCTGTGTCGTCGTTCGTCTTCACCCTCCAGTTTCCGAAGACTCCTCTAATGGAGCTTTTGGAAGATCGAAGAGAATCGTGTTTCGCTTCACATGATTCATGGCACACCGTTCTCTAACTCTTTTTATGCTTTCAGTATATTCTATTTCTTCTTCTTCTTCCTCTACTTGTTCACGTTGCTTTGAGTTTTTTGCAATTTGAATTTTATTTTTGTTACCTTTTTTCATGTTTCTACGCTACTTGTATATTACGTGTTCGATGAAACTAGCACCAATGGCTTCTACGAGCTGCTCACGAAGGATATAATTCATGTTGTGCTCGATGGCTTCAATGGCATGTTTCTAACTTATATATGAACAAATATGAATGCTAGAAGTAGCAGATCACATACAATATTTAGAATGGTATACCTTAAACCTATATGTTTATCTTACATTAAAATGGTTTTGGATTTTATTATACTCCTTTTGAATTTCAGTCATTAGTATATTATGTTAATTGCAATATTTTTTTCCATTCTATATAGATTCATATTGAAGAAACAAGAGGGACTCTTCAGTTTGCTAGTAGAGCCAAACATATCACCAACTGTGTTCAAGTGAATGAGGTCTGTGAAATTCATGCACATCAAATTTATGTACAAGAGAATGATGCCCAATTTTCTTCCTAAAATAAATACCATCTTAAAAACTTCTATATTTATTACTCATAAGAAATCAAAGAAAATATATGACATAGAATAATAAAACAATAGAAAAGCATTATGCCGCTAGTACATATTAGTAAGAGTTGTCCTGTTCTGCCACCATGATTGCTTAAATTAATGTGTTACTAGATATTAGATGATAGTGGACTTTGAAATAGGATAATATTTTACAATGTTTACCCGGGCCTGTTAATCTGTCTAGATTACTTGGTCAGGAAATAACAACATTACTTTGTCCATGGGGATTTGATATTTTGGGTTAGTTGATGACATGTCACCATGTCATGTTTTTCTATGCTTATTCATACAAGAAATTGATGATTTGTGCTTGAATAATGAATGTTTTTGTACTTAAATGATATATTTTCTTGATTTTTTGATTTTATAAATTTTGTAGGAAATAATAAGAAAAAGAAGCAAAAAGCACAAAATAAGCTAAAAAGGAGAAAAAAAGAGCTTCGGGGCACACTTTGAAGTTGGAGCACACTTTGGAGGCTTAGGCCACACTTTTAAAAGCGTGGCCCATGACCAAATTAAAGGAAAATTTGCAATCAGCATACAATGCTCCGCTCTTGCCAAGAGTAGAGCATTATCGTGATGCAAAAATAAGCTTGGAAGCAAAATTTTCGCTAAGTTAAAATCTGGGCACTCACAACATGACCATGCCTCCTTCAAAGGGCTATAACTTGAGCTACAAATGTCCGATTGATGTGCTTCCAGTTGCATTGGAAAGGTTACATTCAGAGCTTTCAAATGATGTATGGCAATCCATATTTGGCATAAAATTGAGGCACGAGTAAAATGCATCTTTAAGAACCAAAAACAAGTAAAAATAGATTAAAATGCATTCACTGGGAATCGAAGTGGGAGCCTCACTCAAACAACAAGGAGCGCGCATCATGACACGGCCAGGAGACTTGAAGCGCACAAGACACACACAAGCCACAATGCTCCGCTCCCCACAAGAGCGGAGCACTATTCTGATGCCTCTCCAAGCCTTGGCACGCAACAAGGATCCCCACACAAGGCTCCAATGCTCCGCTCCCCACAAGAGCAGAGCATCATCCCGGGAGCAATTTTTTGGCCAAAATTCAACCAAAATTCCATTTAAATTCAATTCCTCTTCAAATTGAATCAAGGCCAACCAAACCCATTTCTCCTCAAATCCAAAGCAAGCAAAGCCCACATTATCACTCAAAGGCACAAGAACAAGCTAGAATTAGGATTTTCATTTAATTTGTTTTTCATTTCAATTTCATTTTCATCTTCACTTTGTAAAGCCTATATAAAGACATCAATTCCATCTCATTAGGGGGGAGCTCCATTAGAGAGGATTAGAAGTCTGGCTCCACTGGAGAGCATTAGGATTTGAGAGCTCTCTCTCTTAGTTTTCATTTCTGTTTGAATCTTGGATTGAGATTGGAAGGAATTCTGTTTTCATTCTCTATCTGCAACTTCTCTTGTTCTTCTTCTGCAAACTTTCAAAGTTCTCTTCATTGCTTTCATCTTTCTAGACTTGTTTTCTAGTCTCTTTGATTCCCTGAGATCTTCAATTTTATTTTGCAATTGAGTTGATGCTCTTGGCTGCTCTTCTGTTTTTACTATTTCATTGAAATTGTTAATTTCTCTTTGAGATTTGAGAATTGATCAAAGTCTTCTTGCTGGTTTACTTTTCTACATTTCTATTCCTCTGCAAATTTACATTCTGCCAATTTACATTGAGTTTGCTGTGAGCTTGGTTTACTTTCCTGCATTTTCCTTTTCTGTCAATTGTTCTTAATTCTACTTCATTGCTCTCTTTAATTTCCAGCACCCAATCCCCTTTACATTTGATGCAATTTACATTTCTTGTCATTTAAGATTTTTCCAATTTATATTTCTTGCAATTTAAGTTTCAGCTATTTTACTTTCTTGTTATTTAAGTTACTTGCAATTTTACTTTCTGCATCTTTAAGATTTCTGCAATTTACTTTTTGTTGGCTACATTTCACACAATTCACTCCATGTTAGCTTGACTAAACTAATCACCCACTAAAATTGCTTGATCCATCAATCCCTGTGGGATCGACCTCACTCTAAGTGAGTTTTACTACTTGATACGATCCGGTACACTTGCCGGTGAGTTTTAGGTGTTTTGGAAATTCGCTTTTCCACAAAAACACCATCATTAGTCTTGTTTGTGTTTTTTCATAAAACTCAGGCTCTTAACTACCCTTCATGGATACAAAATAAAATTTTGTAGTCCTTTCTCATATTTTCATTCTCAGCTTGAAATCTCTTTTACATCTTTTCAATGACAAAATAATCAAATTTCTTGTACAAATATTTGATTTCATATTTTCTAGTCAATTTTTTTGATAGGCCATCTTGTCTAAATTATTTTCTTATACAGGGCTAGCTAAGCTTAGCTACTTCTGTATGCAAAAATATGCATTGCCATATAAAATGTTAACAATAATGTATGTGTTGTTTGCACAATTTAAACTGAATTTCGCTTGCATCGTCTAGGAAAATGAAGTTAAAGGAAGAAAGAATTGAGGCTGAGAAAAGACGGGTAATCTTTTTTCCCCTCCAATCCTTACTTGGATAGAATGTGCCTCTGTTAATGTGAAATGAAGGTTTCAATTTGTGAGTAGGAGTAGGTGGTAACAAACCTCTGCTAGTAAGCTTTACATATAAACCAGGTGTTACGAAAACTCTGCTGTCTTTTTAACTTCTAACTCCATGTTAGTTTTTATTCCGAAAATCCATTTCATTTTCATATCTTATTGTCTTCAATGCAGGAAAGTTTACAACTACTTTGATACTTCTTCATTATCAGTATAGTTTTTCCCCTCTTATATGATTATTGTATGCATTCCTCAGTATCTGAGTTTCTAGTTCTGTAGGTAAAAGAAGAGGCACAACAACTTGCTCGAATTTTTGAAACAATTGGGGCTTTCAAGGTGAAGTGGAAAGGTGGTAAAGGAAAACTAATTTTTGGAAGGTGAGACTTGTTCTGTGCAATTTTGAGCTGTTGATTTATGCTGTATATGGATTATGCTTCTAAATTTGCTTGTTATTCAGTGTTACAGCTCAAGATCTTGTTGACATTATCAAGGCGCAACTTCAAAGGTACTATCTGTCTGATGTACACAAGTCTTTCTCTTTGAGAATTGGGAGTATTAACTAGTCCTATGTAACATTTTATTCTGCTTTAAATGTGAATGACTATTCTTTTCTTCTTCCTTTGAAGCTTTCCAATATTAAGGAACAAGTGTGTTTATGAATAATTGTCATGTGATCTTTTATGATTTTCATAGGGAGGTAGACAAGAGAATTGTCAAACTTCAAAAGATACGAGAAACCGGAGAATATATCGCAGAATTAAAGCTGCATCTGGAAGTTACTGCGAGAGTAAGGTTGAATATCTTTGCTAACTAAAGCACAAGTATGAAGTTCTATATGCTAATAATGCACATTTAGAACTACCAATTTGCATTGGTTCAAGGTAAATAACCACTGTATGAATCTTTAAACATCAAGCTTTATGTGATTTTGTCCCAAAGTTCTAATAGAGAAAGGATTCTTAATATACTAGTTCAATGGTTTATGTTCATATTTCCTCTTAAAATGTGTATTCAAGTTTTAGGACCTTTGTTTGGAATGTACTATTTTCATGAAGGTTATGTAATTATTATAGAGTAGTCTCCTTTTAAGGTTATGAAAGCTAGAATTTGTAAAAATCATATTCTAGTTTAAAACCGTCAGTCTTTTTAAGCTCATGTATGAAATTGCGGCGGTTCAAAACTGTCGCATTTTTTAAAAAAACCCCACCAAAATCTGCGGCGGTTTTAAAACCGCCGCAGATTTTTTTAAAATCCACTGACCAAAATTGCAGCGGTTATGCTAGCGGTTCTTGTAAACTGCCGCAAAATCAAATCTCCACGCCCTAAACCGCAACGTTTGTGGAATGATAAACCCCAATTTTGTGGTTTATCTTGTGCTTATTTTAGAGGATTTCATCACCTTTTCCCATATTTATTCAATGAAATAGCATGGTTTTGTAATTCTCCCTTAATTTGTGCTTAAGTGTAAAACATGCTTTTTAGGCCCTTAAATTGATGATTTTAATTCACTTTAATTCCATTCGATGCCTTGATGTGTTTGTTGAGTGATTTCAGGTTCATAAGGCAAGTATTGGATGGAAGAAATGAAGAGAAAATTATGCAAAGTGGAGAATTCATGAAGAAATGAACAAAATGGAGAATTGAGGGCCACGCGCACGCGTCATGCACGCGTACGCGTGCATTAAAGATTCACAAGCCACATGCACGCGTCAAGCACGCGTAAGCACGAATAGAGTTTTCGCCAGCGACGCGCACGCGTCAAGCACGCGTACGCGTCGATGTTCGCATATGACCCACTTAAAGTGAAATCGATGGGGGCGATTACTGAGCTGCCCAAGCCCAATTCCAACTCGTTTCTGAGGGTATTTGATGCAGAATGGAAGATTGAGTAAAGGGGGGAGCACTTAGTTAGTCATGATGAGTCTTTAGTTAGTTTTCTAGAGAGAGAAGCTCCCTCTTCTCTCTAGAATTAGGTTAGGATTAGGTTAATTTCTCTTAGATCTAGGTCCAATTTCATGTTTTCATCTTGTTTCTTTTATGAATTCTTGCTTCTACACTTTCATTCTCTTGGTTTGTGATGTTAATTTTACTTTTATGCCTCTTTTATGTTCATGCACTCATGTTGGATTTGGATCTCTTTTAATGAAATTTGATGTTGATGTTCTTTTATTGTTGATTTGAGTTGTGATCTTGCTTTCCTTGCAATTGGTAGTTGGTAGATTTATATTTCTTGCTCATGATGGTTATGAATCTTGTTAATTCTTGCATTTTGTGATGTTTACTTTTATTGCACACTAGATGTTTGATAGAATGTTTCCTCTAGTTTTTGAGTAGTTCTCCTTACTCTTGGCTTAGATTAAGGGGATTGAGTGATCTTGAGTCATTGGGTCTCATTGAATCGGTGATTTGAGAACTCTTAGTGGTCAATTTGATAACCATTGACTCTAGCCTACTACTAAGTTAATTAGTAGTAGGTTAGGACTTATGTATTGATTTTGATCAAGCCATTTGACGTACTTCGAGCCTAGGAGTAGATATTACGTACTTAAGGCTTTTGTAAGTAGACTTAATGGGCTTGGTTCCTCATAATTGTCAATACATGTTTTGTAGACAAGGATGGTGATCTCAATTACCTATGTCTAGCCAAGAGTTCTTTACCTTGCCTTTATTAATTCTTGATTTACTCTTCTTGCCCATTTAATTTCTTGCCCTTTTATAAACCAAACCCCTTTCCCTTCATAGCCAATAATTGACCACTTCATTGCAACTCCTTGTGAGACGACCCAAGATTTCAATACTTCGGTTAATTCTTATCTGGGGTTTGTTACTTGTGACAACCAAATTTTTGATGTGAGAATTGTTTGTTGGTTTGGAGCTATGCTTACAACAAAGAAATTCTTTTCTACAAGAGAAAATCTATGATGTGAGAATTGTTTGTTGGTTTAGAGCTCCAAGTTCTTTTTATGACGCGTGCGCATGGCCCTCAATTCTCCATTTTGCTCATTTCTTCATGAATTCTCCACTTTGCATGATCTTCTCTTCATTTCTTCCATCCAATACTTGCCTTATGAACCTGAAATCACTCAACAAACACATCAAGGTATCGAATGGAATTAAAGTGAATTAAAATAATCAATTTAAGGGCCTAAAAAGCATATTTTTATACTTAAGCACAAATTAAGGGAGAATTACAAAACCATGCTATTTCATTGAATAAATGTGGGAAAATGTAATGAAATCCCCTAAAATAAGCACAAGATAAACCACAAAATTGGGGTTTATCAAACCTCCCACACTTAAACTAAGCATGTCCTCATGCTAAAATCAAGAAAGAGGCAAAAGGGTATCAACATTTATTCAATGTAAACTACCTAATTGTAACCTATCTAAATGCAACTATCTATATGAATGCAATTACTTGGTCAAAACAACTCAACTTCTAAGAAAACATGTGTAGGCATAAGGGCTAGAGCAATAGGCATCAATTCAAACCAAACCGAACCAAACCAAACCCATAATTGAATTGAATTATCAACAACAACAACAACAACAACAAAGCCTTGTCCCACTAAGTGGGGTCAGCTACATGAATCAAATGACGCCATTGTGCTCTGTCATATATCATGTCTACAGAGAGACCGTTTACATGTAGATCTCGTTTGACCACCTCATGGATGGTCTTCTTAGGTCTTCCTCTGCCTTTCGCCCTTTGTCCATCTTCCATCTCATCCACCCTCCTGACTGGATGTTCTATCGGTCTTCTTCTCACATGTCCAAACCACCTGAGACGCGATTCAACCATCTTTTCCACAATGGGTGCTACTCCAACTCTCTCCCTTATATCTTCATTTCTTATTTTATCCAATCGCATATGACCACTCATCCATCTCAACATCTTCATCTCTGCCACACTCAGCTTATGTTCGTGCTCCCTTTTAGCCGTCCAACACTCCGTACCATACAGCATAGCCGGTCTTATAGCGGTGCGATAGAATTTACCTTTAAGTTTTAAAGGCACTTTTTTGTCGCATATAAAACCAGATGCACTCCGCCATTTTGACCAACCTGCTTGGATCCTATGTTTTACATCCTGTTCAATCTCTCCATTATCTTGTATGATGCACCCAAGATACTTAAAACTTTTAACTTTTCTTAGGATGTTTTCTCCAATCTTCACCTCTATATTGGGGTTTTCCCTTCTCGGACTGAACTTACATTCCATATATTCCGTCTTGCTACGGCTTATGCGCAGACCATACACTTCTAAAGCTTCTCTCCATAACTCCAACTTCTTATTTAGGTCTTCCCTTGACTCTCCCATAAGGACGATATCATCGGCAAAAAGCATGCACCATGGCACAGGCTCTTGGATGTGTTCTGTGAGTACTTCTAAGACTAATGTGAAAAGGTATGGACTTAAGGATGATCCTTGGTGTAATCCTATACCAATAGGGAATTCCTCTGTCACACCACCTTGAGTCTTCACACTAGTTGTGGCCCCATCATACATGTCTTTAATTGCCCGAATATATGCGATCCTTACTCTCCTCTTTTCTAAAACCTTCCATAAGACCTCCCTTGGTACCCTATCATACGTTTTTTCCAAATCAATAAACACCATATGTAGATCCCTTTTATTACTACGGTACCTCTCCATTATCCTTCTTAATATGTAGACCTCCCTTTTTTTTGATGATTCAATTCAATTGAATTATCAAAAAAAAAAGATTTATAAACTTGCATGAAGAAGAATGATAATAGTGAAACCATGTAATTGAGCGATCGAACCATCACCAGACGAGTATCCGCTCTAATCACTCAAGTGTTTAGGGGTTGATTCACTCAATTATCCCCTAATCATGCTTTCCAAGATTTATTCTTCATCTAACAATCAACAATCATCCAATGCATGCATACAATCATCATGAGGACTTTCCATAAGGTTGTAATGGGGTTAGGGTCAAGGTAGGGTCATATATGGTTAAGTGGACTAAAATTTGAATCCTTGATTAACCTAGACTTCCCACCTAACCTATATAACAACCTATACAATAAAGTGCTAACCTAACTACCCCTTCTTCACTTTTCACATACTCATGCATTTTCTCTTCATTTTACAACACTTATGTATTGATTTTATTGAACTTTACTTTGGGGCATTTTGTCCCCTTATTTATTGTTTTTCTTCTTTTCCTTTCTTTTCATATTTTTTTTTTCAAACTATACACAAGAACATAAATGCCTAAGGTTAATACATTTAATCTATACATGAGCATATACCCAATTCCCAAATATAGAAATATAAAATATCCTTTTATCCCAACCAATGTTTTCAATTCTCCCCAAACTTGAATAATAAACACTCTCACTAGCCTAAGCTAACCAAAGATCCAAACAAGGGACTTTTATTATTTTTCGCTTTAGGCTTGTAATGTGCTAAAATAAAGAACAATTGGGTTAAGTATAGGCTCAAAATTGGCTAACAATGGAGAGTAAAATGTAGGCTATTTGGGTAAGTGAGCTAATAAAATGATGGACTCAATCATATAAGTGCATATATACAAGGAATGATGGACATATAGAATTAAACAAATCAAGGATCACAATCATAGAAAGAGAACAATTACACACAAGAAGGAAAATAAGTGGTTATAAGATGTAACCACACCATTAGGCTCAAATCTCACAAGCTTGTGTTCTTAGCTCAAAACATGATCCACAAAGTATATAATTCAAGCAAGTTCTAAAAATTTTTTCAATCAATTGGGGTGGTGCCCTATAGATAAATTTCTTGGAGAATTTCATCATTTTGACTAAGCTTATTGATGCAATGTTGTGATTGAGAATTTAAAAAATATTCCTTAGTTTACCCCTTTTTCAATCAAAACAAATTTCATATACAAAAAGGGTCAACTAGGTTTCAACAATCTAAAATATTTTTCTAATCACAACTAAAAAGCTAAGACAAGCAAAAACAACTATGTAAAGAAAATCTACTAAAAATATGAAATGTATCCAATCTAAGGTGCAAAATGCAACAACTAGAATATAAGTATCCACAATACTACTATAATAAAAAATCCTAAAAAAATGCAAACTAAAGCAAAATATCATAAACTAGGAGATAAGTGTCCGGAGATGTTCACCTAAAATCGCTATCCACCGACGGTGACGACGGTGACCTCTCCAGACTTAAAATGGAGCATCGTCCTCGATGCTATTGCTCGGGCTCAAAATGGGGGTCAACAGTTGCATCTGGCTACTGGGGCTAAGGTTGTGGCTCCTCAGGGGGCTGCTGAGCCTCTGGGACGGCCTGTGTCTGTAAAGGTGCCTCCGTCTGAGCTGGCTCCTCCTCGTGCTCCTCCTCCTCAGATGCGGAAGAGTCGGGAAGAGGGGGCAACTCAACGCCCAGTGCCACAAATATCTGATCCACTCTATCCAAGCGTCGCATGATGCGGCACTCGCTACGCTCCATGAAGCGGATCAGATGCTGTACTAAGAGATACGTCGGCTGGGGTGCTGGTGGTGATGGTGCAATGGATGCTGCTGGTGCTGATGGTCCTGCTGCAGCTGATGAAGAAGAAGGTCTGGCTATTGCTGCTCTGACTCTAAAGCGGCGCCGGGATGGGGGTTTCTCTGACCCATGACCCCCACAGAATCACTTCCTCCTTTCCATGGTCGGGGGGTGGTGTCTCATCATCTGCGTCCCATGGGGCACCGGACAGCTGAATCATCTCGGTGACCAAAGTGGGAAATGGAAGTATGCCACGGACATGTGCTCGCCACATGTATCTTCTGATCAGTCGGGGAATTATACCTCCTTCCCCTCCATAACACATCCGATCAAGACGAGCATGTCCACTCGAATTTCAGTAAAGTGGGTGGTCGGCATGACGTAATGGGCAAAGATCTGCTGCCGCGTCCTGGCCTCCCTCGAAAGATAAGTAAACAGCATCCCCTTGGGCTTCTTGTTGTTAGCATCCATTACCCAAGGGGCATCCGGGGTGGCAATAACATCCCACAGAGCATCATAATCAAAGGTTATACAATGTATCGCCACCTCTGCCTGCTCAATGGCATCTGTGCCACCGGTCCTAGGCAGACATTGGAGTCTATCCTCAATAGCTGCCTCCGTAACCAATATCTGACCGCCTCGCAGGTAGACTGAATCAAAGGTGTGTCTGAAGAAGTTACTGTAAAATTCCTTGACCCATGATGAGTTTACCCTGCCTAGCTCCCTATCAATAAAACCTAGGCCCATCCCCTGGATACATGTCTGAATGGCTCGCCTCAAGTCAGTTGGGATGGCCAGTTTCTTTTCGATATTCAGATTCTTCTTCTGGTATGTTGGGAAGCGGAGCTCGCAGTATAGGTTAGGGAACCTATACGCATGTGTAGGCGGCAGCTGCTGGTTAACCTTGTCCTCCTCATTAAGAGGGTTTTTGGCATAGTCGTGGTAAGGAGAAAGAGTGAAGGCTTGAGGTTTCTTCCTCTTTCTCGAAGTGACCTTGGCTTTTCCTCTGTCGGCCATCCTGAAAAAGAGATATACAGGATATAAACACTTAAGTCAAGTAGAGAAATAGAAAGCAAGGAATGACATATTCAGAAAATAAGAGGATTGATGTGTAATCATGAAGTGAGTTAAGAGACAAGAATTCTTGGAATGCAAGAAACAAAATTCAGAAATCAAACAAGGCCACAAACTAAGAATTCAAGTCATATTTGCACAATGCTTGTTCATTAAGCCCAAGAAGCATCATACCCAAAAGAATGATTAAAGGAGTTAGTTTGAAAGCAAAAAGAAAAGTTAGTTGGTTAATCGAGTTAGAAGTTAGGAACCGGTTCAAAGATTAGTGGTATGACGGTTATTGGCTCAATCAAAAAAAATGCACAAAGTATGGAAAATAAGCATACTCACATTCATGAGGAAGATGCAGTCATTGATGATGAAATATGAATTTGGATAAAGCAAACAATAGGAAAACAAATCATCAACAATGTCATGGTCACTAAGTTTGCAATAGTTGGTGTTGAAAGAGTAAAATATGCACTAGTGTAACCCAAACTAGGTTAAAAACCATTTGAATTAAAAAGGTTACATAGGTGGAATGCACCAATTATTGCAAATGAATAAACCATGTTCACGAAAAATGCAAGTTAAGATAAAATAGTGAAATCGGTACGAGTTAAAAGGCATTTGATTTAACTTGAAAAGTGGAAACACATGAAGGTTTAAATAGATGAGTTAGGCAAGGGATTGCGTGACATAGAGATCTGACAAGCAATTCCTTGAACTAACCATGTCAACGCTTACCACGGGAAACAAAACAGAAATGGAAATGCCAACCACAATAACCTAAGGATTAAACTTGGTGTAAGTCAAGTAAATCTCAAATTCAAAGGTGTCAAGTTCAATTCTAGGTGGCAAGTTAGGAACAAAACGATTTTCTAGAAATTTGGGCAGCATTTCGGCAGTGATTCGGGTGTTCCCGGATAGCAAAAAGTAGAAAAAATTACATAGGAATCCAAGAATTGCATCAAACATGATAAAAGTATGGATTACATATGCACAGGCAGCATCAAACACAATTTACACAATTGAAGCTCAGCAAGGCATCAGTGAAAAAAAAAAACATCATGGCAGTAGCATAGTTGCACAGAGCATCATACTAACATCACTCAGCAAACAAGCAGTATTGAGTAAGTAAACACGAACGGAGCACTTATCATGCCTAGAATCTTCTAACCACAACCTATCTACTTAACAGCATACATTTCTATCTAACCTAACAAAAAAAATTAAATAGTAATCTAACAAAAATTAATAAATAGAATTAATAAAAGAAAATAAAGGAACAGAGCAGAAGGCAGGGGAACCTGGAAGCGTAGCTGAAGCAGAATTGGAAATGGTAAGAGGAGGAAAGGACAAACAGGGGAAGGCAGAACCACCAAGGACGGCAGCCTGGCTCGCGGCGGCGCAGGTGGCGGCGCGGGCAGAGTAGGGGGTAGAGGAATGGGGTTCTGAGCAGAGGAGTGGTGAAGCGATAAGGGAGAGAATGGCTGAGGAAGAAGAAGAAGGTTGGTGGTGGCGGTTGGTTCACCGGTGGCGACAGAGGTGGCCGAACGGTGGTGAGCAGAGAGAAGCAACGAGAGGGGTAAGAGAGGCAGAGGCGAGAAGAGAAGAGGGAAGAGAAGAGAGAAGGGGGAAGGAGTGGTTGCAGTGGGTTGGCGGTGGGATGAGGTCGCCGGACGGTGGTTACGGGTGGTTGCAGGAAGTGACTATGGAGGAAGAGTGGAAGGGGAACGTTGGAAGAAGGAAGAAATGAGGGACGCGAATGGCAAGGGTTTCTCGCGTCCCTTGGGTTATGTTTTTTTTGAATCTACGCGTACGGGTCTTGTGTGCGTCCACGTGGGTGGATGAAAAAGGAATGGACGCGCAAGCGTCGTGTACGCTTAAGCGTAGATGGAGAGAGTGCGCGCTGACGCCTACACATGATGTACGCGTCCGCGTGGGTCGCAGCTTGCGCGAGAAGCTCAACGTTCGTGCCCAACTCGCGCAACTCTCTGGTTCCATGTATGAGGGGCTGTATTCACTTATCGACGTGTGCGCGTACAGCGTGCGCACGCGCCCATACCCTTTTTTTTTTTCTTTTTTTTTTCAGAAATACTACAAAAAGCTTAGAAATTCCTAACCTCCCCTATGACTCAAAAACCAGCCAAAATGCAAAATTACCCATACTTTTGGATTTTTGAAGATTTTTCAAACAATTTGAGAAAACTTGCAATCCAAGCAAAAACTCAAATTCAAAGAGTCATCCTTATTCAAGGCATAAAATGCATAAACACCCTAGCAAGCAAAACGAAGTATGCAAAGGAGTAAAGAAGCTATCTACAATGGAACTCAATTCATTCATTCATTATATCTACAAGAGAATGGAAAGAGTTTACCATGGTAGGGTGTCTCCCACCAAGCACTTTTAGTTTAAGTCCTTAAGTTGGACATTTGGAAAGCTCCTTGTCATGGTGGCTTATGCTTGTATTCATCCTTGAACCTCCAATGATGCTTGCTCCTTAAATGGTTGTCAGAATTTTCAACCATTTCCACCAAGCTTGGGGGTAGTTCTTCCCAAGATATGAGCTCCTATAATTGGTCTTCATGTGGTCATCCGGGATCCCATATCTTATTTTCATACCCATCTTCAAATTGATCATGGTAATCCTCTTCGGGTGTGGTACGCGGAATCGTGATTACACTTTAATTATGTAAAATTCATTGCTCTTTCTTTCCCTGGAAATGACGCCAAAAACATGATGCCAAGACCATGGTTCACAACTCCGTGTAACTAACCAGCAAGTGCACTGGGTCATCCAAGTAATACCTTACGTGAGTAAGGGTCGAATCCCACGGAGATTGTTGGTATGAAGCAAGCTATGGTCACCTTGCAAATCTCAGTTAGGCAGATATAAATTGATAATGGTGTTTTTGAATAATAATTAATAGAATAGGGATAGAAATACTTATGTAATTCATTGGTGAGAATTTCAGATAAGCGAATGGAGATGCTTTCGTTCCTCTGAACCTCTGCTTTCCTGCTATCTTCATCCAATCAGTCTTACTCCTTTCCATGGCTGGCTTTATGTGATACATCACCACTGTCAATGGCTACTTTCGGTCATCTCTCGGGAAAATGATCCAATGCCCTGTCACGGCACGGCTAATCGTCTGGAGGCATCACCCTTGTCAATGGCTTCATCTTATCCTCTTAGTGAAAATGGTCAACGCACCCTGTCACGGCACACCTATTCATCTGTCGGTTCTCGATCATGCTGGAATAGGATTTACTATCCTTTTGCGTCTGTCACTAACGCCCCGCAATCGCGAGTTTGGAGCTCGTCACAGTCATTCATTCAATGAATCCTACTCGGAATACCACAGACAAGGTTTAGACCTTCCGGATTCTCTTGAATGCCGCCATCATTCTAGCTTACACCACGAAGATTCTGGTTAGGAGATCTAAGAGATACTCATTCAGTCTAAGGTAGAACGGAAGTGGTTGTCAGGCACGCGTTCATAGGGAATGATGATGATTGTCACGTTCATCACATTCAGATTGAAGTAGAATGAATATCTTAGAAGCGAAACAAGATGAATTGAATAGAAAACAGTAGTACTTTGCATTAATCTTTGAGGAACAGCAGAGCTCCACACCTTAATCTATGGAGTGTAGAAACTCTACCGTTAAAAATACATAAGTGAAAGGTCCAGGCATGGCCGAGATGGCCAGCCCCTAAAACAAGATCACAGGATCAAAATACAATCCAGGATGTCAAATACAATAGTGAAATGTCCTATTTATAATAAACTAGCTACTAGGGTTTACAGAAGTAAGTAATTGATGTATAAATCCACTTACGGGGCCCACTTGGTGTGTGCTTGGGCTGAGCTTGAGTGTCGCACGTGTAGAGGTCCTTTCTGGAGTTGAACGCCAGCTTTTGTGCCAGTTTGGGCGTTCAACTCTGGTTTTGGCTCCTTTTCTGGCGCTGGACGCCAGATTTGGGCAGAAAGCTGACGTTGAACGCCAGTTTACGTCATCTATTCTTGGCCAAAGTATGGACTATTATATATTTATGGAAAGCCCTGAATGTCTACTTTCCAACGCAATTGGAAGCGTGCCATTTCGAGTTCTGTAGCTCCAGAAAATCCATTTTGAGTGCAGGGAGGTCAGAATCCAACAGCATCAGCAGTCCTTCTTCAACCTCTGAATCTGATTTCTGCTCAAGTCCCTCAATTTCAGCCAGAAAATACCTGAAATCACAGAAAAACACACAAACTCATAGTAAAGTCCAGAAATGTGAATTTAACATAAAAACTAATGAAAACATCCCTAAAAGTAACTAGATCCTACTAAAAACATACTAAAAATAATGTCAAAAAGCGTATAAATTATCCGCTCATCACAACACCAAACTTAAATTGTTGCTTGTCCCCAAGCAACTGAAAATCAAATAGGATAAAAATAAGAGAATATACTATAACTTCCAAACTATCAATGAAACATAGCTCCAATCAAATGAGCGGGACTTATAGCTTTTTGTCTCTTGAATAGTTTTGGCATCTCACTCTATCCATTGAGGTTCAGAATGATTGGCTTCTATAGGAACTCAGAGTTTAGATAGTGTTATTGATTCTCCTAGTTCAGTATGATGATTCTTGAACACAGCTTCTTTATGAGTCTTGGCCGTGGCCCTAAGCACTTTGTTTTCCAGTATTACCACCGGATACATAAATGCCACAAACACATAATTGGGTGAACCTTTTCAGATTGTGACTCAGCTTTGCTAAAGTCCCCAATTAGAGGTGTCCAGGGTTCTTAAGCACACTCTTCTTTTGCTTTGGACCTTGACTTTAACCGCTCAGTCTCAAGTTTTCACTTGACACCTACACGCCACAAGCACATGGTTAGGGACAGCTTGGTTTAGCCGCTTAGACCAGGATTTTATTCCGTTAGGCCCTCCTATCCACTGATGCTCAAAGCCTTGGGATCCTCTTTATTTGCCCTTGCCTTTTGGTTTTAAGGGTTATTGGCTTTTTCTGCTTGCTTTTTCTCTTAATTTTTTTTTCTGCAAGCTTTGTTCTTTGCTGCTTTTTCTTGCTTCAAGAATCATTTTTATGATTTTTCAGATTATCAAATAACATGTCTCCTAGTCATCATTCTTTCAAGAGCCAACATATTTTAACATTCTTAAACAACAACTTCAAAAGACATATGCACTGTTCAAGCATTCATTCAGAAAACAAGAAGCATTGTCACCACATCAATATAATTAAACTAAGTTCAAGGATAAATTCGAAACTCATGTACTTCTTGTTCTTTTGAATTAAAACAGTTTTTATTTTAAGAGAGGTGATGGATTCATAGGACATTCATAACTTTAAGACAAAGTTACTAACTACTAATGATCATGTAATGAAGACACAAACACAATTAGGCACATAACATAGAAAACGAAAAACAGAAGAAATAAGAACAAGGAATGAATCCACCTTAGTGATGGTGGCGTTTCCTTCTTGAGGAACCAATGATGTCCTTGAGCTCTTCTATGTCTCTTCCTTGTCTTTGTTGCTCCTCCCTCATTGCCTTTTGATCTTCTCTTATTTCATGAAGCATGATGGAGTGTTCTTGATGTTCCACCCTTAGTTGTCCCATATTGGAACTCAATTCTCCTAGGGAGGTGTTGATTTTCTCCCAATAGTTTTGTGGAGGAAAGTGCATTTGAGGCATCTCCGGGATCTCATGGTGATAAGCTTCATACGCCTCTTGAGCTCCATGAATGGGCTTTCTTGCTTGCTCCATCTTTTTCTTAGTGATAGGCTTGTCCTCTTTGATGAGGATATCTCCCTCTATGTCAATCCCAGCCGAATTGCATAGGTGGCAAATGAGGTGAGGAAAGGCTAACCTTGCCATAGTGGAGGACTTGTCAGCCACCTTGTAGAGTTCTTGAGGTATAATCTCATGAACTTCCACCTCTTCTCCAATCATGATGCTATGGATCATGATGGCCCGGTCTATAGTAACTTCAGACCGGTTGCTAGTGGGAATGATTGAGCATTGAATGAACTCCAACCATCCTCTAGCCACAGGCTTGAGGTCCAATCTTCTTAGTTGAACCGGCTTGCCTTTGGAGTCAATCTTCCATTGAGCTCCTTCTACACATATGTCCATAAGGACTTGGTCCAACCTTTGATCAAAGTTGACTCTCCTTGTGTAGGGGCATGCGTTCTCTTCCATATTTGGCAAGTTGAACGCCAACCTCACATTTTCCGGACTAAAATCCAAGTATTTCCCCCGAACCATTGTAACATAGTTCTTTGGATCCGGTTTCTTACTTTGATCATGGTTCTTGGTGATCCATGCATTAGCATAGAACTCTTGAACCATTAGGATGCCGACTTGTTGGATGGAATTTGTTAGAACTTCCCAACCTCTTCTTTGAATTTCATGTCGGATCTCCGGATACTCATTTCTTTTGGGTTTAAAAGGGACCTCGGGGATCACCTTCTTCTTGGCCACAACATCATAGAAGTGGTCTTGATGGGCTTTGGAGATGAACCTTTCCATCTCCCATGACTCGAATGTGGAAGCTTTTGTCTTTCCTTTCCCTTTCTAGAGGGTTCTCTGGTCTTAGGTGCCATTAATGGTAATAGAAAAACAAAAAGCTTATGCTTTTACCACACCAAACTTAGAATATTGCTCGTCCTCGAGCAAGAAAAGAAGAATAGAAGAAGAAGAAGAAGAAATGGAGAAGAGGGAGAGTGGGAAGTGTTTCGGCCAAGAGGAGTGTGTTGTGTGAATTTGATAAAGATGGGAGGGCTTTATATAGGGAAGGGAGGGGGGGGTTAAGGTTCGGCCATATGGGTGGGTTTGGGTGGGAAATTGGTTTTGAATTTTGAAGGTAGGTGGAGTTTATGAGGTAGGTTTATGGGGAAGAGTGGATGGATGTGAGTGGTGAAGAGGTGATGGGGAAGAGAGTTTGAGGTGATTGGTGAAGGATTTTTGGGGAAGAGTGTTTATGGGGTTGTGTGAAAGAGAGTGGTGAGAAGAAGTGAGTGGAGGTAGGTGGGGATCCTGTGGGGTCCACAGATCCTGAGTGGATCCTGTGGGGTCCACAGATCCTGAGTGGATCCTGTGGGGTCCACAGATCCTGAGGTGTTTGATGCCAAGGCATCTTAGGCTAGTTTCACTAGCATTTTTCTGTTAGTTTTAGTTGTTTTATGCATTTTCTTGAGCTTAAAGTAACCAAGAATGGTTAAATGAATAACAAAGTAATGAACCATCCAAACAATATGATTTTGATGCAAATTCCATGAGTTTTTAGTTATATTACTTGAATGCTATGAATGGAAGATTTCTCATGAAATTTTGCAAGACTTTGATGCAATTGTTTGGATGATTTCAGGGAAGAAGAGGCTAAGCAAGGAAGCAACAAAATCAATAAAGGAAGCTTGAATATCACATGTGGAGTTTAAGTTCCAGTTTAAGCCTAAACTGGAGCTTAAACGCCAGAATCATGAAGGGCTAAGAAATGCTGGAATTGAAGTTTAACCTCCAGTTTAACCTTAAACTGGAGGTTAAACGCCAGAATGAAAGTCTCACCAAAGAAGCATTTCCACGTTTAACCTCCAGTTTAACCTTAAACTGGAGGTTAAACGCCAGAAGTGAGAAGGGCACCAAGGGGGGCAGTTCCACGTTTAACCTCCAGTTTAACCTTAAACTGGAGGTTAAACGCCAGAAAGGGGAAAAGCACCAGGGAGCCATTTCCACGTTTAAGCTCCAGTTTGACCTTAAACTGGAGCTTAAACGTGTTCGACCAAGTTTCTCCTCCAGGGTTGCTTTCTCCATTTCCACGTTTAAGCTCCAGTTTAACCTTAAACTGGAGCTTAAACGTGTTCGACACCTCCAGGGCTACCTTTCTCAGCTTCCACGTTTAAGCTCCAGTTTAACCTTAAACTGGAGCTTAAACGTGTTCGACACCTCCAGGGCTACCTTTCTCAGCTTCCACGTTTAAGCTCCAGTTTAACCTTAAACTGGAGCTTAAACGTGTTCGACCTCCAGGGCTACCTTTCTCAGCTTCCACGTTTAAGCTCCAGTTTAACCTTAAACTGGAGCTTAAACGTGTTCGACCTCCAGGGCTACCTTTTCTACCTCCACGTTTAAGCTTCAGTTTAACCTTAAACTGAAGCTTAAACGTGTTCGACTAAGTTACCCTCCAGGGCTGCCTTCTTCCATTTCCACGTTTAAGCTTCAGTTTAACCTTAAACTGAAGCTTAAACGTGCTACCACAAAAGGCATCACTGGAAGTGTCTGGCGTTTAAGCTGCAGTTTAAGCTTAAACTGCAACTTAAACGCCACTCTTGGAAAAGGTTTCTGGGCAAAAAATATTGCGGTTTAAGTTAGTATTTGAGCACAAACATTAACTTAAACTTACTCTGGTATGAAACCCAATTGAATATCATGGTTTATGGGATTGGGCCTGAAGGATTGATGAGTCTGAAATTTCAATTTATTGAGTCATGTGTCATTATTTGATTATCACTAAGTTGGCTCAATGAATGTTACAGAATTTGGATCAACAGCCTCATCAAGATTATGGATCATAAACCCAAGGCAAAAGGAAAGCAGGGAGAGGCCTCAAAGCCCAAGAAACACAACAGAAGCTCAATATAGAAAGTGTATAAATAGGATAGAATTTAAGTTAGGAAGGACTTTTACCTTTTCATTTAGCTAGTTTTCATATCTTTGTAATTGAATTCAGAGCTATGACTCACTAAACCCCCTTTCATTGGGTTAGGGAGCTCTATTGTAATTCAATGAATCAATAATAGTTTATCTTCTTCTTCAATCTTTTCTCTTGAATTTTGTTAGAAAGCTTCTCGATCTAATTCCATTGGGTAGTTGTCTTGGGAAAGAAACTACCCATAATTGGAATCCTTCGGAACCTTGGGAAAGGAATGGAGGATTCATGCTAGAGAAGCTTTCTCACAGTGAATTGGATTGGGGTTTGGATGGATATTGTGACATGTAATCCTACCAAATTGTGGTTCATGAAACTGTGTGGTATAATCAGTGATCGAGCATCATCTCTTCTTATGAACATTTAAACCAAGGGATTGGGAATTTGTTTGTTTTTAGAGAGAATTGGTGAGCCAAGGGATTGGGATCCAATCATATAAGATTGCCAAGCAAAATTCAATGAACGCATTGGTTGAGGAAGAGATAAACATGTTTTGATTCGGAGATCTCAATATCTCCTATAACCCAATGAATTCCCATTTCTGATTTCCACTTTCTCTTTACATTCTGCAACTCAATTCATGCAATCACCCCCATTCCCTTTTAATTTCAGCAATTTAGCTTCTGCTCTTTAATTCATGCAATTTAAGATTCCGCCATTTCAATTTCTTGTCATTTACGTTTCCCGCCAATTTTACATTCCGCAACTCTCATCTAAATCTTGATTCCGCTCAACTAGAACACACTTCTAATCCGAATTGCTCACTCAACCAATCCTTGTGGGATTCGACCTCACTCTATTATGAGTTTTTACTTGACGATAACCGGTGCACTTGCCGGAAGGAATTTTGCCGATCGTGCAATTTCCTAAATCGTAGCATAACAAGTTTATGCGCATCAAGTTTATGGCGCCGTTGCCGGGGATTGGTTTTCGATTGACAATTCTCCAATTGGAAGTTAACTAGATTGAGCATTTTTTTTTGTGTTTTGATTAATTCAGTACCAGTTACTTGTTGAATTTTAATTTCTGCACTCTTGTTACATGCTTTCTTTCTTTATGCCTTTAAATTCAAGCAACTAACTCGCTGACTCACTAACTGTTTGAATTAATTCCTCAATTGCTCTAACCATACTCTTCCATTAACCAAGAGTATTTCACTTGTTTGTTGCCTGTGCTGTGTTCTTGTATGACAGGTAGGAGAGGAGAGACATCAACTCCTCCATATACCGAACCAGAGAGGACCCTTCATAGACTTAGAAGGGAAGCAAGAGGGAAGAGAGTACTGGGAGAAGAAGAATCTGAAGGAGAATCTGAGGACAATTTTGAGGAAGCTCTAGATCTCAACATGGATAGAGAAGTTCACAACCATGAGAGAGCTGATGGAAACAATGCCATTCCTGAGAGGAGGGTTCTTAGTTCATACATAAACCCAACCTCTGGGAATTGTGGTAGCAGCATTCAGAAACCACCCATTCAGGCCAACAATTTTGAACTCAAACCACAGCTAATATCACTTGTGGAGAATCATTGTTCATTTGGTGGGAGTGCTAATGAAGATCCCAACCAACATCTCACAAAATTCCTGAGAATTTGTGACACTGTGAAGTCCAATGGAGTCCAGGAAGATGCCTATAAACTGCTTTTGTTCCCATTTTCACTTAGGGACAAAGCAGCTAAGTGGCTGGAATCATTCCCAAGGGGGAGTCTAACAACATGGGATGAGGTGGAAAGCAAGTTTCTGGCACGTTTCTACCCCCCACAAAAGGTCAATAGGCTTCGATCTGAGGTTCAGACTTTTAGACAACAAGATGGTGAAACTCTCTACGAGGCATGGGAGAGATTCAAGGATTTGACAAGGAAATGCCCACCAGACATGTTCCATGATTGGGTGCAATTGCATATTTTCTATGATGGACTCTCTTATGAATCAAGGAAGGCTGTAGACCATTCATCAGGAGGTTCATTGAACAGGAAAAAGACTGTGGAAGAAGCCATTGAAGTGATTGAGACAGTGGCTGAGAATGAGTATTACTATGCATCAGAGAGGCACAACACTAAGGGAGTCATGGAGCTGAACCATGTTGATACAATTCTAGCCCAAAACAAGGTGTTTGCCAAGCAACTAGCAGAGCTTACCAGGCAATTAGAAACAAAGCAAGTGGCGGCAATACACACACAAGATCAAGAGGAAGTAAGCATTAAAGGAGGTGATTGGGAAGAGGCCAACTATGTGGGAAACCAACAAAGGCAATCATATGATCCACATTCCAACACTTACAACCCAGGATGGAAAAATCACCCAAACTTTGGGTGGGGGAATCAACAAACCCAACCACAAAACCACAAACCTTACAACCACAACCAATATAACAATTCCACATACCAAAACTCCAACCAAAGATCATACCAAGCCACACAAAACACTTACTCCCAACCATCATATCATGGCCAAAATAATCAACCTACCCAACCTAATCCGAACCAACAATTTCAAGATCAATTAAACCGGATAGAAGGAATGATGGCAACCATGAGTCAAGACATAACCGAATTGAAAGGCTTCAGGGATGATGTGAGAGCTACCTTAAGAAACCATGGTGAAAAACTCAAGAGGATGGAGTCTCAAGTAGGAGAGCTATCTCAACAGGCCCCCAAATCAACTGCAGTGTTCCCTAGTGACACAGAAAAGAATCCTAAAGGGGAACAAAAGAGAGTGAGATGGGAAGAATGCAAGGCCATCACCATATTGAAGGAAGTTTCAGAAGAAGAAGGAATCAGGCCCTCAGAGCAGGAGCCAGAAATCTTGAAGGAAGGTGTGGAAGAAGTTAAGCAGGAAAGTGAAACTGAGCAAGCCAAGGAACTGCAAAAAGGCACGATGGAAACATACCAACCAAAAGCACCATTTCCTCAGAGGTTAGGAGGAGGTGAAAAAGGGAAAACCTATTCAAGGTTTTTAGAGACATTTAAGTCTCTCCATATCAATATTCCCTTTCTTGAGATTCTCCATCAAATGCCTACACACATCAAGTATTTAAAGGAATTGTTGAGCAAGAAAAGAGTTTTGAAGGGAGGACAAACGGTAACAATGAACAAAGAATGCAGTGCCCTCATCAAGAAGGACACAGTCTCTAAGAAAACAGACCCAGGAAGTTTTCATATTCCTTGCATCATAGGAGAAACAAAAATTGACAGAGGATTCTGTGATCTAGGAGCTAGCATAAATGTGATGCCTCTAACTCTTATGAAGAGACTACAACTGAATGAGGTGAGATCCACTGATGTAATCATACAACTGGCTGACAAAACTCAGAAGCAAGCTGAAGGGGTGGTTGAGAATGTGCTGGTGAAGGTGGGAGATTATTACTTCCCCACAGACTTTGTCATTTTGGACATGGAGGAAAGCTACCTACACCCTATCATTCTGGGAAGACCATTTCTAGCCACTACTAGAGCGCTCATAGATGTAGAACAAGGAGAGCTAATTCTGAGAATACATGATGAACAGCTCATTTTCAAAGTTTTCAAACCTGCATCTGAGCCTGAACCAGAACCTGAAAAGCCTAAGGATGATAGTAGCCATCTGTGTTTGGAGGAAAGTAATCCAGCAGCTGAAACTCTAAAACAGTCCTTGGAAGGCAAACAAGAGTTGCAAGAGTTAAAGCCACAAGAATCAATGGAAACAGATCAGAAGGATCTTCCTAGCATAAGGGTCAATGAAGAAATCCTCAAGAGAAAGGGAAGAATGATAGGGAAATTACCAAGAGGGTGGAGAAATAAGAAAATTCCCACTGAAGGTTTTTCTCCGGGAGATAAAATGATATCAAGTCATTATCTGCCAATTCCACCTGGCCTCAAAACCATTCCTTCCCAGCTCCCTCAAGTGTTCACAATCAGGAAAGTTCTTTCTATGGAACATTTAGAGGTCATGAAGGAATCAAGTGGGGACGTTTGCATAGTGAGAGGAGAAGACGTCAAGCACTACAATCCACCCTAACAAGGGACAACCGTCAAGCTAGTGACGTTAAAGAAGCGCTTCATGGGAGGCAACCGATGTTTTTAATATCCTTACTCTTTATTGTTTTGTTTTGCATCTAATAAAGCATGGTTTCTCATGCATGAACTTGAATCCTCAGGACAACTGCTGAAAGAGTGCACTAAACATTGCATGTAAAATACAATTTGTCTCTAAGTTTGGTGTGCCTGAAGGCACCCAAATTTTATTCAAAATGCATTCAATTTTTCATGCAAAGTGCACAACCAAACATTAAGTTTGGTGTTCCTCTTTGAACACGGTTCATGAAAAGCAAGAAGTTCCTCTGGATTTCGAAATTCATGACAAGTGGACCATTCGCATGTTTTAATACTTTGGTTTCAATTACTTAGGATAGTAAATTTGTTTAGAATCAAAGAGCCAAAGTGACTATGATTTATTAGAATTATGCACATTCATTAAGGACAACCAATATGGATTTCATGTCATCAGGAGACTTTACCAAACACTAAGTTTGGTGTCCAGTAATAAGTGTGCATACATACACAAGTCACGGCTTTAAGCTCATCAAGTTAATCATTGATTTACATGTGCAAGTACTATTCATCATTCACATGGACCGAAAAATGATAGCACACTTGTTTGCTTGTGCAGGTACAAAAGAAAAGACAAAAATGGAGGAAAAAGACAAAGGGAGGTACGGTGGTTGGTCAAAAAGAAAGTTCACAAGTCTTTGAAGCTAACACATGGGAAAAGGAAGTTCTGCAAGAAAAGATTGCTACATGTACAACCTAATGCACCCAGAATACTTCCAAGAAAATGAAAAAGCAATTCGTCCTTCTCCCTAATTCATATATTTACCATCAAGCCACCCTTCACAAGCCACCCTAGCCGTCCATTTTTCACTTACGGCATTATAAAGAACCACTTGGGGAACGAGTTCAACACCACCAAATCTCCTTCATGCACATTTCCTTCATCATAGCATAAACTATCTCTTGCCGAAAACAACCTCCCCTCACTTCCAACAACACTTCTTGCTTCACCTTGTCAACGTTAGCTTGTCACTTACCCCAAAACTAAAGAACCAATGGCAGCTTCATCTAGCCACAAAAGAAGAAAAGACAAGCAACCAATGGAGGAGAACAGGGAATTCGATGCAAGGAGATACAAATCAGTTTTCCATGAGATTCAAGCCGAATGGATGAGACCTAAAAGGGTACTAGCTGAAGTTCCCTTTGACCTTGAAAAGGATGAGTTCCCAGGTGTTTGGGAGAAGATCAAAAAGAGGAAGTGGGAGCTCCTGACTAAGCCAATCACTAAAATCAACATCAACTTGGTGAAGGAGTTCTATGCAAATGCAGTGAGGGAAGACTCAACCAAGAAACCCACATACAAAAGCTATGTGAGAGGGGTGGAAGTTGACTTCAGCCCCAAGGCAATCATGAAAACTCTTGGCCTGAAAAACATACATTTCAGCCAAGCAAGTTATGAGGAAAGGATGATAGGAGAACCTGACTACACGACTATTGCTGAAGATCTTTGTGCCATCAGAGCTGAATGGGTGAGAAAAACAAGAGGGGCTCCAAGAGTCTTGAGAAGGGGAGACCTAACACCTGAAGCTAAAGGGTGGTATGCAATAGTTAGGAGATCCATCCTACCCACTGCAAACTCTTCAGAAATAGTCCCTAAAAGAGCCATCTTGCTACATTGCATTATGGTGGGAGGGGAGATCAAAGTTCATAAACTCATTGCTGAACAGATACAAGAGTTTAGTGAGAAAAGTGACCCTGAATCCTGGCTCCACTTCCCTAGCACCATCATTAGACTATGCATCGATGCCCAAGTACCACTTGAAGATGAAAGACCTAATTGGCTATATCCTGGATTGGCCATAACTGCGTACAGAATGACTCTTGGCCCAACTGCTCCAAGACATACAAGAAGAAGAAATGAAGAAGGGCAACAAGCGGAAGCCGAGCAAGAAGCAGAACAAGAAGGACAGGAAGGAGAAGACAGAGAAGAAGAGCAAGAAGAGCAAGCAATTCCAGAAAGAAGACAACGAATTCCCAGAGACCCCATGGATATGAGCAGAATGCAGGAAATCATGGAAGGAATGTCTCAACAATACATGAGGTCTCAGGAGAGACAAGAGGACTTTCACCTAAAAATGATGGATATGCAAAGGAACTTTGAATCAAGATTCTTAGATCTGCAAAGGGAACAGAATTTACACTTACAGGAATCCTTCAGCCACATATGCCAACACCAAGATGCCAATGTCTTGGCAATCAAGGAAGCCACCACTTTACAGAATGCAAGATACTCAGTCCAAGCTGATTACAACATCAGTTCGCAAATCAAGCTTAACTACATAGGGGAACATCTACACAAGATGGACCCAGCATTCCCAGCTTTTGATGAGTATTTCAAAGGGAG
This sequence comes from Arachis ipaensis, assembly GCF_059453495.1. Taxonomy (NCBI): domain Eukaryota; kingdom Viridiplantae; phylum Streptophyta; class Magnoliopsida; order Fabales; family Fabaceae; genus Arachis; species Arachis ipaensis. The sequence continues at coordinate 26,235,391 of NC_142436.1, forward strand.
GAAAGAAGGAGAAATAAACAAGGCAATGATCCTTGAAAAAGGAGTGGAAGAAACGATGAAAAAGGCTGGATTCTGGAAAAAGCTCATAAGAAAAGACAAAGGAAGCACAAGTGGTCAAAAAGAGGCAGGAAGCAAGAAGAAGCAGGATCCCAAGAATTAAGAAGAACCAAGCAATAAATAAGAGGTGGTCTCGTTCCTTAATAATCAAATGATAATTGGTGAATTGTCTTTATGAGCTTTCTTTCATCATAAGTCATTTAAGTGTTATGTGGAGTTTTTTTTTTTAGTATGAGTGTCTGTTTATTGCTTTGAATAAAGTGAATGCCTAGATGTTTGGATATAACTTCACCTTCTTAAACAAATGCTTGCCATGCTTGTTCTGTTTCCAAAAATAAAAGAAAAGTTGAACAAAAGTAACTTGGCTCAATTAGTGACAAATCAAGTAGAATTAAGTGGTGGTATGCATGCTTGATTGTTTAGTCAGATCACTGGAAATAGAGTGTAGAATTATCATTTTTTGTGTAGAAATTGAAAACTGTCTATGGATCTTGATGAATAAATGTCTTTGGCCATGAAAAAGAAAGAAAAAGAAGAAGAAAAAGCCACTGAAAAAGGGCAACCAAAAAGCAAAAAAAAAAAAAATTGAGAAAATAAGCTAGGCACCAATGGTTTGAACTTCTGAGACAAATGCCTGTGGTGTTTATGTATTAAGGATATGCTTGGATGAATAGGTTCTGAGGAGTGTTTCAACACTCGGTAACTTGGGTTAACTAACCCGGGATTATCAACCAAAAGTCCATTATCAAGAGCAACCTAAATACAAAACATTTAGTCACACAAAGAGGTGCTGGGCACCAATGTCTCAAGAAGAAAGGTGAACTAAAATGCCTGGAGTGGATATGTGTAGTACACTGATAAGAAAAAGAAAATGCCAAAGGCTTGTGCAACACATGACACTAAGCAAACAAGGAGCAAAGAAGCTCTAAGAAAAAGAAAAGAAAAACAAAGAAGAGAAGTGCCAAGGACATAAGAATAACAAGAGGCCATAGCAGTGTTTGATGGATGCAAGGAAAAAGTGATAATCTTACCTGATAAGAATGAAAAAGTGATGCTGCAACTTTCTGCATAAAACCCTTCTGATGAACTTCAAATGCTTGCTAATATAGCCAATGTAATTGCTTTCTGTTTCATACTTTCTTCTCAAATAACTCAGGACTTGCTTAGGGACAAGCAAGTATTAAGTTTGGTGTTGTGATGCCAAGGCATCTTAGGCTAGTTTCACTAGCATTTTTCTGTTAGTATTAGTTGTTTTATGCATTTTCTTGAGCTTAAAGTAACCAAGAATGGTTAAATGAATAACAAAGCAATGAACCATCCAAACAATATGATTTTGATGCAAATTCCATGAGTTTTTAGTTATATTACTTGAATGCTATGAATGGAAGATTTCTCATGAAATTTTGCAAGACTTTGATGCAATTGTTTGGATGATTTCAGGGAAGAAGAGGCTAAGCAAGGAAGCAACAAAATCAATAAAGGAAGCTTGAATATCACATGTGGAGTTTAAGTTCCAGTTTAAGCCTAAAGTGGAGCTTAAACGCCAGAATCATGAAGGGCTAAGAAATGCTGGAATTGAAGTTTAACCTCCAGTTTAACCTTAAACTGGAGGTTAAACGCCAGAATGAAAGTCTCACCAAAGAAGCATTTTCACGTTTAACCTCCAGTTTAACCTTAAACTGGAGGTTAAACGCCAGAAGTGAGAAGGGCACCAAGGGGGGCAGTTCCACGTTTAACCTCCAGTTTAACCTTAAACTGGAGGTTAAACGCCAGAGAGGGGAAAAGCACCAGGGAGCCATTTCCACGTTTAAGCTCCAGTTTGACCTTAAACTGGAGCTTAAACGTGTTCGACCAAGTTTCTCCTCCAGGGTTGCTTTCTCCATTTCCACGTTTAAGCTCCAGTTTAACCTTAAATTGGAGCTTAAACGTGTTCGACACCTCCAGGGCTACCTTTCTCAGCTTCCACGTTTAAGCTCCAGTTTAACCTTAAACTGGAGCTTAAACGTGTTCGACACCTCCAGGGCTACCTTTCTCAGCTTCCACGTTTAAGCTCCAGTTTAACCTTAAACTGGAGCTTAAACGTGTTCGACCTCCAGGGCTACCTTTCTCAGCTTCCACGTTTAAGCTCCAGTTTAACCTTAAACTGGAGCTTAAACGTGTTCGACCTCCAGGGCTACCTTTTCTACCTCCACGTTTAAGCTTCAGTTTAACCTTAAACTGAAGCTTAAACGTGTTCGACTAAGTTACCCTCCAGGGCTGCCTTCTTCCATTTCCACGTTTAAGCTTCAGTTTAACCTTAAACTGAAGCTTAAACGTGCTACCACAAAAGGCATCACTGGAAGTGTCTGGCGTTTAAGCTGCAGTTTAAGCTTAAACTGCAACTTAAACGCCACTCTTGGAAAAGGTTTCTGGGCAAAAAATATTGCGGTTTAAGTTAGTATTTGAGCACAAACATTAACTTAAACTTACTCTGGTATGAAACCCAATTGAATATCATGGTTTATGGGATTGGGCCTGAAGGATTGATGAGTCTGAAATTTCAATTTATTGAGTCATGTGTCATTATTTGATTATCACTAAGTTGGCTCAATGAATGTTACAGAATTTGGATCAACAGCCTCATCAAGATTATGGATCATAAACCCAAGGCAAAAGGAAAGCAGGGAGAGGCCTCAAAGCCCAAGAAACACAACAGAAGCTCAATATAGAAAGTGTATAAATAGGATAGAATTTAAGTTAGGAAGGACTTTTACCTTTTCATTTAGCTAGTTTTCATATCTTTGTAATTGAATTCAGAGCTATGACTCACTAAACCCCCTTTCATTGGGTTAGGGAGCTCTATTGTAATTCAATGAATCAATAATAGTTTATCTTCTTCTTCAATCTTTTCTCTTGAATTTTGTTAGAAAGCTTCTCGATCTAATTCCATTGGGTAGTTGTCTTGGGAAAGAAACTACCCATAATTGGAATCCTTCGGAACCTTGGGAAAGGAATGGAGGATTCATGCTAGAGAAGCTTTCTCACAGTGAATTGGATTGGGGTTTGGATGGATATTGTGACATGTAATCCTACCAAATTGTGGTTCATGAAACTGTGTGGTATAATCAGTGATCGAGCATCATCTCTTCTTATGAACATTTAAACCAAGGGATTGGGAATTTGTTTGTTTTTAGAGAGAATTGGTGAGCCAAGGGATTGGGATCCAATCATATAAGATTGCCAAGCAAAATTCAATGAACGCATTGGTTGAGGAAGAGATAAACATGTTTTGATTCGGAGATCTCAATATCTCCTATAACCCAATGAATTCCCATTTCTGATTTCCACTTTCTCTTTACATTCTGCAACTCAATTCATGCAATCACCCCCATTCCCTTTTAATTTCAGCAATTTAGCTTCTGCTCTTTAATTCATGCAATTTAAGATTCCGCCATTTCAATTTCTTGTCATTTACGTTTCCCGCCAATTTTACATTCCGCAACTCTCATCTAAATCTTGATTCCGCTCAACTAGAACACACTTCTAATCCGAATTGCTCACTCAACCAATCCTTGTGGGATTCGACCTCACTCTATTGTGAGTTTTTACTTGACGATAACCGGTGCACTTGCCGGAAGGAATTTTGCCGATCGTGCAATTTCCTAAATCGTAGCATAACAAGTTTATGCGCATCAGTGTTCAAGGATTTACATCCCTGCACCCATTAGGCATGTAAAAATGCGTTTGCACACAACTCTGGGCGTTCAGCGCCAGGTTGGTGGCCATTTTGGGCGTTCAACGCCCATTTGTGTGCCATTTATGGCGTTGAACGCCAGAACTATGCCTGTTCTGGCGTTCAGCGCCCAGAAGCTGCCCATTTTGGGCGTTCAGCGCCAGAACCATGCTCTGTTCTGGCGCTGAACGCCAGACAGATGCTCCTCCAGGGTGTGATTTTTCTTCTGCTGTTTTTGATTCTGTTTTCAATTTTTCTATTTATTTTGTGACTCCACATGATCATGAACCTATAAAGACATGAAAAATAATGAAAATAAAAATTAGATAAATAAACATTGGGTTGCCTCCCAACAAGCGCTTCTTTAATGTCAATAGCTTGACAGTGGGCTCTTCATGGAGTCTCACAGGTGTGCAGAGCTTTGTTGAGACTCCCCAACACCAAACTTAGAGTTTGGATATGGGAGTTCAACACCAAACTTAGAATTTGGTTGTGGCCTCCCAACACCAAACTTAGAGTTTGACTGTGGGGGCTTTGGTTGACTCTGCTTTGAGAGAAGCTTTTCATGCTTCCTCTCCATGGTTGCAGAGAGAGATCCTTGAGTTTTAAACACAAGGGAGTCCTCATTCATTTGGAGGACTAATTCTCCTCTGTCAACATCAATCACAGCTCTTGCTGTGGCCAGGAAAGGTCTTCCTAGGATAATGGATTCATCCTCTTCCTTTCCAGTATCCAGGACTATGAAATCAGCAGGGATGTAAAGGCCCTCAACCTTTACTAACACGTCCTCTACTTGTCCATAAGCCTGTTTTCTTGAATTGTCTGCCATCTATAATGAGATTTTAGCAGCTTGCACCCCATAGATTCCCAGTTTCTCTATTACAGAGAGGGGCATGAGGTTTATTCCTGAACCAAGGTGTCACAGAGCCTTAAAGATCATGGTGCCTATGGTACAAGATATTATGAACTTTCCAGGATCCTGTTTCTTCTGAGGTAATGTCAGTTGATCCAGATCATTTAGTTCATTGATGAACAAGGGAGGTTCAACTTCCCAAGTATCAATGCCAAATAATTTGGCATTCAGTTTCATGATTGCACCAAGAAACTTGGCAGTTTGCTCTTCAGTGACATCCTCATTCTCTTCAGAAGAGGAATACTCATCAGAGCTCATGAAGGGCATAAGGAGGTTCAATGGAATCTCTATGGTCTCTAGATGAGCCTCAGAGTCCTTTGGTTCCTCAGAGGGAAGCTCCTTATTGATCACTGGACGTCCCAGGAGGTCTTCCTCCTTGGGATTCACGTCCTCCTCTCCTTCTTTGGGTTCGGCCATGGTGCTTATGTCAATGGCCTTGCACTCTCCTTTTGGATTCTCTTCTGTATTGCTTGGGAGAGTACTAGGAGGGATTTCAGTGATCCTTTTACTCAGCTGGCCCACTTGTGCTTCCAGATTTCTAATGGAAGATCTTGTTTCATTCATGAAACTTACAGTGGCCTTAGATAGATCAGAGACTAAGTTTGCTAAATTAGAAGTATTTTGTTCAGAGTTATCTGTCTGTTGCTGAGTGGATGATGGAAAAGGTTTATTATTGTTAAACCTGTTTCTTCCACCATTATTAAAGCCTTGTTGAGGCTTTTGATCCTTCCATGAGAAATTTGGATGATTTCTCCATGATGAGTTATAGGTGTTTCCATAAGGTTTATTTAAGTAATTCACCTCTGCTATTGCAGGGTTCTCAGGATCATAAGCTTCTTCTTCATAAGAAGCCTCTTGAGTACTGTTGGATGCAGCTTGCATTCCATGCAGACTCTGAGAAATCATATTGACTTGCTGAGTCAATATTTTATTCTGAGCCAATATGGCATTCAGAGTATCAATTTCAAGAACTCCCTTCTTCATAGGCGTCCCATTACTCACAGGATTCCTCTCGGAAGTGTACATGAACTGGTTATTAGCAACCATGTCAATGAGTTCTTGAGCTTCTGCAGGCGTTTTCTTTAGGTGAATGGATCCACCTGCAGAAGTGTCCAATGACATCTTAGATAGCTCAGATAAACCATCATAGAATATATTCAGGATGGTCTATTCTGAAAGCATGTCAGAAAGACACTTTTTGGTCAGTCCTTTGTATCTCTCCCAAGCTTCATAGAGGGATTCACCTTCTTTCTGTCTGAAGGTCTGAACATCCACTCTAAGTTTACTAAGCTTTTGAGGAGGAAAGAACTTGGCTAAGAAAGCCTTGACTAGCTTATCCCAAGAGTTCAGGCTATCCTTAGGTTGAGAATCCAACCACAGTCTAGCTCTGTCTCTTACAGCAAAAGGGAAAAGCATGAGCCTGTAGACTTCAGGATCTACTCCATTAGTCTTAATAGTATCACATATCTGCAAGAACTCAGTTAAGAACTGAAAAGGATCTTCAGATGGAAGTCCATGAAACTTGCAGTTCTGCTGCATCAGAGAAACTAATTGAGGTTTCAGCTCAAAGTTGTTTGCTCCAATGGCAGGAATAGAGATGCTTCTTCCATGTAAATTGGAATTTAGTGCAGTAAAGTCACCAAGCATCCTCCTTGCATTATTATTATTTTCGGCTGCCATCTCCTCTTCTTGTTCGAAAATTTCTGAAAGGTTATCTCTGGATTGTTGTAATTTAGCTTCTCTTAATCTTTTCTTCAGAGTCCTTTCAGGTTCCGGATCTGCTTCAACAAGAATATTCTTGTCCTTGCTTCTGCTCATATGACAAAGAAGAGGGCACAGAAAAAATAATAATAATAGTATGGATCCTTTATACCACAGTATAGGGATCCCTTTGTGAGTGGAAGAAAAGAGGGAGACAAAATATGTAATGTAATGGAAGAAACACAACTGTGAGGAGGGTTTAGATGTGAGATGAGATGTTAGTAGATGAATAAATAAATAGAATAAGATGGGAGAGGGAGAATTTTCGAAAATAATTTTTGAAAAAGGGTTAGTGATTTTCGAAAATAGTTTTTGAAAAAGGTTAGTAATTTTCGAAAAAATTTTGAAATCAAAAATAAAAATAATTAGTTAATTAAAAAGAAATTTTTGAAAAAGAGGGAAGATATTTTCGAAAATTAGAGAGAGAGAGAGTTAGTTAGATAGTTTTGAAAAAGTTAAGAAACAAACAAAAAGTTAGTTAGTTAGTTGAAACAAATTTTGAAAAGATAAGAAGTTAGGAAGTTGGAAAAGATATTTTGAAATTAGATTTTTGAAAAAGATAAGATGAGAAGATATTTTTGAAAAGATATGATAGAAATTAGTTTTTGAAAAAGATTTGATTTTTAAAATCACAATTAATGACTTGATTCATAAGAAATCACAAGATATGATTCTAGAACTCAAAGTTTGAATCTTTCTTAACAAGTAAGTAACAAACTTGAAATTTTTGAATCAAAACATTAATTGTTATTGTTATTTTCGAAAATTTGATATAAAAATAAGAAAAAGATTTTTGAAACATATTTTTGGAATTTTCGAAAATAACTAATAAATTTGAAAAAGATTTGATTTTTTTGAAAAAGATTTGATTTTTGAAAAAGATTTTGAAAAAGATAAGATTTTCAAATTGAAAATTTGATTTGACTCATAAGAAACAACTTGATTTTAAAAATTTTTGAAAAAGTCAATCCAAATTTTCGAATTTGATGAGAGAAAAAGGGAAAGATATATTTTTTTTTATGAGAGAGAAAAACAAGAAAAATGATGCAATGCATGAGAATTTTAGATCAAAACATGTGATGCATGCAAGAATGCTATGAATGTCAAGATGAACACTAAGAACACTATAAAGATCATGATGAACACCAAGAACATATTTTTGAAAAATTTTTAATGCAAGGAAAACATGCAAGACACCAAACTTAGAATTCTTTAATGCTTAGACACTAAGAATTCAAGAATGCATATGAAAAACAAGAAAAGACACAAAACATGCAAATGCAAAGATCAAATAAGAAGATTTACCAAGAACAACTTGAAGATCATGAAGAACACCATGAATGCATGAAATATTCGAAAAATGCAAGATGCACATGCAAATGACACCAAACTTATAACATGACTCATGACTCAAACAAGAAACACGAAAAATATTTTTGATTTTTATGATTTTCTAAATTTTTTTTTTTGGATATTTTCGAAAATTATATGAAAAAGAAAAAATAAGGATTCCAAAATTTTTAACATGAATTCCAGGAATCTTGCATTCTTAGTCTAAAGCTTCAGTCCAGGAATTAGACATGGCTCACTATCCAGCCAAGCTTTCAATGAAAGCTCCGGTCCAAAACACTAGACATGGCCAATGGCCAGCCAAGCTTCAGCAAACATAGATACCTCTCATGTATACAACAGCTGATATTTCATCCAACTTCATATACTTATGAGTGGAAGCCTCAGTCCAAATGAATTTAGACATGGCTTTACAGCCAGCCAGGCTTTACGTGCTTCATGAAACACTAGAATTCATTCTTTGAATAAATTTTTTCGAAAACAGCTGAGAAATTTTTTTTGAAAGATTTTAAAAATTTTTTGAAAAGAAAACAAAAAGAAAATTACCTAATCTGAGCAACAGGATGAACCGTCAGTTGTCCATACTCGAACAATCCCCGGCAACGGCGCCAAAAACTTGATGCCAAGACCATGGTTCACAACTCCGTGTAACTAACCAGCAAGTGCACTGGGTCGTCCAAGTAATACCTTACGTGAGTAAGGGTCGAATTCCACGGAGATTGTTGGTATGAAGCAAGCTATGGTCACCTTGCAAATCTCAGTTAGGCAGATATAAATTGATAATGGTGTTTTCGAATAATAATTAATAGAATAGGGATAGAAATACTTATGTAATTCATTGGTGAGAATTTCAGATAAGCGAATGGAGATGCTTTCGTTCCTCTGAACCTCTTCTTTCCTGCTATCTTCATCCAATCAGTCTTACTCCTTTCCATGGCTGGCTTTATGTGATACATCACCACTGTCAATGGCTACTTTCGGTCATCTCTCGGGAAAATGATCCAATGCCCTGTCACGGCACGGCTAATCGTCTGGAGGCATCACCCTTGTCAATGGCTTCATCTTATCCTCTCAGTGAAAATGGTCAACGCACCCTGTCACGGCACGGCTATTCATCTGTCGGTTCTCGATCATGCTGGAATAGGATTTACTATCCTTTTGCGTCTGTCACTAACGCCCTGCAATCGCGAGTTTGGAGCTCGTCACAGTCATTCATTCATTGAATCCTACTCGGAATACCACAGACAAGGTTTAGACCTTCCGGATTCTCTTGAATGCCGCCATCATTCTAGCTTACACCACGAAGATTCTGGTTAGGAGATCTAAGAGATACTCATTCAGTCTAAGGTAGAACGGAAGTGGTTGTCAGGCACGCGTTTATACGGAATGATGATGATTGTCACGTTCATCACATTCAGATTGAAGTACGAATGAATATCTTAGAAGCGAAACAAGATGAATTGAATAGAAAACAGTAGTACTTTGCATTAATCTTTGAGGAACAGCAGAGCTCCACACCTTAATCTATGGAGTGTAGAAACTCTACCGTTAAAAATACATAAGTGAAAGGTCCAGGCATGGCCGAGATGGCCAACCCCTAAAATAAGATCACAGGATCAAAATACAATCCAGGATGTCAAATACAATAGTGAAATGTCCTATTTATAATAAACTAGCTACTAGGGTTTACAGAAGTAAGTAATTGATGCATAAATCCACTTTCGGGGCCCACTTGGTGTGTGCTTGGGCTGAGCTTGAGTGTCGCACATGTAGAGGTCCTTTCTGGAGTTGAACGCCAGCTTTTGTGCCAGTTTGGGCGTTCAACTCTGGTTTTGGCTCCTTTTCTGGCGCTGGACGCCAGATTTGGGCAGAAAGTTGGCGTTGAACGCCAGTTTACGTCATCTATTCTTGGCCAAAGTATAGACTATTATATATTTCTGGAAAGCCCTGGATGTCTACTTTCCAACGCAATTGGAATTGTACTATTTCGAGTTCTGTAGCTCCAGAAAATCCATTTTGAGTGCAGGGAGGTCAGAATCCAACAGCATCAGCAGTCCTTCTTCAACCTCTGAATCTGATTTATGCTCAAGTCCCTCAATTTCAGCCAGAAAATAACTGAATTCACAGAAAAACATACAAACTCATAGTAAAGTCCAGAAATGTGAATTTAACATAAAAACTAATGAAAACATCCCTAAAAGTAACTAGATCCTACTAAAAACATACTAAAAACAATGTCAAAAAGCGTATAAATTATCCGCTCATCTGGGTGGTAGAGAGGCCGAATTCTCATGAAGGTACCAAACAATTCTCCCAGACCCCTTCAATCGAGCACTACACCAATCCATGCTCTTCAATTTCGAGCTTCCAACCATAATGAGCCTAGACTTACAATGCCAACCACTAAACATCTTCCTCTGACGCTTAATTCCACAAAGCGCCCTAAGTTGGCCATCCGTTTCAAGAAAACCAAATTCAAGTGGGATAATAAAGCTAAGAGTTAGGAGTTTTACCCACTCAAATGAAGGATTAGATGGCAACTTAGGCAGAAAATTTCCCAACGGTCTTGATAAAGCGCATTCCACTCCCGTCCATCCTCTTCTAGAGGCGTCCACCACTTGGCAAGGTTCTTCAAGCTCTACCTCTTGCCAAGCTTCCTCAAGTTCACATTCTTCTTTGCCAAATTCTTCTATCTCTTCCTTATCACTCAAATCATAAATAGGAGGTTTAGTGAAGTTAATCTCATCATTAAGTTCAAGCATAGTGGGGAAGGACTCATCATGCTCAAAAGGATCATATGTTGATGCGGCATCATCATAGATAGGAGGACTTGTTGCTTGGAACACTTCTTCCAATTCTTCACTCTCAATATGCTTTGGAGGTTGCATGTCCTCCTCAACATTACTTTCCAATCCAATGGAAGAAGGCTCAACAAGATCATTAAGGGGATTGATCAATGTGGACAAAAAATCACTAATGATGGAATCCGCTTTTTGATCAATTTCTCTCAACTCTCTATCCACTTCCTTAACATCACTTTCCTCCTTAACATCCCTTCCAAACTCTGTGGAAGAAGGCTCTTCAACTTGAGATTCCTATATGTACTCAATGATGAGCGGATAATTTATACGCTTTTTGACATTGTTTTTAGTATGTTTTTAGTAGGATCTAGTCACTTTTAGGGATGTTTTCATTAGTTTTTATGTTAAATTCACATTTCTGGACTTTACTATGAGTTTGTGTGTTTTTCTGTGATTTCAGGTATTTTCTGGCTGAAATTGAGGGACTTGAGCAGAAATCAGATTCAGAGGTTGAAAAAGGACTGCTGATGCTGTTGGATTCTAACCTCCCTGCACTCAAAGTGGATTTTCTGGATCTACAGAACTCGAAATGGCGCGCTTCCAATTGCGTTGGAAAGTAGGCATCCAGGGCTTTCCAGCAATATATAATAGTCCATACTTTGGCCAAGAATTGACGACGTAAACTGGCGTTCAACGCCAGCCTTCTGCCCAAATCTGGCGTCCAGCGCCAGAAAAGGATCCAAAACCAGAGTTGAACGCCCAAACTGGCACAGAAACTGGCGTTCAACTCCACAAATGGCCTCTGCACGTGCTACACTCAAGCTCAGCCCAAACACACACCAAGTGGGCCCCGGAAGTGGATTTATGCATCAATTACTTACTCATGTAAACCCTAGTGACTAGTTTATTATAAATAGGACCTCTTACTATCGTATTAGGCATCTTTGGATTACCTTATGATCCTTTGATCACGTTTTAGGGGGCTGGCCATCTCGGCCATGCCTGGACCTTCACTTATGTATTTTCATACGGTAGAGTTTCTACATTCCATAGATTAAGGTGTGGAGCTCTGCTATTCCTCAAAGATTAATGCAAAGTACTACTGTTTTCTATTCAAATCTTCTTATTTCGCTTCTAAGATATCCATTCGCACCCAAGAACGTGATGAAGGTGATGATTATGTGTGACGCTCATCATCCTTCTCCCCTATGAACGCGTGCCTGACAAACACTTCTGTTCTACATGAAATAAGCTAGAATGAGTATCTCTTAGATCTCCTAACCAGAATCTTCGTGGCGTAAGCTAGAATGATGGCGGCATTCAAGAGAATCCGGAAAGTCTAAACCTTGTCTGTGGTATTCCGAGTAGGATTCAGTGATTGGATGACTGTGACGAGCTCCTAACTCGCGATTGCAGGGCGTTAGTGACAGACGCAAAAGGATAGTAAATCCTATTCCAGCATGATCGAGAACCGACAGATGAATAGCCGTGCCGTGACAGGGTGCGTGAGCATATTATTCAATGAGAGGATAAGATGAAGCCATTGACAAGGGTGATGCCTCCAGACGATTAGCCGTGCCGTGACAGGGCATTGGATCATTTTCCCGTGAGATGACCGAAAGTAGCCATTGACAGTGGTGATGTATCACATAAAGCCAGCCATGGAAAGGGGTAAGACTGATTGGATAAAGATAGCAGGAAAGCAGAGGTTCAGAGGAACGGAAAGCATCCCCATTCCCTTATCTGAAATTCCTACCAATGATTTACATAAGTATCTCTATCCCTATTCTATTATTTATTATTCGAAAACTCCATAATTATTTTATATCTGCCTGACTGAGATTTACAAGGTGACCATAGCTTGCTTCATACCAACAATCTCCGTGGGATTCGACCCTTACTCACGTAAGGTATTACTTGGACGACCCAGTGCACTTGCTGGTTAGTTGAATGGAGTTGTGATCACACGTGCCATTACCAGGGATTATTAAGATCCCAATTCATTACACCATGATCTCTTTGGGGTATTTTTGATTTCATACAAATACAAAGAGACTAACTTTGAGGATCACAATTTCTTCCACCAAGTTTTTGGCGCCGTTGCCGGGGATTGTTTGAGTCTTCGGCAAGCTTTTGGTCCGGTAACATCAGTGCCAGATTCCCTTTTGATCCGGCAACAGCACCAAGTTTTTGGCGCCGTTGCCGGGGATTGTTTGAGTTTGGACAACTGACGGTTCATCTTGTTGCTCAGATTAGGTAATTTTCTTTTTATTTTATTTTCAAAAAATTTTTCAAAAATATTTTTAAAAATTTCTCATCTGTTTTCGAAAAAAAATAATAAAAATGTTTTCAAAAATTTATTCAAGATTTTTAAGAATGAATTCTAGTGTTTCATGGAGCATGTGAAGCCTGGCTGGCTGTAAAGCCATGTCTAAATTAATTTGGACTGAGGCTTGCAATTTGTTATCAAGAACAATATACTCTCGTGTTAAAGACTGAAGCTTGGCTGGCCATTGGCCATGTCTAGTGTTTTGGACTGGAGCTTTCTTTGAAAGCTTGGCTGGCTAGTGAGCCATGTCTAATTCCTGGACTGAAGCTTTAGACTAACATGGCAAGATTCCTGGAATTCATATTAAAAATTTTGGAATCCTTATTTTTCTTTTAATTTTCGAAAAATATAAAATAAAAATCCAAAAAAATTAGAAAATCATAAAAATCAAAAATATTTTCTGTTTCTTGTTTGAGTCTTGAGTCACATTATAAGTTTGGTGTCACTTGCATTTGCATCTTGCATTTTTTCGAAAATATCATGCATTCATAGTGTTCTTCATGATCTTCAAGTTGTTCTTGGTAAGTCTTCTTGTTTGATCTTGATGAATTTTTGTTTTGTGTCTTTTCATGTTTATCATATGCATTCTTGAATTCTTAGTACGTAAGCATTAAAGAATTCTAAGTTTGGTGTCTTGCATGTTTTCTTTGCATTAAAAATTTTTCAAAAATATGTTCTTGATGTTCATCATGACCTTCATAGTGTTCTTGGTGTTCATCTTGACATTCATAGCATTCTTGCATGCATTCATTGTTTTGATCTAAAAATTTCATGCATTGCATAATTTTCATGTTTTCATAAAAATTCAAAAAAATATCTTTCCATTTTTCTCTCATCAAATTCGAAAATTTGAGTTGACTTTTTCAAAAATTTTCAAAATCAAATTGTTTCTCATGAGTCAAATCAAATTTTCAATTTGAAAATCTTATCTTTTTCAAAATCTTTTTCAAAAATCAAATCTTTTTCAAAATTATTAGTTATTTTCGAAAATTTCAAAAAAATATTTTTCAAAAATATTTTTCTTAATTTTATACAAAATTTTCGAAAATAACTAATCAATTAATGTTTTGATTCAAAAATTTCAAGTTTGTTACTTGCTTGTTAAGAAAGATTCAAACTTTAAGTTCTAGAATCATATCTTGTGATTTCTTGTGAATCAAGTTATTAATTGTGATTTTAAAAATCAAATCTTTTTCAAAACTAATTTCTATCATATCTTTTCAAAATATCTTCTTACCTTATCTTTTTCAAAAATATCTTTTCAAAATATCTTTTCTAACTTCCTAACTTCTTATCTTTTCAAAATTGGTTTTCAAAAGTTGTTTCAACTAACTAACTAACTTTTTGTTTGTTTCTTAACTTTTTCAAAACCACCTAACTAACTCTCTCTCTCTCATTTTCGAAAATATCTCCCCCTTTTTCAAAAATTTCTTTTTAATTAACTAATTATTTTTTTATTTTCAAAAATTTTCGGAAAAAAAAAAAATACTAACAATTTTTCAAAAACAATTTTCAAAAATCACTAACTCCTTTTTCAAAATAATTTTCGAAAATTTTCCTTCCCCCATCTCATTCTATTTATTCATTCATATCCTAACATCTCATCTCACATCTCAAAGCCTCCTCACAGTTGTGTTTCTTCCATTACATTACATTCTTTGTCTCCCCCTCTTTTCTTCCACTCACAAAGGGATCCCTATACTGTGGTATAAAGGATCTCTATTATTATTATTATTTTTCTGTGCCTTCTTCTTTGTCATATGAGCAGGAGCAAGGATAAGAACATTCTTGTGGAAGAAGATCCAGAACCTGAAAGGACTCTGAAGAGAAAATTAAGAGAAGCTAAAATACAACAATCCAGAGATAACCTTTCAGAAATTTTCGAACAGGCAGAGGAGATGGCAGCCGAAAATAATAATAATGCAAGGAAGATGCTTGGTGACTTTACTGCACCTAATTCCAATTTACATAGAAGAAGCATCTCTATTCCTGCCATTGGAGCAAACAACTTTGAGCTGAAACCTCAATTAGTTTCTCTGATGCAACAGAACTGCAAGTTTCATGGACTTCAATCTGAAGATCCTTTTCAGTTCTTAACTGAATTCTTGCAGATATGTGATACTGTTAAGACTAATGGAATAGATCCTGAAGTCTACAGGCTCATGCTTTTCCCTTTTGCTGTAAGAGACAGAGCTAGATTATGGTTGGATTCTCAACCTAAAGACAGCCTGAACTCTTGGGATAAGCTGGTCACGGATTTCTTAGCCAAGTACTTTCCTCCTCAAAAGCTGAGCAAGCTTAGAGCTGATGTTCAAACCTTCAGACAGAAAGAAGGTGAATCCCTCTATGAAGCTTGAGAAAGATACAAACAGTTGACCAAAAAGTGTCCTTCTGACATGCTTTCAGAATGGACCATCCTGGATATATTCTATGATGGTCTATCTGAGCTATCTAAGATGTCATTGGATACCTCTGCAGGTGGATCCATTCACCTAAAGAAAACGCCTGCAGAAGCTCAAGAACTCATTGACATGGTTGCTAATAACCAGTTCATGTACACTTCTGAAAGGAATCCTGTGAGTAATGGGACGCCTATGAAGAAGGGAGTTCTTGAGGTTGATACTCTGAATGCCATATTGGCTCAGAACAAAATATTGACTCAGCAAGTCAATATGATTTCTCAGAGTCTGCATGGAATGCAAGCTACATCCAACAGTACTCAAGAGGCATCTTCTGAAGAGGAAGCCTATGATCCTGAGAACCCTGCAATAGCAGAGGTAAATTATTTAGGTGAACCTTATGGAAACACCTATAACTCAACATGGAGAAATCATCCAAATTTCTCATGGAAGGATCAAAAGCCCCAACAAGGCTTTAATAATGGTGGAAGAAACAGGTTTAGCAATAGCAAACCTTTTCCATCATCAACTCAGCAACAGACAGAGAACTCTGAACAAAATGCTTCTAATTTAGCAAATCTAGTCTCTGATCTATCTAAGGCCACTGTAAGTTTCATGAATGAAACAAGGTCTTCCATTAGAAATCTGGAAGCACAAGTGGGCCAGCTGAGTAAAAGGATCACTGAAATCCCTCCTAGTACTCTCCCAAGCAATACAGAAGAGAACCCAAAAGGAGAGTGCAAGGCCATTGACATAAACGCCATGGCCGAACCTGTGAGGAGAGGAGAGGACGTGAATCCCAAGGAGGAAGACCTCCTGGGACGTCCAGTGATCAATAAGGAGCTTCTCTCTGAGAAACCAAAGGACTCTGAGGCTCATCTAGAGACCATAGAGATTCCATTGAACCTCCTTATGCCCTTCATGATCTCTGATGAATATTCCTCTTCTGAAGAGAATGAGGATGTAACTGAAGAGCAAACTGCCAAGTTTCTTGGTGCAATCATGAAGCTGAATGCCAAATTATTTGGCATTGATGCTTGGGAAGTTGAACCTCCCTTGTTCATCAATGAACTAAGTGATCTGGATCAACTGACATTGCCTCAGAAGAGACAGGATCCTGGAAAGTTCATAATCCCTTGTACCCTAGGCACCATGATCTTTAAGGCCCTGTGTGACCTTGGTTCAGGGATAAACCTCATGCCCCTCTCTGTAATAGAGAAACTGGGAATCTATGGGGTGCAAGCTGCTAAAATCTCACTGGAGATGGCAGACAGCTCAAGAAAACAGGCTTATGGACAAGTAGAAGATGTATTAGTAAAGGTTGAGGGCCTTTACATACCTACTGATTTCATAGTCCTGGATACTGGAAAGGAAGAGGATGAATCCATCATCCTAGGAAGACCTTTCCTGGCCACAGCAAGAGCTGTGATTGATGTTGACAGAGGTGAAATATTCCTTCAATGGAATGAGAACTCCCTTGTATTCAAAACTCAAGGATCTCCCTCTGCAACCATGGAGAGGAAGCATGAAAAGCTTCTCTCCAAGCAGAGTCAACCAGAGCCCCCACAGTCAAACTCTAAGTTTGGTGTTGGGAGGCCACAACCAAACTCTAAGTTTGGTGTTGAACTCCCATATCCAAACTCTAAGTTTGGTGTTGGAGAGTCTCAACAAAGCTCTGCACATCTGTGAGACTCCATGAGAGCCCACTGTCAAGCTATTGACATTAAAGAAGCGCTTGTTGGGAGGCAACCCAATGTTTATCTAATTCTTATTTTTATTGTTTTTCATGTTTTCTTAGGTTTATGATCATGTGGAGTCACAAAATAAACAAAAAAATTGAAAACGGAATCAAAAACAGCAGAAGAAAAATCACACCCTGGAGGAGCATCTGTCTGGCGTTCAAACGCCAAAACAGAGCATAGTTCTGGCACTGAACGCCCAGAATGGGAGCATCCTAGCGCTGAACGCCCAGAACAAGCATGGTTCTGGCGTTCAACGCCAGAAATGGCAGCAAAGGGGCGTTGAACGCCCAAAATGGGCACCAACCTGGCGCTGAACGCCCAGAGTTGTGTGCAAGGGCATTTTACATGCCTAAATTGGTGCATGGATGTAAATGCCTTGACACCTCAGGATCTGTGGACCCCACAGGATCCCCACCTACCTCATCATCTCTCTTTCCATTCATGATCATCCCTTCTGTTTTTCATTTACCACTCACATCCAAGCACCCACTTTCCTTCAAAATTCAACATCTCTTTCCCACCCAATCCCACCCATATGGCCAAATACACATCTCCCTCCATCTCCTCCATATCTTCTTCTTATTCTTCTATTCTTTCTTCTTTTGCTCGAGGGCGAGCAACATTCTAAGTTTGGTGTGGTAAAAAGCATAGCTTTTTTGTTTTTTCCATAACCATTGATGGCACCTAAGGCCAGAGAAACCTCTAGAAAGAGGAAAGGGAAGACAAAAGCTTCCATCAAGGGTTTATAGCTCAGTGGTAGAACATTTGACTGCAAATCAAGAGATCCCTGAGATACCTCAGGAGATACATTTTCTTCCACACAATTATTGGAAGCAACTAAGGGTGGAACATCAAGAGCACTCCATCATCCTTCATGAAATCAGAGAAGATCTAAAAGCAATGAAGGAGGAGCAGCAAAGACAAGGAAGAGACATAGAAGAGCTCAAGGACATCACTAAGGTGGACTCATTCCTTGTTCTTACTTTCTCTGTTTTTTTTCGTTTTATATGTTATGTGCTTATCCATGTTTGTGTCTTCATTACATGATCATTAGTAGTTAGTAACTTTGTCTTAAAGATATGAATGTCCTATGAATCCATCACCTCTCTTAAATGAAAAATGTTTTAATTCAAAAGAACAAGAAGTACATGAGTTTCGAATTTATCCTTGAACTTAGTTTAATTATATTGATGTGGTGACAATGCTTCTTGTTTTCTGAATGTATGCTTGAACAGTGCATATGTCTTTTGAAGTTGTTGATTAAGAATGTTAAATATGTTGGCTCTTGAAAGAATGATGACTAGGAGACATGTTATTTGATAATCTGAAAAATCATAAAAATGATTCTTGAAGCAAGAAAAAGCAGCAAAGAACAAAGCTTGCAGAAAAAAAAAAGAAAAAAAAAAGGGCGAAAAAAAAATATATAGAAAAAAAAAGAGAAAAAGAAAAAGCAAGCAGAAAAAGCCAATAACCCTTAAAACCAAAAGGCAAGGGCAAATAAAAAGGATCCCAAGGCTTTGAGCATCAGTGGATAGGAGGGCCTAAAGGAATAAAATCCTGGTCTAAGCGGCTAAACCAAGCTGTCCCTAACCATGTGCTTGTGGCGTGTAGGTGTCAAGTGAAAACTTGAGACTGAGCGGTTAAAGTCAAGGTCCAAAGCAAAAACAAAGAGTGTGCTTAAGAACCCTGGACACCTCTAATTGGGGACTTTAGCAAAGCTGAGTCACAATCTGAAAAGGTTCACCCAATTATGTGTCTGTGGCATTTATGTATCCGGTGGTAATACTGGAAAACAAAGTGCTTAGGGCCACGGCCAAGACTCATAAAGAAGCTATGTTCAAGAATCATCATACTGAACTAGGGGAGTCAATAACACTATTCGAAATCTGAAGTTCCTATAGATGCCAATCATTCTAAACTTCAATGGATAAAGTGAGATGCCAAAACTATTCAAGAGGCAAAAAGCTATAAGTCCCGCTCATATGATTGAAGCTCTGTTTCATTGATAATTTAGAATTTATAGTATATTCTCTTCTTTTTATTCTATTTGATTTTCAGTTGCTTGGGGACAAGCAACAATTTAAGTTTGGTGTTGTGATGAGCGGATAATTTATACGCTTTTTGACATTGTTTTTAGTATGTTTTTAGTAGGATCTAGTCACTTTTAGGGATGTTTTCATTAGTTTTTATGTTAGATTCAAATTTCTGGACTTTACTATGAGTTTGTGTGTTTTTCTGTGATTTCAGGTATTTTCTGGCTGAAATTGAGGGACTTGAGCAGAAATCAGATTCAGAGGTTGAAAAAGGACTGCTGATGCTGTTGGATTCTGATCTCCCTGCACGCAAAGTGGATTTTCTGGAGCTACAGAACTCGAAATGGCGCGCTTCCAATTGCGTTGGAAAGTAGACATCCAGGGCTTTCCAGAAATATATAATAGTCCATACTTTGGCCAAGAATTGATGACGTAAACTGGCGTTCAACGCCAGCCTTCTGCCCAAATCTGGCGTCCAGCGCCAGAAAAGGATCCAAAACCAGAGTTGAACGCCCAAATTGGCACAGAAACTGGCGTTCAACTCCACAAATGGCCTCTGCACGTGCTACACTCAAGCTCAGCCCAAACACACACCAAGTGGGCCCCGGAAGTAGATTTATGCATCAATTACTTACTCATGTAAACCCTAGTGACTAGTTTATTATAAATAGGACCTCTTACTATCGTATTAGGCATCTTTGGATTACCTTATGATCCTTTGATCACGTTTTAGGGGGCTGGCCATCTCGGCCATGCCTGGACCTTCACTTATGTATTTTCATACGGTAGAGTTTCTACATTCCATAGATTAAGGTGTGGAGCTCTGCTGTTCCTCAAAGATTAATGCAAAGTACTACTGTTTTCTATTCAAATCTTCTTATTTCGCTTCTAAGATATCCATTCGCACCCAAGAACGTGATGAAGGTGATGATTATGTGTGACGCTCATCATCCTTCTCCCCTATGAACGCGTGCCTGACAAACACTTCTGTTCTACATGAAATAAGCTAGAATGAGTATCTCTTAGATCTCCTAACCAGAATCTTCGTGGCGTAAGCTAGAATGATGGCGGCATTCAAGAGAATCTGGAAAGTCTAAACCTTGTCTGTGGTATTCCGAGTAGGATTCAGTGATTGGATGACTGTGACGAGCTCCTAACTCGCGATTGCAGGGCGTTAGTGACAGACGCAAAAGGATAGTAAATCCTATTCCAGCATGATCGAGAACCGACAGATGAATAGCCGTGCCGTGACAGGGTGCGTGAGCATATTATTCAATGAGAGGATAAGATGAAGCCATTGACAAGGGTGATGCCTCCAGACGATTAGCCGTGCCGTGACAGGGCATTGGATCATTTTCCCGTGAGATGACCGAAAGTAGCCATTGACAGTGGTGATGTATCACATAAAGCCAGCCATGGAAAGGGGTAAGACTGATTGGATAAAGATAGCAGGAAAGCAGAGGTTCAGAGGAACGGAAAGCATCCCCATTCCCTTATCTGAAATTCCTACCAATGATTTACATAAGTATCTCTATCCCTATTCTATTATTTATTATTCGAAAACTCCATAATTATTTTATATCTGCCTGACTGAGATTTACAAGGTGACCATAGCTTGCTTCATACCAACAATCTCCGTGGGATTCGACCCTTACTCACGTAAGGTATTACTTGGACGACCCAGTGCACTTGCTGGTTAGTTGAATGGAGTTGTGATCACACGTGCCATTACCAGGGATTATTAAGATCCCAATTCATTACACCATGATCTCTTTGGGGTATTTTTGATTTCATACAAATACAAAGAGACTAACTTTGAGGATCACAATTTCGTCCACCACTCAACATATCCTAAATACCCAACCATCCTTTTGTTCAATAATCTCTTCCTCCTCCTCTTGTTGTACTTATTGCTTTAACTTATCTTCCTTACCTTGGAGCTCCAAATTCACTTCTTCGCTAAGCTATTTGGGTGCTTCTCCACATTCAACAATGGGAGTGCCTTGATCGCATAGGCTTAGGCGGGATGCGACCATGTTGCTAACGGCTTCCGCTATGATAGCTATCTTGGCTTCTAGCTCTTTGAACGCTTCTTCATGATTCGTACACCTAGCTAGAAGTTCTTGTTGCTCTTGCATTAGGTCTTCCGATGAAGGTGGTGGTGGAAGAGAGGGTTCATTGTTTGGGGGGGATGTATTATAGTTGGAAGGTGGTTCATATTGGTGAAAGTCTTGAGGTGGTGTGTATAGAATTTGTGGTTCTTGGGGGTATTGGTGTTGGAATGGTAGATATAGGTTAGGATCATATGGGGGTGGATGGTGGTATGAGACTTGTGAGTATGGTTATTGAGGGCTATGTTGAGGAGGGAGTTCATATGCATATGATGGTTGTGGTTGACAATCACAATAAGGGTCATCACATACATTAGATTGGTATGCATTAGGATTTGGATTATACCCATAAGAATCCGGAGAGTAGTCTTGTTGGGGTGGCGCTTGAACGAATTTGATGGAATAAAATGCCTTTTGGTCCTTGTGCATCTCCGTAAGGAGAGTTGTCATATCCCCAAGCACTCTTGTCAAACTTGATTCGGGAGGAGGTTGTCGCCAAGAAGGTTGTCCGTAAGCTTGGAGCTCCTCCCACCTTTAATCTCCAAATCCTTGATGCAATTCCTCATTAAAGCTTCCAATTCCTACAACATAGTTTGAATCGTACTCATAGCCAAAGTGATGAGAATTCATGGGGATAAGAGAAAGCAAAAACAAATTCTAACAAGAGACAAAGAAAACCAAATCCTAGAACTAGCAAAAACTAACAAACAAACCACAAATCAAGCTATTCACAATATATACAATAGCCAATAACATAGCACCATTGCAACTCCCCGGCAACGGTGCCATTTTGATGCTCGATTTGTTCGTACGGTTTAGAATTTCACAAATGAAAGCTCGTTGCAAGTATAGTTCTAAACCAACAAAGAATCCTCACATACAAAAATATTGGTTATCACATGTACAAACCCCAATAAGAATTAACCGAAGTATTTAAACCTCGGGTCATCTCACAAGGAATTGCAATGAAGTGATCAATTATTGGCTATGAAGAACAAGGGGGTTTGATAAACCCCAATTTTGTGGTTTATCTTGTGCTTATTTTAGAGGATTTCATCACCTTTTCCCACATTTATTCAATAAAATAGCATGGTTTTGTAATTCTCCCTTAATTTGTGCTTAAGTGTAAAAATATACTTTTTAGGCCCTTAAATTGATGATTTTAATTCACTTTAATTCTATTCGATGCCTTGATGTGTTTGTTGAGTGATTTCAGGTTCATAAGGCAAGTATTGGATGGAAGAAATAAAGAGAAAAGCATGCAAAGTGGAGAATTAATGAAGAAATGAGTAAAATGGAGAATTGAGGGCCACGCGCACGCATCATAAAAAGATGGATGGAACTTCCTTGATGTTGTACAAATATTGCAGAGTTATAAGCTCCAAATGCTTCATTTTAGACTAAGATGTCAACAATGTTGCCATCTCAATTGGCTCATCAATGAAACTAAGCCAAACATATCTCAAGCAACCTTGCAACTTGGTGGAGCTAAGCAATTTTCGGATGCCTCTCATGGTTTTTAAGTTGATGCAAAGTTCCTCCAATTGAGGCAAGCTTTTCAATTTGTCTATCAAGATTGCTTCTTGATTATTACCTACCTCACTAAAAGACATGCCTCCACCCACCCTGCCTCCATATCCAAGTCTTAGAATCTGCAATTGTTTAAGGCTTTCCAAAACCTTAAGAATGTTTGATGAAGTGAAAGTATCTTTCATGAGGAGGACCTTCAATTTCTCCAAGTTCTTCGATTCAATTGGCAACTGAATCTGTGTGGATACTTCTGAGAGTGACAGGTTCAGAAGCTCCAAGTTGATCACCATGCCTATTTTACTAGGAAGGTGTCTGATGTGCCTATTGTTCGATAAATCCAGCACCTTCAACTTTGACATGATTTGTAGATTTGAGAAATCAACATTATCCTCAAGAACCATAAGACCCCAACCCATATCCACCATACCAACCACCTTGTGAACCATATGAACCATATGTAGAACCACCCCAATTCCACCACCAATACCCTCAAGAACCACCACCTCCATACTGTTACCAAGATTAATCACCTCCCATGTATGATAACTTTTAACCACAAAATGAATTCTTCTTTTCACCATAATCCTCCATGGAAGAACACCCATATCCATCCATCCAAGAGCAATATGATCCTACTTATACTAGCCAAGTGGAACAAGAGCCAATGGATCGTCTCAAGGAAGCAATGGATCGGCTTCAAGTAATAATCCATCAAAAGGAGCAAGAGGAAGCCCAAAGGATGAATGAAGCTATCAAGGCTAACCTTGCCAAAATTAAAGCCACCTTGGACTTATGGGACTCATGCAACAAGTAAAGCACCTCCACGGATGAATGTGAGAAATCAATCGAAGAGTGGAGTATGAAGGATAGAATCCCAACATGAGGACAAGGAGAGGGGGTATGTCTTGCAACAACTGGAGGAGGAAGAGATTGTTAAAGAAGAAGTAGTTGAAGAGCTAGGTGAAATTGAACAAGAGGTGGATTTCAAGCTTGAGAACACTTCCACACCAAGTGATGTTGATGATGATCTTGTGGAAGTTGTTGAACCTTTTTCCAATGAGCTTGAATTTGGTGTTAAGGAGGATAATGCGCAACCTCCAAGGCATAGTATGAATGATGAAAGATTGGAAGAGGATGATCAAGAGGCAAGCTCCACCAATGAAGAATGTGTGGAAGAAGTTGGTGGGCAAGAAATTGAAGTTGAAGAAGTTTGCCAAGAGGTGGAGGTAGTCAAAGAAGAGCACAAGGGAGTGAAACTTGCAAGATCATTAGGACCACCCCTTCCTAAGTCACCATCCAACACAATATTCAAGTGAGTAAAATTCTTATCCCTAAGCTTTACTTTCTCACTTGAATATAGTTTGATTGGAAATGATGGTCAACTTAGAGCTCTTTGTGGGGTCAAGAGTAGGAGAGAGATGGTTAGTGGTTGGAAACATCATTCTAGGTTCATTACGGTTGCATGTTCAAAGTTTGATTGCAAGGTTTAGTGTGGAGCTAAATTGTATGAGTCTAGGAAGTTATTTGGAGGCTTCTTTGAGAATTCCAAGGCTAAACCACCCAATTGGAGCTATGATGATCAACTTGAAGATGGGTGTGAAAACAAGGTTTGGGATCTTGGATCACAACATGAAGACAAATTTTGGAAGCTCATATCTTGGGAAGAATTTCACCCAAGCTTGGTGAAGACGGTTGGAAATTTTGACAACCGTTTGAGGGGCAAACATCCTTGGAGGTTCAAGGATGAATACAAGCATAAGCCACCATAACAAGGAGCTTCCCAAATGTCCAACTTAAGGACTTAAACTAAAAGTGCTAGGTGGGAGACACCCCACCATGGTAACCTCTTTCCATTCTCTTGTATATATAATCAATGAATGAATTGAGTTGCCATTGTAGGTAGTTTTTCTTATTTTCTATACTCTTATACATTTTGCTTTGATTGATAGATTTCTTGTTAGATTTATGTTTTGTTTAGAATAGTTATTGTTAGATTGTATTTTACTTGAAGTGTAAGTTTTGTGTGTCTTATATTTGAAAATTTTTCAAAAACCAAAAAGAGTTGTTGTTAAATTTTAATTTTGATTATTTTAGAATTCTTGTAGATTAGGAGAGTGCCCTGTTTCTGTTTTTATATGTAAAAAAAAAAGGGGGAGCCA
This sequence comes from Arachis ipaensis, assembly GCF_059453495.1. Classification (NCBI taxonomy): domain Eukaryota; kingdom Viridiplantae; phylum Streptophyta; class Magnoliopsida; order Fabales; family Fabaceae; genus Arachis; species Arachis ipaensis. The sequence goes on from NC_142436.1 coordinate 26,260,288, forward strand.
GGCACGCGTACGCGTCGATGCGTCAACATGGCTCCATACATGGAACCCGAGAGTTGCGCGAACACCACGCGTACACCGCGCGAAACGCACAGCTGCACTCACGCGTACGCGTACATCACACGCATACGCGTCGATTTACACTCTCACCATCCACACTCAAGCGTACAGGACGCTTACGCGTCGCTTGTCCATCCTGCATTCCACGCGCAGCGTCGCCTCGTGCCCTGTTCTTCTCCTTTCTTCTTCTTTCTTATTCCTTTTCTTCTTCTTTCTTCTCTCGTTTCTTCTTCTCTCTTCTTCCTTTCTTACTTTCTTCTTTTCCAGGTCAAAAAAAAATTTCTCATTTTCTTTTGTTTATGGCATTTGCATACTTTTTATTCATTGTATTTTAATTTTGTCTTTATAGCTTGTTCTTATTTTCTTTTCTAATTTTCTTATTTTAATAATGGTGTTGGATCCTCTTACTCAATTGTTGAGAATTTCTTGTATTATTTTGGTGCTTCGTGACTTGTTTGGCATTAATTATAATATTTACTCTACACACAAGATTAGTGCTTTAGTCCTTCCTAATTCATTATTCTTTGCTTTTGTACCTCATTATCATTGACCAATTTCACCTATATACATCAACCTATGATTCATGAAAATGATAAATCACAAGAGTTGGAGGGTTCCTTATCTTAACCCACGAAATTGGTTGATGGAACTCACCAATGGCTCATACTAGAGCACTCCTAAATAACCAAAATTATAAGATTTCCTCAAAACCCAAACCAAATTCGAATTTAAAGAGAAAAACGAAAACTGGGCAGAGGACAGTGGGTTACTCACCACAAAACTTACACTACAACAAATAAGGGTTTTCGCAACGGTCGAAAACCGTTGTCATAGATCGAAAAACCGTTGCTAAAACTTTAGGCAACACATTGGCAACGGTTTTTGACCTGTGGTATATACGGCCGTTGCCAATGCTCATAGGCAACGGTTTTTTACCTAAGGCAACGGCAACCAAAAAAACCGTTGCCATAGTTATTAGCATAGGCAACGGTTTTGACAACAATTTTTAAAGAACGGTTTAGAACCGTTACTGGATAGGCAACGGTTTAAAACTGTTCTCTTTCATGACGTAACGGTTTAAAACCATAACTAGATAGGCAACGGTTTTAAACTGTTGTAGTGTTGTTATTCACAAAGACAACAGTTTAAAAGCGTTGCCTTTGGTGTTTTTTTTTGCAACGATTTTAATACCATTTCCATTTTGTAACTGCCTTTAACCACGGTTTTAACACCATTGTCTTTGACAACTTTTGACAACGGTATTTTCTAATTATATAATTCTTTATTTATAATAGTTTTCTCATATTGCATTGAAATTAATATTCCAACTAATTTTTAGCTTCAATAGATTAATCTTTCAACTATTTGAATCAAATCATTAAAGAAAACTAGTTGAACATTTGATTTATAACGTATTCTATAAGATTCATACATATTTGTGACCTATAAACAAAAGATTTTAGAAGTTAAATAAACTAAGATACTTTAAAATCACATAATAAAAATCCAAGTCATAACAATATCTAATCATAAACAAAAGAGATTTGAGCTTCTTTCCATTCTCAATGCTCTCACCACAGCTCCCTCTACAGCAACAACCCAACCACTCAATGAACCTGCACAACACAACCCAGGGGAAAAAAAGAAAAAAAAGAGTATAATCAGAGTATTATAGATACCTCAAAAAACTAAACTTAATTGCACAAAATGAATGACAAATATACAAACAAGAGCAGAACCACAAGCTAGTAGGGTCATCCCCATATTTCCAAACAACCACAGTCCCAGGCTTTGGCCTCAACAAAGGGCCTAAGCTGCAGAATCACTCATTGTTTCTTTCTTCCTATGAATATAATGCAGCCTTTGTGTCACTTATTATTATATATATAGTAAGCTGATACAAGTTTTAACCGTTTCACAATTTCACAAGCACATGGTGTGCACGACAAATTTTCAGACCAAATAATTGGGTGGGACAAGTGTATCATTCTATTCAATACAAATATATCTCTGATATGTATATATATAGTGTGAATCCTACACCTGCAAGAAGATCGGAGCACAGAAAAATAAAAAATCAAGTTGTTTTTTACTGACATATCATGGCAAGTGGGTAAAAAGTTTCAAGAAGTTGCAGTGAGAGCAACCCACAACTGCACAAGCACAAGCACATCTACTCTTAACCAATGAAATTATAAATTAAACCTTCGAGACATGTCTCAATTAACTTGATGAGTGTTTTCGAACATATTTTAAGATAGTAGTAAGGATCTTCCAAATAAAAACACAAAAATATTGACAGAAATTATGCTAAAGTTGTTATAAATTATGCTGTCTTAGGACAAAAGCACAAAATATTGACAGACACAAACTTGTTTGAAGCAAGAGACAGATACATGGATATAAATAGAGACATGAACATTTTGTCTTATCTCTATCTCCTTTTTTATATTTTTTGTTGAGACACTTAGCAAACTTGGAGTTAATGGTGGAACATATACCTATTCGGCCAATGAATGTTGTGTCAACCAGTGAAGCAATAGGATCAGCTGTCAAAGCCATATCAGAAGGCACTGCAATTGACAATATTTTCCAACCAAGGTGGTCTACTTTGAAAATAAGTCTGCAGTAAGAAGAAAAAAAAAAAGAGTCAAGAATTACACCTGTAGAAGAGAAATAATGAAGTAACAATGAAATAAGTAGCTGGTATCCCTAAATAAACTGCAAATTGGAATTTTGCTTCCATCTTGTGCTGAAATGAGTTTGTCAGCCATATCAAGGAAGCCAAATTAAGTTTTCTACTTATGAAACCAACATGAAGAGTTGTCGTTAATAGGGACACTAAAATGATACTAGATACCAGAATTCAGACGCCAAATATATATATATATATATATATATATATATATATGATTTAATAATGGCCTAAATATCAAAGCATAGTATCAATGATTAAGGAACAGTTATGACAAGTTGATAGAACATGTGGAAGCGCTTAAAAGTATAACAACCAAGTAACTTGCAGTTGCTGCTCTGATATCCACCTAGCCATAATTTATGTATGGAAAATTGCAGAAAGTAGCCCAACTAAAAATCAAGAACAAATTAGAAATTATAACGAAAATCAGAATGCAAACACTACAGTAAACACTAAATAACTGCACAGAAGATAATCAAAACCAAAAACAGAATAGCAATAAATTACTGAATCAACAACAAATTAAAGGCAAAAAATAGCAGCAGCTATCAGAACAGAAAGCAGTGACAGGCAGTGACCAAAAAAGCCAGCATTATACCAAATCAATATTCAAATCAAAACAGAAACCAAATCAATTAAATTCACAGAACAAGAGCCACTTGAGTTACATAAACAGAGGTTGAGCCACAATGGGAGGCAGAGAACCAGTGACAGGGCAAGATTCAGAAGCAATGACGTCCAGAGGGGCGACGGCGTGACAACAGAAGCAGCAAAGCAGAAGCAGAAGCTTCGATGGCGGCAGCGCGCGGAGACAGGGACGCTCCTCTGCGACGGCGACGTCAGTGCTGGCGGGGACTCCATGGACAGCGACGACGGTGCTGGCGCGGACTCCACGAACGGCGACGGCGAAGGTTCCCTCCCTCCTCGCGTTCGGCCTCTGTCTCTCCCCTCATGAACTCTGCGCGCCTCTGTCTGCCTCTGTCTCTCTTCCCTTCGTGACCGGTGGCTCGGTGGCAACACGGCGGCGGCGATGGGCTGAATGGTGACGACGTGACGGCGGCTCCCTGTCTTCCTCTCTTCGTCATCTCTGTGTATGTGTTTGGTGTTATGTGTGTGTTGTGTTTTATGTGAACAGGGGGGTTGAGGGAAGTGTGGGTGGCATCATCTGAGGGAAAATTAGGGTTAGGTTAGGATTGATTTGGGAATTTTTGGATTTTTTTGGATTAATTAGAGTAGGATAATTTTAATAAGTTTAGGGTATAGAATATTAATTTAAAATTTAATTTAATTTTTTAAAATTATTTTTTAAAAAATATTATTTGTTGTATTAGTTTACTAATTAGCTTTCAATCAAGTATTTTAATTTAAAATTATAAGATGATATAATTAATTTTTTTATTTATAAAATTTAAATTATTAAATTACAAAAATATTAATTATTTAAATCAAATCATATAAAATTTTTATTATTTTATAACTATTAAGCTTTATAATTTAAATTTAGAAAATTATTCAATAATTATAAATTAAATAAAAGTTCTAATTTAAATAATAAAAAATTTATTATTTTTAAATTTCTAAAATTTAAATTATAAATAAAAAATATTCAATAATTGTAAAGTTTAGTAAAAATCTTAATTTATTTCAAATTTAATTTATCAAAATTTATTTTAATTATCTTTAATAAAATAATTTCTGAAATCAAAGTATCTAATAAATAAATAAACTAAAATTAGCTCATAATTTCTGAAAAATCATCTCTATGTATCTTTTAATTTGCATAATTATTTAAATATTAGAAAATTGTTGCTTAATAAAAAATTTATTGTAATGGTTATAAAATCGTTCTTTAAAATAGTTTAAAAAAACGGTTTTAATTTATTGCTATAACTTAATGAAAAATTAAATTTCAACAGCAACATTATAAAAACCATTGTCTAAAATCATCTAAGGGAATGTTTTAAAGTGTAGCAACTTTGGCAACGGTTTTTAAGCGTATCTTTTGTATAGTTATTTAAACAACATTAAAAAACCGTTGCTTAAAATCAAATTCTAGTAACAGTTATAAAACCGTTCTTTAAAATAGTTAAAGAGAATGGTTTTATTTTGTTGCTATAAAATAATGAAAACTGAACTTCAACAGTAATACTGTAAAAAACCGTTGTCTAAAACTATCTAAGAAAACGGTTTTAAGGTGTTGCAGATTTTGGCGTTGCTAAAGCCCATATTTGTTGTAGTGTTAGATAGAATTGCAGAAGATGAGAAAAGCGACGCGTGGCCATAAACAGCTCGTCAATCGGAGTTCCGGAGAGAAAGTTATGATGATTTGAAGTTTGATGAAGTTAGGATTTTCTCTCTTCTTCCTCTCTTCTCCATTTCAGCGCCGCTACCCTCTTTCTTTAGGGTTAATGAGCTAAAATACTCATAACTAATGTTTATATATGTTGCGTCTTGGGCCCACTTGGGCTCAGTTCACTTGGTTTAGTCTGTTGGCTCAATTTTGGGCCAAAACCTCTAAGATTAGAGTTTTAAATCGTATTTTAAATATTTCTACCTTCTCTAATTATAAATCCTAATCTCTAAATGTTATTTACTTATAATTAATTTTCTCAGCCACAGTACCGGACAGATCGTAGCCGGTACTGCCGGTCAAATTTCCAGTGCGCATTTTGATCCAGAAACTATGTTTTCTGACTCAGAAAAATTCACTGAGTCCAAATATCATATTTAAATTATCAAATTCCGATTGCTAAATTTTCTAATCATATTCTCTCCTATTTAATTAATTACGGTTTGGCCAGATTTTATATAATGGACCATCAAGAACTGAATATCAAAACTTGAAGTTACAAGTACAGTTGCTACAGGAACAAGTAAATTTCTTGTGAATCGTCAAGAGGGTCAATTGCCACCCGGTTTTCCTACTGAGGTAAGATAAGGATATATGTTATACTTAATTTTATAGACTTACATACTTAATTTTCGTCAACAACTTCTTCTAAAATGATTTTAGTTTGTAATCATAGCCTCTTGTATAACACTTGTTGATTTGTTAAGTATCCTTCTAAATATTCTCTAAAATATTTTTTTTTATTTTCAATTGTAGGTTACAGATTTTGAATCACCAACACATACAAGACCATATTCTTCTGCCAATCATGAACCTCAACAACATAGGCCATCCAACATTTAAAGGAGTTTCATGATTGAATTGTTAGGTTTACACGTTTGGATTAAGTTAGAATTTTTTGAATTTACATATGGATTATGACTATGTAATTAAAACTTGTAGAATTCAACTTTTGAAATACATTGTTGTTATTTTTGTAAAACTTGTGGGATTGAATTTGGATTTGTTGAAAAACAATGTCATTTATGAAGAATTCAACTTTTGATAATAGAAATTTTGATGTTGAAGAGATTATAACAGTTTAAAACAATCACTAAATACAGGAAAAAACTGTCACATGAATAAGTAACTTAGTAACGGTTTTAAATTGTAAAACTGTCACTAAAAATATTGTGACGGTTTAAATAGTCACTAAATATGTCTAAAAACTGTCACAGAATTTAGTAATTTAACGACAGTTTCAAAACATCACGAAATACAATATAAAAACACCTTTACAAGTGTTACAAATTAGTGACAGTTTTATACTTTAAAAATTGTCACAAACAATTTAGCGACACTCCTTACCAACGGTGGTTCAAAACCGTCACTATGTCAGCTGACGACGCTCAAATCTGTGATGTTTTTTTTTTAACCGTTATAAAACCATTTAGTGACAATTAAACTGTCACCAAACATTAAAAAAACCATCACCAAAATGCTGTTTTGTTGTAGTGTCTTGTAGTTAGAAAACTTAAAATTACATTAGAAGTTGAATCTAAGTAACCAAAGACTACCTAAGAAGCATATAGCAAATTATAGGATAGCTGAAATCACAACGCCTTTAATTTGTTCCATGTGCGAAAAAACTTAAAGATGTGAAGTTCTTACATTAGAATTCGCATCTAAGCAAAACGTGCATTTTACTATCAATATTTAAAAATGAGCATGTTCAACAAAAGCCAAATTTTTTTGGATTTGAATCCTCTAAAGTTTGAATTTCACTTTAGAGAGTAAAGTGTGATCTTCTACCCTTGAATAGTTTTTCTTTTATATTCATTCTTAGTCCCACCTATAAAATAAATGGTGAGAAATCACACTTTACTGTCTAAAGTAAAATTCAAACTTTAGAAGATTCAAATCCATTTTTTTTGGAGTAGATTTTATGTCACCTACTGCAAATACAGTACGAAACTACTAGAAGAGAAACAAATACATATGCAAGCAAAAAATACTTGACTTTTATTCTCAATTTAAGTAACAAATTGACAGTGATATAGAATTGAAGAGGTATTTACAATGAATTTTTAATGTTCTCTGACTATAAATATAAGAATTCAAACAATAAAAAAAGAAAATAAATAAAGGAAAGAAACTATGCAAGAAAGGAAATAAAGGTTGCAAAAATTTGCAATTTCTTTTTACATCTTAGTTCAGATTACATTTTTGTAAACTTAAAAATAGTTCATCCCATAAAAAATATCTTTGAACTACGTCTCAGAATCATGAAGGGTTGTTGAACTTAGGTTGCTAACTTTAATTTTTGAACTTTTTAACTTCTTATCTACAAAATGAGAGTCTATCTATTCTATAGATTTTCTTGTAAATTTATCTAACGGTAGTCTCTAATCGTAAAAATACTTAAGGAAAAAATATTTAAAGATATATCTTATATGAGTTTTATTTGAAAAAGTCAATAAAATATCAAAGGTTTTTAAATTAGTTAGAAGCTAATTTAAGTCACAGGGTCACATCCAGAATTTGTAGGAGATTTATATATTTAATTAAAATTTGGAGACCCATTTTCTTTCTTCAAGAGGAAACGATTAAACATTAGAATAAAAATTATATGCCTAAAATTTGAATATAATAGTTAGTATAATTGCGTTTTGGCCCATAATTTCTTATAGTTTCAACTTGGCTGCAACATGGGTTTAATATGAAAATATTGATTTTTGTAATTATTTTTTATGTGTTTGATTTCATAATTCTTGGAAGGCTTACTTGAGATGTTTTGAATGTTAGATTTTGAATTTAAACTCTAGCCCATTGATGAACTCGACTATTCGAAAATATACAACACGACGTAAAATTTTACCAAAAATACGTGATGCAATATAATAAAATTTTCACTACAACAAAAACGCTGAATATCTCGGATTTAGTGAGGGACGTCACCGGCAAATTTAGCTGCGAATTTTTTGACGGTTACGAACGAAAATTCGTCCCTCTAATTAGTTATCGTCAGATTTAAATTCCATACCTAAATCCAATAGTAAATAAAACTGTTGGAAAATATTCTAACTCTATTTTGGATTCTAGTATTACTTTAGAAATTTAATATTGGAATTAATTTAAAAAATCTTTCTCAAGACTTTTTAATCTAGCTAGGAATAGTGGTTTAAAAAATATGAGACTTTATAACTCTCATGATTTTTAACTGGATTAGAGCTAGTTTGAACAAGTGACATATAATTCAACTTAGGATCACTCTTGAACTTTATGTGAATAAATCAAAATTGTGCTTAACCTCTTTTCTTAATTAATTGACTAAAAAATTAGCGATTAAGTAATTGGAGAGAAATTGAATTATCAAGAAATTGGAATTTGATTATTTATGATTTATCATGGATTGATCTCTGCATGCCTCTAAATAAATAAAAACAAGATTATTTTCCTAGATAGTGAATGTAAGACCCAGAACTTTTGAAAAGTCTTATTATGATCAAGTCTCAAATCATATAGTTATTTATAGCCTTAATTTTGGAAATCATTTTATTAAAGATAATTAAGGCAAGTTTTGATTTATTGGATTTGAGATAAGCTATGATTATTATCCAATTTTATAATTATTGGATTATTTTCTATATTTAAAGTATAAGATTGATAGTTATGAAATAATAAGGATTTTATATGATTTGGATTAGGTAAGTAATATTTTAAATATTATTACTGCTATTTTGAAAAATGAAGAAATTAAGTATATTACTTCTAATTATTTGATTTGGACATTTTATTGAAAATAATTTGTAAAATTGATGAGCAAATTGTATTTCCTATATACAATTAGTGTTGGACTTAATTTGGGTTTCAATTACTATATTATTCCCAATTTCATCTGAAATTACTAAAATGTCCCTAACCCTAATTTTTGAAAATGAAACCCTAATCCTAAAACCCTAACCCAGTGACCCGGTTCCTTTCTCACCCAACCCAGCAGCAGCAACACAAATGTTTCCTTTTTTTTTTCCTCAAACCCACACGCAGCAACAGTAGCAGATCGGAGGAGTGGGGAAGAGAGGAGGGGCGACGATGGCTGGGGCCTCACTGCCGCCGCCGTCCAGCTCAACGCCGCCGCACCCTACCCGTTTCCCTTCCTCCCCTCATTCACGCGACACATAGCAGCAACAGCTGCCAAACGAAGCAAAGAAAGAAAGAGGGAACAGAGTGCGACAGAGAGAAGAAGGAGAGGAGACGCGTCGGAGCCGCAGGGCCTCACCGCCACCGTCGCGTTGTGCCGCCGCATTCCACACCTTGTCGCCACCATTGTACACCGAAGGGAGAAAGAGAAAGAGACACGGAGTCAGCGTCGCGCAGAGAAGGACTCGCTGCCAGCTCCATCGTCCTCCCTGCCTTGCCACCGTCGAGCTCGCAACCTTGGAGGGAGCACAGCGCCGCCGTGAGTCCTGACCAGAAGAGAGCGAGAGACCAAGAGAGGAACGTGGAGTCGGCGACCCACAGGGAGGCACTCGCCGCTGCCCTCGCGTGCCGTCGTGTGCTGTCGCTGCTGTTTGAGCAGTCATCACCCCCTCCATTCTACTGCTCTGGTCTGCCGCCGCCACTGCTAGAGATCCGCCCAATCTGATCTGAAGGAAAGAAAGGTTCAGGGCGCCGCTGCTACTTGCACTGTGAGCTGCTGCACCGCCACTGTTGGGGGGTCTGCCACCGGTCCGATCTGAGGGAGAGGAGATGCGATCGGAGGAGCAGGCGTGGGGTTATCATCGCTGCTGCCAGCTCTTGGGTGCCGCCCAAGCTGCCGCTCCGGCCGCCGGAAAAAAAAAACTTCGCTGCCGCCGCCAGAGAACTCTGCCGGTAAGGGTTTTAAATTTGTGGGTTCGGTCATTTTGAGTTTCGAGAAGGTTTTGATGCTGCGCGATTTTTTATAGATGACCCACCGGAGCTTCTGGCCGCCGCCGGAGCTGTTGTCGGGGCCGGTTCGAAATCAGAACTGCTTCGTGTTGTTATTTCGGTAAGAGATTATGTTTCAAAAAGCCTCGCGTTAGTATTCTGTTGTGTTCGGTTAATGAATATGAGTTTTGATAACGTGGGGTCGAGTCCTGATTATTGTATGTTGCAATTAGTGTTGCTATGGTCATTGCGAACGTGACTGGGAGCCGAGGTTTTGGTTGCCGTCAGTTCGGGATGAGGCGGAAAGGACTCTATGAGACGTTTGGATTATGGAATTGCGTTTTGAGGTAGGGGCGCTTTCCGAAAACTATAGTTTATTATTGGAATTATTACATATGGGTACTGATGTGAGATATTGTGTATTTGGTGATTGTATCTGCCTTATGTATTATTTGATTGACTCGAATGACTATGGATGTTGGTTTGGCTGAATTGTTGTGTGGCTTATGAAATGTAATGTTTGAAGTTGATTCTTTAAAGATTTGAAATGAGTTTAATTCGTCGAGGATTGGTTTGAATTGAGTCAATTATTTTGATGATGTGGAAGATAGAATACTCTTGAAATTCAGCCTGGGTTGCTTTAACTGATTTGGTTTTGATAAATGATTTATTGCTGAACCGATTCTTTAAAGCTTTGGAAATGAGTTAAATCGGTTGGTATTGAGTTGATCTTGAAATGATTTTCTTGAAATATGCCACTGAGGCGACTGTTGGATTTAGCTTGCTTTGAATTGATTTCTGGTTTTGAGCTGTTGAAAAGGAATGAGAAACGGTTTAGTTGGGGCCCGAACCGGGTGGCAAAAGTCCAAGTTTTAGGGGAGGTGCTGCCGAAATTTCTACAAAATCCTACTCTTGTTTGTAAAGTTATTTAAAAAGGGTGGGATTTGAGAAATTGTATTAATTGATTTATTAAGAGAATATTTATGCTTTCAAGCTTAATTTATTTAATGAACTTTATGCGTTGAGTTCGGCTTATTTAGAAACGAACTATTTGTACAGTTTGAATCACTGAAGGAAAGAATGATGCTCTAATATTGATTTCAATATAAAAAGGAGCTTTTAGTGATTTTAAAGGAATTTAGACTTTTGATTGAGTAATCAAGTTTGAGGCATTTTGGAAGAGTTAGGAAAATGGGTTCCAAAAAGAAACCTGAAAGTGGTTTGATTCAAATGAACCGGTTCCGTTTCAAATGAGTTGATTTTTGGACCGGGTTGGAACTTGTGATTTTGTATGATCGATTTCATAATAAATTCAGTTTTATTTACTTGAACCGGGAATCTATGATTTTAAAAGTTTCAATGAATTTTAAGGAATTTATATAAGTTGACCTTCCCTAAAGACTTGGGACTCTGCCGAGAAACTTTTGTTATGAAATCCCATTGTTGTATGGGTGATTTTGAATACTTTGAAATAAATCCTTAACTTGCCATGGTTTTGGAAGTTTTGGAAAGAGAATGCCGAGAGTGGCTTTGTTTTAAAAGGGAACTCACTTTGAGTAAATTTGGCTTATGAGCCTGAGATGATTTGAGAAATGAGATCTTTAAAGCCAAGGCTAAAAAGAGTTGAAATTTGATTTCAAAGTGAAATGGCTTGAGAAAAGTGATTTATGGCTTAAATGCCGGTTTTATGAATTTGATGATGTTGAATGGTGGAAGTGTTGTTTTGTTGTGAGCCGGAATGGCCGTGTATGCTATTAAACTATGGCTGATTGCCGAATGAGTTGTGAGCCGTATGGCTGATTATGAATTATGAACTTAAGCCGAAGGGCTGTATTTATTGATAAATTGGCTGGTTCTGGATTGAACCGTGAGCCGGATGGCTGAGATGGATGGTGATCCATGGTTGAGTATAAATGCATGTATGCAATCGAATGAATTGTGAATTTAAGCCGGATGGCTGAGATGAATGTTGTATGCGAGTATGCTTGTGTTTTCTCTCTGGTTGTAAGGGTGACAGGGCACCGATACCCTCTAATGGCGACAGGGCGTAGATACCCTCTAATGGCGACAGGGCGCAGATACCCTCTAATGGCGACAGGGCGCAGATACCCTCTAATGATAATAAAGCGCAACAGAGAGACTGTGTCTGGGTTAGCTACCGGACACGTCGGGTTGGCATAGTAACCGACAGATGATATCATCAGCCACTAGGGACAGGCATGCATCATATGCATTTGTGTGACATTGGTTGGGTGTGCATATTATACTTGGTTTGCCTATGTGATTAATTGCTAACTGTTCTACTTGTAATAACTGTTTGTTTGTGCTTGAACTTCCTATCTGTGTTTGCATCTGGAACTCTGTTGGATTGTGGTGATTGGTTGTTGGTTGGATTGTTTGGGCCTAGGGCCGTGGTTGCAAAGAGATGAACTGACGGTTGATTTCGGTTTTGTGTTTCTGGTTTGGAATAAAATTATGAAAGGCTATTTTGGTTCCGCATAGATAAACCGTTTTGAAAGGCTTTTGAGTTTTTGAGAATTGAACGGTTCTTCTTTCCGAAAAGATTTCCGACTTTACTTTTATTGTAAACCGTTGTTTTTGAAAAGAGGCATGAGACGGTTATTAATCACTGGTACGGTTTATCTTCAAGTATCCTATTACAGTAATTCCCAAAAACCCTCTACTGAGAACCCTTTCGAGGATGATGTTCTCACCCCCCTACATTTTTCCCCTTTCAGGATATGGGCGCAGAAGTTACGAAGAGTTCATTTAGTTGTTGTTGAGATGCTCTGTATTGTTTTAGCTATGGTTTATTGTACCCTCGCCTTTATCTTGATATAATCTGTAAGAGGGATAGGAATTGTATTGGATTATGGTTGTAATATTACTTATATATATGTATGTATATATATGGAGGTACTCTTTATGAGTTTTGTAAGTTGTATGGTATTTATGGATGTATGATATCGGATGAAAGTATTTTTGGATCGGTATTACGATTTAAAGTTTTAAACAGGCTCATATTTTAGTATTAAATAATATAAAGTCGTCGTAATGTCCAAACTATCAGAGTCGCGCAGCCGGAAGTGTGAGCTTTGGTAGTTAGGGTGTTACATTATGGTATCAGAGCAGTTCTTCCTGTAGAGCCTGAGGAATGGACTGACTATGCTTCAGTTGCATACTCTGAGCGTTTGTCATGTATTAGGTCTTGTCGAATGACGAGAATTAGAGCTTTATGCACATGACGGTCTATTGATTAACGCTGTTAGTCTTGCATTGCATAATTCCTGGTATTAAGTTTGGCCGGCTTAATACTAGTGAATTATGTATATGAAAGCACTGATGGGTTATCATAGATGAAATACGAGTTTTGAGTAAAGCGAATCGCGGATTTTGGGAACGTTAGAAACTATTTCTCGAGGCTATTCAGTTGTGTGTCTTAAATTCTATTCGAGTCGACTTGTTCTTTTATATCCTAACTTGAAGCTCTTGTTTGCTAGTCCTTTTGAAAAGTAGTTTGATTTTTCAACTCTATTCCTCTATCTATATGCATTCTTGTTTGACCTTAAGTGCATATGCTGGTTTAAGATCCTTGTTGCATCTATCTTCCCCTGTTTGAGTTCTTCTTGATTCAAGTATTCTTTGATATAGCCTTGAACTTGTCTTAATGTGCTGTGACTTTTAACTCCGGGTTCCGTGTTCATTCTTAGAGAACTTGTTGATTCAGTTTTCCTCTTATTTGACAGTGATTACAGCTAATTTTGAGATTTTTATGGAAATTGCTGTTGAATAGATATATACTTATCTACATGTGAAACTTTGAAGATTTCTTACACAGTTTAACAACTATTTATTTCTCATACCTCGACCGTGCTTTCACTGGTTTGCGAAACTGCATTTACTTTAAATACAAAATGACTTTCTAGTAATTTTACTATAGTTCCAATGCACGCCTTTATCTGATTATGCATTTGGGCATTTTTCGAAATTCTGGGAAGAAGGGATTCTTCGCTTTTATTCCGGTTGATTTTTGTTGATAAACTTTACCTAAATTATTTTTAACTTGAGTTCGGGTCAGCATACTACATTGTTGATGCTATTGTGATTCTTTTAAAAATGTTAGACTCATGGCTTTCTTCTTATGAGCGGACTAGAGTCTCTTTTAAGCTTTCCATCTCCATGAATGTCATGCTTGATCTTGTTTTTTTTAACTAATCTTTTACATCTTGTGAACATTACCATTGATCTTGGTTTGTCCCCTCTTGTGAATCTCATCCTTATGTGGGTCACTTTGATTCGTTTCAAGATAGTGCATTGTTTATTCTCCCATTATCTCTACAAGAGTTTTTAGTTAAAGATTTATCATTGAGGAATTACTAATGATTAAGTTGTCTTTCCTATGACTTTTATATTCATTTGGAGTCAATTGAAAGCTTGTTTGATGACTCATGCCTAGTGAATCTTGTTTGAACTACTTTGATTTAAGATCCTTTCTTGCATGGCTTGACTTCTTTTTAGTACATCTTAAACTTCTTGAATGTTCTTCTGAGGTGGTGATTTCAAGAACACTTTTGGAGTCTTGTTTTGAACCTTTTAAAGAAGTTTCGAATTCTCTTGTAAGAAGTTTTAAACAGAATTTACTTTCTGTTGCTTGATTGAGATTAAAACCATTGTCCAATTTTGACAAAATTAATTTAAAGTTGGCATGCGCCCTTTTAAATGAAGTTTTGGAAAGCTTCCTTGTTTAGTGGAAACTGGTTTGTTTGTAACACACCACTTATTTTCTTTATCAAATTGTAAGCAAATCTTTACCTCGGAGTTTCCTTTCTAAAGAGAGTTTAACTTCCTCTTTCGTCCTTGCTATAAATGTTATGCACGCTTGTTTGAGTATGAACTTCGAGAATTTTTGAACAAGCATTTGATTACTTCCGAGTTTTTATGAACTGCTTTTGGTTAAGTTGTGCACCTAATTATCTTTCTAAAAGAGTTGAGGAAATATTTTTGCTCTCAGCTAAACTTGTGTATAGTTGTTTTTAAAACTCTACATAATCTACTTCGACGTGAAATTGAACTAGAGCAAAGCCACGTTTATGCTTTTGTTACTCTCTTGAAGGATATTTGTTGCTTAACTTTTCTTTTAGATTGCGAGGTGATTTTCCTGCAAGTTTTTGATTCTTTTAAGAACAATGTATTCAGAAGTATTTTTAATCATGCTCTTGAGTTTTGTGAGCTTTGCCTTGGTTTTGAGATATTCTCTTTTGTGAACCTCATACTTCTTCGACTCAGCTTGAATTTGTTCAAACTGATGCACTGATTTTCTTCTTATTGATCCTATTGAACTTCTTCGATCCAAGGGTCATCTTTGAAGTTGTCAATTAAATTGAGTCTAGCAAACTTCATTGCTTGAGTGTCCTTGTTTATCTGGATCTGGATACATTCTCCCAAATCTTTGAGTACTATCCTTGACATTTGACTCTCCTTTCTAAAGTCTTGTATCCTTCTGAGTAGACTCGAGAATTATTTTGATATCACGTGCGACCTGTAGACGTATACGTAACGCGATGCGTTAGTTCTTTAAGGCGTGATGTGTGCATACGAAGTTGAAGCGGTAGGTGTGCAACGTATGAGTTGTGGGCGATTTGTTCCTTGCGAACGGGTTTGTGATTATCAGGCTTGTGATCAAATTTGGGGTTTGTAAAGTGCTTGATGGAGTTGGAAAGTTGAAACTTTGAGGTTGATGCGAGATTAGTGTGCGGAGGTTGAGCACGTCGTTTTAACTCCATCCTGTTTGATAGCCCTTGATGCCTTGCCCTTCTATCACATGATTGACCCATGTTATCTTTTGCATTGAGCCTACCTTGTAATGTTTGCTTTGCAACCATACTCCTACCTTTGTATCCTTATGCATATGATAATCCAAGTATTTGAGAACCGTATATATGTTTATACGTTGAGATATTTTTACTTCTTCCTTAAATGTGTTCAAGGGTGAATTGTAATGAGATTTCTTTTGTTTTGTATCAGTTTTCGAGGACGAAAATTTTTATAAGGTGGGTAGGATGTAAGACCCAGAACTTTTGAAAAGTCTTATTATGATCAAGTCTCAAATCATATAGTTATTTATAGCCTTAATTTCGGAAATCATTTTATTAAAGATAATTAAGGCAAGTTTTGATTTATTGGATTTGAGATAAGCTATGATTATTATCCAATTTTATAATTATTGGATTATTTTCTATATTTAAAGTATAAGATTGATAGTTATGAAATAATAAGGATTTTATATGATTTGGATTAGGTAAGTAATATATTAAATATTATTACTGCTATTTTGGAAAATGAAGAAATTAAGTATATTACTTCTAATTATTTGATTTGGACATTTTATTGAAAATAATTTGTGAAATTGATGAGCAAATTGTATTTCCTATATACAATTAGTGTTGGACTTAATTTGGGTTTCAATTACTATATTATTCCCAATTTCATCTGAAATTACTAAAATGTCCCTAACCCTAATTTTTGAAAATGAAACCCTAATCCTAAAACCCTAACCCAGTGACCCGGTTCCTTTCTCACCCAACCCAGCAGCAGCAACACAAATGTTTCCTTTTTTTTTTCCTCAAACCCACACGCAGCAACAGTAGCAGATCGGAGGAGTGGGGAAGAGAGGAGGGGCGACGATGGCTGGGGCCTCACTGCCGCCGCCGTCCAGCTCAACGCCGCCGCACCCTACCCGTTTCCCTTCCTCCCCTCATTCACGCGACACATAGCAGCAACAGCTGCCAAACGAAGCAAAGAAAGAAAGAGGGAACAGAGTGCGACAGGGAGAAGAAGGAGAGGAGACGCGTCGGAGCCGCAGGGCCTCACCGCCACCGTCGCGTTGTGCCGCCGCATTCCACGCCTTGTCGCCACCATTGTACACCGAAGGGAGAAAGAGAAAGAGACACGGAGTCAGCGTCGCGCAGAGAAGGACTCGCTGCCAGCTCCATCGTCCTCCCTGCCTTGCCACCGTTGAGCTCGCAACCTTGGTGGGAGCACAGCGCCGCCGTGAGTCCTGACCAGAAGAGAGCGAGAGACCAAGAGAGGAACGTGGAGTCGGCGACCCACAGGGAGGCACTCGCCGCTGCCCTCGCGTGCCGTCGTATGCTATCGCTGCGTTTTGAGCAGTCATCATCCCCTCCATTCTACTGCTCTGGTCTGCCGCCGCCACTGCTAGAGATCCGCCCGATCTGATCTGAAGGAAAGAAAGGTTCAGGGCACCGCTGCTACTTGCACTGTGAGCTGCTGCACCGCCACTGTTGGGGGGTCTGCCACCGGTCCGATCTGAGGGAGAGGAGATGCGATCGGAGGAGCAGGCGTGGGGTTATCATCGCTGCTGCCAGCTCTTGGGTGCCGCCCAAGCTGCCGCTCCGGCCGCCGGAAAAAAAAAAACTTCGCTGCCGCCGCCAGAGAACTCTGCCGATAAGGGTTTCAAATTTGTGGGTTCGGTCATTTTGAGTTTCGAGAAGGTTTTGATGCTGCGCGGTTTTTTATAGATGACCCACCGGAGCTTCTGGCCGCCGCCGGAGCTGTTGTCGGGGCCGGTTCGAAATCAGAACTGCTTCGTGTTGTTATTCCGGTAAGAGATTATGTTTTAAAAAGCCTCGCGTTAGTATTCTGTTGTGTTCGGTTAATGAATATGAGTTTTGATAACGTGGGGTCGAGTCCTGATTATTGTATGTTGCGATTAGTGTTGCTATGGTCATTGCGAACGTGACTGGGAGCCGAGGTTTTGGTTGCCGTCAGTTCGGGATGAGGCGGAAAGGACTCTATGAGACGTTGGATTATGGAATTGCGTTTTGAGGTAGGGGCGCTTTCCGAAAACTATAGTTTATTATTGGAATTATTACATATGGGTACTGATGTGAGATATTGTGTATTTGGTGATTGTATCTGCCTTATGTATTATTTGATTGACTCGAATGACTATGGATGTTGGTTTGGCTGAATTGTTGTGTGGCTTATGAAATGTAATGTTTGAAGTTGATTCTTTAAAGATTTGAAATGAGTTTAATTCGTCGAGGATTGGTTTGAATTGAGTCAATTATTTTGATGATGTGGAAGATAGAATACTCTTGAAATTCAGCCTGGGTTGCTTTAACTGATTTGGTTTTGATAAATGATTTATTGCTGAACCGATTCTTTAAAGCTTTGGAAATGAGTTAAATCGGTTGGTATTGAGTTGATCTTGAAATGATTTTCTTGAAATATGCCACTGAGGCGACTGTTGGATTTAGCTTGCTTTGAATTGATTTCTGGTTTTGAGCTGTTGAAAAGGAATGAGAAACGGTTTAGTTGGGGCCCGAACCGGGTGGCAAAAGTCCAAGTTTTAGGGGAGGTGCTGCCGAAATTTCTACAAAATCCTACTCTTGTTTGTAAAGTTATTTAAAAAGGGTGGGATTTGAGAAATTGTATTAATTGATTTATTAAGAGAATATTTATGCTTTCAAGCTTAATTTATTTAATGAACTTTATGCGTTGAGTTCGGCTTATTTAGAAACGAACTATTTGTACAGTTTGAATCACTGAAGGAAAGAATGATGCTCTAATATTGATTTCAATATAAAAAGGAGCTTTTAGTGATTTTAAAGGAATTTAGACTTTTGATTGAGTAATCAAGTTTGAGGCATTTTGGAAGAGTTAGGAAAATGGGTTCCAAAAAGAAACCTGAAAGTGGTTTGATTCAAATGAACCGGTTCCGTTTCAAATGAGTTGATTTTTGGACCGGGTTGGAACTTGTGATTTTGTATGATCGATTTCATAATAAATTCAGTTTTATTTACTTGAACCGGGAATCTATGATTTTAAAAGTTTCAATGAATTTTAAGGAATTTATATAAGTTGACCTTCCCTAAAGACTTGGGACTCTGCCGAGAAACTTTTGTTATGAAATCCCATTGTTGTATGGGTGATTTTGAATACTTTGAAATAAATCCTTAACTTGCCATGGTTTTGGAAGTTTTGGAAAGAGAATGCCGAGAGTGGCTTTGTTTTAAAAGGGAACTCACTTTGAGTAAATTTGGCTTATGAGCCTGAGATGATTTGAGAAATGAGATCTTTAAAGCCAAGGCTAAAAAGAGTTGAAATTTGATTTCAAAGTGAAATGGCTTGAGAAAAGTGATTTATGGCTTAAATGCCGGTTTTATGAATTTGATGATGTTGAATGGTGGAAGTGTTGTTTTGTTGTGAGCCGGAATGGCCGTGTATGCTAATAAACTATGGCTGATTGCCGAATGAGTTGTGAGCCGTATGGCTGATTATGAATTATGAACTTAAGCCGAAGGGCTGTATTTATTGATAAATTGGCTGGTTCTGGATTGAACCGTGAGCCGGATGGCTGAGATGGATGGTGATCCATGGTTGAGTATAAATGCATGTATGCAATCGAATGAATTGTGAATTTAAGCCGGATGGCTGAGATGAATGTTGTATGCGAGTATGCTTGTGTTTTCTCTCTGGTTGTAAGGGTGACAGGGCACCGATACCCTCTAATGGCGACAGGGCGTAGATACCCTCTAATGGCGACAGGGCGCAGATACCCTCTAATGGCGACAGGGCGCAGATACCCTCTAATGATAATAAAGCGCAACAGAGAGACTGTGTCTGGGTTAGCTACCGGACACGTCGGGTTGGCATAGTAACCGACAGATGATATCATCAGCCACTAGGGACAGGCATACATCATATGCATTTGTGTGACATTGGTTGGGTGTGCATATTATACTTGGTTTGCCTATGTGATTAATTGCTAACTGTTCTACTTGTAATAACTGTTTGTTTGTGCTTGAACTTCCTATCTGTGTTTGCATCTGGAACTCTGTTGGATTGTGGTGATTGGTTGTTGGTTGGATTGTTTGGGCCTAGGGCCGTGGTTGCAAAGAGATGAACTGACGGTTGATTTCGGTTTTGTGTTTCTGGTTTGGAATAAAATTATGAAAGGCTATTTTGGTTCCGCATAGATAAACCGTTTTGAAAGGCTTTTGAGTTTTTGAGAATTGAACGGTTCTTCTTTCCGAAAAGATTTCCGACTTTACTTTTATTGTAAACCATTGTTTTTGAAAAGAGGCATGAGACGGTTATTAATCACTGGTACAGTTTATCTTCAAGTATCCTATTACAGTAATTCCCAAAAACCCTCTACTGAGAACCCTTTCGAGGATGATGTTCTCACCCCCCTACATTTTTCCCCTTTCAGGATATGGGCGCAGAAGTTACGAAGAGTTCATTTAGTTGTTGTTGAGATGCTCTGTATTGTTTTAGCTATGGTTTATTGTACCCTCGCCTTTATCTTGATATAATCTGTAAGAGGGATAGGAATTGTATTGGATTATGGTTGTAATATTACTTATATATATGTATGTATATATATGGAGGTACTCTTTATGAGTTTTGTAAGTTGTATGGTATTTATGGATGTATGATATCGGATGAAAGTATTTTTGGATCGGTATTGCGATTTAAAGTTTTAAACAGGCTCATATTTTAGTATTAAATAATATAAAGTCGTCGTAATGTCCGAACTATTAGAGTCGCGCAGCCGAAAGTGTGAGCTTTGGTAGTTAGGGTGTTACAGTGAACAACTCTGAAGCCTTAGCACTCTCATTCATATTACTTTTCATTCACTACTTTGCCTTTGTTTTCTATTTACACGTTTGAATTCTCTGATTCATTTGTTTCAATTTGTCTAATTAGAATAATCAATTAATCATTGTTTATTAGTCTATTGATCCTCGTGGGAACAATATACACTCTCTGTTTTGTCAAGTTGGTTTCACGATCATCACTCGCAGAGTAGCAATGATTTCGTTTTTGAATTCTGCCAGACCAACGCAACTCTCACACACATAAAATAAGGAATTGAAATAATAGTAATAAATAGAGAGAAATTAAGAAATCATGAATCAAAAGAAGATGAACAAGAAGAGGATGAGAATTTTGTATAAAAATCTAGAAGTGAGAACGAAGACAGAAAAGACGAGTTAGGGTAAGAAGCTCGCACAACATAGAACGCAGAAGCTCGATGGAGGAGAAGCTTGCATCAATAGCAGAGAAGCTCACATGAATAAAGGAGAAGTTTGCATCAATGGAGGAGAAGAAGCTCGTTGCTCATGCTCTACTCTTCTGCTCGTAATTATTAGGTTTAGGTTGGGCTTTCTTTTAATTAAATAAAATATATAACAGCAGTTAGTACAACCAAAATCATTACAAATGCCCCTGAGTTACAAATATATTATGGAAGTGACATAAATTGCCTTAATTCACAAATATTGTGGCGTTTTCACAAAACTGCCTTAATATTAATGACGTTTTTTAACCTTTTTTTTTGTAGTGTATCTCCTCACAAGTCGATTTTAGCTTCAATTAAGGTAAGCAAACTTGTTTTATGTGTATTAGAATGAATGCAATAATGCTTTGAAAAGATTCACTAGTAAGGGGTTGAATCTTGCTTGAAAGTATTTTATTTGAAAATTAACTTAAAAACCTTCTTAAGTATGAGACATGGTTAACACAGAAATATCAGTTAGTTTGTTCATAATACAAGTTTAAGTTTGTTTTAAAAAAAAAAAACTTAGATATAAATATTTTAAAATGGTTTTTAATAATCTTATATTCTTTTAGAAATGACTTAATTTTAACTTTAAATAAACTAGCAATTGGTAAAATAAAAGTAATGCAAAAGGTAAGAGTTTAAAGAATAGTACACAAGTGATATATACAAATTTAGCATAAAATGTTCAGATTAATCCCCAAGTAACTTAAGAGTTTTACTATTAGAATAAGTATACAAATATATTATTTACATAGAGCCTTTTCAATTCCAGCATCGACTCAAATTGTATTACAATAGAACTTAAGAACAACTTTGATATTATTTCCTCAAGTCTTTTTAGGACTATTGACTCTATTGGATATCCTACCAATCAAGAACATTAAATATTCTTTTCTCAAGCCTTCTTAGGACCAGGAATCACGAATAATTAAGGGTATAAGCTCTAAAGATTTATTGGATGAACCAGTAAAAAAATATTCTCACCTTCTGCAACTGAGTTGACTTATCCATTTTAGGTTTTCTGAGATTATACTAACAAGATAAACTACATACATACAAGTCTCAAAATTACAAGAATGTAATCTAGTCTAAATCTATGAGTGAAAAACTTTCTAGATTACAATTCTAATAAGAAAAAAGTTCTTCTAAGACAGAAGAACAAGAATAGAGTAAACAAAGTATAAAAGATAAAAAAATTGTAGTACACCATTTTAGATCGACATTTTAGGAGCCGGTAGCATCAAAGATTCGTTGAAAATCTCTCTTCTGTCTTTATTTCCACATTCCTTGAAGTAGTGTAAAAGGTCAAATCATTTTTAGCTTGTTTTAATATCTTTTTCCAAGAATGATAGCTTTGACTGTACTTTGTTCCGTTGTGAGAGAAAATTTTTTCCAAACAACTTAACTTCTTGAATACACTTTTTTGAGGTAAGTGATTTTTCTTGCTTAGCTTTTATTAGTTTTGCAAGTGTCACAAACCTTATCAGCAAAACTATAATAGATACCTAACTTTATTCAGTTCGCATTCTAAAATAGTAGAAGCATCCATCAGTACACAGAAATAAATCAAGAAACAAGTTTAACTCACCTGTTGGTACTAACAGATGCATCAAAATTAGATTCTCCTCTAGAACGAGATCAAACGTACCAATTTGCACAATGATCAGTTCTACTTGCACATTACTCTTGTAGTTGTTAAGCACTCTTCCACTAGTGCTAAAAGCTGATTCTAAAATAAAAACAAGTTATACTAAAAAAATTTCAACATAATAGCAACCAAAAATTGAACCACAGCAACAAATTATTATCAAATAACAAATTAGGAATAGCAAAACAAATTTTACACAAAACAAATAATTAGAATTATCAACAACAGAACCAGCAACAACAACAAAATTTACTCCAAAACTTGGTGAATATTCTAACCTCTAAAGAAGACATTGTTGAATTCTAGGAGAGGGTTTGAACTTGCTATTGATCAGTGAGGACGCGGGCTTCTGTGATGGTGAGGGCTTCTTGGCGACGACACCGACTGCTGCGATGTTGAGGGCCTCTTGGCGACGGAGAGGGCTGCTCGATTTTTGGCGATGGCTCAGACTAGATGCTGTCGTTCTCTGCTACGGCTGTGATGGAAAAGAGCACTGCGGTTGGGACTTACGACGGCGCGTTGAGAGTGTCAAAGAATGACCGCTGATTCTGCATGAGAAGGATGGAAAAGAAGGAGAAGAGCGTTGTGGTTGGGACTTGCGACGACGAATCCACTACCGTTGTTGCCATCCTATGTGTCTACGTGAGAAGGATGGTGGAGGAGGAGGGATTTGGATCCTCTAAAGTTTGAATTTTATTTTAAAGAGTAAAGTGTGATCTCTCACCATTGATTTCATAGGTGGGACCAAGAATAAATATGAAAGAGAAACTATGAAAGAATAGAAGATCACACTTTACTCTCTAAAGTGAAATTCAAACTTTAGAGGATTCAAATCCGAGGAGGAGTGCTCGAATGAAGGATGTTCACTCAGTGGTCAGTGCATTGACACTACAAAAATAATCACTTTTAGCGGCCATTTATTTTACTTTTAGCGGCAATAAAAATAGCCGCTAATACATTTACCGGCAATTAGACATTAGCCGTCTTATGCTTTGCCGCTAAAAGGTTTTAGTGACCATTATAACATTTGCCAGTAAAGACCATTTTAATGGCCGCAAAAAGTATATAACTTTTTAGGGACAATTTTCTTGGCAATTTATATGGCCACTAAAAGTAATTCTAAGATGGAAACATTGTTCACTTTTAGTTGCCATTACTATTGTCGCTAAAATCTATTTTACCGGCAATTTATATGGCTACTAAAAGAATTCTAAAATTATACTATTATTCACTTTTAGCTGCCATTACTATTGCCGCTAAAATCTTAAAGTTTTTTTTTAGTTATATTATACTCATTTTTTAGAAGCAACAAATTATCTTTTTTTCTAAAATTTTAATTATTTTTACCAACAATTATTATTATTATTATTATTATTATTATTATTATTATTATTATTATTATATAAAAATACTTAAATTAATTACTACAAAATGAGATATTTCATTAAATTCAAAATATTGATACACAAATTTCTCTTGAAAAGTAATAAATCATGTTACAAATCTAAACAACAAAAAATGCTACAAGCCTATAACTATATTACATCAATGTAGCAATACAAGTGTTAGCGATGATCTAAAGTTGCACCTTGAAAAGTAGCCTAACTTTTGTTTTTAGCAATTGATCTAAGAATTTAAAAATAGCCTAACTTTCATTTTTAGCCTAGATTTGTTACTGCTATGATTAGAAGCTGGTGTCTTTTCCATTCCTATAACAACATCAAATATTGTTGGAAGATCAGTTATCATAGTAAATAGTTTCTTCCTGCATGTAAAATGAGAGCTGAATATTACTTAAACATACCAAAATGGGATGCTATTGAATTTTCTGTTTACAGTCAGAGAGATCAAGCCATGGTCATAGTTTATCAGACTATCAGAATTTCAAGCACATTAAAGCATCATTCCAAATGCTTGTTACCTATCCAAATCAAACAGGAACCAGTGCAGAACCAACAACACTAATTTGCATACCAACATTACAATACATTGAAACAGAAATCAGTCAAAACTCAAAGTAGAACTAAAAACTAAATAAATAGATCTTTATAATAGCATAGTATGTTTTTTAAATATCCAGAATATCTTCAAAAAAATTTTGAACTGAGATCAAGAATGAATTGACATAATAGAGAGTTTCAAACCATATAATAAAAGAGAATTAACACAATCAAACAGAAATTAGACTTACAAGTAACCCAATGCAGGATAGCACGATGAACCTAAACAGCATTAAGATCATTAATGGTTCATATCAACCCTTAGAGAAAGTAAGCAGTAGGCTGATCTTATGCTACCTGACCAAGACTAGCAGCGGCTATTGGCCGATCTTCAAACTCCCTAAACAGTAAGCTAATGGGAGCTCCCAATTCATTATCAATGAAGCTTTTTGCTTTCTTTGGAGAGAAGGCAGGGACTTTGTCCTATCAAGAACAATCTTATATTCAGAATACATTGATCTAAGCATCAACATTTACCATTTCATGTCAAGAAAGCCAAGAAAAGTGTATTGGGAATAGTTGAATGAGAGTTAAAAAGCCAAGCCTTGTCAATATTAGGAATAGTTGTGAATTCTTGAAGCAAGTTAGAAAGGGAAGCATATTTGTCTTCCTCAGTGTCAAGGGTTGGAGTTTGATTCTACATATCCATGGCTGAAACTAACAGCAAACAGAATCATGAAACTGCTTTCTGTATCAGTATGCATGAGTGGTGCATGAAATTGTGATCCTTAACAACGGCGCCAAAAACTTGGTGCTCGGAACGTAATTCACACACTTTGTCACAACTTCGCACAACTAACCAGCAAGTGCACTGGGTCGTCCAAGTAATAAACCTTACGTGAGTAAGGGTCGATCCCACGGAGATTGTCGGCTTGAAGCAAGCTATGGTCACCTTGTAAATCTCAGTCAGGCAGATTCAAATGGTTATAGAGTTTTAATAATTAAAAGATAAATAAAATGTAAAATGGGATAGAGATACTTATGTAAGTCATTGGTGAGAATTTTAGATAAGCGTATAGCGATGCTTTCGTTCCTCCTGAACCTCTGCTTTCCTGCTGTCTTCATTCAATCATTCCCACTCCTTTCTATGGCAAGCTTTGTGTAGGCCATCACCGTTGTCAATGGCTACTTCCATCCTCTCAGTGAAAATGGTCCAAGATGTGCAGTCACCGCACGGCTATTCATCTGTCGGTTCTCGACATACTGGAATAGGATTCAGTAATTCTTTTGCATCTGTCACTACGCCCAGCACTTGCGAGTTTGAAGCTCGTCATAGCCATCATTTCCCAGATCCTATTCGGAATACCACAGACAAGGTTTAGACTTTTCGGAATCAAGAATGGCTGCCAATAGTTCTAGCCTATACCACGAAGACTCTGATCTCACGATTAGAAGGCTAAGAGATACACATTCAAGCTTGTTTGCATGTAGAACGGAAGTGTTTGTCAGGCACGCGTTCATAAGTGAGAATGATGATGAGCGTCACATAATCATCGCATTCATCATGTTCTTGTGTGCGAATAGATATCTTAGAGAAGAAATAGGTTTGAATTGAATAGAAAAACAGTTGTACTTTGCATTAATTCATGAGGAACAGCAGAGCTCTCTAGAAACTCTACCGTTGAAAATACATAAGAACAAGGTCCAGGCATGGCCGAAGGGCCAGCCTCCCCAAATGGCATATGAATTCGAAAATAAGGGAAAAGACCCCTAGTACAATAGTAAAGAGTTCTATTTATCCTAAGCTAGTTACTAGGGTTACATAATTGAGTAAATGATGCATAAAATCACTTCCGGGCCCACTTGGTGTGTGCTTGGGCTGAGCATTGAAGCTTCCACGTGCAAAGGTCTTCCTTGGAGTTAAACACCAGTTTGTAACCTATTTCTGGCGTTTAACTCTGCTTTGCAACCTATTTCTGTCATTTAACTCCAGAATAGGGCAGAGAGCTGGCGTTGAACGCCAGTTTGCGTTATCTAAACTCGGTCAAAGTATGGATTATTATATATTTCTGGAAAGCCCTGGATGTCTACTTTCTAACGCAATTGAGAGCGCACCATTTGGACTCTTGTAGCTCCAGAAAATCCACTTTGAGTGCAGGGAGGTCAGAATCCAACAGCATCTGCAGTCCTTCTTCAACCTCTGAATCTGATTTTTACTCAAGTCCCTCAATTTCAGCCAGAAAATACCTGAAATCACAGAAAAACACACAAACTCATAGTAAAGTCCAAAAATGTGATTTTTATTTAAAAACTAATAAAAATATATTAAAAACTAACTAAATTATACTAAAAACTATGTAAAAACAATACCAAAAAGTGTATAAATTATCCGCTCATCACAACACCAAACTTAAATTGTTGCTTGTCCCCAAGCAACTGAAAATCAAATAGGATAAAAAGAAGAGAATATACTATAGATTCCAAAATATCAATGAAACTTAGCTCCAATCAGATGAGCGGGACTAGTAGCTTTTTGCCTCTTGAATAGTTTTGGCATCTCACTTTATCCCTTGAAGTTCAAAATGATTGGCATCTATAGGAACTTAGAATTCAGATAGTGTTATTGATTCTCCTAGTTCAGTATGTTGATTCTTGAACACTGCTACTTTATGAGTCTTGGTCGTGGCCCTAAGCACTTTGTTTTCCAGTATTACCACCGGATACATAAATGCCACAGACACATAACTGGGTGAACCTTTTCAGATTGTGACTCAACTTTGCTAAAGTCCCCAATTATAGGTGTCCAGGGTTCTTAAGCATACTCTTCTTTTGCTTTGGACCTCGACTTTAACCGCTCAGTCTCAAGTTTTCACTTGACACCTTCACGCCACAAGCACATGGTTAGGGACAGCTTGGTTTAGCCGCTTAGGCCAGGATTTTATTCCTTTAGGCCCTCCTATCCACTGATGCTCAAAGCCTTAGATCCTTTTTACCCTTGCCTTTTGGTTTTAAGGGCTATTGGCTTTTTGCTCTTGCCTTTTGGTTTAAAGAGCTTTTGGCTTCTTCTGCTTGCTTTTTCTTTTTCTTTCTTTTTTTGCCATTTTTATTTTCTCTTTTTTTTTTGCAAGCTCTTCTCTATTCACTGCTTTTTCTTGCTTCAAGAATCAATTTTATGATTTTTCAGATTATCAAATAACATGTCTCCTTTTTTATCATTCTTTAAGAGCCAACATATTTAACATTCATAAACAACAATTTCAAAAGACATATGCACTGTTCAAGCATTCATTCAGAAAACAAAAAGTATTGTCACCACATCAAAATAATTAAACTAGTTTCAAGGATGAATTCGAAACCCTGTACTTCTTGTTCTTTTGTTTTTAGAACATTTTTCATTTAAGAGAGGTGATGGATTCATAGGACATTCATAACTTTAAGGCATGGACACTTAAATACTAATGATCATGTAACAAGACACAAACATAAACATAAAGCATAGTAAATGAAAAATAGGAAAATAAGAACAAGGAGATTAAGGAACGGGTCCACCTTAGTGAGGGTGACGTCTTCCTCTTCTTGAAGAACCAATGGTGCTCTTGAGCTCCTCTATGTCTCTTCCTTGCCTTTGTTGCTCCTCCCTCATAGCTCTTTGATCTTCTCTAATCTCATGGAGAATGATGGAGTGCTCTTAGTGCTCCACCCTTAGTTGTCCCATGTTGGAAATTAATTCTCATAAGAAAGTGTTGATTTGCTCCCAATAGTTTTGTGGACGGAAGTGCATCCCCTGAGGCATCTCAGGAATTTCATGGTGCGGGATTTCCTCATGCTCTTGTTGAGGTCCATGATCTCTTGTTTGCTCTATCCTCTTCTTGGTGATGGGCTTATCCTCTTCAATGAGGATGTCTCCCTCTATGTCAATTCCAACCGAATTGCAGAGGTGACAAATGAGGTGAGGAAAGGCTAACCTTGCCAAAGTGGAGGACTTGTCAGCCACCTTGTAGAGTTCTTGAGGTATAATCTCATGAACTTCCACTTCCTCCCCAATCATGATACTATGGATCATGATGGCCCGATCTATAGTAACTTCAGACCGGTTGCTAGTAGGAATGATTGAACGTTGAATAAACTCCAACCATCCTCTAGCTACAGGCTTAAGGTCCAGTCTTCTCAATTGAACCGGCTTGCCTCTTGAGTCAACTTTCCATTGAGCTCCTTCCACACATATGTCCATGAGGACTTGGTCTAACCTTTGATCAAAGTTGACCCCTATAGTGTAGGGGCGTGCATTTTCTTCCATCATTGGCAAGTTGAACGCCAGAGTTACATTTTCTGGATTGAAATCTAAGTATTTCCCCCGAACCATGGTAAGCCAATGCTTTGGATTCGGGTTCACACTTTGATCATGGTTCCTAGTGATCCATGCGTTTGCATAGAACTCTTGAACCATTAAGATCTCGACTTGTTGAATGGGGTTGGTGAGAACTTCCCAACCTCTTCTTCGGATCTCATATCGGAACTCCGGATACTCATTCTTTTTGAGCTTGAAAGGAACCTCAGGGATCACTTTCTTCTTGGCCACAACTTCATAGAAGTGGTCTTGATGGACTTTTGAGATGAATCTCTCCATCTCCCATGACTCAGAGGTGGAAGCAGTTGCCTTCCCTTTCCTCTTTCTTGAGGTTTCTCTGGCCTTAGGTGCCATTAATGGTTATGGAAAAACAAAAAGCAATGCTTTTACCACACCAAACTTAAAATGTTTGCTCGTCCCTAAGCAAAAGAAGAAAGAAATAAGGAGAAGAGGAAGAAAATGGAGGAGATGGAGG
The DNA here is from genome assembly GCF_059453495.1 of Arachis ipaensis. NCBI lineage: Eukaryota > Viridiplantae > Streptophyta > Magnoliopsida > Fabales > Fabaceae > Arachis > Arachis ipaensis. The sequence goes on from NC_142436.1 coordinate 26,289,783, forward strand.
AAGAAGGTGTATTCGGACAAGGGGAAGAAGAGAGGGTTGTGTTGTGTGAAAATGAAGAAGGAATGAGGGGTTTATATAGGAGTGGGAGGAGGTTTAGGGTTCGGCCATTAGGGTTGGGTTTGGGAGGGAAAAGATTTTGAATTTTGGAGGTAAGTGGGGTTTATGGGGAAGAGAGAACGGATGTGATTGGTGAAGAGGCGATGGGGAAGAGTGATTGAGGTGATTGGTGATGGGTATTTGTGGAAGAGAGTTATGAAAAGGTGTGAAGAGGAGAGAAGAAAATGTGGGAATCCTGTGGGGTCAAGGACTTAACATCCCTGCTCCAATTAGGCGTGTAAAACGCCCTTAGCATGCATGTCTGGTGTTAAATGCCAGCTTGCTGCTTGTTTTTGGCGTTAAACGCCCAAATGTAGCCTGTTTCTGGTGTTTAACGCCACTTCCATGCTCTGTTCTGGCGTTAAACACCAGTCTGGTGCTTGTTTCTGGCGTTTAACGCCAGCTTGATGCTTCTTTCTGGCGTTAAACGCCAGTTTGATGCTTCTTACTGGCGTTTAAACGCCACTAAGTTCTTCCTCCAAGGTGAGCTATTTTTAAAGTTGTTTTTCATTATGTTTTTGATTTTTCAGTAGTTTTTGTGACTCCACATGATCATCAACCTAAAAAAAACATAAAATAACAATAGAAAATAAAATAGATATAATTAAATAACATTGGGTTGTCTCCCAACAAGTGGTTCTTTAGTGTCAATAGCTTGATAGTGAGCTCTCATGGAGCCTCACATATATTCAGAGCATTGTTGGAACCTCCCAACACCAAACTTAGAGTTTGAATGTGGGGGTTCACCAAACTTAGAGTTTGGTTGTGGCCTCCCAACACCAAACTTAGAGTTTGATTGTGGGGGCTTTGGTTGACTCTGCAGTGAGAGAAGCTTTTCATGCTTACTCTCCATGGTTATAGAAGGAGATCCTTGAGTTTTAAACACAAGGTTGTCCTCATTCAGTTGAAGGACCAATTTTCCTCTATCCACATCAATCACAGCTCTTGCTATGGCTAGGAAGGGTCTTCTAAGGATGATGGATTCATCCTCATCCTTCCCAGTGTCTAGGATTATGAAATCAGCAGGGATGTAAAGGCCTTCAACCTTTACTAACACATCCTCTACTAGTCCATAAGCCTATTTTCTTGAGTTGTCTGCCATCTCTAATGAGATTCTGGCAGCTTGCACCTCAAAGATCCCAAGTTTCTCCATTACAGAGAGTGGCATAAGGTTAATGCCTGACCCCAGGTCACACAGAGCCTTCTCAAAGGTCATGGTGCCTATGTTACAGGGAATTAGGAATTTACCAGGATCTTGTTTCTTTTGAGGTAATTTCTGCCTATCCAATGCATTTAGTTCATTGGTGAGCAATGGAGGTTCATCCTCCCAAGTCTCATTACCAAATAATTTGGCATTCAGCTTCATGATTGCTCCTAAATATTGAGCAACTTGCTCTTCAGCAATGTCTTCATCTTCTTCAGAAGATGAATAGTCATCAGAGCTCATGAATGGTAAAAGGAGGTTCAATGGAATCTCTATGATCTCTAGATGAGCCTCAGATTCCTTTGGTTCTTCAAAGGAAAACTCCTTATTGGTCACTGAACGTCCCAGGAGGTCTTCCTCACTAGGATTCACGTCCTTCTCCTCCTCTCTGGGTTCGGCCACACCAAGTAAGGTTATGGCCTTGCACTCTCTTTTTAGATTCTCTTCTGTATTGCTTGGGAGAGTACTAGGAGGGGTTTCAGTGACTCTTTTACTCAGCTGGCCCACTTGTGCTTCCAAATTTCTAATGGAGGACCTTGTTTTATTCATGAAACTTAAAGTTGCCTTAGATAGATTAGAGACTATATTTGCTAAGCTAGATGGATTCTGCTCTGAATTCTCTGTCTGTTGCTGAGTGGATGATGGAAAAGGCTTGCTATTGCTAAACCTGTTTCTTCCACCATTATTAAAGCCTTGTTGGGGCTTTTTTTGATCCTTCCATGAGAAATTTGGATGATTTTTCCATGAGGGATTATAGGTATTCCCATAGGGTTCCCCCATGTAATTCACCTCTGCTATTGCAGGGTTCTCAGGATCATAAGCTTCTTCTTCAGAAGATGCCTCTTAAGTACTGTTGGATGCATCTAGCAATCCATTCAGACTCTGAGAAATCATATTGACTTACTGAGTCAATATTTTATTCTGAGCCAATATGGCATTCATAGTATCAATTTCAAGAACTCCCTTCCTTTGAGGTGTCCCATTACTTACAGGATTCCTTTCAGAAGTGTACATGAACTGGTTATTTGAAACCAAGTCAATGAGTTCTTGAGCTTCTGCAGGCGTTTTCTTTAGGTGAATGGATCCACATGCAGAATGGTCCAATGACATCTTTGATAACTCAGATAGACCATCATAGAATATATCAAGGATGTTCCATTCTGAAAGCATGTCAGAATGACACTTTTTGGTCAGTTGCTTATGTCTCTCCCAAGCTTCATAGAAGGATTCACCTTCTTTCTGTTTGAAGGTTTGAACATCCACTCTAAGCTTGCTAAGCTTTTGAGGAGGAAAGAACTTGGCTAAGAAAGTCGTGACCAGCTTATCCCAAGAGTTCAGGCTATCTTTAGGTTGAGAGTCCAACCATATTCTAGCTCTGTCTCTTACAGCAAACGGGAAAATCATAAGCCTGTAGACCTCAGAGTCAATCCCATTGGTCTTAACAGTATCACAGATTTGCAAGAATTCAGTTAAGAACTGAAAAGGATCTTCTGATGGAAGTCCATGAAACTTGCAATTCTGCTGCATCAGAGAAACTAATTGAGGCTTTAGCTCAAAATTGTTTGCTCCAATGGCAGGGATTGAGATGCTTCTTCCATGTAAATTGGAATTTGGTGCAGTAAAGTCACCAAGCATCTTCCTTGCATTGTTATTATTTTCGGCCATGTCTCCTTCTTTTTCAAAAATTTCTGTCAGATTTTCTCCAGAGAGTTGTGCTTTATCTTCCCTTAGCTTTCTCTTCAGAGTCCTTTCAGGTTCAGGATCGGCTTTAACAAGAATGTTCTTATCCTTGTTCCTACTCATATGAAAAAGAAGAAAATAGAAAAGAAGATATGGAATCCTCTATGTCACAGTGTAGAAATTCCTTATGTAAGTATAAGAAGAGAAGAATAGAGGAAGGAAAAGATGAGAATCCAAACACAGAGGGGAAGAGTGGGTTCGAATTCTTGGGTGGAAGAGAAGTGTTAGTAGATGAATAAATAATTAGAAGGAGATGCGAGAGGAAAGAATTCAAAAATTAAAAGAAATAAAATAAAAATATTTTTTGTTTTTAATTAAAAAATAAAGTTAAAATTCAAAAATAAGAAAAGAAATAAAATTAAAATTAAAATTTAAAATAATTAGTTAATTAAAAAGAAATTTTGAAAAAGAGGAAGGTGCTTTTCGAAAATTAGAGAGAGAAAATTAGTTAGGTAGTTTTGAAAAAGATAAGAATCAAACAAGATAAGATTAATTGAAAAAAAAGATTTGAAAATCAATTTTGAGAAGATAGGAAGTTAGATAAGAAGTTAGAAAAGATTTTGAAATTGATTTTGAAAAAGATGTGATTGAAACTTATTTTGAGAAAGATTTGAAAAAGAAATTTAAAAAGATTTGATTTTGAAAATTAAAGTTAATTACTTGACTAACAAGAAACAAAAAGATATGATTTTAAAAATTAAAGATTGAACCTTTCTTAATAGGCAAGTAATAAACTTTTTTTTTTGAATCAATCACATTAATTGTTAGTAAAGATTTTGCGATTATGAAACAAAATAAGAAAAAGATTTTTGAAAATCAAATTGAAATTTTCGAAAATATGAAAGAAAAAAATGAAAAAGATTTGATTTTTGAAAAAGATTTGAAAAAGATAGGATTTTTAAATTAAAAATTTGATTTGACTCATAAGAAACAACTAAATTTTAAAAAGTTTTGAAAAAGTCAACTCAAATTTTCAAAAATTTATGAGTGAATAAGGGTAAGATATTTTTTTGATTTTTGAATTTTTAATGAAGAAAGAGAAAAACACCAAAAAGACTCAATGCGTGAAAGTTTTGGATCAAAACAAATGATGCATGCAAGAACACTATAAATGTCAAGATGAGCACTAAGAACACTTTGAAGATCAAGATGAACATCAAGACTTGTTTTTGAAAATTTTTAAGAAAAGAAGAACATGCAAGACACCAAACTTAGAAATTTTTAATTTTTAGACACTATGAATGCAAGAATGCATATGAAAAATAAGAAAAGACACAAAACAAGAAATTTTAAAGATCAAACAAGAAGACTTACCAAGAACAACTTGAAGATCATGAAGAATACAATGCATGAATTTTCGAAAAATGCAAGAAAGAGATAAACATGCAATTGACACCAAACTTAAAATTTGACACTAGACTCAAACAAGAAATACAATATTTTTGGTTTTTATGATTTTATTAAAAAAAATTTTTTGAGTTTTTCAAAAATTAATTGGAAAAGAAAAATAAGGATTTCAAAATTTTTAATGAGAATTCCAGGAATCTTTGCAATGTTAGTCTAAAGCTCCGGTCCAGGAATTAGACATGGCTTACTAACCAGCCAAGCTTTCAGTGAAAGCTCCGGTCCAAAACACTAGACATGGCCAATGGCCAGCCAAGCTTTAGCAGATACAAATCAGACATACAACAGCTGATACTTCATTCAACTTGCTTCTGTGGTGATGAGTGGAAGCCTCGGTCCAAAAGAATTAGACATGGCTTTACAGCCAGCCAGGCTTCAACATATCTCGTGAAACTCTAGAATTCATTCTTAAAAATTCTGAAGCCATAGAATAATCTAATTTAATTTTTTTTTGAAAATTTTTTTTTCGAAAATTAAAAGAATAAAAACAAAAACTTAAAATTAAAATAAAATTACCTAATCTGAGAAACAAGATGAACCGTCAGTTGTCCAAACTCGAACAATCCCCGGCAACGGCGCCAAAAACTTGGTGTTGTTGCCAGACCAAAAACTTGGCACTGTTGTTGCCGGAAACAAATGCGAAATTGTTGTTCGTTCCCTCCCCGGCAACGGCGCCAAAAACTTGGTGCACGAAATTGTGATCCTTAACAACGGCGCCAAAAACCTGGTGCTCGGAACGTAATTCACACACTTTGTCACAACATCGCACAACTAACTAGCAAATGTACTGGGTCGTCCAAGTAATAAACCTTACGTGAGTAAGGGTCGATCCCACGGAGATTGTCGGCTTGAAGCAAGCTATGATCACCTTGTAAATCTCAGTCAGGCGGATTCAAATGGTTATAGAGTTTTAATAATTAAAAGATAAATAAACCGTAAAATGGGATAGAGATACTTATGTAAGTCGTTGGTGAGAATTTCAGATAAGCATATAGAGATGCTTTCGTTCCTCCTGAACCTCTGCTTTCCTACTGTCTTCATCCAATCATTCACACTCCTTTCTATGGCAAGCTTTGTGTAGGGCATCACTGTTGTCAATGGCTACTTTCCATCCTCTCAGTGAAAATGGTCCAAGATGTGCAGTCACTGCACGGCTATTGATCTGTCGGTTCTCGATCATACTGGAATAGGATTCAGTAATCCTTTTGCGTCTGTCACTACGCCCAGCACTCGCGAGTTTGAAGCTCGTCACAACCATCCCTTCCCGAATCCTACACGGAATACCACAGACAAGGTTTAGACTTTCCGGACCTCAAGAATGGCCGCCAATAGTTCTAGCCTATACCACGAAGACTCTGATCTCATGATCAGAAGGCTAAGAGATACACATTCAAGCTTGTTTGCATGTAGAACAGAAGTGCTTGTCAGGCACGCGTTCATAAGTGAGAATGATGATGAGCGTCACATAATCATCACATTCATCATGTTCTTGTGTGCGAATGGATATCTTAGAGAAGGAAATAGGTTTGAATTGAATAGAAAAACAGTAGTACTTTGCATTAATTCATGAGGAACAGCAGAGCTCCACACCTTAATCTATGATGTGTAGAAACTCTACCGTTGAAAATAGATAAGAACAAGGTCCAGGCATGGCCGAATGGCCAGCCTCCCCAAATGGCATATGAATTCAAAAATAAGGGAAAAGACCCCTAGTACAATAGTAAAGAGTTCTATTTATCCTAAACTAGTTACTAGGGTTACAAAATTGAATAAATGATGCAGAAAATCACTTCCGGGCCCACTTGGTGTGTGCTTGGACAGAGCATTAAAGCTTCCACGTGCAGAGGTCTTCCTTGGAGTTAAACGCCAGTTTGTAACCTGTTTCTGCCAATTAACTCTGCTTTGCAACCTGTTTCTGGCGTTTAACTCCAGAATAGGGCAGAGAGCTGGCGTTAAACGCCAGTATGCGTTGTCTAAATTCGAGCAAAGAATGAACTATTATATATTGCTAGAAAGCCCTGGATGTCTACTTTCCAACGCAATTGAGAGAGCGCCATTTGGACTTCTGTAGCTCCAGAAAATCCACTTTGAGTGCAGGGAGGTCAGAATCCAACAGCATCTGCAGTCCTTCTTCAACCTCTGAATCTGATTTTTGCTCAAGTCCCTCAATTTCAGCCAGAAAATACCTGAAATCATAGAAAAATACACAAACTCATAGTAAAGTCCAGAAATGTGATTTTTATTTAAAAACTAATAAAAATATATTAAAAACTAACTAAATCATACTAAAAACTATGTAAAAACAATGCCAAAAAGCGTATAAATTATCCGCTCATCACAACACCAAACTTAAATTGTTGCTTGTCCCCAAGCAACTGAAAATCAAATAAGATAAAAAGAAGAGAATATACTATAGATTTCAAAATATCAATGAAACTTAGCTCCAATCAGATGAGCGGGACTAGTAGCTTTTTGCCTCTTGAATAGTTTTGGCATCTCACTTTATCCCTTGAAGTTCAGAATGATTGGCATCTATAGGAACTTAGAATTCAGATAGTGTTATTGATTCTCCTAGTTCAGTATGTTGATTCTTGAACACTGCTACTTTATGAGTCTTGGCCGTGGCCCTAAGCACTTTGTTTTCCAGTATTACCACCGGATTTATAAATGCCACAGACACATAACTGGGTGAACCTTTTCAGATTGTGACTCAGCTTTGCTAAAGTCCCCAATTATAGGTGTCCAGGGTTCTTAAGCATACTCTTTTTTTGCTTTGGACCTCGACTTTAACTGCTCAGTCTCAAGTTTTCACTTGACACCTTCACGCCACAAGCACATGGTTAGGGATAGCTTGGTTTAGCCGCTTAGGCCAGGATTTTATTCCTTTAGGCCCTCCTATCCACTAATGCTCAAATCCTTGGATCCTTTTTACCCTTGCCTTTTGGTTTTAAGGGCTATTAACTTTTTGCTCTTGCCTTTTTGTTTAAAGAGCTTTTGGCTTTTTCTGCTTGCTTTTTCTTTTCCTTTTTTCTTTTTTTCACCATTTTTCTTTTCTCTTTTTTTTTCGCAAGCTCTTCTCTATTCACTGTTTTTTCTTGCTTCAAGAATGAATTTTATGATTTTTCAGATTATCAAATAACATGTCTCCTTTTTCATCATTCTTCAAGAGCCAACATATTTAACATTCATAAACAACAATTTCAAAAGACATATGCAATGTTCAAGCATTCATTCAAAAAAAAAGTATTGTCACCACATCAAAATAATTAAACTAGTTTCAAGGATGAATTCGAAACCCTGTATTTCTTGTTCTTTTGTTTTTAGAATATTTTTCATTTAAGAGAGGTGATGGATTCATAGGACATTCATAACTTTAAGGCATGGACACTTAAATACTAATGATCATGTAACAAGACACAAACATAAACATAAAGCATAGTAAATGAAAAACAGGAAAATAAGAACAAGGAGATTAAGGAATGGGTCCACCTTAGTGAGGGTGACGTCTTCCTCTTCTTGAAGAACCAATGGTGCTCTTGAGCTCCTCTATATCTCTTTCTTGCCTTTGTTGCTCCTCCCTCATAGCTCTTTGATCTTCTCTAATATCATGGAGAATAATGGAGTGCTCTTGGTGCTCCACCCTTAGTTGTCCCATGTTGGAACTTAATTCTCCTAAGGAAGTGTTGATTTACTCCCAATAGTTTTGTGGACGGAAGTGCATCCCCTGAGGCATCTCAGGGATTTCATGGTGAGCGATTTCCTCATGCTCTTGTTGAGGTCCATGATCTCTTGTTTGCTCAATACTCTTCTTAGTGATGGGCTTGTCCTCTTCAATGAGGATGTCTCCCTCTATGTCAATTCCAGCCGAGTTGCAGAGGTGACAAATGAGGTGAAGAAAGGCTAACCTTGCCAAAGTGGAGGACTTGTCAGCCACCTTGTAGAGTTCTTGACGTATAATCTCATGAACTTCCACTTCCTCCCCAATCATGATACTATGGATCATGATGGCCCGGTCTATAGTAACTTCAGACGGGTTGCTAGTAGGAATGATTGAACGTTGAATAAACTCCAACCATCCTCTAGCTACAGGCTTAAGGTCCAGTCTTCTCAATTGAACCGACTTGCCTCTTGAGTCAACTTTCCATTGAGCTCCTTCCACACATATGTCCATGAGGACTTGGTCCAACCTTTGATCAAAGTTGACCCTTCTAGTGTAAGGGCGTGCATTTTCTTCCATCATTGGCAAGTTGAACGATAGCCTTACATTTTTCGGACTGAAATCTAAGTATTTTCCCCGAACCATGGTAAGCCAATGCTTTGGATTCGGGTTCACACTTTGATCATGGTTCCTAGTGATCCATGCGTTTGCATAGAACTCTTGAACCATTAAGATCCCAACTTGTTGAATGGGGTTGGTGAGAACTTCCCAACCTCTTCTTCGGATCTCATGTCGGATCTCCGGATACTCATTCTTTTTGAGCTTGAAAGGAACCCCAGGGATCACTTTCTTCTTGGCCACAACTTCATACAAGTGGTCTTGATGGACCTTTGAGATGAATCTCTCCATCTCCCATGACTCAGAGGTGGAAGCAATTGCCTTCCCTTTCCTCTTTCTTGAGGTTTCTCTGGCCTTAGGTGCCATTAATGGTTATGGAAAAACAAAAAGCAATACTTTTACCACACCAAACTTAAAATGTTTGCTCGTCCCCGAGCAAAAGAAGAAAGAAAAAAGGAGAAGAGGAAGAAAATAGAGGAGATGGAAGGAGAAGGTGTATTTGGCCAAGGGAAAGAAGAGCGGGTTGTGTTGTGTGAAAATGAAGAAGGAATGAGGGGTTTATATAGGAGTGGGAGGAGGTTAAGGGTTCGGCCATTAGGGTTGGGTTTGGGAGGGAAAAGAGTTTAAATTTTGGAGGTAGGTGGGGTTTATGGGGAAGAGAGAATGGATGTGATTGGTGAAGAGGTGATGGGGAAGAGTGATTGAGGTGATTGGTGAGGGGTATTTATGGAAGAGAGTTATGTAAAGGTGTGAAGAGGAGAGAAGAAAATGTGGGGATCCTGTGGGGTCCACAGATCCTGAGGGGATCCTGTGGGGTCCACAGATCCTGTGGGGTCAAGGACTTAACATCCCTGCTCCAATTAGGCGTGTAAAATGCCCTTAGCATGCATGTCTGGCGTTAAACGCCAGCTTGCTGCTTGTTTTTGGCGTTAAACGCCCAAATGTAGCTTGTTTCTGGTGTTTAACGCCACTTCCATGCTCTGTTCTGGCGTTAAACGCCAGTCTGGTGCTTGTTTCTGGCGTTTAACGCCAGCTTGATGCTTCTTTCTGGCGTTAAACGCCAGTTTGATACTTCTTACTGGCGTTTAAACGCCAGTAAGTTCTTCCTCCAGGGTGAGCTATTTTTAAAGCTGTTTTTCATTCTGTTTTTAATTTTTCAGTAGTTTTTGTGACTCCACATGATCATCAACCTGAAAAAATATAAAATAATAATAGAAAATAAAATAGATATAATTAAATAACATTGGGTTGCCTCCCAACAAGCGCTTCTTTAGTGTCAATAGCTTGACAGTGAGCTCTCATGGAGCCTCACATATATTCAGAGCATTGTTGGAACCTCCCAACACCAAACTTAGAGTTTGAATGTGGGGGTTCAACACCAAACTTAGAGTTTGGTTGTGGCCTCCCAACACCAAACTTAGAGTTTGACTGTGGGGGCTTTGGTTGACTCTGCAGTGAGAGAAGCTTTTCATGCTTACTCTCCATGGTTACAGAAGGAGATCCTTGAGTTTTAAACACAAGGTTGTCCTCATTCATTTGAAGGACCAATTCTCCTCTGTCCACATCAGTCACAGCTCTTGCTGTGGCTAGGAAGGGTCTTCTAAGGATGATGGATTTATCCTCATCCTTCCCAGTGTCTAGGATTATGAAATCAGCAGGGATGTAAAGGCCTTCAACCTTTACTAACACGTCCTCTACTAGTTCATAAGCCTGTTTTCTTGAGTTGTCTGCCATCTCTAATGAGATTCTGGCAGGTTGCACCTCAAAGATCCTAAGTTTCTCCATTACAGAGAGTGGCATAAGGTTAATGCCTGACCCCAGGTCACACAGAGCCTTCTCAAAGGTCATGGTGCCTATGTTACAGGGAATTAGGAATTTACCAGGATCTTGTTTCTTTTGAGGTAATTTCTGCCTATCCAATGCATTTAGTTCATTGGTGAGCAATGGAGGTTCATCCTCCCAAGTCTCATTACCAAATAATTTGGCATTCAGCTTCATGATTGCTCCTAAATATCGAGCAACTTGCTCTTCAGCAATGTCTTCATCTTCTTTAGAAGATGAATAGTCATCAGAGCTCATGAATGGTAAAAGGAGGTTCAATGGAATCTCTATGATCTCTAGATGAGCCTCAGATTCCTTTGGTTCCTCAAAGGGAAACTCCTTATTGGTCACTGAACGTCCCAGGAGGTCTTCCTCACTAGGATTCACGTCCTCCTCCTCCTCTCTGGGTTCGGCCACACCAAGTAAGGTTATGGCCTTGCACTCTCTTTTTAGATTCTCTTCTGTATTGCTTGGGAGAGTACTAGGAGGGGTTTCAGTGACTCTTTTACTCAGCTAGCCCACTTGTGCCTCCAAATTTCTAATGGAGGACCTTATTTCATTCATGAAACTTAAAGTGGCCTTAGATAGATTAGAGACTATATTTGCTAAGCTAGATGGATTCTGCTCTGAATTCTCTGTCTATTGCTGAGTGGATGATGGAAAAGGCTTGCTATTGCTAAACCTGTTTCTTCCACCATTATTAAAGCCTTGTTGGGGCTTTTGTTGATCCTTCCATGAGAAATTTGGATGATTTTTCTATGAGGGATTATAGGTATTCCCATAGGGTTCCCCCATGTAATTCACCTCTGCTATTGCAGGGTTCTCAGGATCATAAGCTTCTTCTTCAGAAGATGCCTCTTAAGTTCTGTTGGATGCAGCTAGCAATCCATTCAGACTCTGAGAAATCATATTGACTTGCTGAGTCAATATTTTATTTTGAGCCAATATGGCATTCATAGTATCAATTTCAAGAACTCCCTTCCTTTGAGGCGTCCCATTACTTACAGGATTCCTTTCAGAAGTGTACATGAATTGGTTATTTGCAACCATGTCAATGAGTTCTTGAGCTTCTGCAGGCGTTTTCTTTAGGTAAATGGATCCACCTGCAGAATGGTCCAATGACATCTTTGATAATTCAGACAGACCATCATAGAATATATCCAGGATGGTCCATTCTGAAAGCATGTCAGAAGGACACTTTTTGGTCAGTTGCTTATATCTCTCCCAAGCTTCATAGAGGGATTTACCTTCTTTCTGTTTGAAGGTTTGAACATCCACTTTAAGCTTGCTAAGCTTTTGAGGAGGAAAGAACTTGGCTAAGAAAGTCGTGACCAGCTTATCCCAAGAGTTCAGGCTATCTTTAGGTTAAGAGTCCAACCATATTCTAGCTCTGTCTCTTACAGCAAACGGGAAAAGCATAAGCCTGTAGACCTCGGAGTCAACTCCATTGGTCTTAACAATATCACAGATTTGCAAGAATTCAGTTAAGAACTGAAAAGGATCTTCTGATGGAAGTCCATGAAACTTGCAATTCTGCTGCATCAGAGAAACTAATTGTGGCTTTAGCTCAAAATTGTTTGCTCCAATGGCAGGGATTGAGATGCTTCTTCCATGTAAATTAGAATTTGGTGCAGTAAAGTCACCAAGCATCTTCCTTGCATTGTTATTATTTTCGGTCATGTCTCCTTCTTTTTTGAAAATTTCTGTCAGATTTTCTCCAGAGAGTTGTGCTTTAGCTTCCCTTAGCTTTCTCTTCAGAGTCCTTTCAAGTTCAGGATCGGCTTCAACAAGAATGTTCTTATCCTTGTTCCTGCTCATATGAAAAAGAAGAAAACAAAAAAGAAGATATGGAATCCTCTATGTCACAGTATAGAGATTCCTTATGTAAGTATAAGAAGAGAAGAATGGAGGAAGGAAAAGATGAGAATCCAAACACAGAGAGGAAGAGTGGGTTCGAATTCTTGGGTGGAAGAGAAGTGTTAGTAGATGAATAAATAATAAGAAGGAGATGAGAGAGGGAAGAATTCAAAAATTAAAAGAAATAAAATAAAAATATTTTTTTGTTTTTAATTAAAAATTAAAGTTAAAATTCGAAATAAGAAAAAAAATAAAATTAAAATTAAAATTTAAAATAATTAGTTAATTAAAAAGAAATTTTGAAAAAGAAGAAGGTGCTTTTCGAAAATTAGAGAGAGAAAATTAGTTAGGTAGTTTTGAAAAAGATAAGAATCAAACAAGATAAGATTAATTGAAAAAAAAGATTTGAAAATCAATTTTGAAAAGATAAGAAGATAGATAAGAAGTTAGAAAAGATTTTGAAATTGATTTTGAAAAAGATGTGATTGAAACTTATTTTGAGAAAGATTTGAAAAAGAAATTTAAAAAGATTTGATTTTGAAAATTAAAGTTGATTATTTGACTAACAAGAAACAAAAAGATATGATTTTAAAAATTAAAGATTGAACCTTTCTTAATAGGCAAGTAACAAACTTTTTTTTTGAATCAATCACATTAATTGTTAGTAAAGATTTTGAGATTATGAAACAAAATAAGAAAAAGATTTTTGAAAATCAAATTGAAATTTTTGAAAATATGAAAGAAAAAAATGAAAAAGATTTGATTTTTGAAAAAGATTTGAAAAAGATAGGATTTTTAAATTGAAAATTTGATTTGACTCATAAGAAACAACTAAATTTTAAAAAGTTTTGAAAAAGTCAACTCAAATTTTCGAAAATTTATGAGTGAATAAGGGAAAGATATTTTTTTTATTCTTGAATTTTTAATGAAGAAAGAGAAAAACACCAAAAAGACTCAATGCATATGAAAATTTTGGATCAAAACAAATGATGCATGCAAGAACCCTATGAATGTCAAGATGAATACCAATAACACTTTGAAGATCAAGATGAACATCAAGACTTGTTTTTGAAAATTTTTAAGAAAAGAAGAACATGCAAGACACCAAACTTAGAAATTTTTAATTTTTAGACACTGTGAATGCAAGAATGCATATGAAAAACAAGAAAAGACACAAAACAAGAAATTTTAAAGATCAAACAAGAACACTTACCAAGAACAACTTAAAGATCTTGAAGAATGCAATGCATGAATTTTCGAAAAATGCAAGAAAGAGATAAACATGCAATTGACACCAAACTTAAAATTTGACACTAGACTCAAACAATAAATACAATATTTTTGGTTTTTATGATTTTATTAAAAAAAATTTTTTGAGTTTTTCAAAAATTAATTGGAAAAGAAAAATAAGGATTTCAAAATTTTTAATGAGAATTCCAGGAATCTTTGCGATGTTAGTCTAAAGCTCCGGTCCAGGAATTAGACATGGCTTACTAGCTAGCCAAGCTTTCAGTGAAAGCTCCAGTCCAAAACACTAGACATGGCCAATGGCCAGCCAAGCTTTAGCAGATACAAATTAGACATACAACAGCTGATACTTTATTCAACTTGCTTCTGTCGTGATGAGTGGAAGCCTCGGTCCAAAAGAATTAGACATGGCTTTACAGCCAACCAGGCTTCAACATATCTTGTGAAACTCTAGAATTCATTCTTAAAAATTCTGAAGCCATAGAATAATCTAATTAAAATTTTTTTTTTGAAAATTTTTTTCGAAAATTAAAAGAATAAAAACAAAAACTTAAAATTAAAATAAAATTACCTAATCTGAGCAATAAGATGAACCGTTAGTTGTCCAAACTCGAACAATCCCCGGCAACGATGCCAAAAATTTGGTGTTGTTGCCGGACCAAAAACTTGGCATTGTTGTTGCCGGAAACAAATGCAAAATTGTTGTTCGTTCTCTCCTCGGCAACGGCGCCAAAAACTTGGTGCACGAAATTGTGATCCTTAACAACGGCGCCAAAAACTTGGTGCTCGGAACGTAATTTACACACTTTGTCACAACTTCGCACAACTAACCAGCAAGTGCACTAGGTCGTCCAAGTAATAAACCTTACGTGAGTAAGGGTCGATCCCACGGAGATTGTCGGCTTGAAGCAAGCTATGGTCACCTTGTAAATCTCAGTCAGGCGGATTCAAATGGTTATAGAGTTTTAATAATTAAAAGATAAATAAAACATAAAATGGGATAGAGATACTTATGTAAGTCGTTGGTGAGAATTTCAGATAAGCGTATAGAGATGCTTTCGTTCCTCCTGAACCTCTGCTTTCTTGCTGTCTTCATCTAATCATTCCCACTACTTTCTATGGCAAGCTTTGTGTAGGGCATCACCGTTGTCAATGGCTACTTCCCATCCTCTCAGTGAAAATGGTCCAAGATGCGCTGTCACCGCACAGCTATTCATCTGTCGGTTCTCGATCATACTGGAATAGGATTCAGTAATCCTTTTGCGTCTGTCACTACGCCCAGCACTCGCGAGTTTGAAGCTCGTCACAGCCATCCCTTCCCGGATCCTACTCGGAATACCACATACAAGGTTTAGACTTTCTGGACCTCAAGAATGGCCGCCAATAGTTCTAGCCTATACCACGAAGACTCTGATCTCACGATCAGAAGGCTAAGAGATACACATTCAAGCTTATTTGCATGTAGAACGGAAGTGTTTGTCAGGCACGCGTTCATAAGTGAGAATGATGATGAGCGTCACATAATCATCACATTCATCATGTTCTTGTGTGCGAATGGATATCTTAGAGAAGAAATAGGTTTGAATTGAATAGAAAAACAATAGTACTTTGCATTAATTCATGAGGAACAGCAGAGCTCCACACCTTAATCTATGATGTGTAGAAACTCTACCATTGAAAATAGATAAGAACAAGGTCCAGCCATGGCCGAATGGCCAGCCTCCCCAAATAGCATATGAATTTGAAAATAAGGGAAAAGACCCCTAGTACAATAGTAAAGAGTTTTATTTATCCTAAACTAGTTACTATGGTTACAGAATTGAGTAAATGATGCAGAAAATCACTTCCGGGCCCACTTGGTGTGTGCTTGGGCTGAGCATTGAAGCTTCCACGTGCAGAGGTCTTCCTTGGAGTTAAACGCCAGTTTATAACCTGTTTCTGGCGTTTAACTCTGCTTTACAACCTGTTTCTGGCGTTTAACTCTAGAATAGGGCAGAGAGCTGGCGTTGAACGCCAGTTTGTGTCATCTAAACTTCAGCAAAGTATGGACTATTATATATTTATGGAAAGCCCTGGATGTCTACTTTCCAACACAATTGAGAGCGCACCATTTGGACTCCTGTAGCTCCAGAAAATCCACTTTGAGTGCAGGGAGGTCAGAATCCAACAGCATATGCAGTCCTTCTTCAACCTCTGAATCTGATTTTTGCTCAAGTCCCTCAATTTCAGCCAAAAAAATACCCGAAATCACAGAAAAATACACAAACTCATAGTAAAGTCCAGAAATGTGATTTTTATTTAAAAATTAATAAAAATATATTAAAAACTAACTAAATCATACTAAAAACTATGTAAAAACAATGCCAAAAAGTGTATAAATTATCCGCTCATCAATGAGACAGAAAAGGAGAAGGAAGAGAAAGACTTACATGATTGGAGATTGAAGAAAGATTCTTAAACTAGTTAGCTCTGCTGAGTTCAGTTCAGTCAGTATTACAGTGTTGACTTTCACACTTCACTTCCATGTCTGCCTTGTTCTTTCACATGCCACCGGCTGGGGAAACCTTTAATTAATTAATTAATTAATTAATTAATTGATTGATTAATTATTCTTTCACAAGGATCTCCCTGCTTAGCTTAACTAATAAGCATGTATAACCGGTGTTCTTTTTTTTTTTGATCTACATGACAATTGTACTGAATACTAATACTAATACTTCCCCTTTACGATCCTAATAAATTGTATCTTTCTCTCTCTTTCTCTCATTCACTCACCATTCTCCTCTTTCTCTATAAGGTTAGAGAAAAACAACAGTATAGTAACTATATATAACTTATGGCTTAGCTTAGCTTAGCTTCCTTCTAATTGCAGTAGGGAACAAGCAATAATCAAAATTAAACAAAGGGGAAGGAGAGAATGAAAAGGATGGGAGAATAGAGAGCATACATGTTCGTTCTTTGTTCATCAAAACAAACATGCCGTTCTCAACCACCTTTGCTACTCCCAATCAGCTTCACCACCTCTAAAGCTAGGGTTATTCTTTTTCTTTCCTTTCTACTTTTAATTTTCTTGAGTACTTATCTCATCAGATATGTCTTATATTCCAAAACAGTTTTTATCATACTTATGTCTGAGTCTAAGTGCTGCAAGAAAGTAAAAAACAGGTTTTCTAGCAGCACTGAGTAATGAAGTGTAAGAGCCAACCTGTTTATCTTCTGTGAAGCCTCCCACATATGCCCATTTTGCATTGTCCAATAGAACCTGAATACGTAAAAAAATCACAAAAGACCAAACATCAATAGATCTCTGCCAAGAACTGTAATTCTCAAGTCACAAAGGACCTTATGATCATTCATTAACAAGTCACACAAAATAGGATAAAAGCCATAAACATTGCTTTAATGGATGAATAAATAAGCACAATAAAAATAAAACCGTCGAATGTAGCAGATTCTGCTCTAACTAATTCAGCTTAAAATGAACAATCAAAGGCATTATACTTACAACAATAAGACTTATTTATAAGCATTCAACCCCATACACATCACAAACAAAAAATAAGAAGAAATAATTAAAAGAAGCATACCAATAAACTCACTTAGAAAATGAAGCAAAGTGGGTTAGCACTTGTCCCTTCAAGATCTAATTCAGCTGCTTTCCTCACTGAGACAAGAAAAAAGAGCCTTGGTCTTATATAACCATACTTAGTAAATATGAAAAAAGAAAAAAGAAAAAAGAAAGGTGTCATGTGTTCATTGAACCTAGATAGAAAATGGTACATACCTAGATATGCATGTATGAAAAATACAATACAATACAATATATATATATATATATATACACACTACTAACTCAATGAAAAGACAAGGGACTACTTAAAGTTATGGATTATATCTCATAATATGAGATTCTCTAATCTATAATAATGGTAACTGGAACTACATAGAGATAAATGCACAAATTGTCCTCCAGTAATGAACCCGCATATTTTCCAAAAAGGAAATTGAATCAATGCAAACAACCCTTACCAGGTCAAATAGCGATGGTTCTTCTTGGAAATAATTTAGTGTCTCCTTCCCACTGAGTGAAAGAGCGAATAATAGTACATACATGCAAGTGCAGAGCTTTTCGTTAATCATCCTGAAATGACCACCTGACAATCTTGCTTTCATCTACAACAACCAAACAACACACCATTATTCAATTAGAAAATCTCAAATTATTAATTTGGAATAACGTGATAATAAATTCAACATAAAAAGAAAAAAAAGGCTAAGAATTGTGACTTGCTTTATCCAAAAAAGTAGAGGATTTGGATGGTTCTTTGAACTTTCTAAGCTTAGCAGTATCTGCAGTAAATCGTTGCTCGTCTTTACTCTTGTTGTTTCGTTTCTTTCGCTCACTCTTCGTCATTTTCTTCGATTCAACTGAAAGTAGTAACCCTAAGTTCCTAAACCCAAACCTAACAGTCAGCTACAAGATAAAAAAGAAAAACCTAAGAAACAGAGGTAACGGCAACGTAAACGGAAACGAAAACGGCAACAGCTTACCTCAAATGGCGAAGGAGGTGTTGTCGGCAACACAATGCACCTTGAGAGAGCGGCTTCCAGCAGGAACGGGAAGAGAGAGGGGAAGGAGAATAGAGAGGCACTCGTGGATATGGAGGTTGCAGAGATTGGAAAGCGGGAGGGGAGGAGGTGGAGGAAGATGTCAGGGGAGGCGGAGGCGCCGATTTGGAGGGTGGAGATGACCTAAGGCGGCGCGGCGATGATGACGGTGACAGTGAACTTAGGGTTTCGGTGATGAGATCTCTCTTCCCTCTGAATCAGGTTCTCGCCCTCACTTACTCTGTTTCGGTGACAGTGAAATTGATTACTGGAACTATTATCAAGAAAAAATTATTTTAATAAAACTAATACCAGCTATAGTGTTATGGTCACTAAAAAATTTTCACTAAAAATAATTTTTTTTATATTTTTAGTGGTAATAATAATAATTGCCATTATAAAATATAATATTAATGATAAATACATAATGGCCACAAAAACATAACTTAAATTAAAAAAATAGCAACCATTATGTTACTGCCACTAAAAGTTTGTCACTAAAATTAATTATCTTTGTAGTGTGAGGATAGAATGGAAATTCAGAAAAAAAAAACGAAAGAGAGGAAAGGAGGTGCTGCTGCTACGTGAATTAGAGTTAGGGGTATAAGGAATAAGGGTATTATTATTAGGTTGAACAGCATAAAAGTTAATTTATCATTATTACATTCTCAGTTTCTCACTCAGTCACAAAAGTGTTTTGTATAACACCCAAGTTTTTAAAATTAAATTTTACGCTTTGAATTTAAAAATAAAATTTAATTTAATTATGACTTATTCTATTATTTTAAATTATCTATAGAAACTATATTAATAGTTACAATCTAAATTGATTTTTATAAATATTATTATTACTATTATTATTATTATTATTATTGTTCAAAAAGAAAAAAAAAATGGCCGAAGGAGATTATTATACATATAAGCCACTATATATATTTATTATATATCTATATAAGAAACAAAGAAAGATTTGTTACATATATACATAACATATATATATCTATTCACTTATAATAATTCATTATCATCATTATAGGGGAACGTGGCTTGTAACCCTTTAATACATAAAACCATTCCCTTAATCATGAAACGTGGCTTTAATGCAATATGTATATATCCAACCTTTGACACCTAACGCAACCTTAACCACCACAAATCACTATTATCCTTAATCTTCTTCATTTCTTCTCATTCATGACCGAAACCATAAGAAAATGAAAGAAAGGCCGTGAGAGAAAGAGATTGAGAAACCATGGAACCTGAATTTCTGACATCAATTTCTTACGATTTGTAACTCCAGTCAAAAATTTAATTCGGTAAAAGTGTTCGTATCTTCCTCCTCTACACGTTGACGTTATTTTTGTTCGGTGGAAGCTGATGGTGATGTAACTTCTCTTTTTCTTGAGTTTGGCCAATTGGAGTTTTAGGAAGTACAGATGATTTCTGACGTTTTCTTCTTCAACAACTCGCTCAGAAAATTTCTCCGAAACTTTCGTTGATTTTGATTTCATACGGAGGTAGGGGATTTTGTTTTGAAATTAACTGTTTTTAAACTATGAATGTCATGGAAGTCTAGTGGGTATTTGTAGATAATTTATGATTGTTTGAAATGACTGAATGATGAGTTTGAGTTGTGTTTGTGACTGAATTTGATGAATATGTATTTAATTTCTCGATTGAAAAGAGGTTGAAAATGATTCAGTTGGGACCCAAAAAAGGATGGCTAACCCCGAGTTTTAGGGGAAGTACTGCCGATATTTTATAAAAATCTGAGGTTTTATTTGAAAAGTTATTTTAAAAGATTTGGTTTTGGAAAATTAAATTATTTGAGATTTATTTAGTTGAGAAAAGGTGTATTCTATTTTTAAACTAGATTTATTAAGAAAAATATAATGTTTTAAATCCAATTTTGTAAGGAGAGATTTTGTTCTAAGTGTTGTTTTGAGCTTATTTTTTTTTAAGAAAAAGGAATCTCTGCCACAGGAGAGCAGAGAACAAAGATTAAAGGAATATATTAATTAATGAAGCGTCTGCCACAGGAGAGCAGATGTGACATTGTTTGGGCCTTAGTGCCAAATGTAAAGTGGGGACGCCCACACACTGAGAACTGTTTTCCAGATGTACGCTTATTGATTTGGAAAGTCACACTGATGCGGCCTAGCCGTACGACTTATAAGCACACTGATGCATCTGGAAAGCCATATCTGGGACTTGTGCCCGGGTAATATCGGGAGCGGGTAGGCAACCGACACATTAGCTCATGGTCTGCGTTAGGGATAGACATGCATCATATTGATTGCACATTTGCATTTGATTGCGCTTGCCTGTTTTATTACTTTGTGATTGTATTGTTTGTCTTGTTGTGACTTGCTTGTACATTGAATTGAATCTCTTGCTTGCACTATTTGTTTGTGAGTGTATTAAAGTGATTACGAGTTGACATTTGACTGAGGATTAACTATGTGGCTGAGAGACAGAAAATGTGACTAGTTTTATATTTAAAATTTGTTTTGAGTTTAGAAATTTAAAGAAAAGTAATTATTTATCTAAAGTAGAAATAAAAGTATTTCCAAAGGGTTAACAAAATAGTTTTATTGAGTAAAGTTAATTATTTGCATTAAATTCATTACTTTTACAGCATTCCCATTCCCTACTGAGAACGTGTGGTTTGTTCTCACCCCAAAATCTTCCACCCTTTCAGTGACACAGGTTCGAAGATTCAGTTAGAAGATGCAGACGACTAGTAGTTTTACTTGTGATTCCTGTTATTTTTATAGAGTTCTCTCGCCCTTGTTGCTTTAAGTTTTATTTTATCCAGAGGGATAAGTATTGTATTTGAGTTTTATATTAAATTCATTTGTATAACATTTATTATTATTAATAATTGTGTGATTTTAATTACTACAAATAATTTTTTGGTATTTTCTTATAAACTGAAACGCGATATCGACCTAAAGGCTCAATATTAAATAGTAAATAAGGAGAACAGGTTAGTAACTCCTTACTTTTAGTATGATCATGACGTGCTAAAGGTTAGGGTGTTACATTTTGGAGAAAAAGAGGTAGAAAATCTATATGTTTTAATAGAATTTTGTGGCCATACTTTTTAGGAGTACCAAAAGAGTTAGAAAAAAAAAAGGCACGCTCCAAAAACATGACAATAACAAAAATATTTCGTCAGATTTTAAAAGTATGTCTATTTTTGTCTATGGCCACTACATTAGTAAGCGTGACATCTAAAATATGACCAAATTTTTAATCAATTATCACCCACATAAAAATGTTTTCAAGAGACCAGACAAAATAAGAAATAATTAAAAAAAGAGTTCCTCACCTTAATTTTGTGAAACCCAAAGTAGAAAGCTCCTAAAACTCAAAAGATTAAAGCTCTGTCTAAAATCTAAATTCATATATTTTAAATTTTTGAAACCCTAAATTCAAAATTTGTGGATAAATGAAAAGGATGAAAGTTTTCTTGAGTTCTTGAGTTCATACCGTGAAAATTTATTTTATATATATATAGTCCAAACATTCTTTTATTAGAATTCTGATTTAATTACAAATTGAGGGGTAAATAATATTTTCTCTCCTTTTTTTTTTTTGGTGATTTCTTTTGGGCATACTTCTTTTCATTTTCTGGAAAGGAAAAAGAATGGAATTCTATGATAAAGATTAGGAGTGGCAAACGGGAAAGTCCGCCACGTCCCGCTAGAAGTCCGTCTTTTGGCGGGTTAGTCTGTTCCGCCCCGTCTAGTGAGGCGGTCCCAGAATTCCATCTAGTCCCGCTTAACGGCGGGCTGGTGAATCGGCGGGTGAAATCCGCCACATATCCTTTTTTTATTTTTAACTATTAAATAATATATATAAAGATATAAAAAAAATCTCTTCTATTTTTTACTTTTAACTATTATAATTTCTAAAGGTATAAATAAATTATAATTTTTATATTCACAAACATTAAAATTTTTGTAATTATAAATATTGTTCCCAAAGCAAAATAAACATAATCCAAAATATAATTATAAATAGGCCAATTCTATGGTGCCTATGAGTTGGTGTCTAAATTTTGCCTAACTTACTTTTTGTAGTAAGTTTTGATTTTTTAAAAATTATTTATTGTTATATCTTTTAAATTAAATATTAATTTTTAACCTTTTTTGGTAAATAGGCACCACCTTTTAGGTACGATAGCATTCACCTTATAAATATTGTCTCTAAAACAAAATAAACATAATCCAAAATACTCAATTTTTATCTTCATTCTCTTGGAAGTTGGGTTGAAAGAAGTTGAGTTTTGACAAAAAAATTATAAAAATACTCCTTACTAAAAAAATACTAAGCCCGACAGAAAAGCCCGTCTCGCTCCGCCAAAAGCCCACTAATAAAGACTATATCCATCCGTAAATGGATGTGGGCAATTTATTCCTTTTCCTCTTTGAATCAACTTAGGGGTCAAATTCTAAAATATCTATTTTATTTTGTTTTTGAAATATTTTTCTGACTTCTTTCTTCTTTCTTTTATTTATTTTGTCATAGTTTGTACTAGCTAGGTTGTACAAAGCGTGTTCAGCATAAGAATGTATTTTTTAGAAAATAATTATATTTTTACACTTCAAATAGTTTACCAGATTCAAAATATATCAACAAATTCCTAACCTAAAAACTTTAATTTTTTAACTAACTAAATTGAATTTTCTAGTTTAAATCCTTCTAAATCCAATTTAAAATCAGAAAATTAGCCAAATAATTATTGTTTCGAAACTTACAGTTATTATAACCACCATTGTAAAACATAAAGATAAATAGAAAAATATGTTCATACAAGTCGCTATACCCAGAATTAAGAAGGCTAGCTAGCTGTTGATACTGGAAAATATTAGTTTTGATCACATGGAATTCATGGAAGTTGTTACATGACACTGCTACAATGCATGTTCGGATGTATATATTCTTGTATACAAAGATTTCTTCAGCGTCTATTTTTCTACTGGGCTTAAAAAATAATCAATAATTTAATAACATGGTTAATTGAAAGTTAAAACTAACTTCTGTAGTCAAACAATTAACACTTTTTTGTTGGTCAGCAGGATTGTTTCATTCTTATATATAAGTACTATTTTGTCAAACAATTTATATCTTTTAAGAGAGAAGGCTAATTTCATTCTTCTAAAAACTATTTTTTTACTGACAGCACAATCTTTCGAGTCCTATATTTTAAGGGTGGTTCACTCTTAAAAATGATATATATACCTATTCACAACATGCTTTTCATTCAACATTGATCTCTTTTAACTTTGCTGCAATTGGCATGCCCATATACCCAACCCCTAAACAAAAGAGCCATTGTACAAAAGAGAGAGGTGTTGTGTTTGCAAAGGTTCCCAAGTACTCAACTATTATGATTTGAAACACGACAGTGCAACTAATCACAGCCACAAACACCTGATTTTCCCACATGCCCTTCAACACATCTACTTCCTCCATTTCTCGAGAGTTTATCTCATTGAAAACCTGTAGGATCAAATGAACCCATTGATAAGGCAAGGATCATAACTGAAATTTCATGCACTTAGAATTTGTTCTTGAAAAGTGTTGCTTAATTATACATACTTTATTACTCATTCAAATTGACGTGTATCCATGTCATGGATGGCAGTAGTTCTTTTTACTAATAAATTTGGAAAGATAATAAAAACTAATCAATAATTAATCGACATAAATTTTGAATGTATAATTTCTAAAAAGGAGTGCTAGGGTCAACAATTTTTGTGATTTGTAACCATCAAATAGCTATCAATGATAATTTTAATGGTGTGAAATTTCATCCAATGACTCACTTTTTTTTGCTGGTTACATGCTGGCCAAAATTTAAAAAAGTTGCTGCCTCTAGACTTTTCCATTAATGAGTAAATACATTTTTTAATTCATGATATTTTTTCAAAAAATAAAACGTCACTCTACAATTTAAATTTTTTTAATCAATTCCAATCATTCAATTAACTGGTCTAAGCGGATCTTTATAACTAGTGACTTAATGATATGTTAGGAACCGCCTAAACTAATAACAAAGGACGTTTAAACTAACTATTTGATTAGATAGGAATGGTTACTAATTTTCGAATTATAGAGTCGCTTTATATTTCAGATAAATGATAAAAAAAATATTTTTACTAAAATTATTTTTTGTCTCTAAAATTTGGAGTGGTCTTAAATTTTTTAAAAATTTAGCTGTTGAGAATATATTTAATATAAATCGAAAACTTTTGAAATAAAATAAAATTTAAGCATATTTTTAAAATTTTTGTCAAATTTTAAAGACAAAAAATATATTTTATCTTTTTTTTTTAATTTTAGATTTTAAGTATGTAGTTATTTATTAGAATTGAAACTAAGATATCTAAATATCAATTTGGTGTCCAAAAATTCATGAACAATAACATATAGTATGTTGAAGATAGAAGACTGTACCTGACAGAAGACAAATGTGTTGAAAATAAGTGTGTTTAAGACAACATCAGGATTTGGGCCCCAGAGAAAGAAGAACCATCTTCCCACAGTCTGAAGAAGCCAAATGACAACAACTTGATACACTGATTGTCCCAAGATATTTCTCCACATGATATTGCTGATGAAATCTCCTTTCCTTCCAACAGGTGCACGCTTCATCAAATCATCATTTGGAGGCTCCGTTGCAAGTGCAAGTGCTCCTAATGTGTCCATTATCATGTTCACCCACAAAAGTTGAACCGCCGTCAGTGGTGCACTTCCTGAAACAAATTCAATATAATATTTTAGGGTACAGTATCTAAAGTTATCACATCTATAATTTCACATGCATTAACATCTGTAATTACATATTTATTATATTTAAAATTATACAATTATTCTAAGGATAATTAATAAAAAATAAATAAGACAATTTTAAACTATTTGGACTGATTTTTTATTGTCTCCAAAATAAGGGTATTCCGTAATAATGAGCACGAAGTGAGTTCATAATGAAAGTAAATAAGTTTAGGCTTGTTTAATTTTCTAACCTGTGAAACAAGCTGATGAGAAGTTCACTAGTAATGCTACCACATTAACGGTAAGCTGAAACTGTACAAATTTTTGAATATTTATGTAAACTGAACGTCCCCATTTTGCTACTGTCACTATTGTGGAGAAGTTATCGTCTAAAATTATGACATCTGCACTTTCTTTAGCAACCTGTGCATAAAATTATGATATGAGTTAGTTGAATTCGACATTCCGCTAGGAATAAGGGAAATAGTGGAAGATCATGAAAACATTTTTCATTCATTTTTCAAAAAAAATTTATGGAAAAGTGTTTAATTTAAAAATAAAAAATACTCAAAATATAAATACAGCCACAAAATATTCTAAATCTTTGGTTAAATATAAAAAATAAATCCTTTTCTTTCTGAATGTTGCCTATAACAAATATAATTATTGGACTAGGCTAATTTGCAATAAAAGAATGATGAGTTCTAGGTGAAAATAGTATAAATGAAAATAAAATTAGCTAGTGTAATTCCCTTTTCTCTTACCAGTTCCTCTTTCAAATTATAATTATTCGTTTTTCTTATCACACACTCATGCCAGTATTAGTCCTCGTTCTCAATTCCATTCATATACCAACATAATAACATTTTTCGTTACTCTATTATTTTGGTTCTAGATAGTGACCATAGTTTTTATGGACATATTTAATTAAAAGATTAGTTGCAGTAAGCATGGAAAAGAAGCACTCACTCACCTCAGTTCCAGCAATTCCCATTGCAAGTCCAATATCAGCTTCATGAAGGGCTGGGGCATCATTTGTTCCATCACCAGTTACAGCTACAACCTCTCCAAAAGTTGTACGCAACTGCTTCACCAATGTATGCTTATCTAAAGGTGAGGATCTAGCCATCACCTGAAATTCATATGTAGTTTAATTTCAAAATACAATCTATAAAAACATAATTCATATTTATATACATTAAATCATAGGGTATACCAATTTTAAAATAAGTGTCTCAAAATTAATTATGTTCAGGAATTAATAAAATTATTGAAAACATATTAATTTCAATAAATACATTAGGAACGTTGATACAAAATTATGTGAATTATCTTTTTTTATCCAATTTTTTTATTCTCCTTTTTCACTTATTTTCTATTATTTATTATATTAATAGGATTAAAAATTTAATTAGTGTTTTCTAATCTTTTTAAATAAACAATTATTTTGAACAAGATCAAATTTAATGAGTGCTATTCACGAATAGTAGTATGCATAAATAAATAATTATGAACTTGAGTTCATTTTCTTTAATGGTGGTGCCTGTGTTGCATCATGTTAAATTGTTATACAACACCATTTCTATGATAATGGCTCTAATTAACTTTAAATCGCTAATTTCTAGTTGAAAAATATTAATTTCGTATATTTTATCTTAGTAGTTTAGTTTTAGATTGGATTATTTTATAATGAAATTAAAATTTTGAAGGGGTCAAGAGATAGTTTTATTTGTTTTAAAAAAATTATTTTGTTAAGTAATTGTCATCTTCCGAAAATTATATACTAGTTCTATTTTATTAACAGTTATTTATTCCATAAGAAAAGTAGTGTACCTGGAGCTTGGGAATGAGTTCAAACAATTCCTCCTGAGTTTTTTGTCTAAATTCAGGACCTTCAATGGCGATGCCATCATCTGTTAAAATCCCACACTCTCTGGCAATAGCCTTTGCCGTATTAATGTTATCTCCGGTGACCATCCTCACTACTATTCCGGCGGACCGACACACTGCAACAGATTCCTTAACACCCGGACGAACGGGATCTTTGATACCAACAACTCCTATACAAGTGTACCCAGAAGAAGGAATAGGATCCTCTGGAGAGAACCCATTTTCCAATTCCATATAAGCAAGACACAGAGTCCTAAGTGCCTCATTAGCAAACTGGTTTATTGTCTTGCTAAGATAGTTCATTGCTTCTTCATCAAGGGACACAATCTCACCATTTGAGTTTATCACTTTGTCACAAGATGCAAGCACTATTTCAGAAGCACCTTTGCTATGTGCTCTTAAGCGTCCTCCATCATGGACCTTCACAACCACGCCCATTCTTTTCTTTTCGGAGTTGAATGGCTCAACTTTTATAAGCTTGCATTTTTCTCTCTCGCCTTGTGGGTCCCCACCTAGCGAGAGCCCGAATTCTAGAATCGCTGATTCTGTTGGAGTTCCCAAAATCTCACGCTTCCCCATTTTGTTAACCACAACTTCACCGCCGGTGTTGTTGAATATTGACTGAAGTAGCAGCTTTAATGCCAAATCTGGGAGTTGAGACACCTTACTGTTGCTCACTTCGTTAACCTGCGTGAAAAGCAAGAATTAAAAGAAAAAAAATGTTTTTAAAATATACATGTAAAATTTTATACTTACATAGCATCAAAATTAAATTAAAAAGAAATAGCCTTTTAAAACTTGCTTTTTTAAAATGGAAATGTTACGTGGTTTACCTTCATACAAATGCATGTTTTGACAACTGTCATGCGGTTGGTTGTTAGGGTTCCAGTCTTGTCACTACATATAGTTGTGGCGGATCCCATGGTCTCGCAAGCTGCCAAGTGTCTCACAAGAGCCTTGTCATTCATCATCTTCTTCATCGCAAACGCAAGGCTCAACGTAACTGCCAACGGCAGCCCCTCCGGCACAGCAACAACAACAATCGTAACTGCAATGGCGAAGAATTCCAGCATCTCCAAGCAATCCTCCGTAGACCACCACCAAAACCTCCCTTCTTCAAGTTTTCTCCCCATTAGTCCCTTCACCAACACAACGAAAGTAATCACCGCGAAAAACAGTCCTATCTTTCCTATAATCGTTGCCACTCCATTCAGCTTCACCTGCAACGGCGTCTCGTCATCGCCACCT
The DNA here is from genome assembly GCF_059453495.1 of Arachis ipaensis. Classification (NCBI taxonomy): domain Eukaryota; kingdom Viridiplantae; phylum Streptophyta; class Magnoliopsida; order Fabales; family Fabaceae; genus Arachis; species Arachis ipaensis. Next base: position 26,317,961 of record NC_142436.1, read on the forward strand.
TCGCTTAGCGTCGCCATTAACTTCCCCCACTGTGTTCTCATTCCCACCGTTGTAACCATCATGGTACAGGATCCATCTTGGACTTTTGTTCCCGAAAGAAGAAACGGGTTCTGAGAAGTAACCATAACCGGTTCGCTCTCGCCGGTTAAACTCGACTCGTCAATCAAGACGGAGAATCCGGAAACGAAGAGTCCGTCGGCAGGGACTTGGTCTCCAATGGCAAGATGGACCATGTCCCCAGGGAGTAAACTGTAAATTGACATTTTCTGCCTGTAACCGTTTCTTGTTATCTGAACTGAAATCTTTTTTTTCTCCTTGTCTAAATCTTTGAACTGTAAGGACTGGCGGTAGTCACTTGTGGCGGTTACAAAGACCACCAATAAGATGCTCACGACGATTCCTAGACCATCGTGAGCACCCTTTGGCCATCCCTCTGTTGCTATTCCAACTATCAGCGACACAAAGGCACACACTCCAAGAATCATGAGTGTCATGTCATGAAGGGCTTCGAAAACGTAAACCCAGAAGCTCCGAAGTTCAGCTTCAGCGAATTGGTTCACTCCGAAAATCTCCTCTCTCCTACGCTGCGATTCGTAACCGTCACTAAGACCCTTGGCTGTTGATGTTGAAAGCTTTTCTGCAATGCCTTCAACCCCACCATGGAATTTCAACTTCTTTACGTCATGTCCTTCAACTATAGACCCAAGTTCCTCTGCATCTATTTGAAAACCTGCAGCTTTAACATGCTGTGGTACAGTGTAATCACCAAGTTGCACACCTACAAGTTTATAGTGAAAGTTATTATTATAGTTTATCCGATCCTTGAATGTGTAGTGTATTAAGAAACTTGCCTTGGATAAATTGAAATGCAGCTTTGGAAACTAAAACAGCAACTCTCAGCTTTTCCTGCATTAAATGGGAAAGAATAAGAATTTCCGAAGGAAGAATGTTAGGAGGCCAATATTTTATATTAATTTTAAATGTGTAAACTTTTTATTTTTATACTATTAAAATTTAAGATTTTGTTAGGTAAATAATAATTTTTATGAATAATGTAAGGTGAATGTTATGGTGTCTAAAATGTGGTGTCTATTTAGCTAGTATCTATTAAAAAGAGTTAAAAATTAATATTTAATTTAAAAGATATAAAAATAAATAATTTTTAAAAATTTAAAACTTACTACAAAAAAGAAAGTTAGGCAAAATTTAGACATCAAATCATAGGCACCATAGAATTGGCCATAATATACATAATGGACTTTAAAATTGGTTCAATAAAGTAAAAACACACTATATCCTAAATTACCCATCTAAATTTTAATATTAATATAGCTATCTGCATACGTAGTGAATTAAACATTTGATATATTTATTGTTCACATTATTTAATATTTTTATTATCCACCTATACTTTTTTTAAAGTTAAGATTTAGTGTTTAAGAATCATAATTTAATAATGTTTAAAATATTACAAGTGTTTAATAAAAAATAATAAATTTTATTAATTATATAATAATTTTTACTAGTTCTTTTGAAATTTCAAATGTCTTAGAAAATGAAACTCAGATAATTTATACAACAAAAAATGATAGATAAACACATTTCACATGCACTGTTGAAAGAAGTTTACATTTACGATTTTTTTGTAGTCATTTTATGTAGTAGATGATAAACAGACCATAGTCATACAATATTCAGGTGAAATGAACTCACCTAACATGAGATATATTATTTTCTTCACATCAATGTTTTAAATTGCATTTCACAACCAAATTGTAAATACAGGAAAAAAAGAAATCACACCCCAGCCTCACTGTCCAAATGGCATAAAAAAAAGCCTCAATGTCCACAGTTATAACTTATAACAATAACAACCATGACTACCTTGTAGCTGCATTTGCAATTTAAAAGACGGGTATATTTTACCTCATATACCAAATAAATCGGTACAAAAAATTGTTCGACAAGATAAGTATACAAAATATTTGTTCAACTAACATTTTTATGAGCGAAAAACATACGTAGAAGGGGATTTAAACCTGATTAGTGCGACGCATAGCTGCTGCTTCTTCTCGCTTAGAGAGATTGGCAGTGAAACGAAAGCGTCTTTTGGGGTTCTTGACCACCCCACATAGTTTTCTCCATTTACCAAGAGATTCTCCATCAGAGTTCTTGGATTTCACACCTCCAAAATTCTCATTCAAATAATTCTCCATCACCCACCACCAGTGCCCTTTGTATATATATCAATATATATATGTATATATTCGTTCTTTTGGTCTTCAATTTATATAAAATGAGATGTTCATGGTAGCTCCCAATATGCACTCACATTGTAATAGCATTGTAAGGTTAAACTTCGGACAATGTGAAAGGCAAAATGCTAGTTCCTTTGTGTTGTCATGAAGTTAGTTAGCAGGGTAAAACTAATGGAAAAGAAAGGAAGAGATGAAGGAAGAAGAAGCAAAGAGGGAAATGAGTGAGGATCCGAAATTTGTTATAGTGCTTGAGAATGAATAACGGTGTCTCTTATTCCGGGAAAGAGTGGGGATGAACGAATAGGGCGGATCAACGAATGAACCTAATATTAAATTAATTTTCTTTAAAAAAAAAAAAGAGAAATTTTATATTCTATACTTATTGCAACGTAAGACAACAAAAAAAGGGAAAAACTTATTGCAATGTAAAATTGGGGAGCGAAGCAAATTAATTAGTCATTAAAATTAATTATTAATATAAAATATATATTAAAAATAAATTAAATAATATATATTTATATATAAATATATAATAATTAATTTTAATATATAAATAATATTTTTAAAAGCTAATATATTGATTCCTTAATCAATTAATATTTATATATTTACTGTATTTTTGACTTATTAATTTAAAAAATATTAAAAAATTATCAAAATTTATTATTTTTAGTTATTAATTAATTATCAAATATTTAAAAATATAAAATAAAATATATTTTTAGATTATTAAACTAAAGAATTGAATTAAAAACTAAGTGATAATAAGAAATAATAAATTTTAATAGTTTCTAATATTTCTCTATCAATTTAGTACATTATGTGTTCGATATATTATAAAGAATCTAATTAATTTTGCTAAAAAATCTAGCATTGTCTTTTGCTGTGTTTTATGGTATGGTAACTAGGGTGGTTTATAATTTTGATAACTTAAAAAGTATTACCAAAGTTAAAGTAAGGTTGTTTTAATATTTAAAAATGTTTTTAAATTTAAATTTAAAAATAAAATATTAAAAAATATAAAAAATATCATTTTAATTTTAATAATTCTTAAAATGTGTTGATAAAATTATATAACTACCATAAACTTAACATTATCTTTTTGCTGGTAAAGAATTTTATACATCATTCTAGAACTAACATATATATAAAAATTAAGTATCATCATATTAAAAATTCATGTTAAAAAAATAGAAAACTCAAAATTGATATTTCAGATATTGGTAAGTGCACTAAATCGCTCTAAGTAATACTACGGTGAGTGGATATCATTTTTATGAGAATTAACAGATTGAATCAAGTAACGTCTAATTGAATATTTAATTAGATCAATCAAATATTAGCAAGATGATTGTGAATCTTGAAGTAGAAGCAAAGAACAATGAAGAAGATTGTATTTGTGAATGAAAAAATACTTAGAAACTTTGGAGAAGTAATCAGAGAATGAGATGTTAAAGTCTTCGGAGATGTTTAATTCTTAGACAACGTAATACTTAAGTTTTCCTACTTTGACTCATGCAAAAATCTTTTCACATCAAATCATTTGTAACCAAATTTCAATTACTTAGCAATTCAATTTTTCTTAACTTAATTAATCACCAACTCCTTGGTCAACTAATTAAAAGAAGAGGTTAAGCACGGTTTCAATTTAAAGTCACACAACTTTCAAAATACTATTCCTAGTCAAGTTGAAAATTATGAGAAAGAGTTTCAAGTTAATTCCGATATTAAATTTTTCAAAATAATAATAGAATCCAAGACAGAATTAGAATATTTTTCAATACTTCTAACCATTACAAATGAAAAACGAGACTCAATCTTGAAAAAGTAGAAAAGTATGAATCAAAAATAAAAAAAAAACACTTATATTATTCATCTATAAAATCAAACAGAGCTCCTAACATTTAAGAGGGGGTTTAGTTATTCATGATAGAAAAAAAAAACAACCTAAAACTAATGAGGTGTTGGATGGATCTAATTATTGTTCGATCCTCTTTGTGATTCTTGTTCACTTATTTATATTCTAACTTCCTAACTTTTGAAATTTGAAAACTAATCTTATCTTCTTGTCTCCGAAGAATAAAATAAGAACTTATTCAAATTAAAAACAATAATTCAAATCTAATATAAACTAAATCATAACAACCAAATCTTATTTTTCTAGAAAAGTTAATTCTAACTAATCATTTAAATCTTAAATCTTCGGTTGAATTTAGAGCTTTCCTGGAGTGAACTATGGACTTGGCGCTAGACTTGATCCACTAGCGTTGGGCTTTGATAAATTCTAGACCAATGAAAGATGAAAAATTACTTGGAGCCGGACTTTAGGATTGGGCATTGGGCACTCAGTACTTTGGAGTTGGGTGGCATTGGGCACCATTTCTGGGAGTTAGGAGTTGCATGCCGGTGCCTAGTGATGGGCCCCTGTTCTTGGCGCTAGCCTCTTCAAGCCTGACGCCAGCTTTGTGTTTCTTCCCTAGGAGTATATTTATGTTTTCTTGTTCTTTTATCCTGATTATTTGAAAATAAATCCTAAAAAATACAATTATTCTAAACTAACTCCATAATTAGTCATAAAAACTTCACTAAAAACATAAGAATTTTGATTCAAATCTAAGAAAACTATTCGAAAAGAAACTTAAAAATAACTAAAGTTGTTTAGGCATCACAACACCAAACTTAAAATTTTTCTTGTCTTCAAGCAAAAAGAAGAGTAAGCAAAGTTTATCTTAATAAAAAGAATGACGAGTTTGTAAATTCAAGTCTAAGTAAAAGTGGGTTTTATAATAATCTCCATGATTATATGCATACTTCTCTTATCTTGATGACTCTTGTTTACTTTGGAATCAAGAATATTAAAAAACTCAGTTCTGGATTGTATTATGAGTATCTTCTTAGAATTGTGTGACCTTTAAAGCAGTTACTTAATAATTTAGCCAGAAAAGGATGTTTGAAGTCTTTGACTCTAAGTGTTTTGTCTCAAGGAAGCTCTTAGTAAGTTTTCATCGATAATCCCATGCCAGTTGGCCCAAGTTATAGGATGATAAAGCACCCCTCAGATCTAATTACCGCCTCTTCTCGACACAATCAACACCACAAACACATAACTAGGAATTTATTCATCCAGACATATATGGTCAGAGTCTCTTTGGACTCTAAATGCTTAGTCCCAAGGCAACTCTTAATATAGACTTTCAATCGATAATCTTGGGACAGTTGACCCAAGTTATTGGGCGGTGAGGCACCCCTCGGATTTACTTGTTCATGTCTCCTTGAAACACAAGCATCACAGGCACATAACTGGGCTCTAGTCATTGGTGCTCAGAGCCTTATTGTCTTTGGATTTTTTTTATCTTTTCATACTTTTTTTTAACTGCTTCAAGAAATTGGATGTTGGATTCTCATAATATGTCTCCAAAACTTTGTTTCTGGAGATTCTATCTCCTTTTTCTCAAAATCCATTCAAATATCTTGGGTCCATAAAATAAAATCATCCTTTTCAGAATCACCACATTTTATTTGAACTTTCTTTTTATTATTCAACTTCTTTTCAGAAAAATTTTTCTTACATAAGTAGGGTACTGGAGAACAAGTACAAATTTTAAGCATCGAAAGAAATAAAGAAAATAGAAATAGAAAACATGATGCAAAAAAAAAAAAAGAAAAGACAAAAAAAAGGAAAAAGAAAGAAAATAACTAACCACCAGAAATAAAATAAGATTACCAAGTTCATCATTCATCATTACTACCTTCCTTATCCTCTTTCTTGACTTCTACCTTAGGGGTTTGAGGACGCGACATTCTCTGTCTCATTCGTGCCTCCTCCCATAATCTTCAAGCTTCCTCTTCTCTTCTAGTATGTTCCCACACTTGATCCATATATTGGTAAGGGGGGACTTGTTGTGGGTGCGAGTAATAGGTGGAAGCACAAAGATATTTTATTTTGTCAGTCATATCCAACTGGAACTATTGAAATTCCTGATAGATTTTTTCACGTCAACCCCTTGAGCTTGAGGTCGATTGGGTCCAACTTGAGTCTTAGGTGCGAGAGGAGGAGGAGGAGGAGGATGCTGCTGTGGCTCTTCTTCTTGGACTTTACTGTGATATCTTCTTACTCTTCTTTCTATTATCATGACAGTGGTGGACCTTGCAATTTTTATAGGGGTGTCTTGCTTAATAGACACCCCAGATACTTCACAGAGGTGATGGATGAGGCCCGAAAATTTGAGCCTTAATCTTGAGTCAGAACTTTGGGTCATGGTTCTTATATATGGAAGAATGAGGTTCTCTACTCTAATCTCTTCTCTAATAATGATAGAGTGCATAAGGATGGCTCGATCCACTGTCACCTCAGAATGATTGGAGGTAGAGACGAGTGAATATTGAATAAAATCCAACCATCCCTTAGCGACAGAGACGAAGTCCGACCTCCTCAATCAATTTGGCACCCCCTAGCATTAGCTTCCACTGTGTCTCTGGGACACAGATGTCGTGGAGCACCTCAAACTCTCTCCTATCACTAATCATTCTTGCGGAATAATCACAGTGATTGAAGTTGGGAGAACGAGACGGAGGAAGAAGGTGGAGGACCCTTTGGACATTCTGAGGCCCATAGTCAATAGGTTGGTCTCGGACATAGCTTGTGAAGGTTGGTTCCTCGAGTTCTTGAGCCTCCTCTTCATGGATCATTCATGCATTGGCATAGAACTCATGGACTAAGGTAAGACCTATATTCCTTGGTGGATTTTCCAAAATGCTCCACTTTCTTCGAGAGACTTCAGCTTAAATGACCGGATATTCATCCGGCTTTAACTCAAATCTCACGTCGAGAATCACTAATTTTTTCTCTATCCACATTCTGTACTGATCATCATGGAGTATGGATCAGAACTAGGTTTTGTTAAAGGATGGAATAGCCGGTTTCTTTTTCTTTCTCTTTTTGAATAGAGACATTTTGAATTTTTTGTATTAACACTTACAATAATGCACAACACAACCACAATACCAAACTTAGAGTTTGGTCGTATGAAAAGAATGGACTATGAAGTGGAGAAAACAAGAAGAAGTTTGAACGTGTATATGATGTGGTATGAATGAAAAATGCATGTGAACTTATAACGCAGTGGAGTATGAATTATATGGCTGGGAATTCAAGATGATATATGTGATGTGCATGTGTGCAAAAGAAATAAGTGCAAAACAAAAACTAAATGCCAAATTTAAAATATTAAAAGTTGAAACTAAGGTGTATAGAGGTAACGTGTAAATACAAACTTTCATGCATGTGAATTATGATATAGGCAGAGCTTGGAAAGAGTGATATGCTAGGTGTGTGACTGAAGTGGTGTGTCGTACATGCATAATAATGAACTTTTAAAAGATAATTCATGGTGGATGTGAAAAATAAAAATAACGAGTAACTATGCATGCAATTTTCTTGAAAACTTTTTACTAAGTTGAAATTGAAGAACAGAAAGAAGAATTAAAGTCATTTTGGAAGGGGTGCATAAGTGAAAGTGAAGGAGTCATCAGGGACATATTGTTGCTTGGTGCTGGGCGCCAAGTTATGAAGCTAGGCTTCACCCTTTCAAGAAGCAATCGAAGGTACTAGGCTTAAGTTCCAGACGTTGGACTTGAGCACCCGGCACTAGACTTGGGCACTGAGCGCCATCCAAAAATTACTCCCCTGGGAGCTTCCCTTGCTTAAGCGCTCGGATCCCATATTTGGCACTAGGCGCCACCTTCAATGAAGCATCGAAGGAGCCCAGCTCCCTCTTTGGGCGCCGGGTTTTACACTTTTCCGAAGAATAAGATAATAACTTATTCAAATTCAAAATAATAATTCAAATTTAATCTAAATTAAATCCTAACAACCAAATCTTATCTTTCTAAAAGAAGTTAATGCTAACTAATCATTTAAATCTTGAATCTTCAGTTGAACTTAGAGCTTCCTGTGAGTGGACTATGGACTTGGTGTTGGGCTTGATCCAATGACACTATGCATTGATGAATTATAGACCACTAGAAGTTGAAAATTTACTAGGAGTGGGGCTCTAGGATTTGGAGCTAAGTGCCCAATACTTTGGAGTTGGGTGGCGCTGGGTGCTACTTTTGGGAGTTGGATGCCATCCCAATTTTGGTCTTCCCAGGGCATAAAGGCACTGGGATTTGGAGGTAGGGATTTAGGCACCCAATTGGGCACTAGGCTTGGGAGTTTGGCCGCCCAGTTTGGGGGTTGGGTGCTGGGCACCGGTGCCTGGAGTTGGGCACTTGTTCCTAGCGCTGGACTTGGCCTCTTCAAGTTTGGCTCGAACTTTGTGTTTCTTCTTTAGGAGTATATTTGTGTTTTGTTGTTCTTTTATCCTGATTACTTGAAAAAAATTCTTACAACACAATTATTCTAAAATAACTCCAAACATATGATTAGTCATAAAAACTTCACTAAAAATATAAGAACTTTGATTCAAATTTAAGAAAACTATTTGAAAAAAAACCTAAAAATAACTAAAGATGCCTACACATCATCTAATCTTTGAAAATAAATATATTTCTATTATATTTCACATTATAAAATCCTCATAGAGTTATTATGACCATTCAAAGATGTGCTTTTACTGATCATGCTTTCTTTATCTGGAAAATATTTACCTAATAAACATCCTACTGATTAGAGATTGAACTCTCCAATCATTTCAGATCATCTTATTATCTCCTTTGGTTAACGAATGATTAATTAGGATCTAAAGGTAGTTGATCCAGATCAATAAGGACAACTACTTGAGGTTACATCCAACAATCAAGGTGCTCTTATGATATAAGCATAAGAGGCAAATAAATAATTAGTTAAAGATAATAATTAAGATTTTTGGTTATCTTTCTTTATGTTAGTCTTTAGTGTTTAAGAGTTTCCAGTCTACGAGTCTTTATTAGTTTCTATAGAAATTCAAATTGTAATATATGTTTTGTGAGATGTTTAGAAACTTATTATCCACTAAACACCTTAAATATTTAGTTTTTTTAAGTCTTAAGTACGTAGCTATTTTTAATGTAGTGGAATATTAAAGGCTTAGTGGAGGAATCTTAATTTAGTAGATTCTCTAGCAAGTTTTCTATTCACAAAGTCTTATCCACTCAACCTATAAAAAGGAAGGCCCATGTATCATGTAAAACAGAAAAAGATTATCATATAATGAAATGCAATTTTTGAGTTTTCTTCCATTCTGAAAACTTTTTTTTCTTATGTAGAGAACAAATGCTAATCTTATCGAGGTAACTTGTGGCAATCATTTTAATCTTCTCAAGCGATCTTGTAGCTATCATGTTGATCTTATCAAAAAAACTTGTGACGATTATCCTATTCTTATCAAAGCAACTTGTAGCGATCATTCTGATTTTTTCAAGACAACTTGTAGCAGTCAAAATCAAGATTTATCACTCATCTTCTTGTATATATCATATGTTAAAATCAGAACTCTTGATATTAGAGCCACAAGCTCTTGATATCATTTGTTATTCAAGAGCACATAATTGTCATCTTTCATAGATTTTGAAAATGAAGCACTTTATAAACAAACACAAGCAATGTTTGGCTTGATTCAAGAAACATATGATTCAAGGATGAATTTCGTTTACGAAGGGGAATATGATATAAGCATATGGGTGCAGAATTAAGAATAATTGGTGTTATTGTTAAATTTGTATAGGTTGTCTATAGCCTATTTTAGAATTTCTCTGGGTATCCTTTTTATGTTGGTTTTAGTGTTTAAGGGTTCCTAAGTTAATTGTATTTTTAAATGCTTAATGATATTTTAATGCTTAGTGAGTTATATAAAGGCTCTATTTAGTTTTTCTAAAGACTTCTAAATATCTAGTGGTTGTTTTAAATGTAGCAGAACAATAAATGCATAGTAGATTATTTAGTAAGTTTTTATCCACTTAGTAATATATAATATAAAGAGGCTCAATGAGATATGTAAGAAAATGAGATTATCATATTATAAAATACAATTTTTGAGTTTTCTTTCCAATGTGAGAGGTTCCTTTTGTTCTCGTGTAGAGAATAAATTATGATTTTATGTTGTGGCGATCATTTTGATCTTATCAAGCAAACTTATGGTAATCATCCAGATTTCATCAAGACAACTTATGGTGATCAGTCTAATCTTATCAAGAAAACATGTAGTACTAAAAACCAAACTTTATCATTCATCTTTTCATCTATTCTTAAATGTGTCGTCTATATCCTTTTTTACAACAAAAAATCCAAAAATATCACAATTTTGATTCTGTTGGTACTTATCATCTTTTTATTTTCTCATCAGTCTTGCCTTCTTTGTAACATCCTACCACACAAAGTCTTATACTTAAGTCATAAAGCTGAGGTTGCAAGGTATTACGACCTCTTAAAGTAAAAAAAAAATATATATATATATATATATATATATATATATATATATATATATATATATAATGGTTGAAAGGAATTTTAACTAGAAGCCTTTGAAGAAAAGTTAAGAAAAGCGTTAAACGGAAAATTGCATCTCTTGCATAAGCGATAAATATGAGAGAAGGACTCCAAAGATACATATAGCAAGGCTTCTGACTCGGCTCGCAAAGCTAGAACCGGCCAAAGCAAATATATACATATACATATATATAACCCAAAAGAGTAACCCCAAATATATGAAAAAACATCTATTTCTACAAGTCAACATCTAACAGGGACAAAATACAAAATACAAGGGTGGAGAATCTATATACATATATACAAAGCATAAAACAAAATATAGTAATACTAGGATAGCAAATTCGCTTGCAGAGGGAACTTCAAACGCTCACCGAGGTGCATCTCGACCTGCATCTAAAAAACAATAATATCATATGGGATGAGAACCGGGGATTCTCAGTATGGTTAAGGTGCCTACATATATAATAAATAAGGTCACGGAAAAGCCATAGGCGATCCTAGAACGCCAACACTTAGATTAAAACTTAAAACTAACAATTTAAACCATAAACAAGGTGAGGTATCTAAGGATTCTTGGTTCTATCTCAATTCCTAACTTAACCCCCAAGCTCATCACCTTTTTTCCAATCCTCCAAAACACCGATGCACAAACAGACAAAACAGACAAGTTAAACACATATAGAAAGCATATACAAAAAGTAGGCAATTAGCAATTAACATGAATAATCAATTAAGCAAGCCAAGATAATGCACACTCAAACAAAGCATACAAATGCACATGATACATGTCTTTCCTATTGACCGTGAGCTCACGCGTCAGTTACTGCCAGAGGCCGACACACCCGGTAGCTAACCAGAATACCGTCGCTTGACTGCGCATCTCCAGGAGGCATAACATTGGGGGATTAGTGCCCTACCATCTTCTCTTGGAGGCATACACTAGGGGAAAATAAATCGAGGGATTAGTGCCCTACCACCTTCCCCTAGTGAGGCCGTGCCATACTGGTTGGAGGATTAGTGCCCTACCACCTTGCAGACAGAGAGAGAAAGAATGTGAGGGGAATATGTCGGAGAATTAGTGCCCTACCACCTTCCTCACATCCCACCAAAATATAATCACAAGGAATGCGGGGGATTGAATTGGGGGATTAGCGCCCTACTACCTTCTCCACATCCAACACGTCACAAAACACAGATAATGCAGGGGAAAAAGATCGGGAGATTAGCACCCTATCGCCTTTCCTACATCCCACAAAACATAATCACAAGGAATGTAGGGGAATGAATGGAGGGATTAGCGCTCTACCGCCTTCTCCACACCCTACACATCCATACCATCATCATGTTTATTCATTCTCAATTCATTAATCATATATCATCACCAATTCTACACTTCTCCAACCCCAATTTATCCTTCCAAATCTTTTTTCTCTTCCAAGTAACCTGTATTTCCTAACTTCATCTTATTACTAGGCCTATTACTAAGATCCAGGGTTAAAAGGGTGAAAATAGAAGTTTAGAGGTTTAAAATTTAGTTTTAAAACACAAAATTCATGTTTGCTGAAACAAGGGCCACGCGCCCACGCGTACACGTGGGCGGGTGAATTTCTATGCTCGCGTACGCAAACACCTTGCTTGCGTATGCGAGATACCCAACCTGAAAAGGTTGGTCGCGTCGCGTACAGGTGGCCGCATATGCAAGACATGCAGATCAGCAAAATGCTTAATGCTGCAGAATTTTCAGTTTTGCCCTCCAAACTTCTGACGCGCATAACATTTTTGTTTTAAAACATTTTTCATCCGTTCTTTAAATGACATAAACTTCACGGACCTAATTTTTATATGAAATAAGTTTGAAATAATTTGGGGACTCGGAAGCCAAGTTATGACTCGCCAAAGTTTGGCTAAAAATTAAATTTACACAAAATTCCTCAAATCTCTATTTTCAAAACCTACCAATTTCCAACCTTTTAAACCAACCAAAACCTCCCAATTCAGCATCAATCACGTTCCAACTCCTTTATTTAATCCACAACATATCAATTCTCTATTTTTATCAATCTTAACTCAGTACTTCAAGTTCAACAATACACAATATGTATTATCAATTTCTTATGTCAATTGCATCATCAACTTAACCTCCAACATGGTACCAACAACAAATTCAATATCAATAACCATTATACACACAAACCAAGTTAATCACATCAAACATACAAGCTTATATCAAAATCTCCCAATCACTAACCACATACATAATAATACAATCAATCTTAACCAATCAACCACATCAATAATTCGATTCCTATCTTAGGATCACTAGCCTAAGTTTTCATGACACATTACATATTATATACGAGAAACTAAAACCATACCTTGGCCGATTCCTCGTTAATCTCAGAACGTCACATTTGATCATCGTTCCACAAAACCCAAGGCTCCAAACCTCTCCAAACATAAAATTCAGCTACCAAATCCAAAGCTCAAGCTTCCAACTCCATAAATTTACCACTAATATATATAATTCAATCTAATATCATATAAACACCACTAAATCAATATAGGGTTTGCTATATACACAATTTCACAAGGGTTAAAGATCCCTCACTTTACCAATGGGAAATTGGGACAAGGCCTAATGATTCCGCACTACTTTAGCACACTTAACATCATAAGTCACAAAATCTCAAAGCCCAAGAACATACTATTTTCAAGACGAACGTGTGGCCGCTGACGGCTCGTCAATCGAAGCTCCGGATCAAAAGTTATGTGGATTAGAAATTAAATCAAGGGTTTGAGTGTTCTTGGCATGCAGCTCTCTCTTCTTCACCGTGTTTCCTTGAAATGAAAAGGAAAAGAGCTTGCTTTAGTGTTTTATATGCTGGGCCATGGGCCCGGTTTGGGCCCAATTCAACCAATTCGGCTCGTTTGGCTTAATCTTGGGTCAAAATATTTAAAATTAGTGTTAAAACTTATTAATTATTTCTACTCTTCTAACTTATGAAATTTAATTTTCTAACTTTTTAAATAATAATTAATTTATTGACTAATTATTTACTAATTTTACGGGTTTTACATTCTTAATTAGAAATAGGGTATGATGTCCCTTTTTAGCTGATGATATAAAAAGAGAGGAATCAGAATAAGAGAATTAGAAAAAAGGTTGAAGTCATCTTTGAAATAGCTTAATTATTCAAAATTCCCTCTTCCATGCCTTAGATAGATTCTGCAACTCAGAGGGATACTATCAAAGACATATAGAAGCATCTAGGATAACTTGTTTATGACTTTTCACTTATATGATTGTATATCATGACATATATTGTATGGTTGTTCTTATTGTTCTATTTTTTTCATATGTATTTCTCTGCATTTCTAAAGTTATATTTGTTTGTTATCATCTAAAAATGGAGATTATCAGCTCCAAGATATCTTAAAAAGTATTTTGATAATTAACAGACTCAAATATGATTTAACAATTTTATTAATGTATCAGCTAACGTCTGCTCAAGTGTGTAATGTACTAAGAAATTTTTCTTAAGTATTAAAAACAAAATTGGTACAATCTGAACCTGAGTAAACCAAAAATTAAATGGACAGAACATTAAAAACAACGACTACCTCAAAAAAAGGTTAGCTCCTTATAACCAAGACTCTGCACCTTTGAAATACAATCATCTCACTTTCACTCATAAAAATCAATGAGAGCAGGAAAATCATTTATCTCATAAAAGCGTAATAGCTTTCTGACATTCAAATTTAATGTCTATTCAAGAAACCAAGCTGTTTGGAGGAGCTTTCTTTCATAACTGAAACAAAGTATAATATAAATTTACTATTCTTAGCAAAAGGCGTTGACACAAGATAAAAAGGATTTGACTATCTACACTATTTAAGGAATATTGAGAAAGAGACTAAAAAGATGTTTTCACTAAATTTGTAATACTCTCTGTATATACAAAGTCGATCTAAACCCTTAAAGAAATGTAGAAGAACGATTCAAGAACTAAAGTTGTGTCATTTTTGAAATTCTTGTTCTTAATATATTCTATTATTTGTTCTTCTGTCATAGAAGAAATTTTAATTCTTTAAGTTGTAATCTAGTCAGTTCTTTAATTCACATTTTTATATTAGATTACATCCTTGTAATTCTAAGACTAGTTTGTATTTAGTTGTAAAGTTAAGAACATCTTTAATTTCTGCTACTTCACTGTGAGTTTCTGGATTTCACACACCTCATTATTCTATGATCTCTAGTCCTAAGAAGGTTTAAGAAAATAATATATATCTAAGATTTTTAGATTGAGTTGCGGTTTGATTTAAGTCTAGCCTAAAAAAGTTAAGAGAATATCTAAGATTTTTTTATTGGTGAAGGATCTAATCTAAGTCAATTCAAAACTTACTTTAATTCAAATGTATTAAATTAAACCTTAAATAATAAAATTCTAAATGATAGATATTAATTATGAATTGAGCTAAAAGGTTTCCTTCATTTCAATAGTATAATAATGAAAAGAAACTGAAACTCACCTCTTCAGAGATTGTCCTTGATCATAGAGGCTTTGGTTTGGATCTCCCTTTACCCTTCAGACTGCCTTTACAGAGGAGCAAGTGCTGGAGGAGTGGATTGAAAAGCTCCTGGATCAAATCGAAAAAAAGAATAGGGGTTTCTTTTTGGAGTGCCTCCATGGAATTTGGTGGGAGAGGAACAGGTTGATCTTCGATGGAATCTCCTCCAACCCAGAAGAATTCATCGAGCGCGTTGCTGCCAGGTTCTGCGAATTTCACCCACTGCAGCACCTCTACTGGGGAGTTTCAGTCATAGTTCATGAGATGCGCCACCATCAAGAGCGTACAAGCTTAATTTTGATGCATCTTATTCCAGCGATGGGGAGAGGGAAGCAGGAGCAGTAATTAGAGATGGTGAGGGAGTTATTATGGTAGCTGGCATATGGAAGCTCTCAACTGAATTACCAATCGCTGAAGCAGAGGCAACCGCTTGTCTTCTTGACCTAAAGATGGCGTTAGATGGGTGTTTTTTGATATAATCATAGAGGGAGATAATATAAATGTTATTAGGGGCCTTGGGAATGCTCGGTCTTACAAGAATAGTTTGGGCTTAATTCTTTCTAAATGCAATTATTTTTTGAATATGTTTAGAACTTTTTAGATTTCTCATGCAAAGAGAAATGAAAACCTTGTTGCACATAGTTTAGCAAAACTGGCCCTAACCAATTTAGATTCTATATGGGTGGAGGAATCTCCTCTTGAAATTTGTAACCTGGCCTATTTGGACTTGTTGGGTCCGCTTTAATCTAATACAATCTTCTTCTTCATAATAATAATAATAATAATGAAAAACTTATGAAGTTAATACATTGAAATATAAAAAGATAAACTCTCAAAATAATATTTGAAAATTTATATCTCTCATAAAAATAATCTTAAAAGACACAAATGATAAAAAAAAGTCTGCCAAAGATGTAAAAACATTACAAAAATAACAAATAAAAAAGAGGAATGTTAGGGAAGGAGGCTATCAGAATTTATTATATTTGGTTATATATAACCAATTAGATATTAATAAAAATATGAGGTAAAGTATGTTGTTAATGACAAAAAAAATTGAATTAATAGCTAAAAATAATAACAAAAAAATTATAAATTTTGATGACTATCTAAC
Source organism: Arachis ipaensis (assembly GCF_059453495.1). Lineage (NCBI taxonomy): Eukaryota > Viridiplantae > Streptophyta > Magnoliopsida > Fabales > Fabaceae > Arachis > Arachis ipaensis. The sequence continues at coordinate 26,334,369 of NC_142436.1, forward strand.
ATTTTTCTGGAAGATAAATTATAAAGACCTATTGATTATTTATCTATCTTGTGCCCTACACATGTTAAGTTTACAAATTAATTTTTTTTAATAAAAAAAATTTTAAATTTTAAATGTATTTGTTTTATATTCATTAAATAAAAATATTTAAAATTTATTATCTTTTACTAATTTTACAATTAAAATATGTCACATGTCACTCTCTCATTATAATTGAGATTACATATTTCTTTCCAAAATTAATAAGTTATCTTCTCTTCTCTCTTTTTTTTTTATATCTCTCACTCTTTTATCCATCTATCTTTCTTATATATCATTATCAATAACTAATTACAAATTTGACAATAAAATGTGTAACATATATTTTGTAATTATAATTAAAACTAAAATTAAAATTAAAATGTTAAAATTGAAATTGAAATATAGCTATATTATATTACTAATTTAACAACTAAAATATGTCACATGATATTCTCTCATTAAAATTGGGATGAAATACTTTTCTCCAAAATTAATAAATTTTCTATTCCCCATCCACTTATTTACTTCTCTCCCTTTTTCTATTTCTCTCAACCTTTTTCCTTCTATATATAACTTATAATTTATATTTTATATTATTAATTTGACGAATCAAAAAGTGTCACGAGATATTCTTTTATTATAATTAAAATAAAATCTTTTTCATTAAAATTAACAAACTCCTTCTCTTCTTCTTTTTTATCTTTCTCTCTCTTTTCTCTCTCAGTCTCTATTTCTCTCTATCTTTTTGTTCTACATAAAATAATATAATTCAAATAAATTTATAAAATTATAAGGACTACATTAAATTTATAATTAAAAAAATAATCCTATAATACTATTCACAAAAAATTATTATTATTATATGTATATTTTTTTAATTTTTTTATTTAGTTTTAAATTTTTATCACTTATCTTTTTAATATATATATTTTTATTTTTTTTCAAATATTTATTACATATAATTTAGAGAAAATACTAATGTTGTAATTTGTAACACCCCAACTTTCGGCATGTCATGACCAATGCCAAATGCTCAGGTGTTACTTGTTGTAAGGACCTACTTGGCTCTAGACTCAGATTTTATAAGCAATTGTTAATATAAACCTTTATCGGTTTAGCGAGATTAACTTACTTATCATGAAAAGATCATTTAGTTGTTTGCAAGGTTAATACTTATAGTCATATCATAGATAAATACATGGTAACAGAAAATATCATATATACATATATACAATTATACACATTGAGTTAAGTTTAGAGATACATGTCATCTATCAAAAGCTGAGTATTACACCAAGTTATATATATATATATATACACAAAAGAGGAAGTCAGCCCCAACCCTCACACGGGTTTCCTAAATTGGAACCAAACTACTAAGAGGTCCTACCCCTCTAAAAGTACTACAAAAACGAGAAAAAAGTAACATTACTGATCATCAAAAGGGAGTAGAAGATATGTCGTGCTTGACTCTGGTGTGACCCCTGAAGCATCTCCTGGAAGAAGGCCCAAGATCCCTCGGGAAGCGAATCCTCGTCGGACTCTGAATCCTCCTCCGACTCGTCATTCCAGATGGGAAAATAATCCAAAGGGTCGGCCTCCATGGCTGCTCTCACGAACTCCAGAAGGTCGTCAGACTCGATAGGCTCAGTCAGAGATGCGGGAATCGGAAGGTGCTGCGCAAGGTCCAAGTTGGTCTCATATGCGTGCGGAGCATCCAGGAAAAGTAAGTCGCGGTGTGGTCCTACCAAGAGAAAGGGGCGAGAAGAGGGGGATTGATCTCCGTCTAGGTGTAACTCGGATATCGTGAATGCGTACGACATGCCAAGGTCAAAGGGAGGGCGCTGTACAGAGACATGAAACTCGGGCTCGTATGAAATATAGATGCAGGTCCACAACGTACTCCATCTGAAGACTCCGTCCCGCGTCGGGTCCTCATAGCTTAGGATAAGGTGAAACTCATAGAAATTCTCTGCCGAACCCATCTGGGGAGGGGGGAGAAGGAAAGAGAAGAAGGGTGAGAACCTAGAGTTATCAGTAAGGTAAAAGGGGGAACCTAAGGTATCTATCTCTAAGTTATCGTGAAACAGAAAAAGAACAAACACAGAATGCATGGCACAAATATACATACAACAAGTAAATATAAATAATTCACAGGAAGTTTATATGAACAAACACAAGATGATGCATGCCTGTTCCTAGCGCAGGCCATGAGCTCATGCGTCGGTTGTCTACCCGTAACCCGATATTACTTGAGGCAAACCCCAAATATGGTCTCTTTACCGTGTTAGTTAGGCACAATTATCATCATGGACGAACCCATGTCAATTAGGATGTCTTGGCATCACGGTAAGAGATAGACTATCAATTAAGCGAACATTCCCGCATTAGCAATCTCAGACTATCAGTTAGGCGGGCACTTCTACTTTAACAATTTGGCACAAGGCCCATTCAATATACAATTCTCAACTTTCGTTTCATTCATTGTTTCTCGTTTTCTTTTCTTTTCTTTATGCCTCCATGACGGAGGAAAAATATCGGTAAAGATTTTCACAAAAATTATCACGTTGCAAGTATAGTTCTAAACCGACAATTAAACCTCAATCAATGTTTAAATTGTTTGTCACTTAAGCAAACCCAATAAAATTAATCGAAGTATTTAAATCTCGGGTCGTCTCTCAAGGAATTGCAGGGAAGTGTAGTTTATTATTGGTTATAGAAAAGTATTTTTGGGGTTTTGGAATAAGAGATAAGAAATGTAAACAACAAGGAAGTAAACTAACAATTAAGAAAAGTCCTAGCAAGGATTGATAGTTGGAATTCCTATCCCCATTATCATAGTCACTTGTGATGGTAATTTCCTTTTGCTATCACTTAGTTAACCTCTAACAATTGGAGAAAAGTCAAGTGAGCAAAATCAACTTAACTTCACTAGTCCTAATCAAAGACTAGATTTAGTGAAGTTTAAGCCAATTAGCAACTTTCAATCTGTGTGGTAGGATATTTGAAACTAAAAGTTTATTGGAAATGGTTACAAAAGCAAAAAAGGCACCAACAATTGCAACTTCAAAGAACCTCAAACAAAAAGGAACAAGATTAGGCCAAATAGAGAACTTATGAAAACAACTTCAATGGTTAAGGAGAAATAAAATTGGAATGTGACCATGAAGGATAGAAAATTTGGAACCTAACTTGAAATGTTAAAGACATAAACGAGGTTCAAAAGCAATTGGTCAAAAAAGGTCCATTTGACATAGAAATCCGTCAAATAACTTGTTGTTGCCATCAATCAAGTAATTCAGATAATGGGAAGCAAAGAAGAGGTGGAAATGCTAGCCGACCAATTCAGGAATTGAGTTTGGTAAAAACCAAATGAAACCAAAGTCAAAATGTACCAAATTCAATCCTTAAATTGGAAACTAATAGCACAAAAACTTCAGAAAAATTCGGCAGCATTCCAGCAGTAAATTGAGCGTTCCCAAATTACAAACAATCAGTAGATTCAGTCCATATGAATTCAAGATACATCAAACAAAAGCAGTAACTACAATTTCATATGAACTAGAGTAAATAATCAAACATGAGCAGCAACAGAAGTAGGAACACAATGTGTATATTGATAAGAGAAAAGCAACAGCATCATCACAATCATGAAGCAATTAAGCACTTAGCCATTCAGACAACATAAACAGCAAAAATTCCAAACCTACATCCACTACCAATTTAACTAAAACTACCTAACCACATGCAATTCTAAACTAAACAATTAAATAGAAATTAAACAAACTACTAAAATCAAAATCAAACTTAATTAATAGAAAATGACAGTGGCAGAGGGACTGGAACTAGAGGAAGATGGAAATGGGAATGGAAAGGATGGGGGAGCTAGAAGGGTGGAATGCAGTACAAGGCCATCCCAGAGGTGGCGCTGACATCGGTGGCTGAAGCAGAACCGGCATAGAAATGGAAGAGGAGGTGATTCGGGGCAGAAGGGGGTGAGCGGCCGAGAGAGAGGGAGAGGAAAGAAAAGGGAAAGAGGGGGAACGAGAAGAAATAGAAGAAAAAGGGAAGAGAAAAGGTGGTCGGCGGTGGCTGTGGGTCGCCGGACAGGTGCGGTGATGTGAGGTTGATGGTGGTGGTTATGGAGGAAAGAAGGGGAAGAAAAAGAGACGTTGGAGGGAAGAAGAGAAAGTGAACGCGAATGGGTTAGGGTTCTCGCGTCAGGGGGTTAATGAATTCAAATCCACGCGTACGCGTGGGTCACGCTTGAGTGTGGAAAAGAGAAATAGGCATCGACGCGTACGCGTCTATCACGTGTAGGTGTGAATGGAGAAAAAGGCATATGACGCATACGTGTGAATCACGCGTACGCGTAGATGAAAATTGTGCAAAACGCACAGTTGCAGCTAGGGGTGTACATGGCCCGGCCTGGACCAAAGACCCGGCCCGGCCCCGAACACTTTAGGGACTAATTTAGTGTGATTTCATCGGATCTAGGGCCGGGAAAAGGTCTCAAAAATAGACTCGGTCATTATTTCGGGTTGGGTCCGGGCCATAGCTCGGTCACCCGAACTCGGCCCGGTGGTCCGGTCATTATACACAATTAATATTTTGTGTTATTAGTGATGGATGATGGCTATTCTTATGTGGAATTTAAATATTGTAAACCTTAATATTTTGTGTTATTAGTCATTATAAGATTATAAGTTAATGTTTTATGTTTAAAATGCATAAGACTTTAGACTAATGCATAATATTGTGTTATTTGTATTGATTTAAATATTTGGTGTTATTAGACAATATTAGTATTGATTATGGTTATGCTTTAATTTTAGAGAAGGGTTGGTTCTTGTTATATTTTTTTAAGTGAATTTTACTATGTGAATTGTGAAATAATGGTTAGACATTAGGTGATTTTTACATGCTAGAGACCCGGTTTTTCCCGGTTTTCACCCGGCGCGAAGGTGCGTAGGTTTCATCGAGTCTAGGATCGGGTTAGGGTCTATACATAAGGCCCGGTTTATATTTCGAATCGGGTCTGGGTTAGGCCAAACCTGGTGTGGCCCGGCCCATGTACACCCCTAGTTGCAGCACAATTGTTGCACAACTCTCTGGAAATTTTTATTGGGGCAGCATTAAGGTACGATGCGTGCGCATCGGTCACGCCCACGCGTGGAAGGAAAAAAATACAAATGACGCGTACGTGTCAGCAACGCTTACACGTGGGTTGTATTGTGCCTCTAGCACCCCACCCGCATAGTTTCAGCGCAACTCTCTGTTCATTATGCCGGAGATTGCAACATCGCATGTCACGCGTGCGCGTCGGTCACGCGCACGCGTGAGTCCCACAAATTTTTTTTTAACTAGCAAGCTACCAAAGTAAATCCTAACATTATTAAACTGGTGAAATCACACTTAAACCAAATAAACCCAACTAATAAAATAAAAATTTAACTTATTACCAATATAAATAAAAGATAAAATAAGAAAAATTTACCATGGTAGGGTGTCTCCCAGCTAGCACTTTTAGTTAAAGTCCTTAAGTTGGACATTTGATGAGCTCCTTGTCATGGTGGCTTGTGCTTGAACTCATCTTGAAACTTCCACCAACGCTTGGACTTCCAATAAGCTCCAACATTTCCAAGTGAATTCACCAAGCCTTGATGAAGTGCTTCACAAGCTTTGAGCTCCCAAAGTTGGTCTTCTTGTATGCCCGGATCCCAAACTTTGTTTCTACACCCGTCTTTAAGTGGATCATCATTGTTCCAACTAGGTGGCAAGCAATCCAAATTCTCAATGAAGTACCAAACTCTTCTCTTAGATCCAACCAATTGATCACTAGTCCAACCCTTGCATCTAGCTCTTGAAATCTCAACCTTGATGAGCCTTGATTTGCAACTCCAACCACTAAACATCCTTCTCTTTCGCTTCATTCCACAAAGCCTCCTAAGTTGGCCATCTGTTTCAAGAATACCATACTCAAGTAGGACAGTAAAGCGAATAGAGATAAGTTTTACCCACTTAAATGAAGGAGTAGATGGCAACCTAGGTAGAGAAGTCTCCAACGATCTTGACAAAGCATATTCAACTCCCGTCCAACCTTTCCAAAGGACTTCCACCTTTTGAAAAGACTCTTCACCTTCAAGCTCTTCCTTACCGAATTCATCCAACTCTTCTCCGTCACTCAAATCATAAGTATGAGGTTGAGAGAAAGCTACCTCAGTGTTGCTTTCAATGTCATCTGGAGAAGGTTTTTCAAATGCAAGGGGTTCACTTGTGGATGCAAATTCATTACTAGGATGGCTTGATTCATTATCATCATCACCAAGGGAACTCGCCTCTTGATCTATTCCGTCCAATTCTTCATAGGGAATATGCCTTGGAGGTTGTGCACTAGCCTCTTCAACATTAATTTCAAGCTTCTTGGAGGAATACTCTACAACTCTAGATTCCCATGGAGGTTCAGCATCTCCTAAGTCTTCAACCACTTCTTCCTCTTCATTAATTATGGCTTCCTCCAATTGTTCCAATACAAAGCCACATTCCTCACTTTCCACCAGTGTTCCTAGTCTCTCCTTCATGCTACATTCTTCATTAGATTCTCCACATGTAGCCATTGGAGTGCCTTGAGTGTTGACGTGCAGTGAAGCTAAATTATCTACTACCTCAGTCAAGGTAGCTATGAACTCTAGTGTCTTTCACTGTATCTCTCTTTGCTCTTGAAGAAGAACACCAAGGGTGTCATCCATTGGAGATTGGAGTGGATATGAGGGTTCATTGCTTGGGAGGAAATGTTCATGATAAGCGGGTGGTTCATCATAATAAGGATGTGACGGTTCAACACTCTCCATCTTTTCCACTTGTTACACAACACATTCATCCGTGGAAATGCTTTGTTTGTTGCATGAGTCCCATGGGTCGAACTTTTGATGGATGGTTACTTGAAGTTGATCCATTGCTTCCTTGAGACGATCCATTGGCTCTTGTTCCACTTGGCTATCATAAGTAGGATCATATTGTGGTTGAAAGCTCATATACATTGGAGGTGGTGTATATTGAGGTGGTGGTTCTTGGGAGTAATTAGGTTGGAATTGGGATGGCTCTATGTATGGCTCATATGGCTCATAAGGTGGTTGGTATGGTGGATATGGGTTAGGGTCATAAGGAAGTGTTTGATTGTAGGTGGCTTGTGAGTATGGTGGTTCAAAGCTATGTTGAGGAGGGGGTTCATAGGCATATGGTGGTGGTTATTGATTGTCACGAAGAGGTCCACCATAGCCATTAGATGGGTATGCATCAAAGGGTGGTTCTTGCTCATAGTATGTTGGTGGAGGTTGTTGCCAAGAGGGTTGTCCATAAGCTTGAGGCTCCTCCCACCTTTGATTGTCCCATCCTTGTTGCATGTTCTCATTGTAGCTTCCATTTTCTACAACATAATTTGAACCAAACTCATAGCCAAAGGGGTGAGAATTCATAGTAGCAAGAGAAAATAAAAACAAAAACTAATAAGAAATAATGAAAATAAACTCCTAAAACTAGAAACAACTAACAAAGAAACAAAAAGGCAAACATATTGACAATATTCACAATAACCATTAATAAGGCACACATTTGCAATTCTCCGGCAACGGCGCCAAAAACTTGACGGAGAAAAAATGTCGGTAAAGATTTTCACAAAAATGATCACATTGCAAGTATAGTTCTAAAGTGATAATTAAACCTCAATCAATGTTTAAATTGTTTGTTACTTAAGCAAACCCAATAAAATTAACCGAAGTATTTAAACCTCAGGTTGTCTCTCAAGGAATTACAGGGAAGTGTAGTTTATTATTGGTTATAGAAAAGTATTTTTTGGATTTTGGAATAAGAGACAAAAAATATAAACAACAAGGAAGTAAACTAACAATTAAGAAAAGCGCTAGCAAGGATTGATAGTTGGAATTCCTATCCCCATTATCATAGTCACTTGTGATGATAATTGCCTTTTGCTATCACTTAGTTAACCTCTAACAATTGGAGGAAAGTCAAGTGAGCAAAATCAACTTAACTTCACTAGTCCTAATCAAAGACTAGATTTAGTGAAGTTTAAGCCAACTAGCAACTTTCAATCACCAATCAACAAGAGACTTTGACAACTCAAGAGTCCCCAAATTACTCAATCCAAGCTAAGAATACAAAAATATAATTTAAAATCTAACCAAGCATTTTATCAAACACTTGGTAGGCACAAAATTAGAACATAGGAAGGTAATAAGAGAATGTAAAATCTAAGACCAACAATTGCAAGGAATGAATAATAACAAATAAAGGAAGAAGTAATAAACATGAAATACCTCAAATTGCATTAAAAAGGAAATTGAATCTAACATGAAGAGTTTATAAATTAAATTGGAAAAATAAAGGCATCAACAAGAGAAAATAAACTAAGTTGCTAGAATGAATGAATGTAGAAGGGAAACTAAATTAAAACAAGATAGAAATCTGAATTTAAGAAGAAATAAAACTAAAAACCCTAAAATCTAGAGAGAGGAGAGAGCCTCTCTCTCTAGAAAACTACATCTAAAACCTAAGATTGTGTGAATGAAAAGTGTGAATGATTCCCTCCCCTTCCAGCTCCACTCTGCAGCCTCTAAGCAGTGTTTTCGGGCCTAAAATTGGGTCAAAAGCAGCCCAGAAATCGCCCACAGCATTTTCTGTTTAATGCAGCATGTGACGCTCTGTCATGCGTACGCGTCATCCACGCGTACGCGTCTCTGAACAGATTCCTGGTCACGCGTACGCATCAATTGCCTGCTGCACTGGTCATGTGCATGTGTCGCCCATGCGTGCATGTCGCTACCCACTTCTGAAATTCCCAATTTCTTGTGTTCCTTCCATTTTTGCATGCTTTCTTTCCATCCTCTCAGTCATTCCTACCCTATAAAACCTGAAAACACTTAACACACATATCACGGCATCGAATGGTAATAAGAGAGGATTTAAAATTAGTAATTTAAGGCCAAAGAAGCATGTATTCAATCATAGCACAAAATTAGGAAGGAAAATGTAAAACATGCAATTTATATGCATAAGTGTGAGAATAGTGAATAAAATCCCCTCAATTCAATACAAAATAAACTGTAAAATGGCAATTTATCACTCCACATCACCATTTACTTATACGTACCTCCGCATCACCAATTTATCATACGTACCTCTGTATCACCATTTAATTACACAGCCCTCTGCATCACCATTTAACATCAACTCTTTTAATATAAAACCTATCCTTTCCTTTTCCTTTAACTAAGGACATGTAATCTGCCAAATCTAGACATGCTCCTTTAGATTGAAATTAAAGTTTTATCATATTTAGATTTTCATTAGATTTAGTGGCAAACTTAATGAAAATTTGCTACTGCCCTAAGAAGATTTAGAAAAAATACAGCAGGCAGCTCTACTTTTGAAAAATTTATGATAAATTCAATTCTAATTCGATACTTCCAGATTTTGGTGAGAATACACTTAACATCCCTAAGTTTTAGGACAAAAAAATTCCAGATCCATAGCACCTCTTTTGGTTAATTAAATGTCAGTTGGAAGTGCTGTCCTATTTCTTTCAATTGTTTCTGAATTTTCTGTGAACAGCCCAGCTTCCAAGAGACATAACTAACTCTACAAAATAGTAATGGATATGAAATTTATACTCACTTAAAATAGACTGATATTTATTTAAAATTATTTTGGAAGCAACTCAAAATTCCAAATAAAGCAAAAGTTATAGTAGCTGGAAGTTGGTACTGCAGAACCAGAAACTAGAAAATTCTACAGCAACCACTAAATTTTAAAAATTCATATCTTCCAAACCACTTCTCCAAATTTCCTGAAATTTTTATGGAGTAATCTTGACTTCTTGAAATTTGATAGAAAAATGGGTTAATTCTAAAATCATATCTAGATTGCTCTCAGTTTTTATTTTAAGTTTCTGTCCAATCTATTTAAAAATTTCTGCAGTAAGGCTTCTTGATTTTCACTAACCAAATCCGATCCCTAAGTTCCTAACTCATACCAATTAACAATTCTCATTATTTATTACCATTTATACAAGAATTATGCCTTAATTTCGCCCAAGAGCATCAGATCTATAAACACCAAGAATTTATACGATTAACATAACATGATCACATTTTCACGACATTAAAATATGCACTACATTCAACAATAATAATTCAGCCACTTAACAGAATTTTCAGCAGCATCAATCATGTTAACGCGTCATCATCAATCAAGATTACATCTAACAATTACCCATAACTAATTTATATTCCTAACCTTGACCTCTTTTTGAAGTTAAAAATTCTATTTCTGCTTCTTTCCTGAATCAAAACCCTAGCCACACAGAATTAGAGCTTCGGCCTCTCCTCCAGGGACAAATGGCCGACCTCAGCTTGAGCAAGAGAAGAGTTCTTGTTTATGGTTACTACTGTTCTAGTAAGAATTGAAATTAGAATAGCAGTGGTGGAACAAGTGGAAGAACATAATTTCTTTCTTTGAATTTGAAGAAGAGGAAAAAGAAAAGTTGCTGGTTCTCACCCAGCAAGGATGCTTCGAAGATTCAGAGTGATGAGAGGTGAGGCGCCTTTCTTCTTGCTGCGGATGACTTCTTCCTTCCTCTTCAATTTCGTTTTGCTTCTCTTCTCTGTTCTTCTCCTTCGTTTTGTGCGTGTCTTTGGTTTGAAGAGAATGAGGATCATTAGATTTATTAGGTGGAAGAAAAGGAAGTGAGGTGAGGTGGTGCAGAGGTTTCGTGTCTTCTCCTCACTTCAACACAGCATCAACGCACGTTTGAGGAGTTGTAACCAGAGTTCCAAACGGTGCTGAGAGGAAAAGTGATTAGGGTTCGATTTGAATAAGGAAAGTTTGGTCCGGTTGAACTAGAAGAAAGAAAAAAACCGTGACTTTAAAAGGGAGGAAGAAAAATTCGGGTTAATAGTTGGTAATGCATTTAAGATAATTTCTCTACTAATTCATTACTTATGAGTTAGTAAGAGGGAGTTAATTTTAAAGGAAGTAAATTAACTATAGTGGTAATTATCTAATTACCAAGATTCGTTACTCGAAAGCACTAAAAAACAAAGTTTTAGCGCTATGTGTTTTAATTTTAATTCGTTATATATATATATATATATATATATATATATATATATATATATATATACACACCAATGCGCGTCAGCGAACGTTGTAAATAATGAAGAATCACAGGCCTCGTGGGGTAGGGTGCGTGGTTACATAATTAATAATTAAAATCAAGATTCAATTGTTTCAAAAAAAATTAATTTTGAGTTAATTTTATAACTATCAATATAAATTTTTATACTAATATCTAATTATATTTTTATATATAGAAAAAAATGTTTTTTAAAATAACAAGTATAAAAATGAATTATTTTTATTTGTGTAGTAGACTTAGCTTAATACCTAATCAAATATAAAAGTATATACATTAAATTTTTTAAATTTTAAATAATAAATATTAAAATTAATTATTATTAGTAAAAAATTAAATTCTTTTAAAAAACAATAATTAAAAAATTTATTATTTGATTTCTTTTATCTACAGAAATCCTAATTTTTTAGTCTGATGAAAAAAAAAAATTTTTGTTAAAGGTAATTTAATTCTATAAATTTTATGTATCATAATTTATAATATCAAGACAAATTTAATATAATTTTAAAAAAATTATATTCTTATAATATTATTACAGATAAAAATATTAATTTTTTATTAATAATAAATTTATTATATGTCCTATAATTAAATTTTGAGAGTACATATTAACTACATCCTTTATTTAAAGCGGATTCATTATCATTATTGATTAAAGTCGTTTAATGCATGCAAGAATATTTTACGTTGAAGGAGATAATACAAACTCATCACTCACTCGAGATTGGGCTGCGTCTGCGTGGAACGCATTTTCTTTTCTTTATTACTCTTAGTTTCGGTTAGTGTGCGTGTAACGCATTTTCATATGCTAAATGATACTCTAATATGGTGGTAAGTGAATTACTTTTAGGACCACCTACTCCTGAGATTATTATTTTAGGAATTTATATTATTACTTCTATTTTAACAGTGTCTTTTTCTTTATAAATTTATGTAAATATATAATGCAACAAGAGATTATGTGTAGAATGATATCGTAAAGAATAAGAATAAAATATCATTATTTATGATAATTTTTTCATCTAACCAATATAGCGATATATATTGTGTTTTTATTATTATGCACAATAAGAATGAAATTTCGTTAAACGGTAACAGTTCTACTAAGAAATCAATTGAGTGAAACCAACTCTAATTAATTAATTAAAAATAGGTGTCTTATAAATTAAAAAAAAAAACTTTTTATTATCTTAATTTTTTGAATTTTAAAATAAAAAATAAAAGAAAATTAACTTAATTGACTTATATTATAATTAATTTTTTAGACTTTTTCCAATAATAATAGTGTCTGTATAATTGATATATAACGATGTTATTCTCACAATTTTATTAGAAGATGAAATATTTAAGGTTATTCTGTTTGTTAACAAATGCATTTCTCACCATTTAATTTTGTGTCTTCCATCCTATTGAATTTCTATCACTTATATTGTACTGATGATGAATTGCACAATTAATAATAAAATATGTCCTAATTAATAGATAATATTTCCTAATAATATAATATATTATTTTAAAATATAGACAATTCACATAAAAAAGAGTGAGAAGATATAATTTAGAGTTGAAATTTAAATTGATATCTATTTTCAATAAGTTAGATAATTTTATATGTAATTTAATTAATTTTGAATAATGAAAATTTTGTATAAATTATTTTGCATGAATCTTTCATGGAGATTTAAGATAAGAAAGGTTTTTAAGAAGATTCGTGGAAATTCAAAATTCAAGTCCAAAATATTTGGAAAAGAATAATAAATTTTTTTAAAGAATAAGAATGGAAGGACTGAAGAAGATTTTATTTGGAAGATGTGATAGACACAACTTAGAGATGAACCTTACGACTTTCGCTTTTTATAAATAGAGTATTACCACTACAATAAAAATGGTGATTTGCGGCGGTTTATTCAGAAATTTATGGTGGTTTTAAATCACCGCGAAACAGAATTTCAGCTGTTACACAAGTGCTGTAATTGCCGTTATTTTTTAGCTAAATAGCCGCAAAAATATTGTATTGTACACTAGTAATCAATGCTTTTTCTAATTTGAATGTATTAGGTATTATTTTTTATTTTTTTTGTTATTTTTGGAATCTTTCTTAATATTACAAATTTAAATTATTTTATATCTGAAAAAATAAATTGATGGGTAAATGGCATTAGCAAAATTATTAATAAAATTTATATAATTATCCAAATATCAATAAAGTGTATTTCTTACTAAGAATTGTATAGTCAACACAAAAAAAGTACATATTTAAAAAAAAAAACTTCTACAATCATAAGATCTACTTTCCAATCTATCTCTCCAATGAATTTGTAACACCCTAACTATCAAAATGTCACGCTTCCGGCTGCGCTACTCTGATAGCTCAGACATTACGACGACTCTCATAATAATTAATACTAAAATATGAGCCTGTTTAAAACTTGAACCGAATTCTTTGGAAAACAAACATCCAGACTTACAATATAAGTTACAACACTCAGAAAATCCTATATATATATATATATATATATATATATAAATTTACAAACATCTCATATCAAAATCCTATCCCTCTTACAAGACTTGCAAAATTATAGGCGAGGGAAACATAAATACTAAAATAATACAAACAATATCGTCTAGCAGAAAATAAATAATATCTTCTGAACTTCGTCGTCCATAACCTGAAAAGAGAAGATCTGTAGGGGAGTGAGAACATCATCCTCGAAAGGGTTCTCACTGTAGGGTTGCAGAATTACTATAATAGGATACGCAAGATAAAATCGTTACAGTGATTAATAACCGCCTTATGCATCTTTTCAAAAGCAAGGGTTTACTATGAGAAAAAAAAAATCTGAAATCTTTTCTGAAAGAGGAACTGTTCATTTTCTTAGAAATTCAAAGGCCTTTCAAAAGGTTTATCTATGGTGAACCAAATTAATTTTTCATACTTTTCCAACGAGAAACATTAACCAGACATGGCCTTCGGCCCACCTCATGATCAACCATGGCTCTAAGCCCAAACAACCCAAACAACCACCAATCACCACAGTCCAACAGAGTCTCAGTCGCAAACACAAATAGGAAAGTTCAAGCACAAACAAACAGTTACAGCAAGTAGAACAATTAGCAGTTAATCACAAATAATCACAAAGGCAAACCAAGTACAATATGCACACCCAAATAATGTCACATAGATGCATATGATGAATGCCTGTCCTAGTGGCTGATGATATCATCTGTCGGTTATAAACCCAACCCGACAAGTCCTGGTAGCTAACCATTGGATTGTCCTTCTGTCGTGCATCCCCAACTCGAGTTATTCTCAATCATAATTATAATTCACATCCAACACCCTCACTGGTGTATATTCACGGGGGCGAGCTCATCCGGAACTTTCACAGTGTCCGGCCACACTTACGACATAGGGTCAACAGAGTATCGAGTCTCAACCTAGAGCACATGGTGGCTAGCCACTGCTTTCACCCAGGGAAACTCGTATCTCAGATAATTGGAAGTGCAACAATCACAATATCAATAATTCAGCATATATGCATTTATTCTCATCCATAAATCAACATTCATCTCAGACATCCGGCTTAAATTCATGATTCATAATCAGCCATCCGGCTCATAACATATTCCGCAATCAGCCATAATTCATTATCATACACAGCCATTCCGGCTCACAACAAGATAGCACTTCCACCATCCAACATCATCAAATTTATAAAATCATCGTTCAAGCCATAAATTACTTTTTCTCAATTCACTTCACTTTGAAATCAAGAATCAATTCTTTTCATCCTTGGCTTTAAATTTCCCATTCCTCAAATCATTTCAAGCTCATAAGCCACTTTTACTCAAAGTAGGTTCCCTTTTTAAAACAAAGCCACCATCGGCATCCTCTTTCCAAAACTTCCAAAACCATGGCAAATTAAAGATTTATTTTGAAATATTCAAAATCATCCATCTAACGACGGGATTTTATAACAAAAGTTTCTCGACAAAGTCTCAAGTCTTTTGGGGAGAATAACATAACTCATTTCTCAAGTTCGCTTAAAATCTTTAAAACTTTGGCTTCCTGATTTGAGTAATAAAAATAGAATCTAAACCAAACCGAGTCGTGTAATCAATTACTCCTTTCAAAACTATTTCCTTTACTCAAACAAAACTAGCTTCGATTCCATAATTAAATCTAAAGCGTTTCAAACCACTCGAAGAATCATTTTTGTTTGCTAAACCAGAATTCAAAGGATACTTTAAAGTTTGTCTAACACGTAAAAAAATGAGATTTGTCCATCGAAACCCAAATTCTTTTAAAGTCACGAAAACTCCCTCAAGGGACAATCTTTAAGTTAAATGAATAGAACCATAAACCCTTTTCACCTTTTAAAACAGCCTTAAATCATAATTCCCTTTCGAATGACTTGCACCCAAAGACATGCTATTTTTCTTACGAAATAAGGAGAAATCATAATTCTCTTTTCAATGATTCTTTTCAGAGCGTAGCTTCATCGCTTTCATATTTGATCCAAGTAAAGATAATAAAAAGTATTAAATTTACAATCCTCCAAGTAAAATAGTAAAGGCATTAAACTCATAATTTTTCAAATAACATTTCGAATAAAGACTCGAATTTTATAGGAATTTCGGCAGCATCTCCCCTAAAACTTGGATTTTTCCACCTTTTCCGGGTTCTAACCAAGCCATTCCACAACCCTCTTCAAAGGATACAAAACCAAATCAATTCAAAATCAAGTTGTTTCCAAAGATGCATCGTGTTCAGTTTTCAAGAACACCAACTCAAATTCAACTCAATTCTTAACAGAATGAACTCGATTTCAAGCTTTTATAAATTAACTTTAAAGAAGCATTTCAAGAACTGTCCATTTTACAAAACCGAACAACAACCCAGCCAATCAAGCATTCATATTCATCCAAGACAATCAACAATTATATAAGACTTATACAATCACTCAAAGATACATTTTCTCATGTCAATATCCATATATAATAATTCTAATTCATAAAATGTGGTTTTCTGAAAAGGCCCCTACCTCAAAACGCAAAACCACAGCCCAAACACCTCACAGAGTTCTTTTTGCCTCAACCCAAATTGACGGCAACCAAAACCTTAGCTCCACTTGCTCTTTCAAAAGCAGAAACAGATTTAAACGCCAAAAGTAAACTCGGATTCTAACTCCTAGAACCATTAACATTGCAAATACTTTATTACACGGAATAGAACACTAGCGCAGAACTTTCGAAACAGAAATTACTTACGGAAATAACAAAGTGAAACAACCGCAACTCCTAATCGACCTAGCAGCAGCTTCGTCAATAATTTTCGAGTGACGGCGGTGGCCCGAATCTCTCCTAATAGCAGCTGTACAACCACACAGTATCAATAATCTTCCCAAAATGTCGAAAGAACAGAAACCAGACTTAAAACTCTTACCCGTGGTGGAACTCGGCCGCAGTAGTAGCGTTTCCAAGCGCCAAAGGCGCGGTGGCACGGATGATTTTTTCCTCTGGGAATGGCTGTGACAGAATCAACTTCTTCTCCCTCTGATCACAATCCCAATAGCAACCGCAGTGGTGGTTCTGGGCAGCTCTGGTGGCAGTGGGATCCGGCAACTCGCAGGACTGATGAGCGGATAATTTATACGCTTTTTGGCATTGTTTTTAAGTAGTTTTTAGTATGATTTAGTTAGTTTTTACTATATTTTTATTAGTTTTTATTCAAAATTCACATTTCTGGACTTTACTATGAGTTTGTGTGATTTTCTGTGATTTCAGGTATTTTCTGGCTGAAATTGAGGGACCTAAGAAAAATCTGATTCAGAGGCTGAAAAAGAACTGCAGATGCTGTTGGATTCTGACCTCCCTGCACTCAAAGTGGATTTTATGGAGCTACAGGAGTCCAAATGGCACGCTCTCAATTGCGTTGGAAAGTAGATATCCAGGGCTTTCCAACAATATATAATAGTCTATACTTTGCTCGAAGATAAATGACGCAAACTGGCGTTCAACGCCAGCTTTCTGCCCTATTCTAGAGTTAAACGCTAGAAACAGGTTGCAAAGCAGAGTTAAATGCCAGAAACAGGTTATAACCTGGAGTTTAACTCCAAAACAGACTAGGCACGTGTAAAGCTCAAGTATCAGCCCCAGCACACACCAAGTGGGCCCCGGAAGTGGATTTCTGCACTATCTATCATAGTTTACTCATTTTCTGTAAACCTAGGTTACTAGTTTAGTATTTAAACAACTTTTAGAGATTTATTTTGGACATCATGACATTTTCACATTTTACATTGTATCTCTATAGCATAAATCTCTAAACTCCATGATTGGGGGTGAGGAGCTCTGCTGTGTCTCGATGAATTAATGCAATTACTTCTGTTTTCTATTCAATCACGCTTGTTTCTGTTCTAAGATACCCGCTCGTACTTAACCGTGATGAATGTGATGATCTGTGACACTCATCACCATTCTCAACCTATGAACACGTGCCTGACAACCACTTCCGTTCTACCTTAGATTGAGAGTGTATCTCTTAGCCTCCTGGTTCATGATCAGAGTCTTCGTGGTATAGGCTAGAATTATTGGCAGCCATTCCTGAGATCCGGAAAGTCTAAACCTTGTCTGTGGTATTCCGAGTAGGATCTGGGAAGGGATGATTGTGACAAGCTTCAAACTCACGAGTGCTGGGCGTAGTGACAGACGGAAAAGGATCAATGGATCCTATTCCAACATGAGTGAGAACCGACAGATGATTAGCCGTGCAGTGACAGCGCATTTAGACCATTTTTACTGAGAGGACGGATGGTAGCCATTGACAACGGTGATCCACCAACATACAGCTTGCCATGGAAGGAGACCTGCGTGCGTGAAGAAGAAGACAGTAGGAAAATAGAGATTCATAAGACAGAGCATCTCCAAAATCTCAATCTGTTCTCCATTACTGCATAACAAGTACTATTTAATTTATGCTTTTTACTCTTCATAAATATAATCACTCTTATCATTGATTTCCTGACTAAGAATTACAAAATAACCATAGCTTGCTTCAAGCCGACAATCTCCGTGGGATCGACCTTTACTCACGTAAGGTATTACTTGGACGACTCAGTGCACTTGCTGGTTAGTGGTACGAGTTGTGAAAAGTGTGATTTACAATTCGTGCACCAAGTTTTTGGCGTTGCCGGGGATTGTTCGAGTTTGGAAAACTGACGGTTTATTTTGTTGCTTAGATTAGGAAAATTTTTCTTTTTGGTTTAGAGTTTTCTGTTATTGTTTTTGGTTAAAATTTTAAAATCCTTATTTTACTTTTCTAAATTTTTTTCGAAAATTTTTAAAACTAACAACTTCATGATTTAGTCTTTTGTTTGAGTTTAGTTTCATATTTTAAGTTTGGTGTCAATTGCATGATTTTATTTTTCTTTCAATTTTTTTTTTCGAATTATATGTTTTTAGTTCTTTCTTAATCTTCAAATTGTTCTTGTTTATTTTCCTTGTTTGATCTTTAGTTTTTCTTGTTTTGTGATTTTTCTTGTTTTTCTTGTGCATTCTCGAATTATTAGTATCCAAAATATAAAAATTTTTATACATTAAATAATTTTTTTTAAAACACTTTAAATTTATAACTCAATTGGCCAGAGCGTTGTGTTTATGGTAATTGGGAATCTTCCTTTTAAAACTTTTTCAAAAATAGTTTTTCTTTGATTAAATCTCATGTCAAACTTTTAAGTTTAGTGTCTTTGGTGTTTTTGTAAGTCTTCAAAGTGTTCTTGAGGTTTCTTTGTGTTTTGATCTTAAAATCTTTAAGTTTGGTGTTCCTTGGTGTTTTCCCTCCAAAACTTTCGAAAAACAAAGAGCATTAGATCTAAAAATTTTAAGTCTTGTGTCATTTTATTATTTTTCTCTCTCCTCATTAAATTAAAAAATATCTTTTCTCTTTATTTTAAATTGAATTTTCGAAAATCACTTTTAAAAATTTAGATTTTTATTTTAAAAATCAAATCTTTTCAAATTCAAAATCTTTTTCAAAAATCATATCCAGAGTTTTTCAAATCCTCCTAATTAAGCAATTATTTTTATTTTCAAATTTATTTTTCTCTTGGTTTTCGAAATTTACATCTTAATTTATAATTATTTTATTTTAATTTATTATTTTTTTATCTTAATAATTTGGTTTATTCTACTTCAATAAAATAAAAACAAAAAAAAATATATTTTCTTTGCAATTCATATCAATTCATTTTATCCATCATGGATCTAAGTAAAAATGAACAGTCCAGAAGGACTCTGTGATCATATGCTAATCCCACTACTGCTGCATATGGGAGTAGTATCTGTATACCTCTCATCAAAGCAGGCAGTTTTGAGCTAAATTCTCAGCTCATTGTCATGGTACAGCAAAACTGCCAATATTCTGGTCTTCCACAGGAAGAACCTACTAAGTTTCTGGCACAATTCTTGCAAATTACTGACACAGTAAGTGACAAGGAGGTAGATTAGGATGTATACAAGCTGTTACTATTTTCGTTTGCTGTAAAAGATCAAGCTAAAAGGTGGTTAAATAACCAATCCACAGCAAGCATAAGAACATGGAAACAGTTATCAGACAAATTCCTGAATCAATATTTCCCTCCAAAAAGGATGACACAGTTAAGCTGAACATCCAAGGCTTTAAACAAGAGGATGATGAATCCCTTTATAATGCCTGGGAGAGGTACAGAGGGACGCTAAGGAAATGCC
Organism: Arachis ipaensis; assembly: GCF_059453495.1. Taxonomy (NCBI): domain Eukaryota; kingdom Viridiplantae; phylum Streptophyta; class Magnoliopsida; order Fabales; family Fabaceae; genus Arachis; species Arachis ipaensis. The sequence continues at coordinate 26,354,350 of NC_142436.1, forward strand.
CCTCTGAAATATTTTCAGAGTGGGTGCAATTAGACATCTTCTACTATGGGCTTACAGAAAGAGCTCAGATATCTCTAGACCACTCAGCTGGTGGATCTATACACATGAGAAAAACTATTGAAGAGGCCAAAGAGCTTATTGATATAGTTGCCAGAAATCAGCATCTGTACATAAGTAGTGGGTCCTCCATAAAAGAAGAAGCCAAAGCAGTGTCTACTGAACTTGGTCCTCCAGAACAAATTGATGAACTCAATCAACAATTGTGTTTTCTAACAAAACAGCTAGCAGAATTCAAGGAGATGCTACAAGCCACTAAAAATGCTAATAAAAATATGGAAGCACAATTGAATCAAACAAAATAGCAGTTATCAAAGTAGATAACAGAAGAGTGCCAGGCAGTCCAATTAAGAAGTGGAAAAACATTAAATACCTCACTTCAGAGCAGCAGAAAGCCAAGAAAAGAACAACTGACAGAGGATGAGCAAAATATTATCCAAAATCCCTATGAGGACAGTAAGAGCCCAGAGAGGAACAACTCTGGCATTCAAATGCCAGAAAAGGATGCAAAGTTGGCGTTAAACGCCCAACCCATGCGCAGTTATGGCGTTCAAACACCAGAAACAAGTAAGGAGCTGGCGTCAAACGCCCAATGGAAGCTCAGTTCTGGCGTTCAAACGCCAGAAACAGGTAAGAAGTTGGCGTCCAACGCCAATCAAGCTTCTAACCCTGGCATTCAAACGCCAGTGAGGGATCAGACACACACAAGTGCTGACAGCAACCCCTCTAAAAAGGCTTCTCCAACCACCTCTGTAGGAAATAAACCTGCAACAACTAAGGTTGAGGAATACAAAGCCAATATACCTTATCCTCAAAAACTCCGCCAAGAGGAGTAGGATAAGCAATTTGCCCGCTTTGCAGACTATCTCAGGACTCTTGAAATAAAGATTCTGTTTGCAGAGGCACTTGAGCAAATACCCTTTTATGCCAAGTTCATGAAAGAGATCTTGAGTCATAAGAAGCATTGGAGAGAAACTGAAAGAGTTCTCCTCACTGAAGAATGCAGTGCAGTCATTCTGAAAAGCTTCCCAGAAAAGCTTAAAGATCCTGGGAGCTTTATGATACCATGCATATTAGAGGATAATTGCACCAAGACAGCTTTATGTGATCTTGGGGCAAGCATCAACCTAATACCTGCATCCACTATCAGAAAGCTTGGTTTAACTGAAGAAGTCAAACCAACCCGGATATGTCTCCAACTTGCTAATGGCTCCATTAAATACCCATCAGGCGTGATTGAAGACATGATTGTTAGGGTTGGGCCATTCGCCTTCCCCACCGATTTTATAGTGCTGGAAATGGAGGAGCACAAGAGTGCTATTCTCATTCTAGGAAGACCTTTCCTAGCAACTGGACGAACTCTCATTGATGTCTAAAAGGGGGAAGTAACCCTGAGAGTCAATGAGGACGAGTTTAAGTTGAATGCTGTCAAAGCAATGCAGCATCTAGACACACCAAAAGACTGCATGAAAGTTGATCTTATTGACTCTTTGGTAGAGGAGATCAACATGGCTGAGAGTCTCAAATCAGAGGAATTGAAAGAGCCTCTGAAACTTCCTCAGGAAGAGGAAAAACCTCCTAAACTCGAGCTCAAACCATTACCACCATCCCTGAAATATTCATTTCTGGGAGAAGGTGACACTTTTTCGGTGATCATAAGCTCTGCTTTAAATCCTCTGGAAGAGGAAGCGGTACTTCAAGTGCTAATGACACACAAGACAGCTCTTGGGTGGTCCATAAGTGATCTTAAGGGCATCAGCCCAGCAAGATGCATGCACAAGATCCTATTGGAGGACGATGCTAAGCCAGTGGTTCAACCACAGAGGCGGCTAAATCCAGCCATGAAGGAAGTGGTGCAGAAAGAGGTCACCAAGTTATTGGAGGCTGGGATTATTTATCCTATTTCTGATAGCCCCTGGGTGAGCCCTGTCCAAGTTGTTCCCAAAAAGGGAGGCATGACAGTAGTTCATAATGAAAAAAATGAACTGGTTCCTACAAGAATAGTTACAGGGTGGCGCATGTGTATTGACTACATAAGGCTCAATACAGCCACGAGAAAGGATCATTTTCCTTTACCATTCATAGACCAAATGCTAGAAAGACTAGCATGTCATGATTATTACTGCTTTTTGGATGGCTATTCAGGCTACAACCAAATTGTAGTAGATCCCCGGGATCAAGAGAAAATAGCATTCAAATGTCCATCTGGAGTATTTGCCTACAGAAGGATGCCATTTGGCCTGTGTAATGCACCTGCAACCTTTAAGAGATGCATGCTCTCTATTTTCTCTGATATGGTGGAAAAATTTCTGGAAGTCTTCATGGATGACTTCTCAGTATATGGAGACTCATTCAGCTCCTGTCTTGATCACCTGACACTGGTTCTAAAAAGATGCCAAGAGACTAACCTGGTTTTAAACTGGGAAAAATGTCACTTTATGGTGACTGAAGGGATTTTCCTTGGGCACAAGATTTCGAACAAGGGAATAGAGGTGGATCAAGCTAAGGTAGAGGTAATTGAAAAATTACCACCACCTGCCAATGTTAAGGAAATCAGAAGCTTTCTGGGGCATGCAGGATTCTATAGGAGGTTTATAAAGGATTTTTCAAAAATTGAAAAACCTCTGAGCAACCTGCTAGCTGCTGACACGCCATTTGTGTTTGACACAGAGTGTCTGCAGGCGTTTAAAACTCTGAAAGCTAAGCTGGTCACAGCACCAGTTATTTCTGCACCAGACTGGACATTACCATTCGAACTAATGTGTGATGCCAGTGACCATGCCATTGGTGCAATATTGGGGCAGAGGCATGACAAGCTTCTGCATGTCATTTATTATGCTAGCTGTGTTTTAAATGATGCCCAGAAAAATTACACAACCACAGAAAAAGAATTACTTGTAGTGGTTTATGCCATTGATAAGTTTAGATCATATTTAGTAGGATCAAAAGTGATTGTGTACACTGACCATGCTGCTCTTAAATATCTACTTACAAAGCAGGATTCAAAACCCAGGCTCATAAGATGGGTGTTGCTTCTGCAAGAGTTTGATATAGAAATAAGAGACAGAAAAGGAACAGAAAACCAAGTGGCTGATCATCTGTCCCGGATAGAACCAGTAGAAGGGGCGTCCTTTCCTTCTATTGAGATCTCTGAAACCTTTCCGGATGAGCATTTGTTCGCCATTCATAAAACACCATGGTTTGTAGACATTGCAAACTATAAAGCTGCAACGTTCATACCCAAGGAGTACAGCAGGCAACAAAAGAAAAAATTAATTACTGATGCAAAGTACTACTTGTAGGATGAACCCTATGTCTTTAAGAGATGTGCAGACGGAATAATCCGTAGGTGCGTGCCTAGAGAAGAAGCACAGAAGATCTTATGGCATTGCCATGGGTCACAATATGGAGGCCATTTCGAAGGTGAGCGAACAGCCACCAAGGTCCTCCAATGTGGCTTCTATTGGCCTACCCTCTATAGAGATTCCCGAGAGTTTGTACGTAACAGTGATAGTTGCCAGAGATCTGGTAATCTGCCTCATGGTTACGCCATGCCTCAACAAGGAATCTTGGAGATTGAGTTGTTTGATGTATGGGGTATTTGACTTCATGGGGCCTTTCCCACCATCATACTCAAACACTTATATTCTGCTGGCAGTTGACTATGTATCCAAATAGATAGAGGCCATTGCCACACCCACTAATGATACTAAGACAGTGCTGAAGTTCCTCCAGAAACATATCTTCAGCAGGTTTGGTATCCCTAGAGCACTAATTAGTGATGGGGACACTCACTTCTGCAACAAACAGCTTTACTCTGCTATGGTTCGGTATGGAATTAGTCACAAGGTGGCAACTCCATATTATCCATAGACAAACGGGCAAGCTGAAGTTTCTAATAGAGAACTAAAAAGAATCCTGGAACGGACTGTAAGTACCCGTAGACAGGATTGGGCGAGAAGCTTGGATGATGCTCTGTGGGCTTACAGAACAGCATTCAAGACTCCTATAGGGACCTCTCCATACCAGCTTTTGTATGGTAAGGCCTGCCATCTGCCCGTGGAACTGGAGCATAAGGCCTACTGGGCAACCAGATTCCTAAACTTTGATGCCAAATTAGCTGGAGAAAAAAGATTGCTCCAGCTGAATGAGCTAGAGGAATTCAGACTCACTGCTTTCGAAAATTCCAAGCTTTACAAAGAGAAAGCAAAAAGGTGGCATGACAGAAAGCTGTCATCTAGAGTCTTTGAACCAGGACAGAAGGTTCTGCTGTTTAACTCTAGGCTCAGGCTATTCCCCGGGAAACTGAAATCCCGGTGGAGGGGACCATATGTGATTACAAGTGTGTCACTATATGACTATGTGGAGCTTCAAGACATCGATTCTAATAAGAAGTTCATTGTTAATGGACAGAGAATCAAGCATTATATTGAAGGCAATGTTGAGCAAGAGTGCTCAAGGCTGAGGCTAGATTAAAAGCTCAGCAAGGTCCAGCTAACGACAATAAAGAAGTGCTTGCTGGGAGGCAACCCAGCCATTAGCAAAGCTTTTTATTTATTTATTTATTTAGTTTTAATTATACAAGTTTAATATAAATAATCTTCAAGGTAAAGAATCAATTGCATAAGTTCATAGGGTTACAGAAGGATTCAGAATACAAAATAGGAAAAAGGAGCTCACTGGCAAGAAAACGCCAGTAAGAGGTATATTTGGGCATTAAACGCCAGAATGGGCACCATTCTGGGCGTTTAACGCCATACCTGCAGCATCCTGGGCGTTCAGAAAAACGTCCAGTGACGAAAAATTTCTGGCGTTTAACGCCAGCCAGAAGCAACAGCTGGGCGTTAAATGCCCAAAAGAGGCTACAGATGGGCGTTAAACGCCCAAAACAAGTAGCAGTTGGGCGTTTAACGCCAGGATTGTGGAGGGGAGGAAGTTTTTGTTCCCAACTTGGATTTTTTTTAAATTTTCATATTTCCATCCATTTTTCTTGCATAAACATGTTCCCATACTTTCATTCTTCAAACTTTTTTTTAAAAAAAAAATTTTTTTAAATATCTTAATCCTAAAATTAAATCTTTCTCAATTCTTCTTCAACCTCTTCTCAAATCTTTTTTTCAAAACAAATCTATCTTTTTCAAAAAAAAAATTTTCTTTTCTCAAACTCATCAATATCTTTCTCAAATCTTCACAATATTTTTAGAACAAATCTATCTTTTTCAAATATCTTTCATATCTTCTCAATTTTAAATTACATCTTTTCCTATCTTACTTATCTTTTCCAAATCACATTTTCTATCATATTTTTTTAAAAGATTTTCGAAAACCACCCCCTCCCCTTTAAATCCTCGTTCGGCCTCCCCCCTCTTATCCACAAATTCGAACTTGACTCTCCCTCTATCCCTCTCCTTTCTTTTCTTTTGCTTGAGGACAAGCAAACCTCTAAGTTTGGTGTGTTTATCCGTGATCACTAAACCAATACCCACCAAGATCATGGATCCTAAGGGAAAACAAACCAACTCAAGAGGCAAGAAAGAGAATATTCCAAAACTACTTTGGAATCAAGGGAAGTTCTTAACCAAAGAACATTCAGACCATTACTACAAAATAATAAGTCTAAGGTCAGTGATCCCGGAAGTTAAATTCGATCTGAAAGAAGACGAATATCTGGAGATCCAAGAGCAAATTCGAAACAGGAGTTGGGAAGTCCTAGCTACTCCTGAAACAAAGGTGGGAAGAAACATGGTTCAGGAATTCTACTCTAATCTGTGGCAGACAGACAGGCAGAGAATAGCTGGAACCGCATTCTATGACTATCAAACTCTGGTCAGAGGGAAGATTGTTTACACCCACCCTGACAAAATAAGGGAGATCTTCAAGCTGCCTCAACTGCAAGATGACCCAGACTCCTTTAATAGGAGAATGATGAGACCAAATTAGAGCTTAGACAAAATCCTAGAGGACATATGCCTCCCTGGAGCCAAATGGACAACCAACATAAAGGGTGTCCCAAACCAACTCAAAAGAGGAGATCTCAAACCAGTCGCCAGAGGCTGGCCGGACTTCATTGGGCTCTCTATACTGCCCACTAGCAACCGCTCTGAAGTCACCATCAAAAGAGCAGTGATGATTCATTGCATTATGCTGGAAAAAGAAGTGAAAGTTCATCAGCTGATTTCTTGTGAGCTTTACAAAATTGCAAACAAGAACTCCAAAGATGCCAAATTGGCTTATCTAAGCTTGATCTCCCTGTTATGTAAAGATGCTGGAGTAAAAATGGGAGTAGATGAGTATATTTCAGTTGAACAACTAATCACCAAAAAGTCAATGGAAGGACAAGTGCAGGACGACCCCATCAAGAGGAGGGCACAGGAGTTCCTCCCGAAAATTCCTCAATTTGAATACTGGGGGCGCCTAGAAGCATCTATCACCAAGTTGCAAGAAGCTATGGATCAACTGAAGGAAGAACAGCAAAATCAAAACAGCATGCTCTGCAAACTACTTAGGGAACAAGAAGAGTAAGGGCGTGAACTGAAAGAACTGAAGCGCCAGAAGCTATCTCTTGAAGGGCCAAGCACCCCACAGACTAAAGAGGCATCTACCTCCCAAAGCAAAGGTTGTTGAGTCCTAACTCTGTGATAACCTTTTATATATTTTAAGAGTATATGAATATTAAAATTAGAGTCATTTGTCTTTATGTCTTTAGTTTCTTTTCTTTTATTACTAAGTGTCTGCTTTTATGCCTAATTTATATTATTTTCATTAAATAATAAATAAAAATTAGAGTCTATGCCTTAAAGTTATGAACATCCTATGAATCCATCACCTTTCTTAAATGAAAAAATGTTTTAATTACAAAAGAACAAGAAGTACATGATTTCGAATTCATCCTTGAAATTAGTTTAATTATTTTTAATGTGGTGACAATACTTTTTGTTCTCTGAATGAATGCTTGAACAGTGCATATGTCTTTTGATATTGTTGTTTATGAATGTTAAATATGTTGGCTCTTGAAAGAATGATGAAAAGGAAAAATGTTATTGATAACTTGAAAAATCATAAAATTGATTCTTGAAGCAAGAAAAAGCAGTGAATATAAAAGCTTGCGAAAAAAAAAAGCAGAAAAAGCCAATAGCCCTTAAAACCAAAAGGCAGGGGTAATAAAAAGGATCCAAGGCTTTGAGCATCAGTGGATAGGAGGGCCCAAGGGAATAAAATCCTGGCCTAAGCGGCTAAACCAAGCTGTCCCTAACCATGTGCTTGTGGCGTGAAGGTGTCAAGTGAAAACTTGAGACTGAGCAGTTAAAGTCAAGATCCAAAGCAAAAAAAAAGGAGTGTGCTTAAGAACCCTGGACACCTCTAATTGGGGACTTTAGCAAAGCTGAATCACAATCTGAAAAGGTTCACCCAGTTATGTGTCTGTGGCATGTATGTATCCGGTGGTAATACTAGAAAACAGAGTGCTTAGGACCATGGCCAAGACTCATAAAGTAGCTGTGTTCAAGAATCAACATACGGAACTAGGAGAATCAATAACACTATCTAAATTCTAAGTTCCTATAGATGCCAATCATTCTGAACTTCAATGGATAAAGTGAGATGCCAAAACTATTCAAGAGGCAAAAAGCTACTAGTCCCGCTCATCTGATTGGAGCTAAGTTTCATTGATATTTTGGAATTTATAGTATATTCTCTTCTTTTTATCCTATTTGATTTCCAGTTGCTTGGGGACAAGCAACAATTTAAGTTTGGTGTTGTGATGAGCGGATAATTTATACGCTTTTTGGCATTGTTTTTAAGTAGTTTTTAGTATGATTTAGTTAGTTTTTACTATATTTTTATTAGTTTTTATTCAAAATTCACATTTCTAGAATTTACTATGATTTTGTGTGTTTTTCTATGATTTCAGGTATTTTCTGGCTGAAATTGAGGGACCTGAGAAAAATCTGATTCAGAGGCTGCAAAAGGACTGCAGATGCTGTTGGATTCTGACCTCCCTGCACTCAAAGTAGATTTTTTGGAGTTACAGGAGTCCAAATGGTGCGCTGTCAATTGCGTTGGAAAGTAGACATCCAGGGCTTTCAAGAAATATATAATAGTTTATACTTTGCTTGAAGATAAATGATGCAAACTGGCATTCAACGCCAGCTTTCTGCCCTATTCTGGAGTTAAATGCCAAAAACAGGTTGCAAAGCAGAGTTAAATGCCAGAAACAGGTTACAACCTGGCGTTTAACTCCAAAAACAGCCTAGGCACGTGTAAAGCTCAAGTCTCAGTCCCAGCACACACCAAGTGGGCCCCGAAAGTGGATTTCTGCACTATCTATCATAGTTTACTCATTTTCTGTAAACCTAGGTTACTAGTTTAGTATTTAAACAAATTTTAGAGATTTATTTCGGACATCATGACATTTTCACGTTTTACATTGTATCTCTACGGCATGAGTCTCTAAACTCCATGATTGGGGGTGAGGAGCTCTGCTGTGTCTCGATGAATTAATGCAATTACTTCTGTTTTCTATTCAATCACGCTTGTTTCTGTTCTAAGATACCCGCTCGTACTTAACCGTGATGAATGTGATGATCCATGACACTCATCACCATTCTCAACCTATGAACACGTGCCTGACAACCACTTCCGTTCTACCTTAGATTGAGAGTGTATCTCTTAGCCTCCTGGTTCATGATCAGAGTCTTCGTGGTATAGGCTAGAATTATTGGCAGCCATTCCTGAGATTCGGAAAGTCTAAACCTTGTCTGTGGTATTCCGAGTAGGATCTGGGAAGGGATGATTGTGACGAGCTTCAAACTCACGAGTGCTGGGCGTAGTGACAGACGCAAAAGGATCAATGGATCCTATTCCAACATGAGTGAGAATCGACAGATGATTAGCCATGCGGTGACAGCGCATTTGGACCATTTTCACTGAGAGGACGGATGGTAGCCATTGACAACGGTGATCCACCAACATACAGCTTGCCATGGAAGGAGACCTGCGTGCGTGAAGAAGAAGACAGTAGGAAAGCAGAGATTCAGAAGACAGAGCATCTCCAAAATATCAATCTGTTCTCCATTACTGCATAACAAGTACTATTTAATTTATGCATTTTACTCTTCATAAGTATAATCACTCTTATCATTGATTTCCTGACTAAGAATTATAAAATAACCATAGCTTGCTTCAAGCCGACAATCTCCGTGGGATCGACCCTTACTCACGTAAGGTATTACTTGGACGACCCAGTGCACTTGCTGGTTAGTGGTACGAGTTGTGAAAAGTGTGATTTACAATTCGTGCACCAAGGACCCAGATAGATAGCGTACCACAGCAGTAGTGGCTCTAATGGTTCAACAGTAGCTCCAACAGGGAAGTGGCATTCTTGTCATATTTTTTAACCCAGGAGCAATGGCGGAGCAGCGTCTTCTTCCTTGTACACATAGTAGCAGCAACTTCCTCTGATGGCAGCTTGGACAGTGGACTCTACCCACGGTGGACCCAACCGCGGCGACAGCAGCTTCCTCTTGCAGCGACACGGATGGCAGTGGCGACCATGGAGGCTTCAGCGACGGTGACCAGCCCCAACAGAGCTCCTCTGTCATGTCTTTCCTACTCTGCGAACTCCCATCTCTCTCTCTCTATGTGTTCGTCGGCAGTGACAGAAATGGCAGCCACAAACCCTAGCGGCGGCGGGTCAACCGCGATGGAGGCACGGTGGCGACGACTGGGCACGGCCCGGTCTCTCCCTCCTCCCTCTTCTTCCCTCGCGGCAGCTCTCTTCTCTCACCTCGAACCTGACTTGCGATGGCAGGCTCAACAGTGACCGGCATGATGGCTGCGATAGTAGGGCACGGCACGGCGGTGAGGCGCGACGCTCTTCTTCCTCCTCGGTCAGACGACGGCATGATGGCGGCGGTGAGCCCAGCACACTGGCGCGAATCTTCTTCCTCTCCTCCTCCCTCCTTCCGCGGCCCCTTCCCCTTTCCCTTTCCCCATTCTTTCTTTTTCTTTCATTGATGGTAAAAGGGAAACTCTATGTGCGTTGCTGCTACTGGGTTTACGGGGGAGGGTTTCCGTGGCTGCTAGGGTTAGAGGGGATTAGGGTGTTGAGTAAAATTAGGGTTATGGGTAGTTTTGTAATTTCAAATAAAATTAGGAATAATATAGTAATTGAAACCCAAATTAAATCCAACACTAATTATATATAGAAAAATACTATTTGCTCATCAATTTTACAAATTATTTTCAATAAAATGTTCAAATCTAAAAATTAGAAATAATATACTTAATTTCTTCATTTTCCAAAACAGCAGTATTAATAAATAAAATATTAATTATTTAATCCAAATCATATAAAATTCTTATTATTTCATAACTATCAACTTTATAATTTAAATATAGAAAATAATTCAATAATTGTAAAATTAGATAATAATCTTAATTTATTTCAAATTCAATTAATCGAAACTTGCTTTAATTTTCTTTAATAAAGAAATTTCTGAAATTAAAGCTACAAAAATACTGAATTTGAAATTAGCTCATGATAGCCCTTTTTCAAAAGTTCTGGGTCTTACAGAATTCATCCATGCGGCAATGTCTGGTGGCAATTTTCCACTTTGCCCTTGAATTAGACATCTCGGGGTACTCTCCACTGCCTGCATCTTTATCTTCCCGGCTGTTACTTCATCTTCCACTGCCTTCCTTTTTAATTTTTCGGCCGCCAACTTTGCTTGTAGTTCAAGTAGCACCCTTTGGGTCTCTTCCCATTGAGCTCCATTACTCGGTTGATGGGAATTCATACCGAAGACTTGACTAGAAATTGGTCCCAAACCCATGACATGCACTCTACCCGAGTGCTCCTTTCCGAGAGCTTGAACAAGCGAATCATTCTGAGACAACATTCTAGAGGATTCATCATGTTGCTCAAATCCGCAATTCTTTCCTACACACATAGATAAGCAAACATAAGCATTTATTAGCTGGTTGCTAACCGCATAAATGTCTAATACAATTTTAAAAAATAAAACCTATAAGAAATAACTTAGCGATTCTCAACACATTACTTACACCAATAAACCGAGCTGCATTATGGATATAGGAGCCATTTGGTCATTTGTGCGTTAAGGCCCACAACTCTCCTCTACCAACTCTCCTTCTTTGTCGTTAGTGCAAAATTTATAACCCACAAACTAACCGGCAAGTGCACCGGGTCGTACCAAGTAGTACTTCAAGTGAATGAGAGTTGATCCCACAAGGATTGATGGATCAAGCAACAATGATTGAGTGATTGGCTTAGTCAGACAAATAGAAAATGGTGTTTTGAGAGTTCAATTGCATCAAACAGTAAATTCAGAAAATCAGACAGCAAGCAGTAAATGATTTGTGAAATATATGGAGAAAACAGTTAAGGCTTCAGAGATATTTATTTTCCAGATTAACTTTTTTTACCAACTATTTTAATCATGCAAGATTCAATTCATGGCAAACTATATGTGACTAAACCCTAATTTTTTAGACCTTTTTAGTCTCCTCTAACCTTCATCAACCGCCAATTCTTTGATCACTTGATTCCAATTAGAGGGTTAATAAGTTCAAAACTAGTTTATGTGCCACAGAAATCCTAATTACCCAAATATAAGAGGATTATATGTCACATATCCCGTTAAGTCCAGATAATTAGAGATTTAGGAGAAATTATTTTCAAGCTGTTGTTCAAGCAAAGAGCTTTTTCAAGTTTTACAAGAACTCAGTTAGAACAAGGGTCATACTTCCGTTCCACCCAGATTCATAAGATAAAGAACGAAAACAATTCTTGAAATTGAAATCAATACATGAATTAAAATAGAACAGTAATAGTATTAATCCATAGAATAAACAGAGCTCCTAACCTTAACAGTGGAGGTTTAGTTGCTCATGGTTCAGAGAGAAAACTAGGGTTCTGTAAAACTATAAAGTGCGGAATGAGGTATGAGAGAAGAGATGAGAGCCCGAAGGGCTGATTCTTTTTCATTTTATATATAATCCTAATTAATGTAAAATATATTTTCTAAAACTAAATAATATCTTTTCCTATTTTTAAATAAAATAAAAGTTTCAATCAAAATATAAAATAAGATCTTCGAATGCTTCTTGTTGCGTGGGGACCATGGCAAGTATTAAGGCTGGCGTCTAACTTCACAATTGTGAAGTTAGGCGTGAAGGGAGCAGCAAGGTTTGGACGCAGGGATTGCGCCTTGGTGCCTAACTTGGGAAAAGCCAAGTTAGGCGCCACTTATACAGCATGCTTTTGGCGCTTTGGCGCCTAACTTGGAGAATCCCAAGTTATTAGGCGCCACCCTTGCCGAATTTATGGGGAAGAAGCGTACACTATTATACATCGTTGGAAAGCTCTAGAAGTTAGCTTTTCAATGTTGCTAAAACCACATCAATTGGACCTCTGTACCTCGAGTTATTCTTGTTAGGGTGTAGGGAGGTCAGGGTTGACAGCATCATTCACTTTCTTCTCTTTTTCTACAGAAACTCCATCAAATCCATCCGAATGCTACCTGAAATAAATAGAATTGCACATGGCTCAAAATAGCATCCATAGTGACTAAAATATATTTAAATCTTGATTAAACTCAAAAATTTGAATGCAAATTCACTAAAAAAAGATAGGAAAGATGCTCACGCATCACAATACCAAACTTGAATTGTTGCTTGTCCTCAAGCAACCAAAACTAATATAGACTTAGGATGTGAATTTGTATGAGAAGTGAGTGTTCAATTAAGCTTCTGTCTCTTCTTAAATTGGGGGTTTATACACTACAATCCTGAATAGTCTTGGCATCTCACTATTCTTTGAATTAGAGGAATGTCACTGTCATTTGGAGTGAGAATTTGGATAATATTATGAATTCTCTGGCCTTGATACTTTGGTTTAATCCTTGAACACATCAAAACTTCCTTTATTCTCTTTTCTTTGGTGCTTTGCACATTGAGTTTAGTCGTGACTTTAAATGCTTTGTCTCAAGTTGCACTTGACACAAAAACACCACTAGCACTTGACTGGGGAACTCTCTTTTGGTTATAATTTTTCTTTCAGTTACTTCTAGACAGTGGTGCTCAAAGCCTTTGGCATACTCTGTTAAATGCACTTGATCTCGACTCTTAGTGCTCTGTCTCAAGGATTACTTAACACATTTATACCACAAGCATATGACTAGGGAAACAACTCTTTGAGCTTTTAATCATGTATGACCTCCCTACTCATTAATGCTCAGAGCCTTGGACCTTGCTTTTATTTTTCTTTTTGCTGTTTCTTTTGCTTCAAGGATTAAGCTTTTATTTACTTCAGAGAATTCATAATAGTTCTCTAAATTCTTGTTTCTCATACATCAACATCCTTTGATTCAAATTCAAAGATGCACTGTGCATATCATGCATTTAGAATCACAGATAATACCACCACATTTAACTAAATAAGACTACTCTTTAATAACAACTCAATTTTTTATGCAATACATTACTTCTTTTCTTTTTCTTTTTAAATTCAAGCTTAGTGAATGGTACATGAGACATCTCTTCAATTAAAAGATAAATAACTGAAATTTCAAAATAACAGAATTAAACTAGAACCTAGGACTTAGAATTACTAAAGATCATGCAGACATTCAAGTAAAATAACAGAATTAAACTAGAACCTAGGACTTAGAATTGCTATTGATTCGATATACACTTATCTATATAAAACTTTGAAAATTCCTTATACAGTTTAACAACTATTTATTTCTAATACCTCGCCTGTACTTTTACTGGTTTACGGAACTACACTTACTTTAAATACAATTTGACTTTCTAATAATTTTACTACAGTTCCAATGCATATCCTTATTTGAGTATGTATTTAGGTATCTTTCAAAATCCTGGAAAGAAAAGATTTTTTGCTTTTATTCCGGTTGATTTTCGTTTGATAAACCTCACCTAATTTATTTTTTATTTGAGATTGGTTTAGTATACTACATTGTTTATGCTATTGTTGTTCCTTTGAAAATATTGGACTCATATCTTTCCTTCCTAGGAACGGATTTGTTCTTTTTTAAGCTTTCCACCTCTATGAACATCATACTTGATTCTGTTTTAATCATTCTTCTACCTCTTGTGAGCACTACCATCAATCTCAGCTTCACTTCTCTTGTGAATGTCACCCTTATATGAGTCAGCTTGATTTGTTTCAATTTTGTGCATCATTTATCCTCTTATTGTTTTTGCCAGAGTTCTTAGTCAAAGATTTTTTCTTAAGAATTGCTATTGATGAGTTGATCCCTTTTAGTACGTCCTAATCTTCTTGAATGTCCTTCGGAGATGGTGATTTCAAGTATACTTTTGGAGTCTTGTTTTGAACTTTTTAAAGACGTTTTGATTCCTCTTTAAGGATATTGTAAGTTAAATTTTTCTGTTGCTTGATTGTAATTAAAACCATTCTTCTTAAAGTTGGCATGCGCTATTTTAAATGAAGTTTTGAAAAGCTTCCTTATTTAGTAGAAACTGTCCATTTGTAACGCACTACTTATTTCTTTTACTAACTTATCGGCAATTTTTCTACCTCGGATTTTCTTTTCTAAATAGAGTTTAACTTTCTCTTTCGTCCTTGCTATAATTTTTATACACACTTGTTTGAATATGAACTTTGAGAATTTTTGAACAAGCAATTGGTTTTCTTCCAAGATTTATGATTACTTTTGGTTAGGTTTTGCACCTTACTATCTAAAATATTTGGGAAAATATTTTTGTTCTTAGCCAAATCGGTGTTCATTTTGTTTTAAAACTCTACATAATCTACTTCAACATGAAATTGTATTAAAGTAAAGCCACGTTTATGCTTTTGTTATTCTCTTGAAGAATGTTTGTTGCTTAACTTTTCTTTTAGACTGCGAAGTGATTTTCCACAGGTTTTCGATTCTTTTATGAACAATGTATTCGGAAGTATTTTTAATCGTGCTCTTGAGTTCTGTGAGCTTTGTCTTGGGTTTGAAATATTCTTTTCTGTAAACCTCATACTTCTTCGACTCAGCTTGAATTTGTTTCAAATTAATGCACTGTTTTTCCTTCACATTGATTCTATCGAATTTCTTTGATTCAAGAATTATCATTAAAGTTACCAATTGAATCCTTTCCTGCAATCTTCATTCTTGTGCATCCTATTTGTTTGTAATTTCATTCATTCTTTTAAGTCCTTACGAGTAATGTTCTTGTCACTTGTCTTTCATTTTTAAAATCTTGTGTCCTAAGTAAACTCGAGATTTGTTTGTGTCACGTACAATCTTTAGATATAACAAGCGACACGTTAGTTCTTAGGACACGGTTGTGGTGGATGCAGAAGGTGAAGCCTGTAAGCGTGCGATGCCACGGAATGTTGTAGAGCTTTGTTTTTACGCAAAAAGGTTTTGTTAATATTGGGCTTGTGACCGGTAGTGATGTGCGACGTGATTGATGGGGTTGAGAACTTACTGATGAAGTTTTCGATAGAATACAGTTGGGAGTTGGGATGGTGAGCTATGTTAAAGCCCTTGATGTTGACGCCTGATGAGCGGATAATTTATACGCTTTTTGACATTGTTTTTAGTATGTTTTTAGTAGGATCTAGTTACTTTTAGGGATGTTTTTAATAGATTTTGTGTTAAATTCACATTTCTGGACTTTACTATGAGTTTGTGTGTTTTTCTGTGATTTCAGGTATTTTCTGGCTGAAATTGAGGGACTTGAGCAGAAATCAGATTCAGAGGTTGAAAAAGGACTGCTGATGCTGTTGGATTCTGACCTCCCTGCACTCAAAGTGGATTTTCTGGAGCTACAGAACTCGAAATGGCGCGCTTCCAATTGTGTTGGAAAGTAGACATCCAGGGCTTTCCAGCAATATATAATAGTCCATACTTTGGCCAAGAATAGATGACGTAAACTGGCGTTCAACGCCAGCTTTCTACCCAAATCTGGCGTCCAGCGCCAGAAAAGGATCCAAAACCAGAGTTGAACGCCCAAACTGGCACAAAAACTGGCGTTCAACTCCACAAATGGCCTCTGCACGTGTAACACTCAAGCTCAGCCCAAACACAGACCAAGTGGGCCCCGGAAGTGGATTTATGCATCAATTACTTACTCATGTAAACCCTAGTAGCTAGTTTATTATAAATAAGACCTCTTACTATTGTATTAGACATCTTTGGACGCCTGGTTCTTAGATCAGAGGGGCTGGCCATCTCGGCCATGCCTGGACCTTCACTTATGTATTTTTTAACGGTAGAGTTTCTACACTCCATAGATTAAGGTGTGGAGCTCTGCTGTTCCTCAAAGATTAATGCAAAGTACTACTGTTTTCTATTCAATTCTTCTTATTTCGCTTCTAAGATATCCATTCGCACCCAAGAACGTGATGAAGGTGATGATTATGTGTGACGCTCATCATCCTTCTCCTTTATGAACGCGTGCCTGACAAACACTTCCGTTCTACATGAAATAAGCTAGAATAAGTATCTCTTAGATCTCCTAACCAGAATCTTCGTGGCGTAAGCTAGAATGATGGCGGCATTCAAGAGAATCCGGAAGGTCTAAACCTTGTCTGTGGTATTCCGAGTAGGATTCAATGATTGAATGACTGTGACGAGCTCCTAACTCGCGATTGCAGGGCGTTAGTGACAGACGCAAAAGGATAGTAAATCCTATTCCAGCATGATCGAGAACCGACAGATGAATAGCCGTGCCGTGACAGGGTGCGTGAGCATATTATTCACTGAGAGGATAAGATGAAGCCATTGACAAGGGTGATGCCTCCAGACGATTAGCCGTGCCGTGACAGGGCATTGGATCATTTTCCCGAGAGATGACCGAAAGTAGCCATTGACAGTGGTGATGTATCACATAAAGCCAGCCATGGAAAGGAGTAAGACTGATTGGATGAAGATAGAAGGAAAGCAGAGGTTCAGAGGAACGAAAAGCATCTCCATTCGCTTATCTAAAATTCCTACCAATAAATTACATAAGTATCT
Organism: Arachis ipaensis; assembly: GCF_059453495.1. Classification (NCBI taxonomy): domain Eukaryota; kingdom Viridiplantae; phylum Streptophyta; class Magnoliopsida; order Fabales; family Fabaceae; genus Arachis; species Arachis ipaensis. Next base: position 26,371,425 of record NC_142436.1, read on the forward strand.
CTATCCCTATTTTATTATATAATATTCGAAAACACCATTATCACTTTATATCTGCCTGACTAAGATTTACAAGGTGACCATAGCTTGCTTCATACCAACAATCTCCGTGGGATTCGACCCTTACTCACGTAAGGTATTACTTGGACGACCCAGTGCACTTGCTGGTTAGTTGTATCGAAGTTGTGACAATTATGAATTAAGATCGGAGCACCAAGCTTTGGAGCCATTACCAGGATTTGTTCGAGCCTGGAGATCACAATTTCGTGCACCAAGTTTTTGGCGCCGTTGCCGGGGATTGTTCGAGTTTGGACAACTGACGGTTCATCTTGTTGCTCAGATTAGGTAATTTTCTTTTTGTTTTGTTTTCAAAAATTTTTCAAAAATCTTTCAAAAACTCTTCCTTTGTTTTCGAAAAAAAAAAATAAAAAAAAATAAAACGTTTTCAAAAATAAATTATTCTATGGCTTCAAAATTTTTAAGAATGAATTCTAGTGTTTCATGAAATATGTTGAATCATATCTGGCTGTAAAGCCATACCCAAACTACTTTGGGATTGGTATTCAACTAATCACTCCAGCCCATGTAATTATATGCTAAAGCTTGGCTGGCTGTTAAGCCATGCCAGACCCTTTGATTGGAGCTTTAAGACTAACATGGCAAGATTCCTGGAATTCATATTAAAAATTTTGGAATCCTTATTTTCTTTTTCAAAATTATTTTTCGAAAAACATAAAATAAAAATCCAAAAAAAAATTAGAAAATCATAAAAATCAAAAATATTTTTGTGTTTCTTGTTTGAGTCTTGAGTTATATCATAAGTTTGGTGTCACTTGCATATGCATCTTGCATTTTTTCGAAAATATCATGCATTCATAGTGTTCTTCATGATCTTCAAGTTGTTCTTGGTAAATCTTCTTGTTTGATCTTGATGATTTTTTGTTTTGTGTCTTTTCATGTTTTTCATATGCATTCTTGAATTCTTAGTGTCTAAGCATTAAAGAATTCTAAGTTTGGTGTCTTGCATGTTTTCTTTGCATTAAAAAAAATTTTCAAAAATATGTTCTTGATGTTCATCATGACATTCAAAGTGTTCTTGGTGTTCATCTTGACATTCATAGCATTCTTGCATGCATTCATTGTTTTGATCTAAAAATTTCATGCATTGCATCATTTTTCTTGTTTTTCTCTTGCATCATAAAAATTCAAAAATAAAAAAAAAATATATCTTTCCCTTTTTCTCTCATTAGATTCGAAAATTTGATTGACCTTTTCAAAAATTTTTAAAATCAAATTGTTTCTTATGAGTCAAATCAAAATTTCAATTTGAAAATCTTATCTTTTTCAAAATCTTTTTCAAAAATCAAATCTTTTTCAAAATTCTTAGTTATTTTCGAAAATTCCAAAAAATATTTTTCAAAAACTTTTTTCTTATTTTTATATCAAATTTTCGAAAATAACATAATCAATTAATGTTTTGATTCAAAAATTTGAAGTTTGTTACTTGCTTGTTAAGAAAGATCCAAGCTTTAAGTTCTAGAATCATATATTGTGATTTCTTGTGAATCAAGTCATTAATTGTGATTTTAAAAATCAAATCTTTTTCAAAACTAATTTCAATCATATCTTTTCAAAAATATCTTCTTATCTTATCTTTTTCAAAAATATCTTTTCAAAATATCTTTTCTAACTTCCTAACTTCTTATCTTTTCAAAATTTGTTTCAACTAACTAACTAACTTTTTGTTTGTTTCTTAACATTTTCAAAACTACCTAACTAACTCTCTCTCTCTAATTTTCGAAAATATCTCCCCCTTTTTAAAAAAAAATTTCTTTTTAATTAACTAATTATTGTTATTTTTATTTTTGATTTCATAAATTTTCGAAAAAAAATACTAACAATTTTCAAAAACCATTTTCAAAAATCACTAACTCCTTTTCAAAAATTTTCGAAAATTATCCCTCCTTCTCTCTCATCTTATTCTATTTATTTATTTATCTACTAACATCTCTCCCTCACATCATCACCAAATTTGAACCCCCTCTTCTATCTGTGTTCGAATGTCTTCCTCTTTTCTTCTACTCACATAAGGGAACCTCTATACTGTGGTAAAGAGAATCTCTATTATTATTATTATTTTTCTGTGCCTTCTTCTTTGTCATATGAGCAGGAGCAAGGACAAGAACATTCTTGTGGAAGCAGATCCAGAACCTGAAAGGACTCTGAAAAAAAAAATTTAAGAGAAGCTAAATTACAACAATCCAGAAATAACCTTTCAGAAATTTTCGAACAGGAAGAGGAGATGACAGCCGAAAATAATAATAATATAAGGAAGATGCTTGGTGACTTTACTGCACCTAATTCCAATTTACATGGAAGAAGCATCTCCATTCCTGCCATTGGAGCAAACAACTTTGAGCTGAAACCTCAGTTAGTTTCTCTGATGCAGCAGAACTGCAAGTTTCATGGACTTCCATCTGAAGATCCTTTTCAGTTCTTAACTGAGTTCTTGCAGATATGTGATACTGTTAAGACTAATGGAGTAAATCCTGAAGTCTACAGGCTCATACTTTTTTCTTTTGCTGTAAGAGACAGAGCTAGATTATGGTTGGATTCTCAACCCATAGACAGCCTGAACTCTTGGGATAAGCTGGTCACGGCTTTCTTAGCCAAGTACTTTCCTCCTCAAAAGCTGAGCAAGCTTAGAGCTGATGTTCAAACCTTCAGATAGAAAGAAGGTGAATCCCTCTATGAAGCTTGGGAAAGATACAAACAGTTGACCAAAAAGTGTCCTTCTGACATGCTTTCAGAATGGACCATCCTGGATATATTCTATGATGGTTTATCTGAGCTATCAAAGGATGTCACTGGACACTTCTGCAGGTGGATCCATTCACCTAAAGAAAACGCCTGCAGAAGCTCAAGAACTCATTGACATGGTTGCTAATAACCAGTTCATGTACACTTCTGAAAGGAATCCTGTGAGTAACGGAACGCCTATGAAGAAGGGAGTTCTTGAAGTTGATACTCTGAATGCCATATTGGCTCAGAACAAAATATTGACTCAGCAAGTCAATATGATTTCTTAGAGTCTGAATGGAATGCAAGCTGCATCCAACAGTACTCAAGAGGCTTCTCCTGAAGAAGAAGCTTATGATCCTGAGAACCCTGCAATAGCAGAGGTAAATTACTTAGGTGAACCTTATGGAAACACCTATAACTCAACATGGAGAAATCATCCAAATTTCTCATGGAAGGATCAAAAGCCCCAACAAGGCTTTAATAATGGTGGAAGAAACAGGTTTAGCAATAGCAAGCCTTTTCCATCATCCACTCAGCAACAGACAGAGAACTCTGAACAAAATGCTTCTAATTTAGCAAATCTAGTCTCTGATCTATCTAAGGCCACTGTAAGTTTCATGAATGAAACAAGGTCTTCCATTAGAAATCTGGAAGCACAAGTGGGCCAGCTGAGTAAAAGGATCACTGAAATCCCTCATAGTACTCTCAAGCAATACAGAAGAGAACCCAAAAGGAGAGTGCAAGGCCATTGACATAAGCGCCATGGCCGAACCTGTGAGGAGAGGAGAGGACGTGAATCCCAAGGAGGAAGACCTCCTGGGACGTCCAGTGATCAATAAGGAGCTTCCCTCTGAGGAACCAAAGGACTCTGAGACTCATCTAGAGACCATAGAGATCCCATTGAACCTCCTTATGCCCTTCATGAGCTCTGATGAGTATTCCTCTTCTGAAGAGAATGAGGATGTTACTGAAGAGCAAACTACCAAGTTTCTTGGTGCAATCATGAAGCTAAATGCCAAATTATTTGGCATTGATACTTGGGAAGTTGAACCTCCCTTGTTCATCAATGAACTAAGTGATCTGGATCAACTGACATTGCCTCAGAAGAGACAGGATCCTAGAAAGTTCATAATACCCTGCACCATAGGCACCATGGTCTTTAAGGCTCTGTGTGACCTTGGTTCAGGAATAAACCTCATGCCCCTCTCTGTAATAGAGAAACTGGGAATCTATGGGGTGCAAGCTGCTAATATCTCACTAGAGATGGCAGACAGCTCAAGAAAACAGGCTTATGGACAAGTAGAAGATGTATTAGTAAAGGTTGAGGGCCTTTACATACCTACTGATTTCATAGTCCTGGATACTGGAAAGGAAGAGGATGAATCCATCATCCTAGGAAGACCTTTCCTGGCCACAGCAAGAGCTGTGATTGATGTTGACAGAGGTGAAATATTCCTTCAATGGAATGAGAACTCCCTTGTATTCAAAACTCAAGGATCTCCCTCTGCAACCATGGAGAGGAAGCTTGAAAAGCTTCTCTCCAAGCAGAGTCAACCAGAGCCCCCACAGTCAAACTCTAAGTTTGGTGTTGGGAGGCCACAACCAAACTCTAAGTTTGGTGTTGAACTCCCATATCCAAACTCTAAGTTTGGTGTTGGAGAGTCTCAACAGAGCTCTGCACATCTGTGAGGCTCCATGAGAGCCCACTGTCAAGCTATTGACATTAAAGAAGCGCTTGTTGGGAGGCAACCCAATGTTTATTTATCTAACTATATTTTTCTTAGTTATGTGTCTTTATAGGTTCATGATCATGAGGAGTCACAAAATAAATATAAAAATTGAAAACGGAATCAAAAACAGCAGAAGAAAAATCACACCCTGGAGGAGCATCTGTCTGGCGTTCAAACGCCAGAACAGAGCATAGTTCTGGCGCTGAACGCCCAGAATGGGAGCATCCTGGCGCTGAACGCCCAGAACAAGCATGGTTCTGGCGTTCAACGCCAGAAATGGCAGCAAATGGGCGTTGAACGCCCAAAATGGCCACCAACCTGGCGCTGAACGCCCAGAGTTGTGTGCAAGGGCATTTTGCATGCCTAAATTGGTGCAGGGATGTAAATGCCTTGACACCTCAAGATCTGTGGACCCCACAGGATCATCTCAGGATCTGTGGACCCCACAGGATCATCTCAGGATCTGTGGACCCCACAGGATCATCTCAGGATCTGTGAATCTCACAGGATCCCCACCCACCTCACCCTCTATCTCTCCATTCATGACCATCCCTTCTGTTTTCCATCCCCCACTCACATCCATACACACACCCCTCCATCTCCTCCATATCTTCTTCTTCTTCTATTCCTTCTTCTTTTGCTCGAGGGCGAGCAACATTCTAAGTTTGGTGTGGTAAAAAGCATAGTTTTTTTGTTTTTTTCCATAACCATTGATGGCACCTAAGGCCAGAGAAGCCTCTAGAAAGAGGAAAGGGAAGACAAAAGCTTCCATCAAGGGTCTATAGCTCAGTGGTAGAACATTTGACTGCAAATCAAGAGATCCCTGAGATACCTCAGGGGATACATTTTCTTCCACACAATTATTGGAAGCAACTAAGGGTGGAACATCAAGAGCACTCCATCATCCTTCATGAAATCAGAGAAGATCTAAAAGCAATGAAGGAGGAGCAACAAAGACAAGGAAGAGACATAGAAGAGCTCAAAGACATCACTAAGGTGGACTCATTCTTTGTTCTTACTTTCTCTGTTTTTCGTTTTCTATGTTATGTGCTTATCTATGTTTGTGTCTTCATTACATGATCATTAGTAGTAGTAACTATGTCTTAAAGTTATAAATGTCCTATGAATCCATCACCTCTCTTAAATAAAAAAAAATGTTTTAAATCTAAAGAACAAGAAGTACATGAGTTTCGAATTTATCCTTGAACTTAGTTTAATTATATTGATGTGGTGGCAATGCTTCTTGTTTTCTGAATGTAAGCTTGAACAGTGCATAAGTCTTTTGAAGTTGTTGTTTAAGAATGTTAAATATGTTGGCTCTTGAAAGAATGATGACTAGGAGACATGTTATTTGATAATCTGAAAAATCATAAAAATGATTCTTGAAGCAAGAAAAAGCAGCAAAGAACAAAGCTTGCAGAAAAAAAAAAGAAAAAAAAAAGGGCGAAAAAAAAATATATAGAAAAAAAAAAGAGAAAAAGAAAAAGCAAGCAGAAAAAGCCAATAACCCTTAAAACCAAAAGGCAAGGGCAAATAAAAAGGATCCCAAGGCTTTGAGCATCAGTGGATAGGAGGGCCTAAAGGAATAAAATCCTGGTCTAAGCGGCTAAACCAAGCTGTCCCTAACCATGTGCTTGTGGCGTGTAGGTGTCAAGTGAAAACTTGAGACTGAGCGATTAAAGTCAAGGTCCAAAGCAAAAAAAAGAGTGTGCTTAAGAACCCTGGACACCTCTAATTGGGGACTTTAGCAAAGCTGAGTCACAATCTGAAAAGGATCACCCAATTATGTGTCTGTGGCATTTATGTATCCGGTGGTAATACTGGAAAACAAAGTGCTTAGGGCCACGGCCAAGACTCATAAAGAAGCTGTGTTCAAGAATCATCATACTGAACTAGGAGACTCAATAACACTATTCGAAATCTGAAGTTCCTATAGATGCCAATCATTCTAAACTTCAATGGATAAAGTGAGATGCCAAAACTATTCAAGAGGAAAAAAGCTATAAGTCCCGCTCATATGATTGAAGCTCTGTTTCATTGATAGTTTGGAATTTATAGTATATTCTATTCTTTTTATCCTATTTTGATTTTCAGTTGCTTGGGGACAAGCAACAATTTAAGTTTGGTGTTGTGATGAGCGGATAATTTATACGCTTTTTGACATTGTTTTTAGTATGTTTTTAGTAGGATCTAGTTACTTTTAGGGATGTTTTTAATAGATTTTGTGTTAAATTCACATTTCTGGACTTTACTATGAGTTTGTGTGTTTTTCTGTGATTTCAGGTATTTTCTGGCTGAAATTGAGGGACTTGAGCAGAAATCAGATTCAGAGGTTGAAAAAGGACTGCTGATGCTGTTGGATTCTGACCTCCCTGCACTCAAAGTGGATTTTCTGGAGCTACAGAACTCGAAATGGCGCGCTTCCAATTGTGTTGGAAAGTAGACATCCAGGGCTTTCCAGCAATATATAATAGTCCATACTTTGGCCAAGAATAGACGACGTAAACTGGCGTTCAACGCCAGCTTTCTACCCAAATCTGGCGTCCAGCGCCAGAAAAGGATCCAAAACCAGAGTTGAACGCCCAAACTGGCACAAAAACTGGCGTTCAACTCCACAAATGGCCTCTGCACGTGTAACACTCAAGCTCAGCCCAAACACACACCAAGTGGGCCCCGGAAGTGGATTTATGCATCAATTACTTACTCATGTAAACCCTAGTAGCTAGTTTATTATAAATAAGACCTCTTACTATTGTATTAGACATCTTTGGACGCCTGGTTCTTAGATCAGAGGGGCTGGCCATCTCGGCCATGCCTGGACCTTCACTTATGTATTTTTTAACGGTAGAGTTTCTACACTCCATAGATTAAGGTGTGGAGCTCTGCTGTTCCTCAAAGATTAATGCAAAGTACTACTGTTTTCTATTCAATTCTTCTTATTTCGCTTCTAAGATATCCATTCGCACCCAAGAACGTGATGAAGGTGATGATTATGTGTGACGCTCATCATCCTTCTCCTTTATGAACGCGTGCCTGACAAACACTTCCGTTCTACATGAAATAAGCTAGAATAAGTATCTCTTAGATCTCCTAACCAGAATCTTCGTGGCGTAAGCTAGAATGATGGCGGCATTCAAGAGAATCCGGAAGGTCTAAACCTTGTCTGTGGTATTCCGAGTAGGATTCAATGATTGAATGACTGTGACGAGCTCCTAACTCGCGATTGCAGGGCGTTAGTGACAGACGCAAAAGGATAGTAAATCCTATTCCAGCATGATCGAGAACCGACAGATGAATAGCCGTGCCGTGACAGGGTGCGTGAGCATATTATTCACTGAGAGGATAAGATGAAGCCATTGACAAGGGTGATGCCTCCAGACGATTAGCCGTGCCGTGACAGGGCATTGGATCATTTTCCCGAGAGATGACCGAAAGTAGCCATTGACAGTGGTGATGTATCACATAAAGCCAGCCATGGAAAGGAGTAAGACTGATTGGATGAAGATAGAAGGAAAGCAGAGGTTCAGAGGAACGAAAAGCATCTCCATTCGCTTATCTAAAATTCCTACCAATAAATTACATAAGTATCTCTATCCCTATTTTATTATATAATATTCGAAAACACCATTATCACTTTATATCTGCCTGACTAAGATTTACAAGGTGACCATAGCTTGCTTCATACCAACAATCTCCGTGGGATTCGACCCTTACTCACGTAAGGTATTACTTGGACGACCCAGTGCACTTGCTGGTTAGTTGTATCGAAGTTGTGACAATTATGAATTAAGATCGGAGCACCAAGCTTTGGAGCCATTACCAGGATTTGTTCGAGCCTGGAGATCACAATTTCGTGCACCAACGCCATGCAACCTCTTTGTTTTGAGCCTATCTTGTAATATCTGCTTTATACCACGCTCTTCCCTTATATCTAAGTATTATGCCTTATCCGGTATTTGAGAATTTATATATATGCCAAGATCTGTTGCTCTTCTAAAGTATTCAAAAGTAAAGTATTACAGCTATGTAACATCTTGTGTATTACTTTCATTTTCGAGGACGAAAATTTTTGTAAGGTGGGTAGAATGTAAGACCCAGAACTTTTGAAAAATCTTATTATGAGCTGATTTCAAATTTATTTATTAGAGATTTTACTTTCAGAAATTATTTCATTGAGAATAATTAAATCAAGTTTTGATAATTAAAATGAAGATTTTACTTAATTTCATAATTATTGAGTTATTTTCTATATTTAAATTAGGGTAAAGTATACTTTTTGTCCTTGAAGTTTGTTGAAAGTTTCAAAAATACCCCTAAGTTTTATTTTGTTTCAATTTTGTCCTAGAAGTTTTTTATTTGCATCAAATATACCCTCGACAGCTAAATTTTCAAAAAATTTAAGACCAATCTAACAATAATGCATGAAAATTATGTTTGATTTACTTGTGTTGAGGGGTTGTTATTATGAAACTGTTGTTGAATTGATTTTAAATTTTTTGAAAATTTAGCCGTCAAGGGTATATTTGATGCAAATCGAAAACTTTTAGGACAAAATTGAAACAAAATAAAATTTAGGGGTATTTTTAAAATTTTTGTCAAACTTCAGGGACAAAAAGTATACTTTACTCTTTAAATTATAACGTTAGTAGTTATGAAATAATAAGAATTTTATATAATTTGGACTAAATAATTAATATTTTAAAATATTAATACTGCTGTTTTGGAAAATAAAGAAATTAATTATATTATCTCTAACAATTGGATTTGAACATTTTATTGAAAATAATTCGTGAAATTGATGAACAAATAGTATTTTTATACATTATTATTGTTGGATTAAAATCTATTTCTAATTACCATATTATCTCTATTTTTATTTGAAATTACAAAACTACCCTTAAAGCTTAATTTTCCCCAAAAATCCCTAATTTCAAATTTACCCCAAATCAAACCCTAACCCTAAAAATCAAACCCACAACCCTAATACCCTTTAGCCCCAAGCTGCAGCCCCCTCTCCCAACATAATACACGCACGCACACAGCAAGAAAGGGAGATGGAGAGAACGGGAAAAGAGAAGAGGTAAAGGAAGAAGGAGGCGCACAGTTGCGCCACACCCAACAGCATCCCTGGTCGCCGACTGAGCTTGCTGTTCACATCATGCCGCTGCCCAACCACCAAACTGCTGCACAGGAGAAGCCGTGCCATCGCCGCCATTGTCGTCCTGTCCATGGAGCCCGCGCCTCGTGTTGCCGTTAAGGGAGAAAGGAGCGCGAACCATATCCAAGGACAGAGAAGAGAGCGTGCGCGGAGAAGGTGAGGTTGTCGATGTCACAGTCGCATGTGGATGTACCACCGCGCTCAGCCCATCGCATCCTACCACACCGTCACCACAGAGCCGCCGATCCGCCATTGAGCCGCCGCCGGAGAGAGAGCCCGCGAAGGGTGAGAGAGAGACTGATGGGAGATTGATGCGCATGAGGGGAGGCGAAGCCGACGCTGTCACTGCCGTGTGTCGAGTCGCCGCCGTGCCCAGCCGCCATCGCCGCTGCTAGAAGTGGGTGGCCGAGCCTCTGTGCTGGAGAGTAATGCTGCCATCGTCGGGGAACACTGCTGATAAGGGTTTTAATTGTGGTTTTTGTCCTTTTGGATTCTGAGAAGATTTTGATGCTGCGTGGTTATTATAGTTAATCCACCGAAGCTTCTGGCTGCCACCGGAGCTGCTGCCAGGTCAGTTTGGGGTTGCGGCTCGTTCGTTCTGCTATTATCGTAAGTATATTTTATTTCAAACTCTCGGTCTTAGTATTTCGTTGTCAACTATTGAGAATTTTGCGATGTTAATATCTTAGGATTGAGTTTCAAAAACTGTATTATTAAAGTGAAAGTTGCTGCGGTGTCGTCTCGCTTCGTTTCTCGTGGTGAGACTAATTAGTTTCGTTCCTTGTTACCGTGATGCTCTATTAACAATTATCTTCTAAATTTATTTAATATCCATTTTGCATTAATCCCAATTTACATCAGATAAGTCGTCGTTGCTGTGAACCTTTCTTGTCGCTGTTGATATTGCCTGAGAATCACTGAGGTTGCTGCCGTGAGTTAAGAATAGAAAGAGGATTCTGGACGCGTTAACTTTAAAGGGTTCAACTTTAAGGTAGGGGCTTTTCTAAAATCTCAATTTTATAATTTGGAATTGTTATAAATGGATACTGGTGTGAGAATTATATACTTTTAGTGATTGTACCAGTCTTATGTATTGTTTGGCTATTCTGGATGAATATGATTATATGTTTTAATTAAATTATTATTTGGTTTTGATAAACGCATTATTGCTAAACTGTTTCTTTAAAGTTTTGGAAAGGAGTTTAATCGGTTGATAATGATTGATCTTGAAATGGTTTTCTTGAGATATGAAAATGAGGTGACTGTTAGATTTAGCTTGCTTTTGAACTAATTTTGGGTTTTGGACCGTTGAAAAGGATTGTGGAATGGTTTGGTTGGGACGCGAAAAGGGCGGCAAAGTCCAAGTTTTAGGGGAGATGCTGCCGAAATTTCTATAGAAATCTTAGACTTTGTTTGAAAAGCTATTTAGAAAGGCTTGGATTTGAGAAATGGTATTATTTGATTTCTTAAGAAAATAGTTATGTTTTCGAGTTTAGTTTATTTAAGAAAAACTATATGTCTTGAGTTCAATTTATTTAGAAAGGAATTACTTTACCATTTTGAATCACTGAAGAAAAGTATTATATTCTAATATTGATTTTAAATATAAAAAAGGGTTATGCTTTTAGTTAGACTTAAGGATTTCGTTCAGAGGAGCTATAGTGATTTAAAAGAAAATTGGATTTTTGATTGAACAATTGAGTTTGTGACATTTTGGAGGAACTCAGAGAATTGGTTTTAAGAAGGAACCTGAAAGTGGTTTTGATTTAAATGGGTTGGCTCCATTTCAAGTGAATTGATTTTAGATTGGGTTGGGACTTGTGACTTTATATGATTCGATTTTATAGTAAATTTTGTTTCTATTTACTTAAACCAAGGATCTATGATTTTAAGAGTTTCAATAAATTTTTGAGAAATTGAGATAGGTTGTCCTCCCCTAAAGTCTTGACACTCTGCTGAGAAATTTTTATTACCAAATTCAGTTTTGGGATTATTGATTTTTGGAGCTTTCATAAGATATTTTTAATTTGGCCTAGTTGCCGAATTGTTTGGAAGTTTTAGAAGGATGTTGTAGAAATGTGGCTTGTCTTGAAAGAGAAAATTTCTTTTGAGAAAGATGGCTTATAAGCTATAAGTGATTTGAGAATGCAGATTTTGAAATTAAGACTGAGATGAATTGAATTTGATTTTCAAAGAAAAGTGATTTATGGCTTGAATGATGATTTTATGAGTTTTATGATGTTGGATGGTGGAAGTGCTATGATGTTATGAGCCGGAATGGCTGTATATGATAATGAATTATGACTGTTTGTGGAATATGTTATGAGCCGGATGGCTGAGTATGAATATGAATGGTTATTGAATTGATAAAGTGATTGTTGCACTTCCAATTATCTGAGATACGAGTTTCCCTGGGTAGAAGTAGTGGCTAGCCACCACGTACTCTAGGTTGAGACTTGATACTCTGCTAACCCTATGTCGTAAGTGTGGCCAGACATTGTGAAAGTTCCGGATGAGCTCGCCCCCGTGAATATACACCAGTAAGAGTGTTGGATGTCAATTATGATTATGACTGTGAATAACTCGATTTGGGGATGTACGACAGAGGGACAGTCCAATGGTTAACTACCAGGACTTGTCGGGCTGGCTTTATAACCGACATATGAGACTCATCAGCCACTAGGACAGGCATTCATCATTTGCATCTATGTGACATTGTTTGGGTGTGCATATTTTACTTGGTTTGCCTATGTGATTAATTGTGTATAATTGCTAATTGCTCTACTTGATGTAACTGCTTGTTTGTGCTTGAGCTTCCTACTTGTGTTTGCGACTGAAACTCTGTTGGATTGTGGTGGATTGGCTGCTGTTTGGATTGTTTGGGCCTAGAGTCATGGTTGATTATGAGATGGGCCGATGGTTGGTTTTAGTTTTGTGTTTCTGGTTTAGAAAAATATGAAAAACTAATCTGGTTCAGCCTAGATAAACCTTTCGAAAGGCTTCTGAATTTTTAAGAAAATGAACAGTTTCCTCTTTCAGAAAAGATTTCAGACTTTTCCTTTTGTAGTAAACCTTTGCTTTTGAAAAGATGCATAAGTTGGTTATTAATCACTGTAATGATTTTATCTCGCGTATCCTATTATAGTAATTCTGCAACCCTATAGTGAGAACCCTTTCGAGGATGATGTTCTCACTCCCCTACAAGACTTTTCTTTTTCAGGTTACGGATGACGAAGTTCAAAAGAGCTTATTTCTTTTATATTATACGATATTTCTGTATTGTTTTAGTACTTATGTTTTCCTCGCCTTTAACTTTGCGAGTTTTGTAAGAGGGATAGGATTTTGATATGAGATGGTTGTAAATTAATATGTGTATATATATATATATATATATATTTCCTGTGAGTATTATAATTTACATTGTAAGTATGAATGTATGTTTTTTTTAAAAAATTAGGTTTAAGATTTAAACAGGCTCATATTTTAGTATTAAATATTATAAAAGTCATCGTAATACCCAAACTATCAGAGTGGCGCAGCCGGAAGCGTGACATTTTACAGTTAGGGTGTTACAAAAAATAATAGAAACTCAAACAAAACTAATGAAATAAAAATAAAAACATCAAGATAGAATTCAAACTTAAGGATACGAAAACATCGAATTGCCTCCCGACAAGCACTTCTTTACCGTCACTAGCTTGACGGTCAGCTCTTCTAAGGAGGAGGATCATACGGGCTCAGCTCTTCACTCTCACTGTGAACTTCTTTTCTGTGCTCTTATAGATCAACTCTATATGCTCAAGAGACAGGATCCTATTCACTGTATGAGGCAGAATTGGGCATGCAGTGAATACCACCTTCATTCCTGGGGAGAAGTCTTCAGTGAGAATCTTTTTATTTCTCCATCCACTGGGTACTTTCTTCTTTTTGAGAACCTCCTCCTTGGCGGATGATGCATTCCCGACAGCAAACTTAAGTTTGATGTCAGGGAGAATTTTGTTGATTGTCACCAAGGGGGTTTGGGCTGCAGACTCTGTTGTGCATCATCAGGGGATTCTTGAAGGTTTGGATCAATAAGCTCAGTCTGCATGCACCTCTTTTCTTCACCTACTGAATGTATATCTGTGAAGACATGAAAAACCAGTTGCTCATTATGCAATCTAAGCACTAATCCACCTTCTTCCACATCAATCAGAGCTCTCCTAGTGGCTAGGAATGGTCTTCCTAGGATTATAGAGATATTCTCATCCTCCCTCATGTTAAGAATCACAAAATCTACTGGGAGGAAGGACTTACCCACTTTGACCAAGATATTCTCTACTAATCCATATGCATGCTTTAGATATTTGTCTGTCATCTGTAATGCTATCCTTGTGGGTTGTGCTTCTTGGATTTGCAATTTCTTCATCACAGACAAGGGCATTAGATTGATGCTTGCTCCCATATCACATAACGCTTTCTCGAAGGTTGTGCTCCCAATGGTACATGGAGTTTGAAAGCTCCCTGGATCTGGCATCTTCCTTGGCAAGTCATTCTGAATTATGGCACTACATTCTTTAGTCAGGACCACTGTCTCATCTCCCTTTAAAGGCTTCTTCTTTGACAACAACTCCTTCATGAACTTGACATAGAGAGGCATTTGCTCTAAAACCTCAGCAAAAGGAATATTAACTTGTAACTTTCTGAAAACTTCCAAGAACTTTGAAAACTGCTTGTCTTTGGTCTCCTTTTGAAGTCTCTGAGGATATGGCATCTTAGGCTTGTACTCAGGAGCCTTAGGTAATGTCGGATGTGTGTCAAACGTAACTGGAAAAGGGTTGTCTGCATGCTTAGGAGAGGCGTGTACTACTGTGTCTTCAGTCTGCTTTGGAGCTTCTTTTTCAACTGGCTCCTCAGTAACTTGTACTTCCGTACTTGCCACTTGTCCACTTATCAAGGTGATAGCCTTGCACTCCTCTCTTGGATTTGGAATTGTGTTACCTGGAAGGCTATTAGTAGTCCTCTAATGAATTTCATTAACTTTTGTGGCTAATTAACCCATTTGAATCTCCAAGTTCTTGATTGATGCTCTGGTTTCCTGTATAAAACTCGCCATCAGTGCTTCCAAATCAGTGTTCTTCTGTGATTGAGAATTTGCTTGCTGAGGTGGTTGTTGTTGAGATTACTGAAACTGGTGGTTATTGAAATTATTCTGTTGAAAACCACTCTGAGGATGATTATTAAAATTCTGTGGCCTCTGAGGTTGCTCTCTCCACCCTAAATTTGGGTGATTTTCTACCCTTGAATATAGGTCTTGGCATATGGATCATTATTGGGATTTCTAGGAGCATTCCCCATATAGTTAACATGTTCATATGGAAATTGAGCATAGTCATAATTCTCACCTTGAATAAAGTTACCAGTCATGTCATAAGGAGCCTCTTGAGGGGCATTCTAAGCACAAACAACTAAAACCTGCATCCCACTCAAATGTTGAGTAAGTATATTGATCTGTTGAGACATAACTTTATTCTGAGCAAGAATAGCATCCAAGGTAAATGCCTTTCTTCTAAGGAGTCCCAGAGTTCATAGAATTCCTGTTAGATGAGTAGAGATATTGGTTGTTAGTAACCAATTCGATAAGCTCAGTAGTCTCTTCAGGCGTCTTTTTTATGTGCAATGAACCACCTGCAGAATTATCTGAACATATTTTGGACATTTCACATAAGCCCTCATAAAAGATCTCCAACTGAGTCCATTTAGAAAATATGTCAGGGGGACATTGCTTGGTCAGCAGCTTGTACCTCTCCCAGGCTTCATAGAGGATCTCACCATCTCTCTGTCTGAAGGTCTGAACCTCCACCCTTAGCTTAGTCAGCTTCTGTGGTGGAAAGAATTTGGACAAAAATCCAGTGACTACCTTATCCCAAGTGTTCATGCTCTCCTTGGGCTGAGAATCTAGCCACAGCTTTGCTCTATCCCTCATAGCAAATGGAAAGAGCATGAGCTTGTAAACCTCAAGATTCACTCCATTTATTTTCACAGTGTCACAAATCTGTAGGAAGTTAGAGATAAATTGGTTTGGATCTTCCTGCGTGAGTCCATGATACTGACAATTTTGCTGCACCAGAGTGACTAACTGAGGCTTCAGCTCAAAGTTGTTTGCAGCTATAGGAGGCACCACAATACTGTTCCCATAGAGATCTAGATTGGGGGCAGTGTATGAGTCAAGCACTCTTCTAGATTATTCATTCTCATTTGGATTTACCACATTGGCATTAACAGCATTGTTGTGGTTAGGATCCATTATGAGCTCCTCAGTTTCTTTTGCAAGAGTATCACTAAGATTTTCACCAGATTTATAGAGTCTAGCTTGTTGCAAACGCCTTCTCAAAGTCCTCTCAGGTTCAGGATCAAAATCTAGAAGAGGCTCTTTGTTCCTGTTCCTACTCATAAACAAACAGAAAATAAGAAAAAGTGGGAATCTCTACGTCAGAGTGCAGAAAATTCCCAGTGAGGTAACCTGTGTAAAAGAAATAAAATAAAACGACTAAATAATTAAAGTAGTAAAATTTTGAATATTATAAGAAAAATTAAAATGGAAATTTTGAAATTTTAAAAAAATAAACAAAGAAATAAAAATAAAAATAACTAGGTGACATGAAACTTAATTTCAAAAATTAAGAAAAAAATTATGCAAAATTATAAAATTAAAGCAAAAAAAAAAACAATTAAAACTAATAAAAGAAAAAAATAAAATTAATGCAATGGACAACAAAGGTAGAATGAAGCAAAATAAAATAAAAAGAAGACAAAGGAAATAAAAGAATAATAAAATAAACAAGATAAACCAATTAATTTTAAGAAACGAATAAAAGCAAATGAAATTTAAAAGGAAGGTAAAAGGAAAACGAGGAAAGGGGGTACGCAAACGAAGAAAAAAAAGTAGTTTATCTAATCTAAGCAATGAAACAACGAGTAGTTGTTAATCACAGTCAATCTCCAGCAACAGCGCCAAAAACTTGGTGTGGAATTTATAACCCACAAACTAACCAGCAAGTACACCGGGTCGTACCAAGTAGTACCTCAAGTGAATGAGGGTCGATCTCACGAGAATTGATGGATCAAGCAACAATGATTGAGTGATTGGCTTAGTTAGACAAACAGAAAATTGTATTTTGAGAGTTCAATTGCATTAAACAGTAAATTCAGAAAATCAGACAGCAAGCAGTAAATGATTTGTGAAATATATGGAGAAAATAGTTAAGGTTTCAGAGATATTTATTTTTCGGATTATCTTTTCTTACTAACTATTTTAATCACGCAAGATTCAATTCTTGGCAAACTATATGAGACTAAACCCTAATTCCTTAGACCTTTTTAGTCTCCTTTAACCTTCATCAACCGCCAATTCCTTGGTCATTTGATTCCAATTAGAGGGTTAAGTTCAAAACTAGTTTATGTGCCACAGAAATCCTAATTACCCAAATATAAGAGGATTATATGTCACGTATTCCATTAAGTCCAGATAATTATAGATTTAGGAGAAATTGTTTTCGAGCTGTTGTTCAAGCAAAGAGCTTTTCCAAGTTTTACAAGAACTCAATTAGAACAAGGGTCATACTTTCGTTCCACACAGATTCATAAGATAAAGAACGAAAACAATTCTTGAAATTAAAATCAATACAAGAATTGAAATAGAACAATAATAGTATTAATCCATAGAATAAACAGAGCTCCTAACCTTAACAGTGGAGGTTTAGTTGCTCATAGTTCAGAGAGAAAACTAGGGTTCTGTAAAACTGTAAAGTGCGGAATAAGGTATGAGAGAAGGGATGAGAGTCCGAAGGGCTGATTCTTTTCCCTTTTATATCTAATCCTAATTAATGTAAAATATATTTTCTAAAACTAAATAATATCTTTTCCTATTTTTAAATAAAATAAAAGTTTCAATCAAAATATAAAATAAGATCTTCGAATGCTTCTTGTTGCGTGGGGACCATGGCAAGTATTAAAGGCTAACGCCTAACTTCACAATTGTGAAGTTAGGCGTGAAGGGGGCAGCAAGGTTTAGACGCAGGGATTGTGCCTTGGCGTCTAACTTGGGAAAAGCCAAGTTAGGCGCCACTTATACAGCATGCTTTTGGCGTGTGGAGCTTTCCTTTGGCGCCTAACTTGTAGAATCCCAAGTTAGGCGCCACCTTTGCCAAATTTTTGGTGAAGAAGTGTACACTATTATACATCGTTAGAAAGCTCTGAAAGTTAGCTTTCTAATGTCGCTGAAACCACATCAATTGGACCTCTGTAGCTCGAGTTATTCTTGTTAGGATGCAGGGAGGTCAGGATTGACAACATCATTCACTTTCTTCTCTTTTTCTACAGAAACTCCATCAAATCCATCCGAATGCTACCTAAAATAAATAGAATTGCACACGGCTCAAAGGAGAATCCATAGTGGCTAAAACATATTTAAATCTTGATTAAACTCAACAATTTGAATGCAAATTCACTAGGAAAAGATAGGAAAGATGCTCACGTATCAGTCGTTCCGACTGTAACAATATAGTTTAAAAAGTGAATATGTAGACAAAGAGATGGTTAAAAAACAGAGTAAAAAATAAATTACCTCTTCTTCTCTGAACTTTGCCAAGCTTTTTGATCTGCTAGTGTAGGTGTATAGCGGCTTTGATCGATTCTCAACATTTTCCTACACTTCTCCTGTTATGCCATTGAATGTAAGAGTTACTAGATATTATTTCTGACTAACTCAATGTAATATAAATAGAATTTTTCTGTTATGAAATAAAAATATATTACCTTTGTCTCTTCACTGTTGCGATAATCAAGGTACCATCTCCAATGATCCGTAGTAATTTTGATGGGCGGCCTTCAATATTTTGTTCAAGAGTTAGTTGTGAGTCATAATAACTTTGGTACAACCTGTTCCTCATTTCCTTCCAATCCCTCATTAGCATTTTTAAAATTGTACGCTTGATATTTCCTCCACTATCTTCATCAAAATGGAACATTTTCTACAACAGTAAAATTAAATTGTTAGTAGGTGTCAAATTAAGATTATCGAATTCTATACAAATATGAGTTTTTACCCTTACACATTCATTATAGATCTTGTCCTTGGAGTGAACCTTTCTCTCATCTTTCTCGCAGATTGAGAATTTGGTGTAGTCAGATCCTAGCAATCCGAGAAAGCTGCTCAGTATACCAGCTTCTGCTCTAACTGGTTACAGGGTCTCGTTGAACCTGAGTACGATCTTCCTACCGTAGGTGGCTTCATAGCTTCCTTCATGCTCAATTTGACTTGTTTCATTGTGCCATCGGATTTTGTAAATCGTAGTCTGTGTGAGTAACTATTGTGGCCATGCTGTGATGAAATCATAGAAAAATAGAGTATGGAAATAATTTATGAAATAAATTCTTGTATACCAATTGTTTTAACATCCCAAAATTCAATGGTCTTGTGTCCCTTGCACTTCTGAGCCTCTGTTGCAGCAAACAGGCTGTCAACGTGTTGCTCAAAAGAATCTATCTTATCTGCCTCTGGGTCTAAGTCTTCGTCATTTGGTTTCGAGTTTTGAACATGATTTGTGCAAGTCTATAGAGCAGGTGGTGGTTCGATACGGGACGGACGAAAGGGGCATAAAGATGAGGCTGTGGGGGCACCACCGCCACTGGACGGGGGAATTGGGCAGTCCACTTGATAGGGAGTTGTAGTCGCAGCAGATCCCTCTTGAGGCTGCTAACATGCTGTGTCTAACCGGAATTTCTTTGTGTAACGACCTATCCTGGGCTTCTTTCTTGACTGCATTCGGATCAAAACATATAGATAATTATTAATATATAGTTATTAATATAGATTAATATACACTGAGTCGAAAGCAAAAACCAGTTAATATATTAAACTCTTACTTTTATGACATATTAATAATAATTAATTTATAGTATGAGAACAAATACTGAAGTTAAGGGTGACAGAAAAATAATAGAGAGCACAATCGAGTAAAATGTCACATTCATTCTAATTATATGCATGTCATCATCTATGCTCTCTATCTTCTGTGAACAGCACTCCCAAATACCACCTCTCCTCGTGCATGACAATTAATGATGAGTATAAAGCATAACAGTAAATAAAGCAGATACAATATGATGAATATAGTATGATGAATAGAATTCATAACACACAAAGTATAACCAAATTTAAGGAGAATAAACCAATTGAATTTGGATCAATTTGCTTGCAAACTTCCTAACAAGTAAAGATAAGAGATAATTTATGCAGAATTTTCTAATATACTAACAATTATTGGTATTAATGAAGTGGCAAATGTTAAAATCATAAATTACATTAATAGATTTATATACACTGAATCGAAAGTAGGAACCAGTTAATATTTATTAAACTCTTACTTTTATGACATATTGATAATAATTAATTTATAGTTTGAGAACAGAGACGGAATAAGGGTGATGGCAGAAGAATAGAGTACACAATTGGGTAAAATGCCATATTCATTCTAATTCATGAAGAATAGAGAGTACAATTGAGTAAAATGGCATATTCATTCTAATTTTATGCATGTCATCATCTATGCTCTCTATCTTCTGACAACAACACGTCCAAATGCCTCCTCTCCTCGTGCATGACCATCAATGATGACTATAAGGAATAACAGTAAATAAAGTAGATACAGTATGATGAATGTATTAAAACCAAATCTAAAAAGATTGAAGGAATTGAATTTGAATCAATTTATTTCTAAACACCCTAACAAGTGAAGATAAGAGAAAGTGGAAATTAAGAGATATAAAGTCATTTCCATGTAAATAGGACAAACTTAAAAGCTATTGATAAGGGAAGATGTCCCTATACCCTTCTATTTATATGGCAAAAAATTAATTACCTATATGATCAATTATTTTTCAACTTCTTTCAGCTTTTTTTTTGTTCTCCTTTCAAATATTTTAATAGATAACTTAATGGGAATTATTTTTACATAAATGGAGACATACATGCACGTCATTAACAGGCAACCATAATTGGCAACAAAATTTAGGATTAAGCAATTCTCACCAACAATGAATGGCAACAACATTCGCGCAGCAAACCAATCCTACTCCCCATTAATTCAATTAAAAATCCCAACTCAGAACTCCCCATTAATAAATCCTACTCCCCATTAACAAATTAACTCAGCTAACAAGATCAAGAGAAGCTTGCATGTCAACTATAAGCTCATTAATGGCCTCACTTTCAATAAGCAAATCAGCAACCACATAAGGGGAACCAGTGGTGCTTACCCGCAGCGAGAGGATTGGTATTAATGGCGAGAGAGGAACGACCGGGCTCCAGGACAAGGGCTCGCTGTGGGGACAGAGACTTCTTCTTCCTTCCTTCCTTCCGACGACAACGGATACTGGCGATGGGTATGACGATGGATATTAAACCCTTTCAATATTAAACCCTTTCTAAAATCAAATCATTTCTAAAATTAAACTAAATTCCAATATTAAAGCTTTTTAAAAGTCAACTCATTTTCAATAACAAAACATTTCTAAATCTCAAGAAAATTAATCCGGCAACCGCCAATTTAACAAAACCAATAACTCAAAATATACAACCTTTTCAAACAGTCAAAAATTTTACTAGACAAACAATTACAATCATCCAGAGCAACTCAATTCAGTCCATAAGACGTACGAAATCACAAAAATATACTTTTCATATAATTATCGACTTGTAACAACTCTTGAAAGTAAAATAAGTTTAAGAAAAGCGCCCTTACCTCGATCGCAACTTAAGTACTCGACAAAACTCTTTTTCCTCCTAGCCCGCAGCAGCGGCAACTTCAATCGCGACTCGCAATAACTAGAACTCGACCCTACGTTACTAAAACCTCAGAATTTCTAACCAAACAAAATAGAATACTGATTTTCAAAAGTTCCGAAATGTAAACACTTATCGTAACAAAGGAGTAATGACTGAACCAAACTGCAGAATCTTCGACAGTGGTTCCCGCGGCCACAGAACCATTTTCAGCAGCCAGAATCATGGTGATACAGCCTTCTCCTCCTCCTCCGGCAGTGACTCCCACAACAGCAACCTCCAAATTCCAACCACTGAACCAATCTTCACCAAATTCCAAACCTTGATATCTATGAATCTTCATCATCAAACCCCAATGATACCGTGCAACTTGCCGGTGACCATAGCAGTGGCGGACACGAAGCACGGCAACAAACTCAGCGACGGCGGCACGACGAAGCTGGCAGCATAAGGCGCGATGGTGACCATGGGCTTCCTCTCGACGAGCACAAATGACAAGGATGGTGAACTGTCTTCCTCTCGGCGCTGCCCTCTGGCTCGGTTCTGGTAAGCACAACGACGATGGCGACCTTGACCAGACGCGGTGCTTGACGGCGACGGATTGCATCTTCGATGGCGGCAGAAATGGTGAGGAACGGCGATGTGAACGCGGATGGTTTCCCTCTCTCGCGAGCCCTCTCCTCTAGATGGAACAGAGGTAGACGCAGCGGTGCAACGACGGTGAGCTGACGTGACCTCCCTCTCCCCTTCGATCTCTCTCTTCTCCCTTTCTCCTCTCTTGCTCTTTGCTCCCAGCTTCCCCCTTTTTTTTTGCTTTCTTTTTCCTCTCCGTTCTTCCCTTTCTTTTTCCATTTTCTTTCTTTCTTTCTTTCTCTTTTTTTTCGAAGGGGGAAAGGCGGCTAGGGTGAGTGGCGGTGAGGTGTGTGGGTGGGGGTAGTGAAGTTAGGGTTAGGTTAGGGTTAGTGGTTCCAATTTGGGAATTTAAGATTAATAAATTTTGATAATTTTAATAAATTTAGGGTATAATACTATAATGTATAAATTTGAAATCTATCTAATCTCTTAAAATTACTTTAAAAGTATTATTTAATTATCAATTTGCTAATTGACTTTTAATCAAGTATTCTAATTTAAAATTAGAGATAATATAATCAATATTTTTTATTTATAAAAATTAAAGTATTAAATTTCAAAATCTCAATTATTTAAACTAAATCATATAAAATTTTTATTCTTTTATAACTACTAAGTTTTATAATTTAAATATAAAAAATTATTCGATAGTTGCAAAATTAAATTAAAATTTTTATTTTTATTATTAAAACTTGATTTAATTACTTTTACTAAAATAATTTCCAAAAATAAAGTCTTTAATGAATAAATAAATTAAAATTAGTTCATAATAAAAAAAATTTTAAATTTCTGGGTCTTACAAAGGTTGCACTATCTGGTGAATTTTTCATCAGAAAAAAGCTATATCCAAATGTTGACTTCTATTCTAGACTAATTTATAGGTAAAGCTATTATTACACCAAGTTTTTCTTTTTAGGGAGCATAAGATAAGGTTATCCCTCCTAATATATGTTACTAGGCTTTAGCTAATGCCTTTATGTGATCAGGGCTATGGGGTTTCCACCTGAGTACTTCATTATTTTATTTGCTATCCCTCGAATGGCTAGTTACTTGGCGTATTGGCGAAAGTCTTTGGATGATCTTGATATGAAGATTATGAGGCCTCAACAGGTTGTTTACTTTCTTTAACTCATTTCTCTAGTTATTATTTTCTTAGACATCGAGATATTTAAAATATAGCACAACCATGGTTGAGGGTAAGAATCAAATTGGCCTAGTTGTTAGTATCCTATTAGTATATGAATTAGTTTCTTTTATGTATTCTATCATCTCTGATTACTAGTACTAACACTGATATCTGTTGTGGATGATTTTGGATTGCTTCTAGTATTCTCCTAATGTCACCTTAATCTATTTCTTATCCAGATTTATGTTGGGGGAAATGGCTGAGGCATTATGCACCAATCAAAGAAAGAACAGAATCAAGTTACACTGACAAGCTTGTTTAGTTGATGAGGACTATGATGATGATAAAGCAGCACCACCTACTTAATTAAATAAGAATTGATGAGGACTATGATGATGTTGGGGATGAAGATGACACTAAGACTGTAGCTGATAAATTTAGTATGGTTGAACAATATACTAAGTTCATGTTTTGAATTATAGTTGATATATCAATACACTTTGTTGATGTATGGTTGTTACTTATTATTATAGTTGATGTATTAATACACTTTGTTTATATTTTGAATTATATTGACTTGCTTGTTTATAGTACTTTTTTTTAGTTTGATAATACGATGAACTTGTTTAAATTTATAGTTATTTTGTATGACATCAGGTTTATTTTGCAATGAAAAAATCTAAAAAAATGTTGTTTTACCTTACTGACGTATTTACAAACAGATTTTTTGTCTGTATTCAGAGTTGAAAATGCTTTTCCAGGCTCCAATTACCAACGAAAAATCTATCAAAAATTCTGACGCTAGTTACCAACGAAAAATCTATCGAAAAATTAGACGGATTAAGCGAAATTGAAGTGACGATTACCGAGAAAAAATCTGTCGGTAACGAAAAAATCTGTCGGTAAATTACCGACGAAAAATCTGTCAAAAAATCTGACGGTTTTTTAGCAAAAGAGGGATCATTACCGAGAAAAATTCTGTCGGTAACGGAGAAAAGTCTGTCGGTAAATTACCGACGAAAAAATCCGTCGCTAAGTAATTTTCGACGAGGCTTTTATAGAGGAACAAAATTCGTCGATAATTTTTTCGGTAACCAAAAGTCTGTCTATAATAAAGATTAA
This sequence comes from Arachis ipaensis, assembly GCF_059453495.1. Taxonomy (NCBI): domain Eukaryota; kingdom Viridiplantae; phylum Streptophyta; class Magnoliopsida; order Fabales; family Fabaceae; genus Arachis; species Arachis ipaensis. The sequence goes on from NC_142436.1 coordinate 26,395,817, forward strand.
ATCTATCTGTAAATCTATCTGTAATAAGCAATTTTCTAGTTGTGACTAATTGGAGATAAGTCATCAACCCAGTTAACCTAATTAGGAGGGTCCTTACACTTGAGTCATCAAGTTGCAATTATAGTTTAAAGCAATTCGAGCATAATTATATTACATTGCAAAAAGTAGAGGAGAAAAGATATTTGAGAGTGGAAAAGATAAGGTGAAATTAAATTCTAACACCTGCTTAAATTATTGAGAAAATTTCACTCCCCTCTTCTGCGAGATGCTAAAATGACATTCTCCTCTCCTCTACTTTATAAATGTACATTCCCTTCCCTTCTAACTTTTAAAAAACATCCTCTTTAGTCTATTTTAAATTGTGTTAACTAATGTTAACTTTATCTATTTTTTAAGAAAAAAAATATTTTTTAAAAATTTACCCATTGACAAAAATTTTATGTTTTATCATTAAATTTTGCTTCCAAAATATCCTTTAATAAATTATTCTTTTATTGATTAAATTATATTTTAAAAAATTAATAATTATATTATTTTTTCTAAAATCTCCTTCAATAATTTTTTAATTATTAAATTATAATTTTACCAAAATTTTCGTTAACAAATTTTTTTTATATTTTACTATTAATTTTTCGATATCTATATATATTATTTTAACATTAAATAAAAAATTTTAGTAAGATTATTTTTCAATATCAATATATATTAATTGTTATACATATTAATAGTGGTAAGATTTTTTTATTTAATGTTAATAAAATAATATATATTAATATAAAAAATTAATAATAAATATAAAAATAATTGTTAACAAAAATTTTAGTAAAATCACAATTTAATAATTAAAAAATTATTAAAGGGTAGTGTTCATACCATGGCCCAACACTAAGGCCCAGGTCCAAACGAAAAGATCCAGTCCAAAGGATTGAGCCTCATCCCACACCGACCTTCCCCTAAAGAAGTCAGTTCTCACTACGACTTGCTCTAAAGAAGTCGGGGACGAAGATTATCTGGCAGATAAACACTCACTCAAATGAGTAACTGCCCCTAAGATCTCTCAATCCACTTCCAGGAGCCATATCCCAACTTTTCTAAGATAAAGAGACGGTTATCCACCTTAAAAGGTGGAACTACTTCAACGGTGGTTATTGGCTCACCGCTATAAATACACTGACACTCCTCAGGTATCTCTAAGTCCCAATACTCTCTAGACCTGCTCACGCCCTTGCTGACTTAGGCATCGGAGTGTCTTTGCAGGTACCACCCCATTCACTCGTATTCACAAGTCGGACGGAGGCCCTAAAGACGCGAATCCGCTCGAAGGCTTCCTTCTATAGACGATTGGGCCAACCCAGCGAGTCCAGCCCAATAATCTCCGGTTACCCATCGTAACATTGGCGCCGTTGCCGGGGACCCGAGAGATCAACCAGTAATGGCGGACAAATCACCGGAAGATGGTCATACGGCGTCTGATTCCGAGCAGGAAAACCTGGACACCGGAAACAACGACGCGAATCCAACTCCTCACCAGGAAGCCAGCGATCAACATCGAGAAGGCACCTCTGGATTTAAAAATCCAAAGGTAAACTCCTCGGATAGACGAGAGTCAGGAAAGGAAGGGCCACCCCCACGCAACCGAGCTAATGGGGTTGGTCCATGGCCACCAAGGTCGTTTGGAACAGTTGGAACAGGAGTTAGAACGACAACGAGAGGCGGAGCGAAATCTCAGGGAAGAGATAGAGCGACGAAAAGAGTTAGAGGAAAAACTCTTAACACTAGAATCTTCTCTGAAAAGTCGGAACTCCCGTGGCGACCAAGAAGAGTCGCCCCTGGGAGGAGAAGATCCGTTTAGTGAGGACATCATGAGGGCAAAAGTTCCAAGAAACTTCAAAAGCCCTGATATGAACCTCTATGACGGAACCACAGACCCGAAGCATCATTAAGCAATTTCAAAAGTCGGATGTATCTGGCTGATGCTTCTAATGCAACTCGCTACAAAGCCTTTCCGACTACCTTGTCAAAAGCGGCGATGAAGTGGTTCGACAGCCTCCCACCGAGGTCGGTCACCAGCTTTGAGGACCTCTCGAGAAAATTCTTGATGAGGTTCTCCATCCAAAAGGATAAAGTAAAACATGCACCGAGCCTCCTGGGAATAAAGCAGGAGATCGGAGAACCTTTGCGGGACTATATGGAAAGGTTCAATAAAGCGTGTTTAGAGATTCAAGACCTGCCCACCGAAGCTGTCATCATGGGGTTAGTGAATGGACTTAGAGAAGGTCCCTTCTCACAGTCCATATCAAAAAGGCACCCCACCTCCCTGAGCGATGTACAGGAAAGAACAGAAAAGTACATCAACATGGAGGAAAATGCCAGACTACGAGAGCCGAGTTGGCGACCTGGGCATTCCCACTCTGCAAAAGAGAAGGAAAGAGAGCCCAAGAAGAAATAAGAACTCGGTCTCGACAGGCCAAGGAAATATCACTCTTATACTCCTCTAAAGGTTTCCATGGTGGATGTATACAGAGAGATCTGCAACACTGAAAGGCTGCCACCTCCCAGGCCCATTAAAAATAAAAAGGGAGGAAGTCGCGGCGATTACTGTGAGTACCATAAGATCTATGGTCATTCAACAAATGATTGCTACGACCTTAAAAATGTGATAGAAAAGCTGGCCAGAGAGGGTCGGCTTGATAGATATCTCATGAAAAGGTCGGACAATTACGTGAAGAGAAAGCGAGAGGACGGGGACAGGAGAGACCCACCACCACAAACTCCCAAGAGACATATACATATGATCTCGGGAGGATTCGCGGGTGGAGGACTCACCAAGTCCTCTCGCAAGAGACACCTCAAGCGAGTTTACCAGGTCGGGAGTGAATCACCCGACCTCCCCACAATCTCATTCACAAAGGAGGATGGACAAGGAATAATCCCTGGACATGATGATCCAGTGGTGATAACCATGATCTTAGCTAACGCCCACCTCCACAGAACTCTAGTAGACCAAGGGAGTTCGGCAGATATCCTTTTCAAGCCTGCGTTTGACAAGCTAGGGCTGGATGAAAAGGAGTTAAGAGCCTACCCCGACACCTTATATGGATTAGGCGACACGCCAATAAAACTACTGGGATTTCTACCCCTCCACACGACCTTCAGAAAAGGGGAAAAGTCCAAAACTCTGAGCATAGACTTCATAGTCCTCGACGTGGGGTCAGCATATAATGCCTTGATTGGCAGAGCTACCCTAAATCGACTCGGGGTGGTGGTGTCTACCCCTCACCTTTGCATGAAATTCCCGACATTTGCGGGGATAGCAACGGTGCGAGGAGATCAGAAGCTGGCAAGAAAATGCTACAATGAAAGCCTGAACCTGAGAGGGAAAGGCAAGGAAGTCCACACCATAGAGCTCGGTGGCACAAGAACCAAAGAAGAGCTGCGCCCACAATCAGGAGAAAAAACTGAAGAAATACAGGTCGGTGAAGAGGAAGGAAAAAATACCAACATAGGAGCCAACCTGGAAGAAAGCTTAAAACAAAAGTTGACAAAGCTCCTAAAAGAAAATTCCGACCTCTTCGCCTGGAAAGCTTCCGACATGCCAGGGATAGACCCCGAGCTCATGTCCCACAGGCTCTCTGTCCACCCAGTGTCTCGACCTGTACAGCAGCGAAGGCGTAAGCTCGGCCCAAAATGAGCTCAAGCGGTGGAAGAGCAGGTACAAGCACTCCTAGAGGCCGACTTCATCAGAGAAGTTAAGTATCCAACATGGCTAGCAAATGTAGTGCTAGTCAAGAAACAAAACGGCAAGTGGAGGATGTGCGTCAACTACACTGACCTGAATAAGGCATGTCCCAAGGACCTATATCCGCTCCCAAGCATTGATACTCTAGTGGACTCCAGCTCAGGGTATCAATACTTGTCGTTTATGGATGCCTACTCGGGATATAACCAGATCCCGATGTACAAGTCAGACCAGGAAAAGACATCGTTCATCACACCTAGAGCAAATTATTGCTACGTGGTCATGCCTTTTGGATTAAAAAACGTAGGGGCCACGTACCAAAGGCTGATGAACAAGGTGTTCGCTCCCCACCTCGGGCACTTAATGGAGGTCTACGTAGATGACATGCTGGTAAAAACCCGGGAAGAGGCCGACCTTTTTACGGACCTCACGCAAGTTTTCAACACCATAAGGGCGCATGGGATGAGACTAAATCTCGCAAAATATACATTCGCGGTGGAGGCTGGAAAATTCTTAGGATTTATGCTAACCCAAAGAGGGATTGAGGCAAATCCTAACAAGTGGAAAGCTATCCTAGAAATGAAAAGCCCGACTTGCTTGAGAGAAGTCCAACAACTAAATGGCCGACTTGCAGCCCTTTCCAGGTTCTTGGCAGGGTCAGCATTAAGGTCTCTTCCACTGTTCTCTCTGCTGAGAAAAGGATGCCAGTTTGAGTGGACTCCAGAATGCGAAGAAGCATTCCAAGAGTTCAAAAAGTTCTTGAGCCAACCTCCAATCTTCACCCGACCTCTAGTGGGGGAAGAGCTTGTCCTATATTTGTTTGTAGCGGACAAAGCTGTCACATCGGCCCTAATACGAGAGGATGAGGTTGGACAGCATCCAGTATACTTCACCAACAAAGTTCTACAGGGTCCCGAACTAAGGTACCACAAACTAGAGAAGTTTGTGTACTCCTTAGCAATAGCCTCGCGGAGGTTACAGCCCTACTTCCAAGCCCACACAATAAGAGTCCGAACGAACCAACCCATGAAGCAAATCCTCCAAAAGACGAATATTGCAGGGAGAATGGTTCAGTGGGCGATAGAGCTCTCCGAGTTCGACTTAAAGTACGAAACTCGGACAGCGGTAAAAGCCCAATGCCTCACCGACTTTATAGCAGAATATGCAGGAGATCAAGAGGAAAAGCCAACTACATGGGAACTATACGTAGATGGATCCTCAAACAAAACAGAAAAGCGGTGCAAGCATAATACTAGCCAATGAAGGGGGAACACAGATAGAAGTCTCCCTCAAATTTGAATTTCCAGCTTCCAACAATCAGGCAGAATATGAAGCCCTGATTGCAGGATTAAAGCTAGCAGAAGAGGTCGGTGCAACCCAGGTGCTGATATTTAGCGATTCCCAAGTAGTGACCTCCCAAATAAATGGAGAGTATCAGGCTAAAGACCTGAATATGAAAAGATACTTGAAAAAAACTCTGGAGCATCTCGGGCGCTTTGCAGAAACTGAGATCAGACACATAACTCGGGACTTGAATAGCAGAGCAGATGCCCTCTCCAAGTTAGCCAGTACCAAATCAGGGGGAATAATAGAAGCTTGATCCAGGAAACTCTCCAAGAACCCTTTGTGATGAAAACAGAGGACAAGCAGGAAGTCCTTGAAGTGACCGGGCTAAACCTCGGGTGGATGAACCCCTTGGTCGAATACCTAAAATTCGACATCCTCCCCAAAGAGGAAAAAGAGGCCAAGAAAATCTGGAGGGAAGCACAATACTACACTTTGGTGAAAAATACCCTCTATAAAAGAGGAATATCAACACCATTGCTAAAGTGCGTACCGACCTCAAGGACAACTGAAGTACTAGAAGAGGTTCATAATGGGATCTGCGGAAACCACCTCGGAGCCAGGTCGCTAGCAAGAAAAGCAATCCAAGCTGGGTTCTATTGGCCGACTTTGCAGAAGGATGCCACAGAATTTGTGAAAAAGTGCCAACCATGCCAGATGCACGCAAATTTCCACGTGGCTCCCCCCGAGGAGCTAATCAGTATAACTTCTCCATGGCCCTTTGCAAAATGGGGGATGGATCTGTTAGGACCTTTTTCCCAGGCCACAGAACAAGTCAAATACTTAATTGTGGAAATAGACTACTTCACAAAGTGGATAGAAGCAGAACCATTGGCCACTATCACTGCCCAGAGAAGTCGAAGGTTCCTCTACAAAAATATCATCACAAGGTATGGGATACCTCATTCTATTACCACAGATAATGGAACCCAACTCACCGACTCTACCTTCAGAAGCCTAGTAGCCAGTATAAAAATAAAACACCAGTTCACCTCGGTAGAACATCCACAAGCAAATGGACAAGCGGAGGCATCTAACAAAATCATACTGGCAGGACTAAAGAAAAGACTACAAGATGCAAAAGGAGCTTGGGCTGATGAGCTCCCGCAAGTGCTATGGGCCTACCGGACGATGCCACAATCCGCCACAAGAGAAACACCCTTCCGACTTGTCTATGGCGTAGAAGCCATGATACCAGTAGAAATCAGCGAATAAAGCCCAAGGGTGATCCTCCATAATGAGGTCGGAAATGTACAGGGGCACAAAGAGGAGCTTGAATTGCTCCCCGAAGTCCGAGAGCAAGCCTAGATAAGAGAAACAGCGTTGAAACAAAGGATGACTACGAGATACAACAGAAAAGTCATTCGAAGAAGTTTCGTCCTAGACGACTTGGTCTTAATCAGAAACGACATTGGAGTTAACAAGTCTGGGGAAGGAAAGCTTGCTGCCAATTAGAAGGGACCATACAAGATTAGTGAAATCTTAGGAAAAGGCTACTACAAAGTGACCGACCTGAGCGGAGCCGAGTTACCTAGGTCGTGGCATGCTTGTAACATGAAAAGGTACTACAGTTAAAAGCGAACTCTACTCCCTGATGTACTCTTTTTCCAACTTTATGATTTTTTTCCAAAAGAGGGTTTTTCTGAAGGGGGGTTTTTAACGAGGCATCATAGTAGAGACTAAGGGGCCATAGATAGTGAAAAAACCTTAGTAGCAGTAAAAGTACCTTCGCAAATAAATAAAATATCCTTTATCTCTCATAAGTTCCTTTTCGTTTTTTCTTTCTACGAAACGCGCCAACTTAAGCTCGACAAAACGTGAAAATCCCATGACCGACCTAGATGGTCGTCAGGATAAAACGACGAGGTACAAGTCGGTGTAAAGAGGTTATAAAAGTTGATCGTGCGAAACTCGGAAACATTCCGACTCATAAGTCGAAATGAAAACCGAGAAGCAAAGAAAACGCATCACAAAAATAACCTAAGTCATAAGAACTCAATAAAATAAAAAATTGAGTATAAGGAATATCAAAAAGAGATCGAAAAACCTATTAAAAGCGCCAAAGCCAAAGACTGTCCTAAGTTCTTGAAGGAAAAAGAAACTTAAAAGAAAGGACAGTCCAGCCAAGAAAAAGGGTTTTTAAAATAAGGATCAAAGGGGTTTTTCAAAAAAAAACCTAAAACCAGAAAATCATGCAAAAGGAGAAAGAAAGGTAACTTAAACCCTTATCCAAAAAAGGGGTATTTTTTGTTAACCTAAACCCTTATCCAAAAAAGGGTATTTCTACAATATTTTGTTTACAGCCTTAAAAGGCCAAGAAATGTCAGCAGACCACCATCACATAAAAACAAATAAGTTTAAAAAAGAGGGGACCCACAGGCCGGGCCCCCATATAGCCACAATCAATTTTTTCAAAGTTCATTGCCACCAGAGCCAAGAGAAGTAGTCGGAGCACCACCAAAGTCAGAAAGAGCGCCATCAGGACCAGGGAGGGAAGTGTCCATAGGAGTAGGTACGGATGTTACCGGAGCCTTTGAGGAACTCAGAGCATCCTTAGGTCGGGGAGGAGACTCCACTATCCTCTGTTCCCGAGTCTTCAAATCCGACTCGGTGACATACTGGGGAGAGGGAGGAGAGACTATGGCCCCATCAATAACGACCTTGTCAGGATCCAAAAGGGAGAGATCCAAGTCGGGGGCAAGAACTCCGACTTGTTCCTTAAAGATCCTCCATGCTTCCTCGGCCCCGTCAGCAATAGAGTCCTCCAACTCGGTATAGTCACTCCGAGCTTTCAGCAAATCTTTCTTCACCACCACGAGGTCTTCAAACAAGCTCGCATAACTCTCCTGCGCCTTCAGCCTCAGGCCCTCCTCCATGTTGCACCGAGCCTGCAACTTCCGCTCACTCTCCTGAAGGCCATCCCTTTCCTCCTTCAATTTGGCGACCTCCTCCTTCAGCGCCCTCTCATGCTCCTGATATATGAGAAGCCTCCCCTCCAACTCTTCAACCCTCGAGGATGAACCCAGAGAGCTAAGAGGAGTCTTCTCAAAAACATCAAGGAACTTCGTACATACCGCCGCCGCCCTGACACTCTCCTGAGCCAGAATAGTAAGGTGGTTCCGAATTGAAACATCATCCATACCTACACGGGTATGAGGATAGATGTACTTTCGGACGAACTGAGGTGCATCCACCTTGGCCTCACCTTCAAAAGAAGAGCTAGACTCCAAGGTCTTGCGCTTCTTCTTTTCCGGCTCAGGGGAGGATCAGGGAGGAGGGGACGGCTGAGAAGAGGTTGAAGAAGAAATGACAATAGGTCGGTTCGGGGTCCCCAAATTGTGAGGAAGGGGGGAGGAGAAGGAAGAGGAGCGTTAGTTACCCTGGCGCCACCAACCCTGGCGCGGGATCTTGCTCTGGCCTCCTGAACTCTCTGGAAGGACTCCCTGTAATTCTTCTTGGCCATCTCTGTAAAAAGCAATCAGCTACTAAAAGTCATCAAAACAAGTCGGAAAAAGCAAATCAGAAATATACACACACAAAAAGCTACCTAATTGTGTCTGGACGAAGGTCGGCGACCCCTGGAGAAATTTTTTGGTATCCAGATAAAGGGCCTTCCCCCATACCTCTCGGAGGAACCCCACAATGACCGCCTCTACCTCATCCAAATCCTCCAAACCATATTTTTCACAGGGGGAGGCCTCCAACCAATACAGAGGGAAGCGAGGGGAAAGATTCTCATCCAGGAAAAAGGGGTGGTGACCCTCTACGGCTTGAACTTTGAAAAAGTAATTTTTGAAGTCATGAAATGATTCATCAAAAAGGGTGAAGACTCTCCGACCTTGTATAGCTCAGAAAGACACCCACTGCTACTTGTTGTTTTGCCCACTAAAGGGCTTGGTCATTGGTACGCGGAATCGTGATTACACTTTGATTATGTAAAATTCGTTGCTCTTTCTTTTCCCGGCAACGGCGCCAAAAACTTGGTGCCAGTACCATGGTTCACAACTCCGTGTAACTGACCAGCAAGTGCACTGGGTCGTTCAAGTAATACCTTACGTGAGTAAGGGTCGAATCCCACGGAGATTGTTGGTATGAAGCAAGCTATGGTCACCTTGCAAATCTCAGTCAGGTGGATATAAAATAGTAATGGTGTTTTCGAAAATAAATAATAGAATAGGGATAGAGGTACTTATGTAAATCATTGGTAGGAATTTCAGATAAGCGAATGGAGATGCTTTTCGTTCCTCTGAACCTCTGCTTTCCTGCTATCTTCATCCAGTCAGTCTTACTCCTTTCCATGGCTGGCTTTATGTGATACATCACCATTGTCAACGGCTACTTTTGGTCATCTCTTGGGAAAATGATCCAATGCCCTGTCACGGCACGGCTAATCGTCTGGAGGTATCACCCTTGTCAATGGCTTCATCTTATCCTCTCAGTGAAAATGTTCAACGCACCCTGTCATGGCACGGCTATTCAGCTGTCGGTTCTCGATCATGCTGGAATAGGATTTACTATCCTTTTGCGTCTGTCACTAACGCCCCGCAATCGCGAGTTTGGAGCTCGTCACAGTCATTCATTCATTGAATCCTACTCGGAATACCACAGACAAGGTTTAGACCTTCCGGATTCTCTTGAATGCCGCCATCATTCTAGCTTACGCCACGAAGATTCTGGTTAGGAGATCTAAGAGATACTCATTCAGTCGAAGGTAGAACGGAAGTGGTTGTCAGGCACGCGTTCATAGGGAATGATGATGATTGTCACGTTCATCACATTCAGGTTGAAGTGCGAATGAATATCTTAGAAGCGAAATAAGATGAATTGAATAGAAAATAGTAGTACTTTGCATTAATCTTTGAGGAACAGCAGAGCTCCACGCCTTAATCTATGGAGTGTAGAAACTCTACCGTTAAAAATACATAAGTGAAAGTCCAGGCATGGCCGAGAGGCCAGCCCTCAAACGTGATCTAAGATAGCATACAACTGATCAAAGATTCCTAATACAATAGTAAAAGGTCCTATTTATAATAAACTAGCTACTAGGGTTTACAGAAGTAAGTAATTGATGCATAAATCCACTTCCGGGGCCCACTTGGTGTGTGCTTGGGCTGAGCTTGAGTGTTGCACGTGTAGAGGTCCTTCTTGGAGTTGAACACCAGTTTTTGTGCCAGTATGGGCTTTCAACTCTGGTATTGGATCCTTTTCTGGCGCTGGACGCCAGATTTGGGCAAAAAACTGGCGTTGAATGCCAATTTACGTCGTCTATTCTTGGCCAAAGTATGGACTATTAGCTGGAAAGCCCTGGATGTCTACTTTCCAACGCAATTGGAAGCGCGCCATTTCGAGTTCTATAGCTCCAGAAAATCCACTTTGAATGCAGGGAGGTCAGAATCCAATAGCATCAGCAGTCCTTCTTCAACCTCTGAATCTGATTTTTGCTCAAGTCCCTCAATTTCAGTCAGAAAATACCTGAAATCACAGAAAAACACACAAACTCATAGTAAAGTCCAGAAATGTGAATTTAACATAAAAACTAATGAAAACATCGCTAAAAGTAACTAGATTCTACTAAAAACATACTAAAAACAATGTCAAAAAGCGTATAAATTATCCGCTCATTACAACACCAAACTTAAATTGTTGCTTGTCCCCAAGCAACTGAAAATCAAATAGGATAAAAAGAAGAGAATATACTATAAATTCCAAACTATCAATGAAACAGAGCTTCAATCATATGAGCGGGACTTATAGCTTTTTGCCTCTTGAATAGTTTTGACATCTCACTTTATCCATTGAGGTTCAGAATGATTGGCATCTATAGGAACTCAGAGTTCAGATAGTGTTATTGACTCTCCTAGTTCAGTATGATGATTCTTGAACACAGCTATTTTATGAGTCTTGGCCGTGGCCCTAAGCACTTTGTTTTCCAGTATTACCACCAGATACATAAATGCCACAGACACATAATTGGGTGAACCTTTTCAGATTGTGACTCAGCTTTGCTAAAGTCCCCAATTAGAGGTGTCCAGGGTTCTTAAGCACACTCTTCTTTTGCTTTGGACCTTGACTTTAACCGCTCAGTCTCAAGTTTTCACTTGACACCTACACGCCACAAGCACATGGTTAGGGACAGCTTGGTTTAGCCGCTTAGACCAGGATTTTATTCCTTTAGGCCCTCCTATCCACTGATGCTCAAAGCCTTGGGATCCTTTTTATTTGCCCTTGCCTTTTGGTTTTAAGGGTTATTGGCTTTTTCTGCTTGCTTTTTCTTTTTCTTTCTATTTTTTTTCGCCTATGTTTTTTTTTTCTGCAAGCTTTGTTCTTTGCTGCTTTTTCTTGCTTCAAGAATCATTTTTTTTGATTTTTCAGATTATCAAATAACATGTCTCCTAGTCATCATTCTTTCAAGAGCCAACATATTTAATATTCTTAAACAACAACTTCAAAAGACATATGCACTGTTCAAGCATACATTCAGAAAACAAGAAGCATTGTCACCACATCAATATAATTAAGCTAAGTTCAAGGATAAATTCGAAACTCATGTACTTCTTGTTCTTTTGAATTAAAACAATTTTCATTTAAGAGAGGTGATGGATTCATAGGACATTCATAACTTTAAGACATAGTTACTACTACTAATGATCATGTAATGAAGACACAAACATAGATAAGCACATAACATAGAAAACGAAAAACAGAGAAAGCAAGAACAAGGAATGAATCCACCTTAGTGATGGTGGCATTTCCTTCTTGAGGAACCAATGATGTCCTTGAGCTCTTCTATGTCTCTTCCTTGTCTTTGTTGCTCCTCCCTCATTGCTTTTTGATCTTCTCTTATTTCATGAAGCATGATGGAGTGCTCTTGATGTTCCACCCTTAGTTGTCCCATATTGGAACTCAATTCTTCTAGGGAGGTGTTGATTTGCTCCCAATAGTTTTGTGGAGGAAAGTGCATTTGAGGCATCTCCGGGATCTCATGGTGATGAGCTTCATACGCCTCTTGAGCTCCATGAGTGGGCTCTCTTGCTTGCTCCATCTTTTTCTTAGTGATGGGCTTGTCCTCTTTGATGAGGATATCTCCCTCTATGTCAATCCCAGCCGAATTGCATAGTGGCAAATGAGGTGAGGAAAGGCTAACCTTGCCATGGTGGAGGACTTGTCAGCCACCTTGTAGAGTTCTTGAGGTATAATCTCATGAACTTCCACCTCTTCTCCAATCATGATGCTATGGATCATGATGGCCCGGTCTATAGTAACTTCAGACCGGTTGCTAGTGGGAATGATTGAGCATTGAATGAACTCCAACCATCCTCTAGCTACAGGCTTGAGGTCCAATCTTCTTAGTTGAACCGGCTTGCCTTTGGAGTCAATCTTCTATTGAGCTCCTTCTACACATATGTCTATAAGGACTTGGTCCAACCTTTGATTAAAGTTGACCCTTCTAGTGTAGGGGCGTTCATCTCCTTGCATCATGGGCAAGTTAAACGCCAACCTCACATTCTCCGGACTAAAATCTAAGTATTTCCCCCGAACCATTGTAACATAGTTCTTTGGATCCGGGTTCTTACTTTGATCATGGTTCTTGGTGATCCATGCATTGGCATAGAACTCTTGAACCATTAGGATGCCGACTTGTTGGATGGGATTTGTTAGAACTTCCCAACCTCTTCTTTGAATTTCATGTCGGATCTCCGGATACTCATTTCTTTTGAGTTTGAAAGGGACCTCGGGGATCACCTTCTTCATGGCCACAACATCATAGAAGTGGTCTTGATGGGCTTTGGAGATGAACCTTTCCATCTCCCATGACTCGGATGTGGAAGCTTTTGTCTTCCCTTTCCCCTTTCTAGAGGATTCTCCGGTCTTAGGTGCCATCAATGGTAATGGAAAAACAAAAAGCTTTATGCTTTTACCACACCAAACTTAGAATTTTGCTCGCCCTCGAGCAATAAAAGAAAGAATAGATGAAGAAGAAGAAGAAATGGAGGAGAGGGAGAGTGGGGAGTGTTTCGGCCAAGAAGGGTGTAGAGGGGTGTGTTGTGTGAATTTGATGAAGAATGGAGAGCTTTATATAAGGAAGGGAGGGGGGAAAGGTTTCGGCCATATGGGTGGGTTTGGGTGGAAAATTGGTTTTGAATTTTTGAAGGTAGGTGGAGTTTATGAGGTAGGTTTATGGGGAAGAGTGGATGGATGTGAGTGGTGAAGAGGTGATGGGGAAGAGAGTCTGAGGTGATTGGTGAAGGGTTTTTGGGAAAGAGTGTTTATGGGGTTGTGTGAAAGAAAGTGGTGAGAAGAAGTGAGTGGAGGTAGGTGGGGATCCTATGGGGTCCACAGATCCTGAGTGGATCCTGTGGGGTCCACAGATCCTGAGGTGTTCAAGGATTTACATCCCTGCACCCATTAGGCATGTAAAAATGCCTTTGCACACAACTCTGGCGTTCAGCGCCAGGTTGGTGACCATTTTGGGCGTTCAACGCCCATTTGTGTGCCATTTCTGGCGTTGAACGCCAGAACCATGCCTGTTCTGGCGTTCAGCACCCAGAAGCTGCCCATTTTGGGCGTTCAGCGCCAGACCAAGCTCTGTTCTGGCGCTGAACGCCAGACAGATGCTCCTCCAGGGTGTGATTTTTCTTCTGCTGTTTTTGATTCCGTTTTCAATTTTTATATTTATTTTGTGACTCCACATGATCATGAACCTACAAAGACATATAACTAAGAAAAATATAGTTAGATAAATAAAAATTGGGTTGCCTCCCAACAAGCGCTTCTTTAATGTCAATAGCTTGACAGTGGGCTCTCATGGAGCCTCACAGATGTGCAGAGCTTTGTTGAGACTCTCCAACACCAAACTTAGAGTTTGGATATGGGAGTTCAACACCAAACTTAGAGTTTGGTTGTGGCCTCCCAACACCAAACTTAGAGTTTGACTGTGGGGGCTCTGGTTGACTCTACTTTGAGAGAAGCTTTTTCTGCTTCCTCTCCATGGTTGCAGAGGGAGATCCTTGAGTTTTAAACACAAGGGAGTCCTCATTCCATTGAAGGACTATTTCACCTCTGTCAACATCAATCACAGCCCTTGCTGTGGCCAGGAAAGGTCTTCCTAGGATGATGGATTCATCCTCTTCCTTTCCAGTATCCAGGACTATGAAATCAGCAGGGATGTAAAGGCCTTCAACATTTACTAACACGTCCTCTACTTGTCCATAAGCCTGTTTTCTTGAACTGTCTGCCATCTCTAATGAGATTCTAGCAGCTTGCACCCCATAGATTCCCAGTTTCTCTATTACAGAGAGGGGCATGAGGTTTATTCCTGAACCAAGGTCACACAGAGCCTTTAAGATCATGGTGCCTATGGTACAGGGTAATATGAACTTTCCAGGATCCTGTCTCTTCTGAGGCAATGTTAGTTGATCCAGATCACTTAGTTCATTGATGAACAAGGGAGGTTCAACTTCCCAAGTATCAATGCCAAATAATTTGGCATTCAGCTTTATGATTGCACCAAGAAACTTGGCAGTTTGCTCTCCAGTAACATCCTCATTCTCTTCAGAAGAGGAATACTCATCAGAGCTCATGAAGGGCATAAGGAGGTTCAATGGAATCTCTATGGTCTCTAGATGAGCCTCAGAGTCCTTTTGTTCCCCAGAGGGAAGCTCCTTATTGATCACTGGACGTCCCAGGAGGTCTTCCTCCTTGGAATTCACGTCCTCCACTCCCCTTGTAGGTTCGGCCATGGTGCTTATGTCAATGGCCTTGCACTCTCCTTTTGGGTTCTCTTCTGTATTGCTTGGGAGAGTATTGGGAGGGATTTCAGTGATCTTTTTACTCAGCTGGCCCACTTGTGCTTCCAAATTTCTAATGGAAGACCTTGTTTCATTCATGAAGCTCACAGTGGCCTTGGATAGATCAGAGACTAGATTTGCTAAATTAGAAGCATTTTGTTCAGAGTTCTCTGTCTGTTGCTGAGTGGATGATGGAAAAGGTTTATTATTGTTAAACCTGTTTCTTCCACCATTATTAAAGCCTTGTTGAGGCTTTTGATCCTTTCATGAGAAATTTGGATGATTTCTCCATGATGAGTTATAGGTGTTTCCATAAGGTTCACCTAAGTAATTCACCTCTGCTATTGCAGGGTTCTCAGGATCATAAGCTTCTTCTTCATAAGAAGCCTCTTGAGTACTGTTGGATGCAGCTTGCATTCCATGCAGACTCTGAGAGATCATATTGACTTGCTGAGTCAATATTTTATTCTGAGCCAATATGGCATTCAGAGTATCAACTTCAAGAACTCCCTTCTTTATAGGCGCCCCATTACTCACAGGATTCCTTTCAGAAGTGTACATGAACTGGTTATTAGCAACCATGTCAATGAGTTCTTGAGCTTCTGCAGGCGTTTTCTTTAGGTGAATGGATCCACCTGCAGAAGTGTCCAGTGACATCTTTGATAGCTCAGATAAACCATCATAGAATATATCCAGGATGGTCCATTCTGAAAGCATGTCAGAAGGACACTTTTTGGTCAACTGTTTATATTTTTCCCAAGCTTCATAGAGGGATTCACCTTCTTTCTGTCTGAAGGTTTGAACATCAGCTCTAAGCTTGCTCAGCTTTTGAGGAGGAAAGTACTTGGCTAAGAAAGCCGTGACCAGCTTATCCCAAGAGTTCAGGCTGTCTTTGGGTTGAGAATCCAACCATAATCTAGCTCTGTCTCTTACAGCAAAGGGGAAAAGCATGAGCTTGTAGACTTCAGGATCTACTCCATTAGTCTTAACAGTATCACATATCTGCAAGAATTCAGTTAAGAACTGAAAAGGATCTTCAGATGGAAGTCCATAAAACTTGCAGTTCTACTGCATCAGAGAAACTAATTGAGGTTTCAGCTCAAAGTTGTTTGCTCCAATGGCAGGAATGGAGATGCTTCTTCCATGTAGATTGGAATTAGGTGCAGTAAAGTCACCAAGCATCTTCCTTACATTATTATTATTTTCGGCTGCCATCTCCTCTTCCTGTTCGAAAATTTCTGAAAGGTTATCTCTGGATTGTTGTAATTTAGCTTCTCTTAATTTTTTCTTCAGAGTCCTTTCAGGTTCTGGATCTGCTTCCACAAGAATGTTCTTATCCTTGCTCCTGCTCATATGACAAAGAAGAAGGCATAGAAAAATAATAATAATAATAGAAATCCTTTATACCACAGTATAGGGATCCCTGTGTGAGTAGAAGAAGAGGGGGAGACAAAGAATGTAATATAATGGAAGAAACACAACTGTGAGGAGGGTTGAGATGTGAGATGAGATGTTAGTAGATGAATAAATAAATAGAATAAGATGAGAGAGAAGGAATTTTCGAAAATAATTTTTGAAAAAGAGTTAGTGATTTTTGAAAATAGTTTTTGAAAAATGTTAGTAATTTTTGAAAATTAAGATTTAAAAATTAAAATAATTAATAAATTAAAAAGAAATTTTGAAAAAGGGGGAAGATATTTTCGAAAATGAGAGAGAGAGAGTTAGTTAGGTAGTTTTGAAAAAGTTAAAAAACAAACAAAAAGTTAGTTAGTTAGTTGAAACAAATTTGAAAATCAATTTTTGAAAAGATAAGAAGTTAGGAAGTTAGAGAAGATATTTTGAAATCAAATTTTTGAAAGAGATAATAAGATATTTTTGAAAAGATATGATTGAAATTGTTTTTGAAAAAGATTTGATTTTTAAAATCACAATTAATGACTTGATTCACAAGAAATCACAAGATATGATTCTAGAACTTAAAGTTTGAATCTTTCTTAACAAGTAAGTAACAAACTTCAAATTTTTGAATCAAAACATTAATTGTTTATGTTATTTTTGAAAATTATGTGATAAAGATAAGAAAAAGATTTTTAAAAAATATTTTTGGAATTTTCGAAAATAACTAAGAAATTTGAAAAAGATTTGATTTTTGAAAAAGATTTTGAAAAAGGTGAGATTTTTAAATTGAAAATTTGATTTGACTCATAAGAAATAACTAGATTTTAAAAATTTTTGAAAAAGTCAACTCAAATTTTTGAATTTATGAGAGAAAAGAGGGAAAGATATTTTTTTTTATTTTTGAATTTTTATGATGAGAGAGAAAAACAAGAAAAATGATGCAATGCATGAAAGTTATGGATCAAAACATGTGATGTATGCAAGAATGCTATGAATGTCAAGATGAACACCAAGAACACTATGAAGATCATGATGAACATCAAGAACACATTTTTGAAAAATTTTTAATGCAAAGAAAACATGCAAGACACCAAACTTAGAATTCTTTAATGCTTAGACACTAAGAATTCAAGAATGCATATGAAAAACACCATACAACACAAAACAAAAAATCATCAAGATCAAATAAGAAGACTTACCAAGAACAACTTGAAGATCATGAAGAACACTATGAATGCATGAAATTTTCGAAAAAATGCAAGATGCATATGCAAGTGACACCAAACTTATGATATGACTCAAGACTCAAACAAGAAACACAAAATTTTTTTTTTTTGATTTTTTTATTTTCTAATTTTTTTGTATTTTTCGAAAAATTAATTGAAAAAGAAAAATAAGGATTCCAAAATTTTTAACATGAATTCCAGGAATCTTGCCATGTTTAGTCTAAAGCTTCAGTCCAGGAATTAGACATGGCTCACTAGCCAGCCAAGCTTTCAATGAAAGCTCCGGTCCAAAACACTAGACATGGCCAATGGCCAGCCAAGCTTTAGCATGTAAATCAGGAACAGTAGCAGGTGGATTAACAACAACTAGCTTGCTCTTGATAACAAATTGCTGCCTCAGTCCAAATAAATTTAGACATGGCTTTACAGCCAGCCAGGCTTCACATGCTTCATGAAACACTAGAATTCATTCTTTAAAAATTTTGAATAAATTTTTATTTTTGAAAACATTTTTATTTTTTTTTTTCGAAAACAAAGGAGAAATTTTTGAAAGATTTTTTTTAAAAAAATTTTGAAAAGAAAACAAAAAGAAAATTACCTAATCTGAGCAACAGGATGAACCGTCAGTTGTCCAAACTCGAATAATCCCCAGCAACGGCGCCAAAAACTTGGTACGCGGAATCGTGATTACACTTTGATTATGTAAAATTCGTTGCTCTTTCTTTCCCCGGCAACGGCGCCAAAAACTTGGTGCCAGTACCATGGTTAACAACTCCGTGTAACTGACCAGCAAGTGCATTGGGTCGTCCAAGTAATACCTTACGTGAGTAAGGGTCGAATCCCACGGAGATTGTTGGTATGAAGCAAGCTATGGTCACCTTGCAAATCTCAGTCAGGCGGATATAAAATAGTAATGGTGTTTTCGAAAATAAATAATAGAATAGGGATAGAGGTACTTAAGTAAATCATTGGTAGGAATTTCAGATAAGCGAATGGAGATGCTTTTCGTTCCTCTGAACCTCTGCTTTCCTGCTATCTTCATCCAGTCAGTCTTACTCCTTTCCATGGCTGGCTTTATGTGATACATCACCATTGTCAACGGCTACTTTCGGTCATCTCTCGGGAAAATGATCCAATGCCCTGTCACGGCACGGCTAATCGTCTGGAGGCATCACCCTTGTCAATGGCTTCATCTTATCCTCTCAGTGAAAATGTTCAACGCACCCTGTCACGGCATGGCTATTCATCTGTCGGTTCTCGATCATGCTGGAATAGGATTTACTATCCTTTTGCGTCTGTCACTAACGCCCCGCAATCGCGAGTTTGGAGCTCGTCACAGTCATTCATTCATTGAATCCTACTCGGAATACCACAGACAAGGTTTAGACCTTCCGGATTCTCTTGAATGCCGCCATCATTCTAGCTTACGCCACGAAGATTCTGGTTAGGAGATCTAAGAGATACTCATTCAGTCGAAGGTAGAACAAAAGTGGTTGTCAGGCACGCGTTCATAGGGAATGATGATGATTTTCACGTTCATCACATTCAGGTTGAAGTGCGAATGAATATTTTAGAAGCGAAACAAGATGAATTGAATAGAAAACAGTAGTACTTTGCATTAATCTTTGAGGAACAGCAGAGCTCCACACCTTAATCTATGGAGTGTAGAAACTCTACCGTTAAAAATACATAAGTGAAATTCCAGGCATGGCCGAGAGGCCAGCCCTCAAACGTGATCTAAGATAGCATACAACTGATCAAAGATTCCTAATACAATAGTAAAAGGTCCTATTTATAATAAACTAGCTACTAGGGTTTACAGAAGTAAGTAATTGATGCATAAATCCACTTCCGGGGCCCACTTGGTGTGTGCTTGGGCTGAGCTTGAGTGTTGCACGTGTAGAGGTCCTTCTTGGAGTTGAACGCCAGTTTTTGTGCCAGTTTGGGCGTTCAACTCTGGTTTTGGATCCTTTTCTGGCGCTGGACGCCAGATTTGGGCAGAAAACTGGCGTTGAACGCCAGTTTACGTCATCTATTCTTAGCCAAAGTATGGACTATTATATATTGCTGGAAAGCCCTGGATGTCTACTTTCCAACGCAATTGAAAGCGCGCCATTTCGAGTTCTGTAGCTCCAGAAAATCCACTTTGAGTGCAGGGAGGTCAGAATCCAACAGCATCAACAGTCCTTCTTCAACCTCTGAATCTGATTTTTGCTCAAGTCCCTCAATTTCAGTCAGAAAATACCTGAAATCACAGAAAAATACACAAACTCATAGTAAAGTCCAGAAATGTGAATTTAACATAAAAACTAATGAAAACATCCCTAAAAGTAACTAGATTCTACTAAAAACAATGTCAAAAAGCGTATAAATTATCCGCTCATCAGTCATGTGGAAAAGGAAAAAGAAAATCCTCAAAGAAGTCGGAAAGTCTAAGGCATGGCTGATAAATTGGTAAATTTTTAGAAAATCCTAGGAATTGGGGTGAAGCTGGATAGAAGCAACACGGCAGTGACGTAAAACAGTGATTTCGAAATCAGAAAAAGGGAGAAAAACGCCCAGGCGAGTGATCATGCTATCATACATATAGAAGAAATGAGGGGCTGCCTCAGAAGCCATCCCGAAACAAACCCGGTCTTCCGGACCTGGGGCAAGCAATTCATACTTTGGCTCATCCTCATGAGAGGTACAGAGCCTATGGTGAGTGCAAAGGTTGATGATAAAGTTAGTGTCAACGAAAGGTTCTTCCCCTAGAACCGTAACATCCACCCATTGAGCCAGAATTTCTATGGAAGACATTTTCTTTTCCTAAAAAGGATTGGTGAAACCTACAAAGGAAAAAAGGGAAAAATCAAAAACAGGGTCTCTAAGAGGCCTAGGAATCAAACAGAAGTCTACAAACCAACCCTCCTCTCTAAAATAAAGACATGCAAGTAAAAGCATTTCGTAAAAAGAGAGTAGAAGAAAACTAACCTTTGCTTGGAAAAGGATAGGGGCAGAGAAAGATGAATTCCTTCGAACAAAAGCTCCATACAAGCAGAGGAGAATAAGTGTGAAAGTTTTCAGAAACAAAACAAGGAAAGAGAGGGAAAAGTATTTATAAAGACGTTGAGGGCATAATGGTAAAAGCGGAAGCCGTCATTTAAAGATAGCACTGTTTCCAATGTAACTGACCCCGCGTATGAATACACAAATCCCTAACGGACGCGACGTTTGATTAGACGCGACTGTTGAGAATTTTTAAAACACGTCGGTTCTGAAACATCACGTCGGTTCCACATCAGGTCAGCTACAACCCTGAGTTAAATACTCGACCCCAATCCTTAAAAGAAATCGGGCTCGAGTAGGGGCACTGTTCATACCCTGGCCCAACATTAAGGCCCAGGTCCAAACGAAAAGACCCAGTCCAAAGGATTGAGCCTCACCCCACACCGACCTTCCCCTAATGAAGTCAGTTCTCACTACGACTTGCTCTAAAGAAGTCGGGGGCGAAGATTAACTGGCAGATAAACATTCACTCAAATGAGTAACTGCCCCTAAGATCTCTCAACCCACTTCCAGGAGCCATATCCCAACTTCCCTAAGATAAAGGGACGGTTATCCACCTTAAAAGGTGGAACTACTTCAACGGTGGTTATTGGCTCACCGCTATAAATACATTGACACTCCTTAGGTATCTCTAAGTCCCAATACTCTCTAGACCTGCTCACGCCCTTGCTAACTTAGGCATCGGAGTATCTTTGCAGGTACCACCCCCATTCACTCGTATTCACAAGTCGGACGGAGGCCCTAAAGACGCGAATCCGCTCGAAGGCTTCCTTCCATAGACGATTGGGCCAACCCAGCGAGTCCAGCCCAATAATCTCCAGTTACCCATCGTAACAGGTAGGTATCTTAGAAAAAAATAATTTAATTATTAATTTTTTTAAAAATATTTTGATAAAAATATAATTTAATCAATAAAAGAATAACTTATTAAAGGGTATTTTGGTAAGCAAAATTTAATAATAAAAAATAAAATTTTGTTAATAGATATTTTTTCAAAAAATAATTTATTTTTTTAAAAAATAATTTATTTTTTCTTAAAAAATAGATAAAGTTGACATTAGTTAACACAAAAAATTTAAAATGGATTAAAAAGGAGATTTTTAAAAAATTATAAAGAAAGAGAATATATATTTATAAATAAAGGAGAAGAAAGTGTCATTTTAGTATCTCGCAGGAGAGGGGAGTAGAATTTTCTATAAATTATTTTGATACGTTGTTTCTTATATTTAAAGTCGTTGATTTTAGACATTTTGTTACTTTCCAATAATTAATCTAAGTAGCATAAATAGAGATAGACTTAATTGAAGTGGTACTTGAATTAGTGTTTGAGGGAACGACAATCTTTTTCTTACTTTCTTAGTGCTTGTGACCTGGTACACTTGTCAAAACTGAGTTGTATAAATTCAGTAACATGTATTATTATTATTATTATTATTATTATTATTATTATTATTATTATTATTATTATAAAAACATATATAGATAATATTATGGATAAAATAAACGTTATGAAACAACGCAAGTAAGAATTTAAAAGAAAAGTGTATATAAAATTTGGAACCTGGCGCATGATCTTTGTATATTGCACACAGTATGATCGCATAAAAAGTAGAGGTATGGTTAAGTACTTTAGTATTACTATTAAAAATCTATAGTTGTTCTTGTCATCACTCTGAATTATTGGAAATGTTTATGTGTAGTGTGCAAATTCTATTTTTGTCAATGAATTCCACGAGTTATTAGAAAATGAAATGTGTAAATTAAAGAATAAATTTATTAGTTTTATATTGTCTAAAATTAAAAGTCTAATATAATACACTACTAGAAAACTAGTTATTACAGACGGATATTTCCGACGGATTTTATCCCACGGAAATACAGACGGAATTTCAGAAGGATTTTTTGTCGGAAAACCAAAAAAATGGATTAGCATAAATTACAGACGGAAAAGAGAATCCATCGATAATTCCGTCGGAAAAATTATTTTTTTTTCAGTGAGAAATGGTTACAGACGGAAAATCCGTCTGTAATTATATAAACAAAACGGTGCATTTTATTAAATTATTACAGACGGAAAATCCGTCTGTAATTTAAAATTTTCCGTCGGAAATGTTATATTTTGCGTTTTATGATCGATTGTGCCTAAAGCCCCAAACTCTATTCATTTACAGCACCAAATCAAACGAGCTCAACCCAGCTTCTTCTTCTCCGTCGACCAGCTTCTTCTTCTCTTTTCCTCACCCACAGCGCCACCGCCGGCTACCCTAACCGCCACAGCTACCTTCTCCTTCTTCTCTTCTTCTTCTCCTTCTTCTCCATCATCTCCTCCAGTCAATGCTGCGGCTACCTTTGCGCAAGCCCTAGCTCCGTGGTGACCAAAATCGGTTTCACCATCAGCCGCGGTTCCACCTCTCTCTTTCCCCCCTGTTCGAACCGTAGAGAGTTCAATTAATTTTGTTTAGTTAGTTTGATTGTTTCTGCTTCCAGGTTTTGGTTTCAAAATTCTTTTAATTTCCGTTGAGTTCAATTAATTTCGTTTAGTTAGTTTGATTTTAGTAATTAGTTTAGTTAGATTTGTTTTCTGATTAGTGTATTTTTAGGTTGTTAAAATAGGATTAGATTAGGTTTTGATTCTGAATAGCTGAAAAATGTTTAGATTGTTAATCTGGATTGCTGAACAAACATAATTCAGAGAAACACTTGTGAGTTTTTCTTTTTTTTCTTCCCTCCCCTCTATGAATTTCGCTGTGCACACCAAGTGTTCGATGGTTTGCTTATTTGTTGGTTTGACCTAACATGCACATCAAATGTTTGTTGCTTTTCTTTTATGTGTACATAAGTAGTAATATGTATCTTTATTCTTGCTATTTTACTCTTAATTAATTATTTTTATGTTGCAAGTTCTGTCAAGGGGAGGGGAGGCTGTAGAGATGACTACTGACCATGAACCTAATATTGAGCGGGGCAGCATTGAGAACAGAGGTGGCTTTGTCTCAAACATGCCAGGTTCTTCAACTAACCCTGAATTCTATGCTTTGTTGCTACTGATATTCAGTGCTGATTTTTGTGTTTTCATTCATCATTCCTTTTACTATAGGAACTTGAGTTTTGTATGCTGTGATATTAGTTTACTCAATTCCTTTTCTATAGGGCAGTGTTTCTTAGAGAATATTTCTACTTCTACCCTCCTAGCCAGAACAACAATCTCTATTGTCTATCAAACTGCAAAATTAATCAGTGCAAGATGTAAGAGCTTAGAACTTTAGTAGGATATATATTGTGCTATGATGAATCTCTATTTACATCTTACACTTGATAACAATGTACATTGTATAGAATCTGAATTCATTGATGCGACACGGAAGCATGAGTCTCGCAGACGAAAAGCGAATTCTGAGGAACATAAACACTCGTCAGAGAGATGCTGATAAATTTCAGTCACTAGAAGTGCTTAGAAATACTGTAATTTAAGGGAATTGTAGTTCAGTTCAATGCTGATATTGCTGATGGCATGCCATGGAAGTTTACTCCTATTCTGTTGCTTAGATAAATTTCAGTCACTAGAACTGCTTAGAGATTCTGTTGCTTGAATTTTAAAAAATTTCGTGTGCTACAAAATATGCTGCCTTAGATAACTTGAAGCTGAAATTGGAATTGTATGTTTAAGGTAGCATGCCATGACGCTGAGGAGTGAAGATCTTTTGAGGCAAAGGTTAGGATCATGTGATGTCATTACCAAATGTGCTTCTATACTTGGCGTATCTATGTTTAAGTTAATCAAATTGGGGGAAGAAAAGAAAAGAAACTTGCAATTATATAGTTTAAGTGTTTCTGCCACTGCCCTTCTTTCTCGCAGCCGGTGAGTAAATGCTCTTTTTCTCCAGTGTTATGAATAGCTCCTTTTTCTCCAGTGCTGGATTTGGAGTATATGTATGCTTATTACTGAGTGAATCACATTGAAAGTGTAATGCACAGTTAGTGCTTGACAAAATGCCTAGCTGGGTTTTGCTGTTCATTTTGATCATGCTTAGGTGTGTTTATGTGTGCTTATATGGTTTCATGGTTTATGTGTGCTTATATGGTTTCATGGTTCCTGCTGGTGAAGCTTACACAAAGGCACTTGAGGTTGCCAGGAATATCAATGAGAAGGTAACATCACTGAAAAATATCTTTCATGTTTGTTGAGAATCATGCACTGAACTGAAAAATATTCTTTGGATTTTAGAGACTCTTTTTTCTTCAATTGATTTATATTTCTTTCTTTTACTGATTCTTTTTGTTTCTCAATTGGATTGAGGAGTTATGTAACAGAAAAATAATCTAAGGTGGTTGTTGATGATGTTGAAATTTAGTAGTCCTATATATATTTTTCAGCTTTTGATTTTTGTAATTTGCAATGCAGGGGACCAATGTGGTTCTGATTTGATGTAAATGTGAGTCTATGTTTTTGTTCTTTTATTTTTCAAATCACAGTCAATGATTTTGATAAATTAATTCTGTGCAATTTCTGGTATGTAAGTAGAAAACTGATACCTAAATATACTTTTCATTTTTCATTAATACAAGTTTAAATTATATATAGCATTATATAGTTTGTGAAAATATATTTGTTCAAAATAGAAGGACATAGTTCCACACATATATGCCATGCTTAGGAAGATTGCACATATACTTGTTCAAAATATACTTGTTCATTTTTTTTTCTCTGCAGAGGCACCCGCACCACAGCTCGACGGCAAGTCTCGCAACGATACTTTCGATCTTGACTTTGAAGAATGACTTCAAGCAGTTAGAAGGTACAACTTTAGTTCTTCTCAATTCTGACTCATCTTTTCAACTGCTATGAGGTGCAAAAGGGCGTTGTCTATGTGTTTGTTTGTTTGAATCTTTGTCTCTGGTTTCTTCTGTTCAAACCTGAAACAACAGCAGATAGGCCATTTTTGGCGTTTGTTTCTTCTGACTATTTTTGAGCTTTTAACATGAATCAATGTTAACAGCCACAACAGATTGTTCTATTTTATATTCACCAGATTTTGCGGACATGTCTTTGACTTCTTCTATGGCAATCAAAATCTATTGCTCAATGATATCAAAGGTTATTTATTAGAATAATCTTTATAAACTGTGACATGTATAATGTAACTTCTTATATACAAAATTTATCACAGCTATCTTCTTTCCAACAATATAGCGGAAGGGGAGGAAGAAAGAAAAGGAAAAAGGAAAAACCATGGACTCAGTGGAATTAAAATGCTAAAATGTCAGAATTTTATATATATAATTTTGGATTGAATTTTACACACGTTCCAGTTTTTGCTAATCTCTTTTTGACACTTTTTTTGTTGGCATTATGCTTTATTTATTTATATTTTTTTTTGCTGTTGTAAAGATTAATTTTTTATTCAGAAATTGAATACTGCTGAGTACTTCTGTGACAGATTCAATCTCAAGCTGCACACTGCTGGGATCATTGCTGCCAGTTTCGGATTGGCGAATCTTTTCTCCAGGCCCGGTGGAGGGTTCATATCTGATGCAGTTTCAAAGAGGTTTGGAATGAGGGGTAGGCTCTGGGCCTTGTGGCTTTGCCAAACATTCGCTGGTGTCCTCTGCATAATTCTTGGGCTTGTTGGATCTTTGAGTGTTTCTGTTGTTGTTATGATCATATTCTCTGTGTTTGTTCTAGCTACTTGTGGCATGACCTTTGGAATTGTTCCTTCTGTCTCAAGACGGTTTGTGTTCTTCTTCTTCTTTTATTCTCTTTAGAGTTATCTTTAGTTCCATTGAATTGCTTTCTATTTTCTCCAGAGTGTTCTTTTAGTCAAGTTCAGACTCATTGACACAAAGAGGACAAAAATAGAAGTAAAAGAAAAAGTGGAATAGGATAGCTTAGAATTCAGCTGTCTCTCTGCTCCAAGTGACAGTCAGTGAGGTTAGCAAGCACACCCTGATTCTCAAAAAATTCTGTGTGATTTGTTTATCTATAGTGGTTGGATTAGGTCTTTTCTTGGGTCTTCTGATTGTGATTTTCCTATCAGAACACTTGCAAGGGGATTGATAATTGGTCAATGTCTGATCTATCTGCAGAGAAAATTTCTAATATAGAGGCTGATTGCTATTGGTGCTTGTCAAAATTACTGGATGGTATGCAGGACCATTACACGTTTGCTCAACCAGGAATTCAGAGGCTTGTTTTTAAGTTGAAGGAATTGGTCAGGAGGATTGATGGTAAGCTTTTCTTCGGGCTCATTAATTTTTCCATAATATCTGTGTATAATTACACGAACTTAATGCCTCATCATCGCACGTGGTTTGTATCTGTATTATTTCAGAGCTCTGCAGCCATTGGAGCCAATGTCTTCTGTTTCGTCCTCCCCACATATTCGATCAAATGCTCCTTTTGCTGGTCTTGTTATATGCGTTACTGGGCTATCCAAAGGTGAGAGTTTATCTCAATTTCATCTTTGGTGTATTGAATTTGGTTTCAATTTTGTCCAGTTTTCTTTCAATTTCATGCATTTAATGAAAAAATAAATAAATAAACTAAGTGATCCATATTCTCTTTAGAGTCTGGCCTGATTCGTTGAGTTTTGGTAATAAGGTCTGGATACTGTTCCCTTGAGACAAAAGAAAAAGAATCATTTGTTCATTGAAACAGTGAACAGGCTCTCTGTCCCTTTCCCTTTTGTTGTTTTGTGAAAGAGAGGAATGGGTGAGAGAGAAGGGGATTGATGATTGTGCTTCTTATAATATAAATTGTAAAATAGATGTCAAGTAAATCTGGAAGTCTTCCAACAGCGTATATGCAAATCAAGACTGCTGATATAAGCCGTTTCTATTGGAAAAAATGTTCATATATAACTTGTTCAGAAGGATTAACTTAAGTTGTTAAAACAAACACAAGTTCTTAAAATAACAACTATCATATAATAAAGTGTTTTCTTTTCTTTTCTTTTGTTTTTCTTTTTGTTCAGGAAATAGAAGCAAGTAAAGGTTGGAGAACATGGAAAGAGTACCAAATGAAAGTGAGATGTGAATGATAGACTTATGATGGCTGAACGTGCATTCACTGACAGAGATGGCCTCTTAGGAATGACATGGCATAAGCATTTGGTGAGTATATAGTTTTTTACTCTAAGAAGCAAGTGTTTTCTAGGCCAGTTCCCTCATTCTTCTTCTGACTTATAATATCACATAGTCTCATTAACAAATGCCATGTGAACATTAGATGAATTCTACTGTTTTGAATGAAACCAGGGTTGATGAAATTGAAGAAACCAAGCAAGCAAAGCAGAGAAGAAACATCAAACATGGCTGCTACTGTTGGAATCACAGAACCACAAGGAGATCCAGAAAGTGTATTTGTCAATGGCTCTGAGCAAGTCACCATCATGCAATCTAAAAGGAATAGGATCAATATAAAATCTTGTTTGTTTAAATTGTTGAAAATGAGGGAACTAGTAGTGTCAATGAGTAATGTAAATAGTTATAGTTCTGTCAATGATTTATTTTTTTGGGTATCTTTTTATTGAGATAGTGAGATATTGGTCAATGATGTTGAAAATAACATCCAATTTTATAGGTATCATGTAATGAATATTATGTTTATCTATATAATTTTTGGCCTCTTTTTTTTCAATTTACAGTGTGCTTGATGGAGGAAATTTAAAAAATAAACCTAAAGTATTCATTTTGCAATGGAAAAATTTAAAAAAATTTCTATTTTACTTTACCGACGGATTTACAGACGGATTTTCTGTCTGTAATCATAGTGTGAGATGATTTTCCAATGTTCAAATTACAGACGGAAAATCCGTCGGAAAATCTGTCTGTAATTACAGACGGAAAATCCGTCTGAAAATCCGTCTGTAATTACAGACAGAAAATCCGTCGGAAAATCCGTCTGTAATTACAGACGGAAAATCCGTCGGAAAGTTTGTCGCCTTTGGGAAATGGACAGAAAATTTACAGAGGGAAAATCCGTCGGTAACTCGTAAAAATCCGTCTGTAATTTTCCGACGGAAAAAAAATCCGTCGGTAAATAATTTCCGACGGGGCTTTTACAGAGGGACAAAATCCGTCGGTAATTTTGTCGGTAACCAAAAATCCGTCTGTAATAAAGACTAAATCCGTCTGTAAATCTGTCTGTATTAATCCATTTTCTAGTTGTGATAGTTTTTATAAGTGTGAAGCAATTCTCATTTCATGAGTAACTCTTAGAGTAATACTATAAGATTAATATTTATTTAACGAAGTAATTTGGTGAAAATTTTTAAAAATTTTTATAATACATTTTAGAGTAAAGTATTGTTTTTGTCCTCAACGTTTGGGGTAAGTCCTATTTGTATCCTTAACGTTTAAATCGTCCTATTTGTATCCTTAACGTTTATAAAAGTGATTCAATGTTATCCTACTATCAATTATACTAACAAATCAGATTATATTTTTCAATTATTCTCACTTGGATGTATTCATTCTCAATTAGGTTTCACTTGGATGTAGTCGATTTTAATATTATACTCACTATTTGTGTTTAGATTCAATTATGTCCCTAGAAAAGTGAATTATGTAAATGTTGTAGGAATTAGTTTCAACATTTGATGAGCTATTTTTCGGAGTAGATCATTGATTCTATCCCATACATTTGTATTCTAACTTCAAGAAGAGATTTTTAAAACTCAAACTAAAGCGCTCATGATATGTAATTGACGGCAGGATAACATTGAATCACTTTTACAAACGTTAGGGATACAAATAGGACAATTTAAACGTTAGGGATACAAATAGGATTTACCCCAAATATTGGGGACAAAAACGATGATTTACTCTACATTTTATTTATGACAATTTAAAAAACTTCCGCTCTTAATTAATTATAATTCAAAATTTTGGAACAAAGTCTCATTTTCTCTTTTCTCCGAAATGAGAGACTGCGTTAGCTGAGAGAGAATGACTATAAAACCCTAAGTTTTCTACCGCCATTTTTGCCGCCATTTTCACTGCCATTTTCGCCGGCGGTGCCGTTACCACTGCGGTATCCGTTGCAGTAGAGAGCTTCTGAATCGAGTCACCTATTCTATCAACGCGTTTTTAGATCTGTTTTCTTTATACTGTCGTTGCTACCATTGTTGCCAGTGCAATTTCCACCGCCTTTGCCACCACAGTTTCAGCCGTCGATGCCACTATATTTGTTGTGGTACAATACATTTTTAGATCTGTTCACTCCCAAACTTCTTCTTCAACACCGCTTTTTCTCACTCCAATTTCTCTTTTGAACTGCCGCTAGTACTTCTTTTTCTTCTTCCCTATTAGTTTGCTGATATTTCTTCTTTGTTAATAATAAATTTTTTCTTTGTATCGCCTTCTCAGTTCTGTTAAAACTTTTTTTACTGCTATTCCTCTTGTTCTGTATTTTTTTTTTTGCATTGATAAGGAGTTTTGAAAACGAGACGGGGAAGACATGATAATTGATCATTGAAGCTATTTTGTTTTATGCCAGTAGTTAGTGAATTTTTTTGTGTTAGGAGTGATTATTAGTTACTTTGTTTTGGTTGGTTGATCTCTATTTTGTATTTTTATTCTCTGTTCTTATTTTTTAAGTTTGACTTATAAAATATGCTTAAAATCAATGAGTGTTTTTTACTATGTATGTAACTTAGACTTTTTAAATGAATGTTCATCTTCTCAAAAAATATTGGAATTATGCTATATTAGTTTATTTTTGAATGGAATATATTTCATTGAAAAACAAAAAAAATCATAATTTCAGCCTCTGCATTATAACTTTAATTTTTTTGATAGTTTTTTTCAATGATTCTCAATCATAATGGTTCTCAATCAAAAAGAACTGCAACAACTACCAGATGATGTTGGAATAAATCATTTTATTAACCCAGATCATCCATATTGGATCATCAAAAATATAATATAATGCGAAAGCGTACCTTTACTCATAAGAGTCAAAAATTGATGGAAGAATTTGGATCTTGTGGTTCTTTCGATCTTCCTCAACCAAAGCCTTCTGTATTCCTAGGTGGCTGAACTATAACTCTTTTGATGGAGAAAGAGCAACAAAGGCGGCTTTGGTATATTGGGGACCGAAACCCTGAAGGTCTATTTATATTTGAGCATGGCACCCATTAAACCCTAAAGCCCAAATAAAATAGTATCTAAAGCCCAAAAGATAATATATCTAAAATCCAAAAAGATAATTATCTAAGGAACAAAAGATAATATCTGGTTTTATTCTCATTTAATTCCAAATCAAAAGTAATAATGACTTATTCAATTAGCATTTATAACAATAAATGAGATCATCATTATATAAGTCATTTAATTTAAAATAGCATAATTTGTGATTATAATTAATATATGTATTGCCCACAAACAAATTAGGAAATTAAAATAATTTCCTAACAATCTCCCACTTGGGCTATACATATATTCTTTCTTGATATATATTCACATCTTATAAACTTTATGCGCGCATCTGAATGCTATTTCTCTCTCATTACTTTAACAATCTGGTCCGTCTCATACATTAGATATGGAACTACCGCAACTTTTATCACATTAATGTCGTGACTAAACCACGACAATCACCATCCTAATATACTTAACGACATAGATCAAATTTGGATGAGTAATATGGAAATTACATGCCAAGTGATCTCATGCATGTCTATTTCCAGCTGGTCCAACTTTATTGAGATCAAACACAATACAAATATTGCAAAATGAACATTTCACATAACATGAAATAAACCATCAACTTAATTCTACAGAAAAATAACTCAATATCTGTCATAGGACATATAGCATAAAATAAACTCCCACTAAACTAAGGCATCACTAATATTGACACCCATCCAGCAGTGTGCTCATGAAAAGACTTTAGGGATCAATTTCTTGGTTAATGGGTCTGCTATCATATATTCTATTCCTATATGTTCTATGGAAATTTGTTTTTCTTGAATTTTCTCCTTGACAACTAAGAACTTGATGTCTGAATGCTTCGATTTTGTCAAGCTCTTATCGTTGTTGGAGTATAGTACTGTTGACTTATTGTCACAAAATATCTTTAATGACCTTTCAATGTCATCTACTATACGAAGCTCAGTGACAAAGTTTTGCAACCATATGCCATGAAATCGGAATCAGAGTACCTAATGATCTCCAAATTTTCTGATCTCTGATAAGTAAGCATGTAATCCTTTGTTCTCTTTAAATAACGCATTACGCATTTAACAGCTATCCAATGATCCATGCCTGGATTGCTCAAGTATCTACCTAACACTCCCACTATAAGTGATATATCGGGACGTGTGCATACTTGAGCATGCATTAAGCTCCCTAGTGCTAATGCATAAGGTTTATCATGCATTGTTGTCCTCTCAAGATCATTTTTAGGGCATTGGTCTACAATTTTCCATTTCATATCTACTTAAAATCTTTTCAATATAGTTCTTTTGTGATAATTCAAGAATACCTTGAGAATGATCTCTTAGTATCTTGATTCCTAATACAAAAGAGGTATCACCAAGATCTTTCATTTCGAATTTGTTCGATAGAAATTTCTTAGTTTCATGCAACAAGCCTATATCGTTACTGGCAAGTAGAATGTCATCAACATATAAGACCAAAAAGATGTATTTACTCCCACTGAACTTGCAGTATACACATTTCTCTATAATATTTACCTCAAAACCATATGAGGTAATAACTTGATGAAACTTGTGATACCATTAACGGAAAACTTGTTTGAGATCATAGATGGATTTTCTCTTTTTTTCTGTTGGATCTCATTAATGGTACTTCTTGAGGTTGTTGAGCTTGCTGTATGGGTTGGGGTTGAGGAGGATTCTCATTATTTTACCTCTACTGTAGCAGTATCTTGAGCAACAACGATATTCTCATTATTCTTTTGTATTGTAACTGGATCTACAGTAGAATTCTCATTGTGTTCTTGTACTATAATTGTATCTTGAACAATAATGGGCACAAAGACCTGATCATTGTCAGTTATAGAATCCTCATCAAAAGCAACATTCCTAATATTTCCTTCCCCCCTAAACTCAACATCCTCGAGAAATCTCGCATTTCCTGTATCAAAAAATAGACCTTGATGCAGGATTGTAAAATTTGTACCCCCGTGAACGCTCAGGGTAACCAACAAAGTAGCAACTAATTGTCCTTGAGTCCAATTTTCTTTCATGCGGCCTATAAGGTCGCACCTCAGCTGGACATCCCCAAATATGTAAATGCTTTATACTGGGCCTTTTTTCAGTCCAAATTTCATATGGGATTTTGTTAACTGCTTTGCTTGGCACCCTATTAAGGATGTACACTGCGGTCTTTAAAGCTTCTCCCCAGAGTGATTCAGGCAAGGAAGAATGACTAATCATACTTCTTACCATGTCTTTAAGAGTTCGGTTCCTTTGCTCTGCAACACCATTCATGCTAGGTTTGCCTGGCATGGTGTATTGCAGAACAATACCACACTCCTCTAGGAAAAGAGCAAAAGACCTGGGATGTTGCTCACCTGAACCGTCATATCTTCTGTAGTATTCACCATCACGATCAGATTTGACAGCTTTAAATTTCTTTCCAAGTTGAAGTTCAACTTCAGCTTTGAAAGACTTGAAAACATCCAAGGCTTGGGACTTTTCATGAATTAAATATAGATACCCGTAACGAGAGTAATCATCTATGAACGTAATAAAGTACCGTTGTCCATTCCAAAAGACAATAGGGAATGGGCCACATATATCGGTATGTATCAGTTCTAAGACATCTTTAGTTCTCTCGGCACCTAATTTTCTTTTGTTTGTCCTTTTCCCCTTTATGCACTCAATGCAGACTTCAAAGTCCGTCAAATTTAGGGGTCCAAGAATTCCATCTGACACGAGCTTCTGAATTCTCTATTTAGAGATGTGACCTAGGCGTTTGTGCCATAATGATGCCGAATTCTCATTTAGTTTTTGTTTTGTACCCATTTGTAGTATTTCATTATTATAGGAATTTAAGTCAAGCCTATATAGATTATCCACCAAATGACCAGAGCAAATATTATTCGAATTATAGAAGAGACTAACTTTATTGTCTCCGAACAAACAAAGATAACCTAATTTGTCCAAACGAGAAATAGAAACCAAATTCCGTCTAAATGACGGTACATAAAATGTCTCTAATAAATCCAAGTAAAATCCACTCGTGGAACACAATCTAAAGGTTCCTATAGCTTCGACTGCAACTATATTGCCGTCTGCCACATAGATGTATCTTTCAGCATCACTTGGTGGTCGGTTCCACAGGCAACTCTGCATAGTAATACTTACATGAGTAGTAGCAGCAGAATCTACCCACCAAGTATCAACAGGTGCACAACTTAAACTAGCCTCAGAACAAACGAAAGTAAGAATTATACCCTTCTTTACACGCCAGGTGGCATATTTGGTACAATCCTTCTTCATGTGTCACACCTTCTTATAGAAGAAACAGGTTAAAACTTGATCCTGTTTCTTAGGCTTTTTCTGCTGAGAAGGCACATCCACAGTAGTATCACGCTTTCTTTTATACTGAGAAGATGAAGCCATGTGAGCACTTTCAGTCTTATCTTGCTGTAGCCTCTCTTCTTCTTGCACACAATGAGATATAAGCTCATTTAAGGACCAAGTGTCCTTCAGAGTGTTATAACTCACTTTGAATTGCCCAAAGTGTGTAGGAAGGGAAATCAAAATAAAATGCATGAGTAAATCTTCAGACAATTCTAACTTTAGTGCTTTCAATTTTGAAGTAAGATGAGATATTTTCATAATGTACTCCCTTAGGTTCCCTTAACCTTTATACCTCATGGAGACAAGTTTGCTCAAAAGACTACTTGCCTCCGCTTTTTCATTCTTAGTAAAGAATTTTTCAACATCCTTTAGGAACTGTTTGACATCTTTATCCTCAGTAATTGAACCCCGAAACGCCTCAGAAATTGAGCGTTTCATTATCATAATGCTCATTCGATTGGATCTCTCCCACTTCTCTATTTTAACCTCATTGAGGTTTTCCGGAGTGGAAGTGGATTTCTCCTCTCGAAGAGCTATATCTAGATCCATACAACCGAGGAAAATCTCCACGGTATCCTTCTAAACTTTAAAGTTTGAACCATTCAGCATAGGAATACTGTTAATTTGTGCAAAAACATTGGTAGCTAAAGCCATAGTTTCTGGATTAGAACAAATAAACGTACAGTAAAAATTAGTTAAATAATGGGAAAAAATCCATATTGAGATATCTAGAACAACATTAATTTTCAATCTTTGGATAGAAAAATTAACTGTAAGTGATACTCTCATTGTAGTAATCAAATATTGTCAAAATTCATGTCACACATTAAGCCTTTCTTTGGACCAACTTAATGCGCACATGGAAACTTAAACTTCGCAACCTATTTATTACCGCATATATTTTCTATTAATTGGCCAAACAATAATCTTCCTTTGGGCTGATTATTGACCGCATAATTAATAGAAAATAAACAAAAGTGTGCAATGCTTATTATTTGGCCAAACAATAAACTTCCTTTGGGCCGATTATTGTTCGCATAAATAATAAGTATTACTTTATTCTTAATTAGTTACCCAAATATGTATTTACCATTAATATGTGTATGTAATTCGGCCAAATACAGACCTTCTTTTGGGCCGATCAATATTCGCATGAATTACATATCACCATATTCCTAATGTTTTAAATAAATCAATTTTCACAAAGAGACTACGTTGGCAGCATAATGTTCAATCAATTTATTCCAAAACCAAATCTTTATAAAATAGATGGGTATAATAATCCAAATTGTTACTAGTTTTCTTATGTAACAATTAATTACTTTTTTTATTATTAATATGTACATATAACTTGGCCAAATATAAATCTTTTTTTAGATCAACTAATATTTATATAAGTGACATATACATATTAATCTTTATATTCCAAAATGATAACCAATTAATTTTATTTATCAAAATAATTTTATGAGCATCATCTCAAAAGAAAAAGAAATAACCAGACACAGAACGTATTCATCACAAACACACAGCAATGTGTATAGCCGAAAAACAAGATAATTATGTCTCCAAATTTACATACATAATACTATAATAGTACAAGTATATATACAGAAAGAGAACTAACCTATATATATATATAATGCAGGCACATAGTAAATTATATATATGCAGCAGCAATAAGCCGAACCACGTAAGGATGTTTAAAAAATATATATGTATATAATTTTACAGTATAAAAATTTTCAAATGTATACGACATACGCATATACATGTATTAATTCAAAAGGAATAATAAACTGAATATTTTGATGATTAAATTATGGATGGCTCTGATACCACTTGTTGGAATAAATCATTTTATTAATCTAGATCATTTATATTAAATCACAAAAAATATCACATAATGCGAAAGCGTACCTTTACTCATAAAAGTCAAAAATTGATGGAAAAATTTGGATCTTGTGGTTCTTTCGATCGATCTTCCTCAACCAAAGTCTTCTGTATTCCTAGGTGGCTAAACTGTAACTCTTTTAATGGGGAAAGAGCAACAAAGACGGTTTTGGTATATTGGGGACCGAAACCCTGAAGGTCTATTTATATTTGAACATGGCACCCATTAAACCCTAAAGCCCAAATAAAATAGTATCTAAATCCCAAAAGATAATATATCTAAAATCCAAAAAGATAATTATCTAAGGAACAAAAGATAATATCTGGTTTTATTCTCATTTAATTCCAAATCAAAAGTAATAATGACTTATTCAATTAGCATTTATAATAATAAATAAAATCATCATTATATAAATTATTTAATTTGAAATAGCATAATTTGTGATTATAATTAATATATGTATTACCCACAAACAAATTAGAAAATTAAAATAATTTTTTAACAAATGAAAATTAAATCTTTAAGAGTGAGTCTTTATTCTTTAGATAGATGAAAACGCTTATCACTTTTTTTTATTAATGTAGATTTGGATTTTGAATGAGTCTTCTATAAATTAATAGTGATGTTGCGCGATCTTTTAAATTATGCAAATTCAATATTATTACTAGTTGGGACTAGATTATTCTTTATAGTGACTTTTAAATTAATGGTAAATTGATGAAGTATTGAAAAACAAGAATTTATTTAACACATTCAAATGGTATCACTTGAAAAATTTATAATTAAAAGTTTTCTTCATAGTTCTGTCCACTGTCAGAATTAAATTTCTCCTTGCTCTCTAAGTTTTTTTTGGTAGAAGTCATCAATTTCTTATGGTTTTATTAATTTTAATCAAAATAGAATAGAGCTATTCCTTCTTTATCAATTATTTTCTTTTATTTCTTTATTTTTATTTTACAATTAAACTCACTCATAGATTTTATTAGGCATTTGCTTAGGTTTATTTTATTTTTGGAATTGACTCTCGCCAATTTGATGAAGCCTGGTGTTGTCGATCGTCAATTTTCAGGTAATTCCCTTCATTTTCTTTTCCTACTTCAAAAAATTATAAAATGCTCATCCATGGTCAAAGCGAAGGACAAGTGAATGCTATTTTATTTTTGTTTACAATTGTACTATTTATATTCATGAATCATATAATGACCAACAAAATTAACCGATCCATGCAGGCTCGTGCTATGTATATTTGGTGTGGATCTCTATAGATATTTGTATTGGTTATTCAATGTGATAACTCACCATGGCATCTATCTTATAATCTAAATTCCCAAATCTCTCATAAAATGGTGGCTTTTAATCATAATTATATTTTTTTTAAATTCGAACCTTTAAGTAATAATAGTTGTGTGTAAACATCATTGTATTATTGCAGAACTGCATTATATCATTGTATTATTGGCTAATAATAATAATAATAATAATAATAATAATTGATTATATTATTCTTCAATTTTTTGACAGATAATAATTATAATTGAAGTGGGTACTGATTTTTCTCTTACAAATTTTTTGTTATTACTTTTGAACAAGCACTTGTTGAAGTAAGATAATAATTATATCCTGTTTTGTTTTAAATATATATGTTAGAATTCTATTATAACTTTATAGTTTATCATATTAAAAGTTTCATATATATTTTTTAGTACTACACATGTCTAATAATTTTTTTCCCTACTTGAAGTTTAACTGCAACAATGGATAAATCTTAGATTGCTAAGCCACTAAACTCAGATGAACATATAGCTGGTCTAGAAATCTTCTTGGATTTTGTATTTTAATATAGAGCAATTGAGAATAGTAAGATAATATGTCCATGTCCAAGTTGTGTGTTTCGTAAATAACATGCTCGAAAAGATGTTAGAGATCATTTACTTTACAAATCATTCCCCAAGAATTATGTTGTATGGAACTTTCATAGTGAGAAAGAAGTAACCGAATTCTCAACAAGTGCACATGTCATGTGCGAGACATTAGCAACTGAACATCCTCTAAATAACATGGTAAATTATGCTTTCGGGATATGTATGGATCAAGAGAGCAATGAGGATTCAGGCACAAAAGATTTTGTAAACGATGAGCCAAGAGAAAATTGTAGAGACTTTGATGAGTTTCTCAAGGAAGGCAATCAAAAGTTACAGGAAGGAAGAGACTTCACAAAGTTAGAATTCATAGTCAAATTGTGTCATATTAAAGTCTTGTGTGAATTAAGTGACAAGGTCATTACCGTGATACTTAAGTTAGTGAGGGATGCTTTTAGTTATGTAAATTTGCCTACGACTTTTGATCAGCTAAAGAAACTAATTCAAAAACTAAGTCTTTACTATGTTAAGATAGATGCTGTGTGAATTGGCCTACAACTTTTGATCAGGCAAAGAAACTAAATCGAAAACTAAATCTTAACTATGTTAAGATAGATGCTTGCCCCAATGATTGTATGTTATTCGAGGATGAAGACCCAAACAACATCCAACAAACATATAGTCATTGTGGTACTTCTAGGTGGAATTCTGCCAAGGTGAAATTATTGACAAGGTTTGTTATTCTGATTTGTTGATTTAGTTTGTTGAGTTGGTCGTTGTTGAACTGGTTTCTTGAAATTAGTTTCTGGATTATGATAGAATGATTATCGAGTGTTTGAACGTATTTTGATAATTGCGACTGAATTATTGTGATAATGGTTTATTGAAGTGGATTGATATTGAAAATGATTTGAATGGTTGAGAGATGTTTAGTTTGGTTTGGTTGAAACTCTTGAAGGGTGGTAAAGTCCGAGTTTTAAAGGAGGTGCTGCTGATATTTTTATAAGCTTGCACAAAAGTGAATAATAAAAATTAACTTATTTTGCTTTGATTTTGATTAAAGAATTATGTTTTGAGTTTGATTTATTATGAAAAGAATTATGTTTTGAGTTCCTTTTATTACAAAAAGAATTATGTTTTGGGTTTGATTAAAGAGCCACATCTTGAGAAATTTTAGTGAATTTAAAGTATTTAAATTTGATTGGTAAAGGGAGATGATTTTTGAGTCTTTGGAAAGTTATTAAACTTGAGAATGAGTTTCATTTGATTACTTTTAATTAAAGGATTATGTTTTGAAAAGTATTTAGTGAATTTAAAATATTTTTTTTCAGTCTTTTGAAAGAGATTTAAACTGGAAATGGTTTTGAAGTTGGTTTGGGGGATTTTGATTGAGTAAATATGAGTTTTATGAAAGATAACGGGTTTAGAGTGACGTTGTTTTGAAGATTTCAGAAAATGTTATAAAAAGTAGTTTTGGTTTTAAAGGAAAATTATTTGAAGAAAAGTGATTATTGGCGTGATGTGAACTGAATGTATATTGCTATTAAAGTAACTGAGCACGTTGAGATTGAGGATTCTCTCTCTTGCTTTGATAGACAAGTTGAGGTTGAAGATTTTCTTGTTTGTTATGGTGGACAAGCTTGGGGTTGAGGATTCCCTTTAGTTCAATTATGTATTATTAATTCGATTTCTTGGTTATGATTAAAATTATGTTTG
This sequence comes from Arachis ipaensis, assembly GCF_059453495.1. Lineage (NCBI taxonomy): Eukaryota > Viridiplantae > Streptophyta > Magnoliopsida > Fabales > Fabaceae > Arachis > Arachis ipaensis. Next base: position 26,435,382 of record NC_142436.1, read on the forward strand.
ATTGAAATGAGATTTTGATTGATGTGGTGAGGATGGTAGCTTTATCCCGCTCACGAATAGGTAAGTTGAGATTGAAAATTCTCTCTCTTGTTACGATAGGCAAGTTAAGATTAAGGATTCTCTCTCTTGCTGTGAAAGACAAGCTAAGGTTAAGGATTCCCTCTCTTACTACATTGGGGAATTGAATGGAGAAAGTTGAGGATTCCATTCGATTCAATTTCTGGCTGTGGTAAGAACGAGTTAGGTTGAGGATTCCCTATCGTTACATCACAGTCTCTCTCTGATTGGGGAGGTTGAGGATTTCGTCCTGGAAGGTTGAGGATTCCCTTCGTGTTGAGAGACGATATCTGGGTTAGATACCGGATGTGTCGGGTTCTGACAGTTTAACCGACATGTAAGCTCATGGCCAGTAGGACAAGCTTGCATCATATGCATTTGTGTGTATTGATTGAGTGTGCATCTTGTATTTGGCTTGCCTTGTTGAGTAATTATATCTATATGTTATTTGATCTAATTTCTTTATCTGTTCTTTCTATTTGTGTATTTCTTGTATTGTTTGTATGTGTTTGAATAACTGAGAGAGCCCTTATGTTGGCGATGGTGGCGCTAAGGGTTGTTCCTGATGTGATGATTGGAGGTTTGTAGAAAATTGAGTTTTGATATTGTTTTGGGTCGGAGGCTGAGTTTTGATATATTTTGGGCCGGAGGCCGAGATTTGATTATTTTGGACCGGAGTCCATGACTGGTTGGGCCGGAGGCCATGACTTGGTAAGTTGGTAAAGATTAATACGTGCTTTGACTTGTGGTGGTTTATGTGTTGATTGTTTTTGCTTAGGCCGGAAGCCGTGATTGGTTAGGTGATGGACCGGAGGCCATGAGTGAATTATGTTTAAGGTAGGAAAAACTATGAAAGATCAAACTAGTTCAGCATAGACTTAATGAACCTATGTTTAGAACAGGTTGGCTATTCATACAGTTTAAGTAACTTTTAAGATTTTATAATGGAAGCATGAATCTGGGTTTTGAGTAAGTAACTGCGTTTTCATAAGACGAACGATAATCTTTGCGTTTGAAATCCATTATTTTATTTATATGTATCCTCTTATGACAATTCTTAAACACTCTATTGAGAACTTGTGAGGACGATATTCTCACCCCCCCTACAGGCTTTTGTTTTCAGGAAACAAGTGAAGAAGCTTATGACGTGATTTTTATGTTTTATGGTTGTATTATCATAGAAGCATTTTCCCTCGCCTTGTTGAGATTTATATTTTTGTAAAGAGGGATAGGAGTTATGATTCTTGTGAGATAACTTTGTATATATATATATATATATGCTTGTATAATTATTCGGATTGTGGATGTAATAGTATTATGATAATTTGTATGTATGTATGTCCGAGGAAAAGAAAAAGTATTTTCGGATTTCGAGTTAAAGTCTCCTATTTTAATATTATATATGTATGGAAGTCGTCGTAATATCCGTTCTATCAGAGTAGCGCAGCCGGAAGGGTGACATTCTAATAGTAAGAATGTTACAACATACATGTGTGTGTGTGCTTACTCGAGTTGTTTCGCACTTAGAAAGCTTTGCATAGAACTTCCTCTCTTTCAGAATTTACAAAACTATTTGCAAGTGCTTTTTGTGCTCCTCTGTAGTCTTAGCATATATTAGGATGTCATCGATAAACACCACAACGAACTTGTCTAAGAAAGGTCAAAATACCCTATTCATGTAATCTATGAACACGGCAGGGAAATTCATCAACCCAAAGGACATCACTGTGTATTCATAATGACCATACATGTAACACCCTGACTTTTAGCACCTCGTGATCGTACCAAAAGCTCAGGCGTTACTTACCTCTAAATCTTTTTATTTATACAATCTTTATTTAATATTGACCTTCACGAATACGAACCAGAACTTTTAATTAAGAAAACACAGATTCTTTATTTTAAATCACTTAATCACAAAAGTATATATATTCACATCGCTTTACATACATAGACTTAGTCAAAGAACCTCAATTACAAGTCCTACCCCTCTAAAAACCAAAAGAATAAACAACGAGGGGAAAATAAATTCTAACAACTCAACTTGTAAGCATAATCTTCTATGCTCCTGTAGTTTCACACTAAACCTTCGCACCTGTAGCTGAAAGGGGTGGAAATAGGGGGTAAGAATTGGGGAGTTTTTAGTAGGATCGGGGTTAGAAGTTAAGTTCGTTTCATTATGTTCTCAGTCAATAACAACAGTCAACAAAGTATAATCCAACTCAGCAATTACAGAACATAGAATCCAATCACAAGCTCACACAATCGTAGAAAACACAATCACAAACAAATATGCACAAACAAGTATGATGCATGTCTATTCCTATACAGACCATGAGCTCATGTGTTAGTTTGTTGCCTGATTCCCACACTAGTCCTGAGATAAGCGTTTCGTACCGCCATCCCTATCTCAGCCAACGCCCCCTCCATGAGCGTTACGCATCGCCGTCCTCATAGGAGAACCTTCCTTTCGGTCTCCAGTGAGCGTTATGCATCGCCATCCTCACTGAGCCATTCCTATAGTATCAAGTGAGTGTTACGCATCGCCGTTCCCACTAGACACTTGGCACTAAGGCCCAAACAGCACTTAATTTCTTTTCAATCTTTGCTCTCTACTCTACTGCGGTAGAGATCCCTTTAATTAATACCTTCTTTTCTATCTGCTCTACTGTGGAAGATGTTTATTAAAATCTTTTCAGTCACTGCTCTCTACTCTTCTGTGGCAGAGATCCTTTTACTTAATGCATCCTTCTCATCACTGCTCTCTGCTCTTCTATGGCAGAGATTCTTTTACTTAATATTTGTTCTTTTTCTTTTCTTTTCTTTTCTTTCTCATCTTTCTCTTTTACTTTCTTACTTCTTTTCTTTCTCTTTTTTTTTCTTCAATCCTTTAATTTTTTATCATAATTCAACTTCATATTCTTCCCTCGCCTTTCCCTAATGTCTTATGAAAAAGAATAATAAAATTCTTAAATCAACTGTGTCCTCTAAAGATTTTAAGAGTTCTTCTACTGTTTGCTCTTCTCTAACTTAAATATTCTTAATAAATTGATAAAAACAATATAAATAAGATAACTTAAATGGTAAATAAATAATATTTATAGCTTTTCTCAAAAAAATTTAGCTTCGTAAAGCTTTTATTCTTAAACTCTTATTATCTACACTTTAAACTTCAAACTTTTAAATATTTCATTTTTAACCCAATATTTTTATAAAATTATATTTAAAATCTCACTTATCTCAATATTTATAAAAGTAATCCTAAACTTTTACAAAATATCCATTTTTATTCCTGTACTTTATTTATTACCCAAAATACTCAAAAACTTATATAATTACAAATAGCACCTCGATTTTTATATCCAAATACAATGTTACCCTTCAAAAATAAAATTTAATTACTAATCTTTCTTTTATACCAAAACCGAAACTCTTAACCTTTTTCTCTTAAAATATTACTTGTGCTTTAATGCATTCTCGAGTTTTTCGATTACCGATTCTTCGTAAGTTTTAATATTTTTTCTTGGCCATCAAACCTTACCAAATTTATCTCAAAATACCACACCATAATAGCCCCAAATTCACCAAAACACTCAGGGGGACTGTTCATATATAGTCGATCCAAAATCTCAAGCAAACAACAAAATTCAACATAAACTTAATCAAACTCAAACAGTAACCAATCAAACAAATATTCACTCATCCCATTCATATTTAATTATTATAAAATTATCAAACCCTACCTCCGTACGAAATCAAAACAAAAGAAACTCCAGAAAAACTTTCTGACTGAACTACTGAAGAAAAAACGTCAGAAATCGCCTGCACCTCCTAGAACTCCAATTGGCCGAATTTAAGGGGAATGGAAACTACGTCACCGTCGACTTCTACCGAAAAAAAAGTGATGCCAATGTGTAGAGAAAAAAGATACGATCACTTTTATCGAATTAGATTTTTTATTGAAGTTGCAGATCTCAAAAAATCAAGTGCCGAAAATTTACGTTGCCATGACTTTTCGTTCTCTCTCACTCACGGCTCCCTCCCTTTTGATTTTTCTTGGTTCCGTTGAAAAGAATTGAAAAGAAAGGAGGAAGAAGATTATATGATTGGATTATTAAAGGGGCAAGTGTTTTATTAAGGTCATGTGTCACTCATTTAAACTGCTGGGTTAACGATTCGAGTTATAAATATCTTAAACGGATAACTATAAAAGTTGGATATATTAAAACACAAGTAATAATATATATAGTGATAAATATAGATGAGTTACTAATATAAATGACATTAGTAACATAATGATAAAGATATACAGTGAAATATTAGCAAAGCTAAGTTTACCGAAGAGTACCAATATTTACTCATATCGATAGATATCGAACTTGATAATAATATTGTTAACTAAACCCTATTTTTAAATTAAAAATATCAATTACTCAAATTAAATATATATATATATATATATATATATATATATATATAATTTTCATTATTTATAAATTACTAAAATTATAGTTTTAATTAGGTAAAATATTGCGTCATAAAAAAAATTTATAAGAATATGAATTTGATTGAATTCAAATAGTTATAAAATTAATTCAATTACTTATAATAAAATAATTTCTAAAAATAAGGAACTCTAATTTATAAAATAAATTATAATTTATGTATATTTATATTTTAAAAAATGTGGGTCGTTACATTCTACTCACCTTACAAAAATTTTCGTCCTCGAAAATTGATACAATAAAATAAGTTCGAACTCTACAAAAAGAGAAGCTAAATTCATGAGAAAAAAATACAAGCAACGTTAAGGATGAACTCTAGAAAAGATTCAAGTGAACAGATAGGATCACAATCAGGCAAAGATACACATGAACGATAAGATTTAGTCGGAAAATAATCAAATCACATTCTGAAAAAATCCAAAGCAAGAATTCCAATGTAGATAATGAAGGAAGTGATGGTACAAATTTGTGTAGCACGAATAAAGATTATACTTCAGAACCAAGCTAACTTCGTAACCTCTAACATCCTAAACCCCGTAATTTGCATTACTGGTACGCGGAATCGTGATTATACTTTGATTATGTAAAATTCATCGCTCTTTCTTTCCCTGGTAATGGTGCCAAAAACATGATGCCAAGACCATGGTTCACAATTCCGTGTAACTAACCAGCAAGTGCACTGGGTCGTCCAAGTAATACCTTACGTGAGTAAGGGTCGAATCCCACGGAGATTGTTGGTATGAAGCAAGCTATGGTCACCTTGCAAATCTCAGTTAGGCGGATATCAAACAGTAATGGGTTTTTGAATAATAAATAATAGAATAGGGATAGAGATACTTATGTAAATCATTGGTGAAAATTTCAGATAAGCGAATGGAGATGCTTTTCGTTCCTCTGAACCTCTGCTTTCCTGCTATCTTCATCCAATCAGTCTTACTCCTTTCCATGGCTGGCTTTATGTGATACATCACCATTGTCAACGGCTACTTTCGGTCATCTCTCGGGAAAATGATCCAATGCCCTGTCACGGCACGGCTAATCGTCTGGAGGCATCACCCTTGTCAATGGCTTCATCTTATCCTCTCAGTGAAAATGATCAACGCACCCTGTCACGGCACGGCTATTCATCTGTCGGTTCTCGATCATGCTGGAATAGGATTTACTATCCTTTTGCGTCTGTCACTAACGCCCTGCAATCGCGAGTTTGGAGCTCGTCACAGTCATTCATTCATTGAATCCTACTCGGAATACCACAGACAAGGTTTAGACCTTCCGGATTCTCTTGAATGCCGCCATCATTCTAGCTTACGCCACGAAGATTCTGGTTAGGAGATCTAAGAGATACTCATTCAGTCGAAGGTAGAACGGAGGTGGTTGTCAAGCACGCGTTCATGGGGAATGATGATGATTGTCACGTTCATCACATTCAGGTTGAAGTGCGAATGAATATCTTAGAAGTGAAATAAGATGAATTGAATAGAAAACAGTAGTACTTTGCATTAATCTTTGAGGAACAGTAGAGCTCCACACCTTAATCTATGGAGTGTAGAAACTCTACCGTTAAAAATACATAAGTGAAAGGTCCAGGCATGGCCGAGATGGCCAGTCCCTCTGATCTAAGAACCAGGCGTCCAAAGATTGTATACAACTGTTCAAAGATATCTAATACAATAGTAAAAGGTCCTATTTATAATAAACTAGTCACTAGGGTTTACATGAGTAAGTAATTGATGCATAAATTCACTTCCGGGGCCCACTTGGTGTGTTTTTGGGCTGAGCTTTAACTTTCCACGTGCAGAGGCCATTTGTGGAGTTGAACGCCAGGTTTTGATCCATTTCTGGCGTTCAACTCTGGTTTTGGATCCTTTTCTGGCGCTGGACGCCAGATTTGGGCAGAAAGCTGGCGTTGAACGCCAGTTTACGTCATCTATTCTTGGCCAAAGTATGGACTATTATATATTGCTGGAAAGCCCTGGATGTCTACTTTTCAACGCAATTGGAAGCGCGCCATTTCAAGTTCTGTAGCTCCAGAAAATCCATTTTGAGTGCAGGGAGGTCAGAATCCAACAGCATCAGCAGTCCTTCTTCAACCTCTGAATCTGATTTCTGCTCAAGTCCCTCAATTTCAACCAGAAAATACCTGAAATCACAGAAAAACACACAAACTCATAGTAAAGTCCAGAAATGTGAATTTAACATAAAAACTAATGAAAACATCCCTAAAAGTAACTATATCCTACTAAAAACAATGTCAAAAAGCGTATAAATTATCCGCTCATCAATTACCTATTATTTTTATTTCGTCCATGATAACCAATTAGTGTTTTCTTTTACATAAATCATCAGTATTAAGTTGGCCAGACTTAATACCATGAGGTATACAATGGTAAGATAATAACGTTAATCAATAGACAGTCATGCATATAAAATTCAAACTCTTATCATTAGGACAAGTCCTACTGCATGACAGATACTCAGAGTATGTAGTGAAGCATAGTCAGTCCACTCCAAAGACTTTAACTAGAACAACCTGCTCTGATGCCATAATGTAATTATTATAAAGTTATCAAATCCTACCTCCGTACGAAATCAAAACAAAGGAAACTTCGGAGAAGCTTTTTGACCGAACTGCTGAAGAAGAAAACGTCAGAAATCGCCTGCACCTCCTAGAACTCTAATTGGCCGAATTCAAGGAGAATGGGAGCTACGTTACCGTCGACTTCTGCCAAATAAAAGTGATGCCAATGCATAGAAGAGGAAGATACGAACACTTTTATCGGATTAGATTTTTTATTGGAGTTACGGATCTCAAGAAATCGAGCGCCAAAAATTTACGGTGCCATGGCTTCTCGTTCTCTCTCACTCACGGCTTCCCCCTTTTGATTTTTCTTGGTTCTGTTAAAAAGAATTGAAAAAGAAACGAGGAAGAAGATTATATGATTCGATTATTAAAGGGGAAATTGTTTATTAAGGCCACGTGTCACTCATTTAAACTGTTGAGTCAGCAATTTGAGTTATAAATATCTTAAACGGATAATTATGAAAGTTGGATATATTAAAACACAAATAATATATATATATATAGGAATAAATATATATGAGTTACTAATATAAATGACATTAGTAATATAATGATAAAGATATACGGTGAAACATTAGCAAAGCTAAGTTCACCAAAAAGTACCGATATTTACTCATATCAGCAGATATCGAACTCAATAATAATATTGTTAACTAAACTCTATTTTTAAATTAAAAATATCAATTACTCAAATTAATATATATAATTTTCATTACTTATAAATTACTAGAATTATAATTTTAATTAGGTAAAATATTACATCATAAAAAATATATATATAAGAATATGAATTTGATTGAATTCAAATAGTTATAAAATTAATTCAATTACTTATAATAAAATAATTTTTAAAAATAAAAAATTTCAATTTATAAAATAAATTATAACTTATTTATATTTATATTTTAAAAAATGTGGATCGTTACAATACCGAGTCTTGGAAGCTGTCTTAGGAATATCCTCTACTCTCACCCTAATCTGATGATATCCTGACCTCAAGTCAATCTTGGAGAAAATGTTGGACCCTTGCAACTGATCCATCAAATCATCCATTCTTGGCAAAGGATATTTATTCTTCACCGACACCTTATTCAACTGCCTGTAATCCACACACAGCCGTATACTGCCATCTTTCTTTTTCACTAACAAAACCGGTGCTTCCCACGGAAAAATACTTAGTCGGATAAATCTCTTATCCATCAGTTCCTCCAACTGATCCTTAGTTCTACTAGCTCCAATGGCAACATTCTATATGACGCAATTGAGATTGGTCCTACTCTCGGCACTAGTTCTATCGCGAATTCTATCTCTCGAGGAGGAGAAAATTTAGGTATATTCTCGAAAAATACCTTGAAAATTTTATTTACTATCGGAATCTGATCTAAATTCTGTTCATTTCCTAATGAGCTAGCGGCTAACAGCACATTGACAAACCCCAATTTGACGGTTTATCTTGTATTGAATTTAGGGGATTTTATCACCTTTTACCCACATTTATTCAATGAAATAGCATGGTTTTATAACTTCTCCCTTAATTGTGCTTAAGAGTGAAAACATGCTTTTTAGGACTCAAAATAGCTAAATTTAATTCACCTTGATTCTATTAGATGCCTTGATATGTTTGTTAAGTGATTTAAGGTTTAGGAGGCAAAGATTGGATCAAGGGAATGAAGAAAGAAAGCATGAAAAGTTGGAGAACTCATGAAGAAATGGAAGAACCGGAAAGCTGTCAAGCCTGACCTCTTCGCACTTAATTGACCATAACTTGAGCTACAGAGGTCCAAATGATGCGGTTCCAGTTGGGTTGGAAAGCTAACATCCGGGGCTTCGAAACGATATAAGATTTGCCATAGTTGCATCGCGCATAGGGGCGCGCACGCGCACGGTACGCGGACGCGCCGATGGTGGCACATGACCCACTTAATGCAAACGTGGCCAGCGATTTTAGAAGCCTTGTGGGCCCAATCCAACTCATTTCTGATGCTATTTAAGCCAAGGATTGAAGGGGAATCAACATACTTTTCATACTTTACATACTTTAATCATTAGTCATAGTTTAGTTTTAGAAGTAGTTAGAGTTAGAGAGAGAAGCTCTCTCTTCTCTCTAGAATTAGGATTAGGAATTAGGGTTAGATTAGGATCTCATAGTTCTAGGTTTAATTCAAGTCTCCTTCTACTTCTACCTTCAATTGATGATTGCTACACTTTGGTTCTTCTCTCTATCCCTATTCTCTTGTTGTAATTTCTCTTATTTTGTTTCTAGGTTTTGTAATTGAGACACTCTTGTTCTCTTTATTTTCTTTCAATAATGCAATTTGAGGTAATTCATGATAATTGTGATTTCCTTGATTGTTGTTGTTAATTCTTTACATTCAATTGTAGTTAGAATTCATTCTTGTTGTGATTGACTATACTTTTCTTTTGTGCCTTCCAAGTGTTTGATTAAATGCTTGGAAGAATGTTAGACTAGAATTTTATGTTCTTGGCTTGAGAAGGTAACTTAGGATTTCTTGAGTCACTAGTGTCCAATTGATTGATAGTTGATAGCCATTAACTCTAGCCTTCATTAATCCAATTAGTGGAAAGCTAGGACTTATGGACTAGGATTGATATAACTCACTTGACTTTCCTTTGTTAATCGATTTAAGGATGACTAAGTGGGATTAATCCTTGCAACTACCGTACTTGTGGCTAGTGATAATGATGAAGACCCTTGACAACCAAACCTTGCCAAGACCATTTTGTGAATAAAGTTTTCCTACCATTTACTATTCACATTCCTCATCCAAAACCCCAAAATAAACAAGTCCATAACCAATAACAAGAACACTACCCTGCAAGTCCTTTGAGAGACGACCCGAGGTTTAAATACTTCGGTTTATAGATTTTAGGGGTTTGTACTTGTGACAAACAAATTTTTGCATGAAAGGATTATTGTTGGTTTAGAGACTATACTTCAACGAGAATTCATTTGTGAAATTCTATACCATCAAAAATCCAAATCGTCAAAATGGCGCCGTTGCCGGGGACTTGCAATGGTGTTATGTTATTGGTTATTGTACATATGTGAATAGTGTAAATAGTTTGTCTTTTGCTTGTTTACTAGATTTTGTTAGTTTTATTTTGTTTTTCCGTAATGAATTCTCACTTTGGCTATGAGTTTGGCTCTAATTGTGTTGTAGGAAATGTGAACTTCAATGCTAACATGTACCAAGGTTGGAACACTCCAAGATGGGAGGAGCCTCAAGGAATTGATCACTCCTATTGGCATCAACCTCCGGACACTTATAGGTATAATTTCCATCCTAATGCATGCCAATTTAATGGCTATGGTGGCTCCTTTTATGACAACCAACCACCACCATATGCCCATGACGCATACCCTCAACATGAACCTCAACCATTCTCACAAGCCTTTCATCACCAAGCACCACCCTATGATCCATATCCATCATATAACCAATCATCCATACCATATTTTTGTGGCCATTATGAGCAAGAACCTCTAGAATCACCACAACCATATCAAGATTACTCCCAAGAACCACCTCAATACTCATCATCTCCATACCTTTACCAAGAAGAACCACCTTCCTACCATGAACCCTCTCTCCAAAATAATAAACCTTCCTATTCACCCCAAGCCCCAATAGACGAGCCTCTCACTTTGTTACTCCAAGGACAAGAAGCCATGAAGCGGGATACACTTGAGTTTGTGACCAATTTGACCAAGGTGGTGCACACTTTAGCCCACCAATGCTTGAATACTCAAGGTACTTCCGTGACCACATGTGAAAAGTCAAAAGAAGAGCAAAGCATGAAGGAGAAATTGGAAAATTCGGTGGAGAAGGAGGAGTCAAATTTTGTGTTGGAGCAACTAGAGGAACCTATAATCATTGAAGAAAAGGAAGAAGTGGTTGAAGATTTAGGAGATGTTGAAAGTCCAAGGGAATGTAGTCTCATGGAGCACTCTTCCAAGGAGCTTGATATTGAAGTTGAAGAAGGTGCGCAACCCCCAAGGCATCTCATCGTTGGAGACTTGGAAGAGGCTTATCAAGAGATGGATTCAATCATGGATGAATTTCTCTCTACAATGGAATTCCCTCCCATTGGACATGGAGTTGAAAGTATAAAAGAGTGTGTACAACCTCCCATACCCTTGGTGAGCAATGAGAAAGAGAGCTACCAAGAGGAAAATGTTGGCATGGTGTATATCGAAATTGAAGAAGATGAAGAGGTTGACCAAGAAATGGATTTATTCATCAATGAATTTCTATCCAAAATTGAACCACCTCCCATTAGGCAAGAAATCAAAGTTCTTGAAGACAACACCAAGCTATGTGATAAAAGGGGAAAGGTTGAAATCAAGGAAGCTCGCAAAGAGGTGGAAATAAACAAAGAAGAGCACAAGGAAGTAGACCTTGCATTGTCTAAGTGTGGGGAGGTCTCCCTTCCCGAGTCACCATCCAACACAACATTCAAGTGGGTAAAATTCTTATCCATAAACTTTACTTTCTCGCTTGAATATGGTTTGATTGAAACGGATGGACAACTTAGAGCTCTCTGTGGAATTAAAAGCAAGAATAAGTTGTGTAGTGGTTGCAAGTTAGGAATTAGGCTCATTAAGGTCAAAGCTTCAAGGTATAGGAACGATGATTGGAAGAATACCACTTTGCATGGGTCTCGACGGAAGGCTAGGTGTGCTAAAGAGAATTCTATATGTCAACCACCCGGAAAGAAAAAGTATGAAGATCAAATTGAAGACGGGTGCGAAGATAAGATATGGGACCCCGGCTCGCTGAATGAAGACCAACTATGGGAACTCATATCTTGGGTTGAACTTTGCCCAAGCTTGGTGAAGACGGTTGGATATTCTGTCAACCAATTGAGAGGCAAAGATCCTTGGAGATTCAAGGATGAGTACAAACATAAGCCACCATGACAATGAGCCCCTCAAAATGTCCAACTTAAGGACTTAAACTAAAAGTGCTAGGTGGGAGACACCCCACCATGGTAACCTCTTTCCATTCTCTTTTGGTTTTGTATAATAAGTGATTTGAGTTGCCATTGTAGGTAGATTTTCATTTCATATTGATTTGTTTGTAAAGATTGGTTGTTAGTATGTTGTATTCATTTGTTCCCTGCTTTTCTCCTTCCTCCTTTCTCTTTCCTCTTTCCTCCTCTCTTCTTCTTTCTTTCTAAATTTTTTTTCTCCTTCCTCTCTTAGAAATTTTTTTTTCCTTTTAATATAAATGAAATTTTTTTTATAAAAAAATAATAATAATAATATAATAATAATAATAAATAAATAAATAAATAAATAAAATACTAAAAAAAAAATTTTTTTTTCTCTCTTTTCCTCCATTTTCTTTTATTGCATTTGCTTGTTTTCATTCATTGCATTTTAATTTTGTTTTTTTACCTTGTTCTCATTTTATTTTCTAAGTTTTCCATTCTAATAATGGTGATTGAACTTTCCTACTCAATTGTTGAGACTTTCTTACATTATTTTGGTGCTTCTTGACTTGTTTGATATTGTTGGGTGATGAAACTTTTAAATCAATGCTTCATCCTGTATGACTTTTGTGTCTTTGTGCATTGATATGACCTCATATTGTCTTTCATGACCCACTTCTTCTCATTTGAACTTGATGCTCAACACACTCTTCATACTTTAACTTTACTCTTGCATCAAGTATCAGTTGATATGCCTTTTGCTTATATTGATTTCTCACTCACATGTTGTAGCTACCATGTAGTAGAGAATCATACTCTTATTTGGCATTAGCCCCCGCCTATGTTCTATTTACTTTGATATCCTTGTTGTAGGCTTAATTTTCTTTCTTTTTCTCTCCTTTTAGGCTGGCCACCAAGAAAGGAGGAAACGGAAAAGCTTTTAAATGGGGCAACGAACAAGTCATCCGCACAACCTTTCGAAGAAGCTCACCAATTGTAGCAACCCATCCACCTTGCTCTCCTTTGCATGCACCGAGGGCGGTGCAATCTTCAAGTGTGGGGAGGTCATTCGACCGATCTCCATGGGTAACAATTTCCTTTTCAACACCAATTTTTTTTATTTTTCTTTGTTAGAGTAGCTATTGCATTGCATGATAGGTTGCATGTTAGTTAGAATTTGTACATATTCTTACCACTTCTTTCATATTAGGACTACTTGGTTATGGTAATGATTTCTTTTCCAAAAAAAAAAAAAAACTATGTTTTTAGGGCACCCTACCAATTTGAAAATTTTTGTTGAACTTGCTTGAAAGAATTTATTTTGGAACATGGTTTTGAGCTAAGAACACAAGCTTGTGAGATTTGAGCCTAATGGTGTGGTTACATCTTATAACCACTTATTTTCCTTCTTGCGTGTAATTGTTCTCTTTCTATGATTGTAATCTTTGATTTGTTTGAATCTATATGTCCCATTATTCCTTGTATTCATGCATTTATATGATTGAGGCCATCATTTCATTAGCTCACTTATCCAAATAGCCTTACCTTTTACTCTCCTTTGTTAGCCGATTTTGAGCCTACGCTTAACCCACTTGTTCTTATTTTAGCACATTACAAGCCTTAAAGCGGAAAACAATGAATGTCCTTTATTTGGATCTTTGATTGGCTTAGGCTAGTGAGTGTGAGTGTCATCCAAGAGTGGAAAAACTTTGGGACATTGGTTGGGATAAAAGGGTGTTTGTGTTTTGTATTTTTATATTGGAGAATTGGTACATACTCATGTATTGATTAAATGTATAGACCTTATGCATTTATGTTCTTGTGTATAGTTTGAAAGAAAAAGAAAAAAAATGAAAAGAAAAAGAAATAAAAGTGAAAAGAAAAAAAGAAAAGAAAAGAAAAAAATGTATATAGAAAAAGAAAGAAAAAAAAAAAGAAGAGCAATAAAGGGGACAAAATGCCCCAAAGTGAAGCTCAAGAGGAATCAATGCATAAGTGTTGTGAAATGAAAAAAAAATGCATGAGTATGTGAAAAAGTGAGGAATGGGTAGTTAGATTAGTACTTAATTGTATAGGTCATTATATAGGTTAGGTGGGAAAGTTTAAGTTAATCAAAGATTCAAATCCTAAGTCCACTAGCCATATATGATCCTACCTTGACCCTAGCCCCATTACAACCTAAAGAAAAGACCTCATGATACATGTATGCATGCATTGAATAATTGTTGATTGTTAGAAGAAAAACAAATCTTGGAAAGCATGATTAGGGGAGAATTGAGAGAATCAACCCCAAACACCGAGCGACTAGAGTGCAAACACTTCTGGTGAGGGTTCGATGCTCAATTCCTTGATTCTCAGCTTTCATGAGCGTTCTTCTCGCAAGTCTACTTGAACTTCATTTTGATATTCGAATTGGTAGGATTCATGAATCGTTATATGATCTTGGCCCTACTTGTGCATGAATGACTTGGAGGATTGATTTATTTTTAACCAAGTAGGTACAACCATTTTGCATCTAGTTGCATTCATGTAGATAGGATGCATATAGATAGGTTACATTGAATAAATGTTGATGCCCTTTTGCTTTCTCTTGGCTTAAGCATGAGGACATGCTAAGGCTTAAGTGTGGGGAGGTTGACAAACCCCAATTTGACGGTTTATCTTGTATTGAATTTAGGGGATTTTATCACCTTTTACCCACATTTATTCAATGAAATAGCATGGTTTTATAACTTCTCCCTTAATTGTGCTTAAGAGTGAAAACATGCTTTTTAGGACTCAAAATAGCTAAATTTAATTCACCTTGATTCTATTAGATGCCTTGATATGTTTGTTAAGTGATTTAAGGTTTAGGAGGCAAAGATTGGATCAAGGGAATGAAGAAAGAAAGCATGAAAAGTTGGAGAACTCATGAAGAAATGGAAGAACCGGAAAGCTGTCAAGCCTGACCTCTTCGCACTTAATTGACCATAACTTGAGCTACAGAGGTCCAAATGATGCGGTTCCAGTTGGGTTGGAAAGCTAACATCCGGGGCTTCGAAACGATATAAGATTTGCCATAGTTACATCGCGCATAGGGGCGCGCACGCGCACGGTACGCGGACGCGCCGATGGTGGCACATGACCCACTTAATGCAAACGTGGCCAGCGATTTTAGAAGCCTTGTGGGCCCAATCCAACTCATTTCTGATGCTATTTAAGCCAAGGATTGAAGGGGAATCAACATACTTTTCATACTTTACATACTTTAATCATTAGTCATAGTTTAGTTTTAGAAGTAGTTAGAGTTAGAGAGAGAAGCTCTCTCTTCTCTCTAGAATTAGGATTAGGAATTAGGGTTAGATTAGGATCTCATAGTTCTAGGTTTAATTCAATTCTCCTTCTACTTCTACCTTCAATTGATGATTGCTACACTTTGGTTCTTCTCTCTATCCCTATTCTCTTGTTGTAATTTCTCTTATTTTGTTTCTAGGTTTTGTAATTGAGACACTCTTGTTCTCTTTATTTTCTTTCAATAATGCAATTTGAGGTAATTCATGATAATTGTGATTTCCTTGATTGTTGTTGTTAATTCCTTTCAATAATTGTTGTTAGATTTCATTCTTGTTGTTGATTTACTATGTTCTTCTTTTATGCTTACCAAGTGTTTGATGAAATGCTTGGCTGGATTTTAGTGTAGATTTTGTTCCTCTTGGCCTAGGTAGAGTAATTAGTGACACTTGAGTTATCTAATTCCTTTGTTGATTGATAATTGGAGAGATTGCTAATTGGTTTGGAGTGCACTAAAGCTAGTCTTTCCTTGGGATTTGGCTAGGACTTGTGGCTCAAGTCAATTCATCCACTTGACTTTCCTTTAATTAGTAAGGGTTAACTAAGTGGTAGCAATGAATAATTCTCATCACAATTGAGAAGGATAACTAGGATAGAACTTCTAGTTCTCACACCTTGCCAAGAGCCTTTTATAGTTGTTAGTTTATTTTCATTGCCAATTCTCTTGTTGTAATTTCTCTTATTTTGTTTCTAGGTTTTGTAATTGAGACACTCTTGTTCTCTTTATTTTCTTTCAATAATGCAATTTGAGGTAATTCATGGTAATTGTGATTTCCTTGATTGTTGTTGTTAATTCTTTACATTCAATTGTAGTTAGAATTCATTTTTGTTGTGATTGACTATACTTTTCTTTTGTGCCTTCCAAGTGTTTGATTAAATGCTTGGAAGAATGTTAGACTAGAATTTTATGTTCTTGGCTTGAGAAGGTAACTTAGGATTTCTTGAGTCACTAGTGTCCAATTGATTGATAGTTGATAGCCATTAACTCTAGCCTTCATTAATCCAATTAGTGGAAAGCTAGGACTTATGGACTAGGATTGATATAACTCACTTGACTTTCCTTTGTTAATCGATTTAAGGATGACTAAGTGGGATTAATCCTTGCAACTACCGTACTTGTGGCTAGTGATAATGATGAAGACCCTTGACAACCAAACCTTGCCAAGACCATTTTGTGAATAAAGTTTTCCTACCATTTACTATTCACATTCCTCATCCAAAACCCCAAAATAAACAAGTCCATAACCAATAACAAGAACACTACCCTGAAAGTCCTTTGAGAGACGACCCGAGGTTTAAATACTTCGGTTTATAGATTTTAGGGGTTTGTACTTGTGACAAACAAATTTTTGCATGAAAGGATTATTGTTGGTTTAGAGACTATACTTCAACGAAAATTCATTTGTGAAATTCTATACCATCAAAAATCCAAATCGTCACACATACCCTTGACACTCACTTCCACTATATTTTACCATAATAGAGTTCAGATAATAACTCCGAACTATTACCGGCCCATTTGACCCTTTAGACATAAATCGAATAAAATACTCAAAACAATTCAACAATACATGATGCATCAATAACCAATCCAAACTCATAATTAAATCTATCCCAATCAAAGGCAAACATATCAAGTCATGTACAAATTATCTGTTCTCTATCCAAAAGGACACTTGTTGGCAATACAATTTAGTTGTTATCAATAATTATTATCGACCAAACCCATTATTATCATCAGATTCACAATTAATCATAGTCTCTAGTATATATATCTCATTCATAATTTTTGTTATAGGCCTTATACAAACCCTCACCTTTTGACATAAACCTCTGATTAAATTTTACCTACTTGCAAAGAATGTTAATGCGAAAGTCAGCAGGTATTAGTAGAATATGATTAATTTGAACATAAATTACCTAAGAAGGAGATATATATAGATGAGCTAGAAATAGTTAACTGCTTTGAAGATTCCACTAGTAATTTCTGTGTGGTGGTGTGGTATTTACAACCACACTTACTAATCAGCAAGTGCACTGGGTCGTACCAAGTAATACCTTACGTGAGTAAGGATCGATCCTACGAGGATTGATGGATTAAGCAACAATAGCGTTTGATAGGATTAGTTAGACAAACAAAAAAGAGTGTTTGAATATCCAAAAAGCATTAAACAGAAGACAAAGAAATGATTAATTTGGGAATAAAATATGGAGAAACAGTTAAGGCTTCAGAGTTATCTATTTTCTGGATTGACTTTTCTAATTAACTATTTTAATCATGCAAGATTTAATTCATGGAAAACTATTTGTAACTAGACCCTAATTCCTTAGACCTTCCTAGTCTCTTCTAAAATTCATCAACAACCAATTCCTTGGTCAATTAATTCCAATTAGAGGGTGATGATCAAATTCCAGTTTATATGCCACAAGAATCCTAATTATCCAAAAATAAGGGGATTATATGTCACGTATCCCGTTGAATACAAACAATTAGAAATTCAGGATAATATGTTTTCAAGCTATTGTTCAAGTAAAGAGCTTTTCCAAATTATACAAGAACTCAATTAGAACATGGGTCATACTTCCGTTCCACCCAAATTCATAAAATAAAGAACGAAAACAATTATTGAAAAATAAATCAAAACATAAATTAAAATAGAAAAATAATAGTATCAATCCATACAATAGACAGAGCTCCTAACCTTAACAATGGAGGATTAGTTGCTCATGATTGAGAGGAAAAATAAGGATTCAGGTAAAAAATGTACAGAGTTCCAATCTGATGGCCTCAGATCCCTTTTTATTACTAATCCTCATAATCTTAAAATCTAATTATCTAAAATTAAAAATAATATCTTTTTCTAAAAATAAGATTTGAATTTAAATTCGAATTAATTAACAAGTCTTTAACTGATGGGTGGAGACCACTTGATTTGTCCATTCTGCAGTTTCTAATCTGTACTTTCTGGGCTAGAAATTGGGTCAAACAGCCCAGAAATCGCCCCCAGCGTTTTCTGTCAATTATTCTGCAGATCGCTCATGTGACGCGTCCGCGTCGTCCACGCGTTCGCGTCATTTGTGCAGATTCCAGTCCACGCTTTCGTGTCAGGCACGCAATCGCGTCATTGCGATTTCCTCCATTCTGCGTGCTCGCGTGAGCCATGCGTCTGCGTCGGTATTCGCTGGTCATCTCCTTGGCTTCTTCTCTTTTTCTACAGAAACTTCATCAAATCCATTCGAATGCTACCTAAATTAAATAAAATAGCACAAAACTCAAAATAGCATCCATAGTGGTTAAAATATAATTAATTTTTAATTAAACTCAACAAATTAGATGCAAATTCACTAAGAAAAGATAGAAAAGATGCTCAAGTATAATGTGACGGTCATTTTCCCAAGATAGGTTTGTTCGCATAATAGAAAGATGAATCCTGCATGGTGCACAGGATCCTTTCTAATGTGGGGAGCTGCCAACATGCTCCCCGAGTCGGGTTGGTTATTAGATTCAAAATATCCAAGACAAGATCCGTTTTAGATGATGTGGTCCAATCTTACTCTTGAGCTAAATCAAATTTTCATGAATTTGGCATAGACCAAGTAGTGAAATCCTTTAGTGTTAGGTGTGTAAATGTATAGTGTGTTCATCAATCGTTGTTTAAAGCCAAAATTTATGAAGATATTTTATTTGGTCTCAAATCATGATTTACAACTATAATTTATATATAATTTTTTTATTAAAACGTGGTTTAAAACCAATAAAAATTTATGTTTGGCTGTAAATCTTGGTTTATAATCATGATTTATGTGTGTTTTGTAATTCCTAATTTTAAACCAAAATTTACAGGCATTTATAAAATTAGACAAAAATATAACTATTTTTATTTTAGACAATTATAAAATATCGTAACATACACATATATGTGTGTGTGTGTTTACTCGAGTTGTTTGAGAGTTTGAATTTGGCACTAGGGTAATCTTAAACTATAAAAAGCGTCCTTAAAATAGTAGTTGGGGATAACTACTTGCAAAGAATGTTAATGCCAAAGTCAGCAGGTATTAGTAGAATATGATTAATTTGAACATAAATTATCTAACAAGTTAATATTTACTCAAATAATTAACAACAATCAACTAATTAAAAATATAAATTAGAATAATACAGTTGAAGATCTTACACTTGTAGAACAATAAACAGAAATAAAAACAATAAACAGAAATTAGAATAATAAATACAGAATTATCAAAACAAAATTCAAAATAAAAAATATAAATAAAATTTTAAACATAGAATAATCAAAACAGAATTTAAAAAAAATCCTAAATCAAAATAGAATTAAAAAATCCTAAATATAAACTAATACATGAACTAAATCTAAAAAACAGTTAAATCTCTGATACAAACATCCTAATTACAAATTTTCTAATACATAACAAATTAAAATTAGATAAATTAGGGTTTAGGATTTCTTAAATAAATTAAAAAATAGTAGAACAGGGGAAGGACAACATACCTAGAGGGAAGAAGAGGCAGCTCCGGTGACACAAGGAGTAACGGCGACAATGATGGCAATAGTAGTAGCGATAGCAGTGGCAGAGCGACAAAAATAGTGGCGACAGAGCAACCAACACAACGTAAGGAGTCCACGCAGTCTTTGAATGCTGTTGGTGGTGGCCGACGACAGTAGAGAGACTGCCGGAGGTGGTTTGAGAGAGAGAGAGAGAGAGAGAGAGAGAGAGAGAGAGAGAGAGAGAGAGAGTTATAAAGAGAGGGAGTAGTTCAGAAATGAGGGGAAGATGGTTCACGATTCGAATTTAGGACAAGATTACCGGCGGATTTAATGCTTTGCGAATGATCAAAACGTAACGTTCCACTAATTTGGATTACCGTTGGATTTATCCACCGGTAATGATTGTGCCAAATTTTCTTTTTTTTTTTCTCCAATTATTTCTAACGAGTTTACCGTCGAAAAACCAAATCCGACAGTAATTTTTTTATCAGACAAATTTATTACCAAATCCGTGAGTAAATTCATCGGTAAATCCGCCGCTAATGTCTGACGTTAAATCTAATGGTATTCAATATTTTTCTTGTAATGCCACTACACTGCTATTCTCATTATTTAGTATCAAAGCAACAAGCTCTTAATATCATTTGATATTGACGAGCATAGAAATGTCACCTAACAAAATTCTACAATTGAAGTACTCTCCAAACAAATATAAACAATGTTTTGTTCAATTCAAGAAGCATATGATTTGGAGACGAATTTTCTTTAAGAAATGGAGTATGATATGAGCAAGGGATGTAAAATTAAAGAATAATTTGTATTATTTTTGTTAAATTCGTATAGTATATTTAGTTATATTTTAGAAGATTTTGGTGATCTTTTTTTGTTAGTTGTAGTATTTAAGAGTTTCTAAATTATTATAACGACTAGTGGGTCTTTAATTGTTATTTTAAATGTTTAGTGAGAGACTTTAATATTTAGTGGGCTGTGTAGAGACTCCATTTAGTTTTTTTTAAGAAATTTTAATGTTTGGTGTTATTTTTAATATAATGGAACAATAAACGTAACCAAGCAATAAATACTTAGCGAATTATTTAGTAAGCTTATTATCCACTTAGTACTATATAAAGAGACTCTACGAGGTATGTGAGATTATAAGATGATGAAACATGTTAAAATATACTTTTTGTCTCTAACGTCTATATTCTTTTTTACAACAAAAATTCAAAGAAAAAAAAAAAAACACTTAGTTCTGCTACGATACTCATCATAAATAAAATTCTGTATTTACACTTTTAAAAAAAAGTTGATAATTAAATTTTAAAATATAAATTCAAAATTAGATCCTATATAAATCAATCCAATCTAAATCACACTAGTTTAAATAAGATTAGACTAAATTTTCTTTTTCCAAATCTATACAGTAAAAATAAATTTTTTTTGAATCAAATCGGATTAAATTAGAAAATAAAATCAAAGCGATATAATCTATATTAAAATAAAGTATATCAATTTTATTTTTTAAATCAATCTAAACCATATGACAAATATCTACTTAGTTGTTTAACTACCTGATTTCATTGTTTATAATATAATGTAAACGAGATAAATATCATTCTTTAATTTTGCAAACAAAACAAAAATATATAATACATGGATGTAGAAAAAAGGGTATATTATCTAATGAAAATAAATATTAAAAACTTTTTTGTATATCTTAAATAAAAATATTAAGAGTTATTAAAATTTATTATTTTTTATTATTGTTTAGCCAATTAACTCACTTTTTTTAGTTAATTCTTATAGTCTAATAATTTAATGATATATTTTATCTTATATTTTTAAATTTTAATAACTAACTAAAGACCAAAAATAATAAATGTTAATGTCTCTAATATTTATCTATTATAAATCCTAAAAAATTAAAGTATCCGGTGTTAAAAAACTTCAATGCTAAAATATGAAACCAAAAAGTCACCCAAAAAAATAAATAAATAAATAAATATGAAACCAAATTTGCTTAAGCATAATATAAATAGTACACATTGGATGTTAGCCATAACGAGAAAGTAGAAACCGTTACGGACACACACTGCAGTGCTAGTGCTCGGAGTTTCATACCGCACCAACTCCATTCCTTCTCACCAGTCACTTCTCTCTATCTCTCTCTCTCCAACAGAATTTTTTGTTTTTCCATCTAATCAATCAACCTTCTTCTCCGGCGGATATGAGCGTCGTAAGATCATCGCCACCGCCGTGCAGCTCCGCCGTTCTCTGCAACGTCGATTGCGAACCGTCAGCATCGCAGGCGGCGGAGAACCTACGATTTTCGAAGCTCTGTGGAATTAATGCCGCTCGATTGCACGGTTCTCAGAAGAGATTGGTCCTATGCGGTGGCCGGGCGAGATGGAACTCGTTGAAACCGATTAAAGCGAAAGACGATGACGACGCCGGAAGCGACTATAGTCGCAAATGCTCAGTGATGTCCAATGAAAATGTGAAGCAAATTAAGGCAATGGAGGATTCTGACTCGTCATGGAATGAAAACAGAGCTTCTTTTTCAGGTATTGTTTCTAATTTTTAACCCTTTTTTCTTTTATTTGAATAATATCAAGATCTAGAATGTGGATACCTTTTTCTCCTTTTTGTATCTGAAATTCGTTGGTTCAGATTCTTATTCTCCTTTTTTAATTTTGGTAAGTGTTGAGTTAGTTGCCGAATAGGTAGAGAACGATCTTCATTGTTATACCGTAGAAGAATCTTAATAGAATTGTTTTATTTTAATATCTTAATTAATTAGTAAAATTTTAAATAGTGCCATCTATGTGTAATTTCTAATTCTCCACATAAAATGGTTTACACAGTCAAAGCCATAATTATTAGTAGGAAAGAGATTCCTTTGTAGCATTCCAAATGTTCCATATCACATCACATATACGAGTCTATCTTAATAAGTTGGTATTGGGAAAATACAGAAACCTTAGCCATATAAACCGTGACATATGGCCAAGGATAAGGGTCTTTGCAACGCCTAAACAAGTCAGCTTAAAACCGATGCGTATGTTCACCACTAAGCCTCCATAGCCATAAAACAAAGTGCAGTACTGCAGTTTGAGTTGCCTTTGGGATCTGGTAAACATTAGCATCATAATCATAAATTTAAATTGGGAAGATGAATGGTACGTGTTGTCGTTGTAGAATTGTTTCTTCTTTATTGCTATTTATGTTTATTTTCCCCTTCCTTTTCTTCTTCATCTTTCATGCTTCAAGAAAAGCTTTTGCACATGATTTCTTTTTTTGTGAAATTCCTTTTTGAGTGAAGCCGAAAAAAAGCTCCTCCACTTCATGGAGTTTATAGTTTAAACATTCCAAAGAGTTGACTTTTTTTTTTTCTTTTCCATGTATTGTCTAGCTTAGAATTTAGACACCTTGATAATCTAATTGTAATTGAACCAGGTAAAAATCCCTGCCAGGTGTCAAATGTCGGAAATTCAACAAACATTTTGTGGCATGACTGTCCAATTCAGAAACGTGATAGACAGCAGCTGCTGCAGCAAAGAGGTTGTGTTATTTGGTTAACAGGTCTCAGCGGCTCAGGTTTGTGGAATTTTGGAAATCAACTATCTCCGAATGTCTCCTTTACTTCATTGATTGATCAAGTAGAAATAAGAGCACAACTATGTGTGCAACAATATGGTTCTTGGCTAAAATACCCAGGAGTCCAATGGTGATTTGAGTCGTAGCTTTGATTTCATGTGATATGTTTATTGGAAGTCTGAAGTAGTATTCATCTTCTATATCCTCCCTTTTGTCAGTTAATAACACATCATCTTGTTTTGATATGTATACCATTCTCTGATTCTTTTCTTGGGCTTTTCTTGGACCCACCTTTAACAACAGGTGATCCACCCTGGTTACTCTTCAACTTTAGTATTATAATATCACTTTGCTACTGCATTTGTTTTTCAATAAACTTTTCACCTTCCTGTTAAACAGTATGAAATATGAAATGGACAAGATTAATACTGAACCAGAAAAGGTGCAGCAAATCACAGAACACATCTGTTAACTCTACATAAGATGACTTATAACCACTATAGGATTTATTGGCTCTAAAAATCCCATTAGTTATACTGTTATAACAACCACTGTATAAAGTGATTTTTTTGCTTGTCTACCTTGTAATCAAGGTCTGTACTTTTGTGGTTCAGTCTTAGCTTTAGCCTTTAGCTTATCACTTGCTAGTGAAAGTAAGATTTGAATATTGTTTGACCCTAACTCTGCTAATTGCCTAAAGTCAAGGTGAATTTTTTGGCAAAGTTAACTTATGATGTGATAGATCTTTGTCAAATTATGCTTACTGTAATTCGGCCCTGATTTTCAACTTAACATATACAACTATCTGCAACTACACTACCTATGAGCAGCAGTTGTTAGTTTCTCCTGGTGATCTTATATCATAAGGGATGTTTTAATGTGTGCTCTATGTTGCTGGCACAGAACCTGTACCCTATCTTTTCTCTGTTTGGCATTTGGGGTAAATGCTGGGTGTGACCTAGATCCTTGTATCAATGCTATGATGCAATCATTGCTACAATATGGTGTTTTTTGTTACATGCTAGAGCTGAACTTTCAAATCATTAAGGAGATTTCTTTGACACATTTAGTTGGTTTCTATTTGGAGTAAAGCTCATAGCCTTTTCAATGGTGTTTCCCTAAATGATTTATTAAGGCATTGGATATATATATTTCATGTTGTTTCCCGGACCTTGTGTTTACGTGAGATGCTTGTACACTGGACTGTCCTTTTTTTGTTTTATGCTTCAGTCTTTTTTGTTCAGGAGGATTCTTTATCTTCTCTGCTCTTTGTACTTCATGCTGTTCATCATGATAAATTTCTTCTTCTGTATTGAAAAAGAAAAAAAATCCAAACAAGTTTGAAAATTGTAATGATTAAGATATCTTGAAAATACGTGCCTGATGCAACTGTAATGTCTCTTAAATATAATTCTACAGATGTACAAAATAAAAGTGATGTCTTAGTTTCTTCAGATATCATAATGTACCATTATCTTTCAAATTTCCATATAGCGATGTTCTCTTTCTCTGATTTATTAACTATAATTGATTTTAGGAAAAAGCACTCTTGCATGTGCATTGAGTAGAAGCCTGCACGCTCGAGGCAAACTAACTTATATCCTTGATGGTGACAATGTTCGACATGGTCTAAACCGTGATCTTAGTTTTAGGGCAGAAGATCGTTCAGAAAATATACGAAGGATTGGTGAGTTTCTACTTTCCGAAGTCTTCAAATGTTTTCCCCTATATCTTCCAGGTACGTTGTATATTATTAACAGTCAGACATCATATGATTTAACTTCAGGTGAGGTAGCAAAACTATTTGCTGATGCTGGTCTTATTTGCATCACGAGTTTAATTTCGCCCTACCAAAAGGATAGAGATGCATGCAGAGCACTAGTTCCAGAAGGTGATTTTATTGAGGTATATTCCTACTTGGTTAACAATAGGGTGCTGTATGATAATGGACCTAGACAAGTGTTTCTTCATAGCTAACATAATACTCGCATATTGTAGGTTTTCATAGATGTGCCTCTGCATGTGTGTGAAGCTAGGGACCCAAAGGGGCTCTATAAACTTGCTCGAGCTGGAAAGATTAAAGGTATGTAAGTCAAATTTTCAAGGTACTGCTTGCGATAAAATTTACTATTATGGTGTTCAATTCGTAGTGTGCAAAGCCTGTACCTCTGAATTTGCTATTTTCTCATTTCTGTTCATCATTGTGGTATGTCAGCCCTTCTAAATCCTAACAGGATTGAATTATTTATTTGGTCTTCTGCAGGTTTCACTGGTATTGACGATCCATATGAACCACCAAGTAGTTGTGAGGTATGTATTTCAGTATTTATGTGTAGTTATGTTGTGCTTATTGGTATCTTTGAAGGAGGAAAACACTAGCAAATAGATATTCTAGGACTGACCATTTTTACTTCTCTTTGCCTGGGGTCCAACTTTTAAGGGAAAAGCTGCTGTTAAATACCCTGCTTTTTATTCTGTTTAACTTTCTTCTCTAGGATGTTAAAATACTCCCTTCTTTTCTGTTTATCATTTGATTGTTTGCACTTGTCATTTTTATTTTAAGGACTTGTATTATGGATACTTAACTAATAACTAGTTAGCAGGTAGTGACTCGTGTAATTAAATCAGTTAATGATTTTCCCTTTTAGCATAGCAGTTTGTTACTCAGCTTTCTGTTAATTGTTAGTTAGCTGCTGCTAATTCACTTGTATATACCTCGATTGTAACTGCATTATTCAACGAGAATCGTCATTTCTCCATTTCTTCCACATTCTCAATATGGTATCAGAAGCAATGTCTCTTCTCACTTCTGCATCACTCTCTCCGTTCTTTGATTTTCTCGGGAAAATCTCTCATTTTCTTACTCTTTCTCGTTTCTTAAAGAATGGTCTTCCTGTCTCCACACTCTTTTTCTAATAACTTGGATTTCTAATCTTGCAGATTGTATTACAACAGCAGCAAGGAAATGGTTTTAAGTCTCCTTGCGAGATGGCAGAAATAGTGATATCATACTTGGAGGAAAAAGGATACCTTAGGGCCTAAACTTTACATTAAATGGGGCCTTTCTTTGATGTTTACTGTAGCCTGTAGGCTGTGTAGGTATATTGTGTGTAACATAGTCTTTTTGTTCTTCGAATTTTATCACCCGAAATGTTGCTTTCCAGCAGTGCAAGGAAATCATCGTTTCCTGCATGTGTATTGTTTGCTTCCATCTGGTTAGAACAAATAAGGTGAAACAGGATGGAAAATATAATAAGTTTCCTTGTTAGGGAGCTCAAGGAAAATGATATATCTTTCTTAACTACCTTCTTAAATATCCTCTGAAGTTTTGGATGCTTTTAATTATTCGAGTTTTTTACTTTGTTTTTAATTTAGAAGGATTCTTAGAGTGTTAGGTATGTTAATAGGAGGACTTATCAATACTGAAGAGTATAAATAATAGGTTAAATACCCTATCAATTTTTATAGTTTTGAATTAGATACTTGTTTTAAATTTTGTAATTAGTTAATAATTTGGCTGCAGTCAAGCAAAATCAATGTATAATGCCTGCAAGCCGCTAGAAGGGGCCTAAGTGAGAGTTTTTTATGTAATATATATGAGATCTAAGTGGGATTTGAATCTGATTATCGTTTATTGTTCTAACTGCCAACATATGTAATAGCGTTTGCAAAATATTTGCCATCATCATCTGCAATATAGCAAGTAGCAAGACCACCTGATAAGACCAGGAGTCCTTATCTTGACATTTTATATTACCATGTCTATTAAGAATGGCACATCTTTAATCTCAAAAGATAATAGTATAGTGCACAAAATTTACTACAAAGTGATTTCACTGAAGCAATATGTCAGTGTAAAGCATGATTAGATGATGACACACATACGGTCCAAGAGTCCACCAGGCACCGGGTAGCACTGTGGCAGGGTCTCACGTTTTCGACGCCCTGCCTTAGTCAACGCTCAAAACTGAACATGTTATATAAGACAACAAATTTGCCAGTTATTTTATTATTGTTTGGTTTGGATTTAGTATTGTATAACTTCGACGGTGAAGCTGTTAGTAGTTTTCTGCAGTCTTCACTTTATATCGTTTACCCGGTATAAGTCACACACCGCCCTAGCGAATGTGCTCATATTTAGGGATTTGAACTTCACGACCACCCTCTCCCTCTTCTCCATTGTTCAATTGAAGATATTATTTTTACGATCTTTGACTAATTAAAGTGCGAAAGCTCATATATATAAATCATAATATCTGCAGCTGTGCACAAATGTACTTGCCCAAAACAAGCCAAGGCCATGTTCGGTTAAGGCCCTTACCTAGTCACCTTAGAAACAAGGAAGCAAAGCGACTAGAATTGGTTATGCATGAGCTCTTAAGCATAGCTACACGGAACGCAATACATTCTAATACGAAAATAGATACAACGTATATAAAATATTTTACGTGCAAAATATATTCGGTAGATGATTACTATGCGGTACGCTCAAATTGATGCGCGTGTACATTAATTAGTGAATTCATTCATGTAACTATGCTCTTAGGCTCAATTTGCCAACAAAAACCGTCTTGGATTACTAAGTTAATGGCGATAACAAGATTCAATATTTCCCTTAAAGCACAAATAATAAAAAAAAGAAAGGAAAAATTTCAAAAAGAAAAGCTAACACTCTGAATGATTAAGAATGAAAACCTCGTAAGTTGATATATATACTAGCAGAAGATTAGTTATTACAAGTCACCAGATCAGAAAGAAGAAAAGGCCATAGCACCTCGTCTTAGTGTATGAATATGATGAATGGACAAAAAACAAACCACAAGCGTCGTGGTTACAGAAATTGCCGTAGAGGTGACAGCATGGAAAGTATGAGACAATCGGCGTTCTTGCAAAGCCCAAAGCGTCTTCACAAAATCCTCAACTCCTTCCACCACCATTGCCAACACATGCGCCATCTTTAATTTAGCGTATCTTTCTCGAGCAGCAATACACTAATAATAATGTTGCAATATAGTTCTGAGGAAAATGAACACAAAAACAATAATTAGGTAAGAGAAGCTGTTGTTGTTGTTGCTGCTGCTGCTTCCGCGATGTTTCCTAAGCTTTATCCTGTTCTGTGTGTTGTTTTGAAGGTTGGGAGTGCGTGAAGAGTGCAAAGTGGGGACGGAGAAAGCATACACGTATATCTGTACGTTTATATAAGCGAATGAATGAAGCAACCAATTATAATACAATTAAAAAAAGATAATTCTCCAATATCAAATTTTTATCCTATCTATTTTTTAGAAATAAAATTTTTTATGTTTATCTTTTTTTCAGGTTAGTTATGTTTATCTTTTTTTATTAGAATCATGTAAAGATTTTAGTTGTTTTAATTTATTTTAAAATTTAAAATTATAAATAGGTAGCATTGTTCTTTCATAAAATAATAACATATAATAAAAATTATTTTCTTTCACAATTTTATTATGATATGGAGAATGTATAAGATATCATTTTTTGGTAAAAAAAATCTTTTTTTTTAATCCTTTTCACAATGAATAATCAATCTTTTAATTTAGGTCAGATCCAACCAATCCCTATTACATCTATCTAAGTAAAAATTTAACCTCAATTTTAGTTACTCCTGTTCAAACAGAAAACAACTACCATTCATGGAATAGATCATTTACTATGGCTATAATTTCCAAAAATAAATATAAATTTTTTTTATCGGCAGTTCCGTTTACGTTTCTTTTCGGGCAGCTCCGTATACGCCCTCTTTTTAGGCAGTTTCGTTTGCGTTTTTTTTTTTGCAGTTCCGTCTGCGCTTCCTTTCCGGCAGTTTTGTTTGCGCTCTTTTCCGGTAGTTCTGTCTTCGCCTCCTTTCCGGCAGTTCCGTCTGTGCCTCCTTTCGGCAGTTTTGTCTGTGCTTCTTTTTTTTCGACAGTTCTATCTGCGCTTCTTTTTTCGGTCTAGCAGTTCCTTCCGACAATTCCGTTTCCACCTCCTTCCAACAATTCTATCTGTGTTTCCTTCCTGGAATAGATCACTCTTATCGCGCTCTACATACTCTCTGAAGCTCTCTCTTATCGCGCTCTATGTGCTCTCTCACTCTTATCGCGCTCTACGCACTCTCTGAAAATCGCTGCTTGCTCTTTTTCCCTCCAGCACAACATCTCATTCCTCTCTTATCGCGCCCCTCTCTCTTATCGCGTTATACGCGCTCTCTCTCTTATTGCGCTCTACGCGTTCTTTCTCTTATCGCGCTCTACGCGCTCTTTGAAAATCAATCTTATCGCACTCTACGTACTCTTTGAAGATCGCTGCTTGCTCTTTCTCCCTCAAACACAACATCTCCTTCTATGTTTCTACATCACTGTGCCGCATGCATCTTTCTCAACCATTTCATCAGAACTATATCTAAGTTGTGGATTGTTGATATCTTTCATCCACCAGTTTATAGGAGCATATTAAATTCTTATTTTACTTTTATTTGCTATCTTATCTTTTTTTTTCTAGAAACAAAATTTGCTATGCTTATCTTTTTCTAGGTTAGCTATTAGGACGGATGTACTTGTGTTATTTAGGGGGCAAACGTCCCCACTACAATTGGAAATTTTTTTAGTAGTATATGATAATAATATTTATTTGCTTCTATTAAATTATTGAATTTGATCCCACATTATTTTTTTACTTAATTTTTAGTATTTCATAGCCAATTTAAAAATTTTATATTAGATGTTATTAGAATGATTAATTCTCAATTTAAATAAAATTTATATTTTTTTATTAGAAATCGACTCGAAAGAGTATTATTTATCTTTTTTTTATATTAGTTTTAATTTTTTTCTTAACAACTGCATGAATTGAAAGAATTTTTTTAACTATGAATCTCAATAAAAATTGTCTTCTAATTATATGAGAAATAAATTTTTAAATAAGTATTTACTGATATATATATATATATATATATATATATATATATATATATATTTCGGGTGCCATTATTCCTACTTCGGCGGCTATAGGTTTGCACTTTTACTCGATATGGGAAGCGGCATCTGTTGATGAATGGTTATACAATGGCGGTCCTTATGAACTAATTGTTCTACACTTCTTACTTGGTGTAGCTTGTTACATGGGTCGTGAGTGGGAACTTAGTTTTCGTCTGGGTATGCGTCCTTGGATTGCTGTTGCATATTCAACTCCTGTTGCAGCGGCTACTGCTGTTTTCTTGATCTATCCAATTGGTCAAGGAAACTTTTCAGATGGTATGCCTCTAGGAATTTTTGGTACTTTTAATTTTATGATTGTATTTTAGGCTAAACACAATATTCTTATGCATCCATTTTATATGTTAGGCGTAGCTGGTATATTCATGAATGACATTCTTATATAAGAATGTGAGAATGGATTTATAGTTAGTGGATTAATTTCAATGGATGAGATTAAATATACATAATAAATGATATACAACATCCCCTTCTTTTATATATATATATATATATATATATATATATATATATATATATATATATATATAAAAGAGTAATACATTAATACTACACATTCAAGTTTTTTTATGAATTAAATCTAATCAAGTTAAACAATAAAATTTAGAATAATGGTAGTTATAACTAATTTTTGTTATCTTAGACTAATTTAGTTGGACTTGGTTAACAAAAAAAATTTTGAATATGTAGCATTATTTTATATAAAAAGAAAGATATTTCGATTGTATTGTTAAGAAAAAAATTACTAAATTGTTTTAAAATATGAAATCTAAATAATAAAATTTTAAATTATATTTTATTATTTAAATTACTATTTTAGTATTTTAATTTATAAATTAGATATTTTAAAGACTAATAATGTTATATGTATATAAAAAAAAACCACATGTATATATATTAAAATAAAAAATACACATTAAAAATAAATTAAATAATATATATTTATATATAAATATATAATAATTAATGAATATTTTGATGTTAATTTTTATGTACACATAATATTTTTATTATAAAAATTATTTTATATATATATATATATATTGCCCCACTATTAATATTTTTTGGACCCATTACAGTTAGCTATGTTTATCTTTTTCTAATAAAATCATCTAAAGATTTTAGTTGTTTTAGCTTATTTTAAAATTCAAGATCAATTTAATAATTTATATAAATAAGTAGCAATGTTCTCTCATAAAATACCAACAACATACAATAAAAATTATTTATCTTTTTTTATTCTTTTATAATTTTATTATCCAACACATTCAAATGCTTTTGTTAACTAAATTTAATTAAAATTATCTAAATCTAACAAAAATTACTCTCACACATCGTAAATCACACTTCTTTCACGTAAAAAATTTCATAACACAATTTTTTTTTTTAAATTTTAACATTAAAAATTTTTAACTTTAACACAAAGTTTTCAAAATTCTTGACTTGATATTGTAGATTTTTTTTTTTGTTTTTTATTCTTTTATTTTTTTGTGCAAATTTTTGTTATTTTTATTTATAAAATTACGCATTTTTCTTTTAAAAGTTTGTTTTTATTGTCTAAAAAATAAACTAAAAAAATAAAAAATTGTATAATTCCTTTAAATTTTTTTTAAATGGTAAAATAAACAAATTTTGACAATATAAAATAAAAAAATTATAAAAACAAAAAAAGAGAGAAGGAACGACATAGAAATTTTTTAAGTTTGATATCAAAAATGTTTTATCGAAATTTCTTAATATTTTTGAACTTGATGTAACAGGTTCTTAACAATAACTTATTTAGCTTTTTTATTTTTGTTCATTTTTGGTTTCTCTTGCTTCTTTTTTTGTTATCAATTTTTTTTTTATTTTATTTTTTTGTTTTTATTCTTTTTTGAGAGAGAAAAATAAAAAAAAAGAGAAAAAGACTGAAAAGAAAAAGAAAAGGGAAAAATAAGGATATATACGGTCTGTACACGTATATAAATATGAGATGTATTATTTTAATTTGTTTGAGTTTAGTTGTGTAAATATGGTTCAAAGAGTTATGAAAGATTAGAAGAATGTTGCTGGTCTAAAAAACACAGCAGAGCAATTCTGTAGAATGAATGTTTTGGATTACAAGAAACTAAGAGATAAAAAAAAGTATAGAGGATGTGAATTAAATTTTTTTTAAAGAAAAACGTGAATTAGAATTAAATTTATTGTGATGATGTATATTGTCTAACTAACTAACTATATATATATATATAAGTCACAGTGGCAGTACCTGCATTCTCTGCAGGTTGAATAAAAAGTTGGATGCCTAATTTTTTCTGTAAAAAAAAAAAAATATTTGTTAACCCTAAAAATTATTTGTCATGTATTCCGACGTGTGTTTATATATACAATAATTAATCATTAATTTTTCTTAACAAAATAATAAAAATAGTAAAATAATCAAAATTATTAATAATGCTTTAGTGTTTTGTTTTAAGGCAAAGCAGATAGAAGAGTAAAGTTTGTGATTCCCTTTGCTTTGCTTAACAACAAAGAGTGGGTGAGCGGTGTGCCGTTCATGGAATATATAACTAAAGGTAAAACCATATATTCTTCATGATCTTCCCCAGCTAAAGAAGAAGAAGAAAGAAAGAAAAAGAAAAATTACGACAGATTTCGTAATCGATCAATAGATCATATGATAGGAAATATTTCAAGTGCACCGGGAGTACTGGTGTTCTAATTATTTTAACCGTTGATCTGAATTATAAAAAATATATATAATATATATTAATTGAAATTAACGGTTAAAACAATTGGTATATCAGTACTCGCCGATGCAATTAAAATGTTTTTCATATGATATGTCTCCTACATTTGCACTTTCTTTCCGTCCCTGAAAACAAAAAGAGAGAGAATGAACTTTTATATTGTGTAGATATTTTTTATTTTGGTACCTTTATTTTATAAACAACAATATTAGGGGACAATAATTTAAAATAATAAATTATTTTATTTAACTTAAATTTTATAATTTAATGTGTGTAATATTTATAATTATATATTTATTATATTTAATAATATTCAATTATTTTAACAGTAATTAAAAAATAAAATAAGATGAGTAATAATTAAATACAAAGTAAAATAACTTTAAACTATTTTTTTTATTGTTTATCAAATATTTGTTTTATAAAAGTGCTAGTGTGCTACTATCTTTTATGCATTTAATAGCTATGATTTAATCATAAATTTTTATTGTAATTTAACACTTTTTAGAATCTTACCATTTTTTATTTTATTTTTTGGAGTTTAAAATTTGATTACTAGGACACATGATATTGGATTCAAACTATGAAATACAAATATTTTGCTGAGTTGTTAAGTCTACGTGACGAACACATTTTAGACACAACACTCATCGATATTCGTATGACACTCATCGACACTTGTCTGATACGTGTGTCTGTCGTATACAACTATGTCTTAATAAAAAAAATTATCAGACATATTTAAATACACCTAATTACCATCACGTGTCAGCATATTTAATTTTATTTTTAATATATATATTATTAAAATAAATTTGAAACGCTCTCCAGTACAGATCAATTATCATATAGATATATAAATATTCTCTTTAGTTGTATATCCTACTGACACGTTTACTTGGCTTTTGCAGAATGGGACAGGAAGTCAGCAATTTGTGAACGCTCATAGAGAAGGTCTTTGAGCCAAGTCGATTGCATGACCAATGAACGGCACGTTGTGTTGAGTTCCGAAAACTCTTCTTTTTGTTAACGGATATCCTAAAACTCTCCTTTTCTAAACTCACTAACAAATCCTGTACACAACAGTCCGAACTCTATGCTCTGTTCATAAAGAATAAAGGATCCTACCGCCAAATTAATGAACTAAAATAAGTAATATAATGAAGTACAATTAATTATTTAATATAAATTATAATAAATTATATTTGCAACATGTTTTAATTTTTTTTTAAAGAAAAAAGAGACTCAACACTGAAAAATAGAATTTATTATAAATTCAAAAAATAAATACAGGAATAAACGAAAGTGCTCAACAAAAGTTTTAGTATTAGATAAAGAATATCTAATTTTTCATCTTACATAAACAATATCTATTTTTCTATATCGGTTTCGGTTTATACATTGTAATTAATTAAAGGGTTGATATGATACGTAAATTCTGAGTTTGAGATTTCATTTATTTAAGTGTTTTTATTAAAATTTTAAAATATTATTTATTTGTATTTCTCTTATTATCATATTTAGTTGTGTTTAAAATTTTAAATTTTAAAAATAAGAAAGGATTAACACAATTTAAAGGGTTGTTCTTCATTATTTATAAATTTTTAAGTTATAAATGAACATAATTTTTATTTTCTATTTTCGCAATAAATACTAAAAAAATTTTAATGTAAAATTTAGTACAAAATTGACGATATGATCTTATTTTCTAAGAATTTTTTTTATGGTTGAAAAATATTATAAACTTTAAATTGTTCGATTTATATTTTACATTGAATAAATAAAAAATAATATATTGACTATTATTCATACTCTGTCACAAAATTCAAAACAAGGCCTAAAATTAGGAATAGCAACACCACCCGAATTCGTGGGTATTCATCTCGTCTCTATCCGCGGGGTGGGTAATTACCCGTCCCGTACCGGAACAAATTTTTAACGGGGTTGGTTCTTGGGCGGGACAGGACAGGACCGGGTTTAGGTAATACCCGCCCCTACTCGTCTCGATATATATAATTTTAATATATAATATGTGTAATATATGTAAAATAATTAGTAAAATGATTAATAATATTATATTATATTTAAAATTTTACTTTAATTTGTGTTATATATGTGATGATGGTTATATAAATTTTGAAATTTAATTTTATTTATTGGATTTTAATAATTATAGGGTGGGGCGGGTAGGGGTAGGGCAGGTTAGGGTTCAACTTTTTACTACCCGTGAGTAGGAAGGGGCGGGTTCTATGCGAGTTATTGTAGAGCGAAGCGGGGTCGGATAGAGCAAAAACCCGCTCTATTGCCATCCCTACCTAAAATACAGACAAAGTCTAAATATAAAGACCAAATCCACTTTGCAGATGTGCTCGACCTCACGGGACCGACCTAGTGTGTAGAATGCCAGAATCTTAACTGCACATACAAATATACTCAAATATTTAAATATGAGATTTCAAGTCTCAACACCCCTAAAAAAAAGAAGAAGAAGATAACTACCTATCAGAATAGGAGGAAAAATTACAAGAGTGGCCACTTCGTCACTCATCCATTTATTTAACTCTCCTTTCCATCTTAAAAATTTTTCAATTCTAATCTATAAAAACTTGTCCAAAATCTTTGCTTACTTAAGCATACAAATCTATCTTTTGTAGGTACTATCCCACACACACACCTTCTCACGAGAAATTCGAACGGCTCCATCTAGTGGCAGAGCTTGAAACAAAATTTTGGGAGGCCAAAAATTTAACATAAAAATTTAATAATAATATTTATATTAAAATAAAATTTATGATTAAATTATTCTTTAAGTTTGTTACTAATAAGATAATAAATAAATAATTCTATAGATAAAAAATATAAAATAGTTTATAATGGTACTCTTCGAATCTTTAGGGACTTAAAATTTTTAATAATTGAATTAGAACTAAATTTTTTAGTCATTTATAATATTTATTGAATTTTTTTATCAATTTATACAAATACAATAATATCAGCACTTATTAAATATTCTAATATTTTTTATCATATAAAAATTAAATTAAATAAATAGTAAAATATAAAATAATATTAAATTAAATAAATAAAAAATACATAATTTTTTATATTTGAACTCAAATGTAGAGGGAGTGTTGCTTGTTGAATGGAGAGTTGCAAAATGCAAATAGAGAGCCGCGAAATACGAATAGAGAAGCTGCTTTTTTTGTTAGATAATTTTTTTGATTTGATTTGATTGTTAGATGATCTTTTTTTATTCTTATCTTTTTTGTTAGATAACTTTTTTATTTGATTTGATTTTATCTTTTAATTTTAATGTATTGTGAAAGCCAACAAAGGCCCACTCAATACCTAGATACTTTAAATCATAGTAAAATATATGAACCAACTGAATTATTTTTTATTTTTTGAAAAAATTCTATTAATTTTTTTATAAAAAAGTTGAGGGGACCATAACCCGCATTGTCTTAACTAAACTCTATCCCTGGATGAATGGTAATATATATTTTATATTATTGTTAAATTTATTGTAGTAGTAAAAATAATAATATAAAATACATTAATTATTTGGGAGTAAAAGCTAGCCCTTTAATCCTAACAATTTTTACATTCAACTAGTGTATGTTCCCGTATCCTGCACGGGATAATACATAAAATTATATAAAATTTTTTTATTAAAATGTAAATAAAAAATATATAGTAATTATTATTATAAATATTTTATAATTTAAAAATATTAAAAATAATTAATATTTATTTTAATAAATTTGGATTGGTTGAATAATTATCTCATTATCTGTTTAAGCAAGTATTTGGAGTTCTAATCTCACCCTTAATAAATAGAGCATCAATATGTGGTGGATTAATCCTCGACTTGTCGAGTTAGAAAATTCGTAGAAAAAAATTGTATTTTTCTTTAAAATAGATTAATTTTTCATTAATAGCAATACTTATGGACTTTTGTCTTTGTTGAAATTTACTTAGGACAATTTTATTTGTTGGTATCGTATTCATTCTTGAAGTCAAAACAATATAATCAACATTGTTACTTATTAAAACTTCACATTTTATGAAATGATTTTTAAATTTTCAAATTCCTAAACTTATGTCATTATAAAAGTTATTAGATCGATTAATATTTCTTAATAACATGGTGTACCGAAACACCATCGTTGAGTATTAGTCAGTGTGAAGAGAAACCAATAATAGCTTTTGTTATTCAATATATAATTTATTCTATTGAAAAATAAATTAATATTTCCTAAATTTATAAATACATTTTCTTCTAATTTCTTACACCATTTTATTTGACAATGTTTACCATTAAAAATAGCAAATGACCATACTATCCCACAATATATATATATAATGTGCAAAATAATTTCTTGTCTTAAAATTAATTTTGGTTAGTGAGATAAAATTGGTTAGATGTAAAATATTTAGCATTTAATAATTTCAATCATTTAAATTTTAATTACCAAAAATTAGATTAAAAATTAATTATAAATTTAATAATCGATAA
Source organism: Arachis ipaensis (assembly GCF_059453495.1). Classification (NCBI taxonomy): domain Eukaryota; kingdom Viridiplantae; phylum Streptophyta; class Magnoliopsida; order Fabales; family Fabaceae; genus Arachis; species Arachis ipaensis. The sequence continues at coordinate 26,473,159 of NC_142436.1, forward strand.
TATATATATATATATATATATATATATATATATATATATATATATATATATATATATATATATATATATACGGAAAAGCTCTACATACAACCGATTAGGGCTTGTAAGCATTACAAGTCAATTAACCCCTAACCCCCCAAAACACGCTACAAGTGCTACGTCCCTTACACGCGCTATATATAACTACCAAATTTAAAAGATTTATTTCCTTCTTCGTTCTCCTTCTTTCCAAATTTGCTCGTTCTTCTTCTCGCGCGTCTTCCCCTGCTTTTTCGATCATTCTTTTCTCCTCCTTCCTCACTGGTTTGTTCTTCGTCATTGACGTTAGTTCCTCTTTCTATAACTCCAGCTTCGTTTTCTTTTCGATTTCCTGGTTTCTGAAATCAAAGTTTGAACTCATTTTGAAGATAATGGATGATTCAACCTCAGATTGTCAGCTGAATCAGGGCGAAGTGGATTATGAATTTGAATCTAACGTAGTTCCTGAGGTTTGATTTACATATGATTACTCTGAATTTTGTTGCAGTTATTTGTATAGCATTGTGTAGCTGAATAATTCGTGAACATTGACTGTGAAACTAACGCGTGAACATAAATCTGTGGATTGAATCTAATGTATTAGTTTTGATTAATTATCTGCAATTTATAGCAGACGCTCGAGTGTAGATCAGAAATTTTTGGGTGTATTTTTGGGGGAAGTGTGGGTGTATTTACAGTTTATGGCTTTTTTTGTTATTTTAGTTGAGTTATTGTCGTTCGGGTGTATTATATTAGACATGATTGGGTGTATTTTTTGTTTTTGACATGGTGTATTCTGCAACCTCTCTCTGTTGATGACCAGTTTGTTCCCAAGGTTGGAATGACCTTTACCACCCTTGAAGATGTGAGGAATTACATTACGAGAGAAGTGCGAGAAGCGTGGATGTGCTTAAAGACTCATTTGATAGGAATTAGAATGATTTTCTGCTGAATTTTAGTCTTGTGGACAACAAGTGGCTTTCAGGTAATGTTTGTTTAAAATCTGCAGCAGAGGTGTAAATTTAATTTTTTTTCGGGTGTATTTATAGTCTGTGTTTGGGTGTATTCTGCAGATCTCTATGAAGACCGTCATATATGGATTGCAATCTATCTGGATCACCACTTCTGGGCAGGGATGAGAAGCACACAAAGGAGCAAGAGCATGCATTCTTTTGGGTGTAAAAGCAGTGTTCTTTTGGGTGTATTTCTGAATTTTCTTGTATTTCACATTTTACATATATATATACATATATATACTTCAGAATCTTGTTTTTATGTTATAAAATACTGTTTGTTTTTTTTTTACAATGGTTTAAGGGTTTTAAGTATTAGGGTTTAGGGTTTTAGGGTTTACGGTTTAGGTTTTAGGGTTTACGGGTTAGGGATTAAGGTTTAGGTTTTAAGTGTTTAGGATTCAGGGTTTTAGGGATAAAGCATCAGGGGGATAGATTTTTGGGTGTATATTCAACTTTCTTTGGGTGTAAAAAATGGCAGGTTATGGGTGTATATTTGGTTTGATGTTTTCCTTCATATTATAGTACCTGTAATTCATACATTTTGAATACAGCAGAGAGAGTTTAATTATTGAAAGAAATTTTACAATAAACTGGATTATAATTAGAAAATTTTTACAGCATGTGTTCAATTTGTTATAGGACTATATAACATTTACATTAATCAGTGTCAATATCCTTAGAATCTATCTGACAATTTGGTGATGCACCCTTAGCGGCGGGATGTGCATCAGGCCACCAAATTCCAAATCCCTAACAATTGTTTTCTTCTCCTCGCTCATGTTTCTGAATTTCTCACTTAACAAATGTGTTGCACACTTAAGGTCTTTGATTTGCTATAAACAAAGCAAAATTATAGTAAGATATATTTCTATTATATAAAACTGATTTCATCTAAGACATATATTTGTTCTTACATTTTTTTCAGCTAGATTTCTGCCTGCCATTTTTTCTGAAATAAAAAATACACCCATAGATATCAGTAAGATACACCCATAGATATGAGTCAGATACACCCATAGATATCAGTCAGATATCACTCAAACATGCATTAATATACAAGGTCAAGCAACATTACAAGGTCAAGTAATATACACCATGGACAAGCAAATATTAGAACAGTTGCAACTGTTGACTATATTACAGTATATCAGTTCAGAAATATACACCCAACAAATTATGCTATATACACCTAACAAAATACTCAATATACACCCACCAAATCATGCAATATACTCCCAAAAAAATCAGTTACCAGAAGAACTAGAACAACAAGAACAGTAACACCTAGAACAACTAAGAAGAACAGAATAACCTAGAAGCAAGAATAACAGTAAAACCTAGAACAAGTAGAACATTAAAAACTGTAAAATGAGACCTAGAACAAGAAGAACAGTAAAACCTAGAAGAACGTAGAAGAACAATAAAACCTAGTTCTTCGTTTTCGAAATGTGAAAAATATACAATATGAGTAAAATAGTAACGTAACGTACCTTGAGTATTATAACTTCGTTTTTTCTGGAGATTGTTGATCGAGAGTTCTATGTTGTGTTGATGGAGAGTTCTAATCTTCGCGACGAGTCCTATCTCTGCAGTTTGGAATGTTGCTCGAAAACGGACGGTTTGTGTTTTTTTCGAAGGGCTTGGAGAAGTGGAAGAGTGCGCCATTAAGGAGCGCTATTTTGCGAAGAGCAACTGTTGAGTGGGGCGCGTGTAGTTTACGTTCCATTTAAAGAGAGATGAGTGCGCGTGTGAATGAAGTGTGGGTTGGGAACTTGTAAAACTTGTAGGGCCTTTTTGCTTGTATGTGTAGCAGACCCGATATATATATTAGTACGTAAATAATAACATCTAATGTATTAATTATTTATGTTTTTGACAGAATTAATGTATAATCTATTGAGGATTGATTTATTATCCAAAATTTTTTTATAATCAAAGAATTTAATATCTATATATATAATAATATGACAAAATTAATAAAAGTTTGAGTTCAACCATAATATAAATCGTAACTGATTTGATTTAATAATTAAAAAAATAAATAAATAACCCCTTTTAAAAATATGCCAATCTAAATAATATAGATTGAAGATAAAAAAAATATAACTAAATTATATAATACAACATAATATTCCTAAAAATTTGTTTTATAGCAGATCTAATATCAAGATATTTAGCATCATCTGTGGTACAATCTAATTTTACAATTATTTAAACGTTGCTTTTATGAAAAATCGTATTATTTATTTTGAAAAAAAAATATTTACTCATTATTATAATTTAAATAGAATATAAAATAGATATTAAACCAATTATTTCTTTTAATAATTACTTAGTGACAAATATCCATCAAGGACATGAGATTTAAGAGCATACAAAGTAAATATAATACTTATAACTTTTACACTACCATGATTAGATTATTATCACAAGTCTTTTTAGCATAAATTAAATAGAACAACATATAATAATAAAGAAACAATCAAATCCAAAAATATTATAGAACACCTGTCATACACTACAACGGTGAGTATTGAAAAAGCTTTAACCATTTATTTTTTTATTAAATAATTATCATTTGTACCCATAAAAGATATAGATGCTGACAAATGTACCCATATAAGAATAAAACGACAATTATAACCACGAAAGATGGCTTCCGTGTGCCAAGAGTACCCAGACGTTGGTTACACAATTGGTCCGTTAGGGTATTCTTGGCACACGGAAGCTATCTTCCATGGGTATAATTGTCGTTTTATTCTTATATGCGTTTGTATCTTTTATGGATACAAATAGTAATTTATTCTTTTTTTTATTAGTTATCTTTTTATCTACTCTACACTTCATCTACGAATATGTTGAGGACTAAACCTATGCTTCAACCTTTCAAAATCCCATATATTCTTGCCAAACACAATATTATTATGCCTTTTTTTTATAGAAACCATTGAATGGAAGAACCGTTAGTAAAAAGATGAGGTTCTCTTATAATATGTATGACTTTTTATGATAATAAAATAAAAATAAAAAGCATAAAATAATATTGTGTATATTTAAGTTAATTTTAATTTTTTTTAATAACCAGATTTGTCATAATGTAACTGATAAACAATGACAGTTAATACAGATTGGATATGTTTTGAGTATGCTATACATTTTATGATTTTGTACGAAACAATATTAATTTTAATTTATATATTTATTATTGGGTATTAAAAATAAAAAGTATTTGTATTGTTAGTATTTTTCAAACCTTTCTCAACTCTGATCGTGATTAGGCCTAAAAGATCACCTACCTCGTTGGACATAAATGTAATCCAATCAATTTTTATCTGATAGTGCTATACATTCGCATAATCATAAGAGAATTAACTTTAGCGAGATAACAATATGGTATTTAGTTACCACATGAGTATTTTTATATATAGAATTATCAATCAATTATGTATGGCTTCTGATGAAAATAATATATTCAATATGGATATTGTTTGTTAGGTAAAAGATAACAGATTTACAAAGAAAATTAATTACAATGGGTATATTCATTTTAAAAAATATTTTTTATATAATACTATAAAAAATACCATGATCACCCTGAATTACTACAGGTTCAACTTCCATCGACAGTTGTAGAATGCCTAAATTGAGACATTTTCAGACTATAATATTTGTCAAACAAACAATTAATAAAACACTCATCCATACCTTCTCATTTTGAGTATATTTATACATAAATAAAAGAGTTGAAATAGCAAAAATGATAAAAATGATGATTTTTATAATTTTGTGTGGCTATCTATATATCGAAGACCAGAAGACTATGATTATCTAACAAAATTAATTTTATTTATTGTATTCAATTTGAATAAGTAAAAAATCATCTTATTTTATTTTAGTTCTTAATTCACATGATTTAAATTTAGTTCAATATATATGATTTGATTTGATTTAATTATTAGTGAAAAATATATTGAGAACCTATTTTATGCATAGATTTGTTATTTTAATGATTAATTAATTAATTTAATTAATTAATTAATACAGATAATTAGTATAATTAATTTGATTTAATAAATTAAAAAAATAAATTAAAAAATACTAACAAAACATTAAAAGAAATAAATTAAAAAATACTACCAAATCAATTTGATATAAATGATAATAAATTATGTGATATTTAAATATCTAATCAAATCAATTAGTTGATATCGTTGATTTATCATAATAAATTGTATTTAATGAGTTAAAAGAAACAAATCGCTAAACACTCTCATAAGCATGCATGTCACGTCAACTCCGTCATTAAGTGCAAAACCTGATTTTTATATAATAAAATAGATAATAAATAGAATATATGAGAATATGATATGAGACATATTTAAATTATGAAATTGGTATTATATAATATATTTATTTTTTCTAAATTCTTATTACTTGTTCGTTGCTAATTTTTACGTAATTACTTAATAATTTCTGCCTATGAAACTATCAACTACCTAATATTATGATTTAATTAATAAGAATGATGACATTAATATTTTTTTATAAGTCTTGTTATTATTTATAATTAGGAAATAGCCATAAATAAATTTATTTTCTTAATGAGTGTTAAATTTGTTGTCAAATTCTATATTACCTTTAAAATTTTAGCGTAATTGAGTCTAATTTCTATATTTTGAAATGAATTTACTCAAAAAAATTAATATGTAAATCACATTATTATTAGAAATTACTTTTTTAACATAATTAATGGTGCTTATTTGAACTATTAAATTTAGCTTCTAATAATATTAAAGTCAACCTATTTTATTATCTTGTGCCTTCAAAGAATTTACACGACTAACATAAAAATATAACAATTGAAAAAAAAATTTATTACAATTGGTATAATCATTTTAATAAATATTCTTCTATCTAATACTATAAGAAAATACATTGGCCACTTTAAATTGCTACAGGTCAACTTCCATCCACATTAGTAGAATGTCTAAATTGAGATATATTCATCAAACAAACAATCAATAAAACATTAATCCGTACTTTCTCATTTTGGGTACATTTATACATAAAAGAAATTATACATAAAGAAAAAAAAAAAGAAGAAAAGAAGAGTTGAAATAGCAAGAGTAATAAAAATTATGATTCTTATAATTTTGTGTGGCCATCTATATATAGTAGACCAAACAACTATGATTATCTAACAAAATTAATTTGTATTTATTGCACCTAACTTGAATAAGTAAGAAATTATCTTATTTTAATTTAGTATTTAATTCACATGATTTGAATTTAGCTTAATATATATTATTTGATTTGATTTGATTTAATTATTTAGTTGAAAATATTTCAGTTGTCTATTATATTCATAAATTTATTATTTAATGGCTAATAAATTAATCAAATTAATTAATTAGTACACACAATAAATTTGATTTAATAAATTAAAAGAATTAAATTAAAAAATATTAACAGAATATTAAAATAAATAAATTATAAAATATTACCAAATCAAATTAATATAAATTATAATAAATTATATGATATTTAAATATCTAATCAAATCAATTAGTTGATATAGTTAGTTTATCGTAATAACTTGTATTTAATGAGTTAAAAGAAATAAATCAAAAAATACTCTTAGAAGCATGCCAGGTCAGCTCCATCATTAAATGCAGAAATTCAATTTTTATATAATAGAATAGATTCACGTATAAACACTTAAATACATATTGCTTGATCTAAAATAGATGCTAAGAATTATAATTGACCAATCCATTGATAGGGTCAATTTTTTGGATATGGAGCTCGTATGTGAGCTTTTCATGGATATGGAGTTAAGGTGGGTTAGACATGGATGTGGGGCAGAATTTTGGCAGGTTTTGGGAGGAGGACTCGGACGGTCCGAGTTCTCTGTTCGTGGCTATGGTAAACCGGAAGACGCACGGTCCGAGTTAGGGGGGGGGGGGGAATCGGACCCTGCGAGATGGCATAGGGGAGGTACAACACGCAAGGTCCGAGTTGCGTGCATGGAGTGGATTCGGACCGTCCGTTTTGGCTGGGGATGGCAGAACCGGTTTATGAACACGCATGGTCCGATTTGGTTGCCTAGTATATTTTTGAATGAAGTTAACCTAGTCGGATGGTCCGAGTTGAGTATAGAGTGTATATAAAAGTGTGCAACGAGTTAACGTTTGGGGACCCTTCTTCTTCCCCTTCTTATGCGCCGCTTCGTTCCTCTGTTTCCTTCTTCTGGATCTCTTATATGCTTGTTCAAAATCAAAGGAGTGTGTAGTTAGTGTTATGTTTTTTTTTTTGTGAGTAGGAGAAATGAGTGATAGAGTACTAATAAAGGTGTATTATTTTGGTCAAATTTTATTAGAAACATCTGAAGGGGTAAAATTTATTTGTGAAAATCCAATAGATGTTGTTATTCCTTTTATCATTTCCTTTGAAGAACTGAAAGGTTTGATCTATGAAAAGATTGATTCTGAGGGGGCAAGAAAAATATCCTGTGTTCTATACAGATATCCCGTACCGGTATTTGGTGGGTTTGTCCAATTTCAAACAAGATATGTCACGGACGAAGCGAGCATGCAGGAGATGTTTTCAATGTATATTGAAAACCGGGCGCAGATCTCGTTTATCGAGTTGTATGTTGAGTTTGAACAATCTGAGGCAGACCGAAACATTCTACGGGAAGATTATAATAGTGACAGTGAAGAAGAGTTCGAAAGCAACTACGAATGTGTTGGTGCAGATGGAGATGACGATCATGGTGAGGGAAATATGGATCCGGATGTGACAGAGGTGGCAGATGCACTCGCAAACGATATGCCGTTTGGGGAGCCTTCATTCATGCGAGTTCTGGACTTGGAAGCCATGCATGTTCCGGAGTTTCCGGAATATATGACTGCAGGTACGTTAATATTTAAATTATTGTCTTTTTTATTTATTTATTGAATTATTTATGAATGAATTATTATTTATTACCCATTATTTAAGCATGCGTGGATGTCATGTATGTGTTAGACATTGAACCGGTTGACCTGATCCTATGTAAAAAAAAATTTAAAAATAGTAGGAAGTTAAAAAAATAAAAGTCAACATATGTGTTAAGTAATGTTTGAAACATATCACGTTATTTTAAACGAATATAGAACATAGAATTTAATATTTTATTATTATTTACGTTAGGGTCTGATTTATGTCATACTTGATGCAGTTAATATTGATTTAGTATGGTTTTGAAATATATATGTATTTATTGAAATTTTTCCCATGCTTGTTGTCCTGGCAGAAGTTCCTATTGTCGCAGATGGTGAATTTGCTGTTGGGATGGAGTTTAGTTCCCGGGAAGCTGTTATTAAGGCAATAAAAGAGTATACCATACGACGAAGCGTAGATTACCAGGTTTATGAGTCTGAGCCTTTGACATTTTATGCCAAGTGTACACAGTATGGGTCAGGGTGTGATTGGCTTATCAGGGTTAGTCTGATCAGCAGGAAGTATTGTTGGGTTATAAGGAGGTATAATGGTAGTCACACTTGTACCAGAGCCACCATTTCACAGGATCATGCGAAGCTGGACTCCATCACAATTGCAGAAGCAATAAAGCCATTGGTTGAGGCTGATCCCTCCTTAAAGGTAAAGTCCGTTATAGCAGAAGTGCAATCGAAATTTAACTATACTGTTAGCTATCGGAAAGCATGGTTGGCTAAGCAAAGGGCAGTAGAAAAAATATTTGGAGGTTGGGAGGCATCGTACGAAGCGTTGCCTATATGGTTTCAGGCCATGTGTCATAAGGAGCCATCAGCTGTTGTCCATTTTGAGACTATGCCTGCATACCAAGGCGATGACTTGGTTGGTCATATTCGGGTACTGCATAGAGTATTTTGGAGTTATTACCCCTGTATCAGGGCATTCAGACATTGTAAGCCAGTTGTCCAGGTGGATGGGACTCACTTGTACGGAAAGTATAAGGGTTGTCTCCTAGTCGCAGTCTCACAGGATGGCAACAACAACATCGTTCCAATTGCGTTTGCTATTGTCGAGGGAGAGACTTCTGATGCGTGGCACTTTTTCCTTAGTAACTTGCGTCAACATGTTGTCACTCGGGATGGTGTGGGACTGATATCGGACCGACACGAATCCATCAATGCAGCTGTGGAACGGAGTAACGGAGCATGGTCACCTCCTAGAGCTTTTCATATGTTCTGCATCAGGCATATAGAGTCGAATTTTCTGCGGAAATTCAAGGCACCGTACCTCCAAAAATTGGTCGTCAACATTGGTAATAATTTAAGTAACTTATTAACAGTAGTTAAATATTAATATTTGTTTTCGACTTTTATGATTTTTTTTTTCTTTGGTTTCCTCTAGGATATTCCAGGACGGTGCGGGAGTATGAAGTGCGTTACCAGCGATTACGGGAACGGGGGGAAGCGTATACCAACTGGTTAAACCGAATTCCTCGCGAACAGTACGCATTGGCGTTTGATGGTGGATACCGATGGGGTCACATGACAACGAATCTAGTGGAATGCATCAATTCAGTGTTGAAGGGTGCACGCAATCTTCCTATTACTGCTCTTGTCAAGGCAACATTCTACAGGCTAAACGAGCTTTTCACCAGAAAAAGAGCCGAGGCAGAAGCGCGGATTAATGCTGGCCATGTGTTCTCCGAAGTCGTGACCTCGAAGTTGCATGCAAACCAACTTGCATCAGGAAACATACAGGTCAGTTGCTTTGACCGGCAGAATGAGGTCTTCGAGGTGCGTGAGATGCCAAGCGGACTGGAGTTTGCAGTCGATCTACGCGCCCTTCGATGTGATTGTGGTGAGTTCCAGGTGGACCGGATCCCCTGCAGACATGTGTTCGCATGTTGCGCAAACCAGCGACTGGATTGGAAGCTATATGTGCATGATGTGTATAAGATGGACCAAGTTCGGCGGGTGTACCGAGCAAGATTTAGGCCACTAGGTAACCCGACGACGTGGCCTGCATACAACGGTCCTCGCTACGTACCGAATCCGTATCTGAGACGTGTCTCGAAAGGGCGCCCCAGGATGACGCGTTTCTTGAATGAGATGGACACGCGAATGTTACGTCGTCCTAGGCGATGTACGCTATGTGGAGCTGAGGGACACAGTCGTAGTAGATGCCGTCAGTCAGCTGGTAGAACTGCCGACGGAGATGCTCAGTAGGTTCACATTGTGGTTGGTGTGGCACGTCACTATTATGTCATGGGTTGTCATTTTGATAGAACTTGACCTGATATGTGGAACATTATGTAATGTTTTTCTGATGTTTTTATGTTAAAACGGTTTATGTATTGCAATGTGTTCCTTGTAGAACCGGCCGGTCCGATTCAACCGGATTTTATGAATGACCCGTCTGGTCCGGTTCAACCTGATTTTTTGAAAAAACCGGCCGGTCCGCTTCAATCTGATTTTTTGAATGAATTGGCCTTTTCGGTGCAATGTGATTGTAAAAATGAACCGGCCGGTCCGGTCCAATTGGGTTGTATACATGAACCGGCCGGTCCGGTTCAATCTATTATTCAAAATGAACCGTCCGGTCCGGTGCAATCTGATTTTATGAATCAAACGGCCTGTCCGGGTCAAGCTGATTTTATGAATGAACCGGCCGGTCCGGTTCACTCTGATTGTATAACTGAACCGGTCGGTCCGGTTCAATCTGTTTTTCGTAATGAACCGGCCTGGCCTGTGCAATCTGATTTTACGATTGAACCGGCCTTTCCGGTGCAATCTGAATGTATAAATGAACCGGCAAGTTCCGGTCCAATCTGCTTGTATGACTGAACAACAATAATGGGTACATATATAGCACCTGTACCTTACTGCGTACTAAAGGTTAGCAATACCTGAATAGTGTCCGTAGTGCGTAAATACTCTAAACATACAACATAAATGTAGTGCGTACATACTCTAAACATACAACATAAATGTAGTGCGTACATACTCAAAACATACTACATAAATACAACATGGTCCACGTGATTACTACTTAAATAAATAAGTTACAAGGCAACTACTTTCTCATGGCCCACTTCACATCCTTGACTAAATTCTTGCATTTCTTGGCCGCCTTTTTGAAGACAGATGGAGTGTAGCGACTAGCACTGCGACGTGGTGGATCAATCCTCAGATTGTAACCTTTGGAGGTTTCATCCGGAGTGCGTGCATGACCTGTATAGAAATTATAAAAAATAATTAAATTATGCGCAGCAGGTAATCACAGCAAGACATAAACCACATAAGATTTACTAAAAGTAAAAAATAGATGCCAGTTATGAACATAAAATAAAAAAGTAATGGAACATGTAAAGTAGAATACAAAACATAATACCATCATTACGAGATTCTTCATCCTCGTCAAACTCCTCTATTTCATCGTCATCATGATCCTCCTCGTCATCCGGGTCATCTACTAGATACGCATCTGTCTCCCTCTCGGGTGTGTTAGCATCTTCTTCAATGAGTCCCATGGATACACGGTTAGGATTCTGACTAAAAAAAGCTCCGCGTCCGTCATTACTCCTACTAGAGTCAACCGACACAAACCCCCCAGAAGCAACCGATGATGTATGGCCCGGATACCTAGCATCCAATGAATACCTACCAGCCATGAAGTCAGGCTGTTGGCCATATTGTGGTAGTCCAGGATCTGCAGACATCAACCCAAGCAACTGGCTAAAGGAACCTCCTTCTCCTGTTTCAAATTGTGAGGTACCCCAATATTGTTGACTGATTGGAACTGATGGGGGGAACTGTGTCTGAGGTACATAATGGCTTGAGGACTGAGGTTGTTCTTCTGGAATCGGTGTTGGAGGTAATATATGCGGCGAATGTGGCTCTTCTACTTCATTGTCAGCATCCATATCCTGACTACCCTCATCGGTATCCTGATTATCCTCATCCAAATCCTGATCACCTTCCTCCATATCCTGATCACCTTCATCATTATCTTGACCCACAAGATTTGACATGTTCAAGTGGTTCCCATATTTTGATCGGTACCAATGCATGTATCTATCTAGTAGATCATGTGAAGGCATCGGAAGCTCAGATAGAATGTAGTTATACCTGTTTGACCAATGCATCACCCATTTTGAATGACTCGCTTCCGTGGCCCAATTAAGATTCTTGGGCCCCTTCAGGGTTTCTCCATGCGCCTTCTCTAGATTCCGCTCCTGACTAGGTAGTCCCTGAACCAAACCAAACTGTCGCCTAAATCTATCGGTAGCATGCCACTCGACACATTCAAATGATACCAACGGAACTGTAGCACTCCAAACCACCGACTGCATGTAGATTTCAGGAGGAATGATGTTCGGATCCACCCGATCCACAGCATAAGCAACCCAAATAAACTGGAAAAAATAAAGGAACCTCAACATAACAGTCCACAAAGCCAATTACAAAGACAATGCTGTATACTTATGTCTTAGACCCTAAACATAAAACTAATACAACTTTCATTGAAACATACCTGCCCTTCCTGAAGTTCATCAAATGACTTCCTAAAGTGAGCTAACTTCAAGTATCTAAATCGTCGGTCACCACGCTCCCAGTTCCGCCACCTATTATGATATATTCAATTACCTCAGCTACCATTAAATGAATCATAAATATCAACATACGGGTACATTCTAACAAATTATTACCTGTTTGCTAGTGGAAAACTTCGAGGTTCCCTAGGTAGCGGCGATAGGTATGGCATCCTGATCCAAGCCCAACAGAGTAGAAGTGTTAGTGGACCATCTATTTCCTTGCAGTTAAAACGGGATGCACGGCATAATGCCCTGTAGAGATGTGCCAGGCATGCCGCTCCCCAACTATACTGACCAATACTACCAAAATCACGTAGCAAGGGTAGAAATTTCCAATGCACTCCTGCCCCAGACTTATCCCAAACAAGATCGTCCCGATCAACAACATAATATGGCACCTCACATACCTCTGTATACTGATATCATCAATCAACTGTAAATTTTCTTTTAAATCACGCAGCCAGGTAAGTTTTATGCAACTAGATCTACAGTCAGACATACGCGGTGCAGCTCCAAGTTGAAGCAAACACTCCGCCTCCAACGCTTCATAACTGCTCATTGTCATCCCTGTGACCGGAAGACCATCTGTGGGAAGACCAAGAATCATAGCTACATCTTCAAGTGTCACAGCACATTCACCAATGGGAAGGTGGAACGTATGTGTCTCTGGGTGCCAACGTTCAATTAGAGCATTTACCAATGCTTTCTGACACTGCACTATCCCAATCTGAGATGCATGATAGAACCCGGTAATTCGCAGATGATCCTCCACCCTTTCGTTGTACCGATCCGGAGGAAGTGGATGGTTACATGTCAACATTCTTGATTTCTACAAAAAAACATAACAAATTACTAATCAAATTATTAAGAGTTGCTAATGAAACTCATTACAAATACATATATTCCTAATCATAAATCTCAACAATATTTACAACATCCACAATAATATCGAACATTAATTAATTAATTACACTTTTGTTAAAAAATTTTTCCCCTGCAATACAATACAAAAATTTGAATAAATCTATATATGCCATCATTCATATTCTAACAACACTAATAATTAACTTGCTAATAATAATTACTACATTTAAAATTATTTAAATTTTCCCATAAAGAAATATCTAACATGGCTTAATTAAAAAAACCTTTCTAATCAACTCAGCATTAACACTTCACCACAATAATAATAACATCTAACCAAAATCGATAACAGTTACACTTAATTTCTTAAAAACACATTCATTCAAATACCATTGGCTTACAAATAATAATTATACTACAATTAAATAAATTTATTAAAAATTTACATTATGTTCTACTTACTACTACAGCCAAAAACACAAAACTAAAGAAGAACAACAACATAACCATAACAAATTTTCTTATCATGATATATATAGTTAATAATACTTAAAAAAATATTTAAATACAACCTAACAAATATTTCAAAATTAGTCATAACCATTCTATCTATTTATATTCTTCAACTACATAAATCTCTAACAACTACATAATCATAACAAATTTTCTAATCATGATTTATATAATTATTAATCTGTAAAATAATTTTAAACAAGTCATAATCATTCCATTTATGTTTTTCAAATGCATGTCTAACTAACAACAATAATATAATCATAAAATAAATTTTAATCATCATAAACATAATTATTAATCTGTTCAACATAATTTAAAATAATCTAACTAATACTAACAAATCAGTCGTAATCATTCTATTTATATTCTTCAACTGTGTATCCTAACAACAATCATAATATTGAAATTCTATTTTTTAATAACTATAACTATAAAAAAATTAAAAAAATTCAAAAGAAATTCAAAAAATACTTACATAATCAGGATCACTGAGATAGTGAATAATATGAAGCTCAGATCGATCAACATCTTTAATTTTTAATTTTTTCCCCATCAATGATGCTCCTCCACCATGCAAGCTTTCAGAGAAATGAAGATGAAGGTTTTGGGGGAGAAAGGTTGGTGAGAGTGAAGGAGGGATTCGGATGGTAAGGGAGTAGGGTTCTCCTTTACTAAGTGTGTGATGCCCACCGAATAGGGACTCAAGGGGGAAGCGCCGCGTGTACACTACAGCACTGGACTCGGACCGTGCGACTACCCAGACCGAAATCGGACGGTCCGTGACGCAGGCCAACTCGGAGGGTCCGAGTCCCTCACCAACTTCATCACCATGCACTGGACTCGGACCGTGCGTTTTGTTGCTTGAACTCGGAGGGTCCGAGTCCCACTCCCCCTGACACCACAACCTGGTTACACACCAGCCACCCCCATATCCCTGTGATACCCCAGCCCCGGTCCAATATGAAAATTAAAAAGCGTCCATTGATAAGTCTACACTTATATAACTACGTTCATTATTGACAAAAATAGCCAAACATCAAAATGGAGCCCACCACTTAAGTACCTCGTTTGTGACTCACCAAAATAACACCTATACGGCTACACCTAAAGCCACATTTGCCATGCTCTAACATCCATGGGCGAGCTTGCAGCTTTTACAAAACAAGTATCCACGTGTCAATACCTCAATCATTCAAAAGGAATATCTTTACTGTGTATCTGTATCGTATAATTGGCCAATAAATCTAAAAATAGTATATGTTATTATTTATTAAAATAAAAAATATTTTAAATATTTTATATAATTAAAATAAAATATTATAAAAATTAAAAGATTAATTTATATTTTAATATTAATAAAATATTAAATATTATTATTATTTTTTTAAAAAATATTTCAAATTTTATATATATACGTGTATTTTATAAGAATTTAAAATTCATGTGTCAGTATATCCTGTATTATATCGTATTTCATGTCTGTGTCAATGTCTGTGCATCATAAAATACAAATAATAAAAAAAATTGATATTTCAAAAGTTTATAATAAATGTATTATAAAATTAATTTAGTTTATTGCTCCATATATTCAAATTTAGTATAAGTTTCGTTCTAATTTCTTAACATATTCATAAATCTATTTTGATACGATATTGATTTATATTTAGGAATATTCATTTTTAAATTTGTTAAACGTCAACTTGGGAATATAAATGTTAAGTGATTAACATATTTTTTTTATTTTAAGCCAACATTAATCGATTCTTCTTTTTCACCAAAAGCATCTTGGCCCTGTAGCATTTCATGTGATGACAGATCTTTTGCATTAAAAAAAATTGATTATATTGTTGTAGAAAGCATAATCATTTTGGTAGATGATTACTTTGTTAAAAAATGTATAAGATAATATAAATATAAAAAAATGATGTAATAATTAATTTGATTGTTAATTTCTAATATTTCTCTAGCGATGATGTAATATCTCTTTTGTATTACTTGGTGACTTAAAAGAAAACAAATAACAACAAAGAAAGAAATAAAAATAAATAAAACTGCTTAAGAAAGGCAGTTTCGTTGAATACTACTTTTAAATTTCTTCCAAGGCAACGGAAGCTTCACTTAAGGAGAAAGGGTCCTTATTGCAGGCTTTGCCATGATGTCTGCTACTGTGTCTGCATCTCTCAAGATCAATTGGAGATCAGCACACCATTTCCAAGACATTATATCTCAGATTTTTAACACCAAAGGATCAATAAAACCAGAGTGATAAATTCCAATTTTGTGGTTTATCTTGTGTTGAATTTAGGAGATTTTATCAACTTATCTCACATTTATTCAATAGAATAGGATGCTTTTGTAATTCTCCCTAAATTTGTGCCTAAGAGTGAAAACATGCTTTTTGAGCCTTTAATTAGCTAAATTTAATTCACTTTGATTCCATTCGATGCCTTAATATGTTTGTTGAGTGATTTCAGATTCATAAGACAAGTATTGGATGGAAGAAGTAAAGAGAAAATCATGCAAAGTAGAGAATTCATGAAGAAATGAGCATTTGGAGAATTCAAGGCCACGTGCACGCGTCATCCACGCGTACGCGTGAGAAGGACATCCATGGCCACGCGCACACGTCACCCACGTGTACGTGTGAGGAGGGAATTTGCCAGCAACGCGCACGCGTCGACCACGCGCACGCGTGACACTGATCACGTGACGTCATTAAAGTGAAAACGCTGGGGCGATTTCTGAACTTTCCAGACCCAAATTCAACTCATTTCTGAAGCTATTTGATGCAGAAATCAAGATTGGACAAAGGGGGAGCAATTAGATTAGCTTATGACCATGCTTTAGGTAGTTTTTAGAGAGACAAGCTCCCTCTTCTCTCTAGAATAATTAGGGTAGATTAGGTTAATTTCTCTTAGATTTAGGGTTTAATTCTTACTTTCATCTTATTTTCTTTACAATTTCTTGTTCTATTGTCTTGATTTTCCTATTTCTTCTTGTTAATTTCTCATTTTGGTTACTTTTATGTTCATGCACTATTGTTAATTTTCATTCTCATTAATGCAATTTTGAGGTATTTCGTGTTTAATGCGCTTTCCTTAGTTGTTATTGTTAATTTCTTGTTTTGGGTAGTGGTAGATTTTATTATTTCTTGCAATTTATGATGCTTTCCTTTTATGTCTTCCAAGTGTTTGACAAAATGTTTGGTTGGATGTTAGAGTAGCTTTGAGCATTCTCGGCTTGGAAAGAGAAATTGGGCAATCTTGAGTCATTAATACCCAACTCATGTTGGTGATCTAGAGTTGTTAGTTAATATTATTTTCATTAACTCTAATCTTTTTCTAATTCAATTAGTGAGTTGATTAAGACTTTTGGATTGAGATTAACTAGTCTTATTTGATTTTCTCTCAATGTGAAGATAACATTGTACCTTCTTCCAATGTTGAAGATGACTAAATAGGATTAGCTCTTGTTAATTATTATATTATGATTAATGACTAGGATAGAAAACCTAGATTCTCAATCCTTTCCATGAATATCTCTTTTTAGTATTTGTTATCTTTAGTTGTTTGCTTTATATTCTTGTCCTTTTAATTTCTTGTTTTATCAACCCAACCCGTTAAACTCATAACCAATAATTAAGCAATCGATTCTGATTCCTAGGAAGAATGACCCGGGACTAATAGTCTCGGTTATCTTTATTGGGTTGGACTTGTGACAACCAAAATTAAACTTTTATTTGAGGATCGAATGTCGGTTTGGGCTATGCTCACAACGAAATTATTTTGTTAAATTCTGAACCGGTATAAATCCTCAACATCAAGTTTTTGGCGCCGTTGCCGGGAAATTGCAATGTGTGCTTGTTGTTGGTTATTGTACATATGTTGATTTTGTGAATAGTTGCTTTCTTTATTTGTTTGATAGTTTTGGTCTAGGAGTTTGTTTTCTTTATCTCTTGTTAGTTTTTATTTTTGTCTTTCTACTATGAATTCTCACCCTTTTGGCTATGAGTTTGGTTCAAACTATGTTGTAAGAAATGAAAGCTTCAATGAGGATATGCATCAAGAATTTGAAAATCAAAGGTGGGAGGAGTCTCATGCATATGGATACTCTTCTTGGCAACAACCTCCTCCGGTTTCTTATGTGTATAATCCAACTCTTAATGCATATCAATCTAACGGATGTGGTGACCCTCATTGTGGTTGTCAACCACAACCACCATATACATCCCTCAACAACCTTACTCACAAGCCCCATATCACCATTTACTTCCATATGATCTTAACCCATATCTACCATACCAACAACCATATGAGCCATACTTAGAGCCACCACCATTCCAACATCAATATTCTCAAGAACCATCAATCCCATATACCTCACCAGTCACCTCCATATCCTTACCAAGATGAACCACCTTCTAATTATGGACCTTTTCCCCCAAACAATGAACCCTCTCTTCTACCATCTCCTTCAAGGGATGAAGCTCTCCAAACCTTCTTGCAAGAACAACAAAGAGATATTAGCTCTTATATCCAAAGGCAAGAAGAGCAGCAAAAGGAGCTAAAGAAGATAGAAATCATGGTGGCTACCATGACTGAAGCCGCTAACCTCATGGCCTCCCATTTAAGCTCATACATTCAAGACACTCCCATTGACGAATGTGGAGGATCAACCAAGGAGCATAGTGAGGGAGTGAGTTTGGAGCTTCAAGGTGAAGAAGAGGAGTTGAAGCGAGAATCGCAACCAAGGGAGAAAGTTGAGACAATTGAGCTGGAAGGAGCGGTTGAAGAATTAAGAGATGTTGATCAAGAATTAGATTCAATCATTGATGAGTTCTTGTCCACACTAACAAATCACCTCGAAGATTCTATTGAGCTTGAAAGCAATGTCAAGGAGGGTGCGCAACCTCCAAAGCATAGGATGAATGATGAAGAATTGGAAGAAATAGAGCAAGCAACAAATCTTCCTCTTGATGATGATTCCACACCAACACATGGTCCTTTGGTATTAGAGGAGTCTTCTTCCATTAAAATTGAGGTAGATGTTGAAATAATTTCCACATTATCTCCAAGTTGTGACATGAAGAATGGAGAAGAACTAGAAGAGGTTGGTGAGGAAGTGATTGAATGTGAAGAACCTTGTCAAGAGGTGAATATGGAAGATGCTTGTCAAGAGGTGGAGGTAGTCAAAGAAGAGCACAAGGGAGTGGACTTCACATTGTCAAAGTGTGGGGAGGTCTCCCTTCCTAAGTCACCATCATCCTTTACACCATTCAAGTAGTAAAATTCATATCCTTTAGCTTTCTTATTCCACTTGAATATGAGTTGCTTGAAACGGATGGTCAACTTAGAGCTCTTTGTGGCATGAAAAGCAAGAAAGAGTTGGTTAGTGGTAGGCACCGCAATTCAAGGTTCATTATGGTTGAATCACCAAAATCTAAGTGCAATGGTTGGTGTAGTGCTCCATTGAATGGATCTAGGAGGATGTTTGGGTACCTAAATGAGAATTCAAAAGTCTTGTCACCCGGATTGAACTATGGTAGTCAACAAGAAGATGGGTGCAAGCACAAGATTTGGGACCCCAGAATTCAATTCAACAATCAACACTCTTGGGGTCTTGTCACTTGCTCAAGCTTACTTGAAGGCCTTGTGCGCCTAATTTGGGATCCCGGTGGACATTGAATATGCAAACATTGGTGGAGATTCAAGGATGAGCACAAGCATAAGCTACCATAGCAAGGATCCCATCAATTATCCAACTTAAGGACAATAAATAAAAGTGCTAGGTGGGAGACACCCCACCATGGTAAACTTTTTCCATTCTCTTGTATATATAATCAACGAATGAATTGGGTTGCCATTATTAGGTAATTTTCCTTTTTTCTATGTCTTTGTATATATTGTTTTGGTTGCTAGTTATTTGTTAAATTTATGGTTTGAATTAGGTTAGTTGTTTTGAATTGAATTTTGTTTGAAGTACAAATTTTGTTTGAGTGTTTAGTATCGTATTTGAAAAATCTTTCAAAAACTTAAAGATTTTGTTAATTATGAATTTTTGGGTGGTTTAGAGTGTTTATAAGTTAGGAGAGTGTGAAATCCTGTTTTTATGCTTCTTGTGAAAAAAAAAAAAAACAGAGGCAGCTCACGTGTGCACATGCCCGACGCTTACACGTCACATTGCTTTTCTTGCCCTCCACGCGTATGCGTGGCCGACGCGCATGCGTCGCCCGGTTTGGTGCTGCTGCCCTAGTACAAAATTCAGAGAGTTACACGACAAGTGTGCTGAAATTGCGCGTTTAGCACAATTCTGCCCCACGCGTACGCGTACTTTACGTGTACGTGTCACCCTCCTTGCTCACCACTCATGCGTGCGCACCGAGGACGCATATGCGTGGATTTAAATGAGATAACCCCTGATGCGAGGAGCCCTAGCTCATTTGCGTGAAACCCCCTTCTCCCTCTAACGTCTCTTTCTCTTCTACTTCCTTACTCCATTGAAGCTACACCACTCACCATCATCAAACCGCCGAACCACCAGCACTTAGTTCCGGCGACTCCGAACCGCCGCCGACCACCTCTCTCTCTTCCCTTTTCTCTTTTCTTCTTTCTTCTTCTCTCTCTCTCCGCCGTTTACCTTCTCCCCTACCACCAAGCACTGCCGCGGCCACCCATTGCCACTGGCGCTCACCACCCCTACTCTTCTCTTCCTCTCCTCTTCAACCACCTCGCCTGATTCTTCAAGCATTGTTCCTGAGCCGCCTCTCTTTTACGGCTCTGCTTCCCTCGCTCTGCCGCCGGTTCTTCTTCAATCGCCACTAGTAACGCCGCCTCTGGGCCGGTCGTGTGCTGCATTCCACCCCTTCTAGTCCTCTGTTAAGCCTCTTTTCTGTTTCTGCTTCCCTTCCAGGTTTCTCCTGTTTTCCTTTCTGAGTTGTTTTATTATTCTGTTAGAATAGGTTTGATTAGTTGTTTAATTTCTGTTTATTAGTTATATTAGATTAACTAGTTGATTCTAGGTGGTTAGGTAGTTTCTAGGATTTTGGTTAGTGGATTTAGGTCTGTTTTCTTTTGCTGCTATTATTGTCTGGAATGACTGATTCTCTTATGTTTTGCTAAGTGATGATGATGTTGATTTTCTTTTGGTTAAGCTATATGTTGCTGTTGTTACTATTTTGCTTGCTGCTGTTCAATTCATATGAATTTAATGTGATTTATGCTGATTGAGTACTCTGAATTCATATGATCTGAGTTTGCTGCTTGTTTGTATTACGGGAACATCCAATTTACTGCCGGGATGCTGCTAATTTTTTCTGAAATTTTTGTGCTATTAATTTCAATTTGTGAAGTGAATTCGGTACATTTTGACTTTGGCTTCATTTGGTTATTGCCAAATTCAATTCATGAATTATTCGGCTAGCATTTCCACTCTTCTTTAGTTCCCTTTATTTGAATTACATCATTGATGACATCAAGGAACTATTTGACGGATTTCTGTGTCAACTAGGACCTTGGTTAACCAAGTCAATGTGAACCTCTTTTGTGTTTTCAATCTTTCAAGTTTAAGTCAAAACATTTTCGTCTTCTTAGTTCAAGTTCAATTTCCATTTTCCTTAACCAATGAAGCTATTTTCGTAACTTTGCCATTTGACTTGAACTTGTTTCCTTTTAATTGAGGTTCTTTATATTTGTAACAATTGGTACTTTTCACTGGTGTAAGCCCTTTTGAATGGAAGTTGACTTCAATACTCTTTTGGTTACACTAAGTGCATATTTCAATTCTTTCACACTAATTCTTACAAATTTAGTGATCAAACACATTGATGATGACTTTCATTTCTTTGTGTGCTTATGTTGCATTACATATTTCATTATCAATGACTTGCAGTACAATTCATGAATGTAAGTATGCTTGTTTCCTAAACTTTTTGAACTTCTCTTGGTTAAGTTCAATAATTGTCATGCCACTAATTTCTGACCTGCTTTACTGACTTTTGATTTAATTAATTTTTTCACTTTTCTTTTTGATTTTTCTTTTTTTAAAAAAAACTAACTCTTTTAAATTCTTTTGAGGCATGATAATTACTGTTTCTTGACGAACAAGCATCTTAAACATTATTTCATGAATTCTTGGATTGTACTTCTGATTGATTGTGAATTCTGCTTTTCTTCCATTCCAAGAATTTACCTTTTTGCTCACTTCATGAGTGTACCTCAATACCCTTCTGTTTTCTATTTTCTGTCTGTTTGATTATATACTTGCTTTTCATACTTTTGCTTTGCTTAATATTCTGTATCCTGTAATTTCTATTTTTCAGGATGTCTGACAGAGGTAAAGGGAAAGCCAAGGCCAACTCCAGCAAGAGAAAGAGGTCTCAGCCATCTACTGAGTTGGCGACCTCTGGTACATCTGAGAAGCATCTTAATGAGAAGGAGAAGACTGACCAAGCTACGCCTTCTACCAACTCAGTGAAGTTTGCCAACTTATACTGTGAGCTCCGATTCCCGCACTATGAGCATCAGAAGCTTATTCTGGAGAAGAAACTAGTTGTTCCCTCCGATCTGAGGCAGTACACTAAGCATCGGATTGAGGAGAGGGGATGGGTCTTTTTGGACAGAGAGCTAGTGAGGGTGAACGAGTCTTGGGTCTGGGAGTTCTACTGTAATTTTTACAGAGTGACCCTTAACACAGTTCACCTCCGAGACAGACAAGTTATGGTCACAGAGGCCGATATTGAGGACATCCTCCACTTTCAGCATAAGATCAGTGATAAGGATGCATTCCACAAGGCTGAGGAGGAGATGCACTGCATGAGCTTTGATTGGGATGCACTGCGTAGTATAGTTGCCGAGCCAGGTGCACCTTGGGAGATGGGTTCCTCTAAAGTGACTCCCAAGGGCATGAGGTTTGACTACCTGATGAAGAAGGCTACGGTGTGGCAGCAGATTCTGTCCACATATGTCATGCCTAGTACTCACTTCACAGAGGTCCCGATGGATATGTTAGTTTTGATCTGGTGCGTCCTAGAGGGGAAGGAGCTGCACCTTCCACGACTTATCAGACAATTCATGTACCGGGCCCACATCAGGGGCAACCTCCCATTTCCATGTTTGGTCACGTAGCTCGCTGATAAACTACTATTTTGTGGTTTATCTTGTGCTAATTTGAGTGGTTTTTATCAACCTTTCGCCCACTTATTCATAAGATTTGCATGGTTTTACAACTCCTTCCTAGTTTTATTCTATGATTGAAAACCTGCTTCCCAAACCTTTAATTTGTGCATTTTTATTCCCCTTTATACCATTCGATGCCGTGATCCGTGTGTTAAGTGTTTCAGACTTTATAGGGCAGGAATGACTTAGAGATGGAAAGGAAGCTTGCAAAAATAGAAGGAGCACCAAAAATGAAGGAGGCAACCGGCGAGAAGTGACGCGCACGCATGGCTCACGCGTGCGCGCGACATGGAGAAAATTGCAGCGATGCGTGCACGTGCCTGACGCGTACGCGTGGATTGGAGTCTGCACAAAAGACGCGCACGTGTGGACGACGCGTACGCGTGACAAGAAAATTCGCCAAATGACGCGCACGCGTGACTGACGCGTACGCATGACCTGCGCGATCTGCAAAATTAACAGAAAACATTGGGGGCAATTTCAGGCCGCGTTTTAACCCAGTTTTCGGCCCAAAAACACAGAATAAAGCCAGGAAATATGCAGAGACTCAACACACATTCACATACTCTCATTACGCATAGTTTTTAGTTTTAGTTTTTGAATCTTAGAGAGAATTCTACTCCTTCCTCTAGGATCACTACAATAAAAATGGGTTTTAGCAACGCCAAATTTTGCAACATCTTAAAACCATTCTCTTAGATAGTTTTAGACAATGGTTTTTTATAGTGTTACTGTTGAATTCAAATTTTCATTATTTTACGGCAACAAACTAAAACCGTTCTCTTTGACTATTTTAAAGAACGGTTTTATAACCGTTACCATGCTTTATTTTTAAGCAACGGTTTTTTTACTGTTGTTTAAATAATTGTACAAAAGAAACGCATAAAAATCGTTGCCAAAATGCTAAACTTTAAAATCGTTGCATTAGATGATCTTATACAACAATTTTTACAGTGTTGTTATTGAAGTTCAATTTTTCATTACGTTATAGTAACAAAATAAAACCGTTCTCTTTGACTATTTTAAAGAACGGTTTTATAACCATTACAATAATTTTTTATCAAACAATAATTTTTTAATATTATTTAAATAATTATACAAATTCAAAGATACATATACAAATAATTATAAATAATCATATAAATTTAAATAATTTTTTCTATAAATATTAAATTTATAGAACACTAAAAAATTATTGTTATAAATATATAACAAATATTATTTATAGAAGAAATAAATTTATATCAGTATTATATATTTTTTATTTTCTTTTCACTCTAAAATTTAACATAATATTTTTTATCACCTCAAAAAAATTTCAACAACCTCCTTTAAAATAAAATACAAAACTGATCTTTTAATATTTATTAAATTATTTTTAATTTTAAATAAGAGTAATTACTTAAGTCTAATTTATAAATTTAGCAATAAATATTTTTATATATTCTTAAAATAATTTTATTATAATAAATTTAATTATAAATTATTATTTTATTTTATAATTTTATTAAAATCTTCCTATTATCTTTATTTTTTTTCTTAACCATACATACACCTAATTTCCAAATTAACCATACATACAGTTTAAAGAAAAGAAAAGAAACCAGAGAAAGGGGAGCTCAAAGGGGGGGGGGGAGGGGGAAAACCAGAAGGGCAGAGAAACAGGGAAGAAGAGAGGGAAGAGATGGAAGGGACGGTGCCAGCAAGGATTCCACTGCCGTCGCCGTAGAGTGGAGGTGGAGGAGTGACCGAGAGAGAGAGAGAGAGAGAGAGAGAGAGAGAGAGAGAGAGAGAGAGTCTGATGTGAGGGAGAAGAGAACGCGAAAACTAGGGAAGGAGGGAGGCTTTGTTCCGCGCCGCCATGCCTTCACGCTGCCGAACCGCCACCGCCACTGCTAGGGTTCGTTGTTGCTGCTTCAGCCGTCACCGTCGCACCCTATTCCCATTGCCATTAGGGTTTGCTGCTGCTGCATTGGTAGAGCCGCCACTGGAGGAGCCAAATAGGGAGAGGAGGTCGCCATTGATGCTGTCACAGAAAGGGAGAAATAGATGCGCGAGAGAATGTGACATGACCGAGGAGGAGCCATTCCTCTGCCACTGCTGTCGTTGGATACCTTGGTTACCGCCGTCCTTAATGGTGAGTCAGTTGTGCCCTAGTTACCAGAGTCACCATCTATGAACCCTTTGTTGCTTTGGAATGACCCTATCTCTGCCTCTAATGTTTCTGATTACACTGTATTCATTGGAATCGTTACAGCTGGAGCTTGTCACTAGGGGAGGGAAGCGACTGCACCATTCTCCTCGTTTTGACACTGAATCTCCATTCATAACCCTGTAACACTCCCACTCTTGTTCTGTTTGGCATTTTGTTTCTCTGTTATGTTTTTATTTTAATTATGATAGCCAACATCTCTGTTTTGGTACTGTTGTGTGTTGGGAATAATACACCATTCCCCCTTGAGAAAACACCTTTGACAGAGAAATAAAATAGACACAATCACAACACAAGAATTTAACGTGGAAACTCCAATTACCGGAGAAAAAACCACGGCCGTTGTCAAATGACAACCAGAGAATATCACTATGTGAAAATTGTTACAACACATAGACTTCTTTCTCTCACCGGCACCCCAGTACACCCACACTCTCTCAAAGCAAATATCTAACTACACCTCACAACACTCTCTAATAAAGAGTACAGAGGAAAAGAAAAATCAGATACAAGCTTAAAGTGTTTCTGACTGGTGCAAAAACAAATGGAGAACTTAGCCTCATATTTATAGCCTAGGCCACCCACTCCATTTGCTATCCTGAGCAATGTGGGACTAATTCAACCAAATCCTAACATTGTGTTCTATTGGAACTGTTGAAATTGTTGTTGCTGCGAGCGTAATTAGAGTTGGTGCTGCTACCACCGTTCCGGTTGCATTGGAATTATAGCTGCTGCTGCGAATTCAAAATAAATGGGTTTATCACGGTAATTCCTACGGATTCAACTAAATTGAGGTAGGGGTTTCCATTTTAAAATTAAAGGTTTTGATTTAAGAATGCCTATAAAACTTATTGAATAATTGCAAAAAATGTTATAATAATTTAGAATGACTGATTATTGAGTTTGATTTGGATTATGACTAAAATTATAATTGATTTGAGTATAGTTATGTATGGTAGTGTTGATTGGATGATTATTGTAATAATTTTGCTGAAAATTCTTATTTTGATTAATTATGTAGAATTGGTTGAGAAGTGATTGGTAAATTCTTGTGAATGAGGGAACCCTTGAAGGTGGTTAAGTCCTATTTTTAGGGGAGGTTATGTCCAAAGTTTTATAAAAATATAAGATTTAGTTAATTTGAATAGTATAAATTGTACCTAGGATGTATGATTAATAAATTGGATATTCGATAGCCAAAAATAAATGGTAACGGTGTTTTAAAGTGGTTGAATTAAATTCGTTTAAGTAATAAAAATAAAGTGAATTTAAAGATTAAGGTTTGAAGTAAAAAAGGCTTAAGAATGATAAAGAAAAGTTTAAAGAATTATATGATGGTAAGGTTAAACCGGATTTGAGTAATAAAAAGATAATTGTGTGGAAGTTTAAGGGTAAGAAAGCAATTACATAAAATATAAGGATTAAAGTGCATATATATGTATATATAAAAGGTTAAGGGTATAAATAAAGAAAAGATAAAGTTAAGGAAAATTTTAAAGAAGAAGATTAAAGAAAAAGTTAAGAAAATGAGTAAAGATAAGGTCAAAAATGAAAATATTACAAAAATATTACTCAATTTAAAAAGGACTTTTTGAATTGGTATTTTCCTATGTACATGAAAACAAACTCTACAATAAGATCAAACAATTTCAATTGAGTAAGATACAAAACTGAAATAAACTTGTTGTATTGTATTTTACAAGTTATATATCCTTTCTTAGCATATTAAATCACAACCATGTCAATGCTATCAAAAATCTCTAGTTGGCATACATTCTAGTATAATGTGCAATTGCAGTATTTTAAGTATAAATTTTAGGTATCAAGTTAATCAATATCTGACCTTTTAAGCTTTTACAAGTTGCTGGTCGTAAGATTAATTCAAGAGAATATGGTAAGAACTTTTTCAAAAACTAATTATAAAATTTAATTTAATTTTATTCTTCAAGAATCATTGCATAATCAACTCATTAATATTCTAATTAGTACTTACCATCTTTTAATTTTGTGTAATTGTTTCTTTAGGATCTTCATGGTTATATAAGATTACGTGGAGATCTTTAGCAGTTAGCTCCATATGGCTATGGTTGCTTGATCCTTTTGATGCCTTTTAAGAATTGAATTTGTTAAGTACCTATGTGCTTGTATCTATTGATGCTAGTGATACTTGTTTTATGGATGAGTAGGTAGGTAGTTAAGGTAGATATATTTCATTAGTTTGACTAGAAAATTTATTCTGTTGAAGTACTAGACTAGTAACAAAAGGAATGCTTCATTATAGGTTAGAAAGATAAGTATAGACTATGCGATCAAAGGCCAACCTTACCTATTGGGTTGTTCAACTAGCAAGATGAGGTCGATGCTGGATCAGTTGGTTGATCTTGGAGTTAAGGGAAATAAGTTAGGCAAGGTTATTGCTAGAAGCCCGCAGCTACTATTGCAAAAGTCTAGAGATTTTCTACAGGTATTTCTCTTTTTTCTATAGTCACGTGTTATATGCATGCTATTATTCTTTAGTTTTGTATCTTACTGATTCAAAATGCTTCATTTTTTTTCGTTAAGAAGCTTGTGTTCGTTGTTTTTTGCAGATTGTTCTGTTTTTTAAAAATATGGGATTGGATAGAGAAATTATTGGGAGAATTCTTTCTCGCTGTCCAGAAATTTTCCCTGCCAGCATTGATAAAATTCTTTAGAGGAAGATTGAATTCCTTTCTAGGGTTGGTGTTATTGAAGTTTATCTTCCTCGGATAATTAGAAAATATCCAAAATTACTTGTAACCGACACTGAGAAAACTATACTAGATCCGGAATTTTTTGGTTCACTAAGTATATAATTGTTTATTCTTTTTATGGTAAATGTTCATTTAGTTTTCTTTAGTAATTTGATTCAATTAGTTAAGGTTATTTATTGACACTAACATAAAAAAAATAGTTGGAACTGATTTCAATGCAACATGAGAAAACTATTGTAAATAAATAATTATATAATTAGAAAAAACCGTTGTCAAAAGTCACAAAAGAGAACGGTATTAAAACCGTTGTCAAAGGCAGCTACAAAATGACAATAGTATTAAAACCGTTGCAAAAAACAACACCAAATGCAATGCTTTTAAACCGTTGTCTTTGTGAATAACAAAACTACAACATTTTAAAACCGTTGTCTATCCAGTTTTGGTTTTAAACCGTTACGTCATGAAAGAGAACGGTTCTAAAACGTTGCCTATCTAGTAACGGTTCTAAACTGTTCTTTAAAAATTACCGTCAAAACCGTTGTCTATTCTAGTAACTATGGCAACGGTTTTTTGGTTGCCGTTCCCTTAGGTTAAAAACCATTGCCTATGAGCAATGGTAACGGCCGCATATACCACAGGTAAAAAACCGTTGCCAAAGCGTTGCCTAAAGTTTTAGGAACGGTTTTCTGATTTATGACAACGGTTTTTGACCGTTGCGAAAACCCTTATTTGTTGTAGTGGGTTCTTCACATTCGTAGTTCAGAGTTTCATGCTTTTACTTTTGGATATTGAGAAAACTCATTACCTTCGTGGAAGTTTCATTATTCTAGTTTGTTTCCTTACTCTTTTACTTTTTATTGCCCATTAACCCTATTTGGATAAGTATGTTGCATTTTGGGATTTATTAATACAAGAACCTATTTTATCTTTAATTGATTTTTAATTATTGTTTATCATTTCTTTCTTATATTTCCTTTTTAATTCTGTGAAGTTTATAATCAAGCTAATGGAGTAGTTTCCCCCAACTTGATTGGGAGTTGATTAAAAGGAGAACCTTGAGTTGGAACACCCAAGTGTTAATCCTAATGGATAGTTAATGACTGACAACTCCAGTCTCTTACTCTAATCCTTTCTTAGGAGAGGATTAGGACATGATGATATAGTTTGTTAGTTAGTTACTTGCCTTTCCCTTATTAATTAAGGGATGACCAAGTAGAGCAACAATCTCTTAGGATTGCACTTGGGAAAATCCAACAAGGATAGAACTTTCAATTAATCTTCTCCCGATCAAGGTTTTTAATTGAATTATATAAATTCTCCAGTTAATTTCCATTGCTTAATTTTATAATTATTTATTTTCCTGCTTCTCAATCTCAAAATTTCTGGGAAAACCTCTGACTAATAAACTGCACTCTTTTGTCAACTCGTTGGGAGACGACATGGAATTTCTACTCCCAGTAATCTTATTCTTAAATCTGTGATAACTCTTCTAAATTGACAAGCAGATTTTTGCTGGTTAAGAACTGTACTTGCAACGCATTTCTATTATTAATTTCTTAATCAGCCAATTTCTGCTCGCATCACTCGCTCACCGGGCTGAGGTACCTTGGGAGCCAGCAGACGAAACACCACCAGCTGTTCACGGCAAGGAGAAGGTTAATCCTTAGAGGAGCTGGGTTGGTGACCGACCGGCAACCCGGCATCGAGACCGAGCCACATCTTCAGCAGCACCTTCGGCAGGACCTTCAGCATCTTCTGTACCAGTAGCACCATCATCTGCATCACAGCCGGTCTACCGTCTTGTACAACGCCTCTTTGAGTGCATGGATCAGATGTAGCGGTGCTTGTTGCGACGTTATGAGCAGTCTGAGCGTCGCAACAAGCGATGTTATAGACACTTGAAGTTGATTGTGACTTCTGGCCACGCGGATATTCCCTCTGAGCCCGACACTCCATCCGACCAGTTTGAGGACGAGGAGGATGCCCAGCAGGAGGAGGCCCAGTAGGAAGAGACTCAACATGAGATCCCTACACAGCCACAACCGACAGAGCCAGAGCCACATCCACCCACCGGCGACGGTAGAGATGCAGACGTTGATCCCTCTCACCCGACTTGATTGAGGAAGCATCGAGGACGATGCTAACATTTAAGTGTGGGGAGGCCACCGTCATCGGTAGAATTATTTTGGTGAACCAATCCCATTTCAGACACTTTTGTTTTTATTTTGTTTTATTTTCAGTACTTGCATTTTTACTTTATTGGACTTTTGGATTCTTGTATATATTATTCGTTTTGGATACTTTTTAGGTTGTTGCATTTTGCACTTTTATTTGTATATATCTTAGATTTTTAGTTTGATTTGTACTTTTAGTTTTATATATATATATATATATATATAGTTATTTTAGTTTATTAGTTGTGATTGAAAAAAATGCGCATAATTGAGCTTAATTTATTCCGTTGCATATGAAAAATTGATTTGGTTGAAAATAAGAATTAAACTAAGGATTTTAACTTTTCACAATCACATCACATCATTTAGGGTATATATAATAAGCTTAGTTAAAATAATAAAATTTTCAAGAAATTTATCTATAGAGCACCCCAATTGATTTGAGTAAAATTTTTTTTTATAACTTGCTTGAATTATACATTGTGAAACATGTTTTTGAACTAAGAACACATAAGCATGTGAGTTTTGAGACTTAATTGTGTGGTTACATTATATAACCACTATTTTCATTCTTGTATATATTATTCTCTTTCTATGATTGCAATCTTTGATTTGTTTAATTCTTTATGTCTATTATTTTGTGTATGAATGCACTTATATGATTAAGACCATCATTTCAAATAGCCTACCCTTTTATCTTCCATTGTTAGCCAACTTTGAGCCTATGCTATAAACCCATTTGTTCTTAATTTTAGCACATTACTAGATTTAAAGTGAAAAATAATAAATGTCCCTTATTTGGATCTTTGATGAGTTTAGGCTAGTGAGAGTGTTTATCATTCAATTGTGGGAAATTTGGGAACATTGGTTGAGGTAAAAGTGTGTCTTTATCATTTTGTGGAAAATCTTGGGAATTGGGTACATGCTCATGCATTAAATGTTTAAACCATATGCATTGGTACGTTTGTATATAATTCATCAAAAAGAAAAAAATATAAAAAGAAAAAAATAATAAAAAAAGAAAAAGAAAGAAAAAGAAAAACAATAAAAAGGGGACAAAATGCCTCAAAGTGAAGTTCAATAATAATCAATGCATATGGGATGTGAAGTGAAAAGAATGCATGAATGTGTGAAAAAGTGAAGAATGGGTAGTTAGGTTTACATTAAAAAATTAAATAGGTTGTAGGTTAGGTGAGAGTTTAAGTTAGTCAAAGATCAAAATTTCAAACTCACCTAACCAAATTCAATTTTACCTTGACCCAAGCCCCATTACAACCTATGAATAAGTCCTCATGATATTTGTGTGCATACATTGAATAATTGTTGATTGTTAGATGAAAACAAATCTTCGAAAGCATGATTAGGGGAGAATTGAGTGGATCAATCCTATACACTTGAGCGACTAGAGTGGATACACATCCGGTGAGGGTTCGATTACTCAATTACATGTTTTCACCTATGATCATCTCTCATCTTGCAAGTTTATAAACTATTTTCAATAACTCAATTCAATTGTGGATTTGACTTGGTTGTTAATACCCTTAGCCCTCATGTTCATATATGCTTTCTTGGAAGTTGATTTATTTTGACCAAGTAATTGCATGCATTTAGATAGATTGCATTTAGATAGAGTGCATTTAGACAGTTTGCATTGAATAAATGTTGATACCCTTTGTCTCTTTCTTGATTTAGCATGAGGACATACTTAGTTTTAAGTGTGGAGAGATTTGATAAATCCCAATTCTGTGGTTTATCTTGTGTTGAATTTAGGGAATTTTATCAACTTATCTCACATTTATTCAATGAAATAGCATGCTTTTGTAATTCTCCCTAAATTTATGCTGAAGAGTGAAAACATGCTTTTTGAGCCTTTAATTAGCTAAATTTAATTCACTTTGATTCCATTCGATGCCTTGATATGTTTGTTGAGTGATTTCAAATTCATAAGGCAAGTATTGGATGGAAGAAGTGAAGAGAAAAGCATGCAAAGTGGCGAATTCATGAAGGAATGAGCATTTGGAGAATTCATGGCCACGCGCACGCGTCATCCACGTGTACGCATGAGAAGGACATTCATGGCCATGCGCACGCGTAACGCATGTGTATGCGTGAGGAGGGAATTTGCCAGCGACGCGCACGCATCGACTACGTGCATGCGTGACGCTGATCATGTGACCTCATTAAAGTGAAAATGCTGGAGGTGATTTCTGAGCTTTTCAGGCCTAAATCCAACTCATTTCTGAAGCTATTTGATGCAGAAATAATCAAGATTGGACAAAGGGGGAGCAATTAGATTAGCTTAGGACCATGCTTTAGGTAGTTTCTAGAGAGAGAAGCTCCGTCTTCTCTCTAGAATTAGGGTAGATTAGGTTAATTTCTCTTAGATTTAAGGTTTAATT
Organism: Arachis ipaensis; assembly: GCF_059453495.1. Taxonomy (NCBI): domain Eukaryota; kingdom Viridiplantae; phylum Streptophyta; class Magnoliopsida; order Fabales; family Fabaceae; genus Arachis; species Arachis ipaensis. The sequence continues at coordinate 26,505,835 of NC_142436.1, forward strand.
CTTGCTTTCATCTTGTTTTCTTTACAATTTCTTATTCTATTGTCTTGATTTTCCTATTTTTTCTTGTTAATTTCTCATTTTGGTTACTTTTATGTTCATGCACTCTTGTTAATTTTCATTCTCTTTAATACAATTTTGAGGTATTTCATGTTTAATGCACTTTCCTTAGTTGTTATTGTTATTTTCTTGCTTTGGGTAGTGGTAGATTTTATTATTTCTTGCAATTTATAATACTTTCCTTTTATGCCTTCCAAGTATTTGACAAAATGCTTGGTTGGATGTTAGAGTAGCTTTTTGAGCATTCTTGACTTGAAAAGAGAAATTGGACAATCTTGAGTCATTAATACCCAACTCATGTTGGTGATCTAGAGTTGTTAGTTAATATTGTTTCCATTGACTCTAATCTCTTGCTAATTCAATTAGTGAGTGGATTAGGACTTTTGGATTGAGATTAACTGGTCTTATTTAACTTTCTCTCAATGTGAAGATAACATTGTACCTTCTTTCAATGTTGAAGATGACTAAATAGGATTAGCTATTGTTAATTATTATATTATGATTAATGACTAGGATAGAAAACTTAGATTCTCAATCCTTGCCATGAATGTCTCTTTTTAGTATTTGTTATCTTTAGTTGTTTGCTTTATATTCTTGTCCTTTTAATTTCTTGTTTTATCAACCCAACCCGTTAAACTCATAACCAATAATTAAGCACTCGATTGTGATTCCTAGGGAGAACGACCCAGGACTAATACTTTCGGTTATCTTTATTGGGTTGGACTTGTGACAACCAAAATTAAACTTTGATGAGGATCGAATGTCGGTTTGGGTCATGCTTACAACAAAATTATTTTGTTAAATTCCAAACCGTTATAAATCCTCAACATCACAGAGCAATCCTGTAAATTATTGACAATAGTAAAGACCTCCACACAGTTTGTCTCACATATAATGTCTCTTTATTCCCAGACAGCCTCGTTGTCACCTCCCTTCCAATCTCTACTAACACAAGCAAAACCAACCCAAATACCATTGTCAGGATAGCTAGCATCACAATTAATCTTAAACCCGATAACATGAAATGAAAAATATTTTGTATAATTCTCTTTTAAAATTGAATTAAGAAAAATTGTGTATTGAATTATTGAAATTCATATTTTAAAAAATAATATTTTTATTAGAGAATAATGAAAATAGTTTTGTGGATCTCATTTTACAGTTTAAAATTTAACTAATTAAAAATTTTTATCGGTATAATTAGATTAAATAAATTAATTTAATTTGTGTCAAAATATTTTAGTATTATTTGGACTTGAAATAATTATGTCACAATGTCATTCATGACAATAGGGAACTAATTGAATTAATAAGGTGAATTACATTATCAATTTATTTCATCTTCTTCACAATCATACCAAATTTATTAAGGTGAGTTGAAGAAAATCTTCTCTTCTTTTAAAAATTAGTCATATGACCATGACGGTATATTTAAATTACTTCGTTGACTCATTTGATTTAGAAATCATATTTTAATCCCTTAAAGGAGTTAGAATCCTAAGCCTTCAGAGTTTTAAAAGTGAAAAAATATTGTCCTTTAATTTAAAATTTTGTCCACAGCTCTTTCTCAAAGGTCTACGAGAACTAAGAGAAGCCTATATCTGCGCACCCTACTTCGCGGGACTAAGCAAACATCTTTCAAAAAAGGAATTGACTACTATCTTAGAACTTTATAACCTTGCTAGGTTTACTTTGAGATAGACTAAAGACTGATTCCATTTCATACGTCATATCTGAGTTTCAACATACGAAATCTATATCCTCTTTGAATCCCCTCTGGTTACTGATTGATACATAAATACCTTTTCCAAAGCCACTCGCACCGCACGCCGCGACCTGTGGGTTGCCCTGTTTTGGCTTACTAAGTCACGTGTAAGACTTGCATATTGGAGACTCTTATTAGTCAGTACAAAGTCAGCCAGGTAGAATAAGAAGGATTCTCTTCGAGGAAAGACCAATCTCCAATACCAGTTCGGCAGACAAATAAATGGCACCGGAAAAAATCCGAGTTACTTACGTATGCCAGAGGAAGTATGCCACGATTAAAGCACTCCGATCGGAGATGGACCGAATCATTTGGTTCTCTAGTCTACTGCTTCACTATGAGCATAGTGACTACCTACCATAATAGTACCCCCTAGGAAGACTAGGGATAGGTAGAAAGGGTGGAAGTCTTTAAGGACTGTTAGCTCTTACCCTTAGCTTTCGGTCGAGCTAGGCATCACTTCCTATCACTCTTAGTTGAAGGAGAGCGTAGGAAGCCAAGACCAAGAAAAGAAGATGAGCTTTCTGCTTACTTCTTTCTCTGGTCACGAAAGTCAGTAACTTAATCACTATAGGAGTGAGCATGGGTAGCGGGTACCTGTTTAAATTCGAACCGAATCAATTAAATTGGTTCTAGAACCAACGGGTAATCGAGTCCAATTCGAATCAAACCAATGGCCTTTGTTAGTGATTGATTTGAGTATCGGTTTTGGGAGTACAGAATCCGAACTAACCCATGAACCCGATCATATATTAATTAAATAAAATATATATATGGCTTTTAGTGACTTTTAGTGAGATTATTCACTATTAATATGTTTGGATTTTAATGAGTTTAGTTTTTAATGTATTTGGTGTTTAACATGTTTAGATTATTTATATTAATGTTACATGTTTATTGTACTTGTTGAATTTTTAAGATAAAAATTTAGTTTTTTTATGAATTTCAAAGTCATTGGGTATCCAATTACCCGAACCGAACCAATCCGTTCTTAATCGATTTGGTTTGGTTTGGGTACATACACAAAAAAATACAAATTCAAACCAAACTAAACTAATTATATTTTGATCGATTCGATTCTAATTTCACTTTGAACCCGAACCAAACCGACCATGCTCACCCCTACTACATGACATATATATAGTTAGGAATTGTACGTTATTGATTGTAAACTAGATTTTGTCGGTGATTTTGGATACGCACAAGAATTGGTTAAAACAAATTAAGAATTAAGGCAAGGATTAGACAGAGTCATCTTCTCTAGTTTATGTCATAGAATCTAATTGTTCATTTATTGATGTATTGATGATCTCAATGTGCAATTGAAGGGCTCCTCACTAGAAGCATAATGGCCATCTCGGAACGGCGAACAAATTAGTTAAGCCGTCGGTAAATTTAACAACGACTGATGAGTCCTTGCTTCCGCCACTGCAACTTCTTTTGCGCCGCTTTGCAATAGTTGGCGCGAGTGATTTGCTGTCGAAAAGTTGGCGCTTATAAAATGAAAAAGTTTTTATTCGTTTTACCAACTACCTATCCCGTTAACGACGTTTCAGCCATTGATGGAAACTCTTCTCATCCCTCACCAGGCACCGGTAATGAGACTAGCGAGGCTAAGTATTCGTTTTGGAAGTTTTAAAAGCTATTTTTTTAGGGTTTTTAATTTATAAAAAGTTATATTAATGATATTTATTATCGTTTTTTAGATATATTTTTTATTTTTTAAAAAATTGTTTAAAAATTTTGGAAGAAATTAAAAATTTGATTTTTTTAAAATTATTTTATTTTTTTAATTTATTATACAACTTTAAAATAAATATTTTTATATTAACTTTTTAAATATATTATAAATTATTTTAATATAAATCCTTATATTTAATTTTTTTTAAATAAACTTAATTAAATTATCTATCCAAATTGACCCTAAGTGTAATAATACTTTTTAATAACTTTATATTTGTTGAAAGTATGGAAAGCTCAACGATGAAGAACATAAAGAAAGAGAAAAAGGCTGTAAAACTCAAATATTGAAAGCGGAGAAGGATCGGAGTGATATTATTCATACATTCATTAAGGAGTGAATTAGTGTTTTCTAACCTAATAGTAAAAGCCACATGTCACGGCCTTGGACACACTCCAACGCTACCGTGCCGGCATTCGGACTTACTCAACCTCTTGAGCTAAGACCAAGTCAGCCTAACCCTCAATACTTAGCAAGAAAGCTAAGAATATAAGAGAACACAAGAGAAAGGAAGCTTTGGTGAAAGAACACTTTATTGCTCAAGTGTGGTTACAAATGATTCACACACATCCAAACTCTAACTCTCACCCCTATTTATAGCCATCCACCTCCTCAATGGATGGTTAGGATTAAATCTAATCAATGGCCTAGATTTATCATCTAGAACCTTCTTTAAAAATATCTATCCTACCACAACTTTCTAAATGTTTCTAGATTATTCCATACCACTCTTCATACTTCTATATACATCTACACCCTTCTAGAATACTCTATGACCTTCCAGAGTCTTCTAGAACCTTCTAGGATATTCCGGGACCTTCTAGGACATTCTAGAACATTCCGGAACCATCTAGAGCATTCTCAAACACTCCAGAAAACTATACAAACACTGTTAAATCTAACCTTCTAAAATTTTCCGTGACACACAACAGACTTATATACATGTTACATCACATACGCCTAACTTACTCTTCTATTTATGCCAATCTAACAATTTATTGTTGCTGTGACTAGCTTATCCTACTAACAATATTGACTTTCCTAAAAATTTTTGATTAGTTGCAAGTTTTCAAAAATTATTTTCTACTAATTCTCCCTTTTATATTTTTAAGTTTTTATTAAAATTATGCTATTTAAACTCTTTTTTTTTTTTAATTTTTTCAAATTTTTTGGTTACCTCTAACAAATTCGATAAACTATTGATTCTACTTGTAAGATTCAGAACTTTTAAAAAGTCTTAATTTAAACTAATTTCGAATCATATATTTATTTACAATTTTAATTTCATAAATTATTTTATTGAAGATAATTAAAGGTAGTTTTGATTAATTGAATTTAAAATAAATTAAGGTTTTTATCCAAACTCTATAGTTATGAATTATTTTTATATTTACTATATAAAATCTTAAAAATTAAAAAATAATGATGTTTGAATATTTAAATTAGAATTTTATCTAATTTTATAATTATTGAATTATTTCTTATATTTAAATTATAAAATTAGTAGTTGTAGAATAATAAAATTTTTATATGATAATATTTTTTATAATTAAATACTTTAAGTTTTGTTAATAAAAAAATTAATTATATTGTATTATATTTTCAATTTGAGTATTTAAGTAAAAACCAAATAGTAATTTGATACAACAAATAATATTTTAAAGTAATTTTAAGGATTCAATTAGTTTTCAAATTAAACCCCAAAATCCCTAATTCCATACACAAACCCTAACCCAAATTAACACACAATTCTTTCTTTACCCCAAATGAAACCTTAGCCGCTATCCTTCTCTTTCCCTTCGGCAAACACAACACAGCAGCAACTTCAGAAAAGAAAGAAAGAAGAAAGGGAAGAGAGGAGAGGGGGCCGCGGGAAGAAGAAAGGAAGTGGGAAGGGAGGAGGAGATCCGAGAGGGAGAGGGGCGCCGGTGGAAGGGGGAAGCTGTCTGCGCTACCACCATCCCGTCCCCATCGCCGTTCAGCCCATTGCCGGAGCAGAGACGCGCGAGGGAAGAAGGTGCCGCGAGGAGCGTCGCGCCGCTGTTGCTGTTTGTGCCGTCTTCATCGTCGCTGAGGGAAGCCAGCGCCGCCAGCGTCACCGTCACCGATCCTCTTCATCGCTGCCTTTGTGCTCGCAGTCATGGAGGGAGCTCGTTGCTGCCAGCTTCATCGGGTCTCCGCAGTTGTCATCATCGCGGACTGCTGATACGCATGTCATCGCCGCCACCTCTGAGTCCATCGCCGTCAAGCAGAGCAGTGGAGAGAGAGAGGATCCGCAAGTGAAAGAGAGAACCTGGAAGGAAAGCCGCTGCCGGAGGAGGAACCAACCGCACCGCTGACCCTTTGCCGCCAGAGAATGCCACTGCTGCCACTGAGATCCACTACCGGTAAGGGTTTTAGCTGGTTTCTATTTTTTCGAGTTCCGGGAAGATTTTTGACACTGCGTGGTTATTACAGTCGCTGTCACCGGGGTTTTGCTCGCCGCTGTCGCTCGAAGTTATTGTCGGAGCTACTGCCGAGTCGATTCAGAGTTTCGGTCACTTCGTTTTGTCATTACAGTAAGTATTTATGTTTCAAAAACTCATGCGTTAGTATTCTGTTATGTTGGTTATAAACTCTAAGGTTTGGTAACGTAGGTTCGAGTTCTGATTGTTGCATGTCGCTTTTAAGTTGTTGTGGTTGCTGCGAGAGTGGTTAGGGACTGAGGTTGCGGTTGCCATTTCTTTCGGGATGAGAGAAAATGTTCTGTTGACGCGTTTGGGTTATGGTTTCGACGAGTCAAGATAGGGGCTTTTTATGAAAACTAATTTATCTTAAATTGGAGTTGTTATAAATTGATATGAAGTGCGAAATACTTTTCTGGTAATTATGTAAGTCTTATGAATTGTCTAATTCATGTTGGATGAATATGGTTGTTTGTTTGATTGGAATATTGTCTGATTTTGTTAAATTAGAAATTTCTGATTGGTTTGGTTTTGAAATGATTTTAATACTTGAAAGTCTGAATTTCGTTTTATTGAAAGTTGATTTGGTTTTGAATCTGTTAGAAAGGGTTGAGGATTGGTTTGGTTGGGACCCAAAAAGAGTGGCCAAGTCCAAGTTTTAGGGGAGGTGCTGCCGAATTTTCTATAAAATCTGAAACTTTGTATGAAATGTTATTTAGAAAGTTTGAATTTGAGAAATCGTATTATTTAACTTATTAAGAAAATAGTATGTTTCGAATTTAATTTATTAGAGAAAAACATATGTCTTGAGTTCAATTTATTCAGAAAAGAATTACTTTACGATTTTAAATCACTTAAGAAAAGTATTATGCCCTAAGGTCGATTTTATATATAAAAAGGGTTTATTTTTTGAATTGGACTTAAGGAATTTGTTCAGTGGAGCTTTAATGAATTTACAAAAAAATGGACTTTGATTGAATGATGTCGTTTTGTGATATTTTTGAAAAAGGTTGAAAGAATTGGTTTCAAGAATGAAATTGAGATTGGTTTTGGATTTTAACTTGGTTTGGAACTTCTAATTCGCATGATTTGGTTTAGAAACTTCCTTTGAATAATTCAAATTAAGAAAACAATGATTTTTAAGATTCTTTACTGAATTTAAGGAGATGAGGTCAGTTGTTTTCCCCCTAAAGTCTTGAGACCTTGTCGTGGATTTTAATTAATAACTTTTGATTTTTAAGTGATTGAACGAATGGTTTGATAATGAATTATTTTGAGTATTTTAGAAGAGATTTTGAATTTGACATGGTTTGAAGTTGTTTGGAAGTTTTGGAAAGATGTTGCGGAAAGTGGCTCTGTTTTGAAAAAAATTGGCTTGAGAAAAGTGATTATTGGCAAGATGTGAACTGGATACATTTTTTAATTGAAAGTAAATAGGCCAAGAATAATTATCGAAATAAGGGTTTGAGCCTGTTTGATTGTTGAATATTGAGAGTGTGCAGGGTACTATATCCCTGGCGTGGCAGATTTTTCTGTCGCAAGAATGTGCCCGGCACTATATCCGTGGGTTAAGTGAGTCGGAGGTAGATTATCTCGCTCACATCCTTTCGAAATCACAAGAGTGTGCCGGACACTATATCTCTGGACCGTGTGCCGAAGACGATATCCCTGGGAGTTTCCATTTATATTCGTGACCGAAAGGCAACATCTCCATGGGGATGTGTCGGGTTGGCAGTTGAACCGACATGTGATATCACAGCTAGTAGGACATATGTTGCGCGGAATTGAACTTTGCACAACTGAACCAGCAAGTACAGTGGGTCATCCAAGTAATACTTGAGTGAGTCAGGGTCGATCCCACGAGAATTGTGAGTTGAAGCAAGCTATGGTTATCTTGTAGATCTTAGTCAGGCGGATAGAAAAGTTGGTTGGTTGTTTAAAGCGCATAAAAGTAAAATAAAGATAACGTTACTCAGCTGATAGTGTATGCAATGATATGAAGATGGTTAAGGCTTGGAGATGCTTTGTTCTTCTGGATCAATTCGGTTTCGCTGTCTCCTCCAACTGTAAATGATTTCTTCTATGGCAGGCTGTATGTGATCAACGCCTTTCTCGAGAGGCCGCCAATGCTCCTCCAGATCTGAACCCCAGGGTTAGTGTGCATCCAGTCTAATTGAGGGTGAAGCTCCTACAGTCCATTCCCCTTAGTGATCCTACTCAAAACGCCACAGACAAGGTCGAATCTTCCGGATCAGAGAATGATGCACCTTTGGCTCTAGCCTCTACCACAAAGACTCTAATCTCCCCATACCTCGGCTGAACTGGTGTTGTGAGAAGTCCCCAACGAAATCGTGGATTAGTAGTCTAAGAGATGTATAATCAAGCTAGTGGTTCATCATTGTCCGATGAAAGACTCACTCTGAACTCATGTAGAATGAGATAACCTTATGCCAGTTCAACGCATTCATAAGGATAAAGAATGAAGATACATCTTAGAATAGAGAATCAAACACGGATTGAAGATAAAACAGTAATACTTTATTAATCCATAAAATTCAGCAGAGCTCCTTCCCTCAACTTAGGAAGTTTAGAAACTCATACTGATAGAAAATACAATGTGAAATTCGAAAATATGCCAGAAGTCTCTCTCAAAAGTGTAAAAGTTCTCAAATAAATACTAGACTAATGATTAAAGATTACATAAGAAGGGTAAAACAGTCTTTTAGTGCTAAAATCTACTTTTGGGGCCCACTTGGTGAGTGTTTGGGCTGAGCTTGATTGAGATCCACATGCTAGGAGGCCTCTAGGGCGTTGAACGCTGGCTAGGGGATCCTTTTTGGGCGTTGGACACTGGTCTCTCTCCCTTGGGCGTTGGACGCCAGAATAGGACTGGAAGCTGGGGTTGAACACCAGTTTTGGGCCTTCAATTCTGAAGAAAAGTATAGACTATTATAAATTGATAGAAAGCCCTGGATGTTAGCTTTCAATAACCGTTGAGAACACTCCATTTTGATGTCTGTATCTCCAGAAATGCTCTTTCGAGTACAAGGAGGTCAGATCCTGAAAACATCTGCAGTGCTTTCTCTGCCTCTGAATCAGACTTTTGCTCCAACTCCTCAATTTTAGCCAGAAAATACTTGAAATTGCATAAAAACACAAAAACTCAAAGTAGAATCCAAAAGTATGAATTTTAAACTAAAACCTATGAAAACTTAATAAAACTTAAATAAAATATGCTAAAAACTATATGAAAATGATGGCAAAAAGCGTATAAAATATTCGCTCATCAAAGACATTCATCATATGCATTTATATGACATTGTTTAGGTATGTATATTGTAATTGGTTTGTCTATGTGAATAATTATGTTTAACTTCTAATTGCCATACTTGATGTAATTGCTTTGATTGTGTTTGAACCTCTTTACTTGTGTTTATGACTGAAATTGTTTGGATTGTTTATGTCTTAGTAAAGTATGAAAAGTCAAACTGGTTCAGCATAAAATTAATGAATCTATGCTTAGGACAGGTTGGTCATTCATACTGTTTAGGAAAAATTTTAAGATTTTTATAATAGAGGAAAAGGTTTTCTAAGTTTTGGATAATTAGCTGATTTTGCTTTTCAAATGGATTTTTTTTATGTTAACTCTTTGGTTTTCAAAAAGGCACGTAAGATGAGCAATGATCACTATACCTTAAAAATAGTTTTATTTTTATGTATATTATTATAGCAATTCTTAGTTATGATTATTTTCCCTCGCCTTTATCTTTACCAATTTTGTAAGAGGGATAGGAATTTGTGTTACGAATTTTTATAAGTTATTGTTATGTATATATATAATTCTAAATATTGTATCTGGTCTGTATGCACGTATTTATATTTTCAATGGAAAGGGTGTGTATTCGAAAGATTATACAGTTTAAGTTTTAAACAGGCTCCTATTTTAATATTAAATATGTTTAGAGTCGTCGTACTATCCAAACTATCAGAGTGGCACATCCGGAAGCGTGACATTCTGATAGTGAGGGTGTTACACTACTCACGAATTTTCGAGTATAAAAAATAGAGTGTGCAACAGTTGTAGGCTTGTAGCTTAAGTTATAAATACAATATATTTGACACTAGTCAAACAATAGTCACAATTAATTCATTTATAATTCAATTTTTTTCAAGTACTCTCAAGTATTTTTCTTCTTTGTTTTCTGAAACCCTAGAAACTTGTTTCTGCATAGTTGGTTTGCTGGGTTCATCAAACTAACACTAATCTTCTAATCTTTCACAACTCTTGAGCTATTCTCACATGGTATCAGAGTTCTTTTGCATTTTTTTCTCTATAAAAATGGCATCGGAACACCAGAAACACTTGTATTACTCCACACTTCCAGAGGTGGCGATGCTGCTTTCTGGGATTTCTCAGCCGGTGCCTTCATCTTTTTCTGGGATTTTTTCATCTCCTTTTGAGATTTCTTCATCTTCTTGAGAGTTTCTTAATGAATAAAAGAGTGATGACTCAATGATAGAAACCAATAGAGGAATACAGAGAATGGAAATATTTTCAATTTCAATGACTGATACTCAATTACCTCCTCTTTCTAAAAGCTCCTCATATTCTTTGATTACTAACACTCACTCTATGCAAACCAGGTCTAAATTTGGTATTACCAAACCTAAGGCACATACTACTATAATCTCTAAGTGTGACTTAGTAAACAATATCCTTAGAAATGTTTCTCAAGCTCTACACAACTCCCACTGGTTTCGAGCCATGAAGGAGGAGCACAATGCTCTTCTACAAATTAAAACATAGCAATTAGTCACTACTCCTCCTAATGTCACTATTATTGGTTGCAAATGAGTTTTATCTATTAAGAGAGCGTCAGATAACTCAATTAAGAAATATAAAACAAGGCTGGTGGCTAAGCATTGTCATCAAGTTGAAGTGATTGATTACTCCCAAATATACAACATTCTACCAACCACTATTAGAATTGTTTTATCAATATTATTATTAAAAGGGTGGCCCTTGCGCCAATTTAATTTCAATAATACCTTCTTAAATGACAATTTATGAATGTTTATATAATGCAGCCCCAAGACTTTTTTACATCTGATTCTACTATTATCTGCAAGTTAAATAAGGTCTTTTATGGTCTAAAACAGGCTCCCAGGACCTAACTCACTACTCTTCGAGACACACTTTCTAATTTTGGTTTTGTTAACACCACGACTGATCCCTTTCTCTTTGTTCGTTTTATAGCTACTTCAACTTCTTTTTTACTTGCTTATGTTGATGACATTCTCATCACAGGTGACACTACCAAGGAATTGGAATCTTAATTTCACAACTATATGCTAAATTTTCACTCAAAGATGTTGGTCAACTGCATTTCTTTCTTGGTCTTGAGTTCAACTTTTTAAAATCTGATGATCTTCGTGTCTTAACAAGCAAATATATACATGATTTATTAAAATGTGCTAACATGGATAAGTCTAATTGCATGCCTATACCTATGTTGCCCTCCGTGAAATTAACATATCAAGGAATTAAACTTTTTGATGATATACTTGCTATCGTTTCATTGGTAGTAGACTTCAATATGTCACTCTAACACATTCTAAAATTGCCTTCTCTATAAATAGAGCTAGCCAATTCGTGCATAATTCACTGCTTCAACATTGGAAGGCTGTCAAATGAATCCTTTGATATTTGGCAGGTATGACAAATCATGGAGTTCTTCTTGCTTTTGCAGATGCAGATTGGGCAAATGACCTTGATGATAGAAGATCCACCACTGGCATATGTATTTATTTTGGAAGCAATCTAACTTTTTAATGTAGCAGAAAACAACAATCTGTAAGCACTGAGGATGAATACAGGTGCTTGGTTGATGCTACAATTGAACTTTTTTTTTATCTAAAAGTTACTTACAGAACTCAGAATTCAATCTCCATTAGCTTTAATAATTTATTGTGACAACTTAGGTGTAGTATTCCTGTCTGAGAATCCAGTTTTGCATAGTAGAAGTAAGCATTTCGAAGTTGACTTAAATTTTGTAAGGAAAAGAGTCACTAAAGGTCAACCACACATTGTTCATATCCCTGCACATGCTGAAATTGCTGATGTATTCACCAAGCCACTTCTAACATCTACTTTCATTGGTTTTCTTAGAAAACTAAGGGTGTCTCAATTATCACCCATTAGTTTGAGGGGGTGTAGAGAATAGAGATGCAATAGCTATAACTTAAGCTATAAATACAACGTATTTGATATTAGTCAAATCAATAGTCATAATTAATTCATTTCTAATTCAATTTTTCTCAAGTACTTTCGAGTACTCTTCTTCTTCTTTATTTCCTGACATCCTAAAAACTTGTTTCTATAAAATTGGTTTGCTAGGTTTATGAAACTAACACCAATATTCTAATCTTTCACAACTCTTGAACCATTCTCACATCGAGTTTGCATTACGTCTGCTTGATCTTTATCATTTTTGTTGGAGAAATTAGTTTACAATTTCAAAGATGATACGATTGCAATTGTTGTACAAAATTGATACATGTTTTGAAAAATATTTTAGTAAATGATTTTTTAACAAAATTAAATAAAGGGTTAAGTACGATTTGATTCCTAAGGTATAGACTGAAAATTGTTTTTGTCCCTAACCTTTTTTTGTACACAAAATCGTCCCTAAGGTTTAACTTAGTTTAAAAACCGTCCTTCTTCACCAAAATACCCTTCTCCTTCTTCACCAAAATACCCAGTTTTTATTCTTCTTTTTCTTTTTCTCGAGCAGCATCTCTTCCTTTTTTTTCTTCTCTTCATTATAGTACCAGCAACAACAACAATAAAATCAAAAGTAAAACCAATGTAATAAACATAAAAGATAAAATAAAAAATACAAAGCTCAAAGAATTGATTTTGTTTTCTCAGATATACAAATCTCAGAGAATTGTGGTACTGTACATTGCAGCTTGTTTTCTCTACTGATAATAGGGGTATACCTAGGTCGGCCCACACCGGATGGTCCTAACCCAGACCCGACCCAAAATATATAGCAGGCCTACTTTTTAGACTCTAACCCGACCCTAGACCTGATGAAACCTATACACCTTCAGGTCGGATGAAAACTGGATAAAAATTGGGTGAAAACTGGGCCTTTAGCATGTGGAAATCTCCAAATCTCCAACCATTATTTTACAATTTACATAGTAAAATTTTCTTAAAAAATTATAACAAGAACCAACTATTCTCTAAAATTAAAGCATAACCACAATCAATACTAATATTGTCTAATAACACCAAACAGTTAAGTCACATACAAATAACACAAAATATTATGCGTTAGTCTAAAACATAGAACTTTAACTTATAATCTTTATAACATAAAACATTAACCACAGAAGAATAGTCATCATCCATTAATTGCTATTAATGTTGTCAACTTGTTCCTTGTGATATGGATGCATTGTAAAACCTACATAACATATAAAATTACTCATTTTTATATAAGAGATTATTACTTCAAATAATTAAGTCACAATAACAAAAATATTATAAATGTACCTTCAACAATCCTCTGACTGCTATCAAATTGATCAAACTCTTGATCTCCAACTCCTTGTTTAGAAGGGCACAACTAACTTTGAATGCATATCAAAGCTTCAGCCATGAATAGTGACAAAGAGCTGCAGAAGACATAAGCACACGTCCGCCAGTGCTAAAGTATGATTCAGAAGCAACGGTTGAAACCGGAATACCTAAGACGTCACGAACTATGAGAGAAAGAATCCTATATTTTGAAGCATTTACTTTCTACCAAGCCAGTATATCAAAATTCTCATCTTCCACAGTATCATTGGCCAGATATTTCTCCACATCTGACTTGCTATCTGCATTAGCCTTCTCTCTTTTTTATTTTTTTCACATATTCACTCAATTTTTAAAAACTTCCTTGGCACCAGTTGAGACTTTAGTATGGTCATCCAAGACATCTCTAGATGAACTTCCACCATCCTCCCTTCCTTTATCATTTGCAACCTCCTTTTCATAAAACTTATATAAGGTCTCCAATGTAAGTTTAACAAAATCAGTCATACTAGTAGACACTTACTTGTCATAAACATTCTCCAAACACCAACAGAGATAATCTAGTTTGTAACGAGGATCTAATACAACAACAATAAGTAACAATAGGTTAAATTTGTCAATAGGTCTCCAATATTTATGATATTTATTCTTCATAGAACATGCCATAGTTCCTAACAATTCAAAATGATTTTGGCTCCAAGATGTTAATTGAGAAGCAATAGATGCAATTTCATGAAAATATTTGTTTGATGTAACATGAAAAGAATATGAGAAACTCAAAGTTATCTCGTAGAAGATTCTCAAAAACTCAATGAATAATCTAGCATGTTGCCAATCAAGTGATATAGGTGGACCAACTTTCCTTTTTCCTCCACTATCCTCTCCAAACCATTTAAGAAAATCAGGTTCTTGATCATAAAGTCTTTCAAAAGCTTTTTCAAATTTCTCAGCATGTTCCAAAATTAGATAGGTAGAATTCCACCTAGTTGAAACATCCAAGCACACAAGGCTTTTAGATTCAATCAACTCTACTTCAATGTAGTCTTTAAATTTTTTAGTCCATTGAGAAAAGGACCTAACATACCTGACAGCATTTCTAATGCTTTCAATTGAAGTTTGTTGCTCTTTAATTTCTTCATTCACTATCAAATTAAGAACATGATCACAACATCTCACATGCATATACTTTCCTCCACACACCAACCCTTTTCACAAGCATTTCTCAAATTTTCTTCCTACTGTATCACCTCTGTGGTTCTCAATCTGACAGAAATTTATAATTCTCTTTTGTAACTTTCATTCTTAATCAACGAAATATACAATCAAGCTCATATAACTATAATTCTGATTTGATGTCCAGTAATCTGTTATCAAGCAAACCTGAGCACATGACTTTGTCAACCATTCTTTTAGCTTTTTCTTCTCATCTAAATAAAGTTGAAAGCAATCTCTTAAGACCGTCACCCTAGATGGTACCATAAATATTAGCTCAAATCGATTTAGCATTTTGCAAAACCCAATCCCCTTAATAACTTTAAACGGCATTTCATCAAGTACAACGAACTCAGCTACAGGCTTCTTACAATCTTCCAAGTTATAACCCCTTAAAGGCTTTACATAGTTCCCCTTCTTCATCAATTTTAGGCATATAATCATGAAGTGCCCCTGCTCCCCCACTTTAGTAAATATCCACTTATGAACACTCTTTAAGTTCTTATTTAGAGAATTTGTGCCATGTTTAGTAGGGTGACAACTATATTTTTTCTGGCAACGAATACATTTATCCTGGTGCTGTCCCTTTGTCTCAGTCAATAGAAGTTCAGTAAAATGCTGCCAAACATACGATTTTTTTCTTTACGAACAACTTCTAGATCTTTATTGTTTGTATCTTTGTTTTTTTCATCTACTTGTGGTGTACTAGGTATAGTAGGAGTTGTGGAGGCATTAATAGTAAGAGCAGGAGCAGGAGCAGCAAGACTTTCACCTTCAATTTCTATTGCTTTGTTCTCTTCGGTGATTGGTGGAGAAACACAATTATCTCCTCCTCCCATTGTTTGTATCCTAATCAGAAATTCCAATAATCAAATCCCTAATCAGACATTTTAATCATCAAAATCTCTAATCAGAAATTATTATCCAATAATCAAATCCTTAATAAAAAATTTAAAATATTAATTATTTACCCGAGCTTGAGCAGGGGCCAGAGAAGAGAAGAAGAAGAAGACCAGCGGCAAAAGCAGTCGGCGTCGTCGTTCAGGTCTTGATGGTCAGAGAAGCTCCGTTGCCGTTTGCAGTTGTCGTCGTCGTCGAGGGACGTCGTCACCGGTAGGCGAGAACTAGTGCACCACCGTTGTGACTTCAAGGCTCGGGAGCGGTGATGGGCGCTGTCATGGTGGCTCATGAGAGATAGAGAGAGGGCTGAGAGGGAAAGAGTGGAACGGTTGGTGAGAGGCACAGAGAGGACTGCAACGGGAAGGCTGACGGGGCGCCATGACGGCCTGAGGGGAAGATATGAGAGGGGACTGTGGCAGGGTGTGTGGAAGAGGGCTTGTGAGATGTGAGGTGTGACTACATGAGGCTAATGGCTCATGGTCGTGGCTATATGAACGTGTGCCCTAGTTCATTGTTAATGATGATTCTCACTGGGTCGGGTCCGGGTGACCCGAGGTATGGCATGGCCCCGGTTTCATCCCTCTCTCTAGTTTTATTTTTTTTTCTCGAGTCAGCCACGAGCCACTTCGAGTTCAGGCCATCATGCTCCAAAATCTTTCGGGCCCGGGCCGGACCGGGCCATGTACATCCCTAACTGATAAAGCACCAGAAGATCAAAGAAATCAGAACACAAATAATCAGAAGAACAAAACACAAAGAGATCAAAGAAATAGAAGAACAATAAAATCAGAAGAACAATGAAACACAACAACAGTGAGATCAAAGAAACAGAATCAGAAGCACAAAAAGTCAAAAACAATGAAATCATAATCAGAATCAGAAGCAAAAGATCAAATCAGAGACAGAAAAAATTAGAAGCAGAAGCAGAACGAATCAAAAACAAAATCGGAACCCTAGGAAGGACCAATGACGAGGAGGAGCAGCGAGGACGCGAAGCGGCGATGAGGACCAGAAACACCGGCGGCAGCGGCGAGCCCGACGGCGACGAGGCAGACCTCTTCCTCTCCTGGCCGTGCGTTTTCTCTCTCTTCACGAGCTATTCGAATGCGGCAAGGCGTGGGGGCAAGGCTCGCGCCTCCTGTCTTCCTCGCGAGCTCTCTCTCCCTCTGGTTCTGATTTCCGATGACAACGGTGGTTCCAAGCCTCGTCGGCACTGTCTCCCTTTTTCCCCTCTTCCTTTCTTTCTTTCTTCTTCCCTTCCCCTCCTCCTCCTTCTTCCCTCCCCCTCACAATTCCCTTTCCCCTCCCCGTTCTCTTTCTTTTCTTTTCTTTTTTTATTTATAATTTTTTTTGGTTAGGGATAATTTGGTAACAAAAATTAAAATTTTGACAAAAAGGACGATTTTAAAATTAAGTTAAACCTTAGAGACGATTTTATATGCAAAAAAAGTTAAAAACAAAAACAATTTTCGACCTATATTTTAGGAACTAAAATCGTACTTAAACCTTAAATAAATCTTACGTGGTAGTTTAAATTTGACTATTATTCGCTGATAATATGTAATGTTAATGAACATATATGATTGATTCCGTTAGCTACAGAAGAAAATTTATCATGGTACAAGAAGAATCGAAATGGATGGTCAATAAGAAATTAAGAACCACACAGATCCATGTTGAAACTTGGGGACAAGTAAGTCTATTAACATTTTTAGAAAAAAAAATGTAAGAAAGCTATTTATACATACGTGTTTTTTTTTTTTTTTTATATAGAATTGTATTTGTTTTCACATTTTGAAATAATCACCTACTCAACAATCGGGATACTGGTCCACCATCAACAGAAATTATCCTCAAGTATGACTAAATCTTACTATCTATTCTATAAAATATTATAACACTTCTAGTATTTTTTTTTCATCCAAATTATACTATACCTTGCTAAAATTCTTATTAGCTTAAATATCAGAATCCTTTTAGATACTCTCACTAGTCACTATTGTCTAGTCGAGAACGGAGAAGTAACATTAAGCGGTTAAAAATTCTCTTAGGTCCATTCTCTCATCTTTATTTCAGATACTACCTCTGAATAGTTTATTACTTTTTATACAAGAAATGTTGTATTTTATTTTATTCATAAAAATTAAATTTGTTTTGGTATGCATATTTTTTTTTATTCCAATGTTAAGCTTGATTTTATTTATTTATTTATGGTCATATAAATATACTCACACACCCACTCACACACACTAACCTAGCCACTACTCCTAGGATTCTTTGGGAAAGCTTTGATGGCTAGATCTTTTACGTCTAAAGCCTAAATTCTTTTTGCTATTTTTTTTTTTTGGTGGTCTTGTCTGAAGCCTTGTTCCAACCAACACGATAATCCTATTTAGTTTTGTCTTGGTGAACAATTCCTTGGTTTTTTTGGGCTTGGTGAACAATTCCTTGTTTTTTTTTTGTTTATGGTCAGGAACAATTCCTTGTATATATTTTTGGACGGAGGAACAATTCCTTGTTAATGAACCTAGAGAAAGCCGATGCCAAACATTGGTTTTGGATGAGCCCATAGAGACTAGTTAAATAGACTCATAGCCTCAAGATAAAAAACTATTACTTACAAGGCTTACCAAAACATTGACGACCCATAAATAAGAGTAGAATAAGAAGATATGATTTACATATCATTTCTTTTCTAACTATGAAATATTATCTCATTAGTTTATTTAAATAAATGTCGGAATTTAATTCAATTTTTTGCATGTCATGGATCCTGCGGAAACAAAAAAAAATAATAATAATAATAAAATAACTGCTTTTTGTTTTGATTCCTCCAAATTTTTCTTTTGAATTTAGGCTTGCAAAAATTAAAGGTTGATTATTTTAATCCAGAATGTCAATTTGTTCCATTGAGTTCTGACGTGATATATTAATTGTCCATGCGCGAAACTAGGATCTTGGCCCTCATACATGGTAACTGTTACACTATTACATTCATTCAATTGGTAATGTGTAGGAAACCTCCATTCTAAATTGTAAAGTTGAAAATTCAGCTGCATTTAATAGTTCTCAGTTATCAACTTCACATGAAGCTGTACAACAGAAACACCAAGTTAAGTAACATGATCTTTTCTGAAGACCATTTCAACGATGATACATTACCGACGCAGTTCATTCGCCATGGAAGGCAGCCACCTCTCCCCTCTAATCTTTTTCAAATTGTTAACTCTTTCCTCCTCTCTCTTGGCTTTAGCTTTTGCTGCTGCGACTTTGGCTTCAAATTTAGCCAACGATTTATTGTTCGCGTCATTTGCTGCGGCAATTAAATCTTTCCCTTCGACAGCAACAGATTTAACCCGCCTTTTAAACTGTTGACTCAGTCCATATAAGACAAACAGGCAATAAGACAAAAGAGACATGTATGTATAGATTTTAAGATTTTAACTACTAGACCTTCTTTGATTTCTCATCAATATCATCTCCAGGAAGTAATCTGGGTCGTTTCTTTGGTGGTTCGGGTTCATCTGCAGGCACATATATACATATAAGCCTAAACCTTAAACCGTAAACTACATACAAAATGCAATGCAATTGTCAATATTGGAAATAAATCACAAATTTGAGTATTATTATTTTTATCATTAAACATCATAAAGTGCATCAGTTTCTCAGCATGCTAAAGACAAAAATCGGCATGGTAACGATAAGGGTGGACAAACACATCATTAATTAGTTGCAAAAGTGGACGTTCTGCTAAGGTGGGCGACCCACATGTTTTCGATCTTCAACTTCAAGTGGTGTTTGTAAGCAACTTATGATTAGACTGTATTCAATTTGCCTTGAAGTGAAATGCTGAGATGGTAAGATGAAAAATAAAAGTGAGAGAAAAGTGGTTTGTTTATTGACTTAGTGTTAAACAAGGATTTTATAATGTACTAATATAAGCATAAAAAGTTTTAGTTTTCCTGTTTAGATGTTAGATTGAATTCATCGCTTCAAATTTTTGTTTTAGATCCCTAAACCAAGTAATTTAGATGAAAACATGAAAACCAGTATGAACCGAACTATAACACTTGTAAAACTTACATAATTATATGATCCACTGGTTAGCAAGTACAATGATTGTGGTTCAGTTGGGCAACAAGTTGAGGCAGACCAAATAAGAAGCCATAATAGCAGAGGCCCTAGGCATGCATGCTAGTACTTGCACAAAACTGACACTTGACAACTTCTCAGAAACTCAATGCTTAACTAACTAACAAAATAGATAATTGATTGTCATGCAACATCACAAAACAAAACAAACAATAAAAAGTTCAAAGAAAAAAAAAAAAAGAAAAGAAATTGAGAACGACACAAGACTATTATCATTTGAAATTTTTCTGATGGGGTCAACAAAACAATAGATTGCAGAGTACATCCTGGGGATCCACCTTCTCAACCATTAGAATCAGGTGCGTGTTCTATTTTCTGAAAAAAGTTAGTACTATTATTATGAAATGCAGCTTTTTTGCAACATTACAGATATTAAATAATTAAAGATAGAAACCATAAATATATATTGAAAATTTCAAAACCAACCATGAATAGACAAGTAAGCCACTAGAAAAGGGGTCATTTGATTCAGTGAGTTACCAAAATGATCAAACACTATTCCTGGTTGGCGAACATGCTTGAACAAGCGAATGCCAGGTTCTCTTCCTTCTTCTTCTTGGTTGATCTTGGGATCTTCATCATTCAGAACAGGGTCAGGTTCCTTCACTATCTCTATAGTCTCTTCCAACATGTCATGTAGAAGCTTTTGTGCCTGCCACGAGTATCATCATCACCATAAGACCAAGAAAAAGGAACTGGGAAACGTGGAACATAACACCCACTCATTAGAGTTTTCTTTCAAAAAAAAAATAAATTCCTAAGCCGACATATTAGATATAAACCATTCCTATATTTTTATCTAAATTTTAAAAGAAAAAGACAAATAAATGAAAATTCCTAATTTCTTTATTACGAAACAAATAAATTCCTCTAACCATTGTAAATAAGAGAAAGGACATATATGTCCTCAGCTTGCAAATCTGAGTTTAGAAACAGAAAGAAACGAAGGTGGTGCAGGCTACGAACCTGGAGTTGGTAGTGCTTAAGGTGTGGGGCTCTGGGCTTGCGTTCTTGGGGAGCATTGGGATTGGGGTAAGTGGTGGTTCCGGCAATGGAATTGATGGCTGCTCTCCATGCCGCATCACCATCTTCTTCGCCACTGCTGCTGCTGCCTCCTGCTTCCATCCAACTTCAACTTTCCTTTAGGAATTAGGACACTGCAAACAATTCTCTTCACCTAAGCATAATTGGGCTTTCTTTTTCTAGGGATACCACTTATTGGGCCTTATTTTTAATGTTTTTTTAAGAAATCTAAAAGACAAAGAGGGCTTAAAACATAGAGGGTATTTTAGTTATTACCTATTAGATGGAGAAAACCATCTTCAGACCATAAATAATTGACAAAATAATCTTCCGGCCCAAATACTATGGGAATGTGGTTTAGTGGCTCATCAGTCATCACCAAACTCATAAACTGACAGATCGTAAGTTTTAGGCTCTGTTTGAAAAATTTTAAACGTAATTTTTTTTATTTATAAAAAATAATAATATTAATATTTAATACAATTTTTAAGATTAAATTATAATTTTATAAAAAATTATTTAAGTATTTATAAAAAAATAAAAAAAATAACTTTTTTATAATAAAAAAATTTTTATTATATTTTTTTTAAAATAAAAATTTTTAAAATTAAAAAATAAAATACAAAATAATTTATTTATAAACTATTTTTAATATAAATAATTATTATTTAAATTATTTTTTTTAAAAAAATTTAATTAAACTATTTACTTAAACTAGATCTTAATCTTTTTGGGAGTTTCTTGTGGCAAAGCAAGGAGAGCTAATTGGAAATTTCCTTGAGATGGGTTGCTGACCTGGTCACTTTTTAATTTTTTTTTAATACTTGTGAGAATAAAATATAATTTTTTATCAATAATTTTATAAGTGGAACCAAAAATAAATATAAAAAAAATAATAAAAAATTAAATTAAACATCTAATTTTTTTTTATTAGAGAAGATCTGCTCCCCTATCTAGGTTTCCGATTCATTTTCTTTCACTTTGTGAACTTTCTTTTTAGTTCATAAGGGTTTCCTTACTTGGTTATGATTTAAGTTCATAATTGTGTACCTTATACCAAATTATCTTTCCACATTTCATAATTACTAATTAAACTATAGATGTTTTCTGTAAAATGTTGCCATACAAAATAGATATATTATATATTCAAATGAAATTATGTCTAATTTATAAATGTATTTGATTAAACTTTATGATAACTTGATAAGTAATTCAACCAATGATCCATGGTTTCATCGATTATCTCAATCGATTTTAAGAACTATGTGTAGAATTTCTCAAGGGCAAGGAGCTGCTCCCCAAAAGGAATTTGGGTGTACATAATACACTTTAGATTTTTCCAATGGAAAAGATGACAAACAGTAAAATTATTTTCTCTACATTTTTTTATTTTTGTGTCAGGAAATGTACAATTGTGTATTGATTAATTGGTTTAGTAGAATCATTTTGTCCCAAGTATTAATTGGTTTAGTAGAATCGTTTTGTCCCAAGTGATTTTTCTTTTCCTCTTCACTGGAAATTACAACTTGCAATCATGGTCTATTTCTAGCTTGTCAGAATTTCATAATTTGCTTCTGAAATTTAGTTGATGGACTCATGAGAAAGTGATGTTATGTTTACGCCACTTTTTACTACTATTTTTTTTTCTAATTCTTTTGAAATAATTATTTTTTCTTTGGTCTCTTCTTGTATTGGGTGGATGCTCGCAAAACCAATAATCTAAAAGTTACTTCTCATTGATTAATTCTATGATATTAATTACATTTTAAGATATTGAATACATTATAAACTTGAAAAAAAAATCCGATAAAGAAAGATAATTTTAATAATAAAGATTTTTAATTTGTAGACCTTTTATCCAATATATTATCTATTATTTATTACATTATTTATTATCTATCTATTTATTATATTAAAATTAGGTTTATACACTTAATATGAAGCATATATAACATAATGCTAAGAGTATTTTTTAATTTATTTTATTTAATTCATTAAATTCATTTTATTATAATAAATTAATTTATTATAATTTATTAAATAATTTAATTAAATATTTAAATATCACATAATTTATTATAATTTATATAAATCAATTAATTATAATTCATTATATCAGATAATTAATTGATTAATTTATAAAATGTATAATAAAGTTATAAATAAGGGTAATTCACCTGGATGAAATAAATGGAATTCAAAATTACACATATATCCTAAACTAGAATTAGTTATACGCCATATCTTAAATATTTCTATATAAATCGAATCAAATTGACTTGATTTATATTATTTTCATGTAATCAAACTAACTTGATTTGATTTACTATGTGTATCATGTACCAATAATAAATCAAATCTTTATACATAGTAAATCAAATTAAGTTAATCGTTTATTTAGTTTTTATTTACTTTAAAACATAAATGTTGATAAAAAAAAAACCTCCATTTGAATTCAATAAAATATAAAAAAAATCTAAACGAATAAAAATAGAAATTTAATTTTTGTGTTTAAGTTCAAATTTTAAAAAATTTATATTTTTACAAATTTATAAATTCAAAACAGAAGAATAAACTATTTCTAAAAAATTATTAAAAATTAATTTTTGACTCATTAGAATATAAAAAATCATTACTAGGACTTTTAATGTTAAAAAAATTATTATAAAATATAGTCCTTTAAAATAGCATATGAATTAAAATTTAAATTTTTTAGAAATAAAAAATAACAAATAATTATATAATATAAAAAATTAACTATATTTATAAAATATATAATTTAAAAAATAATTAAAAAAATTATATTAATTAAATTATTATTTAATTTATAAAATTAAGTATAAACTTACGATTTGATAACGTTAATTACTTCTAACTAAAATTTAAATTTTTCAGCGTATAACGTCCTTGTCCTATTTTTCAGTGAGTGTCAGTGTTTCTAATTTATTTTAACAACATTAATAAAGGCGAAAATATTTTCAGGCATAGTTATCAAAATCGAACCGGCAATTGACCCGGTAAAGTTATTGGATTATTAGGTTAATGATTCAACTGATGGATTAGTAGTCGAATTGTTTAACCCGATAATAATTAATAAATATATAAAATTATAATACAATATTTATTAAAAAATAAAAATTAATATTTAATATTTCATATTATTTAAATTTAAATAAATTATATATAAATTTCATTAGCTTATTACTTTAATATGATATATATATAATTTATATAAATTATTAGCCTTTAATTTAATAGGTCTAATCTAAAAAAAAGTTACATATAAATAAAATTAATCTTACACATATGAACTAGTGTATGGTTGTAGCTTTAGAGCATTTTCATGTGAACTTTGTTATTATATATTTTATTATTAGCTTATAAATCTCAAAGAAAAATGTCTAGCTTTGTGGCAAGAGTGTTGGAACCTTTGTGACATTTACTTTTCTAAAACTTTAATGTTCTATATTCGAACAATTTGCAAGTAAAAGTTTTATTTTTAAAACAAAAAAAGCTCAACACATAAAGGTGGAGCATTTAGAAAGTCCAGAGTTACAATACAAACACTAGAAAAGAAATCATAGTTATCTTTGACATTGCCATCAACGACTAGACGGAACAAAGTCAACCCACTCTTTGTAGCTCCTAATCCACTTGGTAATAATTTCCGCAACGCCTGTTTCTTGATTCCTGAAAATTCTGGCATTCCTTTCTAATCACATATTTTAAATGATAGCAAAAAAGTCAATCAGCCACCTGTTACGTTCGTCTTTTCTTATAGGAGCTCCTGTCCAGCTCTCAAAGTTTTGCTTAATGGTTCATGGAATAGACAAAAGTTTATTATAGGCGTATAACTAAGTACACCACACCTGCCACGTAAAATCACAGCCAATGAATAAGTGGAAATCATTGGGTTTTCGGTCGAACCGGCCGGTCCGATCTGGTTCTAATAATTATGTTTTCAGGTGTGACATTTACTTTTCTAAAACTTTAATGTTCTATATTTGAACAATTTGCAAGTAAAAGTTTTATTTTTAAAACAAAAAAAGCTCAACACATAAAGGTGGAGCATTTAGAAAGTCCAGAGTTACAATACAAACACTAGAAAAGAAATCATAGTTATCTCTGACATTGCCATCAACGACTAGACGGAACAAAGTCAACCCACTCTTTGTAGCTCCTAATCGACTTGGTAATAACTTCTGCAACGCCTGTTTCTTGATTCCTGAAAATTCTGGCATTCCTTTCTAATCACGTATTTTAAATGATAGCAAAAACGTCAATCAGCCACCTGTTACGTTCGTCTTTTCTTATAGGAGCTCCTATCCAGCTCTCAAAGTTTTGCTTAATGGTTCATGAAATAGACAAAAGTTTATTATAGGCGTATAACAAAGTACACCACACCTGCCACGTAAACTCACAGCCAATGAATAAGTGGAAATCATTGGGTTTTCGGTCGAATCGGCCGGTCCGATCTGGTTCTAATAATTATGTTTTCAGGTGTGACATTTACTTTTCTAAAACTTTAATGTTCTATATTCGAACAATTTGCAAGTAAAAGTTTTATTTTTAAAACAAAAAATGCTCAACACATAAAGGTGTAGCATTTAGAAAGTCCAAAGTTACAATACAAACACTAGAAAAGAAATCATAGTTATCTCTGACATTGCCATCAACGACTAGACGGAACAAAGTCAACCCACTCTTTGTAGCTCCTAATCGACTTGGTAATAACTTCTGCAACGCCTGTTTCTTGATTCCTGAAAATTCTGGTATTCCTTTCTAATCACGTATTTTAAATGATAGCAAAAAAGTCAATCAGCCACCTGTTATGTTCGTCTTTTCTTATAGGAGCTCCTATCTAGCTCTTAAAGTTTTGCTTAATGGTTCATGGAATAGACAAAAGTTTATTATAGGCGTATAACAAAGTACACCACACCTGCCACGTAAACTCACAGCCAATGAATAAGTGGAAATCATTCTCAGTTTCTTTTTTATATAAAACATAAATCATATCCCTGTGATCAATAATGCCCAATCTAATCAATATTTTCTTAGTATTGACCCTACCAACTAACACAAATCAGGTGAATAGCTCAACTCTTAGTGGTACTAGTCCTCTCCATATAGATCTAGTGAAACTATAACTCATAATGTCCTCCGGGAGAGTCTCAGCTTGCAAAACCTGCATAAATGAGTTAGTAGAATAAATTTCTGATCTATCAAATTTCCATACTATTCTGTCCTCCCTCTCACTTGTTAACCTGACAGATTGTAGAACTCTATGAAGTTGGTTAACTAATTCTAACTCCCATTGAAAATAGTACCCTTTTCCAATGAAAGTTCCATATCCACTCCAACCCATCCTAGAACCAACAGTCTCCTATTACAGATCCGACTTGGTTCGAAATCGAGAAAAGCTATGAAAATACATCCTGCAACATACTACATGGTAGCCAATTATCTTCCTAGAAACGAATTTTTCTATCATCTCCTAACTCTAATGATAACCCTCTGACCATCTTATCTCTCGTTTGCTGTTTTCTTATCTGTAACTGACAAATGTCCCTCCACGAAACTTTATTTTAGGAACTGGCTGACAAAAAAAAAAGAACATTTGGATTCAAGTTATTGCAGGAGCACACAATTTTCTTTTATAATGGGCAATCCTCATTTGAAAACCTCCACCATCACTTGAACAATAATGCTGTATTCTAGAACACTGTATCGTCCACGTTCAAACCCCCAAAAAACGATATAGTCCTTTAATTATGAATAAAGAAATAGCAATAGATAACGTTGAAAGAGACCATATAAACAGGTTAAAGAGAAATAAAGAATAAGAAACATTGAATAACTACAAAGAAGTATGTTACATATGTTGTTTAATAGTTTTTTATTTATTATTTTTAATAATTTTTCGTTGGTGAGTTAATGTGTCGAGATTTTTTTATTTATT
This sequence comes from Arachis ipaensis, assembly GCF_059453495.1. Taxonomy (NCBI): domain Eukaryota; kingdom Viridiplantae; phylum Streptophyta; class Magnoliopsida; order Fabales; family Fabaceae; genus Arachis; species Arachis ipaensis. Next base: position 26,532,679 of record NC_142436.1, read on the forward strand.
TACCATATGTTATATTATTTGTAAGTCTTACAAAAAAAAAACTATAAGAATTTTTTTTAGTACTAAAAAGTAAAAACAATATAATTGTTTAAAATAAACATATGAAAAAATAACAAATTCACTACAAATTATATATTTATTTTTTTGAAACTAATAACAAAAAAAAAAAAAAAAATCAAGTCAATTCTTTTTATACATAAAAATTTGAGCCAAATAAAAAACTTCTTCATAATAATTTGTAATTTGATTAAAAGTCATTGTAAACATAATTTTTTCTTTATTTATAAATGGTTTTTATTTTATTTATGCTCCAGAATAAAATTATTTTCTAAAAATATATATAATTATAAAGTAAAATAACTAAATTTACATAAAGTATGTGAGATTGGCATGGAAATTTTTTATAATTTTAGTTTATTGGCTACTAATTTAAATTGCATAAGCACGATGATATATAGTGTTCCCTGGCTGACGTTCAATGCCAGCTCTGCTGCCAGGATGGGCGTTAAATGCCTAGTGAGGACTTTCTCACTAGCATTCAGTGCCAGGCTTGCTGCAAGGTTGGGCATTGAATGCCCAGTGATATGCTCTTCACTGGCGTTCAACGCCATCATAGTCTCTCCAGATTCGGCCTCAGCCTCTATGCTGATGGCCTTGTATTCTTCTCTTGGGTTTACTTCAGTGTTACTAGGAAGAGTGTCAGGAGGAGTCTCAGGGATCTTTTTGCTCAGTTGACCAATCTGTACCTCCAAATTTCTGATGGAGGATCTTGTTTCAGTTATAAAACTATGAGTGGTCTTAGAGAGGTTGGAAACCAGAGGGAATAAGTCAGAAAGGCTCTGCTTAGGGGTTTCCATATGTTCCTTGATTATTATTGAAGCCTTGCTGAGGCTTCTGTTGATCCTTCCATGAAAGGTTAGGATGATTCCTCCATGAAGGATTATAGGTGTTTCCATAGGGTTCTCCCATGTAATTCACCTCCTCCATGGTGGGTTGATCAGGATCATAAGCTTCTACTTCAGAAAAAGCTTCCTGAGTACTACTAGCTACACCTTGCATTCCAGTCAACTGTTGAGAGATCATATTGACCTGTGGTGCACGAAATTGTGATCTCTAAAATGGCACCAACAACTTGGTACGCACGAATGTAATCTCAACTCTTTGTCACAACTCCGCACAACTAACCAGCAAGTGCACTGGGTCGTCCAAGTAATAAACCTTACGTGAGTAAGGGTCGATCCCACGGAGATTGTCGGCTTGAAGCAAGCTATGGTCATCTTGTAAATCTTAGTCAGGCAGATTCAAATGGTTATAGGATTTTGATGATTAAAATATAAATAAAATATAAAATAGGATAGAAATACTTATGTAATTCATTGGTGGGAATTTCAGATAAGCGTATGGAGATGCTTTGCTCCTTCTGAATCTCTGCTTTCCTACTACCTTCATTCAATCATTCATACTCCTTTCCATGGCAAGCTGTAGGTTGGGGATCACCATTGTCAATGGCTACCGTCCGTCCTCTCAGTGAAAATAGTCCAAATGCGCTGTCACCGCACGGCTAATCATCTGTCGGTTCTCGATCATGTTGGAATATGATCCATTGATCCTTTTGCGTCTGTCACTACGCCCAACACTCGCGAGTTTGAAACTCGTCACAGTCATCCCTTCCCAGATCTTACTCGGAATACCACAGACAAGGTTTAGACTTTCTGGATCTCAGGAATGGCCGCCAATAATTCTAGCCTATACCACGAAGGTTTTAATCTTAGATTAGAAACCCAAGAGATACACATTCAAGCTTGTTTGCATGTAGAATAGAAGTGGTTGTCAGGCACGCGTTCATAGGTGAGAATGGTGATGAGTGTCACATAATCATCACATTCATCATGTTTTTGTGTGCAAATGAATATCTTAGAGAATAAATAGGCTTGAGTTGAATAGAAAAACAATAGTACTTTGCATTAATTCATAAGGAACAGCAGAGCTCCACACCTTAATCTATGGGGTGTAGAAACTCCACCGTTAAAAATACATAAGTGAAAGGTCTAGGCATGGCCGTGAGGCCAGCCTCCATTGTCTAAACGTTCCCAAGATGGTCAAAAGACCAAAAATGATCCAAAGATGAAAAGATAATAGCAAAAGGTCCTATTTATAGAGAACTAGTAACCTAGGGTTTACAGAAATAAGTAAATGATGCAGAAATCTATTTTCGGGCCCACTTGGTGTGTGCTTGGGCTGAGTGTTGAAGCTTTCACATGTAGAGACTTTTCTTGGAGTTAAACGCCAGCTTTGGTGCTAGTTTGGGCGTTTAACTCCAGCTTTTATGCCAGTTCTGGCGTTTTGACGCCAGAATTTTTATGCTGACTTGGAACGCCAGTTTGGGCCATCAAATTTCGGGCAAAGTATGAACTATTATATATTTCTGGAAAGCCCAGGATGTCTACTTTCCAACGCAATTAAAAGCGCACCAATTGGGTTTCTGTAGCTCCAGAAAATCCACTTCGAGTGCAGGGAGGTCAGAATCCAACAGCATCTGCAGTCCTTTTTCAGCCTCTGAATCAGATTTTTGCTCAGGTCCCTCAATTTCAGCCAAAAAGTACTTGAAATCAAAGAAAAACACACAAACTCATAGTAAAGTCTAGAAATGTGAATTTTGAATAAAAACTAATAAAAATATACTAAAAAGTAATTAAAACATACTGAAAACTACCTAAAAATAATGCCAAAAAGCGTATAAATTATCCGCTCATCACAACACCAAACTTAAATTGTTGCTTGTCCCCAAGCAACTGAAAATCAAATAGGACAAAAAGAAGAGAATATACTATAAATTCCAAAATATCAATGAAACTTAGCTCCAATTAGATGAGCGGGACTAGTAACTTTTTGCCTCTGAACAGTTTTGGCATCTCACTTTATCCTTTGAAGTTTAGAATGATTGGCATCTATAGGAACTCAGAATTTAGATAGTGTTATTGATTCTCCTAGTTTAGTATTGTTGATTCTTGAACACAGTTACTTTATGAGTCTTGGCTGTGACCCTAAGCATTTTGTTTTCCAGTATTACCACCGGATACATAAATGCCACAGACACATAACTGGGTGAACCTTTTCAGATTGTGACTCAGCTTTGCTAGAGTCCCCAATTAGAGGTGCCAGGATCTTAAGCACACTCTTTTTGCTTTGGACCACGACTTTAACCGCTCAGTCTCAAGCTTTTCACTTGACACCTTCACGCCACAAGCACATAGTTAGGGACAGCTTGGTTTAGCCGCTTAGGCCAGGATTTTATTCCTTTGGGCCCTCCTATTCACTGATGCTCAAAGCCTTGGATCCTTTTTACCCTTGCCTTTTAGTTTAAAGGGTTACTGGCTTTTTCTGCTTGCTTTTTCTTTTTCTTTCTTTTTCTTTTCGCCATTTTTTTCGCAAGCTTCTTCTTTTTCAGTGCTTTTTCTTTCTTCAAGAATCAATTTTATGATTTTTCAGATCATCAATAACATTTCTCCTTTTTCATTATTCTTTCAAGAGCCAACAATTTTAACATTCATAAACAACAATATAAAAAATATGCACTGTTCAAGCATTCATTCAGAAAATAAAAGTATTGCCACCACATCAAAATAATTAAACTAGTTTCAAGGATGAATTCGAAATCACGTACTTCTTGTTCTTTTGTTTTTAGATCATTTTTCATTTTAAGAAAGGTGATGGATTCATAGGACATTCATAGCTTTAAGGCATAGACACTTAGACACTAGTGATCATGTAATAAGACACAAACATAAATAAAACATAAAGCATAATTTTCGAAAAACAGAAAAATAAGAACAAGGAAATTAAAGAACGGGTCCACCTTAGTGATGGCAGCTTATTCTTCCTCTTGAAGATCTTATGGAGTGCTTGAGCTCCTCAATGTCTCTTCCTTGCCTTTGTTGCTCCCCCCTCATGATTCTTTGGTCTTCTCTAATTTCATGGAGGAGGATGGAATGCTCTTGGTGCTCCACCCTTAGTTGTCCCATGTTGGAACTTAATTCTCCTAGGGAGGTGTTTATTTGCTCCCAATAATTTTGTGGAGGAAAGTGCATCCCTTGAGGCATCTCAGGGATTTCATGATGAGGAATTTTCTCATGCTCTTGTCCATGAGTGGGATCTCTTGTTTGCTCCATCCTTTTCTTAGTGATGGGCTTATCCTCATCAATGAGGATGTCTTCCTCTATGTCAATTCCAGCTGAATTGCAGAGGTGACAAATGAGATGAGGGAAGGCTAACCTTGCCAAAGTAGAGGACTTGTCCGCCACCTTGTAGAGTTCTAGGGATATAACCTCATGAACTTTTACTTCCTCTCCAATCATGATGCTATTGATCATGATAGCCCGGTCTATAGTAACTTTAGACTAGTTGCTAGTAGGAATGATTGAGCATTGGATGAACTCCAACCATCCCCTAGCCATAGGCTTGAGGTCATGCCTTTTTAGTTGTACCGGCTTCCCTCTTGAATCTCTCTTTCATTGAGCGCCCTCTTCACAAATGTCTATGAGGACTTGGTCCAACTTTTGATCAAAGTTGACCCTTCTAGTGTAGGGGGGCGTGCATCTCCTTGCATCATGGGTAAGTTGAATGCCAACCTTACATTTTCCGGACTGAAATCTAAGCATTTCCCCCGGACCATTGTAAGCCAATTCTTTGGGTCTGGGTTCACACTTTGATCATGGTTCTTGGTGATCCATGCATTGGCATAGAACTCTTGAACCATTAAGATCCCGACTAGTTGAATGGTATTGGTGAGAATTTCCCAACCTCTTCTTCGAATCTCATATCGGATCTCCGGATATTCACCCTTTTTGAGCTTGAAAGGGACCTCAGGGATCACCTTCTTCTTGGCCACAACTTCATAGAAGTGGTCTTGATGGACTTTTGAGATGAATCTCTCCATCTCCCATGACTCAGAGGTGGAAGCTTTTTCCTTCCCTTTTCTCTTTCTAGAGGTTTCTCCGGCCTTAGGTGCCATAAATAGTTATGGAAAAACAAAAAGCTTTAGCTTTTCCCACACCAAACTTAGAAGGTTTGCTCGTCCTCGAGCAAAAGAAGAAAGAATAGAGTAGAAGAAGAGGAAATAGAGGAGATGGAGGGGGTTTAGTGGTTCGGCCAAGGGGGGTAGTGGTGTGTATGTTGTATGAAAATGAAGGTGGTGAGTAGGGGTATTTATAGAGTAAGGGGGAGAGAGGGTTCGGCTATGTAGGGGAGGGTTTTGGGAGGGAAATGGTTTGAATTTGAATGGTGAGGTAAGTGGGGTTTAATGATGGATGGATGTGGGTTGGTGAAGAGATTATGGAGAAGAGGGTAGGATTTGATAGGTGAGGGATTTTTTTGGGGAAGAGGTATTGAGGTGATTGGTGAAGGATATTTGGGGAAGGGTGTTATGGGAAGGTGTGAAGAAGAGAGAGAGAGATGAGGTAGGTGGGGATCCTGTGGGGTCCACAGATCCTGAGGTGTCAAGGATTTATCATCCCTGCACCATGTTGGCATGTAAACGCCCCCTTGATTGCCAATCCTGGCATTAAACGCCAGGTTGCTGCCCATTTCTGGCGTTTAACGCCAGCTTTTCTCCCTTTTCTGGCGTTAAATGCCAGCTTTGTGCCCATTTTTGGCCTTAAACGCCCAGAATGGTGCCAGACTGGGTGTTTAACGCCCATTCTGCTACCCTTACTGGCGTTTAAACGCCAGTAAGCTTCTCCTCCAGGGTGTGCTATTTTTAATACTATTTTTCATTCTGTTTTTGCTTTTTCAGTTATTTTTGTGGCTTCACATGATCATCAACCTACAAAAAACATAAAATAACAATGAAAAATAAATAGATATAATAAAATTGGGTTACCTCCCAACAAGCGCTTCTTTAATGTCAATAGCTTGACAGTGGACTCTCATGGAGCCTCACAGATACTCAGAGCATGATGATGGCCTCCCAACACCAAATTGAGAGTTTGAATGTGGGGGCTCTATTTGACTCTGCATTGAGAGAAGCTTTTCATGCTTCCTCTCCATGGTTACAGAGGAAGATCCTTGAACTTTAAACACAAGGGTATCCTCATTCAAGTGAAGGACCAATTCTCCTCTATCAACATCAATCACAGCTTTTGCTGTGGCTAGGAAGGGTCTGTCAAGGATGATGGATTCATCCATACACTTTCCAATGTCTAGGATTATAAAATCAACAGGGATGTAGTGGCCTTCAACCTTTACCAAGACATCCCCTACAAGTCCATAAGCCTGTTTTCGTGAATTGTCTGCCATCTCTAGTGAGATTCTTGCAGCTTGTACCTCAAGGATCCCTAGCTTCTCCATCACAAAGAGTGGCATGAGGTTTATACTTGACCCCAGGTCACACAGAGCCTTCTCAAAAGTCATGGTGCCTATGGTACAAGGTATTGAGAACTTTTCAGGATCCTGTCTCTTCTGAGGTAATCTCTGCCTAGTCAAGTCATCCAGTTCTTTGGTGAACAAGGGGGGTTCATCCTCCCAAGTCTCATTACCAAATAACTTGGCATTTAGCTTCATGATTGCTCCAAGATACTTAGCAACTTGCTCTTCAGTAATATCTTCATCCTTTTCAGAGGAAGAATACTCATCAGAGCTCATGAATGGCAGAAAGAAATTTAATGGAATCTCTATGGTCTCTGTATGAGCCTCAGATTCTCATGGTTCCTCATTAGGGAACTCCTTGGATTCCAGTGGATGTCCATTGAGGTCTTCCTCAGTGGAAATCACTGCTTTTCCCTCCTCTATGCATTCGGCCATGTGGGACGTGTTTATGGCCTTGCATTCTCTCCTTGGGTTCTCTTTTGTATTGCTTGGGAGAGTACTAGGAGGGAGTTCAGTGACTTTCTTACTCATCTGACCCACTTGTGCCTCCAAATTTCTAATAGAAGACCTTGTTTCAGTCATGAAACTTTGAGTGGTCTTAGTTAAATCAGAGATTATGGTTGCTAAGTCATATTGGCTCTGCTTAGAATTCTCTGTCTGTTGCTGGGAAGATGATGGAAAAGGTTTGCTATTGCTAAACCTATTTCTTCCACCATTACTGTTGTTGAAGCCTTGTTGAGGCCTCTGTTGGTCCTTCCATGAGAGATTTGGATGATTTCTCCATGAAGGATTATAGGTGTTTTCATAGGGTTCTCCCATGTAATTCACCTCTTCCATTGTTGGGTTCTCAGGATCGTAAGCTTCTTCTTCAGATGAAGCTTCTTTGGTACTGCCTGTTGCTGCTTGCATTCCAGACAGACTCTGAGAAATCATATTGACTTGCTGAGTCAATATTTTGTTCTGAGCCAATATGGCACTCAGAGTATCAATCTCAAGAACTCCTTTCTTCTGATTTGTCCCATTATTCACAGGATTCCTTTTAGAAGTATACATGAATTAGTTATTTGCAACTATTTCAATGAGCTCCTGAGCTTCTGCAGGCGTCTTCTTCAGATGAAGAGATCCTCCAGCAGAGCTGTCCAATGACATCTTGGACAGTTCAGACAGACCATCATAGAAGATACCTATGATGCTCCATTCTGAAAGCATGTCAGAAGGATACCTTCTAATCAATTGCTTGTATCTTTCCCAAGCTTCATAGAGGGATTCACCTTCCTTCTGTCTGAAGGTCTGGACTTCCACTCTAAGCTTACTCAATTTTTGAGGTGGAAAGAATTTGGCCAGAAAAGCACTGACCAGCTTTTCCCAAGAGTTTAGGCTTTCCTTAGGTTGTGAATCCAACCATATTCTAGCTCTGTCTCTTACAGCAAAGGGAAAAAGCGTAAGCCTGGAGACCTTAGGATCAACCCCATTGGTCTTGACAGTGTCACAGATTTGCAAGAATTCAGCTAAAAATTAATGAGAATCTTCCAATGGAAGTCCGTGAAACTTACAATTCTGTTGCATCAGAGAAACTAATTGAGGCTTAAGCTCAAAGTTGTTTGCTCCAATGGCAGGGATTGAGATACTTCTCCCATAGAAGTCGGGAGTAGGTGCAGTAAAGTCACCAAGCACCTTCCTTGCATTGTTGGCATTGTTGTTATTTTCGGCTGCCATGTCTTCTTCTTGTTTGAAAATTTTTGTTAGGTCCTCTACAGAGGTGATTTAGCTTCTCCTAGCTTTCTCTTCAAGGTCCTTTCAGGTTCAGGATCAGCTTTAATAAGAATGCCTTTGTCTTTGCTCTTGCTCATATGAAAGAGAGGAGAAGAAAGTATGGAATCCTCTATGTCACAGTATAGAGATTCTTTGAGGTGTCAGAGGAAGAGAAGAATGGAAGGATGAGGTAGAGAAGAGAGAATTCGAACGTATCAAGAGGGAGAGAGTTCGAATTGCACATTGAGGAGGAGTGTTAGTCCCTTAAATAGAAGAATATGAGAATGGGGGAAGAATTTTAAAAAAAAATTTTTAATTAAAATAAATTTTGAAAAATTGGTTGAGGATTTTCAAAAATTAAAATTGAGAAAGTAGTTAAGTGATTTTGAAAAAGATTTTGAAATTAGGAATAAAAAAGATATGATTGAAAATTATTTTTGAAAAAGATGTGGTTGAGAAGATATGATTGAGAAAATATGGTTTTAAAAAGATATGATTGACAAACAATTAAAAAGATTTGATTTTTAAAATTAATGTCTTGGCTAACAAGAAATTTAAAAGATATGATTCTAAAATTCAATTATTGAACCTTTCTTAACAAGGAAGAAATTTTTGAATCAAATCACTAATTGTTAGCAAGGATTTTCAAAAATAGTAAAAAAAATGGAAAGGATTTGATTTTGAAAAGATATGATTTGAAAAAGATTTGATTTTGAAAAATTATGAAAATTTGAAAAAGATTTGAATTAAAAACAAAATCTTCCCTCCTGTGCCCTCCTGGCGTTAAATGCCCAGAATGGTATTCATTTTGGCGTTTAACGCCCAAAATACTACCTTTTTGGGTGTTTAACGCCCAGCCAGGTACACTGGCTGGCGTTTAAACGCCAGTTTTCCTTCCTCGCTGGGCGTTTTGAACGCCCATCTTTTTCTCTGTAATTCCTCTGCTGCATGTTCTGAATCTTCAACTCTCTGTATTATTGACTTGAAAAGACATAATTTTGAAATTTTTTTTGGATTTTTAATGATGAGGAACAATCAAAATGCAACTAATCATGGAAAACTAAGATCAAATAAACAATGCATGCAAGACACCAAACTTAGAAATTTTCATATTAGAGACACTAACAAATTGAAAATGCATATGAAAAACAACAAGAGACACCACACAGGAGAGTTTAAAGATCAGAACAAGGAAATCATCAAGAACAACTTGAAGATTAATGAAGAACAAAATTCATTCATTCGAAAAATACAAGGAATTAAATAAAACATGCAGGACACCAAACTTAAAAATAAACACTAGACTCAAACAAGAAACACATATTATTTTTTATTTTTATGATTTTATTTATTATCTTTTTTTTTTGTATTTTTTTTCGAAAATTATTTGGAAAAATAAAATAAGAAATTCAAAATTCTTAATGAGAATTCCAGGAATCATGCAATGTTAGTCTAAAACTCCGGTCCAGGAATTAGACATGGCTTACTAGCCAGCCAAGCTTTCAGTGAAGGCTTCGGTCCAAAACACTAGACATGGACAATGGCCAGCCAAGCTTTAGCAGATCATTACATTCAACAGCAAGATTGATAGAAATCAACAAGCTCTTGTGATGATAAGTTAAAACCTCGGTCCAAAAGATTAGACATGGCTTTACAGCCAGCCAGACTTCAACATATCATCATGAAACTCTAGAATTCATTCTTAAAATTCTGAAGGACAGAATAGAAATTTTTTCGAAAATAAAAAATAGAAAGCTTAAAAATAAAATAAAATTACCTAATCTGAGCAACAAGATGAACCGTTAGTTGTCCAAACTCGAACAATCCCCGGCAACGGCGCCAAAAACTTGGTGCACGAAATTGTGATCTCTAAAATGGCGCCAACAACTTGGTACGCACGAATGTAATCTCAACTCTTTGTCACAACTCCGCACAACTAACCACCAAGTGCACTGGATCATCCAAGTAATAAACCTTACGTGAGTAAGGGTCGATCCCACGGAGATTGTCGGCTTGAAGCAAGCTATGGTCATCTTGTAAATCTCAGTCAGACAGATTCAAATGGTTATGGGATTTTGATGATTAAAATATAAATAAAATATAAAATAGGATAGAAATACTTATGTAATTCATTGGTGGAAATTTCAGATAAGCGTATGGAGATGCTTTGCTCCTTCTGAATCTCTGCTTTCCTGCTGCCTTCATTCAATCATTCATACTCCTTTCCATGACAAGCTGTATGTTGGGGGATCACCGTTGTCAATGGCTACCATCCGTCCTCTTAGTGAAAATGGTCCAAATGCGCTGTCACCGCACGGCTAATCATCTGTCGATTCTCGATCATGTTGGAATAGGATCCATTGATCCTTTTGCGTCTGTCACTATGCCCAACACTCGCGAGTTTGAAGCTTGTCACAGTCATCCCTTCCCAGATCCTACTCGAAATACCACAGACAAGGTTTAGACTTTCCGGATCTCAGGAATGGCCGCCAATAATTCTAGCCTATACCACGAAGGTTTTAATCTTAGATTAGAAACCCAAGAGATACACATTAAAGCTTGTTTGCATGTAGAACGGAAGTGGTTGTCAGGCACGCGTTCATAGGTGAGAATGGTGATGAGTGTCACATAATCATCATATTCATCATGTTCTTGTGTGCGAATGAATATCTTAGAGAAGAAATAGGCTTGAGTTGAATAGAAAAACAATAGTACTTTGCATTAATTCATAAGGAACAGCAGAGCTCCACACCTTAATCTATGGGGTGTAGAAACTCCACCGTTAAAAATACATAAGTGAAAGGTCTAGGCATGGCCGTGAGGCCAGCCTCCATTGTCTAAACGTTCCCAAGATGGTCAAAAGACCAAAAATGATCCAAAGATGAAAAGATAATAGCAAAAGGTCCTATTTATAGAGAACTAGTAACCTAGGGTTTACAGAAATAAGTAAATAATGCAGAAATCCATTTCCGGGCCCACATGGTGTGTGCTTGGGTTGAGAGTTGAAGCTTTCATATGTAAAGACTTTTCTTGGAGTTAAACACTAGCTTTGGTGCCAGTTTGGGCGTTTAACTCCAGCTTTTATGCCAGTTCTGGCGTTTTGATGCCAGAATTTTTATACTGACTTAGAACGCCGGTTTGGACCATAAAATCTCAAGCAAAGTATAGACTATTATATATTGCTGGAAAGCCCAGGATGTCTACTTTCCAACGCAATTGAGAGCGCGCAAATTGGGCTTTTGTAGCTCCAGAAACTCCACTTCGAGTGCAGGGAGGTCAGAATCCAACAGCATCTGTAGTCCTTTTTCAGCCTCTGAATCAAATTTTTACTCAGGTCCCTTAATTTCAGTCAGAAAATACCTGAAATCACAGAAAAATACACAAACTCATAGTAAAGTCCAGAAATGTGAATTTTGAATAAAAACTAATAAAAATATACTAAAAAGTAATTAAAACATACTGAAAACTACCTAAAAACAATGCCAAAAAGCGTATAAATTATCCGCTCATCAACCTGCTGGGTCAAGATCTTATTCTGGTGGATATTGTTGTTTTGCCAACCCCTAGGCATTTTCTATTTGGGGCCTTCCTCTTTGGTGGATGGTGTACATCCAACACCAAACTTATGTTTGGTCTTAGGAGGGATTGAGTTGATTTCAATCAAGGGGGGAGGCCTGAATGCTGAATCTTTTATGTAAGTGCCTCCCTTGAGAACCTTCTTTTCAGAATTGCTGCCTTTTAAATAGGCCACATAGGGGGTTTTCTTCTCCAATACCTCTACAAAAGAGATATTGAGTTGCAGCTTCTTGGAGGTTACTAAGAGATGATTCAGTTGCTCATCTTCAGGCTCTCTCTGCATGTCAATGAGAAGTGGCTCTTGGGGATCTTTCATCTCTGTAAGGGCGTGCTCAATGGCATCCTCAAGATCCTCCTGGTTCTCGATTGCCTTCAGTCCCTTAGTAGTAGGCTCCTGAGGTTCGGCCTCCTTGGTGAAGACTACTGTCTCATCTTCTTTTAAGGTCTCCTTTCCAGAGAGCATCAGACTCTATGTGAAGGCCCTACAGGGATGCACCTCCTCAAACAACTCAGTGGGGGAAGTATTAACCAGCTCAGGTGTCCACTGGTCGTAGGTGTAAGTGTCTCCTTGAGGGTGGTCACCACCCATAGCACTAGGATCACTATAACTCTCAGCAGGGGGTGCGGTTATAGTTTTCCTGTCTAGAACTTCTGTCCCGACTGGGGTCTGAACATTTGTTACTAACTTAGCCAATCTTTGCGAAGGAGAAAACCTGTTCAGAAATTTGTTAACAACCTTATCCTAGTTGTTCACACTTCCCTTGGGTACATTATACCACCAATCTTTTGCTCGATCTCTCAGCGCAAATGGGAACAGTTTTAGCTTGTGGAATTTAGGGTCCACTCTATTGGTGTCTGCAGTGTCACAGAACTGTAGGAAGTCAGAGATGAATTTACTGGGGTCTTCTTGTGGGTGTCTGTGAAATCGGAACTTCTGCAACACTAGGGCGATCATTTGTGGGTTGATTTCAAAGTTGTTAACTCCAATGGCAGGTATAGAGATACTTCTGCCATAGAACTCATAGGAGTAGTCACCAAGAACCTTTCTCGCCTCTCCTTCATGTTCGGCCATGTCTTCAGCTTCTTTCTCAAAATTTTTTGAAAGGTTTCTTCCGGAGTGTTGTGCTTTAATTTGTTGTAAGCTTCTCCTTAAATTCCTTTCAGGTTCAGGATCAAGATTAAAGAGAGGTTCTTTATCCCTGTTCTTGGTCATAAACAAGAAAAGAAAGAAAAGAAAGAAAGGAAGCTTCTATGTCTGATTTGAGTATAGAAAGCTTCCAGTGAGATGTGAAGAAAGAAGAGGAAGATAGAAAAGTGAAGATGAAAGAAGAGAGACGAGAAGAGTTCGAATAAATAGAAGTAAATAGGAGAAATAGAAAAGATAAATAAGAATTAAAATTTTTTGTTTTTGTTTTATTTATTTATTAATTTCAAAAATTAAGGTTAATTAATTAAAAAGAATTGAAAATTAGTTATTGATTTTCGAAAAAGAAGAGAGAGATATAAAAGGGAATTTTCGAAAATTAGGAGAGAGAAGAATTAGTTAGGAAGTTTTGAAAAAGAAGAAAGAGAAGATAAGTAACTAATTAAGAAAGATTTGAAAATAAGATAAGACATAAGATTAGAAAAGATTTCAATTTTAAAAATTGAAATTAGAAAAGATAAGATAAGAAACTAAAAAGATTTGAAAAAGATTTGATTTTAAAATTTGAAATTAGAAAAGATTTGAAAAAAATTTAAAAGAAAGATAAGATTTGAATTTTGAAATTTGAAATTTGAAATTTAAATTTTGAAATTTTAAATTTTGAATTTTGAAAAAGTCAACAAGATAAGATAAAGATTTGAAAAAGATTTGAATTTTGAAAAGGTTTGATTTTGAAATTTGAAATTTGAAATTTTGAAAATTGAATTTTAAAATTTGAATTTGAAATAAGATAAGATAAGATTTATGAATTTTAAATTTTGAATTTTTGAATTTTAAAGAAAGATAAAAAGATAAGATAAGATTTTGAAAAAGATAAGATTTTTGAAAAGATTTGATTTTGAAAAGATGTGAATTTTGAAATTTAAAACTAAGATAAGATAAGATAAGATAAATGATTTGAAATAAAATCTGAATTTTTAATTAAAATTTTTGAAAATTTAATTAAAAGATAAGAAAAGATATATTTTTCTTTTGATTTTTGAATTTAATGAGGAAAAAGAAAAACAATAAAAAACACCAAACTTAAATTTTTAGATCTAACGGGAGGGTGTGCAAAATTTAACAAGAAAAACACAAAGAGATACCAAACTTAAAAATTTTAAGATCAAAACAAAAAGAAAAACAAGAAAACTTTGAAGATCAAGAAGAACACCAAGAACAAAACTCAAAAAATTCAAAGAACACAAGAACATGCAAAAACACCAAACTTAAAATTTTTGAAAACCAAACACAAAATTTTCGAAAATTATAAAAGAAAAACACAAGAAGACACCAAACTTAAAGATTGACACAAGATTCAAACAAAGAAATTATTTTTGAAAATTTTTTGAAACAAAGACTTAAAGAATTCGAAAATTTCAACAAGAACAGAAACAAAAGACTCAAACCAAAAAACAAAGATTAAACAAAGAAAAGAATTTTTTTTTAAAAAAGTTTTTAATTTTTTCGAAAATAAAGAAGAAGAAAATAAAAAGAAAAGCTAACAAAATTAAAGACAATACCTGATCTAGGGAACAAGATAATCCGTCAGTTGTCCAAACTCGAACAATCCCCGACAACGGCGCCAAAAACTTGGTGCATGAATCCCCACGCTTTGTACAACTAAACCAGCAAGTGCACTGGGTCGTTCAAGTAATACCTGAATGAGTCAGGGTCGATCCCACGAGGATTGTGGTTTGAAGCAAGCGTATGGTTATGTTGCAGATCTTAGTCAGGCGGATAGAAGAGTTGTTGGATTTGAATGTATAAAAGGGAAAAAAGTGTATAAAATACTTTGTGAATTAAATTATAATCAGGGATAGGAAGATGGTTAAGGCAAGGAGATGCTTTGTCCTTCTGGATTAACTCTGGTATTACTGTCTTCTTCAATTATCAATGATTTCTTCTATGGCAGGCTGTATGTGATCAACACCATATGGCCGCGGTCGCCAATCTTCTCTGCTTTAGATCAAAACACCATATGGCCGCAGTCATCCAATATGAACGGGGTTGAAGCTCTAGCAGTCTATTTCCTTGGTGATCCTACTCAAAACGCCACAGACAAGGTCGAATCTTCCGGATCAGAGAATACTGCGCCTTTGGGTTCTAGCCTCTACCATAGACACCCTAATCTCTCCATACCTCGGCTGAAATGGTGTCTCGAGAAGTCCCCAACGAAGTCATGGATTAGCCGTCTAAGAGATGTATAATCAAGCTGGCGGTTCAATACTTTCTAGTCACGTATTCACACGAACCTAAGAAGACATGGGTGGTTGTCAGGCACACAGTCTTAGTATGAGGAATGGAGTTAATTGTCACGGATCATCCCATTCATCATGTTGAAGAACGAATATACATCTTAGAATTGAATCACACACGGATTGAAGAGAATCAGTAATACTTTTATTAATTCATAGAACTCAGCAGGGCTCCTCCCCTCAACCTAGGAGGTTTAGAAACTCATACTGATAGAAAATACAATGATAAATAAAATATGGTGTGCGTCCCTTCATGAGAGGTGTAAAAGTTCTTTAGATACTAAACTAATAACTAAGGATTACATAAGAAATGGTAAAATAGTCTTTAAATCCACTTCTGGGGCCCACTTGGTGAGTGTTTGGGCTGAGTTTTGATGAGATCCACGTGCTAGGAGGCCTCTAGGGCGTTGAACGCTGGCTAGGGGGTCCTCTTTGGGCGTTTGGACGCTGGTCTCCTCCTTTGGGCGCTGGACGCTTGGAATGGGGGCAGGATGCTGGCGTTGAATGCCAGTTTTGGACCTTCTATTCTGAGACAAAGTATGGTCTATTATATATTGCTGGAAAGCTATGGAAGTCAGCTTTCTATAGCCATTGAGAACGCTCCATTTGGACTTCAATAGCTCGAGAAACGCTCTTCCGAATGCAAGGAGGGCAGATCCAAACAACATATATAGTGATTTCTCTGTCTCTGAATCAGACTTTTACTCCAGCTCCTCAATTTCAGCCAGAAAATACCTGAAATTATACAAAAACATAAAAACTCAAAGTAGAATCTAAAAATATGAATTTAACACTAAAACCTATAAAAACTTAATAAAAATCAAACAAAACACGCTAAAAACTATATGAAAACAATGCCAAAAAGCGTATAAAATATCTGCTCTTCACCCCTATAACGGAACATCTTTGGTTTGAAACCGAAAAAGTCTTGGAAAAGTATCTTTTAGAGTACCACTTTATAGCCAGATGTCCTCCCAAAACCAAATCCTTCTACCGTCTCCTAGTTCCATAAACAAACCTCTAATCAATTTTTTCCTTAAGTGATGTTCATCGATTTATAACTGACATATATCCTTCGAATGACCCATTTATAGGTATCGGTTGACTAGTTAGCATCTCTGAAGAATTCAAGTTATTGCATGAACACACAATCTTTTTCTATAATGGACAATCTTCTTTCGAGAATTGCCACCACCACTTAAACAAAAGAGACGTATTTTGAATCACCATATCACCAATGGTATCCCAGTTTTCCTATCCTCCTTACTCCACAAGAAACTCCTCTGCAATGAAATTAGCTTCTTCACCACAGATTTAGGCATCTTGTATAAACTAAGATAATACATAGGCAGGCTATTAAAAACAGACTTAATTAGAACCAACCTACCAGCTTTATTAAGAGTTTTCGCTTTCCACATGCTAAGCTTTGCTTCCACCTTGTTTATCATTGATTTCCAAGTCTTGGCAAGTCTTGGATTCGCTCCTACAGAGATACTAAGATATTTTACTAGTAATGATGCGTTCTTGCATCCTAACAACCTTCACATCTTTCGTGTCCATTCATGCCCACAATTAACCAGAATCAGGCTAGACTTATCAGAATTAATACTCAACTCTGATATCATCTCAAAACATCTCAACAGCCTTTTGTAGTTCCTGATAGTTTTCTCATGTGGAGAGTAGAACAGAATAGTATCATCTGTAAATTGAAGATGGGACAATTTAATATTATCCCTTCCAAGCATCAGAGGGAAAATACGCACATTCCTTACTGCCTCCCCAACCATATGATATAGCACATCCACCACAAGCACTAATAAAAATGGAACTGTCAGAACCTTTAGCTTCTCAGTAAAATGAACATCCCCTAAACCCCTCCATTCCTCCTTTACCATTCTTAGAAAACTTTCATGTGTGAACTAAGAATCTAAACTCTAAAAAGTTCTCGAACCCTCTCCTACCCTAGTATCCTCCACAACCAACAAGCAACTCCTCTAACCACTCCAAGCTCACCGGCACTTTATCAATACGACTATATGACTAACCCCTGAACCATGTAAATAGACGATCATTTAGCACCAGATCCACCAATTCTGTATCATGAACCCAAGTTTTAAACTCTTCTGCAGAAGCGATCAACATGGTAGCTCCTTTCCTTTCCTTCACTCGTAGATATTCATTAAAAATCACCCATATAGTTAAAAGGTACTTGACATATTCCTGACGAAAAACTCAATTCTTCCCATACAATTAACTTTTCTTTCCTCACATGCGCACCATATACCAGACAAAAAGCACAATTAAAATTATGTTTTATCAACACTCCTTCAATACACAGCCATCTAACCCCTTTTTAACAATTACTTATCCTAAACCATCCCATCCCACATTAATACAAACCACCAGAAGCACCTTTTGAGCCCACAAATTCCCAGCATACTGCATCACTCTCCCATATTTAGGTCACATCAAATTTAGTCACCACCTCTTTTTTTGTCTCTATCAACCCCAATATATTCAAGTTATATTAATTTTCTTCTAAATTTTTTTATCATACTCAATTTTTCAACACCCTCAACCCCCTAACATTTCATGAATAAAAATCATTTAAAATCATTATTACACACCTTTTTCCATTTTTCAGGCAACTTCTCCGTACTTTTTCCTTATGTTTTGCTTGTCTTCTTTTTTGTGCAATCTTCTTATTCTGTGCTTGAAGGATAGCCATGATATCATCTTCATCATTGTACTGCACCGCTCCAAATTCCACTACCAAATTACAAGCCTCCCAATTTTCATTCATGTCCTCCTCCCATTGATTCTATTTTGCTACAGATTCAGCTTCACTTCCTTCAACATTACCCTTCACAACCAAAGTGGTGCCACCACTCATCCTCCCGAAATCCCTATGCAACCGTCGTTGTCTTTTGTCGTCACCGAAGAGGAGATTGAATGTGTCTTATCTCCGATAGTTGCACCGTTAGCCTCCCGACAACCAACATTCTCTGTCGCGGCTAACTCCTTCGGACGCTCGTCAACTAGTTCAAGCCACGGCATCAACGAGATGCACCGAGCCATAGCTGGCCGCACATCACCATTGAAGATCACTAATGTGCAGTCGTTGTTGTTACTGCTATCCAGAGAAGAACTCTGTTGCTCCATTGATTGTGAAACCCGGTCCACACCCAACCAAGCCTTCCCTCCAACACCTGAGCTTTTATTTTGTTGGCCCAATACACACTTACAAGTGACATTATGATGCCCAGCTTTCTTGGGCTTACTAGCACCCAAAAGCCCTTTATTGTTGCTTGTTATTTCCATCTCAGCCATTACACGGCTTGAATCATATTTTCAAGATACTATTTTTTTCGAATAATCATCAGCACTAACTATATGAGATCCCACTAAATCAGCCTTTTTGTAGGTGATTTAATTGCAGATTGCACCATTCGCTGATTTGAATGAAATTTACTCCACTCATTCAAACCATCGTATAGAATTACTACCCTGCCCTTGATCTGTTCTTCCTCCCTAGCCTCCTACATCACCAACTCCGCCGCTGCATCCCATCCCGGCAACAACAATGTTCTCTTGCTGCCACCATCTTCCCTGCTACTAGATTTACGTAATGCGATTCTACTAGCAATCTCCCGTTTAATACCTTCCACAGAGTCCATATTCAAGAACCGCGTTGAGTCATAGACCTACGTGCCAACTTCCTTGACAAACACATCGAATCCACTTGTACCTAATATGACGTGTATCCATTCGTTAATAACATCCAACATGAATGTGTCAATTAGAATTCGTCCATCACTAAACAATAAACAAGATTTTGCTACTTCGTCACACTTTACAACCTCCCCCCCATTGTTCACCAATCGTTCGAAAAGTATCTTCTGATCAAGCATGTAGTCGTACCCCAAAGCACTCCAACCACACCTTCTTACTGTCACTGTGCTCGTTCTTCTCCCATCTTCACACGCTATGAAAATTTTCAATAGGTCATTCATTTTGAAAATGAGTGCCTTTTCTATATTTCAAAGGCTATCAAAAGTCCACAGAGCTTTGTACGCTCCCATCTTACAAACTTGAATCACATTAGGCCATTCCTTGCGTACCCTATCATTCAACTTGCCAAAGTCTATAGCCTTTGTCGTTCCACCAATTATACCCTTTTGTAACTAGTGCAAATTATCTCTTACCACTGAAACTTCGACCAACTTTGTCCAACCATTCCCATGTGAATCCGTCATGTTTTCTGCCTTATTCCTTAATACAACACGTCCTACACCTGGTGAAGGATTTTTGCTACTTTCTAATCTTTTGTCATCAGTGTGTTCCTTACAAATATTAACTTCCTTCTTCTCTTGAATTCCATCACCCCTCCTATATTTAGCCTCTCCCACATAGACTTCATTTTCTCTCAAAGTCATACGATTCATTTCTTCAATTGCCTTCAGAGCTCATCCCTTAGTGGTATATTGTACAAAGGAAAATAAATAGATCTTTTCATTCCTCTGCTTCCGTGATAGATATATGCCATTAATCTGCCCCGTACAACCAAACAAACTAGATAATTATTTTTTCAAAATATCTTCCGGTAAGTTATCCACAAAGACAGTGAATAATTCCTTCTCCAGTCGATGATACTCCTTTCGGTTTCAAACCCTTTGATTCTTTCCAAGGGGTTGTCATTGCCTATCTCTAACCCACCCGGTGTTTCTCCACCCCCTCTCTCTCACTCTCTCTCTCGCTCTCTACCTCTTATCGTTTATTTTTCTATTTAACTTTAAACCCTCCTACAACTTAGTGAGTTACTTGAAAAATTAATAGAGTTATTTGTTATTTATTTATGATATTTTGTCTCTTGGATTAATTTATCTGCTTAACCACAAGTAGTTGATTTAATAGTTAATTTTGATGTGATGTATTGTGTCGCTTGGATTAATCGTGACTTGGCTCACACACAAGCCATATGTAGCCAATTCATTAATTTGATTCTGATGTGCCACGTTATTAATTGAGTTAATACTAGTTAATTTAGTAATTAATTTAACAGTGATATGATACTTGGAATGACTTTAGCAGTTGTTCGGTATGTCGGATACCGGACGGATCGGGTGGGTATCCCGGTCAACAAGGGGGAAATCGTCTGGACGTACGTCTCCGGGTAGGAGGGTAAGCGAGGTCCCGAGCTCTTCAGATGTGGAAGGGGGGTGTCACCTGCAAAGACACTCCGACACCCAAATCAGTGAAGTGTGCAGGCAAAAAAGGGGGTGATTGGTATGTGACGTACCTTGGGGAAAGGGTAGCTCCTTCCCCATATATACTGTGTCAGAGGTGGGCCCTGCAGGGACAGGCCCACCTTCTTTGAGGCCTCCCTTGCACAGCTGTGGCGAAGCTGTCAGGAACGCGTGTTCGGGTCAGAATCTGAGCGTTTCACCCCCGACCGTTCGGGTCGGGTGCTGCTCGGGTCGGGCCGGCCCGTAAACTGCTTGGGCCAGGCCATAACAGTGCCCCTGACGCGCCAGTAATGACCGTGAGGATAGTTGGTGGCGCGTTATCTCCTTTCTCGTGTGGCGTCGCTAGGCCGGCCGTCCGTTGGGTGGACGTGCCTCTTGTGCGCGTGTCTGTTCGTTGTTGGAACGACCGTTTATCGCCTCGTTCTTCGCGCAGGGCATTTAATGCTCATAATGGGCTGGAAAATCCCGTATGCAAAGACTATTTTGCCCTCAGGTCTTTCGCGCTTCCTGGGTGGCAGTTTTAAATAGTTTTGCTTTGATATTTCCCTTTACACTCTTGCTCCTACTTTCTCATTCTTCTTTACCCAGAAAATCCCACAGCATCCCAGAGCTTCGTTCTAGCATCTCTGTGCATATTTCCTCCTTCCTTTTCAGTTGTCGCAACCGATTCAGGTAATCTTTGATCCTCTCTCTTTTCTGCTTTATTGTCGTACGTTTACTACTTGCATTAGCTCCATGTTCTTGCTGTTTTTATTTGATCCTTGTTGCTAGATGGCTTTCTAGTGCCAAGTAAATGCGTTAGGGGAGGGGTACCATTCCAGGGTAGGCTTTTAGGTGGCTTGCATGATAGGTATAGCTTTAGCCATGCTTGGTCTTAACTGTTGAATAGGATGGACATAGTTTCTGGGTTTTTCCTGGACTCCCGACCTCATAGACTAATAGAGTGGTACCCCCACTATGGGTATGCCTCGCGTCATTTTTCAGGCTTCTGCTTCGGCCGTGAACTATGACTCCTATGCTTGGATGACCTCCGATGTGAAGGACTCGCCGAATTAGATAGATCTGGAGGAGTTGACGGAGTTTCGACAAGCCGGGTATCTGTGCGGGGGGACAGACGAGGAGGCCAATTATGACTTCTTCGTTCCTGCCCCCATGAGCGGCTGTATGAGATTAATTTTTGCTTGCCCCGGGTTGCTGTCTGGATTTGGTTTTACAAAGCCATGTTCACCCAGGTTGGCGTTCGCATACCGTTTTCCGACTTTCAGATGTCACTTCTTAATCGGATATCCGTGTCGCCGTCGCAGCTTCATCAGAACAGTTGGGCTTCTATCCGCTGTTTCGAGATGGTTTGTGAATATCTTGAGTTGCCGGTGTCGGTGGATGTCTTTCTCTTTTTCTTCAACCTTACCAACCCTTCCAAACAAGGGAAAGCGAGGAAAGGGTTCCTGTCTTTCCAATCTGCCCAAGGTCGGAGGGTATTTGGCTTGTTCGAGGACTCCTATCATGGGTTCAAAGACAAATATTTCAAAGTTCGTCCCGTCAAAGGTCGCCATCCCTTTTGGTTGTCGCTAGAAGGAGAACGCCTCATCCCGACGTATTGGAGCTTCGGGGCGGGGTCTAACACCTTCATTAAGGTGACCTACAGGGGGATGTCCCCTGTAAACAAGAGAATTGTCGATGTGTTGTTTGCAATTTTTGGAAGGAACCCTGTGAACCCCTACCTCCTTATGGGTGAACGGGAGGCCGACAGGAATTATATTTGTGAGCTGTTTTGTCTTGTACTTTTGCCTCGTTTATTATTTAATTTGCTCTTGCCGACTTCACGACTAACGTATTTGTTTCTCTATTGTAGTGGAGATGTCTGCTTCGGTAACCGGGCTCGAAAGTTTAGTCAAGACCTTCTTGGAGGATAGCGACGAGGAGAAGGCTGACGAGAAGGATGCCGGGAAGTCGGAAGGCCCTACCGAGGAGAAGAAGAATCAAGCTGTACCTTCTCCACGGGACGCCGAGATGTCTGATAAGAACTCTGTCAGGGTGCGAATTTCTCCCGTTCTCGATGAGGCGGCCGTTGTTGGGCACTCGTCTCCTTCTTGTCAAGAGGATGATGACTTGAAACTTATCCCCACTCCTAAGAGGCGAAGGGCATCCTCCAGCCCGGAAGGAACCCTTACCGTGATGGAGAGGAATTTTAACGCTGCCGCCTTCCTTGACTCCCAGCTGATACCTGGCACGGAGGAACACTTCCATGGCTCCAAATTGGCAGGCTAGGCAAGGTGGATGTATCGTACTCTGCTCCGCGGGGCTGTGATAGCTCGGAAAGCCGAGTTTGAGTTGTCGGGGATGCAGGCGCTTCGGAGGAAACTTGGGTCTTCTGTCAAGGCGAACAACGATTTCAAAGTTCAAGTCGAGTCGCTCCAGGGGCAGCTGTCTGAGGCAGGGGAGAACTCAAGGCTGCTGAGGAGAAAGCTGCCTCTGCTGAGGAGAAGTTGAAAACCTCTGATGAGATGTGTCCCATTAGGTCGAGCGGGAGATGACTCTTGAGAGCCAGTTGAATACCGCGCAGGCTCGGGTGGCTGCCTTGGAAAAGGAACGTGACCAGGCCGTCTCGTCGGCTAGAACCGCTCAAGCCGAGGTCAAAGAGCTTAAGAGGAAGCACAAGGCGACCAAGGAGCAAAGAAAGAACGCGATCTTCATGACTGAGGAGGCTCTTAAGGCTCAGGTGAAGATCGTGGTCCCAGACTTCGATACGTCGGCTATTGAGGTCTTCAAAACGATTCAGGACGGCAAGATTGTTGACATGCCCCGAAAATGAACTCTTGTAACTTCGGTTTTTGTATGGATTTGTTGAAAACTTTGTTGCAACTATTAATTTTTATACTTTAGTGGTCGTCTGGTCGGCTTATGGTTATTGCCTAGTCTTGCTTGGTAGCATTTTCGTTTTTGTTATCGTCTTTCCGGTGTAGACTTATTGTGTGTCCGTTTTTGTTACCGTCTTTTCGATGTGGACTTATTGTTTGTGTCCGTTTTGCCGATTATGTTGGTAACTCGATTGAAATCGTCATGGTCTTATTATCACGGCCGTTTGTTATGGCTATGGCTCAGTTGGCTCCCGGGGTGATCAGTCCCGGGTTGCCATTTAAGAACGCGATGGTGTGGGATACATATCGGGTGATAGTAGATGAAAGAATTCAGATAAGTAAAAAGTAGTCGTTAGCTAGACAAATCCATGAACATGGTAGGCGTTTGATAAAAGTAAATCACTGGAATTTAACATTTGATAAAAGTAAACATCTATCTAGCTCGCCGGGCCGCTTGGCCGGTGTGCCCAAGCTACGAGTAGAATCTCCTCAAGTTACCTGCATTCCATGTTCTCGGGATTTCTTTGCCGTCGAGTCTTTCCAGCTTGTAGGCGCCTTTGCCAAGCACCTCTTTGATTCTGTAGGGACCTTCCCAATTTGCCGCCAGCTTTCCTTCTCCTGGTGTCAGCAGCCCTATGTCGTTGCGTCGCAAAACGAGGTCATTCTGTTCAAACTCCCTTCTGAGCACTTTGGTGTTGTAGCGCAGCGCCATTCTTTGTTTTAGTGTTGCTTCCGACAAGTGAGCCATTTCCCTGGCCTCATCCACTGGGTCCTTCTCAACTGCCTCTTCCACTCCTTACAGAAGTAACCGCGGGCTCGGCTCACCGATTTCCACTGATATCATCGCGTCGACCCCGTATGTTAGGCGGAAGGAAGTTTCGCCTGTGGAGCTTTGCTCGGTTGTGCGGTAGGACCATAGAACGGAGGCAAATTCGTCGGCCCAAGCCCCCTTTTTGCTGTCTAGCCGTTTCTTGAGGCCTAGCAAGATGATTTTGTTTGCGGATTCTACCTGCCCATTCATCTGGGTTGCTCTACCGAGGAGAACTTCTGCTTTACACCCAGGCCGGTAAAGAATTCTGTGAATTTCTTGTCGGTGAATTACGTCCCGTTGTCCGAGATGACAACTTCTGGGATGCCGAACCGTGTTATCACCTGCCTCCACATGAACTTTCTGCAGTTGGCTGATGATATGCTGGCCAGCGGTTCAGCCTCTATCCATTTTGTGTAGTAGTCAACGGCAACTATGAGGTATTTGACTTGTCCGGGGCCGACCGGGAAGGGTCCCAGTAGGTCGATCCCCCATTGTGCGAAAAGTCGGGGGGACGTCAGCAGACTCAACTCAGAAGCCGGTGCTCTGTGGAAGTTGGCGTTCTCTTGACACTTGTGACATTTTCTCACAAAATCCCTGGAGTCTTTCATCATTGATGGCCAGTAATATCCAGCTCGGATGAGCTTCCTTGCTAGGGTTTGCCCCTGATGTGGGGGCCGCAGCATCCCTCATGGACTTCTTTAAGTACGTAGTCCGTCTGATCGGGATGCAGGCACTTCAATAGAGGTTGGCTGAGTCCCTTTCTGAACAGTTGTCCCTGTATGGTCGCATATTTGGCTGCCTCCCTCCTTAACGTTTTGGCTGCTTTCTCATCGTCAGGTAGTTTGTCGTGTTTCAGGAAGTTTGTGATGGGGTCCAACCAGGAGGGGCTTGATTTTGCCAAATGTAGGGCAACCGTTGGCTCCTTTACCATGCCCTGGATGAGAGACCGGTTGTCCGCTCCCGGCTTTATGCTTGCTAGCTTAGATAGGAGGTCTGCCCGTGTGTTCCTCTCCCTCGGAATGTGTTAGACCGTGACCTCCTGGAACTGCCTGGTCAATTCTCTAACCTTTTCTAAATACTTTTGCAGCAGTGGGTCTCTGGCTTGATAGCTTCTGTTCACTTATGAGGTAACGACCTGTGAGTCGCTGCACACTTCCAGTCTTGTCGCCCCGACTTCCCGGGCTAGGGCTAGTCCACCCAAGAAGGCTTCGTATTCCGCTTGGTTGTTCGATACGGGGAATTCGAACTTGGTCGACTGCTCGTATATGACCCCAGTCGGGCTCTCTAAGATGACCCCTGCACCCCCGGACGTTTGGTTGGAGGCCCCGTCTACATGGAGCCTCCACCGTGTGCCCGTTTCCTCAGGTAGGTCCCCTGTTACCTCTACTAGGAAATCTGCCATCGCCTGCGCCTTGATCGCATGTCGGGGCTCATACTGCAAGTCATATTGGGAGAGCTCGATGGCCCAGGTCATTATCCTTCCTGCCAAATCAGGTTTTTGGAGCACTTGGCGAATCGCTTGGTCTGTTCTCACGACGACACGGTGGCCCTGAAAGTATTGTCTCAGCCTTCGGGAGGAGGTTAGGAGCATCAGCGCCAGTTTCTCCAGTTTGCTATACCTCAGCTCTGCTCCTTGTAGCGCCCTGCTTACGAAGTAGATCGGTTGCTGAGCCTTCCCTTCTTCTCGTACCAGTACCGCTGCAAGCGCTTCCTCCGTTACGGCTAGGTAGAGGTAGAGTAGTTCTCCGGCCTTAGGCTTCCCGAGAACCGGAGGTGTTGCTAGGATTTCTTTGAAGTGGTTGAATGCTTCCTCACATGCAGGAGTCCATTCGAATGCTATCCCCTTTTTCATCAGATTGAAGAAAGGCAGGGCTTTTGCTGCCAATGCGCCGAGAAAACGGGATAACGCAGTCAACCTTTTTGCCAATCGCTGGACGTCTTTGATACAACCCGGGCTCTTCATCCGGAGGATCGCTTGGCACTTTTCAGAGTTGGCTTCTACCCCTCTTTGGGTTATCATGAACCCTAGGAACTTTCCGGCCTCCATGGCAAAGGCGCACTTGAGCGGGTTGAGCCTCATGCCGTGTTGCCGGAGGGACGCGAACACGCCCCCCTTTCTTGTGACATCTTCCTTCTCCTTTGGGCCACTGGTTGGGCTTCCAGCTTGACGGCCAGACAATGTGACATGAGTTGGGGATCTATCCCCGGCATGTCGGCTGGCGTCCAAGCGAACAAGTCGGCATTGGCTCTGATCATCTCCATCAAAGGTTCCTTCAATTCATGGGGGAGATTTCTGTTTATGAATGTGAACTTTTCCTCCGCGTTCCCAACCCTAAATTTTTCCAGGTCCCCTTCTGGCTCGGGCCTGGGCTTGTCATCTACTCTGGCATCCAGGTCGGCGAGGAACACCCCTGATGCTTCTTTGGATTTTTTCCTCAAGGAGAGGCTGGTGTGGTCGCAGGTGACTGCCGTTTCCAAGTCTCATCTAATGGATCCTATGGATCCGTCATCAGTAAAAAACTTCATTACGAGCAGTTTTGTACTGATCGCTGCTCCAAGGTTATTGATGGTTTTCCTCCCCAGGATGATGTTGTAGGCTGTGGAATCCCGCAAAACTACAAAATCTGCCATTATTGTCCTTCGCTTCTGTCCTTGTCCCACGGAGGTCGGGAGGGAGATAATCCCATCCGACTTGATGAAGTGGTCGCCCAACCCTACCACACCGTGCTGGTGGGTCGCTAGGTCGGCGTCACGCAATCCCAAGGCATCAAATACGTTGCAGAACATGATGTTTGAGTCTGCCCCTGTATCCACGAGGATCCGTTTGACGAGACCGGTTCCAACTCTGGCCGTGATGACCATGGGGGGACTTTCCAGGACCTCGTCAAACCATTGGTCTTCTGGACCAAAGGAGATGGATGGGAGCCTCTGGAAACTTCTCGCATATGAAGAGGAGACTGCCAGGACTTTGGCGTCTTTCTTCTGTGCCGATCTCGACCTCGGGGCCGAATTCCTCGCCGTTACTACGTTCACCACCGTGAGACCGTGGTCGTCTCCCTCCGGTTCTTGGCGTTGCCTTGTCACCTGAGACCTGTCCTCGCCCTCGTGGTCACGATTCCGTCTCCTCGGCTCTCTAATGAGGTGGGAGAATTCAGCAAGCTTCCCGTCCCTAATTGCTTGCTCTAGCGTATCCTTTAGGTCGAAACAGTCTTGGGTCTTGTGCCCGTATCCCTTGTGATATTCGCAATAAAGGCTTTTGTTTCCCCCTGTTTGATCCTTCAGAGGTCGGGGTTTCGACAGTATTCCCTTCTCGGCTATCTGTTGGTAAACTTCCATGATCGGTGCCGTGAGGGGGTGTAATTAGTGAACTTTCCGACTCGGGGAAATGACCTTGGTGCCTTACTCGGGCCGCCGTCCCTGGTGTTTTCCTTTTGTCTTTCTCTGCTCTCGTGGTGCCGGGTTTCGTTGTAGGAGGGTTGCCGTTTGTTGGCATCCACGACCCGGCTGACTTCCTCATCATTAATGTACTCCTTAGCTACACATTGGATCTCCTGCATACTCCACACCGGTTTCGTGGTAAGGTGCTTTTTGAAGTCCTCGTTCAGGAGTCCGTTCGTCAAGCACAAGCTTGCAACTGAGTCTGTCAACCCATCGATTTCCAGGCACTCATCGTTGAATCTGTCTAGGTATTTCTTGGTTGACTCGTCGGGTCGCTAAATCACCCCAAGCAGGTTAATTGGGTGCTTCGCCTTTGCGATTCTGGTCGTGAATTGGGCTAAGAAGGCATGGCTGATGTCCGCGAAGCCGGTCACCGAGCCCTGCGGGAGGTTATTGAACCACCGTATTGCAGGCCCTGCCAGGGTGACCGGGAAAGCGTGACACCTTACCTCATCTCCCACTCCCTCCAGGTTCATCCAGCGGATCTTGCGTTCCATCGTATCTCATGTCCGTTGGCTTGTCAAAGTGTTTTGGCAGCTGGACCTCGAGTATGGAACGATGAAATGGGGTCGCTCCCATTATCACAGGTCCCCGCATTCTCGTCGTTCTCCCTTCATCATCCTCCCGACGAGCGTCTTCGGTTCCGTGATCTGTAGTACGCCGCCTCTCACGTCTGGCATAAATGACGGGGTCATGGTGTCTTCTCGTGCGTCCTCTTTTCCCAGCGCTCTCGGACTCAACCTGGGGGCTGGGCGTGCGTCTAGAGTGGCTCCTAGAGTGAGAGCGGGAGTGGCTTTGTTCTGGGGTGTGCTGGTCATGCTCCCTGTCTGCTAGCCGGCGTTCCAAGTCTTGCATCCTGTGGCGTAGCTCTTGCATTATTCTGGCGTGGTTGTCGCCAGTTCCCCCGAAGGGGCGTCTCTCGTGAGATTGTGTTGTGCGCCTTAGAGGGGATCTTGTACGCTGCTGGGAAGTAGTCACGGCAGCGTCCCCTCCGGGCTCGGCCTCGCGGCCTGTTTCACTTTGGACCAGTATGAAGTCCATGGATGATCCCCACAGACGGCGCCAATGTTCGGTATGTCGGGTACCGGACGGATCGGGTGGGTATCCCGGTCAACAAGGGGGGAATCGTCTGGACGTACGTCTCTGGGTAGGAGGGTAAGCGAGGTCCCGAGCTCTCTAGATGTGGAAGGGGGTGTCACCTGCAAAGACACTTCGATGCCCAAATCAGTGATGTGTGCAGGCGAAAAAGAGGGTGATTGGTATGTGACGTACCTTGGGGGAAGGGTAGGTCCTTCCCCATATATACCGTGTCAGAGGTGGGCCCTGCAGGGATAGGCCCACCTTCTTCGAGACCTCCCTTGCACAGCTGTGGCGAAGCTGTCAGGGACGCGTGTCAGGGACGCGTGTCCGGGTCAGAATCTGAGCATCTCACCCTCGACCGTTCGGGTCGGGTGCTGCTCGGATCGAGCCGGCCCGTAAACTGCTTGGGCCAGGCCGTAACAGCAGTAAAATTGTTTTGTCTAGAAGTGTTTGATTTTTATAATTGTTATTTTGTATAACATATTCTCCACATGCATGTGAATTTATATTATATCTTTTGACTCCCTACTTATAGTAATTTAATTAATATGATATGTATGTTTAAATCAAATTCATGGTTCTTAACAATTCTTGTAAAATTTTTCATGAATAGCACTAACCAAAATAGTTGAATCGCAATTCAAAAATCAAATCGCTCGACCAAATTTTGAATCGCAAATTGTATCGAATAGTAAGATTCATAAAACATAATATATATATATATATATAATATCATAAATAAAATAATATTATTAATATTTTAGACCGAGAATATACAAAACCATTAAGATACTTGCAATTCTCCCAAGTAATATCTTTTTTCATCTTTTTTTGGTGCCATTGATAAGGATTATCAAGTAGAAAGAAATAAAGTGGCCAAATATGGATGGTTTGATGGGCTTGAAGAAGAAGAAAAAAAAAAGAAAAAGAATGAGGTAAATGAAAGTCGGTGAAGTTAAAACGTATATAAGAAGAAAGTAAAAAACCAAGAGACACAAGCGTTGTCTTTTAGTGTTTTAAAATAAGTTGGAACTCAGCTTCGATTATGATGGTCCCAAAATGTCTAGACTATTAAATGGTCTTAGTAACAAAATATATCTTTTAAGTCTTTTAATAATTGGCAAATAGTCTTTATTTAATTTTATTTATTAATTGATCGTTCATTATTTAATTTTAAAATCTATCCTATATTTTAAAAATTATTATTTTATTATTCATCATATATCTTATCTTTAGAATTCTATCATTAAGTTGTATGAAATCAATCTCTAAATTAATTTTATTTTGATTTGGAAACTCCAGTCTTATCTTTTTCATTCTTAAGATTAATAATTTCATAATCTATCATCAATTTATTTTTTAAGTATCCAATTATATAATTGTACTCATTTATGAATCTCCTTCCACTGTGATTATCAATTTATTGCCACGATGATCACTGTTTATGAATTGGCAGGTATGCGATCTTCGCAATTGCAGAAATAGCAATCTGCAGAAAACTAATTGATTTTTTATTGAAGTAATCGATTGGTTAGTGAACAAAAGTCCTCTCTTTTACGTTGTTCAAAAAATAATCAATTTTTACATTCAGCTAATCAACTGTTTTACGAAGAATATTTTATTTTGGAATTGCTCATTAAAAAAAATCTATTTTTTATTGCCGAAATTGATTGATTTGTGAAGAAATATTTTTTACAAAAATCGATTGTTTTGTGAGAAAAAGTTAATTTTTGTGCAAGTAAATCGATTTTATTACCTATCCAATTGATTGGTTGAGGGATCCAATTGATTGGTTGAAGAAAACAACTGATTAGTTGAATTATTCAGTTGATTGGCTGAAAGAAATAATTGATTAGTTGAATTATCTAATTGATTGGTTGAAGAACACAATTGATTATATGTACTTTGAATATTTTTTTTATACAAACAACTACCAATTTGAAAGATTTATCTAAGGCTTCGCTTATCATATGGATTTTATTTTGTTTAGTGTTATGTGACCTAGTTTATTGAATCAATTTTTTTTTTTGAATCGACAATTTTAAGGTGTCAGATATATTTAAAGAGGGTAGTGAATGGATGGGTGGTACACGGAATCGTGATCTCACTTTTCACATAACTTCGTGCAACTAACCAGCAAGTACACTGGGTCGTCCAAGTAATACCTCACGTGAGTAAGGGTCGATCCCATGGAGATTGTCGGCTTGAAGCAAGTTATGGTCATCCTTGTAAATCTCAGTCAGGCGAATTAAAGTGGTTTTGAGGTATTGATAATTAAAATATAATTAAAACAAAAAATAAGATAGAAACACTTATGTAATTCATTGGTAGGATTTCAGATAAGCGTATGAAGATGCTTTGTTCCTTCTGAACCTCTGCTTTCCTATTGCCTTCATCCAATCATTTATACTCCTTTCTATGGCAAGCTGTATGTTGGGGATCACCATTGTCAATGGCTACCGTCCGTCCTCTTAGTGAAAATGGTCCGGCTACGAGCTACGTAGGGCTAATCATCTGTCGGTTTTCACTCATGTTGGAATAGGATCCATTGATTCTTTTGCGTCTGTCACTACGCCCAACACTCATGAGTTTGAAGCTCGTCACAGTCATCCCATCCCAGATCCTACTCAGAATACCACAGACAAGGTTTAGACTTTCTGGATCACAAGAATACTGCCAATTGGTTCTAGCTTATACCACGAAGACTCTGATCTCACAGAATGGAGGGCTCTGTTGTCAGGAGAAGCAACCATGCGTCGTGAACCAGGAGGCTAAGAGACATGCATTCAAGCTCGTTTTCAAGTAGAACGGAAGTGGTTATCAGGCACGCGTTCATAAGTGAGAATGGTGATGAGTGTCACTTGATCATCACATTCATCATGTTGAAGTGTGAATGGATATCTTAGAACAAGAATAAGAATGAATTGAATAGAAAAACAGTAGTACTTTGCATTGATTTATGAGGAACAGCAGAGCTCCACACCTTAATCTATGGAGTGTAGAAACTCCGCCGTTAAAAATACATAAGTGATGAAGGTCCAGGCATGGTCGAATGGCCAGCCCCCTAAACGTGATCAAGAGATCATAAGTGATACAATGATAGTCTCAAAAATGATCTAAAGATGAAAATACAATAGTAAAAGGTCCTATTTATAATGAAATAGTGACCTAGGGTTTACAGAAATAAGTAAATGATTTAGAAATCCACTTCCGGGGCCCACTTGGTGTGTGCTTGGGCTGAGCATTTAAAGTTTTTCGTGCATAGGCTGTTTCTGGAGTTAAACACCAGCTTTGGTGCCAGTTTGGGCGTTTAACTCCAACTTTTATGCCAGTTCTGGCGTTTTACGCCATAATTCTTTGGGTTGACTTTGAACGCCAGTTTGGACCATCAAATATTGGGCAAAGTATGGACTATTATATATTTCTTGAAAGCCCAGGATGTCTACTTTCCAACACAATTAGGAGCGCACCAATGGGGCTTCTGTAGCTCCAAAAAATCCACTTCGAGTGCAGGAAGGTCAGAATCCAACAGCATCTGCAGTCTTTTTTCAGCCTCTGAATCAGATTTTTGCTCAGGTCCCTCAATTTCAGCCAGAAAATACCTGAAATCACAGAAAAACACAAAAAATCATAGTAAAGTCCAGAAATATAATTTTTATTTAAAAACTAATAAAAATATAATAAAAAGTAACTAAAACATATTAAAAACTACCTAAAAATAGTGCCAAAAAGCATATAAATTATCCGCTCATCACAACATCAAACTTAAATTGTTGCTTGTCCCCATGCAACTAAAAACAAAGTAGGATAAAAAGAAGAGAATGTACAATAAATTCCGAAAACATCTATGAAGATCAGTCTTAATTAGATGAGCGGGACTATTAGCTTTTTGCTTCTGAACAGTTTTGGCGTCTCACTTTATCCTTTGAAGTTCTGAATGATTGGCATCTATAGGAACTCAGAATTCAGATAGTGTTATTGATTCTCCTATTTCAGTATGTTGATTCTTGAACACAGCTACTTATTGAGTCTTGGTCGTAGCCCTAAGCATTTTATTTTCCAGTATTACCACCGGATACATAAATGCCACAGACATATAACTGGGTGAACCTTTTCAGATTGTGACTCAGCTTTGCTAAAGTCCCCAATTAGAGGTGTCTAGAGCTCTTAAGCACATTCTTTTTTGCTTTGGACCACGACTTTAACCGCTCAGTCTCAAGCTTTTCACTTGACACCTTCACGCCACAAGCACATGGTTAGGGACAGCTTGGTTTTGCCGCTTAGGTCAGGATTTTATTCCTGTGGGCCCTCTTGTCCATTAATGCTCAAGGCCTTGGATCCTTTTTACCCTTGCCTTTTGGTTTAAAGGGCTATTGGCTTTTTCTGCTTGTTTTTTTTCTTTTTCTTTTATTTCGCCTCTTTTTTTTCTGCAAGCTTTTCACTGCTTTTTCTTACTTCAAGAATCAATTTTATGATTTTTCAGATTATCAATAACATTTCTCCTTTTTCATTATTCTTTCAAGAGCCAAAAATTTTAACATTCATAAACAATAAATTCAAAAATATGCACTGTTCAAGCATTCATTCAGAAAAACAAAAAGTATTGCCACCACATCAAAATAATTAAACTATTTTAAAATTCGAAATTCATGTACTTCTTTTTCTTTTTCAGAAAACATTTTTCATTTAAGGAAGGTGAAGGATTTATAGGACATTCATAGCTTTAAGGCATAGACACTAGTGATCATGTACTAAGACACAAACATAAATAAGACATAAAGCATAATTTTCGAAAAACAGAAAAATTAAGAACAAGAAAATTAAAGAACGAGTCCACCTTAGTGATGGCGGCTTGTTCTTCCTCTTGAAGATCTTATGGAGTGCTTGATCTCCTCTATGTCTCTTCCTTGTCTTTGTTGCTCCTCCCTCATGGCTCTTTGGTCTTCTCTAATTTCATGGAGGAGGATGGAATGCTCTTGGTGCTCCACACTTAGTTGTCCCATGTTGGAACTTAACTCTCCTAGGGAGGTGTTAATTTGCTCCCAATAGTTTTGTGGAGGAAAGTGCATCCCTTGAGGCATCTCAGGAATTTCATGATGAGGAATTTCCTCATGCTCTTGTTGAGGTCCATGATTGGGCTCTCTTGTTTGCTCCATCCTTTTTTTAGTGATGGGCTTGTCTTCATCAATGAGGGTGTCTTTCTCTATGTCAATTCCAGCTGAATTGCAGAGGTGACAAATGAGATGAGGGAAGACTAACCTTGCCAAAGTAGAGGACTTGTCTGCCACCTTGTAGAATTCTAGGGATATAACCTCATGAACTTCTACTTCCTCTCCATTCATGATGCTATGGATCATGATAGCCCTGTCTATAGTAACTTCAGACCGGTTGCTAGTAGAAATGATTGAGCGTTGGATGAACTCCAACCATCCTCTAGCCACGGGCTTAAGGTCAAGCCTTCTTAGTTGAACCGGCTTTCGTCTTGAATCTCTCTTCCATTGAGCGCCTTCCACACAAATGTCCATAAGGACTTGGTCCAACCTTTGATCAAAGTTGATCCTTCTAGTGTAGGGGTGTGCATCTCCTTGCATCATTGGCAAGTTGAATGCCAACCTTACATTTTCCGGACTGAAATTTAAGTATTTCTTCTGGACCATTGTAAGCCAATTCTTTGGGTCCGGGTTCACATTTTGATCATGGTTTTTGGTGATCCATGCATTAGCATAGAACTCTTGAACCATTAAGATCCCGACTTGTTGAATGGGGTTGGTGAGAATTTTCCAACCTCTTCTTCGAATCTCATGTCGGATCTCGGGATATTCACTCTTTTTGAGCTTAAAGGGGACCTTGGGAATCACCTTTTTCTTTACCACAACTTCATAGAAGTGGTCTTGATGCACCTTTGAGATGAATCTCTCCATCTTCCATGACTCGGAGGTAGAAGAAATTGCCTTCTTTTTCCTCTTTCTAGAGGTTTCTCCGGCCTTTGGTGCCATTAGTGGTTATGAAAAATAAAAAGCTTTAGCTTTTCCCACACCAAACTTAGAATGGTTGCGCGTACTCGAGAAAAAGAAGAAAGAAAAGAGTAGTAGAAGAAGAAGAAATAGAGGAGATGGAGGGTTGGTGTAGGTTCGGCCAAGTTGGAGAGAAGTGTGTATGATGTGTGAAAATGAAGGTGGTGAGGAGGGGTATTTATAGGATAAGAGAGAGAGGGTTTTCGGTCATGTGTGGGTGGGTTTGGGAGGGAAGTGGGTTGAATTTGAATGGTGAGGTAGGTGGAGTTTTATGATGGATGGATGTGAGTTGGTGCAGAGATTATGGTGAGGAGTTTTTGGGAAAGAGGTATTGAGGTGATTGGTCAATGGTGGGGTGGGAAAGAGTATTATGGAAAGGAGTAAGGAGGAGAGAAGAAGAGAGAGAGTTGAGGTAGGTGGGGATCCTGTGGAATCCACAGATCATGAGGTGTCAAGGATTTCTCATCCCTGCACTATGTTGGCGTGTAAACGCCCCTTGGAGTGCCAATCTTGGCGTTAAACGCCAGGTTGCTGCCTATTTCTGGCGTTTAACGCCAGCTTTTCTCCCCTTTCTGGCGTTAAACGCCAGCTTGATGCCCTTTTCTGGCGTTAAACGCCAGTCTGGTGCCCTTTTCTGGCATTAAACGCGCAGAATGGTGCCAGACTGGGCATTTAACGCCCATTCTGCTACCCTTACTGACGTTTAAACGCCAGTAAGCTCCTCCTCCAGGGTGTGCTGTTTTTTTAATGCTGTTTTTGATTTTGCTTTGACTTTTGCAGTTGTTTTTGTGACCTCACATGATCATCAACCTAAAGAAAATATAAAATAACAATAGAAAATAGAAATTTAACATAGATAAGTAAAGATTGGGTTGCCTCCCAACAAGCGCTTCTTTAATGTCAATAGCTTGACAGTGGGCTCTCATGGAGCCTCACAGATACTCAGAGCATGATGATGGCCTCCCAACATCAAACTTAGAGTTTGAATGTGGGGTCTCTGTTTGGCTCTGCATTGAGAGAAGCTTTTCATGCTTCCTTGATGCACGGAAAACTTGTCTCATAACAAATTTTCCTTTGGCAAGTGTACCAAATTGTCGTCAAGTAATAACTCACAAAAGAGTGAGGTCGAATCCCACAGAGATTAACGGATTAAGCAATCAATGGTTAATTGATTATCCTAGTTAGATGGTTCAGATTTGAATGATGAGCAGCAGGAAGTGTAAATAACATGAATGTAAAGGAAAAACTATAAAATGCAGAAAAGTAAAATAGCAAGAAAAGTAAATGTAAGAACTAAAAATAAAATGAACATTGGGATCAAGAGATATTGCAATCCTCCGGATCAAGTTCATTCTCATCTCTTCCTCAATCAATGCATTCATTGATCTCCTTGGCAATCTTAAGTGATCGAATTACAATTCCTTGTAATTCAATCTCTCAAATCTTGATCAATAGCCAATTCCTTGGTCAATTGCTCATGAGAAGAGATGAGGTATGGTCACTGATTATACCACATGCATTTCCCAAATCAAGTGTTGGAAGGATTATAGTCACATATCCATCCACACTCAATTTGGTCCAGCATGAGAAAGCATTTCTAGCATGATCTCTTCATTCCTCTTTCAAGGTTCAGAAGAGATCCAAGTATGAATAGCTTCTTTTCCAAGATAACTACCCAATTAGATGAAGATCGAAAGCTCTCTAGTAAAATCAAGAGGAAAGAAAGAAGAAGAAGAATAAGAACTACACTTAATCCATTGAATCACAATAGAGCTCTCTAACCCAATGTAAAGAGTTAGTTGATCATTGCTCTACAAAAATAGAAAAGAAAGAAAGTGCAGAAAAGTAAAGATGAAGATTTAAACTGAAATTGAAAATTCAACATAAATAAAAATTACAACTAAAAGAAAGAGAAGGAAAAGTGTGTGAGGGGAGGGAGTCCGAAGACCCCTCTTCAATTCCCCATTCCAGAATTCTCCCCTTTTCCAGATTTTTTTCAATGTAAAAAGACTAAGGCCTTTATATAGGCTCTCCTAAATTACAAAATGAAATTAAAAGCAAATTACAATTAAATAAAAATTTCTATTCTAGATGCTTCTTGTGGTCTTGATTGGTTGACAATTGTGGGCTTGCTTGCTTGAGCTTTGAAGTGGATTTGAGAGAGAAGTGAGTCAAGTTAAGGTCCAGGTGCTAAAGTTAGCCACACTAACGCTACAAGTGTGGCGTTAGTGCTAAAGTTATTGTGGCTAACGTTGCACTTGCTGCCCAGTTGGTGTTTTTGGGGCTTAAAAGATGCCTCTTTTTGTGCTCCAATTTCATGCCCACTATAAAGTATTATATATCGTTGGAAAGCTCTGAATGTCAGCTTTCGAACGCAACTGGAATCACCTCAATTGGACCTCTGTAGCTCAAGTTATGCTCCTTTGAAGTGGACATGGTCGCTAGCATAGTTGCCAGCGTTACTGGAAAACTTGAGTGCCAATAACGCTAGCGATCAGGGCTTCATTATTTCCAGTTTTTGGAGCTCAAACTTAGTGTCTACCCCATACTATTATATATTTTTGGAAAGCCCTGGATGTCTACTTTCCAATGCCTTTGGAAGCGCATCATTTGGAGCTCTACAACTCGATTTACACTTCTTGGAAGGTGAAGAGGTCAGTTGGCCTTAATACAGGTTGATACCATGTTCATCATTGCACTTTCGGGGCAGTTTTTCTCCCTCAAATTTAGTGTCAACCATGTAGTGTCATATATGCTTGGAAAGCTCTGAAATCCTACTTTCCAATGCCACTGGAATCACCTCATTTGGAGCTTTGTGGCTCAAGTTATGCGTGTTTGAAGAAGGCATGGTCAGGCTGCCAGGTGGGACTTTTGCCCACGTTAACTACCACGTTAACGTGGGAGTTAACGTGGCTCATAGTGGCTTGTGTGGGCTCATTCCAACGTTAGTGACAATGTTGGGTGTCACTAACGTTGGCGATCACCTCCCTTCTTCACGTTAGCTTCCACGTTAACTAGGTTAACGTGGGAGTTAACGTGGCTTATTGGGGCTTGTGTGGGTTCCTTCCAACGTTAGTGACAATGTTTGGTGTCACTAACGTTGTCGACCACCTTGCTTCTTCACGTTAGCTTCCACGTTAACCTACGTTAACTAGGTTAACGTGGGAGTTAACGTGGCTTATTGTGACTTGGCCAACGTTAGTGATAAAGTTGAATGTCACTAACGTTGGCTTCCCCTTTACTTCTTAACGTTAGAGGCCACGTTAACTAAATTAATGTGGCAACTAACGTGGCCACTTATGAGCTTGGTCCAACGTTAGTGATAATGTTAAGTGTCACTAACGTTGGCTCCATTTCCTTTCTTCAAAGTTAATACCACTAACTTTTCTCACTAACGTTGGGGCTTTCCTTCCTTCCACGTTAGTGCCTACGGTAGTGTAACTAACGTAGCCACTAACGTGGCTTCTTCTCTTCTTCTTTTGGCCTGAAATCAATCAAACAAAGTGCATCAAAGTCTTGCTCTTAATCATGGGATCATGCATCATCCAATTTATCATATAATTCATGCAAAATTCTCTTGAAATCATGTAAAGTGCATAATGTATGCTTGAATCAAGATGTAAGTGAATATCTACCCAAAACTAGCTTATTTTCCAAGAAAATGCATGAAACTACCTTAAAAATAGTAAAGAAAAGGTCAGTGAAACTGGCCAAAATGCCCTGGCATCATTCCTCTCCATGGTTACAGAGGGAGATCCTTGAGCCTTAAACACAAGGTAGTCCTCATTCACTTGAAGGATCAACTCTCCTCTGTCAACATCAATCACAGCTTTTGCTGTGGCTATGAAGGGTCTGCCAAGGATGATGGATTCATCCATATTCTTCCCAGTGTCCAGGATTATGAAGTCATCAGGGATGTAAAGGCCTTCAACCTTCACCAAGACATCCTCTACAAGTCCATAAGCATGTTTCCTTGAATTGTCTGCCATCTCTAGTGAGATTCTTGCAGCTTGTACCTCAAGGATCCCTAGTTTCTCCATTACAGAGAGGGGCATGAGGTTTATACTTGACCCCAGGTCACACAGAGCCTTCTCAAAGGTCATGGTGCCTATGGTACAAGGTATTGAGAACTTTCCAGGATCCTGTCTCTTCTGAGGTAATTTCAGTTGAACCGGATCATTCAGTTTATTGATGAGCAATGGAGGTTCATCCTCCCAAGTCTCATTACCAAATAACTTGGCATTTAGCTTCATGATTGCTCCAAGGTACTTAGCAACTTGCTCTTCAGCAATATCTTCATCCTCTTCAGAGGAAGAATACTCACTAGAGCTCATGAATGGCAGAAGAAAGTTTAATGGAATCTCTATGGTCTCTGTATGAGTCTCAGATTCCTTTGGTTCCTCAAAGAGGAACTCCCTTTTGTCCAGAGGATGTCCCATGAGGTTTTTCTCACTGGGACTCACGTCCTCCTTACTCTCTCCAGGTTCGGCCATATTGGTCATGGTTATGGCCTTGCACTCTCTCTTGGAATTTTCTTCTGTATTGCTAGGGAGAGTGCTAGGAGGAGTTTCAGTAATTCTCTTACTCAGCTGACCCACTTGTGCTTCCAAATTTCTAATGGAGGATCTTGTTTCATTCATGAAACTGAGAGTGGTCTTGGATAGATCAGAGACTATTGTTGCTAAGCTAGAGAGACTCTGCTCAAAATTCTCTGTCTATTGCTGAGAAGATGATGGAAAAGGCTTGCTATTGCTAAACCTATTTCTTCTACCATTATTATTGTTGAAACCTTGTTGAGGCTTCTGTTGATCCTTCCATGAGAGATTTGAATGATTTCTCCATGAAGGATTATAGGTGTTTCCATAGGGTTCTCCCATATAATTCACCTCTTCAATTGCAGGATTCTCAAGATCATAATCTTCTTCTTCAGAAGATGCTTCTTTAGTACTGCCTGTTGCAGCTTGCATTCCAAACAGACTCTGAGAAATCATATTGACTTGCTGAGTCAATATTTTGTTCTGAGCCAATATGGCATTCAGAGTATCAATATCAAGAACTCCTTTCTTCTGAGTTGTCCCATTGTTCACAGAATTTCTTTCAGAAGTGTACATGAACTAGTTATTTGCAACCATTTCAATGAGTTCCTGGGCTTCTTCAAGCGTCTTCTTCAGATGAAGAGATCCACCAGTAGAGTTGTCCAATGACATCTTGGACAGTTCAGACAGACCATCATAGAATATGCATATGATGCTCCATTCTGAAAGCATGCCAGAAGGACACCTTCTGATCAATTTCTTGTATCTTTCCCAAGCTTCATAGAGGGATTCGCCTTCCTTCTGTCTGAAGGTCTGGACTTTCACTCTAAGCTTACTCAATTTTTGAGGTGGAAAGAACTTTGCTAAGAAGGCATTGACCAGCTTTTTCCAAGAGTTCAGGCTTTCTTTAGGTTGTGAGTCTAACCATGTCCTAGCTCTGTCTCTTACAGCAAAGGGGAAAAGAATAAGTCTGTAGACCTCAGGGTCAATCCCATGGGTCTTAAAAGTGTCACAGATTTGCAAGAATTCAGCTAAAAACTGATGTAGATCTTCCAATGGAAGTCCATGATACTTGCAATTCTGCTGCATTAGAGAAACTAATTGAGGCTTAAGCTCAAAGTTGTTTGTTTCAATTGCAGGAATTGAGATGTTCCTTCCACAGAAGTCAGAAGAAGGTGCAATGAAGTCACCAAGCATCTTCCTTGCATTGTTGGCATTGTTGTTATTTTCGGCTGCCATGTCTTCTTTTTCGAAAATTTCTATTAGGTCCTCTCCAGAGAGTTGTGCTTTAGCTTCTCTTAGCTTCCTCTTCAAGGTCCTTTCAGGTTCAGGATCAGCTTCAACAAGAATATCTTTGTCTTTGTTCCTGCTCATATGAAAGAGAAGAGAACAAGAAAGTATGGAATCCTCTATGTCACAGTATAGAGATTCCTTGAGGTGTCAGAGGAAAACAGGAATAGAGGGATGAGGTAGGTAGATAAGAATTCGAACATATGAAGAAAGAGAGAGAGTCCGAATTGCTAATTGGGGAGGAATATTAGTCCTTAAATAAAAAAAGGTGAGGAGGGGGAAAGAATTCGAATTTAAATTAAAATAAAAGAAAAATATTTTCGTTTTTATTTTAAAATGTAGTTAGAATTCGAAAATTAGAAAGGGAAATAAAATGAAATTTAAAAACTAAATAAATTACTTAACTAAAAAGATTTTTGAAAAAATGGTTAGTGATTTTCGAAAATTAGAAAGAGAAAAGCAGTTAGGTGGGTTTGAAAAGGATATGATTGAAATAGAAAACTTTCAAAATCAAACAAAAAGTCAAGTAGTTAATTTGAAAAGATTTGAAAATCAATTTTGAAAAGATAAGAAGTTAGAAAAGATTTTGAAATTGATTTTGAAAAAGATATGATTAAAATTTATTTTGAAAAAGATTTAAAACGGAAATTAAAAAAAATATTTGATGTTGAAAATTAAAGTTGATTACTTGACAAACAAGAAACTAAAAGATATGATTTCAAAATTTAAAAATTGAACCTTTCTTAATAGGCAAGTAACAACTTGAGATTTTTGAATCAATCACATTGAATATTAGTATTAATTTTGAAAAATTATGAAGATTTGAAAAAAATTTGAATTAAAAACTAACTTACCTCCCTTGTGCTGTCCTGGCGTTTAACGCCCAAAATACTACCTCCTTGGGCGTTAAATGCCCAGACAGGTACCCTGGCTGGCGTTTAAACGCCAAAATTCCTTCTTCACTGGGCGTTTTGAACGCCCAGCTTTTTCTCTGTGATTCCTCTACTGTATGTTCTGAATCTTCAATTCTCTGTATTATTGACTTGAAAAGACATAATTTTGAAAGTTTTTTTTTTGAATTTTTAATGATGAGAGAGAACAACAACAAAATGAAACTAATAATGAAAAACTAAGATCAAATAAACAATGCATGCAAGAACACATTGAATGTCAAGATGAACAATCATATTATTTTTTTTTTTAAAAGAAAGACATGCAAGACACCAAATTTAGAAATTATTATAATAGAGACACTAACAAATTAAAAATGCACATGAGAAACAACAAAAGACACAAAGCAAGAGAATTTAAAGATTAGACTGAAGAGAATCATCAAGAACAACTTGAAGATCAATGAAGAACAAAACTCAATGCATGGATTTTCGAAAAGTTAAAGAAAAAAAATCAAAATATGCAATTGACACCAAACTTAAAATTTGACACTAGACTCAAATAAGAAACACAAAAATTTTTTTCTGGTTTTTATGATTTTATTAATTTTTTTTTGTATTTTTTTTTTCGAAAATTATTTGGAAAAAGAAAAATAAGGATTCAAAATTTTTAATAAGAATTCCAGGAATCATGCAATGTTAGTCTAAAGCTTCAGTCTAAAAAGATTAGACATGGCTAGCCAAGCTTCAGCAGGACATTACATACAACAGCTAAATTGATGGGAATCAAAAAGGCTCCTGTGATGATAGAAGCATCATCTGAAACTCTAGAATTCATTCTTAGAAATTCTGAAGTCATAGAATAATTTATTTTTTTTTGAAAATTTTTTCGAAAATTAAAATTAAAATTAAAATGCTTAAACATAAAATAAAATTGCCTA
Source organism: Arachis ipaensis (assembly GCF_059453495.1). Taxonomy (NCBI): domain Eukaryota; kingdom Viridiplantae; phylum Streptophyta; class Magnoliopsida; order Fabales; family Fabaceae; genus Arachis; species Arachis ipaensis. The sequence continues at coordinate 26,574,914 of NC_142436.1, forward strand.
ATTTGAGCAACAAGATGAACTGTCAGTTGTCCAAATTCGAACAATCCCCGGCAACGGCACCAAAAACTTGGTACACGGAATCGTGATCTCACTTTTCACATAACTTCGTGCAACTACCAGCAAGTGCACTGGGTCGTCCAAGTAATACCTCACGTGAGTAAGGGTCGATCCCACGGAGATTGTCGGCTTGAAGCAAACTATGGTCATCCTTGTAAGTCTCAGTCAGGCGAATTAAAGTGGTTTTGAGGTATTGATAATTAAAATATAATTAAAACAAAAAATAAGATAGAAACACTTATGTAATTCATTGGTAGGATTTCAGATAAGCGTATGAAGATGCTTTGTTCCTTCTGAACCTCTGCTTTCCTATTGTCTTCATCCAATTATTCATACTCCTTTCTATGGCAAGCTGTATGTTGAGGATCACCGTTGTCAATGGCTACCGTCTGTCCTCTCAGGGAAAATGGTCCGGCTACGGGTTACGTAGGGCTAATCATCTGTCGGTTCTCACTCATGTTGGAATAGGATCCATTGATCCTTTTGCGTCTGTCACTACGTCCAACACTCATGAGTTTGAAGCTCGTCACAGTCATTCCATCCCAGATCCTACTCGGAATACCGCAGACAAGGTTTAGACTTTCCGGATCTTAAGAATGCTGCCAATTGATTCTAGCTTATACCACGAAGACTCTGATCTCACGGAATGAAGGGCTCTGTTGTCAGGAGAGGCAACCATGCGTCGTGAACCAGGAGGCTAAGAGACATGCATTCAAGCTCGTTTTCAAGTAGAACGGAAGTGGTTGTCAGGCACGCGTTCATAAGTGAGAATGGTGATGAGTGTCACTTGATCATCACATTCATCATGTTGAAGTGCGAATGGATATCTTAGAACAAGAATAAGAATGAATTGAATAGAAAAACAGTAGTATTTTGCATTGATTTATGAGGAACAACAGAGCTCCACACCTTAATCTATGGGGTGTAGAAACTCCACCGTTGAAAATACATAAGTGATGAAGGTCCAGGCATGGCTAAATGGCCAGCCCCCTAAACGTGATCAAGAGATCAAAAGTGATACAAAGATAGCCTCAAAAATGATCTAAATATGAAAATACAATAGTAAAAGGTCATATTTATAATGAACTAGTGACCTAGGGTTTACAGAAATAAGTAAATGATGTAGAAATCCACTTCCGGGGCCCACTTGGTGTGTGCTTGGGCTGAGCATTGAAACCTTTTTGTGCATAGGCTGTTCCTGGAGTTAAACACCAGCTTTGGTGCCAGTTTGGGCATTTAACTCCAACTTTTATGCCAGTTCTGTCATTTTACGCCAGAATTCTTTGAGTTGACTTTGAATGCCAATTTGGGCCATCAAATCTCAGATAAAGTATGTATTATTATATATTGCTGAAAAGCCCAGGATGTCTACTTTCTAACGCAATTGAGAGCGCACCAATTGGACTTCTGTAACTCCATAAAATCCACTTCGAGTGCAGGGAGGTCAGAATCCAACAGCATCTACAGTCCTTTTTCAGCCTCTGAATCAGATTTTTGCTCAGGTCCCTCAATTTCAGCCAGAAAATACCTGAAATCACAGAAAAACACACAAACTCATAGTAAAGTCCAGAAATATGATTTTTATTTAAACAATAATAAAAATATAATAAAAAGTAACTAAAATATATTAAAAACTACCTAAAAATAGTGCCAAAAAGCGTATAAATTATCCGCTCATCAATGGGCAGTATGAAGGGGATGATATGGATGATTAGTTTGAGGAGAATAATGATGCTACTCATGACCAACAAGAAGACCTAGTATGTGATCAAGATATGATGGATGAACAGTATGAGTCTAAACAAGATTTAGGAGATGAATTCATCAAGGAGGAGTATTTTCTAAAATTCATCCGTCAAAGAATTCCTTTGATGCTGCGTATGTGGTTGAATCTGTGCAAGACATTGCAATTCTAGATTTCACTGAAATTTGTGTGGAGAAAATTGGAAGATATCACTTTGCTACTTTATGGTTTGCATTTGATTTTTATCTGAAGTACTCAAAGTATAAGGGATTTAGTACAAGAAAGAGTACAACTTTCAAGAACAATATTGGTGAGGTTTAAAAACAAAAATTTGTATGTCATTGGAAAATATTCAAAGAGAAGAAGTATTACATGATAGAATATAGGAGGAAGGAGCCTAGATTAGAAACAAGAACTGCATGTGAAGCCTGAATAGATGTTAAACTTGTTCTTGAAACTGGAAGGCGGCATATTTTTTATTTCTCTGACGAACATAAACATGATCTATTTGGATATACAATTCAGTGCTATATTGTCTGCCCATAGAAAAATGTTAGAGGCAGATATTATGCAAATGATGAACATGCTGAAGTCTAGGATTAGTACCTCACAGATATTTGGTCATTTGGCTTGTCAAGTAAGGGATATGAATTTGTTGTCTATGCTCCTAGGAATATGTACAATGAGATTGCTTAGAAAAGGCGTCAAGTTCCTGGTGATGCAACACGGATGTTAAAGAAGTTAGAGGATACGTGTTTGAAGGATCCACAATTATATTTCAAGGCATGTCATAATTCAAGAAGTTTGTTGCGTAACTTGTTTTGGTCTGATAAGATTAGCCAACTAGACTACCAACTCTTCGGCGATGTTATTGCTTTTGATGCCACGTACAAGAAGAACAAGTATAGTTGTCCACTAGTTATATTCATCAAGGTTAACCACTACAACCAAACAATTGTTTTTGCTACTGTGTTAGTTGTGGATGAAATAAAAGATACATATATTTGGCTTTTGCATCAGCTCATGTTGGCAATGAAAAGTAAGACTCTGACCTTAATAATAACTGATAGGGGCGACCATGGCAATTAGGAATGTAGTAAGAGATGTATTTTTGGATGCCATACATAGATTGTCTGCTTAGCACCTTATTCGAAATGCGACTGGCAATATTGAAAATTCATCATTTACATATAAATTTAGAAAAATCATGTTGGGAGACTACGAGATTCCTGTGTTTAAACGTAAGTGGTTTCAACTAATTAAATAATTTGGTGTTGAAGATAAGCCCTAAGTGAAAAGCTTGTATAAAGAGAAGCATATATGGGCTACTGCATATATAAGAGGTAAGTTTTTTGCTGGTTTTAAAACCACCTCAAGATGTGAAGGCTTGCACTTAATTGTAGCAAGGTATGTGAGGTTGCGGTATAATTTAACAAGTTTTGTAGAGTATTTTCAATGGTGTATTGTACACTTGCACTTTAAAGAATTTAATGTTGATTATAAATCTACGCGTGGGATGCCCGTGATGCAAACTTGTGTAGTGCTGTTAGAGAGATTTGCTGCTGAGGTATATACTCATGAGGTATTTCTATTATTTCGGCAATTTTTTATAGAGCTGAATTAATGTGGGTGCTAAATACAAAGAAAGGCGATGATGATTGCTCAAAGTACGTAGTGTGTAAGCATGGAAGACCCAATTTTCTGTAGACTATTGAATTTTGTCAAGAAGGAATGATATTCATGTATTCTTCTTTAAGAATGGATTCATTTGAAATTCCTTGTGAACATATTGTAAAAGTTCTGGTTCACATAGACATTTGTGATATTTCCCAGTCATTGGTGTTAGATAGATAGATTAAAGAGGTGAAATCAACACTTCATGAGCCAAGTGGGTTCACTAGGGATGCAGTTGTTATTAGTCATCAAAGTGTCTTGATGGAGTTTTCTAAATATTGATTATTATTGCAGCTATAAGTTACAGAAAAGTTTGAAGAGACATGTGACATTATTATGGGGTTGTGCTCATCTTACAAGGTTGCAGATGAAGCCAGTAAACAACCTCAGTGAGGTGTGGCTAAATTGAGAAATTTGTATATACATCAAACCAATATAGGCTCAGGACAACCATTTAAAAAGAAACAAAAACATTGTAGTATTTGTCAGATAGAAGGACATAAGAAGACAACATGTCCTTGACAAAAAGATATAGACAACAACATTATAAAAAATGAAGCTGATGAATTAAATTATGGTAATACATATTTTGAATCTACTGCTGATTTAAACAATGATAATTAGCATCCTTAATCCATTTAATGTTAATTTAATTTAATAGTTCATATTTGTTAATTCTTAATTTTTCAAAACTTACACATGCGCAACTCTTTGATATATTACATTTATTTGGATATATTCATTTCATAAAATTTGTAACATTTTCTGGTCATTATATGTGTGAGATACTGATTATATAATCCAATAGATTAGAAGAATATTTAATTGATTGAATTTATACGTATAAATTGATTTTTTTTTCGCTTCAAAATCGATTATTACTGTAGTAATGGTAGTAATGATTGATAAACCCTAATTTTGTAGTTTATATTATGTAGAATTTGGGGGGTTTTCTCAATATTTTTCACACTTATTCACAAAAAATGCATGGTTTGTGTTCTCTTCCTATTATTGCTTCATGATGAAAAACATGCTTCTTTTGTCCTAAAATTGCTATATTTTGATCCTCTTTTATTACCATTCGATGCCGTGATGTGTTTGCTAAGTGATTTCAGAATTTATAGGGCAAGAATGGCCTAGAAGAGAGAAAGAAAGCATGCACAAGAGGAAGGAACACGAAGATTTGGATTTTGGGAACTTCAGCATGGGCGCGCACGCGCAATTCACGCGCACGTGCACTTCACGCGCACGCGTGGATGTAGATAGCTGGAAGCGGCGTGCGTAAATTGGCGCATCTGCGCGGATCAGAGAAATCCCACCGACGCGCACGCATACATGGCGCGCACGCGTGGATCACAAAAGCAATCGGCGCGCACGCACGCATGGCGTGTACGCGCGGGAAGCTGCACGTGACCTCATTAAAGGAAATCGTGCCTGACGATTTCTGAGGCTCAAGAGGCCCAAATTCAAGCTGGTTTTGCATGGAAAAGACCCAAGGATGCTAGGGGAAAGGGGGGGATCATTCATTCACACTTAGACCCAATTTTTAGCTAGTTTTTGGTTCTTGTTCTTCTAGAGAGAGAAACCATTGTTCCTCTCTAGATCTAGCTTTAATTTGATCTTTCCTTATTAAATTCTGAATTAGATCTTGTTAATTACTAGTTTTAATTGTTTAATTTGAATTCTCTAGTATAATTGTGTTTAGATCTTGTGTTAGTTTTATGCTTCCTTGTTATTTGTCATTTTATACCCATTTCATGAATCTTGTGGATCTTGATTTGATAATGTTACATTGATGATTTCCATGATTAATTGTGTTGTTTGAGTGATTGTATGTTGATAATTGTTAGTGGGTACTTGTTAGTTCCGATTTAATTGTAATTTGAATAGGTCTTTTATTAATGCTTACCATGTGTTTGATGAAATGTTTCCTTTGATTATGGAGTAGTTCTCTTTACTCTTGGCCTAGGCTAAGGGAACTGGGTAAACTTGAGTCATTGGGTCTAATGGATTTGATGATTCGGAAACCCTTAGTGGTCAATTTGATAGCCATTGACACTAGCCTACTACTAAGTTAATTAGTAGTTAGGTTGGACCTTATGGGTTGATGTTGACTAAACCATTTAACATACTTCAAGTATAGAAGTAAACTTAATGAGTTTGGTTCCTCATAATTATCAAGATATGGTTATTAGACAAGGATAGTGACCCCAATTCCCATGTCTAGTCAAGAGTTGCTTTTATCATTCATATTTGAAAACCCAAAAATCTTGATTGCTTTGTCTTAGTTATAGTTACTTGTTTAGTTTAGAATAGAATTACATTGGATGTTATTTTATTAGTTTGAAATTATTTACATCTTGCTTTAGTCAATTGAATTAGTTTCTTGCATTTCAAAATTACTTGCTTGTTAGGATTTCTAGTTTAATTTCTTGCTCATGACTTGCAACCCCGGATTTCTAATCAATGTTGAAGCATATGTTTGCCCATTCCTTGTGAGACGACCTGAGGTTTGAATAATTCGGTTACTTTTATTGGAGTTTGAACTTGTGACAACTAATTCCTTCTAAATTTGATACTTGCGGATTATTTGTCGGTTGAGGACTATACTTGCAACGCGAAAAATCTTGTGAAATTCCTTATCGGTGGTATCCGTGAGCAATCAATGATCTCACACGTCTTTAAACTCAATTGATTGTACTTTTATACTAATCGATTGGTTTTATGGACAGCTTTATGATGTTTAGATAAATCAATTGATTGGAATGGATGAGCAATTTTGTTGCCAAGAAAGGATCCTTTGTTCCAACATTATTGCCTATTTTAAATTAAATAGTTAAAGATTAAAAAAATATAATGTCAAAATATTAAATCAAGGTTAAAATAAGTTGCATTAGCCTTACTAGAGTATTATTAACATGTTTATAACTATTAATTTTGTCATAATCAAAATGGGTGTCTAAATGATAGATTGTGCAATCCTCAAAAAACTACTATTAGATATTAGTGGTCACCATCTTTAATGAAAATATATATAAAGCATAAAATACATATGAGTCAGTTGCACATTATGTATGTTAAAAAGAAAACTATATAAATGAAAGAATAAAGGAAAGAATAAACAAAAAAAATACTTACAAATTTCAAATTAATATTAAGTTGCATAAAATTATAAATGTATTGTTGCATCCTCTTGTTTAAATTTATCTTGCCGAAAAATCTACCTACAAAATATGATAGGTATGGGTAAATGTTAGTATATGATCCAATTGATAGTTTTTCAAAGTACATTCACAATTTATAATTAAAAAAAATATATTTGTTTAGGTGTTATGGAGCATACTACAAGTTTCAGTGAAAGTTGGCATATTGTCTTAAAATTTATATCAGATTGTTTATTAGTGCACCTTAATGTCACTAATTCAAAAATTTAAAACATAATCCAAATTTATTACTCGATTGTCCCAAAGTTTCATATAAGACTTCGAATTTTTAGAAATTATATTTTTATATTTATTTATGAGTTTAAAAGAAATTAATTTAATCATCTCTAATTTCTATTGAATTAGTATTTATTTGAATATAATTTACAAGTTGATAATAAGATTGTATTTAAAAATAATTATTTTGTATTTAATTTAGTTTTAAATTATTAATATATCCTTTTATTTTTATTAAAATTACTACACTACCTTAACTCCAAAATCCCAATTTCATTACACAACACAAATTCTAATTTGACCTAACACACTCCCTCACACACACACCCCAAACCCTAGCCGCTACCCCCCAATTGACAAAAAGGAAAAGAAAATAGAAAGAGAGAAGGGGGAGCTCGAGGGGGAATGAGAGGAGGAAGAAGGGAAGACGATGCTGGAGGGTGTCACTGCCACTGTTACTACTATCGTGTTATCGCTGGCTATGGAGAGAGAGAGAGAGAGAGAGAGAGAGAGAGATGAAATGCAAGGAGGAGAAAGAGAGAGAGCTCGCGGGTGAATGAGGGGTCATCACGCCAGCCGCCGTCTAGCTCGCCAGCCATCGAGATTGCCGTCGCCGTCATCCAGTGTCACCATCGTGTCATCATTGAAGAAGAGAGGGAGAAGAGAGCACAAACCAGTGGCCCAGGAGGAGGAGTCGCTACTGTTCGTGCCTACTGTCGCCACCAACTGCGTCGCCATCGTGCCTTGCCTCACCGCAGTCGAGTTCATTGTCGTCCACTGTGTTTGTTGCCAGAGGTGCAGAATGCAATGGAGGGGAGGAAGCCCATGCCACTATCACCAAAATGCATCTGCCATCACTGTTGAGCTACTCCGCCACCGTTCTGGTCACCGGAAACATGGCTGTGGCCACTGGAACCACTGCCAGAGCTACTACTTTTTGGCTCAATTGTTTCTCCTTAGTTACAGTAAGCATTTTCATTCCGAAATCCTTGAAATCAGTATTCTATTATTGCTTGTTAGAGATTCTGAGTTGTTGGTGACATAGGGTCGACTTCCGGTTCTTGCATGCTGAGTTTAACAGCTGTTGCATGCGATGTTAAACAACTGCACCGCCGCCGGAGCTCTCTGCCGCTGTTCTGCACACTGGAAGTCATCACCGGAGCTGCCGCTGCTCCACTCTCTCAAATGTTCATAACTACAGTAAGATGATCCTTGCTATAAAACCCTATAGTCATCATTTTGTTATATATTACTGAGGTTCTCGCGACATTAATATCTCAGGGTCGAGTTGAGTGGTGTTTTGTGGATGTTGCTGCTATGAAAAATAGTCGGAATTAATACCCCTGTTGCGATACAAAAATAGAAACGGAGTTTATCGCGTAGTTAGTGGTGATCGAGGTAGGGGCTTTTCTTAAAACATATTTTATATTATGGAATTTTTATAAATCGGTATTGATGCAAAAAATACATTTTTGATGATTATGTGACTCTTATAGATTGACTGAATTATTTTGGGTGAATGTGATTGTTCACTTGATTTAACTCTTGATTGATTGAGTTGGCATTGTGATAGTTAATGAAACCGTGATTTGGAAATCTAATTTATATTCAGAAATGATTTTGTATTTGGAAATTTGAAATGTATGTTTTATTGAGGAATTATTTGGTTTTGAACCCGTTGTAAAGGATTGATAAATGGTTTGGATGTGACTTTTGAAGGGTGGCAAAAGTCCGAGTTTTAGGGGAGGTGTTGTCGAAATTTTTATAAGTGTTTAAGTGAACCTTAATAATAAGGATTAATTTATTTTGGGTTTGATTAATTATGAAAAGAATTTTGTTTTGGGGGCATTTTAAGCAAAAAATGAAGTTTTGGACATGGGTATTTAAGTTTAAACGATTTTTGAGTTTTTGAGAAATAGTTTTGTGCTTGAAAAGAAGTTGAAGTTAGTTAATTTGATTGCAACATTCTGTCTTGAGAGATTTTAGAGGAGTTAAAGTATTTGAATTTGATTTGGTAAAAATGAAATGTATTTTGAGAGTTTTTGAAAATGTCTTGAACTTAAAAGTAAAGCAAAAAAAAGTTTTTGAGAAACTTGGTTCAATAAAAAATGAGCTATATGATTTATTCTAATTGAGGAGTTATGATTTAAAGATCTAAATGAATATAAAGAAATGAGGTTGGTTGCCGCTCCCCTAAAGTCCAGAGACCTTGTCGTGGGGTTTAATTAATAAATCTTGATTTAAAGTACTTAAGTGATTAATGTAAGGACAAATGATTTATGTCATTTCGATTAGTATTGTAATTGGTAAATAGAATGATTTTTGAGTTTTCTAAATGTGATTTGAACTGGATATGGTTTTGAAGTTGTTTTGAAAACTTTGATTGAGTAGAAATAAGTTTTATAAAAGGAAAATAATTTAAGAAAAAGGTGTTGAATGGTGTATTGATTTGATAAAGTCTTTGACACACTCCGTTGATGCGGTGTGATGTAATTCTTTGATACACTCCGTTGATGCAGTATGATGCAATTATCTAGATACACTCCGTTGATGCGGTTTGATGTGACATGTTCCATTGATGCGGTGTGATATAATTATTTGGATCCCCTCCGTTGATGTCGTATAGTGTAAGGCAAGGACAGTAGTTGAAGCTCGCTTGCGTGTTCTGGGCAAAGACAGTTGGTATTATCCTGCTTGCTTTTGGAACCTACGAGTAAGGACGATTGGTTAATCCTGCTTATTCGAGTCGGATCTGGCTACATAACCGACGCGTGATCTCATGGTCAGTATGACAGGCATGCATCATATGTGTAAGACCCGGAACATTTGAAAAATCTGATTATGTTCTATATTTAAATTATAAAGTTTAGCAGTTGTAAAAGAATAAGAATTTTATATAATTTAGTTTAAATAATTGAGATTTTAGAATTTAATATTTTGATTTTTATAAGGAAAGATAATTAATTATATTATTTCTAATTTTAAATTAAAATACTTAACTAAAAGCCAATTTGCAAATTGATAATTAAATAATATTTTAAAATAATTTTAAGGAATTAAATTAGATTTTAAATTTATACAATATACCCTAATTTTATTAAAATTTATCAAACTCCAATTTACTCAAAAAATTTGTAATTTCAAATTTACCTCAAATCAAATCCTAACCCTAAAATCAAACTCACAAAACCCCTTCACCCAAATGAAATCCTAACTGTTACCCTTTTCTCCTTCCCTTCAGCAAACACACACAAAACTCAACACACACAAAAACACAACACATCAGCAATTAAGAAAGAAAGAAAGAAAGAAAGAAAGAAAGAAAGAAAGAGGAAGAAGGGAAGCACGAAGAGGGAGAAAGGAACGAGAGGACGCCGCCGCCATCGTCATTATCAAAGCAGAGGAGAGGGAGAGGGAGAGAGAGAGAGAGAGAGCGCGTACGAGGGACGAAAAGACGCCACTTCCTTCGCGTCCATGGTCGTCTTCGCGGGGTCCATGTCGCCGCCGTCGTCCTTGCCATGAAGCCAGCATCACTGTCGTCCATGGGTGAAGCAGAAGAGAGAGTTCATGGGGAGAGAAGAGATGCGCGCATGGTCGCCGCCTCCGTGTCGAGCCGCGAGTCCCATCGCCGTCATTGTCATGAATGGCATCGCCATTGCTGTCGCATCTAGCCGCTGCCGTCTCGTGCTCCGTCGCCGCTGCTGGAGATGGGTTGCCGAGCCTCTGCCGCTAGAGAACGCCATTCCCCTCGCCAACGATCACTCCCGATAAGGGTTTTGAGTTGGTTTCCATTCTTTTTATTTTCTGGCGACATTATCATCACTACATGTTTTTATTACAGTTGCCATCACCGGAGTTCTGGTAACCGTTGTTGCTTGATGTGGCTACCGGGGCTGCCGCCAAACTAATTCAGAGACCGTTGCTATTTCGTTTTCTTATCACAGTAAGTATCTCTGTATCAGAAACCTTGCGTTAGTGTTCTGTTACATGTTATTAAGGTTTTCGTGATATTAATGTTTTAGGATTTAGTAACCGAGGTTGCATGTTGCGATTAAGGTTGTTTCTGCTATTGCGGAAGTGAGTGGAGCTGTGGTTGTGGCTGTCACTGATGTCAGGCCAAGAGGAAAAGGTTTCCTTTGACGCGTTTGGTTTATGGGTTTGACTTTTCGAGGTAGGATTTTTCTAAAAACTCAATTTTATAAATTAGAATTGTTATAAATGGATATTGATGTGAGAAATACACTTTTTAGTGATTGTATAAGTCTTATGAATTTGTTTAGATGAAAATGACTGTTATTTGGAATTGAATTATTAATTGATTTTGTTAAACTGGTGGTTGCTGGATAGGTTTTATTGAAATTTTGGAAATAAGTTGAATTATTAAAAAATTATTGATTTTGGAATCAGATTGATTTTGAACTGATTTGGTTTTGAACCCGTTGGAATATGGTTGAGGAATGGTTTGGTTGGAACCCGAAAAGGGTGGCAAAGTCCAAGTTTTAGAGGATGCGCTGTCGAAATTTCTATAAAATCTGATGCTTTGTTTGAAATATTATTTAGAAAATTGTGGATTTAAGAATTATATTTGTTGATTTTGAATTGGTTAATAAAATAATGAATTATGCTTGAGTTTGATTTATTAAGGAAAGTATTATATCTTGAGTACAAATTATTTAAGAAAAGAATTATGTTTTAAGGTTGATTTAAATATGAAAAGACCTATGTTTTGGAGTTTGATTAAAGAAGTACCTTTGGAGGAGTTTTAGTGGATTTAAAAGAAATTGAACTTTGATTATGAGTTTCGTTTTGTGACGTTTTAAGAAAAAGTTTAAAGTATTCTTTAAATTTTGATTTAGCAAAACTAAACAAATTCCGAATCTTTGGAAATGTTTTAGATTTAAGAATGAAACTGAAATTGGTTTTGGATTTAAATAATTTAGTTTTAAAATTGGTTCGGAACTTTTGACTTACATGCTTTGGTTTTGATTTAAACTCCATTTTAATTAATTCAAATTAAGCAAATATGATTTTAAGGATTTTTAAAGAATTTAAGAAATGAGATAGGTGATTCTCCCCTAATGTCTTGAGACTCTGCCGTCGAGTTTAATTAATAACTCCTGATTCAAAGTACTTAAGTGACTATTTTAAAAACAAATGATTTTTGAGGTTGGTTTGGGAAACTTTTTGATTGAGTAGAAATGAGTGTTATAAAAGAGAAATTATTTTGGTTTCAAAGTAAAGTGATTTGAGGAAAAAGTGATATATGGCATGAATGATTATTTGACTTGATGTGGATTGTTGAGGAAGTGCGGAAATGATGATGAATAAATGATATGAAATTATTACTTGGCTTATGCACTTCCAGTTATCTGAGATGATGATGAATGAATGATATGAAATTATTTCTTGGCTTGTGCATTATTTCCAGTTATCTGAGATACGAGTTTCCTTGGGTAGATACAGTGGCTAGCCACCACTCACTCTAGGTTGAGACTCAATACTCTGTTGACCCTACGTCGCAACATGTGGCCGAACACTTTAACTCTCCAAAAATTCTCCCAATGAGCTGAATTTAATAATGATTGAGAAAAAGCTATGCATAGACTCTTAGGGATGCGTGCACGAGGGATTGTCCAGGGTTAGCTACTGGACATGTCGGGTTGGTTTTATAACCGACAGATGAGACTCATCAGCCATAGGGCATGCATTCATCATATGAATCTATGTGACATTGTTTGGGTGTACATATTATAATTGGTTTGCCTATGTGAATAATTCTGTTTAATTGCTAATTGCTATGCTTGATGTAACTGCTCTTGATCGTGTTTGAACTTCATTACTTGTGTTTGTAACTGAAATTAGTTAGATTGTGGTGAATTGGATGTTGATTGAGTTATTTGGGCCTGAGGTCGTGTTTGATTATATGATGGGCCTGAGGTCGTGCCTGGTTTGTGTTTGAGGTCTAGTTATGTATGAAAAATCAAACTAGTTCAGCATAGACTTAGGTAGCGTTTGGTGAAGAGACAGAGACGGAAAGACTGAGACTGAGAGACAAAGACTAAGAGACAAAGATTGAAATAAATCTCAGTATTCTGTTTGGTGCAAAGTGGGAGACAGATTGAAATAAGAATGAAAGTCTAATTTAATTTATACAAAGGGTAAAATTAGAATTAATTAATTGAAATGAGGATATTTTAGGTATAAAATGTTATTAAAGTTTCAGTCTTCATCTCTAAAAATTTTAGTCTCCTGTGTCCCTACTTTTTGGAGGTACTGAAATACTGAAATTTTAGGGACAGAGACAGAAATTTTAGTACCAGTCTCTGAACCAATAAATATGATACTGAGTCTCAGTCTCTCAGTCTCAAACTTAGTACCTCAAAATAAACGCTACCTTAATGAACTTATACTTGGGACAGATTGGTCATTCATGTTGTCTAGGGAAAGCTTTTAAATTTTTTATAACTAAGGAAAAAGGTTTTCTAAGTCCCTGGGTAATTAACTAGTTTCTCTTTTGAAAAGGATTTTGGATGTTAAACCTTTGGTTTTCGAAAAGGTACATAAGACAAGCAACGATCACTATATTTTGAAAATAGATTTATTTTAGGTATCTTATTATAGCAATTCTTTAACCCCTTTGGTTAGGACCAGCGAAAATGATGTTCTCACCCTCTACAGGTTTTCCTTTTTAGGATATGGGTGATAAACCCCAATTTTGTGGTTTATATTGTGCTTATTTTAGGGGATTTCATCACCTTTTCCCACATTTATCCAATGAAATAGCATGGTTTTGTAATTCTCTCTTAAATTGTGCTAAAGTGTAAAAATATAGTTTTAGGCCCTTAAATTAGTGATTTTAATTCACTTTAATTCCATTTGATGCCTTGATGTATTTGTTGAGTGATTTCAGGTCCATAAGGCAAGTATTGGATGGAAGAAATGAGGAGAAAAGCATACAAAGTGGAGAATGCATGAGGAAACAAGGATTTGGAGTACATCAACCCACGCGCACGCGTGGAAGTGAGGTTGAATGGCGACGCGTACGTGCACATGACGCGTACGCGTGGATAGAAAATTTGCCAAGCGACGCGCACGCGTGACCCACGCGTACGCGTCGATGCTCGCACGTGACTCACTTAAAGGCAAAATGCTGGGGCAATTTCTGAGCTGCCCAGGCCCAAATCCAACTTGTTTCTGAGGGTATTTGATGCAAAATTGAAGATTGAGCAAAGGGGGGAGCACTTAGTTAGTCATGATGAGTCTTTAGTTAGTTTTCTAGAGAGAGAAGCTCCCTCTTCTCTCTAGAATTAGGGTAGGGTTAGGTTAATTTCTCTTAGATCTTGAATTGATTACTTGTTTTCATCTTGTTTCTTTTACAATTTCTTGTTTCTACATCTTGATTCTCTTAGTTTTCATATTAGTTTCTCTTTTATTCTTCTTTTATGTTCATACACTCATGTTAGATTTGGATTCCTTTTAATGCAATTGATATTTGATGTTCTTTTATTAATGATTTGAGTTATTGATTTTACTTTCCTTGCAATTGGTAGTTGGTAGATTTAGATTTCTTGCACATTTACCATGCTTTCCATTTATGCTTTCCAAGTGTTTGACAAAATGTTTGGAAGGATGTTAGAATATATTTTTGAGCATTCTTGGCTTGGAAAGAGTAATTAGGCAATCTTGAGTCATGAATACCTAACTTATGTTGGTGATCTAGAATTGTTAGTTAATATGATTTCCATTGACTTTAATCTCTTGCTAATTCCATTAGTAAGTTGATTAGGAATTTCGGATTGAGATTAACTAGTCTTGTTTGACTTTCTCTTATGGAAGATAACTTACACTTCTTCCAATATTGGAGATAACGAAATAGGATAAATTCTTGTTATTAGTGACTAGGATGGAAAGCCTATATTTTCAACCCTTGCCAGAAATGTCTCTTTTTATTAATTGCTTTCTTTAAATTGCTTACTTTACTTTTTTTGCCATTTAAATTCTTGCCCCTTTATCAACCAAACCCCTTGCATCTTCATAGCCAATAATCATACACTTCATTGTAATTCCTTGTGAGACGATCCGGAGTCTAAATACTTCGGCTAATTTTTATTGGGATTTGTACTCGTGACAAAACCAATATTTTTTATTGGGAGGATTGTTTGTTGGTGTAGAACTATACTTGCAACGAGAATTAATTTTGAGAAAATTCTAGACCATCACGACAACTCAATCATCAAAATGGCACCGTTGCCGGGGAGTTGCAATGGTGCTATGTTATTGGCTATTGTATATATTGTGAATAGCTTGATTTTTTGTTTGTTTGTTAGTTTTTGCTAGTTTTAGGATTTGGTTTCTTTGTTTCTTGTTAACTTTTGTTTTTATTTTCTCTTATCACCATGAATTCTCATCACTTTGGCTATGAGTTTGGTTCAAACTATATATGTTGTAAGAGATGGAAGCTTTAATGATAGCATGCGTCAAGGATTTGGAGATCAAAGTTTGACAAGAGTGCTTGGGGATATGACTACTCTCCTCACGGAGATGCGCAAGGACCAAAAGGAATTTCATTCCATCCGAGCCGTTTAAGCGCCACCCCGACATAACTACTCTTCAGATTCTTATGGGTATACTCCTAATCCTAATGCATACCAATCTAATGTATGTGATGACCCCTATTGTGATTGTCAACCACAACCACCACATACATATGAACCCCCTCCCTAACATAGCCCTCAACGACCATACTCACAAGCCTCATACCACCATCCACCTCCATATAACCCTAACTTATACCCACCATACCAACCACCATATGAACCATCTTTAGAACCACCACAATTCCAACACCAATACTCCCATGAACCACAATTTTCTCATACACCACTTCAAGACTCTCACCAATATGAACCACCTTCCAACAACAACACATTTTCCTCAAACAATGAATCCTCTCTTCCACCACCGCCACCCAATGAAGCCCTCACGCAAGAACTAAGAGATCCTGAATCTCATATCCTAAGGCAACAAGAAGGGACAAAAAAGGAGTTTAAGGAGATAGAAGACAAGATGGCTATCATGGTAGAAGCCGTGAGTCACCTAACCTCCCACCTAAGCTTATGCATCCCAAGTACTCCCATTGTTGAATGTTGAGAAGTGATCAAGGAGCCTAGTAAGGGAGTGGACTTGAAGCTCCAAGGTGAGGAAGAGGAGTTAGAGCAAGAAGTACAACAAGAGGAGGAGGTAAAAATTATTGAACAAAAGGAAGTAGTGGTTGGGTACTTAGGATATGTTGAGTACATAGAGGAATCTCAAGTTAAAGAGTTTTCTTCCTCGGAGTTAGGAAGGGATGTTAAGGAATTGGATAGAGAGTTGAGGGGTATTGATCAAAAAGTGGATTCCATCATCAGTGATTTTTTGTCCACATTGATCAATCCTCTTGATGATCTTGTTGAGCCTTCTTCCATTGAATTAGAAGGCAATGTTGAAGAGGATGTGCAACCTCTAAGGCATATTGTGGATGAAGAATTAGAAGAAGTGTTCCAAGCAACAAGCCCTCCTATATATGTGATTCCGCATCAACATATGATCCTTTTGAGCTTGATAAGTCCTTCCCCATTATGCTTGGAATTGATGTTGAGGTAGACTTCACTAAACCTCCTATTTATGACTTGAGTGATAGGAAAGAGATAGAAGAAGATGGTGAGCAAGGAATTGAAATTGAAGAAGCTTGCAAAGAGGTGGAAATTGCAAAGGAAGACCACAAGGGAATAGACCTTGCATTGGCCAAGTGTGGTGAGGTCAACCTCCCTAAACCACCATCATCCAACACAATATTCAAGTGGGTAAAATTCCTCTCCTTAAGCTTCACTTTCTCACTTGAATATGGGTTGTTTGAAAATGATGGTTAACTTAGAGCCCTTTGTGGAGTTAAGACCTCATGATGTTTACATTGGTACATTAAATAATGTTGACTGGTTAGGTGAAGAACAAAGTTTAGAAAGCATGACTAGAGAAGAGTAGAGTGATTAACCCTAGACACTTGAGAGTTAGAGTGATATACACTACCAGTAAGGATTCAGTGCTTAATTCTATGTTCCCTGCTTTCATGAGTTATCTTCTTACAAGTTTACTTGCTTTTTATTGTATGATTTGAATTAGTGAAATCTAATTTATGTTTGTCTTGAAGAGCTTATTTACTTTTAATCAAGTAGGTAAAAGCATTCTGCATGTAGTTGCATTCATATAGATAGGTTGCATTTCATACATTCTACCATTCTTCTTCACTCCTTTATAGCTTCTCTTGAACTTAGCATGAGGACATGCTAATGTTTAAGTGTGGGGAAGTTGATAAACCACTATTTTATGGTTTATCTTGTGCTCAATTGAGTGGATTTTATCAATTTTTCATACACTTATTCATATGATTTGCATGAGTTTACGTTTTCCTTCCTGATTTTGTGCTATGATTGAAAACATGCTTCTTTGATCTTAATTTTGATATGTTTAACCTTCTCTTATTATCATTCGATGCCTTGATATGTGTGTTAAGTGATTTCAGAGTTTATATGGCAGGAATGGCTTAGAGGATGGAAAGGAAGCATGCAAAAATGGAAGGAATACAAGAAGTTGAAGGAACTGCAAAGCTGTCAGCCTGACCTCTTCGCACTCAAACAACTATAACTTTAGCTACAGAGGTCCAAATGATGCGGTTCTAGTTGCGTTGGAAAGTTAACGTCTGGGGCTTCAATTTGATATATAATATACCATAGTTGTTCTGACACTAGGTCATGCGAATGCGTGCTCCACGCAGACGCGTCGCAATGCCGAAAATCAGCGTGCCAGATTTCTTCTCCAGCGATTTCTGGGCTGTTTTCGACCCAGTTTGCGGCCCAGAAAATACAGATTAGAGGCTATAAAGTGGGGAAATCTATTCATTCATAATCATCAGCTCATAATTCATAATTTTTAGTTTTAGATGTAGCTTTTAGAGAGAGAGGCTCTCTCCTCTCTCTTAGGATTAGGATTTCTACTTTTATGCTGTTGAGTTGGATATTACTACCTCCATTGAAGACTTTATTATTCTAGTTTATTTTCTATTTCCTTACTCTTTTATATCTTTAATCCTTATTCAGAGTTACAATTGGAAAGCTTTTATGACATTATTAATGTAAAGAGTATTTTTCTATTTACCCCATTATTTGTTTGATTATCCTCAAGTATTTATTTAGTCATTTATTATATGAAATTGGCATCCATGTCAATGGAGTAGGTTTCCAACTTGATTTTGGAGTTGATTGATATTTTGAGACCCTTGAGTTGAATTACTCAAGAGTTAAATTGTAATTGGGTTTATTGTTGGCTGGCTCTCTAGTCACTAACGCTAATCCTTCCTAAGGGAGAGGATTAGAACTTGTGAATAGAAGTAGACTTCCAACTTACTTGACTTTCTTTTACTTTACTTGGTAAAGGATAACTAAGTAGAAGTAACCTTCATTTATTAATTGATCTTGAGAAAAATCCAACAAGGATAGAACTTCCGATTAATCTCTCCTAATCAAGGCTTTTTCTTGTTATTATTTTATTTCCTCTGCCATTGCTATTCTTGCTTTTTATCTTATACATTAAAACCTAAAAATATACCTTTTTCCATAACCAATAATAAGTCATACTTCCCTGCAATTCCTTGAGAAGATGACCTGAGGTTTAAATACTCGGTTATCAATTTTATTGGGTTTGCTTAAGTGACAACCAAAACTTTTGTACGAAAGGATTTTTGTTAGTTTAGAAACTATACTTACAACGCGATTATATTTGTAAATTTCTTTAGCTACAGAGGTCCAAATGATGCGGTTCCAGTTGCGTTGGAAAGCTAACGTCCGGGGCTTCGAATTGATATATAATATACCATAGTTACCCTGTCGCTAGGCGACGGAAACGCGTGCTCCACGCGGACGCGTCGCAATGACGAAAATCAGCATGGCAGATTTCTTCTCCAGCAATTTCTGGGCTGTTTTCGACCCAGTTTTCGGCCCAGAAAATACAGATTAGAGGCTATAAAGTGGGAGAATCCATTCATTCAGAATCATAAGCTCATAACACATAATTTTAGTTTTAGATGTAGTTTTTAGAGAGAGAGGTTCTCTCCTCTCTCTTAGGATTTAGTTTTAGGATTTATGATTATTTCTTCTTCATCACAGGTCTAATGTTTCTCTTATTTATTTTCTATTTTATTATACACCTTTAATTATTATTTATCCTTCTAATTTGGCTTATGCTACATTCATGTTATGATTTTCTTGATTAATATTATTTGAGGTATTTCAGTTTATGATCGTTTTATTCTATTTATGAATGCTTTTAATTTAATTTAGATATTTTCTTCCTTTTGGCTTTGGTTGAGTCATTGGAGACACTTGAGTTATCAAACTCATTATTGATTGAAAATTGGAATTCTTCAAGAATTAATTCGAGTTCCACTAACTCTAGCCTTTCCCAAGGAAAGACTAGGACCTGAGGAATCAAAATTAATTCATCCACTTAACTTACCTTCATAGTTAGAGGTTAACAAAGTGGGAGAAAAATCTAATTCTCATCAAAATTGATAAGGATAACTAGGATAGGACTTCCAGTTCTAATACCTTGCCAAGAGTTTATTTTATTATTTCTATTTTATTTTTCTTATCATTTAACATACTGGTTCCTTACTTTCAAAATCCCCAATTTACAAGACTCATAACCAATAATAAGAACATACTTCCCTGCAATTCCTTGAGAAGACGACCTGAGGTTTAAATACTCGGTTATCAATTTTATTGAGTTTGCTTAAGTGACAAACAAAACTTTTGTAAAGAAGGAATTCTTGTCGGTCTAAAAGTTATACTTACAATGCGAATTTATTTGCAAAAATTCTAGATCGCGCGAGAGTTTCGCTCTTTCAAAATGGCGCCGTTGCCGGAGAATTGCAAACGTATGCCTTATTATTGGTTATTGTAAATATTTGCTTTTTGCTTGTTTATTTGTTTTTATTTTTTTTTTACTTTTTTTTCATAAATTAAGAGGTTATTGGTTTTTATTTAGTTATAAAAAAAATTTCAAAAATTTTTCAAAAATTTAGTTATCTTATCTTATTTCAAAAATCAAATTTCAAAATTTAATTTTCAAATTCAAAATTTAAATAACCTTTTAATTTAAAATTTGTTTTTATTTTCGTTTTTAATTACTATTATGAGTTCTCACCCCTCTCGCTTTGAGTTTGGTTCCAATGTTGTTAAAAGGAATGGAAATTATAACAGGAACATGCATCAAGGTCAAAACAATCAGAGATGGAAGGAGCCACGAGGATCTGATCAACCCTTCCGGCAACAACACCTTCCACAGTACCACAGTCAAGAGCCATTCCAGGGCATACCAAGATGATAGATATGATGGACCCCCATCATCTGCCTATGAACCTCCTCAACACAACTTTGAACCACCACACTCACAAGTCAACTACCACCATTCACCTCCATATGACCCTAACCCGTATCCACCATACCAACCACCTTATGAGCCAAATGAACCATACACAGAACCACCCCCATTCCAACACAACTACTCTCATGGACCACCACCTCAATATTCACCATCTCCATCCCATTATCAAGATGAACCACCTTCCTACCATGAACCCTTTCTCCCAACAAATGAACCCTCATATCCACTTCAACCTCCAATGGATGACAAACTTCGTGTTATTCTTCAAGGGCAAGAAGAGATGAATAAGAGTGTGCTAAATTTCGCGGCCGCCTTAGGCGAGTTAGTAAATATAATAGCCTCCCGACATCTGAGAACTCAAAATGCTCCCATGGCTGCATGTGGAGAATCTAAAGAAGAGCGTAGCATGAAGGAGACACTAGAAACTCAGTGGATAATGAGGAACATGGCTTTGTATTGGAACAAGTGGAGGAAGCCATAATAGTTGCAGAGGAAGAAATAGATGAAGATTTAGGAGATGCAAAACCTCCATGGGAAAGTCAAGACATAGAGCCTTCTTCCAAGACATTTGAATTTGATGCCAAAGAGGGTGTACAACCTCCAAGGCATGTCATGGTTAAGGAATTGGAAGAGGTCGATCAAGAGATGGAGATTCAAGAAGAAGAAGCACAACCCCCCATGCCCTTGGAAAGCAGTGAAGAGGAAGAAGTTGAAATTGAAGAAGCTTACAAGGAGGTGGAAGTTGTCAGAGAAGAGCACAAGGGAGTGGAGCTTGCAAGTTCATTAGAAACATCTCTCCCAAGGCCATTACCATCCAACACAACGTTCAAGTGGGTAAAATTCTTATCCTTGACCTTTACCTTCCCACTTGAATATGGGCTACTGGAGATGGATGGTCAACTTAGAGCTCTTTATGGCATTAAGAGTAAGAGGAAGATAGTCAGTAGTAAGAATTGTCCTACAAGGTTCATTATGGTTGGAAGCTTTAAGTTTAAACGCAAAGGTTGGTGCAGAGCTCAATTGAATGGGTCTGAGAAGTTGTTTGGACGCTTTAGTGAGAATTCTAAGGCTGAACCACCCGGATGGAATCCTGATGATTAAATAGAAGACGGGTGCAAAGGCAAGATCTGGGACCCCGAAATTCAGTCTAGATATCAATTTACAAGTAATAGAAAAGGAATTTATTTAACCATAATATTTTATTCTTGTGTGTTTTCTTCTCTATGATTGTAATCTATATTTTGTTCCAATCTGTATGTCCATTATTTAGTGTATTTACATGCTTGCATATGATTGAGGCCATTATTTGTTATTAGTTCACTTATCCCAAATAAGCCTACCTTTTACATCACCCTTGTTAGCCACTTTGAACTTTTTAACCCCCTTCTATTTCATAACTACATTACTAGCCTTAAGCAGAAAAATAAAATAAAAATCTCAAGTTGAATCCTTGGTTAGCTTAAGATAGATATTGTGTATAATTTAAGTGTGGGGAATTTTATGGGAACATGGGATGATATGAAAAAGTAGGGAATTAAATTGAATAAGTTATTTGAAAATTTGGGAAGCATGCTCATGTGAAATCAAAATAATTAAATTACCATGTGCATTTAAAAAAAATATTATTAAGTAATTAAATAAGGGGATACAAAAAAAAGAGAAGAAAAGAAAAGAGAAGAAAAATAATATTACCCCAAATGCAAAAAGAATCAATGCACATGGGACAAAATTCAAAAATAAGTTTGATACTTGAGCATGTAATACAAAAGTGGGAAAAATTTGGGTAGCTAGGTAAAGTATTTTAAAATTATATAAAGTATGTATATGTTAGGTGAGATCTTAGACTAATCAAGGATTCACTTTGTAAAGCTCACTTGGCCATACATATATCCTTACCTTTACCTCAGCCCCATTACAACCCTAAAAAGACCTCATGATGTTTGCATTGATATGCTGAATATTTGTTGATTGGTTAGATGAAGAACAAAGTTTAGAAAGCATGACTAGAGAAGAGTATAGTGAATTACCCTATACACTTGAGAGACTAGAGTGATATACACTACCAGTGAGGGTTCAATGCTTGATTCTATGTTCCCTGCTTTCATGAGCTATCTTCTTACAAGTTTACTTGTCTTCTATTGTATAATTTGAATTAGTAAAATCTGATTTATGTTTGTCTTGGAAGATTTATTTACTTTTAACCAAATAGGTAGAAACATTTTTGCATGTAGTTGCATTCATACAGATATGTTGCATTTCATACATTCCACCATTCCTCTTCACTCCTTTATAGCTTCTCTTGAGCTTAGCATGAGGACATGCTAATGTTTAAGTGTGGGGAGGTTGATAAACCACTATTTTATGGTTTATCTTGTGCTCAATTGAGTGGTTTTTATCAACTCTTTATCCACTTATTCATACTATTTGCATGGTTTTACATTTGCCTTCCTAATTATGTGCTTTGATTGAAAACATGCTTCTTTGGCCTTAAGTTCCCTATGTTTAATCCTCTCTTATTACCATTAGATGCCTTGATATGTGTGTTAAGTGATTTCAGAGTTTATAGGGCAGGAATGACTTAGAGGATAGAAAGGAAGCATGCAAAAATGGATAAAAAAAATCATATCTTTTTTTTTAAATCTTATCTTATCTTATTTTCAAAAATCAAATTTCAAATCTTTTTATTTATTTTATTTTATTTTATTTTATTTTCCTTTGCCTGTTTATTTGTTTTTATTTTTAATTTTTATTAGCTACTATGAATTCTCACCCCTTTGGCTATGAGTCTGGTTACAATTATGTTATAGGAAGAGGAGATTACAATGAAAGCTTGGGTCATGGATGGGACAATCAAAGATAGGAGGAGCCACAAGGATTTGATCAACCCTCTTGGCAACAACCACCTCCAAGGCACTATCAACAACCATTCTATGATACGCACCAAGACAATGGTTATGGTGGACCTCTTCGTGACAATCAATACCCACCACAAAATACCTATAAACCTCCTCCTCCACGCAATTTTGAACCACCACACTCACATGCCCCTTACCACCAAACACCACCATATGACCGTAACCCGCATCCACCATACCAACCACCTTATGAGCCAAATGAACCATACACAGAACCACCCCCATTCCAACACAACTACTCTCATGAACCACCACCTCAATATACACCATCTCATTATCATTATCAAGATGAACCACCTTCCTATTATGAACCCTCTCACCCAACCAATGAACCCTCATATCCACCCCAACCTCCAATGGATGACAGACTTCGTGTTATTCTTCAAGGGCAAGCGAAGATGCAAAGGAGTGTACTAGAACTCACTACTGCCTTAACCGAGGTAGTAAATATAATAGCTTCCCGACATCTGAGCACTCAAAGTACTCCCATGGCTGCATGTGGAGAATCAAAAGAAGAGCGTAGCATGAAGGAGACACTAGAAACTTCGGTGGACAATGAGGAACATGGCTTTGTATTGGAACAAGTGGAGGAAGCCATAATAGTTGCAGAGAAAGAAATAGTTGAAGACTTGGGAGATGCTGAACCTCCATGGGAAAGTCAAAACATAGAGCCTCCTTCCAAGACGGTTGCAATTGATGTTGAGGAGGGTGTACAACCTCCAAGGCATGTCATGGCTAAAGACTTGGAAAAGGTTGATCAAGAGATGGAGATTCAAGAAAAAGAGGCACAACCTCCCATGCCCTTGGTGAGAAATGAAGAAGAGATTGAATTGGAAGAAAGCTACCAAGAGGAAGAGGTTGAAATTGAAGAAACTTGCAAAGAGGTGGAAGTTGTCAGAGAAGAGCGCAAGGGAAAGGAGCTTGCAAATTTGTTAGAAATACCTCCCCCTAAGTTGCCATCATCCTTCACAACATTCAAGTGGGTAAAATTCATATCCCTTAGCTTTCTAATTCCACTTGAATATGGGCTACTGGAGACGGATGGTCAACTTAGAGCTCTTTGTGGCATTAAGAGTAAGAGGAAAATGGTCAGTGGTAAGAATTGTCCTGCAAGGTTCATTATGGTTGGAAGCTTTAAGTTTAAATGCAAGGGTTGGTGTAAAGCTCAACTGAATGGGTCTAGGAAGTTGTTTGGCCGCTTCAGTGAGAATTCTACAGCTGAACCACCCGGATGGAATCATAATGATCAACAAGAAGACGGGTGCAAAGGCAAGATCTGGGACCCTGGAATTCAGTCTAGAAATCAACACTCTTGGGGCCTTGTCACTTGCTTTAACTTGCTTGAAGGCTTTCTGCGCCTAGTTTGGGATCCTGGAGGCTATTGGCATTCCAAACATTGGTGGAGATTTCTGGATGAATTCAAGCACAAGCCACCATAACAGGAAGCTCATCAAATGTCCAACTTAAGGACTTTAACTAAAAGTGCTAGCTGGGAGACAACCCACCATGGTATGATCGTTCCTTTTTCATTTTTATTTAGTTTTATTTGTTTTCGAGTTTTATTTTATTTTATTGTATTGAACCTGGGATTTTGCATAACATTCATATTAGCATTGCATTCTGCATACTGCATATAAAAAAAATTTCACGCGACACGACCGCATCAATGACGCGTCCGCGTCGCAGGTGGCTCAGAAAGAATAAGAAAGCGAACAGAAAGTCACACGAGAGCGTGGCTGGAGGCGTGCCTTTGGCACAAATCGTCCCACGCGACCGCGTGCCCCACACATCCGCGTCAGGTGGAAAATTTGCCTCCCACGCGACCGCATCCTCCACGCGGCCGCGTGACCTGAAAATCAACGTGAAAAGGGTGCATAGCCGAAAGTTATGCTGGAGTGGTGCTGGACTAGCGCTAGATGCACAGCCCTTACCACGCGAACGCGTGCCCCACGCGTCCGCGTCATATCCCAATATTGGCCACTCACACGGTCGCATGACCCACGCGATCGCGTCACCCATATTTTGGAAAAATAAGATTTCGAACAGAGACTTGTGCGAGCGCGAGGCTGCCCTCACGCCAGTAGCATAAAACGTGTCACACGACCGTGTGACCGACGCGACCGTGTCAATCCGAATAAGCGCAATTCGAGCGAACGCATCACCCACGCGTCCGCGTCGCTTGCGCCGCACAGCTTACCCTGATTTGCCAAATATCTTATCTTTCTTCTCCCTAAATCCTACTTTTTATTTTCCCTTCTTCTTTCTTTCTTCCCCTTTCTTCCTTCTTCCCTCCTTCTCACTTTCTACTTTCTCTCTCTCTCACCACCATTATCAAGGTTTTTCTTTTCTTCTTCCCTCCTTACTTTTCTATTCTTTTTCTTTATTTTATGTTTTCTTCTTCCTTTCTCTTTCTTTTTACTTTCATTGTACATGTTTTCTTTTTTCTTTCTTTTTCTTTTAATTGGTGTTGGAAATTTATTTGGGTCATTGTGGATTGTTGCAAAATTGTTTGGCAATTATATATTAATTTAAAGGGTTGCTTGCATGTTCAATTTATTATTTTCCTTAGATTATTTACCATGCATGCTATGTGTTTGTGAAAACGCCCGTACGGCATTATGCACTGTTTTTCAATATCTTTTCTCCTACTATTCTGAATGCTTGCTTTTCACAAAACCCTTTTTCATATCATATTCATTCAATATAATTGTCATTACAAACATGTTGTTAGTTTGAAATACTTGGTAATCTAACTTGGACATTGAATGCTTGATCTATGCTACTCATGCCTTTGCCAGCATGCCAATAAACATCTTGCATTTAATTGTTATTACATGCACTTGCTATATTTCCATTGATGAACTTTTCACATGTAGTCATGACCATGTGTTAACGTCATTCTTCTTTATTGTGCATTGATTACCACCTTTCTCGCTCTCTTCCTTGCTCTAACCCTTAGCTTTAAAAGTTACTTTCTTTTTCCTTTTTCAGGATGGCCACCAAGAAGGGTAAAGAGAAAGCTACTCCCAAACCACCGGCAAGGAAAGGAACAAAAAGAGCCCCAGCTAAGGAATCACAACCCCCATCCACTTGTACATCTTAGCATGCATCGAGGACGGTGCAATCTTTAAGTGTGGGGAGGTCGATACCGACTTCCAGGGGTTAGTTACCTTCTTTTCAACACCAATACTCTATTTTCTTTGTTTGTTCATTGTTGCATTTGCATGTTTGATTGCATATTCTCTTGATTTTGTGCATATTTTACCACTGCTTGGTTAAAGTAGTATTTTCTTTTTCAAAAATTTGTTATAATATTTCACTAATTTAAATTAAAAACTTTTCTATTAAAACTTGTTTGAAGTTGTATTTGAAACATAGTTTAAAAAGCTAAGAACACACAACCTGTGAGACTTTGAGCTTATTTATATGGTTACATTATTTAACCATAATATTTTATTCTTGTGTGTTTTCTTCTCTATGATTGTAATCTATATTTTGTTCCAGTCTGTATGTCCATTATTTAGTGTATTTACATGCTTGCATATGATTGAGGCCATTATTTGTTATTAGCTCACTTATCCCAAATAAGCCTACCTTTTACATCACCCTTGTTAGCCACTTTGAACTTTTTAACCCCCTTCTATTTCATAACCACCTTACTAGCCTTAAGCAGAAAAACAAAATGAAAATCCCAAGTTGAATCCTTGGTTAGATTAAGATAGATATTGTGTATAATTTAAGTGTGGGGAATTTTATGGGAACATGGGATGATATGAAAAAGTAGGGAATTAAATTGAATAAGTTATTTGAAAATTTGGGAAGCATGCTCATGTGAAATAAAAATAATTAAATTACCATGTGCATTGAAAAAAAAAATATTATTAAGTAAATAAATAAGGGGATACAAAAAAAAAGTTAAAAAAAAAAGAAGAGAAGAAAAATAATATTACCCCAAATGCAAAAAGAATCAATGCACATGGGACAAAATTCAAAAATAAGTTTGATACTTGAGCATGTAATACAAAAGTGGGAAAATTTTGGGTAGCTAGGTAAAGTATTTTAAAATTATATAAAGTATGTATATGTTAGGTGAGATCTTAGACTAATCAAGGATTCAATTTATAGCTCACTTAGCCATATATATCCTCACCCTTACCTTAGCCACATTACAACCTTGAAAAGACCTCATGATGTTTGCATTGGTACATTAAATTTTTGTTGATTGGTTAGATGAAGAACAAAGTTTAGAAAGCATGACTAGAGAAGAGTAGAGTGATTAACCCTAGACACTTGAGAGTTAGAGTGATATACACTACCAGTAAGGGTTCAGTACTTAATTCTATGTTTCCTGCTTTCATGAGCTATCTTCTTACAAGTTTACTTGTCTTTTATTGTATAATTTGAATTAGTGAAATCTGATTCATATTTGTCTTGAAGGACTTATTTACTTTTAACCAAGTAGGTAGAAACATCTTAGCACGTAGTTGCATTCATATAGATAGGTTGCATTTCATACATTTTACCATTCTCCTTCACTCTTTTAGTTCTCTTAAGCTTAGCATGAGGACATGCTAATGTTTAAGTGTGGGGAGGTTGATAAACCAGTATTTTATGGTTTCTCTTGTGCTCAATAGAGTGGTTTTTATCAACTCTTTACCCACTTATTCATACTATTTGCATGAGTTTACATTCTCCTTCCTAATTTTGTGCTACGATTGAAAACATGTTTTCTGGGCCTTTAAATTGCTAATATTAATCCTCTCTTATTTCAATTAGATGCCTTGATATGTGTGTTAAGTGATTTCAGAATTTATAGGGTAGGAATGGCTTAGAGGATGGAAAGGAAGCATGCAAAAATGGAAGGAATACAAGAAGTTGAAGGAACTGCAAAGCTGTCAGCCTGACCTCTTCGCACTCAAACGGCTATAACTTTAGCTACAGAGGTCCAAATGATGCGGTTCTAGTTGCGTTAGAAATTTAACGTTTGGGGCTTCGATTTGATATATAATATGTCATAGTTTCCCTGACGCTAGGCGATGCGAATGCGTGCTCCACGCGTACACGTTGCAATGACAGAAATCAGCATGGCAGCTTTCTTCTCCAGCGATTTCTGGTCTGTTTTCGACCCAGTTTTCGGCCCAGAAAACACAGATTAGAGGCTATAAAGTGGAGGAATCCATTCATTCAGAATCATAAGCTCATAATTCATAAGTTTTAGGTTTTAGATGTAGTTTTCTAGAGAGAGAGGTTCTCTCCTCTCTCTTAGGATTAGGATTAGGATTTATATTAGGATTTAGGATTTCAACTTCTTCTCAGGTTCAATGTTCCTTTAATTTATTTTCTATTTTTATTCTATTACTTTAAATAATTGTGCGATCTAGAATTTTTGCAAATAAATTCGTGTTGTAAGTATAGCTTCTAGACCGACAAGAATTCCTTCTTTACAAAAGTTTTGTTTGTCACTTAAGCTGTCAACCTGACCTCTTCGCACTCAAATGGCTATAACTTTAGCTATAGAGGTCCAAATGATGCGGTTCCAGTTGCGTTAGAAAGCTAACATCCGTGGCTTCGATTTGATATATAATATGCCATCGTTGCCTTGACGCTAGGTTACGTGAATGCGTGCTCCATGCGGACGCATCGCAATGACGGAAATCAGCATGGCAGATTTCTTCTCCAGTGATTTCTGGGTTGTTTTCGACCCAGTTTTTGGCCCAGAAAACACATATTAGAGGCTATAAAGTGGGAGAATCTATTCATTCAGAATTATAAGCTCGTACTTCACAATTTTTAGTTTTAGATGTAGTTTTTAGAGAGAGAAGTTCTCTCCTCTCTCTTAGGATTTAGTTTTAGGATTTATGATTATTTCTTCTTCATCACACGTCTAATGTTTCTCTTATTTATTTTCTATTTTATTATACACCTTTAATTATTATTTATCCTTCCAATTTGGCTTATGCTACATTCATGTTATGATTTTCTTGATTAATATTATTTGAGGTATTTCAGTTTATGATCGTTTTATTCTATTTATGAATGCTTTTAATTTAATTTAGATATTTTCTTCCTTTTGGCTTTGGTTGAGTCATTGGAGACACTTGAGTTATCAAACTCATTGTTGATTAAAAATTAGAATTCTTCAAGAATTAATTCGAGTTCCACTAACTCTAGCCTTTCCCAAGGAAAGACTAGGACCTAAGGAATCAAAATTAATTCATCCACCTAACTTACCTTCATAGTTAGAGGTTAACAAAGTGGGAGAAAAATCCAATTCTCATCATAATTGATAAGGATAACTAGGATAGGACTTTCAGTTCTAATACCTTGCCAAGAGTTTATTTTATTATTTCTATTTTTTTTTCTTATCATTAACATACTGGTTCCTTACTTTCAAAACCCCCAATTTACAAGACTCATAACCAATAATAAGAACATACTTCCCTGCAATTCCTTGAGAAGACGACCCGAGGTTTAAATACTCGGTTATCAATTTTATTGGGTTTGTTTAAGTGACAAACAAAACTTTTGTAAAGAAGAAATTCTTGTCGGTCTAGAAGCTATACTTACAACACGAATTTATTTGCAAAAATTCTAGATCGCACATTCATTTAAAGTAATAGAATAAAAATAGAAAATAAATTAAAGGAACAATGAACCTGAGAAGAAGTTGAAATCCTAAATCCTAATATAAATCCTAATCCTAATCCTAAGAGAGAGGAGAGAACCTATCTCTCTAGAAAACTACATCTAAAACCTAAAACTTATGAATTATGAGCTTATGATTCTGAATGAATGGATTCCCCCACTTTATAGCTTCTAATTTGTGTTTTCTGGGCTGAAAACTGGGTCGAAAATAGACCAGAAATCGCTGGAGAAGAAATCTGCCATGCTAATTTCCGTCATTGCGACGCGTCCGCGTGGAACATGCATTCGCGTTGCCTAGCGTTAGAGCAACTATGGCATATTATATATCAAATCGAAGCCCCAGACGTTAACTTTCCAACGCAACTAGAACCGCATCATTTGAACCTCTGTAGCTAAAGTTATAGCCGTTTGAGTACGAAGAGGTCAGGCTGACAGCTTTGTAGTTCCTTCAACTTCTTGTATTACTTCCATTTTTGCATGCTTCCTTTCCATCCTCTAAGCCATTCCTGCCCTATAAATTCTGAAATCACTTCATACACATATCAAGGCATCTAATGGCAATAAGAGAGGATTAATAATAGCAATTTAAAGGCCCAGGAAACATGTTTTCAATCGTAGCACAAAATTAGGAAGGAGAATGTAAACTCATGCAAATAGTATGAATAAGTGGGTAAAGAGTTGATAAAAACCACTCTATTGAGCACAAGATAAACCATAAAATAGTGGTTTATCAACCTTCCCATACTTAAACATTAGCATGTCCTCATGCTAAGTTTAAGAGAACTAAAAGAGTGAAGGGGAATGGTAAAATGTATGAAATACAACCTATCTATATGAATGCAACTACGTGCTAAGATGTTTCTACCTACTTGGTTAAAAGTAAATAAGTTCTTCAAGACAAATGTGAATCAGATTTTACTAATTCAAATTATATAATAAAAGACAAGTAGACTTGTAAGAAGATAGCTCATGAAAGCAGGGAACATAGAATTAAGCACTGAACCCTTACTGGTAGTGTATATCACTCTAACTCTCAAGTGTCTAGGGTTAATCACTCTACTCTTCTCAAGTCATGCTTTCTAAACTTTCTTCTTCATCTAACCAATCAACAAAAATTTAATGTACCAATGCAAACATCATGAGGTCTTTTCAAGGGTGTAATGGGGCTAAGGTAAGGGTGAGGGTATATATATGGCTAAGTGAACTATAAATTGAATCTTTAATTAACCTAAACTTTCACCTAACATACATATACTCTATATAATTCTAATTCGTGCCTAGCTACCCAAAATTTCCACTTTTGCATCACATACTCATGTATCAACTTTTCTTTATAATTTATCACATGTGCATTGATCTTTCTTATTAAACTCTTTCCTGCGACGCGGACGCCTCATTGATGCGGTCGCGTCGCGTGAAAAATTTTTTTTGTATCCCCTTATTTAATTACTTAATAATATTTTTTTTTCAATGCACATGGTAATTTAATTATTTTGATTTCACATAAGCATGCTTCCCAAATTTTCAAATAACTTATTCAATTTAATTCCCTACTTTTTCATATCATCCCATGTTCCCATAAAACTCTCCACACTTAAATTATACACAATATCTATCTTAAGCTAACCAAGGATTCAACTTGGAATTTTTATTTTGTTTTTCTGCTTAAGGCTAGTAATGTGGTTATGAAATAGAAGGGGGTTAAAAAGTTCAAAGTGGCTAATAAGGGTGATGTAAAAGGTAGGCGTATTTGGGATAAGTGAGCTAATAACAAATAATGGTCTCGATCATATGCAAGTATGTAAATACACTAAATAATGGACATACAGACTGGAAAAAAATATAGATTACAATCATAGAGAAGAAAACACACAAGAATAAAATATTATGGTTAAATAATGTAACCATATAAATAAGCTCAAAGTCTCACAGGTTGTGTGTTCTTAGCTTTTTAAACTATGTTTCAAATACAACTTCAAACAAGTTTTAATAGAAAAGTTTTTAATTTAAATTAGTGAAATATTATAACAAATTTTTGAAAAAGAAAATACTACTTTAACCAAGCAGTGGTAAAATATGCACAAAATCAAGAGAATATGCAATCAAACATGCAAATGCAACAATGAACAAACAAAGAAAATAGAGTATTGGTGTTGAAAAGAAGGTAACTAACCCCTGGAAGTCGGTATCGACCTCCCCACACTTAAAGATTGCACCGTCCTCGGTGCATGCTAAGATGTACAAGTGGATGGGGGTTGTGATTCCTTAGCTGGGGCTCTTTTTGTTCCTTTCCTTGCCGGTGGTTTGGGAGTAGCTTTCTCTTTACCCTTCTTGGTGGCCATCCTGAAAAAGGAAAAAGAAAGTAACTTTTAAAGCTAAGGGTTAGAGCACGGAAGAGAGCGAGAAAGGTGGTAATCAATGCACAATAAAGAAGAATGACGTTAACACATGGTCATGACTACATGTGAAAAGTTCATCAATGGAAATATAGCAAGTGCATGTAATAACAATTAAATGCAAGATGTTTATTGGCATGCTGGCAAAGGCATGAGTAGCATAGATCAAGCATTCAATGTCCAAGTTAGATTACCAAGTATTTCAAACTAACAACATGTTTGTAATGACAATTATATTGAATGAATATGATATGAAAAAGGGTTTTGTGAAAAGCAAGCATTCAGAATAGTAGGAGAAAAGATATTGAAAAACAGTGCATAATGCCGTACGGGCGTTTTCACAAACACATAGCATGCATGGTAAATAATCTAAGGAAAATAATAAATTGAACATGCAAGCAACCCTTTAAATTAATATATAATTGCCAAACAATTTTGCAACAATCCACAATGACCCAAATAAATTTCCAACACCAATTAAAAGAAAAAGAAAGAAAAAAGAAAACATGTACAATGAAAGTAAAAAGAAAGAGAAAGGAAGAAGAAAACATAAAATAAAGAAAAAGAATAGAAAAGTAAGGAGGGAAGAAGAAAAGAAAAACCTTGATAATGGTGGTGAGAGAGAGAGAAAGTAGAAAGTGAGAAGGAGGGAAGAAGGAAGAAAGGGGAAGAAAGAAAGAAGAAGGGAAAAGAAAAAGTAGGATTTGGGGAGAAGAAAGATAAGATATTTGGCAAATCAGGGTAAGCTGTGCGGCGCAAGCGACACGGACGCGTGGGTGACGCATTCGCGCAAATTGCGCTTATTCGGATTGACGCGGTCGCGTCGGTCACGCAGTCACGTGACACGTTTTATGCTACTGGCGTGAGGGCAGCCTCGCGCTCGCACAAGTCTCTGTTCGAAATCTTATTTTGCCAAAATATGGGTGACGCGATCACGTGGGTCATGCGACTGCGTGAGTGGCCAATATTGGGATATGACGCGGACGCGTGGGGCACGCGTTCGTGTGGTAAGGGTTGTGCGTCTAGCGCTAGTCCAGCACCACTCCAGCATAACTTTCGGCTATGCACCCTTTTCACGTCGATTTTCAGGTCACGTGGCCGCGTGGGTGATGCGGTCGCGTGGGAGGCAAATTTTCCACTTGACGCGGACGCATGGAGCACGCAGTCACGTAGGGCGATTTGTGCCAAAGGCACGCCTCCATCCACGCTCTCGCGTGACTTTCTGTTCGCTTTCTAATTCTTTCTGAGCCACCTGCAACACGGACGCATCATTGATGCGGTCGCGTCGCGTGAAATTTTTTTTTTTATATGCAGTATGCATAATGCAATGCTAATATGAATGTTATACAAAACTCCAGGTTCAATACAATAAAATAAAATAAAACTCAAAAACAAATAAAACTAAATAAAAATGAAAAAAGAACGATCATACCATGGTGGGTTGTCTCCCACCTAGCACTTTTAGTTAAAGTCCTTAAGTTGGACATTTGATGAGCTTTCTGTTATGGTGGCTTGTGCTTGAATTCATCCAGAAATCTCCACCAATGTTTGGAATGCCAACAGCCTCCGGGATCCCAAACTAGGCGCAAAAAGCCTTCAAGCAAGTTAAAGCAAGTGACAAGGCCCCAAGAGTGTTGATTTCTAGACTGAATTCCGGGGTCTCAGATCTTACCTTTGCACCCGTCTTCTTGTTGATCATTATGATTCCATCCGGGTGGTTTAGCTGTAGAATTCTCACTGAAGCGGCCAAACAACTTCCTAGACCCATTCAGTTGAGCTTTACACCAACCCTTGCATTTAAACTTAAAGCTTCCAACCATAA
The DNA here is from genome assembly GCF_059453495.1 of Arachis ipaensis. Lineage (NCBI taxonomy): Eukaryota > Viridiplantae > Streptophyta > Magnoliopsida > Fabales > Fabaceae > Arachis > Arachis ipaensis. The sequence continues at coordinate 26,609,083 of NC_142436.1, forward strand.
TGAACCTTGCAGGACAATTCTTACCACTAACCATCTTCCTCTTACTCTTAATGCCACAAAGAGCTCTAAGTTGACCATCCGTCTCCAGTAGCCCATATTCAAGTGCAATTAGAAAGCTAAGGGATATGAATTTTACCCACTTGAATGTTGTGAAGGATGATGGCAACTTAGGGGGAGGTATTTCTAACGAATTTGCAAGCTCCATTCCCTTGCGCTCTTCTCTGACAACTTCCACCTCTTTACAAGTTTCTTCAATTTCAACCTCTTCCTCTTGGTAGCTTTCTTCCAATTCAATCTCTTCTTCATTTCTCACCAAGGGCATGGGAGGTTGTGCCTCTTTTTCTTGAATCTCCATCTCTTGATCAACCTTTTCTAAGTCTTTAGCCATGACATGCCTTGGAGGTTGTACACCCTCCTCAACATCAATTGCAACCGTCTTGGAAGGAGGCTCTATGTCTTGACTTTCCCATGGAGGTTCAGCATCTCCAAAGTCTTCAACCATTTCTTCCTCTACAACTATTATGGCTTCCTCCACTTGTTCCAATACAAAGCCATGTTCCTCATTGTCCACCGAAGTTTCTAGTGTCTCCTTCATGCTACGCTCTTCTTTTGATTCTCCACATGCAGTCATGGGAGTACTTTGAGTGCTCAGATGTTGGGAAGCTATTATATTTACTACCTCGGTTAAGGCAGTAGTGAGTTCCAGTATACTCCTTTGCATCTTTGCTTGCCCTTGAAGAATAACACGAAGTCTGTCATCCATTGGAGGTTGGGGTGGATATGAGGGTTCATTGGTTGGGAGAGAGGGTTTATAATAGGAAGGTGGTTCATCTTGATAATGATAAGGAGATGGTGTATATTGAGGTGGTGGTTTATGAGAGTAGTTGTGTTGGAATGGGGGTGGTTCTGTGTATGGTTCATTTGGCTCATAAGGTGGTTGGTATGGTGGATGTGGGTTAGGGTTATATGGTGGTGTTTGGTGGTAAAGGGTATGTGAGTATGATGGTTCAAAATTGCGTGGAGGAGGAGGTTTATAGGTATTTTGTGGTGGGTATTGATTGTCACGAAGAGGTCCACCATAAACATTGTCTTGGTGCGTATCATAGAATGGTTGTTGATAGTGCCTTGGAGGTGGTTGTTGCCAAGAGGGTTGATCAAATCCTTGTGGCTCCTCCCATCTTTGATTGTCCCATCCATGACCCAAGCTTTCATTGTAATCTCCTCTTCCTGTAACATAATTAAAAATCTAAAATTTTTTTTTTCGAAAATAAATCAATTTAAAAGCAAATATTTACAATAACCAATAATAAGGCACACGTTTGCAATTCCCCGGCAACGGCGCCATTTTGAAGAGAGAACTTTTGTATGGTCTAGAATTCAGAATAAATTCCCGTTGCAAGTATAGCTTCTAAACCAACAATAGTCCTTTCTTACAAATGTTTTGGTTGTCACAAGTAACAAACCTCTTTAAAATTGATAACCAAAGTATTTAAACCTCGGGTCGTCTTCTCAAGGAATTGCAGGGAAGTATGTTCTTATTATTAGTTTTGAGTCTTGTAAATTGGGGGTTTTAAAAGTAAGGAACCAGTATGTTAAATGATAAGAAAAATAAAATAGAAATAATAAAATAAACTCTTGGCAAGGTATTAGAACTGGAAGTCCTATCCTAGTTATCCTTATCAATTATGATGAGAATTGGATTTTTCTCCCACTTTGTTAACCTCTAACTATGAAGGTAAGTTAAGTGGATGAATTAATTTTGATTCCTCAGGTCCTAGTCTTTCCTTGGGAAAGGCTAGAGTTAGTGGAACTCGGATTAATTCTTGAAGAATTCCAATTTTCAATCAACAATGAGTTTCATAACTCAAGTGTCTCCAATGACTCAACTAAAGCCAAAAGGAAGAAAATATCTAAATTAAATTAAAAGCATTCATAAATAGAATAAAACGATCATAAACTGAAATACCTCAAATAATATTAATCAAGAAAATCATAACATGAATGTAGCATAAGCCAAATTGGAAGGATAAATAATAATTAAAGGTGTATAATAAAATAGAAAATAAATAAGAGAAACATTAAACCTGGAAATTGAGAAGAAATAATCCTAAATCCTAAAACTAAATCCTAAGAGAGAGGAGAGAACCTCTCTCTCTAAAAACTACATCTAAAACTAAAAATTGTGAAGTATGAGCTTATGATTGTGAATGGATGTATTCTCCCACTTTATAGCCTCTAATCTGTGTTTTCTGGGCCGAGAACTGGGTCAGAAACAACCCAGAATTCGCTGGTTTCGAATTCAAACACGCTGGTTTTTTTCGCCACTGCGATGTGTCCGCGTAGATCACGCATTCGTGTTACTTATCGTTAAGGCAACTATAGGAAATTATATATCAAATCGAAGCTCCAGATGTTAGCTTTCTAACGCAACTAGAACCGCATCATTTGGACCTCTGTAGCTAAATTTATAGCCATTTGAGTGCGAAGAGGTCAGGCTGACAGCTTTGCAGTTCCTTCAACTTCTTGTATTCCTTCCATTTTTGCATGCTTCCTTTCTATCCTTTAAGCCATTCCTGCCCTATAAACTCTGAAATCACTTAACACACATATCAAGGAATCTAATGGTAATAAGAGAGGATTAAACATAGGGAACTTAAGGCCAAAGAAGCATGTTTTCAATCAAAGCACATAATTAGGAAGGCAAATGTAAAACCATGCAAATAGTATGAATAAGTGGATAAAGAGTTGATAAAAACTACTCAATTGAGCACAAGATAAACTATAAAATAGTGGTTTATCAGCTAGCCATTGCTGACGGCGAGCACCCAACCGCCATCACCACCTCCACTAACCCACTCCCTTCTACCCTTTCCCCTCGTCCTCACCACTGCATCAGGAAGAGTTGCTCTCTGCTCTTCTCCCTGCTCTGTTTCTCGCCCTCCGCTCTGCGCTGCTTCCCAATGCCGCTGCGAGCATGACCGAACAGCCGCCACTGCTGGGCGGCGCTGCGTCCATTACATCCCCTTTCAATTCTATTCCATTCTGCTTCTGCTCCATTCCAGGTTCCATACCTTCGCCCTGCCCGGATGCTCTATTTCTTTACTGTTTAATTAATTTTGTATGTTAATTTTAGTTAGATTAATTGTTGATTCTGGTTATTAGGGTTAGATAGAAATGCATGCTGTTAGGTAGTTAGGATGTGGTTAGAGGATTCTAGGCCTGATAAGTGTTATGTTCTTGTTTATTTTTCGAATAATGCATGCTTTGCTGAATAATGGTTGCTGTGATGATTTCTATTCTACATGCCTTTACCTACTACTGCTTTGCTGAGATTCATTGTCTGATTGTGTTTGATGCTGCCTAATATATGTAATCCATGATAGAACACATGCTTATTGCATTCTTGGATTCATATGTGATTTTTGCTGCCGTTTGCTATCCGGGAACGTCCAATTTACTGCCGAAACGCTGCCCAAATTTCTAGAAAATTGTTTTGTTCCTAACTTGCAACCTAAGGATTGAACTTGACATTTTTTCAAATTGAGATTTACATGACTTCAACAAGTTCACTTCATAGGTTTCCTGGGTTGGCATCTCTATGCTTATTTGTGTTTTCTATGATATGCATTGACATAGTTAGTTCAAGGAATTGTTTGACGGATCTCTGAGTCACCCAATCCCTTGTCTGACCTATCTATGTGAACCTTCATGTGCTTTCAATGCCAAGATTAAGTCGAATGCCTTTTGACTCAAACTAATTTTACCATTTGACTTTAACTTGCAAATTCTTGAATATGGTTCATTTAATTGCAATAGTTGGTGGATTTCACTAGTGTAACCCTTTTGATTCAAAACTATTTTCAAGTTGCTTTTTGTTACACCTAGTGCATACTTTACTCTTTCAACACCAATTATTGCAAACTTCGTGACCATAACATTGATTAATGATTTGCTTCCCATTTACATGCTTTTATGCGAATCTTCATAATTCATCATCAATGACCGCATCTCCTTCATGAATGTGAGTGTGCTTATTTTCCATACTTTGTGCATTTCTTTTAATTGCACCAACAACCGTCATATCACTAATTTTTGAACCGGTTTTCTAACTTCTAACTTGATTAACCCACTAACTTCTCTTTTTGCTTTCAAACTAACCCTTTTGAACATTCTTTTGGGTATGACATTGTTTAGGCTTAATAAACAAAGCAGTGTGCAAATATGGCTTGAATTCTTGGTTTGTGACCTTGTTTGATTTCTGAATTTTGTTTCTTGCATCCCAAGAATCCTTATCTCTTAACTCACTTCATGATTGCTTATTGATCCTCTTGTCTTCCGAATATGCCACTCTTTGCTTTGTTTTTCTCTACGTGCCTTAATTGTTTATATCCTGTATATCTCCTTTTCAGGATGGCTGACAGAGGAAAAGCTAAGGTCACCTCAAGGAAGAGAAGGAAAACTCAACCGTTCACTCTTTCTCCCTACTATGACTATGCAAAGAACCCTCTACATGATGAGGACAAGGCTAACTAACAACTGCCGCCCACTGACACAATTAAGTTCCCTAACCTCTATTGTGAGCTCCGGTTTCCGACATACCAAAAGAAAAATCTGAATATAGAGAGAAAACTGGTCATCCCGACTGATGTGAGACAAGCCATTACGACTTGTATTCAGGGGATGGGCATGGGCTTTATTGATAGGGATCTAGGCAGGGTGAACTCCTCCTAGGTGAAGGAATTTTACTGTAACTTCTTCAAACACACCCTTAAGTCAGTTCACCTGCGAGACGGGCAAGTATTGATTACGGAGGCAGCTATTCAGGATAGACTCGGCTGCCTGCCTAGGACCGGTGCTACAGATGCTATTGAGCAGGCAGAGGTCATGATACATTGAATGACCTTCGATTATGATGCTCTGAGGGATGTTATTGCCACCCCAGATGCCCCATGGGTGATGGACGCCGACAACAGAAAGCCTAAAGGGATGCTGTTTACTCATCTTTCTAGGGTGGCCAGGACGTGGCAGCAGATCTTCGCACATTACGTTATGCCGACCACCCACTTCACAGAGATCCCCATGGACATGCTTGTCCTGATCGGATGCATCATGGAGGGGAAGGAGGTATACTTCCCTCGATTGATTAGACGATACATGTGGCGGGCCCATGTCCGTGGCTTACTTCTATTTCCCACCTTGGTCACCACGATGATTCAGCTAGCCGGCGCCCCGTGGGAGGCAGATGATGAGATACCACCTCCGATCCACGAAAAGGAGGAAGTGATTCCGTGGGGGGAGTGGGTGCACGAGAAGCCAGCTTTCCGGCGCCGGTCTGGAGCCAGAGCAGCAGCAGCCAGACCTTCTTCTTCATCAGCTGCAGCAACACCGTCAGCACCATCAGCATCCACAGCACCACTACCGCCAGCACCTCAGCCGACTTACCTTCTAGTCCAGCACTTGATCCGATTCATGGAGCGCAGTGAGCGCCGCATTATGCAACGCCTGGACAGGATGGATCAGATGTTCGTGGCATTGGACGTTGAGTTGCCCCCTCTTCCCGAGTCCTCTGCATCAGAGGAGGAACATGCTGAGGAGCATGAGGCGGAGCCAGCTCAGACAGAGGCACCACCGCAGACGCAGGCTACTCCGGAGGTTCAGCAGCCACCTAAGGAGCCACAGCCTGAGACCCAGCAGCCAGACGCGACTGTTGACCCCACCATGAGCCTAAGCAGTAGCATCGAGGACGATGCTCGATTCTAAGTGTGGGGAGGTCACCGTCGTCGCCGTCGGTGGGACCACTATTTTGGGTGATGAGTTCGGACATTTGTCTTTTATTTTGTATTATTTCTAGTATTTTGCACTTTGTTTTATCGCACTTTTTAGATCATTGTATATATTTGTCATTCTGGATACTCTTATTTTAGTTTGTTGCATTTTGCACCGTGGTTTGGATATACTCTTTATTTTAGATTTTTAGTTGAATTTACATTTATAGTTGATGGTGTATATACATGTAGTTGCTTTAGTTAGTGGTTGTGATTTGAAAATCATGGATTATTGGAGCTTGGTTTACCCTTTTTACATATGAAATTTTGGTTTGATTGAAAAAGGGGATAAACTAAGGAATTTTAAAATTTTCTAAATCACAACATTGCATTAGGTTAAGCTTAGTCAAAATAATGAAAATTTTCAAGGATTTTTATCTATAGGACATCCCAATTGATTGAAAAAATTTTTAGAACTTGCTTGAATTATACACTTTGTGGATCATATTTTGAGCTAAGAACACAAGCATGTGAGTTTTGAGCCTTAATTGTGTGGTTACATCAATGGGCGAAGAAGTCACGAAGAGTTTATTTAGTCTCTATTTATACGATGTTATCTATATGTTTTAGTTATATATAATTTTTCCCTCGCCTTTGTCCTTGAAATTTTGTAAGTGGGATATGAATTTTTGGGATATACTTCTATGTAAGTTATTACTATGTATGTATATAATCTTAAGTATTGTTTTGAGTTTGTATATATGTATATATGTTTTACCCAAAAAGAACTTTCTTTACGAGTTATACGGTTTTAAGTTTTAAATATGCTCCTATCTTAGTATTAAATATGTTTAGAGACGTCGTAATATCCAAGCTATCAGAGTGGCGCAGCTGGAAGCGTGATATTTTGATAGTAATGGTGTTACAAAAATTGCTGTTAATAATAAAATATAATGTAACTACTACTTTTTCCGCAGCACGGACCGCCGCAATATGTCAATTTTGTAGCGGTCACACCATAATCGCCGCAGTCGCTAAATGCCAAAGTAATTGCAACACTGCTCTTTTCCGTCACATCAACTGTCGTTATTATTCATTTTAAGGAGATTTTCTTTAACCGCCTCTATCTGCCAGATTTGTTGTAGTGAATGGATATTCAATTTTTTTAATTATTTTCAATTGTTAATGACATCGATGAAAATATAAATGATGAATAATAAAATAATAAATTATAAAATAAAAGATAAATTTTAAAATAAAATAATATATAAAAGATTAATTAATAAATTATATTTAAAAAAAGAACTATTTTAATGATTATTAAAAAATAAAAAATAATATTTTACTATTAAGACCATTTAATAGTCTAAACGTTGTTGGAATATTTAATCTTTTGACTAGAAATACACATGCAGTTATTTTCATGTGAAGTTGGTAGTTGAAAATTATTAAATGATAATTTAGTTAATAATATATTAAATCATCTAATTAATGATTTTCAATTTTTATCTTTAAAATAATATATTTTTTAAAGCTCCTAATAAAACTCATCGTTTGGCAAACATAGTTATTATGTATTATCAATAGTTTGTATTTCTAATATCAACGCAGCATTTACAGATTTACTCATTCAGCGAGTCTTCTTCTGCACGCCAGGGAGTCATCTTCTTCCTCGCGTCGGGTTTTTCGGGTCATTGTGTCAAGTCGTTATCTTTTTCTCTTCAATTGGTATTGAACCATGATCTATTTATTGAATAACAGATGAGTCTCTTTTTGAAAATTTTCTTTTAATTTTTTAAGACGAAGTGACGAAGTGAACAAGTTGTCAGACTTAAAACTCAAAAATTAAGAGATATTACGCTAAATGACTTAGAAATTAGAGAATGGATTCTTTATTTAGCATATTAAAGACTCTTCAATGAATGTGATGTTAGCCCTTGATTATTTTTTCCTATTGTTTCAAAAGAATCTAAAAACTGTGTTATCATTGCCATGAAATAAAGATGGTTAGCCATATATATTGGCTTGCCGAATTTTGATAAAATGATGTATACACCTTTAAATTCTTTGTTTAGCAATGAGATGATGCTTTGTATGAGTTATTGTGAGATATAGAGATTCATATATCCCTTTTTTATAGTCTTAACATACATTCATTTGTGTTAAATGAATTTTGAAAAAAAATATTGATAAAAAATTAAGTATATATTGAATAATTTTTGGACAAAAGTGTCCTGATGATTTTTATTAGATTCTACTATATAATAGTCAAATGGAAGAGTTGTAATAGTCATGATTGTTATGTGAATTTAACGTATGATTTAAATAATAGGAAGCATTACAGGTGAGGCATTGTACTATATTGGAAGTCTAGTGCGCCATGCCTGTGAACCATTAAGATATAATATAAAATATATAAAGGAATGAGATTATGGGAGAGAGGAATGTTGTGAAAATGAGATAAATGGGTGCATGGTGGACCGTTAACCTGTTTTTTCATTGTCAAGTTCATAGGTATGGAAAAAGTCCATAATATCCACTACGGTGTGATGATGTGGACTAGCTTATGACTTATGTCATGTGCCCTATAGTTGGCTTACAATGAAATGGTGAGCCAAAATTTATTTGGTTGTAATTAAATTGTTAAATAAAAATATTTTTTAATAATTTTGTTAATATATTTAATAAAATTTTAACAATAAAAATTAAAAAACTTTAAAAATATTTTTTAAATTATAATTTATAATTTTTAAAAAATGACTTAAAAAATATTTTAATTTTAATATTATAAATAAATAAAAAATATTTTTATATTATCATATCAAAAAAAGAATAAAATATTTTTGCACAAAATATTTAAATATAAATTTATTTTTACCTTTTAAAAAAATCACTAAATTTTTTTTTCCTAAAAACACACCGAAAAAAATCTGTAATTTTGTCCATTTAAGCCAATTTTCGATTATATCTATCAAAAATTTCATATTCATCTAATTCCCATTACTCTTGCATCTTTACTCAATTTATTATACACACATATTGACAATTTATCAACTAATAATAACACTTTCAATTGATAAAATATTCAAAATTTGCATAACACAATAAAAAATAACATTGGCTTATATTAGAAAACATTAATTTTAAGACTTTAATTCGTTCATTTATTTTTTAGTAATACTTCAATTGGTTTTTAATAATTTTTTTCTGTACAAAGTAGTTTTTAATAAAAAAAATAAATTAGTTTTTAATTTTTTAGAATACCAAACATATTAGGAGTTTTTATTTAAAAAAGAATATTTTTTAATATGTTAAAAAGAACAAATTTATTATAGTCTTATGCATATTATTTGTTGATTTTGTGGGTAATTTTATTTAACAAATAGTCTTATTTTGTTGAGATATATTGATAAATTTAAAAAAATATATTTCATAAGTAGTATTTTCTGCAAAATTAAAAATTAAAATAAAAAATTCATCTTTATTTCACAGACTATACATGTAAAATCACATAAATTTTTGTTAATTATATTAAAATATTATTTTAAATTAAACATTTATTTTTTATAACCTTTAAAATATAATAAAAAGCTAAATTTTGTGTTTTAATTCAAATTCATTAAAAATGATACTTTATATAAGTTTATCAATTTAAAACAAATTCATAATGATTTTTTAAGTTTTATTATAAATCATCATTTAATTTATCATCATCCATGGAATCATTACCAAAATTTTTTATTTCAAATAGATACACCTAACATATAATCCTACATATGACATATAAATTTAAAGTTAAAATTTTTAGAGTTTGAACTAATATATAATAATATCTAAATATTTGTTATACTATATTTATTTTACAAATTAAATAGTAATTTAACTAATGTCATGCTTTAATTATTTTCAAAATCATAATTGCATAAATTTAGTTAGTATTCTTACTTTATTTTATTATAATTATTTGTTATTCTAAACTCTTATGTTTAAATTCTCGTGCCACTTTAAAAAGTTATATATTATTAGATAAATTATTTTAAAATCAAAATGTGTAATTTAAAGTTATAAATTTATAAAAAAACACAATTTTATAAATAAATTTAATTTTAAAAAAATAGATTTCAATTTGTATTAGTTTTTACATTTTATTTTATTTAAATACAAACGGAAATATTTTTTATTAAAATTTATGATTAGAATATCTTTTACTATATGATTTTACTTACATAACATGCAAAAATAAAAGTGATTTTCTTTGTTGTTTTATAATTTTGTAGTTTGTGTTTTTGAAATATTCATTTCTTTCTTAATTTGTTAGTCTGTACAATAAAATTAATAAATAATATAGATAATATGAATTACCTTTTTATAATACAAATTTAAAAATTAAGATTTTTATTTTAAAAAATAATCTGTTGTAAAATTTTATAAAATATAAATTAATTCTCATTTTTTAAAAAATATAATATTATTGAGGAATTAACTTATTTATAAGGGCAAAAAACGCTAATAAGCCAACATCATTTCATATTTACGTATATCAGCCAAAATAAAAATCGTTTCAGCAATGAGCCAAATCGTATTTTAATGTAATTCGAACCAGGCTGGTTCGAACTGTATTTAGCAATAAATCGAACCAGGGCAGTTTGAATTACCAAGAAAGAGTTGAACATAATTCGAACCAAGGTGGTTCGAACTCCATATGCTCATAATTCGAACCAGCCTAGTTCGAATTATCCATGTTAATGCTTACCAAGTAATTCGAACCAACCTGGTTCGAATTACTCAATTTTTGGCTCCAACAGTAATTCGAACCAACCTGGTTCGAATTACTCATTATTTGGCTATATAAGGAGTTCGAATCAGCCTCATTCGAACCATTGTTCCTCTTCCCTACCCCACCAAATCCCAGAGAAAACGACCCAGATTCGATCCGACAAAGACCTGATCGGAATACTCTGCCGATGGGGGACGATCCGGCAAGGTTATATCGATTGGACGGAGTTGCTCATATAGCCGGGGTCATCAACGACGAGGTTAGTACATAAAAAACTTTGTGCTAGCGGTATATGTGAGTTAGTGGTTTTGCATGCGGTTTATGTTAGCGGTTAATCGAAGTGGTATTCCTAGTGGTATAGTTGAGAGGTTTTGCATGCGGGTTAGATGGTGGATTAGTTGGTGGTTTATTTAAGTGATTTATGCGAGTGGTTTATGTTAGTTGTTTTATGTTAGCTATTTTACGTTAGCGGTATGTGTTGGTTGTTTTTTGTTGGTGGTTTATGTTAGTTGTTTTATGTTAGTGGTTTGTTTTAGTTGTTTTATGTTAGCTGTTTTATGTTGGTGGTTTACGTTAGTTGTTTTATGTTAGTGGTTTAGGTTGGTTGTTTTATGTTGGTGGTTTATGTTAGTCGTTTTATGTTAGTGGTTTGTGTTAGTTGTTTTATGTTAGCTGTTTTATATTAATGGTTTAAGTTTAACTGTTTCATGTTAGTGGTTTAGTTGTGTGGTTTATGGTAGTTGTTTTGCATGTGGTTCTCGTTGATGGATTTTTATGCGGTTTTATTTTGGTATGATGTTTTGTTGATGATTTATCGTGTGGGGTATTTTTGTCATTGGTTGTGAAGCTGGTTCTAACAATGTGGTGCATGTAATGCGCAGCCACAACGATGCATCAGGAGCATGCGGCGGCAGCAGGGCATGCGAATCGATGACAGATACGTTCCTTACTTGCAGATGGCCGGATTATGCCATCTTGCCAAGCTGAACGACAGATGGTTCCGGTTAGATGAGGCCCTTGTCAGTGCCTTTGTCGAGCGATGGCGTCCGGAGACGCACACGTTTCATATGCCGTTCGGAGAGTGCACGATCACACTTCAGGACGTGGCGTACCAGTTGGGTTTGCCAGTGGACGGGCGTTACGTGAGCGGCTGCCTATCAGAATTCTAGATATACATCCAGGGTGGCCGTCCAGCTTGGGTGTGGTTTCAGGAGTTTCTTGGAGTGATTCCTCCTCCCAGCCAGGTTCAAAAGTACGCAGTCAACTGCAGCTGGTTCCAGGAAACTTTTGGAGAGTGCCCCGAGGGAGCCGATGACGAGATTGTGCGGCGATATGCCCGTGCGTACATCATGATGTTGTTGGGTACGCAGCTGTTTGCCGACAAGTCTGGCAACCGCATTCACATCAGATGGATTCCCTACGTAGCCAGGCTTGAGGAGATGGGTACCTACAGCTGGGGGTCTGCAGCACTGGCATGGTTGTACCGGTGCATGTGTCGAGTAGCGAACAGACATGTGGTCAAGTTAGCGGGCCCACTACAGCTACTTCAGTCTTGGATCTTCTGGCGATTTCCTCGGTTTAGGCCTGCAGGGTATGAGACGTTCAGCTGGCCATTGGCCTCGAGGTACTCTATTTAGCCTTCTCTACTTCAATTTAATATACATAGCTCCATGTTCATTAATACTCTATTAAAAATCTCTCACACATTTAATTAGCCATATGACCCATGTGAGATGCAGGTGGTCAGGCTACAACCCTTCCGCTAGCGAGAAGGGTCCTAGAGTGCAGATGTGGAGGCTGAGGATAGACAGGTTACAGGACAGGGAGGTGAGTACGCTACTTACTAAGTTGCTTTAATTAACCACACTTTATGAATTGCGTCCATGAGTTGCCCTGACAATGTTGATTTTCTGTGTGCAGTTTATCTGGATGCCGTATAGCAGCCCCGACGTACTTCAGGTTGTGCATCCAGAGGCTTTGGAGCCTCAGCATATGGCGTTGTGGCGGTCTGTGATGTCACTGATATACTTTGCCGTCATAGAGTGGCATCAGGTCGATAGGGTTCTTCCACAGTTCGGTGGGGTCCAGCCCCGTCCGCATCTCTCCCTGAACATCGACTTTCTGATGTCGAAGGACGGCAGAGGCTGCGATCGATGGTTCCCGTACCACTTGCAGCAATGGCATCTCCATTGGGAGTCCCGTGCGGAGACCGTGCTGAGGTTTGATGTTGTTGCCAACCCTGGACTGTCGCATGAGTTCCTGGAGTGGTGGAGTCAGCATGGGAAGAGGTTCTTATCTCCGGAGATGTCCTTGGGGGATCCGAGAGCCGTTCCTATTCCAGTTGATGCGTCACAGCGGGGTGCTGGGCGAGTTGCTGACATGGATCGTGTTGAGGACGTCCCAGACAGGCGTCGGGTTGAGAGGAGAGCTCGTGTGGGGACACGACGGAGCCAACCTGATTGGAGGTGGCTTGATCAGGCTATGGAGGAGGATGACGATGCCAGAGTGGTCTCTGCTACGGTGAACTCGGAGTTATCCCTGTCATACAATGTCACCGTGAAGCACCTGGCCGTCTTCAAGTTGGCCTCGATACACTTTACCAAGTGCTGACTGAATTGTTGTCCGGTTCCCATCTGGGCCTCAGCCTCTCTCCCCTTGTGAACAAAGAGTTCCGCAAGCCTTCCATATGTTTCCTTCACCAGGGAGCCTACAGGGAGGTTTTCTGACACCCTTGATGATTGAGTTCACACACTCGGAGATATTTGTCGTCATGTGACCGAATCTCCGCCCCTCATCACGATGCTGAGTCCACAACGAATAATCAATCCGGTTCGCCCACTCACACATCGCCGGGTCTTCAGACCGCAGAATATCAAACCAGTAGTCAAACTCAACCTCGGTCTTGACATACGCCGCATTCACAAGAAGCCTCCGTGCGTCTTTGCCCTTGAAGGTCAGGGCAAAATTAGCCGCTACGTGTTGAATGCAGAATGCACGGTATGCAGATGGAGGTAACCAACCTCCGTCAGGAGCCTTAAGCGCAGCCTTGATGCCGTTATGCATGTCCGATATAACCAGCAAACCCGGCTGCGGTGTCATGTGCTGTCGAAGGTGGGAGAGAAAGAATGTCCAAGACTCTGCATTCTCACCCTCTACTAGTGCGAATGCAACAGGTAGAATGTTGGAGTTCCCATCCTGTGCAATCGCGATGAGCAACGTTCCCCCGTACTTACCATACAGATGCGTGCCGTCAATGCTAACTAGCGGCTTGTAATGACGGAATGCCTCGATACATGGTGGAAACGTCCAGAAAAGTCTGTGAAAATAAGCTTGAGACTCGTCTACTTGTCCACCAACTCGAACAGGGCTCGTCCGTAGGACTGCAACTGTACCAGCCATTGTCAACTGGACTCCCAACACCCACCTGGGGAGCTCGTTGTATGACTCATCCCAGTCACTGTAGATGAGGGCAATAGCCTTCTGCTTCGCCAACCAGACCCTCCTGTACATCGGCCTAAACCCAAAGTGTGCTGCTGTGGCATTTAGGAGCACCTTGATGCTGATGGATGCATCAGCCCTAACCATTGGCATAATGAACGCCGAAATCACATGATAATCCAAACTCCTGTGGTCACTTGAGATGGAGGTGGCCAGACAGGTGTGAGGTCCATTGTACCGTTTGACCTCCCAAATGCCCTTGCGCTGTCGGAGACTCAGTCGAATCAACCATGTGCACCCATTCCCAAACTCAGAACACTTGCCCACATACCGGCGATAATCAGACTCCACTACCTTGTACTGTACCCCTCGCCAGATGCTGTAAGTCTTCACACTTAACAGGGCCTCATCTTTATCCTGAAATTGCTGACCAACCTGGAACTCTGTCAGACCAGCAGTCCCTTCCGTATCTCTAGCTCCGAATCCAACAGAGTGCCCAGAAACCCCCTCCTGCCTCATGGCATCCAGGTCCAAAGAGGAAAAATGTGGTGGATACTGCTGTGTTCCAGAACTAGAACCACCTACCGCCAATGCAGGCTCACTCGCTCCAATATCATCGCCGCTGTCATCATCAATCATATCCGACTCGACGTCATCCTCCTCTACATCACCCAACAATCCGTCTCCGACGCCAAGCGGTGGAACGCCTTGTAAAGCGTTCGGCAGAAATTCCCTTGATCCTACCTCGTCGCCTACGCTGCCATTGAGATCAACAGCAAAAGACGGGGAGGCGACAGGTTGGACAGCTGGCTCGTACACAGGGACGGAGGAAGAAGCAACGGCAGGCCTGGAACTAGAACCGGCTGCCGTGGCTAAAGTGGTGGTATTCCGGTTCGAACCCCCTGAGCTGGATACCACATCAACCAGCTTTGCCAACAACTCTGGTGTCCTCACCTCCGGAAACTGCCGCCGACAAAGAAAAATGACTTGCAAGTCCTCATCACTACCAATCGTGAAACAATCATACTTCACCGTATCCTGAAGGACCGTGATTGGAATTCGATAGAAAAACTTCTTCACCCGCTTCGCACCTTCCAGACCAAGTTTCATCAGTACAGATCTAACAAGGTCATCATAGCTCGTCGTAGGACTCACGACAATACAGAGAGGATCCTTATCTGTGAACTTCACACCGGAACGAGTTTTCCTCTTAATGGATCCTCTGTGGTGAACCAAAACAACAAAACTCTCCTCACTAGCCATCTTACACCCACTAATGAGAGCAACTCACGTTTACAACCATATATATACAACTCTGCCTCTCACTAATTCGAACCAGCCTGCATCGAATTATGGTTTGTGTAATTCGAACCAGAACCAGCCTGGTTCGAATTACATTGGCCAGCTTCTCTCTCTATAATTCGAACGTGCTTTGTTCGAATTACATGCAATGCTAGTTCGAACCAATCTGGTTCGATTTACCTTCAATTCTTTCTTCGTAATTCGAATTGCCCTGGTTCGATTTATTGCTAAATGCAGTTCGAACCAGCCTGGTTCGAATTACATTAAAATACGGTTTGACTCATTGCTAAAACGATTTTCATTTTGGCTGATATACGTAAATTTGAAGTGATGTTGGCTTATTATGGTTTTTTGCCCTATTTATAGTTTTAAAAACAAAAAAGATTTTATTTTATTAGAAATAATTTGCTATTTTTCTAATAGAATTTTTTTTATGATAATTTCAATGAAATATTATTCTTAATTTAGATATTTTAACACACAAAAACTTATAGAATTTAACTATTTTAACTATGTTCATCAATCTTAACATTTAAAGGAAAAAAATATGATATTTAAATTACACTACTTGATATTTCATATATAAAATCATTTCGGGACTTCTACGTTAATCTTGCTATTTTTATAAAAATATTAATATTAATATAGAAGTTGGATTTTTTTTAATTTATTTTTTTATAAGCAAACAATAAATTTTTGTTGGTAAAACTCTTTTAAAATCTCTTTTCTATTTACTTAGTCATCATTTTTAATAATAGAGTCTTTTTTTTGGTTATTTCCTCTTATAACTAATTATTCATTCAGTGAAAAAATATATATATGAACCTGTATATAAATATACATAAATATACAATAGTTAATTTAATAGCTAATTTTTAATATATACAATAATATTTTTATCTAAATAATGCATAAAAAATAAATAATAATGGTTCTTCTATTTTTGATAATGTCATTTCACACATAATTTTTATATTGTATATTTGTATTTTTTTAAATGATATTATTAAAATAAAAATGTTCATATTCATTTTTTTTTATAGAAAATATAGTTATATATATGAATACTTAAATTTAATATTCAATAAGTCTGATAAAAAAAATAAGGTTCTCAACTTTTTTTTATTTCAATTTAACTAAAATTTGCAAATTTTATTTTTCAAAGAAAAACTAAAGAAAAAATTATTTTTCCTTTTCTATTCATAGTAGATTTGATGTTGAAATAGATTTTTTTTTCTTTTAAAAAAAATGTGGTGATAAAATAGATAAATTTAAAATTTTTCTCTCTCTCCGTCTTCCATAGCAGCTGCCCCTTATTGTCCTTTTCATTCACTTTCCAAGGATAAACGGATCATTTCCTGCATTACTCTAAGACAAAATAAAACTTGCAACATAACCGTACTTGGCATATTGATCTTTAGAAAAACACTCTGGAGCACTTGAAATTTTTCTTAAATAATAATCGTCTGACATTAAATTTATTTGAACTTTTATATCTGAATTTATCCTTCTGTGATACTTATTTGGTGAAAATTTAGGTGAAGTCAACTTTACATGAAGTAGCTCTCAATATCAACTTTACGTAAAGTCAACTGCACCTGAGTTTCCACCTACTTATTTTATATCATGTGATTAATTTTCTTGTAAGATATATTATTATTATTATTATTATTATTATTATTATTATTATTATTGTTGTATTTTTGCTTCACTATAATTTATATATAGTGCGATAAGAAAACTATTTATTTTTATAATGAACTTAAAAGAAGATGAATTAACAATTAATTTGATGAATTAATTAGCTTAGTAAATGATTAGAAGTTTATTAAGCCAATGAAATAAATCATGACCATTCTATGTTTAATTGGATTGTAATCATTAATATATTATTTTGATTTGTAATTTATGGCCATAATTTTATTGTTTGACTCGATAGTCATTTTTAAAATATTTTTTAATTAAATAAAACTCAATCAATATTACTCAAATGGAACAATGTTAGTATTTTCTGTAGTGGAATTATATTTATAGTTGACTTTTATTTTTGTGAAACAGATTGAATGTTTATAGTAAGATATTTTTGTAAATACATGAAGTGATTTAATCATTTATTTTGAGTTTTGAATGTTACCATGTATTATTAAATTTTGATATCTAATAATTAGTGTATATAATAAGATAAAATAATAATATAGAAATATTTTTTATTAGGTGATTGCTCTCATACCCCAATATTTATGATAAAATTCATATCCTGTATATATGGACTAATACAATACAGACATGTGGCATCATTAATCCTAGTCAATTAATAATTGAAAAATTTTAAAATCTTAAAATTTAATGTATTTTAAAAGTGTATTAATTATTATTTGTATATAAATACAAATACGTATATATTTTAATCATATATGATTAACTATGGTTAAGTATTTTGGTTTATTAAAATTAATACAAAATTAAAATAAAAAATCTCTTCTCTTTCTCATTAGCGTTGTCTTCTTCCCAAAACGCATACTGGTTATTATTTTTTGTTCTAAGTTAGACTCTGAACACCCAACCCTTCCGATTTGAACTTCTCCACATCGCCGTTCACCGCCGCCGTTCACCACCGGTCACCGACACCACCAGATCCCTTCTATCTCACAGGCATTCGTCGATCTCCATTTCTATCGCCCGTCGTTAGCGCCCCCTGTTTTCGCTTCCAACAGCAGTGTCGCTGCCGTCTTTCACGTTCTAAGCCTCCGTGACCCATTGTTTGCCGCCTCCGATCCACACTGCGTAGTGGCGTTCTCCATCACCGTCGCTGACTTTCACACCCCTGATATTAGGTTAGGTGTTCATCGTCTGTTCAAACAATGAATTTCATTTATTTTGGTTATTGGGCTTGTTTCTTGCATGTTCAAACCGTCAGTTTTATTTTATTGATTTTTTTATGGAACAAATTCTCTGCCATGGATACAATTTTTCGAGTTCTATATCTACTATATAGATTGATCAATTAGATTAATTGCAGTATATGTATGATTGACTCTGGAATCTGAAGTAATTACTCGCCTAATTAGAATTATCTTTTCAGTTGTTGAGCCAGTATAAGTTCATTGTTGAAGGTATAAGTTCATTGTTGAAGGCAGCTTCATCATTTACATTTTTAATTTTTTTATCTAATTTAATTTAGTTGTGTTTGTCTTCCATCTCTCATGTCTATAGGCATTTAAAATATTTTCTGTTCAGTTTAAGTGTATCTTTTCTTTGATTATCATGAGTTGTGCAGAGATGTTATTGGTTTCAATCCATCATATCTCCATTGCCAATCTATAAACCACACCCAAATAAGAAGGAGAAAGAGTTAAGCAAAATTAACCTTTTTCTTTTTAGTACTGTACAGACAAATGCTAATTTTACTTTCAGTCGGCCAAAATTACTTATTTTTGTGAATTAGTCTGTGTGCAAGACAAAAGAAGCATTGTGGGCTACGACTTAAATTTGGAGAAAATAAAATATTATCTCAGTTAAGAGTTTTTTCAAGTAAGCTTGAAAAGTTAAATTGTATATTATTTACTTGAATAATAATACTCATAGTTAACAAATATTTTTAATATACGTGTAATTATTAACAAATATTTTTTATGTATTTATATTATTTTTTATATTTAATAAAAAAATTATCACATAATTTTACCAGTATTACTTTTTTAAAATTATTTTTTTGAAAAAGTATTCTAAAAACAAATAAATAATTTCTATTTTAAAATTTGAATTGAACTTGATTAGTATCAGAATAATTACTGATTGTCATCATTCAAATATAAAGGCAATAAATTAAATTAATGTAGTAACGTATTAATAATCATACAAATAAATAATCATTATTTAATATTTATTTCCACCATTCAAATATAAAGTGATAACGTATTAATCATTTAATAAGGTATGTTTAAAGACAATAAATTAAATTAATGTATCTTTAAATAAAAATACCGAAATAGTTATTTTTCAAAATCAAAAAATTATAAAGACATTAATTTGGGACATAAAATCAATGACTTTAATTGTATTATGCCACTAAATATGCATGAATCATAATTTGAGAAAGGTGTGGGTAAATTTATAAAATTTTAATATTTGCATGCTTATCTATCTCATCATAAAATTGAATATATACACATATTAATAAGTCATTCATTCAATTGAATACATTCACCCATGAATTTATCATGATTTTGAACCATTAATTAAATTGAATTTATTCACATACATGAGTCTATCATAAAATTAAAATATTTATTAAAAACAGATATTAAAAACCTGCAAAATATAAAGTAAGAAAACTTAATTTCAAATTCCAAAAACAGATATTAAAAACTACACATAATAATTTTAACAATTCTATCACATTATTTCAAAAAAATTTATGCAATAACCTTATATATATGTTACCAATATATTACTACTTGATATATGCAATAATAAATGATTATAAATAAATGATTTATTTCTTTTTTTAAAAAAAGACCTTATTAATTTATTAATACGTTACAAGTAAGTTGTTATTGCAATTATGAGTTATGCATTAATTGTTGATTCATTCAATTAATTGTTTCATGGTCAATCTCCTTCCTAATTGCTTCATTGTCAATTCTGGGGAATCAATCTGTGGTCAATAATTATTTTATGATTTAATTAATTTTTTATTTTATAACTAAACCTCACATCAATATATTATTAATATCGTGTAACAGGTTCTGAGTAATCGAAGATATAAAAAATTGATACACATATTAATAAGTCGCATTCACCCATAAATCTATCATAAATTTGAGCCATTAATTAAATTGAATTTATTCACATGCATGAATTTATCATAAAATAAAAATCGTAAATGTATTAATAAGTCATGCCTCATGAAAAGTAATATTCAAATTAAACATTTAATTTCTAAAAAAAATTATTTATTAAAAACTTGCAAAATATAAAAGTAAAGAAACTTAACTTCAAACTCCAAAAATAGATATTAAAAACTACACATAACAATCTCAACAATTCTATCACATTGTTCCAAAAAATTTAAATTCAAATAAAATTACTTTTTAACTAAATTCTTATTTTTTTTCTTTAATCTTCTTGTAGTTCTTTCTGCAGCTTTCAAAATGATTCCTTGTTTTGTATTGTATGGTTTGATAACCAAATCAAGAGCAATGCGCATTCTTGTTGTGTCATCAATCTAAAATTAAAATATAAAATAATAAGTAACAAGTCATGAATTTAAAACTAATTAATAATTATTTAATAATATTAAAGTGTGCGTACTTTGATAGAATAATTGTCATTTTTAGCACAATCTTTTATCCAAGTTGCTACCCAAATTTCAAAGTCATTACTATTTTAATAGTGTACAAAAAAAATCACATATAAAAAAGTATACAACATAATATTAAGAGAAATAAAATAGAGATAAGACGTGATCATTACGAGCCAATTTTTTGTTCTCCTGTTTCTATATGCTTTGGATCAGCGAAACGAGAAACTTTAGGCCTAGCAATGGTTTCAA
The DNA here is from genome assembly GCF_059453495.1 of Arachis ipaensis. NCBI lineage: Eukaryota > Viridiplantae > Streptophyta > Magnoliopsida > Fabales > Fabaceae > Arachis > Arachis ipaensis. The sequence continues at coordinate 26,629,919 of NC_142436.1, forward strand.
GATCATAAAATGAGTCATCTTGAAGCATCTCTTCAATGTACATAGCCTGTTAATTGGTTAAGTTAAATTAGTTAAACACTACTCCTATACAAAAGCTTATATATGAATCATAGATGTTAACGTTGTAAATTTAAATAATTACCAGCTTCCTAATATTAAAATCTTTTCTCTCCATTTTTTCATAATTTGGCTTAGAATCCAACCAAATTATCTGACGTTCGTGCATATCAAACACAAGATACCAATGGATGTTGTTTTCATTGACAGGTACAAATATCTAAATAAAAAATTAAATTAAATAAATTTTAATAAAAGTAAGTATTGAATATTGAGATTATATTTAGTTCAAGTTAAAGTATTTTTACCTTATGAAGAGTTTCTACCTTTCCCATAAAAGATTTTTGATATTGTACTATCATTTTGGAAGGAAGATTTTTTTTCATGAGTGCAAGTTTCTAAACAATAATAAAAATATACATTAACAATATAAAACATAATATATAAGAATAAAACAAGTTAATTACATGTAATTAATAATGAATTACTTACAGAGAACACAGTAGGCATATACTAATGTCTTAGACACTCCAAATCTGACCTTTCCTCATTAATTAGTATATGAGCATACACACATAGTATCTAAATAGAAAAAGATCAGATTCAATTGGCTCATTTTTTTTAGACAATAAAACATGAAAATTAATATAATTATATTTATTTTTTTTAAAAAAGTGATAATTAAGAAAAAAAAATACCTACATCTTCATCAATCCATCCCTTGGGAATTAAGTTGAAAAAACTGTCTCTATTTGCATCAAACTTGGAACCTCTTGCTAAAATTTCATGTCTGTCATGATTTTTTTTGCAATAAAATAATGTAATTATTTAAAGTCTTATATATAATGTTATAAAACACTAAAAAATATAAATTATATGTATGGTTGATATCATATTTACCTATTAATTTCATCTTCTTTGTTAGATCCAAATATATATGTGGCCACTTGTATGTCTGTCTCATCTAATTCCATTTTAGTAGGTGGTCTAAATACAACTGGAAGTCACTGTAATTGAACCAATACATAAAAATAAATTAGAAAATTCTTAGAACGCTAAAATTTTATAGTGCAAGAAAATTTAAAATCTTCAAAAAATTCACTTAAAAAAAAAATAAAAAATTGTAACTTACAAATGGTGCTTCAATTCCAGAATCGTTCCGACGCAAATTTAAGTTCGGTAAAGTGTTATGGTTGATGGAATATTCAGTTGGAGAACCCTTACCCAACAAAGACTTTAAAATTTCAGTTGGTGACGACTTTGGAGAATAAAGTTTTTTTCCAACTGAAACTAAACCTTTGCGTGGTAATTCTTTTTTACGCCCAGCATTAGTATTAGTCTTCTTGACTATTGTTTTAGCACTTTTGTCTATGGGAGACTTGAGTTTTTCCATAATAGCATCGGTTAGTGGTGTGTCGGGAATATGGGATGCAAAGAGAGGAGGATATGGAGGCATATGCATATGAATCGAAGGGGGTGTACATGGAGGTGAGGTTTGAGTAAATCCTGTAAAAGGACCATAAAAATTTGGCAGTATAGGGGGGAAAGGCATTATGGGTTGAGATAAACCAATAGAAAAATTTGGTTGATTGATAAAATACATCTTTTGAAGATTATTAACAGTTTCTTCCATTTGCTTGAGTTGTGTATCCATTTCTTCATATTTTTTATTGTTGACCTGTTAAAGATATGAAATTATTTTAATATCACAATACAAAACAAAGGGATAAAAAATAGAAAAAAATTAATTTATTATATTTTAACAAAAGAAAATTTTAATACGAGTCCCCAAATAACAATAAAAAACGACAAATTAAGTGATGAACTTCACCTCTGGTTCTTTGGTTTCTTCTTTTTTCATGATTGATTTTTCTTTGTGCTCAAATAATATTGTGTTGTCGTGACTGTATGAAAAAGAAAAAAAATCATAACATATATAATTAGTTATATTAGTACTTAATATTTTGTTTAAAAAATACATTATTACAAAAAAATATTATATAAAATACTTAAAAGATATCTCAATAGGATCGATTTGGACATTAATCTTAGTTCGTTTGGACATAGCTTCGCTAATTCCATCTCCATCCATAAATTCATGTAAATAAAAGTAAATGAAAAGAATGAAATGATTTAAAAAAATATGTGTAAGTAAGATTTAATCAACCAATTCTATTAATTTTATAGTGTGGTTTAGTGCATATTTTCAAAAGGCCATTTTCATTTTTGTTTTAGGTAAGTTGATTGATTTTAGTCCATTACACATTACTGATTATAACTTTCTATATTTATTTTGAAAGTTTTTCAATTTGGCCTATTATAATCACTATTACATATAATTTGTGGTTTCCTACTTTATTTTTATTAGTGTAAGAATTGTTTTGAAGGTTTACTAAAAAGGATATATTCTAGTACGATAAAACTATAAGATAATAAATATATGGTTTATAGTAAAATTTTAAGATGTAAATTATATAATCGTATGTTAATAAATTTTTACTTTATATTAAAAATATATGATCTATGTTTTAATATTATTATATTTTTTAAATCAATTATAAAAAGTTTAAATATTATTTTAATTAATTTTTTTGAATGAAAATTCTAAATTTTTAACTATTCTAAAATATAATATTTAAAAATTAATAGTAATTATTAGAATTATATATAAGATTATTTAACATAAAGTATTTACTTAACATACGTTGTTTATGGGTTCAGATTTAGAATTTAGAGTTTAAGATTTAGAAGTTTGATATTAGGGTTTATGATTTATAATTTAATAATTAGAGTTCGGGTTTTAAGTTCAAGTTATTCAAATTTACTAGTTGATGTAATTCAAATTGAGGTTTAGGGTTTATGTTTTAGAAGTTAGGGTTTAGGGTATAGAATTTATGGTTTAGGGGGTTTAGACCTTGGAGTTTAGAGTTTAAGGTTTAACCCGTTTTAGTCACTGATTTACTGGTTTACTGGTTTTAGAGTTTAGGATTTAAACCGTTTTGGTGAAAAATTTGACAACTAGCTGGATTCCGGTTCGGTTTAATCGGCCAATTGTCGGCCGGTTCGATGATCCAATAACAATTTTCAAAAAAGATGATTATTGTATCCTACATACAGGCATCTCACATGATCATTGTGTCATTAATTCTTGTATCCTACATACAGGCATCTCACATGACATGATTAAGTAAGTACAATTTTAACTAAATAAAAACAAAATATATATCTAATAAAGTCTAAAAGTAAAATGTATATATAATAAAATTGCTACAAATTACTGTTTTTTAAAAAAAATTTTACAAAAGTTATATACAAGACTTGAAGTTCACATTAACATACCTTGGTAGCCTTAACTCCATTCTTATTTTTTTGTGTAGCTAATTTATTTGTTCCATTGTCATTAAAATATCTGTGATCTACACTCTGAACATTGCTCTCATCATTGCTTTGGTGATTTATTTCTTCTTCAGAATAACTCTACAATACAATAAAATACATTAGACAATATTTAAATACATAGATAAATAATCTTTAAAAATTTTGATAAAACAGAAAATTAAAATTACCTTCTCATCATTGAGTTCATCACTCGATTGGTGATGACCAGTATGTAGGACGTCTCTACTGTATAATTCTGGACACCTTCGAATCGTATGACCACGACGTGTACAATGAGAACACTTACGAGATTTTATTGCACATCTATTTTGACGAGGGGCTCGCTTTGTCTTCACAACAGTTGGGTCACCGACTATACACGCATTAGAAAAGAACATTGGAGTCAGGATCGCGTCTCTTTTTAAGTTTTTGGATTAGTCCAAAAATGTCATCTCTAATCTCCATGAAGTCATCTCGGTTCTTTGATGCCGACTCACATAATGTGAAGCATAGTATTGATAGAGCACCATATCTAATACCAGCAATATTTTCAGAGTCAGTTTCTACGGATGTAACTGAACATACATAATCCTTCTTAGCATTTTTAGTCCACCTCGTGCAGACAAGAGTATCAGGAATGATATCGATGTGGTCATGTCTCATAGTACAAAAAACATGACATGAAATGCCACGACTTTCAAACAAACGACAATCACAAGCAAATTTTTTAGTGGCTTTATCATATTGTACTTCACATTCCCTCCCGGGTTGTCTATATTTATTTATTCTCACCTTAACTTCATTGTTGCTTACTGAATGTGTAACAACATTTAATTTGCCAGCTTCTTCTATCTCACACCGAACCTCTTTAAACATGCTTCTGGTGAAAATATCGGCCGCTTACTTCTCAATGTCTTGAAGACACGTGGTCAACACAGGAATTGTAAACAATGATTTAAAATCGGATAAGAGTTCATTTGTCTGATACTGCGTCAATGCTTCATTAAAGTTGTGTATCAATTCCAAAAGGTAGCACTTTTTACTAATGTAATTCTTTATCAAGGAGTGGATACCTTTGCATTGTGACGTAGTCCTGATTCCACCGAAAAATTTATCATTTAAATATGAGGAAGCCTACATTTCTTTGATTCCGTATGTCTTTTGCAACCATTCATTCTCAGAAAGCCCATACTCAGATATCAAGTTATGCCATCTTCTCTCAAACTCTTCAGAAAAAAAATTTCCATACATTAGGTGCTTTAACCCATCTAAGAATTTTGAATTCTTTATAGCTTCACAGGCATTACGGTAGAGATGCCATGCACAAAGACGGTGTGCAGCGTTTGGAAGAACTTCTTTTATTGCCTCCCTCATTGCAAGATCTCCATCTGTCACCACAGCTATAGGTTGTTTATTACCCATTATCTCCATGAACATATTCAACACCAAAACATAGATTTTTCGCTTCTCATCGGATAATAAACCACAACCAAAAATGCATGTTTGTCCATGATGATTTGTTCCTGAGAAGACAACCAACGGCCTATTATACTTATTTTTTTGGTATGTCGTGTCGAAGGCTAACACATCACCAAAACATTGGTAATCAGTGATGCTAGATCCATCGGTCCACACTAAATTATCAAACTTACCATCCTTCAAAGTAAACTTCCCTTGCAATAGTGAATCTTCATCTGCCTTAGAAATTAGGTAACTCAATACTGCATGTGCATCACCATCTTTTATCTTTGTACGCCTCGATCTGTCAAAATGATTGTATAGATCTTTTTTTGTGAATTCCACCCTGTTCGGACCTCCTTTTTGTGCCACCATGAACCCCATTATATGACAAGTTCTAACACCATAAAAGTACAAACTATCAGCCTATGCTTTATCAGCGTCAGTCATTGTTCGATATGCCGGAACAAACTGGATATACTTAGGTGGGATGAGGTCATGGTTGTGAGTCTCTTCAAATTTGGTGACCCGCCACTTTTGTAAAATCAAGTCATAGTGAAATCTAATCTTTGCTTGACACATTATACGTGTGATTGGCTTGTGATCCTCTTTTCTGTTCTCCATCTCCAAGTACTTTTTTCTACGTGTACCCTCTCTGTTACAAACCATCTGTCGCATATTAAGGTTTCCATTGAAATCTTGTCCTTTTTCGTCAAGTCTCGCAACAAAACCGTGCACTTTAGCATAATTTCTATAAAAATCACAATATTGATCAACGGTGTCAAACTCAATACCCACATGTCATCATAGCTTAATTCGTTTAACTTCTTCTTAACTTCTTGAATTTTATAGCTACAATTCGACACCTCCATGGATTCACTAAATTTACCCTCATTATTGATAAGATCTTCCTCCTCCTTATCAGAACTACTATCATACCCAAAACACAGCTCATCATATTCGATAGACTCCTTTAAGTTTTTATTGTCATCGATGTTCATATTTATGATGTTCAAGTAAGTTTTTATATCTTCGATTACTCAGAACTTGTTACACTATATTAATAATAAATTGATGTGAGATTTAGTTATAAAATAAAAAATTAATTAAATTATAAAATAATTATTGACCACAAATTAATCTTCACAATTGACAATGAAGTAATTACGAAGGAGATTGACCATGAAACAATTAATTGAATGAATCAACAATTAATGCATATCTCATAATTGCAATAACAACTTGCTTATAACGTATTAATAAATTAATAAGGTCTTTTTTAAAAAAAGAAATAAATCATTTATTTATAATTATTTATTATTGCATATATCAAGTAGTAATATATTGGTAACGTATATATAAGGTTATTGCATAAATTATTTTTGAAACAATGTCATAGAATTGTTAAAATTATTATGTGTAGTTTTTAATATCTGTTTTTGGAATTTGAAATTAGATAAGCATGCAAATATTAAAATTTTTTAAATCTATCCACACCTTTCTCAAATTATGATCCACTAGCGGCTCAACAGGCACGCAGCCGCTTTTCTATTGTTTTTAAGAAATTAATATTATCTTTTTGTTAATATATTATTCATTTTTTAAATTTATTAGATAAGTATTTTTTTATTTTAAATTCATGGATATTCATATTTGTCTTCATCTTTTTTAAGTGGTAGGCCAAAATATAAATCTAAATACGAAGAGTTCTTTATTTTTTTATTAATAGTGAAAAATAGAATAAATGAGAATACTTATTTTTTTCGTTTTAAATATCAAAATATAAGAATAATTAATAAATAAAATAGGATATTATAAAAATTGTGTATCTGACAAAAATATTTCGTAATTCATCATACATATTCTTATCAATAACTTCTTTAGCCTTAGAAAACTGTCAGATTTATTGACCATAAAAATAAATATATAAACCCTTCAAGATTATTCAATTAAAAATGATGTGTAATAAAATCAAAATAAAAATTTAAAAACATTATTTACAAATTAACTATTTATAAACGTTATTAAGTTTAATTATCTATTTTTAGTTCGTATTTAATTTGAACCCGAGATAAAAATTTATATTCAAAGTACTCTCTATCTTCATGCATAATTTCAATTGTTAAAAATATTTTATTTTTTTAATTTTATATTTAATTTTTTAATTATCTTTAATTTTATTATTTTTTCAAAATTATTAATTTATATTTTTATTATATCCCTTACTATATCAAACAATATTCTTTCTCTTGCTATTATTTTCTATACACATACCTGTATGTCATTGTCTCATCGCCGTTATTATTATTATATTACCTTGTTCTCTTTTCTCGTTTTTTCTTTTTCCTTCCATATTCTCTTCACCCGACCGTCCGTAATTAATTATCACCAAGTATTATTATTGTAAATTTTAATTTTGTCTATCACTTTGATTTATAACCATCTATTCCGTTAACTTTTATGAGTTGTTGAAGTTTCGCTAAAAAATGTAAGACATAAAGCATTTAATTTTATATTTAATTTTTAAAATTTTTTAATTTTTTAAATATTTTATTTTTCTTTTTTAATTTTATATTTAATTTTTTAAATATTTTTAATTTCATTATTTTTCTAAATTATTAACTTATAATTTTTATTATATCCCCTTACTATATCAAACACTATTCTTTCTCTTATTATTATTCTCTATACACATACCTATCATTGTCTAATCGCTGTTATTATATTACTTTGTTCTTTCTCGTTTTTTCCTCTCCTTCCACCGTCTCTTCACCCCACCGTAATTAATTATCACTATTTATATGTTACATCTTTTATATGTTAATCAAATAACCAGTGCCATATGCCAAATAAATGATATTATAGAAGTCAAAATAAATTATATTTTTGTAATATAATTCATTTATTTTAGTTTAATTTAAAAATAAATATTCATGTACTCAAATTTTAAATATAATACTCTGTATAATTAATAATTTAAAAATTAAAAAAATAATATTATCACATATGAAGTAATTTAAAAATCTTTAAATTTAACAAAATATTAGACTTTTTCAATTCATCATTGATAGATACAGACATATTTACAAAAAAATACATATAATATGAAAAAAATAGGTTCTTCCTTAGTAAGAGAAAAAGATAGAACACTATCTTTTGTACGTGAAATATTGAGAACAAATTAAAAAAAAGTAAAAGAACCATGAAAATATTAATTAGATAAGTAAATTAAAGAGAAAAAAATATAGGTAGAAGTTATACGTGAACATAATAACTGCAATAAAACTAAATAAAATCTGTAACGATGGATGTGATGAAATTGATAGCGTTGAAGGTAAAAAAATAATGGCAGCAAGAGAAATATAACAAAGTGTATTAGGAGGTAAAAAAAAAAACCAGTAAAATAGATGAAATTATAAAAAAAATAAAAAAGATATATTTTTATGATTAAAAAAATTCTAATAGAATAATTAGAATGAGGCTAAACTACTGGACAGACCATCAGAGTACAGTACTCACAGATATACTTAAAACAACACTATACAAACAAAGACCAATATAGAATTAAACAAAACATAATTTAAATGAATACCTCCGAATATAATAAGATCTATACAAAAAAACTATTTATCACCACTGATTAAACTTGTTGGCTTCTAATTATTTTTTTTATTTCATATATGGCCACGAAAATAAATCTTTTGACATCGTCTTTACCTAGTTTAAGATGTCAAAAAAACTCATTTAAATAATTGTGCGATACAGAGAAGAGTTCATAAGATAAAGAAGAATCAGACCAAAAAAAAGAGAGGTCGTGGAAGTAAAGAATTGAATAGAAGTTACGCGTGAGTGTTTGTAACTGTTAGTAAAATAAGTAATTGTATAATATTTTTGAATTATGTTAGTAGGGTTAAAATAGGAAATAGGAAATAGAAAATTGGACATGAAACCTCCATGCTTTGGCATTATATATTGTTACCATTTGGTCTATTACTTGAATCAATTTCGCTTTTATTAAGAGTATCTAAATATTTAAAAAATTTATTCTTAACATGAAAATAATGTAGGCTGAGAATTTAAGAGTACATTCGGTAGAGTACAGTAACATAGAGATATTGTAGAAATAATTCAAATTAAATGGCGAACTAAATTGTAAAAAAAAGGTTAAAAAAATATACCAGAATTATCTATTAAGTTTTTTTTGTTACAGAGTCAAAAAATTTAATAACAAATATATTATTAAACAGTGAATATATTTTTCTTATAATAATACAATTATAAAAATTTTATATTTGTATGATATTATATTAAAAAATTATTAAACTATTTAATAATTGAGATTATAATGATGTAAAGTACATTTAAGATAATATAATAATATTATTTAGGCCAATAATAAAAGATTTATTGAATCAAAATTTAAGAAAAAATAAATTATTATTAATTAAATAAATATAAATATAGGATTCCTACCCATATTTGGATCGTTTGGTATATTACTTGAACCAGCTCCGGTGTTATTGTGAGTATCTGTATATGTAAAAAATTCATTATTAAGATGAAAATAATGTAATTTGATAATTTAAGGGTACGCTCAAAGAAATAAATTATATATAATTGGTACGTACTAAGAGTCCAGTAACATATATATCGTAAAAAATAATTCATATTAAATGATAAACTAACAATATAAATTTATTAATGAGAAGTATAATTTAGAGTACCTGATATAGAGTATTGTTAAGGAGGTATATTTGTGATATCTGGTAATGGTGTTGCCATGTTAGTTGGTCCACTTGATGTATCGATTTGTTTTCCTCGTCTAATACTCCCTCGGTAACTGGCACGCCTTCTGGCAAGGTGTTGCTGCCTCTGTTCTTCACTCATATTTTGTCTTCGTTGTCTGGCATATTCTTGCCAAGTTCGTCGACCACTTCAACGTGAATCTTCGATTGGTATGTTGTCAACTATAATTACTCAAAGAAACATATAAAAATAGTTCTACACTTTTATTTAATGACAAAAATAAATTACAGTAGATTTTACATTATATTTAGGCAAAGTGAGAAGAATGCAGGAGAAGATAGAGGAGAAATGAAGAAAATTTTTTCTATTATGGAGAGATATGGAGTAACCAGTGAAGTGAGAGAGATTAAGAAAAAAAATTGGGAATAATACAATTGACGCAATAACTTGATGTGAGATGTGAGAGAAATTAACTGATGCAGTAGTGGGAATTAAGTAGTAGAATTCTGTAACTGATGCAGTAACATGATGCAAGAGAAATTAACGTGGAGAAGTTATATTGAGGTGAACGTAGATGAAAATGAAGTAGTAGAATGCTGTAACTGGAAGTAAGTTATTAAAAAGGATAAAAATAGAAAGAAAAATTGGACACCAAAAATAAATTTTTCCATTAATAATTGTTATAGATGCATATTTATTGGCATAATACAATTAAAGTCATTGATTTTATGCCCCAAATTAATGTCTTTATAATTTTTTAATTTTGAAAAATTACTATTTTGGTATTTTCATTTAAAGATACATTAATTTAATTTATTGTCTTTAAACATACCTTATTAAATTATTAATACGTTATCACCTTATACTTGAATGGTGGGAATAAATGTTAAATAATGATTATTTATTTGTATGATTATTAATACGTTATTACATTAATTTAATTTATTGCCTTTATACTTGAATGATGACAATCTGTAATTATTCTGATACTAATCAAGTTCTATTCAAATTTTAAAACAAAAATTATTTATTTGTTTTTAGAATATTTTTTCAAAAAAATAATTTTAAAAAAGTAATACTGGTAAAATTATGTGATAATTTTTTTTTATTAAATAGAAAAAATAATATAAATACATAAAAAATATTTGTTAATAATTACACGTATATTAAAAATATTTGTTAACTATGAATATTATTATTCAAGTAAATAATATACAATTTAACTTTTCAACTTTACTTGAAAAAACTCTTAAATGAGATAATATTTTATTTTCTCCAAATTTAAGTCGTAGCCCACAATGCTCCTTCTGTCTTGCACATAGACTAATTCATTCACAAAAATAGGTAATTTTGACCGACTGAAAGTAAAATTAGCATTTGTCTGTACAGTACTAAAAAGAAAAAGGGTTAATTTTGCTAACTCTTTCTCCTTTTTATTTGGGTGTGGTTTGTAGATTGGCAATGGAGATATGATGGATTGAAACCAATAACATCTCTGCACAACTCATGATAATCAAAGAAAAGATACACTTAAACTGAACATAAAATATTTTAAATGTCTATAGACATGGAGATGGAAGACAAACACAACTAAATTAAATTAGATAAAAAAAATTAAAAATGTAAATGATGAAGCTGCCTTCAACAATGAACTTATACTGGCTCAACAACTGAAAAGATAATTCTAATTAGGCAAGTAATTACTTCAGATTCCAGAGTCAATCATACATATACTGCAATTAATCTAATTGATCAATCTATATAGTAGATATAGAGCTCGAAAAATTGTATCCATGGCAGAGAATTTGTTCCATAAAAAAATCAATAAAATAAAAATGACGGTTTGAACATGCAAGAAACAAGCCCAATAACCAAAATAAATGAAATTCATTGTTTGAACAGACGATGAACACCTAACCTAATATCAGGGGTGTGGAAGTCAGCGACGGTGATGGAGAACGCCGCTATGCGGTGTGGATCGGAGGCGGCAAACAATGGGTCACGGAGGCTTAGAACGTGAGAAACGGCGGCGACACTGCTGTTCGAAGCGGAAACAGGGGGCGCTAACGACGGGCGATAGAAATGGAGATCGACGAATGCCTGTGAGATAGAAGGGATCTGGCAGTGTCGGTGAGCGGTGGTGAACGGCGGCGGTGAACGGCGATGGTGGAGAAGTTCAGATCGGAAGGGTTGGGTGTTCAGGAGTCTAACTTAGAACAAAAAACAATAACTAGTATGTGTTTTGGGAAGAAGACAACGCTGATGGGAAAGAGAAGAGATTTTTTATTTTAATTTTGTATTAATTTTAAGAAACAAAAATACTTAACCATAGTTAATCATATATGATTAAAGTATATACGTATTCGTATTTGTATACAAATAATAATTAATACACTTTTAAAATACGTAAATTTTAAGATTTTAAAATTTTTCAATTATTAATTGACTAAGATTAATGATACCACATTTTTATATTGTATTGGTCCACATATACAGGATATGGATTTTATCACAAATGTTGAAATATGAGAACAATCATCTTTTTATTATCTAAATCTTTGATGGTTAAGATCCGATCACTATATATTATATTATATAAAAAAAATTTACGCTTCCATCTTGACGGCTAATAAATACATCTTGTGTCATTTCTAAAAAAATTAAATCAGATGTAGATTTTTGAATATTGAATTCTCAAAAAAATATTATCCTCAAACCACTTGACTTGAACTATAATGGATTAATAGTCAAATTTATTTTTGGAAAATCACATATTTTTAAAATTAGTTCTCAAATAATTTTTTTAGTCATATTAATTTTTGAAAGATAAAACATAAATTAAATTAATTTTTCTGTTAGTTAGATGATTACATGTCACGTTAAGTGTCACGTGTCACTAGATGATTGGTTGACATGTCAAATCAGTGATATTTAGCACGTCACATGTCATTTGACATGTAAAAAAGTTATTTATAATCAAAATAGTCCTTGAAAGTTCGGACGTAAGTCATTTTCATCTCTAAAATTTTAAAAATTAATCAAATTAGCCTTTATATAACTTTTTTTTTATTTTTCTTCGTAATATTAAATTTAAAATATTTTTTAATAGTACTAATTTTAATATTATTTTTAGACCTTAATAAAAAAAATCTCACTTTACATAAAATAATAAAAATAATTAAATTATTATAAAGTTATTTTGTCATTTGTATTTTAAAATTTTACCTTTTTAAATCGTAATTTTTTTAGTGAAATTTTTTTATTTAAACGAATTTATCAAATTATTATTGATTATATATTTAAAAATTTAATATTTTAAATCTCACTAAATAATATAGTAGTTATTTTAAAATTTAAATCTTTTAAATTTTTAAAATTATCATTTTTATTATTGTTTAATTTATATAGTAGAACTCAATAATTAAAAAATTGATTTATCGAATCACTTATTTAATCTTAATATTTTAATATAAAATATTTATATGATTGAACTCAAATTATTGTTGAATCTTAATAACTAGTATATAACTAGTATATACTAAAAGTTTTAATATTTTGGATTTCACTAAATAAATATAGTAATTATTTTAAATATTTTAATCTTTTATTCAACAAGTGATCCAACAAATCGGTTTTTAAATTATTGAGTTTTATCATATAAATTAAACAATAATATAAATTATAATTTTAAAAAATTTAAAAGATTTAAATTTTAAAATAACTATTATATTATTTAGTGAGATTTAAAATATTAAATTTTAAATATATAATCAACAATAATTTGATAAACTCATTTAAATAAAAAAATTTCACTATAAAAAAACATACAATTTAAAAATGTAAAATTTTAAAATACAAAAATGACAAAATAATTTTGTTTATTAAGATCTAAAAATAATATTAAAATTAGTACTATTAAAAAATATTTTAAATTTAATATTATGAAAAAATAAAAAAATTATATAAAGACTAATTTGATTAATTTTTAAAAATTTTAGGGATGAAAATAATTTGTGTTTAGACTTTCAGAGATTATTTTGATTATACATAACTTTTTTACATGTCAAGTGATATGTGGCATGTTAGGTGTTACTGATCTGACACGTCAACTAATCATATGGTGATACGTGATACTTAATGTGATACATCATCATTTAACTAATGGAAAGACCAATTTAACTTACGTTTTATTTTTCAAGAACTAATATGACTAAAAAAAATTATTTAAAGAAAAATTTAAAAAATAAATAATTTTTCAGGAACGAATTTATTTATTAATCCGAATTATAATTATAAACTTCAAATGTAAGCGCGCATTGTTATCAATCTATATTCCTATTGTGTTGGTACTCTAATTCATTTGTCACCAAGTGATAGTGTTTTTTAGCCACTTTATTAGTTGTAAAAATATTCTTACTTACAAAAAGAGGAGGGGGAGGCTCACCTCAACTCTTTGAATAGCTGTTATTGAAGGTCAACGTCTCATTATTTGCTTTTGTTTTTATTATTAATTGACATTGTACAAGAGAGAGCTTGAGGTTTAATATTTATTTTTAGTTAAATTTACCAGCCATACCTAAAACATTTTCTGCTGATGGGGGCATAATTGAGAACTTTCCTCTACTTTTTGAAATATGATAAATAATGGCCACTCTTTTTTTAAGTTTTTAATTTAATATTAGAGCAGAAAAAAATTACTATGTCCTACCCACTTTTTCGCACTGTATATTTTTTCTTTTTAACTTTTTATCTAACTAAACAATTAAAAATAATGATCATTTTAGTAGATTGCCTCATAAAATTATTAATATATAATTTAGGTATCTACTTATCAAAATACATAATTTTTGTTATTAGTAATATTCATTGATGTATTATATATATTAATTGACAATAGACATTATTTTATTGAAAATATTTTCAATACTTCAGTATTTTAATTGTTGATCTCAATTATGTATAGATTTGTAATTGAAATCAACAAGCAAAATTATTATAATACCTGAAACACAAAAACACTTGAATGTTTTCTATCTTATTTATCATGCTAATTAATATTACTATAATAAGAATAATACTTTTATTCAAAATTATTTATTGTAATTTGCATAATCATTGTGGATGGCTACTTTGCCACTTTAAATTAATAGAAAATTTTCAAATTATTTACCTTATCAAGTAATATTCCTATTTTTTGGAGTTATCGTTAGGATATAAGCCGGCTCGAAAGTCGAAACCCATGTCCCCAAAAGAGAAATTTTTTTTCCAAATTTCCGATCATTTGAATCATGCAGAGGAAACTTAAGAAATTAATTTAATAATAATACTTTTTTATTCAAAAACTTTGTTTTCAATCATTTTTAATTAAGTAATTAATTAATTAAAAATCTAGCCTCGTGTTCAGAAACGAACTTTTTTCTATCGACTATCATTTTTAAGTGGTCCATTTTGCAAGCTATCCACCTTGGAACACTTAGCATAACTAATAATAAGAAAAACTAATCAAAATGTGGAAAGAATAATAATGATGAGTTGGAATTTATAGTAGCAATGAGTGTCAATGCATGTGTGTATTATATCGGGTATGGTTGGTAACCACGTTTAAGAGAAAAAGTATGTTAGAGTTTTTTGAAAGTTTTAATTTTTTATTTGGTTAATTTTTTCTCTACAAACGTAGAAATAATTTTGTTCATAATACCATGTTTATAAGAAGTAATAATTTTTAACTTCTCCATTGCACTAACATGCTTTTAGCCACTACTTTCAACATTTATTTTTCTTTTACCAACTTTATCATTTATACATGTTATTGTATTATTTATAAAATTCTTATTATTTTTTTCTATATGAACACTTTTTTTATTATTTATTATTTATATTTTTATTAATTTTTTTATTTGACATTATATATTTTTATAGTTATAATTTTGTGTATTATATTTATTATTATTTATTTATAATAGAATTTATTAATTTCATTAGGTAAAATAAATTAAACAAAAAAATTAACCATAAATAATAATAATAGTAAAAAATTATAACGTACTAAAAAAGAATACTAAGAGTATTAAAAATATACTATATAAAAAACATATAAAAAAAGTATAAAAAAAATTAAACATATATAAAAAAATAATATTATAATTTAATGTTATGTCTTTTTAAGTAATTATCTATCTAAAAGTGATTTTAACTAATATTATTCAAACCATATTTATTTTATTAAAATTAATTTTAATAAAAAATTGTCAAACATAAATCATGTTGACACAAACTTACTTCTAATACCTAAAATTAATTTTAATAAACTCCAATTTGACAAACTACAATCCAAACACACACATCATCATGCATATGTAGAGATTGAATGAGAGGATTATAACATGAAAGAGAGGTTTTGGTAGCAATAGCATTATGAAATGGAATTCCGTCATTGAAGACAAAAAGATAGTTCCAAGTCAAGTGGGATATAAAACATTTGAAGACTACATATGACAAAAGATATAGATGATGATGATCTGATGAGAGCAATGGAATTGCATTATTACCTTATTCTTTAAAATTCAAATGAAAGGAATGCCCTACAACTTGAGGAGTGGATCGTTCATGCTTTATAATCATGGGCATCATCAAATACGAGTGATGAAGAAAGTAAGAGGGCACGTCCTAAAACTTGGAAATAAAGCTGGTAAATTTTGGTATTATTATAATACAATATCAATAATTTAACAATAATATTATATAAACAACTTATTTTAACAAATACACAAAAACAAGATAAAAACAACTCACTCTTTTTAAAAAATTATTGAGAAATGATGTGTCTAAATACTTAACTTTTTAATGAATTAAAAAATTGACCATAACAGTTAATTAAGAATGATAGAATATATCTTTTTTTTTTTTAAGATAGAGAGATTCAAACGTACAATCTTTTAGATGAATACGAGAAGATTATGTCATTTGAGCTAGAATATATTATTAGTAGTATTGGTTATAACTATATATTGTATAGGTCTTTCTTTTTATTTTTTTGTAGTTATTTATGCATAATAATATTGTAGTAGTTTATATTATCAGTATTCGATCGTTTGAGATTTAGTTCGGTTTTTAGAGGGAAAAAAATATTCAATCTGATTATAAATAAAATATTCAGTTTGATTTGATTTAATTTTTCGATTTTATATTAATTAAAAAATACAGTAAAGTATTAAATTAGTCTCTTACGTTTGGACGTAATTTTATTTTGATTCTTAAAGTTTAAAATATCATATTTAAATTAAAAAAATTTCATTTAGTTTTAACGTAATTCCACAATGAGATCAAAGTTAAATAATTAATGAAATGTCTTACACGACAGTGGTACAAAATCAAGGTCGATAATCTAGAAAATAAGTACAAGCTAAGCTCAAAAAGTACAAAATCAACCGTGGATCCATCAATACATTTATTTATCATTCTCTTTATTTTTACAAAAAATATTTCATTTAAATTATAAAAAAAATGATAAATAAATATATTGATGTATTTACGATTAAAAGTTATATTTGTTCTCTAAATTATTAACTTTGTTCTTGTATAATTATTACGTAGGATATTCAATTAATTATTTAACTTTAATTTCATGATAAGATTATATTAAAATTAAATAAAACTTTTTTAAATTTAAATAAAATATTTTAAATTTTAAAGACTAAAATAAAATTAAAGCACCAACTTAATACTTTACGCTAAAAAAATAAGATGTCCTAATTATATGTAATGTATACTACAAAAGTGTTGTAATTTTGAGAGGTGTTTTGGAGAGCGATTAGGACTTAGGAGACAGTGAAATTTTGAGTGGGTTTGTGCTGGTGCTGTGAGAAATGAATGATAGTGCGTTTGATGATGATGACTCACGCCGGCAGCTTTTTGCACTTCTCTCTCTATTCTCTCTCTCTCTCTAACCCCAATTGGCAGTTGAGCACGCCTGCTACCACTCATCAAAAACTGTAAAATTCTCTGATCTTAAGAAAAAAGAGAGAGTTACCTACTCCATGCAACAATCTATGTGCATTATTCATGATGCTATTAAGGTTAAGGGGAGTAGGGGTCTTCCACAGCTTCATCATGCTCATTGGATCGGTTCAAATTTCGAGGCACCCAATAAACAATAAAGCTCTTTTTAGTTTATTTTCACATGTTCCCATCACCGGGTATAAAAACATAATTTTCCAAAATTACTAGGAAGGTTATTAAATTACTCTTAATAATAATAATAATAATAATAATTAAAAAATGTCTAGCTTTGAATTTGTATAAGTAAATTTCAGTTTAGTCTTTTTAAATTTTTTATTTTAATATTTTTATTGTGAAATTAATTTTTAATTCTTTACTAAAATTTATTCTAGTTCCACCCTAATATATATATATATATATATATATATATATATATATATATATATATATAATATTTTTTATTTTATTATAATGAATAATATCATACAGTGGCGGAACTTGAAACAAAATTTTGGGGGGGCCAAATAGAAAATAATTGTCAAAATATTTTTTTATATGGACCTCATTTAAGATAAGCTCGTCTAATCTCATCTCTTTGATTTGGGTGATACTGCCAAATTTAAAGCCCTTTTTTAAGATCTCGTTCCAAAAAGTTAAAATTAAAGTCATCAGATATAACTTTTTGAAATTTTGAAGGTTATATCTCGCTTTCTTCGTGATTCATTAAAGTAGAAGAACTATCTACATGTGTTGATATTGTAAAAGTTATATGTTCTCTTTCTTAAATATTAGCCTTCCTCTTAAAAAATATATCAATTTTTTAATTTTTCATTATTATTTTATATAAAAATTTGAATATATATCTTGTAAAATATATAAAGAAGAAGTTAGAAGGACAAATATTAAAATTTATAATATTTATTGAATTTTTTTTATCAATTTATACAAATACAATAATATTAATACTTTTTGAATATTCTATTATTTTTTATCATATAAAAAATTAAATTAAATAAATAATAAAATATAAAATAATATTAAATTAAATAAATAAAAGATATCTAATTTTTTATATTTGAACCTAAAGATAGAGAGAGTGTTGTTTATTGAACTTATTAGATACTTTAAGTCATAATAAAGTATTTAAGTCAATTGAATTATTTTTTATCTTTTGAAAAAGTACTACTAAGTTTTTTATAAAAAGTTTGGGGGGGCCATGGCCACCCCTTGTCTGAACTAAGCTCCACCACTGATATCATAGTTATTAAAATTGTACCAACAATTAATCCGATTAAAATATTAACTTATTGGTAAAACCGTAAGATTCAGTCATGATTAAGCTAAATAAACATATAAAATATAATGTGTAATAATATGACATATACTCAATTATGTATCATGTATCATGATTTAATTTATACTTTGTAATAGAAAAAAGGAGGTAGAACTGTAATATGCCAGTGACATAATATGAGGAGGGCATGAATACAATACCCACATACAGCAGTCAAAGATGTTGACCGATCAATTTAACTTTCAATCGGATCCAGTCGAATACAAAATCTGCTAGTTTGATAAAGCTATACATAGTATTAGCTTAATTGTCTAAATGACTCGAATCATTGACTGATTCATTGGTTTTTCAGTTGAATCGGACTATTTGGTCTGAATTTGATAATTATTCATAACACTTTGTATTAAAAATTCGATTTTCGAAATTTTGTCTTTCTTTTTTACTTAGTAAATTTTAAACAAGGCTCCGCTGCTTAAATTTTTTTTTTTGTAATATGTATATCTTATCAATCTAATCATTAAATTACATATAATGCAAATTAGTTCTAACAAATTTTACCGAATCAATTATCAATAGGTATATAATTGAGAATTCCATTACTTATGTAGATTTTGAATAAATAAAATTGATTTTCAAAATATATATATATATATATAATAAATAAATAACAAACGAATTTTTGGATTGATATATGTAATTTTATGAAGATGATCTATAATATATAAGTTTCTAATAATCAAACAATTGGGTTTCTAAGAAAAATGACACAAACATAAAATTATTCAACAGTATAATATTTAATTTATTTAAATTGACATTTGTATTATTTGATCTTACTGTATATGTGTGTTTTGTTCTCCCAAATGGAAGAGGGAATATATGTGTGTTTTGTGTTGATCGTGAACGGGAAAAGTTTGCTCCCAAATAAAATAACACTGATATTTTATTTTTCCTGTGTGGCCAAAGTAGATATATATAAAAGATAAGTGCTGAAACATAATTTTAATTAAACTTGCAGTAACTTGCTACAGGAAGTTCAAAGATGTGATGTTCATGAAAATATAAAATAATTAAACATAATTTTAGTCAATTTTTTATTTGGATTAACACTTTATTTATATACCATTAAAATATAAAATTTATAATTTAATATAAAAATACTTTTGTTAACTGAATATTGTCAAAAAATAACAAATTTTATTGAATATGTAGTATTATTTCTTTACTAGGTAGTTGTACTCTACTATTGTTTATTTAATTAGAAATTTTCCTTATGTACGCTTACAACACTAATAAAGTAAGAATCTGGCTCTGGGTCTGGTGAATGGCGATCACTTCCTCGTTAGCTTGTTTTTCCGTACTTTCTTGTTTCTAATCTTTTGTCAGACACAATTCTATTCCAAGCACCGCCCCTGCCATGACCTTACAAGATTTGTCGATTAAATGACTCTGAAACTCATTTCAGTCAATCCCCTTCTCCATACCTATTTTTAATTCAAAATAAAATAAAAAGAAACCCAGCCCCACTTCCATTCCCCGCTCATGAATTACACAAAAAGGAAACCATATCAAATTTTAATCCAACCTTATTTAACATACTTGTATGTTGTGGTAACGTATCATACCTTTTGTATATAAAAAATTCGTTACTAAATTAATTATTTGTATAAAATATATATTAAAATATAAAATATATATTAAGGTGGTTAATTTTTTATATATATGACATTTTTTGTTAAAGTATATGGAATACTGAGTTTATTAGTTAACCTCTTATACATCTATTGATAGTCTGAAATATGAATTTAATCTAAATGAGTTTCAAATTTTATCTAATAGTAAGTCGTGTTTGAGTCAATACAATATCTAACACAAATATTTAAAACTAGTATTTATATATATATCGGTAATAATATTACATGCATGATTATTATTTAATGTTATTCTTGATTTATTTGAGTTGTTGTTAAGTTTATGTTGAAATATTTAGTAGAAACATAAAAAATACAATTCTGTTTAATAGACAATAAAAATTATAAACAATGTCAATAATAAATTATATCTCAGATCTACTAAACATAAATAAATTTAATAATTTAAAATTTAAATTTTAAAATTAAAATTAATTTTTTTAACTTATTATTCACGTTGTTAAAAAAAAGTATTATTTTCTTATACTTTCTCTAAAAACTGTCTCTATTAAAATTTATTTTGATATCTTGATAATAACTGTTCGGTTTCTCGTGTATCGAACGGGTCGGATCTGGTGGTGATAAAGGTGGGGGTGACTGGGAGATGGACGTTGGGGAGTTCTGGTGAGTGACTCCTCCGGCCTGATGAGTTGAGGATGAGGTGAGACCACCTACAAGGACTCCTACGCTCAAGTCAGTGTCCGTACAAGAGGCGGCTATTAGGGTTAGGGTTAGGTGACGTACCTCTGGGGAGAGTAGGTCCCTCCCCTTTTATACTCTGCATTCGTTCGTACCTCAGGTGGGCCCTTGAGGGCCAAGCCCATATGTTTGGAAGCTTCTGACAGCTGTCCAAGTACACGCGAGAGGGGAGGTGACGTTCGGGTCACCTCCTGGGGTTGGACTCGGTAGTCCTCTGGGTTGGCCGGTCATCTGGACCCGGGTCTTTGGCTAGTTGGGCTGGGCCAGAACAGTGCCCCCAACGTGCCAAACATGGTCGTGCCCTAACTTCCCTTCTGATAGGGTTCTCAACAGGTTGGCCGCTCGTGATAAGGGCGTGCCCATCTATGCGCGAGTGGCTTTCGTCCGTTTGTAGAGGGACGCTAATCGTCGCCTCGTTATTCGCGTTGGGCATTTACTACCCATTGTGAGTGATTTGAAAGCTCGGGTGAAAAGTCCCTTTTATCCCTAGCCTTCGTGCTTCTCAGTGTCAGTTATTTTCCAGTTTCTATGCTTCTTTCTTTCACTCCCTTCATGTTTCGCATTCTTATCAATTCACATCTTTCGCTCATGTTTCTTCCTTTTTTCTTTCCTAATTTTTCCTGATCCAGACGTTCTCGCTCGCCCTTGCCCCCTTGCATTTCCTTGGCATTTGCTATTCTTCACTCGTTATTTTCTGGTAAGCGTTGTTTTTCTTCATCTTTTAGTGGATTGATCATGCTTTTTATTTGTTGTGGTTTCCTTCTTTGGTTGCTTGAATTGCTGTTGCATGCTTCGTCTGGGTCATGCTACCATTAGATAGATTCTAGGGGGGTTACCATTAGGCGCATTGTTTGTTTTTTGCCTTGTTAGTAACAATAGATCATTATCCAATAGGCTGTAGTACTAGTTTCCACTTCTTCCGAGTTCCCGACCTACCGATTTGACTTTAAGTGGTGCCCCCACTGTAGGTATGATGCATCAACCCCTTCCGAGAGCCCCCGTGGACTGTTACGCCTGGGTCACCTCGGATGTGAAGGATACGCCCTCCAGAATGACCCTTGAGGAGCTTCAGGAGTTTCGCCGCTCCGACCTGCTTTATGGGGGGAGTCCTGAGGAGGAGCGCTATCACGCGTTCGTCCTAGGGATCAAGAGCGAATATGCCACATAGACCTGAACACCCCCCGAGTGCCGACTGGCTTTGGGTGTATAAATCGATGTTCACCAGCCTGAACACCCCCCAAGTTGCCGACTGGCTTTGGGTGTATAAATCGATGTTCACCAGCCTTGGGGTTCGCATCCCCTTCTCCCCTTTTGTGATGGCGCTTCTGAACCAGTGTGATGTGGCGTCGTCGCAATTGCACCCAAATAGCTAGGTTTCCGTTCGGTGCTTTGAGATGGTGTGTGAATACTTGGAGCTGCCGATCTCTGTGGAGGTCTTTCTGTGATTCTTCCTCTTAATGAACCCTTCAAAAGAAGAGAGACATAAGAAGGGGTACATGTCTTTCCGGGTTGCCCGAGGTAAACGGATCTTCGGGTTGTTCGAAGATTCCTTCCATGGCTTCAAGGAAAAATATTTTAAAGTACGGCCTGCTGAAGGTCAGCACCCCTTCTGGCTAACCTTAGAGGGGGAGCACCGTATCCCGATTTACTGGAGTTTCGGGGCTGGGGCCAACGCCTTTACGAAGATAACTTATAAAGGGTTGACCCAACAAAATAAGGACATAGCTGACGTGCTGTTGGCCATCTTTAATAAAAACAACGTCAACCTTCACCTCTTGATGGGTGATCATGAGATGGGTAGGAGTTATGTAGGTGAGTAGTCGGTTGGTCATCGTTTCATGGTGCACGAATCCCCACACTTCGTACAACTGTACCAGCAAGTGCACTGGGTCGTCCAAGTAATACCTGAGCGAGTCAGGGTCTATCCCACGAGGATTGTGGTTTGAAGCAAGCTATGGTTATCTTTCAGGTCTTAGTCAGGCGGATGGAAGAGTTGGTTTGATTTGGAAGATGGAGTTATAATGTTTAATTATAAGGATAAGAAGATGGTTAAGGCTTGGAGTTACTTTATCCTTCTGGATTAACTCTGGTCTTACTGTCTTCTTCAATTGTGAATGATTTCTTCTATGGCAGGTTGTATGTGATTGACGCTGGTTTGAGAAGCTGCCAATACTCCTCCAGATCTGAACTCCAGGGTTAGTGTGAATCCATTCTGATTGAGAGTGAAGCTCCTGCCGTCCACTCTCCTTAATGATCCTACTCAAAACGCCACAGACAAGGTCGAATCTTCCGAATCAGAGAATGCTGCGCCTTTGGGTTCTAGCCTCTACCACAGAGACCCTAATCTCCCCGTAAATTGGCTGAACTGGTGTCTCGAGAAGTCCCCAACGAAGTCGTGGATTAGCCGTCTGAGAGATGTATAATCAAGCTAGCGGTTCAATGCTTTCTACTGAAGTATTCACACGAACCCAAAGTATGGACTATTATACATTGCTGGAAAGCTCTGGAAGTCAGCTTTCCATAGCCATTGAGAACACTCCATTTAGACTTCTGTAGCTCTAGAAAAGCTCTTTCTAGTGCAAGGAGGTCAGATCCGGATAGCATCTGCAGTGCTTTCTCTGTCTCTGAATCAGACTTTTGCTCCAGCTCCCCAATTTCAGCCAGAAAATACCTAAAATTGCATAAAAATACACAAACTCAAAGTAGAATCCAAAAATGTGAATTTAACACTAAAACCTATGAAAACTTAATGAAAACTAAACAAAACATGCTAAAAACTATATGAAAATGATGCCAAAAAGCGTATAAAATATCCGCTCATCATTTCGCATTTCTCATGTTCAACTTATTTGCTTGCTTGACAAACTTCTAACTTGTACGTTTCTTTTTCCAGTGTCCATGGCTGCCGAGCAAGTTGGTTTCGAGAATTTGATGTCGCTATTCCTCTTTGGGAATAGTGATGACAGCTCTGCCACTCGCACAAACGATGCCCCTCTTTCTCCAACTCCCGAAGTGCAACCCCAACCTCCTCAAGGGGAGGTCGCCGGTACAAGTGCTGGTCCGACCCCCCCAACCGGAGGTACCGGAAGAGGAAGAGGGTCTTGTGGTCACCATTCTTGACAATCCTAGGAAGAAGAAATCGACCTCCAGCCCAGAGGGGGTGCTCATCGTGATGGAGAGAAACTTCGATGCTGGAACCTTTATTAATTCTCAGCTCCTGCCCGGTACCGAGGATTTCTTTCATGGTGGGGACCTCGCTTCCCAGACAAAGTGGGTATACCACACCCTGCTCCGGGCTACAGCAATAGCAAGGAAGGCGGAGCCCATTTTGGTTGGTGCAGGGACCCTGGAAGGCAAGCTCCAGGTGGCGTTCCAGTCCGTGGACAAGTTGAAAGTGGAGGTGACATCGGTGAAGACCCAATTGGCTGCATCTGAGGCGAAGGTGAAGGAGTCCGACGAGACGGCTGCTCGGCTTACCGAGAGGGAGCTCACCCTGGAGAGCCAGCTCAATGCTGCTCAGGGCCGGGTAGAAGAGCTAGACAAGAAACTCACCGATGCTGTCTCATCAGCAAATGCTGCTAAGGCCGAGGTCGCCGAACTGAAGAAGAAAAACAAGGAGACCGTAAATCATGCTCAGAACCCCATAGGGGCTACCGAAGAGGCGATCAAGGCGCAAGTGAAGTTGCTGGCTCTTGATTTTGATGTCTCCGCTGTTGGCGCATTCAAAACCATTAAGGATGGCAAGATTATTGACCTCCCAAGGAAGTAACTTGTGAAATATTTGTACTTTTTTGGGCCGTTGTGGCGTTTTATTTTGTATGTTTTGAACATGGTAGTTTAGAACTAAACTGTACCGTTTTGATGTTTCAAACGATTAATAGTCAAGCCAACTCGTGCCTTTTACGCTTAGTTGCTTTAACTGTATGGCATACTTTGATAGCCGCTGAATAGTAGTCACGAATTTGTTGACTCCCGAGGTGATCAGTCTCGAGATGTCGTAGTGTTAACAATTGAATAAGCAACAAGGTAAAACAACCGAATCATTCGTTAAAAATGGCAAGTCGGAAAGACAGAAAAAGAGAACAATTAAAAACTTAAACAAAGTGGAATAAGTAGCAATTCGAATAAAAAGGAACAAGTAAACGTAAATAGGGAACAGAAACGCATGTTACTAGATCGGAAGGCCTTGCTGGTCAACTCTCCACTAGCAGAAAGGTCGGGGAGCCATTAGTAAACTCAGCTCCGCTGATGAGGTTCTGTAGAAGTTGGCCTTTTCTTGGAATTTCTTGCACCTCTTTACGAATTCTTGGGCATTGGCGCGTGCGTACGCAATCCCCCACACTCTCTGTATAACAGCAGTACCAGCAAGTGCACTGAGTCGTCCACTGGGTCGTCCAAGTAATACCTGAGTGAGTCAGGGTCGATCCCACGAAGATTATAGCTTGAAGCAATCTTTTGGTTGTCTTGCAGGTCTTAGTCAGGCGGAATCAGTAGTTTTTGGATTAAGTATATGGAGTTGGATGAAGTATCATGCAATAATAGGAATTATATGATGGGAATTGATTTGAGAGTTGGAGTTGCTTTGTCTTTCTGAAGTAACTCTGGTACTACTATCTTCTTTGCTTGTGACTGATCTTATTCTATGGCAGGATATAAGTGATCAATGCCATTTTCCGTGGTCATTGATCTCCTCTGCTACAGAATGAATGTCAGGTACCGTGATCATTCAATCCAATGGAGGGTGAAGTGCTTAGCAAGTCATTCTCCTGGCGATCCTACTCAAAACTCCACATACAAGGTAGAATCTTTCGGATCAGAGAACGCTACTTCTTGGATCTAGCATATACCACGGAGACCTTAATCTCCCCGAAGATCAGCTGAACTGGTGTCTCGAGAAGTCCCCAACGAAATCGTGGATTAACCGTCTAAGAGATGTAAATCCATAGCTGTTGGTTCATGCTTTCCAGCCAAGTATTCACATGAACCCAAGTAGACGTGGGTGTTTGTTAGGCACGTTTGTCTTGGTGTGATGAACAGATCTGATTTGTCAAATCATCCTGTTCATCACGATGAAGATCGGGATATACATCTTAGAGATAGATCAGACATGGATCGAAGAAGAAGGAGTAGTACTTTTATTAATTCATAGGACTCAGCAGGGCTCCTCCCCTCAACCTAGGAGGTTTAAAAACTCATACTGAGGTGTACAACAATGGTGAAAACGAAAATAATGATCGAATAACATGAAGTAAACCCCTTTAAATACTAAACTATTGACTAGTAAGGATACAACCGTCTTTTTAGTGCTAAAATCTGATTCTAGGGCCCACTTGGTAAGTGTTTGGGCTGAGCTTGATGAGATCCACGTGCTATGAGATCTTCTGGATGTGGAACACCAGCTAGGGAGTCATCTCTGGGCTTTTGGATATTGGGCTTTACTTCCTTTGGCGCTGGACGCCAGAAAGGGCAGGAAGCTGGTGTTCGACGCTAGTTTTGGGCCTTCTAATCCGAAATAACATATGAATAATTATATATTTCTGAAAAGATCTGGAAGTCAGCTTTCCAAAGCCGTTAAGAATGCTCTATTTAGACTTCTGTAGCTCTAGAAAATCTCTTTCGAATGCGAGCAGGTCAGATCTGGACAGCATTTGCAGTGCTTTCTCTGTCTCTGAATTAGACTTCTGCTCCATCTCTTCAAATTCAGCCAGAAAATATCTAAAAAGGTACAAAAACATACAAACTCAAAGTAGAATCCAAAAAAGTAAATTTAACACTAAAACCTATAAAAACTTAATAAAAACTAACTAAAAACTGTGTGAAAATGATGTCAAAAGCGTATAAAATATCCGCTCATCACAATACCAAACTTAAACCGTTGCTTCTCCCCAAGCAACTAAAAACACAGTAGGATGCAAAATAAAATTAAGATACAATAAATTTCTGAGTTTCAAATGCAGCTTAGTTAAAATCAGATGAGCGTGACTTAGTAGCTTTTTGCTGCTGAAATAGTTTTGGCATCTCACTATCCATTAAAACTCAGAGATGTTGGCATCTTTAAGAACTTAGAATCCAAATGATATTATTAATTCTCTTAGTTAAGCTTATTTTGATTCTTGAACACAGCTTTCTGAGTCTTGGTCGTGACCCTAAGCACCTTATTTTCCAGTATTACCATCGGATACAATAATGCTACAAACACTTTAACTGAGTGAACCTTTTCAGATTGTGACTCAGCTTTGCTAGAGTCCCCAGATAGAGGTATCCAGAGTTCTTAAGCACACTCTTTTTGCTTTGGACCACGACTTTAACCGCTCAGTCTCAAGATTTTAACTTGACACCTTCATGCCACAAGCACATGATTAGGGACAGCTTGGTTTAGCCGCTTAGGCCAGGATTTCATTCCTTTGGGCCTTCCTATCCATTAATGCTCAAAGCCTTGGGTCCTTTTACCCTTGTCTTTTGGTTTAAAGGGTTATTGGCTTTTTCAATTTGCCCTCCTTTTTCTGCATTTTTGGGCAGTAATGGATTTTTCTGCTTTTTAATTTTTTCTTTTCGCCATTTTTTTCATTTTTTTCGCATGCATATATTATCTTTTTCTTTTGCAACATGCTTTTTCTTACTTCAAGAATCAATTTTTTGATTTTTCAAATTATTAATAATATTTTTCCTTTTTCCTTATTCTTTCAAGAGCCAACATTCTAAAATTTCAACTTCAAATATGCACTATTTAATCATACATTCAGAAAACAAAAGCAAATGACACCACATCAAACTAATTAAACTAATCTTATTTTAAACTTAAAATTCATGAATCTCTCATTTCTTTTCAATTTTTTTTAAGCGAGGTGAGAGATATATGGAACATTTTTACAACTTTAAGACATCAATGCAAATGATCATGCAACTAGAGCAAGAAAACAGAAAATAAAACAGACAAAAAATAGAAAAGTAACAGACAAGGAGATAAAGAGAACGAATCCACTTAGATGATGATGGCTACTACTCTTCTTTGAGGATCCAATGTAATGCTTGATCTCTTCCATGTCACTCCTTTGTCTCTGTTGAGACGGCTGCACAAGTTTATGTGCATGCTCTCTAGTTTGTTCCATCCTCTTCTTCTATACTTAAGAGTGGTAGAAGTCACAAAGCAAAGCTTTGGCAATACCAAACTTAAGAGTTTTGCTCGTCCTCGAGCAAATATGACCAATGGGCAAGAAGGTGGGGTAGGTGGAGCTTCTGTGGGACCTCTTGGTCCTGAGAGGCTAGGGAATTCCATATTCCATGCTTCTCTGCATTACGTTTGAATGCCCAGGGGCTGCTCCCTGGCTGGCATTCAACGCCAGCAATGCTCCCCTCTTGGGGCGTTGAACGCCCAGAAGGGCTTCCTCGCTGGTGTTCAACTTTAACACTCCACTTGGAGTGTTCTGTTTTCACTGTTGTGAAATCTGTCTTTTGACTGATACAAATGATCATGACTCTGACAACTGAAAGGAAAAGCAAAATGAAAATAAATGGTTGAGTAAATTTGGGTACCCTCCTAACAAGTGCTTGACGTTAGGATTTTTGCCAGTAAAGAATTTCATAAAAACAGTCGCGTTGTAGATATAGTCTCTAAACCAACAAAAATCCCTTTGTACAAACGTTTTGGTTGTCACAAGTAACAAACCCCTTTTAAATTGATAACCGAGTATTTAAACATCGGGTCGTCTTCTCAAGGAATTGCAAGGAGGTATATTCTTATTATTGGTTTTGAGTTTTGTAAATTGGGGGTTTTGGAGCTTGGGCAATGAGCACAGATATATTTAAATGACAAATAAAATAAATAAATAACTGTAAAATAAACTTTTGGCAAGGTATGAGAAATTAGAAGTCCAGACTTAGTTATCCTTATCAATAATAATGAAGGTTGAATCTTAATTCCACTTAGTTAACCTTTACTAAAGCAAAGAAAAGTCAAGGGACTAATTAGTTTGATCTTCGAATCCTATTTATTTCCTAAGAAAAGATTGGGATTATTGAAGTTCAGTTCAATTATCAAAGATAACAGTTATCAATTATGTTGAGCTAAGATAACTCTTGAGTTACTGCTTTCTTAACCAAGACCAAAAGGGGAAAAGTAAATTTACTGGAATAAAAATGTCTTCAGATGGGAATAACAATAATGTAAATAAAAGAAAGCAATATTAAACTGAAATACCTCAAGTAATATTAATTCAAAAGAGTAATCTGTAACATGGAAGAATTCATAAAATTGCAAGAGTAAATAAAAAGGAATGTTGAACCTGATAAACAGAGATAATCCTGAAAGCGAATAAAATCCTAAATCTAAATCCTAATCCTAAAGAGAGAGGAGAGAATCTCCCTCTCAAACTAAATCTAAATCATGAGAAGTGAATTATGAGAGCCCGTTTATGAATGGATGTATTCTCCCACTTTATAGCCTCTAATCTGTATTTTCTGGGCCGAGAACTGGGTCAGAAACAACCCAGAATTTGCTGGTTGCGAATTCAAACATGCTGAATTTCCGTCACTGCGACGCGTCCGCATGGAGCACGCGGTTGCATTGCCTAGCGTCAGAGCAACTATGACATATTATATATCAAATCGAAGCGCCGGACATTAGCTTTCCAACACAACTAGAACTGCGTCGTTTGGACCTTTGTAGCTAAAGTTATAGCTGTTTGAGTGCGAAGAGGTCAGGCTGGACAGCTTAGCCATTTCTCCAGCTTCTTGTATTCCTTCCACTTTTGCATACTTCCTTTCTATCCTCTGAGCCATTCCTGCCCTGTAATCTCTGAAATTACTTAACACACATATCAAGGCATCTAATGGTGATAAGAGAGGATTAATATTAGAAATTATAAGTCCAAAGAAGCATGTTTTCAATCAAAGCATATAATTAGGAAGGCAAATGTAAAACCATGCAAATAGTATGAATAAGTGGGTAAAGAGTAGATAAAAACCACTCAAATGAGCACAAGATAAACCATGAAATAGAGGTTTATCAGCGCTTCTTTAATGTCTTTAGCTGGACTTCACTGTACTTAACTTAGTAGCAGTGTTGAGCCTCCTGGCTCTATATCTTCTTCAAGGTAATGGTTAACCCTCTGTCCGTTGATAGTGAACCTGGTTTCTTTACCTTGAAGCTCTATATTCCCCTATGGTGATACCTTAGTAATCACAAACGGTCCTGTCCAACGGGATTTGAGTTTCCTAGGGAACATTTTGAGTCTTGAATTGAACAGCAGGACTTTCTGTCCTGGTTTAAAGACTCTGAAAGCTAGCTTCTTGTCATGCCACCTCTTTGCCTTTTTCTTATAGATTTTTGCATTTTCAAATGCTTCTAAGCGGAATTCATCTAACTCATTTAGTTGGAGCAGCCGTTTCACCCCTGCTGCTTTTGCATTAAGGTTGAGGAACCTAGTAGCCTAATAGGCTTTGTGTTCTAGTTCCACTAGCAAATGACAGGACTTTCCATATACTAACTGATATGGTGAAGTTCCAATGGGGGTTTTGAAAGCTGTTCTATATGCCCACAGAGCATCATCAAACTTTCTAGCCCAATCCTTTCTAGAGGCACTTATTGTCCTCTTTAGGATTCGCTTTAGTTCTCTATTTGAGACTTCAGCTTGCCCATTAGTTTGGGGATGATACGATGTTGCTACTTTATGGCGAACTCCTTATCGGGTTAAGACAGAATCCAGCTGTCTGTTGCAGAAATGAGTTCCTCCATCACTGATTAGTGTCCTGGGGACACCAAACCTGCTGAAAATGTTCTTCTGGAGGAACTTCATTACTACATTAGTGTCATTAGTGGGGGTTGCTATTGCTTCAACCCATTAGGCACGTAATCTACTACCACAAGGATGTAGGTGTTTGAGTATGAGGGCGGGAATGGTCCCATGAAATCTATACCCCATACGTTAAACAACTCAATATCTAGGATTCCTTGTTGAGGCATGCTATGACCATGAGAAAGGTTGCCAGCCTGCTGGCAACTATTACAGTTATGGATGAACTCTCTAGAATCTTTAAAGAGAGTAGGGCAGTAAAAGCCACTTTGGAGTACTTTAGTGGCTGTCCGCTCACCTCCAAAGTGTCCTCCATAGTCAGAGCTATGGCAATGTCATAGAATTTTCTGTACCTCTTCTTCAGACACACAGCGTCAGATTACTCCATCCGAGCGTCTCTTAAAGAGATACGGTTCATCCCAAAGGTAGTATTTTGCATCATGCATGAGTTTCCGAGCTTGCTGCCTGGAAAAATCTTTGGGAATGAACCGTAAAGCCTTGTAGTTTGCAATGTCTGCAAACCAAGGTACTGTCTGGATGGCATAAAGTTGCTCATCTGGAAAGGATTCGGATATGTCAATAGAGGAAGAAGAAGCCCCTGCTACTAGCTCAATCCGGGATAAGTGATCAGCTACCTTATTCTCTGTCCCTTTTCTGTCTCTAATTTCTATATCAAACTCTTACAGGAACAATACTCATCTTATAATTCTGGGTTTAGAATCCTGCTTAGTGAGCAGATATTTTAGAGCAGCATGGTCAGTATAAATAATGACCTTAGATCCTACTAGATAAGATCTAAACTTGTCAATGGCGTAAACCACTGCAAGTAGCTCCTTTTCTGTAGTAGTGTAATTTTTCTGCGCATCATCTAATACACGACTAGCATAGTAAATGACATGCAGAAGCTTGTCATGTCACTGACCTAGGACTGCGCCAATTGCATGATCACTTGCATCACACATTAGCTCAAATGGCAAGTCCCAGTTGGGTGCAGAAATGATAGGAGCACTGACAAGCTTGGCCTTCAGAGTTTCAAAGGCATGCAGGCAGGTCAAAGATGAATGGAACATCAGTGGCCAAGAGATTGCACAGGGGTTTAGAGATTTTAGAAAAATCTTTTATGAACCTCCTGTAGAATCCTACATGTCCTAGGAAGCTTCTGATAGCCTTAACACTAGTAGGTGGAGGCAAGCGTTCTATCACTTTC
This sequence comes from Arachis ipaensis, assembly GCF_059453495.1. Taxonomy (NCBI): domain Eukaryota; kingdom Viridiplantae; phylum Streptophyta; class Magnoliopsida; order Fabales; family Fabaceae; genus Arachis; species Arachis ipaensis. Next base: position 26,662,238 of record NC_142436.1, read on the forward strand.
ACCTTAGCTTGATCCACTTCTATCACTTTGTTTGAGATCCGATGCCCAAGAACAATGCCTTCAATTACCATGAAGTGGCATTTCTCCCAATACAAAACTAGGTTTGTTTCTTGGTATCTTTTTAGGACCAGGGTCAGATGATCAAGATAATAGTCAAATGAGTCTCCATAGACAGAGAAGTCATCCATGAATACCACAAGGAACTTCTCTACCATGTCAGAGAAGATGGATAACATGCATCTCTGAAATGTGGTAAGTGCATTGCACAGGCCAAATGGCATTTGTCTATAGGCGAATAAGCCCGAAGGATACGTGAATGCCTTCTTTTCTTGATCTTGTGGATCTACTGCTATTTGATTGTATCCGGAATATCCATCCAGGAAACAATAAAAAGCGTGACCCGCTAGTCTTTCTATAATCAATGCATATACGCCACCCTGTAACTGTCCTTTTCGGGATTAGTTCATTCTTGTCATTATGAACCACTGTCATTCCACCCTTGTTAGGAACAACCTGGACAGGGCTCACCCATGGGCTGTTAGAAATGGGATAAATAATCCCAGCCTCATATAGTTTAGTGACCTCCTTCTGCACTACTTCCTTCATGGTTGGGTTCAGTCGCCTCTATGGTTGTACCACTGGCTTGGCATTATCCTCCATCCGAATTTTATGCATGCATCGGGCAGGGATAATGCCCTTAAGGTCACTGATAGACCACCCAAGGGCGGTTTTATGGGTTTTAAGCACTTGAACTAGTGCTTCTTCTTCTTGTGGCTCTAATGTAGAGCTTATAATCACATGATAGGTATCTCCCTCTCTCAAAAATGCATATTTCAGGAAGGGGATAATGGCTTAAGCTCAAGCTCAGGAGGCTTCTCCGTTTCCTCAAAGGTTTCTAGAGGTTCCTCTGAGTCAGGCTGAGTATCATCTAGGATATCATCAAGCCTGTCCTTGGAGCTTTTGGCCATATTGACTTCTTCCACCAGGGAATCAATGAAGTCAATGCTCAGACATTCCTCAGGAATGTCTGGATGCTGCATAGCTTTCACAGCATTCAGCATGAACTTCTCCTCATTGACTCTTAGGGTTACTTCTCCTTTTTCAACATCAATGAGGGTTCGTCCTGTGACTAGGAAAGGTCTTTCTAGGATGAGAGATGAACTCATGTGTCCCTCTATGTCCAATACCATAAAGTCAGTGGGAAAGGAAAAAGGTCAAACCTTGACAATCATGTCCTCCATTACTCGTGATGGTATCTCAGTAGACCCATAAGCAAGTTGAGGGCACATGCGGGTTGGTTTGACTTCATTAGTCAACCAGAGCTTCTTTATTAGTGAAGCTGGTATTAGGTTGATGCTTGCTCCAAGATCGCATAGAGCTGTCCTTGTACAAGCATCACCTAGAGTGCATGGTTTCATAAAGCTTCCAGGATCTTTAAACTTCTCTGGTAAGCTGTTTTGAATGATTGCACTGCATTCCTCAATGAGAAGGACTGTTTGTGTCTCTCTCCAATCCTTCTAATGACTTAGAATGTCCTTCATGAACTTTGCATAAGAAGGTATCTATTCAAGAGCTTCTGCGAAAGGAATTTTTATTTCTAATGTTTTGAGATACTCCGTAAAGCGGGCAAACTGTTTATCCCTTTCCTCTTGACAGAGTTTCTGAAGAAATGGCATTTTAGCCTTGTACTCCTCAACCTTGGTTGAAGGAGGCCGAATGCCATGTGAGTTGGGAAGAGGGTTACCAGCTTGCTCAGGAGGGTTGTTATCAATGAACGACTGTCCTACCTTGCATGGGCGACAGTCGTTCAACGCCCATGCTGCTGTCCCCTTGGGCGTTTGGATTCCCCTTCTCTCCCATTTCTTGGTGTTTTATGCCAATAAGGTCACCTTCCTGGGCGTTTGAACGCCCAGTCTCTGCCCGTTTCTTGCTTTCAATGCCAGGAGCACTACCCTTCTGGTTGTTCTCTATGGGATTTTTATTTTTATTATACTGAGGTTGAATGTTTAGGGTTTTCCCACTCCTTAGTTGGACAGCCTGGCATTCATCAGTTATCTGCTTAGATAACTGCTGCCTTGTTTGACTCAACTGGGCTTCTATATTCTTGTTAGAAGCCTGAGTTTCTCTTAGAGTCTCTTGCAGTTTCAATATTTACTGGGCAAGGGCGTGCAGTTGTTGAGTCGATGGGCTATCCTGCTCTGGAGGGTTAGGTTCAGCAACTACTACCTTAACCTCTCCTTTTATAGAGGTCTCAGGAGATGAGTACAGATTCTTATTAGTGACAACTATCTCAATAAGCTCTTGAGCCTCTCTTATGGTCTTTCTCATGTGTATGGAACCACCAGCAGAGTGGTCCAAAGTCATTCTGTTTGTGTCTGAAAGCCCATAGTAGAAGATGTCTAACTGTACCATTCTAAAAATATTTCAGTGGGATATTTTCTTAGCATCCTCTTATACCTTTTCCAGGCATCATAAAGAGATTTACTGTCTCCTTGTTTAAAGCCCTGGATGTTCAGCCTTAGCTGAGTCATCTTTCTAGGGGGAAAGTAATGGTTTAAAAACTTGTCGACTAACTGTTTTCAAGTTTTTAAACTATCTTTAGGTTGGTTATCCAACCACCTTTTTGGTTGATCCTTTAAAGAAAAAGGAAATAGTAGTAACCTGTAGACCTCTTGGTCTACTCCCTTACTGTATATTGTGTCAGCAATTCTTAAGAAATCTGCAAGAAATTCTGTAGGTTCTTCCTGAGGAAGCCTAGAATACTGTCAGTTCTGCTGCAATAGACTAATCAGCTGAGGGTTCAATTCAAAGCTACGAGCTCTGATTTGACGTATGTTGTTACTTCTTCCATAGAAGTCAGCAGTGGGAGTTGTATAAGATCCCAGAATTCTCTTGAACTCTGCATTTCCACTTGGATTCATGATTAAGAAAGGTTGAAGATAAAGAAGAAAGGAGATAGAGGTGAATTAAAATTAAAATATTTTTGTTTTTATTTAATTGATTATTTAAATTAAGTTTTCGAAAAGTATATTAATGATTTAAAAATAATTTAAAATTTAAATGTTAAATTTTTGAAAATAGAAGAAGGAGAAGAAAGAGAAATTTTTGAAAATTAATATAGAAGAGTGTTAGTTAGGTAGTTTTGAAAAGGAATAGAGAGAGAAAAGAAGATATTATTCTAAAAAATTAAGAAAGAGAAGAGTTAGTTAGGTGGTTTTGAAAAAGAAGAGAGAGAAAATGAAAGTTAAATTTAAAAGAGAAGAGAGTTAGTTAGGTGGTTTTGAAAAAATAAGAGAGAGAAGATAAGATATTAATTAAGAAAAGATAAAAATAAAAATAAAAGATAAGATAAGAAAAAGATTTGAAATGAAAATTTGAAATTTGAAAAAGATAAGATTTTTAATTTTGAAAAGATTTAATTTTTGAAAACTTGAAAACTAAGATAAGATAAGATAAAATTTTGAAAATCAAAATCTGAATTTTATTTGTTAATTTTCGAAAATTTGGTTGAAAATAAGTTAGAAAAGATATTTTTTATTTTTGAAATTAATGAAGAGAGAGAAAAACACGTAAAAGACACCAAACTTAAGATTTTTAGATTTGGTGTGTACCCAAATTTTTAAAAATTTGGAGGGAAACACAAAGGGATACCAAACTTAAAAATTTTTAAGATTGAAACAGGTAAAAGACTCAAGAACACTTTGAATGTTAACAAGCACGCAAAGAAGAAGACTCAAAGAGTACAAGAACATAAAAAGAACACCAAACTTTTCGAAAATTGAAACAAGATTTAAAGGAAACTAACAAGAAAACACCAAACTTAAAAATTGAAACAAGATTTAAACAAAGAAAAATTATTTTTTAAAGAGTTTTGAGAAAAAAGTTACCAAAAAAATTGGAAAATGCTATAATTAATAAATACTGAACTCAAAGAAGCAACACGGTACCAAGAAAATAGACACATTCAAAAAATGCATGAATCAAACAAAGAAAAGAAAAATATTTTTGAAAAACTTTTTGAAAATTTTCAAAAATTAAAAGACTCAACAAGAACAAAATTAAAAGATTCAAGAACTCGAGACTCAATTAGGAATGATAAAGAAAAGAAAATGTTTTTGGAAAAAGATTTTAGAATTTTTCGGAAATTGAGAAGAAGAAAATAAAAATAAAAGACTCAAACAAAGTAAAGTAAAAATAAAAGAAAATTACTTGATCTAAGGAGTAAGACAATCCAGTAGTTTGTCCAAACTCAGCAATCCCCGGCAACGGCGCCGAAAACTTGGTGAGTGCGTACGCAATCCCCCACACTGTCTGTACAACAGCAGTACCAGTAAGTGCATTGGGTCGTCCAAGTAATACTTGAGCGAGTCAGGGTCGATCCCACGAGGATTGTGGCTTGAAGCAATCTTTTGGTTGTCTTGCAGGTCTTAGTCAGGCGGAATTAGCAGTTGTTGGATTAAGTATATGGAGTTAGATGAAGTATCATGCAATAATAGGAATTATATGATGGGAATTGAGTTGAGAGTCGGAGTTGCTTTGTCTTTCTGAAGTAACTCTGGTACTACTATCTTCTTTGCTTGTGACTGATCTTCTTCTATGGGAGACTGTAAGTGATCAACGCCATTGCCCATGGTCATTGATCTCCTCTGCTACAGAATGAACGTCAGGTACCATGATCATTCAATCCAATGGAGGGTGAAGCGCTTAGCAAGTAATTCTCTTGACGATCCTACTCAAAACTCCACAGACAAGGTAGAATCTTTCGGATCAGAGAATGCTGCTTCTTGGATCTAGCCTATACCACGGATACCTTAATCTCCCCGGAGATCGATTGAACTGGTGTCTCGAGAAGTCCCCAACGAAATCGTGGATTAACCGTCTGAGAGATGTAAATCCATAGCTGTTGGTTCATACTTTCCAGCCAAGTATTCACATGAACCCAAGTAGACGCAGGTGTTTGTCAGGCATGTTCGTCTTTGTGTGATGAACAGATCTAATTTGTCAGATCATCCTGTTCATCACGATGAAGATCGGGATATACATCTTAGAGATAGATCATACATGGTGAGGTGTACAACAATGGTGAAAACGAAAATAATGAGAAAATTTATGAAAAAGTGTTGATGATGATTGAATAACATGAAGTAAACCCCTTTAAATACTAAACTAATGACTAGTAAGGGTGCAACAATCTTTTTAGTGCTAAAATATAATTCTAGGGCCCACTTGGTAAGTGTTTGGGCTGAACTTGATAATATCCACGTGCTATGAGGTCTTCTGGATGTGGAACACCAGCTAGGGAGTCATCTCTGGGCTTTTGGATATTGGGCTTTACTTCCTTGGGCGCTGGACGCCAGAAAAGGCAGGAAGCTGGTGTTGGATGTCAGTTTTGGGCCTTCTAATGCAAAACAACATATAGACTATTATATATTGCTTGAAATCTCTGGAAGTCAGCTTTCCATAGCCATTAAGAACGCTCCATTTAGACTTCTGTAGCTCTAGAAAATCGCTTCCGAATGTGTGCAGCTCAGATCTGGACAGCATCTGCAGTGCTTTCTCTGTCTCTGAATCAGACTTCTACTTTATCTCCTCAAATTCAGCCAGAAAATACCTGAAAAGGTACAAAAATACACAAACTCAAAGTAGAATCCAAAAAAGTGAATTTAACACTAAAACCTGTAAAAATTTAATAAAAAACTAACTAAAAACTACTAAAAACTATATGAAAATGATGTCAAAAAGCGTATAAAATATCCGTTCATCAAGCATCCGACATCATTGAGGGCCAATAGTAGCCAGCCCTAACGAGGTTCCGAGCCAGGGCCTTTCTGCCAATATGGTGGCCGCAACACCCCTCATGGACCTCACTCAGAACATAGTCCGTCTAGTCGGGGCGTAACCACCTCAGCAGAGGTTGACTCAGCCCTCGCTTGAACAGTTGGCCTTGTACTATTATGCACTTGGCGGCTTCCCTTCTTATCACCTTTGCGGCCTTGTCATCCATGGGAAGTTTACCAGCTTCCAAGAAGCTGATGATCAGGTCGATCCACGAAGGGATGTCGGCTGCTTGGGCTACGCACAAGGTCACCGTGGGCTCCTTTACCAATCCTTGGATCAGGGATCGATTTTCCGATCCTGGCTTCGTGCTCGCCAACTTCTGTAGCAAGGAGTCTCTAGCTTGATAGGTCCCATTGATTTGGGAGGTGACGATTTGAGAGTCGCTATTTACCTCAACCCTCGTTGCCCCGACATCTTTCGCCAAGAGTAGGCCTCCTATCAGAGCCTCGTACACTGCCTGATTGATGGAGACTGGAAAGTCGAACTTGATAGATTGCTCATACACCACCCCAGTTGAGCTCTCAAGAATTATACCTGCTCCCCCAAACGTTTGGTTGGAGGCTCCGTCAATATGGAGCTTCTACCGTGTGTCCGGATTCTCGTGAGGATCCTTCGTTACTTCAACAAGGAAATCAGCCATTGCCTGAGCTTTAATTGTATTCCTAGGCTCATATTGCAGATCACATTGGGACAGCTCGACTGCCCAGGTCATCATTCGTCCCGCAAGGTCGGGCTTTTTTAGGACTTGGTGAATGGCTTGATCTGTCCTAACAGCGATCTGGTGCCCCTGGAAGGATTGCCTCAGCCTTCGAGACGAGATTAGGAGTGCGTAGGCTAGGCTTTCCATCTTGTTGTACCTTAGCTCTGCGCCTTGTAGCGCTTTGCTAACGAAATAGACCGGTTGCTGGATTTTATCCTCTTCATGGACGAGAACGGCCGCTAAGGCCTCGTCCGTCCCCCCCCCCCCAAGTACAAAAATAGCGTCTCGCTATCCTTGGGCATGCCCAAGACTGGTGGGGCTAAGAGTATCTTCTTGAAATGGTTGAAAGCTTCTTCACAGGCTGGGTTCCACTTAAAGGCTATCCCTTTCCTCATAAGGTTGAAGAAAGAAAGAGCCTTGGCTGCTGACGTGCCGAGGAAATGGGATAGGGCTGGTGAGCCTTCCGGCCAATCTCTGTACGTCTTTAACACTTCTCGGGCTCATCATCCGCAGAATAGCTTTACACTTGTCAGGGTTGGCCTCGACCCCCCCCCTCTGGGTTATCATGAAATCGAGAAACTTCCTGGCCTCTATGGCAAAAGCGCATTTGAGGGGGTTAAGTCTCATATTGTGTCTATGGAGAGACATGAAGACGGTTTTCAGGTCGCCGACCAAGTTCTCTGGTTGGCTGGTTTTTACTAGGATATCCTCGACACAGACTTCTACCGACTTCCTGATAAGGTCACTGAAAACCCTGTTCATCAGTCTCTGGTAGGTCGCTCTTGCGTTCCACAGGCCAAATGGCATTACCCTATAGCAGTAAGTGCCTCCTGGCCATTTTTTCCTCATCGGGTCTGTGCATCAGTATCTGATTATACCCTGAGTATGCGTCCATGAAGCTTAAGAAGCGATATCCTGCTGCCGCATCTACCAAGGCGTCAATGTTGGGGAGAGGGAAAAAGTCTTTGGGACACACTTTGTTGAGGACCGAGTAATCGACGCACATCCGCCACTTTCCATTTGCCTTTTTTATGAGGACTCTTTGACAGTCATGTCGAGTACTCAAGTTTCCTAATGAACCCCGCTTCTAACAGGATGACCGTTTTCTTGGCCACCACGTTAGCTCTCTCTTGGGACATCTTCCTCCACCTCTGAGCAACGGGCTTGGCATCCGGCTTCACGACAAGTCGGTAGGATATGAAATCGGGGTCTACCCCAGGCATGTCAGCTGGCATCCAGGCGAATAGGTCGCCGTTTGCCCTGATGGCCTCCATGAGGGGCTCTTTCAGGTCATGGGGGAGGTTCTTGTTTACGAAGGTGAATTTGTCCTCCGTGTCACCGACCCTGAACTTCTCCAGGTCTCCCTCGGGCTCGGGCCTCGGCTTGTCGTCTACCGTGGAATCTAAGTCGGCCAAGAAGACCCCGGATGCTTCCTTCGATTTCTTTCTTAGGGAGAGGTTGTCACACGCAACCGCTGTTTCTAGGTCCCCCAAAGGGATCCCATCGATCCATCGTCTGTGACAAACTTCATGATAAAAAACTTAGTGCAGATCACAACAGAAAATTCATTGATTGTCTTCCTCCTTAGGATGACATTGTAGGCTGTGGAGTCCCTTAAGACAACGAATTCCGCTATTACCAATCTCTTCCCTTCTCCTCCTTTGATGCTAACTGGGAGGGTGACCACCCCATCGGGCTTTATGAAATTGTCTCCTAGGCCAATGACCTCATGCTGATGAGTTTTAAGGTCGGTCTCTCGGAGCCCTAGGGCATCAAAAACGTTTCTAATCATGATATTGGAGTCAGCTCCAGGGTCGATGAGGATTCGTTTGACCAAGCCAATTTCGACTCTTCCTGTGATCACCATGGGGTGTTCTCCGGGATGTCATGGAACCACTGATCTTCTGGCCTAAACGATATTCTTGGTGGTTCCTTAGACGACGTCTCGTGGCTACCTGACGATACGGCCAAGATCTTAGCGTCTTTCTTTCTCGCAGACTTCGACCTAGGGGGTGCATCTCTCCCGACTACAACGTTAATAATAGTGAGTCTGCGGTCATTGTCCTCGTTAGGCCCTTGCCTTGGCTTCACTACTCGGCTCCTGTCTTTTTTGGAACGTTCGCGTTCCCTCCTCTTAGGTTCCCTTATGAACTGAGAGAACTCAGTTAGTTTGCCTTCGCAAATGGCTTGTTCCAAAGCGTCCTTTAGGTCGAAGCAGTCTTGAGTTTTGTGGCCAAAACCTTTTTGGTAGTTGCAATATAAGCTCTTGTTCCTGCCTGTTCTGTCCTTCAGTTGCTGTGGTTTCAACAAGATGCTCTTGTCGGTGATCTGCTGGTAGACCTCGACGATTGGGGTCGTTAGAGGAGTATAGTTCGTGAACTTTCCGACTCAGGGGAAGGGCTTGAAGGGATTAGCCGGTCCTCCATCCTTAGAGGGTTCTTTCTACCTTTCTGTGTGCCCGGTTTAACGTGGGGAGGGGTTGGTTGGCTGCCATTTGTTGGCTGCCACCACCTGGCTCACTTCCTCGTCATTGATGTATTCCCTCGCCATGTTCTATTTCTCTTGCATGGTCCATACAGGCTTGGTGGTGAGATGCTTCCTAAAATCTTTGTTTAATAACCCGTTCGTGAGACACAGACTAGCCACTGAGTTGGTCAACCCGTCAATTTCCAGGCACTTGTCGTTGAATCTGTCGAGGAATTTCCTGGTCGGTTCACCGGCTCTTTGGGTGATCCCTAAAAGGTTAATGAGATGTTTGGCTTTGGCGATGCGTGTGGTGAATTGCGCTAAAAAATTGTGAGTTATGTCTGAGAAGCTCATAATGGACCCCTGTGGAAGTGCATTGAACCACCAGATTGCCGGTCTTGCCAAGGTCACGGAGAAAACACGACACCTCACTGCATTGCCGACACCCTCAAGGTTTATCCTGGTCTCAAAGGCCATCAGGTGCTCCTGAGGGTCTTGGGTTCTGTCGTATCTCATGTCTGTTGGCTTGTCAAAGTATTTCGGCAGCCGGACCTTAAGGATAGAGGGGTGAAATAGAGTCACTCCCATGATTAGGGCCACGTCACCTTCTCGGTCTCTCTCTGTTCTCACCTTGGCCATCGTGGGTCGAAGGAGATTGAGCATCTGCTTTATGCCTAGTACGGTCCCTCTAGGGGCTTCTTCCCTGGGCTTCCGATCTCATAGGGGGAGACCGGGTACGGGAGATGCTCAGGCTGGATCGATAGCGATCCTTGGCTGCCAACTCCCTTTCAAGATTTTGCACTTGGTGGCGTAATTCCTGCATGATCCTTGCGTTGTCACCACCCGTCCCCCCGGAGGAGCGTCTTTTCGGGGAGCGGGAAAGAGGGTCGTTCCTACGAGAGGGGTCTTCGTATGCTCGCGAGAGGAAGCCATAGAGGCTATTCTACTCATCAGGCGGGTTCCCTCCTCCTCACGCACTTCCTCTTCTTCCTGCTCATCGACCGAGCCCCACAGAAAATCCATTCACGCCAGAGGTCCCCACAGACGGTGCCAATATTCGGTTTCTCGTGTACCGAACGGGTTGGATTTGGTGGTGATGAAGGAGGGGGTGACTGGGAGATGGACGCTGGAGTGTTTCGGTGAGTGACTCCTCCGGCCTGATGAGTTGAGGATAAGGTGGGACCACCTACAAGAACTCCAACGCTCAAGTCAGTGTCCGTACAAAAGGCGGCTATTAGGGTTAGGGTTAGGTGACATACCTCTAAGGAGGGGTAGGTCCCTCCCCCTTTATACTCTCCATTCGTTCGTACCTCAGGTGGGCCCTTGAGGGCCAGGCCCACATGTTTGGAAGCTTCTGACAACTGTCCAAGTACTCACGGGAGGGGAGGTGACGTTTGGGTCACTTCCTGGGGTTGGACTCGGTAGACCTCCGAGTCGGCTGGTCGTCCGGACCCGGGTCTTTGGTTAGTTGGGTTGGGCCGGAACAATAACTATATGATTCAATATTATTAAATTAAAGTAATTAATATAAATAAAATATTTTTATATGAATCATATGTATTTATTTCTACTCAAGTAGTAAGCATGTTGTCATGTTCTTAGACATACTGTTGTGCTAGTATCTAGAGTCACTTAATTTCTTAAACTAAGATCAAATTTAATCTAACCGTCAATATTTAGCAAAAAAACTACGAATACAAATGAATACAGGAAAAATGAAGTTTTGGTAGAAATAACACTTCACTAACACAAGTATTTGTTATAAATGACTTACACACTTAAACTCTAAGTTCCATCTGTAATTTTAGCCATTTACCTTTTTAATGGATAATTAAGATTTAATCTAATCAACAGTTCAAATCGAGTGTTTATAATATAAAATTTGGTAAATTAATAATTAATTAACTAATAAAATAAGTATGAGCCAAGAAGATTAGGAAATCAATTTTTTTTTTAAAATTTAGAGAAGTAAAAATAATTAAAACGTAGATTAAAATACTAATTTTAAAGATTTTTGTGCAAATTAGATCAACGAAACAAACCGATTGAACTGAGTCCAAGTGGCCCAAACCCACTTCCACTACCTCATATATATGCAAGCTTTCAGCCATTCTTCCCTGGTTTCATGGTGAAACATGCTACATTGAGGAGAAGGGAAACAAACCATTGAAAATACTATTCACTTTAATGTTCAATCTCCCATAACTTTCAATCCAGAGCTCCGATCGTCACACTATTTGTGGCTACGCGTTCATCTCGTCAAGGTCTTTGATTCTAACTAAACAATGTAAGGATCTCAGATTTTTGTCCCCAGTTTTTGACCCCTTTATTTTTTGTATTTTTGGTTTGATATTGAGATATTTTGATAATTTTAGTTGTTTAGGTGTAATCTAGCCTTGGATAATTATTAGGTTTTACCCCAATAATCAATGGGTAAGGTTAAAAACTCTAAACTCTTGTGGTTTGTCCAATTTTGTGAACTCTAGTGTTAATTGTGGTGAATTGTATGGATTAGATTGAATTTGTATTGGATTGAAGTTGAATCCGCAAACTGGAGTGATTGGGTTCAAGCTTTGGTGGCTGGAGCTCGTTGGAATTGATTTGGAGACTTAGAGCTTGTGAAGGAGAGAATTTTGAGGTGTTCCGGGCTGAGGGAGGAATTGGCCAAAGTATGATTTTGGATTCTCGTAGTTAATGTATAATGTTACGTAAAAACCTAGGCTAATTGACCGTAGGATAAGTTGAATTATGTGAATTGTTCATGTTTAATGGATATAAGAAATGAATGTGGAAGCTTGATGTGCATAGTAGTTGGAAATTGATGGTTAGATATGGTATGTATATCTAATGTGAAATGTTAATGGTTGATGTTGGATTTGGTAAGAATTTATGAATGAACTTGTTGAATAGACTGTAGGATTTTGGATGTTGGTATGTTGTGAAGTGATTGAAAAGCATGTGAACTTGGTTTAGGAACATTTGGTATTGTCTTAGTTATGAAATTATTAGGCGGGTCATATCTTGGCTTTCGGACTCCCAAACTTTGTGAAACTTTTTTTAAATGAAAATTAGATCAGTGAAGTTTACAACGCTCAAAGAAAGAATTTTTTTTACAAAAATTTATGTGCGTTTGAATTTCGGGTTTAAAAACAGAAATTTCTGAAAACTAGAAAATCTAGTATATGTGCGTATGCACACTATCGTGCGCACGCACTGACCAGAGCGTATAGTGAGTCTCATGTGTACGCACGAGGGTGTGCATGCACACACTCTGGAAGTTTTGCAAGTTGTGCGTACGCACACCTTGGAAACATCGTCTGGTGTGTGCGTACACACAGTATGATGTGTATGCACAATGCCCTATTTTGCACTAAAACTCTGTTTTTAACTGTTTGAACTTTCTAGCAAGTTTGTAAACCTCCTTAACCACTTTTTTGTTGAAAACTCAATTTTTTAATTATTAACCATTCCTCTAACTTTTCAAACCTCATTTGAAATTTCCTAGCTAGTGTTTAGACTTTTGGGGTGAGCGAGAGTGTACTAGTAAGATAAAAGAGGTAGTTCTATTTTGTATTTAGAGCCGGAGACTTAGAGTTACAGAGTACTGTGGTAGGTTAACTAGAGTAGTTTTGTGAAGTGTTTTGAGTTGATTAAAAGGATATCGGAGTATAGTAGAGATAAGTTTGAAGAACTATATGTTAATTATAAATACAATATTGGGCATGATTTAATTATTAATGTGACTGCTTTATCTCAAGAACTCTTTCTCGAAAGTGCGACCCCAGTGAGATGGTGGAAGGTGAGGATCTCCTTCTTTGTTCCTTCTAGTATTGTAAAATCATCTCCAGCAAAATGGTGAGAAGTTAGGATCCCCTCCTTTGTTCCTCCTGGACATATGAGAACCTGGAGTTTGACCTTGATTTAATACCTATAGTTGGATCAATTTTGATAGCACTTTATTGGATGTCACCATTGAAACTAGCAAAACTGAAGAAGTATTTAGATGAGCTACTTGGGAAGAAGTTTATTCGTCTAAGTGTGTCACCGTGAAGAGCTCCAGTATTGTTGGTAAAAAAGAAGGATGGAGGAATGAGGTTGTACGTGCATTATCGATAGTTGAATAAGGTCACTATCAAGAATAAGTATCCACTTCCTCGGATAGACAATCTGATGGATCAATTGAAGCGGGTGACAGTATTTTTGAAGATTGATTTGCGATCAGGTTATCACTAGATTCGGGTAAGAGAGGTAGATATACCAAAGACTGTGTTTAGGATCAGATATGAAAATTATGAGTATACCATTATATCTTTTAGACTGACAAATGCTCCTGTGGTATTCATAGATTATACAAACTGTATCTTTCGTCCATATCTAGATCAGTTTGTGATAGTCTTTATAGATGACATTCTCATCTATTCTAATACATAAGAGGAATATGAAGAGCAACTGAGGAATGTACTACAGATATTAAGGAAGCGCAAGTTGCATGAAAATTTATCGAAATGTGAGTTTTGGGCAACCAAAGTGGCATTTTTAGGACATGTGATTTCACAAGAAGGAATAGTAGTAGATCCTTCAAAGATTGAAACGGTTTTGCAGTGGAAGCAACTTATGATAGTTACTAAAGTTCGAAGTTTTCTGGGATTAGCTGGATACTACCGAAGGTTTATCAATGAATTTTTTCAGGTAGCATTACCTTTGACCCGACTTACACAGAAGGAAGTTCCGTTCGAATGGATGGAAGAGTGTGAAAAGAGTTTAGGGACTCTAAAGAAAAGGCTTACGACAAAACCCGTTTTAGTGTTGCCAGATCCATAAGAACATTTTGAAGTATTTTGTGATGCTTCTTTTAAAGGTATAGGATGTGTGTTGATGCAACATAGGAATGTGGTAGCTTATGCTTCACGACAACTGAAACCTCATGAGAAGAACTACCCAGCGCATGACTTGGAATTAGCAGCAGCAATTTTTGCACTCAAGATATGGAGACATAATCTGTATGGAGCACAGTTTGAAGTTTTTCTGATCACAAGAGTTTGAAATACATCTTGGATCAGAAAGACCTCAACATGAGACAGAGGCAATGGATTGAGCTCCTAAGGATTATGAGTTTAAGTCGAGTTATCATCCTATGAAGGCGAACGTAGTTGCAGACGCTCTAAGTCAGAAGAGTTTAAGTATTTCTTGGATGATGATGAAGGAAGAGGAGTTAATTTCGGCTTTTGAGAATCTGAATTTTGGAATGAAAGAGACGTAAGAAGGAGTTGTTATGGCTCAGTTGTACTTGACATCTAATTTTAAGACAGCTATTCAGAAAGCACAAGCTCAAGATACAGAAATGTCAGTACTGTAAACACGGCTAAAAGCAGGTCAGCCAGAGAAAATATATCAAGATCGAGAGGGTTTGTGGAGATACAAAAGCAGAATTTGTGTGCCTGCTCAAGAAAATTTACGACAGAAAATTTTGATGGAAGCCCAACAAAGTAGATTTTCTATGCATCACGGTGTAAGTAAGATGTACCAAGACCTGAAGCGTATGTTTTAGTGGCCAGGGTTGAAGAAGGATGTGGTTGAGTATGTTTCGAAGTGCCTAACCTATCAGAAGATAAAAGTGGAATGTTAGAAACCCTCAGAAACTTTACAATCTTTAGATATACCTCAATGGAAATGGGAGAAGATTACCATGGATTTTGTAACTGGGTTACCAAGAATGTCGGAAGGACATGACGCTATTTGGGTAATAGTGGACAGATTGACTAAGTCAACATATTTTCTTCCGATCTGAGTTGATTATACTTTGGAAAGACTTGCCCGGCTATATATACAAGGGATAATACGACTACATGGGATACCTTCATCAATTGTTTCTGATCGAAAACCAAGATTTACGTCGAGATTTTAGGGAGCCTTTCAAAAAGCTTTTGGAATGGAGATGCACATGAGTACAACATATCATCTCCAAATAGATAGATAGTCCAAACGGAAAATTCAGACACTATAAGATATATTGAGATCTTGCGTGATGGAATATCAAGGAAGTCGGGACAAGTATCTGCCATTAATAGAATTTGCCTACAATAACAGCTACCAACAAAGTATTGGAATGACACCATATAAAGCTCTCTATGGATGGAAGTGTCAATCGCCACTATGTTGGTATGAAGAAGGAGAAGTAAGTGTTCTAGGATCGGATTTGATACAGGAAATAACTAAATAGATAAAGAAGATTCGTGAGAAGATTCAAGTTATGCAAAGCCGACATAAGAGTTATGCCGATAATAGACAAAAACCTTTAGAGTTTAATAAGAGTGACCATGTTTTCTTGAAAGTAACCCTTACCACAAGAATAGGCCGAGCTTTTACACTATGTTTGGATCCATTGAAATTAGAAGGAAAGAAAACTCTAGGAAGGAAAATTGATGGAAAATATAATTTTCTCTTGATTGGATCAACACAGAAATTGGATGAAAAAGAAAAACAGTGGCGTGGGGCCTACATCTAAGTTTTCTGCGAAGAAAACTGCTGAAAGTTCCAAAATAAAAGAAAAATTACTAATATGTACATTATTAAAATTAAAAACATAATTTATAATATTTAATAGAAAATAAAAAAAGATAAATTTAAAAAAATATTATTATTTAAAATAGTAATACATTAAAATTCTAAAATATGATTAGGAACACTTTTTTAATTAAAAAAATAATTTAAATATATTAGTATATTATACTTTATATATAATATAAATAAGGATATTAATATAATTTTACTTGGTTATACTTTTCTTTTTTTTATTTTTCTTTTTACCCAAACAAAAAAAATTCTTCTTACTTTCTTTTCATCTATTTTCTTTTCATCCAAACAATATAAAAAAAAATTAACTTTTCTTTTTATTTTCTTTCCTCTCATTTTCTTTCTTTCTATTTTCTTTCCTCACATTTTCTATTTTACATCCAAACAAAGTATTAGAGCGAAGAAACTTAACCCTCGATATGTAGGACCCTTTCAGATACTTAAAAGATTTGGTCCAGTAGCTTACCAAGTAGCTCTTCCCCCTTCTTTGTCAAATCTTCATGATGTCTTTCATATTTCACAACTAAAGAAGTATAATCCCGACGAAAGCCATGTTTTGTAACCGGAATCGGTGCAATTTCGAAGCGACTTGACATATCCTGCCATACCGGTTCGAATAGTAGACAAGAGTGACAAACACCTACGAGGCAAAATAGTTTCTTTGGTCAAAGTAGCTTAGGGACGAGACGAGGAAACATAACACACCTAAGAACTATAAGATAATGGCCGATTATCCACACCTGTTTACAGGTAATTGAATTTTGAGGCAAAATTTTCTTTTAGGAGGGTACAATGTAATAACCCTAACTTTTACACTAAAGCGAGTTTTTTTCAAAATAATATTTTAAAGCGATTAATTTTATTTTGATGAGTCGACTTCGAACCCCAAAGTAAAATAAATGGTAATTTAATTTTGTTATTATGTTTTTTATTTATCTTATTTGCTCTAATTATAATAGAGTCTAGATAATAATATTATTATTATCAAGTCCGATATTTGCCGATATGAGTAATTATTGGTATTTCTTGATGAATTTAGAGTTGCTAATACCTCATCAAATAACTTTTTCCTTAATTTACTAATATCATTTATATCAGTAACTCATATATATATTTACCCTCATATATATTATTACTTTTGTTTTAATTTATTCAGTTTTCATAATTATCCGTTTAAGATATTTATAACTTGAATAGTTGACTCAGCAGCTCCAAGCCTTGACACCCAACCCCCTTTTATTAATGAATCATGACACTTAGCCAATAATCACCCTTAATCATTATCTAATGTCATCATCCTTTGATTATTAGTTTCATTCATTTGGCCGAAACCCAAAAGCAAAAGAAAAGAAAGAAAACGTGACTAGTAACACTAATAAAATATCTAATTCGATTAAATTGTTTGTATCTTTCTCCTCTACATGTTGACGTCACTTTTGTTCAAGAGAAGTTGACGGTGAATTGCTCCTCCTCCCTTGTGGTTCGACTGAAGGTGTAACTAGGTGGAGTAGCCGATTTCTGACGTTTTCTTCTTCAATTATTCAGTCAGAAATCTTTACTAGAGTTTTCGTTATTTTGGTCTCGTACGGAGGTAGGTTTTTGGTTTCGTACGGAGGTAGATTTTTTATAAATTTTCACCAATTAAATCTGTATTGGATAAGTGAATTGATGTTGTGATTGATTATTGATTGAGTTTGATTGAATTTATGTTGAATTTTTATGATATATCGATTATTTGATAATGATGATGGTTCAGCCAGTGTTAGTGCAGTCAAGAACTGAATTATTTTGAAGAATCCGGGACTGGGATTATATTGAAAAATTGAGTAAATTTTGTGTAATTAAAGGACCGAGCGATTAAATTAAAAGTTGTGAAAAATCAGTAACTGTAAAACTCGAAAACGAATTAATTTTTAAGTAAATATTTTTGGAGAAAAAGGAATAAGAATTTCAGTTTTGGGAAAAATGAGAGATCAGTGTTGGAGTTTTAGTTTGTAGGGTAAAATTGTATTTTAATAAAAAAGATCAAGTTAAAATTTGTAATTATATAAGTTTTCAAGTTTTTGGACAATAAATAAAGTACATGAGTAAAATGGATATTTTATAAAAGTTTAAGGTTACTTTAAGAATATTTAAATAAGTGAGGTTTCAAATATAATTTTATAAAATATTAGGTTAAAAGAAAAATAATTAAAAATTTGAGGTTTAAAACGTAATTGATAAAAGTTTAGAAGTAAAGTTTAAAAAGTTAAGTCTTTAAGGAAGTTGTAAATACTATTATTTATTTATTACTTAAATGATTTTATTTGTATTAAAGAAAATTATTATTATTATTATTATTATTAAGAATATTATTTAGTAGAGATATTATTATTATCGATATTATTAATGGTAAGATAGAACAAAATAAATAGAAGTACACTTTTAAAAGAATTAGAGACACAAAGTTAATGTAGGAATCTTATGATTCTCTTTCCATAAAATACTTA
The DNA here is from genome assembly GCF_059453495.1 of Arachis ipaensis. Classification (NCBI taxonomy): domain Eukaryota; kingdom Viridiplantae; phylum Streptophyta; class Magnoliopsida; order Fabales; family Fabaceae; genus Arachis; species Arachis ipaensis. The sequence continues at coordinate 26,680,304 of NC_142436.1, forward strand.
GTGGAACACGAGAGAATAGTGCAAAGATAGTTTGAGCTATTAAGGATAAATAAGTAAAAGACTAAAGAAAGAGAGAAGATAAATTGGCACGTGTGATTATGAGAAGGTCACGAGAGGGTGACGGTAATTATGGTTATGGTGCCAAAGGATAAATGTTAACTAGTTGTGGGCTTTGTATATGAATGATTTTGCGGCAACGCTCGTAAATATGGAATGGCTTCAAGGAGATGGGGTCACATGCTTCAGCTGGAAAATCAGCGCCAACAAGTACTTGCAGAGGTCAATTCGACATACTTCAACTGGAGAATCAGCGCCTACAGAAAGTAGGAACTTGCGGAGGTTATGTCGTTGAAATGCCTTATTTGACTTTCGAGTTGGATTGCGTCAGGTGCGGGTCAAAGCCGACAAATGAGCTCATTACTTGCGATAGAAATAGACATGCATCATCCTTGTTTGCACATTTTACATTTGGTTCGGTATTGTGAATTGTTTATGGTTACTTGAGTATATTTGTGATTTTCATTAATTGTTAATCTGGATTTCTGTAACTGGTTATTGTTCTGGTTCCTTGTGTTTGGCTGCGATTGCCTGAAACAGTGATAGTCCGAACTTAATTATCTACCCCCAACCCTACTAAGAACTTTCCAGTTCTTACCCCTTCCTTCTTCCTCTTCAGATGGAGACAAGAGTTCTGTTCTATGAGCTGGAGCATCCATATATATATATATGAAGGACCCTGTACAACATAGTTTTTATATAGTAGCCGCTGAGCCTAGGGTACGTATGTGCGTGTTGTGTGATCATTCCTTCCGACATCCAATCAACACTCCGCTCTTTAACACGGATATGTCTTACGAGTTTTCTCTAGCATGGCTTTACCCAGACGCTCCTCATCATCCGTTTTATGATGGACCTGGACTTCATCATCACCCTGTTCTGCTTGAGTGGGATCTTCCTTTAGAGTCGATTTTGTCACTCTCATCTGGACTTTTGGCATATGATCAGCATACGACTTCTGTCAGTGGGCCTATGTGCAAGGATTAGAGTAGTGATACTAGTGCCAGAATTTCTCATGAGATTATCGAGATCTTTGACAACGATGACGAGGACCACGAGAAGTATCCTAATGTGATCGAGATTTCTTTCTCTAATGATGGCAGTTGATGATTAGAGGTGACGGTGTGATTTTGGGAGTTTCTTATGTTAGCCTAAATTTTGTATTTAGTATCTCACTTTTGATTAAACTCACCGAGAGAGTAAGCTATAAATAATTTGACTAGGCTAGTTTCAGACGCCAACTTAAGGGCTTCCAATATGGACCAGGACCCGGAGTATTGGTTGTGTCTATAGTAATAAGTTGTGAAGAGTTGTATGCTAACTAATATTTTGTAACAGTATGTGTGTGTGTGTGTGTGTGTGTGTGTGTGTGTGTGTGTGTGTGTGTGTGTGTGTGTGTGTGTGTGTGTGTGTGTGTGTGTGTGTGTGTGTGTGTGTAAATAGTGTACATGGTGTATATTATGCTTAGGGAAATGCTAGGGGAACAATGAAAATTTTGAACAACATGAACAACCACCAATCAAATGAAAATATACTACACCCTAATTTAATGCTACTAATTAAATTTACTCTTTTAACCCTATTAATTCACATTGTTTACACATTGTTCAAAAATCTTGTTGGTTACCTATACTTTTCCTTATGCTTATCCTTGACGTTCATGTTATTGTTTTTCGTATTTAATTTTACATCATCGTTTGTCTATGCGTAATTAGTTTTCCTGCGACCCTTTTTGTGTTAGAAAGAAAAAGTTTTTCTGAAACACGAATTCGTACTAACACGATTACATGCTTAATAATAATATTAGTTAAGTTTTTGGGTGACAAGTTGGTGACACTCGATTTTCAGTATGATCATGACATATTAGAAATTGGGGCGTTACACTGATTAGTGTTATTAATATATTCCCTTTGCAGACATGATGACAGGTAGCAGAGGTAGAACAAGTGGGTCTTGTGGTTGTGGTAGAAGGAGGGTTTTCACCGGATCCCCAGGGACTGCTCAATCATCCCCATCTACCCTGACTACCCCGTCGACCCCTGTGACATCACAGGCGGATCCAACGGACCAATAATTCATCATGGTCCTAAACCCGAACTACATGCCTCCTTCTGCTACGCCCCTTCCCCCCCCTACAGCTCCAGCGACAGATCCCGCAGTGGGTGATTCCTTTATTGTGTCCCAGCCAGATGCCCCTCCACAACCGCCCGTGATACGGATGGGGATTTGGCTTGATGGCTTACAGGCGTGTGTGCATACTATTTTAATGTCTTTTATCCGCAATCTATTTTGAATATGTTAAGTTTTATGTGCTTTTATGTGTTTGCTAATCTTAAGTTTTTTATTGATAGGTTTACACCAAACAACAATGCATGTACACAAGAGATCTTCAACAGGATTAAGTCCATATACGACACCGCATGTCCGAGCTACACGAAGATCCCTGCTGAGACCAGAGAGCGATGGTTTCAGAAGTGAGCGGTAAAAACTCAATAATGTTGTTGAATTAACTATATTTCAACTATTTTTTATTTTGACTAACTAATATTGTTGAATTACTTTGTGCAAGAGAAATTTATCTAGGATAAGGAACATGATATCTTGATTAGGAAGATCTATGACCACCGGGTAGCTAAGCAACTTCAGCAGATGATGCATGACTTTCTTCAGGGGCGCGACAACCTAACTTTTTGGCTCCGTCCAGATCTTAAGAAGGAACTGGACGTTCATTTTAGTATTGATGAAGGATTCAAGTGTCGCCGTTTGACAAACAGAGCTAACAGGGCTTCGTCAAGGTCATCGAAGTATACTGGTAGGTCGACGACCTTCATGAAGACGAAGAGCGGACTTGTATGTAGTTTATTTGCTAATATCTGTTAATTATTCTTGAATTAATTGTTGATTTATTATATTAGTTGGTTTTAATATGTATATTCTAAGTCGTTGGATCGTGAGGCAACATAGATGGAGACCTTCAAGCATACCCATATGTTGAAGGCCAACAATGAGATATTTGTTGATGAGCGGTTTGCGACTCAATATGTGAGTTTCAATTAATTTTAACTTTGAAATTTATTCAGTTTAAAGTCAATTAACTGTCATCATAATCACAACGTGTGTTACACAGGAGGACTACACACAGAGATTGAAGGCCGCTACATAGCAATCTCAGCCGCCTAGTGGGGACAACCCCGCCAGCTCTGATGCCTCAGTGGTAGATCCTGATAAGGCTTGGCGCGAGACCGTCTCTGAGCCCTACACGAATTGGGTCTCCAGGTTAGGGTTGTTCTTTGCCAGTGACCTCTGCACCTCCGCATTGGCGGTTTAATCTGCCTCTGCCTCTGCCACCAGCCCAGCCGATCTCGAGGAAGTTGTTGACTTGAGGGAGGAGGTGCAGAAGATCACACAGGAGCTTTACCAACAAGCTCAGCAGTCTGAGCAGAGGTATAATGAGCTTCTTGCACGCGTGGGAGGAGCCGCTGCCATCAGCTCAAATCTGACGGAGAAGCTGGAGCGGCTAGAGTATTTACGAGAGCAAATGGAGGTGTATAACGAGCAGATGCGCACTGGTACCAGCGGCGCTCATGGTACCAGCAGTAACGCTGCTGGTGGAGCACAGTGTCAGCACTACCTACTCCGCCGCCTCAGCAGGGGGAAGACGACGATGACGTGACTATTACTCAAATCTTTAGGATTTAAGGATTGGATTTATTTCATGTATTTTTCATTGTATTCTACTTTGTTTGACTTTTTATTATATTTTGACCATTGATATTTAATAAAATCATTAGTTAATTTCTTGTAATTTTGAATTTCTATCCTAATTTTGTAAACAAAAATTTTAATTTGACTACTAATTGTGGGCTAATTGTAAAAAAAAATCACAACTACTGTTGGATTTACCGACAAAAAAATCCAATTGTACTTGGGCGCCATAAAACATAATATGGCGCCAAATCCGACGGTAATCATCAACTTAGTTTCGTCGTATTAATTGAAAAATCGACACAAAATCTGCTGGTAATTAGTATCGGGCGGAATAATCCGCCGGTAAAAATTTTTCGTCGCCGTTTGTACCATCAAATTCAATTCGACTGTTAATCTGACGGTAAACTAATTACATACCAATGGATTTATTTGATGAATCCGCCGGTAGATTTGACAGTACTCGGCGTATTTTTTGTAGTGGCACTAAATATATCTAAAAGTTGTTATAGGAACTAGTAACTTAGTGACGATTTCAAATTGTCCCCTAAAAATTTCATGACAGTTTAAAACAATCATGAAATTTAAGAAAAAAACTATCACGAAATTTATTAATTTAATAACAGTTTCAAAACATCGCAAAATACAATGTAAAAAATACCTTGACGAGTATTACAAATTAGTGATGGTTTTATACTTCAAAAACCATCATGAACAGTTTAGCGACACTTCTTACCAACGGTGGTCCAAAACCGTCACTATGTCAGCTGGCGACCCTCAAATCCATGACATTTTTTTTAATCATCGCAAAAATATTCAGTGACGATTAAAACTGTCATCAAACAATAAAAAAATATGGCAAAAATGCTGTTTTGTTGTAGTAAATAAATTAAGGGTTTATTGAATGTTTAAATTATTTTTTCAAAATCAATATCATTCTTTTGAGATTTTTTTAATCTCTAAATCTAGATCTTTTAAAGTCCAAAAATAATATTTACTCATAAAATTAACTTAATCCTGTGTATAAACTGTGTTTGAACTGCGATACAACATAAAATTATAAACAAAAAGTTTTTATGAGCAGTTTAATTACACCAAAAAAAAAAGTAGAGAGTAAAATTAAATAAAGAATATTCTTTTTTATTAAATTTAAAATAAACATATGCATTGCAGATGTAAAATTTTATTGATAATTTTTTTTCCTATTTTAAAAAGAATAATATTAACTCTTCACCACAACTCCACCTTTTCCCTTAATATTTCCTTTTCACAAAATCATTGGCTATTTCTCATTTTAGAATAAACATATTTTTCTATGTAACCCAACAAACAATAGGCACAACATCACAATCGCTATATAAAGAAAAATTCAAATTTCAATTAAAGATAGCGACATAACGGGGTATATGCGTCAGGGTGTATGTGGGTGTTGGCTTCGTATAGGCAGTCTTTCATATTATTTTATTGGTGGAGTTGTAGTATGTATTAGCTCCAGCCCTTTGTTATTTGCTTCTTGTTTTTTTTTGCTCTAGTTACTGTTGCTTCGCAGTGTGGAGTTGTAATGATTATCCAGAAAATGAGTCCATATTATATAATCAATGGATAATGTGTTACAATTTCTTTTTAACTATATGAATAGAAAATATGTAAAAGTAAGCCAAAATATTGTTCTTTTTAATTTCATTTTTTCCAAAAATATAAATAAAACAGAAAGTCATAAAATTGACAAACCTAAAATTCTTATTTGAAAATGTGAATAAGTTGATTACCTTTGATAATTTTTACTTTTAACACATAATATCTAATTTCAAAATTTCTTTTGACTGCCAATCCATATGTTACTACTCATGGTACACGTGTCAATAATTACTTATACTTTTACCCCAAATTTGATCCATACATGTAATTCTTTCTACTATCTAATTTAAGCTGTATTTATTTAAAAAAATGAGACACTAAAACAGAAACACAAAAACACATCATTTTATTTGACAAATAATATATAGATAAATATATTATATTTAAAGACATTAAATTAGTATATTTTATGTCTATTTTGACACAAAAAATATAAAAATACTAATAAATGATACAATTTATTTTTTATTTTTTCTTTTATTATTCTTGTTAATTTTTAAAATTATATTTTTTTCTCAAATTTTTTATTAAAAAAATAAAAATAAATTAAATTTTCATAATTTATTCTATTTTATCATTAAATAAAATATAAAAATATTAAATTTTATCTCTCTATCTTTTATATCTTATTTTCAATGTCTTATCTTATCTTCTTCTTTGAAACAAAAGGAACTTTATATACTCATACTTAACTCCATGGGTTCATTTCACATCATCACCCTTTTTTTTGTAATTCTAGTAATATTTATTTTCCTTTTTTTTTTCAAATACTACATTCCATATAGATCATCATTTATACTTAAATCCTGACTTCAACTAATCGGTCCCTTAGCTTAGTCCCCTTCCTTTGCTACTCATTGCTATTATAATTAATCAAGTTCTTTTGTATAAAGTATAGTAACTAGCTAGTATAGTAGAAGCTACCGAAATTGAAAAGCTTTTCCCACCAATCATTCACCAGTGCTACCCCATTCCACACCGTTAAAAACACGTTACACCCAATACTTTTATTGCTTGTGCACAAAATCAACCACACTCACTCTCACTAGTCACTACTACTTCACTACCATAGTGAGTATATTCTATTCATAGTGTGATAAAAATGGATACGCTGTTTAGGCTAGATCCACCGTCCCTAAACTCCACAACAACATCATCAACCAACTCTCATCAAAATTATTATTATTATTATGACCAACACCAACTAGAGGAAGAAGCTGAAGAAGAATGCTTCAACTTTTTCATGGATGAAGAAGACCTATCCTCTTCTTCTTCAAAGCAACCAGAACAATATTACCCTTATTATAACCAATTACAACCCCACTACCATTTATTATCATCCACTACCACTACTCATCATGATTTATCGTCAACATCATTCTTACCACCCACTCCACCACCATCAGATTTCAACTTTGAATTCTCATCAGGCACGTGGGCACCCAACATCCTCCTCGACACCGCACGTGCCATCGCTGACAACAACACCACGCGACTGCATCAACTCCTATGGATGCTCAACGAGCTAAGCTCTCCATACGGCGACACAAACCAAAAACTCGCCGCGTATTTTCTTCAAGCCTTGTTCAGCCGCATAACCACCGTCGGCGAACGAACCTACCGAACCTTAACGTTAGCTTCGGACAAGACTTGCTGTTTCGAGTCCACCAGGAAGACGGTTCTCAAGTTCCAGGAGGTTAGTCCCTGGACCACGTTTGGACACGTGGCGTCCAATGGCGCCATCTTAGAGGCTCTCGATGGGGAGCTCAACTTGCACATTGTGGATTTCAGCAACACGTACTGCACACAGTGGCCAACGCTTCTTGAAGCCTTGGCCACTCGTAGCGACGACACCCCGAACCTCCGGTTAACCACCGTCGTCACCACCAGACCTGGTGACTCTGGCGACGCTGTTCAGAGGGTCATGAAGGAAATAGGTGATCAACCAAAAAGCAAAATTATAAACATTCATGATTATTTTATTTTCTAGTGTTCTTCTTTCTTCTCTAAATTTGTGTCATCATCATTCACTTTTGCACGAACCAACTTATGAATCATCTTCTCTTCTTTTACTGTTCCAACCACCTTCTTTACAATAATTTGAGAAATAATTATAAACATATAGCATCCGTAAAAGAGAGTACATATATGTTAGTTAGAACTTAAAGTAGTTAGCTTTGATTGATTGATTGAAGATCTTATATTTTATATTGAAGTTTATGAATTAACAGTGTAAAAATCTTTTCTTTTGTCTGAATCTATCTAGCAGTATGGTATAATTTTTTTCAAAAGTAATAGGTACACATTAAAATGAGTAATCATGTAAATATATTTGTAATTTAACTTTATTTTTTTAATTTATATTATATATTGATGGTTAATTTTAGGTGTATATCTAAGTATACTCGAATTCTTTTTAATTTAAAGTAAATCAAAACTAAATCCATATTATTATTGCTATCTAAATCATGATTATGATTGCTTTATGAATAGGTACAAGGATGGAGAAATTTGCGAGGCTAATGGGAGTTCCGTTCAAATTCAACGTCGTTTGCCACGTCGGCGATCTCTCCAATCTCAACTTCGGCGATTTGGACATCAAGAACGAGGAGGCCTTAGCCATCAACTGCGTGAACACGCTGCACGCGATCACACCCGTCGGGAACCACCGTGACACGTTGATATCCTCGCTGGCGAGGCTAAACCCTCGGATCGTGACGGTGGTGGAAGAAGAAGCGGATCTGGACGTTGGCGCCGAAGGCCAGGAGTTCCTTACAGGGTTCGAGGAATGCGTGAAGTGGTTTAGGGTTTACATGGAGGCGCTGGATGAGAGCTTTACGAGGACGAGTGGGGAGAGGCTGATGCTGGAGAGGGCGGCGGGGAGGGCGATTGTGGACCTGGTGGCGTGTACGGCGGAGGAGTCGGTGGAGCGGAGGGAGACGGCGGTGAAATGGTCACAGAAAATGAGGGAAGGTGGGGGGTTGAATAGGATGCCGTTTAGCGAGGAGGTGTGTGATGACGTCAGAGCATTGTTGAGAAGGTATAGGGAAGGGTGGTCGATGGCACAGTGTTCCGATAACGGAGTATTTCTTTGTTGGAAGGACCAGCCGGTGGTGTGGGCCAGTGCATGGAAGCCGTAGAAGCAAGGAGAGAACGAACGTGAGAGAGAGAGAGAGAGAGAGAGAGAGAGAGAGAGAGAGAGAGATATCTTTGTTGTGTTTTTGGCACGTGCGTATGATTTTTTTTTTCTCCATCAGTATTGGTTTTTAATCTTTTTATCATTATATGTTTAATAATAATAGGAGTTTGGCTTGTGTTAAAAGGGGTGAAGTAAGTAAAAACAATCTTTGTTGACATATTTTGTGATTGACTTTGGCTGTTTTTTATTTTTATATTTTAACCAAGGAATAGATGTGGTTTTTGGATATTATTTGTAATAACTGTATGTATAAAGTTATTCATTAATTAATTGATTGCTTATGTATTTTAAATTTTTTAATGTAACGATAATATAAAAAGTTTTACAAAATTATTTAAATATGTCTATTTTTTTAGATGACATTTACATTATGGGAGTTACTTACATAAAGACATTTAAAATATCTTTTTTTAAAAATATTTTTTAATAATTAAAATTTAACACATTTAATCGATTAAATTTTATTATTTTTGTTAAAATTAGACGAGACAAATCGATTTGACTAATAAATTGGTACATCAAATTTTAAATCGGTCTAAATTAATATTTTTTATAAAAAAATGACCACAATACCTCTATTATAAAAATAACTAAAATATTTCTATTATATATATTAATTTTAAAAATTTTAAATCATAATCTTTCTCTTCTCTCTATGTCATTATAGGATTAGGATTTAGAATTTTTAAAATTAATATATATATATAAAATAAGAATATTTTAGTCATCTTTTATAATTAGAGTATTGTAATCATTTTTATAAAAAAAAATATTAATTTAGATCGATTCAAAGTTTAGTTCACTGGTTATTTAGTCAAACCGATTTGTCTAGTCTAATTTTGACAAAAATAACACGGTTTAATCGATTATATATATTAGATTTTAATTATTAAAAAATCTTTGAAAAAATTATTTTAAACATCTTTATCTAAACTACTTCCTTCCATTATTAATATAAAAGTTAATATGTAATTATATAATTGAATGTATATTTAAAATTACTTTTCATTGATAAGCAGTAAAATTAAATTCCTTTTAAGTTTGTGGCTATTATTTAGATATTTTTTTTTGGGTATAAGTATAACATCTAAAATCCTCCAAGATAGAATGAGATAGATATTCGTCTAATCAAAAGTGCATGAATGAACATTTATATTGGCTTCTAAAAAGTTTTAAATCGAATACTTTAATTTTTAATAAATTTTTATTTATTAAAATTTTTAAAAAATTATTTTTATTGGACAGATTGATCTCTTTGTTATTTTGAAAAAAAATAATTTATTTTATTTATACGAAGTTTTTTATCAAACAATATTATAATAAAATTCTATAAAGACTTATTTATCCAATATATATTAAAAATTTGAGTTGAAAACAATAGAAAAATTGGATCACTAATAAAAATAACTCTCAACATCTTTTAGGAATAAAAATTTATTAAAAAACTAAAATACCCTATCTAAAATTCTTTTATGACTAATCTGAATGTTTGTTCAAAAGTATACATACAAGTGCAAAATCTCCCCCTACTTGCTCCATTTCCAAAGCAAGGAAAAAGTGAGAATAATTAAAAGCAAGTGGAGAAAGAACAATATCATAGAAGGGGTGTGGTGTCACATGTATATATATATTAGCAGGGTTTAAAGCGTTGTAAAATAAATAAATAAAAAAATAATAAAATATAAATATTAAAATATAAATAAAAAACTCTAATATTAATATTTATTAATATTATTATTCTATTATAATAAAAATAATTTATATATTAATATTGTATATGTTGCAATATAAATATATAAAGAGAGAAAGAGAAAGAAGTATTTTACATTCATATTATTTTGTTTATTGTCATAAGCTTAAACCTCTATTTATACATGCATTAAGTTTTAATTTTTTAAATTTTATTAATAAAAAATTAAACTTTTTTTCATTGAGAAACCGAGCCGTCCAAGTATTAATGGACATCCAACTCATTCTTCATCTTTATCACAATACTCTCCTTGGATGACTATTTATGATTATACCTCGTTAAAACCTTATTAAAGAAAAATTCAACCGAAAAAATTTTAATGAAGAAATAAGAATACAATATCTTTTGTGATGGGAACTGCCTCATTAAACACCTTGACAAGAAAAATTCAATAGTAAAAAAAATTGACCAAAGAAAAAAGAGTACAGTCTCTCTCTCTTGTCAACATTATTTTATATCTCGAAATCAGCGCATCCCAATCTGACGTATCAATATTTCAAAGGAGGATTTCAAAAGTGATTTTGTAAATAAATCTGCCAGATTATCGCTTGAGCGGATCTGTTGGATATCAATTGTTTCTTGATTTTGAAGGTCACGAGTGAAGAAGAATTTGACAGAAATATGCTTTATTCTATCACCTTTGATGTATCCACCTTTAAGTTGAGCAATACATATTGTATTATCTTCAAACAGAACAGTTGGAGCTATCTTATGATCAATCAGTCCACATGATGACAGAATATATTGGATCAAACTCTTGAGTCAAAAACACTCGCGACTAGTTTCATGCATCGCTAGTATTTTAGCACGATTAGAGGATGTTGCTGCAATCGTCTGTCTCGTGGACCTCCATGATATAACTGTACCACCATATGTGATTGTTTTAGATCTCTCTTTGTGTGGATCAAACAAGTATCCTGCATTTGCATAGTCAACTAATTGTGACTTGGATCCATATGAATAAAACAATCCCATATCAACTATTCCATGAAGATATTGAAAGATTTGTTTGATTCCATTCCAATGTCTGATCTTCTGGTTGGAGAAAAACTATACCTTACTTGTAAATTTATAACAAATGATATATCGAGTCGTGTATTATTAGCAAGATACATTAGTGCCCCAATGGCACTAAGATATGATACTTTAAGACCAATGATATCTTCATTTTCTTCTTTAGGACGGAATTGATCATTTTCCACATCTAAAAATCTTACGATCATTAGGGTACTTAATAGATGTGATTTATTCATATAAAATCTCTTCAAGATCTTTTCTATGTATGTTGTTTGATTAATAAAGATTCTATTTTTTATATGCTCGATCTGCAGGACAAGACAAAATTTAGTCTTTCCAAGATCTTTTATCTCAAAATCTTTTTTTAGAGCTTTTATAGTTGTTGGAATTTTTTCAGGGATTCTAATTATATTTAAATCATTAACGTACATAGCAATTATAATGAATCCAAATGCATATTTCTTTATGAAAACACATGTGCAGATATCATCATTCTTAAATATGTTTCTAGCCAAATACTCAGTAAGACGATTATACCACATTCGTCCAGATTGCTTTAGATCATATAAAGATCTTTGCAATTTGACTGAGTATAACCCCTGCAAATATTCATTAGATGGTTTAGATATCTTTAGTCCTTTAAAGACTTTCATATAGATTTCACGATCTAATGATCCGTATAATAAGTTATTACCACATTCATTAGTTGCATATATGTAGTTTATAATATGCGGATAAACTGACCAAATAATATAAGTGGAGAAAGAACAATATCATAGAAGGAGTGTGGTGTCACATGTATATATATTGGGTTCAAAGTGTTGTAAAATAAATAAATAAGGAAGAGATAATAAAATAAAAATAACGAAGTGTAAATAAAAAATTTTAGTATTAGTATTTATCAATATTATTATATCACTATAATAAAATAATTCATATATTAATATTGTATATGTTACAGCATAAATATACCAAGAGAGAAAAAGAAAAAAATGTTTTATATTTATATTGTTGTGTTTATTATCAGAGATATTTATACACACACTAATCTTTAATTTTTCAAACTTCATTAATAAAAAATTAAACTTTCTTTCATTAAAAAATTGAACCGTTCGAATATTAATGAGTATCCAATTCATTCCTCTTCCTTATTACAATATAAAGATCGTTTCTGTTTACTAAATTATGGTTCATAATTTTTTATGGTTGAATAAATAAACATTTTATTATTATAATTTATTTTATATACATGGATGATGTAAAAGAATTTTACATATATACTTAATTATATATCATCACGTTAATAAAAATAATTTTTTTAAAAAATTCTCATATAAATTTTCATAAAAAAATTAATGTTATTTAGATATTGTGTAAAATGATTATATTATAGTGTACTAAAATTAAATTGTTATTTTATTATATATAAAAGATTATTCCAGTATTCCTACTAGCAACGAATTAATTACCTAGCTTATACAATTTCCTTTATTTATTTAGCTTTTGGCGTAGTGAAGCTTAATATCAGCATTCATATGTAAACAGATGATCATATTCCCTCAAATTTAAGTTATCGTTAGCGTGGTTTAATCTTTTATATACAAAAAAGCAGATCGTTTACCAGTCACAAAAAATGATAAGCATATTGACTTAATTAGTTAAGAGATGCATGACACTTTGCGCGGTTGACTATTAGGAAGTACATAAAATTGTCATAGTGTCCCAACTAATTGTCATGTATTTTCTCAATATTAAATATTTTTTTAATATTATTAGTAGTAGTTAATTAGTCTTGGCCTACCATAATTGACTTAATAACTTCTTTTTACTAGTGGGTTCAGAATTCAATTAAGTTGGGAGTGATTTTGGTTTGTGAATAACTAATAACAAGCATGATGATATCATCGTCCATATTACAAATTCAATAAACAATTTTCATTTGGAGATCGTAAGCCACACGACAACCAGCGACTTATATATATTAGGTTAAACTAACATGTATGACCGTCAAAATGAATATCTAATTTTTTTTGTTTAAACTGAATTTCTAACCTTAAAGCTGGTAGAAAATTTTTAATTGTTTAAAATATTAATAAATTTTTTATTCGGCAAAGTGATAAAAATTAAATGTTCTTTAAAACATTAACATTTGGCATATATAAAAAACAGATTTATTACACATCCAAGTAATATTACTATCTAAGTCATCCAATCAAGTAGATTTAACACCAACAAAAACTATTCTCATTAAAAAGAGCGTGATTACACGCACACACTAACTAAGTCATTTACGTTCACGCGCTATGTTATCGTCATCATTGTCGTCTTTTTCTTCTTCGCGTTCCTCCTACTGCTCCTCTTTTTTTTTTCTCTTTCTCTCTCTTTCTCCTTCTCTTTCTCCTTCATAATGATTGAGACATATAAACTCAGTTCGAAAATAAGCACACAAACAAAATTAAATTGTGAATAGAAACACATTCAAAATCAATTTTAGATCATACAACATCATCAACATGGCAAAAATTCAATAATAACAATAACAATAATGACGATAACGATAACGACGATATGTATAAGAAGAAGACGACAATAACGATAATGATGATGATCATGATGATGATGGAGGAGAAGGATGAAAAGGAAGGAAGAGAAAAAATTCCAATAAAAAAAGAAGAAAGAGGAGGAGAAGGTGGTGTTGGTGACGATAATAATGAAAAAAAAGGTGACGTAGCATCAAAGGTAATGAAGAAAAAAAGAAGAAAAACGTCCGTGATGTAAATTACTTGAATAAATTTAAATATTAAAATTGTTTGAATGTGAAGAACAATTCTATAAAAAATTACTTGTTGATTGATTCATAAAAAATTTCTAAATTTGTCTTCATATATCATTAGTGTATCAATAGATATGATATCTATTTTTTTAATGTGTATGTAAACAATAAATTTAGAATTAATTAACTTCATAAGATTATACAAATTCCGACACTTTTTAACTGCAGTTTTTACCAACTACTTCTAATTGACAGTCTAGAAGTGGTTAGCACAACGGACATGACATGTTACAAAATCCATTTCTTTTTACAGTAGTAGAATAATCAAATCTATAATAAATCATTAATCAAAATTATTTACAATAATAAAATAAAAAATTACAAGATACTAAATTCGAATGTATACAATGATTAATTGGTGATAGATTTTTTGTGGACAGGAATAATATAGTAGAAAAGAGAGAGAAAACCTTAATAAGAAAAAAAACATTGTTATTAGTTTATTACTTTACCTACTAAAATTAATTTATAGTTGTAACATTTTTTTCCATAATTACATGTAATTGATATAACTTTACTATTTGTTTATATTTTGGCCTAAAAAATATAGTCAGATCCAAAATGAATAAAAACCCACTTAATAAAGATGGCCTCATCTATTCCTATCCGATTTTATAGAAATCGAGCGCAATGACAACCAATCCAACTCTACTTATCTAAATAAGATGAATCTCAACTAACTCCTACTTATGTAGAAAGGATATTTTAACAACTTTCCTAACAAAAAGAAATGGTTATCCACCATAAAAAATGGAATTACTTTAAAAGGTGGTTATTAACTCTACTATAAATACACTAACGTTTTTGGATATACTGAAAACCCAATCTATTAAAAATTTTTGTTAACTTAAGTATCGGAGTCTTTTGCAAGTACTACCTCCCACTTTCTTACGAGAATTTCAGACGGTGGCACTTCGACACCAGTACAAATCGAACATTGCCTCAAGTCTGGATTTCACGTTCAAGCCAAAATTACCGTTTCAAGTAACATTCCAAACTATTTTTTTTGGGTAATGAATTATATGGATAGCATGATGCATTTAAATTTCGAATATCTATTTTGCCCAAAAAGAATAACACTAAAAAAATATTAATAACCATTTCAGTTTTACAAATATTAATGATAACATTTCTATAAAAAAAGAAAATCATTTTGATTTCTCATATTTGTTTTGACTAGTAAGTAATAAAAGATCAGAGAACATGAATTTCTTATACGCATTATAAATATATTTTGGTTCATGAGAGTATTTAATTTTTTTTCCTTACTAGATAGGATTTAATTATTCTTTTCTTAATAGAAAATGAAAAAAAGGAAAAATATTAATTCCCCAATTAAAAGTAGCCTGATCATTAACGATTGGAGAATAATTATCCAAATTATTGTATGTTTTAGGTTTTGTTTAGTGTTCACAAGTGGTTACCTGAGCAAAAGGTTGAGTGAAAGGGATGGTAAAGCTTTTTGAATCCATGAGTAGAAATATTTACAAAAAATTTTAATGCTCAAGTCAGTCGAGTCGGCGAAGTAAATGTTTTTAGGATTAGATTGCACACTTTGAGCGTGTATTGAGCGTTATTTATAATATTTGGTGAAAATTGGGAAGAAATTTTGCGGAATTCGTGCCAGATCTTCCAAGGATTGGCATGCCCTAGGCACGACATTCTTAAGTTGATTTCAACTTGTAAGCTCTTGTCTAATTTATTAAAAAAATAAAAATTAATATTTAAATTAAAAATTATAAAAGTAAATAATTTTTTAATATTTAAAACTTACCATAAAAAATAAGTTCGGTAATTTCAACACCAATATTATAAGCACCAAAGAATTTGTCTTTCAAAAAGTAGAGGGTAACAGTTAGTATATGGTAACCAAGAATAATTTTGATAAATCATTTTCAGTTGTTAGTTGTTAAGCCACTATCAGTTGTTGAAATAACATTTTTAAAAAAGAGCAACGAATTTTTTTTCTTTAATTATTTGCAATTGCTTCTTATAATGTAATTTTTTCATATTCATTAGTTTCAAAAAGTTTCCTTTTTACCTTGGTTTATTTCTCCTACATTTATGTACTATGGGAATCAATCAATAGAAATGGCTATACGATCATAAGATGATTAATGGCCTTAGTGCACAGCACACCATGTTTGAAATTGTCTTCTATAATTCTATTTTAATGACCCAAAAAGCGTTTCCCTTTTTCTTTTTAATTTTTTTAAAATTCTCCCCATTCCCTTAGTCTAAAGTCTATCGTCTTTATATATGTCACAGATTTTAGCTTTTACCGTTTCTATGCCCCCCCACAAAACACACAACTTTTTCATGAAGGAAAGTGCTTCATCAAGAGGCAGCTTTTGCCCATGAATTGAAAGCCAATCAATTTGAAAGTACACAAAACAATCAAAAGGGGAAAAAATAATTAATAGTGGGTTCATCTTTTTATGGTTGCACATCTCAAACTTCTCATGGGGTGCTTGCCCCTTCTATTTGACATATCATTACTCTTCCCTTTTTGCAAAAATTTTCCTCTTCGAGTTAAAAACAATTATGATGAGTGGCTATTGGTTTTTTCTTTTATGTCAAACGATTCAATTTCGTTGACAGATATAAACAAATATAATTCAAAAAATATTACATGAATACTCAAATTAGCTATCTGTATAAAAATAAAAAATATCATAGTTATATTTATGATTAAAATTAACAGAAAATATAATCAACCTATAGTTTCATTTATAATAAAACTTCATAAAAAAATAATAAAACTTGATTCACATTAATAATCTAATTAGATTCAAATTTATAATCAAAATACAAATAAAAGTATAAAAACACCTACGGCGGCAAGTCGGCAACTTATGTTTTCATTATTCAAAAGTTTAATTATTCTAAAAAAAATTGATTATTCTAATAGGAACTTACTCTATTGAAAAAACTTGTGAAACATGCATAAATATACATAAATGCATATACATGATGCCTAAATTAGAAGCCATGCTTTGTTAATTAATAATGTACTTTATGAATCTTAATTTGGCCGATGATAATCTTTCGGTTCCTATCAACATTAGGCAGCAGCAATAGTAATTTAATTTTCCAGCATTATCAATAATGGACAGCATCTGGTCGGTTGCTTTGTGTATTAGGGTTCTTTAAGGAGTGATTGATCATTCATGCATGCATGTTGGCCCATACCATGCACCTTTCTTCTTTCCTTCTATATGCATATTTTAAAGCTTGATGGTTGTTCCCACACATATTGTAAGCGTGCAAAGATATAGAGAGAGAAAGAGAGAAATTAACCCTTTTTTGTTCAACGAGTGCCCACTGTATTCTGTGTACTATATATTTGAATCGATGAACACTCATATGCAACGTCTTTATGTAAAGTTGATAATTGAAAATTGTTAAATGATAATTTAGTGAAATTTATCAAATTATTTAGCAATTTTTAAATATCAAATTCATATTAAGACAATTGCACGTGAATTTTTACCCTTTTAATTTGTACTAATGTTTTTCTTAAAACTTTAGTTTTTTTTTTTTTTATTTTTTTTTTTATTTTATAGATAAGATAGCAATGACAACGACCAGCTTATGCCTTTTATGTTTTCTATGGGTACAGTTTCTGTAGAAAAGATGAACTCAGGTGTTAAATCATTTCCAACTCAATGAATAGTAGGTTCTTCAGGGATCTTTGTCTCTGTCTCTGTTTTCCATCTTTAAACAAACCCCGAGTTTCTAGATACAAAAAACAAAATAAATTTTTAATTTATGAACAATGAAGTATATAAAGCTAAGCCACAGTACAGCACGAGTAAAGAAAGCTTTGCTAGTTGCAAGTCTTGCAACTAAAACAAAAAACTAAATTGTCGGATCCTGCAAGCCTGCAACTTGGCTAAAATTAAATTGATTCAGACTTGAAGCTTTACGCTATGGAGGAGCCCACAGTAGAACTCAGAAGAAAAAAGGTTTCGGCCCATAAATAAACTAAGCAACACAAAGCTCGGCCCATATTTCATTTTTCAAGAGGTGTTTTTTTTTGGTAATATTTTTCAAGAAATTTGAATTCTCTAAAGTTTGAATTTCACTTTACAGAGTAAAGTGTGATCTCTCCCCATTTATTTATAGGTGGGACCAATAATAAATATGAAAGAAAAACCATTCAAAGGTAGAAGATCACACTTTACCTTCTAAAGTACAAATTTAAAATTTAGAGGATCTAAATTCTTTTTCAAGAGGTATTTAATTATTTATAACTACAAATTTAAAATTTAGATAATCTAAATTCTATTAACATTTATTAAGAAAATAAAGTATTCATCATCTTAATTTATTTGGTATTTTTGTTATTATTTATGTGTAATAATAATAATAATAATAATAATAATAATAATAATAATAATAATAATAATAATAATATGTTGAGCTGAGAGTAGATTTGCAAGTTTAATTTTAAAATCAAGCTATGTTGTATTTCATCACTAGTTATAAATATTGAATGTGAATATATCAAAATTTCTAAGAGTATGTTTGGTATGTATCTCAAAAAAATAAAAAAGAAATGAAGGAGAAGAAAGAGAAAAGAAGTGAAGAGAAAGCTAAAGCACATATGGGAGGATAGAGGTAAAAGCGATGGGTATTGTTGAGTTTGAGAAAGAATAATCATATTTTTTTATGATGAATAAGGAGAAAGAATGAAAATGTTTAATGATATTATGAATGTAGATGCTCAAGCAGAAATTAAATATGAAGTTAGATGCAATGGTAGTCTACACGTATATATAGATTAGTATGAAGTTGGTTGTGGCGGTAATTTGTATACATATGCAGATGCAGAAACTTAAATTAAAAGCAGAAAAATAAAGAATTAGAAATTGTTTATTAGAAAAAGCTGGAAAAAGAAAGCTCGAAAAAAAAAAGATATGAGTAAAAGGCTTACAAAGGATTCTCAAAGCCTCTCTCTCTAATTTCTCTCTCTATTCTTTTCCTTCTAAAAACTCTACTCCAAAATGTTGCTGAAGCGCATTTTTTATAGGCCTAGATTCTACTGTTTCTACAGTACAGGTAATGTTGACCTACATTATAGCTACAATATCGATTACAAATTGAGATACAAAACAAATTAAAGTACATTTTGTTTACTATGGTACCTAATCCTTCGCTAAATTGATTCCGAAACAATCATCTTTCTTTTGATTGTAATCACTTGATGATGCCGACGAGAAATTTGAATTTTCTTGTTGGTCTTCTTGAGCTTGGAGTAATTGAAGAATTTGTTGAAAATTTTTTGTGAATGATTCTTTTGATTGAGACCATGTTAAAGCTGCTGCTATTTGAGTCTTTTGATTAAGAAAAATAGAAGTTTTGTGATCTGTGACCTTAACAAAGTTAGGGTGTTTTAACCATTTTCTAACTTCGTTAAGATGAGTCTTTGTTGCATCGTATTGAGTCCACTATTTGACGTATGCATTCCGTTGGAGCATTGGTAGAGCCTTCGAGTGATCTTGCTTACCATACCTGTATTACCATGAAAATATCCATGGCAATGCAAATGTTGAGAAAAATTTGAGGTCAGCCGGAATAGATGTTTTCTGCTGATCATATTTGTTTGTAAAAACTTTGAACCCCTCATCTGCAGGTTGGGGTAAAATTTCGAGTAATGGGTCGAAATAGTCCCACCATTGAGAAAACGAGTTAGAAAAGTGATAGTTAAGGTTTCTTTTGAAATATATGAGCCATGAGTGGCGATTCTGTTTGTTTTGGAACCAAGAAACTCTTGTCCATAGTTCATGTAATCCCAATAAAAATATCTTATTGGGTCAAATGACTGAGAAAATTTTTTGATATTGGTTGAATTTTTACCAAAGTGTGTTGGAGTAAGAATTTTTAGAATTTGGATTGTTGAATGGGTTATATTTGTGGGATCTTTTGGGTCTTTATAGTATTTGATCAAGACTGAGTCTAAATCCACCAAAATGAATTAGTAGAATTGTCTGGTTTTGTTTAAGCTTGTTGGTTTAAAATGAAATTCTTGTGGAAAAATCTTGGAAAAAATCTTGGGGATAACAATTTTTTTTATTGTTGTGTCCACTCTTTTATGAAGGACAATGGTAGACCCAGGATTTAGAAAGGTGGGCACATATTTTTTTTTATGAATTTTTTTATTCATATTTTATATTTTTTGTGATTCTACTATTATCCATTCTTACTTTCCCTAATTTGAGCTTCTTGTATGTATCGTCATTCTCAAAAAGGTACTCTCTTCTCCTTGCCCTTTCAATCTTTCTCTCTTTTTTTAGGTTCTCTCTTCTTCTTGCAGAGTTTTTTACTTGGCTTATAATTTCTTCCTTCTTATCGTTCATTATCTTCTCTATGACATACTGCAGATTTACTCAATGAAGCTTAATTCAGTCTTCTATTTATGTTACTTTGTTTATTTTTAATTTTTTTGCTTCAATACCATTTTTACTTTGTTGGTTCATAGACCAATTGTTCTTGTAATCCCTGTACTCTCATGTACTCTCATCCTCTATTAAATTAGTTTGAGAAAGTCTAGGGAGCCAATGTGCTTGCTGTACAATGCATACAATAGGGATTAATTTTGAATTAAAATTAAATTAATGGATAATTAATTAATTTTGAATTAATTCAAATTTAAATTTTGAAAAAAATAGTGTTATTGTATGGATACCTGGAGGGAGAGCTCAGTCTCTGGGAGTCGACGTAGAGCTATTATCTTCGGTGTCGACCTTTAAGCCTTATGACAATCCGAGCTTTTACTCCAAGAGGGTGTCCAATCGCGTAGAGCTTTGAGCAATAAACAGGGGGGAGTGTACCTGCAAAGGCACTCCGAAGCTTAAGTTAGTATTGAGAATTCAATGTGTATTTAGGATAGAAGATCATACCTTTTTATAGGTGATAGTGTATAAATCGGTTATGTTCCTGCTTTATTGCCTGTATTAAAGAGCAATAATAAGGGTTTGGATGTTTCACTTTTGTGAAGCAGTCCGTTAAGCTGATTTGTAACATTACTTTTTAGTAAATGACATTGATTGTCGATTAGTAACTGTAACGCCGATTAATAACGTAAATTGCCGAGTAATGACTGCAATGCCGAACTATAACGCCAATTTTCTGGGTAATAATGTGAATAATGCCGAGTTATGAATGATAAAGCCGATTTATGATATTGAATTTGTAATGGCCGGACCACAGCCCCTAAGCTTGGCCTGGGAAAGTATTTTAATGAAGCAGGTTGAGCTTTTAATGAAGCATAAATCGGCTATTTTGAGTAGGTGTATAATGTCGGCAGGTGAGTTAGGCTAGGAGCCCCCAGTTCAAGATGCTTAATTAAAATGTTTTTTTGGAAAAGATTAAATGATGGTAGAAGTGAGTGTTTTTAATAAGGAGAGAGAATCAAGTAATGATGGCAATAAGTGTTTTGTCATTTCCAATGTTTGAAGGGGCGATTTGATGTGATTAGTAGTGGGTGTAGTGGAGTTGAAAAGGTTATGTAACTCTTGGTTAGGTGTATTTAAAAAACCAAGAGTTGGGCTTTGTGGGTTAGTTTTGCTGTTTGAAAATAAAATTAGGTTTGAAGGTTTCGAAACAGAGGAAAATGAGTAAAAGAGGTATGTGAAGTTTCTTTCTTTTGCCTTCTTTAAATTCAATTCTTGGCTCGTTGTCTGTTCCTCATCTTCTTCATTTCTGAGTTCGAATGGGGTATGAGAGGGATACTGAAAGGGAGATAGATTGGTATGATGATTGGGTAAATGAGGACGTGAAGGGTCGTATTTTATTATTTCTGGATGTTGATGCTGTTAGTGGCATAGACAAGGCTGGAGTAGTGAGGGCTGGGTCTGGAGTTCGTTTGGAGTTATTGCTATGTTCAGAAGATGATAGAGTTTACCAGAGAGGGGAAGGTTTTGAATATTTCTTTATGTATAGCTGTGTATTGGAAGAGTTGAGGGTGAGGGTTCCGTTTAGTGATTTTGAGTGTCAAGTGCTAAAGCAATTAAACTGCGCTCCATCCCAATTGCATCCTAATGGATGGGCGTTCCTACGTGCGTTTGAGATTCTCATGGAGTTTCTGGAAGAGATCCCATCAGTGGAGTTGTTTTTCTCCTTATTTCAGGCGAAAGGCGTATGGAAAGGCGGATGGGTAAATCTTAATAGCTCGCCGAGGTTTGCCATATTTAAGCTATACAAGTCTTCTTTTAAGAATTTCAAGGAGATGTACATTAAGGTGAGCAACTCTGAGGCCGATTTTCCCTTTTATTTGGACAAAAATTTAGGGGAAAAGTTCCCTCTTTGGTGGTGTTCGGAGCCGTAGAATATTCTGGGGCCTGAAGTGATAACTCCAAGGGATGAGTGCGTAATTGAGTATTTGACTGAGGTTGTTGATCAGAAGGAGTTGATTTCAGTTTATGACCTGTTGCAGTGGGAGGAGAATAAAGATGCTGTTATTGCTTACTTGGGTAAGAATTGTAAATTTGCTTTTGGTATCATGTTTGAGGTTTGAAATGTGTATTTGTTTTGCTTGTTTTTCAGGTGGTAAGTACCCAGGTGTATCTGCAGTGAGTTTGAGGTCTCGGGTGAAGAGCAAAGGGTTGGATAAGGAGGTATCCTCGTCGAAGGCAGATAAGGTCGATGTTGACGAGGTTGATCAACCAAGGCCGGGGAGGAGGAAAGTTATTGCTAAGAAGAGAAAGGGTGATGTGGTGGATTTGTCCGGCGTTTCTGATGATGAGAGGGATGATGTTCCGATGGAGGAGGTTCATAGGTTTTGTGATAACCAGAAAAAGTTGCACGGTTTTGTTGAGTGGAGTGAGGGGTCGTCCCTCTGGGGGAAGGATCATCCTTTCATGATCACTGCTGATGAGGTATGCCAGACCTCGTCTGATGTTAGTTTGGCGGAAGAGGTGGGGGATGTGGCCATTGATCAGTACATGCAGGTAATTTTGATTTTGGAGTGAAGGTTTTTGAATTTTTCTGTTTTTGTGGGATACTAATTTTTGAACTTTAGGTGGTTGGGCTGCGGCTGGCGAGTTTGGGGCGTAGCCGTGAAAAAATACATCGGAAGTTTGTTGAGAAGAAGGAGGATCCGAGCTTTAAGGAGGAGTTGGCTATAAACACTGCTAAGATCTCGGAGCTAGAGGTAAAGTTAGATGAGGTTGAAAAGCATTTGAAAGATGTAAAGGATAGCTATGCCAAGGATGTTGAAGATTTAAAAAAGAAGGAAGCTGACTTATCTGCTCTGGGTGCCCGTATGATTGAGGTTACCACTCAATTTAAGGAGTTGGAGAAGAACAAGCAAGGAGAAATTCTTGATTCCTTCCTTGAAGGATTTGAGAGGGCATCTGTGCAGGCAAGATTCCTAGCTCCCGAGGTGGACTTTTCAGCGATGGATCCAGGGAAGGTAATTCAGGATGGTGTGATGGTCGAAGATGATGGTGCTGCTGAGGAGGGAGATGAGAATGTTCAATAATGTTTTGGCTTGTTTTTTGATAGTTTAATTTTGGTAAACTATTTTGCTTCTGTGGTGGGTTTATGATTGTTTATGTGTAGACAGTTTAGTTGGCTTTTGTTATTGTAGCTTATATTTTACTACTGTTTTCTGGGAGAGGACAAACTTTGTTGTTCCTGTTTGCATGTTATGATGATAATATAATATTATTGCTGTATGATAAGTTGGTTTTTATCTGGTATGTGAGTTTGGGTTGAAGCCAGATTTTTTAGGTAAAATTTGTTGTAATGGTGAATTGCCATTAATTTGATTGAGAAAAGATGAGTAGGCCGAGTTTGGGATGCCGATTCATAGGCATGATAATAACTGTATTGTGTTTTGGTCATTGGCAATGATTGTGAATGAGATCAGCTATTGGCTATGATAGTATCATAGTGTTGTGATTCTGACTAAGATCGGATATTTGATTGACTAATTGGTAAATTCAGAATGACTGGGTTTCGAGTTAGGTTGGTCATGTTTTAATGATCGGACTCCGAGTTAAATCGGATATGTTGAATGATTGGATTCCAAGTTAGGTCGGATATTCGTCTGATTGAATGATCGGATTCCAAGTTAGATCGGATATTCTTCTGATTGAATAATCAGATTCCGAGTTAGATCGGATATTTGTCTGATTAAATGATCGGATTCTGAGTTAGATCGGATATTCGTCTGATTGAATGATCGGATTCTGAGTTAGATTGGATATTTGTCAGATTGAATGATTAGATTCCAAGTTAGATCGGATATTTGTCTGATTAAATGATCGGATTCCGAGTTAGATCAGATATTTGTTTGATTGAATGATCGGATTCCGAGTTAGATCGGATATATGTTTGATTGAATGATCGGATTCCGAGTTAGATCGGATTGTTGTCTGATTAAATGATTGGATTCCATTTTTAAGGTCGGCAGTCAGAATGACTGATTGTATCCGAGTGATCGGATTGATAGTATAGATCGAAATTATATGTTTATGCATGAAGCAAGAAATGAGTTGGTAAAACAAAATATTTATTGAAGAACTTTTGATTCCAAAGGCCCAGGTAGGCTAGCCTCGTTAAAACCTCTCCAAGCAAAATCCTTGTGGGAAAAATCTTAGTAGTAGGAAAAAGAGTACTTGCCTGTCCCTGGTATTAGCTGTAATATAACTTTAAGGAAGATACATTCCAAGTGTTAGGGAGATCTTTACCCTCTAATGTTTGTAGTCGATAGGCTCCTTTTCCGATTACTTCTGTGAATCTGTAAGGGCCCTCCCAATTAGCTGCTAGTTTGCCATGTGCTGGTGGTTTCCTAGCTTGTTCTGTTTTTCTGAGCACAAGGTCGTGGATTTGGAAAGACCTTGGTTGAAGTCTTTGGTTATATCTTCGGGCAATGTGCTGTTGCATGGCTAAATGTTTGATTGCTGTGGATGATCTGAGTTCTTCAATAAGGTCAAAGTCGGTTTGCTGAGCTATGTTTTGTGTAGTTTGGTCGGCCAATTCTGTGCGTAGTGAGGATTGAGAGATCTCCACATGTATCATTGCGTCTGAGCCGTAGACCAAACGGAAGGGTGTTTCCTTTGTGGTTGAGTGAATTGTTGTATTGTACCCCCATATGATCTCTGGGATAAGCTCGGCCCAGAGGCCTTTTGCATCATCCAGTTTCTTTCTTAGAGCATGTAATATTATTTTATTTGCGGCTTCAGCTAACCCATTTATTTGTGGGTGTTCTATTGATGAGAAGTGTTGTTTGATTTTTAAGTTCTGCAAAAAAGATGTGAATTTTTGATCGGCAAACTGGCGACCATTATCTGTGATAATGTGCCGAGGGATGCCGAATTGACAAATAATGTATTTCCAAACAAAGGAAAGCATTTGTTGTGATGTAATCTTGGCTAGAGGTTGTGCCTCTATCCATTTGGAAAAATAATCAACTGCTACTACAAAGAATTTTACCTGTCCTGCGGCTGTGGGGAAAGGTCCGAGGATATCAATGCCCCATTGGTTGAACGGCCAACTAACCTCGGAACAGTGTAGAAGTTTGGCCGGGAGATGTGTAATCGGATTGTGTTTTTGGCAATTGTTATAGTTTTTAACTTTCGCTTGACAATCCTGTCGTATCGTCGGCCAATATAATCCAGCTCTGAGGATTTTTGAATACAGGCTTCGGACTCCGAAGTGTGTTCCACAGATCCCTTCATGTTCCTCAGCAAGTGCAAGCTCGGCTTTTGTTCTGCAAATACATTTAAGTAATGGACGAGAGAATCCCCGTCTATATAGGCAATTATTATAAAGGTTTAATTACTCTGTTGGTCCCTATAGTTTCACCAAATTTTTAATTAGGTTCTTATACTTTTTTTCCTTTCAATTGGGTCCCTATACTACTTTTAATTTTGTAATCACGTCCTTTTCATGTTAAAAATGATAAAATTAACATAATATTTTTACCAAAATACATGCGATCAAAGATTTAATTAAGTTTTTAATTATAAATATCTTCAATTTGCGAAGAAATATTCAGTTAACTCTAATAATTTTTATACTAGAAAGGACTTAATTACAAAATTAAAGCAGTGTAAGGACCCAATTGAAAGAAAAAAAAGTATAGGGACCTAATTAAAAATTTGGTGAAACTACAGGGACCAACAGAGTAATTAAACCTATTATAAATTGTAAAAAAGGAGGCTTGTCGGCGGAAGTGTCGAGCATTTTCGACGTCGCCTGGCAAGATCCCTGTTTGGAGATACTGTATGTATGGAGATCTCCAATCTTCTTCCTGTGTCACACTTAAGACTTGTCTTAGTTCAATGCTTGGCTTAAGTAGTGTTGACTGATAAAGTGATGATCCATTTGGTTGAGTGCTGGCAAGTTTAGACAAAATGTCAGCTCTGCCATTACTCTCCCTTGGTATGTGCTGTATTTCGTATTTAGAAAATTTTGAAAGTAAATTTTGTACGACATCCAGGTATTTAGAAAGCAAAGGGTCCTTAACTTGATATAAGTTGTTTACCTGTTGGACGATAAGTAAGGAGTCGCAGTATACCTTAAGTTCGGTGATGTTTAGGTCGGCCGCGAGTCTAAGGCCGGCAATTAGCGCTTCATACTCACTTTGATTGTTGCTTGCTTTAAATGAGAAGTTGAGGAAATGTTCGATGATATTGCCACGGCCATCACCAAGTATGATACCTACCCCATACCCTTGCGGGTTGGAGGATCCGTCGACGTATAGAGACCATTCGATGTAGTCGTTAGTTGTACTTGGTACTGAGAATTTGGCAATGAAGTCGGCCAAAAACTGGAATTTAATGGATGCTTGTCCTTCGTACGTGATATCAAATTCTGATAGCTCCACCGACCATTTTACTAGTCGGCCAGCCAGCTCGGGTTTCTGCAGGACTTGCCGTAGAGGTTGATCTGTTCGAATATGGATTTCATGGCTCTGAAAGTATGGTCGGAGTCTTCTGGCTGAGAAGACAAGAGCGAGGGCCAGTTTCTCAATGCTCGGGTATCGAAGCTCGGCATTCTGTAAGGTTTTGCTGGTAAAATAGATCGGAAATTGTTTCTTTTCTCTTTCTGCAACAAGGGCGGAGCTTATAGCCCAGTTAGTGACAGATAAATATAAGAATAATGGCTCCCCTTGTAGGGGGTTTGTAAAATTGGTGGTTTTGAAAGAGTTTCTTTGATAGTTGTAAATGCTTGTTCACATTCATCAGTCCATTGGAAAGCTTTTTTGTTTTTTAAAGTTTGGAAAAAACATGAGGATTTAGAAGCTAGGCAAGGTAAAAATCTAGAAAGTGCAGCAAGTCTCCCTGTTAACCGTTGGACTTCCTTGATGGTGTGGGGACTTGTCATGTCTAAAATAGCTCGGCATTTTTCTGGATTTGCCTCAATACCTCGGCTAGTGAGCATGAAGCCGAGGAATTTACCGATTTGAACACCAAATGCACACTTTTTGGGATTTAACCGCATGTTGTATTTTCTTAGCTATCCGAAGATTTCTGTGAGGTCATCAAGGTGATTTTTGCCGACCTTTGTCTTGGCGACCATATCGTCGACGTAGACTTCAATGTTTCTGTTGATTTGTTTGGCGAAGATTTTGTCCATTAGACGTTGATATGTTGCACCTGCATTCTTAAGACCAAATGGCATGACCTTACAACAATAGTTTCCATATTCAGTAATAAAGGCTGTCTTTTTGATCGGATGGATGCATTTGGATCTGGTTATAACCAGAATATGCATCCATAAAGCTGAGTTTTTCAAAACCAGAGGCATTATCAACTAAACAATCAATAGAGGGTAGAGGGTAGGAATCTTTGGGGCATGCTTTGTTGAGATCGGTGAAATTAACACACATGCGCCATTTACCGTTATATTTTTAAACCATGACGATGTTCGCCAGCCATGTTGTGAATCTGATTTCTCGGATGAAGCCGGCGTTGATGAGCTTCTTGGTTTCTTCTAGGGAAGCCTGTTTTCGGTCGTGGCCGAGATTTCTCTTTTTCTGTGCTATAGGTCGGACAGACGGATCTAACGCTAACTTGTGTGATATGATGGATGGGTTGATGCCTGGCATATCAGCTGGGGTCCAAGCAAACAGGTCGACATGTTGTTGTAAGAATGCTTGGAATGATGATTTTTCGTCTAAGGATAATGTTGAGCCGACGTATGTGAATTTGTCCGTGTTTTCTGTGAAATAGATTTTTACTAGGTCTTTTGTTGGGGTTGGCCTTTCTAGTGTTCCTGCTCTGGGATCAAGGTCGGCCAACATGTGTTGGTCTTTTATGTTGCCGATATTGTGGATCTGGGCTTTTGTGTTACGGTTAGGTCTTTTGAGACTATTGTTGTAGCACTCTCTGGCTTCTTGGACATCACTGTGAATGGTTGCAATTGTGTTGTCCTGCAAAGGGAACTTAACACAAAGATGAATTGTAGATACTATAGCGCCGAATCTATTTAAGAAAGGTCGGCCAAGTATTAAATTATAGGGACTGAAGCAATCAACAACTAAGTATTGAATGTCTGAAGTTTTTGACGAGGGAAACTTACCGAGTGTGGTTTGTAACCACACAAAGCCTATAACCGGGACTCGCTCACCTGAGAATCCTACCAAGTCACCACTGGAAGGTTGGATGACGTTATTGCTAAGTTTCATTTTCTGGAATGTTGAGTAAAAGAGAACGTCGGTGCTGCTGTCTGGGTCGAGCAACATCTTTTTAACCAGGAGATCTTCGAGCTGTAGGGAGATTACGACGGGATCATCCAGATTTGTTACGCTGTTATCATGATCGGCTGTCTGGAATGTTATCTGTGAAGATGTCGGCAGCGGCTGCTGCTGACTTTGATCGGCGTTGATGGAAAGTATAGCTCGGTAAGATATTTTTCTTGCCGAGCTTGTGGCTCCGCCACCTGCAAAACCTCCGGAAATACAGTTAATTGTACGTGTTGGTAGGTCAGGATGACTATTGTTCGGTCGGTTTCTATCTCGGCCATGTTGTGTAACCGAGCTTTGGTCTCCGGAAGGAGGTGTTCGCCGCTGCATGTGGCCGCTGATGTATTTGTCTAGGTGACCCTGCCGAGCTAGTCGTTCCAGTAGGTCTTTGGCGATGACGCAATCATCGGTATTGTGTCCATGCTTCTGGTGGAAGGAGCAGTATTTTGATCGGTCAGTGCCTTTTGAATCTGGGTAATTGCCAGCTTTTCTTGGTGGCTTGATTAATTTCGAATTCAAGATCTCCTTGATGATATCATCGCGCTTGGTGTTGAATTTGGTGTAGGTCTCATATCGTGGAATTTGTTTGAAATTCTTCTTGCTGTCTCGTGTTTTCTCGTCGTCTCTATGGTGAGACTTTTCTACTTTCCGAGCTTGTCGGAGTTCTTCGATGTCAATCTGTCCTTTAGCTTTTTCACAGAACTCGACCATAGTTTTTGGTTTGGCCACAGCAATAGTTTCCTGGAATTTTCCTGGTCGTAATCCGCTTTTTATGGCGTGTAGTTCCACCTCGGGGTGGAGGTCGGGTATACTCATGGCTATCTTTGTGAAGCGCGTCATGTAGTCCTTGAGGCTTTCGTGCTGGCCTTGCTTGACTGTGTTCAGGTAATCGGAGTCATGTAGGTAGATGGCTGATCCAGCGAAGTGCTCCTCAAAGGGTTTTGATATGTCTCAAAATCGAGAAATGGAACCTGCAGGCAAAGAACAAAACCAATCAAGTGTAGGACCGTCTAAGTAAGATGGAAAATAACGACATAAAACTTTATCAGATGTACCATTTACTATCATTATGGAGGTGAATTTCTTGATGTATTTCTTTGGATCACCTAACCCATCATAAGGAATTAGGGTGGTCGACAGAGTAAACCTTCGGGGTAGCACGAAGTTCATCACCTCCGCTGTGAATGGTCCAGGGGAGCTTTCCTGATCGTCATTCTCTATGTCTTTCTGAGCTTCCTCATTATGTTCGGGTTGCTCCTCTTCCTGTCGAGCAGTGTCTGAGACATGTGTTGACCCTGACTGCTGCTCGGCTTCTTCCGTCCGTTCTTGTCGGTCATTATTTTCAGTTCTAGTGTTATTCAAGTTGGCAATTTGATTTGCCATTCTTTGGTTCTCCTCGGCCACAGCTTACCGCAACTCGGTCACCATCCGGAGCAATTCGGATGGCGTGGGTGGAGGTTGTTCAGCCATGACTTCAAACGGGAACCTCGAGGCCGATGAAATATGGAGAGGTTTATATTTTCGGCCCCACGGTGGGCGCCAATTGTTCTTGTATGGATACCTGGAGGGAGAGCTCAGTTTCTGGGAGTCGACGTAGAGCTATTATCTTCGGTGTCGACCTTTAAGCCTTATGACAATCTGAGCTTTTACTCCAAGAGAGTGTCCAATGGCGTAGAGCTTTGAGCAAGAAACAGGGGGGGGAGTGTACCTGCAAAGGCACTCCGAAGTTTAAGTTAGTATTGAGAATTTAATGTGTCTTTAGGATAGAAGATCATACCTTTTTATAGGTGATAGTGTATAAATCGGTTATGTTCCTGCTTTATTGCCTATATTAAAGAGCAATAATAAGGGTTTGGACGTTTCACTTTTGTGAAGCAGTCCGTTAAACTGATTTGTAACATTACTTTTAAATAAATGACATTGATTGTTGATTAGTAACTGTAACGCCGATTAATAACGTAAATTGCCGAGTAATGACTGCAATGCCGAACTATAACGCCAATTTTCTGGGTAATAATGTGAATAATGCCGAGTTATGAATGATAAAGCCGATTTATGATATTGAATTTGTAACGGCCGGACCAAATAGGAATAGGAGCAGTTATAGGAGCACAACGTAGACGGTAGTTTATCAATACCGTATCGTCTCCATCATCTCCAGGTCTCAACGAAAATTACTCTCCCACCCGTCACTGACCACCGTCGGAGTCGACTACCACCAGCGTCATAGTCCGCAAAGGCCCTCTTCAAGCACCACCAACACGTTTGTTGTTCGATCTGCATTGGACGACAACCACACGGACATCCAGCATGCACAGCAAGAGAGAGCGTGTATTTCTTGTGCTTGATGTCGACGTCGCAAGTAGAAGGGGTCTCAAGTGTGGTTGCTCTTCCACCCCCGTCACCCCGCCGGAGTTCATTAATGGAGTGCGTTGTGGCTGAACCGGTGGATTGTGTTCCATCTCCTGGCGGGAATGAAATTTCATCCAATCCAAATGAAAATATAGTTAAACCTCTCATCGTCAATCCTGTGCAAATGACTAAGGTGAGCATCGTTACGTATGAAACGCTTTTCAATGGATGGTCATTTTTAGTTGAATGGGCAGTTTAGAATCAATGCAACTGGCTTGTTTAATTGTATGTTGTTAATTGGTATTCAGATGCATCAACAACATGATCTAGTCAATAAAGCTTAGGAAGTTTTTTACATATCATTGTATTCGTATATGTGTGTCAAATGTGTTTCTAGAAGAAAATACTTATTTGTTGAAGAAAATTATATGAAAACCCATTAAAATAATCTATACTCCCTCATGAATAAAATATAGTGGCATGTAGGCAATGTTAGTGCAAGAGTTATCAATTGAATTAGAGTTGTAGCCAATGGTATAATAGATAAGAAGGATATATTTTGATAATGAAAAGGAAGAATGCAGGAGTTATCAATTGATGTTTTTCATGTATTTGCTTCCTGCATGTTAGTATTAGAAGATGAGTATATGTATATAGTTATGCATGATGCTCAATGTATGCATAAAGAAATCATCTCTTAAAAGTAAAAATATGCACCAGTGGCTGGGAAACCGAGGAAGGAACTGTGTATGGGATTTGTACCTGACGCATGTTCAGCTGTATGCTATGCAGTGTTAACGTGAAAGAGAGTAGGTAGTAGTCACAATAATTGTATAATATTTCAAATGAATTAATTGATTCAATTACCATGAGTAGCATTTAGATGCCTTTGGTGTAAAGCTTATACTAGTTGGGTGGATGAGTTGATCTATAAATTTAGTTCGCATTTTTTTGTGCTAGTAAGTGAGGTTTCATGTACATGATATTGAATAAAAATTATTTTTTTTATTGTTGTAATTTGTGTGTTTATGTTGAAAGTGCAGGCCACGCAAATGTTGGATGTTACTGATGTTGGAAGTGATGAGATGGATATTGGTGACGAGGTTCGGATTTTAGTTTAAATTTGTGCAGTCAGGATTCACATTTTTGATGTCATAATTAATGGCTTTTTTTTGTTTTTTTTTATCTGATACGTAGTTGTCTGATCATGGTTCCCTAGAGGAAGATGAAATACTAAGTGTTGGAATGCGGTTTGCGAAGTTGCAACTAACTCATGATTTTTATGTTAGCTACGCAAAGAAAGTTGAATTTGCAACTAAGATAAGGACGACAACGTTTGACAAGATCACGAAGGAACCCGTTAACCAGGCTATCCACTGTAATCGGGATCGCATCCGTGGGTCTCGTGTCAAAGCACCAACGCGCAAAAATCTGATTTCATCCGCTGTGTGCAAGGCAAGAATATATGTAAAATTTGATAAGGAGAAGCAAGAGTGGCTTTTCTTCAAGGTTGAGTTGAGGCACATGCACCCATGTTCGGCGAAGAAGGCAGTGCAATACCGTGAGTATAGGCAGCTAACCATGCATGCGAAGTACGTGATTCAGATAATAATGAGGCTGGGATTCGACCAAACAAGACTGAAAGAGCTGAAGATTGATGGTTTAGAAGTTATAATAAATACTCGTTGCAAGTATAGTTACTAAACCAAGCAATCAACCTTTCTTACAAATGTTTTGGTTATCACAAGTAACAAACTCCTAAATAAATTGATAACCGAAGTATTCAAACCTCGGGTCATCTTCTCAAGGAATTGTAGGGAGGTGTTCTTATTATTGGTTAGGAGTTTTGTAAATTGGGAGTTTTGAAAGTAAGAGAGAAGTATGTTGAATGACAAGTAAAATAAATAAATAACTATAAAATAGACTCTTAGCAAGGTATGAAAACTGGAAGTCCTATCCTGGTTATCCTTATCAATTGTAATGAGAATTGGATTTTTCTCCCACTTTGTTAACCTCTAACTATGAAGGTAAGTTAAGTAGATGAATTAATTCTGATTCCTCAAGTCTTAGTCTTTCCTTGGGAAAAGTTAGAGTTATTGGAACTCGAATTAATTCTTAAAGAATTCTAATTTTCAATCAACAATGAGTTTGATAACTCAAGAGTCACCAATTATTTAACCAAAGCCAAAAGGAAAAATATCTAAATTAAATTAAAAATATTCATATAAATAAAGCAAAGCAAAATTAAATCTGAAAATACCTTGAGTTGCATTCACAAAAGAAATCAAATCTAACATGGATATTCATAAATTAAATTGGAAAAATAAATAAAAGAAATATTGAACCTGTGATTGAAGTTGTAAGTTGAAATAATAAAGTTGAAATCCTAATTCTAAGAGAGAGGAGAGAACCTCTCTCTCTAAAACTACATCTAATCCTAAAATTGTGAATATGAAAGCCTGATTATGAATGGATGCATTTTCCCATTTTATAGCCTCTAATCTGTGTGTTCTAGGCTAAAAACTGGGTCAAAAATAGCCCAGAAATCGTCCCCTGTAATTTCTGTTACGTTCAGGTCGCGGGCAAGTGACGCGGAGGCGTCATCCACGCATTCGCGCGGATTGAAGTTCGCAGATACGACATGGGCGCGTCATTCATGCGTTCACGTCACCTAACGTCAAGGCAGCTATGGCAAATTATATATCAAATCGAAGCTCCGGACGTTAGCTTTCCAACGCAACTGGAACCGCATCATTTGGACCTCTGTAGCTCAAGTTATGATCATTTGAGTGCAGAGAGGTCAGGCTGGACAGCTTAGCAACTTTTCCAACTTCTTGTACTCCTTCCACTTTTGCATGCTTCCTTTCCATCCTCTGAGCCATTCCTGCCCTGTAATCTCTAAAATCACTTAACACACATATCAAGACATCTAATGGTGATAAGAGAGGATTAATATTAGCAAATATAAGGCCAAAGAAGCATGTTTTCAATCATAGCACAAATTCTGGGAAGGAATTGTAAAACCATGCAAATAGTATGAATAAGTGGGTAAAGAGTTGATAAAAACCACTCAATTAAGCACAAGATAAACCGTAAAATAGTGGTTTATCAAAGACCTTCCTAGCTTTGGCCAATGAAGCTGGGGGCCCGTCGAATCTGGGATTCTCAGAAAAGGATTTAAGAAACTATATTACAGCAAGACTCCGAACCAGCAACGCAAATGCGGATGTTAGGGAGATGATAAACTATTTCATGAGAATGAAGGACATCAATCCGAACTTCTTCTATGCATTGAAATTGGACGATGAGTGTAGATTTAGGAGTGTAGTTTGGGTTGATGCAAGGTTCAGGACTTCCTATGAATACTACGGAGACGTTGTGTCACTCAATAGCACTTACAGTACAAACAGGTAACAGGTAGTGTAGTTAGTTTTTTCGGTTTTGGTAATTTTTTTCCCATGTGGTTGTTCTTGAGAATTCATAATGGCATATGGTTATGTGTGTAGGCATGGGTTACTGGTGCGGTAATTTATAACCCACAAACTAACCGGTAAGTGCACCGGGTCGTACCAAGTAATACCTTACGTGAGTAAGGGTCGATCCCACGATGATTGATGGATTAAGCAACAATAGTGTTTGATAGGTTTAGTTAGACAAACAGAAAATAGTGTTTGGAAGTTTAAAAGCATTAACAGTAAATTTAGAATATTAAAGATAGGCAGATAAATAAGTTGGGAATAAAATATTGAGAAGGCAGTTAAGGCTTTAGAGTTATCTATTTTTCCGGATTTACTTTTCTTACTAACTATTTTAATTATGTAGGATTTAATTTATGGCAAACTACATGTGACTAGACCCTAATTCCTTAGACCTTTCTAGTCTCCTCTAAAATTCATTAACTGCCAATTCCTTGGTCAATTAATTCCAATTAGAAGCTACATGATCAAATTTCAGTTTATATGCCACAAAAACTCTAATTACCCAAAAATAAAAGGATTATATGTCATGTATCCCGTTAAATCCAGATAATTAAAATTTAGGAGAATATGTTTTCAAGCTGTTGTTCAAGTAAAGAGCTTTTCCAAGTTATACAAGAACTCAAATAGAAAGAGGGTCATACTTCCGTTCCACCCAAATTCATAAGATAAAGAGCGAAAACAATTCTTAAATTATAAATCCATACATGAATTAAAATAGATCAAGCAATAAAATCAATCCATACAAATAGACAGAGCTCCTAACCTTAACAATGGAGGATTAGTTGCTCATGGTTCAGAGTAGAAAACTAGGATTACGGAATGTAAATTTGTATAGAATTGGAAGTCTGAGAATTGGAATAATGTTGTGTTCGGGGTGATATAATGTTGAGATGGAATCTCCTATTTATATCTAATCCTAATAAACTTAAAATCTATCTTCTAAAACTAAAAAATAATATCATTTCCTATTTTTAAACTTTGAATTTAAATTAGAATTAATTATAGCAATCAGCAAATCTTTAATTGATGGATGGAAACCACTTGGCTTCACTAGGATCCACGCCTAACTTGGGCTTTATTGCGCCTAACTTGAAGTGGGCAGGACCAATCTCACGTATTGTTGTTGTGTCTTGCGCCTAACTTGAGAAATCTCAAGTTAGGTGCAGCCTTGGCAGCGAGTTCGGAAAAGAAGTATGAACTATTATATATCGTTGGAAAGCTCTGGAAGTTAGCTTTACAACGCCACTGGAATCATGTTCATTGGACCTCTGTTGCTCGAGTTATTCAGGTTTGAGTGCAGAGAGGTCAGTGTTGACAGCATCATTCGCCTTCATCTCTTCTGCAGAAACTCCATCAAATCCAGCTAAATGCTACCTAAAATAAACAGAATTGCACAAGACTCAAAGTAGCATCCATAGTGGCTTAAAGATAATTAATTCTTGATTAAACTCAACAATTTAAATGCAAATTCTCTAGAAAAAGATAGGGAAGATGCTCACGCATCACAACACCAAACTTGAATTGTTGCTTATCCTCAAGCAACCAAAACTAATGTAAGCTTAGGATGTGAATTTGCATGAGAATGAGAGTTCGATTAAGCTCATGTCTCTTCTTATAGTGGGGTTTACAACTGCAATCCCGAATAGTTTTGGCATCTCATTTTATCATTTGAAGTTCAGAATGATTAGCATCCATAAGAACTCAGAATTCAGATAGTGTTATTGATTCTCCTAGTTCAGTATGTTGATTCTTGAACACAGCTACTTTATGAGTCTTGGCCGTGACCCTAAGCATTTTGTTTTCCAGTATTACCACCGGATACATAAATGCCACAGACACATAACTGGGTGAACCTTTTCAGATTGTGACTCAGCTTTGCTAGAGTCCCCAGTTAGAGGTGCCCAGAGTTCTTAAGCACACTTGTTTTGCTTTGGACCACGACTTTAACCGCTCAGTCTCAAGCTTTTCACTTGACACCTTCACGCCACAAGCACATGGTTAATGATAGCTTGATTTAGCCGCTTAGGCCAGGATTTTATTCCTTTGGGCCCTCCTATCCATTAATGCTCAAAGTCTTGGATCCTTTTTACCTTTTGCCTTTTAGTTTAAAGGGTTATTGGCTTTTTCTACTTGCTTTTTTTCTTTTTTTTCTTTCTTTTTCTTTATTTTATATATTATTTTATATATTTTTTTTCGCAAGCTTCATGTTTTTCACCGTTTTTTCTTGCTTCAAGAATCAATTTTATGATTTTTCAGATTATCAATAACATTTCTCTTTTTTCATCATTCTTTCAAGAGCCAACAATTTTAACATTCATAAACTTCACTATCAAAAATATGCACTGTTCAAGCATTCATTTAGAAAACAAAAGGTATTGCTACCACCTCTAAGTAAATGAGACTACTTTAAAAATTAAACTCAAATTCTTATGCACTACATATGTTCTTCTTTCTTTTTGATTTCAAACTCAGTGAAAAATACATGAGACATCTTTCAGAATTAAAGCACTTAACAAAAAATTAAACTAGAACCTATGAATCTACTAATAAGGATCATGCAATAAACAAAACAAAGTAGCAGGAAACCGGAACATAACATAATAAAAGCGGGAAGGAATAAAAAATGAAAGGAACTCAACCACCTTAGTTATCCGAGCGGTCATTTTATTTTCAGGTTGTGCTCCATTGTGAAGATGATTCACCTCCCTTAGTGCCATAAAAAGAAAACCCATAAGTGAAGCGTCAACACCAAACTTAAAGGTTTGCTTGTCCTCAAGCAAAGAAGAACTGAAAACAGAGAGGGACATAAAAAGACATACGGAGGAGTAAAAATAAATATTAATCTAAAAGAAACCAAAAATAAAAAAGACAAGAAAGATAAAAATTAAAATTTTTTTACTTTTTTTTTATTTTTATATATATAATTATTTATTTATTGTATTTATTTATATATATATAAAATGGTGGGGGGGGGGGGGAAGGGGGAAACGTGTATATATATATTATTATATGTGTGTGTGTTAGAGAGAGGGGGGGGGGGAAGGGAAACGTATATCTGTATATAGGAAGGGTGCGGGAGACGTTGAAAGGGGTATATATATATATATATATATAAGAGGAGGGGGGGGTTACGTGTATGGGAAGGGAAGGATATGAAATTATGAATGAGGGGGTAGGTGGGGTGGTCATGGGAATTGGGGAGGGAGTTGGTCACGGGAATTGGAAGAGATGGGTGCAGGGGTTACGGGCAGAAGGAAAGAGAATCAGGGGCATGGGTTGCTCTTCTTTTTTTTTTTTTTTAACTTTTTCACGCTGAATTTGGAGATAGGCAAAATTTTTTCGAAATGTTCGGTTCCTGTTCTAAAATAGCTGCATGATCAAAATACACGTAAAATGAAAGAAAAACAGTAAAAACTCAATAAAAATTAAATAAATAAGAAAACCACTACTACGAAAAATAGCTAAGGATACGAAATTATCGGGTTGCCTCCTGATAAGCGCTTCTTTAATATCACTAGCTTGACGCTTGATTATTGAAGTTTCTTCCTCTTCTTCCAGTTGGTTAAAAGAAATGTCTCCAAGGGGGAGAGGTGAAAATTAGTACCCCCTGATATAAAGTCCTCCTAACAAGCTTTCTTTTATTGTGATTAGCTTGATTCACCTTGCTTGTTGGGGTAGAGGTTGGGTTGCTCTTTGTTGACCTTTTCTTCTTCATAGATATTTTCTTCTGTTTCTTGGTCACAATCCCCTTTTCAGTACTTTCCTTGGTTGCCTCCACTTCTTTGATTTCAGAATTTGGGTGTTGTGTGATGGTTAGAGTGTGCCTTTCATCAAGAATTTCTTGAATTGGTGGTTCAATCAACTCACCCTCTATGCCACTCTCTGCTTCATTGGAGTGTAAATTCCCATAATTGTTTTCATCCCTTACAACCTCCTTTGTTGGTGTATCTTCCTCCTTTGTTTTTGCATCTTTCTCTTCTTCCATGTGTGAGGGTGGAAAATTCTCTAATTCACTGGAGTATAAACTCCTTCGATTTATTTCCTCACTTTCTTCCATAGGATCTTGCATTATATCTCTTGGAAAGGAATTTACTTGCTCTTCTTCCTGTGACTTGATAATCGACTGCACATATTTCTCTATATTTTTGACACTCGTCTTTATATCATGTAAGAATT
Source organism: Arachis ipaensis (assembly GCF_059453495.1). NCBI lineage: Eukaryota > Viridiplantae > Streptophyta > Magnoliopsida > Fabales > Fabaceae > Arachis > Arachis ipaensis. The sequence continues at coordinate 26,719,211 of NC_142436.1, forward strand.
CTTTCATGAGAAGCTCAAGATCTGATGGTATTTGAGATGAATAAGGAGGAGGTGATGGTTCTTGATAAGAATAAGAAGGAGGTGATGATTTTCGATAAGAGTAAAAAGAGGATGGTTCTTGGTAAGAATAGATAGATGGTGGCTCTTGATATGGGTAGAAAAATGATGGTTCTTGGTATGTATATGGAGATGGTGGTTCTTGATATGAATAGGGAGGTGGTGGCTCTTGATAGTTGGAACATGGAGCACTGAAGTTTCTTTGGTTTTGACTTTGCCAACCAAAATTTGGGTAGTTCCTCCATCCATAATCATATGAATTACTACTTGGGTGTGAGTAGTAACCCATATGATCTTTCTCTATTATTTTTTTCTTAGCACAAAATACCAAACAGAATTAAACGCACCATATGATAAACAGGAAAGCAAAGAAGAAATAACAAAATTCTAAAAATTAAAATAAAACTAATTAGGAGACACCAAACTTAATTTCAGAAATTAAGAAAAATTACTAGTGTTATATTATATATATATATATATATATATATATATATATATATATATATATATATATATTTTAAAGACAAAATAAAATAAAACTAATAAAATATAAAAAGATAGAAATTAATGAAAAGAAAAAATAAAAATAAAAGAAAATAAAAATAAAAAGAAAAAAAAGAAGAACGAACGAAAGTTTTGAAAACAAGAAAATAAAAATTAAAAATTAATAAAAAGGAAGGAAAAGGAATGCATGGAAAGAAAAAAAAAGTAAAGTCAAACCAAACAAAGACAAGGGGAGGGGGGTTATGAACGAAAAGGAAGAAAACAAGGAAAATTTTTAATTTTTAATTTTTTTTTGAAAAATAATAAAACAATATTTAAATAAAATTAAAATTAAAACGCCTAATCTAAACAATCAAACAACTAATAGTTGTTAATCACAGTCAATCCCCGACAACGACGCCAAAAACTTGGTGCGGTAATTTATAACCCACAAACTAACCGACAAGTGCACCTGGTCGTACCAAGTAATACCTTACGTGAGTAAGGGTCGATCCCACGAGGATTGATGGATTAAGCAACAATAGTGTTTGATAGGCTTAGTTAGACAAACAAAAAATAGTGTTTGGAAGTTTAAAAGCATTAACAGTAAATTTAGAATATTAAAGATAGGCAGATAAATAAGTTGGGAATAAAATATTGAGAAGGAAGTTAAGGCTTCAGAGTTATCTATTTTTCCGGATTTACTTTTCTTACTAACTATTTAATTATGTAGGATTTAATTTATGGCAAACTATATGTGACTAGACCCTAATTCCTTAGACCTTTCTAGTATCCTCTAAAATTCATTAACTTCCAATTTCTTGGTCAATTAATTCCAATTAGAAGCTACATGATCAAATTCCAGTTTATATGCCACAAAAACTCTAATTACCCAAAAATAAAAGGATTATATGTCACGTATCCCGTTAAATCCAGATAATTGAAATTTAAGAGAATATGTTTTCAAGCTGTTGTTCAAGTAAATAGCTTTTCCAAGTTATACAAGAACTCAAATAGAAAGAGGGTCATACTTCCGTTCCACCCAAATTCATAAGATAAAGAGCGAAAACAATTCTTAAATTATAAATCCATACATGAATTAAAATAGATAAAGCAATAAAATCAATCCATACAAATAGACAGAGCTCCTAACCTTAACAATGGAGGATTAGTTGCTCATGGTTCAGAGTAGAAAACTAGGATTACGGAATGTAAATTTGTATAGAATTAGAAGTCTGGAATGGAATAATGTTGTGTTCGGGGTGATATAATGTTGAGCTGGAATCCCCCTATTTATATCTAATCCTAATAAATTTAAAATCTATCTTCTAAAACTAAAAAAATAATATCTTTTCCTATTTTTAAACTTTGAATTTAAATTAGAATTAATTATAGCAATAAGCAAATCTTCAATTGATGGATGGGAACCACTTGGCTTCACTAGGATCCACGCCTAACTTGGGCTTTAGTGCGCCTAACTTGAAGTGGGCAGGACCAATCTCACGTATTGTTGTTGTGTCTTGCGCCTAACTTGAGAAATCTCAAGTTAGGCGCAGCCTTGGCAGCGAGTTCAGAGAAGAAGTATGAATTATTATATATCGTTGGAAAGCTCTGGAAGTTAGCTTTCTAACGCCACTGGAATCACGTCCATTGAATCTCTGTAGCTCGAGTTATTTAGGTTTGAGTGTTGAGAGGTCAGGGTTGACAGCATCATTCACCTTCATCTCTTCTTCTGCAGAAACTCCATCAAATCCAGCTGAGTGCTACCTAAAATAAACATAATTGCACAAGACTCAAAGTAGCATCCATAGTGGCTAAAAGATAATTAATTCTTGATTAAACTCAACAATGTAAATGCAAATTCACTAGAAAAAGATAGGGAAGATGCTCACGCATCAGTTACCATTTGCGTCATTCGTCGGTGTCAACCACCATGGTAAGTCGACCCTCCTTGGATGTGCGCTATTGGGAAACGAGGAAATTCTAGGTTATGAGTGGGTTTTTACCCAATGGGTGACGTGCATGGGAACAGCTCCACAGTGCATCATTACTGATCAATGTAGATCCATGTTCGGTGCGATTAGAAAGGCGTTACCCAATACACGTCACCGTTGGTGCATATGGCATATCATGAAGAAGTTTCCTCAGAGGCTTGGAGGTTATCGTCGATACGGAGAGTTGTATGCCGACCTTAGGGACATTGTTTTCAACTCTCGGACGGAGAAGTCTTTCGAGAGAAAATGGTTTGAATTTATGGAGGAGTACAATTTACATGACAACACATGGCTGTCAGGTTTGTAGTTGTTCAATTACGTTAAGCTTTCCAATTCATAATAATGCGGTAGCTAGCTTTATTTGTTTTGTAATAATGATTCAGTGAAAGGTTTCTGATATAGAAACTGTGTTATCTGTAGATCTTTATGATGACTGACGCATGTGGGTTCCTATATTCTTCAAAGGTAAATTTTGGGCTGCCATGAGGAGTACGCAAAGGAGTGAGAGCATGCACGCATTCTATGGTGGATACTTACACAGCAAGACTAGCTTGGTCCAATTTGTTCACGAATACGACAATGTGCTTGGAGCCAAGGAGCAGAGGGAATTGGAGGATGATGCAGTAGACTCCAGGATACCTTGTGCAACAAGCTCGCCTATGGAGAAACAATTTCAGCAGGAGTACACTACTAGCATGTTTAGGGATGTTCAAGTTGAGTTTGTGAAAAAGGCTGATTGCAGAGCATCTGTACTTACTGAAGACTGGCCAGTGGTATGCATGAAGGTGGAAGAGGAAAATTAGTACATGATACTATGATCTGTGTTTCGTATGTCGTCCACTTTGACCGCTCCACACAGGAGGTTCGTTGTGAGTGCAATCTTTTTGAGAGTTCAGGTGTGTTGTGTTGTCACTGTCTTGAAATTTTTCATTCGTTTAAAGTGTATAAAGTACCTACCTGCTATGTTCTCCCTCGATGGAGCAAGAATATAAAGCGCAAGCATACTTATATCAAGAGCAGTCACGATGTCAGTCGGTCATATGTGAGTCATAATGCATTCAAGGGATTATGTGCACACTTTTACAACATTGCGCAAGAGTTCGTAAATGACGACGATGAAACAGCATTGCTGCATGCTGCTTTAGAAGAAACAAGGGCCAAGCTGAGCGAGCACCGTGCTAAGAAGAGGTCCGAGAGCATGGCAGAGAACCACACCAGCATTGGCTCACAACATTCGAATGTTCTCGGTGTTGTCGACATCCAAGGACCATCGTTGGTTACTACAAAGGGCCGGCTAAAGAGTAAGAGACTCGGATCAACCCTTGAGAAGTCCTTCAACAAATCTAGTCCGAGGAAAAACAAGAACGCTTCCCCGATACATCCTTGTGTCAATATGACTTGAACTATTAATTTTGATATTACACTATGCCATGAGTTCCATGTTGTAATTTTTGGGTTGTTTAGCGGGTGGTTCGTTCAAATACATATCAGGATACAAACACTGGTGATCCTATTGCCCGGACTGTGCCCAAATAAGTGGGGAGCTTCATGTCTTTGCTAAGCTCGTTTGAAAAAAGTTAGAATATGCGGGACATGGGTGTGCGTATGTTTATTTTTCATCTTGATGTACATATTATTTTGAATGACATTCATGTATCATGGGTAATAGATGAGGTAGGTGGTTGACGATCAGATTTCTGCTAATTTAGAATTTTATAAAAATAATCGCGTTGATAGTATAGTTTTTGAACCAACAGAGAATCTTTTCGTAGAAAAGTTTTGTTTGTCACTAAAGTAAACATAATAAAAAATAAATAACCGAAGTATTTAAACCTCGGGTCGTCTCTCAAGGAATTGCAAGGCGATGTGATTTAATATTGGTTATGGAAAATTATATTTTTGGGTTTTGAAATAAGGAACAGATAATTTAAATGACGAGAAAAATAAATTAATAATTATAAATATCTCTTGGCAAGGTATAAGAAATTGAGGTCCTATCCTGACTATCCTTATCAGGTGTGATGAGAATTGGATTTTGCTCCCACTTTTATTAACCTTTACTAACAAAGGCAAGTCAAGTGGACTAATTAATTTGCTCCTCAGGTCTCAGTCAACTCATATGGAAAGACTAGAGTTATTGGAGTACAAATTAATCAGCAAATAATTCCAATTTCAATCAACAGCTGAGTTTGATAATTCAAGTGTTACTAATTACTCAACCAAAACAAGAGGAAAAATAAATCTAAATTTAAATTGGAAGCAATCATAAATAGAATAAAATAATTATTAATCTGAAATACCTCAAAATATATTAATTAAGAAAATCATAACATGAATGGTTCATAGGTCAAATTGGAACATTAACAAGTAAAAATATTGGAATAAATAAAAATAAAGGAGAAACGTTAATTGAAGGAAAATATTGAACCTGATATTGAAGTGGTAAAAATAAAAGGAATCCTAATCCTAAAACCTAAGAGAGAGGATAGAACTTCTCTCTCTAAAAACTACATCTAATCCTAAAATTATAAATTATGAATATTGTATTCTGTATATCCTTGATTCCTCCATTCTCTGGCTTATATTATGTGTTTCTGGCTTGGATTGGGCCGAAAAAGGGTCCAGAAATCGCTGGAGGCATTTTCTGCAGATTTTTGTACGTGGCGTCTGTCACGCGTTCACGTCATCTGGGAGTTTTCCTTGTCACGCGTACGCGTCAACTGCGTTCTACTCAAGGCGCGCGTCCGCATCATCCACGCGTTCGCGTCGCTGCATTTTCGCGCTAGGCACGCGTTCACGTCGTCCATGCGTTCGCGTCGCTACCTTTTTCTTCACAACTCCGTTTTTGTATTTTCCTTCCATTTTTGTATATTTCCTTTTTGTCCTTTGAGCCATTCCTGCCCTATGAGATCTGAAAACACTTAACACACACATCACGATATCGAATGTTAATAATGAATAATTAAAATTATTATTTTAAAGCATAGGAAACATGTTTTTCACTTATATCGTAAAATAAGGAAGGGAAAGTAAAACCTTGAAATTTACATGAATAAGTGGGTGAAGAATTGATAAAAACACTCAATTTGAGCACAAATTATATCATAAAATATGGGTTTATCAACCTCCCCACACTTAAACAATAGCATGTCCTCATGCTAAATCCAAGAGAAAGAGTGAAGTTAGAATGGTGGAATCTCATGCAATGCAATCTATTCTAAATGCAAACTACCTACATGAATCATGCAATTTTAATTATCACCCACCTATATATGTAGAGCTTACATGTGGTTAATCTAATTCATATTTTCAAGGAATTATATATGTATAGCCAAACTTAGATCATGTTAAAGCACTGTCACAATTGAGTTGGGTAAAAATATTTCATAAGCTTGCAAGACACTTAAACAATTAAGCAGAGATATATGGTGATGAGCTATTGAACCCTCACTGGATTTGTGTTTACTCTCTATTCACTCAGTGTTTGGGGTTAATCACTCTATTGTTTTCTATTCTTGCTTTCTAAAACTTTGTTCTTCATCTAACCAATCAACAAATATCGAATACAGATATACAAAAATCATGAGGTCTTTTAAAGGTTGTAATGGGGCCAAGGTAAGGGTAAGGGTATATATATGAGGCTAAGTGAGTTAACAAAGTTGAATCCTTAATTAGTCTAAGATCTCACCTAACATACACATATTCCATATACAGTATAATTTCCTTGGGATTTCCAATTTTTTTCACTTTCTTAATACATACTCATGTACCAAATTTAATTTTTGATTCTTATATCATGTGCATTGATTTCTTCACTAAACTTATTATTGGGGTAATTTTGTCCCCTTATTGACTTATTTAACTAAAAAGAAAAAATATATATATATATATATTTTTTAAATATAAACAGAACATATATCAATGCACATGGTATTTTTATTTATTTTGGTTTTATATGAGTATGCTCCCAAAATCCTTATTACTTTATTGAATTAATCCTTTTCCTATCAACCCATGTTCCCATGTTTCCCCACACTTAGTGGATACACAATCTCTATCTTAAGCTAACCAATGATTCAACTTGGGATTTTTAATTTATTTTTCTGCTTAAGGCTAGTGATGTGGTTATAGAACAGAAGGGGATTTAAGAGGCTCAAGTGGGCTAACAAGGGTGATGTAAAATATAGGCTAATTTGGGCTAAGTGAGCAATTTAAACAATGGCCTCAATCATTTCTTGGTATGTATCTATATTCTATATTGGACATATAGATTAAAACAAAGTAAAGATTACCAGAATAAAAAAGAAGGGCGAACACACAAGAATGAAATAATTATGGTTAAATAATGTAACCATACAAATAAGCTCAAAAACTCACAGGTTGTGTGTTCTTTAGCTCAAAAACCATATATCAGTTATGTATGTCATGCAAGTAGAAATCAAGAGTTCCCATTATTCTCAATGTGAATCTTAGGGTGGCCCTTAAAATCTTAGTGTTCATCCTTGAAAAATGTTGTGTAAATTAACTAATCATTTATTGCTGTATATATACAGTGTGTGGATTGTTGTGATTCTGTTTTACTAAAGTTTTTAGTTTACTCTTTTTATTTTCAATTAATCCAAGTTATCGTATGCTAAAAGGGTAAACTAAACTAATTAATCTATATATTCTATATCACAACTTAATAACTAAAATTGCAACTAAACTAAACTAAATATCTAAGATAAATATATAAATAAATCTAAGTGCAAAATGCAGAAATATAGTAAAAATACAGAAAAAGAAAAATGTGCAAGTACTGAAAGATAAATAAGATAAGGTAAAATAAAAATAAAAATATAGAAAAATAAGCAAAATAAGATAAAAAGTGTCTAAAGAGTGGTTCACCAAAATAAAGTATGCTAGAGATGGTGACCTCCCCACACTTAAATAATAGCATCGTCCTCTATGCTCACTCAGGTTGGGTGTGAAAAGTGTCATCTCCGGAAGGATGGGCAGTAGGTGTCTCGGTGGTGATCTAAGGCTCTGCAGTCTGGATAAGTGTAGGAGGGTCTGTCTGCTGCAGTGGGGGCTCTGCCTAAAGAGGAATCTCAGAAGGATGGGCATTGACCTCTGTCAAGTTCCTTTCCATGAAGAACCAGCCTCGTTGTTTTATCTGTTCGGAGGTGTACTAGGTGAGCTCTTCTGGAATTTTGAGAGTTCTCTCCAAGTAGAGGTTCCTGGCAGTGGCGAACACGGGATACTTGAGCTCACAGTATCTGTTTGCAAATTTGACTGGATCTGTGGCAGTGAGGAGCTGGTTGGCCTTTTCCTGCGGGGTAAAGTTCTTTTCCCGCCAGGAATCGTCGTGAAGGATATCCAGGATAGAGGTAGAAGATTCTCCTCTTTTCGTTTGCCTGTGGTAGCCTTGCCTTTTCCTTTCCTTTGGGAATCAGACATCCTAAAAAGCAGAAGTAGCAGGATATAATTGAAGAACTAAAGCAGGAAAGCAAGTAGGCAAGTAGGAAGCATAAAGGCAAAAAGATCAGTAGAAGCATGAAATGAATTAAATATATGTACATTTTAGATTGAATTCGAATGAGAAGTCCAAGTGTAAAAATCACAATCCAAATTATATAGAAGTGGATTTCAAGTTAATTAGGAAAAATAGTAATCATGCCCTGAGTTAGAAAGTTAAAGTTGTTAAGGAAAAAGCAAAAGAAGTTAGAAAGTGGAGCTGGTTAAGAGTTAAAAAGGAAGTTAAAGTGGGTGACATGAGAATGGTTTTCCTAGTTACCAAGAAATTCACAAAGTTGAGGAACAAACAACTCATAATCAGGCAAGGAGTGCAATTTATTGATGATAATTCTGATAAATAAAGAAAGTTTAAAATGAGAATAAAATCATCAATAAGCAATTCAGTACTCAGGGAACAAAAAGGTTTAAGAATGCTAGCCTGTGCATTCATGAATTGGTTTGGTTGCAGCTAAGTAATGCAAAATAATGAGTTTGCAAACCAATACATGAATGGAGTAGATTAAACCAAAATTTTGTAGAAAATTGGGCAGCATTCCGACTAAAATTGGATGTTTTCGGGTAGTAAAACAGCAGAAAAATTCAGTTCATATGAAAGTAAATAGTGCTGAAAGGAGTAGCAAATAGCAATAACATGAAAGAACATGCTAACAGCAGCATCAAATATGAAGAACAACATATGAACAGAATCACCACAGCATAATTAGAATTGCGAATCAGATAAAAAACAGGTAGCATGAACGATGAAATTATCAGGCCCAAATCCACTACAACATGCATCTCTAACTATCCTATTTTGAACAAAAATTGTAAAATGTGCAACGAACTGGCTAATTGGAAAACGAAATCGGTGTTCGGCAGAACCTGGTTTGTAGAAACAGAAAGTAAGCTTAGAGAGATGGTGTTGGTGTTGGTGACACAGCAGTGATGGGTGGCGGCGGTCGTAGGTGGGGGCAGGGGCAATGGTGGTTGTGGGTGGTGATTTGTTGAGGGGGGGAAAGAGTGAAGGGAGGTGAGGGTTGGGGTGTGGTGGCTGGTGGCGGCGCAGTGGTGGGGCGCGGTGATGGAGGCGATGGCAGTGGTGGTTGGTTGGATGTGGAGGGAGGAGGAAAGGGGAGAAGAGGAGGGAGGAGAAGAAAGGAAAGAAGAAGTAAGGGGGGGGGGTTGCGTCGGCGGGTCTGGGCGGCTGGGAGGGGTGGTAATTGGGGGGATGTGGGAGAAGAGAAGTTGCAGAGGGGGGTGGGGAAGTTTCGCGTGACTGGGGGTTAGTGTTTTTGAATACACGCGAACGCGTGGAGCACGCGATCGCGTGATTTTTGGGCGAAAAGGATGTTGACACGAACGCGTCATTGACGCGATCGCGTGAATTGGGTAAAAGGTAAGGGACGCGTACGCGTGAAGCACGCGAACGCGTCGCTGAGAATTGTGCTAAACGCACAGTTCCAGCGTCATTTTGGCGCAACTCTCTGTTTCCAAGGGGGTCCACAAAATCCACGTGACGCGGACGCGTTCGCGTCAGGGACGCGAACGCGTGGGCCGATTTGTGCTAAACGCATACCAGCCGCACAATTCCAGCCCAACTTTCTGGGCGTTGGATCTTTACGCCGATTTTCATTTGACGCCCACGTGTGGCCTGCGTGCTCGTGTGGGGTGACCTTTTTTTTATGCAAAAGTGCAGTATGCAATATGCAATGCTGATATGGATGCTATGACTAATTCCAGGTTCAATGAAAAATAAAATAAAATAAAATAAAAATAAACAAAACGAAATAAAATTGAAAAAGAAACTATCATAGCATGGTGGGTTATCTCCCACCTATCACTTTTGGTTAAAGTCCTTAAGTTGGACATTTGGAGAGTCCTTTGTTATGGTGGCTTGTGCTTGAATTCATCCAAAAATCTCCACCACTGTTTGGAATGCCAACAGCCTCCGGGGTCCCAAACCAGGCATGTAAAGCCCTTGAGCAGCTTCAAACAGATTCTCAGGTTTCCGGGATGTTGAATGTCAGAATAGATTCCAAGATCCCAAATCTTACTTTTATATCCGCCTTTATCTTGATTTCTATTTTTCTAGCCGGGCAGTTTGGAAGTTGCGTTCTCACCAAGATGGCCAAACATCTTCCTAGACCCATTCAATCGAACTCGAAACCAATCCTTACACTTCAAAGTGAAGTGTGGAACTTTATTGAGTCTTGCGTACCAGCCTTGAGCACGAACCATTTTTCTTTTACTCTTAAAGCCGTAAAAAGCTCTAAGCTGGCCATCTGTTTCAAGTAAACCATATTCAAGTGGAAAAGTAAAGATAAAAGCTAAAGATTTTACCTACTTGAAGTTTGTATTGGGCGGTAATGGCCTTGGAATAGGTGTTTCCAGTGGTTTTGCAAGCTCTACTCCCTTGTATTCTTCCGTGAATTCTTCCACTTCCTTGCAGTTTTCTTCAATTTCAACCACATCTTGATCCAAGTCTTCGATATCTTCCTCATCGCTCAAATCATAAGTTGGAGGTTGCAAAAAATCTACCTCTGCATCATCTTCGCATTCACTTGGGGAAGATTCTTCCATCTCAAAGAGTTCACTTGCGGATGCAAGTTCATTACTAGGGGAATGTGACTCGTGATCATCACTATCAAGGAAACTTGCTTGTTGAGTTATTCCATCCAGTTCTTCATAAGATTCCTGCTTTGGAGGTTGTGCACTATCCTCCTTAGCATCAATTGTAAATTTCTTGATGGAATTCTCCTCAATTCTGTCTTCCCATGGAGGTGAATGGTGGTAGTTGGCTTGTGAGTGTGGGGGTTCAAAGCTGCGTTGAAGAGGTGGTTCACAGGCGTATGATGGGGCTTGTCGGTAATTACAAGGGGTTCCACCATAACTATTGTTCTGCCACGCATTATTGAATGGTCGTCGTCCATGATAGTTTGGAAGGTGTTGTTGCCTAAAGGGTTGATCAGATCCTCGTGGCTCCGTCCATCTCTAATTGTTTTGACCTTGATGCATGTTCCTGTTATAGCTTCCATTCCTCTCAACATTATCAGAACCAAACTCGAAGCGATAGGGGTGAGAGTTCATAGTAAATAATAAAAATTAAAAGCGAAAACAAAAACAAATAAACAAGCAAAAGAAAATATTTACAATAACCAATAATAAGGCACACAGTTGTAATTCCCCGGCAACGGCGCCATTTTGACGATCAGATTTCTGCTAATTTATAATTTTATAAAAATAATCGCGTTGATAGTATAGTTTCTGAACCAACAGAGAATCCTTTCGTACAAAAGTTTTGTTTGTCACTAAAGCAAACCCAATAAAAAAAATAAATAACCGAAGTATTTAAACCTCGGGTCGTCTCTCAAGGAATTGCAGGGCGGTGTGATTTAATATTGGTTATGAAAAATTGTATTTTTGGGTTTTGAAATAAGAAACAGGTAATTTAAATGAAGAGAAAAATAAATTAATAATTATAAATATCTCTTGGCAAGGTATAAGAAATTGAGGTCCTATCCTGACTATCCTTATCAGGTGTGATGAGAATTGGATTTTGCTCCCACTTTTATTAACCTTTACTAACAAAGGCAAGTCAAGTGGACTAATTACTTTGCTCCTCAGGTCCCAGTCAACTCATATGGAAAGACTAGAGTTGTTGGATTACAAATTAATCAGCAAAGAATTCCAATTTCAATCAACAGCTGAGTTTGATAATTCAAGTGTTACTAATTACTCAACCAAAACAAGAGGAAAAATAAATCTAAATTTAAATTGGAAGCAATCATAAATAGAATAAAATAATTATTAATCTGAAATACCTCAAAATATATTAATTAAGAAAATCATAACATGAATGGTTCATAAGTCAAATTGGAACATTAACAAGTAAAAGTATTCGAATAAATAAAAATAAAGGAGAAACGTTAATTGAAGGAAAATATTGAACCTGATATTGAAGTGGTAAAAATAAAAGGAATCCTAATCCTAAAACCTAAGAGAGAGGAGAGAACTTCTCTCTCTAAAAACTACATCTAATCATAAAATTATAAATTATGAATATTGTATTCTGTATATCCTTGATTCCTCCATTCTCTGGCTTATATTCTGTGTTTCTGGCTTGGATTGGGCCGAAAAAGGGTCCAGAATCGCTGGAGGCGTTTTCTACAGATTTTTGTACGTGGCGTCTGTCACGCGTCCGCGTGGGTCACGCGTTCGCGTCATCTGGGAGTTTTCCTTGTCACACGTACGCGTCGGTCACGCGTACGCGTCAACTGCGTTCTGCTCAAGGTGCACGTCCGCATCATCCACGCGTTCGCGTCGCTACATTTTTGCGCTAGGCACACGTTTACGTCGTCCATGCATTCACATCGCTGCCTTTTTCTTCACAACTCCATTTTTGTGTTTTCCTTCCATTTTTGTATGTTTCTTTTTTGTCCTTTGAGCCATTCCTGCCCTATGAGATCTGAAAACACTTAACACACACATCACGGCATCGAATGGTAATAATGGATAATTAAAATTATTATTTTTAAAGCATAGGAAACATGTTTTTCACTTATATCGTAAAATAAGGAAGGGAAAGTAAAACCATGCAGTTTACATGAATAAGTGGGTGAAGAATTGATAAAAATACTCAATTTGAGTACAAATTATATCATAAAATATGGGTTTATCAGTGGTATTATGTTATGAATATCTATTTTATGGGGTTGAATGAAGTTGTTCCAAGAATTTATTGATGATTTATTGCAATCTACAATTCATATTTGCTGCAAATAAATCAATTTAACATGTTGTATTCTGTATGACTTTTAATTAGTGTGTTAAGTTGGATGTACGAATCAATACAGAAATCACATGTTTATTCAAGGCTTTCCGCATATACTTGTTTCGGAATAGGTAACGTGCATGTGTGAGATCAGTTTCAGGCATTTTTCATTAGATGTTCGATTCAATAGGATTTCAGATGTTTATAATTCTTAGTATCCCCGGATGGTTATTCTGTAGTATTTGGGTGAATTTTGGTTGTTATGTTAGTGTTATTTATAATCCGGATGTTCGAACCTGTACGACAGCGGATGGTTACTTCTTATATGCAAATGGTAAGATAAGATTTCCATAGCTTATTGTGTGTAATGTTTTACCAGAATTTTAACCTGGATGTTCATTTTCATAGGAACGCGGATGTTCAACCCTACTGTTAACTGAATGGTTATTTTTAAGATTAGCATTTCTCCGCCGAGCTATTTTCACCTGGATATGCATTTCAATAGGAAAGGGGGTGTTTAACCCTATTGTTAACTGAATGGTTATTTTCAGAGTACTTAGAGAACCAAACATGTACATCATATATCTTATACCAAGAGTCTAACAGCAAAAGACCTTATACACCTAAGCCAAAAAACAAATAAGTTAATAAAGGTTTCTATGTTCTTAAGACTAAGTACAACTATTGCGTTCTCCGTTTTTGTTTTTTTTTCATAGGTTGTTCCCCGAGCCGTTTCATCAATGTCCTTGTACTTGGTGCCGTGAATGGTGATTTGACCTCCTTTTTCTTATTTCTTCCAGGGTTCCGGCGCGCACATTTCTCATTTTCCTCCAACAAGGTTTGCACCTGTCCTATTCTCTCATTGTGCGCTCCCATCACAATGTCCAGCATTAATTGACATCTCAAAGCAAGAAGCATATCCTATGGGTATTTACATGATGAGGATGGTGATTGAATTTTGCAAGAAACATGAGCCGGAATTAAAAATCTGAAAATGAGCGACAGAATAACTTACATCATCCCATTCATGTAGTCTACAATCTTCAGTCCATAACTCCATGAATTTAATTATAAAGATGCCACAATCCCAGCTACGTAAATAACGAGGGTCCATTCAGTATGATATCAATGTTAAAGTAATTCCTAAAGCATGAATTTGCTAGGTGTGGCGATTACTAATACTTACCCGTTGGGTTGCACGGGGACTGACGCATATGCAATAGTTGGGCCATTCAAAGTATGCTCGTAAGTTTGGATAGCCACTTTGGACATGTCTTCAAGCAATCGACCCTATAAAAAACTCAACAATACTTTGTTAACTGTTGAAGTTATTTATCGATAAATTCGAAAAAATCGCACAATTGGGGTCCTAACTTACTGCATATGCATCTAGTTTTCTCCTTTCATTAGTGGCTTCCTCACATTTCAGACTATCAAGTACCAACACCTGTTTTCCTGCCACATTAAAAGCATACAGCCACCAGTGTCCTTTCCAACACATTGGAATAAACCACTGCAAGAAGAAAGCACAAATAACAACTCATGCAAATATGAAATTAATGGAGTAAGATGCACGACAAACATATCATAAACTTCACAGGTTAGTTCAATCTTTACCATTATTGGTTAAATGACTTGGCAATTTCACTTTCACATATAGGACGTACGAATGAATAGGTGCATGCAGAATACAACTGAGGCAACCTTTAAAAATTCTCAGAACATCCATCAGTTTACGAAGAATAAGTGACCCAGACAAATAAGTTATTATCCTAAAAAGGCTAACCATGTGCTACATAAAAAAGAATAATGTCTAACCCAATTTCTTTTTGATGCCTCCACTTTGTCAAAAAATCTGTTATCGTCTCCGAAATTTGGACCGAATCCATCATACACTGAAATTGGCCCGTTCTGGAATGCATCCAAGTTATGCTGTTTTATCACTGTTTCCTGTTGCCAAAGTAGTATCCAGTGATGCTATAGCTATTATGAGAATTCAAAAAAAAATTACAATCTTCATACCAATATTCCTAGAGACACGCAATAGAAGTCACATTTGAAGTGCGCCACCGGAGCATCATTAAATGTGTTGCACATTGATTGAATAATTTGCGTAGAAAAAGTAATCACGCATGAAATCCAAGGTACGAGAAACAAATTAATTGAAACTACAGCATGGCTTTCAATAACTTACATTGCTATTGACCCAACCGCGTGCTTTCAAAGTCCACAAATCCAACCTTGACAGTTGAATATATGGCCTACCTTCATAGGTTGACAATGGTGCGTGTTTGTCAAGGTGAGAGTTCAGAATCCAGCGCTGGACCATTTCCTCCTTCTCCTCGCCTAACTTCACACCCTTAAAGATCGGATGGACTGTTATGAGGGGGGTTGGCTGGTGACTTCTCTAACTGTGTCAAGCCAAGGGAAAAGCTAGGCCTTCCGGGACTCGGGGTGTGATAGCGTGACTTGGTAGCCACGACCATCTGAAGGGGTTCCACGTTAATTGGACTTGTGTTCCCACCTTGTTCAAACTTTTCCAATAGTTCCTCAACTTCTAGACACTGCACGAAGTTCACGTCGAATTCTCTGCAATAAATGCAACTATACTTACAAAACACGTGTAGAACCATCGAAATCATAGTAAAATTAAGACATGCAATTTTGAGACAGACAACAGATGGTTACTAGAAATAATCAATGTGCATTATGTGTAATATATTACAACTAATTGAAGACGTGTGTCTACTTTCATTTTGATACAACTATATAATTTTAACTACTACGGTTTAACGCGATCAGTTAATACGTTGAAATAGAAAGAGATAAGTGAGGGAACCAAATATGTTATTCTGTATAGAACTTGCCTGTCAAAATCGTAATCAAGAACTTCCACAAGTGCTGAAGAGGGTATAATTGGATTCAGATTTTGTGGAGCAAAAGCACTGTCCTCCTCATTTACATCCTCACCATTTGGGTTGAAGTTGTCTTGGAAGAGTCGGTGCCTTCTTTGAGCAATGGGTACGTCATCGTCATCGTCGGAGTCTGAAGGAACAACAGGTCGGCGCCTTCGTTGAGCAATGGGCACATCATCGTCTTCGTCGTAGTTTGAAGGTACAACATGTCTCTCATTGTAACTTGGGCCTTCATGAGCTACTGTGCTGTTGTCGCGGGATCTGCCCCTCACGATCGGCAACTTTTTTCGCTATTCAGGCCTACTGGTTTGTGAACGAGCTACGTAAGTAATCGACACATAGAATAGAGACACCATGATGGTATGAAAACAAAATTATATGTAACATAGCTTTCGAGATGAAAGATTACATCACCATGTCAATAACCACCATTATCATAAACACAATATACTAAACTAAAATTCCACGAAAGACATTACCTTGTGCGCCTCTCTATTCTTAGGTGCCCTCCGTTGGCTTTGTTTAGTGGAGGCTGATTCCTTGCTCCCTCTCTTCCTATCTCCGATGCAACCCTAGTATGGACACGTCAATGGTATTTAGAAAGTAATAATGTACAATCCCACATTAGTGCATGAATCACTTTTGTAGGAATTCCTCATTAGTAAATTGGGTTAGCATATTGGAAGGAATTAATTAACCAGCATAGTACCTCAGCCAGCACATTGGCGGCTTTCTTCTCAAGTTCTGCAGCAGTCCATGCAATGACCCATGGTTCTTGCTCTCGACATCGATCAAGTGGACCATGCTGCAATCGCTGGAAGTATAATAACTAAAAGCCAATTTAGAAATGTTATGTTTTGCCATCTAGAAGTAATCAAGTAAAAACAGAGACTAAACATTACAATATATCAAAAGGACGAACATGCAGCCACCACAGGTTTCATGGTTCTTAGATTGGAATTTCTCAATTGCTAGCCCTAACCACTTGAATGTTTTATGAGCCCAATTAAATCTGCTGGGGTCGGTCACATCAAGAATAGGAGGGATGTGCCACAGAGAGATGGTTTGCTGACTCGTTGGGCATAAGAACATTTTCAGCACCACAAGGATGAAGTGCCTTCTGAAATCTGCCCGTTGTGCATCAGTATCTGGTGTGGAATTTTTAACCACAGACTAACTGGCAAGTGCACCGGGTCGTACCAAGTAATACCTTACGTGAGTAAGGGTCGATCCCATGAGGATTGATGGATTAAATAACAATAATGTTTGATAGGCTTAGTTAGACAAACAGAAAATGGTATTGAGATGCAATATAAAAGACATTAAACAATATAAAGAATATTGAAGAAAGGCAAGTAAATACTTTGGGAAAAATATGGAGAAGATAGTTAAGGCTTCAGAGTTATCTATTTTCCGGATTGACTTTTCTTACTAAATATTTTAATCATGCAAGATTCAGTTCATGGCAAACTATATATGACTAAGCCCTAATCCCTTAGACCTTCTTAGTCTACTCTAACTTTCATCAACCGCCAATTCCTTGGTCACTTAATTCCAATTAGAGGATGAAGTTCAATTCTTGTTTATGTGCCACAGAAACTCTAATTACCCAAATATAAAAGGATTATATGTCACGTATCCCGTTAAGTCCAGATAATTAGAAGTTTAGGAGAAATTGTTTTCAAGTTGTTGTTCAATTAAAGAGTTTTTCCAAGTTATACAAGAACTCAATTTGAACAAGGGTCATACTTCCGTTCAACCCAAATTCATAAGATAAAGAACGAAAATAATTCTTGAAATAGAAATCAATACATGTATTAAAATAGAAAAATAATAGTATCAATCCATACAATAGATAGAGCTCCTAACCTTAACAGTGGAGGTTTAGTTGCTCATGGCTCAGAGAGAAAACTAGGATTCTAAAAAACTGTAAATTGTAGAATGAGGTAAGAGAAGAGAGAGAGATAAGTTTCTTTTCTCTTTTATATCTAATCCTAATTAATGTAAAAATATATTTTCTCAAAATAAAATAATATCTTTTCCTATTTAAAAATAATATACAAATTTAATCAAAATTAATTGATTATTCGTGCAACCATGCTGACGTATATGGGAAGCACGCTGATATTGAGGATCCACACTGAACTTGGAAAAAGCCAAGTTTAGCGTGGAGGAGGCAGTGTGATATTTAGTGCTCCCCTTTGAGTCCACGCTGAACTTGGCTTTTTCCAAGTTTAGCGTGGAGTGTTGCGCATGGTTTCCTGGGAGCTTTCAAGTTCCACGCTGAACTTGGCAGGGGCCAAGTTCAACGTGGAGGAGGCAGAGGTTGCTGGAGAAGAAGTGTATACTATTATATATTGTTGGAAAGCCCTGGAAGTTAGCTTTCCAACGCCGCTAAAATCATGTCAATTGGATCTTTGTAGCTCAAGTTATTTATATTTGAGTACAAGGAAGTCAGGATTGACAGCATCATTCGCTTTCTCCCTTTTCTACTACAAAACTCCGTCAAATCCATCCAAATGCTACCTGAAATAAATAGAATTGTGCACAACTCAAAGTAGCATCCATAGTGGCTAAAAGATATTTAAATTTTGATTAAACTTAGCAATTCAAGTGCAAATTCACAAGGAAAAGATAGATAAGATGCTCACGCATTAGTATCCATGGGACAGGAATACACGAAATCGCGCAACTGGGTGGTTGTCTTTTTTAAAAACTGTTCTTTGATGGCGTGATGGGTCGGATTCTTCTTTTTAAGTTCAGGTATGGCATCACCTACATTTCAAGTGCAGAACAGTGTGAACAACAACTATTACGCAATGACAAGGGTATCAAACCAGGATATGTTTAGTAAATACTAAAAATGAAACATTGGTATCTTACCCCCGTCGCGTATGCCTAATGCCTTCCCTATCAACTCAGAATTGATGCGGATGTTTCCAACGTCCACAATAAGCGTAGTCGTGTCCACATCGTATGCCCTCGCAAGTTATTTCATTATACTTTGTTTCACCGCCCATTTTGGAATCCTCTTCACGAAACCAAAACCAATTGTGTCAATCTCCAGTAGCTTTTCCACGGCATTCATGCTTTCCAGATGGGTAACCATGCCATTGATATAGGATGGTGAACAGCGTGTCTCTACTAATTTCTGTGTGCATCAATAAAACAAGGTATAAGCCATGAAAAGGAAGATTGCTGAATGATGCAACACAGATTACCTTTTTTCCCATCAGAATTGTCCTCAATAGATCAAAATCCAAACAAGTCCGTGCCTGGAAGGAATGTATGAGTAATTAGTCTCACCAATTTCTATATATTATTAATTCATCATAAATAAATTTCTACCCGATAAAGTAATATGATTAATACACACACATAGCAGTTTGAGAACAAATTTATCTGCAATGCCCCCTTAAAGAGAATCACATCAAATTTATTATGTCTAAGTTAGAAGTATGAAATTCTCTTAAAACATGATGCTTTGTTATGTAGATACTCTTTGGATACAACAATTAAAATGTATGTTCGACAAAATTAACGTACATGTTTATTTCCATAAGATATTAGATGTTCATTCCTGCCTTTGGGTGGATGGGTATGCGTCAAATTACAAGGAACAAAGTAAAGCACCCAAGGTAAAAGTAGAGTTATAATAACAAGTAATCCCATATCAAAATCAACCCTTCAATAGCATGCAGAGTTTACCATCTTCTTATTTCAAACAAATGCAGGCAACATAAAAGATTGACATACTCGAAACCAAGAAACTAAATACCTTTTCGCAGGAAAAAATATTACAGCCACCAACTCCACAACACTATTTTAAACAAGAAGTTCTGGCACAATAATCATTCACCATTGTGATGTTTTCATTTTTTAAAAACTGAACAACCAAGCTACATAAATATTATACAGCCAAGTCACGTGGGAAAATGTTTTTAATAATTTCATTTTGGAGGAAAAAAATAGAAATGAAAAAATGATTGAATAAGAGGAACGATGGAAACAAAATTGTTTCAACAAAATCAACACCAATAAAGTGGATGAAAACAATCAAGTGACATGCAAAACAAACCCGTAAGAATTTATTAAATTAAAATCAAGCTTTGTGATAAAATTATTGAGTTAGGACTTGCATTGAAAGAATCAAGCCATAATAAAAGTACATAAAATATTCAAAGATGCCACCTTCATAGATAAACACCCATAGATATAATCTTATAGAAACCTGGATATGCTGGTGTTTCACAAAAGACAATGGAAATTTAATTTTTTAAGTAACTAACTGACTGAGAAAATACATTAACTTGAGTTTAAAAAAAAATAAAACCTTTACATCGGTAAACTATTTCTAAATGAGGAGCAACCTGGAGAGTTTGGCTTGGTAAATAATGAAATAAAGAAGGGTGAACAGCATTGAAAATCTTAAAATAGATCACAACAACTTGGCCTGGTTTTTTTTTTAATATAATGTAAAGGAAAAAAATAACCCGACAAAAAATAATTATACCAATACAAATATTAAAACAATATTTATTTAAAGCAATCACAGCCCCAAGCCCCAAGAGTGAAAAAGTAGTGTCAAGACACATTCCAAAA
Source organism: Arachis ipaensis (assembly GCF_059453495.1). Taxonomy (NCBI): domain Eukaryota; kingdom Viridiplantae; phylum Streptophyta; class Magnoliopsida; order Fabales; family Fabaceae; genus Arachis; species Arachis ipaensis. The sequence goes on from NC_142436.1 coordinate 26,739,529, forward strand.
TAACCTATCGAGGAACATTAAACCGAACAGCTGAAGAAACAATTTTAAATAACAGGCACTTGCACAATATTCATGCAGACCATTACAAAAAATCGACAAATCATCCACTTTCATAGGTAAACAACCATACAACTAATATGATGGCAACTTGAACATGATGTGGCTTCACTAAACACAGCAGAATTCGAATTATTAAATGATTGACCGACTGAGATCTGAGATTGACTTGATTGAAATAAACACCTTTCCATTAGTCAATAGATACTTAAGTAGGAGTAACTAGGGTGACTTCACTGTTTAAGGGGAAATAAACATATTCAAAATATTGAAATTATTAAACCATATTACATCAAAGTGGCATGCTAAATTATTATTAAAAATAGTATTCTGTTAAACTAAAAACAAAAAAAAAAAGAAAAGAAATCATTACATCAATAAAAATACTTAAACAATTTTCTATTGAACAAATTACAGCCTTTAGAGTGGGGAACAACTCACAAGATAAAATAACCTGCCAGGAGACATCAAAACCAAAACAATTCACTTCACAATGCTAAACTACAAGATCCCGCACAATAATGATGCAGCAAGGTCATAATTTCAGGTTTACAAAATCGACAACAAATCGATGTAAACAGTATCCAGCACTAGATACGGCACAAACAGGAATCAGGAAACATTCAAAGCAATATGAAACTCTGTGCTCAAGAAGAATTAAATAAGACTGAATGAAGGACGATTATAAACACTTGTGATGAACCACGGACCAACGCAGCAAACATTAAAAAATGAACAGCATCCAAATGCATACCAAAATAACCATATGAAAGCTTGCTACGGTAACCATCGACACACTTTCAACAACAGGACAACACCAGTCAACTACTCTAGGAGACATAACATGCAATGGACCACACAAGGAACGAAACATTCTACCCTGTTGGAACAAAACTTTTGAAAACCTTCCCGCGCTAAGACTTTTTAAATAGTAAACCTCTACACCTACAGCTTGTTGGGCACGTTGTAGCCAATTGAAAATCGAACATTTTATCTTATCAATATTTAAAATCAAACGCTAACACACAAGTCAATGCATGTCATACCAGGAACAACAAAAAATAATTCAAATGACTGAAAAAAAAACCCAAGACACGTCGCACTAACCTACGACTACAGGAAACTTGCGCGCAGTCTTCGGTTTGTACTGCATGTGCCGAAATAAGAGTGGAATGGCAGGTAGAAAGCCGGGGTTGGTGGTGCCACCAAAAGCTGGGAGTTGCTAGTGCGAAATGATGCTGAGGAAGGCTTAGCGTTTGTGCTCTGTACTGCGCGGATGGTGGGTGACCCAGGTTGGTCAGGCACGGCGGAGGTTGGGTTGAACCGCCTGCGTGTTGTGCACCAATGACGATGAAAGAGCCGGTGGATTCTGCTGGGCGGGAGACGCGACGGATGGTCGCGTTGAAGGATGGTCAGCGCTGATCAAAGTTCCAATGGGGGAGACAGTGGGATGTTCAAAACAAAATATGAAGGGTTTGTTTTCTAACGTGACGGTAACGGAAGAAAAGGGGATAGAGGGAAAATTAGGATTCCTAATTTTGTGGGGTGGTTATGTCAAAACTGAACATCACCTATCCTCTAGGGTAAATCTGGGTTTTTTTTTTAAATTCATATTGGGCCAAAAATTTTAGCCCATTGTACAGATTGTATGCATATACCATTGGCTTCCTAGCACTACTCAATTAGTTTACATTTGATGCAGAAAATTTGGAATCACATGGCTATTTTAGTCATTTTGCATAATATTTTTGTCTTGTCTATGTCTCTCCAACAATAATACAAGACATTACATTAGTGTCTAGTACATTGTATCCACACACAATACACAAACGATAATTTTTAGTATCTTTATTCTATTGTCTTTACGTCAATGTCATGTTCTGTCATATAAAAAAACAAACACAGCCTTAAGAAAATTATTGAACATATAATTTTATTAGATTATTACCACTTCGATATTAAAATTTAAATTTATTTTAATTAATAAACATGTAAATAAATTTTATTGGATCAAATTGATTTGCTTTAAAATTAATCCCGTGTAAACTTATCTTGCTAAAATATTTTTTTTAAACAAATTTTAATGTTACATAATTTACCATCACTATTTCTTTGCAAACTTTTTTTTAGCGAAAGAAATATCTCTATGATACATGTTTTTTCTATTTAAAAAAAAAATAAAAAAATTAATTTGTAATTTTATGTTTGAAAAAATTATCTTATTTAAACTTTTAAAATAATGATAAGCATGTATTTTTATTAATAATAATAATAATAATAATAATAATAATAATAATAATAATAATAATAATAATAATAATAGTAGTAGTAGTAATAGTAGTACTGATAGCTTTTTTTACTAACAATATAAGATCCATAATCATCTTTAATAATTATATATATTTTTTCCATTTTGATTTCAGGTTCAATCCAGTGATATAGACCCGCGCGAAACTGTTTCACATGTTGTAAATGATGGAATTCGATTAATTTTTTTAGAATTTAGCCAATTGTTACCTAGATTAATTTTTTTATTGGTTTAATATTGATGGTAAATTAATTATAGTAGGAGTACATCAAGAGTACATAAGATTTTCACTTTTCTATTTTTTTATTGAGTGAAAATGATTAAAATGAGAAAAATTAATTTTTCTCCCTTTCTCAACTTTCACTCTTCAGTCCTCACAAGTGCATGCGTTAATCTTCTGTATTATATTATAATATCAGAAATATTATATTATAACATAGATGAATATAAATTTTATTGAATGATAAACAGTGATATCGTGCTCTGTTAACACGTGTGGACGATGAAACCAACATAATTTATCGTTTAGCCAACTATTACCTAGATTATTTTTTTATTAGTTTAATGTTGATGGTAATTAATTATAGTAGGAGTACATAAGGAGTACACAAGGTTTTTCACTTTTCTATTTTTTCATTTATTGAAAATTATCAAAATGAGAAGAACCAATTTTTCTCCCTCTCTCAACTTTCTCTCTTCCATCCATCTTCTGTCAATAGCATAAATATTATAACATAGATGGATATAAGTTTTACGGAACGATAAGCAGTAATATCGTACTCTGTTAACACATGTGGACGATAAATCTCACATGTATGGTTTTGGTTTCTCGTAGATAATGTGTAACACCCTACCACACAGAGCTTTACGCTTAAGCCGTAAAACAGAGGTAGTGTGGTATTACAACTCTAAAATAAAATATATATGTAGTATAGTTGAAAAGGATTTATAATCGAGGAGCCTTGAAAGAAAGCTTAAGTAACAAGTCACAAAAAGAAAAGTGCATCGCTCGCGTGAACGGAAACTTGGGTAAGAAGAAAAGTAGAGACATATATGTATAATAAGAGCGGAATGTCAAAAGATACAGAATATCAAGCTCCAGGCTCGATCTGCAAAGCCAAGGCCAGCCGGAGAATATGTGCATACATACATGTATATAAGTATATCCAAAAATACATAATCGACAATTATATAAGATGAAGCACCTAATTCTCCAAAAAGCCTCTAAGAGGATTAAACATTAGTTATATATACATAGGAGAGTCTATAAATATAAATACATAATCGACAGCCCACAATATAGCATCCCAACTTTGCTTGCCATAGAAACCTCCAGACGCTCACTGAGGTGCATCTCGACCTGCATTTGAAAACAACAACATATGTATAGAATGAGAACTTGAGGTTCTCAACATGGTAATGGTGCCAACGTACATAATATATACGGTCCCGAAAAAGTCAGAGGCAATCCTAGAACTCTGACACTCAGAATTAAACTTAAACGAATAACCTAAACCAGAATTTAGGTAAACTATCTAAGGTGTCAGGTTATACATCTAATTCTAACTTAACACCTCACTTCCTACTTCCTCTAGCCCTCTAAATCACTGGTGGAACTACCATCATCACTCCTCCACCAGACGAGGGATGCAAACTCAAACAAAACAAATAAATGGATATGATGTATGACTGCCCTATAGCCGATGAGTCTCATCTATTGTTTATAAAACCAAACTAGCTAACGTTGGACAGAACACCAAACATGGAGCAAGTGGGACCAAACTACAACCCTTCCATCTTACCTACGTACCCAGAGTAGGGTATAACTTCACTCTTGCCTCTTACCTCTTACCCAAGTGGTGTTTCAGTTCTCAATCTGGATCAAGCGACGACAGAACTCAACCCCTTGCATCTTACCCGGAGTCTCGAACTCTTATCCGGGGCAAGTGGATAACACCACTGTATCTTACCCGGAGTGAGTGGATAATGCCACCGCCTCTTACCCAGTCACATATATCTCATTATCATTCAATGCATTCATTATCAATTCTGTCATCATTCATAACATCATCATTATTTTGGCACTTCCTCAACCACAATTCATTACTTCAAAACCTTTCTTCACTGTCAAGTTAACTTCTTCTCTAAGTTTACCCCCTTTCCCCATGATTAAAAACTAAATTTGGGACTCTATAAGGTCACTATAGAGATTTAGAAGTTAGAAAATACGTTGAAATCACAAAAATCCACTTTTCTCAAAAACAGGGGTTCTGCATATGCATGCCATGTTTCGCATACGCGGAGGTGTTATTTGCCCAACTCGCATACATGACCCTTGTCCGCGTACGCGAGCCCCTCGAACAGGGAAGATGTCCCGCGTGCGTGGTACTTGCCCGCATACGTGAGCCTGTAAGATTCTCCTTTCGCGTACGCATGCACACGCCTGCGTGCGCGGGATGTCTGGACAAAGCCCAGAGACCGTGTCGCATGTCTGTTCGCATGTCCTCCGTAAGCATTTAAAAATTGTTAAGTCCTGTCAAATTTACTTTTGAACACCAAACTTTTGACACACAAAGATTTAAAATAAGTTTGGAAAAATTGAGGATCCGAAAGCCAAGTTATGGTTCATCGAAGTTTGGAAAAAAATAATTTTTTCAAAGAAATGTCAAACCTCTATTTTACCAAACCTTTATTTCAAAACCAATGTATCACTCCTCAAAACAACCCTTATTGTGTATAAAACAGGTCCACAACAATAACAACCATACAATCTCCTCCTCATTACACCATTTACTCAAACATATTTAATTTCACTCCAAACAACCCAAAATCAACTCAACATCATTCGTTATTCATTTAACCACCACCATCATAGTTTAGTATCATTATCAAACACCAAATTCATACTTTCAACAAAATCAGTAATCATTAACTCATTCTCAAAATAATTCAATATTTTCATCATGGTTACTAAACATTAACATGTTTTCACATTTCAACCTATCATATGGTCATCTAACCTAATTTTTCACATGACATTATATATTATCTATGAGAAACCAAAACTATACCTTGGCCGATTCCTTTCTAAAGCCCAAGACACTTCAATTTTACCATTCCTCAAGCTCCAACACTTCAACTCCTCACCAAATGTGAACTCCCAGCCACCAAGACTCAAATTTCAGTTTTTTTGACACCACCAATTTGATCTAAAGACTCATAATTTAATCTAATACCAACAACATTACTTAGTTCAACAGAAATGTCAATGCTTTGGAGGCTGATGAGTGGTTTCGAAATGTGGAGAAGTTTTTACACACTCAACATATTTCCGAAGTACATTCAGTAGAGATAGTAACCTATATGTTAAAGGGAGATGCCCAGCATTGGTGGCAAGAGTTGTGTTATACCTTAGAGGTAGAATTAACTGATATCCCTTGAAATAAGTTCAAGACGGAGTTTTACGGGAAATATTTCTCACAAGAAATTTACACCGCAAAGGAGTTGGAGTTAAGGCAGCTGAAGTAGGAAGATATGTTTGTTGCTGAGTATACCCAGGAATTTAACAACTTGTGCCATTTCTCAAGGACTTGTTAAGAAAATCCAGCTGATTACAAAAAATGGGCTTGTACCCAGTACGAGAGGAGACACAGGAAGGAGATATTCAATCATGTATATCCACAAAGGATAAGGAGTTTCACTGAGTTGGTTAGCCAGAGCCAGCTAGCAGAAGATTTCTCCATGAAGTGGGCGCTGCTACTGGAAGGCCATGGCGAGACTGTTCTAGATGAGCCGCACAGGTTTGGACTAGTTTTATGCTATCGATGTGGGGTATTGGGGCACATGTCCAAGGATTGTCCACGTGGAAGAGCCACGGATACGGGTTGGTCGCAACAAGCTCGAAGTAAGTGTGATGCGGGACACTTAATTCAGATTTGTTCTCTTTGAAGCTGAAACCTCGGATTCGTCCATGTCGCAAGATAGAGTTGAGGGCTTAAGACTGGAAATGTCAGATGTAGTATTGAGTTTGGAACCGAACTAGGAGTTGAGGCCGAGAGTGCTTCCATTTATTTTCTCTAGTGAACAATATTTTCGAGGGCAAAAATTTTTATTAGTGGGTAGGATGTAAACCCCGCGTACTTAAGGAATGCTTAGTCTATAAATTAATTATTAATAAAAAATTAGAAAATTAAATTTTCTAATCCAAGGAGGTAAAAATATTAAAAATATGAATTTTAACTCTAATTTTAAAGGTTTTGGCCCAAAATTGGACGATTGGATGAACCGGGCCCATATTAGACCCAAGACCCAACCCAATTCACCCAATACTAAGAGCTTCAGCTCTTCCTTCCCCTTCCCTAAATGAAACATGCTGGGAACTAAATGGGGAGCAAGGAAGAATAGCAAACCCTTGATTCAATTTCAGTTCACCACAACTTTCAATCCGGAGCTCCGATTGACGAGTCATCAACGGCTACGTGTTCGTCTCGGAATTCTCTATGAAGCCATTTAAACAATGAGGTAAGGGAATTAGATTTCCTCACCCATCTCTCCCCTTTTCATTTTCAAAAATCTTAGATTTTGGTATTGAGAAATTAAATGATTTTGATGGTTTAGGTGAATTCTAGCAGCGGGTAATCACTGGGTTTTGCCCATTTGACTCGTGGATAAGGTAAGAACTTATTAAATCTAGTGAATCATTGAATTAGTAAGCCCTATAATGATTATAATAATATTGTGTGAAATAGATTGTATTCTTGTTGATTTGGAGTTTAATGTGGTGGTTTGGAACGAAATTCGGGTGAGTGGGCTTGCGGAATTGGAAATTGGAACTTTGAAACTTGTGGAACAGAGGAATTTTTAGGTGCCCAAGCATTAGGGAGAAATCGGCCAAGATATTATTTTGGTTTCTCATAGATAATATGTAATATAATATGAAAACTTAGGCTAGTTGATCGTAGAATAAGTTGAATTAAGTGAATATGTTGAGGTTAGTGATTCTAGTGAAAATATTGACTCTATTATGAAAATGTGATGATATTTGTTATTAATGAGGTTGATGATAGTTAATGACGATTGTGATGATTGATGAAGACAATAAATTATGACTGATGATATTTTGATGAATGATGTTTGGAATTGGATTGAAGATTGTTGGGTGGATTGTTGAGATTGAATGTATTGATGATCAAAAGTGTTTGGAAACTAGGTGATTATACTTTTGAAAGCATTGGGGTTGTTTTGGTTGTAAATTAATTGTGTAAGGATTGAGGTTTTGGAAATATAAAGGTTTTGATCATTTTTGGTAAAACTTGATTTTTAACCAACTTCGGCGGGTCATAACTCGTCTTTCGGACCCTCAAATTTTGTCAAACTTGTTTCAAATCAAAATTGGATCCAGGAAGTTTAAGCCATTTAAAGAACAGATGAAGAATCATTTAAAACAAAAAAGTTATGCGCGGTTGAAGTTTGGTGTCAAATTTTGAAATTCTGCAACTTAGCAGCTTTTTAAGAGTGTACTCAGGCATTATATCCCATAAGAGTGTGCTAGGGCACTATATCCCAGGGGCAATATTTATATACGTGACAGAAAGGCGACATCCCGAGGGGATGTGTTGGGTTGACAATTGAACCGACTAATATCAGGGCCAATAGGACAGGCATTCATCATGTGCATCTTCTATCTGTTTGTTTGCTTTGTCAAATTACATCTTTTGCCTTAATGTATAACATGCTTACTTTTTTCCTAAATCACTTGCTATACGTGTCAATTTCCTATGTTTTACTTGTTTGTGATTACTAGTGCTTTCTAATGGGATTGAGGAGGCTTGGTAGGCGGTGGCGATGGGATCGCATGGAGGATAGGCTGTGTATACAGTTAGTTAGAAAATCCTTGGGACTTAGATAACCCTTTATGGTTTTTACTTAAATGTTTCTAAGTTTAAATCTTATACTTGATGTGGAGTTCTAAGATTGCCTTTGGCATCCCGGAACCTTATATCTTATATATTGGACACTGTTATCATATTGAGAACCTCCGGTTCTCATACTATATGTTGTTATTTTTCAGACACAGGTCACAACCTACTTCGGTGAGTTTGTGGGATGGTGGCAGAGTGAAATATCGCTTGTTATATTTTATACATTTTCGTTATATTGATGTAGATTCTCTTACTTTTATATTTTGTATCTTGGTTTCCTTAGAGGCTTAACTTGAGAGACCGGATGTATATGTTTTACCCTTTTTAAAATTTTGTTATTTCTGTATTAACTAGTTGGCCTAAACTTCACGTGATCCGGCTAGTATTCTTTTAGCTATTATATATATATATATAGTGATCTTGTATCTTTATCTTGTGTATCTTATCTTTTATGCTCGTAGTTAGTTCGTGTTAACGCTTCACGCTTTTGTATCTGTTTTGAGCTTTATTTCTTCATCGGTCTTCTAGTATTATTATTTTATTCTATATATATTACTATATGAGCTTTAGACTGTTGTGGCACTTTGTTATCCTTTGCTTTATGGCATGAGGTAAGGTTTAGGATAATGAGGTGTTACATACATTATGTACGTTGACACCTTTACTATGCTGAGAACCTCCGATTCTCATTCCATACATATTTTGTTGCTTTCAGATGTAGGCCGAAAGGCACCTCGTTGAGTGTCTGGAGACCTTCCATGCAAGCAAAGATTTCTTTTGGGAATGTTATATTTTATGTTACTAAGCTATGTATAAGTTGATATGTATATTCTCCACTGTATACATTGTATTTTGTCCCTCTTAAAGGTTGATTTGGAGAAACAAGTTTAGTATCTAGTCTTTGGGATCTTTTTGGGTTGAATATATATATATATATATACTCTGGCCGGCTATAGCTTCGCAGGTCGTGTCTGGAGCTTGATATTCGTATCTCTTGGAATTATGTTCTATATGTGTATAGTTTACCTTTCCTTTCAATCTTACATATCCGTTTTAAACTTATTCGTTCGAGTGTGATGCGACTTCTGTTACGCTTTTGTTTAGCTCTTTTTTTCAAGGCTCCTAGTTACAACTTCTTTCAACTATATTATATAATTTTTTAGAGGTCGTAGTGACTCGCCACCTCTGATTTACGTCCTAGGCGTAAAATTTTGTGTAGTAGGGTGTTATAGATTACAAACAAACTCTAATATTCCTATACCTGTTTATCGAAAAGAAGAAGATGTAGACCAACAGTCTATTCAATCGCCTACATATTCCTCTTTACATGATGATGTGTACTGAAGAATTTGTTATAGATAAAGAAGACTTACGTAAGAATGTTAACTCTGAAGAATGGAAACTTCAGAGGGAACGGTACTTACAAAAGTTTAAGGCATCTCAAATTTCACATTTTAGGGAAGAATATTATAAATTTCTTCAGCATGCCAAAATGCATATTCCATTCTTTGAATGGTTTCATGCATAGAGTATCAAGAACAACATCAATTATCCTTTCAAAACAAGCATGAGTTTAGCTCACTCTGCAAATATTATAACAACTTGGAAAGTAAAAAGAAGAAAATTCAGTTCAATCTGAATTTCCTCCAACTGGACCTTTTGTCCTTACAAACATTCCTGACGCAAAAAATAATCTGCTTATAGCCTCTCCTTTCAAAACAAAAAATCTTGATGAAACTATTGATCCAAAAGACATAAAAAATATTATGGAATAGGCCAACTATACCAAAAAATACCTACAAACTTTAGGACAGAAACTAAGTTCTAAAATTATTAATCCCTACGAAACTTCTATATCCAACCCTTTAGAAAAACCCCTATTCAAACCTTTTAAGATTAGCCAAAAAGCTAAACAAAGCCTTCGAACCTCTATCCTAAAACAAAACTCAGGCGATTCTAAAGTTCTCAGAAAAATCAATCACCTCCTCAGCCAAATGACCATACCAGAAACCCCTCAAACAACAGAATCATCCAATAGAGTCACATGACAATCAACAAAAGCATCTCTTAATGTCATTAACGAGGAGTCACATGACTCTAAGGAAAGCCTAGAATCACCTAGAGTTAACCCTATCGTAACCAATTCTATTACAAAATGGAAAGGCCTCAGTAAACCTTCATCACAACATTATCCACACACCACAGCTCCTAACTTGGCTCTTGAAGATCGAGAGCTAGGTTTCAATAGCTTCAATGCCAACAACGTCTATGAATGGACATAGATGGAAAAATCGAATACAATATCATGCATATGTTATAACATATGATAATGGTTTGTAAAGCCTATCAAACAAGCCATAGAAGTTCTGAAGAAGTAATAGCAAACGTAATAGTATCAGGATTTTCAAGGCAACTTAAAGGATGGTGGGATAATTATCTTACTGATGATAAAAAAAACCTCAATTATTTCAGCCATTAAAATCAATGATGATGGTGAACCTATTCTTGATAACAATGGAAAAATCATTCCAGATGCTGTTAGCACTTTAATCTTTACCATAGCAAATCATTTCATTGCTGTCATAGCGGGACTTCTATCCAATCTTAAATGTAAATCTTTATCCAAATTTAAATGGTATAAAGTTAACTTCTTAACAAGAGTATATACAAGGGAGGATGGGCAACAACCTTTTTGGAAAGAGAAATTCTTAGTCGGTCTCCCAAAATTCCTAGGAGACAAAGTAAGGGATAAAATTAGGAGCCTAACTCTGGATGGGATCATTCTATATGACTTCTTAAGCTACGGACAGTTAATGTCATATGTCCAAAAAGTGGCCTTAAAAATTTTTCAAGATGACAAAATTCAAAGACAACTAGCCCACTAAAAGGTCCAAAACAAGAAAGACTTAGGATCTTTCTGTGAACAGTTTGGTTTACCATATTGTAACAAGTGAAAGACTAAACGTAATCACCACAGAAACCAATGGTCCAACCAAAACCCAAACCCAAATCGATGGAAGCAAAGAAAATATTATAAGCCTCCTCCTAGTCAAAGAAAAGACAAAGAAAAGAAACAGAACAAAATCCAGATAATCTGTTTTAATTGCAAAAAAAGCCAGGCCATATCAATAAATACTGTAGGCTCGAACAAAAAATCAATAATCTAAATTTTGATCCTCAAATTGAAGAACAAATTAATAATCTTTTGATTGAAAGTTCTGACGACGAGTCAGATTATGAGTTCTCTGAGGACCTAAACAATATTCAGCAGGATGATGATACTTTATCATCTGAAGAATACCATGATATTAATGTCCTTACACAAGAACAAGACCTCCTCTTTGATGCTATTAATGCTATTTTAAACCCAGAGAAAAGAAAAAGTTTTCTTTTAAAACTCAAAAAAACTTTAGAAAAGAAAAACAAATTTTCAAAAAAAAAAAAAAAAACAAATTAAGAATAAGTATGATATCGAACCAATTTTCAAAAAACTGGAAAAACAAGTTACTAAGCCAGTAACTGTTCAGGATCTTCAAAATGAGATTAATACTCTCAAGAAGGAGATCCACCAAATCAAACAACAACAGCAATACCACCATAATTGCTTATCCCACATTTTTCAAAATGAAGATAGTAATGCTGAGGATGAACCTAAGGATGATCAACATTTTCAAATTTCAACTAGTGACTAAATTGTCCAAATTTCAAAAGATGACTAAAACGATGAGATAGCTGAAATTCTACGGTAAGTCAGTCAATTAATCGTTCAGAAATTCTATATCAATATTCAAATTGTCATCCAAGATTTTGTTCTTGAAATAATAGTACTATTTGATATAGGAGATGATTTAAAATGTATTTTGGAAGGTCTAATCCCCACCAAGTATTTTGAAAAAACTTTGGAACGTCTTAGTACGACTAATGGGGAACAACGACAAATTAAATATAAGTTATCCAATAGTGTTATTAAAAATGGTTTTCTCCTGATAAAAATTCTATTCCTCCTAGTTAAGGATTTAAAAAATTACGTCATCTTAGGAACACGTTTTATCAGAACACTATTTCCTTTTCTGATGTCATACGAAGGTATCACCACCTATTTAAAGGAGTGCCCCCAACAACTTTCCAATTCATCATAAACCCTATCCAGAGGACTCTCAATCTCCTGGAATACAAAAACAACCAGCTCAACTTTTTAAAAAAGGAAGTATCTTTTAAGAATCTGGAAACCTAATGAAAGAACCAAGTATTCAACAAAAGATTAAAAGTTTACTCAACTAAATTGAAACATCCATCTATTCTGACTTGCCACATGCATTTTGGAATAGGAAACAACATATTATTGACCTTCCTTACGAAAAGAATTTTAAAGAAAGTCAAATTCCTACAAAATCAAGATCCATCCAAATGAATGAGCAACTTCTCTAATATTACCAAAAGGAGATCACAGATCTCCTAAATAAAAAACTTATCAGAATTGCCAATAGGATATTCTTATTGGGATTACATAGACGTATGGACAAGAGTTTTTTTTGTTCCAAAATGAATAGAATCGCCACTCATGGATCATATATTTCAAAAGAAACCTTAACTATCACTTGCCTAATTGGTTTTCTCAATGGTGGGACTATTTTGGCCGACTACCCAAAATTTTACCCCCACCTACAGATGAGGGGTTGAAAGTTTTCAAAAATAAATATGATCAGTAGGAAACATCTATTCCAACTAACCTCAAATTTTTCTCAACATTTGCATTGGCATGAGTATTCTCATAGTAATACATGTATGGTAAGCAAGATCACCCGAAGACTTTACCAATGCTCCAACAAAATGCATACATCAAATGGTGGGCTCAAGACAATACAACAAAGGCTCATCCTAACGAAGTTAGAAAATGGTTCACAGAACACCCTAACTTGTTAAGGTCACAGATAAGGAAACTTCTATTTTTCTCAATCAAAAAGCTCAAAAGCAGCAGCTTTAGCAGGGTCTTAATCAAAAGAATCGTTCTTAAAAAAATTGCAACAAATCCTTCAATTACTCAAAGCTCAAGGAGACCAACAAGAAAACCCAAATTCCTCGTCAATATTATCAAGTGATTACAATCAAAACAAAGACGATTGTTTTAGAATTAATTTAGCGGAGGATTATGTACCATATTAAACAAAATGTACTTTATTTTGTTGTGTATCTCAATTTGTAACCAATACTGTAGCTATAGTGTAGATCAACATTACCTATACTTTAGAAACAGTAAAATCCAGGCGTATAAAAAATGCACTTCAGCAACATTCTGGGGCAGAGTTTTTAGAGGGAAAAGAATAGAGAGAGAAATTAGAGAGAGGCTCTGAGAATCCTTTGTATGTTGTTTACTCTGATCTTTCTTTTTCAAGCTTTCTATAATAAACAATTTCCAGTTCTTCATTTTCTTGCTTTTAATTTATGTTTCTGCATATGCATATATGGGCAGACTACCGCCACATCTAACTTCATACTAACCTGTATATGCGTGTGGACTACCGCCGCATCTAACTTCATATTTAATTTTTTCCTGAGCATCTGCATTCATAATATCATTAAACATTAAACATATTTTCATTATTTCCCTTTATCCCTCCTAAATCCACTTCAGACATATATATATTGGAGTTAAACCCCAAATGGTTTGATGAGTGTTTTATTGCTTTATGCCCAAATTAAAGTTTATATTGATAAAAATGGGCTAAGTATTTTTAGTTAGTCTTTTTGAACAATGAATTAAGCAAAGAAGCTGCTACCACTGATGCGGACAGAAATTAGCGAATTAAAAATTGTTAAAATATATACGTTGAAAGTATAGTTTTTAACTCGCCAAAAATCTGCCTTATCAATTTAGAAGAGTGTCACAGAAAATAAAATTAAAATACTGGGAGTATGAGTCCCAGGTCGTCTCCCAACGAGTTGCAGGAAAGGGTGCTATTTTATTAATCAGAATGTTTCCAAAAAATGTTTGATTGAATGGCAGAAAATTAAATTGGAGAATTTATATAAATTTAAATAAAAAACCTTGACTGGGAGTTGATTACATGGAAGCCCTATTCTTGATGGAATACTCTCAAGATTAATTGACAATTGAAAATTATTACGTTTAGTTATCCTTTACTAAGTAAGGGGAGGTCAAACAAGTTGGAATGCTGTTCTATCCACAATTTCCAATCCACTCTTGGGAGGATTGGTGTTAGGAACTAGAGAGCAAGCCAACAATAAACTCAATTACAACCTTTCTCTTGAACATTTCGCTCAAGGGTTCCTTTCAATCAACTCCCCATCAAGTTAGGGAACTACTCACTCATTGTAAATGTAAAATTCATAACATCAACGTAGGAATTAAAGAAAGACATGATAAGTAATGATGAAAAGATTAATTAAAAGCAAAAGTAATTCTTATATTAATTAAAGCTAAAATAATCCAATCGTAAAATTAAATAAAATTAAGGAATATGGAAGAGTAAGAGACAAGTGAAGAGAACGAACTAGAATGTCGAAGTCTTGATGAGGCAAATAACTCTTCTCAATATCCCAATGCAAAAACAATGAAAATAACCTATCCTAAAAACTATGAATGTGTAGAGAGAAAAAACCTAGAGGAGGAGTAAAACTAGATCTAAAAACTAAAACTATGCAGAATGAATGTCGTCTCTGGTTTCTGCATGTTCTCTGGCTCTAGTCTGCTGTTCTGGGCCAAAAACTGGGTCAAAATAGGGCCCAAAATTGCCCCCAGCGAATTCTGCAGATTATGCAGATCGCGCACGTCACGCGATCGCGTCGCTCATGCGGACGCGTCATTCGCGTTTCTGCTTTGCCACGCGGATGCGTCGTCCATGCGGCTGCGTCGCTGCAAATTGCTCTCTTCCGCGCGGTCGCGTCATCCATGCGGCCGCGTCGCTTCTCGCTGGTCATCTCCTCAATTTCTTGTGTTCCTTCCATTTTTGCAGGCTTCCCTTCCAATCTCCAACTCATTCATGTCCTATAAAGCCTAAAACACTTAACACACAGATCACGACATCGAACGGAATAAAGGAGAAATAAAATACATAATTAAAAGTCTCTAGGAAGCAAGTTTTCAAGCATAAAACATCTTTAGGAAGGAAATATAAATGCATGCTTATTTAATGAATAAGTGGGCAAAGATCATGATAAAACCACACAAATAAAACACAATATAAACCATGAAATAGTGGTTTATCAACCTCCCCACACTTAAACATTAGCATGTCCTCATGCTTAATTGAAGGAGATAAAATAAATGAGTAAGAACATGTAAAACCTATGAAATGCAATGCAATGCCAACTATATATATGAATGTAACTACATGATTCTTGTCCACTTGATCAATAGTAAATAAGTTCTTCAAAACAATTATAATTCAAATCCCACTAATTCAATTCTCATAAAGTAAGAGCAGGTAAAAATGCAAGAAGATAGCTCATAAAAGCAGGGAACATAGAGATTCAAGCATGGAACCCTCACTGATGGTGTATGTACACTCTAGTCTCTCTAGTGTATAGGGTAATCACTCTATCCTCCTCTAATCATACTTTCTAATTTTTGTTCTTCTCCTAACCAATCAACAACATTTAACATACCAATGCAAACATCATGAGGTCTTTTCAAGGTTGTAACGGGGCCAAGGTAAGGGTAAGGATGCATATATGGCTAAGTAAGCTTATAATTTGAATCTTTAATTAACCCAAGCTTTAACATAACCTATATACATACTCTATATAACTTCAGAATTCACACCTAGCTACCCAGAAATTTTCTTTCACTTTCTATACTCATGTTTCAACTCTTATTTTAATTTTTATCATACATGCATTGACTTTTGAATTCTTAAATTGGGGTAATTTTGTCCCCTTATTTATTTATTAGATATTTTTGGATTTTTTTTAAACATAGAAACATAAGAATAAACATAGCTTATCAATGCACATAGATTTTTGATTCTTATAGTTTCACATGAGTAGGTATCCAAATTCCCAGTATATTATCCTCATTCCCTTATTATTCTTTTGTTCCCACAATTTCCCATACTTAAATAACACACACACTTCTATCTTAAGCTAACCAAAGATTCAAATTGGGATGTATAATTGTTTTTCCGCTTAAGGCTAGTAATGTGGTAAAATATAGAACAAATGGGATTTAAAGGCTCAAAGTGGTTAACAAAGGTAATTAAAAAGGGTAGGCTTAATTTGGATGAGTAAGCTAAACAAATAATGGCCTCAATCATATGCAAGCATATAAATATAATAAACATTGGACATATAAGATGAAACAAAATATAGTTTACAATCATAGAGAGGTAAACACACAAGAATAAAATAATTATGGTTAAATAATGTAACCATTCGTAAAGGCTCAAATCTCACAGGTTGTGTGTTCTTTAGCTCAAAAATCATGTTCCAATTACAACTTCAAGCAATTTTAACCTAAATTTTTTTTTAATTAAAATTAGTGAAATTTTGTTCCAAAGATAGAGTCTTAGAAGAAACTTATTGTCTTTTCAATCAAGCAGAACATGCATGCAACTAACCTATTACTATGCAATTTATCCTATTCTATAAAAGAAAAATCTAACTAAATATCCTAATTTATTGGTGTACAGAAAAGAAATTACCTCCGGAAGTCAGGTACTGACCGACCTCCCCACACTTAAGGCTTTGCACCGTCCTCGGTGCCATCTGTCAAGAACAGAGGTGGGCTGGTAGCAGTATCTCCATAGTCAGGACCATCATTGCTCCCTGTGCTGGTAAAAGAAGTGGAGTCCGGGGTGTCTGAGTCCTTGAAGTGTCCCTTGAGTAGCTCCTTGAGGTGTTTGAATCGGCGCTCGTTACGGCGCTCTCTCATCTTAGCTTTGTGTTCTTGCCGATCCAACCTTTTGATTATCTGCTAGAGCAATGCATCTGTTGTAGGTGCTTGTTGTGTTGAAGAAGGGATATCTTCAACTGGTTCAGTAGGCTGACTAGTAGTGGCTGCTGGAAGTCTGAGGTACTTCCCGTTGGGGACATATTGATCATCCCGTGGAAGCATGACTCTGGTGTCCCCAGCTCTGTAGGAGACTCCGACTGCTGAGACAAGGTCTGAGACCAGGGCGAGAAAAGGTAAGTTGCCCGCGATTTGTACGTGCTCCATAGCATTCCGGATGTGTCTTGGTAGATTCAGAGGTTGGTCTGTAAGGATGCACCATAGTAGAACGGCCATGTCCGCAGTGAAGGAGGATTCGTGAGTGCTCAGAAAAACGTAATGGGACATGATCTGTGCCCATACGCGAGCCTCCAAGGTAAGTGCTGAAGCCGATATACCCTTAGGGCGGGTACGATGGTATCCATAGATCCAACGGCTGCCAGGTAGTGCGATAACTCTGAGAACAGCGTCCCAGTCAAATTGGTACATCTGGCGCTTGAGTGCGGCTTCTTGAAAGGCGTCCAATCCTTCTGGAATAGGGGGAAGACTTAGAGCTCTTTGAATGGCCTCTTCTGTAATGGGGACTTGCTTCTGACGAACAAAGACAGACTGCAGAGTTGGCAGGTGGATGTTGGAGTAGAACTCGACTACCCAAGAAAGATTGACCTGCCTTGGTTGTCTCTGTAGGAAATTCCATTGTCTTCGGGAAATTTGCGGCTCAACAAAGGTAGCAATATTGGGTGGGAGGAGAAGAAGGTATTCGTTATTATAATTCCTTTCTGCCAAGATGGGGAACATCTGCTCACAGTAGCAATTAGAGAATCGCGCAGTGTCCTTTGCTGGAAAGGCTCTTTCTTTATCATCAACCTTTATTATCCTCTTAATCTTCTTTGTTGAGGACTTGACTGCAGTGGAAGAGGATTCTGCCACTAATCCTCTTTTTGTTCCTCTTCTTGCTGGTTGTTTGGGAGTAGCTTTCTCTTTTCCTTTCTTAGTGGCCATCCTGAAAAAGGAAAAAGAAAGTAAATTAAATTTAAAGGGATAGAGCAAGGAAGAGGGTGGTGTAAGTGATAATCAATGCACAATAAAGACGAATGGCGTTAACACATGGTCTGGATTACATGTGAAAAGCTCATCAATGGAAATATAGCAAGTGCAGGTGGTACAATGGAATGCAAGAGATTTATTGGCATGCAGGCAAAGGCATGAGTAGCACAGATCAAGCATTCAATGTCCAATTGAAATATGTTATCATTCGTAACAAATTATCACGTTTGTATTGACAATTAAATTCAATTAATAAAATAGTGAAAGAATTTTGTGAAAAGCAAGCATTGAATATTAAAGTAGAATAATGTAGAGAAGTTCATAATGCCATATGGGCTTTTTCACAAACACATAGCATGCATGTAGAATAAGTGCTTGAAAATAAGAATATGAGCATGCAAGTAATCCCTTAAAATAATATATAATTGTCAAACAAATTTATAACAATTCACAAGCATATAATTACAAATAATGACTCATATAAATTGATAACACCAAGTAAAAAGGAAAAAGAAAGAAAAAGAAAATAAGAACAATGAAGGTAAAAAGAAAAGAAAAGAAGATAACATGTAAAAATAAGAAGAATAATAGAAAAGTGAGGAGGGAAGAAGAGAAAAAACCTTGTTAATGGGGGTGAGAGAAAGTAAAAAGTGAGAAAGGAGGAAGAAGGAGGAAGATATGAAGAAGAAATAAGGTGGAAAAGAGAAAATAGGATTTGGGGAGAAAAAAGATATGATATTTGGCAAAATTAGGAAAACTGTGTGCCGCAAGCGACGCGATCGCGTGGGGCACGCGGTCGCGCGACTTGCGCTTAAGGTGATTGACGCAGTCGCGTCGGTCACGCGGTCGCGTGACCCAGTTTGTGCCATTGGCGCGAGGGTCGCCTCGCACTCGCACAACTCTTTGTTCAAAATCATTAAATGCCAAATTTTGGGTGACGCGATCGCATGGGGCATGCGATCGCGTGAGTGGGCTATTTTTGGGATACGACGTGGCCGCGTGGGGCATGCGGTCACGTGAGGTGGACTGCACGTCCAGCGCCAGTCCAGCACCACTTTAGCACAACTCTCAGCTGTGCACGATTATTACGCCAAAAAACCTTGTCACGCGGCCGCGTGGGGCACGCGGTCGCGTGGGAGGCCATTATTCCCATATGACGTGGTCGTGTCAGCGACGCGATCGCATGGGACGATTTGTGCCATTGGCACGCCTCCAGCCACACTATCGCGTGACTCTCTGTTCGTTTTTATTTTTCCCCCAGCTCCTTGCGACGCGGACGCGTCACTGAGGCGGTCGTGTCGCGTGGAATTTTTTTTTTTTTAATCAAAAGCCAAAGTATGTGAATGCAGATGCACGAAGTATACTAATAAAGAGAAGAGTTATTGAATAAGGAAACTAAAAATAAAGAAAAGAACGATCATACCATGGTGGGTTGTCTCCCACCTAGCACTTTGCTTTTAACGTTCGTAAGTTGGACGCTCCACTAGCTCAGTCTTCGGCTATGTGGGGGTCTTCCAAGCGGAAGATCTTGAGTTCCTTGTCTTTCTTTCGCTTCTCGCCATGGTACAGCTTTAAGCAATGTCCATTAACTTTGATAAGTTCAAAGCTTGAAAGATGGCTAAGGTGATAAACTCTGTACGGTTCGGCCTTCTCTACTCTGTATGGACCTTCCCATCTCGATCTCAACTTACCTGGCATGAGCCTCAGTCGAGATTTGTAAAGGAGGACTGAGTCCCCAGGTTGGAACTCTTTCCTCTTGATGTGCTGATCATGTACAGCCTTCATCTTCTCCTTGTATAGTCTTGAATTCTCATAAGCTTCTAGGCGAAAGCTTTCCAGTTCTTGCAGTTGCAATTTCCTTTCAGCTCCTACTCCTTCAATTCCCATATTGCATTCCTTTATTTCCCAAAAGGCTTTGTGCTCTATTTCAACAGGGAGATGACAAGCTTTTCCAAAACTAAGCGGAAAGAACTCATCCCAATGGGTGTTTTGTATGCTGTTCTGTACGCCCAGAGTGTATCTTGTAGCATGGTGCTCCAGTCTCTTCTATGAGGCTTTACTATCTTCTGCAAGATACGCTTTATCTCTCTATTTGACACCTCGGCTTGTCCATTAGTTTGGGGATGGTAAGCTGTTGCAACTTTATGAATTATCCCATGCTTCTTCATCAATCCTATTAGTCTCCTGTTACAAAAATGGGTGCCTTGATCGCTCACGATTGCTCGTGGTGATCCAAAGCGACAAATAATATGGTTTCTCACAAAGGAAACAACAGTGTTAGCATCATCAGTGCGGGTAGGAATTGCTTCCACCCACTTAGAAACGTAATCCACAGCTAACAAAACATAAAAATAACCATTAGAATTTGGAAATGGACCCATGAAGTCAATGCCCCAAACATCAAAAATTTCACAGAAAAGCATAATTTGCTGACGCATCTCATCCCTCCTGGATATATTACCAAATTTCTGGCATAGGAAACAGGATCTACAAAATTTAGCGGCGTCTCTAAAAAGAGTAGGCCACCAGAATCCACAGTCTAAGATTTTTCTGGCAGTTCTTTGAGGGCCAAAATGTCCTCCACTCTCAGATGAGTGACAGGCCTCTAAGATGGACTGGAATTCTGATTGAGGCACACACCGTCTAATTACCTGGTCAGCGCCACATCTCCATAAATATGGGTCATCCCATATATAATATTTAGACTTGCTTTTCAGCTTGTTTCTTTGATGCTTAGAAAAGTTTGGAGGAAAGGTACGGCTAACTAAATAATTAGCTACAGGTGCATACCAAGGGACTATCTCAGATACTGCTTGCAGGTTATCAAATGGAAAAGTATCAGCTATAGGAGTGAGATCATCTGTAATGTGCTCAAGGCGACTCAAGTGGTCTGCCACTAAATTCTAGTTACCACTCCTATCCTTAATTTCTAAATCAAATTCTTATAATAGCAGTATCCAACGTATAAGCCTTGGTTTAGACTCCTTTTTAGATAATAGATACTTTAGAGCTGCGTGGTCTGAATACACTACTACCTTCGTACCAAGTAAATAGGCTCGGAATTTATCCAGAGCGAAAACAATAGCAAGAAGCTCTTTCTCAGTAGTAGTATAATTAGACTGAGCGGCATCTAAAGTTTTAGACGCATAAGCAATAACAAAGGGGTCCTTACCTTCACGCTGAGCCAATGCTACTCCTACTGCATGGTTAGAAGCATCACACATAATCTCAAATGGTTGGCTCCAGTCTGGTCCTCTTACAATTGGGGCTTGAGTCAGTGCGGTCTTTAGCTTATCAAACGCTTGTTTGCAATTTTCACTGAACTCGAACTCAATGTCTTTCTGCAGTAATCTGGATAAGGGATGTGCTACCTTACTGAAGTCCTTTATGAATCTCCTGTAAAAACCTGCATGGCCAAGGAAAGAACGGACCTCCCTCACAGAAGAGGGGTAAGGTAAAGTAGAAATAACATCCACCTTTGCTGGGTCTACAGAAATGCCAGTATTAGACACAACATGTCCTAGTACAATTCCTTGTTTAACCATAAAGTGACATTTTTCAAAACTTAGCACAAGGTTTGTATTGACATATCTATCCAATACTCTAGATAATCCATCTAAGCATAGGCTAAAAGAATCGCCGTATACACTAAAATCATTCATAAAGACTTCCATACAGTCCTCAATAAGATCAGAGAAAAGACTCATCATGCACCTTTGGAAAGTAGCTGGTGCATTGCACAAGCCAAAGGGCATTCTCTTGTAAGCATAAGTCCCAAAAGGACATGTAAAAGTGGTCTTTTCCTGATCCTCAGGAGCTATATGAATCTGGAAATAACCTGTGTAACCATCTAAGAAACAATAATGTGATTTACCTGACAGGCGATCCAGCATTTGATTAATGAATGGAAGAGGATAGTGATCCTTACGGGTTGCTTGGTTGAGGCGTCTGTAGTCAATGCAGACCCTCCAGGCATTCTAAACTCTGGTTGTCAGGAGCTCTCCATGCTCATTCTTCACTGCAGTGACTCCAGACTTCTTTGGCACTACTTGTACTGGGCTCACCCATTCACTGTCTGAGATGGGATAGATGATATCTGCCTCTAATAGTCTGGTCACTTCCTTCTTGACAACCTCTAGGATAGTGGGGTTCAGTCTTCTCTGTGGTTGACGGACAGGTTTTGCTCCCTCTACTAAAAATATTTTATGCTCACAGATTTGAGGGTTGATACCCACTATGTCTGCCAAACTCCAACCAATTGCCTTCTTGTGCCTCCTCAGCACACCAAGTAGTTGTTCTTCCTGTTGGGAAGTGAGCTCCCTTGCAATGATAACCTGAAACTTCTGCCTGTCTTCAAGGTAAGCATATTTGAGGTGTGGAGGAAGGAGTTTTAATTCTAACTTTTTTGATCATGTTCAGGCTCTGGATTGTCTGGAGCTGGTAACAGTGGTAAGGCACTGTCATTGTCCTCTGAGAATGTCCCCACACTTGGACCTTGTCCTGTGTGCTTCTCTTCAAATTCCTCCTAGTGAACTTCAGCCACGGTTTCATCTATAATGTCACACTGGAGGATAGAATGATCCTCCGGAGGATGCTTCATAACTCCATTCAGATTGAAGATCACTACTCGGCCATCTATTTCAAAAGAGTATGTTCCTGAGAAAGCATCTAATTTAAACTTTGAGGTCTTCAGGAATGGTCTTCCGAGTAGGATTGATGATGGCTTATCTGAGGCATTTTGGGGCATCTCCAAGATATAAAAATCAATGGGAAACGTGAGTCCTTTAATGCCCACTAATATGTCTTCAGCAACTCCAGCCACTGTAATAATGCTCTTATCTACTAATACAAAACGAGCTGCTGACCTTTTTAAGGGAGGGAGCCTCAAAATATCATATATAGACAAAGGCATTATACTTACACATGCTCCTAAATCACACATGTAATCAGAAAATACTACACCACCTATAGTATAATTAACCATGCAAGGACCTGGGTCACTACTCTTTTCAGGTAAACCTCCCATTAAAGCAGATATGGAACTTCCTAAGGGAATAGTTTCTAATTCATTAATTTTGTCTTTATGGATATATAGATCTTTTAGAAACTTTGCATACTTAGGTACCTGTTGAATGACATCAAAAAGGGAAACAGTTACCTCAACCTTTTTGAATATCTCTACCATTTTGGGATCAGGTTCCAGCTGCTTCCTGGGTTTCCTTGCAAGTTGTGGAAATGGAATGGGAGTGGTGTCTTCTGCAGTGTCTGCGCCATTTGGTGCCTCCTCCTGTGGTTGCACTTCTTCTTCTTCAGCCGTGTCCTGTATGTCCTCTTCTTCTTCAACATCTTCTATTTCCACTACCTCTTCAGCTGAGGTGTGTTCTGGTGGGCTTGGCTCCTCCTGATTCCTCTCCTGCAGTGTGGTTCCGGACCTCAGGGTGATAGCATTGATACCACCCTTGGGATTGGGTAATGGTTGAGAGGGGATTCTACTAGAGCTCAAAGGTTGATTATTAGAGTTAGTCATTGATCCAATCTGGGAGACAAGAGCCTGCAGGGTAGCAAATAGACCATTTAGAGTGGCATTAATGTTGTTTTCCATGGTCTGGTGTCTCCGCTCAATAGATTGTAGTAAGTCATCATTGGCAGATGAAGAAGGATAAGTAAATTGAGAGGTCTGCTGTTGGGTATTCTGTGGTCCTGGGGTTGCCTCAGGTGAGGTGCTCTGTAAGGCTGATTCTGCTGCTTGTTGTTGTTATTATTCCACCTCTAATTTCCCTAATTATCTCTGCCTCCTCTGTTATTGTTGTCTCTCCAATTTTGGTTAGAATTGTCCTGTCATCCATGGTTATTATTTCCACCATGATTGTACCCTTGGTTGGGGCGGTCATAGAAGTTATGAGTGGATGCCACCATGTTGTCTTCCTTTTGGAGTTGCGGACATTCATCAGTATAATGGCTATAATCAGCACAAATTCCGCAAACTCTCTGTGGGACTAGCTGTTGGCCTTGCTGTGGTGAAGGAGATTGAGCTTGCTGAACTTGTTGTTGATTCAATTGCATTTGCTTCAGCAAGTTAGTCATTTCACAGATACTCTGAGTTAGAGCAGCAGTCTCTCTGCTAGAGGATACTTCTGCAACGGCTTTTGAACGGCTTTGTTTCTGCCTGTGATTCCTAGTAGATTCAGCTAAATCACTGATCAATTGGCACGCCTCATCAGTGGTCTTGTACTTCTTCATAGACCCATTGCTAGCACTTTTCAATGTGGTCTTATCTTGGGGCCTCATGCCCTGTGTGACATATCCGAGTAACACTATCTTGTCAATCATATGGTGGGGGCATGCTTCCAGAAGATTATTGAAGCACTCCCAACACTCATAAAGCGTCTCGGATTCATCCTGAACAATCATGGAAATGTCTTTCCTCAGTTTATCAGTAACTTCAGCTGGAAAAAACTTTTCTAAAAACTCTCTTCTGAGTGTATCCCAGTTGGATACAGTTGCTGCGGGTTGAGTGTAGTACCACTCTCTTGCCTTTCCCTCAAGAGAGAACGGGAAGGCTTTTAGCAAAATTGAAGTTTCATTCGCACCATCACGCCTGACAGTAGAGCAGGCTGCTTGAAAATCTCTCAGGTGCTTGATGGGCTCTTGAGCAGGTAAGCCATGAAACTTAGGCATCAAATTGAGTAGTGCGGTCTTTGTTTCAAAATCTGTAGCCACCGCTGGATGATGCACTTGGAACGGTTGCATTGAAAAATCAGGGTCTCCAGCCTCCTGGATAGTAACTCTTCTGGCTGCTGCCATGTTACCTGTACGTAAAACAACCGAATCAGTAGAACGGGGGCTGGTTTCTTCCTCAAATGGCGTTTCAAATCCGCCCTCAGAAAGGACTAACCGACGCCTAGCTTGCCTTATTCGTGAAATAGTTCTTTCAATCTCAGGATCGAATATTGGCAAGCTTGGATCAGGAAGTGAACGCATCATCTAACGAAAGAAACAAGCAGCTCATAATAGCAAAAGAAAATAAAAATGCAAATAAATAAATTCCAATTAACAACTATAGCACTCTATTGCAACTCCCCGGTAACGGCGCCAAAAATTTATGCGGGCAGAAATTAGCGAATTAAAAATTGTTAAAATATATACGTTGCAAATATAGTTCTTAACTTGCCAAAAATCTGCCTTATCAATTTAGAAGGGTGTCACAGAAAATAAAATTAAAATACTGGGAGTATGAATCCCAGGTCGTCTCCCAACGAGTTGCAGGAAAGGGTGCTATTTTATTAATCAGAATGTTTTCAAAAAATGTTTGATTGAATGGCAGAAAATTAAATTGGAAAATTTATATAAATTTAAATAAAAAACCTTGACTGGGAGTTGATTACATGGAAGCCCTATTCTTGATGGAATACTCTCAAGATTAATTGACAATTGAGAATTATTACGTTTAGTTATCCTTTACTAAGTAAGGGGAGGTCAAACAAGTTGGAATGTTATTCTATCCACAATTTCCAATCCACTCTTGGGAGAATTGGTGTTAGGAACTAGAGAGCAAGCCAACAATAAACTCAATTACAACCTTTCTCTTGAACATTCCGCTCAAGGGTTCCTTTCAATCAACTCCCCATCAAGTTAGGAAACTACTCACTCATTGTAAATGTAAAATTCATAACATTAACGTAGGAATTAAAGAAAGACATGATAAGTAATGATGAAAAGATTAATTAAAAGCAAAAGTAATTCTTATATTAATTAAAGCTAAAATAATCCAATCGTAAAATCAAATAAAATTAAGGAATATGGAAGAGTAAGAGACAAGTGAAGAGAACGAATAAAATGTCGAAGTCTTGATGAGGCAAATAACTCTTCTCAATATCCCAATGCAAAAACAATGAAAATAACCTATCCTAAAAACTATGAATGTGTAGAGAGAAAAAACCTAGAGGAGGAGTAAAACTAGATCTAAAAACTAAAACTATGCAGAATGAATGTCATCTCTGGTTTCTGCATGTTCTCTGGCTCTAATCTGCTGTTCTGGGCCGAAAACTGGGTCAAAATAGGGCCCAAAATCGCCCCCAGTGAATTCTGCAGATTATGCATATCGCGCACGTCATGCGATCGCGTCGCTTATGCGGATGCGTCATTCGCGTTTCTGCTTTGCCACGCGGACGCGTCGTCCATGCGGTCGCGTCGCTGCAAATTGCTCTCTTCCGCGCGGTCGCGTCATCCATGCGGCCGCGTCGCTTCTCGCTGGTCATCTCTTCAATTTCTTGTGTTCCTTCCATTTTTGCAGGCTTCCCTTCCAATCTCCAACTCATTCATGCCCTATAAAGCCTGAAACACTTAACACACAGATCACGACATCGAATGAAATAAGGGAGAAATAAAATACATAATTAAAAGTCTCTAGGAAGCAAGTTTTCAACCATAAAACATCTTTAGGAAGGAAATATAAATGCATGCTTATTTAATGAATAAGTGGGCAAAGATCATGATAAAACCACACAAATAAAACACAATATAAACCATGAAATAGTGGTTTATCAACCACCTTGATCCAACAAAAACATTTACTAAGGTTTATTGTTGTTGTATCATGTTCAAACATTCTCGGGTAAAGGCAAAAGAGAAATGGTGTTTCATTTTATCAAATAGATAGAGGAAAAAAGATCACAACTTAGAGCTAAAGAAAGAATCAATGGTGCTGGTTCAAGTAGTACAACCAAGGACAAATGACCTCTAACAAAAGGAAGAAAAAAAATCAGCAACAAGGACAACAGACAAATCACTCCTCCCAAGGATGATTCTTGGCTACAATTATAATGTTCCTCTGCAACCTTGCACCTCCACTACCTCTGTGTTTCTGTCCTAATTCTAGGAGAAGAAGACAAGCTCTACACTATCTTTATGCTCAGATCTTGTTCCTAAGGACCACTTCATATATTGAAAGCATTACCCCTATACAAAAAGGAGTAATCAGCAAGAGTTGAAACCATGGAGTGAGAACAAAAATATGAGTTTTTCCTTGATAGGATTAGGAAGAATCTTAGTTGAAACAAGCTTGGTTGTTCCTTGATAGGATTAGGAAGAATCTTAGGAAATTGGTGAATGTAATTTTTGAAAATATAGTAAAAAATTCTACCATTGTTATGGTGTAGATTAGATGTAGGTTACATTGCAATAAGTGACTGAACAAGGATACATGATAGCTTCTCTTCTCTGCTCTATTTTTCTATTCTGACATTATGAGACCAAACTAAATTGTCTCCTGCATAATCGTTTAATAGAATCTGCAAAATATTCTTTTCTCAAATCTGTGTTGGTGACTAAGTTTAAAAGGCATTAAAAAGTGACCGTAGATACAATTTTCACTTTTTTAGGCCATTGACAACCTTCAGGTATAGGTATGTGTGCGTAATTTAAATTATTATCATAATATATAATATTAATATTATGCATATATATTTAATTTTTATTGAATTTAGTTTATATAAATAAAAATAGAAATAAAAACTCTAATCCTCTGACCCACTAATCCAGTAATCTAATTTCATAGATGTTTCTAAGAAGGGAAATCACAGATCAGAGATTTTATTCGAGGCAGAGTGGGCATAGGGCAAAAATTAAGATATACGTGGATATCGAAGTAGAAAATAAAGCGACATACGAGTGTTCAAGACAGATATAGGTATATAAATATCCATCCTATTCCGCCTCTAGGGATGCTGACGAGTCTTCATAGAACAGGTGATAACTTCCGACCCCTACCCTTGCTTTCCAAACTGCCTCCCATCCTCATTTTGTATCTGCGATGGGTAATGGATACCCATTCTATTGGATATATGAATCCCTACGAATATCTGTGGTTGTTTGAAAATATGAAAAATTGAACAAAAATAAAAAAGAATATAACAATTCTTAACAACTGTCACTTATTACAATTTACAAGTCAAGAGTCTTCAACCACAGTTCAGTGCTCATACACAATATAAATTGTTCAGATTGATTAGGAAGAAGAAAATTTAGCCAAATCAATTAAAAAAAATCAAAACAAAAATATTTTAAAATCTCTAAACCCTAAAGTTAAGCAAAGATAAAATGGCCAATCAGCAGGCTGCAGATGGAAGGGTGACACCGAAGGAGAGCAAGTACGGTGACACTAGTGGCACAAAGGTAAATACACAGTAACAGACAGATGTTTAGAAATGACATCACAAAGACAGATAAATCTGTAGAGATGACAACATAGAGGTAGAGGCACGACAAGAGGCGAGGTTGAGGGAGATTATCAGTGAGAAGTGTTGACCCTGAACAAAGCACGTCGAGAAGTAAGAGTTCATCGGGTGAAAGGCGAAAATAAGGTAGAGTAGAGGCGAAGTGGTGTTGTTGAGGAGGTCGGGCTGAAAGACACAAATTTTTCAGAGAAGTTGTCATTCCTAGCCACTTCATTGTCATCCCTAGCCAATTCATTGTCATCTCTACCGAAAGACACAAATTTACATCTCTTAGGCTTTAGTTAGTTAGTGTGTATATTAAGACATAGACACTAAAGACATAAGTATAAAATATTTGTATCCATATACTGTGTTTGACAAATAGATAGACAAGACACGTATAATTTAAAAAATTTAATTTTACCCTTTTTCTTAAAAAAATCTTTTTGCCTTCTCTCTCCACCTCATCGTCTTCCTCACTATTTCGATCAACCTCCGTGCTTTTTTTTCCTTCAAATTTCAGTAAAACAAATTGAAATAAAAAAAAATCCGATTCATAAAAGACCTACAAAATTATATTCATCCATATTCTAATTAATTTAATGTCTTTTTTTTTTTGAAAGAGAGAGAAAACACGATGGTGAGAGAATGTAGATAGTGAAAAAGAGAGAAGTACGGTTCATGGGGAGAGAGAGAGTTAGTGAGAGAAAATATTGGAGAGATGATGCTATAAAGAGAAGGATAATTTGGAAATTATAATTTTTCATAAGGATAATATTAAAAAGGGTAAAGTATACTTTTTATCCCTGAAGTTTGACAAAAGTTTCAAAAATATCCCTAAGTTTTATTTTGTTTCAATTTTGTCCTAGAAGTATTCGATTTGCATCAAATATACCCTTGACGGCTAAATTTTCAAAAAATTTAAGACCAATTTAACAATAATGCATGAAATTTACACTTGATTTGCTTATATTGAGGGTTATTTTTCTGAAATTGTTGTTGAATTGGTCTTAAATTTTTTGAAAAATTAGCCGTCAGGTGTATTTTTTATGCAAATCGAAAACTTCTGGGATAAAATTGAAATAAAATAAAACTTAGGAATATTTTTTAAACTTTTTTCAAATTTCAAGGATAAAAAATATACTTTACCCTATTAAAAAAATTTGTGTCTCTATGTCTAACGGGAATGGATTCTCTCAATTGTTAAAAAAAATTGAGAGTCTAAAGTGTGATCTCTAACCCTTTATTGCTCTCTCTCTCTCGTATTTATTCTTGGTTCCACTTATAAAACTAATGATGAGAGATCACACTTTACTCTCTCCATTGTTAAAAAAAATTGAGAGGATCCATTTCTGTGTCTGACCTATTTGGTGACGAAATTTTGTGTCTCAGTATATATTTGGGTTATCCTTATCTTAAAAAAAATGTGTTTTAAATAAACAAAAGAGGGAGACAAATGAAAACAAGATTGCCTTATATCACAAAACAAAAAACGAGAAAATAGTGTCAAATAGAAAAAGAAAAAAAGGAAAAAGATAGAGAAATAAGATAGTCTTAAATAAAAAAGAAAAACGAAACAAAAAGAGGAGAAGCAGAGACATACCTCAAAATCAAATGGCTACCAAGTATAGTAACAAAAAAAATTGGAGTACTGAAATATCTACCATTGATAGAGTATTTAACAATCGCAAATTACAAAATAAATAAATAAATAAAAGAGGAGATAGAGAGTAGAGAGAAGAGATTATCTGGGGGGTTGAGATGATACTGCAACTTGAATGAGAAGAGATAAATGAAATTAAATTTTAAATATTGAGAATAAAAAAAATAATTGTAAAATAATAAAAAATATCTATAAATAAAAAAAAAGATATTCATTAAAAAATATATATCCATTTTGTCAAATCCTATGTTTATTAATGTCTTAAAAAAATAACACATAAAAAAATTTATACAAAAAAATTATATTCAATATCTATGTATCCGTCTTTAAACAGTTTTTCAATGTTAAATGTATCTTGTCTTAAAAAACAAATTCCTATAAACATGACACAAATCAAATGCAATCTTATTTCTTGAAAACAAACTTTTGTCCCTCTTATTGTAACTAAATACAATTTCATCTATCTATCTCTCTTTTCACTATCCTTTGGCCCAAAGCAAACACAATATAAATCCTAACTTGACTTGCTATTTTGTCCCTAAAACTCAAATCTAACTATAGAAAGTGGACAACTAAGGAGTAAATAAAATCCAAAATTTGATTTCATAATGAAAACAAAATATTTTTTAGGATGCAAACAACATGATCTTAAAAACTAATAGCTACATTATGGCTCTTAATTTTTGAATTTACCCAATGAAATTTTGTCAAATCAACTACATCTTCAGAAACTTATGCATCATGAATAAAATATCAATGAATAATAAAATAAAATAAAATATATTTTTTGTCTCTAAAATTTGTTAAAACTTTTAAAAATACCTCTAAATTTTATTTTGTTTTAATTTTGTCCCTAAATTTTTTAATTTGCATCAAATATATCCCAAATAGTTAAATTTTCAAAAAAATTAACACTAATCTAATAATACATGAGGCCCATTAGGGTTGACTAGTGCTCTGCTAGGGTTTCTGTGCTCCTTTGGAGCAGCTCTTCACAAATTCTTAGTTTCTGCAGCGATCAGATTATACAGTTGAGTATGGAGGCAGGGATGAGATTTGCCAGAGGAGAAAATTCAGATAGTGATGGTGAGAACGATAATGTGGTGATAGTCGAGGAAGAAGATATCAGGAAAGGGAAGGAAGCATGTGCTAATAGCCTCATAGGCCGTGTTTTTGCAGACAAAAAGTTCTCTGTGGGCACTATGGAGAATGCATTTAGGGCTATATGGGGCAGACCAGAAGGCTTCAGAGTCTCGGATAAAGGAGGTAACAAATTCCAATATTTTTTTTGACAATGATAGGAAGCTGCTGAGGATTGAGAAAGGTTCCCCATGCTTCTTTAAAGATTATGTTCTTCATGTGAGGAGATGGAATGTCTCTGATCAAAGGGAGGAGAGTGAGATGCAAGGCTTCTCAGTATGGTCCCAATTTTGGAAATTGCCAGAATGCTATAAAACTATAGAAGTTGGAAGGAAACTGACTGAGAAAATTGGCACGATTATAGAGATTAGTTTCTATGAGATGAAGGGTGGAGAATCCTGGATAATCAAAGCACGAGTTGAAATGGATGCATCCAAAAAACTCAAAGACAGCCTTTGTATGATTTGCCCCGATCAACAGTCTATGGAGGTTGGTGTATGGTAGAAAAAAATTGGGAGATTTTGTACCTATTGTGCACGGATAGGGCATGAGCCAAAAGGGTGTGATTTATTCCTTACAGATTCAGCAATAAACTCAGTGAGGCAAGACAAAATTGAGAATTGGATAAAAGCTGATCAGATGGGTAGGAAGATTGAAGTGGAGTACAATGCTCATAATGCGGTTGGTTCTAATCAGCATGACCAAGGGGACAAACCGAAGAGAAAACCTATCCTTAGCTGGCTACTTAATAGTTTCTCAAGTCTCTCTATGAAAGAAACGGTGGGTAGTAAGGTGGTCTCAGAGGAGAAAAGTTCTCACTCAAAGAGTAATTTTTTGATGGAGAATTTGGGTGAGAATTTGGTAAACATAGCTACTGCAATTACTAAGAAAACACAAGGAGAAGCTCAATCTCTTATGGTTGTGGAA
Organism: Arachis ipaensis; assembly: GCF_059453495.1. NCBI lineage: Eukaryota > Viridiplantae > Streptophyta > Magnoliopsida > Fabales > Fabaceae > Arachis > Arachis ipaensis. Next base: position 26,771,753 of record NC_142436.1, read on the forward strand.
GAGGCTCAAAAGGTCATTCAAATTGGCACACCAAAAAATGAGCAAACCAGGATTAAGCAGATGGCTCAAAGAAAGTCAGAAGGTCATCAAGTTAACTGTAGGGTGAAGAGAAGATTTAATGAGAAAGAAAACATAGAACCGCACACAAGGCTTTGCTTGGGAGAGGTCTAGAACACTCGTGAGGAGGTGGAGGGCACTTGCCATCAAACAGTGCCCTAAGAGCCATGAGAGTCCTAACGTGAAATTGTCGGGATTTGAAAAGATTCCTGACATTCCATAACCTCAAAAGGATTTGTAAATCCTACTCCCCCGAGGTTGGTTTTATCTGTGAAACTAAGAATCAACCTCGTCAAGTGGAGAACAAGTTGAGGGCATGTAGATTTGGTGATTGGTTCTTGTGTAATCCTAATGGTACAGCGGGTGGCCTTGCTTTGACATGGAAAGAGGGCACTGATGTGGTGGTAACGAACTTGGTGAATTTTTTATTGCTGCAAAAATCAGTGATGTTACTAGAAAGGAGGAATGGGGCTAATTGTTGTTCATTTTAGCAGCATAGAATATATCTGGCTTTAACAATTTGAACAGCTCAAACCTATACTGCAATAGTTTCAAGGTAAAACCATCATTCTTGGTGACTTTAACGCTATAAGGAATACCCAGGAAAAGGAAGGAATATGTTTGGCTTGGGACCCTTCTATAGCAGCATTCAATAGCTTTATAGATGACAATAGTTTATTGGACCTGAGAACGGTGGGTAGACCATTCACTAGGTCAAATAGAAGGAGAGCTCATGAGCTTATTCAAGAGCATTTTGATAGGGTATTGGCAACATTGGATTGGTCTGATTCTTATCCTACAACTACATTGGATTGGCAACATTAGATAGCTGTCCCTATTTACACCCTGTCATGCTTCAAACTTCCTGACTCCTTACTACAGGAAATTCATGGTATTTTAGCTCGATTTTGGTGGGTCAAAAGGGAGAGGAACGAAAAAGTAGCTGGGTTAGTTGGGGGTATTGACGGAGGAAAAATGTCAGTAAAGATTTTCACAAAAATATCGCGTTGCAAGTATAGTCTAAACCGACAATTAAACCTCAATCAACATTTAATTTGTTTGTCACTAAAGCAAACCCAATAAAAATAAACCAAAGTATTTAAACCTCGAGTCGTCTATCAAGGAATTGCAGGGAATTGTTTTTACTATTGGTTATGGAAAAGTATCTTTTTGGATTTTGTAATAAGAGACAAGTAATATAAATAACAAGGAAATAAAATAACAACTAAGAAAAATCCTAACAAGGATTGAAAATTGGAATTTCTATCCTCATTATCATCATTAATTGTGATGGTAATTGCCTTTTACTTTCACTTAGTTAACCTCTAACAATGAAGGAAATTCAAGTGAGCAAAAATCAACTTAAGTTCACAAGTCCTAATCAAAGACTAGATTTAGTGGAAACTAAGCCAACTAGCAAGTCTCAATCACCAATCAAAAAAAGAATTCTGATAACTCAAGAGTCTCTAATTGATCAATCCAAGTTAAGAACATAAAAATCTAATTTAAAATCCAACCAAGCATTTTATCAAACACTTGGAAGGCATAACATAAAAACATGATAAAATCAACAAGGAATATTAAATCTAAACAACCAATTGTAAGCATCAATAACTAATAATAAAAGAGAGTAACAATAAACATGGAAAACATAAATTGCATTAACAAAATCAAATGTAATAAGAGCTTATAAACATAAAAATGGTAGAAAAGGGAAATCAACAAAAGAAGATAACTAAGGTACTAGAACAAATAAAAGTAGCAGAAAACCAAATTAAAGCAAAGTAGAAGTCTGAAATTGAGAAGAGCTAAACCTAAAAACTCTAAAACCTAAAGTTGTATGAATGAATGTTGAATGATCCCCCCCCTTCCAGCTCCACTCTGCAGCCTCTAATCTTCATTTTTGAGCTTGAAACTGGGCCAAAAACGGCCCAAAAACTGCCCCCCCAGCAAATTCTGATATTTGCAGCACATGACACTTTGTCACGTATACGCGTCACGTCACGCGTACGCGTCACTTGAAGCATGGAGCGATCACGCGCACACGTCGTCCACGCGTGCGCGTCAGCATCCATTTCTCAAATCTTTATTTACTTGTGTTCCTTCCACTTTTGCATGCTTCCTTTCTATCCTCCAAGCCATTCATGCCCTATAAACTCTGAAAATACTTAAAAACATATCACGGCATCGAATGGTAATAAAAGAAGATTAAAAATTAGTAATTTAAGGCCAAAGAAGCATGTTTTCAATCATAGCACAAAATTAGGAAGGAAAATGTAAAACATGCGAATTAAATGAATAAGTGTGAGAATAATGGATAAAATCCGCTCAATTCAAGATAAAATAAACCGTAAAATAGCGATTTATCAATCTCCCCACACTTAAACATTAGCATGTCCTCATGCTAAGCTCAAGAGAAACTATAAGAGAGTGAAGAGGAATGGTAGAATTTATGAAATGCAAACTATCTATATGAATGCAACTAAATACAAAATGCTTTTACCTACTTGGTATCTATCTATATATATAAGAATATATATGGTCAAAGTGAGTCAAATTTCCAAGAAATCATATTGCACAATCAATGGCTAAATCAATCATATCAAAACACATTCACAGTTGAATTGAGTTATTCAAAAGAGTTCACAAACTTGCAAGATAAGCAATGATCAAATATGGACATATGGAATTTAGCGGTCGAACCCTCACTGGATGTGTATATGCGCTCTAATCGCTCAAGTGTTTAGGGTTAAAACACTCAAATCTCCTCTAATCATACTTTCTAAAATTTTGTTCTTCATCTAACCAATCAACAAATATTTAGTGTACAAATGCAAATATCATGAGGGCTTTTCAAGGTTGTAATGGGGCTAAGGTAAGGGTGAGGATATATGTATGGCCAAGTGAGCTATCATTTGAATCTTTGACTAACATGAGTTCTCACCTAACACATGCACACACTCTATACAATTCTAAAATCAAGCTTAACCACCCAAAATCTCACTTTTGCATATTTTCACACACTCATGTATCAATTCTAATTCCATCACATACCCATTGATCTTTTTATTGAACTTAACATTGGGATAATTTTATCCCCTATTCATTTATTTCTTCTTCTTTTTTCTTTTTTTTTTCTTTTTTTCAATATGAAAGCATAATACATCAATACATATGGTTTCTATAATTTCACACGAGTATACACTCAAATTCTCAATATTTGTTAATAACAAGCAAAACACATTCTCATCAACCAAAGTTCTCACATTTCCCCACACTTAGTTGACACACACTCACTATCTTAAGCTAACCAAAGATTTAAATAGAACAATTAATTATTTTTTCGCTTAAGGCTAGTGATGTGGTAATATAAAGAACAAAAGTGGGTTAAAAAGGCTCAAAGTGGCAAACAAAGGTAGATGAAATGGTAGGCTATTTAGGATAAGTGAGCTATAATCAAATGATGGCCTCAATTACCTAAATGCATGAATATACACTAAATAATGGACATATAGAATGGAACAAACCAAAGATTACAATCATAGAGAAGTAAACACACAAGAATAAAAATCATGGTTAAATAATGTAACCATACAATTAGGCTAAAAAACTTACAGGTTGTGTGTTCTTAGCTCAAAAACCATATTCCAAACTATATATATACATCATGTAAGTTTCAAAAAGTTTCAACTCAAATCAATGTGAATCTTAATGCCCTTTTTAAGAAAAAGATACATTCCTTGAAAATTTCATCAATTTGACCGACATTTCTTACATATATCCTAAATGATATGATGTGATTGTGAAAAGTCAAAAAAAAAATCTTAGTTTGATCCTGTTTTCAACCAAGTCAATTTCTCATATGCAACGGGATAAACTAAGCTCAATTATGCGTATTTTTTCCAATCACAACTAATAAGCTAAAATACTATATATATATATATATATATATATATATATATATATATATATATATATATATATATATATATGTATATATTATCAAACTAAAAGGTGTAGATCAAACTAGAAATCTAAGGTATATACAAGCAAAAGTGCAAAGTGCAGAAATTGAAAAGTACTCAAGACAACTAATATATACAAGAATCCAAAAGTACAACAAAGTAGAAATGTAAATACTGAAAAGTAAAACAAAAATAAAAGCAAAAGTGTCTAAATGGTTCACCAAAATATAACTCTGCCGATGAAGGCGACCTCCCCATACTTAAATGACAGCATCGTCCTCGATGCTTCTCGATCAAGCTGGGTGAGAAGGATCATCGCCCACGGGTCCACTGTCAGCTGCAGGTGTCTGTGTCTGTGACTGTGTCAGCTGCTCTGGCTGAGTCTCCTCATGATGTGCACTCTCCTGCCGGTCCTCGTCCTCCTAGTCCTCCTCCTCCTCGTCAGAGTGCTTCGAGGATGTGTCAGGCTCAGAGGGGATGTCAGTACACCCAGAAGTTATAATCAGCTTCAGATGTGCATAGCGGCGCTTGTTGCGATGCTCCAACTGCTCATAGTGTCACTGATTGCGGCGCTCCATCTGATCAATGCGCTAAAAAGGGCACTGCACAAGGTAGTAAACTCGCTGAGAAGTGGATGATGATGCTGCTGAAGTAGGCAGTGCTGAAGGTGCTACTGAGGATGTGACCACCTCAGTAGGAGTAGTAGGTGGTGGTCTGTGGCCTAGAGGTCCGAACCGCTTGCCGTGCGGAATAACCTTCTTGCGGTCGGCAATCGGTGGTCTCTCATTCTGGGGCTCCCAGGGTACCTTAGTTCGAATAGCCATCTGAGTAATCACATACGGGAATGCCAGGGTGCCTCTGACATGTACTCGAGACATATACTTCCGGATTAGTCTTGGAAGGTACAGGTCCTTTCCTTCCAAGACATACCAGATAAGAAGGATCATAGCTGCTGGCACCTCTGACTCATGAGTACTAGGCATGACATAATTGCTCAGTATCTGTTGCCACAGCCTAGCTTCATCATTAAGATAATCAATCTTGATACCTCATGGAGTTTCCTTCGACTTTCCCATAGCCCACGGAACATCAGGATGAATGGCTATAGTACGCAGGACGGCATCCAAATCAAAACTCATAAATCAAATAGCTTCCTTGGCCTTCTGAAAACCATCTGTATCATTTTTTTTAGTCCGGAAGTGGAGGATATCTTGTATTGCCTCCTCTATGACCAAGATCTGCTTGCCCCTAAGCTGAACTGCATCAAGGGTCGTCCGATAATAGTTGGAATAGAACTCACGGACCCATGATGTGTTCACATCTGCCAGATCCCTATCCAGAAATACCCAATTTCTCTGTTCAATCTGATGTTCAGTATACTTCCTCAAATCGGTTGGTATTCTGAGCTTCTTTTCAAAGTAGAGTTTCCGTTTTGCCACAAATACCGAAAACCTGAGTTCACAGTAAAGATTGGCAAATTTGACTGAGTCGGAAGCAGGTACAAGTTGATCAGCCTTTTCTTGATCACTAAATTTCTTTTCACACCAAAATTCATCTGATAGAACAACGGATGACTGTCCTCTCTTTCTTTTACTGGAGTTGGCCTTAGCCTTGCCTTTCCCTTTCCTATCAGATATCCTGAAAAATAGAATTTCCAGGGTATAGATTATCAAATCAAAGCAGAGAAATAGAAAGGCAAACAATATACAAACAAGAAAAATATAAGAGGAATTGAAACTAAAAGTTTATATAAGACGGCTACAAAAGTAAAAAGGCACCAATAAGCACAACTTGAAAGAACCTCAAACAGAAAGGAACAAGACTGGGCCAAATTGAAATTTTATGAAATAACTTCAATGGTCAAGGAGAAGTTAAAATTGAAACAGGACCATGAAGAAGGAAACTTGGAACCTAACTTGAAAGAAAAATTAAACATAAAAGAGGTTCGAAATTCATTGGTCAACAAGGTTCTAATTGACACAGAAATCCGTCAACTAGTTCCTTGTTGTCTCCAATGATGTAATTTGAATAAAGGGAATTAAAGAAGAGCGGAAATGCCAACCAATCAATTCATGAATTGAATTTGGCAATAATCAAGTAGGACTAAAGTCAAAATGTGCCAAATTCAGTTCACAATTGGAAATTAATAGCATAAAGATTTCAGAAAAATTTGGCAGCATTCCGGCAGTAAATTGAACGTTCCCGGATTAAAAACAGCAGCAAAACAACAACTCATATGAATTCAGAGCAAGTCAGACAAATCAGCAACAATGAACAAAAGCAATGAATTTAGGCAGTGATAAACCCCTATTTTATGATTCATCTTGTGGTCAATTAAGTGTTTTTATCAATTCTTTACCCACTTATTCATATGAATTGCATGGTTTTACAATTCCTTCCTTATTTTATGATATATGAGAAAATATGTTTCCTATGCTTTAAAATTATTTACTTTAATTATCCTTTATTACCATTCGATGCCGTGATCTGTGTGTTAAGTAATTTTAGGCTTTATAGGGCAGGAATGGCTTAGAGGACAGAAAGGAAATATACAAAAATGGAAGGAAAGCACAAAAATGGAGTTTTGAAGAAAAGGCAACGACGCGTACGCGTGGACGACGCGGACGCGTGTCTAGCGCAAAATGGCAGCGACGCGCACGCATACCTTGAGCAGAACGCAAATGACGCGTACGCGTGACAAGGAAAAATTCCAAACCACACGAACACGTGACCCACGCGCACGCGTGATGAACGTCACGTGCAAAAAATTGTAGAAGTCGCCCCAGCGATTTTCGGACCCTTTTTCGGCCCAAATCCAAGCCAGAAACACAGAATATAAGCCAGAGAATGGAAGAATCAGTAACAACGATAGACACAACATTCATTATTCATAATTTTAGGTTTTAGATGTAGTTTTAGAGAGAGAGACTCTCTCCTCTCTCTTAGGATTTAGGATTAGGATTAGGATTTAGGATTTCTATTATGATTAGGCTACTTCTCTTCATTCACAGGTTCAATGTTCCTTTAATTTATTTTTTACTTTTATTTATTCTATTACTTTAATTGTTATTTATCTTTTCAATTTGGCTTATGAACTCCATGTTAGAGTTGATTTCTTTATTTAATATAATTTGAGGTATTTCGGACTTATAATTGCTTTCTTTAATTTATGTTATTGATGCTTCTAATTAATCCAAATTATTTTCATTCAAGTATATTTTCTTCCCTTTTGGCTTTGGTTGAGTAATTGGTGACACCTGAGTTATCAAACTCAGCAGTTGATTAAGAGTTTGAAACTGCTGATTGACTTGGATTCCTCTAAAGCTAGTCTTTCCATAGGAGTTGACTAGGACTTGAGGAATCAAGTTGATTAATCCACTTGACTTTCCTTTATTTAGTAAGGGTTAACTAAGTGGGAGCAATAAACAATTCTCATCACACCTGATAAGGATAACTAGGATGGGATTTCCAGTTTTCATACCTTACCAAGAGTTTTCTTTATAATTATTAATTTATTTTTCTTGCTATTTAAATTACTGGTTCCCTATTTCAAAAACCCAAAACAAAAATATACAATTTCATAACCAATCATAAACACACCTCCCAGCAATTCCTTGAGAAGACGACCCGAGGTTTAAATACTTCGGTTATAAATTTTATTGGGTTTGCTTAAGTGACAACCAAATTTTTTGTACGAAAAGATTTTTTGTTAGTTTAGAAACTATACTTACAACGCGATTATTTTTATAAAATTCATTACTAGCGAAGAACCCGATCATCAGGCAGCATTCTTTCTTTTGAATTCAACAGCCATTCCACAAGTAAGCAAGATGAATTCAGATAAATTCACGTAATTGAATCCGACAATCAAGTTCAAAATTAAACAAGAACACAGCAGCAATAGCAACTTAGAATCAGACATTAAGCAAAATCGTCATCACTGCAAACAATCCATAAATTGCTTATATCAAATAACAATCATCAGCAAGAGGAAAACAGCAAGAACAACTATGCAGCAGCATCAACAAACCAAATTAACACAAGGACAAGTCATCCGGCAACAAACAAACCAATTACAAAAAGAAAAGCATCCATTTCCAAACAGCAGCAGCAATCAAGATAAGCCTAAAGAAATCCACTAACTAAGCCAAATAGCATAAACAACAAGAATTCAAACCTAAATTCACTACAAAATCAATTAACTACCTAACCACCTATAATCTACTAACATGCATTTCTAACTAAATTATAAGCTAAACAAAATTTAACTAGTAGTAAATGACTGAAACAGAACTCAATTAAAGAAAAACGTGAACCTGGAAAGCAGAATTGGGACAGAGGACGAGAAGGGACAAGAGAAGGGGAAATGGAAGCAGAAGGATGCCGGCTGCAACAGTGGCGCAGTGGCTGGCCGCGGCGGTCACTGGTGGTGGCAGGAAGAGGAAGATGGAGCGAGAGAGGAGAAGAGGAAGAAAGAGGGATGAAGGGTGAGAACGGGGTTATGGAGCTGAGTACTGGTGGCAATGGGGTTCCGTGAGTTTGAAGAAGAAAGGAGGAGAACATTGGAGGGAAGAAGGTGGAAAATGGGACGCAAATAGGGTTCACGCGTTAGGGGTGTTATCGCATTTAAATCCACGCGTACGCGTGGATCACGCTTGAGCGTGGAAGAGAGAAATAGGCATCGACGCGTACGCGTCAGCGACTCGAACGCGTGAAGTGAGAGAAATGAGGATGACGCGTACGCGTGAAGCACGTGTACGCGTGGATGAAAATTGGGCGAAACGCACAGTTTCAGCATACTTGGCGCACAACTCTTTTTTCAATTTGTACTGGGGCAGCATTTACATATAACGCGTACGCGTCTGGGACGCGCACGCGCGGATGGGATTATATGCTTGGCACCCCAGCCGCACGATTCCAGCGTAACTCTCTGTTCAATATACTAGAGAGCGAAATTAGCATCGACGCGTACGCATCGGTCACGGGTACGCGTGACAGGCCCCTTTTTTAACGTTTATTCAGAAATAACAGGCTACCAAAGCAGTGCCAAACATGATTAAGCAAGTGAAACCATAATTTAAACTAAATAAACATAACTAAAAATGAAAATTTAACTTATTACCAATGTAAACAAAAGAGAAAATAGGAAGAATATACCATGGTGGGGTGTCTCCCACCTAGCACTTTTAGTTAAAGTCCTTAAGTTGGACATTTGGTGAGCTCCTTGTCATGGTGGCTTGTGCTTGAACTCATCTTGAAACTTCCACCAATGCTTGGACTTCCAATAAGCTCCAACATTTCCAAGTGAATTCACCAAGCCTTGATGAAGTTCTTCACAAGCTTTGATCTTCCAAAGTTGATCCTCTTGTATGCCAGGATCTTAAATCTTGTTTCTACACTTGTCTTTAAGTGGATCATCATTGTTCCAACCAGGTGGCAAGCAATCTGAATTCTCAACGAAGTACCAAACTCTTCTCTTAGACCCAACCAATTGATCACTAGTCCAACCGTTGCATCTAGCTCTTGAAATCTCAACCTTAATGATGAGCGGATATTTTATACGCTTTTGGGGTTAATTTCATGTAGTTTTTAGTATATTTTAGTTAGTTTTTAGTATATTTTCATTAGTTTCTAGGCAAAATTCATATTTTTGGACTTTACTATGAGTTTGTGTATTTTTCTGTAATTTCAGGTATTTTCTGGCTGAAATTGAGGGAGCTGAGCAAAAATCTGATTCAGGCTGAAAAAGGACTGCTGATGCTGTTGGATTCTGACCTCCCTACACTTGGAATGGATTTTTCTGAGCTAAAGGAGTCCAATTGGTTCACTCTCAATTCCGTTGGAAAGTAGACATCTAGGGCTTTCCAGCAATATATAATAGTCTATACTTTACTCAAGGATAGATGACATAAACTGGCGTTCAACGCCAGTTCCATGTTGCATTCTGGCGTTTAACGCCAGAAACAAGTTACAAGTTGGAGTTGAACGCCAGAAACAGGTTACAACCTGGCGTTCAACTCTGGAAACAGCCTAGGCACGTGTAAAGCTTAAGTCTCAGCCCCAGCACACACCAAGTGGGCCCCAGAAGTGGATTTCTGCACTATCTATCTTAGTTTACTCATTTTCTGTAAATCTAGGTTACTAGTTTAGTATTTAAACAACTTTTAGAGATTTGTTTTGTACCTCATGACATTTTAGATATGAACTTTGTACTCTTTGACGGCATGAGTCTCTAAACTCCATTGTTGGGGGTGAGGAGCTCTGCTGTGTCTCGATGAATTAATGCAATTATTTCTGTTTTCTATTCAAACACGCTTGTTTCTATCTAAGATGTTCATTCGCACTTCAATATGATGGATGTGATGATTCGTGACACTCATCATCATCCTCAATCTATGAACGCGTGCCTAACAACCACCTCCGTTCTACCTTCGATTTAATGAATATCTCTTGGATTCCTTAATCAGAATCTTCGTGGTATAAGCTAGAATCTATTGGCAGCATTCTTGAGAATCCAAAAAGTCTAAACCTTGTCTGTGGTATTCTGAGTAGGATTCAGGGATTGAATGACTATGACGAGCTTCAAACTCACAAGGGTTGGGCGTAGTGACAGATGCAAAAGGACCAATGGATCCTATTCCAGCATGAGTGAGAACCGACAGATGATTAGCCGTGCGGTGACAGCGCACCTAGACCATTTTCACTGAGAGGACGGATGGTAGCCATTGACAACGGTGATCCACCAACATACAGCTTGCCATGGGAGGAACCTTGCGTGCGTGAAGAAGAAGACAGGGAGAAAGCAGAGATTCAGAAGACAAAGCATCTCCAAAACTCCAACATATTCTCCATTACTGCAGAACAAGTATTTATTCCATGCTCTTTTATTTTTCGCAATTCAAACTGATAAATATAGTTGATATCCTGACTAAGAGTTACAAGATAACCATAGATTACTTCAAGCCAACAATCTCCGTGGGATTCGACCCTTACTCACGTAAGGTATTACTTGGACGACCCAGTGCACTTGCTGGTTAGTGGTACGAGTTGTGAAAAGTGTGATTCACAATTCGTGCACCAAGTTTTTGGTGCCGTTGCCGGGGATTGTTCGAGTTTGGACAACTGACGGTTTATTTTGTTACTTAGATTAGGAAAAATTTTTCTTTTTGGTTTAGAGTCTTCTATTATTGTTCTTGGTTGAATTTTTTTTTTAATCCTTATTTTCTCTTTTTAATTGTTTTCGAAAATTTTTATATGCTAAAAATTGAGTTTTTCTGTTTGAGTTTAGTTTCATATTTGAAGTTTGGTGTCAATTGCATATTTTTATTTTCTTTTAATTTTCGAATTTGTGTTCATTGTTCTTTCTTAATCTTCAAGTTATTCTTGTTTATTTTCCTTGTTTGATCTTTAGTTTTTCTTGTTCTGTGTCTTTTCTTGTTTTTCTTGTGCTTTTTCAAAATATCAGTTTTCAAAAAATCTTTATTTATTAAATACTTTATTAAAACACATTAAATATATAGCTCAATTGGCTAGAGCGTTGTGCTTATGTTCTTGGTAATTGGCTATCTTCTTTTTAAAACCTTTTCAAAAATAATTTTTCTTTGAATAAATCTTGTGCCAAACTTTAAGTTTGGTGTTTTCTTGTTGATTTTTCTTTAGTTTTCGAAAATTTTATTTTGATTTTCTAAAAATTTTAAGTTTGGTGTTCTATCTTCATGTTCTTGTTGTTCTTTTGAGTCTTTAAAGTATTCTTGAGTCTTCCTTGTATTTTGATCTTAAAATTTTTAAGTTTGGTGTTCCTTGGTGTTTTCCTCCAAAATTTTCGAAAATAAGGAACATTAGATCTAAAAATTTTAAGTTGTGTGTCTTTTGTGTGTTTTTCTCTTTCATCATAAAATTAAAAAATAAAAAAATATCTTTTCTCTCTATTTTAAAGTGAATTTTCAAAAATTGCTTTTAAAATTCATATTTCTATTTCAAAATTTAAAATCTTTTTCAAAAATCATATCCAAAGTTTTTCAAATCTCCTTAATTAAGTAATTATTTTAGTTTTAAATTTTTTATTCTTAATTTTCGAAATCTATATTTAATTTCTAGTTATTTTATTTTATTTTTTTATTCGTTCTCTTTTTTATAAAATAAAAGTAAAAATATATTTTAATTGCAATTCACATCAATTTTCTTTTCTCCATCATGGACCTAAGTGGAAATGAACAGTCCAAGAGGACTCTGGGGTCATATGCTAACCCCACTACTGCTTCATATGGGAGCAGTATCTGTATACCCTCCATTGGAGTCAGTAGCTTTGAGTTGAATCCTCAGCTCATTATCATGGTGCAGCAAAGTTGCCAGTATTCCGGTCTTCCACAGGAAGAACCTACAGAATTTCTGGCAAATTTTTTACAAATTGCTGATACAGTACATGATAAGGAAGTAGATCAGGATGTCTACAGATTATTACTGTTTCCATTTGCTGTAAAAGACCAAGCTAAGAGGTGGTTAAATAACCAACCTAAGGCTAGCATAAGGACATGGAAATAGCTGTCAGAAAAATTCCTGAATCAATACTTCCCTCCAAAACGGATGACACAGCTAAGGCTGGACATCCAAGGCTTTAAACAAGGAGATAATGAATCTCTTTATGATGCCTGGGAGAGATACAGAGAGATGCTAAGAAAATGTCCCTCTGAAATGTTTTCAGAATGGGTGCAGTTAGACATCTTCTATTATGGGCTTACAGAGAAAGCTCAAATTTCTCTAGATCACTCAGCTGGTGGATCTATACACATGAGAAAGACAATTGAAGAGGCTCAAGAGTTTATTGATACAGTTGCCAGAAATCAACATCTGTACCTAAGCAGTGAATGTTCCATGAAAGAAGAGGCTAAAACAGTAACTGCTGGACTCAGTCCTATAGAACAATTTACTGAATTCAATCAGCAATTGGACTTTCTAACAAAACAGCTGGCCGAATTCAAGAAGATACTACAAGACACGAGAATGCCTAATATAAATATGGAAGTACAGTTGAGGCAAACAGAACATCAGTTATCAAAACAAATAACAGAAGAATGTCAAGCAGTTCAATTAAGAAGTGGGAAAACATTAAATACCTCACTTCAAGGCAATAGGAAGCCAAGAAATGAGCAAAATATCATCCAAAATCCCTTTGAGTACAGTAAGAGCCCAGAGAGGAATGATTCTGGCACTCAGACGCCAGAAAAGGATGGAGAGCTGGCGTTAAACGCCTAACCCATGCTCAGTTCTGGCGTTCAAACGCCACAAACAAGCAAGGAGTTGGCGTTAAACACCCAAAGGAAGCTCAGTTCTGGCGTTCAAACGCCAAGAACAGGTAAGGAGTTGGCGTCCAACGCCAATCCAGCTTCCACCCCTGGCATTCAAATGCCAGTGAGGGATCAGACACACACAAGTACTGATAACAACCCCTCTAAAAAGGCTTCCCCAACCACCTCTGTAGGGAATAAACCTACAGCAACCAAGGTTGAGGAATACAAAGACAAGATGCCTTATCCTCAAAAACTCCGCCAAGAGGAGCAGGATAAGCAATTTGCTCGCTTTGCAGACTATCTCAGGACTCTTGAGATAAAGATTCTGTTTGCAGAGGCACTTGAGCAAATACCTTCTTATGCCAAGTTCATGAAAGAGATCTTGAGTCATAAGAAGGATTGGAGAGAAACTGAAAGAGTTCTCCTCACTGAAGAATGCAGTGCAGTCATTCTGAAAAGCTTCCCAGAAAAGCTTAAAGATCCCGGGAGCTTCGTGATACCATGCACATTAGAAGGTAATTGCACCAAGACAGCTTTATGTGATCTTGGGGCAAGTATCAACCTAATACCTGAATCCACTATCAGAAAGCTTGGTTTGACTGAAGAAGTCAAACCAACCCGGATATGTCTCCAACTTGCTGATGGCTCCATTAAATACCCATCAGGCGTGATTGAAGACATGATTGTCAGGGTTGGGCCATTCGCCTTTCCCACTGACTTTGTGGTGCTGGAAATGGAAGAGCACAAGAGTGCTACTCTCATTCTAGGAAGACCTTTCCTAGCAACTGGACGAACTCTCATTGATGTCCAAAAGGAGGAAGTAACCCTGAGGGTCAATGAAGATGAGTTCAAGTTAAATGCTGTCAAAGCCATGCAGCATCCAGACACACCCAAAGACTGCATGAAAGTTGATCTTATTGACTCTTTGGTAGAGGAGGTCAACATGGCTGAGAGTCTCGAATCAGAGCTGGAAGACATCTTCAAAGATGTTCAGCCTGATATGGAGGATTCAGAGGAATTGAAAGAACCTCTGAAACTTCCTCAGGAAGAGGAAACACCTCCTAAACCCGAGCTCAAACCATTACCACCATCCCTGAAATATGCATTTCTGGGAGAAAGTGACACTTTTCCAGTGATCATAAGCTCTGCTTTAAATCTACTGGAAGAGGAAGCACTAATTCAAGTGCTAAGGACACACAAGACAGCTCTTGGGTGGTCCATAAGTGACCTTAAGGGCATAAGCCCAGCTAGATGCATGCACAAAATCCTATTGGAGGATGATGCTAAGCCAGTGGTTCAACCACAGAGGCGGCTGAATCCAGCCATAAAGGAAGTGGTGCAGAAAGAGGTCACCAAATTACTGGAGGCTGGGATTATTTATCCTATTTCTGATAGCCCCTGGGTGAGCCCTGTTTAAGTCATTCTCAAGAAGGGAGGCATGACAGTGGTTCATAATGAAAAAAATGAACTGGTTCCTACAAGAACAGTTACAGGGTGGCGCATGTGTATTGACTACAGAAGGCTCAATACAGCCACCAGAAAGGATCATTTTCCTTTACCATTCATAGACCAGATGCTAGAGAGACTAGCAGGTCATGAATATTACTGCTTTTTGGATGGCTATTCAGGTTACAACCAAATTGCAGTAGATCCTCAGGACCAAGAGAAAACAGCATTCACATGTCCTTCTGGAGTATTTGCTTACAGAAGAATACCTTTTGGTCTGTGTAATGCACCTGCAACCTTTCAGAGGTGCATGCTCTCTATCTTCTCTGATATGGTAGAGAAGTTTCTGGAAGTCTTCATGGATGACTTTTCAGTATTTGGAGACTCATTCAGCTCCTGCCTTGACCATTTAGCACTTGTTCTGAAAAGATGCCAAGAGACCAACCTAGTTTTAAACTGGGAAAAATGTCACTTTATGGTGACTGAAGGAATTGTCCTTGGGCATAAAATTTCAAACAAGGGAATAGAGGTGGATCAAGCTAAAGTGGAAGTAATTGAAAAATTATCACCACCTGCTAATGTTAAGGCAATCAGAAGTTTTTCTGGGGCATGCAGCATTCTACAAGAGGTTTATAAAGGATTTTTCAAAAATTGCAAAACCCCTGAGCAATCTGCTAGCTGCTGACACGCCATTTGTGTTTGACATAGAGTGTCTGCAAGCGTTCGAGACTCTGAAAGCTAAGCTGATCACAGCACCAGTTATTTCTGCACCAGACTGGACTTTACCATTTGAACTAATGTGTGATGCCAGTGACCACGCCATTGGTGCAGTACTGGGGCAGAGGCATGACAAGCTTCTGCATGTCATTTATTATGCTAGCCGTGTTTTAAATGATGCCCAGAAAAATTACACAACCACAGAAAAAGAATTGCTTGTAGTGGTTTATGCCATTGACAAGTTTAGATCATACTTAGGAGGATCAAAAGTGATTGTGTACACTGACCATGCTGCTCTTAAATATCTACTCACAAAGCAGGATTCAAAACCCAGGCTCATCAGATGGGTGTTGCTTCTGCAAGAGTTTGATATAGAAATAAGAGACAGAAAAGGGACAGAGAACCAAGTGGCTGATCATCTGTCCCGGATAGAACCAGTAGAAGGGGAGTTTCCCCCCTCTATTGAGATCTCTGAGACCTTTCTGGATGAGCATTTGTTTGCCATTCAGGAAACACCATGGTTTGCAGACATTGCAAACTATAAAGCTGCAAAGTTCATACCCAAGGAGTACAGCAGGCAACAAAAGAAAAAATTAATTACTGATGCAAAGTACTACTTGTGGGATGAACCCTATCTCTTTAGGAGATGTGCAGACGGAATAATCCGTAGGTGTGTGCCTTGAGAAGAAGCATAGAAGATCTTATGGCATTGCCATGGATCACAATATGGAGGCCATTTCGGAGGTGAGCGAATAGCCACCAAGGTCCTCCAATGTGGCTTCTACTGGCCTACACTCTATAGGGATTCCTGAGAGTTTGTACGTAACTGTGACAGTTACCAAAGAGCTGGTAATCTGCCTCATGGTTACGCCATGCCTCAACAAGGAATCTTAGAGATTGAGTTGTTTGATGTATGGGGAATTGACTTCATGGGACCTTTCCCACCATCATACTCAAACACTTATATTCTGGTGGCAGTCGACTATGTATCAAAATGGGTACAGGTTGTTGCCACACCCACCAATGATACTAAAATAGTGCTGAAGTTCCTCCAAAAACACATCTTCAGCAGGTTTGGTGTCCCTAGAGTACTAATCAGTGATGGGACACTCACTTCTGCAACAAACAGCTTTACTCTGCCATAGTCCGGTATGGGATTCGCCACAAGGTGGCGACTCCATATCATCCACAGACAAATGGGCAAGCTGAAGTTTCTAACAGAGAACTAAAAAGAATCCTGGAACAGACTGTAAGTACCCGTAGAAGGGATTGGGCAAGAAGCTTGGATGATGCTCTGTGGGCTTACAAAACAGCATTCAAGACCCCTATAGGGACTTCTCCATACCAGCTTGTGTATGATAAGGCATGTCATCTGCCTGTGGAACTGGAACATAAGGCCTACTGGGCAACTAGATTCCTAAACTTTGATGCCAAATTAGCTGGAGAAAAAAGATTGCTCCAGCTGAATGAGCTAGAGGAATTCAGACTCACTGCTTTCGAAAATGCCAAGCTTTATAAAGAGAAATAAAAAAGGTGGCATGACAGAAAGCTGTCTTCTAGAATCTTTGAACCAGGACAGAAGGTTCTGCTGTTCAACTCTAGGCTCAGGCTATTCCCTGGGAAATTGAAATCCCAGTGGAGGGGACCATATGTGATTACAAGTGTGTCACCATATGGCTATGTGGAGCTTCAAGACATTGATTCTAATAAGAAGTTCATTGTTAATGGACAAAGAATCAAACATTATCTTGAAGGCAATGTTGAGCAAGAATGCTCAAAGCTAAGGCTAGATTAAAAAGCTCAGCAAGGTCCAGCTAAAGACAATAAAGAAGCGCTTGCTGGGAGGCAACCCAGCCATTAGCAAAACTCTTTCTGTTATTTTATTTTATTCTATTCTTCAGTTTATTTATTTTTAAAGCATATAAGGTCAATATTAACAAGGTAAATAATCAATTGCATAAGTTCACAGGGCTACAGAAGGATTCAGAGCACAAAACAGAAAAAAGGAGCTCACTGGCAAGAAAATGCCAGTAAGAGGCACAATTGGGCGTTAAACGCCCAAAAGGAGCATCTACTGGGCGTTTAACGCCAGTAGAGATAGCCATCTGGGCGTTAAACGCCAGAAAGAAGCAACTTCTGGGCGTTTAACGCCAGATTTATAGCATCCTGGGCGTTCAGAAAAATGCCCAGTGACAAAGGAGTTTCTGGCGTTTAACGCCAGCTGGAAGCAACAGCTGGGCGTTAAACGCCCAAACCAAGCACTAAGTGGGCGTTAAACGCCCAAAACATGCAGCAGTTGGGCGTTTAACGCCAGGATTGTGGGGGAGTAGGCAATTTCGTTTTCAATTCAAATTTTTTCCATTTTTTATGTTTCAATTCATAATTTTCTGCACAAACATGTTACAAATCCTAATTTTTCAAATCCTTTTTCAAAAGATATCAAATGTATCTTAATTTATAAACCCTTTTTTCCTCTTCAAATTATTTTCAAATCCTTTTTCAAAACAAATCTATCTCTTTTCCTTCTAAAATCTTTTCAACTCATCAATATCTTTTTCAAATCTTCACAACATCTTTTTCAAAATTTAGATTTATCTTTTTCAAATATCTTTCATATCTTTTCAATTTTAAATTACATCTTTTCCTATCACACTTATCTTTTCCAAATCACTTTTTCTATCATATCTTTTTCAACCAATTTTCGAAACCTACCCCCCTTCCCTTTAAATGTTCGTTCGGCCTCTCCCCCTTTCCTCCACAATTCGAACTTGGCTCTCCTCATATCCCTCTCCTCTCTTTTCTTTTGCTTGAGGACAAGCAAAACTCTAAATTTGGTGTGTTTATCCGTGATCACTAAGCTAATACCCACTAAGATCATGGCTCCTAAGGAAAAACAAACCGACTCAAGAGGCAAGAAAGAGAATATTCCAAAACCACTTTGGAATCAAGGGAAGTTCATAACTAAAGAACATTCAGACCATTTTTACAAAATAATGAGTCTAAGGTCAGTGATCCCGGAAGTTAAATTTGATCTGAAAGAAGACGAATATCTGGAGATCCAAGAGCAAATTCGAAACAGGAGCTGGGAAGTCCTAGCTAATCCTGAAATAAAGGTGGGAAGAAACATGGTTCAGGAATTCTATGCTAATCTAAGGCAGACGGACAGGCAGAGGATAGCTGGAACCGCATTCTATGACTATAGAACTTTAGTCAGAGGGAAGATTGTTCACACCCACCTTGACAAAATAAGGGAGATCTTCAAGCTGCCTCAACTGCAAGATGACCCAGGCTCCTTTAATAGGAGAATGATGAGATCAAACCTGGGCTTGGATAAAATCCTAGAGGACATATGCCTCCCTGGAGCCAAATGGACAACCAACACAAAGGGTGTCCCGAACCAACTCAAGAGAGGAGATCTCAAACCAGTCGCCAGAGGCTGGCTGGACTTCATTGGGCGCTCTATACTGCCCACTAGCAACCGCTCTGAAATCACCATCAGAAGAGCAGTGATGATTCATTGCATTATGCTGGAAAAAGAAGTGGAAGTTCATCAGCTGATTGCTTGTGAGCTTTACAAAATTGCAAACAAGAACTCCAAAGATGCCAAATTGGCCTATCCAAGCTTAGTCTCTCTGTTATGTAAGGATGTTGGGATAAAAATGAGAGTAGATAAGTATATCTCAGTTGAGCAACCAATCACCAAAAAGTCTATGGAAGGACAACAAGTGCAGGACGACCCCATCAAGAGAAAAGCACAGGAGTTCCTCCCGAAAATTCTTCAAATTGAATACTGGGAGCACCTAGAAGCATCTATCACCAAGTTGCAAGAAGTTGTGGATCAACTGAAGGAAGAACAGCAAAATCAAAACAGCATGCTCTGCAAACTGCTTAGAGAACAAGAAGAGCAAGGGCGTGAACTGAAGGAATTAAAGCGTCAGAAACTATCTCTTGAAGGGCCAAGCACTTCACAGACTAAAGAGGCATCCACCTCCCAAATTCAAGGTTGTTGAGTTCTAATCTTAGCCTTAACTCTGTGATAATTGTTCTTATTTGAGTTTTACCTTAGAAGTTATATATGAGTAGTAGTAATTAGTATCTATATTTTGATTTTATCTCCAATTAAGCTATAGTTTATTTTTCTCATCATCATTAAACATGAATAAAATAGCAGATTTTCTTTAGAATAAGGAGGCAATATTTTTTTGAGTTTTTAATAAGGAAAATTCTAATTATTTACATGTGGTGGCAATGCTTTTTGTCTTCTGAATGAATGCTTGAACAGTGCATATGTCTTTTGAATTTGATGTTTATGAATGTTAAATATGTTGGCTCTTGAGAGAATGATGGAAAAGGAGAAATGTTATTTGATAATCTGAAAAATCATAAAAATGATTCTTGAAGCAAGAAAAAGCAGTGAATACAAAAGCTTGCAGGAAAAAAAAGAGAAAAAGAAAAAGCAAGCAGAAAAAGCCAATAGCCCTTAAAACCAAAAGGCAAGGGTAATAAAAAGGATCCAAGACTTTGAGCATCAGTGGATAGGAGGGCCTAAAGGAATCAAATTCTGGCCTAAGTGGCTAAACTAAGCTGTCCCTAACCATGTGCTTGTGGCATGAAGGTGTCAAGTGAAAACTTGAGACTGAGCGGTTAAAGTCAAGGTCCAAAGCAAAAAGAAGAGTGTGCTTAAGAACCATGGACACCTCTAATTGGGGACTTTAGCAAAGTTGAGTCACAATCTGAAAAGGTTCACCCAATTAGGTGTCTGTGGCATTTATGTATCCGGTGGTAATACTGGAAACAAAGTGCTTAGGGCCACGGCCAAGACTCATAAAGTAGCTGTGTTCAAGAATCAACATACTGAACTAGGAGAATCAATAACACTATATGAATTCTAAGTTCCTATAGATACCAATCATTCTAAGCTTCAATGGATAAAGTGAGATGCCAAAACTGTTCGGAAGCAAAAAGCTACTAGTCCCGCTCATCTAATTAGAATCTGAGCTTCACTCAAAACTCTGAGATATTATTGCTTCTTGAGTTATTTGTATTCTATTTTATTTGTCTAGTTGCTTGGGGACAAGCAACAGTTTAAGTTTGGTGTTGTGATGAGCGGATATTTTATACGCTTTTTGGGGTTAATTTCATGTATTTTTAGTATATTTTAGTTAGTTTTTAGTATATTTTCATTAGTTTCTAGGCAAAATTCATATTTCTGGACTTTACTATGAGTTTGTGTGTTTTTCTGTAATTTCAGATATTTTCTAGCTGAAATTGAGGGAGCTGAGGAAAAATCTGATTCAGGCTGAAAAAGGACTGTTGATGCTGTTGGATTCTGACCTCCCTGCACTCGGAATAAATTTTTTGGAGCTACAGAAGTCCAATTGGTGCGCTCTCAAATGCGTTGGAAAGTAGACATCCAGGGCTTTCCATCAATATATAATAGTCCATACTTTACTCAAGGATAGATGACGTAAACTAGCATTCAACGCCACTTCCATGTTGCATTCTGGCGTTTAACGCCAGAAACAAGTTACAAGTTGGAGTTGAACGCCAGAAACAGGTTACAATCTGGCGTTCAACTCTGGAAACAGCCTAGGCACGTGTAAAGCTCAAGTCTCAGCCCCAGCACACACCAAGTAGGCCCCAGAAGTAGATTTCTGCACTATCTATCTTAGTTTACTCATTTTCTGTAAACCTAGGTTACTAGTTTAGTATTTAAACAACTTTTAGAGATTTATTTTGTACCTCATGACATTTTAGATCTGAACTTTGTACTCTTTGACGGCATGAGTCTCTAAACTCCATTGTTGGGGGTGAGGAGCTCTGCTGTGTCTCGATGAATTAATGCAATTATTTCTGTTTTCTATTCAAACACGCTTGTTTCTATCTAAGATGTTCATTCGCACTTCAATATGATGGATGTGATGATTTGTGACACTCATCATCATCCTCAATCTATGAACGCGTGCCTGACAACTACCTCCGTTCTACCTTCGATTTAATGAATATCTCTTGGATTCCTTAATCAGAATCTTCGTGGTATAAGCTAGAATCTCTTGACAGCATTCTTGAGAATCCGGAAAGTCTAAACCTTGTCTGTGGTATTCCGAGTAGGATTCAGGGATTGAATGACTGTGACGAGCTTCAAACTCACAAGGGTTGGGCGTAGTGACAGACGCAAAAGGACCAATGGATCCTATTCCAATATGAGTGATAACCGACAGATGATTAGCCGTGCGGTGACAGCGCACCTGGACCATTTTCACTGAGAGGACGGATGGTAGCCATTGACAACGATGATCCACCAACATACATCTTGCCATGGGAGGAACCTTGCGTGTGTGAAGAAGAAGACAGGAGGAAAGCAGAGATTCAGAAGACAAAGCATCTCCAAAACTCCAACATATTCTCCATTACTGCAGAACAAGTATTTATTCCATGCTCTTTTATTTTTCGCAATTCAAACTGATAAATATAGTTGATATCCTGACTAAGAGCTACAAGATAACCATAGATTGCTTCAAGCCAACAATCTCCGTGGGATTCGACCCTTACTCACGTAAGGTATTACTTGGACGACCCAGTGCACTTGCTGGTTAGTGATACGAGTTGTGAAAAGTGTGATTCACAATTCGTGCACCACTTAATGAGTCTTGATTTGCAACTCCAACCACTAAACATCATTCTCTTATGCTTAATTCCACAAAGCTTCCTAAGTTGACCATCTGTTTCAAGCATACCATACTCAAGTGGGATAATAAAGCTAATAGAGATAAGTTTTACCCACTCAAATGAAGGAGTAAACTGCAACCTAGGTAGAGAAGTCTCCAACGATCTTGACCAAACATATTCCACTCCCGTTCATCCTTTTCGAAGGACTTCCACCTTTTGAAGAGATTCTTCACCTTCAATCTCTTCCTCACCGGATTCATCCAACTCTTCTCCGTCACTGAAGTCATAAATATGAGGTTGAGATAAATCCACCTCAATGTTTCTTTCAATTTCATCGGGAGAAGGCTCTTCTAACTCAAGGATTTCACTTGTGGATGCAAATTCATGACTAGGATGGCTTGATTCATGATCATCATCACCAAGGGAACTTGCTTCTTGATCTATTCCATCCAATTCTTCATAGGGAATATGCCTTGGAGGTTGTGCACTACCCCCCCCCTCAACATCAAATGCAAGCTTCTTGGAGGAATACTCTACAACTCTAGATTCCCATGGAGGTTCAGCATCTCCTAAGTCTTCAACCATTTCTTCCTCTTCAACAATTACGGCTTCCTTCAATTGTTCCAATACAAAGCCACATTCCTCATTGTCCACTGGAATTTCTAACTTCTCCTTCATGCTACGCTCCTCATTAGATTCTCCACATGTAGCCATTGGAGTGCCTTGAGTATTGACGTGCAGTGACGCTAAATTATCTACTACCTCAGTCAAAATAGCTATGAACTCTAACGTCGTCCGTTGCATCTCTCTTTGTTCTTGAAGAAGAACACCAAGAGTGTCATCCATTGGAGATTGGAGTGGGTATGATGGTTCATTACTTGGGAGGAAGGGTTCATGATAGGAGGGTGGTTCATCATGAT
Organism: Arachis ipaensis; assembly: GCF_059453495.1. Lineage (NCBI taxonomy): Eukaryota > Viridiplantae > Streptophyta > Magnoliopsida > Fabales > Fabaceae > Arachis > Arachis ipaensis. The sequence goes on from NC_142436.1 coordinate 26,794,814, forward strand.
AAGGATGTGGCGGTTCAACACTCTCTATCTTTTCCACTTGTTTCACAACATACTTCAATCCCTGGTTCTCAATTTGAAATTTGTTAGCCATGAGGGTTTCGTGTGCTTTTCGGCTTTCCTCTTGCTCCATTTGATGGATGGTTGCTTGAAGTTGATCCATTGCTTCCTTGAAATGATCATGTGGCTCTTGTTCCGCTTGGCTAACATAATTAGGATCATATTGTGGTTGAAAGCTTGCATTCATTGGAGGTGGTGTATATTGAGGTGGTGGTTCTTAAGAGTAAATATGTTGGAATTGGGGAGGCTCTATGTATGGTTCATACGAATCATAAGGTGGTTGGTATGGTGGATATGGGTTAGGGTCGTATGAAGGTGTTTGGTAAAATGGGGCTTATGAGTATGGTGGTTCAAAGCTATATTGAAGAGGGGGTTCATAGGTATATGGTGGTGGTTGTTGATTGTCACGAAGAGGTCCACCATAACCATTGTCTTGATATGCATCATGGAATGGTTGTTGCTCATAGTGCATTGGAGGAGGTTGTTGCCAAGAGGGTTGATCAAATCCTTGTGGCTCCTCCCAACTTTGATTATCCCATCCTTGATGCAAGCCTTCATTGTAATCTCCATTTCCTACAACATAATTGTAACCACACTCATAGCCAAAGGAGTGAGAATTCATACAAGCAAGAGAAAATAAAAATAAAAACTAATAAGAACTAATGAAAATAAACTCCTAACACTAGAAACAACTAACAAAGGAATGAAAGGCAAATAAATTCACAATATTCACAATAACCAATAATAAGGTACACATTTGCAATTCCTCGGCAATGGCGCCAAAAATTTGACGGAGGAAAAATATCGGTAAAGATTTTCACAAAAATATCGCGTTGCAAGTATAGTCTAAACCGACAATTAAACCTCAATCAATATTTAATTTATTTATCACTAAAGCAAACCCAATAAAAATAAACCGAATTATTTAAACCTCGAGTCGTCTCTCAAGGAATTGCAGGGAAGTGTTTTTACTATTGGTTATGGAAAAGTGTCTTTTTGGGTTTTGTAATAAGAGACAAGTAATATAAATAACAAGGAAATAAAATAACAACTAAGAAAAGTCCTAACAAGGATTGAGAATTGGAATTCCTATCCTCATTATCATCATCAATTGTGATGGTAATTGCCTTTCGCTTTCACTTAGTTAACCTCTAACAATGAAGGAAAGTCAAGTGAGCAAAAATCAACTTAAGTTCACAAGTCCTAATCAAAGACTAAATTTAGTGAAACCTAAGCCAATTAGCAAGTCTCAATCACTAATCAACAAAAGAATTCTGATAACTCAAGAGTCTCTAATTGATCAATCCAAGTTAAGAACATAAAAATCTAATTTAAAATCCAACCAAGCATTTTATCAAACACTTGGAAGGCATAACATAAAAACATGATAAAATTAACAAGGAATATTAAATCTAAACAACCAATTGCAAGCATCAATAACTAACAATAAAAGAGAGTAACAATAAACATGGAAAACATAAATTGCATTAACAGAATCAAATGTAACAAAAGCTTATAAACATAAAAATGGCGGAAAAGGGAAATCAACAAAAGAAGATAACTAAGGTACTAGAACAAATAAAAGTAGCAAAAAAACCAAATTAAAGCAAAGTAGAAGTTTGAAATTGAGAAGAGCTAAACCTAAAAATCCTAAAACCTAGAGATAGGAGAGAGCCTCTCTCTTTAGAAAACTACATCTAAAACCTAAAGTTGTATGAATGAATGTTGAATGATCCCACCCTTCCAGCTCCACTCTGCAGCCTCTAATCTTCATTTTCGGGCTTGAAATTGGGCCAAAAACAGCCCAAAAATCGCCCCAGCGAATTCTGATATCTTCAGCACGTGGCGCTTTGTCACACGTACACGTCACGTCACGCGTACGCGTCGCTTGAAGTATGGCGCGATCATGCGCACGAGTCGTCCACGCGTGTGCGTCGGCATCAGCTTCTCAAATCTTCATTTTCTTGTATTCCTTCCACTTTTCCATGCTTCCTTTCCATCCTCCAAGCCATTCCTGCCCTATAAACTCTGAAAACACTTAACACACATATCACGGCATCGAATGGTAATAAAGGAAGATTAAAAATTAGTAATTTAAGGCCAAAGAAGCATGTTTTCAATCATAGCACAAAATTAAGAAGGAAAATGTAAAACATGCGAATTAAATGAATAAGTGTGAGAATAATGGATATAATCCGCTTAATTCAAGACAAAATAAATCGTAAAATAGCGGTTTATCAGGTATACTGACTAGGCCGAAAGTGGAAGGGGGCCTGGGATTTAAGAATTTGAAGGCACAAAATCTGACACTTCTTGGCAAACAATGCTGGAGAATAGCAACACAACCTAATTCGCTATTGTCTAGAATTCTCAGAGGCAAGTACTTTCGCTGTACAGATATTTTGAGAGCATAGGCAGGGAATTGACCTTCCTAGGGCCAGAAGAGCATTCTGGAGGGGCAAAAAGTCACTAAAAAAATGCTTGATTTGGCAAATAGGTCCTGGTTTTGAGGTGAACATTTTCTCAGATCCATGGGTTCCATCTCTGCAACAATTTACTCCCCCAATCAGACTAAACTCCTTTTCCATAAACCAACCAGTCTCACGAGTCAATCACCTGATGAGTGAAAATAATGAATGGAATCAACAACTCATTACTTCAATATTTCCACCAGCCATCACTCAGCAAATTTTAGCAACTAAAATGAGTGAGTATAGGGATAAACTTACCTGGTTATTCCACAAATCCGGCAGATACGAAGTCTCTTCTGGGTACATAATAGCCTTTTCCTTCAACGATGAACTGTCTGAGCTTCATCCACACCTCCAGCAAAGACAAGGAATCTGGCAAGATCTCTGGAAGATTAAAGCTCCACCAAAAGTCCTCCTTTTCCTCTAGCGTGCTCAGCATGAAAGACTTTCGGTTATGGAGCTGCTTTACCGGAGAATGCCGTCAAGACCTGCTATCTGCTCGCGGTGCCACGCAGCCACAGAAAGAATTATGCATTGTCTATTTACTTGTGAGAAAGCTAGAGAAGTGTGGAATATGAGCCATTACTGTGATATGGTTGTTGGTGAAGATGATGTTCTTCCAGTGCTGGGCGCCGAAGAAGCAACATTTAATTCTTAATCCAAGGGAAGAGCGAAGTATAATGTCATTGGAGATTTATTGTTAGAGCATATGGAGATCTCGCAATGAACACGTCTTCAACGAGGTTTCCAAGACTTCCCAATAAGTGGATGGATTAGCAAGGAGATTAGCAACATGTCTTCAACGGCTGCTAATGGACCCCAAATCTAATTAGGGATTTTTTTTTTTTTACTCTCTCTTTATTGCAACTATTAGGATAATATTAGCACCCCAAATCTAATTAGGAATTTTTTTTTTTTTTACTCTCCCTTTATTGCAACTATTAGGATAATGCTCGATTTGTCTGAGCTTTTGAGAGTCCACTGTCTCTCTCTCTTTCTATTCTCTTTTAGTCACATTTAGACATTTGTATTCTTTTTATAGTCCACTGTCTCTCTCTCTTTCTATTCTCTTTTAGTCACATTTAGACATTTGTATTCTTTTTATGAAAGGAATAAAGTATCTTTTTTTTAAGAAAAAAAAAATCTAATAATACATGACAATTATATCTAATTTGTTTGTGTTAAAAATTCTTGTAAAATTGTTACTGAATTAGTCCTAAATTTTTTAAGAAATTAGCCGATAAAAATATATATTTGAAGTAAATAAAAAATTTCTAAAACAAAATTATAACAACATAAGACTTAAAGGATAATTTTAAAACTTTTAACAAACTTCAAAAATTAAAAATATACTTTAAAAAAGAAAGAAAAAGAATCACATGCACAGACTATCATATACTCCATTGTGTGATTGCGAAATAATTTTACATAATATAATCGATAACCCAAGAAATTCATTTACATAATTAATTACACATCTGTCAGTGGATAGCTTTCTCAATATACATGAACTCCCTCAATCAATGCAGACTCCCACTGAATAAAAAACTGGAAAGGTATGATCAAACACTGCATGTTCTTGAGACTAAAGGGTAATGTCCACAGTCCTCAATGAGTGAATTTCCTAGCAATTGCGAGCAACATGCAAAATTGGTAAGATGTTTGGTTGGTGAGTCTTCAAAATCCATGAATGTACAAAAGAAGATGGATAATTAAGATATGCTCCACCCCTGAGGCAGTCTCCATTGTCTATGCCAGTAGATGGAAATTCTTGACCACAAAGGAAATTCAAAACTGTATTCCAGTGGTTGGTCGACTGGTCCGGCCACTATCAGCGGCAACCAGACATATCGTGAGTCTCTCAAGTCCACCGGATTCCACCTATCTGCCATGAAGATAAACGAACCTGGGAATCTTGGTAGGGGAAGCACAAAAGTGCTCTGAGCAAAGAAGGTAGTTAGTCTTAACATCTTGTTTCCTCCAACGCACGGATTTCCCATTGTTTCCCAAGGCCCCATTATTGACTCAGCCGCATGAGCCAGAGCCTCGTTTGGGGCCCATCCTGTACACCCTGAAGTGATCATGTAATATGTGCCTTGGTGCTTGAAGAGAGCAGGCGCTTCTCTATGCTCTCCCACAAGAATCCTCCTCATGTCTGGTGTAACGTCGAGATAATCTTCGGTTAGTGGTCCAATGTGGAGTTCGCTATTATCAAAGGAGGAGTAGATTATGTATGCCACGCCATCATCGTCTTTGAAAATTGTCATGTCCCTGCTATCATATCCATGGGGCCTTTGGCTACCAAGATAATCAAAAGGACCATCCGGTGTATCACTAATGGCTACACCAACAGAAGCTTTGGTATAATTAGCATCATCGACATGCATCCACATCACATACTTTCGAGTCTTCTCATTGTAAATCACTTTCGGCCTCTCAAGCACATTGGACTTGTAAAGATCATGGGATTTGTTTGTTTCCTCTGCCGCCAAAACAATTCCCTCATGTTTCCATGTCCAAAGATCCTTAGAAGAATAACAAGCAACTCCTATAATGTCCACCTGATGGAAAAGAGAGAAAAAATGTTTTGTCACAACTCACAAGGGTATGCAACTGAGAAGATATGCATGGTTGCTATATAAAACAAAAAGTTTCCTTGGAAGGCACTGAAGGATGAGATTATAGCATTGAAAGTCTCCATAAAACTATCAGAAATAAAGGAAGCATAGTTGGAGAAACAAGACCAAGAAAGACCGAAAAAGGAACGAAAAGGGGAAAATTTACATTTTTACATATTAAAGGAACACACACAGATATATATATATATATATATATATATATATATATATATATATATATATATATAAGTGAAAGGGAACACCGTATGGAAGGGTCAAAAGACTCGGCACCTTCCCGTTTCTTTCCTTTCAAATATGACATTAGTGCCATTTACATTCTGCTGACTCATTTAATAACTTAGAGAGATTGAACAACCAAGGGAAAACATTTTCAGAGGGACCAACATTTCAGAAGAAATGCAGATGTCCTGGAACTGGAAGCAAACACTCTGTTCAGTATAAGCAAAGGGCCTATAATCAGTGGATTCTGAACCTTTAATGGGAGATATTGGCTTTAAAGTACAATGAACAAAATCTGAGCCTGAGATAAGTGGAAAAGGATTTGCAAAACTAGTGGTTAATCGGCACCTGGGAAGTGTTAGACCCCGATGAATCCTAAAGTGAAACTAATACTCTCGTCAAACTGGTGGAAAATGTATCAACTTTCAGTTGCACATTTCCTGACATAGCTCTCAAAGTGAGGGTTGCGGGCCTATTAATATCCTCCAATAACTTCTCATTGAGGTGTTCTTTTTGCCTACTTTGAAATATCTAAAAGAGGAGTAAGCAAGGCATGCTTTAAGGTGGCTAACCGATTTTATTCACTATGGTGTTATTTTTCTGATATTGACTGGGCGGATTCTACCATGGAAGAGTAAGAAACAGACTGCAGTGGTTTCAATTAAAGTACTCTGTAATCCAACAAAAAATATAAGACCTATATCTCTTGTTATGCCTCCTTTTGTTACTTAATTTTATTCAGAGCTCTCAAATTGTTTTTGATGAACCATGGATAACCAAAGACTGGAGTCTGTAGAGTGTGAATTTCTAGTAGGATTAAAGTTAGAAAACCTAATACTAGGAGACTACCAGCTCTGAGCATGTTATTATGCTAATATTTGCATTATAACCAAATGAAATGACTCTTCATGAAAAACAAAAAAGGAAAAGAAACACAACTTACACGATAAGCTCCTTTCTTGTGAGCACGGTATGTAGGACCATCTTTATATTCACCATACCAATAGTATGTGCTTGATTTTTCTTCATAAAGAATGCCCCCTCCATGAGCTTGAATAGGATTTCCATCCGTATCCAACCAAATCTTCCCGGGGTAGTAGTAATAGCTATCATTCTGTGCAGTAATCATTGGATCTACAACACTCTTTTTACCAGGAAAAAATAATTGTCTCAGTTGGGAATTCTCATCCATGAGTTCATCTGCCAAAGTGGGAGTCCGATGCTTAGGCCTGCGCTTCAGCGCCCGAGGGGATCTCTTGCCTCGTGGTGGGGACAATTGGAAGTGTATCTCTTCCAGTTCTTGAATCTCACGGAACTGAGGAAGATGAGTCACCCGAAATTGAACCTCTCTGCCACCTTTTCCATCTCTTTGGCGAGTATTCAAATACAATTGAAGCAGAAAAAAGCATCCTAACAAGCTCCATAACACGGCATATATAGAACATCTGCTCCCTGCATTGAAATGTAAAGCCATTGATTTCCGGTATACGTTCCTCATCCTCATTTTCTCTATCTTTTATATCTCTGAAACAATGCTGCAATTAACAAAACGCAACCTATCACAAACATCTAATTTAGATGCCAGTAAAGAGAACATGAATTCCACCACCACAAAATCGATTTAAGCAAAGTAGTTGTGTAAAATTCTGAAAACAATCCCAACTTGATTTGTAGAATTACCCTTGCTGTGTCATGAATCGTACACATATCTTAATCTTGATTGCAGAGTTAAATTCTAAGCACCGTCAATACCCTTATCTTGCTGATTAAAAAGCATACAAAATCACCATCTTGCTATAAACTACATGACTTTAAAATCAAACCTATACATTAATCACCAACTGAAAATACTTAACCTAAACCTTACAACGGGAATACATAAATATCTTTTTTTTTTTAAATAAAAAAAGTGTTTTTATTCCCAAAATGATAGCAGGACAAATAATCACAGTTCAACAACATACATGCGTCAAAATTTAACGGTATTCCTCCGTTACTAAAATTTGAAAAAGAAATTAAAAAATCTGCAAAGGTAATAAAAGTATGCGTGAAGTGGAAGACTTGCCTGGAAAACTAACCGACATGGTTTCTTTTTGTGTCGAAAGAGAGATGAAGAAAAAGACTAACACAACAGAACAGCAGCGAAGTAAGGAATGGAGAGGGATGGTGGGTTAGAGTGTATAATTGGGTAGTTAAGCATATGCGTGAGGTTTTGGATCTGAGGTGGTTTGGATGATGTTGACTTTGCAACCAAAGAAGGTCTCAGAGAGACACCGAAACGAAGGTCAGAGGCAGACAGCTCCCACAAGTTAATTTGTTTCCCTTCAACATGATAAAGGAACAACTATCATTCATGAGTTGTTTTGAATTCTTAATTAACGGTAGGAGAAAGAAAGAGTATATATATTTTTGTGTATTTTTTGGGACGTATTCGTATTCGTATTTAAAGTATCGTATACATGAAAAACATTAAATTACCGATGCTGTTGTTGGGGGTGGTTAGACCATCTCTAGTAGTAAACTCATTTCAGTTTTTATTTATGATTTATTTGTCAAAAAAAAAAAAAAAACTTTACATTAATTTTTACGTCATAAACAGTAAATAAGAATTCAAAACATCTTTCTCTTTTTTATTAAGACTTAGGAGAAACTAATTTTAATTTCTATTGTAGTCCTACTTAATTAATTAATTAAAATACTTAAAATTAATATAATTATTATTTTTTTATAATAATATTATTTAAATTTATAATTTAAAATAATTTAATATTATAAAATATTAAAATAGATAACTTTAATTTGATTAGTATTTTAAATTTTACAAATAAAAATAAATAATCTAACTAAAAATTATTTTATAATATATAAAAATTAAATTTATTTTTTATGTAAATAAATTTAATTAATTATGATTCAATATAACAATATAAATAATATTTGATATTGAGTTAATATAATTATTTATATTAATTATGATTTAATATAATTAATTATTAAATAATTAATATAAATAATTAATTAAATAGATATATATCTAATATGTTTTTAATTTTTTTATTAACTTACCACAGCATAATTTTATTGGCTGCTGCAAGTTTTTCTGTAGAAAAATTCTCAGCCTTGATTCACGTGAAGAGTCTCTCTCCTCTCTTCACTCCATCGACAATTGGGATAATTGGGTCCTGTATGTTAAAAGAGGGGCTCTATTTTCCAGCATTGGAGTTGCTCTTAATAATGAAACTGGTAAGTTGGCAGAGTTGGTCACCCTTTTTCTTTTGGCTAATTCTTTTAAAAATAAAAAAAAAATTGTATGTGACCTAATATCATGGTTAATTGGTATATTTTTATATGAATTTATTTTACTCAAATTTTGTTAATGTTTAAAAGAAAATGTGAGTATTTCAATGTCGCAATTGTAACATTAATAAAAATTTAAAGAAATGAAAGTAACAAATAAACAAAAAATTTAAGGTACCAGAAACAAAGTAAATTGTAGAAATTAAAAACAAATAAGAAATTAAAGAAAAGATGAAAAAAGAAATATAAACATAAAAGAGAGGAACATGTAAAAGTAGAAAAATTTTATTAATAAAAACTGGAAGAAAGCAAATTACAAGTGTTTGAGTTCAGAAAATTAATTAAGATTTCTAATTTTTACTCTGTGATGCCAATGGGCTGAGAGTGTTTTAAGTTTCTAAAAGTTTTTCAAAAGAACTGAACTGATTACAATGTTTGCACAAAACTTTATTTATAGACTAATCTAATGTCAACTGATGGTTACTCCTAGAATGATCTTTGTCGGTTTTTAAATTTAAATAACCGCCCGCACTTGTTTTCTTGACGACTGTTATGCACCTTACTTTGACGATCTATGTTGATAAGTGCTCTCACACATAGTACGTTCCATAATTCAGGGTTAATTCAAATGTTGAACAAAAATTTCTCTTTTGCTAAGGAATTAGAAACTTCTCCTAATATAATAATAATAATATTATCTTATATTTATTTACTTAAAACAACTCTTTTGTTTTCTTAAGTGATAATTTCTTTTGCTTAACAAGATGTCCTCCAAAATTTCTCACTTGAAGATGCAATGTTTGAAAGTGAAAAAACTTAATTAGTTATTGACATCTATTTTATTTTTTATACCGATATTCAATTGACACTTTAGACACATATATGCTTGACAAATTGAATACCCACTAGTAATAAACTTAACAGAATTTCTAAACCTATAAAACTTTTATATTAATAGTTGAACTGTCAATGAGATTTATTCTTCTCTATAAAGTTTTTAAGTGTGTCAAATGGTATGTGTTCTAATTTCAGCAAATTAAATGTATGTCAATTGACCTTTGTCTTAACCTTTGCATTTCACTTGAGAGCTTTTGACACATACCCTTTCATTGTTCCAATTGACATTATTAATTGACACAATTTTTCTAACTTCAGAAGTAACAGAATCTTAACTTCATGAAGTCGTTTTTTTAATATGTTAAACTCTAAGTGTCAATTAAATTTGATAAAATTTCTAATCCTATAAAATCTCTCCACTTACATTCTAATTGTTTTGACTCTAAGCGCCAATAGACTCAATAGAATTTTTAAGTCAATTAGACTTTTGTACTTATGAATTACATATTCAAATGTCAATGAGAGATTATTTTTGTTCCATACTTTTAAATTTTATGCTTTTTTTTCAAATAAAACCATAACAAGGTAAATAAAATGGTTAGAATCAAAAGACAAGAAAGACATAGAAATTTAAAAGATAAGAAAAATGAGAAAGAAAAAGACAAACAAGATTAGTATAAATTAGAAAGAGAAAAAAGATAGAGAAACAGAGAAAGAAGGGAGAAAAGAGAAAAAAAATAAAGATGAGAATGAAAAAAAAAATGAAAGACGATAGAAAAGTAAAGAAGATGAGACCATTCTTGTCATATTTTTTCAATCAAAATTACCCCTTATTTGTAGAAAAGTCATTTATCCTGTACTTCAAAAATTTCATTTCAATCATCCTCTATATGGCTTATTTAATGAGATGTTTGATGTATATTCAATCTTTTTTTATCATCTCTTTATTCTTTGTTTCTTTTTCAGCTTTCAACTATTCAATTTGTCTAACATTTTCAGTAAGTTGAGTCATACTATGATAGTGTTGATTTACAAACTTCTTCCTAATTCCAAATTCTAATCCATTTATGGCCATTTTGACAATTTCAGAGTCTAGAACTAGAGTAAACCATTCTATTTCTCATATTTTTTAATCTAGCCAAATACTTATCAATTGATTCTCCTACATTGCGTTTGATGGAGAATGAATTACTTAAACTAATTCTTAATTCACTACGAAAAGATTGTTTATGAAACTCTTTTTCTAATTGCATCCAAGAGTGAATTGAATTTGGCTTTAGGTTAGAAACTATGTAAAGGCATTTCTTGTCAATGAGGAGGGAAAGAATTTCATCTTTAAATACTCATTTGATGTCACTTCGTTGATTTCGACAGTACAACGAGAAATGTGCTCTACTGATACTGTTTAAAGAACGTCACTTTTACCTCGCTTGAAGCTTTCGTTTTCTTTTTTCTTTGAGGTATTTGTAATTTGTTTGTCCAACTTTGAACCTAGTCTATTTTTGGGACGTCCTCTTGTTCTCACCCTTGGAGTGCTTTGAAGCTCGTTAACGGATTCCAAGTTAGCATCTTCATGAGATAACGAACATGTCCCATTCCTTTTGGCTTTAAGTTCTTGCATCTCAACCACAACGTTATCGTAAGCGCGGTGGAGAATGGCAGTGAGCTCCTTGGATTCTGATGTAAATTCGCATATATTTTGCAAACGGAATACTAATTCGTCAAACCTCTTCCTTCTTGGCTCCAACAGTAGCTCGTCGTGGCTGCTCTTGATGTGTGTGTGTCTCCTCTTTACGTTCTTGCTCCATCGTTCCAATATGTATCTCAGTGACACTTTGTTTACTTGTTCAAAGCTTAACACGCTTAGGGCGTGATGGCACAATATTCCTCTTGACTCGAATAATAAGCACCGGCATTTCAGTTGGGCTGCTACCGAGTCGTATGTAACCGCAAACTTGTTGAATGTTGAGTTGGAAACTTGTTCTACAACTTCGTATACCAAATATCCTAGAGCGGAGTTCATTGATCTTGTGATGCAATTCACCTTCCCTCTAAATTGTGCTTGGATTTTCCTGAACTTTTGGTGAGTGTACACATGTTAAAACTAGGCTTCTATGGAAGATTTTGTTGCACACGGTATGACGGTGTGAAAATATGCAACATCCGATTCTCTCTCTCTTTACTCCCTACATCCGAGGTAATTATCGTATTGTTTGACGAATTAGATAAGTGAGCTGTTCCGGGTAATGAACTTGTTAAAAAATATATGCATGCTCTCGCTCCTTTGTGTGCTTCTCATCCCGACCCAGAAGTGATGATCGAGATAAATTGGAATCCGTATATGACGATCTTCGTAAAGCTCTGCAAAAAATACCTAAATCAGACTATAATACACCCAAAAACATGCAATTTACACCTCTGCTGCAGATTTTAAAAGACATTACCCGAAAGCTACTTGTTGTCCACAAGACCATACTTCATCAGAAAATCATTCCAATTCCTATCAAATGATTCTTTGGTATGAGAGTTCCAAACAACATGGCTCATTTCTTGTTCGATTTCCAGGTGTCCCTTGTAACCGTTTAATTTGCTTGGAATCTTCTTCATGATGTGCCAAATACACCAACGGTGAATTGTTGTGGGCATACAAACCTCGACAGCCCTTTGCATCGATGCACATTGATCGGTGAGAATCCCTTTCGGAGCATTTCCTCCCATGCAACGAAGCCAACATTGAAATAACCATTTGAATGATTAAATATCTTCGTTTTTCATCAAAGCGCATCCAAGAAGTGTGACTGACTATGGTGATTCACCCCGACAAAAGAACCAAAAACCAGATTATACCTGAAATAGATTATGACAAAATAGAATTAAAATCTTAAAATACACCCAAATATTGATCTTGATGAGTTTGGAAAACTCTAAACTAAATTGATGATGATCAAACATTATTAACAGCAAAATTATTAAGCTAATCTTGGTTAATGTGTTAATTAAAATAATTTTGTTGTGCAGGATTAATATTGGGCCGAAAACAAATTTATTGTGCTAGCCCAATTTACACTCAGCCTTGGTTTTAATAACAAAAAATGAATGTGGCTGATTTAATGTTACTTGGGCCAAATAATTTTGATTGCTCTAAGCCCAAGTGTGTTACATGCTTTCCATTTGCTTTAGACATGCTCCAAAGTTTATCAAGAAAGCAAATGTTATTAATGGGCCAAGATCAAATATTGTTGCAATCAAGCCCATATTTTATAAGAGTTCCTCATGCATGATCCGAAACCAAAGAAGGAAGAAAGCAAAATTGCTTTCAACGGATCCAAAGATTCAAACATTAGATGGATTCCAAAATTCATTTAATTGCAATGTGTTGCATGGAACTATGAGAGAGAACATGAGTGACTTTGATTTGATGGACATTATTGAAGCTACACGTTACTCAGTAAAGGGAAGTAAACATTTACTTTGCTTTATCAAACCACTTTAGTTAATGTCCATATTCTCTTTCTTCTCTCTCACAACTCTTTCTCTCTTCGGTCATTACTCAGGAAATATTGGCAGCCATGGAAGCAAAAGTAAGCTACCGAGATGAAGAGAAAGCAAGCCTAAAGACCATCACAATGATGGCAAGAAAACATACTAAAATAAAAATGAGCTGTGGCTAAGATATTCACCAAATGTGGTTAGATTTGGTGAGGTTATCTTGAGTCTTTCATGCTCAAAATGGAAGAAGAAGATTCGGCCAGCTGGAGGAGATTCTTGAAGCATGGCTTGTCTTCGATTCTGCTCAACCACCACAGGAAGTAGCTAGAGTGGCGAAGTGATGGTTGAAGGTAGAGATTGAAGCAGATGAAGTCATCATCATCATGAAGCATCAAGGGCCAGAATTCCATCTTGGAGAGCAAGCCAAGGATGGAGAGCTCGGATTGATGAAGGGTGATGATCAAGAAAGGACTAGAGGTAATTGCATGTTGGTTAATGCATGGTTATCTCTTCTCTCTCTATGTGGCCGAACCGGTTTTGTTGAAGGAGGAAGAAGTTGGTTCGGTTTTGGCTTCAACAAGTGGAGGCTCTCCTCTTCTATATTAAGGGTGGACAGCCACTGTTTGAAGCAAAAAGGAGAAAATTTGAGAGTGCAAGGCACAGGGTTCTCAGAGCTACCTGAGCTAACAGTTTTCTCTTCTCCTTCAATGTATTCAGTTTTGTATTTTTCTGTTTAATTTTGTCATGTCTTGAGTCTCATGGTAAAAGGCAAACAGTGAGGTTTGTAAGAAAAAGCCATAGAGCGGAAAAAGGCAGAGAGTGCAAAATTAAAAGAAAAAGCCATAGATGTCTTAGAGTTCCTTTGTTCATCTATGTTGTGTTTCATGATTCTGTGGGAATCCCCTTGTAAGTTGGGTTAGCACTTTACAAGTTGTAATCTGTTTGATTATAGTGAAATTCCATCATTGTTGTGATGGAGACTGGATGTAGGCTGCACTGCACTTAGCAGCCGAACCAGGATATATCTTGGTGTAATTTTCTTCCTCTCCTACTCCATTTCTGTTTTCTACTGCACAGGAGCAAAAACCAAAAATGTCTCGTGCTAAGTGACGAGACAAAATGAAAATGTCTCGTGGCTAGGGACGAGCTAAAAACATAAAAGTCTCCTCTGAATCCAGCAAGTGTTAGGAAGCAAAAAAGGGGCTAAGATTCAACCCCCCCTTCTCTTAGCCACTGAAACCATCAATTGGTATCAGAGCTTGGTCTCAAAGAGATCAAGCTTTGTAGCTTGGAGTAAAGATCCTCATGACAGAAAACAGTGGCGCAAATGTGGTGTCTTATAATCTAACTGAAGGACAATCAAGCAACAGACCCCCTCTTTTCAATGGGAAAAATTATACCTATTGGAAGGAGAGGATGAAAATATTCATACAAGCAGTGGACTACAGACTTTGAAAGATTATACTCGAAGGGCCTAAATATCCAACTACCACAAGTGCAGAAGGAGTTGTTTCTCTCAAACCAGAAGCAAGATGGACCGAGGAAGATAGGAAGAAGGTGGAGTTAAATGCCAAGGCAATAAATCTACTCAATTGTGCTATCAGCTTTGAGGAGTACCGACGGGTATCAAGATGCACAACGGCAAAGGAAATCTGGGACAAATTGCAAATCACCCATGAAGGAACCACCATTGTCAAGAAGACTCGGGCAGATATGCTAAACAGAGAATATGAAACGTTTGCAATGAAGGAAGGAGAGTCCATTGATGAACTCTTTGAACGTTTCAATGCTATCATTGTTGGCTTAGATGCTCTGGGAATTACACATTCTGATTCTGTGCTAGTGAGAAGAGTGTTGAGATGTCTCACAAAAGAGTGGGAGACTAAAGCTTTAATTATTTCTGAGAGTAGTAGCCTAGACTCCATAACACTTGATGATTTGAGAGGAAATCTTCTTGCTTTTGAAAATACCTATTTGAAAAAAGATACAAAAAAGAAAGGAATTGCATTTTCTTCTGTGACTAACCCCCTGGATGATGAATCCAGTGATAACTCTTCTGAAAATGAGTTTGTTTTATTTGCAAAAAAATTCAGGAAAATGGCTAAGCTCAGAGGCAAAGGCAGCAGCACAAGGAAAGTGAAGAAAGACCTCAGCAAGGTAACTTGCTACAATTGCAAGGAAATGGGGCATTTCAAATCTGATTGTCCCAAGCTGAAGAAGGAGGAAAAGCCAAAAAGAGGAAAGAAGAAAGGACTGATGGCCACATGGGAAGACTTGGAGAATGATTCTGATGATGATGATGAAGAAACCGAGACCAAGTCACAAACATGTCTCATGGCAGACCACATAGATCAGGTAGTCTTTCATAACCCTAACACTGAAGATCTCCATCTTATGATAGACCACCTTTCTGAAAAAATAAGATGTTTTCTGCTGGAAAATCAAGAACTTGAACAGCAAATTACCATTCTTAAGGCCGAAAACAGTTTTCTAAAAGAAAAAGTGAGAGAGGCCGAAACTGCTTGTGATCTTGTTGAAGAAAATAAGCAGTTAAGAGCCCAAGTTAGGAGCTGTGAAAGTAACCATTGTGTTCTTGCATATGTGGACTGTTTTAAACAAAATGAAGAGTTGCTTAAAAAGGTTAAAAGACTTGAGGAAGACTTGGCCAAATTTACACAAAGTTCTGAAAGTTTAAATCACATCTTGGCTAGTCAAAAACCTCTTTATGATAAGGCTGGGTTGGGGTTTCATAAATCTGAAAATTCACATTTTGAAAATATTGCTTCATCTTCTAATGACACAAGATTTCAAGATCCCACCTACTTTAACAAAAAGGCAACTCCAAGGTTTTGTAGACTATGCAATCGGAATGGACACTTTCCCATTCAATGCTTTTTCGGTGAAAGAATGGTTGGTGACAAAGTTTATAAAATTGTTTTTGATTACAATGGCTTAGGACATAGAAGATGGTTTAACGTAAAAGGATCCAAAAAGATTTGGATACCTAAGGTTACTTAAGCATTGTTTTGTAGGTGTGCCTAGCATCCAAAAGGAAGGAAAATGTGTGGTATATGGACAGCGGATGCTCTAGGCATATGACCGGAAAGGCAACCTTCTTCATAAAGCTTGATGACTATGATGGAGGACTTGTCACTTTCGGTGATGATGCAAAAGGAAAAATTGTGGCTGTTGGGAAAGTTGGTAAAAACTTTTCTTCTTGTATAAATGATGTTCTCCTTGTACATGGCTTGAAACATAATTTGCTTAGTGTTAGTCAACTTTGTGATTTGGGTTTTGAAGTTATTTTTAAGAAATCTGTTTGTTTAGTTGTGTGTGAAAAAACTGGGAATGTTCTTTTTGAAGCTAAAAGATGCAACAATGTGTATGGATTAACTCTTGAGGATTTAAAGGAACAAAATGTAACATGCTTCACATCTTTTGAATCTGAAAAATGGCTTTGGCATAGAAAGTTGGGACATGCTAGCATGTATCAAATTTCTAAGCTAGTTAAAAGAAATTTGGTTAGAGGGATCCCAAACATCAAGTTTGATAAGGATCTTACTTGTGACGCTTGTCAATTAGGCAAACAAGTAAAATCCTCTTTTAAATCAAAAGATGGAATCTCAACCAAACGGCCATTGGAAATGTTACATATTGATCTTTTTGGTCCTACTAGAACTCAAAGTTTAGGAGGTAAACATTATGGTCTTGTGGTGGAAGATGATTACTCTAGATTTGGTTGGGTACTTTTCCTTGCCCATAAGAATGATGCATTTCATGCTTTTTCCACCCTTTGTAAGAAAATTCAAAATGAAAAGGATTTGAAAATTGCCCATTTAAGAAGTGATCATGGAAGAGAATTTGAAAATCAAGATTTTGAAAAATTCTGTGATGACTTAGGGATTTCTCACAATTTTTCATGTCCTAGAACCCCCCAACAAAATGGAGTGGTTGAAAGAAGGAATAGAAGCCTTCAAGAAATGACTAGGGCTATGTTATGTGAAAGTGAAATTCCTAAATTCTTATGGGCTGAAGCTGTGAACACAGCATGCTATATTTTGAATAGAACAATCATTAGAAAAGGGTTAAAGAAAACACCTTATGAGCTATGGAAAGGAACCCCTCCAAATCTTAAGTACTTTCATGTTTTTGGATGCAAATGTTTTGTGCTTAATAATAAAGAAAATCTTGGAAAGTTTGATCCAAAATCCTATGAAGGAATGTTTGTTGGATACTCCACCACAAACAAGGCCTATAGAGTTTATCTCAAGGAGCATAGGACAATAGAGGAATCCATACATGTTACTTTTTGTGATTCTAACTTAATTCCCAGTATTGTGAAGGATATTGATTCAGATTGTGAAGAGGCTGGAACAAGTAAAGAAAACCCCAAATCTGTTCAAAGTGAAGAATCTGTCAGCCCGTTTTTGTCTCGTCAGATTGGAGGAGACATTTCCATTTTGTCTCCTGAACAGGCACGAGCAACTGAAACAGTGAGACCACCAGAAGATCATCAAAGTACTACACCCATCCGAAAGCCTAGAGAATGGAAATCTATGAGGGGTTATCCTCATGATTTCATCATTGGTGATCCCTCTCATGGTGTAACAACAAGATCATCCACCAAAAGGCAAGCCGAACCTAGCAATCTTGCTCTCTTGTCACAAATAGAGCCCAACAATGTCAAAGAAGCTCTTGAGGATCCATCTTGGGTTAAAGCAATGCAAGAAGAGCTTGCTCAATTTGACAAAAATGAGGTTTGGACACTAGTACCTCATCCGGATGGTAAGAAAGTTACCGGTACTAAGTGGGTATTTAAAAATAAACTTGGTGAGGATGGACAAGTTGTTCGGAACAAGGCTAGATTAGTGGCCCAAGGTTACGATCAAGAAGAGGGTATAGATTTTGATGAGTCTTTTGCTCCGGTAGCTAGAATGGAAGCAATTAGATTGCTTCTTGCCTATGCCGCCCATAAAGGTTTCAAAATGTTTCAAATGGATGTTAAGTGTGCTTTCCTTAATGGCTTTATTGATAGAGAAGTGTATGTGGCTCAACCCCCCGGTTTTGAACAAAAAGAGTTTCCAAATCATGTTTTCAAATTAACTAAGGCTCTTTATGGTCTTAGACAAGCTCCAAGAGCTTGGTATGAAAGGCTTAGTGCCTTCTTGTTGGAAAATCAATTTCAAAGGGGTACCACCGACACTACTTTATTTATCAAAGCATCTAATGATGACATACTTCTTGTTCAAGTTTATGTTGATGACATTATATTTGGATCGGCCAACATTTCCTTGTGTGAAGAGTTTGGAAAACTCATGACTAGTGAGTTTGAAATGAGTTTAATGGGAGAGCTCACTTTCTTTCTTGGCCTCCAAATTAAACAAACTCCTAGTGGTACTTTTATTTACCAAGGAAAGTATGCAAAAGAACTTATCAAAAAGTTTGGCCTAGAAAATTCCAAAGCAATGGGTACACCAATGCATCCCAACACAAAACTTGAAAAGGATGATGATGGTCAAGATGTGGATGAAACAAGGTATAGAGGAATGATAGGTTCACTCATGTACCTTACCTCCTCTAGACCGGATATTGTTCAAAGTGTGGGTGTATGTTCAAGATTTCAATCTCACCCAAAAGAATCCCATCTTACGGCTGTTAAACGCATCATTAGATACATTAAGGGAACTTGTGATTATGGCTTGTGGTATCCTAAATCTGATGAATTTTGTGCAGTAGGGTTTTGTGATGCAGATTATGCGGGAGATAGAGTGGATAGAAGAAGCACGTCCGGCATGTGTTGCTTCCTTGGAAGCTCACTCAATATGTGGTCAAGCAAGAAACAAGCCACAGTGGCTTTATCCACAGCTGAAGCGGAATACATTTCCGCATCTGCATGTTGCACTCAACTAATTTGGTTAAAAACACAATTAGAAGATTACAAATTAAAAATCAATAGTATACCCTTATTTTGTGACAATATGAGTGCTATAAACATCTCAAAAAATCCTGTTCTGCACTCTAGAACAAAGCACATTGAAATTAAATATCATTTCATTAGAGAACATGTGCAAAAGGGAACTATTGATATTCAATTTGTAAAATCTGAAGACCAAATTGCTGATATTTTTACAAAACCACTCTGTGAAGACAGATTCTGTACCTTGAGAAAAAGTTTGGGAATGTTTGATTTAAGTTTCATTGAAAATTTGTGAATTTTTTTTCTGTTCAGTTTTGTCTCGTAGGTTTGGACGAGATAAAAACGCAAGCTTGATGGAGGAGCTCTGTTCAAGGGGGAGGCAACACAGATTTAAATTCTCCTGGGCCCCACCTAATAAATTCTGACCCCACCATGGCAGTTTAGTTAGTTATTCCTTCCTTGAAAAATAAAATCACAAAATCTCTTAGATTGTCTTTTCAAATCTAGTTGGAAGATACATGTTGTCAAATCATATCTTTTCCTTCCAACTAAATCCCTTGATTCAAGGAAAAACTCCCTCTTTATCACTTTTTGAAACTCCCATTTGGATAATAACCGCGCCATTATGGTCATTAACCTCCCATCATCTCTCTCCAACCCTCATTTATTGCACCTCTAACCTCCTTCCATCCTCCTCTCATTCGGCTCTCACCCCTTCATATTCAACCCATCATTCATCCACCATGAAAAAGAAAACCGCTGTTAGGCGAAGTAGCCGAACCCCCATTCCAAAAAACCCACCTTTCTCATCACCTCCAACCCATACACATATCCATCTCCATTCTACCTCATCCTCTACTCAGTCACCTCCCTCCAAGAAAACCGAAACCATGCGCCGAAAGGTTATTGCTCAGAAAACCTCAGGGAGAGGCAAGACAGGGAAGAACAAGCAACCAAATGTTGAAGAAGATGAAGAAGAATCACAGACTACTCCACCTCCATCACCACCAAAAAGATCTACCCCTCATGCAAAAAGCTCTCACAAGAAACAGAAAACCTTTGCTCTGCATGACACAAGAGAACCCCCCAATCTGGAATCTCTAGAGTTCAAAAACAAATTCCACAAAACTCATTCACATTTTGATCCTTCTCGCTTCCACTCATGTGCCTTCTATGAATTTCACAAAGACGTTCTTCTGCAGCGCAATCTCTGCCCCTCTTACTTGGTGAACCTTCCAAATCTTGTCACCAAAGGAATGAACTTTTCGTCTCTGTTTGATGCTCTGAAATGGACTCCTCTGACTCACATTCAGAAATTGGTATACCCGGGGCTGGTCCGGGAATTTTATGCAAACATGCGTTTGATTGGTGGGTCAATCCACTCTTACGTCAAGCGTGTTTACATAACCCTCACCCCTCAAACCATTGGTGCTGCTCTTGGGTATGAAGATGAGGGACCAAAGGTTTATATGGTTGATAAATGGGATGATCAAGTGGGAGTTACTCAACAAACTGTCATGCAACACATCTGTGCCAACCTGTCCGGGCTTGATGGATTAATCCCAACTCACAAATCCCTCGGCCCAGAGAACTCTCTGTTACACCGTATCATCACTCATATCATCACTCCTCAAAGTGGTTCTCATCATAGAGTAACAGTTTCTGACTCTATCATTCTCTTTGCTCTTATTACTTCCACTCCAATTTCATTTGCTTATATTATGACACGTCATATGTGGGAAGCAGTAAGAAGCACAAAAAAGGCTAATCTTCCTTATGGCATGTTTCTTACATGTATATTTGAATATTTTAAGGTTGATTTGTCTAATGAATCTATTGAGAACAAAGTGTCACAGATTAAAGGAGGAGGAGTTTCGAACAAGAAAAGCAAGCAGTCTGTTGCCTCCGAACCCTCTCTAAGCGATTTGGAAAGCCACCCTGAACCCTCAAAGGTCACGGCATCCATCAGGGAGGCTCTCAGTAAATTCCGCAATATGTCCAAATTGATGCTAAAGTCAAGCAAGGCTGCCCGAAAATTGGCATATGCAAATGAGAAAGCCTGGAAGAAGTGCTATGAAAGGGTCGGTTTCATGATTCAAACCTTTGATGATGAAATGGGAACAGGAGATTCTGAAGATGATTCTGGTTCTGAGTTCAATGTTTCTGATGATTAGTGACTATTCCTCTACTTTTATTTGATATTGGCAACAATAGGCTCAATCCTTCTTTTGTTTTTTGTAAAGGCATGACTTGATACTCCCTGCCGTATGATACTCTGAACAATTACTGCTTTGTTATAAATATTATGTATTGCTCATGTCTCTTGTTGCAGGTCTTTTATGCCCCTTGATGCCAAAAGGGGGAGGAAATTTAAATTCCAAAATTGAAATTGGAATGAAACAGGGGCTGGAAAAACAGGGAACAAGGGTTGAAATTTTCAAATTGAAAATTCATGATTATCCTTGTTCAAAGAATGCATTTGTTCTATTATGATCCCTGCTGTATGAACTACATTTGGCATTTGGTCTATAATAATGTTTGATATATTGTGATGCCTGGCTGATGGTTCATCTTTGATAAATCTGTTGATTTGAAAATTTATATTTGGCAGTTCCTTTAAGCTGTGTTATTTAACATCTGCCATGCTTTGATATGTGCATATGTGTATCAAAAATATTTTCCTTATTTGAATGACATTTCTCTGATATTTTGACTGGAAAATATTTTGAAATTTTCTGAACAACACTGTTTTTGTGTTCTGTTGATATGTGTATGTTTGAGCAGATAATCAATTTATTGATAACAAATGAGTTTTGATTATCATCACATTCTGCTCATAAATCAAGCATTCAACATTTCAAAATAAAATATGTTGAATAACATTGTTACTTGAAGCTTGATCCAATTGTTACAGGTTAAGTGCTTCCCTTGATAAAAATAGCACATATTAAGAGGGAGCCATGTGACAATTTGAAAGGGGAAGAAATTCAATCTTCAAAGGGAGTATTCTTTACTCTATCTTTAAATTTCTTTCCATTTCAATTTTAATAATATTTGTCATCAAGGGGGAGATTGATGAGTTTGGAAAACTCTAAACTAAATTGATGATGATCAAACATTATTAACAGCAAAATTATTAAGCTAATCTTGGTTAATGTGTTAATTAAAATAATTTTGTTGTGCAGGATTAATATTGGGCCGAAAACAAATTTATTGTGCTAGCCCAATTTACACTCAGCCTTGGTTTTAATAACAAAAAATGAATGTGGCTGATTTAATATTACTTGGGCCAAATAATTTTGATTGCTCTAAGCCCAAGTGTGTTACATGCTTTCCATTTGCTTTAGACATGCTCCAAAGTTTATCAAGAAAGCAAATGTTATTAATGGGCCAAGATCAAATATTGTTGCAATCAAGCCCATATTTTATAAGAGTTCCTCATGCATGATCCGAAACCAAAGAAGGAAGAAAGCAAAATTGCTTTCAACGGATCCAAAGATTCAAACATTAGATGGATTCCAAAATTCATTTAATTGCAATGTGTTGCATGGGAACTATGAGAGAGAACATGAGTGACTTTGATTTGATGGACATTATTGAAGCTACACGTTACTCAGTAAAGGGAAGTAAACATTTACTTTGCTTTATCAAACCACTTTAGTTAATGTCCATATTCTCTTTCTTCTCTCTCACAACTCTTTCTCTCTTCGGTCATTACTCAGGAAATATTGGCAGCCATGGAAGCAAAAGTAAGCTACCGAGATGAAGAGAAAGCAAGCCTAAAGACCATCACAATGATGGCAAGAAAACATACTAAAATAAAAATGAGCTGTGGCTAAGATATTCACCAAATGTGGTTAGATTTGGTGAGGTTATCTTGAGTCTTTCATGCTCAAAATGGAAGAAGAAGATTCGGCCAGCTGGAGGAGATTCTTGAAGCATGGCTTGTCTTCGATTCTGCTCAACCACCACAGGAAGTAGCTAGAGTGGCGAAGTGATGGTTGAAGGTAGAGATTGAAGCAGATGAAGTCATCATCATCATGAAGCATCAAGGGCCAGAATTCCATCTTGGAGAGCAAGCCAAGGATGGAGAGCTCGGATTGATGAAGGGTGATGATCAAGAAAGGACTAGAGGTAATTGCATGTTGGTTAATGCATGGTTATCTCTTCTCTCTCTATGTGGCCGAACCGGTTTTGTTGAAGGAGGAAGAAGTTGGTTCGGTTTTGGCTTCAACAAGTGGAGGCTCTCCTCTTCTATATTAAGGGTGGACAGCCACTGTTTGAAGCAAAAAGGAGAAAATTTGAGAGTGCAAGGCACAGGGTTCTCAGAGCTACCTGAGCTAACAGTTTTCTCTTCTCCTTCAATGTATTCAGTTTTGTATTTTTCTGTTTAATTTTGTCATGTCTTGAGTCTCATGGTAAAAGGCAAACAGTGAGGTTTGTAATGAAAAAGCCATAGAGCGGAAAAAGGCAGAGAGTGCAAAATTAAAAGAAAAAGCCATAGATGTCTTAGAGTTCCTTTGTTCATCTATGTTGTGTTTCATGATTCTGTGGGAATCCCCTTGTAAGTTGGGTTAGCACTTTACAAGTTGTAATCTGTTTGATTATAGTGAAATTCCATCATTGTTGTGATGGAGACTGGATGTAGGCTGCACTGCACTTAGCAGCCGAACCAGGATATATCTTGGTGTAATTTTCTTCCTCTCCTACTCCATTTCTGTTTTCTACTGCACAGGAGCAAAAACCAAAAATGTCTCGTGCTAAGTGACGAGACAAAATGAAAATGTCTCGTGGCTAGGGACGAGCTAAAAACATAAAAGTCTCCTCTGAATCCAGCAAGTGTTAGGAAGCAAAAAAGGGGCTAAGATTCAACCCCCCCTTCTCTTAGCCACTGAAACCATCAGATCTAATACACCCAAAAATATCCAATATACACCTCTGCAAAACAACGTTAAATCAGCATCATAAACTAGAACAGCATATTACCTGTTTGTATTGTAGGTGGTGTCGAATGAAATAACATCTCCAAAATACTCATAGGCAGCTCTGCTCCTTGCGTCCGCCCAAAAGCAAGCTTAATCGACTGATCGTCCTCGAGTTCGAGCTCGAAAAAGAAATTCTAATTCTTCTCTTTCATTCTTAATAAATATTTCCCGAATTCTTTTGCATCGTCTAGTTCCAAAACATTCCGCACTTCTCTCGTGATATAATTTCTCACGTCTTTTTCGATAAAATTTAACTCACGGTGACCCCCAGCTGCTGCCACAAATGATTGGTAAGTTTTTCCTGGTCTGATACCGACTTCCTCGTTATTCTCTATTGTACGACGCACGAACATGCTTAGTTCCCTGTGCTGTTTAAGCATCTCTGCTTGATTTCGACAGCAAGGATGTGAATGATGCAACACGACCTTGGAAATGAACCAAACACCAATGTCCTTCAATATGTGTATATAAATTCTTGCGGGACAATTTAATCCTGCTGAGGGATTTGTCTTCTTCGTCGGAGATATTTTCGATTTCCATTTCCCTTCTCTGCTACATGTAATCAATTGATTCTTAATTTTGTTTCTCTTCTTATTTGTACTCCGAACTCTTATAGAAAAACCTACAGCCTTCGAATAATCCTTGTAGAATTTTGCAGCATCTTCAAGGGTGTTAAAAGTCATCCTAATCTTGGGAACAAACTGCTCATCAACATCACAGAAGGGCTGCAAAATACACTCAAAATAAGTAAATAACAGAAACTAAAACAATTCAACTAAAAGAATAAGACAATTCACCCTCAGTCAGATGAAAAGTCATAAACTGTAAATACACCCAAACTTTCCTAAAATACACCCAAATATTCCTGATTTACACCCGAAAGTATGATATAAAATACAAAATATTCATCAGAACTAGTACATTAGATTCAATTCAAACAACGAATAATGAACAGCAAATTTCACAGACAAGGTTCAGATATAATTCAGCTCCACAATGATAAACTACTAACAAAAATATTAACTGAAATTAAACCACACCTCAAGGAGTTCATTGGATTCAAATTCAAAATCCACTTCGCTGTGGTTCAGCTGACAATCTGAAGTTGAATAATCCATTATCTTCAAAACGATTTTAGAGCTTGATTTCAGAAACAATGGAAAACGAGAAAAACGAAGAAAGAAAACAGAGAGAGAAACACAAGTAAACGTCGAAGGAGAACAGCTGAGAGAAACACACGAAAGTGATCGAAGAGAGAAGGCAAGAAAACGCAAAAAAAAAAAATTCAAAAAAGGAAACCAAATCCTTTCGAAAAAGAAAGTTATATATTCACGAGTTGATTAATTGAAAAATCTGTTAAGGAAGCGCGTGGACTAGATGTGTCAGAAGAGACACGTTTTAGGGGTAAAGGATTTTTAGGACTTGTAAGACTTGTGTAGCAAAATGACTTGTATGTGGAGATTAATTGAATAAAATAAAAAAGGATTACCGATTTATTAATTTTTCAGTTGAATTAACGGATTCAATCTAGTTCTATTAAGTAATAATTATAGGTAGAATTAATAATCTAATTTGCTACGAATAGAATTAAAAGTGAAGCGAATTATATCACAGATCTAATTTATCCGTACTTTTAAAATAAAATATATTTTTTATCTTTAATATTTATAATTTTTTTTATAAAATATATTTAATCGGATCACATGTATCTTCCAAATCAATTTTAAATGCGCGTGCTTCCTTGAGATTTTTGTATTTTTCTTGAGATTTTTTATTTGGTCATAGACTAATAGTATAAAATATATTCACACAAATACAAATTAAATCTTTATTTTTCATTCCGAATTTTATTCATGTTTAGGAAAAGAGAAGATGCGAATTTTAAGTCCAAAAAATAAATGAGGTTATATACTAGATAGATGTAATTTATGACATTCTTAGAATTTTCACTTTATTATAATTTTATCAATTATTTAAACGATGAATAATTTTGTATTTATGTAATCAAAACAAAATATTGAAATTTATCATATTGTTTCAAGCAAAAAATGGTCACACACTCACACACACGTATCTTAATTTATAATTTGTATAAAGAATAAACTACTAAAACTGCCACCGATTTTTCAAAATACTCACAAAAATACTCTTTAATTTTGATGACGAGAAAAATATCCTCAAGATATTATAAAATGCGACAAAAATAAAAAAAATATTATTTTTTATAAATAGCAAACGACTTTTATATTTAGTAAATACTTATACATTTAATTTAAAATTTTATAGAAATATTTGAATAACTATTTAAAAAGTATATAAAAAATCAAATAAAAATCGATCTCTAGAAATTTTTTTATTTTTTCTTGTCCTTTAAGAAAAATAAATCGCAAAAAAAATTTTCTTAGCATAAAATTACTAAATTTAAGAATAAAAGTGTCTCATATTTTTAATTATGCTTACAAAAATTACATCAAAATTTAATGTTGGATAACATATATTTAACAGTTGGATATTTTATCAAGTTTTAAAATATTTTAAAGATATTTTTATCGATAATAAAAGTGAAGGATATTTTTTGTCAATATGTTAAAAAATCAAGGACAATTTTAGTAGTTTATCTTTATATAAATCACTATATGTTAGTGTGATTTAGCATTTGTCTATAATTCATGTTAGACAAAATAATATTTTCATAAGAAAATTATAAAAATAAATAATTAGTTGTTTGGTAATATTCCTATATATAATATTTATATCTATTTTAAATTAAGTTAGATCATTTGATAGTTAGTTATTTATTTAAATTTTGAAATTAACAGTAAGCAAGAAGTGCGGGAACAGCTACAAGAAATTCAAATTTCCTGCAAGTGGTGTACAAAGAGTAACTGCCCATTGAGATTAGGATAGTCTATAAATAGAGCTTTAGGAACACGTTGTAATCAGTTCAGTTCTTCTTGGAAAACACTTAGAGACCCAAAACGCTCTCAGCCCCTTGGCATCATAGAGTAAAATTGGGAATCTTAAGTAATTCCTTTGAACTCAAACACTTGTACTTTGCTTTCTTTCAGTTTTTATTAATAAAATTTCTTTACTTTTACGTCTTTTTCTCTTTTACGTTCATGTTTCTTCTTTCATCTTCTTTTTAATTTCCTGTTTGTTTTAATTTCTGCATTTTACTTTGCCTCCGGCACCTTGTATGTTTTCCTTTTTATCTTTAATTTTACTTTCAAAACTACAATTGAGACTTTGAGACACCCATAAAAGGAGTCGTTTCCGCTCCTTGAATTAAGATTGTGAAACAAAACTCGAAAATTGTTGATTTATTTGTTGTTAACAATGGAACAAAAATTTGAGTAAAACAAATTGGCACGCTCGGTGGGACCTTGTCAATAGATTGTAGTTTGTCAAAAGAAAAATCAAGAGTTTTGAATTTGCATGTGGTTGCGCAGTGGTAAATTCGTGCGTCCAGAGCCAAGGAAATCAGCGTCAGTTGACATGTCAAATACTTCTACAGCATCTTCTTCTACTTCTAGTGATGAGATTAGAGGAAATGAATCCGGAAATTCTCCTGTGATTTCAAATGCAGAGCCTACCTTGATGTCAGTGAGGCATGATGGCGTTGGCCATGCCCATACAGGGTTAAATGCAACTCACATAAATACCATGGGGTGGCCGCCATATGGCTTGCCACCGGGGTATGTCCCCTCCATGGTGACACAAGGATTGCCTGTGCCTCTCTACTCAACTTTTCAAAATCCTATTTATCAAAATCCATATGGCATGTCAAATGTACCTGTTTCTGGGGCGTCAGGCTCACACGTATCACAACAAAATTTTTTACATTCTATTAATACAGGAAATAACAGTGCATCTAATTCTACTACATTCACTGTCACTAGGGTAGAAAATTCTAGACCTGTATTTTCTGACATGTCAAGAGCAATGCCTGTTAATCAACCTAGTCAAACTGTGGGATCTTTAGCAAATATTAGGCAACAGATGGATGAAAGTCACCATGATCTAGTAAACATGTTAACTCATCAAATGGTGACAGTTTTAAATCCTCTTTTAGAAAACACAAATACTAGACTTGAACAATTAAATAGGCAAGTTAATAAGATTGCTACTGTGGTAAATTTAGAAGAAAATGATAACCAGGGTTTAAGATTTGATAATGTTAATCAAAATGGTGGAGCAATTCCTAATTATGATGTCCATATGCCTAGACAGGGTCAAAATGCTGATGATATGTTAGAAAGACTTAAGCAAAACAACTTAGGGGGGCATTATAATCTAGCAAGAAATGTTGAACAAGTTTTAAACCGTTTGGGATTTAATGTTGGTTGCTTGAATAGGCCATATTTTGTGTCTGCTTTTCCTGAGTGTGTCCAACAAGCAGAGCTCCCAAGGGGTTGAAAAATTCCAAAATCCCTTACAAAATTTTCTGAAGAAGAAAATGAATCTACAGTAGAGCATATTGCTCGATATACTGTTGAAATTGGGGAAGCAGCTTCTAACGAATATCTCAAGATGAGATACTTTCCTTCTTCTTTAACAAAAAATGCATTTACATGGTTCTCTAACTTGAGACCAAATTCTATTCATTCTTGGGCGCAGTTAGAGAGAAATTTTCATGATCAGTTTTTCTGAGGTGAATTGAAAGTTAGTCTTACGGATTTATTCTCTGTCAAACGTGCAGAAGGAGAATCTATTGATACTTATTTGGCGCGATTTAGAAACATGAGAAATAAATATTTTACTCCGATTCCAGAATCTGAAGTTGTCAAAATGGCTACTAATGGGCTAGAATTCGGAGTTAGGAAGAAACTTGTTAATCAACATACTTTAGATCTTTTCCAATTAGCTGAGAGAGTAAGACAGATAGAACAAATTAAGAAAGAAAAAGAAAATTTTAAAAGGGGTTCAAAAAAGGTTGCATATGTTGATTATTTTTCCAATAGTAGTGATTCAGATGAAAAAGAGATTTATATTGCCGAATTACGTGGGGGTCCTCCTTATGTATGCAAATCTTTGAGGCCTGTTAAAGGAAAGGAAAAAGTTTCTTCTTATTCTAAAGTTGAAAATAAGACTTATTCTTTTGATATTTCTAAGGCAGATCAAATATTTGAAGTTTTATTAAAAGATAAGCAGCTTATTTTACCTGAAGAAAAAAAGATGCCTACAACTGATGAAATAAAAAATAAGAAATTTTGTAAGTTTCATCAAGTATTTTCGCATACCACTAACAATTGCGTCCGTTTCAGGGATTTGATACAAAAAGCAATTGAGGAGGGAAGACTGAAGTTTGAGGATAAAACTACTATGAAGGTGGACACTGAATCATTTGCTGCTGACTCAAATTATGTTGAGCCATTCGATTTGTCAATCAACATGGTAGAAGTTGATGCCACGATGGTTAGTGCTAAAAATGAAAATAAAGACCTGAGAGTCTTTGAACAAGATAAGAGGCCAGTTTATCCTCGTCCTGGTGAGGATTTGTTAGATTTTTTGTTGAGAATTAAAGAATCTGACAGCACCATTGCCATGTGCCCAAAGTGAAATGCTGTTTTTGACAAGGAAGCTGCAAAAGAGTTTGAAAAGTACAAAGTTGAAGAGAAAGAAAAGGCTGAGTTGAGAAAGAAGATTGCTGAAAAAGAAAATGAAACTAATGAGCTAAAGCGGAAGATAGCCGAGGGAAAACAGAAGTTGGGCGGTCAAACTCCTTTGAACAAGTGCGTCAACAACACTGGAGTACAACCTGCCAACCAGAAGATGAAGACTGTGGTCATGATTGATGGAAGACCTGATGGATTTTCTCAAAAGACAAGAGTTCCTCCCACCAAAATCTCAAACAATAAATGGGTCCAGAATGTGAGAAATGTGTAGAATCAACCTACTACTTTTGCAAGAGGAAAAAACAAATGGGTGAAGCCTAGACCTTTCAAGCCCAGGTACTATGAGTCTCAGTTATGGAACATGAATCATGCACAAGACGGAGGTAGTATATATATTCCAAAAAATGCGCCTATTCCCTCAAAGCCAATTTATTCCTGTTATAGTCCTAACATGCAGCAGGTTCCTAATTATTCTCCTTGGCCAAATTGTCAAAACATTCCCAAATATTCTCCTTTTATAACTTTTGAGTAGAAAAAAAATATGCCTGAGTATGTTCCTTTGGATCCATACAAGGGACACGGAGTAGATTTTCCTCCTTTGCCAACCATGGCCAAGTCTGTAGAAACAGGCAATTCTTCTAATCACCCTAAATGCAATAAAAATGTCAAGAAGAATCTTGCTGGGAAGAGGGTGATGGTTGAAAACAAGGGAGAAAAGGATGAAGATTTAATTACTGATAATTTTGACACTAGTTTTGATGACAGCTTAGAAGTAATATTTGGTGTTAAGCAACCTATAGCTGTGGTGTCAATACTGCCTGAGGAGTATAGTCAAGTCCAGGAAGTAGAGTCATTAAAAGATGATTGTTATGATGTCTTTCCTGGAAGCGAATGTTTATTGCTAGACGACAATATGTGTGGTGGAGGATTATTTGAGAAGCCTACTGAAAATAATAAGGAACACTTGCATCCACTGCATATCAAGGCTCGTGTTGACGGAAGGATAGTCAATAAGATTTTGGTTGACGGGGGAGCTGCTGTTAATCTCATGCCTGAAAGAATGATGGAAAGGCTTGGAAAGACTGAAAAAGATCTGATTAAAAGTAGCATTGGGGTGACAGATTTTAACGGAAAGACTTCTTCTGTTAGAGGTGTGGTTCTGCTGTCAATTGAGGTTGGTTCTGTCAATAGGCCAACTCTATTTGTTGTGGTTCCTTCATAGGCTGGTTTTAACTTGCTTTTGGGACGTGATTGGATTCATGGAATAGGTGCTATTCCATCAACTTTACATCAAAAATTGATTTTCTGGAATGAAGATGGAGGAGTGGAAGAAGTTCTTGCTGACAATAGTACTTGTTACTACGATGAGATGCATGTGGAGTTCAGGATGTATAATCCTGGAGTCAAGCCGCTGACCGTTGACACCAATGCATTTAATCCTGAAAATATTGAGATGTGCAAAATAGATATGAATGGTTTTATTTTGGTCCCTAAGGCCGGGGCGGATGCGGCCTCAGAAGAAACTTAGATGAGCTTGACGAGCCAACTGGCTCGGCTGTCAGCCTATATGGCAGACAGAGAAGGGTGCATTGACAGTGTACCTTATGATTGTATATATGATGATGGTCCTTTAGGTTTTGAAAAAAATAATAATACTGACACTGTAAAAAAGGTTGAAGTACAGGATCCTTTGAAGGAAGTAGATATTGGTAACGGTGATTATCCTAGACCAACATATGTGAACAAGATGCTGCCTGATGATTTCAAAAAAGAAATGGTGGAGATTTTGAAGGAATATTGCGACTGTTTTGCATGGGATTATGCAGAGATGCCAGGCTTGAGTCGTGAATTGGTAGAACATCAATTGCCATTGAAAGCCAACGTTAAACCTGTCAAGCAGCCACCAAGGAGATTTGTCCCTGAAGTCGTGCAGAAGATTAAAGAAGAGATTGAAAGACTTCTTAAGGCTAAGTTTATAAGAACAGCAAGGTATGTCAACTGGATTTCTAATATTGTCCCTGTCATGAAAAGGAATGGAAAATTAAGGGTTTGCATTGATTTTAGAGATTTAAATTCTGCAACACCAAAAGATGAATATCCAATGCCTATAGCTGATATGTTGATAGATTCTACTGCTGGTCATGAAATATTAAGTTTTATGGATGGATATTCAGGTTATAATCAAATATACATAGCTGAGGAAGATGTGTCAAAAACAGCATTTAGGTGTCCAGGTGCTTTAGGAATTTTTGAATGGGTTGTGATGCCATTTGGGTTAAAAAATGCTGGTGCAACTTATCAAAGGGCAATGAATAAAATTTTCCATGATTTTATTGGAAATTTTATGGAAATTTATGTTGATGATGTGGTTGTCAAATCAAATGCTAAAAAAGAGCATTTAGAAAATTTAAAGAAAGCATTTGAAAGAATGAGAAAGCATAAATTAAAATGAATCCCTTAAAATGTGCCTTTGGTGTGAGTGCAGGAAATTTTCTTGGTTTCTTGGTGCAGAAAAAAGGGATTGAATTGACAAAAAATAAGGCAAAGGCTATCTTAGAGGCTCCTCCTCCAGCTAACAAAAAGCAACTGCAAGCATTTTTAGGGAAGGTCAATTACCTCAGAATGTCCATTTCCAATCTGTCAGGAAAAACCAAGGTTTTTGCGCCTCTGATCAAGTTGAAAAAAGAGGAAGAGTTCCAATGGAAAACAGAGCATCAAGAAGCTTTTGACAACATCAAGAAGTATTTGACTAATCCTCCTATTATGACACCTCCAAGGCATGGAGCACCTCTAAAACTTTATGTGTCAGCTTCTGAAGTAACAATTGGTGGAATGCTGGCTCAAGAAGATGAGAATGGCAACGAGAGAGTGATTTATTATCTAAGTCGAGTGCTAAATGATGTTGAGAGCCGTTATTCTCCAATTGAGAAACTTTGTTTAGCTTTATATTTTTCCTGTTTAAAACTTAAGTACTATCTAATTCCTAGGAATGTTTATGTAATTTCTAAGTTTGATGTTCTTAAATATATGTTGTCTTCTCCAATATTGCATGGTAGACTAGGAAAATGGATGCTAGCCTTAACGGAATTTTCTTTGCATTTTGTTCCTGCAAGAGCGGTTAAGGGTCATG
Organism: Arachis ipaensis; assembly: GCF_059453495.1. Taxonomy (NCBI): domain Eukaryota; kingdom Viridiplantae; phylum Streptophyta; class Magnoliopsida; order Fabales; family Fabaceae; genus Arachis; species Arachis ipaensis. The sequence goes on from NC_142436.1 coordinate 26,827,470, forward strand.
TTCTAGCCGATTTCCTGGTTGATCACCCTTGTATTGACATTGATGAGAATTCACTGAGTTTCGTTGGTTTGGTGCCTTGAAAATTATATTTTGACGGTTCATGCCATAAGGGTGGTGTTGGCATAGGAATTTTAATTATTTCTCCAAGTGGTGAGCCAAGTAAATTCCTCTTTGAATTGAATTATTCATGTTCCAACAATGAGGCAGAGTATGAAGTATTAATAATGGGACTGGAATTATTATTAGAAAGAGGAGTTAAAAATGTAGAAATTTTTGGGGATTCACAGCTTGTAGTCCGTCAAGTATCACTCGAATATAGGTGTGTTAGTGAAAATTTGAGAAAGTATTTCAATGTGGCTACAAAGTTGTTGAGTGAATTTGATAATATCATTGTAAGGCATGTTCCAAGGGAGTTAAACCAAGAAGCAAATGAATTAGCTCAAATTGCTTCAAGATATAAGATCAAGTCCTCAACACTAGAAAAATTGGTAAGGATAAAAGACATATTTATGCCTTTGAGAGAAAGAGAAGTGTTGTCATTAGAAAAACTAGACCCAGAAGATTGGAGAGTACCAATTGTGGAATATTTAAAAAATCCAAGTCTTAGTGTCAATAGAAAACTTAAATATAGGGCTCAAAGTTATGTTCTAATAAGTAATGTCTTGTTTAAGAAATCTGTTGATGGGAACCTCTTGACATGTTTGGGAGAAAAAGAAGCGTACTTGGCTCTTGCTGAAGTGCATGAGGGAATTTGTGGCGCCCATCAATCAGGGAAAAAATGAAATGGGTGATAAATATGAGAAGATTATATTGGCCAACTATTCAAAGAGATTGTATAAACTATGCCAGGTCCTGTGAAGAATGCCAAAAACATGGAAGCCTTCAACATATTCCAGCGTCAGAACTGCATGTTATAATTAAGCCATGGCCATTTAGAGGTTGGGCTCTAGATCTTATTGGACAGATTCACCCACCGTCTTCTAAAGGTCATAAGTTCATTTTGGTTGGTGTGGATTATTTCTCTAAATGGGTAGAGGCTATCCCTCTAAGGGAGGTGACTCACAATGAAATAATAGATTTTATTGAGGAGCATATTGTGCATAGGTTTGGAATTCCTCAGTCTATTACCACTTATCAAGGAACCATATTTATTGGGAAAAAGGTCATGGAATATGCCAAATCTAGGGATATAAAAATGCTTTCCTCTACACCATATTATGCCCAAGCCAATGGACAAGTGGAGGCAGTGAATAAAATTCTGATTGCATTAATTAAAAAACACATTGGAAGGCAGCCAAGAAATTGGCACCAAACTCTCAGTCAAGTTCTTTGGGCTTACCAAAATTCTCCAAGAGGATCTACTAGAACCACCCCGTATAAGTTAGTTTACGGTCATGATGCAGTGTTGCCAATTGATATTAATCTGCAAAGTATAAGGGTGGCTAGACAAGATGAGATACCAATAGTGGATTATTGGAATTCTTTGTATGACGAGCTTAATGAACTAGATGACAAAAGGTTAAGAGCTTTAGAGCGGGTGATTCGACAAAAAGAGATTATGTCAAAATCATACAACCGCCGTGTTAAAGCAAAGACATTTGCAGTTGGAGATTTAGTGTGGAAAACCTATAGAAAGAAAGTCGAAAACTTATGGTAAGTAGTCTCCAACTTGGGAAGGACCTTATGTAGTTGACAAAGTTTACCCTGGAAATGCCTATAAGATTATTGAAATCGGATCAGGAAGAAGAATTCCTTCAATAAATGGAAAATATTTAAAAGTATATAGGCCAGGCATACATGAGATAAACATTTCACATGTTTAAGGATACAAAAATATCCAGTTGAAGTGTCAAAGGAAAAAGTAAAGAACTAATTAATATTTGCAATTCAGTTTGTAAAAGCTAACATGTCCTTGTGATTTCTTTGAATTGCAAAGTCTACTGACAGTGTAAAGCATTAAGCTTATGAGACAAATATGTGTCCAAAGCATCAGGTTTAAAATCTTGGACAAAAATAATCTCTCATTGACATTTGGGTATGTTCTTCATAAATACAAGAGCCTAATTGACTTAGAAATTCTGTTGAGTCTATTAGCGCTTGGAGTCAAAACTATTGGAATGTTAGTGTGGAGATTTTTTAGGATTAGAAATTTTATCAAATTTAATTGACACCTAGAGTTTAACATATGAAAGAAACAACTTCACGAAGTTAAGATTCTGTTACTTCTGAAGTTAGGAAAATTGTGTCAATTAAAACGATGAAAGTGTGTGTCAAAAAACTCTTAACTGAAATATTAAAGGTCAAAATAAAGGTCAATTGATATTTGATACACATTTAATGTGCCGAAATTAGAACAGATATCATTTGACACACTTAAAAATTTCATACAAAAGAATAGACCCCATTGACAGTTCAACTATTAATGTAAAAAATTTTATAGACTTAGAAATTCTGTTAAGTCTATTACTAGTAGGCATTTAATCTGTCAAGCGGATGTGTCTAAAATGTCAATTGACTCTCAATATCAAAAATAAAAAAAATGTCAATAAACAACTAAGTTTTCTCACTTTCAATCATTGTATATCTTCAAGTGAGAAATCTTGGGGGCATCTTGTTAGACAAAATATTATTTTCATAAGAAAATTATAAAAATAAATAATTAGTTGTTTGGTAATATTCCTATATATAATATTTATATCTATTTTAAATTAAGTTAGATCATTTGATAGTTGGTTATTTATTTAAATTTTGAAATTAACAGTAAGCAAGAAGTGCGGGAACAGCTACAAGAAATTCAAATTTCCTGCAAGTGGTGTACAAAGAGTAACTGCCCATTGAGATTAGGATAGTCTATAAATAGAGCTTTAGGAACACGTTGTAATCAGTTCAGTTCTTCTTGGAAAACACTTAGAGACCCAAAACGCTCTCAGCCCCTTGGCATCACAAAGTAAAATTGGGAATCTTAAGTAATTCCTCTGAACTCAAACACTTGTACTTTGCTTTCTTTCAGTTTTTATTAATAAAATTTCTTTACTTTTACGTCTTTTTCTCTTTTACGTTCATGTTTCTTCTTTCATCTTCTTTTTAATTTCCTGTTTATTTTAATTTCTGCATTTTACTTTGCCTCCGGCACCTTGTATGTTTTCCTTTTTATCTTTAATTTTACTTTCGAAACTACAATTGAGACTTTGAGACACCCATAAAAAGAGTCGTTTCCGCTCCTTGAATTAAGATTGTGAAACAAAACTCGAAAATTGTTAATTTATTTGTTGTTAACAATGGAACAAAAATTTGAATAAAACAATTCATTACAAAGAATCAAGATTTATGCGGAAACATTGATAAAACCCAAATTATTGAATTATATTTGAATTTATTTTTAGATTTTTACTCAAGTTTTTTCGTTTTATATATAATTTCATATAGTTTCGTATTTTATCCTCGAATTGTTATAGTTGATGAACTATATAAATTTGGATGATTATATGGTGCTGATGGTAAGATTCCTTTTAGATGCTAATGATGCATGTCATGTGCTCAAAAGTAATGTGTGTTCTCAAATATTAGTGTGTCTTGTTAGCCATTGCAGATAGAGTCAGTAGTTTGCAGGACTGGGTCCTATAGTTCATATAATTTATCTCATGAATGATCCGTGATGAGAGATGATTAGAAGATTATTAAGAGTTGGTAAATATTTGAATATAAATATTAACTAATATTAGAATATATTATTTTAATATAAAGCTGGTGGGCTGTGAATAATTGTAGGATGGGCCTAAGAGGGTGCTATTGAGGTAGGCTATGTGAATGTGATGAATTTGTGGGCTCTTGGTAGTGCAGTAGGATATATATACGAATATTTTATGGTAGAAGAAAGGGCTTCTGTCTGTGTCCTGTTTTCAGGTTGATAGTCCTGTATTAAAAAAAAATTGAAGATTTGAATTCCAGAAAGAATCGTCCTGGAGGGTTGTGAGAAATTGTAGAAGGTATTGGTCTACATCAAGAAGAGAGGTCTAGATTAAGCCGCTCTTGGAATTATTGAGGACGGGTTGGTCGTTTATTTGCGGAGGTGGGCAGATGGTTCCCGGAGCAGACTTTTGGATAGGTGTCGATGAAAATGGATTAAGGGAAGCCGAAAAATTTACGAGGTACAATTCCGTATTCTACATATTCGTACGTGCGATTTTGTGTTGCTGCTTTTGTTAAGTATAAGGGAGATAGAACATGTTATAAATTTGAGTTGGTGAAGTTTCATTTGTTGGCTGGAGAAAACCCGACCTAATGGTGGGTAGTATGATAGGGGGTTTAGAGTTTTTAATTTAGAGTTTATTTCTAAATACATCTATGGATCTGTTAATTGGAATATCAATTTGTGTTAGGTGGTTAATGTTTAGTATAATTTCTACAGATGGAAGGAAACCTGAGCGAGGGTGTTGGCGAATGTGCAAGAGCCCAAAGCGATCCGGTTCAGGGGAAACGGACGAGGAATTAAGTGGTAGGGATTGCATGTTACGAGCAAATGGGTGAGTATGAAGATAATGTAGGGTTGAGTGTGGATGATATACATAAGAAATGTTGGGACAACATAGATGGTGCTTATGAGTTTTACAGGAAGTATGGAAGATTTCATGGATTTGGCATACGGAAAGCCGATTCAGGAAAGGACTGTGACAGAAATGTGGTTAGATATAGGTTTTTCTACAATAGGGAAGAAAGGCACGGAAGACACTATGACAGAATTGATCAAATGAGAGTACACAAACTAGAGACCAAAGCTAATTGCAGAGGGAAGTTGTCAATATATTTTGAGAAAATCGAGCAGATTTGGAAAGTTAGGAAAGTAATTCTAGAGCACAATCATGAATTGACTCCTGTCAGCATGGCTCATATGATTGCAAATCATCGTGAGATTTCAGAAGCAGCAAAAGCTACGACAGATGGGATTCATGCGCATGGGATTGCAACATAAAAAATCCTCGGATATATGGCAGATTTGGCTGGTGGGTACTCCTCGGTTAGATTCTTGAAGAAGGATGTGTACAATTATGCTGGCGAAATACGGTACGACAAGATAGCAGATGGTGATGCGAGCGCGGCTATTGTGTACTTAAAAGGAAAGTCTAGATCTGATCCGATGTCTCGACAGCCAAATATAATCTTACGAGTGATGGAAGATTGGCCAATTTGATTTGGGATTATGGAAGCAGTAGAGTTAATTACCCATACTTTGGAAATGTATTGTGTAAACCCGAGTAATTAATAAATAATTAATCAATAAATTAATTATTATTTTAAGAAATTAGAAAATTAAATTTTATAATTTTATGAAGTAAAAATAATTAAAATATAAATTTTGACACTAATTTTAGAGATTTTAGTTTAAAATTGGACCAACGGATCGAACTGAATCCAAACCGGACCCAAAACCCACTTATATAAGCTTAATTATGAACCCAATTGCCTATTGCTTCAGTGAAAGCACGCAGAAGAGGGAAAATCACGTTGAAAGCTAACCCTGACGTCTCCAAAGATTCAATCGTCCGTAACTTTCAATCTAGAGTTCTGATTGACGAGTCGTCAGTGGCCATGTGTTCGTCTCAGAATTCTCTACAAACCCACTAAACAATTTGGTAAGGGAATCATGTTTTCTCACCCAGTTCTCCCCTCTTCAATTCGTGATTTTGAGTTTTAGTATTGAGAGATTTTGTGGTTTTGATGGTTTAGGGGTACTCTAGCGGTGGATAATCACCGGATTTTGTCCATATGACACGTGGGTAACGGTAAAGAAACCCTAACCCTTGTGAATTGGTGATTTAGTGAGCTCAATGTTGATTATTGTGATATTTTATGAATTAGATCGTGTATCTTGTTGAATTAGAGTTAAATTGGTGGACATTGGAAGCTTGGAATTGAATCCTAGGAGCTGAAAATTCAATTGGTGAGGAGTTAGAGCTTTGGAGCTTGAGGAACGGTGAATAATTGAGGTGTTCCGGGCTTAGGAAGGAATAGGCCAAGGTATGGTTTTGGTTTCTTGTAGATAATATATAATGTTTCGTGAAAACAAAGGCTAGATGACCATAGGATAAGTTGCATGCTATATGTATGTATGTATGTATGTATGTATGTATTTGTGGATGATTGAGTGGTTTAGATGAGACCCGAGAAGGGTGGCAAGGTCCGAGTTTTAGCGGAGGTACTGCCAAAATTTTATGAGAATTTTTGGGAAGTTTTGTATTAGTTAATTTGGATGAAAGAATAGTTTATCTGATTAAGATTGAATGAATGTATGTTTGTGATACCTGGGCAGTAGCAAAGATTGTAGTTCGTCCTGTTTGCTCCGGGTCAATGTTTGAGATACCTGGGCAGTAGCAAGGATTGTGGTTCGTCCCGCTTGCTCCAAGTTAAGCTTATAATATAAACACCCATGTAGGTAGTAGCAGTAGTAGTGGTTATTCCACTTGCTCCGGGTTGAGCGGGTAGTAGCAAGAGAGGGTTGTGTCTCAGCCCCGCTTGCTCTGCATAGGGTGTTTCTGTCCATGGTTAGCTACCAGGACATGTCGGGGTTGGCTATATAATCGACAAATGATATCATCAGCCATATGGCAGGCATACATCATATGCATATGTGTGTTTTGTTTGATTGTGCATTAATTGAGCTTGCCTATGTGACTATTATGCTTACCTGCTATATTTGTCACCTGCTGTATCTGTATCCTACTTGTGTTTGCTTTGTTTGTATTGCTTGTCTATGCATCGAAGTTTTGGAGGATTAGAGGAAGGTGGGAATTAGGGCTTAAGTTAGAAAGGAATTAGAAATAAGAACCTTAGATAACCTACCCTGTTTATGGTTTTCAATTTATAAACTTTAAGATTTATATCTGAGTGTCAAAGTTTTAGGATTGCCTCTAACTTTTCCGGAACCTTATATCTTATGTACGTGGGCACCTTTACCATACTGAGAACCCCCGGTTCTCATTCCATACATATATTGTGATTTTCAAATACAGGTCAGGAGGTACCTCACTGAGCATTCTGGAGACTCTGTAGAAGCGAAGAACTCTGGGGACTTAGAGTTGTACTTTATCATGTTTATATATGTATATAGATTCTCCATCTTGTATTTTATGCTTGTCTCTCTTAGAGGTTGCCTTGGAGAAACAGGTTGTCAGTTTTACGAGTCTGGAGTATTTTGGGTTATATATTAGGCCTTTAATTCCCTCAAGGATAGTTCAGACCTTGATATTGTATTTTGGAATTCTAATCTATGTTTATGGTCTTTTAGCTTTGCTTTTGATCTTGCTTATCCGTCTACGCTTATCTTTCGTGACCGACGCAATTTCTGTTTTGATTTTGCTTAACTTCTTTTTCAAGGCTCATAGTTATAACTTCTTTTAACTATATCTATGTACGTATTTCTATTTTAGAGGTCGTAACGCCTCACCACCTTTGATTTACGTTCTATGCATAAAGCTCTGTGTGGTAGGGTGTTGCATATTGGCATTTGACTCGACGTATAGGAAAAACAAGTATAAGAGGCCAGTTGTATTTTTTCTGGATCAAATAATCATAAGCAAACCACGATATTTAGATTCGAGTTTTTACTTTATGAAAGTGTGCATCTTATTATTAGATGCTACAAAATATTTTAGAAGTCATGTGTAATAAGGTCCCTAAAGTGGTTGTGATTGATGGCGATAAAACAATGATCCAGGCCGTGAAGGATGTCTTCCCGAATGTGACCCATTGTCTATGTGTGTGGCATATTGAAAAAATGTGACCTCAAATGTGATAAATGAAGAGCTACATTGCCTTTTTCGTAAATGGTCATATGTTGACATCAAAATTGAACAATTTGAGATGGAGTGGGAGGTGGCTGTTATCGAATACAGTTTGCAGCAGAAGCAATACGCAAAACAAATGTATGAGAAAATAAAAATGTGGACAAGTGCTTACCTGTGGGATAAGTTTTATGTAGTTTTTCGCACCACGTCTAGGTGTGAGGGAATTAATTCCTTTATCAACAGAATTTTCAAGTCAACAGACACTATCCTTGAGTTAGTAACAAACCTAGAGCTAGTCCTCCATGAGTACAAGAACAAAGAGATGCTTTTCCATTTCAATTCCATGAACAAGTACCCTGTGATGACAACATGTTTGAGGTCCATTGAGATGAACATAGCCATGATGTACACTAGGGAGGTGTTTAACGATGTCAAGAAAGAAATAGAGGGCACAGAGGCGGTTAATCTATTGGGTAAAAGGAGATGTTTGAAAACCATGGTATACACAATGGAAGAATAAGAAAATCCCGATGTCCACATAATGGCATCATTTGATAGGTCATCTGGTAAACTTGACTGCCAATGTTGCTTTTGGAAAAAGAATGGGTATTTATGTCGGCACATGTTTTTCATCATAAAGGCGGAGAATCCCGTATCACTTAGTACTTAAAAGATGGAGAAAGAATGGAAGTCTCCAAACTAATAGGTCAAAAACTAGCAGGATGTCAGCGAGAGAGGATTCCTCCTTTGTCATGGTGCACTCCATATTGCATCTCAATGGTTGTACTTTCTTGGAGCTCATAACTTATCCATGTTCAGGAAGGCTATGTGCGGACTAGTTAGTATTTGTGGTGATCTCAAAATGGATTACAAGAAAATTGTCCATGTAGGGAAACCACAGAAAGAGGGTAACAAGGGTGTAATATGAGATCCAGTCATCGCAAAGTCAAAAGGTGCCCAAGGATGCCGAAGCCATGCCGGGTAGAGAAGAAACGACGTTGTAGGTCATGCAAGAAATTAGGTCACACGAAGAAAAATTGTCCTAAAATGAAGGAGGCTAAGATGGAAGACCTATAAAATTCTAATTACAGCAAGCAAAAGGTAACATCTAAAAATGTGCGCTAACATTAATTTATTTTGCTAGTATATTAGTTTTTATGGTTATGTTTCTGTAGTTTAAAGTTGGGATAATTTAGAGTCATTTGAGTAGTAATGGTTGGTCTTAATGGTTAATAACGCGGGGGCCGTGAAGGTCCCACAAATACAAAGCGACAACGACTTAGTCCTGTAGTCTTGAACTCGCATTTAGCTGAATCCACAAATGGTGGCAAATTCATACATCTGACTGTGCTGAAAAATGACCAAGACCTGGAGACAGAGATTATGCTCATTATGAAGTTTTATTGCTTCATTTATGGTCTTTAGCAACTAATTGAGTTTATAACGCTAGAGTGTTTTAACAGTGCAGATGAAAAGCCTCGTTTGTTTATTGCAAGACAAAATGTGGCCACCCACTTAAGAATGCTGTGTACACTTGTTTCTTGGTGGATATAATGGCCTAATATGAATGGTGGAATGTATTTCGGGGTTAACATTTTGTATATCACAGTTGTGTCTTACGCTACTAGAAAACTACTTATTACAAACGGATATTTCTGACAGATTTTATCCCATGAAAATACAGATAAATTTTGCGAGGAAATTTGTCAAAAACAAAAGAAAAAAGCATGAATTTACATACAGAAAAGAGTATCTATCGATACTTCTGTGGAAAAAATTAGTGTCTTTTTGTGGAAAATTATTATCGACAGAAAATCCATCTATATTTAAATCATCTAAACACTGCGTTTTAATTAAATTATTATAGACCAAAAATTTGTCTGTAATTTAAAATATTCCATCGGAAATATTGAAATAAGGGTTTGGCATTACGCGTGCTCCTCATTTCACAAAACACTTCCCTGCGCCTCCACACCCATCCCCTCCAAATGCTCTATCGGCGGCGCCTCTTGGCCTTGCACCGCCGTCACACCGAACCTCCATTGCACTGAACTTCCATCGCACCGAAGCTCTGTCACATCCCTTCCCTAATCTCTCCGTCACACTAAACTCACAGAAATCGTAAAAATCACTCCATTTCGATCTCGCTTCAACAGTGCAAGTAAACCTAATCTCTTCCACGCTGTTACCACTCTTCCTTTGCTATTGCACTGACGCCAGCCTCTCCCTCAGTTGACCATTTTCCATTGAGCTTTTTCGCATCTTTGTTGTTGTTCTAGTCCTGGTATGGTTTCTGTCGTCCAGTTCTTATTGTTTTTGCTGCTATTCAAACTTCATACGGTTGTTGTTAATACTGCTGCTAGTGGTTTTGAAACTGTCTCTATTATTGTTGATGATGTTTTATTTTAGTCAATGATACATTATTTAAATATTATTTTCAATGTCGTAGAAGGTAAAGATAGAAATTTTGGTTCCAGTTTCAAAATTTGTCAACAATGTCTTTACTTACCACAAATTTGTCTTAGATCTTGCTTTAATTCCATCTTGTTCTACTTCTTCACTGAACATGTATATACTTCTTAAGCTTTGTCATTATGCTATAAAACTTTAAATTTTTTGGTATATAAACTTATTATCATTAGCGACATTAAATTTTATTATTGGTTATCTTGCTCCATAGACAACTCTAATGGTTCCTAATTTTTCTTTGCTGTGTAAATTGGTTATCTTGCTCTCGCAAGTTCTTAATCTTGCTCCATTGATTTTTCTTTACAGCTGTAGCTTGCTTTTCTGCTTTGATCATCATACAATGTCTATTACATTGATATAACTGCTTTCTATTGTTGTTTCATTCCTAATGATTTGGTATTGTGAATGTTCTTGAACCGTCTCTTACTGATTACTCATTCTATTTTTGTTACTGCAAGTTCTGGTTACTCTTTATTTTTCTAATATAAAAAATTTGTGGATATTCTTTATTGGTGACAATCACAGGAGCCAATACTTGAAATGCTAACCACTTGCTGTCATTTATTAATTGTATGAACTATGACTTGAGACAGGGCAGAGCTGACTAATTAAATGATCATTGTTTCTTTGATCTTGTTACTCAAAGTGGATCACATTAATAATACTAATCTATGCAAGGCTTTTGTCAGAACTATGAAACTTTTATATCCATTTCTTCAAATTAGTCTTTCATTTGCATGGCTTGTTAGTGTTATTATACTATCTTGCTATGCTACTATGTTCTTTGTCAACCATATTGTTAACGTTATTAGTTCTAATATTTACTGGGAGCAGAACAGGGGTATAGTGTTGTATTACCAAAGAAATTGGAGACAGAAAAGTGGAATGTGTTTAGGTATACCCCTTATAATGCATTTGTGTTTTGCATATCTTCAAAATTCTTTTTTTTTTCTTTTTTTGGTCTTTCTGTGTTCTTCATTTTATGTTATCCTTGACTTCATATACTCGGCGTACATTAATAATACTAATCTATGCAAGGCTTTGGTTAGAACTATGAAACTTTTATATCCATTTCTTCAAATTAGTCTTTCATTTGCATGGCTTGTTAGTGTTATTATACTATCTTGCTATGCTACTATGTTCTTTGTCAACCATATTGTTAACGTTACTAGTTCTAATATTTACTGGGAGCAAAACAGGGGTATAGTGTTGTATTACCAAAGAAATTGGAGACAGGAATGTGGAATGTGTTTAGGTATACCCCTTATAATGCATTTGGTGTTTTGCATATCTTCAAAATTCTTTTTTTTTTTCTTTTTTTTTTCTTTTTTTGGTCTTTCTGTGTTCTTCATTTTATGTTATCCTTGACTTCATATACTCGGCGTACATTAATAATACTAATCTATGCAAGGCTTTGGTTAGAACTATGAAACTTTTATATCCATTTCTTCAAATTAGTCTTTCATTTGCATGACTTGTTAGTGTTATTATACTATCTTGCTATGCTACTATGTTCTTTGTTAACCATATTGTTAACGTTACTAGTTTTAATATTTACTGGGAGCAGAACAGGGGTATAGTGTTGTATTACCAAAGAAATTGGAGACAGGAAAGTGGAATGTGTTTAGATATACCCCTTATAATGCATTTGGTGTTTTGCATATCTTCAAAATTCTTTTTTTTTTCTTTTTTTGGTCTTTCTGTGTTCTTCATTTTATGTTATCCTTGACTTCATATACTCGGCATCTACATGAATTAACATTGTCATAGTGAAAATAAAACTATACAATATACTACTAAATAGAAATTAAAATTATATGTTATGTAGACAAAGTATATGTTAATAGGAAGGTGGTAAATAAAGCTGGGACTCCTGTGTTTGAAAAAGTTGTTGTGGAGATAATTGTTGAAGTTCCAAAATATTTATGTAGGTGAAGCCATCATGCTCTACTTACTTGTAATAATATCTTTACATCAACTTTGGTGAAACTGTATTTTTATTCTTTCTTTTTTTTATTTCTTTTTTATTTTTGGTTTTAACAACACAGGGCTGGACATAAGTTGGAAGCTACCATTGGACAACTTGGTGTCAATCTTGTTGGTAAAGTTGTTCTTGATTCGGGGCTATCAACTAGAGGACTTACTGACTGCTTACTTCATTATGGCATATCACATGTTTATGGAGTTGATGTAGGATATGGACAGGTAACTCATCCTTTTTTATAAGCCTGTGAATATGGAAATTGGTTATTGGAGTCTACATTATTACTGGAGTACACTGAATCATTTTTCCTTTAGAAGATCTATGCACTCTTCTTATTTTTCATATGACTTAAAACTATTGCATATCAATATGCTTGGTGATTTTTTGTTGTTCATGATTGTTAACTTATTTAGGTGGCTGAGAAAATTCGTAGAGATAACCGAGTATCTATTATAGAGCAGACAAATTTAAAATATCTTACAGAACTCCCCTAAAATATTGATTTGGTGACTTTAGACCTTTCATTCATCTTTATTCTCTTGGTAAGCTCTGAAAATAGATCAAACATAACTCAATTTCTCCTATTATAGGGTATATCATTTCTGTTTTGAGAAATTGAATTGGTCTAGCCAGTTGAAACAGGAAGTAGCCAATTTATTGGTCTCTTTCATCCCTTCTTCTGAGTTTTGGATATAACCAAAAATGTTAAATATTTGGCTTAGATGTATGGTTTTTGATAGATTGGTTACGACTTCATGTCATTCTAATTTTGTTGTTGGACATTAGACTTGTTATGTAACACCCTACCACACAGTGCTTTACGCTTAATTTCATAAAACAGAGGTGGTGAGGTAATACGATCTCTAAAATAAAATACATACATATAAAACAAAGATGATATAACTAGGAGCCTTGAAGGAAAACGTTAAGCAAAATCAAAACCAGACAATTGCGTTACATATGAAAAGCATTAAGATCGAAGGCTTATACAGAAAAGAGTACCAAGAAACGTATATATAAAGAGAATTCCAAGATAAAATCAAGCTCTAGACTCGACCTGCGAAGCAAAGACTGACTAGCATATATATATATATATATATCCAACTGTGAACCAAAAGACAAATACAAATCCTAGTTCTCCAAAGTCAACCTCTAAGAGGAACAAAACATGTTTTTATACAAAATCGGAGAAAGTATATATATAACTAAGTACATAATATAAAAAGCCTAAAATACAAGTCTTCACTTCCAAGAAATAAAACCCAGAACGTTCAGCGAGGTGGGTCACGTCCTGCATCTAAAAAACAATAAATACATATGGAATGAGAATATGGGGTTCTCAGCATGGTAATGATACCCACATACATAATATATAAGGTACCAAAAAAGGCAGAGGCGATCTTAGAACTCCGACACTCAGATTTAAAACTTAGAGTTATAATTTAAAAACCATAAATAAGGTAGATTATCTAAAGCATTTAGGCTCTAATCCAATTCTAACTTAACCCCTCAATTCTCACTTTCCTCAAATCCTCCAAAACTCTGGTGAAACTGCCCTCGTCACTCCTCCGCCAAATAAGGTAGATTATCTAAAGCATTTAGGCTCTAATCCAATTCTAACTTAACCCCTCAATTCTCACTTTCCTCTAATCCTCCAAAACTCTGGTGGAACTGCCCTCGTTACTCCTCCGCCAAACAAGAGGCCTCTCAGTTGTACAGACATACAATATAAACAAAGAAAACACAGATAGAATGCATATACAATAGGTAGAACATATAACAATTAGGCATAGTAAATCAAATAGGCAAATCCAAGTAATGCAATCTCAAATAAAATAAACGAATGCATATGATGTATACCTGCCCTATGACTGATGATATCACTTGTTGGTTATAAAGCCAATCCGACATGTGCTGGTAGCTAACCTTGGACAGAAACACCCATTGCGGAGCAAGTAGGCCTAAGCCACAACCACTTTGCTACTACCCACTTAACCCGGAGCAAGTGAAATAAACCATTACTGCTGCTACTACCCAGGCGGGTGTTTAAAATCTCAACCTGGATCAAGTGGAATAATCCACTACTGCTGCTACTACCCAAGCGTCACAATCACTAACCTGGAACAAGTGGAACGGACCTCAATCCTTACTACTGTCCAGGTATCTCAATCACTAACCCAGAGTAAGTAGGACAAACCATAATTCTTGCATTGCTACTGCCTAGGTATCTCAATAAAAAATTCATTCAATCTAAAGTCAATCACCAATCATAATTCACCACTTCACAAGTTTTCTTCACTTCTAAGTTACGACCTTCTCAAGGTTCAACCCCCTTACCATGATTAAAACTAAGTTTTAGGACATTAGAGAGTAAAAATAGAGTTTTAGAGGTTAGAAAATAGGTTGGAGTTCACAAAAATACATTTTTTTTCTGAAAACAGGGTCCTGCGTACGCATTATATGTTTCGCATACGCAAGCTTGCAAAACTCACCTCTCGCGTACGTATGCATGCACACACTTGCATACGTGAGACTCCTGGACAGAACAAAACGCCCACGTCACGTGTGTATCTCGCATACGCATGCCCCTCAGGAATGGTAAAAAGCTGATTTAAGTTCTACAAAAGTACTTTTACACACCAAACTTCTGACGAGCATAACTTTTTTGTTAAAAATTATTTTTAGTTCGTTCTCTAAACGGCATAAACTTCATGAATCCAATTTTTATTTAAATCAAGTTTAAAAATGTTTGGAGGTACGGAAGTCGGGTTATGGCCCGCCAAAGTTTGATCAAAATTAAGATTTTCACTCTTCAAAACCATACCCATTGTGTATACATTAAGATTACAACCATTCCATCTCTTCTCCTTCACATCATTTTCCCCATTATATTGAATTATACTCTAAACACCAAAAATTATACAACATAACTCATCATAGTTCATTATTATCATCAAACATCAACATCAACAATCAACAATATCATTATTCATTAACTCATTCTCAACATAATTCCACATTTCTATCAAGGTTATTAAACATTAATATACTCACACATTTCAACCTATCCTATGATCATCTAGCCTACGTTTTCACGAAACATTATATATTACCTACGAAAAACCAAAACCATACCTTGGCCGATTTCTCCCTAAGCCAAAGACACCTTAATACCACCATTTCTCAAGAGTCTTGGTGCACGAAATCGTGATTGTTCATTCCCCATCAACGGCGCCAAAAACTTGGTGTGCACATTCATAATCTTAATTCTTTTTCACAACTTCGCACAACTAACCAGCAAGTGCACTGGGTCATCCAAGTAATAAACCTTACGTGAGTAAGGGTCGATCCCATGGAGATTGTCGACTTGAAGCAAGCTATGGTCACCTTGTAAATCTTAGTCAGGCGGATTCAAATGGTTATGGAGATTTGATAATTAAAATATAATTAAAATATAATTAAAATATAAAATAGGATATAAATACTTATGTAATTCATTGGTGAGAATTTTAGATAAGCGTATGGAGTTGCTTTTGTTCCTTCTGAACCTCTGCTTTCCTACTGCTTTCATCCAATCATTCATACTACTTTCCATGGCAAGCTGTATGTTAGGCATCACCGTTGTCAATGGCTACATCCCGTCCTCTCAGTAAAAATGGTCCAAATGCACTGTCACCGCACGGCTAATCATCTGTCGGTTCTTGATCATGTTGGAATAGGATCCATTGATCCTTTTGCGTCTGTCACTATGCCCAACACTTGCGAGTTTGAAGCTCGTCACAATCATCCCTTCCCAGATCCTACTCGGAATACCACAGACAAGGTTTAGACTTTCCGAATCTCAGGAATGGCCACCAATAATTCTAACTTATACCACGAAGACTCCGATCTTTCAGAATGGAGGCTAAGAGATACGCATTCAAGCTTGTTTTCATGTAGAACAGAAGTGGTTGTCAGGCACGCATTCATAGGTGAGAATGGTGATGAGTGTCACATAATCATCAAATTCATCATGTTCTTGGGTGCGAATGAATATCTTAGAATAAGAATAAGCTTGAATTGAATAGAAAAATAATAGTACTTTGCATTAATTCATGAGGAACAGCAGAGCTCCACACCTTAATCTATGGTGTGTAGAAACTCCACCGTTGAAAATACATAAGAACAAGGTCTAGGCATGGCCGAATGGCCAGCCTCCCCAAACGTGATCTCTGAACATAAAATATTCAAAAAGATGTAAATACCACAGTAAAAAGTCCTATTTATACTAAACTAGTTACTAGGGTTTACAGAGATAAGTAAATGATGTAGAAATCCACTTCCGAGCCCACTTGGTGTGTGCTTGGGCTGAGCATTGAAGCTTTCACATGTAGAGGTCTTCCTTGGAGTTAAACGCCAGTTTGTAACTTATTTCTGGCGTTTAACTCTGCTTTGCAACTTGTTTCTGGTGTTTAACGCCAGAATAGGGCAGAAAGCTGGCGTTAAACGCCAGTTTGCATCGTCTAAACTAGAGAAAAGTATAGACTATTATATATTGCTGGAAAGCCCTGAATGTATACTTTCCAACGCAATTGAGAGCGCACCAATTGAGTTTCTGTAGCTCCAAAAAATCTATTTCGAGTACAGAGAGGTCAGAATCCAACAGCATCTGCAGTCCTTCTTCAGCCTCTGAATCAGATTTTTGCTCAAGTCCCTTAATTTCAGCCAGAAATTACCTGAAATCACAGAAAAATATACAAACTCTTAGTAAAGTCCAGAAATGTGATTTTTATTTAAAAACTAATAAAAATATACCAAAAACTAACTTAATTATACTAAAAACTATGTAAAAACAATGCCAAAAAGCGTATAAATTATCCGCACATCACAACACCAAACTTAAATTGTTGCTTGTCCCCAAGTAACTGAAAATCAAATAGGATAAAAAGAAGAGAATATACTATAAACTCCAAAATATCAATGAAACTTAGCTCCAATTAAATGAGCGGGACTAGTAGCTTTTTGCCTCTGAACAGTTTTGGCATCTCACTTTATCCCTTGAAGTTCAGAATGATTGGCATCTATAGGAACTCAGAATTCAGATAGTATTATTGATTCTCCTAGTTCAGTATGTTAATTCTTGAACACAGCTACTTTATGAGTCTTGGCCGTGGCCCTAAGCACCTTGTTTTCCAGTATTACCACCGGATACATAAATGCACAGACACATAACTGGGTGAACCTTTTCGGATTGTGACTCAGCTTTGCTAGAGTCCCCAATTAGAGGTGTCCAGGGTTCTTAAGCACACTCTTTTTTTTTGCTTTGGACCTCGAGTTTAACCGCTCAGTCTCAAGCTTTTGGCTTGACACCTTCACGCCACAAGCACATGGTTAGGGACAGCTTGGTTTAGCCGCTTAGGCCAGGATTTTATTCCTTTGGGCCCTCCTATCCACTGATGCTCAAAGCCTTGGATCCTTTTTATTACCCTTGCCTTTTGGTTTTAAGGGCTATTGACTTTTTCTGCTTGCCTTTCTTTTTTCTTTCTCTCTTTCTTTTTTTTTCTTTTATTTTCACAAGCCTTGTTATTCACTGCTTTTTCTTGCTTCAAGAATCAATTATATGATTTTTCAGATTATCAAATAACATTTTTCCTTTTTCATTATTCTTCAAGAGCCAACAATTTTAACATTCATAAACAACAAATTCAAAAGACATATGCACTGTTCAAGCATTCATTCAGAAAATAAAAAGTATTGTCACCACATCAAAAATAATTAAACTAATTTCAATGATGAATTTGAAATTCATGTACTTCTTGTTCTTTTGTAATTAAAATATTTTTCATTTAAGAAAGGTGATGGATTCATAGGACATTCAAAGCTTTAAGACATAGACACTTAGACACCAGTGATCATGTAATAAAGACATAAACATAAATAAACATAGAGCATATTAAACAAAAAATAGAAAAATAAGAACAAGGAGATTAAGGAACGGGTCCACCTTAGTGAGGGTGGTGTCTTTGATGTTAGGATTTTTGCTGGTAAAGAATTTTATAAAAATAGTCGCGTTGTAGATATAGTTTCTAAACCAACAGAAAATCCCTTCGTACAAATGTTTTGGTTGTCACAAGTAACAAACCCCTAAATAAATTGTAACCGAAGTATTTAAACCTCGGGTCGTCTTCTCAAGGAACTGCAGGGAAGTATGTTCTTATTATTGGCTATGAAGATTGTAAATTGGGGTTTTGAAAGTAAGGAGAGATAGTGAATTTAAATTGCAATTAAATTAAGTAAATGACTGTAAAATAAACTTTTGGTAAGGTGTGAGAAATTAGAAATCCTATCCTAGTTATCCTTATCAATGGTGATGAGAATTGAGTCTTAATCCCACTTAGTTATCCTTTACTAAAGTAAAGGAAGATCAAGTGGATTAATTAGTCTGATCTTCAGGTTCTAGTCAATTACTAAGAAAGGACTGGAATTATTGAAGTTCAATTCAATTAGCAAAGATAACAATTATCGATCACGTTGAGTTTGATAACTCCTGAGTTACTGATTTCTTAACCAAGACCAAAAGGGGAAGAGTAAATCTACTCGAATAAAAATATCTTCAGATTGAAAGTAACAGTAACATAAACAAAAGAGAGCAATCATAAACTGAAATACCTCAAATAACATTAATTAAGAGAATTATCTCTGACATAGAAAAGTTCATAAATTAAATTGAGAAGATAATAAAAAGGAAAATTGAACCTGATAAAAAGGGATAATCATGAAAGCGAGAAAAATCCTAAATCCTAATTGTTCCGTGGGTTACCTGAAACTGGAGGTCGATCTCGGATGAGATCTTCTGTACTGGTCGGTGTCCGGCTGGTGAGTGGCGGCCAGAGCTGTTGTGTCTGACTTGTTGGCTGGCTGCACTGCTGATCCTTGGTCACCGGAGGGTGGGGGGTACCTGCAAGAGACTCCGATGCTTAAGTTAGCACGGGTATTAAGCAGGTTTATTGTAGAATCAGAGTATGAGTTATACCTGAGTGCTCCAGTATATTTATAGTAGTGTGGGCTGACCTTTCTGATAAGATAAGTTAGTTATCTTATCTTATCTTATCTTATTTTAAGTGAAGTCAACTTATCTTCAAGGGAACCGCCTTTATCTTTATAGGCTTGGGTTGCCTTTGGATTTGGGTCGTGTTCCTCTATTTGGGCCCTTTATTGGGCTTTCCTGTCGATTTGGCCGACCTCTTTTAGAAGAGGTCGGGTAGCCTGACCTGAAGAGGTCGGTCACTTTGTCGCCAATCATCCCAGGTTGGATAGCTCGAGCCAGTGTATGAATAGTGCCCCTGCTTGAGCTCGGTCTTCTTTTTTGAAGTCGAGTCCTTGACTTCGGTCCTTCTCTAGTGAAGTCGAACTCAAGCATTTAATCGATTCCTTCCTTTGTAGAACCTTTTTGAATGTGGAACGTTTTTCTCTAAAAGTGCGCGCTTGTGTATTAGCGCTTCTAGGGAACGTGCGAGGGTTAAATTCCTTCATTAATTGACATTAATTACCCCGTTTTCTTTGGCTTTATTTTGAATTTCTGCATTCAGAAAATGGTTTCTCTTCTTCGTTCTTCTTCGTAACTTCTTCCTTTACTTTCTCACTTTTTGCCTGCGCTTTGTCTTTGCTTTACGGCATCATTCGGCGATTTTCTGGGTGATTCCGTTTTTGAAGCTTCTTTCTTCATTTCAGGTTGGTTCTTTCTTCCTTTCCTTAGTCATTTTTCCCGCCTGATGGTGAGAAAGTTTCGATTTTGCTTTGAGAAAATTTGGATCTTTCTGCTTTTGCTGTGCCTGGTTACTGTCGTAATGCGTGCTCTGAAGTTTCTTCGCCCTTTTGTATGAATCTTTTCGTCTTTCCTATTGCTTGGCGCTCTTAAGGCTTTTGCATGTTATCACTGTTTTTGTTTGTGCTTTTGATGATAATTTGTTTGATTCTGGAGAAAAGGCTGTGTCTTTGATGATCTCTGCTTGGCGTGTTTGATGTTGTCGAAGCTTTTTGTTGATAGACTGTAAGAAGATAGTGGCTTTGATGACTTTTTGTACTTTTTTGTGTTTTGTCTTTCTCCTGTGAAAATGCTTGCTGTTTGAAATCTTCTTTTCCTGTTTGGGGGATGCCGAGACGTAAGCTGTAGATTTTTCTTGAAACCTTGCTTTGTTACTGCCTCCAAAGGATGCCCCAGGATTTTGGTTTGAGTCTTGGGGTTCTCCTTTTCTGTTTGTTCTTCTGTATCATATTGGTCGAGTTGTTTCGTCCTTTGCCCGAGATATTTTTTAGTAATCCAATCTTCTTTTCTTGTTGTAGGATTAGTTGGCCTCATGTCTTCTCGCAATAACATTGTAGAGATGTCTTCTAAAGTTCCCGAGGGGATGTCCGACTGGCTGGACTCCCTTGTCTTAATGTGTGTCTCTATTGTGGATGCTGAGTTTTGTGTAGAGCTGAGGAAATGTCATAGGGTTTGTGGTGGTGGTGCCCGAGAGAGAGATTATGAGCTTGTAGCGCCCGACTCTGACGAGAGGGTTTGTTTTCCAACCTCTGTCGAGGGGGAGCGTCCTTTTTTCTACGCCTATGAGTATTTCTTCAGTCAGTTGAACATTACTTTTCCATTTACTGCTTTCGAGACCGACTTGTTGTGGTCGTGTAATATTGCCCCATCCCAGCTTCATCCAAATTCCTGGGGTTTTATCAAGATATTTCAGCTGCTTTGCCAAGAGTTAGACATAACACCTTCTCAGACTCTTTTCCTTTATCTTTTTGTCTCTGCCAAGCCTGGAGGTTCCTCCAAAAAGAAAGCTTCCTGGGTTTCTTTCAGGTTGGCCCGGGGGCATAAAGTTTTTGCCATGTATGATGAATCTTTTAAAGATTTTAAGAACTATTTCTTCCGAGTCCGTGCTGTTGAGGGGGTCCGCCCCTTTTTTCTTGATGAGAATGACGAGCCTGCTTTCCCTCTAGAGTGGCAAAAGAATGTAAGAGTGTCTTGCTATACATGGGAGATGCTTGATGAGGTTGAGCGGGCTTTTGTAGTTGTTCTTGAAGATTTGTGGGGGGAATCACCCCATCTGGATACAAAAAGATTTTCGAGTGATCCATCTTTGGTTCGAACTGCTTTGGGTACTATCTAACTTGTTTCTGTACTTGTTTCTTAGTTTTGCTTCTTCTAGACAGTAACTTATCACTATGGTTGATTCTGTAATTTTCAGAGATGTCGAAAAACAACGATTCCATGAAGGCCTTCAAGAAGGCAAAGAAGGCTGCAGCTGCTCAAAACATTTCGGCCAAGGTGGCGAGAGAGGGGTCTTCTCAAGTTTCGGTGAAGCTGCCCGTGCCGAGTTCTCCTGGGCCGAGGAAAGTGATCCCTACTCCTCGAGTTCGTCTGGCTGACCCTCCACAAACTTCTGCCGCCACTTCTAGTGCTCCTCCCAGCAAAAAACAAAAAAACAATTGAGCCTTTCAACCTTGATGCTCCTAACTTTGATGCAGTGGAGTTTGTTGACCAACAGATCGGTCCTTATGGTGCCCTCCCCATGGATGATGTTTCACTCCTTTGCCATTTAGATTTTATAACTCGGAGCATCATCAAGATGGCCCATATGGGGGCTGCCCTGTATCGGACTACTCAAAATCTTCCTCTCCATGCCACTAAAGCCTTTATGGAGGAGGCCAAACAAGAGTTTGATAGGATGAAGGGCTTGAAGGAGGAGCTTGAGGCTAAGGTGGCAAACTGGAGAAGGATCTGAAGAATGAGAAGGCGAGTTCCCTTGCTCTGGCGGCTTCTGTGCGGTTGGCCGAGGACACGGCATTGAGGCATAAAGACAGCTATGTCACAGCCTATAGGGAGGGGATGCGTTTGAAGGAGGAGTTAGAGAACGCCCGGGCTGATTACTCTGAGCTCCAGGGTCATCTTGTTGGCAGTGTGAATGCTGCTTACGAGAGCCTGAAGGAGCATGTTCGAATTATTGCTCCTGAGGCCAATCTTACTCTTTTTAGCTTGGATAATGTTGTGAGGGATGGTAAGATTGTCCCTGATGACCAGGATGATGACGATGTCGAGCCTCCCCCTGTGCCTTCTGTCAAAGTGTCAATTCCCACAGTTCCCCTAGTTGAGGCTGGCCAATCCGTTTCTGATTCGGACTGTCAGATCTTGAATCGGGATGATGGTACTGTGGATGCCGTGCCTATTCAGACTCTCCCTCCTTCACCTCAAACTGATGCTGCCGAGAAGTCTTTAGCTGAATTTTCTTGGATATTTGTGTAGATAGCCTGGCTTGTGGGCTTTTTAAACTCGTTATTTTTGTAGTCTTGAATATTATGCTGACTGTTGATACTGCTTTTGGTTGCTTGTTTAGCAACTTTTGATTTTGAAAAATAACAAGTAGCTTTCAAGCTTTTGGGCCTGACCCTGAAGCTTTATAATAATGTATTTTATATTATGCTTGTTTGCATTTGTCTTGGCATTTTTCTCTGAGAATACTAGGGCCTTGCTGTTTAGCCTCTTTGGATTGCTTTGTACTTATTACTTGTGGCTTGGGTCCTTTGAGGTTGTGGACATGTGGATCCAACTTGTATTTCGGTTTTCTGGCTTTTACTTGTATTAATCCATAACCGATTTCTTTACGTTGGTCCTCCTTCTAGTTATTTTTGTAGTCCTCTTTTTTGGACCTTGTCAGGTCTCTTTCAGGGACTACTTTTATAACTTGTTTGTTGTAGGAGACCGACTTCGTCAGGTCGATCTCTTTTAAGTTATTTCGTAATCCTCTTTCTTGGACCTTTGTCAGGTCTCTTTCAGGGATTAATTTTATAACTTGTTTGTTGTAGGGGACTGACTTTGGCAGGTCGATCTCTTCTAAGTTATTTCGTAATCCTCTTTCTTGGACCTTTGTCAGGTCTCTTTCAGGGATTACTTTTATAACTTGTCCGTTGTAGGAGACCGATTTCGTCAGGTTGATCTCTTCTAAGTTATTTCGTAATCCTCTTTCTTGGACCTTTGTCAGGTCTCTTTCAGGGATTACTTTTATAACTTGTTTGTTGTAGGAGACCGACTTCGTCAGGTCGATCTCTTCTAAGTTATAGCAATTCCTCTTTTATAGGGTTGGCCAGACCTCTTTCCAGGGATTTGCTGATAAATTGGGTTGACTTGGTCCGACTTCTCAACGTCGGCCAGTCTTTTAAGTTATTATTTAGCAATCCGTAAGACCTCGTCAGGTTCTTTTTTCGGATCACTTTCGATAACTTCTTGCATTATTCTGTGTTCATCTTTGCCGATTTGTAGAAGGTGATTTCTATCTTTGTTCGGTCGACCTTTAGATGAATCGCGTTTTCATCTTTATTGGTCTTCCATCGTGATCGTGCAGTGAATCTGTTTTTCACTTTCTGCCGATCTGTTGCTTTATAATCAGACGATGAATGCTTCAGATTAATGCGTCTTGAGAATTTGTAGAATATCTAAAAATATATTTTATTCAAAAGCAAGTGCAAATATATACATGCGGGAGTTTTTCATCCCTTTAAGTCGGATAATTTCTGGATCTCAACTTGGTGCCTCATTAAAAAACCTTTTCAGGAAAAAGAGTGCATCCGAGATCTGTTACCTTCTCTAGCTATAATACCTTTTTAGGTTACAGGCGTGCCATGATCTGGGAAGCTCTCGTCCTTCGAGTTCGGAGAGTCTGTAATAGCCTTTTCCAAGTACTTCTATGACTCGGTAGGGTCCTTTCCAGTTTGCTGCCAGCTTTCCTTCTCCGGGTCGAGTTGTCCCAATATCATTTCAAATTAGGATGAGATCATTCTCAGCGAAACCTCTTGGCACTACCCTTTGATTATATCTTGAAGCCATTCGTCGCTTTAGTGCTTCTTTCCTGATCCGGGCACTTTCTTGGATTTCCGAAAGTAGGTCAAGCTCTTCTCTTTGAAGTTGAGAGTTAGCTTCTTCATTGTAGTGGACTACTCT
Organism: Arachis ipaensis; assembly: GCF_059453495.1. Lineage (NCBI taxonomy): Eukaryota > Viridiplantae > Streptophyta > Magnoliopsida > Fabales > Fabaceae > Arachis > Arachis ipaensis. The sequence goes on from NC_142436.1 coordinate 26,851,669, forward strand.
AGGCGACCCTTCTTCGATCTCTACTGGGATCATTGCCTCCACTCCATATGCTAGTTGAAATGGTGATTCGTTTGTGGTGGAATGTGGCGTTGTTCAATATGCCCATAGGACTTGTGGAAGTTCTTCGGCCCAAGCTCCCTTTGCATCTTGCGGTCTCCATTTCAACCCAGCCAATATGACTTTGTTGGCAGCTTCGGCCTGTCCATTGGCTTGAGGATGTTCGACGGAGGTGAACTGGTGTTTTATGTTCAAATCGGCTACTAACTTTCTGAAGCCTGCATATGTGAATTGGGTGCCATTGTCTGTGGTGATGGAATATAGAACCCCGAACCTTGTGACAATATTCCTATATAGGAATTTTCGGCTTCTTTGAGCAGTGGCGTTGGCTAGGGGCTCTGCCTCGATCCACTTTGTGAAATAGTCTACCCCTACTATGAGGAATTTAACTTGTCCTGATCCCTGGGGGAAAGGTCCGAGGAGATCAAGTCCCCATTTTGCAAATGGCCAAGGTGAGGTTACGCTGATGAGCTCTTCTGGCGGGGCGATGTGAAAGTTGGTATGTTTCTGGCATAGTGGGCATGTCCTTACAAACTCTGTAGCTTTTTTTTTTGTAGAGTTGGCAAGTAAAATCCCGCCCGAAGTACCTTTTTGGTGAGAACTTGTGCCCCGAGATGATTGCCACAAATGTCACTGTGTACTTCCTCTAAAACTTCCCTTGTGTTGGAGGTCGGCACACATTTTAGTAGTGGTATTGAAATCCCTCTTTTATATAGGGTGTTGTTTATGATGGTGTAGTACTGAGCCTCCTGTTTTAACCTCTTTGCCTCCTTCTCATTTGTGGGGAGTGTTTCTGTTTTGAGGTAATTAATTATGGGGGTCATCCATCCTTGATCCTGACTTGTTATGGCTAGGAATTTTTCCTCTTCCGAGATTGATGGATTCTGCAGCATTTCCTGGATGAGGCTTCTATTGTTGCCCCCTGGTTTGGTGCTGGCTAGTTTTGAGAGTGCGTCAGCTCGGGCATTTTGTTCGCGGGATATGTGGCAGATCTTATATTCCCTGAATTGTTCGAGCTATTCCTTGGTTTTATCCAAATACTTTTTCATGGTGGGATCTTTGGCTTGGTAGCTCCCTGTTATTTGTGAGGTGACTACTTGTGAATCACTGAAGATGTTGAGTTTTTGAGCTCCAACCTCCTTAGCCAACTTCAAACCAGCTAGTAACGCTTCATATTCTGCCTGGTTGTTTGAGGCTGGGAACCCAAATTTGAGAGAAAGCTCAACTTGGGTTCCTTGGTTGCTTTCTATTATCACACCTGCGCCGCTTCCAGTTTTATTTGAAGATCCGTCCACGTAGAGATTCCATTTTGTGGGGGTTTTCAGGGTATCTGTGAATTCTGCAATGAAGTCGGCCAAGTATTGCGATTTGATGGCTATCTGAGCTTCATATTGGAGGTCGAACTCGGATAACTCGACTGCCCATTGTAAAATACTGCCTGCTAGATCTGTTTTCTGCAGTATCCCCTTTATGGGCTGGTCGTACCCTAATGGTGTGAGCCTGGAAGTACGGGCGAAGTCGTCGAGATTTCAGTATGAGAGTGTAGGTGAACTTTTCTATTTTTTGGTAATTTAGCTTGGATCCTTGCAGCACTTTACTGATGAAATATACAGGCTGTTGCCCTTTGTCGTCCTCTCAAACCAGTGTTGAGGCTACTGCCTGACTTCCTACTGCAAGGTATAATACGAGTGGTTCTTCCTCTCGTGGTCGAGTTAGGATAGGTGGTCGTCCTAGGAAATTTTTGAAATCCTGGAAGGCTCGCTCGCATTCCATTGCCCATTCGAACTTCTTTCCTTTCCTTAAAGTGGCATAGAAGGGGAGAGATCTTATCGCTGATCCTGCTAAGAATCTAGATAAGGCTGCCAATCTCCCGTTGAGTTGTTGTACCTCTCTGACACAAGTTGGGTTCTTCATGTTGAGTATAGCCTGGCATTTGTCTGGATTTGCTTCAATTCCTCTTTGTGTGAGCATGAAACCTAAGAATTTACCCGCTTCTACTGCAAAGGTGCATTTTGTGAGATTGAGTCGCATGTCATGCTTCCTTATAGTGTCAAACACTTGGGCCAGGTCGGACAATAATGTCTCTTCGCTTTGTGTCTTTATTAACATGTTGTCCACGTAGACTTCCATGATTTTTTCGATATGATCTGAAAAGACTTTATTCATTAGCCTTTGATAAGTAGCTCCCGCATTTTTGAGACCGAAAGGCATCACAATGTAGCAGTAATTTGCTTTTGGCATAAAAAACGAGGTCTTTTCTTGATCTAGTGGATACATGGGAATTTGGTTGTATCCGAAATATGCATCCATAAACGAGAGGTATCTATATCCGGAGGAAGCATCTACCAGAGCGTCGATACTTGGGAGTGGGTAAGGATCTTTTGGGCAGGCTTTGTTGAGGTCGGTGTAGTCGGTGCACATTCGCCACTTCCCATTTGACTTTTTCACCAAGACGACGTTAGCTAGCCATAGTAGGTACTTGACTTCTCTTATGAATCCTACCTCCAGTATTGCTTGTACCTATTCTTCCACAGCTTGGGATCGTTCTGGCCCAAGTTTTCTTCGTCTCTGCTGTACCGGCCGAGATCCTGGATAAACCGCCAACTTGTGACACATTAGCTTGGGGTCTATGCCTGGCATGTCTGCGGCTTTCCATGCGAAGAGATCGACATTATCTCGTAAGAACTGTACTAGTAATTCTTTTGTGTTTCCTTTCAGGATCGTGCCAATATTAGTTGTTTTGTCCGAGGTATCTCCGATCTGAACTTTCTCTACTTCACCTTCGGGCTGTGGACGGAGTTCTTCTCGCCTCTGAACTCCACCAAGCTCAATTGTATGAAACTCTTTTCTTCTGCCTCTGAGGTTTAGACTTTCGTTATAACAGCGGTGTGTCATCCTTTGATCTTCTTTTATCGTAGCTATCCCTTCTGTAGTTGGGAATTTCATGCATAGATGTGGAGTTGAGACTATTGCGCCGAGTTGATTTAGTGTTGTCCGACCTATTAAGGCATTGTAGGCTGAACTCACATCGACCACGATGTAGTCTATCTTGAGTGTTCTGGATTGGTTCCCTTTTCTGAAGGTTGTATGTAGTGACACGTATCCCAGTGGTTGTACTGGGGTATCGCCCAGTCCGAACAGGCTGTTCGGGTATGCTCTCAGCTCCTTTTCTTCTAAGCCGAGCTTGTCGAAGGCAGTTTTGAATAAGATGTTGGCGGAGCTCCCTTGGTCTATTAACGTGCGGTAGAGATTGGCGTTCGCCAGTATGATGGTGATGACCATGGGATCGTCGTGTCCTGAGATGACACCGGATGTGTCTTCTTTGGTGAATGTGATTGCAGGGATGTCGGGTGCTTCCTCCTTCCCTTCGACATGATATACTTCTTTGAGATATCTTTTGCGGGATAATTTGAAGATTCTTCCTCCTGCAAATCCTCTGTGTATCATATGGACATGTCTTTCTGGCGTACGAGGTGATTGCTCAGCTCGTCTGATATCTTCATCCCTTCGTCTTTTTCTTTGTTCATCATCTCGGGTGGCCAGATACCGATTTAGTTTTCCTTCTCTCACTAATTTTTCTATGATATTTTTTAAGTCGAAGCATTCGTTGGTGGAATGTCCTCGGACCCGATGATATTCACAGTATTCGTTCCGATTTTCTCCTCCTCTTTTGCCTTTGAGTGGTCGGGCTGGGGGTATCTTTTCTGTGTTACAGACTTCTTTGTAGATATCCACAAGGGACACCCGAAGAGGGGTGTAATTATGATACTTTTTGATTTTTTCCCCCGTTCGATCTTCCTTCTTCTTGGATTCTTTATCTTTATCTTGGTAGTGAAACCGGATTTCGAGGCTTCTCCGAGTCGGGAATTTTCTTCCATGTTGATGTACTTCTCTGCCCGCTCTTGCACCTCATCCAGAGATGTGGGGTATTTCTTTGATATAGATTGGCTGAAAGGTCCCTCTCGTAGGCCGTTGATGAGGCCTATGACAGTAGCCTCTGTTGGCAAGCTTTGTATATCTAGGCATGTTTTGTTGAATCTTTCCATGTAGTTGTGAAGACTTTCCTGATCTCCTTGCCTGATTCCTAATAGGCTGGGGGCGTGCTTGGCCTTGTCTTTTTGGATGGAGAATCTGGCCAGGAATTTTTTGGTTAGGTCATCAAAGCTTGAGAGTGACTTAGGAGGTAAATTGTCGAACCATCTAATTGATGTCTTCGTGAGAGTCGTTGGAAAAGTCTTGCAGCGAACAGCGTCTGAGGCGTCGGTGAGGTACATTCTGCTTCTGAAGTTACTGAGGTGATGGTTGGGATTTGTAGTGCCATCATACAAAGTCATATCCGGGAGTTTGAAGTCCTTAGGAATTTTGGTTTTCATGATTTCCCTAGTGAATGGATCTTGATCTCTACGTGAATTGTCCTCAGGGGTGGTCCGGATTGCCTTTGCTTGGAGATCGGCTTCGAGCTGTAGGATTTTATCTTCTAAGTCTCGACGTCGCCTTACCTCTCTTTGTAGATCCTTGCCAACCTCTCGTTGATGCTGGCTTTCTTTTTTGAGTTGCTTTAAACGATCTTGAAGTGCTTCTATTACTCCTGGATTTGATGAGTTTTTGTCTCCATTAGATTCCGGAGTATCTTTTGGTGTAGTGCCCGCGTTTTTACGCGGTGTTCTATCCTCTAGATCTGAATCATGGTCGTTTTCATGGTCGTCCTCCATGGTGCTGGGATGACTTCCAGGTTCTCCGGCAACGGCGCCAATGTTCCGTGGGTTACCTAAAACTGGAGGTCGATCTCGGATGAGATCTTCTGTACTGGTCGGTGTCGACGTGTCCGGCTGGTGAGTGGCGGCTGGAGCTGTTGTGTCCGACTTGTTGGCTGGCTGCACTGCTGATCCTTGGTCACCGGAGGGTGGGGGTACCTGCAAGAGACTCCGATGCTTAAGTTAGCACGGGTATTAGCAGGTTTATTGTAGAATCAGAGTATGAGTTATACTTGGGTGCTCCAGTGTATTTATAGTAGTGTGGGCTGACCTTTCTGATAAGATAAGTTAGTTATCTTATCTTATCTTATCTTATCTTATTTTAAGTGAAGTCAACTTATCTTCAAGGGAACCGCCTTTATCTCTATAGGCTTGGGTTGCCTTTGGATTTGGGTCATGTTTCTCTATTTGGGCCCTTTATTGGGCTTTCCTGTCGATTTGGCCGACCTCTTTTAGAAGAGGTCGGGTAGCCTGACCTGAAGAGGTCGGTCGCTTTGTCGCCAATCATCCCAGGTTAGATAGCTCGACCCAGTGTATGAACACTAATCCTAAGAGAGAGAGGAGAGAACCTCTCTCTAAAAACTACATCTAAATCATGAAAAGTTAATAATTGGAGGCTCTCCTTGAATGGATGCATTCCCCCACTTCATAACCTCTGATCTGTGCTTTCTGGACTTGGATCTAGGCCAAAAAGGGCTTCAAAAATCGCAGGGAGCATTTTCTGTAATTTCTGGTGGGTCACACGGTCGCGTCATCTGGAGTTTTCCTTATCACACGTTCACTTCGGTCATGCGTCCGCGTCATCTGTGTTTTACTCGTGGCGCGCGTTCGCGTCATTCACGCGTTCGCGTCGCTGCCTTTTCGCTCTAGGCATGAGGCCGCGTCGTCCATGCGTTCGCGTGGCTGCCAACTTCTTCAAAAACTCCATTTTGTGCTTTCCTTCCATTTTTGTATGTTTCCTTTCCATCCTTTAAGTCATTCCTGCCTTAGAAGATCTGAAACTACTCAACACACAAATCACGGTATCGAATGGTAATAAAAGGGTAATTAAAATAATTATTTTTAAAGCATAGGAAACATATTTTTCACATACATCACATAATAAGGAAGGGGAAGTAAAACTATGCAATTAACATGAATAAGTGAGTGAAGGATTGAATAAATCACTTAAATTGAGCACAAAATATATCATAAAATATGGGTTTATCAACCTCCCAACACTTAAACAATAGCATGTCCTCATGCTAAATCCAAGATAAAGAGTAAGGTAAGGTTGAAGTGGTGGAATCTCATGCAGTGCAATCTATTCTAAATGTAACTATCTAAATGAATCATGCAATTCTAATTGTTATTCACTTCTATATAAAACTTACATGTAGTTAAATTAATTCATATTCTCAAGGAATCATATATGCATAGCCAAACCTTAGATAATGAATAAGCACGTTTACAATTGAGATGGGAAAGAAAAATATTTTACAAACTTGCAAGACAATTAACAATTTAAGTAGAAATATATGTTGATGAGCTATTGAACCCTCACTGGATTTTGTGTTTACTCTTTAGTCACTCAGTGTTTATTGGGTTAATCACTCTATTCTTCTTTTTATCCTTACTTTCTATAACTTTGTTCTTCATCTAACCAATCAACAATTATAGAATACAGACATACAGAAATCATGAGGTCTTTATTTAAGGTTGTAATGGGGCCAAGGTAAAGGTAAGGGTATATGTATAAGGCTGAGTGAGCTAATAAGTGAATCCTTGATTAGTCTAAGATCTCACCTAACATACATATTTTGTAATTCAAAGGTTTCTTTACCTATTTACCCAAATTTTCCCACTTTTTATGTTACATGCTCATGCATTAGTTTTAATTTTGTCCCATGTGCATTGCTTTATTTTGCATTTGGGGAATTCTTTTGTATCCCCTTTACTCAAATACTGAAAAAAATAAAAAAAATTTTAATGCACATGGTAATTTGATTGCTTTGATTTCACATGAGCATGCTTCCCAAAATTTTATTTTGAAATATTTTTATTCTTTTTAACTTTCTACCTTTGTTTCTATCATCTATGTTCCCATAAGGTTCCCCACACTTAAACAATTACACAATTTCTATCTTAAGCTAACCAAGGATTCGACTTGGGATTTTTATTTTATTTTTCTGCTTAAGGCTAGTAATGTGGTTATAAAACAAGAGGGGATTTAAAGGCTTAAGGGGGCTAACAAGGGTGATGTAAAAGGTAGGCTAATTTGGGATAAGTGAGCTAGAATCAAACAATGGCCTCAATCACTTTCTTGGTATGTATCTATATTCTATAATTGGACATATAGATTAAAACAAGGTAAAGAACATCAGAATAAAAAAGAAGGGCAAAACACACAGGAATAAAAATATTATGGTTTGAATGTAACCATACAATTAAGCTCAAAACTCACAGGCTGTGTGTTCTCTAGCTCAAAAATCATATATCAGTTATGTATGTCATGCAAGTAAAAATTAAGAGTTTTCATTATTCTCAATGTAAATCTTAGGGTGGCTTTAAAGTTTTAGTGTTTCTCCTTGATGAAATATTGTTAACTAACTAACATGTAATGCTATATATACAAGGTGTGTAGATTGTTTCTGTTCTATTCAAGTCTCTAGTTTACTTCTTTTTTTGTATTTTCAATTCGAACTAAGCTATCTTATGCTAAAAAGGGTAAACTATACTAATTAATCCACATTTTCTATAATTAATAAGTTAGAATTACAACTAAACTAAATGGCTAAAATATGAACTAAAGTGCAAAATGCAAAAATAGAGTAAAAATACATGAAAAGAGTAATGTATAAGTACTGAGAAATAAAAATAAAGATCAAAATACAGAAAAATAACAAAATAAAATAGAAAGAGTCTGTAGTGGTTCACTAAGAAAAATACGCCAGAGATGGCGACCTCCCCACACTTAAAATAAAGCATCGTCCTCGATGCTCACTCAAGTAGGGTGTGAAGGAGTGTCATCACTGGAAGGATGGGTGGCTGGAGTCTCTGTAGTGGTGGTCTGAGGATCTGTCTGCTGCAGAGGAGGTGCTGACTGAATAGGAACCTCTAGGTCTGCAGCCTGAATCTGATGCGGGGCCTCCTGCTGGGCTGCAGCCTGCTCCGGGCCTGCCTGCTCAGCCTCTCTCTGTGGATGGGTCTCCGCCTCGTGATTATCCGCCTCCTCCTCAGATGGCTCTAATGGTGTGTCAGGCTCGGAGGGATGTCGCCGTCAGATCGGATCAGCAGCTTTAGGTGCTCGTAGCGTTGCTTACTGCGACGCTCAGATCTCTCATATCGGCGCCGGTTGCGGCGCTCCATCTGGTCTAGCTACTGAAACAGGCGGTGTACGAAGTGATAAATGGGCTCTGAGGCAGGTGGAGGTGCAGTGGTGGTAGCTGGGGTAGCTGTAGATGGAGAAGGTCCGGCGGAGGGTGCGGCTCTCTCATCAGTAGCAGTGAGGAATGGAGGTCTGTAGCCCAAAGCCAGAAAGTTCCTGCTGTGAGGGATAACCTTCTTGCATTCTGCAGCAGGTGGCTTCTCATCAGCATCCTCCCAAGGCATGTCAGCTCGACGGCCGAGCTGAGTAATTAGATATGGAAAGGGGAGAGTGCCTCTGACGTGGACCCTGGCCATGTAGTACCGGATGAATTGTGGCAGGTACAGGTCCTTACCCTCCATCACACACCATAGGAGGGTGATCATAGTGGCAGGTAGCTCAGTCTCGTGAGTACTCGGCATAACAAAGTTTCTCAGGATCTGGTGCCAGAGCCGAGCCTCATCGTTCAAGTATATCCGCTTGATTCCCTTAGGCATGGTGGTGTTCTGACCCATGACCCAGGGGACAGTCGGGTCAAGGGCTATCCTTGCCTTGATCGCATCCCAATCAAACTTCATGAAGCGCATGTCCTCCTCAGCCTTTTGGTAACCATCAAGCTGATCAGATTTAGGCTGAAGCTGCAGAATATCCTCAATGGCCTCTTCAGTGACCAGTATCTGCTTCCCTCTTAGGTTCACTGCATCTAGGGAAGTTTTGAAGTAATTGCAGTAAAACTCTCTTACCCAAGAAGTATTGACCTCTGTCAGGTTTCTCTCCAAGAAGAACCAGCCTCTATGTTTGATCTGATCAGAGGTGTATTGCTGGAGTTTTTCTGGAATTTTCAGAGTCTGCTCCAGGTACAGGTTCCTAGAGGTTGCAAACACTGGATACTTCAACTCGCAGTATCGGTTTGCAAACTTGATGGGGTCATTAGCAGGGAGTAGCTGGTCAGCCTTCTCCTGCGGGGTAAAGTGTTTCTCCCGCCAGGAGTCATCGTGCATGATGTCCAGGATGGACATAGAGGATTCCCCTCTTTTCCGTTTGCCAGTTGTTGCCTTTCCTTTTCCTTTCCTTTGGGTGTCAGACATCCTGAAAAATAGGAATCAAGGATATAATAAAATAGGAAAACAAGTAGGCAAATAACAAAATAAGCACATAGTGGCAAAGGAGCAGTATAATAATGAAATGAGTTGAGTAAAGGTGCATTATGGATTGTATAGAAGTTAGAAAGCTGAGAAAAATTTCACAATCCAAAATGTGATATAAATAGGATTCATGTTAATTAGAAAAATTATCATCATGCCTTGGTTAGAAGGTTAAAGAGAATAGTGAAAAACCAAGAAGAGATGTTGTGAAAGTTAGGTTGGTTAGGAATGAAAAAGAGGTTAGGAAGTTAAAATCAGTGAGTTAGTAGAAAGAAGGTTAGAGTAAGTGGTCTGATGATCATTTTCTAAGTAACAAGAATTTACAATTAGAAGCTACAGTCAACTCACATTCAAGCAAGGAAGTTGATGATGATTCATATAGATATGTAAATAGCAAAAAGTGGAATGGAATCATCCAAAATGTAATTTATTAACCAGGAAATCGAAAAGAATAAGAAAGCTTACCCGTGCATACATGAATTGGTTTGGTAAAAGCTGAGTAAAGCAGAATTCAAATTGCCAAAACCAAAACATGAATGAAAATCAGAATAGTTTACAGAAATTTAGGCAGCATTCCGGCTAAAAGTGGATGGTCCCGGAAAATAAATAGCAAATAGAATAGTTCATATGAATTAAAAGAAACTGCAAAAAGATATAAATAATATGAACATGAAAGAGCAATCGCAATAGTAGCATGAACAGTAAGAACAACATATGAACAATACTTAGATCACAGCAACAGCAGAATTGCAAAAATAATAAAACAAGTAGCAAGAACAGCGCAATTAAACAGGCCTAAGTCTACTAACCACATCCTAGGCTACCTAACAACCTAGAATCCACTACAAACATGCATATCTAACTAGCCTAATGTTCAACGTAAACGGAAAAAAAATATGCAATTATCTACGATTTGAAAGAGCGGCATTTGGCGGAACTTGGTAGGCGTATGAATGAAAGTAGGGCAGAGAGATGGTAGGGGGTGGTTGTGGTGGCGGCTGACGCGGTGGTTGAGGCGGATGGCGCGGTGATGGTGGCTGTTCGGTGTGGGTTACAGAGAAGAGAGGGAGAAGAAGGGGTTGGGGGCACGACAGGGTAGGGTTTCGCATCACTGGGGGGTTAATGAATTTGAATCCACGCGATCGCGTAGGGCACACGGTCGCGTGGGGCACGCGGTCGCGTGGCTGGGGTGGAATGAGGGTTGACGCGATCGCGTGGGTGGCGCGATCGCATGGAATGGGAAAAAGGATGAATGACGCGATCGCGTGAGGCACGCAATCGCGTTGCTGGAAATTGTGCTAAACGCACAATTTCAGCGTCGTTTCAGCGCAACTCTCTGTCTCCACTGGGGTGTTATGATATCTGCACGACGCGAACGCGTCGCTCACGCTATCGCGTGGGATGGGTGTTGTGCAAGTGACGCGATCGCGTCAGAGATGCGACCGCGTGGGCCGTTTTGTGCTAAACGCACAACAGCCGCACGATTCCAGCCCAACTTTCTGGGCGTTGGATCTTTACGCCGATTTCCAGATCACGCGGCCGCATGAATGATGCGGACGCGTAGGAAGTGTTTTTCGCAACTGACGCGATCGCATGAGCGATGCGGTCGCGTCACACGCCTCTCTTTTTTTTATGCAATTATGCAATTATGCAGTATGCAATGCTAATGAATAATATTCAGGTTCAATTTGAAAAAGAATAAAAATAAATAACACGAAATAAAACTGAAAACGAAACGACCATACCGTGGTGGGTTGTCTCCCACCTAGCACTTTTAGTTAAAGTCCTTAAGTTGGACATATGGCGAGCTTCTTGTTATGGCGGCTTATGCTTAAACTTGTCCAGAAATCTCCACCAATGTTTTGAATGCCAACGGCCTCCGGGATCCCAAACTAGGCATGTAAAGCTTCTGAGTAGCTTTAAACAGATTCTCAGGCTCCCGGGGTGACGAATGTCAGAATAGATTCCAAGATCCCAAAATTTGCTTTTAAATCCGCCTTCGTCTTGATCTATATTTTTTCATCCGGGCGGTTTAGAAATTGTATTCTCACCAAGATGACCAAATGTCTTCCGTGATCCATTCGATTGAACAAGATGCCAATCCATGCACTTCAAGTTGAAGAGTGGATCCTTATTGAACCTTGGGCACCAGCTCTGAGTGCGAGCCATTTCCCTCTTACTCTTAAAGCCGTAGAGAGCTCTAAGCTGGCCATCTGTTTCAAGCAACCCATATTCGAGTGGAAAGATAAGGTTAAAGGTTAAGGATTGTACCCACTTGAAGCTTGTATTGGGTGGTAATGGCCTTGGGAGAGGTGTTTCCAGTGGTTCTGTGAGTTCTACTCCCTTGTGCTCTTCTGTGAATTTTTCCACTTCTTTGCAAAATTCTTCAAATGCATCCATGTCCTGATCAAAGTCTTCAATGTCTTCCTCATCACTTAAGCCATAAGCTGGAGGTTGAGAGAAATCTACCTCCGCATCGTCTTCGTATTCACTTGGGGAAGATTCTTCGATCTCAAAGAATTCACTCGCGGATGCAAGTTCATTACTAGGAGAACTTGACTTTAGATTATCATCATCAAGGAAACTTGCTTCTTGGATTACTCCGTCTAGTTCTTCATAAAAGATTTGCCTTGGGGGTTGTGCACTATCCTCCTTGGCGTCAATTGTAACGTCCTTGACAGAGTTCTCCACAACTCTGGATTCCCATGGAAGTTCAGCGTCTCCTAAGTCTTCAACTAACTCTTCTTCTTCTATAATGACAGCTTCCTCTACTTGTTCCAGTACGAAGTCATGCTCTGTCTTGTCCACTGGAGTTTCTAGTATCTCCTTCATGCTACGCTCTTCATTAGATTATCCCCAGCAATGGCGCCATTTTGAAGAACTGTAGATTGATGGTCTAGAAGTTATAGTAAACTCTCGTTACAAGTATAGTTACTAAACCAAGCAATCAACCTTTCTTACAAACGTTTTGGTTGTCACAAGTAACAAACCCCTAAATAAATTGTAACCGAAGTATTTAAACCTCGGGTCGTCTTCTCAAGGAACTGTAGGGAAGTATGTTCTTATTATTGGCTATGAAGATTGTAAATTGGGGTTTTGAAAGTAAGGAGAGATAGTGAATTTAAATTGCAATTAAATTAAGTAAATGACTGTAAAATAAACTTTTGGTAAGGTATGAGAAATTGGAAATCCTATCCTAGTTATCCTTATCAATGGTGATGAGAATTGAGTCTTAATCCCACTTAGTTAGCCTTTACCAAAGTAAAGGAAGATCAAGTGGATTAATTAGTCTGATCTTCAGGTTTTAGTCAATTCCTAAGAAAGGACTGGAATTATTGAAGTTCAATTTAATTAGCAAAGATAACAATTATCGATCACGTTGAGTTTGATAACTCCTGAGTTACTGATTTCTTAACCAAGACCAAAAGGGGAAAAGTAAATCTACTCGAATAAAAATATCTTCAGATTGAAAGTAACAGTAACATAAACAAAAGAGAGCAATCATAAACTGAAATACCTCAAATAACATTAATTAAGAGAATTATCAATGACATAGAAAAGTTCATAAATTAAATTGAGAAGATAATAAAAAGGAAAATTGAACCTGATAAAAACGGATAATCATGAAAGCGAGAAAAATTCTAAATCCTAATCCTAAGAGAGAGAAGAGAGAACCTCTCTCTAAAAACTATATCTAAATCATGAAAAGTGAATAATTGGAGGCTCTCCTTGAATAGATGCATTCTCCCCCTTCATAACCTCTGATCTGTGCTTTCTGGACTTAGATCTGGGCCAAAAAGGGCTTCAAAAATCGCAGGGAGCGTTTTCTGTAATTTCTGGTGTGTGCCTCTGTCACGCGTCCGCGTGGGTCACGCGGTCGCGTCATCTGGAGTTTTCCTTATCACGTGTTCGCTTCGGTCATGCGTCCGCGTCATCTGTGTTTTGCTCGTGGCGCGCGTTTGCGTCATTCACGCGTTCGCGTCACTGCCTTTTCGCTCTAGGCATGCGGCCGCGTCGTCCATGCGTTCGCGTCGCTGCCAGCTTCTTCAAAAATTCCATTTTGTGCTTTCCTTCCATTTTTGTATGTTTCCTTTCTATTCTTTAAGTCATTCCTACCTTAGAAGATCTGAAACTACTCAACACACAAATCACGGCATCGAATGGTAATAAAAGGGTAATTAAAATAATTATTTTTAAAGCATAGGAAACATATTTTTCACATACATCACATAATAAGGAAGGTAAAGTAAAACCATGCAATTAACATGAATAAGTGAGTGAAGGATTGAATAAATCACTTAAATTGAGCACAAAATATATCATAAAATATGAGTTTATCAGTCTTCTTCCTCATGAAGAACCAATGGTATTTTTGAGCTCCTCTATGTCTCTTCCTTGTCTTTGTTGCTCCTCCCTCATAGCTCTTTGATCTTCTCTAATCTCATGGAGAATGATGGAGTGCTCTTGGTGTTCCATCCTTAGTTGTCCCATGTTGGAACTTAATTCTCCTAGGGAGGTGTTGATTTGCTCCCAATAGTTCGGTGGAGGAAAGTGCATCCCTTGAGGTATCTCAGGGATTTCATGGTGAGGAATTTTCTCATGCTCTTGTTGAGGTCCATGATCTCTTGTTTGCTCCATCCTTTTCTTAGTGATGGGCTTGTCCTCATCAATGAGGATATCTCCCTCTATGTCAATCCCAGCCAAATTGTAGAGGTGGCAAATGAGGTGAGGAAAGGCTAACCTTGCCAAAGTGGAGGACTTGTCAGCCACTTTATAGAGTTCTTGAGGTATAATCTCATGAACTTCCACTTCCTCCCCAATCATGATACTTTGGATCATGATGGTCTGATCCACAGTTACTTCGGATCGGTTGCTAGTAGGAATGATAGAGCGTTGGATGAACTCCAACCATCCTCTAGCTACAGGCTTAAGGTCCGGTCTTCTCAATTGAACCGGTTTGCCTCTTGAGTCAACTTTCCATTGAGCTCCTTCCACACATATGTCCATGAGGACTTGGTCCAACCTTTGATCAAAGTTGACCCTTCTAGTGTAGGGGCGTGCATTTTCTTGCATCATTGGCAAGTTGAACGCCAACCTTACATTTTTCGGACTGAAATCTAAGCATTTCCCCCAAACCATTGTAAGCCAATTCTTTGGGTTTGGGTTCATACTTTGATCATGGTTCCTAGTGATCCATGAGTTTGCATAGAACTCTTGAACCATTAAGATTTCGACTTGTTGAATAGGATTGGAGAGTACTTCCCATCCTCTTCTTCTAATCTCTTGTCGGATCTCCGGATATTCGCTCTTTCTGAGCTTAAAAAGAACCTCAGGGATTACCTTTTTCTTGGCCACAACTTCATAGAAGTGGTCTTGATGGACCTTTAAGATGAATCTCTCCATCTCCCATGACTCAGAGGTGGAAGCAATTTCCTTCTCTTTCCTCTTTCTTAAGGTTTCTCTGGCCTTAGGTGCCATTAATGGTTATGGAAAAACAAAAAGCAATGCTTTTACCACACCAAACTTAAAAAGTTTGCTCGTCCTCGAGCAAAAGAAGAAAGAAAGTAGTAGAAGAAGAAGAAAATGGAGGAGATGGAGGGAGAAGGTGTATTCGGCCAAGGGGGAGAAGTGGTGGATGTAGTGTGTGAAAATGGAGTAGTGTTGAGGGGTTTATATAGGGGTGGGGGGAAGGGTAGGTTTTGGCCATTAGGGTTGGGTTTGGGAGGGAAAAGAATTTGAATTTTGGAGGTAGGTGGGGTTTATGGGGAAGAGGTATGGAGGTGATTGGTGAAGGGTATTTGGGAAAGAGTGTTATGAAAAGGTATAAAGAGGAGAGAAGAAGAGGTGGGGTAGGTGGGGCTCCTGTGGGGTCCACAGATCCAGAGGAGTCAAGGACTTAGCATCCCTGCTTCATTTAGGCGTACAAAACGCCCTTAGAATACTTGTTTCTGGCGTTAAACGCCAACTTTTCTCCCATTCTTGGCATTAAACGCCAATTCCATGCTCTGTTCTGGCGTTAAATGCCAGTCTGGTGCTTGTTTCTGGCGTTTAACGCCAGCTTGATGCTTCTTTCTGGCGTTAAATGCCAGTTTGATGCTTCTTACTGGCGTTTAAACGCCAGTAAGCTCTTCCTCCAGGGTGAGCTGTTTTTAATGCTGTTTTTTTCATTCTGTTTTTTATTTTTCAGTAGTTTTTGTGACTTCACATGATCATCAACCTAAAAAAAACATAAAATAGCAATGGAAAATAAATAGATATAATTAAATAACATTGGGTTGCCTCCCAACAAGCGTTTCTTTAATGTCAATAGCTTGACAGTGAGCTCTCATGGAGTTTCACAGATAATCAGAGCAAGGTTGGGGCCTCTTAACACCAAACTTAGAGTTTGGTTGTCGCCTCTCAACACCAAACTTGGAGTTTGGTTGTGGCCTCCCAACACCAAACTTAGAGTTTGAATGTGGGGGTTTTGTTTGACTCTGTATTGAGAGAAGCTTCTCATGCTTTCTCTTCATGGTTACAGAAGGAGAACCTTGAGTCTTAGATATAAGGTAGTCCTCATTCAACTGAAGGACCAACTCTCCTCTGTCAACATTAATCACAGATTTTGCTGTGGCTAGGAAGGGTCTGCCAAGGATGATGGATTCATCCTCGTCCTTCCCAGTGTCTAGGATTATGAAATTAACAGGGATGTAAAGGCCTTCAACCTTCACTAGCACGTCCTCTACTAGTCCATAAGCCTCTTTCATTGATTTGTCTGTCATCTCTAATGAGATTCTTGCAGCTTGTACCTCAAAGATTCCCAGTTTCTCCATTATAGAGAGTGGCATGAGGTTTATCCCTGACCCAAGGTCACATAGAGCCTTCTCAAAGGTCATGGTGCCTATGGTACAAGGTATGAAGAACTTTTCGGGATCCGGTTTCTTCTGAGGTAAAGTTTGCCCCATTAATGTACTCAGTTCATTGGTGAACAAGGGGGGTTCATCCTCCCAAGTATCATTACCAAATAAACTGGCATTCAACTTCATGATTGCTCCTAGATACTTAGCAACTTGCTCTTCAGTTACATCTTCATCCTCTTCAGAAGAAGAATATTCATCAGAGCTCATGAATGGCAGAAGGAAGTTCAATGGAATCTCTATGGCCTCTGTATGAGCCTCAGATTCTTTTGGTTCCTCAAAGGGAAACTCCTTTCTATCCAAAGGACGTCCCATGAGGTCTTCCTCACTAGGATTCACGTCCTCCTCCTCCTCTGGGCATTCGGCCACACCAAGTAAGGTTATGGCCTTGCATTCTCTCTTGGGATTTTCTTATGTATTGCTTGGGAGAGTACTGGGAGGAGTTTCAGTAATCTTCTTACTCAGTTGACCCACCTGTGCCTCCAAATTTTTAATGGAGGACCTTGTTTCATTCATGAAACTTAGTGTGGCCTTGGATAGATCAGAGACTATGGTTGCCAGGCCAGAATGGCTCTGTTTAGAATTCTCTGTCTGTTGTTGAGAAGATGATGGAAAAGGCTTGCTATTGCTAAACCTATTTCTTCCACCATTATTATTGAAGCCTTGTTGAGGCTTCTGTTGGTCCTTCCATGAGAAATTTGGATGATTTCTCCATGAAGGATTATAGGTGTTTCCATAGGGTTCTCCCATGTAATTCACCTCTACCATTGCAGGGTTCTCAGGATCATAAGCTTCTTCTTTAGAAGATGCTTCTTTAGTACTGTTGGATGCAGCTTGAAATCCATTCAGACTCTGAGAAATCATATTGACTTGCTGAGTCAATATTTTGTTCTGAGCCAATATGGCATTCAGAGTATCAATTTCAAGAACTCCCTTCTTTTGAGGCATCCCATTGTTCACAGGATTCCTCTCAGAGGTGTACATGAATTGGTTATTTGCAACCATTTCAATGAGTTCCTGAGCTTCTGCAGGGGTTTTCACGTGAAGAGATCCTCCTGCAGAATGGTCCAATGACATTTTTGACAACTCAGATAGACCATCATAGAATATACTTATGATGCTCCATTCTGGAAGCATGTCAGTAGGACACCTTTTGATCAGTTGCTTATATCTTTCCCAAGCTTCATAGAGGGATTCTCCTTCCTTCTGTCTGAAGGTTTGGATTTCTACTCTAAGCTTGCTCATCTTTTGAGGAGGAAAGAATTTGGCCAAGAAAGCACTGACCAGCTTATCCCAAGAGTTCAGGCTATCCTTAGGTTGTGAATCCAACCATGTTCTAGCTCTGTCTCTTATAGCAAAAGGGAAAAGCATAAGCCTGTAGACGTCGGGATCAACTCCATTGGTCTTGACAGTGTCACAGATTTGCAAGAATTCAGCTAAAAACTGATGAGGATCTTCCATTGGAAGTCTATGAAACTTGCAATTCTGCTGCATTTGAGAAACTAATTGAGGTTTAAGCTCAAAATTGTTTGCTCCAATCGCAGGAAGTGAGATGCTTCTTCCATAGAAGTTAGAAGATGGTGCAATAAAGTCACCAAGCATCTTCCTTGCATCTCCACCATTGTTATTATTTTCGGCCATGTCTCCTTCTTTTTCGAAAATTTCTGTCAGGTTTTCTCCAGAGAGTTGTGCTTTAGCTTCCCTTAGCTTCCTCTTCAGAGTCCTTTCAGGTTCAGGGTCAGCTTCAACAAGAATGTTCTTATCCTTGTTCCTGCTCATATGAAAAAGAAGAGAACAGAAAAGAAAATATGGAATCCTCTATGTCACAGTATAGAGATTCCTTATGTGAGTATAAGAGGAGAAGAATAGAAGGAGGAGAAGAGAAAAACTCGAACACAGAGAAGAAGAGAGGGTTCGAATTTTGAGTGGAAGAGGAGTGTTAGTAAATAAATAAATAAATAGAAAGAGATGAGAGGGGGAAGAATTCGAAAATTAAATAAAATGAAATAAAAATATTTTTGTTTTCATTTTGACTATTAATTAGAATTCAAAATTTAAGAAGGAAAATAAAATTAAATTAAAATTTAAAACAATTAGTTAATGAAAAGAAATTTTTTGAAAAAGAGGTTAGTGATTTTCGAAAATAAGAGAGAGAAAAGTAGTTAGGTGGTTTTGAAAAGGATATGATTGAAATAGTAAACTTTTAAAATCAAACAAAAAGTTAAGTGGTTAATTGAAAAAGATTTGAAAATCAAATTTGAAAGGGTGAGAAGTTAGAAAAGATTTTGAAATTGATTTTGAAAAAGATATGATTGAAATTGAAAAAGATATGATTGAAATTTAATTTGAAAAAGATTTAAAAATATTTAATTTTTGAAAATTAAAGTTGATTACTTGACTAACAAAAAACTAAAAGATAGGATTTTAAAATTTAAAGATTGAACTTTTCTTAATAGGCAAGTAACAACTTGAGATTTTTGAATCAAAATATTAAAAGTTAGCAATGAATTCGAAAATATGAAACAAAAATAAGAAAAAGATTTTTGAAAATCATTTTGAAATTTTCGAAAATATTAAGAAGAAAATTGAAAAAGATTTGATTTTTGAAAAAGTTTTGAAAAGATAGGATTTTTAAATTGAAAATTTTGACTTAGCTAAAAAGAAACAACTAAATTTTTAAAAAGTTTTGAAAAAGTCAACTCAAATTTTCGAAAATTTATGAGAGAATAAGGGAAAGATATTTTTTTTTATTTTTGAATTTTTAATAAGGAGAGAGAAAAACAACAAAAAGACTCAAAACATGAAAATTATAAATCAAAACACACAATACATGCAAGAACACTTTGAATGTCAAGATGAACACCAAGAACACTTTGAATGTCAAGATGAACATCAAGAACATGTTTTTGAAAATTTTCAAGAAAAGAAAAACATGCAAGACACCAAACTTAAAAATTTTTAATGTTGAGACACTAAAAATTGAAAATGCATATGAGAAACAAGAAAAGATGCACAACAAGAAAATGCAAAGATCAAAACAAAGAAGATCATCAAGAACAACTTGAAGATCATGAAGAACATATGATGAATTTTTGAAAATTTTAATGAAAAATTAAAAAGATGCAATTGACACCAAACTTAAAAATTGACACTAGACTCAAGCAAGAAACATCAAATTTTGGTTTTTATGATTTTATTAATTTTTTTTTTCGAAAATTAATTGGAAAAAGAAAAATAAGGATTTCAAAATTTCTAATGAGAATTCCAGGAATCATGCAATGTTAGTCTAAAATTCCGGTCCAGGAATTAGACATGACTTACTAGCTAGCCAAGCTTTTAGTGAAAGCTCCGGTCCAAAACACTAGACATGGCCAATGGCCAACCAAGCTTTAGCAGATCATTACATACAAAAGCTAATTTGCTGAGAAAGACAAAGAAGCTCTTCTAAAGATAGTTGAAACCTCGGTCCAAAAGATTAGACATGGCTTAACAGCCAGCCAGGATTCAACATATCTCATGAAACTCTAGAATTCATTCTTAAAAATTTTAAAGAACATAGAATAATTTATTTTATTATAAATTTTTTTTTTGGAATCATTTTTTCGAAAACAAAAAGAATAAAAACAAAAAGCTTAAAATTAAAATAAAATTACCTAATCTGAGCAACAAGATGAACCGTCAGTTGTCCAAACTCAAACAATCCCCGGCAACGGCGCCAAAAACTTGGTGTGCACGTTCATAATCTTAATTCTTTTTTACAACTTCGCACAACTAACCAGCAAGTGCACTAGGTCGTCCAAGTAATAAACCTTACGTGAGTAAGGGTCGATCCCACGGAGATTGTCGGCTTGAAGCAAGCTATGGTCACCTTGTAAATCTCAGTCAGGCGGATTCAAATGGTTATGGAGATTTGATAATTAAAATATAATTAAAATATAAAATATGATAGAAATACTTATGTAATTCATTGGTGAGAATTTCAGATAAGCGTATGGAGTTGCTTTTGTTCCTTCTGAACCTCTGCTTTCCTACTGCTTTCATCCAATCATTCGTACTCCTTTCCATGGCAAGCTGTATGTTGGGCATCACCGTTGTCAATGGCTACATCCCGTCCTCTCAGTGAAAATGGTCCAAATGCGCTGTCACCGCACGGCTAATCATCTGTCGGTTCTCGATCATGTTAGAATAGGATCCATTGATCCTTTTGCATCTGTCACTACGCCCAACACTCGCGAGTTTGAAGCTCGTCACAGTCATCCCTTCCCAGATCCTACTCAGAATACCACAGACAAGGTTTAGACTTTCTGAATCTCAGGAATGGCCACAATAATTCTAGCTTATACCACGAAGACTCCGATCTTTCGGAATAGAGGCTAAGAGATATGCATTCAAGCTTGTTTTCATGTAGAACGGAAGTGGTTGTCAGGCACGCGTTCATAGGTGAGAATCGTGATGAGTGTCACATAATCATCACATTCATCATGTTCTTGGGTTCGAATGAATATCTTAGAATAAGAATAAGCTTGAATTGAATAGAAAAACAATAGTACTTTGCATTAATTCATGAGGAACAGCAGAGCTCCACACCTTAATCTATGGTGTGTAGAAACTCCACCGTTGAAAATACATAAGAACAAGGTCTAAGCATGGCCGAATGGCCAGCCTCCCCAAACGTGATCTCTGAACATAAAATATCCAAAAAGATGTAAATACCATAGTAAAAAGTCCTATTTATACTAAACTAGTTACTAGGGTTTACAGAGATAAGTAAATGATGTAGAAATCCACTTTCGGGCCCGCTTGGTGTGTGCTTGGGCTGAGCATTGAAGCTTTTACGTGTAGAGGTCTTCCTTGGAGTTAAACGCCAGTTTGTAACTTGTTTCTGGCGTTTAACTCTGCTTTGCAACTTGTTTCTGGCGTTTAACGCCAGAATAGGGTAGAAAGCTGGTGTTAAACGCCAGTTTGCGTTGTCTAAACTCGAGCAAAGTATGGACTATTATATATTGCTGGAAAGCTCTGGATGTCTACTTTCCAACGTAATTGAGAGCGCGCTAATTGGGTTTCTGTAACTCAAAAAAATCCACTTCGAGTGCAGGGAGGTCAGAATCCAACAGCATCTGCAGTCCTTCTTCAGCCTCTGAATCAGATTTTTGCTCAAGTCCCTCAATTTCAGCCAGAAATTACCTGAAATCATAGAAAAACATACAAACTCATAGTAAAGTCCAGAAATGTGATTTTTATTTAAAAACTAATAAAAATATACTAAAAACTAACTAAATCATACTAAAAACTATGTAAAAATAATGCCAAAAAGCGTATAAATTATCCGCTCATCAAGTCTACAGCCCTAAAGCCTCTCCAAACGAATTTCCAGCCTCCAAGGTTCAATCTCCAACTTTCAATATCACCAATGGACCTCAATTCAACATATTTTGATCTATTTCCACAACATGTCACCATAATCAACATCAAAGCTTACTGATTCAATAATCTACAAGGGGTTTGAGGTTCGTAGCTTATTCATGCATTAATTGAATAAGACCCACTAATTTTCTCAAGTAAATTTAATCCTAGAACACAAAACAACCAAAAATATTAACACCCAATTATCAAATTTTTTAAATTAGGGGAAAGATATATTGAGAGTGAGATTGATATTTTCTTGCCAAATTGGTTACTAGGCTTTGTAGAGGTCGACGCAGTGGTCGCGTGGCCACAAACAGTGCGGTGATCGGAGCTCCGGATTGTGTTCTTGCCCTTTTCCAAATATTCCTAGCGTGTTTCCCTTTAATTTAGGGAAAAAAAAAGAGCTGATGCTCTTAAGTGTTGATGGGTTGGTTGGGTCTTGGGTCCATTATAGGCTCGGTTTGCTCGGTTTGGTCCGTTTGGCCTAATTTTGGGCCAAAATTTTTAAAATTAATGTTAAAATTTATATTTTAATTATTTCTATCTCATTAAACTATAAAATTAAATTTTCTATTTTATTTAAATAATAATTAATTTATTAGTTAATTATTCACTAATTATCCAGGATTTACATGTTAGATATGTTATGATCCTATGTTATAAAGTTAAAAATGGTATGGAAGCTAAATTTTGTGCACACTTTGAAAGTAGACAAGCCATCAGTGTAAAACTTGAGAAAATTAAATTAAGTAAATTAATTAATTAAAACTGCATTAATTGGGATTAAGATGCATGAAATATGTAAAAATATTAGAATTTATAATTTAAAAATTTAACAGTAAAATTTAAATTAAGAAAATTAAATTAAGCGCGAAAATATAATTATTTTGGAAAAAACGCGTACCGGTATTAAAATTTTTTGTACCAGCGTAAGTCTGTCTAGTACTGCGAGTGAGAAAAATTGAAAGTGAAGAGATGATGAGAAAAATATTTAAAATAGAAAACCAGACACTTATTTTAAAAGTTTTGGCTCAAGATTGGGCCAAACGAGCCAAAAATCACCAAACGGGACCATGTTGGGCCCAAAGACCAAACACATGATATATAAGTTCTCCACTTAGAGCATTTCAGCACACCACACCCTCATTTTAGAGAGTGAGCAGCTGAAAGAAGAGGGAAGGAAGGAAGAAAAAAAATCCTAGCCTACACTATTCACTTCAAATTTCAATCCACCATAACTTTTGCTCTGGAGCTCCGATCGCCGCACCGTTTGTGGCCACACGAAGTTATCTCCTCCTCTTTAATTCTATCTGATTAGTTTGGTGAGTAACTCAAAATTCCCACTCTAGTTTCTCATTCAAATCTAATTTCATGTTTTGAGCTTGGGTATTAAGGATTTTTTGTGATTTTGATGTTATAAGAGTTCTCTAACTTGTGTTCTTGGTGGTTTCCATCACTAATTCCAGTGAGTTAAGGTAAGAACTCCTTTTACCCTCTTGGTTCATCAATTTATATGAGTCCTAGTTTTGACATTGTGACAAATTATATAATATGGTGTTAGATTGAGTAATTAGAAGCCTGATTTAGTAGATTTGTGGAATTTGAACTTGGACATTAGTGTGAGTGGTGCACGAAATTGTGATCATCAACAATGGAGCCAAAGGACTTGGAGCTCTTAAACATGAATCACACTTTGTCACAATTCCGCACAACTAACCAGCAAGTGCATTGGGTCGTCCAAGTAATAAACCTTACGTGTGTAAGGGTCGATCCCACGGAGACTGTCGGCTTGAAGCAAGCTATGGTCACCTTGTAAATCTCAGTCAGGCTAATTCAGATGGTGATGGAGATTTGATAATTAAAAGATAAATAAAACATAAAATAAAGATAGAGATACTTATGTAATTCTTTGGTTGGAATTTTAGATAAGCGTATGAAGATGCTTTGTTCCTCCTGAACCTCTGCTTTCCTATTGCCTTCTTCCAATCATTCATACTCCTTTCCATGGCAAGCTTTATGTTGGGCATCACCGTTGTCAATGGCTACTTCCCGTCCTCTCAGTGAAAATGTTCCAAATGCACTGTCACCGCACGGCTAATCATCTGTCGGTTCTCGATCATGTCAGAATAGGATCCATTGATCCTTTTGCGTCTGTCACACGCCCCACAATCGCGAGTTTGAAGCTCGTCACAGTCATCCCTTTCCAGATCCTACTCGGAATACCACAGACAAGGTTTAGACTTTCCGGATCTCAAGAATGACCGCCAATAATTCTAGCCTATACCACGAAGGTTCCAATCTTAGATTAGAAACCCAAGAGATACGCATTCAAGCCATTGCTAGTAGAACAGAGGTGGTTGTCAGGCACATGTTCATAGGTGAGAATGATGATGAGTGTCACGGATCATCACATCCATCAAGTTGAAGAACGAATGAATATCTTGGAGAAGAAATAGACTTGAGTTGAATAGAAAAACAATAGTACTTTGTATTAATTCTTGAAGAACAGTAGAGCTCCACACCTTAATCTATGGTGTGTAGAAACTCCACCATTGAAAATATATAAGAACAAGGTCTAGGCATGGCCGAATGGCCAGCCTCCAAACGTGTCTAAGATAGCATAAGACCTATCAAAGATCGATAGTATGAAAATACAATAGCAAAAGGTCCTATTTATAGAAAACTAGTAGCCTAGGGTTTACAGAAATAAGTAATTAATGCAGAAATCTTCTTCCGGGCCCACTTGGTGTGTGTTCGGGCTGAGCATTGAAGATTCCATGTGTAGAGACTTTTCTTGGAGTTAAACGCCAGCTTTTGTGCCAGTTTGGGCGTTTAACTCCAGCTTTTGTGCCAGTTTTGGAGTTAAACGCTAGAATTCTTGATCTGACTTGGAACGCCTGTTTGGGCCATCAAATCTTGAGCAAAGTATGGACTATTATATATTTCTGGAAAGCTCAGGATGTCTACTTTCCAACACAATTGAGAGCGCACCAATTGGGCTTCTGTAACTCCAGAAAATCCACTTTGAGTGCAGGGAGGTCAGAATCCAACAGCATCTGCAGTCCTTTTTTAGCCTCTTAATCAGATTTTTGCTCAGGTCCCTCAATTTCAGCCAGAAAATACCTAAAATCACAGAAAAACACACAAACTCATAGTAAAGTCCAGAAGAGTGATTTTTATTTAAAAACTAATAAAAATATAATAAAAACTAATTAAAATATACTAAAAACATACTAAAAACAATGCCAAAAAGCGTATAAATTATCCGCTCATCACAACACCAAACTTAAATTGTTGCTTGTCCCCAAGCAACTGAAAATCAAATAGGATAAAAAGAAGAGAATATACAATGAATTCCAAAAATATCTATGAAGATCAGTATTAATTAGATGAGCGGGGCTTTTAGCTTCTTGCTTCTGAACAGTTTTGGCATCTCACTTTATTCCTTGAAGTTCAGAATGATTGGCATCTATAGGAACTCAGAATCCAGATAGTGTTATTGACTCTCCTAGTTAAGTATGTTGATTCTTGAACACAGCTACATTATGAGTCTTGGCCGTGGCCTTAAGCACTTTGTTTTCCAGTATTACCACCGGATACATAAATGCCACAAACACATAACTGGGTGAACCTTTTCAGATTGTGACTCATCTTTGCTAGAGTCCCCAATTAGAGGTGTCCAGGGTTCTTAAGCACACTCTTCTTTTTGCTTTGGACCTTGACTTTAACCGCTCAGTCTCAAGTTTTCACTTGACACCTTCACGCCACAAGCACATGGTTAGGGACAGCTTGGTTTAGCCGCTTAGGCCAGGATTTTATTCCTGTGGGCCCTCCTATCCACTGATGTTCAAAGCCTTGGATCCTTTTTATCACCCTTGCCTTTTGGTTTAAAGGGGTACTGGCTTTTTCTGCTTGCTTTTCTTTTTCTTTCTTTTCTTTTTTTTTCTTTTTTTTTGTAAGCTTTTCACTGCTTTTTCTTGCTTCAAGAATCAATTTTATGATTTTTCATATCATCAGATAACATTTCTCCTTTTTCAATCATTCTTTCAAGAGCCAACAATTTTAACATTCTTTAAACAACAAATTCAAAAATATGCACTGTTCAAGCATTCATTCAGAAAAACAATAGTATTGCCACCACATCAAGATAATTAAACTGTTTTAAAATTTGAAATTCATGCACTTCTTTTTCTTTTTCAATTAAAAACATTTTTCATTTAAGAAAGGTGATGGATTCATTGTCATAGCTTTAAGGCATAGACACTTAGACACTAATGATCATGTAATAAAGACACAAACATAAATAACATAAGCATAAAAATTCGAAAAAACAGGAAAATAAAGAACAAGAAAATTAAAGAACGGGTCCACCTTAGTGATGGCGGCTTGTTCTTCCTCTTGAAGATCTTATGGAGTGCTTGAGCTCCTCAATGTCTCTTCCTTGCCTTTGTTGCTCCTCTCTCATGGTTCTTTGTTCTTCTCTAATTTCATGGAGGAGGATGGAATGCTCTTGGTGCTCCACCCTTAGTTGTCCCATGTTGGAACTTAATTCTCCTAGAGAGGTGTTGATTTACTCCCAATAGTTTTGTGGAGAAAAATGCATTCCTTGAGGCATCTCAGGGATTTCATGATGAGGAGTTTCCTCATGCTCTTGGTGAGGTTCTCTCACTTGCTCCATCCTTTTCTTAGTGATGGGCTTGTCCTCATCAATGAGGATGTCTTCCTCTATGTCAATTCCAGCTAAATTGTAGAGGTGACAGATGAGATGAGGGAAGGCTAACCTTGCCATAGTAGAGGACTTGTCCGCCACCTTGTAGAGTTCTTGGGATATAACTTCATGAACTTCTACTTCCTCTCTAATCATGATGCTATGAATCATGATAGCCCGGTCTATAGTAACTTCAGATCGGTTGCTAGTAGGAATGATTGAGCGTTGGATGAACTCCAACCATCCCCTAGCCACGGGCTTGAGGTCATGCCTTCTTAGTTGAACCAGCTTTTCTCTTGAATCACTCTTCCATTGAGCGCCCTCTTCACAGATGTCCATGAGGACTTGGTCCAACCTTTGATCAAAGTTGACCCTTCTAGTGTATGGGTGTGCATCTCCTTGCATCATAGGCAAATTGAATGCCAACCTTACATTTTCCGGACTAAAGTATAAGTATTTCCCTTGGACCATTGTAAGCCAATTCTTAGGGTCTGGGTTCACACTTTGATCGTGGTTCTTGGTGATCCATGCATTGGCATAGAACTCTTGAACCATTAAGATTCTGACTTGTTGAATGGGGTTGGTGAGAACTTCCCAACCTCTTCTTCGGATCTCATGTCGGATATCCGTATATTCGCCCTTTTTGAGCTTAAAAGGGACCTCGGGGATCACCTTCTTCTTGGCCACAACTTCATAGAAGTGGTCGTGATGCACCCTTGAGAGGAATCTCTCCATCTCCCATGACTCGGAGGTGGAAGCTTTTGCCTTCCCTTTCCTTTTTCTAGAGGTTTCTCCGGCCTTTGGTGCCATTAATGGTTATGGAAAAACAAAAAAAAAGCTTTAGCTTTTACCACACCAAACTTAGAAGGTTGCTCGTCCTCGAGCAAAAGAAGAAAGAAGAGAGTAGAAGAAGAAGAAATAGAGGAGATGAAGGGGGCTTTGTGTTTCGGCCAAGGGGGATAGGTAGTGTGTATGTTGTGTGAAAATGAAGGAGTGAAGATCGGTTTATATAGGAGTGGAGGGGGGGTATGGTTCGGCCATTATGGGTGGGTTCGGGTGGGAAAGTGGTTTGAATTTGAATTGTGAGGTAGGTGGGATTTTATGAAGGATGGATATGAGTGGTGAAGAGAATGGTGGAATTTGATAGGTGAGGGTTTTTTTGGGGAAGTGGTATTGAGATGATTGGTGAATGGGTGAAAAGGAGAGAGAGAGAGAGGTGGGGTAGGTGGGGATCCTGTGGGGTCCACAGATCCTGAGGTGTCAAGGATTTCTCATCCCTGCACCATGTGGCGTGCAAAACGCCCCTTGCTGTCAATCCTGGCGTTAAACGCCAGGCTGTTGCCCATTTCTGGCGTTTAACGCCAGCTTCTTGTCCATTCCTGGTGTTAAACGCCCAGAATGGTGCCAGACTGGGCGTTTAACGCCCATTCTGCTACCCTTACTGGCATTTAAATGCCAGTAAGTTTCTCCTCCAGGGTGTTCTATTTTTCATTCTATTTTTCCTTCTGTTTTTGCTTTTTCAATTATTTTTGTGACTTCTCATGATCATCAACCTACAGAAAACATAAAATAACAAAAGAAAATAGAAATTTAACATAGATAAGTAAAAATTGGGTTGCCTCCTAACAAGCGCTTCTTTAATATCAATAGCTTGATAGTGGCTCTCATGGAGCCTCACAGATGTTCAGAGCAATATTGGAACCTCCCAACACCAAACTTAGAGTTTGACTGTGGGGGCTCTGTTTGACTCTGTATTGAGAGAAGCTCTTCATGCTTCCTTTCCATGGTGACAGAGGGATATCCTTAAGCTTTAAACACAAGGGAGTCTTCATTCACTTGAATGATCAATTCTCTTTTGTCAACATTAATCACAGCTTTTGCTGTGGCTAGGAAGGGTCTGCCAAGGATGATGGATTCATCCATACACTTCCCAGTCTCTAGGATTATGAAATCAGCAGGGATGTAATGGTCTTCAACCTTTACCAAGACATCCTCTACAAGTCCATAAGCCTGTTTCTTTGAATTGTCTGCCATCTCCAGTGAGATTCTTGCAGCTTGTACCTCAATGATCCCTAGCTTCTCCATTACAGAGAGAGGCATGATGTTTATGCTTGACCCTAGGTCACACAGAGCCTTCTCAAAGGTCATGGTGCCTATGGTACAAGGTATTAAGAACTTTCCAGGATCTTGTCTCTTCAGAGGTAATTTCTGCCTAGTCAAGTTATCCAGTTCTTTGATGAGCAATGGAGGTGCATCCTCCCAAGTCTCATTATCAAACAACCTGGCATTTAGCTTCATGATTGCTCCAAGGTACTTAGCAACTTGCTCTTTAGTAACATCTTCATCCTCTTCAGAGGAAGAATACTCATCAGAGCTCATAAATGGCAGAAGTAAATTCAATGGAATCTCTATGGTCTCAGTCTGAGCCTTAGATTCCTATGGTTCCTCATTAGGGAACTCCTTGGAGGTCAGTGGACGTCCATTGAGGTCTTCCTCAGTGGAGATTACTGCCTCTTCCTCCTCTCCAGGTTCGGCCATGTGAGATGTGTTTATGGCCTTGCACTCTCTCTTGGGATTCTCTTCTGTATTGCTTGGGAGAGTACTAGGAGGGAGTTCAGTAATTTTCTTACTCAGCTGACCCACTTGTGCCTCCAAATTTCTAATGGAGGATCTTGTTTCAGTCATGAAACTTTGAGTGGTTTTGATTAGATCAGAGACAATGGTTGCTAAGTCAGAGTGGCTTTGCTTAGAATTCTCTGTCTGTTGCTGAGAAGATGATGGAAAAGGTTTGCTATTGCTAAACCTGTTTCTTCCACCATTATTGTTGTTGAAACCTTGTTGAGGTCTCTGTTGATCCTTCCATGAGAGACTTGGATGATTTCTCCATGAAGGATTATAGGTGTTTCCATAGGGTTCTCCCATGTAATTCACCTCTTCCATTGCTGGGTTCTCAGGATCATAAGCTTCTTCTTCAGAGGAAGCTTCCTTAGTACTGCCTGTTGCTGCTTGCATTTCAGACAGACTCTGAGAAATCATATTGACTTGTTGGGTCAATATTTTATTCTGAGCCAATATGGCATTCAGAGTATCAATCTCAAGAACTCCTTTCTTCTGATTTGTCCCATTATTCACAGGATTCCTTTCAGAAGTATACATGAATTGGTTATTTACAACCATTTCAATGAGTTTCTGAGCTTCTGCAGGCGTCTTCTTCAGATGAAGAGATCCTCCAGCAGAGCTATCCAATGACATCTTGGATAGTTCAGACAGACCATCATAGAAAATTCCTATGATGTTTCACTCAGAAAGCATGTCAGAAGGACATCTTCTGATTAATTGCTTGTATCTTTCCCAAGCTTCATAGAGGGATTCACCTTCCTTCTGTCTGAAGGTTTGAACTTCCACTGTAAGCTTGCTCAATTTTTGAGGTGGAAAGAACTTTGCCAAGAAGGCATTGACTAGCTTTTCCCAAGAGTTCAGGCTTTCTTTAGGTTGTGAGTCCAACCATGTCCTAGCTCTGTCTCTTACAGCAAAAGAAAAAAGCATAAGTCTGTAGATTTCAGGGTCAACCCCATTGGTCTTGACGGTGTCATAGATTTGCAAGAATTCAGCTAAGAACTGATGAGGATCTTCCAATGAAAATCCATGAAACTTGCAATTCTGTATCATTAGAGAAACTAATTGAGGCTTAAGCTCAAAGTTGTTTGCTCCAATGGCAGGGATTGAGATGCTTCTCCCATAGAAGTCGGGAGTAGGTGCAGTAAAGTCACCAAGCACCTTCCTTGCATTGTTGGCATTGTTGTTTTCGGCTGCCATGGTTTCTTCTTCCTTGAAGAGCTCTGTTAGGCCCTCTAAAGAGAATTATGCTTTAGCTTCTCTTAGCTTTCTCTTCAAGGTCCTTTCAGGTTCAGGATCAGCTTGAACAAGTATGCCTTTATCTTTGTTCCTGCTCATATGAAAGAGAAGAGAACAAGAAAGTAGGGAATCCTCTATGTCACAATATAGAGATTCCTTGAGGTGTCAGAGGAAAAGAAGAATAAAAGGAGGAGGTAGATTGAAGAGAATTCGAACATATAAAGAAGGAGGGAGTTCGAATTGTTCCTTGAGGAGGAGTGTTAGTCCTTTAAATAGAAGGTTGTGAGAAGAGGGGAAGAATTTTCGAAAATAAATTAAAAAGATTTTGAAATAATTAAAAGAAATTTTGAAAATTTGATTGAGATTTTCGAAAATTAAGATTGGGAAATAAATTAAGTAATCTTTGAAAAAATTTTGAAATTAGAAATTAAAAAGATATGATTGAGAGTTAATTTTGAAAAAGATGTGATTGAAAAGATATGATTGAGAAGATATGATTGAAAATCAAACTAAAAAGAGAAAGTTTTAAAATTAAAGTTGATTACTTGACTAACAAGAAATTAGAAGATATGATTCTTAAAATTTAAAATTTGATCCTTTCTTAATAGGCAAGTAACAACTTGAAAATTTTGAAGTAAATCATTAATTTTAGCAAGGATTTTCGAAAATAATAAAAGAAATGGAAAGAAATTGATTTTGAAAAGATATGATTGAAAAGATATGATTTGAAAAAGATTTGATTTTGAAAATTTGAAAAAAAATCTGAATTAAAAACAAAATCTTCCCTGTAGTGTCATCCTGGCATTAAACGCCCAGAATGGCATCCATTCTCGCGTTTAACGCCCAAAATCCTACCTCTTTGGGCGTTAAACGCCCAGCCAGGTACCCTGGCTGGCGTTTAAACACCAGTTTTCCTTCTTCACTGGGCGTTTTGAACGCCCAGCTTTTTCTGTTTGATTCCTCTGCTGAATGTTCTGAATCTTCAATTCTCTGTATTATTAGCTTGAAAAGACATAGTTTTGAAAATATTTTTGAATTTTTGATGATGAGAAATAATAAAAAATGCAACTAAGATCAAATAAACAATGCATAGAGGACACCAAACTTAAAAATTTTCATATAGGAGACACTAACAAATTGAGAATGCATATGAGAAACAACAAAACACACAAAACAAGAGAATTTAAAGATCAGAGCAATGAAATCATCAAGAACAACTTGAAGATCAATGAAGAACAATATGTATAAATTCGAAAAATAAAAGAAGAAGAAAGTCATGCAATTGACACCAAACTTAAAAATTGATACTAGACTCAAACAAGAAACATAAAATATTTTTTATTTTTATGGTTTTATAAATTTTTTTGTGATTTTCGAAACTTATATGGAAAAGAAAATAAAAAGATTCAAAACTTTTAATAAGAATTCCAGGAATCATGCAATGTTAGTCTAAAGCTTCAGTCTAAAAAGATTAGACATGTTTGGCCAAGCTTCAGCAGGACATTACATTCAGCAGCTAAATTGATGAGAATCAATCAGCTTTTGTGATGCTAAGA
Organism: Arachis ipaensis; assembly: GCF_059453495.1. Classification (NCBI taxonomy): domain Eukaryota; kingdom Viridiplantae; phylum Streptophyta; class Magnoliopsida; order Fabales; family Fabaceae; genus Arachis; species Arachis ipaensis. The sequence continues at coordinate 26,883,392 of NC_142436.1, forward strand.
ACATCACCTTGAAACTCTAGAATTCATTATTAAAAATTCTGAAAAGTACCTAATCTAAGCAACAAGATGAACCGTTAGTTGTCCAAACTCGAACAATCTCCAGCAACGGCGCCAAAAACTTGGTGCACGAAATTGTGATCATCAACAATGGCGCCAAAGGACTTGGAGCTCTTAAACATGAATCACACTTTGTCACAATTCCGCACAACTAACCAGCAAGTGCACTGGGTCGTCCAAGTAATAAACCTTACGTGTGTAAGGGTCGATCCCACGGAGACTGTCGGCTTGAAGCAAGCTATGGTCACCTTGTAAATCTCAGTCAGGCTAATTCAGATGGTGATGGAGATTTGATAATTAAAAGATAAATAAAACATAAAATAAAGATAGAGATACTTATGTAATTCTTTGGTTGGAATTTCAGATAAGCGTATGAAGATGCTTTGTTCCTCCTGAACCTCTGCTTTCCTATTGCCTTCTTCCAATCATTCATACTCCTTTCCATGGCAAGCTTTATGTTGGGCATCACTGTTGTCAATGGCTACTTCCCGTCCTCTCAGTGAAAACGTTCCAAATGCGCTGTCACCGCACGGCTAATCATCTGTCGGTTCTCGATCATGTCGGAATAGGATCTATTGATCCTTTTGCGTCTGTCACACGCCCCACAATCGCGAGTTTGAAGCTCGTCACAGTCATCCCTTCCCAGATCCTACTCGGAATACCACAAACAAGGTTTAGACTTTCTGGATCTCAAGAATGACCGCCAATAATTCTAGCCTATACCACGAAGGTTCCAATCTTAGATTAGAAACCTAAGAGATACGCATTCAAGCCATTGCTAGTAGAACAAAGGTGGTTGTCAGGCACATGTTCATAGGTAAGAATGATGATGAGTGTCACAGATCATCACATCCATCAAGTTGAAGAACGAATGAATATCTTGGAGAAGAAATAGACTTGAGTTGAATAGAAAAACAATAGTACTTTGTATTAATTCTTGAAGAACAGCAGAGCTCCACACCTTAATCTATGGTGTGTAGAAACTCCACCGTTGAAAATACATAAGAACAAGGTCTAGGCATGGCCGAATGGCCAGCCTCCAAACATGTCTAAGATAGCATAAGACCTATCAAAGATCGATAGTATGAAAATACAATAGCAAAAGGTCCTATTTATAGAAAACTAGTAGCCTAGGGTTTACAGAAATAAGTAATTAATGCAGAAATCTTCATCCGGGCCCACTTGGTGTGTGCTTGGGCTGAGCATTGAAGCTTCCATGTGTAGAGACTTTTCTTGGAGTTAAACGCCAGCTTTTGTGCCAGTTTGGGCGTTTAACTCTAGCTTTTGTGCCAGTAGTTAAACGCCAGAATTCTTGAGCTGACTTGGAACGCCTGTTTGGGCCATCAAATCTTGGGCAAAGTATGGACTATTATATATTGTTGGAAAGCCCAGAACGTCTATTTTCCAACGCAATTGAGAGCACGCCAATTGGGCTTCTGTAGCTCCAAAAAATCCACTTTGAGTGCAGGGAGGTCAGAATCCAACAGCATCTGCAGTCCTTTTTTAGCCTCTTAATCAGATTTTTGCTCAGGTCCCTCAATTTCAGCCAGAAAATACCTGAAATCACAGAAAAACACACAAACTCATAGTAAAGTCCGGAAGAGTGATTTTTATTTAAAAAATAATAAAAATATAATAAAAACTAATTAAAATATACTAAAAACATACTAAAAAGAATGCCAAAAAGCGTATAAATTATCCGCTCATCAGTGAGTCAATTTGAAGCTTGGAAGGAAAAGCTTGAAATTTGCAACATTAAGATATGGGTTTAAGTTTCGGGTAAATACCATGTAATGTGACATGAAGTTCTAGGCTAGTGGCCTTAGGATTATTGTTGAGTTGTTGTGATTGATTGTTTGGTTTAATGAAAATTGTAATTTGTTGGATGATGAGTAGATAATTTATACCCTTTTTGGCATTGCTTTTAGGTAGTTTTTAGTATATTTTAGTTACTTTTTATTATATTTTTATTAGTTTTTATTCAAAAATCACATTTTTGGGCTTTACTATGAGTTTGTGTATTTTTCTGTAATTTCAGGTAATTTCTGGCTGAAATTGAGGGACCTGAGCAAAAATCTGATTCAGAGGCTGAAAAAGGACTGCAGATGCTGTTGGATTCTGACCCTCCTGCACTCGAAATAGATTTTCTGGAGCTAAAGAGGCCCAATTGGCACGCTCTCAATTGCGTTGGAAAGTAGACATCCTGGGCTTTCTATCAATATATAATAATCCATACTTTGCTCGAGATTTGATGGCCCAAACCAGCGTCTAAATTCAGCCTAAAACTTTATGGCATAAAACGCCAGAACTGGCACCTTTTTCGGTGTTAAACGCCCATTCTGGCACCTGGGGTGGCATTTAACGCCAACTTTGGGCATATGAACGTGAAATCTTGAAAGCTCATCCCAGGCACACACCAAGTGGGTCCCAGAAGTGGAATTCTGCACTATCTGCACTTAGTTACTCATTTTCTGAAAACCTAAGTTACTAGTTTAGTATAAAAACTACTTTTAGAGATTTATTTTGAAACTTATGACATTTTTACACTTCATATTGTATTTTTAACGGCATGAGTCTCTAAATCCCATGGTTGGGGGTGAGGAGCTCTGCTGTGTTTCAATAGATTAATGCAATTACTACTATTTTCCATTCAATCACGCTTGATTCTATTCTAAGATACTCATTCGTACTTCAATCTGGAGAAGATGATGATCCGTGACACTCATCATTATTCTCAAATCTATGAATGCGTGCCTGACAGCCACTCCCGTTCTATTTGAGCTCAACGTAGTCATTGGGCGACAGCTTGAGTGCGTATCTCTTGGGTCTTTGATCCACGGATTGAATCTGTGAGATCAGAACCTTCGTGGTAGATGCTAGAACCAATTGACAGCATTCCTGAGATCCGAAAAGTCTAAACCTTGTCTGTGGTATTCCGAGTAGGATCTGAAAGGGGATGATTGTGACGAGCTTCAAACTTGTGAATGTTGGGCGCAGTGACAATGTGCAAAAGGATAATGGTCCTATTCCGACGCTAGTGAGAACCGACAGATGATTAGCCGTGCGGTGACAGTGCTTAGTATTTTTCATCCGAGAGGATCATACAGTCTGCCATGGAAGGAAGCCATGCGTGTTTGGAGAAGAAGACAGTAGGAAAGTAGAGATTCAGATGACAGAGCATCTCCAGAACCTCAACCTGTTTCTCATTACTGAATCACAAGTACCATTTATTTCATGTTATTTACTTTTCATAAATACAATCACTCTTATTATTAATCTTCTGACTAAGATTTACAAAATAATCATAGCTTGCTTCAAGCCAACAATCTCCGTGGGATCGACCCTTACTCACGTAAGGTATTACTTGGACGACCCAGTGCACTTGCTGGTTAGTTGTGCGGAGTTGTGAAAGGTGTGATTCACAATTTCATGTACCATTGGATAATTGCATGATTTAATTGGTTGTGATATTGTGAATTGGATGGTGTTATTGATTATGATGTTGATTTGATGAGAAAATTGGGTCAAAGACCATGATAGGGTGAGGAATCCCTTATTTGGTAAGTGGAGGTAAGTGGTATGAATTGTTATATGCTAATGAGATGATTGATTCTTAGTTGATTCTTAGTTATGAGAGTTTGAAATTGGGAATAAAAATCTAAAATCTGAGAGTTTGCAGAAAAACTAGAATTTTCGGTATGTGTACGAACGCACATGGTTGTATGCATGCACAAGTCAGAATGGGTGTCAAGGGTCGTGCGTACGCACAGGGGTGTGTGCATGCATGAAGAAATTTTACAAGTTTTTTTATACGCACAACTAGTCATGCGTATGCACATGCTCGGATGCACTTCTGATTTGTGCGTACGCACAAGTCCTATTTTCTCATTTAAACTCTATTTTTGACTGTTTGGCTTTTTCGACAAGCTTGTAAACTTTCATAACTCCTGTAATGAGTATAGAGATGGTGGGTTAGAGGGTAGAAAGTGTTGGAAAGAAAATTATTGAGTCGAAATGAGTTAGAAGTGATTGAAGGGATGAATTGATGTGATGGGATGATGGAGATACGTTTGATTGATATGAATACCTCCCTTTGTAGATGCAGTGGTTTGCTCCACTTGTTTCAGGTTGAGATTAGAACTTCCTGAGTAGATTTAGTGGTTCACCCCACTTGTTTCGAGTTGATATTGAAACTCCTCTGGGTTGAGATTGAAACTCCCTGGGTAGATGTAATGGTTCACCCCACTTGCTCCGGGTTGAGATTTGAGACTTTGTTGACCCTCCATCTCAAGATGTGGCCGGACACTTAGACCTTTCCAGATTATTCTCCCAAGATAAGTGAATACCTCTTTGGGATGCGCACACTGAGGGACTGTCCAGGGTTCACTACTGAACATATCAGTTTTGGTTGTATAACCGATAGATGAGCTCATTGGCCATAGGACAGACATGCATCATTTGTATTTGTGTGTATCGATTAGGTGTGCATCTTGTATTTAGCTTGCCTTGTTGAATAATTATATCTATATACTATTTGATCTAATTATTTTTTATCTGTTCTTTCTACTTGTGTATTCCTTGTATTACTTTGTATGTATTTGAACAACTGAGAGATTCCTTTAGCTGGCGGTGGTGATGTTGAGAGTTGTTCCTGATGTTGTGATTGGAGGTTTGTGAAAAATTAAGAATAAATGGATAGATTAGAATCCCTTAGGTAAGTTGTCATTTTCTGGTTTAGTGAGAGCCTTAGGCTTGGATCAATGAAACTTTGAAGATTAAGATTGCCTTGAGAGTTCCTGTTACCTTATATTGTATCGATTCGACACTTTTACCCTTCTGGGAACTTGATGGTTTAGGTTCTCACCTATATATTATTTTTATTTTTCAGATGCAAGTCCCAGCTCTCCTCAGTGAGTGGGAGTTTTATCTGAAAGATGGCGAAGAAGACTTTTTCTTCTGTTTTGGTGTTAGAATCTCTCCTTCTTTTGGAAAAATTTATATGATATATTTATTTTAAAGACTTGCCTTTAGATGCTTATGATGTATTCTTGGAGAGATAGGTTACGTATATAAATTGTTTTACTATTGTAACCCTAGCCGGCTTAATCTTCGCGAGTCGAGACTAGTAGATATTTATATATACTTATATATGTCTCTTTACTCTTATTCTTTCCTTAAGCTTTTGATCTTCTGCTTTCCAACGCACTTATGCATGTTATCGAGTGTGAACGATTGATGAATTGCCATTCATCCAAGGTTTAAATCCTTTTACAGGCTTCTAGTTTGATATTTCTTTCTATACATAAGTAATTATATCTCAGCTTTGTGTCGTAGCACCAAACCCTCATTGAATTATGACTTAAGCATAAGGCTCTCAAGGGTTGGGTGTTACAATCAGCCATCAAGTCAAAATTTGTTATTTTTAAAGCAGGAACTTGTACATTTGCATTTGTTGTTTAAAACTACTTTAGAAAAATGGATATTCCAAATTTTGCCATGGTTGATGCACCAATTGTTAACTATCATACATTGCTAATTCAGAGCTGTTCAGCTCCTAAATTTCTAGAATTTGAAATTTCCTTGTTGACTTGTATTTTGCTTCATAGAAATTTGCATCACTGGTGACTTGATGTTAACTCTTATGTAAATCCTATGAATAGTTTGAGTATATTGTATTTGTGCAAGAATGACATTAGATTGGTATCTTATTCATGGACCACTAGACTTTTTTATGGCTGGCTACTTCACTCTCTCAACTAGAAAATCAAGTGAAGCATGGATCATCTAGGATAAGTTTTAGTTTTCTACTGGTCTTTTTGAGAATAACATGCATGGTTGGCCTTTTTGACCCAATAACATTCTTTTATTCTCTTCATAGGTCATGCCTGCTATGGTTAATGTTATGAAGAAAGATGCAGCCATAGTAACCTTAGTTAAACCATAATTTGAAGCTCGTAGGTCTCAGGCAATTTTTTTTATATTGCCAACTGTAATTTTTATGGCTAAATATTCTCAACTTGGTTAAACTAAAATGCAATTAGGGTAGGAGTAGGATCTTGTAGGAGAACTTTTTCTTTTTATCCTTTTATCTCTACTCGTCGTGTTACTGTTGTCTATTTGGTGAACTAAGATATGCCCTACAATTTGGACCAGTTTATTTAGATAATTTTCAGAGATTTTGATAGGAGCAAGGAGTGTAAAGTGTTACTTAGATATGGTTTGCATGGTCTCTTTAGATTGAGTGGAATGTTCTAATTTGTAAGGAAATATCTTTTCTTAGATTTGTTATTATGATGACATTTCTCTGGTAGTTAGCATATGGATTAATTGGATTCTATCAAGGTTTCCTTTTTAGACATCTTGGAGTAAATACAAGAGCCCTTGGTCTATTTGATCCTTCAATAATAATATATTCAAAGAAATTGACTAAAATTTCATTCTTTTCAAAACATGTTACCAATATTATGTTGAGTTAGCTCCATTATATCAGTGTATTCAACAGATCTCCTATCTAGAATTGAAGGAGCATTATAATTACTGAGCTAATCAATCCACCTTTTTTATTTCAATATCTGTAATAGCAAACAAATGTTATATTGATCTCGGTAAGTACTTTGGTCTCTTAACCAATGGTGTTGGTTCAAGTCTTGGGTATACAAAGAAGGAATATTTTAGGGGGGGAAATTGGACACAAACTTCCCCCAATTCTCTTTATATATAGAAAAATTAGATGCAAGCAAGAAGCAACCGAGTTATATTTTTAATAAGTTAACTATCATTGTTGATGATGTTGCAACTATTTGCTATACAAGTGGTACAACTAGAACCCCAAAGATAATTAGGTTCTTGCCAAATTACTATTTTTTGTTTATGGTAGATGTTGTGTACATAAAATACTTTCCTCGGTAATGGTCACTTTATAGAACATTTTTCATTTATCTTTCTGCTAAACGGATTCTCTTCAGGGGGCTATCTTGACCCATGCAAACTTCATTGCAAAAGTTCTATAGAAGATTTGGAGCAGAACAACTTGGCCTTATTAATTGAATGTGAAAAGCATGGTGAGGCATCTAAATTTTTTGATGAAGTTATTTCAGAGTTGGATAGTGAAAATCTTATGCAACTGATGGAGGTAGAGTTTTGTTACATGAAATTAGAAAGTTCAAAATGTGTATTCATCAAGTTTGTGGGGCTCTTCAGATTGATCCAGATTTTGAGCATGATAAAGGTAACAAGCAAGGGGAAATACCAATATTGCATATTTTGGCAGCATTGAGGGATTGAAAAGTTCTGTTGTGAGAAGCCAAGAGGAGAAGCAACAGTTACTTGTTGAGAATTCTGTCCTCAAATCTTTACTTTGTTAACATCAGTCTAAGGGAGAAAAATTGGAGTCAGAGAAAAAGACACTGAATCAAGAGCCTGAGCGCAAGAGAGAACATAATACTATGCTGCAGAAAGACAAGGTTGAACTTCAGGAGATGAACAAGCAACTAAATTCTGAAGTAACCCATGGAGAAGAAAAAGAGAATACATTGAAGGCAAAATTAGCAGTTCTGCATGTGGAGGTGGTAGATTCACAGAAAGCAAATCAAGTGCTTCAAAAAAATAGTAAGTTGCTTGAAGACAAAAAATTTACTTAAATGTCCTTAAGTAACCCTAATTCATCCTATTAAGAATTATTATATTATTTTGTTAGAAATTTTTATTCTCATTTCATTTTATTTTATATGTTGAAAATTGTGTACATGTTGATTATGTTAAATTTGTATTTAGATTATATTTAATTGATACATTTGGTTGAATTGTATTAAATTTTATTTTGGTTGTGTTAATTTTTTTAATAAAAAATATTAAAACTTAATATCCATACGCATATATTGTTGGTGGGTCTCCAACCTCAAGTAGGACCCACAACTTTTTAAAACAAAAAGAAAAAAAAGAAAATAAATAAAATAATGAAAAGAAAGTGGCATATAAGCCACGAGAGAGACAGGAAGCACGAAGCTTCATTTTTGAATGAAAAGGAAAACCGGCGTCGAGGGAGAAGAAGAAAAATTTGGGAAAAAAAGGGCAAGCTACCTTGATCACATTGACCTAGTAAACTTGCTCTATTTCTTATGAAATTTATTATGTTATTCCTGGTGTCACTACTAGAAAAATATGTTTTAGCGACAAACTTTTAGCGGCAATAACATAATTGCCATTAATTCTTTAATTTAAATTATAATTTTGTGACAATTATATATTTGTCATTATGGATATATATTATAATGGCAATTGTCTTTATTGCCACTAATAAATATAAGAAAAGTTCTTTTTAGTAAAACAATTTTAGTGGCCATACAATTATAGCTAGTATTGTTATCATTAAAATAAATTTTTATAACAATTGCCATATAGAATGAGCTATTACTTGCCCTTCTTGAAATTTGGTGTAAAAGGTATTGATTCAGGTATTCAGAGAGAAAGACCTAGCTTATGTTGAAGATGAAGAATGGTCTCAATGCCAAAACCCTAAGCTCGTCGTAGCCATTGCTGCCGCCATCGCCACCGCCGTCGAGCAAAGGCGCCTCCTCCACCAACGCATCTCTAGATCTGGCAGAAATGCCCAAACCAAACCCCTGAGTTCGATCGAGAAAAAGCGCCTCTTCGCAAGCGATGCTGTCGCTGCATTCGGCTCTGCCATTTCCTCCTCTTCACAACACTGCTCCTCCGCCGCTTGCACCGCCACCGGTCTTGCGCGTAGGCGCACAAGATCGTCGTTGCCGGTAGATCTTCTCCCTTTATTTTTTCGATTTTCTGATTTTCATTTTATATTTTTGCTAATTCTGAAATTTAGCAGGATTTTGTTGTTGTTGTAGACGTTGCCGTCGCCAACGGTTGTTGCTGCTCCTCTGTTTATCTTTGGTGACCAAACTTGTTGCTCATTGTTCATTGCTACTATGCTCCTCTGTTTTTCTCTGGTCACGATCGCTACTTCTCCCTCTTGACATATTTTTCAGTTGTTGAATTTTCATTTTGCTCAATTAATTGTGTAGTTTGAATATTCAGAAGCCTGAGTTTTCATTTTTGGTTTTATCTTCTTTTGTGGAATTTGACAGAAGAGAGTTCATAGAGACATTTCCTGTTTGTCATTATTGAAAGGTAATTTTTTCAACATTCTATTGTATTATGGTGTACATAGGGAGGTATAGGGTGTTCATTACTTTATTTGATAACAGTCACAGAAGTGTGAAGTTGTAGGTTTCTATTTCCTGTGAATGCTAAGTAATGTAAATAGGTTTCATGGTTTGGATTATAGGAATTATCAAAGTAAAATGTTGTTGTTTTGGGCATAAAAAATACCCTTATTCAAGAAGTGAGACTCAAAGAAGAAGAAACCCCTGTGACGCAGAGAAAATGTGTAGCAAATAGAAAAGGGTAGACCTGAATGTGATTTTGGTAAATTGTAATTATGTTTCTAGTTAAATTCATACTTATTTATACAATTGGAAGAGCCATACTAACTAACACCTAATGACTCTTAACAGACTCAGTTAGTGTGACTAACTCAGCGCATAACAGATTTATATTTTGTAACTAATTCACTTTTTTATAACTCAAGTAACCGATTCTTCTTCCTTAACAAAAATAATACTATATGAAGATGTGAAGCTAGTTTCTAAATTTTTATAATTATTTCTTCATTTTTCTATATATATATATATATATATATATATATATATATATATATATATATATATATATATATATATATATATATCAAATCGTGGAATTAAAATGATGATGCAGTTACCAGCAGACATGGTGGCAAACTCAATGATCAAAGGTAACTTTTACATTATATATGTATGTCTACCTTAGGTGTTAACATTTATTTTTAATCATACATGTATATTCATCACTAAGAATATTGTTTTCCTGGGATATATTATCACAATTGAAATTATAGTTCCTGTTTATATTTGTTTGTTTAGTTCCATTATTGTCAAAAATACATATCCTATTTGTAATTATCAAACTACAGAGTCTTCAACTGAATAGTCTTACCAGCTGTACAGTTATCGATTATAAAAAATATTAACTTTATATCGTGACTGGAAAATTAGCAAAATTCTAACTGAGAAATTTTTCTTTTATAGTATCCTCCTTGTTACAAGGACATCAGTTTCTGGATCAATGAATCATTTACTGAAAACAATCTCTGTGAACTTGTTAGAGGAATTGCTGGGGATCTTGTAGAAAAGGTAATTCTTTGAACCTTTTCTCTAGCATTTAAATGTATGTGGATTATCAATGTTGCTGTTTCCTGAATGTTCAATTGATTGAAAATGTATCTGAGATGACCTGATCTGGAATTGAAAATTGGATGTAATAATATATTTGGCTTCAGAAGTCATCATAGCACCAAACCTTAATCATAAACCTACTAAATCATTAGGCAGAAGCTGAATTAATACGATAGAAGTATTATTTTTAGCTGAAATTAATATAATCCACTTTAAGGAAACAAGTTGCTAAATTAACCAAAAGATTGGAATGGGCCTTTGCTCCTCTATTTTGCTTGGCAAAGGCCATAAAAATCTGCATGAGTTATAACTTGATACAAGGATCTGCAAAATAGATTCCCATGGTTTCCAATGAAGCAACTTTACATTTCCATGAAAATTTATGGAACGTTCTCTTACTGATATAAGGATCTGCAGGTATTAAATTTACTTAATTCCTTTTTTTACAGCCAATCTTGGTCTTATAATGTCATAATTTGTTTGGACTTTGGAAATTAATTACCAGCAGAATATCATGCTTATTTTCGCGACTTTGAGGGCGTGTATGTGCCCCAATACTATATCTAATTGAATAAGTGGTGCTGCGATGTGAAGTAAGTAAATTCTTGTTATATATATTTTTAAAGTGTCAGATATGCTATCCTGTCTCTGCTGCTGTCTAATTTTTTATAGTTGTAAAGTGTCAAGTCATGATATCTAATTTCTAATTAATCATTGTTGCTTCTAAATTCTTCTATGAAAGGTTCTGAAGGGCAATGTAAGTTATAAAAGGTAACATCTCGTGCATATGAAATTTAATCAGAATTTCTTTTATTTTTTGCACTAGGTTGAAAAGGAGGAGGTGGTGGCTGCATTGGAGAAGCTACGACTTGTGACTCAACGAATGAGACTTACGGCAAAAGAAATGGTTTGGTTCATTTATTACAAATGTTTAACTTTATTTATAACCTTTTTCTTAGTTGAGTGAATTTTCTGCTTTGTTTTGTGTAGGAAGAGGTTACTTTAAAGAGGTGTTGGCTGGCTCGATATTGGGGTTTATGCATTCACCATGGTAAAGTCATCTTGCAATTTGTTTTGACTTTCTAAGCCTAAACTCAATCATTATTAATACATGTATTTAGTTAATTGTTGACCAATCAATAAAAATATATTAAGCTAATCTCAATATTTAATTCTAAAAAAAGGAAAACAAAATAGAAACCAATACATGGGTCCTTGAACATTTTTTACCATAAAAAAATATAAAATGCAATGCAATTTCATCTTCCTTTTTCATAAATATTTAGAAAGTATTAGCTTTGTATTAGAAGAAACTTGCATTTTGTTGCAATTGATAGCTCTGAAATATATTTCAGGTATTCTCGGTGATATTGCTGAAGCAAAATATAACTATTGGTCTACCTTCGCGACTAATCCTTTTAAAGTTGTATTAACTAGTCTACATAGTTATAGGCTTGTAGATTTTTTGTTGTTAGATTTGTAATATAGTTAGTTAATTACTTTTCAAGAGAAATTTGTGTATCAATATTTTGAGTTTAATAAAATATCTCATTTTGTAGTAATTAATTTCAGTATATTTATATTACGCATAATAATAACTATTGTTGGCAAAAATATATACTTAATTCTAGAAAAAATATAGTTCGTTGCTTCTAAGAAAATGAGTATAATATAACTAAAAAAGTCTTAAGATTTTAGCGGCAATAGTAATGGCAACTAAAAGTGAATAATATTACAATTTTAAAATTATTTTTAGTAGCCATATAAATTGCCGGTAAAATGTGTTTTGGCGGCAATAGTAATGGACACTAAAAGTGAATAACATTGCAATCTTGGAATTACTTTTGGTGGCCATATAAATTGCCAAGAAAATGGCCGCTAAAAGTTATATACTTTTTGTGGCCATTAAAACGGTCTTTACCAGCAAATGTTATAATTGCCGCTAAAATCTTTTAGCGATAAAGCATAAGACGGCTAATGTCTAATTGTCGGTAAATGTATTAATGGCTATTTTTATTGCCGCTAAAAATAAAATAAATAGCCGCTAAAAGTGAATTTTCTTGTAGTGTGTAGAGATGAACATTAGGATATAACTTGCTAGTTGTATTGCCTTCTCTTTTGCCTGATTTGAGATACCCACTTTTGTGGAGGGTTTATGTTGATCCCATCAATTTTGATGATGCATTTTGTTGATTGTTGAGATGCCCTAGTGTCACTAGGAAGACTGTTTATGTACCCATTATTCTGATAGTGGAAGATTTTACCAAACTAGGTCCCGTGGGTTTTTTGTCCCTCATTTGGAGGTTTTTCCACATTAAAATTCTGGTGTCTGGTTATTTAATTTCTGCCATTATATTTGCTATTTGGAATATTTTTGGTATTGCCTATTTAATCGCATAAGTTGTGGAAAAATTATTTTTGGTGCTTCCGCTGTTAGACAGGTTCTTGTTTTGAACCTTTGTTGAGTTTTTCCAACAAAGTGGTATCTAGAGCTTTGGTTGTTTGTCTCTGTGCTGATTAAATGGAGGAAAATACTCATGGACCGAATATGGTCAAATTGAATTCCTAAAATTATTCAATTTGGAAGACCCACATGGAAGATATGCTATATAGCAAGGATTTGTATGATCCTGTGGAGGGGGATAAATCCAAAGGTACTAAATCCAATGCTAAATGGAAGAAGCTGAATCGGAAGACAATTGTTTTGATTAGGCAATGGCTTGATCTTAGCGTGTATCCACATGTTGACACCGAAACGAATGCCGAGAATATGTGGAACAAATTGAAAGAGTTATATGAGAGGAAGAATGTGCAAAACAAAGCATTCTTGATCAGGAAGCTTGTCAATATGAAGTATGTTGAAGGTAAATCATTGCCGGAGCACTTGAGCATTTTTCAGGAGACAGTGAACCAACTGACAAATGATGAAATCACTTTGAATGATGAGTTGTAAGCCTTGTTGTTGTTGAGCTCTTTGCCTGAAAGTTGGGAAGTTCTAGTTGTGACACTAACTAATTCAGCTCCAAATGGAAAGTTGACGTTAGCAATGGTTAAAGAGAGCATGTTGAATGAAGAAGCCAGAAGAAAAGAGCGAGGTTTGACTAATGCCTCCTCCCAGTCAGAAGCACTTGTTTCAGAGTCACGGGGGAGAAGTCAAAGTAGAAAACCTCACAGTTCCGACAAGTCAGAGAGTCGAAGCAAGTCAAGAGGAAAGTACAAGCCAAGAAAGGAGTTTATTTGTCACCATTGTGGCAAGTCGGGGCATATCAAGAGGTATTGTAAGTTCTTGAAAAGAGAACAATCAAGGGGAAGAAACGAAGACAAAGGTAAAGATAGTGATAAAGAAACTACTGCTATTATTTATGAAGATGTTCTTACCACATATGATGAAAATTATGTGAATCTTGTTTGTGATGATTCCACTTGGATTATGGACTCTGGTACCTCATGTCATGTCACTCCGAGGCGTGAATTTTTCACTTCTTATACTGTTGGAAATTTTGGCAATATCAAATTGGGAGATAAAAGAGTGTGTGATATCATTGGTATGGGTGATTTGTGACTTGAAATCAACATAGGATGCAAGTTGCAGTTGAAGAATGTTAGGCATGCGCCAGATATGCGGTTTAATCTCATTTCAGTAAAGGCATTGGATCAAGAGGGGTATTGCACTTCCTTTGGTAGTGGAAAATGTAAGATTACCAAAGGGGCTCTCATTGTTGCTAGAGAAGACAATAGTCTCACTACTCTCTATCGGTTGCAAGCAAAGTTGTGCAAAGAATATGTGAATGTAGCTGATGATTCCTCTTCTGATTTGTAGCATATACGTCTTGGTCACTTGAGCGAGAAAGGACTAAGCATCTTAGCCAAGAAGCACTCACTTTCAGTGAAAGGTACAACTTTAAATACTTGCACTCATTGTTTTGTTGGAAAGCATGCTAGAGTATCATTTCATAGTTTTGGACCTCATAGGAGATCACATGTTTTAGATTTAGTTCACACTGATGTTTGCACTATGGATGCTAAGACACTAGGTGGTGCATTATATTTTGTTACTTTTATTGATGATTATTCTCGAAAAGTGTGGGCTTTTGTTTTGAAATCTAAAGACCAGGTGTTCGGAATATTCAAACACTTTCATGCAAGTGTTGAAAGAGAAACAAGAAGGAAATTGAAATGTGTTCGAGCAGATAATGGTGGTAAATACAGGGGTCCGTTTGAAGAGTATTGTAAAGGACATGGGATCAAGCTTGAGAAGACTGTTCCTAAGACTCCTCAACATAATGGAGTTGCAGAGAGAATGAATCGCACTATCAATGATAGAGTTAGGTGTATGCTCTCTCATGTAAAGTTGCCTAAATCCTTTTGGTGAAGCGATGAGGATTGCAGTAGATCTGATCAACCTTTCTCCTTCAGTTCCACTTAATGGTGATGTTCCAGAGAAAGTTTGGAGAGGGAAAGATGTCTCCTATAGTCACTTGCGAGTATTTAGCTGCAGGGCTTTTGTTCACATTCCAAGAGATGAAAGGTCCAAACTTGATGGAAAGTCAAAGCAGTGTATCTTCATGGGTTATGGTCACGAAGACTTTGGTTATAGATTATGGGATCCGGTGAGCAAGAAGATAATTAGAAGCCGAGATGTGATTTTTCTTGAAGACCAAACTATTGAAGATTTGGAGAAGACAGATAAGCCTACAATAACTGTTAGACGTTCTGCTGATGATGAACCTGGTCCTTCCACTAGACCTCCTGTTGATGGGGGAGATGTACAAGTTGATAATGTTGGTGATGATTTGCATGATGAACCTACACCTCAACCTGAGGTGCCAGATGTTGAAGTTTCACCTGAACTACCAGTTGAGCCTGAATTGAGAAGATCTACTAGAGAGAGTCATCCTTCTCAGAAATACTCTCCTCATGAGTATGTGATGAACACTGAGACTGGGGAGCCAGAGAGCTACCAGGAAGCTATGTTTGATGAGCATAAGGAAGATTGGTTGAAGGCCATGCAAGAAGAAATGAAATCCTTGCATGAGAATCATACTTTTAAATTGGTGAAGTTACCAAAGGGTAAGAGAGCATTCAAGAATAAATGGGTGTTTAAGTTGAAAGCAAATGAAAATGTCTCACGGCCAAGGTACAAAGCTCGATTGGTTGTGAAAGGCTTTGAGCAAAAGAAAGGTATTGATTTTGAGGAGATTTTCTCTCCAGTTGTGAAGCTGTCCTCTATTCGAGTTGTGGGTGGCTAGCTTGAATTTAGAGGTTGAGCAGCTTGATGTGAAGACTGCATTCTTTCACGGTGACATAGATAAAGAATTTTACATGGAGCAACCAGAGGGTTTCGAGGTTAAAGGAAAGGAGCACCTTGTATGCAAGTTGAAGAAGAGCTTATATGGGTTGAAGCAAGCGCCAAGGCAGTGGTACACAAAGTTTGATTCCTTCATGGAAGGTCATGGGTATAGTAAGACTTCTTCTGATCATTGTGTATATGTTAAGAAATTCTCTGATGGTAATTTTATAATTCTCTTGCTTTATGTTGATGACATGTTGATTGTTGGTCATGATACTAAGAAGATTGAAAATCTTAAGAAAGACTTGAACAGATCCTTTGCTATGAAGGATTTGGGCCCTGCAAAGAAAATTCTTGGCATGAGTATCACTCGTGACAGGAAGAATGGGAAACTGTGGTTGTCACAGCAGAAGTATATTGAGAAGGTTTTAGAGAGGTTTAGCATGAGTAATTCCAAACCTGTTAGTACTCCACTTGCTAGTCATTTCAAGTTGAGTTTGTGGCAATGTCCTACAAGTGAGAAAGAGAAAGTAGAAATGAAGAAGATTCCATATGCATCTGCAGTTGACAGTTTGATGTATGCTATGGTTTGCACTAGGCCAGATATTGCTCATGCAGTTGGAGTTGTTAGTCGATTTCTCTCTAATCTTGGCAACGAACACTGACAAGCAGTGAAGTGGATTCTCAGATACCTTAATGGTACTTCCAGAGTTTGTTTATGCTTTGGGAGTGGCCAACCTGTGTTGGATGGTTACACAGATGCAGATATAGCTGGGGATCTTGATTCAAGAAAGTCTACTTCTGGTTATATGATGACTTTTGCAGGAGGAGCTGTGTCGTGGCAATCTCGACTTCAGAAATGTGTTGCTTTGTCTACTACAGAGGCTTAATACATTGCTGTTGTTGAAGCTTCTAAAGAACTCTTGTGGATGAAGAAATTTCTACAAGAGTTAGGCATCAATCAAGAGAAGTTTGTGTTATTCTGTGACAATCAGAGTGCTATCCATCTCAGCAAGAATCTGACGTTTCATTCCAGATCGAAGCACATAGAGGTGAGGTATCATTGGATACGTCACGTGCTTGAGATGAAGTCATATGCACTTGAGAAGATCCATACTGATGATAATGGTTCAGATATGATGACTAAGAGTTTACCTGTAGTGAAGTTTGATTCCTGCAAAGAGAAGGTGGGCTTAGTGGAGCAGCTTATCCCCACTTGAGTTGGTGAGGGGGAGATTTGTTGGTGGGTCCCCAACCTCAAGTGGGACCCAAAACTTTTTAAAACAAAAAGAAAAAAAAAGAAAAATAAATAAAATAAGAGTAATTACCCAAATTAGTCCCCAAGAATTTTAAAATCGGACATTTTAGTCCCCAAGAAAAATTAATACACAGATCAATCCCCAAGGTTTTACTCCGGCAGACAAATCAATCCTCAATTCATTTTCCGGCAAAGTAATTACCATATCAGTCCCACAGATTTTAAAAATGGACATTTTAGTCCCCAAAAAAATTAATGTACAAATCAATCCCAAACGTTTCTCTCTGTTAGACATAACAGTCCTCCGTTTAATAATAATAATAATAATAATAATAATAATAATAATAATAATAATAATAATAATAATAATAAGATATGCTATGTAAAAAAAATATGTTTGTATTAAAAAATATGTGTTAAAAAAATATTTTAATTTGAATTTATAT
Organism: Arachis ipaensis; assembly: GCF_059453495.1. Taxonomy (NCBI): domain Eukaryota; kingdom Viridiplantae; phylum Streptophyta; class Magnoliopsida; order Fabales; family Fabaceae; genus Arachis; species Arachis ipaensis. Next base: position 26,900,732 of record NC_142436.1, read on the forward strand.
TAAATACATGTTTTTTTAACATATTTTTAAAAATAGTATAATTTTTAATTATATTAAATACAAAAATATCAAATAATTTTAACCTTGAATTTCTTGTAAAATAATGTCTAATAATTTTATTTATTATTATTATTATTATTATTATTATTATTATTATTATTATTATTATTATTATTGAGTGACTATATATGTATATATATAAATACATATATAAAAATCTAATGAATAAATTTATCCTTATTTTTATCTAGAAAATACAAAAATTTATGGTACAATAATAATAATAATAATAATAATAATAATAATAATAATAATAATAATAATCAACAAAATTATTAGAGATTATTTTACAACAAATTCAAGGTTAAAAATATTTGATATTTTTGTATTTAATATAATCAAAAGATGTACTATTTTAAAAAATATGTTTGTATTAAAAAAATACGTATTTAATATAAATCAAAATTAAAATATTTTCTTTTAATACATATTTTTTAATACAAACATATTTTTTTTACATAGGACATCTTTTGATTATATTAAATACAAAAATATCAAATAGTTTTAACTTTGAATCTCTTGTAAAATAATCTCTAATAATTTTATTATTATTATTATTATTATTATTATTATTATTATTATTATTATTATTATTATTATTATTATTATTATTATTATTATTATTTAGTGACTATATATATATAAGAATTTAATGAATAAATTTATTATTATTTTTGTCCAAAAAATACAAAAAATATAGTACAATATTATTGTACAATTAATAATAATAATTATTATTTTATTTTATTTTATTTTTGGACGGAGGACTATTATGCCTAACAAAGAGAAACGTTGGAGATTGATTTGTACATTAGTTTTTCTTGAGAACTAAAATGTCCGTTTTTAAAATCTTTGGGGACTGATCTGTGTAATTACTCTATCGAAAAATAAACTGGGGACTGATTTGTCTGCCGGAGTAAAACCTTGAGGATTGATCTGTGTATTAATTTTTCTTGGGGACTAAAATGTCCGATTCTAAAATCCTTGGGGACTGATTTGGGTAATTACTCATAAAATAATGAAAAGAAAGTGGCATATAAGCCACGAGAGAGAGAGAGAGAGAGAGAGAGAGAGAGAGAGAGAGAGAGAGAGAGAGAGAGAGAGAGAGAGAGAGAGAGAGAGAGAGAGAGAGAGAGAGAGAGAGAGAGAGAGAGAGAGAGAGAGAGAGAGAGAGAGAGAGAGCACGAAGCTTCATTTTTGAATGAAAAGGAAAAACGGCGGAGTTAAATCCCAAAATGGTCCTGAGATTGGCGTCGTGCACTAAAATCGTCCCTGAGATTCCAATTGCACCAATTACGTCCCTGAGATTGAAAAAAATGCACCATATTAGTCCCTGACCTATTTTCCATTAACGACGTGATGACATGGCATGATGACATGGACTGTAAGTGACACGTGTCACTTCATGATTTGGCCACGTGTAATAGTATGATGATGTGGTGACCAATGACACGTGGCATGCTAACGTGGATGGTTGTGCCACGTGTCACAATGTTATTTGGCCACGTGTCCGTTTGTGCCACGTGTCGCAACAGTATTCGTCCATGTGTCATCTATTATGTCATCGTTGTATATACACCAAATTAGTCCCTCACTTTGCATTAAGTGACTCATTTTAGTTCCTGAAATTGAATGTCGTGCACCAAACTAGTCCCTTCACCAGTTTTTTCTCTTTTTTTTAAATTTAAAATTTTAATATCTTGAATACACTAATTTCAATTCTATTTTTTCATATATCGTTTAAATACACATGGTTTCATAAAAATTTTTAAGATTTTAGTTTTAGTTATATAATTTTTTTAAATAATTTAATATTAGTAAATTTTGTAATATATAAGTATGTTATTATAAAAAAATAATTATATGATTGATTAGACACATTTTTTTATAAAAAAATATGTATTTTTAACAATAAATTAATAATTAAAATAAACATTTTTTGTCTTATGAAATACACGTTTTCATTATGTGTAAATAAGCTAGATTGAAGGCACTTCAAGCACCCTCACTACCATCTTTGACCTCTGCAGTCTAGACGAAAGAGGTCGGAGATGGTAATGAGAGAAGCTTGAAATGCCTTCACGTCAACTCCAAGACGGCGGTTATTAGGGATATCCGCAAGAAAAAAATAATTTATAAAAGTACTGAAAGAGATCAGAGATGGTAGTGAAGGTGCTTGAAAAGCCTTCACGTCAACTCTAAGTCGACGGTTAGGGTATTCGCAAGAGAAAAAATATTTTATAAAAACACTTTTATTTGAAGAACATGTGAAAAAATAGAATTGAAATTAATGCATTCAAAAATATTGAGAATTTTGAATTTATAGAAAAATTGAGAAAAAACTGGTGAAGGGACTAGTTTGGTGCACGACACTCAATTTCAGGAACTAAAATGAGTCACTTAATGCAAAGTGAGGGACTAATTTGATGCATATACAACGATGACATAATGGATGACACGTGGACGAATACTGTTGCGACACGTGGCACAAACGGACACGTGGCCAAATAACATTGTGACACGTGGCACAACCATCCACGTTAGCATGCCACGTGTCACTAGTCACCACATCATCATACCATTACACGTGGGCAAATCATGAAGTGACACATGTCACTTACAATCCACGTCATCATGCCATGTCATCACGTCGTTAATGGAAAATAGGTCAGGGACTAATATGGTGCACTTTTTCAATCTCAGGGACGTAATTGGTGCAATTGGAATCTCAGGAACGATTTTAGTGCACGGCGCCAATCTTAGGGACCATTTTGGGGTTTAACTCAAAAACGGCGTCGAGGGAGAAGAAGAAAAATTTGGGGGGAAAAGGGCAAGCTACCTTGATCATATTGACCTGGTAAACTTGCTTTATTTCTTATGAAATTTTAGTATGTTATTCCTGGTGTAAAGATGAACATTAGGATATAACTTGCTAGTTGTATTGCCTTCTCTTTTGCCTGATTTGAGATACCCACTTTGTGGAGGGTTTATGTTGATCTCATCAGTTTTGATGATGTATTTTGTTGATTGTTGAGATGTCCTAGTGTTACTAGGAAGACTGTTTGTGTACCCATTATTCTGATAGTGGAAGATTTTACTGGACTAGGTCCCGTGGGTTTTTTGTCCTTCTTTTGAGAATTTTTCCACGTTAAAATTCTGGTGTCTAGTTATTTAATTTTTGCCGTTATATTTGCTGTTTGGAGTATTTTTGGTATTGCCTATTTAATCGCACAGGTTGTGAGAAAATTATTTTTGGTACTTCCGCTGTTAGACAGGTTCTTGTTTTAAACTTTTGTTGAGTTTTCCCAACGTATATATATTTGCTTCTCCTCTAAGAAGAAATAAGTAGGAATCCGTGACGAAAATGAGACAAAAACAAAAGACATTTTACTAAACGAAAACAGCAAACAGAGGAGGAATCCCCAGCCCCATGAAAACCATTGCCTTCCCTAATTAACCTGCATGAAACCTTACTAATAATTTAGCTATTAGTTTATAACCCAACCAATGTGTCATTATCAGATATTTTTTATTTTAACTCTAAACTCAACAATATTCATATGTCTACATCATATTGCTCACATTCACAACATTGGAGTTGCCATCCGCCAAAGCCACTACACCACTATCTCATTCAACTCTTGGACGAACCCTTTGGTAACGGGAAATAGATCCTCTCAATTTTTTTTTCTACTTATAAAATTAATAGTGAGAGATCACACTTTACCTTCTCAAGTGAAAAAAAAAAATTTGAGAAGATTCATTTCCTTTGGTAGCCTACTCCCGGCTTGACCAATGATATAGGGCTGCCAACAATGCCAAGACACCGATCATCTCAGACCATTTTATGGCAAAGGGTTTCAACATCATTTGTCTCGGATCTTGCTTGGACCTTCCAACTGCCCAATATCAGGTTTAATCCATTTTAGTTTTGGATTCATGTTATGGTTGTAGCTGCATAAGGTTCTGGAATTGACCGAGAGGATGCGCTCAAGAAAAGATTGATTCCCAAGCGAAGGTAGGTGGTGAAATTTTGGTGTTTATAAAAGAAGAAAGCATTGTCAATGAAGGGATGCATGTCTAGTTAGTTTTATCAAATTTTCTCATGGCGAATTGGTTAGAAGAAGACATAACAACAAATCTTAAAAGTAAGAATGTAAGATACATGCATGGCGTGGAATTCTATATGCCACTTGGCCTTTTGTTGCTGGTGGCGGTGCACTTAAAAGGGGCACCAAAATCTTTCCAATTCAAGGCACTATAAAAAGTACCCGGGAAGAATTGCATCCTAGATATTGGAAAGATAAAGGATGAAGTTACAGAGTAGACATTTTCAGAATTTAGTGATCAGCTCGATAAAAAGTTGGAATGAAATGGTTATGGGAAAATTAAACCACTTGCAAAAAGATTTATGACCATATGTTGATCAATCTCATTGGAAAAAACCAAGAAAATCTGAAGATTCTATACAGGTGACTATCTGAAAAGGGTGGAGAACCAGCATATGAGGATGATATAAAACCATTCTGAACAGAAAAAAATGTATTTTTCTATAAATTTTGACGTCCATCATATTGACAGGCATCAAAAATATATTTTCTCGGTGGGGAAGCTACCAGATAAGAGATGTTTTGCATTTTAGTGCCTTCATTGCTGCTTTTGCAAACACATGAGCAGCCTCTGCCTCAGCTTCTGCAGCCTCTGCCTCCCTCGCTGCTAACTCTGCTTCAGCAATGGCGGCTTCTGCCTCTGCAACTGCCTTTGCAGCTGCCACAGCTGCCTCTTGAGCTGTCATGCTCTTTGCTTTCGATATATCCGCATCAACTTGGGATTTTGAAAGGATGTTGACATCATGACTCTTCTCTGCTTCTGGAGAATCTCTGGGCCTCCCTTCCAGCGGTAAAGTGGAAGAAGAGTATCTTCTTTTCTCAGAGCCTGTCGAACTTGGACTAATCTTGTACCTCTGTTGTACCTGTCAATAGGATAAAAAAAACGAAAAGAGAAAAAAAAAACCCTTATCAATATTGAATTTGACTACTTGTCAATTGAGTGTGTTAAAATGGGAGTTTTGGTAGAGGAGCCAACTGCCAATATGGCCATATGCTAGTCTCCTTGTAATATATTTTAACTTCTATTATATAATACATAAGATAAGATAAATCAAATTCTAATTTTTATATAGAATGCTTTATGTTAAATATATTACACAAATGAAACTCAACTATATTTTTATATATCGAAGGAATTAATTTTTATATATTTAAAGAACAAGCATCAACTCCTTATGCATTTAGATTTTAATTTTATTTTTTGATAATTTTATATAATATATTTAATTATGAATAGGTCAACCAATTCAACCAGTGACCCACTTCGTGAACCATTGACCAAGTAATCTAACCGAATCAATTGATGGTTCGTTTCTAATATTCATAGCAGAATTACCTTGATTATTTTGCCAATATCCACCATATGCTTCAGTCTTGTTCGCAGTAACTTTCCAAGGTTTGTAGGAGATTGATAATTTTCCTGAAGCGATGAGAAGGCTTAGCATTACTTTTGATGAGATGGTGCATGTAAACAGACATCAGATTGCAAATGTCATCAGTATTCACTGATGTTTTAAAGTTAAGTCACAGGTTATTTGAGAAGACAAGATCAGATGAATGAAGCATAGTATGATTGGTTGAACTTTGCTATGCTTTTGTGAACCATTGTAGAGAAATTAACAGTTTCTAACTTGAAAGGGGAGGGCACATGCAAAGTATTTTCAAAAAAGAAATGTTTATATACATAGAAAGGACTCCAGTTTTCTAATGAGTTTTGCCAGGTCTTTTGCGTCGGATGTCAAACCTGTTTGATATTTCAGGCAACTAATAAGAAAAAATATCACTTTATGGGCATACAAGAGAAATATTTTCGGTCAGCATCCAAGTTTTCTAATTCTGCAAGAACAAACTCAAACCAAGGCCATTCGTAGTTATATCTATTTTGAAAATAGAAATATAATATGCCAATCGATATATAAAGAGAAATAATTTGGTGCATCAAGTGAAAATAAAATAATTTACCGAGAAGTCTAATGTAAATCAATTCATGAGACTGGGAAACTTTGAAGATCATTTGTTACTCGGACTTGTTATGTTTAGAATTGATAGTACTAAGTAAGATGAAGTAGAAATACCTCTATGTATGAAGCAATGGCATTCCTGTCAGAACCCCTTGGCTCCTTCAAACTTATAATAGCCTCTAATATATGATCATCCAACCTGCCACCATTCACAAGGATATTGTTACATACTTTTCACCATTTCAGCACAAGATGGCATGTTGTCATGAAAAATGGCATCAAGAAAGAAAACTATTTATCAGCTATTTGTAACTGACGTAAACCCTAAATATAATAGAAATCAAGTAATCAACAATAACTGAATTTAGAATTAATGCACACCAGTATATGACAAGAAAAATATACCAAAGCATTATGTCTTTAAACAAAGAAGAAAGGGTAGTCCGATGCACAAGCATCTCACATTAATGCAGGGTCCAGGGAAGGGTCGCACCCAAAGGGTGTAATATACGCAGCCTAACCTGATAATTACATCAGTGGCTATTTCCACAGCTTGAATCCGTGACCTTGAGGCCATACGAAGACAACTCAACCATTGCTCCAACGCTCTCCTTCTCTTTAAACAAAGAAATAAAAGGATTTGCTAATTCTTTATGGTATTTTCTTATGACATGCTACGAGGAATACATATGAGCACAGCAGAACTTTCAGATCTAAATCATGAATAAATAAAGTAAAAATCATGTTACTTCATGCAAAGGAAGTGAACCATTGAATTATTCTTTTTGATTCTTATATTTGCCATCCTTTGTGCAGAAACATCATGTAGAGCCAAGCCAAAAATAAAATGATCTAATCCATAAAATTTATCCTATAATCTTGGAACTAATTACTTGTAACGGAAGTAACATCTACAATTTTACAATGTCCAGATGCTTTTCAATAGCAAGATCAAACCAAACAAACACCACAGTCATGATGATAAATTTTTTCTGTAGTCTAAATAACAGATAGAAAATAGAGGAAACTTTCTAACCTTGATAATTGTTGTTTTGAATTATGAGATGGCAATGACAGACCACATATTGCTAGGGGCTTAGTTTCGAGAACATTTTCATCATGTCGAACTGCTGTACTCAAGGCCATATGATCGTTGTCGATTTTAGGGGCTGGTAGTAGTAGGTTCTTTTTAAGGGCTAGCTTGGCCTTCTGCCGGGATCCCCATATTGCTGTGACATTTATATTCCTCCATTTATCCTGTTTACATTTCAAATCGTATGTACAAGTCACCAAAGGTATCCAATATAACTTTGCAGTTTTATTAAAACAAATTGTTCAGCAAGTGCAGTTGTGAAATCCCCAACCTAAAAGAGCAATAAAACAGCCTTTCTTTGAAACTCCCTGGAACCTTCTAGGATTAAAAAGATTTACCTTGAGATCTACATTGGAGCGCATGCGCAAGATGGAACTAAACTCTGGATCTGTAAGTATAGTGCGCCATTTTCCTGCTCCATGTTTGACTACTCCAGCTTTAAGTGCTGCTTCTTCTTCTGCAGTCCATTTCTGTTTAGGAGCACCCATTGAACTGGATTTTTATGATAGTTTGCCTCTATAATCCAAAGGATGCTTGGAAATTCTGTGTTTCTCTCTTCTACAAGTCCATCTTTAAACAAGATAAAATCTGACCACAATCAATACAATGTATCAGCATACACATGATGAACTAATGAATCAATTAAACAAATAAAACAAATTGCATAAATCCCAAACATCGATCCAAAATTCAAAATTCCCTTCGATTAAATGTAGTCATCACCCAATATTAAACAAAAGAAGAACTGCAAATATTGCAGTAACCTTTCATATTACAAGTTTAACATTGTAACAAGCACCTCGACCCGGACAGCTAAGTAACTGAACGAAAGACTTCGCCTAATTAGCAGAGCTTATGTAAACTTGAATAGTAGTAAAGTCTAAACTTGTAAACTCATAAGAGATTTCTCTTTACAATCAAAAGTTCGATTCAGGAACCTAAACTTGTAAACTCGGCTGCCCTTTTTATTGTTCCAATGCCTATGCAGTAAGACCTCATGAAACAAAACAGGTATTCAAAACATGAAAAAAAGATAAACAACCAAGCACAGCCCTATTTAAGTATCAATTAATTCCAAACAGAATTTTATGTGTAAATTAGAATCCATAAAACACAGCCTGCAGTGGTCTGAGGATCATGCATTATGTGGAATCACAAACCCTGAGTGTGCTATTTTCTCAGCTTCAAATTTATTGACTTGATTAAATTCAAATTGAGCTAACAAAATTGCAATGACATAATTGCAAACATTTAACAGAGTAAGAATTTCAAGCAATAAGCATATCAACATGGACTAGAATAACTTGCATTCAAATATGAAGAGAAACAGCAGATTACACTTCTGATGAATGCCAAAAGTTCAAAGCAAAAAAGAAGAATCATGTACCGAATCGAAGGAATGAGTGGGCGATGGTGGGAATTGCAAAAAAGTTGAAGTATTTACATGGCGAGAAGTCGAATCAATCCGAATGGTTTTCTGAAGAATCGGAGAAGAATGAGATAAAATATTTACCTTTTATAAAGTTATAAAAGTTTATTTTTGGAAATTAAGTTTTTAAAAAGTTATAATACTTATATATTTATATTTAATAAATCAAACTAAAAATAATTTTTAATAAATATAAGTAACAATAATTATATTTAATAAAGTAATTTTTAAAATGATTGTATTAGAGTAAAAAAAAATGATTATATTAGACATATATAGAAAACAATTTTTTATTGTAAATAAAATTTGGTATCAATAACTTGTTAAAGATAAATATAAATGTTTATTTAAATATAAAATTATACAAGATTTTTAATTTTAATAATAATAACTTATTTTTAACAAATATTTGTTTAGATATTTTTAAAAACTACAAATATAAATATATAATTTTTTTAATTTATAACTTTAAAGTATGTCTATTTCTCTAAACACATTGAAGCAGATTGTCATGTGGTGCGAGAAAGAGTTGTGTCTGGATTAGTTAAATTGCTAACTATCTCAAGCAAAAATCAAACAACGGATATTTTCACCAAGGCCTTAGCACCTGGTCCTTTTTAGAACTGTTTTAGCAAGCTAGGTCTGTTCGATTTGTATGTTCCTCCATTGAGAGAGAATGGTACCAGTAATTTTGTTACTTGATGATTGACATCTTCCCTTACTACAAGTTAGTGATATAGAATTCTCCATTTCTCCAACTTGAAGGAGACTGTTAGTTAGTTAGATAGCGTCATAGTTAGACTGCAGTTTTTATTCCAAGTTGATATTATAACAGTATGCATAACTATCAACTTGAGGGGGGATGTTAGTGGATAGTTAGCTTGCTAATTATAGAGATTAGTTTGTCATAGCCAAATTAGCAAAATTAGTTATTCACACATACATGTATGTATATATATGTGACAGCAGAATTTGTAATTTGTAATGATTCAAACTTCCGATACTTACTTAAGCGAACTAATGAGCTAACCACTATACTAACCAAGTTGGTTTTTTGTTTTTTTTTTTTTTTTTTTTTTGTGACTAACCAAGTTGGTTTATAAATAGTCTTTTATATTTGTCCAAATTTACTAATTATTTTTTAAAGGCCAGGCTAATTAGGCTTAATGTAGGCCAGGCCTAAGGCCTTGTTGGGTTGTTGGCCTTGTCACACCTCTAACCACAAGAGACAACACCCACAACACTTACACTCACAACGAGTTCTCTTCCTTTGGCTCTCCCCGTCACACACACTGACCCACAACACCTTGTGCCGTCGCGCCTTGCCGTCTCACCTCTCTCCTCCGTGGCTCTGTCGCAGGCTCGCACCCCGTTGTCGCCCGTCTCCGTCGCAGGCTCCCACCTCTCCATTGCTCGGTCGCACCTCCACCGTCGCAGGCTCGCACCCTCTCCGTCGCTGCTGCTTGTGGTTCCTTGCCATCGCTACTCCTCCTGGCCGTTGCTGCTGGTTTGTTAAGGTTTTATCAATGTTCTAAAAATCGGACCGAATTAGACCGATTGAACCAGTTCAACCGCGAACCGACAATATTAGCCGTCCAATCAGACATGTAAAACTATTGTTTAGAAAACCGGTGAGAAACCGTTAAACCGGCCAAAAACCGGCCGGTCAGATCGAACCGAAACCCGCCCGGTTTACACAAAAACGGAAGCTCCTTCGTTTCTTTACATCAGAACGGAACCCGCCTCGGTCTTTCTTTCTTTCATTCAGAAAGAAATCACACAAACCCAGCCAAGAAACCCTAGCACTGTAAGCCTACACCACCGCCGCAAGGAGTGGCATACTGCCGCCGTCCGTCTCACTCAAAGTTCGCCATCCGTCCGTCTATCTAGCTTCCCTCATGCTCCAAGTCTTCAACCCCTGTTCGCTGTCACCGATCGCGGCTGCTTCCTCGAGCTCGGCGTCCATCGTCTTTGTCTGCTCAGCCGCGCTTCCGTCGCCGATTGTGTGACGTTCACGTTCGGGTCTTTGTTCGCGTTCTTCGCCGTTCTCGTTCGCTCGGCGTTCACCGTTCGCGTTCACTCGCCGTTCACCGTTCTTGTTCGCATTCGCGTTCCTCTGGAAGCCACGTTGCTCTGCTTCAAACTCTGCGACCAACCCGCGCGCAACACCTAGCCGTCGAACTGCTGCCTTTTGTCGCCGCCGTGAGTTCCCTAAACCCGCCACCAGGCAATACACTCGCACAACACCAATACCCTGCTTCAAACTCTGCAACTTCTGATTTCCATTACAATAAGCAACTATTTGATTTGGAAGTGGTTTGGATTTTTTCATAGACTGAATTAAAGTTACAGTAGTTATGTTCTCTTCTCTATCACATTGATATTAAGCTTTGAATTCTCTTATTTCGTTTTAATTTTACCACACTCAACATGTTTGATGAAATGCTTTAACCATATTTCTGGTTGGTTTTATCATTTCTAGCTTTTAGAAACTTAATAAGTTGATTGCATGTGAAATTAGAATAATTGGATCTTAGTAATTAGGAAATTTTAGCTGCACAAATAGTATCTTTGCAGAAAACATATTAGCATGATGATTCCACTTGCATTAGTGTTCTTCTGGTAAATTTTAACTGTTATTGTGAACTTGTTAATTTGCTAATCGTTCTTGTGTTGTTGTTCTGTTGTTCTTCTGTTACTTTTAATTTTTTTTGTTTTTGTTGTGATTTTCTGTTCTTGATTTAAGCTTTGATTGAAAGTTCTTTGGTTTGGGTATTCTTCACTTTCCTGTAAGCTTAGCTTTTAATTCTTTGAGCATACACGTATCAAATCATTGTTTTCAGCAATGGTGATTTTTAGATTTTTTTTTTGGGTTGCTTTGTTTTAAATGTTCATATTGTTGTTGTGTTTTTGCTGTGATTTAAATGTTCTTTTGATTCTTTTTTTTTTTTCGAGTGCCCAGTCAGTACTTGGTTGACTGGTTTTTTGCTCACTGATTGTATGATAAATTTTAAATTGATAACTCTATTACTGCTTTACTGTCTGTTTCTGTAGTTAAATTTTATTAAAGTTTCTTGAATTTGCACTGCCTATTTACTGATTCACTGTTCCTTCATTGCTTTTTTTTGTTGTTAATCATTGTGATGAGCTTTGTTAAAATTGGGTTGAAAACTGTTAATCTTTCGTCATTTTTCACTGTTGGGTTTTTTTTGTTTCAGGCTTTGTTGTGTTTTTGTTTCAGCCTGTGTTGTGTGTTTGTTTCAGGCTCTGTTGTGTGTTTATTGTGCAACACTATCATTTTTTGTTTTACTTTGACTTAGCTACATTAAGACAAATATTCTCTATCTTTAACTTGTGCATTGTAATTCAATCCAGCTATTTTTAATGGAAGTATAATTATGTTAATTGTCAACAAATTTGCAGCAAGTCATTGCATATTTTGATGATTAATTTCATTTAGTTGGTGATATTTTATGTAGGGTTTTAAATTTTGAAGATATTTAGGATGTTTATTTATAATTTATTTATTATTTTATTATGGAACGGTTTTTCCGGTTGAACCACGGTTAGACCGGTTGGACCAGTAAACCAGTGAACCAATAATTAGAGCGGTTTGATGACTGGTCCGGTTTTCAGAACCACCGTTTTGTTACTTCTGTTTGCTTTGTTTAATTTTTTTTTTTTTTGGTTTGTTAAATTATCTTGCTTTGTTAAATTTGTTTGCTTTGATTGAGCTTTACTGGTTTAAAAACTGGTGCAGATTTTTTTTTTTTGTTTTCTTTGTTTTGTTTTGTTTGCTTGGGGTTTATCACTGTTTGGAACAAATTTGCTTAATTTGTTCTTCTTGCTGGTTATGTTCTGGACTTCTTGCTGATTTGTTGTTGTGGCTAGTGGCTACGTTCAGGAACAAATTTGCTTTAGTGTTATAAACACTTGTGTTTGTAAATTTAGAAATTATAGGTTTATTAAAATGTTTGTCAAATTGTGTTTTTTTTTCAATGTTTAATGGTTCAGTAATTTTTTTCAAAAATAAATAAATAAATAAATATGGAGGGCTTAGCCCGCCGTTAGGCGGGCGGGGTGAAGATTCAGGACCATTTTACCAGGCAGGGCAGGGCTGACTGCCACCCCTATGTAAAAGAAGGGTAAAGCTTTTTACTGGTCCTTGGCCTTAGAGCTAACATGAAAAAAGAAGGGTAAAGCTTCAATGGGTTTGTTTTGTTCTGCTTAAACTTCTACTTTGTAGGTTGTTTCTTTTAGTAGCAATGACCCTAAACTTCTATGAGAATTAGATGGATTATAACTCTTTGTCCTCTTCTTTAAATTAGTGCAACTTGTCAAGCATACAACTGTCACATGTGTCAATCATGGAAAGGCAACCCTCGTCAAGCAATAACCATGAAGTTCTCTCCCATCTCCCATCAAGAAGAAAGATGTTAAAAGTCGGTTAAGTTAGTTGTTTACTAAGTTGATCAGTGGTGTGAGAAGATACTATAATAAGTTAGAAAACACAATCGTGTCACTAAGAATTTGCGTGAGTATATATTGCAAGCATCTCTAGGGAATCTCAATTGAAGGACTCAGTCCCAACTAAGAACAGTAATCTTCACTCTCACAACACATTAATCCCCTAATTGTCTCTTCTTTTAAGCAGAGTAATGCACAAACAACTAGAAGATGGATTAGACGATGTCGTCGAAGCTGACAAAAGTTGTTCTGAGCAACACCAACAACCCCAAGCTTGCATGGCATCTCTTGAAGCGCATCCTCTCATCCTCTACCTCTTCTTCCTTACCCACTCATGATCTCCTTCGTTCCACACGGGCCGCCATACGTGTCCTCATTGCTGCCAACATGCACCACCAGATTGATGACCTCTGTCAATTCATCCTAGCCACGCAGCCTCCCAACATAGCCCACCCTTCCCTCCTCTTCCTCGTCCGGGCTTTGGCCCATTCCTCATCCCACCTACCCCATGCCTTCTCCCGCTTCAAGTCCCTCAGGGCCCATTTTCCCCTCTCCTCCTCCTCCACTCTCCCTCTACAACCTCCTCCTCCGTGCCTCCTTCAACCAACACCGCTCTGATTTCGCCACGTGGCTATACTCCGACATGATCACTGAGGGGGTAAGGCCGCAAACTTACACCTTCAACCTCATGATGCAGTCGTTGTGTGATTCCGGTGCTTTGGACCATGCACGGAACCTGTTCGATAAAATGTCTTACAAAGGGTGCTACCCAAATGAGTTCACTCTTGGCATTTTAGTTCGTGGGTTTTGTAGGGCAGGTCTCACGAGCCAAGCCTTGGATATACTTGACAAGTCATCAGGTCTTGTTGCCAATAGGGTTGTGTACAATACTCTCATTTCAAGCTTCTGTAAGGAGGATTTGACCGGTGAAGCTGAGAAGTTGGTTGAGAGAATGAGGGAACAGGGTATGTTACCAGATGTTGTCGCCTTTAATTCTAGGATTTCGGCGCTTTGTAGGGTCGGGAAGGTTTTAGAGGCGTCAAGGATTTTCAGGGATATGCAGTTGGATCAGGAGTTGGGACTTCCTAAACCTAATAGAGTTACTTATAACTTGATATAAAAGGGTTCTGCAAGATAGGGATACTGGTGGAAGCAAAGGCTTTGGTCGACTCCATGAAAAAGGATGGCAATTTCACCACTTTGGAAAGTTATAATATATGGTTGTTGGGGTTGCTTAGGAATGGGAAACTGTTGGATGCTCAATTGGTTCTTGATGAAATGGTAGCGGAAGGCATTGAGCTGAATTCTTACTCCTATAACATTATGATGGATGGGCTATGTAGGAAACATATGCTGTTGGATGCCAGAAGGTTAATGGATTTGATGATAAGCAATGGTGTTTATCCAGACACCGTTACTTATAGTACTCTCCTCCATGGATATTGTAGCAAAGGAAAGGTATTTGAAGCAAAGGGTATTCTTCATGAAATGATAAGGAATGGTTGTTATCCAAATACTTATACCTGTAACACATTGCTGCATAGCCTGTGGAAAGAGGGAAGATCACTAGAAGCAGAGAAAATGCTGCAAATGATGAACGAGAAATGCTATCAGTTAGATACTGTGACCTGCAATATCATGATCAATGGTCTCTGTAGAAATGGAAAATTGGAGGAAGCAATTCAAATGCTAGGTGAGATGTGGACTGATGGACCAACATCCCTCAGTAAGGGAAACTCATTTGCTGGCCTAGCTAATTCAATCCACAATGTGTCAAAGTGCACACCTGATGTAGTCACATATACAATCATAGTTAATGCACTTTGCAAAGTTGGTAGGGTAGAAGAAGCAAAAAAGAAATTTGTTGAGATGATGGCAAAAAACTTGCGCCCTGATTCTACAATATATGATACGTTCATATTAAGTTTTTGTAAGCAAGGAAAGATATCATCAGCATTCCGTGTCTTGAAGGATATGGAGAGAAATGGATGCAGCAGGACTCTTAAAAATTATAATTCGTTGATCCTGGGTCTAGGAGGTAAAAGGCAAATATTTGAAATATATGGATTGATGGATGAAATGAGAGAAAGAGGGATATATCCATATATTTATACTTACAATAACATAATCTCTGCCCTTTGTGAAGGAGGAAAAACAAATGATGCTACTTCTCTTTTGCATGAAATGTTGGATAAGGGCATATCTCCCAAAGTATCTACCTTCAAGATATTGATTAAAGCCTTTTGCAAGTCTAGTGATTTTAAACTAACATTTGAGCTATTTGAGGTAGCTTTGAGTATATGTGGCCACAAAGAAGTCTTGTACAGTTTAATGTGCAATGAGTTTCTTGCTGGAGGACAACTCTTTGAAGCGAAGGATCTATTTGAAGCTTCATTGGATAGATTTTTCGCATTGAAGGATTTCATGTATAAAGATTTAATTGATAAACTTTGCCAAAGTGAAAGATTAGACGATGCTGATTACCTTCTCCATAAATTAATTGACAAGGGATATGGATTTGACCATTCATCGTTCATGCCGGTAATTGATGGATTTAGTAAAAGCGGAAACAAACACCGAGCAGATGAATTAGCAAAGAGGATGATGGAATTTGCTTCAGAAGATAGACCTGCTGACAGAACCTATCAAAATGGCAAGAGGATCTTTCCTAGAAAAGTTGAAAATGATGGTGGAAGTGATTGGCAGGATATAATCCACAGGTATGGGTAATTTTTGTGCATTTTTGGGTTCTTTTCCTTGGGGAAATGAAGTTATTTGTTAGTTTTGGCTGTTTTGAAAATTATTTTTACCGTTTTTTGTTCTTTAATCATTCCATAATTTGCATTCTTAATTTCTATATACAATGATTAGTCCTCCATAAATATGATCTGTATATGATTTCTTCTACGGCAATGATACCATTCGTGTTTGGTTGAATGGAGTGCTACTATGTGATATAATCTGTCTTCATTTCCATTATCTCATTTGTTAGACGGTTTCCTGGTTGATAAACTTATACAAACAATACATATCATTTTTTTGTACTTGATTCATTTTTGAAAAAGTTGCTTTATCATGTGTATGAAATGATCTTGTATCAAAATTTGCTGTCATCACAAATGTTAGTTCTATCCAACTATAAATAAACTTGGGTGTTGCTTTGAACATGGAAATGATTGTCAAATTGACTGTATAATATATATTCAATGCTCATTGATGATCTGTTATGTATTACTTAACAGGGATGGTGGCAGTGGTATTGCATTGAAAACTCTGAAACGTGTACAGAAAGGCTGGGGCTAAGGTAGTATCTCGAGTTTGAGGCCACCACAGGATGATTTTCTTGATTACTATGATGGTATTCGTTGATTCTTTGTTATTTCTTCGTATCTTCACCTTACTTTTCAATCCCTGAGCCCTTAGAAGAAGTGGAGGGAGTTACAGATAGGAGAATGGAAAGGCTTGAATGTCTGCTGATTTCGGCCTGGTGAAGCAGGTAGATGAGAGTGCAAGGCTTTTTCTTGGATTACATGGCTTCTAAAACCATATCCTTGATTATTTGATAGTTCATACACTTGGTTCTTACTAGAAACAGCTTAGTCTCGGATGTAACACTTTGAATCTGTGCTATAATGGCCATATCCCTGTCCCAGGTTGTGAATAGCCACAGAAGCACTAGCTTACATAACTCGAATACTACCAAATTCCTAGAAACCTAACCTGTGGAAAGATGTTATTAACAGATTTACTGATAATTGGATTTACTAATCTACCCTCGGATGATAATTTGTCTATTTGAACACAATTCTCTTCTTCTAATTATTAATCTGTTTATTTAACTTTTAAATAGACAGTGGTAGAAAAGTTGATATCGTTGCAGAGAAGATTCCTGTGGAGTAAGGAGGTAGGTAGGAATGGTCTGGCGCTAGTTAAGTGGAAGGTGGTTCAGGTCCCTAAAAAGATGAGTGGGTTGGGAGTAGGTGATGCCGTGGTCAAAAACATTGCACTCCTCTTCAAGTGGTGGTGGTGTTTTTCAAAAGAGAAATGTTCATTATGGAAGAAGGTTGTATATTCTTGCTATGACTTGAACCTGAATGTGATGTTATCAGCTCAAATATTACCTACTAGAGGGGTCCATGGAAGGATATATGTCAGCTACAGTTCAAGGATAGTACTGTGAAAGATAAGATGATTGCGGGGTTGTCTATGGAGGTGGGGGACGGAAGGAGGACTCCATTATGGGAAGATGTTTGGTTACAAAAGTAGTTCGTTAAAGATGAGTTTTCTGAGGCTTTTCTCCATTTCAAACAAAAAAAGATCTGTCATAGGAGATTGTGGGTTTTGGAATGGGTTAGGGTGAATTTAAAATTTTCAGTGGAGGCGAGATTTATACCAATGGGAATTGGAATTAGTGGATCAATTGCATGAGACTTGAAGACGTGTAAAGCTAGCACATGATAAGCAAGACAGAATTATTTGGAAGTTCCACAAAGAAGGTATATTTTCAACTAATTCTTTTGTGCAGGTAATATAGTCAGAAACTCTCTTGGAGGATATAACCAGCTACAGTTTTATAAGAACCATATGGAAAAGTTTGGTGCCGCCACAAGTGGAGTTATTTATTTGGTTTATACTAATAGGAAAAGTAAATACTAAAGAAAGACTGTATAGATTGGAAATTATTAGTCACGGTGATGACATATGCGTGTAACAAAGAAGAACATATTCACCACTTGTTTCTGGGTTGAGTTTACTTGACAGGTGTGGTGTCAATGGTTATCTGATTTTGGGAGATCGTGGTCTGTTCCGGATTCACTAAAAAAACATCTGAGAGTTGGACAAGTGTTACTTACAGAAAGGTAAAGCGCAACAAGGGGCTCATGTTTTTTTTCGGTTATTTGGAACGTTTGGTTAGAGAGGAACCGACGGAATTTTAATAACAAGGAAGGGAGTGCATATGAGGTTTTTCAAAAATCTTTAACCAGTTATAGAGAGTGGAGTAGTTTAGATCCCTTTTGTTGATGGTAATGCCGAAGATAACAACAACAACAAAGCCTTGTTTCACTAAGTGGGGTCGGCTACATGAATCAAACGACGCCATTGTGTTGTCATGTATCATGTCTACCGAGAGACCGTTTACATATAGATCTCGTTTGACCACCTCATGGATGGTCTTCTTAGGTCTTCCTCTGCCTTTCGCTCTTTGTCCATCTTCCATCTCATTCACCCTCCTGACTGAATGTTCTATCGGTCTTATTCTCATATGTCCAAACTACCTGAGACGCGATTCAACCATCTTTTCCACAATGGGTGCTACTCAAACTCTCTCCCTTATATCTTCATTCTTTATTTTATCCAATCGCGTATGACCATTCATCCATCTCAACATCTTCATCTCTGTCACACTCAGCTTATGTTCGTGCTCCTCTTTAGCCGCCCAACACTCCGTACCATACAGCATAGCCGGTCTTATAGCGGTGCGATACCTTTAAGTTTTAAAGGCACTTTTTTGTCGCATATAAAATCAGATGCTCTCCGCCATTTTGACCAACCTGCTTGGATTTTATGATTTACATCTTGTTTAATCTCTTCATTATCCTGTATGATGTACCCAAGATACTTAAAATTTTTAACTTTTCGTAGTATGTTTTCTCCAATCTTCACCTCTATATTGGGGTTTTCCCTTCTCAGACTGAACTTACATTCCATATATTCCGTCTTGCTACGGCTTATGCGCAGACTATACACTTCTAGAGCTTTTCTCCATAACTCCAACTTCTTATTTAGGTCTTCCCTTGACTCTCCCATAAGGATGATATCGGCAAAAAGCATTCACCATGGCACAAGCTCTTGGATGTGCTCTGTGAGTACTTCCAAGACTAATGTGAAAAGGTATGGACTTAAGGATGATCCCTGGTGTAATCCTATACCAATAGGGAATTTCTCTGTCACACTACCTTGAGTCTTCACACTAGTTGTGGCTTCATCATACATGTCTTTAATTGTCCGAATATATGCGATCCTTACTCTCCTCTTTTCTAAAACCTTCCATAAGACCTCCCTTGGTACCCTATCATATGCTTTTTCCAAATCAATAAACATCATATGTAGATCCCTTTTATGACTACGATACCTCTCCATCATTCTTGTTAATAGGTATATCGCTTCAGTGGTAGATCTGTCTGGCATAAATCCAAATTGGTTCTCTGTTACTTGTGTCTCTTTTCTCAACCTCCGTTCTATCACCCTTTCCCATAATTTCATAGTATGACTTATAAGCTTAATTTCTCTATAGTTTTCGCAACTTTGTATATCCCCCTTATTCTTGTAGATAGGTACCAAGGTGCTCTTTCTCCACTCATCAGACATCTTCTTTGACCTTAAAATCTCATTAAAAAGCATGGTTAACTAGTTGATGCCTTTTTCTCCAAGACTCTTCCAAACTTCAATTGGGATATTATCAGGTCCTACTGCCCTGCCATTTTTCATCTGCTTTAGAGTCTCTTTTACCTCGAAGTCTCGAATCCTTCGATAGTAGTCAAAGTTTTGATCTTCTTCCCTTGTGCATAATCGACCAAGGCTCGGAAGAGTCTTCTGTCCCTCATTAAATAACTCGTAGAAGTAGCTCTTCCACCATTAATTAATCTTCTCCTCTTGAGCCAATACATCTCCATCCTTATCCTTTATGCACTTAATCTGATTCAAATCTCTCGTTCTTCTTTTCTGGCTCTTTGCGATTCTATATATACCTTTTTCTCTTTCTTTCGTGCCCAAGGACTGGTAGAGACCCTCATATGCTCTTGTTCTTGTTTCACTTACAGCCACTTTTGTCTCTTTCTTAGCCGCCTTATATTTTTCCCAATTATCTGCATTGCGGCATAAAGACCACTCTTTAAATCATTCTCTTTTTATCTTTATCTTTTCTTATATACTCGCATTCCACCACCAGGACTTCTTATCTTTTAGTCCTATTCCTTTAGATTCACCAAAACTTTTTTTACTGTTCTTCTAATAACTTTTGCCATCTCCCTTCACATCTCTTCCGAGCTTCCATTCCCATCCCACTTTGCCTCTTCTCTTACCCGTCTTAGGAAGCTTCTTTGTTTCTCACCTTTCATCCGCCACCACTTCGTCCTTGGGTTCTTCGTACAATGTCTTTTCTTTAAATTTTGCTCAACGCAAAAATCCATGACGAGCACCCTATGTTGTGTTGTCAAATTCTCTCCCGGAATAATTTTACAGTTAATGCAAAATTTTCGGTCGACTCTCCTCAACAAGAAGAAGTCAATTTGAGAGCTTGTCATGCCACTCTTATAAGTTATAAGATGTTCGTCTCTCTTTTTAAAGCATGTATTTGCGACGAGAAGATCAAAGGTTGAGGAAAAGTCCAAAATAGTTTTACCCTCTGCATTGATCACCCCGAAACCATGGCCTCCGTGAATACTCCCATATCCAATCACTTTTCTCCCAACATGGCCATTTAAATCTCCTCCTAAGAAAATCTTATCTCCCAAAGGTATGCCTTGAACCAAACTTTCTAGATCCTCCCAAAATCTTATCTTGTGTTGTTCGTCCGAACCCACCTGCGGTGCATAGGCGCTAATCACATGGAAAGCACCTCCCTCCACCACAAGTTTGATAGAGATGATCTGATCTCCCACCCTCTTGACATCCACTACGTTCTTCTTCCACTGCTTATCCACAATTATTCCAACCCCATTCCTATTATTCACCTTTCCTGTATACCAAAGTTTGAAACCAGAAGTATCCAACTTCCTAGCCTTTGCACCAACCCATTTCGTTTCTTGTAGGCACATAATGTTAATCTTCCTCCTTGTCATGGTGTCCACCACCTCCATGGACTTTCCTGTTAGAGTGCCTATGTTCCATGTCCCAAATCTCAACCTGTCGCTTCGACCTTTATCTTTTACTTTGTAAACTAGGTTATTTACCCTCGTCCGTTCACGAAAATGCGAGAACCCTTGCTCATTTAACACTACATCCGGGCACCGATGCAGCGGCTCTTGCTTTGACACCGTACTCGAGCCATACGGTGCGTTGTTTCCGGACAACGACCTAGCTTTGGCGCAATAATGTCTTTGATTCATGTCATGGGGTTTGGCTATATTTTTATGTTGGTTGTCGAAGATCTAACATAACCCTCCTCCTTTATCCGGGCTTGGGACCGGCTATGTACCACAAGTGTAACATAGGCGGAGTTAATGCCGGAGATGACACTAGGAATATTTTCTATTTATTTTTCTTTACTTGTTCATGTTTGAATTGCTGGTTCATTTGTCGCTTCACTTTATTGTGTTGAGTTCTTTTGTTCAAAAAAAAAAAATCTACACATAAGTTTTTGCTTCTCAAATTTCTTCTGATTTATAAGCTGAGAATGGAGAGAGAAAATGAAAAAAATATTAAAGATAATAATTTAGAAGTTAGAATAAGGATTAAATTTTGAGAGAAGAGAGGGATGATGGTCACACACTTAAACTATATGAAAAATGATTTAATTTGTTGTTGTAACAATAATGTGCAATCATCATGCTATATATAGGAATTTATAGAAACTACAGTAATAATGAAGTGTTACAAAGTATTGAAAGTAATAATGAAGTGTTACAAAGGCATCTTGCTTTGAGGATGCTTATACAGTAAGACGCGGACACACACGAGCAACATGTTTGTTAGGATGATGAAATAATCTAATATCAAGCTACAATAATTTTGGAATAAATCTAAAATCACATATTCTATTATTAATTTAAAGAGTAATATATTAATGGTCAGCACTTTATTCTTTTTTCTAAAAAAAATGTGAATTATATGATAAAGGTGTAAATTTACAGGTCTTTCTTTTTATGGAATGAAAAAGAGATTGAGTAAATTAGGACTTACATTTTGAACATCAATAAAATAATTAAAAATAACTACAACAAAATTTATACTCTTTCTATACAATTTTAATATGTATAGTAGAGTGTTTCAAAAATTAATTATGAACAAACATAATTTAGCTTGATCACATTAATCTTCAATGTTAGTTTAAAAAATTAGATGTAAAAATTATTTGCTCACATTTTTCGTTATTGTGTGAAGTTAACAATGAATTTTCAGTAAATTTGAATATATATATATATATATATATATATATATATATATATATATATATATATATATTCTGCATTTTAATTTTAGAATATAGTATTATCAAAAGATTATTTACTAATATATTCTCTTCAGTTCCCTGTCAAAAGAAAAAAAATTATATGTATAAAGTATTGTTTTTGTTCCAAACATTTGGGATAAGTTTTAAAGTTGTCCCTAACATTTAAATCGTCATATTTAAGTTCCTAACGTTTTAAAATGTTGTCCTGCCGTTAGGAATCTATTAGCAGAATTGACGGCGGGACCAAATTGAGATAATTTTAAAACACTAGCCATTGGGGTCAAAAGAAAAAAAAATTATATGTATAAAGTATTGTTTTTGTTCCAAACATTTGGGATAAGTTTTAAAGTTGTCCCTAACATTTAAATCGTCATATTTAAGTTCCTAACGTTTTAAAATGTTGTCCTGCCGTTAGGAATCTATTAGCAGAATTGAGGGCGGGACAAAATTGAGATAATTTTAAAACACTAGCCATTGGGGACAAAAACGATACATTACTCTTGAAATAATTATCAAATCAAGTAAAATGAAAATAAATTTTAATGGAATGAGTTGCATTACAAATTCAAGATTTTTACTCATCAGAGAATACTTCTAGAATGACTAATAGATAAACTTCTGGAAAAAAGAAAAAAACAAATATGATACATATACAATATACTATTATGTGTTTATGAAAATGATATTCATGTTAATGGAGTAGATCTTTCAACTTGGCTTAGTAGTTGATTAATTGGGATCCCTTGAGTTGTGATACTCAAGTATTGATATGTAATTGGAAATTGCTGGCTAACTCAACTCTCACAAAATCTAGTCCTTCCCCATGAAATGACTAGGACTTGTGAGATAGAGTTAGTGATACCTACTTGACATTCCTTCATTTGTTAGAAGATAACTAAGTGGAAACAATGAATCTTTACTATCATACTTGGGAAAGACAACAAGGATAGAACCTCTAATTATCTCCCCTAACCAAGGCCTTTTATTTTAAATACATAACATCTCTTGTTAGCTGCTGATTGCCTTAATTTCTAGCCATTTATTTTCCGTTCCCAATTTCAAAAAATATTCAGAAAAATTATGACCAATAATTTACATCTTGTGTCAACTCTTAGGGAAACGACCCGAGATTCTACTCCCGGTTATTTATTATTAATTGTGACACATTCTAAATTGATAGTGGGAATTTCGTCGGTTAAGACTGTGCTTGCAACGCTATTTTAGAAAATACTTTTCAAAAATTCTTAACTGGCATTTTTCCTACCATCATTCTTGTCGAGTCAATTTTTGAAAATCTTGAGTCCTTCTTCTAAAATTTTTAAATTTAGTGTCTTTTTGTTCGAGTCTTGTTTTAATCATTAAGTTTGGTGTCTTGTTAATTTTCTTTTAATTTTCAAAAATTTGTGTTTAGTCTTTCAAAAATTTTAAGTTTGGTGTTCTTTGTGTGTTCTTTAAATTTCTTGAGTCTTGTTTTTTGTGTTCTTGTTAGTCTTCAAAGTGTTCTTGTTTTTTCTTTTTGTTTTGATCTTAAAATTTTTAAGTTTGGTGTCCCTTGGTGTTTATCTTCAAATTTTCAAAAACTTTGGGTATTAGATCTAAAAATTTTAAGTCTTGTATCTTTTACTTGTTTTTCTCTTTCATCATTAAATTCAAAAATAAAAAAATATCTTTTCTATTTTTATTTGTCATTAATTTTAAAAAATTTCAACTAAAAATTCAGATTTTGATTTCAAAATTCTTATCTTATTTAATCTTAGTTTTCAATTTTCGAAAATCAAATCTTTTCAAAATTAAAAATCATATCTTTTTCAAAAAAATATTATCTTTTTTCAAAATCTTATCCTATCTTTCTTCAAAATTCAAAAATTTTATCTTATCTTTTTCAAAATTCAAAATACAAACTTCTAAATCAAATCTCCTACAAAATCAAATTTCAAAATTCAATCTTTTTCAAATCTTATCTTTCTTTTAAATCTTTTTCAAATCTTTTTGTTTCTTATCTTTTCTTATCTCAATTTTTAAAATTAAATCTTTTTCAAATCTTTTCTAATTTCTTATCTTATCTTTTTAATTTCAAATTCAAATCTTTTCTTATCTTATCTCTTATCTTATTTTAAATTCGAATATTTTTTTAATTAATTAACTATCTTCTTTCTCTTCTTTTCACAGCTTCCTAACTAACTCTTCTCTCTTTTAAATCTCGAAAATTCTTTCTTCTTCTCTCTCTTCTATTTTCGAAAATTCACTAACTAATTTTCAACTCTTTTTAAATTATTAACCTTAATTTTTGAAATTTAATTAATAAATAAAACAAAAACTAAAAAATATTTTAATTCCTATTTATTTTTTTCTATTTCTACTTCTTCTCTTTTCTATTTCTATTTATTCGAATTATTCTTTCTCTCCCATCCTCCATCTTCACTTTTTCTTCTTTTTTCACATCTCATTGGGAGTCTTCTATACTCAAATCAGACATAGAAGCTCTCTTTCTTTTTTTTTTCTTCTTTTCTTGTTTATGATCAGAAATAGGGATAAAGAACCCTTCTTGACTCTTGATCCTGAACCTGAGAAAACTCTAAGGAGGCGTTTACAACAAGCTAAAGTACAACACTCTAGAAGAGACCTTTTAGAAAGCTTTAAACAAGAAAGAGAAGACATGGCCGAACCTGAAAGTGATGCCAGAAAAGTTCTTGGTGACTACACCATGCCTACCTCTGATTTATATGGCAGAAGCATCTCTGTACCTGCCATTGGAGCTAACAATTTTGAGTTTAAGCCTCAATTAGTCTCTCTTCTGCAACAGAAGTGCAAGTTCAATGGACTTCCAATGGAAGATACACATCAGTTCTTAGCTGAATTCTTGCTAATCTGTGACACAGTCAAGACCAATGGAGTAAATCTTGAGGTCTACAAGCTTATGTTCTTTTCATTTGCTGTAAGAGACAAAGCTAAGACATGGTTGGATTCTCAACCAAAAGAGAGTCTAAACTCTTGGGAAAAGCTGGTTAATGATTTTTTTGTTAAATTCTTTTCTCTTCAAAGGATGAGCAAAATTAGAGTGGATATTCAAACCTTCAGACAAAGAGAAGGTGAATCCCTCTATGAAATTTGGGAAAAATACAAGCAATTGATCAGGAGATGTCCTCCTGACATGCTCTCAGAATAGTCTACCATATGCCTGTTCTATGATGGCTTGTCTGAGATGTCCAAGATTTCATTGGACAGCTCTGCAGGTGGACCACTCCACTTGAAGAAAACACCTGCAGAAGCTAGAGAACTCATTGAGATGGTTGCAAACAACCAGTTCATGTACAGTTTTGAAAGAAATCCTGTAAACCATGTGAACTCTTAGAAGAAAGGAGTTCTTGAAGTTGATACTTTGAATGTCATATTGGCCCAGAACAAGATTTTGACCCAACAGATTAATATGATCTCCCAGCATCTGACTGGAATGCAAGCTGTAGCTGGCAGTACTCAGGAAGCTTCTTTTGAAACAGAAGCTTATGATCCTGATCAACCCACCATAGAGGAGGCAAAATACATGGGAGAACCCTATGGAACAACCTACAACCCTTTATGGAGAAATCATCATAACCTTTCATGGAAGGTTCAACAGAAACCTCAGCAAGGTTTCAATAACAATCAAGGTGGAAAGAACCAGAATAGGTTCAACAACAGTCCACCATTCCCATCTTCTCAAGGAAATATGGAAACCTTTAAGTAGAACCTTTCTGACTTAGTTGCTTTAGTTTCCAACCTCTCTAAGATCACTCATAGTTTCATGAATGAAATAAGGTCCTCCATTAGAAACTTGGAGGTACAAGTTAGTCAACTGAGCAAGAGGATCCTTGAGACTCCTCCTGACACTCCTCCAAGCAACACTGAGGTGAACCCAAGAGAAGAGTGCAAGGCCATAACTATGGAGGTAGAGGCTAAATCTGAGGATATTGGGAAGGCATTGAATGCCAGTGAAGAAGGTTTCACTGGGCATTCAACGCCTACAATGGCAGCAAGCCTGGCGTTGAACGCCAGTGAGAAACCCTTCACTGGGCATTCAACGCCTATCCTGTCAGCAGAGCTGGCGTTGAACGCCAGCCAGGGAGCACTGGCTGGGCGTTTAATGCCCAAACAGGCAGCCATTCTAGCGCTGAACGCCAGTGAGGAACCCCTCACTAGGCCTTTAACGCCCACACCCTAGAGAAGCTGGCGTTGAACGCCAGCAAGGATACCTCTGATGGGCGTTCAACACCCAAGTTGACAGAGGGACTGGCGTTTAATGCCAGTAAGGGTGGACAGCAAGGGCGTTCAACGCCTGATAAGCTAACAGAGCTGGCGTTAAACGCCAGTAAAAGCACACCCTTTGAGTGCTCAATACCCACTCAAGAAACCCTTATCCCAGAACCAAAGGAAGGCAAGACTCATGTAAAGACCATAGAGGTTCCTTTGAATGCACTCCTACAGTACATAAGTTCTGATGAATACTCATCCTTGGATGAGATTAAGACACTAGGAAAGAACAAGTTGCTCGATACCTAGGAGCTCTTATGAAGCTAAATGCCAAGTTATTTGGTACAAAGCCATTGGAGGAAGAACCTCCACTGCTTACTAAAGAACTCCATGCTTTGGTTTAGTAGAGGCTACCTCAGTAGTAGAGGCTACCTCAGAAGCTTCCAGATCCTGGACGCTTTCTGATCCCTTGCACCATAGGCACCATGACCTTTGAGAAGGCCCTGTGTGACCTAGGATCAAGTATCAACCTCATGTCGCTCTTTGTAATGGAGAAGCTGGGAATGCTTGAGGTACAAGCTGCAAACATCTCACTAGAGATGGCAGACAAGACAATGAAGAGGCCATATGGCTTAGTAGAGGATGTCCTGGTGAAAGTTGAAAACCACTACATCCCTGCAAACTTCATAGTCTTGGACATAAGAGAGGATGAGGATGACAGAGTCATCCTTGGAAGACCTTTCCTAGCCACTGCCAATGCTATCATTGATGTGGCTAAGGGAGAATTGACTCTACAACTAGGGGATGATCACATCTTGTTTAAGATGCCTCATCCTAATTCTCCCTTAAATAAAAGAGAGATAACTGTGCAACACCTAGTGTTTCAATACTCTCTTTCTGTGCAGAGCATTACAGAGCCCTCAGACATCAATTCTAAGTTTGGTGTTGGACAGCCATCAATAAGCTCTAGCACAAAGGTACTAGAAAGAAAGTACCTAAAGGCTGGAAGGACAAGAAAGTCCCAACTGAAGGCCTCTCACCTGGCATGAGAGTTGTCTTCACCAAGAAGCCAGTCTTACCACACACAGTGAGTCGTATCCTGTCTTTAGAGCATGTAGAGCTCATTCATGAGAAGATAGGAAGAAAGTTCACTGTCAGGGGCAAAAATCTGAGCCCATACTCACCTCCGTAAGGAGTTAACCGTCAAGCTAATGATGTTAAAGAAGCGCTTGTTGGGAGGCAACCCAACCTTAATTAATTATTTATTTTTATTTTTATTTTGTTTTGTTATTTTAGAGTCATGATCATGTGCATCATTCAGAAGAGAAACAAAATTCATAGAAGTGAAAACAGAACACTCTGGATGGAGTGTTATTGAAAGTTGAACGCCAGCCAGGGTATCCCTGCTGGGCATCCAACGCCCCAAATGGGCAGCATTGCTGGCGTTGAACACCAGCCAGGGAGCAGCCCTTGGGCGTTCAAACGCCAGTGCAAGAGAGCAGAGAATCTGGATTCCCTAACCTCTCAGGACCAGTGGGTCCCACAACATCTTCACCTACCCCACTTACTTTCACCCTTCCCCATACACACTTTCCTATAAACCCTAGCCCAATCACATCCATACCACTTCTCCACAATCATCATAACTCCCACCAACCCTCACCCACTTCAAAATCAAATTTCCCACCCAAAATCCCACCCATGACCGAACCCTACCCTACCCACTCCCTATAAATACCCGTCTTCGTACCCCTTCATACACACACCTCTCATACACTCATAAGCCCCACTGGCCGAGCCCTCTCTCTCCCTCTATCTCCTTCTATTTTCTTCTTCTTCTATTCCATTCTTCTTTTTTCTTTATTTTTGCTCAAGGATGAGCAAAGTTTTAAGTTTGGTGTTGAAAAAGCATAGCTTTTTTCTTTCCATTACCATTCATGGCACCCAAAGTTGGAGAATCCTCTAGAAAGAGGAAAGGAAAGGTAGTAGCCAACCCTTCTGAATTTTGGGAGATGGAGAGATTCATCACCAAAACTTATCAAGACCACTTCTATGAAGTAGTGGCAGAGAAAAAAGTGATCCCTAAGGTCCCTTTCAAGCTCAAGAAGAATGAGTATTCAAAAATTCGAAGAGAGATCCGGAGAAGAGGTTGGGAAGTCTTAACCAATCCCATTCAAGAGGTTGGGAAAAATGAGTATTCAAGATGCATGAGTTACTAAAAATCACGACACTAGTGTGAACCCAAATCCAAGGAATTGGAGCACCATGGTCCGAGGGAGAATCTTAGATTTCAGCCTGAAAAGTGTGAGATTGGCGTTCAACTTGCCTCTAATGTAAGGAGATCCTCATCTTTACACTAGGAGAGTCAACTTTGATCAAAGATTGGATCAAGTGCTCTCAGATATCTGTGTGGAAGGAGTACAGTGGAAAAGAGATTCCCAAGGCGAGCCCATTTAACTAAGAAGGCTTGGCCTAAAGCCCATGGCTAGAGGATGGTTGGAATTCATCCAAAGATCCATCATCTCCACTAGCAATCGGTCAGAAGTGACCATTGACAGAGCTATCATGATCCATCATATCATGATTGGAAGTGAGGTGGAAGTACATGAGGTGATCCCTTAAGAATTGTACAAGATAGCTGAGAAGCCTTCTACCAATGCAAGATTGGCATTTTCACACCTCATCTGTCATCTATGCAATTCAGTTGGAATTGTCATAAATGGAGACATCTCCATTGGGGAGGACAAGCCCATCATTAAGAAGAGGATGGAGCAAACTAGAGAGCATGCACAAGAGCCTGTGCATCCGCCTCAGCATGAGATCCCTGAAATGCCTCAAGGCTTAAGGGATGTACTTTCCTCCTCAAAGCTATTGGGATCAATGGCAAACTTCTCTTGGAAAACCGAGTACTAACATGGAGCAATTGAGGGTAGAGCATCAAGAGCACTCCATCACCCTCAATGAAATAAGAGAAGATCAAAGAGCCATTCAAGTATGAGGGAAGAACAACAAAGACAAAGGAGTGACATAGAAGAGATTAAGCATCATATTGGATCCGCAAGGAGGAGCACTAGCCGCCACCATTAAAGGTGGATTCATTCTCTTTTACCTCCTTTCCTGTTTTATTTTTCTGTTTTATGTTATGTTTTGTCCGTTCTCTTGTTCTTGTTGCATGATCATTTGCATTGATGTCTTAAAGTTGTAAAATGTTCCATATATCTCTCACCTTACTTAAAAGAAAATTTTTATTAAAAAGAATTGAGAGATACATGAATTTCAAGTTTATAA
Source organism: Arachis ipaensis (assembly GCF_059453495.1). NCBI lineage: Eukaryota > Viridiplantae > Streptophyta > Magnoliopsida > Fabales > Fabaceae > Arachis > Arachis ipaensis. The sequence goes on from NC_142436.1 coordinate 26,930,538, forward strand.
TAAGAATAGTTTAATTATGTTGATGTGGTGGCATTTCTTTTTTTCTGAATGTATGATTAAACAGTGCATATTTGAAGTTGAAATTTTAGAATGTTGGCTCTTGAAAGAATGAGAAAAACGAAAAAAGTATTATTGGTAATCTGGAAAATCTAAATAAATTGATTCTTGAAGCAAGAAAAAGCAGCAAAAAGAAAAAGAAAAAGCTTGCATGCGAAAAAAATGGCGAAAAAGAAAGAAAAAAGAAAAAGCAAGCAAAAAAGCCAATAGCTCTTTAAACCAGAAGGCACGAGCAAAAAGCCAGTAACTCTTTAAACCAAAAGGCAAAGGTAAAAGGATCCAAGGCTTTGAGCATTAGTAGATAGGAGGGCCCAAAGGAATAAAATTCTGACCTAAGCGACTCAAACAAGCTGTCCTTAACCCTGTGCTTGTGGCGTGAATGTGTTAAGTGAAAAGTTTGAGACTGAGCGGTTAAAGTCGTGATCCAAAGCAAAAAGAGTGTGCTTAAGAACTCTGGACACCTTTATCTGGGAATTCTAGCAAAGCTGAATCACAATCCGAAAGGGTTCACCCAGTTAAAGTGTCTGTGGCATTTATGTGTCCGGTGGTAATACTAGAAAATAAAGTGCTTAGGGCCATGGCCAAGACTCTAAAAAGCTGTGTTCAAGAATAAAAAAGAACTTAACTAGGAGAGTCAATAATATCATCTGGATTCTAAGTTCCTAAAGATGCCAACATCTCTGAGTTTCAATGGATAGTGAGATGCCAAAACTATTCAGAAGTAAAAAGCTACTAAGTCCTGCTCATCTAATTGAAACTGAGCTTCATTGAAAACTTTGAAATTTACTGTATCTTAATTTTCTTTTTATCCTACTGTGTTTTTAGTTGCTTGGAAACAAGCAACAGTTTAAGTTTGGTGTTGTGATGAGAGGATATTTTATACGTTTTTTGACATCATTTTCATATAGTTTTTAGTATATTTTGTTTAGTTTTTATAGGTTTTAGTGTTAAATTCATATTTTTGGATTCTACTATGAGTTTTTGTGTTTTTGTACAATTTCAGGTATTTTCTGGCTAAAATTGAGGAGTTGGAGCAAAAGTCTGATTCAGAGACAGAGAAAGTACTGTAGATGTTGTCCAGATCTGACCTCCTTACACTCGGAAGAGCTTTTCTAGAGCTACAGAAGTCCAAATGGAGCATCTTCAACGGCTATGGAAATCTGACTTCCAGAGCTTTCTAGAAATGTATAATAATCCATACTTTGCTTCAGATTAGAAGGCCCAAAACTGGCGTCCAACGCCAGTCTCCTGCCCCTTTCCAGGCGTCCAGCATCCAGGGAGCAGAGCCCAGCGTCCAAACGTCTAGAGAGGACCCCCTAGCCAGCGTTTCAAACCATAAAGACCTCATGGCACATGGATCTCATGAAAGCTCAGCCCAAACACTCACCAAGTGGGCTCCAGAAGTAGATTTTAGCACTAAAAAGACTGTTTTACCCTTACTAGTCATTAGTTTAGTATTTAAGGGATTTGATTTATGTTATTCGAACATCTTTACCATCATTTAGGATATTTTTGTGCATCACTTTGTTTTTCACATCAGTATGAGTTTCTAAACCTCCTAGGTTGAGGGGAGGAGCCCTGCTGAGTCCTATGAATTAATAAAAGTATTACTATTTTTTTCGATCCGTGTTTGATTAATTCTAAGATGTATACTCGTTCTTCAACATGGTGAATAGGATGATCAGTGACAATCAGCTCTGTTCATCATACTAAAACGAAGGTGCCTGACAAATACCCGAGTCTACTTGGGTTCGTGTGAATACTTCAGTGGAAAGCACGAATTACCAGCTTGATTATACATCTCTCAGACGGCTAATCTATGACTTTGTTGGGGACTTTTCGAGACACCAATTCAGCCAATTTACGGGGAGATTAGGATCTTTGTCGTAGAGGCTAGAACCCTAAGATACAACATTCTCTGATCCAAAAGATCCGACCTTGTCTGTGGCGCTTTGAGTAGGATCATTAAGAAGAATATACTGTACGGGCTTCACCCTCAAGCAGACCGGATCCACACTAATCCTGGAGTTCAGATCCGGAGGAGTATTGACGACCTCTCAATAAACGCGTTGATCACATACAGCCTGTCATTGAAGAAATCATTCACATGCAAAGAAGACAGTAATACCAGAGTTAATTCAGAAAGACAAAGCAGCTCCAATCCTTAACCAATTCCTTATCTCTGTTACATTCCACTTAATTTACAAAGTATTAGCACCCAGTTATATTAGACCTCTTTCACTCTATCAACATTCAAACCAACAACTTTCTGATCTGCCTGACTAAGACTTGTAAAATAACTATAACTTGCTTCAAACCACAATCATCGTGGGATCGACCCTGACTCGCTCAGGTATTACTTGAACGACCTACTACACTTGTTGGTACAGCTGTACGGAGTGTGGGGATTCGTGCACCAGGAGCTCTCGACCACCGGGGAGATTTCGGAGAGGAATCAAGTTAGATAACATAGGATAAGAAGACTGATAAACCCATATTTTATGATGTATTTTGTGCTTAATTTAAGTGATTTATTCAACCCTTCACCCACTTATTCATGTAAATTGCATGATTTTACTTTCCCTTCCCTATTATGTAATATGTGTGAAAAATATGTTTCCTATGCTTTAAAAATAATTATTTTTATTACCTTTTATTACCATTCGATGCCGTGATTTATGTGTTAAGTAGTTTCAGATCTCCTAAGGCAGGAATGACTTAAAGGATGGAAAGGAAACATACAAAAATGGAAGGAAAGCACAAAATAGAGTTTTTGAAGAAACTGGCAGCGACGCGAACGCATGGACGACGCGGCCGCATGCCCAGCGCGAAAAGGCAGCGATGCGAACGCGTGAATGACGTGGACGCGTGCCAAGGAAAACTCCCAGATGACGCGACCACGTGACCCACGCAGACGCGTGACAGACGCCTCATGCAGCAACTGCAGAAAACGCCACCAGCGATTTCTGAAGCCCTTTTTGGCCCAGATCCAAGTTCAGAAAATATAGATTAGAGGTTATAAAGTGGGGGAATGCATCCATTCATAAGAAAGCTCTCGAATTATTCACTTTTCATGAATTAGATGTAGTTTTTAGAGAGAGGTTCTCTCCTCTCTCTTAGGTTTTAGGATTAGGATTTCTTATTATTTTAATTTAGGATTTCAACTCTCTATCAGGTTCAATATTCCTTTTACTTTATATTTCTCTTTTGCTTTTAGATATTTTAAAGCTTTCCTTTAATTACTTTTGTTGCCAAATTGGCTTATGAACTTTCTATGTTAGATTGATTTTCTCTTATTAATGCAATTGAGGTATTTCAGTTTATGATTTTTATTTAGCTTTTCATATCCTTGGTTTTAATTGATCAATTGGAGACTCTTGAGTTATCAAACTCATCGTGATTGATAATTGTTATTTTTGCTAATTGAATTGGATTCCAATAACTCTAGTCCTTTCTTAGGAATTGGCTAGGACCTGAGGATCAAACTAATTAGTCCACTTGACCTTCCTTTGCTTTAGTAAAGGTTAACTAAGTGGGATTAAAATCCAATTATCATCACCATTGATAAGCATAACTAGGATAGGAATTCCAGTTTTCATATCTTGCCAAGAGTTTATTTTATAGCTATTTATTTATTTTACTTGTCATTTAAATTACTTGTTCCTTACCTTCAAAACCTCCAATTTACAAAACTCATAACCAATAATAAGAATATACCTCCCTGCAGTTCCTTGAGAAGACGACCCGAGGTTTGAATACTTCGGTTATCAATTTTTAAGGGGTTTGTTACTTGTGACAACCAAAACGTTTGTGAGAAAGGACTTTTGTTTGTTTAGAAACTATACTTGCAACGGGAATTTATTCTGAATTCTAGACCACGCAAAAGTTCTCTCTTCAAAATGGCGCCGTTGCCGGGGAATTGCAAACGTGTGCCTTCTTATTGGTTATTGTAAATATTTTTGTTTTACTTGTTTATTTATTTTTGTTTTTCTCTTTTATTAGCTACTATGAATTCTCACCCCTCTCGCTTTGAGTTTGGTTCTGAATTTGTTAAAAAGAGTGGAAACTATAACAGGAATAGGCATCAAGTTCTAAGCAATCGAAGATGGATTGAGCCAAGAGGATCTGATCAACCCTTTAGGCAACATCACCCTCCAAGATGTCATGGGCAAGGACCACTCAACAATGCATACCAAGCTAATAGATATGGTGGACTCCCTAGTATTTACCAATAAGTCCCACCCTGTGCTTATAGACCACACTCTCAACGTAGCTTTGAACCACCACACTCACAAGTTTGCTTTCACCATTCACCACAGTATGACCCTTATCCACCACAATCCCAATCCAATTACTCCCGAGAACCACCACAATCTTGTTCTGAACCCTCCTCCCCAACCAATGCACCCTCATACCCACCCCAACCTCCTATGGACAACAGACTTCGTGTTCTTCTTCAAGGGCAAACAAAGATGCAAAGGAGCGTACTGGAACTCACTACTGCCGTAACTGAGGTAGTAAATTTAATAGCTTCCCGACATCTGAGAACTCAAAGTATTCCCATGGCTGCATGTGGAGAATCAAAAGAAGAGCGTAGCATGAAGGAAACACTAGAAACTTCGGTGGACAATGAGGAGCATGGCTTTGTATTGGAACAAGTAGAGGAAGCCATGATAGTTGTAGAGGAAGAAGTGGTTGAAGACTTAGGAGATGCTGAACCTCCGTGGGAATCGAGAACTGTACAGGATTCCGCTGAGAAGTCCGAATTTGATGCCAAGGAGGATAGTGCACAACCTCCAAAGCATATACCTTGTGAAAAATTGGACGGAACAGACCAAGAAGTTGATTCCATAGGCAGTGATGATCATGAATCAAGCTCTCCTAGTCATGAACTTACATCCGCAACTGAACTCCATGAGCCTGACGAACCTTATCCCAGTGAATATGAAGATGATGTCGAAGTGGATTTCTCTCAACCTCTAGCTTACGACTTGAGTGACGAGGAAGACATAGAAGACTTTGATCAGGATGCAGTTGCAGCTGAAGAATTTTGCAAAGAAATGGGGGAATTCACAGAAGAATACAAGGGAGTAGAGCTTACAGAACCACTGGAAACACCTATCCCAAGGCCATTACCATCTAATACAAGCTTCAAGTGGGTACAATCCTTAACCTTTATCTTTATTTTTCCACTTGATTATGGTTTGCTTGAAACAGATGGCCAGCTTAGAGCTCTCTGCGGCTTTAAGAGTAAGAGGGAGATGGCTCGTGCTCAGAGCTGGTGTGCAAGATTCAATAAGGTTCTACGCTTCAATTCGAAGTGCACGGATTGGTATCATGTTCAATTGAATGGGTCTCAGAAGATGTTTGGTCATCTTGGTGAGAATACAATTTCTAAACCCCCCCGGATGGAAGAATATAGATCAAGACGAAGGCAGATTTAAAATCAAAGTTTGGGATCCTGGAAAATATTCTGATATTCGTCACTCCGGGAGCCTGAGAATCTGTTTGAAGCTGCTCAGAAGCTTCACATGCCTAGTTTGGGACCCCAGAGACTGTTGGCATCCCAAACATTGGTGAAGATTTCTGGATGAATTTAAGCATAAGCCACCATAACAGGAAGCTCATCCAATGTCCAACTTAAGGACTTTAACTAAAAGTGCTAGGTGGGAGACAACCTACCATGGTATGGTCATTTCTTTTTTCAGTTTTATTTCGTGTTGTTTGTTTTTATATTATATTATTTTCATTGAACCTGAATGTTATTCATAGCATTTGCATCAGCATTGCATACTACATAACTGCATAATTGCATAAAAAAAAAAAGAAGAGAAGCGCGCGACGCGACCGCGTCGCTAACGCGTTTGCATCATTTGCGACAAAACACCTCCCACGCGTCCGCGTCACTCACGCGAATGCGTGATCTGGAAATCGGCGTAAAAATCTAACGCTCAGAAATCTGGGCTGGAATCGTGCGGCTGTCGTGCGTTTAGCACAAAACGGCTCACGCGTTCGCGTCCATCACGTGAACGCGCCACTTGCTTAACACCCATCCCACGCGAAAGCGTGAGCGACGCATCCGCGTCGCGTGGATAGCATGACACCTTAATGGAGACAGAGAGTTGCGCTGAAACGAGGCCGAAACTGTGCGTTTAGCACAAATTCCAGCGACGCAGCTGAGTGCCTCACGCGATTGCGTTATTCATCTTTTACCCATTCCATGCGATCGAGTCAACCACGCGACCGCGTCAACCCCATTTCACCCTAGCCACGCGATCGCGTGCCCCATGCGTTCGCGTGGATTCAAATTCATTAACCCCCAGTGACGCGAAACCCTACCCCCATCGCGCCCCCATTCTCTTCCCCTCCAACCCCTCTCTGCTCCCCACTCCAACACCACCACCCCAACCACCTCCGACCGCCGCACCACCCCCAACCACCCGGACCCACTGCGATGCCCACCCCCTCATTCTTCCTTCCCTCCCCTTCTTCTCTCTCTCTTCTCTTCTTCCCTCCACCACCGCTGCCCCCACCGCGGCCAACCACCACCACCACGCCATCACCGCCGCGCCTCCCACCACCACCACCCTCACCCCCCTTTCTTCTTACCCACCACCATTAAACCCCACCCGAATCCCCTGCCACCGAACAGCCACCCACCGCCTCGCCAACCGTCCTTCACCGCCGCCTCCCACCACCACCACCACACCCTCGCCATCTCTCTGATCCCTACCGTAGTTCATACGCCTACCAAGTTTCACCGAATGCCATTTTTCTTTCATTTGTAGTTAGTTGCATATTTTTCCAATTATGTTCAAATTAGGCTAGTTAGAGATGCATGTTTGTAGTGGATTCTAGGTGGTTAGGTAGCTAAGATGTGGTTAGTGGATTTAGGCCTATTAATTGCGCTGTTCTTGCTACCTATTTTATAATTTTTGTAATTCTGCTGTTGCTGTGATGTTAATACTGTCCATATGCTGTTCTTCACAGTTTCATGCTGCTATTCCATTGCTCTTTCATTATGTGTATTTGCAGCCTTATTTTACCTTATATGAACTATTCTATTTGCTGTTTATTACCCGGAAACATCCAATTTTAGCCGAAATGCTGTCCAATTTTCTGCAAATTATTTCCTTCTCATTCATGCATTGGTTTTGGCAATTTTGAATTTTCCATTACTTAGCTTTTACCAAACCAATTCTTGAATGCACGGGCCAGCATTCTTATTCTTTTCGATTTCCTGGTTAATAAATTGCACTTTTGATTATTCGATTTCAATTTTTGCTATTTCCATATCTATATGAATCATCATCAACCTCATTTCCTTGCTTGAATATGAGTTGCATGTTGCTTATAATTGTGAAATTCTTGTTACTTAGAAACCGATCATCATGCCACTTACTCTGACTTTCTTTTTACTCACTCATTAATTTCCACTTTCTAACCTCTTTCTCAATACTAACCGATCTAACTTTCAAACTTCTCTTTTTGGTTTTTAACTATTTACTTTAATTTTTTAACTCAAGGCATGATTATGGTTTTTCCTAATTAACATCAATTCTATTTATATTACGTTTTGGATTGTGATTTTTCATCTCGGATTCCTAACTCAAATACAATCCCTTATGCACAGATACTTAACTCATCTCATAATTCTACTGCTCTTTTACCACTATGTGCTTATATTGCTATTATTCTATTTGCCTACTTGTTTTCCTGTTTTTGTTCTTTCATTGTATCCTGCAATTTCTGCTTTTCAGGATGTCTGACCCTCAAAGAAAAGGAAAAGGCAAGGCTACCACCGGCAAAAGAAAAAGAGGCGAACCCTCTATGTCCATCCTGGACATTATGCATGATGACTCCTGGCGGGAAAAGTACTTTACCCCGCAGGAGAAGGCAGACCAGCTCCTCACTGCCAATGATCCGGTAAAATTTACAAAAAAATACTGTGAGCTGAAGTATCCAGTGTTTGCCACCTCCAGAAATCTGTACCTGGAGAGAACTCTGAAAATTTCAGAAGAACTACAGCAGTACACCTCCGATCAGATAAAATAGAGAGGCTGGTTCTTCTTGGAGAGAAACTTGACAGAGGTCAATGCTTCCTGGGTCAGAGAGTTTTACTGCAACTATTTCAAGACTACCCTGGATGCAGTGCACCTAAGAGGAAAACAGATATTGGTAACTGAGGAAGTCATTGAGGATATTCTGCAGTTTTAGCCTAAGTCAGATCAGCCTGACGGTTACCAAAAGGCTGAAGAGGATATGCACTTTATGCGATTTGACTGGGATGCTGTCAAGCAGAGGATAGCCCTTGATCCGACTGTCCCATGGGTCATGGGAAAGAACACAACAATGCCTAAGGGAATCAAGCTTATGTATCTGAATGATGAGGCTCGGCTCTGGCACCAGATCCTGAGCAACTTTGTTATGCCAAGCACTCATGAGACGGAGCTGCCTGCTACTATGATCACCCTTCTCTGGTGTGTGCTGGAGGGTAAGGACCTGTATCTGCCACAATTCATCCGGCACTATAAGGCCAAGGTCCATGTCAGACGCACCCTTCCTTTCACATATCTGATTACCCAGCTCGGCCGTCGAGCTGACGTGCCTTGGGAGCTTGCTGATGAGAAGCCACCTGCTGCAGACTGCAAGAGAATTATCCCTCACAGCAGGAAATTTCAGACTTTAGGCTTTAGACCTCCATTCCTCCCCGCTTCTGATGATAAATCCACACCTTCATCTGCCCCTTCATCATCTACTGCTGCCGCAGCTACCACCACTGCACCTCCACCTGCCCCTGAGCCCATTTATCACTTGATGCATCGACTCTTCGCCCGCTTGGCCCGTATGGAGCGTCGCAACAAGCGACACTATGAGCACCTCAAGTTGATGATCCGATCTGGCGACGACATCCCCTCCGAGCCTGACACCCCTTCTGATACATCTGAGGTGGAGGAGGATGATCACGAGGAGGAGACACCTACCCAGGCTGCACAGGCAGGACCAAAGCAGGCTGTGCCACAGCAGGAGGAGCCACATCAGATTCAGGCCGCAGATCCAGAGATTCCTATCCAGTCAGAGTCTCCACTGCAGCAGACAGATCCTCCTACACTTATCCAGTCTGCAGACCCTCAAGCCGCCTCAGAGACTCCAGCAGCCCATCCTTCCGGTGATGACACTCCTTCACACCCAGCTTGAGTGAGCATCGAGGACGATGCTTTAATTTAAGTGTGGGGAGGTCGTCATCCCTTGCATATTTTTTTTGGTGAACCACTACAGACTCTTTTATCTTATTTTGTTTATTTTTCTGTACTTTTATCTTTATTTTTATTTTTCAGTACTTATACATTGTCCTTTTCATGTATTTTTATTTTATTTCTGCATTTTGCACTTTAGTTCATATTTTAGCCATTTAGTTTAGTTTGCAATTCTAAACTTATTAATTATAGAATATGTGGATTAATTAGTATAGTTTACCCTTTTAGCATATGATAGTTTGGTTTAAATTGAAAATAAAAAGGAAGTAAAACTAGAGACTTTAGTAAATTAAAACAATCCACACACCTTGTATATATAGCATTACATGTTAGTTAGTTAACAACATTTCATCAAGGAACAACACTAAGATTTTAAGGGCCACCCTAAGATTTATATTGAGAATAATGGGAACTCTTAATTTTTACTTGCATGACATATATAACTGATATATGTTGTTTGAGTTGGAGAACACACAGCCTGTGAGTTTTGAGCTTAATGATATGGTTACATTCAAACCATAAATTTCATTCCTGTGTGTTTTGCCCTTCTTTTTCATTCTGATGTTCTTTACTTTGTTTTAATCTATATGTCCAATTATAGGATATAGATACATACTAAGAGATGATTGAGGCCATCATTTGAATTTTTTCTCACTTATCCCAAATTAGCCTACCTTTTACATCACCATTGTTAGTCCCCCTTGAGCTTTTTAATCCCCTCTTGCTCTATAAATCACATTACTAGCCCTAAGCAGAAAAACAAAATACAAATTCTAAGTTGAATCCTTGGCTAGCTTAAGATAAGTATTGTGTATAATTTAAGTGTGGGGAACTTTATGGGAACATGGATGATAAAAACAAAGTAGGAAGTTAAAAAGAATAAAGATGTTTCAAAATAAAAATTTTGGGAAGCATGCTCATGTGAAAGCAAAACAATTGAATTACCATGTGCATTATAAAAAAAAAAGAGTTTTCAGTATTTAAATAAAAGGGGATACAAAAATTTCCCAATTGCAAAATAAAAAGAATCAATGCACATGGGACAAAGTTAAAGTTGACGCATGAGCTTGCAATACAAAGTGGAAAATTTTGGGCAATTAGGTTAAAGAAACTTTCTGATTTATCAAGTGTGTATGTTAGGTGAGATCTTAGACTAATCAAGGATTCACTTATTAGCTCACTTAGCCCTATATATATACCCTTACCTTTACCTTGACCCCATTACAACCTTGGAAAAGACCTCATGATTTTTGTATGTCTGTATTCTATAATTGTTGATTGGTTAGATGAAGAACAAAGTTATAGAAAGTAAGGATAGAAAAAGAATAGAGTGATTAACCCAATAAAAACTGAGTGACTAGAGAGTAAACACAAAATCCAGTGAGGGTTCAATAGCTCATCACCATATATCTCTGCTTAAATTGTTAATTGTCTTGCAAGTTTGTGAAATACTTTTACCCATCTCAATTGTAAAGGTGCTTTAACATTATCTAGGGTCTGGCTATGCATATATGATTCCTTGAGGATATGAATTAATTTGACTACATGTAAGCTTTATATACAAGTGAATAACAACTAGAATTTGCATGACTCATTTAGGTAGTTGCATTTAGGATAGAATACATTGCATGAGATTCCACCACTTTAACCTTACCTTACTCTTTATCTTGGATTTAGCATGAGGACATGCTATTGTTTAAGTGTAGGGAGGTTGATAAACCCATATTTTATAATGTATTTTGTGCTCAATTTAAGTGATTTATTCAACCCTTCACCCACTTATTCATGTAAATTGCATGGTTTTACTTTCCCTTCCCTATTATGTAATATGTGTGAAAAACATGTTTCCTATGCTTTAAAAATAATTATTTTAATTACCTTTTATTACCATTCGATGCCGTGATTTATGTGTTAAGTAGTTTCAGATCTCCTAAGGCAGGAATGACTTAAAGGATGGAAAGGAAACATACAAAAATGGAAGAAAAGCACAAAATGGAGTTTTTGAAAAAACTAGCAGCGACGCGAACGCATGGACGACGCGGCCGCATGCCCAGCGCGAAAAGACAGCGATGTGAACACGTGAATGACGCGGACGCGTGCCAAGGAAAACTCCCAGATGACGCGACCGTGTGACCCACGCGGACGCGTGACAGACGCCATGTGCAGCAACTGCAGAAAACACCACCAGCGATTTCTGAAGCCCTTTTTGGCCCAGATCCAAGTCCAGAAAACACATATTAGAGGTTATAAAGTGGAGAAATGCATCCATTCATAAGAAAGCTCTCGAATTATTCACTTTTTATGAATTAGATGTAGTTTTTAGAGAGAGATTCTCTCCTCTCTCTTAGGTTTTAGGATTAGGATTTCTTATTATTTTAATTTAGGATTTCAACTCTCTATCAGGTTCAATATTCCTTTTCCTTTTACTTTATATTAGAAACTATACTTGCAACGAGAATTTATTCTAAATTCTAGACCACGCAAAAGTTCTCTCTTCAAAGACACCACATCCAACTCAAAACCTTAAGGTAGTAAGTTAATGGGTCTCTCATCTTATAAACTCCTCACTCTTCCTTGCTTTCTTTGATGTGGGACTAACTTCATGTACTCCTCACACTTTCAACACTAACAATCTCCCCCTCAAGTGTGAGTCCACATCAAGCATCAACTCCCCTCTAACTCCTCCACCACATATGAGTATTCGTCCATCACACCGTCGCAAAACACCGCGGGACACGCCACCCGGATCATCTTTGCTAGGAAGACTTTCGATACTTCACCTTGAATATCCCTTAAAACCACTAAAACGATTAACCATCGGCTTTGATACCACTTTGTTGGGCCACCGTGGGGAGTTCTCGACCATCGGGGAGACTTCGGGGAGGAATCAAGCAAGAGAACATATGATGATAAGACACCACATCCAACTCAAAACCTTAAACCACTAAAACCACTAAAATGATTAACCATCGGCTTTGATACCACTTTGTTGGGCCACCGTGGGGAGTTCTCGACCATCGGGGAGACTTCGGGGAGGAATCAAGCAAGAGAACATATGATGATAAGACACCACATCCAACTCAAAACCTTAAGGTAGTAAGTTTAATGGGTCTCTCATCTTATAAACTCCTCACTCTTCCTTACTTTCTTTGATGTGGGACTAACTTCATGTACTCCCCTCACTTGCAACACTAACAACTTTTACATTGTGTAAAGCACTATACATTGATTAATTTAAATTAAAGCATATATATTTATATATGTGTTGTACGACTAGGGATGAAAAACGAGACGAAACTTATCGTATAAATCTGCTTAATTTATTAAACAAGACAGTCTGAATTAGAGTTTTGAGATCGTCACAGTAAAAAAATTCGCCTAACCTACGTGTTTTGGTGAAACAAGATAAAATTGCCCGATGATATAGCTATATTTTTAAAGACCCAAACCTAAAAAGTAAAAAATCTATTGAGACCCAACACCTCGACCTGACACAAAACAAACCCAACCCTTAACCTAATAAAATTTATCAGCCTCCATCTTGTCACCCACAACTAGGGTGGAATAAGTTCATACCAGGTCAAGATATGATTTAATAGGTTTGGCCTGCACAAAAATTAATAAACTTTATTTCGGCCCATTATATATTGCTATATTAGAGGCATTTTTTTACCTGACTTGAGAATTATTTTAGAGGCTTGGTTTGACTTAGACTTGTCGTTTTAGCATATTTCTTAAAAAAAGCTCTATACTTGATGTGGTGTGAAGCATTTTAAGTTCATAACTAAAATTTTGTAGGCCTCAAAAAATTAAAAAAAAAACAAGTAAATTAGATTATAATCAATTGAATCTTTTGAATTTGTCTAATATATAAACAAAAAATATAAGGCTAATTAATTTAAAAATAGAAAAGCTTTTAGTAAAACACGTTAAAATGTGTTTGCATCGAATAATTACATTGATATAGCATCAGAGCAAAAATCGGTTAAATTGTGTTTAATGTTATTTTTTTATTACTTGCAAAACACATGTTATAATTTTTTTATTTTTCTTTCCTACAAAAAATGCAGGTTATGATTTGCACTTTTTCTTATATACCTGCAAAATGCAGGTTGTGATTTCTACCTGCTTTTTCTTCTGATAAGTCCTTTCTTATAAAATTTAAGTTGCGTTTTGATTAATTTAAATATTTTAATTTGAGAATTTTACCTATATATACTACTGTCGATTCTCTCTTTCATACTTGTAAATTTTTTGTAATAATTGGTAATGTTAAAAAAAATTAGAAAAGTGAGATTAAAGCTTTTGATTGCAATGAAAAGTACTCCAAATAATCATAATAATTGTAATAATAATATTATAATAACAATAATAGACATATAAATTCTTTTATGAATAAAATAGATAAATACTTAGATATTGAAGATTATTCAAATGTTCAATAATATTCTTGTTAATTAGTATAAAGTAACGAATCATTTTAATAAAAATAATATGAATTTAGAAATTATTTTTAATAAAAAATTATTTTTTAATTCACAAAATTCAAGTTTTACTAAAATGTTGAACTATTTCTTTATATCTGCTCAACAAATTGACATATCTCTTTTTCTCTTCACAAAATACAGATGGATGGAGTAGTCTATATAATAGACATAAACTAGACTCCTTCAATCATACATGTCAAGCATGCATGCTCCGTTTGTCCTCTGCACACCTACAAAAAGCAGGTTACATTTTATTGTTGCAAAACGTGAATTGTGTTTTGCTTGTTCTAATGCATAGTGATACTAACCATTCTACTTTAATGCAGCAAGGCACCATGTTTCAAGAGATGAGACGTCTCCCCTGAAAAATGCATGTAATACTTTGCATTAATTTTTCTTTAAAGGTTTATCGCTGACTAATGAATTGCTATATGTGTTAGTGGATTGTTAGCTTGCTAATTATAGAGATTAGTTTGTCATAATCAGGTTAGCAAAATTAGTTATTCACGCATACATGTATGTATATATGTGATAGCAGAATTTATAATGGTTAAGTGAAATGTATCAAAAATATACTAAAGGCAGTTTTTGCCCCAATCTTCTCTCTCTTGAACTATTTCTCTCTCACCTTTTATAATCTCCTTCTTCTTCTTCTTTTACACCACGCCACCTAGCTGATTTTTAGTGCATGCAAACCTCTAAACTTTCTATTGCACAATCATCATCATCCTTGTATTCTCTTTCACATAGCATATTGTAAGACCCAGAATATTTGAAAAATATTATTATGAGATAATTTTATTTTATTTATTTATTAAAAATTTTATTTTTTAAAATTATTTTATTAAAAGTATTTAAATCAAGTTTTAATAATTAAATTAGAAATCTTACTTAGTCTTATAATTATTGAATAATTTTCTATAGTTAAATTATAAAACTTAACAAGTTGTAAAAGAATAAGAATTTTATACGATTTAGTTGAATAATTGAGATTTCAGAATTTAATACTTTAATTTTTATAAACAAAAAAAATTAATCACATTATTTTTTAATAAAAAAATTAGAATATCTAATTAAATGCTAATTAGAAAATTGATAATTAAATAATATTTCTAAAATAATTTTAATGATTAAATTAGATTTGAAATTAATAAAACATATCCTAATTTGATTAAAAAAACTAAAGCCAAATATTCTCAAACACTATCCAAACCCTAACTTTAACCAAATTAGCCCTAACCCCCCTTAAACTAACCCTAGCCGCCATTCATTTTGTTTTCCTAACCTAACCTATAGAAGAAAGAAACAAAGAAAGGGAAAGAAAGAAGAAGGGGATGCATGGGAGGAAGGGAGAGCCGAGAAGAAGATGGGGAAGGGAAGGGGACGGCGCCGGCAGGGCTGGGAGTCGCTGTTACCGTCGAGTTACTGAGAGAGGGAGAGAGAGGCCGTGACTGGAAGGAGAGAGAGAAGTTGTCTCGTGTCTTGTTGTTGCCGCCACCGTCGCCCTCATCCCGAATCGCCGTCGTCGCCGTCACGGGGAAAGATCAGAGCTAAAGGAGAGAACCACGTGAGGAAGGGGAGTTGTTGCTGCCGAAGACGCGAGCTAGAGGAGCTGCGTTCAGCCACCGCCGTTGCACCAGTCACCGCCATTTTTGTAGATGGAGACCGTTGCCATTGTTGTGCACGTTGGAGGAGGAGGACCAGAACGTGATGGAGGGGAAGAAGCCGTTCTGGGTTCACAGTCACTACCGTGCGTTCTGTCATCCGCTGCCTACATCGCCGCCACAGCTGCTGTTGTCAGTAACCGCCGGTGGAATCCTTGTCTCCTTGGTAAGCGTTTCGTTTTTGAGCCCTTGAAATCAATATTCTGTTATAGCCTGTTAGAGTTTCTGAGATTTTGGTACCGTAGGGTCGAGTTCCGAGGAATTGCATCTCAATTTAAGGTTGCCGTTGAACCACCGGAGTTTCTAGCCGTTGTTGGAGCTGCCGCCGGATCAACTCGAGATTGTGGCTGCTCTGTTCTACTGTTACCGTAAGTGTAATTTATTTTGAACCCCGCCGTTAGTTTTCTGTTATATGTAATTAAGGCTTCCGTGATATTGCGGAAGTGAGCAGACCTGTGGTTGAAGCTGCAGTTGATTTTGGGCTGAGAGAAAGGGTTCTTGTGACGCATTTAGCTTATGGGTTTGACTTTTTGAGGTAGGGGTGATTTTCTAAAACAGCTTATTTTATACTTTGAAATTGTTATAAATGGATATGGATGGGATAAATACAATTTCGGGTGATTATGTAAGTCTTATGTATTGTCTGATTATTTTGGATGAATATGACTATTGTTTGATGGATTATTGTTTGGTTTTGTTAAATTAATTCTTTAAAGTTTTGGAAACGAGTTTGGTTCATTGAAAATGATTTGAGTTTGAAGTTGTTTCTTGAAATATGAATTTTTGGAGTTAAACTGATTTGGTTTTGAGCCATGGAAGGGGCTACAGAATGGTTTGGTTGGGACCCAAAAAGGGTGGCAAAGCCCAAGTTTTAGGGGAGATGCTGCCGAATTTCATGAAAATTAAGATTCTGTTTTAAAATGTAATTTAGAAAAAGAATGAATTTGAGAGGTTCCATTGTTTGGTTTTTGATTTATTAAGAAATAGATGTTTTGAATTTAATCTGTTTACAGGAAGTTTATGTTTTAAGACTGATTTAAATATGAAAGAACCTATGTTTTGAAGTTTGATTCAAGAAGTACTTTTGGAAGAATTTTTAGTGGATTTTAAAAGAAATTGAACTTTGATTAATTAAGTTCGTTTTACTTTTAAAGTACTCTTTAAATTTTGATTTAGCAAGACTAAACAATTCAGGGCCTTTGCGAAGGTTACCGATTTAAGAATGAAATAGAATTGATTTGGAACTTAGTGTTTTAAACATGCTTTGGTTTTTTTTTTAAGTCTCTATCTCAATTGACTTCAAATTAAGTAACTATGATTTTGGGAATTTCTAAAGAATTTAAGAAATGAGGTAGACTATTCTTTCCTAGAGTCTTGAATCTTTGCCAAGGTTGTTAATTAATAACTCTGATTTAAAATAGTTAAACAGGTGACTTTAAAAGTAAAGGATTTGAGACTTTTCAAAAAGAATTCCCTTTTGATATGATTTTTTTTAAGAAAATGTGGATTATGAACTTGGAATAATTTGAGACATGAGGATTTTAGAGTTAAGACTGAGATGGATTGACTTTGGTTTCAAAATAAAGAGATTTGAGAAAAAGTGACTTATGGCTTGAATGATGATTGATTTGACGTGAATTGTAATGAAGTGCAGAAATGATGATGAATAAATGAATATATGGCCCTTGCACTTCTTTTATCTGAGATACGAGTTTTTCTGGGTAAAGTACTGTGGCTTGCCGCCACGTGTTCCAGGTTGATACTCGATACTTTGTTGACCCTATGACGTAAGGGTGACCGGACACGTATAAATTCTCGGGAATGGTACCACCATTGAGCGATTTGATATATATATATATATATGTGAGAAAAAGCTATGCATAGACTCATTGGGATGCGCGTCGGGGGACAGTCCAAGAGTTTAGCAAACCGGACTTGTCGGGTTGGCTTGATAACGGACAGATGAGACTCATCATCTATAGAGTAGGCTTTCATCATATGCATCTACGTGACATTGTTTGGGTGTGCATATTGTAATTGGTTTGCCTACGTGAATAATTATGTCTAATTCCTAATTGCTCTACTTGATAGAACTGCTTGATTGTGTTTGAACTTTCTTACTTGTGTTTATGACTGAAAACTGGTTGGATTATGGTGGATTGACTGTTGATTGAAATGTTTGGGCCTATGGCCGTGATTGATTATGTGATGGGCCGAAGACCGTGAATTGTTTGTGTTTTTAGTTTAGTAAAGTATGAAAAACTAGACTGGTTCAGCATAAACTTAATGAACCTATGCTTGGAACAGTTTGGTCATTCATAATGCCTAGGAAAAGCTCTTTTAAAAAGGTTTGGATTTTTGGAGAATTAATGGATTTCTCTTTTAAAAAAAGGATTTCGAATTTTGAATGTGGATCTGTGATTTTGAAAAGATACATAAAGCGGGTAACAACCACTGTACTTTAAAAATAGTTTTTTATTTTCACGTATCCTATTATAATAATTCTGTAACCCTATAGTGAGAACCCTTTCGAGGACGATGTTCTCACTCCCCTACAGGTCTTTCCTTTTTCATGTTATGGGCGACGAAGTTTGGAAGAGCTTATTTACTCACATTTTGTTTTAAACGATGTTTGTGTTGTATTAGTTACTTTTTCCCTCGCCTTTTATCTTTACAAAAATTTTTATAAGAAGGATAGGTATTTGATCATGTAATATTTCTAAAATTAATAATATATATATATATATATATATATATATATATATATATATATATATATATATATATATATATATATATGTACTCTTTGTAAGTATTGTAATTGTATTGAAAGTATGGATGTATGTTTAAAAAAAATACGTGTTAAGTTTTAAACAGACTCATATTTTAGTATTAAATATTTTAAGAGTCGTTGTAATACCCGAGCTATCAGAGTAGCGCATCCGGAAGCGTGACATTTTGATAGTTAGGGTGTTATACATATCATACCATAAACTTTCATCCACCCACAAGGCAATGTCAATGGCTATTTAAAATGCATCTGAACCTTCATCTTATGAGGACTCAAAGATGCTGGGAAGAAGTCATTACTGGAGAATTAAATGCTCTGCAGTCAAACCAAACATGGGACCTCACCCCTCTTCCTCATGGCAAGTCTATAATTGGTAATAAATAGGTTTTTAAGCTGAAATTGAGGCCTGATGGATCTGTTGAGTGCCATAAGGCCCGGTTGGTTGCAAAAGGTTACACCAAAACTCATGGTTTTGATTTTTTTTTTTTTGACACATACAGTCCCGTTGCAAAGATGGCAACCCTTCGGACTCTCTTGGCAATTTCAGCAACTAAGAACTGGTATTTGTAACAACTCAATGTCAATACGGCATTTTTACATGGCGATCTGGATGAGGAGGTCTATATGCGACCCCCTAAAGGCCTTCATCTACCAAGACCAAACTTGGTCTGCAAACTTAGAAAGTCTCTCTATGGCTTATAACAAGCCAGCAGGCAATGGAACATGAAACTGACTTCAATGTTAATAGTTCGTGGTACAAGCAATCTATCAATGATTAATCTCTCTTCACTAAACAATCTGCCCAGTCTTTTACTATTGTTTTGGTTTATGTGGACAATTTAATACTGATAGGGGATGACCAAGATGAAATAAGAAAAACAAAGATGGCTCTAGACAAAGCATTCAGCATCAAGGACATCAGTGATCTCAAATACTTCTTAGGCTTGGAAGTAGCTAGGAGCAACAAAGGTATCTCTGTTTGTCAAAAAAAATATGTCATTGATTTGTTGAAGGACTATGGCTTGAGACTTGAGTGATGCCAAACCGGTTAGCATTCCCATGGAGTATATATCAAAACTATCCAGATCAGTTGCACCTCCGTATAACAATATTTGGGTATATCGCAGATTGGTTGGGAGATTGGTGTATTTGACCACGACAAGGCTAGACATTTGTTATGCTGTTGGCAAGTTAAGTCAGTGTTTGGACTGCCCCACAACAGCCCACTATCAAGCAGCGATTTGTGTGTTGAAATACCTCAAGAATGCCCCGCTACTGGCCTTCTATTCCCTACCGCTTTTGACTTCTGTCTAAAATGCTTCACTGATGCTGATTGGGCATCTTGTCCAGATACCAGGAGGTTAATTTCTGGGTATTGCTTTTTTTTGGGTGATGCTTTGGTCTCTTAAAAAAGTAAAAAGCTTCCTACTATAGCGAGGTCATCCTTCGAAGCTGAGTATAGGACCATGGCAGTTGCTGTGTGTGAGGTTCAATGGCTGTCCTTGATAAACTGCTATTTTACAGTTTATTTTGTATTGAATTGAGTGAATTTTATCAATTATTCTCACACTTATGCATATAGATCGCATGTTTTACATTTTCCTTCCAAATTTTGTACTATGATTGAAAATATGCTTCTTTGGCCTTAAATTACTAATTTTTAATCCTCTCTTATTACCATTCGATGCCATGATATGTGTGTTAAGTGTTTTCAGGTTTTATAGGGCAGGAATGGCTTAGAGGATGGAAAGGAAGCATGCAAAAGTGGAAGGAACACAAAAAGTTGAGAATTTCAGAACCTGGCAGCGAGGTGTACGCATGGACGATGTGTACGCGTGACTAGTGCAGCAGACATATGACGCGCACGCGTGGATCACGCGTGACCATGAAATCGTTCAGCGACGCGTACGCGTGGCTGACGCGTACGCGTGATAGAGCGTCACGTGCTGCATTAAACAGGAAACGCTGGGGACGATTTTTGGGATGATTTGGACCCAGTTTCAAGCCCGAAAACACATATTAGAGGCTGCAGAGTGGAGCTAGAATGGAATCATTCAATCAATCATTCACTTTCATTCACACATTAGTTAGGTTTAGATGTAGGTCTCTAGGTTTTAGGATTTTTAGTCTTGTTTCTTCTCAATTTTAGAATTCTACCTTGCTTTAATTTAGCTTTCTTCTACTCTTATTTGTTCTAGCACTTTAGTTATCTACTTCTCTTGTTGATTCCTTTATGTTGCTAATTTAGTTTATGAACTCATGTGTTACTCTCAATTTTCATTAATACAATTTATGTTTCACGTTTCTTATTGTTCAATTATTTTGTTATTGTTATTTCTTTGCTTTGGTTAGTTTTAGATTTTGCTATATGTTGTTGGTTTCTATGTTTTTATGTTATGCCTTCCAAGTGTTTGATAAAATGCTTGGTTGGATTTTAAATTAGATTTTTATGTTCCTAACTTAGATTGATCAATTAGAGACTCTTGAGTTATCAAAATTCTTTTGTTGATTGGTGATTGAGAATTGCTGGTTAGCTTAGACTTCACTAAATCTAGTCTTTGATTAGGACTTGTGAATTTAAGTTGATTTTACTCACTTGACTTTCCTTCATTGTTAGAGGTTAACTAAGTGAAAGCAAAAGGCAATTACCATCACAATTGATGATGATAATGAGGATAGGAATTCTAATTCTCAATTCTTTCTAGGACTTTTTCTTAGTTGTTATTTTATTTCCTTGTTATTTACATTACTTGTCTCTTATCACAAAAACCCCAAAAATACTTTTCCATAACCAGTAATAACATACTTCCTTGCAATTTCTTGAGAGACGACCCGAGGTTTAAATACTTCGGTTAATTTTATTGGGTTTGCTTAAGTGACAAATAATTTAAACATTGATTGAGGTTTACTTGTCGGTTTAGAACTATACTTGCAACGTGATTATTTTTGTAAATTTCTTTACCGACAATTTTCCTCCATCAGTCCTATCTTCTACACGATCTTAATATTCCTACTACTCAGCCTATTCCCTTTTATTGTGATAACCAGTCAGCCTTTTATATTGCTACAAATCCCGTGTTTTATGAGAGGACTAAACATATTGAAGTAGATTGTCATGTGGTGCAAGAAAGAGCTGTGTCTGGGTTAGTTAATCGCTACCTATCTCAAGCAAAAATCAAACAACGGATATTTTCACCAAGGCCTTAGCACCTGGTCCTTTTCAGAACTTTTTAGCAAGCTAGGCCTGTTTGATTTGTATGCTCCTCCATTGAGGGGGAATGGTATCAGTAATTTTGTTACTTGATGATTGACATCTTCCCTTACTACAAGTTAATGATATGGAATTTTCCATTTCTCCAACTTGAAGGAGAATGCTAGTTAGTTAGATAGTGTCATAGTTAGACTGCAGTTTTTACTCTAAGTTGATATTATAACAATATGCATAACTATCAACTTGAGGGGGAATGTTAGTGGATAGTTAGCTTGGTAATTATAAGATTAGTTTGTGATAACCAGGTTAGCAAAATTAGTTATTCACATATATGTATGTATATATATGTGACAGCAGAATTTGTAATGGTTAAGTGAAATGTATCAAAAATATATCGACGGCAGTTTTTGCTCCCAATCTTCTCCCTCTCAAATTGTTTCCCTCTCACCTTCTACAATCTTTTTCTTCTTCCAATCAACAATTGATTCAGTCATGGATGCAGAACACAGTAGTTTTAACAACATGCATAAGATGTGATTTAAACTTTTGATACTTACTTAAGCGAACTAATGAGCTAACCACTAGACTAACCAAGTTATTTTTTTTGTGACTAACCAAGTTGGTTTATAAATAGGCTTTTATATTTGTCCAAATTTACTAATTATTTTTTTAACGGCCAGGCTAATTAGGCTTAATGTAAGCCAGGCCTAAGGCCTTGCTGGGTTGTTGGCCTTGTCACACCTTTAACCACAACAGACAACACCCACGACACTTACACTCACGATGAGCTCTCTTCCTCTGGCTCTCTCCGTCACACACACTGACCCACAATGCCCCATGCTGTCGCGCCTTGCTGTCTCAACTCTCCCCTTCGTGGTTCTGTCGCAGGCTCGCACCCCGTCGTCGCCCGTCTCCGTCGCAGGCTCGCATCTTCTCCGTCGCTGCTGCTCGTGGTTCTTTGCCATCGCCGCTCCTCCTGGCCATTGCTGCTGGTTTGTTAAGGTTTTAACTGATAACCATGGATGCTTAGAGATAATTGTCTTCGTACCAAGATTTTTTTTAACCATAAAATGATAATTTGTAAATTTAATTTTAATATATTATAAAACGGTTACCTTTAAAATTATTTTTTTTAAATTTAATTTTTCTATAAATCACGTTCTTAAAATATGGCTAAACAAATATTTTGTGGAAAAATATTTTATAACAAAAAATGTTAGGTGTTTAAATCTTTTGCGTAATTAAGTTTAACTATGTTGTTAAAAATGAAAACTATTCACGCACCTATCATTTTTTCTCTCTTTTAATGATCATTTCAACGTCATCGTTGTCGCTATCGTCACTATTGACGCCGTTGTCGATGCTGGCTTTTTCTTTTTTTTTTCTTCTTTTTCTTCTTCTTCTTGATGTTATTGTTTATTTTTTTCTTTTTTTCCTCCTTAGCCTTCTTTATCATTACCATTGTCCTCGTCGTTATTTTTATCTTCTTAAAATTTTGTGCAAAACACATAAATTTTGGTGCAAGAAAAATTTGGTGTGCTATGCTTAAAAAATTTGTGTGTTATATTTTAAAAATTTGTGCACTATATGTAAAAATTTGTATACTATATCAAAAAAATGTGTAGTATACAAGGCAGTGTTTGGATAGTGTCTTTGAGACACAAATACATAGACACAAATACACAGTAAGACATAGACACAAAATACACAATTTTTTTACTATGTTTGGTGATGATATACAAGACACATTGATCTGAACCAAATATCATATTTACCCCTGTCACTGCAACACCACTACCAGCATTGCTTTTCACCATCACTGTCATTAATTTTTCAACTTTAGTCTAAATAACTATGAACTATCATCCAAATATTTAATCCAATAATCAAATTAATATTTTTTATATATAAAAATTAAAACAGAGATTCAAGAAAAAAAGAAACTTGAACAAAATATATCCAACAAGAAAGAATAATGAGAAACAAAAAAAATACAGGAAGTAAGCACAATTGAAAAAACAGAAATGGAGACAGTGAAGACAGATCTATATGCAGGGAGAGGCAAGGAAGGCGTCAGCGCCGACACGAGCCAACAGAGGCAACAGAAGCAATGGAGGTGGGTAAAGGTAAATCTGGAGGCAAGGCGAGGCAACGACACAAGCAACGGAGAAAAGAGGCGAGACAAGGCAGATTTGGAGGTAGCACGACGACGGGGATAACGACAATGATAGCGGAAGGCGACAGGGAGGCAACACAACGATATTGACGATAACAACACTGAAAGGGAGATGGGAGCGGTGGCGGTGGAGGAAGAGAGAGAGAAGGCAGAAGAGAGAAAGAGAGGCGGACAAAGGAGGGAGGCGATGGTGACGCCGGTAGTGGTGGCGACAATAGTGGAAGGAGAAGGCAGGGGTAGAACGGAGGTAGGAAGGTGAAATGAATTGGAGAAGAAGAGGGAGAGTTATGGGGTTAGGATAAAGGATAAATTGAAATTTTAAAAAATAACCAGGGATAAAATTAAAAAAATGTGTCTCATGGATTATGTCTCAGTGTCATAACTTGAAGGAGATACACAAAATACATGTATTTTATGTACATCTGTGTGTAATCGTGTCCATCAAAATTTTGTATCTTAATAAACAAACAGTGTACACGTTTTATCGTGTGTCCGTGTCCCTGTCTCTAGTGAACATGGACATGAACCAAACGAGGCCCAAAGTACTGATGTATCAAAGTTACAAATTTAAAAATCAATAAATCCGACCGTTTTAAGAAATCTGGCACCTCCTTAGTTTTTTAGTTGGTTAAATTCTATTGAAGTTGCAGTTAGTTTCTTGACTTAATATTAGATGAACTTGTATATATATAAACGTCCTTAGTTTGTAGGAGATACAATAGTTCATTTTTATAATTTAATTTCATCTTTTTTTTTTTCTATTATAATTCTTCTCTATAGTGTATAATTTTATTTTCTTTTTCTATAATCCAAATGTACCATTATTCATTCATGTAACACATAAATTTTGATGTACAACACGACAATCTTAATTCATACATGAATTTTTAGAAGATTACATAACTAAAATATTAACTCGCTCAATTAACAAAATATATTTACAGTAAAAATTTGTGTTATATCAAAAACTTATGTGCTTTTTTAAAAAATTTATATGCTATATGCAAAAATTTATATTTTATATTGATAAATATGTTATGTAAAATTTTACATTATATACTTCAAAAATTTGTATACTATACTTAAAAATTTGTATTCTCTCTTAACAAAATTTCAAAAAATGCAAAAAATACAACACAGCTCTAATTATGCACTAATAAAACGCATGTGCACACATTTTTTTAAGAATATCTTTTGTTAATAATAAAAGAACTTAATTAAATTTAATTACTGAAATAACTTGTACATATAGCATGACTGATTTGTAATTTATATTAGGTGCCACATTATAAATTTATATTAGGTGCCATATATATTATAGATAGATTCACTCATCGAAGCGCGGAAGCTCGATTGCTTTTACCTAAAATCTAAGATCGAGATAAATTATTACCGCACGTCACGGAATTAGGCACGCGAATACATGGAACATGAATTCAATCGAATCGATGGGAAAACTAAGCCGATACTAAATTGACCAAACTAATAAAGAATCCAGACACTTTGGTGATTTGCTGAGAGTCATAGTATAGTGGTAGTAGTAGATCACACATTCTGAATGAAAAATATATTCTACGAATAATAATGAGAGCCTAAACAGATTAATGCTAATTCACAAATAAAGCTGATGAAAGGTGTGACTCAGGCCTCAATCATCCAAATCTTATTTATTCTTCAGACCTCAAAAACACGCGTCCAATAGGCAACAGCAGCATAGTGCCGCTAAACTGCAAAATATAACACAAATTAAATCTTTTTTTGACCGAAAAGGATCTCAACAAATCAAAACTTGAAACAGTTACTGATATGATCAAGAGTTCAAAATTGGCAAATAGTTAATTTTCTTTTATGACTAATATCTTAAAACCTTTGACCAAAAGAAAAACAAAACAAAAATTGAAGGAATGGGCGATCCGGAAGCTCTTAAGAAAAGGAAAGAATAAAAGAAAGAGTGGGTTCTTACCATCCTTCAAGAAAACCAGTTTCTTGTCTAGGAGGAGGTTGTTGAGCATACTGTGGAGCATACGCTTGTTGTGGAGGATACCCTGGTTGGGGGTACCCTGGTGGTGGGTACCCTTGTGCTGGAGGGTACCCTGGAGGTGGATAAGCATCCTTTGGTGGATACCCTGTCAAAACCAATTAAATTCAAGATCCCCAAATAAAAGACCTAAATATGAGGAATCAAGCAAAAATAAGAGATAGAGGGATTACCCTGTGGAGGAGGAACACCCACTGGTGGTTGTTGCTGATGATCGTAGTAGCTCATGTTGAATCTGATGTGTCGTCTTTTTCGCAAGCACCTGAATGAATTTCAAACACGAATTGTTCGTGGGAGAGGATCAGGGATTTATATATATAGAGAGAATCAAATTTGATTGGCGGCGGGAGAGAGTTTTTGATTGAAAGAAAGAGGATAACACACACGGAAGTTTCGTCTTACCTTCTCGTGACTGAACCGACTAAGGAAGCTAAATAAGGAATACGCGTTCAAGTTCAACGGACTGCAACGGCTCCAATAAATATAAAATCGCTTCTCAAAAGATTCCAAAATGCTTTATCTTTATGTGAGTGATAAAAGAAAATAAAAAAGTAAATTAATTGCTTTTGTGTCGCCTTCGCCAGCATACAGTAGTTAGTTTATAATAAAGTATTTAGTTCGTTACGCAAAAATTATTTGAAATTTAAGATTGTTATATAATTCAATTATTGTTATAATTTAAATATTTAGTTAGAATTGAAATGTTAAATTTACAGTGGAGTTAATTTTAAAAATTTAAATACTAAAGATGTAATTAAATAATAATTTAAAATTTATAATTATTCGAAATTTTAAATAATTTTTGTATAACAAACAAAATATTTTATTTAATCTGTATCTATTAATTAAAGAATTTAAATTTAAAAAATTAAAAAACACTAATAACAAAAAGATATTAATAAAATTTTAAATTAGTATTTGTACAATAAATCAAAATTAAAATTTTAAATTATAAATTATAAATTAAATTTCATTAAATATATATTATTATTCTTATTATAATATTAAAAAAATATTGAATCAGTCTCAATATAATTTAATATATAAAAATCTAATATATTATATCTTTTTCTTCATTCTTCTAGTATCGTTTTGTTCTTTTTTCTTTTTCAACATATATTTTTTTTGTCAATAAGTTATAACTTAAATAACATAGTCTCTTCGTATTTTTTTTCTAGTTAAACTAAGATTTATATTATTCAATTAATCTCCTCTATTCTATTCTTTTTTTTTTCTTTTTATTTGACAGACACTTCATGTAAATTTGGCAACATTTTTACATTGTCCGTATTTAAAAAATTAAAATATTTTTATATTTATATAAATAAAAAAGTGAAATAGTTAGTATATAGATTTAATTTTTTAAAAAAAATTATATTATAATTTTAAAGTGTTTATCAATTTTATAAAATGTGTACAAAATACAATAATTTTACCATTAAAATCTTGTTATAATTTTATATTTTATGTATTTAATTTACTTTTTTAATATATTAAAATTTTAATTTTCTTTATTTTTGACACAATGGTATAATCAAATTTATGCATTTAAATAATTTATTAACTGATAAATTTGGAATAAAAAATATTATATACACGTAAATATGTTTGATTTATAATATTATTTTTTAGAATAAAATTACAATTATAAAATATCCCTTACATTTTATTATTATTCTTATTGAATATTTATTAATTAATTAATAGAAATATGGTAAGTGATGGGTGTAATGATCTTTTTAAAACTAATTTTACATGAGAAAATGTTGGAAGAAAATCTCAACATTTATAAAAACATAATTTATCTAAGCCTACTCCTTTGATTTTGCCTGAATTTTTGTTGAGCTGTTTGAACATTTGTTGTTGTTCACACAATTTGTTTACAGCAGTTAGAGTCAACTGGTATATTTCTCCAGTGGTAGTGGTAGCCACTTTTTTGCGAAGAGTCATTATCATCCGTTGCAACTCTGGCTGAAGTTCATCTGGCAAGGATGTCATGAAGACTTGTTTAAGTGGCGGATTATTATTTCTTCCAAGAGGATAATATTTAGCAGCCATTTTTTTGTAATGTCTCTCCAAGTCTTTTCTGTTAAGTGAACAGCACTTCAATTGCAAAATATTCTTGAGAATTTTTTTTCTGGATAATTGTAATGTCTCCCAAGAATTTTTGATGTATTATTCCCAAAAATTGAGAAGGAGTACCATTAATGAGTTGGAGCCTTTCATACTCAGAAAGGTTGTTAGCCCATTCTCGGAGATTGCAAGTCATCTGATTTATGAAATCTGCAAGGACTTGTCTGCTTGAAAGATTTGGATTGGCCATGGTAGTTTCAATCCAAGCATTAAATTCATTTAACCTTTCTCTATATCTTGCAGGTGGGATATCATTAAAGGTGAACCACTTGTTAGGTGTTTTTACTTCAAAGGACCCTGCATAAGTAGGATTAGCTGAAGTTGTTGGTTTATCCCTTTCAGAGGTTACTTCCTCTTCTTCTTCTTCTACATGGTTGACTATGGCTATTGCTGAAAGGTCTGCTTTATAGTCTTCTTCGAACCATTCAACAGTTTCTTCACTAGATTCACCAGTTTCATCATCAGGATCAGATTCATCAGTGATTTTCTCACTGTGTGATTTATCCAAAGTAAGGGTATTAATTGACCATCCTGGAGCAAGTGACCCTTCTTTGATACCCTTATCTTTTGTAGGGACATTAAAGGGGGTATCTTCTCTGAAAAAAATTTCCTGATTTTCAAGGAGGACGAGGTCTGGGTTGGAGAGGTGGCTCAGACAGAGGTGGCTGTGGCTGAGGCTGACACGTGTAACGCCGTCTTTGAGAAGAGATAGATCTTTTAGTGTTTGCTTGTCTGGCTAAATGATAGGTGGATTTGAAAATGGAATCATAATCTGGGGTTTCAGGTGGTGAATATGTTGAGGGAAATAGAACAGGTGAATATGAGGGATATGGTTTAGGATACATGGATAAGGAATCTATAGCCAGTGCTTGAGGTACAGTCGCTTTGCCTTTGTCCATCTCAATTTGTTGAAGTTGGGGTTTGACTTGATCCAGCTCTCTATTTTTTTTTTTGTGTGAAATTCTGGGCCAAAGTACCTATTATCAATATAGGTCTTGAGTTCTTGATCAAGCTGAAAAGCCTGTGCAGTGAGCCGATTTCTGAGTTCAGCAACTTGTTCTGCCACGGAACCAAGTTGTACTGAAAGACCTTCAATTTTTTTCACGAGAGCATCAAGAGTGTGATCTATTCAGAGTAATACCTTATTTTGGCTGACTGCATTATCTGTGTGCCAATTAAGTACTTCTTTCTGAGGAGTTGTTGCTTGATGTCCATGTGGAGTAATTCCTTGAGGAATTACGTAAGGTCTTCTAGTGATTTTCTTTTCATCAGTATGGGTCATTAAAGGTGGAAATTTCTCCTCATAAGATCTTAGAGTGACAATGCATGGGATTGTATTGACTTGCTGATAAAGATAATCCATAGAGTCTTTGCAAGACAGTCTTTTCTTCCTGAGCATTGGTGCTGCATCTGTATTATCAGGGGGCTCATGCCTTTTATAGGAGCAAGGGGCTTGCAGTGACTTCTTCTTCTTTTTCTTGTTCCTCTGCCGCCTAGCATAATCTTCATCATCAGTATCACTCCATTGATTAGCACAGTCGCAGTCAGAGTCACACATAGAGGGATCAACATCCCAAATGAAGTGGCCATTTATATGAGAAACATAAACAGATTTTTCATTCTCATAGAAGTGCACAGGTGGATCATGTTGATCGTGAGTTGTTTGCACCTGAATAGGAGAGATCATATTAATTCTTCTAAAGGATGGTCCCCGCAATGAAGTTTGCTTGATCATTCTAGATCTCTAGAAAATAGTAGTCACCGTTCCATCACTATTATGCGTAATAGTTAGAGGTGTTGTAGTATGAACATCATCCTGTTCCTTTGGGAAAGCTTTTTCATAATCAGTAATCCATTCCAATGGAATGATAGAAGAAAGTTCATCAGTAGTGATCATTCTTAGAATGTTTACGATTGCTGGCCCTCTAGCATTATCTGTGAACATGAATAATGCTTCTCCTGTAGTGTTTGGGAGATTGAGATCAAGAGCATGGTCTTGAATTCTGTAGAGGACTTGGTGAAGCAAGGTGGCCTGTTCAACATTAGAGTCTTGAATTACTCCAACTAGCTGTATTTGGATTTTTAGCCTTTGACATATCGTTGGATCTGATAGTCTCATGGTGAAATTAGAGGCTATAGTAAGAATGACACTTCCATTTGAGAGTATAGTTACTAATGCTCCGATCAAGGCATGTTTGTATTCTTTGAAAGTGGTATCAGAGCCTCAAGTTTATAAGAGGAAGAAGAAGGTATTACTAGTAAAAGCAAGTAAGAGAGAATCACTAAACATGAACCCCTTAGACTCTTCAAGCTCTTCACAACATATACATTATTCTACCTCCCTAAGCATAGACCGATTACCCTCTAGTTTAAAGAAAATCCTTGGCAATAAAATTAATCAATTGGTAGAATTTACTCATGTTCCAAAAGATTCTCAAATCCCAGCCACTGAATATCCTCTTATAAGTCCCTATTCTTTCTACCAAAGACAAAAGAAATCAACCTGCACTTCCATCCATCATCTCATTAACAGAAACCCTTCTCTTCCTCCCAAAGAAGTCATCCAGTCCTCTCATCTACAACAGTGTAATTTAAAAGCCACTACTACTGAACAGTATATAACCTTAAAAATCTCACAAGAACTCATTTAAAATTACCAAAACCAATGCTACACTCATTTGCATCTAGGAGCAGTTAGGCTTATTCTTACTCTTCATGGAAGACGATCTCTTCCGGTGACAGCCAAAGTTGCTCTTCTAGATACAACTTTCAAAGAATACCAACATGCCTTGATCGGAGCATTAGTAACTACACTCTCAAATGGAAGTGTCATTCTTACTATAGCCCATAATTTCACCATGAGACTACCTGATCCAACGATATGTCAAAGGCTAAAAATCCAAATACAGCTAGTTGGAGTAATTCAAGACTCTAATGCTGAATAGGCCACCTTGCATCACCAAGTCCTCTACAGAGTTCAAGACCATGCTCTTGATCTCAATCTCCCAAACACTACAGGTGAAGCATTATTTATGTTCACAGATAATTCTAGAGAGCCAGCAATCGTAAACATTCCAAGAATGATCACTACTGATGAACTTTCTTCTATCATTCTATTGGAATGGATTACTGATTATGAAAAAGCTTTCCTAAAGGAACAGGTTGATGTTCATACTACAGGTCTACAACACCTCCAAATATTACGCATAATAGTGATGGAACAATGACTACTGTTTTTCAAAGACCTGGAATGATCAAGCAAACTTCATTGCGGGGACCATCCTTTAGAAGGATTAATATGATCTCTCCTGTTCAGGTGCAAACTCATGATCAACATGATCCACCTGTGCACTTCTATGAGAATAAAAAATCTGTTTATGTTTCTCATATAAATGGTCACTTTATTTGTGATGTTGATCCCTTTATGTGTGATTCTGACTGTGACTGTGCTAACCAATGGAGTGATACTGATGATGAAGATTATGTTAGGCGACAGAGGAACAAGAAAAAGAAGAAGAAGTCACTGCAAGCCCCTTGCTCCTATAAAAGGTATGAGCCCCCTGATGATACAGATGCAGCACCAATGCTCAGGAAGAAAAGACTGTCTCGCAAAGACTCTATGGATTATCTTTATCAGCAAGTCAATACAATCCCATGCATTGCCACTCTAAGATCTTATGAGGAGGAATTCCCACCTTTAATGACCCAGACTGATGAAAAGAAAATTACTAGAAGACCTTACGTAATTCCTCAAGGAATTAGTCCACATGGACATCAAGCAACAACTCCTCAGAAAGAAGTACTTAATTGGCACACAGATAATGCAGTCAGCCAAAATAAGGTATTACTCCGAATAGATCACACTCTTGATGCTCTCCTCAAAGACGGCGTTACACGTGTCAGCCTCAGCCACAGCCACCTCAGTCTGAGCCACCTCTCCAACCCAGACCTCGTTCTCCTTGAAAACTAGGAAATTTTTTCAGAGAAGATACCCTCTTTAATGTCCCCACAAAAGATAAGGGTATCAAAGAAAGGTCTACCCCAAGATGGTCAATTAATACCCTTACTCTTGATAAATCACACAGTGAGAAAATCACTAATGAATCTGATCCTGATGATGAAACTGCTGAATCTAGTGAAGAAACTGCTGAATGGTCCGAAGAAGACTATAAGGCAGACCTTTCAGCAATAGCCATGGTCAACCCTGTAGAAGAAGAAGAAGAGGAAGTAACCTCTGAAAGGGATGAACCAACAACTTCAGCTAAACCAACAACTTCAGCTAATTCTGCTCATGCAGGGTCCTCTGAAGTAAAAACACCCAACAAGTGGTTCACCTTTGATGATATTCCACCTGCAAGATACAGAGAAAGGTTAAATGAATTTAGTGCTTGGATTGAAACTACTATGGCCAATCCAAATCTTTCAAGCAGATAAGTCCTTGCAGATTTCATAAATCGGATGACTGGCAATCTCTGAGAATGGGTTAACAACTTTTTTGAGTATAAAAGACTCCAGCTCATTAATGGTACTTCTTCTCAGTTTTTGGGAATAATACATTGAGAATTCTTGGAAGACATTACAATTATCCAGAAAAGAAATTCTCAAGAATATTTTGAAATGAAGTGCTGTTCACTC
This sequence comes from Arachis ipaensis, assembly GCF_059453495.1. Lineage (NCBI taxonomy): Eukaryota > Viridiplantae > Streptophyta > Magnoliopsida > Fabales > Fabaceae > Arachis > Arachis ipaensis. Next base: position 26,962,987 of record NC_142436.1, read on the forward strand.
AACAGAAAAGACTTGTAGAGACATTACAAGAAGATGGCTGCTAAATGTTATCCTCTTGGAGGAAATAATAATCCGCCACTTAAACAAGTCTTCATGGCATCCTTGCCAGATGAACTTCAGCCAGAGTTAAAATGGATGATGATGACTCTTCGCAAAGAAGTGGCTACCACTACCATTGGAGAAATATACCAGTTGGCTCTAGCTGCTCTAGACAAATTGTGTGAACAACAACAAATGTTCAAACAGCTCAACAAAAATTCAGGCAAACTCAAAGGAGCATGCAATAAATCCTACTTAAAGATCAAATACAAAGAGCCAAGTATGTGTGAATGTAAGCCAAAGAAGAAGACGCATTGGCAACCACCAGCCAGAACATTCAACCAGAAGGCATTCAGAAAGGGAAGAAAGAAGCAAAGATACCGTTATTTCAAAAGAAGAATATCCCATACTAAGTCAAACAAATGCTTCATCTGTGGAAAGCAAGACCACTTTGCTAAATCATGTCCTCACAAGACAAAGAAGGAGATAAAAATGATTCAGTCTTTAATGAATGCAGCTTCCATCGAAGATGAAGAAGATCTTGAATTAGTACTTGAAGATTAAGAAAGCAAAAATGGTGAAACTGAATATGTCTTCCAAGATTCTGATTCAGAGGAAGACCTCCCACCAAAGAGGTCAATCTTTTCCATATCCTCCATTGCTTCTATCACCACGAGAATTCCTAAAGGATCAAGCTTTCCAGAAGAAGAACTTGGATACTTTGGATCCTTAGGAATAAAACAGATTGATGGTACTTCTCGTCCTCATTTCAATTTAAAAGTCAAGACATCCGTCTATGACAAACTAATAATGGTTGTTGCACTAATGGATACTGGATCTTGTGTCACTGTCTTAAAACCTCATGTCTTACCAAAAGAAATGTGGTCACCTTTTTCCAAGAGGTTTGCAGCAGCTAACAGTGAAATCTTCACCATCAATCTCATTTCCAAAAAGCCCATTGGATTGGAGATATTTGTAGGCCAGACAACCTGGCTCAGGGTACTAGGAAGTTATCTCCCAGACAAAGATGTTCTGTTCGGTTTGATGCATTCTTCCGAACTCATGGACTACATATCAAGCCCACTGACCTAAGTTACAAAGGGCAATTTTTGCCTTTTACAGGGATACAAAGCATCTTGAAATCCAAGAAGCCCCAGAGGAATATAAGGAGGTCTAGCAACTACTCCTTAGTGTCTGTTGTGACAGTCATGATCAATTCAACCACCCCGCACCTTTGTGGAAGAATCCAAAATTTTATGTTCGTCTCCCTTTTAAAAATAATGAGAACATCAACCCAAACAAAGGCCACACACTCATAAATGAATCCTAAAGATCTCAGATTGGCTAGAGCTGAATGTGCAACTCTTCTTGTACAATGACTCATTGAACCAACCAACTCTAATTAGGCGTGTCAAGCATTCTATTGAAAAAAGGGCCGAGCGAAATAGAGGAAAAAAGAGGCTTGTTATTGATTATAAGCCACTTAATGTCTTTTTGCAAGATGATAAGTTTCCTCTACCAAGGATTTCAGTTATTACACAGAGGTTAAGTGGAGCAAAAATATTCAGCAAGTTTAACCTAAAGGCTAGCTTTTGGCAAATTGGACTCCATCCTGAAGATAGATACAAAACAGCATTTTGCATCCCTGAAGCCCAATATCAATGGACAGTAATGCCATTTGGACTCAAAGTTGCTCCATCTCTTTTTCAAAAGGCCATGACCAAGATCTTTGAGCCCATACTACATTCCACACTTATTTACATTGATGATATATTACTGTTCTCAAAAGACAATGAAGTCCATAAGGCACTCCTGGCCCAATTCACTCAAATTGTCAAAAAACAGAGAATCATGCTATCATAAAAAAAGAGCTCTCTTGCTAAAATAAAAATTGAGTTTCTCGGGATGGTCTTCGAAGATGGATTCTTTCAACCAGGGGATCATATTGCCAAAGAATTAATCCACTTCCCTGATGAAAACATGACGGTCAAATAAGTCCAACAATTCTTGAAAATTTTAAACTACATCAGAGATTTTATCTCAGATGTGACCAGACACACCAGCCAGTTGTCAAAACTCTTGAAAAAGAAGCCACCACCATGGGGACTCGAGCAAACTACAGCTGTCAAAATCCTAAAGAAGATAGCACAAGACCCCTCCTTTAAAGATTCCCAGCACGGAAAAAAGAATATTGCGGACAGATGCTAGTGATGAATTCTAGAGAGCTATGCTACTTGAAGAAATTGATGGGACAAGATACTACTGTGCGCATGCCAGTGGACAATTCAAAGAATCTGAAAAACATTACCATGCCACTTACAAAGAGATTCTCGCTGTCAAACGAGGGATATAAAATTTAATTTTCACCTCAGTTCTTATCATTTCACTGTGGAGATGGATAACACCTCTTTCCTATCGATGCTAGAAATCAAGAAAAATATCTTACCAGACTCTCAACTGTTGCGATGGAAAGGCTGATTTTCTCGCTATAAATTCGAAGTGAGACACATAAAGGGACACCAAAACACACTTGCTGATTTACTCTCCAGACATACCAAAGAACCAATCCTAAAACCCATTCACTACATCTGCACCATGAGCACATACAATCCTTCATACACCATTCCATTCTCTGATTGTCCGCTCCACAGAAGCCCATACTCAGATCCATATGACCCGTATCTACAGGATGCCCAAGATCCAATGAAGGAAACACGGAAGACCCGTTTACCTATCTACAAGACCCGGACATGGATCTTAGAGCTGTCAATTTGGCTTCTGATGAGACATCATCCTTCTCAGATGGTGATGAAACCCTTCCAGAAAACTATTTCAAATTGTCCCTTTATTAGGACAATGTCCCCATTATGTATAATTATTGAGTGCACTAAAATAAAGTGACCTTTGTCACATGTCTTAGAAAGACCAGAACGAGATAAGGCTTATCCTTATCCTCCAGCTGGCATTGTATGATAGGTTTGCTAAGATTCTGTAAGATATTGCTTCTATCTAGAGACCTCTATAAAAGGAGGAGCTCACCTCAGTTGTAATCAGATCTCAATGAACATTGTAATATATCCATTTTTCTATCTTATAAAATGTTCTAAATTCTCCTTCTCTCTCTGAAAGCTTAGCTAGTGTTATTTCCTTCTTCCTCAATCCAGTGCCATAAAGTATGCTCTGAACTTGTCTTTGCATAAGATCCTGCTCATAAAAAAATGGCATGGATAGAATCCACGGAAATTTCTCATAGTGAAAAAGGAACTCAATATTATAATATTACGTTTTGCTCGGACCCTTTAATCTCACTCGTTAAAATAGTTGAAAAAAGTGACTGGGATAAACATATATATTATATTATTGTCATCTTGAAGTACACAAATAGAATAATATTATATTTTCATATGACAATTATTGAAGAATAAACTATTATATCATATCATTAAAAATAAAATTATAAAATAAATATTAAAATTAATCATCAAATTAATTATTATATATTTTATGTATATATTATTTAATTTATTTAATATATATTTTATATAGATAATTAATTTGATAGTTATTTTCTTTTGTACATATAACACGTAACATGGTTGCATCTAAGGTTTTAATCTAGCAATTCTAATAAAGAAAAAGGTAATTATTTAAATTAATTTTTAAAATTTTATAAAGCGGATACTTTAGTTCAAAAGAATTTTAATACACAGATATATTCTCTCACGAACATTTATCTCCATTAATTAGTATTGTTTTTTGTCAAATTTTTTCATTAGTTAATAATATTAAAATAAAAAAAAAGTTTTAATTGACTTCTGATAATCATCTCAAAAGATAACAAGATTTTCAATAAAAAAAATATCTTTTTCGACTCCTAATCTTTATTTATGAGACTGATTAGTCTCTATGTCAATATTTTCTATTAGTATTTACGAAATAAATCTATATGACATATTAACATATTGATTTATCCATGAAAAATCAACTAGAATTAATAAATTCTTTTTTGTTGAGAGTCTTATTATCTTTTAAAGATAATTTTTAAGATTGTTTAGTTTTTATTTTTATTTTTTTATTATCTTTTTCAAATATATTAACTAAATTTACTGTATAAAACTAAAAAATATTAATTATTTTTAAATTATTTTTATTTATAAAAATTAAATAAAGAATATATTAATAATTAATGTGTCAAGTAAATATGTTTTAAAAAAAGATTATTAACAAAAAAACTAATTAGTTCCACAAAATTAAATATCAAAGACTAAAAAAAATATTTTTCTTGTTTAAAAGCCTTATAATCCGTTAAAAAAATTATCAAAAACTAGGTTGAACTTGAATATTCACTCTATTAAATACTAAACTCCGAAATGTTGGCCACCAAAAAAACTCTGAAATGTTAACTCACATATATAGCCCTTTTAAGTGTTACGTATATCGACCGAGATAGGTCGGTCAGACGGTCACTATACTTAGTAGATAGATCAGTCCTTATAGTCCATGTACAGATTACTCCTTGTAGCTAGTGTCAATCCCTGTAACCAATACAAAAACAATGTCATTTTGTTTAAGTCTCACAAAATGTTGCATTTTAAATCTCTCCAGTCTTTCTTCGTGACTTAACTCATTACCAAGTTCTTATGCTATAACCTTTCCATGCTTGAAATCTCCACCATGAATTCCCTCACGCCTTGCTTTGAGTCATGGTTGACACATTTCGCGGCCACCACCGTTTGTTCTAAAGCAATTTTCTATGTACTTTTTCAAAGCCGGAGTCTAGGGTGTGTTTGGCAAACACGTTGGGGAGGAGAGAAGCTCGTTTGAGCTTCTTGAAAGTTTCACTTTGATGTTTAGCAATTTTTATCTTTGTGAACGCAGAATTGATTCTGCCTCTGAAGCCACGTTTAGGAGAAACTCAAATTTGTAGCTTCTGCGTTTCATGTTTCACGTTTAGGAGAAGCTAAAATATTTCTTTTTTACCAACCCTATCCTTCATTTTCTTCTATAAGAATGATACTAGTAACTATTATCTTCACATTCATTCTTTGTAGTTCTTCCTACTTCTTCATAGTTTTTTAATTCCATTTTTTTTTTCATCAAAATCGTTCAGATTTATTTTAATCACTAACAAATTGAAATTTTTTTATTTTTATTTGATTTTATTCATATGAATTTTATTTACGTTTTATGGTATTTTTTTGTTCATATGATATATGTTGTTGGTTTTATGGAATTTTTATTATTTCTTATCTGTATAATTTTTTTTCTATTCTTTGATGTACTCTATTTTTATTTTGTATTAATTTTTTTATTTTTTATTCTGAATTTGTAAAATTTGTAATTATAATTATTATATACTACGTTTATTACCAAAATTTTGAATAATATAAATTATGATCCTATAAAAAAAGGAAAAAATAAATAAAAAAATTAATTATAAATAATAATAGAGTCATAAATAATAAAAATTTATAGTCTAAAATAATACTAAATTAAAAAGCACTGACGATACTAAAAAAAATTATATAATATTTTCTTTTTGTGTGACATTATAAAATTTATAGTACTCTCTTTTATATTTTTATTTTTTATTGTATTTATTTTATTTATATGATAAATATTTTTTATATTATTTTTTATAGTATTCTGATTTTGCAGGTATATAAAATTGATGTCTATTTTAATAATTTTTCATCTAAAAGTGATTTTGAGTAGTATAATCCAAATAACATTTATTTTACTATAATCAATTTTGATATAAAGATTACCAAATATAAATCACGTTAACCCAAACTAACTTATCATCAAAATCAATTTTACAAAATGAATTTGATGTAAACTCTAGTTTGCAAACTGTAATCCAAACACACACTAGAAGGTTGTCCCTCCTGAATTCTACTGCTGTGGCATTGGGTTTGTGGTAAGAGAGTTTGTGGTGCCAATATTTCAATTTCCAATCCTCAATTTCTTCTTCTTGCTCCTTCATCATGTTTCACCACTAAATATAACAAAGTGAGACCTAGATTTCCACAAAAGCAGCACCATTGAGAATACGTCAGCAATTGCACCACTAGAAAGAGGGAGAGAAAAAGTAATAATTTATGTATTTTATTTATTCTACTAAAAATACATTTAAAAATAATAATTTATTCTACAAAAAACAAATTTAAAACCTCTTGAAACACATCCCCACTAAAAAATGGCTTACTTTATACTTTAAGAGTAATGCAATAATAGAGATTGAAAGACTATATTTAAATTGATGATTGTGTACTTTTATCAAAAAATTATTATGCATATACTAAAAATTAATTAATCATTTAAAATATATGTGATTAAATAAACATCCTAAATTGATTAATTGAATTTATTTTGATTAATTGATTTTATATTGATTGAAAAATTAAAATAAATCTAATTAACTAATTTAAGTATATATTTGATCCTATTAAAATTTTAGTCATATCACATTATTATTAAAAATATCATATTTAACACTTTAATATTTTATGTTATTTAAGTTAGCCTTTATTTTCAGAGATAGAGACATTACATGAGTGTTTTATATATTGTATCCAAATATAATACACAAAAAATAAATTTTATTGTCTCTAACTTAATATCATGTTCTGTCTTATCTACAAAAATAAACGTGATCTAACAGATAAATTAACTCAATTAAGGACGAATGAGAATTACGATTTATAAATTTAAAAATTAATTTGGTCATTTTTAAAAATTAAAAAGTATTTTGATGAGTAACGAAAAATTTAAAAACCAAATTGGTATTATTTCATTTTTAAATATATAATGTGTAATTTAATAATTAATTTTTAATATGTATATGATATTTTTTATTTATATTTTATTGAGATTTCACCGTTTCTTTATTTATATTTTATTTTATTGAGATCTCTGTTTTAATAGTGAACCTCACCAACTTTCTGGAAAGGCACTTCTTTTTGTTAAAAAAATTTTAAAAGACATTTTTATATACTCCTTACTCAATGAAGTAATTTTATCAATTAAATCTGAAAAAGTAAGAGAGAAAAGAGAGAGATAAAAATTAAAAATAGATGAATAATGTGGAGAAAGAAAATCATTTAGTAAATAAAAATTTCTCAATTTTTAGAATGGTCGTTAACACATTTGTATTAACTATTAAATTAATATCTAACATTTTAAAATATCCGATAATTTAATAAAATAAAGAATAAATTAATTTCTAATGTATCAAAAAATGATAAATTGGATCCTAATTTTGTCAAACAAATGGTTTCTTAGAAAAATTAAATTATCTACATTTTCATGAAAAGAAATGAATTTTCCTTAGCTTTTTGTTTTATTAAATTTATTTATCTTATATTTCAAACACCATGAACTTATTTATCCAATTTCTTTTGCTAAAACTAAATTATCCAAAATATAAACTAATAGTAAAAAAAAGTTAAGATGCGTTTGATTTACGTTTTTATTTTTTGTTTTTATTTTTAGTATTTTCTGTTTTTTTATATAAAAATAAAAATAAGATGTGAAAATAAAAAACAATTTTTACTATTTTTACCTTTTTGTTTATAAAATTTAAAAAATAAAAAATATTAAAAATAAAAACAAAAAATAAAAACGTAGACGAAACGCATCCTTAATTTTCTGATAAACGTTTCTAATTTTATACCCTTGTTGGCTTTATTGAATAAGTGGACTTTTGCTCACCCTTGTGAAGTGTGACACAGCAGTTCAGCAAATCAGCAATGGACTATACACGCGTTTATAACGCTTCCATACCGTGTGTAGCTTTGAATTTTCCGTACATTTTTTCTTAAAAAAAAAAAAGATTATTAACCATTCAAAAATTTTAATCTTTATTTAATAATTTTTTTATAAAAAATAATTATATTCTCCAAGAATTTACAAAACTAAAAATATTTCAAAAATTATGTTTCCTTTAGTGATTAAACACTAATTTTAATATTCATTTATTATCTATTATCTATTATTAAAATCGAGATCCTTCCTTTAATATCATAACTAACATAGCATGTTCTTAAAAGTTTCATAATTTATTTTTATTTGATTTATTTAAATATATTAATTAATTAATTTGACCAATATATCAAATTATTTAATATTTTATTTAATTACAATAACTATAATTAATCAATTATATTAATTATTTAATTTAATTAAAATAAATTAATTTTGTTTTAATTATTTATTTAATTTGATTGAGATAAATATTAAATTATTTAATATTTTATTTGACTTTATATAACTAATCAATTATATTAATTATTTAATTTGATAAAAATAAATAAATTAATTTTGTTTTAATTTGTATTAATTTTTTTGTCTTATGTATTTTTACTAATAATTCTGCTATGAGAAATTCTTCACATATAAGTGTTTTTCCATACAAGTCATTTATTTCTTCTTCTTTTTCTTTATCCATGCCTCCTCTTTTTCTTCTCCTTCTTCTTCTTTTTCCGTGCCTCTTCTTCTTTTTCTTCGTTTTTGAAATGTTTCATCTTCATCGTCGTGTTTCTCCTCGTTCTTCTTTTGATTTTGCATTATGTATTTTTTTTCTTCTTTGTTTGATTTTTTCCTCCCAAAAAGAATTATGAGAATATGAAATAAGAAAATGAAAAAGAAGAAGCAGCAAAAGATGAAGAGGAGAAAGAGGAAGAGTTCTGAATTATGCATAAGGTGTACTTCAACGAATTTTGGGTGTATTTCTGTAATCCTTTGGGTGTATTTCTGTAACTGTTTGGGTGTATTTCTGTAATCGGTTGGGTGCATTTCTGTAATCGTTTGGGTGTATTTTTGAAGTTCCATTATCTTCAAAACGATTTCAAAGCTTGATTTCAGAAACCATGAAAATCGAAAAAAAAAACGAAGCAAGAATACCAGTGATAAACACATATAAAACAACGAATGAAAAGGCAAAGAAAGAACGCACGAAGGAGATCAAATTTGGCAAGAAACTCGTTTTCATGGAGGAAGAAGAAAAAGAGTAGGAGAAGAAGAAGGAGAAGAAGAAGGAAGAGGAGGAAGAAAAGGAGGAACGTGAAGCACGCCATAGAAATCGTATATGGGTCAGCGTGCTTTTTGTTAAGTTTTTCCCAACTTGTATGACTTGTAAACCAAATAACTTGTATGTGTAGCACTCATCCAGATCTAATTTTTTTAGTTAACCAAGTCCAACTAAATTGGTCCAAATGCAATAAACATTTATTCTCACACATGTGCATAAATCACAACTTTTTCACGTGAAAAATAGCATTAAAATTTCATAACAGTAACACAAATTATCCGCAAACGTATTGAACAATATAATATTGAGGTTTTTGTTCTGCTCTAAATAAAGATATGCCCGATTCTTATTTATACATATGGGACAAATATTGTAATAAGATTTTTTTTACTTTTACACTAAAATTTTTTAACTTTACACCGAAATTTTTTAATTGAAAATTTTTAAGATTCTGGACTTGATACTGTAATTTTTTTTTTCTCTTATTCTTCTTTTTTCGTATAAAATTTATATGTTTTTATTTATGAAATTACGTATTTTTTTTAAAAGTTTTTGTGTTTATTATAAAAAAAAAGATAAATAAAAAAAAGAAATAAAAAATTCTATAATTCCATCATTTTATTCCTTCTTTCTTTTTGTTTATTTTTTTTATTTATTTATTTTTAGATAGTGAAACAAGAAAAATTATAAAAGTGTGAAACAAAAAAAACTATGAGAAACAACAAAAAAAAACAGAAAGAAGAGAAAAAGAAGTTGTTTAAAAAAAACATAAAATAGAAAAGTAACATCAAAATTTTTTAACTACGGCATAAAAAAATTTTTAACTTTGACACTAGAATTACTTAATTGTAATTTAATTGAAATTTTTAAGATTTCGAATTTGATGTTTCTTAACAAGAACTTCTTTAACTTCTTCTAATTATTCTTTCTTCTTTTTTTTATTGTCCTTCTATTTTGTTGTGTTTTTTTTTTTTCTCTTCTTATTTTTATTCTTTTTTGAGAGATAAAAGACAACGAAGGGTGTGAATGTTAAAAGTGGTGCATGGGTCTAAAATATATTATTTCAACTTAGTCGGACTTTGGTAAGTAAAAAATTTGGATGCATAACTTTTCTATTTTACTAATAATTTTTAAAAAGTGTTATAATTTTTACATAATATATTTATAATATATTTTTTATTTATTGAATTTATTCTATTAAGCCAAATAATTATAATTAATTTATTATATCAATTATTTAATTTAATAATTCAAATATATGTTATTTGATCAATTTATTGTCAAGTTAATGTTTGAATAGTTGTTTATCAAAAGTTCCTCTTCATTTCATTCTTTAATCTTAAATATTTTGATTTTATATTTTAGATTTTTATTCATAGTTTATATTGTAACATCCTGCCTCACAAAGCCTTACACTATAGTTATAAATCAGAGACGGTGAAGTATTACAACCTATAAACGAAAAGGTATATATATATAACCCAAAAGTATAACCCAAACTACAATATAAACACCTATTTCTCCATTGTCAACTTCTAGGAGGGACTTACATAAAATATACAGGGCGGAGAATACATATTCATATATACAACTAGAAACAAAATACTAAGCCCCTAGATAGTTTTTTGCTTCCAAAGAGTCTCCAGAATGCTCAACAAGGTGTCTCTCGTCTTGCATCTGAAAAACAACAGAATTTTGTATGGAATGAGAACTGGAAGTTCTCAGTATAGTAAAGATGCCCACATAGTTAATATATAAGTCTCCAAAAAAGTTAGAGGCATTCCTAGAACTTCGACCACCCAGATCAAACTTAAAGTTCATACTAAACCAGAAATTTTAGTAATCTATCTAAGGGATTCTAGTTCTAATCTAACTCTTTCCGTTTTATCTTCTGCAACCTCCAGAAATCACCAAGATACAACCTTCAACACTCTTTCACCACTGAGGGATCTCTCAGATATAATAGGGGTGTTCATGGTTTGGTTAATCCAAAAACCAAATCAGTTTTTTGGTTAACCAAAAATATAGTATTGGTTAATTAACCAAATTGGTTTTACATGATGAAACCGGTTATTAACCGGTTAGTAAATTTTAAAACCGGTTTTTAACCGGTTATTAAAATAAAAACCGGTTTTTAAAAAAATAACCGATTTTTATATAAAAAACCGGTTTTATACCAAAAAACCGGGTTTTATACTAAAAAACCGGTTTTTGTACCAAAAAACCAATTTTTGTACTAAAAACCGGTTTTTGTACTAAAAAATTGGTTTTTATACCATAAAATTAGTTTTTACATGTAAAAATATATTTTTACACAAAAATTAATATTTTTACATATAAAACCCAAATTTTTACACAAAAAACCGGTTTTTGTCCCCAAAACTGGTTTTTATACTAAAAAATTGGTTTTTATACCATAAAATTGGTTTTTACATGTAAAAATAGATTTTTACACAAAAATTAATATTTTTACATACAAAAACCCAAAATTTTAAATCTTTTTTTAATTGAATTTTTTTAATCTAATTTTTTTCTTTCTAAATGATACGAGTAACATTTGTAAATAATGAAGTCCCTTCCATTGCTTTCGTTCCATTTTCTTTCTTATCTCTTTTCAATATTTTCTATAAATAATTTTTTCTCTTTCTCTCTCTCTCTCTCCTCTTCTCTTTCTTTTCTCTCTCTCTCTCCCATTTTTCTCTCTCCTCCTCTCTTTCTCTTCTCTCTCTCCCCCTCCTCTCTATCTATCTCTCTCTCTCTCTCTCCCCTTCCCCTTCCCCCTCTTTCTTCCCCTCCCCTTTCGTTCTCTCTATCCTTCTCTCCCTCTCTCTCCCCCTCCCTCTTTCTCTCCCCTCTCATCTCCCTCTCTCCTTCTCTCTCCCCTCTTCTCTTTTCTCTCTCTCCTTCTTTTTTTTGTCTCTCTCTCCTTCTCTCTCCCCATCCTCTCTCTCTCCTCTCTCTTTCTCTCTCTTTGTCCTCTTTCTCTCTCTGCTTCTCTCTCTCTTATCCTTCTTCTCTCTTCTTATCTCTCTTCTTTTTTTCTTTCTCATCCTCTATCTTCGCCTCCTCTCTCTCTTCTCTCTCGCTTTAGAGAGAAGAGGGATAGAGATTGAGAGAAGGTTGAGAGAGAAAGAGAAAAGAGAGAGTAAGAAAAGAAAGAGGAGAAGGAGAGAAAATGAAAAGAGGAAGAGGAGGAGAGAGAGAGAAAAAGAAGAAAAGGAAAGAGAGATGAGCGAGAGAGAGAAAGAGAAAGAGAGAAAAGAAAAAAGAGAGAGAGAGAAAGAGAGGGGAGGTAAAGGAGAGAGAGAGAGGAAGGAGAGGGGAGAAAGAGAGAAAGAGAAAGAGAGAGAGAATAGAAAAGAGAGGAGAAAGTAGAGAGATATGGGAAAGAGAGAAAGAGAGGAGAGGAGAGAGAGAGAGAGGAGGGGAAAGATAGAAAAAGGGGAGAGATGATTAGAGAGAGAAAGGGGAGGAGAGAGAGGAAGAGAGAGAATGGAGGGAGAGAAAGAGGGCAAGGAAAGAGAGAGAGAGAGAGAGAGAGAGAGAGAGAGAGAGGGGAAGTGAGAGAGCGGAGAGAAGGAGAGAGAGAGAAGGAGAGGGAGAGAGAAAGAGGGAAGGGGAGAGAGAGGGAGAGAAGGATAGAGAGACAAGGGAGAGAGAAAGAAAGACGAGAGAGAGAGAGAGAGGGAGGGAGGGGAGAGAGAGAGGAGGAAGAGGGGAGAGAGGGAGAGAGAAAAAGAGGAAGATAGGGAAAGAGAGAGATAGGGGAGAGAGAGGAGGAGAGAAAGAGGGAAAAAAAAGAGAGAGAGAGAGAGAGAGAGAGAGAGAGAGAGAGAAAGAGAGAGTGAGAGAGAGAGAGAGAAGCGGAGAGAGAAGGAAAGGAGAGAGGAGATAAAGAGAAAAATGAGTTAGAGAGAGAAGGGAGAGAGAGATGGGGGAAGGAAAGGGGAGAGAGAGGGAAAAGGGAGAGAAATAGGGGGAAAAGAAGAGAGAGAAAAGGGGATAGAGAATAGAGAGAGAGAGAGAGAGAGAGAGAGAGAGGATAGGGAGAGAGAAAAGGAGAGGAGGAGAAAGAGGAAAATGAGAGAGAGAGAGAGAGAGAGAGAGAAAGAGAGAGAGAAAAAGAAGGGAGAGAGAGAGAGAGAAAGAGAGAGTAAGGGGGAGAGGGAGGGAGAGAGAAAGGGAGAGGAAGTGGGAGATAGAGAGAGAGAGAGAGAGTGAGTGAGAGAGAGAGAGAGAGAAAGAGTATGTAATTTGGTTTTAAAATTAAGTTTTGATTTTAATTTGGTTTTGGTTTTGGTTAACCGGTTAAAAACCGGTTTTTTTTAATTTGGTTTTGGTTAATCAATTCTAAAAAATTTGGATATGGTTTTTAAATTGTTTCATTAAACTGGTTAACCAAAATGTGGTTATAGTTTTTTAACCGGTTAACCACATTTTGGTTTTTTTATGAACACCCCTAAGATATAAATACAGGCAAAACAGACAAGAAAAGCACAGGTATAGATAGTAGTTACAGCAGATAGATCAGATAGCAGTTAATTACAATTAAGCAACTAGGAAAGCCAAAACAAATGCAAACTCAAACAAAGCATTCAAATGCATATGATGCATGCTTATCCTACTGGCCATGAGCTCACGTGTCGGTTATTTTGCTAGAATCCGACACACCCGGTAGCTAACCTGTAACACCCTATCACACAGAGCTTTACGCTTAAGTTCGTAAAATAGAGGTGGTGAGGCATTACGACCTCTAAAAATAAAATATATGTATAGATATAGTTGAAGAAAATGTGTAACTAGGAGCCTTGAAGAAAAGTTTAAGCAAAAACCGCAAAAAGAAAAGCGCGTCACACTTGAAAGTATAAAATCGGAAAACAAATAAGGATAAGATATGAAATATATAAAGGTTAGAGTACCAAAATACAGAATAGAAAGCTCCGGGCTTGACCTGCGAAGCCAAGGCCGGCTAGAATATAAGTATATACATATATACATATATCCAAGATTAACCCAAAACACAACTAACACCTATTTTCTCCAAAGTATTTCCTAAGAGGTACAATATCCAAAATACATAAAAGGAGAGTTTAATTAGATGTATATAAACATGGCCAAATACAAGATACAAAATCCCGAAAAGGACCAACTCCGCTTGTCACAAGAAGCTCCAGACGCTCACCGAGGCACATATCGACCTGCATCTGAAAAATGACAACATATGTATAGAATGAGAACCGGAGGTTCTCATCATAGTAATGGTGCCCACATACATAATATATAAGGTCTTGAGAAAGCCAGAGGCGATCCTAGAACTTTCACACTCAGATATAAAATTTAGAGTTAAAGTTTAAAACCATAATACAAAGTGAGCTATCTAAGGTTCCTAACTCTAACCTAATTCTACTTATTCCCTCAACTTCTCGTCTTCCTCCAATCCTCCCAAACTCCGATAAGAATAAAACATAAAACATCAAATTGCATTAATTAAAATTAACATTCAAACATGTTCATCAATCAAAGTGCTCAAAGAAAAACTAAGAAAAGATTCAAACTAAAAAAGAATAGTATAATAAGGAAATATAAGCAAAAACTAAACTTCAACAAGATTAAAACTTAATACTAAAGAGAAATTGGCAAGAAATTAAGTAAATCTACCATAACTCTAAAAAAATGGAAAATTTTCTCTCTCTAAAAACCTAAAAGGCATTTAACAACACAAAACATGCAACGATTATCATAATGGTTTCGACGACATGTGATTTAATTAATATGTATCACATTGTTGGTCATTACTTAAATTTTTTAAATATTTACTCAACTTATTGACAATTAATGTTAGGTTGATGATACTAACAATGGGTTAGCATATCCTCATCTATGCATTCTAGTGTGGGATGCTAATATGCATTGAAGTAGTTGGATTATAATAAAAGTTAACAAAATAACATTTTACACACCCAAACATGCTTGAGAAAGCACAACAAACAATATTAAAATTTTTATTAAGGGTGATGCAGGTCAAAGTGAACATGAGTGGTATAAATTGTTGAATGAAATTTTAAAAATAAATATCTAAGTGAACTAATCAAACAACTAGTTATAAGTTGTGCATGGTATGATCCTACACGGCCTCAAGCCACTCGCACGCATAAGACTATAAAATTATCAAGGTGAACTATGGTAGGAGGTATGATAGATATGATACCTTGATACTTGCACAAAATGCACCTCAAACGTATTACATGTAATATCCTGGGAGAACTAGATCTAACTAAAGAGTTGTGATTAAATGTAAACCAAGACTTAGAGAAGAGTCTCTTGATGACGAAACGCAAGATGAATAATTATAAACTCAAGAAGTAAACCATGCAAGAATCATAATTGAAACTAAAATTTCACAACTTCTAGCTTCACCATCTAGAGAGATTGACATAGTGAATCTCCCGATACAACAATTACGGAATGTGGATAATGAGGATACATTTGATGACAAGGATTATGAGAATTATGACAAATCTACCACTCAACCTTTTGATGAGTGTGAGTAAAAATAATGCCCTTAATTACTTGTGTTTGTGTTATACTTTAATTGGTTTGAATGCATGTGTATTTTATTATCGCAATATTACTTTACTGTAGTTTACATCTTATTAGTTTAGGGTGCATGTCACGATAGTCAGGTAGGAGTCGGGGTGATGGCGATGGGGGCATAGTACCACAAGTGGTGGTCGTAGGGGGTAGCATAGGAAGAATACGACTATGACGCTTAATCTAGGTGCCTTATCACGCGCCCTTCCTACGACTACTACTCCTCCTATCTTTCTTATCCCAACTTTTCACAAACCAAGAAGGATTTTCTATCACAAGGCTTGTTACCTACTAGAATGATACCAACTCTTGGCCAACGGAATTACAAATTACACACAAGCAGGTGACACCCAACCATAGTCTCACCTTTAGCCATAGCCTCAACCCTAGTCCCAGCCCCAGCCCCAGCCCCAAACTCAGTCACAAACTCAGTCGTAGACATAGTCGACACCAGTAGCATCCTAGGAGGTTATGGCCTCCCCACTTGATCCCTACCCCTCACTCACATTTGATGGAAATGACTGGAATATTTTATATATATGCATGTCACTCAATACCCCTTTTTTATGTGTGAAATAGTTGGAACCCTCTACGGCAAGGACGAAGAGGATTACTTGGGTATTTAAGAGTCATTATTGGTGATTTTTACCTAAGTCCAACATGGTTCCGGAATATGTTCACGACTTCTGGTGGGATTTGTTTAAGGTAAATAAGGTATTTTTATTTAAAACTTTAAATTATATGACTAATTATTTAAAACAATGCAATTCACTATTGTTGTTCATTGTAGTAACATTTCAAGTTCTGTCACGGTAAGGAGTAGAAGATATACAATATTTGGCAGATGAAAATCACCAAACATTTTCAAAAAATACTTGCTGACATTTATAAAATGAGTGTTCTGACAAATTGAATCTCAGACGATCTTGTACGACTCAAGAAATACTGGACTACAAAAGATTATTAGACAACAAAAAATAAAACATCGTCCAATTGGACATCCAGTGCTTAAGAATCATTACACACCAACTACTCCATCCTCCATTACATATGCTAAAAAGATAAAAAAAAATTATATGTATTAAAATATCAAAAGACTTCAAGTGAATTGTTTATGTTAATCAACATTTGCTTAATTTATTCTTTTTGAGTTAGATATATCAAATGGCTTTAAGTATTTTTTTTATTTATTTAATTAATCTTGATTATTTAGTGGTATAATTCATGAATCATAAAAGAGATGGTGGGAGGAGATGTGGGGTGGGATTATGAGAATTAAGGTTGCGTTTGTTTGTGAAAACAAGACAAGAAAGACATAGAATTTAGTGTCCTTGTATTTTATTTGGTGATAAAATAAAACAAATTATGAAAATCTAATTTATTTTCATTCAAAAATTTTGAGAAGAAAAATATAATTATAAAAAATTAACAGAAATAATAAAAGAAAAAATAAGTTGTATCCCTTGTTAGTGTCTCTATGTCCTTCCTGTCATGATAGACACAAAATACACTAATCAGTGCCTTTAGACACAATGTCTCTGTCCATGTCTCTTCTGACAAACACGATTTTGTGTCTCAGTGTCCTATCCCTGTAAACAAGCGCAGGCTAA
The DNA here is from genome assembly GCF_059453495.1 of Arachis ipaensis. NCBI lineage: Eukaryota > Viridiplantae > Streptophyta > Magnoliopsida > Fabales > Fabaceae > Arachis > Arachis ipaensis. The sequence goes on from NC_142436.1 coordinate 26,980,258, forward strand.
TGGATTAGAGAGAAAAGAATTGAAAATTGTGAAAAAATGCATGAGAGAGGAAATTCATAACATAATATTAAGAATATGATAATTATTTCAACCGTTTTTTCTTTTAGGTAATATGAAGGGTCTTTAGCCCAATTTCAACCGTTTTTTTAATTACATTTTTAGTATTACTGATACTTTAAACATCTTAGGATTGCCATAACATTTACACAATTCTATTGGGTGAACAATGAGAGATGCGAGTAACGTAAACAACAGGCCGTTTTAGATTTTCTAACCATCCAATTTCACTTTCACTCTAAACCCACCAGTTTTACCTAATTTCACTTTGACCTAATTACACCCCTTCTAACCTAAATTCTCTTTTCACCGCAGCCAGTCGTCCGTTACCTACCCCAGCACGCAGTCTCCCTCGCCGGCGAGAAAGTTCCCAAATGCCGCCATCTTAAGGAAAAAATATTCGTTTTGCATGGAGAACAAGCATCCCATTCATATCAAGAACAAACATGCCATTTGCATAAAAAATAAACATTTCATTTACCTAAAAAATAAACATTTGCATGTGCGATAGAGGACGAAGTTGGGCAGCTGCTCGCAGGGGCACAATGGAGGTGAGGTGAGCAGAGGCAGTCATCGCGGTGCAATGAGGCTGGGCTGCATGTGGTGGTTGGGGAGGCAGACGAAGCACGGATTGTGGTGGTTTACAAGAGACTGAGAGAACCCCAATCTGTAGATTCAGCGCGACGATGTGGTGGTTTGTGTGCTTCCGCTGTTCCATATTTACTCGGCTACTATTTTTGTAATTGATCACATTCTCAGCTACTATTTTTGGTGGTGAGATCAAGTTTGATTAAACTGAACCCAATTGTCCAAAAACAATTGAACCCAATAAAAAAATCATTGCATTATATTCTACAACCACCTCTACTTAGAATAAGTTCGATCATTCGATGTATGTATACATATCTTTGAAATATAGAGCTACATTTAACACAATACTTAAGTTAAGTATGAATAAAATTGTCATTTCTATTTTTATTTTGATAATATCATTTTCATGTTATATCAGGCAAAAATGCACTGAAAAACATATATAAAAATAATATTATCAAGATAAAAATGACAATATCCACTCCCTAATTAAGATGGAGAATATCAATGTATTGAAATTATAGCATTTTTGTTCAAATATTACTACTGGAATATGGAAGCATGATTTTCAATGCATGAATGATGGAGGGGATAAAGGCTAATGCTTAATATAATGAATGTGTATGTTTTCAAGTTCCAACTTCTGCAATGCTCTGTAAGGCTGGCCTCCATTGACTACCACCACCAACAACAAAATGCTTTCCAAAACCTTTGTTATAGCTGCTGCTGCTGCTGCCATTACTTCCCATTTGGTGAATCTCCTGTTCCACCTGACACACAAATAAAGTTACCAACACATTGTTGGGTTATATAGGCACACACGCCAAGAGGCAAGAGATAACATAAGAAATGACAAATCGTGTTTTGTTCATGATAATATATAGAGTAGTCAGCAGTGATATTACTTTACCAAAGATATCTTTATCTCAAACCTTTCCCATGTCTATTTTCATTAGCACTAGTGTTTGTTCCTTTTTTTTTTTTCTCTTCTATGACGACAGTTTATTAGTCAAAGTTCCTAAATTCTTTTCAGGAATTCAAGTAGCAATGGAGTAATCAGTTCACAATTATTATTGTTTTCCATACTTTTTCTATACGAAATTAGTTCTTAAATAATTTTAAGTTGAATAGCTTAATTTTTAATAAATTTTAATTACCAAATTAAATTAGTTCTTATTCTTTTAATTTTTAGACATATTAATTAATTTTCATATCAAATTTTTGTTAAAAAAATTTAAAAAATCAGCTTCTGTTATTATTTAATAATTAAAGACATTAATTCTTAAAAAAATTTAAAATTTTAAAATTAATTGTTTTATATTGATAAATATCTGATGTGAGACTAATTTGTTTACCGAAATAAAAATTTAAAAACTAATTTAGTAATTAAAATTTGTTAAAAATTAAAATGTACATCTAAAAATTTCTTATGTATTCCAGTTCTAAGAATTGGAACATAATTCTTCCTGAGAGACTTTACCCTTCTTTTCAGAATTTTCATCGAATTTAGATTAAATTAGTCAAATAATCAAATTTAAATAATATTAGGACATATATAACAGGATCCCAAATTGGCCACTTTATTCACTCAAACACAAATAGAAATGATAAGTGGAGGGTGACTCTTCCATGATAGCTTCTACTTGGCCACTTAGACTTAACAAACGGTAAGGTTTGGTGCAACTTGTCTAAAGATGCAATTAAGTTCCATATTATCATATCTGATTTCTTTTATTTATTTATGGTTATGAAAAGATGCAACTTTAGGCTAATTTTTTTTATATTGATTAAATATATATGTAATATATTGTTATTGAAAAATTAGGTGTGTTTTTTTTTATATGGTGTTTTATTCAAATCGGACGGTCCGATTTGTTTGATGAAAAAAATAAATTACAAATCGGAGGGTCCGATTTGCTTAAAGAAAAAATTAAACTCTAAATTGAAAGATCCAATTTATATTTTTTATTTTTTTATTTGTTAAAATAAAAATCGGACGGTTTGATTTTAACATTAAAAATTTTTTTATTTTCGAAATCACGAATCGGACCGTCCGATTTATGTCATCTTATAGTCAAATAAAATACTTCTCTCCTCACACCATATTATTATATACGTTTCTCTCTCCTACACGAAAAATCAAAAGCAGCAACTTTAACCAAAGCATCCATGGTAGGTTCTGATTAGCTTGCCTGCGGTCCTGACGTTCCTTTTGTAATTTGGTAGTACAAGTGGAAACGTGAAGAAACTTAGAAAGCGTTCAAAGGGAACATAACAAAAAAGGACTGTCTCACTATTTCTATAGTGGAAGAACATGCATTGTTCAACGTACTTTTCTCTAATTTTCTCTCTATACTATAGCCAACTAAATCAATATCATATATCTATGACTAAACTTACCTAATATCATCATTAAAAACAAAGGGTTTTAACTAGAAGTAATTTTTTACTATTTGTTTATTTTTTTACAAATAAAAAATTTTTAATTAGTCTTTAACTATCTAAAAAATTAGTCTAAATAATTCTTGATACATTAATATCACTATTTAAAAAGCTACTTAAACTAATTACTTAAATAGTTGGAAATTAACTAAAAAATTTTAAATTATAGAAGAATTTTTTATCGTTCAAACAAATTATCAGGACTATAAAAGACATTTACTATTTTTAATGCGGATCATTTTCACCATAAAATTGAATATCATAGCACAAACTTCTAATAGTGTCAAACAAACAATCATTAAATGTATATTCACAGGTGTCCCATAAACAGAATTTATTTTATTATCAAATTATATATATATATATATATATATATATATATATATATATATATATATATATATATATATATATATGTTGAATTCTATGATACTTTTGTTTTGATATCTAAATTACTTAACTTATCTTTTAAAATAAAAAATAAAATATTTAAAATAAAAATAAATTATTTAAAATTTATTAAATATTATATATTTATCTATTTTTTAAATAATTTAGGCACAATATTAAAGGTACCCTAATATTCACCTGTATATTTTTATTTTGCCTTCTGTCAATTTTTTTAGATTCGCTGTGTATCTCTGCCGTATTAAAAGTGGTGGAAATTCATAAGCATGGGCATCATGCATCAAGCAAAATGCCAAATAGTAACGCCACCTGATGAACTAAACTCTTCCCCAAAAAAAAATGCTTTAGGCGAAAATTACAACAAATCGCAAAATCCACCTTGAGGTTCTCACTTAAATCATTAATGAATAATATCAAATTATTGCAACGCAGAAAACAAGATTTTGTGTGGTTTGATAAATACTTGTTGTTTTTATTATTTTGCATTTTCTGAAAAAAGATGAAAATAATAAAATTTTATTTAATTTTTATATTTTATTTTCACTTTTTATTTATAAAATTTAAAAATAGAAACAAAATATTAAAATTAAAAACAAATCAAATAGAACTTTTTTTTATATATTGAATTATGAATGGTAAATTCTTTAAAAATGACTTAAATTATGTGTTATATATTATTGTGAATTTTTACAAAAGGTAAGTGACATTTTATCTTTTTATAATTAAAATAATATTTTGTTTACAAAACGTCAATCATGTTATTGATATTTTGTTTTTTAATAATTAAATAAATATTTTTTTATAAAACATTTTTGTCTTTTGATAATTTTAATTTTTTTTTTTTTACAAAACATCAACACTATTATTATTAAAATGATCAAATATTTTTATAATCTATACTAAAATTATCCATATGTAAAAATTTTAGCCAGCAAAATAACCAAGGGTTTCTATGAATTAACCCATGCAAAAAGATAAGGAGTAAAGATTACCATTTTATTTTTATTTTTGTGTCTAATAAACAAATAGAGGCAAATATACACACACCTTCTATTTCCCCCTTTTTCTCCCTGTTTATCTATATTCGTTATTTCAAATCAAATATAATATAATAATTTAGACAAAGAAAAGTGGAGAGCGAGCAAAGACATAACAAATCTTGGTAGTGACCACGGCATTTGATAATAAATTTGCAACAAAAATTGTAATAAATTTCTGGGAAAAAAATTTGAAGGCAAAATTTACAAATATTTTGCTGTATTATACCTTGATGAAAAAGGCGTAAATTGTTTCAACATATTGCATTGTAATAGAAATTAAATTAGCATGCAAGTTAATAATTATTTACCTTAATGGAATTGAAATCAGAATTTGAAGCAGTAGGATTTGGGCCCTTGTGCTTCATCTGAACCCCATTTCCACTTCTCTCGAGCAGTTTCCCAAGCTTACCGCATTTTTTCGAAGCAAACTCCTTCAACACATCTACACATACAGCACCCACCAAGCTATAATTGAAGAAAAATTGTACTTGTAGAAAAAAATTTTCTTTTACAATATTTTGTCTACTAGCGCCAAAAGTATACTTGCTATGAAGTTATCAAATTTAAAAGGAGGAAAGGCCGAAAGGATGTTAATTTTCTAATAATGTCTATTAAAATATTTTTTGAAATTTACTTTTTAAATCTTTTTGAAACATTGTCTTGTCACATTTGATGTGTGTTAAAATGGAGTACAATGTTTCCAACATAGTATGATAAATTTTTTTATACATTTATATGTTAAATTAAATATTTTAATTTAAATATGTAATGTTATTTAAAATTGTATCATCACAAAAACTATATTATAAAATATATGATCAATTAGAATAATAAATTATTTTTATAAAGTGATTCATATAAAACTTATCAATATATGACCAAAATATGCTGATACACAGCAATATTGATTTAATAAGGAAGTAAAACCAAAATGATAATTTATTCTAAAATCTATTTGAAAAAATAAAACAAAGAAATCGATGTCTGTTTGGTATTAATTGGTGGTAAAAAGAAGGGTAAAAAATTATTAGAATCGAACCCAATTTTGGATATACATACAAAAGTAGTCCTCACTTTTGATAACAATAAAAATATTTTTATAATATTATAAAATTTGATAAAAAATAATAAAAAATAATTTTTTATTATAAATATCAAATAACTTATGTATTTTATACAAAATTTTATAAAAACATTTGGATAATTATTTTAAAAATACGTAAAAAATTAGATAAAAATTTAACCTTTAAATTTTTTTTAATTTTTTTTAAATATTTTTTGTCATTGATAACAAAATTATAAAAAATTATAAAAATAAAACTATTTTATTTTTTTAATGATTCTTAATAAAATGTATCAAATTTAATTTTTAAGTTTTTTTTTGAGAATATATATTTAAGATTAGATATTTTTATTAAATTTTAAAATATTTTTAAAATAATTTTGTCGTTAATTAAAATAGAGACATTTTTGTGAGCGTTGTGATAACTGATGCAAATTGGTGATTTACTCTCTAAAAGAAATGAAAGGAAGAAAATTGGTGATAACACGAACCTTCAAAAGTGATCAAACGATAAACCTGGCCAAGAAGCAAAGTGTCATCAGGTCTTAGAAGCTTGAACTGCTTGAATGGCGTTCCGTTTTGAGAGTTGAGATTGGGGGAAGACACAACAAGCGCAACATAATGGCCAGGATTGGAATTCATAACGTCCTTAGCGTTAATCGACGAATAAAGCTTCTCAACTTTGTTCCCCGCCGGGTGCTGAATGACCACCGTTGCAACCTCCGCAGCTTGGCAATTCCCCATTCTTATTTTCAAAAGAGAGAAGAGAAGACTCTGTGTGTTGGTGGATGTGAGCAACACTACTCAGGAATTTGTATGTATTTATTAATTTAATAAGTTGTTGGTGTGTATGGTCAAGGTGATGATGTGGTGGATGGGTAATGATAATAGCGTAACGTGCTATGGAAATTACAGTAACAGTGGTGACAATTTGTGGGAAACAGGGCAAGACATGGCATATGAGAAAGGGACTAGAACAGACTAGAGAGACTCAGTGGTCATCAGGACTCAGGAGCATGTTGTTATTTGTGAATGAGATCAGAGGGGGACAATTTATTTATATATAAATCAATTTATATTTACTGTATATAAAAAAATTTTAAGTTAATAAATTGAATATTTTGATTTTTAATAAATTTTTATTTACCAACATTTTTAAAAATTATTTGTCAGTTGGATTGATTTTGCTTTGTTATTTTCAATCAAATTTTTAATATGTATTAGACAAATAAAATTTTAACAAATTTTATTATAAGACAATTAAATATAAAAGAATTATTACTATAAGACGAATTAGCCTTCTTTCAAATGGACAAAGAAAATAATTTGAGAGTAATTTTTTATGACTTATAAAGAATAAAAATTTATTGACTACCAAAATATTTGATTTAGAATTTCTTGGGGTCATTTTGGATGCATGTTTATTCAAAATTTTATTATATTATATTAAAAATTTAATTTTAAAGCATTGACAATATAAAATATTTAATATTTTACATAATTATTTAATTGTATCTATTTTTTATTATTATTAATACAGTCAATGTAAAATTAATTTTTATTAATTTGATATTATATGATTAAATATATATATAAAAATATTTTATATTGATATTGTATTAAAATTAAATTATTACAAAAAAATTATTGTATTATTATAATAAATTTTATTATTTTGGTGTGAACTTTTTTTTCAATAATCTAGTAGTTTACTGTTTTATTAAAAAATATATAAAATAATGTATATAAATATATAAAAATATATAACAATTAATTATACAGATAATTTTAGATTTCATAGCATTTATAGAGTTCGTTATGGAAATGCAAAATTTTGGTTTTGCCGTCTCTACACTTTAAGAAAGTTAATTATTAGAAGAGTGTGGTGCAATTTGATGGGTTGGGTGGGGGATACTTGTACAGCTGTTACTCTCCAATAAGGCAATAACTATCTTCGCTTGTTGCAAATTTAACTGCTTATAATTTGCGCTTTAACTGGTAAAAATAATTAAGCAGTGAAATCCTGCCATTGACATTATCTTTAACTTTGATTTAAAAAATATTTATTCTGAATTTCTAATAGAATATTATATTGAGTTTGTTGTATATAAACATTTTGAGTTTGAAAAGTAAAAATTTATTTAAAGGTCAAATGGAATAAATAATTAAATTTTTAGTAATACGAGGAGTTTATCATTAGATTTTATAACACACACGTAAAGAGTTTGATAGGCTAATTATATGTTATAGTCAATGTTTTGCGTTCTGAAATTAGATGTTTTAGAGTAAGTTAGTAAATTAATAAAGTAAAGACTAAAGAGTAATTAATTATTATTGATTTTATAATTTTTATAAAATATGTATTTAATTATTTTAATTTAAAAGTAACTAATTTTTTTATTTAATTTTATCCATTTTTTATTTTAGAGAATCTTGATTCGATGATTAGATATTGAGATGAGATGAAATTTTAAGTGCAATTAGAAAGTATTTTAGTCAAATTGAATTTCTTGCTTTCTAAAAGGCTTGTATAGAAATCTTTTATTTTAAAAGATTAACAACTAAACAAATGAAAATGAAGTTCTGCCAATTAATATTTAGGATTAGGCGCACCAATTATCTTTATTAAAGGAATTATGCTAAGTGACATGAGATCCGTATATCACGCGAATTTGGAAACGAATTAAAGTGATTATTGAACTCATTTATTTGCTGAGTGACATGAGATCCGAATATCACACGAATTTGTTCAATATAATTGAGAGAAGTATTTTTTATTAGAATCAGAAACAATTAAACTATTTAGACATGACAAATATATAAATATTTTATCGTATAAACTTAAAATTATGGTCGAGTTAAAAACTACTTTTCATAGCATAATACGTATTTTTTTTAAATTAAAAGGTATAATTATTTTTAAAAAATGTTAGCAAGCTAATACTTTCCTTTAGGCTATTTCTTAAACTAAAAGTGTAGACTTCTAGTATTCTCTATTATTTTGTTATATATTTAGTTGTTAGTATAAAATAAATAATTACGTAAGATTTTAAAGAAAGTACAAACTATGTTATCTGTTTAGTCACCAAAAAAAAAAAACTATGTTATCTGTTTAATCATATTTTGTTTATATATGTATAAACTTGTGTCTGTACGCTTTAGTACCACTTTATAGCGTTAGGATTTTATTTTTTTAAAATTGGTATTGTTTCGGTGTCATGTGGTTTATTGTTTGAAACTTTTTTTTTTGTAGAGAGAACATAGACAAAGTGAGACGGTGAATTCGAGTTATAATTCAGTTGGAGTGTTCTTCATCGAAAGCACTTCACAGGTTATGATAGGAGTTGAACCAAAAAAAGGTGTGATAGTAACTAAAAAATTCTGACACTTGGAAGGGTATAATAATTCTATCAACATAAACCGATTTTCTTTTTTTTTTTGTGACTTAACATAAACCGATTGAGAACATATTATATGACTCTTCTTATTGAGATATAAAAAAATATTATTTATAGATAAAAGATTGATAAATGACGTTATGAATGTTTGGTCATTAAGTCATTAACGATGATAATTAACTTCGTCGATTACAAATTTGTAATAAATTAAACGAGTAAATAATTATTTTTTATCATAAAAAATTTAGACGCTAACAAATTTAACCACAAAAAATTAAAACTGATGTTGTATCCATGAAAGATAAGTTTTTATTAACAAAACTACCCAAATTCTAAAAACTATACAAAATTTTCAATTTACACTTTATAATTTAACTAAACCTAATCTAACCCTAAGTCCTAATTACAATTTAATTCTCTTCCATTTTCAATGTACAATCTTTCAATGAAGAAAACTACCAGTATTCAACCCAATCCATTTTTTTCCATCATATACCATCTCTTCCAACCATGCATTACAAAGTTGTGATCTTTGTACCTCTTAAAACCTCGAATGCCATATCCGTGAACATGGCGTCACTATCCATCCACCATAGAAACTCGACCTTAGGGTGCAACAAGAGCAGCTTTCAAATCAACGGAAGCTTGGCCCAAAACCCTGCCAATTCTGCATCAAATAGCACCATATTGTAGAAGATTTCGATCCGGTGGAGCCTGTAATAATCAATTTTGTTCTTAATAGATTTCAGAAGGTAGTAGTCACCGATGAGATTCTTGCACGGTTTTGGAGACAAATTGTTACGAGAAGGACGCGGGACTTATCCAGAGCGATGAAATTTGGGAAATTAGGATTTTGTTGGAGCTACCTTTTGCACCATGCCCAGAGGAAGCGAGACAGGATGGCTCATGTGATTCTCGGCGGGAACGGTTGTCTTTGTGGTTTTCTTGATGTGTTCTGTGGTGGCTATGAGGAGGAAAAGGAGAAGCAGTGACGGAAGAGAGAACAAGAATAAAGTAGCTATCAAGTTATGATACATAGGTCAGATGCGACATCGATAGTGGACATAGCAGCAAGCCGATAGCGATGTAGGTGGAGCAAGAAAGAGAACTAGAGGCGAGTGAGGTGGTGTTAGGAGAAGAAGAGAGGGTTAGTGTTCTCTATGGCCAAACTTCATATATTTGTCTCAGTTTGTTATACGGACCATTGGTGGCTATGGATTGCGGATGTTCGAAACAAAAAATTTCATATTCTTGACCTATATCATAAAAAATCTCTTTCTGATGCCTCATTCTAATGTTAAAAAACAAATTAATAAATTTGTTGTAAGTTGTTTATGTGACATTTTTTTATTTTCTGTATAAATTTTTATGTTTCTGTGTGTTGTTATCATTATATAAATTCGATGCACTTTGGTTTGAAATAAAGTGCACTAATACTTGTTTGGATGACGTTATCATTTATTCATTTCGGTGCAATTAGATGTTAAATATAGGTTTTCTTTTTTTTTTTTTTTAAAAGAAAGGAGCTCAACACACTAAGGTGGAGCATTTAGTATCAAACATCACAACTAGACAGGCAACACCCAAAAAGTATTAGGAACCAAAGAAAAGAATTCCGCGTGTCATCTCCGGCATAGCCATCAACAAAACTAGGACTGGGCACCTCTCCACTCGTCACAGCTAAGCACGCATGGTCATGTGGATGATGTCTTCTATGCTCTGCTTTGGTTCTGGAATATCCTCCTATTCCTTTCCAACCAAATATGCCAAATGATTGCACAGAAGCACCTCGTATGCTGCTTCCGATCCTCTTTTCTAGGCGGCTCATCTGTCTAACTTAGGAAAGGGTCCTTCATCGACCCCGGAACAGACCAAGGTCGTCCAAACAAGGATAACCATGCACTCCATACCTGCCAAGCAAAATCACAGTCAAGGAACAAGTGATGGACCTACTCAGCATCCTTAGAACATAAAACACAACTCTTATCATCCTGGATAATAATCCCGAACCGACTAAGCCGCTCCTTGGTGTTCACCCTGCCTACCAGGACAAACCAAGCAAACAACTCCACTCTTGGTGGAACCAAACCTTTCCAGATGGACTTCGTGAAACTGTAGCTGGTTACATCTTCTGTCAGCATTCCTTCTTGTAGCACCTGCACAAAGGAGTTAGTCGAAAAAATACCAAGTCTATCATATTTCCATACAACTCTATCCTCCCTATTATTCGCTAACTTGACCGGTCTCAACACCTCATGTAGCTGACTCAGGAGGTCCAATTCCCACTGAAAAAGCTCTCGTCTCCATTGAAAGTTCCAAACCCACTCTAATCCATCCCAAAACCCACAATTCCCTACAGCCGAACCACATTGGTTTGAAACAGAGAAGAGCTTGGGAAACCGATCTTTCAAGGAACCACTTTGTAACCAAATATCCTCCCAAAACCGAGTTCGTCGTTCATCACCAAGCTCCATAGCCAGGCCTGTAATCATCTTATCCCTTATATGTTGCTCCTTAATTTGTAAATGGCAAATATCCTTCCATGGGCCTCCTCTTGAAGGCAGCACTTGAGTGGACAGTAACTCATTCGGCCTTAAGTCATTACAGGAGCAGACCACCTTCTTCCACAACGGACACTCTTTCTTAGCAAAGCACCACCACCACTTAAACAACAGTGCAGTGTTTCTAATCATTGCATCTCCAATCCCCAACCCTCCTAGCTTCTTAGGGGCTTGCACCAACTCCCATCTCACCAAAGCCATACCGTTCCTCCCATCCTCCTTACTCCATAGAAATCTTCTCTGTAAAGAAATTAATTTCTTAGCAACTTTCTGTGGCATCTTATATATGCTCAAATAATACACTGGCAAGCTGTTCAAGACTGATTTGATGAGTACCAGCTTTTCCGCTTTGCTTAGCACCTTGGCTTTCCAAAGACTTAGTTTATCTTCCACCTTATCGATGATAGGCTTCCAGGTCTTAACCAGCCTAAGATTAGCTCCTAAGGGGACTCTAAGGTATTTAACAGGGAGAGTATCTTCCTTATAACCTCACAGCCTACACATAATTTGTATCCACTGTTCTTCATAATTGATTGGAATCAAACTGGACTTTTCGAAGTTGATACTGAGCCCTGACATCAACTCAAACCATCACAGCAGCCGCTTGTAATTCTTCATAGTCTCATCTTCTGGTGGGCAAAACAGAATAGTATCATCAGCAAATTGGAGGTGTGATAGCTCCACCCGGTCTCGCCCAACTACCAAAGGAGAAATACGTCCGTTCCTGACTGCCTCACCCACCATTCGATGCAGAACGTCCACAACCAGCACAAACAAGAATGGAGATAGCGGGTCACCTTGCCTCAAGCCCCTTTGCATTTTAACAGGTTTTGATGGCGAGCCATTAATTAAGATCGACATAGAAGCTGTAGTCACACATTCCATAACCTACGCCCGCCACCTGTGTCCAAACCCCATATTTTGTAGCACAATATCAACGAAGCTCCACCTGACTCTGTCATATACTTTTTGAAAATCTAGCTTGATAATGGCTGCCTCTTTTTTCCTCCTTTTAAGCCAGTGCATTGTTTCACACGCTATGAGGGCCCCATCATGAATTTTCATGCCCTTCATAAAAGCACTCTGAGTCTCCCCTACCAATCCTGGCATCACTACTCTCATCCTCCTAACTAAATCTTTCGAAATAACCTTGTAACACAGCCAACCATACTAATAGGTCTGAGGTCTTTAATCTCCTTCGCACCAAGAAACTTAGGAGCCAGCGCAACCCATGTAAGATTGGAGCCTGTCGGTAGCCTCGACGTTTGAAAGAATCCCATCACAGCTGCCGTAAATTCAGCCCCAATCTCATCCCAGCACCTCTTAATGAAATTCATGTTGTACCCATCACAGCCAGGCGCCTTTGATGACTCACAATCCCACACTGCCTCTCTAATTTCCTCAGCCGATGGCATTACCTCTAAAGTCATAGATTCTTCCTCATCAATCCTCTCCACCAAACCATCTCTGAACCCCAACAAAGGAGAATCCTCCAGGTAATACAGATCCTTATAAAAGTCTCTAATACCTATTTTAATTCTAGCTTGGTTCCTTACCAGTCTGCCATTCACTATCAGGGCATCAATCCGATTATTCCTCCTTCTTGCCGATGTTATATTGTGGAAGTACCTTGTGTTCCTGTCCATTTCATTTGCTTGTCGAGATCGAGACATTTGCTTCCAGTGAATTTCTTTTCTTGCGTACCACTTCTCACAGCAAGTAACCAACGCCTTCCTTCTAGCCTCAATAGTTCCATCATGCACTCCATTACTTACCAAATCATCAACCTTTTTGATCTCTTCCTCCAACTTCAAGATCTTCTGGTCCATCTCACTAAAGTTGGTCTTATGCTATCTTCCCAAAGGACCCATTAACACCTTCAATTTATCTGTGAACAGCATCTCCCCTAGACTTCTCCATTCCTCCTTAACCATACTAAGAAAGCCTTCATGGGTAAACCACGAATCAAGACTTCGAAAAGGCCTAGGACCACTCCGCATCATTTTATCTTCCACAATAATAGGACAGTGATCTGACAGACCCCTAGGACTGCCTCTCAAACGAGTCTTGGGAAACGCCTCTAGCCATTCTATACTAACCATAGCTCTATCAATATGACTGCAAGAGCGGCCTCGGAACCACGTAAACTTGCGATCTGTAAGCGGCAGATCCACTAAGTGCATGTCTTGAATCCAAATCTTGAATTCTTCAGCAGACAGAGGTAGACTAACAGTGCCTTTCCGTTCCTTTACATTCACTATCTCATTGAAGTCCCCCATGAAATAGCAAGGGACCTGACACAGCCCAGCAATGTAACTTAACTCCTCCCACACACGACTCTTCTTCTCCCTACTATGTGCACCATAGACCAAGAAAAAAGCACAGTTGAAATTGTTTTTTAACAAGACACCTTCCACACATAACCACCTTTTCCCCTTATAGCAGTTATTCATTGTAAAAAATATTTCATCCCAAATCATCAAGAGACCATCGGAAGCATCATCCGACCCTACATATTCCCATCCAGCCCCAACATACCCCCACAGCTTTCCAACGTCAAGTCTCGTCACAATCTGTCTTTTAGTCTCAATCAAACATAGCATACTCAATTTATGTTTATTTTTTAAATCCTTCACCATTCTCATTTTTCCGTCACCCCGTAACCCCCTAACATTCCAAGAACTAAAAGTCATTTAGAACTATTAGTACACACCTGTTTTTTATTTTTGGGTCTGCACCATCTTATCTTTGCCTTTTGTTTTGCCAATTTCCTCCTCTGTGCTATTTCTTCATTCCGTGCCTGGAGAATTGCCATTATGTCGTCTTTCTCATTGTACAGCACAGCACCTGATTCCTTTGCCAGCTTCCAGGTCAGTTTATTTTCCAGCATCTGGTCCTCTAAGCACTGAGAGTCACTGACAATGTCCTCTTTATCAAAGTCCCCCTGCCCCGGTCTGGGACCTCCACAACTTTCCTCAGCCCATCCAACAGCCCTACTATCTCCATTATGGCCTAGAGCGTTCCCTTGTCTAGTCTCCAGCCCAACATCGTTGTCATCCTGTTCCCCAAATACTGTTGTCGCACCACTCTCCAGGGCCAGAATCGGCTGCAGCTCCCTCTCCACCACATCCTCATGCCCGTCTCCAATCACCCATACTTTCACCACCCTCTGATCCTCATCGCTAATCACATCGTTGTCCACATCCCGACCTGGTGAGGCGGCTTCCCCATTGACAGTGCCAGCCCCGTCATGCTTCCCATTGCCAGCGTCCCCAACAGTTCGGGTATGGCCTTCTTCACCACCGCACAGGCGCCATTCCCGATTCCCAGCCTTACCGTCTCTGTTGCCGGGTTCAGCGACCCCTTCAATGGAGCTCGCCCCAATCAGGTCTCAATGCTGCTGTGCAAGAGACAGAGGAAGCTTCAGACTCCCCTCCCAAACCGGGTCGTGCCCATCAAGCAAGGGGAAGCAGCCCAAAGTGGGTCCAGCATCTCTCTCCAAGCCTTTTTTCTTTCTTGGCCCAACCCTTAGGACAGCCTTGTTTTTTTGTTTTACTTTCTTAGTAGCCCTTTTCATCCCAGCAGCCCCTTCAGCCCATTGCCCCAAACACGGTAGTCACAAGTAACAGTTCTGTTTGAGTCAGCCTCATAGCTCGCACTGTAATCACTTATACAATTAATGATTCCTTGATTGATGCTATTAACGTAATGATACGTTCCTAGTTTTCTGCATTTGTGATCGGTATTGCATTTAATCCATTCATTCAAAATATTATCAGAAATTACCAATCTGTCCCTATCCTCATCCTCTCCCCGTCGCACCACCATCACCAACCCTTCATCTTGGCCTGCCGCCTCAGAAGGGCCTGGCTACCTTCTCAGCCATGTATCCGTTACTGAACTCCGCTTTGTTATATCATGGTTCAAGATCTCACAGTTCGCTCTTTCGTTATCAAAAGGAAGCCCCTTACACTGCATGTTACACGCTCCATGACCAACTTCCTTGACCAAGACGTCATATCCCCCCGAACCAACTGTGATATGAATCCTCTCTTGAATCACATCCATGACACATGTATCAATCTGCACTCGACCTATCGTGAACGTGCTGCACAATTCTGTCTCCCGAGCACACCCAACAACTGCTCCCACTGACCTCCTATCATTTTAAAGGTGTCGACAGACCAGGCGGATAACGGAATACCGAAGCATTCCAGCCAAACTCTACGGGTTTCACTGCGCTCCAATTCCTTCCACTTCCATACTCTGTGGAAAGCTTGTAAAAGGCTATTCAACTTAAAAGTGTATGTCTCGTCCACATGCACAACACTGTCAAAAGTCAGCAATGCCTTACAAGCAACAGAAGGAAGAGAAATTGAAGCCATTTCCCTCAAAGAGATTAAATCAATAGGCTTCGTCGTCACCCCTACTAGACTTCTCTGCAACCATTCTAAGTTTTCTGGCGCCATTACCGCTTCCACTTTCTTTATCTCGCCATTCCCAGCCATGCTCTTCATGGTTTCCTTTGTCTGTAATTCACGTGCAGGCAACAATAAGCAATCATCTTCTATATCCCCGCGTGGCTTCGGATTTTGTTGGTTTAGCCTAGCATCTCCTCTTTGTTCCTTTCCCCTGTCTATGGCTCCAATCATTCTTCTGAATTTTGCCTCTTGCACCAAGATAACCTTCCCTCTTAGTCTCATACGATTCATTTTCGCTATAGCTTTCAAAGCCCTTCCTTTCGTCGTGTACCGTATGAACGCAAACAGGTAGATGTCACCATTTTTATTTTTTTGGGATAAATAGATATCATTGATGCGCCCAGTCCAGTTGAACAACTGGAACAACTCTCGCTTGGAAATGTCCTCTAGGAGATGATCCACAAAAACAGAGAAAGACTCGTGTTCTAAACGTCGATACTCTTCTCTGTTCCAAACCCTAGAGATAGAATCACGTCCATAGAGCTTGATGATTTCACAAATGATTGTGTTTGCCAGAGTAAAACCTTTGATAGATAATGATGAGGACATCAAAACACCATACATTAACATAAGTAGGTAGCAAACAAGGTATCAATCTTTTTATTTAATAAAGTTTACTGTGTTTTCTATTACTATCCTATTTTAATGTGTTATTTCATTTTTATTTTTAGCTAAAATTGTGCAATATATGTGATAAAATAACTGGAGATAATTGATCTCAAAAAGATAAAAAGAAAAATAGGCATGAAAGAATTAAAAATAGGTAATTATTATTAAAAATAGATAATTCTCTATTACTAAATTAACAAAGTTTAATAAATAAATTTCTTTAAACTGTACGAACAAGTTGATCATTTCAGACTTGAATATGCTTCACTCATTCTCTTTGACGAAATTAATCAACTAAGAGGTAAAGTCATTGAAGAATTTGAAGTCATCAGACTCTCCAAGCCATCTGTTGTATTATCAAGTCCTTATTATAGGTTTACATAAGGGGACATAGAAAGTCAATAGATTGTGTAATGTAAACTGTTAACAATTTCTCTTTAATATTATTTTGAATTGTGGGTACAGTTTTGTTGAAACAAACAATTCTTTGGTAAATATTCATTCCAAAACTTTTGATAAAATCCAAATCTTTTGTCTGTGCTATATTGAAGTCACATTAATCTGAATGAATCTAGGTTCACTTTTATTATATTCAATATACTGAAGAAAAATTATCTGCATTGAAGTTTATATAGGATTACACCTCAAACTATTAATCATCAAATGATTGTAGAATGTAAGACCCAAAAAAATTATAAAAGGATTAATTGAAAAATTAATCATTAAGTTAAAATAGTTAAAACACGTCTGGATGGAGTCGAAAGGAATTTGAAAATTTAATTATGATAATTCGATTCAGTGAATTTTTTCGAGTGGGATAATGTAATTTTATGCGAAAAATATGTAAAAATGCATGTCAGTAATTTAACTGGCAGTACCGGCTTAAATTTATCTGGTACTGCGAGTGAGAAAATTAATTATGAGTAAAAAGAACTAAGAAATCAAAATTTTATTATTGGAGAAATGAAAATAATTAAAACACGAATTAAAGCATTAATATTAAAAATTTTGGCCCAAAGTTGGGCCAACGGGTTAAACCGTGTGAATTGGGCCAAAGTTAGCCCAAGCCCACATATATAACCCCTTTCACTTGAGCCAATTCAGCACAATTACACTTGAAAGAGAGGGGAGGCACGGTGAAGAGAAGAAGAGAGTAACCAAAACCTAGAGTACTATTCACCTTCTTTTTGTTTCGCTTGTAACTTTTGATTCGAAGCTTTGATTGACGAGCCGTTTGTGGTCACGTGTCGCTCTCCTCATCCTCTTTGATTCTATCTAAGTATTGCGGTAAGAAAATCTAAGATTTTTGCCCATTTTTTTATTATGATAATTCACATTTTTCATTTTGAGGGTATTGAGTTATTGTGATTTTGGTTGTTTAGGGGTGTTTTAGCATCGATTCCAAGTGGATTCCATCCATATTTCATGTGGATTAAGGTAAAGAAGTGATGAGCGGATATTTTATACGCTATTTGCCATCATTTTCATATAGTTTTTAGTATGTTTTGTTTAAGTTTTATTAAGTTTTCATAGGTTTTAGTGTAAACTTCATATTTTTGGATTCTACTTTGAGTTTGTGTGTTTTTATGCAATTTGAGGTATTTTCTGCTAAAATTAAAGAGCTGGAGCAAAAGTCTGATTCAAAGAGCAATAGCTCTTTAAACCAAAAGGCAAGAGCAAAAAGCCAATAACCCTTTAAACCAAAAGGCAAGGATAAAATGATCCAAAGATCCTAAGAGTGTGCTTAAGAATTTTGGACACCTATATCTAGGGATTCTAGTAAAGCTGAATCACAATCCGAAAGGGTTCACCCAATTAAAGTGTCTGTGGCACTTATGTATCTGGTGGTAATACTAGAAAACAAAGTTCTTAGGGTCACGGCCAAGACTCTAAAAGTTGTGTTCAAGAATAAAAAAGAACTAATCTAGGAGAATTAAAAATATCATCTGGATTCTAAGTTCCTAAAGATGCCAACCATTGTGAGTTTCAAACGATAGTGAGATGTCAAAACTATTCAGAAGCAAAAAGCTACTAAGTCTTGTTGATTTAATTGAAACTGAGCTTCATTGGAAACTCTGAGATTTATTGTATCTTACTCTTCTTTTTATCCTACTTTATTTTTAGTTTCTTAGGGAGAAGCAACAGTTTAAGTTTGGTGTTGTGATGAGCGGATATTTTATACGCTTTTTGCCATCATTTTCATATAGTTTTTAGTTTGTTTTGTTTAAGTTTTATTAAGTTTTCATATATTTTAGTGTAAAATTCACATTTTTGGATTCTACTTTGAGTTTTTGTGTTTTTATGCAATTTCAGGTATTTTCTGGCTGAAATAGAGGAGCTGGAGCAAAAGTTTGATTCAGAGACAGAAAAAGCACTGTAGATGTTGTCTGGATCTGACCTCCTTGCACTCGAAAGAGATTTTCTGGAGCTACAGAAGTCCAAATGGAGCGTGCTCAACGGCTATGAAAATTTTACTTCCAGAGCTTTCCATCAATGTATAATAGTCCATACTTTGCTTTATAATTGAAGGCCTAAAACTGGCGTCCAACGCCAACCTCCTGCCCCAGTCCAGGTGTCTAGCGCCCACAAGGAGGAGACCAGCATCCAAACGCCCAAAGAGGACCCCCTAGCCAGCCTTCAATGCTCTAGAAGCCTCCTAGCACGTGGATCTCATCAAAACTCAGCCCAAACACTCACCAAGTGGGTCCCAGAAGTGGATTTTAACACTAAAAGACTTTTTACCCTTTCTTATGTAATCCTTAGTCATTAGCTTAGTATTTAAAGAACTCTTACGTGATCTTCCAAGGGGGATCTGCCATATTTTATTTTTCACATTGTATTTTCTATCAGTATGAGTTTCTAAACCTCCTAGGTTGAGGGGAGGAGCCCTGCTGAGTTTTATGGATTAATAAAAGTATTACTATTTCTCTTCAATCCGTGCTTGATTCAATTCTAAGATGTATCTTCGTTCTTCAACTTGATGAATGGGATGACCTGTGACAATCATCTTCATTCTTCATACTAAGACCGCGTGCCTGACAACCACCCGTGTTCTTGTTGGGTTCATGTGAATACGTAACCGGAAAGCATCGAACCACCAGCTTGATTATACATCTCTTAGACGGCTAATCCACGACTTCGTTGGGGACTTCTCGAGACACTAGTTCAGCCGAGGTATGAGGAGATTAGGGTCTCTGTGGTAGAGGCTAGAACCCAAAGGTGCAGCATTCTCTGATGCAAAAGATCTGACCTTGTCTGTGGCATTTTGAGTAGGATCATTAAGGAGAATAGACTGTAGGAGCTTCACCCTCAATCAGAATGGATCCACACTAACCCTGGGGTTCAGATCTGGAGGAGCATTGGTGACTTCTCAACCGGCGACAATCACATATAGCCTGCCATTGAAGAATTCATTCACAATTGAAGAAGACAGTAAGACCAGAGTTAATCTAGAAGGACAAAGCATCTCCAAGCCTTAACAATCTTCTTATCATTGTAAACAGGTCAACCTAGTTCAGATCTCATTATTCCTTTTATGCAATTAAATAACATACCAACATCTCCTACTCACCTGACTAAGATCTACAAGATAACCATAGCTTGCTTCAAACCACAATCCTCGTGGGATCGATCCTGACTCACTCAGGTATTACTTGGACGTCCTAGTGCACTTGCTGGTTCAGTTGTATGAAGTGTGAGATTCGTGCACCAAGAAGCTTAACTCCTTTTATTATTCCCAATTTTATGTATGAACCCTAGTTTGAATGTTGAGA
Organism: Arachis ipaensis; assembly: GCF_059453495.1. Classification (NCBI taxonomy): domain Eukaryota; kingdom Viridiplantae; phylum Streptophyta; class Magnoliopsida; order Fabales; family Fabaceae; genus Arachis; species Arachis ipaensis. The sequence continues at coordinate 27,000,681 of NC_142436.1, forward strand.
TATATGGTTTTGACTAGATTATATGGAATAGAGATTGGTTGGGATGAATTTGGTGTGAAGCAGAACTTAATTGGCAAATTTGAGCACTGAAATTTGAGTGGCGGGCCTTAGAGATTGAGCGAGGAAAAATGCTTCAAGGGTTAAATCGCCGACATTCAGATACGGGTTTGGGTTTCGAGTAGGCATTATGTAAAGTTTGTGAATGCCTAGGTTAGTTGTCTCTAGTATATGATTAAATGGTATTGATTGTATTTGTGATTAGTTGGTTGTGGTTGAGAATTGAGGATTTGATTGTTGTTGAGTTTGGAAATGAATTTTGATGAGAATGTGGTATGTTGAATGAGATATAGTGAGTATGATGTACGTTGATGATGTATTATGGCTTACCTTTGAGTCTTGTGAATTTTGGATATGAATGTGGTGTTGTGAAAAATTGGGCCTAAGACCGTAATGGGATGAGGTATCCCTTATGAGATAAGCTATGGTAAGTTGCATAATTGCTACTATTTGATTTGATTGTGATTAATGAATGTTAGTTTGGTTGGATTGAAACTTGTCTAATTTGAGTGTTGAATAGATAGAGAGTGATTAAAGAATTGATAGACATTGGAATTATTGTGTTGGACTTGTTGATAAGGCGTTGAATTGGGAGGAAATAGCGAATGGGTATTGATATGCTTAAAAAATGGGGTTTGGTATTGTTTTGGATTGAGAATTGGTAAAAATGAGTTTTTGACCAATTTCGGTGGACCGTAACTCGGTCCTCGGAGTTAGAAATTCAAAAAAGTTAGAATTTTAAGAAAATATATTCAATAATCTTTCCAACGATTCAGAAATGGTTGAAAAATAAATTTTGTAGAAAAAGTTATGGAAATTTGAAATTTGGGTTGAAAATATAATTTCTGTAGCATATCAGCTTTTTGAAATTTTGATATGCATATGTATGCAGAGACATCGTGCGTACACGAGTATTGGGCACTGCCCAACATCCTCACGTACGCGAACACGACCTCTGTATGTGAAAATGACCATTTTCACATCATGTGTAAACCCCGCTAAAATCGGAAAATAATTAGTCAATAAATCAAATTTTAAATAGGAAAATTAAAAATACAAAACTAGTATCAAAATAGGATAGAGCTCGTCAAAACGAGAATTTTGATACCAATTTCGAAAATTTGGCCCAAAATCGGACCGGAAGGACCGAACCGGTTGAACCGGGGCACAAACCGAGCCCGTGGGTCCAACCGGACCCATAATATAAAGGAAACAGCAGCCTTCTTCTTCCTCATTAGTTGCTGCAATGCCAAAACAGAATTGGAGGAAAGGGAGAGAAGCTCTCAAACCCTAACCCTTTGATCCACCATAACTCCTCCATCCGGGCTCCGATCGCCGCACTGTTCGCGGCCACACGCTCAGCGCGTCACCTTTCTATCCGAACAATTTCACTGGTAAGCCTCCTATTAAGTTCAGAATCCCTATCCCTCTTTCTTTGGTAAACTTGGAAACCTATGGTGAATCTTGTCCAATTTCTATGTTCTAGGTTCAAGTTAGCTTCCGGAACTTGTGGGCTCAAGCTGTTGAGCATATGGGTATGGTAAGAACACCCTAACCCTAGCTCAATCTTGTTTTTGGTAATAGAAAACTGAATTGGAACATATATATGTGTATTAGGTGTAGTTTAAGAGGGTGTTTATGAATTGGACTTGAATTTGGATTACTTGGAGCTTTGTTGGTGACAAGGCTTACTTTGGGGCTATTTGATTGAGCTTGGAGGGGCTGTGATTTTGAGTTGTGAGGCTGCCTTGGGTGAACTAAGTGATCGGCCAAGGTATGGTTCAAGTTTCGCACGTTTAATATTTACGGTGTTGTGAAAACTTAGGTTAGAGGAACCATAGGATAAGTTGAATTGTTTGTTCTATTTAATGATTAGCCTTGTAATGTTGTTGGAATAGATTTGTTGGTGGCTATATATATTGGAATTATGAGGTGTGAAAGTTATTAATGGTGTGCTCTTATATTTATTTATGATGGATTAGGATTGGTGTTTGTTAATAAGGGTGTAGAGTTGTGTTATGGTGGTATTGCATTTGCTGTAACTAATTATGTAATGATCGGAATTGCATGAGACCAAGTCTGGGCTAAACTTGGAAATATAAGGAACTAAACTGGAAAATTTGGGACCTTTTTGTTAAATATACAATTTATGGCAAATTTTTAAAATTAGGTTGTTAAATCTGTCCTGCAGCAGAAAAGGTTAAACAGGACAGCAACTTGTTTGTCTTGCTGCGACTTCTACGAGTTGAGTTTTGGAGCGAAACTAATTTTGTTATAAAATTTGATTAACTTAATTTATTTCTCTAAAACTTCAGAATTTTAAGAGTTAAGGATTGGGAGTTGTGAATTTTTGAATATTGGTGGTCAAAACTGAAAAGAAACAGATTTCAGCAAGCTATGCATCAACTTCCAATACTTGTAACTCTTAGAATTGAATAGCAATTAGGTTGCAACTAAGACACAGTTGTTTCTGGATGAGCTAGGAGTTTCCAAATCAAAATTTAGCTTAATTGGAGTTTTGTAATAAAAGTTATTCAAATTGAAAGGTACTAAGCTTGTTGGTTTCAAAAACAGATTTTGACTCATTTTTACTTAACTTCCAGGTAATGTAACTTCTTTATTAAAAATGATATTAACTCAAAACTAGTTGAGAAAGAAACCTGGATGAGTGAAGTGTAACTACATTAATTTTTAAAGTCATTGGATTTAACTTGAATTTTATATTGAATTTTGAATATCACATGCTGTTGCTGTTTTTCTGGTTTCATGCACTGCAGAACAGTCATTGTTTTTCCTTTATTCCTAAGGCTAGAAAAATCAGAAAATTATGATCTTTGGTTTTTTAGAAATCTTATTTCAAGATGAACGCCTGGACATAAAGTTTGCGCAATTCCGAGTTCATTTGTTATATTAAAAACAGAAAAGGAAATAGAGTGTCGAGGATGTCTTAGTGATAGTCATGGGTTCGAGAAGTTAAAGTTTAACCTTCGTGTGATGTGACTGATTTAATGTTAGAGTTGGGTTGATTTTAAGATTATTCGATAATAAGAAGGTTGAGAAGAGTTTGATAAATAGTTTGGTCAGGACGCAGAAAGTATAATTAAGATGAATTATAAGGGAATGATGATGAAAAATGTGAAAGGGAGGTTGTTTATAAAAGGAGTTAATATGCCATGGCTTGATGAATGATTAAATAATGATTATGATTATGAAATGGCTTATGAATGATGATATCTGAGATACGAGTTTCCCTGGGTAAAAACCGTGGCTCGCCACCACGTGTTCCAGGTTGATTCTCGATACTCTGTTAACCCTACGTCGTAAGGGTGACCGGGCACGTATAAATTCCCGGGTATGGATAACCCCATTGAGTGATTTATATGATGATTGAATGTGAACTCTATGCATAGACTCTTGGGGATGCGCGACGGGGGACAGTCTAAGGTTTTCGGACTTGTCGGGTTGGCTGGATAACCGACAGATGGGCCCCATCAGCCATAGGACAGGCATGCATCATATGCATTTGTTTGTATTGATTGCTATGCATTTCTTGGGTATGCCTAATTGATATATATATATATTACCTGCTATTTGTTATACTTGCTATTTGTACTATTTGATCATTACTTGTGCGTGAACTTGTTTGGTTGCTTGTTTCTGTTGTATTCTGAATGATGAAAGGATGGAGGAAAAGGAGAAATGGTTTGGTGTTAGATTAGGATTGAAATTGAGTAAATTAGGTAGATTTAGAATACCTACCCCTGTTATAGCTTCTGTTTGGTAATTAAGTTGAATAATTGTATAACGGAGTTCTAGGATTGCCTATGGCATTCTCAGGACCGTATTTCTTATGCGCGTGGCACTTTTACCATGCTGAGAACCTCCGGTTCTCATTCCATATTGTATTGTTGTTTTTCAGATGCAGGTCGAGAGGCTCCTCACTAGGCGTCTGGATCCTGGAAAGCGAAGTAGTCCTGGGGTGTATTTTGGTTTTTTATTTGTATATATGTATATATGTATTTAGCTTACTCTCCAAGTAACTTATGTATACTGCTCCTCTTAGAGGTTGAGGGAGAGATAGGAGTTTATTTTGGTATTTTGGTATATTTTGGGGATATATATATATATATATATATATATATATATATATATATATATATATATATATATATATATATATATTTATTTATTTATTTATCCTCTGGCCAGCCTTAGCTTCGCAGGCTAAGTCAGGGGCTAGTTATGCTGTTCCCTTGGCTTTTCTTTATTCTTTTGCTTAACTTTATCATGTTCCTATTAGGATTCTTAGCACGCAAGTAATCCTTTCCTGAGCGTTGCGCTTTTTGTTTTGCGATTTTGTTTTACCCGTTTTTCAAGGCTCCTAGTTAAGTATCTTTTCTCTATTATTATATATATATATATATATTACTATTCTTAGAGGTCGTAATACCTTACTAACTCAGTCTTATGACTTAAGCATAATATTAAGTATGGTAGGGTGTTACATTATGGTATCAGAGCAGTTCGTTCCTATAGAGCCTGAGGGACGGACTAATTATGCCTCTGGGCATACTCTGGGTGTCTAAACATGCTATTTAGGGTATCTAACTGATATATGAGGCATGAATGCTCATGAGCATGCATTTGGGACTTTGAAATACTAAACTAGAGATATTGAGACTGATCACCTTGATATCACTTGTTTGGTGTGAACAGGAACCAAATGGCGTCTCGTGGGCGCGATCGTGAGCGTAATCGAGGTCAAGGATGGATAGCTAATGAGGTAACCATACCAATAGATAGTTTGACTGATATTGTGACCGCAATGACGAGTGTTGCTGCTGCCATTGGTACTGTTGCTGCCGCGACCATCCGAGTAATGGATGGGATGCAACCACAAGCTGGAACTGGCAACAATGATGATAATGAATATGAAGGTGGACATAATGCTCCGAATACAAGGGTACCACTGAGTTATCTGGAGCAGGTTAACGTGGGTCAGGCAACGGGAGAAAGCTCAAGGAGGGCTGAGGTAGCAAGAAGTGATCACCGAGAACCCTTCACAAAGAAAAAGGGAAAGATTACACCGAGGAGCCAAACTTTCAAAAAGAATCACTTTGTCGCTTCACATTCTCAGCGCTGGAGCACTGACCGAAGGAACGATAACCGTCTGGATCCGAATGCTGAAGAGAAAACTAGTACTCAACTGAATAATTTAAGGTGCCCAAGGTGCAAGGAGTACCATCCAAACAGACCGTGCAGGGCCGGATTAGGCGTATGTTACAAGTGCGGGAGACCAGGGCATATGTCTTGGAATTGTCCATACAAAGAAAATCGGGATGCAACTGAATTTAATTCTCATAGCCGAGGTAATTTTAAACCATCAGGTAAATTTCTAATTTCCTTGCATACAGTTAATATGTAATACTCGTTCGTGATGTATGACAAGTTTCAGTAATCATGAGGTCCAAGTCGATAATTAGTCAAAAACTATTGGTTATTGAGACGGAGTGACACTTAGCTACCTTAGAGGGGTGGTTAGACTTTTGAAGGTTAAGGATTAAGTAACGTAGTGGAAGCAGGTTGGACCATATCTAAGAAATCAGGAGTGTTGAAGGTTACGCGGAGTTATTGTTTAGAATTCAGTGACGGTGAAACTTTGAGGAAGAGGAGTAGAGCGAACACAGCCTTTAGATGTTAATTGTTAAGAGGTAAGTGAAGATGAAATCAAACCTCTATACGAGAGAGTTTCTAAGACAATTCTTGAAGGTGTGTCAGAACTTCCATTCCAGAGAGAAAGCGAGTTTGCGATAGGCTTAGTACCGGAAACCGGATTAACTTCAATCGCACCACAAGCGAAGACATCATTATAATCAGTAGAATTTAGGATTGAGTGGAAGGGAGTACTAGAAGAGGGAATCACCTAACCAACTATTTCTTTGTGGGAAGCGTCGGTTATGCCGGAGAAGAAGGAAGAGAACGGTAGGAAACCTTATGCAGAGAGAGTGTGCTAACGAATCTTCGCGATTTGATCTAATCTTTCTTTTGAAACCTACATTGACATTCGATCCGGAGCTCTTCCTAAATAGCTTGACTACCTTTCTAACTTTACTCCTTGTGCGCATGAATATTGTTTCTTCCAGGATGAGTCTGAGCTTGTCTTGGTATAAGCGTGTAATCCTTGAATCTTGTATGCTCGCTATTACCAGAGTTGCCCCTATTCGCAAACCATGTTCCTCAGAGTCAGCTGAGACTTCTTTGACTCTGTACGCTCTATTCTTCCTACCAAAGGTCTCTAATTTGAACTCTTTTCTTGAGATGCACCTAGGTTCCTCTCCTTGTGTATTCCATCATTTCGGTATAATCCTGATTAACCGTGTACAAGATTTCCTTTCTAACTCATTACGAACACTGTTTGTATTGCTCATTCATTTTTCGAGCTTAATGTCCTTTTGAAAATTAACTTGAGCCTATATTAGTATCACGTATAAAATATAGTTTTGACTGTGGAGATGTTGGTTCCTTAAGAGCATGACTTTTGGATACGGAAGATGAAGCAGGTAAGCGTGCGCCGTCAAAAAGAGTTTTGGAGCTTTAAATTCTTGTCGACCACAAAGCCTATGATTAGTTTAATGCGCTAGAAATACACCGGTTACATAGATACCTAAATATGAAGAGAACTTTCAAACTCCAAGAGAAGGATTAACCCCAAATTCAGTAATTAGAATACCCGAACTTATTTAACAACTCGGAATTAGTGCGATACATTACTAGAGGGTTTAGGATACGTGTAAATACAACATCGTGAAGTGGTAACAGACGCCCTGAGTAAGAAGTTTTTGGGGAAATGCTTGGATATAAATTTCGGAGAAAGGAAGGCTAGATAAGTTGGAACTTTAAATTGGATATTAAGGAAATAGCTAAAGGAGTCAAACTAAATCTATTGCAGTTTTAACACATAGCAAAGACGAAATGCAGGAAGCGTGAGGGGACGATAAAGACCTACCGAGGATGTCGAAGTCTGGCAAACAAAAGGGAACTAAGAAAGATTTATATGTTTAATGTCGAAATAGAGATTGTAAAGTCAAAGACTTAAGGAGTGCAATAACGGTGATAAGGGGCTACTAAGAGTACTGAAACCGGTTGAATCCAGAAGACACCAAGAGAGGGTTATGTGTTGAGGTCGGAAGTTGAAATAAGAAACTTGTTAGAAGCTTACAAGAGAAATTTTTGAAGTTACCTTGAGATTTCTAAAACCTACCACGAATCCAAGAAGATATTTTGAGCAACCAGAAATGAAGAACGAGGTGGAAATCTATGTGATTACAAGTTTAACGTATGAGAAAGAAATGAGAGACCACCAGAAACCATTCGAAATGCCACAGCCGTCGAAGGTTCTACATTAAAGGTAAAAGGGAATAGCTATCGATTTCATAATAGATTGCCAAGGTCTAAGACAAAAGGTGATACTGTTAGGGAATCGTGGATCAAGTGATCAAGTCCGTTTTGCCCATCGGAGCAAATTACTTATTAGGAATACCAACGAGACTATACATCAGGGAGAAGGTGAGACTCTACAGTATGCTAAACAACCTTGAATTAATTGGAAACTGGAACATCGAATGTCTTAATTTCTGAATTTGATAGCCGAGACAATAGAGGAAAAGTTATGCAAATTTGAGTAAAGATTCTCATTATGGGAGCCGACAAAAGAGATAGGCAGATCTAAGAAGTTAAATCCCGCCAAGTTAGCCTATTTCAAAATTTGGAGAGTATTGATGGTCAGTGGCATACCAAATAGTTTTTGTCATACCTTTCGAACCTATTCCAACATACTCCGTATGTCGTAACTTCTGAAGCATGCCTCTAAATCAAATTCATGTCTTACAACCTAAGCCAGCTTAAATGAAAGGAGATGGACGTATCGAGTGACGAAGTCGGTTTCAAGAAACTCTGAATATGCCAAAATACTACCCACACCTCTTTTCAGATAATTGAATATGAATTTTGAGGCCAAAATTCCTAATTTGGTGGGTAGAATGTAAACCCCGCTAAAATCGGAAAATAATTAGTCAATAAATCAAATTTTAAATAGGAAAATTAAAAATACAAAACTAGTATCAAAATAGGATAGAGCTCGTCAAAACGAGAATTTTGATACCAATTTCGAAAATTTGGCCCAAAATCGGACCGAAAGGATCGAACCGGTTGAACCGGGGCACAAACCGAGCCCGTGGGTCCAACCGGACCCATAATATAAAGGAAACAGCAGCCTTCTTCTTCCTCATTAGTTGCTGCAACGCCAAAACAGAATTGGAGGAAAGGGAGAGAAGCTCTCAAACCCTAACCCTTTGATCCACCATAACTCCTCCGTCCGGGCTCCGATCGCCGCACTGTTCGCGGCCACACGCTCAGCGCGTCACCTTTCTATCCGAACAATTTCACTGGTAAGCCTCCTATTAAGTTCAGAATCCCTATCCCTCTTTCTTTGGTAAACTTGGAAACCTATGGTGAATCTTGTCCAATTTCTATGTTCTAGGTTCAAGTTAGCTTCCGGAACTTGTGGGCTCAAGCTGTTGAGCATATGGGTATGGTAAGAACACCCTAACCCTAGCTCAATCTTGTTTTTGGTAATAGAAAACTGAATTGGAACATATATATGTGTATTAGGTGTAGTTTAAGAGGGTGTTTATGAATTGGACTTGAATTTGGATTACTTGGAGCTTTGTTGGTGACAAGGCTTACTTTGGGGCTATTTGATTGAGCTTGGAGGGGCTGTGATTTTGAGTTGTGAGGCTGCCTTGGGTGAACTAAGTGATCGGCCAAGGTATGGTTCAAGTTTCGCACGTTTAATATTTACGGTGTTGTGAAAACTTAGGTTAGAGGAACCATAGGATAAGTTGAATTGTTTGTTCTATTTAATGATTAGCCTTGTAATGTTGTTGGAATAGATTTGTTGGTGGCTATATATATTGGAATTATGAGGTGTGGAAGTTATTAATGGTGTGCTCTTATATTTATTTATGATGGATTAGGATTGGTGTTTGTTAATAAGGGTGTAGAGTTGTGTTGTGGTGGTATTGCATTTGCTGTAACTAATTATGTAATGATCGGAATTGCATGAGACCAAGTCTGGGCTAAACTTGGGAATATAAGGAACTAAACTGGAAAATTTGGGACCTTTTTGTTAAATATACAATTTATGGCAAATTTTTAAAATTAGGTTGTTAAATCTGTCCTGCAGCAGAAAAGGTTAAACAGGACAGCAACTTGTTTGTCTTGCTGCGACTTCTACGAGTTGAGTTTTGGAGCGAAAATAATTTTGTTATAAAATTTGATTAACTTAATTTATTTCTCTAAAACTTCAGAATTTTAAGAGTTAAGGATTGGGAGTTGTGAATTTTTGAATATTGGTGGTCAAAACTGAAAAGAAACAGATTTCAGCAAGCTATGCATCAACTTCCAATACTTGTAACTCTTAGAATTGAATAGAAATTAGGTTTCAACTAAGACACAGTTGTTTCTGGATGAGCTAGGAGTTTCCAAATCAAAATTTAGCTTAATTGGAGTTTTGTAATAAAAGTTATTCAAATTGAAAGGTACTAAGCTTGTTGGTTTCAAAAACAGATTTTGACTCATTTTTACTTAACTTCCAGGTAATGTAACTTCTTTATTAAAATGATATTAACTCAAAACTAGTTGAGAAAGAAACCTGGATGAGTGAAGTGTAACTACATTAATTTTTAAAGTCATTGGATTTAACTTGAATTTTATATTGAATTTTGAATATCACATGCTGTTGCTGTTTTTCTGGTTTCATGCACTGCAGAACAGTCACTGTTTTTCCTTTATTCCTAAGGCTAGAAAAATCAGAAAATTATGATCTTTGGTTTTTTAGAAAGCTTATTTCAAGATGAACGCCTGGACATAAAGTTTGCGCAATTCCGAGTTCATTTGTTATATTAAAAACAGAAAAGGAAATAGAGTGTCGAGGATGTCTTAGTGATAGTCATGGGTTCGAGAAGTTAAAGTTTATCCTTCGTGTGATGTGACTGATTTAATGTTAGAGTTGGGTTGATTTTAAGATTATTCGATAATAAGAAGGTTGAGAAGAGTTTGATAAATAGTTTGGTCAGGACGCAGAAAGGATAATTAAGATGAATTATAAGGGAATGATGATGAAAAATGTGAAAGGGAGGTTGTTTATAAAAGGAGTTAACATGCCATGAATTGATGAATGATTAAATAATGATTATGATTATGAAATGGCTTATGAATGATGATATCTGAGATACGAGTTTCCCTGGGTAAAAACCGTGGCTCGCCACCACGTGTTCCAGGTTGATTCTCGATACTCTGTTAACCCTACGTCGTAAGGGTGACCGGGCACGTATAAATTCCCGGGTATGGATAACCCCATTGAGTGATTTATATGATGATTGAATGTGAACTCTATGCATAGACTCTTGGGGATGCGCGATGGGGGACAGTCTAAGGTTTTCGGACTTGTCGGGTTGGCTGGATAACCGACAGATGGGCCCCATCAGCCATAGGACAGGCATGCATCATATGCATTTGTTTGTATTGATTGCTATGCATTTCTTGGGTATGCCTAATTGATATATATATATTACCTGCTATTTGTTATACTTGCTATTTGTACTATTTGATCATTACTTGTGCGTGAACTTGTTTGGTTGCTTGTTTCTGTTGCATTCTGAATGATGAAAGGATGGAGGAAAAGGAGAAATGGTTTGGTGTTAGATTAGGATTGAAATTGAGTAAATTAGGTAGATTTAGAATACCTACCCCTGTTATAGCTTCTGTTTAGTAATTAAGTTGAATAATTGTATAACGGAGTTCTAGGATTGCCTATGGCATTCTCAGGACCGTATTTCTTATGCGCGTGGCACTTTTACCATGCTGAGAACCTCCGGTTCTCATTCCATATTGTATTGTTGTTTTTCAGATGCAGGTCGAGAGGCTCCTCACTAGGCGTCTGGATCCTGGAAAGCGAAGTAGTCCTGGGGTATATTTTGGTTTTTTATTTGTATATATGTATATATGTATTTAGCTTACTCTCCAAGTAACTTATGTATACTGCTCCTCTTAGAGGTTGAGGGAGAGATAGGAGTTTATTTTGGTATTTTGGTATATTTTGGGGATATATATATATATATATATATATATATATATATATATATATATATATATATATATATATATATATATATCCTCTGGCCAGCCTTAGCTTCGCAGGCTAAGTCAGGGGCTAGTTATGCTGTTCCCTTGGCTTTCCTTTATTCTTTTGCTTAACTTTATCATGTTCCTATTAGGTTTCTTAGCACGCAAGTAATCCTTTTCTGAGCGTTGCGCTTTTTGTTTTGCGATTTTGTTTTACCCGTTTTTCAAGGCTCCTAGTTAAGTATCTTTTCTCTATTATTATATATATATATATTACTATTCTTAGAGGTCGTAATACCTTACTAACTCAGTCTTATGACTTAAGCATAATATTAAGTATGGTAGGGTGTTACATCATGCGTACGCATGGATCCTCTTCTGTTTTATACTACGCAGGAGGTGGTCTGCGTATGCGACCTTCCAATTTCAATAGTCATGCGTACGCGAGGGGTGGCATGCATATGCGTGACCACCCTATTTTGCAAAAATTGTATTTTTGAGTTTTAACCATTTTTCGAGCCTTCTTAACCCTTGTAAGCTCTGTTATGAGTCTAGAGCCAGTGTCATAGAGGATAAAGCAGTTAGGGAAGAAGCCTAGTGAATTGATATTGAGAAACGATGGTGAATAACTATGATTATGACTATGAAAGAAGTTTAATATAATTTTGATGATAATTGATGATGATGTGAGTTTGGTACTTGATAAGAAAAATATTGGATTTTGAATTGGGGATTCATATGGCATGGTTGAATGAAGAGAATGAGCTGGAATTGTAAATGGTTGTGAGGACGGTGGTTGTATCCTGCTCGTGTGTTAATGAGATATGTGATAGTGAGGAATAGTGGTCAATTATGAGTAAGGTATGACGAGGGTGAGTATGATATCCCGAGAATAGATGGAATGTGTATAGTGTGACTGTGAATATGATGAGGGGTTTTTGGCCTGGCAAGCATGGTGGTATAATCCTGCCTGCTCAGTGCATAAACCATTGTGCAGGGATGGTGGTTTATCCTGCCTGCAGTGAGGATAGAGGTTTTATCCCGCTCACGTACCAATGAATTGTGCTGTAAGGACGGAAGTATAATCCCGCTTACAGATTGAATTGTGTAGCAAGGACGGAGGTTTGATCACGTTTGCATATTGTTTGGTGTTTGGCAAGGACGGTGGTTTAACCCCGCTTGCAGATTGAGTTACGAATGTAACCTGAGCAAGGATGGTGGTTTAATCCCGCTTGTTCGAGGTACCTAATAAGGATGGAGGTTAAATTCCACTTACTATGAAGGCAAAGACGGTAGTTTAATCCCGCTTGTGTGTTTCGAGCAAGGATGGTGGTGTAATCCCACTTGTTTATAGAACCTACAGATAAGGATGGTGGTTAAATCCCGCGTATCCGAGTCGGGTCTAGCAACATAACCAACGTGTGAACTCATGGCCAATAAGATAGACTTGCATCATTGGCATATATGTGACATTGTTTGAGTGTGTTTATTGTATATATAGTTTCCCTATATGATTATTATTGTTTAACTGCTATTTGTCATAATTGTTGTAATTGAATTCGGTTGTGTTTGAATATCATTACTTGTGTTTGTTGTTACTGATTAACTGTGACACCATGTATATGGTTTGTTGAGATGAAATGGGGATAACTTGAGACCGAAAAAAAATAGGATGAGTGAAAGGTCAGAGAAATGATAAGAAATAGGCTGAGAGGGACTTGAGGTTTGATGAAAAGAGAAAGGGCGAGTGAAAACCTGAATATATAAATATAGTTAGTTACACCTAGCATACCTTACTATTTTCTGGTTTAGTATACTTCTTGGCTTGTATTTCTACCTGTTGAAGTTTTAGGATCGCCTAAAGAATTCATGTAGTCTTTACATCATCTCTACTTTGGAACTGTTACTCCTACTGAGAACCCTGTAAAGAATGATGTTCTCACCCGTTTTGGGGATTTCTACTTTACAGGTACTGGACGTGATGCACCTCATTGAGCGTGCCAGTTTCTCTCTGCGAAGCGAATATTTCTTTTGGAATTTATATTTTGTACTTAGATTATATATATATTCTCCACTTTTATATATTATGATTTGTATATCCCTCTTAGAGGTTGATTTTGGAGAAACAGAAATTGTGTTTATGTTTATACTTTTGAGTTGTATTATATTAATTAACTAGTCGTCCTTATCTTCGCAGGTCAAGACTAGTGCTGTTATGAATAACTTTTTGAATCATATATATTTTTTTTTTTCTGTCGTTCTGCTTATGTATATCGTCGGTTTTCGAACGAGATGCAATTTTCGATTATGTCTTTTCTTCACGGGCTCCTAGTTAACGTATATTTCTTCAAATACTATGTATATATTTTGTTTTTGGAGGTTGTAATACCTCACCACCGTTGATTTATGACCTAGGCGTAAATCTCTGTGTGGTAGGGTGTTGCACAGAAAATAATTTAAAAATCAATACTTACTATTGATTAATATAACACAATTCCAAAGGTAATACTTACTATTAGATTAAAATATCATGAACAAACAAAAATTAATTTCAAAACCAACAGTAACATGGTAAATGGAATAAAATAGGAAAATATTAAAAGTAAATCTCATTTCTATTAAAAAATAAAAATACTACATAGAATGCACCAAAATTGTTCAATAAAACACCGAAAATAATTCCAAAAAAATACCAAAAAAAAAACTATCTTATTTTCTTGAATATCTGAATTGATAATTCATAATTTGTCCTTGATAAATGCTGGGATTTGACTGCATCATTGATCCATCATCTAAAAGGTTCAACTGCAAAAATAAATCATATATTAGCATAACCATTAACATGCACAAAGACAATTTTACCTAATTAAAGTACATCAATTTTACTTCTGTTAGAGCTTTTTTTTCTTTTTCTTTGATGCATTTGCAATCTATTTTTTGGTATTTGATCCCAACATAATTTTGGGGCGTCCCCTTGTTTTCACGCGAGGCAGACTTTGAAGGTCATTAATATCATCCAAGGAAGTATCTTTTAATATCATCCAAGGAAGCATCTTTGTGTGATAACAAACATTTTTCTTTACCTTTGGCTTTATATTCTTGCATCTCAGTCATCACATTATCATAAGTGCGGTGTAGAATCGCTATCAACTCCTAAGATTCTAATGTAGATTCACAAATATTATGTGACCGAAACACCAAATCATCAAATCTCTTGCTTTTTGGCTCCAATAAAGGCTCGTCGTGGCTCTCTTGATATGTGTGCCTTCTCTTTACATTTTTACTCCATTGTTCTAATATATATCTTGGTGTCACTTTATCTACTCGCTCAAAGCCTAATGCACTCAGAAAATGACGGCACAATATCTCTCTTGACTCGAATAATAAGCACTGACATTTTACTTCCCGTAATATTGTGTCATATGTAACCTTAACTTATTAAATGTTGAGTTTGAAACATGTTCTACAACTTCATATGCTGTAAAACCTAGAGCGGACTGCATTGATCTTGTGATACAATTTACCTTTCTTTTAAATTGTGCTTGAACTTTTCTGAACTTCTCAGGAGTATACACATGCTGAAATTGAGCTTCTATTGATGATTTTGTTGCACACGGTATGATAGTATGAAATCTACAGCATCGGATTCTCTCTTTGCTCTCTACTTTCTAGGCAATTATTATATTGTTTGACGAATTGGATCAGTGAGCTATTGCGCATAATAAATTTGTTAAAAACGCATACATGCTCTCACTCCTTTATGTGTTTCTCATCCCGGCCTAGAAGTGGTGATCAAGATAAATTGGGGTCCATAAATGACGATTTTCGAAAAATTCTGAAAAAATGATAAAATATGTGAATCAGAAACGAAATGCACCGAAAAATTAACAAGTTGGCACCTCTATTACACAAGCAAAACACATGAATATCCAAACACTAAAAATAACAGCATTAGTTAATTTTAATAAAGACACCCTTACTTGAAAGTCATTTATTGTCTCCAATACCATACTTCATAAGAAAATAATTCCAATTTCTATCAAATGCATCTTTTATAAAAGAGTTCCAAACAACATGACTCATCTCTTGTTCATTTTCTTCGTGTCTTTTGTAGCCATTTAGTTTCTGTGAAATCTTCTTCATAATATGCCAAATACACCATATGTGAATGGTTGTAGGCATACAACTCCCAATATCCCTTTACATCGATGCACATTGATCGATAAGAATGTCTTTTGGAGCCTTTTCTCCTATGCAACGAAGCCAATATTCAAATAACCATTTGAATGATTGAATATTCTTATTTTTCATCAAAGCACATCCCATAAGTTTAGAATGACCATGGCGATTGACATTAACAAAAGAACTAAAAACCAAGTTATACCTAGATCAACAACACAAACAAAAGATCATATGCACCGAAAGTTGTTTTACAAAACACATATACTAGAATAGCGAAATAATCTATTTGTATTGTAAGTGGTGTCGAATGAAATAATATCTCCAAAATACTCATAGTCAGCCCTACTTCTTGCGTCAGCCCAAAAAGAAATTTTGATTCTTCTCTTTTTTTCTTAATAAATATTTCCTAAGTTCTTTGGCATCGTCTAGTTCGAAAACGTTACGGACTTTTCTCATAATGTAATTTCTCACATCTTTTTTAATAAAACTTAATTCATGATGATCTCCTACTACTGCCACAAATGATTAATATGTTTTTCTTGGTCTAAGTCTAGTTTCGTCGTTATTCTCAATTATACGGCGTACAAAACATGCTTAACTACCTGTGTTGTTTAAACATTTCTACTTGATTTGGACATCACGGATGTGAATGATACAAAACAACCTTTGAAATAATCCAAATGCAACGTTCTTCAATATATATATATTCTTGCAAGACAATTTAATCCAGCTGAGTGATTTGTCTTCTGAGTTTGAGACATGTTCGATTTTCATTTACCTTCTCCGCTACATGTAATCAATTGGTTCTTAATTTTATTTTCCTTCTTATTTGTTTTCTAAATTTTTGTAGAAAAACCTGCAAATTTAGAATAATCTTTGTAGAATTTTTCAGTTTCTTCAAGTGTGTTAAAAGTCATTCTAACCTTTGGCATAAACTGCTCATCAACATCATAAAGAAACTGAAAAATATCGAAAACAGGTCCAGATTAAATCAAAATGTATTTTCAAATACACCGAAACTAGGAACGAAATAGATTCAACGAAATAACAATTCAAACCTCCTACGTTATATTCAAATTCAAACCTTTAATCATGGACGTCAATTTTTACAAACAAATTATTCAACTACAGGAGTATCAACTACTAATGAAGAATATTAACTAGGATCGAACTAAACCACGTCTACTTAATTCATTTCAAAACAATAATCAAACTCTCCATGGTTCACTGACAGTCTGAATTTACATTATTCATTGTCTTTGAAAACGAAATACTTGTTCAAATCTGATTTCACTGCTTGATTTAAAAAAATGATTCAAATATTCAAATCAGATCAAAGAGCATTGATCGTGAATAGAGAGAACATAGAATACAAAGAGAACACAAAGAAGGAAGAGAATGCAAAAAATGCTGAGAAAATTTGCAAAATAAAAAAATAAAATCCGAATAGAAAAGACAGTTATATATAATCGTGCGTTCTCTCAAAAGTTAGTTAGAGGTAGTGGCAAATAAAGCTAAATTAAGTTAGAACAATTTTGTTAGATTTGGTTAGTTGAATAATTTAGATGTAAAAATTTATTGTAAAATTATTAAATTCATTTTAGATGTATCCCTCCTCTCAAGTACAATTTAAAACTATGAAAACTGTGTAAGTAGAATGCTTTACACTTTGGAATGTTAAAGGAGTTTTTTTATTATCCCAATGTATCACTGGTATTAAAGTCTTATTATCAAGAATTTGATAATTCGCTTTGATTAGATAGAAATAGAGTTAAACCCCAAAATGATCCTTGAGATTGGCGTCGTGCACTAAAATTATCCTTGAGATTTCAATTGCACCAATTATGTTCCTTGAGAAAAAATTGGTGAATGGACTAGTTT
Organism: Arachis ipaensis; assembly: GCF_059453495.1. Lineage (NCBI taxonomy): Eukaryota > Viridiplantae > Streptophyta > Magnoliopsida > Fabales > Fabaceae > Arachis > Arachis ipaensis. Next base: position 27,017,985 of record NC_142436.1, read on the forward strand.
GGTGCACGATATTCAATTTCAGGAACTAAAATGAGTCTCTTAATGCAAAGTGATGGACTAATTTGGTGCATCTACAATGATGACATAATGGATGACACGTGGACGAATACTGTTGCGACACGTGGCACAAACAGATACGTGGCCAAATAGCATTGTGACACGTGGCACAACCATCCACATTAACATGCCACGTGTGACTGGTCAACACATCATCATGCCATTACACGTGGCCGAATCATGGAGTGACACGTGTCACTAATAGCCCATGTCATCTAGTTATGTCATCACGTCGATAATAGAAAATGGGTCGGGAACTAACGTGGTGCATTTTTGTCAATTTCAGAGCATAATTAGTGCAATTAGAATCTCAGAGACGATTTTAGTGCACGACGCCAATTTCAAAGACCATTTTGGGATTTAACTCAACAAAAATCTCATAAAAGAGGTAAAAATCTCTTCCATTATTAGGACTTGAATGTGAGATTTCTGGTTAAGAAATTAGAATGATTACTATATGTCAAGAGTGCTAATTATCAAATCTAAAAGCCAGTAACGAACAACCATTACACTTTCTCCGACCTTTCTCATGTTTCCAAAATTGGACCCCTCTGCAATTCAGTCATAATCCACATGCAGGGGACCAGCAATGAGTTATGGGAAAATACTTCCATTGTGATCATTCATTTAATTTGAGTTATGATCCTTGCCATTTGATGAATGATGATGACACCCATTTCCAAATTCTTCTACTCAAGAAGCTACTAATCTTGTAGAACTTGTTTTTTCTTTTTTTGTTTTGTCTAAATGTGTTTGGTCTTATCACTTGATGACCACATTGTTGTCCGTATCACATTTTCAAAGTTAATCAAAAGGGAAAAAGAAATGAATTCTCAACTTTTCGTTGCGGTTATGTTTGTGTGGTTGGATCTACTTGTTATACTTGATTAATTGAATTTTTTTTTTGACAAATAATAAATGCTTAATTATGTTTGACATGGGTTATCTTTCTAAAATCATGACATTTTATTTTTTCAGTTACCAAATCACTTATGGACGGCTAGCTTTTAAACCAAAAATGATATACTAAAAATATAATTATTCATGTGTCTCGTTTTGTTAATTTGATTTTTTGGGAGGAATGACATCATTACATGATATTAGAATTTTTACGATAAAAAAATCTAAAATATAATCTATGTCGAACTTCAAGAGAAAAAAAAAATAGCATACGGTACATTTAAAAAAATATATATACAAAAAATTCAAAAAAAAATCCAAAAAAGCTCTTGTATATACCTCCTCCTATCAGTTTTAGTTTTTAAAAAAAGTGATATCATAACAAATAAAAATAAAACTTATATTGTATATTCGTTTCTCAATTCTCATAAGAAAAATAACTTAAAGTGATGAAATAAAGAATTTTTTAATATATTAATTTAAAAATTTAAACAATATACAAAAATATTTAGAAGACACAAAAAAAATAGTAAAATATTTTAAAGTTAATTTTATTTTTTGCATTATTTAATTATTGCTTATTTATTTAGTATTCTTTAATTCAGGGGCGGAACTACATAGAGAAAAAGGGGACAACGCTCCTCTAATTTTAATTTTTTACATGTAAATTGTATGTAAATTTCAGTTTAGTCCATTTTAAAATTTTATTTTAATCTTATTTTATTGTATAAATATTTTTGCCCCTCTTCTAATATTTCATTTAACTCCGCTCCTACTTTAATTAGACATATACTTACTCTTTGCATTTCAAAAATGAAAAAAACTTGACATTTTTTTCAATTTATCACGGAAATTTATTTTATTTGTTTTTTTTTTTACCAAAGATATGAGACTCGAACTCGCAACTTCTTAATTGAGTATGGAGAGACTATGCCATTTGAGCTATTACTCATTGGCAATTTATTTTATCTGCTAATTCTTTAAAAAAATATCTTTTTGATTAGTCTAATCATTATTAAATGATATGTCCACACATGGTATCTTCAAATAAATCTAAAAATGAAATTTTATCATCTGCACCAAGCATATACATAGAGCAAAGTCACATACATCCATTGTATCCGTAACCGAAAATAAAACAAAAGAAAATAAAAATTATTGCATGACGGATAATTTTAGTTATTAGTGCTGATCATGGGATATATATAGCTCCTTAGCGAGGCTAAATATCCTTTCATGGACTCATAAAGAGTCTTATCTTCTTACCCCTCGAAAATTAGTTGGAAGGTGCTTTTTCTCTAACCATAAGGAAATAAAAAATGAACAGAAATTAGGCGAAGGTGATTTAGTAACTACTACTGCCGACTCAAATTTAAATTGTTTAGGAGTCCAAAATATAAAATATAATATTCTTTATAATTAGAACTAACAAATAAGGGGGAAAAAATAGAAAAGAAGGAGATAAGTAGAGTTGAGTTGAAGCAATTGACACAAAACTTCAATTTTTTTCACAAAAATGCGTGCTTATCGTTACAATTTTATTTTATTTTATTTTCTTGGTATTTTAAGTGGTTTATTTGAGTATTAATCTGTGACTTTGTGAGTGAGCAAGCGGCTGACCGTGGAGGAAACGTTGTTATATTGAAATAAATAATATTTGATTAACATAATCATTATGGGTTCTATGTACTAATTTGATTTATCTTACCAATTAAGAAAAATATTGACGCCAAGTAGGAGTGACAATATATACTCTATCTGTGAATATTCAATCTGACATCACTCGGGTAGGGTTGTCAATCTGATCCACAGCAGGTAGAATAGAGTGTGGATAAGATTTTTGTGCGGATAGGGTAAGGTATAGGTTGAGTCTCAATCCTATCCGACCAACTCGCACATTATATATGTATATGTTATATATTTATATAAAAATATGTTTTAAGTGGATGTTAAACCAAAGACCTCCCACTAAATACAAAAGATCCTTAACCACTAAAAGAAAATCATAAATTGATAATTTAATATTTTTTTATATAAAAGTCAGTTCTATTTTAAATTATCATCAAGTTATATAATAATAGTGTATATTTTCTGTAACCCGCGGGTAGAGTCGGGTACCCACAGGTTACGAGCGGGTAGGATTAGGATTGAGATATTTTCAACTCGCAAGTAGAGTTAAGGTTGGATCCAAACCTTACCTTACCTTACCCATTGCAACCCCTAATACCAAGAGGCATAGATAGACGGCATCATACGACACATTGAGAATATTGTTTTATATTCTCTGTTTTAGCCTCATTAGTAGATCATAACAAATTACTTGCATCAAATTAACCATTAGTCATTGTTGTACGAAAAAAAAAAAGTAATTCTACACATTTAAGTTTTTTTTATAAATCATAGTTGGACTTAAAATAATTTTTTTTGACAAAGGTAAGATATTATTTATTCCATAAGAAGAGTTTGGTCCACACTTTGACAACAACGGTCATAGCAAAAAGGGATCTCCCAATACAAGTGAACAGTACCCAAAAAGATTTAAGCTAAAGAAAAGAAATAAGGATATGCAAGAGTAAAAAAGAGAAACAGTCTTGAACAACAACGATCACAGCAAAAGGGATCTCCTAGTACAAGTGAACAGTACCCAAAGAAATCCAAACTAAAGAAAAGAAATAAGAATATGCAAGAGTAAGAAGAAGAACAGTCACAAGGAAGGAAGTGCCCAGTTTATGACTTCCAAAGTTAATCTTCTTGTCTGAGCCAAAATTTTTTCAGGTGTTAAGCATCTGTCCTCAAAGAGTTGAAGATTTCGAGCAAGACAAATCCCCCAAAGCGTGTATGCAAACTGGGTAAGAAGATTCTTGCTTTGTTGTCTTGATTTAATAAAAATGAAGCTTGAACTAAGCCATTTCTATGGCGATTGGTCATGTTGGTTGGCAGGAACAAGGTGTTGTCCGAAATTTTGTCCAGATTGCTGCTGACACTGGACATGTGAAGAAGCAGTGGAATGCTAATTCAGGATGTTGGTGACATCGTTGGCAGATTGGTAGAATATTAGTCATTCTGGAGTGAAGTCTCTTGATAAACCACTATTTTATGGTTTATCTTGTGTTTAATTGAGTGGTTTTTATCAAGTCTTCACCCACTTATTCATATGATTTGCATGATTTTATAATCCCTTCCTAGTATTGTTTTATGATTGAAAATTTGCTTCCTAGAGATCTTTAATTAGTATATTTTAATTCTCCTTTATACCATTCGATGCCGTGATCCGTGTGTTAAGTGTTTCAGGCTTTATAGGGCAGGAATGGCTTAGAAAATGGAGAGGAAGCTTGCAAAAATGGAAGGAACACAAGAAACTAAGGAGATGAACAACGAGCACCGACGCGCGCGTGCCTGACGCGTACGCGTGGAATGGAGTTCTGCAAGATGACGTGCACGCATGAACGACGCGTACGCGTGACAAGGAAAAATGCCAAATGACGCGCACGCGTGACTGATGCGTACGCGTGACCTGCGCGATTTGCAAAATTAACAGAAAACGCTGGGGGCGATTTTGGGTCGCGTTTTGACCCAGTTTTCGGCCCAGAAACACAGAATAAAGCCAGGAAACATGCAAAGACTCGAGACATACAGAGATACACATTCACATATTCTCATTAGGATAGTTTTTAGGTTTTTAGATCTGAATCTTGAGAGGAATTACTCTTCCTCTAGTTTCTCTTTACATTCCTAGTTTATTGCTTTTGCTTTTGGATACTGAAGAGTCATTACCTCCATTGAAGATACTATTCTAGTTTGTTTCCTTACTTACTCTTTTATTTATTCCATATTCTTAATTCTTGTTTAAAGTGGTAATTGGATTATTTTCATGGATTGTTAATGCAAAGGATTACTTTTACTTTTAATTTAAATTCCAATCCCTATTTTATTTTATGTATCATGTCTTCTTTTTATATTTCTACAAGCGTTATATTCATGTCAATGGAGTAAATTCTCTACTTGACATGGGGTTGATTAAAAGGAGACACTTGAGTTGGAAGGCTTAAGTGATGGTTAAAATTGGAAGTTGTTGGCTAATTCTGTATTTACTAACGCTAGACCTTCTCCAGGGAGAGGACTAGGATTTGCGAATAAGAGTTAGCTCAATCACTTGACTTTTCTTTATTTAGTAAGGGTTAACTAAGTAAAAACAACAACCTTTTTGATACTACACTTAAGAGATCCCAACAAGGATAGAACTTCCGATTAATCATTCCCCCACTCAAGGCTTTTTATTTAGAATATTATAAATCTCTTTTAATTTTCACTGCACTAAATTACAATTGTTTATTTCCTGTTAATCAATTCTCAAAACTCTCGAAAAACTCCTGATTAATAACTTAGCACCCTTTCTAGCAATTCGTTGGGAGACGACCTGGGACTCATACTCCCAGTATTTTTATTCTAAATTTTTTTGTGACAACCTTTCTAAATTGATGAGGCAAATTTTTGCTGGTTAAGAGCTATATTCGCAACGCTATTCTATTATATTATAATATCTTAATTGGTCTAACTTCTGCCGCTCGTCATCTCTCCATAAGAGGTAAGCCATTGTGACTTAACTTCCATAGAAATACTCTAATTTTTGGAGTGCATTTGAGTTTCCAAATTGTGTCTCGAAATTTTTTGTCTCTGAATTTTGGATCTAGTTGCTGTTCATGAATGTGATAGAAGTAGAATGCAACATCATATCCTGAAGCTACTGAATATAACCCATTTTTCTCCCTGCTCCAAATTAATTTGTCCTATGTTTGTGATCTAATGGACTGGCAAATTATTCGTGCTACCTCTAGAGAATAATTGCTTTGGATTAGGTTTTGATCTCAACTTTCATCTTCCCTTAATAGTTGTCTAACCCAGATGAGAGTAGGATTTGTGTTGCTGGTTGGAGGAATATTAAAGGGAGGTTATCACCAAACCAAGAATCTTTCATGATTCTGATAGTTTCACCTCTTCCTATTTGTCATTTAATACCCTTCTCAAGTACCTTACGACTTTCTAGGAGACTCCTCCATGTCCATTATGGGTTGGAATCAATTTCTACCTTCATAAAGGTCGAATACTTGAAGTATCTGCTTCAATAGACCTTGAAAATCAAGGAGTGTTCCTTAGTGCTCAGCCTCCATCCTTATTTCGCCAACATAGCCAAATTGAAGGATTGAAGGCTGTAAGGTCTATAAATCGTAATCCTCCCAGTGTTTTCGATCTACTCATGACATTTCAACTAATCTAGTGCATCTTGTTCTCATTATTGCGCTGTCCCCACCAAAATTACATCATCATCTTGTGTAGTTCATCAATTAAAGAGTTTGGTAGCTTGAAGCAGCTTAGCGTGTACATGGGAATGACTGAAGCGACAGCCTTCAATAAAACTTCTTGCCTACTGGTGGATAGTAAAGAGCGCTTTCAGTGCTGCAATTTCTTCATTACTTTCTCTTTAATGTAGTTAAAAGTTTGTGTCTTTGATCTATTAATTATTGCTGGCATTCCAAGATACTTATTTTGGGATCCAACATGTCTAATGCCTAGAATATCTATTAGTTGGTTTCGTAGTAATAGGGGAGAATTATTGCTAAAAAACACTAAAGACTTATCTAAGTTTACCTGCTATCCACTAATAGCTCTATATGTCTCCAATACTTGCAATATAGATTCACAACTCTGGTAATTAGCCTTACTGAACAGGATTGCATCATTAGCAAATAGTAATGATTGATTGAGGGGCATCTAGCATTCAATCTCAGACCGTAAAACATAGCATTTAGTTCTCCTTGGTGGAGTAGATAGGTTAAACCTTCTGCACAGATAAGAAAGAGGTAGGGTGAGAGGAGATCTCCTTGTTGAAATCTTCTGCTAGGTCTAAAGAAACCTGTTGGTTGGCCTTCCACCAAAATAGAATATGAAACTGAAGTTACACACTCCTTGATCCAGCTGATCCACTTTCTGCCAAATCCCAGTTTTTCCATCATGAACCATAGGTAGCTCCATTCTATTCTATCATATGCTTTTCTCATATCCAGCTTGACTGCCATTTCACAACTCCCAACTCTTTTGTTCTTCAAGAAATGCATGCATTCATGTGCAATTAGGATATTGTCGCTAATGAGCTTTCCTTGTATAAATTCACTCTGGTTCTCACTGATTATTCTTGTCATTAGTGGTTGCATTCTGTGGACTATGATCTTAGAAATTATCTTATAGAAGGTAGTGCTTAAAGAGATTGGTCAAATCTATTGCATTGAAACAGTGTTATTTACTTTTGGAATTAAGCAAATTTGAGTGTGGTTAAACCCTTGTAGCATTTGTCCCTCTAAAAGAAACTTCTCACTGCTTCTTTGACATCTTGACTAATTATACCACAGAAGAATTGAAAATTTTTTCTAAAAAACCCATCATCACCTAGGGTTTAACAAATAAGATTATTAAATCTAATAAAATTGGTATAATATCAATAAAAATTAGTTATAAATAATATTATTTTAATTGAGATTTTCTGGATTAAGATATACCTCAATAAAAATTAATCTCAATAATACCTCTTCAATAGTTTAATAATCTAACAATATATTTTAATTTAAATAAGATATACAAAACGTATATAACAATTTATTTGTTGGTAATAATTTTTTAAATGAAATTTAGATATGTGATGAATTAGTGTGTGTTTAGATTAAAATTTATAAACAAAATAAAATTTGTATAAAAATTAATTTTATAAAATTAATTTTGATTAAAAATAAATTGATATTAACATAGTTTATGTTTGACAACTTTTTTTTATCAAATTAGATTGTAGTAGATTAAATGTTGTTTGAATTATATTACTCAAAATCACTTTTTGATAAAAAAATTACTGAAAAACATGTGTTTAAATAATTATTTTATATTATCTTATCATTTTATTTTAAATATTTAAATAAATTCTAATATTTTTTTAATACTCTTAATATTCTTTAGTACTTTTTTGCTATAATTTTTACTATTTATGATTCTAATATTATTTTTATGTTAGTTTTTTATTTAATTTAGTTTTTCTAATAAAATTAATAGAATTATAATATAAAACAAAAAGAAAAACTCTATACAAAAAAAAAAAAAAACAACAAAAACGGTACAAAAATTCTTATAAATAAAAAATAGTAAAAAATCTATAAAAAATAATATGTATGAGAGAGTATTAAAAAAAATATTATTAAAAAATAATAAAATTTATCATATAAATATGAAAGGCAAAATTGATAGATAAAAAATAAATTTTTTTAATTAATAGTCTAACAGAAAAAACAGTGAACGTAAAAATGGGAATTTTTAGTTTTTGATAAATGTATATTAAAGTATAGAATTATGTTTACCTTTAAAATAAAAAAAGCTAGCCAAATAAAAAAAGTGAAACTTTTAAAAAAATTAAACGTGCGTTTAAAACTCTCAACATTAAATTAATACATTCTTAATTTTTAGTTTACTGGATTGAGAGATATTATGAAAAATCAAAAATATAAAATATAAAATAATATATTTAGTTGTTAGAGATATACATCATTGCTCTATTATATAATAATTAAATAATAATTTATCCTCTAATTTTTTAAATCCATTGCCTATTATGTTATCTGTGATTCATGTGCTTAATGTTCAGCGAACAACCCAACAAAGTCTCAAGAAACTTTATTTGTGACGGTTACTGCAATAGAAAAGTGAAAATAACTAAGACAGAAAAATAAATAAAACCATAACAAAACTATCTGTTTTCCTCTTTGTTTCTTCTTTTGAAGAGCGACGACTATGTGATTTTGGGTCATTTTGGATTGATTTTTAAAAAAATATTTATTTAAAATTTTTTTTAATAGACAAAAATTATTTTATATTTAAATAAATTTTTTTAAAAAAGTTTTTAAATATCAAAAACTTTTTTTTTTTATTTTTTTTAAAAGTAAGGTATTGTTAGTTTTTAGAAAAAATAAATAATTTATTTTTTTTAAAAACATATCTAAATAAATTTTAAATTAAATAAAAGTATTTTATTTTTTTTTTAAAATAATTTTTTTTATTTGAAAAGCCAATTTAAACTAACACTTTATCTTTTGAATTTAAATCGTTTAAGAAGCTCTAAATAAAGTTGGTTGTAAAGTGAGAGAATGATGATAAGTCTAATTAATAATTAACCCCCCCCCCCTCTCTTGATTAAATTATAAAAAAATTCACGTAACTAAATTTTAGTTAGTATATTAACTAATTTTAGTGTTTAAATTTATAATTTAAAATTTAAGATTAATGGTATTTTTTTTGGTAAGAAGAGTTAAGAATATATGATTTAGAATTTAAAATTTAAAATAAATAAACTAATTTTTAAAAAATTAATTAATTTTAGATGAAACAAATTAATTTTCTAACATTACTCTTAAATTATCCCTATTCATTTTCTCTATAATTGTTTGCCTTACAATTATTTCACCGGAGCATTTTTTTTGTCACAATGGGGTTATTTCCTATTAAAAAAAGTTGCCTAATTTTTTCATAACTTGTGTGATGATTGAAATATCCGGTCCCATATGTTTAAACTTTAAAGCATTTCATGGACAAGATAAAACATTTGACACTTAGTTAATAGATGATATTTCATTATGCTCAACCACGTCCCACTTACTGGAGCATTTTTTTTCATTTTGGTCTTGGGCTCTTGGCTGGAGTATCGTATTCGTTGTATCGTTATGGCTCTCTCTATTGGGCTGGTCGTGATTCAGAGTTAGGAAGGGGGGCGGGGGAAGGAAATTATTGATGGAATGTGTGAGGAATACAAGTTATAGATTTAAAATTAATAGAAAGTTATCAAACAAAATGAAGTCATAACGAGAGTTTAGACAACAAGACTCACTTACGAAAAAGATAGAAAATGAAGAAAATAGAAAATAAACATATTATTTCTGGAATGAGAATTGCACTAACAATTCCTAACTTAACTTATTTGTTATTTGCAGATAATTGTATAATTTTTGTGAAAACAAATGAAGAAGACATTTATTAAATAGTTCAGATTTCGAACAAATACACGGAAGTTTTGGGACAACGGATTAATTTGCAAAATGGAATTTTATTTGTAAATCAAATTCCAATACATATATGGGTAAAGATTGAGAAAATACTAAGAATGATAGCTTGAGATAGTCTTGATAAATACTTAAGTCTATCAGCAAATTAAAGAGATAAAAAATAATTAAAATTTTAAACTAGATTGAGAAAAGAATTCAAAACAAAGTTGAATGATGAAAAGAAAGTCAATTAAATCAGGATGAAAATGAAGTATTAATAAAGACAGTAATTCTAACAACATTGGCATATGCAATGAATGTTATTAAATTTTCGAAGGAATTTTGTAGGAGACTAGAAGTAAGAGTAGCTAAGTTTTGGTGAACAAGAACAGGAAAAGATAGAGGAATTTATTGTAAAAGTTGGAAAGATATTTCAATGAGTAAAAAAAAGTGGAAGTTTAGGATTCAAAGATTTTGAAAACTAAAATCTGGCTCATTTGGGCAAACAAGCTTGGAGATTGATACATAATCTTGGTGCAATATGTGCACAAATTTTGAAAGTCGTTTACCTCTTGGATTGCAATTTTTAAGAAGCGACAAAACAAATGAATGCTTCGTGGATTAGGAAGAATATTTTGGAAGGAAGAGATTTTTTTGAGGAGGAAATAAAGATTGAGTATAGGATACGAGGTTAATGATTGACATTTGGAAACATAATTGAATTATAGCACATAGAAAAATTAACATGGTAAGAACTAAGAAGGGGATAATTAAGAAAAGTAAATGAATTATTGGTTGAGGCTGTAGATATTGTAACAAAATTCATAGCATTTTCTTATCTCATATCGCGGAGAAAATTCTTAAAACTCCATTCAGTTTGATAAATACAGAAAATTCAGTAATCTTGCCATATCAAATAGATGGTGAGTATGCAACATATTTTTAAAAATCAATTCAAATGAAAAAACGTCGAAGAATGCAGTTTGGATTAATAAGAAAACTGGGCTGTAGGAAGATTGAATTGAATGGAAATTAGAAAATCAGTCGATCAAACCGAACTGAAAAACCGGCCGATTTTTAAAATTTTATCTACACTAGCATAGTTATAAAAATCGAATCGGACGGATCAGTTTGACCGGAAAACCAATAATTTTAATTATTATTCTTATTGTGTCAAATTAAGACATTATTGTAATAGTACTGATAAATTTTATATTTCTTTATATTAATTATTTTTATAATTTGAGACTTAATTCTTCATAAAATGTTAGTAAAAATATGTATGTCAAATTTTAGTTTTAAATTTTTGATTATTTTATATTTTTTATTTACGTGAGACCGATTTTATCAGTTCAACCAATAATTTATCGATTAAACTAATAAACTAATAGTTTGACCAGTTTGATGTAAAACTGTGTATACAAGTGTTTTGCTATTGAGCAGAGAAAAAAAAGAAGGCCAAAAAGAAGGGCTTTAGAAGAATCCTAAACAAAGGAATCCATAACTAATGCTTCTCCTTCGTTTCATGAGGACGTTCTTCGCAAAATATCATTACTTCTGTCTTCAAGGCCTCCGAGCGCCATTCTTAGCTTTTCTGTCTTGCTCTCAAGCTTACCCTTCTCAATTACAAATTCACAACACACATAAATATGTTCTTAAGATGCTAAAAATGTTTATTTTTAATTATAATTAGAAACATAGCTATGTTAATTGCAAGTAGAATGGAAAAAGAGTAAGGGAGAAGGATCTACCCACTAGGCCACTACTATATTGACAATGATACTACTGCGTAGGGAAAAAAATAAGTTAGAATTTTTATTTTAGTATTTGGACCAAATTTTTTGTCTTGCAAGCTATTTTTTTATCCATAATATTTTTTTCTATTCATATTTATTTTGAATTTTTATAATAAATCATATCTATCTCTAATATATTATTATATTATGTTTAATTTAAATTAAATATATATTAAAAGTTAAAAGATGTAAAATGTATTTTTTTTTTAAATAAGAAAAGAAAAACTTAGGAATTGAGATATATCTAAATTGAGGGACTTATTAGGTTTTGAGGTGGAGGTTAGAGAGTCTTTTTGAGATTTGTCAATCTAAAATTTAGATGGAGCTATAATAGTATTTGAGATTCTAAGATTTTCCAGTTCATCTTTAAATTTTTTTTTTATATTTGGTTAAAAATTATTTATGCACTCATTGACCTTTATATAAATAATCTCTTCTACACAAAATCCTTTATTTGTATATTCTATATGTTTTTGAAATCAATGAGTAACATAAGAATATTTCATCATTGGATTTTGGGATCAAACTTTGCGAGCTTGTCTCTTGTATTAAGGTCGAAATTGATGGAAACAAGAAATGTTGAGTTTTCTTCTTTTCCATTATTAGTAAGGGATAAGTTTGAGGATAAGTCTTAAGAAAACTTTATTTTGAACATGGCAAGTAGTATTTATTGCTTCTATCCAAAATATTTTTAGTAAATCAGCTTCTAAAAGAATTGTTCTTGTCATTTCCTATAAACTTTTTTTTTTCTATTGACTACCCATTTTGTTAAGGAGTTCTAGAAATAGAGAAGTTATGAGAAATGTTTCATTCTTCATAAAACACTACAAATTTTGGGTTACGAACTAGCCACAATGGTCAGATCTTAATGATAGAGATTATAAGCTCTTTTTCATTTTGAACATTTTTAATAAATTTAGCAAAAATTTTAAAAGCCTTATCCTTATCAATTGAGAAAATAATCCATACATATTTTAAAAAATATCAAGAATGACAAATAAATCTTCTACTACTTAGGTTTGATGTTCGGATAGGTCCAAATATATCAAAATAAATAAGCTTTAAATGCCTAAAGGTATTAACTATGTTGATAATCTTAAAGGAGGACTTGGTTTGTTTTCGTTTCTAAAAATAATCACATTTAGAATCTTTCTCACAAAATATATTGAGAAGATCTCACACAAGTCAATTTTGAGATAACTGATGAATAAGTTTCATGTGAGTATGACCAAGCTTCTTGTGCCATAACCATTTGCTATCAATAACTGAAGACAAACACTAAAGTCCTCAACATATAACATATAATTGTTATCCATCTTTTTAGAAGTCATAATTCTAGAGACATTTGCTTTGTTGATGACCACACACTGGTCAGCATGGAAAACACTTCCATAACCTTGGTTACGGAGTCATGAGTTTTTCATCTACTAATAGTACATCTGAGATAAGATGAGAATCATCCTTATATGTATTACTAATACCAAAAATTTTGACTTGAATACTGTTTGCGAACTTCATTAAGTCGTTGCTCGTAGGATTGAGATTTCTGAAATACATATCTTGAACATTTGCTATTCATGTACTATTTTTGTTTCTTAGATGTTAAAAATTTCAGACAAATTTTTATCTATAAAAATCTTAGACTTGGGTACCCTAACAGTCTTGGTCATGAAAACATGCTTCTAAGGTTTTCCAGAACCCTTTTTCTTAGGTCCTCTTTTGAGGTTTCTCGACAGACTTCTTGAAATTTCTACCATTTTGTCTCTTAAACCAACGAAATTATTTGGTGTCATGTCCAAGTTTACAAAATATATGACAAAAATTCTCATGTGTTTTCTTTATATCCCAAGATGAACTTAAGAAGGTATGGTCTTTGATTACTGACAAGTGATAGAGACTGCTTTAGAATTTCACAAGTTTAAAAGTTTAAATGTATTATAGAATGTAGATATAGTCCTAACCCAGAATTTAACGCTATCAAAGTTTAATTACAAGTGTCACAAGTTTAAATCAATAACCGGGAGTTTAATTTCAAATTGTTCTCCCTAAAAATTGTAATGTAGTACTTAATCATTGGTTATGAGGATCGAAGATTTGTTCACAATTAATGAGAATTTAAATAGCAAAAAATTAAAGAGCAAGCAATATCTAAATGGCAAGAGAAATTAAACTAAGAACAATTAAAGCAATTAACTAAGAATTGAAAGTAAATTCAAATGCTAAAAAGATCTTGATAAGGGTTGAGGGTTAAGGATCATTATTCTTGTTACTAACCACAATATGATAATTACAAAGAGTAAACCCAATTCGTTAATCTCTACAAATTGAGAAAATTCAATTAGGCTTAATTAACCTTAATCAACAAGGCCTAACCAACTTTCTAATTGAATTAGTAAAAAATTAGCGTTAGCGAAAACATGATTAATTAATATCTCTAAATTATCAATTAACTTGGACATTAATGACTCAAGGTCATCCAATTTCTCAACCGAAGTCAAAAATGCAAAATCTACTCTCTATTTAAATGAGGTATTTTCTCAAACAATTAGTGTGTATAAATATAAAAGTTCATAAATTGCAAGAAATAGTAAAAGTTACAACTATCCAATGCAAGAAATGAATGATAACAACTCAAATAAGCATAAATGAAACATAAAAGATCATTTCATTAAAAGAAAATGAGAATTAAGCACAATCTAGAGAAACTAACAAAAGATTCTAAGTAAAGTAGAGTAGCAAAACAAGAAATTATAAACTAAAAACTACAATTAACAAAACTAAAACTTAGACAAATTAGAAAGAAAATTCATAAGAAATCCTTGATTTTTAGATAGAAGTTGGAGCTTCTCTCTCTAGAATTTAAGATCTAAAATCCTAAAAAATGAAAGAAAAATGAGTGTATATGAATGTGGGTATTCTCATCCCCTTCATTCTCCCCTCAAATGCATTAGAAATAGACTAAATTGGGCTAAAAATGGGCCAGAAATCGTGAGTCACATGCCTTTATTAATGAGGCACGAGATGGGTATGGTGCGTATGTTCTCCAGATTTGTCAATTCTTCATTTTTTTTTCACGAAATCTCCACTTTGCATACTTTTCTTCTATTTTTTCAAGTCATCCTTACTTTCTAAACTTTAAACAACTTAAACATATCAAGACATCGAATGAAATAAAAGTGGAATTAATTTGACAAATTTAAAGACTTAAAAGCATGTTTCAATCAATTAAGCACAATTAAAAGAAGATTTATAAAATCATACATTTTTCAAGAATAAGTTCAAGTTAAGTTGATAAATTCTAATTTTTTTTCAATCTAGAATTTTTTGTATCATTTATTATCTTCTCAATACCAGAAGTGAGAAGTTTATTAACTCCTATAAACTCAAATATCTCCTTTCTTTTGGGCTGGCCATCTCTATTTTCTGAGATTCCTCAATCTGAGGTTTTACTTCTAAGAATCTATCTTTTGAGGTTCTACCCTCTAAGATTTAGAAGAATATAACGCCTTTTTGATAAACTCATTGGCAACCATCAAATATGAGTGTTCCTCTTTAAGAAGAGTTACTTCAAAAAGCAATGAATTGTTTTTCCTTTTCAGGGTTTCATTGTCATTTTGAAGATTTGCAGGTCTCATTCTGAAGTCTCCTATCTTAGAAGTTTCATACTTTTGAGCTTTCTTTAGCTTAAGGTATGATTTGGACAATTTTTGAGTATTTTCCAAAAAATTTGCATACAAGATCTTAAGATTAGGAAAAGAAAGATCAGGTTTATAAATCAGCACATCTTGCTCTATGGTCATCTATGAAATACATGTTGGCGATGTCGTCAAGATCTTCATCATTCTGAAATCCCCCATTTGAGTCACTTTGAGTGGCAACCATGACCTTTTGCTTGAAGCTCCTCTTATTTTTCTAAGGAGTCTCAACTAACTTGGGACATTTGAGTTTGATGTGTCCTTTGTCTCCAAACTTGTAGTAGACAATAACATCCACCGTTAGCTTTTGTTTTTTGTCACATCAAAGGTTACCTCTACATTGTTTCAACTAGGTCTTTTTGGCTTTCATTAAGAAAAAGGCAAGCTCATTTTTCTTATCCCGATCCTTAAAATTTGAAAAACCATACTGAGATTTAGCTTTCAGCAGCAAAGCCTTTTTCTTTTTGATCGTAGTAATAAAATGGAAAGAGTACATAAATAGTACGCAAAGATAATAAAATTGTGAAAGAATAATGAAAGAAAAGAAAAGATGAAGAAATTTTATTGATTGTTGATTGATTAAAAATTGTAAACTATGAAGGTAAAACAAAGTATATATAGAGCATTGGCCTATGAAAGATAAAAGCAAATAAAGATAAGATAAAGATAAGATAAGATAAAGACTAAAATTATAATTGAATTTGGGTATTCTGTTGGGTTGAATTTGTGGGCCGTGAGACGTCTTTATTGTTGTCATGGGCTAAGGTGGAAGAGTACTTTAATATGCCCCCGCAAGCTGGAGGATGAAAGATGTCAAGAACACCAAGCTTATTTAGATTAAGATGGAAGGGTTGAGAAGACAAAGGCTTGGTGAAGATATCAGCTAGTTGCCTAGAAGAGGAAATTGGAAGAAGTTTCATCACTCCAGCTTGAACTTTTTGTTGAACCAAGTGACAATCAACCTCTAAATATTTGGTCCGTTCATGAAAAACCGGGTTAGCAGCAATATGAAGAGCACTCTGATTATCACAATATAAAACGGGTGGGCAGATAGGAGAGATGCGTAAAAATTGTAACACATTTAGTATCCATTGAAGTTCACAAGTTGTGTTGGTAAGTGCACGATATTCTGCTTCCGTAGATGAGCGGGCAATGGTGGTTTGTTACTTGGTCTTCTAAGAGACTAAAGAACTGCCTAAGAAGAAACAATAACCTGTTAAAGATCGTCAAGTATCAGGACATCCGGCCCAATCAGAGTCACTGAAGCCGAGAAGCTGAATTTCTGATTCCCGTGGAAAAAAAGTCCTTTGTCGGGACTAGTTTTCAGATATCGTAACACATGCTTGGCAGCTTGAAGATGAGATTCAGTAGGAGATGCCATGAATTGACTTAATTGTTGAGTGGCATACATGATGTCTGGTCGAGTAGTGGTGAGATAGATAAGACGGCCAACCAAACGGCGATATACAAAATGGTCAGATAGCAGGGGACTTTTGTCTTCATATAGTCTTGTGGTACTATCCATTGGAACAGAGGCAGGTTTAACACCTAATAAACCAGGATTCTCCAAAAGATCAAGACAATATTTTTTCTGAGATAAGCAAATTTGCTTCACTGATTGAGCAACCTCAATATACAAAAAAAATTTTCATGGGCCCAAGTCTTTAATTCGGAAGTGTTGGTGCAAAATAGACTTAATGGCGGCAAGTTCAGAAATGGAATTACCAGTGAGAACAATGTCGTCAACATAGACTAGAAGGATAGAAATTTGAGCACCAGTAAATTTAACAAATAGACTATAATCAGATGAGGTCTGCTGATATCCATGAGATAGCAAAAAATGAGAAAGTTTGTCATACCACATACGATTAGATTGTTGTAAACCATACAGTGACTTTAGTAGCTTACAGCATTGATTCGGTTGAGAAGATGTAAATTCGGATGGCAGAGTCATATAAACATCCTCAAAAAGATCCCCATGCAAGAAAGTATTATTGATATCCAACTAATGTATGGGCCAATACTTCATAGAGGCCAATGCCAAAACTAATCTGATGGTGGCAAGCTTGACAACAGGGGAGAAAGTTTTCAAGAAATCAACACCTTCAGTTTGAGTGAACCCTTTAGCCACAAGGCGTGCTTTATATCGATCAACTAAACCATCAGGCTTGCGTTTGATGCGATAGACCCATTTACAGCTAACCGGCTTAACCTCTGCAGGACAATTGATGAGCGGATAATTTATACGCTTTTTGGCATTGTTTTTAGTATGTTTTTAGTAGGATCTAGTTACTTTTAGGGATGTTTTCATTAGTTTTTATGATAAATTCACATTTCTGGACTTTACTATGAGTTTTTGTGTTTTTCTGTGATTTCAGATATTTTCTGGCTGAAATTGAGGGACTTGAGCAGAAATCAGATTCAGAGGTTGAAGAAGGACTGCTGATGTTGTTGGATTCTGACCTCCCTGCACTCAAAGTGGATTTTCTGGAGCTACAAAATTCGAAATGGCGCCCTTCCAATTGCGTTGGAAAGTAGACATCCAGGGCTTTCCAGCAATATATAATAGTCCATACTTTGGCCAAGAATTGATGACGTAAACTGGCGTTCAACGCCAGCCTTCTGCCCAAATCTGGCGTCCAGCGCCAGAAAAGGATCCAAAACCAGAGTTGAACGCCCAAACTGGCACAGAAACTGGCGTTCAACTCCACAAATGGCCTCTGCACGTGCAACACTCAAGCTCAGCCCAAACACACACCAAGTGGGCCCAGGAAGTGGATTTATGCATCAATTACTTACTCATGTAAACCCTAGTAGCTAGTTTATTATAAATAGGACCTTTTACTAGTCTTTTTGACCATCTTTGGATTACCTTATGATCCTTTGATCACGTTTTAGGGGCTGGCCATCTCGGCCATGCCTGGATCTTCACTTATGTATTTTCATACGGTAGAGTTTCTACACTCCATAGATTAAGGTGTGGAGCTCTGCTGTTCCTCAAAGATTAATGCAAAGTACTACTGTTTTCTATTCAATTCTTCTTATTTCGCTTCTAAGATATCCATTCGCACCCAAGAACGTGATGAAGGTGATGATTATGTGTGACACTCATCATCCTTCTCCCTTATGAACGCGTGCCTGACAAACACTTCTGTTCTACATGAATTAAGCTAGAATGAATATCTCTTAGATCTCCTGACCAGAATCTTCGTGGCGTAAGCTAGAATGATGGCGGCATTCAAGAGAATCCGGAAGGTCTAAACCTTGTCTGTGGTATTCTGAGTAGGATTCAATGATTGAATGACTGTGACGAGCTTCAAACTCGCGATTGTTGGGCGTTAGTGACAGACGCAAAAGGAGGGTGAATCCTATTCCAGCATGATCGAGAACCGACAGATGAATAGCCGTGCCGTGACAGGGTGCGTGAGCATATTATTCACTGAGAGGAGGGGATGTAGCCACTGACAACGGTGATGCCCTTGCATAAAGCCAGCCATGGAAAGGAGTAAGACTGATTGGATGAAGATAGCAGGAAAGCAGAGGTTCAGAGGAACGAAAAGCATCTCCATTCGCTTATCTGAAATTCCTACCAATGATTTACATAAGTATCTCTATCCCTATTCTATTATTTATTATTCGAAAACTCCATAATTATTTTATATCCGCCTGACTGAGATTTACAAGGTGACCATAGCTTGCTTCATACCAACAATCTCCGTGGGATTCGACCCTTACTCACGTAAGGTATTACTTGGACGACCCAGTGCACTTGCTGGTTAGTTGTATCGAAGTTGTGACAATTATGAATTAAGATCAGAGCACCAAGCTTTGGAGCCATTACCATGATTTGTTCGAGCCTGGAGATCACAATTTCGTGCACCAAGTTTTTGGCGCCGTTGCCGGGGATTGTTTGAGTCTTCGGCAAGCTTTTGGTCCGGTAACATCAGTGCCAGATTCCCTTTTGATCCGGCAACAGCACCAAGTTTTTGGCGCCGTTGCCGGGGATTGTTTGAGTTTGGACAACTGACGGTTCATCTTGTTGCTCAGATTAGGTAATTTTCTTTTTGTTTTCTTTTCAAAAAAAAAAATTTTTTTCAAAAATTTTTCCTTTGTTTTCGAAAAAAAAATAAAAATGTTTTCAAAAATATATTTTTATTCAAAATTTTTAAGAATGAATTCTAGTGTTTCATGAAGCATGTGAAGCCTGGCTGGCTGTAAAGCCATGTCTAAATTTATTTGGACTGAGGCAGCAATTTGTTATCAAGAGCAAGCTAGTTGTTGCTAATCCACCTGCTACTGTTCCTGATCTACATGCTAAAGCTTGGCTGGCCATTGGCCATGTCTAGTGTTTTGGACTGAAGCTTTCATTGAAAGCTTGGCTGGCTAGTGAGCCATGTCTAATTCCTGGACTGAAGCTTTAGACTAAGAATGCAAGATTCCTGGAATTCATATTAAAAATTTTGGAATCCTTATTTTTCTTTTTCATATAATTTTCGAAAAATATAAAATAAAAATCCAAAAAAATTAGAAAATCATAAAAATCAAAAATATTTTCTGTTTCTTGTTTGAGTCTTGAATCACATTATAAGTTTGGTGTCACTTGCATATGCATCTTGCATTTTTCGAAAATATCATGCATTCATAGTGTTCTTCATGATCTTCAAGTTGTTCTTGGTAAGTCTTCTTGTTTGATCTTGATGATTTTTTGTTTTGTATCTTTTCATGTTTATCATATGCATTCTTGAATTCTTAGTGCATAAGCATTAAAGAATTCTAAGTTTGGTGTCTTGCATGTTTTCTTTGCATTAAAAAATTTTTCAAAAATATGTTCTTGATGTTCATCATGACATTCAAAGTGTTCTTGGTGTTCATCTTGACATTCATAGCATTCTTGCATGCATCACATGTTTTGATCTAAAAATTTCATGCATTGCATCTTTTTAGTGTTTTTCTCTCTTGCATCATAAAAATTCAAAAATCAAAAAAATATCTTTCCCTTTTTCTCTCATCAAATTCGAAAATTGAGTTGACTTTTTCAAAAATTTTTAAAATCAAATTGTTTTTCATGAGTCAAATCAAAATTTTCAATTTGAAAATCTTATCTTTTTCAAAATCTTTTTCAAAAATCAAATCTTTTTCAAAATTCTTAGTTATTTTCGAAAATTCCAAAAATATTTTTCAAAAATCTTTTTCTTATTTTTATATCAAATTTTCGAAAATAACATAACCAATTAATGTTTTGATTCAAAAATTTGAAGTTTGTTACTTGCTTGTTAAGAAAGATTCAAACTTTAAGTTCTAGAATCATATCTTGTGATTTCTTGTGAATCAAGTCATTAATTGAGATTTTAAAAATCAAATCTTTTTCAAAACTAACTTCAATCATATCTTTTCAAAAATATCTTCTTATCTTATCTTTTTCAAAAATATCTTTTCAAAATATCTTTTCTAACTTCCTAACTTCTTATCTTTTTCAAAATTTGTTTCAACCAACTAACTAACTTTTTGTTTGTTTCTTAACTTTTTCAAAACTACCTAACTAACTCTCTCTCTCTCATTTTCGAAAATATCTCTCCCCTTTTTCAAAATTTCTTTTTAATTTATTAATTATTTTAATTTTTAAAACTTAATTTTCGAAAATTTCTAACATTTTTCAAAAACCAATTTTCAAAAATCACTAACTCCTTTTCAAAAATAATTTTCGAAAATTATCCCTCCCCCATCTCATTCTATTTATTCATTCATATCGTAACATCTCATTTCACCTCTCTTCCATCCTCACAGATGTGTTTCTTCCTTTATATTACATTCTTTGTCTCCCCCTCTTTCCTTCCACTCACAAAGGGATCCCTATACTGTGGTATAAAGGATCTCTATTATTATTATTATTTTTCTGTGCCTTCTTCTTTGTCATATGAGCAGGAGCAAGGATAAGAACATTCTTGTGGAAGCAGATCCAGAACCTGAAAGGACTCTGAAGAGAAAATTAAGAGAAGCTAAAATACAACAATCCAGAGATAACCTTTCATAAATTTTCGAACAGGAAGAGAATATGGCAGTCGAAAATAATAATAATGTAAGGAAGATGCTTGGTGACTTTACTGCACCTAATTCCAATCTACATGGAAGAAGCATCTCCATTCCTGCCATTGGAGCAAACAACTTTGAGCTGAAACCTCAATTAGTTTCTCTAATGCAGCAGAACTGCAAGTTTCATGGACTTCCATCTGAAGATCTTTTTCAGTTCTTAACTGAATTCTTGCAGATATGTGATACTGTTAAGACTAATGGAGTAGATCCTGAAGTCTACAGGCTCATGCTTTTCCCTTTTGCTGTAAGAGACAGAGCTAGATTATGGTTGGATTCTCAACCCAAAGACAGCCTGAACTCTTGGGATAAGCTGGTCACGGCTTTCTTAGCCAAGTACTTTCCTCCTCAAAAGCTGAGCAAGCTTAGAGCTGATGTTCAAACCTTCAGACAGAAAGAAGGTGAATCTCTCTATGAAGCTTGGGAAAGATACAAACAGTTGACCAAAAAGTGTCCTTCTGACATGCTTTCAGAATGGACCATCATGGATATATTCTATGATGGTTTATCTGAGCTATCAAAGATGTCATTGGATACCTCTGCAGGTGGATCCATTCACCTAAAGAAAATGCCTGCAGAAGCTCAAGAACTCATTGACATGGTTGCTAATAACCAGTTCATGTACACTTCTGAAAGGAATCCTGTGAGCAATGGGACGCCTATGAAGAAGGGAGTTCTTGAAGTTGATACTCTGAATGCCATATTGGCTCAGAACAAAATATTGACTCAGCAAGTCAATATGATTTCTCAGAGTCTGCATGGAATGCAAGCTGCATCCAACAGTACTCAAGAGGCTTCTTCTGAAGAAGAAGCTTATGATCCTGAGAACCCTGCAATAGCAGAGGTAAATTACTTAGGTGAACCTTATGGAAACACCTATAACTCAACATGGAGAAATCATCCAAATTTCTCATGGAAGGATCAAAAGCCTCAACAAGGCTTTAATAATGGTGGAAGAAACAGGTTTAGCAATAGCAAGCCTTTTCCATCATCAACTCAGCAACAGACAGAGAACTCTGAACAAAATGCTTCTAATTTAGCAATTCTAGTCTCTGATCTATCTAAGGCCACTGTAAGTTTCATGAATGAAACAAGGTCTTCCATTAGAAATCTGGAAGCACAAGTGGGCCAGCTGAGTAAAAGGATCACTGAAATCCCTCCTAGTACTCTCCCAAGCAATACAGAAGAGAACCCAAAAGGAGAGTGCAAGGCCATTGACATAAGCGCCATGGCCGAACCTGAGAGGAGAGGAGAGGACGTGAATCCCAAGGAGGAAGACCTCCAGGGACGTCCAGTGATCAATAAGGAGCTTCCCTCTGGGGAACCAAAGGACTCTGAGGCTCATCTAGAGACCATAGAGATTCCATTAAACCTCCTTATACCCTTCATGAGCTCTGATGAGTATTCTTCTTCTGAAGAGAATGAGGATGTCACTGAAGAGCAAACTGCCAAGTTTCTTGGTGCAATCATGAAGCTGAATGCCAAATTGTTTGGCATTGATGCTTGGGAAGTTGAACCTCCCTTGTTCATCAATGAACTAAGTGATCTGGATCAACTGACATTGCCTCAGAAGAGACAGGATCCTGGAAAGTTCATAATACCCTGTACCATAGGCACCATGATCTTTAAGGCTCTGTGTGACCTTGGTTCAGGAATAAACCTCATGCCCCTCTCTGTAATAGAGAAACTGGGAATCTATGGGGTGCAAGCTGCTAAAATCTCATTAGAGATGGCAGACAGCTCAAGAAAACAGGCTTATGGACAAGTAGAGGACGTTTTAGTAAAGGTTGAGGGCCTTTACATCCCTGCTGATTTCATAGTCCTGGATACTGGAAAGGAAGAGGATGAATCCATCATCCTAGGAAGACCTTTCCTGGCCACAGCAAGAGCTGTGATTGATGTTGACAGAGGTGAAATAGTCCTTCAATGGAATGAGAACCCCCTTGTATTCAAAACTCAAGGATCTCCCTCTGCAACCATGGAGAGGAAGCTTGAAGAGCTTCTCTCAAAGCAGAGTCAACCAGAGCCCCCACAGTCAAACTCTAAGTTTGGTGTTGGGAGGCCACAACCAAACTCTAAGTTTGGTGTTGAACTCCCATATCCAAACTCTAAGTTTGGTGTTGGAGAGTTTCAACAAAGCTCTGCACATCTGTGAGGCTCCATGAGAGTCCACTGTCAAGCTATTGACATTAAAGAAGCGCTTGTTGGGAGGCAACCCAATGTTTATCTAATTCTTATTTCTATTGTTTTTCATGTTTTCTTAGGTTCATGATCATGTGGAGTCACAAAATAAATATAAAAATTGAAAACGGAATCAAAAACAGCAGAAGAAAAATCACACCCTGGAGGAGCATCTGTCTGGCGTTCAGCGCCAGAACAGAGCATGGTTCTGGCGCTGAACGCCCAAAATGGGCAGCTTCTGGGCGCTGAACGCCAGAACAGGCATGGTTCTGGCGTTCAACGCCAGAAATGGCACACAGATGGGCGTTGAACGCCCAAAATGGCCACCAACCTGGCGCTGAACACCCAGAGTTGGGTACAAAGGCATTTTTACATGCCTAATGGTGCAGGGATGTAAATGCCTTGACACCTCAGGATCTGTGGACCCCACAGGATCATCTTAGGATCTGTGGACCCCACAGGATCCACTCAGGATCTGTGGACCCCACAGGATTCCCACCTACCTCCACTCACTTCTTCTCACCACTCTCTTTCACACAACCCCATAAACACTCTTCCCTAAAAACCCCTCACCAATCACCTCAATCTCTCTTCCCCACTAAACCTTCACCACTCACATCCATCTCCTCTTCCCCATAAACCTACTTCAAAAACTCCACCTACCTTCAAAATTCAAAACCAATTTCCCACCCAAACCCACCCATATGGCCGAAACTTAACCCCCCCTCCCTTCCCTATATAAAGACCTCCATTCTTTATCAAATTCACACAACACACCCCTCTACACTCTCCTTGGCCAAAACCACATCTCCCTCTCCCCCTCCATATTTCTTCTTCTTCTTCTTCTACTCTTTTGTTTATTGCTCGAGGGCGAGCAATATTCTAAGTTTGGTGTGGTAAAAGCATAGCTTTTTTGTTTTTCCATTACCATTGATGGCACCTAAGACCGGAGAATCCTCTAGAAGAGGGAAAGGGAAGATAAAAGCTTCCACATCCGAGTCATGGGAGATGGAAAGGTTCATCTCCAAAGCCCATTGGTGCACGAATTGTGAATCACACTTTTCACAACGCGTACCACTAACCAGCAAGTGCACTGGGTCGTCCAAGTAATACCTTACGTGAGTAAGGGTCGAATCCCACAGAGATTGTTGGTTTGAAGCAATCTATGGTTATCTTGTAAATCTTAGTCAGGAAGTCAATTATGTTTATCAATTGAATTGTGAATAACCAGTAGAGCATAAATTAAAAGTTACTTGTTGTGCAGTAATGGAGAATATGTTGGAGTTTTGGAGATGCTTTGTCCTCTGAATCTCTGCTTTCCTCTGTCTTCTGATTCACGCACGCACGTCCTCCTATGGCAAGCTGTGTGTTGGTGGATTACCGTTGTCAATGGCTACCTTCCATCCTTCCAGTGAAAACTACGCTCACGCGCTCTGTCACAGCACGGCTAATCACCGGTTGGTTCTCGATCCGGTTGGAATAGGATTTACTATCCTTTTGCGTCTGTCACTAACGCCCAGCCTTCAGGAGTTTGAAGCTCGTCACAGTCATTCAATCCTTGAATCCTACTCGGAATGCCACAGACAAGGCTTAGACTTTCCGGATTCTCATGAATGCCGCCATCAGTTCTAGCTTATACCACGGAGATTCTGATTAAAGAATCTAAGAGACACTTATTCAATCGGATATAGAACGGAGGTGGTTGTCAGGCACACGTTCATGGGTTGAGGAAGGTGATGAGTGTCACAGCTCATCACCATCATCACAGTTAAGCGCGAATGAACATCTTAGATAGGAACAAGCGTGTTTGAATGAAAACAGAAATACTTGCATTAATTCATTGAGACACAGCAGAGCTCCTCACCCCCAACAATGGGGTTTAGAGACTCATGCCGTCAGAGAATACAAAGTTTAGATCTGAAATGTCATGAGTTACAAAATAAGTCTCTAAAAGTTGTTTAAATACTAAACTAGTAGCCTAGGGTTACAAAATATGAGTGGACTATGATGGATGATGCAGAGATCCACTTCTGGGGCCCACTTGGTGTGCTGGGGCCCACTTGGTGTGTGCTGGGGCTGAGACTTTAAGCAATCCACGTGCAGAGGCCATTTGTGGAGTTGAACGCCAGTTTTTGTGCCAGTTTGGGCGTTTAACTCCAGTTTTTTATCCTTTTCTGGCGCTGGACGCCAGAATTGGGCAGAGAACTGGCGTTGAACGCCAGTTTACGTCGTCTATCCTTGTGCAAAGTATGGACTATTATATATTGCTGGAAAGACCTGGATGTCTACTTTCCAACGCAATTGGAAGCATGCCATTTCGAGTTCTGTAGCTCCAGAAAATCCACTTTGAGTGCAGGGAGGTCAGAATCCAACAGCATCAGCAGTCCTTTTTCAGCCTGAATCAGATTTTTGCTCAGCTCCTTCAATTTCAGCCAGAAAAATACCTGAAATTATAGAAAAACACACAACTCATAGTAAAGTCCAGAAATATGAATTTTTCCTAAAAACTACTAGAAATAGACTAAAAACTAACTAAAACATACTCAAAACTATATGAAATTATCCCCAAAAAGCGTATAAAATATCCGCTCATCACAACACCAAACTTAAACTGTTGCTTGTCCTCAAGCAACTAGACAAATAAAATAGAAGACTAATAGGTTGAGAAGCAATAATATCTCAGAGTTTTTGAATGAAGCTCAGATTCTAATTAGAGGAGCGGGACTAGTAGCTTTTTGCTTCTGAACAGTTTTGGCATCTCACTTTATCCATTGAAGCTCAGAGTGATTGGCATCTATAGGAACTCAGAATTCAGATAGTGTTATTGATTCTCTTAGTTCAGTGTGATGATTCTTGAACACAGCTTCTTTATGAGTCTTGGTCGTGGCCCTAAGCACTTTGTTTTCCAGTATTACCACCGGATACATAAATGCCACAGACACATAACTGGGTGAACCTTTTCAGATTGTGACTCAGCTTTGCTAAAGTCCCCAATTAGAGGTGTCCAGAGTTTTTAAGCACACTCTTTTTTTCGCTTGGACCTTGACTTTAACCGCTCAGTCTCAAGTTTTCACTTGACACCTCCACGCCACAAGCACATGGTTAGGGACAGCTTGGTTTAGCCGCTTAGACCAGGATTTCAGTCCTTTAGGCCCTCCTATCCACTGATGCTCAAAGCCTTGGGATCCTTTTTAATTGCCCTTGCCTTTTGGTTTTAAGGGTTATTGGCTTTTTCTGCTTGCTTTTTTTTTTTCTGCAAGCTTTGTTCTTTGCTGCTTTTTCTTGCTTCAAGAATCATTTTTATGATTTTTCAGATTATCAATAACATGTCTCATGTTCATTATTCTTTCAAGAGCCAACATATTTAACAGTCTTAAACAACAAATTCAAAAGACATATGCACTGTTCAAGCATTCATTCAGAAGACAGAAAGCATTGCCACCACATTTAACCAATTAGAATTTGTTTTATTTAAACTCAAAATTTTATTGCTTCTTATTCAAAAGATCTACTATTTTATTCATGTCTAATGATGATGAGAAAAATAAACTATAGCTTAATTGGAGATAAAATCAAATAGATACTAATTACTATTATATGACTTCTAAGGTAAACTTTTTATAAGGACACTGTCACAGAGTTACGGCAGAAATTGGAAATTAACAACCTTTATTTTGGAGGTATGGGAGTTCCTCTGATCCTTGGGAGACTTGGTATCACAGAAGACTTTTGGCGCTTCAGTTCCCTTAAGTCACGTCCCTGCTCCTCTTGTTCTTTAAGCATATGGGTCAGCATTTGACTGTGTTCCTTCTGTTGTTTTATTATTTGCTCCATAGCTTCCTGTATCTTGGTGACAGACGTCTCAAGATGTTCCCAATATTCTGCTTGAGGAATCTCTGGGAGGAATTCCTGTGCTCTCTTCTTGATATGATCCTCCTGTGCTTGTTGTCTCTCCATTGATGCTTTGGTGATTGACTTTTCAATTAGGATATATTCAGTTATTCCCATCTTGACTCCAGCGTCCTTGCAGAGCAGAGATATCACACTTGGATAAGCCAACCTGGCCTCTCTTGAATTTTTGTTAGCAATCTTATAGAGCTCTGTTGAAATCAGCTGATGAACCTCCACTTCCTTTCCCATCATGATGCAATGAATCATCACTGCTCTTTTAACTGTGACTTCAGAACGGTTGCTGGTGGGCAACAGAGAACGCCCAATGAAGTCCAGCCATCCCCTGGCAACTGGTTTGAGATCCTCCCTCTTGAGTTGATTTGGGACGCCCTTTGTGTTGGTGGTCCACCTGGCTCCAGGAATACAGATGTCCTCTCCAATTTTATCCAGGCCAATGTCTGCTCTCATCATCCTCCTGTTGAAGGAGTCTGGATCATCCTTTAGCTGAGGTAGCTTTAGTATCTCTCTGATCTTGTCAGGGGTGGTATGAACAATTTTTCCCCTGACCATGGTCCGAAATTCGTAGCAGGCAGTTCCAGATAGTCTTTGCTTGTCAGTCTGCCACATATTAGCATAGAACTCCTGGACCATGTTCCTTCCTACTTTCATTTCAGGATTAGCTAGGACTTCCCAGTTCCTGATTCGAATTTGCTCCTGGATCTCCGGATATTCATCTTCTTTCAGATCGAATCTAACTTCCGGGATCACTGATCTCAGACCCATTACTTTAAGATAATGGTCTGAATGTTCTTTAGATAAGAACTTCCCTTGATTCCAAAGTGGTTTTGGAACGCTCTCTTTCTTGTCTCTAGGAGTGTATTGTTTCCCTTTGGGAGCCATGATCTTAGTGATTTCGGAAAAACATTCCAAACTTAGAGGTTTGCTTGTCCTCAAGCAAAAGAAAAGAAAGGAGAGGGATAGAAGGAGATTGAGTAGCACTTGTTGATGAAGGAGGGGGGGGGGGCGAACCCAATTTAAAGGGGGGGGGAGGGCTGAATTTTCGAAAAATTGGAGGAGATAAGATAAAAAGATTGAGTTGAAAAAGATAAGATAGAAGATATAGTTTAATTTTGAAAAGATAGGATAGATTTTTGAAAAAGATAATTCTGGATTTTGAAAAAGATAATATGAAAAAGATATTGGAGAAGATATGGATTAGTTGAAAAGATTTTTGAGTGAAAAAGATAGATTTTGAAAAAGATAGATTTTTCAGAAAAGATTTTGAAAAGAGTTGGGTTGAATTTGGAAAGATGGATTTTTAGAAATTAAGGTTTTTAGAAATCAGGGTTCTTGATATGTTCATGTAAACATCATGCATTGATGCATAAAATTTGAAATTAAAATGGAAATACGTGTGGGATTGCTTGGATTTGGCTCCTTCCTGTCTTCCTGGCATTTGAACGCCCAAACACTGCCTGTTTTGGGCGTTCAGCGCCCAAATGCTGATCTCCTGGGCGTTCAGCGCCCAGTTGCTGCCATTCCTGGCGTTCAACGCCCAATGGGTGGCCATTTCTGGCGTTGAACGCCCAAATGCTGCCATTACTGGCGTTCAGCGCCCAGTGGATGCCCATTTTGGGCGCTGAACGCCCAAAATGCCCCTTTACTGGCGTTTTCTTGCCATTGAGCTCTTTTACTCTGTTTTGTGTGCTGATTCCTTCTGTAACCCTGTAAACTTATACAAATGACTTTGTACCTTAGTGTCAGTGAACTTTATATAAACAAATAAAAATAAAAATAGGGCAAAAATGCTTAGAGGATTGTTGCCCCATGGCTGGGTTGCCTCCCAGCAAGCACTTCTTTATTGTCTTTAGCTGGACTTTGCTGAGCTTTCAATCTAGCTTCAGCCTTGAGCATTCTTGCTCAGTGTTGCCTTCAAGATAATGCTTGATTCTCTGTCCATTGACAATGAACTTCTTATCAGAATCAATATCTTGAAGCTCCACATAACCATATGGTGACACACTTGTAATCACGTATGGTCCCCTC
The DNA here is from genome assembly GCF_059453495.1 of Arachis ipaensis. Taxonomy (NCBI): domain Eukaryota; kingdom Viridiplantae; phylum Streptophyta; class Magnoliopsida; order Fabales; family Fabaceae; genus Arachis; species Arachis ipaensis. The sequence continues at coordinate 27,047,706 of NC_142436.1, forward strand.
CACCAGGATTTCAGTTTCCCGGGGAATAGCCTGAGTCTAGAGTTAAACAACAGGACCTTCTGTCCTGGTTCAAAGATTCTAGATGACAGCTTTCTGTCATGCCATTTTTTTTATTTTTCTTTATAAAGCTTGGCATTTTCGAAAGCTGTGAATCTGAATTCCTCTAGCTCATTTAGCTGGAGCAATCGTTTTTCTCCTGCTAATTTGGCATCTAAGTTTAGGAATCTGGTTGCCCAGTAGGCCTTATGTTCCAGTTCCACGGGCAAGTGGCATGCCTTACCATACACGAGTTGATATGGAGAGGTCCCTATAGGGGTCTTGAATGCTGTTCTGTAAGCCCACAGAGCATCATCCAAGCTCCTTGCCCAATCCTTTCTACGGGTATTTACTGTCCGTTCCAGGATTCTCTTTAATTCTCTGTTAGAGACTTCAGCCTGCCCATTGGTTTGTGGATGATATGGGGTGGCCACCTTTTGGCGAATTCCATACCGAACCATGGCAGAGTAAAGCTGTTTATTGCAGAAGTGAGTGCCCCCATCACTGATTAACACTCTAGGGACACCAAACCTGCTAAAGATATGTTTCTGGAGGAACTTCAGCACTGTTTTAGTATCATTGGTGGGTGTGGCAATAGCCTCAACCCATTTTGATACATAGTCAACTGCCACCAGAATATAAGTGTTTGAGTATGATGGTGGGAAAGGTCCCATGAAGTCAATTCCCCATACATCAAACAACTCTATTTCCAAGATTCCTTGTTGAGGCATGGCGTAACCATGAGGCAGATTACCAGCTCTTTGGCAACTGTCACAATTACGTACAAACTCTCGGGAATCTTTATAGAGTGTGGGCCAATAGAAGCCACATTGGAGGACCTTGGTGGCTGTTCGCTCACCTCCGAAATGACCTCCATATTGAGATCCATGGCAATGCCATAAGATTCTCTGCGCTTCCTCTCTGGGGACACACCTACGGATAATTCCGTCTGCACATCTCTTAAAGAGATAGGGCTCATCCCACAAGTAGTACTTTGCATCAGTAATTAGTTTCTTTTTTTGTATTCTATTGTACTCCTTGGGTATGAACCTTGCAGCTTTATAGTTTGCAATATCGGCAAACCATGGTGTTTCCTGAATGGCAAATAGATGCTCATCAGGGAATGTCTCAGAGATCTCAAGGAAGGGGAGGGACGTCCCTTCCACTGGCTCTATCCGGGACAGATGATCAGCTACTTGGTTCTCTGTCCCTTTTCTGTCTCTTATTTCTATATCAAACTCTTGCAGAAGCAATACCCATCTGATGAGCCTGGGTTTTGAATCCTGCTTTGTGAGTAGATACTTAAGAGCAGCATGGTCAGTGTACACAATCACCTTTGATCCTACTAAGTAGGATCTGAACTTGTCAATGGCGTAAACCACTGCAAGTAATTCCTTTTCTGTGGTTGTGTAATTTTTCTGGGCATCATTTAAAATGCGACTGGCATAATAAATGACATGCAGAAGCTTGTCATGCCTCTGTCCCAGTACTGCACCAATGGCATGATCACTGGCATCACACATTAACTCAAATGGCAATGTCCAGTCTGGTGCAGAAATGACTGGTGCTGTGACCAGCTTAGCTTTCAGCGTTTCAAACGCCTGTAGGCATACTGTGTCAAACACAAATGGCGTGTCAGCAGCTAGCAGATTGCTTAGGAGTTTTGCGATTTTTGAAAAATCCTTTATAAACCTCCTATAGAATCCTGCATGCCCCAGAAAGCTTCTGATTGCCTTAACATTGGCAGGTGGTGGTAATTTTTCAATTACCTCTATTTTTGCTTGATCTACCTCTATTCCCTTGTTTGAGATTTTATGCCCAAGAACAATTCCTTCAGTCACCATGAAGTGACACTTTTCCCAGTTTAAAACTAGGTTGGTTTCTTGGCATCTTTTCAGAACAAGTTTCAGGTGATCAAGACAGGAGCTGAATGAGTCTCCATATACTGAGAAGTCATCCATGAAGACTTCCAGAAATTTTTCCACCATATCAGAGAAAATAGAGAGCATGCATCTCTGGAAGGTTGCAGGTGCATTGCATAGCCCAAAGGGCATCCTTCTATAAGCAAACACTCCGGATGGACATGTGAATGCTGTTTTCTCTTGATCCTGGGGATCTACTGCAATCTGGTTATAGCCTGAGTAGCCATCCAAAAAGCAGTAATAATCATGACCTGCTAGTCTCTCTAGCATCTGGTCTATGAATGGTAAAGGAAAATGATCATTTCTGGTGGCTGTATTGAGCCTTCTGTAGTCAATACACATGCGCCACCCTGTAACTGTTCTTGTAGGAACCAGTTCATTTTTTTCATTATGAATCACTGTCATGCCTCCCTTTTTTGGGACGACTTGAACAGGGCTCACCCAGGGGCTATCAGAAATGGGATAAATAATCCCAACCTCTAATAATTTGGTGACCTCTTTCTGCACCACTTCCTTCATGGCTGGATTTAGCCGCCTCTGTGGTTGAACCACTGGTTTGGCATTATCCTCCAATAGGATTTTGTGCATGCATCTAGCTGGGCTTATGCCCTTAAGATCACCTATGGACCACCCAAGAGCTGTCTTGTGTGTCCTTAGCACTTGAATAAGTGCTTCCTCTTCCTGTGAATTTAAGGCAGAGCTTATGATCACTGGAAAAGTGTCACCTTCTCCTAGAAATGCATATTTCAAGGATGGTGGCAGTGGCTTGAGCTCTGGTTTAGGAGGTTTTTCCTCTTTCAGAAGAAAGTTCAGAGGCTCTTTCATGTCCCCTGAATCCTCCAAATCAGGCTGAACATCTTTAAAGATGTTTTCCAACTCTGATTCGAGACTCTCAGCCATGTTGATCTCTTCTACCAAAGAGTCAATAAGGTCAACTTTCATGCAGTCTGTTGATGTGTCTGGATGCTGCATGGCTTTGACAGCGTTCAATTTGAACTCGTCATCGTTGACTCTCAGGGTTATTTCCCCCTGCTGGACGTCAATGAGGGATCGTCCAGTTGCTAGGAAGGGTCTTCCTAGAATGAGAGTAGCACTCTTGTGCTCCTCCATTTCCAGCACAACAAAGTCAGTGGGAAAGACGAATGGCCCAACTCTGACAATCATGTCCTCAATCACGCCTGATGGGTATTTAGTGGAACCATCAGCAAGTTGGAGACATATCCGGGTTGGTTTAACTTCTTCAGTTAAGCCAAGCTTCCTGATAGTGGATGCAGGTATTAGGTTGATGCTTGCCCCAAGATCGCATAAGGCTGTCTTGGTGCAATCACCTTCCAATATGCATGGTATCAGAAAACTCCCAGGGTCTTTAAGCTTTTCAGGAAAGCTTTTCAGAATGACTGCACTGCATTCTTCAGTGAGGAGAACTCTTTCTGTTTCTCTCCACTCCTTTTTATGACTCAAGATCTCTTTCTTGAACTTGGCATAAGAAGGTATTTGCTCAAGTGCCTCTGCAAAAGGAATCTTTATTTCAAGAGTCCTTAGATAATCTGCAAAGCGAGCAAATTGCTTATCCTGCTCCTCTTTCCGGAGTTTTTGAGAATAAGGTATCTTGGCTTTATATTCCTCAACCTTAGTGGTTAAAGAAGCCTTTTTAGAGGGGTTGTTATCAGCACTTGTGTGTGTCTGATCCCTCACTGGCAATTGAATGCCAGAGTCAGAAGCTGGAGTGACGTTAGATGCCAACTCACTGTCTGTTCCTGGCGCCTGAACGCCAGAAATGTGCCCCTGTTGGGCGTTCAGCGCTGGATTCTGCCCCATTTGGGCGTTCAACGCCAGATTCTTGCCCATTTCTGGCGTTGAACGCCAATCCTGCCTTGTTTCTGGCGCTGAACGCCAGTTTTGGGCATGGTCTGGGCGTTCAGCGCCAGCCTTCCACCCATTTTCTGGCGTTTTAGTGCCAGAATTATTTTTCCCTGGGCTCTTACTGTCCTCAGGGGAATCTTTGGTGGGTCGCTCATTTCTTGAATTTTTGATGCCTTGAGGTGGGGTATTTAATGTTTTCCCACTTCTTAATTGAACTACTTGGCATTCTTCTGCTATTTGCTTTGATAGCTGCTGCTTTGTTTGCTTAAACTATTCTTCCATATGTATATTAGCTATCCTTGTCTCCTGTAACCTGTCTTTGAATTCAGCTAGCTGCTTTGTTAGAAAATCTAATTGCTGATTGAATTCAGCAGCTTGTTTTACAGTACTGAATTCAGCAGTTACTGTTTTAACCTCTTCATTCATGGAAGGGTTGCTGCTTAGATACAGATGCTGATTCCTGGCAACTGTATCAATGAGCTCTTGAGCTTCTTCAATTGTCTTTCTCATATGGATAGATCCACCAGCTGAGTAATCTAAAGACATCTGAGCTCCTTCTGCAAGCCCATAGTAGAAGATGTCTAACTGAACCCACTCTGGAAACATTTCAGAGGGACATTTTCGTAGCATCTCTCTGTATCTCTCCCAGGAATCATAAAGAGATTCATTATCTCCTTGTTTAAAGCCTTGGATGTCCAGCCTTAGCTGTGTCATCCTTTTTGGAGGGAAATATTGATTCAGGAATTTTTCTGTCAGCTGTTTCCATGTTCTTATGCTGGCCTTAGGTTGGTTATTTAACCACCTCTTGGCTTGATCTTTTACAGCAAATGAAAACAGTAATAGTCTGTAGACATCCTGATCTATTTCCTTATCATGTACTGTGTCAGCAATTTGTAAAAATTGTGCCAGAAACTCTGTAGGTTCTTCCTGTGGAAGACCGGAATACTGGCAACTTTGCTGCACCATGATAATGAGCTGAGGATTCAACTCAAAGCTACTAACTCCAATGGAGGGTATACATATGCTACTCCCATATGAAGCAGTAGAGGGGTTAGAATATGACCCCAGAGTCCTCCTGGACTGTTCATTTCCACTTATGTCCATGATGGATCTATGGATATAACTTGGACTGATTTATCTTTTTATTTATTTTATTTTATAAGAAGTAAATACTTAAATAAAATAAAATAACTAAAAATAATTTGAATTTTGAAAATTTTTTTTTCGTAAAAAAAAAATTAAAAATAATTAGTTAAAAAAAACAGAAATTTTTGAAAAAGAGGGGAGATATTTTCGAAAATTTTGAGAGAGAGAGAGTTAGTTAGGTGGTTTTGAAAAAGTTAAGAAACAAACAAAAAGTTGGTTAGTTAGTTGAAACAAATTTTGAAAAGATAGGAAGTTAGAAAAGATATTTTGAAAAGATATTTTTGAATTTAGTGAGGAGAGAGAAAAACAATAAGATAGTACAAGATTTAAAATTTTTAGATCTAATGCTCCTTGTTTTTGAAAATTTTGGAGGGAAAACACCAAGGAACACCAAACTTAAAAATTTTAAGATCAAGACACAAGAAAACTCAAGAACACTTTGAAGACTCACAAGAACACAAGAACATGAAGGAAGAACACCAAACTTAAAATTTTTAGAAAACCAAACCAAAATTTTCGAAAATCAAAGGGGAATCAACAAGAAAACACCAAACTTAAAGTTTGGCACAGGATTTAATAGAAAAATTATTTTTGAAAAAGGTTTTTTTTTTTTTAAAAAAAATATGATAGCCAATTACCATGAACATAAACACCACGTTCTGATTAACTGAGCTATAAATTTAAAGTGTTTTAACAAGGGATAAATAATGAAAGACTCTAAACCAAAAAAGAGAAGATTTTTCCTAATCTAAGCAACAAAATAATCCGTCAGTTGTTCAAACACGAACAATCCCCGGCAACGGCGCCAAAAACTTGGTGCACGAATTGTGAATCACACTTTTCACAACGCGTACCACTAACCAGCAAGTGCACTGGGTCGTCCAAGTAATACCTTACGTGAGTAAGGGTCGAATCCCACAGAGACTGTTGGTTTGAAGCAATCTATGGTTATCTTGTAAATCTTAGTCAGGAAGTCAATTATGTTTATCAATTGAATTGTGAATAACCAGTAGAGCATAAATTAAAAGTTACTTGTTGTGCAGTAATGGAGAATATGTTGGAGTTTTGGAGATGCTTTGTCCTCTGAATCTCTGCTTTCCTCTGTCTTCTGATTCACGCACGCACGTCCTCCTATGGCAAGCTGTGTGTTGGTGGATTACCGTTGTCAATGGCTACCTTCCATCCTTCCAGTGAAAACTACGCTCACGCGCTCTGTCACAGCACGGCTAATCACCGGTTGGTTCTCGATCCGGTTGGAATAAGATTTACTATCCTTTTGCGTCTGTCACTAACGCCCAACCTTCAGGAGTTTGAAGCTCGTCACAGTCATTCAATCCTTGAATCCTACTCGGAATGCCACAGACAAGGCTTAGACTTTCCGGATTCTCATGAATGCCGCCATCAGTTCTAGCTTATACCACGGAGATTCTGATTAAAGAATCTAAGAGACACTTATTCAATCGGATATAGAACGGAGGTGGTTGTTAGGCATACGTTCATGGGTTGAGGAAGGTGATGAGTGTCACAGCTCATCACCATCATCACAGTTAAGCGCGAATGAACATCTTAGATAGGAACAAGCGTGTTTGAATGAAAACAGAAATACTTGCATTAATTCATTGAGACACAGCAGAGCTCCTCACCCCCAACAATGGGGTTTAGAGACTCATGCCGTCAGAGAATACAAATTTTAGATCTGAAATGTCATGAGTTACAAAATAAGTCTCTAAAAGTTGTTTAAATACTAAACTAGTAGCCTAGGGTTACAAAATATGAGTGGACTATGATGGATGATGCAGAGATCCACTTCTGGGGCCCACTTGGTGTGCTGAGGCCCACTTGGTGTGTGCTGGGGCTGAGACTTTAAGCAATCCACGTGCAGAGGCCATTTGTGGAGTTGAACGCCAGTTTTTGTGCCAGTTTGGGCGTTCAACTCCAGTTTTTGATCCTTTTCTGGCGCTGGACGCCAGAATTGGGCAGAGAACTGACGTTGAACGCCAGTTTATGTCGTCTATCCTTGTGCAAAGTATGGACTATTATATATTGATGGAAAGCCCTGGATGTCTACTTTGCAACGCAATTGGAAGCATGCCATTTCGAGTTCTGTAGCTCCAGAAAATCCACTTTGAGTGCAGGGAGGTCAGAATCCAACAGCATCAGCAGTCCTTTTTCAGCCTGAATCAGATTTTTGCTCAGCTCCTTCAATTTCAGCCAGAAAAATACCTGAAATTACAGAAAAACACACAACTCATAGTAAAGTCCAGAAATATGAATTTTTCCTAAAAACTACTAGAAATAGACTAAAAACTAACTAAAACATACTCAAAACTATATGAAATTATCCCCAAAAAGCGTATAAAATATCCGCTCATCACCCATCAAGACCACTTCTATGATGTTGTGGCAAAGAAGAAGGTGATCCCTGAGGTCCCTTTTAAACTCAAAAGAAATGAGTATCCGGAGATCCGACATGAAATTCAAAGAAGAGGTTGGGAAGTTCTAACAAATCCCATCCAACAAGTCGGCATCCTAATGGTTCAAGAGTTCTATGCCAATTCATGGATCACCAAAAACCATGATCAAAGTAAGAACCCGGACCCAAAGAACTATGTTACAATGGTTCAGGGGAAATACTTAGATTTTAGTCCGGAAAATGTGAGGTTGGCGTTCAACCTGCCATACATGGAAAAGAACGCACGCCCCTACACAAGGAGAGTCAACTTTGATCAAAGGTTGGACCAAGTCCTTATGGACATATGTGTAGAAGGAGCTCAATGGAAGGTTGACTCCAAAGGCAAGCCGGTTCAACTAAGAAGATTGGACCTCAAGCCTATAGCTAGAGGATGGTTGGAGTTTATTCAATGCTCAATCATTCCCACTAGCAACCGGTCTGAAGTTACTATAGACCGGGCCATCATGATCCATAGCATCATGATTGGAGAAGAGGTGGAAGTTCATGAGATTATACCTCAAGAACTCTACAAGGTGGCTGACAAGTCCTCCACTATGGCAAGGTTAGCCTTTCCTCACCTCATTTGCCACCTATGCAATTCAGCTGGGATTGACATAGAGGGAGATATCCTCATTAAAGAGGAAAAGCCCATCACTAAGAAAAAGATGGAGCAAGCAAGAGAGCCCAGTCATGGAGCTCAAGAGGCGCAAGAAGCTCATCACCATGAGATTCCGGAAATGCCTCAAATGCACTTTCCTCCACAAAACTATTGGGAGCACATCAACACCTCCCTAGAAGAATTGAGTTCCAATATGGGACAACTAAGGGTGGAACATCAAGAGCACTCCATCATGCTTCATGAAATAAGAGAAGATCAAAAAGCAATGAGGGAGGAGCAACAAAGACAAGGAAGAGACATAGAAGAGCTCAAGGACATCATTGGTTCCTCAAGAAGGAAACGCCACCATCACTAAGGTGGATTCATTCCTTGTTTTTGCTTTCTCTGTTTTTCGTTTTCTATGTTATGTGCTTATCTATGTTTGTGCCTTCATTACATGATCATTAGTAGTTAGTAACTTTGTCTTAAAGATATGAATGTCCTATGAATCCATCACCTCTCTTAAATAAAAAATGTTTTAATTCAAAAGAACAGGAAGTACATGAGTTTCGAATTTATCCTTGAACTTAGCCTAATTATATTGATGTGGTGACAATGCTTCTTGTTTTCTGAATGTATGCTTGAACAGTGCATATGTCTTTTGAAGTTGTTGTTTAAGAATGTTAAATATGTTGGCTCTTGAAAGAATGATGACTAGGAGACATGTTATTTGATAATCTGAAAAATCATAAAAATGATTCTTGAAGCAAGAAAAAGCAGCAAAGAACAAAGCTTGCAGAAAAAAAAAAAATAGGCGAAAAAAAAAAGAATAGAAAAAAATAGAAAGAAAAAGAAAAAGCAAGCAGAAAAAGCCAATAACCCTTAAAACCAAAAGGCAAGGGCAAATAAAAAGGATCCCAAGGCTTTGAGCATTAGTGGATAGGAGGGCCTAAAGGAATAAAATCCTGGTCTAAGCGGCTAAACCAAGCTGTCCCTAACCATGTGCTTGTGGCGTGTAGGTGTCAAGTGAAAACTTGAGACTGAGCGGTTAAAGTCAAGGTCCAAAGCAAAAGAAGAGTGTGCTTAAGAACCCTGGACACCTCTAATTGGGGACTCTAGCAAAGCTGAGTCACAATCTGAAAAGGTTCACCCAATTATGTGTCTGTGGCATTTATGTATCCGGTGGTAATACTGGAAAACAAAGTGCTTAGGGCCACGGCCAAGACTCATAAAATAGCTGTGTTCAAGAATCATCATACTGAACTAGGAGAATCAATAACACTATCTGAACTCTGAGTTCCTATAGATGCCAATCATTCTGAACCTCAATGGATAAAGTGAGATGCCAAAACTATTCAAGAGGCAAAAAGCTATAAGTCCCGCTCATATGATTGAAACTATGTTTCATTGATAGTTTGGAATTTATAGTATATTCTCTTCTTTTTATCCTATTTGATTTTCAGTTGCTTGGGGACAAGCAACAATTTAAGTTTGGTGTTGTGATGAGCGGATAATTTATACGCTTTTTGGCATTGTTTTTAGTATGTTTTTAGTAGGATCTAGTTACTTTTAGGGATGTTTTCATTAGTTTTTATGATAAATTCACATTTTTGGACTTTACTATGAGTTTTTGTGTTTTTCTGTGATTTCAGGTATTTTCTGGCTGAAATTGAGGGACTTGAGCAGAAATCAGATTCAGAGGTTGAAGAAGGACTGCTGATGCTGTTGGATTCTGACCTCCCTGCAAAACTCGAAATGGCGCGCTTCCAATTGCGTTGGAAAGTAGACATCCAGGGCTTTCCAGCAATATATAATAGTCCATACTTTGGCCAAGAATTGACGACGTAAACTGGCGTTCAACGCCAGCCTTCTGCCCAAATCTGGCGTCCAGCGCCAGAAAAGGATCCAAAACCAGAGTTGAACGCCCAAACTGGCACAGAAACTGGCGTTCAACTCCACAAATGGCCTCTGCACGTGCAACACTCAAGCTCAGCCCAAACACACACCAAGTGGGCCCAGGAAGTGGATTTATGCATCAATTAATTACTCATGTAAACCCTAGTAGCTAGTTTATTATAAATAGGACCTTTTACTAGTCTTTTTGACCATCTTTGGATTACCTTATGATCCTTTGATCACGTTTTAGGGGCTGGCCATCTCGGCCATGCCTGGATCTTCACTTATGTATTTTCATACGGTAGAGTTTCTACACTCCATAGATTAAGGTGTGGAGCTCTGCTGTTCCTCAAAGATTAATGCAAAGTACTACTGTTTTCTATTCAATTATTCTTATTTCGCTTCTAAGATATCCATTCGCACCCAAGAACGTGATGAAGGTGATGATTATGTGTGACGCTCATCATCCTTCTCCCTTATGAACGCGTGCCTGACAAACACTTCTGTTCTACATGAATTAAGCTAGAATGAATATCTCTTAGATCTCCTGACCAGAATCTTCGTGGCGTAAGCTAGAATGATGGCGGCATTCAAGAGAATCCGGAAGGTCTAAACCTTGTCTGTGGTATTCTGAGTAGGATTCAATGATTGAATGACTGTGACGAGCTTCAAACTCGCGATTGTTGGGCGTTAGTGACAGACGCAAAAGGAGGGTGAATCCTATTCCAGCATGATCGAGAACCGACAGATGAATAGCCGTGCCGTGACAGGGTGCGTGAGCATATTATTCACTGAGAGGAGGGGATGTAGCCACTGACAACGGTGATGCCCTTGCATAAAGCCAGCCATGGAAAGGAGTAAGACTGATTGAATGAAGATAGCAGGAAAGCAGAGGTTCAGAGGAACGAAAAGCATCTCCATTCGCTTATCTGAAATTCCTACCAATGATTTACATAAGTATCTCTATCCCTATTCTATTATTTATTATTCGAAAACTCCATAATTATTTTATATCCGCCTGACTGAGATTTACAAGGTGACCATAGCTTGCTTCATACCAACAATCTCCGTGGGATTCGACCCTTACTCACGTAAGGTATTACTTGGACGACCCAGTGCACTTGCTGGTTAGTTGTATCGAAGTTGTGACAATTATGAATTAAGATCAGAGCACCAAGCTTTGGAGCCATTACCAGGATTTGTTCGAGCCTGGAGATCACAATTTCGTGCACTAGCAATCAACAAGACGCCAAGTTTTGTTCAGCTCAAGAGCATCCAACTCATCTTTCATAGCACTACGCCAATTAGATTGTTGATTTGCGTCCTTAAAAGACTTTGGCTCAACGTCAGAATGTAGAGATAAAAGAAACTTTTTATGTGAAGATGAAAGAGAAGAAAAAGACATGACTGAAGATAAAGGATACTTGCACTTTGAGGGAGATTGATTTGTAGAGATGAGAGAGGAATTACACAAGTAATCAGAGAGATATGCTGGAGGTCAGTAAGGCCGGTCGGAATGATGAGGATGGTGCTCAGGTAGTGAAGAAGGTGATGGGGGATGAGAAGGTGATGGTGGACTGGTGTCTAGTGCGGAAGGAGAGAAGGGTGTGTGCCTTGAGAGAGATTCGGTGGTCATGGGTTCAACTTGGTTAGAAAACAACGGTGAGGAAAAAGGAGAGGTTGTTGAAGAAAATAAAGAATTAGATGGAGTTGGGTCAATGGGTATGGGTGAGGGTTCAACTGGAAGACTAACTGAATCTTGTTTTTGAGAGGGTGTGTTTGGCAATGTAGGGTTGGGTGTATGGAATTGGACATTTTTAGTGACTAAGGGCAAGACCATTTCATAAAAAATCACGTTTCTAGAAATCTCAATTCTTTTATCTTCTAAAACATAAACAATATATCCTTGAAAACCATGTTGAAAGCCAATAAACACAGCCTTTTTGGCTCTTGGATCAAATTTTGATATGTTTGCCATCAGGGTAGAAACAAAACATAAGCATCCAAAAACTTTAAAGTCATGATAATTTGGTGGATGATTGAATAAAATCTCAAATGATGTTTTAAAATTAATTGCGGATGATGGAACTCTATTAAGTAAATAAACAATATGTTTAACAGCATAAGACCAAAAAGATGGTGGTAAATTAGATTGAAACATAAGAGCACGAGCTATATTCAAAATATGTTGATGCTTGCGTTATACCCTTCCATTTTTGTTGAGTAGTTTTAATACAAGGGTCAGTCTATGATGCATCAAGGGTCTACGTGAAGGAGATGATTTTCAGAGCACCCTCAGACTCTGTTGATGTTTGCATGTGTTGTGCCACCACTGGCTCTCCATTCATATCCACACTGGAGCTTAGGCCCTTGAATGTGTCAATGTATGCCATGGATTTCGAGGATGATTTCTTCTTGAAAGTGGCTGCAAGGATCAACTTTGGTGCTACTAGCAAGGATGCTGTCAGGTTCGCAAGCTAACCCCCGCTTCAAAATTCTCTATTTTGCATATGTTGTATAGCATTTGGTAAGTAAACCACTGTTTTGATCCTTGAAAGACTAGTTTGTTCACAAAATGGTTGCTCTAAGATTGATAGTGATCCTGTAGTAAAAGGTTTATTCTACTCGACAAATCCACCTAAGATGAGAACTGTTTTTTCCTTTTGGTACCTTTATCTTGATTTATTTATGATTATTTTAACAAGTACTTAATATATCAGGTATCCAGATGATCCATATGATAGAATTTGGGATTCGGATATCATTAAAAGACAAAACTTTCTTGTTGGGGTGGCCCCAGGCACAATTAGAATTAACACAATAAAGAACATAGATATACAGACAAGGGAATACCCTCCTGTTAAAGTGATGCAAACCGCGGTTGTAGGCACAAAACAGGTACTCAGCTACAGACTGAACCTTGAAGACTTTCCTGCCAACGCTAGAACTTACGCATATTTTGCAGAGATCCAAGATCTCGGTAAGAACGAGACTCGAAAATTCAAATTGGAGCAACCTTATATACCTGACTATAGCAATGCAGTAGTTAACATAGCTGAGAATGCAAATGGTAGCTACACTCTATATGAACCAAGTTATATGAATGTGAGTATGGATTTTGTTCTTTCCTTCTCCTTTGCTAAGACCAGGGATTCTACTCAAGGACCTCTTCTAAATGCAATGAAAATAAGAAAATATGTTGAAATCGCTTCCAAAACTGACAAAGAAGATGGTAAACTTTTAATATCAGTATATATTTTGCTAAAATAACTTTTGGTGCATGGGTACTATACCATATTATATGAATCGGTATATGACTAAGTACATACTTATAATCATTTAACTTACATAAACATACTTTCATTTTGCAGTAAATGTAATAAATGTGTTTCGCTACTTGTCTTCCGATACTGACCCAAATAACAGGGATCCCTGTGTTCTAACACCCTGGGAGTCGGTTAATTGTAGTGAAACTACCCCTCCAAGAATCATAAAGATGTAATATCTCCATATCTTTTATTTAACCTAAAACTTCAAGAATGGTGAAATTAAACATACAATGCTGGATTCTGAAAGTTTAAGCATGATGTTAGAATCACTTATAAGATTATGAGATATTTGAAATGTTCAAAAAATATATCACATTCTAAATGTATACTGCTTTACTGAAAGTTCAAAAAGTGCAATATTTTTACTAATTTTAAAATTTTTTTAATAGAAACCTGTCAAGAAGGAATGTGAAAGATGAAATTCCACAAGAGCTCAACAACATGGAAGCATTGACAGAGTTGTAAGTGAATCATCCTTTTTTTGGGGGGGGGGGGGAGTGGAGTAATTTTGATTTTACTTCTTTAGTTTATTTTTCTTTTGTAATATTGTTCTCGTTTCCTTAGGTGGTTAGATGGTAACTTGCTTATAGGAACACTACCTGACATGAGCAATCTTATCAATCTAAACCTTGTGTACGTTCAGTTTCACACACAACATTCATTTATTTATATTTTTGAGGGCTCTGTGATGGAACCAAGAATCAATATTTTGTAAATGGCCCTTCTTTGAGTTTTTCTTTGTGCCTTTTTGCTTGTTTTCTCATTTTATTTTCAACTAATGACATGCAGGCATTTAGAGATCAACAAATTGACTGGTCCATTACCATCTTACTTGGGTAGTTTGCCAAATTTGCAAGCACTGTAAGTAGCAGTTAATCTTTAAAATTTATCATTTCTACTTCTAGAATAACTTGACAGATTTTCATACTTAGCCCTTTACGATCACTATTTTGATATATTTACTTCTTAGATTGTTACCTCTGTCAGATCTTTATGGATCGTTTGTGAATATTTGACAGGTTCATACAAAAGAACTCATTTAGCGGAAAAATACCAACAGGACTATTATCTGGAAAAATTATTTTCAAGTGAGTATGCTCAGCAACTTGATGATTTTACTAGCATTAACCCCACTTACTACCAATGCCGAACAACCACCGAGACTAATTTAAAGTAACTTCAGTATGAACATAATAGGATGAGCATCTTTTCATATTCGGTATGCAGATTGAAGTAATGACCATGTTTATTTTCACTTCCAGCTATGATAATAATCCTGAACTACATAGAGGGAACAAGAAGCATTTTCAGTTGATACTAGGAGCTTCAATTGGAATACTAGTAATATTATTACTATTATTCTTAACAAGTCTTCTGCTAATGCATAATGCACGGAGAAAGGCATCTAAACAGAAATGTGACGAAAAAGGTTTGTCGTATGAGTCAAAATCTACTACTTGGTAAATACTCAAGCTCTTCCATCTAAGTGTTATTATGTGGTGCAGTGATTTCTAGAGGTAGTACAAAGCCATTGACTGGATACTCATTCGGTAAGGGTGGGACTTTAATGGATGAGGGTACTGCTTACTATATTTCACTCTCAGAGTTGAAAAAAGCTACTAATAATTTTTCAAGAAAAATCGGGAAAGGGAGCTTTGGATCTGTCTACTATGGGAGAATGAAAGATGGAAAGGAGATTGCGGTTAAGACTATGACAGATCCATCCAGCCATGGGAACCAACAATTTGTGACTGAGGTAGCATTTCCATATTTTATATTTGAATTCCAATATACAATGAGTTCTGAAGAATCTACTATTATAAGTTGTTACCTGCTTTCAATCAAAAGATAATTTATGCTCCTCTAATTTTTATTAGCATAGCATTTTCCTAGTTTAGAACCCCTTTTTTATCTTTTGTTTTCTTTTATCATTTTTCTAATTTTCTTTATGAATGTTTTTATCTTGTCATTTAGATATTATTTTACTTTTAATCAATGAACAATTTGTCCAATTAATAGATTGAAATTGAATGATTGAACTCTAAATTGTTGGATTTTTCTCATTCATTGTTGAATGTTTTTGGCTTTGACTTAACCCACATGTATTTCTCTTAATCTAAGAAGCAAAGATAGGAATTGTGAAAATGCAAATATATTAGAATCAGAAATAGAAACTATGAAATCTTAATTCCAGCTAAGTTCTAAAAATGCAGAAAGTCTACTTTGCAATACAAATATTTTACTACGGTTAGAGAAACTAGAAAAATATGACAGAAAACTTAAATTTTAAGCTTATTGATTGCATATCATAAATGCAGGTAGCTCTCCTCTTAAGAATTCATCACAGAAACTTGGTTCCTTTGATTGGATATTGTGAAGAAGAATATCAGAATATTCTTGTTTACGAGTACATGCACAATGGCACATTAAGGGATCACCTTCATGGTCTAATTCCACTCCCTCATATTCATTTATTTTTATTTAGTCGAAGTTGTGTGATGATGTATATTTCGATGTTTTGACAGAAGGTTGGAGTCAGAAACAATTAGACTGGTTAGCACGGCTTCGGATTGCAGAAGATGCAGCGAAAGGTTGATTAATCAATTTCTTGGTCCATAGGTAAACTTAGTAATTTACTATCAAAATTAATATTCAAAAGTGAAATTTCATATTTCTGTAGGCCTTGAATACTTGCACACAGGATGCAATCCTAGTATTATTCACCGAGATGTAAAGACGAGCAATATTCTCCTCGACATCAATATGAGAGCAAAAGTGTCAAATTTTGGACTATCAAGGTTAGCTGAAGAAGATTTGACTCATATATCAAGTGTTGTAAGAGGAACTGTAGGCTACCTGGATCCTGAGTAAGCTATGAGTCTCATGCATGATCAGTGATATATTTGTTAGGGTAATATGTTGAACTAAGTTTCTATGTGTTCAGTTTTTTTTAATGAACAGGTACTATGCAAGTCAACAAATATTCAAAAAGAGTGACGTATATAGTTTTAGAGTTGTTGTGCTGGAATTGATATCTGGAAGAAAGCCGGTATCACTAGAAGATTATGGTCCTGAAATGAATATAGTTCATTGGGTATGTGTGTTTTATTATTTTTCTTTAATACTTTGGTTTCACCATGGTTTCCAAACAAAAGTTGAAGTAAAATTGAATAAGAAAATATACAGAAGACAAAGTAGTCCAAGATTTGAAGGTGACGACTTCGTCCTTCACTATTACCTTCTTGGACAAGTTCATCACTTACATGTATGGATTTTGTAAGGAAGGACTAAATTATCACCCTTTTCGATTTCCCGAGGACAATTTTATCATTTTAAAACCATGAGGGACGAGATGTGGAGCCTTGGAACAACTTAAAGCCATGAAAACAGCCACATATATATTTATCAGATCATGCTGCATACATTACACCCGTTGGGTGTGGCCCTTTCTTGGATCCTGTAGTAATACTAATACGGATACGGGATGTTTGTGCACCGGGCTGTCTTTTTTTAAAAAAAAACCATCAAGGATGACTTTATCTTCCATGCTTTTAGCCAATGACGAAATTGGGAGTTCACTCAAAAGTAAAAGATAGCAACTAGTCCAACTAGAAAATTTTTTCACCACTTTAAAAAATCATTGTTTTGCAGGCAAGATCCTTAATCCAAAAAGGTGACGTAGTAAGCATCATGGATCCATCCCTGGTTGGGAATGTCAAAACTGAGTCGGTTTGAAGGGTTGCTAAAATCGCCATGCAATGTGTGGAGCAACATGGTTTCTCCATACCAAGAATGCAAGAAGTGATTTTAGCCATACAAGATGCCTCCAGGATTGAGAAAGGTTCATCAGAAAATCACCTAAAATTATCATCTTTATCTTCAGGTAGCTCAAAACTACAATCTTCAAGGAAAACATTACTTACAAGTTTTCTTGAAATTGAAACCCCTGACTTGTCACAAGGTTGTCTCCCATCAGCAAGATAAACATCTCTTTCTAAGGAGAAAGTTTATGCTATGACCTTAACCAAAAATCTTGGACTATGCAAAAACTCAAAAGGAGAAAGTTTTGCACCCCAGGTAATCTTACCCAACTTGATTGGAGGATAATTTGCTTTTGACCAAAAAAGATTATGTTAAGGTATAATTTAGTTAAGTGTTGTATTGCACTGCTTACTATGTTTATATCATAGTGAAACTCACTGGCTAGTAGCTAGTGATATATGATGATACCTTTAAATCTTATAACCAATGAAATTGTAATATTCTACCTTCTTTATCTGTATTTGGCAATTTTTCATGTATTAAATGGGTTATTCTGATTTAATTAGCCTACTTGTAAACTGAAAAATGAATAAGGATATATTTTTTGGTATAATATTATTTTTCTCAAATTTTATGTTTTGGTCTGCATATTCTTTTCCTAGTTAAAAGCAGAGCTATCAAAATAAGTCGACTCGATTTGCTCATAAAATTGGATGAGTCTAATCAATAAAAATAGAGTAAATGTCCTTTCCGGTCCCTAATAATTTGCTCGATGGACTTCTCACTCCTTAAGAAATCTAAAACCCCAAATCGGTCCCTATCTACTTTGATATATGAACGTTCCAGTCCCTGGTTAGGGACCGAAAATGACATTTACTCAAAGTAGATAGGGACTAGAACGTACATATATCAAAATAGATAGGGACCGATTTGGGGTTTTAGATTTCTTAGGGGGTGGGAAGTCCATCAAGCAAATGGTTAAGGACCGAAAAAGGCGTTTACTCATAAAAATACAACTCATTTATAAACGGACCATTTTAAGCGGGTTCAAGTGAACTGGTCATTAGTCTTTTGTCTTCTTTTTCAATATAGTCTTATTGTTGTAATATTAATTTCTTAACTAAATTTTGCAGACTTTAGTTAATTAAGTATGAAAATATATAAATGTATCATAAAATCTTTTGACTCGAACATTAAGTAAAAAAGTTTTTTTTCTTAATAATTTAGGTTTATTCAAAAATAAAAAATGTGTGGAATAAGTCAACTTATTTATTGATCAGCTAGTGTCGAATTCAATTATGGCTCAGCCTAGGTTGATTCGAATTCAGTCATCCACTCATTTCGCAGTTATAATTAGGAGTGTTCGCGGCTTAGTTTTTTCATAATCTAAATTGAAATTACACTAAACTATTTTAAATGGTTTAGAAACTGAATCAAACTGTTTTGTCACATAAAAAATAGTTTTAAATCAATTAACAATACAGTACACCAATTTAAATCAATTCATAAAAATAAAATTAATTTTAATTGAAAAAATTTGTTTGAATTGGTTTATAGACTAAAACAAATTTTAACATATAAAAAATAATTTTTTATATCTTCTCTCCCTTCTCTATTTGTCCCCTCACTCACTTTTTCCTCCTTCTCCTCTCTCTCTTCATTTCTCTCTCTCCCCCTCTCTCTCTCTCTCTCTCCCTTCTTTCTATCTTACTCTCCCTCCTTTCTCTTTCTCCCTTCTCCCCCTCTCTTTCTCCGTCCTCTCTATCTCCCTCTCCCCTCTCTCCCTCTCCCTCTCCCTCTCCTTCCCCCCTCTCTCTCTCTCTCTCTCTCTCTCTCTTCCTTTTTCTCACCCTCCTCTTTTTTCCTTCTCCTTATCTCTCTTCCGTGAGATAATACGAGGAGACTGTGTTATGTCATAGAAGTTTGTCTCAGGAGTAAATATTTTAATATATTTTATATATTTGGAAATTTAAAAGAATAAAATGTTTAATTTTAACAATTTCAAGAACTGATTTGAATAATTATTTTTAATAAAAATTTAAAATTCTTATTTTAGAGGATTTTAAATTGAAAATTTATAAACTAATCTTAAGAAATAAGAAGACAAATAGTTTATTGACTTTTTAATTTAAAGATATATAAGTTCATGACTAATTGAAATATTGCAAAAACGTCTTTCACTTTTTAAAAAATGCAAGACAATTAAATTTTTTTGTCCAAAAATATATAAAGACAAATAGGTGATAAAGACTTAGATGTCTCACTTTTTAAAAGATAAGTAATGTTTTTGTATTTTCTCAATTAGTCGACGACCTATTTATTGTTTTTTCTAAAAATAATTGATTAATATTCACTAAAAGAATTAGTTTTTTAGTATTATTTAATTGTATCATTACAAATTTTTCTATTCCCTTCAAAAACGATTGTAAACAAATCTCGCGAATACAAAATAAGAAAAAATATTTTTCTTTTTTGAAATCTATGTAGAAATAAATACATAATGAGTAAAGTGACAATTAGGTCCCTGAGGATTTCGTATTCGGACAATTTAGACCCTAAAGGAAAAAAAAGTGACAAATAGATCCCCTAGAAAATGAAACATGGACGCGTTACATCCTTCTGTTAGTAAATCTAACGGCGCCTCTGACGTGGACTGTTAATATCTTGAGGTATCCGTTAAATGCCACATTGGAATTACTCTAAATAAGGAGGACAAATTGGTCCTTCTATGTTGTTTGAATTTAAAATGCCCAAAACCCTAATTTTTCAGAATCTCCAATTATTCACTCTAAAACAAAACCCTAACACAACGCAAAATGAATAGCACCAAAAGCTCCAAAAATACGAGGTGCCAAAAGAAAAGGAATGAAGGAATGGGTAGGAATTGTAGGGGTGACTCAACACATGGAAGAGGTTTCAGGCTTTCAGCAATAAAATCGCGCCCAAGTGTAACTGTCAGCTATATGCAACAATATACGAGTCTGGAACAGTAGAGAATCCGGATAGGTTGTTCTTAGGATGCCCAAACTATAGGGTAAGTGTTAATTCGAATTGTTTTTATTATTTGAGTTTTGAGTGTTCCATTGAATTGAAATTCATAGCTATCATTCATGGTATATTTTTTTGTTCCATTTACAGGACAATTTATCATACTGCAAGTTCTTTAGATGGTTGGATGATGTTGCTGGAGATGTGGAGGTTCAAAGTTCTAAGCAAGGAGTGGAGGATAGATTAATTGATTTGGAGGAGAGAATTCTGAGATTGGAAATGGACTGTAGAAATAAGAAAACTCCAAACAAAATTACTGGTAGTAGATTTAGGAATGTTGTGTATTTTATGGCTAGTTTTTTAATTGCAAATGTATGGAGCAAGGATTCTGGGTGAATCAAATTAGATAGTTGAAGCATGAATGTAGTAGTATTTGTAAATGTATTATTATGAATGTGATATTGAATAACTATTTTTGAATCATTGTATGATCTATAATGGATGTTGGTGTTAATGAATTTGATGTTCACATTGATGAAATGAAAGAAATCAAATAACTATAATAGGCATAAAAAACATTGTTATATTATCTAAGCTTCCAAAAGATTATTTTCAATTACAGGGGTTCATCCAAAAAGAGACTGAACACTTGTCTGTGTTACTAAATCAAAAGAAAACCTACATAGCAACATTATCATAACTGCACAATATATTGTGCCTAATTCAAAACAGGATTTAAGTCCAAAGAAATTATATCCAAAATACTAATCGATCATATCCAAATTACTAATCCATTATATCCAAAATACTACAGTTTCATCCATTGAAGACTTCAACTAAGGATTAAATCTAGGGGTGGGAATGAAGAAAATCATTCTTGAAGCTGTTCCCGAACTTGTTGCAACCATAATTTTTGCAAAAATACCATCAGTTGAGCTTGTTGGTTATTGTGGTGGAGGTTGTTCAGACCTTATAATTGATTGCTTTTTCTAAATAAGGCTGGATTCAGTGGCCTAGCAGCAGAGGATTTTGACTGGACTTGAGTTGGATTTTTTCCTTGGACAGTTGTTGTTGAAGGGGGCTTACTATGGCTTTGAAATTGGGATGGAAACTTGATTTAGTTCTGGATTGGAGCAGGAGGCCTATATTGGGCTTGGGATTGTCCAAGAGGCCTGAATTGAGCTTTGGCTTGACCAGGAGGTCTGAACCCTGTGGACCTTTTGTCCTCCTTTTTCTCTCTTTTACAACATCTTCCAATATTCACAAAAAAAATTCATTATGATCCACATCCATTTGATATTAAACAAACAAATACAGTAGGCACAATATCGTCCACAAAGAACTTACAGTTGCATCAGCTACATTAGTGTCAGATTCAGTTGTTACAGTTCTATGTTGAATAGAATCATCAGAATTATTTGCAGCATTTGTATTAGTGGTAGCTCCATTAGTCACAGACCCAGTTGGTTCCACATTTTGAGTAGTGACAGTGGGGTTAGGATTTTCTTCTTGGACTGGATTTGGCTAAATAGATATGAATGAAACAATTGCTATTATACCAGACTACGCATGTAAATAATCGATTAACCATTTCAATAGTAGGACCACTAAACCCGTTACAAGTTAGTGATAGGACATTTAAATCCCTAGTAAAAATGCAGACAGACAACTAAATCCTTAAGAATAGTGTGAATATACAATTAACTTTGCTTACTTGTGGCTGTGGGTTGGGGTCAGCACTGGTTTCTTGATTTTTTGGCTGGAGAGCATTGTGAGACAGCGATACCTCTTATGTATTATTCTTTGACGAGGATCTGGTTCATTTTCTTCCTTTCTTAGTTACTGGAGCTCCTTTGCATGTTTTGGAGTAATGGCCGAATTTGCCACACTTGGTGCAAGTCATCGTGAAGCTTCTCCTAACTTTATTTGCATTTAGCAGTGGTTCAACATGATCTTTTCTTCTTGCATGTAGCTTTAGACGTCCAATGGGTCTCTTAAACTTGGGTGGAATAGGTCTTGATCCTTCTGTCCTCTCCCAATATTGCTCACTTGGAACTAGTTGAATACAATCTTGGTATTTAACATTGAATGAGGTCATTTGCAGCCATGGGTGACAATAGTCTTTAGGTCGCTTATTTCTCTAGGTTATAGCAGATATAACATGCACACATGGCATTCCTGACACATACAAGTTAACAACAACAAACCAAATCAGAAAATTTAGCAAACAAATTATGTCTACATCTAATCCAAAAAGTTCTATGGTTAGGAAGTTTTGATATGATCTATGAGTTGCCACACATGTGCATGTGCTCTAGCCTAGATTTACTGACACCTTCCTCTCATCACACTGAACCTCATATTTTTTTTTTTGAAATAAAAAAGCTCAACACAACAAGGCGGAGCAAAAGAAAAGAAACAAAAACTCATAACGCTAAAAATAACAATCCCTAGCCATCTTCAGCATTGCCATCAACAACCACAGGGTTCACCACCAATCCACTCATCGTAACTTGTAAAGGATCTGTTAATAATATCCACCACACTTGAACCTTATTTTTGAAGATTCTATCATTTCTTTCTAGCCAAATTGTCCAGATGACCACAAAAAAAACCAACCAACCACCGCTTCCGTTCCATATTTCTCGCTGATATATCCGTCCAACTTTCATAGTATTGCTTGAGCGTACCTGGAATAGTCCATATCCTTCCAAGAGCAAACAACCAAGCACACCACATCTGTCAAGTGAGCTCACAACCAATGAACAAGTGAAAACAGTTTCAACAGATTTATGACATAAAACACCCATGTTATCATTCTGGCCAATAACACATAATCTACACAGTCTTTCTCTTGTATTCACCATACCAACCAGTACAAACTAAGTAAACAACTCAACCCTTGGTGGGACGAATCCTCTCCAAATAGTACTAGTAAAGCTATAGCTTGTGATATTCGCGGGAAGTACCTCTGCCTGCAATACCTGCATAAATGAATTAGTAGAATAAACACCTTTTTTTTATCATCATCACCAATCCATTATGGCTGCCACTTATCACTAGCCTTCTTTAGCATCTTTATCTTCTTTTGTTGAACTGGTGCAATCTTTTCCTTGTACCCACCCAAAAGTCTCTTGTGATTTTTCATCCTTCTCATAATATAACATCCGAGTTTTTCACACATAGTCAATATTAGTTTTGTCCTATAATCTACAATCCTTGAGTTCCAGACCTTACACATGTTATTGGTCAAATTATCTACCTTAGCCCAGTGGCTAAAGTATGATTTGACCCACACAGCAGGCTCAAACTTAGCCAAATAGGCCCATGCTTTTTCATTTATTCTCTTTAGCTTGTCCATACTTGCTTTGAACTCAACTGCAGTTGTGCATCTAGCACACTCCCACACAGCACCTTTGGTTTGCTTATTTTTGTATTGCTTCAAGAAGTTTTTCCAGATGTGCATCACTTCTCGAAGTGCAGGAACCAGACCCTAACAACAAACACATACAATTCAGTACCACAAGCCTAATACACAGTCAAATCATGCTAACATCTGAAGAAGACATTTAAAAATTTTATCTTTTGTTGGTTAGATATGAAGCTCCATCCGTGTGTTTGAACATCTCTCAAATTTTCTAGCAATAGAGTCAGAAATCATTTTCATAGTTTTCTTGGTCTCTGATGCAACCACAGCATAAGCCACCACATAGAAATGGTTATTTAAATCTTGAGCCACAGCAGATAATAATTGTCCCCATAATAGCTGTTTAGAAAACACCCGTCCAGCCCAATCAATGGGTGACATCCTGCCTTAAAACATTGCTTACATGCATCTAGACAAATATAAAGTCTGTCAAAAAGTGGAGGAGATTGTGGAATTGACTCAACTCCTAACAAGGCTGTGCTGCCAGAATTACTTTTCAATAGAGTAAATTACCAATTCCGCCCTCGAATTACCAGCACGCTGACAAAAATAACCTCCACTTTTATTAACGACAAAAATACACTTAAAATATTGAAAAACGCTACAAAAATATCCGACTGTAAATAAAAATATATTTCGTTAACAGAATTGACTGAGCTGTCAAATGGATTCCGTTACACCTCTTCTTCTACTTTTTCTTCATTCTCCCTCACTCCCTCCCTCCCCAATGCACCTACAACAAAAATAAACATCATCTGCTGTGACTCTTTTCCTCCCTCAAACCTCCCAGAAGCTGTTGCGAGTTGCAATAACAACAACAACATATCTCAGTCACTCCGAAATTGCAACAATGACAACAACATCATCTTCCTAGCTGAAGCTCCTGCAACAACATCTTCCTCATTATTTCTCTCCTGAAATACGATGATGCCTCTTCTTCCACGGTTTCTCTCCCTCAAGTACGACAATGGTCTTGCTCTGTCATCTTGCTTATCCACTTCTCCTTCTTCGATTCTTCTCTCTCGCCGCCTCTCTCTTTCTCTCTCCTTGTTGTTCTGCTTCTCTCTCTCCTCAACGACGGCACCTGCGGTGATATTGTCCTCTCCTCCCGTCCTCCCTCACTCCCTAAAGCAATTACAACAATAATAAGCAACATCTCAGTGACTCCCTCCCTCTTCCAAACCTCCCAGAATAGACCTTACGCCTCACTTTCTTCATCTCAGCCACAGTAATAATCAGCCAATTCTACAATTTTTCATTATATTTTTTTTAATAATCTAATAAAAATAGAATCCAAAGAGAAAGAATGACAAAGAGAAAAGCTGAAGAGAGAGCTCCTCACTGCCCTAGAGAGAGGAGAGTAAGGCGCTGCAAGACAGGTTTCTGACAGCAATGGAGGGGCGGCAAGCAAGCAGTGACGGCGATGGCGAATCTGAGAAGAAAGATTGAGAGATCTTCTGAGAGAGTGAAGAGGGCAAGGAACTGTGAGATCCTCTTCTGACGACAACGGAAGGGCAGCGAGTAAGCAACAGTGGCAACAACGAGGTTCTGCCGTTGAAGACAAAGAGACAACGGCGTGAGTTGATGAGAAATTGTTCTGTGTGTTGGAGAAGTGAAAGTGAGAAGAAGGGAGAAGAAAAAAACGAGCGGGGAGTGGGGTGTGAGAGCGTGAGACAGAGAAGATCGGAAGGCAGCAGCCATAGATTCAGAGTGAGAGTGAAGAGGGTGAAGTGTAAGGTCTTTCTGGGAGGTTTGGGGAGGGAGGGAGTGAGGGAGAATAAATGAAAAGCAGAGGAAGGGGTGTAATGGAATCCGTTTGACAGCTCAGCTAACTCTATTAACGGAATAGATTTTTATTTACAGTCGGATATTTTTGTAGCATTTTTCAATATTTTAGGTGTATTTTTGTCATTAATGAAAGTGGAGGTTATTTTTGTCAGTGTCTTGATAATTTGAGGACGGAATTGGTAATTTACTCCTTTTCAATATCTCAGCCAGGTAATTTCTTAATTTGCCATACTGTTCACTTTTCTTACCAATTACTAACTCTTTTGCATTCTTAAGTGCCCTTTGCATGCTTTTGTAGTGTATTTGCATGTTATAATTCTACTTTATGTGTTTTAATGCTTCCTTTTGTGTGAGCTTTGACTGTGTTCGTAATCGCTTCTCAAGTTTCTCAGTAAACCCTCTCACGTCTGCCTGATTGCTTCCAAAGTCCCGATTGCATGTATGCGCAGGAAAGAAAAAGTCTTGATTTGAAAACAATCTTTACATGAATTCCATGAGCAAAAAATTAAGAAATGAAAATTTTTTTCAGCATACTTGCCTCTTGACCTTAGCTTGTCATTCTTTAGCCACTGTAATTCTCTACCATGAGCTACTGTCCAGTCCTTTAGCGTCCTCTTGAACTGGTCCAAAGTGTCAAACTTCATACCAATTTCTAGCTTCACTTCTCCACATTCAGCACCCTCCGATAAGTCATCAAAACCAGTCCTGCAAACATCATTCTCTGCGTCGCTTCCAATAGGAGTGTGCAAGTCTTCTGATTCATAGTCAAACACTTTCTCATCATCTGACTCCTTGTGAGCACGTGTTTCCTCCAAAAAGGATCCAACAAAAGGGTCATCCCCAGCCTCTTCATCATTTCCTGCATGTCCATGATGTTCTTCATCTCCATTATCTCCAATTTCAATTGGGGTCTGACTTAACTTAGAGTTTTCCATGTGCTTTGTAATCCGTTGTTGCAGTCTTGAACTCCTCCTCACTTTCTTATATTCCTTCTTCTTTCGAGATTTAGGGGAATTGCTAAGTATAGGAGTCTCTTCATTAGTAATTTTCTTTTCTTTTGGAGTAGTAACTTTCTTTCCATTTGGAGAACGGTTACTATCCGCAGCCTTCTTCTTTTTTATTACTCTTGCATGCTCTTCGATATCAGTGTCTGATTCGTCAATATCAGGCAGTGGGGCTTATACAGCTCATCTTCAATGCTCTCGTAACCATCATCATCACTGTCATCATCAGAAATAGGAGGATCACCAGCTTCATCACATCCTATAGCATCTTCACCACTAAGAATATGATACTCAAAATATATATATAACTTCTCATATTTCTTGTTTTGCATTTTGTGCTCCCTTAAAGCATTGATCTCTGAATCTCCAAAAATAGGATGCAAAGTGGCTTCAAAATTAGTAACATTCGGATCAAACAACATCATTGCTTTGTAATCATCGTATCCCAGGCTCTTGAACAATTCCTTCAAATCAAAGAAGTTCATAAGGTCTAGATCCATCTCTGGAAACCTCTCAACTAACCCATCCCGGTAACTCAACTCTCCCCGTTTGTTCCTCACAAATTTTTTCCTATGGTTGAACACAAGAATAGCAAATTTCTCCATCTGTTAAATAGAAACACAATTATCATTTGAATAAATTGGGACAATAGTTACCTAAAGAACCAAGAACATGTATGTCCTTTTTTTTATTATGACATAAAGTGATACTAGTCTTTCTGCTAATCATTAGTTTCAGCAATTATATATAAATAAACGGAACAAATACATAAATAATTCTAAATGTGACAAAATGTGTCATGCAAACAAGTTGAAAAATATGGGATTACTATATTTTGCAGAAGATTAAACAATTTGTTCAAAACAACGGGACCACCATAAAAGTAACTAACAAAGAGTTACATTAATTAACAAAAGTATCACCATTTTTTATCTGACTTGAGGATGTCTCTGCTAATACCAGTTTCTTTGACTTTCTTTCTTGTTGATACGTTGAAGAAGAATCATCACTTTTGTAACTACAGAGCCAAAACTCTTTGACTTCAACTTTTTCTTAGGATTAATAGTTAATCACAGTAGATAATTGGAAGTTAAAGACAAAATGAAACAAATATAAAAAAAAAAATCTACAAAATAACGTCATCCCACTACAGATGTAGTAGTAACAGACGTCAATTCACGTAACATGACAGCAAAACAATTTTGTTCCATTTTATTACATGGAGTGATAGAAGGGTGTAATATATCCAACGTGTTACATTCTAAAAAATCTATTTATTAGTTATTATTTTTTTCTGTCAAAATCTAAATTGTTCGAACACGAAATATTTTAGACCTAATTGTCACTCCACTCGTAAATAATAAATAAACACAGCAGCGTAAAGTTCCTGTTCCTGTTCTCGAGGTACGTTTCCGACTCTTAATTTTCTCTGTTCCTGTTCGATTTTCTTCCCTGTAAATGCTTTTCTTTCACTGTTCAATGTTTTTCAAGAAGCTTCTTCAGTTCTTATTATAGTTAGTATTCACTTTCACTGGGTTCTGGCACTCAAGTTTGGATTCAATTTGTGCTCTTTTTGTCGGTCTTTTATCCATTTCGTGGCGTTTCTCGTTGCTTAATTGCTTATTCCAATGCGTGTCGTTCCCCAATTTTAGAGGGTTATTGGTGTTGTCGCCGTTATTTGTTTGCCAATTCCAATTCATTTGGAACGACCTTGTCGTAATTGTTGACTGGTTGTTAACGAATCCAGGAGTTTTTGTTTTTGGAACCTTCTAAATGCAACCACTTGAATTGCAAGCTGGATTTTTAATTTTTTTATCATTTGTTTGGATTTTACTTTCTTTTGTTTGCATTTGAGTTTTGTCGTTTGGGCAATGAATTTTAGGGAATTTGAAAGAAAGCTTGTGATTTACTTGAGTGATTCTATGGTAAAGTGGGATTTGCGGGTTTCTGTTGCACCTTGTTTACTTCTAGTTATTTAAGTTAGGAATTTTCATAAAAATATGGAAAGATGGGGAATGGGGCTCCATCTTCCCCCGACGGGGATCAGGGCGGGGATGGGGAGGTTTTTGGGGTTCGGGGATGGGGATGGGGATGGGGAGCAGGGGGGTCTCTCCCGTGCCCCCCTTCCCGCTCGGTTGACATCCCTGCTCATAGAGTGCAGTGTGCACCGTGACCCAATGCCAAATTTTATCAAGAAGGCTAGAACTAAACAAAAAAGAAAAAGAAAAATATCTATCTTGCTCAACTAAAAAACAAAAAACTAACACTAACATTCAAACAAACAATTTGAGAGCCAGGTCAATCACCATCGATGGATCTAGTTTCTTGTTCTGATTACAGTGAGGTTCTTGGCTGGTCCTGTTTATTGCTCCTTTGAGTAGGCTTCGTCTTCCCCCATTTGAAGCTATAATAATATTATTGACTTCGACCAAACGTTTCTCTAAGTTTGTTTTGCAAATGATTGTGACAATGTCTCTTATTTCATTTAATCAATTCTAGATATGTTGATAGAAGATTGTCAGAAACTTGTTTTGCTTTCGAGTCTTTGTTTTGATGCTGGTTAGAGATGTAATGCACCCATTTTGCAAACACCTTTCTCATCTGAAATTTCTAGTTACTTTGTCAATTATATTTGGTTTGACTTTAAATTGAATTGATTATTCTATATTTGCATAGTAGGTTGGGGTTTATTATAAGTGAGGAGATTTATTGTTGATTGTTTTGTTGTTGGTGGTGGTGGTGGTGTTGTAAATAAAGAGTATCGAAGATAATAGAGATGGGATTCATAATGGAATTCGCGAGGCACCTGGTACTAAAGATGATGGAGGATCCAGAGGAAAGGGATAAGAAGTTCAGGGAGCATGTCTATGCTGTGAAGGACAGGTGCGCCAAGACCAAGGAGATGTGGAGTCTCCCAATGAGGCCCTATGGCTTTTGGACCTTCGAGCGCCACAACTCTCAGCTTGCTTGGGATGCCCAGATCAGCCAGGTCGAAGGCCGCCGCGACCCCTACGATGATGCCCTCCAACAATTCTCAGGTATCCCATCATGAATTCTCATCACTTCCACACTGCCGTGATTTAATCAACGTTCTACGTTTGTGCTGCTTAGAATTTGGGATAAACCATTTTTAGGTAGAATTAGAATTAATGTTATGAGACTATTTATCCTAAAAGTTTAAGTTATTCGGTAGATGCACATAAAGAGTTGCGTATCTAACAGTACTTCATTTATGATTTCTGTTTAATAAGTGATTGGATGAGCCCTAAGATGCTGCTCTTAGCAAAATGGCAGTTTACTAACATGCATGGACCATCAAACTTTCTGTAAAACATTAATTCTTTGTATAGACATGCTATGCTATTTGTTATATTGCTGAAAACGTGAAGCTACCTCTCCTGTAATGCCATTTTAGCTACCAGCTTATCCTTTTCTCCTAGTTGGTTTCTTCTCCTAAAAGTTTGGGGAGATGGGTTTATTTTGAGGGTTCTGACTTAGATGGGGGAACTTAAAATCAGGATCATGGTGCTCTTTACATAAATATAAAATCTTTCTTTTTCCATTTCTTCCATTTTATCCCATTCCACTTTATGTTCCTTGCAACATTAGTAACCTTGGACTTCTTAGGCAGATACTTGAAGAAGCCGCTATAAAAAAAAAATCCATGTTGTTGACTGAATATCCATGGCTGCTAGTTATATACAATGATGCAGACCAACTTTGAACCAAAATGGGTCTTGTATGTTACCAACTAAGCTTCAATAGGAGCAATGCAAAACAAATGTTACTGGGATTGAGGGAGGAGTCATAAAAAAAATTTATTTGTAAGCAAAAAGTACTATTTTGGTCTCCAACATTTGGGGCAAATCCTAACTTGGTCCATAACGTTTTAAACATTCTATTTCTATCCCAAGAGGTTTCAAATGGGTTCACTGTTGTCTTACCATTCAATTTGACACGAGTATTTAATGAAATGGGTAATGTGCATGTTAACAACGTTTTTGGTTAAGTCATACCTACTTATTTCTGTGTATTAGAGAAACATAACCAAAACTTTCTTATAACCCTTCCACTTCTTGTTCTCCTAGTACAAAATTCTAAATACTAGCAATCGATCATCAGCGCTCTAGAATCAAATGAAAAGCGTTTATATTAGTGATCGTTGATGGGTCGATTTTACTTACGAACTAAAATCGAACATTATTGGCTCTTCAATATGCAAACTGTTTGTGTCAAATTTAATGGTGGGACAACATTGAACCGGTTTAAAACTTTTTGGGACTAAAATAAAACGTTTGAAACGTTAGGCGGCTAAATTAGGATTTGTCTCAAATGTTGGGGGACCAAAATAGTACTTTACTCTATTTGTAATTTATGATTGTGTGTAGCTAGTTGTTATATGGTATTGTCTTAGAATGTGGGTTTCTTTAGGATTTTTTTTTTTACTTTTTTCTTCTTTTAGTTCTTTCTCTTTAAGGGAAGATCGTCATAGGTGGTAGTGCACATGTAGAAGAAGAAAAAGGTGGGAGGAGGAAGAGAAGGTGGTGGAGGGAGGGGAAGCGAGGGACAAGGTAAGAAGATGAGTTGCCCCTATAGACGTGAAAAAGGGGAAGAGGAAAGTCAACGGGTAGTGAAAGAGAAGAATAATACAATAGAAATTACTTTTATATAATAAAATGCTTTAATTTCACCCATTGATTTAGATTTTTAATGGATAAGATTTATTAAAATCTTGGACCACCAGGGATGCAAATATACTCTCCTCACAGAAGAAAGCTCCTACTTTGAGTAGGAATCTCTATACATATTTCTTATGATCACATCTTCTGCATTCGTTCATATATTTTTTCTTCTCTTTTAAATGCAGGGAAATGAAATTGTCACGGGTTCTTTTGGTGGAAAACTGGGAATTCCTCTTATTTCCTTGATTGAATTTTCTGTTCTGTTTTCTGACGAAGACATTGCAGGCAGCTGGTTTTGTAATGCTTCAAAAGTTCAAATTGTTATCTGAATAAAGTTTCTTAATATTAACCCTGGTGTTATGTGAGACTTTTATCGCCCTTTTAGAATTTACATAATCTTTCACAATTGCACTTCCAGGATGCTTAAACATAATTAACATATGCAACATTCCTAATGTTTTAAAACGTTATTTTTTAATTTGACACATTTTGTGTGTTACTTTAGGTATTGTAGATTTGATAACATTCCTGCACTAGTTTTGCCATATAACATGCAGAATAGTTAATCTTGCAATATTCCAGTGGAATGTTACCACTTTGAGCAATCCTTATTTCTATAATTTTCTTATGGGATTCTGTCGTCTCTTCTTCCCCTGCAACACTTCTGCAATCTGATTTCCTCTTCCTGGAAGCAAGCCATTAAACTTAAACACTTACCATCCACAAAGCTTCCTGTTACCTCTTCCTCTATCTCTTGGTCATTCTCAATTCAATCTTTGCTATATTTTTTTTCCCTTCTATCAGAATTTTGTTTCACTCAATCATTTTTTATCGAGGCCCTTTTCCTGTTTAACTTCTCAGTTTTTTTTTAATCATGTTTATTATTCAATAATTAATTAATTAAATTTATAATAATTTTGAATTTTAACTTCATAATAAAAAATTAGAATATAATGCACTTGAAAACTAACATTTAATTTAAAATTTGAAAATATGAAAATATTAGCTTTATTCATTGAGTATAATACAAAATTAAATTTAAATTCAATTAGGTAGACAAATGTGTTAAAGTTCATAGTAGAAGATTGCGTTGTAGCTAACCAGTCTAAAAAGTTCGTTTTAAAGCTTACTGAATTCTCTATAAATTTGTCTCTAATAGCTATTTCCAAATGTAGAAAATTTTACCGAACTTGCAAAGTGACGATTTAGATTGAAGATTTCACCTAAATGCGAGTTAGATTTTCCTAACACAATCTGCACATACTTAAGAGTCATTTGAGTCATTCTTTTTTCATTCTATTCCCTTTTCTATGTAAAAATGCTAGGTGATCTTCCTCTTTCTTCTATTATCTCTACACATTGTCATTCATATATTTTTTCTACTTCATTATAAAAAAAACTCTTATCTTTTCTCACTTCTTTACTCATTC
The DNA here is from genome assembly GCF_059453495.1 of Arachis ipaensis. Taxonomy (NCBI): domain Eukaryota; kingdom Viridiplantae; phylum Streptophyta; class Magnoliopsida; order Fabales; family Fabaceae; genus Arachis; species Arachis ipaensis. Next base: position 27,080,029 of record NC_142436.1, read on the forward strand.
TAAACCCTTTGCCAAACTATTCAAAATTTCTATTAATATATTATTTGAGAAGATATTGTCTCTGAACTATGCTAACTACGAAGACCAGAAATATAAAAATTTTCTCTCTACAATAAGCCAACACAAACTCAGAAATTGGCGTAGAATTCATATTTCCACAACCTCAATATTTATATTTAGTTTATCAAGATGTTTTAGCCATCATAACTTATCATTTATTTGTTCCTCGTATTGTTTTTATTAATAGTTTATGGTCTATCGATTTCTAACATTTTAATCGCCCCGAAACTTAATCTCATGCATGTACTTAGAAGAATGAAATTTGTCCCTTAGCCAAAGATTCATACCTATATCAAAACACACATAAAGTCTAGCCATGAAATTAGTCTCTCTCTCTCTCTCTCTCTCTCTCTCTCTCTATTTGAGAGAGAGAGAGAGAGAGAGAGAGAAGAGAACAAAGCTTGTGATATTTCAACTATCAATATGAAATCAAAATGTGTCTTCACAAAGGAGAGAGAGAGAACTATTTTATAGTTACATATACTAATAGACTTGGAAGGTACTAGATAATACAACTGACTTGCCGACCATACCCATAGTCTCTACAGCTCCCTCAAATTCACGGTGGCTTAGATGCCAACCTGAGTTTGCCAAAGAATTTTGTAAAGGAAGCAGCTAGGAGCGGTTTCGTGAAGATATCAGCTATCTGCTCAGTGCCTGAGATGTGGGTAATAGCTACTAAACCTGTGGTTACTCTATCTCGAACAAAGTAGAGGTCCAATTCAAAATGTTTAGTTCGATGATGAAGAATCAGATTATAAGCGAGCATGACAACAGTCATATTGTCACAATAGATTGTGGGATGAGTGGAGGGGTGTTGTCGAATTTCCAAAAAGCGGTTTTGAATCCATGTCAGTTCTGTAAGTACAACTGTAACTGCTTGAAACTCGGCCTCAGTAGAACTTCTGCTCACAGTGGTTTGTTTACTACACTTCCAAGAGACAAGATTGGATCCTAGATAAACACAATAGCTGGATGTTAATTTTCGATCATCCAAGTTTGATGCCCACTCTGAATATGCAAATGCAATTAAACAAAGATCAGTGGATTTATAAAAATGAAGAGCTGTAGTGGACGTACCTGCCAAGTAACAAAGCTTTCCAATGTGCTTGAGTAAGGGAGGCCATATACTGGCTCAGTTTATTAACAGAGAAAGAAATATCCAGCCTAATTAGAATCACATACCATATGCCTCCTAATAATGATCGAAACAGGGTTGGATCATCAAAGGGAGCACTGTCCACATCTGTTAGGTTATTAGAACTGATCATAGGAGTAACCATAAGTTTAGAGTATTGCATTCCGGATTTAAGTAATAATTCAGGTATATACTAGGTCTGATTTAGAGAGATATGACCTGAAGAGTGATGTGAGGCTTCATTGCCTAAAAAATAATCACATGTCCTAAGTCGTTAAGGAGAAAAGTGGAATGAAGTTGATTAATTATATACTGAATTTCAGTTTGATTGTTGCCAGTACCCAGCATGTTATCAACATATATTAAAATATATGTAACGTTTGGACCTGAAAACTTAGTGAATAAAGAGGAATCCGAACGAGTACATTGAAAACCAAATTTAGCTAGAGTAGAAGTAAGAGTTTAAGCCATACAAAGCTTTATGCAATTTACAAACAAGATTAGGATTTGAATGTTGAAAACCAGGTGGTTGATGCATATATATAGTTTCAGATAAAGTACCATTCAAAAACTGTATTGTGAAAATCAAATTGTTTGATAAACCAACCTTTTGATAAAGCAATGGTGATGATAACCTGAATTGTAACCGGCTTAATTACGGGTGAATATACCTGATCAAAGTCAATACCTGCAGCTTGATTAAATTCTTTGGCAACTAAACGTGCCTTATGTCTAACAATCTCACCCTGTGAGTTCTTTTTAACAGCAAAAATCCATCTACACCTAATGATATTTACATCAGGTGGGGTTTCAACAAGGATCCAAGTTTTATGAAAACCCAAGGCCTTATATTCAATTTTTGATAGATTTGGGAATAAGAGAATCTGATTGAGCATGGAGAGGAGAAGTTGTAGTGTTGAGTGCCTTGGGTTTTAAGTTTTTGGTTTTTGATCGAGTGAGCATAAGGTGGTGACTAAAGATAGGTGGAGATGGAAATGATAAGGGTAAAGAAGTGTCAGTATGTGAAACAGGTATAGTATTTATAGTAGGAGTAGGATGTGTGAGAGGAGTGGAGTTATTTGGTTGTGCGGTATTAAAAGATGATGTAGAATTAGATATAGTAGAAGGATGAGGGTCCGTGTCCCTTAACCATCTTTTCCGGATTTGATACTCACTGGAGGATGGGAATGGAGCTTGCTTGCTTGGGAGGGTCGCCCACTTTTGGCTCTGCAGTACCCGAGAGATTAGTCATTGAGCTTCCGGCCTAATGGATACCCTGGTGCAAACCAAAAAAAAAAATAAATCTTTTCCTTTTTTGGCTTAGCTTAATTTTAGGGATTTTATTATTAGAAATCTTTCCTTTATTTTAGGCTAGTATTTTTCCCTTCCTTCCTATTTTATACTTATTTCTATTTCTGTAATTCCTCTATAAAGAGGCTGATTCCTTGTACATTTGATAATATAATATATTCAAATACTTCAACTTGGTATCAGAGCAGGATCTCTGCACTGTGCCTCTGATTTATAGCTATGGTTGACAGTTCCTCAGTCATTAATCCTTAACAGAAGGAGAACACCACTTTTACTCCATCAGATTTAAAATCTGAACAATGGGTACTAGTTAGTGGTAACTCCTATTCAGTTCAGATCACCACATTTCAAATCAATGGGTCAAACTACCTTAGGTAGTCTCAATCAGTTCAGATGTATATCCGTGGAAGAGGGAAGATTGGATATCTCACCGGTGAGCAAAGCCAACCTAACATCACTGACCCACAATATAATGTGTGAGATACCGAAAATTCCATGGTGATGACATGGCTGGTGAACTCAATGGAGGAGGATATTAGTAGTAACTACATGTACTATACCACTGCCAAAGAATTGTGGGATAGTGTCAAGGAGATGTACTTTGATCTTGGGAATAATCCCAAATTTATGAACTTACTCTAAAAGCTAGAGAAATTCAACAAGGGAGTGACAATGTCACCAAATATTTTCACACATTGAAGCGGGTGTATCAGGATCTTGACCACTTCAATAACTACAAGTGAAATTCAGCCGCTGATGCCAAACACCACCAACAAACAGTGGAAGAAGAGAGGATATTTCAGTTTCTTGCAGGCCTGAACGTGGAGCTAGATGAAATTCGTGGAAGAATTATTGGAAGAGCAATCCTACCCTCGATTGGAGAAGTATTTGCTGAAGTTAGAAGAGAGGAATCTCATAGAGCTGTGATGATAGGAAAAGGCAAGACTGAGCAAACTTCTTTGGAGTCTAATGCACTCTTAGTGGCACCTGTTGCACTTAAAAATTCATAAAATCAGAAGCACCCCTCCAATCTTTGGTGTGACCACTACAATAAACCTCGTCACACCCAAGAAACCTGCTGGAAGATTCATGGAAAAACAGCACATCTTAAAGACAACAAACCTGGTCCCAAAATACGCTTTACCCCAACTGCTCATGAGGCTAAAAAATCATCATTGAGTAAGGAACAGGTTGAGCAGCTCATAAGACTGTTAAATTCCAGTTGTGTCTAGTACTCCTAGTGGTTCTTTGACTCAAACAGGTAATTTTAATATTCCTATGTCCCTTAAATGCACCTCAAATTTGAATGCACCATGGATTGTCGATTCAGGTGCATCTGACCATATGACCAGCTTCTCCCCTTTATTTAAAACTTATTCTCCTTGCTTTGAAAATGAGAAAATTAGAATTGCTGATGGTAGTTTTTCATCTGTTGTTGAAAAAGGTACAATTAAATTGTCCAAAAATATTGACCTAAGAAATGTCCTAAATGTACCAAAGCTTTCTTGTAATCTCCTCTCTATTAGTAAAATCTGCAAGGATTCTAATTATGTTGTGACATTCTTTGACACTCATGGTATTTTTAGGACCGGACCTCGGGGAAGATGATTGGCAGTGCTAAGATGATGGATGGACTTTATCATTTTGAGGATATTTCGAAGGATAAAATAGCTCAAGAATTTAGTGGTATAAGTTCTATGCCTATAAAGGACCAAATAATGCTCTGGCACAATAGACTAGGATACCCTAGTTTTCGATATCTCAAACATTTGTTTCCATGTTTGTTTAAGAATATTGATTATTCGTTACTTAAATGTGAAAGTTGTATTCGTTCAAAGAGCCATAGAGCTCCTTATTACTCTCAACCTTATCATGCATCTAAGCCTTTCCACTTGATTCATAGTGATGTATGGGGTCCATCAAAAATAACAACTTAATTTGGAAAAAAATGGTTTGTAACTTTTATCGATGACCACACACGACTATGTTGGATCTATCTCATGCATGAAAAAATTGAGGTTTAAAAATTTTTTCAGTATTTTTCAACAATGGTAGAAACACAATTTGATACAAAAGTTTCAATATTAAGTGATAATGGAACTGGATACTTTAATAAAAATCTTGGTGAATTTCTTTAAAAGAAAGGTATTCAACATTAATCTACATGCCCCAATACACCCCAACAAAATGGCATTGCTGAAAGGAAGAATAAACATCTTCTTGAAGCAACACGTGCCATTATGTTTGAGGGTAATGTTCCAAAGTATTTATGGGGAGATGCTATCCTAACAACAGCCTATCTCATAAATCGAATGCCCACACGTGTGTTAAATTACTGCACACTATTGGATACTTTCAAAAAGAATTTTTCAGCATGTAGGTTGCATTCTGACTTACCTATAAAAGTATTTGGTTACATTGTGTTTTTACATACACCTTCATATCGAAGTAAACTTGATCCAAGAGCAGAAAAATATATTTTTATTGGCTATTTCCCAAGTCAAAAGGGTTATAAATGTTTCAATCCACACAACAAGAAATTTCATGTAAGCATGAATGTTACTTTTTTGGAATATGAAACCTTTTTTTCAGAAAAATTCTCTTAAGGGGGAGAGTCTAAAGGAAGAAAATTTTTTGCATGAACCTTTACCCACTCGTATCTTACATATTGAGGGTACAACTTTCACTAATCAAGTAAATTCTGAAACAATTGTAAAAAAAGATGTGGAAACCAATTCTAAAATTGTGCCAGAATTAGTTGGAATTCAAACAGAAAAAGAAATACCACAATCAGAAAAGGAGCTTTAGTGTTATGTTCGAAAATATCCCAAGAAGACTAGCGACCAGCTCATCATCTCTGTACCAGCCCAGTCTAAAAACCCGGAAGACGACCTAACTGTAGTACTTCAGGAACTTCTAGGTAAATCTGAAATTGTCACTTCTAATAATAACTTGCAAATAGCCTTTAAGAAAGAAACCAGAACCTGCACCAAAAAGGTACTAAAAACCAGCATCAACCATCCTATTTCTAATTATGTCTCTTACCAAAATCTCTCTAAAAAATATCGAGCTTTTACTTCTAAAATTACAAATCTGTTTGAGCCTAGGAACATAGAGGAAGCACTAGATGATCCCAACTGGAAATTAGCAGTGATGGAAGAGTGGCATGCACTCAAGAAGAATGAAACTTGAGAGATTGTAGATCTGCCACATAATACAAAATTGGTTGACTGCAGGTGAGTTTTTACCATCAAGTGCAATGCTGATGGAAGCATAGAGAGGTATAAGGCTAGGTTAGTAGCTAGGGGATATACACAAACCTATGGAGTAGACTATCGAGAGACTTTTGCTCCAATTGCCAAACTCATCTCTGTGCAGATTCTCTTATCTCTTGCTGCAAATTATAATTGGCCTTTACATTAATTGGATATAAAGAATGCTTTCCTGAATGGGGAGCTAGAGGAAGAGGTGTTCATGAAACTTCCACCTGAATTTGAGGCCGAACTGGGAAGGAATAAAATGTGCAAACTAAAGAAATCTCTCTATGGATTGAAACAATCTCCAAGAGCTTGGTTTGAACGACTTGGAATGGTGGTGAAGGAACTTGGTTATACTCAAAGCGAAACTGACCATACACTTTTCTATAAACATTCAGCAGCTAATAAAACTATCATCTTAATTGTATATGTGGATGACATTATTCTGACAGGTGATGATTTTTTGGAGCTAAAAGACTTGAAGGAGAAGCTTGCTAAAACATTTGAAATCAAAGAACTTGGCTCATTAAAATACTTCCTTGGAATTGAATTTGCAAGGTCTAAGGAAGGCATTTTTATGAACCAACGAAAGTACATCCTAGATCTTTTAAAAGAGACGGGATTACTTGGTTGTAAACACCTATAGAGCCTAATTTAAAATTGAAGCCAGCTGAACCAGAAAATGTAATGGACAAAGGGAGATATTAGCGGTTGGTAAGGAGGCTAATCTATTTATCCCATACACACCCGGATATAGCCTTTGTTGTCAGTATGGTAAGCCAGTTTATGCATTCACTTAGTCAAGAACATATAGATGCTGTCTTTAGAATCCTAAGGTACTTAAAGGGGTCGCCTGGGAAAGGGTTACTCTACAAAAAGCATGGACGTCTTCAAGTAGAAGTTTATACAGATGCGGATTGGGCTGAAAATGCCATGGATAGAAGGTCAACATCTGGGTATTGTACTTTTGTTGGCAGAAACCTGGTTAGTTGGAGGAGTGAAAAACAGAGTGTTGTGGCACGAAGTAGTGCAGAAGCTGAGTTTAGAATAGTGGCTCATGGAATATGTAAAGCACTATGGGTAGAGAAAATCCTACAAGAACTAAAAGTTTCCATTTCTCCACCAATGAGGTTGTATTGTGACAACAAATCTGCAATTTCTATTTCTCATAATCCAGTGTTGCATGATAGAACTAAACATGTTGAAGTTGACATGCATTTTATCAGGGAAAAGATTAAGAGAGGACAGATTTGTATCTCATATGTTCCAACCACGGAACAATTAGCATATGTTCTAACTAAAGGATTACCCAAAAAGACTTTTGATAGCATAATAAGCAAGCTGTCAATGAATGATATCTTCAAGCCAGCTTGAGGGGGAGTGTTGACTAGATCAAATCAAAATCAGATTTCTAATTTCTTTAATGAATCGTTTACGTAAATAGAATTAATTATAAATCTTTTCCTTTTTTATTTTAGCTTAATTTTAGGGATTTTATAATCAGAAATCTTTCCTTTATTTTAGGTTAGTATTTTTTTCTTCTTTTCTATTTTATAGTTATTTTTATTTCTGTACTTCCTCTATAAAGAGGCTGATTCCCTGTACATTTGATAATATAATATATTCAAACACTTCAACTGTTGTCTCTAGCAAAACATGAGACACTGATTAAATTCTGAGTTATGGTTGGAACATATAATAAATCATACAATCTATATGTTTCTTGAGTAGGAATATTGTGAATAATTGAATTACCTACATTCTAGATAGGCAAATCCATTACCTGTGAAAACTTGTTCATGAAATAGTAATCCAAGGGTTGGAGAATATTTGATGAATCATGTGTGCAATGGTGAGTAGCACTTGAGTCTACATACCATGATGGATCACTTACCGAAGCTGAGAGTTGCAAGCATTGCTCTAGGATTATGGAAGGATGAGGGTGGAGCTAAGGATCCATTCTAGGAAACTTGTGACTACTGTGGGGATTGGTGATGGGATTGATGATGAGCTATATTTTGTCGGTATAGAATTCTTCAATGGAATTATGTCGTGTGTATAGTCTAAACCAACAAGCTATAACGCATCAAACAAAGAAAGTGTGTGTCCACAATTCAAATCAATAACCGAGAGTATTAGTCTCGGGTCGTTCTCCCTAGGAGTTGCCCTAAGGTGCACATCATTGGCTAGGAATTCTCTTTGTGTTTGAGGTTGAATGCGAGAAATGTAAACAAACAAGCTTGCATAAGAGCAATGAACAATTAACAAGTAAGCTAATGGACACAAGAAATAGGGCTAAACAAGTGTGAATGACAATCAATCAATGTAAAAGCCTTGGCTAGGGTTGGGAATTGGAAGTCCTATCATCATTATCTCCATCAATTGTGACATCAATTGGTTATTGCTCCACTTAGTTAACCTCTAAACATGAAGGAAAGTCAAGTAGAGATAATCAATTTGAGTCCACAAGTCCTAGTCTAATCCTAGGGGAGAGACTAGAGTTAATGTCATTCAAATCAATTAGTAATATCCAATTGTCAATCAACAAAAGACCTTGATAATTCAAGTGTTTCTAATTATCCAACCCCTAAGCCAAGAGTGAAGAACTACTCCATAGCTATGGTTGACATTTTATCAAGCATTTGGTGAGCAATAATGGAAGACATCATGAAATTGGAGAAAGGAATTGAATTAAAGCTATCTATTGCAAACAATTAACAACAGTCAAACCATTAACAACAATGAAAGTGAAATTCCTCAATGCATTAATGGAAATCAAAGTAACAAGGTCTAGATCCAAGATCTACAATATTAGAGCATCAAGAACACTAAATTGAGAATAGAAGAAGATGATCTACAATCTAGAGCAATATAAATTTGAATCAAATTTAGATCTCACCAAAATATCCAAGTACAATTGGAATTGAGAAAGCCAAAAACCTAGAGAGAAGTTGGAGTTTATCTCTCTAAAAATGTAACTTCCAAAAGTAACTAACTATAAAAGGGTGTAAAAGATGTGTTCTCCTTCAATCCTTGGTTCCTTTAACCTTTTCCCGCCAGAATTCCACTCAGAATTGGGCTTGGAAACCCTATGAAATCGCTAGGCACGTTTTCACTAAAAAGGTCACGTGCGCACGTCACGCGTACGCGTCGATGGGATTTTGCGATCCACGCGTATGCGTCAGGCGGGCATACGCATCGATGAAGATTCCACCCAGCCACACGTATGCGTCCATGCTTGTGCGCCACTTCCAGAATTCAGCTTCCACGCGTGCGCGTCGGCTATGCGTGCGCATCGATGCCAATACTCCAAAGCTCCATTTTCATGCTCCTTCCACTTATGCATGCTTTCTTCCTCTCTTCTAGATCATTCTTGCCCCTATAAACTCTGAAATCACTCAACAAACAGATCACGACATCAAATGGTAATAGAGGGAGATAAAATATAGCACAATTAAGGCCTAAAAAACATGTTTTTATTCATGAAGCAAAATTGGGAAGGAGACATAAAACCATGAATTTTATATGGATAAGTGTGACAAAATGTTGATAAAACCCTCTAAATTCTACACAAAGTGAACGCTAAGATTGGGGTTCATCAAATGATCAAACCGAAAGTAGCAAGATGGAGCTACATGTCCCATGCGGCCTCAAATCTGGCATTGAGGGCAGTTCATAAAGTTTCAAGGGCTTCTTCCACCACGCATATTCCTACCACCTCTACCATGACGGCCTTGAAAGCCTCTACCATAATTTTCTTGAAAACCTCTACCATAGCTAGAGTTTGTACCTCTTCCATAATTACCAAGAATGGATGAATCTGAAAAACGAGGCTCTTGAGTTGGAGCCTGGGTTAGGTGAACTTGAACCATGGATTGATCAGGTTTCTTGAACATGTCCACAATGTCTTCTTGAGCTATAAGATGGTCTTCAAGGTCTGGAATGCTATAAGCAGGATCTTTTGCATTAACATATGTAATGAATGGGTGATAATCTTCATTTAAACCATCAAATATTACATTTGTATGTTCGGATTCAGACAGAGGAGTACCAACAACAGCTAAATAATCCACTAATTTTTTAATTTTCAAGAGATAATTAGTGGTTGAACCTTCTTTTGTGATAATCTTGAGTTGAAGTTGTAGTTGTCGAACCCTAGCCTTCATCCGAGAAGCAAAATGCGTGTGAATGCAAGACCAAATCTCATGTGCAAAACTACAACCAATTACAGGATGCTTGGTGCACAAAATTGTGATCTCAATGGCGCCAACAACTTGGTACGCACAATCGTAATCTCAACTCTTTTTCAAAATTCTGCACAACTAACCAGCAAGTCCACTAGGTCGTCCAAGTAATAAACCTTACGTGATTAAGGGTCGATCCCACAGAGATTGTCGGCTTGAAGCAAGCTATGGTCATCCTTGTAAATCTCAGTCAGGAAGATTCAAATGGTTATGTGGTTTTGATAATTAAAATATAAATAAAATATAAAATAAGATAGAGATACTTATGTAATTCATTGGTGGGAATTTCAGATAAGCATATGGAGATGCTTTGTTGCTTCTGAACCTCTGCTTTCCTATTGCTTTCTTCCAACCATGTGTTACCTCCTTCCATGGCAAGCTGTATGATCCTCTCAGATGAAAACAAATCCATATGCGCTGTCACCGCACGGCTAATCATCTGTCGGTTCTCGCTAGCATCGGAATAGGACCATTGTCCTTTTGCACACTGTCACTTGTGCCTCACATTCGCAGGTTTGAAGCTTGTCACAGTCATCCCTTCCCAGATCCTACTCGGAATATCACAAACAAGGTTTAGACTTTCCAGATCTTGGATCCTACTCAGAATACCACAGACAAGGTTTAGACTTTCCGGATTCCAGGAATGGCTGCCAATAATTCTAGCCTATACCATGAAGGTTCTAATCTTAGATTAGAAACCCAAGAGAATATACTCCAGCTGTCATCTAATGACTACGTTGAACATCATGTAGATCGCTTTGTGGTTGTCAGGCACGCGACCTTGGCTAGCGAGTAACGAAGATTGGGTGATTGTCACGGGTCACCCCTTCATTCTGACTTAACTGAATTAAGAACGAGAGTATATATTGGAGAAGAAGTAGGCGTGAATTGAATAGAAAATAGTAGTAATTGCATTAATTCATGAAGAACAGCAGAGCTCCACACCTTAATCTATGGGGTGTAGAAACTCCACCGTAGAAGCTACATAAGTGAAAAAGGTTTAGGCATGGCCGTGAGGCCAGCCTCCAAACGTGTACAATACTATGATAAAAGTCTCCAGATAAAATTCCGAACTGGTCAAAAGAAGACATAAAATAAATCTCTAAAAGTAGTTTTTATACTAAGTTAGTAACCTAGGGTTACAGAAAATGAGTAACTAAGTGCAAATAGTGCAGAAATCCACTTCCGGGACCCACTTGGTGTGTGCTTGGGCTGAGCATTGAAGCTTTTTTGTGCATAGGCTGTTCCTGGAGTTAAACACCAACTTTGGTGCCAGTTTGGGCGTTTAACTCCAATTCTGGTGCCGGTTTGGGCGTTTTACGCCACGATATTTTAGGCTGACTTTGAACGCCAGTTTGGGCCATCAAATCTCAGATAAAGTATGGACTATTATATATTTATAGAAAGCCCAGGATGTCTACTTTCCAACGCAATTAAGAGCGTACCAATTGGATTTTTGTAGCTCCAGAAAATCCATTTCGAGTGCAGGGAGGTCAGAATCCAACAGCATCTGCAGTCCTTTTTCAGTCTCTGAATAAGATTTTTGCTCAGGTCCCTCAATTTCAGCTAAAAAATACCTGAAATCACATAAAAACACATGAAATCATAGTAAAGTCCAAAAATATGATTTTTGAATAGAAACTAATAAAAATATAATAAAAAATAACTAAAATATACTAAAAACTATGTAAAAATAATGCCAAAAAGGGTATAAATTATCTGCTCATCACAACACCAAAGTTAAATTGTTGCTTGTCCCCAAGCAACTAAAAACAAAATAGGATAAAAAGAAGAGAATATACAATGAATTTCAAACTTATCAATGAACTTAGTTCCAATTAGATGAGCGGGACTTGTAGCCTTTTTGCTTCTGAACAGTTTTGGCATCTCACTTTATCCTTTGAAGTTCAGAATGATTGGCATCTATAGGAACTCAGAATTCAGATAGTGTTATTGATTCTCCAATTTCAGTATGTTGATTCTTGAACACAGCTACTTTATAAGTCTTGGCCGTGACCCTAAGCATTTTGTTTTCCAGTATTACCACTGGATACATAAATTCCACAGACACATAACTGGGTGAACCTTTTCAGATTGTGACTCAGCTTTGCTAAAGTCCCAAGTTAGAGGTGCCCAGAGCTCTTAAGCACACTCTTTTTGCTTTGGACCACGACTTTAACCGCTCAGTCTCAAGCTTTTCACTTGACACATTCACGCCACAAGCACATGGTTAGGGACAGCTTGGTTTAGCCGCTTAGGCCAGGATTTTATTCCTGTGGGCCCTCCTATCCATTAATGCTCAAAGTCTTGGATCTTTTTTTACCCTTGCCTTTTGATTTAAATGGCTATTGAATTTTTCTGCTTGCTTTTTCTTTTTCTTTCTTTCTTTTTCTTTTTTAATTTTTTTTTAATTTTTCGCAAGCTTTTGTTTTTCACTGCTTTTTCTTGCTTCAAGAATCAATTTTATGATTTTTCAGATTATTAATAACATTTCTCTTTTTTCATTATTCTTTCAAGAGCTAACAATTTTAACATTCATAAACAACAAATTCAAAAATATGCACTGTTCAAGCATTCATTCAGAAAATAAAAGGTATTGTCAGCACATCAAAATAATTAAACTAATTTCAAGATAGAATTCGAAACTAAGTACTTCTTGTTCTTTTGCAAATAAAAACATTTTTCATTTAAGAAAGGTGATGGATTCATAGGACATTCATAGCTTTAAGACATAGACACTAGACACTAATGATCATGTAATAAAGACACAAACATAGATAAACATAAAGCATAAGAAATGAAAAAAAGAAAGTAGAGAACAAGAAAATTAAAGAATGGGTCCACCTTAGTGATGGCGGCTAGTTCTTCCTCTTGAAGATCTTATGGAATGCTTTAGCTCCTCAATGTCTCTTCCTTGCCTTTGTTGTTCCTCCCTCATGGCTCTTTGGTCTTCTCTAATTTCATGGAGGAGGATGGAATGCTCTTGGTGCTCCATCATTAGTTGTCTCATGTTGGAACTTAATTCTCCTAGGGAGGTGTTGATTTGCTCCCAATAGTTTTGTGGAGGAAAGTGCATCCCTTGAGGCATCTCAGGGATTTCATGATGAGGACTTTCCTCATGCTCTTGTTGAGGTCCATAAGTGGGCTCTCTTGTTTGCTCCATCCTTTTCTTAGTGATGGGCTTGTCTCCTTCAATGAGGATGTCTTCCTCTATGACAATTCCAGTTGAATTGCATAGGTGACAAATGAGATGAGGGAAGGCTAACCTTGCCAAAGTGGAGGGCTTGTCCGCCACCTTGTAGAGTTCTAGGGATATGATCTCATGAACTTCTACTTCCTCTTCATTCATGATACTATGGATCATGATAGCCCGGTCTATAGTAACTTCAGACCGGTTTCTAGTAGGAATAATAGAGCGTTGGATAAACTCCAACCATCCCCTAGCCATGGGCTTGAGGTCAAGCCCACTTAGTTGAACCGGCTTGCCTCTTGAATCTCTCTTCCATTGAGCGCCTTCCACACAAATGTCCCTAAGGACTTGGTCCAACCTTTGATCAAAGTCACATTTTTCGGACTAAAATCCAAGTAGTTTTCCCGAACCATTGTGAGCCAATTCTTTGGATTCGGGTTCACACTTTGGTCATGGTTCTTAGTGATCCATGCATTAGCATAGAACTCTTGAACCATTAAGATCCCGACTTGTTGAATGGGGTTGGTGAGGATTTCCCAACCTCTTCTTCGAACTTCATGTCGGATCTCCGGATATTCACTCTTTTTGAGCTTAAAGGGGACCTCGGGGATCACCTTTTTCTTGGCCACAACTTCATATAAGTGGTCTTGATGCACTTTTGAGATGAATCTCTCCATCTCCCATGACTTGGGGGTGGAAGCAATTGCCTTTCCTTTCCTCTTTCTAGAGGTTTTTCCGGCCTTAGGTGCCATTGATGGTTATGAAAAAACAAAAATCTTTAGCTTTTCCCACACCAAACTTAGAAGATTTTCTCGTCCTCGAGCAAAAGAAGAAAGAAAGGAGTAGAAGAAGAAGAAATGGAGGAGATGGAGGGAGGTGAGTGGTTCGGCCAAGGTGTGTGGAGTGTGTATGATGTGTGGAAATGAAGGTGGTAAGGAGGGGTATTTATAGGATAAGGGAGAGAGGATATTCGGCCATGTGTGGGTGGGTTTAGGAGGGAAATGGTTTGAATTTGAATAGTGAGGTAGGTGGGATTTAATGATGGATGGATGTGAGTGGTGAAGAGGTTGTGGGGAAGAGGGTAGGATTTGATAGGTGAATGGTGTTTGGGAAAGAGGTATTGAGGTGATTGGTCAAGGGTGTATGGAGAAGAGTGTTATGGAAAGGTGTGAAGAGGAGAGAAGAAGAGGTGGGGTAGGTGGGGATCCTGTGGGGTCCACAGATCCTGAGGTGTCAAGGAATTTGAATCCCTACACCATTCTGGCGTTCAAACGCCCATTCTGTGCCAATTCTTTCGTTTAACGCCAGCTCTGCTACCTTTCCTTGCGTTAAACGCCACTTTGCTACCCATTTCTGGCGTTAAACGCCAGCCAGATGCCCATTTCTGGCGTTTAATGCCAGCCTGTGCCACACAGCCCTTTCTGGCGTTAAACGCCCAGAGTGCTGCCCATTCTGGCCTTTAACGCCCAGAATGCTGCCAGGCTAGGCATTAAATGCCCATTCTGCTATCCTTACTGGCGGTTAAACGCCAGTAAGCCTGTCCTCCAGGGTGTGCTATTTTTAATGCTATTTTTCATTCTGTTTTTGACTTTTCAGTTATTTTTGTGACTTCACATGATCATCAACCTAAAGAAAACATAAAATAACAATGGAAAATAAATAAATATAATTAAATAACATTGGGTTGCCTCCCAACAAGCGCTTCTTTAATGTCAATAGCTTGACAGTAAGCTCTTAGAGAGCTTCATAGAGACTCAGAGCTTGATGTTGGCCTTCCAACACCAAAATTAGAAGTTGAGTGTGGGGGTTGTGTTTGACTTTGTATTGAGAGAAGCTTTTCATGCTTTCTCTCCATGGTTACAGAAGAAGATCCTTGAGCCTTAAACACAAAGTAATCCTCATTCACTTGAAGGACTAACTCTCCTCTGTCCACATCAATCACAGCTCTTGCTGTGGCTAGGAAGGGTCTTCCAAGGATGATGGATTCATCTTCATCCTTCCCAGTATCTAGGATTATGAAGTCATCAGGGATGTAATAGCCTTCAACCTTTACTAAGACATCCTCTACAAGTCCATAAGCCTGTTTCCTTGAATTGTCTGCCATCTCTAGTGAGATTCTTGCAGCTTGCACCTCAAAGATCCCTAGTTTCTCCATTACAGAGAGGGGCATGAGGTTTATACTTGACCCAAGGTCACACAGAGCCTTCTTAAAGGTCATGGTGCCTATGGTATAAGGTATTAAGAGCTTTTCAGGATCCTGTTTCTTCTGAGGTAATTTCAGTTGAACCAAATCATTTAGTTCGTTAATGAGCAATGTGGGTTCATCCTTCCAAGTCTCATTACCAAATAACTTGGCATTCGGCTTCATGATTGCTCCCAGATATTGAGCAACTTGCTCTTCAATGATGTCTTCATCCTCTTCAGAGGAAGAATACTCATCAGAGCTCATGAATGGCAACAGTAAGTTCAATGAAATCTCTATGGTCTCTATATGAGCCTCAGATTCCTTTGGTTCCTCATTAGGGAACTCCTTAGTGGCTAGTAGACGTCCATTGAGGTCTTCCTCATTGGAAATCACTGCCTTTTCTTCCTCTACAAGTTCGGTCATGTGGGACGTTTTTATGGCATTGCACTCTCTTTTTGAATTTTCTTCTGTATTACTTGGGAGAGTACTAGGAGGGAGTTCAGTAACTCTTTTACTCAGCTGACCCACTTGTGCCTCCAAATTTCTAAGGGAGGACCTTGCTTCAGTCATGAAACTAAGAGTGGTCTTAGATAGATCAGAGACTACAGTTGCTAAGTCAGAGTGGCTTTGCTTAGAATTCTCTGTCTGTTGCTGATAAGATGATGGAAAATGTTTGCTATTGCCAAACCGTGCTCTCCCACCATTATTATTATTATTGAAGCCTTGATTAGGCTTCTGTTGATCCTTCCATGAGAGATTAGGATGATTCCTCCATGATGGATTGTAGGTGTTTCCATAGGATTCCCCATGTAATTCACCTCTTCCATTGTAGGATTCTCAGGGTCATAGGCTTCTTCTTCAGAAGAAGCCTCCTTAGTATTGCCTGATGCAAATTGCATTCCAGACAGACTCTAAGAAATCATATTGACTTGCTGAGTCAATATTTTATTCTGAGCCAGTATGGCCTTCGGAGTATCAATCTCAAGAACTCCTTTCTTCTGAGTTGTCCCATTACTCATAGGATTCCTTTCAGAAGTGTACATGAACTGGTTATTTGCAACCATTTCAATGAGTTTCTGGGCTTCTGCAGACGTCTTCTTCAGATGAAGAAATCCTCCAGCAGAGTGGTCCAATGACATCTTGGACAATTCAGACAGACCATCATAGAATATACATATGATGCTCCATTCTGAAAATATGTCAGAAGGACACCTTCTGATCAATTGCTTGTATCTTTCCTAAGCTTCATAGAGGGATTCACCTTCCTTCTGTATGAAGGTTTGGACTTCCACTCTAAGCTTGCTCAACTTTTGAGGTGGAAAGAATTTGGCCAAGAAGCCATTGACCAACTTTTTTCAAGAGTTCATGCTATCTTTAGGTTGTGAGTCCAACCATGTCCTAGCTCTGTCTCTTACAGCAAAGGAGAAAAACATAAGTCTGTAAACTTCAGGATTAACTCCATTGATCTTAACAGTGTCACAGATTTGCAAGAATTCAGCTAAAAACTGATGAGGATCTTTCAATGGAAGTCCATGAAACTTGCAATTCTGCTGCATTAGAGAAACTAATTGAGGCTTAAGCTCAAAGTTGTTTGCTCCAATTGCAGGAATTGAGATGCTCCTTCCACAGAAGTTAGAAGAGGGTGCAATAAAGTCACCAAGCATCTTCCTTGCATCTCCACCATTGTTGTTGGGTTCGGCCATCTCCTCTTCTTTTTCGAAAAATTCTGTCAGGTCCTCTCCAGAGTGTTGTAATTTAG
This sequence comes from Arachis ipaensis, assembly GCF_059453495.1. Taxonomy (NCBI): domain Eukaryota; kingdom Viridiplantae; phylum Streptophyta; class Magnoliopsida; order Fabales; family Fabaceae; genus Arachis; species Arachis ipaensis. The sequence continues at coordinate 27,097,173 of NC_142436.1, forward strand.
CTTCTCTTAGCTTCCTCTTTAGAGTCCTTTCAGGTTCGGGATGAGCTTCAACAAGAATATTCTTATCCTTGCTCCTGCTCATATGAAAAAAAAGAGAACAGAAAAAAATAGGAATCCTCTATGTCATAGTATAGAGATTCCTTTATGTGAGTAGAAGAATAGAAGAGTAGAATGAAGAAGAGAGAAGATGAAGAATTCGAACACAGAGAGGGAGAGAGGGTTTGAATTATAAGAAGAAGAGAAGTGTTAGTAAATAAATAAATAAATAGAAAGCGATGAGAGAGAGAGAGAGAATTCAAATTTTAAATTAAAATAAAAGGAGAATATTTTTGTTTTTATTTTAATTATTAGTTATAATTTGAAAATTATAAAAAGGAACAAAATTAAATTAAAATTTAAAACAATTAGTTAATCAAAAAGAATTTTGAAAAAGTGGTGAGGAGTTTTCAAAAATTGGAGAGAGAAAAAAGTAGTTATGTGGTTTTGAAAAAGATATGATTGAAATAGTAAACTTTTAAAATCAAACAAAAAGTCAAGTAGTTAATTGAAAAAGATTTGAAAATCAATTTTGAAAAGATAAGAAGTTAGAGAAGATTTTGAAAAATATATGATTGAAATTTATTTTGAAAAATATTTGAAAAGGAAATTAAAAAGATTTGATTTTTGAAATTAAAGTTGATTACTTGACTAATAAGAAACTAAAAGATATGATTTTAGAATTTAAAGATTGATCCTTTCTTAATAGGCAAGTAACAACTTGAAAATTTTTTAATCTAAACATTAAATGTTAGCATTAATTTCGAAAATATGAAATAAAAATAAGAAAAAGATTTTGAAAATCAAATTTTTAGAGTTTTCAAAAATATTGAAAAAGATTTGATTTTTGAAAAAAAGTTTGAAAAGATAGAATTTTTAAATTGAAAATTTGACTTGACTGATAAGAAACAATTAAATTTTAAAACTTTATGACTAAATCAATTCAAATTTTCGAAATTTATGAGTGAAATAAGGGAAAGATATTTTTTTTATTTTTAAATTTTTAATGAGGAGAGAGAAAAACAACTAAAAGACACAGGACATAAAAATTTAAGATCAAAACAAAAATGCATGCAAGAACACTTTGAATGTCAAGATGAACACCAAGAATACTTTGAATGTCAAGATGAACACCAAGAACTTATTTTTGAAAAATTTTTAAGAAAAAAAACACTTGCAAGACACCAAACTTAAAAATTTTTAAACTTTAGACAATAAGAATTCAAAAATGCATATGAAAAACAAGAAAAGACACAAAACAAGAAAAACACAAGATCAAACAAAGACAATCATCAAGAACAACTTGAAGATCATGAAGAACACATACATGAATTGTTTTTTCGAAAATTTAAAGAAAAATTAAAAAGATGCAATTGACACCAAACTTAAAATTTGACATAAGACTCAAACAAGAAACACAAAATTTTTGGTTTTTATGATTTTATTAAATTTTTTTGTATTTTTCGAAAATTATTTGAAAAAAGAAAATTAAGGATTTCAAAATTTTTAATAAGAATTCCAGGAATCATGCAATGTTAGTCTAAAGCTTCAGTCTAAAAAAGATTAGACATGGCTAGCTAAGCTTCAGCAGGACATTACATACAACAGCCAATTTGATGGGGATCAAGTAGCTCCTGTGATGATAAAAGCATCATCTGAAACTCTAGAATTCGTTCTTAAAAATTTTGAAAAACAAAATAAAATATAATTTTTTTTTGAAATTTTTCGAAAATAAAAAGCTTAAAAATAAAATAAAATTACCTAATCTGAGCAACAAGATAAACCGTCAGTTGTCCAAACTCGAACAATCCCCGGCAACGGCGCCAAAAACTTGGTGCACGAAATTGTGATCTCAATGGTGCCAACAACTTGGTACGCACAATCGTAATCTCTACTCTTTTTCACATCTCCGCACAACTAACCAGCAAGTGCACTGGGTCGTCCAAGTAATAAACCTTACGTGAGTAAGGATCGATCCCACGGAGATTGTCGGCTTGAAGCAAGCTATGGTCATCCTTGTAAATCTCAGTCAGGCGGATTCAAATGGTTATGAGGTTTTGATAATTAAAATATAAATAAAATATAAAATAAGATAGAGATACTTATGTAATTCATTGGTGGGAATTTCAGATAAGCATATGGAGATGCTTTGTTGCTTCTGAACCTCTGCTTTCCTATTGCTTTCTTCCAACCATGCGTTACCTCCTTCCATGGCAAGCTGTATGATCCTCTCGGATGAAAACAAATCCATATGCGCTGTCACCGCACGGCTAATCATCTATCGATTCCCGCTAGCGTTGGAATAGGACCATTGCCCTTTTGCACACTACAAAGACATTATCATCAAACTCGCACCTATTATAAAACGTAATCAGAGTCTAATAACCATCTTCTAACATAAGCAACATTGCTTTAGTGAAACTGGCCCTGCATGATTTCCTAACTTGGGTTTGGATGGAAAAAAGTTTAAAGAAAGATCTATGCTGTCAGAAAGTCTTAGACAATCATCCCATCACCTAAGCATGCCCTTTGATCACAAGCAAAAGAATCGAATATCCAACAATTGAAACCTTAACCCTATCCCTATATCACTACTAGCCTTCAAACTTATATCCAGATCACTCCCGTCACCAAACTCAACCATTTTAAACCTTCAAAAATCAACTTTAAATGAAAAAAAAATTATAATCAATAAAAAATACCAAGTCAACCGAAGTTTCTGAACCAATTTCTACGCAGATTAAATTAAAACTTTCTACAGCTAAAACATATAATAGGACACTAACCAGGGCATAACATAGCGAAAGCTAGAAGCAAGAAATTAAATTAAAAAAAATACATCTTGAAAATTTCAATCTTTGATCCAACCCATCACTCTAATCAACCACCTAATCATTCTAGGAACGAATCTAACCCTTAAGATCACAAAACCTTCGAGTCCAAAGCTCAAATCAAATCCCAGAAAAAACTAAAAAATAAAAAAGAGGTGATGGTGGTAGAGAGGGATACCAGAAACTTCTTGGTAGCCATGAGGGTAATAAGGAGGATGAGGAGCCGAGTGGTTGGTGGCACTAGACGGCAGAACAGGGTGGGGAAACCTGATGGCTGGGTGAGGATCCCGCGGAGGCGGAGGGTAGTTGGAGACGCCTTGGAAGGTGCCGTACTGAGTAGCAGGGTAGGGCTGAGGTGGCGTTGTGGAATGAGGGGGCGATGGCGGTGAAGAGTGGCGGTGGTGGGATTTGTGTGACTTTGACTGCTGAATTCGTGTGTTTTGTGTGTGGAAAATAAGCCCTTTTTAAGTCTTACAAGGCTAATAATCAGAACAATGGGTACTAGTCTATTGTTGCTGTGAATTTGTTGTGTGAGAATGATTTTTTTCACTCTGTATGGGTTGGTTTGGACTCTGAAGATTGTGGGAAAAGGGAGAAGACTTTAATAGCATGGACCAATGGATTAATCATGTATTCATAATTTGAACATGACTTGTTGAATTGGTTACTTAGGCAATAAGCAATTTTTAAGAGGTAATGGTGCCTTTCAAATCACACTTTTGTGTGTGATAAATTAAAAAAAAAAACTAAAAATAAAATCTGTGAAATACAAGGTGGTACAATGGATGCTATATAGAAGAGGCATTTCACAACCACCGCCTAAGTATTACCGAGTATATTATGAGGAAAGTACACGAATGGTGCTGTGGGCATCACGTGGGTTTTAAAGCATTGGCACAGAAACTAATTAGGGTATGATTGGACCATAATAATGAAAGTCTCCATGCAGCTCGTCAAAATGTCTGAGGTGCCAAGAGTATGCAATTTTCATAGAGCACCAGTAGAAAAGCTAACTTTAGTCATGACATCTTGGCTATTCACAATGTGGAAATTGACATATTGGGACCTTTCTTTATGGCACTGGAGTAACTCAAATACCTCATACTGGCCATCGGTTATCTCACGAAATGGGTGGAAACAGAAACATTAGCCAGCATCATAGCGGCCCAGTGCATGAAGTTTTTCTAGAGACAAGTAATCAATCGATTTGGAATTTCTGAGGTCGTTATCTCGAAAAGTGGTACCAGTTCGCAAATAAGAAGTTTCATAACCTTCTCAAGGGGTTAAGAATCCGACAACATTTCTTGTCAGTTGAACACCTGAAGACAAATGGCCAGGTTAAAGCCGCAAATAAAGTTATCTTCAAAGAGAGAAAGAAATGACTGGATGAAAAATAGGGTGTCTGAACGAATGAACTCGGCTCCATCCTCTGGTCTTATTGAACTATGACACAATCTGCCACAGATGAAATACCTTTTCGACTCACTTATGGTACCGAGGCGGTAGTGCTAGTAAAACTCGAAAAGTCAAGCCAAAGATTCCTCTTCAAGACCTTCAACCAACGGACGGAGATGGACCTAGTTGATGAAGTCAAGGCTATGGACCATTTAATAGAAGCATCTCTCAAGCAAATGAATCACCCTAAAGCACAATCAAGGAGTAAAGGAAAGAGCTTTTTTCCAAGGAGACCTAGTCCTTCCTTTCCTCGGGAACCCGTCAAGGGGGAAGGAAGGTTTTATCGAGGCCTATGATTTCCTTTTTAAGTTCATGATTTCCTTCTAAGTTATTATTGTTATAGTCACTCAATAGCAGCATTTTGGGAAGTGGTCAATCCCAAAAACCAAAACAAAAATTAATAGATACAAGCGAATATCTAATCTAATAAGCAAAATGCTAAATTTCAATAACTTAATCAAAACAAAGTCTACATTTGCCCATCAGGCAACAAAACCAAGATAAAATTTAAGTCTAAATCAGCCCATCAAGCAACAAAACCAAAATAAAAATTTAAATCAGCCCACGAAGAAACAAATAAAAAGGCAAAATAAAAATCCTAAGTTTTATTCTCGAGAGCCATGTCCATAATCTATTTGTCTTTGATGACCTTGAAGGCTCCAAGACGGGAAATGTCAAAATCGGGAGAAATGAGTGCCACTTATTATTTCAGGGCCTCTTCGGTAGTAGAAATTCCCTCCTGTGCATTTTTCACAATCTCTGTATTTCTTTTTTTCATGTTAGCCACTATCTTACTAGTATCTTTGGCCTTCTTTGCCTCCGTGGCACAACACTTGGCTTTGGAAATTTTCACCCATAGCTCGGTCTCAAGGTCAGTAAACTGTTGGATCTGGTTCCCGACCTCCTCAGCCTTCTTCTCAGCCTCAGCCTTTGTAGTATTTACTGTGCCCTTTTGTGCCCACAAGGTCGTAAGCTTAGCTTTGGCTTGTGAAGTTTCTCGTCTAGCACACAGACTGACCATAGACCGTCTTAGCCTTCCGAATGATCGCCATAGATCAAATCATGGAATGGTAAAGCCACTTTTCCTGGGTAGAGATGTTGCAATTGGAGAAAAAGTCCTCAATCCCAGGAGGCAAATGTTCATATATGAAAGCCAAAGAGTTGAAGGCCTTCTGCACAACAGATGGGGCATCAACCTTAATTAAGGTCAAAGTGAAAATCATATCAAAATCCAGCTGTAGCAAGCCTGATTAAAGGAGTGTACTACACTACAAAGACATTATCATCAAACTCGCACCTTTTATAAAACGAAATCAGAGTCTAATAACCATCTTCTAACATAAGCAACATTGCTTTAGGGAAACCAGCCCTGCATGATTTTCTAACTTGGGTTTGGATGGTAAAATGTTTAAAGAAACATCTATGCTGTCAGAAACTCTTAGACAATCATCCCATCACCTAAGCATGCCCTTTGATCACAGGCAAAAGAATCGAATATCCAACAATTGAAACCTTAACCCTATCCCTATATCACTACTAGCCTTCAAACTTATATCCAGATCACTCCCGTCACCAAACTCAACCATTTTAAACCTTAAAAAATCAACTTCAAATGAAAAAAAATTATAATCAATGAAAAATACTAAGTCAACCGAAGTTTCTGAACCATTTTCCACGCACATTAAATTAAAACTTTCTACAACTAAAACATATAATAGGACACTAACCTGGGCAAAACATAGCGAAAGCTAGAAGCAAGAAATTAAATTAAAAAAAAATACATCTCGAAAGTTTCAATCGTTGATCCAACCCATCACTCTAATCAACCACCTAATCATTCTAGGAACGAATCTAACCCTTAAGATCACAAAACCTTCGAGTCCAAAGCTGAAATCAAATCCCAAAAAAAACTAAAAAATAAAAAAAGAGGTGATGGTGGTAGAGAGGGATACCAGAAACTGCTTGGTAGCCATGAAGGTAATAAGGAGGATGAGGAGCCAAGTGGTTGGTGGCACTAGACGGCAGAACAGGGTGGGGAAATCTGATGGCTGGGTGAGGATCCCGCGGTGGCGGAGGGTAGTTGGAGACGCCTTGGAAGGTGCCGTACTGAGCAGCAGGGTAGGGCTCAGGTGGCGTTGTGGAATGAGGGGGCGATGGCGGTGAAGAGTGGCGGTGGTCGGATTTGTGTGACTTTGACTGCTGAATTCGTGTGTTTTGTGTGTGGAAAATAAGCCCTTTTTAAGTCTTACAAGGCTAATAATCAGAACAATGGGTACTAGTCTGTTGTTGCTGTGAATTTGTTGTGTGAGAATGATTTTTTTCCATCTGTATGGGTTGGTTTGGACTCTGAAGATTGTGGAAAAAGGGAAAAGACTTTAATAGCATGGACCAATGGATTAATCATGTATTCATAATTTGAACATGACTTGTTGAATTGGTTACTTAGGCAATAAGCAATTTTTAAGAGGTAATGGTTCCTTTCAAATCACACTTTTGTGTGTGATAAATTAAAAAAAAAACTAAAAATAAAAGCTGTGAAATACAAGGTGGTACAATGGATGCTATATAGAAGAGGCATTTCACAACCACCGCTTAAGTATTACAGAGTATATTATGAGGAAAGTACACGAATGGTGCTGTGGGCATCACGTGGGTTTTAAAGCATTGGCACAGAAACTAATTAGACTATGATTGGACCATAATGATGAAAGCCTCCATGCAGCTCGTCAAAATGTCTGAGGTGCCAAGAGTATGGCAATTTTCATAGAGCACCAGTAGAAAAGCTAACTTTAGTCATGACATCTTGGCTATTCACAATGTAGAAAATTGACATATTGGGACCTTTCTTTATGGCACTGGAGTAACTCAAATACCTTATACTGGCCATCAGTTATATCACGAAATGGGTGGAATCAGAAACATTAGCCAGCATCATAACGGCCCAATGCATGAAGTTTTTCTGGAGACAAGTAATTCAATCGATTTGGAATTTCTGAGGTCGTTATCTCGAAAAGTGGTACCAATTCGCAAATAAGAAGTTTCGTAACCTTCTCAAGGGGTTAAGAATCCAACAACATTTCTTGTCAGTTGAGCACCTGAAGACAAATGGCCAGGTTAAAGCCGCAAATAAAGTTATCTTAAAAGAGATAAAGAAATGACTGGATGAAAAATAGGGTGTCTGAACGAATGAACTCGGCTCCATCCTCTGGTCTTATTGAACTATGACACAATCTGCCACAGATGAAATACCTTTCCGACTCACTTATGGTACCGAGGTGGTAGTGCTAGTAAAACTCGAAAAGTCAAGCCAAAGACTCCTCATCAAGACCTTCAACCAACGGACAGAGATGGACCTGGTTGATGAAGTCAAGGCTATGGACTATTTAATAGAAGCATCTCTCAAGCAAATGAATCACCCTAAAGCACAATCAAGGAGTAAAGGAAAGAGCTTTTGTCCAAGGAGACCTAGTCCTTCCTTTCCTTGGGAACCCGTCAAGGGGGAAGGAAGGTTTTATCGAAGCCTATGATTTCCTTTTTAAGTTCATGACCTTCTAAGTTATTATTGTTATAGTCACTCAATAGCAGCATTTTGGGAAGTGGTCAATCCCAAAAACCAAAACAAAAATTAATAGATACAAGCGAATATCTAATCTAATAAGCAAAATGCTGAATTTCAATAACTTAATCAAAACAAAGTCTACATTTGCCCATCAGGCAACAAAACCAAGATAAAATTTAAGTCTAAATCAGCCCATCAAGCAACAAAACCAAAATAAAAATTTACATCAGCCCACGAAGAAACAAATAAAAAGGCAAAATAAAAATCCTAAGTTTTATTCTCAAGAGCCATGTCCATAATCTGTTTGTCTTTGATGACCTTGAAGGCTCCAAGACGGGAAATGTCAAAATCGGAAGAAATGAGTGCCACTTATTATTTCAGGGCCTCTTCGGTAGCAGAAATTCCCTCCTTTACATTTTTCACAATCTCTGTATTGCTTTTTTTCAAGTTAGCCACTATCTTACTAGTATCTTTGGCCTTCTTTTCCTCCGTGGCACAACACTTGGCTTTGGAAATTTTCACCCATAGCTCGGTCTCAAGGTCAGTAAACTGTTGGATCTGGTTCCCGACCTCCTCAGCCTTCTTCTCAACCTCAGCCTTTGTAGTATTTACTGTGGCCTTTTGTGCCCACAAGGTCGTAAGCTTAGCTTTGGCTTGTGAAGTTTCTCGTCTAGCACACAGACTGACCATAGACCGTCTTAGCCTTCCGAATGATCGCCATAGATCAAATCATGGAATGGTAAAGCCACTTTTCCTGGGTAGAGATGTTGCAATTAGAGAAAAAGTCCTCAATCCCAGGAGGCAAATGTTCATATATGAAAGCCGAAGAGTTGAAGGCCTTCTGCACAACAGATAGGGCATCAACCTTAATTAAGGTCAAAGTGGAAATCATATCAAAATCCAGCTGTAGCAAGCCTGATTAAAGGAGTATACTACACTACAAAGACATTATCATCAAACTCGCACCTATTATAAAACGAAATCAGAGTCTAATAACCATCTTCTAACATAAGCAACATTGCTTTAGGGAAACCGGCCCTGCATGATTTCCTAACTTGGGTTTGGATGGAAAAATGTTTAAAGAAAGATCTATGCTGTCAGAAAGTCTTAGACAATCATCCCATCACCTAAGCATGCCCTTTGATCACAGGCAAAAGAATCGAATATCCAACAATTGAAACCTTAACCCTATCCCTATATCACTACTAGCCTTCAAACTTATATCCAGATCACTCTCGTCACCAAACTCAATCATTTTAAACCTTCAAAAATCAACTTCAAAGGAAAAAAAAATTATAATCAATGAAAAATACCTAGTCAACTGAAGTTTCTGAACCATTTTCCACGCAGATTAAATTAAAATTTTCTATAGCTAAAACATAGAATAGGACACTAACCAGGGCATAACATAGCGAAAGCTAGAAGCAAGAAATTAAATTAAAAAAACACATCTCAAAAGTTTCAATCTTTGATCCAATCCATCACTCTAATCAACCACCTAATCATTCTAGGAACGAATCTAACCCTTAAGATCACAAAATCTTTGAGTCCAAAGCTCAAATCAAATCCTAGAAAAACTAAAAAATAAAAAAGAGGTGATGGTGGTAGAGAGGGATACCATGAACTGCTTGGTAGCCATGAGGGTAATAAGGAGGATGAGGAGCCGAGTGGTCGGCGACGCCAGGCGGCGAAATAGGGTGAGAAAACCCGATGGCTGGGTGAGGATCCCGCGGAGGTGGAGGGTAGTTGGAGATGCCTTGGAAGGTTCCGTACTGAGCATCAGGGTAGGGCTGAGGTGGGACTGCAGAATGAGGGGGCGGTGGCAGTGAAGAGTGTCAGTGGTGGGATTTGTGTTACTTTGACTGTTGAATCTGTGTGTTTTGTGTGTGGAAAGTAAGCCCTTTTTAAGTCTTACAAGGCTAACAAGGCTAATAATCAAAACAATGGATACTAGTTTGTTGTTGCTATGAATTTGTTGTTTGAGAATGATTTTTTATCACTCTGTATGGGTTGGTTTGGACTATGAAGATTGTGGGAAAAGGGTGAAGACTATAATAGCGTGGACCGATGGATTAATCACGTAGTCATAATTTGAACATGACTTGTTGAATTGGTTACTTGGGGAATAAGCAATTTTCAAGAGGTAATGGTGCCTTTCAAATCACATTTTTGTGTGTCGTAAATTAAAAAAAAAAACTAAAAATAGAAGCTATGAAATACACAGTGGTACAACGGATGCTATAGAGCATGGCAATTTCTATAGAGCACTAGTAGAAAAGCTAACTTTAGTCATGACATCTTGGTCATTCACAATGTGGGAAATTGACCTCTTCAGACATTTTTTATGGTAACGGAGCAACTCAAATATCTCATACTGGCCATCAGTTATCTCACGAACTGGGTGGAAGCAGAGGCATTAGCCAGCCTCATAGCGGTCCAGTGCATGAAGTTTTTCTGGAGGCAAGTAATCAATCGATTTGAAATTTCTGAGGTCGTTATCTCGAAAATTGGTACTAGTTCGCAAATAAGAAGTTTCGTAACCTTCTTAAGGGGTTAGGAATCTGACAACATTTCTTGTCGGTTGAACACCCACAGATAAATGGTCAGGTCAAAGCTGCAAATAAAGTTATCTTAAAAGAGATAAAGAAATGACTGGATCAAAAATAGGTGCTTGAGCAAATGAACTCGGCTCCATCCTCTGGTCTTATTGAACTACGACACAATCTGCAACAGATGAAACACCCTTTCGACTCACTTATGGTACCGAGACAGTAGTGCTAGTAAAACTCGAAAAGCCAAGTCCAAGACTCCTTCAAGACCTTCAACCAAGGGATGGAAATGGACCTGGTTGATGAAGTCAAGGCTATGGACCATTTAATAGAAGCATCTCTCAAGCATTGAATCACCCTAAGGCACAATCAAGGAGTAAAGGAAAGAGCTTTTGTCCAAGGAGACCTAGTCCTTCCTTGCCTCGGGAACCCGTCAAGGCGGAAGGAAGGTTTTGACGAGGCCTATGATTTTCTTTTTAAGTTCATGATTTCATTCTAAGTTATTATTGTTATAGCCACTCAATAACAGAATTTTGGGAAGTGGTCAATCCCAAAAACCAAAACAAAAATAAATAGATACAAGCAAATATCTAATCTAATAAGCAAAATGCTAAATTTCAATAACTTAATCAAAACAAAGTCTACATTGGCCCATCAGGAAACAAAACCAAGATAAAGTTTAAGTCTAAATCAACCCGTCAAGCAACAAAACCAAAATGAAAATTTACATCAGCCCACGAAGAAACAAATAAAAAGGCAAAATAAAAATCCTAAGTTTTATTCTTGAGAGCCATGTCCATAATCTGTCTGTCTTTGATGACCTTGAAGGCTCCAAGACGAGAAATGTCAAAATTGGGAGAAATGAGTGCCACTTATTATTTCAGGGCCTCTTCGGTAGCAGAGATTGCCTCCTGTGCATTTTTCACAATCTCTGTATTTTTTTCTTCAAGTTAGCCATTCTCTCCCTAGTATATTTGGTCTTCTTTGCTTCCGTGGCACAACACTTGGCTTTGGAAATTTTCACCCATAGCTCGATCTCAAGGTCAGTAAACTGTTGGATCTTGTTCCTGACCTCCTCAGCCTCAGCCTTTGTAGTATTTACTGCGCCCTTTTGTGCCCACAAGGTCGTAAGCTTAGCTTTGGCTTGGTGAAGTTTCTTGTCTAGCACACAGACTGACCATGGACCGTCTTAGCCTTCCAAATGATTGCCATAGATCGAAGCATAGAATGGTAAAGCCACTTTTCCTGGGCAGAGATGTTGCAACTGGAGAAAAAGTCTTCAATCCCAGGAGCAAATGTTCATATATGAAGGCCGAAGAGTTGAAGGCCTTATGCACAACAGATGAGGCATCAACCTCTTTGCTTTTGCTGTTACCTTCATCCTTTTTTCGCTTCCTCTCTTTGGGCTTTGGGTTGGGTTGACATGGAGATCATCATTCCTACAAGACGCCTCGTTCTGCTGATTTCCCTCTTGACCAACCTCAGACGTGGCAGTCTCAACAATTTGAGGGATGCTCTCCTCTTTGTTCTTCTCGTCCACCTCAAGAAAGTTAGCCATCAAGTTGGCTAAGGTCATGTTTGTGTCTGCAAAATTGAAAATTTGTAAATTCTGCAAAATAAATGAGATAGGTAACAGACAAAGTAGCATGGGAAGAACCAAACCCACCAACATATTGATGCCTAGCCTCCTGGTCACCTTTGACCAGCCGAGGGTTAAGAGCACTATTTTCTCAAATTCTCATAGGAAATTTTGATTAGATAGTTGGCACCAGCCACATAGCTCTAGTGTGTCAATAACCTCCTTTAACCTTCTAACATCAACCAAAAAGAATGGTAACCTATGGTTAGCCTTACCTTGATATACTCTTCTTTGAACCTATGGAATGAGTCCTCGGGAAGACCAAAGATTTTTTAGGATTTGATTCGAAAAGGCATGTATTTTTCTTATGTTTTCTTTCTCGATTTGGCACAATCAGAAAAGAAAAAAAATAAAAAGATCTCCACAATAGCCGAGGTCTTTAAATACTCGCACACTATCTCAAAACCACCTAATAACAACCCAACTGTTCGGATGAAAGCTGGGAAAGGGCCACGACACACCAATTGAAAAGGGACATCACAAACGACAAAAAAAAATCGGAGTCTCAAGACACTGAATATGGGTTTATAAACCCACATTCAATTCAGGATACGGGTTGTCGACAAATTGACATAGCATATGTGCTCTTGCGCATTGGGAAGTGAAAGGTTGTACTACGCTTCCATTGCGCCACCTCCACAAATCACCCAAGCCTCTCGAAGCTCTTGCCAATCACCCTCACTAAGTCGTGAAGGGGTTTCTGATAAACCACTATTTTATGGTTTATCTTGTACTCAATTGAGTGGATTTTATCAACTCTTTACCCACTTATTCATACTATTTGCATGTTTTACATTTCCCTTCCTGATTATGTGCTTTGATTGAAAACATGCTTCTTTGGCCTTAAGTTCCCTATGTTTAAATCCTCTCTTATTACCATTAGATGCCTTGATATGTGTGTTAAGTGATTTCAGAGATTATAGGGCAGGAATGGCTCAGAGGATGGAAAGGAAGCATGCAAAAGTGGAAGGAATACAAGAAGTTGGAGAAATTGCTAAGCTGTCCAGCCTGACCTCTTTGCACTCAAACGACTATAACTTTAGCTATAGAGGTCCAAACGACGCGGTTCTAGTTGCGTTGGAAAGCTAACGTCCGAGGCTTCAATTTGATATATAATATGCCATAGTTTCCCTGACGCTAGGTGACGCGGTCACGTGATCCACGCGGACGCGTCGCAGTGACGAAAAACCAGCGTCACAGATTTCTTCTCCAGCGAATTCTAGGCTGTTTCTGACCCAGTTTGCGGCCCAGAAAACACAGATTATAGGCTATAAAGTGGGGGAATGCATCCATTCATAAAATAAGCTCACAATTCACAATTTTAGGAGTAGATGTAGTTTTTAGAGAGAGAGGTTCTCTCCTCTCTCTTAGGATTAGGATTTAGGAATTCTCCTAGTTTTAGGAGTGACTCTCAATCTCAGGTTCAATGTTCCTTTTATTTATTTTCTCAATTTAATTTATGAATGTCTATGTCAGATTTAATTTCTTTTGTTAATGCAATTCGAGGTATTTTCAGATTTAATTTTGCTTTGCTTTATTTATATTGATGCTTTTAATTTATTTTAGATATTTTTCTCCCTTTTGGCTTTGGTCAAGTGATTGGTAGTACTTGAGTCATCAAAGTCAGCAAGTGATTGAAATTGGCAGATTCTGATTGGGCTAGGATTGCTCTAAAAGCTAGTCTCTCCACAGGAGTTGACTAGGACTTGAGAATCAAGCTAATCAGTCCACTTAACCCTCCTTTGTTTAGTAAAGGCTGACCAAGTAGGATTAAAATCCAATTCTCTTCACACTTGATAAGGATAACTAGGATAGGAATTCCAATTCTTATACCTTGCCAAGAGATTTTATTATTATTATTTTATTTTACTTGTCATTCAACATATTCCCTCCTTACTTCCAAAACCCCAATTTACAAACTCATAACCAATAATAAGAACATACGTCCCTGCAATTCCTTGAGAGGATGACCCGAGGTTTAAATACTCGGTTATCAATTTTAAAAGGGTTTGTTACTTGTGACAACCAAAACGTTTGTAAGAAAGGTTGATTGCTTGGTTTAGTAACTATACTTGCAACGAGAGTTTACTATAACCTCTAAACCATCAATCTTCAGTTCTTCAAAATGGCGCCGTTGCCGGGGAATCGCAAACGTGTGCCTTATTATTGGTTATTGTAAATATTTTTTACTTTTTGCTTGTTTATTTGTTTTTATTTTTGATTTTATTTTTACTTTTTCATAAATTAAGAGGTTATTGGTTTTTATTTAGTTATTAAAATTTTTTTTTAAAAATTTGTTCTTAGTGTTCATCTTGATCTTCAAGTTGTTCTTCGCGTTCATCTTGACCTTCAAGCTGTTCTTAGTTGTTTTCTTCGTTTTGATCTAAAAATTTTTAAGTTTGGTGTCATTTTATTGTTTTTCTCTTTCCTCATTAAATTCAAAAATTCAAAATTTCGAATTTCAATTTTCAAAATTCAAATTTAAAAATTTAAAATTCAAATTTCAAATTTTAAAATTTAAAAATTTCAAAAATTTAAATTTCAAAATTTAAATATTTTTCAAAAAAAATCATATCTTTTTCAAAATCTTATCTTATCTTATTTCAAAAATCAAACTTCAATATTTAAATTTCAAATTTCAAAATTCAAATTTCAAAATTCAAATTTCAAAAATTTAAAATTCAAAATTTAAAAATTTAAAATTTAAAATTCAGATTTCAAAATTTAATTTTCAAATTCAAAAATTTAAATAACCTTTTAATTTAAATTTATTTTTATTTTCGTTTTTAATTTTTACTTGCTACTATGAACTCTCACTCCTTTGGTTATAAGTCTGGTTACAATTATGTTGCAGGAAGAAGAAATTACAATGAGAACAGGCATCAAGGTTGGAACAATCAAAGATGGGAGGGGCCACAAGGATTTGATCAACCCTCATGGCAACAACCACCTCCAATGGACTATCAACAACCACCACCATATGCCTATGAACCCTTTCCTCAACATGACTTTGGACCACCATACTCACAAGCCCCTTTCCACCATTCACCTCCATATGACCCTAACCCGTATCTACCATACCAACCACCTTATGAGCCAAATGAACCATACACAGAACCACCACCTTTCCAACACAACTACTCTCATGAACCACCACCTCAATATTCACCATCTCCATATCATTATCAAGATGAACCACCTTCCTATTATGAACCCTCTCTCCCAACCAATGAATCCTCATATCCACCCCAACCTCTAATGGATGACAGACTTCGTGTTATTCTTCAAAGACAAGAAAGGATGAATAAGAGTGTGCTAAATTTCGTGGCCGCCTTAGGCGAGTTAGTAAATATAATAGCTTCCCAATATCTAAGCACTCAAGGAACTCCCATGGCTACATGTGGAGAATCAAAAGAAGAGCAAAGCATGAAGGAGAGACTAGAAACTTCAGTGGACAATGAGGAACATAGCTTTGTATTAAAACAAGTGGAGGAAGCCATAATAGTTGCAGAGGAAGAAATGGTTGCAGATTTAGGAGATGCTAAACCTCCATGGGAAAGTCAGGTTATAGAACCTCCTTCCAAGATGTTTGAAATTGATGTTGAAGAGGGTGTACAACCTCCAAGGAATGTCATGGTTAAGGACTTGGAAGAGGTCAATCAAGAGATGGAGATTCAAGAAGAAAAAGCACAGCCTCCCATGCCCTTGGTAAGTAATGAAGAAGAGATTGAATTGGAAGAAAGCTACCAAGAGGAAGAGGTTGAAATTGAAGAAGCTTACAAAGAGGTGGAAGTTGTCCAAGAAGAGCACAAGGGAGTGGAGCTTAAAATCACCTTGCCAAAGTTATTGGAGACCCCTCCCCCTAAGTTGCCATCATCCTTCACAACATTCAAGTGGGTAAAATTCATATCCCTTAGCTTTCTAATCCCACTTGAATATGGGCTACTGGAGACGGATGGTCAACTTAGAGCTCTTTGTGGCATTAAGAGTAAAAGGAAAATGGTCAGTGGTAAGAATTGTCCTGCAAGGTTCATTATGGTTGGAAGCTTTAAGTTTAAACACAAAGGTTGGTGTAAAGCTCAACTGAATGGGTCTAGGAAGTTGGTTGGCCGCTTTAGTGAGAATTCAGATTGCTTGTCACCCGGATGGAATCATGATAATCAACTTGAAGACAGGTGTAGAAACAAGATTTGGGATTCCGGAGGCCATTGGAATCACAAACATTGGTGGAGATTCCTGGATGAGTTCAAGCACAAGCCACCATAACAGGGAGCTCACCAAATGTCCAACTTAAGGACTCTAACTAAAAGTGCTAGGTGGGAGACAACCCACCATGGTATGATCGTTCTTTTTTTCATTTTTATTTAGTTTTATTTGTTTTCGAGTTTTATTTTATTTTATTATATTGAACTTGGAGTTTTTGCATCACATTCATATTAACACTGCATTTTGCATTTTTTTTTCAGATTAAAAAAAAAAAAGCACGCACGCGACGCGACAGCGTCACCCACGCGTCCGCGTCGCCAGTGCATTGGGAAGAAAAAAATCGAACAGAGAGTCACGCGATAGCGTGGCTGGAGGCGTGCCTTTGGCAAATTGATCCACGCGACCGCGTCGCTGACGCGTCCGCGTCATGTGGGAACTTTGGCCTCCCACGCGACCGTGTCACCCATGCGGCCGCGTGACATGAAAATCGACGTGAAAAGGGTGCATAGCCGAAGGTTATACTGGAGTGGTGCTGAACGCCCAGCCTTACCACGCGGACGCGTGGCTCACGCGTCCGGGTCATATCCTAGTATTGGTCCACCCGCGCGATCGCGTCAACCACGCGATCGCATCACCCAATAATTTTGCAAAATGAGATTTAAACAGAGAGTTGTGCGACTGCGAGGCTGCACTCGCGCCACTCACACAAATCAGGCCACGCGATCGCGTGACCCACGTGTCCGCGTCACCTGACCTTATCGCGCACCACGCGACCGCGTCACCTACGCGTCCGCGTCGCCTGCGCCGCACAACTTATCCAGATCAGCGCCAATTATCTTATCTTTTCTTTTCTAATCCTAATTTCTTCTATCTTTTCTTCTTTCTTCTTTCTTTCTTACTTTATTTCTTTCACTTCTCATTCTTCTTATCTTTCTTTTTATTTTACTTAATTTATTTGCATATTTCATTCATTGTATTTTAATTTTGTGCATCTTTTTTTTTCTTTTCTAAATTTATTATCTTTCTATTGGTGTTCAAATGTTCTTATTCAACTGTTACATCTTTTCTGGTATTTTCTTGGTGCTTAGTGACTTGTTTAATTCTGATTAAGTAATATCATTTAAATCAATGCCAATATTTTATATCTGTATTACTTTTGCATTGACATGAATTTATATTATCTCTCCTTCCCCACTCTCTTCCCCATTGTTGCAAATTTTGCACCACTGGTATGCCATGGCTTCTATTGTTTTCTCACGTACATGTTGAAGCTTCCATATAAATGAGACCCTTATCATTTGGCATTAACACCCATATTTTATTTATTTTCTATCTTTTGGGTTACCTTTCTTCTTTTTCTCTTCTTTGAGGCTGGCCACCGAAGACGGAAAAAGGGAGACACTTCTAAAAGGGGAGACAAACAAGTCCATCTGCACATTCCTTGAAGAAAAGCATTAGTTGGAATAACCCTTCCACCTGCATATCTCAGCATGCACCGAGGACGGTGCAATTTTTAAGTGTGGGAAGGTCGATACCGACTTCCAGGGGTTAGTTACCTTCTTTTCAACACCAATACTTTTATTTTCTTTGTTTGTTTATTGTTGCATTTGCATGTTTGATTGCATATTTTCTTGATTTTGTGCATATTTTACCACTTGGTTGAAGTAATATTTTCTTTTTTCAAGAAATTTTTTAGAGAATTTCACTAATTTGAATAAAATTTAATATTACACTTGTTTGAAGAAATATTATACTGGAACATGGTTTAGAGCTCGAACACACAAAACCTGTGAGATTTTTGAGCCTATTTGAATTGGTTGCATTTTACCAACCAATATTTTATTTTTGGTGTGTGTTTTTCTCTCTGAAATTGTGATCTTTGTCTTGCTTAATTATATATTTCCATTATTTGATGTATGCATACACTTACATGATTGAGGCCTTTGTTTCACTGAGCTTACATACCCATATGGCCTTACCCTTTCATTATTCCTTGCAAACCAATGTTAAGCCTATTATACCCCTTTGTTCTTTACTTTAGCACATCATTAACTCTAAGCGGAAAACAATAATGTCCTTAATTTGAATCCTTGGTTAGCTTAGACTAGTGAGAGTACTCATGAATTAAGTATGGGGAAAATTGAATTTGGAAACATTTGGTTTGAGAATTGAGTATGTTAGAATTTTCTGAAAATGTGAAAAAAAATGTTTAGGACATGACTCATGCATCCAATAATTTAATCATATGCATTGAGAAAAATAAAAAGAAAAAAAATATATATATATAAAAAGTGAAAAAAAAGAAAAGAAAAAAGAGCAAATAATAAAAGGGGACAAAATGCCCCAAAGTAAGTTGTGAAAGCAATGTATATGTACTGTACTTGAAATTAGAATGCATGAATATATGGAAAACATGGTTAATGGATAGTTAGATGTTGTAATATGATTACATGGATTGTCTTAAGTTAGGTGGAAAGTTTAAGTTAATTAAGGATTCAGATTTTAGACCACTTGACCAAATACAATCCTACCTTGACCCTAACCCCATTACAACCCTTAAAAGACCTCTTGATATGTGTATCTATGCATTAAATTTTTTGTTGATTGTTAGATGAAGAACAAGCCTTAGAAAGCAAGGTTAGTAGAGAATTGAGAGAATTGAACCTTAAACACATGAGTGATTAGAGTGTATACACTACCAGTGAGGGTTCGATGCTCAATTCCTTGTTCCCTGCTTTCATGAGCTATTTTCTTCTTGCAAGTCTATTTGTACTTCATTTTTATGATTTGAATTAGTTAAATCCAATTCATATTTATTTTTGGAGAATTTATTTACTTTTAAACCAAGTAGGTAGAAACATTTTGCATATAGTTGCATTTATATAGATAGGTTGCATTTTATACATTCTACCATTCCTCTTCATTCTTTATAGTTTCTCTTGAGCTTAGCATGAGAACATGCTAATGTTTAAGTGTGGGGAGGTTGATAAACCACTATTTTATGGTTTATCTTGTACTCAATTGAGTGGATTTTATCAACTCTTTACCCAATTATTCATACTATTTGCATGTTTTACATTTCCCTTCCTGATTATGTGCTTTGATTGAAAACATGCTTCTTTGGCCTTAAGTTCCCTATGTTTAAATCCTCTCTTATTACCATTAGATGCCTTGATATGTGTGTTAAGTGATTTCAGAGATTACAGGGCAGGAATGGCTCAGAGGATGGAAAGGAAGCATGCAAAAGTGGAAGAAATACAAGAAGTTGGAGAAATTGCTAAGCTGTCCAGCCTGACCACTTTGCACTCAAATGACTATAACTTTAGCTACAGAGATCCAAACGATGCGGTTCTAGTTGCGTTGGAAAGCTAACGTCCGGAGCTTCGATTTGATATATAATATGCCATAGTTGCCCTGACGCTAGGCAACGCGGTCACGTGATCCACACGGACGCATCGCATTGACAAAAAACCAGCGTGGCAGATTTCTTCTATAGCAAATTCTGGGCTGTTTTTGACCCAGTTTGCGGCCCAAAAAACACATATTAGAGGCTATAAGGTGGGAAAATGCATCTATTCAGAAAATAAGCTCACAATTCACAATTTTAGGAGTAGATATAGTTTTTAGAGAGAGAGGTTCTCTCCTCTCTCTTAGGATTAGGATTTAGGAATTCTCTTAGTTTTAGAAGTGACTCTCAATCTCAGGTTCAATGTTCCTTTTATTTATTTTCTCAATTTAATTTATGAATGTTTATGTCAGATTTAATTTCTTTTGTTAATGCAATTCGAGGTATTTTCAGATTTAATTTTGCTTTGCTTTATTTATATTGATTGTAATACCCGGTCTAACTGAAATTAATTAAATAATAAGTTAAATAGGAGCGAATATGGTTGGAAGATTTGGCAATTGGAATTTGATGATTTAAATATGATATTTGGATTCAGTGAATTTTTCCGAGTCGGAAGACATAATTTTCTGCGTAAAAGCGCACAGTAGAATTTTGACCGGCAGTACCGGCTGAGACCTGTCTGGTACTGCAGCTGAGAAAATTGATTATGAGTAAGTATGATTAAAAAATGAGGAATTATAATTAGGGGAGGTAGAAATATTTGAAATGCGATTTAGAGCGCTAATCTTAAAGGTTTTGGTCCAAAATTGGGCCAACGGACAAAAATAAGTGAACCGGGCCTAAGTGGGCCCAAGACCCAACATATATAAACATTAGTTATGAGCATTTCAGCTCATTTTGCCCTAAAGAAGGGGTGTTGGGCGCTGAAATTGGGAAGAGAGAAGAGAAGAGAGAAAACCTAACTCTCTTTGATCTTCAAACCACCATAACTTGAGCTACGGAGCTCCGATTGACGAGCCGTTTGCGGCCACGCATCGCTCTTCTTATCCTCTACAATTCTATCTAAGTTTGGTGATGAGTATTCCATTCATCTCTGCCCAGTTTTCAAAATTCCCCACTGTTATACGTTTTTGGGTAGTTAGTGTTGAAATCTTGTGATTTTGGGTGTTTAGGGATACTCCAACATGGATTCTAAGTGGGTTCTATCCCTACTTCATATGGGCTGAGGTAAGAAGTGCTCAAACCATAGTAATTTGTCATTTTTATGAGCCCTAAGTTGATGTATGTATGTGATATTGGTTATGTTAGTGTATTTGGTGATGTTGGTGCACAATTGGGAGATTGGTATTGCTTGAAGAGCTTTAGTAAGGCTTGGAGCTAAGGTTGGTGAAGAATTCCAAAGAAGAGGCTCAATTGGTTTGGCTACAAGAGGTACGGTTTAAGTTTCATTTAAGTACCATGTGTTGTGATGAGAATTCCTAGGCTAGATGCCCCTAGGATTAAGTTTGGATTACGTAAATGGTTGGTACTAATATGCATAGTTAATATGTAACGTGAATTAATGATTGAGTTGAGAATTGTGTGACCTTGTATGCTTGGTGTATTGAGAATTTGATGTACTGGATAATGAGTATTGATTTTGTGGTTTATGCATTTAAATTGTAAAAATTGGGCCGGAGGCCGTGAATTTTGGGCCGGAGGCCGGAAAGAGGTAAGAAAGGTAAGTCGATGTGTGCATTGTATGATGGCACAAGTGATTGGATGAATTTCAGATAATGAATATATGAATGATTAGGTTGGTTATTGAATAATAAGGTTTGAGAAGTTGAAGTGTGGAATTTGGTAATTTTGGGTGAATTTATGTAGATGAGGTATGTTTGGTTCGGTTGAGATATATTATGTGATCATATATGTGATTATGATTATTGATGCCTTGATGGTATGATGATGCATTAGAGATATGTATGTTGTGATATATGCTTGAGGAATGATTAAGGTTGATTTGTGGGTGAAATCACGTGATAGTGAGTATGATATTGATTATGTATAATGATGGTTGATTGGAAATGGTATTATTGGAAATTGGGATGAGGAAGGACGTATGACATGATATTGTGTTTATCCTTTAGCCATTTGATTGAGAAGTGTTAAAATGGTTGGATGTGGTTTTGGGAATTTTTGGTAAAGTGTCAATGTGTGAGTTGAGGATTGCTTGATGTGGATTTTGGTACATTTTGATTGATTTCAAAAAGGGTTGAAATTGGCATGTTTTGGTTGATTTTGAAAAGAGTTGAAAATTGCTTGTTTTGAAAATGGCACCTTGTGGTTTTGTATGAAAACATGGTTTTTGGGCACACTTTGACGGGACATAACTTAGACTACGGATCTCTGTTTTGTGCCAAATCTGTTTATAAATGAAATTGGATCCGGGATGTCCATGCCGTTCGAAGAACGGGTGAAAAATGATTTAAAATGAGAAAGTTATGTCCGTCGGAAGATTGGGGGGTTGAATCTGTAAATTCTGCAGCTTTTAACTTAGAAAATTTTTAGCAGAATGACCCTCCACGCGTAGGCGCACTTGGCGCGTACGCGTCGTTCTTCAAGAAGGCACCATCCACGCGTGCGCGTCGATGCGCTGCACCCAATGGCCAGCTATTTTCCAGAGAGTTGTGCCAGAGTTGTGCCAGTTTTGTGCCTGGGCGCAAGAGCACCCACGCGTACGCGTGGCTGACGCTTGCGCGCCGTTTGGATATTTTTCAACCCGCGTGTTCGCGCGTATGACGTTTGCGCGTCGATGAGTTTTTGGCCATCCGCGCGTGCGCGTGGAGTGCGCGTATGCGTGGCCCTGTTTTCATGCCAAAGATGGTTTTTGAGTTTTTAAAGCCAAATCTCATACTTCTAAGCCTCCAATCTCATCCCTTAGGTATTAAATCATTATGATATGCCTAGCAATGAGGAAGAAACTAGGGGATGTGGTAACTTGCGAGTGAAGCAAGGGAAAAGGTTATGATCAATGATGATCAGATATGATTATATGAGATATGGAGGGTGACGGTGGAAGTACCGTGTAAGCCATGAGCCGAAAGGCTATAATTATTGATAAAAATGGCCGTTTCTTGATTGAACCATGGGCCGGATGGCTGAGTTATTGCCGGGTTACGGCAAGGCCATTATTGTTTATGGCTGAGTATAAATGCCTATATGATTAATAAATGAATGTGTTACATGGATAACAATGAAAAAGGTTGAAATGTGATGTGTGACCCCGGGTACTAGGCAGTGGCGTTATCCACTTGCTCCGGGTATGAGACGGGAAAGGATGTTTATGATAAATGAGTTTAATTATGGAGTTTTGAACACATGTGTATTTGTGATACCTGGGTAGTAGTAAGGTGGTGGTTCGTTTCGCTTGCTCCAGGTTAATGTTTGAGATTTGATAACAGTGATGATTGCTTCTAAACTGAACGAATGTATGTTTTGAGATCCTGGATAGTAGCAAGGGTTGTGGTTCGTCCCACTTGCTCCAGGACAGAGATTGAGACCCTGGGTAGTAGCAAGGGTTGTGGTTCGTCCCACTTGCTCCAGATCAGAGATTGTGACGCCTGGGTAGTAGCGGCAGTAGTGGTGAATCCACTCGCTCCAGGTTGAGCTTGTAAACACCTGCCTGGGTAGTAGCCGCAGTAGTGGTTATTCCACTGGCTCTGGGTTTAGCGGGTAGTAGCAAGGGGGGTTGTAGCTCAAACCTACTTGCTCCGCAATGGGTGTTTCTGTCCAATGGTTAGCTACCAGGACATGTCGGGTTGGCTATATAACCGACAGATGATATCATCAGCCATAGGGCAGGCATTCATCATTTGCATATGTTTGAATTGTTTGGGTTTGCCATTTGTTTTGGATTTCTACATCATATATGCCATGTTACCTGACTATATGCTACTTGTTCTACTTGTACTATATTTGTGTATTACTTGCCTGTATTGCTTGTGTTTGTACAACTGAGAGGCCCCTCATACTGGTGTCGGTGGGTGTGAGGGCTGTTCTTGATGGGATGAATTGATGATGCGATTGCATGATGATGATGATTATTGAATGAGATAACTGGAGCTCCCTAGGTAGACGCAGTGATGTGGTTTCACTTGCTCCAGGTGAGTGTATGATGTATTGATATAGAATTGCTGAGGCAGAACAACTGGTGATGGTTTTGCTTATAATTCTGAGTCTGATTCGTGGAAGAGTCAGCGAATTGGAAAACATGTAAAACATGAATTGAATTTAGCACTCCCTTATGACAGTTGCCTATTCATGGATTAGCGAGAACCTAGGATGAATAATTGGTGAAGAAGTTTAGGATGCTTAGTGAGTTTTTATTGCAGTACATTGAATTTATTTGGCACTTTTACCGTACTGGGAACCCACGGGCCCGGGGTTCTCATTCCGTATATATCTCTTATTTTTCAGATACAGGTCCAGGTGCTCAGAAGTGAGCTGTGGTTCGTCTAAGAGACGGCAAAGATATTTATTTTCTCTACTTTGTGTTTTGCTTAGAATCTCTGCACCTTTGTTTTGAAAAGATTATATTATGTATTGAACTCTTTTGAAACTTGCCTATAGAGGCTCTTATGTTTCCTTTGGGAGAGATTAGGATATACTGTTGTCATCTACTTTCATACTGTACCCTAGCCGGCCTAAACTTCGCGGGTCACGACTAGTGGCTATTTACTTATGCTATAAATATCTATTTATTATCTATCTCTTAATCTCCTTTATGCCTTGTCCATATATCGCGTTCGGCTTAGCAGTTTAACTTTTCGTTGTCGAAACGTGAGTGATACGTCTTCGCGATTTTATTTCTACTCTTTTCAGGCTTCTCGATTAATACTCCTTTCGAAAATTACCTATATATATATATATATTAAAAATCCACCTGAGAGTCGTACCACTGTAATATCATTGACTTATGACTCGAGCATAAGGATTTGAATATTAGGGTGTTACATTATGGTATCAGAGCAGTTCGTCCTCGTGAGCCTGAGGGATGGAACTGCTTATGCTTCAATGCATACTCTGAGTCTGTGCCTGTGCTAGTTAGGGTATCTAACTGATACATCTAGCATGAAGTCCATGAGTGTACCTTTGGTACTTTGAAGCACTATACTTCCGATATTGAGACTGATCAACTTGATATCGATTGTTTGGTGTGTATAGGAACCAGATGGCACCTCGTGGACCCGGTCGGGGACGTGAAAGAGATCGTACTAATGCGCAGGAACCGGAAATCAACCCGAATAACCCGGTAAACCTTATGGCGGTGTTGGAGAATATGGCTGCTGCTATGCAGGCCACTGCGGAGGCTCTTGGGCAACAGATGAACAATAATGGCAATGGCGAAAGGGAAGCTCAGGGCCCGATGACACTGGCAACCTTCTTAAAGGTTAATCCACCTAAGTTCA
Organism: Arachis ipaensis; assembly: GCF_059453495.1. NCBI lineage: Eukaryota > Viridiplantae > Streptophyta > Magnoliopsida > Fabales > Fabaceae > Arachis > Arachis ipaensis. The sequence continues at coordinate 27,122,247 of NC_142436.1, forward strand.
AGGGAACCACCAATCCGACTGAAGCTGATACTTGGTTTCAGGCCATGGAGCGAGCACTGCAAGCACAGTTGGTGCCTGAAGAGCAGCGTGTTGAATTTGCTACCTATCTACTCACGGGGGAAGCAACGCATTGGTGGCAAGGGGCTCAACGTCTCCTGCAACAGGGGAATGATCATATCACTTGGGATGCCTTTCAGGTGGAATTCTATAAGGAGTACTTTCCGAATTCCGCCAGGACAGCCAAGGAATTGGAGTTGCTGCAGCTAAAGCAAGGTGCTATGTCCGTATCTGAGTATACAGACAAAATTGAGGAGCTATTCAGGTTTTTCCGCATGTGTCAAGGAGCTCCGAGAGGCTTCGAGGAATGGAAATGCATTAAGTATGAAGGAGGGCTCCGGAGCAACATCTTAAGTTCAGTGGGACCAATGGAGATCCGAACTTTTTCAGAGTTAGTGAACAAGAGCCGTATTGCTGAAGAATATGTGAGGAAGGCTGTTGAGGCGAAGAATGACCGTCGGGAGTCCCACCGCAGGGAGCACGATCAAGAATACCCAACAAGGGGTCAAGAGTTTAAGGGGAGAGGATATATACACCACTTTTCCCAAGGACGGAATAACTTTGCGAAGAGTGAGGAGTCCCAAAGAAACGGTAAGGGAAAATGGGCAGCGGCTGCTTCTGATGTTTCGAGCTGTCAGAGATGTGGAAGTCATCACCCATATAGGCCGTGCCGATTGGGGTTAGGTGTATGTTACAAGTGCGGGTTACCAGGGCATGTATCAAGAAATTTCCAACAAGGAGAGAGTTAGGATGCGGGCCGATTGCGACAGTAAGATTGAGGTAATTGCAATAATCAGGCTTAAAGGACAGTGCGTGATTTTATAATACTGCCTGCACAGTAAAACTGGGAATGCCAAGCTTAATATTAGACTGAGAAGCAAACCAGATGGTCCGAGTAAGGATTTACCTTAATACAAATGGATAAATGCCTGAGATGTAAATGATTTTCTGTTGAGAATGATGTGTTATGTTTGTTATGTAGTTGGTTGATTTCTGGATTCTTGGTGAAACGCATTAAACCCGTGACTTTTAGTTCCTTTGATTTAAATAGATAAGGAATGGTACGGTCCTAAATGATGGATTTGGAAACATTGATTTGAAATGCCAGTCATGCTAAGTTGTGGTTGAGTACTTGAGGAAATAAGTGATGAAACTAATACTTGACGAGAAATCAAAGTGGCATAGCGGAAGCTTGCTAAAGCATTAGCATAGTATGGTAATAATAAGGAAAAGTGGGGTATGATTAGAAATGCTTTATGCTTTGAGTACTTAAAAATTTAGTGAGCTTATGCATATAATGATTCTAGATAATTGGAATTAATTGTGACTGTGAGCCTTGATGGTTCTGAAACGGATGAGGAAATTGTCATTGATGCGTAATCTGATTTAGATGATGAGAGAGTGCAAGTTGTCGTGTTTGAGAGATGAGTACTATAATGTTTGGTCATAGTGACCTTGGATTTAGTTTGGGATTTATAATGATTGGTTTTGAAAGACGAATGTGAAAACCACTAAATTGAAATGTTGATGCGGTACTGAGATTGGTTTGAGGGAACCCGTGACGGGTGGTAAACTCTAATTTTTAGGCAGGTGCTGCTGAAAAAATATTTCCCAAGAATTTGAAGGAGTGTTGGTTATATTTTTGAAAATGATTTTTGATCTGAGTAACTTCAACAAAAGAGATGTGTCTCGAAAGCTTTATATAGATTATTAAAGGAAAGCGGATTCTTAAGGGTTTGTCAGCTTGTTAGTCCAAACTCATTGAATTCTAAAAACGAAGAAAGCTTTGATTGATTATAGTGATGTAGGATAATGGCTATGATTAACGATGATGGCAATCTTATTGATGACATGATTCGAGATTTAATAAGGTGTGAGTTGATGAGACGGTAAAAGTAAGGAACGAGGCTGTTGGTCGGCGTTGAACGAACGACCGAGACCCTCAGGGATAGAGAAATCAGAGCGCGACAACGGAAGCGTGCAGAGTAAAAAGACCTTGGAACTGTTATGTATTGGATATAAAGGCACACTACGTGCGCGTACTCGTAGTGATGGATGGAATTTTCGAGGGCAAAAATTTCTGTTAGGGGGGTAGAATGTAATACCCGGTCTAACTGAAATTAATTAAATAATAAGTTAAATAGGAGCGAATACGGTTGGAAGATTTGGCAATTGGAATTTGATGATTTAAATATGATATTTGGATTCAGTGAATTTTTCCGAGTCGGAAGACATAATTTTCTGCGTAAAAGCGCACAGTGGAATTTTGACCGGCAGTACCGGCTGAGACCTGTCTGGTACTGCAGCTGAGAAAATTGATTATGAGTAAGTAGGATTAAAAAATGAGGAATTATAATTAGGGGAGGTAGAAATATTTGAAATGCGATTTAGAGCGCTAATCTTAAATGTTTTGGTCCAAAATTGGGCCAACGGACAAAAATAAGTGAACCGGGCCTAAGTGGGCCCAAGACCCAACATATATAAACATTAGTTATGAGCATTTCAGCTCATTTTGCTCTAAAGAAGGGGTGTTGGGCGCTGAAATTGGGAAGAGAGAAGAGAAGAGAGAAAACCTAACTCTCTTTGATCTTCAAACCACCATAACTTGAGCTACGGAGCTCCGATTGACGAGCCGTTTACGGCCACGCGTCGCTCTTCTCATCCTCTACAATTCTATCTAAGTTTGGTGGTGAGTATTCCATTCATCTCTGCCCAGTTTTCGAAATTCCCTACTGTTATACGTTTTTGGGTAGTTAGTGTTGAAATCTTGTGATTTTGGGTGTTTAGGGATACTCCAACATGGATTCTAAGTGGGTTCTATCCCTACTTCATATGGGTTAGGGTAAGAAGTGCTCAAACCCTTGTAATTTGTCATTTTTATGAGCCCTAAGTTGATGTATGTATGTGATATTGGTTATGTTAGTGTATTTGGTGATGTTGGTGCACAATTGGGAGATTGGTATTGCTTGAAGAGCTTTGGTAAGGCTTAGAGCTAAGGTTGGTAAAGAATTCCAAAGAAGAGGCTCAATTGGTTTGGCTACAAGAGGTACGGTTTAAGTTTCATTTAAGTACCATGTGTTGTGATGAGAATTCCTAGGCTAGATGCCCCTAGGATTAAGTTTGGATTACGTAAATGGTTGGTTCTAATATGCATAGTTAATATGTAACGTGAATTAATGATTGGGTTGAGAATTGTGTGACCTTGTATGCTTGGTGTATTGAGAATTTGATGTACTGGGTAATGAGTATTGATTTTGTGGTTTATGCATTTAAATTGTGAAAATTGGGCCGGAGGCCGTGAATTTTGGGCCGGAGGCCGGAAAGAGGTAAGAAAGGTAAGTCGATGTGTGCATTGTATGATGGCACAAGTGATTGGATGAATTTCAGATAATGAATATATGAATGATTAGGTTGGTTATTGAATAATAAGGTTTGAGAAGTTGAAGTGTGGAATTTGGTAATTTTGGGTGAATTTATGTAGATGAGGTATGTTTGGTTCGGTTGAGATATATTATGTGATCATATATGTGATTATGATTATTGATGCCTTGATGGTATGATGATGCATTAGAGATATGTATGTTGTGATATATGCTTGAGGAATGATTAAGGTTGATTTGTGGGTGAAATCACGTGATAGTGAGTATGATATTGATTATGTATAATGATGGTTGATTGGAAATGGTATTATTGGAAATTGGGATGAGGAAGGACGTATGACATGATATTGTGTTTATCCTTTAGCCATTTGATTGAGAAGTGTTAAAATGGTTGGATGTGGTTTTGGAAATTTTTGGTAAAGTGTCAATGTGTGAGTTGAGGATGGCTTGATGTGGATTTTGGTACATTTTGATTGATTTCAAAAAGGGTTGAAATTGGCATGTTTTGGTTGATTTTGAAAAGAGTTGAAAATTGCTTGTTTTGAAAATGGCACCTTGTGGTTTTGTATGAAAACATGGTTTTTGGGTACACTTTGACGGCACATAACTTGGACTACAGATCTCTATTTTGTGCCAAATCTGTTTAGAAATGAAATTGGATCCGGGATGTCCATGCCGTTCGAAAAACGGGTGTAAAATGATTTAAAATGAGAAAGTTATGTCCGTCGGAAGATTGGGGGGTTGAATCTGTAAATTCTGCAGCTTTTAACTTAGAAAATTTTTAGCAGAATGATCCTCCACGCGTAAGCGCACTTGGCGCGTACGCGTCGTTCTTCAAGAAGGCACCATCCACGCGTGCGCGTGGTGTGTGCGTGCGCGTCGATACGCTGCACCCAATGTCCAGCTATTTTCCAGAGAGTTGTGCCAGAGTTGTGCCAGTTTTGTGCCTGGGCGCAAGAGCACCCACGCGTACGCGTGGCTGACGCTTGCGCGCCGTTTAGATATTTTTCAACCCGTGCGTATGACGTTTGCGCGTCGATGAGTTTTTGGCCATCCGCGCGTGCGCGTGGAGTGCGCGTACGCGTGGCTCTGTTTTCATGCCAAAGATGGTTTTTGAGTTTTTAAAGCCAAATCTCATACTTTTAAGCCTCCAATCTCATTCCTTAGGTATTAAATCATTATGATATGCCTAGCAATGAGGAAGGAACTAGGGGATGTGGTAACTTGCGAGTGAAGCAAGGGAAAAGGTTATGATCAATGATGATCAGATATAATTATATGAGATATGGAGGGTGACGGTGGAAGTACCGTGTAAGCCATGAGCCGAAAGGCTATAATTATTGATAAAAATGGCCGGTTCTTGATTGAACCATGGGCCGGATGGCTGAGTTATTGCCGGGTTATGGCAAGGCCATTATTGTTTATGGCTGAGTATAAATGCCTATATGATTAATAAATGAATGTGTTACATGGATAACAATGAAAAAGGTTGAAATGTGATGTGTGACCCCGGGTAGTAGGCAGTGGCGTTATCCACTTGCTCCGGGTATGAGACGGGAAAGGATGCTTATGATAAATGAGTTTAATTATGGAGTTTTGAACACATGTGTATTTGTGATATCTGGGTAGTAGTAAGGTGGTGGTTCGTCTCGCTTGCTCCAGGTTAATGTTTGAGATTTGATAACAGTGATGATTGCTTCTAAACTGAACGAATGTATGTTTTGAGATCCTGGGTAGTAGCAAGGGTTGTGGTTCGTCCCACTTGCTCCAGGACAGAGATTGAGACCCTGGGTAGTAGCAAGGGTTGTGGTTCGTCCCACTTACTCCAGATCAGAGATTGTGACGCCTGGGTAGTAGCGGCAGTAGTGGTGAATCCACTCGCTCCAGGTTGAGCTTGTAAACACCCGCCTGGGTAGTAGCCGCAGTAGTGGTTATTCCACTGGCTCTGGGTTGAGCGGGTAGTAGCAAAGGGGGTTGTAGCTCAAACCTACTTGCTCCGCAATGGGTGTTTCTGTCCAATGGTTAGCTACCAGGACATGTCGGGTTGGCTATATAACCGACAGATGATATCATCAGCCATAGGGCAGGCATTCATCATTTGCATATGTTTGAATTGTTTGGGTTTGCCATTTGTTTTGGATTTCTACATCATATATGCCATGTTACCTGACTATATGCTACTTGTTCTACTTGTACCATATTTGTGTATTACTTGCCTGTATTGCTTGTGTTTGTACAACTGAGAGGCCCCTCATGCTGGTGTCGGTGGGTGTGAGGGCTGTTCTTGATGGGATGAATTGATGATGCGATTGCATGATGATGATGATTATTGAATGAGATAACTGGAGCTCCCTGGGTAGACGCAGTGATGTGGTTTCACTAGCTCCAGGCGAGTGTATGATGTATTGATATAGAATTGCTGAGGCAGAACAACTGGTGATTGTTTTGCTTATAATTCTGAGTCTGATTTGTGGAAGAGTCAGCGAATTGGGAAACATGTAAAACATGAATTGAATTTAGCACTCCCTTATGACAGTTGCCTATTCATGGATTAGCGAGAACCTAGGATGAATAATTGGTGAAGAAGTTTAGGATGCTTAGTGAGTTTTTATTGCAGTACATTGAATTTATTTGGCACTTTTACCGTACTGGGAACCCATGGGCCCAGGGTTCTCATTCCGTATATATCTCTTATTTTTCAGATACAGGTCCAGGTGCTCAGAAGTGAGCTGTGGTTCGTCTGAGAGACGGCGAAGATATTTATTTTCTCTACTTTGTGTTTTGCTTAGAATCTCTCCACCTTTGTTTTGAAAAGATTATATTATGTATTGAACTCTTTTGGAACTTGCCTATATAGGCTCTTATGTTTCCTTTGGGAGAGATTAGGATATACTGTTGTCATCTACTTTCATACTGTACCCTAGCCGGCCTAAACTTCGCAGGTCACGACTAGTGGCTATTTACTTATGCTATAAATATCTATCTGTTATCTATCTCTTAATCTCCTTTATGCCTTGTCCATATCTCGCGTTCGGCTTAGCAGTTTAACTTTTCGTTGTCGAAACGTGAGTGATACGTCTTCGCAATTTTATTTCTACTCTTTTCAGGCTTCTCGATTAATACTCCTTTCGAAAATTACCTATATTTATATATTAAAAATCCACCTGAGAGTCGTACCACTGTAATATCATTGACTTATGACTCGAGTATAAGGATTTGAATATTAGGGTGTTACATTGATGCTTTTAATTTAATTTAGATATTTTTCTCCCTTTTGGCTTTGGTCAAGTGATTGGTAGTACTTGAGTCATCAAACTCAGCAAGTGATTGAAATTGGCAGATTCTGATTGGGCTAGGATTGCTCTAAAAGCTAGTCTCTCCACAGGAGTTGACTAGGACTTGAGAATCAAGCTAATCAGTCCACTTAACCCTCCTTTGTTTAGTAAAGGCTGACCAAGTGGGATTAAAACCCAATTCTCTTCACACCTGATAAGGATAACTAGGATAGGAATTCCAATTCTTATACCTTGCCAAGAGATTTTATTATTATTATTTTATTTTACTTGTCATTCAACATATTCCCTCCTTACTTATAAAACCCCAATTTACAAACTCATAACCAATAATAAGAACATACCTCCCTGCAATTCCTTGAGAAGACGACCCGAGGTTTAAATACTCGGTTATCAATTTTAAAGGGGTTTGTTACTTGTGACAACCAAAACATTTGTATGAAAGGACTTTTGAAGGTTTAGAAACTATACTTGCAACGAGGATTTATCCGCAAATTTCTAGACCACGCAAGAGTTCCTCTCATCAGTTTCCACCACATTGGAGGTACACTAATAGCAAATTCTGGGAACTCCCAAACGAGTTACAGAGGTTGAATATCGGTTCTCCTTTACACCATACCTACAAATGGGGGCACCATCACTATCATTAGCCTAGCATAAAACTACAGTAATAAAGAAAACTACACTGGCAAAAATAAGTGTGAACTAACAAACTATTTCTATCAAGATGTAGTGGTACTATCCTTTCTACCCTACCAGAAACCTCTACCAACATCACCTAGAATCTTGACAGATATGCTCAGAAAATGTTAGAAATAAATGCAGCAGATACTCTAACAATAGCTAAAAATAAAAAAAATACTTGGCCAAAAAAAAATACCCAAAGAGGAAGAAAAATTAAATGCAAGGGATCAATGAAGTCATAATCCTCGGAAAAGTAACAAAGAGTTCCAAAAAGAAAAAATGGAAAATGAAAAAAAAATGCAGGAGGAAAATGAAGCGAAAAGAGGAAAAATGAAAGAGAAATGAAACGAGAAGAAGAAAAATGAAAAAAAGTTGAAACAATTATCAAACAAATATGTGCAACCTCTAAAAGTGCAAATATGAAAGGAATAAGGGTAAAATTGTAAAAAATTTTAAATAATAGCATTTAAATTCCAAATAATAACATTTAAATTCCACTCACATCAATTGATTTGATGCCTTGAGAAGCATGCACGACTGCGAGTAAGAAACTAGAAGTTTCCGACAGTTCACATGAGAGCCACCTCATCAGCCTTCGAAAGCTTGACAATCACTCGAGTCCACAAAAATGCATGTGACATCGTCAACCTAGACACGTCATATTTGAGAGCACTGTTACGGACCCGACCTCAGACCTAAACAGCCCTACTACAACCCAAGAAGGTACTCCTAACTCCACACGAGTCTAGGGCCCAAAACCTTCACCTATCATCTGACTCAATGATGTTTTAACAACTTTTCACTCATAGACATATGTGAGGAAGGAGCTCAATGGAAAATTGACTCAAGAGGCAAGCCGGTTCAATTAAGAAGGCATGACCTCAAACCAGTGGCTAGGGGATGGCTAGAGTTCATTCAACGCTCAATCATTCCTACTAGCAACCGGTCTGAAGTTACTATAGATCGGGCCATCATGATCCATAGTATCATGATTGGAGAGGAGGTGGAAGTTCATGAGATTATACCTCAAGAACTTTACAAGGTGGCTGACAAGTCCTCCACTTGGGCAAGGTTAGCCTTTCTTCACCTCATATGCCACCTCTGCAATTCGGCTGGAATTGACATAGAGGGAGACATCCTCATTGAAGAGGACAAGCCCATCACTAAGAAAAGGATAGAGCAAATAAGATATCATGGACCTCAACAAGAGCATGAGGAAATTCCCCACCATGAAATCCCTGAGATGCCTCAAGGGATGCACCTTCCTCCACAAAACTATTGGGAGCAAATCAACACCTCCCTAGGAGAATTAAGTTCCAACATGGGACAACTAAGGGTGGAGCATCAAGAGCACTCCATCATCCTTCATGAAATAAGAGAAGATCAAAGAGCTATGAGGGAGGAGCAACAAAGGCAAGGAAGAGACATAAAGGAGCTCAAAAGCACCATTGGTTCTTCAAGAAGAGGAAGACGCCACCCTCACTAAGGTGGAATCATTCCTTAATCTCCTTGTCTATTTATTTTACTATTTTTCGTTTATTATGCTTTATGTTTTATTTATGTTTGTGTCTTATTACATGATCACTAGTGTTTAAGTGTCTATGTCTTAAAGCTATGAATGTCCTATGAATCCATCACCTTTCTTAAATGAAAAATGTTTTAATTACAAAAGAACAAGAAGTACATGGTTTCGAATTCATCCTTGAAACTAGTTTAGTTATTTTGATGTGGTGACAATACTTTTTGTTTTCTGAATGAATGCTTGAACAGTGCATATGTCTTTTGAAATTGTTGTTTATGAATGTTAAATATGTTAGCTCTTGAAATAATGATTAAAAAAGGAGACATGTTATTTGATAATCTGAAAAATCATAAAAATAATTCTTGAAGCAAGAAAAAGCAGTGAATACAAAAGCTTGTAGAAAAAAAGAGAAAAAATAAAATGGCAAAAAGAAAAGAAAAAGAAAAAGCATGCAGAAAAAGGCAATAGCCCTTAAAACCAAAAGGCAAGGGTAATAAAAAGGATCCAAGGCTTTGAGCATCAGTGGATAGGAGGGTCTAAAGGAATAAAATCCTGGCCTAAGCGGCTAAACCAAGCTGTCCCTAACCATGTGCTTGTGGCGTGAAGGTGTCAAGTGAAAACTTGAGACTGAGCGGTTAAAGTCGAGGTCCAAAGCAAAAAAAAAAAAAAGAGTGTGCTTAAGGACCCCGGACACCTCTAATTGGGGACTCTAGCAAAGCTGAGTCACAATCTGAAAAGGTTCACCCAGTTATGTGTCTGTGACATTTATGTATCCGGTGGTAATACTGGAAAACAAAGTGCTTAGGGCCACGGCCAAGACTCATAAAGTAGCTATGTTCAAGAATCAACATACTAAACTAGGAGAATCAATAAAACTATCTGAATTCTAAGTTCCTATAGATGCCAATCATTCTGAGCTTCAATGGATAAAGTGAGATGCCAAAACTATTCAAGAGGCAAAAAGCTACTAGTCCCGTTCATCTGATTGGAGCTAAGTTTCATTGATATTTTGGAATTCATAGTATATTCTCTTCTTTTTATCCTATTTGATTTTCAGTTGCTTGGGGACAAGCAATAATTTAAGTTTGGTATTGTGATGAGCGGATAATTTATACGCTTTTTGGCATTATTTTTACAGAGTTTTTACTATGATTTAGTTAGTTTTTAGTATATTTTTATTAGTTTTTAATAAAAAATCACATTTATGAATTTTACTATGAGTTTGTGTATTTTTCTGTGATTTCAGGTATTTTCTGGCTGAAATTGAGGGACTTGAGCAAAAATCAAATTCAGAGGTTGAAGAAGGACTGCAGATGCTACTGGATTCTGACCTTCCTGCACTCAAAGTGGATTTTCTGGAGCTACAGAACTCCAAATGGCACGCTCTCAATTGCGTTGGAAAGTAGACATCCAGGGCTTTCCAGCAATATATAATAGTTTATACTTTGCCCAAGTTTAGACAACGCAAAATGGCATTCAACGCCAGTTCCATGTTGCATTCTGGAGTTAAACGCCAGAAACAGGTTGCAAAGTGGAGTTAAACACTAGAAATAGGTTACAAACTGGCGTTCAACTCCAAGAGAAGCCTCTACATGTGTAAAGCTCAATGCTCAGCCCAAGCACACACCAAGTGGGCCCCAGAAGTGGATTTCTACATCATTTACTCATTTCTGTAAACCCTAGTAACTAGTCTGATATAAATAGGACCTTTTACTATTGTATTAGATATCTTTGATCTGTTTTATGCTATCTTAGACCTTTATGGGGGCTGGCCACTCGGCCATGCCTGGACCTTGTTCTTATGTATTTTCAACGGTAGAGTTTCTACACACCATAGATTAAGGTGTGGAGCTCTGCTGTTCCTCATGAATTAATACAAAGTACTATTGTTTTCTATTCAATTCAAGCTTATTCCGATTCTAAGATATTCATTTGCACTTCAATATGAATGTGATGATCGTGACAGTCATCATCATTCCCAACCTATGAACGCGTGCCTGACAACTACTTTCGTTCTACCTTAGATTGAATGAATATCTCTGGGATTCCTTAATCAGAGTCTTCGTGGTATAAGTTAGAATCCATGGACGGCCATTCTTGAGATCCGGAAAGTCTAAACCTTGTCTGTGGTATTCCAAGTAGGATCTGGGAAGGGATGGCTACGACGAGCTTCAAACTCGCGAGTGCTGGGCGTAGTGACAGACGCAAAAGGATCAATGGATCCTATTCCAGTATGATCGAGAACCGACAGATGATTAGCCATACAGTGACAGCGCATTGGACCATTTTCACTGAGAGGACAGGATGTAGCCATTGACAACGGTGACGCCTAACATACAGCTTGCCATAGAAAGGAGTATGAATGATTGGATGAAGATAATAGGAAAGCAGAGGTTCAGGAGGAACAAGCATCTTTATACGCTTATCTGAAACTCTCACCAATGAATTACATAAGTATCTATATCTTTAATTTACATTTTATTTATATTTTAATTATATTTTATTTATCAAATATCCATAACCATATGAATCTGCCTGACTGAGATTTGCAAGATGACCATAGCTTGCTTCAAGCCGACAATCTCCGTGGGATCGACCCTTACTCATGTAAGGTTTATTACTTGGACGACCCAGTACACTTGCTGGTTAGTTGTGCGAAGTTGTGACAAAGAACTAAGATTATGAACGTGCGTATTAAGTTTTTAGCGCCGTTACCAAGGAATGAACCGTCACGATTTCTGCGCACCATTCATACGAAGACTCTCAATTCTACCAACACATTTATCAATACATCGACATTCATATATCCTCAACCCTCGTTCTCATTTATCATCATTAAAATCATCATTCATCAATCATTTTTCATCAACCACAACCGCATTCACGTCATGAATCTTTAATCACATCAAACATCATCAATAATTCATCACATATACATACTCATTCTCATCACCTTATCAACTATCATTTAACATTCCATTTCATCTCCAATATCTACCGCCAAAACAATTACACAATCTATATCAACAATTACCAAGCATTCAACATACTCATGCATTCATTCCTATCCTATAGTCATCTAGCCTAAGGTTTCGCAAGACATTTTAAATACGAGAAACCAAAACCATACCTTGACCAATTTCCACGTATTTCCCGAGACAACCCCATAAGGCAAGCTCACAAGCCTTCGACACCATAATTCTGCAACCAAGACCCAAGCCAAGCTTCCAATTAACACAATTATGCTCTAATTCTTATATGTACATGATGTGAAGGAATTATTTGATGGTAAAGAATTTCTTAATGATATCTCATTGTAAGCATAGTTCTAAACCGACAAACAATCCTCCCAATCAAATATTTGGTTGTCACAAGTACAAACCCCAATAAAAATAACCGAGAGTATTCAAACCTCAGGTCGTTCTCCCTAGGAATTGCAATGAAGTGCTCAATTATTGGCTATGAAATTATCTTTTGGGGTTTTTGAGATAAAGAACAAGAAATGTAAATAGCAAAAGAAACAAACTAACAACTAAGAAAGCTCTTTGGAAAGGTATGAGAATTAGAAGTCCTATCCTCATTATCATCATCAATTGTGACGAGAATTATCCATTGCTACCACTTAGTTAACCTCTAACTATGAAGGAAAGTCAAGTGGATATCAACTTGAGACCACAAGTCCTAGCCAAATCATAATGAAAGACTAGCTTTAGTGGCATTCAAGTCAACCAGCAACTTCTAATCATCAATCAACAAAAGAGTTTGATAATTCAAGAGTCACCAATTACTCAACCTAAACCAAGAGGAGAAAGATCTACCTCATAACTAAAAGAAACAATACATCAAACACCTAGTGGACAATACAAACAAACAACACATAAATTGCAAGAATTAAAGGAATCTACAACTACAAAAGCAAGAGATCAACAATAGAAAATCAAAGCGAATATGAAAAGATAAGGAAATCACAAGTTGCATTACAAAGAAATGTAGATCTACAAAAGAGTTCATAAACTACAACTAACAATACAAAGGAACTACAAAAGAAGTAGAATGCTACAACTATAAGAGAACAATTAAAGATGAAAAAGGAAAATTAAAATAAAAGAAGAAGTAGATCTAGATCTAAAACTAAGAACCCTAATCTAGAGAGAGAAGTGAGCCTCTCTCTCTAGAATTCTACATCTAAACTCTAATCTCTTCTCCCTAATGTGTGTTATATGTTTCTTCCCCTTGAATTCTACATGTAATAGGCTCAGAAAATGAGTTGGATCTGGGCCTGGGAAGCTCAAAAATTGCCCCCAGCATTTTCACTTTAAGTGGGTCATGTGCGAGCACCGACGCGTACGCATGGGTCATGTGTATGCGTCGCCATGCGACTTCACCTTCCACGCATGCGCATCTGCTGCGCGTGCGCGTCGATCTAAGCATCCCAAATCTTTGTTTCTTTATGGATTCTCCACTATGCATGCTTTTCTCTTCACTTCTTCCATTCAATACTTGCCATATGAACCTGAGATCACTCAACAAACACATCAAGGCATCGAATGGAATTAAGGTGAATCAAAATCACCAATTTAAGGGCCTAAAAAGTATGTTTTCACACTTAAGCACAAGTAAACGAGAATTTACAAAACCATGCTATTTCATTGGATAAATGTGAGAAAATGTGATAAAATCCCCCAAATGAAGCACAAGATAAACCCTAAAATGGGGTTTATCAACCTCCCCACATTTAAACAATAGCATGTCCTCATGCTAAACCAAGAAAGAACAAATGGTATCAACATTTATTCAATGTGACAAACTACCTAAATGCAATCTACCTAAATGCAACTATCTAAATGAATGAAACTACTTAGTCAAAACAAATCAATTTCCAAGAAAATATATATAAGCATAAGGGCTAAAGCAATAGCAATCAAGTCAAATCCACAATTGAATTGAGTTATTAAAGATTTTTACAAACTTGCAAGAAAAGAGATGATTGTAGGTGAAAACATGTAATTGGCAATCGAACCTTCACCGGATGTGTATCCGCTCTAGTTGCTCAAGTGTATAGGGTCGATTCACTCAATTCTCCCCTAATCATGCTTTCCAAGATTTGTTTTTCATCTAACAATCAACAATTATTCAATGCATGCATACAATTATCATGAGGTCTTTCCACAAGGTTGTAATGGGGCTAGGGTCAAGGTAGGATTGTATATGGTTAAGTGGACTAGAATTTGCATCTTTGATTAACTTATGCTTCCCACCTAACCTATATAACAACCTATACTATTCTAAGCAAGCCTAACTACCCATTCTTTACTTTTTCACACACTCATACATTCTCTTTTGATCAAAACCCAGTGAGGGATCAGACACCTGCAAGTGCTGATAATAACTCCCTCAAGAAGGCTTCTCAACCTGCCTCTGTAGGAAATAAACCTGCAGCAACTAAGGTTGAAGAATATAAAGCCAAAATGCCCTATCCTCAGAAACTCCGCCAAGCGGAACAGGATAAACAATTTGCCCGCTTTGCAGACTATCTTAGGACTCTTGAAATAAAGATTCTGTTTGCAGAGGCACTTGAGCAAATACCCTCTTATGCTAAGTTCATGAAAGAGATCTTAAGTCATAAGAAGGATTGGAGAGAAACAGAAAAAGTTTTTCTCACTGAAGAGTGCAGTGCAGTCATCCTAACAAGCTTACCAGAGAAGCTTAAGGATCCCAGAAGCTTTATGATACCATGCACACTAGAGGGTACTTGTACCAAGACAGTTTTATGTGACCTTGGGGCAAGTATCAATCTAATCCCTGCATCTACTATCAGAAAGCTTGGCTTGGCTGAAGAGGTCAAACCAACCCGGATATGTCTTCAACTTGCTGATGGCACCATTAAATATCCATCAGGCATAATTGAGGACATGATTGCCAAGGTTGGGCCATTTGCCTTTCCCACTGACTTTGTAGTGCTGGAGATGGAGGAGCACAAAAGTGCAACTCTCATTCTAGGAAGACCCTTCCTAGCAATTGGACGAACCCTCATTGATGTCCAAAAAGGGGAGGTGAACTTAAGAGTCAATGAGGACGAGTTCAAGCTGAATGCTGTTGAGGCAATGAAGCATCCAAACACATCAAAAGACTACATGCGTGTTGATATTATTGACTCCCTGGTAGAGGAGATCAACATGGCTAAGAGTCTCGAATCAGAGCTAGAAGATATCTTTAAAGATGTCCAGCCTGATCTGGAGGAATCAGAGGAAATAAAAGAGCCTCTGAAATTTCCTCAGGAAGAGGAGAAACCTCCTAAACCCGAGCTCAAACCACTACCATCATCCTTGAAATACGCATTTCTAGGAGAAGGTGACACTTTTCCGGTGATCATAAGCTCTGCTTTAAATCCACAGGAAGAGAAAGCACTACTTCAAGTGCTAAGGACACACAAGGCAGCTCTTGGGTGGTCCATAAGTGATCTTAAGGGCATCAGCCCAACAAGATACATGCACAAGATCCTATTGGAGGACGATGCTAAGCCAGTGGTTCAACCACAGAGGCGGCTAAATCCAGCCATGAAGGAGGTGGTGCAAAAAGAGGTCACCAAGTTACTGGAGGCTAGGATTATTTATCCCATTTCTGATAGCCCCTGGGTGAGCCCTGTCCAAGTTGTCCCCAAGAAGGGAGGCATGACAGTGGTTCATAATGAAAAAATGAACTAGTTCCTACAAGAACAGTTACAGGGTGGCGTATGTGTCTTGATTGCAGAAGGCTCAATACAGCCACCAGGAAGGATCACTTTCCTTTACCATTCATAGACCAGATGCTAGAAAGACTAGTAGGTCATGAATACTACTACTTTTTGGATGGCTATTCATGTTATAACCAAATTGCAGTAGATCCTCAGGACCAAGAGAAAAAAGCATTCACATGTCCTTCTGGAGTGTTTGCCTACAGAAGGATGCCTTTTGGTCTGTGCAATGCACCTGCAACCTTTCAGAGATGCATGCTCTCTATCTTCTCTGATATGGTAGAGAAATTTCTGGAAGTCTTAATGGATGACTTTTCAGTATTTGGAGATTCATTCAGCTCCTGCCTTGATCATTTAGCACTTGTTCTAAAAAGATGCCAAGAGACTAACCTAGTTTTAAACTGGGAAAAATGTCACTTTATGGTGACTGAAGGAATTGTCCTTGGGCATAAAATTTCAAACAAGGGAATAGAGGTGGATCAAGATAAAGTGGAAGTAATTGAAAAATTACCACCACCTGCCAATGTTAAGGCAATCAGAAGCTTTCTGGGGCATGCAGGATTCTATAAGAGGTTTATAAAGAATTTTTCAAAAATTGCAAAACCTCTGAGCAATCTGCTAGCTGCTGACACGCAATTTGTGTTTGACACAGAGTGTCTGTAGGCATTTGAAACTCTGAAAGCTAAGCTGGTTACAGCACCAGTTATTTCTGCACTAGACTGCACATTACCATTTGAACTAATGTGTGATGCCAGTGACCATGCCATCGGTGCAGTACTGGGACAGAGGCATAACAAGCTTCTGCATGTCATTTATTATGCTAGCCGTGTTTTAAATGATGCCCATAAAAATTACACAACCACAGAAAAAGAATTGCTTGCAGTGGTTTATGCCATTGACAAGTTTAGATCATACTTAGTAGGATCAAAAGTGATTGTGTACACTGACCATGCTGCTCTTAAATATCTACTCACAAAGCAGGATTCAAAACCCAGGCTCATAAGATGGGTGTTGCTTCTGCAAGAGTTTGATATAGAAATAAGAGACAGAAAAGGGACAGAGAACCAAGTGGCTAATCATCTATCCCGGATAGAGCCAGTAGAAGGGACGTCCTTTCCCTCTATTGAGATCTCTGAAACCTTTTCGGATGAGCAATTGTTTACCATTCAGGAAACACCATGGTTTGTAGACATTGCAAACTATAAAGCTGCAAGATTCATACCCAAGGAGTACAGCCTGCAACAAAAGAAAAAATTAATTACTGATGCAAAGTACTACCTGTGGGATGAACCATATCTCTTTAAGAGATGTGCAGACGGAATAATCCGTAGGTGTGTGCCTAGAGAAGAAGCACAGAAGATCCTATGGCATTGTCATGGATCACAATATGGAGGACATTTCGGAGGTGAGCGAACAGCCACAAAAGTCCTCCAATGTGGCTTCTACTGGCCCACTCTCTATAAAGACTCCCGAGAGTTTGTGCGTAACTGTGACAGCTGCCAGAGAGCTGGTAATCTACCTCAGAGTTACGCCATGCCTCAGCAAGGAATCTTAGAGATTGAGTTGTTTGACGTATGGGGTATCGACTTCATGGGGCCTTTCCCACCATTATACTCAAACACTTATATTCTGGTGGCAGTCGACTATGTATCCAAATGGGTAGAGGCCATTTCAACACCCACTAATGATACTAAGACAATGCTGAAGTTCCTCCAGAAACATATCTTCAGCAGGTTTGGTGTCCCTAGAGCACTAATCAGTGATGGGGGCACTCACTTCTGCAATAAACATCTTTACTCTGCTATGGTCCGATATGGAATTAGCCACAAGGTGGCAACTCTATATCATCCACAGACAAATGGGCAAGTTGAAGTCTCTAATAGAGAACTAAAAAGAATCCTAGAACGGACTGTAAGTACCCGTAGAAAGGATTGGGCAAGAAGCTTGGATTATGCTCTGTGGGCATACAGAACAGCATTCAAGACTCCTATAGGGACCTCTCCATACCAGCTTCTGTATGGTAAGGCCTGTCATCTGCCCGTGGAACTGGAGCATAAGGCCTACTGGGCAACCAGGTTCCTAAACTTTGATGCCAAATTAGCTGGAAAAAAAAGATTGCTCCAGCTGAATGAACTAGAGGAATTCAAACTCACTGCTTTCGAAAATGCCAAGCTTTACAAAGAGAAAGCAAAAAGGTGACATGACAGAAAGATGTCATCTAGAGTCTTTGAACTAGGACAGAAGGTTCTGCTGTTTAACTCTAGAAGGGGACCATATGTGATTACAAGTATGTCACCATATGGCTATGTGGAGCTTCAAGACATTGATTCTAATAAGAAGTTCATTGTTAATGGACATAGAGTCAAACATTATCTTGAAGGCAATGTTGAGCAAGAATGCTCAAATCTGAGACTAGATTAAAAGCTCAGTGAGGTCCAGCTAAAGACAATAAAGAAGCGCTTATTGGGAGGCAACCCAATGTTTACTTATCTATGTTAATTTTCTGTTTTCCATTTTTATTTTATGTTTTCTTTAGGATGATGATCATGTGGAGTCACAAAAATCAAAGCAAAATCAAAAACAGCATTAAAAATAGCTCACCCTGGAGGAAGAGCTTACTGGTATTTAAACGCTAGTAAGAAGCATCAGACTGGCGTTTAACGCCAGAAAGAAGCAGCAGTCTGGCGTTAAACGCCAGAAACAAGCACCAACTTGGCGTTAAACACCAATAAAGGGAGAAAAGCTGGCGTTTAACGCCAGAAACAAGTAGCAGTCTGGCGTTAAACGCCAGGATTGCACTCTAAGGGCATTTACACGCCTAAATGGAGCAGGGATGCTAAGTCCTTGCCCCCTCCCATCTCCTCCTTTCTTTCTTCTTTTGCTCGAGGACGAGCAAATATTTTAAGTTTGGTATGGAAAAAGCTCCGCTTTTTAATTTTCCATAACCATGTGGCACCTTCCATGAGATTAGAAAAGATCAAAGAGCTATGAGGGAGGAGCAACAAAGGCAAGGAAGAGACATAGAGGAGCTCAAGAGCACCATTGGTTCTTCAAGAGGAAGAAGACGCCACCCTTACTAAGGTGGACCCGTTCCTTAATCTCCTTGTCTATTTATTTTTTCTGTTTTCATCATCTATGCTTTATGCTTATTTATGTTTGTGTCTTTATTACATGATCATTAGTGTCTAGTGTCTATGCCTTAAAGCTATGAATGTCCTATGAATCCATCACCCTTCTTAAATGAAAAATGTTTTAATGACAAAAGAACAAGAAGTACATGATTTCGAATTCATCCTTGAAATTAGTTTAATTATATTGTTGTGGTGACAATACTTTTTGTTTTCTGAATGAATGCTTGAACAGTGCATATTTTTAAATTTGTTGTTTATGAATGTTAAATTTGCTGGCTCTTGAAAGAATGATGAAAAAGGAGAAATGTTATCTGATAATCTGAAAAATCATAAAATTGATTCTTGAAGCAAGAAAAAGCAGTGAATAACAAAGCTTGTGAAAAAAAGAGTGTGCTTAAGAACTCTGGACACCTCTAATTGGGGACTTTAGCAAAGCTGAGTCACAATCTGAAAAGGTTCACCCAGTTATGTGTCTGTGGCATTTATGTATCCGGTGGTAATACTGGAAAACAAAGTGCTTAGGGCCACGGCCAAGACTCATAAAGTATATGTGTTCAAGAATCAACATATTAAACTAGGAGAATCAATAACACTATCTAAATTCTGAGTTCCTATAGATGCCAGTCATCCTGAGCTTCAAAGGATAAAGTGAGATGCCAAAACTGTTCAGAGGCAAAAAGCTACTAGTCCCGCTCATTTAATTGAAACTAATTTTCATTGATATTTTAGAATTTATAGTATATTCTCTTCTTTCTATCCTATTTGATTTTCAGTTGCTTGGGGACAAGCAACAATTTAAGTTTGGTGTTGTGATGAGCGGATAATTTATACGCTTTTTGGCATTGTTTTTAAGTAGATTTCACCATGTTTTAATTACTTTTTAATATATTTTTATTAGTTTTTATTCGAAATTCACATTTCTAGACTTTACTATGAGTTTGTGTTTTTTTTTTGTGATTTCAAGTATTTTCTGGCTGAAATTGAGGGACCTGAGCAAAAATCTGATTCAGAGGCTGAAAAAGGACTGCAGATGTTATTGGATTTTGACCTCCCTGCACTCGAAATGGATTTTCTGGAGCTACAGAAGACCAATTGGCGCGCTCTTAATTGCATTGGAAAGTAAACATCCAGGACTTTTCAGCATTATATAATAGTCCATACTTTGCCCAAGTTTTGACGACGCAAATTGGCGTTTAACGCCAAGTCTTTACCCTATTCTGGCGTTAAACGCCAGAAACAGGTTGCAAACCAGAGTTAAACGCCAGAAACAGGCTACAACCTGGCGTTTAACTCCAAGAGAAGCCTCTACACGTGTAAAGCTCAATGCTCAGCCCAAGCACACAACAAGTGGGCCCTGGAAGTGGATTTCTGCTCTATCTGCACTTAGTTACTTATTTTCTGTAACCCTAGCTACTAGCTTAGTATTAAAACAACTTTTAGAGACTTACTATGGACCTCATGACATTTTTACACAATTCATATTGTATTTCTGACGGCATGAGTCTCTAAACCCCATGGTTGGGGGTGAGGAGCTCTGCTGTGTCTCGATGAATTAATGCAATTACTTCTGTTTTCTATTCAATCACGCTTGTTTCTATTCTAAGATACTCGCTTGTACTTAACCATGATGAATGTGATGATCCGTGACACTCATCATCATTCTCAACCTATGAACGCGTGCCTGACAACCACTTCCGTTCTACCTTAGATTGAGTGTGTATAGGCTAGGATTATTGGCGGCCATTCCTGAGATCCGGAAAGTCTAAACCTTGTCTGTGGTATTCCGAGTAGGATCTGGGATGGGATGACTGTGACGAGCTTCAAACTCACAAGTGCTGGGCGTAGTGACAGACGCAAAAGGATCAATGGATCTTATTTCAACATGAGTGAGAACCGACAGATGATTAGCCGTGCGGTAACAGCGCATTTGGACCATTTTCACTGAGAGGACGGATGGTAGCCATTGACAACGGTGATCCACCAACATACAGCTTGCCATGGAAGGAGACCTGCGTGCGTGAAGAAGAAGACAATAGGAAAGCAGAGATTCAGAAGACAGAGTATCTCCAAAACATCAATCTGTTCTCCATTACTGCGTAACAAGTACTATTTAATTTATGCTTTTTACTCTTCATAAATATAATCACTCTTATCATTGATTTCCTGACTAAGAATTACAAAATAACTATAGCTTGCTTCAAGCCGACAATCTCCGTGGGATCGACCCTTACTCACGTAAGGTATTACTTGGACGACCCAGTGCACTTGCTGGTTAGTGGTACGAGTTGTGAAAAGTGTGATTTACAATTCGTGCACCAAAGTTCAATGAAAAATTTTCACTCAAATCAATTGGGATGCCCTGTAGAATAAGTCCTTGGAAAATATCATGATTTTAACTAAGTTTATTACATATATCTATGCAAAATAAGAAAATACAACAAAAAGTCCTAAAAGACCTAGAAATGAAATGCAAAAGTGTTAGGATTAGAAACCTGTCACCCAAAAACACCAACTGGTCGGACGACCTTCCCACACTTAAAAGTTTGCATTGTCCTCGGTGCACTCAAAGATGAGCAAGGGGGTACGGCGATGTCCTAGTTGCCACCTTCAGCTGGTGGATCAACCGGTTGCTGCGTGTTCTTTCTCTTGCTTCTGTTTTAGCTTATGGTAGTTTATCCTGAAAATAGAAGACAGGATAGTGAGAAAAGTAAATGCAAAAGTAAGGAAGCCTATATTGTTGGAATGAGGTAATGATCACTAGAATGGAGTGAGTGAATTAGTGTGACATTGAAGAAAAGAGTGTGTGAGTTCTAAATTGTATGCGGTTTAGAACACTCGCACACTAACATAAAAAGCTTGTCACAATTTACACAAAAGGAACACGCACTTCACGCATTCTAGTATTCTTGAAATACTCTAAACTTGTAGGTTAAGACAACCAAACAAGCAATAAGAAGCATGAGAGCATTCAAGAAAATATATAACATATGGATGCATATGATCAAGAACACATTGCATTAAGATAAATGCACAACATCCATCAAGAAATTGCCTAGTCAAAGAAAAGGATTCAAATCACATGGTGGCCAAATCATGCAATTCAAATGATTTATAACGCTTGAGGGCAATTCTCATTCACTTGGTATTCACAAAATTAAGCATGAAGAACTCAAAACCAAGTAGCAAAATATAACCTCAATAATGAATCCAACAGTGAGTATAAACATAATGATGTTAAGATAACATTCTATTTGGTACTCAGCAGCAATAAACAGCAAACAATGTGAATAATCCAACACTTATAAAGAAAAATAGAAAATAAACAAATAACTGACTAACTAACTAAAAGAAATGGTCTTAGATGGTGTTTAATAGTGTTGGATGATGATTGAAGGGTGGAAAGAGAAGAAGAGAAGAGAGAAGAAGGAAGAAATAGAAAGAGGAGAAGAAAAGAAGAGTGGTGAAACAGGGCATTCCACACATACGTGTAGAGTGATGCGTAAGCGTGGATTGGTGAAATGGCTTCAACGCGTACGCGTAGGTCACGCGTACGCCTGATGTGTTATTTAGAGACGCGACGCGTACGCATGGTTTGACGCGTACGCGTGGGTGGATTTTGTGCTAGAGGCACAATTCCAGCCCAGAACTCCCACAACTCTCGGGTTTTTGTATGGAGTTGAAAATTTTGGATCCACACGTACGCGTGGGTGACGCGTGTGCGTGGATGGTTGAAAAATCTTGAGGCACGCGTACGCGTGGGTTGGTGCTCTGTTTTCAAAATTTTTCCAAGTTTTGCACCAAACCAAGCATTCCAAACCTCGAAACAGCTATCAAAACACCATAAAGCCTTATTCAACCTACTAAACTACCAAAGAAACTCAACAAACTAAGCTAAACATGAAATCAAACTAATTTCTACCAATATGTACAAAAGAGAAAAAATGAAAAAATGTTACCATGGTGGGGTGTCTCCCACCTAACACTTTTATTTATTGTCTTTAAGTTGGACTTATGGGGAGCTCCAATCAAGGTGGCTTATTCTTGAATCCATCCTTGAACATCCACCAATGCTTGGACTTCCAATAAGCTCCATTCTTCAAAACTAATACCTCCAAGCTTTAATGGAGTTCTTCACAAGCTAAGGGCTCCTAAAGTCGATCCTCATCCTATAATCTGAGATCCCACACTTTATTTTCACACCCGTCTTCAATTTTATCATCATTAATCCATCCGGGTGGTAAGCAAGATGAACTTTCAATGAAGTGCCTAACTCTCCTCCTAGACCCATCTAATTGAGCACTAGTCCAACCTTTGTATCTCATCTTTGATTTGTCAACAAAATGAGCCTTGATTTGTAGCGCCAACCACAAAACATTTTTCTCTTACGCTTCATCCCACAAAGTGCCTTAAGTTGACCATCCGTTTCAAGCAAACCATACTCAAGTGGGACAATAAAGCTGATAGAAATGAGTTTTACCCACTCAAATGAAGGAGTAGATGACAACCTAGGTAAAGAAGCTTCCGAGGGTCTTGACAAAGTGTATCCAATTCCCGTTCTTCTATGTCTAAGGACTTCCACCTCTTCATAAGATTTCTCAAATTCAATCATTTGTTCATCAATTTTATGTAAGTCCTTTCCCTTACTAAAACCATAATTGGGAGGATGAGATAAGTCTACCTCCACAACACTTTCAATTTCACCAGGAGAAGGTTCTTCAAGTTCAAAGAATTCTTCACCACTAAGATTTGATGCTTGATCTTCATTGCCAAGGGAACTCAATTCTTGCTCTATCCCGTCCAATTCTTCATATGGGATATGCCTTGGAGGTTGTGCACTTTCCTCTTCAACATCAAATTCAATCTTCTTGGAGGAGTTTTCTTCAATTCTAAGTTCCCATGGAGGTTCTGCATTGATGGGTGGAAATCAGATTCCACACCAAAACTCACGGCAAGTGTACCGGGCCGCATCAAGTAGTAATAACTCACTTAGAGTGAGGTCGATCCCACAGGGATTGATGGATCAAGCAACTTTAGTGAGTGATTAGTCTAGTCAAGCTAACATTGAAGTGAATTGGATGTGAAATTGAAGCAACATGTAAATAGCAGTGAATTTAAAGTTGCAGAAAGTAAATGAGCAGAATCTTAAAAAGCAAGAAATGTAAATTGACAGAATCTTAAATGACAAGAAATGTAAATTGCATTAAATGTAAAGGGGGCTGGATGTTGGAAAGTAAAGGAGGCAATAGATCAATCAATCAGGACAATTGCATAAAATGTAAATGTGCAGGAAAGTAAATCAAGCTCAATGTGAATGTGAAATTGCAGAAGAAGAGAATTTCTCAGAATTGTAGGAAGAGTAAATCAAGCTCAATAGAAAAGTTAAATTGCATAAGAACAGAATTACAGATTTGCAGGAAAAGTAAATTTGGATCTCAACAATTTCAAATGTAAACTTGCAGAAAGTAAATTTGCAGGAAAGATAAGAGTAGCAGAGAATTTCAGAAATTGAAAATTTGCATAAGCTAACTTGAATTCAATTGTAACAGAAATGAAAAATTACAGAAAAGGGAAAAGAAAGCTAAGCTCTCTACCAGAGCCTTCTACCCTACTCCTAATGCTCTCTAGCAGAGCCAGCCTCCCTTAATGAAATGAAATTGATGCCTTTATATAGGCAAATGAAAATGAAATTGAAATTGAAAACAAATTACAAATGAAATTCCTAATCCAGCTTCTCTGTGTGCCTTTGAGTCATGTTTAATGGGCTTTGCTTGTTTTGGACTTAAATGAGAGTGAATCCGGATGGTGTTGGTGGCATGGGTCAGGAGGCACTTGTTTGAAAATGGGTTGGAGCCATGCTCCAGTGGAGCGCTCAGTTAAGAAAGATAACGTAGCGCTCACTGGTTCCTTGTGTCAAGCCTCGTGCCAAACTTCTTGGTATAGCGTTTACTAAGTGAGCGCTCAGTTAACTCATTGAGTGCTGCTCCTTGTGTGTGGACAGCACAAGTCCCTTGCTCCCAAGCTTAGAAATCATGATAAAGTGAAAAGAGTTAACGTAGTGCTATGCTTTTTGGGCCTTTGGTTGAGCGCTACGTGGTTCCCCTCTTCGAGCCTTGGTGTGAGCACTTGCTTGGTTGGTTTTTGGGCCTTAAAGATGCTTATTACTTGTGCTTCAATTTCGTGCCAAATATAGATTGTTATATATCATTGGAAAGCTCTGAATGTTAGCTTTCCAACGCAAATGGAAGCACATTATTTGGATATCTGTAGCTCAAGTTATGGCCCTTTGAAGGAGGCATGGTCATGCTGTCACAAGGCTTAAGAAAAGCCCGAAAAAGTGAACTATTTTAACGTAGTGCTCCCTTTAAATGAGCGCTAGCCTTTGTTTTTTTTTTTCATTCATGGTCATGGGCCACGCTTTTAAAAGCGTGGCCTAAGGCATCAAAGTGTGCTCCAAAACTCTTTTTTTCTCCTTTTTAGCTTATTTTGTGCTTTTTTGCTTCTTTTTCTTCTTATTTCCTACAAAGTTTATCAAATCAAAAGATCAAAGAAATATACCATTTAAGCACAAAAGAATGCAATATTTAAGCACTAATTATCAATTTCTTGTATGAAAAAGCATAGAAAAACATGACATGATGACATGTCATCACAACACCAAACTTAAACCTTGCTTGTCCCCAAGCAAGAAAAGAATCATGCAATAAAGATTGACAATCCAAGGTATGAAGAATAGCAACTCAATGTTCATGGTTAGCTAGTTTTCTATGCATGCTACAATCACAAAAGAAATGTAAATGATTGATGCTTCTATCTATCTCAATTTATGAAATTTTTTTCTTATATTTCTTCCTTGAAACAAGCTTTTGATTTTCTTATTAGCTTCTCCTTTTGGGTGCTTTGCCCCATGAGTTGATAACAAAGCTACGACTCTAAATGCTTTGTTTTCAAGTATTACCACTTGATACATAAGCACCACAAGCATTTAATTAGAGGACTTCATTAAGCTTATTTGTTTCTTTTCTTGACTCTCTAATCATTGATGTTCAAAACATTGAGCTTTGAGGGAGTGCTTTTGCACTTGAGCCTAGCCTTGACTTTTAAGTGTTTTGTTTTCAAGCTTTTTGCTTGATACATAGACACCACAAGTACTTAACAACTTAATTGTCATTGGTACTCAGAGCCTTCAGCTTTCTCATTCTTTCCCTTTTTCTTTTCTTGCCTTAATTTGCAATTGCTTCTTCAAGGTTTTCATGATTTCAAAAGATTTCACAAAATGTCCTAAATGAAAACTTCAATTAAATTAAATCTAATGCAATTGAGCAATAGTTAACCATACTAGCCTTCCAATACTTGTATGAACATGCTAAGTTCTTCTTTAATTCCTTATTTGTTTATGATCATGATGCTTCTTTGCTTTTGAATTCACAAAACTCAAGGTGGTAGTCATAATATCACAGCAACATGTTGCAAATCAAAATCCAGGCTATGCTTATTCATACCACACATGCAAACAGAGAAGATAAAGACAATCATGCAATTTAAAGTGCTGGAAACAAATGAGAGGAAAAAGAACTTCACAACCTTGTAATTCATCTTCTCTATTATTGTCCTTTTCCTTCTATTCTTCCTTCTTCCCATACCAATACTTCAGAATGCTTGCTCATCATCAAGCAACAATTAGAACAATGGCTATGGGGCTAAGATGGATCATGAATGTCTTACACAATGAAATGTTAGCAGTACATATGTTTTAAGCAAGCAAAATTAAAGATAACAATCAAAGCACAAGAGATAGAGACATTGTGATTGCAAACATAAGAAGGTGTGCATGATACATGGCATAAAAGATAAGTGGCACACCAAACTTAGTGTGACACTTTCATTTGGAATTGATGCAAGTATCTAGTAAGGATTGGAACCAAATTTTGTTGCATAGCAACACCAAACTTAGAATGCAACCATATGTCAATTTATTTGAACTAAAACTGAACACAAGGAACTGTTACATGCTAATAACACAATCACCAAGTGAAGAATTTGTCACAGTCAGGATTTCTTGGTGAGGTATTAGCAACAACAGTTAATGAGCAAACTAAAAGACAACACTAAAAACAAAGAAATGACTAAAACGAAGAAAAAAAGTGTGAAACCAAAAGAAAATTAACACTGCAAAGGCTTTATGATTATGCAGACAAGTGGTGTTACTGGATTTATTGCACAGAAAATTAAGTGGCACACCAAACTTAGAAACCTAGTGTGATACTTTCAGTTTAGAATTGGTGCACTTATCCATAAATATTGAAAACAAATTGTTGCAGGGCAACACCAAACTTAGAATGTAATCATATGCCAATTTATTGAATTTTAAGCAAAGCAGGCAGAGAAAATATCAAAGCAAGGAAATGAAATGTTACCTACGGTTGACATGTTCTTAACTTTCTTCCTCTTCTTCTAGTTTGTTAAGAGGAATGACCTCAAGAGGAGAGAAGATTCAGCTATTGTCCCTTGTCTTGGTTTCTCCTCAACAAGCTTCCTTTTGTTAATGGCTTGATTGAGCTTGCTTGCTGGATAAGGGACAGGATTGGTGCTCTTGTTAGTTGCCTTCACTCCGTTGGATTCAAGACTTGGTTGCTGTGTGATTATTGGAGTTTTATCTTCATCCAGAGCCTTTTGAATTGGTGGTTCCATGAGCTCTTCCTCTATACACTTCTCTGCTTTAATTGAGTGTGACTTCTCTTGATTGTCTTTCTCACTTTTTTGCTCCTCCACTTCCTCCTTTGCACTCAACATTTGACTTAATAGCTCTTTCATAGAGGAGGGTTGTTGATCTTCCCAAGATTTCTTCATCTCCTCTTCATATTTTTCAATCACAGATTCAAGTGTTGAGAATTTTTGGTTCAGGAAAGTTTGTGAAGGTTGTGAGTTTTCATGTTCTCTTGTCATCTCAAGTGCAGTTTCATGTTCAAATACCTCCACCACCTCATTTTTCACTGAAAATTTTCTTGACACAGGGGCCTCTTCTTCTTGCTCTTCCACTTCCTCCTTCACACTTAACATTTGATTTAGCAGTACTTTCATGTTTTTGAGGGAGTTCTCTTGGTCATTCCAGGACCTCTGTGCTTCCCTTTCATATCTTTCAAGTATGGTTTCAAACCTTGAAAGGCTTTGGTTCATGGAAGTTTGTGTGGACTGTGAGTTTTGGAAGAGATTTTGTGTCAAGGGATAGTTAAGTGATGAAGAATTTTCAGATGAAAAAATGGGAGGTGAGGGTGAACAATTTTGCATAAATGAATTGAAGGTTTGCTCAAGTGATGATAGCTCTTGATAAGTGGAGTATGAATTGTCAAATGCTTTCTGATTTTGATTCTCTCAAGCACAACTTGAAGAATTTTTGAATTCATCACAGTATGAATCATCTTGTGACATTGGGGAACAATTTTCCATGTATATATTGACAGCACAATCAAATGATGATGTTCCTTGATGAACAGAAGATAAAACATTGAAATTCCCTTCCCAGCCATAATTTATGTCAGTATCATAGCAATATGAGTCACTTTGTGGCTCTGAAAAATAGTTCATTTCACTTGATTGTTCATACTCTTGTTGATATGCCCAGCTACCATGAGGATAATGACATAAATCATTTTGTGGTTCTAGACAATATCTCATGTGATTTGCTTGATCATTTGTCATTTCTTGGTGATACTCCCAACCACCATTAGAATAATGACTTGCATCATTTTGTGGTGGAGGAAAATATCCCATATGATTCTCTTGCTCATCTTGTGTCTCTGAAGCAAATCTCCATGGATTGGAATGCTCAGAATTTGTATTTTCTTGGTGATATTCCCAGCCACCATTAGAGATTGTGATGGTGGGTAATATCCCATAAAATTTGCATGATCATAAGATGAGTTGAACTCCATTTGAATTTTGTAAAACACAACACCAATGAAAATTGAAATTCATATCTCAGAGAAGAATTTCTTAGTGAGGCAATAACTCAAACACCTTGGTGTCAGTTTTAAACAGAGAACAAAAACAAAGAAAATGCTTAATCTAGACTTCTTACCCACTTAATCATTGTTGATCTAAATCAATCCCGGCAACGGCGCCAAAAACTTGATGGGTGGAAATTAGATTCCACACCAAAACTCACCGGCAAGTGTATAGGGTCGCATCAAGTAGTAATAACTCACTTAGAGTGAGGTCGATCCCACAGGGATTGATGGATCAAGCAACTTTAGTGAGTGATTAGTCTAGTCAAGCTAACATTGAAGTGAATTGGATGTGAAATTGAAGCAACAGAATGTAAATAGCAGTGAATTTAAAGTTGCAAAAAGTAAATGAGCAGAATCTTAAAGAGCAAGAAATGTAAATTGACAGAATCTTAAATGACAAGAAATATAAATTGAATCAAATGTAAAGGGGGCTGGATGCTGGAAAGTAAATCAAGCTCAACGTGAATGTGAAATTGCAGAAGAAGATAATTTCTCAGAATTGAAGGAAGAGTAAATCAAGCTCAATGGAAAAGTTAGATTGCATAAGAACAGAATTGTAGATTTGCAGAAAAAGTAAATTTGGATCTCAACAATTTCAAATGTAAACTTGCAGAAAGTAAATTTGCAGGAAAGATAAGTGTAGCAGAGAATTTCAGAAATTGAAAATTTGCATAAGCCAACTTGAATTCAATTGTAACAGAAATGAAAAATTGTAGAAAAGGGAAAAGAAAGCTAAGCTCTCTACCAGAGCCTTCTACCCTACTCCTAATGCTCTCTAGCAGAGCCAGCCTCCCTTAATAAAATGAAATTGATGCCTTTATATAGGCAAATGAAAATAAAATTGAAATTGAAAACAAATTACAAATGAAATTCCTAATCTAGCTTCTCTGTGTGCCTTTGAGTCATGTTTAATGGGCTTTGCTTGCTTTGGACTTAAATGAGAGTGAATCCGGATGGTGTTGGTGGCATAGGTCAGGAGGCACTTATTTGAAAATGGGTTGGAGCCATGCTCCAGTGGAGCGCTCAGTTAAGAAAGATAACGTAGCACTCACTGGTTCCTTGTGTCAAGCCTCGTGCCAAACTTCTTGGTATAGCGTTCACTAAGTGAGCGCTCAGTTAACTCATTGAGCGCTGCTCCTTGTGTGTGGACAGCACAAGTCCCTTGCTCCCAAGCTTGGAAATCACGATAAAGAGAAAAGAGTTAACGTAGCACTATGCTTTTTGGGCCTTTGGTTGAGCGCTACGTGGTTCCCCTCTTCGAGCCTTGGTGTGAGCACTTGCTTGGTTGGTTTTTGGGCCTTAAAGATGCTTATTACTTGTGCTTTAATTTCGTGCCAAATATAGATTGTTATATATCATTAGAAAACTCTGAATGTCAGCTTTTCAACGCAACTAGAAGTACATCAATTGAATATCTTTAGCTCAAGTTATGGCCCTTTGAAGGAGGCATGGTCATGTTGTCACAAGGCTTAAGAAAAGCCCGAAAAAGTGAACTATTTTAACGTAGCGCTCCCTTTAAATGAGCGCTAGCCTTTGTTTTTTCTCATTCATGGTCATGGGCCACACTTTTAAAAGCGTGGCCTAAGGCATCAAAGTGTACTCCAACTTCAAAGTGTGCTCCAAAACTCTTTTTTCCTCCTTTTTAGCTTATTTTGTGCTTTTTTGCTTCTTTTTTGTCTTATTTCCTACAAAGTTTATCAAATCAAAAGATCAAAGAAATATACTATTTAAGCACAAAAGAATACAATATTTAAGCACTAATTATCAATTTTTTGTATGAAAAAGCATAGAAAAACATGACATGATGACATGTCATCACGCATCTCCTAAGTCTTTAACAATTTCTTCCTTTTCTTCAACAATCATAGCTTCCCCCAATTGTTCTAACACAAAGCAACTTTCCTCACTTTCCACCGAAGTTTCCAATCTCTCCTTCATGCTATGCTCTTCATTTGATTCTCCACATGTGGCCATGGGAGTACTTTGAGTGTTCAAGCATTAGGAGGCTAATCGGTTTACTACATCGGTCAAGGCGGCCGTGAATTCTAGCACATCCCTCTTCATCTCTTCTCGCCCTTGAAGAATAAGACCAAGGGTGTCATCCATTGGAGGTTGGGGTGGATAAGAAGGTTCATTATTTTGAAGGAAGTGTTCATAATAGGAAGGTGGTTCATCATGATAGGGATGTGGTGGTTTAACATTCTCCATTTGTTCTACTTGTTGCACAACACACTCTAATCCTTTGCTCACAAGTTGAGATTCTACAATCCCCTTCATACTCCCCTCTTTGATTACTCCTCCATAATCATCCTTGGTCATGTGGTATGAATCCCATGAGTCCAATTTTTGACGGACGTTTGCTTGAAGCCGATCCATTGCTTCCACTTTGCTAACATAAGTAGGATCATATTGCTCTCGGATTGATGCACATGGATATTCTTCCATGGAAGGTTGTGGTGGAAATTAGGATTCATCTTGTGGTTGAAAATTCACGTACATTGGACGTGGTTCATCTTGGTAATAGTATGGAGGAGGTGGTTCTTGTAGGTATTAAGGTTGGAAAGGTGGTGGTTCTATGTGTGGCTCATATGGTTCAAAAGGTGGTTGGTATGGTGGATAAGGATTAGGGTCATATGGAGGTGTTTGGTGGTAGGGGACTTGTGAGTATGGTTGAGGGTTATGTTGAGGATATGGCTCATAAGCATATGGTGGTAGTTGTTGATAGTCACAAGGAAGTTCACCATAGCCATTGAATTGACATGCATTAGAATGGGAATTATACCTATGAAAAACCGGAGGTGGTTGCCAAGAAGGTTGATCAATCCCTTGAGGCTCCTCCCATCTTTGATTATTCCACCCTTGATGCACATCCTCATTGAAGCTTCCATTCCCTACAACATAATTGGAACCAAACTCATAGCCAAAGTGATGAGAATTCATAATAGCAAATAAAAACAAAAGCCAACAAAATAAACAACAAAGTCCTAATCCTAACAAAAACTAACATACAAGCAAAAGGCAAACATATTCACATATATACAATAGCCAATAACATAACACTATTGCAATTCTCCGGCAACGGCGCCATTTTGATGAAGAAGGAAATTGTTTGATGGTAAAGAATTTCACAAATGAAATCTCGATGCAAGGATAGTTCTAAACCAACAAACAATTCTCCCAATAAAAAATTTGGTTGTCACAAGTAACAAACCCCAATAAAAATAACCGAAGTATTCAAACCTCGGGTCATTCTCCCTAGAAATTGTAATAAAGTGCTCAATTATTGGCTACGAAAGTATCTTTTGGGGTTTTTGAGATAAAGAACAAGAAATGTAAATAGCAAAAGAAACAAACTAACAACTAAGAAAGCTCTTGGCAAGGTATGAGAATTAGAAGTCCTATCCTCATTATCATCATCAATTGTGATGAGAATTGTCCATTGCTACCACTTAGTTAACCTCTAACTATGAAGGAAAGTCAAGTGGATATCAACTTGAGACCACAAGTCCTAGCCAAATCATAATGAAAGACTAGCTTTAGTGGCATTCAAGTCAACCAGCAACTTCTAATCATCAATCAACAAAAGAGTCTGATAATTCAAGAGTCACCAATTACTCAACCTAAACCAAGAGAAGAAAGATCTACCTCATAACTAAAAGAAATAATACATCAAACACCTAGTGGACAATACAAATAAACAACACATCAATTGCAAGAATTAAAGGAATCTACAACTATAAAAGTAAGAGATCAACAATAGAAAATCAAAGCAAATATGAAAAGATAAGAAAATCACAAGTTGCATTACAAAGAAATGTAGATCTACAAGAGAGTTCATAAACTACAACTAACAATACAAAGGAACTACAAGAGAACAATTAAAGATGAAAAAGGAAAATTAAAACAAAAGAAGAAGTAGATCTAGATCTAAAACTAGGAACCCTAATCTAGAGAGAGGAGAAAGCCTCTCTCTCTCTCTAGAATTCTACATCTAAACTCTAATCTCTTCTCCCTAATGTGTGTTATATGTTTCTTCCCCTTGAATTCTGCATGTAATAGGCTCATAAAATGAGTTGGATCTGGGCCTGGAAGGCTCAGAAATTTCCCCCAGCGTTTTCACTTTAAGTGGGTCACGTGCGAGCACCGACGTGTACGCTTAGGTCATGTGTACGCGTCGATGGCATTTTCTTTCCACGCGTACGCGTCACGTCATGCGTACGTGTCGCCATGCGAATTCACCTTCCATGCGTGCGCGTTTGCTGCGCGTGCGCGTCAATCTAAGTATCCTAAATCCTTGTTTCTTCATGGATTCTCCACTATGCATGCTTTTCTCTTCACTTCTTCCATTCAATACTTGTCTTATGAACCTGAGATCACTCAACAAATACATCAAGGCATCGAATGGAATTAAGGTGAATCAAAATCACCAATTTAAGGGCCTAAAAAGCATGTTTTCACACTTAAGCACAAGTAAAGGAGAATTTACAAAACCATGCTATTTCATCAGATAAATGTGAGAAAAGGTGATAAAATCCCCCAAATGAAGCACAAGATAAACCCTAAAAATGGGGTTTATCAGTACACCACCTAATTTACATCACCACATTTATATACAAATTTCCAATATCCAAACACATATCAACGGGAAATTGACTAGGGTTAATGAACCTTACCTTGTATGTGCCTCAATTAAACAAAAGCCCACTAATTTCTCGAGTCAATTTGATCCTATAATATCAATTTAACCAAAATCTTAACACATCAAAACCTTAACATTTTCGATTTGAAGAGGAGAGAATAGGAATTGAGAATGTGATTTTCTCACCTTGAAATGTATTGGGTTTTGTGGAGCTCGTCACTGCAGACGGGTGACCGCAAACGGTGCGGCGATCGGAGCTCGGATTAGCAAGATATGGTAGTTTGAATGTGGTGTTAGGGTTATGTCTTCTTCCCCTTCACTATGAACATTATTTCAGAGTTATGATGAATGAAGGGAAGAAGAAGGCTTCTTTTTTATTTATTTGGGCTGACTTGTTGGGCCTTGGGTCCGGTTTAACCGGTTTGGCCCGTTCGGCCCAATCTTGGGCTAAATTCTTTGAAATTAGTGTCAAAATTCTCGTTTTAAAGAGCTCTATCCTATTTTAATATAATATTCATGTTTCTAATTTTCTTTATTAAAAATTTAATTTATTGACTAATTATTTATGAATTTGATAGGGTTTACATATATCACTTGATTAGTGACCAAGTGTCACTTAATCAAAGGGAATGATGCATGCGTCATAACACATGGCACATTAAGTACAACGTGTCATGATTTTAAACCACTAATCCAGTGAGATTAATTTTTAAATATCTTAGAAGGTAATTAAGGTAATTAGACATGGTAAAAACTCAATTAATTATCTCAAGTGGTGGTACTTAATTAAAATAAGAATTGGGTAAATTACTAATGTAAATGACATTAGTAAAGCCGAGCTTTTACAATCTTTCAGGCCCAATATTAAGTGACCGTCCTTTGTCAAATAAAACTAAATAATAACATAATATTAATATTGTTGCTTCATTTTTATGTTCCCAATTATTATGGTTGAAAGCTCAGTTAGTTGATTACAAATTAAATACGAATAATATTCTCTTGTTGTGTGATAACATGAGTGCTATTAATATTTCCAAAAATCCTGTTATGTACTCAAGAACAAAACATATTGAAGTGAGATTTCACTCAATAAAGGAACATGTTCAAAAAGGGAACATAAACATTCAATTTTTTAAATCATAGGAACAATTGGCTGATATATTCACTAAACTCTTAGCTGAAGATAGGTTCTGTAAATTAAGAACAAATCTAGCCATACTTAGTTCTGAATTCTTGTTTTAACTTTGCTGATATGTTGTTTGAGTTTTTTTTCTCTCAGGTCAGGATGAGATATTTCTGGACAAGTGAAGAGCTTTCATCAATGGAATATTGTATCTGGTCTTTAGTTTTGACTGGATTTCAAGTGGGCCAACCATTTTTTTAGATATCAAGTGGTCCTTTGTGTTTCCTTAAGCACAACCCTTTGGGCTAAATAAAAGTTGGTTTATGTGTAAGTGGGCCTCATTGGTTTTGTCATACATTGAAAATCTTTTTCATGTGTTTTGTCTTTTCTACACTTAATATTTTATTTTAATAAAATTTTTTCAACCAAAGGTCAAATCTTTTCAAATCAAGTACTCATAAGGTTTTGAACTTCCACTTTTCCAAGAAAACATTAACTTGTTATAGTTGCATAACCAACATTCTTCATATACCTTGCATCCCTTTTCATTTTTCATTCTCATCGTTTAATTTTCTTGAAAAAACTGTAACTCCCTTACGTCATTAAAATGAGAAAGAAAACTGCAACTTGTAGAGGCATGTTCTCTCATTAACTTCCCATAATCCCTAAAAGCTCTCGTGCTCAACCTCACACTCACGTTTCATCTCATTCCCATTCACTATCTCCTTCTCCCTCACCTTCTCGCACTTTTGACCCTTTTGCTTTCAAATCTCATTTTGCTACCTTAAAATATTGACCATTTCGCTTACAAATCTCATTTTGCTACCTCTCATTTTCACTTCAACCGTCACTGTTTCTCTTCTGCCATGAATTATGAGTTTTATAGACAAGTTTTTGTTCACCGATCCTTGTGCCCTACGTATCTTGCTGATTTACTTGCTTCGAAAAAGAAATGTCTTACCTTTGTGAAAAACATAACCTTTTTGGACTGAAATCATCTTTTTAAAATCAAAATGCCTATTTATCCTAATCTTGTCCATGAGTTTTATGCCAACATGACCTATCACAATGAAGATGTTCACTTTTATGTCAAAGGGTGTGAGTTAAATTTGAACATTAAAACTATTAGTGATGCCCTAGGATACTCGGATGTTGATGTTAATGCTTATACTTCAAGAAAATAGGATGAAGGTTTAGGTGTTACCTACCAAGAAGCCCTTGCCTCTGTTTGTGAAAATATCTCTCTCATTGATGGTCTTACTCCTAACCATAAGGCTCTAGGTCATGTCTGTGCACAGCTTCATCGCATTGTAAATCAGATAAATCCTCCCTCAAAGCAGTTCATATTAAATGGTTTTACTTTGTGACACAGTGGTATTGTATGCTATCATTATAAAAATTAAAATTTCTTTTACTTATTTAATGATGAGGCATATGTATGATTGTATAAGGATTGATAAAAATGTGTCACTTCCTTATGGCATGTTTCTAACTTGCATTTTTGAAATCTTTGGTGTTGACCTGACCAATGAGACATTTGAAAATAGAAACTCTTGCCTAAAAGGGGGTGGTAAAGTGAAACAACAAAAGAAAATACCTACACGATCTGAAAGAATGGTCCTTGATGATGATGAGAAAGAGCTTGATGACATTCCTCCTCCTTCCACCACTGGGATATCTAACTCTACTGGACACAAATCACTTTTGTATGGAGTTGTTAAGGATGTTCTATAGGAGTTTGTGAATCTGTCCAATCACCTTATTCCCACAAGCCAACAAGAGAGAAAGATGGACGTTCGAAATGAAAATGCATTGCGCAAGTCAAGAGATAGAGTGGCAGTTCTCCTGAAATATGTGGACAATATTCATGAAGATGACACTATGGCCACTGATTAAGAAGAGCCACTGGACACTGAGGATGAAGGCTCGGATGCCTAGGGATGTCTCATGATGAAGAATTTTAATTTTGTTGCATTTACTTTTAAGTGACTATTGGATTTTAGACACTATTTTATTACTTTTTGGATGACTGTATCTAACTAACTAGACATATGCTACTTATTTTACTATTCTGTCTTTAACTTATTCATCTTTTACAGGCCTAGACTGGTTTTACTTTCCTCCCTTGATGACAAAAAGGGGACTAGTTGAATGTGAATTGAATTGTTGAATGTGAAAAATTTAAAAAACGTATGTTTTGGATGCTTTAGTGATTATCTTAACTTGATGAATTTGTTGTGTTAAATGTTTTGATACTTAATTGTTTATGTTTCCGATGATTCTCATGCTCTGATGAATTTGATGTTTTAATGATTAATTGTTTTGTTCATGATGTTCTGTTTGCTGGATAATAAATTGTTATGACTTGAGAACATATGTTGTTTTGATTAAAAAAAATTGATGCTTAATTGTTCAGACTTGTTGCTGAGTTGATCATGCTCAATAATTTTTGGCATGTATACCAATATGATATAAGAGTTGTTGGTTGAAAAGATCACATTAAGGGGGAGCTACTTTTATGAAAGTAAAGGGGAGCTGATCACATCTGAAATAGTATCATCAAAGAGAAGTTTCTAATCTGAACTTTGTAATTCATTCTCTTTATTTCCATGATTAATGATGTTTGTTATCAAGGGGAATATTGTTGAATTTAGCATACAAATAATAGCATTTTGGTGATGACAAACATAGTTATTTGGGTTGATAACCCAAGTGTGTTTTGATGAAGTTGTTTAGTGTTGCAGGCCCATGATTCATGATGTAGCCCAATTAATGAAGCCAAGGAGCCCAACTAGAAAGATCAAGTATTTCAAAGGGTGCTGAAGGAAATTGAATCTATAACCCAACCCACTACCGTTCAAGCAAAACGAAAGCAACCCTAAACTTCTGTTAATGTTCATTTCGGGCAATGCTCAAACAAGAAAGAGAAATTCACTTTTTTATTCTAACACCATAGTGGAAGGAAGGAAAAGCAAATCTAGGAAGCAATGTCTAATTAAAACACAATTAGAGGTTAAAGGTAATTTGTTTCCATTTACATGCAAGTCAATTGATTGATTTTTTTTCCTTCCTTCTACACCACTATATATGTAGAGTAAGTTAAAGAAAGTGGTGGCTATCTTAATCTATTATAAATCAATGGTTGATGATAAAATTTGGGGACAAAGCATAAGATTAAGGGCTTGGATTTTGTTAAACTCTTTGAGAAAGCTAATTGTTGTTGTTCTTCCCTCTGTTGCTATGCTTAACACTGATTTCTAATCCTTGATTTTCTAGACTGATGGAAGAAAAAGAGAGAAATTTTAGCTAGCTCAAGATTCAAGAAGTTGACCTAGTGAACAAGCCCTAGCTGAGGAAATAGAGCTCATACAAAAAGAAAATTTATCTTCATTTCTGCTTAAAGAGAGAGAACCCGAAAAGAGAGAGAGTAAAACCTCACAAATCAAGTTTGAAGTCTTGGAAGCATTGCACTTACACTAAAGGGAGCATTCCACCAAGACGGAAAGCCAAATTTGAGAGTTCAGAATCTGGGTTCAGCATATAGAGTTTGAGCTGTTAAACATCATCTCCTTCATGGTTTATCTATGAGTATTCTATTTGTATGTTATGTCTTTTTTTGTTTCTATTCAAAAGTAAAAGGCATAAAAGAGAGACATTTAGAAAATGCCATTGAGAGAAAAGGCTAAGAGAGATACTTGGAAAGAAAAGCCAAAATTTATTTTAGATCTCCTTTGAATGTATTTCTATTTTGTTTCTGATGTTTAAGTTGTATCCCTTGCTAATTTGGGTAAGCACTTAGTGTGTTGAGAGTCTAGAAAGTTGCCTAGTCAATCAAGTTTACATAGAAGTTTGATTTGTCCCAGATAGGATTAGGTTGAATCCTAGGAAATTGGTGTATGTAATATTTGATATGATAGTAAAAATTCTACCGCTATTGTGGTGGAGACTGGATGTAGGTTGCATTACATGAGGCAACTGAATCAGGATACATGGCTGTGTTATCTTCTTCTTCCCTGTACTGATTCTGTTTTTCACGATTTATGAGACAAAATAAAATTATCTCCTGCATAATCCATCTCGCAGACAGAACAGAAACTTAGTTATATTTTCTGGATTGAGGCAAAATTAATCAAGTTCAAAAGAAGGCGATAGAGTCAACCCCCCTTCTCTAGGCCAACAAGAACCTTCATTATGAAATAAACAGAAAAATAAATAATAAGAAAAGTATTATGTGATATTTCTCCTATTATGCTAAAATAATGCATTTTAAATGTTTAGTTTGGTGAGAAAATTTTATTATGATGAAAAAAATGCATGATTAAAAAAATAGAGAGATCGATTTGGTCTAGACCGTTATTACATATATATAAGTACGAGAAAATAAAGTTTACTTTAGCTTCATTTTAGTTCATTAAAATTTAAAAATAGCAATAATTTAGGGTGTGTTTAGAAGGAGATTAGATGTAAAATTCTAAGAGTAGAGAGGAGATTAAATTTTCCATATGACCAATTCTAGTTGTTGTTGGGTATATGAAGCTCTTGTTGGAATTGCTTGCATTAAGACATCAGAGGAGATTAAATTTTTCATATGACCAATTCTAGGTTTTGGCTTATAAATGGCAACTTGTGACATCACGAAGGATTTGTCAAGTAGGATGCCTTCTCGAGCACCAAGATGGCAGGATT
Source organism: Arachis ipaensis (assembly GCF_059453495.1). Taxonomy (NCBI): domain Eukaryota; kingdom Viridiplantae; phylum Streptophyta; class Magnoliopsida; order Fabales; family Fabaceae; genus Arachis; species Arachis ipaensis. Next base: position 27,161,499 of record NC_142436.1, read on the forward strand.
ATTGTCCAAACATGAAGGACGAGTTGTTTAAAGGCTTTATGGTAAGTGATTATAATGTTTCTTCAATGCGATTTTTACAAATAATTGGCTTGGGTAGTTGCTAAGTCTTTCACTCTTTAAATTTATGAAAACATGAATTTGCATCATATTATGATAAGATTATGGCAAGAACTATTTGGAATAAGACAATGTAAGACCGTTATCTTAATATTTTGAAAAGAGCATGGGATAGAGCTTTTAAGAAGGCAAACTATACTACCATTGATATTTTGAAAAGAGCAAGGGATGGAGATTTTAAGAAGGCAAACTCTACTATCATTCTGACATTAAGGGTCATGGACCTAAAGCAATGAAATTTGATGTTTGGAATGGCTTAGTTGATCACTAGTTAGATTCAAAGTGGCAAAACAAGTCTGTTGCCGGTCAAAAAATAGGGCTGCTATGCCTGCTCATAAACTACACATTGCAGGGTCTATCAGTTTTGGCGACACAAGAGAAGAAAGGTATAAAGAAAAATATTGTCTATCTCAAATGATTTATAATAGTATATTCTAATAAATATTGTTACAGAAAGCTAAATTGAAGCATCGTATATCTTTCCTTGAAGTATATAATGATGTTCATAAGAAAAAAAAGTGAAAAATATGTTTCTGAAGTATTCAAGAAAATCATTGTAAGTGTTTTTAATTTTGTCATATAATTTAGTTTTAATTTTCTTAATAATATGTCCTTATTTTTCTGTTGTAGGACTTATATGGAGAGGCAATATTACATAAATATGGAGAAGATTTAATAGATCAACCTGAAGTTGATCCTGACATGTGGATAGAAGTTGTAGGAACCAACAAGAAAGGACAAGTTCATGGGTTAGACCGCAGTCTAGATATTGGCCTTCGTGATCATAGAGACATGCCACTACCAGAAGATACAAGTGTTTTTATAGTCAGACCGGTTTTACAAGTGGACATCACTAAAGCTATTAAGGAAGCATCGCTTAGTGCTATAAATGCAGTGTTGCCTAGTGTTGTAAATGAAGCTATACAAAGTAAGTTACTCTCTCTCTCTCTCTCTCCTTTCTAAGATTCCAGGATTCTCCCATGAAAATAACGCAAATTTAGGTAGGGACAATGAAAATGACCATTAGAGTGATTTTGCTGGCAATAATATTGATTAGATGGCTTATGTTAATGCATTTTGTTAGGCTTAGCTTATTTAGGTAGTTTATTTGTTTGATTGATAATTAATTGGACAATTTGTTTCATTTTCAGGTTTTATAGAAGTTAGTTTATATTTTTGGTAGTTTGCTTAGTTAAAAAATAATTAATTGGATGAATTTTTATAGTTACTGATATTGTTAAATTTAGCTTGTTTTCGTATTTTATTTGTAAAGTATATATGTTGGAGATGATATATTAGACTTTTATTTTAATAAATATGTCGGGTTTGAATTTTTTAAATATGTATAATTTTGATAAACTAATATTATTTGTATGCATTATAATCTTTTAGTTCAATGACTAAAATAAAAAAAATAATATGCTGTTTATTTTAGTATAGCAACAAAATTGATATTCTAACTAATATTCTGAAAAAATTAGCGACATACTCGCTGTTGATGATGGTGACAAATTAAAGTCTCCATTGTGACTGACATATTTGTGAGAAACCTATTGATTTGTTACTAGTTTAAAAGAAATTTGTGATGACATTTGTGATAGTATTGCAACTAATTGACTACATATTATTTTCTAGCAAATTAGCAACTGCTTCGTAATTTTACTTTCTTATTTAGAATAGTTTTAGTTTAGCGACAAAATTCCTACAAATTTGATTAAGGATTTTCAAACATTAGTAATAGATTTGCTACAAAATGTGACAGATTTGCGATCATATTACCGGACAACTTGCGACGAGTTAGGTTCGGAAAAATGCCTCACTAATTAGCGTCCACCAAGCATTCTATTTTGTCTACGAAGTTAGTTTGGATTTAGCAATGAGTCTGCTGCAGTAGAGTTTGTCGCTAATTAGCGACTACCGTTTAGTCTATTTCTTCTATGGAATTAACTTTTACTTTAGTGATGGATTTGCGACTATCTATTTAGTAGCTAAAAAACTTTTCGATGAATTAGCAACTATTATATTTGCCTCACTGATCTGCGACTTGTAGTTAGCGAAGAAAGCATTAGTTGCTACGCGGTAGTTAATCCGTCACAAATTATATTTTGCATCAGATTAGCGATAATCTTATGAATATTTTTGTGGGTGCTAATCAATCTTATTCTTGTAGCGTTTGTTCATCAAAGAGACTATTTTATAATTTTTAAAAATTTTAAGACTGCATTTGAAAGAGAGATTGAGATTGGAAGACAGAGATTGAGACTAAATTAAATCTCTTTATTCTGTTTGGTATAAAATGTATTGGGCTGAGTTATGTTTGAGTATCATGTTTGGTTTAAGATAAATATGGAGATTGAGGGGTAGAATTGGAATTTAAAAAGTTAAATGAGAGTATTTTTAAAAAGAAATATTATTAAAATTTTAGTCCCGACCTTAAAAATGTCAGTTTTTTATGTTTCCACATTTTGGAGGTAGTGAAGGAATTGAAATTGTGTCCCGAGATTGAAATTTTAGTTTCAGTCTCAGATCACCAAACACAATACTCAGTTTTAGTCTCGAATCACCAAACACAATACTCAGTTTCAGTCTCAGTCTCAGTTATAGTATCAAGAAACAAATGCAGCCTAAGGAATTTTTTTGATATTTTAAAATTTTTTAAAGATTGTTTTGTACTTTACCTTAAAAACTGATCTGTCCAGTTTGTTCACGTAAATACTTAATAGTCACGTGTGTGAATTAACATCCCGTATCAATAATCACCATTAGTGATTAACTGATTAATTTGAAGGGAGAATGTGTTGTCTAACAAAGATAAATGTTAGAGACTATTTTATATATTTTAAAATTTAGAGGATTAAGCTGTCCAATATTAAAATTCCATGGATTGATCTCCACAATTACTCTAAAAAGACTCTAACAAATGTTAATATGTGGCTTAAGAATTTAGTTATGGAGTAAAGGGTGGTGTTTTGGGTGGACGTGTCAAATGCAAGGTCAACACATAGGGGTGTATTACATGCAGCACGCAGGGGGCGTGGAAGACACGTGGCAGATCCGGGTTGATTGAACTAGGTAGCACGTGGGGGGCGTGCTGAGACAACACGCAGGGGGTGTGCTGACACGTGGCAGATCCTGGTTGGCTGAGACAGGCAACACGTGGGGCGTGTTGAATGCTCCCCTCTATATAAGGCAGAGCTCGGTACCATTTTCATTTTGAATAAGAGTGTGCTTTGAGTGTTCTTTGAGTGTGTTGGTAGTGTAAATGTGTAATGGAGTGTACCGCAAACTTGGTGGTGTATCACAACGGTGAGATAATACGGAAGACTCATGAGGGAGTGAAGTTTGTGTGCCATAATCAATTTTCGTTTGTGGTTCCATGCACCATGATATTAATGGAGCTTCAGAACGGTCTCTGTCAAAGCATGGAGAATGGTATGTTAATGCGAGTGAGCAGAATTCTGTACCAAAATCCAGTTGTAGTTTTTGGTGGTTTAATACAGTTTGATACCATGCCGATCACTGACAAAGTGAGTATGCAGAATATGTTTCAAATTCACCGGAAGACTCAGATGCGACAACAACAGATTGAGTTGTACGTTGAGTTTGAAACCACAGAGGCAGAAGGGATTCAAAATTATTTAGATATAGAGGATGATAGATCTGTAGTGTACGAAGGAATGAATAGTGACAGCGAAGAGGACTTCGAAGCCACTTATGAAGCCGACGACGAAGATGAGGATGGAGATGTGGGAGTTGAGGCAGCAGTGGAGAATGTAGTGGTTCATCCCTCAAGCAGTCAACCGATGAATGTTCCACCTTTTATACGTGAGTTGGATCTCAATGCCATGCATGCACCGAAATTTTCCGGAATATGCAAACATAGGTACATGATGACTGAATAATACGTTTTTCTTAATTTATACTCTGGATTGATTAATAAACGGTGGTTTCTACCTTTTGTAGGCGTTGCTGATCCTGATGACGGAGAGTTCCGGATTGGAATGGAATATAGTTCTAGAAATTAAGTCGTCGCAGCAATTAGAAGTTACACAATCTCTAGAGGAGTTGACTGAGTCTGAGCCACAGACGTTCTATGAAAAATGCAAGATGTATGGGCATAAGTGCGACTGGCTTATCCGAGCCAGCTTGATACGGAAAAAGGTTGTTGGAAGATACGCAGATACAATGGTAGGCACACGTGCACGTACAATGGGAACAATTTCACAAGATCATTCCAAGTTGGACTCGGATACAGTTGCTAAGGCTATAAGGCCATTGGTCGAAACTGACCCGTCCATCAAGGTGAAATCTATAATAGCGGAAGTCCAGTCAAGGTTCAACTATACCATCAGTTACCGAAAGGCTTGATTGGCAAAGCAGAAGTCCATAGCCAAAGTTTTCGGTGGTTGGGAGGATTCTTACCAAGCCTTGCCATGGTGGCTCTCGATCATGGTTCAGAAGATGCCTGGTTCAGTTGTCCAAATAGAAACACAACCACTGTACAACGGGAATGAGGAGGCACACGGTGTAAAAATACTTCATCGCGTATTTTGTAGTTTCAATCCATGCATTAGGGCATTCAGGCATTTCAAGCCCCTAGTTCAGGTTGACGGCACACACCTATACGGAAAATACAAAGGTACACTTCTAGTCGCTGTTGCACAAGATGGAAACCAGAACATTGTGCCTATCACTTTTGCCTTGGTGGAAAGGGAGACAGCTGATGCGTGACACTTCATTCTCAGGAATCTGCGAATGCATGTTGTTAGAAAAGACGGTGTGAGCATGATCTCAGACCGACATGAGTCAATCCGGGCAGCAGTAATCCTACTATATATTTATACGATACTAACAATGACAAAATTTAAAAAATTTAAATACATAAAAAAAATAAAATTTATCGACTTACATAAATTGGATGATCCAAATAATTGATAATATGTTCCTCGGGCGCCGTATAATTACATACCATATTTTAGTCAATACAAACTAATAATTTTTTTCAATAATCTTTTTCTTCTAAACCACTACTAGTACTCACACTACACACTACTACTACCAATACCTTCTTCTTCTTCTTTTAAGCCACTGATGTGGGAAAAATCGAATTCCGCACAAACTAACCAACAAGTATACCGGGTCGCATCAAGTAGTAATACTCACCAGAGTGAGGTCGATCCCACAGGGATTAATGGATCAAGCAACTTTAGTGAGGTGATTAGTCTAGTAAAGATAACAGTGAAAAGAGTTTGGTGAAATTGAATCAGCAGAAGGAAAAGAAAGCAATAAATCAAAGGAAAGTAAAGGAAACTCAAAGCAATCAAAGTGAGAAATAACAGAGAACAAGATTCACTAGGGATTTGAGGTATCATAATCCATCATGAATCAAATGGGACTCAACTCCTTTCTCAATCATATGAGTAGATCTATGGCAGATTGAAATTGATTGGATCCCAATTCCTTGGCAATCTAATCTCTCTAATCACAATCAATCTTGCCAATTTCTTGATCCAATTGTCATGAGAAGAGGTTAAGTACATGTCTCTCATCCATAAGCTACACAAATTCTCAAGACCTCAATTCCTCCCGAATAGTGTTAGTCAAGAGAATTGTGAAGGATATAGCCCCAGTTCTAATGCCCATGATTCTCCTTCCGAGGCTCACACAAGCATTCAACAGATTCAAACCCCCTTCCGGAGTGAATGAATCTCAATCAAAACAGAGGGTATCCTATAGCTACCCTAGCAAATTGAGAAGAAGAAGAAGTTCACTCAATCGTGTGAATTATAATAGAGCTCCTCCCTCTAATAAAGTAGGGTTAATTGATCATCGCTCTAAGAACAAGTGCAGAAAATTTAAATTGCATGAAAATAAACTCAGCTCAAAGTAAACTCAAATGTAAAATTGCAGAAAGGAAAATTGCAGAAGAGAAGTTTAAGAAATTGAAATTGCATAAACCAAACTAAATTCAATACAACTAAAATGTAAAAGTGCGGATAAGAAAAAGAAATTCTAAGTTAAGCTCTCTGGAGTCTCTAATCCTCCAAGAGAGCTCTGGAGTCTCTAATCCTCCAGCCTCCTACTTTCCTACTCCTACTGCAGCCTCCTTCTTTTCTTCAAAAACTCTTCTATTTATACTCTTCTTCTCATCCCAAAATGGGTCTGCAGTACTTGGATGTAGGCCTTAGCCTTGATTGAAGCAAACTTGGAGTGGCTCTTTAGTAACGTTGACAAGCTAACGTTCATGACTTGCATGGTGCCATTTTATATTGAAGTTGGCCTTAATGTTGGTGGCAACGTTTGTGTATAAACGTTGGGTCAAACGTTACTTGAAGAAAAAGGACTTCTGGGCATTGCCAGCAACGTTTGACTCAACGTTGGTGCACCAACGTTCGCTTAGCCACGCGTGCGCGTGACCCACGCATACGCGTGACGGTTGTAATTTTGCCAATCCATGTGTGTGCGTTGCCCATGCGTACGCATCCCTTGCCATTTTTCCATTTCCACGCGTACGCGTCATTTACGGGTACGCGTCGTATCAAATTTTTCCAAGGATGGCATTGAACACGTTGGACTCAACGTTGGACCCAACGTTGGATCACCAACGTTTGCCTATCCACACGTACACGTGACCTACGCGTGCGCGCCGATTGGCTAAAATGCACATCCACGCATACGCGTGACCCACGCTTGCGCGTTGATGCAAATTTTCTAACTTCAAATTTTGAGATTTTGTCGAAGATGTTGGACCCAACGTTGGACCACCAATGCTGGTTCTAATGTTGGCACCCTTTTTACCTCAACGTTGGACCTTGATTGAGTAGTTGGAGGTCCAACTATGGCTCCAACTATGGCCTTTTGAATGAGTAGTTGGAGTTATAGTTGGAGGTCCAACTATAGCTCCAACTATGGCCTTTCCCATGGCAACGTTTAAGGTGACGTTTGAGGTCCAACTTTAGGCTCAAATGTTGCCTTCTTTAGTAGTTGGAGGCATAGTTGAAGGTCCAACTATGCATCTTTCTTGGCCAACGTTTGAGGCATAGTTGGAGGTCCAACTTTGGCTCCAACTATGCACCTCTTTCCTTTCATCAACGTTTGAGGTAACGTTGGACCACCAACTTTGCCTCCAACGTTACCTTCTCTGCTTCTTCCTTGCCATTCCTCTTGTAACAGCCCAGATCACCCGTTAGCATGATATTGTCCGCTTTGGCACACAAGGCCTCACGGTTTTGTCTTTGACGATAGGGATGATAGCCTAAGCCCCCACACTCACTCGTCAAAACGCGTCATGTTAGGGAGAGGTATCCACACCCTTATAAGGCATGCTTTGTTCCCCTCTCCAACCGATGTGGGCCTTACAATCCACCCCCCTAAGGGAGCCCAGCGCCCTCGCTGGCACATCGATCCGGGTTCTGGCTCTGATACCATGTGTAACAGCCCAGATCACCCGCTAGCATGATATTGTCCACTTTGGCACACAAGGCCTCACGGTTTTGTCTTTGACGATAGGGATGATAGCCTAAGCCCCCCACACTCACTCGTCAACATGGTACCACCCATCAATTCAACCTCAATCATCCATCAAGCATATATCACAACATGCATTTCTCATATATCACACAATCAAGGCATCAATATTCATAATCACATATATGAACACATCATATATCTCAACCATTCAACAACACCAACAATTCAATGCCTATCTTAGGGCCTCTAGCCTAAGTATTTCCTACCATATTACATATTAGATACGGGAAACCGAAACCATACCTTAGCTGATTTCTCAAGCTCAACCGGAGCACTTCCAAACCACTTGTCCACAAGCTCTCAAGGTATCAACACCTCCAAGAACAGATTTTATCACACAAAACCCTCTTCCAAGCTTTCCAAAATCACCAATCAAGCTCCAATATTCACATATACACAACCTAAGCCACAATCATCATATTCATACACAACATCTCAATACCCAAACATCATAGAACAACAATTTACACTAGGGTTGAGAATTTTACCACACCTAAGGTCCAAGGAGACAAGATTAACCTTCTTCTTCAAGAGAGTTGGGTCCTATAACATCAAAGAACCCAAAATCTCAATATTTTTGCTCATGAAACTCGAAATCAAGGGCTGGAATTTCAAACAGTAAAACGTGACTTACCTCAAGATTGATTGTATGGATTTTGTAGAGCTCTCCGCGGTGAACGCGTGGCTGCAAATGGAGCGGTAATCGGAGCTCTAGATCAAAAGTTATGGTGGTTTGAAGATCAAGTGAGAGATAGAACTTGAGAGAGTGTTCTTCCCTTCCTCTCCACCATTTCAGTGTGTTTGAGTGTATTGTGAGGAGAGAGAGTGCTGAAAACTAGGGTTTTGGTTTAGTTATGTTGGGCCAAGGGCCCACTTTGGGTCCGGTCGGTTCGGTTTGGCCCGTTCGGTCCAATCTTGGTCCGATTTCTATAAAATTGGTACCGAAATTCTCGTCTCAATCTCCTCTATCATATTAAGCCATAAAAATAACATTTTTGGCTTTCTAGAATAAATTCTCATTTATGGGTTAATTAGCCGTTAATTAACCGGGTCTTACATTCTACCCACCTAATTGGAAATTTTGCCCACAAAATTCAAATCAAATTACCTGAGAATAAATACGGATAATCCGTACGCATCTCCGACTCAAGTTCCCAAGTGTGTTCCTCAACACCGCCTCGACTCCATGCCACTTTGACTAATGAAACCTCTTTTCCACGCAACCGTTTGATACTAGTATCATCAATTCTGACTGGAGCCACTGGAAGCGTCAAATCTTCCCTTAACTGAACCGATTCAGGTTCTAACACATGGCTAGCATCAGGAGTGTACTTCCGAAGCTGCGACACGTGAAATACGTCGTGCAGGTTCGAAAGATGAGGTGGTAGAGCCACCCGATACGCCACCGGCCCAATCCTCTCCAGGATCTGAAATGGACCAATGTATCGATGATTCAACTTCTTTGCTTTAATCGCTCTACCTACTCCTGTGGTCGGAGTAACCTTAAGGAAAATATGATCTCCTGCCTCAAATTCCAAGGGCTTCCGCCTCTGATCGGCGTAACTCTTCTGACGACTCTGCACCGTAAGCATCCTATCTCGGATTTTCTTGACTTGTTCAGTGGTCTCAGCTATCATTTCCGGCCCCAACAAGCCTTTCTCTCCAGCTTCATACCAACATAGCAGAGATTGACATTTCCTCCCATACAATGCCTCATACGGAGCCATTCCGATACTCGCATGGTAACTATTATTGTATGCAAACTCCACTAACGGCATATACCGATCCCAACTTGCCAGTTGGTCCAAAACACAAGCTCTCAATATATCCTCTAGTGTTTGGATCGTCCTCTCGGATTGACCATCTATTTGAGGATGGTAAGCTGTACTCAAGCTTAATCGGGTTCTAAAAGCTTTCTGAAATGCACCCCAGAATCTCGAAGTGAAACGAGGATCTCTATCAGAGATTATAGTAGCAGGTACACCATGAAGTCTCACAATTTCCTTTATGTATAACCGTGCTAACTCCTCAAGGGTGTAAGTCATCCGAATGGGCAAAAAGTGAGCTGACTTGGTCAGTCGGTCCACAATCACCCAGATAGCATCAAAACCAGTCCTAGTCCTTGACAATCCCGACACAAAGTCCATTGCAATACTTTCCCATTTCCATTGCGGAACCTCTAAAGGTTGCAACATCCCGGAAGGTCTTTGATGTTCAATCTTTACCTTTTGACAAGTTAAGCACTTTGAAACATATTCCGCCACATCATTCTTCATACCCGGCCACCAAAACATCGCCTTCAAATCATGGTACATCTTAGTACTTTTCGGGTGAATGGAGAATCCGCTTTTGTGTGCCTCCTTTAAGATATCTTGCCTCAAAGTGCCAACATCCGGCACAATGATCCTACCCTTGAATCTCCATAACCCATCTTTTTCTTCCGACACTCTCCACTGTTTTCCTTGCTCGATAGCCGGTAACACCTTCCATAACGCTTCATCGTTTTCATGAGCCTTTAGGAGTTCAGACTTAAAGTCACTTGAGATTTCTAATCGGCTCAAACACAAGGTTCCAGATACTTCTCGAGTACCAATTTTTAGACTCTCGAATTCCTTGAGCAACTTTTCCTCTTGAAGCATCATCCAAGACGTACAACGACTTCCGACTTAATGCATCCGCCACTATATTCGCCTTTCCAGGATAGTAATTTAACTCAAAGTCATAGTCTTTCAACAATTCCATCCACCTCCTTTGCCTCATATTAAGCTCTTTCTGATCAAAGAGGTATTTCAAGCTCTTGTGATCGGAGAAGACTTGGAACTTAACCCCATAGAGATAATGCCTCCACACCTTTAAGGCAAACACGACCGCAGCGAGTTCCAGATCGTGCGTAGGGTAACTAACTTCATGAGGTCTCAACTGTCGTGAGGCATACGCCACCACATTATGATGCTGCATCAGCACGCATCCTAGACCCTTTAGTGAGGCATCACAGTACACCTCAAATGGTTCGTTCGGCTCAGATAACACTAACACAGGTGCAGTGGTCAACTTTTTCCTCAACGCCTGAAAGCTCTCCTCGCACTCAGGATTCCAAACAAACGGAGTGTCTTTGCGAGTTAACTTTGTCAACGGCAAAGCTAATTGCGAAAAGCCTTTGATGAACCTTCGGTAATAGCCAGCTAAACCCAGAAAACTCCTTATCTCAGTTACTGTGGTTGGTTGCTTCCAATCCATCACAGCTTCTACCTTAGTTGGATCTACGGCTATTCCCTTCTTACTCACCACGTGACCCAAAAACTTCACCTCATCCTTCCAAAACTCACACTTAGACAGTTTCGCATAGAGTTTCTTTTCCTTTAGAATCTGCAACACGGTCCTCAGGTGTTCCACATGCTCTTCTTCAGTCTTGGAGTAAATCAGTATGTCGTCAATGAAGACAACAACGAATTTATCCAAAAACAGACGGAATACTCTATTCATGTAATCCATGAATACTGCAGGAGCATTCGTCAACCCAAAGGACATTACAGTGTACTCGTAATGACCATAACGAGTCCTGAAAGTGATCTTAGGGATATCCTCACCCTTCACCCTTATCTGGTGATAACCGGATCGCAAATCGATCTTGGAGAAAACCCCAGCTCCTTGTAACTGATCCATGAGATCATCAATCCTCGGCAATGGGTACTTATTCTTTATGGTGACCTTGTTCATGTTGATGGTGAGTATGATGATGATTATGTATAACGATGGTTGATCAGAAATGGTATTATTGGAAATTGGGATGAGAAGGATGTATGACATGATATTGTGTTTGTCCTTTAGCCATTTGATTGAGAAGTGTTAGAATGGTTGGATGTGATTTTGGGAATTTTGGTAAAGGGTCAATGTGTGAGTTGAGGATGGCTTGTTGTTGATTTTGGTACATTTTGATTGATTTCAAAGAAAAGGTATGAAATTGGCATGTTTTGATTGATTTTGAAAAGAGTTGAAAGTGGCTTGTTTTGAAAATGGCACTTTGTGGTTTTGTATGAAAACATGGTTTTTTTTTAGCATACTTTGACGGGACATAACTTGGACTACGGATCTTTGATTTGTGCCAAATCTATTTAGAAATAAAATCGGATCCAAGATGTCCATGCCGTTCGAAGAACGGGTGAAAAATGATTTAAAATGAGGAATTTATGTCCGTCGGAAGATTGGGGGTTGAATCTGTGAATTCTGCAGCTTTTAACTTAGAAAATTTTTAGCAGAATGACCCCTCGCGCGTAGGCGCACTTGGCGTGTACGCATCGTTCTTCGAGAAAGCATCATCCACGCGTGTGCGTGGTGTGCGCGGGCGTGTCGATGCGCTGCATCGAATGCCCAGCCATTTTCCAGAGAGTTGTGCCAGAGTTGTGCCAGTTTTGTGCCTGGGGCACAATGTATTCGCGCGTATGCGTGGCTGACGCGTGCGCGTCGTTTGGCTAATTTTCAACCCACGCGTTCGCGCGTATGACGCTTGCACGTCGATGAGTTTTAAGGCCATCCACGCGTGCGCGTGGAGTGCGCGTACGCGTGGCCCTGTTTTCATCCCAAAGTTGATTTTTGAGTTTTAAAAGCCAAATTTCATACTTCTAAGCCTCTGATCTCACCACTTATGTCTTGAATCATTATGATATGCCTAGCATGAGAAAAAAGGGCTAGTGAATGTGGTAACTTGCGAGTGAAGCAAGGAAAAAAATGAATGATCATTGAGGATCAAAGATGATTATGTGAGATGCGGAGGATGGCGGTGGAAGTGCTTGTTATGCCAAGGGCCGAAGGGCCGTAATTGTTAATGAATTGGCTGGTTATGGATTTAACCATGAGCCGGATGGCTAGATTATTGCCGTGTTACGGCGGAGCCATGATTATGGCTAAGTATAAATGCATATATGTTGTTGAATGAATTGTGAATGTTTGCACTTCCACTACCGGAGATGAGGGTTTCCCTGGGAGGAAGCAGTGGCTAGCCACCACGTGCTCCAGGTTGAGACTCGAAGCTCTTTTGACCCTATGTCGTAAGTGTGGCCGGGCACTGTGAAAGTCCCGGATGAGCTCGCCCCCGTAAATATTCACCAGTGATGGTGATGGATAAATATTCACCAGTGATGGTGATGGATAAATATTCACCAGTGAGGGTGATGGATATGGATCATGATTATGATCAAGTTTATGATGCGTATAACTCGAGTTGGGGATGCACGACAGAGGGACAGTCCAATGGTTAGCTACCAGGACTTGTCGGGTTGGATCTATAACCGACAGATAATATCATCAGCCACTAGGGACAGGCATGCATCATAAGCATACTACATGAATTGTTTGAGATTGCCTATTTGACTGCATATTACTTGCTACTTGTCTAAATGCCTTAATTGTTCTTATTTGTATATCTCCTGTCTGATATAACTGTGTTTGCTATATTATACTCCTGCTGGTGGTTGGAGAGGGGAACGAAGCATGCCTTATAAGGGTGTGGATACCTCTCCCTAACATGACGCGTTTTGACGAGTGAGTGTGGGGGGCTTAGGCTATCATCCCTATCGTCAAAGACAAAACCGTGAGGCCTTGTGTGCCAAAGCGGACAATATCATGCTAGCGGGTGATCTGGGCTATTACAGATGGTATCAGAGCCAGAACCCGGATCGATGTGCCAGCGAGGGCGCTGGGCTCCCTTAGGGGGGTGGATTGTAAGGCCCACATCGGTTGGAGAGGGGAACGAAGCATGCCTTATAAGGGTGTGGATACCTCTCCCTAACATGATGCGTTTTGACGAGTGAGTGTGGGGGACTTAGGCTATCATCCCTATCGTCAAAGACAAAACCGTAAGGCCTTGTGTGCCAAAGTGGACAATATCATGCTAGCGGGTGATCTGGGCTGTTACACAATTGTAAGGCCCACATCGGTTGGAGAGGGGAACGAAGCATGCCTTATAAGGGTGTGGATACCTCTCCCTAACATGACGCGTTTTGACGAGTGAGTGTGGGGGGCTTAGGCTATCATCCCTATCGTCAAAGACAAAACCGTGAGGCCTTGTGTGCCAAAGCGGACAATATCATGCTAGCGGGTGATCTGGGCTGTTACACATGGTATCAGAGCCAGAACCCGGATCGATGTGCCAGCGAGGGCGCTGGGCTCCCTTAGGGGGGTGGATTGTAAGGCCCACATCAGTTGGAGAGGGGAACGAAGCATGCCTTATAAGGGTGTGGATACCTCTCCCTAAGGTGACGCGTTTTGACGAGTGAGTGTGGGGGGCTTAGGCTATCATCCCTATTGTCAAAGACAAAACCGTGAGGCCTTGTGTGCCAAAGCGGATAATATCATGCTAGCGGGTGATCTAGGCTGTTACACATGGTATCAGAGCCAGAACCCGGATCGATGTGCCAGCGAGGGCGCTGGGCTCCCCTAGGGGGGTGGATTGTAAGGCCCACATCGGTTGGAGAGGGGAACGAAGCATGCCTTATAAGGGTTTGGATACCTCTCCCTAACATGACGTATTTTGATGAGTGAGTGTGGGGGGCTTAGGCTATCATCCCTATCGTCAAAGACAAAACCGTGAGGCCTTGTGTGCCAAAGCGGACAATATCATGCTAGCGGGTGATCTGGGCTGTTACACATGGTATCAGAGCAGTTCGTTCCTATAGAGCCTGAGGAATGGACTGACTATGCTTCTGTGCATTCTCTGTGTGTGTGCTATGTGCTATTAGTATATTTGCTTGATATTCATGAGCATGCATTTGGGACTTTGAAGCACTAGACTTCCGATATTGAGACTGATCAACTTAATATCGATTGTTTGGTGTGTATAGGAACCAGATGGCGTCTCGTGTATGCGGTAGAGGTCGTGGGAGAGGTCGTACTAATGCTCGTGCGCCGGAGACTAACCCTAATGACCCGGTGAACTTTATGACTGCGTTGGAGAACATGGCTGCTGCTATGCAAGCCACTGCTGAGGCTCTTGGTCAACAGATGAACAACCATGGCAACGACGGAGGTGGAGTTCAGGGCCCGATGACACTGGCGAACTTTTTGAAGGTTAATCCCCCGAAGTTCAAGGGAAGTACTAGCCCGACTGAGGCCGATACATGGTTTCAGGCTATGGAACGAGCACTGCAAGCGCAGGTGGTACCTGAAGGGCAGCGTGTGGAGTTTGCTACCTATTTGCTCACTGGTGAAGCGTCGCATTGGTGGCAGGGTATCCGACGCCTCCTGCAACAGGGTGACGATTATATCACCTGGGATGTCTTCCAAGAGGAGTTCTATAAGAAGTACTTTCCGAATTCGGCCAGGACAGCCAAGGAGCTTGAATTGTTGCAGCTGAAGTAGGGTACTATGTCCGTATCTGAGTACACTGACAAGTTTGAGGAGCTGTTCAGATTCTCTCGTATGTGTCAAGGGACTCCGGTGGAATATGAGGAATGAAAGTGTGTTAAGTACGAAGAAGGACTCCGGAGCGATATTTTCAGTTCAGTGGGACCAATGGAGATCAAGACTTTCTCCGAGTTGGTGAACAAGTGTAGGGTTGCTGAAGAGTGTGTGAAGAGGGCAGCCGCTGAGAAAGGAAGTCACAAAGAATCATTCCCACAGAACCGAGGGAAGAGCTTTGCACCTAGAGGTCCGCCTTTTAAGAGGGGAGGTTCTTTTAGGAGGCCCAACAACAACAACTCCCAAGGGAAAAGGTTTGGGAAACAGCCTCAGAATGATCAAGCTTGTACTAGGTGTGGAAGTCACCATCCGGGAGCACCATGCAAGGCCGGATGGGGTTTGTGCTACAATTGTGGAAAGGCGGGGCATAAAGCCGCAAGTTGTCCGGAGAAGCAAAAGCAAGGTGCTGGGAAAGCACAACAGACTGGTCGGGTGTTCACCACCTCAGCTGTGGGTGTAGAGGGATCTGAGACACTCATTCAAGGTAACTGTGAAATGGTTGGTCAAACTTTAAATGCTTTATTTGATTCGGGAGCATCGCATTCATTCATTGCATCTGAGAAAGCCCATGAGTTAGGATTGAAGATCGTAACCTTAGGTTATGACTTAAAAGTGTATAATGCTACCCATGAAGCCATGGTAACTAGGCTAGGATGCCCGAAAGTTTCGTTTAGATTCAAGCAGCGTGATTTTGTCCATAATTTAATCTGTTTACCGATGATCGGTCTTGATCTTATCTTGGGATTGGACTGGTTATCCGAGAACCATGTCCTGCTTGATTGTTCTACAAAGTCGGTGTACTTTATCCCGGAAGATACAGAAGGGCCGGTCGTGGTGAATAATTATTACTTGAATTCGATGATGGTGAACTGTTCTGGAATCGAATGTCAGGGTATCCTGTTGTTAACCGCGGGTGTTTCGGGTGATGATCAAAGGTTGGATCAGATTCCGGTAGTGTGTGAGTTTTCGGAAGTGTTTCCCAATGATATTGAGGAATTTTCACCTAACCGAGAGGTCGAGTTTGCTATTGAATTAGTGCCTGGGGCGGGACCAATCTCAAGTGCTCCTTATAGAATGTCACCGTTAGAGATGGCCGAGCTAAAGTCTCAGTTAGAGGAATTATTGGGTAAGAACTTTATCCGACCAAGTGTTTCCCCGTGGGGTGCTCCAGTGTTACTGGTAAAGAAGAAAGATGGAAGTATGTGACTCTGTGTGGATTACAGGCAGCTGAACAAGGTCACCATAAAGAATAAGTACCCATTGCCGAGGATTGATGATCTCATGGATCAGTTACAAGGAGCTGGGGTTTTCTCCAAGATCGATTTGCGATCCGGTTATCACCAGATAAGGGTGAGGGGTGAGGATATCCCTAAGACCGCTTTTAGGACTCGTTATGGTCATTACGAGTACACTGTAATGTCCTTTGGGTTGACGAACGCTCCTGCGGTATTCATGGATTACATGAATAGAATGTTCCGTCTGTTTCTGGATAAATTCGTTGTTGTCTTCATTGACGACATACTAATTTACTCCAAGACTGAAGAAGAGCATGCGGAACACTTGAGGACCGTGTTGCAGATTCTAAAGGAGAAGAAACTCTACGCGAAACTGTCTAAGTGTGAGTTCTGGAAGAGTGAGGTAAAATTTTTGGGTCACGTGGTGAGTAAGAAGGGAATAGCCGTAGATCAAACTAAGGTGGAAGCTGTGATGGATTGGAGGCAACCAACCACAGTAACTGAGATAAGGAGTTTTCTGGGTTTAACTGGCTATTACCGAAGGTTCATCAAAGGCTTTTCGCAATTAGCCTTGTCGTTGACAAATTTAACTCGCAAAGACACTCCGTTTGTTTGGACTCCTGAGTGCGAGGAGAGCTTTCAGGCATTGAAGAAAAAGTTGACCACTGCACCTGTGTTGGTGTTACCTGAGCCGAACGAACCATTCGAGGTGTACTGTGATGCCTCGCTAAAGGGTCTAGGATGCGTGCTGATGCAGCATCATAATGTGGTGGCGTATGCCTCACGATAGTTGAGACCTCACGAAGTTAGTTACCCTACGCACGATTTGGAACTCGCTGCGGTTGTGTTTTCCTTGAAGGTGTGGAGGCATTATCTCTATGGGGTTAAGTTCCAAGTCTTCTCCGATCACAAGAGCTTGAAATATCTCTTTGATCAGAAAGAGCTTAATATGAGGCAAAGGAGGTGGATAGAATTATTGAAAGACTACGACTTTGAGTTGAATTACCATCCGGAAAAGGCAAATGTAGTGGCGGATGCGTTAGGTCGGAAGTCGTTATATGCGGCTTGGATGATGCTTCAAGAGGAGAAGTTGCTCAAGGGATTCGAGAGTCTAAAAATTGGTGTTCAAGAAGTATCCGGAACCTTGTGTTTGACCCGATTAGAAATCTCGAGTGACTTTAAGTCCAAACTCCTAAAGGCTCATGAAAATGATGAAGCGTTATGGAAGGTGTTACCGGCTATCGAGCAAGGAAAACAGTGGAGAGTGTCGGAAGAAAAAGATGGGTTATGGAAATTCAAGGGTAGGATCATTGTGCCGGATGTTAGTACTTTGAGGCAAGATATCTTAAAGGAGGCACATAAAAGCGGATTCTCCATTCACCCGGGAAGTACTAAGATGTACCATGATTTAAAGGCGATGTTTTGGTGGCCGGGTATGAAGAATGATGTGGCGGAATATGTTTCAAAGTGCTTAACTTGCCGAAAGGTAAAGATTGAACATCAAAGACCTTCTGGGATGTTGCAACCTTTAGAGGTTCCGCAATGGAAGTGGGAAAGTATTGCAATGGACTTTGTGTCGGGATTGCCAAGGACTAGGACTGATTTTGATGATATCTGGGTGATTGTGGACCGACTAACGAAGTCAGCTCACTTCTTGCCCATTCGGATGACTTACACCCTTGAGGAACTAGCACGGTTGTACATAAAGGAGATTGTGAGACTTCATGGCGTACCGGCTACTATAATCTCTGATAGAGATCCTCGCTTCACTTCGAGGTTTTGGGGTGCATTTCAGAAAGCTTTCGGAACCCGACTAAGCTTGAGTACAGCTTACCATCCTCAAACAGATGGTCAATCCGAGAGGACGATCCAAACACTAGAGGATATGTTAAGAGCTTGTGTTTTGGACCAACCGGCGAGTTGGGATCGGTATATGCCGTTAGTGGAATTTGCATACAATAATAGTTACCATGCGAGCATCGGAATGGCTCCGTATGAGGCTTTGTATGAGAGAAAATGTCAATCTCTGCTATGTTGGTATGAAGCTGGAGAGAAAGGCTTGTTGGGGCCGGAAATGATAGCTGAGACCACTGAACAAGTCAAGAAAATCTGAGATAGGATGCTTACGGCGCAGAGTCGCCAAAAAGAGTTACGCCGATCAGAGGCGGAAGCCCTTGAAAAGAGTTGAAAGTGGCTTGTTTTGAAAATGGCACTTTGTGGTTTTGTATGAAAATATGGTTTTTGGGCATACTTTGACGGGATATAACCTGGATTACGGATCTCTGATTTGTGCCAAATCTGTTTAGAAATGAAATTGGATCCGGGATGTCCATGCCGTTCGAAGAACGGGTGAAAAATGATTTAAAATGAGAGAGTTATGACCGTCGGAAGATTGGGGGTTGAATCTGTGAATTCTGCAGCTTTTAACTTAGAAATTTTTAGCAGAATAACCCTCAGCGCGTAGGCGCACTTGGCGCGTGCGCGCCATTCTTCCAGGAAGCACCATCCACGCGTGCGCGTGGTGTGCGCGGGCATGTCGATGCGCTACGCCATATGCCCAGCTATTTTCCAGAGAGTTGTGCAAGAATTGTGCCAGTTTTGTGCCTGGGCGCAAGAGCACCCACGCGTACGCGTGGCTGACGCTTGCGCGCCGTTTGGATATTTTTCAACCCGCGCGTTCGCGCGTATGACGCTTGCGCGTCGATGAGTTTTTGGCCATCCGCGCGTGCGCGTGGAGTGCGCGTACGCGTGGCCCTGTGTTCATCCCAAAGTTGATTTTTGAGTTTTAAAAGCCAAATTTCATACTTCTAAGCCTCCGATCTCACCACTTATATCTTAAATCATTATGATATGCCTAGCATGAGGAAAAAGGGCTAGTGAATGTGGTAACTTGCGAGTGAAGCAAGGGAAAAGTGAATGATCAATGAGGATCAAAGATGATTATGTGAGATGCGGAGAATGGCGGTGGAAGTGCTTGTTGTGCCATGGGCCGAAGGGCCGTAATTGTTAATGAATTGGCTGGTTATGGATTTAACCGTGAGCCGGATGGCTAGATTATTGCCGTGTTACGGCGGAGCCATGATTATGGCCAAGTATAAATGCATATATGCTGTTGAATGAATTGTGAATGTTTGCACTTCCACCATCGGAGATGAGGGTTTCCCTGGGTAGTAGCAGTGTCTAGCCACCACGTGCTCCAGGTTGAGACTCGAAGCTCTGTTGACCCTATGTCGTAAGTGTGGCCGGGCACTGTGAAAGTCCCGGATGAGCTCGCCCCCGTAAATATTCACCAGTGAGGGTGATGGATATGGATCATGATTATGATCAAGTTTATGACGAGTATAACTCGAGTTGGGGATGCGCGACAGAAGGACAGTCCAATGGTTAGCTACCAGGACTTGTCGGGTTGGCTCTATAACCGACAGATGATATCATCAGCCACTAGAGACAAGCATTCATCATATGCATACTATGTGAATTGTTTGAGATTGCCTATTTGACTGCATATTACTTGCTATTTGTCTAAATGCCTTAATTGTTCTTATTTGTATATCTCTTGTCTGATATAACTGTGTTTGCTATATTATACTCCTGTTGGTGGTTGGGAGGTCTGAAGGAATTGGAAAGGGAAGTATTAGTTAGATTGAAGAATCTTTAGTCAGTTGCCACTTATGGTTTTAGCTTGTTTATAAGCTTTGATATTATCTGGAGGAAGTTCTAGGATTGCCTTCGGCTTTCCTCTATTATTATGTATTATATATGTGGAAGCTGTTACCATGCTGGGGACCTCTGGTTCTCACCCATGTGGATTTTGTGGTTTTCAGATGCAGGACGCGAGGCTTCTTGTTGAGGCATGCTGGAGACTTCTGGATTAGCGAAGATCCTTGTTCTCGGGACTCTGTTTTGGTTTATATGTCTTGTTTATACACTTTTATCTCCATTAAATAATACAAACTATGATGACTCCTCTTATAGGAGGTTTTGGAGAATAGGTTTCTCTGTATTTGTGTCCCTTTAGGTTTTCCTTGGGGTTTTCCTTATTTTATTATATGTATATATTGCTATGCTCGGACCGGTTATCTTCGCAGCCGGATTTTGAGTCTTGATATTCCTGTTTTTGACACTCCTTTGTACATATATGATCTCGCGTTAGCTTATCCCTGTTCGTTACGTTATCGATCGGAGTGTTGCACGTTCGAGTTACGGTTTTTGTTTACCCCTTTTTCTATAAAGGCTCCTAGTTATAATCAATCATTCATACTACTATACGAACTAAATTTTGGTTTTAGAGGTCATAATACATTGCCATCTCTGAATTATGACTTAAGCATAAGACTCTGTATGGTAGGGTCTTATAAGGGTGTGGATACCTCTCCCTAACATGACGCGTTTTGACGAGTGAGTGTGGGGGGCTTAGGCTATCATCCCTATCATCAAAGACAAAACCGTGAGGCCTTGTGTGCCAAAGCGGACAATATCATGCTAGCGGGTGATCTGGGCTGTTACAGATGGTATCAGAGCCAGAACCCAGATCGATGTGCCAGCGAGGGCGCTGGGCTCCCTTAGGGGGTGGATTGTAAGGCCCACATCGGTTGGAGAGGGGAACGAAGCATGCCTTATAAGGGTGTGGATACCTCTCCCTAACATGACGCGTTTTGACAAGTGAGTGTGGGGGGCGTAGGCTATCATCCCTATCGTCAAAGACAAAACCGTGAGGCCTTGTGTGCCAAAGCGGACAATATCATGCTAGCGGGTGATCTGGGCTGTTACACCTCTGCTCCTTTCCACCTATCATCAACCAAACAAATGCATCAAAGCCTTGGCATAATCATCAGATTTTGCATCTTTCATAACATCAACTAAATCTTGCAAAAATCTCATGAAAATGCATAAAATTAACAATGTTTGATTGAATCAAGACAAGTATGAATTTCTCATCCAAACACTTACTTATTGCCTAAAAATGCATGAAAACTAAGTCAAAACTAATGAAAAAGGCTTGTGAAACTAACCTAAGATGACTTGTCATCAACCACCAATACACTTTTTTTATCACACTCATGCACTCTTTTTTTTTCTCTCTCGGTTGCTTAGCCCTTCAGCACACTCAGTATGCATTAATGGAAGGGAAGAAAAATGAATTTATAATGGATTTAGGGCTCTCGCTGGTTACCTGGGTGGGGGTTGTTCCCTGCATGCAGACAGGTCTGCAACACCCCCGCCCAGTGCTGCTACTGCAACATTGAAACCCTACAACCACTTCACGAGTTTCACAGCACCACGTTCCTGGCGTGTTGGCAGGGGTTTGCCACCCATCCCTAGTCGTCACATCACCACGATCCCTGCGTGTTGACGGGGTGCTAACACACTCTTGACCGGTTCGGACACCATGCTCCTGGCGTGTTGACTCCAATCTACATTTCGGCAAAATACTTTCTTCATCAATATTCAGCCAATACGTCAAAAAGAGTTCCATAAAAAAAAATAATTTCTATTAATATGTTTCTAGATAATTATTTTGATGAAAGGTTGAAAACTTTACTTGATGTCAAATTTAGGCGCCAAATGCGAGGTTGATATAGCATTATTCAAAACTAGAAAATAAGAAATCTACCAAAAGTTATGGTAGGAGGCTGTTTTTTTCCCCTCGTGTAATAGAAGAAGAGAAGCTGCCAATAATTCACATTGTACACGAATAGCTTGCTAAAAAATTAATAAAAGAAAAAGAAAAAGAAAAAAGAAGAAAAAGAATGCCCCTGATCTTGAGTCTTGAAGAAGGAGAATCAATGCCTTTTTCGAGTGGTCCTACTGATTTTGGCTGCTCTTGTTAGAACGAAATTTCTTGCGAAGTTCTTTGAGGCCCCTTTAGATTCTGCTTTTCCAGTCCATTTAATTTCACTATGTACGCAATGCCCGTATCCCACCTAAAATAATAATGATAATAATAACAATAAATAAATAATAAAAATAACGTTAATATATAGGAGATTTTAATTATTTCTTCACTGCCACTTGATAACTCGAATATCGAATTACATGTTTTCAAAATTTAAAAGGTTTAAATGCACACGAGCCAATGTTACAGGATTAATTGCATTCTTTTTTCCAAAAAGAACACATTAATATTATGTTAATAATGCAATGCATGTTCGTTGTTAGGTTCTCAATTATAGATATGAACAAATTATACATTATAGTAAGGCACTGACCATTGTTATATCGACATAACGAATTAAATTCCCTATATATATATATATAATGGTACATGATTGGTCCTGTATCCATATCTTGTATTCTCTACTGAAAGACTCTCTCAGTCACCATGTCTGTCTCCCCAAAACACTCAGCTTGTACTCTTCTTGACTTGCACTGCAATGAAGCAACAAGCGATGTGGTGTACTTGGATTCCAACATTCACAGCAACTATGAATTCGACGATGCTGGTTCGAACAATGCTCTTCTATGGAGCGACTCTGGTAGTGTCGATGAAGAAGACCGTCTCTTAAGCTTGTTAGACTCTGAACTTGATCAAGTTCAGGAAAGAACAAGGTCTCTAATACAACTTCGCAAGACTAAGTGGCTGCGCAATGCGCGAGAAGAAGCCATAAATTGGATCCTAAAGGTGCATGCATTCTTTGCTAATTTCTAGTTACTAAGTACAAACTAACCCCGGCCGGGTTTGTGAGTTTCATTTAAGAGAACACACAGAAGGGAAGGAGTTCGAAGATCCCTTCTCTGTATTCGTTTTCAAAATGAAACTTACGCGCGCGCCTCGAGTCTAGTAATTGTAACAATGTTTATCACTATATTATGCAGGTATGTGCATACTACAGTTTTAGACCTGAGACGGCATATCTTTCTGCAATTTATCTTGATCGTTTCCTTTTGTCGCACACATTGAAGGTATCACGGCGTTAATTATGTCGAAAATCAATACATTATGATTATTACATGATGTCAATTTTGATTCAAATTTGTGCAGCAAGATAAAACATGGCCTCTGCAGCTGCTATCAGTTGCATGCCTTTCGCTCGCAGCGAAAATGGAAGAAACCAAGGTGCCTCTGCTATTGGACCTACAAATGGTTGAGCCAAGGTTCTTGTTTAGGCCGAAAACAGTTCAGAGGATGGAGCTTCTGGTTATGGCAACTCTCAAGTGGCAACTCCGAGTTATAACAAAGCCTTTCGATTTTGCTCATCTTTTCATTCTTAGACTTTCTTGTTCTTCAGCTTCCACATTAGGAGATTTAAATTATCTTGCTTCTCGTGTGTCTGATGTTATCTTTAAAACATGTTTAGGTATCATGACTAATCTCCTTACTGTTATCTAAGTTCACTTCCATTAATATCTTAATCATTGCTTGGTGCTAATAACTTCAGTGAATAACTACACAGTTATGGATTTCTTGGAGTTTTCACCTTCCACAATAGCAGCAGCGGCTCTGTTATATGTAACAGATCAATATGTTGATGACCTTAAACTACATGGCTTCCACAAGAATATAAGAATTGTAAGTGTTAAGTAACATGTTATGTCGTGGATTTCACTAAATAAAGATGTTTAAATAAAAGAGAGTTACAGTCTCTCTATTTCTCTATACATTCTTACTCTGTATCAGAATCTTCACCTTTTATGAAAGGAATATAAAATATTAGACATATACATTGTTTAACAAGATTACAAAATGAGTAAAGTAATCTATTTTGGGGGACAAAATTTAACCCTTTTTTTCCTTCTTTTAAATGTCTGTAATTTCTTTTATAAAATACTTATCAATCAAACAATTAAAGAGATTACTGTTGTATATTCTTAATCTTTCTGTGTTTTTTATTGAATATAGGATATGGTGCAGAAATGTCACAACCTTATGAAGCAGACAATTCAGAGATCGGAATATATTTTGCCAAAGACTACTCTTCAGTTAATGCCCCCAAGTCCAACTTGTGTGCTTGATCTTGCAGATATGCAAGATAATCATAGTGCTACTCACAAATGAAGATTTAGAGGAGTCACTATAGCCAAGGAAATTTTGAACATGGCTTTCAAATTGTTCATTATTGCTTATTGATTGGTGTGAGAGTGTGTGTATCTTCAATAAGGCTCATCATGAAATTAAAAGTTCTGAACCAATGAAAAAAAAATGGAATGGATGTTGTCGCTCCTATTTTGATAATGTCACTCTTTTTATTACACATTTATACAAATATATAATGCAAAATAAAATGTGAGTGACATTATAAAAATGGAAGTGATGTTGTTATTCTTAAAAAATGTGTTAGATAATTCTATGATGTTGAATTATTTTTTGTGAAATAAATAACAAGGTGTGCTTTTTTTCTGTGTGAATTCTAATACGACTTCTCACTCAATAATTCTGTAAAATTTTTGCATAGATTTTTTTTGTCTTATTCTAAATATTTTTAAGGTTTAACACAAAAATCAAATTTTAAATTTTGTGATCATAAAATTTTTTATAAGATATTTTAATGTAATTTTATAAGATGTTACAATACTATTTCTTTCAAAAGATTAATACGATAAAAGAAGACTAGCTAGTATCTCTAACGCTATCACAGAAAGTAGTGAGTTTCCTCTAGTGCTATAGTTAGCTCGGTAGGTGGAATATTGCATGGTTAACTCACTGATTAAGTGTTCGTTGCTTTAACCATGTCGGATCAGGTTAATAAAGTTTTGGGAAAAAGACAAATAGGTCCCTGACTTTTCAAACTTTTGACAAATACATCCCTGACAAAATTTAAATACAAAAAAGTCCCTGACTTTAACAAACGGAGGACAATTTAGTCCTTCCGTCTATTTGCCTCTCATACACCAAACGGAACTTGCTGACGTGGCTGAAACGGTGTCCAGGTGTCCGTTACGGTGCCACGCTGGAAGGGAAATAAAGTTCGAAGGACAAATAAGTCCTTGACGTCATTTTACAAATAAAGTTCGAAGGACAAATAGGTCCTTGAGAATTTTTTTTCAAAATTAATAAATTCCTTTCCTAAATTCTCTTATCTACCTCTCTCCATTTTTATATTTCTCTCTACTATTTTTACTCTATATATAATTATATTTTATATTAGTAATTTGACAAATCAAAATATGTCATTCGCTATTTTTTTACAATTAAAATATTTTAAATGTAAAAGTATACACATTAAATTATTTTAAATTTTAGATAACGAATGTTAAAATTAATTATTAATAAAAAATTAGACTTTTTCATATAAAAATAATAACTAAAAATCTTATTATTTAATTTTTTTATCTGCAGAAATTTTTGTCAACTTACGACTTTTTTGTAAAAGTAGTTTGATTTTATAAATCTTTTGTGTCATGCATAATTTATACTGTTAGAACAAAGTGAACTATAATTTAAAAAAAAAATTATTCTCATAATATTATTATGGATAAAAATACTAGTTCTAATATAATACACAAATGCTCTAATGCTAACTTAATACATGAATGATGCACAAATAAACTAATGCTAACTTGATGCATAAATGAACTGATGCTAACTAATGCCACTGGTATGATGAAAACTGAACTAATACAATTTAACAAATTCTAATATAATACACAAATGCACTAAAACTGAACTAATGCAATTTAAGAAAAAAAGTAGAAATAGAACAAGCCCAAATTCTGTAATTTTAATACAAATAATTTAAATTGCAGAATACAACAAGTTAACTAGATTTTAAAATACAAGCAGTTCATTCAATCTATAACATAAATATTTTTTTTACATTATAATATAGATCTAATTTGAATATTATTTGATTAAAGTCTATTAATGTTGTAAATGTAAATATTAAGGAAACTTTGCGCAGAGTTCCATTACCATTAATGGGTGGCTCCGCGATTTCTTATGGACGCAAGCCTCCCACGTAATTCAGTCTTATGATTTTTTTTCAGTTAAAATAGTGAATGGAATTACAACTATTTCAACTATTTAATCAATTACTTCTTGGAAATGCTAAAAGTATTATTCAATTTTTTTATATGATACCGGGATTGAAATTAAGAATATCAGCCCAGGTGTTAATTACACGACCTTGACTATATTCTACAGATCGGTTGAAATTGAAACCATTTAAATTGAAAGTCATAGTGCTAATCCATTTTTGGATAGACGCCCATATAAAATAAATAATCAATTCGACCTATACGAAATAATTTTTTTTTATAAAAAAACCAACTTTTAGCCTACATAAACTAAATTCCCATAATAAAAGCATAATAGAAGTACAATGAAAAAAAAATTCTCAAGGACCTATTTGTACTTCGAACTTTATTTGTAAAATGACGTCAAGGACTTATTTGTCCTTCGAACTTTATTCCCCTTCCAGCGTGGCACCGTAACGGACACCTCAACACCGTTTCAGCCACGTCAGCCAGTTCCGTTTGGTGTATGAGAGGCAAATAGACGGAAGGACTAAATTGTCCTCCGTTTGTTAAAGTCAGGGACTTTTTTGTATTTAAATTTTGTCAGGGATGTATTTGTCAAAAGTTTAAAAAGTCAGGGACCTATTTGTCTTTTTCCCTAAAGTTTTTGGTAATAGGACCCAAATACCTACGGTTCAACAGAATTAGGATTTAATTATTGTGTTGATCTTTATAGTTTTATTAATTTTGTAATTAAATTTTTATATTTTTTAATAAACCTTTTTTATATTATTTTTAATTTTTTAATTAAGTTATTTTTGTGTCAAAAATAATAATATTAAAAAGTATTTCTTTCAAAAAATATAGTCAAATATTTAATTAAATTCTTAATTTTGATTTTTTTTATAAAAAAATATTTTTATTAATTCTAAAATTTTTTACGTTGATAAGGATCTAACTGTAAAATTAAAATTAATATAGTAATAGAAATCTAAAAAAACATATAGAAACTTAATTACAAATTTAATAAAATTATAGAGGCCAATAAAATAATTAAATAAATCTATTAGTTATTACGGTGAAAGAAGACAATGATATTTGTAAATTAAATAAAATTGGTATCTATTCAAAAACTAGCTCTACTACCACACACCAAATCAATTACTTTTAAAATTGTTTTCTAGTATTAATTAGAGTAAAATATTTCTTTTATAAATGTCAAACATTTGGTATAAATATCAATATATCTTTCAGAAAAAAATATAATCGTTTAATAAATATGAAAATTTTGCTTTGTGTATCTGTGTGTGTTGTTTCTTACGTTTTTTTTAACAAATTAATTCACTACTAGAGTAACTAAACTTCACAAAATAATCATACTTTTTTATGATAGTAAAATTAAATATTTTAATACTATATATATATATATATATATACGCTTATATGATAATTAATTTATGGCCATTTTTTGTCCATAAAACATAATTAATGGTTTCATTATATCCTATTTGTCTTAAAAATTTCAAATACCACTCAATATTATTTCTAACTTTAATCCCATGAAAAAATATTGACAAAGTTGAATGTAAGAAAAAGCGCTAGCTTATTAAGGCCGTTTTGTCCATTGTGATTGTGTCTATATTGTCTCAAGGACGGACCCATGTATATTAGCATGTGGGGTCTTATGCCCCATTCAAATTATAAAATGGAATTGTTCCGAGCCTCGTATACCAGTGGTAAATATATTTGTCTCTTAAAAAAAAAAAAAAAAAAAGAGTCATATCAAACTCCATCTTTATTCTTTAGTGGTTGAAAAAGAGCTTTTAGTATATTGTATGTGTATAGAGTGATGTATGTATTTTATATGACAAAAAAATTATAAGATGGAATTAATACGAGTAAATTATTAAAAATATCTTCTAAAATTTTAAATATTTAGTAAAAATAATTTAAAAAAAATCAAAATAATAAAATATTTTAAAATTTTTAAATATAATAAAATTAATTAAATATTAAATAAATTTAAATACTAATAAAAAAAATTTCAAAATATAAGAATAATAAAAATATTTTAAAAATTAGACAAAAATAACTAACCATAAAATAAATTTGTTTCTATTAATAAAATAGAAAATTCTGTAATGTCTATAATTTTAGTATCAAAATTGTGGAACTTATTTTTTATGATAAATTTTAAATTTTAAAAAATTATTTATTTTTATATTTTTTAATTTAAATATTAACTTTTATCTCTTTTTAGTAAATTAACCAAATATATATAGACACGCTAATATGTATCTAATAAAATAGCTGGAATAACAAATATGCCAATATGACATGACACTTTCGACTTTACCATTTCAACCATTGTCATTAATAGAAAGGAATTTAATGCATATTTGACTAATTTTATCATGATTTCAGATTTTTAGAATCAATAAAATTGGCCCGCAAGACTCATTTAAGAAACTTCAAAAGTTATTTTTTTTATTTTTAAAATATAAAAGTAATAATATTAATATTTGATATAATTTTTAAAATTAAATTATAATTTTTTTAAAAATTATTTAAATACTTATAAAAAAGTAAAAAAAAAAGAATTTTTTTATAATAAAATTTTTTTATTATATTTCTTTTAAAATAAATATTTTTAAAACTAAAAAATTAAATACAAAATAACATATTTATAAGATACTTTTAATATAAGTATTTATTGTTTAAACTATTTATTCAAAAAAGAGTTTAATTAATCTGTTTAAGTAAACAGAGCCTAAGTCATTTATGAAGTAAGGTTTGGTTTGACAAAAATTTTAAAAAAGTATTTGTGTTTTTTAAAAATATAAATTTTTGGGTATATTTAAAATGAATACAATAACTTTGTGTGCATTAGATTGTCATATTTATATAAATTATCATATTTTATTAAATTAAAATAAAAAACTAATATAAAAGAAGAGTATTGATAGACTCTAACAAATATAGAATATCCTAATACATAAATAAATATCTTTTAATATATAATACTTTAAATAACAACATAATTTTTTATTTTTAAATAAATAAATATAAAATATATTAATACAAAAATATAAATATTTTTTATTCATTAAATTAGTTATTATGCAATAAAATTTTTATAATATTAAAAAATTATATTAAAATAAAATTTTAAACTCTAATATAAAAGTATAAAATAATTAAATTTTATTTTATATTACTTGATAAATAATTAGATTATTATCTTCAAAATTTGTTAATTAATTATTTTTGTTAAAAATATTATTATATAATCTAATTTTTTTTTCAAAATATTTGGAAAATTTAATTTTTCGACTTTATTTAATACCTATAATGTAGGTTTCACATAGCAAGTTCATTTTTATAAATTTGTCTTATTTGTTGACTTTTACTATATATTAATTACCGTTAGAAAAAAAAACCCTTTATGCATAAATAATGCTATAGCGTGACAGCTAATGCAACTATAAAAATTGATATTTGTATTGAAAAAGGTTTCGGGACCCAATTAACACTGTTTCAGTAAATAAATTAAATAACAATAATTAAACACTAAAAAATATTTAAAATCAAAAATAATAAAAATATCCAATATTCAAGTTAAAAAATTTGAAATAAAATAAAATAAAATCAATTTAAGGTATAGAAATTAAGATTTAAAATTTATAATTTAGAATAAAAAATTTAGGGTTAGAATTTTGTATTTAGAGTTTGAAGTTAGAATTTAAAATTTAAAATTTAGAAATTAGGATTGTCAAAACAATGGATGGTCGGTGTGGACAGCTAATATTAATTGGTGATTGGTTGAAATTGTAGTATTGGAAGAAAGAAAAAGAAGTGCAAAAGAACAAAAGAGTACTTTTTAAAAAAATTTTAAATATTTAAATTTCACAAATATTTTGATAAAACGTTAGATTATATAATAATATTTTTAACAAAAATAGTTAGTTAATAAATTTTGAATATAATAATTTAATTATTTTTTGAGTAATATAAAATAAAATTTAATTATTTTATATTTTTATGTTGTAATTTAAAATATTATTTTAATATAATTTTTTTAATATTATAAAAAATTTATTACATAATAATTAACCTTAATGAATAAAAAATACTTATATTTTTTGTGTTTTATATTTATTTATTTAAAAATAAAAGATTTGGCCGTCCAACTGATTTATTCTCCAGAAAAATTAATTAGGTTCCGGTCCCCAAGATCGCTAGATATATGTCATATAAGTCCTCAAGTAAGGTTGAGTCGGTTAACACTACACTGTCTCTCCTACGTGGAGATTATAGGTGTGACGTGTCAAGAAAAGCAACATGTGTCGTGCTTAGGACACACTAGTCCCTTGGCACATGGCTAAAACAACGTCATTTTGGACAACACAAAACGACGCCATTTTGAGGGGACAGATTCATTCCCCGCATTTGTTCTTGATTTTTAAAATATCGATGTTTTAAAGTCAAATAGGTCTCCCAAAATTTTTGTTATTATAAGTTAAAAGATCTTTGAATTTATAGTATATATGTCAAATTGGTCCCTTGAATTAAGCAACTAGAATCAGAATTAGAATAAAATTACTCAAAATATATAGTATGCAGTCCCAAGCACATAAAATGATACATCTCAAGTACAATGATAATCAATCATTAGAATTCGTTCGTATTCTCATTTGACATCTTGTTCTTTTGCAGAGCTCTGATCTCTTTATCTCTCATACGAATACATTGTCTTGTAGTCATGGTAATCCAAATCTAAAAAAAGTTTTTTCAAGTTAAAAAAACATATCAAGTCAATGTCCTTTGAAAAATTTTTATTGATTTTTTCATCGATGTACACAAGTATCTCTTTATTGTCTCTAACAAAACTTTTACCAAGGTAAAATATAGTTACTACGTTTTCACTCAACTAAATACCAAAAAATAAAATCTTGCCACAATTTACCCAAGCAACCAACACAATACAATATTACAACAGAATAAAAATTTCAAACACCTACATTATTTTTGTTATTATCAAATACCTATTCATAACAACTTCACAACTCTCACTTAAGCTACACCTAAAACATACAGTTTATGATCTACTCTAAACATCACATGTATATTCATCTTACTTCACTTTTCAATGCTAATTTAATCCAGCAAAAACTAACTTAACTTATCTCAAACAATGGCGATATGTACGACACATTACTATCAAGCAGTCCCTGTATACACTATCAAAATATCATTACGGACTTTGGCTAAACATTAATGGAGGATGAAGAATAAAAAGGTTAGCTCGTAAAACCTAGGTGAGGGTTTGGGCAACCAACACAATACAACATCACAACAGAATAAAAATTTCAAATACCTACATTATTTTTGTTATTATCAAATACCTATTCATAACCACTTCACAACTCTCACTTAAGCTACACCTAAAATATACTGTTTATGATCTACTCTAAACATCACATGTATGTTCATCTTACTTCATTTTTCAATGCTAATTTAATCCAGCAAAAACTAACTTAACTTATCTCAAACAATGGCGATATGCACGACACACTACTATCAAGAAGTCCCTGTATACACTATCAAAATATCATTACGAACTTGGGTAAACATTAATGGAGGATGAAGAATAAAAAGGTTAGCTCGTAAAACTTAGGTGAGGGTTTGGGTACTTGTAATTTTACAAAAAAAAAAAAAAAGGGAGGATGAATTTTTTTTATATAAGGTATCCATTTAAATTCAAGGACCTTTTTGACTTATAACAAAAATTTTAGGGGTCTTATTTGACTTTAGAATATCAATGTTTTGAGAATCAGAAAACAAAAGGTGGGGATGAATCTGTCCCCTCAAAACGGTATCATTTGGTGTTGTTTCAAAACAACGTTTTAGCCACGTGTCCAGGGACTAATGTGTCCTGAGCGTAACACGTGTTACTTTACCTGACATGTTACACCTATAACCTCCACATAAGAGAGAGAGTGTCGTGTTAACCAGCTCAACCTAATTTAAGGATCTATATGGCATATATCTAGCAATCTTGGAGATCGGAAACCTAGTTAATTTTTCTAGGGAACAAATATGTTGGACGACCAAATCTTTGGGAATCTATTTGGAGTATTACTCTTTAAAAATTAAATATTATGTTGTCATTTAAAGTATTGTATATTGAAAGATATTTATTTATATAGTAGGATATTCTGTATTTATTAGAGTTCATCAATGCTCTTCTTTTATATTAATGTTTGATTTTCAATTAATGAAATTTGATGGTTTATATAAATGTGGCACATATAATGCACACAAAGTTATTGTACTCGTTTTAGATATACCCTAAATTTTTTATTTTGTATTTGGTAAATAGAAAAGATAATGTACTTATGTTTACAACTTTAAAAATATAGGAGTACTTTAAAAGCATCTAAGTTAAAGTTTTTCAAAGATAACTCATATTTATCAAAATTAAAAATTCGAAAATATTATACATTAATTTATTTTTAAATTTAAGTTTTTTATTAGTGTTTATTATAATATTTTTAAATTTTAAAAATTATTTTATTAAACACATTTATTGTTATTTGTGCTATATTAAAAGTTATTTTTAATTTAATTTACTAAACATAGATGCTGTAATTTTAAAAAATTATCTTTAGAAGTCATTGTTGGAGTTTTTTTTATTCATGATTTAATAAATTTCTGTATTTTTTAATAAAAATTTTTATGCTAAGAAAACGTAAAATAAAAAACAAAAACATATTTTTTCATCTTATACTAATTTAATTAGATTTAATTACAAAAACACTCGAATATGCAATATCACTGAAATATTTGTCTTTTTTAAAAATCATTTTTGTTTCGCGTCTAAAGTTTTGGGGTACATTTTGCATGTTTGATTCTATTAATAATAAATAGACAAACAAGTAGCACATATTTCATTATTTCCGTCATTGCTTGTCATAGTGTGTTGTACTATTGATAACAGTATCTAAGACAGGAGCGCACCGAATGGGAAGGAGAGGGGGTTGAAATTAGGCACATGATAGAGGACAAAAGAGCCTAGTCTAGGTAAAAGACACTTCTCTCGATTCATAAAATGTTTGTAGTTTGTACACAAACTGCAATGCGACAACGACCAAGGTTTGCCTGGTTGTGGATAACGCTCATAGATAATGATGAAAAATTCGAAGGAGGAAGTTTCTGGTGCCATGGTGGCAGTGCTTGCAACTCTTGACTTCTTTGGCAAATGGCAATCATGATTCACCAACAAGCCTGTAGGGACGACAGTTTTCCTGTCTTTTTAACACCTTGTTTTTAACTTTTATGACACATTTAAGCACTGTAGACACATTTAAATTTTTTTTTTTTAGTAAACATCAACTCATTTTTTAAATTCTAAACTTAAATTTTATATTTTAAATTCTTATCATACATATTAAATTCTGAAAAAATAAAAATTAAAAAATAATTTTACAATAAAAAATTAATTAGTATTAATAATTAAAAATTAATTTTCTGTATGTTTATATAAGAAAAATTATATCTCAAACCTTTATTCTAAGATATTATTATTTTATGTGGATTTCATTATGTTTTATATGAGTGATAAAAAATGATATTTCTTCCGTTTTAAAATAAATATCGTTTTTATTTTTTGAGTTAAAAAAATGAATTAAAAATAAATTTTGTTATCCTTTGCAAACTTAAAGATACTAATTTAATTTTTTATGATTTCCGGTGTATTGCAAGGAAAGTCATCTTTTAAATTCTAAAGCAAAAAAAAAAAAAAATAGAAATATCTGTTCCATTTTCGATTTGAACCTAATTCAGTTATGTATATTTAGATCCTGAAAAGCATATTAACTTGATTTAGTGTTACATGGTGTGAAGCACCTGAATTTCAATACTATGATGTATCACAAATGGATGATGAAATCGGTACACGTGTTAAACGATTGTGAAAAGGTGTAAGAAGAGGAGGAGTAGAGATAGTAGAATTAGGCTGAGAAGCTGTTAAAGAAGGTACAGTACTAATAAAAGTGCTCATTCTTGATGATTGAGCTTGTGAGGGGTGAAAGTATCTCTTGGTTAAATACATGAAAACAATGTAAGTTATGTGGCCAATTCGACCACATAGCTAGTTGACATTGCGGTCTGGGAAATGCATAGAATAATCGTCCACTTCTCAAAAAACATCTTCCACCTCTTCTGCGTGCACCTAATCCACGATTGAAGTTGAAATTGTTGGATAAGAACTCTAAGTTAAGTTTGCTTGGGAAATGAATTTTTTATAATTGTTAAAAAAAAATTAAAAAAATAAAATAAAATTTTTTATTTTTTATTATTTTTTATTTTTTATTTTTTTTGTTTTATTTATAAAATTAATAATAAAAAATCACATTTTATTCTTTCAATTATTAAAAAAAAAAATTGAGACGCCGTTTGCTTGAACCATGACAATTTTTGGTTTTCGAAGACGCTCGAGCATGTCATCATGAAACAAAAGAAGAGTCTCAATCTCACAAATATTGTATAATTTGTGAGGTAATAAAATAATGTATAAATAGAAAAATACTATTATCAGTATTTATTAATATTATTATACTACTATAAAGATAATATATTAATATTATATTAGTAGTATACGAAGAGAAAAAATAAAAAAGTATTTTATTATATAAAAAAGAGAGAAAGAGAATATTTATTGTTAATAATGCTGTGTGTATTGTCTCGTATCATACTTTCTATTTATATATGTATAGGGTTCATATTTTCAACCTTTATTAAATGTAAATTCTTTCTTGGTAACATGAATACTAAGTCACTTATGATATTAATGGACATCCATATCCTTTGTGTTTATCACAACACTCCTCCTTGGATGACCATTTAGAATTATTGCCTCGTTAAAATTTTACTAAAGAAAAACTCAATGGAAAAAAAATCTTAGTGAAGGAAAAATAGTACAATATCCTTTGTGATGGGGACTAGGGGTGGCAAGCGGGGAAGCCAGTCCCGCCCCGCCCCGCCAGAAGCCCGCCTTTTGGTGGGCTAACCCGCCTCGCCCCGCCTAACGGCAGGCTGGCGGGCCGGCGGGCTAAGCCCGCCAAATATTCTTTTTTTTAACTATTAAATAATATATATAAAGATATAAAAAATCTCTTTTGTTTTTTACTTTTAACTATTATAATTTCTAAAAGTATAAACAAATTATAATTTTCATATTCACAAACATTAAAGTCTTTGTAATTATAAATATCTAATAAACATAATTATAAACCAAGTTTTCATCCAAAACATAATTATAAATATTGTTCCCAAAACAAAATAAACATAATCCAAAACATAATTAACAATATTGACTCTAAAACAAAACAAACATAATCTAAAACACTCAATTTTCATCTTTATTCTCTTGTAAGTTGGGTTGGGAGAAGTTGGGTTTTGATAAAAAAAAATTGTAAAAATACTCTTTGCCAAAAAAATACTAAGCCCAGCGGAGAAGCCCGCCCCGCCCCGCCCAAGCCCGCCAAAACCCGCGGTTTAAGCGGTGCGAGTTAAGCGGGCTTTTGCTATTTGGCGGTCCCAATTTTTCAGTCCGGCCCGCTTTTTTGGCGGGTTACGCGGGCCGACCTGGCGGGTTTAGGCCCGTTTGCCACCCCTAATGGGACTGCCTCATTAAAAACCTTGTCAAGAAAAACCCAATGGGAAAAAAACCTGACCAAAGAAAAAAGAGTACAGTCTCCCCCTCTTGTCGACATCATTTAATGTCTCGAAATTGGCGCATCCCAATCTCATGTACCAATCTTTCAAAGGAAGATTTTGGGAGTGACTTTGTGAATAAATCTGCTAGATTATCACTTGAGCGGATCTGTTGGATATCAATTGTCCCTTAATTTTGAAGATTATGAGTGACGAAGAATTTGGGAGAAATATGTTTTGTTCTATCACCTTTGATGTATTCGCCTTTAAGTTGAGCAATGCATGCTGTATTATCTTCAAACAGGATAGTTGGAGCTATCTTATGGTCAATCAGTCCACATGATGACAGAATATATTGGATCAAACTTCTAAGGCAAAAACACTCGCGACTAGCTTCATGTATCGCGAGTATTTCAGCATGATTAGAGGAGGTTGCTGCTATCGTCTGTTTCGTCGACCTCCATGATATAGCTGTACCACCATATGTGAACAGATATCCTGTTTGAGATCTCCCTTTATGTGGATCAGACAAGTATCCAGCATCTACATAGCCAACTAGTTGTGACTTGGATCCATATGGATAAAATAATCTCATATCAATCGTTCCATGAAGATATTAAAAGATTTATTTGATTCCACTCCAATGTCTTCTGGTTGGAGAGAAACTATACCTTGCTAGTAAATTCACAGAAAATGATACATCGGGTCGTGTATTATTAGCAAGATACATTAGTGCTCCAATGGCACTAAAATATGGTACTTCAGGACCAAGGATATCTTTATTTTCTTCCTTAGGACAGAATTGATCCTTTTCCACATCCAAAGACCTTACGATCATTGGGGTACTCAATGGGTGTGACTTATCCGTATAAAATCTCTTCAAGATCTTTTCTGTGTATGTCGTTTGATGAATAAAGATCCCATTTTTTGTATGCTCGATCTGTAGGTCGAGACAAAATTTAGTTCTTCCAAGATCTTTCATCTCAAACTCTTCTTTTAGAGTTTTTATAATTGTTTTTTTGGGGTCCCATTTTGGTGCGATTAGGTGGTGCAATGGGAACATATATCGCACACCCAAATATTCTTAAATGGGAAACATTTGGCTGCTGGCCAAAAGCTAATTGCATAGGAGAGAACTGATGGTAACTCATTGGCCTCAAACGAATAAGTGCTACAGCATGTAAAATAGCATGCCCCAAACCGAGGTTGGGAGATTTGTTCTCATAAGTAAGGGTCTAGCAATTAATTGGAGGTATTTAATAAGTGATTCTGCTAACCCATTTTGTGTGTGAACATGAGCTACTGGATGTTCAATACTTATTCTATTAGCCATACAATAAGCATCAAATGCTTGGGAAGTAAATTCACCAGCATTATCAAGACGAATTGCTTTGATTGAATTTTCTGAAAATTGTGCTTTTAATCGAATAATTTGAGCCAGTAATCTCGCAAACGCCAGGTTGTGATAAGACAATAAGTACACATATGACCATCTCGAAGATGCGTCTATTAGGACCATAAAATATCTAAAAGATCCACATGATGGATGAATAGGTCCACATATATCGCCTTGAATCCTTTCTAGGAATTCAGAGGACTCAAATCCAATCTTTACTGGTGATGGTCTTAAAATTAACTTTCCCTGAGAACATGCAGCACAACAAAATTCACTAGATTTAAAAATCTTCTGGTTCTTTAGTGAATGTTCATGGGAGTTTTCAATAATTCTCCGCATCATGGTTGTTTCCGGATGACCCAATCGGTTGTGCCAAGTTATGAATTCATTTGGACTAGTAAACTTCTGGTTTACAATGGTATGTGATTCAATTGCACTAATCTTGGTATAATATAATCCAAATGAAAGTGAGGGTAACTTTTCTAATATAACCTTTTTATTTAAATCATGAGTTGTGATACATAAATACTCATGATTTCCCTCATTCATTGTTTCAATAATGATATCCATTTCGGCGAATATCTTTGAAACTCAACAAGTTCCTCAGAGACTTGGTAGATAATAGTGCATTATTTATTATAAATTTTGTTCCTCTAGGAAACAAAATTATAGCTCTTCCGAAGCCTTCTATCACATTGCCCGAGCCAATAATAGTATTAACATATTCTTCTTTTGGCATAATATGAGTAAAATATATATTACTTTTTAAGAATAGTGTGCGAACTTGCACTATCCGCAAGACATACATCCTCATTATATATCCTTGTCATTTTATTTAAAGACAAATAATAATAAAATGAGTAGAAATACACATGCAATAGTTTTGAAATTCATAAATATCATATTTGAAATTCAGATGCATAAAAATAAAACTTAACAAAAATTTATGAATACTTAACAAACTCACATATTGAACTATTCCATCGTTGATCAAATAACCAATATTTCCTTCAAAATCCTCAAAGAAATTAGATACATCATAATGAGTGGTGAAATTTTCATCATTTGAAACAAAAATTGTTTCCTTTTCTTTGTCATCTTTTTTCAAGGATGCATGATAAAGATCAACTAGGTGCCTTGGGATATGACAAGTACATGACCAATGACCCTTTCCACCACAATGGAAGCATTTTTTCCTCAATTGATTTACTTTACCCATTGTTTTTTTCTTTATCCCACTTCTGGTGAGATCCTTTCTTGTGAATATAATTCTTTATCCTTCCATAATTTTTCTTATTACCAAAATCTTGCCATTTACCTCTTTTGGGGTTATGATTTGCCGCATTTGCTTCAGGAAATGGGGCGGCGCCAGCTGGGTGCACTTCATAATTTCTTAAGAGCAACTCATTGTTGCGTTCAGCAACAAGAAGGCAAGAAATTAGCTCAGAATATATTCTTTTAAAATCTTTTTTCTCGATACTGCTGCTGCAGGATCACATTCGAGGCATGGAAGGTCGAGAAAGTTTTCTCTAACATATCGGGTTTGAGGAAGTATCACTGTCTTTTGATGATTGTACATTTCTTCAATGTCTTTCCATAGATCTGCAGGATTTTTTAATGTGGGATATTCATTTTTCAATCATACGTCAAGATGACAGCGAAGGAAAATCATGGCCTTGGCTTTATCCTTTTGGGATATATTATTTTCAACCTTAATGGTATCTCTAAGATCCATTAAATTTAGATGGATTTTAGCATCTAATATCCATGATAAATAATTGTTTCCAAATATATCAAGAGCATTAAATTCAAGATGAAAGAGTTTCGACATAATGAAAATTTGTTACCTGAGTCTTCCTAAAATTTGATCAAGAGTCTCGTGCTGATAACGTGTTGTAAAATAAATAAGGAAAAGATAATAAAATAAAGTATAAATAGAAAAATACTACTATCAGTATTTATCAATACTATTATACTACTATAAAGATAATATATTAATATTATATTAGTAGTATACGAAGAGAAAAAGTAAAGAAGTGCTTTATTGTATAAGAAAGAGAGAAAGAGAATATTTGTTGTTAATATTGCTGTGTGTATTGTTTCGTACCATACCCCTATTATACATGTATAGGGTTCATATTTTCAACCTTCATTAAATTAAATTCTTTCTTGGTAACATAAATACTGAGTCACCCATGATATTAATGGGCATCCATATCTTTTGTGTTTATCACAACATAATTGACTAATTGTTCTAATTTCGAATTGTTATTGAGGCTTTCAAGAATTACTTCAATGTGATCTTCTGAAGAGAGAGGAGATCCTATGATTTTTTATTTAAATAAATTAAATAAATATTTTATTTATTAAAATAAATAATTATAAAATTATTACAAAAATACGTCTTCTAATCTTATCTCATTTATACTGTAAATGAGATAATTATAAATGTATTTCGTTTATACTGTAAACAAGGTATGTATATTTATAAATATAAAAATATAATTTTTAAAATAATAAAAAATATTAATAATTTAAATTAGATCAAACTCTTAAAATAGAACGTTTCAAATAATAGAAAAGATGGGCAGTCAAATAATAGAAAAGATGGACGATTTCCAAATGATAAAAGAAATAGATAGTTTTAACTAACTAACTAATGGACGACTGACGTATCACATAATTTAAAACTGTCCATTTAAAATCAGCTTATTATTTTTTTAGAAGCCAACCCATTTAAACTAATAATAAAAAATAATACATAAAAAACAGGTCAAATTTTTAGATGCCACATCCAAATTTCTAAAGCTTTACTATTTTATTGTAGCTTTACCACCGGCAAGTATATCGGATCGCATCAAATAGTAAAACTCACTTAGAGTGAGGTCGATCCCACGAGGATTAAAGGATTAAGCAATCGATGGTTAGTTGATTATTCTAGTTAGACAATCATTTTGGAGTGATGAGCAAACAATAAATGTAAATGGCTAGAAATTAAAAGAAAGCAATAAAGTGCAAGGAAAGTAAATGACGTAAAAGTAAAGTACTGGAAAAATAAATTGCAAGGAATAGAAAAGTACAAGAAAGTAAAGTGCATGAAAGTAAAGAGTGAGACTTCAAAACAGAAATTGAAAATTCAAGAATTCATAAATGAAAACTACATATTAAATTACACTACTACTAAGGAAGAAGAGAAGAGGAAGGGAAGAAGAGTGTATGAGAGGAGGGGTCCGAAGACCCACTCCCAGTGGAGTGTGCCAATGAAGTGTGTGTGTGTGTGATCTCCTCTCGGGCTCAGCCTGCCAAAATCGCACACATTTTTGGTGAACACGCCTTTGTTCTTCCAAGTTGGCAACGTGTTCAATTTCTGAGGCTCCAAATGAAGCCAGCTTTTGAAGCTTCAAACAAATGTCAAACCCATACTATTATATATCGTTGGAAAGCTCTAGATGTCTACTTTCAAATTCCATTAGAATCACCTCATTTGGAGCTTTGTAGCTCAAAATATACTCCATTGAAGAAGATAAGGTCAGGCTGTCCAGCTCACCAGCGATTTTGGCAAACACTCCCTTGTATTTCCAAGTTAGCAACGTGCTACCTCCATTCTTCACCATCCAAAGCTTCCTGGCATTGTTGCCAAACACGCCAATGCTTTCTTGAGTTGGCAACGTGCTCGTGGCTGCCTCCTAGCTCCAAGTTTGCTGCGTTGCCAATGAACACGCCAATGGAAAGCTAAGTTGGCAACGTGCTATGCCTTCCAAGGCTGCCAAGCTTGCTGGCGTTAGAGGCAAACATGCCTTCCTTCCCCCAAGTTGGCAACGTGCACTCTGTCTCTTATCATCCAGGGCTTCCTCACTTCATTGCTTCACACATTGCCATTGGCAACGCCCTTCTAGAGTTGGCAACGCCCTTGGTGACTTCCTCCTTGCTCCAGGGCTCTTTGCTTCACCTATCATCAACCAAACACATACATCAAAGCCTTGCTAAATCACAAGATTTTGCATCAATTCATAACATCAAACAATTCTTGCATAAATCTCATGAAAATGCACATAATTAACAATGTTTGATTGAATCAAGGCATGCATACAATTCTCATCCAAATACTTGCTTATTGCCTAAGAAAATGCATGAAACTAACCTAAAGCATACAAAAAATGGCTAGTAAAATTAGCCAAGATGCCCTGGCATCAGTGGCCTCCTTCCACGCCCGGCAGACTCCCATGCATGCATGCATGGCGGCTGATGAGCCACTATTTTATGGTTTATTTTGTACTGAATTGAGTGGATT
This sequence comes from Arachis ipaensis, assembly GCF_059453495.1. NCBI lineage: Eukaryota > Viridiplantae > Streptophyta > Magnoliopsida > Fabales > Fabaceae > Arachis > Arachis ipaensis. The sequence goes on from NC_142436.1 coordinate 27,203,131, forward strand.
TTGTCAACTATTCTGACACTTATTCATGTAAATTGCATGTTTTTAAGTTTCCTTCCTAATTTTGTGCTATGATTGAAAACATGCTTCGTTGGTCTTAAATTTGCTAATTTTAATTCTCTCTTATTACCATTCGATGCCGTGAGATGTTTGTTAAGTGTTTTCAGGGCTTATAGGGCAGGAATGGTTTAGAGGATTGGAAAAGAAGCATGCAAAAGTGAAACGAACACAAGAAATTGAAGTTTTGAGAATCTGGTAGCGACGCGCACGCGTGGGCAATGCGTACGCGTGACTGAGCCAGTGTTCAAATGACGCGCACGTGTGGCTGATGCCTACGCATGGCCAGTGAAAAGTCCAGCGACGCGTACGTGTGATTGGCGCATACGTGTGACGAGCGTCACGTGCTGCAATTTACAGAAAACGCTAGGGACGATTTTTGGGATGCTTTTGACCCAGTTTCAGACTCGAAAATACAGATTAGAGGCTGCAGAGTGGAGCTGGAAGAGGGATGAACATTCACTTTTCATATTCACATTAATTAGGTTTTGATGTAGGTTTCTAGAGAGAGGCTCTCTCCTCTCTCTAGGTTTAGGGTTCTTCTTTCTTTTTCTCCTTAGGTTCAGGTTCAATCTTCCTTTAATTTAGTTTTCTTACTTTTATTTGCTCTAGCACTTTAGTTATCTACTTCTCTTATTGATTCCTTTATTTTGCTAATTTAGTTTATGAGTTCATGTGTTACTCTCAATTTTCATTAATGCAATTTATGTTTCACGTTTCTTATTGTTCAATTGCTTTGTTATTGTTATTTCTTTGCTTTGGTTATTCTTAGATTTTGCTATGTCCTGTTAGTTTTCTATGTTTTTTTATGCCTTCCAAGTGTTTGATAAAATGCTTGGTTGGATTTTAAATTAGATTTTTATGTTCTTAACTTGGATTGATCAATTAGAGACTCTTGAGTTATCAAAATTATTTTGTTGATTGGTGATTGAAAATTGCTAGTTGGCTTAGGTTTCACTAAATCTAGTCTTTGATTAGGACTTGTGAACTTAAGTTAATTTTGCTCACTTGACTTTCCTTCATTGTTAGAGGTTAACTAAGTAAAAGCAAAGGTCAATTACCATTACAATTGATGATGATAATGAGGATAGGAATTCTAATTCTCAATCCTTGCTAGGACATTTCTTAGTTGTTATTTTATTTCCTCGTTACTTACATTACTTGTCTCTTACCACAAAAACCCCAAAAATACTTTTCCATAACCAATTATAAGTACATTTCCCTGCAATTCCTTGAGAGATGACCCGAGGTTTGAATACTTCGGTTAATTTTATTGGGTTTGTATTTGTAACAAACAATTTAAACATTGACTGAGGTTTAATTGTTGGTTTATAACTATACTTGCAACGCAATATTTTTGTGAAATTCTTTACCGATATTTTTCCTCCGTCAAATTTTTGGCGTCGTTGCTAGAAAATTGCAAACGTGTGCCTTATTATTGATTGTTGTATATATTTACCTTTTGCTTGTTTGTTAGTTTTTGTTAGTTTTAGGGCTTTGTTGCTTATTTTTATTAGCTTTTGTTTTTATTTGCTACTATGAATTCTCATCCCTTTGGTTATGAGTTTGGTTTAAATTATGTTGTAGGGAATGGAAGCTACAATGAGAACATGCATCAAGGATGGGACAATCAAAGGTGGGAGGAGCCTCAAGCTTATAGACAACCCTCTTGGCAACAACCTCCCCCAACGTACTATGATGAAGAGCCATTCCAAGATGCATATCAATTCAATAGCTATGGTGGACCCCCTTGTAGTTACCAACAAGTCCCACCATATGCCTATGAACCCCCTCCTCAACATAGTTTTGAACTACCATACTCACAAGCCCCCTACAATCAAACACTTCTATATGACCCTAACCCATATTCACCATGCCAACCACCTTATGAGCCCAATGAACCATACATAGAACCACCCCAATTCCAACCCAATTACTCCCAAGAACTACCACTTCACTATACACCACCTCCAATGTATGCGAACTTTCAACCACAATATGATCCTAATTATGTTAGCCAAGCGGAACAAGAGCCACGGGATCATTTCAAGGAAGCAATGGCTCGACTTCAAGCAACCATCCATCAAATGGAGTGAGAGGAAGGCCGAAAATCACATGAATCTCTCATGGCTAACATTACCAAAACGAGAACCACCATCGACCCATGGGACTCATGCAACAAACAAAGCATTTCCACGGATGAATGTGGAAAGTCAACCGAAGAGCAGAGCATGAAGGAGATCTTGGAATCTCAACTAAAAAATAAGGGACTGGAGTGTGTTGTGCAACAAGTGGAAAAGATGGAGAGTGTTGAACTGCCACATCCTTATCATGATGAACCACCCTCCTATTATGAACCTTTCCTCCCAAGCAATGAACCCTTACATCCACCCGAATCTCCAATGAATGACACTCTTGGTGTTCTTCTTCGAGGGCAAAGAGAGATGCAAAGGACGACACTAGAGTTCATAGCTACCTTGACTGAGGTAATAGAAAATTTGGCTTCACTGCGCTTCAACACTCCAAGTAACCCCATGGCCGCATGTGGGGAATCTAATGAGGAGCGTAGCATGAAGGAGAAATTAAAAACTCCGGTGGAAAATGAGGAATGTGGCTTTGTATTGGAACAATTGGAGGAAGCCATAATTGTTGAAGAGGAAGAAGTGGTCGAAGACTTAGGAGATGTTGAACCTCCATGGGAATCTCGAGTTGTAGAGTATTCCTCCAAGAAGCTTGAAATTAATGTTGAGGAGGGTAGTGCACAACCTCCAAGGCATGTTCCCTATGAAGAATTGGACAGAATAGATCAAGAGACAAGCTCCCTTAGTGATGATGATCATGAATCAAGCCATCATAGTGATGAATTTGCATCCACAAGTGAACCCCTTGAGTTAAAAGAGCCTTCTCCCGATGAGATTGAAAGCAACATTGAGGTAGATTTCTCTCAACCTCATATTTCTGACTTGAGCAACGGAGAAGAGTTGGATGAATCTGGTGAGGAAGAGCTTGAAAGTGAAGAATCTTTTCAGAAGGTGGAAGTCCTTCGGTAAGGTTGGACGGGAATTGAATATGCTTTGTCAAGATCGTTGGAGACTTCTCTACCTAGGTTGTCGTCTACCCTTTTATTTGAGTGGGTAAAACTTATATCTATTAGTTTTACTGTCCCACTTGAGTATGGTATTCTTGAAAAAGATGGCCAACTTAGGAGGTTTTGTGGAATGAAGCGTAAGAGAAGGATGTTTAGTGGTTGGAGTTGCAAATCAAGACTCATCAAGGTTGAGATTTCAAGAGCTAGATGCAAGGGTTGGACTAGTGATCAATTGGTTGGATCTAAGAGAAGAGTTTGGTACTTCATTGAGAATTTAGATTTCTTACCACCCGGTTGGAACCATGATGATCTACTTAAAGACGGGTGTAGAAACAGGATTTGGGATCCCGACATACAAGAGGATCAACTTTGGGAGCTCAAAGCTTGTGAAGAACTTCTTCAAGACTTGGTGAATTCACTTGGAAATGTTGGAGCTTATTAGAAATCCAAGCGTTGGTGGAAGTTTCAAGATGAGTTTAAGCACAAGCCACTATAACAAGGAGCTCACCAAATGTCCAACTTAAGGATTTTAACTAAAAGTGCTAGTTGGGAGACACCTCACCATGGTAACTTCTTTCTAATTTTCCTTTTGTTCATATTGGTAATAAGTTAAATTTTCATTTTTAGTTATGATTATTTAGTTTCAGTTATGGTTTAGTTGTTTAATAATTTTTGGCATTGCTTAAAAAATAAAGAAGCTGTCACGCGTACGCGTCAACGCCCAAATTTGGTTCGTGCCCAAACCGTGCTGGAATGGCACGACAGCGCGGCCTGGACAGAGAGTTGTGCCAGGCCCACGCTGGTGGGGTGCTAGGCGCATAGCCAACCCCATGCGTATGCGTCACCCATCATTTTCACCAACCTACGCGTAAGCGTGAGTGACGCGCACGCATCGCCTGGTTGATGCTGCCACCCAGTACTGATTCCAGAGAGTTGTGCTGGAGGTGTGCCGCAACCGTGCATCTGGCACGAAAAGTTGTCACGCGCACGCGTGACCGACGCTCACGCGTCACTTTTTATTTTAGGCCATCCACGCGTACACGTGGGCGACACTCACGCGTCACCTGTCTTTTTCTGTTTTCACGCGCACGCGTGACCTATGCGCACGCGTCGCGTTTGCGTCCTGTTTCTGCCATGTTTATTTTCCTTCCTACTTCTTTCTTCTCTCATTTCTTCTTCTTTCTTCTTCCTTTCTTACTTTATTCTTCTCTCACTTTTCAAAATTTCATTTCTCATTTTTCTTATCTCTTTTTTCTTTTACTTATTACATTTGCATACTTGCATTCATTGTATTTTAACATTGTTATTTGTTCCTCTTTTCTTTTCTATATTTGTTGTTTTAACATTGGTGTTAAATTTTCTTACTCACCTGTTGGATATTTCTTCCATTGTTTTGGTGCTTAGTGACTTATTTTATATTGTTAGGTGATATTATTTCTAGGTCAATGATAATCTTTTATGACACTTGTATTCCTTTTGTATTGATATGAACCTATATTGTCTTTCATGACCCACTCTCTCTCCCTCATTGTTGCAATTCTTGTACTATGGCTATGCCATTCGCCTATATTGTTTTCTCACTTGCATGTCGTAGCTACCATGTAGTTGAGAATCTCATTATTATTTGGCATTAACCCACCCATATTTTATTTGTTTGCATATCTTTGTTTGTGGGTTACTCTTCCTCCTTTTTCTCTTCTTTCAGGATGGCTACCAAGAAGGAAAACGGAAAACTTCTAAATGGGGCGACAAACAAGTTCCGCCGCATATTCTTTGGAGAAAGCTCATCAGTTGTAGCAACCCGTCCACTTGCACATCTTTGCATGCACCGAGGACGGTGCAATCTTTAAGTGTGGGGAGGTCGATACCGACTTCCGTGTGTAACTACTTCCTGTTCCAACACCAATTTTTAATTTTCTATGTTAGTTAATTGTTGCATTGCGTAATAGATTGCACGTGTAGTTAGTTGCTTGCATTTAGGTAATACTTGGTTGAAGTCATAATTTCTTTTCCAAGAAACTATTTCATAGCATTTCACTAATTTGAGTTAAAATTTTTTTTGAACTTGCTTGAAGAAATTTACTTTGGAACATGGTTTAGAGCTCGAACACACAAACCCAATGAGATTTTTGAACCTATCTGATTGGTTGCATTTTATCAACCAATATATTTTGTTTTGGTGTGTGTTGTTCTCTCTAAAATTGTGATCTTTTTCTTCTTGATTCTATATTTCTATTGTTTGATGTATACATGCACTCATGTGATTGAGGCTTTTGTTTCACTAAGCTTACATACACATATGGCCTTACCCTTTTCATCATCATTTGCAAACTAATATTGGCCTTTTCAACCCCATTTATTCTTTACTTTAGCTCATCACTAACTCTAAGAAGAAAATAATAATGTCCTTAATTTGAATACTTGGTTAGTTTAGACAGTGTTCATGATCTAAGTGTGGAGAAGTTGGATTTGGAAATATATGGTTTAGGAATTGGGTATTGTATATTTGTGAAATGTGAAAAAGATAGTTGAGCACATATTCTTGCATTCAATATCTTAATCATATGCATTGAGAAAAAAAAAACAAAAAAATAAAAAAAAAGAGAAAAAGAAAAGAAAAAGAGCAAATAATAAAAAGGGGACAAAATGCCGCAAAATAATTGTGGATAGCAATGCATATATACTGTACTCGAAATTAGGATGCATGAATATGTAGTAAACATAGTTAATGGGTAGTTAGATTTTGTATTCTGATTACATGGATTGTCTTAAGTTAGGTGGGAAGTTTAGGTTAATCAAGGATTCGGATTTTAGTCCACTTAACCAAATACATTCCTACCTTGACCCTAACCCCATTACAACCCTTAAAAGACCTCTTGATATGTGTATTCGTGCATTAAATTTTTGTTGATTGGTAGAAGAAGAGCAAGCCTTAGAAAGCAAGACTAGTAGAGAATTGAGAGAATCGACCTCAAACACTTGAGTGATTAGAGTGTATACACTTCCAGTGAGGGTTCGATGCTCGATTCTTTGTTCCCGGCTTTCACGAGCTTTCTCCTTGCAAGTCTATTTGTACTTCATTTTATGATTCGAATTAGTGGAATCCAGTCCATATTTGTTCTTGGAAATTTGATTTCCTTTTAACCAAGTAGATAAAAGCATTTTGCATTTAGTCGCATTCATATGCATAGGTTGCATTTAATAAAGTCTACCATCCCTCTTCACTATTTTGGTTCTCTTGAGCTTAGCATGAGGACATGCTAATGTTTAAGTGTGGGGAGATTTGATGAGCCACTATTTTATGGTTTATTTTGTACTAAATTGAGTGGATTTTGTCAACTATTCTCACACTTATTCATGTAAATTGCATGTTTTTAAGTTTCCTTCCTAATTTTGTGCTATGATTGAAAACATGCTTCTTTGGTCTTAAATTTGCTAATTTTAATTTTCTCTTATTACCATTTGATGCCGTGATATATTTGTTAAGTATTTTTAGGGTTTATAGGGCAAGAATGGCTTAGAGAATGGAAAAGAAGCATGCAAAAGTGGAAGGAACACAAGAAATTGAAGTTTTGAGAATCTGGTAGCGACGCGCCGCATGCATAGGCGACGCGTACGCATGACTGAGCCAATGTTCAAATGACGCGCACGCGTGGCTGATGCCTACGTGTGGCTAGTGAAAAGTCTAGTGACGCGTACGCGTGACGAGCGTCACGTGCTGCAATTTACAGAAAATGTTAGGGGGGATTTCTGGGATGCTTTTGACCCAGTTTCAGGCTTGAAAATACAGATTAGAGGCTGCGGGTGAAGCTGGAAGAGGGACGAATATTCACTTTTCATATTCACATTAGTTATGTTTAGATGTAGGTTTCTAGAGAGAGGCTCTCTCCTCTCTCTAGGTTTAGGATTCTTCTTTCTTTTTCTCCTTAGGTTCATGTTCAATCTTCCTTTAATTTAGTTTTCTCTTACTTTTATTTGCTCTAGCACTTTAGTTATATACTTCTCTTATTGATTCCTTTATTTTGCTAATTTAGTTTATGAGTTCGTGTGTTACTCTCAATTTTCCTTTAATTTTTTATTGTTATTTCTTTGCTTTGGTTATTCTTAGATTTTGCTATGTCTTGTTAGTTTTCTATGTTTTTGTTTTATGCCTTCCAAGTGTTTGATAAAATGCTTGGTTGGATTTTAAATTAGATTTTTATGTTCTTAACTTGGATTGATCAATTAGAGACTCTTGAGTTATCAAAATTCTTTTGTTGATTGGTGATTGAAAATTGCTAGTTGGCTTAGGCTTCACTAAATCTAATCTTTGATTAGGACTTGTGAAATTAAGTTGATTTTGCTCACTTGACTTTCCTTCATTGTTAGAGGTTAACTAAGTGAAAACAAAAGCCAATTACCATCACAATTGATGATGATAATGAGGATAGAAATTCCAATTCTCAATCCTTGCTAGGACTTTTCTTAGTTGTTATTTTATTTCCTCGTTACTTACATTACTTGTCTCTTACCACAAAAACCCCAAAAATACTTTTTCATAACCAATTATAAGTAAACTTCCCTGCAATTCCTTATGAGACGACCCAAGGTTTGAATACTTCGATTAATTTTATTGGGTTTGTATTTGTGACAAACAATTTAAGCATTAACTGAGGTTTAATTGTTGGTTTAGAACTATACTTGTAACGCGATATTTTTGTGAAATTCTTTACCGACATTTTTCCTCCGTCAGCGGCCTATCCTCCGCGCCTGCCATGCGCTCTCTCCTGGAAGGTGGAATTTTGGGCTTTTTGCCCAATTTTCTCTAATACAAGTTCGGATTAAATATAATTTCAACTCTCAAGAAGCACAATTAAGGCCCAAACTTAATTATCCACATCATTAGAGGCCTTAATCACATCCAAAATGTTGAAAACTATAGAAGATTAGTTATTAATTCTTTCTAGAAACATAAGAGATTCGGTTGTTAGATTTGATTTGAATCATTGTTTTGAATTTGAATTTACAAGTCAGTAATTAGTTAGCTTATCTTTCTATCCGAAAGATAAGGTTAGAATAGTTATCTTATCTTCCTCTTCGAAAGATAAGATTAGTTTTAGTTTGAATTTGAATTCTAGAATTAGGATATAAATAAGTGAACCTAGTTCATAGGGAGGGACACACAACTCCTCCGTAATCTCTTTTCATTGTTCTCTTTCCTTTTTCATGGGTAACTAATTCTTTGTCAAAGGGTTAAGAGCTCTGTTTATGTTTTCTATGGGTTATTAATCTACGTTTATTTTATTTTGAAGTTTTGCATTGATCTATTTCATGATTGATTTTTTCGTTCTTCATTCGGATTAGTGGTACCGAAAGATATGTAATCTCTTTTGAATTCTTTTATTGTAATTAAAAGAATTGATATTTAAATTAAAGCTTGAAAAATTCTTTCATATGGCTCTTTGAATTCGGCTTGGAATAGTTGTTCAATTAGTGTGTGACACATGCATGATTTTCAATCACTCTATTTTTGAATAAGTGACATATAATTCGGATTAGAACAACTTTTGAAAATTGTATTTTTCTTATAAAGATTTAACTGGACATCACTAGTTCGAATATGTGACATGTAATTCGACCGCCTAAGGACTACTTTTAAATCTTATTAGAAAACTAAATAAGTTTTTGTGCTTAATCTCTTAATTAATTATTAATGCTTGAGAAATTGAGAAATCAAGAAATTGGAAATCAGTTACTAAAAATTTATTGTGAAAGATCTTTGCAAACTTCAAGATAAGTAAACAAGGATTGATTTCTCTAAAAGTATAAACATCTCCGAAACCCTTGACTCTCACCATCACTGTCTTCTCTCAAATCAACATTCAAGCTCTCTGTCCGTAAGCATTCAAGCATTCAAGGTTCTTAAACTCTCAGCAAGACACAATCTTGCCCTCTTCAATCCAGGTTCTAAAAATCTAGTTAGGTATTTAATTTGATATTTTCTTACTCAATTCTTTAATTCTCATAGGAACAATATCCACTCACCGTGGTATTACTTGAACAATCCGGTACACTTGCCGGTATCCATGAGCTTCAATTTTTTCTCTCATCAAATTTTTGGTGCCGTTATCAGAAATTAATTGAATTTGACAATAAAATGTCCGATTAAATCCTAACTTAAATCTTATTTACATACTTTTCTTTAATTCACTGTTAGTTTCTGTTTCCTTTTTTTTCTTTCACGGTTTTTTTCTTCTTTCTTTTTATTTTCTTTGTTCTTGCTTTCTTTTTCACACATTTTTGTTTCCTTTCTTACTTCCATTCATTCTTCTTATTTAGGTACATTTATTTTATTTCCAAAAAAAAAATTCCTGTTTATGTTATTTTTTTATTTATATTAGTTTTTTTAATTTCTTTATTCTATTCCACGTTTTCCTTTTTGATTTTATCTTTTTTTTTTTATTTTCTCTTTCTTGTTATTTTCTTTTTTTTTACCTTCTTTAGTTTGTCTAATTCTTATCTAAAATTAGATCCTGTTTTATTTTCTTCTTTTTTTGTAATTTTTTAGTTGGCTTAAATTTCTTCTTCTGTAGTTTTTTTTATACCATAAAATGTATTTAATCTTGTTTTATTGTTATTTTGCATGCAAGAAGGAGGAGATCCCACATTTCATCTCTAGTACGATTCTAAGATAGAATTAACCCTATTTCAATTAAGAAAGAAGGCAAGAGTCAGGAGACAAGAAGAAGAAAGAATGACAGACGATCAAAACAATACAAGAAGAACTTTTGGAGATTACAACACATCCACTTCTGACAGTTGTAGAAACAACATAGTAAGGCACAGAATTCAAGCAAACAACTTTGAACTAAAAGCTTCACTCATCCAATTAGTACAGAGGGACCAATTTCGAGGTAGCCCTCAAGAAGATCCGAGCATCCATATAGCAAATTTTTTGCAGTTGTGTGACATCATGAAAAGTAATGGAGTTAGTCCCGGAGCTATTCGGATGAGAATATTTTCTTTCTCTTTGAGGGATAGAGCCACACAATGGCTCCAATTGCAACCCTTGGGAAGCATCATTTTATGGGAGAATCTAGTTAGTAAATTCCTAATTAAATACTTTCCACCCCAAAAGCTGGTCCAATTAAGGAATGACATCAACTCATTCTCTCAAAAAGAGGGTAAGTCACTGTATAAAACTTGGAACAGGTACAAGAAAATGCTTAGAATATGTCCACATCATGCCTTCCTCGAATGGCTTCAAATCCAAACTTTTATGATGGTATTTCTCAAACCTCAAGAACGATGATTGACTCATCAGCTGGGAGTTCTCTACATAGAAAAATACCTGAAAAAGCATTGAAATTGATAGAAACGATAGTAGCTAACAATTTCTTGTACTCATCTGAAAGGGCTATAAAAAAGAGTGTGATGACATTGGATACCATAGACGCCATTCTAACAAAAAATGAGATGATGTCCAGGCGATTAAATTCAGTCACAAAACAACTTGAACAGAATCAAGTGGCAGCTATCAGAAGTCAAGCTTCATGTGATATATGTGGAGGAGAACATCCAAGTGAAAGGTGTGATTGGTGCACGAAATTGTGATCTCAGGCAACAGCGTCAAAAACTCTGTACGCACGTCTTAATAAATTGTTTTTCATTCACAACTTCGATACAACTAACCAGCAAGTGCACTGGGTCGTCTAAGTAATAAACCTTATGTGAGTAAGGGTCGATCCCACGGAGATTGTTGGTATGAAGCAAGCTATGGTCACCTTGTAAATCTCAGTCAGGCGGATATAAAATAGTTATGGAGTTTTCAAACATAAATAATAAGTAAACTTAAAATAGGGATAGAAACACTTATGTAATTCATTGGTGAGAATTTCAGATAAGCGTATAGAGATGCTTTCGTTCCTCTGAACCTCTGCTTTCCTGCTGTCTTCATCCAATCAGTCTTACTCCTTTCCATGGCTGGCTTTATGTAAGGACATCACCGTTGTCAATGGCTACTTTTAATCCTCTCTGGAAAATGGTCCGATGCGCTGTCACTGCATGGCTAATCGTCTGGAGGCATCACCCTTGCCAATGGCTGCATCCTATCCTCTCTGTGAAAATGGTCCGATGCACTGTCATTGCATGGCTAATCATCTGGAGGGTCTCGATCATACTGGAATAGGATTTACTATCCTTTTGCGTCTGTCACTACGCCCAGCACTCGCGAGTTTGAAGCTCATCACAGTCATTCAATCCTTGAGTCCTACTCAGAATACCACAGACAATGTTTAGACTTTTCGGACTCTCATGAATGCCGCCATCAATCTAGCTTATACCACGAAGATTCTGATTAAGAGATCCAAGAGATACTCATTCAATCTAAGGTGGAACGGAAGTGGTTGTCAGGCACGCGTTCGTGGGGGAATGATGATGATTGTCACGTTCATCACATTCAGGTTGAAGTGCGAATGAATATCTTAGAAGCGGAATAAGTTGAATTGAATAGAAAAACAGTAGTACTTTGCATTAATCTTTGAGGAACAGCAGAGCTCCACACCTTAATCTATGGAGTGTAGAAACTCTACCGTTAAAAATACATAAGTGAAAGGTCCAGGCATGGCCGAATGGCCAGCCCCCAAAACGAGATCACAGGATCAAAAATACAATCCAGGATGTCAAATACAATAGTAAAAAGTTCTATTTATAATAAACTAGCTACTAGGGTTTACAGAAGTAAGTAATTGATGCATAAATCCACTTCCGGGGCCAACTTGGTGTGTGCTTGGGCTGAGCTTGAATGTTACACGTACAGAGGCTCTTTCTGGAGTTGAACGCCAGGTTGTAACGTATTTCTGGCGTTCAACCCTGGTTTGTGACGTGTTTCTGGCGTTTAACTCCAGACAGCAGCGTAGAACTGGCGTTCAACGCCCTTTTACGTCATCTAAACTTGGCCAAAGTATGGACTATTATATATTTCTGGAAAGCCCTAGATGTCTACTTTCCAACGCAATTAGAAGCGCACCATTTTAAGTTTTGTAGCTCCAGAAAATCTACTTTGAGTGCAGGGAGGTCAGAATCCAATAGCATCTGCAGTCCTTCTTCAACCTCTGAATCTGATTTTTGCTCAAGTCCCTCAATTTCAGTCAGAAAATACCTGAAATCACAGAAAAATACACAAACTCATAGTAAAGTCCAGAAATGTAAATTTAACATAAAAACTACTGAAAACATCCCTAAAAGTGACTAGATTCTACTAAAAACATACTAAAAACAATGCCAAAAAGCGTATAAATTATCCGCTCATCACAACACCAAACTTAAATTGTTGCTTGTCCCCAAGAAACTGAAAATCAAATAGGATAAAAAGAAGAGAATATACTATAAATTCCAAACTATCAATGAAACATAGCTCCAATCAGATGAGCGGGACTTGTAGCTTTTTGCCTCTTGAATAGTTTTGGCATCTCGCTTTATTCATTGAAGTTCAGAATGATTGGCATCTATAGGAACTCAGAGTTCAGATAGTGTTATTGATTCTCCTAGTTCAGTATGATGATTCTTGAACACAGCTATTTTATGAGTCTTGGTCGTGGCCCTAAGCACTTTGTTTTCCAGTATTACCACCGGATACATAAATGCCACAGACACATAATTGGGTGAACCTTTTCAGATTGTGACTCAGCTTTGCTAAAGTCCCCAATTAGAGGTGTCCAGGGTTCTTAAGCACACTCTTTTTTTTGCTTTGGACCTTAACTTTAACCGCTCAGTCTCAAGTTTTCACTTGACACCTACACGCCACAAGCACATGGTTAGGGACAGCTTGATTTAGCCGCTTAGGCCAGGATTTTATTCCTTTAGGCCCTCCTATCCACTGATGCTCAAAGCCTTGGGATCCTTTTTATTTACCCTTGCCTTTTGGTTTTAAGGGTTATTGGCTTTTTGCTCTTGCTTCTTGGTTTTAAGAGCTTTGGCTTTTTCTGCTTGCTTTTTCTTTTTCTATTTTTTTTTGCCATTTTTTTCTTTTTTTCTTTTTGCAAGCTTTGTTCTTTGCTGCTTTTTCTTGCTTCAAGAATCATTTTTATGATTTTTCAGATTATCAAATAACATGTCTCCTTGTCATCATTCTTTCAAGAGCCAACATATTTAACATTCTTAAACAACAACTTCAAAAGACATATGCACTGTTCAAGCATTCATTCAGAAAACAAAAAATATTGTCACCACATCAATATAATTAAACTAAGTTCAAGGATAAATTCGAAACTCATGTACTTCTTGTTCTTTTGAATTAAAACATTTTTCATTTAAGAGAGGTGATGGATTCATAGGACATTCATAACTTTTAAGACAAAGTTACTAACTACTAATGATCATGTAATAAGACACAAACATAGATAAGCACTTAACATAGAGAAAACGAAAAATAGAGAATGTAAGAACAAGGAATGAGTCCACCTTAGTGATGGTGGCGTTTCCTTCTTGAGGAACCAATGATGTCCTTGAGCTCTTCTATGTCTCTTTCTTGTCTTTGTTGCTCCTCCCTCATTGCTTTTTGATCTTATCTTATTTCATGAAGGATGATGGAGTGCTCTTGATGTTCCACCCTTAATTGTCCCATGTTGGAACTTAATTCTCCTAGGGAGGTGTTGATTTGCTCCTAATAGTTTGTTGGAGGAAAATGCATTTGAGGCATCTCCGGGATCTCATGGTGATGAGCTTCATGCGTCTCTTGAGATCCATGAATGGGCTCTCTTGTTTGCTCCATCCTTTTCTTAGTGATGGGCTTCTCTTCCTCAATGGGAATGTCTCCTTCTATGAAAGCTCCAGCTGAGTAACATAGATGGCAAATAAGATGAGGAAAAGCTAGCCTTGCCCCAGGAGAGGGCTTTTCAGCTATTTTGTAGAGTTCAAGGGAGATGACTTCATGAACTTCTACTTCTTCTCCAATCATGATGCTATGGATCATGATGGCCCGATCCACAGTAACTTCAGATCGGTTGCTAGTGGGGATGATGGAGCGTTGGATGAACTCCAACCACCCTCTAGCCACAAGCTTGAGGTCCAGTCTTCTTAATTGAACCGGCTTACCTTTGGAGTCAATCTTCCATTGAGCTCCTTCCACACATATGTCCATGAGGACTTGGTCCAACTTTTGATTAAAGTTGACCATTCTAGTGTAGGGGCGTGCATCTTCTTGCATCGTAGGCAAGTTAAACGCCAACCTCATATTTTCCGGACTAAAATCTAAGTATTTCCCCCGAACCATGGTGAGATAATTCTTTGGCTTCGGGTTCTTACTTTGATCATGGTTTTAGTGATCCATGCATTGGCATAAAACTCTTGAACCATTAGGATGTCGACTTGTTGGATGGGGTTTGTTAGAACTTTCCAACCTCTTCTTTGGATTTCATGTCGGATCTCCGGATACTCATTTCTCTTGAGCTTGAAAGGGACCTCGGGGATCACCTTCTTCTTGGCCACAACATCATAGAAGTGGTCTTGATGAGCTTTGGAGATGAAAGCTTTCCATCTCCCATGACTCGGAGGTGGAAGCTTTTGTCTTCCCTTTCCCTTTTCTAGAGGATTCTCCGGTCTTGGGTGCCATCAATGGTAATGGAAAAACAAAAAGCTTATGCTTTTACCACACCAAACTTAGAATATTGCTCGCCCTCAAGCAAGAGAAGAAAGAATAGATGAAGAAGAAGAAGAAATGGAGAAGAGGGAGAGAGAGATGTGTTTCGGCCAAGGAGGGGAAGAGAGGGTTGTTATGTGTGAAAATGAAGAAGAATGGAGGGCTATATATAGGGAAGGGAGGGGGGGTAAGGTTCGGCCATATAGGGTGGGTTTGGGTGGGAAATTGATTTTGAATTTTGAAGGTAGGTGGAGTTTATGAGGTAGGTTTATGGGGAAGAGTGGATGGATGTGAGTGGTGAAATGGTGATAGGGAAGAGAGATTGAGGTGATTGGTGAAGAGTTTTGGGGAAGAGTATTTATGGGATTGTGTGAAAGAGGGGTGAGAAGAAGTGAGTGGAGGTAGGTGGGGATCCTGTGGGGTCCACAGATCCTGAGGTGATCCTGTGGGGTCCACAAATCCTGAGGTGTTCAAGGATTTACAACCTTGCACACAACTCTGGGCGTTCAGCGCCAGATTGGTGCTTGTTCTGGGCGTTGAACGCCAATTTGTTGCCCATTTCTGGCGTTGAACGCCAGAACCATGCTTGTTCTGGGTGTTCAGCGCCAGCTCTTCTCTAGGGTGCAATTCTGGCGTTGAACGCCAGCCAGATGCTTCTTACTGGCGTTTAAACGCCAGTAAGGTCTTCCTCCAGGGTGTGATTTTTCTTCTGCTATTTTTGATTCCATTTTCTATTTTTATATTTATTTTGTGACTCCACATGATCATGAACCTAATAAAACATGAAAGAACAAGAAAAATAAAATTAGATAAATAAAAATTGGGTTGCCTCCCAACAAGCGCTTCTTTAATGTCAACAGCTTGACAGTGGGCTCTCATGGAGCCTCACAGATGTTCAGAGCATTGTTGAGACTTTCCAACACCAAACTTAGAGTTTGGTTATGGCCTCCCAACACCAAACTTAGAGTTTGACTATGGGGGCTCTGGTTGACTCTGTTTTGAGAGAAGCTTTTCATGCTTCCTCTCCATGTTTACAGAAGGATGTCCTTGAGTTTTAAACTCAAGGGAGTCCTCATTCAATTGAAGGACTAGTTCACCTCTATCAACATCAATTACAGCTCTTGCTGTGGCTAGGAAGGGTCTTCCAAGGATGATGAATTCATCCTCATCCTTCCCAGTATCTAGGACTATAAAATCAGTAGGGATGTAAAGGCCTTCAACCTTTACTAACACGTCCTCTACTTGCCCATAAGCCTGTTTTCTTGAATTGTCTACCATCTCTAATGAGATTTTAGTTGCTTGCACCCCAAAGATTCCCAGTTTCTCTATTACAGAGAGGGGCATGAGGTTTATCCCTGAACCAAGGTCACACAGAGCTTTTTCAAAGATCATGGTGCCTATGGCACAAGGTATTATGAACTTTCCAGGATCCTGTTTCTTCTGAGGCAATGTCAGTTGATCCAGATCACTCAGTTCATTGGTGAATAAGGGAGGTTCATCTTCCCAAGTCTCAATACCAAATAATTTGGCATTCAGCTTCATGATTGCACCAAGGTACTTGGTAACTTGCTCTTCAGCAACATCCTCATTCTCTTCAGAAGAGGAATACTCATCAGAGTTCATGAATGGCATAAGGAGGTTCAATGGAATCTCTATGGTCTCTAGATGAGTCTCAGATTCCTTTGGTTCCTTAGAGGGAAACTCCTTATTGATCACTGGACGTCCCAGGAGGTCTTCCTCACTGGGATTTACGTCCTCCCCTTCCTCTTTGGATTTGGCCATGATGGTTATATCAATGGCCTTGCACTCTCCTTTTGGATTTTCTTCTGTATTGCTTGGGAGAGTACTAGGAGGGATTTCAGTGATCCTTTTACTCAGCTGGCCCACTTGTGCTTCCAAATTTCTAATGGAGGACCTTGTTTCATTCATGAAACTTACAGTGGCCTTAGATAGATCAGAGACTAAGTTTGTTAAATTAGAGATATTTTGTTCAGAGTTCTCTGTCTGTTGCTGAGTGGATGATGGAAAAGGTTTACTATTGTTAAACCTATTTCTTCCACCATTATTAAAGCCTTGTTGAGGCTTTTGTTGATCCTTCCATGAGAGATTTGGGTGATTTCTCCATGAGGGGTTATAGGTGTTTCCATAAGGTTCACCCATGTAATTCACCTCTGCTATTGCAGGGTTTTCAGGATCATAAGCTTCTTCTTCAGAAGATGCCTCTTGAGTACTGTTGGATGCAGCTTGCATTCCGTTCAGACTCTGAGAAATCATATTGACTTGCTGAGTCAATATTTTATTCTGAGCCAATATGGCATTCAGAGTATCAATTTCAAGAACTCCTTTCTTCTGAGGCGTCCCATTGCTCACAGGATTCCTCTCAGAAATGTACATGAACTGGTTATTAGCAACCATGTCAATGAGTTCTTGAGCTTCTGCAGGTCTTTTCTTTAAGTGAATGGATCCACCTGCAGAGGTATCCAATGACATCTTAGCTAATTCAGACAAACCATCATAGAATATATCCAGGATGGTCCATTCTGAAAGCATGTCAGAAGGACACTTTTTGGTCAGTTCTTTGTATCTCTCCCAAGCTTCATAGAGGGATTCACCTTCTTTCTGTCTAAAGGTCTGAACATCCACTCTAAGCTTACTCAGCTTTTGAGGAGGAAAGAACTTGGCTAAGAAAGCCTTGACCAGCTTATCCCAAGAGTTCATGCTATCCTTAGGTTGGGAGTCCAACCATATTCTAGCTCTGTCTCTTACAGCAAAAGGGAAAAGCATGAGCCTGTAGACTTCAGGATCTACTCCATTAGTCTTAACAGTATCACAGATCTGTAAGAATTCAGTTAAGAACTGAAAAGGATCTTCAGATGGAAGTCCATGAAACTTGCAGTTCTGCTGCATCAGAGAAACTAATTGAGGTTTCAGCTCAAAATTGTTTGCTCCAATGGTAGGGATTGAGATGCTTCTTCCATGTAAATTGGAATTAGGTGCAGTAAAGTCACCAAGCATCTTCCTTGCATTATTATTATTTTCGGCTGCCATCTCCTCTTCCTGTTCAAAAATTTCTAAAAGGTGCTTGCTGGATTGTTGTAATTTAGCTTCTCTTAGTTTCCTCTTCAGAATCCTTTCAGGTTCTGGATCTGCTTCAACAAGAATGTTCTTGTCTTTGCTCCTGCTCATATGAAAAAGAGGGACAGAAAAATAATAATAATAGAGGTCCTTTTTACCACAGTATAGAGGTCCCTGTGTGAGTAGAAGAAAAGAAGAAGAGAAAATTCGAACACAGATGGAAGAGGGGGTTCGAATTTGGGTGAGATAAAGTGTTAGTAGATGAATAAATAAATAGAAGGAGATAAGAGAGAGAGAGAGAATTTTCGAAAATAATTTTTGAAAAAGAGTTAGTGATTTTTGAAAATAGTTTTTGAAAAAGGTTAGTAGTTTTTCGAAAATTAAAATAAAAAATTAAAATAATTAGTTAATTAAAAAGAAATTTTGAGAAAGAGGGAAGATATTTTCAAAAATTAGAGAGAGAGGGAGTTAGTTAGGTAGTTTTGAAAAAGATAAGAAACAAACAAAAAGTTAGTTAGTTAGTTGAAACAAATTTGAAAATCGATTTTGAAAAGATAAGATAAGAAGTTAGAAAGGATATTTTAAAATCAAATTTTGAAAAAGATAAGATAAAGAGATATTTTTGAAAAGATATGATTGAAATTAGTTTTGAAAAAGATTTGATTTTTAAAATCACAATTAATGACTTGATTCACAAGAAATCACAAGATATGATTCTAGAACTCAAAGTTTGAATCTTTCTTAACAAGCAAGTAACAAACTTGAAATTTTTGAATCAAAACATTAATTGATGATGTTATTTTCGAAAATTAGGAGATAAAGATAAGAAAAAGATTTTTGAAAAATATTTTTATAATTTTCGAAAATAACTAAGAAAAATGAAAAAGATTTGATTTTTGAAAAAGATTTTGAAAAGATAAGATTTTTTTTAAATTGAAAATTTGATTTGACTCATAAAAACAACTAGATTTTAAAAAGTTTTGAAAAAGTCAACTCAAATTTTCGAAATTTATGAGAGAAAAAAGGAAAAGATATTTTTTTGATTTTTGAATTTTTAATGATGAGAGAGAAAAACATGAAAAATGATGCAATGCATGAAAATTTTGGATCAAAGTATGTGATGAATGCAAGAACACTATGAATGTCAAGATGAACACCAAGAACACTTTGAAGATCATGATGAACATCAAGAACATATTTTTGAAAATTTTTATATGCAAAGAAAACATGCAAGACACCAAACTTAGAAATCTTTCATGTTTAGACACTATGAATGCAAAAATGCACATGAAAAACAAGAAAAGATGCAAAACAAGAAAACATCAAGATCAAACAAGAAGACTTACCAAGAACAACTTGAAGATCATGAAGAACACCATGAATGCATGAATTTTTCGAAAAATGCAAGATGAACATGCAATTGACACCAAACTTTAAATCTGACTCAAGACTCAAACAAGAAATACAATATATTTTTTTGATTTTTATGATTTTATGATTTTTTTGTATTTTCTTTTAATTTTTTCGAAAATCATTTTGAAAAAGAAAAATAAGGATTCCAAAATTTTTAATATGAATTCCAGAAATCTTATGCTCTTTAGTCTAAAGCTCCAATCAAAGGGTCAGGCATGGCTTAATAGCCAGCCAAGCTTTAGTATGTAACTCAGACATGACACGCCTGACATTCCCTATCCAAAAGAATTAGACATGGCTTTACAGCCAGCCAGGCTTCAACATGCTTCATGAAACACTAGAATTCATTCTTAAAAATTCTGAAGAAAAATATATTTTTGAAAACATTTTTATTTTAAAATTTTTTTCGAAAACAAAGGAGGAATTTTTGAAAGATTTTTTTTAAAAAAATTTTTGAAAATAAAACAAAAATAAAATTACCTAATCTGAGCAACAAGATGAACCGTCAGTTGTCCAAACTCGAACAATCCTCGGCAACGGCGCCAAAAACTTGGTGCACGAAATTGTGATCTCAGGCAACGGCGTCAGAAACTCTGTACGCACGTCTTAATAAATAGTTTTTCATTCACAACTTCGATACAACTAACCAGCAAGTGCACTGGGTCGTCCAAGTAATAAACCTTACGTGAGTAAGGGTCGATCCCACGGAGATTGTTGGTATGAAGCAAGCTATGGTCACCTTGTAAATCTCAGTCAGGCGGATATAAAATAGTTATGGAGTTTTCGAACATAAAAAATAAGTAAACTTAAAATAGGGATAGAAACACTTATGTAATTCGTTGGTGAGAATTTCAGATAAGCGTATAGAGATGCTTTCGTTCCTCTGAACCTCTGCTTTCCTGCTGTCTTCATCCAATCAGTCTTACTCCTTTCCATGGCTGGCTTTATGTAAGGACATCACCGTTGTCAATGGCTACTTTTAATCCTCTCTGGAAAATGGTCCGATGCACTGTCACTGCATGGCTAATCGTCTGGAGGCATCACCCTTGCCAATGGCTGCATCCTATCCTCTCTGTGAAAATGGTCCGATGCGTTGTCACTGCATGGCTAATCATCTGGAGGGTCTCGATCATACTGGAATAGGATTTACTATCCTTTTGCGTCTGTCACTACGCCCAGCACTCGCGAGTTTGAAGCTCGTCACAGTCATTCAATCCTTGAGTCCTACTTGGAATACCACAGACAAGGTTTAGACTTTCCGGACTCTCATGAATGCCGCGATCAATCTAGCTTATACCATGAAGATTCTGATTAAGAGATCCAAGAGATACTCATTCAATCTAAGGTGGAACGGAAGTGGTTGTCAGGCATGCGTTCGTGGGGGAATGATGATGATTGTCACGTTCATCACATTCAGGTTGAAGTGCGAATGAATATCTTAGAAGCGGAATAAGTTGAATTGAATAGAAAAATAGTAGTACTTTGCATTAATCTTTGAGGAACAGCAGAGCTCCACACCTTAATCTATGGAGTGTAGAAACTCTACCGTTAAAAATACATAAGTGAAAGGTCCAGGCATGGCCGAATGACCAGCCCCCAAAACGAGATCACAGGATCAAAAATACAATCCAGGATGTCAAATACAATAGTAAAAAATTCTATTTATAATAAACTAGCTACTAGGGTTTACAGAAGTAAGTAATTGATGCATAAATCCACTTCCGGGGCACACTTGGTGTGTGCTTGGGCTGAGCTTGAATGTTACACGTACAGAGGCTCTTTCTGGAGTTGAACGCCAGATTGTAACGTATTTCTGGCGTTCAACTCTGGTTTGTGACGTGTTTCTGGCGTTTAACTCCAGACAGCAGCGTAGAACTGGCGTTCAACGCCCTTTTATGTCATCTAAACTTGGCCAAAGTATGGACTATTATATATTGCTGGAAAACCCTGGATGTCTACTTTCCAACGCAATTGAAAGCGCGCCATTTTGAGTTCTGTAGCTCCAAAAAATCCGCTTTGTGTGCAGGGAGGTCAGAATCCAACAGCATCAGCAGTCCTTCTTCAACCTCTGAATCTGATTTTTGCTCAAGTCCCTCAATTTCAGTCAGAAAATACTTGAAATCACAGAAAAACACACAAACTCATAGTAAATTCCAGAAATGTGAATTTAACATAAAAACTAATGAAAACATCCCTAAAAGTGACTAGATTCTACTAAAAACATACTAAAAACAATGCCAAAAGGCGTATAAATTATCCGCTCATCAGTGATGCATTCAATGTACAAGTAAATTTCATGGGACATTCTTCAAGGATGAAAAACGATTTCTTTTCAAAAACTTATAATCCTGGCTGGAAGAACCATCCCAACTTTGGCTGAAGTAACCAAGAACAAAGAAATTTCAACAATCTATATCAGCAAGCCAATCAGCAGAAAAACCTCTTGAGCTAACGGTTAACTCATTCATACAATAAATTGAGGCTTTCATATAAAAAGTAAGGACAACTTCCAAAAATTAAGAAGCTTCTATAAAAAACTTAAAGATATAAATTGGACAGATAGCTAAGCAATTGGCAGAACGGCCTACTAATTTCTTTCCAAGTGACACCATACTAAATCCTAGGAAATAATGTAAAGCCATCTCCTTAAGAAGTGAAATAGTAATCAATAAAGAGCTCCCTAAGAAGAACAAGAAGCCAATGAAAGACCCTCCAAAGGAATAGAGGGAGGAGAACTTAGAGGAAGCTCTTACACCAACAAAGTTCAAAAAAAGAAAAAATAAAAATATATGAATACAAAATTTCATACCCTCAGAGGCTCAAGAAGTAAGATCAATAGAAGAACTTTTCAAAATTCTTAGAGGTCTTCAAGAAACTACAAATTAACATTTTGTTTGCTGAGGCCCTTGAACAAATGTCTTTCTATACCAAATTTATGAAGGAGCTGTTGTCCAAGAAAAGATCATTTCAAGAAGATGAGAAAGTAATTTTCACCAAGGAATGCAATACCATCATTAAAAAAAATAAACTACCACAAAAGTTGAAGGATCCAGGTAGTTTTCAGATCCCGTACACTATTAGAGACATCACTATTGGTAAAGCTCTTTGTGACTTAGGAGCTAGCATCAATCTGATGCCTCTACCTATGGTGAAAAGGCTGCAGATTGAAGAGATAAAGCTGACCAGAATGTCATTACAATTAGTCCATTGATCAATAAAATTTTCACATAGGATAGTGAAAAATGCATTAATCAAGGTCAGAAAATTCATCTTTCCCTCCGATTTTATAATTCTTGTCATGGAAGAAGATGAGAATGCCTCAATCATCTTAGAAAGACTATTCTTAGCCATCGGACAGGCACTTGTTGATGTTGAAAGAGGAGAGTTCACACTAAGAGTTCATGAAGATCAAATGGATTTTAATGTCTTTCAAGCCATACAATGCCCAAACGAATTAGAGGAATCAGATGATTGCATGTCCATTGATTTGATTGACATTATAGTCCAATAAGTTGTGAACAAAGGAATCCTTGAAGACCCTCCATATCCTAGAGATTCTAAAGCTAAAGATGAATTAGACAATGTATGCTTCATGAAAGATGACACTGACAGGTGTTGTGACATACCTCAACCACCAACCTAAGAATCTTAACGTCAAGCTAGTGACGATAAAAAAAATGCTTGTTAGGAGGCAACCTAACCATGGTTAGTATTTTTTTTCTTCTTTGTTTTTTTGTTTAAGAGTTCATAGTCATCATCATCATCTTCTTCCCCTTCTTTCTCCTCTTTTGTATGCATATTTACATTTCTTTGTTTTAAGTTTATTCCAAAAAAAAAATTTGGGGTTATACACTAGACGACCATTACCCACGCCTGGCGTATGAATAATGAAGCTCCCAGGGGAGCATACATGCAAGGACGCCAAGCATCCTTAATCGACATCGGGCGTTTTCAAAAATACTCCTCATTTAAAATCATGTTGATTAGGATTTTATCTTATCATTTTTTTCTTTTTATGTATATATGCTTTTGTCCATAATTTACACCTATTATTCTGTCAATCTTTAAGTTTAATGTAAATCTCTAAGTTTGGTCTAAATTCTTAAATTTGGTGTTGGTAACACCATAGATCGTGAAGACCCGACACAAAAAGCAGTGATGATAACTGAATAGACTTAGGTAAGATCAGAATAAGATAAATCCTCTTTACTGGTGGTTAGTTATTTTCTTTCTCCTTTACTTTCATCCTTTCTGTTTTCATTTTCCTTGTTTTTCTCTTTTATTTACTTTTTCCTTCCTTGCATGCATAGCATATTCTATCTTTCTTTTCTCATCTTAAACTTAAAATTTGAATGCTTGTTCCTCCAGTAACTATCTATTTTTATGGAGCATATCTTGATGAAAATATTGAATTAAATAATTCAAAAACAAACAGTGGAGGTGCTTAAGTATATGCGGTTACATTTGAAAAAATTTGAAATACTTGAATCTTGAGGAAATAGAAAAAGAATCTTCAAGAATGGAAATTTAAAGAAGTATTATGAGAATTTGACCAATCAACTCCTTAAAGCAGTTTGAAAAAAAAAAGTCTAGAAAGATCAAAGAAATCAAAAGTTCCAAGGCTCTGAGCACCAATGATTAGGGCCCAGTTATGTGCCTGCAATATTTTTGTTTTAAGGATAGACTTAGGCTAGTAAATTCGAAGGGTGTTTTATCACCTGATAACTTGGGCCAACTGGACCGAGATTATCGATTGAAAGTCCGTTAAGAGAGTCACCTTAAAACAAAACATTAAGAAATTTGAAGAGGCTCTGGTCATCGATGTCTGGGTCAAAACCCTAGTTATGTGCTTGTCGTGTGACTATGTCAAGGAGAGACTTGGATAATTAGATCCGAGAGGTGCTTTATCACCCGATAACTTAGGCTAACTGGCCTGAGATTATCGATTGAAAGTCCGTTAAGAGCTGCCTTGTGTCAAAGCACTAAGAGTTAAAAGCCCACAAAAAATATTTTTCCTAATTTAATAAGAAGTAAACTACCTTCAAGTCATTCAAATTCAAAAGAATTTTCATAATACGATTCGAATTTTAGTTTTAGTATGCAAGATTCATGAAGGATAAGCAAGTCGAATGTAACCACAAGGATTATCATAAATCCAACTTTTTGTTTTCAATCTTAAAAGCTTTTCAAATCTTTTTCATTAAACTAAACCCTGTTTATCTTTTTTTTTTTTGCTTAAGGACAAGTAAAGTTTTAAGTTTGATGTTGTGATAATACATTATCTTAAGCGGTTTTTAAATTTCTATTTCATCTATTTTCTTAGGATTTAATCAATTTTTTTATGTTTTTTAAAAGAATTTAATAAATAATCAAATATGTGGAGTTGGAATAGTGTTCTTATGTTTTCAAAAACTAGTAAAAATCAAGTCCTTTTCAAAGAAAAATACAAAAGCAGCAAAAGTGCGGTCCAAGGAATAGAAGCGTGCCCTAAGAAGTGGAAATGAAGCACACACGCCTAGCGAACAACACGCATGCTTGGCGGATGGGTCTCCACCCCTTGCGGCCTTGATCTACACCTGACGGTTTCCTTCCACGCCCGGCGGACTCCCATGCATGATTCATGCACGCCTGACGGCCTATGCTCCACACCTGGCGTGCGCTCTGTTTTGGAAGGTGGAATTTTGGAATTTTTGTCCAATTTTTTTTAATACAAGTCTGGATTAAATATAATAACAACTCTCAAGAAGCACAATTAAGGTCCAAACTTAATTATCCACATCATTAGAGGTTTTAATCACATCCAAAATATTAAAAATTCTAAAAAATTAGTTATTAATTCTCTCTAGAAACATAAAAAATTCAATTGTCAAATTTGATTTGAATCATTTTTCGAATTTGAATTTACAAATTAGTAATTAGTTAACTTATCTTTCTATCCGAAAGATAAGATTAGGATAGTTATCTTATCTTCCTCTCCAAAAGATAGAGATAATATTAGTTTTAGTTTGAATTTGAATTCTAGAATTAGGATATAAATAAGTGAATCTAATTCATAGGGAGAGACACCCAGCTTCTTCATAATCTCTTTTTATTGTTTTCTTTTCTTTTTCATGGGTAACTAATCCTTTGTTAAATGGTTAGAAGCTCTGTTTATATTTTCTATAGGTTATTAATCTACGTTTATTTTATTTTAAAGTTTTGTATTGATCTATTTCATGATTGAGTTATTTATTCTTCATTCGGATTAGTAGTATCGAAAAGTATGCTAATCTATTTTAAATTTTTTTTATAATTAGAAAATTTGATATTTGAATTAAAACTTCAAAACTCTTTCACATGACTTTTTGAATTCAACTAGGAATAGTAGTTCAATTAGTGTGCAATACATGCATGATTTTCAATCACTCTAATTTTGAATAAGTGATATATAATTCGAATTAGAACAACTTTTGAAAATTGTGTTTTTCTTCTAAAAATTTAACAGGACAAAACTAGTGTGAATATGTGACATATAATTCGACTTAAAGACTACTTTTAAATCTTTTTAGAAAACTAAATCAGTTTTTGTGCTTAATCTCTTGATTAATTAATTGATGACTAATGCTTGAAAAACTGAAGAGCCAAGAAATTGAAAATCAGTTACTAAAAATGAGAAATCTTTATAAACTTCAAGATAAGTAAACAAGGTTTGATTTCTCTAAAAGTATAAACATCTCCAAAACCCTTGACTCTCATCAATATTGTCTTCTTTCAAATCAACATTCAAGCTCTCTGTCTCTTTCTGTAAGCGTTCAAGCATTCAAGGTTTTCAAGCTCTCAGCAAAACACAATCTTACCCTCTTCAATTCAGATTCTTTTAATTTAATTAGTTATTTAATCTGATATTTGCTTGCTCAATCCTTTAATCCTCGTGGTACTGATATTCACTCACCGTAGTATTACTTGAACGATCCGATATACTTGTCGGTATACGTGAGTTTTAATTTTCGCTCATCAACAATAGAATATGTAGTGTTTGCAATGTTGTCACTTGTAGTAGCCATGGATATTTTATTTTTGCGCTCTTGATACCATGACAATAATCTTGAGCAGTGACTTGTGCAGCAAAAAATCTATTCTTGGTTGAGAAGAAGACGAAAGAAATTCAGGGATATTGAAGTAAAATGAGGGTGCTTTGATGCTGAATTAGATGAATTGAGTTAGCTTCATATGTGCATTACATTGATTAAAGGGTAGCTGCTCAAGATGCAGAGACAGTAACATCCCTAACCAACTAACACGCTAATAAGGTACTCTAACTAACTAAACAGTTATACACTAAGTTAGTAAGTTCTTGCACAACTTCTTTCTTGTTGTCTTCTATCTTTTTTCTTCCTTTAATATTTTTGCTAGAAAGTTACTTCTAGTTTATAACATAAATCATTTTAGAAGTATTAAGAGTTGAAACTTACCTCGAGATCAAGCAAGTGTAAAAAATAGATTATTATCCTATTAAGCCGAAGATCTAATCTGAATCTAATTCAATTCAATATATTTGATAAATTCATTATTTTAAGTTTTCGAGCTAAAAATAGTTGGATCCGAAAATAATTTTTCAAAATTGTGTTAATAAAACATGAACTCTCCTAATTATTATTATTGGCCAAACAACAGGACAGTATGTATTTAATTTATTGTTGACAATTTATTTCACAGGTACAAGAATACATATTATTGTAGTCTCCACGAAGACTAACATACAAAAACAAATTCACCCAGCAATACACACACCACGCAGACACTCTCACCATTATTCGTAGAACCAGATCAGAATTTCATCTGAAT
This sequence comes from Arachis ipaensis, assembly GCF_059453495.1. Taxonomy (NCBI): domain Eukaryota; kingdom Viridiplantae; phylum Streptophyta; class Magnoliopsida; order Fabales; family Fabaceae; genus Arachis; species Arachis ipaensis. The sequence continues at coordinate 27,230,202 of NC_142436.1, forward strand.
AAGAGTGGCTATTTATTTATTTATGATATATTATATGATTCCAGGCCCAAAGTATGAAGTTTTAAGTATTAATTATTAAAGCTGAAGTCCATTGTCAAAAGGTAAAAATCATTTTCGGCTGCCAATTAGCAGGGATAGGTTTATTTAGTTCTTGCGAATAAGCTCCATGACAACCGGTATCTTGGAACCTCAAGAAGAGTGGACCCCTTGGTGGGTTAGCATAGTCAAACACTGCCCCATAAGCTCTCCGCAATGGAGTCCATTGTTTGCGTGAATCCTGCAATATTAGAGAGGTGGAATATAATATAAATATGTAATTATATTGATGTTATAGCTCCAACATTGAAAATAACTTAATAATCAAGTTATGTAACTAGCTAAGCCAATAAGTTATTAGAATCTCATTATTAATTTTGGTTTCAACATAACAGCCAACTTATTTAGTTTTCAACCAATTAACTATATGTATGTACCTCCCAGAATTCAACACTAGTGACATCGTATAATCCACCATGGCTGAGAAGCACCATAGCAAAGTATCCAGGGTTGCTGCTACTTTCGTGGATCTTAATAACAATCTTGCCATTGCAAGGAACTCTCTTGTATGCAATATCAAGAGTACCGTACTTTTTGAGCTCTTCAGATGCATTAAGACTCACACCCAAACTCTCAAAAGCGCGTGGGCTCAGTATGAAATCTGTTCTGTCTCCCTCACCATAATCTGTTGCCACCACGGTTACCCCGTTGACATTGCACAATGTTGGTACTTTACATTTAACCTGAATTACCATTATTTATTATTTTATATTATATTTGAAAAATAAACAAGTGTGAAAAAGATGACATAGAAAACTCATTATATATTCTTACAATTTTATTATATACATACAATTATATACATATATGATACAAATAAGAGGTACATCAAAGATAAAATTTATTTCATTCTTTGTTAAAAGATAAAATTTACAGAAACGAGTCCAGACTCTTCAAAAACCTTAAATTTGCCTCCTCTCTAACATCCTTTTAAACCAAATCTAGAACACTAACCTGAGGATTATTATAACGAGGAGTTGAGAGGGAAACGTACCTGATAGCATGCACCGCAGCCACTTCCACCTTTCCATAGCCCAGATACCGCTGCAACCTTGCCATCATTGTCCATCCTTCCATATTCGCCAAATCCACATGCTCCACCTAAATATATAGGAGAGACCGTGCATGATCAAAAAATAAGTTCATAAAATATATTCTTAGAGAAAAGGAAAAAGATACCATATATTAGTTATAATTACCATGGTCATGATCACTAGTGAAACTAAACATGAAAAATGTGTAAAAGGAAAACATACATTCGTATAAAGTATAACAAAATTATTTTTAAAAAAATAACTCAAAATGAATATTTTTATTTGTATTTGTTTTGCATTTGAGGCAACACTCATAAATTTATGTTTTTTTATAGTTTTAAAAATCAGATCGAGTTAGCTGATTTAGCTGATACAATTGGGTTAATCGAAAATCAGTCACTAGACCAGTTTGATTCATGTAAATTGGTAATAAATCGATTAAAAAATTTAAAAAAGACAATCAAAAAGTGAGTTAACCGATGGGAGTTATGTGATTTTTTAATAATTAACTAATTTAAAATAATAAAATATAAATTTTTTTTTATCAGAACAGAACCTTGTTTTTTTATTAAAAGGGTTGACCTCTCCTAGCATGCACTCCTCAAAATATATTGCATGATATGTGTAAATTAATTAAAGGAGGGTAATAACATACTTGGAGTCCCATAACCATCACGGGTACCATAATAGGATGCCCTAGAGTTCTTATAAGAATTCCAAGGGCAATAGTCATTATTAGTGGCGATGCTTAGTGCTGGTAAAAGCAATATAACGCAAAGAAGACCAAGTTGGTGCTTAAGCTCCATATCTAAAGAGGTAAGAAATGTAGTAAGTAAATGCAATAAACCAAAGTATGTGAAGGTATATAATTAACTAATAACAAATATTATTGAAAGAAGGTTTTGTGAGATTACAAGGATAGATAGTTGTCATATTTATAGTGCTGCCTTAGGTATAGATACCAGTGGTACGGTAGTGTATGAGGCCAATTGGGACCATAGGAATAATACGTTTTAAGATTGGATTGGTGATGTGGACCAGTAAGCATTGACCTTAACTAACCCAGGGAATAAGTTTCGTTATAATATCCGTACTGAAATACTACAAGAAAGAACCAAGTTTGTTTATAGCGCATGGTATACCATGCACGAAGGAAATAATAAAGTGGCGGACAACTTGAGAAGTGAAGGGAATCTTGAGAAATGAAAAAGAATCAATTCTTATGGTAATATTTTAGGGAGCCACTCACAAACACGTATAAAACGTCTTTTTAATAATATTTTTTAATAATTAAAATTTAATATATATAATCGATTAAATCGTATTATTTTTGTTAAAATTAAGCTAGATAAATTAATTTAACCGAAAAAATAATGAATCAAATCTTGAATCGGTCTAAATTAATATTATTTTTTATAAAAAATGACTATAATACATTTATTATAGAAAATAACAAATACTTCTATTATATATATATATATTAATTTTCAAACTCTAAATACTAATCCTACCACGACAGAAAAATAAAGGACTAGAATTTAGAAATCTCAAAATTAATATATATAATAAGAGTATTTTAATCATTTTTTATAATGAGAGTATTGTAATCATTTTTTATAAAAAAATAATATTAATTTAGACCAGTTCAAAATTTGATTCACCGTAAATATTTCTCATTATTTCACATATAATAATAGTAATATCTCTATATAGAACACTTTTAATAATTTTGAGAAGATAGAAGGGAAATATATATTATTTGAGGAGTGCTAGAGGCCAGTAACTTTTGTGATTTGTAGCCATCAAGTAGTCATCAATAATGATTTTAATGGTGTGAGATTTCATCCAATGGCTTATTTTTCTTTGCTGGTTACATGCTGGCCAGAATTTGGAAAAGTTGCTGGCCTCCTAGACTTTTCCATATTATATTATTGAAGGAATCAACATCTAGCTGCAAAATAATTCTGTTGAAGATTGTACATCCAATTCAAATACTATAGCATCCTAATTTTGGTTTGATTTGTCCCAAGCCCACAGATCATTATTATAATTGGTCAGTAAATATGATCTCAAAAAATTTTGATAGATGAATTAGATGAGACTTGATCATCAGGTCATATAGTGAAAAAATCTTAGATTTTATAAAAAAAAAGCGTTGTATAAAAAAAACACATTGGTGATGATACTAATAATAATGGGGATAATGCTAATATATACCATGATAATGCATGCTAAGATTATTAGGTTCCTTTCGTCATACTTCATCTCAAGTTGTTATTTCTTACCTACGATTTTCCCTGTTTGTAGAAGTAGACTTGTGATCAGTATTTTGTATGTAAGTTTCATTATACTAATTTCAAAGGTTTGATTAATTAATTAGTTGGTCAAAACGAATAAAGAATTAGTAGTATTAAGCTATAGCTGCCGATTGAATTTTTGCTATGAAGCCCCATGGATTGAGAATTCATGACATCAGAAAAATCGTACTCAATTGCATACATGGTTCTCGGCTCGGTCAGGTAATTAAAGAAGGTGATTTCTTTCGTATCCAATTAATTTGAGGGTATTACATATTTTTTTTACATGTTTCAATAAATTGATGATATATGTATTCATTAATTTTAATATTAATTTTAATTAGCAAATAAATTTTTAATTTTTAAAAATAAAAATTAATGAATTTAATAGGGATAAGTACTGTTTTGGTCTCTAACGTTGAGGGTTAGAATCGAAACCGTTTTTGATGTAATTTTTGACTTAAAATCGTCCTTAATATTGTATTTCATTTTAAAATCGTCCTTTCTAATAAAATTTTTAATTTATTTCTAAACTACCCCTACTTTAATAAAAAAAATTATAAAATTTTAAAAATAATAATAAAAGAAAACACGTTGGGGGCGGAGGAAAATGGTATACGAAGGGGGAGGGGAGAGAAAGGGGGAAGGCAGGAAGGGAAAGGGGGGAGGAGGGACGGCGCCGGCGGCAAAGCTTGGAGCCGCCACCGCCGCCAGGAAACCCAGCGCCAACCCAAACGCTTCTACTGGTGGTGGTGGTGATGGAGGAGAGGGAGGAGAGGAAGTGGAAGAAGCCGGAGAAGAAGAGGAAGAAAATGAAGGGGACGCGGGTTCGGGGTGGGGGGAGGGGAAAGGACGCGAGGTGGGGGTGGGGGGAAGGGGAGAGGGGGAGGGGGAAGGGGAAAGGGGGGAGGGGACGGCGGCGGCGCCGAAGCTTGGAGCCGCCGTCGCCGTCGTTGTGGCCATCGCCGTTGGGGATCGCGAAGGAAAGAGGAGACGCGAGTCACTGCCGCCGCCTCGCCGCCTCATCTGCATCGTTTTCTGCTTCTGCATCTTGCTTATGCTTTCTTGCTTTCTGTTTTCTTGCTTCTGCTTTTTTGCTTTCTGTTTTCTTGCTTTCTGTTTCTGCTTTTTGGTTTGGTGTTGTTTGGTGTTGTTGCTGTTGTTTGGTGTTCTTGGTGTTGTTGTTGGTGGTGGTGGTGGTGGTGGTGGTGGTAGTGTTGGTGTTGGTGGTGGTGCTGGTGTTGGTGCTGGTTGTGGTGGTGGTGTTGGTGTTGGTGGTGGTGGTGGTGGTGGTGGTAGTGGAGGAGGTAATTATGCTGGTAGTGGTGAGGGTATTTTTGTCCAAAAAAATTAAAAGGACGATTTTAATACGAAAAAAAACGTTAAAGATGATTCTAAATCGGAAATTACGTTGGGGACGGTTTCGATTCTGACCCTCAACGTTAGGGACCAAAACAATACTTATCCCAATTTAATACATGTATAAAATATTTTATATATACATATCTTAATACACTATACATACATTTAAGTCTGGTTAAATCAAATCACCATATGTGATAAACCTTAAAAATAAATAATTTAAAAGAAAAAAAGAAAAAAAAATTAGAATTGAGCCGTTATATATGCTGCTGGAGAAAGAGGGAAGAACATAAAACCCTAATCCTTTTTTCTAATTTCGTCTTCTTCTCTTTTCTATATTCCCAGAAAAAATTTGTTTTCGTCTTCTTCCCTCTCCTTCACTCAGGATATACCTTCTTTTTCCTCCTTCCACTACAAAAAATTACCGGAATACCGACTGATTTAGCGACTGATTCTGGTGGTCGCAAAAGCCTTGATTGCTAATTAGAAAATAACGACCAACTTCGGTCGCTAACGGTTAGCGACCGATTTTTGAATAAGGCCACCAAACCTCTCACCAAAGAGTATCGGTCGCTAACATAATCGGTCGCTAAATGGTGACGAAATTTTTCGACGCTAAATCGGTCGCTAAATGACGACCAATTTTTCGGTCGCTGAATCGATCGCTAAATTGGTCGGTAATTCCTAAATTAAAAAAACTAAATTGGTCGCTAAAGCAGTCACTGTTCCTAGTCTTATAATTATAGATTTTTACTAATTTCACATTTACCACGGTTAAAACTTAATTTTATAAATAATTATATTTTTACACAAAATATAAAAAGAATCAAACATACTGAATTTTTCAAATAAATACCAAAAACATTTCCAGTACCATACATCTCATATTTTCAACATTGATCATTAGAATTCCATTGGACGATTCTTAGTTCCTTACAAGTAAAGAGGGAAAATAAAATTGGAAAAGTAACTGATGCAATTCTGAACTTGAAAAGGCAATCAATGCTGCAACCAGCAGAAAGCAATGTGATTCAACAAGTTAATGTTCAAAATAAATTTTATCAACTGAACACTGTAGTTGGAGAAACTTGCATACCCCAGGATGGGATTCAACAAAATCTCTCAGCCGCGCACGGAACAACTTCCTCAACAGCATGCCCAGCCGCCTTCGGTTGGCAACTCTGATTCATACTCCACCGCGTCATAGTTAATAGTGACATGCAGATCTGGCTTCATACAACTTGTCTTTTCATCAAACACTAACACCTTCTTAGCCACAATTGCCTCAGGCAACAAGAATTTTTAACTAAGCCAAATGACCAAGTGTAAACCTCCTAAACAAGCCACAAATCACAAATCATTTTTTTTTTTATCAAAAACCTTGAACCAACAACATTTGAACATAAAAACTATAGAAAATAAAAAATAAATGAAATAAACGAAGCAGAAGGTAACTGTAACTTAAAAAAAATAAAGAAACTTAAAACTCTCTAATACTCATAGATCTAAAACCACCAACATAAAACTACAAATTATGTAATAATATCTCTCTAGAAATAAATTACCCTAGCAGTAGCAATTATCACTTCAATTATGTTAAGTTGAAGCTAATATAGAGACCCAACTCCCAGAAATCCTCGAAGCTATAGCTAAGTTGTCCTCAATAAAAAAAACTAACACGTTTGTATGTGAAGCAACTTGTTTGCCAAATATATAGAGAGAGAAAATGAAAGAAAATTAAAAGATGAGACTATGAAAATAAAATTACATAGAATTAGAAAGCCATGAATAATGGAATAATGCAGTTCAGAATCAGGCATATTCAGACAAAATACCACACATTAAATTCTCAATTCAACTAACCAGCACTTTAGAGAACAGAACAAAAGCTATATTCAAAAAATTGAGACTCAAATGTAAATTAAACTCAGCAATGTTCAGGTGCATACAATAGCATCCCTATCTCAAATTCTCAATTCAAATTCTGTCCCTAATAGTGATAAGAAAAATCACCAAAAAAATACAATATTCCAATATAAAGACATAACAATTCAGTAAAATTGATTCAGAATAGATGCAAATTCCACTGAAATAATTCAGTGAAGAACAAAGGGAATTACAAACTCACATCTAAAACCAGAACTGACACACAAAAAAAAAAAAAAAAGAAATGTAAATAAAAAAACACCCAACACTATACCTGAACTCAGTTTGAAGATCTTTAGCAACAGCCACTACTTCATCCAAGTTTTCATTAGCTTCCTATGACAAACTCAACAGGTGTAATAATCAGAAGCAGAGCATCAATTAAGGAAACACTATGAAATGCATTAATTAATTAATTTGAGAAATATTTGAGACATAAAAATAATCTAGGTCATGAACAATTCCCATTTTGAAGTGGATCCAACTATGAAACTAACTCAGAATCAAACTAAAATTAATCAAGCTGAACTCATCTGAACATTAAAGAACGAAGATGCTTACCTCAGGTCATTGTTCTCACTTCTCATTACTTGATAGAGTTATTGTGGTGGTCAATGGGATCGAAGAGGAACACGGTGGTTTTCGAGGACTACTTCCCGGCAATGGTGTAGAAACTGGGGACTGAAGGGTTCATGAAAGAGCTGACAAGTATGGACCGAAAATCAAAACACATTTACACTAGTTTTCTTGAATAAAGAATCAAATGTATGGACCGAAGCTAGAAGATGACTTTCCAAATCAAAGCACATTTACACTGCTATAAGATTTGCTGGCCTTTTCAATTAAGGGAATGTTTGATTGAAAGATACAGATATGATGAAAATTATAAACCCTAGCTACGTACCAAGTCCTCCGAATTCTTCGACTTGCCAATTTCTTAAAGCTTTTTCACCTAATCAAATAATTAAATAATTAAACAAATTAACAAATAATTAAATAATACGCGACAAGGAGCAATAGCAAAAGTCAAGCTATAACTCGCTAAAGTTGGATAAAAATCGAGTTTTTTACTAAAATTCGCAAATCCTCTATCTTCAAAACTCATTACGCCAAAAGACATTTATCAAAATCCATATTCAAACAAAATGGCAAAAAAATTGCAACAAAACCAAACTTTATTTAAAAAGAAAGTTCGAGGTAAAATTTTCTTATGGGTTTATAAAGAAAATAAGTGATGTGTTGCAAATAGGCAGGTTTTTAGTTAAATATAGTTCTTAGAACTTCAAATAAAGGAGAATATGCTAAATTTTGAAACAACTTTATCAAAGTTTAAAGAATGACTATGAATTCAATCAAATAAAAGAAGAATTGATTTGTGTAACACCCTAACTACCAAAGCTCGCACTTCCGGCTGCGCGATTCTGATAGCTCGGACATTACGACGACACTTATATTATTTAATACTAAAATATGAGCCTGTTTAAAACTTTGAACCGCAATACCGCTCCCAAAGATACTTTCGTTCGATAACATACATCCATAAATACCATTCAACTTACAACAACTCATAAAGAGTACATCCATATATATACATAAATATATATAAATAATATTACAAACATAATCCAATACAATTCCTATCCCTCTTACAGATTATATCAAGATAAAGGCGAGGGTGCAGTAAACCATAACTAAAACAATACAGAGCATCACAACAACAATTAAATAAGCTCTTCGTAACTTCTGCGCCCATATCCTGAAAGGGGAAAAATGTAAGGGGGTGAGAACATCATCCTCGAAAGGGTTCTCAGTAGAGGGTTTTTGGGAATTACTGTAATAGGATACATGAAGATAAACCGTACCAGTGATTAATAACCGCCTTATGCCTCTTTTCAAAAACAACGGTTTACAATAAAAATAAAGTCGGAAATCTTTTCTGAAAGAGGAACCATTCAATTCTCAAAAACTCAAAAGCCTTTCAAAACGGTTTACCTATGCTGAAACAAAATAGCCTTTCATATTTTATTCCAAACCAGAAACACAAAACCAAAATCAACCATCGGTTCATCTCATTCCAACCACGGCCCTAGGCCCAAACAATCCAACCATCAACCAATTACCACAATCCAACAGAGTCCCAGTAGCAAAAACAAATAGGGAGATGCAAGCACAAACAAACAGTTATTGCAAGTAGAACAATTAGCAATTAATCACATAGGCAAACCAAGTATAGTATGCACACCCAAACAATGTCACATAGATGCATATGATGCATGCCTGTCCCTAGTTGCTGATGATATCATCTGTCGGTTATATAGCCAACCCGACACGTCCTGGTAGCTAACTATGGACAGAAACATCCATCGCGGAGCAAGTAGGTTTGAGCTACAACCCCATTGCTACTACTCGCTCAACCCAGAGCCAGTGGAATAACCACTACTGCGGCTACTACCCAGGCGGGTGTTTAACAGCTCAACCTGGAGCGAGTAGAATCACCACTACTACCGCTACTACCCAGGCATCACAGTCTCTGACCTGGAGCAAGTGGGACGAACCACAACCCTTGCTACTACCCAGGTATCTCAAGCATATATTCATTCAGTCCCAGTCATGGATCAACATCCATCTCAGCCATCTGGCTTAAATTCATAATTCATAGTCAGCCATACGGCCCATAACTCATTTGGCAATCAGCCATAAATCAATATCATACATAGCCATTGCGGCTCACGGTTCAATCCAGAACCAGCCAATATTCATAATCATACACAGCCATTCCGGCCCATAACAAAACAGCACTTCCACCATTCAACATCATCAAATTCATAAAACCGGCATTTTAGCCACAAATCACTTTTCTCAAGCCATTTCACTTTGAAATCAAACTTCAACTCTTTTTAGCCTTGGCTTTTAGAAATCTCGTTTCTCAAATCATCTCAGGCTCATAAGCCAAATTTACTCAAAGTGAGTTCCCTTTTTAACACAAAGCCGCTCTCGGCATCCTCTTTCCGAAACTTCCAAAACTATGGAAAGTTAAAGATTCATTTTGGGAACATTCAAAATCACCCATCCCACAATGGGATTTTATAACAAAGTTTCTCGACAGAGTCTCAAGTCTTTAGGGGAGAATAGCATAACTCATTTCGCCGAATTCATTTAAAATCATTAAAACCTTGGCTTTCCGATTTGAGTAATAAAATAGGATCTAAGCCAAACCGAGTCACGTAATCATTTACTTCTTTCAAAGCCGTTTCCTTTACTTAGGCAAAACCAGCTTCAACCCCCATGATAAATTCTAAAGCGTTTCAACTGTTCAAAATTGTTTTAGTCTTGCAAAAGTTCAGAGTTCAAAGAGTACTTAAAACCTTTCTCAAAACATTTCAAAATAAAACTTGTCAATAGACATTCAGGTTCTTTCAAAGTCATTGAAACTTCTTTAATTGAAACCCCAAAGTCAAATTCAAAGGCATAAACCCTTTTCGCATTCAAACAGCTTTAAAACACAAGTTTCATCTAAATAACTTTCTCTTGAAAGAGATACAATGCCTTTCTTAAGAAGCAAGACTAAATCACAATTTCCTCTTTACTAACTCATTTCGAAAGCATGAATCATCCTTTTCTTGATAATTCAAATAAAATAGCAGAAGTCTTTAACTCATCATTTTCCAGACAACATTTCAATAAAGACTCGGATTTTATAGAAATTTCGGCAGCACCTCCCCTAAAACTTGGACTTTTGCCACCCGGTTCGGGTCCCAACTAAACCGTTTCTCATTCCTTTTCAACAGCTCAAAACCAGAAATCAATTCAAAAGCAAGCTAAATCCAACAGTCGCCTCAATGGCATACCTCAAGAAAACCATTTCAAAAATCAACTCAATATCAACCGATTTAACTCATTTATAAAGCTTTAAAGAATCGGTTCCGCAATAAATCATTTATCAAAACCAGAGCAATTAAAGCAACCTAGGCTAGATTTCAAGAGCATTCTATCTTTCACATCATCAAATAATTGACTCAATTCAAACCAATCCTCAATGGATTAAACTCATTTCAAATATTTAAAGAATCAACTTCAAACATTACATTTCACAAGCCACACAACAATTCAGCCAAGCCAACATCCATAATCGTTCGAGTCAATCAAATAATACATAAGGCAGATACAATCACTAATTACACCATATCTCACATCAGTATCCATATGTAATAATTCCAATAATAAACTGTAGTTTTCGGAAAGCGCCCCTACCTCAAAACGCAAATCCATAACCCAAATGCCTCATCAAGTCCTTTCTGTCTCAAACCGAACTGACGGCAACCAAAACCTCAGCTCCAAGCCACTTTCGCAACAGTCTCAACAACTCTAATCGCAACATACAACAACCAAAACTCAATCTTATAGCAATTAACGCCACAAACCTCAGCGTATGATAACAGAACGGTAACTAAAGGGCTTTCAAATCGAAACGCTTACCGAACTAAAGAAAGAGCGGCTGAACCGAAACAGCAGTGGTCTCTGAACCGGTTCGGCGGTGGCCCCGGCAGCCACCTCCAGCGGCTGCGGTGACCCGACTCTGGCAACGGTGACTGAAACCAACATGCCGCAACAATAAAACTCCAGAATCTCATAAGAAACGAAAATCAAATTCGAAACCCTTACCGGCATACTTTTTTCGGCGACGGCAGCAGGGTCTCAAGCGACAGAAATGGCCAGAAGCTCCGGCGGCGGTCCCGGAAGTCACAGAACCATCCCCGGCGGTCAGAATCACACAGATGTAGCTCCCTTCTCCGGCAGCGACACCGGCGGCGGCCTGAACCCCTTGACATCATCAGAACAGCCGGCGATGACCAGGGACGCGATGAACACTGCGACAGCCACAGTAGCAGCGGCGTCGCAGCAGCGGACCCCTCTTCACAGCGACCCAGCGGTGGCGGTTCTGGAGGAACGGCGACGGCAGCTCAGCAACGGCAATGACAGCAGCGTCGCCTTCCCCTCGCACGAGCACGCGCGCTCCCTCTTTCTCGTGTCGGGCTCTTGCATCGCATCCCTCATGCCCGCAGTCCTGGGTTCGGCGCGGTTCAAAGGCGATCAACGGCGAGGTGCGGCGGTCAAACAGCGCCTCCTTCCTCTCTTGTTCTCGATCCGAACGGCTGTGACAAGGAGGATTCGACGGTGGCAACCTCCAGACATGGCGCCTTCCTCTCTTCGCACGTCCCCCTCTCTTGGTTCTCCATCATCGGCGACAAGGAAAACTGACGGCGACGTCGGCACAGTCACGTGGAACGGCAGGGTGTGGGTCAACGGCGGACGCGATTCCATCTCTCTCTATCCGCAAGTCCCCTCTCTGTTTCCCCTCTTCTCTTCTTTGAACCCCTCCTTTTGCTTCGTTTGTTTCTTCCTTTCTTTTCCTTTTTGCCTCTGCGTGTGGGTGTCTAGGGTAGAGGGGCAGCAGCTGCTACTGCTGAGTGTGAGTGAAGGAAACCGGGTCGGTTAGCAGGTCACTAGGTTAGGGTTTCATTTTCAAAAATTAGGGTTAGGGGTATTTTAGTAATTTTACTTAAAAATAGGGATAATATAGTAATTATAAATAAATTCTAATCCAATAATAATAATAATATATAAAATACTATTTGTTCATCAACTCTACAATTATTTTCAATAAAATGCCCAAATCAAATAATAAGAAATAATATACTTAATTTCTTCATTTTCCAAAATAGCAGTATTAATATTTAAAATATTACTTATCCAATCCAAATCATAAAAATACTTATTATTTTATAACTATCAACTTTATAATTTAAATATAGAAAATAATCCAATAATTATAAAATTGGATAATAATCATAGCTTATCTCAAATCCAATAAATCAAAACTTGCCTTAATTATCTTTAATAAAATAATTTCTGAAATTAAGGCTATAAATAACCATATGATTTTGAGACTTGATCATAATAAGACTTTTCAAAAGTTCTGGGTCTTACATCCTACCCACCTTATAAAAATTTTCGCCCTCGAAAATTGATACAAAATGAAAGAAATTCCATAACAGTTCACCCTTGAACACATTTACGGAAGAAGCAAAAATATCTCATAATATAATGATATATACGATTTTCAAATACTTTGATTGTTATAAGCATAAGGATGAAAAGGTAGGAGTGTGATTGCAAGGCAAACGTTACAAGGTAGGCTCGATGCAAAAGATAACATGGGTCAATCATGTGATAGTAGGGCAAAGCATCAAAGGCTATAAAACAGGATGGAGTTAAAACGATGTGCTCAATATCCGCACACTAATCTCATATCGACCTCAAGGTTTCAACTTTCCAACTCCATCAAGCACTTTACAATCCCATACTCGATCACAAGCCTTACAACCGCAAACCCGTCCGCAAGGAACAAAACACCCACAACTCATAACGTTGCACATCTACCGCTTCAACTTCCGTATACACATATCACGCTTTAAAGAACTAACACATCGCGTTACTACGTCTACAAGTCGCACGTGATATCAAAATAATTCTCGAGTCTACTCAGAAGGATACAAGACTTTAGAAAGGAGAGTCAAATATCAAGGATAATACTCAAAGATTTGGGAGAATGTATCTAGGTCCAGATAAACAAGGACTCTCAAGCAATGAAGTTTGCTAGACTCAACTCAATTGGCAACTTCAAAGATGACCCTTGGATCGAAGAAGTTCAATAGGATTAATAAGAAGAAAATCATTGCATCAGTTTGAACAAATTCAAGCTGAGTCGAAGAAGTATGAGGTTCACAAAAGAGAATATCTCAAACCCAAGGCAAAGCTCACAAAACTCAAGAGCATAATTAAAAGTACTTCTGAATACATTGTTCTTAAAAGAATCGAAAACTTGCAGGAAAATCACCTCGCAGTCTAAAAGAAAAGTTAAGCAACAAATATCCTTCAAGAGGGTAACAAAAGCATAAACGTGGCTTTGCTCTAGTTCAATTTCACATCGAAGTAGATTATGTAGAGTTTTAAAAACAAACTGTACACAGGTTTGGCTAAGAGCAAAAATATTTCCTCAACTATTTTAGAAAGATAGTTAGGTGCATAATCTTAACCAAAAGTAGTTCAGAAGACTCGGAAGAAAATCAAATGCTTGTTCAAAAATTCTCAAAGTCCATATTCAAACAAGCGTGTATAACATTTATAGCAAGGACGAAAGAGGAAGTTAAACTCTTTTTAGAAAAGAAATTCCGAGGTAAAAATTTACTTACAATCTGGTAAGGAAATAAGTGGTGTGTTACAAACAAACAGGTTTCCATTAAACAAGGAAACCTTTCAAAACCTCATTTAAAATAGCGCATGTCAACTCTAAAATAATTTTGTCAAAAATTGAACAATGGTTTCAATTATAACCAAGCAACTGAAAAATAAGTTCAATTTAGAACTTATTCAAAGAGAATTCAATCTGCTTTATAAAATTCAAAACAAGTCTCCAAAAGTATACTTGAAATCACCATCTCGCTATAATATTCAAGAAAATTAGGATGTACTTGAAAAGGAGTCAAGCCATACAAGAAAAGATCTCAAATCAAAGTAGTTTAAACAAGATCCACTAGGCATGAGACATCAAATAAGCTCTCAATTGATCCTAAAGAATACAAAAGTCATAGAAAAGACAACTCAATCATTAGTAATCTCTCAAGGATAAGTCTTTGACTAAAAACTCTGGTAGAGACAATGAGGGGATAAATGATGCACTATTTTGAAACGAATCAAACTTACTCATATAAGAATGAGATTCACAAAAGAGGACAAACCAAGATCAATGGCAATATTCACAAGATGTAAAAGATCAGTTAAAAACAAAGTCAAGCATGACATTTATGGAGATGGAAGGTTTAAGGAAGACTTTCGTCCGTTCGTAAGAAGAAAGCCATGAGTCCAATATTTTCAAAAGAACAACAATGGCATAAACCATATAGCATGCTAAATCAAGCTCAATTCAAAATAAGTCAAGTAGAGCTTATCAAACGAAACTCAACCGAGACAAAAGTGGTAAATCCTTTCTTTTCAAAATTTTGAAAAATATTCAAATACATAATCAAATGAAGATGTGCATTGGAACTATAGTAAAATTACTAGAAAGTCAATTGTGATTCAAAGTAAATGCAGTTCCGTAAACCAGTAAAAGTACGGTCGAGGTATTAGGAATAAATAGTTGTTAGACTGTATAAGTAATCTCAAAGTTTCATATATAGAAAAGTATATATCTAATCAACAGCAATTTATAAAATCTCAAAATTGGCTGTGATCACTGTCAAGTAAGAGAAAAACTGAATCAACAATTTCTCAAAGAATGGACTCAGAACCCAGAGTTAAAAGTCACAGCACATTAAGACAAGTTCAAGGCTATATCAAAGAATACTTGAATCAAGAAGAACTCAAACAGAGGAAGATAGATGCAACAGGGATCTTAAACCAGCATATGCACTTAAGGTCAAACAAGAATACATATCGATAGAGGAATAGAGTTGAAAAATCAAACTACTTTCCAAAGGATTAGAAAACAAGGACTTCAAGTTAGGATACAAAAGAACAGGTCAACTCGAACAGAATTCAAGACACACAACTGAATAGCCTCGAGAAATAGTTTCTAACGTTCCCAAAACCCGCGATTTGCTTTACTCAAAACTCGTATTTCATCTATGATAACCCATCAGTGCTTTCATATACATAATTCACCAGTATTAAGCCGGCCAAACTTAATCTCAGGAATTATGCAATGCAAGACTAACAGCGTTAAATCAATAGACCGCCATGTGTATAAAGCTCTAATCCTCGTCATTCAACAAGACCTAATACATGACAAACTCTCAGAGTATGCAATTGAAGCATAGTCAGTCCATTCCTCAGGCTCTACAAGAAGAACTGCTCTGATACCATAATGTAACACCCTAACTACCAAAGCTCGCACTTCCGGCTGCGCGACTCTGATAGCTCGGACATTACGACGACACTTATATTATTTAATACTAAAATATGAGCCTGTTTAAAACTTTGAACCGCAATACCGCTCCCAAAGATACTTTCGTTCGATAACATACATCCATAAATACCATTCAACTTACAACAACTCATAAAGAGTACATCCATATATATACATAAATATATATAAATAATATTACAAACATAATCCAATACAATTCCTATCCCTCTTACAGATTATATCAAGATAAAGGCGAGGGTGCAGTAAACCATAACTAAAACAATACAGAGCATCACAACAACAATTAAATAAGCTCTTCGTAACTTCTGCGCCCATATCCTGAAAGGGGAAAAATGTAAGGGGGTGAGAACATCATCCTCGAAAGGGTTCTTAGTAGAGGGTTTTTGGGAATTACTGTAATAGGATACATGAAGATAAACCGTACCAGTGATTAATAACCGTCTTATGCCTCTTTTCAAAAACAACGGTTTACAATAAAAATAAAGTCGGAAATCTTTTCTGAAAGAGGAACCATTCAATTCTCAAAAACTCAAAAGCCTTTCAAAACGGTTTACCTATGCTGAAACAAAATAGCCTTTCATATTTTATTCCAAACTAGAAACACAAAACCGAAATCAACCATCGGTTCATCTCATTCCAACCACGGCCCTAGGCCCAAACAATCCAACCATCAACCAATCACCACAATCCAACAGAGTCCCAGTAGCAAAAACAAATAGGGAGATGCAAGCACAAACAAACAGTTATTGCAAGTAGAACAATTAGCAATTAATCACATAGGCAAACCAAGTATAGTATGCACACCCAAACAATGTCACATAGATGCATATGATGCATGCCTGTCCCTAGTGGCTGATGATATCATCTGTCGGTTATATAGCCAACCCGACACGTCCTGGTAGCTAACCATGGACAGAAACACCCATCGCGGAGCAAGTAGGTTTGAGCTACAACCCCATTGCTACTACCCGCTCAACCCAGAGCCAGTGGAATAACCACTACTGCGGCTACTACCCAGGCAGGTGTTTAACAGCTCAACCTGGAGCGAGTGAAATCACCACTACTACCGCTACTGCCCAGGCATCACAGTCTCTGACCTGGAGCAAGTGGGACGAACCACAAACCTTGCTACTATCCAGGTATCTCAAGCATATATTCATTCAGTCCCAGTCATGGATCAACATCCATCTCAGCCATCCGGCTTAAATTCATAATTCATAGTCAGCCATACGGCCCATAACTCATTCGGCAATCAGCCATAAATCAATATCATACATAGCCATTGCGGCTCACAGTTCAATCCAGAACCAGCCAATATTCATAATCATACACAGCCATTCCGGCCCATAACAAAACAGCACTTCCACCATTCAACATCATCAAATTCATAAAACCGGCATTTTAGCCACAAATCACTTTTCTCAAGCCATTTCACTTTGAAATCAAACTTCAACTCTTTTTAGCCTTGGCTTTTAGAAATCTCGTTTCTCAAATCATCTCAGGCTCATAAGCCAAATTTACTCAAAGTGAGTTCCCTTTTTAAAACAAAGCCGCTCTCGGCATCCTCTTTCCGAAACTTCCAAAACTATGGAAAGTTAAAGATTCATTTTGGGAACATTCAAAATCACCCATCCCACAATGGGATTTTATAACAAAGTTTCTCGACAGAGTCTCAAGTCTTTAGGGGAGAATAGCATAACTCATTTCGTCGAATTCATTTAAAATCATTAAAACCTTGGCTTTCCGATTTGAGTAATAAAATAGGATCTAAGCCAAACCGAGTCACGTAATCATTTACTTCTTTCAAAGCCGTTTCCTTTACTTAGGCAAAACCAGCTTCAACCCCCATGATAAATTCTAAAGCGTTTCAACTGTTCAAAATTGTTTTAGTCTTGCAAAAGTTCAGAGTTCAAAGAGTACTTAAAACCTTTCTCAAAACATTTCAAAATAAAACTTGTCAATAGACATTCAGGTTCTTTCAAAGTCATTGAAACTTCTTTAATTGAAACCCCAAAGTCAAATTCAAAGGCATAAACCCTTTTCGCATTCAAACAGCTTTAAAACACAAGTTTCATCTAAATAACTTTCTCTTGAAAGAGATACAATGCCTTTCTTAAGAAGCAAGACTAAATCACAATTTCCTCTTTACTAACTCATTTCGAAAGCATGAATCATCCTTTTCTTGATAATTCAAATAAAATAGCAGAAGTCTTTAACTCATCATTTTCCAGACAACATTTCAATAAAGACTTGGATTTTATAGAAATTTTGGCAGCACCTCCCCTAAAACTTGGACTTTTGCCACCCGGTTCGGGTCCCAACTAAACTGTTTCTCATTCCTTTTCAACAGCTCAAAACCAGAAATCAATTCAAAAGCAAGCTAAATCCAACAGTCACCTCAATGGCATACCTCAAGGAAACCATTTCAAAAATCAACTCAATATCAACCGATTTAACTCATTTATAAAGCTTTAAAGAATTGGTTCCGCAATAAATCATTTATCAAAACCAGAGCAATTAAAGCAACCCAGGCTGGATTTCAAGAGCATTCTATCTTTCACATCATCAAATAATTGACTCAATTCAAATCAATCCTCAACGGATTAAACTCATTTCAAATATTTAAAGAATCAACTTCAAACATTACATTTCACAAGCCACACAACAATTCAGCCAAGCCAACATCCATAATCGTTCGAGTCAATCAAATAATACATAAGGCAGATACAATCACTAATTACACCATATCTCACATCAGTATCTATATGTAATAATTCCAATAATAAACTGTAGTTTTCGGAAAGCGCCCCTACCTCAAAACGCAAATCCATAACCCAAATGCCTCATCAAGTCCTTTCTGTCTCAAACCGAACTGACGGCAACCAAAACCTCAGCTCCAAGCCACTTTCGCAACAGTCTCAACAACTCTAATCGCAACATACAACAACCGAAACTCAATCTTATAGCAATTAACGCCACAAACCTCAGCGTATGATAACAGAACGGTAACTAAAGGGCTTTCAAATCGAAACGCTTACCGAACTAAAGAAAGAGCGGCTGAACCGAAACAGCAGTGGTCTCTGAACCGGTTCGGCGGTGGCCCCGGCAGCCACCTCCAGCGGCTGCGGTGACCCGACTCCGGCAACGGTGACTGAAACCAACATGTCGCAACAATAAAAGTCCAGAATCTCATAAGAAATGAAAATCAATTTCGAAACCCTTACCGGCATACTTTTTCCGGCGACGGCAGCAGGGTCTCAAGCGACAGAAATGGCCAGAAGCTCCGGCGGCGGTCCCAGAAGTCACAGAACCATCCCCGGCGGTCAGAATCACAGAGATGCAGCTCCCTTCTCCGGCAGCGGCCTGAACCCCTTGACATCATCAGAACAGCCGGCGATGACCAGGGACGCGATGAACACATCCCTCTTCTCTTCTTTGAACCACTCCTTTTGCTTCGTTTGTTTCTTCCTTTCTTTTCCTTTTTGCCTCTGCGTGTGGGTGTCTAGGGTAGAGGGGCAGCAGCTGCTACTGCTGAGTGTGAGTGAAGGAAACCGGGTCGGTTAGCGGGTCACTGGGTTAGGGTTTCATTTTCAAAAATTAGGGTTAGAGATATTTTAGTAATTTCACTTAAAAATAGGGATAATATAGTAATTAGAAATAAATTCTAATCCAATAATAATAATATATAAAATACTATTTGTTCATCAACTCTACAATTATTTTCAATAAAATGCCCAAATCAAATAATAAGAAATAATATACTTAATTTCTTCATTTTCCAAAATAGCAGTATTAATATTTAAAATAATACTTATCCAATCTAAATCATATAAAATACTTATTATTTTATAACTATCAACTTTATAATTCAAATATAGAAAATAATCCAATAATTATAAAATTGGATAATAATCATAGCTTATCTCAAATCAAATAAATCAAAACTTGCCTTAATTATCTTTATAAAATAATTTCTGAAATTAAGGCTATAAACAACCATATGATTTTGAGACTTGATCATAATAAGACTTTTCAAAAGTTCTGGGTCTTACAATTTGAAATTTCATTAAAAGAGTCCAAAACTTCTTTCAAAAGGTTTGAAACAAAACTCCGAAAGCATCATAAAAATGGCATCCTCATAAGGATATCCAAAATGCGCTAAAAAGGAAAAATTAATTTGCCTTTGAAAAGGGAACTCAATTTGAAGAAAATCAAACAGGATTCACAAAGCATGAAATATGTAAGGCCCACATCGGTTGGGGAGGGGGAACGAAGCATGCCTTATAAGGGTGTGGATACCTCTCCCTAGCATGACGCGTTTTGACGAGTGAGTGTGGGGGGGCTTCGGCTAGCATCCCTATCGTCAAAAGCAAAACCGTGAGGCCTTGTGTGCCAAAGCGGACAATATCATGCTAGCGGGTGGTCTGGGCTGTTACAGATGGTATCAGAGCCGGAACCCGGATCGATGTGCCAGCGAGGGCGCTGGGCTCCCTTAGGGGGGTGGATTGTAAGGCCCACATCGGTTGGGGAGGGGAACGAAGCATGCCTTATAAGGGTGTGGATACCTCTCCCTAGCATGACGCGTTTTGACGAGTGAGTGTGGGGGGGGGGGGCTTCGGCTAGCATCCCTATCGTCAAAAGCAAAACCGTGAGGCCTTGTGTGCCAAAGCGGACAATATCGTGCTAGCGGGTGGTCTGGGCTGTTACAAAATAACGAACAAGTTTTCAACTGACCCGATGAATTACAAAACTTACAAAGAAGGACAACTCAGTCGATAATAATTCCTTTAAGATTCTCAAGTATCCTTTTGATATATCAAACAATTTTCGAAGTTACATCAAAGAGTATAGGAATAAGGAGAAAAGTTTAATCAAGTAAAGGTAGATACTTCAGAGAATTGTAAACTGACATATACAGTTAAGACCAGACGAGAATGCATATGAACGAAATGACAAGATTGGAAGATAATCAAGTTACTTCTTAAGAAAGAAATTGCAAACAAGAATCTCAAAGCATAGCAAGAAAGAACAAGTCACATGACATTCACAGAGTTCGAGACACCTAACCAAGTAACCTCGGGAATTAACTCCTAACATTTCAAAAACCCGCGATTTGCATCATCTATAACTCATATATCATCTATGATAACTCATTAGTGCTTCCATATACACAATTCACTAGTATTAAGCCGGCCAAACTTAATTCCAAGAATTATGCAATGCAAGACTAATGGCATAATCAATAGACCGTCATGTGCATAAAGCTCTAATTCTCGTTATTCAAACAAGACCTAATACATGACAGACGCTCAGAGTATGCAATTGAAGCATAGTCGACCCATTCCTCAGGCTCTACAGGAAAGACCGCCCTGATACTATAAAGTAACACCCTAACTATCAAAACGTCACACTTCCGGCTGCGCCACTCTGATAGCTTGGGTATTACGATGACTCTTAAGATATTTAATACTAAAATATGAGCCTGTTTGAAACCTAAATCATATTTTCAAAAACCATTTCTTGAAAACATAAATCCATTCTTACAATACAAATTACAATACTTACAAAGAATACATACATACATATATATATATATATTAATTCACAAGCACTTCATATCAACATCCTATCCCTCTTACAAAATTGTAAAGATAAAGACGAGGAAAATATAACTACTAAAACAATACAAAATATCGTGTAAACAGAAATGAGATAGACTTTTCCGAACTTTGTCGTCCATATCCTGAAAAGGAAAAACCTGTAGGGGAGTGAGAACATCGTCCTCGCTGATTCTCACTATAGGGTTAGGGAATTGCTATAATAAGATATGTAAAATAAAACCGTTTTCATAATACCGTGATCGTTGCTAGTCTTATGAATCATTTTAAAACCAACTATTAATAATCTAAACATTTTCAAAAATCTTTAGTTAATTGCCTAAAATCTGAATTCATATTTGGATTTATCAAAACTCCAATTAAACACAGTATCTCGTAATATATCACGACAAATACCGAATAAGTAATTTCATCAAACTTACACTGACTCATCCAATCGTAGCCTCTGGTCCAAATATAACCAAATCACATCACATCCTCCAGCCTAACACAAAATCAATCAACACCCAATTCACCAAAATCCGAATCAACAATCACAAACACAACTAGTGAGGTTCAAACACAATCAAGAACAATTACATCAGGTATAACAATTAGCTGTTATACAGAATTATTCACATAGGAAAACCAAGTACAATATGCACACCCAAACAATGTCACATAAATGCATATGATGCATGCCTTTCCTACTGGCCGTGAGCTCACGTGTCGGTTACTTTGCCAGAATCCAACACATTCGGTAGCTAACCCGAATATCGTCCTCTTGAAAACTGGTGGGCGGTACACCACCATGAACCCCACCATTGCGAATGGTACACCACCATGAACCTCGCAAGATCTCCAATTGGAAAAACAACACACACATGTGGGCAGTAAACCACCGCGAATCCCACAAAACATTCACTTTTAAAAAATGTGGGCGGTACACCACCATGAACCCCACATAACATCTCGACACTGGGCAAGCGGTAAACCACCACAAACCTTGCCAGGTCAAAGCTCAAAATAATTTCATTTTTATTTAAAAACCAACATCACTCTTTATAATCTTTTCCAAAACCTCCAAAGCCATTTTACTTAAAACAAGTTCTCCTTTCACACAAAATCCCTTCTTACTTAGCTAAGATTTTCCTCCAATCCAACTTCAAAACCATTTCATATTTAAACCACTTTTAAAAGACTAAAAGAATCATTTATTAACTAAACCGCACGGCAAAGTCTCGAGACTTTAGGGAGGATGACAACCAATCTCTTTCCTTAAAATTATTACATTCCTTGAGTCATAATTCCTTAAAATGTAGTTCTATAAACAAACTCAAAACATAAAACTTTTCTTAATAAATCAAAACTCAAAACCAAATTACTTAAAATGAAACCACTCGGTTTAAATCAAAATCGAAACATAATTCTTTTCTAAATACTTGCACTCAATGTAATACTTTCTTTAAAAAGAAATAAATCTCAATCATAACTCTCTTTTCAACAATTCAATTCAAAACATAATTCGTTATTTTCTTAAATAATTTGAGTAAAATGACATGATTCTTAAATTCATAATTTTCTAAACAACATTTCAAAAAGGACTCAGATTTTATAGAAATTTCGGCAGCACCCCCCTAAAACTTGGACTTTGCCACGCTTTTCGGGTCCTAACCAAACCATTACCAAATCAAACCAACCCAAAATCAAATTATTTTCACCAATCAAATTCATTTCGAAACTTTAAAGAAACAGATTCAACAACCGTCTGTTTAACAAAACCAACAATAATTCAATCAAACAAACAATCATTATCATCCAAAAACAGCCAGTCGATGCATAAGACTTATACAATCACTAAAAAGTGTAATTCTCTCATCAATATCTAATTATAACAATTCCAAATATAAAAATTGAGTTTTTAGAAAGAAACCCTTACCTTAAAGTCGAACCCCTTAAAAGTTAACGCGTCAACAATCCTCTTTCTATTCTTAACTCGCGGCAACAACCTCATTGATTCCCAGGCAATATCAACAGCCACAATCAAGGTTTACAGCAACGACGACTTATCTGACGTAAATTTGAATTAATGCAAAATGGATATTAAATGAAATTAGAACATAATTGTTAATAGAGCATCGTGGTAACAAAGAACGAAACCAATTAGTCTCACCACGAGACGACATCGCAGCAGCTTTTATTTTAATCATACAATTTCCGAAACTCAACCCTGAGATATTAACAACGCGAAATTCTCAATAGTTGATAACGGAATACTAATACCGAGGGTTCGAAATAAATTATACTTATAATAACAGCAGAACGGAGGAGCCGCAATTCCAAACTGACCCGGTAACAGTTCCGATAGGGACCAGAAGCTCCAGTGGATCAACCATAACAACCATGCAGCGTCAAAAATCTTCCCAGAATCTAAAAGAACAGAAACCGAAATTAAAACCCTTATCAACAGTGTTCCCTGACGATGACAGCGGTGTTCTCCAGCGGCAGAGGCTCGGCCACCCACCTCCAGCAGCGGCGACAATGGCTGGGCACGGCAGCGATTCCACACGCGACGGTGACAGCGACGGCTTCGCCTCCTCTCACGCGCATCAATCTCAAGTCAGTCTCTCTCTCACTCTTCACGGGATCCTCTCCGGCTCTAATGGCGGCGACGGCGTGGACACAACAACGGTGGAGACGGGCTTCACGGAGAGGGCAACGGCGGCGACATGGGCCCCACGAAGATGACGACGAGCGCGAGGGCAGTGGCGGCTTCTCCTCCCTTGCGCACGCTCTGCTTCTCCCTTCCATGGCTCTGGTTCACGCTTCTCCTCCTCCAACGGCGACACACGATGACGCGGCGGCAGTGATACCCGCCAACACCGTCCTCTCTCTCTTATCCTCTCCTTCTCTTCGCAAGCATTCCCTTCCCTTTCTTCCCGTTTCCTCATTTCTTTCTTTCTTTCTTTGGTTTACTGAAGCTGCTGAGGGCTGGTGGCTGGTAGTATTAGGAAAGATAGGATAGAAATTAGGGCTTTGTTTAGTTAGGGTTAGGGTTTATGTATGTAATTGGGATTTTGGGTTAAAAAGGATTGGTAATTTCTAAATCAATTTTGGTTATATTGTATTTATTTTGAAATATTAATCC
This sequence comes from Arachis ipaensis, assembly GCF_059453495.1. Classification (NCBI taxonomy): domain Eukaryota; kingdom Viridiplantae; phylum Streptophyta; class Magnoliopsida; order Fabales; family Fabaceae; genus Arachis; species Arachis ipaensis. Next base: position 27,254,651 of record NC_142436.1, read on the forward strand.
CTCAAAATTACTTTAAAAATATTAATTAATTATCAATTTGTTAATTAATTCTCAATCAAGTATTTTAATTTAAAATATAAGATACTATAATTAATTTTCTCTATTTATAAAAATTAAAGTATCAAATTTCAAAATCTCAATTGGTTAAACTAAATCATATAAAAATTCTTTTCTCTTGCAATTATTAAGCTTTATAATTTAAATATAGAAAATTATTCAATAATTATGAAATTAAGTAAAATTTTTATTTTACTTCTCAAAACATGATTTAATTATTCTAGATGGAATAATTTTTAAAAATAAAATCTCTAATAAAGAAATAAATTTAAGGGTAAAGTATACTTTTTGTCCCTAAAGTTTGACAAAAGTTTCAAAAATACCCCTAAGTTTTATTTTGTTTCAATTTTGTCCCAAAAGTTTTCGATTTGCATCAAATATACCCTTGGCGGCTAATTTTTCAAAAAATTTAAGACCAATTCAACAACAATTTCATAAGAACAACCTTCAATACAAGCAAATCAAGCATCATTTTCATGCATTATTGTTAGATTGGTCTTAAATTTTTTGAAAATTTAGCCGTCGGGGGTATATTTGATGCAAATCGAAAACTTTTGGGACAAAATTGATACAAAATAAAACTTAAGGGTATTTTTAAAACTTTTACCAAACTTCAAGGACAAAAAATATACTTTACCCAAATTTAAAATCAGCTAATAATAAGATTTTTCAAAAGTTTTGGGTCTTACACTTCCAGCGAGTAACTCAGTAACTGAAGGGAGAGGATGAGAATGGTGTGGGTGAATTAGGGTTAGTGAGGGTAATTTAGTAATTATCTTATTTTTTAAATTAGTGACCGATTTAGTGACCAATGAGTTTATAGCGACCAAATTAGCGACTTTCGGTTGCAAAATCGGTCACTAAATTAAAAAATAGCGATTGATTTTGTGACAAAAGTCCCAAAGATGTTACTTATTTATTTTGGTTGCTAATTCGGTCGCTAAATTAAAAAATAGCGACCAATTTTAGCGACCAACTTTTTTCTTATTGTATAAAAAAATAATCGGTCGCTAATTCGGTTGCTATTAGTGACCGATTTAGCAACCACTGCCTTAGTGACCAAGTAATTTTTCACTATTTCTCTATCGGTTGCAAAATTGGTCGCTAAATTAAAAATAGCAACCGATTTTGTGACAAAAAATGCAAAGATGTTATTTCTCTTGCTTTGGTTGCTCATTCGGTTGCTAAATTAAAAAATAGCGACCGATTTAGCGACCAACAACTTTATTCTAGTTGTATAAAAAATTTATCGGTCGCTGAATATAATTTAGCGACTGATTTAGTGACCAATTTTTCTCTAGTCCTAGAAATTTTATATCGGTCGCTAAATCAGTCGCTATTAGCAACCAATTTTTTCAGTTGCTAAAATCGGTCGTTATTCTGGTAATTTCTTGTAGTGTTCTAATCTTCCAAAGTTGTCGATCTTGTTGCTGTACCCCAGAACAATCCATCGTTCTTTTTACTATTCTTCAATTCAAAGTTGCCGACTTTGTTGTTGGAACCCAGAACAATCGATCATTCTTTTTACTGTTCTTCCATTCAAAGTCTCTAACACAACAAATCTCCCTATCTCTGAACCAGATACTGTCACACTCTCAGCATTTACAAATTGTTACAAGTAAGTCACTCTTTGTTCTCTTTTTTTTCTCTTATTTCATTCTTTCCATTTATTAAAATTAATATGTTTGTCTGGACTAATAATTGGTACAAGTGTGTTTATTATTTGTGATTGTTTATTATTTACAAAATCTATTTTGAAACCTATTATCTTTGATTTTTTTTCCCATTTTTTTCTCCTTGAGTAGCAATACTATTTCACTAATTTAGAATCACCAAAACAAAGAGTACTTCAAAGAGTACTAGAAAAAAAAACTTAATAGTAGCCATTGTTGATAATCCTACAACATAGATACAGGTTATAGCTCATATATAATTTCGGGTATTGATGATTATAAGCTCCTGTTTATGATTTATTAGTTTATACTTGACTATATAGATGTGATGTTCATTTTGAGCGGCTGAACAAATCAATAAAAATTGGTATACAAATTTATCAGAAATAGAGCAGTTAATTTGAAGTATTCTATAATATTGTATAAAATTTGCTTTGAACATACGAGTTTAAATTAGTTATGTAATAGTGATCATTGTTGAGTTAAAATTATTGTATATGTGATCTTTGTAATTACTTGTGATACAAAATTATACCTTTGAGGTTTCTTGATTTTTATTTAATGATAGTTTTGTAACATACAGGTAATGAAGAAGTTATAAATTTGATTTGTTGAAAATCAATCATTGGTTCAATTAATTGTATAAGAAAAGGATGCATTGTCTTGCAATGTTTGAAAAGCTAATTATGGTTGAAATTCTCTTTGTAAATAATGTAATTAGAGATTACTTTTCTATATTTATTTAAAGTGATATATACATTAAAAAATTATAAACATACCCTTCTTTGTTGTTGATTTTTATATAGTCTTTAATCAATAGAAATTTTTTTAAATGATAAAAAAATATTGACACATTCTATAAAAAAATGTGTCATACCAAAATCCATTCTTACAAAGGAAAGAAAATTCAATATTTCAAAATATAAATATATAGGATTGTTATAGATTTTAATTTATATAGAAAGATTCTATAACAATAGATATCTACCACAACAAAGTCGCATTATAAAGTACTAGCACCAAAATGACTTATTTATATCATTTATAATTAACATAATTTATGTTGAGATTTTTCAACTGATGCATTAAGAAGTAACACATACTCTTATTTTTTAGTTAAATTCTTGTTCTTTTTCTCAAATTTTTTGTAGTTCTTCTTAGCAGCCTTGAAAATGGTATTTTTTTTTCAAATTGTATGACTTTATGATCAAATCCATAGTAATGCGCATCCTAGTTGCGTCATCAACCTGCAAATGATAAAATCAGTAGTAAGTCACACTTATGTAATTAGGAATTAAACAATTAGAAATTTATCATGTAATATAACTTACATAAATGTTATAATCATTAATCCAAATGCAGTTCTTCATCTAAGTAGCTACCCAAATACCACAATCAAAGCTATGTTATATTTTATATGGAAAAAAAGTACTAGTCAAACAATGTGACAAAAGAAAAAAGATTGCTTGACAAACTAAATAAAGATCTAGAAAATTACGAGTCCTTTCTTTGTCTTCCTATTCCGAGAGCTTTCAAAATGGGAAACTCAGACACCTTAGGCCTAATCGTACTCTCAATAATAGAAAGTGTCATGTTGAAGCATCCCTTCAAGGTACAAGGCCTAATAAGTGGTTAAGTTTGAATTAGTGTTTTGATAAATGGTAAAAATAATATAAATAAAGATGTAAAATTGATGCTATAAATGTTTGAATATAGAAATGATATACCAGTTGCTTAATGTTGAATATTTTATGTGCTTTCTTCTTAGGATCTGGGTTGGAATCTAAAAAAATTACTTGACACTGATTCATTTTGAAGATAACAAGATACCAATGAAGATTATCTTCATTAACAGACACAAAAATCTGCATATATATACAAGAATTAATTGTTTTTTATTTGTGATAGTTAAAAAATATAAATTTCTTTATGAAGAGTATAAAAACTTCTATCACGGGAGTGACTTCAATATGAAGTCTCATATTATTATCCAAAATAAACTTGTTATCACAAGATTCAATACTTTACATCTTGATGTAAAAAGTTGTCAAACCAAAGATAATTATTTTATTTATTAAACATGCATAACAAATAGAGGAACACATATTTATTTGGTAGAGATGAAATTGTATCATATAATTTTACCTTTCTAAGGACTTCAACTTTGCCTATGAATACATCTTTATAATCCTCTCGAGCTTGACTACTTGGGATAGTTCCCGACAATACCATTTGCTATACAATACGAAGAATATAATTTTGTTAATGTTAAATTGCCAAACTAATGTTACATATAAATATTGCACCCAGTGAGGATGAAAATTATATATTTCTTTTGGTGCGAAAGATTTCAATTTATTTATATAATATAAGCATTTAAAGCACTTATATTACCTTATACAAGCAAGTGTGACAAATATTAAGGATTATTGAAATATTGATTAAAGAAATTTATTATAAGTTACACGTGGCTTACCAAAAGACTGTGGGTATATACCAATATCTTAAAACTCCAGAACTAGTCTTTTTCTCATCATTTAGCATATGAGCATTGATGAGCGGATAATTTATACGCTTTTTGGCATTGTTTTTAGTATGTTTTTAGTAGGATCTAGTTACTTTTAGGGATGTTTTCATTAGTTTTTATGTTAAATTCACATTTCTGGACTTTACTATGAGTTTGTGTGTTTTTCTGTGATTTCAGGTATTTTCTGGCTGAAATTGAGGGACTTGAGCAGAAATCAGATTCAGAGGTTGAAGAAGGACTGCTGATGCTGTTGGATTCTGACCTCCCTGCACTCAAAATGGATTTTCTGGAGCTACAGAACTCAAAATGGCGCGCTTCCAATTGCGTTGGAAAGTAGACATCCAGAGCTTTCCATCAATATATAATAGTTCATACTTTGGCTAAGAATAGATGATGTAAACTGGCATTCAACGCCAGCTTTCTACCCAAATCTGGCGTCCAGCGCCAGAAAAGGATCCAAAACCAGAGTTGAACGCCAGAAATGGATCAAAACCTGGCGTTCAACTCCACAAATGGCCTCTACACGTGCAAAACTCAAGCTCAGCCCAAGCACACACCAAGTGGGCCCCGGAAGTGGATTTATGCATCAATTACTTACTCCTGTAAACCCTAGTAGCTAGTTTATTATAAATAGGACCTTTTACTAGTCTTTTTGACCATCCCGGATTGTATTTTGATCCTGTGATCACGTTTTAGGGGGCTCGCCATCTCCGCCATGCCTGGACCTTTCACTTATGTATTTTTAACGGTAGAGTTTCTACACTCCATAGATTAAGGTGTGGAGCTCTGCTGTTCCTCAAAGATTAATGCAAAGTACTACTGTTTTCTATTCAATTCTTCTTATTTCGCTTCTAAGATATTCATTCATACTTCAATCTAAATGTGATGAACGTGACAATCATCATTATTCCCTATGAACGCGTGCCTGACAACCACTTCCGTTCTACATTAGATTGAATGAGTATCTCTTAGATCTCCTAACCAGAATCTTCGTGGCGTAAGCTAGAATGATGGCGGCATTCAAGAGAATTCGGAAGGTCTAAACCTTGTCTGTGGTATTCCGAGTAGGATTCAATGAATGAATGACTGTGACGAGCTCCAAACTCGCGATTGCGGGGCGTTAGTGACAGACGCAAAAGGATAGTAAATCCTATTCCAGCATGATCGAGAACCGACAGATGAATAGCCGTGCCGTGACAGGGTGCGTTGATCGTTTTCACTGAGAGGATAAGATGAAGCCATTGACAAGGGTGATGCCTCCAGACGATTAGCCGTGCCGTGACAGGGCATTGGATCATTTTCCCGAGAGATGACCGAAATTAGCCGTTGACAATGGTGATGTATCACATAAAGCCAGCCATGGAAAGGAGTAAGACTGACTGGATGAAGATAGCAGGAAAAGCAGAGGTTCAGAGGAACGAGAAGCATCTCCATTCGCTTATCTGAAATTCTCACCAATAATTTACATAAGTACCTCTATCCCTATTCTATTATTTATTATTCGAAAACACCATTATCAATTTATATCTGCCTAACTGAGATTTGCAAGGTGACCATAGCTTGCTTCATACTAACAATCTCCGTGGGATTCGACCCTTACTCACGTAAGATATTACTTGAACGACCCAGTGCACTTGCTGGTTAGTTACACGGAGTTGTGAACCATGGTCTTGGCATCATGTTTTTGGCGCCATTACCAGGGAAAGAAAGAGCGATGAATTTTACATAATTAAAGTGTAATCACAATTCTGCGTACCAAGTTTTTGGCGCCGTTGCCGGGGATTGTTCGAGTTTGGACAACTAACGGTTCATCTTGTTGCTCAGATTAGGTAATTTTGTTTTTATTTTATTTTCAAAAATTTTTCAAAAATATTTCTAAAATTTTCTCACATATTTTCGAAAAAAAATAAAAATGTTTTCAAAAAAATTTTTTTTTTTTAAATTTTTAAGAATGAATTCTAGTGTTTCATGAAGCATGTTGAAGCCTGGCTGGCTGTAAAGCCATGTCTAATTCCTTTGGGAATGAGTATGTCAGGCGTGTCATGTTTGAATTACATGCTGAAGCTTGGCTGGCCATTAGCCATGTCTAGTGTTTTGGACCGGAGCTTTCATTAAAAGCTTGGCTGGCTAGTGAGCCATGTCTAATTCCTGGACTGAAGCTTTAGACTAAGAATGCAAGATTCTTGGAATTCATGTTAAAAATTTTGGAATCCTTATTTTTTCTTTTTCATATAAGTTTCGAAAAAATCCAAAAAAAATTAGAAAATCATAAAAATCAAAAATATTTTTTGTGTTTCTTGTTTGAGTCTTGAGTCATCTCATAAGTTTGGTGTCACTTGCATATGCATCTTGCATTTTTCGAAAATTTCATGCATTCATAGTGTTCTTTATGATCTTCAAGTTGTTCTTGGTAAGTCTTCTTGTTTGATCTTGATGATTTTTTGTTTTGTGTTGTATAATGTTTTTCATATGCATTCTTGAATTCTTAGTGTCTAAGCATTAAAGAATTCTAAGTTTGGTGTCTTGCATGTTTTCTTTGCATTAAAAATTTTTCAAAAATATATTCTTGATGTTCATCATGATCTTCATAGTGTTCTTGGTGTTCATCTTGACATTCATAGCATTCTTGCATGCATTCATTGTTTTGATCTAAAAATTTCATGCATTGCATAATTTTCATGTTTTCATAAAAATGTCAAAAATTAAAAAAAATAAAAATATCTTTCCCTTTTTCTCTCATCAAATTCGAAAATTTGAGTTGACTTTTTCAAAAAATTTTTTAAATCAAGTTGTTTCTTATGAGTCAAATCAAATTTTCAATTTGAAAATCTTATCTTTTTCAAAATCTTTTTCAAAAATCAAATCTTTTTCAAATCTCTTAGTTATTTTCGAAAATTTCAAAAATATTTTTCTTATTTTTATATCAAATTTTCGAAAATAACATAATCAATTAATGTTTTGATTCAAAAATTTCAAGTTTGTTACTTGCTTGTTAAGAAAGATTCAAACTTTAAGTTCTAGAATCATATCTTGTGATTTCTTGTGAATCAAGTCATTAATTGAGATTTTAAAAATCAAATCTTTTTCAAAATTAGTTTCTAAAATATCTTCTTATCTTATCTTTTTCAAAAATTTGATTTCAAAATATATTTTCTAACTTCCTAACTTCTTATCTTTTCAAAATTTGTTTCAACTAACTAACTAACTTTTTGTTTGTTTCTTAACTTTTTCAAAACTATCTAACTAACTCTCTCTCTCTAATTTTCGAAAATATCTTCCCTCTTTTTCAAAAATTTCTTTTTAAATTAACTAATTATTTTTTATTTTTGATTTCAAAAAAAAAATTTTTTTTCGAAAAATACTAACATTTTTCAAAAACCATTTTCGAAAATCACTAACTCTTTTTCAAAAATATTTTTCGAAAATTCTCTCTCTCCCATCTTATTCTATTTATTCATTCATATCCTAACATCTCATCTCACATCTCTGTCATCCTCACAGTTGTGTTTCTTCCATTATATTACATTCTTTGTCTCCCCCTCTTATTCTACTCACACAGGGATCCCTATACTGTGGTATAAAGGATCTCTATTATTATTATTATTATTTTTCTGTGTCTTCTTCTTTGTCATATGAGCAGGAGCAAGGACAAGAACATTCTTGTCGAAGCAGATCCAGAACCTGAAAGGACTCTGAAGAGAAAATTAAGAGAAGCTAAATTACAACAATCCAGAGATAACCTTTCAGAAATTTTCGAACAGGAAGAGGAGATGGCAGCCGAAAATAATAATAATGTAAGGAAGATGCTTGGTGACTTTACTGCACCTAATTCCAATTTACATGGAAGAAGCATCTCCATTCCTGCCATTGGAGCAAACAATTTTGAGCTGAAACCTCAATTAGTTTCTCTGATGCAGCAGAACTGCAAGTTTCATGGACTTCCATCTGAAGATCCTTTTCAGTTCTTAACTGAATTCTTGCAGATATGTGATACTGTTAAGACTAATGGAGTAGATCCTGAAGTCTACAGGCTCATGCTTTTCCCTTTTGCTGTAAGAGATAGAGCTAGATTATGGTTGGATTCTCAACCCAAAGACAGCCTGAACTCTTGGGATAAGTTGGTCACGACTTTCTTAGCCAAGTACTTTCCTCCTCAAAAGCTGAGCAAGCTTAGAGCTGATGTTCAAACCTTCAGACAGAAAGAAGGTGAATGCCTCTATGAAGCTTGGGAAAGATACAAACAGTTGACCAAAAAGTGTCCTTCTGACATGCTTTCAGAATGGACCATCCTGGATATATTCTATGATGGTTTATCTGAGCTATCAAAGATGTCACTGGACACTTCTGCAGGTGGATCCATTCACCTAAAGAAAACGCCTGCAGAAGCTCAAGAACTCATTGACATGGTTGCTAATAACCAGTTCATCTACACTTCTGAAAGGAATCCTGTGAGTAATGGGACGCCTATGAAGAAGGGAGTTCTTGAAGTTGATACTCTGAATGCCATATTGGCTCAGAATAAAATATTGACTCAGCAAGTCAATATGATCTCTCAGAGTCTGCATGGAATGCAAGCTGCATCCAACAGTACTCAAGAGGCTTCTTATGAAGAAGAAGCTTATGATCCTGAGAACCCTGCAATAGCAGAGGTGAATTACTTAGGTGAACTTTATGGAAACACCTATAACTCATCATGGAAAAATCATCCAAATTTCTCTTGGAAGGATCAAAAGCCTCAACAAGGCTTTAATAATGGTGGAAGAAACAGGTTTAACAATAATAAACTTTTTCCATCATCCACTCAGCAAAAGACAGAGAACTCTGAACAAAATACTTCTAATTTGGCAAACTTAGTCTCTGATCTGTCTAAGGCCACTGTAAGTTTCATGAATGAAACAAGATCTTCCATTAGAAATCTGGAAGCACAAGTGGGCCAGCTGAGTAAAAGGATCATTGAAATCCCTCCCAGTACTCTCCCAAGCAATACAGAAGAGAACCCAAAAGGAGAGTGCAAGGCCATTGACATAAGCACCATGGCCGAACCTACAAGGGGAGTGGAGGACGTGAATCCCAAGGAGGAAGACCTCCTGGGACGTCCAGTGATCAATAAGGAGCTTCCCTCTGAGGAACCAAAGGACTCTGAGGATCATCTAGAGACCATAGAGATTCCATTGAACCTCCTTATGCCCTTCATGAGCTCTGATGAGTATTCCTCTTCTGAAGAGAATGAGGATGTTACTGAAGAGCAAACTGCCAAGTTTCTTGGTGCAATCATGAAGCTGAATGCCAAATTATTTGGCATTGATACTTGGGAAGTTGAACCTCCCTTGTTCATCAATGAACTAAGTGATCTAGATCAACTGACATTGCCTCAGAAGAGACAGGATCCTGGAAAGTTCAAAATACCCTGTACCATAGGCACCATGATCTTTAAGGCTCTATGTGACCTTGGGTCAGGAATAAACCTCATGCCCCTCTCTATAATAGAGAAACTGGGAATCTATGGGGTGCAAGCTGCTAAAATCTCATTAGAGATGGCAGACAGTTCAAGAAAACAGGCTTATGGACAAGTAGAGGACGTGTTAGTAAAGGTTGAAGGCCTTTACATCCCTGCTGATTTCATAGTCCTGGATACTAGAAAGGAAGAGGATGAATCCATCATCCTAGGAAGACCTTTCCTGGCCACAGCAAGAGCTGTGATTGATGTTGACAGAGGTGAAATAGTCCTTCAATGGAATGAAGACTCCCTTGTGTTTAAAACTCAAGGATCTCCCTCTGCAACCACGGAGAGGAAGCAGAAAAAGCTTCTCTCAAAGCAGAGTCAACCAGAGCCCCCACAGTCAAACTCTAAGTTTGGTGTTGGAGAGTCTCAACAAAGCTCTGCACATCTATGAGGCTCCATGAGAGCCCACTGTCAAGCTATTGACATTAAAGAAGCGCTTGTTGGGAGGCAACCCAATTTTTATTTATCTAACTATATTTTTCTTAGTTATATGTCTTTGTAGGTTCATGATCATGTGGAGTCACAAAATAAATATAAAAATTGAAAACGGAATCAAAAACAGCAGAAGAAAAATCACACCCTGGAGGAGCATCTGTCTGGCGTTCAGCGCCAGAACAGAGCATGGTTCTGGCGCTGAACGCCCAAAATGGGCAGCTTCTGGGCGCTGAACACCAGAACAGGCATGGTTCTGGCGTTCAACGCCAGAAATGGCACACAAATGGGCGTTGAATGCCCAAAATGGCCACCAACCTGGCGCTGAACGCCCAGAGTTGGGTGCAAAGGCATTTTTACATGCCTAATGGGTGCAGGGATGTAAATCCTTGAACACCTCAGGATTTGTGGACCCCACAGGATCCACTCAGGATCTGTGGACCCCACAGGATCCACTCAGGATCTGTGGACCCCACAGGATCCCCCTACCTCCACTTACTTCTTCTCCCCACTCTCTTTCACACAACCCCATAAACACTCTTCCCCAAAAACCCTTCACCAATCACCTCAATCTCTCTTCCCCATCACCTCTTCACCACTCACATCCATCCACTCTTCCCCATAAACCTACCTCATAAACTCCACCTACCTTCAAAAATTCAAAACCAATTTCCCACCCAAACCCACCCATATGGCCGAAACCTTTCCCCCCTCCCTTCCCTATATAAAGACCTCCATTCTTCATCAAATTCACACAACACACCCCTCTACACTCCTCTTGGCCGAAACCACATCTCCCTCTCCCTCTCCATATTTCTTCTTCTTCTTCTTCTATTCTTTTGTTTATTGCTCGAGGGCGAGCAATATTCTAAGTTTGGTGTGGTAAAAGCATAAGCTTTTTGTTTTTCCATTACCATTGATGGCACCTAAGACCGGAGAATCCTCTAGAAAGGGGAAAGGGAAGATAAAAACTTCCACATCCGAGTCATGGGAGATGGAAAGGTTCATCTCCAAAGCCCATCAAGACCACTTCTATGATGTTGTGGCCAAGAAGAAGGTGATCCCTGAGGTCCCTTTCAAACTCAAAAGAAATGAGTATCCGGAGATCCAACATGAAATTCAAAGAAGAGGTTGGGAAGTTCTAACAAATCCCATCCAACAAGTCGGCATCCTAATGGTTCAAGAGTTCTATGCCAATGCATGGATCACCAAGAACCATGATCAAAGTAAGAACCCGGATCCAAAGAACTATGTTACAATGGTTCGGGGGAAATACTTGGATTTTAGTCCGGAAAATGTGAGGTTGGCGTTCAACTTGCCAAACATGGAAGAGAACGCACGCCCCTACACAAGGAGAGTCAACTTTGATCAAAGGTTGGACCAAGTCCTTATGGACATATGTGTAGAAGGAGCTCAATGGAAGATTGACTCCAAAGGCAAGCCGGTTCAACTAAGAAGATTGGACCTCAAGCCTGTGGCTAGAGGATGGTTGGAGTTCATTCAATGCTCAATCATTCCCACTAGCAACTGGTCTGAAGTTACTATAGACCGGGCCATCATGATCCATAGCATCATGATTGGAGAAGAGGTGGAAGTTCATGAGATTATACCTCAAGAACTCTACAAGGTGGCTGACAAGTCCTCCCCCATGGCAAGGTTAGCCTTTCCTCACCTCATCTGCCACCTATGCAATTCGGCTGGGATTGACATAGAGGGAGATATCCTCATTAAAGAGGACAAGCCCATCACTAAGAAAAAGATGGAGCAAGCAAGAGAGCCCATTCATGGAGCTCAAGAGGCGTATGAAGCTCATCACCATGAGATCCCAGAGATGCCTCAAATGCACTTTCCTCCACAAAACTATTGGGAGCAAATCAACACCTCCCTAGGAGAATTGAGTTCCAATATGGGACAACTAAGGGTGGAACATCAAGAGCACTCCATCATGCTTCATGAAATAAGAGAAGATCAAAAAGCAATGAGGGAGGAGCAACAAAGACAAGGAAGAGACATAGAAGAGCTCAAGGACATCATTGGTTCCTCAAGAAGGAAACGCCACCATCACTAAGGTGGATTCATTCCTTGTTCTTGCTTTCTCTGTTTTTCGTTTTCTATGTTATGTGCTTATCTGTGTTTGTGTCTTCATTACATGATCATTAGTAGTTAGTAACTGTGTCTTAAAGTTATAAATGTCCTATGAATCCATCACCTCTCTTAAATGAAAAATGTTTTAATTCAAAAGAACAAGAAGTACATGAGTTTCGAATTTATCCTTGAACTTAGCTTAATTATATTGATGTGGTGACAATGCTTCTTGTTTTCTGAATGTATGCTTGAACAGTGCATATGTCTTTTGAAGTTGTTGTTTAAGAATGTTAAATATGTTGGCTCTTGAAAGAATGATGACTAGGAGACATGTTATTTGATAATCTGAAAAATCATAAAAATGATTCTTGAAGCAAGAAAAAGCAACAAAGAACAAAGCTTGCAGAAAAAAAAATAGAAAGAAAAAGCAAGCAGAAAAAGCCAAAAGCTCTTAAAACCAAGAGGCAAGAGCAAAAAGCCAATAACCCTTAAAACCAAAAGGCAAGGGCAAATAAAAAGGATCCCAAGGCTTTGAGCATCAGTGGATAGGAGGGCCTAAAGGAATAAAATCCTGGTCTAAGCGGCTAAACCAAGCTGTCCCTAACCATGTGCTTGTGGCGTGTAGGTGTCAAGTGAAAACTTGAGACTGAGCGGTTAAAGTCAAGGTCCAAAGCAAAAGAAGAGTGTGCTTAAGAACCCTGGACACCTCTAATTGGGGACTTTAACAAAGCTGAGTCACAATCTGAAAAGGTTCACCCAATTATGTGTCTGTGGCATTTATGTATCCGGTGGTAATACTGGAAAACAAAGTGCTTAGGGCCACGGCCAAGACTCATAAAGAAGCTGTGTTCAAGAATCATCATACTAAACTAGGAGAATCAATAACACTATCTGAACTCTGAGTTCCTATAGATGCCAATCATTTTGAACCTCAATGGATAAAGTGAGATGCCAAAACTATTCAAGAGGCAAAAAGCTATAAGTCCCGCTCATTTGATTGGAGCTATGTTTCATTGATAGTTTGGAATTTATAGTATATTCTCTTCTTTTTATCCTATTTGATTTTCAGTTGCTTGGGGACAAGCAACAATTTAAGTTTGGTGTTGTGATGAGCGGATAATTTATACGCTTTTTGGCATTGTTTTTAGTATGTTTTTAGTAGGATCTAGTTACTTTTAGGGATGTTTTCATTAGTTTTTATGTTAAATTCACATTTCTAGACTTTACTATGAGTTTGTGTGTTTTTCTGTGATTTCAGGTATTTTTTGGCTGAAATTGAGGGACTTGAGCAGAAATCAGATTCAGAGGTTGAAGAAGGACTGCTGATGCTGTTGGATTCTGACCTCCCTGCACTCAAAATGGATTTTCTGGAGCTACAGAACTTGAAATGGCGCGCTTCCAATTGCGTTGGAAAGTAGACATCCAGGGCTTTCCAGAAATATATAATAGTCCATACTTTGGCCAAGAATAGATGACATAAATTGGCGTTCAACGCCAGCTTTCTACCCAAATCTGGCATCCAGCGCCAGAAAAGGATCCAAAACCAGAGTTGAACGCCAGAAATGGATCAAAACCTGGCATTCAACTCCACAAATGGCCTCTACACGTGCAACACTCAAGCTCAGCCCAAGCACACACCAAGTGGGCCCCGGAAGTGGATTTATGCATCAATTACTTACTCCTGTAAACCCTAGTAGCTAGTTTATTATAAATAGGACCTTTTACTAGTCTTTTTGACCATCCCAGATTGTATTTTGATCTTGTGATCACGTTTTAGGGGGCTCGCCATCTCGGCCATGCCTGGACCTTTCACTTATGTATTTTTAACGGTAGAGTTTCTACACTCCATAGATTAAGGTGTGGAGCTCTGCTGTTCCTCAAAGATTAATGCAAAGTACTACTGTTTTCTATTCAATTCTTCTTATTTCGCTTCTAAGATATTCATTCGTACTTCAATCTGAATGTGATGAACGTGACAATCATCATCATTCCCTATGAACGCGTGCCTGACAACCACTTCTGTTCTACATTAGATTGAATGAGTATCTCTTAGATCTCCTAACCAGAATCTTCGTGGCATAAGCTAGAATGATGGCGGCATTCAAGAGAATCCGGAAGGTCTAAACCTTGTCTGTGGTATTCCGAGTAGGATTCAATGAATGAATGACTGTGACGAGCTCCAAACTCGCGATTGCGGGGCGTTAGTGACAGACGCAAAAGGATAGTAAATCCTATTCCAGCATGATCGAGAACCGACAGATGAATAGCCGTGCCGTGACAGGGTGCGTTGATCATTTTCACTGAGAGGATAAGATGAAGCCATTGACAAGGGTGATGCCTCCAGACGATTAGCCGTGCCGTGACAGGGCATTGGATCATTTTCCCGAGAGATGACCGAAAGTAGCCGTTGACAATGGTGATGTATCACATAAAGCCAGCCATGGAAAGGAGTAAGACTGACTGGATGAAGATAGCAGGAAAGCAGAGGTTCAGAGAAACGAGAAGCATCTCCATTTGCTTATCTGAAATTCTCACCAATAATTTACATAAGTACCTCTATCCCTATTCTATTATTTATTATTCGAAAACACCATTATCAATTTATATCTGCCTAACTGAGATTTGCAAGGTGACCATAGCTTGCTTCATACCAACAATCTCCGTGGGATTTGACCCTTACTCACGTAAGGTATTACTTGGACGACCTAGTGCACTTGCTGGTTAGTTACACGGAGTTGTGAACCATGGTCTTGGCATCATGTTTTTGGCGCCATTACCAGGGAAAGAAAGAGCGATGAATTTTACATAATTAAAGTGTAATCACGATTCCGCGTACCAAGCATATACGTCCAGTATCTAAATGCATATTATACATGATTAGATAATGATAATAATCATGAGATTGGATTGGTATCCAAAACTAAATCAACTAAATTTAATAGCATATTAACTTACATTTTGGTCAATCCAACCTTTTGGAATTAAGTAAGAAAAAGAATCTCTGGTTGCATCAAATTTGCATCCTTTTGCTAATATCTCTTACCTACAATTGATTAAATATAAAAATTATAATCTATCATTGTTCTTCTCATACGATCGTAAGATGACAAAGTACAAAGATAATATTTTTTCAAAATAAGTTACCTTCCAAATTCATTATCTTTATTTGTTCCAAATATGTAGGCTGCAACCATAATTTCAGTGTCATCTAATTCCATGGTAGTTGGCGATGCAAACAATACTGGTAACCACTATTAAGAAAAACAAAAAATAACGAAAATTAAGTCTCCAAATTTAAAATAACTCAAGAATTAAAAAATGTTCAAAAGTGTTTGGACGAATAAAACTTAAGTAATTGACACTCACAAATGGAGCTTCAACCCCAAGATTTCTCGGTTGTAGTTTTGTAAACTCTGGAGTCCTCTGGTTTATATGATAACCAGTAGAAGATGCATTACTCAGGAATGATTTGAAAATATCAGTTGATGGTGTATCTGCTAGACAAAATTGTTTATCATGTGTTTTTTTGGATGAATGGGCTCTAGAAATTTTGGGATTAGTCTTCTTCACACCGAGAATAGATTTTTTTTCTATCAAAAGAAGCTTTTTTAACCGGAGAAGTGACCAAATTTTTCATTATCGTGTCTATCATGGCTTGCTCAGAAGGAAGGTTTTTAAAGGGGCTTGCATATGGAGACATGGTCATTGGCATTGAAAGTAATGGATAAGGAGGTGAGGTTAGGATGAAAATCCTCCCAAATCATTATAAAATTGAGACGGCATGGGGTGAAAGTAAGGCATCATTGGCATCATGGATTGGTTGATAGATGCCATATTTTGCAAGTTAGTGACAACTTCTTGCATCTTTATGATTTGTGAGTTGAGCGCATCATATTTTTCCCCTTTATTCTCCTAAAAAATATTTTGAAAATGATAAGAGAATGAGTACATTACTATTCCTTCAATGCTATAGACGTTTAATCAATTATTTGTCAAATGAATATAAAATATACTGACCAATACTTAGCAAATTCAACATAATAATTCAAGAAGAGAAAAGAGATCACCTTGTTAAGGATGGTTTTAGCCGGCACATCCACTTCTTTGGATTTTAATTCCTCCTTATTTTCTACCGTCTTGACATCCTCATTGAGACTGAAAACCATTATAAATAAATACCTATCAAAATTCTTAAGAAAAATACAAAAAAAATTTAAAATTTATAGAATCAATTGAAGTGTATTCCAACCTAGACAAAATTTCGATGGCCTCTATCAGTGTGTTCTTCACTTGTGCTTCTGTTACATTTGGTTTTTGTTGAGTGCTGCCAAGATTTTTTCCAATGTCGTCAGATGGTGATTGAGGAGTATGATTGCTTTTATCTTTGGCTAATTTTGAAACGGAGTTGTTAGTTCCTCTTGAAGACATAATTACAAGTAGAAAAAGAAATATGCATATATGATTATAAGACATTCGAATTCCACGGCATTAAACCAAAATAATTTCATCCATTTATAGGAAGTTTGGAAACTGGATATATGAAAGGTCATCATGTATATGGGTTTCGCATCAATTATTTCTTAAGTAATCTTTCATAAAGCCTTATCGTTTTTCCTGACTTCTCATATTTCTGTAACAAGAAGAAGGAAAAGGGAAGACGGAAATGAAATGGGTGAGTTAAGGATGGAAAACTTACTATGGGATGAAAGACGGAAGATGAAAGGGATGAGTTAAAGATAGAAAACTTACTATGGGGTGAGAGGAAGCGTCCAAAACTTGCTTATGCATTTTCTTCCTTTATTTGTGATTAGGGTATTCAATTTACATTTTCATACCGTCTAATGAAAAAAATTATTCTATTAAATATAATTAAATCATTTAGATCAAATTTTAGTTTAATAAAAAAAATTATTCTATTAAATATGATTAGGTGCCATATTGCAGAGAAGGGTTCGAACCAAATGAAATTATGTAGAAAGACAGACGGAGAGTAAGACAGAGAATATTAAGGATCATTAAATTGGGGCAAAACATAAAATTTGTTTGGAGTACAGTAATACACTTCCATAGCGAACACAAGTCACAACTTATAATTATTGGTGAATGCATTAATTCTTCTTGTTAAAATCTTGAACTCTTGCATTCTAATAATCATAATAATTTGGTACATTAGGGTGTGATGGATTTATCTAGAATATGGGTGTTCCACCTCTACTGTATGAATAACAAGGTGGCATGGGATATCCATTAAAACTGGGGTACATAGATAATCAATTCATGAATTGAAAATTCACAAAATCCTTTGTAGAAGATATAGCACCATAAGTTCCAATGTCAGTCGACACTTCTTTGTGATCTTTTTTGTTTGGTTGTCTACTCTGCTAAATAAATATCAAAAAAATAAATTATTAAAAAATATTTTTATAGAACATTATTGCATCAATACATGAGAATACAACATGGCAAACTAACCTTTTCCATGTGATTATTATCTAACCGCTTTCTTTTATTACTCTTTTGCACATTTGAAATTCTATCCTTCTTTGTGTTCTACATGCAAAATTATGAAAACTATAAAATATCTCTTGTAGTTATAATTATATTATAATACATTGTTATATACCTCAAAAGCAGCTTCAGGTGCATTTTTTTTTTGTTTGTGCACTGGACTTTCTTGTTCTGTTATCATTGTAATAGTTGCTTTGAACTTCTGACATGAGCCTTATTCACTTTTTTTTTTTGGATATTTTCAAATAAATCACTACCTTTTTCGTTATATTAGTGTATTGTTTCCTCATCAGATATATCCTGTAATACAATATATTCCAACAACACATAAATTTTAAAACAAATAAGTAGTACAACAAAGATTGTAACCAAACAAAGAAAAATCAATAATAAATATTACCATAACACCATTTGATTATGTACTTGATTGGTCATTGTCAGTATGTAATTTTTCTTTGTTCAAACTTAGTGAGCATTCTCCACTATGTAGTTTTGGACACCTATGAACCGTATGACTAATGCGTTTACAATGCGAACATTTACGGGCCTTAGCAGCCTTGGTTGTTTGTCGTGGGGCTCCTTTTGTCTTCACAACACATGGGTCACCTACCAAGTTGGCAGTAGAAGGCATCTTCTCATTAGGATTGTGTCTTTTATGGAGTTTCATAATCAATCCAAAAATGTCTTCTCTGATTTCCATGAAGTCATCTTGATGTTTCGATGCTTTATCACAAAGTGTAAAACAAAGCATTGCTAGAGCACTGTACCTAACACCAACAATCTTTTCAGATTCAATATCCTCAGCTGTAAGCGAACAAATGTATTATTTTTTAGCATCTTTCGTCCACCTCTTGTGAATAAGATTATTAAGAATAGTGCTAATATGGTCATGTCTCAGTACAAAAAATATGGAAACATGGAATACAACGGCTCTCAAATAATCGACAATCACAACCCAAGTTGTTAGTGCTTCTATCATACCAAACCTTATATTCAATACCCGACTCTAGATATTTGTTCATTCTCACCTAAATTTTATTACCATTATTTGAATGGCTGACAACGTTTAGTTTACTCGCTTTTATTATCTCATTCGTCACCTCTTTAAACATATTCTGAGTAAAAATATTGGCTGCTTCCTTTTCGATGTCTTCGAAACATGTAGTTAAAACTGGACTTGAAAACAATGACTTAAAATCAGATAATAGCTCATTTGTCCGATATTGCCTCACTACTTTGTTAAGATTATGCATCAAATCTAAAAAGATAACATTTTTTACCAATATAGTGCTTTATCAACGAATGAATTCCTTCACATTGTGACGTAGTCCTATTTCGACCAAAAAGCTTGTCGTTCAAATATACGAAAGCCCACATCCTTTTGATCTTATACGTTTTTTTCACCCATTCATTTTCAAAAAGCTTGAATTTTAATACTAAGCGAAGCCATTTATCTTCAAACTCATCCGGAAAAAAATTTCCATACATAAGGTGCTTCAATCCATGAAGAAACTCAGAATTTTTGATAGCTTCACATGCATTGCGATGTAAATGCCACGCACAAAGTCGGTGTGTTGCATTTGGCATCACTTCTCTAATTGCTCCTCTCATTGCAAGATCACCATCTGTCACCACTGCTGTTGGATGTTTATTACCCGTTATTTCAAGGAAAATCTTCAAAACTAATACATATGTCTCATGCTTTTCATCTGCTAGCAAGCCACAACCAAATATACATGTCTGACCGTGATGGTTAGTTCCTGAGAAGACAACCAATGGTTTGTTATATTTATTCTTCTGGTATGTTGTGTCAAATGCTAGCACATCACTAAAATATTGATAATCAACTATGCTAGCCCCGTTAGCCCATACTAAATTTTCAAGTTTATTATCTTTGAGAGTAAATTTTCCTTGCAACAATGGATCTTCATCGGCCTTAGAAATCAAGTAACTCAATGTTGCATATGCATCACTATCTTTCACTTTAGCATGCTTTGATTTGTCAAAATAATTATACAAATCCTTCTTTGTAAAACCAATTTTTTCAGGTCCTCCCTTTTGCTTTAACATGAACCCCATTATATAGCAAGTCCTAACACCATAATCATGCAGACTATTGGCTTGTGCTTTGTCGGCCTCTGTCATTACACAATATGCGGGGACAAATTGTATATATTAGCTGGGATAAGGTCATGATTGTGAGTCTCTTCAAATGCAATGACTTTCCACTTCTTCAATTTCATATCATAGTGAAATTTAATTCTGGCTTGACACATTACACATGTTATCAGCCTGTGGTCCCTTTTTCCATTCTCCATCTCCAAATACTTATTTCTTCGTGTATTCTCTCTATTACAAACCATTTGTCGCATATTAAGGTTGCCGTTGAAATCATAACCCTTTTCATCACACCTTGCAACAAAATCATGTGCTTTGGCATAATGTTTGTAGAATTGAACACATTGCTCTACACTATCATGCTCAATACCCCAAATGTCATCCTTAGTCAACTCAGTTAACTTCTTCTCAACTTTACCAAATCGATTTCCAAGATCAACCATTTTCATAGCTTCATCAATTGCACCCTTCTTTTGAGATATATTTATATCATTTTCTTCACTTGAACCACTATACTCAAAATTCAAATCATCAAATTGAATAGAATTCTTTGTTGAATTTTTGTCAACGCTACCCATACTTGTGTTATAAGTCTATTATTAACATAAAACGTAAAAAAAATGTATGAGCACAATACTATTCAATTGCATGTAAGGAAATTTGAATAGTAAAAAAATATATTATCACAATAAATAATAATACACAATCAATTAACGTAATAAAAAAATTATTAACTAATAGTAAACAAATGCAGATATACATAAAGAAAATTTTAATAAATGCACTTATGTATTAATTAATTTTAAGTTTTTTATAAGTTTATGATGATAGTTTTAAGCAATATTTAGTTTTGAAAATTATAAAACAGCGGCTTAGATTTTTCAAAAAATTCCCATTAAAAACTATTTTGCTTAATATTAGTTCAGACACAAGCCAGTTGTTATTTATACATAACTCTTAGTTAGTACCTAAAAAAAATTATAAGACCCTTTTATTCTATACAGTTAGCATCTCACAATAACTAATCTAAACTAGTATATTTAAATTTGACCTATTTTTTGCAAGTAATTATAATCTAAAGAGCTATATATCATGAAATATGCTAATTAGCTCTTCTATTTTTAATTAATTTGTATAATATTAAAAATAAACTAATGCTACTTTGTACCTATAAAATCAAGTATAAACTAAGAATTCATAAATAGGGGCTTATAATCATCAATACCCGAAATTATATATGAGCTATAACCTGTATTTATGTTGCAGGATTATTAACAAGTAATTACATAATATCACTTGTACAATAATTTTAACTCAACAACGATCACTGTTACATAACTAATTTAAACCCGTATGTTCAAAGCAAATTTTATACTAAGTAAATATTATAAAATACTTCAAATTAAGTGCTCTGTTTCTGGTAAATTTGTATACCATTAAGAATGACTATTTTTTATTGATTTGTTCAACTGCTCAAAATGAACATCACATCTATATAGTCAAGTATAAATTAGTAAATCATAAACAGGCGCTTATAATCATCAATACCCAAAATTATATATGAGTTATACCTTGAATCTATGTTGTAGGATTATTAACAAGTAATTACAAAGATCACATGTACAATAATTTCAACTCAACAATGATCACTATTACATAACTAATTTAAACCCGTATGTTCAAAGCAAATTTTAAGCAAGTAAATATTATAAAATACTTAAAATTAACTGCTCTGTTTCTGGTAAATTTGTATACCAATTTTTATTGATTTGTTCAGCCGCTCAAAATGAACATCACATCTATATAATCAAGTATAAACTAATAAATCATAAACAGGGACTTATAATAATCAATACCTGAAATTATATATGAACTATAACCTGTATCTATGTTGTAGGATTATTAACAATGGCTACTATTAAGTTTTTTTTTAGTACTCTTCAAAGTACTCTTTGTTTTGGTGATTCTAAATTAATGAAATATTATTGCTACTCAAGGAGAAAAAAATGGAGAAAAATCAAACATAATAGGCTTCAAAATAGATTTTGTAAATGATAAACAATAACAAAGAATAAACACACTTGTACCAACTATTAGTCGCAAACAAACAATATTAATTTTAATTAATGGAAAGAATGAAATAAGAGAAAAAGAGAACAATGAGTGACTTACTTGTAACAATTTGCAAATGCTGAGAGTGTGACAGTATCTGGTTCAGAGATAGGGAGGTTTGTTGTGTTGGCAACTTTGAATAGAAGAACAGTGAAAAGAATGAATCGATTGTTCTGGGTTCCAACAACAAAGTCGGCTACTTTGAATTGAAGAACAATAAAAAGAACGATGGATTATTCTGGGTCATAGCAATAAGATCGAGGACTTTGGAAGATTAGAAGGAGGAAAAAGAAGGTATATCCTGAGAGTAAAAGAGAGGGAAGAAGACGAAAATGAATTTTCCCTGTGAATATAGAAAAAAGAAGAAGACGAAATTAGATGAAAAAGGATTAGGGTTCTATGATCTTCCCTCTTTCTCCAACAGCATATACAACGGCTCAATTCTAATTTTTTTCTTTTAAATTATTTATTTAAGGTTTACCACATATGGTAGTTTGATTTAACCAGACTTAAATGTATGTACAATGTATTAAGATATGTATATATAAAGTATTTTATACATGTATTAAATTCATTAATTTTTATTTTTAAAAATTAAAAATTCATTTGCTGATTGAAATTAATGAATACAGATGTCATCAATTAATTAGAATATATAAGAAAGATATGTAATACCCTCAAATTAATTGGGTATGGAAGAATGGACAGCTAATGTTTTCTTCCTTTCGTAATTAGATTCTGCATTTTTTTATTTTTGTTGTGTATAAACAAAATCGCCAAGAGAAATGTTAAGTTACTGATATTCTTTTTTACGTTGCATTTGTCTTGCATTTAAATTAATATTAATTAATTCTTTTTCCTATTATAAGTGTTTGTAATAGTTCTTCGAGGTAGAAGGTATTGAATGTTATTGAAAAGATTCACAATCAGTACTGTACTAGTATTTTTTCCGTACTAATATTATAAAATTATAAATTTTTTAAAATAAATTATATCTTACTATTTTTTTATTATAAAATTTAAAAAATTAATAATATCTAACTTTCTTGTAATAAATATTAAAGATT
Organism: Arachis ipaensis; assembly: GCF_059453495.1. Taxonomy (NCBI): domain Eukaryota; kingdom Viridiplantae; phylum Streptophyta; class Magnoliopsida; order Fabales; family Fabaceae; genus Arachis; species Arachis ipaensis. Next base: position 27,277,733 of record NC_142436.1, read on the forward strand.
TTATCAAAAGAGAGAAAGAAAGAGATAGGAAATTCGGATTCTTGTATACTGAAGGTATTATGAGTTAGCGTTTTTGTTTTGTTAGACGCACTTTTCAATAGAGACATCTTCCAAGATACCACACTACTAAAAAATCACCTTTGGCTATTATTTATTTTATTTTTAACGGCAATAAAAATAGCCGTTAATACATTTACCTGCAATTAGACATTAGCTATTTTATACTTGGTCGCTAAAAGGCTTTAGCTACAATTATAACAATTACCAGTAAAAACCTTTTCAATGATTGCAAAAAGTTTATAACTTTTAGCGGTCATTTTCTTGACAATTTATATAATCACTAAAAATAGTTCTAATATTGCAATGTTATTCACTTTTAGTGTCTATTACTATTTACTATTGGTGCCAAACCCATTTTACTGGCAATTTTTATGGTCATTTTGATGGTGGAGTTGGGATTTCAATTTGGGCACTGGGCTTGGGGTAAGGGTATTGGGCGCCACTTCCTTGGAGTTGGGCTTAGAGGTTGGGCACCCAGCTTGGAGCAGGGGCGCTAGGCACCAGTGCAGGGCATTAGGCTTCTAGTTTATGGTGCTGCGCTTGGTGTTTTCAAGCTTGGTGCCAACAACCTTATGTTCCTCCTTAGAAGTATACTGGTGTTTTTTTATAAATTCCATCTTGATTTGCTTGAACATAGCTGGAAAACACAATCATTATAAACAACTCCAAACATATGATTAGTCATCAAAATTTCACTAAAAACATAAAAATTTTGATTTAAATCTAAAAAAATTACTTAAAAAAAATTCTAAAAATAATTAAAGATGCCTAGATTGTGCTAAGAATTAAAACAACCTAAAAGTTCTAAGCTTCTGAGTTTCATTGTTTAACATACCTATGCAGTGTTAATACTCGCTAGTGTTATGAGAACTGTACTAACCAATTGAACTTGAAAACTAAATTGATGTATATTTGATTTTTTAAGGATCATTTTGACTATTAATCTTAAAATTTATCCAATATTTTCATAATTGTTGCCCCTGTTCTGATGTTATTATTGCTTGCTGCTCAACTATCCTTACTCAGCTACGGTCATTGATGATTCATGGCTCCATGATATGTCATTCTCATTTTTTTCTTTAGTCTTAACATCCAAGTTTTAGAGAGTTTGTTTCCTCTGCGACTTCGTTGTCCCTTCTAGTCGCATATTCAAACCTTTGCTTTTGTTGCAACTTCGATTTTATGGATTGCAAAAATATCCATCAGAGTAGGGTATCCATGGGGATTAACTGCCATGATACAGGTGTGAGAGGACTTTCTCCCTTGATGGAATGGGGTTTGAGTTATGTATTAAATGGCAGATAAACTCTTGTGTGCATATATAGGCTGGCTCATGACTGCATTTATGACCACATTTGTAGGGAATAAATTATCATTTCTATTTACAAATATTCAGAATGCTGACAAATCTATTCACAAAAAAACTAATCTTATATCCATAAAAAGGTGGAATTCTTTTAACAAAACTACTCAAACTCTAGAAAACTATTCAAAAATTTCAAATTACCTTTTAACTTCATCAAACTTCAATTCTAATCCTACTCCACCCCGAATTCTCAATCCACAATCCACCACTAATCCTACCTCACCTTTTGAAAGAGTTTCTTGCGAACACTATCAGAAACACGGGAATTATCAATGGGAAGATACCCACGAATGAAAAATAGTGGCAAATTTCTATGATCATGGTAATCACTTGCAACGTCTTGCATCTCCGTGGACAAATTTTGCAGAGTTTTTCGATGGTTTTGTTTGTTCGTGGCCAACTAATAAACCGCTATTTCATGGTTTATCTTGTGCTCAATTGAGTGGTTTTTATCTACTCTTTACCTACTTATTCATACTATTTGCATGGTTTTACATTTGCCTTCCTAATTATGTGCTTTGATTGAAAACATACTTCTTTGATCTTATATTTGCTTATTATTAATCCTCTCTTATCACCATTAGATGCCTTGATATGTGTGTTAAGTGTTTTCAGATATTATAGGGCAGGAATGACTTGGAGGATGGAAAGGAAGCATGCAAAAGTGGAAGGAATACAAGAAGATGAAGAAGTTGCTAAGCTGTCCAACCTGACCTCTTCGCACTCAAACGGCTATAACTTTAGCTACAAAGGTTCAAACGACGCGGTTCCAGTTGCATTGGAAATCTAACGTCCGGGGCTTCGATTTGATATATAATATGTTATAGTTCCTCTGACGCTAGGCAACGCGACCGCGTGATCCATGCGGCCACGTCGCAGTGACGGAAATTAGCGCATTTGAATTCGAGACCAGCGAATTCTGGGCTGTTTCTGACCCAGTTCTCGGCCCAGAAAACACAGATTAGAGGCTATAAAGTGGAGGAATTCATCCATTCATAAGAGAGCTCTCATAATTTACTTCTCATGATTTAGATTAGTTTTGAGAGAGGTTCTCTCCTCTCTCTCTTAGGATTTAGGACTTCTCTTAGTTTTAGGAGTGACTCTCAATCCCAGGTTCTTTATTTTTATCTATTTTTCCAATTGGCTTATGAACTTTTCCATGTTAGATTTTACTACTTTGAATGTATTTTATTTGAGGTATTCCAGATATTTATGATTTTAATTTAGCTTTCTACATTCTTGGCTTTGGTTAAGGTAATTGGTGACGCTTGAGCTGTCAAATAAAACAGTGGTTGAAATTGGCAGATTCTGATTGATCTAGGATTGCTCTAAAGCTAGTCTCTCCACATGAGTTGACTAGGACTTGAGAATCAAGCCAATCAGCCCACTTAACTTTCCTTTGTTTAGTAAAGGCTGACCAAGTGGGATTAAAATCCAATTCTCATCACAATTGATAAGGATAGGACTTCCAGTTCTTATACTTTGCCAAGAGTTTATTTTATAGTTATTTATTTATCTTATTCTTCTTATGCAACATATTGCTTCCTTACTTTCTAAAACTCCTAATTTACAAGACTCATAACCAATAATAAGAACATACCTCCCTGCAATTCCTTGAGAAGACGACCCGAGGTTTAAATACTCGGTTATCAATTTAAAAGGGGTTTGTTACTTGTGACAACCAAAATATTTGTACGAAGGGATTTCTGTTGGTTTAGAGACTATATCTATAACGCAACTGTTTTTATGAAATTCTTTACTGGCAAAAATCCTAACGTCACCAACTTGAGATGAGTTTTCTCAATTAGCACAGATACAATAATCACCGTGGTGAAATCGAACGAGATTTCCCAAATCAAGTCGCACAATATAGTCTCAACCGACGAGATTTCCGCTGTTAGAGTTAAAAAGTGTGTCACAATTAAATTCAATAACCAGGAGTAGAATCCCGAGCTATTTTCCTAGGAGTTAACACAAGATGCAATTTATTGGTTAGGATTTCTTGGAGATCTTTGAAATTGAGAACAAGAAAAATAAATAACTAAAACTTAGAGCAATAGATAACTAGCAAGAGTTGTAAAATAATCAATATAAAAGGTCTTGGTTATGGGTGAGAATCGAAATTTCTATCTTTATTGTCTTTCCCAACTGTGATGGTAAAATAAATAATAGCTACTACTAATAACCAAAAAACGCACAAGTAAAAGATGTAATTATGCAAATATGAATATATTTATACCAACCAATAACATAGCACACATATGCAACTTTCCAGCAACGGCGCCAAAACTTGACAAGCAGATAAATGTCGGTCAAGATTACCAAAAAGGTTTTTCCCAAATCAAGTTGCATAGTATAGTCTCAACCGATGAGATTTTCGCTGTCAGAGTTAAAAAGTGTGTCACAATTAAATTCAATAACCGGGAGTAGAATCCTGAGTCGTTTCCCTAGGAGTTGACACAAGATACAATTTATTGGTTTGGATTTTCTGGAGATTTTCGAAGTTGAGAACAAGAAAAATAAATAACTAGAATTTAGAGCAATAGATAACTAGCAAGAGTTGTAAAATAATCAATATAAAAAGTCTTGGTTAGGGGTGAGAATCGGAATTTCTATCCTTATTGTCTTTCCCAAGTGTGATGGTAAAAGCTCATTTCTCTCACTTAGTTATCCTTTAACGATTGAAGGAAAGTCAAGTGAAACAATTAACTTTAGCTCACAAGTCCTAGTCACTTCGTAGAGAAGAACTAGAGTTGGTGAGTTTCAAGCTAATTGGCAATCTTCATTTACCAATCAACACTTGAATATAAAAATTCAAGTGGCTCCAATTACTCAACCCCAAACCAAGCAAGAAAATCTACTCCATAATTATGGATGACATTTTCTCAAATATTTGGTGAGCAAAGATAAAAGACATGATAATAACTAGGAAAATAACTCAATTCAAATTACCACTAACAATCAACAATAATAAAATAAGAAATAACAATGGATGTGGAAATAACTCAATGCATTAACAAAAGTCAATGTTAACAAGATCCAAACATGAATTCAAGTAACCAAATAGAAAAGAGTACTAAAGGAATTAGAGAAGAAACTATAAGGAAAATGACTAGAAATGAAGGTAACCACAGCTTCTCTCCAAATCCAAATTGAAAAGTAAACTACGAAAACCAAAAATCCCAGAGAGAAGTAGGAGTTTCTCTTACTAGAATTAAAAACTCAAAAAAACTAAGCTAATGTGTAAAAGTTTCTGTCCCAACTCTATTCCCAGCGTATTGTCTTCATTTTCGGGCCTGAAACTGGGTCAGAATGAGCCCAGAAATTGCCCCCCAGTTAATTCCCTTAATTACAGCACGTGATGCTCATCACACGTATGCGTCAGCCACGCATACGAGTCGGTGGGCTCTGTACTGGCCACGCGTACGCATCAGTCACGCGTACGGGTCAGTGGACGACGCTCCTGGTCACGCGTACGCATCAGTCACGCGTACGCGTTGCCTAGAAGATGGTTTGATCACGCGTACGCTTCATCCATGCGCGTGCGTCAATCCAAGTTTCTCAAGTCTTCAATTTCTTGTGTTCCTTCCACTTTAACAAGCTCTCTTTCCATCCTCTAAGCTATTTGATGAGCAGATATTTTATACGCTTTTTGGGATTATTTTCATATAGTTTTTAGCATGTTTTATTTAGTTTTTATTAAAACTTTATAGGTTTTAGTGTTAAATTCACATTTTTGGATTAAATAGTCTATACTTTTCTTTAGATTAGAAGGCCCAAAACTAGCATCCAATGCCAGCCTCCTCCCCCCTTCAGGTGTCCAGCGCCCAAGGAGAAGAGACCAGCGTCCAAACACCCAAAGAGGACCCCTAGCCAGCGTTCAATTCCCTAGAGGTCTCCTAGCATGTGATCTCATCAAAGCTCAGTCTAAGCACTCACTAAGTAGGCCCAAAAGTGGATTTTAGCACTAAAAAGACTGTTTTACCTTTACTAGTCATTAGTTTGGTATTTAAGGGATTAGATTTATGTATTTCGAATATCATCAGCCACTTTACACTATAATTTCATTTTATCACAGTATTCTCTTATGAGTATGAGTTTCTAAACCTCCTAGGTTGAGGGGAGGAACCTTGCTGAGTTCTATGAATTAATAAAAGTATTACTGTTCTTCTTCAATCCGTGTTTGATTTAATTCTAAGATTTATATTCGTCCTTCAACATGGTGAATGGGATGGCCTGTGACAACAAGCTCCGTTCATCATACTAGGACCGTGTGCCTGACAACCACCTATGTCTACTTGGGTTCGTGTGAATACTTGACTGGAAAACGTGAACCGCCAGCTTGATTATACATCTCTCAGATGACTAATCTATGACCTCGTTGGGGACTTCTCGAGACACCAGTTCAGCCGAGGTATGGGGAGATTAGGGTCTCTGTGGTAGAGGCTAGAATCCAAAGGTGTGGCATTCTCTGATCTGGAAGATCTGACCTTGTCTGTGGCATTTTGAGTAGGATTATTATGGAGAATGGACTACAGGAGCTTCACCCTCAATCAGACTGGATGCGCACTAACCCTGGTCTTCAGATTTGGAGGAGCATTAGCGACCTCTCAAGAAAGGCGTTGATCACATACAACCTGCCATTGAAGGAATCATTCACAAGCAAAGAAGACAGTAAGACCAGAGTTAATCCAGAAGGACAAAGCAACTCCAAACCTCATCCATCTAAGTTTTAAGATTATCATTGTAAACATATCAACCTAATTCCATCTTCCAAATCAAAATCAACAACTTCTTGATTCGCCTGACTAAGACCTGCAAGATAACGATAGCTTGCTTCATACCACAATCCTCGTGGGATCGACCCTGACTCGCTCAGGTATTACTTGGACGACCCAGTGCACTTGCTGGTACAGTTGTACGAAGTGTGGGATTCGTACACTAAGTTTTTGGCGCCGTTGCCGGGGATTGTTCGAGTTTGGACAACTGACGGATTATCTTGTTCCCTAGATCAGGTATTTTTATTTTATTTGAGTCTTTTTTTTATTTTCTTCTTCTCTATTTTCGAAAAATTTAAAACCTTTTTCAAAAATTTTTTTTTCTTTGTTTAACCTTTGTATTTGGTTTGAGTCTTTTGCTCTTGTTCTGGTTGAGTTTTTCGAAAATTTTGAGTTTTTCTTTCTAAAAATGTTCAAAAATAGTTTCTTTGTTTAAATCTTGTGTCAATCTTTAAGTTTGGTGTCTTTTTGTTGTTTTTCTTTTAATTTTTCAAAAATTTGTGTTTGGTTTTTCAAAAATTTTAAGTTTGGTGTCTTTTACATGTTCTTGTGTTCTTTGAATTTTTTAGTCTTGTTCCTGGTGTTCTTCTTAAATCTTCAAAGTATTCTTATGTTTCTTTGTGTTTTGATCTTAAAAATTTTAAGTTTGGTGTCCATTTGTGTTTTTCTTCAATTTTTCAAAAACTTAGGTCCTAAATCTAAAATTTTTAAGTTTTATGTCTTTTACTTTTTTCTCTCTTTCCTCATTAATTTCAAAAATAAAAAAATAAAATATCTTTCGTTATCTTTACTCTAATTTTCGAGATTCATATTAAAAATTCAGATTTTAATTTTTAAATTTTTATCTTATCTTATCTTTTTCAAAATCCTATTTTATCTTATTTCAAAATTCAAAATTTCAAAATTCAAATTTCAAACTTCAAAATTTAAAATTCAAATTTCAAATTTAAAAATTCAATTTTCAAAAATTCAAATTTCAAATTTTAAAAATAAAATCTTTTTCAAAATCAAATTTCAAATCTTATCTTTCTTTTGAATCTTTTTCAAATCTTTTCTAATCTTTTATCTTATCTTGTTTTCAAATCTTTTCTTAATTAGTTATCTTTTCTCTTTCTTATTTTTCAAAACTTTCTAACTAACTCTTCTCTCTTATTTTTCAAAAATTCTCTTCTTCTTCTCTTTCTTCTATTTTCAAAAATTCATTGACTAATTTTTAAATCCTTTTAAATAAGTAACCTTAATTTTTGAAATTAATAAATAAATAAAATAAAAATAAAAATATTTTAATTCTTATTTATCTTCTCTACTTCTATTTATTCTTCTACTGCTTCAATCTTCATTCTTCTTCTACCTTTCTTCATCATGAACCCAAATGAGAATGAAAAGTTTAGAAGAACTCTGGGATCTTATACAAATCCCACTGTTGACTTCTATGGAAGAAGTATTAGCATACCTCACATAAGAGCAAGTAGCTTTGAATTAAACCCTCAACTTATTATTCTAGTACAGCAAAACTGCCAGTATTTTGGGCTTCCTTAGGAAGAACCTATAGAATTCCTGGCAGATTTCTTAAAGATTGCTGACACAGTACATAATGAGGAAGTAGACCAAGATGTCTACAGATTATTACTCTTTTCCTTTGCTATAAAGGGCCAAGCAAAGAGGTGGTTGGATAACCAACCCAAAGATAGCTTGAAAACTTGGGAATAGTTGGTAGATAAGTTTTTAAAGTAATACTTTTCTCTAAGAAAGATGACCCAGCTAAGACTGGACATCCAAGGCTTCAAATAAGGAGATAATGAATCTCTTTATGATGCCTGGGAGAGGTATAGAAGGATGCTAAGAAAATGTCCCACTGAAATATTTTCAGAATGGGTACAGTTAGACATCTTCTACTATGGACTTTCAGACATGGCTAGAATATCTTTGGACCACTCTGCTGGTGGTTCCATACATATGAGAAAGACCATTGAAGAAGCTCAAAAGCTTATTGAGACAGTTGCCATTAATCAACATATGTACTCATCTACTGAGACTTCTATGAAAGGGGAGGTTAAGGTAATATTTACTGGACCTAACCCTCCAGAACAGGATGGCCCATTGACTCAGTAACTACACGCCCTTGCCCAGCAACTACTGGAATTACAAGAGGCCTTGCGAGAAACTCAAGCTTCTAATAGGAATGTAGAAGCCCAGCTGAGTCAAACAAGGCAGCAGTTATCTAAGCAGATAACAGAGGAATGTCAGGCTATTCAACTGAGGAGTGAAAAATCCTTAAACACCCAATCTCAGTACAACAAGAAAGAAAAGCAAATAGAAGGAAATCAGACTGATGTTCAAGACGTCTCTAAAGGCATTGAATGCCCAAAGAAGAACATCATTGGCATTCAACGCCAAGAAGGGGAATCCAGCCCTGGCGTTGAATGCCCAATAGGGGGCAGTGTCCCTGGCGTTGAATTCATGGAAGGGGGCAGCAATATGGGCATTGAACGCCCAAGCAAGGAAGCCATTTACTTACTGATAACAACCCTCCTAAGCAAGCTAGTAACCCCCCTTCCAACACACATGGCACTCGGCCTTCATCAACCAAGATTGATGAATATAACGCTAAGATGCCATTTCCCAGAAACTCTGTCAAGAGGAAAAAGATAAACAGTTTGCTCGCTTTGCAGATTATCTCAGAACATTAGAGATTAAGATCCCTTTTGCAGATGCTCTTGAACAGATACCTTCTTATGCTAAGTTCATGAAGGACATTTTGAGTCATAAGAAGGATTGGAGAGAGACTGAAATAGTCCTCCTCACTGAAGAGTGTAGTACAATCATTCAAAATAGCTTGCCAGAGAAACTCAAGGATCCTGGGAGCTTTATGATACCATGCACTCTAGGTGATGCTTGTACAAGGACAGCTCTATGTGACCTTGGAGCAAGCATCAACCTAATACTTTCTTCATTAATAAAGAAGCTTTGTTTGACTGAAGAAGTCAAACCAACCCGCATATGCCTTCAACTTGCTGATGGTTCTATTAAGATACCATCAGGCATAATTGAAGACATGATTGTTAGGGTTGGACCCTTTGCTTTTCCCACTGAATTTGTGGTGTTGGATATGGAAGGGCACAAGAGTGCATCCCTTATCCTAGGAAGACCCTTCCTAGTTACAGGACGGACCCTCATTGATGTTGAAAAAGGGGAAGTAATCCTGAGAGTCAATGAAAAAAAGTTCGTACTGAATGCTGTCAAGGCTATGCAACATCCAGACACTCCTGAGGAATGCATGAGCATTGACCTCATTGATTCCCTGGTAGAAGAAGTAAATATGGCCAAAAGTCTCAAGGAAGGGCTGAATGACATCCTTACAGATGCTCAGCCTAATTCAGAGGAACCTCTGTAAACCCCTGAGGAAAAAGAGAAACCTCCAAAGCTTGAGCTTAAGCCATTACCATCCTCCCTAAAATATGCATTTCTGGGAGATGGAGATACTTACCCTGTGATCATAAGCTCTGCCTTAGAGTCACAGGAAGAAGAAGCACTAATTCAAGTGCTTAAGGCACATAGGACCGCCCTTGGGTGGACTATAAGTGACCTTAAGGACATTAGCCTAGCCCGATGCATGCATAAAATCCTGTTGGAGGATAACGCCAAACTAGTCGTGTAACCACAAAGGCGACTAAATCCAGCCATGAAGGGAGTAGGGCAGAAGGAAGTTACTAAGCTCTGGAAGGCTGGGATTATTTATCCCATTTCTGATAGCCCTTGGGTAAGCTCTGTCTAAGTTATTCCCAAGAAGGGAGGGATGACAGTAGTTAATAATGAAAAGAATGAACTGATCTATAAAAGGACAGTTACATGGTGACGCATGTGCATTGACTATAGAAGACTCAATGACGCCACCAGGAAGGATCATTTTCCTTTACCATTCATTGACCAAATGCTAGAAAGACTAGCAGGGCATGCCTTTTATTATTTCCTGGATGGATATTCCAAGTACAATCAAATAACAATGGATCCACAAGATCAAGAGAAGACAACATTCACATGCCCATCTGGCGTATTTGCCTACAAGCGAATGCCATTTGGCCTGTGCAATGCACCTGCCACCTTTCAGAGATGTATGCTATCCATCTTCTCTGATATGGTAGAAAAGTTTCTTGAAGTTTTCATGGATGACTTCTCTGTCTTTGGAGACTCATTTGACTCCTGCCTTGATCACTTGGCCCTAGTTCTGAAAAGATGTCAAGAAACAAACCTAGTTCTAAACTGGAAAAAATGCCACTTCATGGTGACTGAAAGCATTGTTCTTGGGCATTGGATTTCAAGCAAGGGAATAGTAGATCAAGCCAAGGTGGAAGTGATTGAAAAATTGCCTCCACCTACTAATTTCAAGGCAATCAGAAGTTTCTTAGGACATGCAGGATTCTATAGGAGGTTCATAAAAGATTTTTCAAAAATTTCAAAACCCCTGTGTAATCTCCTGGCCACTGATGTCCCTTTTGTCTTTGACCAAGAATGTCTGTATGCCTTTGAAACCCCTGAAAGCCAAGCTTGTCACTGCTCCTATTATCTCTGTACCAAATTGGGACTTGCCATTCGAACTCATGTGTGATGCCAGTAATCATGTCATTGGCGCAGTTCTGGGGACAGAGACATGACAAGCTTCTGCATGTCATTTATTATGCTAGTCGTGTATTAAATGATGCACAAAAAAACTACACTACTACAGAAAAAGAGTTACTTGCAGTGGTTTATGCCATTGACAAGTTCAGATCCTACCTAGTAGGATATAAGGTCACTATCTATACTGACCATGCCACTCTAAAGTATCTTCTCACTAAGTAGGACTCTAGGCCCAGACTCATAAGATGGGTATTACTCCTGCAAGAGTTTGATATAGAAATTAGAGGCAGAAAGGGCAAAGAAAATCAAGTGGCTGACCACTTGTCTAGGATTGAACCAGTAGCAGGGACTTCTCCTCTCTCTACTGACATATCCAAAACCTTTTCAGATGAGCAACTCTTTGCCACCCGGACAGCACCTTGGTTTGCAGATATTACAAACTACAAGGCTATAAGGTTCATTTCCAAGGAGTTTACCAGGCAACAAGCCCGGAAATTCATGCATGATGCAAAGTACTACTTGTGGGATGAACCATATCTCTTTAAGAGATGCTCGGATGGAATAATCCGACGGTGTGTATCTGAGGAAGAGGCATAAAGAATTCTATGGCATTGTCCTGGCTCAGACTATAGAGGACATTTTGGAAGTGAGCGGACAGCCACTAAGGTTCTCCAAAGTGGCTTCTACTGGCCCACACTCTTTAAGGACTCTACAGAGTTTGTCCGTAACTGTGGTAGTTTCCAATGGGTTGGCAATCCCTCATGGTCACGACATGCCTCAGCAAGGAATCCTAGAGATTGAGTTGTTTGACGTATGGGGTATAGATTTCATGGGACCCTTCCCACCTTCATACTCAAACACTTACATCCTTGTGGCAGTAGACTATGTGTCTAAATGGGTTGAAGCAATAACATCACCCACTAATGACACCAGAGTAGTAATGAAGTTCCTCCAAAAGAACATCTTCAGCAAATTTGGTATTCCTAGGACACTAATTAGTCATGGAGGTACTCATTTCTACAACAGACAGCTGGATTCTGTCTTAAGCCGTTACAAAGTTCGCCATAAAGTAGCAACACCGTATCATTCCCAAATAAATGGGCAAGCTAAAGTCTCAAATAGAGAACTAAAGCAAATCCTAGAAAGGACAGTAAGCACTTCTAGAAAGGATTGGGCTAGAAAGCTTGATGATGCTCTGCGGGCATACAAAACAGCTTTCAAAATCCCTATAGGAACATCACCATACCAGCTGGTGTATAGGAAATCCTGTCATTTGCCAGTGGAACTAGAATATAAAGCCTATTGGGCTACTAGATTCCTCAACCTTAATGCTAAAGCATTAGGAGAGAAATGGCTGCTCCAACTAAATGAGTTGGATGAATTCTGCTTAGCTGCATTTGAAAATGCAAAGATCTATGAGGAAAAAGCAAAAAGGTGACATGACAAGAAAATATCTTCCAGAGTCTTTGAACCAGGATAGAAGGCCTTGCTCTTCAACTCAAGACTCAAATTATTTCCTCGGAAACTCAAATCCCGCTGGAAGGGACCCTATGTGATTACTAGTGTATTACCTTACGGGCACATAGAACTTCAAGGTAAAGAAAACAGGTTCACTGTCAATAGACAGAGGGTTAAGCATTACCTTGAAGGAGATATAGAGCCAGGAGACTCAACACTGTTACTAAGTTAAGTACAGTGAAGTCTAGCTAAAGACATTAACGAAGCGCTTGTTGGGAGGCAACCCAATGATTACTTATATATTATTTTTAATTATTTCTGTTTTAGTTAGTTTTCTTTTTAATTAGTTTTTGATTATGTTTTAATTGGGTTAATTTTAAAGTTAGTGATCATGAACAATGCTTAAACAGAGACAGAATGATGCAGAACAGCAAACAGAATACCCTGGAGAAGGGATCTCCCTAGCGTTAAACGCCAGAAAGGAGTGGCAATTGGGCGTTCAAACACCCATAGAGGCAGCAAGCCTGGCATTAAACGCCAGCCAGGGAGCCCTGGCTGGGCGTTTAACGCCCAAGAAGGAGGGGCAACATGGCGTTAAACGCCAGAATGCAGGCACTCTGGGCGTTTAAACGCCTGCAAGACAGCATGTAGGTAATTTCAAAATTCTTATCTTTTTTTTATTCAATCCATCTTTTTCAAATTCAATTTTAAATATTCTTTGATTCTAAATCAAATCTTGTTCAAATATTTCAATTTCAATTTAATTTCAAATTTAACATATTTTCAAATCTTTTCAAATCTTTTTCAAAATTTCATATCTTTTTCAACTTGTTTTCAAATTCTTTCAAAATCTTTTCTTATCTTTAGTAATTCTTGTTCATATCTTTTATTAAACTTTAAAATCTTTTTATCTTATCATTTATATCTTTTATATCTTGCTCATATCTTTTTCTTAACTTTTAAATTTAACAACTTATCTTTTCTATATTTTTCAAAACTTCTTTATCTTTCTTCAAAGATTATTTTCGAAAATCCCACCCCTCCCTATATATATGTGACCGTGCCCCTCTCCATCTCTCACCACCTCTCATTCGAATTCTATTCTCCTCTTCTCTTCTATTTCAGTTTTCTTCTTCTTCCTTTCTTACCTTTTACTCGAGGACGAGCAAAACTTCTAAGTTTGGTGTGGAAGGAGCCCTGTTTTCTCATAAAAAATTCAATCCCATGGCTCCAAGAAGTGGCAAGACTTCCCCAAAGAACAAGAAAGAAGATAACTCAACAGTTGTTTTCAAACCTGTTTGATTCCTTACCAAGCAACATGAAGAACATTATCACATGATAATGAGTAAAAGGCCAGTAATCCCTGAGGTGGGATTCAAATTAGGAGAGGAAGAATACCCGGAGATCCAAGAGCAAATTCGAAGGAGAGGCTGGGGGATTCTAACTGATCCTCAGTTTAAAGTTGGATACAACATGATACATGAATTCTATGCAAATCTGTGGATGACAGATAAGTAAAAGAAAGATGGAACAATATTCCATACTTTTCGCACTATGGTCAGGGGGAAGATCATGTATTTTCATCTGGATAGGGTGAGAGAGATATTCAAAGTACTCTTGCAAAGGGATGACCCTGAATCATACAATAGAAGGGTGGTAGCCAACCCAAAGCTGGATTAAGTCTTAGAGGACATATGCTTGCTTGGAACTCAATGGATTAAGAATACAAAAGGCTAGCCAAACCAACTGAAAAGGGCAAACCTCAAGCCAATTTCTAGAGGATTGCTAGACTTCATTGGGCATTCTATACTCCCCACAAGTAATCGCTCTGAAGTCACTATTCTAAGAGCTGTGATGATTCACTGCATCATGATGAGAAATGAGGTAGAAGTCCACCAAATAATCTCCTGTGAGATCTACAAGTTGGCAAATAGGATGTCTACTAATGCAATGCTAGCTTATCCAAATCTCATCTTATGCTTATGCCAAGAGGCTAAGGTTCTGATCCATGTGGACAATTTTATTCCAGTAAAAAGCCCAATCACCAAGCAGGTGATGGAGAGTGCCAAGATACAAGAGGATCAACCCAAAAGGAAGGCACGTGAGCCTCCCCAAGAGATCCCTCCAATTGAGTATTGGGACCAGCTGAAGGCGTCTGTGATATACTTGCAAACCACCTTAGATCAACTCAGAGAGGAGCAGAAAAATCAGAATAGCATGATTTGCAAACTGATCAAGGAGCAAGAAAAGCAAGGGCGTGAGATTGAGGAGTTGAAGCACCAGAAGCTCTCCCCGGAAGAGCCCAACACCCCACAAGCTGAAGGTTGTTGAGTTTCAATTCTGTGGCTATTCTAATTCCTATTTTTTATATTTCTGTTATTCTAATTCCTATGTCTCATATTTAGGTTTACATGATCATTAGTAGTATTTAAGTCTTTATTTTTATTTTATGTCTTTTAATTTTTCAGAATTAAATAAGCATTAGTATTAATTAATTTTTATTTTTCAATTAGCTATAAAGTATTCCTCCTATCATCATTAAACATGAGTAAAATAGTGGATTTTTTTAGAAGAATTAACATTGCATAAATCTTCGAGTTCTACAGTAAAGAATAGTCAATCATTTTGATGTGGTAGCATTGCTTTAGTTTTCTGAATGTATGAATAAACAGTGCATGTTTGAAGTTGAAATTAAGGATGCTAGCTCTTGAAAGAATGAAGAAAAAGGAAAAGTATTATTGGTGATCTGAAAAATCTAAAATTTGATTATTGAAGCAAGAAAAAGCAGCAAAGAAAAAGAAAAAGCATATTAAAAAAAATGGCGAAAAGAAAAGAAAATAGAAAAAGAAAGAAAAAAGCCATTAACTTTTTAAACCAAAAGGCAAGAGCAAAAAGCCAGTAACCCTTTAAACCAAAAGGCAAGGGTAAAAGGATCCAAGGCTTTGAGAATTAATGGATAAGAGGGCCTGCAAGGAATAAAATCCTGGCCTAGGCGGCTCAACCAAGCTGTCCCTAACCATGTGCTTGTGGCGTGAAGGTATCAAGTGAAAAGCTTGAGACTGAGCGGTTAAAGTCGTGATCCAAAGAAAAAAGAGTGTGCTTAAGAACTTTGGATACCTCTATCTAGGGATTCTAGAAAAGCTGAATCACAATCCGAAAGGGTTCACCCAGTTAAAGTGTATGTGGCATTTATGTATCCGGTGGTAATACTGGAAAACAAAGTGCCTAGGGTCACGGCCAAGACTCTAAAAGCTATGTTCAGGAATAAAAAAGAACTAAACTAGGAGAATCAATAATATCATCTGGATTCTAAGTTCCTAAAGATGCCAACCATTCTGAGTTTCAATGGATAGTGAGATGCCAAAACTATTCAGAAGCAAAAAGCTACTAAGTCACGCTCATCTAATTGAAACTGAGCTTCATTGGAAACTCTGAGATTTATTGTATCTTACTCTTCTTTTCATCCTATTTTGTTTTTAGTTGCTTGGGGACAAGCAACAGTTTAAGTTTGGTGTTGTGATGAGCGGATATTTTATACGCTTTTTGGCATTGTTTTCATATAGTTTTTAGCATGTTTTGTTTAGTTTTTATTAAGTTTTTATAGGTTATAGTGTTAAATTCACATTTTTGGATTCTACTTTGAATTTGTGTGTTTTTATGCAATTTCAGGTATTTTCTGGCTCAAATTAAGGAGCTGGAGCAAAGGTCTGATTCAAAGACAGAGAAAACACTGTGGATGCTATCCAGATCTGACTCCCTTGCACTTGGAAGAGCTTTTCTGGAGTTACAGAAGTCTAAATGGAGCGTTCTCAATGGCTATGGAAAGCGGACTTCCAGAGAGTTCCAACAATATATAATAGTCCATACTTTGCTTGAGATTAGAAGGCCCAAAACTGGCGTCCAACGCCAGCCTCCTCCCCCCTTTCAGGCGTCCAGCACCCAAGGAGAGGAGACCAGCGTCTGAATGCCCAAAGAGGACTCCTAGCCAGCGTTCAACACCCTAGAGGCCTCCTAGCACGTGGATCTCATCAAAGCTCAGCCCAAACACTCACCAAGTGGACCCTAGAGGTGAATTTTAGCACTAAAAAGACTGTTTACCCTTACTAGTCATTAGTTTAGTATTTAAGGGATTAGATTTATGTATTTTGAACATCATCAGCCACTTTACACCATAATTTCATTTTATCATAGTATTCTCTTATGAGTATGAGTTTCTAAATCTCCTAGGTTGAGGGGAGGAACCCTACTGAGTTCTATGAATTAATAAAAGTATTAATGTTCTTCTTCAATCCATGTTTGATTTAATTCTAAGATTTATATTCGTTCTTCAACATGATGAATGGGATGGCCTATGACAACCAGCTCCGTTCATCATACTAGAATCGCGTGCCTGACAACCACCCGTGTCTACTTGGGTTCGTGTGAATACGTGACTGGAAAGCATGAACTGCCAGCTTGATTATACATCTCTCAGACGGCTAATCCATGACCTCGTTGAGGACTTTTCGAGACACCAGTTCAGCGAGGTATGGGGATATTAGGGTATCTGTGGTAGAGGCTAGAATCCAAAGGTGCGACATTCTTTGATCCGGAAGATATGACTTTGTTTGTGGCATTTTGAGTAGGATCGTTATGGAGAATGGACTGCAGGAGCTTCATCTTCAATCAGACTGGATGCACACTAACCCTGGTCTTTAGATCTGGAGGAGCATTGGTGACCTCTCAAGAAAGGCGTTGATCACATACAGACTGCCATTGAAGGAATGATTCACGAGCAAAGAAGACAGTAAGACCAGAGTTAATCCCGAAGGACAAAGCAACTCCAAGCCTCATCCATCTAAGTTTTAAGATTATCATTGTAAATATATCAACCTAATTCCATCTTCCAAATCAAAATCAATAACTTTTTGATTCTCCTGACTAAGACCTGCAAGATAACCATAGCTTGCTTCAAACCACAATCCTCGTGGGATCGACCCTGACTCGCTCAGGTATTACTTGGATGACCTAGTGCACTTGCCGGTACAGTTGTACGAAGTGTGGGGATTCGTGCACCACCATTCCTACCCTATAAACTCTGAAATCACTTAACACATGAATCACGGCATCGAATGATAATAAGAAAGGATTAAATATTAGTGTTTTTAAGGCCTAGGAAACATGTTTTCAATCATAGCATAAAAATGGGAAGGAATCTTAAAAACATGTAATTTACGTGAATAATTGTGAGGATAGTTGACAAAATCCACTCGATTCGATACAAGTTAAGTCATAAAATAGTGGTCTATCAAATCTCCCCACACTTAAACGTTAGCATGTCCTCATGCTAAGCTCAAGGGAACCAAAATAGTGAAGGAAAAAAGGTAGGACTTATGCAATGCAACCTATCTATATGAATGCAACTACATGCTGAATGTTTCTACCTACTTGGTTAAAAGTAAATAAATCTTCCAAGAATAAATATAAACTAGATTCCACTAATTCAAATCTCATAATGAAGTACAAATAGACTTGCAAGAAGAAAGCTTGTGAAAGCTGGGAACAAGGAATCAAGCATTGAACCCTCACTGGAAGTGTATACACTCTGATCACTCTAGTATTTGAGGGTCGCTTCTTTTGGTTCTCTACTAATCTTGCTTTCTAAGGCTTGCTCTTCTTCCACCAATCACCAAAAATTTAATGCATCAATACACATATCAAGAGGTCTTTTCAAGGGTTGTAATGTGGTTAGGGTCAAGGTAGGAATGTATTTGGTTAAGTGGACTAAAATCTGAATCCTTTATTGACCTAAATTTCCCACCTAACCTAAGGCACTCCATGTCATTACAATGCAAAACCTAACTACCCATTGTCCTCTTTTTATTGCTTTCTCTTTTTTTTTTCTTTTTTTTGATATGCATAAAGGAATTAATGCATATGATTAAAGTGTTAGATGCATAAACAAGTGGCCAAACTATTTTCACATTTTCATATAAGAATATAAAATACCCAATTTCCAAACCAAGTATTCCCAAACCCAATTTCCCCACACTTAATTCATGAACACTCTCACTAGTCTAAGCTAACCAAGGATTCAAATTAGGGACATTTATTGTTTTTCACTTAAAGTTAGTGATGTGCTAAAATAAAGAACAAATGGGGTAAAATAGGCTCAACTTTGGTTTGCAAAGGATGATGAGAGGGTAAGGCCATATGGGTATGTGAGCTATAATGAAACAAAGGCCTCAATCATATAAGTGCATGCATACATCAAACAATAGAAATATAGAATCAAGCAAGACAAAGATCACAATTTTGAGAGAACAACACACACCAAAACAAAATATTGGTTGATAAAATGCAACCAATCAAATAGGTTGAAAAATATCACTAGGCTTGTGTGTTCAAGCTCTAAAACTATGTTCCAAATTAAATTTCTTCAAGCAAGTTCAACAAAAATTTTAATTCAAATTAGTGAAATACCCTAAAACAGTTTCTTGAAAAAGAATTTATGATTTGAACCAAGTAGTCCTAAATGCAAGCAGCTAACTACGTATGAAAGTTATCCTATCTAACAAAATAAAATTAAAGTATTGGTGTTGAGAGAGAGAGAGGGTTGTTACCTTCGGGAGTCAGTTACCGACCTCCCCACACTTAAAGCTTGGCACAGTCCTCTATGCCATCAGTGATGAGCAACGTTGGGTCAGAATCGTCGCTTCCACTATCTGGCTCGTGATTGCTTTCCATGCTGTGATCTAAAGTGGATTCTGGAGTGTCGGACTCCTCCGGAGGTGGGTTAATACAACCAATGAGCTCCTTCAAGTAGTTGTAGCGACGCTTGTTGTAGCACTCAATCTGCTCAATCCTCCGGCCTTGCCGGTCTACCTTTTCAAGGAGCTCTAGTAACAACTGGTGGGCGGATTGTGGTGGTGCATGCGGTGTCGATGATGGTGGAGCGGAGGATGATAGAGCTTCGAAAAATGGGTCCTCATTCTGCTCACGGGTGGCACTGGAGGCCTAATATATTTTCTATTTGGGATAATTTTGTCGTCCCTTGGAATCATGGTCTGCA
This sequence comes from Arachis ipaensis, assembly GCF_059453495.1. Classification (NCBI taxonomy): domain Eukaryota; kingdom Viridiplantae; phylum Streptophyta; class Magnoliopsida; order Fabales; family Fabaceae; genus Arachis; species Arachis ipaensis. The sequence goes on from NC_142436.1 coordinate 27,297,063, forward strand.
CATCCCCAGCCTGATAGGAAAGTCTAGCCACAGACACCAAGTCCGTAACCAAAGCAGGAAAAGATAGGCTGCCCACTATTTGCATTCGGCCCATAGCTTATCGGATGAGTCGTGAAAAGTTAAGAGGTTTCTCTGTGAGGATGCACCAAACAAGAATGGCCAAGTTTACAGTAATAGTGGACTCATAAGTGCTTGATAAAACATAGTGAGACATGATCTGTGCCCACACTCGAGCCTTCATAGTGAGCTCCTGTGCGGAGATGCCCTTGGGTTAAGCCCTACCCCACCCTTGGATCTCGCTTTTGGGTTGAGGAATGACCCTAAAGATGGGATCCCAGTGAAAATCGAATCTCTTGCGCTCAAGTTGTGCTTCTTGGTAGGCATCAATTCCATCTGGACTTGGTAAAAGATCAGGTACCCACTGAATAGCATCTTTCGAGATAGGGACTTGCTTTTGGCGCACAAAAACTGACTGAAGGGTAGGTGTGTGATAATTGGAGTAGAACTCAACTACCCAAGATAAATTAGCTTCCCGCGGCCTCCGATTTAAGAATCCCCAATGTCACCTCTCAATGCGGGGCACCACAAATTGAACGAAATGTTCTGGAAGAAGCAGGAGGTGCTCATTGTGGTAGTTTCTCACAACCAAGATAGAGAACATCCACTCACAATAGCGGTTAGTGAATGTGTGGAGTCCTTTGCGGGAAATTCCTTCTCAGCTTCATCAACTCGGATGGTCCTCTTCAACTGCTTAGAAGGTGGCTTGACTTTTGAGGAGGGTTGCACCTTAGCGGATGCTCTTTGAGTCGGCCTTTTAACCGGTGTCTTTATAGAAGCCTTTTCTTTTCCTTTCTTGGTAGCCATCCTGAAAAGGGAAGAAAAAGAAGGAATATTAAACTCAGAGAAATAAACATCCGAATTAGCAAGTCACAAATAATGAGCATTTTAATGATGAAAAACCATGGAAAATAAGCTTAATACACACGAAGAGTAAGTGTTTGTGAAAATGAACCACTAAGTTGCAAGAATAATATAGAAAATAAATCAAGATATCATTGGTGCTTTTTCAGAAACACTTGGTGTGCATATTATAAGCAAGAAGCAAGTTAAGAAATCCAAGTGTGTAATAGACCCAAAATAGAATGCCAATTATTAAAGCAATGCCACATAACATAAACAAGCTAAGAAATATCAAAATAATCCACTAATTCACAAAAAGTTAAACTAGAGACTCCAACACCAATAGAAAAATGCAAGGAGAGAAAGAACTAATAAAAAACTAAAAGAATAAAATTAAAATGCATGTAAGAGAAATTAAAAGATTTGAATGCAATAAACAAAAGAAGGGTTAAAGATTAAAAGAGAGTAAAAAAAGAAACCTTGAAAAGAAGAGAAAAAGAGGGGGATAAATGCAAGTAAGAAGAAGATAAGATGGGTGAGAAGAGAAAAGGAGTTTGGATCCCGGAGGTGGTGGTCGCCGGTGGTGGTGGAAGAGGGGAAGAAAGAAAGAAGAAAGAAGAAAGTAGGAAGAAGAAAGAAGAAGGATTAGAATTAGAAGAAAGAAGAGGAATCAAAAGGAAGCTGGGTGGCGCAAGGATTAAATTGAATCTGCGTTGTGACGCGTGCGCGTCATACACGCGTACGCGTGGAAGGCCCAAAAGTGAAAGTGACGCATAAGCGTCGGTCACGTGTATGCGTGATAAGTTTTCGTGCGAGACACACGATACTGGCAGCATTCCATCACAACTCTCTGGTTTTTGTACCAGGCATGGTAGCACTAAGATACGACGCATGCGCGTCGATCATGCCTATGCGTGAGTAGCCAGAAAACAAAGTGACGTGTATGCGTCAACGAGGCGCACGCGTGGGTGGGTTGTGCGCCTAGCACCCCACCCGCACAGTTCCAACGCAAGTCTCTGGTTTTTGTACCAGGGATTGCAGCATTTGCATACGACGCGTGCGCATCGCTCATGCACACACATGGAAAGGTGAAATTGCTGGGTGACGCGTACGCATCAGCGAGGCGTACGCGTGGGGTGGATTGTGCACCTGGCACCCCACCCACATGGTTTCAGCACAACTCTCTGGTTTTTGTATCAGAGAGCACTAGCAGCAAATTTTTTTTTTATATAAGAACAAAGGCAAATATGCATCATTGAAAAGGATCACACACATCGAATGAAGCAAAGATAGGTAAATAAATAAAAAGTACTATAGAAAAGGAAGATCATACCATGGTGGATTGTCTCTAGGGGTGGAAAAAGGACAGGCGGCCTGCCAGGGGCCTGCAGCCTGGCCTGTGTTTGGCCTGGCCTGGCCTAGCCTGTTATAAAATAGGCATAGGCTCTGGCTCTTATAAAAGCCTTATTATGTTAATAGGGCAGACCCAAGTTCATCATTAATTAGCTTTATTGGCCTATCAGGCCTGCCTAGGCCTTTTAATACATAATTACATATACAAATAATTTTTTTATTATTAACAAAATTATGAGATATTTTAAATTTATTATATTTAATTATAAATACTTTTGTATATTTTAAATACTTTAAAGTTTAAAATTTTTTATAAATATTAAATATGATATTTTACATATAAATATGTTTATTAAAAAATATTTTTTAAAATAATATTTTTATTTTTGTAAAAAAAAATTAGCAGGTCTTTTAACAGGCTTCAGGCCAAACCAGGCTTAGTACTTTGAAAAAAGGCTATAGCAGGCTGCAGACCAAGCTCAGGTCAATCAACTACATGATAGGTCAGGCCTGTTAAGAGCAAAGCCTGGCCTGGCCTGGCCTGTTTCCACCCCTAGTTGTCTCCCACCTAGCACTTTTCTTTAATGTCCTTAAGTTGGACGGTCTATAAGCTCAGTCCTCTTCCGTGGCCAGGTCCTTCAAGAGAAAGATCTCCAGCTCCTTGTTGCTCTTCACTTTCAAACTCTGGTAAAGCTTTAAACGGTGGCCATTGACCTTGAAGAAGGTAGGGCTTGAGGGATGACTCAAGTGGACAACTCCATACGGTTCAACCTTTTCTACCACATATGGTCCATCCCACCTTGACCTCAATTTACCCGGCATTAATCGCAGTCTTGAGTTATAGAGAAGGACTTGATCCCCAGCTCTAAACTATCTCCTCTTGATGTTCTTATCATGTACCGCCTTCACCTTTTCTTTGTAGAGCCTTGAGTTTCCATAAGCCTCAAGACGAATGCACTTCAATTCTTCCAGTTGCAATTTCCTTTCAATTCTGGCTCCTCCCAATCCTGAGTTACATTCCTTTACAGCCCAATAAGCCTTGTGTTCCACCTCTACCGGAAGGTGACAAGCCTTTCCGTAGACTAGGCAGAACAGACTCATGCTAATCAGTGTCTTGTAAGCTGTCTGATAAGCCCATAGCACATCTCCAAGCCTAGAGCTCCAATCCTTCCTATGGGGTTTAACCATCTTCTCGAGAATGCACTTCATCTCTCTATTAGACACTTTGGCCTGGCCATTTGTTTGGGGATGATAAGTCGTCACCACCTTGTGAATAATGTCATGTTTCTTCATCAAACCTATCATTCTTTTGTTACAAAAATGAGAGTCTTGATCACTCACGATTGCTCGTGGTGATCCAAAGCGGCAAATGATGCTATTTTGCACAAAAGAGACAACGACGTTAGCATCATCAGTATGGGTAGGAATTGCTTCCACCCATTTAGAAACATAATCAACAACTAATAGAATATATAAGAAACCATTCGAGTTTGAAAATGGACCCATGAAGTCAATACCCCAAACATAAAAAGTTTCACAAAATAACATGAGTTTTTGGGGTATCTCATCCCTCTTGGATATGTTTCCAAACCTTTGGCATTGGTGGCAAGAGTTACAGAAAAGATTTGCATCCTTAAAGAGTATGGACCACAAAAATCCGCAGTCTAAGATTTTTCTTGTAGTTCACTGAGGGCCAAAGTGGCCACCACTTTCAAAAGAGTGGCATGCTGATAAACCACTATTTTATGGTTTATCTTGTGCTCAATTGAGTGGATTTTATCAAGTCTCTACACACTTATTCACACAATTTGCATGGTTTTACAATTCCTTTCGGATTCTGTTCTATGATTGAAAACTTGCTTCGAAATTGTATATTTTTAATTCCCCTTTATACCATTCGATGCCGTGATCCGTGCGTTAAGTGTTTTCAGGCTATATAGGGCAGGAATGGCTTAGAGGATGGAGAGGAAGCTTGCATAAATGGAAGGAGCACAAGAATTAAAGGAGATAACCAGCGAGTATCGACGTGCACGCATGGCTCACACGTGCGCGTGACTTGGAGCTTTCCACTGCGACGCGTGCGCGTGTCTGACGCGTACGCGTGACATGCGCTACGTGCAGAACATGTAGAAGACGCTGGGGGCGATTTTGGGCTGAGTTTGGACCCAGTTTTTGGCCTAGAAATACAGACTAGAGCCAGGGGACAAGCAGAGACTTAAAACACATTCTCATTCGCATAGTTTTGAGTTTTAGATTGAAATCTTAGAGAAAAACACCACTTGCTCTAGGGTTCTTCACATTCATAGTTTTTAGGATTCTGTGCTTTTGATTTGGATATTGAGAAAAGTTACTACCTCCGTTGAAGTTTCCATTGTCCTAGTTTGTTTCCTTATTCCTTTACTCTTTTAATTACCTATTAACCCTGTTCAGATATGTATGTTTATGGTTTTGGAATTTATTAATTCAAAGAATTATTTTTACTTTTAATTAAATTTCTGTTATTGCTTTATTTGAATTTTCATGTCTTCTCTTTATTCCCTTTATATGTCTATAAGAATGGTATTCATGTCAATGGAATAGACTCCCAACTTGACTTGGGAGTTGGTTAAAAGGAGACCCTTGAGTTGAATTACTCAAGTGTTAATTGGGAATTGGAAATTGTTGGCTGGCTCTCTAGTCTCTGACTCTAATCCTTCCTTAGGAGAGGATTAGGACTTGGGATTCAGAGTTGGTTAGTTAGTTACTTGACTTTCCTTTATCAGGTAAGGGATAACTAAGTAGAACAACAACCTCTTACTATTACATTTGAGAAAATTCAACAAGGATAGAACTTCCAATTAATCTTCTCCCGGTCAAGGCTTTTATTTTGATTATATAAATTCTCTCGTTAAGTTTCATTGCTTTAATTTATAATCATTTATTTTTCTGTTCTCTAACTCTTAAAATTTCTCAAAAAATTCCTGATTAATAAAATAGCACTCTTTTGTCAACTCGTTGGGAGACAACCTGGGATTTCTACTCCCAGTATTTTATTCTGAAATTGTGACACTCTTTCTAAATTGATAAGCAGATTTTTAGTCAGTTAAGAACTGTACTTGCAACACCGTTTTTATTATAATTTCTTAATTGGCAAATTCTGCCATGTCAATTTTTGGCGCTGTTGCCGGGGAGTTGCAATAGTGTGCTAAATTATTGGTTAGTGTAAATATTTTTTAATTTTTCATATTTGCATATTTAATTTTATTTTATTACCATGAGCTGTATGTTTCTTTCATTGAATGACGCGTTCACTACCTGATACGAGCTTCGCCGCATTCGATCCTGAAATTGAAAGAACTATTTCACATATTAGGCGAGCTCGGCGTCGGTTAGCCTCTGAGGGTGGTGAAGTGGTTACTACCAATTCACCAGTCTTATCTATGGGCGAATCTGAAATGCCATTCGAGGAAGAAACAAGCTCCTTTTCTACTGATTTTGTTGATTTACGTGCAGGTAATATGGCGGAGCCTAGGAGAATTACTCTCCAGGAAGTAGAAGCTCCAGACTTTACACTGCAACCGTATCAAGCACGTCACCCAAATCTGGCTGCAGATTTTGAACTGAAGACTGCGCTAATCAACTTACTATCCAAGTTTCATGGCTTACCTGCTCAAGAGCCTATCAAGCATCTCAGGAATTTTCAGACAGCCTGCTCAACTACTAGGCGTCATGGTGCAGATGAAACTACTATTTGGTTATATGCCTTCCCGTTTTCTCTTGAGGGAAAGGCAAGGGAGTGATTCTACACTCAACCTGAAGCAGTCATTACCAATTGGGATCTGCTCAGAAGGGAATTCCTGGAAAAATACTTTCCAGCTGAAGTTACAGATAGACTGAGGAAAGAAATTTCCAGCATTATCCAAGGCGACTCAGGGAATCTCTTTGAATATTGGGAATGCTTTAGAAATCTCCTAGACTCATGTCCTCACCACAAGATTGACCAGTTGGTGTTGATCAACTACTTCACACAAGGCATGAAGCCTCAGAATAAGACTACATTAGATGCTGCAAGTAATGGCTCTCTGAAGAAGTACAAGACGGCAACAGAAGCTTGGCAATTGATCACCGATCTAGCTGAGTCTACCCGAAATGTCAGACACAAGAACAACCATCCCAAGGCTATTGCGGAGGTTTCCTCTATTAGTGAGACTGCTGCTTCCACACAGACTCTGGGAGAAATGACCAACATATTGAAGCAGCTGCAGCTGAATCAATAACAACCTCAGCCCCCCACAACAACAGTGTCAATAGTTGGTTCCTCAGAGAGTGTGCGGAATATGTGCCTGCTATACTCATTACACTGATGAGTGTCTGCAACTCCAACAAGAAGACAACACCTTGGCAGCTACCCATAATTTCTATGACCGCCCGAAACAAGGATACTATCTACAAGGCGGCAATTATAACCAAGGTGGAAACTACAATCAAGATTGGCAAGACAACTCCAACCAGGGATGGAGAGATAATTCCAACCAGGGATGGAGGGACAACTACAACAGAGGAGGCAGAGACAACAATGGAAATTAGAGATGGAACAATAACAACAGACAACAGAACCAAAACCAGCCTTACAGAGCACCTCACCAAAGGCAGTCCCAAGCGCCTCAGAACAACCAACAACAGGCCCCTCAAATCACTTACCTCCCTTCCTCTTCTAATGATGAGATGCTTCGCTCTCTTGCGTAAGGACAACAAGACATTCAGAATACACTTACCTCGACCATAAACGATCTGAACGCTACTTTACAAGCTCTCGTCTCTCGAATGGAATCATTATCTACCCCGAACAATCAACCTTCAAGCTCCAGTGCAATTCCTTCTCAACCTTTACCCAACCCCAAAGGTGGAATCAATGCCATCACTTTGAGGTCCGGAACCACACTGCAAGAAAGGAATCATGAGGAGCCAAGCTCAAAGGAAGGCGCTCAAGTTGAGGACATTGTTGAGGTAGAGGATGTTGAAGAGGAAGATGAAGTACAAGACATGGTTGATGAAGAAGTAGCTTAACCAGAGAATAACGAACCAAAGGAAGCTGAAGCTACAAGAGAAGCCATCCCTATCCCCTTTCCACACCTTGCTAGGAAGTCCAGAAAGCAGATGGAGCTCGACCCCAAGATGGTGGAAATCTTCAAAAAGGTTGAGGTAACCATTCCCCTTTTTTATGCCATTCACCAGGTACCTAAATATGCAAAGTTTCTAAAGAATTTGTGCATGCATAAAGATAGAATACATGATTTAGAAACTATTCCCTTAGGTAGCTTAATGGGTGCCATACCAGAAAAATGTGGGGATCCGGGGCCATGTATGGTTACATGTACCATTGGGGGTGTCCAATTTTTTAACTGTATGTGTGATTTAGTCGCATGTGTTAGCATTATGCCATTATTGTATATGATGTTTTGAGGCTCCCTCCCTTAAAAAGGTCGGCAGCACATTTTGTTTTGGCAGATAAAAGCATAATCTCGGTGATTGGAATTGCTGAGGACGTGCTGGTGAGCATTAAGGGGCTCACATTTTCTATTGACTTTTATATTTTGGAAATACCCCCTAATGACTCAGGAAGACCATCTTCCATCCTCCTTGGAAGGCCATTTCTGAAGACTTCAAAGTTTAAATTGGATGCCTTCTCAAGAACTTACTCTTTTGAGATAGATGGCAGAGTAGTGAGCTTCAACCTGGATGAAGCCATGAAGCAACCTTCGGAAGATCATTCCATCTTCCAGTGTCACATCATTGATGAGACTGTAGCTGCAGTTCACCGAGAAGAAGTAGAAGAGATGCACATGGAGCATGGTCCAAGTGTGGGGAAACCCTCTGAGCCTACTAAAGATAACTTGCCCCCACCAATGGCTCCAGATGATCAAGTGCCTAGCAATGAACAAAAAATGGAGTTGAAATCCCTTCCACTCCACCTCAAGTATGCTTACCTTGAGGATAATCAGAAGCTCCCAGTTATTATTGCAAGGGAACTCACTTCCCAACAGGAGGAGCAACTGCTTAGTATGCTGAGAAGACACAAGAAAGCAATTGGGTGGAGCTAGTGGGCATCAGCCCTCAAGTTTGTGAGCACCGGATATTTCTAGAAGAGGGAGCAAGGCCTGTCCGTCAACCTCAAAGGCGGCTGAACCCCACCATCCTGGAAGTTGTCAAGAAAGAAGTGACCAGGCTGCTTGAAGTTGATATCATCTATCCTATCTCAGATAGTGAATGGGTCAGCCCAGTACAAGTGGTGCCCAAGATATCTGGAGTCACAACAGTGAAGAATGAGCATAGAGAGCTCCTGACAACTAGAGTACAGAATTCCTGGAGGGTATGCATTGATTACAGGCGCTCTCAACCAGGCTACTCGCAAGGATCACTACCCCATGCCATTCATTGATCAGATGCTTGATCGTTTGTCAAGTAAATCACACTACTGCTTTCTAGATGGTTACACTGGCTATTTTCAAATTCATATAGCTCCTGAAGATCAGGAAAAGACTACTTTTACATGTCCCTTTGGAACGTATGCATACAAGAGGATGCCTTTTGGCTTATGTAATGCACCGGCTACTTTCCAAAGGTGCATGATAAGTATTTTCTCAGATCTTATTGAGAGCTGTATGGAACTTTTAATGGATGACTTTAGTGTGTATGGTGATTCATTTAACCTTTGCTTAGATAGTTTAGCTAGGGTATTAGACATGTGTGTTAGTTCAAACCTTGTATTAAATTTTGAAAAATGTCATTTTATGGTAAAACAAGGTATTGTCCTAGGACATGTTGTCTCTAATACTGGTATTTTTGTAGATCCAGCAAAGGTAGATGTCATTTCTAGTTTACCTTACCCCTCCTCCGTGAAGGAAATCCGTTCGTTCCTTGGTCATTTAGGTTTCTACCGGAGATTTATCAAGGACTTCAGTAAGGTAGCATTGCCTTTGTCCAGACTGCTACAGAAAGATGTTGAGTTCGAGTTGAGTGCGGACTGCATGGAAGCGTTTGATAAGCTGAAGATTACCTTGGCTCAAGCTCTGATTGTGAGAGGACCCAACTGGAACCAGCCCTTTGAGATTATGTGTGATGCCTCCAACCATGCAGTAGGAGTGGCGCTGGCTCAGCGCCTAGGTAAGGACCCTTTTATAATTGCATATGCCTCTAAGACCTTAGACGCTGCTCAGTCTAACTATACCGCCACTGGAAAAGAGCTTCTGGCTATTGTTTTTGCTCTGGATAAATTCTGAGCCTATTTACTTGGTGCTAAAGTGGTAGTATACTCAGACCATGCAGCTCTAAAATATTTATTAGCTAAGAAAGAGTCCAAACCAAGGTTAATACGTTGGATATTGTTGCTGCAAGAATTTAATTTAGAAATCAAAGATAGGAGTGGTTCCCAGAATTTAGTGGCGGACCACTTGAGTCGCCTAGAGCACATTAAGAGTGACTCCACTCCTATCAATGATGCCTTTCCATTTGATAGCTTGCATGCAATATCTGAAGTAGTTCCTTGGTATGCACCTATAGCTAATTATCTAGTTAGTCATACCTTCCCTCCCAATTTTACTAAGCCTCAAAAGGACACGCTGAAAAACGAGTCCAAATATTATATATGAAATGACCCATATTTATGGAGGTATGGTGCTGACCAGATAATTAGAAGATGCGTGCCTCAATCAGAATTCCAGTCAATCTTAAAGGCCTGCCACTCTTCTGAGAGTGGTGGACATTTTGGCCCTCAAAGAACAGCTAGAAAAATTTTAGACTGTGGATTCTGGTGGCCCACTCTTTTTAAGGATACTACTGCCTTCTGTAAATCTTGTCCCCATGCCAAATGTTTGGGAATATATCCAAGAGGGATGAGATGCCCCAATAGCTTATGTTATTCTGTGAAATTTTTTATGTTTGGGGCATTGACTTCATGGGTCCATTTCCAAACTCTAGTGGTTTCTTGTATATATTGTTAGTTGTAGATTATGTTTCTAAATGGGTGGAAGTAATTCCTGCCCGTACTGATGATGCTAACACTGTTGTCTCTTTTGTTAGAACCCATATTATCTGTCGCTTTGGATCACCACGAGAAATCATGAGTGATCAAGGCACTCACTTTTGTAACAGGAGATTAACAGGTCTACTAAAGAAACATGGCATTGTGCACAAGGTAGCAACAGCTTACCATCCTCAGACCAATGGGCAAGCAGAGGTGTCTAACAGAGAGATAAAGTGCATTCTGGAGAAGATTGTCAAGCCCCATAGGAAGGACTGGAGTACCAGACTTGTAGATGCGCTATGGGCTTATCAGATAGCATACAAGACACCCATAGGAATGAGTCCCTTCCGCCTAATATATGGAAAGGCTTGTCACATCCCAGTGGAGGTGGAACACAAGGCTTTCTGGGCTGTAAGGGAATGCAACATGGGATTTGAGAAGGCTGGTGTTGAAAGGAAGCTGCAACTAGCAGAACTGGAGACCCTTCGACTTGAAGCACATGACAACTCCAGGCTATATAAAGAGAAGGTGAAGGCGGTGCATGACAAGCATATCAAGAGAAGAGAGTTTAGACCTGGGGAGCTGGTTCTCCTTTACAACTCAAGGTTGAGACTCATGTCAGGCAAGCTGAGGTCAAGGTGGGAAGGACCCTATAGAGTAGAGAAGGCAGAGCCATACAGAGTCTTCCACATGAGTCATCCCTCAAGTTCCAAATTCATCAAGGTCAATGGCCACTGCCTGAAGCTGTATCATGGTGAGAAGATGAAGAACAACAAGGAGCTAGAGATCTTCCTCTTGGAGGATCCATAAAAAGAAGAAGACTGAACTTGTGGACCGTCCAACTTAAGGACGTAAAAGAAAAGTGCTAGGTGGGAGACAACCCACCATGGTATGATCGTTCCTTTTCATTTCAAGTTTTACTTTGTTTTGTTTTTCACAAGTATCCATTCATATTTTCCGCAAAATCATCTGCATTCTGCATTCTGCATTCTGCATAAAAAAAGGGGCACGCGACGCGCAAGCATCCACGACGCGTATGCGTCATATGTGAATGCGTGCATATTGGAATTGGCCAGAGAGTTGGGCAGGAGTGGCGCGGAAAGTGTGCTTTGTGCACAAGCAAGTCCACGCATACGCGTCCCTCACGCATACGTGTCGCTTGCGCTTTCAGCCCACCACGCGTAAGCGTCCTGGTCGCGTACGCGTGACCCTGCAAATCAGCGTAAATAGGTGTTTGGCCAGAGAGTTGTGCTGGTTTGGGGCTGGAACTGTGCTAGCAGCATAAACCATATCACGCGGATGCGTCCTTTCCCCTTAAACACCTACCACACGTGCGCATGACTGACGCGCACGCGTCGTTTGCATTTATGGCCCCAACCCAGAATGAACAGAGAGTTGTGCGTGCAGGGGGCTGCCTTCGCGCACCTGGCACAACTCATGTCATGCGTACGCGTCCCACACGCCTATGCGTCACCCTCAAAGTTGCACGACCCACGCATACGAATGCTGTATGCGTACGCGTCATATGCGATGCACAATTAAAACTGTTCAGCACCAGATTTCAATTACCCTCTCCCCCAATCCTAATTCTTTTTCATTCGTACTTATTTCTTCTTTCTTTCTTCTTCCTTCCTTATTCTTTCTTATTATCTACTACTTTCTTCCTCCCTTTTTCATCTGCTACCTCAGGTTCTTTTCTTCCCCCCTCTATTCTTTCTTTCATTAATCTTTTAATTATTGTATTTAATTAATTTTCTTTCTTCTAAATTTTTCTTTTAGCTTATTTATTCCTGGTTTCTTTTTCCTTCCTTTTCCTGCATTTTTATGTTGGTATTGGAGCTTTATTTAGATGTTACCTTCTTTTATTTTACCTTGTGGATATTTGATGAGTGATTTGACAATTGACATTTAATTTTGGCCCTCATATACATTTGGATACATTATTTTCATTCCTATTATCACTTACACACCAAGTGTTTGTGAAAAAGCTCTTATGGCATTTTGAATCCTATTTTATTTTACTCTTCTACTTTCATGCCTCTTTTTTAAAACACTTGGATTCCACATGTATTTGAGATTATCATTCACAATTGTCATAATACAAATGCTCTTTAATTTGGCACATTTAATAATTGATGCTTGAGTTATGCTTCTCATGCCTATTACTTACATGCTTTTACCCTCTTGCATCTAATTACTATGGACTGCCTTATCGCTCTTAATTGATGTCTTACCTACATGTTGTAGCTACCATGTATTTAAGCTATTATTTTTCCTTTGGCATTCATTATCACTTGGAATTTTCTCCTTCCGGTTCTTTCGCTATCTCTATTTAACATTCTTCCTCTTTCCTTCTTCCTTAGGCATGGGTACCAAGAAAGGAAAAGAGAAGGCCACTGACAAGACACCGGCAAAGAGAGGAACCAAGAGAGCTCCAGCTAAGGCACTACCATCTACCAGCGTCAAGCCGCCAACAAAGCGGGTGAAGAGGATCATTAAAGTTGATGAAGCAGAAAAAGCTTTTCCCGCACGGGATTCCGCTCAGTTCATTAACCGTTATTGCGAACAGATGTTCCCCATCCTAGCCGAGAGGAACTACAACAATGAGCATCTACTCATTGTTCCAAAACACTTTGTTGATTTTGTGGAACCCCGAATCGAGAGGAGACAATGGGGATTTTTGAGGAGGCAGCCGCGGGTGGCCAACTTATCATGGGTAGTTGAATTTTACTCCAACTTCTACTCGCCTACTCTACAGACTGTCTATGTCCGTTGATAAACCCATATTTTATGATGTATTTTGTGCTTAGTTTGAGTGATTTATTCAACTCTTTACCCACTTATTCATGTTAATTGCATGGTTTTACTTTCCCTTCCTTATTATGTGATGTATGTGAAAAACATGTTTTCTATTCTTTTAAATTAATTATTTTAATCACCTTTAATTTCATTCGATGCCGTGATTAGTGTGTTGAGTAGTTTCAGATCTTCTAAGGCAGAAATGACTTAAAGGATGGAAAGGAAACATACAAAAATGGAAGGAAAGTGCAAAATGGAGTCCTTGAAGAAACTGGTATCCACGCGATCGCATGAACGACGCGATCGCGTGCCAAGCGCGAATCAGCAGCGACGCGGCCGCATGACTGACGCGACCGCGTGGCAAGGAAAAGCTCCGAATGACGCGACCGCGTGACCCACGCGGATGCGTGACAGAGGCCACGCACCAAAAATTGCAGAAAACGCTTATAGCAAATTCTGAATCCCTTTTTGGCCCAAATCCAAGTCCAGAAGGCATAGACCAAAGGTTATGAAGTGAGGGAATGCATCCATTCAGGAGGAGCTCGCCAATTTAGTTACTTTCCATGATTTAGATTAGCTTGGAGAGAGGTTCTCTCCTCTCTCTCTCTTAGGATTAGGATTTAGGACTTCTCTTAGTTTTAGGAGTAACTCTCGATCCAGGTTTAATATTCCTTTACTTTAGTTGATTATTTACTTTTGCAATTTGATTTATGAATTCTTCTATGTTCCAGATTATTTGAATTAATGTTATTTGAGGTATTCCAGTTTAATATTGCTTTCTCTTATTTATGCTATTATTGCTTTTACTCTGAAGACATCTTTATTCCAGTAGATTTACTTTTCCCCTTTTGGTTTTGGTTAAGAAATCAGTAACTCAGGAGTTATCCAATTCAACAGCATAATTGATAATTGTTATCTTGCCAATTGAATTAAACTTCAATAATCCCAATCTTTTCTTAGGAAATAAATAGGATTCGAAGATCAAATCAATTTGTCCCTTGACCTTCCCTTGCTTTAGCAAAGGTTAACTAAGAGGAATTAAGATTCAGCTTTCATTACTATTGATAAGGATAACTAATTTGGACTTCCAATTTCTCATACCTTGCCAAAAGTTTACTTTACAGTTATTTATTCATTTTAATTGCCATTTAATTTACTCACCATTAAATTACTTGTTCCTCATTCTTGAAAGCCCAATTTGCAATCTCCATAGCCAATAATAAGAACATACTTCCTTGCAGTTCCTTGAGAAGACGACCTGAGGTTAAATACTCGGTTATCAATTTTAAGGGGTTTGTTATTTGTGACAACTAAAACGTTTGCACGAAAGGGATTTCTGTCGGTTTAGAGACTATATCTACAACGCGACTGTTTTTATGACATTCTTTACTGGCAAAAATCTCCAACGTCAAAATGGCGCCGTTGCTGGGAAACTGCTAACGTGTGCCTTATTATTGGTTATTGTACATATTTTTCTTTTACTTGTTTATTTATTTCTATTTTTCCTTTTTAATTTTATTTGCTACTATGAACTCTCACCCCTCTCGGTTTGAGTTTGGTTCTAACTTTGTTGAAGGAAATAGAAGTTACAGCAGGAATATGCATCAAGGTCAGACCAATCAAGGATGGATGGAGCCAAGAGGATCTAATCAACCCTTTAGGCAACAACACCCTCCAAGATATCATGGACAACGACCATTCTACAATGCATACCCAGCTGATAGATATGGTGGACAATCTTGTAACTACCAACAAGCCCCACCCCGTGCCCATAGACCAACCTCTCAACATAACCTCGAATCGCCCCACTCACAAGCTTCTCTTCACCATTCGCCACCGTATGATCCTTCCCTACCCCAGTTCCAACCCAATCACTCCCAAACACCACCACTTCCCTATGTTTCATGCCCAAATCCATCACCCCGAGAATCAGAGGTTCGCCTCAAGGCAACAGTAAATAAACTTCAAGCAACTATTCAACAACTGGAGCAAGCAGTAATTCAATTAGTTTCTAGACGCGCGAATATTCAAGGACCAACCACAGCCACATGTGCACAATCTAATGAAGAGCGTAGCATGAAGGAGATATTAGAAACTCCAGTGGACAAGACAGAGCAGGAATTCGTACTCGAACAAGTAGAAGAAGCTGTCATTGTACAAGAAGAAGAGTTGGTTGAAGATCTAGGAGACGTTGAACCTCCATGGGAATCCAGAGCTGAGGAGAACTCCGTCAAGGACCTTACAGTTAATGCTAAGGAGGATATTGCACAATCCCCAAGGCAAGTCGTTTATGAAGAACTAGACAGAATAACCCAGGACACAAATTCCCTTCATAATGATAGTCGCAAGTCAAGCTCTCTTAGTAATGAACTTGCATCCGCAAGTGACTTCTCTGAGATCGAAGAATCTTTCCCAAATGAATACGAAGATGATGCAGATGTAGATTTCTCTCAACCTCCCATCTATGACTCAAGTGATGAGGAAGACATAGAAGACTTTGACCAGGACTCAGATGCATTTGAAGAACCTTACAAGGAAGTGGAGGAATTCACAGAAGAACACAAGGGAGTAGAACTCACAGAACCATTGGAATCACCTACCCCAAGGCCATTACCGCCTAATACAAGCTTCAAGTGGGTACAATCTTTAACCTTTAACTTTACTTATTCACTTGAATATGGTTTACTTGAAACAGATGGCCAGCTTAGAGCTCTATGCGGCTTTAAGAGTAAGAGGGAAATGGCTCGTGCTCAGAGCTGGTGTACAAGGTTCAATAAGGTTCCACGCTTCAACTTGAAGTGCACGGATTGGTATCAAGCTCAATTGAATGGATCTCGGAAAATGTTTGGTCACTATGGTGAGAATCTACTTTCTAAATCGCCCGAATGGAAAAATATAGATCAAGACGGAGGCGAATTTAGATCTAAGGCTTGGGATCCTGGAATCTATTCTGACATTCGTCACCCCAGAAGCCTGAAAATCTGTTTGAAGCTGCTCAGAAGCTTTACATGCCTAGTTTGGGACCCCGGAGGCTATTGGCATTCCAAGCACTGGTGGAGATTTCTGGATGAATTTAAACACAAGCCACCATAACAGGAAGCTCTTCAAATGTCCAACTTAAGGACTTTAACTAAAAGTGCTAGGTGGGAGACAACCCACCGTGGTATGATCGTTCCTTTTGAAATTTTAATTTTATTTAGTTTTGTTTATTTTTGAATTTTATTTTATTTTATTAAACCTGGAATCATGCACACATTCACATCAAGCACTGCATTCTGCATATTGCATTTCGCATTCTGCATATAAAAAAAAGAGGGTGCGCGACGCGACCGCATGCCCCATGCGATCGCGTCAAATGGCGAACCACACTTCCCACGCGACCGCATTATCCACGCGGCCGCGTGACCTGGAGATCGGCGTAAACATCCAACGTCCAGAAAGTTAGGCTGGAATCGTGCGGCCGTTGTGCATCTAGCACAAAATGGCCCACGCGATCGCATGCCCCATGCGATCGCGTCACATGCACACAACCAATTCCACGCGACTGCGTGAGCGACGCGATCGCGTCGCATGAATTGCACAATTCCCAATAGGAGACAGAGAGTTGCGCTGGAACGATGCTGGATTCGTGCGTTTAGCATAATTTCCAGCGACGCGATTGCATGTCCCATGCGATCGCGTCATCCCTTCTTTTACCCCTTCCATGCGATCGCGCGCCCCACACGATCGCGTCATTCCCATTTTCACCCCAACCACGCGACCGCGTGCCCCACGCGGCCGCGTGGATTCAACAAATATAACCCCCCAGTCACGCGAAACCCTACATTCGCGCAGCCCCCCCCACTTCCTCTTCTCCCTCTCTTCTTCCCCAACCCTCAACCACCACCACCCAGCCACCACCGCGCCACCACCCTGACGCCGCCGCCACCTATCCCCCTTCCTCCCTCCCCTTCTTTCTTCTTCTTTCTTCAAACCTTCCCCCCTCTCCGCCACTGCCCTCCGCGAACCACCACCCACCACCGCCATCCGTACCCGCCGCTCCCACCACCACCCGCAACCCCCAACCCTCTCCCCTACTTCCCCCATTACCCTTCCCAAAGCCCCTACCCTCCCTAACAGTAGCAACCACCGTGCCCACCGCCACCAGCCGCCGCGCCGGACGTCACCACCACCACCCCCCAGCCACCTCTGTACCCCAACCTCCTTCTTTCGCCTTCCAGGTTCCGCATACGTCACCCTTCTATCCGTTCATAGGTTATTCTTATTTTTCCGTTTTTGTTCATGTTAGGATAGTTAGATATGCATGTTGTAGTGGATTTTAGGTTGTTAGGTAGCCTAGGATGTGGTTAGTGGATTTAGGTCTATTTATTTGCACTGTTCTTGTTTCTGTTTTATCAAATTTGCAAATCTGTTGCTGCTGTGATCTTATTCATATGCTGTACTTTCCTGCATTTGCTGCTCTTTATATTGAACTTTCATGTTTATATTCCGTATATGTAATTGCAAGCTTTATTTTGGATTCATATGAACTGCTTGTTTGCTGTTTATTTTCCGGGAAAGTCCTATTTTAGCCGGAATGCTGCCCAAATTTCTGTGAAATATTTCTGTTCATGTCTTGGTTTTGGCATTTTCAACTGTGCTTTCCTATAATTTCACCAAACCAATTCCTGACTGCTTAGGCATGCATTCTTATTTTCTTTGATCTCCTGGTTCATAAACTGCAATTTTGATGTTTGATTCCTATTTTTGCTTTCTTCATCTCTATTTGAATCATCATCTAATTGTTTTACTTGTTTAAGTATGAGTTACCTATAGCTTCTACCTGTGATTACTTGTTACTTGGTCTATTTTCATTATGCCTCTTACTTTAACCCATTTTTCACTAACTTACTAATTTTAACTCTAACCAACCTAACCTTTTCAAAACTTCTTTTCTTGCTTTTCTTTCACTTTCTTTTAACATTCTAACCCAGGCATGATGTTAATTTTTTCTATTTAACTTGCATTCAATTACATTTTGGATTGTGATTTCTTCTTTTCAGACTTTTCACTGATATACAATCCTAAATGCACATTCTACTTAACTCATATTCATTATCCTATCGCTCCTTTGCCACTTTGTGTCTTCTTTGACTATTTGCCTATTTGCTTTCCTATTTTTACTATATCCTGGTTTTTTATTTTTCAGGATGTCAGATTCCCAGAGACGGGGCAAAAGCAAGGCCACTACTGGCAAAAGAAAACGAGGCGAAGCCTCCGTGTCAATCATCGACCTCATGCACGACGCCTCCTTGCGGGAGAAAGCCTTTACCCCACAGGAGAAGGCCGACCAGCTACTTCCCGCCACTGACCCAGTAAAGTTTGCAAATCGATACTGTGAGTTGAAGTATCCGGTGTTTGCAAACTCCAAGAACCTATACCTGGAGCGGACTTTGAAGATCCCAGAAGAACTCCAGCAATACACCTTTGATCAGATCAAACAACGAGGCTGGTTCTTTCTGGAGAGACCTCTGACTGAGGTTAACGCATCTTGGGTTAGGAAATTCTACTGCAACTACTTCAAAACTTCCCTAGATGCAGTAAACCTCAGAGGGAAGCAGATATTGGTTACTGAGGAGGCAATAGAAGAGGTTCTAAAACTTCTGCCAAAGACTGATCAGACAGATGGCTATCAGAATGCTGAGGAGGATATGCGCTTCATGAAGTTTGATTGGGATGCAGTCAAGGCCCAGATTGCCCTTGACCCGTCAGTTCCTTGGATCATGGGTCAGAACACCACCATGCCGAAAGGGATCAAGCGGATTTACCTAAACGATGAGGCTCGGCTATGGCATCAGATATTCAGTAACTACATTATGCCGAGTACTCACGAGACTGAGATACCAGCCGCTATGATCACCCTCCTATGGTGTGTGATGGAGGGCAAGGACCTGTACCTGCCACGCTTTATCCGACACTATATGGCCAGGGTCCACGTCCGCGGCACTCTTCCCTTTCCCTATCTGGTTACACAGCTAGGCCGTCGAGCTGACGTGCCATGGGAGGATGCTGATGAGAGGCCACCTGCTGCAGAGTGCAAGAAGCTTATCCCGCACAGTAGGAACTTCCTGGCCTTGGGCTACAAACCCCCATTGATGACTGCTACTGCTGATGATACGGCTACACCATTTGCCGGTCCCTCTTCCTCCACTGCTGCACCATCTACCCCTGCCACCACCACTGCACTTCCACCTGCCACAGAGCCTGTCTATCATCTGGTGCACCGCTTGTTTCGACGACTTGACCAGATGGAGCGTCGCAACAAGCGACGCTACGAGCACCTGAAGCTGATGATACGATTCGGCGACATCCCCTCCGAGCCTGACACACCTTCTGAGGCATCTGAGGAGGAGGCGGATGCGCCCGAGGCAGAGACCCATCCCCAGGGAGAGGCAGAGCAGGCTGACACCCAGCAGGCAGCACCGCAGCAGATCCAGGCTGTAGACCTTGAGATCCCCATTCAGACAGTCCCTCCTCTCCAGCAGCCGGACATTCAGCCAGCCACCACAGAGACACCAGCTACCATCCCTCCCAGTGATGACACCCCTTCACACCCTGCTTAAGTGAGCATCAGGGACGATGCTTCATTTTAAGTGTGGGGAGGTCGCCATCTCTGGCGTATTATTTTGGTGAACTACTACATACTCTTTTTCTTTTATTTTGGATATTTTTCTGTATTTTTCTCTATTTTTATTTTTATTTTCTGAGTACTTATACATTGCTACTTTTATGTATTTTTACTCTATTTCTGCATCTTGCACTTTAGTTCATATCTTAGTTATTTAGTTTAGTTTGCAATTCTAACTTATTAGTGGATTATTCAGTATAGTTTACCCTTTTTATCATAAGATAGCTTAGTTTAAATTGAAAATATAAAAAGGAAGTAAGCTAGGAACTTGAACATAACAGATTTAAATCCATAAACCTTGTATATATAGCATTACATCATGTAGTTAAGTTAACAACACTTCATCAAGGAGAAACACTAGAACTTTAAAGCCATTCAATATAATTTTTACATTGAGAATAATGAGAATTTTTAACTAAACCTGCATGACATACATAAGTGATAAATGATTTTTGAGCTAGAGAACACATAGCCTGTGAGTTTTTGAGCTTAATTGTATGGTTACATTTAAACCATAATTTTTATTCCTGTGTGTTCCGCCCTTCTTTTATATTCTGATGTTCTTTACTTTGTTTTAATCTATATGTCCAATTATAGAATATAGAATATAGAATATAGATACATACCAAAAGAATGATTGAGGCCATCATTTGATTTTAGCTCACTTATCCCAAAATAACCTACCTTTTCACATCACCCTTGTTAGCCCCCTTGAGCCTTTAAATCCCTTTTTTATTCTATTAGCCACACTACTAGCCTTAAGCAGGAAAACAAAATAAAATCCCAAGTTGAATCCTTGGTTAGCTTAAGATAAAAAAATATGAATAGTTTAAATACGGGAAACCTATTGGGAACATGGATGATAAAAACAAGAGGTAGAAAAATTGAAAAGAATAAAAATAACTCAAAATAAGAAATTTTGGGAAGCATGCTCATGAAAAATCAAAGTGATTAAATTATCATGTGCATTAAAAAAAATTTCAGTATTTAGTAAAAGAGATACAAAAGAATTTCCCAAATGTAAAAATAAAAGCAATGCACATGGAATAAGAATAAAAGTTGAAACATGAGCATGTAACATCCAAAAGTGGGAAAAATATGGGAAAATAGGAAAAGTAGTTTTGTTTTACTAAGTATGTATGTTAGGTGAGATCTTAGTCTAATTAAGGATTCACTTATTAGCTCACTTAGCCTTATACGTATATCCTTACCTTTACCTTGGCCCCATTACAACCTTAATTAAAGACCTCATGATTTTTGGTATGACTGTATTCTATAATTGTTGATTGGTTAGATGAAGAACAAAGTTATAGAAAGGAAGAATAAAAAGAGAAATAGAGTGATTAACCCAATAAACACTGAGTGACTAGAGAGTAAAACACAAATCCAGTGAAGGTTCAATAGCTCATTAACATTTATCTCTGTTCGAATTATCTAATTGTCTTGTAAGTTCATAAAATGCTTTTTCTCCCATCTCAACTGTAAAAGTGCTTATTGATTATCTAAGGCTTGGCTATATATATATATATATATATATATATATATATGACTCCTTGAGAATGTGAATTAATTTAACTACCTGTACGCTTTATATATGAGTGAATAAATTAGAATTGCATGATGCATCATTCATTTAGGTAGTTGCATTTAGATTAGATTGCATTGCATGACATTCCATCACTTTAACCTTACTTATTACCTTGGATTTAGCATGAGGACATGCTGTTGTTTAAGTGTGGGGAGGTTGATAAACCCATATTTTATGATGTATTTTGTGCTTAGTTTGAGTGATTTATTCAACTCTTTACCCACTTATTCATGTTAATTGCATGGTTTTACTTTCCCTTCCTTATTATGTGATGTATGTGAAAAACATGTTTCCTATGCTTTTAAATTAATTATTTTAATCACCTTTAATTCCATTCGATGCCGTGATTAGTGTGTTGAGTAGTTTCAGATCTTCTAAGGCAGGAATGACTTAAAGGATGGAAAGAAAACATACAAAAATGGAAGGGAAGTGCAAAATGGAGTCCTTGAAGAAACTGGTATCCACGCGATCGCATGGACGACGCGATCGCGTGCCAAGCGCGAATCAGCAGCGACGCGGCCGCATTACTGACGCGACCGTGCGCCTTAAGCAGAACGCATATGACGCGGCCGCATGACTGACGCGACCGCGTGGCAAGGAAAAGCTCCGAATGACGCGACCGCGTGACCCACGCGGACGTGTGACAGAGCCCACGCACCAGAAATTGCAGAAAATGCTCATAGCAAATTCTGAAACCCTTTTTGGCCCAAATCCAAGTCCAGAAGGCATAGACCAAAGGTTATGAAGTGAGGGAATGCATCCATTCAGGAGGAGCTCGCCAATTTAGTTACTTTCCATGATTTAGATTAGCTTGGAGAGAGGTTCTCTCCTCTCTCTCTTAGGATTAGGATTTAGGACTTTTCTTAGTTTTAGGAGTAACTCTCGATCCATGTTTAATGTTCCTTTACTTTAGTTGATTATTTACTTTTGTAATTTGATTTATGAATTCTTCTATGTTCCAGATTATTTGAATTAATGTTATTTGAGGTATTCCAGTTTAATATTGCTTTCTCTCATTTATGCTATTATTGCTTTTACTCTAAAGACATCTTTATTCCAGTAGATTTACTTTTCCCCTTTTGGTTTTGGTTAAGAAATCAGTAACTCAGGAGTTATCCAATTCAACAGCATAATTGATAATTGTTATCTTGCCAATTGAATTGAACTTCAATAATCCCAATCTTTTCTTAGGAAATAAATAGGATTCGAAGATCAAATCAATTTGTCCCTTGACCTTCCCTTGCTTTAGCAAAGGTTAACTAAGAGGAATTAAGATTCAGCTTTCATTACTATTGATAAGGATAACTAATTTGGACTTCCAATTTCTCATACCTTGCCAAAAGTTTGCTTTACAGTTATTTATTCATTTTAATTGCCATTTAATTTACTCACCATTAAATTACTTGTTCCTCATTCTTGAAAGCCCAATTTGCAATCTCCATAGCCAATAATAAGAACATACTTCCTTGCAGTTCCTTGAGAAGACGACCCGAGGTTAAATACTCAGTTATCAATTTTAAGGGGTTTGTTACTTGTGACAACCAAAACGTTTGCACGAAAGGAATTTCTGTTGGTTTAGAGACTATATCTACAACGTGACTTTTTTTATGACATTTTTTACTGGCAAAAATCCCCAACGTCATCCGTCAGCAGCAAGTCCCTGCCTCCGAGAGTGCCATACAGAGAGCACTGGACCTTCTGCCAAGCCCAGAAGGGCTGGTTGCTGGTGCGGAATTTACAACCACAAACTAACTGGCAAGTGCACCAGGTCGTACCAAGTAATACCTCAGGTGAGTAAGGGTCGATCCCCCGAGGATTGATGGATCAAGCAATGATGATTGAGTGATTGGCTTAGTCAGACAAATAGAAAAGAGTGCTTTGGTATTCAAAAACATTAAACAGTAATTCAGAAATTAAAAGACAGGCAAGTAAATAAGTTGGGAATAATATATAGAGAAGGCAGTTAAGGCTTCAGAGTTATCTATTTTCCGGATTGACTTTTCTTACTAACTATTTTAATCATGCAAGATTTAATTCATGGCAAACTATATGTGACTAGACCCTAATTCCTTAGACCTTTCTAGTCTCCTCTAAAATTCATCAACCACCAATTCCTTGGTCACATAATTCCAATTAGAGGGTGAAGTTCAATTCTAGTTTATATGCCACAGAAATCCTAATTACCAAATATAAGAGGATTATATGTCACGTATCCCATTAAGTCCAGATAATTAGAAATTTATGAGAAATTGTTTTCAAGCTGTTGTTCAAGTAAAGAGCTTTTCCAAGTTATGCAAGAACTCAACTAGAACAAGGGTCATACTTTCGTTCCACCCAAATTCATAAAATAAAGAACGAAAATAATTCTTGAAATATAAATCAGTACATGAATTAAAATAGAAAAATAATAGTATCAATCCATACAATAGACAGAGCTCCTAACCTTAATAGTAGAGGTTTAGTTGCTCATGGTTCAGAGATAAAATAAGGATTCTGGTAAAATGTAAATTTGGCTGAGGTGGAATGAAAAATGGAATAATGTTCCTCTTTTATATCTAATCCTAATTAATTTAAAATCTATTTTCTAAAACTAAAATAATATCTTTTCCTATTTTTAAATAAAATAAAGTTTAAATCAAAATTAATTAAAGCTATCAGCGTTTTTTGCATTTTCTGTATGTGACGCATGTCACGCGTACGCGTCAGTCACTCGTACGCGTCAATGGTCTTCTTCGTGTGTCACGCGTACGCGTGAGGTACGCGCACACGTCGCCATGGAAAGCTCCAAATTACGCGCACGCGTCAGGTACGCGCACGCGTCGCTCCTCGCTGTCATCTCCTTTAATTCTTGTGTTGATTCCATTTGTGCAAGCTTCCTCTCCATCCTCTAAGCTCATGGCCTATATAGCCTTCTTCTCTTTTTCTATGGAAGCTCCATCAAATCCAACCAAATGCTACCTAAAATAAACAGAATTTTACATGACTCAAGGTAACATCCATAGTGGCTAAAAGATAATTAATTCTTGATTAAACTCAACAAATTAAATGCAAATTCACTAGGAAAGGATAGGAAAGATGCTCACGCATCACAACACCAAACTTGAATTGTTGCTTGTCCTCAAGCTACCAAACTAATATAGGCTTAGAATGTGAATTTGTATGAGAATGAGAGTTCGATTAAGCTCATGTCTCTTCTTACAGTGGGGTTTACAACTGCAATCTTGAATAGTTTTGTCATCTTACTCTCCTTTGAATCAGAAGGATGTCACTGTCATTCGGGATTAGAATCCAGATAATATTATAAATTCTCTGATCTTTTGTAACTCAATTTAACCCTTGAACACATCAATTTTTCTTTGATTCTCTTTTCTTTGGTGCTTTGCACCTTGAGCCTAGCCGTGACTTTAAATGTTTTGTCTCAAGCTTCACTTGACACAGAAACACCATAAGCACTTAACTGGAAAACTCTCTTTAAGTTCTGATTTTCCTTTCAGTTACTCCCAGATAGTGGTGCTCAAAGCCTTTGGCATACTCTGTTAATTGCAATTGATCTCGACTCTAAATGTTTTGTCTCAAGGATTACTTGACACAAGAACACCACAAGCATATGACTAGGGAAACAACTCTTTGAGCTTTTAATCATGTCTAACCTCCCTAGTCATTGATGCTCAGAGCCTTGGACCTTGCTTTTATATCCCTTTTTTTTGCTGTTTCTTTTGCTTCAAGGATTAAATTTTTGTTTATTTCAGAGAAGTCATAATAATTCTCTAAATTCCTGTTCCTTGTACATCAACATTCTTTTATTCAAATTTAAATATGCATTGCTCATGTCATGCATTCAGAGTCACAGAAAATACCACCACATTTGAATAAATAAGACTACTCTAAAAAATTAAACTCAATTTCTCATGTGTTACATCTTTTCTTCTTTCTTTTTTTGATTTCAAGCTCAGTGGGCAATACATGAGGCACCTTTCAATATTAAATCAAATAATAGAAAATTTCAAAATAGTAGAACTAAACTAGAACCTAGGAATTTATCTAATAAAGGATCATGCAATAAACGAGACAAAATAGCAGAAAATCGGAACATAACATAGTAAGAGCGGGAAGGAATATAGAATGAAAGGAACTCAACCACCTCAGTTATCCTAGTGGCCGTGCTCCTTTGTGAAGATGATTCGCCTCCCTTTGGTACCATAAAATTAAACAGAAACCATCAGCGAAGTGACAACACCAAACTTAAAGGTTTGCTTGACCTCAAGCAAAGAAGAACTGAAAACAAAAACAAATAGTATGATGAAAGAAGAATAAAAGGATAAAAGAACAAGAGAGAATTAGGATTGGGGGTGGATGATTTGAAATCAGGCGCTGAGGTGGTTTAATTGGGCGTCGCATGCGACGCATACGCGTACGCGTGATGTTGGTTGTGCGAATGGCGTGAGGGAAGCCCCGCGCACGCACAACTCTCTGTTCAGATATGAACGAGTGCCAAAATTTCATATGACGCGTGCGCATCAAGGACACGTACGCATGATGGGGCTTGTGCGCCCAGCACAGTTCCAGCCCACACCATCAAAACTCTCTGGCCAAACATCTTTTTACGCCGATTTGCAGGATCACGCGTACGCGTGGGGGATGCGCACGCATGGACTGGTGAAAACGCAAGCGACGTGTACGCGTACGCGTGGAGTTGCTTGTGCGCAAGGCACGCCACCAGCACCACTCCTGCCCAACTCTCTGTTCAATTTAATTTTCACGCACACACATATGCGCGTCGTGTGCTCGTCGTTTTTTTTTTTGAAATATAATCCTTCTCGAAGTGTTCGGTTCCTGTTCTAAAATAGCTGCATGATCATAACACACGTAAATCGAAAGAAAAATAGTAAAAACTCAATAAAAATCAAATAAATAAGAAAATCAATACTATGAAAAATAACTAAGGATACGAAATTATCGGGTTGCCTCCCAACAAGCGCTTCTTTACCGTCACTAGCTTGACGGTCAGCTCCTCTATGGAGTAGGATCATAGGGGCTTAGCTCTTCATCCCTTACTTTGAACTTCTTTCCTGTGTCTCCATAATGTAGCTCAATATGCTCCAGAGAGAGGATTCTATTTACTGTATAAATCCACACTGGATTGCTAGTCAACACCACCTTCATTCCTAGGGAGAAACCTTTAGTGGGGATTTTTTTGTTTCTCCATCCTCTGAGTACTTTCTTCTTTTTGGGAACCTCCTCCTTGGTGGATGATGCAGTCCCAACACCAAACTTAGGTTTGATGTCAGGAGAAATTTTATTGATTGTCACCAAAGGGGGTTTGAGCTGTAGATTCTGTGGTGCATCATCAAGGGGTTTTTGAAGGTTTGGATCAATGAGCTTAGTCTGCATGCACCTCTCCTCTTCACCTGCTGAATATATATCTTTGAAGACATGAAAGACCAGTTGCTCATCATGCACTCTGAGCACTAATTCACCCACGTCTACATCAATTAGAGCTCTCCTAGTGGCTAGGAATGGTCTTCCTAGAATTATAGAGGCATTCTCATCCTCCCCCGTGTCAAGAATCACAAAATCTGCTGGGAGGAAGAACTTACCCACTTTGACCAAGATATTCTCCACTAATCCGTTTGCAGGTGGTGCACGAATTGTGAATCACACTTTTCACAACTCGTACCACTAACCAGCAAGTGCACTAGGTCGTCCAAGTAATACCTTACGTGAGTAAGGGTCGAATCCCACGGAGATTGTTGGTTTGAAGCAATCTATGGTTATCTTGCAATTCTTAGTCAGGAAGTCAATTATATTTATCAGTTGAATTGCGAATAAACAAGAGAGCATGGGTTAAAGGTTACTTGTTATGCAGTAATGGAGAATATGTTGGAGTTTTGGAGATGCTTTGTCTTCTGAATCTCTGCTTTCCTCTGTCTTCTGATTCACGCATGCACGTCCTTCTATGGCAAGCTGTGTGTTGGTGGATCACCATTGTCAATGGCTACCATCCATCCTTCCAGTGAAAAGGGTCCAGGTGTGCTGTCACCGCACGGCTAATCATCTGCAGGTTCTCAGTTGTACCGGAATAGGATTTACTATCCTTTTGCGTCTGTCACTACGCCCAGCACTCGTGAGTTTGAAGTTCGTCACAGTCATCCAATCCCAGAATCCTACTCGGAATACCACTGACAAGGTTTAGACTTTCCGGATTCTCATGAATACTGCCATCAATCTAGCTTATACCACGGAGATTCTGATTAAGGAATCTAATAGATATTCATTCAATCTGATGTAGAACGGAGGTGATTGTCAGACACACGTTCATAGATTGAGGAAGGTGATGAGTGTCACTGATCATCACCTTCTCCATAGTTAGGCGCGAATGGATATCTTAGATAGGAACACGCATGTTTGAATGGAAAACAGAATTACTTTCATTAATTCATCAAGACACAGCAGAGCTCCTCACCCCCAACAATGGAGTTTAGAGACTCATGCCATCAAAGAGTACAAAATTCAAATCTAAAATGTCATGAGATACAAAATAAATCTCTAAAAGTTGTTTAAATACTAAACTGGTAACTTAGGTTTACAGAAAATGAGTAGACTATGACAGATAGTGCAAAAATCCACTTCTGGAGCCCACTTGGTGTGTGCTGGGGCTGAGACTAAAGCTTCTCACATGCCTGGGCTGTTTTGGGCGTTCAACGCCAGGTTGTAACCTGTTTCTGGCGTTGAACTCCACTTTGTAACTTGTTTCTGGCGCTGGACGCCAGACAGCAGCATGGAACTGGTGTTGAACGCCAGTTTACATCGTCTATCCTTGAGCAAAGTATGGACTATTATATATTGCTGGAAAGCCCTAGATGTCTACTTTCCAACGCAATTGGAAGTGCGCCATTTGGACTCCTGTAGCTCCAGAAATTCTGTTTTGAATGCAGAGAGGTCAGAATC
The DNA here is from genome assembly GCF_059453495.1 of Arachis ipaensis. Taxonomy (NCBI): domain Eukaryota; kingdom Viridiplantae; phylum Streptophyta; class Magnoliopsida; order Fabales; family Fabaceae; genus Arachis; species Arachis ipaensis. Next base: position 27,325,320 of record NC_142436.1, read on the forward strand.
CAACAGCATCAGCAGTCCTTTTTCAGCCTGAATCAGATTTTTGCTCAGCTCCCTCAATTTCAGCCAGAAAATACTTGAAAATACAGAAAAACACACAAACTCATAGTAAAGTCCAGAAATATGAATTTTGCCTAGAAACTAATGAGAATAAACTAAAAACTAACTAAAATATACTAAAATCTATATGAAATTAACCCCAAAAAGCGTATAAAATATCCGCTCATCACAACACCAAACTTGAACTGTTGCTTGTCCTGAAGCAACTAGACAAATAAAATAGAAGACTAATAAGTCAAGAAGCAATAATATCTCAGAGTTTTTGAGTGAAGCTCAGATTCTAATTAGATGAGCGGGACTAGTAGCTTTTTGCTTCCAAACAGTTTTGGCATCTCACTTTATCCATTGAAGCTCAGAGTGATTGGCATCTATAGGAACTTAGATTTCATTTAGTGTTATTGATTCTCCTATTTCAGTATGATGATTCTTGAACACAGCTACTTTATGAGTCTTGGCCGTGGCCCTAAGCACTTTGTTTTCCAGTATTACCACCGGATACATAAATGCCACAGACACATAATTGGGTGAACCCTTTTAGATTGTGACTCAGCTTTGCTAAAGTCCCCAATTAGAGGTGTCCAGTGTTCTTAAGCACACTCTTCTTTTTGCTTTGGACCTTGACTTTAACCGCCCAGTCTCAAGTTTTCACTTGACACCTTCACGCCACAAGCACATGGCTAGGGACAGCCTGGTTTAGCCGCTTTGGCTAGGATTTTATTCCTTTAGGCCCTCCTATCCACTGATGCTCAAAGCCTTGGGATCCTTGTTATTTACTCTTGCTTCTTGGTTTTAAGAGCTTTTGGCTTTTTCTGCTTGCTTTTCTTTTTCTTTCGCTATATATATATATTTTTTTTTTCTGCAAGCTTTGTTCTTTGCTGCTTTTTCTTGCTTCAAGAATCATTTTTATGATTTTTCAGATTATCAATAACATGTCTCATGTTCATCATTCTTTCAAGAGCCAACATATTTAACAGTCTTAAACAACAAATTTAAAAGATATATGCACTGTTCAAGCATTCATTCAGAAGACAGAAAGCATTGCCACCACATGTTACTAATTAGAATTTTTCTTATTAAAACTCATATTTTATTGCCTCTTATTCAAAAGATCTACTATTTTATTCATGTTTGCTGATGATGAGAAAAATAGACTATAACTTAATTGGAGATAAAATCAAGATAGACACTAATTACTACTATATGACTCCTAAGGTAAACTCCTATAATGACAACTATCACAGAGTTAAAGCAGAAATTGGAATTTAACAACCTTTGTTCTGAGAAGTGGATGTTCCTCGGATCTGTGGGGTGCTTGGTCCTTCAAGAGATACTTTCTCGCGCTTTAATTCCCTCAAGTCACGCCCTTGCTCTTCCTGTTCTTTAATCAAATAGCAAAGAATTTGACTTTGTTCCTTCTGTTCCTTCATTATTTGTTCCATAGCTTCTTGCATCTTGGTAACTGATGTTTCAAGATACTTCCAATATTCAGATTGAGGGATTTCTGGGAGAAATTCCTGTGTTTTCTTCTTGATGGGGTCATCCTGTGCTTGTTGTTTTTCCATTGATGCTTTGGTGATTGGTTTCTCAATTGAGATATACTCAGTTATTCCCATCCTTACTCCAGCGTCCTTGCAGAGCAGAGAAATCAAGCTTGGGTAAGCCAACCTGGCCTCTTTAGAATTTTTGTTAGCAATTTTGTAGAATTCAGTTGAAATCAGTTGATGAACTTCCACTTCTTTTCCCATCATGATGCAATGGATCATCACTGCTCTTTTAACAATGACTTCAGAACGGTTGCTAGTGGGCAACAGAGAATGCCCAATGAAGTCCAGCCAGCCTCTGGCTACTGGTTTGAGATCTTCTCTTTTGAGTTGATTAGGAACACCCTTCGTGCTGGTGGTCCACCTGGCTCCAGGGATGCATATGTCCTCTAGAATCTTATCCAGACTCTTGTTTGTTCTCATCATTCTCCTATTGAAGGAGTCTGGATCATCTTTCAGCTGAGGTAGCTTTAAGATCTCTCTGATCTTGTCAGGGTGGGTATGAATAATCTTTCCTCTGACCATGGTTCGATAGTCATAGATATCAGATCCAGATAGTCTTTGCCTGTCTGTATGCCACATATTAGTGTAGAACTCCTGGACCATATTCCTTCCCACTTTCGTTTCAGGATTGGCTAGGATCTCCCAGTTCCTGATTCGGATTTGCTCCTGGATCTCCGGATATTTGTCTTCTTTCAGATCGAATCTAACTTCCGGGATCACTGATCTTAGACCCATTATTTTATAATAATGGTCTGAATGTTCTTTAGATAAGAACTTCCCTTGATTCCAAAGTGGTTTTGGAACGCTCTCTTTCTTGCCTCTTGAAGTGGGTTATTTTCCCTTAGGAGCCATGATCTTAGTGATCACAGATAAACACACCAAACTTAGAGGTTTGCTTGTCCTCAAGCAAAAGAACAAAAAGGAGAGGGATAGAAGGAGAGCTAGGTGCAATTGTTGATGGACAGGGAGGGAGGCCAAACCCATATTTAAAGGGAGGGGGTGGGTTCGAAAATTTAGAAAGATATGATAAAAAGATTGATTTGGAAAAGATAAGATAGAAGATATGATATAGTTTAAAATTGAAAAGATATAAAAAATTTTTGAAAAAGATAAATCTAGATTTTGAAAAAGATAATGTGGAGATTTGAAAAAGATATTAGTTGAAAAGATAGATTTGTTTTGAAAATTTGAAAAAGAGTTGGATTGAATTTGAAAAAGAGGGTTTGTGCTTATGGATTAAGATATATTTGATATTTTTAAGGTAGGGTTTTTAGAAATTAGGGATTTTAGAAATCAGGGTTCTTAACATGTTTTTGCAAGAAATCATGAATTGAAGCATGAAAATTAAGATTAGAATGAAAAAAATATGAAGAAAACTGAATTTACCTCCTCCCCACCATCCTGGCGTTTGAACGCCCAAACGCTGCATGTTTTGGGCGTTCAATGCCCAAATGCTGCCTCTCCTGGGCGTTTAACGCCCAGCTACTGCTTCTTTCTGGCGTTGAACGCCAGGAAGTCCTTTTTTACTGGGCGTTTTTTTGAATGCCCAGAATGCTGTAAATCTGGCGTTAAACGCCCAGAAAGAGCTTCTTTCTGGCATTTAACGTCCAGATGGATATCCTCACTGGCGTTCAACGCCCAGTGGATGCTTCTGTTGGGCGTTGAACGCCCAAAACAGACTTTTACTGGCGTTTTCTTGCCAGTGAGCTCTTTTTCTCTATTTTGTGTGCAGAATCCTTTTGTAACCCTGTGAACTTATACAATTGACTCTTTACCTTAGGATCAGTGAACTTTATATAAACAAATAAAAATAAAAATAGGGCAAAATGCTTAGAGGATTGATGCCCCATGGCTGGGTTGCCTCCCAGCAAGCGCTTCTTTATTGTCTTTAGCTGGACCTTGCTGAGCTTTTAGTCTAGCTTCAGCCTTGAGCATTCTTCCTCAATATTGCCTTCAAGATAGTGCTTGATTCTCTGTCCATTGACAATGAACTTCTTATCAGAATCACTATCTTGAAGCTCCACAAAACCCTATGGTGATACACTTGTAATCACGTATGGTCCCCTCTACCGGGACTTCAGTTTCCCGGAGAATAGCCTGAGCCTAGAGTTGAACAACAGAACCTTTTGTCCTGGTTCAAAGATTCTAGATGACAGCTTTCTGTCATGCCACTTTTTTTATTTTTCTTTATAAAGCTTGGCATTTTCGAAAGCAGTGAATCTGAATTCCTCTAGCTCATTTAGCTGGAGCAATCTTTTTTCTCCAGCTAATCTGGCATCAAAGTTCAGGAATCTGGTTGCCCAGTAGGCTTTATGTTCCAGTTCCACGGGCAGGTGACATGCCTTACCATAGACCAGTTGGTATGGAGAGGTCCCTATAGGAGTCTTGAATGCTGTTCTGTATGCCCACAGAGCATCATCCAAGCTTCTTGCCCAATCCTTTCTACGGGTATTTACAGTCCGTTCTAGGATTCTTTTTAGCTCTCTGTTAGAGACTTCAGCTTGTCCATTAGTCTGTGGATGATATGGAGTCGCCACCTTGTGGCGAATCCCATACCGGACCATGGCAGAGTCAAGCTGTTTGTTGCAGAAGTGAGTGCCCCCATCACTGATTAGTACTCTAGGGACCCCAAACCTGCTGAAGATATATTTCTGGAGGAACTTCAGCACTGTTTTAGTATCATTGATGGGTGTGGCAATGGCCTCAACCCATTTTGATACATAGTCAACTGTCACCAGAATATAAGTGTTTGAGAATGATGGTGGGAAAGGTCCCATGAAGTCAATTCCCCATACGTCAAACAACTCAATCTCCAAGATTCCTTGTTGAGGCATGGAGTAACCATGAGGCAGATTACCAGCTATTTGGCAACTGTCACAGTTATGTACAAACGCTCGGGAATCTTTATAGAGTGTGGGCCAATAGAAGCCACATTGGAGGACCTTGGTGGCTGTTCGCTCACCTCCGAAATGGCCTCCATATTGAGATCCATGGCAATGCCATAGGATCCTCTGTGCTTCTTCTCTAGGAACACACCTACGGATTATTCCATCTGCACATCTCTTAAAGAGATAGGGTTCATCCCACAAGTAGTACTTTGCATCAGTGATTAATTTTTTCTTTTGTTGCCTGTTGTACTCTTTGGGTATGAACCTTGCAGCTTTATAGTTTGCAATATCGGCAAACCATGGTGTTTCCTGAATGGCAAATAAATGCTCATCCGGAAAAGTCTCAGAGATCTCAAGATAGGGGAGGGACGTCCCTTCTACTGGCTCTATCCGGGATAGATGATCAGCCACTTGGTTCTCTGTCCCTTTTCTGTCTCTTATTTCTATATCAAACTTTTGCAGAAGCAACACCCATCTGATGAGCCTGGGTTTTGAATCCTGCTTTGTGAGTAGATATTTAAGAGCAGCATGGTCAGTATACACAATCACTTTTGATCCTACTAAGTATGATCTGAACTTGTCAATGGCATAAACCACTGCAAGTAATTCTTTTTCTGTGGTTGTGTAATTTTTCTGGGCATCATTTAAAACGCGACTAGCATAATAAATGACGTGCAGAAGCTTGTCATGCCTCTGTCCCAATACTGCACCAATGGCGTGATCACTGGCATCACACATTAGCTCAAATGGTAATGTCCAGTCTGGTGCAGAAATAACTGGTGCTGTGACCAGCTTAGCTTTCAGCGTTTCAAACGCCTGCAGACACTCTGTGTCAAACACAAATGGCGTGTCAGCAGCTAGCAAATTACTTAGAGGTTTTTCGATTTTTGAAAAGTCCTTTATAAACCTCCTATAGAATCCTACATGCCCCAGAAAGCTTCTGATTGCCTTAACATTGGCAGGTGATGGTAATTTTTCAATTACCTCTATTTTTGCTTGATCCATCTCTATTCCCTTGTTTGAGATTTTATGCCCAAGGACAATCCCTTCAGTCACCATGAAGTGACATTTTTCCCAGTTTAAAACTAGGTTGGTCTCTTGGCATCTTTTCAGAACAAGTTTCAGGTGATCAAGACAGGAGCTGAATGAGTCTCTATATACTGAGAAGTCATCCATGAAGACTTCCAGAAATTTTTCCACCATATCAGAGAAAATAGAGAGCATGCATCTCTGGAAGGTTGCAGGCGCATTACACAGCCCAAATGGCATCCTTCTATAAGCAAACACTCCAGATGGACTTGTGAATGCTGTTTTCTCTTGATCCTGGGGATCTACTGTAATCTGGTTATAGCCTGAGTAGCCATCCAGAAAGCAGTAATAATCATGACCTGCCAGTCTTTCTAGCATCTGGTCTATGAATGGTAAAGGAAAATGATCCTTTCTGGTGGCTATGTTGAGCCCTCTGTAGTCAATACACATGCGCCACCCTGTAACTGTTCTTGTAGGAACCAGTTCATTTTTTTCATTATGAATCACTGTCATGCCTCCCTTTTTTGGGATGACTTGGACAGGGCTCACCCAGGGGCTATCAGAAATAGGATAAATAATCCCAGCCTCTAGTAATTTGGTGACCTCTTTTTGCACCACTTCCTTCATGGCTGGATTTAGCCGCCTCTGTGGTTGAACCATTGGTTTAGCATTATCCTCCAATAAGATTTTGTGCATGCATCTAGCTGGGCTTATGCCCTTAAGGTCACCTATGGACCACCCAAGAGCTGTCTTGTGTGTTCTTAGCACTTGAATAAGTGCTTCCTCTTCCTGTGGGTTTAAAGCAGAGCTTATGATCACTGGAAAAGTGTCACCTTCTCCCAGAAATACATATTTCAGGGATGGTGGTGATGGTTTGAGCTCGGGTTTAAGAGATTTTTCCTCTTCCAGAGGAAATTTCAGAGGCTCTTTAATCTCCTCTGAATCCTCCAAATCAGGCTGAACATCTTTAAAGATGTCTTCCAACTTTGATTCGAGACTCTCAGCCATATTGATCTCTTCTACCAAAGAGTCAATAAGATCAACTTTCATGCAGTCCTTTGATGTGTCTGGATGCTGCATGGCTTTGACAGCATTCAACTTAAACTCATCATCATTGACTCTCAGGGTTATTTCCCCTTGTTGGACATCAATGAGGGTTCGTCCAGTTGCTAGGAAGGGTCTTCCTAGAATGAGAGTAGCACTCTTGTGCTCTTCCATTTTCAGCACTACAAAGTCAGTGGGAAAGGCGAATGGCCCAACTCTGACGATCATGTCTTCAATCACGCTTGATGGGTATTTAATGGAGCCATCAGCAAGTTGGAGACATATCCGGGTTAGTTTAACTTCTTCAGTTAAGCCAAGCTTTCTGATGGTGGATGCAAGTATTAGGTTGATGCTTGCCCCAAGATTGCACAAAGCTGTCTTGGTGCAATTACCTTCTAATATGCATGGTATCAGAAAACTCCCAGGGTCCATAAGCTTTTCAGGAAAGCTTTTTAGAATGATTGCACTGCATTCTTCAGTGAGGAGAACTCTTTTTGTTTCTCTCCAATCCTTTTTATGGCTCAAGATCTCTTTCATGAACTTGGCATAAGAAGGTATTTGATCAAGTGCCTCTGCGAATGGAATCTTTATTTCAAGAGTCCTGAGATAATCTGCAAAGCGAGCAAATTGCTTATCCTGCTCCTCTTTCCGGAGTTTTTGAGGATAAGGTATCTTGGCTTTATATTCCTCAACCTTAGTTGCTATAAGTTTATTGCCTACAGAAGTGGTTGAAGAAGCCTTTTTAGAGGGGTTGTCATCAGCACTTGTATGTGTCTGATCCCTCACTGGCAATTGAATGCCAGAGTTAGAAGCTGGAGTGATGTGAGACGCCAACTCCTTGTCTGTTCCTGGCGTCTGAACGCCAGAACTGTGCCTATTTTGGGTGTTCAGCGCCAGATCCTGCCCATTTTGGGCGTTCAACGCCAGATCCTTGCTTGTTTTTGGCGTTGAACGCCAGTCCTTGCTTGTTACTGGCGTTGAACGCCAGTCTTGGGCATGGTCTGGGCGTTCAGCGCCAGCCTTCCACCAGATTGCTGGCGTTTTAATGCCAGAATTACTTTTTCCTGGGCTCTTACTGTCCCCAGGTGAATTTTGGGTGGTTTGCTCATTCCTTAGCTCTTTGCTGCCTTGAGGTGGGGTATTTAATGTTTTTCCACTTCTTAATTGAACTGCTTGGCATTCTTCTGTTATTTATCTTGACAGCTGCTGCTTTGTTTGCTTCAATTGTTCTTCCATATTTATATTAGCCATCCTTGTCTCTTGTAGTTTATCCTTGAATTTGGCTAACTGCTTTGTTAGAAAGTCCAGTTGCTGATTGAATTCAGCAGCTTGTTTTACAGGACTGAGTTCAGCAGTTACTATTTTAACCTCTTCTTTCATGGAAGGGTCACTGCTTAGGTACAGATGCTGATTCCTGGCAACTGTATCAATGAGCTCTTGAGCCTCTTCAATTGTCTTTCTTATGTGGATAGATCCACCAGCTGAGTGATCCAGAGACATCTGAGCTCCTTCTGCAAGCCCATAATAGAAGATGTCCAACTGAACCCACTCTGAAAACATTTCAGAGGGGCATTTTTGTAGCATCTCTCTGTATCTCTCCCAGGCATTATAAAGAGATTCATTATCTCCTTGTTTGAAGCCTTGGATATCCAGCCTTAGCTGTGTCATCCGTTTTGGTGGAAAGTATTGATTCAGAAATTTTTCTGTCAGCTGTTTCCATGTCCTTATGCTGGCCTTAGGTTGGTTATTTAACCACCTCTTAGCTTGATCTTTTACAGCAAATGGAAACAGTAATAGTCTGTAGACATCCTGATCTATTTCCTTATCATGTACTGTGTCAGCAATTTGTAAAAATTGTGCCAGAAATTCTGTAGGTTCTTCCTGTGGAAGACCGGAATACTGGCAACTTTGCTGCACCATGATAATGAGCTGAGGATTCAACTCAAAGCTACTGACTCCAATGGAGGGTATGCAGATACTACTCCCATATGAAGCAGTAGAGGGGTTAGCATATGACCCCAGAGTCCTCCTGGACTGTTCATTTCCTCTTAGGTCCATGATGGAGAAAGGAAGATGATGTCAAATGAACAATTTATTTTTATTTATTTATTTATTTATTTATTTCGAAAATGAAATAAATTAAAATAAAATAAACAAAAATGGTTGAAAATTTTTGAAAAAATGAGGAGAGAGAAAGTGGTAAGGAAGTTTTGAAAAAGATATGATTTGGAAAAGATTTTAAAATTTAAATTTTTTTTAAAAAACCTGAATTTTTAAAATTAATTTTCGAAAATTGTTTTAAAATTAGAGAGAAAAGATATTTTTGAATTTAGTGAGGAAAGAGAAAAATAATAAAATAGCACAAGATTTAAAATTTTTAGATCTAATGCTCCTTGTTTTTGAAAATTTTGGAGGGAAAACACCAAGGAACACCAAACTTAAAATTTTAAGATCAAGACACAAGGAAAACTCAAGAACACTTTGAAGACTCACAAGAACACAAGAACATGAAGAGAGAACACCAAACTTAAAATTTTTAGAAAACCAAACAAAAATTTTCGAAAAACAAAGAAAAATCAACAAGAAAACACCAAACTTAAAGTTTGGCACAGAATTTAATAGAGAAATTATTATTTTTGAAAACGATTTTTTAAAAGAGTATACCAAACTGTGAATCAAGAACTTGCCCACTTTGACCAAGATATTCTCCACTAATCCGTATGCAGGTGGTGCACGAATTGTGAATCACACTTCACAACTCGTACCACTAACCAACAAGTGCACTGGGTCGTCCAAGTAATACCTTACGTGAGTAAGGGTCGAATCCCACGGAGATTGTTGGTTTGGAGCAATCTATGGTTATCTTGCAATTCTTAGTCAGGAAGTCAATTATATTTATCAGTTGAATTGCGAATAAACAAGAGAGCATGGGTTAAAGGTTACTTGTTATGCAGTAATGGAGAATATGTTGGAGTTTTGGAGATGCTTTGTCTTCTGAATCTCTGCTTTCCTCTGTCTTCTGATTCACGCACGCACGTCCTTCTATGGCAAGCTGTGTGTTGGTGGATTACCGTTGTCAATGGCTACCATCCATCCTTCCAGTGAAAAGGGTCCAGGTGCGCTGTCACCGCACGGCTAATCATCTGCAGGTTCTCAGTTGTACCGGAATAGGATTTACTATCCTTTTGCGTCTGTCACTACGCCCAGCACTCGCGAGTTTGAAGTTCGTCACAGTCATCCAATCCCAGAATCCTACTCGGAATACCACTGACAAGGTTTAGACTTTCCGAATTCTCATGAATGCCGCCATCAATCTAGCTTATACCACGGAGATTCTGATTAAGGAATCTAAGAGATATTCATTCAATCTGATGTAGAACGGAGGTGATTGTCAGACACACGTTCATGGATTGAGGAAGGTGATGAGTGTCACTGATCATCACCTTCTCCATAGTTAGGCGCGAATGGATATCTTAGATAGGAACACGCATGTTTGAATGGAAAACAGAATTACTTTCATTAATTCATCAAGACACAGCAGAGCTCCTCACCCCCAACAATGGAGTTTAGAGACTCATGCCATCAAAGAGTACAAAATTCAGATCTAAAATGTCATGAGATACAAAATAAATCTCTAAAAGTTGTTTAAATACTAAACTGGTAACTTAGGTTTACAGAAAATGAGTAGACTATGACAGATAGTGCAGAAATCCACTTCTGGAGCCCACTTGGTGTGTGTTGGGGCTGAGACTAAAGCTTCTTACGTGCCTGAGCTGTTTTGGGCGTTCAACGCCAGGTTGTAACCTGTTTTCTGGCGTTGAAATCCACTTTGTAACTTGTTTCTGGCGCTGGACGCCAGACAGCAGCATGAAACTGGCGTTGAACGCCAATTTACGTCGTCTATCCTTGAGAAAAATATAAACTATTATATATTGCTGGAAAGCCCTGGATGTTTACTTTCCAACGCAATTGGAAGCGCACCATTTGGACTTCTGTAGCTCCAAAAATTCCGTTTTGAATGCAAAGAGGTCAGAATCCAACAGCATCAGCAGTCCTTTTTCAGCCTGAATCAGATTTTTTCTCAGCTCCCTCAATTTCAGCCATAAAATACCTGAAATTATAGAAAAATACACAAACTCATAGTAAAGTCCAGAAATATGAATTTTGCCTAGAAACTAATGAGAATAAACTAAAAACTAACTAAAATATACTAAAATCTATATGAAATTAACCCCAAAAAGCGTATAAAATATCCGCTCATCAGCAGGCTTCATAGATTTGTCTGCCATCTGTAATGCTATCCTTGTAGGTTGTGCTTCTGGGATTTGCAGCTTCTTCATCACAGACAAGGGCATTAAATTGATGCTTGCTCCCAGATCACATAACGCTTTCTCAAAGGTTGTGCTCCTAATGGTGCATGGAATTTGAAAGCTCCCTAGATCTGGCATCTTCCTTGGCAAGTTTTTCTGAATTATGGCACTACATTTCTTAGTCAGGACCACTGTCTCATCTCCCTTTAAAGGCTTCTTCTTTAGAAACAATTCCTTCATGAATTTGACAAAGAGAGGCATTTGCGCCAAAACCTCAGCAAAAGGAATATTGATTTGCAACTTTCTGAAGACTTCCAAGAACTTTGAAAACTTCTTGTCCTTGGTCTCCTTTTGAAGTCTCTGAGGATATGGCATTTTAGGCTTGTACTCAGGAGCCTTTGGCAATGTAGGATAAGTGTCAAGAGAGTCTGGGAATGGGTTGTCTGCACGCTTTGGAGGGACGTGCTCTACTTCTTCCTTCTTCTCCTCTGTAGCTTCTTTTTCAACTGGCTCCTCATTAACTTCTGTTTCCATACTCGCCACTTGTCCACTTATCAAGGTGATAGCCTTGCATTCCTCTCTTAGATTTGGAATTGTGTTACCAGGAAGGCTATTGATGGTCCTCTTATCAATTTCATTAACTTTTGTGGCTAACTGACCCATCTGAATCTCCAAGTTTTGAACTGTATTTGCAGACCTCTCAGGTATTTGCTTGCTCAGTTGGCCCATTTGCACCTCCAAGTTTCTAATGGAGGCTCTGGTTTCCTGTATAAAACTCCTCATCATCTCCCAATTAGAATCTTGTTGGGATTGAGAGTTTGTCTGCTGAGGTGGTTGTTGTCGATGAGACTGAAATTGGCGGTTATTATGATTGTTCTGTTGGAAACTGCCCTGAGAATTATTGTTGAAATTCTGAGATCTCTGAGGTTGGTCCATCCACCCAAGATTGTATGTCTTAGAGTATGGATCATTATTGGGGTTTCTAGGACCACTCCCCATGTAATTTACCTGTTCAAAAAAAGATTGAGCATAATCATAATTCTCATTTTGTACAAAATTACCTGTCATGTCATAAGAGACCTCTTGAGGTGGATTTTGGGTGTTGATAGCTGAGACTTTCATGCCACTCATCTGCTGAGTAAGTAAATTTATTTGCTGAGACAAAAGCTTATTCTGGGTAAGAATAGCATTAACAGCTTCCATTTCCAACACACCTCTCTTCTGAGAAGTCTCTGAGTTCACAGGATTCCTGTTAGATGAGTATAAATATTGGTTACTAGCAACCAATTCAATAAGCTCAATAGTCTCCTCCAGTGTCTTCTTCTTGTACAATGAACCACCTGCGAAATTATCTAAGCACATCTTGAACATTTCACCCAAGCCTTCATAAAAGATATCTAGTTAGGTCCATTTGGAGAACATGTCCAGAAGACATTGCCTAGTCAGTAGCTTGTAACTCTCCCAAGCTTCATAAAGAGTTTCACCATCCTTCTGCCTAAAGGTCTCAACATCCACCATAAGCTTAGTCAGCTTCTTTGGTGGGAAAATTTTGTAAGAAACTCAGTAACAACCTTGTCCCAAGTATCCAAACTCTCCTTGGGTTGGGAATCTAGCCATAGCTTTGCTCCATTCCTCAGAGCAAACGGAAAGAGCATGAGTTTGTACACCTCAGGGTTCACTCCATTTGTCTTCACAGTATCACAAATCTGCAGAAAATTAAAAATAAATTGATTTGGGTCTTCGTGGGGAAGACCATGATACTGGCAGTTTTATTGCACCAGGGTGACCAATTGTGGCTTTAACTCAAATTTGTTTGCAGCTATAGGAGGCACCACAATGCTTTTTCCATAAAGAACCACAGTAGGAGCAGAGTAAGAGCCAAGCACTCTCCTAGGTTGTTCATTCTCATTCGGATTTGCCATATTGGCATTAACAGCATATTATGATCCATAGTGGATTCTGCAGCCTTGTAAAGTCTTGCTTGTTGCAAACGCTGCCTGAAAGTTCTTTCAGGTTCAGGATCAAAGTCTAACAAAGGTTCCTTGTCCCTGTTCCTACTCATAAACAGACAGAAGACAAGAAAAGATGGGATTCTCTACGTCAGAGTGCAGAGAACTCCCAGTGAGGTAACCTGTGTAAAATAATAAAATAGAAATACTAAATAAATAAAATAGAAATACTTCGAAAATAATAACTGAAATTAGACAGAAAATTTTTGAAAATTAACAGAGAAAATAAATAAGAGAATTAAAATGAAATTAACTAGGTGACACCAAACTTAATTTCAGAAATTAAGGAAAAATATTAGTGCTATTTATTTATTTATTTAATTTTTTTTGAAATTACTAAAGCAAAATTTAAATAAAATTAAAACTAAAACGCCTAATCTAAGCAATCAAATAACTAATAGTTGTTAATCACTATCAATCCCTGGCAATGGCGCCAAAAACTTGGTGCGGAATTTATAACCACAAACTAACCGGCAAGTGCACTGGGTCGTACCAAGTAATACCTCAGGTGAGTGAGGATCGATCCCACGAGGATTGATGGATCAAGCAACAATAATTGAGTGATTGGCTTAGTCAGACAAACAGAAAAGAGTGTTTTGGTATTCAAAAGCATTAAACAGTAATTCAGAAATTAAAAGACAGGCAAGTAAATAAGTTGGGAATAATATATAGAGAAGGCAGTTAAGGCTTCAGAGTTATCTATTTTCCAGATTGACTTTTCTTACTAACTATTTTAATCATGCAAGATTTAATTCATGCCAAACTATATGTGACTAGACCCTAATTCCTTAGACCTTTCTAGTCTCCTCTAAAATTCATCAACTGCCAATTCCTTGGTCACTTAATTCCAATTAGAGGGTGAAGTTCAATTCTAGTTTATATGCCACAAAAATCCTAATTACCCAAATATAAAAGGATTATATGTCACGTATCTCGTTAAGTCCAGATAATTAGAAATTTAGGAGAAATTGTTTTCAAGCTGTTGTTCAAGTAAAGAGCTTTTCCAAGTTATACAAGAACTCAATTAGAACAAGGGTCATACTTCCGTTCCACCCAAATTCATAAAATAAAGAACGAAAACAATTCTTGAAATATAAATCAGTACATGAAATAAAATAGAAAAATAATGGTATCAATCCATACAATAGACAGAGCTCCTAACCTTAACAGTGGAGGTTTAGTTGCTCATGGTTCAGAGAGAAAATAAGGATTCTGGTAAAATGTAAATTGGGCTGAGGTGGAATGAAAAGTGGAATAATGTTCCTCTTTTATATCTAATCCTAATTAATTTAAAATCTATTTTCTAAAACTAAAATAATATCTTTTCCTATTTTTAAATAAAATAAAGTTTAAATCAAAATTAATTAAAGCTATCAGCGTTTTCTGCGTTTTCTGTATGTGACGCATGTCACGCGTACGCGTCAATGGTCTTCTTCGCTTTTCACGCGTACGCGTCAGGTACACGCATGCGTCGCTATGGAAAGCTCCAAATCACGCGCACGCATCAGGTACGCGCACGCGTCGCTCCTCGCTGTCATCTCCTTTAATTCTTGTGCTGATTCCATTTGTGCAAGCTTCCTCTCCATCCTCTAAACAATTCCTGGCCTATATAGCCTTCTTCTCTTTTTCTGGGGAAGCTCCATCAAATCCAACCAAATGCTACCTAAAATAAACAAAATTTTACATGACTCAAGGTAACATCCATAGTGGCTAAAAGATAATTAATTCTTGATTAAACTCAACAAATTAAATGCAAATTCACTAGAAAAGGATAGGAAAGATGCTCATGCATCGGATGCATACCAAGAAGCCTCTCTTAAGCACCAGATGTATCAGTTCAACTGGGATAGCGTCCTTGGAGTTATAGTCCAACCTGGCAGCACCTGGATCTATGGGCAGCATCAATTAAAACCCAAGAGCATCTCAGCCCAATTACTTACCTTGGAGGCTCGCGTGTGGGCACAGATTATGTCCCACTATATCTTTCTGAGCACTCATGAGTCGACCTTCACGACAGACATGGCTGTTCTCATCTGGTGCATCCTGACAGAGCAACCACTCAACCTACCCCGTCACATCCGGCAAGCAATGGGACATGTGTAGATTGCGGGTAACCTGCCTTTTCCCGCCTTAGTTTCAGATTTAGTCTCTGCAGTAGGTGTGTCCTATCGGGCAGGAGACATGAAGGTCATGATCCCCAAGGCCGACCAGTATGTCCCAAATGGGAAGTATATCAGGCCACCAGTTCTCTCTGCGAGCCGGCCTGCCAGCCCATCTTTGGATACTCCCCCTTCTTCTACTCCACCATCATCCATACCACAGGCACCATCCATTCATCAGATGTTCCTTCAGATCCTTGAGAGGTTCGACCGGCAATATCGGTGGATGGAGCAAATGGAGCGCCATAACAAGCGCCGATACAACTACCTGAAGGAACTCAAAGTTGGTACTCACCCACCTCCAGAACAGAAGGACACCCCGGACTCCCCTTTATCCAGTAGCACAGGGAGCCATGGCGAATCAGACAGTGGAGGCGATGCTTCCAACCCTACCTTGCTCCTTATTGATGGCACAAAGGACCGTGCCAAGTGATGAGCGGATAATTTATACGCTTTTTGGCATTGTTTTTAGTATGTTTTTAGTAGAATCTAGTTACTTTTAGGGATGTTTTCATTAGTTTTTATGTTAAATTCACATTTCTGGACTTTACTATGAGTTTGTGTGTTTTTCTGTGATTTCAGGTATTTTCTGGCTGAAATTGAGGGACTTGAGCAAAAATCAGATTTAGAGGTTGAAGAAGGACTGCTAATGCTGTTGGATTCTGACCTCCCTACACTCAAAGTGGATTTTATGGAGCTACAGAACTCAAAATGGCGCGCTTCTAATTGCATTTGAAAGTAGACATCCAGGGCTTTCCAGCAATATATAATAGTCCATACTTTGGCCGAGTTTAGATGACGTAAAAGGGCGTTAAACGCCAGTTCTACGCTGTTGTCTGGAGTTAAACGCCAGAAACACGTCACAAGCCAGAGTTGAACACCAGAAATACGTTACAAACTGGCGTTCAACTCCAAGATTGACCTCTACACGTCTAACATTCAAGCTCAGCCCAAGCACACACCAAGTGGGCCCCGGAAGTGGATTTATGCATCAATTACTTACTTCTGTAAACCCTAGTAACTAGTTTATTATAAATAGGACTTTATACTATTGTATTAGACATCTGGGGACGTCTGGTTCTTAGATCATGGGGGCTGGCCATTCGGCCATGCCTGAACCTTTCTCTTATGTATTTTTAACGGTAGAGTTTCTACACTCCATAGATTAAGGTGTGGAGCTCTGCTGTTCCTCATGAATTAATGCAAAGTACTACTGTTTTTCTATTCAATTCAACTTATTCCTCTTCTAAGATATTCATTCGCACTTCAACATGAATGTGATGAACGTGACAATCATCATCATTCCCCTATGAGCGCGTGCCTGACAACCACTACCGTTCTATCTTAGATTGAATGAGTATCTCTTGGATCTCTTAATCAGAATCTTCGTGGTATAAGCTAGATTGATGGTGGCATTCATGAGAGTCCAGAAAGTCTAAACCTTGTCTGTGGTATTCCGAGTAGGACTCTGGGATTGAATGACTGTGACGAACTTCAAACTCGCGATTGCTGGGCGTAGTGACAGACGCAAAAGGAGGGTGAATCCTATTCCAGTATGATCGAGAACCTCAGATGATTAGCCGTGCTGTGACAGAGCATTTGGACCATTTTCACAAGAGGATAGGATGCAGCCATTGACCACGGTGATGCCTCCAGACGATTAGCCATGTAGTGACAGCACATCGGACCATTTTCCAGAGAGGATCAAAAGTAGCCATTGACAATGGTGATGTCCTTACATAAAGCCAGCCATAGAAAGGAGTAGGATTGATTGGATAAAGACAGCAAGAAAGCAGAGGTTCAGAGGAACGAAAGCATCTCTATAGGCTTATCTAAAATCTCACCAATGATATACATAAGTGTTTCTATACTGATTTTCTATTTATTATTAATTTCGAAAACTCCATAACTATTTGATATCCGCCTGACTGAGATTTACAAGGTGACCATAGCTTGCTTCATACCAACAATCTCCGTGGGATCGACCCTTACTCACGTAAGGTTTATTACTTGGACGACCCAGTGCACTTGCTGGTTAGTTGCATCGAAATTGTGAATGACAAACAATTTATTAAGACGTGCGTACAGAGTTTTTAGCGCCATTGCCTGAGATCACAATTTCAAGCACCAAGTTTTTGGCACCGTTGCCGGGATTGTTTGAGTTTGGACAACTGACGGTTCATCTTGTTGCTCAGATTAGGTAATTTTCTTTTTGTTTTATTTTCAAAAATTTTTCAAAAATCTTTCAAAAATGTTCTCCTTTGTTTTCGAAAAAAATTAAAATAAATGTTTTCAAAAATATATTTTTTTTCAGAATTTTTAAGAATGAGTTCTAGTGTTTCATGAAGCATGTGAAGCCTGGCTGGCTGTAAAGCCATGTCTAAATTCTCTTGGACTGAGGCTTCCAACCATCAGCATGGAAGCAAGTTAATTGGAATGTCAGCCGTGTCATGTCTGAGTTACATACTAAAGCTTGGCTGGCTATTAAGCCATGCCTGACCCTCAGATTGGAGCTTTAGATTAAGAATACAAGATTCCTGGAATTCATATTAAAAATTTTGGAATCCTTATTTTTCACTAATTTTCGAAAAATATAAAATAAAAATACAAAAAAATTAGAAAATCATAAAAATCAAAAATATTTTGTGTTTCTTGTTTGAGTCTTGAGTCAGATTTTAAGTTTGGTGTCAATTGCATGTTCATCCTGCATTTTTCGAAAAAATCATGCATTCATAGTGTTCTTCATGATCTTCAAGTTGTTCTTGGTAAGTCTTCTTGTTTGATCTTAATGTTTTCTTGTTTTGCATCTTTTCTTGTTTTTCATGTGCATTCTTGCATTCATAGAGTCTAAACATGAAAGATTTCTAAGTTTGGTGTCTTGCATGTTTTCTTTGCATTAAAAATTTTTCAAAAATAAGTTCTTGATATTCATCTTGACATTCAAAGTGTTCTTGGTGTTCATCTTGACATTCATAGCATTCTTGCATGCATTCATTGTTTTGATCCAAAATTTTCATGCATTGCATCATTTTCATGTTTTCTCTCTCATCATAAAAATTCAAAAAATAAAAAAAAATATCTTTCCCTTTTTCACTCATAAATTTCGAAAATTTGAGTTGACTTTTTCAAAACTTTTTAAAATTTAGTTGTTTCTCATGAGTCAAATCAAAATTTCAATTTAAAAATCTTATCTTTTTCAAAATCTTTTTCAAAAATCAAATCTTTTTCATTTTTCTTAGTTATTTTTGAAAATTTAAAAAAATATTTTTCAAAAATCTTTTTCTTATCTTTATCACATAATTTTCGAAAATAACATCATCAATTAATGTTTTGATTCAAAAATTTCATGTTTGTTACTTGCTTGCTAAGAAAGATTCAAACTTTAAGTTCTAGAATCACATCTTGTGATTTCTTGTGAATCAAGTCATTAATTGTGATTTTAAAAATCAAATCTTTTTTTTAAAACTAATTTCAATCATATCTTTTCAAAAATATCTTTTTATCTTATCCTTTTCAAAATCATATCTTTTTCAAAAATTTGATTTTAAAATATCTTCTCTAACTTCTTATCTTCTTATCTTTTCAAAATTGATTTTCAAATTTGTTTCAACTAACTAACTAACTTTTTGTTTGTTTCTCATCTTTTTCAAAACCACCTAACTAACTCTCTCTTTCTCTCTTTCTCTCTAATTTTCGAAAATATCTTCCCTCTTTTTCAAAATTTCTTTTTAATTAACTAATTATTTTAATTTTTTATCTTAATTTTCGAAAATTACTCACCTTTTTCAAACACTATTTTCGAAAATCACTAACTCTTTTTCAAAAATTATTTTCAAAAATCCTCTTTCTCTCTCATCTCCTTCTATTCATTTATTCATCTACTAACACTTCTCTTCATCTCACATCTCTGCTCTCCTCACCCTTGTGTTTCTTTCTTTACATTACATTCTTTTCTTCTTCTTTTCTTCTACACACACAGGGACCTATATACTGTGGTAAAAAGGATCCCTATTATTATTATTTTTCTGTGCCCTCTTTTTCATATGAGCAGGAGCAAGGACAAGAATATTCTTGTTGAAGCAGATCCAGAACCTGAAAGGACTCTGAAGAGGAAACTAAGAGAAGCTAAATTACAACTATCCAGCAAGCACCTTTCAGAAATTTTCGAACAAGAAGAGGACATGGCAGCCGAAAATAATAATAATGCAAGGAGGATGCTTGGTGACTTTACTGCACCAAATTCCAATTTACATGGAAGAAGCATCTCCATCCCTACCATTGGAGTAAACAATTTTGAGCTGAAACCTCAGCTAGTTTCTCTGATGCAGCAGAACTGCAAGTTTCATGGACTTCCATCTGAAGATCCTTTTCAGTTCTTAACTGAATTCTTGTAGATCTGTGATACTGTTAAGACTAATGGAGTAGATCCTGAAGTCTACAGGCTCATGCTTTTCCCTTTTGCTGTGAAAGACAGAGCTAGAATATGGTTGGACTCTCAACCTAAGGATAGCCTGAACTCTTGGGAAAAGCTGATCAAGGCTTTCTTAGCCAAGTTCTTTCCTCCTCAAAAGCTGAGTAAGCTTAGAGTGGATGTTCAAACTTTCAGACAGAAAGAAGGTGAATCCCTCTATGAAGCTTGGGAGAGATACAAAGGACTGACCAAAAAGTGTCCTTCTGACATGCTTTCAGAATGGACCATCCTGGATATATTCTATAATGGTCTGTCTGAATTAGCTAAGATGTCATTGGATACTTCTGCAGGTGGATCCATTCACCTAAAGAAAATGCCTGCAGAAGCTCAAGGACTCATTGACATGGTTGCTAATAACCAGTTCATGTACACTTCTGAGAGGAATCCTGTGAGTAATGGGATGCCTATGAAGAAGGGAGTTCTTGAAATTGATACTCTGAATGCTATATTGGCTCAGAATAAAATATTGACTCAGCAAGTCAATATGATTTCTCAGAGTCTGAATGGAATGCAAGCTGCATCCAACAGTACTCAAGAGGCATCTTCTGAAGAAGAAGCTTATGATCCTGAGAACCCTGCAATAGCAGAGGTGAATTACATGGGTGAACCATATGGAAACACCTATAACCTCTCATGGAGAAATCATCCAAATCTCTCATGGAAGGATCATCAAAAGCCTCAACAAGGCTTTAATAATGGTGGAAGAAATAGGTTTAACAATAGTAAACCTTTTCCATCATCCACTTAGCAACAGACAGAGAACTATGAACAAAATACCTCTAATTTAGCAAACTTAGTCTCTGATCTATCTAAGGCCACTGTGAGTTTCATGAATGAAACAAGGTCATCCATTAGAAATTTGGAGGGACAAGTGGGCCAGCTGAGTAAAAGGATCACTAAAATCCCTCCTAGTACTCTCCCAAGCAATACAGAAGAGAATCCAAAAGGAGAGTGCAAGGCCATTGAATTGATCACCATGGCCGAACCTGTAAGGGAAGGAGAGGACGTGAATCCCAAGGAGGAAGACCTCCTCGGACGTCCAGTGATAAATAAGGAGCTTCCCTCTGAGGAACCAAAGGAATCTGAGGCTCAACTAGAGACCATAGAGATTCCATTAAACCTCCTTATGCCATTCATGAGCTCTGATGAGTATTCCTCTTCTGAAGAGAATGAGGATGTTACTGAGGAGCAAGTCACCAAGTACCTTGGTGCAATCATGAAGTTGAATGCCAAATTATTTGGTATTGAGACTTGGGAGGATGAACCTCCCTTGTTCACCAATGAACTAAGTGATCTGGATCAACTGACATTGCCTCAGAAGAAACAGGATCCGGGAAAGTTCTTAATACCTTATACCATAGGCACCATGATCTTTGAAAAAGCTCTGTGTGACCTTGGTTCAGGGATAAACCTCATGCCCCTCTCTATAATAGAGAAACTGGGAATCTATGGGGTGCAAGCTGCTAAAATCTCATTAGAGATGGCAGACAATTCAAGAAAATAGGCTTATGGACAAGTAGAGGACGTGCTAGTAAAGGTTGAAGGCCTTTACATCCCTGCTGATTTCATAGTCCTAGATACTGGGAGGGATGAGGATGAATCCATCATCCTTGGAAGACCCTTCCTAGCCACAGCAAGAGCTGTGATTGATGTTGACAGAGGTGAACTAGTCCTTCAATTGAATGAGGACTCCCTTGTATTTAAAACTCGAGGTCATCCTTCTGTAAACATGGAGAGGAAGCATAAAAAGCTTCTCTCAAAATAGAGTCAACCAGAGCCCCCACAGTCAAACTCTAAGTTTGGTGTTGGGAAGTCTCAACAATGCTCTGAACATCTGTGAGGCTCCATGAGAGCCCACTGTCAAGCTATTGACATTAAAGAAGCGCTTGTTGGGAGGCAACCCAATTTTTATTTGTCGAATTTTATTTTTCTTGTTCTTTCATGTTTTATTAGGTTCATGATCATGTGGAGTCACAAAATAAATATAAAAATTGAAAACGGAATCAAAAACAGCAGAAGAAAAATCACACCCTGGAGGAGGATCTCACTGGCGTTTAAACGCCAGAACAGAGCATGGTTCTGGCGCTGAACGTCCAAAATGGGCAGCATCTGGGCGTTTGAACGCTAGAATTGCACCCTGGAGAAGAGCTGGCGCTGAACGCCCAGAACAAGCATGGTTCTGGCGTTCAACGCCAGAAATGGGTAACAAATGGGCGTTCAACGCCCAGAACAAGCACCAATCTGGCGCTGAACGCCCAGAGTTGTGTGCAAGGGCATTTTGCATGCCTAATTTGGTGCAAGGTTGTAAATCCTTGAACACCTCAGGATCTGTGGACCCCACAGGATCCCCACCTACCTCCACTCACTTCTTCTCACCCCTCTTTCACACAATCCCATAAACACTCTTCCCTAAAACTCTTCAATAATCACCTCAATCTCTCTTCCCTATCACCACTTCACCACTCACATCCATCCACTCTTCCCCATAAACCTACCTCATAAACCCCACCTACCTTCAAAATTCAAAATCAATTTTCCACCCAAAACCCACCCTTATGGCCGAAACTTACCCCCTCCCTTCCCTATATATAGCCCTCCATTCTTCCTCATTTTCACACAATACAACCCTCTCTTCCCCTTCTTGGCCGAATACACCTCTCCCTCCTCTCCTCCATATTTTCTTCTTCTTCTTCATCTATTCTTTCTTCTCTTGCTCGAGGGCGAGCAATATTCTAAGTTTGGTGTGGTAAAAGCATAAGCTTTTTATTTTTCCATTACCATTGATGGCACCCAAGATTGGAGAATCCTCTAGAAAAGGGAAAGGGAAGACAAAAGCTTCCACCTCCGAGTCATGGGAGATGGACAGATTCATCTCCAAAGCTCATCAAGATCACTTCTATGATGTTGTGGCCAAGAAGAAGGTGATCTCCGAGGTCCCTTTCAAACTCAAGAGAAATGAGTATCCGGAGATCCGACATGAGATCCATAGAAGAGGTTGGGAAGTTCTAACAAACCCCATCCAACAAGTCAGAATTTTAATGGTTCAAGAGTTCTATGCCAATGCATGGATCACTAGGAACCATGATCAAAGTAAGAACCCAAACCCAAAGAATTATATTACAAAGGTTCGGGGGAAATACTTAGATTTTAGTCCGGAAAATGTGAGGTTGGCGTTTAACTTGCCTATGATGCAAGGAGATGCACGCCCCTATACTAGAAGGGTCAACTTTAATCAAAGGTTGGACCAAGTCCTCATGGACATATGTGTGGAAGGAGCTCAATGGAAGATTGACTCCAAAGGCAAGCCAGTTCAATTAAGAAGACTGGACCTCAAGCCTGTAGCTAAAGGATGGTTGGAATTCATCCAACGCTCCATCATCCCCACTAGCAACCGATCTGAAGTTACTGTGGATCGGGCCATCATGATCCATAGCATCATGATTGGAGAGGAAGTAGAAGTTCATGAAGTCATCTCCCTTGAACTCTACAAAATAGCCGAAAAGCCCTCTCCTGGGGCAAGGCTAGCTTTCCCTCATCTTATTTGCCATCTATGTTACTCAGCTGGAGCTTTCATAGAAGGAGACATTCCCATTGAGGAAGAGAATCCCATCACTAAGAAAAGGATGGAGCAAGCAAGAGAGCCCATTCATGGATCTCAAGAGACGCATGAAGCTCATCACCATGAGATCCCGGAGATGCCTCAAATGCATTTTCCTCCATAAAACTATTGGGAGCAAATCAACACCTCCCTAGGAGAACTAAGTTCCAACATGGGACAACTAAGGGTGGAACATCAAGAGCACTCCATCATCCTTCATAAAATTAGAGAAGATCAAAAAGCAATGAGGAAGGAGCAACAAAGACAAGGAAGAGACATAGAAGAGCTCAAGGACATCATTGGTTCCTCAAGAAGGAAATGCCACCGTCACTAAGGTGGACTCATTCCTTATTCTTACATTCTCTGTTTTTCGTTTTCTCTATGTTAAGTGC
Organism: Arachis ipaensis; assembly: GCF_059453495.1. NCBI lineage: Eukaryota > Viridiplantae > Streptophyta > Magnoliopsida > Fabales > Fabaceae > Arachis > Arachis ipaensis. Next base: position 27,348,821 of record NC_142436.1, read on the forward strand.
TTATCCATGTTTGTATCTTATTACATGATCATTAGTAATTAGTAACTATGTCTTAAAGTTATGAATGTCCTATGAATCCATCACCTCTCTTAAATGAAAAATGTTTTAATTCAAAAGAACAAGAAGTACATGAGTTTCAAATTTATCCTTGAACTTAGTTTAATTATATTGATGTGGTGACAATGCTTCTTGTTTTCTGAATGAATGCTTGAACAGTGCATATGTCTTTTGAATTTAGTTTAATTAAATATGTTGGCTCTTGAAAGAATGATGACAAGGGGACATGTTATTTGATAATCTGAAAAATCATAAAAATGATTCTTGAAGCAAGAAAAAGCAGCAAAGAACAAAGCTTGCAGAAAAAAAAATAGCGAGAAAAAAATAGAAAGAAAAAGAAAAAGCAAGCAGAAAAAGCCAAAAGCTCTTAAAACCAAGAGACAAGAGCAAAAAGCCAGTAACCCTTAAAACCAAAAGGCAAGGGTAAATAAAAAGGATCCCAAGGCTTTGAGCATCAGTGGATAAGAGGGCCTAAAGGAATAAAATCCTGGCCTAAGCGGCTAAACCAAGCTGTCCCTAACCATGTGCTTGTGGCGTGTAGGTGTCAAGTGAAAACTTGAGACTGAGCGGTTAAAGTCAAGGTCCAAAGCAAAAGAAGAGTGTGCTTAAGAACCCTGGACACCTCTAATTGGGGACTTTAGCAAAGCTGAGTCACAATCTGAAAAGGTTCACCCAGTTATGTGTCTGTGGCATTTATGTATCCGGTGGTAATACTGGAAAACAAAGTGCTTAGGGCCACGGCCAAGACTCATAAAATAGCTGTGTTCAAGAATCATCATACTGAACTAGTAGAATCAATAACACTATCTGAACTCTGAGTTCCTATAGATGCCAATCATTCTGAACCTCAATGGATAAAGTGAGATGCCAAAACTATTCAAGAGGCAAAAAGCTGCAAGTCCCGCTCATCTGATTGGAGCTATGTTTCATTGATAGTTTGGAATTTATAGTATATTCTCTTCTTTTTATCCTATTTGATTTTCAGTTGCTTGGGGACAAGCAACAATTTAAGTTTGGTGTTGTGATGAGCGGATAATTTATACACTTTTTGGCATTGTTTTTAGTATGTTTTAGTAGAATCTAGTTACTTTTAGAGATGTTTTCATTAGTTTTTATGTTAAATTCACATTTCTAGACTTTACTATGAGTTTGTGTGTTTTTCTGTGATTTCAGGTATTTTCTGGCTGAAATTGAGGGACTTGAGCAAAAATCAGATTCAGAGGTTGAAGAAGGACTGCTGATGCTGTTGGATTCTGACCTCCCTGCACTCAAAGTGGATTTTCTGGAGATACAGAACTCAAAATGGCGTGTTTCCAATTGCGTTGGAAAGTAGACATCTAGAGCTTTCCAGCAATATATAATAGTTCATACTTTGGCCGAGTTTAGATGATGTAAAAGGGCGTTGAACGCCAGTTCTACGCTGCTGTCTGGAGTTAAACGCCAGAAACACGTCACAAGCCAGAGTTGAACGCCAAAAATATGTTACAAACTGGCGTTCAACTCCATGATTGACCTCTACACGTGTAACATTCAAGCTCAACCCAAGCACATACCAAGTGGGCCCCAGAAGTGGATTTATGCATCAATTACTTACTTCTGTAAACCCTAGTAACTAGTTTATTATAAATAGGACTTTATACTATTGTATTAGACATCTGGGGACGTCTGGTTCTTAGATCATGGGGGCTGGCCATTCGACCATGCCTGAACCTTTCTCTTATGTATTTTTAACGGTAGAGTTTCTACACTCCATAGATTAAGGAGTAGAGCTCTGCTGTTCCTCATGAATTAATGCAAAGTACTACTGTTTTTCTATTCAATTCAACTTATTCCGCTTCTAAGATATTCATTCGCACTTCAGCATGAATGTGATGAACGTGACAATCATCATCATTCCCCTATGAACGCGTGCCTGACAACCACTTCCGTTCTACCTTAGATTGAATGAGTATCTCTTGGATCTCTTAATCAGAATCTTCGTGGTATAAGCTAGATTGATGGCGGCATTCATGAGAGTCCAGAAAGTCTAAACCTTGTCTATGGTATTCCGAGTAGGACTCTGGGATTAAATGACTGTGATGAACTTCAAACTCGCGATTGCTGGCCGTAGTGACAGACGCAAAAGGAGGGTGAATCCTATTCCAGTATGATCGAGAACCTCAGATGATTAGCCGTGCTGTGACAGAGCATTTGGACCATTTTCACAAGAGGATAGGATGTAGCCATTGACCACGGTGATGCCTCCAGACGATTAGCCATGCAGTGACAGCACATCGGACCATTTTCCAGAGAGGATCAAAAGTAGCCATTGACAATGGTGATGTCCTTACATAAAGCCAGCCATAGAAAGGAGTAGGATTGATTGGATGAAGACAGCAGGAAAGCAGAGGTTCAGAGGAATGAAAGCATCTCTATACGCTTATCTGAAATCTCACCAATGATATACATAAGTGTTTCTATCCTTATTTTCTATTTATTATTAATTTCGAAAACTCCATAACTATTTGATATCCGCCTGACTGAGATTTACAAGGTGACCATAGCTTGCTTTATACCAACAATCTCCATGGGATCGACCCTTACTCACGTAAGGTTTATTACTTGGACGACCTAGTGCACTTGCTGGTTAGTTGCATCGAAGTTGTGAATGACAAACGATTTATTAAGACGTGCGTACAGAGTTTTTAGCGCCGTTGCCTGAGATCACAATTTCGAGCACCACCAAGCCTTAAGTGTAGGGAGGTCAGTCCTTGACTTACGGAGGTAATTTCTCTCTCTTAACACCAATATTTTAGCTTTTCTTTTATTAGATAGGGTAGTTTGCTTGATAATAATTGTTTGCATGTATGTTTGCTTGGTTAAAGTAATGAGTTTCTTTTCAAGACCCTATTTTACATTATTTCACTAATTTAAATTGAAAATTTGTGTTGAACTTGTTTGAAGATTGTAATTTGGAACATGGTTTATAGCTAAGAACACACAACCTGTGAGAGTTTGAGCTTAATTATATGGTTACATTATTTAACTATAATATTTTATTCTTGTATGTTTTCTTCCCTATGATTGCAATCTATAGTTTGTTCCATTCTATATATCCATTGTTTAGTGTATTTACATGCATACATATGATTGAGGCCATCATTTGCTACTAGCTCACTTATCCCAAATAGCCTACCATTTTAATTACCTTTGTTTGCCACTTTGAGCCTTTTAATCCCCATTTGTTCTTTATATTACCACGTGACTAGCCTTAAGCGGAAAAATAATTAATTACCTGATTTGAATCTTTGGTTAGCTTAAGATAGTGTGTTAACTAAGTGTGGAGAATTGTGGGAAACCTAGGTTAATAGGAATGTATTGTGTTTTTAGTTTATTTAAATATTGGAAATTTGGGTACATACTCATGCGAAACCAGAGAAACCATATGCATTGAAATAATATGTTTGCTTTCATGTTCGAAAAAAAATAATAATTTATTTTACACCATAAATAACTAAATAAATAAATAGGGGACAAAATTACCCCAATGTGAAGTTTAATAAAAGATCAGTGCATATGTGGTGAAATTAAAGACAATTTTGATACATGAGTATGTGATGCAAAAGTAGGAATTTTGGGTAGTTAGGCATGATTTTAGAAGTACATAGTGTGTGTGTGTGTGTGTGTGTGTGTGTGTGTGTGTGTGTGTGTGTGTGTGTGTCTGTGTGTGTATGTGTGTGTGTGTGTGTTAGGTGAGAACTTAGGCTAGTCAAAGATTCAATTTATAGCTCACTTGGCCATACATATATCCTTGCACTTACCTTAGCCCCATTACAACCTTGAAAAGACCTCATGATGTTTGCATTGGTATACTAAATATGTGTTGATTAGTTAGATGAAGAACAAAGTTTCATAAAGCATGACTAGAGAAGAATAGAGTGATCAATCGTAAACACTTGAGAGATTAGAGTGCATATACACTACCAGTGAGGGTTCAATACTTGATTCTATGTTCCCTGCTTTCATGAGCTATCTTCTTACAAGTTTACTTGTCTTTACTGTATGATTTGAATTAGTGAAATTAGATTTCTGTTTGTCTTAGAGAACTTGTTTACTTTTAACTGAGTGGATAGAAACACCTTAGCATATAGTTGCATTCACATACATAGGTTATATCTCATGAGTCTTACTTTTTCCCATTCATTCTTTTTGTCTCCTTGAGCTTAGCATGAGGACATGCTAATGTTTAAGTGTGGGGAGATTGATAAACCACTATTTTTTAGTTTATCTTATGCTCAATTGAGTGGATTTTATCAAGTCTCTACACACTTATTCACACAATTTGCATGGTTTTACAATTCCTTCCAGATTCTGTTCTATGATTGAAAACTTGCTTCCTAAGCCTTTAAATTGTATATTTTTAATTTCCCTTTATACCATTCGATGCCGTGATCTGTGCGTTAAGTGTTTTCAGGCTATATAGGGCATGAATGGCTTAGAGGATGGAGAGGAAGCTTGCATAAATGGAAGGAGCACAAGAATTAAAGGAGATAACCAGCGAGTATCGACGCACACGCATGGCTCACGCGTGCGCGTGACTTGGAGCTTTCCACTGCGATGTGTGTGCGTGCCTGAAGCGTACGCGTGACATGCGAAGATGACCATCGACGCGTACGCGTGACATGCGCCACATGCAGAAAACGCAGAAGATGCTGGGGACGATTTTGGGCTGAGTTTGGACCCAGTTTTCGGCCCAGAAACACAGACTAGAGCCAGGGGACAAGCAGAGACTAAAAACACATTTTCATTCGCATAGTTTTGAGTTTTAGATTGAAATCTTAGAGAAAAACACCATTTCCTCTAGGGTTCTTCACATTCTTAGTTTCTAGGATTCTGTGCTTTTGATTTGGATATTGAAAAAAGTTACTACCTCCGTTGAAGTTTCCATTGTCCTAGTTTGTTTTCTTATTCCTTTACTCTTTTAATTACCTATTAACCCTGTTCAGATATGTATGTTTATGGTTTTGGAATTTATTAATGCAAAGAATTATTTTTACTTTTAATTAAATTTCTGTTATTGCTTTATTTGAATTTTCATGTCTTCTCTTTATTCCCTTTATATGTCTATAAGAATGGTATTCATGTCAATGGAGTAGACTCCCAACTTGACTTGGGAGTTGGTTAAAAGGAGACCCTTGAGTTGAATTACTCAAGCGTTAATTGGGAATTGGAAATTGTTGGCTGGCTCTCTAGTCTCTGACTCTAATCCTTCCTTAGGAGAGGATTAGGACTTGGGATTCAGAGTTGGTTAGTTAGTTACTTGACTTTCCTTTATCAGGTAAGGGATAACTAAGTAGAACAACAACCTCTTACTATTACACTTGGGAAAATTCAACAAGGATAGAACTTCCAATTAATCTTCTCCCGGTCAAGGCTTTTATTTTGATTATATAAATTCTCTCATTAAGTTTCATTGCTTTAATTTATAATCATTTATTTTTCTGTTCCCCAACTCTTAAAATTTTTCGAAAAATTCCTGATTAATAAAATAGCACTCTTTTGTCATCTCGTTGGGAGACGACCTGGGATTTCTACTCCCAGTATTTTATTCTGAAATTGTGACACTTTTTCTAAATTGATAAGCAGATTTTTAGTCAGTTAAGAACTGTACTTGCAACTCCGTTCTTATTATAATTTCTTAATTGGAAAATTTCCGCCACATCACACGCCTCCAAGATAGACTGGATTTCGGATTGTGGAACACACCTCCTAATTATTTGGTCAGTACCACATCTCCACAAATATGGGTCATCCCATATGTAATGCTTGTACTCGCTCTTGAGCTTGTCCTTAGAAAAATTTGGAGGAAAGGTGTGACTGACCAAATAATTAGCAATGGGTGCATACCAAGGAACCACCTCAGATGTTGCTTGCAAGCTATCAAGAGGAAATGCATCATTGATAGGAGTGGAGTCACTTTTTATATGCTCTAGGTGACTCAAGTGGTCCGCTACAAAATTTTGGGAACCACTCCTATCCTTGATCTCTAAATCAAACTCTTGCAATAGCAATATCCAACGGATTAACCTTGGTTTTAATTCTTTCTTAGCTATCATGTATTTCAAAGCCGCATGGTCTGAATATACTACCACTTTGGTTCCAAGTAAATAGGCCCGGAATTTATCCAAGGCAAAAACAATTGCTAAAAGTTCCTTTTCAGTGGTAGTATAGTTAGACTAGGCACCATCTAAAGTCTTAAAAGCATAAGCTATGATATAGAGATCCTTACCTACGCGCTGAGCCAGCGCTGCTCCTACCGCATAGTTAGATGCATCACACATTATCTCAAATGGCCTACTCAAATCAAGCCCTCTTACAATAGGATCTTGGGTTAAGAAAATCTTTATCTTGTCAAATGCTTCCATATAATCTTCACTCAAGTCAAACTCTATATCTTTTTGCAATAGTCGGGAAAGGGGTAGTGCAACCTTACTGAAGTCCTTGATGAAACGCCGGTAGAAACCTGCATGACCAAGAAAAGAATGGACTTCCCTTACAGAAGAGGGGTAAGGTAAACCAAAAATAACATCAACCTTTGCAGGATCAACAGATATACCAGTATTAGAAATAACATGACCTAGAATAATACCTTGCTTTACCATAAAGTAACATTTTTCAAAATTAAGCACAAGGTTTGAACTAGCATATCTTTCTAATACTCTAGAAAGATTATCCAAACAAAGGTAAAAAAAATCACCATAAACACTAAAATCATCCATAAATACTTTCATACAGTACTCAAGAATATCCTAAAAGATGATCATCATGCACCTTTGAAACATAGCCGGTGCATTACATAAACCAAAAAGCATTCTTTTGTATGCATACATTCCAAACGGGCATGTGAAAGTAGTTTTCTCTTGGTCTTCTGAAGCAATATGGATCTGAAAATAACCAGTATAGCCATCTAAAAAGCAATAATGGGATTTACCTGACAGGCGATTGATGAGCGGATATTTTATACGCTTTTTGGGGATAATTTCATATAGTTTAGAGTATGTTTTAGTTAGTTTTTAGTCTATTTCTAGTAGTTTTTAGGAAAAAGTCATATTTCTGGACTTTACTATGAGTTGTGTGTTTTTCTTTAATTTCAGGTATTTTTCTGGCTGAAATTGAAGGAGCTGAGCAAAAATCTGATTCAGGCTGAAACAGGACTGCTGATGCTGTTGGATTCTGACCTCCCTGCACTCAAAGTGGATTTTCTGGAGCTACAGAACTCGGAATGGCATGCTTCCAATTGCGTTGGAAAGTAGACATCCAGGGCTTTCCAGCAATATATAATAGTCTATACTTTGCACAAGGATAGACGACGTAAACTGGCGTTCAACGCCAGTTCTCTGCCCAATTCTGGCGTCCAGCGCCAGAAAAGGATAAAAAACTGGAGTTGAACGCCCAAACTGGCATAAAAACTGGCGTTCAACTCCACAAATGGCCTCTGCACGTGACTCACTTAAATCTCAGCCCCAGCACACACCAAGTGGGCCCCAGAAGTGGACCTCTGCATCATCCATCATAGTCCACTCATATTTTGTAACCCTAGGCTACTAGTTTAGTATTTAAACAACTTTTAGAGACTTATTTTGTATCTCATGACATTTCAGATCTAAATTTTGTATTCTCTGACGGCATGAGTCTCTAAACCTCATTGTTGGGGGTGAGGAGCTCTGCTGCGTCTCAATGAATTAATGCAAGTATTTCTGTTTTCCATTCAAACACGTTTGTTCCTATCTAAGATGTTCATTCGCGCTTAACTGTGATGGAGGTGATGAGCTGTGACACTCATCATCTTCCTCAAATCATGAACGTGTGCCTGACAACCACCTCCGTTCTATATACGATTGAATGAGTATCTCTTAGATTCTTTAATCAGAATCTCCGTGGTATAAGCTAGAACTGATGGCAGCATTCATGAGAATCCGAAAAGTCTAAACCTTGTCTGTGGTATTCCGAGTAGGATTCAAGGATTGAATGACTGTGACGAGCTTCAGACTCTTGAAGGCTGGGCGTTAGTGACAGACGCAAAAGGATAGTAAATCCTATTCCAACCGGATCGAGAACCAACCGGTGATTGGCCGTGCTGTGACAGAGCGCGTGAGCGTAGTTTTCACTAGGAGGACGGAAGGTAGCCATTGACAACGGTGATCCACCAACACACAGCTTGCCATAGGAGGACGTGCGTGCGTGAACAAGAAGACAGAGGAAAGCAGAGATTCAGAAGACAAAGCATCTCCAAAACTCCAACATATTCTCCATTACTGCACTACAAGTAATTTTTAATTTATGCTCTACTGGTTACTCACAATTCAATTGATAAACATAATTGACTTCCTGACTAAGATTTACAAGATAACCATAGATTGCTTCAAACCAACAATCTCCGTGGGATTCGACCCTTACTCACGTAAGGTATTACTTGGACGACCCAGTGCACTTGCTGGTCATGTGTGCGAAATTGTAAGAGAGTAATAATTTCGTGCACCAAGTTTTTGGCGCCGTTGCCGGGGATTGTTCGTGTTTGAACAACTGACGGATTATTTTGTTGCTTAGATTAGGAAAAATTTTCTCTTTTTGGTTTAGAGTCTTTTATTATTTATCCCTTGTTAAAACACTTTAAATTTATAGCTCAGTTATTTAGAACGTGGTGTTTATGTTCATGATAATTGGCTATCATATTTTTTAAAATCTTTTTCAAAAAAATAATTTTTTCTATTAAATCCTGTGCCAAACTTTAATTTTGGTGTTTTCAAAAATAATCTTTCTAAAAATTTTCGAAAGTTCCATAACTCATTTGGCTAGAGCATTAATCTGTGTTCTTGGTAATTGGGTTAGAATCTTTTATACTCTTTTCAAAACATTCTTTTTCATAAATAATATTTTCTCTATTAAATTGTGTGCCAAACTTTAAGTTTGGTGTTTTCTTGTTGAATTCCCTTTGATTTTCGAAAATTTTGGTTTGGTTTTCTAAAAATTTTAAGTTTGGTGTTCTTTCTTCATGTTCTTGTGTTCTTGTGAGTCTTCAAAGTGTTCTTGAGTTTTCCTTGTGTCTTGATCTTAAAATTTTTAAGTTTGGTGTTCCTTGGTGTTTTCCCTCCAAAATTTTCAAAAACAAGGAGCATTAGATCTAAAAATTTTAAATCTTGTACTATCTTATTGTTTTTCTCTCTCCTCACTAAATTCAAAAATATCTTTTCAAAATATCTCTTCTAACTTCCTAACTTCTTATCTTTTCAAAATTTGTTTCAACTAACTAACTAACTTTTTGTTTGTTTCTTAACTTTTTCAAAACTACCTAACTAACTCTCTCTCTCTCTAATTTTCGAAAATATCTTCCCTCTTTTTCAAAAATTTCTGTTTTTTTTAACTAATTATTTTTATTTTTTTTACGAAAAAAAATTTTTTTTAACTTCAAAATTCAAATTCTTTTTAGTTATTTTATTTTATTTAAGTGTTTACTTCTTATAAAATAAAATAAATAAAAAGGTAAATCAATCCAAGTTATATCCATAGATCCATCATAGACATAAGTGGAAATGAACAGTCCAGGAGGACTCTGGGGTCATATTCTAACCCCTCTACTGCTTCATATGGAAGTAGCATCTGCATACCCTCCATTGGAGTCAGTAGCTTTGAGTTGAATCCTCAGCTCATTATCATGGTGCAGCAAAGTTGCCAGTATTCCGGTCTTCCACAGGAAGAACCTACAGAGTTTCTGGCACAATTTTTACAAATTGCTGACACAGTACATGATAAGGAAATAGATCAGGATGTCTACAGACTATTACTGTTTCCATTTGCTGTAAAAGATCAAGCCAAGAGGTGGTTAAATAACCAACCTAAGGCCAGCATAAGAACATGGAAACAGCTGACAGAAAAATTCCTGAATCAATATTTCCCTCCAAAAAGGATGACACAGCTAAGGCTGGACATCCAAGGCTTTAAACAAGGAGATAATGAATCTCTTTATGATGCCTGGGAGAGATACAGAGAGATGCTACGAAAATGCCCCTCTGAAATGTTTTCAGAGTGGGTTCAGTTAGACATCTTCTACTATGGGCTTGTAGAAGGAGCTCAGATGTCTTTAGATTACTCAGCTGGTGGATCTATCCATATGAGAAAGACCATTGAAGAAGCTCAAGAGCTCATTGATACAGTTGCCAGGAATCAGCATCTGTATCTAAGCAGCAACCCTTCCATGAATGAAGAGGTTAAAACAGTAACTGCTGAATTCAGTACTGTAAAACAAGCTGCTGAATTCAATCAGCAATTAGATTTTCTAACAAAGCAGCTAGCTGAATTCAAAGACAGGTTACAGGAGACAAGGATAGCTAATATACATATGGACGAACAGTTTAAGCAAACAAAGCAGCAGCTATCAAAGCAAATAGCAGAAGAATGCCAAGCAGTTCAATTAAGAAGTGGGAAAACATTAAATACCCCACCTCAAGGCATCAAAAATTCAAGAAATGAGCGACCCACCAAAGATTCACCTGAGGACAGTAAGAGCCCAGGGAAAATTAATTCTGGCACTAAAACGCCAGAAAATGGGTGGAAGGCTGGCGCTGAACGCCCAGACCATGCCCAAAACTGGCGTTCAGTGCCAGAAACAAGGCAGGATTGGCGTTCAACGCCAGAAATGGGCAAGAATCTGGCGTTGAACGCCCAAAGGGGGCATAATCCAGCGTTGAACGCCCAAAATGGGCACATTTCTGGCGTTCAGGCGCCAGGAACAGACAGTGAGTTGGCGTCTAACGTCACTCCAGCTTCTGACTCTGGTACTCAATTGTCAGTGAGGGATCAGACACACACAAGTGCTGATAACAACCCCTCTAAAAAGGCTTCTTTAACCACTAAGGTTGAGGAATATAAAGCCAAGATACCTTATCCTCAAAAACTCCGGAAAGAGGAGCAGGATAAGCAATTTGCTCGCTTTGCAGATTATCTAAGGACTCTTGAAATAAAGATTCATTTTGCAGAGGCACTTGAGCAAATACCTTCTTATGCCAAGTTCATGAAAGAGATCTTGAGTCATAAAAAGGAGTGGAGAGAAACAGAAAGAGTTCTCCTCACTGAAGAATGCAGTGCAGTCATTCTGAAAAGCTTTCCTGAAAAGCTTAAAGACCCTGGGAGTTTTCTGATACCATGCATATTGGAAGGTGATTGCACCAAGACAGCCTTATGCGATCTTGGGGCAAGCATCAACCTAATACCTGCATCCACTATCAGGAAGCTTGGCTTAACTGAAGAAGTTAAACCAACCCGGATATGTCTCCAACTTGCTGATGGTTCCACTAAATACCCTTCAGGCGTGATTGAGGACATGATTGTCAGAGTTGGGCCATTCGCCTTTCCCACTGACTTTGTTGTGCTGGAAATGGAGGAGCACAAGAGTGCTACTCTCATTCTAGGAAGACCCTTCCTAGCAACTGGACGATCCCTCATTGACGTCCAACAGGGGGAAATAACCCTGAGAGTCAATGATGATGAGTTCAAGTTGAACGCTGTCAAAGCCATGCAGCATCCAGACACATCAACAGACTGCATGAAAGTTGACCTTATTGACTCTTTGGTAGAAGAGATCAACATGGCTGAGAGTCTCGAATCAGAGTTGGAAGACATCTTTAAAGATGTTCAGCCTGATTTGGAGGATTCAGGGGACATGAAAGAGCCTCTGAACTTTCTTCTGAAAGAGGAAAAACCTCCTAAACCAGAGCTCAAGCCACTGCCACCATCCTTGAAATATGCATTTCTAGGAGAAGGTGACACCTTTCCAGTGATCATAAGCTCTGCTTTAAATTCACAGGAAGAGGAAGCACTTATTCAAGTGCTAAGGACACACAATACAGCTCTTGGGTGGTCCATAGGTGACCTTAAGGGCATAAGCCCAGCTAGATGCATGCACAAAATCCTATTGGAGGATAATGCCAAACCAGTGGTTCAACCACAGAGGCGGCTAAATCCAGCCATGAAGGAAGTGGTGCAGAAAGAGGTCACCAAATTACTAGAGGCTGGGATTATTTATCCCATTTCTGATAGCCCCTGGGTGAGCCCTGTTCAAGTCGTCCCAAAAAAGGGAGGCATGACAGTGATTCATAATGAAAAAAATGAACTGGTTCCTACAAGAACAGTTACAGGGTGGCGCATGTGTATTGACTACAGAAGGCTCAATACAGCCACCAGAAAGGATCATTTTCCTTTACCATTCATAGACCAGATGCTAGAGAGACTAGCAGGTCATGATTATTACTGCTTTTTGGATGGCTATTCAGGCTATAATCAAATTGCAGTGGATCCCCAGGATCAAGAGAAAACAGCATTCACATGTCCATCGGGAGTGTTTGCTTATAGAAGGATGCCATTTGGGCTATGTAATGCGCCTGCAACCTTCCAGAGATGCATGCTCTCTATTTTCTCTGACATGGTGGAAAAATTTCTGGAAGTCTTCATGGATGACTTCTCAGTATATGGAGACTCATTCAGCTCCTATCTTGATCACCTGAAACTTGTTCTGAAAAGATGCCAAGAAACCAACCTAGTTTTAAACTGGGAAAAGTGTCACTTCATGGTGACTGAAGGAATTGTTCTTGGGCATAAAATCTCAAACAAGGGAATAGAGGTGGATCAAGCAAAAATAGAGGTAATTGAAAAATTACCACCACCTGCCAATGTTAAGGTAATCAGAAGCTTTCTGGGGCATGCAGGATTCTATAGGAGGTTTATAAAGGATTTTTCAAAAATCGCAAAACCTCTAAGCAATCTGCTAGCTGCTGACATGCCATTTGTGTTTGACACAGCATGCCTGCAGGCGTTTGAAACGCTGAAAGCTAAGCTGGTCACAGCACCAGTCATTTCTGCACCAGACTGGACATTTCCATTTGAGTTAATGTGTGATGCCAGTGATCATGCCATTGGTGCAGTACTGGGACAGAGGCATGACAAGCTTCTGCATGTCATTTATTATGCCAGTCGCGTTTTAAATGATGCCCAGAAAAATTACACAACCACAGAAAAGAAATTACTTGCAGTGGTTTACGCCATTGACAAGTTCAGATCATACTTAGTAGGATCAAAAGTGATTGTGTATACTGACCATGCTGCTCTTAAATATCTACTCACAAAGCAGGATTCAAAACCCAGGCTCATCAGATGGGTATTGCTTCTGCAAGAGTTTGATATAGAAATAAGAGACAGAAAAGGGACAGAGAACCAAGTGGCTGATCATCTGTCCCGGATAGAGCCAGTGGAAGGGACGTCCCTCCCCTTTCTTGAGATCTCTGAGACGTTCCCTGATGAGCATCTATTTGCCATTCAGGAAGCACCATGGTTTGCCGATATTGCAAACTATAAAGCTGCAAGGTTCATACCCAAGGAGTACAATAGAATACAAAAGAAGAAATTAGTTACTGATGCAAAGTACTACTTGTGGGATGAACCCTATCTCTTTAAGAGATGTGCAGACGGAATTATCCGTAGGTGTGTCCCCAGAGAGGAAGCACAGAGAATCCTATGGCATTGCCACGGATCTCAATATGGAGGCCATTTCGGAGGTGAGCGAACAGCCACCAAGGTCCTCCAATGTGGCTTCTATTGGCCCACACTCTATAAAGATTCCCGAGAGTTTGTACGTAATTGTGACAGTTGCCAAAGAGCTGGTAACCTGCCTCATGGTTACGCCATGCCTCAACAAGGGATCTTGGAAATAGAGTTGTTTGATGTATGGGGAATTGACTTCATGGGACCTTTCCCACCATCATACTCAAACACTTATATTCTGGTGGCAGTGGATTATGTATCAAAATGGGTTGAGGCTATTGCCACACCCAACAATGATACTAAAACAGTGCTGAAGTTCCTCCAGAAACATATTTTTAGCAGGTTTGGTGTCCCTAGAGTACTAATCAGTGATGGGGGCACTCACTTCTGCAATAAACAGCTTTACTCTGCCATGGTTCGGTATGGAATTTGCCACAAGGTGGCCACTCCATATCATCCACAAACCAATGGGCAAGCTGAAGTCTCTAATCGAGAATTAAAGAGAATCCTGGAACGGACAGTAAATACCCGTAGAAAGGATTGGGCACGGAGCTTGGATGATGCACTGTGGGCCTACAGAACAGCATTCAAGACCCCTATAGGGACCTCTCCATACCAACTGGTGTATGGTAAGGCATGTCACCTGCCCGTGGAACTGGAACATAAGGCCTACTGGGCAACCAGATTCCTAAACTTTGATGCCAAATTAGCTGGAGAAAAACAATTGCTCCAGCTAAATGAGCTAGAGAAATTCAGATTCACAGCTTTCGAGAATGCCAAGCTTTATAAAGAAAAATAAAAAAAATGGCATGACAGAAAGCTGTCATCTAGAATCTTTGAACCAGGACAAAAAGTCCTGTTGTTTAACTCTAGACTCAGGCTATTCCCCGGGAAACTGAAATCCCGGTGGAGGGGACCATACGTGATTACAAGTGTGTCACCATATGGTTATGTGGAGCTTCAAGATATTGATTCTGATAAGAAGTTCATTGTCAATGGACAGAGAATCAAGCATTATCTTGAAGGCAACACTGAGCACGAATGCTCAAGGCTGAAGCTAGATTAAAAGCTCAGCAAGGTCCAGCTAAAGACAATAAAGAAGCGCTTGCTGGGAGGCAACCCAGCCATGGGGCAACAATCCTCTAAGCATTTTGCCCTATTTCTATCTTTATTTTTTATATAGAGTTCATTGACAACAAGGTAAATAATCATTTACAGAAGACCTCGGCACACAAAACAGAGTAAAAGAGCTCAATGGCAAGAAAACGCCACTAAAGGGGCATTTTGGGCGTTCAGCGCCCAAAATGGGCATCCACTGGGCGCTGAACGCCAGTAATGGCAGCATTTGGGCGTTCAACGCCAGAAATGGCCACCCACTGGGCGTTGAACGCCAGGAATGGCAGCAACTGGGCGCTGAACGCCCAGGAGATCAGCATTTGGGCGCTGAACGCCCAAAACAGGCAGTGTTTGGGCGTTCAAACGCCAGGAGGACAGGGAGGAGCCAAATCCAGTAATCCCACACGTATTTCCATTTTAATTTCAAATTTTATGCTTCAATGCATGATTTTTACATAAACATATCAAGAACCCTGGTTTCTAAAATCCCTAATTTCTAAAAATCCATCGTTCCAAATTCAATCCAACTCTTTTCAAAATCTTTTCTGAAAACAAATCTATCTTTTTCACTCAAAAATCTTTTCAACTAATCCATATCTTTTTCAAATATCCATATTATCTTTTTCAAAATTCAGAGTTATCTTTTTCAAAAATCTATCATCTCTTTTCAAAATTAAACTCTATCTTCTATCTTATCTTTTTCAACTCAATCTTTTTATCTTATCTCTTCCTTTTTTTTCGAAAAGCCACCCCCCCCACCCCTTTAAAATTGGGTTCGGCCCCCCCCTCCTCCATCAACAAGTGCACCTCGATCTCCTTCTATCCCTCTCCTTTCTTTTCTTTTGCTTGAGGGCAAGCAAACCTCTAAGTTTGGTGTGTTTTTCCGAGATCACTAAGATCATGGCTCCCAAAGGGAAACAATACACTCCAAGAGGCAAGAAAGAGAGCGTTCCAAAACCACTTTGGAATCAAGGGAAGTTCTTATCTAAAGAACATTCAGACCATTATCTTAAAGTAATGGGTCTGAGATCAGTGATCCCGGAAGTTAGATTCGATCTGAAAGAAGACAAATATCCGGAGATCCAGGAGCAAATTCGAATCAGGAACTGGGAAGTCCTAGCTAATCCTGAAACGAAAATAGGAAGGAACATGGTCCAGGAGTTCTATGCTAATATGTGGCAGACTGACAAGCAAAGACTATCTGGAACTGCCTGCTACGAATTTCGGACCATGGTCAGGGGAAAAATTGTTCATACCACCCCTGACAAGATCAGAGAGATACTAAAGCTACCTCAGCTAAAGGATGATCCAGACTCCTTCAACAGGAGGATGATGAGAGCAGACATTGGCCTGGATAAGATTCTAGAGGACATCTGTATCCCTGGAGCCAGGTGGACCACCAACACAAAGGGCGTCCCAAATCAACTCAAGAGGGAGGATCTCAAACCAGTTGCCAGAGGATGGCTGGACTTCATTGGGCGTTCTCTGTTGCCCACCAGCAACCGTTCTGAAGTCACAGTTAAAAGAGCAGTGATGATTCATTGCATCATGATGGGAAAGGAAGTGGAGGTTCATCAGCTGATTTCAACAGAGCTCTATAAGATTGCTAACAAAAATTCAAGAGAGGCCAGGTTGGCTTATCCAAGCGTGATTTCTCTGCTCTGCAAGGACGCTGGAGTCAAGATGGGAATAACTGAATATATCCTAATTGAAAAGTCAATCACCAAAGCATCAATGGAGAGACAACAAGCACAGGAGGAACATATCAAGAAGAGAGCACAGGAATTCCTCCCAGAGATTCCTCAAGCGGAATATTGGGAATATCTTGAGACGTCTGTCACCAAGATACAGGAAGCTATGGAGCAAATAATAAAACAACAGAAGGAACACAGTCAAATGCTGACCCATATGCTTAAAGAACAAGAGGAGCAGGGACGTGACTTAAGGGAACTGAAGCGCCAAAAATCTTCTGTGATACCAAGCCTCCCAAGGATCAGAGGAACCCCCAAACCCCCAGAATAAAGGTTGTTAATTTCCAATTTCTGCCTTAACTCTGTGACAGTGTCCTTATAAAAGTACCTTAGAAGTCATATAGTAGTAATTAGTATCTATTTGATTTTATCTCCAATTAAGCTATAGTTTATTTTTCTCATCATCATTAAACATGAATAAAATAGTAGATCTTTTGAATAAGAAGCAATAAAATCTCGAGTTTAAATAAAACAAATTCTAATTGGTTAGATGTGGTGGCTATGCTTTCTGTCTTCTGAATAAATGCTTGAACAGTGCATATGTCTTTTGAATTTGTTGTTTAAGACTGTTAAATATGTTGTCTCTTGAAAGAATAATGAACATGAGACATGTTATTGATAATCTGAAAAATCATAAAAATGATTCTTGAAGCAAGAAAAAGCAGCAAAGAACAAAGCTTGCAGAAAAAAAAAAAAGCAGAAAAAGCCAATAACCCTTAAAACCAAAAGGCAAGGGCAATTAAAAAGGATCCCAAGGCTTTGAGCATCAGTGGATAGGAGGGCCTAAAGGACTGAAATCCTGGTCTAAGCGGCTAAATCAAGCTGTCCCTAACCATGTGCTTGTGGCGTGCAGGTGTCAAGTGAAAACTAGAGACTGAGCGGTTAAAGTCAAGGTCCAAAGCAAAAAGAAGAGTGTGCTTAAGAACTCTGGACACCTCTAATTGGAAACTTTAGCAAAGCTGAGTCACAATCTGAAAAGGTTCACCCAGTTATGTGTCTGTGGCATTTATGTATCCGGTAGTAATACGGGAAAACAAAGTGCTTAGGGCCACGGCCAAGACTCATAAAGAAGCTGTGTTCAAGAATCATCACACTGAACTAAGAGAATCAATAACACTATCTGAATTCTGAGTTCCTATAGATGCCAATCACTCTGAGCTTCAATGGATAAAGTGAGATGCCAAAACTGTTCAGAAGCAAAAAGCTACTAGTCCCGCTCATCTAATTAGAATCTGAGCTTCAATCAAAAACTCTGAGATATTATTGCTTCTCAACCTATTAGTCTTCTATTTTATTTGTCTAGTTGCTTGAGGACAAGCAACAGTTTAAGTTTGGTGTTGTGATGAGCGGATATTTTATACGCTTTTTGGGGATAATTTCATATAGTTTAGAGTATGTTTTAGTTAGTTTTTAGTCTATTTCTAGTAGTTTTTAGGAAAAAGTCATATTTCTGGACTTTACTATGAGTTGTGTGTTTTTCTGTAATTTCAGGTATTTTTCTGGCTGAAATTGAAGGAGCTGAGCAAAAATCTGATTCAGGCTGAAACAGGACTGCTGATGCTGTTGGATTCTGACCTCCCTGCACTCAAAGTGGATTTTCTGGAGCTACAGAAATCGGAATGGCATGCTTCCAATTGCGTTGGAAAGAAGACATCCAGGGCTTTCCAGCAATATATAATAGTCCATACTTTGCACAAGGATAGACGACGTAAACTGGCGTTCAACTCCAGTTCTCTGGCCAATTCTGGCGTCCAGCGCCAGAAAAGGATCAAAAACTGGAGTTGAACGCCCAAACTGGCATAAAAACTGGCGTTCAACTCCACAAATGGCCTCTGCACGTGACTCACTTAAATCTCAGCCCCAGCACACACCAAGTGGGCCCCAGAAGTGGACCTCTGCATCATCCATCATAGTCCACTCATATTTTGTAACCCTAGGCTACTAGTTTAGTATTTAAACAACTTTTAGAGACTTATTTTGTATCTCATGACATTTAAGATCTAAATTTTGTATTCTCTGACGGCATGAGTCTCTAAACCTCATTGTTGGGGGTGAGGAGCTCTGCTGCGTCTCAATGAATTAATGCAAGTATTTATGTTTTCCATTCAAACACGCTTGTTCCTATCTAAGATGTTCATTCGCGCTTAACTGTGATGGAGGTGATGAGCTGTGACACTCATCATCTTCCTCAAATCATGAACGTGTGCCTGACAACCACCTCTGTTCTATATACGATTGAATGAGTATCTCTTAGATTCTTTAATCAGAATCTCCGTGGTATAAGCTAGAACTGATGGCAGCATTCATGAGAATCCGAAAAGTCTAAACCTTGTCTGTGGTATTCCGAGTAGGATTCAAGGATTGAATGACTGTGACGAGCTTCAGACTCTTGAAGGCTGGGCGTTAGTGACAGACGCAAAAGGATAGTAAATCCTATTCCAACCGGATCGAGAACCAACCGGTGATTGGCCGTGCTGTGACAGAGCGCGTGAGCGTAGTTTTCACTAGGAGGACGGAAGGTAGCCATTGACAACGGTGATCCACCAACACACAGCTTGCCATAGGGGGACGTGCGTGCGTGAACAAGAAGACAGAGGAAAGCAGAGATTCAGAAGACAAAGCATCTCCAAAACTCCAACATATTCTCCATTACTGCACTACAAGTAATTTTTAATTTATGCTCTACTGGTTACTCACAATTCAATTGATAAACATAATTGACTTCCTGACTAAGATTTACAAGATAACCATAGATTGCTTCAAACCAACAATCTCCGTGGGATTCGACCCTTACTCACGTAAGGTATTACTTGGACGACCCAGTGCACTTGCTGGTCATGTGTGCGAAATTGTAAGAGAGTAATAATTTCGTGCACCAGCGATCAAGAATTTAATCGATGAATGGTAGTGGATAGTGATCCTTGCGAGTGGCCAAGTTCAAACGCTTTTAGTCGATGCAAACTCTCCATGAATTTTACACTCTTGTGGTCATGAGTTCTTGGTGGACGAAATTGTGATTACACTTTGATTATGTAAAATTCATTACTCTTTCTTTCCCTGGCAATGGCGCCAAAAACATGATGCCAATACCATGGTTCACAACTTCGCACAACTAACCAGCAAGTGCACTGGGTCGTCCAAGTAATACCTTACGTGAGTAAGGGTCGAATCCCACGGAGATTGTTGGTATGAAGCAAGCTATGGTCACCTTGTAAATCTCAGTCAGGCGGATATCAAATGGTTATAGAGTTTTCGAAAATAAGTAATAAAAGAAGGATAGAAATACTTATGTAATTCCTTGGTGAGAATTTCAGATAAGCGTATAGAGATGCATTTGTTCCTCTGAATCTCTGCTTTCCTGCTGTCTTCATCCAATCAGTCTTACTCCTTTCTATGGCTGGCTTTATGCAAGGGAATCACCGTTGTCAGTGGCTACATCCCCTCCTCTTGTGAAAATGGTCCAAGATGCCCTGTCACGGCACGGCTAATCATCTGAGGTTCCCGATCATGCTGGAATAGGATTCACCCTCCTTTTGCGTCTGTCACTACGCCCAGCACTCGTGAGTTTGAAGCTCGTCACAGTCATTCAATCATTGAATCCTACTTGGAATACCACAGACAAAGTTTAGACTTTCCAGATTCTCTTGAATGCAGCCATCATTCTAGCTTACACCACGAAGATTCTGATTAAGAGATCTAAGAGATACTCATTCAATCTAATGTAGAACGGAAGTGGTTGTCAGGTACGCGTTCATAGGGAATGATGATGATTGTCACGTTCATCATATTCAGGTTGAAGTGCGAATGACTATCTTAGAAGCGAAATAAGATGAATTGAATAGAAAACAGTAGTACTTTGCATTAATCTTTGAGGAACAGCATAGCTCCACACCTTAATCTATGGAGTGCAGAAACTCTACCGTTGAAAATACATAAGTGAAAGGTCCAGGCATGGCCAAATGGCCAGCCCCTCTGATCTAAGAACCAGGCGTCCAAAGATGATCAAAAGATTCAAAGGTTCAAAAGATGTCTAATACAATAGTAAAAGGTCCTATTTATAATAAACTAGCTACTAGGGTTTACAGAAGTAAGTAATTGATGCATAAATCCACTTCTGGGGCCCACTTGGTATGTGCTTGGGCTGAGCTTGAGTGTTACACGTGTAGAGGTCATTCTTGGAGTTGAACGCCAGTTTTAGTGCCAGTTTGGGCGTTGAACTCTACTTTGCAACTTGTTTCTGGCGCTGGACGCTAGAATTAGGCAGAGAGCTGGCGTTGAACGCCAGTTTGCGTCATCTAAACTTGGGCAAAGTATGGACTATTATACATTTCTGGAAAGCCCTGGATGTCTACTTTCCAACGCAATTAGAAGCGCGCTATTTCGAGTTCTGTAGCTCCAGAAAATCCACTTTGAGTGCAGGGAGGTCAGAATCCAACAGCATCAGCAGTCCTTCTTCAACCTCTGAATCTGATTTTTGCTCAAGTCCCTTAATTTCAGCCAGAAAATACCTGAAATCACAGAAAAACACACAAACTCATAGTAAAGTCCAGAAATGTGAATTTAACATAAAAACTAATGAAAACATCCCTAAAAGTAACTAGATCCTACTAAAAACATACTAAAAATAATGCCAAAAAGCGTATAAATTATCCGCTCATCAGTTCTCTATTCTCATTCTTGACTATGGTGACGTCGGACATCTTAGGAACCACTTCTACCGGGCTAACCCACTCACTATCCAAGATTGGATAGATAATGTCGGCTTCAAGTAGTTGGGTCACCTCTTTCTTCACAACTTCTAGAATTGTGGGGTTCAACTGTCTTTGAGGTTGACGGATAGGCATGTCTCCCTCCTCTAGAAAAATGCGATGCTCACAAACTTGAGGGCTTATACCAACTATGTCCGCCAAACTCCACCCAATAGCTTTCTTGTTCCTTCGCAATACATTAAGCAATCGCTCCTCTTGTTGGGAAGTAAGCTCCTTTGCAATGATCACCAGGAGCTTTTGATTGTCTTCAAGATAAGCATACTTAAGGTGAGGTGGAAGTGGCTTCAACTCTATATTTAGCTCATGGCTTGGCACTTTATTATCCGGTAGCACCGGAGGTGACAAGGTATCTTCGTCATATTCAGGAGGTTTCCCCACACTTGCACCTTGACCCATGTTCTTCTCATCAACTATATCATGATGGACTTCGGCCACAATATCATCAATCATATCACACCAAAAGATAGAATGGTCCTCCGATGGATGCTTCATAGCTTCATCAAGGTTGAAACTCACTGCTCTTCCATCAATTTCAAAGGAGTAGGTACCCGAAAAAGCATCCAATTTAAACCGAGAGGTTTTCAAGAACGGCCTCCCTAGAAAATTAGATGATGGTCTTCCAGAGTCATTAGGGGCATCTCAAGAATGTAGAAATCAATTGGAAAAGTCAACCCCTTAATGCTCACTAAGACATCTTCCGTAATGCCAACCACAGAGATTATGCTTTTATCTGCCAAAACAAAATGGGCCACCAACCTTTTCAACGGTGGAAGCTTCAATGCATCATAAACAAATAACGGCATAATACTAACACAAGCACCTAGGTCACACACAAAATTAACAAATTGTATACCACCTATAGTGCAAGTAACTAGACAAGGATTGTGATCACCACATTTCTCCGGTATAGCACCCATCAAAGTAGAAATTGAGCTACCCAAAGGAATAGTTTCTAAATCATGAATCTTCTTCTTATTCATGCATAAATCCTTTAGAAATTTAGCATACTTAGGAACTTGGCGAATAGCATCAAAAAGGGGAATATTTACCTCGACCTTTTTGGATATATCTACCATCTTGGGATCTAGCTCCACTTGCTTTTTAGTCTTCCTAGCTAGGTGTGTAAAAGGAATTGGAATAACCTCTTTCAAAAAAATTTCTTCCTTAGAAACTCCATCCTTCGGTTGAGCAACTTCTTCTTTAACCGCCTCTTGTACCTCACCCTCGTCTTCGACATCTTCTACCTCAACAACATCTTCATCTTGAATGGCTTCTCTTTGAGCTTGGCTCCTCAAAACTCCTCTCTTGTAATGTAGTGCCGGACCTCAAGGTGATGGCATTGATTCCATCTTTGGAGTTAGGTAAGGGTTGAGAGGGAAGTGCACTAGAGCTTGAAGGTTGAGTATTGGAGGTAGAGGATGGGTCCATACGGGATATAAGAGTTTGGAGAGTAGAGGTGAGATGGTGATGCTAGAGGCAACTGTGGCTTGAAGCTCTTTTTGCCCTTGAAGAACAGAGCGAAGGGTTTCATCTTGGTTGCAGGAAGAAGGAGGGTAGGTAATTTGGGAGACTTGTGGTTGGGTGAGTTGAGGTGCTTGAGCTTGCCTTTGGTGAGGTGGTTAGTACCTTTGACGTTGGTTTTATTGTTGGTAAGGAGGGTTTTGTTGATACCGATTTTGTTGGTAATTGTTGTTCCACCTTTGGTTTCCACCATTGTCTCTTCCTCCTTAGTTGTAGTTGTCTCTCCATCCTTGATTGGGGTTATCTTGCCAACCTTGGTTGTAGTTACCACCTTGATTATAGTTATCGCCTTGTTGATAATACCCTTGATTTGGATGGTTGTAATAGACATTGGTGGCCGCCAAGGTATTGTCTTCTTGGAGTTGTAGACATTCATCAGTATAGTGAGAATAACAGGCACAAATTTCACATACTCTTTAAGGAACTAACTGTTGACATTGTTGTTGTGGAGGAGGTGGAGGTTGTTATTGATTGAGTTGGAGTTGCTTGAGGATATTGGTCATCTCTCCCAAAGTCTTGGTGAGGGCAAACTCAATACTAGACGAAACTTCCACAATAGCCTTGGGATGATTATTCCTGTGCCTTGCATGTTGGGTAGACTCAGCTAAATCGGTGATAAGTTGCCACGTTCCCCGCCGATTTGTACTTTGTCAAAGAGCCATTACTCGAAGCATCCAGAAGGATCTTATCTTGAGGCTTCATGCCTTGGGAAAAGTAACTAATAAGTACCAACTCGTCAATCATGGGATGGGGGCACGAATCAAGGGGCTTCCTAAAACATTCTCAATACTCATAGAGAGTTTCTGATTCACCTTGAATGACGCAAGAGATTTCCTTCCTCAATCTATCCGTGACCTCCAGTGGAAATAACTTATCCAGAAATTCCCTTCTAAGCAAATCCCAATTAGTAACAACATTCTCGGGTTGAGTGTAGAACCACTCCTTTGTCCTTCCCTTAAGAGAAAATAGGAAGGCATATAACCAAATGGCAACTCATCCGCACCATACCACCTCGTAGTTGAACAAGCAGTTTGAAAGTCTCTAAGGTGCTTGATGGGATCTTGAGCGGGTAGACCATGGAACTTAGAAGTAGATTAATCAATGAAGTCTTTAGCTCAAAATCGGCATTCAAATTCGGATGACATGCTTGAAATAGTTGGAGAGTGAAATCCGGAGCTCCCGCCTCCTTGAGAGTGATTCTTCTAGGAGCGGCCATAGTATCGGTACCTAAATCAATGGAAGAGACGTCAATAGATTTAGTGGGAGAAGAGTTAGTTTCTTCCTCAAATGACGCTTCGGATTCAAACCTCGGGTAAGATTGGTGAATTGGGTTAAACCCCTTCACCACCCTCGAAAGCCCCCGGTGCCGAGCTCGCCTAATATGTGAAACGGTTCTTTTAATTTCAGGATCAAATGGGGCTAAGCTCGGATCTAGTAATAAACGTGTCATTCAATAAAAGAAACATAGAGCTCATGGCAACAAAATATATTAAGCAAAATAAATAATAGCTACTACTAATAACCAAAAAGCACACAAGTAAAAGATGCAATTATGCAAATATGAATATATTTACACCAACCAATAACATAGCACACATATGCAACTCCCCAGCAACGGCGCCAAAATTTGACAAGCGGATAAATGTCGGTCAAGATTACCAAAAAGGTTTTTCCCAAATCAAGTCGCGCAGTATACTCTCAACCGACAAGATTTTTGCTGCCAGAGTTAAAAAGTATGTCACAATTAAATTCAATAACCAGGAGTAGAATCTTGAGTCATTTCCCTAGGAATTGACACAAGATGCAATTTATTGGTTAGGAATTTCCTGGAGATTTTTGAATTTAAGAACAAGAAAAATAAATAACTAGAATTTAGAGCAATAGATAACTAGCAAGAGTTGTAAAATAATCAAATATAAAAAGTCTTGGTTAGGGGTGAGAATCAGAATTTTTATCCTTATTGTCTTTCCCAAGTGTGATGGTAAAAGCTCATTGCGCTCACTTAGTTATCCTCTAACGATTGAAGGAAAGTCAAGTGAAACAATTAACTTTTAGCTCACAAGTCCTAGTCACTTCGTAGAGAAGAACTAGAGTTGGTGAGTTTCAAGCTAATTGGCAATCTTCATTTACCAATCAACACTGGAATATAACAATTCAAGTGGCTCTAATTACTCAACCCCAAACCAAGCAAGGAAATCTACTCCATAATCATGGATGACATTTCCTCAAACACTTGGTGAATAAAGATAAAAG
The DNA here is from genome assembly GCF_059453495.1 of Arachis ipaensis. NCBI lineage: Eukaryota > Viridiplantae > Streptophyta > Magnoliopsida > Fabales > Fabaceae > Arachis > Arachis ipaensis. The sequence continues at coordinate 27,373,857 of NC_142436.1, forward strand.
ACATGATGATAACTAAGAAAATAACTCAATTCAAATTACCACTAACAAAAATCAACAATAACAAAACAAGCAATAACAATGGATGTGGAAATAACTCAATGCATTAACAAAATTCAATAGTAACAAGATCCAAACATGAATTCAAGTAACCAAATAGAAAAAAGTACTAAAGCAATTAGAGAAGAAACTATAAGGAAAATGATTAGAAATGAAGGTAACCACAGCTTCTCTCCAGATCCAAATTGAAAAGTAAACTATGAAAACCAAAAACCCTAGAGAGAAGTAGGAGTTTCTCTTACTAGAATTCAAAACTAAAAAAACTAAGCTAAAGTGTAAAAGTGTCTGTCCCAGCTCCATTCCCAGCGTATTGTCCTCATTTTTCGGCCTGAAACTAGGTCAGAATCAGCCCAAAAATTGCCCCCAGTGAATTCCCTTAATTGCAGCACGTGACGCTCGTCACGTGTACGCGTTAGACAAGCGTACGCATCGGTGAGCTCTGCACTGGCCACGCGTACGCATTAGTCACCCGTACGCGTCAGTGGACGACGCTCTTAGTCACGCGTACCCGTCGCCTGGAAGATGGCTTGTCACGCGTACGCTTCAGCCATGCACGCGCATCGATCCCAACTTCTCAAATCTTCAATTTATTGTGTTCCTTCCACTTTAACATGCTTCTTTTCCATCCTTTAAGCCATTCCTGCCCTATAAACTTTGAAATCACTTAACACACGAATCACGGCATCAAATGATAATAAGAGAGGATTAAATATTAGTGTTTTTAAGGCTTAGGAAACATGTTTTCAATCATAGAATAAAAATGAGAAGGAATCTTCAAAACATGCAATTTACATGAATAAATGTGAGGATAATTGACAAAATCTACTCGATTCGATACAAATTAAGTCATAAAATAGTGGTTCATCATCCCTTTTTAAATATTTTTATGCAGTTTATACTTTTCTCAAATTTAAACCCTAACCTAAGGTAAATTCAATTTATCAGATACAGTGCAAGTTTTTTCAATTCCTTGATCGTTGGTTTCTTCTCCCTCCTTCTCAGTGTTACCACTGAAAAATTAATAAAGTATGCTAATTGTTTGATTTTAAATATTGTTGATAATGTGTAATTTTCTCACTTAGTATGATTCTTAAACTCTATAATATCTATGAATTTTTTTTTAGTACTGGTTATGCACTAATTTTGTTAATTTTTATTCATGATTTAACAACTGTTTTTTAGTGTAATTGTGTTGTTCATTACTTTTATAAAAATCACATTGTAATGCGACCAAAGAAATCAAATCATATATATACAAATTCACTATTTATATTTTTTAGTTATATTTTTCGTCTAGTTTTTTTCTGGCCAAATGCAGTTTCAGTGCCTAATTTCACAATATGTGTTAATTTAGAGACTTTGGTGATGAAATAAAATGATTCAATTGAAAATAAATATTAAAATTATAAAAAAAGTACCAAAAGAGTACAAAGAGAATACATGTTTATCTTTAACAGAATAAGGTCTAACTAATTCTAAAGAGTAGAATTTATTAAGTATGATTAATTGGAATAATAATTAATTTAATTACTCACTATTAATTAAATTCATGTGTCTAATTTGGAAATAATATATTTATGTGTATTTTGTATATGTCCTTTGCTTTTAATCCATTACCATTGGTTTTGCAGATCAACCCATTTCTTCCCTTCTCAAACAAGCATTTTAGCTATTTTTTAGGTAAGCCGCATATTATGATTATTTAAAATACGTCTCATAAAAAGATAATTTTTTGCAACCCTAATGATCTCTCTCTAATCAAGAAAATTGACAGTTTGTTTACTGAATTATTTATTTGAAACTAAGAAAGAATTTAGTTCAAGGATAAAGTAAAAATGGTAGGTGCTATCGGCGGTGATGAAGTTGTTAATTTTTTTTTACTGTTGACTACTTTTTGTATTTAAAAGACTACTTTTTTGACCATTCACTAACTCTTTTTCCTAATATTCCTTGTCTAGGAACTAGATCTGCATGCATCAATGCTGCAACTTTGGCTCTTGCCGATGCTGGGATCCCCATGGATGATCTTGTAACTTCATATAGTGTTGGATACTTATAGCACCCCTTTGCTTGGTATGCATCTATTTTACTTTAATTTTTTAATTGGCTAAATTCAAGTTTGTGTTTTCTTTTAAACTGTTCAACTTTTGATTTAGTTTTGTGGCTTTGTAATTATTGAGACTTGTATGAATATAGACAGATTTAAATTATGTAGAAGACAGTGCTAGAGGTCCTGATGTTATTGTTGAAATTCTGCTAAAATTGGATAAAGTTACACTTCTTTAGGTTAATTTTTATGGCATTATTTTATTTTTTATATTTCTTTTAGTCAATAATGTAAGTTAATTTCAGACTTTTCTTTTTTGTTATCTCAATATGAATTATTTCTTTTGTTGTTGGCTATAGATAGATTCTAAACTATCAATTGACATTTTGAAAAATGTTATGAAACTGACATCTAAAGGCTGCAAAGCAGTTACAAATTATATCCGAGAAGTAAGTGTTGTACCTTAATTTTTTTGATCATTCTCGAAAGAGTCAAATAATGACTTATTAATTTCTTAGCTTAATGTCTTGCTTAGCAGATTTTATTGGAGCATACAAAGCAACTGGAGTATCGATGAAGTGTATAATTCAGTGGCTGAAGTTATATGTCATTTTTGCTATTTACCTGAAAATATTTTTGCATGTGGATTGTCTGTATAACAAGAAATGTAGAGCTTGATAAATTCATTTTGTCTTGGTACTTTCAGGCTTTTAGGTTTCTGTATTATTTTAGTAAAGTTTGATATTTATTTTGTAATAGTTTTATTTGGTAATTTTTTTTAATATTAAACCCATTTAATCTAGGATATTTGCTTTTCAATACTAAGTATTAGTTAATTTCATATTTTTATACTATGGATAATACGTATAAAAATATGATTATTTTTTTTAATATTATATGATGTAATTTTATATTAAGGAGTATTTTTATTATGATATTTTTTTTAATTTAACTTTTATCGTTAGCCACGAAAAAAAGTGTGGCAAAAAGCCCGACCTGACCAATTTTATCACCAGTAAAGTGTGGCAGAAACAATTATTTTATTGTGCATTCTTTTATTTTGCCACGAAAAAGAGCGTGCCAAAATTGTGACTAACAAAATATTTTCACAGATATTAAAATTGTGGCCATCGGAGTAAAAAGCGTAACTAATTAAAAACGTATCCCCCTCTTTAACCACGAATATTTATTTGTTACAAAAGTATAATTGCCAGAATTTTTTAAAATTTAGCCACAAATTTTTCCCGTGACTAAGTCCCTATTTTTGGTAGTGGAATCCCTGAGCAAAAGAAGCTCTATTTATTTGACTAAACCATGCATAATATTTCTATAATCAAGTCAAATTATAACATTTGGTTAAACAAACTTTCAATCCAACAATGCAAGTTGCATCAAAGTATAACTGGAGTGAAGCGTAAAAGAGAAAACTATATTGTTATACGGTTTATAGTGTTTAGATTGGATTGTTATAATTCAATTTATGCTTTATATATATATATATGGTGAGTTCTACCCAACCCTTTTCTATTTCAACATGTAAATTACCTCTCGTGACATGGCATGTTTTAATTGGATGCTTAGTTTTAGTTTGAGTTAATTTAACTCAATAAGAATTAATATCTTAACTAAAGTAGGGTAATTTTGTAATTAAATATTTTTACAAGAGAGATAAACATATAATTTCTATAAACATGAATAAGTAAAATTATATTATTATCATTGTGCAGAAATTCAATTCACCCCGATCCCATTTCTCTCTGAAATTGAAAGAAAAAATCAACTCAACTCTCTACAATGGAAAGTTGTTTCCAATTCCAATGAAGATAATTTTGCTGGAGAAAAAACGGAAAAAACTGTGAGCATCTGGGAACTTGTAGAGCACCCAGACTACTCCTTTTGTTTTGGTGATATTGTGTTTGCGGCTCAAATGATAGTAGCTATCTCACGGCTTGCTCAGACTCAAAATCAATCATCCCCATTCAGAGTTCAGAGCTTGGGCTTCAATGGCGACGAAGAAGCAGAACGATGATAAAAACCAAGAAGGCGGGCTTTACTCACTAGTGCCCCCCAGTCCCCAACCTTCGTTCTCACCGTCGAAGAAGCCGTACGCTCGCCGTCGTTCTCACCCTCAAGCAGCCGACTCGCTTTCGCCCTTCCCTCAACTCCCCTTTTCTAGCAAAACAGTTATGGAACTGCCCTCCTGAGGTTTTTTTTTATAACTTATTTTTCATGAATTTGATTTGCCTGAATTATGATACAGTTCTGAATTTATTTGTTATTGATTTGATATTGTTTGGAAATTTTGTTATTGATTTGATATTGTTCTGAAAATTTTCATGATTTTTTGTTTCTTCAATCTGATATAGTTCTAAAATCTGAGATAGTGAGCGTGGTCAGAGAAATTCTGACCTATACCGAGAGCAAATCTCTCTCATGTTCTAAGCCAATCTGTTAACCATAACTCACAGAGCCGTCAGCCAATGCTAACCTTGTATTAGTTAGATAGTTTCAAGGGTTGGTTTCATGTTAAACTGATTCATGAAATACTTACTTAATTTCTTGTGTAAGATAATGGCAAGTCAGTGACTGACTTGAAGATGGTTCAGCTATGCCGAGTTAGAACTTGCCACTGGTGGATTCTCTGAGGCCAACTTCCTGGCTGAGGGGGGATTTGGATCCGTTCACAGAGGGGTTCTACCAGATGGACAAGTCATTGCTGTCAAGCAACATAAATTGGCTAGTTCTCAGGGTGACCTTGAGTTTTGCTCAGAGGTAGAAGTCCTGAGTTGTGCTCAGCACCGAAATGTTGTTATGCTGATTGGATTCTGTATAGAGGATAAGAGAAGGATACTAGTTTACGAGTACATATGCAATGGATCATTGGATTCACATTTATATGGTGATTTCTCTTGCTCTCTTGCATCCGAACTTCTGTTCTTACAGAATTTTTTTCAATTGCACTAGACTATAATATCATACTTATGTTTGCTACTTTGATTTTTATTAATCTGATGCCAACTAAAAGCAGGTGGTGAAGTAGGATTAATGTGACGATGTTTTTTTATTTTGAATACAGTGATTGAAACAAGACATATATTTTCCTGATATGATAAATTAGTCTAATATTTCAAACTATTTCAGGGAGACAGCGAGAACCATTAGAATGGGCTGCACGTCAAAAAATTGCCATTGGAGCTGCTTGTGGGTTACGATATCTTCATGAAGAGTGTAAAGTGGGATGCATTATCCACCGTGACATGCGGCCTAACAACGTTCTCATAACTCATGATTTTGAACCACTGGTATGGTAGTGCTTGCCTATTGTACAATGCATTCTTGTAGGTTTGTAGTTTACACTATAAAAGGCACCTTTACCTCACTTTTGAATATCCACCCATCTACATTTTTAAATTTACTTACCATTGGATGTAAAAGACAGAATTTTCTGAGTCTTGTATAGATTACATTCTAAACTCTGGTGTATGCTGAATTTGAGTTGGATTACATACATGCCTAATTTTTCTAACAGCATTATATTGTGATTTCAAGGTTGGTGATTTTGGATTGGCGAGGTGGCAACCTGATGGAGACACGGGTGTGGAAACCCGAGTAATTGTAACATTCGGGTATGTATTTGTGTTTGTCCTGAATGGTTTTCATAATCAAAACTTGTCTGAGAAATATGAACTCACAATTAAGATATGTCGTTATTGTGTAGGTATTTGGCTTCTGAATATGCTCAAAGCGGCCAAATAACTGAGAAAGCTGATGTTTATTCATTTGGGGTGGTATTGGTGGAGCTTGTTACAGGGAGAAAAGCTGTGGCTCTCATGCGGCCTAAGGGACAGCAGTGTCTTACTGAGTGGGTAAGTTATATTTGCAATTTTTACTCGAACCATTCTGTGAAAAATTTCACCCTTTATTTTATCCCCAACCAAACATTGCCTAAGAGTTAAAGTATGGCTATGTCTACAATTAACAATCAGAAATCCTATATTAATCCCCTTTTATGTTTCTGGTTATTCATGCCCAGTCTTGTCGAAATTTGAGTAAATGTCTTGATATTTAACAGGCACGACCTCTGTTGGATGAATATGCCATTGAGGAACTGATTGATCCAAGGCTGGGGAACCAATACTTAGAAAATGAGGTATATTGCATGTTGCATGCTGCATCATTATGCATACGGCGAGATCCTCATTCTAGACCACGCATGTCACAGGTAAACAAGTTCTTGAACTTATTTTTTGTTGGAAAAAATTGCTTTGAAGAATTCTCAATAACATATTTATTATAATTTGATCAAACTCTGTTTTAAGTTAAAATCAATAGGAAAAGCTAATGCTGCATGTTTAGATCATGTTTTTGAATTTGACCATGTTCCCTGCCTAACTGTTTTTAAAATTATTTCTGCTTGTTTATTCAAGGTTCTTCGTATACTGGACTGCGACATGGTCATGGACACAAGTTACATTTCAACTCCAAGTTATGATGTGGGAAACCGGAGTGGCCGACTCTGGTCGGAGCCGCTGCAGAGGCAGCACCATTACAGGGATCCTCTGTTAGAGGAGTCACTTGAATCATTCAGTGAGAAGCTATCTCTTGACAAATAGAGGCCTGCATATTGGGATAGGGACAACAAAGCAAGAAGGACTTCATGTGAAGATGACATTTAGAAAGGGGTTGATACTTGATCAAAATTGAGAATTGCTTTTTTCTTGTTATGCTAAATATGTTTATTTTCCCTCCTATTTTGTAATTTTGCATCTTTCTATCTATCTTTCTGCAGTGATCTAATTTTGCATGTGTATAATAGCAGGGTGAAAGTAGGATAGGTAAAAAAATATAGAAGTTTTTGAAATTCTTCAGGGAAAATCATGTACACACTATTGTGCCTAAAAGGGCCTCTTTGACTTGAGAGAGTTTATGGGGTCTTGAAATGAAATGAAATGGAGTAGCTTCTTCTAAGTTCAAAGATTGTTGGTTTAATTATCCCTTTTCACTTTCCATGTGCGTGTCCATGCACATGCATGCGTTGAGAAGCAAACAAACATGGTTTGATGGTTGTCATATGAAGTTCTGAACCAACTTGGACAGCGACACATACAAATCAGAGTTAGCCTTTTGCATCTATGAAGGGTACTAAAATCACAGGGTAATTAATAATGACACTTCACCTTTTTGAGTTTGAATGATATCAGAAACATTTTATTTATGAAAATGTACACTAAACTCTAATATATGCAAGTCTCATAACTCATGACACAATATCTTCATATTTTATAAAATATATCACTAATCTCAATATCTCATAATTAAAAAAGAGGTAAGTATAGACATGACAAAACAAAAGCAAAAAATGCTGAATATATAGTAGCAGTTAATGAGACTGATAGAGTTTATCCATTTTAAAAATCTTAAAATTTTGAAGCAATTGATAAAACCAAAAAATCTTGGTTGGCTGATGTTGACAATGTCCTATGCTTTTTTGAATTCTTGACTTCTAGGAATCATGTGAAGCAAAATTCATTGGTTGGCTGATGATGACAATCCTGAGAGGGTTCAGACAACATAAATTCATTGGTTGGCTTGCTTCCCTTTCTTCTAATGCTTCCTCATTTTAGACCTTGCGTATCTACAAGAAAATATTTAGGGACATAAGACATCAATCCTAGCTAGAGTATCTAAAATTAATAGAAACCATTAGGTTAGAAGTTACTCTATGTGCATGCCACCACGATCTGACGACGACAGCATGCTGCTCTGAAGCTGCTCCATAACCTTAGTAGCTTGTTCAACTTCCTGTAAAAGAATAAAGGTTAGTAAATTGATAAGGGGTAAGCAAGAAAAATTTACTACACTGACCAACAGGGGATTGAACAAGAACTATGACTCACATCAAAATCAGCAAATGTAACCGGCATTCCTCCTCTAGAATGGATTTTGACCATGTTGAATCCAGGATACCTGGAAAATGGATTTAAGACATTAAAGCTCGATAGTAAAAACTCAAAATCAAGTGAAAGATGAACATTGCAAGATCAAGATATAACAAGAACCAGTAGGTCCAGCACTGCTCCAATATGAACAACTTTACTATAGACACAACAACTCACACTGAGAAAGTTTGTCTCAGTTCATCTTCAGTGCAGTTTGGACCAAGATTTGCAATGAAGAGAGTAGAGCATGGTCCTCCATCAGGACCTCTTTCATGCTGCTCCTACAGAAAAAATATTGCAATAAAAAGATGAAAAATTGCAACCTCACTATTGAACGCGAAATGTGTTGATGCTTAATTGATAGCGGTTTTTGTTCTCAACAATAAACCTCGAAACTGGAACGGACCGGTCGATCGGATCGGTTTAACCGCAAACTAATAACACTAACAGACCGAGCAGGCATATAAAACTGGTAATTAAAAAACTGGCAAAAAATCGTTGAACCGCACAAAAGCCGACCGGTCGGATCGAACCAGAACCAGGCCGGTTTACACAAAAAAAGGGAAGCTCATTCGTTTCTTTCTCCCTTTCTCCGTTTCTTTCTTTCAGTTAAAGAAATCACCCAAACCCAACCACAAAACCCTAGCACTGTAAGCCTACACCACTGCCACAATGAGTGTCATACTGCCGCCGTCCGTCGCACTCACAGTTCGCTATCCGTCATCTAGCGTCCCTCGTGCTCCAAATCTTCAACCCCTGTTTGCTGTCACCAATCGCGGTTGCTTCCTTGACCTCGGCGTCCGTCGTCTTTGTCTGCTCAGCCCCACTTCCGTCGCCGTTTGTTTGCCGTTCACGTTCGCGTTTTTGATCGCATTCTTCGCCGTACGCGTTCGCTCGGCGTTCACCGTTCGCGTTCAATCACCGTTCACCGTTTGAGTTCGCGTGCGTCTGGAAGCCACAATGCTCTAATTCAAACTCTGCGACCAACCCGCGCGCTCCACATAGCCTTCAAACTGCTCTCTTTTGTCCCCGCCGTGAGTTCCCTAAACCCGCCACCAGACAATACACTCGCACAACACCAATACTCTTCTTCAAACTCTGCAACCTATGATTTATATTACAATAAGTACTTATTTTATTTGGTATTGGTTTGGATGTTTTGGTAGACTAAATTAAAGTTACAAAAGTTATGTTCTCTTCTCTATCACGATGAAATCAAGCTTTGAATTCTCTTATTTCGTTTTAATTTTACCACACTCAACATGTTTGATGAATTGCTTTAACCATATTTCTGGTTGGTTTTATACTTTCTAGCTTTTAGAAACTTATTAAGTTGATTGCATGTGAAATTAGAATAATTGGATCATAGTAATTAGGAAATTTTAGCTGTACAAATAGCATCTTTGCAGAAAACATGTTAGCATGATGATTGCACTTGCATTAGTGTTCTTCTGGTAAATGTTTAAACTGTTATTGTGAACTTCTTAATTTGCTAATTGTTCTTGTGTTCTTGTGTTATCTTTTTTTTTTTGTTGTGATTTTCTGTTATTGAATTTCTTAAGTTGATTTGCTAAATTGTTGGGCTGCTGTTATCCTAATTTGTCAAATTGTTTGGTTGATGCGACTTCATTTGTTGGATTTTCTATTTAGGTCTTGTTCTTGTTTATTTGCTAACTTGTTGCTGTATATTTATTGTTTATTTGCTGGATATTGGTGATCATTGTATTTGAGATTGTTTTCTATGAAAGTTAGATGTGGTGTTGAAGTCCATGATTAGTGCATCCCTTTGATTTAAATTCTAATTTTGTTAGGACTTAATGGGTTGCATTGGTTAAACACTAATAAATATTTTATGTATGCGTTTTGATTTTTTAAGGAAATATGATATGACTATGATAAGGGTTTTATGGGCAATTAGGAGGTACATTGTTAGTGAGTGAGAACTATGGTAATATGTATGCGAAATGATAATTGAGCTCATCAAGCATTCATTCATTTTTAAATTCAATGACATGAAACCCAGTACATAGTCTGAGTTCCTTGAAGACCTCTATAAACTGGTTTTTTCATCTGATTTTATGTGCATTTCATCCATGCACTAGTTTTGGTTGTTTATTCTGATTAAAAAGGCATTAAACAGCTGGCTGTGCATGGTTAATTTGCATATGTTTCTCCCTGTGTTCCCGCATGTTGCTGAATTGGTAATCAATAAGTTCGCCTTTTTGCTGTAAATCGGTACTTTACTAGGATTTGTTAAATTTGTTGCTGTAACTTGCACTTGTTGCTGAATTTATTGCGTCTCAGTCACAGAATCAGAACAGAATGCTCAGTCAGTGCTTGAATACTTGGCTTTGCTCACTGATTGTATTTGATGATAAATTTTAAGTTGATAACTTTTAAAATTTACATTTGCACTGCCCATGTTACTGATTCACTATTCTTTCAGTTCTTTTTGTTGTTGTTAATCATCATGATGAGGTTTGTTAAAATTTGAACTGCCTATATTACTGAGTGTTCCTTCAGTGCTTTTGCTTGTTGTTACTCATTGTGGTGAACTTTGTTAAAATTTGCACTGCCTATGTTACTGATTCACGGCTTCATGCCTCTCGTAATTATCAATGGCATGAACTCCGAACCAAAGCCCCAACTCTTTGTAAAAAATTGTAATGAAAGCTTATTGGGACTTTTTCTTCTACTTAAGGTATGAATCAGAATGATGAGGCCAAGTTGTGAATACACTAGTGTCAACGGACCATAATATGTATTGAATTTGTGACATCAGAAGGGTGTAATAATAACAATAATGGAGTCATGTTACTTGAATATTGAGGTTTAACATTTAAACTCTCAGCTTTTCAGCCCTGTTTGATTCTTCATCTCAGTCAATTGAATCAAATCAACCATGCTTTCTTTTTATTTTTCTCTTAGTTGATTCTTAATTTTTCTAATGTATGTAGCTTTCTGAACCAGGTGGATCAGATTATGTAGTTTTCTTTATTTGGGATATTTTCGGAGATGCATTAGAAGAGCTATTTTATTATTATGTTTGGTATAATAATATTCACATGTTCTGTATGCTTGTGATTGTTTCGGTGTTGATGGTGGCCCTCTTATCCAACTGCTCTTGTTCTGTAGTATGCTTAATTTTATAAGTATTAAGGTTAGACAGATATTTTGTGTTGTATTTTGCTACAACTGAACCCTAAAGAGTTGGTAGAGGATTTGAAGAAACTTGTATTTGTATAGTATTCATTTATGTGTGTATTCTAGCCTGAGTTTTGCGCTGTTGATGCTTGTGGTTACTAATTCTGAAATTTTAAAGTTGTGCTTGATTTTTGGTTCTGAATATCTTATCTTCTGTGACTAGGAAATAGGAATAATTTGTTTTGGTTAATTACTTAATCTTGCTCATAATTTTTGTTAGCTGTATTTTGAATTTTGTTTGCTGTGACTTAGAATCATTTTGTTTGAAATAAAAAACCCCAAGCCTTAGAGGGTAGAGAAGGAAGAAGAGGAATTGGTTGAGAAATACATTGAATCAATCAAAATGAGATGATTCTGTTATGACATGAGGTGAAAGCCAAGTGAATTACAATGAGAAAGGAAATTACTATTATAAACTAACTAACAAAAGTTGTTAGCATGTACTCCTTCTTACTAACCTCTAGCTATAACTAAGCTAATTATAACTAATTTGTGCTGACCCATTACTAACTATAATTAAGAAAGTCCTTACTAAGATATATACATACCGTAACTCCTATCATTATCTCTAATTTTCTTTTTTTTTAAGCTATTTCTTTTTTCTTTGATCTTCATCATCTCTAAATTATGCTTTCTAGAAAACTGCTGTTGCTGTGCTGATTTGACCTTGATCACTAATGCTAAGTTTGTCTCTGAAGTGTAGAAAGTTTTATAAGTGTATAATCTTTGTGAAAATATCATCCACTTGCACAGTTTTTGAGATTTGGTATATTCCGATTTCTTTGTTATTTACATGATTTCTAAAAAAATACAAGTATGTCTTAAAATATTTAGACTTATAATGTAAAATAGGATTGACAGCTAATAATACTGCACTGAAGTTATCACAGTATATCATTGGAACTTCTATTAAAGAGATATTTAACTCATCATAGTTTTTAATCAGATCAATTTTTCTACTATATCTACTATACTCCTATAGTATCCTTTTATACTTGTCCTAGTCACAGTCGTTAACTTGTTAATGCCTAAGACACCAATTTTGAATCAATAAATACACATTATTCAATAATAGACTTTTTATCATTAAGATCCTTAACCTAAGTTGTTCATGATTTTTAGTTCTGCATGTCTTATTTTCTGTGACTGGGGAATAGGAATCATGTATTGTGGTTAACTACTTAACTTTGTAATTTGATCTTCGTTAGCTGGAATTTGAATTCTGTTTGCTGTGACTTGGAATCATTTTGTAGTATTTATATTGGTTTATTCTAGCCTGAGTTTTGTGCTGTTCATTGTTTGCTTGATGTCCTTTAATTTTGTTCTGAACTGAGTTATTGGAATTAAAGTATGTAATTGGCATAAGAGTAGATATAATTTTGATCAGACACACCTTCGATGTTGTTGTGTTATTTTTCCGAACTTTTCATGTTATAGTTGCTGATGTCGTGTTGTTGTTGGTGTTTTCTTTTGTTTTTTTATTTTATCTTCTTGCAATTAATTAGTGACAGAAAGAGTAAGCGTTGTGTACCAAATATTAAAAGATGATTACGTGGGATTATGGAAAGCATTTGTCAGCGAGTTGCTGTATAGAAAAACGAAAAGTTGGTAAGCAACGGTTGCTTTGTTGAATTGGGTCTCTGCACAAGTAGATGGAATTTGACTTCAAATCTGTGAAATTAATATAATCCACTTATAGTAATTATAATATTTTCTTGTTGTTATAGTTATCTTTTACTTGAGCTCACAACTATAACATGTTTTGGGTGGACGTTTCTGTTTCTGAAACGGGAAAATCCTTGGTTTTTCAGCTGCTGCCTCTGCATTTTATACTGACTTTAACCTGTTTTTTTTTCTTTTTTTTTTCTAATGTATGTGTTTTTTTCTGTGCAGGGGTTTACCTTCATGACCCCACCGCATTTCTTGCAGCTGTTGATCCTACTCTTGTAACCTGGTTGGAGGGTAGTGTTAGATATCAAACCAGTGGCATTACACGAGGTCTTACAATACTGTACAACAAACAGAAAAGGTGCTGTTATGCTGGTTTGAAATTTATCTTCAACTATTTGCATTTTGATAAAAGAGATGTCTTGGAGCAATGGTTGAGTTATCTTTGTATGACCTTAAGGTCACGAGATTAAGTCGTGTAATTGGTCATGGATGCATTTATTATGTTAGACTGTATAAATTACATCCTCTAGGAATGGTGCTTTTGCACGTGGTTTTTTTTTTTCCTTTAATTTTTGCAGTTTAATCCAGTATATATGAATTCATTACTTGATATAGAGTAAACTTTTCCAGAATTGCAAAGGGTAAGATTCGGTAAGAGTTTGAAATGTATTAGACATAAGAATGCCACACTCTTCTTGTTACTAGCTGATGTTATGTATACCTAATAATCATCTTGCATGTTAGAGGATGAGATCCTGAAAACTGTAACTATATGAACTCTTTTCTGAATCTTGGGCACCGATATTATAGTACACATTTTCAACTAGACAGCATACTATATTCAGGTAGTGAGGATATTATATGGAGTACGGACTATGACATTATTTTGACTCTTTCATTCCTCTGATTTATTGTATTTAATGTAGTTTTACTTATGCTCTTACTGAGAAAAGAAATGATATTTAAAAATAAAAAAAGGTGAGGGGAACCTGGGACATGGATGCGTCTTAAATTGATACTCCGTTGTCTCTTATTTGAATTGTGTAGAACATAGATTTATTGAGGACTCCATCGAATTGTTTATACTAAGAAAGAACAAAGTATAGAACTGAAGTCTGATTTATATAGGCTTGGATGAAATAAATGCACATAATTTTTGGATATTTTAAATAACAGTTTATTATTGGTTAGTGATGTATTATGGGATAAATGTAGTTACTTGTATTAACTGAACTAAATGCTATACATGTTGAATCTGGATATGATTTAATGCTAATTATTATGGATGTTTAGTTTTAGTTTGAGTTAATATCTTAGCTAAAATAGGACAACTTCGTAATTAAATATTTTTATAAGAGGACTGGATATATAATTTCTGTAAGCATTAAAAAAGTTAAGTTATATTTTTTTATCATTTTGCAGAAACTCAATGCACCTCAGCCCCATTCCTCTCTGAAATTGAAAGAAAAAGGCAATCAAGCTCTACCCACCCATTTACCCAGCCCCGCTGCCCGCAGCACTGCAGCCACGCCAACCACCGTAGCCACCTCAATTTTGGTGAGAATGTCATTCTATTTCGTACAGACCATTACAAATGAAATTCTAAAGTGATGAAATCATTGATGCTCATTTTTAAAAAAAAATTAATCTAAATATATGTTGTTATGCTTAGATCTTTAAGATACAAAGAAGATAGTCAACCAAATGAGGGACATAAAAGTAAATACAATTGGATGGATTGTATTAAAAACTTTTAGTTCCTTAAAAGGTGTTGCTGTATTTTATGTGAATTAGTGATAATTTTTGTAGTCTACATATCTGTGAAATGTTAATTGTGTCGTGATGTGTTTGTTTTTTTTATAAATTGGAGGTGTATCTTCGTTTTTGGGAGATGGATCCGTCGGATAGCGATTTTTTCGGATCAGACTCCGATGTTGGGTTCCCTAGAGGAGACGATCTAGACTTTTTAGACGACGATTCAGAGGCTGATGAAGATAGACCTCAAGATAAGAGAACAGCAGAGCTGTCACGAGAAGATATCATGCAACTTCAGTTTACAGATGAGGAAGCTGTCTATCGATTCTACAAGACTTATGCAATGATACATGGTTTCGCTGTGAGGTTGGATGAAGTCAGACGCGATAGTGATGGTTCCGTAATTATGCGCCAAATTGTTTGCAATCGGGCGGGCTCAAGAAAGGAAGTGGTTAAAAAGGACGAAAGAATCAGGGACCACCGACCCCTAACTCGAAGTTGTTGCCCGGCTAGAATTCGTGCAAGACTAGATACAAAAATTCAGCAATGGAAGGTTGTTTCGTTCTACGAAGAGCACCCTCATGAATTAGTTGCTCCACTCGACGTTACCATGATGCCTGAGTATCGCACATTCAGTGTCTCGGATAAAGCTCAGGCGAAGAATTTGCACGACATAGGCATCAGGACCTGTCACATCTTGGGATACTTGGCTGCTCAAAAAGGTGGATATGCAAACTTGCCATTCAATCAAAAAGACATGTACAACCTCATTACTCAATATAGGAAGGAAAAGGTGAAGGGTGGTGATGCAAATGCTGCAATAAGCTATCTGAGAGGTAAAGCTGGGAACGATTCTTATTTCTTTGGCAAGTACACATTAAGTAATGAGAATCGATTAGAAAATTTGTTCTGGGCTGATGGGACTAGCCGCATTGATTATGAGTGCTTTGGGGATGTATTGACATTTGATTCGACTTACAATAGGAATGTCTACAATAAACCACTTGTTATATTTTTTGGTAGCAATCATCATGGGCAGATCGTCATATTCGGTTGTGGTCTTCTTGTTAATGAGGATATTGGTTCATACAAGTGGCTCTTGGAAACTTTTTTGGAAGCAATGGGGAGTAAACACCCTACGGCAGTTGTCACCGACGGAGATCTTTCAATGAGAGAAGCAATTAAACAGGTCTTTCCTTCTGCAACACATCGACTATGTGCATGGCACTTACATAGGAATGCATGCGAGAAGGTTAAGAACAATGGATTTCTAATGGACTTCAAGCAATTGATTTATGCCAATGTGAGTGTTGAAGAGTTTGAGGTCAGGTGGGAAGACATGGTGGACAGGTATAACTTATCAAGCAACTCTTGGGTCGTCCAAACCTATGAGATGAGGAATCTATGGGCTCTTGCATATTTGAGGGACCAATTTTTTGGGCGAATCAGGACAACATCCCAGTGTGAAGGGATTAACTCTCTAATAAAAGCATATGTGAGAAAGAAAGATACCCTTCTTGAATTCATCAATAACATGGAGACCGTGGTTAGCCATTACAGGAACAATGAAAGAGTCGCAGAGTTCAATAGTAAATATACCGCTCCAGTACTTGTGACTTCTTTGCCGACACTTGAAGATTTTGCTGCAAAGACTTTCACTCGTAACATGTTTCGGGAGGTCAGGAAGAAAATTGAGGATGCTTGTGCAATGAATACAGAGTTGGTAATTCAGGATGGTGGAAAACTATACTTCAAGTGTAACATTTTTGGAGTGCCAGAGATTCATCATGTGGTTGAGTTTGACAGAGTTCGGGGGATTCTCCGTTGCAAGTGTCTGTGGTTCGAAAATAGAGGAATTCCCTGCATGCATATATTCGCCTGCCTAAAGCACCAACACGTTGAAGTTATTCCAGAAAGCTTAGTGTGCAAGCGTTGGACGAAGAATGCCAAGAGTGACTTCATGAAGTCAAACGTCGATGATCCAAGTGATTCTGATAAGGTACTAAAGTGTCGTTTGGGTGTGTTAGGTGCTGAGTGTTCTAGGTTGATGGATTTGGCCTGTAAGAATTCAAGTGATTTTGTCGAAGTAATGAATAGTGTTGTCGACACAATTACAAAACTCCAAAAGCGAGGTGAAAATCCACGTAACGCTAACTTAGACGATGACTGTGTTGGTGACCCATTGGTGGTGAAGAGTAAGGGAGCTCCCAAGAAAAACTCAAAATTCAAGCAACAGAGAAAGTGTTCAAACTGAAGTGTGACAGGGCACTACAACAAAAGTTGTCCTAATGCTCCTGGTAGAATCCCAAAGGAGCCAGTAGACGATTATACAGAAACGAATATCAGCAGCATCCTCCCTAAGGTATCTCATACTATAACTATGTCTAGACATTTGTTGTATGCTGATCCGTCATATTATGTTATGGATTTATAAACTATGTTACTCTCATGCATTTGTAATGGACTGTGGTGTTTGCTTTGGGATCAGCACAAAAGACATGACAGTGTGAAAAATCAGCATAAGATGGAAAAAGATAGGAACATTGGTGGTGGAACAGCACCAACCTCAGCAGCTAAGTCGGCTTTTATTGATCAAGTGAAAACATCAAGTCTTGGTCCCAATATCCCGGTTTGTGCGTCTACAAGTAACGAAGAGTCCGGGATGAGTTCCATACTAGCTGGGTCGTTTGTTGTGGCCCCTGAAACTGGAATGGCAGCTTGAAGATGATTCAGATTTTTGGATGATTGGTTATTTCGTTCCATTTACTAATTACCTTTTATTGATGATTGTATAGTTTGCATTCATTGATTGAATTGACATTTATTGAACTAGGAAGATTATGTCATTTTGCTTATTTACTATTAAATTTGTAGAAATTACTTTTCGACTTATTCTATCAATAAACGAATTTGAGCTTAATGCTAGTTCATTTGAAGTGTCCCCATGTACTGTAGTAAGTAATTACGTATACGAATGTTAACCACCAAATTATAACTACGAACGCTAACTCGTGTCTTCTATTTACTACCGTGTCTTTTCCCCTTGCCTTTGCTGCGTTTTTTATTTCTATAATTCTATTTCTCTTTAAAAAAGATATTCATGTTCAGAATGACTATGTTAGTTTTAAAAAAAAGTTGAATGCAGGCCAAGGTAGCTACTGAGGAGTTAATCATTGTTTGAGATAATTTGTGGGAGAGATGCAAGATTCTGTTTACCCCAACTGCAGTTAAGGGATATCCATTCTACCTATATTGACAACTCACATTTGATATTATCTTAAAAGGTGGATACCTTCTTCTCAGCAATACAGGGCTTCTTGGTATTGTTTGCTTATGCCACTCTTGCCACATGTCAGTTCTTAAGTTTTGTGAGGTAGGTAAATACTTTCACCGCATTTGCTACACTATTTTGTTGAAAATTAGCTTTGCCAATTGGCCTCCTTGAAGAGTTAACTTAGTTTCCTATCACGCAAATTTTATACTTAATTTGTTCATTTGATCCAATTTTGCAGCATGCAGGGTTATATGGCATCAACCCAGTGGATGCTATTCAAATGGAGAATGGTGAGACCATTGCACAATGGACGAATTTATACCTATTAAAGTTTGGGGTAAGGTGATGTTACACAATTTAATGGTTGATGAGGCATTATGCAGAGTTTTTATATGGCCTGCTCTATCTTTTGCTTATTAATGTTGGATAAGTTTTCGGTTCTCAGTAAAACAGTCCTTTCTTTGCTGGTTTTGATTTTTCTGTTTTGAATACTTTGCACATATTAATGACTGAAAATGAGTAAACAATACTTGTACGTATTTATTTCCCACTTTTTTTGTTGTTCCCCCTTCCTTCCTTTCTTGAATTTCGTTTTACTATGATGCAAAAGAACTAATTGTATATCCCTTATTTACAACAGTCGCTTCAGTAGCCTTCTGATTTGATGCATCTTTTTTACAACTATTTACTTTCACTTTGTATATCTCTCTTGGCTCTTTCATTTTGCTTTATTTTTTTTTTACAAAAGTGAATGCTGTATGTTTTGTTCCATAAAATTTAATTCACTAGCTTGAAGTATATATCTTTTTTAGTATTGATTCTGAACTTAAAATCATGTATAATAAACTTGGTGAGCATTAACATCTATCTTACTTTTGCCTTCCTCTGATGGTATGGTAAACTGTGGTCTTGGCCATGCTTTTGAGAACCATTCTATATTGTTATGTTTGGCTAGAAGACAGTTGAGCTGATCGACTGCTTGGTTTTTTTTATGGCTTGCAAAACCTGACTACTGAATAAAGAAAAAGTGATTTTGTATGAGTTCTATTTTTTATATAAATGAAATAGCTAAAAGCTGACTTCTCCCTAGAGATACTCTTTATCGGCTTCTAAAGATGAAGAATCTGAATTTTTTTATTTTTTTGTTTTCTGTTTTTGCGGGATATTCTGACAATTCATATTAAAACTATTTGTCCCTGCACCGCAGTTTTTGATAAGCATAAAAACCAGAGGCTTCGATTTATGGAATGACAAATTCAAATTTGAAGGGTTGTAACTCGAAACCTCCGATTTGAGGTTTTTCTTTTTTCTTTATTTATAAGGCTGGAAAATTGCCGGGTTAGTGTTGAGGTTTTAAAATATAAAATAATTAAGAAGTTCATATGGTCTGATTTGTTTCTAACCGTTTTTCAAATTTCACACCCCAACATAACACACAATGAGCCAATAACAACCTATAAGTATAACACCAACGTTTCCTCAATATGTAAATTTAAAAGTGGAGAAGGATAGTATATAAGTAGTAACAAAGGAATACAGGATGAAAATACATACTTTTTGCTATATGACAATCATATAATGTTACAAAATGGCAATTTGACAACCAAAATAATCAGCAAACCTCAGCTGATCAACACACTGAACAATCATTTTATTGGTTTTTTTCCTTTTTCCAACTGAAAAATTCAGGTCACCTCACTACCTTGTCAATAAATGAAATCATATACTGCTATTACAACCGAAAAGAATGACAACCTTACACCATAATACCCTAATAAAAGATTTAAAAAATATACATATAACAATGCCTTCTAGAATGACATCCCAACTTCATTCAAAATTGACATGGAAATGAAAACATAATCCAATCTCAGCAACCATCAATGAGCTATTCAAAGCAGCATGGAGGGGGAGAAAATAAAAAAAAATATGAAAAAAATTCCTGCAATCAAAGAGATACAATGTCATCATTGACATTATATAAATACAACTTAACTGAAAGGATTAGTAGAAAATAAAATATTGAATTATATGCACTATCATGCAATCCAACAACAGTAACAAAGTCTTATTCTACTAGGCGAGGTCAGTTACGTCATGGAATCTGACAATGACCAAAAATCAAATCGTCATGAAGAATTATGTCATTTCAGAAGCCAATCCTATTTTGCACATAACTATGAGATGCAATCCCTGGTTTCTGCTTTACTCTTTCTGTTTGTGATTGATATTCTCTAATTCCATGCTTGCACCATCTCGTCAATTTTGAACCCTGTGATTATTAAAATTTAATAATGTGTTCTTATTGCCCTGAAATAATTGAGACTCAAAATGGATGTGAGTCTTAAACACGATGGCTAATATTTTTTCCTTCACATACCTCCAAGTGTTGTTGTATTAGAACTGTGATTTTTTATCATGACACCAATGTCAGACGAAGAATCTTCAGCTAGTTCTAACTTTTCAACTGCAACCTCCAAGGATTCCTCCCATGTGGGTAGGCCTAGCTTATATTCCACAACAGAGCGCTCATACAACAACGTTCCCCATAAAAGATATACCTGTAACCTCATCTTTGAAGCCTGCTCTTCGGCTTCCTCCGAAGAAACATACCGGAAAAGATTATGCAAATCCATTTTCTCTAACTGTTCTTTATAGTTGTCGAATTTGGATAATCCATTCAAACGCTGCTTCTCAATCCCTTCCCACATCAACATGCCTTTCTCCATGCTATCCTCTGCCTTGTTATAGTACTGCAAAACCTCTTCAGAAGCATCAATGTCCAGGTCCTTATTGGTTGCCACCGAATAACACCAATGAAGCTTTGCTTGCTCAAACTGCTGATACCCAAGTGCAAGAAGTCGTTCATAGAAGTCGGGTTTGATTCTCACGGCCTCTTCATATCTCGTTTCTGCTCTTGTGTACTCAGTTTGAGCCCAGTCATATGCAGACTTGATACTCTCCAAAGACTCTCTTGATCCATCCTCTGCAGAGGATACACGCTTCCTCGCCCTAGACATGTGAACATTCCCCCAATTAAATAATGCCGAAGCTGCCATTTCTTGAAATTTATCAGCTGCAATTTCAAACAGTTCTTGAGCATCATCATCCAATGCAGTATCCTCCATTGCTTCGGAATATAGCTTCATTCCAACCTCGTGAATATATAGATATGCATCAGAGTCAAATCCAACAGGGTTCTTGAACAGCCTTGCAAACTGGACAAGCCAGTCCTCCACAGTAATCACCCGGTTTGCTACCGGTTCGGCTCTTTGCCTAGCTATATTCTGTATATCCTCACCTGATTTGCTAACATAAGTTGGCACCCCACGTCCCATGGTTTTATCATCATAAGATGGTTCCTGTGAAGGATCCACTTCACAGGAATATAAAGTCGAATTGATCCCAGCACATTACCGGAACTTTCAGCTAGCCTTAAATCAGCAACATTGGTTATTGTAACAAAATCACCTTCTCAATCCTTATACTTCACAAGAACACTCTTCAATTGTGGAAACCGATCCTTTATTGTATCCCTTATCATCGTCAAACTACAATTCACCGGCAGCTGCGCCCATCGTATATCCTCTCCAAATATGAACTTCACTGTCCTGGTAACCGCAGTTTCTCGCCGCTTAACAGGTCTTGCTTCCAAATTGTTTTCTCAGTTGTGTTCTTGACCACTTCCTTATCCTCATCCTTAACATGACTCTTCACATTCTCCTGCACATGATCCGTCTGCACCACCTCCTTGTGCACAACCTCCTTATCCTCTTCCATCTTCTCGTCACTTTTCTGGTGATGACCTTTCTTCTTCTTTAGATTCTCCTTCACCACTTTTTGCAACCGGGCAACTGGAGGCTCTGCGATTGTAGCCAAAGCAATCTCAGTCTCATCTATACTGATGTCTGAGTTGAATTATTTCCCTTCCATTGTAACGCCAATATCTTTCTCACATTAACATTACTCTTGATTGAAAATTGACAATAAGGATCGACATATAGGAACTACTTATTCCCTATAACTGAGCCTTATGTATTACGAAAATGATCACCTCTAAAACATTGAATACCACATTAGTATTTAATTGTTCCTTGACCACGGAATCATATGATATATTAACCTGATATATGAGGCGGCATGATATTCAGGATGAATAAAACAAATTCAGTATATGGCATTATACCTTATCAACACAAAAAAAATAATGATATAACATACGATCATAGGAGTAGAGAATCAGAAGACCTGCCTGCTGCAGAAGAATGACTCCACAACTCATAATAAGAAATCAGCCAAAATCTGATACTTCCATAGCAGACAACCTCTTGAATTGCCTGCCACAAGCATGATAATGTCAAATTGTGATACTAAATTGATGGACTACGACAAGTTTCAAAACTAAACACAAGAATTGGGATGAACAAGAAGATACTAATCAAAGTACAAGACCTAGTTGAAGAATCATTGTGAGATTCAGCACCTTTACCTAGGGTTACACGATCAGACACAAATTTGGATCGGTCAAGAATAATTTTAAGGAACATCTCTTAAAAATGTTCAGCCATCTTAATCTGCAAGAGGACGAGTCCAATCATACTCTTAAAATTCTTTTTTTTCTGCTTAACACAAAATAAAATCCAATTTACCTCATCATTGTCGAATTCTACAACTCCAAATGGAACAAATGTTGATATAACAGATCTACGATGAGCAACATGAAGATCAATTTCCAGTTTCTCAGCCTCTGCTGGAAGACATGGCATGATGAATATACCAAACTTTTCGTAAACCATATCCTCTGGAAAGGGGCAAAATTTTATGTAGCATGAGTTGAGATGAACAATTTTCTCTTATACTTTCCAAGACTTTCTAAAGGGAGAAGAAACTAACATCTAATGTAATTCTCCGCTTGACTTGTCATCTGAAAAAAAAAGGGGAAAAAGTGAAATACGACAGCAATTCAAGGAAGAGAATAAGAAACCCACTAACCTAAAGATCAGTCCGAGAAGAGAGCCACTATGAACAGCGATGACCCTCGGGGGAGCAGACGTCATTGCCAATTTGCAGGAAAGGCTGAAGATAGGGTCACAAAATTGGGTGAGTGCTTTATTTTTCACGGGTTTGGGGCTATCGGGGTTTTTGGTTTGGCGGGTATATGTGTGAGAGTATCTTTTGATTCTCGTAGATTTAATTTTTGGGGGGTTTCTACCACCCAAACTATTCAGAACAACAACTGCTATCAGTTAAATTACAAAGGGAGCAGAGTTTTCGGGTGAACATGCGGAGTTCTCTAACACCTTTGCTATATAATTTCTATAAAATTGTAATTATTGTGTAGTGTAGTGTACCTACCCATTAATTTTGAGGTTGCAACGTCTCTTCTTTTTTAGTTTACAATTTTAGTAAAATAAATGGAAACAACACAATACTATCGATAAAAACGGCAGAATTAGAAACAAATAATTAGAAACGGTTATAGTATAAAGTCTTACTAAAATAAAATACCCAACCCTGTCAATGTAAATAATTCAAAAAATCTTAAACTTCGAAAAATAAATAAGACTCGGATCATTAACATAAAAAATAGCTGCATTTCAGTTAATTTTGGTGACCAATTTCTTTGCGGCTTCGATGGTGTTTTCTTTGACCTTATTGTAATTACTCAGCACTAAGTCTAAGGCCAATCGCATGCGAGTAGATTCGTCCACTGGCTGCATGTTGTGAAATTAATAAATTAGTGAACATTCTATTCAATAAGGATACAATATCAGGAATTATAATGTTATACTCACTGGTATGATAAATGAATTTCTGGTATCAGCATATAACTGCCATCTAGCAACCCACATCCTAGAATCAAACCTGAGGCATACGAATTAAAGTATTTGTTTCATTTTTCCTAGAAACTTATTTGAATTTGCTTAAATTCATATAGTAACTTGGCTTACGAGTTATCTTGTTGTGGAAGATTCTGTGGATAATAGATCTGAAATTCACCGAGTTGATATGCAACTTCATCCAACTCTGACTTACCCGCTAATCTCTCATCGGCCAAATGTTCATGGATCATCCAGTCAATGAAATTTGCCTACATTGACAGCAATTATAACTATAAGTAATTGTTGCTGAAAATTAAATGAGTTACTGGCAACAAATTCAATTGAGAAGCATGAATAACTCACTAGTTGTCGAATCTGTCGATCCCTTATGGTTTTCCTTGGTCGTTGTTGCATCGGATCTATACATATCAACTTCATCTTCTTCACGTCAACACATAATAAGTACCAGTGTTTAAAGAGGTCCTTAATTGGTACATAAATCTAAAAATCACAAAAACCCAATATTATAAAAACATATAACGGCAAATGAAAGTAGATGGGTAGGTTTCAAAGTTAAAACAAATACATTAGCTACCTTTGATAAGCTGCTAACATCAGATAAGTATGCTGAATAGTTCATTACCACCTCTGATGGTGGGTAGAAAAAAGAAAGTGCTTGTTCCTATCAAGTTTTACAGTCAATGAAAATTGTGATTCACTTTGGTTGTTTTATTAAAGCATATAGTAGACCTTGAATTCATATGACTTACGGAGACCCTAGGCGGAAGAAACCATATCTTTGGACCTCCGGAACGGTTTTTTTCATCATGAGTCATTTTGCATGCAACCATTGTTAATATCTAGCAAGTTTAAAGGTAACAAATAAAGTTAGTCTCAGAGGTTTGAAAAATAAAAAATTTAACGAAAAAAATTTGGAATGTTACATTAGCATCTATCTATCGCATAGGCTTAAGTGCATCGAATGATCTTCTACAACCATCCACACCTTCGTATACAAGTATTTTCTCGCTGTTGTAAAAATAAATAGATAAATAAATAAATAATCTTACCACGTGAAATAAAATATTTAACAACTTTTATCTATATGTATATTAACAAGATACTTACTCGGGAGAGGCATTAGCATTATATAAGTATATAGCTACCATTGCTTCTTCTTCATTGACCAGCATATCTCTGGGGATTTCAAACGTCAACTGAAATAAAAATAATCATGAAATCATAGTCAAATTATTCATTATGAACATATTCTTAATAAAATAATTTCTACTTACTGGTATTGTCAATGAATGCAATCTTTCAACTTCACATTTGACGACATCCAACTCACACAGTTGTCCATCACGGTTAGTTGCCTGCATATTAAATGTATATATTACAAATATTTATTTTGATCATTTTCAGTTTCATTAAACACAATTTTGTACTGTTCATATGTTACTATATTCACCTACTATTAAGCATGAAATTCGCATTTGGCAAACTTTAGTAATCCTTAAAACAGAGATTACTAATTCTTGTTACTTACCCTACTGCCATTTGCTTCTTCACCTCCAGCAGTAGACATTACGGTGTTTGCAGGAGGAGTTAATGTTTGGGCCAAATTCTGAAACTCTTGGCGTATCGTTATTTGTACCTCTTGTTTCACTCTCAAAATCTTTGAATCAATGTATTCAATTAAACATTGATACATTGGTTCTGAGAGTAAATCTAAATGTTGATTGCTGACAAATAAATTGTCGAAGGAGGCTTTTGTGTTCTTCTTGGAAAGACTTTGGCTACACAAGTGCGAAATTAAATTATAGTTAAAAAAAAATTTTAGACTGTCATACAGGTCTCTTCTTGTGAGAAAATAACAAAAAGAAAAAAAATACCGTAACAAGAATCTAGTTAATATTAATTTACTTGACATAGGATTAAATTGTAAAAAATAAAACTAATAGTCAAATACTAAACAAATAATTTTAAGACAATTGACTTTTATAAAGCCGAAAATATATAGTTGTTAATTTTAAATATTTATTCATGGCTGATTAATGAATTTATGCATAAAAATTATTAAAACGGTTCAAATTTATTAAAAAAAGTGTAACCAGCAAATCCATCCTGTAAATCCCGGTTGATTGAAATGTTGCAGTTGATTAATATGAAAGTGTTTCTTCAATAATGACTAGTGGAATGAAACATCTTACGTTTTCAAAAGATTAAAGAGATAGTTTACAAGATTTTTTGCACAATGTATCACTCTTTTATTCGTCATTGATATATAAAAAAAAAACTAATTAATTATTTAGATTAACATAATATTACAAATATTATTACAGTTAAAAACTTAAGGTATTAATTAAGTAATTAATATTATACTTATATAAAGTGCTATTTTTTATCAAAACCAAATGTTATGATAAATTAATACACAGTATAGTCCGTTATAAATTTTTGTTCATAAAATAAAGTTTTTTGATAAAGGAGCCATAATAATTGTAATAAAATATATTATAGTTACAATATGATATGAATTAAAAATATTTTTAATGTACTCAAACATATAATTATTTATATAACATGGCTTAAAAGTGTAACATAGTTGCTGAGATTATCATAGTCTAATTTTAGATTGATCGAAAAAAAACTTAAAAGTGCTCTATAAAAAATTTATTGTTACTGAAATTTAAGAATAAAGAATAATTAGTGAATTATTTTATGGACGTCAAATAACTAATGTATAAAGTAAATTAAATTAGGAAGTCATAGCTGTGGTTAGAAAAGATTGAGTATAAAATCAATTTTAAGAAAATTTGTTTACTTAATATAAGTGATCAATATACATAGACTTTTTTATATAAACAAATATCACAACTATATTATTTCCAAAAAAAAGTATGAAGATAAATGGTTCCAAAAATTCACAAAAGCATAGGCGGCGCGTCTGCGAATTGAATTTACACTCTAGTTCAGATGTGGTAGCCATGAATTAGGATTGACATGAGCAATAGGCATTTTTGGCACGGCGCCCACGCAATAAATGGGGAGACCAGTTTGTGGCTGGCTCCAGTAGAAATGACACCTCCGATGGGGCATCCCCGAACTGGAGTGTAATTAAAAGTTAGAGGTTTCTTTTCACTTGAGCCAACCCTAACATCTATTATCATAGACTTTCACTACATATTTCCGCATTATTATTTTTAATACTGATTTAACAATGGGATGCTTTTTAATTGTAAATTATTCTAGTATTAAAAGTGTGATGATCTTATTTAGGAAGTAGAAATCGGATCGTCGGATTTGAGTTTAAAAATATTAAAAAAATTTGGAATATGCACTCCGAAATGTAGATCTGTGTACTCCAATTTAATTAAATTTTTTAAACACATATCGGAAACTATGACTTGTGTATCCCATTTTTTTTTATTTTTCAAACACAAATAAAAAAACAGTTTCAAAATCTAAATTCATGAAAACAAAATAAATATTTTCAATCAATCCTGCATTGCAATTATTTGAGTCTTCCCATGTTATTTCGCAGGCCTAAGTAGTTAAACTTTAGATTAATTTTTGTAAATAAATAAATAAGTTAACAGTATTTATCCATCACCCTCACTGGTGAATATTTATCCATCACCATCACTGGTGAATATTTATGGGGGTGAGCTCGTCCGGGAATTTCACAGTGCCCGGCCACCCTGACGACATAGGAAAACTCAAATCTCCTGTAGTGAAAGCGCAAATCACAATTATCATTATCTCAGCATATATGCTTTCATTCTCGGCCATGGATCAACATCCATCGCAGCCATCCGGCTCTCGGTTCAATCCAGAACCAGCCAATATTCATAATCATACACAGCCATTCCGGCTCACAACAAAACAGCACTTCCACATTCAAAATCATCAAATTCATAAAATCGGCATCTAAGCTATAAATCATTTTCTGAATTCATTTCACTTTGAAATCAAGTTTCAACTCTTTTCAGCCTTGGCTTTAGAAATCTCGTTTCTTAAATCATCTCAGGCTCATAAGCCAAATTTACTCAAAGTGAGTTCCCTTTTCAAAACAAAGCCGCTCTCGACATTCTCTTTCCAAAACTTCCAAAACCATGGAAAGCTAAAGATTTATTTCAAAGTATTCAAAATCACCCACCCAACAATGGGATTTTATATTCAAAACTTCTCGGCAGAGTCCTAAGTCTTTAGGGAAGGTCAACCTATATCATTTCCTTAAAATTCACTAAAACTATTAAAATCATGGATTCTCGGTTCAAGTAAATGAACTGAATTTATTATGAAACCGACCATACGAAATCATAAGTTCCAATCCGGTCCAAAAATCAACTCATTTAAAAAGGAACCGGTTCATTTGAATCAAACCACTTTCAGGTTTCTTTTTGGAACCTATTTTTCTAACTCTTCCAAAATACCTCCAACTTAATTACCCAATCAAAAGTCTAGATTCCTTTGAAATCACTAAAAGCTCCTTTTTATATTGAAATCAATATTAGTGCATCATTCTTTCCTTCAGTGGTTCAAACGGTGAAAAATAGTTCATTTCTAAATAAGCCGAACTCAACGCATAAAGTTCATTAAATAAATTAAGCTTGAAAACATAAATATTGTCTTAACAAATCAAGTAATACAATTTCTCAAATCCAACCCTTTTAAAATAACTTTTCAAGCAAGACTAGGGTTTTGTAGAAATTTCGACAGCACCTCCCCTAAAACTTGGACTTTTGCCACCCGGTTCGGGTCCCAACTAAACCGTTTCTCATTCCTTTTCAACAGCTCAAAACCAGAAATCAATTCAAAGCGAGCTAAATCCAACAGTCGCCTCAGTGGCATATTTCAAGATCAACTCAGTATCAACCGATTTAACTCATTTCCAAAGCTTTAAAGAAACGGCTCAATAACAAATCATTTGTCCAAACCAAGTCAATTAAAGTAAACTAGGCTGAATTCAAAAGTGCGTTCGACTTCTCACATTATCAAGATAATTAACTCAATTCAAATCAATCCTCAACGGATCAAACTCAGATTTCAAATCTTTAAAGAATCCACCTCAAAACATTATATTTTACAAGCCGCACAACAATTCAGCCAAACAAGCATCATTAACCATTCGAGACAATCAAATAACACACAAGGCAGATACAATCACCAAATATCAATTGTCTCATATCAGTATCCATATGTAATAATTCCAATACATAAAACATAGATTTTGGAAAGCGCCCCTACCTCAAAACGCAATTCCATAATCCAAATGTCTCATAGAGTCCTTTCTGCCTCACCCCGAACTGACGGCAACCAAAACCTCGACTCCCAGTCACGTTCGCAATGACCATAGCAACACTAATCGCAACATACAACAAACAGGACTCGACCCCACGTTATTAAAACTCGTAATCATTAACCATACACAACAAAATACTAACGCGAGGCTCTTCGAAATATACTTACTTACTGAGACTAAGAAAGGACGGCTGAACCGAAATAGCGGCGGTCTCCGAGCCAGCTCGGCAGCAGCCCGGCAGCCACCTCAAGCGGCTGCGGTGACAAATTCCGATCACGACATCTGAAACCAACACGCAGCGACTATAGTATTCCCGGAATTCAAAAAGGACAGAAACCACAATTAAAACCCTTACCGGCAACCTTTTTCGGCGACGGCAGCAGTAGCCAGAAGCTCCGGCAGTGGTCCCTAACGTCACAAAACCACTCCTGGCGGTCGAAATCACAGAGATGCAGCTCCCTTCTCCGGCAGCGACACTTGCGGCGGCCTGAACCCCTTTCTGATGGCGACAGCTCCGGCGGAGGCGGCACCGGCGACACAAACGGCGGCTGGACACGGTGGTTGGACTCCCAGCCCAGCCTAAAATCTCTCTCTTTCTTGCTCTGCTCCTGAACTTTCTCGTTCTGGCTCTGCCATACATGACAGCGGCTGACCCTGTGGCAAGGACGACGGTGGCACAGAGAGGACGACGGCGGCTTCCAGATATGGCGTCTTCTCCCCTCCGGCCATGGCTCGCATCTCCTCCCTCTCCGGATCGCGATTCACGGCGGTGATAGCAGCGCCGTTGGGAGAAACGACGGCAACAAAAGTGCCGCCCTCCACCCGCGCTCACACTCTCGGTTCGTGGGTCACCATGGACAGCGACGACGGTGTAGCCTCAGGGAACGGCGACGCTTCCCTTCCGCGGGCCCTTTCTCTCTCTCCGTCGCATCTCTCTTCAGCTGGCGTCGATGAAGACAACAACATGATGACGGGCTCAGCGGCGACGCTCCTTGCGGTCCGGCGACGAGGATGACGGCGCCTCTCTCTCTCCTCTCTTCTTTCTCCCTGTCGCACGCTATTCCCTCTCTCTTGATTTTGTTTCGTTTCTTCCATGGGAAAAGGGGAAACCGTGTTTGTGTGCCACAGCTGCTACTGGGTTTTTGGGAGAGGGTTTCAGTGGCGGCTGCTAGGGTTAGAGAGGTTAAGGTGTTAGGTGAAATTAGGGTTAGGGGTAAATTGGTAATTTTACTTAAAATTGGGAATAATATAGTAATTGAAACCCAAATTAAATCCAACACTAATTATATATAGAAAATACTATTTGCTCACCAATTTCACAAATTATTTTCAATAAAATGCCCAAATCTAAAAATTAGAAATAGTGTACTTAATTTCTTCATTTTCCAAAATAGCAGTAATAATATTTAAAATATTATTTATCTAATTCAAATCATGTAAAATCCTTATCATTTCATAACTATCATCCTTATACTTTAAATATAGAAAATAATCCAATAATTATAAAATTGGATAATAATCATAACTTATCTCAAATCCAAGAAATCAAAACTTGCCTTAATTATCTTTAATAAAATAATCCCTGAAATTAAGGCTATAAATAACTGTAGGATTTGAGACTTGATCATAATAAGACTTTTTAAAGATTCTGGGTCTTACATCCTACCCACCTTATAAAAATTTTCGCCCTCGAAAATTGATACAAAATGAAAGAAATTCCATAACAGTTCACCCTTGAACACATTTAAGGAATAAGCAAAAATATATCAAAATATAATCATATATACAATTTTCAAATACTTTGATTGTCATAAGCATAAGGAGGCAAAGGTAGGAGCATGGTCGCAAAGCAAACATTACAAGATAGGCTCAATGCAAAAGGTATCCTGAGTCAATCATGTGATAGTAAGGCAAGGCATCGAAGGCTATAAGATATAATGGGGTTAAAACGACGTACTCAACATTCGCACACTAATCTCATATCAACCTCAAAGCTTCAACTTCCCAACTCCATCAAGTACTTTACAATCCCCATACTCGATCACAAGCCTGACAACCGCAAACCCGCTCGCAAGGAATAAAACACATACAACTCTTAACGTTGTACACTTACCGCATCAACTTCCGCATACACATATCACGTCTTAAAGAACTAACGCATCGCGTTACTATGTCTACAAGTCGCACGTGATATCAAACAATTCTCGAGTCTACTCAGAAGGATACAAGATTTAGAAAGGAGAGTCAAATGTCAAGGATAGCGATAATAGATTTGAGAGAATATATCCAATCCTAGATAACCAAGGATACTCAAGCAATGAAGTTTGCTAGAAATAAATCAATTGACAACTTCAAAGATAACCCTTGGATCAAATAAGTTCAATAGGATCAACAAGAAGAAAACCAGCGCATCAGTTTGAAACAAACTCAAACGAGTCGATGAAGTATGAGGTTTACAGAAGAGAACATTTCAAACCCAAGACAAAACTCACAGAACTCAAGAGCATGATTACAAATACTTTCGAATACATCGTGCATAAAGGAACCGATACTTGCGGAAAAACCACTTCACAAATTAGAAGAAAAGTTAAGTAACAAACATTCTCCAAGAGAATAACAAAAGCAATAACGTGGCTTTGCTGTAATACAATTTTATGTTGAAACAGATCATGTAGAATTTTAAAAACAAGGTGCACACAAGTTTGGCTAAAAGCTAAAATATTTCCTCAAATATTTTAGAAGGATAGTTGGGTGCACAACCTAACCAAAAGCAGTTCATAAAAACTCGGAAATAATCAAATACTTGTTCAAAATTCTCAAAATTCGTATTCAAACAGGCGTGTATAACATTTATAGCAAGGACGAAAGAGGAAGTTAAACTCTCTTTAGAAAAGAAATTCCAAGGTAGAAATTTGCTTACAATTTAGTAGAGAAAATAAGTGGTGCGTTACAAACGAACCGATTTCCACTAAACAAGGAAGCTTTTCAAAACTTCATTTAAAACAGCGTATGCCAACTTTAAATTAACTTCGTCAAAATTGAACAATGGTTTCAATCTCAATCAAACAACAAAAATAAATTTCGTTTAGTATTCTTCCAAAGGGAATTCAAAACTTCTTTAAAAAGTTCAAAACAAGACTCCAAAAGTGTTCTTAAAATCACCATCTCAGAAGAACATTCAAGAAGTTTAAGATGTACTAAAAAAGAGTCAAGCCATACTAGAAAAGATCTTAAATCAAAGTAGTTTAAACAAGATCCACTAGGCATGCGACATCAAACAAGCTTTCAATTGATCTAAAAGAAAAAGTCATAGGAAAAGACAACTCAATCATTTGTGATTTCTAAATGATAAATCTTTGACTAAAAACTCTTGTAGAGATAATAGGAGAATAAACAATGCACTAACTTG
The DNA here is from genome assembly GCF_059453495.1 of Arachis ipaensis. Taxonomy (NCBI): domain Eukaryota; kingdom Viridiplantae; phylum Streptophyta; class Magnoliopsida; order Fabales; family Fabaceae; genus Arachis; species Arachis ipaensis. The sequence continues at coordinate 27,406,343 of NC_142436.1, forward strand.
AAACAAATTAAACTGACCCTCATAAGGATGAGATTCACAAGAGAGGACAAACCAAGATCAACGGTAATGTTCACAAAATGTAAAAGATTAGTCAAAAATAAAGTAAAGTATGACATTCATAGGGATGAAAGGTTAAATAGAGAATTTAGCCTGTTCATAGGAAAAAAGCTATGAGTCCAACACTTCCAAAAGAACAACCATGGCACGAACCATATAGCATGCTAAATCAAACTCAATACAAAATAAGTTAGGTAAAGCTTATCAAATGAAACTCAACCGGGAAAAAAGTGAAAAATCTTTCCTTTCCAAAATTTTGAAAAATATCCAAATATATAATCAAATGAAGATGTCCATTGGAACTATAGTAAAGTTACTAGAAAGTCAACTTGTATTTTAAGTAGGTGCAGTTCTATAAACCAGTAAAAGTACAGTCGAGGTATTAGGAGTAAATAATTGTTAAACTATATAAGAAATCTTCAAAGTTCATATATAGATAAGTATGTATCTAATCAACAGCAATTTTTTATAAAAATCTCAAAATTAGCTGTAATCACTGTCAAATAAGAGGAAAACTGAATCAACAAGTTCTCTAAGAATGAATCACGGAACCCGGAGTTAAAAGTCACAGCACATTAAGACAAGTTCAAGACTATATCAAAGAATACTTGAATCAAGAAGAACTCAAACAGAGGAAGACAGATGCATCAAGGATTCCAAACAAGCACATGCAACTGAGGTCAAACAAGAATGCATATGAAAAGAGAAATAGAGTAGAAACATCAAATTACTTTTCAAGAGGAGTACCAAACAAGAACTTCAAGTTAGGATATGAAAGAACAGGTCAACTCGAACAGAATTCAAGACTCACAACTGAATAGCCTCGAGAAAAAGTTTCTAACGTTCTCCCAAACCCACGATTCGCTTTACTCGAAACTCGTATATCATCTATGATAACCATTAGTGCTTTCATATACATAATTCACTAGTATTAAGCCGGCCAAACTTAATACCAAGAATTATGCAATGCAAGACTAACAGCGTTAAATCCATAGATCGTCATGTGCATAAAGCTCTAATTCTCGTCGTTCGACAAGGCCTAATACATGACAAACGCTCAGAGTAAGCAATTGAAGCATAGTCAGTCCATTCCTCAGGCTCTACAGGAAGAACTGCTCTGATACCATAATGTAACACCCTAACTACCAAAGTTCACACTTCCGGCTGTGCGACTCTGATAGCTCGGACATTACGACGACTTTTATACTATTTAATACTAAAATATGAGCCTGTTTAAAAACTTTAAACCGCAATACCGATCCAAAAATACTTTCATCCGATATCATACATCCATAAATACCATACAACTTACAAAACTCATAAAGAGTACATCCATATATATACATATATATATATTACAAGCAATAATCAATACAATCCCTATCCCTCTTACAGAATATCTCAAGATAAAGGCGAGGGTACAAATAATAACCTAAAGCAATACAGAACATCTTAACAACAAATAAATAAGCTCTTCGCAACTTCTGCGCCCATATCCTGAAAGGGGAAAAATGTAGGGGGTGAGAACATCATCCTCGAAAGGGTTCTCAGTAGAGGGTTTTTGGGAATTACTGTAATAGGATACATGAAGATAAACCGTACCAGTAATTAATAACCGTCTTATGCCTCTTTTCAAAAACAACGGTTTACAATAAAAGTAAGGTCGAAAATCCTTTCTGAAAGAGGAACCATTCTATTCTCAAAACATCAAGCCTTTCAAAAAGGTTTATCTATACTGAACCAAAATAGTTTTTCATATTTTATTCCAAACCAGAAATACGAAACCAAAATCAACCATCGGTTCATCTCATTCCAACCACGGCCCTAGGCCCAAACAATCCAACTAACAACCAATCACCACAATCCAACAGAGTCCCAGATGCAAACACAGATAGGAAGTTCAAGCACAAACAAACAGTTATTACAAGTAGAACAGTTAGCAATTAATCACATAGGCAAGCCAAGTATAATATGCACACCCAAACAATGTCACATAAATGCGTATGATGCATGCCTGTCCCTAGTGGCTGATGATATCATCTGTCGGTTATAGAGCCAACCCGACAAGTCCTGGTAGCTAGCCATTGGACTGTCCCTCTGTCGTGTCTCCCCAACTCGAGTTATGCTCAATATAAGCTTGATCATAATCATGATCCATATCCATCACCCTCACTGGTGAATATTTATCCATCACCATCACTGGTGAATATTTATCCATCACCATCACTGGTGAATATTTATCCATCACCATCACTGGTGATTATTTATGGGGGTGAGCTCGTCCGGGAATTTCACAGTGCCCGGCCACCCTGATGACATAGGGAAACTCAAATCTCCGATAGTGAAAGCGCAAATCACAATTATCATTATCTCAGCATATATGCTTTCATTCTCGGCCATGGATCAACATCCATCACAGCCATCCGGCTCTCGGTTCAATCCAGAACCAGCCAATATTCATAATCATACACAGCCATTCCGGCTCACAACAATACAGCACTTCCACATTCAAAATCATCAAATTCATGAAATCGGCATTTAAGCCATAAATCATTTTCTGAATTCATTTCACTTTGAAATCAAGTTTCAACTCTTTTCAGCCTTGGCTTTAGAAATCTCGTTTCTCAAATCATCTCAGGCTCATAAGCCAAATTTACTCAAAGTGAGTTCCCTTTTCAAAACAAAGCCGCTCTCAGCATTCTCTTTCCAAAACTTCCAAAACCATGGAAAGCTAAAGATTTATTTCAAAGTATTCAAAATCACCCACCCAACAATGGGATTTTATATTCAAAACTTCTCGGCAGAGTCCTAAGTCTTTAGGGAAGGTCAACCTATATCATTTCCTTAAAATTCACTAAAACTATTAAAATCATGGATTCTCGGTTCAAGTAAATGAACTGAATTTATTATGAAACCGACCATACGAAATCACAAGTTCCAACCCGGTCCAAAAATCAACTCATTTAAAAAGGAACCGGTTCATTTGAATCAAACCACTTTCAGGTTTCTTTTTGGAACCTATTTTCTAACTCTTCCAAAATACCTCCAACTTAATTACCCAATCAAAAGTCTAGATTCCTTTGAAATCACTAAAAGCTCCTTTTTATATTGAAATCAATATTAGTGCATCATTCTTTCCTTTAGTGGTTCAAACGGTGAAAAATAGTTCATTTCTAAATAAGCCGAACTCAACGCATAAAGTTCATTAAATAAATTAAGCTTGAAAACATAAATATTGTCTTAACAAATCAAGTAATACAATTTCTCAAATCCAACCTTTTTAAAATAACTTTTCAAGCAAGACTAGGGTTTTGTAGAAATTTCGACAGCACCTCCCCTAAAACTTGGACTTTTGCCACCCGGTTCGGGTCCCAACTAAACCGTTTCTCATTCCTTTTCAACAGCTCAAAACCAGAAATCAATTCAAAGCGAGCTAAATCCAACAGTCGCCTCAGTGGCATATTTCAAGAAAACCATTTCAAGATCAACTCAGTATCAACCAATTTAACTCATTTCCAAAGCTTTAAAGAAACGGCTCAATAACAAATCATTTGTCCAAACCAAGTCAATTAAAGTAAACCAGGCTGAATTCAAAAGTGCGTTCGACTTCTCACATTATCAAGATAATTAACTCAATTCAAATCAATCCTCAACAGATCAAACTCAGATTTCAAATCTTTAAAGGATCAACCTCAAAACATTATATTTCACAAGCCGCACAACAATTCAGCCAAACAAGCATCCTTATCCATTCGAGACAATCAAATAACACACAAGGCAGATACAATCACCAAATACCAATTGTCTCATATCAGTATCCATATGTAATAATTCCAATATATAAAACATAGTTTTTGGAAAGCGCCCCTACCTCAAAACGCAATTCCATAATCCAAATGTCTCATAGAGTCCTTTTTGCCTCACCCCGAACTGACGGCAACCAAAACCTCGACTCCCAGTCACGTTTGCAATGACCATAGCAACACTAATCGCAACATACAACAATCAGGACTCGACCCCACGTTATCAAAACTCGTATTCATTAACCATACACAACAAAATACTAACACGAGGCTCTTCGAAATATACTTACTTACTGAGACTAAGAAAGGACGGCTGAACCGAAACAGCGGCGGTCTCCGGGCCAGCTCGAAGGGGGGAGATACTATCACAGTCAACTCTAACAATTTTTATTACTTTTTAATAATTTAATAATCGATTTAATAAAGTACTAAGGGCAGGGGCGGATAGCGGGAATCGAACCCGCGTCTTCTCCTTGGCAAAGAGAAATTTTACCATTCGACTATATCCGCATTTTTGAATCGTATTTGATACGTAATATATCAATCTTATTTGTGCAGAGCTAAGTTTGATACTCCGTTAGGCATAATTTGAAAGAAAGTCGAAAAATGGAAAATATATGAAATATATATATGAGATCTCCCTATTCTATTAATTAGGATTTATCTAGAATTGATGAAAAGGAATTCCAGCACATATAGTGACATACATAGTGAAATAATACTATGTGTTCTCACCAAAAAGAACGATTTTTTTTATACCCACTCGCTCCTTATTAACTTATTACTAGTTACCAATCCTAGTGATTGGATTTATATATATTAGTAAAAAGATGTGATAGAATATTTTGAATATTCTATATTTATGTTTAATGATTTTTCTTCGAATGACTATTCATCTATTGTATTTTAATGGTAATAGAGGAAAAACTCTGGCAGCCACCTTAAGCGGCTGCGGCGACAAATTCCGATCACGACATCTGAAACCAACACGCAGCAACTATAGTATTCCCGGAATTCAAAAAGAACAGAAACCACAATTAAAACCCTTACCGGCAACCTTTTCCAGCGACGGCAGCAATAGCCAGAAGCTCCGGCGGTGGTCCCTAACGTCACAAAACCACTCCTGGCGGTCGGAATCACAGAGATGCAGCTCCCTTCTCCGGCAGCGACACCTGCGGCGGCCTGAACCCCTTTCTGATGGTGACAGCTCTGGTGGAGGCGGCACCGGCGACACAAACGGCGGCTGGACACGGTGGTTGGACTCCCAGCCCAGCCTAAAATCTCTCTCTTTCTTGCTCTGCTCCTGAACTCTCTCTTTCTGGCTCTGCCATACATGACAGCGGCTAACCCTGTGGCAAGGACGACGGTGGCGCAGAGAGGACGACGGCGGCTTCTCCCCTCCGGCCATGGCTCGCATCTCCTCCCTCTCCGGATCGCGATTCACGGCGGTGATAGCAGCACCGTTGGGAGAAACGACGGCAACAACAGTGCCGCCCTCCACCCGCGCTCACACTCTCGGCTCGTGGGTCACCATGGACAGCGACGACGGTGCGGCCTCAGGGAACGGCGACGCTTCCCTTCCGCGGGCCCTTTCTCTCTCTCCGTCGCATCTCTCTTCAGCTGGCGTCGATGAAGACAACGACACGGTGACGGGCTCGGCGGCGACGCTCCTTGCGGTCCGGCGATGAGGATGACGGCGCCTCTCTCTCTCCTCTCTTCCTTCTCCCTGTCGCATGCTATTCCATCTCTCTTGATTTTGTTTCGTTTTTTCCATGGGAAAAGGGGAAAACCGTGTTTGTGTGCCACGGCTGCTACTGGGTTTTTGGGAGAGGGTTTCAGTGGCGGCTGCTAGGGTTAGAGAGGTTAAGGTGTTGGGTGAAATTAGGGTTAGGGGTAAATTGGTAATTTCACTTAAAATTGGGAATAATATAGTAATTGAAACCCAAATTAAACCCAACACTAATTATATATAGAAAATACTATTTGATCACCAATTTCACAAATTATTTTCAATAAAATGCCCAAATCTAAAAATTAGAAATAGTGTACTTAATTTCTTCATTTTCCAAAATAGCAGTAATAATATTTAAAATATTATTTATCTAATCCAAATCATATAAAATCCTTATCATTTTATAACTATCAACCTTATACTTTAAATATAGAAAATAATCCAATAATTATAAAATTGGATAATAATCATAACTTATCTCAAATCCAAGAAATCAAAACTTGCCTTAATTATCTTTAATAAAATAATCCCTGAAATTAAGGCTATAAATAACTGTAGGATTTGAGACTTGATCATAATAAGACTTTTTAAAGATTCTGGGTCTTACATCTGGTATCTGTATTGATATGGTAGCTAGGTTTTGGTTGACTTCTTCCCCTTAAATTGCTTCCTTCAATGTAATTGTATATGATTGTAGGACATCTTTGTGCCTTAACACATTGCTGTCTGCAGTTTACTTTTATTCAATAAATCTTGATGGATTTGCGTCAACTATATTGCTTTTTTTTCAGTAGTAGCTTCAGCCTGTAAAAGTTTCAAAAGCTTAATATGAATTTCTTCCAACTGATTATTTGATTTCGAACTGCTTCATTTCCATTATGCAGATTCAGAAGATGAAGATAGCCATGAAGATTGAGATGGAAAGCTGATGAGTGGATATTTTATACGCTTTTTGGGGTTAATTTCATATAGTTTTGAGTATGTTCTAGTTAGTTTTTAGTCTATTTTCATTAGTTTTTAGGAAAAATTCATATTTTTGGACTTTACTATGAGTTGTGTGTTTTTCTGTAATTTCAGGTATTTTTCTGGCTGAAATTGAAGGAGCTGAGCAAAAATCTGATTCAGGCTGAAAAAGGACTGCTGATGTTGTTGGATTCTGACCTCCCTGCACTCAAAGTGGATTTTTTGGAGCTACAGAACTCGAAATGGCATGCTTCCAATTGCGTTGGAAAGTAGACATCCAGGGCTTTCCAGAAATATATAATAGTCCATACTTTGCACAAGGATAGACGATGTAAACTGGCATTTAATGCCAGTTCTCTGCCCAATTCTGGCGTCCAGCGCCAGAAAAGGATCAAAAGCTGGAGTTGAACGCCCAAACTGGCACAAAAACTGGCGTTCAACTCCACAAATGGCCTCTGCACGTGAATTGCTTAAATCTCAGCCCCAGCACACACCAAGTGGGCCCTAGAAGTGGATCTCTGCATCATCCATCATAGTTTACTCATTTTTTGTAAACCTAGGCTACTAGTTTAGTATTTAAACAACTTTTAGAGACTTATTTTGGATCTCATGACATTTTAGATCTGAACTTTGTACTCTTTGACGGCATGAGTCTCTAAACTCCATTGTTGGGGGTGAGGAGCTCTGCTGTGTCTCGATGAATTAATGCAAGTATTTCTGTTTTCTATTCAAACACGCTTGTTCCTATCTAAGATGTTCATTCGCGCTTAACTGTGATGAAGGTGATGATCCATGACACTCATCACCATTCTCAACCCATGAACGTGTGCCTGACAACCACCTCCGTTCTATATCAGATTGAATGAGTATCTCTTAGATCTCTTAATCAGAATCTTCGTGGTATAAGCTAGAATTGATGGCGGCATTCATGAGAATCCGGAAAGTCTAAACCTTGTCTGTAGTATTCCGAGTAGGATTCAAGGATTGAATGACTGTGACTAGCTTCAAACTCCTGAAGGCTGGGCGTTAGTGACAAACGCAAAGGAATCAAGGGATTCTATTCCAACCGGATCGAGAACCAACCGGTGATTAGCCGTGCTGTGACAGAGCGCGTGAGCGTAGTTTTCACTGGAAGGATGGAAGGTAGCCATTGACAACGGTAATCCACCAACACACAGCTTGCCATAGGAGGACGCGCGTGCGTGAACAAGAAGACAGAGGAAAGCAGATATTCAGAAGACAAAGCATCTCCAAAACTCCAACATATTCTCCATTACTGCATAACAAGTAACCTTTAATCCATGCTCTCTTGTTTATTTGCAATTCAACTGATAAACATAATTGACTTCCTGACTAAGATTTACAAGATAACCATAGATTGCTTCAAACCAACAATCTCCGTGGGATTCGACCCTTACTCACGTGAGGTATTACTTAGACGACCCAGTGCACTTGCTGGTCAGTGGTACGAGTTGTGAAAAGTGTGATTCACAATTTGTGCACCAAAAGCAAGACCATAATGTAATCTTAAGGCAAAGGTGAATTTTGAATGGTGGCAACCGACAAGTTGTTTCACACTTTGGAGTTCTACAAATATAGTCACATTTTTATGTGGAATCATGTTTAATATAGTAGTTAATTCTATAACATTTAAAAGCTTTAGAAGGGTATTCCACAAGTAAAATGGCTTCAGCCATTGACACTCATCAAGCCATTGCCTCTCTCGGGATGTATGTTTTGAACATTGTGTTTCTCTGAGGCAAGATGGAATTCAAAATGTCCATTGTGTTAGGTTCCAACTAAATAGATATAGAAATTATAAGCATCTGCATTAGTTTTATTTAATCCTGTGTGTATTTTCCTTAAACTGAGGTAGATGTTACCTGGTTTCTTTCTTGCAGATGAATTGTCTTAGCTTCGAAATTCTTAAATCAATCTACAATGGAGCAGTTGCTAATGATTATGAACTAATATTTCAAGTATTAGAGGAATATAATGAAAAGAAGTAAAAAAAATCCACTTTACTATACACATTTCCACCGTTTACTTAAATTCAAGTTTCAGGCAACCAAGATCCTCTAAAACAAGAAACACTCAAAGTTAAAGGAAAATGTATAAGCTAATTACTTTTATGCACACAAAGACAACTCAATCATTGCTCCAAACCTATCTTTAAACAAATTCTTAAAATCCGGAAGAACCGTGAAAATTCCTCGGTTCCCTTTCTTTAATTATTTCGAACTCTCTATGCCATGTTTATTAATATTAACCATAATTCACTTGCGAAGGGAGTAGGACATTTATTTATCAGATCTCATTAATCATTATGAATTTGAACTCACTATGCTGTTCTGTGTCCAAACAAGGATTTGCAAAAAATATTTTTTTCAGTCCAATCAGAATCATATCTTACAACATAAAAAATCAGCATGTTAAAATCAAATTGCACAAGGAAGTAAGAGTTGGAACAATCTATTAATGGTGATTCTACATTTTGTGATAAAAAGACAACATTAAGTAGTTCCAACCTACAAACACTTGATGAGATACAAACCAGGAAACCATATGCTTATTTAACACCTTACATGACTTACAATTTCAGAATATAATAAACAAAGCAATAAAACCAAGCACCAAAGGAACTAAGGTAGATATGCACGTAAATCCATAAAACTTTTCATAAGAGAAAGTGCATAATTCAGTCTATAACTCAACTCTGTAAGAAGAGACTCTTTAAACAACAAATCATAAGGCAACTATACAAAAAAACTATTTGATAACATAAAACAGCCAAAATTGCTAGAAAGAAATGCATAACAGCCAATCAGGTCACATATCTTCTCCAGTTATTACACCTTTGAATCCTGGCAAAGCTGAAAATCTTCGTTTGCACCCAATTGTGCTTGAGGCCCTCCAGCAGAACTAGGTCGACTAGTCAGTTGAGGGAAGTCATTCATGTCAAAACGAGAATTATCACTTGAGTTTACATCATTCAACATATCCATAACATGGCTTTGTGAAAGTGGACCACCAGCATTGGGATAAGAGTTCCCTAGCATTGAAATCACCTACGGAGATCCTGAATCAAGAAGCTCTTGTCACCACAAAGAAATACTTCAATACCTATCATAAGCTCAAATGAGTATCAATCGTAAGAAAAATATTTGTGCATTCAACATGCATGAAAACAAATATAAATGATTTCATCAAGCATATTACATACAAATCTAAAACAACCATCAGTTCTTTAACAATTTTCAACATGTGGAAGCGAACAATGTGGTTGCATAGAAGAAGGCCAACTAGTTGGACAAGCTGAACCAATGCAAACAGAAAATAAAGTCATCTTCTCTATGGCTGCACTTGCACAAAGCAAATGCAATTAGGGGTCATTGCATGAGAACATCTTTGTGGATAAGTATTGTTCAACACCATTATAATGGACATCCATAAAAATACGTACCTTGTGGAAGCACAACACTCATCAATCGATTCTGTCCCTGTACTCCTAAGCCACCATATCCATTGTTTGCACTCATCAATCGATTCTTGCCCACCTTGAGGTTGTGCATTGGCAGAATCCAGATCATGTAGCATTACATCCTTTAGGGGGAAAAAAATTCCAAATCACAAGAAACTATTACCATCAAGCCAGTGTATCAAAAACAATCTTACTGGGTGTGAGCATCTAAGTGTGTTCCTTTGCAAAACTTATCCAAATAATTTTTTTAGTGTTAAAATAACCAATGAGTCAACAACAGCACAATCATCACAATGTAATTGTTCATCATCCTCATTCTTACCATTGCTCGGTTTTGGCGCCTGGATTCTAAGAAAAACACTCTTACTCTTAACCTGTTTCTTTGAAATGCCATTATATTCATGAACCCTATCTGCTCTATCGTAATCGTACCTATCCAGTTCCAAAGTCGTTGTCTCGAGAGAAGAGTCTCGCGCCTCTTCCGAGCAAAGTTTCGATTAGATACCGGAATTCGGAGGAACAACCACACGGCAACGGCGGTTTGCTCTGCCAAAGCACTCCTTACTGAACCTGGAAGCACTGCGGCGAGGGTTAGAATTTGAAGGAGACTGCGATAGCATTGAACTACGGTGACGCGAATCATGTTCGAAAAGAACAGGAACCTGAGGAACAAAGAGTGGATTGGCGGGTAAAAAAACGGGAGGGTTGAAATTGAATGCGGTAGGGTTCACAAGAACGTGGTTGGAAACTTGACGGAGATGGTGGTGGTTATACGGCGGAGAAAGAGGAATGTACGTATTTGGGTGACGGGAATGATGAAAGTAGGGATCCATGGCGGCAGAGAGAGGAGACAGAAGGACAAACGGAGATGGAGGAAGGAGATACAGAAGATTAGGGTTCATTGTGTGGGAGCTTGATTTGGGGAAGAATTTGGGCGACGGTAGTGATGAAAGTATGGATCCATGGCGGCGGAGAGAGGAGATAGAAGGACAAACGGAGATGGGGAAGGAGATACAGAGAATTAGGTGTGTGGGAGCTTGATTTGGGAAAAAATTAAAGATTGAATTTTTAGTAAATTACATAATCACCCACTTGAGACTATAATTTAATTACTAATAGTTTAACCATAGTTAACATAGCAACCAATTAAAAGATGACATGTCACAGATGGTAAATTACATGTTATTATAGGAAGGGTAGAGTAAAATTCACCTCTATATATATATATATATATATATATATATATATATATTGTAACAATATTTATTCCATTACAAAGTATTTTATGGTATTTTTGAGCTTGAGATTTTTGTTATGTATATTTTTTATTCATTTTATTCGCCGACGACAATAATAATAACTTTGCAGCGACATTATGTTCTTCCAAAGATATTATAATAGTTAGCTAATCTGATTTTTGCATCAACAAAATTTGGTTGCTAAAATTAAAATTTTTTGCAGCAAAATTTTTTTTTATTATTGAGTATAATTTAACAACAAACTATTTTGATACAAAATCTAAATCGTTAACAACAAATAAAAAATGGACTCCAATTACTACTTTTGGCAACAAATTCTAATAAAACATACAACAATTATATATTTTTTGTTGCGAAAACTTTTCTATTGCAGCAAAAGTAATATTTTACAGCAAACTTTTCTCTTCAAAAAAATATTCTCTCTTGTAGTGGTAATTGGCCGGTTCGGTTTGCTCGTCTAGAACTCAATAAAAAAAGGATTTAACAAGTAACTACAACAATTTTCGGTGGCCATTTCTCGTCTAGAACTCAATAAAAAAAAAAAATAAAAAAAAAAAAAAAAAAAAAACAAGAATTTAACATGTAATTAACTACAATAATTTTGGGTGGCCGTTGCTCATGAAAAGAGGCACAAATGCATTTGCCTGTAAGTTGTAACCTTGTCTCTCAGATCTCAGGTTCGTCTAATAAATTCAGCCAATAATAAAGCTAAATACACCAAATCAATTGGAAAAAAAAAATTAAAAAAAAAGAAACAAATTATATAAAGAAAAACATAGATCATTATATATATTCTCTCCGTTTAAAATATGTCATTTAAAACTTTATTATGTTTACATTTATCGAATTATTCATTTTCCTAAATTTAAATTAACAGATATCTTAATATATAAGAGAAAATAACTCATTTTTGCCCTTACATTTATATTGTTCATTAGAACTTTAGAAGATCCCTACGGCCCTTCCTCTCCAAGCAGCATAACTTGTGCTTCGGGGAAAGACACGCTGCTTGACCTCCAAATCTTCTCCGGAAAAGTCACACGCCTCGTCCTCATCAATCCGTCCAATCGTCATGCTACAACGGCGAAGTACTTTCCTGGTCCCTAAACGCCCAACAACACTGTGTTCATTCATATTGCCATTACCGCTGCGTTCTTGTCTCCTAAGGGAAGCAGCAGCCATGATGAGATCGTGGTCATCACTGGCGCTCGACCGGGCCGATGAAGTAACACTGAAGCTTCTAGGAAGAGGGCAGAGCTGGCCGGTAGGGCACCCCATGGCTGCGTCCACGTAGGCGAAGTGGCTGCTGGCGGAGCAATCGGTCATGCCTTGTACGTACATGTCCCTTGCCTTGATTAGCAACCTGAAGGGTGCCTTCATGAACCTCATGAGTTTTCTCTCTTTTTGGTTTCTCATCATGTGTGATGATGAGTTAGATTTTTCTCAAAATTAAAGTTGTAATATAACTTGGAGCATGTATATCCCATGCTATCTCCATGATATGTAATAATGGTTCGAAAAGGTTAGCTAGCTACCATAATGGGTTTCGTGCATCAATATTTCACTTTATATAAACAACAATAAGGACAGGTGAACCAAAAGTTTTGTTTGAATATTTAAACACAAGAAAATTAAGATGCATTTAATTTTACGTAAAATTAATAGTTAAAAATTATTAATTTTATGTGAAATTAATTGTATTTGAATTTCTACCTTTAAACATTCACATCTTAATAATTTATAAGCAATACTATCTGAATTTATTATTTTTAATTATCAGTCTGCAGTAATATTTTAAAGTATTGACTAAAAATATAGCATTAAACTGTTGGATTAAAGATATTGAACTGTTAACAAAAAAATATTAACCAATATAATTTAAAACAATTTTGCTAGCTAACCAAATATAATACTAGCCAACTATAACGTAGACCGCAACAAAAGGTTCAATAAAACAAAAAATATCCCGCAATCTTATTTAAATCGAACTTTATTTTCACTTTTTACTATTATTTACAATAAATTTGGAAAAAAAAAACAGCCGTGCATGTTTTAACAAATCAGTTTAAAATTTTTAAAAATCATTTTAAAAATTCCAAAATTCATTTTATAAAATTTAAAACTATTTTAAAAATTTCTAATAAAAAAATTCAAAACATAGCAAAAAACATCCAAAATCTAACAAAAATGAGATATTTAATTTTTTTTAAAAATTCATAATAAAAAAAACATTCGAAAACTAAGAAAAAAAACATCTAAAACTATTTAAAAAATCATCCAAAAAAAAAAATATCCAAACCACAAGAAAAAAAGAAACATGTAAAACTAGTAATAAGAAACATCCAAAAACAAGATAAAAACATCCGAAACTTAAGAAAAGAAACATCCAAAACTAGTAAAAAGAATCATTCAAAACCAAAAAAAAGAAGAAGAGCAAGAGGAGCTCCATGACGACGACGATGATGACAATGCAGGAGGAGCTCCATAGGGAGGGACCAATCGTGCCGGCGATACGTTGCACAGAGAGTTGCGCGTCGCAACAGTGTAGAATCAACGGAGAGGGAGGACGCACAAGGAGAGGCGGTTGCACGCAATGGAAGGGCAAAGAGGGAGCGACTCGCACGATGAGGATGGCGGACGGGAGACACGACGGCGACACGATGGATGGCAGGAGGCAGACGTCAAATGTGCAACGGATGGGAGGAAGAGCGAGAGAGAAAGAACAAAAATGCGTACCATAAATTATTTGTAGCTTAGAGTTATAAGACGTAGATATAAAAAGAGCACCAAACTAAATTTTTTGAATTTCAAAATCAAAACTAAGAGAATTAATTGATTTGGTTAGAACTATAGTTGCCCCCTCAATTTCAAATTACTAATAACCCTCTAACTTCTCTCGTAATTCATTTTGTATCATAGTGGAAATTAAACTATCAATAATATTTAAAAAATAATAGAAACTCATTCCAAATTTTAAAAATATTTTATTTAATATTTATTAATTATTTTTTAAATATTTTTATATTATAATTTTATATATAATAAAAATATAATTATAAATTTTATAAACATAAAAATATAAGTATTAAATTAAATAAAATAATTTTAATTATTATCCCTATATAACCATTAAAATATAATGTTAGTGTATATACCAAATATAATGTGATAGTATTTGAATTTTATTTTTATACATTGAAGAAAGTTAAATAGGTATAATTGACCAATTTACCAAATGAACTTAGTAAAAGGTTAGCGTTAATAAAAACAAGATCAACTAACAACTCTAAATTACTAATCAAAATTAGACATAAATGACTCAAGGTTATCCAATTTTTTAATCCCATGCCAAAAAAGATAAAATCTACTCCATAACTAATATAAATATTTCATCAAATACTTGTTATGCATAAAAATAAAATAATATAAATTACAAAAATTAACAAAATTTACAATTATCCACTATAAAAATTTTAACATTAACAACTCAAATAAAATAAGTAAAATATAAAACATCAAATTCATTCGTAAGAAACATCAAATTCATAAAATAAGTGAGTATGGTCTAACTGTCTATTTCTCCCTCAAGTCTTTCGCATAAAAAAAATAATCTTATATAGCTGCTGGAGGTTATTGGAGAGTCCAAAATGTGAATGTACCTGCTTCATTAATTAAGGCGTGAAACTGACCTTATTCATCTGTTTCACACACAAAACACAAAACACAAGAAATTAATAATTAGAAACAAAAAAAATATGTTTTTCACACACAACTTCATTAAAAATAACATTTGAAAAAATTCAATTAATTAAGTTAAAATTATGTTAAGTTAACGGATAAATTTTATACTTTTTAGTACGATTTGAAATGATAAAATAAAATTTATTAGTTAGCTCACTTATTTGTTTAAATAAATTGGAGATTTGAATTCTGCTTTATATATATAGTAATTTATTGACAAATAACAAATTTTTAAATAAAATTTAAATCTACAATGAATTAATTTTTATTTTATCGAATTGAAAGATAAATGATTGAATACGCATTAAAAATTTAGCGCCTCTTTCCAAATCATCCCATTAAAATGCATGAATTTTAGATCAGAAGAGTAAAAGTGTACTTTTAATTGATTTCATTAATAAAATGACAATGATATTAATTAATAAAGTTAACATTAGAACAACTAATGTTATATATTAATAAGTGATAATGAGAATAGAAGATACGTACTCACTTGAATTCTATCACTGAAAATAATAAAAATATATTTTATATTTAGAATAAATTACCCATTTAAAATTATTTGAGAGCTTTTACTCGTTTATGCTGAATGTTACAAATTTATATAAATCGGTGGACAAGAACGATTTAGTAGTGGTATAAAGTAAATTATTATTGGTGAAAGCGATTGTTTTACACTATACATACATAAATCGTCCCGGGCCAGAGTGATTTACCTTGGAGTGACAACGATTTATCGGAGTAGACGATTGGCTAAATCGTATAGAAAGATTTAATAGGTGGAGCGACTATATAAATCAATTTTACTTGCACCGATTTAGTAGATGGAGATATGGAGCGACTCGATTTACCGATCAGGATGTTTTATCATTTTGCAATCATCTTTCACTATTCTAGAGAAAATTTAAGGATTCAAAAACGAAAAAATATTCGTAATAAGTGATATAGATTGTCTCTACCGATTAAATGGCATTGTTCATGTTAAAACAAGAGACTGAGAGAGTAATTTAAAAAGTGTATTATTGAGTTGTCATGAAAAGGTACAATATATAAAGAATATTTATAGGTACTAAATGAATCAAAGTAATAAAGACATAGAATCCTATAATTAATGTACAGATATACTATATAAATATAGACGATACTAATTGATCTAAATTGATTCTAATGATTCTCTAACATCCCCCCTCAAACTCAAGTGGGAGCTAAGGATACCAACTTGAGTTTGGATAACAAAGTCCGGAAATGAGTCGGGTGATGAGCTTTCGTGAAGATATCAGCAGTCTAATTTAGTGTTCCAACAGCAATGAGACGAACAGTATCAATAAGGATATGTTGCCGAACAAAGTGACAATCAATCTCAATGTGTTTAGTGCGTTCATAAAACACATCATTATGGGCGATCTGAATAGCACTGCGGTTATCACAAAAAACATCAGTAGGGGACGACTGAGGAGCATTCAAATCTTCGAGAAGCCAACGAACCGAGATAACTTCAGCAGTGGTGTCAGCGAGGGCACGGTACTCAGCTTCTGTGCTTGAGCGAGCAGTGAACGTTTGCTTCTTAGCATGCCAAGAAATAAGAGCATCGCTAAGAAACAAACAGTAACCAGTAGTAGAACGACGATCAGTGGGATCACCAGCCCAATCAGCATCGGAGTAAGCCTGAAGAGACAAAGAGGAATTGGCAGAAAAATAAAGGCCATGAAATAGAGTGCCTTTGATGTAGCGAAGAATGCGAAGAACTGCCGCATAGTGAGTAGTACGAGGAGCTGACAAGAACTGGCTAAGTACATGAACCGGATAGGCGATGTCTGGTCGGGTGACAGTCAAGTAGACGAGACCGACAACTAACTGTCGATAGAGAGTCGGATTATCCAAAACAGTGCCTGAAGAACTGAGAATTGATGGTTTAGAAGTTATAATAAATACTCGTTGTAAGTATAGTTACTAAACCAAGCAATCAACCTTTCTTACAAACGTTTTGGTTGTCACAAGTAACAAACCCCTTAAAATTGATAACCGAGTATTTAAACCTCGGGTCGTCTTCTCAAGGAATTGCAGGGAGGTATGTTCTTATTATTGGTTATGAGTTTGTAAATTGGGGGATGTTGAGTTTGGGCAATGGGCACAGATATATTTAAATGACAAATAAGATAAATAAAAAACTGTAAAATAAACTCTTGGCAAGGTATGAGAAATTGGAAGTCCAGACTGAGTTATCCTTATCAATAATAATGAAAGTTGAATCTTAATTCCACTTAGTCAACCTTTACTAAAGTAAAGGAAAGTCAAGGGACTAATTAGTTTGATCTTCGAATCCTATTTATTTCCTAAGAAAAGGTTGGGATTATTGAAGCTCAATTCAATTAGCAAAGATAACAGTTATCAATTATGCTGTTGAGTTGGATAATTCCTGAGTTACTGATTTCTTAACCAAGACCAAAAGGGGAAAAGTAAATCTACTGGAATAAGAATGCCTTCAGATGGGAAGCAATAATAATGTAAATAAAAGAGAGCAATAATAACTGAAATACCTCAAATAACATTAATTCAAGTAATCTGGAACAGTTCATAAACTAAATTGCGAAAATAAATAAAAATAAAGAACCTGGGATTGAGAGTTACTCCTAAAACTAAGAGAAGTCCTAAATCCTAAGAGAGAGAGAGGAGAGAACCTCTCTCCAAACTAAATCTAAATCATGAGAAGTGAGTTATGAGAGCCTTTTTATGAATGGATGCATTCCCCCACTTTATAGCCTCTAATCTGTGTTTTCTGGGCCGCAAACTGGGTCAAAAGGGCTTCAGAAATCTCTGGGGGCATATTCTGTAATTCTGATACGTGGCCTCTGTCACGCGTCCGCGTGGGTCACGCGGTCGCGTCATCTGGAGTTTTCCTTGTGGCACGGTCGCGTCTGTCACACGTCCGCATCGTATGCGCTATGCTCAAGTCGCGCGGCCGCGTCAGTCATGCGGCCGCGTCGCTGCTTCTTCGCTCCTGGCACGCGTTCGCGTCGTCCATGCGATCGCGTGGATGCCAGTTTCTTCAAAACTCCGTTTCGCACTTTCCTTCCATTTTTGTACGTTTTCTTTCCCATCCTTTAAGTCATTCTGCCTTAGAAAATCTGAAACTACTCAACACACTAATCACGGCATCGAATGGAAGTAAAGGTAATTAAAATAATTAATTTTAAAGCTTAGGAAACATGTTTTTCACATATATCACATAATAAGGAAGGGAAGGTAAAATCATGCAATTAATATGAATAAGTGGGTGAAGGATTGAATAAATCACTCAAACTAAGCACAAAATAACTCATGAAATATGGGTTTATCAACCTCCCCACACTTAAACAATAGCATGTCCTCATGCTAAATCCAAGGTAAAGAATAAGGTAAGGTTAAAGTGGTAGAATGTTATGCAATGCAACCTATTCTAAATGCATCTACCTAAATGAGTCATGCAATTCCAATTTATCCACTCATATATAAAGCTTACACATAGTCAATTTAATTCACATTCTCAAGGAGTCATATATATATATATATATAGCCAACCCTTAAATGATAAAGCATTTTTGTAAATGATATGGGAAATAAAAATATTGTACAAACTTGCAAAACAATTAGTAAATTAAGCACAGATATATGTTGATGAGTTATTGAACCCTCACTGGATTTTGTGTTTACCCTCTAGTCACTCAGTATTTATTGGGTTTATTCACTCTACTTTTCTTTTTATTCCTACTTTCTATAACTTTGTTCTTCATCTAACCAATCAACAATTATAGAGTACAGTCATACCAAAAATCATGAGGTCTTTAATTAAGGTTGTAATGGGGCCAAGGTAAAGGTAAGGATATATGTATAAGGCTAAGTGAGCTAATAAGTGAATCCTTAATTAGATTAAGATCTCACCTAACATACATATTTAGTAGAACAAAACTTCTTTACCAATTTTTCCATATTATCCCACTTGTTGTTACATGCTCATGTTTCAATTTTATTTTTATCCCATTTGCATTGCTTTTATTTTGCATTGAGGAATTATTTTGTATCCCCTTTTATTAAATGCTGAAAAATAAAATTTTTTAAAAATTTTTTTTAATGCACATGGTAATTGAATCACTTTGATTTCTCATGAGCATGCTTCCCAAATTTTCTGAGTTATTTTATTTCTTTCAACTTTTCTACCTTTTGTTTCTATCATCCATGTTCCCAATAAGTTTTCCACATTTTAATCTATTCATAATTTTCTATCTTAAACTAACCAAGGATTCAACTTGGGATTTTATTTTGTTTTTCTGCTTAAGGATAGTAGTGTGGCTAAATAGAATAAAAGAGATTTTAAAGGCTCAAGGGGGCTAACAAGGGTGATGTGAAAGGTATGTTATTTTGAGGTAAGTGAGCTAAAATCAAATGATGGCCTCAATCATTCTTTTGGCATGTATCTATATCCTATATTCTATATTCTATAATTGGACATATAGATTAAAGCAAAGTAAAGAACATCAGAATAAAAAGAAATGAAACACACAGGAATGAAATTATGGTTTGAATGCAACCATACAATTAAACTCAAGACTCACAGGCTGTGTGTTCTCTAACTCAAGCATCATATATCATTCATATATGTTATGCAGGTTTAGTTAAAAATTCTCATTATTCTCATAAAAAATTATTTAGGGTAGCCTTTAAAGTTTTGATGTTCCTCCTTGATGAAATATTGTCAACTTAACTATATGATGTAATGCTATATATACAAGGTTTATGGATTTAAATCTGTTATGTTCAATTTCCTAGCTTACTTCCTTTTTATATTTTTCAATTTAAACTATGCTATCTTATGCTAAAAAGGGTAAACTATACTAATTAATCCACTAATAAGTCAGAATTGCAAACTAAACTAAATAACTAAAAATATGAACTAAAAATGCAAAATGCAGAAATAGAGTAAAAATACATAAAAGCAGCAATGTATAAGTACTCAGAAAATAACAGTAAAACGAAAAATACAGAAAAATATCCAAAATAAAAGAAAAAAGAGATGTAGTGGTTCACCAAAATAGAACGCCAGAGATGGCGACCTCCCCACACTTAAAGTGAAGCATCGTCCCTGATGCTCAGACAAGCCGGGTGTGAAGGGGTGTCATCACTGGTAGGGATGGTAGCTGGAGGCTCTATAGTGGTGGTGGGCTGAGGGTCTAGCTGCTGTAGAGGCGGTGCTGACTGGATCGGGATCTCCGGATCTGCAGCCTCGATCTGGTGCGTAACCTCATGATGTGGTGCAGCCTGCTCTGTGCCTGCCTGCGGATGGGTCTCCTCCTGGGGCTCATCATCCTCCTCCTCTGATGGCTCTGATGGTGTGTCAGACTCGGAGGGGATGTCGCCACCCTGTCAGATCATCAACTTCAGATGCGAATAGCGTCGCTGGTTGCGACGCTCCAATCTCTCATATCGGCACCGGTTACGGCGCTCCATCTGATCAAGCTGTCGGAATAGGCGGTGCACGAGGCGGTATATGGGCTCAGAGGCAGGTGGAGGTGTAGTGGTGGCAGCAGGGGCAGTAGGGGCAGTCGTGGATGAAGAGGGTCCAGCAGACGGTGGGGCTGTCTCATCAGTAGTAGTGAAGGGTGGTGGTCTGTATCCCAAAGCTAGGAAGTTCCTGCTGTGAGGAATGATCTTCCTGCAGTCCGCCGCTGGTGGTCTCTCATCGGCATCCTCCCATGGCACGTCAGCTCGACGGCCTAGCTGTGTAACCAGATACGGAAAAGGGAGGGTGCCTCGGACGTAGATCCTGGCCATATAATGCCGGATAAAGCGTGGCAGATAAAGGTCCTTACCCTCCATCACACACCATAGGAGGGTGATCATAGCAGCTGGGATCTCCGTCTCATGAGTACTCTGCATCACATAGTTGCTCAAGATCTGGTGCCATAACCGAGCCTCATCATTTAAGTACGCCCTCTTGATCCCTCTAGGCATGGTGGTGTCCTGACCCATCTCCCAAGGAACCGTCGGGTCGTGAGCTATCCGTGCCTTCACAGCATCCCAATCAAACTGCATCAGGCGCATGTCCTCCTCAGCCTTTGTATAACCATCAGGCTGATCGGACTTGGTTGGGAGCCGGAGAATGTCCTCTAAGGCCTCCTTAGTGACTAGAATTTATTTTCCTCTCAGGTTTACTGCATCGAGGGTGGTGATGTAGTAGTTGCAGTAGAATTCCCGGACCCAAGATGCATTGACCTCTGTCAGTGCTCTTTCCAGAAAGAACCAGCCTCTTTGCTTGATTTGCTCAGTGGTGTACTGCTGGAGTGCTTCTGGAATCCTCAGAGTTCTCTCCAGGTATAGATTCCTAGAGTTTGCAAATGCCGGATACTTCAGCTCACAGTACCGGTTTGTAAATTTTATTGAATCATTTGCAGGGAGCAGCTGGTCAGGTTTTTCCTACTGTGTAAAGTTCTTCTCCCGCCATGAGAAATCATGCATTAGGGCAATGATGGACTGGGAGGAATCTCCTCTCTTGCGCTTGCCAGTAGCCTTGCCTTTTCCTTTCCTCTGTGAGGCAGACATCCTGAAAAATGGAAAACCAGGATATGGATAAAAATAGGGAAGCAATTAGGCAATTAAACAAAGAAAACTCAAAGCGGCAAAGGAGAATTGGAAATAGGCAAATGACTTAAGTAATGGTGTATTAAGGATTGTATAGTAGTTTAAAAGTTTGAAAGGAAGAATTTACAATCCAAAATGTATCAGAATCCAAGTTAAATAGAGAAATTGTCATAATGACATGGTCAGAAAGTTAGAGAAAAGTGAAAAATCAGAAAAGATATTTTAAAAGGTTAGTATGGTGAGAATTTGAAAAAGAAGTCAGTAAATTAAAATTGGTGAGTCAGTAAAAAGTGGGTTAAGGTAAGTGGCATAAAGCAAATATTCCAAGTAACAAGGATTCACAGGTAGGAACTATAGTGACTCATAACCAAGCAAGAAAAACAAGTAGATGCTGATTCACATAGATATAAAGAAAGAAAAATTGGGAATCAAAACATCACAAATGCAGTTTAAAAACTAGGAAATCAAAAAGGATAAGAAAGTATGCCCTGGCAATTATGAAATGGTTTGGTTAAAGTAGTGGAAAACAGAGTTCAAATTGCCAAACCGAAATATGAATGAAAATATTTTCATAGAAATTTGGGCAGCATTCCGGCTAAAATTGGATTATCCCGGAAAATAAACAGCAATCAAAGCAGTTCATATGAATGAAAAAGTCAAGCTGCACGTACATATATATAATATAAACATGAAAATTCAATGTAAAGAGCAGCAATATACAAGAAATACAGCATATGAACAAGATTACAGCAACAACAGATTTGCAAATATGATAAAACAGAAGCAAGAATAATGCAAATAAACAGACCTATACACTAACCACAGCCTAGGCTACCTAACAACCTAAAAGCCACTACAACATGCAAGACTATCTATCCTAATTATGAACAGAAACGGAAAAAATTAGAAGAACTACGAACGGATAAAAGGGATTGCGTGTTGCGGAATCTGGAAGGCTGAATAAGG
The DNA here is from genome assembly GCF_059453495.1 of Arachis ipaensis. NCBI lineage: Eukaryota > Viridiplantae > Streptophyta > Magnoliopsida > Fabales > Fabaceae > Arachis > Arachis ipaensis. The sequence goes on from NC_142436.1 coordinate 27,428,957, forward strand.
AGAGTAGGCAGGAAGGTGGTTGGGTGGTGGTGATGGTGGCGTCCGGCGCGGCGGCTGGCGGCGTTGGGCACGGCGGTTGCTGCTATTAGGGGGTAGGGACTTTGGGAAGGGTAATGGGTGAAATAGGGGTTGGATAGGGGAAAGGGGGTGGCGCGGCTGGGATGGTCGGCGGTGGTGGGTGGTGGTCCGCGGAGGGCAGTGGCGGGAAGGGGGGAAAGAGAGGAAGAAAGAAGAAAGAAGAAGGGGAGGGAGGAAGGGGGGTAGGTGGCGGCGGCGTCTGGGTAGTGGCGGAGTCTGGGTGGTGGGTGGTGGTGGTTGAGGGTTGGGGAAGAAAAGTGGGAGAAGAGGAATTGGGGGGGGGTGTTATATTTTTGAATCCACGTGGTCACGTGGGGCACGCGGTCGCATGGTTGGGGTGAATATGGGAGTGACGCGATCGCGTGGGTCGCGCGATCGCATGAAAGGGGTGGAAGAGGGGATGACGCGATCGCGTGGGTCGCGCGATCGCATCGTTGGAAATTGTGCTAAACGCACGACTCCAGCACCGTTTCAGCGCAACTCTCTGTCTCCTTCTGGGGTGATGTGCAATCCATGCGACGCGATCGCGTCGCTTACGCGGTTGCGTGGGGTTGGTATTGTGCAAGTGACGCGATCGCATGCCAGCCTAACTTTCTGGACGTTGGATATTTACGCCGATCTCCAGGTCATGCGATCGCGTGGATGACGCGGTCGCGTGGGTAGTGTTTTTGCAATATGACGCGATCGCATGGGGCATGCGGTCGCGTCGTGCATCCCCTTTTTTTTTTGAACTGAATGCAGGATGCAATGCTTCATGTGAATGCTATGCATGATTCTAGGTTTAATAAAATAAAAAATAAAATTCAAAAACAAACAAAACGAAATAAAATTAAAATTACAAAAGGAACGATCATACCATGGTGGGTTGTCTCCCACCTAGCACTTTTAGTTAAAGTCCTTAAGTTGGACATTGGAAGGGCTTCCTATTATGGTGGCTTGTGTTTAAATTCATCCAGAAATCTCCACCAGTGCTTGGAATGCCAATAGCCTCCGGGGTCCCAAACTAGGCATGTAAAGCTTCTGAGTAGCTTCAAACAGATTTTCAGGTTCCCGGGGTGACAAATGTCAGAATAGATTCTAGGATCCCAAGCCTTGTTTTTAAATCTGCCTCCGTCTTGATCTACATGTCTCCATCCGGGCGGTTTAAAGAGTAAAATCTCACCATGGTGACCAAACGTTCTCTGTGATCCATGCAATTGAGCATGATACCAATCCGTGTACTTCGAGGTGAAGCGTGGAACCTTATTGAACCTTGTACACCAACTCTGAGTACGAGCCATTTCCCTCTTACTCTTAAAGCCGCAAAGAGCTCTAAGCTGGCCATCTGTTTCAAGCAAACCATATTCAAGTGAATAGGTAAAGTTACAGGTTAAGGATTGTACCCACTTGAAGCTTGTATTAGGTGGTAATGGCCTTTGGATAGGTGTTTCCGGTGGTTCTGTAAGTTTTACTCCCTTGTGCTCTTCTGTAAATTCATCCACTTCCTTGCAAGGTTCTACAAGTGTATCTGTGTCCTGGTCAAAGTCTTCTATGTCTTCCTCATCACTTGAGTCATAGATTGGAGGTTGAGAGAAATCTACCTCCGCATCGTCTTCATATTCACTTGGAGAAGATTCTTCGATCTCAGAGAATTCACTTGCAGATGCAAATTCATTACTAAGAGAATTTGACTTGTGACTATCATCATCAAGGGAATTTGTGTCTTGGGTTATTCCGTCTGATTCTTCATAAACAACTTGCCTTAGAGATTGTACAATATCCTCCTTAGCATCAACTGTAGTGTCTTTGACGGAGTTCTCCTCAGTTCTGGATTCCCATGGAGGTTCAACATCTCCTAGATCTTCAACCAACTCTTCTTCTTGAACAATGACAGCTTCTTCTACCTGTTCTAGTACGAATTTATTCTCTGTCTTGTCCACTGGAGTTTCTGGTATCTCCTTCATGCTACGCTCTTCATTAGACTGTTCACATGGGGCTGTGGCTGATCCTTGTGTATTTGAGCGCCTAGAAACCCATTGAATTATTGTTTGCTCCAGTTGTCGAATGGTTGTTTGAAGTTTATTTACTGTTTCCTTTAGGCAAACCTCTGCTTCTCGGGTTGTTAGACTTGGACATGATACATAGGAAAGTGGTGGTGATTGGGAGTGATTGGATTGGTACTGGGGTAAGGAAGGATCATATGGTGGCGAATGGTGAAGAGAAGCTTGTGAGTGTGGTGGTTCGAGGTTATGTTGAAAGGATGGTTTATATGCACGGGGTGGGGCTTGTTGGTAGTTACAAGGTTGTCCACCACATCTTCCAGCTGGGTATGCACGGTAGAATGGTCTTTGTCCAGGATATCTCGGAGGGTGTTGCTGCCTAAAGGGTTGATTAGATCCTCTTGGCTCCATCCATCCTTGATTGGTCTGACCTTGATGCATATTCCTGCTGTAACTTCTATTTCCTTCAATAAAGTTAGAACCAAACTCAAAGCGAGAGGGGTAAGAATTCATGGTAGCAAATAAAGATAAAAAGGAGAAACAAAAATAAATAAACAAGCAAAAGAAAAATATTTACAATAACCAATAATAAGGCACACGTTAGCAGTTCCCCGGCAACGGCGCCATTTTGAAGAACTGAGGATTGATGGTTTAGAAGTTATAATAAATACTCGTTTTAAGTATAGTTACTAAACCAAGCAATCAACCTTTCTTACAAACGTTTTGGTTGTCACAAGTAACAAACCCCTTAAAATTGATAACCGAGTATTTAAACCTCGGGTCGTCTTCTCAAGGAATTGCAGGGAGGTATATTCTTATTATTGGTTATGAGTTTGTAAATTGGGGGATGTTGAGTTTGGGCAATGGGCACAGATATATTTAAATGAAAAATAAGATAAATAAATAACTGTAAAATAAACTCTTGGCAAGGTATGAGAAATTGGAAGTCCAGACTGAGTTATCCTTATCAATAATAATGAAAGTTGAATCTTAATTCCACTTAGTCAACCTTTACTAAAGTAAAGGAAAGTCAAGGGACTAATTAGTTTGATCTTCGAATCCTATTTATTTCCTAAGAAAAGGTTGGGATTATTGAAGCTCAATTCAATTAGCAAAGATAACAGTTATCAATTATGCTGTTGAGTTGGATAATTCCTGAGTTACTGATTTCTTAACCAAGACCAAAAGGGGAAAAGTAAATCTACTGGAATAAGAATGCCTTCAGATGGGAAGCAATAATCATGTAAATAAAAGAGAGCAATAATAACTAAAATACCTCAAATAACATTAATTCAAGTAATCTGGAACAGTTCATAAACTAAATTGGGAAATAAATAAAAATAAAGAACCTGGGATTGAGAGTTACTCCTAAAACTAAGAGAAGTCCTAAATCCTAAGAGAGAGAGGAGAGAACCTCTCTCCAAACTAAATCTAAATCATGAGAAGTGAGTTATGAGAGCCTTCTTATGAATGGATGCATTCCCCCACTTTATAGCCTCTAATCTGTGTTTTCTGGGCCGCAAACTGGGTCAAAAGGGCTTCAGAAATCGCTGGGGGCGTATTCTGTAAATTCTGATACGTGGCCTCTGTCACGCGTCCGCGTGGGTCACGCGGTCGCGTCATCTGGAGTTTTCCTTGTGGCGCGGTCACGTCAGTCACGCGTCTGCATCGTATGCGCTATGCTCAAGTCGCGCGGTCGCGTCAGTCATGCGGCCGCGTCACTGCTTCTTTGCTCCTGGCACGCGTTCGCGTCGTCCATGCGATCGCGTGGATGCCAGTTTCTTCAAAACTCCGTTTCGCACTTTCCTTCCATTTTTTTACGTTTCCTTTCCCATCCTTTAAGTCATTCTGCCTTAGAAAATCTGAAACTACTCAACACACTAATCATGGCATCGAATGGAAGTAAAGGTAATTAAAATAATTAATTTTAAAGCTTGGGAAACATGTTTTTCACATGCATCACATAATAAGGATGGGAAGGTAAAACCATGCAATTAATATGAATAAGTGGGTGAAGGATTGAATAAATCACTCAAACTAAGCACAAAATAACTCATGAAATATGGGTTATCAGTGCCATCCATAGGGGTAAATCGAACATTAGGCTCAAGAGGAGTAGACTCAGTGCGACTATCTGTAATCCCAGCGCGAGCAAGAAGATCTGAAGCATACTTAGCCTGAGAGAGATAGATGCCATCATCGGTGGAGATGACCTCGAGACCAAGAAAATAGCTGAGAGAACCAAGATCTTTCATCTCAAAGGTACGGTGAAGTGAGGCCTTTAGATCAGAGATACCATCAACATCATCCCCAGTAATGATCATGTCATCAACATACAAAAGTAGAAGAATAACTCCACATTCGCTTTTACGAATGAAGAGTGCATTCTCATGAGGGCTAGAAGTAAAACCAAGACTGCATATGGTAGTGCTGAACTTGTCAAACCATTCACGAGGAGCTTGCTTAAGTCCATAAAGTGCCTTGCGAAGGAGACAAACCTTATTAGAAGGACAAGGATATCCCAGAGGTGGTTTCATATAGACTTTCTTTTTCAAATCCCCATTAAGAAATGCATTCTTCACATTCATCTGACTGAGAGACCATTTTTTAAGCGCGACAATGGCAAGAAGAGCTCTAACAAACGTAAGACGAGCGACAGGGGCAAAGGTCTCTTCATAATCAATACCATACTCTTGCGTACGACCTTGAGCAACCAAGCAGGCCTTATAACGGTCAATAGAGCCATCAGAGCGAGTCTTTATCTTGTATACCCATCTACTGCCCACAACTTCCTGATCAGAAAGAGGATCAACCAGATCCCAAATGTGTGCTTTTTCAAGTGCCTGTAATTCTTCTTGCATTGATTGTTGCCAATTTGGGTTTGAGGAGGCTTCTCTGAATGTCTTAGGTTCATGTTGATGAAGAATAGTAGAAAAGCAATGGTAATCAAGAAGATGAGGAGGTGGATTCCTTACCCTAGAAGAACGAGCGAGAGGAGGAGGTATGACGGTAGGAGCAGGATCATTGTCCGGTCTGGAATCATCGGGAGATGGAGAAGGCGGAAGAACAGGAGACTGTGGAGGGTCACTCGAGATAGAATCTGTAGAATTATCACTAGAAAAAAGATCAACATTGGGGTTAGTAAACAAAGGTGATTGAGTAGTAGGAATGGACTCAAAGGATAAGAATCGAGAAAACATGTGGTGCTCCCAGAAGACAACATGACGAGATATACGAATACGTTTAGAGAGAGGATCCCAACAATGATAACCCTTGTGTTCAGTGCCATAATCAAGAAACAACACATACGAGCCCGGGGTTCAAGTTTACTATATTCATGAGGCTGAAGAAGAACAAAACATACACAACCGAAAACTCGAAGAGAACTATAATCTGGGGAGGTATGATAAAGACACTCAAAGGGAGTAACATTACCAAAAACAGAAGAAGGGAGTATATTGATAACATGAACAGCAGTAAGAACAGCTTCACCCCAAGTACGCTCAGGACACGAAGAAGAAAGGAGCATTGCACGGACAGAGTCAAGAATGTGACGGTGTTTGCGTTCAGCTCTACCATTTTGTTGAGATGTACCAGGACAAGAAAACTCAGACAAAGTACCCTGTTCTGCAAGAAAGGCTAAGAGTTTGGAATCACGGTATTCCATAGCATTATCACGTCGGAAAACTTTAATGACCTTGGAAAACTGAGTTTTAATCATAGTAGCAAAGTTGATATAGATCTGAGGTAACTCATGGCGATTAGTCATCAAATAAACCCAAGTAAAACGGGAATAATCATCAATGAAAATGACAAAGTATCGAGCTCCGCCTATAGAGGCAGTGGGAGCGGGGCCCCAAACATCAGAGTGAATGAGATCAAAAGGAGATCAAGCAAGAGATGGATTATTGTGAAAAGATAAAGCAGGTTGTTTGGCAGTTTGGCAAGAAATGCAATCAAAAGATTCATTTGGAACCTGACCTAAAACACCCTGAGAGACAAGAGGACGCAGTTTTTCTAAGGAGGTGTGGGCAAGACGCTGATGCCATAAGTGGAGGGTAGAGGGAGAAGAAGAAGCACAGAGATTTGGTACAGGAGGAATATGAAGATTCTCGAGTTCAAACAACCTTCCGACCTTACGTCCAGTCCCGATGATTTGTCCCGTCCGAGGATCCTGTACACGACAACCAGAAACAGAAAAAGTGACTTCAAAATCCAGATCAACAAGTTGACCAACAGAAATAAGATTAAAGATTAATTTGGGAATATAATAAGTATCAGGAAGATTAAGAGTTGATTGGGATATAGAACCCTTGTGTGTTGCGTGCAAGAGGGAGCCATTTGCAGTATTGACAGAAGGTCCATTTGTAGTGGTAGACATGGACGAGAAAATATTACGCAACGGAGACATGTGATTAAAGTAACCCGAGTCAAAGTACCACTTAGAATTACCTGGAGGGGTGGAAAAAGCAGCAGGGGTATTACCAGAAATAGAGAGAAGACGCTGAAGAAGAGATGCAATATCAGAAAGAGAGACAAGAGATGAGTTGAGTGGACTAGGACATGGTGGGCGAGTAGGACAGGCAGTAATTAAATGTCCCAAGAGCTTGCAGTAATGGCAGAACAGCTGTGAACAATGGTAGCTAATATGACCTTTCTGGTGGCATGTGCGACATTCAACAGAAGGACAGTCGGGGAAGAGGTGCCCAGAACGGTTACAGTTTCGACAGAATTTACCCTTTCTGTCGGTGGCAGCAAAAACATCTGGTTTTTCCATGATAGCAGTCACAAAGATCAAAGAGAGAAGAGAAAAGGGCAATTTCAGAGCAGAAAATGAGAAATCGGAGTGCAGAATCGGAAAGAGCTCACCAAAAAACCTTAGGGAGGGTCCCACTTGTTTGCCACATCAGCGCCATGTTAGCAAGACAATGACACGTGGCAGCACCTGAGAGGAGGGAGAGAGACATGCTGGCAGCGAGGTGCAAGCGCGGGTCAAACACGGGTCGGGCCAAGTCTCGTGCGGGTCAACCAAGGATGGCTTTGGGCGACACGTGGCAGCACCAGGAGCGTCGGATCTGCACCAAGATCAACGGTTGTTAAAAATTGGAGGTGAGGAAGGCTGACGTCATGACACGTGGGAGCGCGAGGAACATCCGATCGGTGCCGAGATCTAACGGCTGCTGAAGCTTCTGGAAGGAGAAATAATGGAGGTGGACAGCGAACTTCCGGCGGCGCGTGACGGCGCGTCTGGTGGCTGATGGCGGCAATGTCGGCGGCGTTGGAAAGCTGACGAAGAGAAGATCACAATGATATCGGAGGTGACGAACCAAAGCGTCGGAAATAGATCAAAAAATGCGAGCAAAGAGGCACGGGTGGAATCTGGAAGGAGGATCAACTTGGTCGTGGCAGCGTCTTTCGGCGGCGCGTGGAGGCGCGTCTGGAGGCGTATGGCAGCGGTTCTGGTTGCGTTGGAATCACGGTGACAAGACGAATAAGATGGTTACGGGGGTGACGAACCAAAGCGTCGAAAAGGGAATGAAAAAAGAGGCCAAAGAACACTGCCGGAAAGGAAAAAACAATGGGGCTATGAACTAATATTCATTGAAAAAAAAAAGACCTAAGCTCTTGATACCATATTAGAAACAAGAGACAGAGAGAGTAATCTGAAAAGTGTATTATTGAGTTGTCATGAAAAGGTACAATATACAAGGGGTATTTATAGGTGCTAAATGAATCAAAGTAATAAAGACATAGAATCCTACAACTAATGTACAGATATACTATATAAATATAGACGATACTAATTGATCTAAATTGATTCTAATGATTCTCTAACAGTTCATATTACTAGACATCTATTACTTGTATAATAAACGTGGCTCATTAAGCCACGCATCACTCTCACATTAATTTGCAATAAAAAATGAAAAAGGAGTAACCTAAACGCATTTCATTCTCGTCCTCATCTTCTTTCTCCATTCTCTATCTTTCATTTGACGCTGTCTCTCCTCTCTTTATCTCTCTTGAAAACCCTAATCCCCTCATTCCCTCCATTCTCTCCTCGATTGGCTACTCTCTCCTTCTGTCCTGGATCATTTCTCTCGGTGTTGTGATCTCGACCCTTCCCTCTCTTCTGTGTGACACTCTCTTTCTCTCTCATTTTCTCGTTTTCTCTCTCATGGTGTTGCTCTTACTCTCAAACCCAGTTCTCTGTTTTGGGTTTTCCATCCTTCTGTCCTCTCTCTCCCTTTTGAAACCTTAAATCCCCGTTTTTGCTTCGTCCTCTCCTCCATAGCCGACAAACTCATTCTGGGCCAAATAATCGCTGGCCATCCACGCGCACTTTATGGCTCTCCTTGGTTCTCAAAACCTCATTTTAGTAAGCCATATATCTCCCTCCGGAACGCCATCTTTTAAACACCATTTTCGTCAACCTCGATCTAGAAACCCTAACTCACCGAGCTGAGCGAAATCTTCGTCTCAGATCACAATCACGACGATGGCGCTATTAGGTTCAGTTGGTGAAATACCGGCGATGCTGCGCGATTAAGATCTCTGTTGTGAGGATGATGTGATCTCGAACGTCAACAGCCTTGGTGATACATGTTGGGTCGAGATCTCAACCAGCGCTCCCCTCGTGCAGGTATTCTCTCGATTTATTTCTTTTTCTGGGACTGGGTCCTTAATCTCTTTGATTTAGGATTTCCTGTGTGTTTTCGTTGTCTTTGATATGAGGTTTGGTATGTTTTCTATTTCTGGATGGCTTCAGATGTTATGGAGGTTTAATTTTAGCAAGATTAAGAAGATTGGTTTCCATATGTGCTGTCGCAGTAAAAAACCTCTGCCTTTATGATCTTTGGAAGGAATCCGACCATTCTAGTAGTTACTATAGGTGATTTGCGGCGTCGACTCTGTGCCTTGAATCTTCCACATTGCGTTGGGTAAGTCACGCCGATTTCGCATAATAGTACCAACAACATCAAGCTATATCATTTTTGTTCATTGCAAAATATAGTCTCCAAAATTAATCTTCATGTCTCTTCAAGAAATTGTTTTGGTATTATGTAGGCCGGTAATGATAATAATACAACACCAACTCTCTATCTTTTTTTATCCAAATTGTATATACATTTTTGTTTCACATGGAAATATGGCTGGGGTGTTGATTTGATTTGGGAAAAGTGGGAGAAAAGGTAATTGCAGGAAGAAGAAAGGAAACATTTGTGCTTTTAGTAAGTGCCGTGATTTGATAGGATCTAGGATCTCAAGGGTGGTTTGGAATTGTATATTGGTATTTATACCTTTTTAAAAGCAAGATATTTGCATTTCAATGTTGATATTTATGTAATTCTAGAAAATAAAAATTTATTGTATTTATATTATCAAAGTGGCAAATTCTTTCCCTTTAGAGTGATGTTACCCTTGGTTTTTACTGTTTCAGGGCTCAAACCAGCTGTTTTGGAATATATAGTCTTATTTTACTTGCAATGAAATTTGTTACGGAGGGAGGAGGAGTGGTAGAAGGAGGGACTACGAAAAAGGCTCATATTTATTAAATTCATTAAAGAAGATGAAGTTTATGTTGCTGCTAAAACCTCAGAGGTTATTTTGTCAAAGTATTTTTATTGTGGTGGTGTTGTCTATTCATTGCGTCACCTTTGCTTGCCATTTAGCTACAATTTAATGAAACTTGCTTGCTTTATGATTAGTTTGCAGGAATGGACCTTTGGTTGATGAATGGAAGTGGTCGAGGCCTAATGGAGGGCATGCAGGACTAACATCAGCATTGAAGACATAAAAGATTTAAAAAAAAAACAAGGTATACTCAAAACAAAACTAAATTTTATTTTTTTTTAAAAAAATGATTTTTTCAAAACACCTTCCCTTTTGGGTGTTAATCATAGGTCAAAATGGATTGAGTTGAATTTGTTATTTTTATGTGCATGATATGGATTGAGTTCTACTAATGTTTGGAGCAAAATTTATGTAAAATTGATGATTATGTCCAAGAACTAATTGGATTGCTACCTTTTAAATTGATGATTATGCTATCATAATTTTTTCTCAGCTAATAATTAAAATTAAGAGGTGTTTTTTTTCCCTAAATTTTAAAACAGGGAGAGAAGAAGTATGATATAGAGGTGGTGAATTTGGGTGACAAATATAAAGACTGGCAAAACAAATTACATTCTGATTTAGTACATTTTTAGGTTGGTCTGTTGGGATAGCCTTCTTTGATATTTTTCCTTGCACTTTTTGCTTTGCCTCATTATCTTTGGTGAATCGTTTGAAATTTTGTGTATTTGAATGAGTTATAGGAGAAGCTAATATTTTTGTTTAATCCTATTATTTGTTTTGAAGGAAAGGGATTTCGCTGCTGAGCAATCTGCAAGGGTGATTGATGCATACTGTATGCTTAGCAAGCCTTTGTCTACATCAATTTACATGGTAAGCATAGTCACCTGTGAAGATTCCAAAATTCCTTCATTTTTTGTGCATCTATATGACTTGAGTTATGTGAAATTTAATATGTTTATCTTTATAATTAATTCACTTTATTTAAAGATTTCTTGATCTTAGGAAAAATGTGTTCAGATTTGCAGAAATGTATATGACATAGTTCAAGTGATCAAAGTAGAAAATTCTTTCATAGAACTTTTATTATTTTGACTACTAATTATACTGTTGTTATCTTCTTTTGTGGAATTATTTATTTCAAAATCAAAATTCCATGCCTCCCTACATCTTTTTTCAGCGGGTGACAACGAGATTGATGCTTGTATTTACATGTGATGTTATACTAAGGATTGTTACTCGCTTCCGTGCCTCAACATTTTTATGTTGCTAAAGATTGGTAATGAGTTGTTTGATTACACTTAATGATGACCAGTTAATTTTTTTTGTTTTATTGAGTAATAATTTTTTCTTTTTCTTTTTTACTGTATTAAATATTTGATATCTATATTTTAAAGCAAATGTCACTCGCCCTTATAGTTTACCCAGTGTTATGCAGATTTTTCATGTTTGGTGGACAGAGTAATAGAAATTAGGTTACTATATTGAGTGTTTAGATGCAAGTGTAATGGCGTCTATTGCGTCTATTTTAATAGTTTGCTTACTTTGTAAACTATAATATTACCCTTAAAGCTAAGTTGTAGATAATGTTAATTATTTAAAAGGTTTAGTTGATACACTTGAAGATAAAAAATTTTATATTGATGATAGTTATATTATTGTATTGTGTTCGGTATATCGGGTACCGGACAGTTCGGGTAGGTATCCTGAGTGAGGGGGTGATCTCGTCTGGTCGTAGGCCACCGGGTTGGAGTAGGTGGGGTCCCAAGCGCTTCACATGGAAAAGGGGGGTGTCACCTGCAAAGACACTCCGACGCTCTAGTCAGTGAGTGTGCAGGCGAAAAAGGGGTAGAATGATGTGTGACGTACCTTGGGGAAAGGGTAGGTCATTCCCTTTATATATCGTGTCAGAGGTGGGCCCTGCTGGGACAGGCCCACCTTCTTCGAGGCCTCCCTCGCACAGCTGTGGCAAAGCTGTCAGGGACGCGTGTCCGGGTCGGCATCTGAGCGTCTCACCTCCGACCGTTCGGGTCGGGTGCTGCTCGGGTCGGTCCGGCCCGTAAACTGCTTGGGCAAGGCCGTAACAGTTCCCCCGACGCGCCAGCAACAACCGTGAGGATTGTTGGTGGCGCGTCATCTCCCTTCTCGTGTGTCGTCGTCAGGCTGGCCGTCCGTGGGGTGGACGTGCCTCTTGTATGCGTGTCTGTTCGTTGTTGGAACGACCGTTTGTCGCCTCGTTCTTCGCGCACGGCATTTAATGCTCATAATGTGCTGGAAAATCCCATATACAAAGACTATTTTGCCCCCAGGTCTTTTGCGCTTCCTGGGTGGCAGTTTTAAACAGTTTTTCTTTGATCTTTTCCCTTTACACTCTTGCTCCTACTATCTCCCTACTATCTCCTTCTTCTTAACTCAGAAAATCTCAGAGCTTCGTTCTAGCATCTCCGTGCATCTTCCCTTCTTCCTTCTCAGTTGTCGCAACCGATTCAGGTAATCTTTGATCCTTTCTCTTTTCTGCTTTATTATCGTACGTTTACTGCTTGCATTTGCTCCATTTTCTTGCTATTTTTGTTTGATCTTTGTTGCTAGATGGCTTTCTAGTGCCAAGTAAGTGCGTTAGGGGAGGGGTACCATTCCAGGGTAGGCTTTTAGGTGGCTTGCATGATAGATATAGCTTTAGCCATGCTTGATCTTAACTATTGAATAGGCTGGACATAGTTTCTGGGTTTTTCCTGGACTCTCGACCTCATAGACTAATGGAGTGGTACCCCCACTGTAGGTATGCCTCGCGTCGTTTCCCGGGCTTCTCCTTCCGCCGCGAACTATGACCCCTACGCCTGGGTGACCTCCGATGTAAAAGATTCACCGAATCAGATGGATCTGGAGGAGTTGACGGAGTTCCGACAAGCCGAGTATCTGTGCGGGGGGACAGACGAGGAGGCCAATTATGACTCCTTCGTTCCTGCCCCCCATGAGCGGCTGTATGAGATTAATTTTCACTTCCCCCGGGTTGCCGACTGGATTTGATTTTACAAAGCCATGTTCACCCAGGTTGGCATTCGCATACCGTTTTCCGACTTTCAGATGTCGCTTCTTAATCGAATATCCGTGTTGCCGTCGCAGATTCATCCGAACAGCTGGGCTTCTATCTGCTGTTTCGAGATGGTTTGTGAATATCTCGAGCTGCTGGTGTCGGTGGATGTCTTTCTCTTCTTCTTCAACCTTACTAACCCTTCCAAACAAGGAAAAGCGAGGAAAGGGTTCTTGTCTTTCCGATCTGCCCAAGGTCGGAGGATATTTGGCTTGTTCGAGGACTCCTATCATGGGTTCAAGGACAAATATTACAAAGTTCATCCCGTCAAAGGTCGCCATCCCTTTTGGTTTTTGCTAGAGGGAGAACGCCTCATCCCGACGTATTGGAGCTTCGGGGCGGGGTCTAACACCTTCATTAAGGTGACCTACAAGGGATGTCCCCTGTAAATAGGAGAATTGCCGACGTGTTGTTTGCGATTTTTGGAAAGAACCCTGTGAACCCCCACCTCCTTATGGGTGAACGGGAGGCCGCTAGGAGTTATATTTGTGAGCTGTTTTGTCTTGTACTTTTGCATCGTTTATCATTTAATTTGCTCTTACTGACTTCACGACTGACGTATTTGTTTCTCTGTTGTAGTGGAGATGTCTGCTTCGGTAACCGGGCTCGAAGGTTTAGTCAAGACCTTCTTGGAGGATAGCGACGAGGAGAAGGCTGATGAGGAGAAGGCTACCGAGGAGAAGGAGGATCGAGCTGTGCCTTCGCCTCGGGACACCGAGATGTCCAACAAGAACTCTACCGGGATGCAGGCTTCTCCTATTCTCGAGGAGACGGCTGGCATCGGGCAGTCGTCTTCTACCCATCGGGAGCAGGATGATCTGAAGCTTGTCCCTACTCCCAAGAGGCAGAAGGCATCCTCCAGTCCGGAAGGAACTCTCACCGTGATGGAGAGGAACTTCGATGCTGGGGCCTTTATTGACAGTCAGTTGATTCCCGGTACGGAGGATCACTTTCTTGGTACCGAGCTCACGGGACAAGCGAGGTGGATGTACCGCACACTTCTCCGCGGGGCGGTGATAGCTCGGAAGGCCGAGTTCGAGTTGTTGGGCATGCAGGCGTTGTGAAGAAAGCTCGATACTGCTGCCCAGGCCAACAACGATTTCAAGGCCCAAGTCGAGAAGCTTCAGGAACAGTTGTCCGCAGCGGAGAAGGGGCGCAAGGATGCCGAGGAGAAGGCCGTGTCCTTTAAGGAAAAAAATGAAGGTCTCCGACGCCACCGTATCCCGTTTGACCGAACGGGAGATGACTCTGGAGAGCCAGCTCAGCGCCGCGCAAGGTCGGGTGGTCGCTATGGAGAAGGAGCGCGACCAGGCCATTTTGTTGGCCAAAGCTGTCCAAGCCGAAGTCGGAGATCTCAAGAGGAAGCACAAGGCGACTAAAAAGCAAGGAAAGAACGCGATCTTCATGACTGAGGAGGCTCTCAAGGCTCAGCTGAAGATCGTGGTTCCAGACTTCGACACGTCGGCTATTGGGGTCTTCAAAATGATTCAGGACGGCAAGATTGTTGATATGCCTCGAAAGTGAACTCTTGTAACTTGTGCTTTTGCATGGATTTGTAAAGTACTTTGTCGCAACTGTTAAGACCTTTGTTACTCTTTAATGGTCGCCTGGTCAGCTTCTAATTATCGCCTTTATCTTGTTTGTTTAGTAGCATTTATGTTTTGTTACCGTTTTTCTGGTGTGGACTTATTGCTCGTGTCCGTTTTGCCGTTTACGTTGGTAACATGGTTGAAACCGTCTTGGTCATATTATCACGGCCGTTAGTTATGGCTATGATCTGATTGGCTCCCGGGGTGATCAGTCCCGGATTGCCGTTGAAGAACGCGATTGTGTGGGATACGTATTGGGAAATAATAGATGGAAGAATTCAGACAAGTAAAAATTGGTCGTTAGCAAAACAATATTCATGAACATGGTAGGCATTTGATAAAAGTAAATCATTGGAAATTAACATTTGATAAAAGTAAACATCTATCTAGCTCATCAGGCCGCTTGGCCGGTGTGCCCAAGCTATGAATAGAACCTCCTCAGGTTACCTGCATTCCATGTTCTCGGGATTTCTTTGCCGTCGAGTCTTTCCAGCTTGTAGGCGCCTTTGCCAAGCACTTCTTTGATTCTGTAGGGACCTTCCCAGTTTGCCGCCAGCTTTCCTTCTCCTGGGGTCGGTAGCCCGACGTCGTTGCATCGCAGGACGATGTCTCTTTCCTCAAATTCCCTTCTGAGGACCTTGGTGTTGTAGCGTAGGGCTATTCTTTGTTTCAGCGCTACCTCTGACAAGTGGGCCATCTCTCTGACCTCGTCTACTAGGTCTTTGTCCACCGCTTCTTCTACTTTTGCGAGGAGTAACCACGGGCTCGGCTCGCCGATCTCTACGGATATCACCGCCTCGACCCTGTACGTTAAGCGGAAAGGGGTTCCCCTGTGGAGCTTTGCTCAGTTGTTCAGTAGGACCAGAGAACCGAGGCGAGCTCGTCGGCCCATGCGCCTTTTTTGCTATCTAAATGCTTCTTGAGACCTAGTAAGATGATCTTATTTGCGGACTCCACTTTTCCGTTCGTTTGGGGTGTTCGACCGAGGAGAACTTCTGTTTTATCCCCAAGCCGGTGAGAAACTCTGCGAACTTCCTGTCAGTGAATTGCGTCCCATTATCCGAAATGACGATCTCCGGGATGCCGAAACGGGTTATCACCTGCCTCCACATGAACTTCCTACAATTGGATGAGGATATACTGGCCAGCGGCTCAGCCTCTATCCATTTGGTGTAGTAGTCGATGGCAACTATGAGGTACTTGACCTACCCCGGGCCAACTGGGAAGGGTCCCAAGAGGTCGACTCCCCACTGCGCGAAAGGTCGAATGGACGTCAGTAGGCTCAGCTCGGAAGCTGGCGCTCTGTGGAGGTTGGCGTTTTGTTGACACTTTGCGCATCTTTTTACGAACTCTTTGGAGTCATTCATCATTGTTGGCCAGTAGTATCCAGCTCGGATGAGCTTCCTAGCTAGGGCTTTGCCCCCGATATGGTGGCCGCAGCACCCCTCATGGACTTTTCTGAGTACGTAGTCCGTCTGGTAGGGATGCAGGCACTTCAGCAAAGGTTGGCTGAGTCCCTTTTTGAATAGCTGATCCTGTATGACCGTATATTTGGCGGCCTCCCTTCTTACCGCTTTGGCTTGCTTCTCGTCCTGAGGGAGTTTGCCGTTTTCCAAGAAGTCAGTGATGGGGTCCATCCAGGAAGGGCTTATTTTGGTCAGGTGGAGGGCAACTGCCGGCTCTTTTGTGATGCCTTGAATGAGGGAGCGGTTGCCGGTTCCAGGTTTTGTGCTTGCCAGCTTGGATAGGAGGTCTGCCCGTGTGTTCCTTTCCCTCGGAACGTGTTGGACCGTGACTTCCTCAAACTGTTTGCTCAGTTCCTTGACCCTTTCTAAGTATTTCTGCAGCAGCGAGTCTCTGGCTTGGTAGCTTCCATTTACCTGCGCGGTGACGACCTGTGAGTCGCTGCACACTTCTAACCTCGTTGCTCCGACTTCCCGAGCCAGAACCAAGCCCCCCAGGAGGGCTTCGTATTCTGCTTGGTTGTTCGATACAGGGAACTCGAACTTAACTGATTGTTTGTAGATGACTCCGGCTGGGCTTTCTAGGATGATCCTGGCGCCCCCAGACGTCTGGTTGGAGGCTCCGTCTACGTGGAGCTTCCACCGTGTGTCTGTGACTTCGGTTGGGTTCCCAGTTACTTCCACCAGGAAGTCTGCCATTGCTTGCGCCTTGATCGCATGTCGGGGTTCGTAGCTTAAGTCGTATTGGGACAATTCGATGGCCCAGGTCATCATCCTTCCCGCCAGATCAGGTTTTTAGAGCACCTGACGAATCCCTTGATCCATTTTCACGACCACCTGTCGTAGTCGGCCGGAGGAAACCAGGAGTGCCAGTGCCAGCTTCTCCAGCTTACTGTATCTAAGTTCTACCCCCTTGCAGTGCTCCACTCACAAAGTAGATTGGTTGCTGGGCCTTTCCTTCTTCCCGCACCAACAACGCTGCAAGCGCTCCTTCTGTTATGGCTAGGTACAGATAGAGTGGTTCTCCATCCTTGGGCTTTCCGAGCACCGGGGGTGCTGCTAGAATCTCTTTGAAGTGGTTGAAAGCTTCTTCGCACGCAGGGGTCCACTCAAACGCTATTCCCTTCTTCATTAGACCGAAGAAGGGTAGGGCCTTTGCTGCCGATGCACCCAGGAAATGGGACAACACGGTGAGCCTTCCCGTCAGCCGCTGAACGTCTTTGATGTAGCCCGGACTCCTCATCTGGAGTATTTCCTGGTACTTTTCAGGGTTGGCCGCCACTCCCCTCTGGGTTATCATGAACCCCAGGAACTTTCCGGCCTCCATGGCAAAGGCGCACTTAAGCGGGTTGAGCCTCATGCCGTGTCGTCGGAGGGATGCGAACACGTTCTCCAAGTCGCCTATGAGATCGTCAAGTAGGGTGGTCTTTGCGAGGATGTCATCCACGTAGACTTCCACCGTTTTGCCAATGAGGTCGCTGAATATTTTGTTCATCAGTATCTGGTACGTTGTCCCCGCATTTTTTAGGCCAAACGGCATCACCTTGTAGCAGTAGATCCCCCCTGGCGTTATGAACGCCGTTTTATCCTCGTCTGGCTGGTGCATCGGTATCTGGTTGTAGCCGGAGTAGGCATCCATGAAACTCAGATACCGGTATCCCGCAGCCGCGTCGACGAGCGCGTTAATGTTGGGGAGGAGGTAGCAATCCTTAGGGCATGCTTTATTGAGATCGGAGTAGTCCACACACATCCTCCATTTCCCATTGTACTTTTTTACCAGGACCACGTTCGATAGTCAAGTCGAATAGTCCAGCTCTTGGATGAACCCCGCTTCGAGGAGGCTGGCCGTCTGCCTGGCACTTCCTCTGCCCTTTCTTGAGACATTTTTCTCCTCCTTTGGGCCACTAGTTTGGCTTCCGGTCTGATGGCTAGGTGGTGAGACATGAGGCCAGAGTCTATACCCGGCATGTCGGCAGGTGTCCAGGCGAACAAATCGCCGTTGGTTCTGATCATTTCCATTAAAGGTTCTTTCAACTCATGGGGGAGGTTCCTATTCACGAACGTGAATTTTTCCTCCGAGTTCCCGACCCTAAACTTTTCCAGGTCTCCTTCGGGTTCGGGTCTGGGTTTGTCATCAACTCTGGCATCCAGGTCGGCGAGAAATACTCCCGATGCCTCTTTAGACTTTTTTCTTAACGAGAGACTGGCGTTGTCGCAAGCGACTGCCGTTTCCAGGTCTCCCCTCACAGACCCTACTGACCCTTCTTCAGTTATGAACTTCATTACCAACATCCTTGTGCTAATGACTCCTCCTAGGTCGTTAATTGTCTTTCTCCCTAGGATGATGTTGTAAGAGGTGGAGTCTCGTAGGATCACGAACTCGGCCATTATCGTTCTTCTCCCTTGGCCTTGTCCCAATGAGGTTGGTAGGGTGATTATGCCATTTGATTTGATGAAATGGTCGCCGAGCCCTACAACGCCGTGCTGGTGCGTCTGTAGGTCAGCGTCCCTTAGGCCTAAGGCATCGAACACATTGCGGAACATGATGTTCGAGTCTGCCCCCGTGTCTACAAGGATTCGCTTCACGAGACCGGTTCCTATTCTGGCCGTTATGACCATGGGAGGAATTTCTCCAGCTTCGTCAAACCTTCGGATAGGTATCCTGAGTGAGGGGGTGATCTCGTCTGGTCGTAGGCCACCGGACTGGAGTAGGCGGGGTCCCGAGCACTGATGAGCGGATAATTTATACGCTTTTTGGCATTATTTTTAGTATGTTTTTAGTAGAATCTAGTTACTTTTAGGGATTTTTCATTAGTTTTTAAGTTAAATTCACATTTCTGGACTTTACTATGAGTTTGTGTATTTTTCTGTGATTTCAGGTATTTTTTGGCTGAAATTGAGGGACTTGATCAAAAATCAGATTCAGAGGTAGAAGAAGGACTGCTGATGCTGTTGGATTCTGACCTCCCTGCACTCAAAGTAGATTTTCTGGAGCTACAGAACTCAAAATGGCGCGCTTCCAATTGCGTTGGAAAGTCGACATCCAGGGCTTTCCAGCAATATATAATAGTCCATACTTTGGCCGAGTTTAGATGACGCAAAAGAGCATTGAACGCCAGTTCTATGTTGTAGTCTGGAGTTAAACGCCAGAAATACGTCACGAACCAGAGTTGAACGCCAAAAATACGTTACAACTTGGCGTTCAACTCCAAGATTGAACTCTCCACGTGTAAACTTCAAGCTCAACCCAAGCACACACCAAGTGGTCCCCGGAAGTGGATTTATGCATCAATTACTTACTTCTGTATACCCTAGTAACTAGTTTAGTATAAATAGGACTTTTTACTATTGTATTAGACATCTTTGGATTATCTTTTGATCTATTGATCACGTTTGGGGGCTGGCCATTTGGCTATGCCTGAACCTTTCACTTATGTATTTTTCAACGGTAGAGTTTCTGCACTCCATAGATTAAGGTGTGGAGCTCTGCTATTCCTCATAAATTAATACAAAGTACTACTGTTTTCTATTCAATTCAACTTATTCCGCTTCTAAGATATCCATTCACGCTTTAACATGAATGTGATGATCGTGACAGTCATCATCATTTCCCATGAACACGTGCCTGACAACCACTTCCGTTCTACCTTAGATTGAATGAGTATCTCTTGGATTCCTTAATCAGAATCTTCGTGGTATAAGTTAGAACCCATGGATGTCCATTCCTGAGATCCGAAAAGTCTAAACCTTGTCTGTGGTATTCCGAGTAGGATCTGGGAAGGGATGGCTGTGACGAACTTCAAACTCGCGAGTGCTGGGCGTAGTGACAAACGCAAAAGGAGGGTGAATCCTATTCCAGTATGATCGAGAACCTCTAGATGATTAGCCATGCCGTGACAGAGCATTTGGACCTTTTTCACAAGAGAGGATGGGATGTAGCCATTGACAACGGTGATGCCCTTACAGAAAGCTTGCCATGGAAAGGGGTAAGACGGATTGGATGAAGACAGCGGAAAAGCAGAGAGTCAGAGGAACGAAAGCATCTCTATACGCTTATCTGAAATTCTCACCAATGATATACATAAGTATTTCTATCTTTATTTTCTATTTATTTATTATTATTATTCGAAAATACTATAACCATTTGATATCAGCCTGACTGAGATTTACAAGGTGACCATAGCTTGCTTCATACCAACAATCTTCGTGGGATCGACCCTTACTCACGTAAGGTTTTATTACTTGGACGACCCAGTGCACTTGCTGGTTAGTTGTGCGAAGTTGTGAAGTTATGTTTGGATCATGGTATTGTGCACCAGTTATTGGCGCCATTGCCAGGGAGAGAACGAGCAACAAATTTTACAACCTGAGTAACAATTTCGCATACCAAGTTTTTGGCGCCGTTGCTGGGGATTGTTCGAGTTTGGACAACTGACGGTTCATCGTGTTGCTCAGATTGGGTAATTTTCTTCTTATTTTATTTTCAAAAAGTTTTCAAAAAAAAATTTTTTCAAAAATATTATCTTCTTTTTCGTTTTTCCTAATTAATATTCGAAAAAAAAAATTTCAAAAAAATAAAATATATTTTTCTTCAGAATTTTTAAGAATGAATTCTAGAGTTTCATGAAGCATGTAGAAGTCTGGCTGGTTGTAAAGCCATATCCAAATTCATTTGGACTGAGGCTTCCAAACCATCATCACAAGAGTAAGATAGTTGTTCCTAATCCACCTGCTGTTGTATGCCTGATTTGTATCTTCTAAAGCTTGGCTGGCTATTAAGCCATGCCTAACCCTCAGATTGGAGCTTTAGACTAAGAGTACAAGATTCCTGGAATTCATATTAAAAATTTTGGAATCCTTATTTTTCTTTTTCACATTAATTTTCGAAAAATCCAAAAAAAATCATAAAATCATAAAAATAAAAAAAAATATTTTGTATTTCTTGTTTGAGTCTTGAGTTAATTTCAAGTTTGGTATCAATTGCATTTTTTCTAAAAATTCTTTGCATTTTTTCGAAAATTCATGCATTCATAGTGTTTTTCATGATCTTCAAGTTGTTCTTGGCCAGTCTTCTTGTTTGATCTTCATATTTTCTTGTTTTGTGTCTTTTCTTGTTTTTCATATGCATTCTTGCATTCATAGTGTCTATACATGAAAAATTTCTAAGTTTGGTGTCTTGCATGTTTTCTTTTCTTGAAAATTTTTCAAAAAAAAAATAAGTTCTTGATGTTCATCTTGACATTCAAAGTGTTCTTGGTGTTCATCTTGACATTCATGGTGTTCTTGCATGCATCACATGTTTAGATCCAAAATTTTCATGCATTGCATCATTTTCATATTTTTCTCTCTCATCATTAAAAATTCAAAAATAAAAAAAAAATATCTTTCCTTTTTTTTCTCTCATAAATTTCGAAAATTTGGATTGACTTTTTCAAAAATTTTTAAAAATTCAATTGTTTCTTATGAGTCAAATCAAATTTTCAATTTAAAAATCTTATCTTTTTCAAAATCTTTTTCAAAAATCAAATCTTTTTCATTTTTCTCATTTATTTTCGAAAATTTTAAAAATATTTTTCAAAAATCTTTTTCTTAATTTTATTTCATAATTTTCAACAATATCATCAAAAATTAATGTTTTGATTCAAAAAATTTCAAGTTTGTTACTTGCTTGTTAAGAAAGATTCAAACTTTAAGTTCTAGAATCATATCTTGTGATTACTTGTGAGTCAAGTCATTAATTTTGATTTTTAAAAATTAAATCTTTTTCAAAACTAATTTCAATCATATCTTTTCAAAAATATCTTTTTATCCTATCTTTTTCAAATATCTTTTCTAACTTCTTATCTTCTTATCTTTTCAAAATTGAATTTCAAATCTTTTTCAACTAACTAATTGACTTTTTGTTTGTTTCTTATCTTTTTAAAACTACCTAACTAACTATCCCTCTCTAATTTTCGAAAATACCTCCCTCTTTTTCAAAAATTCTTTTTAATTAATTAATTATTTTCAGTTTTTAATTTTAATTTTATTTCATTGCTAATTTTCGAAAAATTACTAACCCTTTTTCAAAAACTATTTTCGAAATTTAACTTTAAATTTTAATTTTTAATTTTCGAAAATCCTCTCACCTCTCATCTTCTTCTATTTATTTATTCATTTACTAACACTTCATCTCACCCAAATTCGAACCCCCTCTTCCATATGTGTTCGAATTTTCTCTTCTTCCCTTCTTTACATTACATTCTTTTCTTCTTCTACTCACACAGGGGAACCTCTATACTTGAGTAAAAATGATCCCTATTATTATTATTTTTCTGTTCCCTTCTCTTTCATATGAGCAGGAGCAAGGACAAGAACATTCTTGTTGAAGCAGACCCTGAACCTGAAAGGACTCTGAAGAGGAAACTAAGAGAAGCTAAAATACAACAATCCAGAGATAACCTTACAGAAATTTTCGAACAGGAAGAGGAGATGGCAGCCAAAAATAATAATAATGCAAGGAGGATGCTTGGTGATTTTACTGCACCTAATTCCAATTTACATGGAAGAAGCATCTCCATCCCTACCATTGGAGCAAACAATTTTGAGCTGAAACCTCAATTAGTTTCTCTAATGCAACAAAACTACAAGTTTCATGGACTTCCATCTGAAGATCCTTTTCAGTTCTTAACTGAATTCTTGCAGATCTGTGATACTGTTAAGACTAATGGAGTAGATCCTGAAGTCTACAGGCTCATGCTTTTCCCGTTTGCTGTAAGAGACAGAGCTAGAGTGTGGTTGGACTCTCAACCCAAAGATAGTCTGAACTCTTGGGATAAGCTGGTCACGGCTTTCTTAGCCAAGTTCTTTCCTCCTCAAAAGCTGAGTAAGCTTAGAGTGGATGTTCAAACCTTTAGACAGAAGGAAGGTGAATCCCTCTATGAAGCTTGGGAGAGATACAAGCAACTGACCAAAAAGTATCCTTCTGACATGCTTTCAGAATGGACCATCCTGGATATATTCTATGATGGTCTGTCTGAATTAGCTAAGATGTCATTGGATACTTCTACAGGTGGATCCATTCACCTAAAGAAAATGCCTGCAGAAGCTCAAGAACTCATTGACATAGTTGCTAATAACTAGTTCATGTACACTTCTGAGAGGAATCTTGTGAGTAATGGGACGCCTCAGAAGAAGGGAGTTCTTGAAATTGATACTCTGAATGCCATATTGGCTCAGAATAAAATATTAACTCAGCAAGTCAATATGATTTCTCAGAGTCTGAATGGAATGCAAGCTGCATCCAACAGTACTCAAGAGGCATCTGCTGAAGAAGAGGCTTATGATCCTGAGAACCCTGCAATAGCAGAGGTGAATTACATGGGTGAACCATATGGAAACACCTATAATCCCTCATGGAGAAATCACCCAAATCTCTCATGGAAGGATCAACAAAAGCCTCAACAAGGCTTTAATAATGGTGGAAGAAACAGGTTTAGCAATAGCAAGCCTTTTCTATCATCCACTCAGCAACAGACAGAGAACTCTGAACAAAATACCTCTAATTTAGCAAACTTAGTCTCTGGTCTATCTAAGGCCACTGTGAGTTTCATGAATGAAACAAGGTCCTCCATTAGAAATTTGGAAGCACAAGTGGGCCAGCTGAGTAAAAGAATCACTGAAACCCCTCCTAGTACTCTCCCAAGCAATACAGAAGAGAATCCAAAAGGAGAGTGTAACGTTATTGAATTGACCATCATGGCTGAACCCACAAGAGAGGAGAAGGACGTGAATCCCAAGGAGGAAGACCTCCTGGGACGTCCAGTGATCAATAGGGAGTTTCCCTCTGAAGAATAAAAGAACTCTAAGGCTCATCTAGAGACCATAGAGATTCCATTGAACCTCTTTACGCCCTTCATGAGCTCTGATGAGTATTCTTCTTCTGAAGAGAATGAGGATGTTACTGAAGAGCAAGTTTCCAAGTTCCTTGGTGCAATCATGAAGCTGAATGCCAATTTATTTGGTAAAGAGACTTGGGGAGATGAACCTCCCCTGTTCACCAATGAACTAAATACATTGGATCAACTGAGATTGCCTCAAAAGAAACAGGATCCTGGAAAGTTTCTAATACCTTGTACCATAGGCACCATGACCTTTGAGAAGGCTCTATGTGATCTTGGGTCAGGAATAAACCTCATGCCACTCTCTATAATGGAGAAACTGGGGATCTTTGAGGTACAAGCTGCTAAAATCTCATTAGAGATGGCAGACAATTCCAGAAAACAGGCTTATGGACAAGTAGAGGACATATTAGTAAAGGTTGAAGTCCTTTACATCCCTGCTGATTTCATAATCCTAGATACTGGGAAGGATGAGGATGAATCCATCATCCTTGGAAGACCCTTCCTAGCCACAGCAAGAGCTGTGATTGATGTTAACAGAGGTGAACTAGTCCTTCAATTGAATGAGGACTCCCTTGAGTTTAAAACTCAAGGACATCCTTCTGTAAACATGGAAAAGAGGCACAGTAAGCTTCTCTCAAAACAGAGTCAACCAGAGCCCCCACAGTCAAACTCTAAGTTTGGTGTTGGGAGGCCACAACCAAACTCTAAGTTTGGTGTTGAACTCCCATATCCAAACTCTAAGTTTGGTGTTGGGAAGTCTCAACAATGCTCTGAACATCTGTGAGGCTCCATGAGAGCCCACTGTCAAGCTATTGACATTAAAAAAGCGCTTGTTGGGAGGCAACCCAATTTTTATTTAATTATATTTTTTATTAGTTATATGTCTTCATAGGTTCATGATCATGTGGAGTCACAAAAATAACTAAAAAAATTGAAGAAAAATAAAAAACAGCAGAAGAAAAATCACACCCTGGAGGAAGGACTTACTGGCGTTTAAACGCCAGTAAGGAGCATCTGGCTGGCGTTCAACGCCAGAATAGAGCATGGATCTGGCGTTGAACGCCAGAAACAAGCAGCATCCTGGCGTTCAGACGCCAGAAACAAGCATTTGGCTGGCATTCAACGCCAAAAATATGCTGCATCTGGGCGCTGAACGCCCAGAACAAGCATTAATTTGGTGTTTAAACGCCAGAATTGCATGCAAAGGCATTTTACATGCCTAATTGGTGCAGGGATGCAAATTCTTGACACCTCAGGATCTGTGGACCCCACAGGATCAACTCAGCATCTGTGGACCCCACCCATTACCCTTCCCAAAGCCCCTACCCCTAACAGCAGCAACTGCCGCCAGCCGCTGCGCCGGACGTCACCGCCAACCACCGCGCCAACCACCAGATGCCACCATCACTACCACCGAACCACCTTCCTGCCTACTCCCCTTATCCAGCCTTCCAGGTTCCACAACACACAATCCCTTTTATCCGTTCGTAGTTCTTCTTGTTTTTTCCATTTCTGTTCATAATTAGGATAGATAGTCTTGCATGTTGTAGTGGATTTTAGGTTGTTAGGTAGCCTAGGCTGTGGTTAGTAGATCTAGGTCTGTTTATTTGTACTGTTCTTGCTTCTATTTTATCATATTTGCAAATCTGCTGTTGCTGTAATCTTGTTCATATGCTGTATTTCTTGTATATTGCTGCTCTTTACATTGAATTTTCATGTTTATATTATATATATGTACCTGCAGCTTGACTTTTTCATTCATATGAACTGCTTTGATTGCTGTTTATTTTCCGGGATAATCCAATTTTAGCCGAAATGCTGCCCAAATTCTTTGTGAATTGTTTTCATTCATGTTTTGGTTTGGCAACCTGAACTCTGTTGTCCTCTACTTTAACCAAACCGTTTCATGAATGCTATGGCAGACTCTCTTATCCTCTTTGATTTTCTGGTTTATAAACTGCATTTGTGATATTCTGATTCCAGTTCTTGCTTTCTTTATATCTATTTGAATCAACATCACCCTGTTTTCCTTGTTCGGTTATGAGTTATTTCTAGTCATAATTGTGAATCCTTGTTACCTGGAATATTTGCTTTATGCCACTTACCTTAACACACTTTTTACTGACTCACCAATTTTAATTTACTGACTTCTTTTTCAAATTCTCACCATACTAACCTTTTATAATATCTTTTCTGATTTTTCACTTTCCTCTAACTTTCTAACCATGGCATTATGACAATTTCTCTATTTAACTTGGATTCTGATACATTTTGGATTGTAAATTCTTCCTTTCAAACTTTTAAACTACTATACAATCCTTAATACACCATTCCTTAACTCATTTACCTATTTCCAATTCTCCTTTGCCGCTTTGAGTTTTCTTTGTTTAATTGCCTATTTGCTTCCCTATTTTTATCCATATCCTGGTTTCCCATTTTTCAGGATGTCTGCCTCACAGAGAAAAGGGAAAGGCAAAGCTACTGGCAAGCGCAAGAGAGGAGATTCCTTCCAGTCCATCATTGACCTAATGCATGATTCCTCATGGCGGGAGAAGAACTTTACACAGCAGGAAAAAGCTGACCAGCTGCTCCCTGCAAATGATTCAATAAAATTTGCAAACCGGTACTGTGAACTGAAGTATCCGGCATTTGCAAAATCCAGGAATCTATACCTGGAGAGAACTCTGAAGATTCCAAAAGCACTCCAGCAATACACAACTGAGCAAATCAAGCAAAGAGGCTGGTTCTTTCTGGAGAGAGCACTGACAGAGGTCAATGCATCTTGGGTCAAGGAATTCTACTGTAACTACTACATCACCACCCTCGATGCAGTGAACCTGAGAGGAAAGCAGATTCTAGTCACTGAGGAGGCCATAGAGGACATTCTCTAGCTCCCAGCCAAGTCCGATCAGCCTGATGGTTATTCAATGGCTGAGGAGGACATGTGCCTGATGCAGTTTGATTGGGATGCTGTGAAGGCATGGATAGCTCTCGACCCGACTGTTCCTTGGGAGATGGGTCAGGACACCACCATGCCTAGAGGGATCAAGAGGGCGTACTTAAATGATGAGGCTCGGTTATGGCACCAGATCTTAAGCAACTGTGTGATGCCGAGTACTCATGAGATGGAGATCCCGGCTGCTATGATCACCCTCCTATGGTGTGTGATGGAGGGTAAGGACCTTTATCTGCCACGCTTTATCCGGCATTATATGGCTAGGGTCCACGTCCGAGGCACCCTCCCTTTTCCATATCTGGTTACATAGCTAGGCCGTCGAGCTGACGTGCCATGGGAGGATGCCGATGAGAGACCACCAGCGGAGGACTGCAGGAAGATCATTCCTCACAGCAGGAACTTTCTAGCTTTGGGCTCCAGACCACCACCCTTCCCTGCTACTGATGAGACAGCCCCACCGTCTGCTGGACCCTCTTCATCCACAGCTGCACCTGCTGCCCCTGCTGCCACCACTGCACCTCCACCTGCCTCTAAGCCCGTATACCGCCTCGTGCACCGCCTATTCCGACAGCTTGATCAGATGGAGCGCCGTAACTGGCGTCGGTATGAGAGATTGGAGCGTCGCAGCCAGCGACGCTATTCACATCTGAAGCTGATGATCCGACAGGGTGGTGACATCCCCTCCGAGTCCGAGACACCATCAGAGCCATCAGAGGAGGAGGAGGATGAGCCCCAAGAGGAGACCCATCAGCAGGCAGGCATAGAGCAGGCTGCGCTACATCAGGAGGTTACGCATCAGATCGAGGCTGCAGATCCGAAGATCCCGATCCAGTCAGCACCGCCTCTACAGCAGCCAGACCCTTAGCCCACCACCACTACAGAGCCTCCAGCTACCATCCCTACCAGTGATGACACCCCTTCACACCCGGCTTGACTGAGCATCAGGGACGATGCTTCATTTTAAGTGTGGGGAGGTCGCCATCTCTGGTGTTTTATTTTGGTGAACCACTACATCTCTTTTTTCTTTTATTTTGGATATTTTTCTGTATTTTCTTTTTACTGTTATTTTCTGAGTACTTATACATTGCTACTTTTGTGTGTTTTTACTCTAATTTTGCATTTTACATTTTTAGTTCATATTTTAGCTACTTAGTTTATTTTAATTATTTAGTTTAGTTGGCAATTCTGACTTATTAGTGGATTAATTAGTATAGTTTACCCTTTTTAGCATAAGATAGCATAGTTAAATTGAAAAATATAAAAAGAAAGTAAGCTAGGAAATTGAACATAACAGATTTAAATCCATAAACCTTGTATATATAGCATTACATCATATAGTTAAGTTGACAACATTTCATCAAGGAGGAACATTAAAACTTTAAAGGCTACCCTAAATAATTTTTTTATGAGAATAATGGGAATTTTTAACTAAACCTGCATAACATATATGAATGATATATGATGCTTGAGTTACAGAACACACAGCCTGTGAGTCTTGAGCTTAATTGTATGGTTGCATTCAAACCATAATTCCATTCCTGTATGTTTCGCTTCTTTTTATTCTGATGTTCTTTACTTTGCTTTAATCTATATGTCCAATTATAGAATATAGAATATAGGATATAGATACATACCAAAAGAATGATTGAGGCCATCATTTGATTTTAGCTCACTTACCCCAAAACAACCTACCTTTCACATCACCCTTGTTAGCCCCCTTGAGCCTTTAAAATCTCTTTTATTCTATTTAGCCACACTACTAGCCTTAAGCAGAAAAACAAAATAAAATCCCAAGTTGAATCCTTGGTTAGCTTAAGATAGAAAATTATGAATAGATTAAAATGTGGGAAACCTATTGGAAACATGGATGATAGAAACAAAAGGTAGAAAAGTTGAAAGAAATAAAATAACTCAGAAAATTTGGAAAGCATGCTCATGAGAAATCAAAGTGATTCAATTACCATGTGCTTTAAAAAAAAAAGTTATTTTTCAGTATTTAATAAAAGGGGATACAAAAGAATCCCCCAATGCAAAATAAAAGCAATGCACATGGGATAAAAATAAAATTGAAACATGAGCATGTAACAACATATGGGATAATATGGGAAAATTGGTAAAGAAGTTTTGTTCTACTAAATATGTATGTTAGGTGAGATCTTAGTCTAATTAAGGATTCACTTATTAGCTCACTTAGCCTTATACATATATCCTTACCTTTACCTTGGCCCCATTACAACCTTAATTAAAGACCTCGTGATTTTTGGTATGACGGTACTCTACAATTGTTGATTGGTTAGATGAAGAACAAAGTTATAGAAAGTAAGAATAAAAAGAAAAGTAGAGTGAATAAACCCAATAAACACTGAGTGACTAGAGGGCAAACACAAAATCCAGTGAGGGTTCAATAACTCATCAACATATATCTGTGCTTAATTTACTAATTGTTTTGCAAGTTTGTACAATATTTTTATTTCCCATCTCATTTGCTAAAATGCTTTATTATTTAAGGGTTGGCTATATATATATATATATATATATATATATATATATATATATATATATATATATATGACTCCTTGAGAATGTGAATTAATTTGACTACATGTAAGCTTTATATATGAGTGGATAAATTGGAATTGCATGACTCATTTAGGTAGATGCATTCAGAATAGGTTGCATTGCATAACATTCCACCACTTTAACCTTACCTTATTCTTTACCTTGGATTTAGCATGAGGACATGCTATTGTTTAAGTGTGGGGAGGTTGATAAACCCATATTTCATGAGTTATTTTGTGCTTAGTTTGAGTGATTTATTCAATCCTTCACCCACTTATTCATATTAATTGCATGGTTTTACTTTTCCTCCCTTATTATGTGATGTATGTGAAAAATATGCTTCCTAAGCTTTAAAATTAATTATTTTTAATTACCTTTATTTCCATTCGATGCCGTGATTAGTGTGTTGAGTAGTTTCAGATTTTCTAAGGCAGAATAACTTAAAGGATAGAAAAGGAAACGTACACAAATGGAAGGAAAGTGAGAAACGGAGTTTTGAAGAAACTGGCATCCACGCAATCGCATGGACGACGCGATCGCATGCCAGACGCGAAGAAGCAGCGACGCGGCTGCATGACTGACGCGGCCGCGCGACTTGAGCATAGCGCATACGATGCGGACGCGTGACCGACGCGACCGTGCCACAAGGAAAACTCCAGATGACGCGACCGCGTGACCCACGCGGACGCGTGACAGAGGCCACGTATCAGAATTTATAGAATACGCCCCCAGCGATTTCTGAAGCCCTTTTGGCCCAGATCCAGGTACAGAACACATAGACTAGAGGCTATAAAGTGGGGGAATGCATCCATTCAAAGGGAGCTCGCATTTTTATTACTTTCCATGATTTAGATTTAGTTTGAGAGAGGTTCTCTCCTCTCTCTCTTAGGATTAGGATTTAGGACTTCTCTTAGTTTTTTAAGAGTGACTCTCGATCCAGGTTTTATGTTTCTTTGTTTTAAGCTTCCCTTTTCACTTTTATTTATTTATTCCAGCACTTGAGTTGATTATTTACTTTTATAATTTAATTTATGAATTATTCCATGTTACAGATTATTATTTGAATTAATGATATTTGAGGTATTTGAGTTATTGATTGCTTTCTCTTTAATTTGTGTTACCATTGTTTCCAATCTGAAGATATTCTATTCCAGCAATTTACTTTTCTCTTTTTGGTCTTGGTTAAGAAATCAGTAACTCAACAGTTATCAAACTCAACATAATTGATAATCGTTATCTTGCTAATTGAACTGAACTTCAATAATCCTAACTTTTTCTTAGGAAATAAATAGGATTCGAAGGTCAAACTAATTAGTCCCTTGACTTTCCTTTACTTTAGTAGAGGTTAACTAAGTGGAATTTAGATTCAACTTTCATTATTGTTGAGAGAGATAACCAAGTTGGACTTCTAATTTCTCTTACCTTGCCAAAAGTTGCTTTACAGTATTTATTTATTTTAATTGCCATTTACTTTACTTGTCATTCAAATCACTTGCTTCTTACCTTCTAAACCCCGATTATAACCTTTATAGCCAATGATAAGAACATACTTCCTTGCAGTTTCTTAGAAGACGACCCGAGGTTTAATTACTCGGTTATCAATTTTAAAAGGGGTTTCTTACTTGTGACAACCAAAACGTTTGTACGAAGGGATTTTTGTTGGTTTAGAGACTATATCTACAACGCGACTGTTTTTATGAACTTCTTTACTGGCAAAAATCCTTAACGTCATCGACCTTCTATGAATGGATGCATTCCCCCACTTTATAACCTTTAATCTGTGCTTTCTGGACTTGGATCTGGGCCAAAAAGGGTTCTAGAAATTGCTGGGTGCGTTTTTTGCAGTTTCTGGTGCGTGGCGTCTGTCACGCGGTCGCGTCATCTAGAGTTTTCCTTATCACGCGTTCACTTGGGTCACGCGTACGCGTCATTTGTGTTCTGCTCAAGGCACGTGTCCGCGTCAGTCACGCGTTTGCGTCACTGCCTTTTCGCGCTAGGCATGTGGCCGCGTCGTCCATGCGTTCGCATCGCTGCCAGTTTCTTCAAAAACTCTATTTTGTGCTTTCCTTCCATTTTTGTATGTTTTCTTTCCATCCTTTGAATCATTCCTGCCTTAGGAGATCCGAAAGTACTTAACACACAAATCACGGTATCGAATGGTAATAAAAGGTAATTAAAATAAATATTTTTAAAGCATAGGAAACATGTTTTTCACATATATCACATAATAAGGAAGGAAAAGTAAAACCATGCAATTTCACATGAATAAGTGGGTGAAGGATTGAATAAATCACTTAAATTGAGCACAAAATATATCATAAAATATGGGTTTATCAACCTCCCCATACTTAAACAATAGCATGTCCTCATGCTAAATCCAAGATGAAGAATAAGGTAAGGTTAAAGTGGTGGAATCTCATGCAATGCATTTTATTCTAAATGCAAATTACCTAAATGAGTCATGAAATTCTAGTTATTATTCACTTGTATATAAAGCTTACATGTAGTTAAATTAATTCATATTCTCAAGGAATCATATATGCATAGCCAAACCTTAGATAATGTTAAAGCACTTTTACAATTGAGATGGGTAAAAATAATTCACAAACTT
The DNA here is from genome assembly GCF_059453495.1 of Arachis ipaensis. Taxonomy (NCBI): domain Eukaryota; kingdom Viridiplantae; phylum Streptophyta; class Magnoliopsida; order Fabales; family Fabaceae; genus Arachis; species Arachis ipaensis. The sequence continues at coordinate 27,460,741 of NC_142436.1, forward strand.
GCAAGACAATTAACAGTTAAGTAGAGATATATGGTGATGAGCTATGGAACCCTCACTGGATTTTGTGTTTACTCTCTAGTCACTCAGTGTTTATTGGGTTAATCACTCTATTCTTTTTCTATCCTTACTTTCTACAACTTTGTTCTTCATCTAACCAATCAACAATTATGGAATACAGACATACAAAAATCATGAGGTCTTTTTCAAGGTTGTAATAGGGTCAGGGTAAAGGTAAGGGTATATGTATAAGGCTAAGTCAGTTAATAAGTGAATCCTTGATTAGTCTAAGATCTCACCTAACATACATACTTCATATAGTTTTAAGGTTCCTCTACCTATTGACCCAAATTCTCCCACTTTGTATTGCAAACTTATGCATTAGATTTAATTCTGTCTCATGTGCATTGATTCTTTTTATTTTGCAATTGGGGAATTTTTGTATCCCCTTTATTTAAATACTAATATATATATATGTATGTATATATATATGGTAATTCAATTGTTTTGATTTCACCCGAGCATGCTTCCCAAATTTTGTTTTTGAAACAACTCATTCTTTTTAAATTCCTACTTTGTTTCTATCATCCCATGTTCCCATAAAATTTTCTACTCTTAAATTGTACACAATATCTATCTTAAGCTAACCAAGGATTCAACTTGGGATTTTTATTTTGTTTTTCTGCTTAAGGCTAGTAATGTGGTTTATAGAACAAGAGGGGATTAAAAAACTCAAGGGGGCTAACAAGGGTGATGTAAAAGGTAGGCTAATTTGGGATAAGTGAGGAAAAAGTTAAATGATGGCCTCAATCATCTCTTGGTATGTATCTATATTCTATATTGGACATATAGATTAAAACAAAGTAAAGAACATCAGAATGAAAAAGAAGGGTAAAACACACAGGAATAAAATTTATGGTTTGAATGTAACCATACAATTAAGCTCAAAACTCACAGGCTGTGTGTTCTCCAGCTCAAAAATCATATATCAGTTATACATGTCATGCAAGTAGGAATCAAGAGTTCCCATTATTCTCATTGTAAACCTTAGGGTGGCCCTTAAAATCTTAGTGTTTCTCCTTGATGAAATGTTGTTAACTAACTAACATGTAATGCTATATATACAAGGTGTGTGGATTGTTTAAATTTACTAAAGTTTCTAGTTTACTCCTTTTATTTTCAATTAAACTAAACTATTATATGCTAAAATGGTAAACTATATTAATTAATCCACATATTCTGTAACTAATAAATTTAGAATTGCAAACTAAACTAATTGTCTAAGATATAAACTAAAGTGCAAAATGCGGAAATAAAGTAGAAATACAGCAAAAGAACAATGTATAAGTACTGAAAGATAAAAATAAAAATAAAAATACAGAAAAAAAAAGATAAAAAAAAGAGTCTGTAGTGGTTCACCAAAAAGATATGCCAGGGATAGCGACCTCCCCACACTTAAAATATAGCATCGTCCTTGATGCTCACTCAAGCTGGGTGTGAAGGAGTGTCATCACCGAAAGGGTGGGTTGCTGAAGTCTCTGTGGTGGCCTAAGGGTCTGCAGAATGGATAAGTGTAGGAGGATCTGTCTGCTGCAGTGGAGGCACTGACTGTAGAGGAATCTCTGAGTCGGCGGCCTGAATCTGGTGAGGCTCCTCATGCTGTGGTGTAGCCTGCTCTGGTCCTGCCTGCTCAGCCTGGGCATCTGTCTCCTCCTCATGATTGCTCGCCTCCGCCTCATATGTATCAAAAGGGGTGTCAGGCTCGGAGGGGATGTCGCTGCTGGATCGGGTCATCAACTTAAGGTGCTCATAGCATCGCTTGTTGCGATGCTCCATACGATCCAGGCGGGCGAAGAGTCGATGCACCAAATGATAAATGGGCTCAGGAGCAGGTGGTTGTGCAGTGGATGAGGCTGGTGCAGCAGTGGAGGCAGAAGGGGCAGCTGAAGATGTGGCTGCCTCACCGGAAGCGGTGAGGAATAGAGGTCTGTAGCCTAAAGCCTGAAACTTCCTGCTGTGAGGAATGATCTTCTTGCAGTCTGCAGCAGTCGGCTTTGCATAAGCCAGCTCCCAAGGCACGTCAGCTCGACGGCCTAGCTGGGTGACCAGATAAGGGAAAGGGAGAGTGCCTCTGACATGGACCCTGGCCATGTAATACCGAATGAATCGTGGAAGATACATGTCCTTACCCTCCATCACACACCAGATGAGGGTGATCATAGTAGCAGGCAGCTCCGTCTCATGAGTGCTCGGCATAACAAAGTTGCTCAGGATCTGGTGCCAGAGCCGAGCCTCATCATTCAAATACATCAGCTTGATTCCCTTAGGCATTGCTGTGTTCTTTCCCATGACCCATGGGACAGTAGGATCAAGGGCTATCCTCTACTTGACAGCATCCCAGTCAAATCTCATAAAGCGCATGTCCTCTTCAGCCTTTTGGTAACTGTCAGGCTGATCTGATTTAAGCTGAAGGTGGAGGATGTCCTCAATGGCTTCCTCAGTGACCAAAATCTGTTTCCCTCTGAGGTGCACTGCATCCAGGGTAGTCTTGAAATAGTTGCAGTAGAACTCTCTGACCCAGGAAGCATTGACCTCTGTCAAGTTTCTCTCCAAGAAGAACTAGCCTCTCTATTTAATCTAATCGGAGGTGTACTGCTGTAGTTCTTCTGGAATCTTCAGAGTCTTTTCCAGGTACAAGTTCCTGGAGGTGGCAAACACTGGATACTTTAGCTCACAGTATCTGTTTGCAAATTTAACTGGATCATTGGCAGTGAGGAGCTGGTCAGCCTTCTCCTGCAGGGTAAAGTGCTTTTCCCGCCAGGAGTCATCATGCATAATGTCCAAGATAGACATAGAGGATTCGCCTCTTTTCCTTTTGCCGGTGGTTGCTTTGCCTTTTCCTTTGCGCTGAGGGTCAGACATCCTGAAAAGCAGAAATTCCAGGATATAATTGAAGAACAAAGTAGGAAAATAAGTAGGCAAATAGAATAAAAACAATATAAGCACAGAGTGGCAAAAGAGCAGTAGAATTATGAAATGAGTTAAGTATATGTGCATTATGGATTGTATTTGAGTTAGAAATCTGAGATGAAAAATCACAATCCAAAATGTAATATAAGTAGAATTTATGTTAATTAGGAAAAACAATAATCATGCCTTGAGTTAGAAAGTTAAAGGAAATAGTTAAAAACCAAAAAGAGAATTTTGAAAGTTAGATCGGTTAGGATTGAAAAAGAGGTGAGAAAGTGGAAATCAGTGAGTTAGGAGAAAGAAAATTAAAGTGAGTGGCATGATAAATGTTCCCTAGGTAACAAGAAATTCACAAATTTAAAGAATAATAAACTCAAATTCAAGCAAAAATTTCAGTGTATTGATGAAAATTCAGAAGGATAGAAAAGTTGCAAAACTAACATGAAATCATCAATAGTGCAAGTTATTAACTAGGGGATCAAAAGGAATAAGAATGCTAGCCCGGTTAGGCATGAATTGGTTTGGTTGTAGCCAAGTAAGGCAAAATAGTAAATTACCAAACTCAATACATGAGAACAATTTGCAGAAAAATGGGCAGCATTCCGGCTAAAATTGGATGATCCCGGAAATAAACAGCATGAAAAAGTAATTCATATAAATTAAAATAAAGCTGCAAATAGATATAGATAATATGAACATGAAAAAGTAATATAACAGAAGCAAGAAACATGGAAGAACAATATATGAACAATATGAACATCACAGTAGAATCAGAATTGCGAAATAAAGAAAATAGGTAGCAAGAATGGCGCAATTATCAGGCCTAAATCCACTAACCACATCTTAGCTACCTAACCACCTAGAATCCACTACAAACATGCATCTCTAACTAGCCTAATTCGAACATAATCTGAAAAATAAGTAAATAACTACAAGTGATAGAGAAATTGGCATTCGGCGGAACCTGGTGTGTGGAAGAACAAATTTATGGAACAGAGAGATGATGGGGGTGTGGTGGTGGTGGTGCTGACGTGGCGGTGATGGGTGGTTGGCACGGCGGTGGGTGGTTGTTCGGTGGCAGGGGGTTCGGGTAGGGTTTAATGGTGGAGGGGGTGGGTAAGAAGGGAGCGATGGAGGTGAAGCTGTGGTGGTGGTCGGTGGTGGGAGGCGGCTGTCGGAGGTTGGCCGCAGTGGGGGCAGTGGTGATAGAAGGAAAAGAGGAAGAAGAAGGATAGGGAAGGAAGAAGAGAAGGGGGTGTCGGTGGGTGGTGCGGTGGTGATCGGGGCTGGGTGGTTGGGTGCGGTGGTGGTAGTTGCAGAGGGGGGGAGTTGCAGATAAGGGAGGGAGAAGGGGAGTATGGGGGCGTGATGGAGTTAGGGTTCGCGTGACTTGGGGTTAGTGGATTCAAATCCACGCGAACGCGTGGGGCACGCGATCGCGTGGAATGGGTAAAAGATGAATGACGCGGTCGCGTGCCGCGTCGCTAAAATTTGTGCTAGACGCACACTTCCAGCATCGTTTCAATGCAACTCTATGTTTTCATTTACGGGGGCCATAATATCCATGCGACGCAGACGAGTCGCTCACGCTTTCGCATGGGATGAGTGTTTTGCAAGTGACGCGTTCGCGTCAGGGACGCGAATGCGTGGGCCGTTTTGTGCTAAACGCACACTAGCCGCACGATTCCAGCCCAGATTTCTGGGCGTTGGATTTTTACGCCAATTTCCAGATCACGCGTTCGCGTGAGTGATGCGGATGCGTGGGAGGTATTTTTCGCAACTGACGTGAACGCGTTAGCGATGTGGTCGCGTGGAATGATCTGTGCCAAAGGCACGCCTCCAGCCACGCTTTCGCGTGACTTTCTGTTCACTTTCCTTTTTTTTCTAATGCACTTGTGACGCAGACGCGTCAACGACGCTTACGCATCGCGTGCATTTTTTTATGCAATTATGCAGTATGCAATGCTAATGCAAATGCTACGAATAATATTCAGGTTCAATAAAAATAATATAATATAAAAACAGACAACACGAAATAAAAATTGAAAAAAAAGAAACGACCATACCATGGTGTGTTGTCTCCCACCTAGCACTTTTAGTTAAAGTCCTTAAGTTGGACATTGGATGAGCTTCCTGTTATGGTGGATTATGCTTAAATTCATCCAGAAATCTCCACCATTGTTTGGAATTCCAACAGCCTCCGGGGTCCCAAACTAGACATGTAAAGCTTTTGAGCAGCTTCAAACAGATTCTCAGGCTCCCGGGGTGACGAATGTCAGAATATTTTCCAGGATCCCAAACTTTGCTTTTAAATCCGCCTTCATCTTGATCTATATTCTTCCATCCGGGCAGTTTAGAAATTGTATTCTCACCAAGATGGCCAAACGTCTTCCGAGACCCATTCAATTGAACTTGGTACCAATCCGTGCACTTCGAATTGAAGCGTGGAACCTTATTGAACCTTGCACACCAGTTCTGAGTACGAGCCATTTCCCTCTTACTCTTAAAGTCGTAGAGAGCTCTAAACTGGCCATCTGTTTCAAGCAAACCATATTCAAGTGGAAAAGTAAAGATAAAGGTTAAGGATTGTACCCACTTGAAGCTTGTATTAGGTGGTAATGGCCTTGGGATAGGTGTTTCTAGTGGTTCCATAAGCTCTACTCCCTTGTATTTTTTTGTGAATTCCTCCACTTCCTTACAAAATTCTTCAACTGCAACTACGTCATGATCAAGGTCTGCTATGTCTTCCTCATCACTTAAGTCATACGTTGGAGGTTGAGAGAAATCTACCTCGACGTCATCTTCATATTCACTTAGATAAGGTTCTTCAGGCTCATAGAGTTCAGTTGCAGATGCAAGTTCATGACTAGGAGAGCTTGATTCATGATCATCACTGCTTGAGAAATCAATTTCTTGGTCTGTTCCGTCCAATTTTTCACAAGGTATATGCTCTGGAGGTTGTGCACTATCCTCCCTAGCATCAAATTCGAATGTCTTGGCAGAATTCTTCACAGTTCTCGATTCCCATGGAGGTTCAGCATCTCCTAAATCTTCAACCATTTCTTCCTCTACAGCTATCATGGCTTCCTCCATCTGTTCTAATACAAAGCCATGCTCCTCATTGTCCACCGAAGTTTCTAGGGTCTCCTTCATGCTACGCTCTTCTTTTGATTCTCCACATGCAGCCATGGGAGTACTTTGAGCGCTCAGATGTCAGGAAGCTATTATATTTACTACCTCGGTTAAGGCAGTAGTGAGTTCCAATACGCCTCTTTGCATATTCCCTTGCCCTTGAAGAAGAACACGAAGTCTGTCGTCCATAGGAGGTTGGAGTGGGTATGAGGGTTCATTGGTTGGGTAAGAGGGTTCATAATAAGAATGTGGTGATTCCTGGGAGTAATTGGATTGGGATTGTGGTGGATAAGGGTCATACGGTGGTGAATGGTGAAAAGGAACTTGTGAGTGTGGTGGTCCAAAGCTACGTTGAGAGGATGGTCTATAAGCACAGGGTGGGACTTGTTGGTAAATATAAGGGGGTCCACCATATCTATCAGCTTGGTATGCATTGTTGAGTGGTCCTTACCCATGATATCTTGGAGGGTGTTGTTGCCTAAAGGGTTGATCAGGTCCTTTTGACTCCATCCATCTTTGATTGCTTAGACCTTGATGCATATTCCTGTTATAGTTTCCACTCCTTTCAACAGATTTAGAACCAAACTCAAAGAGAGAGGGGTGAGAATTCATAGTAGCTAATAGAAATAAAAGAGAAAAACAAAAACAAATAAACAAGTAAAAGAAAAAATTTACAATAACCAATAATAAGGCACACGTTTGCAATTTTCCGGCAACGGCGCCATTTTGAAGAGAGGAAGATTGACGGTTTAGAATTCAGAATAAATTCCCGTTGCAAGTATAGTTTCTAAACCAAGCAATCATCCTTTCTTACAAACATTTTGGTTGTCACAAGTAACAAACCCCTTTTAAAATTGATAACCGAAGTGTTTAAACCTCGGGTCGTCTTCTCAAGGAATTGCAGGGAGGTGTTCTTATTATTGGTTATGAGTCTTGTAAATTTGGGGTTTTTAAGATAATGAACAGGTAATTTAAGCTAAGTGACAAGAAAAATAAATAAATAACTATAAAATAAACTCTTGGCAAGGTATGAAAATTCGGAAGTCCTAACATAGTTACTCCTATGAGAATTGAGTTTAACCCCACTTAGTTAACCTTTACAAAATCAAGGGCAAGTCAAGTGGACTAATTAGTTAGATTTCCAAGTCCTAGCCAACTCCTAAGGAAAGACTAGAGTTAGTGGAATTTCAGTCAATTAGAGGAATTAATTAACAATCACGATAAGTTTAATAACTCAAGAGCCTCTAGTTAATCAATTAAAGCCAAGAATATAAAAAAAGCTAAATGAGAATCATAAATCTGAAATACCTCAATTGCATTTAATAAAAGGAAATTAATCCAAAAATATAAAGAGTTCATAAGCCAATTTGGCAACATAAGTAATTAAACGAGAGCATTAAAGTATCTGAAAGTAAAAGAGAAATATAAAGTAAAAGAAATATTGAACCTGATGAAGAGTTGAAATCATAAATCCTTTAAGAGGAATCCTAATCCTACAAGCTAAGAGAGAGGAGAGAACCTCTCTCTCTAAAAACTACATCTAAACTATGAAAAGTGAATAATGATCAACCTCCTATGAATGGATGCATTCCCCCACTTTATAACCTCTAATCTGTGCTTTCTGGACTTGGATCTGGGCCAAAAAGGGTTCCAGAAATTGCTGGGAGCGTTTTCTGTAGTTTCTGGTGCGTGGCGTCTGTCACGCGTCCGCGTGGGTCACGCGGTCACGTCATCTGGAGTTTTCATTATCACGCATTCTATTCGGTCACGCGTACGCGTCATTTGTGTTCTGCTCAAGGCACACGTCCGCGTTAGTCACGCGTTCGCGTCACTGCCTTTTCGCGCTAGGCATGCGGCCGCGTCGTCCATGCGTTCGCATCGCTGCCAGTTTCTTCAAAAACTCCATTTTGTGCTTTCCTTCCATTTTTGTATGTTTCCTTTCCATCCTTTGAATCATTCCTACCTTAGGAGATCTGAAAGTACTTAACACACAAATCACGGCATCGAATGGTAATAAAAGGTAATTAAAATAAATATTTTTAAAGCATAGGAAACATGTTTTTCACATATATCACAAAATAAGGAAGGGAAAGTAAAACCATGCAATTTCACATGAATAAGTGGGTGAAGGATTGAATAAATCACTTAAATTGAGCACAAAATATATCATAAAATATGGGTTTATCACACACCACTGAATAGCCTCGAGAAATAGTTTCTAACGTTCCCAAAACCCGCGATTCGCTTTGCTCAAAACTCGTATATCATCTATGAAAACCCATTAATGCTCTCATATACATAATTCACTAGTATTAAGCCGGCCAAACTTAATATCAGGAATTATGCAATGCAAGACTAACAGCGTTAATCAATAGATCGTCATGTGCATAAAGCTCTAATTCTCGTCATTCGACAAGACTATTGTATGACAGACACTTAGAGTATGCAACTGAAGCATAGTTGGTCCATTCCCTAGGCTCTACAGGAAAGACCGCTCTGATACCATAATGTAACACCCTAACTACCAAAGCTCACGCTTCCGACTGCGTGACTCTGATAGCTCAGACATTACGACGACTTTTATACTATTTAATACTAAAATATGAGCCTGTTTAAAACTTTAAACCACAATACCGATCCAAAAATACTTTTGTTCGATAACGTACATCCATAGATACCATACAACTTACAAAAACTCATAAAGAGTACATATATATATATATATATATATATATATATATATATATATATATATATATATATATATATATATATTACAAGCATTAGCCAATACAATCCCTATCCCTCTTACAGAATATATCAAGATAAAGGCGAGGGTACAATAAATAATAATCTAAAGCAATACAGAGCATTTCAATAACAACTAAATAAACTCTTCGTGACTTCTGCGCCCATATCCTGAAAGGGGAAAAATATAGGGGGGTGAGAACATCATCCTCGAAAGGGTTCTCAGTAGAGAGTTTTTGGGAATTACTATTATAGGATACGTGAAGGTAAATCGTACCAGCGATTAATAACCGTCTTATGCCTCTTTTCAAAAAACAACGGCTTACAATAAAAGTAAAGTTTGAAATCTTTTCTGAAAGAGGAACTGTTTAATTCTCAAAAATTCAAAAGCATTTCAAAAAGGTTTATCTATGTTGAACCAAAATAGCCTTTCATATTTTTTTTTCAAACCAGAAACACAAAACCGAAACCAACCATCGGTCCATCACATTTCAACCACGGCCCTAGGCCCAAACACTCCAACCAACAACCAATCACCACAGTCCAACAGAGTCTCAGTCGCAAACACAAATAGGAAGATTCAAGCACAAACAAACAGTTATTGCAAGTAGAACAATTAGCAGTTAATCACAAGTAGTCACAAAGGCAAACCAAATACAATATGCACACCCAAACAATGTCACATAGATGTATATGATGCATGCCTGTCCTAGTGGCTGATGATATCATCTGTCGGTTATAGAGCCAACCCGACAAGTCCTGGTATCTAACCATTGGACTGTCCCTCTGTCGTGCATCCCTAACTCGAGTTATTCTCGATCATTATCATGATCATAATCATAATCCATATCCAACACCCTCACTGGTGTATATTCACGGGGCCGAGCTCATCCGGGGCTTTCACAGTGTCCGGCCACCCTTACGACATAGGGTCAACAGAGTCTCGAGTCTCCACCTGGAGCACGTGGTGGCTAGCCACTGCTTTCTTCTAGGGAACTCGTGTCTCAGATAGTGGAATTGCAAAATCACAATTATCAATATCTCAGCATATATACATTCATTCTCAGCCATGAATCAACATCCATCTCAGCCATCCAGCTTAAATTCATAATTCTTAGTTAGCCATACGGCTCATAACTCATTCGGTAATCAGCCATAATTCAATATCATACACAGCCATTCCGGCTCATAACAAAGTAGCACTTCCACCACTCAACATCATCAAATTCATAAAATCAGCATTTAAGCCATAAATCACTTTTTCTCAAAAATTAATCCTTTCTAGCCTTGGCTTTAAAATTCTCATTTCTCAAATCATCCCAGGCTCATAAGCCGCTTTTACTCAAAGTAAAGTCCTTTTTAAAACAACGCCACTCTCAGCATCCTCTTTCCAAAACTTTCAAAACCATGGAAATTAAAGGTTTATTTGGAAATATTCGAAATCCTCCATCCAACAACGGGATTTTATAACGAAAGTTCCTCGGTAGAGTCTCGAGTCTTTAGGGGAGATTAACATAACTCATTTCCTCAAATTCACTTAAAATCATTAAAACCTTGGCTTCCTGATTTGACTAATAAAATAGGATCTAAGCCAAACCGAGTCATGTAATCAATTACTTTTTTCAAAGCCATTTTCTTTACTTAAACAAAAACCAGCTTCAACTCCATGGAAAATTCTAAAGCGTTTCAACTGCTCAAAAATTGTTTTAGTCTTGCAACATTAAGAACTCAAAGAGTACTTAAAACTTTTTCCAAATTATTTTAGAATGAAACTTGTCAATAGACGTTCAGGTTCTTTCAAAGTCACTGAAAACTTCTCTAATTGAAACCCTCAAATCAATTCAAAGGCATAAACCCTTTTCACATTTAAAACAGTCTTAAAGCATAAGTTTCATCTAAATGACTTGTTCACAAGGGAAATATAATACTTTTCTTAAGAAACAAGACTAAATAACAATTTTCTTTTTAATAATTCATTTCAGAAGCATAATACCATGGTGGGTTGTCTCCCACCTAGCACTTTTAGTTAAAGTCCTTAAGTTGGACATTTGATGAGCTTCCTGTTATGGTGGCTTATGCTTAAATTCATCCAGAAATCTCCACCAATGTTTGGAATGCCAACAGCCTCCGGGGTCCCAAACTAGGCATGTAAAGCTTTTGAGCAGCTTCAAACAGATTCTTAGGATCCCGGGGTGACGAATGTTAGAATATTTTCTAGGATCCCAAACTTTGCTTTTAAATCTGTCTTTGTCTTGATCTATATTCTTCCATCCGGACGGTTTAGAAATTATATTCTCACCAAGATGGCTAAACGTCTTCCGAGACCCATTCAATTGAACTTGATACCAATCCGTGCACTTCGAATTGAAGCGTGGAACCTTATTGAATCTTGCACACCAGCTCTTAGTACGAGCCATTTCCCTCTTACTCTTAAAGCCGCAGAGAGCTCTAAGCTGGCCATCTATTTCAAGCAAACCATATTCAAGTGGAAAAGTAAAGATAAAGGTTAAGGATTGTACCCACTTGAAGCTTGTATTAGGTGGTAATGGCCTTGGGATAGGTGTTTCCAGTGGTTCTGTAAGCCCTACTCCCTTGTATTCCTCTGTAAATTCCTCCACTTCCTTACAAAATTCTTCAACTGCAACTACGTCCTGATCAAAGTCTTCTATGTCTTCCTCGTCACTCAAGTCATACGTTGGAGGTTGAGAGAAATCTACCTCGACGTCATCTTCGTATTCACTTGGATAAGGTTCTTCAGGCTCATGGAGTTCAGTTGCGGATGCAAGTTCGTGACTAGGAGAGCTTGATTCATGATCATCACTGCCCATGGAATCAACTTCTTGGTCTGTTCCGTCCAATTTTTCACAAGGTATATGCATTGGAGGTTGTGCACTATCCTTCCTGGCATCAAATTCGAACTTCTCAGCAGAATCCTTTACAGTTCTCGATTCCCATGGAGGTTCAGCATCTCCCAAATCTTCAACCACTTCTTCCTCTACAACTATCATGGCTTCCACTACTTGTTCCAATACAAAGCCATGCTCCTCATTGTCCACCGAAGTTTCTAGTGTCTCCTTCATGCTACGCTCTTCTTTAGATTCTTCACATGTAGCCATGGGAGTACTTTGAGTGCTCAGATGTCGGGAAGCTATTATATTTACTACCTCGGTTAAGGCAATAGTGAGTTCCAGTACGTCCCTTTGCATCTTCGCTTGCCCTTGAAGAAGAACACGAAGTTTTTCATCCATAGGAGGTTGGGGTGGGTATGAGGGTTCATTGGTTGGGGAGAGGGTTCAAAATAAGAATGTGGTGGTTCTTGGGAGTAATTGGATTGGGATTGTGGTGGATAAGGGTCATACGGTGGTGAATGGTGAAAAGGAACTTGTGAGTGTGGGGGTTCAAAGCTACGTTGAGAGGATGGTCTATAAGCACAGGGTAGGGCTTGTTGGTAAATACAAAGGGGTCCACCATATCTATCAGCTTGGTATGCATTGTTGAGTGGTCCTTGCCCATGATATCTTGGAGGGTGTTGTTGCCTAAAGGGTTGATCAGATCCTCTTGGCTCCATCCATCTTTGATTGCTTAGACCTTGATGCATATTCCTGTTATAGCTTCCACTCCTTTCAACAGATTTAGAACCAAACTCAAAGTGAGAGGGGTGAAAATTTATAGTAGCTAATAGAAATAAAAGGGAAAAACAAAAACAAATAAACAAGTAAAAGAAAAAAATATTTACAATAACCAATAATAAGGCACACGTTTGCAACTCCCCGGCAACGGCACCATTTTGAAGAACGAATGATTGGCGGTTTAGAATTCAGAATAAATTTCCGTTGCAAGTATAGTTTCTAAACCAAGCAATCATCCTTTCTTACAAACATTTTGGTTGTCACAAGTAACAAACCCAATAAAATTTATAAACCGAAGTATTCAAACCTCGGGTCGTCTTCTCAAGGAATTGCAGGGAGGTGTTCTTATTATTAGTTATAGAAAATAGTGTTTTTGGGTTTTGAAAGGTTTAAACAAGGAAAATAAGTTACAGGAATTAATAAATTAATATCTAATAAAACTCTTGGCAAGGTATGAAATTCGGAAGTCCTATCCTAGTTATCCTTATGAGAATTGAGTTTAATCCCACTTAGTTAACCTTTACGAACGCAAGGGAAAGTCAAGTGGACTAATTAGTTAGATCCCCAAGTCCTAGCCAACTCCTAAGGAAAGACTAGAGTTAGTGGAATTCAATTCAATTAGCAAAAATAACAATTAACAATCACGATAAGTTCGATAACTCAAGAACCTCCAGTTAATCAATTAAAGCCAAGAATATAAAAATCTAAATAAGAATCATAAATCTAAAATACCTCAATTTATATCAAATAAAGAAAATCCTAACATGAATGGTTCATAAGCCAATTTGGCAACATAAGTAATTAAATAAAAGCATTAAAGTATCTAAAAGTAAAAGAGAAATATAAAGTAAAAGGAATATTGAACCTGAGAGGAAGTTGAAATAATAAGTTGAAATAATAAGAAATCCTAATTCCTTTAAGAGGAATTCTAATCCTAAAACCTAAGAGAGAGGAGAGAACCTCTCTCTCTAAAAACTACATCTAAACTATGAAAAGTGAATAATCGAATCCCCCCTATGAATGGATGCATTCCCCCACTTTATAACCTTTAATCTGTGTTTTCTGGTCTTGGATCTGGGCCAAAAGGGCTTCAGAAGTCGCTGGGGGCGTTTTCTGCAGTTTCTGGTGCGTGGCGTCTGTCACGCGTCCGCGTGGGTAGGGATGGCAGCAGTACCCGTACCCGCGGGTACCCGCCCCGCCCCTACCCGGTCGGGGCGGGTTTAAAACCGACCCGGAGCGGGGCGGGTCTAAGGCGTGGCGGGTTGATGAGGAGGGCGGGGCGGGGTCGGGTTCAGGCTAAACCCGCCCCTACCCTCCCCGGAGTGTATATATATATATATAATTTTTTGGTGATTAGCTTCAGCCTTTAGTTCTCACCGCCACTCAGTTTGTAACTCGATTAGGGATTTAGGGTTAGCAACCCCTTCTTCCTCAGCTCTTCTCCTCTACAAGACCATAGCCTCGCCGCCTCGGTTCAGTTCAACCCAGTGCTTGCCGTCGAAACTGCTCCAGTTCCGCGACTCGTTCAAGCCGCCTGTGCCTGTCGCTCCTCCTCTGCTCAACTCGTCTAGTCGTCTCTACCATCTTCGCAAGTCACAACTCGTCGAATCGTCTGATTCGTCTCAGCACCGCTCCTCCCTCCGCCACCTCCGGTCGACCCTCTCCTCCCGTGTCGTCCTGTCTTTGCTCCCTCCAGTCCTTGCATTCACAACCTTCGCCGCCGCTATCGTTGCCTACAACTCCGCCGTCTCCGCACACTTCTTGCTCCCGGAGTATTTCCCGGTTCTCAGGGCTTCTTCTCTGCCTTACCAGCTCACTGCACCCGCCCTGGCCCTCCTCCTCGTTTTCCGAACCGAGGCTTCATACGCAAGGTTGTTAGGTTGGTACTCAGATTTCAGATAAAAAATTATACTTTCCTGCTTCGTAATAGAATTGTTCACTCAAGTGAAAATTACTTGATTTATGATATTGTATCGTTGGATTCTGTAGCTGATTTTGTCAAGTGGGATAAGTCTTTAGTTGTTGAATTTCAAATTTTGGAAAGCAATGCTACATTGCTACTATAACCGTAAAAAACAAGGAGAGAAAAAGGATTAAAGGAAGAGATTTCAGTATTTCTGTGAAATGTTAATATCATGAACTTTTATATGATTATGGTGCACCTTAAGTGAAATGTTAATATTGAAATAAATCTTGAAATACTATAAAAATGCTTGAACTTTTATATATCAGTTGCTCACTTGCTTGCAATCCTTTAGCTGCAGGGCTTTCTTTATTAGTTGCAACCAAAACAAACTTAATTTCAATTTAAATTTTGACAATTTTCAAAACTCAACAGATTAAATAAAGTAAAAATAAAAGAAGATTATTATTATTCTCAAATGGGACAAGAATCATATTACAAAAGCCAACTGGTATTGGAGATTTGCTCAATTTCCACACGTTCTGTTTTATGTGTTCATAGACTTGTCCCTAACAATTAACAAAACTAATAAGCCACCTTTCATTGATTGGTACTGCATTCTTGGAGTAAGTATTAACATTTCTAATGATGACCCTTTTCCTTTTTGGTGCTAAAGTTTGTAGCTTTTATCTTGGTTCTTCTTTATCATGAACTTTTATATGATTATGGTCCACCTTAAGTGAAATGTTAATATTGAAATACATCTTGAAATACTATAAAAATGCTTGAACTTTTATACATCAGTTGCTCACTTGCTTGCAATCCTTTAGTTGCAGGGCTTTCTTTATTAGTTGCAACCAAAAGTCCAAAACAAACTTAAGTTCAATTTAAATTTTGACAATTTTCAAAACTCAACAGATTAAATAAAGTAAAAATAAAAGAAGATTATTATTATTATTCTCAAATGGGACAAGAATCAGATTACAAAAGCCAATTGGTATTGAAGATTTGCTCAATTTCCACACGTTTTGTTGTATGTGTTCATAGACTTGTCCCTAACAATTAACAAAACTAATAAGCCACCTTTCATTGATTGGTACTGCATTCTTGGAGTAAGTATTAACATTTCTAATGATGACCCTTTTCCTTTTTGGTGCTAAAGTTTGTAGCTTTTATCTTGGTTCTTCTTTATCATGAACTTTTATATGATTATGGTTCACCTTAAGTTAAATGCTTCTAAATTATTTTATAACCTTAACCTGAATGGTGTATCTGCATGAACTTTGATGGTAAGATATCAATATGAGCAGCAGGGATATTCCTTCTAGCACTCTGATCTCTCCTAGTATAATCAAAGCTGTTAAATTTTTAAATGTCAATCTGATCATGAAAGCACTTGATTTTGGGTTATTCAAGAATTATTATCAGCTTAAACTAAACTATAAGGTGATAGCTTTTCCTTGATTTAACCGAACTAATTGGTT
Organism: Arachis ipaensis; assembly: GCF_059453495.1. NCBI lineage: Eukaryota > Viridiplantae > Streptophyta > Magnoliopsida > Fabales > Fabaceae > Arachis > Arachis ipaensis. The sequence continues at coordinate 27,476,604 of NC_142436.1, forward strand.
GTCAACTACCACTACTTCTCCTGGCAGAAAACGAAAAGAAAAAACCACCCTTACCTAATTAATGAACCTTTTTAAAGTTTCTATTCTATTAGATGAGCGACGTTCAAATTAGTTAGTAAAATTTTTTGGGTATGTTCTATAGTAACTTCAAAATTAGCATGTTTCAATTTTTATAAAAGAGTGAGTCTCATTTCTTAACACTCGTATTTAGACAATTTATAAAATGATTCTCATACCAACACTAATACATGAATCTAGTATTAAAATTAGCATTCTGATTTGGTTTATTCTAATTTTGTAATTATGCATTTATGATATGATTTATGTTAATTTTATACCCTCATGTATTTTAATTTTATTGATATAGGTGTTTTCAAATTACTTCATGGCTAGTAATGCTAGAGAAGACACACAAAGCAACAGTGTTGCTCCAAATGATAATGAAGTTGAAGTTCAAAGTAATGCTAATCCAACTTCAGAAACTCCACAAGCAACGGATAATGTCTCAACTCCAGAAGGATCAACTCCTAATGAAGGTGACAATAAGACTCATGTTAAGAGTGCTTACTGGGAGTATTTTGATCGTTTGAAAGTTGAAGGAGAATGGAAGGCGAAATGCAAGTTTTGCAAGAATGTGCTTAGTGCAAATCCGAGGAATGGTACCAAGTCATTGCGGAACCATGTGGATCGATATTGCAAGAGAATAAAGGTGGCAAACTCTAGGCAATCATCAATTGTTGAATCATTGTCAAAACAATCACAAAAGCAAAAAGTGAATGAAGATGGTTTTGTGTTTGATCCTTCATTTACAAGAAAATGTGTTGCTGAGATGATTATTTTGCATGAGTATCCTATGAGTTGTGTGGACCACCATGGATTGAGGCGAGCTTTTGCTTCAATGCAACCAACTTTTAAAATGCCTAGTCGAAACACTATCAGAAAAGACATCTTGAAGATGTATGGGGACGAGAAGCAGAAGTTAACCCTTCAACTAGATGAAAATGATAGTAGAGTTGCAATAACTAGTGATATGTGGACTTCCAACCAAGAAAAAGGATACATGGTTGTCACAGCTCACTATATTGATACTTCGTGGAAGTTGCATATGCGCCTATTGAGGTACTTTAAATATTTTATAAACTTTTATACATTGTGTTCTTTTCATATGTTGAGCTAGGTTAATCTAAAAATGCATGCATGTTTGTTAATCTTTTCAGCTTTTGTTATGTTCCTTGTCCCCATACAAGTGAAGTTCTCACTGAAACGTTGATGAAAATATTGTTAGAATGGAACATTGATAGAAAATTGTCCACTGTTACATTGGATAACTGTTCTACTAATGATGCTATGATAGATGGACTGTTGGGGCGTTTGGATTCTTCATTCTTGATGTTGGGGGGTAAATTGTTACATATGCATTGCTGTGCTCATATATTGAATTTGATTGTGAAGGATGGCTTAAGTATTGTTAAAGAAAGTATAGAAAAGATTCGTAGTAGTGTATTGTATTGGACTGCAACACAGAAAAGGACCGAAACTTTTGTGAGTTGGTGTGCTAAAACAGCGACCTCATTTACTAGGAAATTAGTTCTTGATTGCCCAACTAGATGGAACTCAACTTATTTGATGTTAGAAACTGCTTTGTTGTATAAAGCTGTCTTTCCTAGGTTAAGGCAGAAGGAACCTCAATATAAAACTGTGCCAAGTAATGAGGAATGGGAACTTGCGAAGGAAATATGTGACAGATTGAAATTGTTTTATGATGTTACTCAACTGTTTTTTGGGTCTAAATTTCCGACTGCTAATCTTTATTTTACTTTGGTTTGTAAAATAAAAGTGTCATTGGATGAATGGGAAATTTCTACTAATCCGTTAATTGCTAATATGGCATCTAACATGAAGAAGAAATTTGATAAGTATTGGGATGAAATTCATGGCATTATGGGTGTTGCTGCTGTTTTAGACCCTAGGTACAAGATGGTTGGGGTTGAGTTTCAATTTGAAAAAATGTATCCAGATCCAACAGAATGCTCCAAGCAAGTTGATAGAATTCATCAGTTGTGTAATGAGTTGGTTAATGAATACACTCAAAAAATGAGTTCTGATGTGTCACATGTCGGTGTTGGTGTTGGTACAAAAGAACTTAATGAAAGTGGAAATGCAAGTTTATTTGGGGGTGATGATTACATGGTGTATCTTAAAAGAAGAAAAATGACAAGGAGTTCATATGTGAATGTTGAGCTTGATCATTATCTTGAGGAGGAAATTCATCCTCCAAATGATCCTAACTTTAATGTTTTGAAATGGTGGAAGAACAATCAGATGAAATTTAAAGTTCTTGCAAAAATAGCTAAGGATATATATGCTATTCCGGTGTCCACTGTTGCCTCTGAATCTGCTTTTAGTACAAGTGGTCGTGTGATTTCTCCTCATCGTGCAAAGCTCAAACAAGACATAATTGAAGCTTTGATGTGTGGCCAAAGTTGGTTGTGGGCACCTTTGGGAAGTAAAGGTGATATATTGATTAATATTCATTTATGTTAATTTTTTTCATAGTACCAATTAATTTGTTAATTGTTATCTCTTTTAATTTTCAGGTTTAAATCTTGATTTGCAAACTTTTAATGATGATGAAGATGTTGAAAGTGATCAAGAATAAGGGTTGAAGATCATTTTATATCTAATATTGTAATTTCTTTATTATGGTGTTAAATTTGTAGTAATCTAATAATATCTTTTTTTCTTAATTTCAAGTTATTTTAGCTAATGACATTGTATGAATTTTATGTTTGTATTTTAATTTATCTATGAATTTTAAATTTTTGTCTTAATTTATATATGAATAGGTAAAAATTAAAATATTTAATTTTTACAGGGGCGGGTCGGGGTGGGGCGGGTACCCGCAGGGGCGGGTGCGGGTTCTGCTATTTACTACCCGCGGGTAGTTATGGGGGCGGGTAGTATATGCCTGTCAGGACGGCGGGGCGGGGTCGGGTAGGGCAAAAACCCGCCCCTACCCGCCCCACTGCCACCCCTACGCGTGGGTCACGCGGTCGCGTCATCTGGGAGTTTTCCTTATCACGCGTTCGCTTCGCTCACGCGTACGCGTCATTTGCGTTCTGCTCAAGGCACGCGTCCGCGTCAGTCACGCGTCTGCGTCGCTGCCTTTTCGCGCTGGGCACGCGGCCGCTTCGTCCATGCGTTCGCGTCGCTGCCCTTTTCTTCAAAACTCCATTTTTGTGCTTTCCTTTCATTTTTGTATGTTTCCTTTCCATCCTTTAAGTCATTCCTCCCCTATAAAGCCTGAAAGCACTCAACACACAAATCACGGCATCAAATGGTAATAAAGGATGATTAATTTTAATATTTCTAAAGCATAGGAAACATGTTTTTTACATATATTACATAATAAGGAAGGGAAAGTAAAACCTTGCAAATTACATGAATAAGTGGGTGAAGGATTGAATAAATCACTTAAATTGAGCACAAAATACATCATAAAATATGGGTTTATCACCCTTTTTCAAAAGTTCTGGGTCTTACAACATATGTATGTTTGGATGCCTCTTTTCGAATATTATTCTCTATAATTCGATGTCTTGACTGAGATTCTCTATTTTTTATGAAGCAATGATCTGGCACAAAGGTAATCTTCCCTCTTGTGTGGACTAACACCTGCTGCAGCCATCCACTGTACCGCGAATCTGTGCTTATTGAGGAGAATGCGCTTGGTATGTTGTTTTTAGCTTTTTTGTTTGAAAGACTATGATCTTTGTTGTTATCACTGCTAAGTAATGCTTCTTCTTGCATTTCCAGATGTGAGCAACGCTGCCCAGAGCAAGCTTTTGGACGATCTTGGTATTGTTGCTGAAGATGTGACAGTTGATTGGTTCTTGCAATTGGGCCGCATACTTTACAAGGAACTTTCTGATGGCAAATGGGGAGAACATGAATGTAAGCTAAACTTAATTAGTTTCAAGTTTTAGGTTGTGTCTGTTTTGTCTTATTATACCTGAAAATCACTTTTTAAAACTGAACAAATTTGTATATTCATATTTAAATCCTTTTTGCTTTTTCCATGATGTTTAATAGATATCATTTTATGCCTTTGGAATAATAAAATACTTTTGTTGTAAAAAGTGAGAAAACCTATAAAATTTGATATGGTTAAAATCTAACTATTGTCGTCCTCTTTTTGTATCTTGAGAAGTTGTTACCTGGTTCCTTACTATTTATTTTCATTATTTCTGTTTGTCTTTTTTTTTGTCGCAACCAAATTGAGTTTTAAATGCACTTTTGTTCCTTTTTTTATGGTGTTCTATTGAGAGTCAAAATATCCTTTGTACCTTATTTATATATAACTGTACACCAGTCATCATCGGGTTTTTATCCTATAATTATTTCGGCCTTATTTCTTCTTGGGTATTAAACTAGGTAATTTATTAGGTGCCTTCTTATTTTCTTTAAAATGTATACGAATATAGTGTTAGTTGAGTTGTAATCGTTTATTGAGCATTTATTTTATGAATGCATGTTTGTTTGCCTATTTTCTTTTTTTTTAACCGTCTCTCTTGACAGTCAAATTTATGTTTGTCCCTTATTTATAGGTTTTCTCTTTATACTTCTCTCATTTCTGTAAGAAATATTTTCTCCCAATTTATAGAGTCTAATTTCAGTTGTTTCATTCGTTAGGTTGTATTTTGAAAACTTGTGTGTTTTGTTACTATTATTTATTTTGTTCTTTTTTGGTTCGTCTCATGTTTAAATTCTTATCTGATTGGTTATTTATTTTAGAAAGGCTATTATTTTTTTAAGTTTTTATCTTTTCTAGATATTTATTTTATTTTGACTGTTGATACTATATCAGTTTTTAATTTTTTTTTAATTATGAATGGCATATTTTTTTATCTTGAAACTTATATTCCTCAATCTTAAATGATATAATTTTATGCAATTAAACAATAAAAAATTTTTGGTGGATATCTGCTATTTGTCTTTAATTCTCATGTTATTCTTTATCTTTTTTGTCACCAGTAATTGTTTATTTGAATTTGTATTGACTTAAAAAGTTAAATCGAGTGTTAGGTTATTTCTTTGCAAAACTAATGTGATTCACTTCTATAATTGTGAATTTTGGTTCTGTTAATATTTTTTTCCTTTAGTTTCTATGATGTTTAGAAAACTATTCTATAATATACAATGAGTTTGTTCATGTTTTTGCTAAGTTGCATTTTATAATATGCATGGCTTATTTTGATTTCTCACTCATCGGCACTTGCAAATTCTACTCTCTGTTTCAGCTAACTATCAGCATACCATTTCCATAGGTTTGGCTGCTATCTTCGTTCAAAGCTCCAGCTAGCCGATCAATTTCTAATTGGAATCATATCCATACTATTTCGGTCCTGCTATTGCATTGTCTTATCTTCAGTGAGGAGGAAAAGATGGGGGTGGGGATAATTAACTCTCATTGCAATAAATGTTCTAGCTGTCAGCTCTTCCTTTATTAAATTATTTTTTACTTTTTGAATTATAAATACTCATTGTTACCTTAGTTTAGCATGAGCATTACCCATGAGGTTAGAAAGAAATGTTGTTAGGAGTTAAATGGAAATGTGCACTAATCTTTGATTATTTTAGCATTGACATTGTGACACCCGAAACAATCATTTCTATGTCTTGTGAGTTTTCTAAAATGTTACCTGTTCTATATGTTTGTGTTAGCAATAATTTTAAGACACTTCTCAATTGTATCATATCATCAATAATTTCTTCTTTTGGTGCATGCATTTATCTTCTTTTATTAGTGTTGCTATTAATGCATATACTTAAAATGATGGCAAGGCTATATGTACACTACAAAATCAGTCATGATTTTCTATTCGATTGTTTGTTTGTTTTATTAGATATAGTAATTTCAAAAATATTTGGATCTTATTAGCTCTCATGTCAACTTGAGAGTGAATACGCAATTCTCTTAATACACAATTTTGACATTTATGGCACAAAATTATAAATAACAATTAACAAAAAAAAACCCTTTTAGGACATCATATATTATTAAGGTATATCAGAATGTCATCAATTTATAGATAATTGCTTGAATCCACATAGAATATAATTTTGTTATTTTAAAACACAAGGAGTTGTATTAACATTATACGCATAACAAATCATTAGTTAATAATTTGTCTTTGAGTGGGTTAATAAGTTCATTCACTTACCATATTTTTCAGGCTCTTGTAACTAAACTCAAACAATTTACTTATTATTATTTTTTTTGGGAAGTTGTTTCTGAATCTTTTCATTATCGCTTCTCATAGCTTTGTTTATATACCCCATTTCATAAAGGAACTAAATTCAATGAATATATGCAACTATAAAATAATTCATTGTCAATGTATATATGCATATACATTTGAGATGTATGTCAAACATTCTCTAAATTCATGATTTTCATTCATGATTAGTTTATTCACTGTAGAGTAAGTTTAACTATATATTTTATATTAATAACCCTATTCTCATTGTCACTGTTTATGGAAACACAATAAGTTTTTTTTTTGAATATAATGAATGGTGTATTCAGTATATTTTACCCAATTACTACTGAATCTATTTTTTCAATATATGTTTAATATGTAAACTGTAAATAGGTAACAAAATTTTGCATCATGTCATAATGAAAAGATCAGCAGCAGGCGCTAGACGATGCAATCCATGAAGTTCTCTATACTCACAAAGACTAGCAAATTTTTTATGAAGCTTATACATACAAACTTAGTCAGTGCATAATAACATAGACATTGAAAACACTATAATATAGAGTTCATGTAGAGACCAGTTGTTAGTTTTCATTGTTGGTCATATTCAAAATAGGGATTCTTACAGATGAATTTTTTAACTATATTAAAATATTAGATCTTTATTTTTTTTCACTGTTGATACTAAATCAGTTTTTAATCTTTTTATTAGTGATGTCATATTTATTAATTTTGAATCCTATTTTTCTCATTCTTAAATGATACAATTTTATGCAATTCATTAATAAAAAACTTATGTTGTAAAAAGTTGAAAAACATATAAAATTCTTTTATGTTATTGAGTATTTATTTTATCGATGCATATTTTATCGTAAACCATTTACTTTTTGGATTACTGATGCAAAGTTGTTATGTATTTTTTTACTATTCTTTATTTTGTTCTTTGTCTATTTTTATGATTTTTAAGTTCTTTTCTTCTTGGTTGTTTATGTAGCAATTCCGCCTTTTTTTTTAACTCTGTTTTGATAAAATGAGTAAAAAACTTATCCTTATTTTTATTATTCTACTTTAACCAAAAAATTAATTTTCAGAAACATGCGAATACATAGCTCCATCCGTAACCCTAAAGTTTAAGGTGAATCATTTTACTTCTTTCTTATGTCTATGTAAATAATGTTTAATTTGATATTTTTTGTGTGTGTTTTTAACATTTTTTTACTCCAATCTGTTTGAATTATTACCTTTTATTTATTTCATTTTCAACTATATGTTTTTCTAACTTTAGAAAAAATATATATGAACTAACTGTTTTTTCTTCATGTTGCGATTTGAGTATACTGATCTGAAAGTGCTGTTTTTGTCGGATCCAACGAATTATTGGAGCAGGTTGTCTTGGGAGAAGAACGTCCACCGGAGATTTGAGGTAAATAAATGTTACTCCTTGGTTATGTCTTTGTGAATCATTTTTAAGATATTATTCTTTGTGTATTTGTAATATAAATAATTACTCTAATTACTGTTTTGTTTTCTTTTTTTAGATATTTTTTTATTATACATGTATTTCTAATTTCATTTGAAAAATATATAATCATTTTATTTGCATGTATATATTTTTTTAAATTTTAAGAATTCGATCTTGGTGACGTTTTTAAAGTACCATGTTTTTTTATTATATTTTTTGTGCACATTAACATTTTTAATTTTGATTCGTGAATATTCATTAGTATTTTTAAGTATAATTTAATCTTTCTTTTATTTATAGGTGAAATTACAAGGAATGGAATGGAGAAAGGGTATAGGAGAAAGAGAATCATCCACTGTAGTGGAGGTGATCTCTCTATTTTCTACTCAATTGTAATTTCTATTTACCAGTCATACTAATCCATGTCTTTTTCTTATACCACAAATAATATGTTGCTTTGATCACCATACTATAATATCCAATTATCATTATTTTTGGTGGCCATGTGATGGCAAATAATTGTTATTAATTCACCAGACCAACAACAGCTATAGCATCGAGTGTTCAACTACGAAGGGTTCAGAGATAACAGTGGTGGATTTGTGAATATTCCTATTGGTTCGAGACAATCACTTCAACAGTGACAACAAATTCAAGTAGCATGGAACACACAAAATGGTTAAGGCCGAAAAAGAATATAAGAAACAATAATTGAACTTTTGTGATTATGACTTACTTAGTCCCAATTCAATTCAACAATAATTTATAGTAAAAAGTTTAAGTGTAAAAATTTTTGCTGTTAATATTTTAATTCCAAATTATCTTTGGGTTGATACGGGACTTAATGAGCCATAACCTTATAACTTCTATTATTGTTTCTTATATTCCTTTTTCCACCTTCACTATTCTGCATGTTCTATAGTATTTGAGTTTGCTGTTTCTGGTGAAATGATTGTTTTGGGCCAACACGAATGTTCGTGGATCCACTAAGTTACATCTGAATCCTTCATTGTTGAAAACTTGATCCTGTAGCTGCTGCTATTTCGGTGAATAAATAACAAAGATTTATTAGTTCTTGATCATCATATGTATTGATAGTTTGATATTAGAGTGTGGTAATCAAAGTAAAATGTTATTCATTGTACCAAGGAAGGTTATAGATTGGTACAGTGGGTAAGTAGAGCATACAGTTAGGTAGAAGAGAGAAACTCGTGATGGTTAATTTTGGCAACATTTGTTTTCCGCCCGTGCGTTGCACATATTCCAATCAAGAATAAAAGAGGAAGCAAAAAAGAAAAAAAAATAAAAGATAAACCAAAAACCAATGTTCTCTATAGTGTGCTCTCTGTCATTTAAATTAGGATTTTAATTAAAAGGTAGTGGTTGAGAGATTTGAAAATTGGGCAAAAGAAGCTTTACACTTATCGTTCTTTTTCTTTCTTTCATCTCGAAAATTAACATGTTTGATGAGAGATTCCAAGCATCGATTTTTTTTTCTCTCTCTTTTTATTCAATCGGCATTTAAACAAAATCAAAGGTCATATAGTATGTTTTTCAAATCCTTAAATCTTTCATCTTTTTGTGCATTTGGTCCTCTCTTTTTGATAGCATTAAAAAATGACAACTTACATTTTTATAAAATAAATTTTTTATCCAACATATAAATTATTTTATTGCGATAAATCAACGAATTTTTTTATATACATAAATTATATTCGTTATGGTTTTTATTAATGTTTATCTTCTGAATTGTGTTGTTTATATTTTTAAGTTGTATTTGTTGTTGCATAATTTATGAAGTTAAACAAGATACAATGTTCTGTGAGACAGGATCTCTATATTTTTAAAAAGTTAATGTTTCGAAAAGCAAAGATACTTATGCAAACTATGAAAAGTTAGAAAAAAAACTTATGTATTTTGAGTAGTGATAGAGTAAATAAATCTGTTACATTTAATTAAAAATTAAATAATAAAAATATTTTTTTAAAAAAAAGTGATCATCTATGAAGACTCAAAAAAAAAATTTCGAAACAAAAAACAAATTTTCAGCCCATGTATTGCACAAATCTTCTCCTAGTATAAATAAAGATATTGTATAACATTCTTTCATATTCAAAATCCAAATTAATTAAGAATAAAAATGACAAGACGAAGAAAAGAGGAATCAAAAGAAAAATTATACTTTTTGCAATGTCTCTGCTCAGTTTACTTTATCTTACATCCTACATACCCAATTCTTCATTTCTAATCAAAAGAGCGAAATTTAAAGCCATATATGACATTTTATTGGTCTAAACCACAATCATGCACATTAAGGATCTTTATATATGTCATATCCAAGGTAGTGAACTCGTAGTTTTTATGTTGACTCGGAAGGCCAATGTAAAATCGTAATTCGTAAAATCGTAAGACGAAACGTAAACATGACTCGTAAATTTTATAAGTTTCAAATAAACCAAATCAGTAAAATCACACATAATTCACAAATCATAATCAGTCACAACTCTTTACAACTCAAGTTCATACAATAACACTAAATTAAATCCAAATAACAAATAAAACATCCAAATTGTTAGATGACATTCTTAATTCTAAATATATATCCTAATAACATATTAGATTCAGAACCTAAGCGGATAAGCCCACAACAACAACAAAAATTGTTTTCTTAATTTAGAACAAAACAAAATAGAACAAATTAAAAAAAATATTACAGAGCAGAACATATGTATGCTATATCATATACGCTTAATGGCTATAATATATGCTAGCAAACCAGATTAATAACTAAGTAAAGAAAATTGAAAAAATTAATAGAATTCGTTTAAATTAAACACAACAAAGCTAACACAAACACAACAAAAAAATGAGGAGGATGAGGCTAATAGTGAAGCAGTCAGCGACATCCAGCAATCCGAAAAGAAGAGGAGAGTTGCAGCAGCAAGACCAAACCACCCATGGTGCTTGAGTGATGGTGAAAGGGCAGCAGCGCAACCAAGCTACACCTATGCTGCTTTAGCAATGACAAAAGGAGAAGAGATGGTTGAAAGAAGAGAACGAGAAACATAGAGAATTGACACATCAACCACCACCATTAGTACCCATACTTTGATTTCGGAATTGAGAAGAAGAGAAAGGCTTCAGATGCAGAACAGGAGAGAGAGGGGAGAGGGGAACCTAGGGTTCCAATCCTTATTAAACACTAATTGGGGCTTGAGCTTGGGCTTGGGTTGGGTTGGGTGTTTACTGGGCTGTGCAAAACTGAAGTTATGGACCAATTTTCTTCATGAGACGTGGGTCGTCGGAAAACTCTCGCTTCCAACGAGTCTGCGATTTTCCTCGGCGATTCTGCACGGTTGCAACTCCACCAACACGGATAGCAGAAACGCGACGGAAAGATGGACCAGAAACGTAAAATCGTGCGTTTTTACGAGTAAAAACGCGATTTTGTCTACCTTGGTAATATCTATATTTTCTTGTTTATTAATTAGGATATACACATTCTCTCGGGAAAAAGAAATTTCATTGGAGAAAAAAGCGACAACATTGCAAAGGAAGGGCAAAATATCCTCCAAAAATCAAACCATAGAAACTGAATACGACAAGTGTCAAGGACCAACTATCTTGAAATCTTAAGTTATTGGGCACGAGCCATTGAGTCAATAGTGATTTTATATCTCTACCTTCTAGCACTCTCCTTCAGACTAGAACATTTTGTGTGTATTTAGATTACAGTTTATAAATAGGAGTTTATATAAAATTGATTTTGTAAATTTAATTTTGATAAAAAAATAAGTTTGTGTTAAAATGATTTATGTTTGACAATTTTTATATTAAAATAGATTATAATAAAATAAATATTGTTTGGATTACACTATTCAAAATCACTTCTAAATAAAAAATTAATAAAATAAACATCGACTTAAATAATTTTTTTATATTATTCTATCATTTTAATTTAGATAGTTGAATAGATTTTATTAATTAATTATATAATAAAATCATTATTTATTTACTAAAATAAAAATAACATATCAAAATTAGTAAAATTTTTAATTAAAATTAAAAAATATAAATTTTATATATATATATATATATATATATAATATTTTTCTTAAATTTTAAGTATTAACATCAAAATGTTAATTTTGTATTCTTTTACATTGTACTCTTATTCTAGTACTCCAATAATCTTATTGTTAATATTATTTTGGAATCCAACGTTTATGATTTTAATTATTTTATTATTACCTATGATTAATTTTTTATTTAATTTGTCTTTTTTAAAGAGATCATAATTTATATTATAAAAAAATTACACTAAAACATAGTACACAAGAATTACAATTATAAAAGAGAGTACTAAAAATAATAAAATTAAATATTTATCTTGATAGTGATGAAAATAAATCTAAAAATTTTTTATGATATTTTTATATAGATATTTTTAGTACTTTTAGTACTCTTTTTTAATATACTATAATTTTATTATTATTATTCCATACAAAAAAATAACAGATAAAAGATTTATATAAACAGAAAATAATAAAAATTCTATAAAGAATAATAATATCCATGAGAGAGTAGTAGAGAAAAAATATTATAAAAAAAGTAACAAAATTAATCATATAAATAATAGAGGACAAAATTGGTAGATAGAAAATAAATTTCAATCTAACGTGAAAATATAAACGAAAAAGCTATAATTTTTAGCTTTGGCTAAACTTGGATTGGAGAGCAGAATCACGTTTACGTTCAAAAGAAGAAAAAATTACCAAACTAAAAAGTGAAGCTTTCAAGAAAACTAAACCTATGTTTGATACTTCAAACGCTAAGCCAAACACAACCTTTGTCATTGAAACATGGGCGTGTGGGCCCATTTTACCTTCTACTTAAATTCGACTTAATTATGGTACAAAGAGATGATAAGGAGAGTATTCCTAATGAAGACTTTGACCCCATATCAAGAACCTATGTCCTAGAAACCTTAGGCAAATAGAGAAGGATTAAGCATAGCCCTATATATAAGACCCAGAACTTTTGAAAAAGGGCTATCATGAGCTAATTTCAAATTTAATATTTTTGTAGCTTTAATTTCAGAAATTTCTTTATTAAAGATAATTAAAGCAAATTTTGATTAATTGAATTTGAAATAAATTAAGATTATTATCCAATTTTATAATTATTGAATTATTTTCTATATTTAAATTATAAAGTTGATAAGTATGAAATAATAAGAATTTTATATGATTTAGATTAAATAATTAATATTTTAAATATTAATACTGTTGTTTTGGAAAATGAAGAAATTAAGTATATTATTTCTAATTTTTGGATTTGAACATTTTATTGAAAATAATTTATGAGATTGATGAACAAATAGTATTTTTATACATTATTATTGTTGGATTAAAAATTATTTCTAATTATTATATTATCCCTATTTTTATTTGAAATGACCAAATTACCCTAAAACCTAATTTCTACCCTAATTTTCAACACACACACAGACCCTCACCCTCCAGCCGCACACCCCACACCCCACTAACAAGCACACACATGGTTTCCTTGTTCCATGAAAGAAACAAACAGAAGCAGAAAGGGAGAGGGAGACTTAGTTGCGGCAGAGGAGAGGAGGAGGGAAGCTCACCGCGTTGCCGTCGCCCTCACCGGGTCGCGCTGCCGCTGCAGTCCATGCATCTTCGTCATCGCCAGGGGAAAGCCAGCGCCACCAATGTCACATCGCCGAGCCTCCTCGCCGTTGCCACTGAAGCCGTCCTCGCCGATTTGTCTGCCGCCATTGGAGGCGCGAGCCATGGATGCCTTGGAGGGAGAGGACGCAATGCTGGTGGAGCCGCACCCAGCCCCTGTTGCGCCACGTCGCACTCAGAAGGATAACCGGGGGAGAGCGGCGCCGAAGGGAAAGATAGGCCGAACATGGGGCCTCCGTTATCATCCTCGCCGCTGAATACCTCGCCGCCGTCCAACGCGAAGCCAACTGCTGTCGTCGCATCTCCCAGTCATCCCTGCCGCCGCCGTGCCACCGGGAAGGAGGTCGTCGAGTCACACACACACATAGAGAGAGAGAGAGAGAGAGAGAGAGAAAACACGGGAGCAGAGGAGAGAGAGGGGAGACCTGCGCCATTTCTGGCCGCTTCTGCTGCCGAAAAAACACTGCCGCCGCCTCTGTCGCCAAAAATAGCTGCTGAGTCCTCTGTGTTGGTAAGCTCTAACCCTGCTTCAACTTCTTTATCCGTTAAGTTCTCCATTTCCATGAGAGTTATTGCTAAGGCTGGTTGTGCTAGGAGTTTATCGCGAGTTGCCGTCATTCTGGTCACCGGCTATGGCGTTGGTGTTGCCGGAACCGCCACTGGTGCTGCCGCTACTTGGTTCCCTCGAGTACGGTAAGCGTTTCTATTTTGAAGAGTTCTTTAATCGCTACTCTGTTATCATATGCTGAAGTTTTGCGGCATTAATTGCTATAAGATTGAGTTTCGGTTGTTGTATGTCACGATTAGAATTGTTGTGGTTACTGCAAAAGTGCCTTGGAGCTGAGGTTGCGGTTGTCGGTGGTTTCGGGTTGAGAGAGAAGGTTCCTGTGACGCGTTTGGGTTATGGTTTTGCGTATTGAGGTAGGGGCTTTTCTAAAAAGCTATTTTATATCTGGAATTGTTATAAATGGATACTGGTGTGAGAATTATATACTTTTAGTGATCGTACTAGTTTTATGTATTGTTTGGCTACTTTGGATGAATATGATTATATGTTTTGATTAGATTATTGTTTGGATTTGATAAATGAATTGTTGCTGAACTGTTTCTTTAAAGTTTTGGAAATGAGTTTAATCGGTTGATAATGATTTGATTTTGAAATGGTTTCCTGGAGATATGAAAATGAGGTGACTGTTGGATTTAACTTGCTTTTGAACTGATTTTGGATTTTGGACCGTTGAAAAGGATTGTGGAATGGTTTAGTTGGGACCCGAACCGGGTGGAAAAGTCCAAGTTTTAGGGAAGGTGCTGCCGAAATTTTTGTAAAAATCCTAGACTTTGTTTGAAAAGTTATTTAGAAAGGTTTGGATTTGAGAAATTGTATTATTTGATTTATTAAGAAAATATTTATGTTTTCAAGCTTAATTTATTTAAGTAAACTATATGTCTTGAGTTCGATTTATTTAGAAATGAATTATTTTACCATTTGAATCACTGAAGGAAAGTATTATGTTCTAATATTGATTTTAATATAAAAAGGACTTTTGCTTTTGGTTAGACTTAAAGATTTCGTTCAGAGGAGCTTTTAGTGATTTTAAAGAAAATTGGACTTTGACTGAATAATTACGTTTGTGACATTTGGGAAGAAGTCAGAGAATTGGTTTTAAGGAGGAACCTGAAAGTGGTTTTAATTTAAATGAATCGGTTCCGTTTCAAGTGAATTGACTTTGGATTGGGTTGGGACTTGTGACTTTATATGATCTGGTTTTATAATAAACTCTGTTTTTATTTGCTTAAACCAAGGATCTATGATTTTAAGAATTTCAATGAATTTTCAAGAAACTGAGATAGGTTGTCCTTCCCTAAAGTCTTGAGACTCGGCTGAGAAATTTTATTATCAAATTCTATATTAGGATGAATGATTTTGAATCCTTCAAAGGACATTTTAATTTAGCCTGGTTTTGGAATTTTAGAAATATGATGCTGAGGGTGACTTTGTTTTAGAAAAGAGAAACTTACATTTGAGGAAAAGTGGCTATGAGCCTGAAAAAATTTGTGAAATGGGGATTTTAAAGCCAAGGCTGGAAGGAATTGATTTTCAATTTCAAAGTAAATTGAATTGAAAAAAAGTGATTTATGGCTTGAATGATGATTTTGTGAGTTTGATGATGTTGGATGGTGGAAGTGCTTTTATGTTATGAGCCGGAATGGCTGTATATGATCATGAATTATGGCTAATTGTGAAATATATTATGAGCCAGAATGGCTGTATGATAATGAATTATGGCTGATTGTGGAATATGTTATGAGTCGGATGGCTGAGTATGAATATGAATGATTTTGAGCTGATAAAGTGATTGTTGCACTTCCAATTATCTGAGATACGAGTTTCCTTGGGTGAAAGCAGTGGCTAGCCACCATGTGCTCCATGTTGAGACTCGATACTCTGCTGACCCTATGTCGTAAGTGTGGCCGGACACTATGAAAGTTCCGAATGAGTTCGCAAGGGTGTTGGATGTGAATTATGATTATTATTGTGAATAACTCGAGTTGGGGATGTACGACAGAGGGACAGTCCAATGGTTAGCTACTAGGACTTGTCGGGTTGGCTTTATAACCGACAGATGATATCATCAGCCACTAGGATAGGCATTCATCATATGCATCTATGTGACACTGTTTAAGTGTGCATATTGTACTTGGTTTGGCTTTGTGTTTACTTGTGATTATCTGCTAATTGTTCTACTTGCAGTAACTATTTGTTTGTGCTTGAACTTTCCTATTTTTGTCTGCGACTGAGACTCTGTTGGACTGTGGTGATTGGTTGTTGTTTGGGTTGTTTGGGCCTAAAGCCGTGGTTGATCATGAGGTGGGCCGAAGGCCATGTCTGGTTGATGTTTCTGATTTGGAAAAGTATGAAAAACTAACCTGATTCAGTGTAGATGAACTTTTTGAAAGGCTTTTGAATTTATAAGAAAGTAATAGTTTCTTCTTTCAGAAAAGATTTTAGATATTTTTTTATAGTAGACCTTTGCTTTTGAAAAGATACATAAGGCTGTTATTAATCACTATAACGATTTTATCTCGCGTATCCTATTATAGTAATTCTGCAACCCTATAGTGAGAACCCTTTCAAGGATGATGTTCTCACTCCCCTACAGGTCTTTTCTCTTTTCAGGTTACGGACGACGAAGTTTGGAAGAGCTTATTTCTTTTCTGTTAGACGATAATTCTGTATTGCTTCAGTATTTATGTTTCCCTCGCCTTTAACTTTGCAAGTTTTGTAAGAGGGATAGGATTTTGATAAGAGATGCTTGTAAAATTATTAATATATACATATATATACATGTATTCTTTGTGAGTTTTATAAGTTATATTGTATGTATGGATGTATGTTATCTAACAAAAAGTATTCTTGGGGTGGTTATACGGTTTAAAGTTTTAAACAGGCTCATATTTCAGTATTAAATATTATAAGAGTCGTCGTAATACCCGATCTATCAGAGCGGCACAGTCGGAAGCGTAACATTTTAATAGTTAGGGTGTTACACTATATCTCTAAGGTACAATAAAGAAGTTGATCGGTTCCAAGGTAAAATTACAAACCTGTTCAAAAAATCGAAAAAACCTTCTTTCAAGAATCTTGTTTCAGTGGAACCTTGACAACTTTCTATTGACAAGTAGCCACCACCTTTTGAACACCCATCATTGAAAAAATAATGAAATATACATTATGTATCTACGAATATACCGAAGAGTAAAAGGTATGACCATTGTAATGGTAAATAGAAAGGTTTTTCATGGCAAGGCATCAATGCAGACACTACAAAAAATTATCGGAATAGCGACCGATTTAGCGACCGATTCTGGTGGTCGCTAAAATCTTAGTCGCTAATTGGAAAATAGCGACCAACTTCGGTCGCTAACCATTAGCGACCGATTTTTGAACAAGGCCAAACCTTCACCAAAGAGTAGTATTGGTCACTAAATCGGTCGCTAACATAATCGGTCGCTAAATGGTGACCAAATTTCCTGTCGCTAAATCAGGCGCTAAATGACGACCAACTTTTCGGTCGCTAAATCGGTCTCCATGAAATAGGTCGCCAATACCTAATTTGAAAATCTAAAATCGGTCGCTAAATTGGTCGCTAATTCCTGAACAAAAAATCTAAATCGGTCACTAAATCGGTTGTTGTTCCTAATTTTATAATTATACATTTTTACTAATTTTACATTTACTACTATTAAAACTTAATTTTTATAAATAATTATATTTTCACAAAATATAAAAAGAATCAAGCATAGATTAATTTTCCAAATAAATACAAAAACATTCACAATGTCTACATAGAAATATAGAATTTAAAATATTGAAAATTCCTAAATACATCAAATTTATGATCCACAATCTAAGCTAAAACACAGTAAAAATAATTCATGAACAACATAACTATGCTCTATTCAGTATCTACTTAGACCAAGCAATTGTATCTATCTCAGCTTGTATACCCTGGTATAACTCGAGCCTCTTTCAAGGGCACCACGTCAAAAATTGGTATACTTTTTTGCTTTCCTCCCTCATTTTATCTAATAATGAATCAACAGCTGCAAGAAGAAAATATTCAGAATAAAGTTGATACAGTTCAGCTGCAAATTAACAACAAATTCAGCACACAATATTTTCACACATGGAAAATCTTAACTAGCATGAAAATCTCTCAGAAAAGGAAATAAATTCTTCTAACCCTTTTGTTAATTCACTAGATAAACCCAAGAGAGAAAGAATTAGTACTTTTCAGTTCTATAAATACCAATCTGCATTTTCAGTATATCATCTTTCTGAAACTCACTTAACCAAGCATAGGACAATATTCAAATGCAAATAAATTCATAAGCATACAAAGAACTATTATTAAACAATAAGAAAAAATACAATAGGGAGAATAAGTTTTTACTTCTTGAGTCCAAGTTACAATGTGACCCTTCTTCTTGAATAATATTCTTGCAAATATTTTATCTTACAATGGCCACTGCAACACTCTGTTAATTGCACTCTTCATCTTCCTCTTTCCTATGTCATGTATCTTCTATATGTGGTAGAGTTTCATGCAGAGCACCTCAGCCCCGGTTCATCTTTTAGTTTTAGCATCTTCACCTAACAAACAATATTCCAGATTAAGAATTCTGGTGTCATAGCTTGCCTCAGATTTTATTCATGCTTCTTGTTTGCTTCAGTTGGTGATTTGTTAATTCTCGCTTATTTTTTATAATATTGATAAGCATATTGAGTGTGAGAGTTTTACACTTCAGTGAATTCATACTTTCCATACTAATATATAGTGATTGGACTTAAATCAAAAGTGTGCTAAGAAACACTAATCCTATGGATAAATATATTCAATCACAGTTACCCTTGACCTTAATTTTTCTTTTTCACTTTCATACAGTGCAGAAATTGCATATGAAGCTGCAAATGATGCTCCTCAATTAGCCTGCCACTGTGAAGCCTGGGTGAAGGCCACTTCACTAGGTATTGCTCCAATAAGAAATAGGTAAAATAATAAAAAGCAAAAGGAGAAAATAAAATTAAGTGCATGCCATTCTCTTGATGATCAATTACCTATTAGGTTAAACAATATAACAATATATATTAACATAATAGTAAAACTAATATTCTAAATACTATTAAAACCATGAAAAGTATATTAAATATTTGAAAAAACGATATAAAAATAAACTGAAAGCCAATAGAAAGCCAGTGGTTCAACTAATAAATAGATAATGGAAGGTTAAAAAACTTTCCCAAAAAGTTATACAACTTGGTAATATTTTCAAGTGACTGAGTTTCATAGAGATACTAGACAAAAAAATCTAGGCTATTAATTCCAGTGAAATGACGAACAAACATTAACTTGTTACATAATTATAAGCATGCCTTCAAGAGAGAGCAGAGCAAAGAAGCATAAAAAGGATAGAATTAAAAACCAGAAGAGTCCTAATAAAAAGTTGCACTAGGACCATAAAATTATAAGCATGCCTTCAAGGTTTCTCCTAGCAGAACCACAAAAAAGAGAGAGCAGAACAAAGAAGCAACGGTCCCAAGGAGCAAGAGAGTAGAATAATATTACAGCTAGGATTTACCTCCAATTGTTCAATTTGTTCCCAAGGAGTTTAAATTCAGGTCACAAAGCTTCAAGCTCATCTATTACAGCTAGCAATCTCTGTTATTAAAAAATGACATGCAAGACAGAAAATCACTAAATACCAAATACATAAAGTACTAAATTAAAACAGAGCTGATATGTGAGGAAAGAATAGAAAACAGAGAAAAAGCTTCAAGATTCTACTATGTGCAAAGAGAGATCTCAATCTTCTATTCTTGCCACTAACTAAACTAACTTCTAGATAAATATGGAGCTAACTAACAAAGAGATATATTACAAATTTAAGCTTCATAATAACTCGTTATGTTCAAGGTCTTTTTGCAGAAGAAAAAAGAACTAGAAGCTAACCTTTACCTCGTTAGTTGCATCTTCCCTTTTAGATGCACTGCTTTCAGCAACTTCACAGCTCTCATATTTTTCTTTGTTTTCATGTTCTTCGTCCTGGTTATTTAACCAAAGCATGGTGTCACTTAGACGAATAAATCAACAATCTTATATCAACATGGAAAAACACAAAAATAAACAATTGAGATGAGCAGGAAAAACACAAGCAAGCTGCTCGATTGTCTCTATACTAAATATTAGATGTATTCATTATTCAAATTTAATTTCCAAAATATAGTTAGCATACTGAGAAGTTCACACATATCTACTTTTCACCATCTATTATGTAAAAATTATCCTTTTTATATACCTGAAGAAGGATTGATTCATTCAGGTCTTCCACTGAGTCAACTTCACTATCTAAGTTTGTTTCAGCCTCTGCTCCACCTTCAATGAACTGCACATAAATTTGAAGAGCATTGATGAACAATCAAAAGCATGACAAATTGACACTCATGCGTATAAATAAAATAGGAAAAGCCAATCCACCAGTATGGAAGCAATTTCACAAATGAAAAATAAAGAGGGAAAACATCTTGCATTTTTTAAAGAAAATGCTTCCATAATTTTTCCTTCCTATATAGAACAAGAAAATCATTATACCCTCTGAATATCTTCTTTATCCTTTTTAATAAAGCCACTAGCAGCAAGTTCCTTGTCTAAAAAACTATCACTTCTTTCTATTTCAAAAAAATAGGGCCTTCCATCTTCATCTTTCCCTTCATCAGAATCATCATTGTCATCAATGCTTTCTTGGAAAGAAAGATTGAACCTGAAATGGAGAAGTGGAACTAAATTGTGAAAAAAAGCCTGATTGAACAACAAAGATTAGATCCAAAATATTTATCTTCAGCAAACCAAGTTTGTGTTTGATGTATTATCAGGTTAGGAGATGAAGTACAAAAAGGGCAACGAAATGAGTTCACTCTTATGGACAAACCACATTAGCAAAAGCAGTGATACCCTTCTTACTCCTGGCTTCAACATCAGCACCTTTCTTCACTAAAACCTCTGCCACATCAGCACAAAAGCTTCTCTATGAATTTTTCATGTATTTGTCGATGATATTAGCATACCCTTCTTCATCCTCTGCATTCAAATCAATCTCTTTCTCTAAAAGCATGTGCACTGCGTTGATCCTCCCTTCCTCCAAAAGCACATTGGCCATATTCAATTGCAAAACTTCAATCCTAAAAAAATAAAAAATTACTCCTTTTACATAAACATCTCTGGACAAGGATATGCATAAAATACCTTGATCTTCTAACACCATAACTAACAGCAATTGAATAACTGATTTAATATTTTTTATACATTATATTAATTTTAATGGATAAAAAAATTAAAGTACTTTTCCTGACTAATTAAAATAATTGCCACATAGCACATTTTTAGTTTATTCTATAAGTCAATCATTAATATTATATCTACATTAAATTGTTCTAATATATTACATTATGATTATTTTTCATGACCAATAAAATGATAAATCTTTGAAATAAACAATTCTTTATTATTATTATTATTATTATTATTATTATTATTATTATTATTATTATTATTATTATTTTAAGATTGCCCATCTCAAATTGAAACCTTATAGAATGAAGCAAAAATTAAAAAAGAAAAAAGGAATCACATATAATTTTTTACGAGGGGTTGAATTGTTGATTGTATTGCTTATTGCTTATGTTATAAAATATATTAATCCTAAAATTTTCTTTTTTTCTTTTCTTTGCTGTGATCTCATCATCTCCTGAACTTGAATCTCAATCATGGCTGTAAAACTTGGGGGTAGAGCTTATCTCTCTTCCTTTGTTGATGCTGTTTTGAATAAGCTGTCTTCACTCATTTTAAAGAACTCAAAAATCCCTCTTATTCTCAATCAATCCATCACTGGTTACTCATTTTAAAGAACCTCTCATCCCTCCATAATGAGAGAGAGTACCATGAAAATGACTGATAACATATAAAATTTTCAACAAAGACATTCATAAATAAAAGATACAATCAAGAATGGCGATTATTATAAATTCAGAGATGAAGTTTAAGAAAATGTGAAAGTACTGTGCAAAATCAGTTGCTAATTCGGTGGCTATTAGTGATTGATTTTGTGAGTCACTAAAATCAGTTGCTAACTTAACAATTAGCAACCGATTTAGCAACCAGTTATTTAGCGACCGAATTAGCGACCAAACAATTATTCACCCTATTTCATTATCAGTTGCAAAATCGGTCGCTATAATAAAAAATAGCAATCGATTTTGTGACCAACAGTTCCAAAGACGTTACTTTCTATTTTGGTTGCTAATTCGATCGCTAAATTAAAAAATAGCAACCGATTTTAGTGACCAGCTTTATTCTGGTTATATTAAAACTTTATCAGTCGCTAATTTGGTTGCTATTAGTGACCAATTTAGCGACCAATATTTTTTTGGTCCTAGAAATTCTATATCGGTCACTATTAGCAACTAATTTTTTCGGTCGCTATTCTAATACTTTCTTGTAGTGAGATAACTAGGAAGGGAACAAATAAACTCTGCCTATGCTACACTTGCGGTACATAGTCGGTCCCAAGCCCAGATAAAGAAGGAGGGTTGTGTTAGGCCTTTGATAGCCAACATAAAAAATTAGTCGAATCTTCATGACATGGATCAAAGATGTTATTACGCTAAAGCTAGGTCGTTATCCAGAAGCAACACACTGTATGGCTCGTGGCCAGTGTCAAATGAGCAAGAGTTGTTGCATCGGTGCCCCGGTGTAGTGTTAAATGAGCAAGGGTTCCTACATTCTCATGAATGGACGAGGGTAAATAAGCTAGTTCACAAAGAAAAAGGTTTTAGGAGGATCTAGAGAGTTTGGTCCAAGACATACCTTCGGGAGATAAGATTTTCTTAGAACGAGATTTAAATGGCCATGTTGGAAGAGAAGTGACTAGGTATGAAAATATTGACAAAGGCCATGGTTTCGGGGTAGTCAATACCGAGGATAAAACTATTTTAGACTTTCCTCAACTCTTGACATTTTCATTGCAAATACATGCTTTAAAAAGAGAGATGAACATCTTATAACCTATAGGAGTGGCATGACAAGCTCTCAAATTGGGTTCTTTTTGTTGAGGAGAGTCGATCGAAAATTTTGCATTAATTGTAAAATTATTCTGGGAGAGAACTTAACAACACAACATAGGATGCTCGTGATGGATTTTTGCTTTAAGCAAAAGTTGAGAAAAAGATATCATACGAAGAACTCAAGGACGAGGTGGCGGCAGATGAAAGGTGAAGAACAAAGAAGCTTCCTAAGATGGGTAGGAGAAGAGGCAAAGTGGGAATGAAATGGAAGCGCGGAGGAAATGTGGAAGGAGATGGCAAAAGTTATTAGAAGAACAACAAAAGAAAGTTTTGGTGAATTTAGAGGGATAGGACCAAGAGACAAGGAGTCTTGGTGGTGGAATGTGAGTGTACAAGAAAAGATAAAGGCAAAAAAGGAGTTATTTAAAAAGTGGTATTTGTGCCACAAAGTAGATAATTGAAAAAATATAAAGCGGCTAAGAAAGAGACAAAAGTAGCCATAAGTAAAGTAAGAAGCATATAAAGGTCTCTACCAGTCTTTAGGCACGAAGGAAGGAGAAAAAGGTATATAGAATCTCAAAGAGTTGTGAAAGAAGAATGAGAGAGTTGGATCAGGTTAAGTGCATAAAGGATAAAGACGGAGAGATTTTAGCTCAAGATGAGAAGATCAATGAAAGGTGGAAGAGCTACTTCTACGAGTTATTTAATAAAGGATAGAAGACTCTTCCGAGCTTTAATCGATTATGCACGAGAGAAGAAGATCAAAACTTTGACAACTATCGAAGGATTCAAGACTTTGAGATAAAAAGAGCTCTAAAATGGATGAAAAATAGGAGGGAATAAGACTCGATAATATTCTAATTGAAGTTTGAAAGGGCCTTGGAGAGAAGGACATCAATTGATCAACCAAGCTTTTTAATGAGATTTTAAGGTCAAAAAAGATGCCAGATGAGTGAAGAAATAGCACCTTGGTACCTATCTACAAGAATAAGGGGATATACAGAGTTGCGAAAACTATAGAGGGATCAAACTCATGAGCCATACTATGAAGTTATGAAAAAGGGTGATAGAACGGAGACTGAGACAAGAGACACAAGTACCAGAGAACCTATTTGGTTTTATGTCAGGCAAATCCACTACTGGAGCTACATACTTGTTAAGAAGGATGATGGAGAGGTATCGTAGTAATAAAAGTTATCTACATATGGTGTTTATTGATTTGGAAAAAGCGTATGATAGAGTGCCAAAGGAGGTCTTGTGGAAGGTTTTGGAAAGGAAGAAAGTAAGGATCACATATATTTGTGCAATTAAAAATATGTATGATGGGACTACAACTAGTGTGAAGACTCAAGGTGGTGTAACAAAGGAATTTTCTATTGGTATAGGAATACACCAGAGATGATCCGTAAGTCCATACCTTTTCACATTAGTCTTGGAAGTACTTGATGAAGAATTAATGTTGTTCTAGAATTTCTCAATAGAATTTTGTTACAAGAATAGTCTAAACCAACAGTTAACTCTCAATCAAAATTTAAAAGATTGTCACAATTCAAATCAATAAAAATCGGGAATTTTAATTTCTGAGTCGTTCTCCCACAAAATTGCAGTGAGGTGTCCATATCATTGGCTCTAGGAAATTGGGGGTTTGATAGCAACAAACAAGAAATGTAAATAGCAGGAAATTAAATGAGCAAACAATATCTAATTATCAAAGGTAATTAAACTAAGACAATTAAGAAAATTAACTACGAAAGGTCTTGGCAAGGTTTGATGGTTAAGGATCATTATCCTTGTCACTAACCACAACATGATAATTATAAAGAGCAAACCCACTTTGTCATCCCCAACATCGGAAGAAAGTCAAATGGCCTTAACTAATCTTAATCCATAAATCCTAGCCAACTCACTAATTGACTTAGTGAAAGACTAGCGTCAATGGAAATAAGATTAATTAAATCTCTAAATTATCAATCAACTTGGACATTAGTTACTCAAGGTTACCCAATCCATCAATCACAAGTCAAGAATGCAAAAATCTACTTCACAACTAAAGAAAATATTTCATCAAACATCTAGAATGAAATAAAAGCAAACATCATAAAATGCAATAATTAATAAAACCTATAACTAACCAAGGCAAGAGATCAATGATAGCACTAAGGAAAACATCAAAGGACATGAAAACATAAAATTGCATTAAAAGAAAATTAAAATTAACAAGAGAGTTCATGAACTAAAATAGACAAATAAAGGAATCAACAAGAGAAACTAAGCGAATTAAGACAATAGAACAAAAAAATGTACAGAGGACTATTCAAGAACAAAAATTAAAATCTACATCTAAGAGAATTTAACCTAAAAACTATCCTAAATCCTAGAGATAAGAGAGAGCTTCTCTCTCTAGAACTCTATCCTAAAACATAATGTAAAACTATTCTATGACTACTTCCTACTTGCCCCTTGATCTTCCTTGAGAATTACATCAAATACTTCATAAATGAGTTGGATTATGGCCAAGAAAGGTCTGTCGTGACCCATGTGTTCACTTAAGTAAAATCACATACTGACAGTCATGCGTACGCATGATGCATGTGTATGCACAAATTGACAAAATTCCAGGTTGATGGTTTTCAGTGCATAAGAGAAGGGGGGTTGAATCTTAGCCCCTTTTCACTTCTGAACACTTGCTGGTCTTTGTAATACTTTCTGGAGACTTTTTGATTTTTGTCTCGTCCCCAGCCATGAGACTTTTCTTATTGTCTCGTCACTTGGCACGAGATATTTTTCGGTTTTATCTCCTGTGCAGCATAAACAGAAATGGAGTAGAAGAGAGATAAAATTACACCCAGATATATCCTGGTTCAGCTGCTAAGTGCAGTGTAGCCTACATCCAGTCTCCATCACAAAGATGATGGAATTTCACTATAATCATTCTTGATTACAAGCACCAATTCTCCCTAGGAACTACCCTTCCTATCTGGGACAAGTCCAGAATTCTAAACCCAATCCTGAACTTGACTTGGTCACTGCCAAGCTTTCAACTGTAAAGTGCTAACCCAACTTACAAGGAGATTCCCACAGAATCATGAAACACAACGTAGATGAACAAAGGAACTCTAAGGACATCTATGTCTTTTTCTTTTAATTTTGCACTCTCTACCTTTTTTCGCTCTATGGCTTTTTCATACAAACCTCACTGTTTGCCTTTTTCCATGAGACTCAAGACATGACAAAATTAAACAGAAAAATACAAAACATAATACATTGAAGGAGAAGAAAATCTGTTAGCTCAGGTAGCTCTGAGAACCCTGTGCCTTGCACTCTCACACTTTCTCCTTACTCCAAACCATGGCTGTTTTCTCTTTTTATAGAAGAGGGAAGCCTCCACCTTTGAAGCTAAAAAACCAAGCCAACTTCTTCTTCTCCATGAACAAAACCGGTTCGGCCAGAGAGAGAGAAGAGATAACCCATGCAAAACCCAACATGCAATTACCTCTAGTCCTTCCTTGGTCATCACTCTTCATCAATCCGAGCGCTCCATCCTTGGCTTGCTCTCCAAGATGGATTTCTGGCCCTTGATGCTTCATGATGATGATGGCTTCTTCTGCTCCACTTTTGCTTCCTCCCTCACGTAACTACCCTAGCTACCTTCTGTGATGAGTGAACCCAAAAGCAGTGACAAGCCATCCCTCCAAGGATCTTCTCCTTGCTGGCAGAATCTCCTTCAACCATTTTTGGTATGAAGAAGCCAAAATCTCATCACAAAATCTTAATACAAGTGATAAGAATCTCAGCCACAGCATACTTTATGTTTTCTTTTTCGTGCCATCATTTTGATGGTCTTGTAGATATTACTTCTTCTTCCTTTTGATAGCTAGACTTAGCTTCCATAGTTTCTTCTGTGATATGACCGAAGAAGAAGAAAAATGAGAGAGTAGTTAGAGTAGAAAGAGAAGCAATTAATTTAGTTTGAATAAAATAATGAAAGGTGAGTTGCTTTTTGCTTCCCTCTTTGCTGAGAAGCGTGCCTTCATTAAGGCTAGCCATCTAATCAATCATAATTTCTCTCTCATAGTTCCCACGCATTTATTAACTTCTCTTTAAAGAGATTTGAATTCCATCACATGGTATGAGTGGAATCCGTTGGAAGTGTGCAGCATAATTAAAGGAATGAGTTTTATTTGTTAAATGGATAAAGCAATATTGTGCCCCATCTCCTTTTGATTTCGGACCAAGCAAGTTGGTCATATACCAATAATAGATTTGGGCTTGCACATTTAAATCTGGCCTAACATTATAACGATTCAGCTTCTCATCATATATTCTTGTATCAATGCTGATGGATTTAACCAATTGGGCTTAAGTAACAATTTCTGGCCCAAATATGATTTCAGCCAACATCATCACAATGTCTTAATACCAAGGCTGAATATTTTTGATACAATTGGGCTTGATATATTTTTCTTTTCTTTTCGGCCCAATTTATACCTGCACAGCAAAATTAATTAATTAACATATATGAATCAAAATTAGATTAATAATTTTGCTGTTAATAATGTTTGATCATCACTTAATTAAAAATAGAGTTTTCCAAACTCATCAATCTCCCCCTTGATGACAAACATTATTAAAATTAAAATGGAAAGAAATCAAAGAATTAGAGTATAGAGTACTCCCTTTGAAGATTTGTATTTCTCCCCCTTTCAAATTGTCACAAGGCTCCCCCTTAATATATGCTATTTTACCAAGGGAAGCTTTATACCTGTAACAATTTTATCAAGCCTAAGACAACAATGTTATTCAACATATTCAATATAAGATGTTGAATGGCTTGATTTATGAGCAGAATTGGATGATAATCAAAACTCATTTATTATCAATAATTTGATTTTCTGCTCAAACACACCCAAAACAATTTGATGCAAATAAAAATTGATGTTTCCTGAAGTTTCTTTTCAAGCTATTTTGAAAATATTTTCCAATTAATAAATCAGAACAAATTAATCATAGCAAGGAAAATATTTCTAATCAAGTATGATTATCTCAAACCATAGCAACTATCAAACTTCATATATCACAATTTAAAGGAACTGCCAAAAATATTCCTTAATCCAAAACACAGCAATCATATTTACCAAGATAAAACAAATGCATCACACGCATCAAGCAAATCACCACAACAAGTAATTAAAACAAGGGTGATCATAAATCCACAAAGGATTTCATCCCCTGTTTTCCCTATTTGTCTTAATTTCAATTTTTTAGCCAATTCTCCCCCTTTTGTCATCAATAGAGTTTTGCAAAATAAATGAAAACAACATACAAAAGGCAAAATATTTGTTTTTCACCAAAACACAATGGTCCAGTCAGCACACATGCATTTGAGCAAATGACAATCAAAGTTCAACTCGAAATTAATCGAATAACACAAAGTGCTCAAAACAGAGCCAGATCAGAGTATAAAATAGATCAAAACAGGTCTGCAAAACAGTGCAACAAATCAATGAAACATAACAGTTTCAATTTTCAATTCAGCCTTTTTTTCTCTTTTCCTCCCCCTTTTGTCATCAAGGAGGGACCCTGCAAAAAATGAGGAAAAAGCAATGCAGTCCATAATAATTCAAGACAAGTGAAAATAGTTCCTAGAATCAAGGGATGAGGAAAGGATAAAGATTTGATTTGACAACTTCCAAAAAAAATGAGGAACGGGTCAGAGTGAGATCAAAGAGATTTGGTGGGGCCCAAAATAATTAACTTCAGTTCAGTCTTCCCCTGTATCATGACCCGTTCAACACATCCTGAAATTTGTCTCCTGCTTTTCTACGAGACAAAACCAAACAGAATAAAAAAGTTCACAAATTTTCAACAGAACTTAATTCTATCATTCCCAAACTATTTCTTAAGGTGCAGAATCTGTCTTCACATAAAGGCTTAGTGAAAATATCCGCAAGTTGATCTTCGGATTTTACAAATTGAATATCAATAGTTCCCTTTTGCACATGTTCTCTAATGAAATGATATTTAATTTCAATGTGCTTTGTTCTTGAGTGCAAAACAGAATTTTTTGAAATATTTATGGCACTCATATTGTCACAAAATAAGGGTATACTATTGATCTTTAATTTGTAATCCTCTAATTGTGTTTTTAACCATATTAATTGTGAACAACAAGCGGAGGCAGAGATATATTCAGCTTCAGCTGTGGATAGGGCCACAGTTGCTTGTTTTTTGCTTGACCACATGTTGAGTGATCTCCCAAGGAAGCAACACATGCCTGATGTGCTTCTTCTATCCACTCTATCTCCCGCATAATCTGCATCACAAAACCCTACTGCATAAAAATCATCAGATTTTGGATACCACAAGCCATAATCACTAGTTCCCTTAATGTATCTAATGATGCGTTTAACGGCTGAAAGATGGGATTCCTTTGGGTGAGATTGAAACCTTGAGCATACACCCACACTTTGAACAATGTCCGGTCTAGAGGATGTAAGATACATGAGTGATCCTATCATACCTCTATACCTTGTTTCATCCACATCTTTTCCATCATCATCCTTTTCAAGTTTAGTGTTTGGATGCATTGGAGTTCCCATAGGTTTGGAATTTTCTAGGCCAAATTTTTTGATTAACTCTTTAGCATATGTTCCTTGGTGAATAAAAGTACCACTAGGAGTTTGTTTACTTTGGAGACCAAGAAAGAAAGTTAGCTCTCCTATTAAACTCATCTCAAACTCACTAGTCATGAGTTTTCCAAACTCTTCACACAAGGACTCATTGGCCGATCCAAACACAATGTCATCCACATAAACTTGAACTAGAAGAATATCATCATTAGATGCTTTAATGAATAACGTTGTGTCCGTGGTACCCCTTTGAAATTGATTTTCTAATAGGAAGGCACCTAAGCCTTTCATACCAAGCCCTTGGAGCTTGCCTAAGGCCATAAAGAGCCTTTGAAAGTTTGAAAACATGATTTGGAAAATACTTATGTTCAAAAACGGGGGGTTGTGCCACATACACTTCTCTATCAATAAAGCCATTAAGAAAAGCACATTTAACATCCATTTGAAACATTTTGAAACCCTTATGGGCAGCATAGGCAAGAAGGAACCTAATTGCTTCCATTCTTGCTACCGGAGCAAAAGATTCATCAAAATCTATACCCTCTTCTTGATCGTAACCTTGGGCCACTAATCTAGCCTTGTTACGAACAACTTGTCCATCCTCACCAAGTTTATTTTTAAACACCTACTTAGTACCCGTAACTTTCTTACCATCCGGATGAGGTACTAGTGTCCAAACCTCATTCTTGTCGAATTGAGCAAGCTCTTCTTGCATGGCTTTCACCCATGATGGATCTTCAAGAGCTTGTTTGACATTGTTGGGCTCCATTTGTGACAAGAGTACAAAATTTCTTGGTTCGGATTGCCTTTTGGTTGAGGATCTTGTTGTTACACCTTGAGAGGGATCTCCATAATGATAAAGTCATGAGGATAACCCCTCATGGACTTCCATTCTCTAGGCTTCCTTTGTGGTGTTGAGCTTTGATGAGCTTCTGTGGGTCTCACTGTTTCAGTTTCTCTTGCTGGCTCAGGAGACAAAATGGAAATGTCTCCTCCATTCTGACAAGACAAAACTGGACTGGCAGATTCTTCATTTTGGGCAGACTTGGGATTTTCTTTGCTTGTTCCAGCTTCTTCACAATCTGAATCATTATCTATCACAGTATTGGGAATTAAATTAGAATCACAAAAAGTAACATGTATGGATTCCTCTATAGTTCTATGATCTTTGAGGTAAATTCTATAGGCTTTGCTAGTAGTGGAATATCCAACAAACATGCCCTCATATGATTTTGGATCAAATTTGCCAAGATTTTCTTTGTTATTAAGCACAAAACACTTGCATCCAAAAACATGAAAATACTTAATATTTGGAGGGGTTCCTTTCCATAGCTCATAAGGAGTTTTCTTTAACCCTTTTCTAATAATGGTCCTATTCAAAATATAACATGCTGTATTTACAGCTTCAACCCATAGAAACTTTGGAACCTCATTCTCACATAACATAGCTCTAGTAATCTCTTGAAGGCTTCTATTCCTTCTTTCAACAACCCCATTTTGTTGAGGGGTTCTAGGGCATGAAAAATTATGAGTAATTCCAAAGTCATCACATAATTTTTCAAAGTCTTGGTTTTCAAATTCTTTTCCGTGATCACTTCTCAAATGGGCCACTTTTAAATCTTTTTCATTTTGAATTTTCTTGCAAAGAGTTGAGAAAGTATGAAAAGCATAATTTTTATGAGCAAAAAAAAGTACCCAACCAAATCTAGAGTAATCATCTACCACTACCAAACCATAGTGTTTACCTCCTAGACTTTGAGCTCTTGTTGGACCAAAAAGATCAATGTGTAACATCTCTAATGGCCTTTTGGTTGAAATTCCATCTTTTGGTTTAAACGAGGATTTAACTTGTTTGCCTAATTGACAAGCATCACAAGTAAGATCCTTATCAAATTTGATTTTAGGAAATCCTCTAACCAGATTTTTCTTTACTAGCTTAGAAATTTGGTATATGCTAGCATGACCCAACTTTCTATGCCATAGCCATTTTTCAGATTCAATAGAGGTAAAACATGTTACATTTTGTTCTTTCAAGTCCTCAAGAGTTAATCCATACACATTGTTGCATCTTTTAGCTTCAAATAAAATATTCCCAGTTTTTTCACAAACAACCAAACACACAAATTTTCTAAAAACAACTTCAAAACCTAAATCACACAATTGGCTTACACTAAGTAAGTTATGTTTCAAACCATTTACAAGAAGAACGTCATTTATACAAGATGAAAAGCTTTTACCAACTTTACCAACGGCCACTATCTTTCCTTTACCATCATCACCGAAAGTGACAAGTCCTCCATCATATTCATTAAGCTTTATGAAGAAGGTTGTCTTTCCGGTCATGTGCCTAGAGCATCCGTTGTCCATGTACCACATATTTTTCTTCCTCTTGGATGCTAGGCATACCTGATCTATGTGATCTGCCATGAGACATGGTTGTGACTTGGTCTCGAATTCCTCCTCATCATCATCTGAGTCATTTTCTAAATCTTTCCATGAAGCCATCAGTCCCTTCTTCCTTCCTGTTTTTGGCTTCTCCTCCTTCTTTAACTTGGGACAATCAGATTTGAAATGCCCCATTTCCTTGCAGTTGTAACAAGTTAATTTGCTAAGGTCTTTCTTCATTTTTCTTGAGCTGCTGCCTTTGCCTTTGAGCTTTACCATTTTCCTGAATTTTTTGGCAAACAACACAAACTCATTTTCAGAAGAGTTATCACTGGATTCATCATCTAGAGGGTTAGTCACAGAAGAAAAAGCAATTCCTTTCTTTTTTGAATCTTTTTTCAAATAATTATTTTCGAAAGCAAAAAGGTTTCCTCTCAAATCATCACATGTCATGGAATCTAAGCTACTGCTCTTAGAAATAATTAAAGCTTTTGTTTCCCACTCTTTTGTGAGACATCTCAACACTCTTCTCACAAGCACAGAATCAGAATACGTAATTCCCAGAGCATCTAAGCCAACAATGATAATGTTGAATCGTTCAAACAGTTCATCAATGGACTCTCCTTCCTTCATTGCAAATATTTCATATTCTCTGTTCAACATATCTGTCCGAGTCTTCTTTACAATGGTGGTTCCTTCATGAGTGATTTGCAGTTTGTCCTAGATTTCCTTTGCCGTTGTGCATCGTGATACCCGTCGGCATTCCTCGAAGCTGATAGCACAGTTGAACAAGTTGATAGCCTTGGCATTTAGCTCCACCTTCTTCCTATCTTCCTCGGTCCAGCTTGCTTCTGGTTTAAGAGTGACCACTCCTTCAGCACTTGTGTTAGTTGGAAATTGAGGACCTTTGATGAGCGGATATTTTATACGCTTTTTGGGGATAATTTCATATAGTTTAGAGTGTGTTTTAGTTAGTTTTTAGTCTATTTCTAGTAGTTTTTAGGAAAAATTCATATTTCTGGACTTTACTATGAGTTGTGTGTTTTTCTGTAATTTTAGGTATTTTTCTGGCTGAAATTGAAGGAGCTGAGCAAAAATCTGATTCAGGCTGAAAAAGGACTGCTGATGTTGTTGGATTCTGACCTCCCTGCACTCAAAGTGGATTTTCTGGAGCTACAGAACTCGAAATGGCGTGCTTCCAATTGCGTTGGAAAGTAGACATCCAGAGCTTTCCAGCAATATATAATAGTCCATACTTTGCACAAGAATTGACGACGTAAACTGGCGTTCAACGCCAGCCTTCTGCCCAATTCTGGCGTCCAGCGCCAGAAAAGGATCAAAAACTGGAGTTGAACGCCCAAACTGGCACAAAAACTGGCGTTCAACTCCACAAATGGCCTCTGCACGAAATCTCAGCCCCAGCACACACCAAGTGGGCCCCAGAAGTGGGTCTCTGCATCATCCATCATAGTCCACTCATATGTTGTAACCCTAGGCTACTAGTTTAGTATTTAAACAACTTTTAGAGACTTATTTTGTATCTCATGACATTTTCAGATCTAAACTTTGTATTCTCTGACTGCATGAGTCTCTAAACCCCATTGTTGGGGGTGAGGAGCTCTGCTGTGTCTCAATGAATTAATGCAAGTATTTCTGTTTTCCATTCAAACACGCTTGTTCCTATCTAAGATGTTCATTCGCGCTTAACTGTGATGAAGGTGATGATCTGTGACATTCATCACCTTCCTCAACCCACGAACGTGTTCCTGACAACCACCTCGGTTCTATATCTGATTGAATGAGTGTCTCTTAGATTCTTTAATCAGAATCTCCGTGGTATAAGCTAGAACTGATGGCGGCATTCATGAGAATCCGGAAAGTCTAAGCCTTGTCTGTGGCATTCTGAGTAGGATTCAAGGATTGAATGACTGTGACGAGCTTCAAACTCCTGAAGGCTGGGCGTTAATGACAGATGCAAAAGGATAGTAAATCCTATTCCAACCGGATCGAGAACCAACCGGTGATTAGCCGTGCTGTGACAGAGCGCGTGAGCGTAGTTTTCACTGGAAGGATGGAAGGTAGCCATTGACAACGGTGATCCACCAACACACAGCTTGCCATAGGAGGACGTGCGTGCGTGAATCAGAAGACAGAGGAAAGCAGAGATTCAAAAGACAAAGCATCTCCAAAACTCCAACATATTCTCCATTACTACACAACAAGTAACTTTTAATTTATGCTCTACTGGTTATTCATAATTCAACTGATAAACATAATTGACTTCCTGACTAAGATTTACAAGATAACCATAGATTGCTTCAAACCAACAATCTCTGTGGGATTCGACCCTTACTCACGTAAGGTATTACTTGGACGACCCAGTGCACTTGCTGGTTAGTGGTACGAGTTGTGAAAAGTGTGATTCGCAATTTGTGCTACCAAGTTTTTGGCGCCGTTGCCGGCGATTGTTCGTGTTTGAACAACTGACGGATTATTTTGTTGCTTAGATTAGGAAAAATTTTCTCTTTTTTGGTTTAGAGTCTTTTATTATTTATCCCTTGTTAAAACACTTTAAATTTATAGCTCAGTTATTTAGAACGTGGTGTTTATGTTCATGATAATTGGCTATCATATTTTTAAAAAAAAAAAAACCTTTTTCAAAAATAATTTTTCTATTAAATCCTGTGCCAAACTTTAAGTTTGGTGTTTTCAAAAATAATCTTTCTTAAAATAAGGTCCCATAACTCATTTGGCTAGAACATTAATTTGATTGGGTTAGAATCTTTTATACTCTTTTCAAAACATTCTTTTTCAAAAACATTTTTTTCTATTAAATCTTGTGCCAAACTTTAAGTTTGGTGTTTTCTTGTTGATTTCCCTTTGATTTTCGAAAATTTTGTTTAGTTTTCAAAAAATTTTAAGTTTGGTGTTCTTCCTTCATGTTCTTGTGTTCTTGTGAGTCTTCAAAGTGTTCTTGAGTTTTCCTTGTGTCTTGATCTTAAAATTTTTAAGTTTGGTGTTCCTTGGTGTTTTCCCTCCAAATTTTTCGAAAACAAGGAGCATTAGATCTAAAACTTTTAAATCTTGTACTATCTTATTGTTTTTCTCTCTCCTCACTAAATTCAAAAATATCTTTTCAAAATATCTTTTCTAACTTCCTATCTTTTCAAAATTTGTTTCAACTAACTAACCAACTTTTTGTTTGTTTCTTAACTTTTTCAAAACTACCTAACTAACTCTCTCTCTCTCTCAAATTTTCGAAAATATCTCCCCTCTTTTTCAAAAATTTCTGTTTTTTTTTAACTAATTATTTTTAAAATTTTTTTTACGAAAAAAAAAAATTTATTTCAAAATTCAAATTCTTTTTAGTTATTTTATTTTATTTAAGTATTTACTTCTTATAAAATAAAATAAATAAAAAGATAAATCAGTCCAAGTTATATCCATAGAGATCCATCATGGACATAAGTGGAGATGGACAGTCCAGGAGGACTTTGGGGTCATATTCTAACCCCTCTACTGCTTCATATGGGAGTAGCATCTGCATACCCTCCATTGGAGTTAGTAGCTTTAAGTTGAATCCTCAGCTCATTATCATGGTGCAGCAAAGTTGCCAGTATTCCGGTCTTCCACAGGAAGAACCTACAGAGTTTCTGGCACAATTTTTACAAATTGCTGACACAGTACATGATAAGGAAATAGATCAGGATGTCTACAGACTATTACTGTTTCCATTTGCTGTAAAAGATCAAGCTAAGAGGTGGTTAAATAACCAACCTAAGGCCAGCATAAGAACATGGAAACAGCTGACAGAAAAATTCCTGAATCAATATTTCCCTCCAAAAAGGATGACACAGCTAAGGCTGGACATCCAAGGCTTTAAACAAGGAGATAATGAATCTCTCTATGATGCTTGGGAGAGATACAGAGAGATGCTACGAAAATGCCCCTCTGAAATG
Organism: Arachis ipaensis; assembly: GCF_059453495.1. NCBI lineage: Eukaryota > Viridiplantae > Streptophyta > Magnoliopsida > Fabales > Fabaceae > Arachis > Arachis ipaensis. The sequence goes on from NC_142436.1 coordinate 27,512,632, forward strand.
TTTTCAGAGTGGGTTCAGTTAGACATCTTCTACTATGGGCTTGCAGAAGGAGCTCAGATGTCTTTAGATTACTCAGCTGGTGGATCTATCCATATGAGAAAGACAATTGAAGAAGCTCAAGAGCTCATTGATACAGTTGCCAGGAATCAGCATCTGTATCTAAGCAGCAACCCTTCCATGAATGAAGAGGTTAAAACAGTAACTGCTGAATTCAGTACTGTAAAACAAGCTGCTGAATTCAATCAGCAATTAGATTTTCTAACAAAGCAGCTAGCTGAATTCAAAGACAGGTTACAGGAGACAAGGATAGCTAATATGCATATGGAAGAACAGTTTAAGCAAACAAAGCAGCAGCTATCAAAGCAAATAGCAGAAGAATGCCAAGCAGTTCAATTAAGAAGTGGGAAAACATTAAATACCCCACCTCAAGGCATCAAAAATTCAAGAAATGAGCAACCCACCAAAGATTCCCCTGAGGACAGTAAGAGCCCAGGGAAAAATAATTCTGGCACTAAAACGCCAGAAAATAGGTGGAAGGCTGGCGCTGAACGCCCAGACCATGCCCAAAACTGGCGTTCAGTGCCAGAAACAAGGCAGGATTGGCGTTCAACGCCAGAAATGGGCAAGAATCTGGCGTTGAACGCCCAAATGGGGCAGAATCCAGCGCTGAACGCCCAACAGGGGCACATTTCTGGCGTTCAGGCGCCAGGAACAGACAGTGAGTTGGCGTCTAACGTCACTCCAACTTCTAACTCTGGTACGCAATTGCCAGTGAGGGATCAGACACACATAAGTGCTGATAACAACCCCTCTAAAAAGGCTTCTTTAACCACTAAGGTTGAGGAATATAAAGCCAAAATACCTTATCCTCAAAAACTCCGGAAAGAGGAGCAGGATAAGCAATTTGCTCGCTTTGCAGATTATCTGAGGACTCTTGAAATAAAGATTCCATTTGCAGAGGCACTTGAGCAAATACCTTCTTATGCCAAGTTCATGAAAGAGATCTTGAGTCATAAAAAGGAGTGGAGAGAAACAGAAAGAGTTCTCCTCACTGAAGAATGCAGTGCAGTCATTCTGAAAAGCTTTCCTGAAAAGCTTAAAGACCCTGGGAGCTTTCTGATACCATGCATATTAGAAGGTGATTGCACCAAGACAGCTTTATGCGATCTTGGGGCAAGCATCAACCTGATACCTGCATCCACTATCAGGAAGCTTGGCTTAACTGAAGAAGTTAAACCAACCCGGATATGTCTCCAACTTGCTGATGGTTCCACTAAATACCCATCAGGCGTGATTGAGGACATGATTGTCAGAGTTGGGCCATTCGCCTTTCCCACTGACTTTGTTGTGCTGGAAATGGAGGAGCACAAGAGTGCTACTCTCATTCTAGGAAGACCCTTCCTAGCAACTGGACGATCCCTCATTGACGTCCAGCAGGGGGAAATAACCCTGAGAGTCAATGATGACGAGTTCAAGTTGAACGCTGTCAAAGCCATGCAGCATCCAGACACATCAACAGACTGCATGAAAGTTGACCTTATTGACTCTTTGGTAGAAGAGATCAACATGGCTGAGAGTCTCGAATCAGAGTTGAAAAACATCTTTAAAGATGTTCAGCCTGATTTGGAGGATTCAGAGGACATGAAAGAGCCTCTGAACTTTCTTCTGAAAGAGGAAAAACCTCCTAAACCAGAGCTCAAGCCACTGCCACCATCCTTGAAATATGCATTTCTAGGAGAAGGTGACACTTTTCCAGTGATCATAAGCTCTGCTTTAAATTCACAGGAAGAGGAAGCACTTATTCAAGTGCTAAGGACACACAAGACAGCTCTTGGGTGGTCCATAGGTGACCTTAAGGGCATAAGCCCAGCTAGATGCATGCACAAAATCCTATTGGAGGATAATGCCAAACCAGTGGTTCAACCACAGAGGCGGCTAAATCCAGCCATGAAGGAAGTGGTGCAGAAAGAGGTCACCAAATTACTAGAGGCTGGGATTATTTATCCCATTTCTGATAGCCCCTGGGTGAGCCCTGTTCAAGTCGTCCCAAAAAAGGGAGGCATGACAGTGATTCATAATGAAAAAAATGAACTGGTTCCTACAAGAACAGTTACAGGGTGGCGCATGTGTATTGACTACAGAAGGCTCAATACAGCCACCAGAAAGGATCATTTTCCTTTACCATTCATAGACCAGATGCTAGAGAGACTAGCAGGTCATGATTATTACTGCTTTTTGGATGGCTACTCAGGCTATAACCAGATTGCAGTAGACCCCCAGGATCAAGAGAAAACAGCATTCACATGTCCATCCGGAGTGTTTGCTTATAGAAGGATGCCCTTTGGGCTATGCAATGCACCTGCAACCTTCCAGAGATGCATGCTCTCTATTTTCTCTGATATGGTGGAAAAATTTCTGGAAGTCTTCATGGATGACTTCTCAGTATATGGAGACTCATTCAGCTCCTGTCTTGATCACCTGAAACTTGTTCTGAAAAGATGCCAAGAAACCAACCTAGTTTTAAACTGGGAAAGGTGTCACTTCATGGTGACTGAAGGAATTGTTCTTGGGCATAAAATCTCAAACAAGGGAATAGAGGTGGATCAAGCAAAAATAAAGGTAATTGAAAAATTACCACCACCTGCCAATGTTAAGGCAATCAGAAGCTTTCTGGGGCATGCAAGATTCTATAGGAGGTTTATAAAGGATTTTTCAAAAATCGCAAAACCTCTAAGCAATCTGCTAGCTGCTGACACGCCATTTGTGTTTGACACAGCATGCCTGCAGGCGTTTGAAACGCTGAAAGCTAAGCTGGTCACAGCACCAGTCATTTCTGCACCAGACTGGACATTGCCATTTGAGTTAATGTGTGATGCCAGTGATCATGCCATTGGTGCAGTATTGGGACAGAGGCATGACAAGCTTCTGCATGTCATTTATTATGCCAGTCGCGTTCTAAATGATGCCCAGAAAAATTACACAACCACAGAAAAAGAACTACTTGCAGTGGTTTACGCCATTGACAAGTTCAGATCATACTTAGTAGGATCAAAAGTGATTGTGTATACTGACCATGCTGCTCTTAAATATCTACTCACAAAGCAGGATTCAAAACCCAGGCTCATCAGATGGGTATTGCTTCTGCAAGAGTTTGATATAGAAATAAGAGACAGAAAAGGGACAGAGAACCAAGTGGCTGATCATCTGTCCCGGATAGAGCCAGTGGAAGGGACGTCCCTCCCCTTCCTTGAGATCTCTGAGACGTTCCCTGATGAGCATCTATTTGCCATTCAGGAAGCACCATGGTTTGCCGATATTGCAAACTATAAAGCTGCAAGGTTCATACCCAAGGAGTACAATAGAATACAAAAAAAGAAACTAATTACTGATGCAAAGTACTACTTGTGGGATGAGCCCTATCTCTTTAAGAGATGTGCAGACGGAATTATCCGTAGGTGTGTCCCCAGAGAGGAAGCACAGAGAATCCTATGGCATTGCCATGGATCTCAATATGGAGGCCATTTCGGAGGTGAGCGAACAGCCACCAAGGTCCTCCAATGTGGCTTCTATTGGCCCACACTCTATAAAGATTCCCGAGAGTTTGTACGTAATTGTGACAGTTGCCAAAGAGCTGGTAATCTGCCTCATGGTTACGCCATGCCTCAACAAGGAATCTTGGAAATAGAGTTGTTTGATGTATGGGGAATTGACTTCATGGGACCTTTCCCACCATCATACTCAAACACTTATATTCTGGTGGCAGTTGACTATGTATCAAAATGGGTTGAGGCTATCGCCACACCCTCCAATGATACTAAAACAGTGCTGAAATTCCTCCAGAAACATATCTTTAGCAGCTTTGGTGTCCCTAGAGTGTTAATCAGCGATGGGGGCACTCACTTCTGCAATAAACAGCTTTACTCTGCCATGGTTCGGTATGGAATTTGCCACAAAGTGGCCACTCCATATCATCCACAAACCAACGGGCAAGCTGAAGTCTCTAACAGAGAATTAAAGAGAATCCTGGAACGGACAGTAAATACCCGTAGAAAGGATTGGGCAAGGAGCTTGGATGATGCTCTGTGGGCTTACAGAACAGCATTCAAGACCCCTATAGGGACCTCTCCATACCAACTCGTGTATGGTAAGGCATGCCACTTGCCCGTGGAACTGGAACATAAGGCCTATTGGGCAACCAGATTCCTAAACTTAGATGCCAAATTAGCAGGAGAAAAACGATTGCTCCAACTAAATGAGCTAGAGGAATTCAGATTCACAGCTTTCGAAAATGCCAAGCTTTATAAAGAAAAATAAAAAAAATGGCATGACAGAAAGCTGTCATCTAGAATCTTTGAACCAGGACAGAAGGTCCTGTTGTTTAACTCTAGACTCAGGCTATTCCCCGGGAAACTGAAATCCCGGTGAAGGGGACCATACGTGATTACAAGTGTGTCACCATATGGTTATGTGGAGCTTCAAGATATTGATTCTGATAAGAAGTTCATTGTCAATGGACAAAGAATCAAGCATTATCTTGAAGGCAACACTGAGCAAGAATGCTCAAGGCTGAAGCTAGATTAAAAGCTCAGCAAGGTCCAGCTAAAGACAATAAAGAAGCGCTTGCTGGGAGGCAACCCAGCCATGGGGCAACAATCCTCCAAGCATTTTGCCCTATTTCTATCTTTATATTTTATATATAGTTCATTGACAACAAGGTAAATAATCATTTACAGAAGACCTCGGCACACAAAACAGAGTAAAAGAGCTCAATGGCAAGAAAACGCCAGTAAAGGGGCATTTTGGGCGTTCAGCGCCCAAAATGGGCATCCACTGGGCGCTGAACGCCAGTAATGGCAGCATTTGGGCGTTCAGCGCCAGGAATGGCCACCCACTGGGCGTTGAACGCCAGTAATGGCAGCAACTGGGCGCTGAACGCCCAGGAGATCAGCATTTGGGCGCTGAACGCCCAAAACAGGCAGTGTTTGGGCGTTCAAACGCCAGGAGGACAGGGAGGAGCCATTTCCAGTGATTCCACACGAATTTCCAATTTAATTTTAAATTTGAATGCTTCAATGCATGATTTTTACATGAATATATCAAGAACCCTGATTTCTAAAATCCTTAATTTTTAAAAATCCATTTTTCCAAATTCAATCCAACTCTTTTCAAAATCTTTTCTAAAAAATCTATCTTTTTCAAAATCTATCTTTTTCACTCAAAAATCTTTTCAACTAATCCATATCTTTTTCAATATCTTTTTCATATTATCTTTTTCAAAATCCAGAATTATCTTTTTCAAAAAAACTATCCTATCTTTTCAAAATTAAACTATATCTTCTATCTTATCTTTTTCAACTCAATCTTTTTATCTTATCTCCTCCAATTTTTCGAAAATCCACCCCTCCCCCCCCCTTTAAATTGGGTTCGGCCTCCCCCCCTCCTTCATCAACAAGTGCTACTCAATCTCCTTCTATCCCTCTCCTTTCTTTTCTTTTGCTTGAGGACAAGCAAACCTCTAAGTTTGGTGTGTTTTTCCGAAATCACTAAGATCATGGCTCCCAAAGGGAAACAATACACTCCTAGAGACAAGAAAGAGAGCATTCCAAAACCACTTTGGAATCAAGGAAAGTTCTTATCTAAAGAACATTCAGACCATTATCTTAAAGTAATGGGTCTGAGATCAGTGATCCCGGAAGTTAGATTCGATCTGAAAGAAGATGAATATCCGGAGATCCAGGAGCAAATTCGAATCAGGAACTGGGAAGTCCTAGCTAATCCTGAAACGAAAGTAGGAAGGAACATGGTCCAGGAGTTCTATGCTAATATGTGGCAGACTGACAAGCAAAGACTATCTGGAACAGCCTGCTACGAAATTCGGACCATGGTCAGGGGAAAGATTGTTCATACCACCCCTGACAAGATCAGAGAGATACTAAAGCTACCTCAGCTAAAGGATGATCCAGACTCCTTCAACAGGAGGATGATGAGAGCAGACATTGGCCTGAATAAAATTGGAGAGGACATCTGTATTCCTGGAGCCAGGTGGACCACCAACACAAAGGGCGTCCCAAATCAACTCAAGAGGGAGGATCTCAAACCAGTTGCCAGAGGATGGCTGGACTTCATTGGGCGTTCTCTGTTGCCCACCAGCAACCGTTCTGAAGTCACAGTTAAAAGAGCAGTAATGATTCATTGCATCATGATGGGAAAGGAAGTGGAGGTTCATCAGCTGATTTCAACAGAGCTCTATAAGATTGCTAACAAAAATTCAAGAGAGGCCAGGTTGGCTTATCCAAGCGTGATTTCTCTGCTCTGCAAGGACGCTGGAGTCAAGATGGGAATAACTGAATATATCCTAATTGAAAGGCCAATCACCAAAGCATCAATGGAGAGACAACAAGCACAGGAGGATCCTATAAAGAAAATAGCACAGGAATTCCTTCCAGAGATTCCTCAAGCAGAATATTGGGAACATCTTGAGACGTCTGTCACCAAGATACAGGAAGCTATGGAGCAAATAATAAAACAACAGAAGGAACACAGTCAAATGCTAACCCATATGCTTAAAGAACAAGAGGAGCAGGGACGTGACTTAAGGGAACTGAAGCGCCAAAAATCTTCTGTGATACCAAGCCTCCCAAGGATCAGAGGAACCCCCATACCCCCAGATAAAGGTTGTTAATTTCCAATTTCTGCCTTAACTCTGTGACAGTGTCCTTATAAAAAGTTTACCTTAGACGTCATATAGTAGTAATTAGTATCTATTTTGATTTTATCTCCAATTAAGCTATAGTTTATTTTTCTCATCATCAGCAAACATGAATAAAATAGTAGATCTTTTGAACAAGAAGCAATAAAATTTCGAGTTTAAATAAAATAAATTCTAATTGGTTAAATGTGGTGGCAATGCTTTCTGTCTTCTGAATGAATGCTTGAACAGTGCATATGTCTTTTGAATTTGTTGTTTAAGACTGTTAAATATGTTGGCTCTTGAAAGAATGATGAACATGAGACATGTTATTGATAATCTGAAAAATCATAAAAATGATTCTTGAAGCAAGAAAAAGCAGCAAAGAACAAAGCTTGCAGAAAAAAAAAAAAAAGCAAGCAGAAAAAGCCAATAACCCTTAAAACCAAAAGGCAAGGGCAATTAAAAAGGATCCCAAGGCTTTGAGCATCAGTGGATAGGAGGGCCTAAAGGACTGAAATCCTGGTCTAAGCGGCTAAACCAAGCTGTCCCTAACCATGTGCTTGTGGCGTGAAGGTGTCAAGTGAAAACTTGAGACTGAGCGGTTAAAGTCAAGGTCCAAAGAAAAAAGAAGAGTGTGCTTAAGAACTCTGGACACCTCTAATTGGGGACTTTAGCAAAGCTGAGTCACAATCTGAAAAGGTTCACCCAATTATGTGTCTGTGGCATTTATGTATCCGGTAGTAATACTGGAAAACAAAGTGCTTAGGGCCAAGGCCAAGACTCATAAAGAAGCTGTGTTCAAGAATCATCACACTGAACTAAGAGAATCAATAACACTATCTGAATTCTGAGTTCCTATAGATGCCAATCACTCTGAGCTTCAATGGATAAAGTGAGATGCCAAAACTGTTCAGAAGCAAAAAGCTACTAGTCCCGCTCATCTAATTAGAATATGAGCTTCAATCAAAAACTCTGAGATATTATTGCTTCTCAACCTATTAGTCTTATATTTTATTTGTCTAGTTGCTTGAGGACAAGCAACAGTTTAAGTTTGGTGTTGTGATGAGCGGATATTTTATACGCTTTTTGGGGATAATTTCATATAGTTTAGAGTGTGTTTTAGTTAGTTTTTAGTCTATTTCTAGTAGTTTTTAGGAAAAATTCATATTTCTGGACTTTACTATGAGTTGTGTGTTTTTCTGTAATTTCAGGTATTTTTCTGGCTGAAATTGAAGGAGCTGAGCAAAAATCTGATTCAGGCTGAAAAAGGACTGCTGATGCTGTTGGATTCTGACCTCCCTGCACTCAAAGTGGATTTTCTGGAGCTACAGAACTCGAAATGGCGTGCTTCCAATTGCGTTGGAAAGTAGACATCCAGAGCTTTCCAGAAATATATAATAGTCCATACTTTGCACAAGAATTGACGACGTAAACTGGCGTTCAACGCCAGCCTTCTGCCCAATTCTGGCGTCCAGCGCCAGAAAAGGATAAAAAACTGGAGTTGAACGCCCAAACTGGCACAAAAACTGGCGTTCAACTCCACAAATGGCCTCTGCACGAAATCTCAGCCCCAGCACACACCAAGTGGGCCCCAGCACACCAAGTGGGCCCCAGAAGTGGGTCTCTGCATCATCCATCATAGTCCACTCATATGTTGTAACCCTAGGCTACTAGTTTAGTATTTAAACAACTTTTAGAGACTTATTTTGTATCTCATGACATTTTCAGATCTAAACTTTGTATTCTCTGACGGCATGAGTCTCTAAACCCCATTGTTGGGGGTGAGGAGCTCTGCTGTGTCTCAATGAATTAATGCAAGTATTTCTGTTTTCCATTCAAACACGCTTGTTCCTATCTAAGATGTTCATTCGCGCTTAACTGTGATGAAGGTGATAATCTGTGACATTCATCACCTTCCTCAACCCACGAACGTGTGCCTGACAACCACCTCCGTTCTATATCTGATTGAATGAGTGTCTCTTAGATTCTTTAATCAGAATCTCCGTGGTATAAGCTAGAACTGATGGCGGCATTCATGAGAATCCGGAAAGTCTAAGCCTTGTCTGTGGCATTCCGAGTAGGATTCAAGGATTGAATGACTGTGACGAGCTTCAAACTCCTGAAGGCTGGGCGTTAGTGACAGATGCAAAAGGATAGTAAATCCTATTCCAACCGGATCGAGAACCAACCGGTGATTAGCCGTGCTGTGACAGAGCGCGTGAGCGTAGTTTTCACTGGAAGGATGGAAGGTAGCCATTGACAACGGTGATCCACCAACACACAGCTTGCCATAGGAGGACGTGCGTGCGTGAATCAGAAGACAGAGGAAAGCAGAGATTCAAAAGACAAAGCATCTCCAAAACTCCAACATATTCTCCATTACTACACAACAAGTAACTTTTAATTTATGCTCTACTGGTTATTCATAATTCAACTGATAAACATAATTGACTTCCTGACTAAGATTTACAAGATAACCATAGATTGCTTCAAACCAACAATCTCTGTGGGATTCGACCCTTACTCACGTAAGGTATTACTTGGACGACCCAGTGCACTTGCTGGTTAGTGGTACGAGTTGTGAAAAGTGTGATTCACAATTTGTGCTACCAACCTTCCAGGATGATCTTCCAGAGTCTGTAATCTACTGCTTGCACAAAGATTTTCATTCTCTCTTTCCAATAGGTATAGTTTTTCCCATTGAAAAGAGGCGGTCTGTTGCTTGACTGTCCTTCTGTAAGGTTGTAGGACACCAGATTAGAGCCACTGCTTTCTGCCATCTGGATCTTTTCTCTAAGCTGCAAAGCTTGATCTCTTTGAGACCAAGATGTGATACCAATTGATGGTTTTCAGTGGCTAAGAGAAGGGGGGTTGAATCTTAGCCCATTTTTCACTTCTCAACACTTGCTGGTCTTTGTAATACTTTCTGGAGACTTTTTTATTTTTGTCTCGTCCCTAGCCACGAGACTTTTCTTTTTGTCTCGTCACTTGGCACGAGATATTTTTCGGTTTTATCTCCTGTGAAGCAAAAATAGAAATGGAGTAAAAGAGAGAAAATTACACCCAGATATATCCTGGTTCAGCTGCTAAGTGCAGTGCAACCTACATCCAGTCTCCATCACAAAGATGATGGAATGTCACTATAATCATTCTTGATTACAAGCACCAATTCTCCCTAGGAACTACCCTTCCTATTTGGGACAAGTCCAGAATTCTAAACCCAATCCTGAACTTGACTTGGTCACTGCCAAGCTTTCAACTGTAAAGTGCTAACCCAACTTATAAGGGGATTCCCACAGAATCATGAAACACAACATAGATGAACAAAGGAACTCTAAGGACATCTATGTATTTTTCTTTTAATTTTTCACTCTCTACCTTTTTTCGCTCTATGGCTTTTTCATACAAACCTCACCGTTTGCCTTTTTCCATGAGACTCAAGACATGACAAAATTAAACAGAAAAATACAAAACATAATACATTGAAGGAGAAGAAAATCTGTTAGCTCAGGTAGCTCTGAGAACCATGTGCCTTGCACTCTCACACTTTCTCCTTACTCCAAACCGTGGCTGTTCTCTCTTTTTATAGAAGAGGGAAGCCTCCACCTTTGAAGCTAAAAAATCAAGCCAACTTCTTCTTCTCCATGAACAAAACCGGTTCGGCCAGAGAGAGAGAAGAGATAACCCATGCAAAACCCAACATGCAATTACCTCTAGTCCTTCCTTGGTCATTACTCTTCATCAATCCGAGCGCTCCATCCTTGGCTTGCTCTCCAAGATGGATTTCTGGCCCTTGATGCTTCATGATGATGATGGCTTCTTCTGCTCCACTTTTGCTTCCTCCCTCACGTAGCCACCCTAGCTACCTTCTGTGATGAGTGAACCCAAAAGCAGTGACAAGCCATCCCTCCAAGGATCTTCTCCTTGCTGGCCGAATCTCCTTCAACCATTTTTGGTATGAAGAAGCCAAGATCTCATCACAAAATCTTACTACAAGTGATAAGAATCTCAGCCACAGCATACTTTATGTTTTCTTTTTCGTGCCATCATTTTGATGGTCTTGTAGATTACTTCTTCTACCTTTTGATAGCTAGACTTAGCTTTCATAGTTTCTTCTGTGATATGACCGAAGAAGAAGAAAAATGAGAGAGTAGTTAGAGTAGAAAGAGAAGCAATTAATTTAGTTTGAATAAAATAATGAAAGGTGAGTTACTTTTTGCTTCCCTCTTTGCTGAGTAGCGTGCCTTCATTAAGGCTAGCCATCTAATCAATCATAATTTCTTTCTCATAGTTCCCATGCATTTATTAACTTCACTTTAAAGAGATTTGAATTCCATCACATGGTAACAGTGGAATCCGTTGGAAGTGTGCAGCATAATTAAAGGAATGGGTTTTATTTGTTAAATGGCTAAAGCAATATTGTGCCCCATCTCCTTTTGATTTCGGACCAAGTAAGTTGGTCATATACCAACAATAGATTTGGGCTTGCACATTTAAATCTGGCCCAACATTATAATGATTCAGCTTCTCATCATATATTCTTGTATCAATGCTGATGGATTTAACCAATTGGGCTTAAGTAACAATTTCTGGCCCAAATATGATTTCAGCCAACATCATCACAATGTCTTAATACCAAGGCTGAATATTTTTTATACAATTGGGCTTGATATATTTTTCTTTTTTTTCGGCCCAATTTATACCTGCACAGCAAAATTAATTAATTAACATATATCAATCAAAACTAGATTAATAATTTTGCTATTAATAATGTTTGATCATCACTTAATTAAAAATAGAGTTTTCCAAACTCATCATAGGTCATCCGTACACACAAATGTACAGATTTTCAAAACTTCATTTCTTCATGAATTCTCCACTTTTACATGCTTTTTCTTCATTTCTTCAAGTCATCCTTCTCTTCTAAGCCTGAAATCACTCAACAAACATATCAAGGCATCGAATGAAAAAGAAGTGAATTAAATTTAGCAATTTAAGGGCCTAAAAAGCATGTTTTTAATCATTAAGCATAATTAGGAGAAAATTCACAAAATCATGCTATTTCAATGAATAAATGCAAGATAAGTTGATAAAATCTATCTATTTTAACCCAAAATTTACCATAAAATAGTGGTTTATCAGTACTCACAGAGCATATCTAAGAGCATGTGCCATGGTACATGCTTTTTGCCGATGATATTGTCCCTATGCGATAGTCAAGAAAAGACCTAAATAAGAATTTGGATTTATAGAGAGAAGCTCTAGAAGTGTATGGTCTGCGCATAAGGTGGAGCAAGATAGAATATATGGAATGTAAGTTCAGCCACCGAAGGAAAAACCCTAATACAGATGTGAAGATTAGAGAAAACATCCTACAAAAAGTTAAAAGTTTTAAGTTTCTTGGGTGCATCATATATGATAATGGAGAGATTGAATAGGATGTAAATAATAGGATCCAAGCAGGTTGGTCAAAATGACGGAGTGCGTCTGGTTTTATATGTGACAAAAAAGTGCCTTTAAAACTGAAAGGTAAATTCTATTGCACTGCTATCAAACCGGCTATGCTTTATAGTACAGAGTATTGGGCAGCCAAAGAACATAAGTTATGTGTGGCAGAGATGAAGATGTTGAGATAGATGAGTGGTCATACGTGATTGGATAGAATATGGAATGAAGATAAGAGAGAGAGAGAGAGAGAGAGAGAGAGAGAGAGAGAGAGAGAGAGAGAGTTGGAGTAGCACCTATTATGGAAAAGATGGTAGAATCGCATGTTAGGTGGTTTAGATATGTGAAAAGAATACCAACAGAGCACCCAATTAAGAGGGTGGATGAGATCAAAGATGGACAAGGGGTGAAAGCCAGAGGAAGACTTAGGAAGACCATCTATGAGGTGGTTAAACGAGATCTACATGTAAACAATTTTTTTGTAGATATGATACATGATAGAGCTCAATGGATCGTTTGTTCCATGTAGCCGACCCCCCTAGTGGGACAAGGATTTGTTGTTGTTGTTGTTGTTGTTGTTGTATGGAAGAGTAAATTTCAAACCTTTGATCAGATAATCTAAAAGTCAATTGCTTCCATAGTGAGTAATATTTCATCTCCATTTTTTGAATTACAAGTGATATTGATTTAATATTTAAAGAGATACAAATATAACAAACCATGCAGCACTCTTTCTAGTACGAGATGAAGTCTTCACAATATCTCCATTGGCAAGAACAACCTGAAAACACAATCAGCAGAATAAATATATCATCGCATTAATGCATTAGAGACCAAAACTGAGATTAAAACAAACTTTGAGTCTGATCACATTATCACACATAGTTCCATATCTGCAAATTAGTAAGAATAACATGTCACGCCTAATAGCATAGAAGAACTTTAAGGTTTTTTTAGAAAAAATATTGCATATTAATTCCATACATTTTGGGCAATAATTACATCAAAATCAAGTCTAATAATCATTAATGATTAATGAACCAATATGGCTCAAGCAAAAATGCTTAGAGCCAAGTATTAGACCTTATTTGAAAAAGTATACTTAGATATCAAATTTTCTAAACAAAATGAATTATCAGGGTATATTCAACTAACCTGGATCAAGTGGAAAAAATAAACCATAAAATTCCAAATACTCAATAAGTTCCATCCATCCAATTCCAAGCTCAATAATGACATCTATGTCATCAACATGTAATGCCTTTACTCTCTGTATATTGAACAGTAGTTAGTGTAATTATGACACCAAAAGTATATGTTCAATTTGTACATATATGAACACATGGACCATAGTCTGTACGTTTAAATATGTTGTAGTGAATGATGAGTCTAAGTAGTGGTACTTGCATAGATAAACCGAATTATTAAAATGATACTGCAGTAGAAATTATATTAACAATCATGAAATACAAAAATGCATAAGAGAAGCAACTTAAGTGATGAAAGCAAAGAGGAAGAATATGATATCCTCGGAGAATAGTTTGTGGAGAGAACTGAAATGGGAGGAAAGATAAGAAAAACTATACATTAAATATGCCATCCAATCTTATAAGGGGATCATAAACTTTTGATAAATTCTAGAACATATGAAGTCAAGTATATTCATCAATTCATGAGTAGAGAGGTACCTATATATTTAATAATCATAATGTTCCCACTTGAAATTTGAAACAGTTATGAATGGATATTCAGGTACCATAATAGAACATGTACATACTTTCATTAATGACATGTCAATACAAACCCCTCCGTAAGGCGATAGGATATGACCCTCAATTGATGTAGTTCTACCATAAGGTACAATAAGAAACCTGCAAAAATAAGTAAACCATGATTAACAATTTCTTAGTACTATAATATTATTAACATTTATGCACCTAATACTTTTTTTTCAAAAAGCAGATAGTATAAGAAATCAATCTTCCCTACTCAAAGTGTGTTGGAAGAACTTAAACCTTATAATTGTTACATGATTTTACAATCTTGGAAACTTCATCTTCAAATATGCATATAAGTGCATAATGCAAGAGAACAATTATATGTATGCCTTGAATTTTGCCACACACATACACACACATCCCCTATGCTCATCCACATCCTTTCTAGATAATGTGGAAATGTATTTTTTACGTATGTTTCAGTCAAAACAATAGATAAAATAGATGCATACTTTGAAATCAAGAGTAAAAAGGAGCACACTTACAACTTCACTAGTTTGTTTATTGATAGCTCTCCAAACACTCCCAAACATTCCATCACTAATTTTCTTAATTAACTTGTATTTGTATTCAGCCCCGGCCCAAAGCCAATAACTGTGGCAAGAAAAATAATGACAACACCAAACAAATTCAGCATAATGACAAAATATACATAACAGAGTGAAACCCATAATAGTATTTTGAATTACAACAACAATCAATAACAAATTATTCAATTTTGTGACAACTCACAAAATGAATTTAAAAAATCAGCTAGAACAACAAACCTTCTCCAATGCATGGTAGAAATCCTCCACAGGGGTTATTAGCGATTTTCAGCAACATGGGAGGGTTTACAAGAGAAGGAAGACGAAAGGTTAGGGGTTTGCAGTGACGGAAGAGAGTAGCGGCAGAGGGAGCATCGATGGAGGATTTGCAAGAGAGAGAGAGAGAGAGAGAGAGAGATAGAGAGAGAGAGAGAGAGAGAGCATCGAGGAGGGAGGCCTTGCCAGAGACAATCACTGCCAAAGGAGGGTTAGGGTTTACAGCATTCAAGCACAAACAAAGGGAGCAGTGGCAGAGCAAGCATTGACGGAGGGTTTGCGAGGGACAGTGAGCGCCGAGAGAGGCCTTGCTAGAGAGAGCCACCGTCGAAGGAGGGTTAGGGGTTTAGGGTGGGAGCACTGGAAGAGGGAGTGCCAACGGAGGCATTGCGACAGAGGAGAGAGGGTGAGTGTCGGTGATAAGCTCTTTGTTAGAGTTCTTCGAAGATTTTCAGGGCATTGTTTTGAAGCAGAAAGTATTTTGAAGAAAAGAAAGAGTAGTGTTAGTTGTGTATGCAATGTAACTCTCAGTTTCGAAGAAAGAGGGGTCGGAAACCTTTGATAAATCCCATTTTAAGGTTTATCTTGTGTTGAATTTAGGAGATTCTATCAACCTTTTCTCACCTTTATTCAATGAAATAGCATGGTTTTGTGATTCTCCCTTGATTTGCGCTTAAATGTGAAAACATGCTTTTAGACCTTTAATTTGATGATTTTTATTCACCTTTGATTCCACTAGTTGCCTTGATTTGTTTGTTAAGTGATTTCAGGTTGAAAAGGCTAGGAATGGATCAAAGGAGTGAAGAGGAAAGCATGCAAAGTGGAGAACACATGGAAAAGCCAAAAATTTGAGAGGCATCATCCATGCGCACGCGCACTGGACGCGCACGCGTGGATCACAAAACTTCAAGGGATGCGCACGCATGATGTACGCGTACGCGTCGATGGCCGCACGTGATTTTTAAATTGAAAACTTGCCCAGCGAATTCTGAGAAGATGTGGGGCCCAGTTTGCAACCAACTTTGGCGCCAAAGTGCTTTAAAGGACCAAGGATTGAAGGAAATTAACATCTTTTGCTCATTCACATACATTAGGATTAGTTTAGAAGTTGTTTTAGAGAGAGAAGCTTTTACTTCTCTCTAGGATTAGGATTAGGATTAGGTTTAGGTCAATAATCTTAGATCTAGGTTTTAATTCATGCTTTCATCTTCTTCTACATCTCAATTCTTTGTTCTTACATTCATCATTCTTCTATTCTTTTGTTGTAATTTCCTTTATGTTGTTTCTATGCTTTGTTGTAGATCTACTCTTGTTCCTTCTATTTTCTCTCAATTCAATTTGAGGTAATTCATAATAATTGTGTTCCTTTTGATTGTTGTTGTTAATTCTTTGTAATAATTGTTGTTAGATTCTATTCTTGTTGTCAATTTACTATGTTTTCTTTTTATGCCTTCGAAGTGTTTGATGAAATGCTTGGTTAGATTTTAGTATAGATTTTTTCCCTCTTGGCCTAGGTGGAGTAATTAGTGACTCTTGAGTTATCTAATCCCTTTGTTGATTGATAATTAGAAGTTGCTAATTGATTTGAATGCCACTAAAGCTAGTCTTTCATCTAGATTTGGCTAGGACTTGTGGACTCAAGTTAATCCATCCACTTGACTTTCCTCCATGGTTAGAGGTTAACTAAGTGGGAGCAAGGGACAATTCTCATCACAATTGAGGAGGATAACTAGGATAGGACTTCTAGTTCTCATACCTTGTCAAGAGCTTTGTTAGTTGTTAGTTTATTTTCATTGCCATTTACATTTCATGTCTCTTATCTCAAAAACCCCAAAACATACCTCATAACCAATAACAAGACACTTTATCGCAATTCCTAGGGAGAACGACCCGAGGTTTGAATACTTCGGTTATTAATTTTAGGGGTTTGAATCTTGTGACAAACAAATTTTTGTATGAAAGGATTTTTATTGGTTTAGAAACTATACTTGCAACGAGAATTCATTTGTGAAATTCTAGACCACACAAAAATTCATTTATCAAAATGTCGCGGTTTCCAGGAAATTACAATGTTGTTGTGTTATTGGTTATTGTATATATGTGAATATTGTGAATAGATTCATTTTTGGATTGCTTGTTAGTTTTTGCTAAGTTTTAGGACTTTGTTTCATTCTTTCTTATTAGCTTTTGTTTCTTATTTTCTCTCTTCACTATGAATTATCACTTTGGCTATGAGTTTGGTTCTAACTATGTTGTAGAAAATGAGGACTACCATGAGGATGTGTATCATGGATGGGACAACCAAAGGTGGGAGGAGCCATATGCATATGATCAATCTTCATGGCAACAACCTCCACCAATAGACTATGAACAAGAGCCATTTTATGATGCACACCAATCAAATGGCTATGGTGAATCTCCTTGTGACTTTCAAGAACCACCACCATATACCTACGAGTCATATCCTCAACATGAACCTCAACCACACTCACAAGCCTCTTTTCACCAAACACCTCCATATGACCCTAACCCATATATACCATACCAACCACCTTTTGAACCATATGAGCCATACATAGAACCACCATTCCAATATCAATACTCCTAAGAACCACCTCAATATACACTTCCATACCCTTACCAAGAAGAACCACCTTCCTATTATGAACCCTTTCTCCAAGACAATGAACCCTCTTATCCACCCCAATCCTCAATGGATGAAATCCTTGGCCTTATACTTCAAGGGCAAGGAGAAATGCAAAGGGAGACACTAGAATTTGTGACTACCTTGACCAAGGTAGTATTAGCATGAAGGAGAGATTGGAAACTCCGGTGGAGAAGGAGGAATGTTATGTTGTGTTAGAACAATTGGAGGAGCCTATTGATGAGCGGATAATTTATATGCTTTTTGGCATTATTTTTAGTATGCTTTTAGTATATTTTAGTTAGTTTTTATTATGTTTTTATTAGTTTTTAAATAAAAATCACATTTCTGGACTTTACTATGAGTTTGTGTGTTTTTCTGTGATTTCAGGTATTTTCTGGCTGAAATTGAGGGACCTGAGCAAAAATCTGATTCAGAGGCTGAAAAAGGACTGCAGATGCTGTTGGATTCTGACCTCCCTACACTCGAAGTGAATTTTCTGGAGCTACAAAAGCCCAATTGGCGTGCTCTCAATTGCATTGAAAAGTAGACATCCTGGACTTTCCAGCAATATATAATAGTTCATACTTTGCCCGAGATTTTATGGCCCAAACAGGCGTTCCAAGTCAGCTCAAGAATTCTGGCGTTTAACGCCAAAACTGGCACAAAAGCTGGAGTTAAACGCGCAAACTGGCACAAAAGCTGGCGTTTAACTCCAAGAAAATTCTCTACACATGGAAGCTTCAATGCTCAGCCCAAGCACACACCAAGTGGGTCCGGAAGAAGATTTCTGCATTAATTACTTATTTTTGTAAACCCTAGGCTACTAGTTCTCTATAAATAGGACCTTTTGCTATTGTATTTTCATACTTTTGATAGACTTTGGAGACTTTGGATAGACCTTTTCACGTTTTGGAGGCTGGCCATTTGGCCATGCCTAGACCTTTTGTTCTTATGTATTTTCAACGGTGGAGTTTCTACACACCATAGATTAAGGTGTGGAGCTCTGCTGTTCTTCATGAATTAATACAAAGTACTATTGTTTTTCTATTCAACTCAAGTCTATTTCTTCTCCAAGATATTCATTCTCACCCAAGAACATGATGAATGTGATGATTATGTGACACTCATCACCATTCTCACCTATGAACGCGTGACTGACAACCATTTCCGTTCTACATGCAAACAAGATTGAATGTGTATCTTTTGGGTTTCTAATCTAAGATTAGAACCTTCGTGGTATAGGCTAGAATTATTGGCGGCCATTCCTGAGATCCGGAACGTCTAAACCTTGTCTGTGGTATTCTGAGTAGGATCTGGGAAGGGATGACTGTGACGAGCTTCAAACTCGCGATTGTTAGGCGTGTGACAGACACAAAAGGATCAATGGA
The DNA here is from genome assembly GCF_059453495.1 of Arachis ipaensis. Lineage (NCBI taxonomy): Eukaryota > Viridiplantae > Streptophyta > Magnoliopsida > Fabales > Fabaceae > Arachis > Arachis ipaensis. The sequence continues at coordinate 27,531,384 of NC_142436.1, forward strand.
TCCTATTCCAACATGATCGAGAACCGACAGATGATTAGCCGTGCGGTGACAGCGTGCGTAGAACATTTTCACTAAGAGGATGGGAAGTAGCCATTGACAACGGTGATGCCCAACATAAAGCTTGCCATGGAAAGGAGTATGAATGATTGGAAGAGGGCAATAGGAAAGCAGAGGTTCAGGAGGAACAAAGCATCTTCATACGCTTATCTGAAATTCCTACCAATGAATTACATAAGTATCTTTATCTTTATCTTATTTTATGTTTTATTCATCTTTTAATTATCAATCCTCCATAACCATTTGGATCTGCCTGACTGAGATTTACAAGATGACCATAGCTTGCTTCAAGCCGACAGTCTCCGTGGGATCGACCCTTACTCACGTAAGGTTTATTACTTGGACGACCCAGTGCACTTGCTGGTTAGTTGTGCGGAATTGTGACAAAGTGTGATTCACGTTTGAGAGCTCCAAGTCCTTTGGCGCCATTGTTGATGATCACAATTTTGTGCACCACCTATGATCATTGAAGAAGAGGAAGAAGTGGTTGAAGACTTAGGAGATGCAAAACCTCCTTGGGAACCCTGAGTTGAAGAGAACCTCTCCAAGAAGATTGAATTTGATGTTGAGGAGGAGATTGCACAACCTTCAAAACAATTTTTGAATGAATACTTGGAGGGAATGAAGCAAGAATTGAGTTCCCTTAGTGATGAAGATCATGCATCCAATCCTCTTGGTGGTGAATCCTTTGAACTTGAAGAACCTTCTCCCAATGAGATAGAAGGCAATGTGGAGGTAGATTTTTCTCAACCTCCCATTTATGATTTGAGTAATGGAGAAGAGTTAGATAAAAATGATGAACAAAGAATTGAAAGTGAAGAAGTTTGTGAAGAGGTGGAGGTTGACAAGGAAGACCACAAGGGAGTAGAGCTTGTAAGGATATTGGAGACACCTCTCCCCAAGCCATCACCATCAATTCTCTCATTCAAGTGGGTCAACCTCTTATCTCTAAGCTTCATTATTCCACTTGAATATGGTTTGCTTAAGACGGATGGTCAACTTAGAAATATTTGTGGCTTTAAGAGCAAGAGGGAGATGGTTAGTGGTTGGCATTGTGAATCAAGGCTCAATTATGGTTAGACGCTCAAAGCTTAATTGCAAGGGTTGGTGTAGGACTAGATTGCTTGGGTCTAGGATGATGTTTGGTCACTTCATTGAGAATTCATCATGCCTACCACCCACATGGATTAATGATAGTCAACTTCATGATGGGTGTGAAAATAAAGTGTGGGATCCCGGATCGCACAAGGAGAATCAATTTTGGGAGCCCCAAGCTTGTGAAGAACTCCATCAACACTTGGTGCAACAAATAAGGAATCTTGGGACACATGGAGAACCAAGCATTGGTGGGAGTTCCAAGAAGAGTTTAAGCACAAGCCACCTTAAGAGAAGCTCCCCATAAGTCCAACTTAAGGATAATAAACAAAAGTGCTAGGTGGGAGACACCCCACCATGGTAAATTTTTTTCATTTTTTTCTTTTGTAAATATTGGTAAAATTAGTTTAACTTCATGTTTTGATTAGTTTGTTGAGTTTATTTGGTAGTGTAGTATGTTGAATAAGGTTTCATGGTGTTTTGGTAGCTGTTTGGAGGTTTGGAAGGCTTGGTTTGGTGCAAAAATATGAAAATTTTTTAGAAAAACAGAGCACCATCCACGTGTACGCGTACCTGACGCGTACGCGTGCATCAAGCATTTTCGACCATCCACGCGCACGCGTCATGCACGCGTACGTGTGGATTAAAATGTTCCACCTCCCAGCCAAAAACCCAATAGTTGCGCGTACACATTGCGAACATTGAGCGTGGGGCACAAGGGCATGCACGCGTACGTGTATAGCACACGTACGTGTATAGCACACGTACGCGTGGATGGGTTGACATGAAACCCATACTCCCACCCGAGAGTTACGCGATTGTGGCGCGAGCATTATGCTTCTCGCGGAAGCTCCAACCCACGCGTAAGCGTGAAGGACGCGCGCGCGTCCCCTCTCTGGTTTGCCATGCACGTGTACGCGTGACTTATGCGTACGCATCGCGTCCATTGCACCATCATCCACGCGCGCGCGCCATGCATGCGTACACGTGGATGCCCTTCCTTCACTCCACTCATTTTCTTCTCCTCTTTCCATTTCTTTCCTTCTTGTTTCTTCTTCCCTTCTCCTACCCCTCATCCAATACTTCCAAACACCATCTATGACCAATTCTTTTAGTTAGTTAGTTAATTATTTAGTTGGTTTAATTTTCATTTCAATCTCTTGTTTTTCATTATAAGTGTTGGATTAGTAATATTGTTTGTTGTTTAATTACTGCTGAGTACTAAAAAGGATGTTATCTTAACATCATTATGTTTATAATCTTTGTTGGATTCCTTGATTGAGGTTATATTGTGCTACTTGGTTTTGAGTTCTTCATGCTTACCTTTTGAGAATACCAAGTGATGATAATTGCCTTCGAGCTTGTAAATCTTCTTGAATTGCATGATTTGGCCACTATGTAATTGGAATCCTTTTCCTCAATTAGGCAATTTCTTGATGGTTGATGTTGTGCATTTATCTTAATGCATTGTGCTTCATGATTATATTCATCCATATGTTTATGGCTTGAATACTTTCATGCTTCTTCATTGCTTGTTCGGTTGTTTCACCCACATGTTTAAAGCATCCAAAGCGCATTAGAATAAATGAAGTGCATGTTCCTCTTTTGTATAATTGTGGTATAGCTCTCTATGTTGGTAGTGTGTTCTAAATCGTGCGCAACTTAGAATGCACACTTACTTTTATTAATTTCACACTAATTCACTCACTCAATTCTAGTGACTTACCTCATTCCAACAATGTATACTTCCTTGCTTTTGCATTTACCTTCCTTACTATCCTGTTTTATATTTTCAGGATGAGTCATTATAAGCTAAAACGGAAGTAGAAACAGAACACGCAGCACCGGTTGAACCACCAGCTGAATGTGGCAACTCGGGAAGTCACCGTACCCCCTTGCTCGTCTTTGGATGCACCGAGGACGGTGCAAACTTTTAAGTGTGGGGAGGTCGTCCAACCGTTCGGCGTTTTTGGGTGACAAATTTCTAATCTCGACACTTTTGCATTTCATTTTTAGGTCTTTTAGGAGTTTTAGTTTCATTTTCTTATTTTTGCATATAGATATAGAATAAGCTGAGTCAAAATAATGAGATTTTTCAAGATTTTTACCTATAGGGGATCTCAATTGATTTGAGTGAAAACTTTTCATAAAACTTGCTTGAATTATATATATATTGTGGAACATGTTTTGAGCTAAGAACACAAGCTTGTGAGTTTTGAGCCTAATGGTGTGGTTACATCTTATAACCACTTATTTTTCCTTCTTGTGTGCATTATTCTCTTTCTATGATTGTGATCCTTGATTTGTTTAATTCTATATGTCCATTATCCCTTGTATTCATGCATTTATATGATTGAGGCCATTATTTCATTTAGCTCACTTACCCAAATAGCCTTACCTTCTGTCTTCTATTGTTAGCCAATTTGAGCCTACAATTAACCCACTTGTTCTTAATTTAGCACATTACAAGCCTTAAAATGGAAAACAACAAAAGTCCTCAATTTGGATCTTTGAATAGCTTAGGCTAGTGTGTGTAACATTCAAGTGTGGGAAAACTTGGGACATTGGTTGAATAAAAGGGTAGTTTTGTATTTTTGTTGTAAATATTGGGAATTGGGTACATGCTCATGTGTAATGAATGTTAGACCTTATGCACTGATGTTCTTGTATATAGAAAAAAATGAGAAAAAAAACAAAAGAAGAAAGAAAAAATAATATGGAAAAGATAAAAAAATAGAAAAAGAGAGAAAGAAAAAAGAAAGAAATAAAAAGGGGACAAAATGCACCAAAGCTCAATAATAACCAATGCATATGAGTTGTGAAATAAAAAGAAAATGCATGAGTATGTGAAAAAGTGAGAAATGGGTAGTTAGGTCAGCTTTGAAATTGTATAGGATGTCATAGGTTAGGTGAGAAATTTAAGTTTATCAAAGATTCAAATCTCAAGTCCACTTGACCAAATATGCATCCTACCTTGACCCTAGCCCCATTACAACCTATGAAAAGACCTCATGATATTTGTATACATGCATGGAATAAATGTTGATTGTTAGAAGAAAAACAAATCTTAGAAAGCATGATTAGGGGAGAATTGAGTGAATCAACCCTAAACACTTGAGCGAATAGAGTGCAAACACTTCTGGTGAGGGTTTGATGCTCAATTACATGTTTTCACCTACAATCATCTCTTCCTGCAAGTTTATAAAAATGTTTAATAACTCAATTCAATTGTGGATTAGATTTGCTATTGCCTTAGCACTTGTGATTATATTGATTTTCTTTCAAATTGATTTACTTTGACCAAGAAATTGCATTCATGTAGATAGTTACATATAGTTTAGGTTGCATTTAGTTAATTTACATTGAATAAATATTGATACCCTTTGTTCTCTCTTGGTTTAAGCATGAGGACATGCTTAGTTTAAGTGTGGGGAGGTTGATAAACCCCATTTTTAGGGTTTATCTTGTGTTGAATTTAGGAGATTCTATCAACCTTTTCTCACATTTATTCAATGAAATAGCATGGTTTTATGATTCTCCCTTGATTTGCGCTTAAATGTGAAAACATGCTTTTAGACCTTTAATTTGATGATTTTTATTCACCTTTGATTCTACTAGATGCCTTGATTTGTTTGTTAAGTGATTTCAGGTTGAAAAGGCTAGGAATGGATCAAAGGAGTGAAGAGGAAAGTATGCAAAGTGGAGAACACATGGAAAAGCCAAAGATTTGAGAGGCATCATCCACGCGCACGCGCACTGGACGCGCACGCATGGATCGCAAAACTTCAAGGGGCGCGCACGCGTGATGTACGCATACGCGTCGATGGCCGCACATGATTTTTAAATTGAAAACATGTCCAGCGAATTCTGAGAAGCTGTGGGGCCCAGTTTGCAACCAACTTTAGCGTCAAAGTGCTTTAAAGGACCAAGGATTGAAGGGAATTAACATCTTTTGCTCATTCACACATATTAGGATTACTTTAGAAGTTGTCCTAGAGAGAGAAGCTCTCACTTCTCTCTAGGATTAGGATTAGGATTAGGTTTAGGTCAATAATCTTAGATCTAGGTGTTAATTCATGCTTTCATCTTCTTCTACCTCTCAATTCTTTGTTGTTACATTCATCATTCTTTTATTCTTTTGTTGTAATTTCCTTTGTGTTGTTTCTATGCTTTGTTGTAGATCTACTCTTGTTCCTTCTATTTTCTTTCAATTCAATTTGAGGTAATTCATAATAATTGTGTTCCTTTTGATTGTTGTTGTTAATTCTTTGTAATAATTGTTGTTAGATTCTATTCTTGTTGTCAATTTACTACGTTTTCCTTTTATGCCTTCTAAGTGTTTAATGAAATGCTTGGTTGGATTTTAGTATAGATTTTTCCCCTCTTAGCCTAGGTGGAGTAATTAGTGACTCTTGAGTTATCTAATCCCTTTGTTGATTGATAATTAGAAGTTGCTAATTGATTTGAATGCCACTAAAGCTAGTCTTTCATCTAGATTTGGCTAGGACTTATGGACTCAAGTTAATCCATCCACTTGACTCTCCTCCATGGTTAGAGGTTAACTAAGTGGGAGCAAGGGACAATTCTCATCACAATTGAGGAGGATAACTAGGATAGGACTTCTAGTTCTCATACCTTGTCAAGAGCTTTGTTAGTTGTTAGTTTATTTTCATTGTCATTTACATTTCATGCCTCTTATCTCAAAAACCCCAAAACATACCTCATAACCAATAACAAGACACTTTATCGCAATTCCTAGGGAGAACGACCCGAGGTTTGAATACTTCGGTTATTAATTTTAGGGGTTTGTTACTTGTGACAAACAAATTTTTGTATGAAAGGATTATTGTTGGTTTAGAAACTATACTTGCAACAAGAATTCATTTGTGAAATTCTAGACCACACAAAAATGCATTCATCAACCTTTTATTTGGAGCTTTGTGACCACGCTTTTGAAGCATGTCAAAAGAGTTAGAAGAAATGGGCACGCTTCAAGAACGTTATTATAACAAAACTATGTCGCTACACTTCAAAAGTGTGCCTGTTTCTCTCCATGGCCACGCTTTTGAAGCGTGGCAAACAAAGCGTAGCCAAATCTCTAATCAATTGTCACCCTCATAAAAATGTGGCCAATGACCCCTTTCACCACGCTTTTGAAGCGTGACAAGAAAAAACGTGGCCAAATCTTTAATCAATGATCACTCTCATAAAAGAGTGGCCATTAACCTTTTTTGGCCACGCTTTTAAAGCATCGTAAGAGAAACGTGTGGCGATAGACCTTTTTCCTCATAGTGCGTGTCAATGCTTTGAATTTCAATTGTAAGTATTCTAACAAAAGATACATGTATATTGCACCTTGTGATGTTTGTCATACTTTATTGTGAAAGATTGCCAAGTTGGATTAGATTTTTTCCGAGAAGAACCCTTTTGGAATTCTTGGATAGCATTGTCTTGTGGATGTTGATCACTTTGTGATTGTTCTATCTTTAACATATAGCCAACAACAACACAAATTACAAATAGAAATTATTTCATAAAATTTAACTCAGCAAAAAATTCAACCATCATTAAAATTATTTCAGAAAATTTAACATAACACTACCATCCATCAAAATTTAACAAAGCAGTGAAGCATCATCAACAAAATTATTCTAGAATCACTGAAATCAACCATTAACATTTATTCTAGTTACATAAAAAATATAAAAACAAAAATCTCAACAGTAGCAACAACAATATTCTTCTTCCCAAGTTCAGAATAAAAAAAAATCAACACCATAGAACCATCAACAACTTTGAATAAGAAAATCAGCAACCAATAACTCAAAAATCATAATCAATAAAATTAACAAAACTTAACAATGTAATAAAGCACCATAGCACCATTAACAACTCAAAAAAATCAACAACCAGCAACTCAGAAATTAGAATCAATAAAATTAACAAAATAAGAAAAAATAAATTAATTAGAGAGATATTATAGTTAGAGAGAAAGAGAAAGAGCTAGCTCGAAGAGGGATGTTGAGCTCGGAGCCTTGGAGAGAGAGACACACACACACACACACACACCAAAGGATCCAATAGAGACCAGGATGGAGCAGCCCTTTGCGACAGCGATGCCAATAGCTTTGAGCAGGTCTTCATGCGACGTCGAGGAGAAGTGAGCAAATCTTCCACGGACAACGACAATACCCTCCACCACAGGAGAATAGTTCGACGATGAGTTTGAATTTGGATGGTTGTTGGGCTGGTGCTGTCGAACAAAGGGTTAGGGTTGGATTTTTTAGCTTGAGAGAGAGGGAACATTTCTTGTTTTTTTTTTTTAAATCAAAATAATGCTATCATGGGGACAGGGCAATTTGAAAAAACAAAACCCAAACTGTTGACCCTCTAAAAATTGGGCAAGTTTTGATGGTTCACCGGTTAACTACCAGTTCGACCAATTCCTTCACTTGTTTTTTTGCCAAGCGATTCTCCATGTCAATTGAATTGGCCTGAGGACCAATTTCCGATAAACCCAATTAAACTGGCTAGTCCGATTTGGATTTCAGAAGCATGGTTTTAATTTTGAACTATCTTAAAGTAATATTTTTAAATTCTTAATTTATTATGGTTTTAAAGCACGATAAAATCTCTATCTTTAGAAAAATATTTATTCCCATTTAATTTCTATTGGGTTAACGGCGATCTTTTTTAAAATTACAATGAAAATATAAGTACACTTGGTGTAAGACCCGGTTAATTAGCGGCTAATTAACCCATAAATGAGAATTTATTCTAGAAAGTCAAAAATGTTATTTTTATGGCTCAATATGATAGAGGAAATTGAGACGAGAATTTCGGTACCAATTTCATAGAAATCGGACCAAGATTGGACCGAACAGGCCAAACCGGGCCAACCGGACCCAAAGTGGGCCCTTGGCCCAACATAACTAAACCAAAACCCTAGTTTTCAGCATTCTCTCTCCTCATTAAACACACACACACGCTGAAATGGAGTGAGGGACGAGAAGAACACTCTCTCAAGTTCTATCTCTCACTTGATCTTCAAACCACCATAACTTTTGATCTAGAGCTCTGATTGCCGCTCCGTTTGCGGCCATGTGTTCACCGCGGAGAGCTCTACAAAACCCATACAATCAATCTTGAGGTAAGCCACGTTTTGCTCTTCGAATTTCCAGCCTTGATTTCGAGTTTCATGAGCAAAAATGTTGAGATTTTGGGCTCTTTGATGTTATAGGACCCAACTCTCTTGAAGGAGAAGGTTAATCTTATCTCTTTAAACCTTGGGTGTGGTAAGATCCTCAACCCTAGTGTGATTTGTTGTTCTATGATGTTTGGGTATTGACATGTTGTGTATGGGTATGGTGATTGTGGCTTAGGTTGTGTATATGTGAATATTGGAGCTTGATTGGTGATTTTGGAAAGCTCGGAAGAGGATTTTGTGTGATAAAATCTGTTCTTGGAGGTGTTGAGACCTTGAGAGCTTGTGGACAAGTGGTTTGGAAGTGCTCTGGTTGAGCGTGGAAAATCGGCTAAGGTATGGTTTCGGTTTTCCGTATCTAATACGTAATGTAGTAGGAAATACTTAGGCTAGAGGCCCTAAGATAGGCATTGAATTGATGATGTTGTTGAATGATTGAGATATATGATGTGATCATATATGTGATTATGAATATTGTTGCCTTGATTGTGTGATATGTGAGAAATGCATGTTGTGATATATGCTTGATGGATGATTGAGGTTGAATTGATGGGTGGTACCATGTTGATGGTGAGTATGATGATGATTATGTATAATGATGGTTGATTGGAAATGGAATTATTGGAAATTGGGATGAGGAAGGATGTATGACATGATATTGTGTTTGTCCTTTAGCCATTTGATTGAGAAGTGTTAAAATGGTTGGATGTGGTTTTGGAAATTTTGATAAAGTGTCAATGTGTGAGTTGAGGATGGCTTGTTGTTGATTTTGGTACATTTTGAATGATTTCAAAGAAAAGAGTTGAAATTGGCATGTTTTGATTGATTTTGAAAAGAGTTGAAAGTGGCTTGTTTTGAAAATGGCACTTTGTGGTTTTGTATGAAAACATAATTTTTGGGCATACTTTGACGGGACATAACCTGGACTACGGATCTCTGATTTGTGCCAAATCTATTTAGAAATGAAATTGGATCCGGGATGTCCATGCTGTTCGAAGAACGGGTGAAAAATGATTTAAAATGAGAGAGTTATGACCGTCGGAAGATTGGGGGTTGAATCTGTGAATTCTGCAGCTTTTAACTTAGAAAATTTTTAGCAGAATAACCCTCCGCGCGTAGGCGCACTTGGCGCGTGCGCGCCATTCTTCCAGGAAGCACCATCCACGCGTGCGCGTGGTTTGCACGGGCGCGTCGATGCGCTGCGCCATATGCCCAGCCATTTTCTAGAGAGTTGTGCCAGAATTGTGCCAGTTTTGTGCCTGGGCGCAAGAGCACCCACGCGCACGCGTGGCTGACGCTTGAGACTCGAAGCTCTTTTGACTCTATGTCGTCAGGGTGGCCGGGCACTGTGAAAGCCCCGGATGAGCTCACCCCCATAAATATTCACCAGTGAGGGTGATGGATATGGATCATGTTTATGATCAAGTTTATAATGAGTATAACTCGAGTTGGGGAGACACGACAGAGGGACAGTCCAACGGTTAGCTACCAGGACTTGTCGGGTTGGCTCTATAATCGACAGATGATATCATTAGCCATTAGGGACAGGCATTCATCATATGCATACTATGTGAATTGATTGAGATTGCCTATTTGACTGCATATTACTTGCTATTTGTCTAAATGCCTTACTTGTTCTATTTGTATATCTCTTGTCTGATATAATTGTGTTTGCTATATTATACTTCTGCTGGTGGTTGGGAGGTCTGAAGGAATTGGAAAGGGAAGTATTAGTTAGACTGAAGGATCTTTAGTCAGTTGCCACTTACGGTTTAGTTTGTTTATAAGCTTTGATTTTATATGGAGGAAGTTCTAGGATTGCCTTCGGCTTTCCTCTATTATTATGTATTTTATATGTGGAAGCTGTTACCATGCTGGGGACCTCTGGTTCTCACCCATGCGGATTTTGTGGTTTTCAGATGCAGGACGCGAGGCTTCTCGTTGAGGCATGCTGGAGACTTCTGGATTAGCGAAGATCTTTGTTCTCGGGACTCTGTTTCGGTTTATATATCTTGTTTAGATACTTTTATCTCCATTAAATAATACAAATTGTGATGACTCCTCTTATAGGAGGTTTTGGAGAATAGGTTTCTGTACTTGTGTCCCTTTGGGTTTTCCTTGGGGTTTTCCTTATTTTATTATATGTATATATTGCTATGCTCGGACCGGTTATCTTCGTAGCCGGATCTTGAGTCTTGATATTCCCGTTTTTGACACTCTTTATATATATGATCTTGCGTTAGCTTATCCTTTGCTCGTTACGTTATCGATCGGAGTGTTGCGCGTTCGAGTTACAGTTTTTGTTTACCCCTTTTTCTACAAAGGCTCCTAGTTATAATCAATTATTCATACTATTATACGTACTAAATTTTTGTTTTAGAGGTCGTAATACCTTGCCATCTCTGAATTATGACTTAAGCATAAGACTATGTATGGTAGGGTGTTACACTTGCAACTTTTAAAAATATGAAGAAAAGTACTTGTTTAATGTGTAACACATATACTACCACAGTTATGTACATGTGTAGTATCTCATATATCAAAATGTTGTATCGCTTGGTAACCAACTCAATGTGGTTACATTTTTGTATCAAATGCAATATTAAAGAATAATGATATACTATTTTTTATTAATTGCCATTAATAACTATAACTATTTTTTCCAAAGGTATTTAATTTTTATTAAAGAAAGGAAAATGTTATAGTCTCAAAATAAAATGTTAAAATGGTCCTTACTCGAACATCAACACAAGAAACAAAGGAAAAACCCAAAAGGACTAAGTACAACAATGGGGAAAGAAAAGAACGAAGCTTCACATTGCTTTAGTAAAAAATCTCTTCCGTTAGTGATGATGTTGAGGTCATGACTTCTTGTGGGAAAATCTCAAATTCCTTGAAGATTTTCTTGTTCTTAGCGTTCTAGCTTTTCCAAAGGATGGAGGTGGCAAAGCTGATCATCCTTTTTCCTTAGTCGCCCCGATGGAGCTACTCCAACAAATCGAGCCACCAATCGAAGGAGCTTCCAGATTTGTGAGCTGCTAGACTGTTCTTGGCTAAGAACAATTAATCAGACAGTGAGCTATGGTTTTTGGTTCATGATTGCATCACAAACATGTTTCAGAGATTGTGGGGATCCTTGACTGAAGCTTTTCTCTAACCGGTAAGCCATCATGCATTGTTTTTCACATAAAGACCTTAATTTTTGCTAGGCATTTCAAACTCCAAATTTTCTTCCACATGTGTTTATTTTTTAAATAGGCAGGTAGGACATCTATGGGAGGGTGATGAAATTGGAAGCTTCTTGAATATCCTGACTTAACAGAGTAAGTCCCATTTCATTCTTTGCCCCAAATAATTTTATCACCTTCTTGTCTGATTTCTATTTGAATAAATGCCTGGTTGTGTTTGGATTGAATATGTTTTGAATTAATTGTGAATTTCATTCTCCATTGTTTGTCATGAGCTGATTCATTCACACTAGAGTAGAGTTTAGATCATGTACCTAGTTTCTCAGAATTATAGGATGATTTCTAATCCAATTCTCTCCAAAATCTTCACTGTAAAGTTTCTTCCAATCTGCCAAAGCCCCTTCTCTAGAACCTTTCTCCCATCTAATAAGCTTCTCTAAGCCCGTGAAGGGTTATAACCAATATCAGTGATGAGCGGATAATTTATACGCTTTTTGGCATTGTTTTTAGTATGTTTTTAGTAGGATCTAGTTACTTTTAGGGATGTTTTTATTAGTTTTTATGTTAAATTCACATTTCTGGACTTTACTATGAGTTTGTGTGTTTTTCTGTGATTTCAGGTATTTTCTGGCTAAAATTGAGGGACTTGAGCAAAAATCAGATTCAGAGGTTGAAGAAGGACTGCTGATGCTGTTGGATTCTGACCTCCCTACACTCAAAGTGGATTTTCTAGAGCTACAGAACTCCAAATGGAGCGCTCTCAATGGCGTTGGAAAGTAGACATCCAGGGCTTTCCAGAAATATATAATAGTCCATACTTTGGCCGAGTTGAGACAACGCAAAAGGGCGTTGAACGCCAGTTCTACGCTGTAGTCTGGAGTTAAACGCCAGAAACACGTCACGAACCAGAGTTGAACGCCAAAAACACGTTACAACTTGGTGTTCAACTCCAAAAGAAGCCTCTACACGTGTAAACTTCAAGCTCAGCCCAAGCACACACCAAGTGGGCCCCGGAAGTGGATTTATGCATCAATTACTTACTTCTGTAAACCCTAGTAGCTAGTTTAGTATAAATAGGACTTTTTACTATTGTATTTACATCTTATGATTTTTAGTTCAACTTTGGATCATATTGATCACGTTTGGGGGCTGGCCATTCGACCATGCCTGAACCTTCATCACTTATGTATTTTCAACGGTAGAGTTTCTACACACCATAGATTAAGGTGTGGAGCTCTGCTGTTCCTCATGATTTAATGCAAAGTACTACTGTTTTTCTATTCAATTCAACTTATTCCGCTTCTAAGATATCCATTCGCACCCAAGAACATGATGAATGTGATGATTATGTGACGCTCATCATCATTCTCACTTATGAACGCGTGCCTGACAAACACTTCCGTTCTACATGCAAACAAGCTAGAATGAGTATCTCTTGGATATCTAATACAGGGGACCGAGTCCGAGTTATTAGTGTCTTCATGGTATAAGTTAGAACCCGTGGATGGCCATTCTTGAGATCCGGAAAGTCTAAACCTTGTCTATGGTATTCCGAGTAGGATCGGGGAAGGGATGGATGTGACGAACTTCAAATTCGCGAGTGCTGGGCGTAGTGACAGACGCAAAAGGAGGGTGAACCCTGTTCCAGTATGATCGAGAACCTCCAGATGATTAGCCGTGCCGTGACAGAGCATTTGGACCTTTTTCACAAAGAGGATGGGATGTAGCCATTGACAACGGTGATGCCTTACATAAAGCTTGCCATGGAAAGGAGTAGGAAGGATTGGATGAAGACAGCAGGAAAGCAGAGGTTCAGAGGAACGAAAGCATCTCTATACACTTATCTGAAATTCTCACCAATGAATTACATAAGTATTTCTATCTTTATTTTCTGTTTATTTATTATTATTATTCGAAAACTCCATAACCATTTGATATCCGCCTGACTGAGATTTACAAGGTGACCATAGCTTGCTTCAAGCCGACAATCTCCGTGGGATCGACCCTTACTCACGTAAGGTTTTATTACTTGGACGACCCAGTGCACTTGCTGGTTAGTTGTATCGAAGTTGTGACAAATTATGAATTAAGATTAGAGCACCAAGTTTTTGGAGCCATTACAAGGGATCACAATTTCGTGCACCAAGTTTTTGGCGCCGTTGCCGGGGATTGTTCGAGTTTGGACAACTGACGGTTCATCGTGTTGCTCAGATTGGGTAGTTTTCTTCTTATTTTATTTTCAAAAAATTTTCAAAAATTTTTCAAAAATATTTTCTTCTTTTTCATTTTTCCCAATTAATTTTTGAAAAAAAATATATTTTCAAAAACAAATAAAAATATATTTTTCTTCAAAATTTTTAAGAATGAATTCTAGTGTTTCATGAAGCATGTAGAAGTCTAGCTGGCTGTAGAGCCACATCTAAATTCATTTGGACTGAGGCTCCCAAGTCATCATTACAAGAGCAAGCTAGTTGTTGCTAATCAAATTTGTTATTGTATGACTGATTTGTATCTTCTAAAGCTTGGCTGGCTATTAAGCCATGTCTAACCCTCAGATTGGAGCTTTAGACTAAGAGTGCAAGATTCCTGGAATTCATATTAAAAATTTTGGAATCTTTATTTTTCTTTTTCACATTAATTTTCGAAAAAAATAAAAAAAATATAAAATCATAAAAATAAAAAATATTTTGTGTTTCTTGTTTGAGTCTTGAGTCAATTTTTAAGTTTGGTATCAATTGCATTTTTTTCTAAAATTTTTTTATGCATTTTTCGAAAATTCATGCATTCATAGTGTTCTTCATGATCTTCAAGTTGTTCTTGGCCAGTCTTCTTGTTTGATCTTCATATTTTCTTGTTTTGTGTCTTTTCTTGTTTTTCATATGCATTTTCAATTTGTTAGTGTCTGAAGTTTGCAAATTTCTAAGTTTGGTGTCTTGTATGTTTTCTTTGCATAAAAAATTTTTCAAAAATATGTTCTTGATGTTCATCATGATCTTCAAAGTGTTCTTGGTGTTCATCTTGACATTCATAGCATTCTTGTATGCATTCATTGTTTTGATCTAAAAATTCTCATGCATTGAGTCTTTTTCATGTTTTTCTCCTTCTTCATTAAAAATTTAAAAATCAAAAAAAATATCTTTCCCTTTTTCACTCATAAATTTTCGAAAATTTGAGTTGACTTTTTCAAAACTTTTTAAAATTTAGTTGTTTCTTATGAGTTAAATCAAATTTTCAATTTAAAAATCTTATCTATTTCAAAATCTTTTTTAAAAATCAAATCTTTTTCATTTTTCCTATTTATTTTCGAAAATCTTAAAAATATTTTTCAAAAATCTTTTTCTTAATTTTATACCATATTTTCAAAAATATCATCAACAATTAATGTTTTGATTCAAAAATTTCAAGTTTGTTACTTACTTGTTAAGAAAGATTCAAACTTTAAGTTCTAGAATCATATCTTATGATTTCTTGTGAATCAAGTCATTAATTGTGATTTTAAAAAAATCAAATATTTTTCAAAACTAATTTCAATAATCTCTTTTCAAAAATATCTTTTTATCTTATCTTTTTCAAAATCATATCTTTTTAATCCTACCTTTTCATGTCATATCTTTTTCAAATATCTTTTCTAACTTCTTATCTTCTTATCTTTTAAAAATTGATTTTCAAAATTTGTTTCAACTAACTAATTAAATTTTTGTTTGTTTCTTATCTCTTTCAAAACTACCTAACTAACTATCCCTCTCTAATTTTCGAAAATGCCTCCCTCTTTTTCAAGAATTATTTTTAATTAATTAATTGTTTCAATTTTTAATTCTAACTTTATTTCTTATCTAATTTTCGAAAATAACTAACCCCGTTTCAAAAGTTATTTTCGAAAACTTCTTCCTCTCATCTCCTTCTATTTATTTAATTACTTACTAACACTTCTCTTCATCCCATATCTCTGCTTTCCTCACCCTTGTGTTTGGATTCTCCTCCCTTCTCTTTCCTTACATTACATTCTTTTCTTCTTCCACTCACACAAAGGAATCTCTATACTGTGACATAGAGGATTCCATATTTTCTTTGTTATTCCCTTCTTTGTCATATGAGCAGGAGCAAGGACAAAAACATTCTTGTTGAAGCAGATCCTAAACCTGAAAGGACTCTGAAGAGAAAACTAAGAGAAGCTAAAATACAACAATCCAGAGACAACCTTACAGGAATTTTCGAACAGGAAGAGGAGATGGCAGCCGAAAATAATAATAATGCAAGGAGGATGCTTGGTGACTTTACTGCACCTAATTCCAATTTACATGTAAGAAGCATCTCCATCCCTACCATTGGAGCAAACAATTTTGAGCTTAAACCTCAATTAGTTTCTCTGATGCAACAAAACTGCAAGTTTCATGGACTTCCATCTGAAGATCCCTTCCAGTTCTTAACTGAATTCTTGCAAATATGTGACACTATTAAGACTAATGGAGTAGATCTTGAAGTCTACAGGCATATGCTTTTTCCGTTTGCTGTAAGAGACAGAGCTAGAATATGGTTGGACTCTCAACCTAAGGATAGCCTGAACTCTTGGGATAATGATGAGTAATTTTGGAGGAAAAATTAATTTCTCCCAAAACACACAATTCTAACCGGCAAGTGCACCGGGTCGCATCAAGTAATAAAAACTCACGGGAGTGAGGTCGATCCCACAGGGATTGAAGGATTGAGCAATTTTAGTTTAGTGGTTGATTTAGTCAAGCGAATCAAGATTTGGTTGAGAGATTTGTGATTTGCAGAATTTAAATTGCATAGAAAGTAAAGGGAATGGGTAATTGACATGAAATTAAAGAGGACGAGAATTGAATTGCTGAATCTTAAAGTGCAAGTAACATAAATTGCGGAAACTTAGATTGCAAGAAATGTAAATTGCAGAATCTTAAAGTGCAAGAAATATAAATGACTTGAAATGTAAAGGGGATTGGGGCTGGATTTAAACAAGGAAAAGTTAAATTGCATTAAACAGAAGAGTAAAAGGGAATTGGGATTGAATCGGATCCGAAACAGAAAAGTAAATGAACATATAAAGCAATAAACAGAGAATTAAAATGGGAAACCAGATCTCAGGACCCAGAGACTAGAAAACCAAGTCTAGATCTCAATGCCTTCCTAGATCCAACAAGAGCAATTGCAAGGAAATTGTAAATTGCAAAGAGAGTAGATGAAGAGCAATTAACAGAAATTGAATTCAATTAGCAGTAAAGAAACAGAGAGATCCAAGGATGAGATTGAAACAGAATTCCTTCAATTCTTCAACCCAAGATCCAAGACAAGTGTAATTGAAATTGAAAGCAAATAACTAAGAGGAAGAGAAGTGAATTCTCTTTCCCCAAGACTAAGAAATTAAAGATCACTCAATATCCAAAGCTCTCCGAAAACTATTATGAAAATTCTAAAGGAAAGCTCCCTTAAGAACTTGAATTCTATCCTATTTTTACATTTTCTTCAAATGATCTTCAAGCCTTGAGTTGGGCCTTTGCTCTTGGTGGAATTGGGTTGAAAGAGGCCTTGGTTGATTGCTCTTGAAGTTTGGAGAAGAACCAAAATGAACCAATTGAACCGGGTTTGAGTTTTGCAAAAGTTGGACCAAAAGTTTGAGCAAAAGTTAGGGGTCTAACTTTTGCTCCAACTTTTCATATCAGCTAACACCACTTTGCTGATACCAACGTTGGTGCCAAAGTTAGGGGTCTAACTTTGGCCCTAACGTTGGCCTTACCTTGTGTACTTGTGGCGCCAACATTAGCCACCAAGTTAGGGGGCTAACGTTGGTGCAAACTTTTGCTCCTCCTTGTGATTTTCATGTGCCAACGTTAGCCACCAAGTTAGGGGGCTAACGTTGGCGCAAACTTTTGGTGCTCAGGGAGGTTTTCTTCATGCCAACGTTAGCCTCAAAGTTAGGGGGCTAACGTTGGCGCAAACTTTTGGTGCCCAGGGGTGAATTTCATGTGCCAACGTTAGCCTCAAAGTTAGGGGGCTAACGTTGGCACAAACTTTTGGTACCCAGGGAGTGATTTTCAAGTTCCAACGTTAGCCTCCAAGTTAGGGGGCTAACGTTGGGGCTAACTTTTCAACCAAAAGTTTGTGCAAAAGTTTGATGCTAACTTTAGGTCCAGCTTTTTGCTTCCTGGTTCAATTTCACTTATTCCATTGTCCTCTCTTCACTCCTAGCCATTCCTCCTTGCTTCAACCTTTCTCCAGGCTTTCTTCACCTATCATTAATCAACCAAACACATCAAAGCTATGCTTAAAATCATGAGATATTCATTCTTTCATAATATGTGACAATTATAGTATAAAACCTCATGAAATAGCATGAATTCATACATGGTTGATTAAATCAAAGGAAACATGAAAATCTAGCTAATTGGCTTGCTTGTAGCTCAAGAAAGTGCATAATTCTAATGAAAACAAAAGAAAAAGACTAGTTAAAATAGGCTAAGATGACTTGTCATCACAACACCAAACTTAAAGCTTGCTTGTCCCCAAGCAAGAAATAGATTTATGCTCCAGGGTTCTTTCAATTAAGATGGATTGAAGAATAACTTGTAAAGTCCAGTGAGTGAAGTGATCAGGTACAGTGGGGTGAACTCTAAATCAGGTGCTCTTGCAAGGGCTTCAGTGCTTACTAGTCCTCACATATTGGGAGTCTTAGGTCTTAGGATTTTCATTCAAATGGTATCATGGAGATCTCTTTATATGTAATCACCTTGAAGCAGCTTATAGTTTCTGTGCTTTGGCCTCGACTCTAAGTATCATGTCTCAAAGCGGCTCTTTAATTAAGCTTTCAATCAATACTCCTAAACCAGTTAGTTTTAAGGTATTGGGTGTTAAAGCACCCCTAAGGATTTACTTGCTCAAGCCTCTTTCTTTGACACAACTCAACCACAAGCATTTCACTAGGCTAACAACTCTTTGAGTTTTGTTTCTTCTTTTTTTTCTGCCTAGTAATTGATGCTCAGAGCCTTGGGCCATATTCTTTTTGTCTTTGTATTTTCTTTTCTTTCTTTTGTTTTGTTTGCTGCTTCTTGGATCAATAAATTTTTGAGAATCTCCACAATACTTCTTTGAACTTCATGTCCTGCCTATGAGCTCCCATGCAAGTTTTCACAAGCATGCAACCTCAATACAAAATCATACAACTAGAACCACCACTTCTCCTAATCTTTTGCTTCCCTCAAAATTGTTTGATTCCTCAATCCTTCTTTTCAAAGAACTTTCATGTGATGCATTTCTTGAAAATTGAGTGCAAACAAGTTTTGAAGATAAGAATGTTGTGAATGATCAAGCATCTTGCTTATTGAATTACAGAAAACTATGCTATGCAGACAGATAATCAGGGAAACTAAACCACTCTCAATCATAGTAGTGTTTGATGTAAGATAATCACTTAACAATACAACCTTTTGGAGTTCGCTTGCTTTCCTTCTTCTCATCATCATCATTGCTGGCCTTTAGGTTCATCTTTTGTTTCTTTGATTGATGATTCTTAATCCTTCCAAAAGCTTGTATGGACCTCTGCAATGATATTGAAAGTTGCTTGTTCCCCAAGTACTTGGAAACAATGGTTAGTCTGGCTGATTTATTTATGGGCTTTTGAACTTACTTTGGTGTGAGAACACCAAACTTAGTACCTTGCCAATGGTTTTCATGCATCAAATTAACCATGTGTGATAATTTTTTTCTTTTCTTTCTTTTTCAAAAGTGACAAAACTGAAAACTAAAGAATAGCAAAATAGTTAACTAGTTTATCTAGCTGCTTGAAGCTAGCATTATGCAGAAGGTGAGAATATGTTTTAAATGAGATTTTGGTGGAACACCAAACTTAGAATCCTTCATTCTCCCTTATATTGTTTTGGTGTGCAACACCAAACTTAGCTTCTTGCAATATAGATAAAACTAATTAACCTTTTTATTAAAATATCTATGAAAAGAAAACTACCTCAGGTTGGGTTGCCTCCCAACAAGCGCTCTTTTATTGTCACTAGCTTGACATCTTGCTCTTTGATTATGGAGGCTGGAAATCATAATGCCTCAGTTTTTCTCCTCTTGCTGTAGGATTCTTTTCCTCCATGACCTGCACAATCACAAACAATCCCAATGAAAATTGGATATTCTCATGCCAGAATGTAGTCAGAGGATTAGTTGACACAAAGTATCAAACAGTTGATGGACTTGGGAGATTAGTGCAGAAATTGCTTCTCTTGTGTAAGCAAGAGCATTGCATAGAGTCAAAAATTTCCAGGAAAACTTCACTTTGTGGCTAAAGCGAAGTTTCAGTTATCTCAGGCAAAAATTCAAACAGTTAGTGGGTTAATTGAAAATTAAAGAAAAAGTGCTTGATCTAGATCACCACCTCACTTAATCATTGTCAATCTATTCAATCCCCGGCAACGGCGCCAAAAACTTGATGAGTAATTTTGGAGGAAAAATGAATTTCTCCCAGAACACACAATTCTAACCGGCAAGTGCACCGGGTCGCATCAAGTAATAAAAACTCACGGGAGTGAGGTCGATCCCACAGGGATTGAAGGATTGAGCAATTTTAGTTTAGTGGTTGATTTAGTCAAGCGAATCAAGATTTGGTTGAGAGATTTGTGATTTGCAGAATTTAAATTGCATAGAAAGTAAAGGGAATGGGTAATTGACATGAAATTAAAGAGGACGAGAATTGAATTGCTGAATCTTAAAGTGCAAGTAACATAAATTGCGGAAACTTAGATTGCAAGAAATGTAAATTGCAGAATCTTAAAGTGCAAGAAATATAAATGACTTGAAATGTAAAGGGGATTGGGGCTGGATTTAAACAAGGAAAAGTTAAATTGCATTAAACAGAAGAGTAAAAGGGAATTGGGATTGAATCGGATCCGAAACAGAAAAGTAAATGAACATATAAAGCAATAAACAGAGAATTGAAATGGGAAACCAGATCTCAGGACCCAGAGACTAGAAAACCAAGTCTAGATCTCAATGCCTTCCTAGATCCAACAAGAGCAATTGCAAGGAAATTGTAAATTGCAAAGAGAGTAGATGAAGAGCAATTAACAGAAATTGAATTCAATTAGCAGTAAAGAAACAGAGAGATCCAAGGATGAGATTGAAACAGAATTCCTTCAATTCTTCAACCCAAGATCCAAGACAAGTGTAATTGAAATTGAAAGCAAATAACTAAGAGGAAGAGAAGTGAATTCTCTTTCCCCAAGACTAAGAAATTAAAGATCACTCAATATCCAAAGCTCTCCGAAAACTATTATGAAAATTCTAAAGGAAAGCTCCCTTAAGAACTTGAATTCTATCCTATTTATACACTTTCTTCAAATGATCTTCAAGCCTTGAGTTGGGCCTTTGCTCTTGGTGGAATTGGGTTGAAAGAGGCCTTGGTTGATTGCTCTTGAAGTTTGGAGAAGAACCAAAACGAACCAATTGAACCGGGTTTAAGTTTTGCAAAAGTTGGACCAAAAGTTTGAGCAAAAGTTAGGGGTCTAACTTTTGCTCCAACTTTTCATATCAGCTAACACCACTTTGTTGATACCAACGTTGGTGCCAAAGTTAGGGGTCTAACTTTGGCCCTAACGTTGGCCTTACCTTGTGTACTTGTGGCGCCAACGTTAGCCACCAAGTTAGGGGGCTAACGTTGGCGCAAACTTTTGCTCCTCCTTGTGATTTTCATGTGCCAACGTTAGCCACCAAGTTAGGGGGCTAACGTTGGCGCAAACTTTTGGTGCCCAGGGAGGTTTTCTTCATGCCAACGTTAGCCTCAAAGTTAGGGGGCTAACGTTGGCGCAAACTTTTGGTGCCCAGGGGTGAATTTCATGTGCCAACGTTAGCCTCAAAGTTAGGGGGCTAACGTTGGCACAAACTTTTGGTACCCAGGGAGTGATTTCAAGTTCCAACGTTAGCCTCCAAGTTAGGGGGCTAACGTTGGGGCTAACTTTTCAACCAAAAGTTTGTGCAAAAGTTTGATGCTAACTTTAGGTCCAGCTTTTTGCTTCCTGGTTCAATTTCACTTATTCCATTGTCCTCTCTTCACTCCTAGCCATTCCTCCTTGCTTCAACCTTTCTCCAGGCTTTCTTCACCTATCATTAATCAACCAAACACATCAAAGCTATGCTTAAAATCATGAGATATTCATTCTTTCATAATATGTGACAATTATAGTATAAAACCTCATGAAATAGCATGAATTCATACATGGTTGATTAAATCAAAGGAAACATGAAAATCTAGCTAATTGGCTTACTTGTAGCTCAAGAAAGTGCATAATTCTAATGAAAACAAAAGAAAAAGACTAGTTAAAATAGGCTAAGATGACTTGTCATCAGATAAGCTGGTCAAGGCTTTCTTAGCCAAGTTCTTTCCTCCTCAAAAGCTGAGTAAGCTTAGAGTGGATGTTCAAACCTTCAGACAGAAAGAAGGTGAATCCCTCTATGAAGCTTGGGAGAGATACAAGGAACTGACCAAAAAGTGTCCTTCTGACATGCTTTCAGAATGGACCATCCTGGATATATTCTATGATGGTCTGTCTGAATTAGCTAAGATGTCATTGGATACTTTTACAGGTGGATCCATTCACCTAAAGAAAACGCCTGCAGAAGCTCAAGAACTTATTGACATGGTTGCTAATAACCAGTTCATGTACACTTCTGAGAGGAATCCTGTGAGTAATGGGATACCTCAGAAGAAGGGAGTTCATGAAATTGATACTCTGAATGCCATATTGGCTCAGAATAAAATATTGACTCAGCAAGTCAATATGATTTCTCAAAGTCTGAATGGAATGCAAGCTGCATCCAACAGTACTCAAGAGGCATCTTCTGAAGAAGAAGCTTATGATCCTGAGAACCCTGCAATAGCAGAGATAAATTACATGGGTGAACCCTATGGGAACACCTATAACCCCTCATGGAGAAATCACCCAAATCTCTCATGGAAGGATCAACAAAAGCCTCAACAAGGCTTTAATAATAGTGGAAGAAACAGGTTTAGCAATAGCAAGCCTTTTCCATCATCCACTCAGCAACAGACAGAGAACTCTGAACAAAATACCTCTAATTTAGCAAACTTAGTCTCTGATCTATCTAAGGCCACTCTGAGTTTCATGAATGAAACAAGGTCCTCCATTAGAAATTTGGAGGCACAAGTAGGCCAGCTGAGTAAGAAGATCACTAAAACCCCTCCTAGTACTCTCCCAAGCAATACAGAAGAGAATCCAAAGAGAGATTGTAAGGCCATTGATATAAACATCATGGCCGAATCCAAGGAGGAAGGGGAGGACGTGAATCCCAAGGAGGAAGACCTCCTGGAACGTCCAGTGATCAATAAGGAGTTTCCCTTTGAGGAACCAAAGGAATCTGAGGCTCATTTAGAGACCATAGAGATTCCATTGAACCTCCTTATGCCCTTCATGAGCTCTGATGAGTATTCCTCTTCTGAAGAGAATGAGGATGTTACTGGAGAGCAAGTTGCCAAGTTCCTTGGTGCAATCATGAAGCTGAATGCCAATTTATTTGGTAATGAGACTTGGGGAGATGAACCTCCCCTGTTCACCAATGAACTAAATGCATTGGATCAACTGAGATTGCCTCAGAAGAAACAGGATCCTGGAAAGTTCCTAATGCTCTGTACCATAGGCACCATGACCTTTGAGAAGGCTCTATGTGACCTTGGGTCAGGAATAAACCTCATGCCACTCTCTGTAATGGAGAAACTTGGAATCTTTGAGGTGCAAGCTGCCAAATTCTCATTAGAGATGGCAGACAAATCCATGAAATAGGCTTATAGACAAGTAGAGGACGTGTTAGTAAAGGTTGAAGGCCTTTACATCCCTGCTGATTTCATAATCCTAGATACTGGGAAGGATGAGGATGAATCCATCATCCTTGGAAGACCCTTCCTAGCCACAGCAAGAGCTGTGATTGATGTTGACAGAGGTGAACTAGTCCTTCAATTGAATGAGGACTCCCTTGTATTTAAAACTCAATGTTATCCTTCTGTAAACATGGAAAAGAGGCACGATAAGCTTCTCTCAGTACAGAGTCAACTAAAGCCCCCACAGTCAAACTCTAAGTTTGGTGTTGGGAGGCCTCAGCCAAACTCTAAGTTTGGTGTTGGAAAGTCTCAACAATGCTCTGAACATCTGTGAGGCTCCATGAGAGCTCACTGTCAAGCTATTGACATTAAAGAAGCGCTTGTTGGGAGGCAACCCAATTTTTATTTATCTAATTTTATTTTTATTTTTATTGTTCTTTCATGTTTTATTAGGTTCATGATCATGTGGAGTCACAAAATAAATCAAAAAAAATAAAAATAGAATAAAAAACAGCAGAAGAAAAATCACACCCTGGAGGCGTTTAGGAGCATCTGGCTGGCGTTCAACGCCAGAACAGAGCATGGAGCTGGCGTTCAACGCCAGAAATATGCTGCATATGGGCGTTGAACGCCCAGAACAAGCATCACTTCGGCGTTTAAACGCCAGAAATGCATGCAAAGGCATTTTACATGCCTAATTGGTGCAGGGATGTAAATCCTTGACACCTCAGGATCTGTGGATCCCACAGGATCCCCACATACCTCCACTCACCTTACCTCCTCATAATCCTATATCACCATTTCCCAAGAACCCTTCACCAATCACCTCCAATTCCCCTCCAAAACCATCATACACCCACCTACACCCACCCACTCAAAATTCAAACCATCACTCCCTCCTTTTCACACATCATAACCACCTTAAACCCCCAGTGGCCGAACCCTTCCCACACCTCCATCTCCTCCATGTCTTCTTCTTCTCATCCTTCCTTTCTTCTTTTACTCGAGAACGAGCAAACATTCTAAGTTTGGTGTGGAAAAAGCATTGCTTTTTTGTTTTTCCATAACCATTGATGGAACCTAAGGCCAGAGAAACCTCTAGAAAGAGGAAAGGAAAGACAAAAGCTTCTATCAAGGGTCTATAGCTCAGTGGTAGAACATTTGACTGTAAATCAAGAGATCCCTGAGATACCTCAGGGGATACATTTTCCTCCACACAATTATTGGGAGCAACTAAGAGTGGAACACCAAGAGCACTCCATCATCCTCCATGAAATTAGAGAAGATCAAAGAGCAATGAGGGAGGAGCAACAAAGACAAGGAAGAGACATAGAAGAGCTCAAGGACATCATTGGTTCCTCAAGAAGAAAACGCCACCATCACTAAGGTGGACTCATTCCTTGTTCTTAAATTTTCTGTTTTTCGTTTCTTATGTTAAATGTTTATCTATGTTTGTGTCTTTATTACATGATCATTATTGTCTAAGTGTCTATGCATTAAAGTAGTGAATATGAATCCATCACCTCTCTTAAATGAAAAATGTTTTTAATTCAAAAGAACAAGAAGTACATGAGTTTCAAATTTATCCTTGAACTTAGTTTAATTATATTGATGTGGTGACAATACTTTTTGTTTTCTGAATGAATGCTTGAACAGTGCATATGTCTTTTGAATTTGATGTTTAAGAATGTTAAATATGTTGGCTCTTGAAAGAATGATGACAAGGAGACATATTATTTGATAATCTGAAAAATCATAAAAATGATTCTTGAAGCAAGAAAAAGCAGTGAATACAAAAGCTTGCAGAAAAAAAAAAGAGAGAAAAAAATAGTGAAAAAAAAGAGAGGGAGAAAGAAAAAGAAAAAGCAAGCAGAAAAAGCCAAAAGCTCTTAAAACCAAAAGGCAAGAGCAAAAAGCCAATAGCCCTTAAAACCAAAAGGCAAGGGTAATAAAAAGGATCCCAAGGCTTTGAGCATCTGTGGATAGGAGGGCCTAAAGGAATAAAATCCTGGCCTAAGCGGCTAAACCAAGCTGTCCCTAACCATGTGCTTGTGGCGTGAAGGTGTCAAGTGAAAACTTGAGACTGAGCAGTTAAAGTCAAGGTCCAAAGCAAAAAGAAGAGTGTGCTTAAGAACCCTGGACACCTCTAATTGGGGACTTTAGCAAAGCTGAGTCACAATCTGAAAAAGTTCACCCAATTATGTGTCTGTGGCATTTATGTATCCGGTGGTAATACTGGAAAACAAAGTGCTTAGGGCCACGGCCAAGACTCATAAAGTAGCTGTGTTCAAGAATCAACATACTGAACTAGGAGAATCAATAACACCATCTGAACTCTAAGTTCCTGTAGATGCCAATCATTCTGAACCTCAATGGATAAAGTGAGATGCCAAAACTATTCTAGAGGCAAAAAGCTACAAGTCCCGCTCATCTGATTGGAGCTATGTTTCATTGATATTTTGAAATTTATAGTATATTCTCTTCTTTTTATCCTATTTGATTTTCAGTTGCTTGGGGACAAGCAACAATTTAAGTTTGGTGTTGTGATGAGCGGATAATTTATACGCTTTTTGGCATTGTTTTTAGTATGTTTTTAGTAGGATCTAGTTACTTTTAGGGATGTTTTTATTAGTTTTTATGTTAAATTCACATTTCTGGACTTTACTATGAGTTTGTGTGTTTTTCTGTGATTTCAGATATTTTATGGCTGAAATTGAGGGACTTGAGCAAAAATCAGATTCAGAGGTTGAAGAAGGACTGCTGATGCTGTTGGATTCTAACCTCCCTGCACTCAAAGTAGATTTTCTAGAGCTACAGAACTTCAAATGGTGCGCTCTCAACGGCGTTGGAAAGTAGACATCTAGGGCTTTCCAGAAATATATAATAGTCTATACTTTGGCCGAGTTTAGAAGACGCAAAAGGGCGTTGAACGCTAGTTCTACGCTGTAGTCTGGAGTTAAACGCCAGAAACACGTCACGAACCAGAGTTGAACGCCAAAAACACGTTACAACTTGGCGTTCAACTCCAAAAGAAGCCTCTGCACGTGTAAACTTCAAGCTCAGCCCAAGCACACACCAAGTGGGCCCCGGAAGTGGATTTATGCATCAATTACTTACTTCTGTAAACCCTAGTAGCTAGTTTAGTATAAATAGGACTTTTTACTACTGTATTTACATCTTATGATTTTTAGTTCAACTTTGGATCATATTGATCACGTTTGGGGGCTGGCCATTCGGCCATGCCTGAACCTTCATCACTTATGTATTTTCAACGGTAGAGTTTCTACACACCATAGATTAAGGTGTGGAGCTCTGCTGTTCCTCATGATTTAATGCAAAGTACTACTGTTTTTCTATTCAATTCAACTTATTCCGCTTCTAAGATATCCATTCGCACCCAAGAACATGATGAATGTGATGATTATGTGATGCTCATCATCATTCTCACTTATGAACGCGTGCCTGACAAACACTTTCGTTCTACATGCAAACAAGCTAGAATGAATATCTCTCGGATATCTAATACAGGGGACCGAGTGCGAGTTATTAGTGTCTTCGTGGTATAAGTTAGAACCCGTGGATGGCCATTCCTGAGATCCGGAAAGTCTAAACCTTGTCTGTGGTATTCCGAGTAGGATCGGGGAAGGGATGGCTGTGACGAACTTCAAACTCGCGAGTGCTGGGCGTAGTGACAGACGCAAAAGGAGGGTGAACCCTGTTCTAGTATGATCGAGAACCTCCAGATGATTAGCCGTGCTGTGACAGAGCATTTGGACCTTTTTCACAGAGAGAATGGGATGTAGCCATTGACAACGGTGAGGCCTTACATAAAGCTTGCCATGGAAAGGAGTAGGAAGGATTGGATGAAGACAGCAGGAAAGCAGAGGTTCAGAGGAACGAAAGCATCTCTATACACTTATCTGAAATTCTCACCAATGAATTACATAAGTATTTCTATCTTTATTTTCTGTTTATTTATTATTATTATTCAAAAACTCCATAACCATTTGATATCCGCCTGACTGAGATTTACAAGGTGACCATAGCTTGCTTCAAGCCGACAATCTCCGTGGGATCGACCCTTACTCACGTAAGGTTTTATTACTTGGACGACCCAGTGCACTTGCTGGTTAGTTGTATCGAAGTTGTGACAAATTATGAATTAAGATTAGAGCACCAAGTTTTTGGAGCCATTACCAGGGATCACAATTTCGTGCACCAATCATCTTTCAGAAAAGAAGAGATCTTGAAGTACTTGCTTCTATAGACTTTATAAACTAGTGAGTGAGTCTTAGTAATCAATCTCCAACCTTGTGTTTCAAGCATGGTTAGGTTGAATGTTTTCAAGTCTTTGAAACTTATCCCTCTTTAGTTTCCATTAGATCTATTGCATTTGTCATTCTCCTTTTTTTTTTCTCCCACCAAAATTGCATTCATTGCCTTTGGATATCCTCTATGAGCGTATCCAACAATTTAAAGCAACCTAGAGTATATAGGAATCGCTGAACCAATTGACTTGATAAAACTTCTCTTCCACTTGTCGAGAGTAAACTACAGTTCTAGTGTTGGAGTTTTTTAGTCACCTTATCCTGTATGTAGTTGAAGTTTTCTAGTCACCTTATCCTGTATATAGTTGAACGTTACCTTCTTCGATCTGTGAATAATCAAAGGCAACCATAAATACTTGTCCTAAAAGCTAATACGAGAAACACTTAGGATAGTAGAAAGACGTATCAGATTTTTTGAGGTGTACTAGACTGAAGAAAACTAATGATTTATTAAAACTGACCTCCTGTCCACTAATCTCACCAGAGATTCTCATGATCTTTATCACCTTCCTACATTCGTGGTTAGTAAATTTGAAAAATAAAATAGAATCATTTGCAAAGAAAAGGTGGCTTATAGTAGGGCATTTACTGTTCAATTTAAGACCTGTAATATCAATACTTTGTTCTCTTCTGTGGAGCAGGTGGGATAGCCCCTCTGCACAAATAATTAAGGAAAAGTAGGGAGAAAGAGGATTCCCTTGTCGGAGACCTCTTGCAGGCTTAAAGAATCCCTAAGATTGTCCATCTATTTTAACAGAATAGAAAACAGTAGTAGTGCACTCTTCTAACTAGCCAATCCATCTATCACAGAATCCTAATTGTCTCATCATCTACCATAAATAGCTCCATTCGACTCTATCATATGTCTTACTCATGTCAAGTTTTAGTGCAAGATCATAGTCACAATATCTCTTATTCTTTAAAAATGCATAAATTCATGAGCAACAAGCACATTGTCACTAAACAATCTTCCTCTAATAAAAATACTTTGATTATCACTTATCATAGCATTCATCACAAATTGTATTCTATGGACTAGCACCTTAGAAATTATCATATGAAAAACTATACTCGAGTTTATGGGTCTAACCAGAGTCATATTAGAAGCACCATCTACCCTGGGGAATAAGCAGATGTGGGTGTGGTTGAAAGCCTTTAGAATTATACCTCCATTAAAGAAACTCTTCATACCCTTGATTTTGTCTTCTTTCACTATGCTTTAGAAGAATTGAAAAATTTAGCAGTAAATCCATCCTTCTTGAGAGATGACAAAGAGTTGATGGAATAAATTACTCTTTTAATCTCCTTCTCATCAACTAGCCTTGTAAGAATTCGATTAATACTCTAGAGACCTTTCAAGGTATTGAATCAATTTCTACCTGTGGATCCCTTGGATTGGAAGAACTAAATAAGTTCTAAAAGTATTGTTGATCTATTTCTCCAATTCCTTTAGCATCTAACCGAACTTCCTTATACAAGCCCAAAGTGGGTTCGAAATTTATCTCAAAATAAGATTGGCATTGTAAGTATAGTTCCAAACCCAAGAATTGACTAATATCAAATTCAAATCTATAAATATCACAATCAATACAAAAATAACCGAGAGTATTAAACTCTTGGGTCATTCTCCCTAGGAGTTGCAATTGAAATGTCATATTATTGGCTATGAGAGAGAAATGGGGGTTGGATGATAGCAATTGGCAAGAAATTAGAGTGCAAGAAGGTAACTTAGCATGCAAGAAATTAAATGGAGGCAAGGAAAGGCAATAGAAATGGAAATTGAAAGCTAAAAAGGAACTCTTGGCAAGAAGTGGGTACTTAAGGATTCCTATCCTAGTTGTGGACTACAAACATGGTAATTGTGTGTGAATTAATCCCAATTAGTTAACCCTACATCGAGGATAAGTCAACTAGGCATAATTAATCTCAATCCCTAAGTCCTAAGTCAACACTAGTGGGTCACTTAGAGTCAAGGGAAACTAAATTAATTATCAACCCTCACACAATGTGGAATGGACATCCACCACTCAAGTTCACCCAAACACCTAAATTCCCAATCAAGAGTGTGAGAAACTAAGCCAAAATCCAACTAAGTATTTTGTCAAACACTTGGTGGGCATGTAAAGAAAGCATGATAAAATAACAAGAAATAATAAATGCTACAACTACCAAACAAGAAAAATAAAGATAGCAACTCAATGAAGTAATA
The DNA here is from genome assembly GCF_059453495.1 of Arachis ipaensis. Taxonomy (NCBI): domain Eukaryota; kingdom Viridiplantae; phylum Streptophyta; class Magnoliopsida; order Fabales; family Fabaceae; genus Arachis; species Arachis ipaensis. Next base: position 27,561,307 of record NC_142436.1, read on the forward strand.
AATGACATAAAACATAAAATTGCATTAAATGTAAATTAAAGTAACAAGAGTGTGCATAAACATAAAGGACAAATAAAATGAGAAATTAACAAAATAAACAAGAAAATTAAGACAATAAAATAAAGAAAGGTAGAAGAAACTAGATGAAAACAAGAATTAAAAAGAGAAATTACATAGAAATTAAACTAAAAATCCTAGGTTCTAGAGAGAAGGGGGAGCTTCTCTCTCTAAAAAATGAACTACATTATGCTCACTAAACCCTAATTGCTCCCCCTTCACATGGAGTGAGGCCTTTGTCTAATATAGGAAGAATCAGCTTTAGAAGGTCCAAAAATTGGGCTCTGGAGGCCTAGAAATCGCCCCCAGCGATTTGCATTAATAAGGTCACGCGCTGGGACGTGTGCGGACGCACAGGTGCGTGCATCCGCACACATGCTAATTTTCCTCTTGTGCGTATGCACAGGTTGTCGTGCGTACGCACAGGTTGTCGTGCATACGCACACATGGTTTTGTGGCTTTTGTGCGTACGCACACTAGGTTGTGCGCACGCACACTCCAATGTGTGCTTCTCCTTTGTTTTCTTCATGTTTTCTCCCTTTATGCATGCTTCCTTCCACTTTTGCCTTGCCAAAATTGCCTTTAGGACCTAAAATCACTCATCAACCACATCAAGACATCAAATGGAATAAAAGTGAAATAAAATTAGCTATTTTAAGGCCTAAAAATCATGTTTTCACAATTAAGCACAAATCTAGGGAGAATTACAAAACTATGCTATTTAAAGGAATAAGTGTAGGAAAAGTTGATGAAATCCACCCAAATAGAGAAAATAAATATCATGAAATGTGGATTCATCACTCCCCTTCTTGTATCCTCTAACTTTTGCAATCTATTTCTCCGATTTTTAGTTTGTGCTTTAGTATGGAAGAACTTAGTGCTTTTGTCTCCCCATGTCAGTCATTGGCCCCGTGATTTCTCCTTCCAATACATCTTCTCCCCTATAAATGCTTCCTCTAGCTATTCATCCAATGTGCAAATAACTACCCCATTAGCTAGATCCGTCCGAGACTTTTCTTGCTTCATTCAGCCTCTGAGATCTTGAATTTGCCTTTTAAAGTTGCTTGAGCTTTTTTTTTTCCACTCCACAATCTGTTGCCTACATCTCTTATGTTTAAAGTGTAGAATGAACATAGAGGGCCCTGTAATGGCTTCTTTCCATGTCTCTTCCACAATTTTCCAAATCTTTGGAACTTCACACCAATGTTTCTAGAATTTGAACCTCCTTTTTGTCCTTTGTTGTACTGTGTCAGCATCAAGAAGGATTGGTCTCTAGTCAGAATCATGATCCTCTAAGTGAGTAACAATAGCTCTGGGATATTCCTGTCTACATTGCCCAGAAACCAACATCTGTCCAGCCTTTCCATTATTAAGCTACCTCCAAATTGTCTATTGGTCCATGTAAATTTTCTACCTTTAAACCCTAAGTCCACCAAACCTCCTTCTCTAATAAAATCATTTATTGAGGATGTTATCTTCATACGTCCCCTTCCTTCTCATGTTAAGCTGTAATCACATTGAAATCTCCCATAACCATATAGAAAGGACTAGTAAACTCAATGTGATTTAGAATGATAACATATTGTTCATTACGTGTTCTTTCTTCACTATACAAGTGGACAGTAAAAATGCTCCAGCACCTCATTGAAATTGAGTCCTCCCATTTAAATTGAATGAAGAATTCAGCCTCCATTTTCACTGTAACAACTGCTCCTTCTTTCCGTGCCAACATTAGTCCACCCTCCAAAGCTTGTGGGTTCACACAATGCACACTTATGAAACCCTTCTTCGTGCATTAAGTAATGATATTCAAGGCATTATTTTTGGTTTCGCATCAAAATAATACCTCGAGGGAATGAGAATTTTTAATTTCTTGGTTGTTGTGAATTGTCAGAAATTTTTCCAAACTCCGACAATTTCACATGACCATCTTCATTGACCTTAGGGTGCCATATTAAGGTTGGCACCCACCTCTTCAATATTTAGTCATCTTTTTTCACACATTGTTTCTTGGTAAGATTGTTTTTCTTCAGCTCCATAGGTCCCCTTTTCTCACCTGCCCTCACAATTGGCCTTCCTCCTTTCGTCCTAGCTAGCTACTTAATTTGAATTTTCTTTCTACCTTTCTCCCCATCGCAACACTCTTCCCAAAATAGAAAACTGCCTTCTCTCCCCCCACCACATCCCCAACCCTTCCTTCCACCTGTTGACCATTGTAATTGATGGCCAAAATATCATTGTCATTTAACTCTTGCAAGTTCTTATTCTTAGTAAGCAACTTTCTTATCCCTCCTGGCCTCTCTCCTGGTTTGTGTTTTTGTATCCTTAATGGTACTTCTGTTGATTCTTCTGTAAAAGCTATGTTCATCCTTCCTTTCTCCTCCACCATTCTCTTTTACCAAGAGCTTTGCCAAACTCCGAAGTAGACTTACAGAAGTCGAGCATTGAGACTTCTCCTTCTTATTATTCATTCACCTTCCCTCTTGCTCTGCTTTCAGCCAATTCCCCCATCTTTCCTTATTAGTTTCTCCCTTGATCGAATCTTGCGTCATCTCGTTGCGAACTCTCTGTTCATGTCCCATATGGTCACAATAATTGTAAAAATAGTCTATACGTTCATCTTTCACAAAGAGTTCAATGATCTTTTTATTTGGCCCAGCAATCTTCAACTCCCTTTTGAGTGGTTTCGTGGCATCTAATAAGACTTGTGCCTTAATAATTCTCGCTTCTCACCCTCTAACAGCAAAGAAATCCACATCCATAACCTTCCTAAAATTCTTCGCAATTATCTTGCTAAGATCTTTCATTTTGTAGTGCTCAGGAGTGCTCCGAAATTGAATCCAGATTGAGACTAGCCAAAAATTTGATGCGGATTTTATAACCCACAAACTAACCAACAAGTGCACCATATCGTACCAAGTAATACCTCAGGTGAGTGAGGGTCCCACGAGGATTGATGGACTAAGCAATAATGATTGAATGATTTACTTAGTTAGACAAACAGAAAAGAGTGTTGAGAGTTCAAATGCATCAAATAGTAATTCAGCGAATCAGAAAAGTAAGCAATAAACAAGTTGTGAAGTATATATGGAGAAATAGTTAAGGCTTCAGAGTTATCTATTCCGGATTGACTTTTCTTACAAACTATTTTAATCATGCAAGATTCAATTCATGGCAAACTATATGTGACTAAACCATAATTCCTTAGACCTTTTTGGTCTTCTCTAACCTTCATCAACCGCCAATTTCCTGGTCACTTAATTTCAATTAGAGGTTGAAGTTCAATTCTAGTTTATATGTCATAAAAACCCTAATTACCCAAATATAAGAGGATTATATATCATGTATCTCGTTAAGTCCAGATAATTAGAAATTTAGGAGAAATTATTTTCAAGTTGTTGTTCAAGTAAAGAGCTTTTCCAAGTTATACAAGAACTCAATTAGAACAAGGATCATACTTCCGTTCCTCCCAGATTCATAAGATAAGGAACGAAAATAATTCTTGAAATAGAAATCAGTACATGAATTAAAATAGAGAAATAATAGTATCAATCCATACAATAGACAGAGTTCCTAACCTTAACAGTGGAGGTTTAGTTGCTCATGATTCAGAGAGAAAACTAGGATTTAGAAAAACTATAAAGTGCGGAATGAGGTAGAAGAGAAGAGAAGAGAAGAGAAGATGAGCCCTAAGGACTGATTCTTTTTCCTTTTATATCTAATTCTAATTAATGTAAATTATATTTTCTAAAACTAAATAATATATTTTTCTATTTATAAATAAAATAAAAGTTTAATCAAAATCAATGAGGATCTTCGTGTAGGCCTTGATCATGCGTTGGGATCACTTTGATTCATTGAACTGGCACCAAACTTGGAGTTTCTCAAGTTTGGCGCCACCAAGGCAGCAAGCAAGGAAGGCGTTGTGATGATCATGGCGCCAAACTTGGAATTTCCCAAGTTTGGCACCACTAGGCCAGTAATTCCATATAAAAGATGTAGACTATTATATATCGTTAGAAAGATCTGGAAGTTGGCTTTTCAATGTCGCTAAAATCACGTCAATTGGACCTCTATAGCTCAAATTATTTCTGTTTGAGTGCAAGAAGGTCAGGGTTGACAGCATCATTCACTTTCTCCCTTTTCTGCTACAAAACTCCGTCAAATCCATCCGAATGCTACCTGAAATAAACAGAATTGCACATAACTCAAAGTAGAATTCATAGTGGCTAGAAGATGATTAATTCTTGATTAAACTCAATAATTTGAATGCAAATTCACTAGGAAAATATAGGATAGATGCTCACGCATCAATTGGTCCTACCACTCCTCTTCTGTTTATCGCTTTAAATTGACAACGTAGTTTTTGAAAAGCCATAAAACACCTCTCTGCATTCTGATCAAGTCCACTTTAGATTCAAAATAGAATTGAAAAATATTGTCCCCAAATCCATTTCCTTTAATCCTTGTGGATATGACCAGATCATAATCATCGCTGCTTCGATTGTGTCCACACTAAACCTTCAGCCAGAATTCTCCCTATATATTAGACTTAGAGAAATGAGTTGTAAGCTTTTCTCCACAATCTCCTCTCCAATTCTCTTGTTGATCTTTATCACCCGTATGCAGGGACGGATGTAAGGGGGAAGGGGCGAGTGGAGGCCTCCCCCCAGCTTTTTTTTAAAAAAAAGTAACAGTAATAAGTTATCAAGTATGATTTTATTTTTTAAAAAAATATATTTGGTATTTAGTCTAGTACAAATAAAAGTCAAATCCAATTTAAATATTAATAATCTCTAATATCTAAAAAATAAATAACAATATTAAAAAAATCTAAAAAAAGATATTATTATTAATATCTTTTAATTAAATAAAAATGTTCAAATTTCATAAAGTGAATTCTTTTTCTTCTTGTGATTGTCCTTCTTAATTCGTTTGGTATTAATTCTCTTTATTTTAATTGCTATAACTAAGAGATCTTTTTTAGTTATGAATATTGTGAAGATTAACTCAAAAACAAAATGAAAGATAAATTTCTTACTAATTATCTTTTAATTACATTGAGAAGAAAATTATTAAAAGATTTGACACAAATTCTATTATCGATAAATTTTATGATACAATGAATTGGCCACTTCATTAGTAAAAAGTACACATATATTTTTTTATACTTTAAAATATATTTTTGTAGTATATCTTATATTATATAATTTTTTTACATAATTTTTAATATTATATATATTTTTAACTCATAATAATATTTCTGGATCTATCTCTACCCGTATGGCCTCATAATAATTCTGGATCTGTTTCTGCCCGTATGGCCTCCGTCCTTCAACCATCACTGGTGTCAGCCATATCCCTCTAATAGGTACTCAGTTCGTGTGTGTGTGAACCACTTGACGTAAGTGGCAAGGGAACTCTACCAAAGAAATCCTAGTAGAGCAACTCGGTTCGGTTTGGTTCGGTCTTTTTACTGAGACCATCCGAACCAAACCAAACCAATTAAAATCGGTTTGGTTTGGCTCGGTTTATTCGGTTTTTCAACTCAAAAAATAAATTCAGTTCCAGTTATTTCCCATGTACTAAAACTCTGTCCTATATTATTTTCAACAAAAACATATACAACAAAATAACAAGTTTAATTTCACAAAGTCATAAATACAGTCATACAACATAATAACTAACAAAAATCTTGATACAAGAAGTTCAACAACAAAAGAAATTATAAATACAACAAATGAAAAACATGAAAAGTTCAACACAATAAAAAGAAAAAAAAGTTGCTTCCATTAATTTGTACAGCAAAGCAGCCAAATTTTGATGTTTCCTAGCAAGATTGCAAAAAATTCTTCAGCAAACAAAGAACAAAGAACCTGAAATCAGAAATTGAGTTATAACAATTAATACCAAATAGGGTTGTATATTTAAGAAAAAATGAATGTTAAACAGTAGTATAAATGCTTAACTAAACTAAAAATGTACCTCTAAAAGGTATTCTCGATTCTCAATCTTTAAATTAGGAGAATAGGGCCCTGCCTCAATTTTTGCATTATTTTCAAAATTAGAATCATAACAAGTTTTAGCAAATAAACATAGTTTACAAACAAAATCATTGAATACAACCAAACTAATTCCAAAGTCACTAACAAGTAATCAACTTGACTCAAATCATTAACAAAGTAGTAAAAACACAACAAATTAAAATCATCAACAAAAATTTTGTAGAAATAGGGGAAGCAGAAGATGGAACAATAATCAACCTCACTCAGAAAAATCAAGAAGCAAAAAAAAGGCAAGAGACTGAATCAGAAATAGAACCAAACTAAATTAGAAATACAACCAATCTGATTCCAAAAATTTTCATGTAGTGCACTAATTCCACAAATTCTTCCTCTTTCACCTTCTCCTTTCCTGCATTAACATTAAATAAACAAGAAATTCAGAATCAACCTTAAACAAGAATTACCCTAAATCAAACAGAATAAAAAATTCAGAATTAAAAAACAAAATTAGAATTAACAACTCAGCCATAGAATCAAGAACAAGCCAACCAAGTGTTCATCCCAAATTAGAATCAATAAGATTACTAAACCAGATTTAAAAAAATAGAATCAAAACAAAAAAAACAAACCTGAGGCTTAGGCTCCATTACAGAGGACGATAGTGATGCTGCGACAGAGGGGGATGCTGCAACAGAGGCGACGAGGCTAGAAGAATTGGAAAACAAATTAAAATGAAGAATAAATTACAAAAATTAATAATAGCAGTGAACCAAGAAAACAAAATTAAAATAAAAAATACCAATCAATAATCAAGAAGAAAATTATAACAAAAATAGAAAAGGAAAAAATGGCAGATAGAGAATGAAAACTCAGAAAGAAAATCAAGAATAAACCTGTGTGACGAAAGACACGGCGGCTGGACTGCGCTTAGCTGTGCTTAACAAAGGGCGATGGTGCGTGCTGGTGTGTGCTGCACTGCTGCTGATGTTTCACTGCGTGAGAGACGATGGAGAGAGAGCGGGTACGAGAAAGGGAGCGGGAGAAGGAGGGGATAAGAAGGAGAAAGGCTCCTTCGCGGCTACTGCAGTCTGGACTCCGGAGGATGGCAGAGGAGAGTGGAAAACGAGGGTTGAGAGTTCAGAGTAGGGCAAGGCAGTGAGGTCTGCGGCGCTGAGGTGAGGGTGAATGAATGGGCTTCACATTAGGGTTAGGGTAATTTAAATGTTTTATTTATATACTGGTTCGGTTTGGTGTGGTTCAGGTTTTCTCAACCAAAACCGAAAACCGAACCGAACAAAAAACAGCAAAAACATAATTTTTCGGTTATTTTGGTTTTCAATTATTCGGTTTTTGATTTTTTTGATTCGGTTCATCGATTTTGTTCAGTTTGGATTGGTTTTGAACACCCCTACCTCTAATAGGTACTCAGTTCATGTGTGTGTGTGTGAACTAGGGGTATTCGCGGTGCGGTTTGGTTCGGTTATTTAAGAAAAAGCCATCCGATCCGATCGTTTATTAAAACTGTGGTTCGGTTTGGTTCGTTTTTTTATCAAGATCATCCGAACCAAACCAAACCAATTAAAATCGGTTTGGTTCGGTTCAGTTTGTTCGGTTTTTTAATTAATTCAAACAAAAATAATGAACAATATGAGCACATAGTGATACAAAATTAAAAGAGAAAGAATCGTATAAAACTTAAAACATAAAAAAAAACTTTAGGATCAAGAATAGATGCAAAAAATAGCAGCAGCCACCAATCGCAATGAACTCTGAAGTCCATGAATCATGCCTTAAGTATAGTTATAGAAACCTTTCCTTTGAGTGTCAAGAAATTTGCTAAGGTTTTGAAAAAGAAACAGCCTTGCCCATATATTTACTAGGAGACAATATGCCTATATCTATGTTGTGAGGGAAAGCCGACATATACCAATTACAAGATACATTGATACTACTTCTAATCAATAATTAGGAAGGCATCTGAAATACATTTGATCAACAGAATGAATACTTTACAAGTGAAGTTTGTATTCCATGATTACTTTCAAGTTCAACATGTTAATCTACTGAAACATTATCCTGGATACTCTTCTTATATATAGTGTCCCTTATATGATTAACTAGGTTATTTAAGCTACAGTGCTGTCTAAACACCACGAATTCACCATAAACTCTTCTCTCTTGCTTAGCAACAGAAATGAACTACAACAATTTCTACTAAATATGATAGATTCCATGACAAATAGATCCTACTACATGAACATACAGAACCAAATAGATTCACTAAAATGACAAGCCTAAAACATCACTTGTGCTGCGAAAGCATCTCATCACGAGTTTCCTGCTTCTTTTCAATTCCATTGTCTGAAATCACTTCTTCCTGCACCTGCTCCTCAATTTTCTGGCTATCCTCCATTGGACCAACTCTAAAACAAATAAATGGATATTAACCAAAAATCACCAAAATTATCTTACAGTTATAAGAAATCATATACAAACATCAACAAGAAAAGAATCGAAAGCAAACTAAGCATCGAAGTTAGAAATGAAACAGTGAGGCTATACGCTATGCAACAAATTCTCAAAATTAGACAGTTAAACTTGGATCAACCAATGCCAAATTTTATTGAAAAAAAAAACCACGAAAAAATAAATGGAAGATGCAATGAGTTTAGAAAGAAACAACAGAACAAAGATAAAGGAGAAGGGAAAAATTGAAACCACTGCTTGCAGACACCGATGGGGAGGAAGTAGAAGAACCAACCTGACTTAGGCTCTATTCTTGGTGTTGTCCAGAGGCAGGCCGGTGGAGCACAAATTGTGAATCACACTTTTCACAATTCGTACCACTGACCAGCAAGTGCACTGGGTCGTCCAAGTAATACCTCACGTGAGTAAGGGTCGAATCCCACGGAGATTGTTGGTTTGAAGCAATCTATGGTTATCTTGTAAATCTTAGTCAGGAAGTCAATTATGTTTATCAGTTGAATTGCGAATAAACAAGAGAGCATGGATTAAAGGTTACTTGTTATGCAGTAATGGAGAATATGTTGGAGTTTTGGAGATGCTTTGTCTTCTGAATCTCTGCTTTCCTCTGTCTTCTTGTTCACGCACGCACGTCCTCCTATGGCAAGCTGTATGTAGGGGTTCACCATCGTCAATGGCTACATCCCATCCTCTCAGTGAAGAATATGCTCACATGCTCTGTCACAGCACGGCTAATCATCTGTCGGTTCTCGATCATACTGGAATAGGATTCTTTGTCCTTTTGCGTCTGTCACTAACGCCCAGCACTTGCGAGTTTGAAGCTCGTCACAGTCATTCGATCATTGAATCCTACTCAGAATACCACAGACAAGGTTTAGACTTTCTGGATTCTTATAAATGCTGCCATCAGTTCTAGCTTATACCACGGAGATTCTGATTAAGGAATCTAAGAGATACTCATTCAATCGTATATAGAACGGAGGTGGTTGTCAGGCACACGTTCATGGTTTGAGGAAGGTGATGAGTGTCATAGATCATCACCTCCATCACAGTTAAGCGCAAATGAACATCTTAGATAGGAACAAGCGTGTTTGAATGGAAAACAGAAATACTTGCATTAATTCATCGAGACACAGCAGAGCTCCTCACCCCCAACAATGGAGTTTAGAGACTCATGCCGTCAAAGAGTACAAAGTTTAGATCTAAAATGTCATGAGATACAAAATAAGTCTCTAAAAGTTGTTTAAATACTAAACTAGTAGCCTAGGGTTACAGAAAATGAGTAAACTATAGCAGATGGTATAGAGATCCACTTTTGGGACCCACTTGGTGTGTGCTGGGGCTGAGATTTAAGTAATTCACGTGCATAAGGCCATTTTGGGCGTTCAACGCCAGGTTTGGATCCATTTCTGGCGTTGAACTCTAACTTTTAATCCTTTTCTGGCGCTGGACGCCAGAATTGGGCAGAGAACTGGCGTTGAACGCCAGTTTACATCGTCTATCCTTGAGCAAAGTATGGACTATTATATATTGCTGGAAAGCCCTGGATGTCTACTTTCTAACGCAATTGGAAGCACGCCATTTCGAGTTCTTTAGCTCCAGAAAATCCACTTTGAGTGCAGGGAGGTCAGAATCCAACAGCATCAGCAGTCCTTTTTCAGCCTGAATCAGATTTTTGCTCAGCTCCTTCAATTTCAGCCAGAAAAATATCTGAAATTACAGAAAAATACACAACTCATAGTAAAGTCTAGAAATATAAATTTTTCCTAAAAACTAATGAAAATAAACTAAAAACTAACTAAAACATACTAAAAACTATATGAAATTAACTCCAAAAAGCGTATAAAATATCCGCTCATCACAACACCAAACTTAAACTGTTGCTTGTCCTCAAGCAAATAGACAAATAAAATAGAAGACTAATAGGTTGAGAAGCAATAATATCTCAGAGTTTTTGAGTGAAGCTCAGATTCTAATTAGATGAGCGGGACTAGCAGCTTTTTGCTTCCGAACAGTTTTGGCATCTCACTTTATCCATTGAAGCTCAGAGTGATTGGCATCTATAAGAACTTAGAATTCAGATAGTGTTATTGATTCTCCTATTTCATTATGATGATTCTTGAACACAGCTATTTCATGAGTCTTGGCCGTGGCCCTAAGCACTTTGTTTTCCAGTATTACCACTGGATACATAAATGCCACAGACACATAATTGGGTGAACCCTTTGGATTGTGACTCAGCTTTGCTAAAGTCCCCAATTAGAGGTGTCCAGAGTTCTTAAGCACACTCTTCTTTCTGCTTTGGACCTTGACTTTAACCGCTCAGTCTCAAGTTTTCACTTGACACCTTCACGCCACAAGCACATGGTTAGGGACAGCTTGGTTTAGCTGCTTAGGCCAGGATTTTATTCCCTTAGGCCCTCCTATCCACTGATGCTCAAAGCCTTGGGATCCTTTTTATTACCCTTGCCTTTTGGTTTTAAGGGCTATTGGCTTTTTCTGCTTTTTTTTTTTTGCTGCTTTTTCTTGCTTCAAGAATCATTTTTATAATTTTTCAGATTATCAATAACATGTCTCATGTTCATCATTCTTTCAAGAGCCAACATATTTAACAGTCTTAAGCAACAAATTCAAAAGACATATGCACTGTTCAAGCATTCATTCAGAAGACAGAAATTATTGCCACCACATGTAACTAATTAGAATTTCTCTTATTAAAACTCGAAATTTTATTGCCTCTTATTCAAAAGATCTACTATTTTATTCATGTTTGCTGATGATGAGAAAAAGAAACTATAGCTTAATTGGAGATAAGATCAAAATAGATACTAATTACTACTATATGACTCCTAAGGTGAACTTTTCTAATGACACTATCACAGATTTAAAGCAGAAATTGGAATTTAACAACCTTTATTCTGGGGGAACAGGGGTTCCTCTGATCCTTGGGGTGTTCGGTCCTGCAAGAGATAACTTCTGGCGCTTCAAGTCCCTTAAGTCACGCCCTTGCTCCTCTTGTTCTTTAAACATATAGGTAAGAATTTGACTGTGTTCCTTCTGTTCTTTTATTATTTGCTCCATAGCTTCCCGTATCTTAGTGATAGACGTCTCAAGATACTCCCAATATTCAGATTGAGGGATTTCTGGGAGGAATTCCTGCGTTTTCTTCTTGGTGGGATCCCCCTGCGCTTGTTGTTTTTCCATTGATGCCTTGGTGATTGGTTTCTCAACTGAGATGTACTCAGTTATTCCCATCCTTACTCCAGCATCCTTGCAGAGCAGCGATATCACGCTTGGATAAGCCAACTTGGCCTCCTTAGAATTTTTATTAGCAATTTTGTAGAGTTCAGCTGAGATCAGCTAATGAACTTCCATTTCCTTTCCCATCATGATGCAATGGATCATCACTGCTCTTTTAACTGTGACTTCAGAACGGTTGCTAGTAGGCAACAGAGAATGCCCAATGAAGTCCAGCCATCCGCTGGCGACTGGTTTGAGATCTTCTCTCTTGAGTTGATTTGGGACACCCTTTGTGTTGGTGGTCCACCTGGCTCCAGGGATACATATGTCCTCTAGAATCTTATCCAGACCCTTGTCTGTTCTCATCATTCTCCTGTTGAAGGAATCTGGATCATCTTTCAGCTGAGGTAGCTTTAAGATCTCTCTGATCTTGTCAGGGGTGGTATGAACAATCTTTCCTCTGACCATGGTCCGATATTCATAGAAGGCAGTTCCAGATAGTTTTTGCTTGTCAGTCTGCCACATATTAGCATAGAACTCCTGGATCATATTCCTTCCCACCTTCGTTTCAGGATTAGCTAGGACTTCCCAGTTCCTGATTCGAATTTGCTCCTGGATCTCCGGATATTCATCTTCTTTCAGATCGAATCTAACTTCCGGGATCACTGATCTCAGACCCATTATTTTGTTATAATGGTCCGAATGTTCTTTAGATAAGAACTTTCCTTGATTCCAAAGTGGTTTTGGAACGCTCTCTTTCTTGCCTCTTGGAGTGGGTTGTTTTCCTTTGGGGTCCATGATCTTAGTGATCGCGGATAAACACACCAAACTTAGAGGTTTGCTTGTCCTCAAGCAAAAGAAAAGAAAGGAGAGGGATAGAAGGAGAGCTAGGTGCAATTGTTGATGGGAGAGGAGGGAGGCCGAACTCAAATTTATAGGGGGGAGGGTGGGTTTTCAAAAAAAAGAGATAAAGATATGATAAAAAGATTTATTTGGAAAAGATAAGATAGAAGATATGATAAGAGAAGATATAGTTTAAAATTGAGAGGATATGAAAGATTTTTGAGAAAGATAGATTTAATTTTTGAAAAAGATAAAGTGGAGGTTTTGAAAAAGATATTGATGAGTTGAAAAGATAGATTTGTAAAAAAAGTATTGAAAAGAGTTGGATTGAATTTGCAAAGAGGTCTGGTGCTTATGGATTAAAATACATTTGATATTTTTAGGGTAGGGTTTTTAGAAATTATGGAATTTAGAAATCAAGGTTCTTAACATGTTTATGCAAGAAATCATGTATTGAAGTATGAAAATCAAGATTTAGAATGAAAAAAATTTGAATAAAAATGAGTTTTGTCTCCTCCCTACCATCCTAGCGTTTGAACGCCCAAACACTGCCTGTTTTGGGCGTTCAGCGCCCAAATGCTGCTCTCCTGGGTGTTCAACGCCCAGCTGCTGCCATTACTGGCGTTCAACGCCCAGTGGGTGCCCATTTCTGGCGTTGAACGCCCAGATTGCTACCATTACTGGCGTTCAACGCCCAGTGGATGCCCATTTTTACACTTTTACTGGCGTTTTCTTGCCAGTGAGCTCTTTTTCTCTGTTTTGTGTGCCGAGTCCTTCTGTAACTCTGTGGACTTAAATGATTCTTCACCTTAGTGTCAGTGAACTTTATATAAACAAATAAAAATAAAAATAGGGCAAAATGCTTAGAGGATTGTTGCCCCATGGCTGGGTTGCCTCCCAGCAAGCGCTTCTTTATTGTCTTTAGCTGGACCTTGTTGAGCTTTTAATCTAGCTTCAGCCTTGAGCACTCTTGCTCAATGTTGCCTTCAAGATAGTGCTTGATTCTCTGTCCATTGACAATGAACTTCTTATCAGAATCAATATCTTGAAGCTCCACAAAACCATATGGTGATACACTTGTAATCACGTATGGTCCCCTCCACCGGAATTTCAGTTTCCCGGGGAATAGCCTGAGTCTAGAGTTAAACAACAGAACCTTCTGTCCTGGTTCAAAGATTCTAGATGACAGCTTTCTGTCATGCCACTTTTTTTATTTCTCTTTATAAATCTTGGCATTTTCGAAAGCTGTGAATCTGAATTCCTCTAGCTCATTTAGCTGGAGCAATCGTTTTTTTCCTGCTAATTTGGCATCAAAGTTTAGGAATCTGGTTGCCCAGTAGGCTTTATGTTCCAGTTCCACGGGCAGGTGACATGCCTTACCATACACGAGTTGGTATGGAGAGGTCCCTATAGGGGTCTTGAATGCTGTTCTGTAAGCCCACAGAGCATCATCCAAGCTCCGTGCCCAATCCTTTCTACGGGTATTTACTGTCCGTTCTAGGATTCTCTTTAATTCTCTGTTAGAGACTTCAGCTTGCCCATTAGTTTGTGGATGATATGGAGTAGCTACCTTGTGGCGAATTCCATACCGAACCAGGGCAGAGTAAAGCTGTTTATTACAGAAGTGAGTGCCCCCATCACTGATTAGTACTTTAGGGACACCAAACCTGCTACAGATATGTTTCTGGAGGAACTTCAGCACTGTCTTAGTATCATTGGTGGGTGTGGCAATAGCTTCAACCCATTTTGATACATAGTCAACTGCCACCAGAATATAAGTGTTTCAGTATGATGGTGAGAAAGGTCCCATGAAGCCAATTCCCCATACGTCAAACAACTCAATTTCCAAGATTCCTTGTTGAGGCATGGCGTAACCATGAGGCAGATTACCAGCTCTTTGGCAACTGTCACAGTTACGTACAAACTCTCGGGAATCTTTATAGAGTGTGGGCCAATAGAAGCCACATTGGAGGACCTTGGTGGCTGTTCGCTCACCTCCGAAATGGCCTCTATATTGAGATCCATGGCAATGCCACAGGATCCTCTGTGCTTCTTCTCTAGGCACACACCTACGGATTATTCCGTCTGCACATCTCTTAAAGATATAAGGTTCATCCCACAAGTAGTACTTTGCATCAATAATTAATTTCTTCTTTTGTATCTTGTTGTACTCCTTGGGTATGAACCTTGCAGCTTTATAGTTTGCAATATCGGCAAACCATGGTGTTTCTTGAATGGCAAATAAATGCTCATCCGGAAAAGTCTCAGAGATCTCAAGAGAGGGGAGGGGCGTCCCTTCTACTGGCTCTATCCGGGACAGATGATCAGCTACTTGGTTCTCTGTCCCTTTTCTGTCTCTTATTTCTATATCAAACTCTTGCAGAAGCAACACCCATCTGATGAGCCTGGGTTTTGAATCCTGCTTTGTGAGTAGATATTTAAGAGCAGCATGATCAGTATACACAATCACTTTTGATCCTACTAAGTATGATCTGAACTTGTCAATGGCGTAAACCACTGCAAGTAATTCTTTTTCTGTGGTTGTATAATTTTTCTAGGCATCATTTAAAACGCGACTAGCATAATAAATGACATGCAGAAGCTTGTCATG
The DNA here is from genome assembly GCF_059453495.1 of Arachis ipaensis. Classification (NCBI taxonomy): domain Eukaryota; kingdom Viridiplantae; phylum Streptophyta; class Magnoliopsida; order Fabales; family Fabaceae; genus Arachis; species Arachis ipaensis. Next base: position 27,576,547 of record NC_142436.1, read on the forward strand.
CCTCTGTCCCAATACTGCACCAATGGCGTGATCACTGGCATCACACATTAGCTCAAATGGTAACGTCCAGTCTGGTGCTGAAATGACTGATGCTGTGACCAGCTTAGCTTTCAGCGTTTTGAACGCCTGTAGGCACTCTATGTCAAACACAAATGGCGTGTCCGCAGCTAGCAGATTGCTTAGAGGTTTTGCGATTTTTTAAAAATCCTTTATAAACCTCCTATAGAATCCTGTGTGCCCCAGAAAGCTTCTGATTGCCTTAACATTGGCAAGTGGTGGTAATTTTTCAATTACCACTATTTTTGCTTGATCCACCTCTATTCCCTTGTTTGAAATTTTATGCCCAAGAACAATCCCTTCAGTCACCATGAAGTGACATTTTTCCCAGTTTAAAACTAGGTTAGTTTCTTGGCATCTTTTCAGAACAAGTTTCAGGTGATCAAGACATGAGCTGAATGAGTCTCCATATACTGAGAAGTCATCCATGAAGACTTCCAGAAATTTTTCCACCATATCAGAGAAAATAGAGAGCATGCATCTCTGGAAGGTTGCAGGCGCATTACATAGCCCAAATGGCATCCTTCTATAAGCAAACACTCCAGATGGACATGTGAATGCTGTTTTCTCTTGATCCTGAGGATCTACTGCAATCTGGTTATAGCCTGAGTAGCCGTCCAAAAAGCAGTAATAATCATGACCTGCTAGTCTTTCTAGCATCTGGTCTATGAATGGTAAAGGAAAATGATCCTTTCTGGTGGCTGTATTGAGCCTTCTGTAGTCAATACACATGCGCCACCCTGTAACTGTTCTTGTAGGAACCAGTTCATTTTTTTCATTATGAATCACTGTCATGCCTCCCTTTTTTGGGACGACTTGGACAGGGCTCACCCAGGGGCTATCAGAAATAGGATAAATAATCCCAGCCTCTAGTAGTTTGGTGACCTCTTTCTGCACCACTTCTTTCATGGCTGGATTTAGCCGCCTCTGTGGTTGAACCACTGGTTTGGCATTATCCTCCAATAAGATTTTGTGCATGCATCTAGCTGGGCTTATGCCCTTAAGGTCACCTATGGACCACCCAAGAGCTGTCTTGTGTGTCCTTAGCACTTGAATAAATGCCTCTTCTTCCTGTGAATTTAAAGCAGAGCTTATGATCACTGGAAAAGTGTCACCTTCTCCCAGAAACGCATATTTCAAGGATGGTGGTAATGGCTTGAGCTCGGGTTTATGAGATTTTTCCTCTTTCAGAAGAAATTTCAGAGGCTCTTTCATGTCCTCTGAATCCTCTAAATCAGGCTGAACATCTTTAAAGATGTTCTCCAACTCTGATTCAAGACTCTCAGCCATGTTGATCTCTTCTACCAAAGAGTCAATAAGATCAACTTTCATGCAGTCTTTTGATGTGTCTGGATGCTGCATGGCTTTGACAGCGTTCAACTTAAACTCATCATCATTGACTCTCAGGGTTATTTCCCCCTGTTGGACGTCAATGAGGGATCGTCCAGTTGCTAGGAAGGGTCTTCCTAGAATGAGAGTAGCACTCTTGTGCTCCTCCATTTCCAACACAACAAAGTCAGTGGGAAAGGCGAATGGCCCAACTCTGACAATCATGTCTTCAATCACGCCTGATGGGTATTTAGTGGAGCCATCAGCAAGTTGGAGACATATCCTGGTTGGTTTAACTTCTTCAGTTAAGCCAAGCTTTCTGATAGTGGATGCAGGTATTAGGTTGATGCTTGCCCCAAGATCGCATAAGGCTATCTTGGTGCATTGACTTTCTAATATGCATGGTATCAGAAAACTCCCAGGGTCTTTGAGCTTCTCAGGAAAGCTTTTCAAAATGACTGCACTGCATTCTTCAGTGAGGAGAACTCTTTCTGTTTCTCTCCAATCCTTTTTATGACTCAATATCTCTTTCATGAACTTGGCATAAGAAGGTATTTGCTCAAGTGCTTCTGCAAATGGAATCTTTATTTCAAGAGTCCTGAGGTAATCTGCGAAGCGAGCAAATTGCTTATCATGCTCCTCTTTCCGGAGTTTTTGAGGATAAGGTATCTTGGCTTTATATTCTTCAACCTTAGTTGCTGTAGGTTTATTGCCTACAGAAGTGGTTGAAGAAGCCTTTTTAGAGGGGTTGTTATCAGCATTTGTGTGTGTCTGATCCCTCACTGGCAATTGAGTGCCAGAGTTAGAAGCTGGAGTGAAACTGGACGCCAGCTCCTTGTCTGCTCCTGGCATTTGAACGCCAGAATTGTGCCCATTTTGGACGTTCAGCGCCAGATCTTGCCCATTTTGGGCGTTCAACGCCAGATCCTTGCCCATTTCTGGCGTTGAACGCCAGTTCTGCCTTGTTTCTGGCGTTGAACGCCAGTCCTGAGCATGGTCTGGGCGTTCAGCGCCAGCCTTCCACCAATTTTCTGGCGTTTTAGTTCCAGAATTACTTTTCCCTGGGCGCTTACTGTCCTCAGGTGAATTTTGGGTGGTTTGCTCATTTCTTAGCTTTTTGCTGCCTTCAGGTGGGGTATTTAATGTTTTCCCACTTCTTAGTTGAACTGCTTGGCATTCTTCTGCTATTTGCCTTGACAGCTGCTGCTTTGTTTGCTTAAACTGTTCGTCCATATGTATATTAGCCATCCTTGTCTCTTGTAGTCTATCTTTGAATTCGGCTAACTGCTTTGTTAGAAAGTCCAATTGCTGATTGAATTCAGCAGCTTGTTTTACAGGACTGAGTTCAACAGTTGCTGTTTTGACCTCTTCTTTCATGGAAGGGTCACTGCTTAGGTACAGATGCTGATTCCTGGAAACTGTATCAATGAGCTCTTGGGCTTCTTCAATTGTCTTTCTCATGTGGATAGATCCACCAGCTGAGTAATCCAAAGACATCTGAGCCCCTTCTGCAATCCCATAATAGAAGATGTCTAACTGAACCCACTCTGAAAACATTTCAGAGGGGCATTTTCGTAGCATCTCTCTGTATCTCTCCCAGGCATCATAAAGAGATTCATTATCTCCTTGTTTGAAGCCTTGGATGTCCAGCCTTAGCTGTGTCATCCGTTTTGGGGGAAAGTATTGATTCAGGAATTTTTCTGTCAGTTGTTTCCATGTCCTTATGCTGGCCTTAGGTTGGTTATTCAACCACCTCTTAGCTTGATCTTTTACAGCAAATGGAAACAGTAATAATCTGTAGACATCCTGATCTATTTCTTTATCATGTACTGTGTCAGCAATCTGTAGAAAATGTGCCAGAAACTCTATGGGTTCTTCTTGTGGAAGACCGGAATACTGGCAACTTTGCTGCACCATGATAATGAGCTGAGGATTCAACTCAAAGCTACTGACTCCAATGGAGGGTATGCAGATGCTATTCCCATATGAAGCAGTAGAGGGTTAGAATATGACCCCAGAGTCCTCCTGGACTGATCATTTTCGCTTAGGTCCATGATGGAGAAAGGGAGATGATGTGAGATAGAAAAATTATTTTTATTTATTTATTTATTTATTTATTTCGAAAACAAAATAAATCAAAATAAAATAAATAAAAATGAGTGAAAGATTTTTGAAAAAATGAGGAGAGAGAAAGTGATTAGGAAGTTTTGAAAAAGGTATTATTTGGAAAAGATTTTAAAAAAAAAATCTGAATTTTTGAAATAAATTTCGAAAATTTGTTTTAGAAATAGAGAGAAAAGATATTTTTGAATTTTAGTGAGGAAAGAGAAAAACAATAAAATAGCACAAGATTTAAAATTTTTAGATCTAATGCTCCTAGTTTTCAAAAATTTTGGAAAGAAAACACCAAGGAACACCAAACTTAAAATTTTTAGAAAACCAAACTAAAATTTTTGAAAAACACAGAGGAATCAACAAGAAAACACCAAACTTAAAGTTTGGCACAGGATTTAATAGAAAAATTATTTTTTTGAAAAAGATTTTAATAAGGATTCTAAAGTTTTAACACGGCAATAATACGAGACTCTAAACAAAAAGAGAAATTTTTTTTTAATCTAAGCAACAAAATAAACCGTTAGTTGTCCAAACACGAACAATCCCCGGAAACGGCGCCAAAAACTTGGAGCACAAATTGTGAATCACACTTTTCACAATTCGTACCACTGACCAGCAAGTGCACTGGGTCGTCCAAGTAATACCTCACGTGAGTAAGGGTCGAATCCCACGGAGATTGTTGGTTTGAAGCAATCTATGGTTATCTTGTAAATCTTAGTCAGGAAGTCAATTATGTTTATCAGTTGAATTGCGAATAAACAAGAGAGCATGGATTAAAAGTTACTTGTTATGCAGTAATGGAGAATATGTTGGAGTTTTGGAGATGCTTTGTCTTCTGAATCTCTGCTTTCCTCTGTCTTCTTGTTCACGCACGCACGTCCTCCTATGGCAAGCTGTATGTAGGGGTTCACCATCGTCAATGGCTACATCCCATCCTCTCAGTGAAGAATATGCTCACATGCTCTGTCACAGCACGGCTAATCATCTGTCGGTTCTCGATCATACTGGAATAGGATTCTTCGTCCTTTTGCGTCTGTCACTAACGCCTAGCACTTGCGAGTTTGAAGCTCGTCACAGTCATTCGATCATTGAATCCTACTCGGAATACCACAGACAAGGTTTAGAATTTCCGGATTCTCATGAATGCTGCCATCAGTTCTAGCTTATACCATGGAGATTCTGATTAAGGAATCTAAGAGATACTCATTCAATCGTATATAGAACGGAGGTGGTTGTCAGGCACACGTTCATGGTTTGAGGAAGGTGATGAGTGTCACAGATCATCACCTCCATCACAGTTAAGCGCGAATGAACATCTTAGATAGGAACAAGCGTGTTTGAATGGAAAACAGAAATACTTACATTAATTCATCGAGACACAGCAGAGCTCCTCACCCCCAACAATGGAGTTTAGAGACTCATGCCATCAAAGAGTACAAAGTTTAGATCTAAAATGTCATGAGATACAAAATAAGTCTCTAAAAGTTGTTTAAATACTAAACTAGTAGCCTAGGGTTACAGAAAATGAGTAAACTATAGCAGATGGTATAGAAATCCACTTCTGGGGCCCACTTGGTGTGTGCTGGGGCTGAGATTTAAGTAATTCACGTGCATAAGGCCATTTTGGGCGTTCAACGCCAGGTTTGGATCCATTTCTGGCGTTGAACTCCAACTTTTAATCCTTTTCTGGCGCTGGACGCCAGAATTGGGCAGAGAACTGGCGTTGAACGCCAGTTTACATCATCTATCCTTGAGCAAAGTATGGACTATTATATATTGCTGGAAAGCCCTGGATGTCTAATTTCCAACGCAATTGGAAGCACGCTATTTCGAGTTCTGTAGCTCCAGAAAATCCACTTTGAGTGCAAGGAGATCAAAATCCAACAACATCAGCAGTCCTTTTTCAGCCTGAATCAGATTTTTGCTCAGCTCCTTCAATTTCAGCCAGAAAAATACCTAAAATTACAGAAAAACACACAACTCATAGTAAAGTCCAGAAATATGAATTTTTCCTAAAAACTAATGAAAATAAACTAAAAACTAACTAAAACATACTAAAAACTATATGAAATTAACTCCAAAAAGCGTATAAAATATCCGCTCATCAGTCGGCAGCAATGGTGGAGGCGCGGAGCAGAGGGAGGACGAGGAAGGAAGAGGGAGAGCAAAAGGCGCTGAGAGTTGAGAGGATTGGAGGCAAAGGGGCAAGAAGAGTTAGGGGCTGAGAGGGGCTGCTAGGAGGGGCTGGGAGACACTGTTCGGCGGGGCTGGGAGGTGCTGCTGGGAGGGTTAGGGTAATGGGATTTCTTTGAGAGTTTTGGCTGTGTGGGGATGTGGGGGTAGGGTAATGAGGAAGCTAAGTTTTCTAATGGGGGTGGGAAGGTGGGCCGTGGAGTAATGGGCTGCCTAGTAAGTTGGGTTAACTGAAGGATTTTTTAGGGTTTCTTTAATTATCGGTTCGGTTTGGTTCGTTTAGAGTTTTTAGTGTCAGAACCGAAAACCGAATCGAACCGCATAAAAAACAACAAAACATGAATTTTTCGATTTTTCGGTTTTCAATTTTTTCAGTTCTTAATTTTTTTTGGTTCGGTTGATCAGTTTTATTCAATCCAGATCGGTTTGAACATTCCTAGTGTGAACCACTTGACGTAAGTGGCAAGGGAACTCTACCAAAGAAATCCTAGTAGAGCAACTTTGACTTAAACAGCGTTAATTATATATTATTATTATTATTATTATTATTATTATTATTATTATTAGTTGCGATTTCTGTGCTATGAAATATCTATTTTAAGCCGCATTATACCAATTGATGAAATGATTATCACGGGCAATGTTTACTTAAAATTTCAAGATCAATTAGGAGCTAGGATCTCGTACGCCACGCGCCGTTTACTTAGTCTCCAGCAATGTTACGTTAGATCATTAAGAAATGGCGGAGCTTTGTCAAAGTCATGATTAATATCAGATTGTTGCATGAATTGGAATATATGTTACGTCATGCCAATCCCCTTCAAATATGACAGTAACAGAACTGCAGGAGGAAATAAATTAACAGGCGGCTGCTATTCTCCGACGGGATTTTTAAGATAAATAAATTAAGTTTTATGTTTATACTTATATAATTTTTTAAATTATTTATATTTAAATAAAAAATATTTTTTGTTCAGAATATTTTTAAAATATTATAAAATTATTTTTAACGTTTAATTTAATTTAATAATTTTATCCTTAACGTTTCAAATAAATTTTAATTTACCTCTAACAGTCAATATTAATAAATATTTTTTTTAATTTTAATCTTATTCAAAATTTTAATTTTAACTCTAAACTTTTTTTTTGCACATTATCCAAATCGAATCAGACCAAATCAACCCAAATCCCAAAGAACTCACTTAACCCGCGATTAAAAACACATTCAGTGCCTAATGTCAATTTAAAAGCTTCATATTCTTCACTCGTTCAATCGCATCATGAGCATACATTGTCAACATCACACGGAGAGAAGAAGAAAGGGAGAAGAGGAAGAAGACGAGGAAGGAGCTGCCGGTCAAGGACTATCGCGGTCATTGAATGTTTTGGATATTTCTTTTTTTTTTTTTTTGGATGATTTTGTTAATAGTTTTAAATGCTTCTTTTCTTAATCTTCGGATGTTCTTTTTTCAATATTTTACTCGATGTCTTATGTTTATTAGATTTTGGATGTTTTTTTTTGTTATGTTTTGAATGTTTCTTTTTATTAAGCATTTTTAGAATAATTTTATAATTTTTAAAATGAATTTTGATATTTTTAAAATAATTTTTAGAAGTTTTAAAATGAATTTTTAAAATGAGTCTTTACAATAATTTTAGGGTTAAATACGATTTTAGTCCTTAAAGTATAGGCCAAAAAATTTTTTCGTCCCCAACCTTTTTTTGCATACAAAATCATCCCTAAGGCTTAACTTGGTTTTAAAATCGTCATTACTTAGGGGCCAAAATCATACGGAAGGGTGGTTGAAGCGGAGGCAAAGGTGGATTGTGGACAACTTCTTCTTCTTTCTTTTCCCCTTCGCAGGAGTAGAAACACTCTCTTTTTCATATTTTTTTATTTTATAATTTTTTTGTTATGGATAATTTGGTTCAAAATTTTAATATTTAAGTAAAAAGGAAGATTTTGTATGCAAAAAAAGTTTAGAAAAGAAAAATTTTTTTGACATATACCTAAGAGACCAAAATCGTACTTAACGCATAATTTTACAATGATCTTGGATGTTTGTTATTATTTGGTTTTATATATTTTTTTAGATTTTGGATATTTTTTTCATTTAGTTTGGATATTTCTCGTGATAATTTGAATTCACTTCTCTCCAAAAATTTTAGATGTTTTTTTTATTACGTTTCGCATGTTTTTTTTGTTAGGAATTTTTAAAATTATTTTGAAATTTTTAAAATGATTTTACAATGATTTTGGATGTTTGTTATTATTTGGTTTTAGATAATTTTTTTAGATTTTAGATTTTTTTATTAGGTTTTTGATGTTTTTATGATAATTTGAATATATTTTTCTTAAAAAAAATTAAAAAAAAAATAACTAATTGGCTGCAGCCCCTTATTAGTTACTTAACGAAGTTGATTTGTTTTTTTTTTTAAAACATATAATTTTATTTTTAAAAATGCCATTTGTACACTAAAATAAACTACTAAACGCTAGGGATGTCAATGAGGCAGGGTGGGGTGGGGGATGCTTCCCTGCTCCCCATCCCCGCCCTCAGATTTGCTCTCCATCCCGCCACATTTCCCGCCGTAGGGAATATTGCTCTCCATCCCCATTTCTCACGGGCCCCATTCCCCGCGGGGACCCCATTCCCCATGTACATAATAGTTCTAACTAATTATTAATTTCCATATGAATAGAGTTGCAAGTATCTATCTTATACAAAAACTGCAAGATTTTATACAAAAGGTCTAAATGACACGATGATGACTTCTTTCGAAATAACGCAATGGGGACGCAACGACGAGCCAAAGGACAAAGTAGTAGACGAGGTGGGAGACGCGGCAACAGAGAGGAGAATTGACACGACGGCAGAGTTACGATTACGAAAAGGAACGCCGCAAAAAGAAATTACGACGCGGTAAGGGTGATGGCATGGTGAGGTGTAACGATGCGGTGAGAAGGGTGACGAGGGGGTGGCTGCAGAGAGGTTGGATGAAGTATGGACTGCCTTAGGAATCTCTGAATTGAAGAAGGGTTATGCAAATAAAGATTAGGAGTTTTGGGTTTCTATATATATGTGTGTGTGAGAAATGTCTAAAAAACATATATGAGAAATAAACTATTAAGGATAATTCAAGGAATTCATAAATTTCGGAGAATAGCGGGGACGGGGCGGGGATCCCCGCTCGGGTCCCTGCACCTGCTTCGGGAGAATTTTGTCCCCCATCCCCATCCCGCGCCCCGCGGGAAAAATTCTCCACAATCGGATCCCATTCGGGGCAGTCCCCGCAGGGATCCCCGCGTCTCGGAGAATTTTGCCATCCCTACTAAACGCAGTCACAAATATATATATATATATATATATATATATATATATATATATATATATATATATTTTTACCAAAGATATGAGACTCGAACCCGCAACCTCTTAATTGAGTATGGGGAGACTATGCCATTTGAGCTATTACTCATTGGCAAATTTGGAAAGATAGAAGACTCGAATCCACAACCTCTTAATTGAGTATGTGGAGTCTATGCCATTTGAGCTATTACTCATTGGCGCAGTCACAAATATATTTGTGTATAAATATATGTGCAGTTTAATTTATTTTTAATGTATATTTATATTCTAGCATGTATTTTATATTTATAACTGAATTTGGTGACTAATTTTAATGTACACGTACCATAACTCTTTTATTTTAGGGTTTTCGCTCCCAATTAACCCATATCGAAATTTCTTTTCCCTCAAAAGTTCATTTAAACATTTTCTGTTAAAGCCTGACCGATCTTAAGTCTCCACACAGGATAATTGCTCACTGTTGAATAAGCATGACTTCGTAGCATGAATAAATTAGACAGAATTTCTTTATTGTTTGTTTAATCTAGAATGTGATTAAGAACCTGAGCCATATCCAACTACATTACTTTGACCACTCATTGGTTTTCTTATGTCACTCTATACATTATCCACCCTCGCCGCCGACGGTCAAGACAAAAAGAAAAATAAAAAAAAAATAAAAAACATCTTGAATTTCTTGCTGAGATTCATCACAACATGGCTGCCCGCACAGTTTGGTCGTTGTCTTTTATTGAAATTCAACCCCAACGTGCTATAAATCAATAGGATCAATTTGAAGAAACAATAAATGAAACAAATAATGAACAACAAGTTAATATAAATTTTAGATGTACAGATTTTTTTTTTTTGGGTGTCGTTAGAGGTACAGATGTTGATATTAATTTAAAATTGAGTAAATTTAATTTAATTCAAAAATTTATTAAAGAAATGATAGATATTTTATTATTATAAACACTTTATATATCATATTTTTAAAAAAAATAAAATTTGTAATAATAATTTTTAGATTTTTAAATGTGTCAATTTGTTTGTTGGCTGAGTTTTATTCCCTTCCAACAAAACCGAAATAGAGAGTATTGTTTTCTCCAACTTATTCCTTGACTAAAATCGCCTATAAATAAATAGAAGTCACAAGTATCATACCTTGTCATAAGTTAATTCACAACTATGTCTATATATACATCTTCTTAGCTAGCATATTCACTACAAAACACAATTATATACACACTACATACTTTATCGTAAAATTAAAAAAAAAAAAAACCGTAAAAATACAGCTTTGTACATACTCTGGTTTGCTTTGTGTCGTTCTGAATTTGTAATATTTGTATAACTATGGAAGCTTATTATTATTCTAGCTCTGATTCTTCTTCTTCATCATCCAAGTCCATGGTGGAATCAAAGAGGGTAGTGAAACCTGCATACCCTTTTCAACCGCATTCCATGCTTCGTTCAGTGAAGAAATCTCAAAGCAAGCCGTGGAGGAATAAGTTACACGTGGCACCGATGCCGCCGAGACCCGTCAAAGTTTACAAAGTGGACGCCGTGAACTTCAGAGAACTCGTTCAGCAGCTTACCGGTGCACGTGCCACAGAGCAGTTCATGAAACCCCCTCAGAGCGTGGCACGTGCTGAAACTGAAACTATTCTTACTAATAACTCCAATTCCAATTTTGTTGCAGAAGCAGAAGTGTGCACTAATAATAATAATAATGATGATAACTGGTACTCCAACCGGGATTTCCAAGATGATGGGGTAATGGGAAGATCACCATCTTATTATAGTAATTTATGGTGTAACTTCCCACCTATTAGCCCAGGAACCTTGAGTAGCTTGGAATCCAGCAGGATTCTGTTGGGGCTAGCTAGTAAGATCGATTGTGTGGATGGTTGAAGGATTCAACACACACACACTGTTATTCCTTTTAAAATTTCAATCGTAAATCAGCAATTATTTCTGGACTCTGTTGTAGAAGAATAATGCTGCTGATTCCCCAACTACTTTAGTTATATTTGTCTATTGTTTGATTTTATCCTGATTTTGGGTAATTGCTAGTTTTTTAATTTGTTGTTTGAGAAATATATTTATTGCGTTCTTCCTACCTAAAACAACTTCTAATTCTCATGGTCATAAGTCATAATTGCTATGCGTATATTTATGCACACATTATGAAAGAATTAAAGTTTAAAATAATTATTATCTATTTCAAAAATCAATATGATATTTACTACAAAAATATTATTTATATATTAAAATCAGTCAATAAAAAAAGACAATTGACCTAAATAAAATGGTTGGGAGAAATCTTTACTCAAATGCAACAATTACAATTTCTTTACCTGCATGTCTTGATTTATTATTATGTAAACCGTGGCAAGTAAGCACGGTTTATGAAGTAACCAAGATGAGCATAAACCGTGATAACTAAGCACGGTTTATGAAGAGAAAACTTTGATAATAAAACCTTGTTACTTCCCACAGTTTATGAACCTTGTTACTTCCCACAGTTTATAAGGGATATGTAAATGCAAAAATCTTTGTTACTTACCACGGTTTATGAAGAGAAAAATTCTATATATATGAGTGAGATTCAAGCTGTTGAAGAGAAGTATTTTACAATGGCAAGTGAGGAAGAGGGTTTTCTAAATAATAAGGGCAAATCACACTATTAAACCAGAACGGATGAGAAATTACATGATTCAACCAAAGCAAAAAATGTAACATGGATCAAACTAATTCGAATTACAAACCAACAGTAATTCAAAGTTGATCAATCCAAAATATGCAGCCAAAATTCGTACATAATTCAAACCTACCTGATTCGAATTATGCATGCAGGTTGACCCAGTTCGAATTATACTCATTCGAATTATAAGGGATGCAATTCGAATTACACTAAAAAACAAAATTATATAGAATATTAGACCAGCTCAATGTTAATCAGATTTTTTATTTCTATTATAAATATAAAAAAAATTTAATTCTAAAAAAAATCATGTTATTTTTTAGGATTTATTTTTTTTATTGTGTTTTCATAAAGTTTGCACAAAATTCACCTATCACATTAACTAAACTTATTTATTGACGTAAAGTTTGTTTATGGACTCAGCAAACTTGTTTACTTTTTAATACGATTTAAATTGTATTAATATATTTTTATTTTTAATCAATTTAATTTTATTTAAATAATTAGATTTTTAAATTATAAAATTTGTATTAGTTTGTAATTTAAAATTTAAATAGATATAATTTAAATTAATGATTTATAAAATTTTATGTATTCGTATTATTGTACTCATATGATTAATTATATTTATTCGATTTTAAAAAAAGTAACGGTTGTTAATTTTTAACAAACAAATAAATACACTTATATTATTTTTAAATTAAAATTTTTAAATAAATGTACTCTTATTATTTTAATTTTTTAATTTAAATAAACATATTTAAATAAAAGTTAAACTTAATATAAGTAAGTTTATTTAAAATTTTAAATTTTAATATTTTAAATAAACATACTCTTATTATTTTAAAATTTTTTAAATTTAAATAAACGTACTCATATTATTTTAAATAAGTATATTCTTTTAATTTAAAAATAATATAAATGTATTTAAATAAAAAAAATTAACCACGGTTATTTTTTAAAAATCGAATAAATATAATTAATCATATGAGTACAATAATACAAATACATACAATTTTATAAATCATTAATTTAAATTATATCTATTTAAATTTTAAATTACAAATTAATACAAATTTTATAATTTAAAAATCTAATTATTTAAATAAAATTAAATTGATTAAAACTTATAAAAATATACTAATACAATTCAAATCGTATTAAAATGTAAATAAGTTTGCTGAGTCCATAAATAAATTTTACGTAAATAAATAAGTTTAGTCAATGTAATAGGTGAATTTTGTATTTATAGTACTCCACGTATAAACCGTGCTAACTTAGGGGATTTTATGATCACACAGACTACTCATAAACCGTGGGAACCTAGCACGATTTTCACCCACGTTATTCATGCATAATCCGTGCTTACTTCCCGCGGTTTATGCTCATTTTGTCTCATTTGTAAACCGTGCTTACCTGCCACGGTTTATGTGTAAAAAGTAAAACGTGGTAACTTACCACGGTTTACATAACAATGAATCAGGACACGCAAGTAAAGGAATTACAATTGTTGCATTTGAGTAAAGATTTTTCCCAACCATTTTATTTAGGTAAATTGTCCATAAAAAAATCACTATGTGCATAAATACATATATAGTTGGGCAATTTACCTAAATAAAATGTTCAAAAACCAATATTACCATAATACAATTTTTGAACATTGCAGACTCAAATACAACTTTTATATTTCTATAAAAACCGCGAGAGGGGTATAATGGATTCTGAATTGCACGTAAACTGCTACAAGGTGTAGCGGTTTACGTTGGGATGCGTGATGAGAAAAAACTACTACCCTGTAGTAGTTTCTAAACGAACTCCACAATGAAGAGACCATGACACTCCTATAGCAGTTTCTTCAAAAATCGAACACATAGGAAACCGTGTGAGGCTATAGCGGTTTCTGTTTGGTTAGAAATGCCTATAAATACCAAGCAGGAGGCAATGGTGTAGTAGAAGATTGTCATTTTTACAAATTCACGAATGGATAGTGAGGAGAGTTTTTTAGTTCTAATCCATTACTTTGAAAAAATTCAAAAAAGCAAAAAGCACAACGTTAAGTTTACTGATAGAGAACTGGTGAGTATTTTTATCCGGTCAACAAATATGTTGTCAGATCCAAAAACGAATATATTACAAAAGGTGGGATTGTGTGAGACAAAGTGGGTGAAAAAGTTGTTCTACAAGATTTTTATTGCAGTTGTGTCAACTGGTGTGAAGTATGAAACCTTGATGATAGGGTCGGACGAAGATATGCAGGTTTTGTTTCATTGTCGGCAAAGTTTTCCAAAAGTGAGAATACACAAGCTATATGTCAAGTTGGAAGATGGCGTCGACTGTTCTGGGACATCAGCACCGAATCCTCAGTCAACTACAGTGGGGGTGGTTCTACCTCGATGCCTGTCGTTGTACCTGTTTGTCTGTTGGCTGATACTCTATCTGTTGCAATTGGGATAGCTAGGTCACCCCGTATGATTCCGGGTATTTTAGGTGAGGATGAACCGGATCGGGTTGAAAATGTGATGCGAGATGATAATTTGGACGAAGAGCTTGCTTATTGACGGAAGATAAATGTCGGTTAAGAATTGACCAAAGGATTTTTGGTGCGCGAAAATGAAACTCGCACAACTGAACCGGCAAGTGCACCGAGTCGTCCAAGTAATACCTCAGGTGAGTGAGGGTCGATCCCACGAGGATTGTTGGATTGAGCAAGTTGTGGTTATCTTGTAGATCTTAGTCAGACGAATAGAAAAGATAATGGTTGTTGTAGGCGCATAAAATAGAATAATAAAGAAAGCAATAATGAATTAACGTAGAAACAATAATAAGGAATCAGTTCAGGCCTCGGAGATGCTTATTCTTCCGGAGTAATACTTCTGACTGACTACTTTAATAATGAGTGATTCATTCAATGACAAGGCTATAAGTGATTAAGCCAAGGGTAGTGGCCATTAATCTCCTCTGATCCAAACCAAACACCAGAACTAGTCAGTCAATCTGGACGAGGGTGAAGCTCACGCAATTCAATTTCTGATGATCCTACTCAAAACGCCACAGACAAGGTTGGATCTTCTGGATTGGAGAATGAAGCTTTATGATTCTAGCCTTAGCGCCACAGAGACCTCAATTACCCATGAATAATGAGATTATATGTCAAGTATCTCAATTAGCCCAGATAACTTGTTGGAATCTGTGATGTATTCTCAAGCAGTAGCTCAATACTATCCGGTTAAGGCTTTGCAAGAGCTCATGTAGAATAAGGGGTCATACTCTCGTTTCACCCCAGATTCATAAAGATGAAGAACGATAATACATCATAGAATGGAATCAAACATATATTAAAGTAGAAAAGTAATGATATTAATCCATAGGAATGAGCAGAGCTCCTATCCTTAACCTAGGAGGTTTAGCCGCTCATATTTTATAGAAAATAAAGTGTGATAAGTTTTGAGAGGCTGAAAATCCTAAAGATGGGTGATCTTCGCCTATATATACTAATCTAATAATTAAAAATTACAAAAAATGAGATAAACTAAGCAAAAGGTGCGAAAATCCACTCCTGGGCCCACTTGGTGAGTGTTTGGGCTGAGTTTGGTGTTCAACTTGGATGAGTGGGTGTTGAACACCCACTAGGGGTGTTTGTACTGCCTTGTGCTCACTTGGTGGTGTTGAACGCCAGTTTTGGGCGTTCAACACTGGCCTTGCTCCTTCTTGAGCAGTGAATGCCAGAATGGGGGTAAGTTGGGCGTTCAACGTACATTTTGGGCAGTCCATTCCAAAGAAAAGTATAAACCATTTTATATTTCTAGAAAGCCCTAGAAGTTAGCTTTCCAACACCATTGAGAGTGCATCAATTGGATCTCTGTAGCTCCAAAAATGCTCATTTGAATGCATAGAGGTCAGGATTTGACAGCATCTGCTATCCTTTCTTTGCTTCTGAATCAGACTTTGCTAAAACTTGCCAAATTCACCCAAAAATCACCTAAAATCATAAGGAAATTACAAAAACTCAAAAATAGCATCCAAAATATGACTTTTTCACTAAAACCTACTAAAACATAATAAAACTTAACAAAATATACCTAAAAATACTAAGAAAATAGTACCAAAAAGAGTATAAAATATCCACTCATTAATTTTCCAATTCAATGTCGCAAAGTATAGTCCCAACTGACAAATTATCCTCAATCAAAGTTTAAAAGAATGTCACAACAATCAAATCAATAACCGGGAGTAGAATTCCAGGTCGTTTTCCCTAGGACTTGCACTAAGATGCACATCATTGATTAGGAATTTTGGGGTTTTGGACTGCTTGCGGAAGAAGTAAAATGACAAGTATATAAAAGCAACAAACAACTAACAATTAAATTGAGATAACTAGAAATATCAATCAAGCTTTGTCTAACTAACAAGCATGCATCAAGATAACTACAATTAAAAGCATATATGAATAAAAGATATGAAATTAGAATAAGAGAACTAGGGAATCAAAACTAGTAAGAGTGAATGACAATCAATCAATATAAAGGTATTGGCTAGGGGAGAGAATTGGAATCCCTATCCTCATTGTCATCTTCAATTATGATGAAAATTTTCTATTGTTTTCACTTAGTTATCCTCTAACAAATGAAGGAAAGTCAAGTGAATACAATTAACTTGAGTCCACAAGTCCTAGTCAACTCCTAATGAGAGACTAGCTTTAGTGAAGTTCAAGCTAACTAGCAAGCTTCAACTACCAATCCACAGTAGGACTTGACAATTCAAGAGTTTTCAATACTCAACCCTGAGGCCAAGAGTAGAAATCTACTCCATAATCATAAGATGCATTTTCACAAACATCTTGTGTGCACTAAAAGAAGACATTATAAAATTGAGAAATAAATCCAAATCAAGGCTACCCACTAACAACAATTGATAATAACAAACCAAATAACACCAATGAACATGAAAAGATCTCAATGCATTAATAGAAATTAATTCCAACAAGATCCAAATTCAAAACTCAAAATGACTAAAGTTACAAGAGTGCTAAGTAGAATTAAAGAGTAGAAACTACAATTAAAGCAACAAGAACTGAAATTGAAAAGGATCTAATCCAAGAATTCAAGTGAAAATAAACAAAGAACACTAAAACCTAGAGAGAAGTGAGAATTTCTCTCTCTAAAATTCAAAACTATGTAAAAACTAAACTAATCGCATGTATGTCCCATCCTCCTTCACTCCCCAGCCTCTAATCTTCAGACTGGGCTTGAAACTGGACCAGAAGGAGCTTTGAAATCGCCCCAACGTATTCCCTTTATTGAGGCACATGCCGCTTGTCACGCCTACGCGTCAACCACGTGTACGCGTCAGCCGACTATTGCACTTGATCATGCGTACGTGTCGATACCAACTTCTCAATTCTTCTATTTCTTGTGTTCCTTCCACTTTTGAATACTTCCTTTCCATCCTCTAAGTCATTCCTGCCCTATAAACCCTAAAATCACTTAACAAAGGCATCATGGCATCGAATGATAATAAGAGAAGATTAAAAATTAGCATTTTTTAGGCTTAAGAAGCATGTTTTGAACCATAACACACAATTAGGAAGAAATCTTAAAAACATGCACTTTATATGAATAAGTGTGACTAGAATTGACAAAATCCACTCAATTCAATCCAAAATAAACCATAAAATTGTGGTTTATCAACCTCCCCACACTTACACATTAGCATGTCCTCGTGCTAAGCTCAAGACAACCACAAAGGGGTGAAGGGGAATGGTAGGACTTATGAAATGCAACCTATCTACATGAATTCAACTATGTGCAAAATGCTTCTACCTACTTGGTTAAAAATGAATCAATCTCCAAGAACATATATGAACATGTAGGGCTAAGATAGTATGATAATTCAGGAATTCCACCAATTCAAATATCAACATGAAGTATAAATAAACTTGCAAGAAGAATCGTGAAAGCAAGGAACAAGGGATTGAGCATCGAACCCTCATCGGAAGTGTTTACACTCTAATCTCTCTAGTGTTTAAGGGTCGATTCTCTCAATTCTCTACTAATGTTTCTTTCTAAGGCTTGCTCTTCTTCTACCAATCAACATATATTCAATGCATGGATAGATATATCAAGAGGTCTTTTCAAGGGTTGTAATGGGGTTAGGGTCCAGGTAGGATTGTATTTGGTCAAGTAGACTAAAATTTGGATCCTTGATTAACCTAAACTTCCCACCTAACCTAAAACAATCAATGTAATCAAAACGCAGAGCCTAACTACCCACTAACTATCTTTTCTACATATTCATGCATCCCAATTTTAAACATAATTCATATACATTGCTATCACTATTTACCTTGGAGCATTTTGTCCCATTTTTATTGCTTTCTTTTTCTCTTTCTCTTTTTCTTATTTTTTTCTTTTTTCTTTTTTTTATATATATGTATATGGTAGAGAATATATATATATATAACTCTACTTACTCCCGCGTCATTCTCTCTGAGTTGAAAAGAACTCTTGCATGAAAAGATTTGTGACAGTCGATGATCTCATTGATGAATCCACACCAAAAGATCTTATTGGTGACTCTACACCAAAGACCCGCACTCACGAATCAAATAAAATTTTACAAGATACGTGGCAGCAAACGATCTCATTGAGGAATCCATACCAAAAGATTCCATTAGCGACTCCATGCCAAAAACCTGCACCACAAATTAAATAAAATTCTACTAAAGCAAGGTGAAGGTTGATGAACGATTTTTGCTCGATGGCCTAGATTTTCTTCTTATAGAAAAGAATTACTTCGTTGCAAGCATAGCTCCAAACCAACAAACAATTCTCACATCAAAAATTTTGGTTGTCACAAGTACAAATCCCAATGAAAATTAACCGAAGTATTTAAACTCCGGATCGTCTCACAAGGAATTGCAATGAGGTGCTCAATTATTGGCTATGAAAATGCAAGGAGGGATTTGGTTTTATATTTTGGAAAAGAAGTAAATGGCAGGCAAAGTAAAAGAACAATATAAAAGAAAGTGGAACTCTTGGCTAGACTTAGGTAACTGAGATCACTATCCTTATCAACAATTCAAATATTGGTAATTAGGAGGAACCGAGCACATTAGGTCTACTCACTAGAGCCTTAAGTACGTAATATCTACTCCTAGGCTTGGAGTACGTCAAATGGCTTGATCAACATCAATCCATAAGTCCCAACCTAGCTACTAATCAACTTAGTAGTAGGGTAGAGTCAATGGTTATCAAATTGATCCCCAAGGGTTCTAGAATTACCAATTCAATAGAGCCCAGGGACTCCAGATCACTCAATTCCCTTAGCCTAGGCCAAGAGTAAAGGAAACTACTCAAAAATTATAGGAAGAATTTTATCAAACACCTAGTGTGCAAGAAAAACAAACATCATAAAATGCAAGAATTAAAGGAAACCCATAACTATCATAAGCGAGAAATCAATAATAGCAAGCAAGATCAACATAAAAGAAACATAGAAACATGAATTTGCATTAAAAGGAAAGTAGATCTAACATTGTTCATCAACATAAAAGAGAGCAAAATAGAAAATTAACATTACAACTAAGACAATCAAGATGTAGAAATAAGAAATTGTAAAAGAAACAAGATGAAATCAAGTAATTAATTCAAGATCCAAGACAATTTAACCTAATCCTAACCTAATTTTAGAGAGAAGAGGGAGCTTCTCTCTCTAGAAAACTAACTAAAGGCTCATGTTGACTAACTAATTGCTTCCCCTTTGCTTGGGCTTCAATACTGCATGAAATACACTCAGAAACAAGTTGGATTTGGGCCTGGGCAGCTCAGAAATCACCCTAGCGTTTTGCCTTTAAGTGGGTCACGTGAGAGTATCGGCGCGTACGCGCTATGTGCGCGTGCACGTCGATTGGCTGTTTCTTTATCCGCGCGTATGCAGCATGTACACGTGCGCATCTCTATGCGAAGTCACTTCTGCGCGTGCACGCATTGTACGCGTGCGCGCCCATCGATGTATTCCCAATTCTTGTTTCCTCATGCATTCTCCACTTTGTATGCTTTTCTCCTCATTTCTTCCATCCAATACTTGCATTATGAACCTGAAATCACTCAACAAACACATCAAGGCATCGAATGGAATTAAAGTGAATTCACCAATTTAAGGGCCTCAAAAGCATGTTTTTACACTTAAGCACAAATCAAGGGAGAATTACAAAATCATGCTATTTCATTGAATAAATGTGAAAAAAGGTGATAAAAATCCCTAAAATGAGCACAAGATAAACCACGAAATCGGGGTTTATCAAAGGTCGCGAGGACTGACCTTGCTCTGATACCAAACTGATGCTGGGACGTCGCTTGGATCACCAAACTTGGCGAGGTTAACAATCCTACTATGGTGACATAGTTTAGATTCACCAATCTTGGCGAGGTTAGCAAACCTGTAACACCCTAATTACCCTAAGTCTTACCTCATGCCGTAAAGCAAAGGTTAATCAAAGATTACGACAATTCTAAGGCTTATACATAAATATATATAGATGAAATTAACAATTCTAGAAGCCCGATGAAGAAACAAGCTCAAAAACAGAGTTATAAAAGCGTAAAATGTTTGTACGAAGCTACAAACTTAAGGCACAAGATAAAGATACAAGATAATAAGATATAAGTATATAAGAGAGTATAATAGTCATAAGGAACTAGCCTCAGTCCGCGGAGTTTAGGCCGACTAGTTAAATACAAACATACTGAGTTTTGAAAGTTAAAACAGCATATACAATATTTCTCTCAAAGTAAGCCTCTAAGGCAAATATAAATACAAAAGTGAGAGAATCTAAGCAAAAGAAATCAAAAGTTTCCAAAGGATAATCAAGATCCTCCGCTCTGTCACCATCACATAGCTCACCAAGGCGGGTTACGGCCTGTATCTGAAAAATAATAACAAAGTATAGAATGAGAACCGGAGGTTATCAGTATGGTAATAGTGCCCAGTAATGTAAGATATAAGACTCTGGGACGTCAGAGGCAATCCTAGAACTTCATATCCATCATGAGATTCAAGCTTAAAACATAAGTAAATTTATGACAATTACTTATAACCATAATGAAACGGGGTATTCTATCTTAAGGGGATTTCTAAACTAACAGATACACCGCTATCCCACAACCTTCGCCAGCCTAATCGCCATGCGATCCCATTGCCACTACCTTCCGAACCTCCTCAATTGCAGTAGAAAACACAAGTAATAGCAATGCAAGTAAAACACAAGTATGTATAACATATATATCAAGAAATTCAAGAAGCAAATAATCATGTTATACAATTAGGCAAGCAATTCAAGTCAGCAAAGCAGGCAAACAGATAGAAGATGCACATGATGAATGCCTGTTGATAAACCACTATTTTATGGTTTATCTTGTATTTAATTGAGTGGTTTTTTATTAAGTCTTCACCCACTTATTCATACTAATTGCATGATTTTACAATCCCTTCCTAGTTTTATTCTATGGTTGAAAACTTGCTTCCTAGAGATCTTTAATTTGTATATTTTAATTCTCCTTTATACCATTCAATCCCATGATCTGTGTGTTAAGTGTTTCAGGCTTTATAGGGCAGGAATGACTTAGAAATTGGAGAGAAAGCTTGCAAAAATGGAAGGAACACAAGAAACTAAGGAGATGACCAGCGAGTACCGACGCGCACGCATGGCTCACGCGATCGCGCGGAATGAAGAAATTTACAGCGACGCGTGCGTGGTGCACGAAATTGAGATCATCAATGGCGCCATCAACATGGTACGCTCAATTGTAATCTCAACTTTTTATCACAACTTCGCACAACTAACCAGCAAGTGCACTGGGTTGTCCAAGTAATAAACCTTACGCGAGTAAGGGTCGATCCCACGGAGATTGTTGGTATGAAGCAAGCTATGGTCATCTTGTAAATTTCAGTCAGGCGGATATCAAAAGGGTTATGGAGTTTTCGAAATTAAATAATAAGTAAACATAAGATAAGGATAGAAATACTTATGTAAATCATTGGTGAGAATTTCAGATAAGCGCATAGAGATGCTTTCGTTCCTCTGAACCTCTGCTTCCTGCTGTCTTCATCCAATCAATCCTACTCCTTTCCATGGCTGGCTTTATGTAAGGGCATCACCGTTGTCAATGGCTACATCCCATCCTCTTGTGAAAATGGTCCAAATGCTCTGTCACAGCACGGCTAATCATCTGAGGTTCTCGATCATACTGGAATAGGATTCACCCTCCTTTTGCGTCTGTCACTACGCCCAGCACTCGCGAGTTTGAAGTTCGTCACAGTCATTCAATCCCAGAGTCCTACTCGGAATACCACAGACAAGGTTTAGACTTTTCGGACTCTCATGAATGCCGCCATCAATCTAGCTTATACCACGAAGATTCTGATTAAGAGATCCAAGAAATACTCATTCAATCTAAGGTAGAACGGAAGTGGTTGTCAGGCACGCGTTCATAGGGAATGATGATGATTGTCACGTTCATCACATTCAGGTTGAAGTACGAATGAATATCTTAGAAGCGGAATAAGTTGAATTGAATAGAAAAACAATAGTACTTTGCATTAATCCTTGAGGAACAGCAGAGCTCCACACCTTAATTTATGGAGTGTAGAAACTCTACCGTATGAAAATACATAAGTGAAAGGTCCAGGCATGGCCGAATGGCCAGCCCCCAAAATGAGATCACAGGATCAAAAATACAATCCAGGATGTCAAATACAATAGTAAAAAGTCCTATTTATACTAAACTAGTTACTAGGGTTTACAGAAGTAAGTAATTGATGCATAAATCCACTTCCGGGGCCCACTTGGTGTGTGCTTGGGCTGAGCTTGAGTGTTACACGTGTACAGGTCAATCTTGGAGTTGAACGCCAGTTTGTAACGTATTTCTGGCGTTCAACTCTGGCTTGTGACTTGTTTTTGGCGTTTAACTCCAGACAGCAGCGTAGAACTGGCGTTCAATGCCCTTTTACATCATCTAAACTCGTTCAAAGTATGGACTATTATATATTGCTGGAAAGACCTGGATGTCTACTTTCCAACGCAATTAGAAGCATGCCATTTTGAGTTCTGTAGCTCCAGAAAATCCACTTTGAGTGCAGGGAGGTCAGAATCCAACAGCATCAGCAGTCCTTCTTCAACCTCTGAATCTGATTTTTGCTCAAGTCCCTCAATTTCAGCCAGAAAATACCTGAAATAACAGAAAAACACACAAACTCATAGTAAAGTCCAGAAATGTGAATTTAACATAAAAACTAATGAAAACATCCCTAAAAGTAACTAGATTCTACTAAAAACATACTAAAAACAATGCCAAAAAGCGTATAAATTATCCGCTCATCAGTGCGCGTGCCTGACGCGTATGCGTGGATTGGAGTCTACACAAAAGACGCGCACGCATGGACGATGCATACGCATGACAAGGAAATTCGCCAAATGACGCGCACGCGTGACCGACGCGTACACGTGACAAGCACGATCTGCAGAATTAACAGAAAACGCTGGGGGCAATTTTTGGGCTATTTTTGACCTAGTTTTTGGCCCAAAAAACATAGATTAGAGGCTATAAAGTGGGGGAATCGATCCATTCATTCATACAACATTCATATTCACAATTTTAGGTTTTAGATGTAGTTTTCTAGAGAGAGGGGCTCTCTCCTCTCTCTTAGGTTTTAGGATTTAGGATTTCTCTTAGTTTTGGGATTAGGATTTCTTCGTTTTCTCAATTCCAGGTTCAATGTTCCTTTAATTTAGTTTCTCTTCTACTTTTATTTATTCTAGTTCTTTCACTTGTTAATTACTTATGTTGCCAAATTGGCTTATGAACTCTTCATGTTAAATTTGAATTTATGTTTAAATGCAATTTGAAGTATTTCAGATTTATGATTGCTTTCTTCTATTTATGATATAAATAATTTAGATTTTCCCCCCTTTGCTTTGGTTGAGTAATTGGTGACACTTGAGTTATCAAACTCAGCTGTTGATTGAAAATTGGAATTCGCTGATTGATTTGGATCCCTCTAAAGCTAGTCTTTCCATAGGAGTTGACTAGGACTTGAGGAATCAAATTAATTAGTCCACTTGACTTTCTTTTATTTAGTAAGGGTTAACTAAGTGGGAGCAATAAACAATTCTCACCACACCTGATAAGGATAACTAGGATCGGATTTTCAGTTCTTATACCTTGCAATGGTTTTCATGATAATTAATTTACTTTCTTGTCAATTTATTTTCCTGATCCTTATTTCAAAAACCCAAAAATATACCTTTTTTCATAACCAATAATAAATCATACTCCTCTGCATTCCTTGAGAGACGACCCGAGGTTTAAATACTTCAGTTATCAATTTTATTAGGGGTTTGTTACTTGTGACAACCAAACTTTTGTACGAAAGGATTCTTTGCTGGTTTAGAAACTATACTTACAACGGAAATTTATTTGTGAAAATTCTTTACTAGCAGAAATCCGTTCGTCAAAAAATGGCACCGTTGCCGGGGAATTGCAAACGTGTGCCTTATTATTGATTATTGTAAATATTTGTTTTTGCTTGTTTATTTGTTTTTTTTTTTGTTTTTAATTTTTATTAGCTACTATGAATTCTCACCCCTCTGGTTTCAAGTTTGGTTCTAATGTTGTTGTAAGGAATGGAAACTATAATGAAAATAGGCATCAAGGTTGGAAGAATCAAATATGGGAGGAGCCACAAGGATTTGATCAACCCTCTTGGAAACAACCCCCTCCAATGCGCTATCACCAACAACCATTCTGTGATGCATACCAAGAAAATAGTTATGGTGGACCCTTTCGTGACAAACCACATCCACCAAATTACTATGGTCAAGAGCCATTCCAGGGAGCGTACCAAGATGATGAATATGGTGGACCTCCTTGTAGTTACCAACAAGCCCCACCATATGCCTATGAACCACCTCCTCAACATAGCTTTGAACCACCATACTCATAAGCCCCCTAATACCAAACACCATCACATGATCCTAACCCTTATCCACCGTATCAACCACCCTATGAGCCATATGAGCCATACATAGATCCACCCCAATTCCAACCCAATTACTCCCAAGAACCACCACCTCCATATACACCACATCCATATCCATCAATCCAAGAGCCTTATGGTCCTACTTATGATATCCAAGCAGAACAAGAGTCAAGAGATTGTCTCAAGGAAACAGTGGATCAATTTCAAGCAACCCTGTGTCAATTGGACCGGGTGGTAAACCGAATAGCAGCCGAAGCTTTCATGGCTAAATAATCTCAACTTGAGAACAAGGAATTGAAGTGTGCTATGCAACAAGTGGAAAAGATGGAGAGTGATGAACCACCACATTCTTATTATGATGAACCACCCTCTTATCATGAACCTTTCCTCCCAAGTAATGAGCCCTCATATCCACCTCAACCTTCAATGCATGACACTCTTGGTGTTCTTCTTCAAGGGCAAAGAGAGATGAAACGGGGAGTACTAGAATTCGCGACTGCCTTAACCGAGGTAGTAAATCAATTAGCTTCCCAACATCTGAGCACTCAAGGTACTCCCATGGCTACATGTGGAGAATCAAAAGAAGAGCGTAGCATGAAGGAGACACTAGAAACTCTGGTGGACAATGAAGAACATGGCTTTGTATTGGAACAAGTGGAGGAAGCCATAATAGTTGCAGAGGAAGAAGTGATTGAAGATTTAGGAGATGCTGAACCTCCATGGGAATCTAGAATTGTAGAGTAATCCTCCAATAAGATTGAAATTGATGTCAAGAAGGCCAGTGCACAACCTCCATGGCATATTCCTTATGAAGACTTGGATGGGATAGATCAAGAAGTAAGTTCCCTTGGTGATGAGGATCATGCATCAAGTCCTCCTAGTGATAAATCTACATCCACAAATGAACTCCTTGAATATGAAGACTCTTCTCTGGTCGAGTTTGAGAATGATGTGGAAGCGGAAATTCTTATAAAAGGGCGGACGAGAGTTGAGTACGCTTTGTCAAGAACGTTGGAGACTTCTCCACCTAGGTTGCCATCTACTCCTTCATTTGAGTGGATAAGGCTTGTCTCTATTCGCCTTACCATTCCACCTGAATATGGTATTCTTGAAACGGATGGCCAACTTAGGAGACTTTGTGGCATTAAGCGTAAGAGAAGGATGTTCAGTGGTTGGAATTGCAAATCAAGGCTCATCAAGGTTGATACTTCAAGAGATAGATGTAAGGGCTCAACTGGTGATAAATTAGTTAGATCTAAAAGAAGAGTTTGGTACTCCGTAGAGAATTCAGAGTGCTTGCCACCCAGATGGAACCATGATGATCAACTTGAAGACGGGTGTAGAATCAAGATTTGGGATCCTGGCATACAAGAATATCAACTTTGGGAGCTCAAAGCTTGTGAAGAACTCCATCAAGGCTTGGGAAATTTACATGGAATAGACAGAGCTTATTGGAAGTCCAAGCATTGGTGGCAGTTTGAAGATGAGTTCAAGCACAAGCCGCCATGACAAGGAGCTCCCCGAATGTCCAACTTAAGGACTTTAACTAAAAGTGCTAGGTGGGAGACAATCCACCATTGTATGATCATTCTTTTTCAGTTTTAGTTTTATTTTGTTTTGTTTTATTCTTAGTTTTATTTTATTCTATTTTTCTTAGTGTTCATTCATAATGCCTGCATCAGCATCTGCATTTTTTTGCATACTGAAAAAAAAATGCACGCGACGCACAAGCGTCACTGACACGTCTGCGTCATATGTGCATTCGAAACAAGGAAGAAAAGAAGCAGAGAGTCACGCGGGAGCGTGGATAGAGGCATGCCTTAGGCACAAACAAGCCCACGCGAACGCATCCTTGACGCGTCCGCGTCATTTGAAAAATCAGCCTCCCATGCGTGCGTGTCACTCATGCGCATGCGTGACCCTACAAAATCGACGTAAAGAGGTGTATAGCAGAGAGTTATGATGGAGTGGGGATGGAATGGTGCTGAAAGCACAAACTCCATCACGCGTACGCGTCACCTACGCATACGCATCTTTTTTCAAAATTAGGCCATTCACGTGTGCGCGTCACCCACGCGCACGCGTCACCCTAAATTTTGGCAATGTTCGTATGAAACTGAGAGTTGTGCGTGCGCGAGGCTGCACTTGCGCCAATAGCACAAATCAGGTCACGCGTGTGCTTCACCCACGCGTACGCGTCACCTGAAAATAGCGTCAACCACGTGAACGCGTGCTCCACGCGTCCGCGTCGCATGCGACGCACAGTTTAACTAGATTTGTGCCAGAATTCTTATCTTTTCTTCACCAATCCTAATTATCTTTCTATTATCATTCTTCCTTCTTTCTTCTTAATTCTTTCTTACTTTCTTATTCTTTCTTCTTCCTTTCTTACATCCTTCTTCTTCATCTCTTTAACTTCTCATCCTTCTTTTCTTTTATTCTATTTTACTTAATTTATCTGCATACTTTCATTCATTGCATTTTAATTTTGTGCATATTTTTATTTTTTTCTAAATTTATTATTTTTTTATTGGTGTTAAATTTTCTTTTTCAACTGTTGTATCTTTTCTGGTATTATTTTGGTGCTTAGTGACTTATTTTACACTGTTGGATGATATTATTTATCTGTCACTGCCAATCTTTTATGTTACCTGTATCCCTTTTGCATGGACATAAATTTATATTTTCTTACATTACCCACACTCTCTCCCCCATTATTGCACTTTTTGCACTATTGATATGCCATTTGCTTCTATTGTTTTCTCACTTGCATGTTGTAGCTACCATGTAATTGAGACTCTCATTATTTGGCATAAACCCACCCATATTTTATTTGTTTTCTATCTTTGCTCCTGGGTTACTTTTCCTCATGTTCCTCTTCTTTCAGAGTGGCCACCGAGAAGGGAAAGGAGAAGTTTCTAAATGGGGCGAACAACAAGTCCATCTGCATAATCCACTAAAGAAAGAGCATCAGTTGGAGCAACCCGCCCACTTGCGCATCTCAGCATGCACCGAGGACGGTGCAATCTTTAAGAGTGGGGAGGTCGATACCGACTTTCGTGGGTTAGTTATTTCCTTCTCAAACACCAATGTTTTATTTTCTTTGTTTGTTCATTGTTGTATTTGCATGTTTGATTACATATTTGTTTGATTTTATGCATATTTTACCACCACTTGGTTAAAGTAATATTTTCTTTTTCAATAAACTTTTTATAATATTTCACTAATTTGATTAAAATTTTTATAAACTTGTTTGAAGGAATATTATACTAGAACATGGTTTAGAACTCGAACACACAAAACCTGTGAGATTTTTGAGCCTACTTGATTGGTTGCATTTTATCAACCAATATTTTATTTTTGGTGTGTGTTTTTCTCTCTAAAATTGTGATCTTTGTCTTGCTTAATTCTATATCTCAATGGTTTGATGTATGCATGCACTTATATGATTGAGGCCTTTGTTTTACTGAGCTTACATACCCATATGGCCTTACCCTTTCATTATCCTTTGCAAACCAATGTTGAGCCTATTATACCCCTTTGTTCTTTACTTTAGCTCATCACTAACTCTAAGAAAAAAAAACAATAATGTCCTTAATTTGAATCCTTGGTTAGCTTAGACTAGTGAGAGTGCTTATGATTTAAGTGTGGAAAAATTGGGTTTGGAAACAGTTGGTTTGAGAATTGAGTATGTTAGAATTTTCTGAAAATGTGAAAGAAATGTTTAGGACATGTTCATGCATTCAATAATTTAATCATATGCATTAAGAAAAACAAAAGAAAAAAAAAATATATATATATAAAATAAAAAAATAAAAAAAAAGAAAAATAAAGGAGAAAAAGAAAAGAAAAAGAGCAAATAAATAAAAAGGGGACAAAATGCTCCAAAGTAAGTGGTGAAAGCAATGTATATGTACTGTACTTGAAATTAGAATGCATGAATATGTGGAAAATATGGTTAATGGATAGTTAGATGTTGTATTATGATTACATGGATTGTCTAAGTTAGGTGGAAGGTTTAAGTTAATTAAGGATTCAGATTTTTGTCCACTTGGCCAAATACAATCCTACCTTGACCCTAACCCCATTACAACCCTTAAAAGACCTCTTGATATGTGTATTTGTGCATCAAATTAGTGTTGATTGGTAGAAGAAAAGCAAGCCTTAGAAAGCAAGGTTAGTAGAGAATTGAGATAGTCAAACCTTAAACACTTGAGTGATTAGAGTGTATACACTTCCGGTGAGGGTTCAATGCTCGATTCTTTGTTCCCGGCTTTCATGAGCTATTTTTCTGCAAGTTTACTTGTACTTTATTTTATGATTTGAATTAGTGAAATCCAGTTCATATTTGTTCTTGAAAGATTTATTTACTTTTCACCAAGTAGGTAAAAATATTTTGCATGTAGTTGCATTCATATAGATAGGTTGCATTTCATACGTTCTACCATTCCTTTTCACTCCTTTATAGCTTCTCTTGAGCTTAGCATGAGGACATGCTAATGTTTAAGTGTGGGGAGGTTGATAAACCACTATTTTATGGTTTATCTTGTGTTTAATTGAGTGGTTTTTTTATCAAGTCTTCACCCACTTATTCATATTAATTGCATGATTTTACAATCCCTTCCTAGTTTTATTCTATGGTTGAAAACTTGCTTCCTAGAGATCTTTAATTTGTATATTTTCATTCTCCTTTATACCATTCGATGCCGTGATCCGTGTGTTAAGTGTTTCAGGCTTTATAGGGCCGGAATGGCTTAGAAATTGGAGAGGAAGCTTACAAAAATGGAAGGAACACAAGAAACTAAGGAGATGACCAGCGAGTACCGACGTGTACGCATGGCTCACGCGAGCGCGCGGAATGGAGAAATTTACAGCGACGCGTGCGCGTGCCTGACGTGTACGCGTGGATTGGAGTCTGCACAAAAGACGCGCACGCGTGGACGACGCGTACGCGTGACAAGGAAATTCGCCAAATGACGCGCACGCGTGACCGATGTGTACGCGTGACAAGCGCGATCTGCAGAATTAACAGAAAATGCTGGGGGCGATTTTTGGGCTGTTTTTGACCTAGTTTTTGGCCCAGAAAACACAGATTAGAGGCTATAAAGTGGGGGAATCGATCTATTCATTCATACAACATTCATATTCACAATTTTAGGTTTTAGATGTAGTTTTCTAGAGAGAGGGGCTCTCTCCTCTCTCTTAAGTTTTAGGATTTAGGATTTCTCTTAGTTTTAGGATTAGGATTTCTTCGTTTTCTCAATTCCAGGTTCAATGTTCCTTTAATTTAGTTTCTCTTCTACTTTTATTTATTCTAGTGCTTTCACTTGTTAATTACTTATGTTGCCAAATTGGCTTATGAACTCTTCATGTTAAATTTGAATTTATGTTTAAATGCAATTTGAGGTATTTTAGATTTATGATTGCTTTCTTCTATTTATGATATAAATAATTTAGATTTTTCCCCCTTTGCTTTGGTTGAGTAATTGGTGACACTTGAGTTATCAAACTCAGCTGTTGATTGAAAATTGGAATTTGCTGATTAATTTGGATCCCTCTAAAGCTAGTCTTTCCATAGGAGTTGACTAGGACTTGAGGAATCAAATTAATTAGTCCACTTGACTTTCCTTTATTTAGTAAGGATTAACTAAGTGGGAGCAATAAACAATTCTCATCACACCTAATAAGGATAACTAGGATGGGATTTCTAGTTCTTATACCTTGCAATGGTTTTCATGATAATTAATTTACTTTCTTATCAATTTATTTTTCTGTTCCTTATTTCAAAAACCCAAAAATATACCTTTTTCCATAACCAATAATAAATCATACTCCTCTGCAATTCCTTGAGAGACGACCCGAGGTTTAAATACTTCGGTTATCAATTTTATTAGGGGTTTGTTACTTATGACAACCAAACTTTTGTACGAAAGGATTCTTTGCTGGTTTAGAAACTATACTTACAACGGGAATTTATTTGTAAAAATTTTTTACTAGCAGAATTCTGTTCGTCACCTATCCTATTTGGCTGTGATATCACATTGTCGGTTCAACTGTCAACCTGACACATCTCTATGGAGATGTTGCCTTTCGATCACGTATATAGTTACGGGAACCCCCCACGGCTATTGTGTCGGGTACACTCCTGTGATCCGAAAGGATGCGAGCGGGATACTCTACCACAAAACCTCACATCTCAACGTTAGTGGGATAAACCAACCATCCTTATACCGCCGCTGCAACCTCAACAATCAGCATTAACCAACTGTCCTTGCCATGCGCATAGCGTCTCATCAATCTCAATATAAAACAGTAATTCAGTGGTTTTCAGAAATCATTTTTAGTATTCAGTCCACTCCGAGTCCTAGGCTCATCTCAAGCATCATCAAGTCCACAACTCCACAATTTCATCAGACTAATCATCTTTATAGTACTCTACCACTTCACTCAGCTAATCCACCATCAGTACTCCAGAATCCTAAGGCTCTATCTTCTAAAATTTTTACCAAAAATTTTCTAGTTAAGCTACTTATGGTATTCTTTATGTTTCAAAGCCTAAAAACAAGTTAAGACACCCTAGATAAGCTTTACGGAAGTTCACAAGCTTGCCGGAAAGGTAAAACAGTTAAAAACAAGGTTTTCTTAAAAATATAGGGCAGTATGTGTATGCATAGAATTGTGCGTACACACTCCCAGAAGAGTTTTCTCAAAGTGTGCGTACGCATAGAGGTGTGTGTACGCACAGAATGCAAAATTTTTCTTGTTGAGTGCACACACAGAAATGTGCGAATGCCCCCAACAGAAGGTACTTCCCAGTGTGTGCGTGCGCACGATGTTGTGCATACACACAACTTGCAAATTTCGTAGGCTGTGTGTGCGCACCATAGTGTGTTAGCGCTCCCAACAGTAGGCATCTCCCTGTGTATGCGTGCGCACCAGTGTGTGCGTACGCATAAGTCAAAATATAGCCACTATTCAGAACACGCGCACAACAGTGTGCTTGCGCAAACAAACCAGAAATTACAAATTTTGCAGCATCACAGAATTTAGATTTCTGACACCAACTTCCAACGATCATATATTTTTCTACAAATTCCGATTTCTACGAAATATATGCCGTTTTAAAGATCTTTGAATGATCTTTAATTTGATATAAAAATCATTCAATTTCAAAAATCATAGCTTAATATATGATCCATCAAATTTCACCAAAAATCCATTTTTACTGAAAATCTCTAAACCTTAATTTTACCGAACTCTCAATCCAAAATCACTTATTCCACATTCAAAATTGTCCTAATGTACCTAAATCATATTCATACACCATTTATTCATTCCATAACTTAGCAACGCATAAAATCACCCATTCCATACACCAAATTCTACTTGTAAACTCAAATCTCAACAATTTACATCACAAAATATCATTCCACCATCCCCTATCAACATCAATAAACCTCATCATTTATTAACAATCCTCAAAATCATCATTATCCAAATCCCACATCATACATCAACATTATCATTCACCATAATCATCAAATTCATCATACATCATAGTTATAAACAATCAATTTCAATCCTATCCAATGGTCCACTAGCCTAAGTGTCCAGAAATATTACATATTATATAGAGAAAACTAAAACCATACCTTGGCCAATTCTCAATATGTGCAAAATACCAAGTTGACCCCAATCCAAGCTTCCACAAGTTCTCTAAACTCAATCAAGTCACCAATCAACTCCAACAAGCATCAACAATTAATATTCCAAGCTATACACATTAATGCACTACAATTCAATACCTAGGGTTCATCAAATTCATAAATTTACAAGGTAAAGAGTTTTCTTACCTTCTCTGATGGTGTTTGGGGCACAAACCACTAATAGCCCAACCTTAAATACTACCTAATCAATCAAAACACAAAAATTTACTCAAAACCAACACCCACATTTTTGAATTTCATAGGGCAGAGGAAAGGAGAGAAAATTTCGAATTCTTACCTACACAAGTTAGATAGAACTAACGTACTCGGCGAGAGCTTCGCGTAGCCACTGACGACAAGCGAATCGGAGTACTGTAGCTCGAGTTATGACTACCGAAAGTTATATGTGAATAGTTTTTTCTCTCTTCTCCTTCTCCTCTTAATGCAGCTGCTATGGCTGTATTTTATGATGTTATGGGATGTGTTAGGGTTCATTTGAGTGTATTTATATGTTGGACTTGGGCCCAACTTAAGGCCGGTCCAATCCGTTAGCAATCTTGGCCCGTTTGGCCCAACTTTGGGCCAAACCTTTAAAATTAATGTCCGGTTTTTAACTTTAATTAATTTTCTAAGTTTTTCTTCTTTTTCTACTACTCTCACACAGTATCAAACAGATTTAAGTCGGTATTTCTGGTTAATTTACCGGTACGCATTTTTACGTAGTTTTTCGCAGAAAAATTATATTTTCCAACTCAGAAAAATCAATTGAGTCCAAAAATCATATTTAAATTTTTTTAATTAACATTCTAAATTTTTAGATTTTATTTTGGGCAATTAATTTAATTAATTAAGCAGTTAACTAGTCGCGGTTCTTACAAATCCCATTATGGTGAAAATAGCCATAAACCCACCTTAGTTGGCTAAGCCAAGGATACACCTCCTACTCTCAAAGAGTATAGAGAAAATAAGCACACAACTTATTTCATATTCAAATAAACTTCAACTCTATTTCATAAATAAAAGGTATATGAATTATTTATACTAGTGGGAGAAGAAAAAGCCTTTATAACTTAGACGATGTGGGACTAATACATAACACAAAGTTCACAATTTTAAATAATATGGGACTTGTATTCCCTTATTACAATTAACTAATATAATTAACTTACTAACTCTACTTGCTCCGGCGTCAGAGAAGCTGATGATAATGGTGACATCGCTGACAGCTCGTTAGAGTAGAAGAGAGAGTGAGAACAGGAGCTGAGTTAGGGTTCGGTGAAGGAGGTGCAAGACTGGTGGTAGCTCCCTGGTGGTGGTCTGGACCGAGAGAAAGAACGACTAGGATGGTGAGGGTGGCTTGGGTTTGTCGCAGATGGTAGAAATGACGGTGGTTCGCGGCAGTTCTGGTGGCTGAAAGTGCGGACGGCAATGATGGCAGGGCTGTGATGGTGGTTCGAAGGTCCCTGGTTCTTGAAGAGGAAAGAAGAAGGGGAAGAAGAAGAGAAAGAGAAGTGAATTAGGATTCGGTGGTTTAAAATAGATGGCTAAAGAGTTAGAAAGAGAGAGAGAGAGAGAGAGAGAGAGAGAGAGAGAGAGAGAGAGCTCGCCACGGATTTGGTTCGCAAAGGGGACCGCAGTGGTGGAGGCTAGCGCGGTGGCTCATCGGTGGCACTGGTTCGGTGATAAGGAGAAGGTAGCCACGGTAAGTGAAGGTAGTCAACAATGAAGAGAGGAGAGGCGGGGCACTGTGGCTCTGGGGTTGCTGGCGGTGGCAAAACAGGGGCTGGTGCGAAGGTCCTCTGGTCAGCGAGGACGAGACAGGGAAGGAAAGAAGGAAGGCTGGCCATAGCGGAAGGAGGATGGCTGATGTTGGCGAAAATTGGCCGATTAAGAAATTAATAATAGAAATACGTTGCAAGTACAGTTCTTAACCACCAAAAATACTCGGAGTAGAAATCCCAGGTCGTCTCCCAACGAGTTGACAAAAGAGTGCAGCTTATTGGTTAGAGGTTTTCCCAGAAATTTTGAGTTTGAGAAACAGAAAAATAAATAATTGTAATAATTCAATTAAAATCCTAAACGGAAATTAACGAGAAAATTTATATAATTCAATTAAAAGCCTTGACCGGGAAAAGGTTAATTGGAATTTCTATCCTTGTTGGAATTTCCCAAGTGTAATAATAAAAGGTTGTTGCTCTACTTGGTCATCCCTTAATTAATAAGGAAAAGTCAAGTAACTAACTAACCAACTATGTCACAGGTTCTAATCCTTTCCTAAGGAAGGATTAGAGTAAGAGACTAGAGTTGTTAGTCATCAACTACCCATTAGGATTAACACTTGAGTATTCCAACTCAAGGTTCTCCTTTTAATCAACTCCCAATCAAGTTAGGAAACTACCACATTATCAGAATTAAAAAGGGAATAAAAGGAAGACATGATAAACAATAATTAAAATTCAATTAAAAGTAAAAATAGTTCCTTGCATTAATAAATCCCAAAATGCAACATACTTATCCAAACAGGGTTAATTGGCAATAAAAAGTAAGGGAATAAGAAAACAAACTAGAATAATGAAACTTCCACGGAGGTAATGATCCTTCTCAGTATCCAAAAGCAAAAACATGAAACTCTCAAACTATGAATGTGAAGAACCCTAGAGGAAGGAGTAGAATTCTCTCCAAGATTCCAAAACTAAACTAAAACTATGCGTAATGAGAATGTGTGTTGAGTCTCTGCTGTTCCCTGGCTCTAGTCTGTGTTTTTGGGCCAAAAACTGGGTTAAAACTCGGCCCGAAATTGCCCCCAGCATTTTCTGTAATTTCTGCAGATCGCGCATGTCACACATACGCGTCAGTCACGCGTACGCGTCGCTTGACAATTTTCCTTGCCACGCGTGCGCGTCAGGCACGCACTCGCGTCGTTGCGTGAACTCCAGTCCACGCGTACGCGTCAGGTACACGCACGCGTCGCTGTGAATTTCTCCAATTCGCGTGCACGCGTTAGCCATGCGTGCGCGTCGCTTCTCGCTAGTTATCTCCTTTATTTCTTGTGCTCCTTCCATTTTTGCAAGCTTCCTTTCCATCTTCTAAGCCATTCCTGCCCTGTAAAGCCTGAAATCACTGAACACACGGATCACGACATCGAATGGTACGAGCGGACATTAAAAGTACACAATTTAAAGGCTTAGGAAGCAGGTTTTCAATCATAGAGCATAATTAGGAAGGAATTGTAAAATCCTGCAAATAGTATGAATAAGTGAGTAAAGAGTTGATAAAAACCACTCAAATTAGCACAAGATAAACCACAAAATAGTGGTTTATCAAACTCCCCACACTTAAACATTAGCATGTCCTCATGCTAAGCTCAAGGAGACAAAGAGGATGAATAAGGGAAAGTAAGACTCATGAAATGCAACCTACATATGAGTGCAACTATATGCTAAAATGATTCTGTCTACTTGGTTAAAAGTAAACAAGTTCTCCAAGACAAACATAAATCAAATTCCACTAATTCAAATCATACAGTAAAGACCAGTAAACTTGTAAGAAGACAGCTCATGAAAACAGGGAACATAGAATCAAGCATTGAACCCTCACTGATAGTATATGTGCACTCTAATCACTCAAATGTATGGGGTAATCACTCCAGTCTTCTCTAGTCATGCTTTCTAAACTTTGTTCTTCACCTAACCAATCAACAAATATTTAATGTACCAATGCAAATATCATGAGGTCTTTTCAAGGTTGTAATGGGGCTAAGGTAAAGGTGAGGGTATATATATGGCTAAGTGAGCTATAAATTGAATCCTTGACTAACCTAAGCTCTCACCTATACACACTCTATATACTTTTAAATTCTTGCCTAGCTACCCAAAATTCCCACTTTTGCATTACATACTCATGCATCAACTTTTCTTTTAATTTTATCACATATGCATTGATCTTTTATTAAACTTAGCATTTGGGGTAATTTTGTCCCCTTATTCATTTATTTATTTATTGAATATTTTTTTAAAAGTAAACATAACTTATCAATGCACATGGATTTTTAATTTTTCTGATCTTACATGAGTAGGTACCCAAATTCCCAATATTTTATCATAACACATTCCCTATTAACTCATGTTCCCACAGTTTTTTCCACACTTAGTTGATATACAATCTCCATCTTAAGCTAACCAAAGATTCAATTGGGGTGTTTAATTATTTTTCTACTTAAGGCTAGTGATGTGGTAAAATATAGAACAAAATGGGATTAAAAGGCTCAAAGTGGCTAACAAAGGTGATTTTAAAGGGGTAGGCTATTTGGGATAAGTGAGCAAAAACAAGTAACGGCCTCAATCATATGCATGCATATAAACACATTAAACATTGGACATATAGGATGGAACAAAATGTAGATTACAATCATAGAGAAGAAAACACATAAGAATAAAATATTATAGTTAAGTAATGTAACCATGTAATTAAGCTCAAATCTCACAGGTTGTGTGTTCTTAGCTGAAAAACCATGTTCCAATTTACAATCTTCAAACAAGTTTTAACACAAAATTTTTTTAATTTAGATTAGTGAAATTTCAAAAATAGGGTCTTAAAAAGAAACTTATTGTTTTTTCAACCAAATAGAACATGCATGCAAACGCTTATTACTATGCAATTTATCCTATCCTAACAAAAGAAAAATAACCTATTGGTGTTAAGAAAGAGAAAATACCTCCGGAAGTCAGGTACTGACCGACCTCCCCATACTGAAAGCTTCGCACGGTCCTCTGTGCCATCAGTAAGGAGCAAGGGAGGGTTGGAAGCGTCACCTCCAGTGTCTGGTTCGCCTTGGCTGCCTGTACTACTGGATGAAGGTGAGTCTGGGGTGTCTTCTGGTCCTGGAGGTGGGTGTGTACCAAGTATGAGTTTTTTCAGGTAGTCGTATCGGCGCTTGTTGTGGCGCTCCATTTGCTCCATTCGCCGGTCTTGCCGGTCGAACCTCTCAAGAATCTAAAGGAACATCTGATGGGTAGATGGTGCTTGTGGTGTAGAAGATGGTAGAGTAGAGGAGGGAGGAGGATCCAAAGATGGATCATCAGGTCGGTTTGCAGAGGGAACTGGCGGCCTGATGTACTTCCCGTTTGGGACATACTGATCGGCTATGGGGATCATGACCTTCGTGTCACCCGACCGAGAGGACACACCTGCTGTAGAGACTAAATCTGAAACCAAAGCGGGGAAGGGCAGGTTACCCGCTATCTGTACGTGTCCCATGGCATTCCGGATGTGTCGGGGCAGGTTGAGGGGTTGCTCTGTCAGGATGCACCAGATAAGGACAGCCATGTCTGCTGTGAAGGTCGACTCGTGAGTGCTCGGAAAGATATAGTGGGACATGATTTGGGCTCACACGCGAGCCTCCAGGATGAGTGACTGGGCTGAGATACTCTTAGGGCGAGTCTTATGCTGTCCGTAAATCCACTTGCTGCCAGGTTGCGCTATGACACCAAGGACGCTATTCCAGTCGAACTGGTATGTCTGGCGCTCGAGAGAGGCCTCTTGATAGGTGTCCCATTGATGAAAAGTCATCTTAGCCTAGTTTCACTAGTCTTTTTCTTTTGTTTTCATTTAGTTTTATGCACTTTCTTAAGCCATAAGTAAGCCAATTGGGTTGAATTTCATGTTTCCTTTGATTCAATCAACCAGGGATAAATCGATGCATTTTCATGAGTTTTTGTGCCATAATTGCTCATGTGACAAGAAGAAGAACAACTCTCATGATTATGGCATAGTTTTGATACAATTGTTGATTGATGATAGGTGGAATAAAGCTTGGAAGAAGGTTGCAAGAATGGGCTTGAAAAGAGGGATCAACGTTTGAGCTAACGTTTGTCTCAAACGTTAACTCAAACGTGAGAAGCAGCTGAAGAACACCCATGAATGTCGCCAACGTTGGCTGAAGAAGAAACAGGGGAAGGAGCCAACGTTTGCCTCAAACGTGAGGTCAAACGTTGGCGCCAAAAAGAAGAGAAATAGCACTCCTGGGCACAGCAACGTTTGAGCCAACGTTTGCCTCAAACGTGAGGTCAAACGTTGGCTACATTTTGGCAAGAAAGAGCATGGAAGAGCACCCTTGATTGATGGGTTAGATGAGCTACGTTTGCGCCAACGTTTGCCTCAAACGTTGGGCCAAACGTTGGCCAAAAAGGGAGCCTGGGAAGACCCACGTTTGAGCTCACGTTTGACCTCAAACGTTGGCTCAAACGTGGATAACAGCAAATGGGCTATCTGCATAATGCCTCACACAAGGGACGTTTGAGTCAACGTTTGCCTCAAACGTTGACTCAAACGTGAATGGTTCATGGCCCAGTTCACAAATGGATTTCTTCTCAACACCAAGAACAATCAACGGAGGCTATTATCAACCCAATTCCATCAAGACTAAAGGCCCAATTCAAGGCTTAATGATCATTTGAAGAAAGTGTATAAATAGCTTAGGATTTGAAGTTTTAAGAGAGTTTTTCTTTTTAGAGTTTTCTTTAAGAATTTTCATAGTATTCACAGTAGAGAGCTTTTGGGTTTTGAGCTGTTTGGAAATTCTGAGTCTTGGGGAAGGAGAATTGAATTCTCTTCCTCTTAGTTTTCTTTTTTTTAATTTCATCTACACTTGTCTTGAGTCTTGAGTGTGGAAGAAATGAGGAAATTCTGTCTCAATCTCACCTTGAGATCTTTCTGTTTTTCTTACTGCAGCTTCTGGAAAATTGAACTTGGATTTACATTTCTACATTGCTCTCTTCTTTAATTTGGCATTTGCTCTCTAAATTTGGATCTAAGAAGGCATTGAGATCTAGACTTAGTTATCTAGTCTCTTGGGTCCTGAGATCTATTGGTTTCCATTTTAATTTCGTTGTTTAATTACTACACCAAGTTTATTTTCCTTTTAGTTTTGAGATCTGGTTCAACTAATTACATCAACTACTCTTCATTCTGTTAAGTTTTGCTTTTCCCTGTTTAATTCCTGCAGATCCAATTCCCATTCCCCTTTCATTTTTCAAGTCATTTATATTTCTTGCACTTTAAGTTTCTGCAATTTACATTACTTGCACTTTAAGATTCAGCTCTTTTTCTTTTTGTTCCCTTTAATTTCCTGCAAATCACCCACTCCCCTTTACATTCTATGCAATTTGATTCCTGTCAACACAATTTCACACAATCAACACTTGTTTGCTTGACTAATTCAACCACTAAAATAAAGTTGCTCAATCCTTCAATCCTTGTGGGATCGACCTCACTCCCGTGAGTTTTATTACTTGATGCGACCCAGTACACTTGCCGGCGAGTTTTGTGTCGGATCGTTTTCCGCACATCAAGTTTTTGGCGCCGTTGCTGGGGATTGAATAGATTGACAATGATTAAGTGAGGTGGTAGTTTAGATCAAGCACTTTTTCTTTAATTTTGACTAACCTACTAACTGTTTGAATTTTTGCTTAAGCTAACTAAAACTTCATTCTAGCAATAGATTGAAGTATCACTGGTTGTGTGTTTCTCTTGTTTTGTTTGTATGTCAGGTACAGGGAGAGCTACTCCTATCTTATCCGAAGCTGACCAGAGGACTCTCAGGAGATTAAGAAGAGCTGAAAGAGGGAAAGGTATTGTTGGAGAGGAAGAATCTGAGGAAGAATACCACGAGATGGAAGGAGATCCATCTAACCCCAATCCACCACAGAGGAGAGTGTTGGCCTCCTACACTTTTGCAAATCCCAGCACTGTGGAAGCAGCATCTTAACTCCCAATGTCAATGCAAACAATTTTGAGCTAAAACCACAACTTATTACACTTGTCCAGAATAATTGTTCCTATGGAGGCAGCCCATTGGAAGATCCCAACCAGCATTTATCTACCTTTTTAAGGATTTGTGACACTGTCAAATCCAATGGCGTGAATCCTGAAACTTACAAGCTTCTGTTGTTCGCGTTCTCATTAAGGGACAAGGCTGCACAATGGCTTGAAACTTTTCCCTAAGGAAGTATCACTAGTTGGGATGATTTGGTGACTAAATTTCTAGCCAAATTCTACCCACCCCAAAGGATCATCAGGCTGAAAACTGAAGTGCAGACTTTCACACAATTAGACGCCGAATCCTTGTATAAAGCATGAGAGAGGTACAAAGCCTTAATCAGAAAGTGTCCTCCGGAGATGTTCAATGAATGGGATGTGCTGCAGAATTTCTATGAAGGCCTAACATTAAAATCTCAAGAGGCATTAGATCACTCTGCTGGAGGTTCATTACAACTGATGAAAACTGCTGAGGAAGCCCAGAATTTTATGGACATGGTGGCCAACAACCAATATTTCTTTGCTCATCAAAGAACCCGCCAACCATCACAGAGAAAGGGGGTACTAGAACTGGAAGGAGTAGACTCCATTTTGGCTCAAAACAAGATGATGCAACAACAAATTCAACAACAGTTTGAACAAATGGCCAAAAGGATTGACAGCCTTCAAGTAGCAGCTGTGAACACAAGCCACCCATCAACTGTATGGGTGCAGAATGAAGAAAGCCAAGAAGAGCAACAACAGGAGCAAGTGCAGTACATGCATAACCAAAACTCTGGACAGAATGAAGTTTATGGTGATACCTACAATCCTTTCTGGAAGAATCACCCCAACCTTAGATGGGGAGATAATCATAACCATAACCAACAGCCATGGCAAAGAAACACAACCCAAAATAACCCAAGGAACAACCAGCAAAACAACCAAAATTCATTCAGAAAACCGCAAAGCACTTACCCCAACTCTAACCATTATCCAACCCATAACCAACCCATTAACCAAAACACCTATCATCCACCACCCACATCTCACAACCAACCACAAGCATCACCAGAATCTCAAAGAATCATTAACCTGGAAACCTTGATAGACAAAATGTGGAAACACCAAGAAATGATGGCCAAGAATCAAGAAGCTTCTATCAAGAACATGGAAAGACAAATAGGCCAGCTCTCTAAACACTTTGCAACAGAGAGACCATCAAGTTCACTACCAAGTGACACAATTCCAAATCCTAAGGAAGAGTGCAAGGCAATACAGTTAAGAAGTGGGAGAACATTGATGAGCAACAATGACACTACAAGGAAACAAGTGGAGAGCAGCAAAAAGCCAACAGATACGGAGGAAGCCAATGATCAAAATGTGGTGCCAAACAAGAACACAGAGAACCCCAAAAGAAAAGAAGACCAGCCAATCAATACATGAGAGAGAGGAAGAAGCACAGAAAAAGGAGAAGGCCTTCATTCCTCCGCTGCCATATCCACAGAGGTTCAACAAAGAACCCAAAGATCAACACTTCCGCAAATTCCTGGAGACTTTCAAGAAGCTGGAAATCAACATTCCCCTGGCTGAGGCATTGGAACAAATGCCCTTATATGCCAAGTTCTTGAAGGAACTCATTAACAAGAAAAGAAGCTGGCTGGAGAAGGAGATTGTACTTCTCACTGAAGAATGCAGTGCACTCATCAGAAAAGGACTCCCTCCCAAGTTGGAAGATCCAGGAAGTTTCTTCCTACCTTGCACCATTGGAAGTCTATTTATCAACAAGGGGATGTGTGATTTAGGAGCAAGCATAAATCTGATTCCATCCTCTTTAGTAAAAAAGCTTGGCATAGAGAAGGTGAAACCAATACAGATGTCATTGGAACTGGTGGACCAGTCAGTAGTACATCCCAAAGGAGCGATCGAAAACCTTTTAGTTAAGGTTGACAAGTTCATTTATCCTGCGGATTTTGTAATCTTGGAAACAGAAGAAGAAGGAAACAATTCGATTATCTTGGGAAGGCCATTTTTAGCTACCGCCAGAGCCATCATAGATGTAGAGCAAGGAGAACTAACTCTCAGGATGCATGAGAAAAGCATTACTCTGAAAGTGTTTCCAGAACAACAAAAGTCTGAAGAAAGAAGCCAAGTAATCAATGACTATTTCCCAAGGCAAGCAATCAACAATTCAATAAAGCAGAAGAATGAACATATGCAAGGAAAAGAAGGTACTCAAAAAGAAAC
The DNA here is from genome assembly GCF_059453495.1 of Arachis ipaensis. NCBI lineage: Eukaryota > Viridiplantae > Streptophyta > Magnoliopsida > Fabales > Fabaceae > Arachis > Arachis ipaensis. The sequence goes on from NC_142436.1 coordinate 27,619,080, forward strand.
TTGGAAGATAAACAAGAAGAAAAGTGCCACAACTAAAGCTACTGTCAAGGAAGAAAGGTTAATAAGAAAAAGGAAGAAAAATAAGAAGAAGGCTAACAAAGGGTGGAGGAATAAAAGAACCCCAACTGAAGGATTCTCCGAAGGTGACAAGGTGCAATTAGTATATCAACAGCTGGGAGCAAAAGATCACTACACTGTTAACCAAGTACTCTCTCTTGAGCACGTTGAAATTGAGCACCAAGGCACACAAAGAAGGCTCACAGTGAGGGGGATAAGCTGCGACATTTTAACCATCAACCACCCTAAGAGGATCAATGTCAAGCTAGTGACAATAAACGAGCGCTCCATGGGAGGCAACCCATGATTTAATTTTCTTGTCTTTAATATTTCAATATGAATAATAATTGTTGCACCAATATGAATTCAACTCTTTGTGGACAAAATTGACAACTATTCATGACATTGGAGAGCATAAAATCGAATTCTAAGTTTGGTGTACCCACGGGGCACACTAAACAAATTGTGGGAACAAGTCATGAAAGTCAATGGTCTTTTAAGTTTTGAATATCATGGAGGTCTAACAATGGTTATAATTGTTAGAAGGAAATTTGATAAAGCATTCCTTAAAATATATATATATATATATATATATATATATTAATTAATTAAAGTAGGAACTTCAAAGAACAATGGTTTGAGGAAGTGATATTTTGGACCATATGACCAAACATTAAGTTTGGTGTCGTCCGTAGCCATGTATAAAGAAGTCACGGTTAATTAAGCAGAAGGAATGATAGTTTACATATATTTTTAGAAACTCTCTTGCCATTACTTAAACATAGTTATATTTGTTTTCTTGTGATGATGGTTAGGTGGTCAAAGGAATATTCAATGAAAGGGACAAGACAAGGAGGGGCATAGAATGAAGACAAAGATGCATCACATGCTTCAAGGGGTAATTCTGCACACTCTTGGAAAGAGAACGTTGAAAACCGTTAAGGAGGCAAGCTTTGTCCTTATTCAACTTGCATGCACACCGTTGATTTGTAAGATGTCCAATTGCATCCCAATCCTCCATTGTTCAAATAAGTTACTATAAAGCACCACCCTCAAACCATGCACATGAACGAAGAAGTCATACACTCCTTGCATTCCAACCATTCAAACTCCATTCCCTTCATCATTACTCATCATATAATCTCAAACTCACAAATCTCTTCTTCCAAAAGTATACCAAAACCCTGAACCTTCCACACACAACCTTAACCTCAAAAAGATCAAGTATGGCCTCTTCCTCAAGAACCAAACGAAGGAGAGGAAAGGAGCCCATGGTTGAAGAAAGCACCCTTGAATTTGATCAGTGGAAATTCAGAACATGGTATCATCAAACACAATGGGGATGGATGAGAGATAAAAAAAATATACCCGGAAGTTCCACTTCTATTGCCGGACGATGAGTGCCAAGAAATGAAAGCCAAGATTAGGAAGAGGAGGTGGGAAGAGCTCATTTCACCAATCACCAGGATCAATGCGAACATCATATGGGAATTCTATGCTAATACCCCAAGGATCGAGATGAATCAAGCTCCAACTTACAAGAGTTATGTGCGGGGGACTGAAGTGGATTTTAGCCCAAATACTATCATGAAAGTATTGAAGCTGAGGGCAGCCCATTTTGATAAGCCAGGATACCATCAAAGGCTAAATGAAGAGCAAGACTATGATGAGATTGCCAGTGAAATTAGTGTGGTCAACACAAAGTGGGTAGGAACTACTAAAAACAAGTACAAGTACTTGAGAAGAGGAGATTTCACCCCTGAAGCAAAAGGTTGGTATGAGCTACTGAAGAGACCAATCTTAGGCACAGTAAACAACTCGGAGGTCAATAAGAAGAGAGCTATCATGTTATATTGCATAATAATGGGAGGAGAAGTGAAGGTTCATGAGATCATTGCAAGTGACATTCAAAGGATAGTAGAGAAGAATTCAGCCGAAGGGTGGCTACACTACCCAAGCACCATTATGCGTTTATGCATGAAAGCCAAAGTGCCAATGGAGGAGGCAAACCCAATATGGTTGAACCCGGGCATGCCTATAACCATTGAAAGAATGATGATTGTTACTGAAGCACAGTAGAGCCGAAGACCACCAAGAAGAAAGCAAAGAAATGAACCAATGGAGGAAGAAGAGCCACAAGAGGAAGAGGAACAGCAACACATTCCACCACATAACACTCTGGATATGACTCAGATGCAGGAAGCAATTGGAAGATTATCACAACAGTACATGAGAATTCAAGAAAGGCAAGAGGAATACCATTCATAATACATGAAATACTAACAAGAGCAAGAGGAATGGCGGCTGAAAATGATAAACCAACAGAGTTTGAGTCAAAATTCTTCGTGATGCAAGAGGAGCATGCTTTTCAATCTCACGAATCATTTGGGAAGTTGGCACAAATGCAAGCTGAAAATATGAGGGCTCTCAAAGAATTCACAACCCTTCAAGATGCAAGATATGAAGTCCAAGCTGACTACAACATAAATAGTCAAATCAAATTGAACTATATTGGAGAGCATCTACACAACATGGATCCAGCATTTCCAACTTTCGATGAATTCTTCGAAGGGAAAAGTGAGATAGAAGTAAGCAAGGCTATGAGACTTGAAGATAGAGTAGAGGAGACGATGAATAGAGCTGGGTTCTGGCGGGGTCAACAGACAACAGACAACAGACATGGACACAGGGAACACCAGTGCTCAAGCAAATGAAAGAAGGAAGAAAAAGCATGATAAATGAAAGGTGGATTTGCTCCTTGATCATCACTCTAAAAAAAAAAGCATGCATCATTATCTGTTTAAGAAGTCTTTGCATCTTTAGTGGTTATTTTAATTAGTAATCTTTGCATTATGTTTATCTTTCTTGAAATAAGAATGCTAGTCTAAGTGTACTTGTGTGTTTACTTTCACTTAACTAATGCATGCTTTGTTCCCTAAGTCTTTTCAATTCAATAAAAGAAATGTTTAAAACATGAAGTAAGATGGTTCATTGCTAGCTGGAAGTCAAATAATAGTAAGTGGTGGCATGTATGTGTAATTGTGTGGCAACTCACTATTAGTGAATAAAAGGAATAGACTGTTCTCTTTTTAAGAAGAAAGTAGTTCACTGTCTATGAATCTCAACAAAATAAAAGTCCTTGGGTGAAAAGAAAAACAAAAAGAGAAAAGAAAAAGCCAAAAGTGGCAACAGAACAAAAGGAAGAAAAAAAAGAAACAAAGCTAGACACCAATAGCTTGAACCTTAGAATATATGCCTGTGGTGTCTTTGTACTAGGATCTGCTTGGATTATTAAGTTCTGTGGAGTGCATCAACACTTGGTAACTTGGGTTAACTAACCCGGGATTATCAACTGAAAGTCCACTATCAAGAGCAACCTGGCTACAAGACATTTAGTAACCCAAAGAGGTGCTGGGCATCAATGTTCTAAGAAGGCATGTGAGCCAAGTGTCTAAAGTGAATAATGTGTCAAGCATAAATAAAGAAAAGAGCTTGTTACACATGACACTGAACTAAAGTTTATAAAGAAAAAAAATTCAGTAAACAAGGACAAAGGAATAATGAGAGGTCATAGCAGTGTGTTGCTTGATGCTTAGAGGAAACTTTCTAGGCCTACTTGTCAATAAGAAGTGAGTAGTTACATATCTGCATAAAACCCCATGAGCTACCAATAATACTCTGCTAACATGAGCATTCTCTTTTGTTTTCATTCTTTCTTCTTAATAATTCTGTTCTTGCTTGGGGACAAGCAAGTTTTAAGTTTGGTGTTGTGATGACAAGTCATCTTAGCCTAGTTTCACTAGTCTTTTTCCTTTGTTTTCATTTAGTTTTATGCACTTTCTTAAGCCATAAGTAAGCCAATTGGGTTGAATTTCATGTTTCCTTTGATTCAATCAACCAGGGATAAATCGATGCATTTTCATGAGTTTTTGTGCCATAATTGCTCATGTGACAAGAAGAAGAACAACTCTTATGATTATGGCATAGCTTTGATACAATTGTTGATTGATGATAGGTGGAATAAAGCTTGGAAGAAGGTTGCAAGAATGGGCTTGAAAAGAGGGATCAACGTTTGAGCTAACGTTTGCCTCAAACGTTAACTCAAACGTGAGAAGCAGCTGAAGAACACCCCTGGATGTCGCCAACGTTTGCGCCAACGTTTGCCTCAAACGTTGAGGCAAACGTTGGCTGAAGAAGAAACAGGGGAAGGAGCCAACGTTTGTGCCAACGTTTGCCTCAAACGTGATGTCAAACGTTGGCGCCAAAAAGAAGAGAAATAGCACTCATGGGCACAGCAACGTTTGAGCCAACGTTTGCCTCAAACGTGAGGTCAAACGTTGGCTACATTTTGGCAAGAAAGAGCATGGAAGAGCACCCTTGATTGATGGGTTAGATGAGCTATGTTTGCGCCAACGTTTGCCTCAAACGTTGGGCCAAACGTTGGCCAAAAAGGGAGCCTAGGAAGACCCACGTTTGAGCTCACGTTTGACCTCAAACGTTGGCTCAAACGTGGATAACAACAAATGGGCTATCTGCATAATGCCTCACACAAGGGACGTTTGAGTCAACGTTTGCCTCAAACGTTGACTCAAACATGAATGGTTCATGGCCCAGTTCACAAATGGATTTCTTCTCAACACCAAGAACAATCAACGGAGGCTATTATCAACCCAATTCCATCAAGACTAAAGGCCCAATTCAAGGCTTAATGATCATTTGAAGAAAGTGTATAAATAGCTTAGGATTTGAAGTTTTAAGAGAGTTTTTCTTTTTAGAGTTTTCTTTAAGAATTTTCATAGTATTCACAGTAGAGAGCTTTTGGGTTTTGAGCTGTTTGGAGATTCTGAGTCTTGGGGAAGGAGAATTGAATTCTCTTCCTCTTAGTTTTCTTTTTTCTTTTTAATTTCATCTACACTTGTCTTGAGTCTTGGGTGTGGAAGAATTGAGGAAATTCTGTCTCAATCTCACCTTGAGATCTCTCTGTTTTTCTTACTGCAGCTTCTGGAAAATTGAACTTGGATTTACATTTCTACATTGCTCTCTTCTTTAATTTGGCATTTGCTCTCTAAATTTGGATCTAAGAAGGCATTGAGATCTAGACTTAGTTATCTAGTCTCTTGGGTCCTGAGATCTATTGGTTTCCATTTTAATTTCCTTGTTTAATTACTACACCAAGTTTATTTTCCTTTTAGTTTTGAGATCCGGTTCAACTAATTACATCAACTACTCTTCATTCTGTTAAGTTTTGCTTTTCCCTGTTTAATTCCTGCAGATCCAATTCCCATTCCCCTTTCATTTTTCAAGTCATTTATATTTCTTGCACTTTAAGTTTCTGCAATTTACATTACTTGCACTTTAAGATTCAGCTCTTTTTCTTTTTGTTCCCTTTAATTTCCTGCAAATCACCCACTCCCCTTTACATTCTATGCAATTTGATTCTTGTCAACATAATTTCACACAATCAACACTTGTTTGCTTGACTAATTCAACCACTAAACTAAAGTTGCTCAATCCTTCAATCCTTGTGGGATCGACCTCACTCCCGTGAGTTTTATTACTTAATGCGACCCGGTACACTTGCCGGTGAGTTTTGTGTCGGATCGTTTTCCGCACATCACCCATCCCTCTGGACTAGGTGGAAGGTCCAATGCTCTTTGTATGGCTCTCTCGGAGACAGGGACTTGCTAATGACGAATGATGAGCGGATAATTTATACGCTTTTTGGCATTATTTTTACATAGTTTTTAGTATGATTTGGTTAGTTTCTAGTATATTTTTATTAGTTTTTAATAAAAAATCATATTTTTGGACTTTACTATGAGTTTGTGTGTTTTTCTGTGATTTCAGGTATTTTCTGGCTGAAATTAAGGGGCTTGAGCAAAAATCAAATTCAGAGGTTGAAGACGGACTGCAGATGCTGTTGGATTCTGACCTCCCTGCACCCAAAGTAGATTTTCTGGAGCTACAAAAGTCCAAATGGCGCGCTCTTAATTGCGTTGGAAAGTCGACATCTAGGACTTTCCAGCAATATATAATAGTCCATACTTTGCCCGAGTTTAGATGACGCAAATTGGCATTCAATGCCAGTTCCATGCTGCATTCTGGAGTTAAACGCCAGAAACAGGTTGCAAAGTGGAGTTAAACGCCAGAAACAGGTTACAAACTGGCGTTCAACTCTAAGAGAAACCTCTAAATGTGTAAAGCTCAATGCTCAGCCCAAGCACACACCAAGTGGGCCCCAGAAGTGGATTTCTGCATCATTTACTCATTTCTGTAAACCCTAGTAACTAGTTTAGTATAAATAGGACTTTTTACTATTATATTTACATCTTTTGATCATGTTTTGATGATTGAACCCTCCTTGAGAGGTTGGCCATCCGGCCATGCCTGGACCTTGTTCTTATGTATTTTCAACGGTAGAGTTTCTACACACCATAGATTAAGGTGTGGAGCTCTGCTGTTCCTCATGAATTAATACAAAGTACTATTGTTTTTCTATTCAATTCAAGCTTATTCCGATTCTAAGATATTCATTCGTACCTCAATATGAATGTGATGATCATGACAGTCATCATAATTCCAACCTATGAACGCGTGTCTGACAACCACTTCCGTTCTACCTTAGATTGAATGAGTATCTTTGGGATTCCTTAATCAGAGTCTTCATGGTATAAGTTAGAATCCATGGACGGCCATTCTTGAGATCCGGAAAGTCTAAACCTTGTCTGTGGTATTCCGAGTAGGATCTGGGAAGGGATGGCTGCGACGAGCTTCAAACTCGCTAGTGCTGGGCGTAGTGACAGACGCAAAAGGATCAATGGATCCTATTCCAGTATGATCGAGAACCGACAGATGATTAGCCATGCAGTGACAGCGCATTGGACCATTTTCACTAAGGGGACAGGATATATCCATTGACAATGGTGATGCCTAACATACAGCTTGCCATAGAAAGGAGTATGAATGATTGGATGCAGACAATAGAAAAGCAGAGGTTCAGGAGGATTGAACGCATCTCTATATGCTTATCTGAAATTCTCACCAATGAATTACATAAGTATCACTATCTTTATTTTACGTTTTATTTATATTCTAATTATCAATTCACCATAATCAATTAAATCTGCCTGACTGAGATTTACAAGGTGACCATAGCTTGCTTCAAGCCGACAATCTCCATGGGATCAACCCTTACTCACGTAAGGTTTATTACTTGGACGACCCAATGCACTTGCTGGTTAGTTGTGCGAAGTTGTGACAAAGAACTAAGATTATGAACGTGCGTATTAAGTTTTCAGCACCGTTACCAAGGAATGAACAGTCACGATTTCCGCGCACCAAGTTTTTGGCGCCGTTGCCGGGGATTGTTCGAGTTTGGACAACTGACGGTTCATCTTGTTGCTCAGATTAGGTAATTTTATTTTAATTTTAAGTTTTTTTTATTCTTTTATTTTCGAAAAATTTCCAAAAAAAAAATTTATTTAATAAAATTATAAAACCAAAAATAATTTTGTGTTTCTTGTTTGAGTCTTGTGTCAATTTTTAAGTTTGGTGTCAATTGCATATTTTTATAATTTTCTTGCATTTTTCGAAAATTCATCATGCATTCTTCATGATCTTCAAGTTGTTCTTGATGAATCCTCTTGTTTGATCTTCATGTTTTCTTGTTTTGCATCTTTTCTTGTTTTCCATATGCAATTTTAATTTGTTAGTGTCTAATTATTGAAAATTTCTAAGTTTGGTGTCTTGCATGTTTTTCTTTTCTTAAAAATTTTCAAAAATAAGTTCTTGGTGTTCATCTTGACATTCAAAGTATTCTTGGTGTTCATCTTGACATTCATAGTGTTCATCTTGACATTCATAGTGTTCTTGCATGTATCATTTGTTTTGATCCAAAATTTTCATGCATTGAGTCTTTTTGGTATTTTTCTCTCTCATCATTAAAAATTCAAAAATAAAAAAATATCTTTCCCTTTTTCACTCATAAATTTTCAAAAATTTGAGTTGACTTTTTCAAAACTTTTTAAAATTTAGTTGTTTCTTATGAATCAAATCGAATTTTCAATTTAAAAATTCTATCTTTTTCAAATCTTTTTCAAAAATCAAATCTTTTTCATTTTTTTTTCATAATTTCGAAAATTTCAAATTGATTTTCAAAATCTTTTTCTTATTTTTATTTCATATTTTCGAAATTAATGCTAACAATTAATGTGATTGATTCAAAATTTTTAAGTTTGTTACTTGCCTAGTAAGAAAGGTTCAATCTTTAAACTCTAGACTCATATCTTTTTAGTTTCTTGTTAGTCAAGTAATCAACTTTAATTTCAAAATCAAATCTTTTTTTAAATTTTTTTTTCAAATCTTTTTTCAATTTAAGTTTCAATCACATCTTTTTCAAAATTTAAATTCAAAATCTTTTCTATTTTCTTATCTCTACAAAATTTGATTTTCAAATCTTTTTTAATTAACCACTTAACTTTTTGTTTGATTCTTATCTTTTTTAAAACTACCTAACTAACTCTCTCTCTCTAATTTTCGAAAATCCCTTCCCTCTTTTTCAAAATTCCTTTTTAATTAACTAATTGTTTTAAAAATTTAATTTAATTTAATTTCAATTTTAATTTTCGAATTTTAACTTTAATTTTTAAATATTTTTATTTTATTTTGTTTAATTTTCGAAAATTCTTTTCTCTCATCTCCTTCTAATTATTTTATTCATCTACTAACACCCCTCTTTAACCCAAGAATTCGAACTCATTCCTCTCCCTTGTGTTTGGATTCTTATCTTTTCCTTCCTCCATTATTCTCTTCTTATACTTACATAAGGAATCTCTATACTGTGACATAGAGGATTCCTCTTCTTTTCTGTTTTCTTCTTTTTCATATGAGCAGGAATAAGGATAAGAACATTCTTGTTGAAGCTAACCCTAAACCTGAAAGAACTCTGAAGAGGAAGCTAAGGGAAGTTAAAGCACAACTCTCTGGAGAAAATCTGACAGAAATTTTCGAAAAAGAAGGAGACATGGCCGAAAATAATAACAATGCAAGGAAGATGCTTGGTGACTTTACTGCACCTAATTCCAATTTACATGGAAGAAGCATCTCAATCCCTGCCATTGGAGCAAACAATTTTGAGCTGAAACCTCAATTAGTTTCTCTGATGCAACAGAATTGCAAGTTTTATGGACTTCCATCCGAAGATCCCTTTCAGTTCTTAACTGAATTCTTGCAAATCTGTGATACTGTTAAGACCAATGGGGTTGACCCCGAGGTCTACAGGCTTATGCTTTTCCCATTTGCTGTAAGAGACAGAGCTAGAATATGGTTGGACTCTCAACCTAAAGACAGCCTGAAATCTTGGGATAAGCTGGTCACGGTTTTCTTAGCCAAGTTCTTTCCTCCTCAAAAGCTTAGCAAGCTTAGAGTGGATGTTCAAACCTTTCAGATAGAAGGAAGGTGAATCCCTCTATGAAGCTTGGGAGAGATACAAGGAACTGACCAAAAAGTGTCCTTCTGACATGCTTTCAGAATGGACCATCCTGGATATATTCTATGATGGTCTGTCTGAATTATCAAAGATGTCATTGGACCATTCTACAGGTGGATCCATTCATCTAAAGAAAACGCCTGCAGAAGCTCAAGAACTCATTGACATGGTTGCAAATAACCAGTTCATGTACACTTCTGAAAGGAATCCTGTGAGTAATGGGACGCCTCAGAGGAAGGGAGTTCTTGAAATTGATACTCTGAATGCCATATTGGCTCAAAATAAAATATTGACTTAGCAAGTCAATATGATCTCTCAGAGTCTGAATGGATTGAAGGAATCATCCAACAGTACTAAAGAGGCCTCTTCTGAAGAAGAAGCTTATGATCCTGAAAACCCTGCAATAGCAGAGGTGAATTACATTGGTGAACCCTATGGAAACACCTATAATCCCTCATGGAGAAATCATCCAAATTTCTCATGGAAAGATCAACAAAAGCCTCAACAAGGCTTTAATAATGGTGGAAGAAACAGGTTTAGCAATAGCAAGCCTTTTCCAGCATCCACTCAGCAACAGATAGAGAATTCTGAGCAGAATCTATCTAGCTTAGCAAATATAGTCTATGATCTATCTAAGGCCACTGTGAGTTTCATGAATGAAACAAGGTCCTCCATTAGAAATTTGGAGGCACAAGTAGGCCAGCTGAGTAAAAGAGTCACTGAAACTCCTCCTAGTACTCTTCCAAGCAATACAGAAGAGAATCCAAAGAGAGAGTGCAAGGCCATTGATTTGACCATCATGGCCGAACCTACAAGGGAAGAGGAGGACGTGAATCCTAGTGAGGAAGACCTCCTGGGACGTCCAGTGACCAATAAGGAGTTCCCCTTTGAGGAACCAAAGGAATCTGAGGGTCATCTAGAGACCATAGAGATTCCATTGAACCTCCTTCTGCCCTTCATGAGCTCTGATGAGTATTCTTCCTCTGAAGAGGATGAAGAAATTACTGAAGAGCACGTTGCTAAGTACCTTGGTGCAATCATGAAGCTGAATGTCAAAATTATTTGGTAATGAGACTTGGGAAGATGAATCTCCCTTGCTCACTAATGAACTAAATGCATTAGACAGGCAGAAATTACCTCAAAAGAAACAAGATCCTGGCAAATTCTTAATACCCTGTACCATAGGCACCATGACCTTTGAGAAGGCTCTGTGTGACCTGGGGTCAGGAATAAACTTAATGCCACTCTCTGTAATGGAGAAACTTGGGATCTTTGAGGTGCAAACTGCTAGAATCTCATTAGAGATGGCAGACAACTCAAGAAAACAGGCTTATGGACAAGTAGAGGACGTATTAGTAAAGGTTGGAGGCTTATACATCCCTGCTGATTTCATAATCCTAGACACTGGGAAGGATGAGGATGAATCCATCATCCTTGGAAGACCCTTCCTAGCCATAGCAAGAGCTGTGATTGATGTGGACAGAGGAGAGTTGGCCCTTCAACTGAATGAGAACAACCTTGTGTTTAAAACTCAAGGATCTCCTTCTGTAACCATGGAGAGGAAGCATGAAAAGCTTCTCTCACTGTAGAGTCAACCAAAGCCCCCACAGTTAAACTCTAAGTTTGGTGTTGGGAGGCCACAACCAAACTCTAAGTTTGGTGTTGAACCCCCACATTCAAACTCTAAGTTTGGTGTTGGGAGGTCCCAACAATGCTCTGAACATCTGTGAGGCTCCATGAGAGCTCACTGTCAAGCTATTGACATTAAAGAAGCGCTTGTTGGGAGGCAACCCAATGTTATTTAATTATATCTATTTTATTTTCCTTGTGTTATTTCGTGTTTTATTAGGTTGATGATCATGTGGAGTCACAAAAACTACTGAAAAATCAAAAAACAGAATGAAAAATAGCATTGAAAACAGCACACCCTGGAGGAGAGCAGTCTGACATTTAAATGCCAAAAACAAGCATCTGTCTAACGTTTAACGCTAGAAACAGGCACCAAGCTGGCGTTTAACGCCAGAAACAAGCATCTGCCTGGCGTTAAACACCAGAAACAGGCTATATTTGGGCGTTTAACGCCAGAAACAAGCAACAGTCTGGTGTTAAACGCCAGGATTGCACAGCAAGGGCGTTTTACACGCCTAATTGGAGCAGGGATGTTAAGTCATTGACCCCACAGGATCCCTACCACTTCTTCTCTCCTCTTCACTCCTTTTCATAATTCTCTTCCCCAAGTACCCTTCACCAATCACCTCAATCACTCTTTCCCATCACCTCTTCACCACTCACATCCATCCTCTCTTCCCCATAAACCCCACCTACCTTCAAAATTCAAACTATTTTCCCTCCCAAACCCAACCCTAATGGCCGAACCCTAACTCCCATCCCACCCCTATATAAACCCCTCTTTCCTTCTTCATTTTCACACAACACAACCCTTTCTTCTTCCCTTGGCCGAATACACACCCCTCTCCATCTCCTCCGTTCTTCTTCTTCTTCTACTATTTTCTTTCTTTTTTTGCTCGGGGACAAGCAAACATTTTAAGTTTGGTGTGGTAAAAGCATAGCTTTTTATTTTTCCATAACCATATATGGCACCTAAGGCCAGAGAAACCTCTAGAAAGAGGAAAAGGAAGGCAATTGCTTCCACCTCTGAGTCATGGGAGATGGAGAGATTCATCTCAAAGGTCCATCAAGACCACTTCTATGAAGTTGTGGCTAAGAAGAAACTGATCCCTGAGGTTCCTTTCAAGCTCAAAAAGAATGAGTATCCGGAGATCCGACATGAGATCCGAAGAAGAGGTTGGGAAGTTCTCACCAACCCCATTCAACAAGTCGGGATCTTAATGGTCCAAGAGTTCTATGCAAACGCATGGATCACTAGGAACCATGATCAAAGTGTGAACCTGAATCCAAAGCATTGGCTCACCATGGTTCGGGGGAAATACTTAGATTTCAATCCGAAAAATGTAAGGCTGACATTCAACTTGCCAATGATGGAAGAGAACGCACGTCCCTACACAAGAAGGGTCAACTTTGATCAAAGGTTGGACCAAGTCCTCATAGACATATGTGAGGAAGGAGCTCAATAGAAAATTGACTCAAGAGGCAAGCCTGTTCAACTAAGAAGGCATGACCTCAAACCAGTGGCTAGGGGATGGCTAGAGTTCATTCAACGTTCAATCATTCCTATTAGTAACCGGTCTGAAGTTACTATAGACCGGGCCATCATAATCCATAGTATCATGATTGGAGAGGAGGTGGAAGTTCATGAGATTATACTTCAAGAGCGTTACAAGGTGGCTGACAAGTCCTCCACTTGGGCAAGGTTAGCCTTTCCTTACCTCATTTGCCACCTCTGTAATTCGGCTGGAATTGACATAGAGGAAGACATCCTCATTGAAGAGGACAAGCTCATCACTAAGAAAAGGATGGAACAAATAAGAGATCATGGACCTCAACAAGAGCATGAGGAAATTCCCCACCATGAAATCCCTGAGATGCCTCAAGGGATGCACTTTTCTCCACAAAACTATTAGGAGCAAATCAACACCTCCCTAGGAGAATTAAGTTCTAACATGGGACAACTAAGGGTGGAACACTAAGAGCACTCCATCATTCTCCATGAGATTAGAGAAGATCAAAGAGCTATGAGGGAGGAGCAACAAAGGCAAGGAAGAGACATAGAGGAGCTCAAAAGCACCATTGGTTCTTCAAGAAGAGGAAGACGCCACCCTCACTAAGGTGGACTCATTCCTTAATCTCCTTGTCTATTTATTTTACTGTTTTTCGATTTTTGAGCTTTATGTTTTATTTATGTTTGTGTCTTTACTATATGATTACTAGTGTCTAAGTGTCTATGCCTTAAAGTTATGAATGTCCTATGAATCCATCACCTTTCTTAAATGAAAAATGTTCTAAAAACAAAAGAACAAGAAGTACATGATTTCGAATTCATCCTTGAAATTAGTTTAATTATTTTGATGTGGTGACAATACTTTTTGTTTTCTGAATGAATGCTTGAACAGTGCATATGTCTTTTGATATTGTTGTTCATGAATGTTAAATATGTTGGCTCTTGAAAGAATGATGAAAAGGAAAAATTTTATTTGATAATCTGAAAAATCATAAAAATGATTCTTGAAGCAAGAAAAAGCAGTGAATACAAAAGCTTGCAGAAAAAAAAGAGAAAAAATAGCGAAAAAAAGAAAGAAAAAGAAAAAAGCAAGCAGAAAAAGCCAAAAGCTCTTTAAACAAAAAGGCAAGAGCAAAAAGCCAATAGCCCTTAAAACCAAAAGGCAAGGGTAATAAAAAGGATCCAAGGCTTTGAGCATCAGTGGATAGGAGGGCCTAAAGGAATAAAATCCTGGCCTAAGCGGCTAAACCAAGCTGTCCCTAACCATGTGATTGTGGCGTGAAGGTGTCAAGTGAAAACTTGAGACTGAGCAGTTAAAGTCAAGGTCCAAAGCAAAAAAAAAAAAGCGTGTGCTTAAGAATCTTGGACACCTCTAATTGGGGACTTTAGCAAAGCTGAGTCACAATATGAAAAGGTTCACCCAATTATGTGTCTGTGATATTTATGTATCCGGTGGTAATACTGGAAAACAAAGTGCTTAGGGCCACGGCCAAGACTCATAAAGTAGCTGTGTTCAAGAATCAACATACTGAACTAAGAGAATCAATAACACTATCTGAATTCTAAGTTCCTATAGATGCCAATCATTCTGAACTTCAAGGGATAAAGTGAGATGCCAAAACTATTCAAGAGGCAAAAAGCTATTAGTCCCACTCATCTGATTGGAGCTAAGTTTCATTGATATTTTGAAATTTATAGTATATTCTCTTCTTTTTATCCTATTTGATTTTCAGTTGCTTGGGGACAAGCAACAATTTAAGTTTGGTGTTGTGATGAGCAGATAATTTATACGCTTTTTGGCATTATTTTTACATAGTTTTTAGTATGATTTGGTTAGTTTTTAGTATATTTTTATTAGTTTTTAATAAAAAATAACATTTCTGGACTTTACTATGATTTTTTGTGTTTTTCTGTGATTTCGGGTATTTTCTGGCTAAAATTGAGGGACTTGAGCACAAATCGGATTCAGAGGTTGAAGAAGGACTGCAGATGCTGTTGGATTTTGACCTCCCTGCACTCAAAGTGAATTCTCTAGAGCTACAGAACTCCAAATGGCGCGCTCTCAATTGCGTTGAAAAGTAGACATCCAGGGCTTTCCAGCAATATATAATAGTCCATACTTTGCCCGAGTTTAGATGACAAAAATTGGCATTCAACGCCAGTTCCATGCTGCATTCTGGAGTTAAACGCCAGAAACAGATTGCAAAGTGGAGTTAAACGCCAAAAATAGGTTACAAACTGGCGTTCAACTCCAAGAGAAGTCTCTACACGTGTAAAGCTCAATGCTCAGCCCAAGCACACACCAAGTGGGCCCCAAAAGTGGATTTCTGCATCATTTACTCATTTCTGTAAACCCTAGTAAATAGTTTAGTATAAATAGGACTTTTTACTATTGTATTTACATCTTTTGATCATGTTTTGATGATTGAACCCTCCTTGGGAGGCTGGCCATCCGGCCATGCCTGGACCTTGTTCTTATGTATTTTTAACGGTAGAGTTTCTATACACCATAGATTAAGATGTGGAGCTCTGCTGTTCCTCATGAATTAATACAAAGTACTATTATTTTTCTATTCAATTCAAGCTTATTCCGATTCTAAGATATTCATTTGCACCTCAATATGAATGTGATGATCGTGACAGTCATCATCATTCCAACCTATGAACGCGTGCCTGACAACCACTTCTGTTCTACTTTAGATTGAATGAGTATCTCTGGGATTCCTTAATCAGAGTCTTCGTGTTATAAGTTAGAATCCATGGACGGCCATTCTTGAGATCCGGAAAGTCTAAACCTTGTCTGTGGTATTCCGAGTAGGATCTGGGAAGGGATGGCTGCGACGAGCTTTAAACTCGCGAGTGCTGGGCGTAGTGACAGACGCAAAAGGATCAATGGATCCTATTCCAGTATGATCGAGAACCGACAGATGATTAGCCATGCAGTGACAGCGTATTGGACCATTTTCACTAAGGGGACAAGATGTAGCCATTGACAATGGTGATGCCTAACATACAGCTTGCCATAGAAAGGAGTATGAATGATTGGATGCAGACAATAGGAAAGCAGAGGTTTAGGAGGAATGAACGTATCTCTATACGCTTATCTGAAATTCTCACCAATGAATTACATAAGTATCACTATCTTTATTTTACGTTTTATTTATATTCTAATTATCAATGCACCATAATCAATTAAATCCGCCTGACTGAGATTTACAAGGTGACCATAGCTTGCTTCAAGCCGACAATCTCCGTGGGATCGACCCTTACTCACGTAAGGTTTATTACTTGGACGACCCAGTGCACTTGCTGGTTCGTTGTGCGAAGTTGTGACAAAGAACTAAGATTATGAACGTGCGTATTAAGTTTTCAGCGCCGTTACCAAGGAATGAACTGTCACGATTTCCGTACACCAATGAACATAGACAGTTTGCAGAGTGGGCGAGTGGAAGTTTGAGTAGAACTCAACGACCCATGATAAGTTGGCCTCTCGCGGCTGTCTTTTTAAAACTTCCACTGTCTCCTTTCTATGCGGGGCTCAATAAAATCAACAATGTGTGTTGGGACAATGAGCAGACGCTCATTGTTGTAGTTCCTTTCAGCTAGGATGGGGAACATCTGTTCGCAATAACGGTTAGTAAACCGTGTGGAGTCTCGGGTGGGAAAGGCTTTCTCTGATTCATCAACCTTAACGATTCTCTTTACCCGCTTTGTTGGTGGTTTACACTGGTGGATGGAAATGCTTTCGCCAGTGTTCTCTTGGTTCCTCTCCTTGCTGGGGTCTTGTCAGTGACCTTCTCCTTTCCTTTCTTGGTACCCATGTCTAAAGAAGAAAGAAAAGAAAGAATATTAAATACAGATACTAAGACCGAAATGGAGAAAATTCCAAGTAATTATGAATGCCAAAGGAAAGATGTTAGCCCAACAACATGGTAGCTATAACATGTATGTAAGACAACAATAAAGACCAAAAAGGCAATTCATAAATTTAGATGCAAGATGGTAAAGGCATGCAAGTAGTAGGCATGAGAAACATGAATCAAGCATCAAGTGATAAGTGCGCCAAATAAAAGAGCATGTGTAATGATGACAATTATGAAAAAATGATCTTAAATACATGTGGAATCCACGTGTTGTGAAAAAGAGGCATATAAGTAAAAGAGTAAAAGAAAATAGGAATTCAAGTGCCATAAAAGCTTTATCACAAACACGTGGTGTGCAATGGATAATAAGAATGAAAATAATGTAATCCAAATATATAAGAGAGCCCAAAATAAGATATCAATTGTCAAATCACTCCTCATAATATTCACAAGCTTCATTAAAGTAAGGTAAGACCCAAATAAAATTCCAACACCAACATGAAAAATGCATGGAAGAAGAAAGTAAAAGGAATCATGAATGTAAAAGAAAAAGAAGAAGGAAACATTAAGTAAGATAATAATGAAAGAAAAGTAAAAGGGGAAGGAGAGAAGAACCTTGAAAAAGAAGAAGAAGAAGAAGGGAGGAAGAAAGTAAGAAAGAATAGGAAAGAAGAAAGAAAGAAGAAAGAAAAGATAATTAAGATTGAGAAGAATTAGGATTGGAGGGGTGGAAGATGTGAAATTAGGCGCTGAGGTGTTTAAGGTGTGCGTCGCATGTGACGTGTGTGCGTGCTTCACGCGTACGCGTGGGTCGCGCTATTTTCAATCGACGCCTACGCGTTAAGGACGCGTACGCGTGACTTGAGTTGCGCAATTGGCGCGGAGGCAGCCTCGCGCATGCACAACTCTCTGTCAAAATACGCACCATTGCCATAATTTGAGGTGACGCGTGCACGTTAGGGACGCGCACGCGTGGATGGGCTGGATGGCAAAACGACGCGTACGCATCAGGGACGCGTACGCGTGACAGGATTTGTGCGCCTAGTATAGTTCCAACCCCACATCATCACAACTCTTTGCCAATAACCTCATTTACGCTGATTTCAACATCCACGCGTGCGCGTGCTTGACGCATACGCGTGGTGTGCCAAAATGTCAATCGATGCGCCCACGTCAGGGACGCATACGCGTGACTCAGTTTGTGCACAATGCACCCTTCCTGCGCCACTCCCACGCAACTCACTGTTCAATCCATATGTTGCACGCACACACATATGACGCGTACGCGTTAGTGACGCTCTTGCGTCGTGTGCGTTTTTTTTATGCATGATGCAGTATGCAGCTAATTCATGCAGAGATGAGAATTGGATACTGAGAAAAACAAAACAAAATAAAATAAAATAAAGTTAAGAAGGAAACTGGAAGATTGTACCATGGTGGGTTGTCTCCCACCTAGCACTTTTCTTTAACGTCCTTAAGTTGGACGGTCCATTAGCTCATTCTTCTGCTGTGGGTGGATCTTCCAAGAGAAAGATCTCGAGCTCCTTGGTATTTTTCATCTTCTCACCATGATACAGCTTTAAGCGATGTCCATTCATCTTATCAATCATGTGGTGGGAGCATGCATCCAGAAGATTCTTGAAGCACTCCCAGTACTCATAAAGGGTTTCTGATTCACCTTAGATGATGTAGGAAATCTCCTTCCTTAGTCTGTCAGTAACTTTAGCCGGAAAGTATTTTTTCAAGAATTCTCTCCTGAGCGTGTCCCAGTTTGTAACAGTTGTAACACCCTACCATACAGAGTCTTATGCTTAAGTCATAATTCAGAGATGGCAAGGTATTACGACCTCTAAAACAAAAATTTAGAACGTATAGTAGTATGAATAATTGATTATAACTAGGAGCCTTTGTAGAAAGAGGGGTAAACAAAAACTGTAACTCGAACGCGCAACACTCCGATCGATAACGTAACGAACAGGGATAAGCTAACGCGAGATCATATATATACAAAGAGTGTCAAAAACGGGAATATCAAGACTCAAAGTCCGGTTGCGAAGATAACCGGTCCGAGCATAGTAATATATACATATGATAAAATATGGAAACCCCAAAGGAAACCCAAAGGGACACAAATACAGAACCCTATTCTCCAAAAATCTCCTCTAGAAGGAGTCATCACAGTTTGTATTATTTAATGGAGATAAAAGTATCTATGCAAAACATATAAACCAAAACGGATCCCCGAGAACAAATATCTTCGCTAATCCGGAAGTCTCCAGCATGCCTTAACAAGAAGCCTCGCGTCCTGCATCTGAAAACCACAAAATTCGCATGGGTGAGAACCAGAGGTCCCCAGCACGGTAACAGCTTCCACATATATAATACATAATAATAGAGGAAAGCCGAAGGCAATCCTAGAACTTCCTCCAGATAATATCAAAGCTTATAAACAAACTAAACCGTAAGTGGCAACTGACTAAAGATCCTTCAGTCTAACTAATACTTCCCTTTCTCCTTCAGACCTCCCAACCACCAGCAGGAGTATAATATAGCAAACACAGTTATATCAGACAAGAGATTTACAAATAGGAACGAATAAGGCATTTAGACAATTAGCAAGTAATATGCAGTCAAATAGGCAATCTCAAACAATTCATGTAGTATGCTTATGATGCATGCCTGTCCCTAGTGGCTGATGATATCATCTGTCGGTTATAGAGCCAACCCGACAAGTCTTGGTAGCTAACCATTGGACTGTCCCTCTGTCGCACATCCCCAACTCGAGTTATACTCATCATAAACTTGATCATAATCATGATCCATATCCATCACCCTCACTGGTGAATATTTACGGGGGCGAGCTCATCCGGGCCTTTCACAGTGCCCGGCCACACTTACGACATAGGGTCAAAAGAGCTTCGAGTCTCAACCTGGAGCACGTGGTGGCTAGCCACTGCTTCCTCCCAGGGAAACCCTCATTTCCGATGGTGGAAGTGCAAACATTCACAATTCATTCAACAGCATATATGCATTTATACTTAGCCATAATCATGGCTCCGCGGTAACACGGCAATAATCTAGCCATCCGGCTCACGGTTAAATCCATAACCAGCCAATTCATTAACAATTACGGCCCTTCGGCCCATGGCACAACAAGCACTTCCACCGCCATCCTCCGCATCTCACATAATCATCTTTGATCCTCAATGAACATTCATTTTTCCCCTTGCTTCACTCGCAAGTTACCACATTCCCTAGCCCTTTTTCTCATGCTAGGCATATCATAATGATTCAAGACATAAGTGGTGAGATTGGAGGCTTAGAAGTATGAAATTTGGCTTTTAA
The DNA here is from genome assembly GCF_059453495.1 of Arachis ipaensis. Classification (NCBI taxonomy): domain Eukaryota; kingdom Viridiplantae; phylum Streptophyta; class Magnoliopsida; order Fabales; family Fabaceae; genus Arachis; species Arachis ipaensis. The sequence continues at coordinate 27,638,971 of NC_142436.1, forward strand.
AACTCAAAAATCAACTTTGGGATGAAAACAGGGCCACGCGTACGCGCACTCCACGCGCACGCGTGGATGGCCACAAAACTCATCGACGCGCAAGCGTCATACGCGCGAACACGCGGATTGAAAATTAGCCAAACGACGCGCAAGCGTCAGCCACGCGTACGCGTGGGTGCTCTTGCGCCCCAGGCACAAAACTGGCACAACTCTGGCACAACTCTCTGGAAAAAGGCTGGGCATCTGGTGCAGCGCATCGACACGCTCGCGCACACCATGCGCACGTGTGGATGGTGCTTTCTCAAAGAACGGCGCGTACGCGCCAAGTGCGCCTACGCGCGGGGGGTCATTCTGCTAAAAATTTTCTAAGTTAAAAGCTGCAGAATTCACAGATTCAACCCCCAATCTTCCGACGGACATAACTTTTTCATTTTAAATCGTTTTTCACCCGTTCTTCGAACGGCATGGACATCCCAGATCCAATTTCATTTCTAAATAGATTTGGCACAAATCAGAGATCTGTAGTCCAAGTTATGTCCCGTCAAAGTATGCCCAAAAACTGTGTTTTCATACAAAACCATAAAGTGCCATTTTCAAAACAAGCCACTTTCCACTCTTTTCAAAATCAATCAAAACATGCCAATTTCATCCCTTTTCTTTGAAATCAATCAAAATGTACCAAAACCAACATCAAGCCATCCTCAACTCACACATTGACATTTTACCAAATTTTCCAAAATCACCATCCAACCCTTTTAACACTTCTCAATCAAATGGCTAAAGGACAAACACAATATCATGTCATACATCCTCCCTCACCCCAATTTCCAATAATACCATTTCCAATCAACCATCATTATACATAATCAACATCATACTCACCATCAACATGGTATCACCCATCAATTCAACCTCAATCATCCATCAAGCATACATCACAACATGCATTTCTCATATATCACACAATCAAGACATCAATATTCATAATCACATATATGATCACATCATATATCTCAACCATTCAACAATATCAACAATTCAATGCCTATCTTAGGGCCTCTAGCCTAAGTATTTCCTACCACATTACATATTAGATACGGGAAACCGAAACCATACCTTAGCCGATTTCCCACGCTCAACCGGAGCACTTCCAAACCACTTGTCCACAAGCTCTCAAGGTATCAACACCTCCAAGAACAGATTTTATCACACAAAACCCTTTTCCAAGCTTTCCAAAATCACCAATCAAGCTCCAATATTCACATATACACAACCTAAGCCACAATCATCATACCCATACACAACATCTCAATACCCAAACATCATAGAATAACAAATTACACTAGGGTTGAGAATCTTACCACACCCAAGGTCCAGGGAGACAAGATTAACCTTCTCCTTCAAGAGAGTTGAGTCCTATAACATCAAAGAACCCAAAATCTCAACATTTTACCCATGAAACTCGAAAACAAGGGCTGGAATTTCGAAGAGCAAAACGTGGCTTATCTCAAGATTGATTGTATGGGTTTTGTAGAGCTCTTTGCGATGAACGCGTGGCCACAACCGGTGCGGCAATCGGAGCTCTAGATCAAAAGTTATGGTGGTTTGAAGATCAACCAAGGGAGAGAACTTGAGAGAGTGTTCTTCCTTCCATGGCCTCCATTTCAGCGTGTGTGTGTAACAAATGAGGAGAGAGAGTGCTGAAAACTAGGGTTTTGGTTTAGTTTAGTTGGACCAAGGGCCTACTTTGGGTCCGGTTGGACCGGTTTGGCCCGTTCGGTCCAATCTTGGTCCGTTTTCTATAAAATTGGTACCGAAATTCTCGTCCCAATCTCCTCTATCATATTAAGCCATAAAAATAACATTTTTGGCTTTCTAGAATAAATTCTTGTTTATGGGTTAATTAGCCATTAATTAACCAGGTCTTACATCCTACCCACCTAATTGGAAATTTTGCCCACAAAATTCGAATTCAATTACCTGAGAATAAGTGCGGATAATCCGTTCGCATCTCCGACTCAAGTTTCCAAGTGTGATCCTCAACACCGCCTCGACTCCAAGCCACTTTGACCAATGAAACCTCTTTTCCACGCAACCGTTTGATACTAGTATCTTCGATTCTGACTGGAGCCACTGGAAGCGTCAAATCTTCTCTTAACTGAACCGATTCAGGTTCTAATAGATGGCTAGCATCAGGAGTGTACTTCCGAAGCTGCGACACGTGAAATACGTCGTGCAGGTTCGAAAGATAAGGTGGTAGAGCCATTCGATATGCCACCGGTCCAATCCTCTCCAGGATCTGAAATGGACCAATGTATCGAGGATTCAACTTCTTTACTTTAATCGCCCTACCTACTCCTGTGGTTGGAGTAACCTTCAGGAAAACATGATCTCATTCTTCAAATTCCAAGGGCTTCCGCCTCTGATCGGCGTAACTCTTTTGGCGACTCTGTGCCGTAAGCATCCTATCTCGGATTTTCTTAACTTATTCAGTGGTCTCAGCTATCACCCAGATAGCATCAAAACCAGTCCTAGTCCTTGGCAATCCTGACACAAAGTCCATTGCAATACTTTCCCATTTCCATTGTGGAACCTCTAAAGGTTGCAACATCCCAGAAGGTCTTTGATGTTCAATCTTTACCTTTTGGCAAGTTAAGCACTTTGAAACATATTCCGCCACATCATTCTTCATACTCGGCCACCAAAACATCGCCTTTAAATCATGGTACATCTTAGTGCTTCCCGGGTGAATGGAGAATCCGCTTTTGTGTGCCTCCTTTAAGATATCTTGCCTCAAAGTGCCAACATCCGGCACAATGATCCTACCCTTGAATTTCCATAACCCATCTTTTTCTTCTGACACTCTCCACTGTTTTCCTTGCTCAATAGCCGGTAACACCTTCCATAACGCTTCATCATTTTCATGAGCCTTTAGGAGTTCGGACTTAAAGTCACTCAAGATTTCTAATCGGCTCAAACACAAGGTTCCAAATACTTCTCGAACACCAATTTTTAGACTCTCGAATCCCTTGAGCAACTTCTCTTTTTGAAGCATCATCCAAGCCGCATATAACGACTTCTGACTTAACGCATCTGCCACTACATTTGCCTTTCCCGGATGGTAATTCAACTCAAAGTCGTAGTCCTTCAATAATTCCATCCACCTCCTTTGCCTCATATTAAGCTCTTTCTGATCAAAGAGATATTTCAAGCTCTTGTGATCGGAGAAGACTTGGAACTTAACCCCATAGAGATAATGCCTCCACACCTTCAAGGCAAACACGACCGCAGCGAGTTCCAAATCGTGCGTAGGGTAACTAACTTCATGAGGTCTCAACTGTCGTGAGGCATACGCCACCACACTACGATGCTGCATCAGCACGCATCCTAAACCCTTTAGTGAGGCATCACAGTACACCTCAAAAGGCTCGTTCGGCTCAGGTAACACTAACACAGGTGCAGTGGTCAATTTTTTCTTCAATGTCTGAAAGCTCTCCTCACACTCAGGAGTCCAAACAAACGGAGTGTCTTTGCGGGTTAACTTTGTCAACGACAAGGCTAATTGCGAAAAGCCTTTGATGAACCTTCGGTAATAGCTAGCTAAACCCAGAAAACTCCTTATCTCAGTTACTGTGGTTGGTTGCTTCCAATCCATCACAGCCTCCACCTTAGTTAGATCTATGGCTATTTCCTTCTTACTCACCACGTGACCCAAAAACTTCACCTCACTCTTCCAGAACTCACGCTTAGACAGTTTCGCATAGAGTTTCTTCTCCTTCAAAATCTGCAACACGGTCCGCAAGTGTTCCGCATGCTCCTCTTCAGTCTTGGAGTAAATTAGTATATTCGTCAATGAAGACAACAACGAATTTATCCAGAAACGGACGGAACACTCTATTCATGTAATCCATAAACACTGCAGGAGCGTTCGTCAACCCAAAAGACATTACAGTATACTCGTAAGGACCATAACGAGTCCTGAAAGCGGTCTTAGGGATATCCTCACCCCTCACCCTTATCTGGTGATAACTGGATCGCAAATCGATCTTGGAAAAAACCCCAACTCCTTGTAACTGATCCATGAGGTCATCAATTCTCGGCAATGGGTACTTATTCTTTATGGTGACCTTGTTCAGCTGCCTGTAATCCACACAGAGTCGCATACTTCCATCTTTCTTCTTTACCAGTAACACTGGAGCACCCCACGGGAAAACACTTGTTCGGATAAAGTTTTTACCCAACAATTCCTCTAACCGAGACTTTAGCTCAGCCATCTCTAACGGTGACATTCTATAAGGAGCACTTGAGATTGGTCCTGCCGCAGGCACCAATTCAATAGCAAACTCGACCTCTCGGTTAGGTGAAAATTTCTCAATATCATCGGGAAACACTTCCGGAAACTCACACACTACCGGAATCTGATCCAACCTTTGGTCATCACCCGAAACACCCGCGGTTAACAACAGGATACTCTGACATTTGATTCCAGAACAGTTAACCATCATCGAATTCAAGTAATAATTATTCACCACGATCGGCCCTTCCGTATCCTCCGGCATAAAGTACACCGACTTTGTAGAACAATCAAACAGGACATGGTTCTCAGATAACCAGTCCAATCACAAGATAAGATCAAGACCGATCATCGGTAAGCAGATTAAACTATGGACAAAATCACGCTGCTTGAACCTAAACGAAACTTTCGGGCATCCTAACCTAGTTACCATGGCTTCATGGGTAGCATTATATACTTTTAGGTCATAACCTAAGGTTACGATCTTCAACCCTAACTCATGGGCTTTCTCAAATGCAATGAATGAATGCGATGCTCCCGAATCAAATAAAGCATTTAAAGTTTGACCAGCCATTTCACAGTTACCTCGAATGAGTGTCTCGGATCCCTCTGCACCCCTAGCTGAGGTGGTGAACACCCGACCGGTCTGTTGTGCTTTCCCATCACCTTGCTTCGCTGCTCCGGACAACTTGCGGCTCTATGCCCCGCCTTTCCACAATTGTAGCACAAACCCCATCCGGCCTTGCATGGTACTCCCAGATGGTGACCCCCACACCTAGTACAAGCTTGATCATTCTGAGGCTGCTTCCCAAACCTTTTCCCTTGGGAGTAGTTGTTATTGGGCCTCCTAAAGGAACCTCCCCTCTTGAAAGATGGACCTCTAGGTGCAAAACTCTTCCCTCAGTTCTGTGGAAATGATCCTTTGTGACTTCCTTTCTCAGTGGCTGCCCTCTTCACACACTCTTCAGTAACCCTACACTTGTTCACCAACTCAGAGAAAGTCCTAATCTCCATTGGCCCCACCGAACTAAAAATATCGCTCTGGAGTCCTCCTTCGTACTTAACACACTTCCATTCCTCATATTCCATCGGAGTCCCTTAACACATACGAGAGAATCTGAACAGCTCCTCAAACTTGTCAGTATACTCAGATACAGACATAGTACCCTGCTTCAGCTGCAACAATTCAAGCTCTTTGGCCGTTCTAGCAGAAGTCGGAAAGTACTTCTTATAGAACTCCTCTTGGAAGACATCCCAGGTGATATAATCATCACCCTGATGCAGGAGGCGTCGGATTCCTTGCCACCAATACGACGCTTCACCAGTGAGCAAATAGGTAGCGAACTCCACACGCTGCCCTTCAGGTACCACCTGCGCTTGTAGTGCTCGTTCCATAACCTGAAACCATGTATCGGCTTCAGTCGGGCTAGTAGTTCCCTTGAACTTCGGGGGATTAACCTTCAAAAAGTTCGCCAGTGTCATCGGGCCCTGAACTCCACCTCCGTCATTACCATGGTTGTTCATCTGTTGACCAAGAGCCTCAGCAGTGGCTTGCATAGCAGCAGCCATGTTCTCCAACGCAGTCATAAAGTTCACCGGGTCATTAGGGTTATTCTCCGGTGCACGAGTATTATTACGACTCCTTCCACAACCTCTACCGCATCCACGAGGCACCATCTGGTTCCTATACACACCAAACAATTGATATTAAGTTGATCAGTCTCAATATCGGAAGTCTAGTGCTTCAAAGTCCCAAATATATGCTCATGAACGTTTATGCCAATTATATCAAGTAGATATACTAACAGCACATAACACACATACAGAGAATGCACAGAAGCATAGTCAGTCCGTCCCTCAGGCTGTACAGGAATGAACTGCTCTGATACCATAATGTAACACCCTACCATACAGAGTCTTATGCTTAAGTCATAATTCAGAGATGGCAAGATATTACGACCTCTAAAACAAAAATTTAGAACGTATAGTAGTATGAATAATTGATTATAACTAGGAGCCTTTGTAGAAAGAGGGGTAAATAAAAACCGTAACTCGAACGCGCAACACTCCGATCGATAACGTAACTAACAGGGATAAGCTAACGCGAGATCATATATATACAAAGAGTGTCAAAAACGGGAATATCAAGACTCAAAGTCCGGTTGCGAAGATAACTGGTCCGAGCATAGTAATATATACATATGATAAAATATGGAAACCCCAAAGGAAACCCAAAGGGACACAAATACAGAACCCTATTCTCCAAAAATCTCATCTAGAAGGAGTCATCATAGTTTGTATTATTTAATGGAGATAAAAGTATCTATGCAAAACATATAAACCAAAACGGATCCCCGAGAACAAATATCTTCGCTAATCCGGAAGTCTCCAGCATGCCTTAACGAGAAGTCTCGTGTCCTGCATCTGAAAACTACAAAATCCGCATGAGTGAGAACCAGAGGTCCCCAGCACGGTAACAGCTTCCACATATATAATACATAATAATAGAGGAAAGTCGAAGGCAATCCTAGAACTTCCTCCAGATAATATCAAAGCTTATAAACAAACTAAACCGTAAGTGGCAACTGACTAAAGATCCTTCAGTCTAACTAATACTTCCCTTTCCAATTCCTTCAAACCTCCCAACCACCAGCAGGAGTATAATATAGCAAACACAGTTATATCAGACAAGAGATTTACAAATAGGAACGAATAAGGCATTTAGACAATTAGCAAGTAATATGCAGTCAAATAGGCAATCTCAAACAATTCATGTAGTATGCTTATGATGCATGCCTGTCCCTAGTGGCTGACGATATCATCTGTCGGTTATAGAGCCAACCCGACAAGTCCTGGTAGCTAACCATTGGACTGTCCCTCTGTCGCGCATCCCCAACTCGAGTTATACTCATCATAAACTTGATCATAATCATGATCCATATCCATCACCCTCACTGGGGAATATTTACGGGGGCGAGCTCATCCGGGCCTTTCACAGTGCCCGGCCACACTTACGACATAGGGTCAAAAGAGCTTCGAGTCTCAACCTAGAGCACGTGGTGGCTAGCCACTGCTTCCTTCCAGGGAAACCCTCATCTCCGATGGTGGAAGTGCAAACATTCACAATTCATTCAACAGCATATATGCATTTATACTTAGCCATAATCATGGCTCCGCCGTAACACAGCAATAATCTAGCCATCCGGCTCACGGTTAAATAAATAACCAGCCAATTCATTAACAATTACGGCCCTTCGGCCCATGGCACAACAAGCACTTCCACCGCCATCCTCCGCATCTCACATAATCATCTTTGATCCTCAATGATCATTCATTTTTCCCCTTACTTTACTCGCAAGTTACCACATTTCCTAGCCCTTTTTCTCATGCTAGGCATATCATAATGATTCAAGACATAAGTGGTGAGATCGGAGGCTTAGAAGTATGAAATTTGGCTTATAAAACTCAAAAATCAACTTTGGGATGAAAACAGTGCCACGCGTACGCGCACTACGCGCGCACGCGTGGATGGCCACAAAACTCATCGACGCGCAAATGCGCGGATTGAAAATTAGCCAAATAACGCGCAAGCGTCAGCCACGCATACGCGTGGGTGCTCTTGCGCCCCAGGCACAAAACTGGCACAACTCTGACACAACTCTCTGGAAAAAGGCTGGGCATATGGTGCAGCGCATCGACGCGCTCGTGCACACCACGCGCACGCGTGGATGGTGCTTTCTCGAAGAACGGCGCGTACGCGCCAAGTGCGCCTACGCGCGGGGGGTCATTCTGCTAAAAATTTTCTAAGTTAAAAGCTGCAGAATTCACAGATTCAACCCCCAATCTTCCGACGGACATAACTTTCTCATTTTAAATCGTTTTTCACCCGTTCTTCGAATGGCATGGACATCCCAGATCCAATTTCATTTCTAAATAGATTTGGCACAAATCAGAGATCCGTAGTCCAAGTTATGTCCCGTCAAAGTATGCCCAAAAACCGTATTTTCATACAAAACCATAAAGTGCCATTTTCAAAACAAGCCATTTTCCACTCTTTTCAAAATCAATCAAAACATGCCAATTTCATCCCTTTTCTTTGAAATCAATCAAAATGTACCAAAATCAACGTCAAGCCATCCTCAACTCACACATTGATATTTTACCAAATTTTCCAAAATCACCCTCCAACCCTTTTAACACTTCTCAATCAAATAGCTAAAGGACAAACACAATATCATGTCATACATCCTCCCTCACCCCCAATTTCCAATAATACCATTTTCAATCAACCATCATTATACATAATCAACATCATACTCACCATCAACATGGTATCACCCATCAATTCAACCTCAATCATCCATCAAGCATATATCACAACATGCATTTCTCATATATCACACAATCACGGCATCAATATTCATAATCACATATATAATCACATCATATATCTCAACCATTCAACAATATCAACAATTCAATGCCTATCTTAGGGCCTCTAGCCTAAGTATTTCCTACCACATTACATATTAGATACGGGAAACCGAAACCATACCTTAACCGATTTCCCACGCTCAACCGGAGCACTTCCAAACCACTTGTCCACAAGCTCTCAAGGTATCAACACCTCCAAGAACAGATTTTATCACACAAAACCCTTTTCCAAGCTTTCCAAAATCACCAATCAAGCTCCAATATTCACATATACACAACCTAAGCCACAATCATCATACCCATACACAACATCTCAATACCCAAACATCATAGAACAACAAATTACACTAGGGTTGAGAATCTTACCACACCCAAGGTCCAAGGAGACAAGATTAACCTTCTCCTTCAAGAGAGTTGGGTCCTATAACATCAAAGAACCCAAAATCTCAACATTTTACCCATGAAACTCGAAAACAACGGCTGGAATTTTGAAGAGGAAAACATGGCTTACCTTAAGATTGATTGTATGGGTTTTGTAGAGCTCTTCGCAGTGAACGCGTGACCACAAACGGTGCGGCAATCGGAGCTCTAGATCAAAAGTTATGGTAGTTTGAAGATCAACCAAGGGAGAGAACTTGAGAGAGTGTTCTTCCTTCCATGGCCTCCATTTCAGCGTGTGTGTGTAACAAATGAGGAGAGAGAATGCTGAAAACTAGGGTTTTGGTTTAGTTTAGTTGGGCCAAGGGCCTACTTTGGGTCCGGTTGGACCGGTTTGGCCCGTTCGGTCCAATCTTGGTCCGTTTTCTATAAAATTGGTACCGAAATTCTCGTCCTAATCTCCTCTATCATATTAAGCCATAAAAATAACATTTTTGGCTTTCTAGAATAAATTTTCGTTTATGGGTTAATTAGCCGTTAATTAACCGGGTTTTACAACAGTTGCTTCAGGTTGGGAGTAATACCACTCCCTCGCCTTTCCTTCAAGAGAAAATGGGAAGGCAATTAGCAGAACAGAAGTTTCATTTGCACCATGATACCGAACAGTAGAACAAGCTGTCTGAAAATCCCTGAGGTGCTTTATAGGCTCCTGAGCAGGTAAGCCATGAAATTTAGGTATCAAGTTGATTACCGCAGTCTTCAGTTCAAAATCTGCAGCCAGATTTGGGTGACGCGCTTGATACGATTGCAGAGTAAAGTCTGGGGCTCCTGCCTCCTGGAGAGTAATCCTCCTGGGTGCTGCCATGTTACTTGCACGTAAATCAACTGAATCAGTAGTAGAGGAGCTTGTTTCTTCCTCAAATGGTGGTTCAGATTCGCTCTCAGATAAGGTTGGTGAATTGGCAACAACCACTTCACCACCCTCAGAGGCTAACCGACGCCGAGCTAGCCTAATACGTGAAAGAGTTCTTTCAACTTCAGGATCAAATGCGGCTAAGCTCGGATCAGGCAGTGAACGCATCATTCAACGAAAGAAACATATAGCTCATGGTAATAAAAAAATAAAATAAAATGCAAATAAATAAATTCCAACCAATAAATTAGCACACTATTGCAACTCCCCAGTAACGGCGCCAAAAACTGATGCGGGCGGAAATTGGCCGATTAAGAAATTAATAATAGAAATACGTTGCAAGTACAGTTCTTAACCAGCAAAAATCCGCTTATCAATTTAGAAAAGAGTTGTCACAAAATTAAGAGCAAATACTGGGAGTAGAAATCCTAGGTCGTCTCCCAACGAGTTGACAAAAGAGTGCAGCTTATTGGTTAGAGGTTTTTCCAGAAATTTTGATTTGAGAAACAGAAAAAAAAATTGTAAAATCAAGCAACGGAAATTAACGAGAGAATTTATATAATTCAATTAAAAGCCTTGACCGGGAGAAGGTTAATTAAAATTTCTATCCTTGTTGGAATTTTCCAAGTGTAATAATAAAAGGTTGTTGCTCTACTTGGTCATCCCTTAATTAATAAGGGAAAGTCAAGTAACTAACTAACCAACTATGTCATAGGTCCTAATCCTTTCCTAAGGAAGGATTAGAGTAAGAGACTAGAGTTGTTAGTCATCAACTACCCATTAGGATTAACACTTGAGTATTCCAACTCAAGGTTCTCCTTTTAATCAACTCCCAATCAAGTTAGGAAACTACCCCATTATCATGAATATAAACTCTACATAATTAAAAAGGGAATAAAAGGAAGACATGATAAACAATAATTTAAATTCAGTTAAAAGTAAAAATGGTTCCTTGCATTAATAAATCCCAAAATACAACATACTTATCCAAACAGGGTTAATGGGTAGTAAAAAGTAAGGGAATAAGAAAACAAACTAGAATAATGAAACTTCCACGGAGGTAATGATCCTTCTCAGCATCCAAAAGCAAAAACATGAAATTCTCAAACTATGAATGTGAAGAACCCTAGAGGAAGGAGTAGAATTCTCTCTAAGATTCCAAAACTAAACTAAAACTATACGTAATGAGAATGTGTGTTGAGTCTCTGCTGTTTCCTGGCTCTAGTCTGTGTTTCTGGGCCGAAAACTGGGTCAAAACTCGGCCAGAAATCGCCCCTAGTGTTTTCTGTAATTTCTGCAAATCACGTATGTCATGTAACAGCCCAGACCACCCGCTAGCACGATATTGTCCGCTTTGGCACACAAGGCCTCACGGTTTTGCCTTTGACGATAGGGATGATAGCCGAAGCCCCCCACACTCACTCGTCAAAACGCGTCATGCTAGGGAGAGGTATCCACACCCTTATAAGGCATGCTTCGTTCCCCTCTCCAACCGATGTGAGCCTTACAATCCACCCCCTAACCTAAGGGAGTCCAGCGCCCTCGCTGGCACATCGATCCGGGTTCTGGCTCTGATACCATCTGTAACAGCCCAGACCACCCGCTAGCACGATATTGTCCGCTTTGGCACACAAGGCCTCACGGTTTTGCCTTTGACGATAGGGATGATAGCCGAAGCCCCCCACACTCACTCGTCAAAACGCATCATGCTAGGGAGAGGTATCCACACCCTTATAAGGCATGCTTCGTTCCCCTCTCAAACCGATGTGAGCCTTACAATCCACCCCCACAACTAAATAAACTCTTCGTAACTTCTGCGCCCATATCCTGAAAGGGAAAAATGTAGGGGGGTGAGAACATCATCCTCGAAAGGGTTCTCAGTAGAGGGTTTTTAGGAATTACTGTAATAGGATACGTGAAGATATACCGTACCAGTGATTAATAACCGACTTATGCCTCTTTTCAAAAACAACTGTTTACAATACAAGTAAAGTCGGAAATCTTTTCTAAAAGAAGAACTGTTCAATTCTCAAAAACTCAAAGGCCTTTCAAAACGGTTTATCTATGCGGAACCAAAATAGCCTTTCATAATTTTATTCCAAACCAGAAACACAAAACCGAAATCAACCATCAGTTCATCTCTTTCCAACCACGGCCATAGGCCCAAACAATCCAACCAACAACCAATCACCACAATCCAACAGAGTCCCAGATGCAAACACAGATAGGAAGTTCAAGCACAAACAAACAGTTATTACAAGTAGAACAGTTAGCAATTAATCACATAGGCAAACCAAGTATAATATGCACACCCAACCAATGTCACACAAATGCATATGATGCATGCCTGTCCCTAGTGGCTGATGATATCATCTGTCGGTTATAGATCCAACCCGACAAGTCCTGGTAGCTAACCATTGGACTGTCCCTCTGTCGTGCATCCCCAACTCGAGTTATACTCATCATAAATTTGATCATAATCATGATCCATATCCATCACCCTCACTGGTGAATATTTATCCATCACCATCACTGGTGAATATTTATGGGGGCGAGCTCATCCGGGCCTTTCACAGTGCCCGGCCACACTTACGACATTGGGTTAACAGAGCTTCGAGTCTCAACCTGGAGCACATGGTGGCTAGCCATTGCTACTACCCAGGGAAACCCTCATCTCCAATAGTGGAAGTGCAACCTCACAACTTATCAATATCTCAGCATAAATGCTTTCATTCTCAATTATGGATCAACATCCATCTCAGCCATTCGGCTCACGGTTCAATCCAGAACCAGCCAATACTCATATCAATCAAGGCCATTCCGGCTCACGGTTCAATCTAGAACCAATCAATATGTATAATCATACACAGCCATTCCGGCTCACAACAAAACAGCACTTCCACATTCAAAATCATCAAATTCATGAAACCGGCATTTAAGCCATAAATCATTTTCTCAATTCGTTTCACTTCGAAATCAAGTTTCAACTCTTTTCAGCCTTTGCTTTAAAGATCTCATTTCTCAAATCATTTCGGCTCATAAGCCACTTTTTCTCAAGGTAAATTCCCCTTTTAAAAACAATGCCACTCTCGGCATCCCCTTTCCAAAACTTCCATAATCATGGCAAGTTAAAAGCCTCTTTGAGATATTCAAAATCACCCATCCAACAATGGGATTTTATAACAAAAGTTTCTCGGCAGAGTCCAAAGTCTTTAGGGGAGAATAACATAACTCATTTCGCCAAATTCATTTAAAATCATTAAAACATTGGCTTTCTGATTTGAGTAAGCAAATAGGATCTAAGCCAAACCGAGTCATGTAATCATTTACTTCTTTCAAAGCTGTTTCCTTTACTTAGGCAAAACCAACTTCAACCCCATGATAAATTCTAGAACGTTTCAACTGTTCAAAATTGTTTTAGTCTTGCAAGAATTCAGAATTCAAAGAGTACTTAAAAACCTTTCTCAAAACATTTCAAAATGAAACTTGTCAATAGACATTCAGGTTCTTTCAAAGTCATTGAAACTTCTTTTATTGAAACCCCCAAGTCAAATTCAAAGGCATAAACCCTTTTCACATCCAAACAGCTTTAAAACACAAGTTTCATCTAAATAACCTTCTCCTGAAAGAGATACAATGCCTTTCTTAAGAAGCAAGACTAAATCACAATTTCCTCTTTATTAATTCATTTTGAAAGCATGAATCATCCTTTTCTCGATAATTCAAATAAAATAGTAGAAGTCTTTAACTCGTCATTTTCCAGACAACATTTCAATAAAGACTCGGATTTTATAGAAATTTCGGCAGCACCTCCCCTAAAACTTGGACTTTTGCCACCCGGTTCGGGTCCCAACTAAACCGTTTCTCATTCCTTTTCAATAGTTCAAAACCAGAAATCAATTCAAAAGCAAGCTAAATCCAACAGTCGCCTCAGTGGCATATCTCAAGGAAACCATTCCAAAAATCAACTCAATATCAACCGATTTAACTTATTTCTAAAGCTTTAAAGAATCGGTTCAGCAATAAATCATTTATCAAAACCAAATCAGTTAAAGCAACCCAGGCTGAATTTCAAGAGTATTCTATCTTTCACATCATCAAAATAATTGACTCAATTCAAACCAATCCTCGACGGATTAAACTCATTTCAAATCTTTAAAGAATCAACTTCAAACATTACATTTCATAAGCCGCGCAACAATTCAGCCAAACCAACATCCTTAGTCATTCGAGTCAATCAAATAATACATAAGGCAGGTACAATCACCAAATACACAATATCTCACATCAGTACCCATATGTAATAATTCCAATAATAAACTATAGTTTTCGGAAAGCGCCCCTACCTCAAAACGCAATTTCATAGCCCAAACGCGTCACATAATCCTTTCCGCCTTGACCCGAGGTCAACAATCAAAATCCCGACAGCCAAAACCTCGGTTCCAAGCCACTTTCGCAACGGTCTCAACAACTCTAATCGCAACATACAACAATCGAAACTCAATCGTATAGCAATTAACGCCACAAACCTCAGCGTATGATAACAGAACAGTAACAAAAGGGCTTTCAAATCAAAACGCTTACCGAACCGAAGAAAGAACGGTTGAACCGAAACAGCGGCGGTCTCCGAACCGGTTCGGCGGCAACCCGGCAGTCAGCCCCAAGCAGCAGCGGCGATCTGAACTACACGCAGCGACAATGAAGTTCCAGGAAACTCAACAGAAGGGAAACTCAACTTAAAAGCCTTACCGGCAGTGGAGCTCGGTGGCGGCAGCAGCGTTCCCGGCGGTTGAGGCTCGACTAGAAGCTCCGGCAGCGGCGGATCTGAACCCTCTCCTGACTGCGGTTCAACTAACCATCACCAGCAACGGCGAGCTCAGATGGTGGCAGTGGCTATGGCCGTTCCAACGGAGGCGGTGGTGTCCACGACGACGGCGCAGCTGTGGCGCTGGTTCTTCCCAGCTCGTCGAGGCTCAGGCCCGGTCTCTCCTTTCATCTGGACTCGACGGCGACACGGGCTTCAGGGAACGGCGACGATTTCCTCTGCGGCGGTGAGGACACAGCTGGCTTTGAGACTCCCGCTCCCTCTTCGCGTCTGTCTCTGGCAGTGGACTGAGCGGCAACGACACGGCTCCATAGGACGGCGACGCTCCTTGCACGATTCTGGCAGCGGCTCGTTGATAGACTGAATGACGGTGGCACCGAGACAGTGGCGTGGCAGCGAGACGTGGGTCGACGGCAAGGCGCAGGTCCATCTCTCCCTGTCTCGCGAGCTCTCTCTTCTCGTTCAGAGCTCCCCTCCCCTCAGTCAGCGACGGCGGCGACGGTGGCAGTGGCACCCACCGCGCCGCCTCCCTCTTCTCCCCTCTATTTCGTTTTTCTTTTGCTTCTGTTCCTTTCTTTCATGAAGAAAGAACAAAAGGAAACTGTGCGTGCTATGGCTGCTGAGCTCAGGGGGAAAAGGGTAGCTAGGTTAGGGTTTAGGCAAAATTAGGTTTAGGGGTAATTTGGTAATTTCAAATAAAATTGGGTATAATATAATAATTGAAACTCAAATTAAATCCAACACTAGTTGTATATAGAAAATACTATTTGCTCATCAATTTCACAAATTATTTTCAATAAAATGCCCAAATCCAAAAATTAGAAATAATATACTTAATTTCTTCATTTTTCCAAAATAGCAGTAATAATATTTAAATATTACTTATCTAATCCAAATCTTATAAAATCCTTATTATTTCATAACTATCAACCTTATACTTTAAATATAGAAAATAATCTAATAATTATAAAATTGGATAATAATCATAACTTATCTCAAATCCAATAAATCAAAACTTGCCTTAATTATCTTTAATAAAATAATCTCTGAAATTAAGGCTATAAATAACTGTAGGATTTGAGACTTGATCATAATAATACTTTTCAAAGATTCTGGGCCTTATATTCTACCCACCTTATAAAAATTTTCGCCCTCGAAAATTGATACAAAATGAAAGAAATTCCATAACAGTTCACCCTTGAACACATTTAAGGAAGAAGCAAAAATATCTGAAAATATAATCATATATACGATTTTCAAATACTTTGATTGTCATAAGCATAAGGATGTAAAGGTAGGAGTGTGATTGCAAAGCAAACGTTACAATGTAGGCTCAATGCAAAAGATAACAC
This sequence comes from Arachis ipaensis, assembly GCF_059453495.1. Taxonomy (NCBI): domain Eukaryota; kingdom Viridiplantae; phylum Streptophyta; class Magnoliopsida; order Fabales; family Fabaceae; genus Arachis; species Arachis ipaensis. The sequence continues at coordinate 27,655,158 of NC_142436.1, forward strand.
GGGTCAATCATGTGATAGAAGGGCAAGGCATCAAAGGCTATAAAACAGGATAGGGTTAAAACAACGTGCTTAACATCCGCACACTAATCTCATATCAGCCTCAGGGCTTCAACTATCCAACCTCATCAGGCACTTAACAATCCCCATATCCGATCATAAGCCTAACGACCGCAAACCCGTTTGCAAGGAACAAAACACCCACAACTCTTAATGTTGCACACCTACCGCTTCAACTTTCGTATGCACACATCACGTCTTAAAGAACTAACGCATCGCGTTAGTATATCTATAGATCGCACGTGATATCAAAACAATTCTCGAGTCTACTCAGAAGGATACAAGATTTAAAAAGGAGAGTCAAATGTCAAGGATAGCAATAATAGATTTGAGAGAATATATCCAATCCCAGATAACCAAGGATACTCAAGCAATGAAGTTTTCTAGACACAATTCAATTAACAACCCCAAAAATAACCCTTGAATCAAAGAAATCCAATAGGATCAACAAAGAGGAGGATCAGCGCATTAATTTGAACCAAATTCAAATTGGGTCGAGAAGTATGAGGTTTATAGAAGAGAATATTTCAGACCCAAGACAAAGCTCACAGAACTCGAGCACGATTAAAATACTTCCGAATACTTTGTTCATAAAAGAATCGAAAACTTGCGGAAAAATCATTTCGCAGTCTGGAAGAAAGTCAAGTAATAAACATTCTTCAAGAGAGTAACAAAAGAATAAACGTGACTTTGCTATAATACAACTTCATGTTGAAACAGATCATGTAGAATTCTAAAAACAAGGTGCACACAAGTTTGGCTAAAAGCTAAAATATTTCCTCAAATATTTTAGAAAAATAATTAGGTGCACAGCTTAACCAAAGGCAATCATAAAACTCAGAAAAGAAATCAAATGCTTGATCAAAAATTCCCAAAGCTCATATTCAAACAAGCGTGTATAAAATCATGGCAAAGATGAAAGAGAAAATTAAACTCTCTTTAGAAAGAAAATTCCGAGGTAAAAATTTGCTTACAATCTGGTAAGGAAATAGGTGGTGCGTTACAAACAAACCAATTTCCACTAAACAAGGGAGCTTTCCCAAAACCTCATTTAAAATGGCGCATGCCAACTTTAAATTAATTTCGTCAAAATTGGGCAATGGTTTCAATCTCAATCAAGCAACAAAAAAATAAATTCCATTTAATATTTCTTCAAAGAAAATCCAAAATTCCTTTAAAAGGTTCAAAACAAGACTCCAAAAGTGTTCTTGAAATCACCATCTCAGAAGAACATTCAAGAAGTTTAAGATGCACTTAAAAAGGAGTCAAGCCTTGTAAGAAAGGATCTTAATTTAAAGTAGTTCAAACAAGATCCACTAGACATGAAACATTAAACAAGTTTTAAATTGATCCAAAAGAATACAAAAGTCATAGAAAAAGACAACTCAACCATTAGTAATCTCTCAAGGATAAATCTTTGACTAAAAACTCTTGTAAAGACAATGAGAGGATAAACGGTGCATGAAATTGAAACAAATCAAGCTGACTCACATAAGAGTGAGATTCACACAAGAGGAAAAACCAAGATCAATGGCAATATCCACAAGATGTAAAAGATCAGTTAAAAACAAGGTCAAACATGACATTCATGGAAATGGAAGATTTAATAGAGAATTTAGTCCGTTCATAGGAAGAAAGCTATGAGTCCAACGTTTTCAAAAGAACAACAATGGCATAAACCATGTAGTATGCTAAATCAGACTCAAATCAAAATGAATTAAGTGAAGTTTATCAAACAAAACTCAACCGGGACAAAAGTGAAAAATCTTTCCTTTCCAAGATTTTGAAAAATATTCAAATACATAAATCAATGAAGATATGCATTAGAACTATAGTAAAATTACTAGAAAGTCAATTTACTTTTAAAGTAAGTGCAATTCCGTAAACCAGTAAAAATACAAGCGAGGTATTAGAGATAAGTAGTTGTTAAACTGTATAAGAAATCTCAAAGTTTCATATATAGATAAGTATATATCTAATCAACAGCAATTTTTATAAAATCCCAAAATTAGCTGTAATCACTGTCAAATAAGAGGAAAACTGAATCAACAAGTTCTCTAAGAATGAACACGGGACCCGGAGTTAAAAGTCACAGCACATTAAGACAAGTCCAAGACTATATCAAAGAATACTTGAATCAAGAAGAACTCAAACAGAGAAAGGACAGATGCAACAAGGATTTCAAACAAGCATATGCACTTAAGATCAAACAGGAATGCATATGATTGGAGGAATAGAGTTGAAAAACCAAGCTGCTTTTCAAGAGGATTAGCAAACAAGAACTTCAGGTTAGGGTATAAAAGAACAGGTCGACTCGAACAGAATTCAAGACACAAAACTGAATAGCCTCGAGAAATAGTTTCCAATGTTCCCAAAACTCGCGATTCGCTTTATTCAAAACTCGTATATCATCTATGATAACCCATCAGTGCTTCCATATACATAATTCACTAGTATTAAGCCGGCCAAACTTAATACCAAGGATCATGCAATGCAAGACTAACAGCGTTAATCAATAGATCGTCATGTGCATAAAGCTCTAATCCTCGTCATTCGACAAGACCTAATACATGACAAACACTCAGAGTATACAATTGAAGCATAGTCAGTCCATTCCTCAGGCTCTACAGGAAGAACTGCTCTGATACCATAATGTAACACCCTGACTACCAAAGGCAACGCTTCCGGCTGCGCAACTCTGATAGCTCGGATATTACGACGACACTTATACTATTTAATACTAAAATATGAGCCTGTTTAAAACTTTAAACCGCAATACCGTTCTCAAAAATAATTTCGTTCGATAACGTACATCCACAAATACCATACAACTTAGAAAAGCTCATAAAGAGTACATCCATATATATATACATATATATATATATATATATATATAAAATATTACAAGCATTAGATAATACAATTCCTATCCCTCTTACAGAATATCTCAAGATAAAGGCGAGGGTACAAATAATAGTCTAAAGCAATACAGAGCATTTCAAGAGTATTCTATCTTTCACATCATCAAAATAATTGACTCAATTCAAACCAATCCTCGACGGATTAAACTCATTTCAAATCTTTAAAGAATCAACTTCGAACATTACATTTCATAAGCCGCGCAACAATTCAGCCAAACCAACATCCTTAGTCATTCGAGTCAATCAAATAATACATAAGGAAGGTACAATCACCAAATACACAATATCTCACATCAGTACCCATATGTAATAATTCCAATAATAAACTATAGTTTTCGGAAAGCGCCCCTACCTCAAAACGCAATTCCATAGCCCAAACGCGTCACATAATCCTTTCCGCCTTGACCCGAGGTCAACAATCAAAATCCCGACAGCCAAAACCTCGGTTCCAAGCCACTTTCGCAACGGTCTCAACAACTCTAATCGCAACATACAACAATCGAAACTCAATCGTATAGCAATTAACGCCACAAACCTCAGCGTATGATAACAGAACAGTAACAAAAGGGCTTTCAAATCAAAACGCTTACCGAACCGAAGAAAGAACGGTTGAACCGAAACAGCGGCGGTCTCCGAACCGGTTCGGCGGCAACCCGGCAGTCAGCCCCAAGCAGCAGCGGCGATCTGAACCACACGCAGCGACAATGAAGTTCCAGGAAACTCAACAGAAGGGAAACTCAACTTAAAAGCCTTACCGGCAGTGGAGCTCGGTGGCGGCAGCAGCGTTCCCGGCGGTTGAGGCTCGGCTAGAAGCTCCGGCAGCGGCGGATCTGAACCCTCTCCTGACAACGGTTCAACTAACCATCACCAGCAACGGCGAGCTCAGATGGTGGCAGTGGCTATGGCCGTTCCAACGGAGGCGGTGGTGTCCACGACGACGGCGCAGCTGTGGCGCTGGTTCTTCCCAGCTCGTCGAGGCTCAGGCCCGGTCTCTCCTTTCATCTGGACTCGACGGCGACACGGGCTTCAGGGAACGGCGACGATTTCCTTTGCGGCGGTGAGGACACAGCTGGCTTTGAGACTCCCGCTCCCTCTTCGCGTCTGTCTCTGGCAGTGGACTGAGCGGCAACGACACGGCTCCATAGGACGGCGACGCTCCTCGCACGATTCTGGCAGCGGCTCGTTGATAGACTGAATGACGGTGGCACCGAGACAGTGGCGTGGCAGCGAGACGTGGGTCGACGGCAAGGCGCAGGTCCATCTCTCCCTGTCTCGCGAGCTCTCTCTTCTCGTTCAGAGCTCCCCTCCCCTCAGTCAGCGACGGCGGCGACGGTGGCAGTGGCACCCACCGCGCCGCCTCCCTCTTCTCCCCTCTATTTCATTTTTCTTTTGCTTCTGTTCCTTTCTTTCATGAAGAAAGAACAAAAGGAAACTGTGCGTGCTATGGCTGCTGAGCTCAGGGGGAAAAGGGTAGCTAGGTTAGGGTTTAGGCAAAATTAGGTTTAGGGGTAATTTGGTAATTTCAAATAAAATTGGGTATAATATAATAATTGAAACTCAAATTAAATCCAACACTAGTTGTATATAGAAAATACTATTTGCTCATCAATTTCACAAATTATTTTCAATAAAATGCCCAAATCCAAAAATTAGAAATAATATACTTAATTTCTTCATTTTTCCAAAATAGCAGTAATAATATTTAAATATTACTTATCTAATCCAAATCTTATAAAATCCTTATTATTTCATAACTATCAACCTTATACTTTAAATATAGAAAATAATCCAATAATTATAAAATTGGATAATAATCATAACTTATCTCAAATCCAATAAATCAAAACTTGCCTTAATTATCTTTAATAAAATAATCTCTGAAATTAAGGCTATAAATAACTGTAGGATTTGAGACTTGATCATAATAAGACTTTTCAAAGATTTTGGGCCTTACATGTCACGCGTACGTGTCAGTCACGCGTACGCGACGATTTTCCTTGCCACGCGTGTGCGTCAGGCACGCGCTCGCGTCATTGCGCGAACTCTAGTCCACGCATATGCGTCAGGTACGCGCACGCGTTGCTGTGAATTTCTCCAATTCGCGCGCACGCGTGAGCCATGCGTTCGCGTCGCTTCTCGCTGGTTATCTCCTTTATTTCTTGTGCTCCTTCCATTTTTGCAAGCTTCCTTTCCATCCTCTAAGCCATTCCTGTCCTGTAAAGCCTGAAAACACTGAACACACGGATCACGGCATCGAATGGTACGAGAAGACATTAAAAGTACACAATTTAAAGGCTTAGGAAGCAGGTTTTCAATCATAGAGCATAATTAGGAAGGAATTGTAAAATCATGCAAATAGTATGAATAAGTGAGTAAAGAGTTGATAAAAACCACTCAAATTAGCACAAGATAAACCACAAAATAGTGGTTTATCAACGGCAGCGGTGGTCGCTAACGCTGGAAGCTGCAGGACAGGAAACAGAGGCTACAACATTTGTCATGGAGGAGGAGAGGTAGGTCGTGGCTGAAAAGATTTCCGCTAGGATTGTTTGAAAATCAATTGATTATTAGTGAGAGATAGAGGATGGGGTTAGTGGTAGTGATGATGGTAAGGTAACGAGCAGATGAGGATGATGGAGTGGTTAGTGGGGAGGGAAAAGATGATACGGATGATGATAAGGGTAATTTGAAGTTTTTACATGATTTTTTAATGTTTAGATAATTTTATTGTATAGAACCTATGTTTTATGGGTCAAAATGATAATTTTTTTTATAGGTAGATTTGTTAGCGTCTTTAACTTTCGTGAATAAAAATGATAATTTACTGTAAAAAAAAAATAACTTTTAATGTTTATCTAATAGAATGAATGCTTAAAATTTTTTTTTTTTAAATGTTATTGGCTAATTCGCACCTTTTTTTTTTTTTTTACTCATAAATTAATAATACCTTATTGGTTGAGTGAAAAGTTAAGTCGGAGCTAATACTTTGTTGTCCTGTTTAAGAAATACAAACAGCACAATTATTGCCTAGTTCTACCGAACGCGGGGGATCAACCATGTCATGGCTATCATCAATCACGAACTCACTCAGACTCGACGACGACGACGTCGACGTTGATGATCAACAACCACAACAGCAAAACCACAATAAACACACTCCCAATCCGGAAACCGCCACCGTTGACCCCAAATCCTCAACCAAACCAGAACCCGACTCACAATCCGAACCATCCACTCCCACTGCACGGGGCGTCAAAGAAGACCTCTCCGAGCTCAAACAAACCATCTCGCGCCGATTATGGGGCGTCGCTTCTTTCCTCGCCCCTCCCTCCGATCCCGAACCAAAATCCGAACCTCAGATCTCGGATCCCGAACGTGCTACCGATGAGGACCTAATTGCAGGGATCCGAAGCGATTTCGCCGAGATAAGTGGAAGGTTCAGGAGCGGAATCTCTAAGCTCTCTGAAAACAAGGCCGTGTCTGAGATTACCAAAATAGCCTCCAATTTTCTCCAGCTTGGTTCTGAAGAGGAGCGCTCTCTCAGCGACTACAATCTAAATGGCGTCGTTGGATTTAATGAAGACGTAGTTTCATTCGCCAGGAGCATAGCCATGCACCCCGAGACTTGGCTCGATTTCCCTCTGCCCGATGATCCTGAATCTGATGGTATTTTTCCCCTTTTTTATAATTTTATCATTTTATTTTCAGTCTCAACTTTTCGATTCGAGTAAGATTTAAGTGTGTGATTTCAATTCCATGTGTAGTGGTGTACATGGTTAGGGTTACGTATTGGGATCAGGTTTTAAACTGTTTTTAGTGGTTGTATTTTACATTGTGGTTGCTTTAAATTGTGAAAATGAATTAGGGTTGCAATTGTTTTGCAAGGCAGTTGTAGACGGCAACTTAGAATCATGATTGGAATCTATGCAATGTCACTAATTTGCGAGAAGTGCTATATAGTTCATAATATTTAGGTATTGTTTGTGTACGAAACACACAGAATGAGTACACAAGACATCGATACTAAATTATGATATTTTTGCGCATTGTTCAGCAAATCATGATTGGAATCTATGTTAGATTTGTACACAACTCTGGTACAAAATCAAATGAAAATTTGAATGTTTTCAAGTGATTTACTCGGGCTAATTTTAATTTTGTTCTCTCAGGTTCCTAGTTTGTAGTGAGAGAGACAGCTTCTGTGTCTTAACTCTTAAGATGCTGCTTTATGATTTTCCCTATTATTATTTCTTTGTCTTTGACCTTTTACTAATTTATGTTTTTTATTTTGTTTAATAGATTTTGAGTTATCGGATTTCCAACAAGAACATGCTCTGGCTGTTGAACGGTTGGCACCAAGGTTAGCTGCTCTAAGAATGGAACTTTGTCCTGGATACATGAGCGATGGTTGCTTTTGGAAGATATACTTTGTACTCCTGCACCCTAGACTCGACAAAAATGATGCTGTCATTTTATCAACCCCACCAGTGAGTGAAAATTTGCTTGCAATTGGTTTTCTTTCTCTTTCATTTTTTCTTTCCATATTTTCTTTGGAATTTCCACAGCCTAAGTACAGCTGTACAGATGCATTGTCTCATAGCCACATTCTTGAATGTGTAAAAAGTATCAATTCTATTAATTTTATTTTTTTAGTCTTTGGCTCTTGGCATATGAATCTCTGGAATTGTAGCATAAACTTGTGTCACTACTCACTATGCTAATCTGATCTATTGAACGGAATGCTGTTATATCAAATGTGATTTTCCTTCACCAAATTTTTACACAGGTCTGAAAAATGCTGGGATTGAACAATTTTATTATATTTTATTTTATTTTTAGGCAAGGTGTAATTGAACAATTCTTTATGCTTGTGACATTTGACTTTCAACTAGTTGTTGCTTTTGGCGTCAATAGATAATCTTCTAACCTGCATTGTCACCATTTTATTCTACCTGCAGATAATGGAAGCCAGAGCAATGTTAACTGAGGTGTTAGACAAAAGGAAAAAGAAAAAGCAAGAGCAAAACTTATCTGCCGGCAGCAGTGTTCCATCAGAAGAGGCTGAACACTTTCTTTTTGTGCCAACCAGTGCTCAACAGGAATCCAATCCTCAGCACATGCCTGTTGTTGAAGCAGCCCCATCTGCAGTTATGTTTGATGTCGAGATGGATAAACATGTCCAAATTAGCAATGTTCCCACAGAAAAGGCAGAACATGGTCTGTCTGTGCCAACCAGTTTTCAACAGGAATCACATCCTCTGCAAACATCTGTTGTTGAAGCAGCCCCATCTGTTGTGCTTGATGCCAAGATGGATAAACATCCTCCTGCCCAGAATAGCACTGTTCAGTCCAAAGAAACCAAAAAGCACTTGCCAGTGCATACCAGCGTTCAACAAGAATCCCAACCTCTGCAGACATCTGTTGTTGAAGCAGCCCCATCTGCGGTTGTTTCTGATGTCAAGATGGATAATCCTGTCCAAAGCACTCAAGTTCAGGATACCAAGAAATCTATGGTTAAAGAAGCTCCAGTGAAACCCTCTATAGACCAATCATCATCTAGTTCTGTAAATAAAATTTCTGATGAGTTGGATGAGGATGATGATTGGTTGAAAGAGGATGATACTCCTGAAATGGCTGGTCTCACTGGAACTTCAAACCCTACTGCAAATGACGATGATGTCTCATTTAGTGACCTTGAGGAGGATGATGTTTAAGGTTATGTTCCCATGAGTTATAAACAAACTTGCATCAAATTCTGATTCTTTAACAAAGGCACTGGAGACTGGATTCATTTAAGTGGTTCGCTCAACTCCGATAAGTATATATAAATTATGAAGAATGCTGCTGGAAACGAATGTTCCGAGCATGCTAGAGCACTAAAATCTTGAGAACAAGGATCCTAGTGAGTGGCTTAATGTTGATGGCATTCATGTGACATGATTTGATTCTCTTCTATTTTGTGAATATCTGCATATATTTAGTCTCTACAATTCTGTGATCAGCCTCTGGAAAGCTTATTTGTGTAAATAAAAGCTACTTTCTACCGGCCATTGTTCTATGTGTGGTTATTAGTTTATTACTGCTCTTTACACATATAACTCCTTTGCATTGATATTGGAAGACGAAGTTATTTGAGGTTATAAAATGCCTTCAACTTTTATTTATTTTTTCACGAGTGAATAAGCCAATATGTACTAAAACAAAGTATTGTTGAAAGATATTCTTAAGTAGTTGAAGTTATAAATTATTGTGGAAATCTACTATTTATAATATCAAGATACAGAATGCAGGCAATACAAACATATACTATAGAACTGAGTTCCCATTGTGGCACAGCCATTGTTCCATCACTTGGCACATAAACCAATGCAAGCAGTTCTTCCGTAGAATTCTCACCAGTATGGTGTTTAACATCTCTCACTTCCAATGCTCCAAACTAACAAGCAAACACGACAAGAAGTGAATCTTCACTTAGACAATTTCGGATTTTGTTGGGGAGTAATAAAAAAAAAACACTATTTGAAATTCATTATTTGGAAGAGTAAAAATATAAATATACAAGAGATGAATATTTAACAGACTACACTTTAATAGTGTTAATTGTCGGTTTTGAGTTACAACGAATTTTGAGCATCAAGTTTTTTAATCGATACATTCACCTGGATTTGAAGATAATTGGTTTGATATCCAACGGGTGTCCGTGACAAGTTTTGTTTGAGTTTTCGTTTAGAGCTATAGTGATAGGATAGGAGCAAACCTAGAGTTGATACAAAGAAGAGCTCAAGTTCTACAATTTTTATATTGAATATTTTCTCCAATTCTCAAGGATTCTAGGCGTAATTCACAACTAAAGATTAGTGTCAAGAATGTTCTAGATGCTATCAATCTTGACATCTATATAATAATTTGATAATAAGTTAAGCTATATATGTCCAAATGAGGCGATTTCAAGGAGATTAAAAAGCTAACATCTCAAGCTTTAAAATAATATGCTTAGTTTTATAGTGAACAGTCAATATCAGCCACACACGCTACCATTTTTTGCTCCAGAAAACAAGCCTCACATGAACCATTAATGAAACACATTACTCACATTTTAAGTCTCAAAAAGCCTCAAACTTCAGATTTTTTGAGTATTTACACTTTAATCTTGCTAAAGTTTGGATTCTCTTAATTGTTTGACCAGCAAAAAGAAGACGAAATTGAATAGCGTCCCTAACTTAAATTAACATCTTAAATTTTAGTCCAGTGAATTAACATCTTAAATTGTGAAAAAGAATGTTGTAATCAAATAATTTGTTCAAATAATCTCACAAACACCATGTTATAAAATGATAATAAACACACATGATATTTTAAATACGTCTATTAGAATCATACAATTTTAATCGTTTCAAAAGGTAGATAGCTTGGTCTATATATATCATATTGAATTCGTACAAAAAATTTAGAAAAATTCAAATCCAATTTTATTGGTGATGTCTTTACTCTTTACAATTAACTTTCCTTACAAACATGCACAATAAAAATCACTCAATTGAATAATCATTTGGTTCTTTTAGTGAATACTCTTGGAAATTTTCAATAGTCTTGCACATTATTTTGCGAGGTAGGAGACATTCTAGTTTATTTGTATTGCGCTATTTGCATCTAGAATCTACCATAATAAATCTGGATAAAAATTCTGACAGTAGCGAGATGGACGAGGATGAGGAGGAGGCACACAAATAAGGAGGAGATAAGGAGGAGGAAGAGAAGACAAAGAAGAGACAGACGAGAAAAATAGAAAATTTAGAAGGAATCAAAGTAGAAAGAAGAGAAAAAGAAAGTGTTTTTTATTAAACAAATAAAAGATAAAATAGACATTTTCCTCGAGCATATTTTATTTTGTTTGAACGTGTGGTTATCAAACTCATTCCTCCGTTGTTGAATTAGCATTTTCGTTTTTGAAAACTATAAATTTAGGTGGATACAAGATTTAATTGTGGAGAGCAGAAGCCCTTCCTCAAGTGCAGTGTGTTTCACCAACAACTGCAGTTCACTAGTTGAAAAAAACAAAAGGGGGAAAACTCAAAGGTGCATTTAACAAGTAGCTACGTTGCCTTAGATTCGGTCGCCTTGTTAGTAGTAGCTGCTGCGGAGGCCGCTTCCTCTTCCTGACGCTTCTTTTTCCAGTAGTCATCAAGTGGGGGTCCAAATATAGCTTTACCAGAAACAACACCAATTCTGCATATACCAAATTTAAAAATTCAAATTATATATATAACTAGATCAATCAATCAAAGTCATGGGACAGATTTGATTAAGCTGTTAAGAAAGTTTCTGATGGCGGAATTAGATAACTGCGAAAGAGAGGAATGATTTGGTTATGAAATGAAACTTACATGACTGCACCAATGACCATAGGGAAAGAGAGGAATCTGCTTCGAAACATATCAAGGTTGATTTTTGCGGCTTTTCTGCCAATTCGGGACTCTGATTTGATTGTAGTTCGGATCTTCCGAGTGCCAACTACCAGAACCGATAGCCGAAGGGAAACGTTTTCGCATTCATGCCCTGGAAGGCCCATTTATGTCTTTCAAGCCCTCTAAGGCCCATATTAAGTTACGTATATAAGTCTCATAGGCCCATTTAATTACAATTACAATTTCAGTTTTATCCCCCTCCCCCCCCCCCCAAAAAAAAAACATTTCAGTTTTATTCTGTTTCGGTCGCAAAAGAATTTAATTATGTTTGTAACTTTTTAAGGAGAGAAATTGTATGAATGTGGTGTGTGCGAGATTGTGATGTCGTAATGTTTAAGATTAGAGATGGTCCAATCTATCTAATAAAGAAAAAAGAAGAGAAATTATATAATGACAAAAAAAGGAGAGAAATTATTTATAATCACACGGGTGTGTCTTGCTTGGGCATCACTTTTAAGTTTGGTTTAGTAAATTTTTTATTATTCACAAAAAATTTATTATTTTTTTTATTTTTTTAAATTATAGTACTTATATTTGATAAATCAAACTAAAAATGATTTTCAATAAACACACGGGATAATAAATTTAGTAAAATAATTTTAAAATTTAAATAGATCTTAACAGATATAAATAGATGGAAAATTTTAATTGTAAATAAAATTTAGCATCAAAATTAATTAAGGATAAATTTAAAGAGTCTAACTAATATAAAGATAGTGAAAAATATTCTAAGTAGCTAAACTTTCCAACTGCAAAAGAGATATCTGACCTAGTGGTGGTGAGATAAATAAGCATCCAATTAACCTTCAATAGGTAGCAAAATTCGAATATGGGGGATTATAATTCTTTCCTAACTTAGTGGAATAGTCCATAGGAGTTGAAATGGGTTTACAATTAGTCATGCCATAGTCTTTGAGCAAGTCTAGCACATATTTGCTTTGATGAACAGGAACATATTTACTGCTTCTAATAATCTCTAAACTTCAAAAGAATTTCAAATCTCCAATGTCTTTAATACGAAAAGCTTCATGTAGGGACTTAGTAAACTCAATTTGATGTAAAATCATTACCAGTGAGTATAACACCGTCAACATAAATCAAGACAGCAGTAAATTTGCCATTTGTATTCTTTATAAAAAGAAAATATTTATTCTTAGACTGAGAGTATCCGAGAGAAAGTAGCATAGAGATGAGATTAACATTTCATTGTCTACTTACTTGTTTCAAACCAAATAGAGATTTTTTGAGCTTGTATACTAGGCCAGATTTAGGAACATTTAGACCCTGAGAAATTTGCATATATACCTCCTCAAATAAATCTCTATATATAAAAAACCGTATTAACATCTAACTGGTACAAGTGTCACTGTTTGGCAACAACTATAGCTAAAAAAATATGTAGAGTTGTCATTTTGGCCACGAGACTAAATGTGTCAAAAGAAAATCAAACCCCTCCTATTGAGTGTATTCTTTTGCAACTAATCGTGTTCCTGATTCTCATTTCTTGACAAACCATTCTCAATACATGCCTTGAAATAAAAGTCTATTATACTTTGAGTATGTATTTCTCGAAACTAAATATTTTCGATCAACACTAGTATACTGACCAAGACTCCAATCAAGAATAGCAACTAGCCATACACAATAACAACATAACTAACTTTTTTCAATGTTTAGCAAATATAACAGCTCTTTGAACTAATTAACTAACTATATCAGTTCAATAAACTAACTCTATCCCTATGTCCCTAATAATTCCTAATAGGCAGCATATGTGTTGTACTGTTCCTCAAATTTCATGTCACTTAATCTTCCTTAAATTATAGTTGAGGTATAATTGAATTTAGACATACATTGCATTTTTTGAAATTTTAAATCTCCTCGAACTTTAAAATACTTTATCTAAGTACAACAGAAATAAATAAGGGAATAAAAATAACAGGTAGCCCTTCAATTCTAGTAGCACGGCTATTCTACTAGTTACTATTTAGAACTCACAATATAGAAATTAGAAATAGTTATTTTCCCAGTTCTTTTTTAGAGAAAATGAGAGTACAAATTATTGATGATCCAACATTTTCCTTCACCTATAGGCTGCTTGGGAAAGAACACGTCAATTATTGAAGAATCAAGGTATGTGAATGCATGCTGCTACAGCTTAAAAGCAAAAGGAAGCCAAATGTACATTTTTCATAGTTTTTTTTTAAGTGTTCTTCGAGGTTTCTTTATCTTCACATGTTAAATAGGAAGATTTAATTTAATTTACGTCTAATGTTATAGTAACTGCAAATGAACCATCAACCAATTTTATCGAACTCCCATGTTGAAAAAGCTACCTAGTGGTTTATTACATTTAATACTAATAATGAAAAATGCACAATAGTGAGTGTGAGGTTGGTTGCAAATTTGCTTTGTTAAGAAGAAGAGTAGCTAGCTAGCTTGTTAAAAGATGTATGTGTACATTTTTATATTCATCAAAATTAGCTATTACTTGAGTTTAGCTAGATCACACTGTGGAGTTTATAATTGCTTCTAATTGCTTTTTTAAAGATTGTTAATTTAATATCGGAAAAAATATATAAAACTAACTTTTAATTAGTCAATAATAATTAATATTTTTTAAATTTTAAAAATGTTATATTTTAAAAGATTTAATATTTAGGATTTAAGACTAAGGATTTATGATTTAAAATTTAGAATTTAAGATAAATAAAATAATTTAAAAAAATTAATTTATGTTGGATGAAAAAAATTAATTCCCTAACATTACTCTTAATATTATTCATAAAGATTATGGTGAGATAAAGATAATTTTTCAGTATATTTATTCGCTTTCGCTCTTTTAAATATCTATTTGTACTTAATTAACAGGGCAAAATACTATAATAAGCCAACGTCAATCCAAATTTACCTATATGAGCCAAAATGAAAATCGATACAGCAATGAGCCAGATCATATTTTTATGTAATTCGAACCAGGTTAGTTCGAACTTCATCTTCAAATAATTCGAACCAGAGCAGTTCGAATTTCAAAGAAAAAATTGAATGTAAATCGAACCAGACTGGTTCGAACTACCTATGCAAGTAATTCGAACCACTCCAGTTCGAATTATGGGGAAATGAGTTCTTCATGTAATTCGAACCACCCTGGTTCGAATTACGCTTAAGCTAGATTGTTAGTAATTCGAACCACCCTGGTTCGAATTACTAGTGATTCGGCTATATAAGGAGTTCGAATCAGCCTCATTCGAACCATTCTCATCTTCCCCTGCCCCACCAAATCTCAGAGAAAACGATCCAGATTCTCTCCGAGAAAGACCTGAACGGAATACTCTGCTCATGGGGGACGATCCGGCACGGTTATATCGCTTGGACGGAGTCGCCCATATAGCTGGGGTCATCAACGAAGAGGTTAGTACAGAAATAACTTTATTTTACCGGTACATGTGAGTTAGTGGTTTGGCATGCGGGTTAGATGTTGGTTTAGTTGGTGGTTTATTTTAGCGGTTTATGTTAGTGATTTCTGTTAATGGTTTATGTTAGTGGTTTTTGTTAGTGGTTTATGTTGGTGGTTTATCTTAGTGGTTTATCTTAGTGGTTTATGTTAGTGGTTTATCTTAGTGGTTTATGTATGTGGTTTATGTAAGCGGTTTACGTTAGTGGTTTATGTAAGCGGTTTAGTTGTGGTTTTATAATGTTAGATCTTTGATGTCAGTAGGCTATGGTGGTTTCTAATTTAAGTTTCTTATGCAAATGGTTCTCGTTCTTGGATTTTTAAGCGGCTATGCATAGTAAGATTTTTTGGTTTAGGGATTATCGTGTTGATTATGTTTGTCACCGGTAATTAAGTTGGTTCTAATAATGCGGTTCATTTCTTCCGCAGCCTCAGCGATGCATCAGGAGCATGCGGCGGCAGCAGGGCATGGTCCTGGATGACAGATACGTTCCGTACCTGCAGATGGCTGGTCTTTACCATCTTGCAAGACTGAACGATAGATGGTTCTGGTTGGACGAGGCCCTTGTCAGTGCGTTTGTTGAGCGATGGCGTCCGGAGACGCACACGTTTCATATGCCGTTCGGAGAGTGCACTATCACACTGCAGGACGTGGCATACCAGCTGGGTTTGCCAGTGGACGGGCGTTACGTCAGCGGCTGCCTATCAGAGTTCCATGTATACATCGATGGTGGCCGTCCAGCCTGGGTTTGGTTCGAGGAGTTGCTTGGAGTGGTACCTCCTCCTAGCCAGGTTCAGAAGTACGCGGTCAACTGCAGCTGGTTTCAGGAGACATTTGGTGAGTGCCCGGAGGGAGCTGATGAGGATACTGTGCGTCGTTATGCCCGAGCGTACATCATGATGTTGTTGGGCACGCAGCTTTTTGCGGACAAGTCGGGCAACCGCGTTCACATCAGATGGCTTCCGTTTGTAGCTAGGCTGGAGGAGATGGGGACCTATAGCTGGGGTTCTGCAGCACTGGCATGGTTGTACCGGTGCATGTGCCGTGTGGCGAACAGAAATGTTATCAAGCTAGCGGGCCCACTTCAGCTACTTCAGTCATGGATTTTCTGGCGATTTCCTCGGTTTAGGCCTGCAGGATTTGAGACGTTCAGCTGGCCATTGGCCTCGAGGTACTTCCCTAATCTTTGTCTATTTCAATTTACTACACATAATCGCGTGTTCATTCATAATGTATTGGATACCCTAAGCACACATTTAAGTAGCGGTAACACATGTGCATGTTGCATGTGGTCAGGTTACATCCCTTCCAGTAGCGAGAAGGGTCCTAGAGTTCAGACGTGGAGGCTCTAGATAGACCGGTTGCAGGATAGAGAGGTCAGTATGTTACTTAATAAGTTTTTTTATTTAACCACGATTTACGAGTTGGGATCACGAGTTGCCCTGACATTGTATCGTTCTGGGTGCAGTTTATCTGGATGCCGTACAGTAGCCCTGACGTACTTCAGGTCGTGCATCCCGAGGTTTTGGAGCCTCGGCATATGGTGCTGTGGCGGTCTGTTACATCGCTTATCTACTTTGCCGTCATAGAGTGGCATCAGGTAGACAGGGTTCTTCCGCAGTTTGGAGGGGTGTAGCCCCGTCCACAGGCCGCCCTGAACATCAACTTTCTGATGTCGAAGGACGGTAGAGGCGGCGATCGATGGTTCCCGTCCCATTTGCAGAAATGGCATTAGTATTGGGACGACCGTACGGAGAGCGTGCTGAGATTCGATGTTGTTGCTGACCCTGGTCCGTCGCATCAGTTCTTGGATTGGTGGAGTCAGCACGGGAAGAGGTTTTTGTCTCCGGATCCGCAGTTGGGTGATCCGAGAGCCGTGGCTATTCCTGTTGAGGCCTCACAGCGGGGAGCTGGGCAAGTACCTGAGATGGATCGGCCTGACGACGTGCCGGACAGGAGGCGGGTTGATAGGAGAGCTCGCGTGGGCACACGTCGTAGCCAGCGTGACTGGGGGTGGCTTGAGCGTGCTATGGAGGCTGGCGACGAGGCCGGCCCCGCTAGGGGTCGACGACGACATCATCCTGGCAGAGGTAGAGGGCGTGCTGCGATTCATGCCGCTGCACCTGACCCTGAGGACGATGACGATGATCAGCATGGGCCTGAGGGCGGGGATGGTGCAGGGGCGGCTTCAGTTGCTGGTGGTAGTACCCAGGATGGGGTTCACGGAGGTGAGTGGTATGGCTCCGGGATGGGTGACGGGGCTGAGCCTAGTGACGCTGGACTTGGGTCCGGTCCTTTTGGACATTACTTTGTTGGAGTACCCACCGACGACCAGCCTCAGCAGGACGGTACTCCATGGGTTATTCCCGGATCACAGTGGCAGGACTTCCTTGGGGCAGATACGCTTGATGCGGACTTCGGCAGTCCACGGTTTCTAGCGGAGATTTCGGCTATCATGCAGGAGGACGAGCCGGGCAGGAGGCGTCCTCAGACCCCTGGCACGCAGGCACCCTTAGATGTTGATCTGAACGAGCCTGCTACGACACCTGTTGGTGACCAGTTTGCTTTGGGAGGTACCCCACATTCCGCTTACACCGCTGCATCACAGTCTGTCGCCGGGCCGTCTGCCGCACCACTCCATTTTACGCCACCCGCACAGCCTGCCCCGCATGAGGACGCAGATGAGATAGAGGATGAGGAGCCGTTTATCCGTAGAGGTCAGAGGCCACGGGTTCCCCGTCGTTGTGGGACAGGGTCCCACTTGTTTAGATGATTTACATTTCATGTATTTTGGACGTTAGGGTTCACTCATGTATTTTAGATGATTTACTTTAGAGCTATTTTTCCTTGTTGTTTCCTCATCTTATTGTACTTAAAAATCTGTTATTTACCTAGTGGATAAGTGACTATGTATTATCATTGAATCATATAACACTGTAGTTATCAACTTTTGCAGTCATGGGATTTCTAACCATATTCAAATTCAGATGCAACTTTTTCATTACTAGAAGGTAAAAGGATAAACAGATAACACAAATCATCTTAAATAACAAGTAACAGGAAAAATAAAATCAATGAACAATAACAATAACAAGATTGCTACTACTGGCCCCCGTGTGAGACGGTCCTCCAAGCTGTGGGCAACTCCTGCGGGTGTGTCCGGGTTGGCGACAAAGGCCACACCTCTTTGGCCGATTCGGATCTGCCTCGTCCATGTTCGTCCGTATCCTAGTGGATCTCGGACGACCCTCTCTCGCACGCCTCTTGGCAGGGTCCGGGATCACGGTTGGCCCGTCGTAAGGTGGCCAGAATCCCTCCGGTATCGGCGGTGTGAATCCCATCTGGTACACACGGAACACTGAACTAATATGATACACGCTGTGAACATAAGAGGACCAGGTAACCCGTGAGTAGGCGCAGCATGCAAGTGCGTGCTGGCACGGGAAATGAAGTGCCTGGAAGTACCCGCAGTCACAAGTCCGGGACGCAAGCGATACTCTGTAGGTACTTAATGAGAAAGAGCCCGTCGGAGTGGTCTCGGCTACGGTGAACTCGGAGTTATCCCGGTCATACAAAGTCACCGTGAAGCACCTCGAATTCTTCAAGTTGGCCTCTATACACTTCACCAAGTACTGACTGAATTGCTGTCCGGTTCCCATCTGGGCCTCAGCCTCTCTACCCTTGCGAACAAAGAGTTCCGCAAGCCTTCCATATGTTGCCTTCACCAAAGAGCAAACAGGGAGGTTTCTGACACCCTTTAGGATTGAGTTCACACACTCCGAGATATTCGTCGTCATGTGACCGAATCTCCGTCCCTCGTCACGATGCTGAGTCCATAAGGAATAATCAATCCGGTTCACCCAATCACACATCGCCGGGTCTTCAGACCGAAGAATATCAAACCAGTAATCAAACTCAACCTCGGTTTTGGCATATGCGGCATTCACTAGAAGCCTACGTGCATCCTTGCCCTTGAAGGTAAGGGCAAAATTAGCCGCTACGTGTCGAATGCAGAATGCACGGTATGCAGATGGAGGTAACCAACCTCCGTCCGGAGCCTCAAGCGCAGCCTTTATGCCGTTATGCCTGTCCGATATAACCAGAAGACCGGGCTGCAGTGTCACGTGCCGTCTAAGGTGGGAGAGAAAGAATGACCAAGACTCTGCATTCTCACCTTCTACTAGTGCGAATGCAACGGGTAGAATGTTGGAGTTCCCGTCCTGTGCAATCGCGATGAGCAAAGTACCCCCGTACTTCCCATACAGATGGGTCCCATCAATGCTAACTAAAGGCTTGCAATGGCGAAATGCCTGGATGAGCGGTGGAAACGTCCAGAAAAATCTGTGGAAAAAAGCTTGAGACTCGTCTACTTGTCCACTAACTCGAACGGGGCTCGTCCGTAGGATTGCAACCGTACCGGGCATCGTCAACTGGACTCCCAAAACCCACCTGGGGAGCTCGTTGTATGACTCATCCCAGTTACCGTATACGAGGGCAATTGCCTTCTGCTTCGCCATCCAGACCCTCTTGTAAGTCGGCCTAAACCCGAAGTGTGCTGCCGTGGCATTTAGGAGCACCTTGATGCTGACGGATGCATCAGCCCTAACCATTGGCATAACGAACGCGGAAATCACATGATAATCCAAGCTCCTGTGGTCACTCGAGATGGAGGTCGCAAGACAAGTGTGAGGTCCATTGTACCGCTTGACCTCCCAAATGCCCTTGCGCTTCTGCAGACTCAGTCGAATCAACCATGTGCACCCATTCCCAAACTCAGAACACTTGCCCACATAACGGCGATGATCAGACTCCACAACCTTGTACTGTACCCCTCGCCGGATGCTGTAAGTCTTCACACTTAACAGGGCCTCGTCTTTATCCTGAAATTGCTGACCAACCTGGAACTCTGTCAAACCAGCAGTCCCTTCAGCATCTCTAGCTCCGAATCCAACAGAGTGCCCTGAAACACCCTCTTGCCTCATGGCATCTAGGTCCAAAGAGGAAAAATGTGGTGGATACTGCTGTGTGCCAGAACTAGAACCACCGACTACCAATGCAGGCTCAGTCGCTCCAACCTCGTCGCCGCTGTCATCCTCAATCATATCCGGCTCGACGTCGTCCTCCTCTACATCACCCAACACTCCGTCACCGACGCCAACCGGTGGAACTCCCTGTAAAGCGTTCGGCAGAATATCAACTGATCCTACCACGTCGCCTACTCCATCATTCAGATCAACAGCAAAAGACGGGGAGGCGACTGGTTCGACCGCTGGCTCGTACACAGGGACGGACGAAGAAGCAACGGCAGGCCTGGAACTCGAACCGGCTGCCGCTGCTTCAGTGGTGGCATTCCGGTTCGAACCCCCTGAGCTGGATACCACATCAACCAACTTTGCCAACAACTCTAGTGTCCTAACCTCGGGAAACTGCCTCCGACATAGAAACATGACTTGCAGGTCCTCATCACTACCAATCGTGAAGCAATCATACTTCACCGTATCCTGCAAGACAGTGATTGGAATGCGATAGAAAAACTTCTTCACTCGCTTCGCACCTTCCAGACCGAGTTTCATCAGCACAGATCTAACAAGATCATCATAGCTCGTCGTTGGTTTCACGACGATACAGAGAGGATCCTTATCTGTGAACTTCACACCGGAGCGAGTTTTTCTCTTAATGGATCCTCTATGGTGAACCAAAACCCCGAAACTCTCCTCACTAGCCATATTACACCCTCTATGAGAGCAACTCACGTTTAGAACCATATATATACTGCACTGTCTACCACTAATTCGAACCGGACTGGTTCGAATTCATTTTGTGTAATTCGAACCAGCCTGGTTCGAATTACTTGATGCAGCTTCTCCCTATATAATTCGAACCAGCGTGGTTCAAATTATGTGCTACGTTTTCCTCCCAAGTAATTCGAACCACCCTGGTTCGATTTACTTGAATGAATTTCCCTCTTCATAATTCGAACCACTCTGGTTCGAATTACTTATTAATAGAGTTCGAACCACACTGGTTCGAATTATATAAATATAGGGTTTGGCTCATTGCAGAAACGAATTTCACTTTGACTTATTTAGGTGATTTGCAACTTCCCTTGGTTTATTCTAGTTTTTTGCCCTAATTAACATCTTGGTCGCTATTGTCCTAAAATAATAACCAAACCTTAATAATATTATAACAAATAAAGTATTAAAAGTTCTAGAGGTGGAAAGGCAGATCCATGTTAGCTCAGATATTCACATGAGCTTTCGTTGTATTTGTTTGGTCACAATTAGACAACCCTTTTCAACCTAAAAAACAAAAATATCTAGTTAAAGTAGTTATCATGGATACCTTTTTGTATTTGATATTGTTCATTGCTATAAGAAAAAGCAATTCTAAATGAGTAAATGTAACTAACTATTAAGTGTACTACACTAAATTTGAGACTTTCGACAAGTTCTATTAATTTTTTTTTTTTGTTAACGGTATCTTTTAACCTAACAGAATAAAGATCAATCTATTACAGATTGAAATTCTATTTAAGGATAAATTCAAACTCTCGACATTTTAATTAAACGAACTAGCGAGCTAACTACTAGACAACTTGGTTTCAAATTCTACTAATCTGTTTCACTTTCATACATACATACAAGCAAGCACGAAAAAAAAAAAGAGTAGAGTTTTAACGACGATCCAAATTCCAAACAAGTAATCATGCTTAATTCTTTAAACTACTAAAACAAAGAGTGTTGTTATATTTTGCTTCAAGGGTTATTCTTCTGTGTATAGATATAATCAGTGTGAGCTGCAAGTGTTCTCCTTGTCAAGCATTCATCTTCTCCTATGCCTTCACAGCTAACATCGTCAGCGCCCTCATCACCACCCTACACACTAAAAAATTATTAGGATCATACACTCGATATATTATATAGGAATTTAAAGTTAATCAAATTTTAATACACTAAAATATTTTACACTTTCATCTAATCATATGGGCAGTCAACGTGAAAATTGGTAATTTTTGTTGAAATATAAAGTTCATTTAGAATATATAAAATTTAATAATAAACTATCAATTTTGTCCTTAAAATTATATGGCTCCAACAATAATTAACTTCTTGAAAGAAAGAAACGCAGATGGAGATGGAGTCCTCCAATTAGCAATGATGTTTTACAAGAAAATGTCCCTTCTTTATTTTGTCAAACGTTAATCTTTGGAGGCCACTAATGTGTTTGCATTTTTTGGGAATTAAACTCTCATAAGTGTAATAATAAAAATATTATGTACAGACAAAAATTAATCACAAAATCAGTTATCATATACATGTATTATTTAACTCATTTTTAACATATATTTTATATTTTAACATGTGTTTTATACAGATAACTGATTTAGTGACTATTTTTTGTGTATACATAGCATAGTAGGTGTAATGATATTATTTTAAGGACTAAATAGTGGTTTACTAAAAATTTGATAACTAATGAACTATTACCAGATGGTGTGTTTTTGGGAAGGATTGAACATGTTGAAAGGATGGTTGAGGGCGTGCAGCATGGGTGAGCATGCTGAAGCAGAGGAACAGAGTGATAATGAAGAACAGGGCTGTGACCTTTCTCATGTTTGTTAGAGAGAAGGTAAAGGTAGAATTGACAATATAGATGAAAAGTGAAGAGAGAGTGTTGAAGGTGTAAGAGGGAGGAGTTGAAGCAAGGAATTTATAGAAGAGGATAAGGATGTGTAAATGGAGGTGTGAACATTGAACAATGGAAACATGAACACAGCATAGGGGGGCTTCGTTTCTTTATTGTGTGTCTGATAGAGATTGATAATAATCAAAGACCAACATGGTATTGAGGAACAATTAAAAAGAAGAGAAGGGATGAATTGAATAAAATGGAAACGCCAAAAGCTTTTTCCTTTTAAATACAGTTCACATAATAGTGTGGACCAAAATTAAGCGTGGAAAAAGCCAAAAAAATAAAATAAAATAAATAAAAGTCAGGTGTTTATTATTTTTTTTTAATTTCATATAGAGAAATTCGATCCTTAACAATAATCCGAGAGAGGTGAAGATATACATGCAGATTTGTCTTCATATAAAGTTGATAGTTGAAAGTCGTGTTACAATTTAATCAAACATGATAAATTATCTAACTATTCTCAACTAGCAATTTTACATAAAAATAACTGAGTTGTTATCTTCATGAAAGTATTATATCTTGGTAATGGTTAATTTTTTATATTTTTTATATTTTTCAACTCATGTTTTTTTTCCTTCCCCCAACAAATGACATCCAAATGTGAAGACCATGCCCTGTAAAGTTTTGGCAACCACGACATGTAGCATAACCAATTAACAACACTTTAATTTAATGGTAAAAAGGAAAATAAAATTGAAAATTAAAGAAAGGATAAAACAAGTGAAGTTTGTGTTAAAATATTTTGTACAGTGAATGATTTTCACAAGAATCCATGTTCAGTTTTTACTTTCGATAAAATTATTACTTTAGTAAGTAATTTGTAAATACTTTTATAAGTTCTCAAATTAAAAATCTGAAGACATTCCTTGACTATTGTAAGATGAGTAGTATCAAATTACTTGAACTTTGTTTATCAAATAAAACGATACGTGTAATATAAAGTTTAAGGGTTTGGATGTTAAAGCATACTTTCTCTCAAGTAAAAAACAAGGGAGGTTTGAAATAAGGTTTGGTACTCGCATTAATATTGTATGGAAATTATGGTATTTAATTAGTGTTTATATGTAGGATAGATGTTTTGCTTGCCAAGATTAATTCATGCGGCATTTGATAGTGCTTTTTAAGGTACAAGGATACTGCTTTCGGCAAAGATTTAAAACATAAAAGCTGTAATATATATATATATATATCTAGAAACATGAATCAGACACACTTGGTCAAATATTAGCACTAGTTTGACGTCAATTTGTTAATAAAGAAGTGTAGAATGTATGTAAGTTAAATTAGAAAGTACAAAAACAAAAACAAAACTGCGTTCAAAGATCATACCGTCATCACTTTTATTTTTCTTTTGAAAGAAAAGAAAGAGATTTTTATTCATATATGTGGATCATCGTATTCCATGGCCGCGATTAGTTAAACTTTTACATTGATTTCATTTACATTTACAATTAATAATAAGCACTTGTTTAAACTCGAATGAGAACAAGCAAAGAATCGTTGATTAGTGATGTTGACTCAATAAAAGCGATCTAAAATTAATGCATTTGTTTAAATTTAAGCATGTGTTTGAAAAATATTTTTTTAAGAAATTTTGAGAAATTACTTTTATCAAATATTTACAAAAGATAGTTTTATAAAATATGATTTAATATATATATATATATATATATATATATATATATATTTTTTTTTTTTTTCTAACGTTTAATTTAACACTTTAAATAATTCTAATAATCATAGATCTTGTTGAAAAAAATTGAGCTTAAATAAGAACATGTCTAACAGCAAAAGTACTAGAAATAATTTTTTCACAACTTGTGCAGTTAAATAAGCAACTCCAAAAATATTTCAAGCAGCAAATATAATGACAAAAATTAAATAATCAAATACCAGAATTTTATCGTGAAAAAATTCTCAAAAGGGGAACAAAAAATTCACAGGATCTAGTCCAGTAAAATCTTCCATTATCAAAATAATGTGTACACAATCAGTCTTTCTGGTAGCACTAGGACATCTCAATAATTGACGTATCCAATGATACCTCACCTCTACGTGCTTCGATTTAGAGTGAAACGTCGGATTCTTGCTGAGATAGATAGCACTTTGGCTATCACAAAATAACACGAACTTCTCTTGATTGATGCCTAACTCTTGTAGAAATTTCTTCATCCATAAGAGTTCTTTAGAAGTTTCAACAACAGTAATGTATTATGCCTCTGTAGTAGACAAAGCAACACATTTCTGAAGTCGGGATTGCCACGACACAGCTCCCCCTGCAAAAGTCATCATATATAACCAGAAGTAGACCTTTTTGAATCAAGATCCCCAACCATATCCATATTTTTGTAATCATCCAACACAGGTTGGCCACTCCCAAATCATAAATAAACTCTCGAAGTACCATCAAGGTATCTAAGAATCTACTTCACTGCTTGCCAGTGTTTCTTGCCAAAATTAGAAAGAAACCAACTAACAACTCCAACAGCATGAGCAATATCTGGCCTCGTGCAAACTATAGCATACATCAAACTGCCAACTATAGATGCACATGCAATCTTCTTCATTTCTACTTTTTCTTTTTCACTTGTAGGACATTGCCGTGAACTCAATTTGAAATGACTAGTAAGTGGAGTACTAACAAGTTTGGAATTACTCATGCTAAACCTCTCTAAATCATTCTCAATGTACTTCTGCTATGACAACCACAATTTCTCATTCTTCCTATTACGAGTGATACTTATGCCAAGGATTTTTTTTTTTGCAGGACCCAAATCCTTCATAGCAAAAGATTTGTCCAAGTCTTTCTTAAGACTTTCAATCTTCTTAGTGTCATGACTAACATTCAACATGTCATCAACATAAAATAAGAGAATTATAAAATCACCACCAGAGAATTTCTTAACAAACACACAATGATAAGAAGAAGTCTTACTATACCCATGATCTTTCATGAAGGAATCAAACTTCGTGTACCACTGTCTTGGCACTTGCTTTAGCCCATATAAGCTCTTCTTCAACTTGCATACAAGATGCTCCTTTTCTTTAACCTTGAAATCCTCTGGTTACTCCATATAAATTTCTTTATCTATGTCACCATGAAGGAATGCTTTCTTCGCATCAAGCTATTCAACCTCTAAATTCAAGCTAGCCGCCAATCTAAGCACAACTCGAATAGAGGATATCTTCAAAATTAGAGAGAAATTCTCCTCAAAATCAATATCTTTCTTTTGCTCAAATCCTTTCACAACTAACCGAACTTTGTATCTTGGCCATGAGACATTTTCATTCGCTTTCAATTTGAACACCCATTTATTTTTGAATGTTTTCTTACTACTCGGTAACTTCACCAATTCAAACATATTATTCTCATACAAGGATTTCATTTCTTCTTGTATGGCCTTCAACCAATCTTCTTTACGCTCATCAAACATAGCTTTCTGGTAGCTCTCTAGCTCTCCAGTCTCAGTGTTCATCACATTCACATGAGGAGAGTGTCTCTGAGAAGGATGACACTCTTTAGTAGATCTTCTCAATTCAGGCTCAACTAGTGGTTCAAGTGAAACTTCAACATCTGGTGGAACTTCTGCATCTGGCACCTTATATTGAGGTGTAGGTTTATCATGCAAATCATCAACATCATCATCAACTTGTATATCTCCCCCATCAACGAGATGTCTAGTGGAAGGACCAAGTTCATCATCAGCAGAACGTCCAACAGTTATTGTTGGCGTATCTATCTTCTCAAGGTCTTCAATAGTTTGGTTTTCAAGAAAAATCACATCTCGACTTCTAATTATTTTTTTGCTCACCGAATTCCATAATCTGTAACCAAAGTCTTCGTGACCATAACCCATAAAGATACACTGCTTTGACATCCCATCAAGTTTGGACCTTTCATCTCTTGGAATGTGAACAAAAACTCTGCAGTCGAACACTCGCAAGTGATTATAGGAGACATCTTTTTCTCTCCAAAATTTTTCTGGAACATCACCATTTAATGAAACTGAAGGAGAAAGATTGACTAGATCTACTGCAGTCCTCATCGCTTCACCCCAAAAGGATTTAAGCAACTTTGCATGAGAGAGCATACATCTGAATCTATCATTGATAGTTCGATTCATTTGCTCTGCAACTCCATTACATTAAGGAGTCTTAGGAACTGTTTTCTCAAGTTTGATCCCATGTTCTTTACCATACTCTTCAAACGGACCCCTATATTCACCACCATTATCTACTCGAACACATTTTAATTTTTTTCCTGGTTCTCTTTCAACACTTTCATGGAAGTGTTTAAAGATATTGAGCACCTGGTCTTTAGATTTCAAAACAAAAGCCCACACTTTTCGAGAATAATCATCAATAAAAGTAACAAAGTATGATGTATCGCCTAGTGTCTTAGCATCCATAGTGCAAACATCAGTGTGAACTAAATCTAGAACATGTGATCTCCTATGAGGTCTAGAAATATGAAATGATACTCTAGCATGCTTTCCAACAAAACAATGAGTATAAGTATTTAAAGTTGTACCTTTCACTAGAAGTGAGTGCTTCTTGGCTAAAACGCTTAGTCCTTTCTTGCTTAAGTGACCAATGCCACAAATCAGAGGAGGAATCATCAGATACATTCACCTCTTCTTTACACTACTTTGCTCTTAACTGGTAGAGAGTAGTGAGACTATTGTCTTCTTTAACAACAATAAGAGATCCTTTGGTAATCTTGTATTTTTCACTACCAAAAGAAGTGCAATAACCCTCTTGATCCAATGCCTTCACTAAAATCAAATTGAACCGCATATCTGGCACATATTTAACATTCTTCAACTGCAACTTGCATCCCATGTTTGTTTTAAGCCACACATCACTCATACTAATGATATCACACCCCCTTTTAACTTCTAATTTGATCTTGCCAAAATTTTCAGCAGTATAAGAAGTGAAAAATTTACGCCTCGGAGTGACATGACATGAGGCATCAGAATCCATAATCCAAGTGGAATCATCACAGACAATATTAACCTAATTTTCATTATATATGATAAGAACATCTTCATCAATAATAGCAACAGTTTCTTTATCACTTTCTTTACCTTTGTCTTCGTTTCTTTTCCTTGATTGTTCTCTTTTCCAGAACATACAATAGCTCTTGATATGCCCCGACTTGCCACAATGGTAACAAATGAACTCCTTTTTTGGCTTATACTTTTCTCTTGACTTTCTTCGACTCTCTGACCTGTCAGAACTGTGAGGTTTTCTACTTTGTCTTCTCCCCCGTGACACTGAAACAAGTGCTTCTGGCTGGGAGGATGCATTAATTAGACCTCGCTCTCTTCTTCTAGCTTCTTCATTCAACATGCTCTATTTAACCATTTTTAACATCAACTTCTTTTTTGGAGCTGAGTTAATCAGTGTCATAACCAGAACTTCCCAACTACCAGGTAAAGAACTCAGCAACAATAAAGCTTGCAACTTATCATTTAAAGTGATGTCATTATTTGTTAGTTGGTTCATAGTCTCCTGAAATATACTCAAGTGCTCCGGCATTGATTTATCTTCAATATATTTCATATTGACTGCCTTCCGAATCAAGAATGTTTTGTTTTGCACATTCTTCTTCTCATATAACTCCTTTAATTTCTTCCACATCTTCTCGACATTAGTTTCAGTATCAACATGTGGATACACGCTAAGAACGAGTGTAAGAATAAAAAATAATTAACGATTAATTAACATAAAATAATAATAAATTAGTTGTCCAAAATAGGTTCCAAAAATTTAGAATGTTAATTAGAAAATTTAAATATGATATTTGGATTCGGTAGATTTTTCTGAGTTGGAAAATGTAATTTTCTTCGGAATATTGCATAAAAATGCATACCGGTAAATTAACTGGCAGTACCGGCTTAAGTATATCCGGTACTGTGCAAAAATGATAAAAACAACAGAAAAAATTAAGAAATAAATTAAAGTTGAAAACCGGGTGCTAATTTTAAAGGTTTAGCCTAAAATTGGGCCAAACAGGTCAAAAATACTAATGGGTTTGACCGGGTCCAAATTAGGCCCAAGCTCAACATATAAAAAGGTCACTTAAGTGACAAGTTCACTCACTTTCAGCACTTGAAGGCTGAAGCAACGTGAATTGAGAGAGAAGTGAGCTAGGGTTCCACAAACACTATTCACTTCCTCACTCTTTTGGTTATAACTTGAGCTACGGTGCTCCGATTCGCGTGCCGTCAGCGGCTACGCGAAGCTCTCGTCGAGCTCACCACTTCTAGCTAGGTATTATGGTAAGCTTCTTGAAAATCCCTTCCTAGTTCTTCCTTCTATAACAGATTTGAATTTTGGCTATGGTGAATGAGTGGTTCTTGTGATTTTGATTATTTAGGTTCAATCTAGCACCGGGTAATTAGTGCGTTTTATCCCAATCCACATTAGGCAAGGTATGTAATTACAAATCACTTGTGGTTTTACGTATATATAGAACTCTAAGTATTGATTTTATGAATTAATTGTATATAGCTTGATTATTGTGATTTTAGGAGCCTTTGGATTTGAGTTCGTGGCTTGGTTGTGGTTGAAAGCTTGTTGGGTACAAATTTTTGGTGTATAGCACATACTGGGAATCGGCCAAGGTATGGTTTCGGTTTTCTCTATGTAATATATAATATTTCTGGACACTTAGGCTAGTAGACCTTAGGATAGGATTGAATTGGTTGTTGATGATTATTGATTTATGATGATTGTGATGATTTTAATGGATGATGATGTTGATTTATGATGTGGGGTGGATAATAAAGATTATGAGGATTGATAATGAATGATAAGGCTGTGGATGTTGATAAATGCGAGGAAGGTAAAATGATGGTTTATGATGTTAAATTATTGAGCTTTGAAGTTTTATAAGTGGAATTTGGTGTATGAAATAGTTGATAATATAGATTGCTAAGTTGTGAATTGATGAGAAGGTGTATGTATATAAATTAGGTGCATTAGAACTGTTTTGGATATGGAATAAGTGGTTTGAATTGAGAGTTTTGGCAAAATTGAGTTTTCAGTATTTTTGGTAAAAATAGATTCTAGGCTATCTTTGACGGATGATATCTTGAGCTACAGTTTTTAAAATTGAATGAATTTTATATCAAATTAAAGATAATTCAAATAACTTTAAAACAGTATAGATTTTGTGAAAATCTGAATTTTGTAGAGAAAGATATGATCATTAGAAGTTGGTGTTAAAAATCTGAATTTTGTGATGTTGCAGAATTTGTGAATTCTGGTTTGTGTGCGCACGCCCACGGCTGTGCGCGTGCTCTGATCAGGCTACGCTTTGACTTGTGCGTACGCACACCCTTGTGCGCACGAACACCCTGTGATTTTCAAAAAAAATGCATACGCACACACTGGTGCGCACACACTGGTGCGCACGCACATACAGGGAGATGCCTACTATTGAGAGCGATCGCACACTTTGGTGCGCACATACACCTTGTGAAATTTGGAAGTTGTGCGTACACACACGCTGAGAAGTGCATTCTGTTGTGGACGTTCGCACGTATCTATGCGTGCGTCTAAAATGAAATCTTTTATATACTGTGCGGACGCACACCTCTATGCGTATGCACACTTTTAGAAAACTCTTTGGGGAGTGTGTACGCACGACCCTATGCGTGCGCACACTGCGCTGTTTTTCATTGTTTTACCTTTCTGGAAAGCTTGTAAACTTCCGTAACACTTATCTAAGATTCTTTAACTTATTTTTAGGCATGAAAACATAGAGGATGCTTTAGGTAAGTTTAATTAGGTATTTTCTGGAAAAATGCTTAGAAGACGGAGGCTTAGGTTTCTGAAGTTTACGGGTGGACCGTTGGAGTATTATGATGATGATGATTATGGTAAACTGTGGAAGTAAGAATAAATAAGGGTTGAGAGGAGTCTGGGACTCGGGGTGGACTTAATAATGAAAATAATTTTTGAAAACAAGTGAATTACTGTTTTACACTGATATTGTTGAGACGTTATGCGCCTGGCAGGGACGGCAGTTGGATCCCGCCTGTCGAGGTCATGGCGGCGGCAGAAGGACGGTGGTTAGTCCCGCTTACGTTGAGATGTGAGGTCCGTGGCAAGAGTATCCCACTCGCATCCCTTCGGAATCACTAGAGTGTGCAGGCACTATATCCTGGCAAGAGTATAGTCCCTTTCTGAAAACAACTGAATTACTGTTTTAATGTTTTTACTTTACTAGTGCCTGCACACCCTAGTGATTTCGAAGGGATGCGAGCGGGATACTCTTGCCGTGGACCTCACATCTCAACGTAAGTGGGATTAACTACCGTCCTTATGCTGGCGCCGCGACCTCGACAAGCGGGATTAACCTACCGTCCTTTCCAGGTGCATAGCAACTCAATAGTCTCAGTATAAAATAGTATATAACATATATCAGTAATCACTGTCCATTTAGTCCAAGTCCATTCATGCTCAAGTCATCAACCTCATTAACCATACTCATTCATTTCCAAGTCCCCAAACAACTACTCAATTCCTTAAGTTTACAAGTTCATCATCAATACAGTACTTCGTCAAATTACCCAACTAGTCTATCCTTAGTCCTTCAGAAACCTAAGTCTCCGTCTTCTAAACTCATAATAGAAAAATATCTAAATGTCTAATTAAATTTAATTATTATATTCTCTATGTTTTAAAGCCTAAAATAAGCTAACGGATCTTAAACAAACATTACGAAAGTTTTCAAGCTTGCTGGGAAGGTAAAATGATTGAAAAGAGTTTTTATTGAAAAATAAGGCTTGTGCGTATGCACACAAAGTAAAATTTCCATCTTGTGCGTACTCATAAGGGTGTGCATACGCACGCAACAGTAGGTTCTTCCCGACGTATGCATACGCATGATGTTGTGTGCACGCACAACTTGAAACATCCGTACTGTTCGGTGTGTGGGCACAGCTGTGTGCGTGGGCACACAAACTAGAACTTCAAATTTTCTGCAACATCATAGAACTCAGACTTTTGACCATAACTTCCAATGTTCATAACTTCCTCTATAAAATTCTAATTTCTACAAAATCTATACCGTTTTAAAGCTCTTTTAATTATCTTTAATTTGAAACTAATTTCTTTCAAATCCAAAATCCGAGGCTCAAGTTATGATCCGCCGAAGTGGGTGAAAAATCCGTTTTTACTAAAAATCTTTTAAACTCAAATTTACCAAAACTCTCAATTCAAAACCAATTGTCCTGCAACCCAACAATACCAAAACAACTCAAGAATCTATACCAAACGTTCCTCAACCATATCAATCATTCAATCATCTAAACCATTTAATGCTCATCTCATCCAACTCTAAATTCAACCTGAATCACATCAAAACTTATAAATTTCCATCATTATTCAACTATACAACATCTAACCTTTAATATCCAAATTTATCAACTCCTTCACCACTTATCAATCCAAGCATCAATCTATCATTCTCAAGACTCATAATCCACATCATTTACCAACAATATAAAAACACACCATCCATGATCAACAACATCAATATTCATCTATAATTATCAATCAAAATCAATAATAATCACCACCAACAACAACAAATATCACAACTTATCATCAATACCAACTTCATGTCACAACAACAACTCCATATTAAAAGATCAATTCATACAACACATACAATTCAATCTTATCTTAAAGGCCACTGGCCTAAGTTTCACAAAACATTACATATTACTTAAAGGAAACCGATACCATACCTTGGCCGATTCCCAACGCGCTCAAAACACCAAAACAAGGCCACCAAGCTTAGTTCGAAAGCTTCAAAACTCAATCTCAAAGCCCCAAGTAGCCAAAAAAACTCCAACAAACACCAAATCTCAATCCAACATCATATAATATACCAATGACACTATGTCTAACCTTACCCAATGATATTAGCAACAAAACTCAATAATATTCCGATACTAGATTACTTCTAAATAACCAAAATCACAAAATCTACTCAAAAACCAAACGTAAAAATGTGAAATTACTTAGGGCAGAAAATTGGAGCATGAAACACAAATTTTTACCAGCAAAGCTTAGTTAGAAATAACGGGCTCAGCGAGAGCTTCACGTGACCGCAAACAATACGCAAATTGGAGTATCGTAGCTCAAGTTATGAGCAAAACAAGGTTGATGTGAATAGTGCAAACCCTCACCTCCTCTTTTCTCACTTCAGCAGCGCCCTTTTCTTGTTTCAGGGTTAGAAGTGAGCTGAAATGCTCATTAGTTGTGTTATATATATGTTAGGGTTGGGCCCAACTTGGACCCGGTCTAACCCGTTAGCGTTTTAGGTCCGTTTGACCTAACTTTGGGTCAAAACCTTTAAGTTTAGCGCCCGGTTTTCAATTCTAAATTATTTTTATCTTTCCAAATCAATAAATTCAATTTCTAAAATCTTATTTTTTTCAATACGTGGTACCGGACAGATTAGAGCTAGTACTGCCGGCTTAAGTACCAGAACGCGATTTTACGCAATTTTCCGCAGAAAATTACATTTTCCAACTCGAAAAATTCTATTGAATTCAAATTTCACTTCCAAATTTTAAAATTAAGACCTCTAATTTTTCGAACCTATTATGGGTAATTAAATTATTTTATATCAGCTAAACGGTCGATTTAATTATGGTTCTTACATGTAACAACCACGTAATAATCGTATTATTTGTTTAAGAACTAATACTTTCATGAATAAAGAAATAAAATTAATTTTATATTTTTGACACATGCTGATTTTTATTATCTGTTACATTATTTTATTTTAGAGTAATTATCTAAATCAGTTCCTAAACATTTTAAAAGTAAATATTTTAGTCTCCAAGAAAAATTAATACACAAAAACATCCTTAAAATTTTATTTCGGCAGATAAATCAGTTCTCAATCTATTTTCTGGCGGAGTAGTTACCCAAATTAGTCTCCAAATATTTTAAAAGCGGATATTTTAGTCCCAAAAAAATTAATACATAGATAAATTTTTAACGTTTTTTTTCTGTCCGACATAATAATCCTCCGTCTATTTTTCGATGTAACTCACTAATGGAGAATGCAAATTTGACACTTTTTTATGTTAACATGATTTTTGCACACATTACAAATTAAAGAAAAATAATATGTATGTGCCACATGGATGTTTATGTTAAGTTAGTCTAATTATGAAGTAGAAATTTAGTTAGCCTTTTGTGTTAATTGATAATTTAGAGATCCAGTTGAGATTCAAGTGAAAATAGAAGAATAACTTTGATTATACTTAATTTCTAGCTATCACACCAAGCTAAGTTATATAAAATACAAAAATATCAAATAATTTCAACTTTGAGTTTCTTGTAGAATAATCTCTAACAACTTAATTGAACAATGTTGTTGTTGTTAATAATAATAATAATAATAATAATAATAATAATAATAATAATAATAATAATAATAATAATAATAATGTTCAATAAATTTATTAGAGATTATTCTACAAAAAAACTCAAGGTTAAAACTATTTGATATTTTTATATTTTATATATCTTAGTTTGGGTGATAGCTAGGAATTAAGTATAATCAAAGTTATTCGTCTATTTTTACTTGAATATCAAATTGATCACTAAATTATCAATTAACTCAAAATTCGTCTATCATGGGGACTAATTTGTCTGCCAAAATAAAATCTTGGAGATACTTTTGTGTATTAATTTTTTTAGAACTAAAATGTCCGCTTTTAAAATCTTTGGAGACTGATTTGGGTAATTACTCTTAATATTATAAGGATGACTAGCAAAATAATGCTTTCATCCCGAAACTCACCTGGATCCAACTCCTCTACCATGAATAATTCCCATTGCATTCTTCACAAGCCTGACGTGTAGATTAGAGGAGGTTCAATTGGTTCTAATCTACAAACTTCAAACCAAGTGCTGAGAGGTTCGCTTTTATCCAGTGTAATGAAGGGAGGGGTGGATTCAGCAACCTGAGATTATGCCATTAGCTTAACATGCTTCTCCCTGATTGCACTACAGAAAATCGCTGAGTATCATTGGATTTACCGGCAGAAAAATAAAAATAATCTGCCAGTAATAAATCTACCGTTAGATTTTTGGTCAGATTTAATTCGACAGTATAAACCTCACCAATAACTATTTACTGTCAGATTTTGTTGTTCGCTGGTAACTTGCAGCGAATTTAATAGTGGAATTGGTTTTTTAAGCTATGAATATTTGGTATCAGTTACTGTTAGATTTTTTTTCAACGGTAACTATGGCGCCAAACTATTTTGTTCCCACATTATTACCATAATATTTTTTCCTAAAAAATCTGACGGTAAGTTTAATATTTTATTTTTTTTAGATTTTTTGATGAAATTAGTGGTCAAATTCTAAATTTTTTATTTTTATTTTTTTGTACAATTAGTAGTCAAATTCTAAATAATAAAAGCCAAATATGTTAAATTATTAAGTGTATAAATAAAATAAAAAGTCAAATAACAGAGGATATGATAAAATCAAATAGTGTATAAAAATAATCCTAGTCACTAAAGATCCTCAAAGTCGTCATCATCGTCGTGGTCATCGTCCCGCTGGTCCTGCTGCTAAGGTGGCGGCCTAGGCGGTGAT
Organism: Arachis ipaensis; assembly: GCF_059453495.1. NCBI lineage: Eukaryota > Viridiplantae > Streptophyta > Magnoliopsida > Fabales > Fabaceae > Arachis > Arachis ipaensis. The sequence continues at coordinate 27,690,402 of NC_142436.1, forward strand.
GTCTGTGCCCCTCCATCAGCACCGCTGCTACCAGCGCGCATCTAATCTTTGTGCGGAGCCATGTGTCGCTCCATCCATTGAAGCTACTCCAGCTCCCACATCCACTCCAGCTTGAGGTCATCTATATCTGTCATGTATGAGAGGATCACCTGATACCTCACCTCAGACTCCCGCAGCTACTGAGCCTGTTGGTAAAGGCTCCGAGTAAGGAGCAACACCAAATCCCTCAAATATACACCGTCCTCGGGATCGACGGGCCGACTGGTGGCAGAGGTGGATGAATGTGTCAATGTGGATTGCGGAGGCTGTCGGCAAAGAACGATCTAAGCCCGTACATGCGATTCTTGGTTAGGGTTGTTGGCCATCATTGGTTGTCGGGGAAGGGTGGTCGTACATCAGTTTGATGGCATTGGTACACTATTGTGTACATGCATTGTTATTTGGCGTAAACCTATCAATGGAAAAATTAAGATTAGTAGTTTAATAAAAAGTTAGCTCAAGTAATCGATAAACTTCAAATATATTTAGATTTTTTTAGAAATTTTGGCAGAGTTTCATCTCTAACTAGAATGCGCCAAAAACTCTATCCATCAACAATATAATTCACTTAAACAACAATATTTATCAATAATTAAACAAGTAAGAATCAAGAATCAAGCAGCAACATCCATCGATCAACAATAAGTAGTTTAATTAATTAAGATTAGTAGTTTCATCTATATGACATTATCTGACTTAAGCAGCAACATCCCTCAACAATCAAGAATTATCAAACACTTTTAGTAGTTCAAACCTACTAATCTAAATCAAACCTATCTTAACAACCTAAATCTATTAAAATTAGAAAATTGAGTATAACTAAATTAAACTGACTAAGTAAAATAGTTTGTATATAAAAGACTTAAAATAGTACTCAAGCCAAAGTCCCATAAGGCCAAATAATCATCCGTACAATAGAAGGTGGTGGAGGGACATTTGGCTGGGATCCATGAGAGGATTCTGGCACCACTGTGTCTGTCGCTGGAGTCGGCGTCATCGAGATAGTGGGCTGCTGAGCAAATGGAGGCGTCGTCGTCGAGGTATTGGCCGGCTGAGCGGATGGAGGTAGCGTCGTCGAGGTAGAAGGAGCCCTGTTGTTAGGGTTAGGGACCGTGATAAACGGCTAGTCCGCAACACCCATTGCCAGTGACATCACCGGGGTAGTCGCAGTAGAAGGGGCAACTGAAAGTCCTAGGGTACCAGTAGAAACTCTCCCTCTACCACGACCACGACCATGAGGCCAATCCATGACACCTCTACTACCTGTCATCATGTCTGCAAAGAACATACCACAATTATATTGTTTGTGAGAAATTTTGACAAAACCTCCCCTAAAAAGGTGCTAACCATGACGGTGATAAGCCACACGACAATCAAAACACATTCAAATACGAAACTTGACAAAGTTAGAACCCTTGAATCTAAACCTAACTAATCCATTAGAGAATCTATTCTCAAACTTTAACACTACTAAAACATGCATATCATCAAGCAACAATACAACAAACAACAAACAACAAACAAACAACAACAGTACAAACAACACAAATTAATTGAGTACCTAATTAATTAAAATTTAGTTGAGTACCTAATTAAGTAAAATTTAGAACAATAAATCAAACAACAACACAAGAAACAACAATCAAACAATCAAACAATAACACAACAAACAACAACACAATAAACAACATAAATTAATTGAGTACCTAATTAATTAAAATTTAGTTGAGTACCTAATTAAGTAAAATTTAGAACAATACATCAAACAACAACATAAGAAACAACAAAAAATAACAACACAAATTAATTTAGTACCTAATTAATTAAAATTTAGTTGAGTACCTAATTAGTTAAAATTTAGACAATAAACAACAACACAACAAAAGCACAAATTTAAGAAGTGGGACCAGTAACGGCGATTTGGTTTAGATGACGAGAGGGGCCGTCAGAGGAGGCTACCAAAGGAAATGTTGATGGAAGGGGGAGAGGGTTAGAGAGAGAGTGGGAGGTGAGTGGATTAAAGAGAGAGAGTAATTCAAAATGAGGGAAAAGAGGGGTTCGCGGTTCGAATATAAGTCACAATTACCGTCGGATTTACCGGCAGATAAATCTAACGGTAACGTATTACGAGTTCCCAAAATGCAGCATTCCAGTAAGTGGGTTTACCGTCAAATTTTTCCACCAGTAAATCCGACCCTAAATGTCGTGCATATTTTTCCTGTTTTCCCTCCAATTATTACTGGCGATTTTATCGTCAGAAACGAAAATCTGCTAGTAATATTTTGACATGACGAATTTTACTCCTAAACTGCCGATAAATCCACTGGTAAAGACGCAGATATGATGAGCGAAAACTAATGCTCACATATATTGATAAGTACACCAGATCGTTCAAGTAATACCACGATGAGTGGATATCGTTCCCACGAGGATTAACATATTAAGGCAACCAATGTCTAATTAAATTTCTAATTAGATCAATTGAACCATAGATTTTGGATTGTGGATTTTGAAGAAAAGAAGAAACAGAGAAGACGAGAATGAGAGAATGCTTTGAAGTTGGAAGAAAATCAATAGGTGAGGATGTTGAACGCCTCAGAGATGTTTGATTCTTGAAAAAATAATGCTTATGCTTTCTTATTTAATTCATGCAAAAATCTTTCACAGCAAATTATTTATAACCAAACCCTAATTCCATGGTGATTTAGTTTCTTTAAACCCAATTAATCGCCAATTTCTTGGTCAACTAATCAACAGAAAAGGTGAAGAACGGTTTTGATTTTAAGCCACACAATTCTCAAGAACTATCACTAGCCAAATTATATGTCATTGATTCAAACTAGATCTAGATAATTGAAGATTATGTGACAATTTTCAAGCTAATTCCGAAATTAATTTTTCCAAATATAAAATCAGAATCCAAGATAGAATTAGAATATTTTCCAATAGTTTTAACCATTATTAATAAAGAACAAAACTCAATCTTGAAAAAGTAAAGAAGCATGAATTGAAATAAAAAAAACACTTACATTATTAATCCTAAAACCAAACAGAGCTCCTAACTTCAACAGAGGAGGTTTAGTGACTTATGAAGAAGAAACTAATCCCAATGATGAGAGAGGTGTGTGATCCGGGTAGTCCAGATTGCCTCTCTTGTGAACCTCGTTCACTTATTTATATCCTAAGTCCTAAAATTCAAATTCAAAACTAACCCTAATCTTATCTTTAAGAATGATAAGATAACTACCTACTTAAATTCAAATCAAATCTCAATAATTCAAATCTAATATAGAAATAAATCCCAACAATTAAATTTTTGTTTTTCTAGAAGAAATTGATAATAACTAATCTCTTGAATCATTTGAATCTTGAATCTTTGGATGAGATTAAGGCTTATGATATACTAGTATTTATAATTTAAAACTAGAATAATTAATGAAAACAAGAAAAACTAAATTTGTATATAAAGAATATGTTTATATAAAAGGTTTAATTACTCTGCAGGTCCCTATAGTTTCACCAAATTTTTAATTAGGTCTCTATACTTTTTTCTTTTCAATTGGGTCCCTATACATTATTTTTTTTTTAATTTAGTCCCTGTTAACATTAAACATAAAAAAAATGTTAATAAATTGTGAAATTACTTGTATACCCTTAGGAACTCAATTGAAAAGAAAAAAACGTATAGGGACCTAATTGAAAATTCGGTGAAACTATAAATAATCAATGAAAATTATTCATATAATTCCTTTTATTTTGTCACTATTATTCTTTTTGCTTATTTATATACAAATTGTACCAAAAATCTCTTTTATCTGTTTGCAGCTTCTTTTCATACTGTAGTAGCAGTCGAAATCTTGATCTCAGCATAGAACACAACGGCATAGCCTTATTAGACATATTAGGAATTTACAGGATCAATTCTCAAATCTCAACACAGTTCAATAACTACAACATTTAATCAATGGATCGGTTTTTACCTAGAATAGCTCAAATTTTTGTTAAACAAATAGATATAACATACTCAATCAACTAAAAAAAGAAGAAATTATCACTATATATTTAAATGATGAGTAGAATCTACTACACTACAACAAATTTAAACAACAATGATTTAAAATGGGAGACATGATTTACTTATACAATTCGAACAATTTCAAAACAAAACACTTATACTGATTATCTAGGTAGAATATTTGAAATTAATACTTCATTGACCAAAGGATCCTTATCAAAAGCATTTGATTTGGCTCTTCTTTGATATTTCTTCCAACTGAAAATGCAGGATGATTAGGAATAGAAAGTGTCATTGTCTCACTCGCTAGCATAACAACCACTGTGGACATTGTTGGCCGATCTACTGCGTCTTCTATTGTACACACAATAAACCAATATGTAACCTTAGATTTTTAAAGCCAACTAAGCTCTCAATCTACATCTATAATCTAATTATATTACAAACTCTACAAGAACATAAAATTTTCCTTCTTTTCCTCCTAAATACATCTAAACTCTGAAGCATTCATCTTTCAAAAAATTCTCCTTCTTTTTCTCCTAAATCCATTGACTTCCCGGGGACATCCTCATGCTTAGAAGGCTTCTCCTTGCCACCCACCAACCTCCCCGGGTTCCCAACCGTGGTATTCCGTAGTGGCAATCCCTGCAGTCTCTCCAACCACCAAATTTGAACACAAGCAGAGAACTAGAATATATATATATATATATATACCAAATTTGAATAATTGATGATAAAAATGGAAAACTCTAAAAGTAAAGCAGAAATGAAAAACAAATTCATAATTTGAGAAACAAATAGAAGTTGCAAACAATTAAGCAAAACTGAAACTGAACTACAAATTCACACAACTTAAGAATTCATAGCTTGAGAGACAGGAGCTGAAAACAACTAAAAAAACTGAAAAAAAGCAACACAATACGAATAGAACACCCCTAAAACATTCAGCTTCTCCTTATTTCCAATCTCAATCAATCAATTCTCCCTCAAATTCAACTCTCTTCATCACAAGTTCAACTCTCTTCATCACATTCTGTTTTACGTTTTTCTTAGAGTAAACAAATTTGCCAAAGTTTATTTTGTCACAACAAGCTCATGCATAAGATGGATGTTATAGAAACTAGTGGTTCAAAAAGTTCAATACGTTTAATAATGGTAAGATTAAAATGTTTATATGCAGAAAAAGTTCAAAACTATATATGCATGCAAAATTGACATATAAACTCATTTTGCACAACCTCACAAACTGTCCCCTTTCAAAAACCAAGAGATTAAAACGGGACGCCAAGATGAAGAAGCAAGGTTGGAATATCATCATATATAGAATATCATTAAATATATTGATCAATTAACTGGCTACACAAAAGATAAGAAAATATAACAAGCACCACAAGTAATAAGCAATTACAGCTAATTCTTAAATACTTGATATTAGTCCTTTGAAGATCTCACCAGTTCTCTGACCCATCAGCCAAATAAGCTCCATAGCTCCCCACCGAACCTTAGATTAGAATAGGGCATTTTTCTTGAAGATTCTACCATCATCATCGATACCCGAAGAGTAGAGCAGCAAGGTGAGGTGCGGCCAAGCGAGGGAACGCGACGGAAGCGATGGCTAGGGACGACGACAAACAAGTGATGGCTAGGGTTCACTTTTGGGACAAAATGCTAAGGGTTAGTTTTGGTATTTTAAAAAAATGGGGGTGGATTTAGTTAGTAATTCTAATCTAATTAGGAGAATATTCGATTTTTAAACAGAATATTCTGTTATCTCAAACGTTTTTGTCACAACAGGGACTAAATTGAAAAAAAATTAACGTCTAACGACCCAATTGAAAAGAAAAAAGTATAGAGACCTAATTGAAAATTCGATGAAACTATAGGGACCTGCAGAGTAATTAAACCTATATAAAATAATAGAAACATAATTTATAATTTTTTTCTTTCTTTTTAAAATAATTAAACTTGTTATATATTTTTTAATTAATTTAATTTTAATATAATATTAGATGAAAGATTTTATGCATCTGTTTAATTATGTGTTGTAATTTAAATATTTTTTATTACTATTTTTAAAAATAAAAAATATATTCTAAATTAGTTAATTAATCAATTTATTTTAAAATTTTATATGCAACATAGATACATATAATAGAACAAAAGATATAAAATAAGTAATAAGAATGAATAAATTGAGAATAAAATAAAATATATAAAGTCATGAAGAAAATAAAACATTAGATTAATATCTAAACTATAATTGTTTGAATTAAAATTTACAATTGAAAATTTTAAAAAGTGTAATACCCGGTCTAACCGAAATTAAATAAATAATAAGTTAAATAGGAGCTGATATGGTTGGAAGATTTGGCAATTGGAATTTGATAATTTAAATATGATATTTGGATTCAGTGAATTTTTCTGAGTCGAAAAACATAGTTTTCTGCGTAAAAGTGCGTAGTGGAATTTTGACCGGCAGTACCGGCTGAGATCTGTCTGGTACTACAGCTGAGGAAATTGATTATGAGTAAATAAGATTAAGAAATGAGGAATTATAATTAGGGAAGATAGAAATATCTAAAGTGCGATTTAGAGCGCTAATCTTAAAGGTTTTAGCCCAAAATTGGGCAAACGGGCAAAAAATAAGTGAACCGGGCCTAAGTGGGCCCAAGACCCAACATATATAAACATTAGTTATGAGCATTTCAGCTCATTTTATCCTAAAAAGAATGGTTGGGGCGCTGAAATTGAGAAGAGAGAAGAGAAGAGAGAAAACCTAACTCTCTTTGATCTTCAAACCACCATAACTTGAGCTACGAAGCTCCGATTGACGAGCCGTTTACGGTCACGCGTCGCTCTTCTTATCCTCTACAATTCTATCTAAGTTTTGTGGTGAGTATTCCATTCATCTCTGTCCAGTTTTCGAAATTCCCCACTGTTACACGTTTTTGGGTAGTTAGTGTTGAAATCTTGTGATTTTGGGTGTTTAGGGATACTCCAACATGGATTCTAAGCGGGTTCTATCCCTACTTCATATGGGCTGAGGTAAGAAGCGCTTAAACCCTTGTGATTTGTCATTTTTATGAGCCCTAGGTTGATGTATGTAGGTGATATTGGTTATATTAGTGTATTTGGTGATGTTGGTGCACAATTGGGAGATTGGTATTGCTTGAGGAGCTTTGATGTGGCTTGGAGCTAAGGTTAGTGAAGACTTCCAAAGAAGAGGCTCAATTGGTTTGGCTACAAGAGGTACGGTTTAAGTTTCATTTAAGTACCGTGTGTTGTGATGAGAATTCCTAGGCTAGATGCCCCTAGGATTAAGTTTGGATTGTGTAAATGGTTGGTGCTAATATGCATAGTTGATATGTAATGTGAATTAATGATTGGGTTGAGAATTGTGTGGCCTTGTATGCTTGGTGTATTGGGAATTTGATGTACTGGGTAATGAGTATTGATTTGTGGTTTAAGCATTTAAATTGTGAAAATTGGGCCGGAGGCCGTGAATTTTAGGCTGGAGGCCGGAAAGAGGTAAGAAAGGTAAGTTGATGTGTGCATTGTATGATGGCACAAGTGATTGGATGAATTTCAGATAATGAATATATGAATGATTAGGTTGGTTATTGAATATTAAGGTTTGAGGAGTTGAAGTGTGGAATTTGGTAATTTTGGGCGAAATTATGTAGATGAGGTATGTTTGGTTTGGTTGAGATATATTATGTGATCATATATGTGATTATGATTATTGATGCCTTGATGGTATGATGATGCATTAGAGATATGTATGTTGTGATATATGCTTGATGAATGACTAAGGTTGATTTTTGGGAGAAACCACGTGATAGTGAGTATGATGTTGATTATGTATAACGATGGTTGATTGGAAATGGTATTATTGGAAATTGGATGAGGAAGGATGTATGACATGATATTGTGTTTGTCCTTTAGCCATTTGATTGAGAAGTGTTAAAATGGTTGGATGTGGCTTTGGGAATTTTGGTAAAGTGTCAATGTGTGAGTTTAGGATGGCTTGATGTTGATTTTGGAACATTTTGATTGATTTCAAAAAGGGTTGAAATTGGCATGTTTTGTTTGATTTGAAAATAGTTGAGAATGGCTTGTTTTGAAAATGGCACCTTGTGGTTTTGTATGAAAACATGGTTTTTGGGTATATTTTTATGAGACATAACTTGGACTACGGATCTCTGTTTTGTGCCAAATTTGTTTAGAAATGAAATTGGATCCGGGATGTCCATGCCGTTCGAAGAACGGGTGAAGAACGATTTAAAATGAGAGAGTTATGTCCGTCGGAAGATTGGGGGTTGAATTTGTAAATTCTGCAGCTTTTAACTTAGAAAATTTTTAGCAGAACGACCCTCCGCGCGTAGGCGCACTTGGCGCGTACGCGCCGTTCTTCAAGAAAGCACCATCCACGCGTGCGCGTGGTGTGCGCGGGCGCGTCGATGCGCTGCACCAAATGCCCAGCCATTTTCCTGAGAGTTGTGCCAGTTTTGTGCCTGGGGCACAAATGTATCCGCGCGTATGCGTGGCTGATGCGTGCGCATCGTTTGGCTATTTTTTAACCCGCGCGTCCGCGCGTATGACGCTTGCGCGTCGATGAGTTTTGTGGCCATCCACGCGTGCGCGTGGAGTGCACGTACGCGTGGCCCTGTTTTCATGCCAAAGTTGATTTTTGAGTTTTTAAAGCCAAATCTCATACTTCTAAGCCTCCGATCTCACCCCTTATGTATTAAATCATTATGATATGCCTAGCAATGAGAAAGGAGCTAGGGGATGTGGTAACTTGCGAGTGAAGCAAGGGAAAGGGTTATGATCAATGATGATCAAAGATGATTATATGAGATATGGAGGATGACGGTGGAAGTACCGTGTATGCCATGAGCCGAAGGGCTATATTTATTGATAAATGGCCGGTTCTTGATTGAACCAGGAGCCGGATGGCTGAGTTATTGCCGGGTTACGGCAAAGCCATTACTGTTTATGGTTGAGTATAAATGCATATATGATTAATGAATGAATGTGTTAAATGGATAATAATGAAAAATGCTGAAATATGATGTGTGACCCCGGGTAGTAGGCAGTGGCGTTGTCCACTTGCTCCGGGTATGAGACGGGAAATGATGTTTATGATAAATGGGTTTAATTATGGAGTTTTGAATAAATGTGTATTTGTGATACCTGGGTAGTAGTAAGGGTGGTGGTTCGTCCCACTTGCTCCAGGTTAATGTTTGAGATTTGATAACAGTGATGATTGCTTCTAAACTGAATGAATGTATGTTTTGAGATCCTGGGTAGTAGCAAGGGTTGTGGTTCGTCCCACTTGCTCCAGGTCAGAGATTGTGATGCCTGGGTAGTAGCGGCAGTAGTGGTGAATCCACTCGCTCCAGGTTGAGCTTTTGAACACCCGCCTGGGTAGTAGCCGCAGTAGTGGTTATTCCACTGGCTCTGGGTTGAGCGGGTAGTAGCAAGGGGGTTGTAGCTTAAACCTACTTTCTCCGCAATGGGTGTTTCTGTCCAATGGTTAGCTACCAGGACATGTCGGGTTGGCTATATAACCGACAGATGATATCATCAGCCATAGGGCAGGCATTCATCATTTGCATATGTTTGAATTGTTTGGGTTTGCCATTTGTTTTAGATTTCTACATCATATATGCCATGCTACCTGACTATATGCTACTTGTTCTACTTGTACCATATTTGTGTATTACTTGCCTGTATTGCTTGTGTTTGTACAACTGAGAGGCCACTCATGCTGATGTCGGTGGGTGTTGAGGGCTGTTCTTGATGAGATGAATTGATGATGCGATTGCATGATGATGATGATTATTGAATGAGATAATTGGAACTCCCTAGGTAGACGCAGTGATGTAGTTTCACTAGCTCCAGGCGAGGGTATGATGTATTGATATAGAATTGCTGAGGCAGAACAACTGGTGATGGTTTTGCTTATGATTCTGAGTCTGATTCGTGAAGAGTCAGCGAGTTGGGAAACATGTGAAACATGAATTAAATTTAGCACTCCCTTATGACAGTTGCCTATTCACGGATTAGCGAGAACCTAGGATGAATAATTGGTGAAGAAGCTTAGGATGCTTAGTGAGTTTTTATTGTAGTGCATTGTATTTATTTGGCACTTTTACCGTACTGGGAACCCATGGGCCCGGGGTTCTCATTCCGTATATATCTCTTGTTTTTCAGATACAGGTCCAGGTGCTCAACAGTGAGTTGTGGGTCGTCTGAGAGACGGCGAAGATCTTTATTTTCTCTACTTTGTGTTTTGCTTAGAATCTCTCCACCTTTGTTTTGGAAAGGTTATATTATGTATTGAACTCCTTTGAATTTGCCTATAGAGGCTCTCATGTTTCCTTCGGGAGAGATTAGGATATACTATTGTCAGCTACTTTCATACTGTACCCTAGCCGGCCTAAACTTCGCGGGTCGCGACTAGTGGCTATTTACTTATGTTATATATATCTATCTGTTATCCATCTCTTATCTCCTCTGCGACTTGTCCGTATATCATTTTCGGCTTCACGGTTTATCTTTTGTTGTCGAAACGTGAGTGATACATCTTCGCGATTTTTATTTCTACTCTTTTCAGGCTTCTCGGTTAATACTCCTTTCGAAATTACCTATATTTATTTATTAAAAATCCTCCTGAGAGTCGTACCACCGTAATATCATTGACTTATGACTCGAGCATAAGGATTTGAATATTAAGGTGTTACAAAAAGCGACACAATGAAATTGAAAGATACATAGAGTCATAGAGAGCTATATAAAAAAACATAAAGAATTTAAAATTTACTTTTTGATAAAGAGAAGATGACCATTTGACAAAGAATAGAAAAAAAAGGTTGAAAATATAAAAATAAGAAGAGAGTTTAAAGAAATAAAAGAGTGATGACCCAAAAACTAAATTTGATTAGGTTAAATAATAGTTAAAATAATAAAAAATAAAAAATTTTGAGATTTTGACCAATTAAATTTAATTTATTTGTAATAGGATTATTTAAAATTTAAAATAAAAACATATTATATATAACTATTTTAAAAAAAAAGAAAATACAGTGGGGCAAGTGCCCCCTCATGCTACAAGCTGGGTTCGTGCCTGGTTATGACTTTGAGAATTTAATTATCCTCTCATTAAAAATAGCTTTAGATTAGTGACAACATTGTGATAAATTACATTAGCTTGTTTGACTAATTTGCTTCAATTTTTTCATGAATTTTTCATGGATTTTCAGATATTAGAATTTGTGATAAATTAGGTAGAACATATTTGATAGCTACATTTCGCATGCAATTCATCGTCGCCAATAAACAACTTGGATTTTATGATTAAATTTGTGACAATTTATTCAGTTGCTAAATTAAAGTAACGACGAAATAAGGACTAACATTTTTTCTCACAAATTAGAAGAAATATAAAATAAGCGAGGAAGTTTTTAATTACTCACTTAAAAAGCTTTTGATTTATGACTCATTTGCAACTAATTACATCTAAAAGTTTCACAAATCAACTTTGGATTTGCTATAACTCTGCGACTAATTTCTAATGAGATTAGTGAAAACTTTGCTACAAATTGGATAGGATATAGATATTATTTTGCGATAAGATTGCAATTGCTATCTCGCTTGCTAAATAAAAATTGTGAAGACTTAGCGACAAATAATTTTCACTCGATACTTAGCAACTTGAAATTAGAGAACGAAGTAGGTGAGTAGCTAAGGGGTTGTGAATTTCTCGCTAGTGAAGTTCTACTTACTCAATATCTAAATTTTCACTTTAAAGAATAATTAGCAAAGAACATTTTCCCATCTAGAAGATTATCTGTTGCGATAAATTACCGACGACTATTTTTCGTCGCAACCTAACTTGAAATTTTTACGATATTATGCAACGCATTAGCGAGGAACTAGTTGCTCGCTAAAAAAAACTTGGTGATGAATTTGTTAGGAAATTATTCGTTGCAAAGTGAATTTCAAGTCTGTGACTGCTTAGCTAGGAACATTGTTTCTTACTAATACAACTTTTCGGACTAAGTTTATCTAGCGATAAATTAGTACGTAAATTGTTGGTCACAAAATGTAGGTAAATTATGGCTAAGAATTAGCTAGGAACAAATCTCTCATCAATTGTATGTCAAACACTTGCAATGGAATAGTGACATTCATATCCTTCGCTATTTTACTTTTATTTGATTAAATTTCTAAGTGACCAATTTGCTAGAAAATTGTTACTTGCTAATTAATTTGTGTGAAATTTGCGAGAAATTTTTCTCATTCTTCTTTTAGCTATGAAACTCAATTTGTGAGAAACTAACTTCATCGTGAATCTCTCACTAATCAGTTGTTTTTCTTGAGTTCGAATATTTTGTGACCATTCATTAATTTTGTCATTAATATTCCACCAATTCCTTGCTAGTTGGTGATGGATTAATAACAAAAAATGTTTCTCACAAGATTTCATCGCTAATCTATCAAATTCTTGTAGTGTATATCTGTTAACAGAGCATTGAGTTGGCACGTTAAGTTGCTAAGGGTTAGATCCACGTGACTTGGAGATTTCTAGAGAGAAAGAGTAATGGCTATAATAGTTGGCAAAATTTGATTTTACCTAATTAAACTCTTCCAATTGATGTTTCCTAAACAACAACCATATTTTCCCAATGTTGAATGGTCATCTTTGTTGATAGGAAGATGATGGAGATAGAAAATCTACATTCAGGGAGATATGTGAGGTCGTGATCGCATGGGGCGTCTTTTAGGAACAATAATTGTGGTAGATTGGAGAAGATTCTTGATTAGTGTCATTGTGGGATGCATCACATGCTTTGCTGATTTGAAACAGAAGCAAATCCTAAAAGATCCTTTTTAGTTTCTCAAATTATAATGTGAGTTCTATCTTATTCGATTTTCTACCTCAATCTTTTCTTATTCAATCTGTTCTTATTGGGTATTTTCTTCTTGGGTATTTTTTTTTCATTATTGTTATTATATTTGCAAAATGCTAGGAGAATAGATTTAGTTAATTTTTGTCATTTTTTTCTCTAATTTTAGTTTCTAATCTCGTTTTAGTTTAATTTTATTTATATTTTCTTGTTCTACTTTCTTAGTTCATTATTAATTTCTTGTTAGTTTCTTGTTATGTTATTTAGTTTATGAATTCTTATTGGATTTATGTTTTTTATTTATGAATTTGATATTTTATGCTTTATTATTTCTTAGTTGAGTTGCCATTGAATTAGTATAATGGGTAGTCATAGTTTTTACTATTTCTTTCAATTTATGAAGTTTTGTATTTATGTCTTGCAAGTGTTTGATGAAATGTCTCACTTAATTATAGAGTAGATTTTACATTCTTGGCTTGGGTTGGAAATTTGGGTGATCTTGAATTATTAATGTTCACGTTGATTGATAAATTAGAGATGTTAATTAATCTTATTTCCACTAATACTAATCTTTTACTAATTTCAATTAGTAAGTTAGTTAGGACTTGTAAATTAGGATTAATTAAGTTTAATTGACTTTTCTCAATTTTTAGAGGCTGGCGAATTGGGTTTTCTCTTTGTAATTATCATGTTGTGGTTAGTGATAAGGATAGTAATTCTTAACCCTCGACCCTTGCCAAGATTTTTTAGAATTTAAATTTACTTTCATTCCCTAGTTAATTGCTTTAATTGCTCCTAGTTTGATTTCTTTTGATATTTAGTTATTTCTTACTTCTTTAATTTCTTGCTATTTCAATTTTTGTTAATTGTGAACTAAACTCTGCAATTTTCATAGCCAATGATTGAGTATTGCATTGTGATTTCAAGGAAGAATGACTCGTGATTAAACTCTGGTTATTATTTTAAATTTGTGACATTTTTAACTAAACTTCAAGAGTGTAAATTATTGGTTTAGAGCTACAATGAATCTTGAGTCTTTTAAATTTGTGAAATTTTAAAATGGTTCTTAGCATTCATCAAGTTTTTGGTACTGTTGCCAGAAAATTACAATGCATGTGTGCTTATTGTTGGCTATTGTGATTATGTGAATAGTATAAATAGCTTGCTTTTTGCTTGTTTTCTTGCTTTTACTAATAGTTAGGAGTTTATTTTTTGCTTATTGATATCCTATACAGTGTAAATATTGTATATATGCTTTTTTTTTTTCACTTTTGGATAGCTCTTTTTTATTTTATTACAAAAGAAAAAATAGAAAATTTCAAAATTTAAAAAATATTATGGTCTAGTTTGGTAGCTACTTTGCATGTTGTATTCTAATAAGTATGTATATATTTGCATTTTACTTTCCATTCATGCATGCATATAAATTTTATTGTTTTAGTCACTTTTCAGTATTTTTGATGTACAAATAGGTGTTGCCCTATTTTTCAACCAACCCAGATTTTTTTAATATTTGGTCTTTCGAAATTTTTCGACATTCTAAACAAGACTCACTTTATAAGCCCTATCCTATTTTTGTAAAACTCTATCATTTTGACCACTTTTTTAATTTATTTTTATTTTTTCATGCATTTTCTCCTATTTTTATTTCTCTTTAAGTTTTTTTTTCTTCATCACATCATCTACTAATTTTTTGTGCATAATTTTATTAGTCATTTTAGTTATTTATGGTAATTTTTAGTTAGCTCTTACAGTTTATTTTATCTTATCTCAATTTTTTTTGTTATTCTTCATGAATTCTCATCTTTGTGGCTTTGAGTTGTATGATTGTGACTATATTATTGGAAATGATAACTTTAATAATGGTTCATACTATGGGATGAAAATCACTTAAGGAGGGAGCCACATTCATATGGACAATCTTCATGGCATTAACCTATTCCACACTATTATGATCACAATCCTCCTTATGGTACGTACCAATTTAATGGTTATGGTGGTCTTTGCGATGATTATGAATCTCAACCACCATATTCCTATGACTTCCATCCTCAACAATATCCTCAATTTACACCCTATCACCACCAAATACCTCCATGAGACTCAAATTCATATTCACCTTACCACCACCCTTATGAGCCTCATGAACAACACCTTTGGAATCACAACCTCCATAAATACCACCTCAATATTCTTATTCTTATGAGCTACCTCTCATACACTATGACTTTTTTCAAAGACCAACCCTTTTTTTTTTCATAATCCTCAATGGAAGAAGCTCTTCAACCATTAATCCAAGAACAAAAAAAGTTTAAATCTATCATCCAAAGGAGAGACGAGCAATTAGACTGCCTCAAGGAGTTAATGGATTGAATTGCTACATGCATACTTACCATCTCTTCTGTTGTACTACCATTGGACGTATGTGCGAAAATAGAGTCAACCAAAGAGAATGGTGTAAAAAAATATTGCATTCTCAATTAGAAGAGGATGAGTTGAGAGATTCATTGCTAAAAGATGAGATTGTTGAGTGCATTAACTATTAGAATGTGGTTGAACACTTAGAACAAGTTGAGATAGCAAGCAAACTTATTAATGAAGACCTTGTTGCTCTTTCACTATTGCAATGGATATATATCTTGATATGGAGAAAAATTTGGAAGAAGTTGGCGAATAAGAGATAAAACTTGAAGAAGCTTGCAATGAGTTGGAAATCTATGAACAAGAGTCGAAGGGGTAGGAACTATCATGGTACATCCATTGGGAATCTCTCTTGCTAAGTCACCATCTAACACACAATTTGAGTGGGTAAAAATCTCATCTTTTAACTTTCTTGGCCCACACTAATATGCTCTGTTAAAAATAGATGGCCAACTTAGACCTCTTCTTGGGGTGCTAAGCAAGAAGGAATTGAATGTTGGGTGGTAACATAATCAAAATTCAACAAGGGTGGAAGGTCAAGATTTGAGATCCAAGAATGGTCCAAATCTCATTTTAAGAAAGTCAAGGCTAAGACCTAGAGTTTAAGAAAATATTTAGGGTCACATCTACTCCAAGAGAAGCATAATGAGCAACAAAAAGGTAGATTGCCTTACAAAGTTTGAGACCCCAAAAATAAATTCACCAATAAACAACTTTGGAGACTCTTTATTTGTGTTAAAATTCTTCAAAGCTTGGCACACATGATTTGGGATCCTAGAGAGAACGTCAAGTTCAAACATTTGTGGGCAATTAAGGAGCAATTCAAGCACAAGCCATCATGACAAAAGTCTTACCAACCGTCTAACTTAAGGACGTTAAAGAAAAGTGTTAGGTGGAAGACAACTCACCAGGATAATCTTAATCCTTAACTCTTTTTATTTTTGTTTTTATTTCATGTTAGTTAGATTGTTGTTGGAGTTTGTTTAATCTTGTTCTACTTTTTTAGGGTATATTTATGAGTATGTAAATGTTCGTTTTGGACCTAGAATACGCATATAATAGATTTTTGTTAAAAAAAAAAAAGAAAATACCATAAGTCTAAGTAAGTTAGTAAATATATTTGTAGTATATAGTTAACTTAGAATGCTTTCCCATTGCTCCCAACCTAGCATCTTGCATGAATAGAAATCATGAATTTTAATAATAGTTAGTAAAACTCATGTTTTTTATTGATACATTGAGAAATTTTAATTATTTCTCATTAAACTTGAATTTTTTTGGATATTGTGTTGCGTATTGTTCTTGTTTTGATTGATCATAGAATTTATATTTGTGAGATTTTGAGCAGAAAGTAGTACATGTATACACCACTTAAACATTATTTTCTTGTGTGATTTTAGTCTTTTCTTACATTTGTAATCCTACCTTGTCTCATCCTTTGATTTTAATTGGCATTGCATGTATATATTTAGAATGATTGAGGCCTTAATTATTTTGGAGCTGCTGACCATATAGCCTACCCCTTACATCAACTCTCCACTTTGAGCCTCCTGTCCCTTTTTATTGAAATATAGCACAATACAAGTCTAAGACGAAAAATCAATAAATTATCTTGAACCTAACTCTCTAGGTAACTTAGGATATTATATATGCTTAGGCATAAGATAGGCGTGTTGCATGAGGACATGCAATAGTCAAATATTTGAAGCATTAAATATTTCTCAATTGTATATATTTAAGTTGAGTATTATCAAAGTTCTAAAACTAAATTCTTAGATCCTATAAGGTTTAGGATATTTTGTTGAGATGTTTAAGTACTAGCCTTTCTCTTTAAATTCTGTTATCTTTTGGAGATTATTGCATGAGGACATGCAATAATTTAAGTGTGGAAAAGTTTATAGAACTCAATTTATTGACTAAAAAATGCATATTCATTTGGGTTTTAATTAAATTTTTTTCACTTTTCATGCAATTTCAATTGATTTTGAATTCTCTCTTCTAATTTTGATAATTGATAACTTGAATGAATTTTGCCTTTGATTTGAGCATAATTGGTTTAATATCCAATTCCTGCCCGTGACGAGTTTTGTTTGAGTTTCCGTTTTGAAATAGAGGGCATTGTTTAAGAAAAATGCATCACAAAGAGCTATAGTGATTGGATTGGAACAAACTTAGAGTTGTTGGAAAGAAGAACTTAAGTTCTACAACTTTTATAGAATTCTAAACGATTCTAGGTGTGTGTATTCACAAGCAAAGATTAGTTCCAAGAATGTTTTGGATGTTGTAAATCTTAAGCTCTTCGTATTAATCTAATCATAACTTGAGCTACTGAGGTCCAAATGAGACGATTCTAGTAGCATTAGAAAGATAATATTTGGGACTTCAAAATGATATACATATGTCTATATGAGAGAGAGAGAGAGAGAGAGAGAGAGAGAGAGATTCTAAGAAAATTATTTTAACCTAAAGTGCTATACATTCTAAGCATGAAGCATGGAAAGTGGGTTAGGATTAATCATGTAGTGATGAGTTTTGGTTTTAAAAGTGTATCTTATTATTTATAGGAGCTAATTGATGAGAGAATTATTGCTGGTCTAGAATTTCTCAATAGAAAAGAACTTTGTTGCAAGCATAGTCTAGACCAACAATTAACTCTCAATCAAAGTTTAATTTGTTTGTCACAATGCAAACCAATAAAAACTGAGAGTATTAAACTTCGAGTCATTCTCCCTAGGAATTGCAATCAAGTGCTCATCATTTGCTATGGAAAATGGGATTTTAGATCATAGTTAACGAGAAAATTAAATGACAAGAAAGTAAATAAGCATGCAAGGAATTAAACTCAAGGCAAGTAAAGCAAAAAAAAAAAGGAGTTCAAATGGCAAAAAGGAACTCTTGGCAAAGGTTGAGATTCAAGACTTCCTATCCTAGTCATTGACCACAATCATGGTATTTGTGAAGAATTAACCCAATTTAGTCAACCTAACATCGAGGATAAGTCAAATAGGCATAATTGATCTCAATCCACAAGTCTTAGCCAACTCACTAATTAATTTAGTGAAAGACTAGCATCCGTGGAAACCAAATCAACTAACAACCCTAAGCTATCAACTAATATTGGACATCAATGACTTAAGGTCACTAAAATTCTCAATCCAAAGCCAATAGTGTGAAAAACTATACTAAAATTAAAAGAGATATTTAATCAAACACTTGGCATGTGTAACACCCTAACTATCAAAGCTCACACTTCCGGCTGTGCGACTCTGATAGCTCGGACATTACGACGACTCTTATACTATTTAATACTAAAATATGAGCCTGTTTAAAACTTTAAACCGCAATACCGCTCCAAAAATACTTTCGTTCGATAACGTACATCCATACATACCATACAACTTACAAAAACTCTCAAAGAGTATATACTTATACATATATGTATATTAAATAACTTTACAAGCATTAACCAATACAATTCCTATCCCTCTTACAGAAAGTATAAAGATAAAGGCAAGGGAATAATAAACAATAACTCAAGCAATACAAAGCATCGCGACAACAACTAGATAATCTCTTCGTGACTTCTGCGTCCAATCCTGAAATGGGAAATTTGTAGGGGAGTGGGAACATCATCCTCGAAAGGGTTCTCACCGTAGGGTTGCAGAATTACTATAATAGGATACAAGAGATAAAATCGTTACAGTGATTGATAACCGCCTTATGTATCTTTTCAAAAAACAACAGTTTATTATAAAAGAGAAATCTAAAATCTTCTCTAAAAGAGGAACCGTTCAATTCTTAAAAACTCAAAAGCCTTTCAAAAGGGTTTATCTAAGCTGAACCAAATTAGCCTTTCATGCTCTTCCAAACCAGAAACACCAACCAACATGGCCTTCGGCCCAAATCATGATCAACCACGGCCCCAGGCCCAAACAGTCCAACCAACAACCAATTACCACGGTCCAACAGAATCCCAGTCACAAACACAAGTAGGAAAGTTCAAGCACAAACAAACAGTTACTGCAAGTAGAACAATTATCAGATAATCACAAGTAATCACAAAGGCAAATCAAGTACAATATGCACACCCAAACAATGTCACATAGATGCATATGATGCATGCCTGTCCTAGTGGCTGATGATATAATCTGTCAGTTATATAGCCAACCCGACAAGTCCTGGTATCTAACCATTGGACTGTCCCTCTGTCGTGCATCCCCAACTCAAGTTATTTCTCGATCATCATCGTGATCATAATCATAATCCATATCCAACACCCTCATTGGTGTATATTCACGGGGCGAGCTCATCCGAGACTTTCACAGTGCCCGGCCACACTTACGACATAGGGTCAGCAGAGTATCAAGTCTCAACCTGGAGCATGTGGTGGCTAGTCACTGCTTTCACCTAGGGAAACTTGTATCTCAGATAGATGGAAGTGCAAAATCACAATATCAATGTCTCAGCATATATGCATTTATTCTCAGCCATGAATCAACATTCATTTCAGCCATCCGGCTTAATTTCATGACTCATAGTCAGCCATCCAGCTCATAGTTCAATCCAGAACCAGCCAAAATTCATAATCATACACAGCCATTCCAGCTTATAACAAAATAGCACTTTCACCATCCAACATCATCAAATTCATAAAATCATTGTTCAAAGCCATAAATCACTTTTCTCAATTCACTTCGCTTTGAAATCAAATTTCAACTCTTTTCATCCTTGGCTTTAAAGTTCTCATTTCTCAAATCATCTTAGGCTCATAAGCCCCTTTTACTCAAGTAAGTTCCCCTTTTAAAAACAAAGCCACTCTCAGCATAATCTTTCCAAAACTTCCAAAAATATGGCAAGGATTTATTTTGAAATATTCAAAATCATCCATCCAACAATGGGATTTTATAACAAAGGTTCCTCGGCAGAGTCTCAAGTCTTAGGGGAGAATAACATAACTCATTTTCCTCAAATTCACTTAAAATCATTAAAACCTTGGCTTCCGGATTTGAGTAATAAAATAGGATCTAAGCCAAATCGAGTCATGTAATCAATTACTCTTTTCAAAGCCGCTTCCTTCACTTAAACAAAACCAGCTTCAATCCCCCATGATAAATTCTAAAGCATTTTGAACTGCCCAGAAATTGTTTTAGTCTTGCAAAAATTCATAATTTAAAGAGTACTTAAAACTTTTCCCAAAATATTTTAGAATAAAACTTGTTAATAGACGTTCAGGTTCTTTCAAAGTCACTAAAACTTCTCTAATTGAAACCCTCAAGTCCAATTCAAAGACATAAACCCTTTTCACATTTGAAACAGCCTTAAAGCACAAGTTTCATCTAAATAACTGGTTCACAAGGGAGATATAATACTTTTCTTAAGAAACAAGACTAAATCACAATTTTCTCTTTAATAATTCATTTCAAAAGCATAAGTCATCCCTTTCTTAATAATTCAAATAGAATAGTAGAAGTCTTTAACTCATAAGTTTCCGAATAATGTTTCAGTAAAGTCCCTAGTTCTACCAGAATTTCGGCAGCACCTCCCCTAAAACTTGGACTCTGCCACCCTTTCCGGGTCCCATCCAAACCAATCCACAATCCGTATCAACGGTTCAAAACCCAAAATTAGTCCAAAAATAACTGAATCCAACATTCAACTCATTTTCATATCTCAAGGGAACCATTTCAAAATCAAATCATTATCAACCGACTAAATTCATTTCCAAAACTTTAAAGAAACCGTTCAGCAACAATTCGTTTATCAAAATCGAATCAATTAAAGCAAACCAGACTGAATCCAAAAGGGTATTCTATTTTTCACATTTTCAATAAAATCAACTCAACTCAAATCGACTCCGAACGGATTAAACTCGATCTCAAATCTTTAATTCAACTTCAAAAACATTCCGTTTCACAAAGCCGCACAACAATCCAATCAAACCAAACATTCGTAATCATTCGAGACAGCCAAACAATACATAAGACTAATACAATCACCAAACATACATTGTCTCACATCGGTATTGATAAACCACTATTTTATGGTTTATCTTGTGCTGATCTGAGTGGTTTTATCAGGCCTTTGCACACTTATTCATACAATTTGTATGATTTTACAATTCCTTCCTAGCTTTGTTCTATAATTGAAAACTTGCTTCCCAACCCTTTAAATTGTATATTTTTAATCCCTCTTTATACCATTCGATGCCGTGATCTGTGCGTTAAGTGTTTTCAGGCTTTATAGGGGGAGGAATGGCTTAGAGGACGGAGAAGAAGCTTGCATAAATGGAAGGAGCACAGGAAATAAAGGAGATAACCAGTGAGGAGTGACGTGCACGCATGGCTCATGCGTGCACGTGAATCGGAGTTCGCCCGGTGATGCATGCACGTGCCTGACGCGTACGTGTGACAAGAAAAACTGCCAAACGACGCGTACGCGTGACTGACGCGTACGCGTGACATGCGCCACCTGCAGAATTCGTAGAAAATGCTGGGGGCAATTTTGGGCCGAGTTTGGACCTAGTTTTCAGCCCAGAAACACAGATTAGAGACAGGGGACAAGCAGAGACTGGGGGATATCCTCATTCGCATAGTTTTTAGTTTTTTTGTTTTGAATCTTAGAGAGATATCACACTTCCTCTAGGTTTCCTTTACATTCATAGATTTCTAGTTTTATGCTTTTGCTTTTGGATATTGAGAAGAGTCATTACCTCCGTTGAAGTTGCTATTATTCTAGTTTGCTTTCTTATTCATTTACTCTTTTGATTACTTATTAACCCTGTTTAAATACGTATGTTGCATTTTGGGATTTATTAATGCAAAGGATTACTTTTACTTTTAATTAATTTTCAGTTATTGTTTATCATGTCTTCCTTTCATTCCTTTTTTAATTCTGTGCAAGTAATTTTCATGTCAATGGAGTAGACTCCCAACTTGACTTGGGGGTTGATTAAAAGGAGACCCTTGAGTTGGAATGCTCAAGTGATTAGTTAAATTGGAAGTTGTTGGCTAACTCTCTAGATACTGACACTAATCCTTCCCAAGGGAGAGAATTAGGACTTATGAATAAGAGTTAGCTCAATCACTTGACTTTCCTTTATTCAGTAAGGGTTAACTAAGTAAAAATAACAACCTTTTGATACTACACTTGAGAAAATCCAACAAGGATAGAACTTCCAATTAATCATTCCTCCGGTTAAGGCTTTTTATTCCGAATACATAAATCTCTTTTAATTTACACTGCTTTAATTCTCAATCCTTTATTTTTCTGTTCTTCAACTCTTAAAATTTCGTGGAAATTCCTGACTAATAAAATAGCACTCTTTTGTCAACTCGTTGGGAGATGACCTGGGATTCATACTCCCAGTATTTTATTCTAATCTTTGTGACAACCCTTCTAAATTGATAAGCGGATTTTTGCTGGTTAAGAACTGTACTCGCAATGTTATTCTATATTGATTTCTTAATCGGCCAATTTCTGCTGCATCAATTTTTGGCGCCGTTGCTGGGGAGTTGCAACCGTGTGCTAAATTATTAGTTGGTGTACATATTTTTAATTTTTGCATATTTTATTTTATTTTATTACCTGAGCTGTATGTTTCTTTCATTGAATGACGCGTTCACTGTCTGATCAGAGCTTAGCCACATTTGATCCTGAAATTGAAAAAACTATTTCACATATTAGGCGAGCTCGGCGTGGGTTAGCCTCTGAAAGTGGTGAACTGGTTACTACCAATTCACCAGTCTCTTCTAAAAGCGAATCTGAAGCGCCATCTGAGGAAGAAACAAGCTCCTTTACTACTGATTCTATTGATTTACATGCAGGTAATATGGTGGAGCCCAGAAGGATTACTTTCCAGGAAGCAGGTGCTCCAGACTTTACACTGCAATTGTATCAAGCGCATCACCCAAAGCTGACTCCAGATTTTGAACTAAAGACTGTGCTAATCAACCTAATACCCAAGTTTCATGGCTTACCTGCTCAGAAGCCTATCAAGCACCTTAGGGATTTTCAGACAGCCTGTTCTACTGTTAGGCGTCATGGTGCAGATGAGACTTCTATTCTGCTAATCGCCTTCCCGTTTTCTCTTGAGGGAAAGGAGAGGGAGTGGTACTACACTCAACCTGAAGCAGTTGTTACCAACTGGGATACGCTCAGGAGAGAATTCTTGGAAAAATGCTTTCCAGCTGAAGTTACTGATAGACTGAGGAAGGAGATTTCCAGCATTGTTCAAGGCAAATCAGAAACTCTTTATGAGTATTGGGAGCGCTTCAGGAACCTTCTGGACGCATGCCCCCACCACATGATTGATAGGTTGGTGTTGATCAGCTACTTCACACAAGGCATGAAGCCTCAGGATAAGACTACATTGGATGGTGCGAGTAATGGTTCTCTGAAAAAATACAAGATCGCGGATGAAGCATGGCAACTGATCACTAATCTAGCAGAGTCTACTCGGAATGTCAGGCACAGGAACAACCATCCCAAGGCCGTTGCAGAGGTTTCCTCTAGCAGTGAAACTACTGCTTTCACACAGGCTATATGTGAGATGACCAACCTACTAAAGCAGATACAGCTAAATCAACAACAACCTCAGCCTCCCCCACCACAACCAAGTCAACAGTTGGTTCCTCAAAGAGTATGCAGAATATGTGCTGATTACACTCATTACACTGATGAGTGTCCGCAGCTCCAACAAGAAGACAATACCTTGGTAGCTACTCATAATTTCTATGACCGCCCGAATCAAGGATACAATCAACAAGGCGACAATTACAACCAAGGTGGAAACTATAATCAAGGTTGGGAAGACAACTCCAACCAAGGATGGAGAGATAATTTCAACCAGAGATGGAGAGATAATTCCAACCAAGGATTGAGGGACAACTACAACAGAGGAGGCAGAGAAACAATAGAAATCAGAGGTGGAACAATAACAACAGACAGCAGAACCAAAATCAGCCTTACAGAGCACCTCACCAAAGGCAATCTCAAGCGCCTCAGAACAACCAACAGCAGACTCCTCAGATCACTTACCCTCCTTCCTCTTCTACTAATGAGATGTTTCGTTCTCTTGCACAAGGATAGTAAGACATGCAGAGCACACTTAGCTCCACCTTAAACAGTCCAACCTCTGTTGTACAAGCTCTTGCCTCACAAATTGGATCAATGAACACTTCCAACAATCAACCTCCTAGCTCCTGTGCAATACCTTCTCAACCTATACCCAACCCCAAAGGTGGCATCAATGTCATCACTCTAAGGTCCGGAACCACACTGCAAGAGAGGAATCATGAGGAGCCAAGCTCAAAGGGAAACATTCAAGCTCAAGAGGTTGTTGAGGTAGAAAAGGCTGAAGAAGAGGATGAAGTACAAGACATGGTTGAAGAAGAAGCAGCTCAACCAGAGAATAGAGAACCAATGGAAGCTGAAGCTACCAGAGACGCCATCCCTATCCCCTTTCCACACCTTGCTAGGAAGTCCAAAAAGCAGATGGAGCTCGACCCAAAGATGGTATAAATCTTCAAAAAGGTTGAGGTAACCATTCCACTTTTTGATGCCATTAGCCAGGTATCTAAATATGCGAAATTTTTAAAAGATTTATGCATGCATAAGAATAGAATACAGGATTTAGAAAACCATTCCCTTAGGTAGCTCAATATCTGCTTTAATGGGTGATATACCTGAAAAATGTAGTGATCCAGGACCATGTATGGTTACGTGTACCATTGGGGGTGTAACATTTTCTGACTGCATGTGTGATTTAGGAGCTTGTGTTAGTATAATGCCATTGTATGTATATGATGCTTTGAGGCTCCCTCCCTTAAAAAGGTCGGCAGCTCGTTTTGTTTTAGCAGATAAAAGCATAATCACAATGGTTGGGATAGCTGAGGACGTGCTGGTGAGCATTAAGGGGCTCACATTTCCTATTGATTTCTATATTTTGGAGATGCCCCCCTAATGACTCAGGAAGACCATCATCCATCCTACTTGGAAGACCATTCCTGAAGACTTCAATGTTCAAGTTGGATGCATTCTCAAGAACTTATTCCTTTGAGATAGATGGGAGAGTAGTGAGCTTCAATTTGGATGAAGTTATGAAGCACCCTCCGGAAGATCATTCCATCTTCCAGTGCGACATCATTGATGAGACTGTTGCTGCAGTTCACCAAGAAGAAGTAGAAGAAATGCACATGGAGCAAGATACAAGTGTGGGAAAACTCCCCTAAACACAATGAGGACACTTTGCCATTATCACTAGCTCCAGATGATCAAGTGCCTAACCATGAGCAGAAAATGGAGTTAAAGCCACTTCCATCCCACCTCAAGTATGCTTACCTTGAGGACAATCAAAAGCTCCCAGTTATCATTACAAGGGAACTCACTTCCCAACAGGAGGAGTAGTTGCTTAGTGTGCTGAGAAGACACAAGAAAGCAATTGGGTGGAGCTTGGCGGATATAGTAGGCATCAGCCCTCAAGTTTGTGAGCACAAGATATTTTTAGAAGAGGGAGCAAGGCCTGTCCGTCAACCTTAAAGGAGACTAAATCCCACCATCTTAGAAGTTGTCAAGAAGGAAGTGACCAGACTGCTTGAAGCTGATATTATTTACACCATCTCAGATAGTGAATGGGTCAGTCCAGTACAAGTGGTGCCCAAGAAGTCTGGAGTCACAAAAGTGACGAATGAGCATGGAGAGCTCATAGCTACTAGAGTGCATAATTCATAGAGAGTTTGCATTGATTACAGGTGCCTCAACCAAGCTACTCGCAAGGATCATTACCCATTGCCATTTATTGATCAGATGCTTGATCGCCTGTCAGGTAAATCACATTACTGCTTTTTAGATGGTTATACAGGCTATTTTCAAATTCATATAGCTCCTGAGGATTAGAAGAAGACTACTTTTACATGTCCTTTTAGAATGTATGCATACAAGAGGATGCCTTTTGGATTATGTAATGCACTAGCTACTTTCCAAAGGTGCATGATGAGTATTTTCTCAGACCTTATTGAGAGTTGTATGGAAGTTTTTATGGATGATTTTAGCGTTTATGGTGATTCATTTAATCTTTGCTTGGATAGTTTAGCTAGAGTATTAGACAGATGTGTTAGTTTAAACTTTGTGTTAAATTTTGAAAAATATCATTTTATGGTAAAACAAGGTATTGTCCTAGGACACGTTGTTTCTAATACTGGTATTTCTGTAGATCCAAAAAGGTAGATGTAATTTCTAGTTTGCCTTACCCCTCCTCCGTGAGGGAAGTCTGTTCGTTCCTTGGCCATGCAGGTTTCTATAGGAGATTTATCAAAGACTTCAGTAAGGTCGCATTGTGTAAACCCTGCTAAAATCGGTATATAATTAGTCAATAAATTGAATTTTCAATAGGAAAATTAAATATGCAAAACTAATATCAAAATAGGATAGAGCTCGGCAAAACGAGAATTTTGATATCACTTTCGAAAAATTTGGCCCAAAATTGGGTCGAACGAGCCGAACCGGTCGAACCGGACCCGAACCGGGCCCGTGGGCCCAACCAACTCACTATATATAATGAGCTGAAGCTCATTTCATTTCCATTCAGCATGCAGAACAAGCTGGGCAGAGCCAAAATGGGGAAGAACATGTTGAAGATTCCAAAACCCTTGATTTCATTCAAATCCACATAACTTCTCGCTCCGAGCTCCGATTGACGATCCGTTTGCGGCCACGCGACCGCGGCGTTGAGCTCTAAAAAGCCCATGACATTATAAGGTAAGAAAGCCATGCTTTCTTCCTCAATTTTCTCATTTCCAGTTCTGAATTTATTGGGCTTTGGTGTTGAGATTTTGTATGATTTGGTGTTTTAGGTTTAATTTAGCTTGCGGAGCTTATTGAGCTCGAGTTGTTATGCGTGTGGGCACGGTAAGGACAACCTAAACCCTAGTCCAATCTTGTATTTATGATGAGAAATCTGAAATTGGAACATGTATATGTATTAGGTGTAGATTAAGTGGGTATATAAGCATTGGAATTGAATTGGGATTACTTGGAGGTTTGTTGATGACCAAGGCTTGTTTTGGGACTGTTTGATTGAGCTTGGAGGGGCTGTAATTTCGAGTTATGAGGCTGCCTTGGGTGAACTAAGTAATCGGCCAAGGTATGGTTTAAGTTTCGCACGTTTAATATTTACGGTGTTGTGAAAACTTAGGTTAGAGGAACCATAGAATAAGTTGGATTGTTTGTTGTATTTAATGATTAGCCTTGTAATGTTGTTAGAATAGATTTGTTAGTGAATTTATATATTAGAATTATGAGGTGTGAAAGTTATTAATGGTGTGCTCTTATATTTATTTATGATGGATTAGAATTAGTGTTTGTTAATAAGGATGTAGAGTTGTGTTGTGGTGGTATTGTATATGCTGTAACTAATTATGTAATGATCGGAATTGCATGAGACTAAGTTTGGGCTAAACTTGGGAATATAAGGAACTAAACTGGAAAATTTGGGACCTTTTTGTTAAATATACAATTTATGACAAATTTTTGAAGTTAGGTTGTTAAATCTGTCCAGCAGCAGAAAAGATCAAACAGGGCAGCAACTTGTTTGTCTTGCTGCGACTTCTACGAGTTGAGTTTTGGAGCGAAACCAATTTTGTTATAAAATTTGATTAACTTGCTTTATTTCTCTAAAATTTCAGAATTTTAAGAGTTGAGGATTGGGAGCTGTGAATTTTTGAATATTGGTGGTCAAAATTGAAAAGAAACAGATTTCAGCAAGCTATGCATCAACTTCCAATGCTTGTAACTCTTAGACTTAAATAGAAATTGGGTTGCAACCAAGACACACTTGTTTCTGGATGAGCTAGGAGTTCTCAAATCAAAATTTAGCTTAATTGGAGTTTTGTAATAAAAGTTATTCCAATTGAAAGGTACTAAGCTTGTTGGTTTTTAAAACAGATTTTGTCTCATTTTTACTTAACTTCCAGGTAATGTAACTTTTTCATTAAAAATGTTATTGACTCAGAACCAATTGAGAAAGAAACCTGGATGAGTAAAGTTTAACTACATTAATTTTCAAAGTCATTGGATTTAACTTGGATTTTATATTGAATTTTGAATATCACATGCTGCTGCTGTTTTTCTGGTTTTATGCACTGCAGAGCAGTCACGGTTTTTCCTTTATTCCTGAGGCTAGAAAAATCAAAAAATTATGATATTTAGTTTGTTAGAAAGCTTATTTCAATATGAACGCTTGGACATAAAGTTTGTGCAATTCCGAGTTCATTTGCTATATTAGAAACAGAAAAGAAAATAGAGTGTCGGGGATGTCTTAGTGATAGTCATGAGTTCGAGAAGTTAAAGTTCAATCCTCGTGTGATGTGATTGATTTAATGTTAGAGTTGGGTTGATTTTAAGATTATTCGATATTAAGAAGGATGAGAAGAGTTTGATAAAAAGTTTGGTCAGGACCAGGAAAGGGTAATCAAGATGAATTATAAGGGAATGACGATGAAAAATGTGAAAGGGAGGTTGTTAATAAAAGGAGTTAATATGCCATGGCTTGATGAATGATTAAATAATGATTATGACTATGAAATGGCTTATGAATAATGCTATCTGAGATACGAGTTCCCTGGGTAAGAGCCGTGGCTCGCCATCACGTGTTCCAGGTTGAATCTCGATACTCTGTTGACCCTACGTCGTAAGGGTGACCGGGCACGTATAAATTCCCGGGTATGGATAGCCCCCATTGAGTGATTTTATGAAATATGAATGTGAACTCTATGCATAGACTCTTGGGGATGCGCGACGGGGGACAGTCTAAGGTTTTCGGACTTGTCGGGTTGGCTGGATAACCGACAGATGGGCCCCATCAGCCATAGGACAGGCATGCATCATATGCATTTGTTTGTATTGATTGCCATGCATTTTCTGGGTATGCCTAATTGATATATATCACCTGCTATCTGTTATACTTGCTATTTGTACTATCTGCTCATTACTTGTGCGTGACCTTGTTTGGTTGCTTGTTTCTGTTGCATTGTGGATGATGGAGGGATGGAGGAAAAGGAGAAATGGTTTGGTGTTAGATTAGGATTGAAATTGAGTAAGTTAGGTAGATTTAGAATACCTACCCCTGTTATAGCTTCTGTTTAGTAATTAAGTTGGATAATTGTATAACGGAGTTCTAGGATTGCCTATGGCATTCTCAAGACCTTATTTATTATGCGCGTGGCACTTTTACCATGCTGAGAACCTTCGGTTCTCATTCCATATTGTATTGTTGTTTTTCAGATGCAGGTCGAGAGGCTCCTCGCTAGGCGTCTGGATCCTGGGAAGCGAAGTAGTCCTTGGGTGTATTTTGGTTTTCTATTTGCATATATGTATATATGTATTTAGCTTACTCTCCAAGTAACTTGTGTATGCTGCTCCTCTTAGAGGTTGAGGGAGAGATAGGAGTTTATTTTGGTATTTTGGTATATTTTGGGGATACCTATGTATGTTCATATGTATATATATATATATATATCCTCTGGCTAGCCTTAGCTTCGCAGGCTAAGTCAGGGGCTAGTTATGCTGTTTCCTTGGCTTTCCTTTATTCTTTTGCTTAACTTTATCATGTTCCTATTAGGTTTCTTAGCACGCAAGTAATCCTTTCCTGAGCGTTGCGCTTTTTGTTTTGCGATTTTTGTTTTACCCATTTTTCAAGGCTCCTAGTTAAGTATCTTTTCTCTATTATTATATATATATTACTATTTTTAGAGGTCGTAATACCTTACTATCTCAGTCTTATGACTTAAGCATAAGATTAAGTATAGTAGGGTGTTACACATTGCCTTTATCCAGACTGCTGCAGAAGGATGTTGAGTTCGAGCTGAGTGAGGACTGCATAAATCTGTTTGATAAGCTGAATATCGCCTTGACTCAAGCTCCAATTGTGAGAGGACCAGACTGGAGCCAGCCTTTTGAGATTATGTGTGATGCCTCCAACCATGCAGTAGGAGCGGCGCTGGCTCAACGCGAAGGTAAGGATCCTTTCGTAATAGCTTATGCTTCCAAGACCTTAGACGCTGCTCAGTCTAATTACACTACCACTGAAAAAGAGCTTCTGGCTATTATTTTTGCTCTGGATAAATTCCGAGCCTATTCATTTGGTACTAAGGTGTTAGTGTACTCCGACCACGCAGCTCTAAAATATTTATTAGCTAAAAAAGAGTCCAAACCAAGGTTAATACGTTGGATACTGTTGCTGCAAGAATTTGATTTAGAAATTAAAGATAGAAGTGGTTCCCAGAATTTAGTGGCTGACCACTTGAGTCGCCTTGAGCACATCAAGGATGATTCCACTCCTATCAATGATGCTTTTCTATTTGATAGCATGCAGTATCTGAAGTAGTTCCTTGGTATGCACCTGTAGCTAATTATCTAGTTAGCCATACTTTCCCTCCTAATTTTACTAAGCATCAAAGAGACAAGCTAAAAAGCGAGTCCAAATATTATATATGGGATGACCCATATTTATGAAGGTATGGTTCTGACGAGATAATTAAAAGGTGTGTGCCTCAATCAGAATTCCAGTCCATTTTAGAGGCCTGCCACTCTTCCGAGAGTGGAGGATATTTTGGCCCTCAGAGAATAACTAGAAAAATTTTAGACTGTGGATTCTGGTGGCCTATTCCTTTTAAAGATGCTGCTGCCTTCTATAAATCTTGTTCCCCATGCCAAAGGTTTGGTAATATATCCAAGAGGGATGAGATGCTCCAACAGCTTATGCTTTTCTGTGAAATTTTTTATGTTTGGGGCATTGATTTCATGGGTCCATTCCCAAACTCTGGTGGTTTCTTATATATACTGTTAGCTGTAGATTATGTTTCTAAATGGGTGGAAGCAATTCTTACCCATACTGATGATACTAACACTGTTGTCTCTTTTGTTAGAAGCCATATTATCTGTCGTTTTGGATTACCACGAGGCGTGAGTGATCAGGGCACTCACTTTTGTAACAGAAGATTAGCAAGTTTACTGAAGAAGCATGGGATTGTTCACAAAGTAGCAACAGCTTACCACCCCCAGACCAATGGGCAAGCAGAGGTGTCTAACAGAGAAATAAAGCGCATTCTGGAGAAGATAGCCAAGCCTCATAGGAAGGACTGAAGCACCAAACTTGTTGATGTGCTCTGGGCATATCGGACAGCGTACAAGACACCCATTGGGATGAGTCCCTTCCGCTTAGTGTACGGAAAGGATTTTCACCTCCCAGTAGAGGTGGAACACAAGGCTTTCTGGGCTGTGAGGGAGTGCAACATGGGATTTGAGAAAGCTGGTGCTGAAAGGAAGCTGCAACTAGCAAAACTGGAGACCCTTCGACTCGAAGCTTATGACAACTCCAGATTATAGAAAGAGAAGATGAAGGCTATGCATGACAAGCATATCAAGAGAAGAGAGTTCAGACCTGGAGATCTGGTTCTCCTTACAACTCCAGGCTGATACTCATGCCAGGAAAGCTGATATCCAGATGAGAAGGCCCCTATAGAGTAGAGAAGGCAGAGCCATACGGAGTCTTCCATCTGAGTCATCCGTCAAGTTCCACATTCATCAGGGTCAATGGACATCGCTTAAAGCTATATCATGGTGAGAGGATGAAGGACAATAAAGAGCTAGAGGTCTTCCTCTTGGAAGATCCACCAACAGAAGCAGATTGAGCTTGTGGACTGTCCAACTTAAGGACGTAAAAGCAAAGTCCTAGGTGGGAGACAACCCACCATGGTATGATCGTTTCTTCTCATTCTTAGTATATTTTATTTTAATTTTCGTAGTAGTCATTCATAGTTTCTGCATATACATCTGCATGCTGTATTTTGCATTCTGCATAAAAAAAAAGCACACGACGCACAAGCGTCGCTGACGCGTACGCATCATATATGTATGCGAAACAAGGAAGAATTGACCAGAGAGTTGCGTGGGAGCAGAGCTGGAAGCATGCCTTAGGCACAAGCAAGCCCACGCGTACACGTCGCTTGCGTTTTTTCCAGTCCACGCGTACGCGTCCCTTACACGTACACGTGACCCTGCAAATCGGTGTAAATGAGTGTATGGCCAGAGAGTTATAATGGTGTAGGGCTGGAACTGTGCTGGGAGCACATACTCCACCACATGTACGCGTCCCTGACCCGTCCGCGTCGTTTTTCCAATCCAGGCCATCCACGCCTGAGCGTCAGTGACGCGCACGCGTCATATCCAATTGTGGCACAAGCGCGAACAAGACAGAGAGTTGTGCGCGCGTAGGGCTGCCTTTGCGCCAATTGCACAACCTATGTCACGCGTACGCGTACCTGACGCGTACGCATCACCTGTAAATAGCGCAACTCACGCGTACGCGTGATGCATGCGTACGCGTCGCTTGTGACGCCCAAATTATCCACTTCAGCGCCTGATTTCAAATCTTTTCTTCCCCAATCCTAAATCTTTTCAATCTTAATTATCTCTTCTTTCTTCTTTCCTTCTTCTTCCGTATTCTTTCTTACTTTCCACTACTTTCTTCTTCCCTTCTTCATTTTCTTCATCAAGGTTCTTTTCTTCCTCCCATCTACTCTTTCATTATTGCATTTATTTATGTTTCTTTCTTCTCTATCTTTCTTTTAGCTTACTTATTTATGGTTTCTTTTCTTTTCTTTTTAATGCATTCTTATGTTGGTATTGGAGTTTCATTTGGGTATTACCTTATTATCTTGAAGCTTGTGGTTATTATATGGAGTGATTTGACAATTGATACTTTAATTTGGCTCTCATATATATTTGGATTATATTATTTTCATTCCTATTCTATCTTGCTCACCAAGTGTTTGTGAAAAACCCCTTATGGCATCTTGAACTCTATTTTGTTTTACTCTTTTACTTGAATGCCTCTTTTTCACAACCCTTTCCCTCCACATGTATTTGGGATTATTATTCACAATTGTTATCATTACACATGCTCTTTAATTTGGCACATTTACTATTTGATGCTTGAGCTATGCTTCTCATGCCTATTGCTTGCATGCTTTTACCCCTTGCATCTATTTAATTATGAATTGCCTTATTGCTTTTCATTGATGTCTTACCTACATGTTGTACCTACCATATATTTGAGCTAACATCTTTCCTTTGACATTCATTATCACTTGGAATTTTCTCCCTTCCGGTTTTGGTTATCTATACTTCACATTCCTCTTTTTCTTCTTCCTTAGGCATGGGTACCAAGAAAGGAAAAGAGAAGGCCACTGACAAGCCACCGGCTAGGAAAGGAACCAAGAGAACACTGGCAAAGGCACTTCCATCTACCAGTGTCAAGACACCAACAAAGCGGGTGAAGAGGATTATTAAGGTTGATGAATCAGAGAAAGCCTTTCCCGCTCGGGACTCTACATAGTTTGCTAACCGTTATTGCGAACAGATGTTTCCCATCCTGGCTGAGAGGAACTACAACAATGAGCATCTACTCATTGTCCCAACACACTTTGTTGATTTTGTGGAGCCCCAAATTGAGAGGAGGCAGTGGGGATTTTTGAGGAGGCAGCCGCGAGAGGCCAACTTATCCTGGTTAGTTGAATTCTACTCAAACTTCTACTCGCGTACTCTACAGACTATCTTCGTCCGTCAGCAGCAAGATCCTGTTTCCGAGAGTGCCATACAGAGAGCACTGGACCTTCCACCTAGTCCTGAAGGATGGGATGCATATCAAGATGCATCTCATAAGTGCCAGATATATCAGTTCGACTGGGATAGCGTACTTGGAGTTATAGCCCAACCTGGTAGCACTTGGATCTATGGGCAGCATCGTTCAAAACCCAAGAGCATCTCAGCACAGTCACTCACCCTGGAGGCTCGCGTGTGGGCACAGATTATGTCCCACTATGTCTTTTCGAGCATTCACGAGTTGACTTTCACAGCAGACATGGCTGTCTTCATCTGGTGCATCTTGACAGAGCAACCCCTCAACCTGCCCCGACACATCTGGGATGCCATGGGACACGTACAGATAGCGGGTAACCTACCTTTTCCTGCCTTGGTTTCAGATTTAGTCTCTACAGCAGGTGTGTCATCTCGGGCAGGAGACACGAAGGTCATTATCCCTAGAGCCGACCAGTATGTCCCGAATGGAAAATACATCAGGCCGCCAGTTCCCTCTGCGAGCTGGCCTGCAGGTCCATCTTTGGATACCCCTCCTTCATCCACTCCACCATCATCCACACCACATGCACCATCCATCCATCAGATGTTCCTTCAGATCCTTGAGAGGTTCGACCGGCAAGACGGGCGAATGGAGTAATTGGAGTGCCGTAACAAGTGCAGATACAACTACCTGAAGGACCTGATAGCTGGTATACACCCACCTCCAGAACAAAAGGATACCCTAGACTCCCCCTTCATCCAGTAGCACAGGTAGCCAAGGCGAACCAGACACTGGAGGCGATACTTCCAGCCTTCCCTTGCTCCTTACTGATGGCATGGAGGACCGTGCCAAGCCTTAAGTGTGGGGAGGTCAGTCCTTGACTTCCGAAGGTAATTTTTCTCTCTCTTAACACCAATATTTGACTTTTTCTTTTGTTATATAGGATAGATTGCATGATAATAATTGTTTGCATGTATGTTTTACTTGGTTAGAGTAATGAGTTTCTTTTCGAGACCCTTCTTATAGTATTTCACTAATCTAAATTAAAATTTTTGTGTTAAACTTGTTTGAAGACTGTAATTTGGAACATGAATTATAGCTAAGAACACACAACCTGTGAGATTTGAGCTTAATTACATGGTTACATTATTTAACCATAATATTTTATTCTTGTGTGTTCTCTTCTCTGTGATTGTGATCTATATTTTGTTCCATTCTATATGACCATTGTTTAGTATATTTACATGCTTGCATATGATTGAGGCCATCATTTGTTATTACCTCACTAATCCCAAACAGCCTACCATTCCAATTACCTTTGTTAGCCACTTTGAGCCTTTTAATCTCCCTTGTTTTATATTTTACCACATCACTAGCCTTAAGCAAAAAATAATTAATCACCCCAAGTGAATCTTTGGTTAGCTTAAGTTAGAGATTGTGTATCAATTAAGTGTGGGGAACTGTGGGAACTCGGGTTAATGGGAATGTATTATGTTTCTAATCTATTTGAATGTTGGGAATTTAGGTACCTACTCATGAAAGACCAGAAAAATTAAAAGTCCATGTGCATTGATATGTTATGTTTGCTTTCATATAAAAATAAATAAGTAATTAAATAAGGGGACAAAATTACCTCAATGTTAAGTTTAGTAAAGGATCAATGCATATGTGATAAAAATTAAAGAAATATTTGGTATATGAGTATATGATACAAAAGTGGGAATTATGGGTAGCTAGGTATGATTTTAGAGTTACATAGAATGTGTGTGTGTGTGTTAGGTAAGAGCTTAGGTTAGTCAAAGATTCATATTATAGCTCACTTGGACATACGTATATCCTCACCCTTACATTAGCCCAATTACAACCTTGGAAAGACCTCATGATGTTTGCATTGGTATACAAAATTTTTGTTGATTGGTTAGATGAAGAACAAAGTCTAGAAAGCATGACTAGAGAAGAGTAGAGTGATTAGCCCTAGACACTTGAGAGATTGGAGTGATATACACTACCAGTGAGGGTTCAATGCTTGATTCTATGTTCCCTGCTTTTATGAGCTATCTTCTTACAAGTTTACTTGTCTTTTATTGTATGATTTGAATTAGTGGAATCCGATTCATGTTTCTCTTAGAGAACTTATTTGCTTTTAACCAAGTAGACAGAATCATCATAGCATATAGTTGCATTCATAGGTTGCATCTCATGAGTCTTACTTCCCCCTCTTCATGCTTTTGTCTCCTTGAGCTTAGCATGAGGACATGCTAATGTTTAAGTGTGGGGAGATTGATAAACCACTATTTTATGGTTTATCTTGTGCTGATCTGAGTGGTTTTTATCAGGCCTTTGCACACTTATTCATACAATTTGCATGATTTTACAATTCCTTCCTAGCTTTCTTCTATAATTGAAAACTTGCTTCCCAAACCTTTAAATTGTATATTTTTAATCCCCCTTTATACCATTCGATGCCGTGATCTGTGCGTTAAGTGTTTTCATGCTTTATAGGACAGGAATGGCTTAGAGGACGGAGATGAAGCTTGCATAAATGGAAGGAGCACAGGAAATAAAGGAGACAACCAGCGAGGAGCGATGCGCACGCATGGCTCACGCGTGTGCGTGACAAGGAAAACCGCCAAACGATGCGTACGTATGACTGACGCGTACGCGTGACATGCGCCACCTGCAGAATTCACAGAAAATGCTGGGGCAATTTTGGGCCGAGTTTGGACCCAGTTTTCAGCCCAGAAACATAGACTAGAGCCAGGGGACAAGTAGAGACTGGGGGAGATCCTCATTCACATAGTTTTTAGTTTTTTTGTTTTAAATCTTAGAGAGAGATCACACTTCCTCTAGGTTTCCTTTACATTCATAGATTTCTAGTTTTATGCTTTTGCTTTTGGATATTGAGAAGAGTCCTTACCTCCGTTGAAGTTGCTATTATTCTAGTTTGCTTTCTTATTCCTTTACTCTTTTGATTACTTATTAACCATGTTTAGATACGTATGTTGCATTTTAGGATTTATTAATGCAAAGGATTACTTTTACTTTTAATTAATTTTCAGTTATTGTTTATCATGTCTTCCTTTCATTCCTTTTTTAATTCTGTGCAAGTAATTTTCATGTCAATGGAGTAGACTCCCAACTTGACTTGGGGGTTGATTAAAAGGAGACCCTTGAGTTAGAATGCTCAAGTGATTAGTTAAATTGGAAGTTGTTGGCTAACTCTCTAGACACTAACGCTAATCCTTCCCAAAGGAGAGGATTAGGACTTGTGAATAAGAGTTAGCTCAATCACTTGACTTTCCTTTATTCAGTAAGGGTTAACTAAGTGAAAATAACAACCTTTTGATACTACACTTGAGAAAATCCAACAAGAATAGAACTTCCAATTAATCATTCCCCTGGTCAAGGCTTTTTATTCCGAATACATAAATCTCTTTTAATTTACACTGCTTTAATTCTCAATCCTTTATTTTTCTGTTCTTCAACACTTAAAATTTCGTGAAAATTCCTGACTAATAAAATAGCACTCTTTTGTCAACTCGTTGGGAGACGACCCGGGATTCATACTCCCAGTATTTTATTCTAATGTTTGTGACAACCCTTCTAAATTGATAAGCGGATTTTTGCTGGTTAAGAACTGTACTCACAACGTTATTCTATATTGATTTCTTAATCGGACAATTTCTGCCGCATCAAGTATCCATATGTAATAATTCCAATATATAAAACATAGTTTTCGGAAAACAGCCCCTACCTCAAAATGCCAAAACCATAACCCAAACTCGTTAACTGACTCCTTTTTGCTCAGCCCAAAACCACCGGCAATCAAAACCTCGGCTCTGCTTGCTCTCTCAAAAGCAGAAACAGCTACAAGCAGCACAAGCAAATCGGATTCTAACTCCTAAAACCATTAACATCGCAAATACTTTATTACACAGAACAGAACACTAACGCAGGGCTTTCGAAAACCGAAATACTCACTGAATTAACAAAACGTAGTAGCCGTAGCCCCAAATCGACCCAGCAGTGGCTCCGTCAGTGGTCAGAAGCTCTAGTGGCTCAGCAACAAACTTCAATTTTTGACATGAAACCCTATAAAATTAACCTTACAACATATATTCATCCGAATCCTTAACCGCAGATAATTAGAACGATTATGGTTTGAGTTTCAGAGCGCAGGAGACTTACTATGATGAAAAGGAATGGCAGAATGGAGCAGCAGCTCTGGTGCCGACCTCCTATAGCAACTACACCGTTTCCCGGCAACCGGAGGCACAGCTGGGTTTCTTGGCGACAGAAGCGGCGGTGGCTAGGCGCGGTTCTGCCTCCTCTCCTCTGTACGACCCGGCGGCTTCCCTCTCGACGGCACAGTGGCAGTATTGCAGAAGTTACCCACCACTGTCGCGCTCTTCCTCTCTCTCTGCGGGTCCCTTGGTAGCGTCATCCCCTAGCAGTGATGGCGGCTTCGCACAGCTCTAAGAGTGGCAATGGCTGTAGCGGCGGTGACGGGCTCCACGGCGACTCCCTCTCTCCCAGCGTCGCTCACTCACGGCGGACCAGAGAAGCAGAAACGGAGCTCCATCGTGCTTCTCGTTCAGAGCTGGCAAGGACGACGATGCGGTGACCCTGACGGCGACTGGGCGCAGCTCGCGGCTCCATGGGTGACGGTGACACGGTGAGTTCCCCTTCTCCTCTCCTTTGCCGCATGGCTTCTCCCCCTTGCTCGGTTCTGGTCTTCCTCGTGATGGCGGCGAGTGGCGAGCAGCTCGGCGGTGACAGCGAGGCCCACCAGCGCTAGCCCGTGCCTCTCTTCCTCTTCTGCTTCCCTCTGCATTCCCCGTTTCCTCCTAGCACTTTTCTTTCTTTTGTTTCTTTTGGTAGCAGCTGTTGCTGCTGTGTATGTTGCGTCAATGAGAGAAGGAAAGGAAACAGATGGGGTGCGACGGCTGGGTTGGGAATTAGGGTTTCACTATTTTGAAAATTAGGGTTAGGGTTAAGCTAGGGGTAGTTTTGTAATTTCAAATGAAATTGGGAATAATATAGTAATTGAAACCCAAATTAAATCCAACACTAATTGTATATAGAAAAGTACTATTTGCTCATCAATTTTACAAATTATTTTCAATAAAATGTCCAAATCCAATAATTAAGAATAATATAATTAAATCCTTTATTTTCCCAAAACAGCAGTATCAATACTTTAAAATATTAATTATTTAGTCCAAATCATATCAAATCCTTATTATTTCACAACTACCAACTTTCTAATTTGAATATAGAAAATAATTCAATAATTGTAAATTGGATAATAAACTTATTTCAAATTCAATTAATCGAAACTTGCTTTAATATTCTTTAATAAAGAAATTTCTGAAATTAAAGCTACAGAAATACTGAATTTGAAATTAGCTCATGATAGCCCTTTTTCAAAAGTTCTGGGTCTTACAGCATGCATAAAAGGAAAAGCATGGCAAATTGCATGAATAATAAAATCTATAGCTACCAATGGCAAGAAAATAATAATAACAACTCAATTAAGCAACAACAAACATAAAAATATCAAATTGCATTAAAAGGGATCAAAATTAACATGAGTTCATGAACAAGAAAGTAACAAAATAAAGGAAATTAACAAGTAAACTAAGAGAATTAAGCTATAAGGACAATAAAAAGTAAGAAAAACTAACTTAAAACAAGATCAAAACCTAAATCTATGAAAAGAAATGAACCTAAAACCCTAAAATCTAAAGAGAGGAGAGAGCCTCTCTCTAGAAAACTAACCTAAAATATGCTAAAAACTCACTAAAAAATGAAGTATGTGTGTCTTGGAATGTTGCCCCTTTGATAGAGCTTCCAATTCAGCTTCAGGGTCTCGAAAATTGGGCCAAAAGACCCCAAAATCGCGAGGCACGTGACTTTTTAGTGAGTCATGCATCAGGACTTATGCGTACACACAGAATTGTATGCATACGCACACTGGCTGAATTCCTCCTTGTGCGTACGAACGCAACAATTTGATCTTCTCCTTTGTTTTTTCATGAAATCTCTCACTTTGCATGCTTTCCTTCCACTTCTCCAAAGCCATCCTTGCCTATTGGACCTGAGATCACTCAATAAAATATATCACGGCATCGAATGGAATAAAAGTGGAATTAAATTGATTAATTAAGGCATAAAAAAGCATGGTTTCACTATTACGTGCAATCTAAAGAGAAATCACAAAAGTATGCTGTTCTAGTGAATAAATGCAGGTTTATATGATGAAATCTACTCAATTCAAGCAAAATATTATCATCAAATATAGATTCATCAATTCTCCCACACTTAAACAATAGTATATCCTTATGCTAATCATAAAGGAGAAGGACCAAAGGAGAAACAACTTATTGAATGAAACTACTTATATGCACGCAACTATTCTTATTAATGCTATTCACTTCTATCTATTCTATAGTTTTCTATTGACTTGGTCAAAACAAACAAACAAATTTCCAATCAAGCATATAAACATATAGGGCTAAAGCAAAGAAATAATTTATTGCAATCACAATCCAAAAAATTGATTCAAGTTCTCAAAAGAATGAAGCAACTTGCAAGATGTTAATAGATATGGAGATATAGAATTGAGCATTCGAACCCCTAGCACTTCATCTAACATGTATGCAAGTATGCTCTAATCATGCTATCTAGAATTTACTCTTCATCTAACAATCAACAAATATTTGATGCATGTATGCAAGTATCATGCGGACTTCTTAAGGTTGTAATGGGTTAGGGTTAGGGTAGGATGAATATGGTCAAGTGGACTAAGAAATTGAATCTTTGATTATCTTAAGTATCCACCTAACCTATATCAACCTAATCACTAAAATTCAATCTAACTATCCATTATTCTCTTTTTCCACACATTCATGTATTCTTTTCCATTCAAATGACATATGCACTCCTTATTCACATTTTTTTTCTTTGGGGTAACCTTTGTCTCCCTTTTCATTATTTTCTCAATTCTCTTTTTTTTTTATTCTCTACCAATGTTTCCCGAAATTCCCACACACTTAAATGATACACTCTCCTCAACCTAAGCTAATTAAAGATGCAAATCAAGAAAATCATGGTTTTTCACTTAGGGTTGTGATGTGCTACTATTAAGATCAATGGAGGTTAATAAGGCTCAAAAGGGGTTAACATCATCAGTTCGACTGAAAACTAGTGAACCGGTCTCTTAACCGGTCCGGGTTAACATTCTGATCAGTCATGTAAGCGAACCAGTCAAACTCGTTAAATCCATTTAAACCCGGGCTCAACTGCGAACTGAACTAGACCGGTCAACACGGAAGATGACATCAACGATACCAATTTCAAAAATTTAGTATATGTTGCCTCTTGGGTTCGAACCTAGAAACATTAACATAAAGAAGAATGCTCTCCTACCAGGCCAAGTTGTTCTTTATAATATATTATGCTTTTTAATATATATATATTACAAACTAGTAGACATATCCAAATTAATAACTTCTTGTATTAACTCTTTTAGTCATGCAAATTTAAAATTTCTTTATCTTTTTGGCTCTTTATTTTAATAAGTAGTTTTTATATTAATTTAATTTTTATTTTATATTTATTCTTTCTTAAATTAGTTATTTTTTATTTTACACAATTATTAAAATAAATATTAAATTTTGTTAAATATCTATAAATTAGAAAGATAAGCAAAAATATTTTTATTAATCATAACATATTTTTGTTATTCATAATTATGTAATATCTATTAATATTAATCTTTTTAACATATATTTGAATAAGGTAATATATACAAATTAATTAATAAAATATAAAAATAAGTTAATGTAATATAAAAAAATTATTATGAATAAAATTAAATTTTATATAATTATTTAATTATGACCGGATCAATCAGTTCAACCTACAACCGACC
Source organism: Arachis ipaensis (assembly GCF_059453495.1). Lineage (NCBI taxonomy): Eukaryota > Viridiplantae > Streptophyta > Magnoliopsida > Fabales > Fabaceae > Arachis > Arachis ipaensis. The sequence goes on from NC_142436.1 coordinate 27,732,362, forward strand.
GGTTGAACTAGTAACCCGGTGACTTAGTAATCTCACTGGGTTGATTGCCGGTTCGATTCTGATAACTATGTTCTAAATGCATTCAAACATCAAACATTGGACATAAAGAATTAAGCAAATCCAAGATCATAATCATAGAAGGAACATATATAGCACACAAGAATAAAAGTTGTAGTTAAAATATACAACCATACATTAAAAACTCAACAACTCGCAAGGTTGTTTGTTCTATCTCTCTTCTATGTTCCACAAAATAATTCAAGCAAGTTGAAAAAAAAAGAATTTTTTGAATCAAATAAATGGAATGACCTAAAAAGAGATTTTCTTGAAAACTTTTGTTGTTTTTACCAAGCTTATTACCTATGCATGTATGAATGTATGTATGTATGTATGTCTTGGATGCAATTCAAAATTCCTAGCTCTTTTTCCTAGTTTCCACTATCCAAAAATCATCATGAACATTTAGGAAGAAATGAACTAGGAGCTATCTACTATTCACAATATCCAATCACAACTAATATCTATGGAATATATACCAACTAAAATAAAAATGCAATAACTAGCAATAAAACTAGGAGTAAGCTAAGATATATATAACATCGAGGATAAGTCAATCCTAACATCGAGGATAAGTCAAATAGGTATAATTGATCTCAATCCACAAGTCCTAGCCAACTCACTAACTAGCTTAGTGAAAGACTAGTATTAGCGAAAACCAAATCAATTAACAACCCTAATCTATCAACCAATATTGGACATCAATGACTTATGGTCACCAAAGTCTTCAATCCTAAGCCAAGAGTGTGAAAAACTACACTAAAACTAAAAAAGGCATTTTATCAAACACTTGGCATGCATAAAAGGAAAAGCTTGGTAAATTGCGTGAATAATAAAATCTATAGCTACCAATGGCAAGAAAACAATAATAATAACTCACTAAGCAACAATAAACATAAAAACATCAAATTTCACTAAAAAAATCAAAATTAACATGAGTTCATGAACATGAAAGTAACAAAATAAAGGAAATTAACAAGTAAACTAAGAGAACTAAGCTACAAGGACAATAAAAAGTAAGGAAAACTAACTTAAAACAAGATAAAAACCTAAATCTATGAAAAGAAATAAACCTAAAACCCTAAATTATAGAGAGAGGAGAGTGCCTCTCTAAAAAACTAACCTAAAATATGCTAAAAACTAACTAAAATATGATGTGTGTGTGTCTTGGAATGTTGCCCTTTTGATAGAGCTTCCAATTCAACTTCAGGGTCTCCAAAATCGGGCCAAAAGTCCCCCCAAATTGCGAGCCACGTGAAATTTTTTAATGTGAGTCACGCATTAAGACTTATGCGTACGCACAGGGTTGTGTGTATACGCACACTGGCTGAATTCCTCTTTGTGCGTATGCACACAACAGTGTGGTCTTTTCCTTTGTTTCTTCATGAAATCTCTCACTTTGCATGCTTTTCTTCCACTTTTCCAAAGCCATCCTTGCCTATTGGACCTGAGATCACACAACAAAATATATCACGACATCGAATAGAATAAAAGTAGAATTAAATTAATTAATTAAGGCACAAAAAAGCATATTTTCATAATTAGGTACAATTTAGAGAGAAATCACAAAAGTATATTATTCAAGTGAATAAATACGAGTTTATGTGATGAAATTTACTCAATTTAAAACAAAAATTATCATCAAATATAGATTCATCACTAAGCAAACTATTGTTGGGATTTAATATTAGTCCCAAGTTTGGTACTTAATGTAGCAAGGGCATTTAAGATCCAGCAAATAAATCAATTAGTGTAGGTCACAAAGAATAATCTAAGGTCTAGAAGTAGCGAGGGACGCACCTGGGCTTTAACTATAATTTACTCAAATATGTTCTAGAATTACTATTAAATTAATAATTATTAGATTAACCTGCTTTCTCTCCATCTAACTTTCATGTGATTAGACTAACACGATTTTAAGTTTGCCTATTATTTAGGGTGGACACAAGGGAAGATTTGTTGTTTGATTTAAGAAATAAAGATTATCATTCTATCACTCTAACTCTAAATTGCAATAACTTGCAAGTAGCAATATCAGTAAAAAAAATTTATATTTTAGAATTGCATTATCTCATTACTCTTGATAAACCCTTCTCATTATTAACTAGACAATTTATGCAATTGCATTATTGATGAGATACAGTGTGATCTTTGAAACAATCTAAATAAAATTTAGGATAAAAATAAAAAAAAATAAAATAAGTTATATATCATAGTAGCAAAATAGAAAGAAAGAAATTAAAGTAAGAAAAAAGAAATATTACCACTACAAAAAAAGGTCTATGGTTATGGTGAAAAATCGCGACCATGGCTAGTGAAAAGGGTTACCATTGGTCTATGGTCATGGTTTTTGACCTATGGTCACGGTTTTTTCACCGTGGCCTATTTTGTCATGGTCATAGACCTATGGTCACAGTTTTTTTATTTATGGTCACGGTTTTTATGGTGACGGTTGTAATGTTCAAATTCTGACACTTTAGACCACGTTTTTTTACCGTGACCATAGGTTGCTCTATGGTCACCCCTTTATTAAAACTGTGACCGTAGATGCTATGATCACGTTTTAGCCTCTATGGTCACTCCACTTAAAACCGTGACCATAGTCTCTATGGTCACCCCACCTTAAAACCGTGACCATAGCCTTATCTATGGTCACGGTTTAGCCTCTATAGTTACCCCTCCTTAAAACTGTGACCATAGCCTTATCTATAGTCACGGTTTTTTGCTATGACCATAGCCTCTATGGTCACCCCACCTTAAAACCGTGACCAAAGCTTTATCTATGGTCACGATTTTTACTGTGACCATAGCTTATCTATGGTCACCCCCACCTTAAAACCGTGACCATAGCTTATTTTGTTTTATGAGATTTAATTTTTTTTTAAAAGTATAATCACATCCCAAAATGATGATAGTCACAAAATAAATCTAAAAAAGAAAAATGATAATCAACATTTAAGTTAAGTTGTGATTAAAGTAACCAACTAACATACCAATATAGTTGAGTGAATACACTTGTCTCAATCTCAGTTTTATACAGTGATATATACACTAATACTAAGTAGACACTATTAACAGAAGTGTTCCACAGGCGTGAGAGCAATACAATTCAGACTCTGCCAGGATAGATTGATTCTTGTTTTGCTATTCTTCCTTCTCAACGCTCGAGAACTTTTGTTTCAGCCACTTTACCATATGAAAGCTCAGCACCTACTTCATTAACATGCAAGCACCTGCTTTATTAACATGTAAAGCAAAGTCACATTAGACATAAACACTTACATTTATTCTTCTTTAACTTAGGAGAAAAAAACATATCATCAAAACATACATACATCACACATATACTAGCTAGTACACACTATACAACACACATCCGCATCATAGTATATGACAGAACATAAAACAATATAAAGTACTTGAAGAGATACAGTATATATTACCAAAGTACTTGAAATCCTCTAAGTAGTTTCTTTTTGTTTTTAACACTTCATTTTTGACAGACTTCATTGTAGCTCTCAATTCCTATAAAAGCACCAAATCATATAAATATAGCACATGAAAAAAAATGGAAATATAAAATGAAGAAACATAAACAACAAAGCAAACCTGAAAAGCTCTAGATTGGCAATTGATAAAACTTAGGTAAGTACGCTCCTTATTCTTCCAATTAACAGATCTGGATTCTTCCAACATAATCAAATCATCATTTACTTTTTCAAAATTATTAAAGGTGGTCCTTTTGAAATTATAGAAACTTTATTATATACAAAGGTAACAATGCTAGATAGTTTCAAAAAAATTTACATAAAACTAGCTTTGTATACAATAAGCAACATGAGCTGATAGTCCAATCAATTGAGCTACTTAATCATGCTTAAAATAACAACTTCAAGTTTTAACTTCTAATAAAAATGAGGATCGATAAAGAAATACATTCTCAGCAACAGAACTCATATGCATTTCTATTCCCTGCAGCAAAGTTCCACAGTCAAACATATCTCAATCAAGGGAAGGATCAATCATATCCATACCCATTACATATAAAGCATCATCCAAAATTCAAATATGTGCTTTATCTAATTTCATTTCACCTCAAGAATTGAACAAGTGAGAGGAGGCGGGCAGGGTCTCTGTAGTTCTAGTCACTCAAACAGTTACTAGTTTGTTTTCTGATAATCTATAATAATATGAATAATAATAATAATGAGGATGCCAACAGATAGGTTTGCACCTTCAATTGCTGAACCCAACTCTCAAATGGTCTTATATTTCCAAGACATTTAACAAAATAAGTGATTTAAAATTACTTTCAAAATTACAAAATACAAAACAAAACAAACTAATTAAAGGATACACTCTGGAGAAATGAGTTGTATTATCCAATGAGAAGAGGATTGAAGGAAATAATAACCGGCATAAAAATCTGTTGGCTAGTGATTGATGGGGGCAACATAATACAAATGTATAACAATATTGATTAGAAAATGAAAAATGTAGTTGAGAGAAATGACTGCATACATGTTTAAAAAGGTGTGACTATTACTAACTATATGCAAACCAGTGATAAAAATTTCAATTCTTTTTCTCATTTTTATCCCTCCTATCCCCTGACCAGCTTTTACTATATACAACAAATGTAATGACTATTACTGAGAACCTTGAACCTCAGCTTGGTCAAGATTGATTAACTTCATAAATTTCTTAATTTCAAGGGTAGGAATCCGCACTTCCTATCGAAAATCTAATGTTAGAATATTCAATATTCTTAATTTCTTACCATCAATTTTACTATAAAATCATAAGAATGTTCTCCAACTTCTAACAAAATAGAACAAGTCATGAATAATATTCTATTCACACCCATAAAAGTTAGCTTTTAAATAGAACAATGAGAACAAGCAAATAAGTGAAGAGAAGTTTTCGAGAACTACAAACCCTAGGACATATATATTCTTCAACCTTTTTACTGACAAACTTAAACCAACACTACAATGAGAGAGTAAATAGATACAACAGCAACATAACAAGGCATACTCAAGCTTTCACTTATTGACAAAAAAAAAAGCTTGATATCAAGCATACATTCAAAGGCAACATAAGAGGAACTCTCAAACAATTTGTATTATCAACATTACATATTTTATGGGATTCAGCAATAAGTTACAATAAAACGATGAAAATAGAGAAAATTTCATCTAATATTAGCTGCCAACCTTGTATAACCAATGTGGACTCTCTGCACAGAAGACCATTTCCAGAGCAAGTATGCCAGCAGGAATAGTAGATGCCCCAAAACACACCTGCCACCTGAGGCTCGAAAAAGGGTTTATTTAACATCGCATATGACTAGTAATAAGTATATAACATGATTTCAAATTTAAATCATACCATCCAGAGATTTCTTTGACAGGGATTCCGATCAATAAAGCTCCCAATATACCAAGGCAAGTTGCAATCTGGATTAAGGCTCCATTGGTACCCCATACAAAAGCAGGAGAAACCTACCATCCACCAAATATTGTGATCTCACGAATAATCAATTAAAATTTCAGCCTACTCAATTAGGCAAATGCAACCATATTGATACCTCTGTCACATACAGAGCAACAGCAGGAGGGCCCAGACCCAGGCCAGTCCCAACAAATAACCACCTTACAAGCATACCAAACAAGTTTTTTGTTGCTGCACTGAAAAATTGAAAACACAGAAATTTTTACTGAAAACTAGCCATAAGGATTCACATTTGAGAACAAGAGAATTTGCTACTTGACTAAATTTAAATCAAAGTGGGGTCAGATGTTTCAGAAAAAGTAACTCTGGTAAACAGATAAAAGAAAATAAAAATAAAAAACTATAATGATTGAGTAATTAGGAACTAAAAACAACTAAATTTAACTAGAAACAACTAACACAGAAACAATTAGCAACTTAACAATTTAACAAACTAGCACATAGCAGCAAGATTTGAAAAACACAGAAACTAGCAGCAAAGCAAAAAGTTAAATAAATCCAGCAAGAAATAACTAACACAGCAAGCAAAAAGTAAAGGGGTACATTAAAACATTAAAGCTATCAGATTTAAAGTTATCATATTATAACTTAATAGAACCCTAAAGCTTAATTTGGTTTTTAGCTTAGGAATTCGGTACATTGTTGGGGAAAGTGGTCAGAGGAAGAGGGAACAAACATACCCGAGCACACAGACAGCGACAAAATGGAGAAACAGCTCCGACGGCGGCGCGGACAGCCACGGCTCCCTCCGGTGACTACCCAAACAGTGGAGATAGCGAGACCGCAACGGCGACTGAAGGCACGAACGGCGGCAACTCCTCCCCCTGGGCCACTGGCTTGCATTATCTTCTCCCTCTCTTCTTCCATAGCGATGTGACGGCGACACTAGATTACGACAATGGTGATCTTGATGGCAGCAGCGACGTGCGACAATCTCTCCAGTGGCGGTGTGGATTGCGGTGGCCCCTTCTCTCTCTCGCGTTTGGCTCGACGACGTCCCTCTCTCTCAACGTCGCCTTCCTCTCCTTCTCGATTCTGATGACGACGACGACGACACACTGAGAGGCAACGGATTGGTAGGGAGCAAGAACGACGAGGGTTTTGCACAACGAATAGGGAGCAAGAACGAAAGAGGGCTTTTGGGAGGGAATTGGAATTTTGGTTATCTTTCTTTTATTTTTCCTAAGTTAAAACCTAGCTACGAGGGAATGGGGATTTTGGGAGGGAGGGGAAAACGACGACGTTTTGGGAGAGGGGTTTAAAAAAATTAATATGAAAAACCGTACTCTATGGTCACTTCCTAAAACTGTGACCATAGGTACTATATGGTCACCTTTTTTGAAAAACCGTGATCAAAGACCATTTAAGGTCACCTCCCAAAACTGTGATTATAGACCATTTAAGGTTACTCCCAAAATTGTGACCGTAGACTCTTTTAAGTCACTCCTCAAAACCGTGACCTTAGATGTCTTTTGGTCACTCCCAAAACTGTGACCATAGACCTCTTTAGATTATCTCCTAAAACCGTGACCATAGACCCTTTAAAGTCACTATTTTTTGAAAAACCGTGACTATAGACCATTTAAAGTCACCCCCTAAAACCGTGACCATAGATCCTTTTAAGTGACCATAGACCTCTTTAGGTCACCCTTTTCCAAAAAACCATGACCATAGACTCTTTTTGGTCACCCCAAAAAACTGTGATCATAGACTCCTTTAGATCACTCCATAAACCGTGACCATAGACCTTTTTAGGCCGTCTTTTTTTTTTAAAAAAAAACCGTGATTATGGATACTCTATAATCATCCTTTTTTAAAAAACCGTGACCATAATTTTTTTTTATGTCACAGTAAAAAACCGTAACTATAGAGAGTCTATGATTACAGTTTTTTATCATGATAAAAAAACTGTGACTATAGACCCAAAATATTATAGTGTATATAATGAATTTTTTATTTGAATCAAAATAATTTGCTTTGTTCCCTATCAACGACAACAGAATTCAATAAATCATTGGAGGTGGCAAATTCTCACATAATACGGACATAATAGCCAAACAATAAAAAATGAAAAGTAAAACAAAACGATGGAAAAGAACATATATACATGTTCATAATTCATCAGGGTTGAAGTGATTTGAGCGAATTAAGAGGGAATTAGGTTTTTTTTTTTTTTGGCGATTTTATATAACTGGAAGAGATTTGAAGAATCAATTACAACTATAAAAAAATTAAACCCTAGGAATTTAAAGAGAATCATCTAAGATTTCACTTACCTTACTGTTAGAACAAGATTGAGAGCACGATTGAGGAGACAAATCATATATGAGATCGATGAGGTAGTGCGAGAGATGGACAGGAGGCAAAGCCAAAGATTGAGGAGGTAGAACAAGATCAAGAGATTTAGAACATTAAAAAATTGAGAAAGCAGAATGAGATCAAACGATTCATATCACTAAAAATGTGAGACAGAATTGCGATGAATAACAGCTTTTTATTTCTAGCTATAAAAATTAAAAAGGGTTTTTATTTGTATATGTGTGATTAAGAATATGTAATAATTTTTGTAATTCTTTTTATAATAACTAAATGTATTTACTAACATTTGATTTTATATATTATTTAATATTTAATTTTATTATAATCGATCACTAATATTTTAACAAGTGTTAATAGACAAATGTTACTAAATATATAAAGGTGAATTTTATGGTGCCTATAATTTAGTGTCTAACTTTTGTCTAATTTATTTTTATGAAAACTTTTAAATATTTAATGATTATTTACTTTTATACTTTTAAAAGTAAATATTGATTTTTAACTTATTTGGTAAGTTAGGCAAACACTTTTAAACATCATAGTAATCATCATGTATAAAATATGGTAATGATACTACTACTACTGACGTGAGTGTCATCCTGACATTGCAACAGTTTTTGACGTTGGCACTTTTATTAATGTGTACTAAATATGTCCAATAAATTTTTTTTTAATTTGACTAAATTATCAATAGAATTTAGCCAACAAAAAATTAATAAATATTTTTAAATTATATTTTATACTAATTAATTGTTATTAATTAATGATTATTTAAATTTTATTTTTTTAAAATATAAAATTAATAATTATTAATTATAGTTATTTAAAATTGGTCAATTAAAAATTGTTTACCTATACTTTTTCAAAAATTTTATATACCATATTGATCATAATTAAAAGGTATTTACGGTAAATAATCGTTATAATTCTAGAATAATACTAAAAAGGAATACCCACATAATAACATTTTCACATAAAAAAATATTATAAATTATTAAATGATTCATTTAAATATATTTAATTAAATATATCAAATTATCTAATAATTTATCAACATTAAATTGTCCAAATCAACAGCATTATCCTAACAAATGTACGGCAAAAATTTTGTCAATTGACCAAATTATACTAATAAGAATTGTGTTTAATTTCTTTAAAACTTAATAATTTAGTTTATATTAATTTCTAAAGAAAATCAATAATCAAATTAGTTTATTAACCAATTTCAAATATCAAATTAAAATTGAGTAATTAATTTGAATTAGTTAAGTGATTAGTTCACTTATTTATTTAAATAATTGTATGTCGTAAATTCGAATATTCTTTTATAAATATTACAATAATTTTTGGCTAATAACAAATTTTTAAATAAAGTTTAGATCCATAAAAAATTAGGTAATCATTGACTTACCAAATTATACTATAAAAAATATGCTAAATTGCAAGGATTTTTATAATACGCTCAGGTTTGACTTGACATGATTATTAATTATAACTCGATTTTATTTTATTTATTCGCTGCACCAAATTTACATGATTATTAATTTTAAATTTATTAATTATTAATTAATAACTCGATTTTTTTTTAATCAAAATTGAGTCAATTTGAGACTTTAAAATACTGCCCCCTTATTTTATCATCAATGGAATTGCTGGCCAATATAATGGATGCTATCCTGTTAGTAATTGAATCAATCATATGACTGCCCAAATGCAATCATGGATCATCAGTACCTGCCCACAATAATTAAAGCTTCAGAATAATCAACAATGGGCTAACACATGCTCCTCTTCAATTCCTTTCAGCAAGCAGGGATAATATCATACACGGATTTCAACAGTAGACCCTCGCTCACTGCCCTATATTGCAGCCACAAAAAACAAGACACGACCAATAATCAATATTATGATTTCTGAGGAGTATCATCAAGTCCCATCCACCACAATGAGCATGCATGCATGCAACCCCATACCAAGCTCTCAATACAACAACCACCTCTTTGGCTACTTCCCCCTTCATTACTTTACCCAATTTCCCACTATAAAAAGAACCCGACCCTCACACACTTTTCATCACCATCACAAGTAGCCAAGCCTCAATAGAGTTATAAGCTAATAAGCTTGGCTGGATAGCTAGCTAGCTTTCATAACTTAGCAAAATCAACAAAGGCTAGCTACCTAGCAATTCTTATTAATTAGTTGACTAGTTATCTTCTTCATCATCAAATAGAATGGAAACCATCAACCACATCATCAACGGCAACGGCAACGGCAATGGTAATAACCACGGTTACACCAATGGTAATAACCATGCCGTATATGAAACCGAACAAGATACCATCGTCACCACGGAACGAAAATCAATCAAAGCTCGCCTCCAAGACGGTGATTGCTTGTACGGTATGTCGTTTCTTAGCTTCTGCCCTACGATGGTTGAGATAGCAGGATGGTCTGGCTATGACTTCGTTATCCTTGACCTCGAGCACGGCTTCGGAGGCATCTCTGAAGGCCTGCGATGCATCCATGCACTCACTGCGGCCAACACACCGGTCATCGTTCGTGTGCCGGAGCTTTCGCACGTGTGGGTCAAGAAAGTGCTCGACCTTGGTCCCCAAGGCATTATCTTCCCCCTCGTTGACGGCCCCGAATCAGCCAAGAAGGCCGTCTCCTATTGCAGGTATAAGTCAATAATTTCTCATATATTTATACTAAAATTGAGTAACTAATAAACTATTATATTGAAACGTATGGATATTTGATGTTCATAAATAAACTTTGATTAAATGGTTATTTTACTAAAACTAAGTAAATAATATGTATACAAATATATAATAATTATTTAATAAATAACTTTTTATGTTTATTTTGAATATTTAAAATCACCTTATAAATATATTTATGTAATTTTTTCTTTACCAAAGATAAGGGAGACTCAAATCCGCGATCTCTTAAATAAGTATGGCGAGATTATGTCATTTAAATTATAACTGATTGGCATTTATATAAGTTGTTATGATTAATAAAAATATTTTTTTATACTAAAATCAATTAATAAAATTAGTTATTATATATTTATATATAAATACGTATATTATTTAACTCATTTTTTAATATGTATTTTCTATTTTAATATAATTTTATGTTAATGATTGATTTTAGTATATATTTAACATAATCGTAAAATTAATCCCACTATTATTCTAACTCCTTTGTTGATGGTAAAAATATCTTTCTAATAAATATATGTTATTTAATTTATTTTTAATATATATTTTATATTTAATATATATTATACGACAATAGTTAAGTTGAAAATTCGATTTTACTATATATTTAATGTGGTTGAAAATTAATATACGATTATGTATAAAGTCAATTTCAATAAATTAATTAAAAATAAGTTTATTATAAAATAAAATAAAAAATAATTTTTTATTATTTTAATTTCTTAAATTTTAAACTAAAAAATAAAAAAATTAACTTATACTATAGTTGGATCTTTAAACTTTTTCCATAATATATATTGAAAGAGAAAGTATTAGAAACTAATACTAATTGTATACAATGTGTATAATGAGTTGATTATTTTTATTAAGGGTGAGTGGCGTGTGATAAGTCAAGTAGCAACGGTGAAATGAGATGATAAAATGGGGTGATCGCCGGTTGAAAAAGAAGAGAATATTGGAGTGAAATGCTTTACTAAATTAAGATTTCAAATGGTTATTTTTTTAAAATAATTAACTGAATTTTTTAAAATTTTAAAATTTGAAATTGGAGAATTTAAAATTTAAAATTTGATCTGAAATAATTGAATGAAAGTTTTTAAATTTATTATTTATTTCTATTGAACTAAATAACCAATCCATTGTATACATTATCAAAATTCTTCATTAGCTCCCTAACGGAATTCTAAGTATATATAGGAAATTGAAACATGAATATATTGCTAAACTATTAAAGTAATAATATTACATACAAATTATGACAGGTACCCTCCGAATGGAGTTCGTGGAGTGGCAACACCGATTGTAAGGGCGTCAAGGTTTGGTATTGATGAAAGCTACGCAAAGAAGTACGAGAAAGACTTGTTGATTCTGTGCCAGGTAGAGACTGCAGAGGGAGTGGAAAACGTAGAAGGAATTGCAGCCGTTGATGGGGTTGATGGAATTATGGTTGGACCATTGGATCTGAGTGCAAGTGTTGGGTGCATGCACGATCCCAGAAATGAAAAGGTGAAGGAGATGATGAGGAAGATTGAGAGCACCGTGTTAGGAATGAAGAGGAAAGAGGGCGGTGGGCCCTACTTGGCTGGCTTCGCTATGCCATTCGACGGTCCGGATCAGTTCAGGAGCCGCGGCTACAAATTGATTCGTGGGGTCACTGATGTTGGCTTGTTCAAGAACGCTTGTGTTGGCGACGTCAGCAAGTTCAACATGAACACCAATAAGATCAACGGCCAGTACTGCTAGTTTTCCAGGGTATTATGAATTGAGGCATAATATAGTGTTGAGAATATATAATGAATAAGATCTCACATACGGTGGAAGAACTTTTCTGAACTTGTTCTGTCTGTTTTGTTTTAGAAATGTTACATTGTTTCAACTTGCAATAATATATTTTTGTTTATTTAGATAAGGCAAAAAATTGGGTGTATGTGCATGACCACTTGACTTTCATCAAATTTAAAGATAGAAAAAGGAAAAAACAATAAATGAATGAGTAAAATAAAAAAAAAAAATTTCCTATATTTTTTAAGCACGTTTAATATATTTTTCAAAAACATTTCAAAAACAATTGCAACTGCTCAGTTGTAATTTTCTTTTTTTTCTTTTATTTTTTTGTCTAAGATAGGTAACTTTATTAAAATAAAGAATGGTTCAATTTGGACAAAAGACAAAGAAAAAATTGAAATAGTTCCACTAGAAATTAAATAAGTAAGATAGCTAGCACTAGCCATCATTAGCAATTGGAGAAAATATTAGGTCATCTTCATCCCCTCTTCTACCATTGTCTGCGCTAGTTTTAAGTTAAGAGATGGTGATCGACGAGATCCTTCAAATATCAATTCATTCTTTGCCTTCCAAAGCTGCCAGAGTGTAAGTTGGCCACCAGCTCGAGCTTCTTATTTGGCTCTGCGTTGCTCTTGAACTTCTCCATAGTGCTGATCCACCATCGCTAGCTCTCATTCAATGCTTATGGAACATGGATTTAGGCTTTTTGCTAAGCTTCTAGAAAATTGGGGCAAGTCAGTAGGTAGTGGATCACCGATTCATCTTGTTCATTGCACCTTGAGTTGAAAACTATGGTTGGCAATAGAAAATCAGAGGAACTCATCGATCTGAACCTTCTTGAAAAGCCGTCTTGAAAGGCTCTTAAGCTTTGCTCTGTTGGTTGCTCTTAAATGTGTTGATCCAGATGTCACAAAGAGACCTAAAATCAGACACATAATCCACATGCTTGAAGCCGACGAGATCCTATTCCATAATGTATGTTCTTTCCCTTTTTTGAATTCTGCATTATACATAACTGGAGAACAAGAGTAAGATAATTTAGTATTGCTATAATCTGATTCTCATTTATCACTTTTTTTTATCATTCCTTCTTGTAGGAACAAAAGACTGGAGAGAAATCGTTGCAATTATCATCATGAGTAAAAGGACTCTAGCAGAGATAGAAAATGAATAGATGGAGAGATCACTGATCGAAATGAAGATGATAATAGCAATAAAAATCTTGTCTATTCCACTAAGTTGAGATGATAGTTGTTAAATGGTAAATGTAGTTATGTATTTATTTAGTTTTAGTAGTTTGCCTATATTAATTTCTACTTCAATCTGGATAATATGTAATGAGTGTATTTTTGCTGCATAATTTTTCCTCCCACCACAATTTGGGATTCATTGTATACTCATTCATTATTACTAAAAATCAAAATTTTGATGTCGTCTTTCTGCTTTATAAGACAAAAGTAGCTCAAGTAGTATTTTCAAGTTGCTCAAACTGTAGTATCAAATTACTGTTGTCTCATTCGGTCCCATCATAAATTATGGCCCCATCATAAATTAAGTGCTTGTCATTTTGTGAATGTAGTTGTTATGAGCATTAGACAACAGAACATTAAATTTTAACGTGAAAAAAAATCTCCCAATGTGAGAGATAAAAAAACCACGGCAAAGTAAAAATTTTCACTATATTCCAAATCAAAGTTACAAACAAATCTTAACACTTACCAGCACTACTAAGTATACATACATAATTCTTGTACAAGAACATAAGAGCATAAACTAAATGGTGAAATCAATGATACAATAGACAACCGTTGCTTACGAACTTTTTGGCTAGAGAGTCGGATTGCAATCACACCTCAAAGTTGAAGGACTATGAGTGAAGAACTCCAGGTAAACCAAAACAAAATTTAATCATCCAATCATTCATTTGTTCAGTAGGTTAATACACTAATTGTGATGTAGAGGGACTCTCCAAAAAATGTTTGCTTGGTCCTCACACAAAGAAAAATAATAATAACCTGCTTGATAAATACACAATGATGTATTATTCCTTTTTAGCTTTAAAAACAGAACTAAAAGGGACAAATTTAACTTGAGAAAAGATTGACACAATAATAATACTGCAATGCAAAATTTTACAAAAATACTTACATATTCACCAAATTGCAACTGCTATAGAAGCTACCTAATGTACATTTTAATGGTTGAATCCAGAAAGAAAGTAGATCCTCGACCATAGCAGTTATCTATTTCTTGATGTCCCTGAAAAATCTATTTGAATTGGTATTCATAAGAAATTATATGAGATAGAGCAACTTTAAAGGGGAAAAGACTAAAAATCTATTTATAAGTAATTTGCAAGTTTTGAAAAGGATAATAACTTTCTAAGAGGAAAAAACTAAAAATCTAACTAAATTTATAAATCCTCAACCAGAGGCTTCAAAACTCAAGAAAATGAGAAAATTGAGTTTATAGAACTTCTAAGATCATTCCTACTACCGAGTACCAATGCTATATCCTATGGTGCATGGAATATAAGTGATAGTTTGAAGAGTTACTTACAAAATGTTGAATATGGATAATCATGATAGTAAGTACACTTTCTTCCTTCATCTTCTCTATAAGGAGGTGAAAGAATGTCTAGCACAACACAAAGTGTTATTGCTGTGAAACAGTGCAATTTTTCACCATACTTTGGATATAAAACCAATGTCTCGCATGGTGCATTCATGACCTTATCTACAGCTAGCGTAGCCAGACTAACTACAACAAAAAGAATTAGAACAAAATCATTTTAAAACATGGATGCAGAATAAAAAATTTTATAAGCCGCTAAATATGATATCATATTCTTTAATGTTGATAAAAAGATCTCCTAAATGAAATATACAATTATGCAATTTTAAGTCCTCAACAGTAGTAGCAATTAGCCAAAGGAAGTTTTATAGAAAAATGATTAATCCCCTAATACTGTTATTAATAATTCTCCCTAATAGATTTAAAAAATGTTGAATGCTTTTTTTTTTAAATATTTACGAGGCATTGAATACCTTTAATTTTTCACTTAATACTTTTTTTAATTTAATATTAGAAAGACTATTAAGAGTACATGTTAAGAAGATGCATCATTACACAGTGTTTTTTATATTTACATGCTCTCATACAAAAGTATGGGACAAGACAAAAATGTGTTATAACGATAAATTAGCAAAAAAATCTATTGTTCATAAGATTGAGAGTGCAATTCAACTTTGACCTATTAATTTTATGTTTATTGTATTTTTGCTTTTCTGGAAGAATTGTTGGTCATTTTTTGATTAATTCATCTGCATATATTTTATACTAAAGGCTTCCTCTTACTGAGTTTATCAAAAAAAGAAATGAAAAAGTTTTGGAATGAGTATGAATTTGGTTATGTACTATTACATGTAAGTTGTAACGACCTAGTTTTTGGTGAAACAGAGCTTTTCAGAAGTTCAGTGAAGGAAGAACCTCCAAGCACCTCTGCTATATCATCAAGCACCTCAATATATATCATCATTATGTCATCAATAAGTAAGAACCTCTTTTGACGAATTGGACTCGATTCATGAGAGAAGAGAAATAGTAATATACTATTATTATTATATTAATATTAGAGATGCTTGAATAATATTATAATATTATTTCATCTGTTTTAGTTAAAATCAGGAGATCGATTTAACCGGGTTCACAGTCTTCTGGTGCAGTTTAATACCAGCATTCTCTGATGACTTTAGTAATGCTAATGCCTCATCATATATCTTCTATTCTCATTTTAATTATGTTACTAGTGTCATATATACTAGTAGCTCAGATATTAATCTCCAAATGTGTTGTCAAGTGTGTGTTCTAATACATCTAGTTTTAGTAATTATATACCTGAGATATTTTTCAACCACCTCTCTAACTAGCCAATAATCATCAAGCACAACTTTTCTCACCCCCCCTAAGACCTTCCAAGGCTGGTCATTTACTTCATTTGGCCGAAAATAGCAAGAGAGAAAAAGAGAAAAAAGTTCTTGGTTCCTAATATTCAAAGATTGATTTCTTCTGAACTAAAACTCAAATCAAAATTCTAATCCGACCAAAATGATTCCCTCTTCTTTCTTTTCATAACCATGTAACTTATCAAGGCTGGAAATCAGGTGAGATGGCTGTCTCCCTCCCTCCCTCTTCAATTCGGTTTTCAAGAAAAACCATGCTAAACATGTATTTTCTTGATGTTCTTCCTTAGATATCTTGCTTATCTTGACTTGTGAGCCAAGAATCTTTCATTCCTAGCACGTTTAAGATGAGTAATCCCTTCCTAACATGTTGATTAAGGTTTAGTCAGTTGAGATTTTATGGATTCAAAGTTGTTCTTGATGTGTTTTAGGAGGAAAAAGTGCTTAAAGAACACCTAGAATCATAACCGAATTTGAGGCAGCAAATCAAGGTAGAGTTTGGTGAAATTAATCTTGATTAGTAATGTTTGAGTTGTGTGATTATGATATGGTTTGATTATGCTTGAAATTTATTGTTTATATGAGTGATTCTTGTTGAAATTTTGGTGAAAATTTGATGAAATTTGATGAAATTCAAGCTATGAACTTGTGTTCTTGTGGCTGCTGGAAAACAAAATCCTAACCCATAAATTGGAGTTAAATTTATGTTGAAATCAAGTGAAAATATGGGTTTGGTGGCTGCAATTTTATTTTGAATTTTGGTAAATATCAGTTACCGAAAAGATTGAAAAACGGGTGAAAACAGAGAAAGAATCTGAAGAATTTACAAAGAGCATGAAGAACACTTTGAGTATGATGAAGAACAATCAAGAATATCTTTTTTATCTTAAAAATGGCAAGGAAGTAATTATTTTGGTGTTTAAGGGGTTATTTTGTATATATTGAAAGTTATGGTGGTTAAAGTAAAACTATTAAAGTTACAGGTGGTAAAAAGTGAATTTATAAAGTAAAAGGTAAAATAAAGATAATTTTTGAAAATTTAATAATAAAATAATAAATAATACGGAAAAGACAATTTTTCGTAAAAATTTTAGAAAGACAACTTTAAGCGCATAATCCATAATTACCTTCATAAAACACCTAGGGAGTGGTAATAACATATCAGTGAGGCAAAGACAAAGGAAAGAGAAAAAGTTGGAGAAAAGATAAAAATCAAAGAAAAAGTCAGTAAAGTTTTAATGATAGAAGTAAAAGGTGATTAGTGAGCAAACTAGGAGCAACATAGTTAGTATTTGAGTTGCGCCTAAGGTTAGGTATAATATGAAAAGTTAAATTATTTCAGTATAGACTTAATGAACCTATACTTGGGACATGCTAACTATTCATACTGAAATTTACATAAGCTATAAATATAAATGTTAAACAGAAAAACCAGAGCAGAGTAAAGAGACAAAGAGAAAAAAGTAATATGATAAAGAGATTAGAGAACAAGCAGAGGGCCTATTGAAAGGTCATTTGTTGCATTAAGGCAACTCCAGGGATATTTGTATGTTCATTTGCTGCATTGAGGCAGCCAGATAGACGGTGAATTTAGTGAAAAGTTAGAAGAAAAAAAGAAAAGCGTCCATTGTCTAATGGATAGGACAGAGGTTTTCTAAACCTTTTGTAACACCCTAATATTCAAATCTTTATGCTCGAGTCATAAGTCAATGATATTACGGTAGTACAACTCCCAGGTGGATTTTTAATAAATAAATATAGGTAATTTCGAAAGGAGTATTATATCGAGAAGCCTGAAAAGAGTAGAAATAAAGTCGCGAAGACGTATCACTCACGTTTCGACAACAAAAGATAAATCGTGAAGCCGAAAACGATATACGGACAAGGCGTAGAGGAGATTAAGAGGTAGATAACAGATATATATATATATATATACCATCTGTAACAGCCCAGACCACCCGCTAGCACGATATTGTCCGCTTTGTCACACAAGGCCTCAGGGTTTTGCCTTTGACGATAGGGATGCTAGCCGAAGCCCCCCACACTCACTCGTCAAAACGCGTCATACTAGGGAAAGGTATCCACACCCTTATAAGGCATGCTTCGTTCCCCTCCCCAACCGATGTGGGCCTTACAATCCACCCCCCTAAGGGAGCCCAGCGCCCTCGCTGGCACATCAATCCGGGTTCCAGCTCTGATACCATCTGTAACAGCCCAGACCACCCGCTAGCACGATATTGTCCGCTTTGGCACACAAGGCCTCACGGTTTTGCCTTTGACGATAGGGAATGTAACACCCTAATATTCAAATCCTTATGCTCGAGTCATAAGTCAATGATATTACGGTGGTAAGACTCTCAGGTGGATTTTTAATAAATAAATATAGGTAATTTCGAAAGGAGTATTAATCGAGAAGCCTGAAAAGAGTAGAAATAAAATCGCGAAGACGTATCTCTCACGTTTCGACAACAAAAGATAAACCGTGAAGCCGAAAACGATATACAGACAAGGCGTAAAGGAGATTAAGAGATAGATAACAGATAGATATATATAACATAAGTAAATAGCTACTAGTCGCGACCCGCGAAGTTTAGGTCAGCTAGAGTACATTATGAAATTAGTTGACAACAGTATATCCTAATCTCTCCCGAAGGAAACATGAGAGCCTCTATAGGCAAATTCAAAGAGTTCAATACATAATATAAACTTTCCAAAACAAAGGTGGAGAGATTCTAATCAAAACACAAAGTAGAGGAAATAAAGATCTTCGCCGTCTCTCGGACGACCCACAACTCACTTCTGAGCACCTGGACCGGTATCTGAAAAACAAGAGATATATACGGAATGAGAACCCCGGGCCCATGGGTTCCCAGTACGGTAAAAGTGCCAAATAAATTCAATGTATTGCAACAAAAACTCACTAAGCATCCTAAACTTCTTCACCAATTATTCATCCTAGGTTCTCGCTAATCCATGAATAGGCAACTGTCATAAGGGAGTGCTAAATTTAATTCATGTTTCACATGTTTCCCAACTCGCTGACTCTTCCACGAATCAGACTTAGAATCATAAGCAAAACCGTCACCAGTTGTTCTGCCTCAGTAGTTCTATATTAATACATCATCATGCAATCGCATCATCAATTCATCCCATCAAGAACAGCCCTCACACCCACCGACACCAGCATGAAGGGCCTCTCAGTTGTACAAACACAAGCAATACAGGCAAGTAATACACAAACATGATACAAGTAGAACAAGTAGCATATAGTCAGGTAACATGGCATATATGATGTAGAAATCCAAGACAAATGGCAAACCCAAACAATTCAAACATATGCAAATGATGAATGCCTGCCCTATGGCTGATGATATCATCTGTCGGTTATATAGCCAACCCGACATGTCCTGGTAGCTAACCATTGGACAGAAACACCCCTTACGGAGCAAGTAGGTTTGAGCTACAACCCCCTTGCTACTGCCCGCTCAACCCAGAGCCAGTGAAATAATCACTACTGCGGCTACTACCCAGGCGGGTGTCTAAAAGCTCAACCTGGAGCGAGTGGATTCACCACTACTGCCGCTACTACCCAGGCGTCACAATCTCTGACCTGGAGCAAGTGGGACGAACCACAACCCTTGCTACTACCCAGGTATCTCAAGCATTGGCCCGGAGCAAGTGGGACGAACCACAACCCTTGCTACTGCCCAGGCATCTCAAACATATATTCATTCAATCTCAATTCATATTATCAACATTCATTGTTACCAAATCTCAAACATTAACTTAGAGCAAGTGGGACGAACCACAACCCTTGCTACTACCCAAGTATCACAAATAAACATTTATTCATAATCACCCTTCATTATTATCAATCCTCAGACAATGACCCGGAGCAAGCGGGACGAACCACGACCCTTGCTACTACCCAGGTATCACAAATACACATTTATTCAAAACCCCACGATTAAACTCGTTTATCATAATCCTCCTTTGCCGTCTCATACCCAGAGCAAGTGGACAACGCCACTGCCTACTACCCGGGGTCGCACATCACATTTCAATATTTTTTTCATTATTATCCATTTAACATATTCATTCATTAATCATATATGCATTTATACTCAGCCATAAACAATAATGGCTTTGCCGTAACCCGGCAATAACTCAGCCATCCGGCTCATGGTCCAATCAAGAACGGAACATTTATCAATAAATATAGCCCTCCGGCTCATGGCATACACGGTACTTCCACCGTCATCCTCCATATCTCATATAATCATCTTTGATCATCATTGATCATAACTTTTCCCCTTGTTTCACTCGCAAGTTACCACATCCCCTAGCTCATTGCTAGGCATATCAGAATGATTTAGTACATGAGAGTTGAGATCGGAGGCTTAGAAGTATGAGATTTGGCTTTTAAAACTCAAAAATCAACTTTGGCATGAAAACAGGGCCACGCGTACGCGCACTCCACGCGCACGCATGGATGGCCACAAAACTCATCGACGCGCAAGCATCATACGCGCGGACGCGCGGGTTGAAAAATAGCCAAACGACGCGCAAGCGTCAGCCACGCGTACGCGTGGGTGCTCTTGCGCCCCAGGCACAAAACTGGCACAACTCTCGGGAAAATAGCTGGGCATTTGGTGCAGCGCATCGACGCGCCCGCGCACACCACGCGCACGCGTGGATAGTGCCTTCTTGAAGAACGATGCGTACGCGCCAAGTGCGCCTACGCGTGGAGGGTCATTCTGCTAAAAATTTTCTAAGTTAAAAGCTGCAGAATTTACAGATTCAACCCCCAATCTTCCGACGGACATAACTTTCTCATTTTAAATCATTTTTCACCCGTTCTTCAAACGGCATGGACATCCCGGATCCAATTTCATTTCTAAACAGATTTGGCACAAAACAGAGATCCGTAGTCCAAGTTATATCCCGTCAAAGTATGCCCAAAAACCATGTTTTCATACAAAACCACTAGGTGCCATTTTCAAAACAAGCCATTTTCAACTCTTTTCAAAATCAACCAAAACATGCCAATTTCAACCCTTTTTGAAATCAATCAAAATGTACCAAAATCCACATCAAGCCATCCTCAACTCACACATTGACACTTTACCAAAAATTCCCAAAACCACATCTAACCATTTTAACACTTCTCAATCAAATGGCTAAAGGACAAACACAATATCATGTCATACATCCTTTCTCATCCCAATTTCCAATAATACCATTTCCAATCAACCATCATTATACGTAATCAATATCATACTCACTATCACGTGATTTCACCCACAAATCAACCTTAATCATTCCCCAAGCATATATCACAACATACATATCTCTAATGCATCATCATACCATCAAGGCATCAATAATCATAATCACATATATGATCACATAATATATCTCAACCGAACCAAACATACCTCGTCTACATAATTTCACCCAAAATTACCAAATTCCACACTTCAACTTCTCAAACCTTATTATTCAATAACCAACCTAATCATTCATATATTCATTATCTGAAATTCATCCAATCACTTGTGCCATCATACAATGCACACATCGACTTACCTTTCTTACCTCTTTCCGGCCTCCGGCCCAAAATTCACGGTCTCCGGCCCAATTTTCACAATTTAAATGCATAAACCACAAATCAATACTCATTACCCAGTACATCAAATTCTCAATACACCAAGCATACAAGGTCACACAATTCTCAACCCAATCATTAATTCACATTACATATCAACTATGCATATTAGCACCAACCATTTACACAATCCAAACTTAATCCTAGGGGCATCTAGCCTAGGAATTCTCATCACAACACACGGTACTTAAATGAAACTTAAACCGTACCTCTTGTAGCCAAACCAATTGAGCCTCTTCTTTGGAATTCTTTACCAACCTTAGCTCCAAGCCTTACCAAAGCTCCTCAAGCAATACCAATCTCCCAATTGTGCACCAACATCACCAAATACACTAACATAACCAATGTCACATACATACATCAACCTAGGGCTCATAAAAATGACAAATCACAAGGGTTTGAGCACTTCTTACCTCAGCCCATATGAAGTAGGGATAGAACCCACTTAGAATCCATATTGGAGTATCCCTAAACACCCAAAATCACAAGATTTCAACACTAACTACCCAAAAACATGTAACAGTGGGGAATTTCGAAAACTGGGCAGAGATAATTGAAATACTTACCACCAAACTTAGATAGAATTGTAGAGGATGAGAAGAGCAATGCGTGGCCGCAAACAGCTCGTCAATCGGAGCTCCGTAGCTCAAGTTATGGTGGTTTGAAGATCAAAGAGAGTTAGGTTTTCTCTCTTCTCTTCTCTCTTCTCAAATCAGCGCCCCAACCCTTCTTTTTAGGGTAAAATGAGCTGAAATGCTCACAACTAATGTTTATATATGTTGGGTCTTGGGCCCACTTAGGCCCGGTTCACTTATTTTTGCCCATTGGCCCAATTTTGGGCCAAAACCTTTAAGATTAGCGCTCTAAATCGCACTTTAAATATTTCTACCTTCCCTAATTATAATTCCTCATTTCTTAATCTTATTTACCCATAATCAATTTCCTCAGTTGTAGTACCAGACAGATCTCAGCCGGTACTGCCGGTCAAAATTCCACTGCGCACTTTTACGCAGAAAACTATATTTTCCGACTCGGAAAAATTCACTGAATCCAAATATCATATTTAAATTATCAAATTCCAATTGCCAAATCTTCCAACCATATTCGCTCCTATTTAACTTATTATTTACTAAATTTCGGTTAGACCGGGTATTACATTCTACCCCCCTAACAGAAATTTTCGCCCTCGAAAATTCCATCCATCACTATCCTCTCCCTCTGCCAAGCCAATTACCACTAATCACAGCTCAACTCCAAGCATAACCTCCAAACTTACTTTCTTATTCTCAAACCTTCGAATTTCTACATGACTTGCTGTTATAAAGTCTCTGACTCATCAATCAAAAACCCCTTTCATTTCTAGAAAGCAAATGAGTTTGAAATAACAATTTAACAAAAATCATGAGAATCCGTTTTCCTTTAATAATCTATAAAAGCATTCGAGACACATCTCTTTCGTTAAAGTTACTCATATAAAAAATTATCCTCAAAATCATAACCAGCACTCTTTCAAATTTTTTGGAGAAAAATTTTCAACAGTACCTCCCCAAGAATTGGAGTTTACCACCCGTCACGGGCTCCCTCAAACCAATCTCAGTACTGCATCTGTATTTCAATTTAGTGGCTTTCACATTCGTCTTTCAAAACTAATCATTATAAATCTCAATCTAATTCCAAGGTCACTATGACCAAACATCATGGTACTCATCTCTCAAACACGACAACTCGCACTCTCTCATCATCTAAATCCAATTATGCATCAATGATAATTTCCTCATCCGTTTCAGAACCATCAAGGCTCACAGCCGCAATTAATTCCAATTACCTAGAATCATTATCTGCATAGCTCACTAAACTTTTAAGTACTCAAAGCATAAAGCATTTCCAATCATGCTCTACTTTTCCTTATTATTACCATACTATGCTAACACTTTAGCAAGCTTCTGCTATGCCACCTTGATTTCTCGTCAAGTATTTGTTCCATCACTTATTTCCTCAAGTACTAAACCACCACTTAACTTGACCGACAATTCGAATTAACGTTTCCAAATCCATCATTTAGGACCATCCCTTATCTATTTAAATCAAAGGAACTAAAAGTCACGAGTTCAATCCATTTCACCAAAAATCCAGAAATCAACCAACTACATAACAAACACAACACATCATTCTCAACAGAAATTCATTTACATCACAGGCATTTATCCATTTGTATTAAGGCAATTACCTCAATCTTACTGTCGCAATCGGCCCGCATCCTGACTCTCTCCTTGTTGGCAATTTCTTGATACATGCCCTGGTAACCCGCACTTGTAACATACACCTAACCCCAATCGGCACGGCCTATTTGGGTGATGACTTCCACATCTCTGACAGCTTGAAACATCAGAAGCAGCCGCTGCCCGTTTTCCCTTACCATTCCTTTGGGACTCCTTACTCGTCGCAAAGTTATTCTGTCCTTGGGGAAAGTGTTGTACGTATCCTCTCTCCTTAAACTCTCGACCCCTTGGTGCGAATCCTTGGTTGTGCTCTCTATGACTTCCCTTCTCTGCAACCCTCCTTTTCACACACTCTTCAGCAATTCTGCTCTTATTCACTAACTCTGAAAAAGTTCGGATCTCCATTGGTCCCACTGAACTTAAGATGTCGCTCCGGAGCCCTCCTTCATACTTAATGCATTTTCATTCCTCGAAGTCTCCCGGAGCTCCTTGACACATGCGGGAAAACCTGAATAGCTCCTCAAATTTGTCTGTATACTCAGATATGGACATAGCACCTTGCTTTAGCTGCAGTAACTCCAATTCCTTGGCTGTCCTGGCGGAATTCGGAAAGTACTTCTTATAGAATTCCACCTGGAAGGCATCCCAAGTGATATGATCATTCCCCTGTTGCAGGAGACGTCGAGCCCCTTGCCACCAATGCGATGCTTCCCCCGTGAGTAGATAGGTAGCGAATTCAACACGCTGCTCTT
The DNA here is from genome assembly GCF_059453495.1 of Arachis ipaensis. Lineage (NCBI taxonomy): Eukaryota > Viridiplantae > Streptophyta > Magnoliopsida > Fabales > Fabaceae > Arachis > Arachis ipaensis. Next base: position 27,757,364 of record NC_142436.1, read on the forward strand.
CAGGCACCAACTGCGCTTGCAGTGCTCGCTCTATGGCCTGAAACCAAGTATCAGCTTCAGTCGGATTGGTGGTTCCCTTGAACTTAGGTGGATTAACCTTTAAGAAGGTTGCCAGTGTCATCGGGCCCTGAGCTTCCCTTCCGCCATTGCCATTATTGTTCATCTGTTGCCCAAGAGCCTCCGTAGTGGCCTGCATAGCAGCAGCCATATTCTCCAACGCTGCCATAAGGTTTACCGGGTTATTCGGGTTGATTTCCGGTTCCTGCGTATTAGTACGATCTCTTTCACGTCCCCGACCGGGTCCACGAGGTGCCATCTGGTTCCTATACACACCAAACAATCGATATCAAGTTGATCAGTCTCAATATCAGAAGTATAGTGCTTCAAAGTACCAAAGGTACATTCATGGACTTCATGCTAGATGTATCGATTAGATACCCTAACTAGCACAGGCACAGACTCAGAGTATGCATTGAAGCATAAGCAGTTCCATCCCTCAGGCTCACGAGGACGAACTGCTCTGATACCATAATGTAACACCCTAATATTCAAATCCTTATGCTCGAGTCATAAGTCAATGATATTACGGTGGTACGACTCTCAGGTGGATTTTTAATAAATAAATATAGGTAATTTCGAAAGGAGTATTAATCGAGAAGCCTGAAAAGAGTAGAAATAAAATCGCGAAGACGTATCTCTCACGTTTCGACAACAAAAGATAAACCGTGAAGCCGAAAACGATATACGGACAAGGCGTAAAGGAGATTAAGAGATAGATAACAGATAGATATATATAACATAAGTAAATAGCTACTAGTCGCGACCCGCGAAGTTTAGGTCAGCTAGAGTACATTATGAAATTAGTTGACAACAGTATATCCTAATCTCTCCCGAAGGAAACATGAGAGCCTCTATAGGCAAATTCAAAGAGTTCAATACATAATATAAACTTTCCAAAACAAAGGTGGAGAGATTCTAATCAAAACACAAAGTAGAGGAAATAAAGATCTTCGCCGTCTCTCGGACGACCCACAACTCACTTCTGAGCACCTGGACCTGTATCTGAAAAACAAGAGATATATACGGAATGAGAACCCCGGGCCCATGGGTTCCTAGTACGGTAAAAGTGCCAAATAAATTTAATGTACTGCAACAAAAACTCACTAATCATCCTAAACTTCTTCACCAATTATTCATCCTAGGTTCTCGCTAATCCATGAATAGGCAACTGTCATAAGGGAGTGCTAAATTTAATTCATGTTTCACATGTTTCCCAACTCGCTGACTCTTCCACGAATCAGACTCAGAATCATAAGCAAAACCGTCACCAGTTGTTCTGCCTCAGTAGTTCTATATTAATACATCATTATGCAATCGCATCATCAATTCATCCCATCAAGAACAACCCTCACACCCACCGACACCAGCATGAAGGGCCTCTCAGTTGTACAAACACAAGCAATACAGGCAAGTAATACACAAACATGATACAAGTAGAACAAGTAGCATATAGTCAGGTAACATGGCATATATGATGTAGAAATCCAAGACAAATGGCAAACCCAAACAATTCAAACATATGCAAATGATGAATGCCTGCCCTATGGCTGATGATATCATCTGTCGGTTATATAGCCAACCCGACATGTCCTGGTAGCTAACCATTGGACAGAAACACCCCTTGCGGAGCAAGTAGGTTTGAGCTACAACCCCCTTGCTACTGCCCGCTCAACCCAGAGCCAGTGAAATAATCACTACTGCGGCTACTACCCAGGCGGGTGTCTAAAAGCTCAACCTGGAGCGAGTGGATTCACCACTACTGCCGCTACTACCCAGGCGTCGCAATCTCTGACCTGGAGCAAGTGGGACGAACCACAACCCTTGCTACTACCCAGGTATCTCAAGCATTGGCCCGGAGCAAGTGGGACGAACCACAACCCTTGCTACTGCCCAGGCATCTCAAACATATATTCATTCAATCTCAATTCATATTATCAACATTCATTGTTACCAAATCTCAAACATTAACTTGGAGCAAGTGGGACGAACCACAACCCTTGCTACTACCCAAGTATCACAAATAAACATTTATTCATAATCACCCTTCATTATTATCAATCCTCAGACAATGACCCGGAGCAAGCGGGACGAACCACGACCCTTGCTACTACCCAGGTATCACAAATACACATTTATTCAAAACCCCACGATTAAACTCGTTTATCATAATCCTCCTTTCCCGTCTCATACCCAGAGCAAGTGGACAACGCCACTGCCTACTACCCGGGGTCGCACATCACATTTCAATATTTTTTTCATTATTATCCATTTAACATATTCATTCATTAATCATATATGCATTTATACTCAGCCATAAACAATAATGGCTTTGCCGTAACCCGGCAATAACTCAGCCATCCGGCTCATGGTCCAATCAAGAACGGGCCATTTATCAATAAATATAGCCCTCCGGCTCATGGCATACACGGTACTTCCACTGTCATCCTCCATATCTCATATAATCATCTTTGATCATCATTGATCATAACTTTTCCCCTTGCTTCACTCGCAAGTTACCACATCCCCTAGCTCATTGCTAGGCATATCAGAATGATTTAATACATGAAAGGTGAGATCGGAGGCTTAGAAGTATGAGATTTGGCTTTTAAAACTCAAAAATCAACTTTGGCATGAAAACAGGGCCACGCGTACGCGCACTCCACGCGCACGCGTGGATGGCCACAAAACTCATCGACGCGCAAGCATCATACGCGCGGACGCGCAGGTTGAAAAATAGCCAAACGACGCGCAAGCGTCAGCCACGCGTACGCGTGGGTGCTCTTGCGCCCAGGCACAAAACTGGCACAACTCTGGCACAACTCTCGGGAAAATAGCTGGGCATTTGGTGCAGCGCATCGACGCGCACGCGCACACCACGCGCACGCGTGGATAGTGCCTTCTTGAAGAACGACGCGTACGCGCCAAGTGCGCCTACGCGTGGAGGGTCATTCTGCTAAAAATTTTCTAAGTTAAAAGCTGCAGAATTTACAGATTCAACCCCCAATCTTCCGACGGACATAACTTTCTCATTTTAAATCATTTTTCACCCGTTCTTCAAACGGCATGGACATCCCGAATCCAATTTCATTTCTAAACAGATTTGGTACAAAACAGAGATCCGTAGTCCAAGTTATATCCCGTCAAAGTATGCCCAAAAACCATATTTTCATACAAAACCACTAGGTGCCATTTTCAAAACAAGCCATTTTCAACTCTTTTCAAAATCAACCAAAACATGCCAATTTCAACCCTTTTTGAAATCAATCAAAATGTACCAAAATCCACATCAAGCCATCCTCAACTCACACATTGACACTTTACCAAAAATTCCCAAAACCACATCTATCCATTTTAACACTTCTCAATCAAATGGCTAAAGGACAAACACAATATCATGTCATACATCCTTCCTCATCCCAATTTCCAATAATACCATTTCCAATCAACCATCATTATACGTAATCAATATCATACTCACTATCACGTGATTTCACCCACAAATTAACCTTAATCATTCCCCAAGCATATATCACAACATACATATCTCTAATGCATCATCATACCATCAAGGCATCAATAATCATAATCACATATATGATCACATAATATATCTCAACCGAACCAAACATACCTCGTCTACATAATTTCACCCAAAATTACCAAATTCCACACTTCAACTTCTCAAACCTTATTATTCAATAACCAACCTAATCATTCATATATTCATTATCTGAAATTCATCCAATCACTTGTGCCATCATACAATGCACACATCGACTTACCTTTCTTACCTCTTTCAGGCCTCCGGCCCAAAATTCACGGTCTCCGGCCCAATTTTCACAATTTAAATGCATAAACCACAAATCAATACTCATTACCCAGTACATCAAATTCTCAATACACCAAGCATACAAGGTCACACAATTCTCAACCCAATCATTAATTCACATTACATATCAACTATGCATATTAGCACCAACCATTTACACAATCCAAACTTAATCCTAGGGGCATCTAGCCTAGGAATTCTCATCACAACACACGGTACTTAAATGAAACTTAAACCGTACCTCTTGTAACCAAACCAATTGAGCCTCTTCTTTGGAATTCTTCATCAACCTTAGCTCCAAGCCTTACCAAAGCTCCTCAAGCAATACCAATCTCCCAATTGTGCACCAACATCACCAAATACACTAACATAACCAATGTCACATACATACATCAACCTAGGGCTCATAAAAATGACAAATCACAAGGGTTTGAGCACTTCTTACCTCAGCCCATATGAAGTAGGGATAGAACCCACTTAGAATCCATATTGGAGTATCCCTAAACACCCAAAATCACAAGATTTCAACACTAACTACCCAAAAACATGTAACAGTGGGGAATTTCGAAAACTGGGCAGAGATAATTGAAATACTTACCACCAAACTTAGATATAATTGTAGAGGATGAGAAGAGCAATGCGTGGCCGCAAACGGCTCATCAATCGGAGCTCCGTAGCTCAAGTTATGGTGGTTTGAAGATCAAAGAGAGTTAGGTTTTCTCTCTTCTCTTCTCTCTTCTCAAATCAGCGCCCCAACCCTTCTTTTTAGGGTAAAATGAGCTGAAATGCTCACAACTAATGTTTATATATGTTGGGTCTTGGGCCCACTTAGGCCCGGTTCACTTATTTTTGCCCATTGGCCCAATTTTGGGCCAAAACCTTTAAGATTAGCGCTCTAAATCGCACTTTAAATATTTCTACCTTCCCTAATTATAATTCCTCATTTCTTAATCTTATTTACCCATAATCAATTTCCTCAGTTGTAGTACCAGACAGATCTCAGCCGGTACTGCCGGTCAAAATTCCACTGCGCACTTTTACGCAGAAAACTATATTTTCCGACTCGGAAAAATTCACTGAATCCAAATATCATATTTAAATTATCAAATTCCAATTGCCAAATCTTCCAACCATATTCGCTCCTATTTAACTTATTATTTACTAAATTTTGGTTAGACCGGGTATTACAGGGATGATAGCCAAAGCTCCCCACACTCACTCGTCAAAACGCGTCATGCTAGGGAGAGGTATCCACACCCTTATAAGGCATGCTTCGTTCCCCTCTCCAACCGATGTGGGCCTTACACCTTTGGTATAGGTTCAAATCCTATTGGACGCAAATAATTTGCATAGGTTCCCTTTGAAATGAGGCATGGAACGGAGCCATTGCGAAGAATATAATTGAGAGCTTTAAGCTCCAAATTATCCCTTTTCCGGAACAGAGAAAATGTGGAAAGAACTGATCAAACAAATAAAAGTCTAATTTACTTTACTTCGCTTCTCAAAAGATCTTATGATCTTAGGAATACGAATTCCCATAAATTTTGTGACGTATCTGTTGAAAATGCTTTTATTCATCTAGATTGATCTAAATTGGCTTTTTTTACCCCACTCTAATAAAATAAACAAAGAATAAAAATGATTATGAATTCACTATGGTATATACATGAAAAATTTCTTCGGACAGAAGAAGATTATGTAAACACTTACTCGAAATCTCACTTATCAGATTCTATTGTGTCAGCGACCACTGAGAATGCTTTCCTGGGATACCTAGCTGTAATGGTAATGCTATGCTATAAGACAAAGGTTGTTTACAGAGGTATCGAGATACACACAGTTGAAGAGTACTCCTGTAAGACAAAGGCTGCTTACAGTGAGTGTGTTGGGCAAATATAGGCTAACAAGTGCCGCCCAGCAAGACAAAGGTTGCTTGTAGTGGATACCCTACAACACAAAGGTTGCTTGCAGTAGGTATTGCCAACAGGAAAGCCTTATCTAGACAGACGTTGCTGGGTAACGTCGGTGGCGGGTTAGTAACCAACAGATGAGCTCTTTACCTGTACTAGGGCCAGACATACATCATTCTTGTGTGCACATTATTCTTTCTTGTATATTCTCTATGTGATGCTTTATTCTTATATTTCTCTATTTGTCTCTGCCTTTCTATTTTCTCTACTTTTCTATTTTCTCAGCTTTTCTGTTTATCTGCTTTCCTTGCTTTCCTTTATCTTCTGTAAAGTATGTTACTATCTGAAAGTACAATAGAGCCGATTAACATGACTAATTAGCCCGTCTCTACTAAGAATTCCTAAGTTCTTACTCCCTTCTTTCCCCCTTTAGATGGAAGCATGAGTACCCTTCCGTAGTTCGTTGATGACCGTTTTGCAAAGAAGATTCTGCTCTAGGTAGTCTTTTGATACTAGGGTGAATCTCGTTCTCTGTTTATATGTAAATACTGTGAGACTAGCCAACGTTTGTACCCTGTTTGTATGCAAACTTTAACCTAAATCTTGTGTACGAGACTCCTGTTATGTGGCTACTTGATGAAGTATCAGTGAGACATCATATGACAATGTATGATTGGGCAGAGGAGTAGTAGATGATGTTCCACCTTTTGATGACTTTTCACCTAACTCGGGTCTTGAAGACCTAGAATGTACTTTTTCTTGCTTTAGTAGTTTAGAGAGATTAGGTGAGTATAGAGTCCAGACTAGCTTGGGTGCCAGCTTAGGAACTTCTTAAATAGGTCAGAGTCTGAGATGTTGTATGTAATATATATGTATATAGTTATTACCTAACTACTTGTAAGGGTGTTCTAACTAAGATTTATGTAACATTCCAGATTTTTAAAAATTAAGTAATTAGTTATTTATGAGTAATATTATATTGAGATTTTATTTTTAAAAAAATTATTTATAACAAAAATAATAAAAAAAATTTTATGATTATTAAAATTTAATTTAATTATGACTTATTTTATTAAGTTTAAATTATTTATCAAAAAAATATTTTGATAAATAAAAATTAAATTGATTATTATTATTATTATTATTATTATTATTATTATTATTATTATTATTTTTATATAATTACTTAATTTTATTCTATTATTATCATTATTATATTATGTTATATTATTTATTTATTTATTTTTCTTTTGGACAAAAGGAACTAAAAAGGAAGAAAACCAAATTATGGCTTATATATACATGTATATATAACCAAAGGAAAAGAAAGTGAAACGTGGCATATATATATATATATATATATATATATATATATATATATATAATGACACTTAATGAAGCCTTGACAACTACAAATTTTCTTTCATTTCCGATAACCTTAATCATTTTTATTTCTTTCATTAATCACCGAACTAAGCAAAGGAAAAATAGAGAAGGAACCATGAGAGGAAAAAGAAAGAAAATCGAGAGAGAACGTGAATTTCATGGAAACCATTTTCGATTTATTGAGATATGTAACTCTAATAAAAAATTTAATCCGATAAAAATATTCGTATCCTTCTTCTCTACACGTTGGTGTTACTTTTGTTTGGTGAAAACTGACGGTGACGTAGCTCCTCTTCTCCTTGAGTTCATCGAATTGAAATTCTAGGAGGCATAGATAATTTCTGATGTTTTCCTCTTCAACAGCTCGATCAGAAAGTTTCTCCGGAGTCTCGAGTATTTTGATTTCATACGGAGGTAAGGTTTAGGTAATTTTATAATAATTAAATGTGAACTTGATAAGTGAATATTGATTTGATTAATTATTGTTTGAGTTTGATTAAGTTTATGTTGAATTATTATTGATTATTGTTGTTTGCTTGAGAGTTATGTATTTTGGGATTTTGTTTTTAAACGGAATTAAAGAATGGATTTTGAAGTTGATTTGAGACTTTTGTTTTGATAAAAAAGATTTTAATGAAAGAAATGGATTTGGTTTGTTTTTAAAGAAATAGATTTTGATAGTTGGAAAATACTTGGGCAGTACGCAAAGGTTGTGCCTTAGTCTGACTTGCTTCGGAAATGAGATGGAAAAGAAGAATTATGAAAAATGAGTTTAATTATGAAATTTTGAATGAATGTATCTTTGAGATCCTGGGCAGTAGCAAGGATTGTGGTTCGTCCCGCTTGCTCCAGGTCAATGATTTTGACGCTTGGGTAGTAGCAGCAGTAGTGGATTATTCCACTTACCCTGGTTGAGATTTTAAACACCGGCCTGGGTAGTAGCCGCAGTAGTGGGTATTCCACTGGCTCTGGGCTAAGCGCGTAGTCGCAAGGGGGTTGTAGCTCAAATTCACTTGCTTCGCAATGGATGTTTCAGTCCATGGTTAGCTACCAGGATATGTCGGGTTGGCTATATAACTCACAGATGATATCATCAGCCATAGGAAAAGCATGCATCATATGCATTGTTTGTGTTGCTTGTTTATGCATACTTCTTTGTGATATGTGTTGTCTGTGATTGTGTGTGTGTGCTTCTTGACTTGTGATTTTCTCTGTATCTCTGGTCTGTTAAGGTTGTTTGTATTATGGCGTTTGCTGCCATTGGCCACCTATTGAGGATTGCAAGTATGCTGTTATGGAATTCCTGTGTAACAAATAATAAAATGAATATAACTATACACTCCGACCCTATTAATAAGAACTCCCTAGTTCATACCCCCTATTTTCACCCCCTTTTAGCTTCAAGTGCGTAGGTTTAGTGCGGAGCTACAGGAGCATAGAAAAACATGTTTACGAGTTGAGTTGGTAGAATTTACTTTCCCCTCGTCGTTTATTATTTTTAGTTTTTAGAGGGGTAGAATTTATTTTTTGAGAATCTTGAAATAAGTCTATGTATTTAATGCTATGTGAATATACATATTTTTGTAATTAAGAGGTTTAACATAAAAACCTTTCATTTTTCTTTATTAAAGTTTTGGTTCATATTCGCAAAGGCTCAATATTAAATAAGAAGAGTATATAATAAAAATGTTTATAGATAAGTAGCGCTTGGACTTTTAGTACGATCATGAGATGCTAAAAGTTAGGGTGTTACAATCTCTACTCTAATAACGGTTGGATAACTGAATGTTGTTAACTGCTTGAGATGTATATAAGTGTGGTTGTTTATAACTATTGTATCTGTTATTATATGTGAAATGATTGTGAATGATCCTGTATATTAATACAAACATTTAAAAAAAAGTACCTCACAAAATAATTACGTTTTAACAACAAATAAGGCTCATATAATAAATAATAGATAATAATTAGGAAGACAAGTTGGTAGCGCTCAGTTTCCGGTATGATCTAGACAAACTAAAATTTGGGTCGTTACAATTTGGTATTAGAGCAGTTCATTCCCAGTAGAGCCTGGGGAGTGAACTGACTATGCTTTACTGCATACTCTACTTGTATGTCTCATGCTGTTAGGGTATCTTTAAGATACATTTGGCATGAATGTCTACGAGCGCTTATTTTGAAAATGTTCATGCTTAACTTGAGATATTAAGATTGATCACCTAAATGTTGATTGTTTAGTGCGGATAAGACCTCAATGACTGCGAATAGGACTAGTTTAATCGAGTTCTGAGCGACGAATCGGTATGAGGCACAACTATTTTCATAACTGTTAGGAACTCCATGGCTATGGCTATGTGAGATTTGAATGCTGTAAGGAATGAACCGATCTCTTTATCAGGATGGCTTGAAGAAAATAGATTGCTTGAAGATGGATTCTTACACATGGCTGAAATTTTTAGGGCAAAATTTTTCTTTAAGGAGGGTAGAATGTAACGACCTAGTTTTTGGTAAAACAGAGCTTCTCGGAAGTTCAGTGAAGGAAGCATCTCCAAGCACCTTTGCTATATCATCAAGCACCTCAATATATATCATCATTATGTCATCAATAAGCAAGAGCCTCTTTTGAGATAGGCTCGACGACACAGTCGCGAAGAACCTAGTTTTTTAGCCGTATTGGTTAGGAGTTTTTTATTCTGGTTTCCGTAATTAGCCTCAGTTTGATGAACTGGACTCGATTCATGAGAGATGAGAAATAATAATATAATATTATTTATTATATTAATATTATAGATGCTTGAATAATATTATAATATTATTTCATCTGTTTTGGTTAAAATCAGGAGATCGGTTTAACTGGGTTCACAGTCTTCTGGTATAGTTTAATACCAGCACTCTCTGATGACTTTAGCAATGCTAATATCTCATCATATATCTTCTATTCTCATGTTAATTATTTTACTAGTGTCATTTATACTAGTAGCTCAGATATTAATCTCCAGATGTGTTGTTAAGTGTGTGTTCTAATACATCTAGTTTTAGTATTTATACACCTGAGATATTTTTCAACCACCTCCCTAACTAGCCAATCATCATCAAGCACAACTTTCCTCACCCCTGAAAACCTTCCAAGGCTGGTCATTTTCTTCATTTGGCCAAAAATAGCAAGAGAGAAAAAGAGAGAAAAGTTCTTGGTTTCTAATCCTCAAAGCTTGATTTCTTCTGAACTAAAACTCAAATCAAAATTTCAATCCGACCAAAATGATCCTCTCTTCTTTCTCTTCATAACCATGTAACTTATCAAGACTGAAAATCAGGTGAGATGGCTGTCTCCCTCCCTCTTCAATTCAGTTTTTAAGAAAAACTATGCTAAATATGTGTTTTTTTATGTTCCTTAAATCTCTTGCTTAGCTTGACTTGTTAGCCAAGAATCTTCCATTCCCAGAACATTTAAGGTGAGTAATCCCTTGCTAATATGTTGATTAAGGTTTAGTCAGTTGAGATTTTATGGATTCAAAGTTGTTCTTGATGTGTTTCAGGAGGAAAAAGTGCTTAAAGAACACCTAGAAGCATAACCGAATTTGAGGCATCAAATCAAGGTAGGATTTGATGAAATTAATCTTTATTAATTATGTTTTAGTTGTGTGATTATGATATGGTTTGGTTATGCTTGAAATTTATTGTTTATATGAGTGATTCTTGTTGAAATTTTGGTGAAAATTTGATGAAATTCAAGCAATGAACTTAAGTTCTTGTGGCTGCTAGAAAACGAAACCCTAACCCTTAAATTGGGGTTGAATTTGTGTTGAAATTAAGTGTAAAATATAGAGTTTTGGTGGCTGCAATTTTATTTTGAATTTTGGTAAAAATCGATTATCAAAAAGATTGAAAAACGGGTAAAAACAGGGAAAGGAGAAAGAATCTGAAGAATTTACGAAGAACATGAAGAACACTTTGAGTATGATGAAGAATAATGAAAAACACGTTTTTTATCTTAAAAAGGGCAAGGAAGTAATTATTTTGGTGTTTAAGGGGTTATTATGTAAATATTGAAAGTTAGGATGGTTAAAGTAAAAATATTAAAAGTTACGGCTAGTAAAAAGTAAATTTATAAAGTAAAAGGTAAAATGAAGGTAATTTTTGAAAATTTAATAATAAAATAATAAATAAATAAAATATTAAATAATATTATTTAATTAAAAATAATATTTTATTAAAAATAATAAAATAATACAGAAAAGACAATTTTTTGTAAAAGCTTTAGAAAGACAACTTTAAGCGCAGAATCTCATAATTACCTTCATAAAATACCTAGGGAGTGGTAATAACATATTAGTGAGGCAAAGATAAAGGAAAGATTAAAAGTTGAAGAAAAGATAAAAATCAAAGAAAAAGTCGGTAAAGTTTTAATGATAGAAGTAAATGGGGATTAGTGAGAAAACTAGGAGTAACATAGTTAGTGTTTGAGTTGCACATAGGGTTAGATATAATATGAAAAGTTAAACTATTTTAGTATAGACTTAATGAACCTATACTTGAGACAGGCTAACTATTCATATCGAAATTTACGTAAGCTATAAATACATATGTTAAACAAAGAAACCAGAGCAGAGTAAAGAGACAAAGAGAAAAGAGTAATCAGAGTAGAGTAAGGAGATAAAGAGAAAACAGTAATATGATAAAGAGATTAGAGAATAAGCAGAGGGCCTGTTGAAAGGTCATTTGTTGCATTAAGGCAACTCCAGAAATATTTGTATGTTCATTTGCTGCATTGAGGCAGTCAGATAGATGGTGGTGCGACCAATGAGAATGCTTTTCTGGGAAACCTAGCTGTAATGGTAATGCTATGCTGTAAGACAAATATTGCTTACAGAGGTATTAATAAACCACTATTTTATGGTTTATCTTGTTCTCAATTGAGTGGTTTTATCAAGTCTTTGCACACTTATTCATACAATTTGCATGATTTTACAATTCCTTTCCAGTTTTGTTATATGATTGAAAACTTGTTTCTTAAGCCTTTAAATTGTATGTTTTTAATTCTCCTTTATACCATTCGATGCCGTGATCTGTGTGTTAAGTGTTTTCAGGCTTTATAGGGCAGTAATGGCTTAGAAGATGGAGAGGAAGCTTGCGAAAATGGAAGGCGCACAAGAAATAAAGGAGACAACCAGCGAGAAGTGACGCGCACGCATGGCTCACGCGTGCGCGTGAATTGGAGTTCACACAGCGACGTGTGCGCGTGCCTGACGCGCACACGTGATACGCGAAAATGACCAGTGACGCGTACGCAAGACTGACGCGTGCACATGACATGCGCTACCTGCAGAAATCGCAGAAAATGCTGGGGGCGATTTTGGGCCAAGTTTGGACCCAGTTTTCGGCCCAGAAACACAGACTAGAGCCAGGGGACAAGCAGAGACTCAACACACATTCTCATTCGCATAGTTTTTAGTTTTAGATTAGAATATTAGAGAGAAATCACTCTTTCTCTAGGTTTTCTACACACTCATAGTTTTTTATAGTTTATGCTTTTGCTTTGGATAGTGAGAAGAGTCACTACCTCCGTTGAAGTTTCATTATTCTAGTTTGTTTTCTTATTCCTTTACTCTTTTGATTACTTATTAACCCTGTTCAGATAAGTATGTTATGATTTTGGGATTTATTAATGCAAAGAACTATTTTTACCTTTAATTAATTTTCAGTTATTATTTCATTTAATTTATTATGTCTTCTTCTTATTCCTTTATGAAATTTACATTCATGTCAATGGAGTAGACCCCCAACTTGACTTGGGGGTTGATTAAGAGGAGACCCTTGAGTTGGAATGCTCAAGGGATTAGTTAAATTAGAAGTTGTTGGCTAACTCTCTAGGCACTAACGCTAATCCTTCCCAAGGGAGAGGATTAGGACTTGTGAATAAGAGTTAGCTCAATCACTTGACTTTCCTTTATTTAGTAAGGGTTAACTAAGTGAAAACAACAACCTCTTGATACTACACTTGAGAGAATTCCAACAAGGATAGAACTTCCGATTAATCATTCCCTCGGTCAAGGCTTTTTAATTGATTATATAGATTCTCTCGTTAATTTTCATTGCCTTAATTTACAATTATTTATTTTTTCTTTCTTCAACTCTTAAAATTTCTCGGAAAACTCCTGATTAATAAAATAGCACCCTTTTGTCAACTCGTTGGGAGATGACCTGGGATTTCTACTCCCAGTATTTTTATTCTAATTTTGTGACAACCCTTCTAAATTGATAAGCAGATTTTTGTTGGTTAAGAACTGTACTTGCAATGTTGTTCTTACTATAATTTCTTAATTGGCTTATTTCTACCTCCATCAATTTTTGGTGCCGTTGCCGGGGAGTTGTAATTGTATGCTAAATTATTAGTTGGTGTACATATTTTTAATTTTTGTATATTTTATTTTATTTTATTACCATGAGCTGTATGTTTCTTTCATTGAATGACGCGTTCACTGCCTGACCCGAGCTTAGCTGCGTTTGATCCTGAAATTGAAAGAACTATTTCACGTATTAAGCGAGCTCGGCGTCGGTTAGCCTCTGAGGGTGGTGAAGTGGTTACTACCAATTCACCAGTCCTATCTAAGAGTGAATCTGAAGCGAAATTTGAGGAAGAAACAAGCTCCTCTTCTACTGATACTGTTGATTTACATGCAGGTAATATGGCGGAGCCCAGAAGGATTACTCTCCAGGAAGAGGAAGCTCCAGACTTTACACTGCAACCGTATCTAGCACGTCACCCAAATCTGGCTCCAGATTTTGAACTGAAGACTGCGCTAATCAACTTAATACCTAAGTTTCATGGCTTACCTGCTCAGGAGCCTATCAAGCACCTCAGGGATTTTCAGACAGCCTGTTCTACTATTAGACATCATGGTGCAGATAAGACTTCTATTCTGCTAACTGCCTTCCCATTTTCTCTTGAGGGAAAGGCAAGGGAGTGGTTCTACACTCAACTTGAAGTAGTCGTTACCAACTGAGATCTGCTCAGAAGCGAGTTCCTGGAAAAATACTTTCCAGCTGAAGTTACAGATAGACTGAGGAAGGAGATTTCCTGCATTATCCAAGGCGAGTCAGAGACCCTTTACGAATACTGGGAGCACTTCAGGAATCTCCTAGATTCATGTCCTCACCACAAAATTGACCAGATAGTATTGATCAGCTACTTTACACAAGGCTTGAAACCTCAGGATAAGACTACATTAGATGCTGCAAGTAATGGCTCTATGAAGAAGTACAAGACGGCGGCAGAAGCGTGGCAACTGATCATTGATCTAGCCGAATCTACCCGGAATGTCAGGCACAGGAACAACCATCCCAAGCTGTTACGGAGGTTTACTCTAGAAGTGATACTACTGCTCTCACTCAGACTCTGGGAGAGATGACCAACCTACTGAAGCAGATACAGCTGAATCAACAACAACCTCAGCCTCCCCCATCACAACACAGTCAACAGTTGGTTCCTCAAAGAGTATGCGAAATATGTGCTGATTATACTCATTACACTGATGAGTGTCCGCAGCTCCAACAAGAAGACAACACCTTGGCAGCTACTCATAACTTCTATGACCGCCCGAATCAAGGATACTATCAACAAGGCGGTAATTATAACCAAGGTGGGAACCATAACCAAGGTTGGCAAGACAACTCCAACCAGGGGTGGAGGGATAACTCAAACCAAGGATGGAGGGACAACTATAACAGAAGAGGCAGAGATAACCAGGGAAATCAGAGTTAGAACAATAATAACAATCAGCAAAACCGGTATCAGCAAAATCCTCCTATCAACAGCAGAACCAAAACCAGCCTTACAAAGCACCTCACCAAAGGCAGTCCCAAGCGCCTCAGAACAACCAATAGCAGGCCCCTCAAATCACTTACCCCCCTTCTTCTTTAAATGATGAGATGCTTCGCACTATGACGCAAGACATTCAGAATACACTTAACTCTACCATGAATGGTCTAAATGCTACTTTACAAGCTCTCGTCTCCCAGATGGATTCACTAATTGCCTCCAATAATCAACCTTCAAGCTCCTGTGCCATTTCTTCTCATCCTTTACCCAACCTCAAAAGTGGCATCAATGCCATTACTTTGAGGTCTGGAACTATACTGCAAGAGAGGAATCATGAGAAGCCAAGCTCAAAGGAGAACATTCAAGTTGAAGATGTTGTTGAGGTAGAAGATGCTAAAGAGGAGGATGAAGCACAAGACATGGTTGAAGAAGAAGCAGCTCAACCAGAGCGCATCAATGGAAGCTGAAGATACAAGAGACGCCATCCCTATCCCCTTTCCACACCTTGCTAGGAAGTCCAGAAAGCAGATGGAGCTCGACCCAAAGATGGTGGAGATCTTCAAAAAGGTTGAGGTAACCATTCCACTTTTTGATGCCATTAGCCAGGTACCTAAATATGCGAAGTTTCTAAAGGATTTATGCATGCATAAGGATAGAATACAGGGTTTAGAAACCATTCCCTTAGGTAGTTCAATATCTGCTTTAATGGGTGCCATACCAGAAAAATGTGGGGATCCGGGGCCCTGTATCGTTACGTGTACCATTGGGGGTGTAACATTTTCTGACTGCATGTGTGATTTAGGAGCATGTGTGAGTATTATGCCATTGTCTGTATATGATGCTTTGAGACTCCCTCCCTTAAAAAGGTCGGCAGCTCGTTTTGTTTTGGCAAATAAAAGTATCATCACAGTGCTTGGGATTGCTGAGGACGTGCTGGTGAGCATTAAGGGGCTCACATTTCCTATTGACTTCTATATTTTGGAGATGCCCCCTAATGAATCAGGAAGACCATCATCCATCCTGCTTGGAAGACCATTCCTGAAGACTTCAAAGTTTAAGTAGGATGCATTCTCAGGAACTTATTCCTTTGAGATAGATGGGAGAGTAGTGAGCTTCAATTTGGTTGAAGCTATGAAGCACCCTCCGGAAGATCATTCCATCTTCCAGTGCAACATCATTGATGAGACTGTTGCTGCCGTTCACCAAGAAGAAGTAGAAGAAATGCACATGGAGTAAGATACAAGTGTGGGAAAACCCCCTGAACACAATGAGGACACTTTGCCATTATCACTAGCTCCAGATGATCAAGTGCCTAACCATGAGTAGAAAATGGAGTTAAAGCCACTTCCATCCCACCTCAAGTATGCTTACCTTGAGGACAATCAGAAGCTCCCAGTTATCATTACAAGGGAACTCACTTCCCAACAGGAGGAGCAGTTGCTTAGTGTGCTGAGAAGATACAAGAAAGCAATTGGGTGGAGCTTGGCGGATATAGTAGGCATCAGCCCTCAAGTTTGTGAGTACAAAATATTTTTAGAAGAGGGAGCAAGGCCTGTCCGTCAACCTCAAAGGAGGCTAAACCCCACCATCTTATAAGTTGTCAAGAAAGAAGTGACCAAGCTACTTGAAGCTGATATTATCTACCCCATCTAAGACAGTGAATGGGTCAGTCCAGTACAAGTGGTATCCAAGAAGTCTAGAGTCACAACATTGAAGAATGAGCATGGAGAGCTCATAGCAACTAGCGTGCAGAATTCATGGAGAGTTTGCATTGATTACAGGCGCCTCAACCAAGCTACTCGCAAGGATCATTACCCCTTGCCATTTATTGATCAGATGCTTGATCGCCTGTCAGGTAAATCACATTACTACTTTTTAGATGGTTATACAGGCTATTTTCAAATTCATATAGCTCTTGAGGATCAGGAGAAGACTACTTTTACATGTCCCTTTGGAACGTATGCATACAAAAGGATGCCTTTTGGCTTGTGTAATGCGCCGGCTACTTTCTAAAGGTGCATGATGAGCATTTTCTCTGATCTTATTGAGAGCTATATGGAAGTTTTCATGGATGATTTTAGCATTTATGGTGATTTATTTAGCCTTTGCTTGGATAGTTTAGCTAAAGTATTAGACAGGTGTGTCAGTTCAAACCTTATGTTAAATTTTGAAAAATGTCATTTTATGGTAAAACAAGGTATTGTTCTAGGACACGTTGTTTTTAATACTGGTATTTCTGTAGATCCTGTGATTTCTAGTCTGCCTTACCCCTCCTCCGTGAGGGAAGTCCGTTCGTTCCTTGGCCATGCAGGTTTCTACCGGAGATTTATCAAGGACTTTAGTAAGGTAGCATTGCCTTTATTCAGACTGCTGCAGAAAGATGTTGAGTTCGAGCTGAGTGAGGACTGCATGAATGCGTTCGATAAGCTAAAGATCGCCTTAACTCAAGCTCCGATTGTGAGAGGACCAGACTGGAGCCAGCCTTTTGAGATTATGTGTGATGCCTCCAACCATGCAGTCGGAGCGGCGCTGACCCAGCGCGAAGGTAAGGATCTTTTTGTAATAGCTTATGCTTCTAAGACTTTAGACGCTGCTCAGTCTAATTACACTACCACTGAAAAAGAGCTTCTGGCTATTGTTTTTGCTCTGGATAAATTCTGAGCCTATTTACTTGGTACTAAGGTGGTAGTGTACTCAGACCATGCAGCTCTAAAATATTTATTAGCTAAAAAAGAGTCCAAACGAAGGTTAATACGTTAGCTATTGCTGCTGCAAGAATTTGATTTAGAAATTAAGAATAGGAGTGGTTCCCAGAATTTAGTGGCAGATCACTTGAGTCGCCTTGAGCACATTAAGGATGACTCCACTCCTATCAATGATGCTTTTCTATTTGATAGCTTGCACGCAATATCTGAAGTAGTTCCTTGGTATGCGCCTATAGCTAATTATCTAGTTAGTCACACTTTGCCTCCTAATTTTACTAAGCATCAAAGGGACAAGCTGAAAAGCGAGTCCAAATATTATATATGGGATGACCCATATTTATGGAGGTATGGTGCTGACCAGGTAATTAGACGGTGTGTGCCTCAATCAGAATTTCAATCCATTTTAGAGGCCTGCCACTCTTCTGAGAGTGGTGGACATTTTGGCCCTCAAAGAACAGCTAGAAAAATTTTAGACTGTGGATTCTGGTGGCCTACTCTTTTTAAAGATGCTACTGCCTTCTATAAATCTTGTTCCCCATGCCAAAGGTTTGGTAATATATCTAAGAGAAATGAGATGCCCCAACAGCTTATGCTATTCTGTGAAATTTTTTATGTTTGGGGCATTGACTTCATGGGTCCATTCCCAAACTCTAGTGGTTTCTTATATATATTGTTAGCTGTAGATTATGTTTCTAAATAGGTGGAAGCAATTCCTACCCGTACTGATGATGCTAACACTGTTGTCTCCTTTGTTAGAAATCATATTATCTGTCTCTTTGGATCACCACGAGCAATCGTGAGTGATCAAGGCACTCACTTTTGTAACAGGAGATTAGCAGGTCTACTGAAGAAGCATGGGATTGTTCACAAAGTGGCAACAGCTTACCATCCCCAAACCAATGGGCAAGCAGAGGTGTCTAACAGAGAAATAAAGTACATTCTGGAGAAGATAGTAAAGCCTCATAGGAAGGACTGGAGCACCAGGCTTGTAGATGCGCTTTGGGCATATCGGACAGCGTACAAGACACCCATAGGGATGAGTCCCTTCCGCCTAGTCTATGGCAAAGCTTGTCACCTCTCAGTGGAGGTGGAACACAAGGCTTTCTGGGCTGTAAGGGAATACAACATGGGATTTGAGAAGGATGGTGCTGAAAGGAAGCTGCAAATAGCATAACTGGAGAATCTTCGACTCGAAGCATATGACAACTCCAGACTATACAAAGAGAGAGTGAAGGCTATACATGACAAGCACATCAAGAGAAGGTATTTCAGACCTGGGGAGCTAGTTCTCCTTTACAACTCAAGGTTGAGACTCATGCCAGGCAAGTTGCGTTCAAGATGGGAAGGCCCCTACATGGTAGAAAAGGTAGATACATACGGAGTCTTTCACCTGAGTCATCCTTCAAGCTCCAAATTCATCAAGGTCAATGGACATCGCTTAAAGCTATATCATGGTGAGAAGATGAAGGACAATAAAGAGCTAGAGGTCTTCCTCTTGGAAGACCCACCAACAGAAGCAGATTGAGCTTGTGGACCATCCAACTTAAGGACGTAAAAGCAAAGTGCTAGGTGGAAGACAACCCACCATGGTATGATTGTTCCTTTTCCATTACTAGTTTTATTTTCTTTTGTTTTTCTTAATAGTCATTCATAAATTCTGCATATTCATCTGCATTCTGCATTTTGTATTCTGTATAAAAAAAATCAAACCAAAAAAAATATATTCAAATAAATAAATAAATAAATAAATAAGTAATTAAATAAGGGGACAAAATTATCCCAATGCTAAGTTTAATAATCAATGCATATGTGGTCAAATTAAAGATAATTTGGTACATGAGTATGTGATGCAAAAGTGGAAATTATGGGTAGCTAGGCATGATTTTAGAGCTACATAGAGTGTGAGTGTGTTAGGTAAGAGCTTAGGTTAGTCAAAGATTTATATTTTAGCTCACTTGGCCATACATATATCCTCACCCTTACCTTAGCCCTATTACAACCTTGAAAAGACCTCATGATGTTTGCATTAGTATACTAAATTTTTATTGATTGGTTAGATGAAGAACAGAGTCTAGAAAGCACGACTAGAGAAGAGTAGAGTGATTAACCCTTGACACTTGAGAGATTAGAGTGCATATACACTACCAGTAAGGGTTCAATGCTTGATTCTATGTTCCCTGCTTTCATGAGCTATCTTCTTACAAGTTTACTTGTCTTTTATTGTATGATTTGAATTAGTGGAATCTGATTTATGTTTGTCTTGAAGAACTTATTTACTTTTAACCAAGTAGACAAAATCATCTTAGCATATAGTTGCATTCATAGGTTGCATCTCATGAGTCTTACTTTCCCCTATTCATCCTTTTGTCTCCTTGAGCTTAGCAAGAGGACATGCTAATGTTTAAGTGTGAGGAGATTGATAAACCACTATTTTATGGTTTATCTTGTGCTCAATTGAGTGATTTTATCAAGTCTTTGCACACTTATTCATACAATTTGCATGATTTTACAATTCCTTTCTAGTTTTGTTATATGATTGAAAACTTGCTTCGTAAGCCTTTAAATTGTATGTTTTTAATTCCCCTTTATACCATTCGATGTTGTGATCTTTGTGTTAAGTGTTTTTAGGCTTTATAGGGCAGGAATGGCTTAGAGGATAGAGAGGAAGCTTGCAAAAATGGAAGGAGCACAAGAAATAAAGGAGACAACCAGCGAGAAGCAACGCGCACGCATGGCTCACGCGTGCGCGTGCCTGACGCGTACGCGTGATACGCGAAAATGACCAGCGATGCGTACACGTGACTGACGCGTGTGCATGACATGCGCTACCTGTTGAAATCGCAAAAAATGCTGGAGGCGATTTTGGGCCAAGTTTGGACCCAGTTTTCAGCCCAGAAACACAGACTAGAGCCAGGGGACAAGCAGAGACTCAACACACATTCTCATTCGCATAGTTTTTAGTTTTAGATTAGAATCTTAGAGAGAAATCACTCTTTCTCTAGGTTTTCTACACACTCATAGTTTTTTATAGTTTATGCTTTTGCTTTGGATATTGAGAAGAGTCACTACCTTCGTTGAAGTTTCATTATTCTAGTTTGTTTTCTTATTCCTTTACTCTTTTGATTACTTATTAACCCTGTTCAGATAAGTATGTTATGATTTTGGGATTTATTAATGTAAAGAACTATTTTTACCTTTAATTAATTTTCAGTTATTATTTCATTTAATTTATTATGTCTTCTTCTTATTCCTTTATGAAATTTACATTCATGTCAATCGAGTAGACCCCCAACTTGACTTGGGAGTTGATTAAGAGGAGACCCTTGAGTTGGAATGCTTAAGTGATTAGTTAAATTGGAAGTTGTTGGCTAACTCTCTAGGCACTAACGCTAATCCTTCTCAAGGGAGAGGATTAGGACTTGTGAATAAGAGTTAGCTCAATCACTTGACTTTTCTTTATTTAGTAAGGGTTAACTAAGTGAAAACAACAACCTCTTGATACTACACTTGAGAGAATTCCAACAAGGATAGAACTTCCAATTAATCATTCCCCCGGTCAAGGCTTTTTAATTGATTATATAGATTCTCTCGTTAATTTTCATTGCCTTAATTTACAATTATTTATTTTTCCGTTCTCCAACTCTTAAAATTTCTCGGAAAACTCCTGATTAATCAAATAGCACCCTTTTGTCAACTCGTTAGGAGACGACCTGGGATTTCTACTCCCAGTATTTTTATTCTAATTTTGTGACAACCCTTCTAAATTGATAAGCGGATTTTTGTTGGTTAAGAACTGTACTTGCAACGCTGTTCTTACTATAATTTCTTAATTGGCTGATTTTCGCTTCCATCAGGTATTGAGATACACACTGTTGAAGAGTACTCTTGCAAGACAAAGGTTGCTTATAGTGAGTGTGGTGTACTCTTGTAAGACAAAGGTTGCTTACAGTGAGTGTGTTGTACTCCTGTAAGATGAAGGTTGCTTGTAGTGAGTGTGTTGGGCAAATATACGCTAACAAGTGCCACCTTGCAAGACAAAAGTTGCTTGCAATATGTATTGCCAACAGGAAAGTCTCATCCAGACAGAGGTTGCTGGGTAACGTCGAGGGCATGTTAGTAACTGACAGATGAGCTCATTACCTATACTAGGGTCAGACATACATCATTCTTGTGTGCACATTATTCTTTGTTGCATATTCTCTGTGTTATGCTTTATTCTTGTATTTCTCTGTTTGTCTCTGCCTTTCTGTTTTTTCTACTTTTTATTTTCTCTGCCTTTCTGTTTATCTTCTTTCCTTGCTTTTCTTTATCTTCTGTAAAGTATGTTTCTATCTAAAAGCACGATGGAGCCGATTAACATGACTAATTAGCCCGACTCTACTAAGAACTCCCAAGTTCTTACCTCCTTCTCTCTCCCTTTAGATGGAAGCATGAGTACCCTTCCGTAGTTCATTGATGACCGTTCTGCAAAGAGGATTTTTCTCTAGGTAGTATTTTGAGTCTAGGGTGAATCTCATTCTCTGTTTATATGTAAATACTGTGAGACCAGCTAACGTTTGCATCCCATTTTTATGTGAACTTTAACCTAAATCCTGTGTACGAGACTCCTGTTATATGGCTACTTGATGAAGTACCAGTGAGATGTCATATGGCATTGTATGATCGTGCAGAGGAGTAGTAGATGATGTTCCACCTTTTGATGACTTTCTACCTGACTCAAGTCTTGAAGACCTAGAACATACTTTCCCTCGCTTTAGTAGTTTAGAGGGATTAGGTGAGTATAGTGTCTAGGCTAGGCTGGGTGCTAGCTTAGGGACTTCCTGAATAGGTTAGGGCCTGGGATGTTGTATGTATATGTATATGTATATAGTTATTACCTAGCTAATTGTAGCGGTGTTCTAACTAAGATCTATACTTTAGTAATGGCTGAATAACTGAATGTTGTTAACTGCTGGAGATGTATATAAGTGTGGTTGTTTATAACTATTGTATCTGTTATTATATGTGAAATGATTGTGAATGATCCCATATATTAATACAAACATTTTCAAAAAAAAAAAGTACCTCACAAAATAACTACGTTTTAACAACGAATAAGGCTCATATAATAAATAATAGATAATAATTAGGAAGACAAGTTGGTAGCGCTCAGTTTTCAGTTTGATCTAGACATACTGAAAATTAGGTCGTTACATAAGTGGCAATTATTTGCCTTTGATTTTTCTACTAATTGAAATTCTTTGTTCCTTTAGTTGATTATATCACACAGTAGCAAGAAGAAAAAGAAAGGTCAACAGACAGTTGGACCTGATAAAAATAGGAGAAGGCTCCGTCAATTTAGTGTGAAAGATTTTTTATCTATCCTCTTTGATTGATTTGTTCTTCAATAAATTGATTCCAATTAATAATAACCTAGCAATTAAATCAAAATATTTCTGAAGTTTAAACTAAAAAATTTTACAAAATACATCATGAGGTAAAATCAGTTAAATCTCTTCCCTCAGTCATCCTCATTTTATTTTATTTTACCCAGTAAATCAGTATAATTGAAAACATCATTGACTTCCTAATGATACAATCTCTGAAATTTACTCCTAATTCAATGAGTTCTTTCATACAAGACACCATGTATTGTATTTTAGTTTTTCACAATCATTGCCCTACTTCTATAATAGAGGTTAAACTTCAAACAAAAAAAAAGTAGGAGCCTTGTTCAATTAGAAATCAAAAGAGTTACTACCAACCAAATCATAACAATCAAATTCAATCATTCAAGCATAATTGTAACACCTCTTCCGGCTGTGCCACTCTGATAGCAATAAGTATTACGACGATTTCATATATTTATAATAAAGTAAGAGCCTTTGACTCAAAACCGTATTGTTGTTTTCTTGGAAAAATCAGAAAAATATTTTATTTTGAAAACAAACAAGCATATACAAAATTTCTTATATAAGTAGCTTATGAATATAATACACATACAAAACATACAATTCCTATCCCTCTTGCAGAATACAATATTGAAATTGTGGCGCAGCCGGAAGCGTGACATTCTAATAGTGAGGGTGTTACAATAATCAAGAACTCCTAATCCATTTTAAAACTTTTCATGAGTTTATTATCAAATTCTTTTGAAATTAAAACAACATTTAATACTCTGAAAAACGAAGAACATTCAAATTCATGTAAAATTTTCATAGAAAAGAAAATAAAGTACAATAAAAACAAAAACAAAATGGAACCTTAAAGGAGTAGGTCGCAGAGGCAGAGGTGGAGGGAGAAAGACAGAGATCAGAGTCGTTGGTGAAGAAGAGGAACAGAGAGGCGACAGAAAATAATGAAGTGGTGGACCCTAGTGTAGCGGCGGCGGCGGCAGCGTATTGCAATGTCGAGGATTAAAGAACAAGTACGATGCAAGAGAGAACGAGCAATCCCGCGGATGGAGAAGATCAGAGAACGACCATGGCGCATGGAGGGGATGAGAGAGTGAGCTACCGTGGAGAGGGAGGAACGAGCGACGTTTATGGGAATTAGAGAGAGGGACAAAAGCCCTAGTAGAGCTCTAAACTAAGGTTGCGAGAACCGGACCGGTTAATGAACCGGTGAGGTGACTGGTTCACTGGTTCAACCGAGGTTCAACCGGTTTAATTAAATATTAAATAAATTATTAAAAATTTAGTATATAAACACATTAAACA
The DNA here is from genome assembly GCF_059453495.1 of Arachis ipaensis. NCBI lineage: Eukaryota > Viridiplantae > Streptophyta > Magnoliopsida > Fabales > Fabaceae > Arachis > Arachis ipaensis. The sequence continues at coordinate 27,781,771 of NC_142436.1, forward strand.
CAACACGAGTTCCATAATGCATTGAAGAGGAAAGTATCCAATAGCTATTAAATGTACAATGATCATGCCTATACCAAATGAATTATGTAAATGGAACACAAACTTAAAAAAAATCTATAACCTTTAGAGCTCTTAGTGGCTTCAGTTCCCTGTGAACTTTTCCATCTGCATTACTCATTGACTCCCCTGCACTGTTGCATTCTTCATTGCTCTTGACCTGCTCCTCTGTTGTGTTGCACGGTTTATCAAGAGCCATTCCATTCACATCTTCACATCACCATTCTCTCTACAATCTTCAGGTGGAGATGCATGAGGGACATCCTCCTGGCAGGTTCAGAAGCATCACTTTCAGATACTTTCACCACCAACATTCAATATAGCAGAATTCAATAGAGCACAATTGAACTTATATAGCGAAATTCAATATAGAAAAATTCAAAAACCAGAGTCCCAAAATTAAACTTTTATCAAATTTATATTCGGTAAAATTCAAAATTACAAAATGATTAATCCATATAATTAACAAAATAAAAAAAATGAAAAGAAGAAGAACTCAAAACAAGAACTCTGCATCTAAAGTTATGAATACAAATCTGCCCTAAATTTCTCACTGAATAAAAAATTAATTGAAAAAAATAAAAACCAGAAAAAATTTCAACATAAACAATGTCGTGAAGCAATCCATCATAACACCATCAACTGAGAATCAAACAAATCAGCAACAAACAAGTGAAGCAGCTCAGAAATCAGAATAAATAAAATTAACAAACACAACAGAGGAAACAAATAAAAAACTAAAGTGAAAAAGGAAAGAAATCAATGAAAATAAACAAGACCATGAAGATGTTGAGGGACGATGAAAATTGAAGAACTCACGGGCGACGGCGAAGAGCCCACGGCGGCATAGGTACGTTCGCACTTCAGACAGAGAGGTGCTCGACACAGACAGAGGAGAGATGTCTCGGAGACAGAGGCGTTTTTGACGACGAGAAAGAGGCGGCCGAGGACGGGGATGACAGAGAAGACTGGCCGCGTCTAAGACTAAGAGCGAGATAGATTGGGGGATTTTGCAATTTTGGTGAGACTGAGAGTGAGAGAGAAGGGAGAAGAGAGAAGCAGAGAAGCTCGGGAAGCCATGCACATCAACCACAGCTCCACCGCCTCCTTCCTCTGCCGCTGCCGTGCTCCGACAAGCCTCATTCTTCCGCTGCTCTCCAAAGAACCTTTGAATTAGGGATTTTGATTTTGGTATGTTGGTGACACTGAGAGTGAGAGAAGGGAGAGGGGATTGGGGGCATTTGGGCTACGCGTTTTGTTTTTTTTTTTTTTTTTTTTCTAATTAAACCAAAACGACGCCGTTTGGTGTTAAAGGGGAGAACCAGACTTAAAAAAAAACCGGACGGTTCGTTCGGTTCACCGGTTAACCACCGGTTCGGCCGGTTTTTACCGATTTTTGCAGGTTAGTTTTAGGCGTAGACCGGACCGATTAACCAACCGATTCTCGGTTAATCCGATCGAACCGGCCGGTCCAGTCCGATTTTCAAAACATTGCTCTAAACTCTTCTCTTTGAAACTTAGATTAAAAGAAATAGGAGAAATGTGTAAAACAAAAAATCAGAGAATAAATATTTAATTATCAATTCTTTTAAAAATAAAAATAAAAAATAAAATTTATTTTATAAATATTTTAGTGATGATTAATCATACTCCTATATAAAAATAAGAGTAAGAAATTCGTTGCCTATTAAATGTGCTTAAAAAATATAGGAAAATTTTTCTTTATTTTACTCATTCATTTATTGTTTTTTCCTTTTTCTATCTTTAAATTTGATGAAAGTCAAGTGGTCATGCACATACACCCAATTTTTTGTCTTATCTAAATAAACAAAAATATATTATTGCAAGTTGAAACAATGTAACATTTCTAAAACAAAACAGACAGAACAAGTTCAGAAAAGTTCTTCCACCGTATGTGAGATCTTATTCATTATATATTCTCAACACTATATTATGCCTCAATTCATAATACCCTGGAAAACTAGCAGTACTGGCCGTTGATCTTATTGGTGTTCATGTTGAACTTGCTGACGTCACCAACACAAGCGTTCTTGAACAAGCCAACATCAGTGACCCCACGAATCAATTTGTAGCCGCGGCTCCTGAATTGATCCGGACCGTCGAATGGCATAGCGAAGCCAGCCAAGTAGGGCCCACCGCCCTCTTTCCTCTTCATTCCTAACACGGTGCTCTCAATCTTCCTCATCATCTCCTTCACCTTTTCATTTCTAGGATCGTGCATGCACCCAACACTCGCACTCAGATCCAACGGTCCAACCATAATTCCATCAATTCCATCAACGGCTGCAATTCCTTCTACGTTTTCCACTCCCTCTGCAGTCTCTACCTGACACAGAATCAACAAGTCTTTCTCGTACTTCTTTGCGTAGCTTTCATCAATACCAAACCTTGACGCCCTTACAATCGGTGTTGCCACTCCACGAACTCCATTCGGAGGGTATCTATCATAATTTGTATGTAATATTATTACTTTAATAGTTCAGCAATATATTCATGTTTCAATTTGCTATATATATTTATACTAAAATTGAGTAGCTAATAAACTATTATATTGAAACTTATGGATATTTGATGTTCATAAATAAAATTTGATTATTCGATAAATAGTTATTTTACTAAAATTATGTATATAATATGTATACAAATATATAATAATTATTTATTAAATAATTTTTTATGTTTATGGAATATTTAAAATCACCTCCTTTTTATAAATAAGAATTGTTAGGAGTCAACAATTTTTGTGTTTTGTAACCATTAATTAGTCATCAATAGTGTTTTTAATGGTGTGAGATTACATCTAATGGTAGAAGATCATTTACTTTTCTTTTGATGATTAAGTGCTGGCCACAAAATACAAAAGTTGTTAGCCCTAGACTTTCTCTTTATAAATATATTTATGTAACTTGTTATAATTAACAAAAATATTTTTTATACTAAAATTAGCCAATAAAATTAGTTATTATATATTTATATATAAAAATACATATTATTTAATTTATTTTTAATGTATATTTTATTTTAATATATTTTTATACTAATATTAATTTTAATGTATATTTAATATGGTGGTAAAATTAATCACTCTATTATTCTAACTCCTTTGTTGGTGGTAGAAATATCTTTGTGAATAAATATATATTATTTAATTTATTTTTAATATATATTATATAAGTAATAGTTGATTTGAAAATTCAGTTTTACTATGTATTTAACGAGGTTGAAAAATAATATTTAATATACGATTTCGCTAAAAAATCAATTTGGTGTGAAGCTAATTTTAATCAATTAGTTAAAAAATAATTTTGTTATAAAACAAAATAAAAAATAAAAATAAGTTGACTTATATTATAATTGGTTCAATTTTTTACTAATATATATTGAAATTATTGACTTATACCTGCAATAGGAGACGGCCTTCTTGGCTGATTCGGGGCCATCAACGAGGGGGAAGATAATGCCTTGTGGACCAAGGTCGAGCACTTTCTTGACCCACACGTGCGAAAGCTCCGGCACACGAACGATGACCGGTGTGTTGGCCGCAGTGAGTGCATGAATGCATCGCAGGCCTTCAGAGATGCCTCCGAAGCCGTGCTCGAGGTCAAGGATAACGAAGTCATAGCCAGACCATCCTGCTATCTCAACCATCGTCGGGCAGAAGCTAAGAAACGACATACCGTACAAGCAATCACCGTCTTGGAGGCGAGCTTTGATTGATTTTCGTTCCGTGGTGACGATGGTATCTTGTTCGGTTTCATATACGGCATGGTTATTACCATTGGTGTAACCGTGGTTATTACCATTGTCGTTGCCGTTGCCGTTGATGATGTGGTTGATGGTTTCCATTTTATTTGATGATGAAGAAGATAACTAGTCAACTAATTAATAAGACTTGCTAGGTAGCTAGCCTTTTTTGATTTTGCTAAGTTATGAAAGCTAGCTAGCTATCCAGCCAAGCTTATTAGCTTATAACTCTATTGAGGCTTGGCTACTTGTGATGGTGATGAAAAGTGTGCGAGGGTTGGGTTCTTTTTATAGTGGGAAATTGGGTATAATAATGAAGGGGGAAATAGCCAAAGAGGTTGTTGTTGTATTGAGAGCTTAGTATGGGGTTGCATGTATGCATGCTCATTTTGGTGGATGGGACTTGATACTCCTCAGAAATCATAATATTGATTATTGGTCGTGTCTTGTTTTTTGTGGCTGCAATATAGGGCAGTGAGCGAGGTTCTTCGATTGAAATCCGTATATGATATTATCCCTGCTTGCTGAAAGGAATTGAAGAGGAGCATGTGTTAGCCCATTGTTGATTATTCTGAAGCTTTAATTATTGTGGGCAGGTACTGATGATCCATGATTGCATTTGGGCAGTCATATGATTGATTCAATTACTAACAGGATAACATCCGTTATATTGGCCAGCAACTCCATTATTGATGATAAAATAAGGGGGGCGCAATAATAGTCATTTTAAAGTCTCAAATTGACTGAATTTTGATTAAAAAAAATCGAGTTATAAATTAATAATTAATAAATTTAAAATTAATAATCATGTAAATTTGGTGCAGCGGATAAATAAAATAAAATTGAGTTATAATTATTAATAATCATGTACAATCAAACCTGAGCAATAGTGTAGCGGATAAGATTATATCCAATCACGTGATATAATATCAGTCAAAAATCAAATTAAAGGTGCAGTCCATACTCCTCTCTATTCATGATTAGGGATGTTGAATTCAATGATATGCTCTTGCTCACTAGTCACTACCCTACCAGCTACCACCACCAAAAAAGGAAACAGAAAATCAAAACAAGACAGAACCAATGTTCTGATTTCTGAAGAGAATATGATGTCAAAAATAATTCAGTAACATTAATGACGACAACGTCCCACCAATCAACATGCATGCACGTCTGATCCATACCAAGCTCCCAAAGTTTTCAACTATAAAAACATCCCAATGCACCCAAAGTTTTCATCACCACAAATTTGAACTAGAGCATTTAAGCTAAGCACCCCCTAAGCTAGCTTTTATTGCTCTAGTGCCCCTAACACTTATTACTATTAGCAACCGAACCCACAATTAACCTCACCATTCACCAACATCTTAGCATGGAATTTGAAACCAGCTACCACATCAACCTCAACGGCAACGGTAACACTAAAATAAACGGTAACGGTAATACCAAGGACAGTGGCATCGGCAACGGTAACAGCAACGATATCCACCACTGTCACACCAATGACCACCACCACAATAACGACCATGCCGTATACGAAGCCAACCAAGTCATCGTCGCCACCGTCAATCAACCGAAATCCATCAAAGCTCGCCTCCAAGCCGGGGATTGCCTGTACGGCATGTCGTTTCTTAGCTTCTGTCCGACCATGGTGGAGATAGCGGGATGGTCTGGCTATGACTTTGTCATCCTCGACCTCGAGCACGGCTTCGGAGGCATCTCCGAAGGCCTGCGATGCATCCATGCACTCACTGCGGCCAATACTCCTGTCATCGTTCGTGTGCCGGAGCTTTCGCACGTGTGGGTCAAGAAAGTCCTGGACCTTGGTCCCCAAGGCATCATCTTCCCTCTCGTCGATGGCCCTCAATCTGCCAAGAAGGCCGTCTCCTATTGCAGGTCAAACTTTATATTATTTTTTATAAATACTTCTGTTGGTATATATATATATTCTTTTTATTTTATGTTATAAACAATAATCTTTTTTATCTTCTCTCATTTTATCAATAATTTTTAATATAAAAAATATTAAAAATAGTACATATGATATGTTTTCAAATTAAATAAAATAGACCTTTAAAATGAACATTATTGTTCATTTGATCTCTACATATCTTTTTCGTTGGTTATTTACTATACCTTCTCAAATTCAATCAAGCTGCTAAGTGTATACTAAAATTAATTATTAATATAAAATATATATTAAAAATTAATTAAATTATATATGTATTTATATAAAAATATATCATAACTAATTTTATTGCATAAATAACATTTTTGTCTCTCAAGTTATATGACTTACGTCAGATTTCAAATTTAGAAACAAGTTATGTGACGCATTTCCAAGATGGTTATCATAGGAACCAAATTTAACAAAGAGATTTTTTTATGTATTGATTTTTAATTAATCAAATTAATGTATTTAAATAGTAAATTTAAAAGCAATTATTTTTTCTAATAAATTAGATGTGGTTGTATACAAATGCTTTTTTAATAAGAATGTACAAAATTTCAACTTGTAAGTATTTTTTTTTTTTTGAAAAAAAGTTTAAAAATTAGTAAAATGTATTAATTTTTACCAGTATTTTTAATCGTCAATCTAATTTTTTTAGTTTAATAATATAACAATAAATTTTTAGTCTATATTATTAAATATTACTAACTAACTGTTGATCAACTAATAAATTTTACTTATTCTTTAATATTTCTCTTTTTTTATCTTGAATAACTTTTCAAAATCTCAATTTTTTTTCAAACATTTTTGTTGTTGCCTGCATTATCCCCAATTCCGACAGGACTGATCTGTTTTTTCCAAACTTTTTAATATGGTATTTTTGCCTTGAAAATTTCAAACTTATTCAATATTATCTATAATAACTCCCTCTAAGAGACTAAGGGAATCTTTTAGTTAGGACAAAATTATGTTACCTTTGAACACTAGCATATCCTTGGACTCCTAAAAATGACATAAAAACTGTATCAGGTACCCTCCAAATGGAGTTCGTGGAGTGGCAACACCAATTGTGAGAGCCTCAAGGTTTGGAATCGACGAGAGCTACGCAAAGAAGTACGAGAAAGACTTGTTGATCTTGTGTCAGGTTGAGACCGCAGAGGCCGTAGAAAACGTAGAAGGGATTGCAGCCGTTGATGGGGTTGATGGAATTATGGTTGGACCGTTGGATCTGAGTGCAAGTGTTGGATGCATGCACGATCCCAGAAATGAAAAGGTGAAGGAGATGATGAGGAAGATTGAGAGCACCGTGTTAGGAATGAAGAGGAAAGAGGGCGGTGGGCCCTACTTGGCTGGCTTCGCTATGCCATTTGACGGTCCGGATCAGTTCAGGAGCCGCGGCTACAAATTGATTCGTGGGGTCACTGATGTTGGCTTGTTCAAGAACGCATGTGTTGGTGACGTCAGCAAGTTCAACATGAACAAGAAGGTTGTTAACGGTGAGTACTAATAATAGTTGGAGGGCACTATATATATTTATTTCGGAGAATAAAAATGTAATAATGAGTAAGAGCATGGTGAAACAAGTGGTTGTACTTCTTGTAATTGATTCTCATTTGATTACTGGAAGGCGGGGACTTGGGCAAAGAAGTGTAAAACATCTTTCAATAAAGATGTTTATTTTCTCTATTGATTGTTATGTATTAAATTTTTGATAGGTGATATAAATTAAAAATATTATTTTTATTAAAAAATATTACTATATTATTAAAATTGTTAATTTGACTTTGATATCAATTTTTTAATTTATTTAAAATTTAAATTTTTAATAAAATTTTTATTCAATGATTGTTTATTTTTTATTATTTTTATAAATTTTATAATATTATTTTTTTATTTTTATTTTATTATTATTTTGATACTTTTTTCATTTTGTAATTTAATAATTTTTAAGAGTTGAATTTTTATTTATAATTTTATGATTCTTTTAATATTTTTTATTTTTAAAGATCTATAATTTAATCTACTAAATTTTATTGTTAATTATTTTATTTTTAGTCTACTTATTTTTATTTATTTTTGAATTATTTCAATAAAATTTATTGTGAAATTAAAATTTTGAAAAAAATTATTTTATATTAATTTAAGAAATTTAGTATCTTTTGAATTAATATTAATTAGAGTCATTAATATAATTTCTTTTTTTATATCTTCAATTTTATTTATAATTTATAATTTTGTTATTAATCTATATATATTTTGAGAGTATTTTTTTAATTGTAACCAAATAAACAATTAAAAAAAAAGATTTTTGCCATCTTTATATAAATCGTGCCCTTAATTGAATTATGTTGCAATTTATTAAATTTGATTCTACTAAACTGGTTGGTACAAGTGATTACAAATTTCGCTCCGAGCTTATCCTCTTCATGTGACATACAGTTTCTATTCGACGTACTCTATCTATTTCATGCTTGGTGGGAATTGAAATCCTTTATATAGGAAAATTTCCAAACTTATAATGGGAAGTAATAGTATATTGATCACTCCTTGGATGAGAGCTATACTATGTTTATGCATAAGTTATTAAAATTGAACCAATTAGACTATTAGATTAATGAGTTCAATTGATGAGTCATATATTAAATTAATTGATTCAATTATAATTAAATAATTATATAAAATTTTATTTTTATAATAAATAGTTTTTTAATTTTATTTTATATTTAATTAATTATTATTTTTAAATTTTAATAATTTATCAATTAATTTATGTTTATTATAGTTTTTAAATATTTATAAATTTATATTTATTATATTTTTTAAGTATTTATAAAAAAAATAAAAATAACAATCATAAAAATAAAAAATATATTATAATTAATAAAATATTATTTTTCTTTTAAATTTATAAATATAATTTAATTTTATTTACATAATATATTTAATAAAAAAAATCATGCATAGAAAATAATATCTTTTTAATTTTAACCGAATTTGATAAGGTTTGACCGAATTTTATTAAATTTGACTAAGTTTGACCGAATTAATTGTTTAATCGGTTCAAATAATGACCCAACTCAAATAGATGGTCGGATGGCCAGGCTTTCATCGAATTTGATAACTATGTGTTTATATCTGTTTAACATATTTTTGTGGATTGTTTTTATTAGTTATTATTATGAGACTTCTTTAGTTTAATTTATTTTTAATACAAAAAATATTATATGCACATAAAAAATTAGACAATAAATTAGTCATTATATATTTGTGTATAAATATATATACAGTTTAATTTATTTTTAATGTGTGTTTATACCCGGCCCAAGAATGCTAGTCAAGCTTAAAATGAATGAGTTCCAATTAAGGAATCAGACTCGGTCCACACCTACCCGACCTTATAGAGGTTGGACACCGCGACAAGACTCTGGTCTTACTTCTCCGAATAAGTAACTGCTCCTAAGATATAAGATAGATCTCAACAACTTTCCTAAAAAAAGGGAACGGTCATCCACCATCAAAGATGGAACTATTCTAAAAGGTGGTTATCTATTCTACTTTAAATACACTGACACCCTCAAGTATATTTAGAACCCAATCTACTAAAAATCTGCAAAAAACCTTTGCTAACTTAAACTTCGGAGTTCTTTACAGGTACTGTCTCAAAAGGAGTCTAGACCTCACGTTCCGGCCCAAAAGCAACCCGGTTTCAGGTAGCCCTCAGAATATTGGCGACGTTGCCGAGGACTTAGAAGTCTACACCCAACCATGGCGGACGATCAGTTTGAAGACGGATACATGGCGTCTGAATTAGAACCAGAACCTCACAATGATGATTGAGCATTCATGATACCTCCATGACATGATAGAGCAAGTGGCCCTAATGAGGAGGGGATATTGGAAAACTCTCAACCCAGGAGAATCAATTCAAAAATATATCTACCAGAGAATGAGGAACCTCTGCACCCAACAGAAATCATGGGACTTGTACACGGGCACCACGGTCGATTAGAGCAATTCGAGTAGGAGACAGAGCAACAAAGAAAAGCTAAAAGAGACTTGCAAAGGGATGTGCGACGACAAAGAGAATTAGAAGAAAAGCTTCTGAATTTAGAAGCCGACCTTCGAAACCGGAGCGACCATGCAGATCGGGAGAAAAGTCCTTTTAGAGGAGAATATTCGTTCATAGAAGAAATCATGCTGGCTAGGGTTCCTAGTTAGGAACTTTAAAAGCCCTGACATGGACCTCTATGATGGAATGACTAACCCGAGACACCATTTCAGTAACTTTAAAAGTCGGATGTATTTGGCTAATGCGTCCGATGCGATCCGTTGCAAAGCTTTCCTGACAATGTTAACCAAAGCGGCGATGAAATGGTTTGATAGATTACCACATAGGTCGGTGTCTTGTTTCGACATTCTTGCAAAAAAATTTCTCACCCGATTTTTAATTTAGAAAGACAAAGTCAAGCACACTCCTAGTCTCCTAGGGGTCAAACAAAAGGCTAAGAAACTCTCCAAGCTTATATGAAAAGTTTCACCAAAGCTTGCTTGGAAATTCAAAATTTGCCTCTAGAGGCAGTAATAATTGGGCTAGTTAATGGCCTTAAAGAAGGGTCGTTTTATCAATCCATACCAAAGCGACACCCGACCTCATTGTGTGAGGTACAAGAACGAGTAGAAAAGTATATCAATATGGAAGAGAATGCTCGACTCAGAAAACCGGCTCCAAGACAAGACCCTTCCTATCAAGCTCGAGATAAGAAGAAGGAGACGAAGAAAAAAGATGAGTACAGCTCGGACAAACCTCGAAGGTATCATAACTATACTCCCTTACGAGTTTTCCTTGTTGACATCTACAGGGAGATCTGTCATACCGAAAACGTTCACCTCCTCGTCTTATCAAGAATAAGAAAGGTGGAAGTCGGACAGAATACTGTGAGTATCACAAGTTATACGGATATTCCACTAACGATTGCTATGACTTAAAGAATGTGATAGAAAAACTAGCCACAGAAGGTCGATCAGAAAGATACCTTGCAAAAAGGTCCGATGATCCGGGAAAAAGGAAGAGAGGCGAGAAAGACAGGGGTCGATGAGATCCGCCACCATAAACCCCTAATAGACATATTCACATGATAGTTGAAGGATTCGCAGGGGGCGGAGTAACTAAGTCTTCTCGTAAAAAACATTTGAATGATGTCTATCAAGTCGAGAAAGAGTTCGAAGCTCCCGACTTACCCAAAATCTCATTCACCAAAGAAGATGCTCAAGAAGTGACCCCCGACCACGACGATCTTGTTGTGATCAACAATACTCGCCAACTCCAACCTCCACAGAACCCTGGTAGATTAATGAAATTCGGCCTATATATTGTTCAAACCTACCTTCGACAAGCTCGGGTTAGAAGAGAAATAGCTAAGAGTGTATCTTGACACTCTTTTTGGGTTAGGAGACATGCCAATCTGACCTCTCAGCTTCATCCTATTACATACCACTTTTGGTAAAGGTATGAAATCTAGAACTTTAAGTATAGGCTACATTGTGGTTGATGTAGCATCAGCCTACAATGCATTGATAGGTCGGACAACCATGAACTGACTTGCTGTGGTTGTTTCATACTCCTCACCTTTGCATGAGGTTCCCAACTTCATAGAGAATCGCTATCATAAGAGGAGATCAGAGGTTAGCACAAAAATTTTATAATTAAAGCCTGAACCTACATGGAAGAATTAAGGAAAAAGAGGTAAACACCATTGAACTCAGTGATATTCGATCACGAGAAGAACCGAGGCCACAACTTGGTGGAAGGACTGAAGAGGTTCAAATCAGAGATCAAGCTGAAAAGACAACAAGCATAGGGGCAAACCTAGACAAAGAATTGAAAGTGGATCTCATTAAACTCCTATAAGAAAATTCTGACCTTTTTTGCATGGAAGGTCTCCGATATGCCTGGAATACACCCTGACTTCATGAGTCACAAGCTCGTCGGTTACTGTAAACCCCATTTTTAGGGTTTATCTTGTGCTTAATTTAGTGGATTTATCCATTATTCTCACACTTATTCATATAATTCACATGTTTTATATTTTCCCTCCTAATTTTGTACTATGATTGAAAACATGCTTCTTTGACCTTAAATTTGCTATTTTTAATCCTCTCTTATTACCATTCGATGTAGTGATATGTTTGCTGAGTGTTTTTAGGGTTTATAGAGCAATGATGGCTTAGAGGATGGAAAACAAGCATGCAAAAGTGGAAGGAATACAAGAAATTGATGTTTTGGGAAGCTGGCAGCAACGTGTACGCGTCGACAAAGCATCACGTGCTGCAGATAACAGAAGTTGCTGGAGGCGATTTCTAGGCTGTTTTTGGCCCAGTTTCAAGCCTGAAATTGCACATTAGAGGCTGCAGAGTGGAATTGGGGGGAGGAGGGAATCAATCATTCACTTTTCACTTTTCACATTAGTTAGGTTTTAGATGTAATTTTCTAGAGAGAGAGAGGCTCTCTCCTCTCTCTAGGTTTTAGGATTTCTTCTTTCAATTTCTCCTTAAGTTCAGGTTCAATTTTACTTTAATTTAGTTTTTTCCTACTTTTATTTGTTCAAGCACTTTAGTTATCTACTTCTCTTATTGATTCCTCTATTTTGCTAAATTAGTTTATGAGTTCATGTGTTACTCTCAATTTTCATTAATGCAATTTATGTTCCTCTATTTTTATTTTGCTAATTCCTCTATTTTTATTTGTTAGTCATTGATGCTTGTAATTGATTGTTTAGATTTAATATTCCTTGTTTCTTTTCTATGTTTTTATTTTGTGCCTTCCAAGTGTTTGATGAAATGCTTGGGTGGATTTTAAATTAGATTTTTATGTTCTTAACTTGGATTGATCAATTAGAGACTCTTGAATTATCGAAAATCTTTTGTGATTGGTGATTGAAGATTGCCGATTGGCTTGAACTTCACCAAAGCTAGTCTCTGACTATGAGTTGACTAGGACTTGTGAACTCAAGTTGATTGTATGCATTTGACCTTCCTCCATTGGTTAGAGGTTAACTAAGTGAAGGCAATTCACATTTACCATCACAATTGACGATGATAATGAGGATAATACTTCTAATTATCAATCCTTGCTAAGAGCTTTCTTAGTTATTAGTTTATTTTCTTGTTATTTACATTCCGTGCTTATTAAACTCAAAACCCCAAAAGATAAAATCTCATAACCAATAATAAACTACACTTTCCTGCAATTCCTTGAGAGACGACCCGAGTTTTAAATACTTCGGTTAATTTTATTGGGTTTGCTTAAGTGACAAACAATTTAACATTGATTGAGGTTTAATTGTTGATTTAGAACTATATGTGCAACGCGACTATTTTTGTGAAATTTTTTACCGACATTTTACCCCCATCAATTTTTGGCCCTGTTGCCGAGGATTTGCAAATGTGTGCCTTATTATTGGTTATTGTGAATATTGTGAATATGCTTGCCTTTTCGTTTCTTTGTTAGTGTTGCTAGTTTTAAGAGTTATTTTCATTATTTCTTGTTAGTTTTTGTTTTTATTTTCTCTTGCTATTTTGAATTCTCACCCCTTTGGCTATGAGTTTGGTTTGAATTATGTTGTAGGAAATAGAAGCTACAATGAGAACATGCATCAAGGATGGGACAATCGAAGATGGGAGGAGCCACAAGGATTTGATCAACCCTCTTGGCAACAACCTCCACCAGTGTACTATGAGCAAGAGCCATTCCAAGATGTATATCAATCGAATAGCTATGGTGGACCCCTTTGTAGTTACCAACAAGCCCCATGATAAACCCCAATTTGTGGTTTATCTTATGCTTAATTTAGGAGATTTTATCAACTTTTCTCATATTTATTCATTGAAATAGCATGGTTTTGTGAATTACTCCTAATTTGTGCTTAAAAGTAAAAAACATGCTTTAGGCCTTTAAATTGCTAATTTTAGTACACTTTAATTTCATTCGATGCCGTAATATGTTCGTTAAGTGATTTCAGGATTAGAAGGCAAAGATTGGGTTGAAGGAATAGAAAGCATACAAAAATGGAGAATTCATGAAGAAATGAGGATTTGCTGCATTGAAGGCCACGTGCACGCGTCACCCACGCGTACGCATGAGATGGAAATTCGCAAGAGACACGTACGCGTCACCCCACACGCACGCGTGACCCGAGAATCAGCAATCGACGCGCACGCATCATCTACACGCACTGATGAGTCCATATTTTACGATATATTTTGGTTTGATTTGAGTGGATTTCATCACATAAACCCACATTTATTCATCTAAATAGCATGCTTTTGAGATTTTTTCCTAAATTGTGCTAAAAAGTGAAAACATGCTCTTTTGTTCTTAATTTAGTCAGTTTTAATTCACTTTAATCCCATTTGGTGCCTTGATGTATTTGTTGAGTGATTTCAGGTTTCCAAGGTAAGTATGGGTTGAAGAAGTGAGGAAAAGAGCATGCAAAATGGGAGAAATCATGAAGAAAATGGAAATTGGAAGCTACTGCAAAGATGCGTACGCACCAAACGTCGTGTGTACGCACGATAGGAATTTTGCGCAACTGTGCTACGCACAGTAGGTCGTGCGTACGCACGCATGCATGCACATGAGCTCATTAATGCAAATCGCTGGGAGCGAATTCTGGGCCTCCAAAACCCAGTCCAACTCATTTTCTAAAGCTATTTAAGGCCAAAGTGAAGAGGAATGAAGTGGGAGGGGGGCAATTAGGTTTAGCTTTTATAATGTTTTCTCTTAGTTTCTAGAGAGAGAAGCTCCTCCTCTCTCTAGAATTAGGGTTTTTAGCTTAGTTTCCTTTTAATTTCAGCACTTTAATTCTTGTTTTAGTGTAGTTTCATTTATGTTTCTATGCTTTCTTGTCTTTATCTTCTTCATCTCTTTTGTTATTTTCTCTTTTATGTTAATTTTCATGTTATGAACACTTTTGTTATTTTGATTCTAATTAATGAAATTTTTGTTTTATGTTCATTTATGGCTTTCTTTAGTTGTTGTATTGATTTTCTTGCTTTTGGTAGCTAGACTTTATTTTTAATGCATTTTAATATTATTTTATTTTCATGCACACCAAGTGTTTGATAAAATGCTTGGCTTAGTTTTCACTTAGTTTTTCTCCACTCTTGGCTTGAAATTGATGATTTTAGTGATCCTTGAGTTATTGATGTCCATTCTTGTTTGATACATTAGAGTAGTTAGTTGATTTGGTCTCCCTTGACTCTATATGACCCCTTAGTGTTGACATAGGACTTAGGGATTGAAATTAACTATGCCTATTTGACTTATCTTCGATGTAAGGTTGACTAAGTAGGATTAACTCTTCATAATTAATCATCATGTGTTTGTGGTCAATGGCTAGGATAGGTAACCTTAGCTCTCAATTGCTTGCCAAGAGGTTTTCTTGCATTTTAAGTTTCCTTTTCTTGCTTTTAATTGCTTTGACTTTTATTGCTTTGAATTTTAATTCCTTGCATGTTTATTTTATTGCTTTGACTTTAATTTCTTGCATGTTTAGTTTTCACACTCTTGGTTGAGAAATTTGGGTGTTTGGATGGAATTGAGTTGTGGATGTCCATTCCACATTGTGTAAGAATAGTTAATTGGTTTGGTTTCCATTGACGCTAGTCTTTCACTAAGTAATTAGTGAGTTGACTAGGACATAGGATTGAGATCAATTACGCTTTTTGACTAATTCTCAAGGAGGATTAACTGATTTGAATTGATTCCACACAATTGCCATGTTTGTGGTCCACAACTAGGATAGAAAACCTAGATTACCCAATTCTTGCCAAGAGTCCTTTAATTGCTTTCTTTTCAATTCCTTGCATGCTTATTTCAATTATTTCTATTTACATTACTTGCTCTTTTGCTTTCATTTCCCAATCCCCCATGCTCTCTGTCATAGCCAATAATTGTACATTTCATTGCAACTCCTAGGGAAGACGACCCGATGTTTAATTACTCTCGGTTTATATTTTGTATTGGCTTTAATATTTGATCTTGAAAATTCATTGTTGGTTTGGACTATGCTACCAACGACTTGATGCTTATTTTTTTTATTGACTCCAAACCTTAACAAGAATTCTCATCATCACGCACGCGTGATGTTGGTCAAGTGACTCACTTAAGGACAAAACGCTGTGGGCGATTTCTGAGCTCATGGAGGCCCAAATCCAACTCATTTCTGATGCTTTTGAACCCAAGGATGACAAGGGAGCAAGGGGGAGAAGTCATAATGTAGTTTTACATCATGTTGTAAGGGGAATTCTAGAGAGAGAAGCTTCCCCTTCTCTCTAGAATTTAGGGTAGTTTAGGTCAAATTTTCTTGGATCCAACCTTTGATTCTTGTTTTGATTTACTTTTTCCTTTTAATTTCTTGTTATTACATCTTTGATCTTCTAGTTTTACTTGTTAATTTCTTATTTTGCTCTCTTTTATGTTGATAAACCATTGTTGGGTCTTGATTTCTTCTAATGCAATTTTATATTTCTATGTCTTCTTTTATGTTTATCTTCATTGCTATTGTTGATTTCTTGCTTATAATAGTTATAGGTTTTGTTAATTCTTGCATTTTGTGATGTTTGCTTCAATTGGACTCTAGGTGTTTTATGAAATGTTTTCTCTAATTTTTGAGTAGTTTTCTTTACTCTTGGCCTAGGCTAAGGGAGTTGGGTGATCTTGAGTCATTGGGTCTCAATGAATTGGTGATTTGAGAACCCGTGGTGATCAATTTGATACCCATTGACACTAACCCACTACTAATCTAATTAGTAGATAGGTTGGGACTTTTGGGTTGATGTGATCAAGCCTATTCGACGTACTTCAAGCTTAGGAGTAGACTTTATACATACTTAAAGCCTTGGAGTTAGACTTAATAGGTTGTTCTCTCATAATTGTCAATATATGGTTTGTTGACAAGGATGGTGATCTCAATTTCCAAGGTCTTAGCCAAGAGTCCTTTCCCCTTTCTTTTGTTTAGTTCTTGTTGTTTACTTTTCTTGTCAAAATATAAAAAACCAAATCCCTTGTTCCTCATAACCAATAATTGAGCACTTCATTGCAATTCCTTGTGAGACGACCCGAGGTTTAAATACTTCGGTTAATTCTTATTTGAAGTTTGTTACTTGTGACAACCAAATTTTGATTGGGGGGATTGTTTGTTGGTTTAGAACTATACTTACAACGAGATTTCATATTCTTTACCAACACGACAAAATCTCCTTTAAATCACCCCACCATATGCCTATGAACCCCCTCCTCAACATAGTTTTGAATCACTGTACTCACAAGCCCCATGTTATCAAACACCCCCATATGACCCTAATCCTTACCCACCATACCAAGAGCCTTATGAGCCATACGAGCCATACTTAGAACCACCCCGATTCCAACCCAATTACTCTCAAGAGCCACCACCTCAATATACACCATCTCCATATCCTTATCAAGAAGAACCACCTTCGTATTATGAGCCTTTTCTCCCAACAAATGAACCCCCCTATCCACCCCAAGTTCCCATAGATGATACCTTTAGTGTTATTCGCCAAGGAAAAAGAGAGCTTCAAACCACACTTACCTCTACTCTTACTGGTCTCACCTCTACTCTCTAAGATTTAATATCCTGTGTGGATCCATCAATCCAAGAGCAACATGATCCAAATTATGCTAGTGACATGGAACAAGAGAGAAGGGATCGTCTTAGGGACTTAATGGATCGGATTCATGCATCCATACTTCAAGAGAAGCAAGAGGAGGCCCAACAGGTGGAGGAGGTAGAGACCCTTGAAGATGAAAGAATAGTTGAAGAATTAGGGGAGGTTGAACAAGAGGGAAGTTCCATCATTGAAGACAACTCTACACTAAGTGACAATAAAGATCTTGTTGAAACTTCCTCCATTGGATGTGAAACCAATGTTGCGGAGGAATGTACACACCCTCCAACACATGACTTGATCAATGACGAAGAGTTGGAAGAAGTTAACAAGAAAGTGGAAATTGAAGAAAGTTGTCAAGAGGTGGAAGACATCAAGGAGGAGTTTGATTTTGTATTAGAGCAAGTGGAGAAAGCTGAAATTATCGAAGAGGAGGAAGTGATTGAAGACTTAGGAGATGCGGAACCTCCATGGGAAACTCAAGTCATAGAGCCTCCTTCCAAGACGTTTGAATTTGATGTTGAGGAAGGTGTACAACCTCCAAGGTATATCATAATTGAAGACTTAGAGGAGATTGATCAGGAGATGGATTCAATAATTGATGAGTTTTTATCTACAATTGAATCATCTCCCATTGGACTTGAAGAAGAGGTTAATGTTGAAGAAACTTGTCAAGAGGTGGAGATCATCAAAGAGGAGTCCAAGAGAGTGAAGCATACATTGGCAAGGCCGCCATTGGAGACACCTCTCCTGAAGCCATCACCATCCATCCTTTCATTCAAGTGGGTGAATCTCTTCTCCTTAAGCTTTAATTTCTCGCTTGCATACGGTTTGCTTGAGACGGATGGACAACTTAGAGCTCTTTGTGGCTTTAAGAGTAAAAAGGGATGGTAAGTGGTTGGAAACACAAGTTTTGATTGAATGGGTCTAGGAAGTTGTTTGGATGCTTCATTGAGAATTCGGATTGCTTGCCACCCGGTTGGAGCAATGATGATCAACTTGAAGACATGTGTAGAAACAAGATTTGGGATCCCGGCATAACGAGGATCAACTTTGGGAGCTCAAAACTTGTGAAGAACTTCATCAAGGCTTGGTGAATTCACTTGGAAATGTTGGAGCTTATTGGAAGTCCAAGCGTTGGTGGAAGTTTCAAGATGAGTTCAAGCACAAGACACCATGACAAGGAGCTCACCAAATGTCTAACTTAAGGACTTTAACTAAAAGTGCTAGGTGGGAGACACCCCACCATGGTAAATTCTTCCTATTTTATCTTTTAATTATATAGATCATAAGTTGAATTTTCAATTTTAGTTAGATTTATTTATTTTAAGTTGTGGTTTTACTTGTTTAATAATGTTTGTCATTACTTTGATAGCTTGTTAGTTAAAAAAAAAGGGGGGGGGGGAGGGAGCTGTCACGCGTGCGCATGACTGACGCGTACGCATCAACTCCTAAATTTGGTTCGTGCCCAAAACATGCTGGAACGGCGCGACAACGTGGCCTGGACAGAGAGTTGTGCCAGGACCATGCTGGTGGGGTGCTAGGCGCACAGCTCAACCCACGCGTGAGCGTAGACGATGCGCACGCGTCATACCTACATGCCATCCCTAGTACACAAAACTCGAGAGTTGTGCCAGTACTATGCTGGAGTCGGGCATCTAGCACAACGAGTGGTCACGCGTACGCGTGACCGACGCTTACGCGTCACTTGGATTTTTGCTCACCCACGCGTAAGCGTGCACGATGCTTACACGTCGCCTCTTCTTCTTCTAACCCACGCGTGCGTGTGAGTAATGCTTACGCATCGCTTCGCAGATTCTTTTCTTCTTCTTTCTTCTCTCCTTTCTTATTCTTTCCTCCTCCTTTCTCACTTTCTTCTCCTCTCCTCTCCTTCTTATTCTATTTCATTCTCTTTTAATTATTGCATTTACATACTTTCATTCATTGCATTTTTACTTTGTGCATGTTTTTTATTTCCTTTTCCATTGGTGTTAAATTTTCTTACTCATCTGCTGAATATTTTTTGCATTATTTTGGTGCATCTTAAGTTGTTTGATTTTGATTGGGTAATATTATGTATAGGTGAATGCTTCTTCTTTGATGACTCTTGCATTCTTTGTGCATTGACATGAACTTATATTGTCTTTCATAACCCATTCTTTCTTACTTACTATTTGCACTTTGTGCCACACACACAAGATTAGTACTTTAGTCCTTTCTAACTCTTTATTCTTTGTCTTTGTTCTTCATTATCATTGGGTTAAGAGGGGACTATTTCCTCTCATGCTTATCACTAATCTTGTCTGTGTCAATTATTGTTTGAACTTGATGCTTCAGAGTATTCTTTTCATTTACTTATGCTTTGACTTTCCTCTTGCATCAAGTATTCATTGATATACCGTTCGCTTATATTGCCTTCTCACTTGCATGTTGTAGCTACCATGTAGTTGAGAACCTCATTATTATTTGGCATTAGCCCACCCATATTTTATTTGTTGCATATATATGTGTTTGTGGGTTATTCTTCTTCCTTTTTCTCTTCTTTCAGGATGACCACTAAGAGGGGAGAGGAAAATCTTCCAAATGGGCGACTGATGAGCGGATATTTTATACATTTTTTTGGGGTTAATTTCATATAGATTTTAGTATGTTTTAGTTGGTTTTCAGTTTATTTTCATTAGTTTCTAGGCAAAATCCACATTTCTGGACTTTACTATGAGTTTGTGTATTTTTCTGTAATTTCAGATATTTTCTGGCTGAAATTGAGGGAGCTGAGCAAAAATCTGATTCAGGCTGAAAAAGGACTGCTGATGCTGTTGGATTCTGATCTCCCTGCACTCAAAATGAATTTTCTGGAGCTACAGGACTCTAAATGGCGTGCTTTTAATTGCGTTGGAAAGTAGACATCCAGGGCTTTCTATCAATATATAATAGTCCATACTTTGATCAAGGATAGACGACGTAAACTGGCGTTCAACGCCAGTTCTCTGCCCAATTCTGGCGTCCAGCGCCAGAAACAAGTTGCAAGTTGGAGTTCAACGCCAGAAAAGGATCCAAAGCTGGCGTTGAACGCCCAAAACAGCCCCAGGCACGTGAGAAGCTTCAGTCTCAGCCCCAGCACACACCAAGTGGGCCCCAGAAGTAGATTTCTGCACTATCTGTTATAGTTTACTCATTTTCTGTAAACCTAGGTTACTAGTTTAGTATTTAAACAACTTTTAGAGATTTATTTTGTATCTCATGACATTTTAGATCTGAACTTTGTACTCTTTGATGGCATGAGTCTCTAAACTCCATTGTTGGGGGTGAGGAGCTCTGCTATGTCTCGATGAATTAATGCAAGTATTTCTGTTTTCCATTCAAACATGCGTGTTCCTACCTAAGATATCCATTCGCGCCTAACTATGGAGAAGGTGATGATCAGTGACACTCATCACCTTCCTCAATCCATGAACGTGTGTCTGACAATCACCTCCGTTCTACATCAAATTGAATGAATATCTTTGAGATTCCTTAATCAGAATCTCCGTGGTATAAGCTAGATTGATGGCGGCATTCATGAGAATCCGGAAAGTCTAAACCTTGTCTGTGGTATTCCGAGTAGGATTCTGGGATTGGATGGCTGTGACGAACTTCAAACTCGCGAGTGCTGGGCGTAGTGACAGACACAGAAGGATAGTAAATCCTATTCCGGTACGACTGAGAACCTGCAGATGATTAGCCGTGCGGTGACAGCGCACCTGGACCCTTTTCACTGGAAGGATGGATGGTAGCCATTGACAACAGTGATCCACCTACACACAGCTTGCCATAGGAGGACGTGCGTGCGTGAATCAGAAGACAGAGGAAAGCAGAGATTCTGAAGACAAAGCATCTCCAAAACTCCAACATATTCTCCATTACTGCATAACAAGTAACCTTTAATCCATGCTCTCTTGTTTATTCGCAATTCAACTGATAAATATAATTGACTTCCTGACTAAGAATTGCAAGATAACCATAGATTGCTTCAAACCAACAATCTCCGTGGGATTCGACCCTTACTCACGTAAGGTATTACTTGGACGACCCAGTGCACTTGCTGGTTAGTTATGCGAAGTTGTGAAGATATGTTTAGACCATGGTTCTGTGCATCCGTTTTTGGTGCCATCGCCAGGGAATCAATTTCGAACAATAATTCACAACCTGAGTAACAATTTCGCATACCAAGTTTTTGGCGCCGTTGCCGGAGATTGTTCAAGTTTGAACAACTTACGGTGAGTCTTGTTGCTTAGATTAGGAAATTTTTGTCTTTTGAGTCAGAGTCTTTTGTTTTCTTTTCAAAAATTTTTTTCAAAAATAATAATTTCTCTATTAAATTGTGTGCCAAACTCTACGTTTGGTGTTCTCTTATTGATTCCCCTTTGGTTTTCGAAAATTTTAGTTTAGTTTTCTAAAAATTTTAAGTTTGGTGTTCTTGTGAGTCTTCAAAGTGTTCTTGAGTTTCCCTTGTGTCTTGATCTTAAAATTTTTAAGTTTGGTGTTCCTTGGTGTTTTCCCTCAAAATTTTCAAAAACAAGGAGCATTAGATCTAAAGAAAATTTTAAATCTTGTGCTATCTTATTGTTTTTCTCTCTCCTCTTTAAATCCAAAAATATCTTTTCTCTCTATTTTAAAGCAAATTTTCGAAACTTACCTTTAAAATTCAGATTTTTTTTTTAAATTTAAAACCTTTTTCAAAAAAATCATCATATCCTTTTCAAAACTTCCTAACCACTTTCTCTCTCCTCATTTTTTTCGAAAATTTTCAACCATTTTTGTTTATTTTATTTTAATTTATTTCATTTTCGAAATAAATAGATAAATAAATAAATAAAAATAAATTTTTTATTTGACATCATCTCCCTTTCTCCATCATGGAGCTAAGTGGAAATGAACAGTCCAGGAGGACTCTGGGGTCATATGCTAACCCCTCTACTGCTTCATATGGGAGTAGTATCTGCATACCCTCCATTGGAGTCAGTAGCTTTGAGTTGAATCCTCAGCTCATTATCATGGTGCAGCAAAGTTGCCAGTATTCCGGTCTTCCATAGGAAGAACCTACAGAGTTTCTGGCACAATTTTTACAAATTGCTGACATAGTACATGATAAGGAAATAGATCAGGATGTCTACAGACTATTACTGTTTCTATTTGCTGTAAAAGATCAAGCTAAGAGGTGGTTAAACAACCAACCTAAGGCCAGCATAAGGACATGGAAACAGCTGACAGAAAAATTCCTGAATCAATACTATCCCCCAAAACGGATGACACAGCTAAGGCTAGACATCCAAGGCTTTAAACAAGGAGATAATGAATCTCTTTATGATGCCTGGGAGAGATACAGAGAGATGCTATGAAAATGCCCCTCTGAAATGTTTTCAGAGTGGGTTCAGTTAGACATCTTCTATTATGGACTTACAGAAGGAGCTCAGATGTCTCTAGATTACTCAGCTGGTGGATCTATCCACACGAGAAAGACAATTGAAGAGGCTCAAGAGCTCATTGATACAGTTGCCAGGAATCAGCATCTGTACCTAAGCAGTGACCCTTCCATGAAAGAAGAGGTTAAAATAGTAATTGCTGAACTCAGTCCTGTAAAACAAGCTACTGAATTCAATCAGCAATTGGACTTTCTAACAAAGCAGTTAGCCGAATTCAAGGATAAACTACAAGAGACAAGGATGGCTAATATAAATATGGAAGAACAATTGAAGCAAACAAAGCAGCAGCTGTCAAGACAAATAACAGAAGAATGCCAAGCAGTTCAATTAAGAAGTGGGAAAATATTAAATACCCCACCTCAAGGCAGCAAAGAGCTAAGGAATGAGCACACCACCCAAAATTCACCTGAGGACAGTAAGAGCCCAGGGAAAAGTAATTCTGGCATTAAAACGCCAGCAATCTGGTGGAAGGCTGGCGCTGAACGCCCAGACCATGCCCAAGACTGGCGTTCAACGCCAATAACAAGCAAGGACTGGCGTTCAACGCCAGAAACAAGCAAGGATCTGGTGTTGAACGCCCAAAATGGGCACAGTTCTGGCGTTCAGACGCCAGGAACAGATAAGGAGTTGGCGTCTCGCGTCACTCCAGCTTCTAACTCTGGCACTCAATTGCCAGTGAGGGATCAGACACACACAAGTGCTGATGACAATCCCTCTAAAAAGGCTTCTTCAACCACTTCCGTAGGCAATAAACCTACAGCAACTAAGGTTGAGGAATATAAAGCCAAGATACCTTATCCTCAAAAACTCTGGAAAGAGGAACAGGATAAGCAATTTGCTCGCTTTGCAGATTATCTCAGGACTCTTGAAATAAAGATTCCATTTGCAGAGGCACTTGAGCAAATACCTTCTTATGCCAAGTTCATGAAAGAGATCTTGAGTCATAAAAAGGATTGGAGAGAAACAGAAAGAGTTCTCCTCACTGAAGAATGCAGTGCAGTCATTCTAAAAAGCTTTCCTGAAAAGCTTAAAGACCCTAGGAGTTTTCTGATACCATGCATATTAGAAGGTAATTGCACCAATACAGCTTTGTGCGATCTTGGGGCAAGCATCAACCTAATACCTGCATCCACTATCAGAAAGCTTGGCTTAACTAAAGAAGTTAAACCAACCCGGATATGTCTCCAACTTGCTGATGGCTCCATTAAATACCCATCAGGCGTGATTGAAGACATGATTGTCAGAGTTGGGCCATTCGCCTTTCCCACTAACTTTGTAGTGCTGGAAATGGAGGAGCACAAGAGTGCTACTATCATTCTAGGAAGACCCTTCCTAGCAACTGGACGAACCCTCATTGATGTCCAACAGGGGGAAATAACCCTGAGAGTCAATGATGATGAGTTTAAGTTGAATGCTGTCAAAGCCATGCAGCATCCAGACACATCAAAAGACTGCATGAAAGTTGATCTTATTAACTCCTTGGTAGAAGAGATCAACATGGCTGAGAGTCTCGAATCAGAGTTGGAAAATATCTTTAAAGATGTTCAGCCTGATTTGGAGGATTCAGAGGACATGAAAGAGCCTCTGAAATTTCTTCTGCAGGAGGAAAAACCTCCTAAACCCGAGCTCAAGCCATTAACACCATCCTTGAAATATGCGTTTCTGGGAGAAGGTGACACTTTTCCAGTGATCATAAGCTCTGCTTTAAATTCACAGGAAGAGGAAGCACTTATTCAAGTGCTAAGGACACACAAGACAGCTCTTGGGTGGTCCATAGGTGACCTTAAGGGCATAAGTCCAGCTAGATGCATGCACAAAATCTTATTGGAGGATAATGCTAAACCAGTGGTTCAACCACAGAGGCGGCTAAATCCAACCATGAAGGAAGTGGTGCAGAAAGAGGTCACCAAATTACTAGAGGCTGGGATTATTTATCCTATTTCTGATAGCCCCTAGGTGAGCCCTGTCCAAGTCGTCCCAAAAAAGGGAGGCATGACAGTGATTCATAATGAAAAAAATGAACTGGTTCCTACAAGAACAGTTACAGGGTGGCGCATGTGTATTGACTACAGAAGGCTCAATACAGCCACCAAAAAGGATTATTTTCCTTTACCATTCATAGACCAGATGCTAGAAAGACTGGCAGGTCATGATTATTACTGCTTTTTGGATGGCTACTCAGGCTATAACCAGATTGCAGTAGATCCCCAAGATCAAGAGAAAACAGCATTCACATGTCCATCTGGAGTGTTTGCTTATAGAAGGATGCCATTTGGGCTGTGTAATGCGCCTGCAACCTTCCAGAGATGCATGCTCTCTATTTTCTCTGATATAGTGGAAAAATTTCTGGAAGTCTTCATGGATGACTTCTCAGTATATGGAGACTCATTCAGCTCCTGTCTTGATCACCTGAAACTTGTCCTAAAGAGATGCCAAGAGACCAACCTAGTCTTAAACTGGGAAAAATGTCACTTCATGGTGACTGAAGGGATTGTCCTTGGGTATAAAATCTCAAACAAGGGAATAGAGGTGGATCAAGCAAAAATAGAGGTAATTAAAAAATTACCACCACCTGCCAATGTTAAGGCAATTAGAAGCTTTCTGGGGCATGCAGGATTCTATAGGAGGTTTATAAAGGATTTTTCAAAAATCGCAAAACC
Organism: Arachis ipaensis; assembly: GCF_059453495.1. NCBI lineage: Eukaryota > Viridiplantae > Streptophyta > Magnoliopsida > Fabales > Fabaceae > Arachis > Arachis ipaensis. The sequence continues at coordinate 27,807,357 of NC_142436.1, forward strand.
TCTAAGCAATCTGCTAGCTGCTGACACGCCATTTGTGTTTGACACAGAGTGTCTACAGGCGTTTGAAACGCTGAAAGCTAAGATGGTCACAGCACCAGTTATTTCTGCACCAGACTGGACATTACCATTTGAGCTAATGTGTGATGCCAGTGATCATGCCATTGGTGCAGTATTGGGACAGAGGCATGACAAGCTTCTACACGTAATTTATTATGCTAGTCGCTTTTTAAATGATGCCCAAAAAAATTACACAACCATAGAAAAAGAATTACTTGCAGTGGTCTATGCCATTGACAAGTTCAGATTATACTTAGTAGGATCAAAAGTGATTGTGTATACTGACCATGCTGCTCTTAAATATCTACTCACAAAGCAGGATTCAAAACCCAGGCTCATCAGATGGGTGTTGCTTCTGCAAGAGTTTGATATAGAAATAAGAGACAGAAAAGGGACAGAGAACTAAGTGGCTGATCATCTGTCCCGGATAGAGCCAGTAGAAGGGACATCCCCTCCCTTTCTTGAGATCTCTGAGACTTTTCCAGATGAGCATCTATTTGCCATTCAGGAAACACCATGGTTTGCCAATATTGCAAACTATAAAGCTGCAAGGTTCATACCCAAAGCGTACAACCGGCAACAAAAGAAAAAATTAATCACTGATGCAAAGTACTACTTGTGGGATGAACCCTATCTCTTTAAGAGATGTGCAGACGGAATAATCCGTAGGTGTGTTCCTAGAGAAGAAGCGCAGAGGATCCTATGGCATTGCCATGGATCTCAATATGGAGGCCATTTCGGGGGTGAGCGGACAGCCACCAAGGTCCTCCAATGTGGCTTCTATTGGCCCACGCTCTATAGAGATTCCCGAGAGTTTGTACGTAACTGTGACAGTTGTCAAAGAGCTGGTAATCTGCCTCATGGTTATGCCATGCCTCAACAAGGAATCTTGGAGATTGAGTTGTTTGACGAATGGGAAATTGACTTCATGGGACCTTTCCCACCATCATTCTCAAACACTTATATTTTGGTAGCAGTTGACTATGTATCAAAATGGGTTGAGGCCATTACCACACCCACCAATGATACTAAAACAGTGCTGAAGTTCCTCCAAAAACATATCTTCAGCAGGTTTGGTGTCCCTAGAGTGCTGATCAATGATGGGGGCACTCACTTCTGTAACAAACAGCTTTACTCTGCCATGGTCCGGTACGAGATTCGCCACAAGGTGGCGACTCCATATCATCCACAGACTAATGGGCAAGCTGAAGTCTCTAACAGAGAATTAAAGAGAATCCTAGAACGGACAGTAAGCACCCGTAGAAAGGATTGGGCAAGGAGCTTGGATGATGCTCTGTGGGCTTACAGAACAGCATTCAAGACCCCTATAGGGACCTCTCCATACCAACTTGTGTATGGTAAGGCATGTCACCTGCCCGTGGAACTGGAACATAAAGCCTACTGGGCAACTAGATTCCTAAACTTTGATGCCAAATTAGCAGGAGAAAAAAGATTGCTCCAGCTAAATGAGCTAGAGGAATTTAGATTTACTGCTTTCGAAAATGCCAAGCTTTATAAAGAGAAATAAAAAAAAGTGGCATGATAGAAAACTGTCATCTAGAATCTTTGAACCAGGACAGAAGGTTCTGCTGTTTAACTCTAGACTCAGGCTATTCCCTGGGAAACTGAAATCCTGGTGGAGGGGACCATATGTGATTACAAGTGTATCACCATATGGTTATGTGGAGCTCCAAGATATTGATTCTGATAAGAAGTTCATTGTCAATGGACAGAGAATCAAGCACTATCTTGAAGGCAACGTTGAGCAAGAGTGCTCAAGGCTGAAGCTAGATTAAAAGCTCAGCAAGGTCCAGCTAAAGACAATAAAGAAGCGCTTGCTGGGAGGCAACCCAGCCATGGGGCATCAATCCTCTAAGCATTCTGCCCTATTTTTATTTTTTGTTTATATAAAGTTCATTGATACAAAGGTAATGAATCAATTGCATAAGTTCACAGGGTTACAGAAGGAATCTGCACACAAAACAGAGAAAAAGAGCTTACTGGCAAGAAAACGCCAGTAAGAGCCTATTTTGGGCGTTCAGCGCCCAAAAGGGACAGCCAGTGGGCGCTGAACGCCAGTAAGGATAGCAATCTGGCATTCAACGCCAAAAAAGGGTAACAACTGGGCGTTGAACGCCCAGGAAAGCAGCATTTGGGCGTTGAACGCCCAAAACAGGCAACGTTTGGGCGTTCAAACACCAGGATGATGGGGAGGAGGTAAATTCGTTTTTCTTCATATTTTTCATTCTAATTTTAATTCCCATGTTTCAAATCATGATTTCTTGCATAAACATGTTAAGAACCCTGATTTTTAAAATCCCTAATTTCTAAAAATCCTACCTTAAAAATATCAAATGTATCTTAATCCATAAGCACAAATCCTCTTTTTCAATCCAATTCAACTCTTTTTCAAAAATCTTTTCAACTCATCAATATCTTTTTCAAATCTCCAAATTATCTTTTTCAAAATCTAGATCTATCTTTTTCAAAAATCTTTCATATCTTTTCAATTTTAAACTATATTCTCTCTTATCATATCTTTTATCTTATCTTTTCCAAATCAATCTTTTTTATCATATCTTTTCTAAATTTTTGAACCCACCCCCTCCCTTTAAATATGGGTTCGGCCTCACCCCCCTTCCATTAACAATTGCACCTAGCTCTCCTTCTATCCCTATCCTTGCTTTTCTTTTGCTTGAGGACAAGCAAACCTCTAAGTTTGGTGTGTTTATCCGAGATCACTAAGATCATGGCTCCTAAGGGAAAACAAACCACTTCAAGAGGCAAGAAAGAGAGCGTTTCAAAACCACTTTAGAATCAAGGGAAGTTCTTATCTAAAGAACATACAGACCATTATTGCAAAATAATGGGTCTAAGATCAGTGATCCCGGAAGTTAGATTCGATCTGAAAGAAGACGAATATCCGGAGATCCAGGAGCGAATTCGAATCAGGAACTGGGAGGTCCTAGCTAATCCTGAAACGAAAGTGGGAAGGAATATGGTCCAGGAGTTCTATGCTAATATTTGCAGACAGACAAGCAAAAACTATCTGGAACTGCTTTCTATGAATATCGGACCATGGTCAGAGGAAAGATTGTTCATACCAACCCTGACAAGATCAGGGAGATCTTAAAGCTACCTCAGCTGAAAGATGATCCAGACTCTTTCAACAGAAGAATGATGAGAACAGACAAGGGTCTGGATAAGATTCTAGAGGATATATGTATTCCTGGAGCCAGGTGGACCACCAGCACAAAGGGTGTCCCAAATCAACTCAAAAGAGAAGATCTCAAACCAGTCACCAGAAGATGGCTGGACTTCATTGGGCATTCTCTGCTGCCCACTAGCAACCGTTCTGAAGTCACTGTTAAAAGAGCAGTGATGATCCATTGCATCATGATGGGAAAAGAAGTGGAAGTTCATCAACTGATTTCAACTGAATTCTACAAAATTGCTAATAAAAATTCTAAAGAGGCCAGGTTGGCTTACCCAAGCTTGATTTCTCTGCTCTGCAAGGACGCTGGGGTAAGGATGGGAATAACTGAGTATATCTCAATTGAGAAACCAATCACCAAAGCATCAATGGAGAAACAACAAGCGTAGGATGACCCCATCAAGAAGAAAACACAGGAATTTCTCCCAGAAATCCCTCAATCTGAATATTGGGAGTATCTTGAAACATCAGTTACCAAGATACAAAAAGCTATGGAACAAATAATAAAGGAACATAAGGAACACAGTCAAATTTTTTGCTATTTGATTAAAGAACAGGAAGAGCAAGGGCGTGACTTGAGGGAATTGAAGCGCCAGAAGTTATCTCTTGAAGGACCAAGCACCCCACAGATCCGAGGAACATCCACTTCCCAGAACAAAGGTTGTTAAATTCCAATTTCTGCTTTAACTCTGTGATAGTTGTCGTTATAAGAGTTTACCTTAGGAGTCATATAGTAGTAATTAGTGTCTATTTTGATTTTACCTCCAATTAAGTTATAGTCTATTTTTCTCATCATCAGCAAACATGAATAAAATAGTAGATCTTTTGAATAAGAGGCAATAAAATTCGAGTTTTTTTATAAGAAAAATTCTAATTAGTAACATGTGGTGGCAATGCTATCTGTCTTCTGAATGAATGCTTGAACAGTGCATATGTCTTTTGAATTTGTTGTTTAAGACTGTTAAATATGTTGGCTCTTGAAAGAATGATGAACATGAGACATGTTATTGATAATCTAAAAAATCATAAAAATGATTCTTGAAGCAAGAAAAAGCAGCAAAGAACAAAGCTTGCAGAAAAAAAAAGAGAAGAGAAAGCAAGCAGAAAAAGCCAATAGCCCTTAAAACCAAAAGGCAAGGGTAATAAAAAGGATCCCAAGGCTTTGAACATCAGTGGATAGGAGGGCCTAAAGGAATAAAATCCTGGCCTAAGCGGCTAAACCAAGCTGTCCCTAGCCATGTGCTTGTGGCGTGAAGGTGTCAAGTGAAAACTTGAGACTGAGCAGTTAAAGTCAAGGTCCAAGGCAAAAAGAAGAGTGTGCTTAAGAACCCTGGACACCTCTAATTGGGGACTTTAGCAAAGCTGAGTCACAATCTGAAAAGGTTCACCTAATTATGTGTCTGTGGCATTTATGTATTCGGTGGTAATACTGGAAAACAAAGTGCTTAGGGCCACGGCCAAGACTCATAAAGTAGCTGTGTTCAAGAATCATCATACTAAAATAGGAGAATCAATAACACTATTTGAATTCTAAGTTTCTATAGATGCCAATCACTCTGAGCTTCAAAGGATAAAGTGAGATGCCAAAACTGTTCGGAAGCAAAAAGCTACTAGTCCCGCTCATCTAATTAGAATCTGAGCTTCACTCAAAAACTCTGAGACATTATTACTTCTTGACTTATTAGTCTTCTATTTTATTTGTCTAGTTGCTTGAGGACAAGCAACAGTTCAAGTTTGGTGTTGTGATGAGCGGATATTTTATACGCTTTTTGGGGTTAATTTCATATAGATTTTAGTATGTTTTAGTTGGTTTTCAGTTTATTTTCATTAGTTTCTAGGAAAAATACACATTTCTGGACTTTACTATGAGTTTGTGTGTTTTTCTGTAATTTCAGGTATTTTCTGGCTGAAATTGAGAGAGCTGAGCAAAAATCTGATTCAGGCTGAAAAAGGACTGCTGATGCTGTTGGATTCTGACCTCCCTGCACTCAAAATGAATTTTCTGGAGCTACAGGACTTCAAATGGCGTGCTTCCAATTGCTTTGGAAAGTAGACATCCAGGGCTTTCCAGCAATATATAATAGTCCATACTTTGCTCAAGGATAGATGACGTACACTGGCGTTCAACGCCAGTTCTCTGCCCAATTCTGGCGTCCAGCGCCAGAAACAAGTTGCAAGTTGGAGTTCAACGCCAGAAAAGGATCCAAAGCTAGCGTTGAACGCCCAAAACAGCCCCAGGCACGTGAGAAGCTTCAGTCTCAGCCCCAGCACACACCAAGTGAGCCCCAGAAGTGGATTTCTGCACTATCTGTTATAGTTTACTCATTTTCTGTAAACCTAGGTTACTAGTTTAGTATTTAAACAACTTTTAGAGATTTATTTTGTATCTCATGACATTTTAGATCTGAACTTTGTACTCTTTGACAGCATGAGTCTCTAAACTCCATTGTTGGGGGTGAGGAGCTCTGTTGTGTCTCGATGAATTAATGCAAGTATTTCTGTTTTCCATTCAAACATGCGTGTTCCTACCTAAGATATCCATTCGCGCCTAACTATGGAGAAGGTGATGATCAGTGACACTCATCACCTTTCTCAATCCATGAACGTGTGTCTGACAATCACCTCCGTTCTACATCAAATTGAATGAATATCTCTGAGATTCCTTAATCAGAATCTCCGTGGTATAAGCTAGATTGATGGCGGCATTCATGAGAATCCGGAAAGTCTAAACCTTGTCTGTGGTATTCCGAGTAGGATTCTGGGATTGGATGGCTGTGACGAACTTCAAACTCGCGAGTGCTGGGCGTAGTGACAGACGCAGAAGGATAGTAAATCCTATTCCGGTACGATTGAGAACCTGCAGATGATTAGCCGTGCGGTGACAGCGCACCTGGACCCTTTTCACTGGAAGGATGGATGGTAGCCATTGACAACAGTGATCCACCTACACACAGCTTGCCATAGGAGGACGTGCGTGCGTGAATCAGAAGACAGAGGAAAGCAGAGATTCTGAAGACAAAGCATCTCCAAAACTCCAACATATTCTCCATTACTGCATAACAAGTAACCTTTAATCCATGCTCTCTTGTTTATTCGCAATTCAACTGATAAATATAATTGACTTCCTGACTAAGAATTGCAAGATAACCATAGATTGCTTCAAACCAACAATCTCCGTGGGATTCGACCCTTACTCACGTAAGGTATTACTTGGACGACCCAGTGCACTTGCTGGTTAGTGGTACGAGTGTGAAAAATGTGATTCACAATTCGTGCACCAACAACAAACAAGTTCCTCTGCACAATCTTTTGAAGGAACTCATCAGTTGTGGCAACCCTGGTCCACCTTGCTCATCTTTGTATGCACCGAGGACGGTGCAACCTTTAAGTGTGGGTAGGTCGATACCGACTTCCGTGGGTAACTACTTTATTTTTAATACTAATGTTTAATTTTCTTTGTTAGATTAGTTGTTGCATTGCATAATAGATCGCATGTATAGTTAGTTGCTTGCATTTATGTAATACTTGGTTGAGGTAATAATTTCTTTTCTAAGAAACTATTTTAAGGCATTTTACTAATTTAAATTAAAATTTTTGTTAAACTTGCTTGAAAAAATTTATTTTGGAACATGGTTTTAGAGCTCGAACACACAAACTCAGTGAGATTTTTGAACCTATTTGATTAGTTGCATTTTATCAACCAAAATATTTTGCTTTGGTGTGTGTTGTTCTCTCTAAAATTGTGTTCTTTGTCTTGCTTAATTCTATATTTCTATTGTTTGATGTATGCCTGCACTTATGTGATTGGGGCATTTTTTCCTTATAGCTTACATACCCATATGACCTTAACCTTTCATTATTCTTTGCAAAACAATGTTGAGAATTGGGTATTGTATACTTTTAGTGAAAATGTGAAAAAGAAAAATAGTTGAGCACACATTCTTGGATTCAATACTTTAATCAGATGCATTGAGAAAAACAAAAGAAAAGAAGAATAAAAAGAAAAAGAAAAAAAGTATGAGAAAAAGAAAAGAAAAAGAGTAAATAATAAAAAGAGGACAAAATGCCCCAAAATAAATGGTGATAGCAATGCATATGTACCGTACTCAAAATTAGGATGCATGAATATATGGTAAACATAGTTAATGGGTAGTTAGATTTTATATTCTGATTATATGGATTGTCTTAAGTTAGGTGGGAAGTTTAGGTTAATCAAGGATTCATATTTTAGTCCACTTGACCAAATACAATCCTACCTTGACCCTAACCCCATTACAACCCTTAAAAGACCTCTTGATATGTATATTTGTGCATTAAATTTCTGTTGATTGGTAGAAGAAGAGCAAGCTTTAGAAAGCAAGCTTAGTAGAGAACCGTGAGAATTGAACCTTAAACACTTGAGTGATTAGAGTGTATACACTTTCGGTGAGGGTTCGATGTTCGACTCTTTGTTCCCGACTTTCACGAGCTTTCTTCTAGCAAGTCTACTTGTACCTTATTTTGAGCTTTGATTTAGTAGAATCCAGTTTATATTTGTTCTTGGAGATTGATTTACTTTTAACTAAGTAGGTAGAAGCATTTAGCATGTAGTTGCTTTCATATAGATATGTTGCATTTCATAAATTCCACCATTCCTCTTCACTTCCTTTATAGCTTCTCTTGAGCTTAGCATGAGGACATGCTAATGTTTAAGTGTGGAGAGATTGATAAACCCCATTTTTAGGGTTTATCTTGTGCTTAATTTAGTGAATTTTATCCATTATTCTCATACTTATTCATATAATTCGCATGTTTTACATTTTCCTTCCTAATTTTGTACTATGATTGAAAACATGCTTCTTTGGCCTTAAATTTGTAAATTTTAATCCTCTCTTATTACCATTTGATGCAGTAATGTGTTTGCAAAGTGTTTTCAGGGTTTATAGAGTAGGGATGGCTTAGAGGATGGAAAAGAAGCATGCAAAAGTGGAAGGAACACAAGAAATTGAGGTTTTGGGAAGCTGGCAGCAACGCGTACGCGTGGATGACACGTACGCATGATCAGAAATTTTATTCAGTGACACGTACGGGTGACAAAGCGTCATGTGCTGCAGATAACAGAAGTTGCTGGGGGTGATTTCTGGGCTGTTTCTGGCCCAGTTTCAAGCCTGAAATTGCACATTTGAGGCTGCAGAGTGGAATTGGGGGGAGGAGGGAATCAATCATTCACTTTTCACTTTTCACATTAGTTAGGTTTTAGATGTAGTTTTCTAGAGACCTCTCGCTAGGTTTTAGGATTTCTTCTTTCAATTTCTCCTTAAGTTCAGGTTCAATTTTACTTTAATTTAGTTTTTTCCTACTTTTATCTGTTCAAGCACTTTAGTTATCTACTTCTCTTATTGATTCCTCTATTTTGCTAAATTAGTTTATGAGTTCATGTGTTACTCTCAATTTTCATTAATGCAATTTATGTTCCTCTATTTTTATTTTGCTAATTCCTCTATTTTTATTTGTTAATCATTGATGCTTGTAATTGATTGTTTAGATTTAATATTCCTTGTTTATTTTTTATGTTTTTATTTTGTGCCTTCCAAGTGTTTGATGAAATGCTTGGGTGAATTTTAAATTAGATTTCTATGTTCTTAACTTGGATTGATCAATTAGAGACTCTTGAATTATCGAAAATCTTTTGTGATTGGTGATTGAAGATTGCCGGTTGGCTTGAACTTCACCAAAGCTAGTCTCTCACTATGAGTTGACTAGGACTTGTGAAATCAAGTTGATTGTATGCATTTGACTTTCCTCCATTGGTTAGAGGTTAACTAAGTGAAGGAAATTCACATTTACCATCACAATTGACGATGATAATGAGGATAGTACTTCTAATTATCAATCCTTGCTAATAGCTTTCTTAGTTATTAGTTTATTTTCTTGTTATTTACATTCCGTGCTTATTAAACTCAAAACCCAAAAAGATAAAATCTCATAACCAATAATAAACTACACTTCCCTGCAATTCCTTGAAAGACGACCCGAGGTTTAAATACTTCGGTTAATTTTATTGGGTTTGCTTAAGTGACAAACAATGTAACATTGATTGAGGTTTAATTTTCGGTTTAGAACTATACGTGCAACGCGACTATTTTTGTGAAAATCTTTACCGACATTTTTCCTCATTAGTTACCCAAGCTCACGACCTGTTCAGCAAAAATGATGAATACTCGATCCCAAAAGAGCGCAAGTCGTTGAAGATCAGGTCCAAGCTTTATTAGAAGCTGGGTTCATAAGGGAGGTAGAATACCCTTTGTGGTTAGCTAATGTGGTTCTCGTGAAAAACGGAATGGAAATAGAGAATGTGTGTCGATTATACCGAGCACAATAAAGCTTGTCCTAAAGACCCATACCCACTCCCAGCATTGATACCTTGGTAGATTCAGCTTTAGGATATCAATACTTGTACTTTATGGATGCATATTCGGGATATAATCAAATCCTGATGTACAAGCCGGACTAAGAGAAGACCTCTTTCATAACTCCAAAAGCCAACTATTGTTATGTGGTGATGCCTTTTGGCTTGAAAAATACTGGAGCCACATATCAACGGATGATGAACAAGGTGTTTCCATCTCACCCTGGAAAATTAATGAAAGTATATGTGGATGACATACTTGTCAAAACCAAAGAAGATGTTACCCTTTTTCTGACTTAGCTGAGGTATTCAACACAATAAAGAAGCACATGATGAGACTAAATCTCTCAAAGTACACCTTCGCAGTTGAAGTCGGCAAGTTCTTAGGCTTCATGCTCACCCAAAAGGGCATCGAATCCATCTTGGATAAATGCAAAGCAATACTTGAGATGAAAAGCCTGACCTGCCTCAAAGAAGTCCAATAATTAAATGGAAGGTTAGCAGCCTTGTCCAAATTCTCAGCATGATCGGCTCTGAAGTTTCTACCCTTGTTTTCAATACTTAGGAAAGGATGTTAATTTGAATGGACTCGGGAATGTGAGAAAGCTTTTCAAGATTTCAAAAACTTCCTGAGTCAACCATCGATCCTCACTCGAGTTTTTCAAGGAGAAGATATCATACTTTACTTAGCAGTTGCAAGTAAGACTATAACTTTTGCTCTTGTCTGAGAAGACAAGAACAGATAGCAACCACTTTACTTTGTTAGCAAGTCCCTACAAGGGGCCGAACTAAACTATCAGAAGATAGAGAAGTTCACATATGCCTTTGTCCTCACCTCTAGAAGGCTCTGACGTTATTTCTAGGCCCATACCATAAAAGGTTCAAACTAATCAACCCATGAAGCACATCCTTCGAAAGACGGATATTGCAGCTCAGATTCTACAATGGGCAATAGAGCTATCTGAATTCGACTTAAAGTATGAAACTCGAACGATAATCAAATCTCAATACCTGGCCGACTTCTTGGCAGAATACACGGAAGCATAAGGGAACCCTATAGCGTGGAACTTATATGTAGATGGATCTTCCAACAAAGTTGAAAGTGGGGCAGGAATTATTTTGGAGAACAAAGAAGGAACTCGGATAGAGCTTTCATTAAAATTTGAGTCTTCAGCCTCCAATAATCAAGTAGAGTACGAGGTCATGTTTGCTGGCTTGAGGCTAGCCAAAGAAGCTAGTGTGCAAAATTAAAACTTGCACAACTTAACCGGAAGTGCACCGGGTCGTCCAAGTAATACCTCAGGTGAGTGAAGGTCGACCCCATGAGGATTGCTAGATTGAGAAAGCAATAGCTATCTTGTTAGACTTAGTCAGGCAAATAGAAAAAGAGTGTTTGTTTGTTAAATTCGCATAAAACAATAATAAGGAAAGCAGTAAAGAAAACGATAAAGAGAGAACAGTTAACGTCTCGGAGATATTTACCCTTCCAGATTAATACTTCTTACCAACTATTTTAACAATGAATAATTCATTCTATGGAAAATTGTAACCGATTAAAACCTGTCGATTTAGTGAATTAATCTCCCCCAATCCTACTCAAAACGCCACAGACAAGGTCGGATCTTCCGGATCAGAGGGTGAAGTTCAGAAAACTAGTTTAGCACCACAGAAACCTCAATTACCCATAACTAACCGAATTATATGTCACATATCCTCAATAGCCCAGATAACTTGTTGATTTAAGAGGAATATTTTCAAGCTGTAGCTCAAGTGACCTTTTCCCAGTATCACAAGAATTCATGTAGAAAAAGGGACATACCCAGTCTCATTTAGATGAAGAATGAAAACAAACTTTAGAGCTGAATCAAACATATATTAAAATAGAATAGCAATGATATTAATCCATAGAGATAAGAAGAGCTCTTAACCTTAACCAGGAGGTTTAGTTACTCATACTTTACAGAGAAAACGAAAATAATGTTCAGCGTTCCAATGATTCCATTCCCCCCGTTCTAAGTGATCTCCTCTTTAAATAGGAGATGCTAACCCTAAAAGATGTTAATTTTAATTTAAAAGTTACAAAGAGAAGACTAAATAAGTTAAGGAGTGCTAAAATTCAGTTTGGGCCCACTTTGGTGATTGCTTTGTATGTCTGGCGTTCAACTTGGGCTTCTTGGCGTTGAACACCCATTAGGGGGGGGGGGGTGAGCGTGTTGTTCCCTTGCTCCCTGGGTGGTGTTGAACGCCAGTCTTGGGAACGCTGGAGGCTGGTCCTTGGGCGTTGAACTCCAGATGTGGACGTTCAACGCCAGTTTTGGCAATCATTTTGGAAGAGAAGTATAGACTATTATATATTGCTGGAGAGCTCTAGAAGTTAGCTTTCAATGCCGTTGAGACCGCGCCAATTGGACCTCTGTAGCTCAAGATATGCTCGTTGGAATGCACGGAGGTTAGGATTTGACAGCATCTACTATCCTTTCTTCGTCTCTGAACAGGATCTTGCCAAAAATGCCCAAAAATCTACTAAAAGCATAGAAAATTACAAAAACTCAAAGTAGCATCCAAAAGATAAATTTTGCACTAAAATATACTAAAACTTAATAAAATATAACTAAAACAATATGAAAATGCTATGAAAAGGGTATAAGATATTCACTTATCATAACACCAAACTTAAACTATTGCTTGTCCTTAAGCAACCAAAAACAAGATAGGACTAGAAGAGGAAAAAAATACATCAGGTCTTAGAGTTTGTCAACGAGGGTCAGTTCCAATTACTGAATGAGGCTATCTATTCTTTATTTCTGAACAGCTTTGGCATCTCACTTTCCTTTGAAGCTCAGAAATATTGGCATCCTTTGGAACTAGAACCCGGATGATATTACTAATTCTCTTATTTTAGTTTTTTCTTGAATCTTGAACACAACTTTTTCTTTTGGTGCTTTACACCTTTTGAGCCTAGTTGTGACTCTAAGCGTTTTGTTTTCAAGTATTACTACCGGATACATAAACGCCACAAGCACTTAACTGGGGGAACCCTTTGGATTTGAATTTAGCTTTGCTTAAATTCCCAGACAGTGGTGCTTAGAGTTCTTAAGCTTACTCTTTATTGTTTTAGATCACGACTTTAAATGCTCAGTCTCAAGATTTTCTTGACACCTTCACACCCTAAGCATATAGTTAGGGATAGTAACTCATTTGAGCTTTTTAGGTCAATTTTGACCCTCCTAACCATTGATGCTCAAAGTCTTGGATCCTTTTCTTAATTTTTTTATTTTTATTTTTCTTTTTCTTTTTGCTGTTTCTTTTGCTTTAAGAATCAATCTTTTTTATTTTTCAGAGAGTCAATAATACTTTCCTAAATTTACTATAGTTCAAGAGTCAATATACTCAACCTCAATATCAAATATGCACAGTTAATTCATACATTCAGAAAAATAAAGATAAGGCCACCACATCAAGGCAATTGGAATAACTCATGCTATAACTCAAAACCTTGTGTAATTTACTGCTTCTTTTTTCAATAAATTTTCTTTCAAGCTTGGTTTGGGATACATGGGACATCTTATAACAAAACAAAGAAAAGAAAATAATACTAAAAGGGAACGAAATACTGAATGTGATCATGCACTAGAATAGAGAACAGATAATAAAATTAAAGTACAAAGAAAACAGAGATAAAATAAGCAAAGGGAGAATGAAACTAGACCACCTCAGTGATGGCGGCCGCTGCTCCCTCCGGGGAATCCTCTAAAGTGTTTAAGCTCCTCAATATCGTGCCCCTATCTTAGCTGCTCCTCCCTCATGATCCTCTGATCCTCCCTTATCTGATGGAAGATGACAGAATAATCTTGATGTTCTATGCTCAGCTGATCCACAGATGAAGTCAGCTCGCCTAGAGATGTGTTCAATTGGTCCCAATAGTCTCAGGGAGGGAAGTACGTTCCTTGAGACATCTCCGGGATCTTAGGTGGAGGCAGCTGAATAGGCTCGTGCTGTGGTCCGTGTGCAGGCTCCCTGACATGCTTCATCCTCCTTTTTGTGATGGATTTGTCCATCTCAATGAGGGTATTTCCTCCTATGCAAACTTTTGATGAATTGCATAAGCAATAGATGAGGAGAGGGAACGCTAGCCTTGCTTGGGTGGAGGCCTTCTCAGCTACCTTGTATATCTCTTTAAGGATTACCTCCTGCACCTCCACCTCATTCCCGAGCATGATGAATGAATCATCACTGCCCTGTCAATGGTAACCTCGGATTGGTTACTTGTGGGGATGATGGAGCATTGGATAAGCTCCAACCATCCTCTGGCCACGGGCTTGAGGTCAAGCCTACACAGTTGGTAGGGCTTGCCATGTGCGTCCCTCCTCCATTGAGCTCCTTCCACACAGATATCCACAAGCACTTGCTCCAGCTTTTAGTCAGAGTTAACTCTTCAAGTGTAAGAGTGTGGGTCACCTTGCATATGAGGCAACTGCAGCGCCAATCTCACACTTTCGGGGCTAAAGTCTAGGATTTGTTCTCTAACCATGGTGTGCCAGTTTTTGGGCTTCGGGTTCACGCTAGTGTCGTGCTTCTTGGTGACCCAGGCATTTGCAAAGAATTCTTGCACCATTAATGTTCCAACTGCTGAAATGGGATTGGCCAGAATTGGGATCTCTTCTCCAAATTTCTTGTTAGATCTCCAGATACTCATCTTCCTTGAGCCTAAAGGGGACCTCAGAAATCACCTTTTTGTGCCTCACCACATCATAGAAGTGATCTTGATGTGCCTTGGTGAGGAATCTTAAGGTTTCCCATGGTTCGGAAGCGGAAGCGAGGGCCTTTCTTTTTCTCTTCCTTGAGGATTCTCCGACTTTTGGTAACATGGAGATTAGGAATAGAAAGCAAAAAGTGGAGCTTTTCTAACACCAAACTTAAAAATTTGCTCGTCCTCGAGCAAATGGTAACAAAAGAAAAGAAAAATAGTAGAAGAAGGAAGAAAAGGATAAAAGGGAGAAGAAAAGAGGCTTCGGCCTTGTGGGGATGAAGAGGGAAAAAGGGAAGTGTATGAAGACTATGATGGAAGAGGGGAAGAGTATGGAAGGTGTGTGTTTGAAGGATGGAATGAGGGGGTATTTATAGTGGGTGGGGGAGTTGTGGTTCGGTCATATGAGAAGGAAAGATGGGGGGGTAAGTTTGAATTTGAAGTGTGTGGGGTTGGTGGGAAAATGAAGTGATGGAATTTATGAATGGGTGTTGGGAAGAGGGAAATTAGGGTGTGGAAATCAAGGATGAACAAGTAAGAAAGAGAAGGAAAGGAGTGAATCAAAGGTATGATAGGTGGAGATTCTGTGGGACCCACAAGCTTATGAAGCTTCAAATTTGAATAGGCCTGCCCCCTGGGCGTTCAATGCCAAGTTTGGGAGTTGAATGCCAGGGGTTCTTTTTTTTTTATTGGTGGGGCGTTCAACGCCAAGAATGGGCGTTGAACGCCCAAAGGGGACCAAAGAAATGGTCTTGGGTGCTCCTGAATGGGCGTTGAACGCCCTTGCTTCCTCCCTTTCTGGCGTTGGGCGCCAGTTCTGGCATTCAACGTTAGTAAGGGGCTCTCTCTAGGGTGTTCTATTTTCAATCTTAAGTGTTTCTGCTTCTGCTCTAGGTGCTACACATGATCACAACATTAAAAAGAAGGGGAAAACTATGGATGTGAATAGAAAATAAAATAATATGAAATTAAACTAAAATAAACGAAAGAAAGAAAATATTATACGTATAGTTAGATTACCTCCCAACAAGCATTTCTTTATCGTCATTAGCTTGACAGACAGCTCCTTTACGGATGTTGATAGGGCTCAGATCTTCACCCCTTATAGTGAACTTCTGTCCTGTGCTCTCATGAATCAGCTCAACATGCTCCAGAGACAGGATCTGGTTCACAGTATGTGGAATGACTGGACTTTTAGTGAAAACAACTCTCATGCTAGGTAAAAAGTCTTTAGCTGGAATCTTCTTGTTCTTCCAGCCCTTGGGTACCTTCTTCTTAGTACCTTCATCCTCAGTGGGTAGTGGTGACTGCCCAACACCAAACTTAAGCTTGATGTCTGGGGGCTCGGTAAGTCTCTGCACTGAGAGAGAAGGCGGAAACACTAGGTGTTGCCCAGTAGTACCTCCTTTATCTAAGAGAGAGTGATGGTTGGGCATCTTAAACAGGATATGGTCTTCCCAGAGCCTCAGAATCAGCTCTCCCTTTTCCACATCATTTAAGGCCTTCGCAGTAGCTAGGAAGGGCCTTCTAAGGATGATGGAGTTATCTCTGTCCTCCCCATTATCTAATATCACAAAGTCTTCCAGAAGGTAAAGGTCTTCAATATTTACAAGGACGTTTTTCACCATGCCATATGCCCGTTTTAGGGACTTATCTGCCATCTCCAGTGAGATTCTGGTTGGTTGCACCTCTTGGATCCCCAGCATCCTCATCACAAAGAGGGGCATAAGATTGATGCTCGAGCCAAGTTCGCATAATGCCTTCTCAAAAATGATGGTCCCTATAGTACAAGGTATAAGGAAGCTTCTAGGATCTGGCATCTTTGGAGGTAGCTTTCTTTGGACTAGGGCATTGCATTCTTTGGTCAGCACCACAGTCTCATCTCCCTTCAAGGCCGTCTTTTCAGAGATAGCACTTTTTAGACAGGCCATATAGGGGGTTTCTTCTCCAACACCCGTGCAAAAAAGATGTTAACTTGCAATTTTCTGAGAACTGCCAAAAACTGAGCTAGTTGCTCATTCTTAAGTTCCTCTTGCAAGTTTGGAGAGGGTTGTTCTTCGGGTTCCTTTATTTCCATTGGAGCATATACAGGCACGCTCCAAGCTCCTCCTGAGCCTTGTTCTCTTTGAGTTCCTCAGCAACATTTTCCTCCTTGGGTTCAACCTCAGTTTCCATAGTGAGGGCCTTGCACTCTTCCATTGGATTCACCTCAGTGTTACTTGGAAGAGTGTTGGAGGGAGTCTTGGGTATCCTTTTGCTCATCTAACCTACCTGTATCTCCAAATTCTGAATGGATGACCTAGTTTCTGCCATGAAACTATGAGTGATCTTGGAGATGTTAGAGACTATGTTAGTCAGGTCAGAGAGGCTCTGTGTAGGAGTCTCCATCTGCTACTGAGAGGGTTGGAATGGTCTATTGTTGAACCTGTTCTGGTTCGTTCCACCCTGATTGTTGTTGAAGCCTTGTTGAGGCCTCTGCTGATCTCTCCACCCGAAGTTGGGGTGATTTCTTCATCCCTGATTGAAAGTATTCGAATAGGGATTGTTATTGGAATTTCTGAAGGAGTTTCCCATGTAGTGCACCTCCTCCATTGTGGTCCAGGCACTATCATCAGGGTTTCCCTCGTAGGTTGCCTCTTGAGAGTTGGCAGCTAAGCTTTGCACTCCACTCAAGTGCTAGGAGATCATGTTGATCTACTGGGACATGAGTTTGTTCTGAGCCAAGATGGTGTCTAATGTGTCCACTTCTATAACTTCTCTCTTTTGAATAGCCCCAATGTTCACAGGTTTCTCTCAGAAGTGTACATATACTAGTTATTGGCAACCATGTCTATGAGTTCCTGCGCCTCCTCAGGCGTCTTCTTCATGTGGAGTGAGCCACCAACAGAGTGGTCCAATGACATCTTGGACATTTTAGAGAGGCCATCATAGAATATCTCTAACATGGCCCACTCTGAGATCATGTCAGGAGGGCATTTTCTAATCAGCTGCTTGTACCTCTCCCAAGCTTCATAGAGGGACTCTCCTTCTTTTTATCTGAAAGTTTGGACTTTCACCCTAAGCTTTTTCACCTTCTGAGGTGGAAAGAACTTGGTCAAAAATATATTGACCACCTTCTCCCGAGTGTCCAGGCTCTTCTTAGGCTGAAAATCCAGCCATAGCCTTGCTTTGTTCCTTACAGCAAAGGGAAAGAGCATGAGCTTGTAAACCTCTGGATTTACTCCATTGGTCTTGACAGTATCACAGATCTGCAGGAAATCAGAGATGAATTTGTTGGGGTACTCTTGCGGAAGTCCATGAAACTAGCAGTTCTGCTGCACCGGAGTGACCAGTTGAGGCTTAAGCTCAAAGTAGTTGGCACCAATGGTAGGTATGGAGATGCTGCACCCATAAAAGTCAGATGTGGGTGCATTATAAGAGCCAAGAACCTTTCTTGCATCTTGACGAACGGATTTTCTGTCAGTAAAGAATTTTATAAAATTAATCACGTTGTAGGTATAGTTTCTAAAGCAGCAAAGAATCCCTTCGTACAAAAATTTGGTTGTCACAAGTAATAAAATCCAATAAAATTTATAACCAAAGTATTTAAACCTCGGGTTATCTTCTCAAGGAATTGTAGGGAGGTATGATTTATTATTGGTTATGGAAAAGGGTATATTTTTGGGTTTTTGAAATAGGGAACAAGTAATTTAAATGGCAAGAAAAACAAATTAATAATTATAAAGAAAACTCTTGGCAAGGTATGAGAACTGAAAATTCTATCCTAGTTATCCTTATCGGGTGTGACGAGAATTGTTAATCGCTCCCACTTAGTTAACCCTTACTAAATAAAGGAAAGTCAAGTGGACCAATCATTTTGATCCTCAAATCCTAGTCAACTCCTACGGAAAGACTAGCTTTAGAGCGATCTAAATCAATCAGCGAGAATTCTAATTTTCAATCATGATAACTGGTGCACGAAATTGGAAATCACAGTTCTTCACAAATTCGCACAACTAACCAGCAAGTGCACTGGGTCGTCCAAGTAATACCTTACGTGAGTAAGGGTCGATCCCACGGAGATTGTTGGCTTGAAGCAATCTATGGTTATCTTGTAACTCTTAGTCAGAAAAACAATAAAATAATTCACTTATCAAATTGGATTGCAAGGAATAAAAGGGCAGAACACAAATTATACTTGTATGCAATAATGGAGAATATGTTGGAGTTTTGGAGATGCTTTGTCTTCTGAAATTTTGCTTTCGTCTGTTTCTGATTCATGCACGCACGTCCTCCTATGGCAAGCTGTGTGTTGGTGGATCACCGTTGTCAATGGCTACCATCCATCCTTCCAGTGAAAAGGGTCCAGGTGCGCTGTCACCGCACGACTAATCATCTGCAAGTTCTCGATCGTACCGGAATAGGATTTACTATCCTTTTGCGTCTGTCACTACGCCCAGCACTCGCGAGTTTGAAGCTTGTCACAGTCATTCAATCCCTGAATCCTACTCGAAATACCACAGACAAGGTTTAGACTTTCCGGATTCTCTTGAATGCTGCCATCAATCTAGCTTATACCACGAAGATTCTGATTAAGAGATCCAAGAGATATTCATTCATTCTATGGTAAACGGAAGTGGTTGTCAGGCACGCGTTCGTGGGGGAATGATGATGATTGTCACGTTCATCACATTCATGTTGAAGTGCGAATGGATATCTTAGATAGGAACACACATGTTTGAATAGAAAACAGAAATACTTGCATTAATTCATCAGGACACAGCAGAGCTCCTCACCCCCAACAATAGAGTTTAGAGACTCATGCCATCAGAGATTACAAAGTTCAGATCTAAAAAATGTCATGAGATGCAAAATAAATCTCTAAAAGTTGTTTAAATACTCCACTAGTAACCTAGGTTTACAGAAAATGAGTAAACTATGATAGATGGTGCAGAAATCTACTTCTGGGGCCCACTTGGTGTGTGCTGGGGCTGAGACTTAAGCTTCTCACGTGCATGGGCTGTTTTGGGTGTTCAACGCCAGGTTGTAACCTGTTTCTGGCGTTCAACTCCAACTTGTAACTTGTTTCTGGCGCTGGACGCCAGACTGCAACATGGAACTGGTGTTGAACGCCAGTTTACGTCATCTATCCTTGAGCAAAGTATGAACTATTATATATTGCTGGAAAGCCCTGGATGTCTACGTTTCAACACAATTGGAAGCACGCCATTTGGACTCTTGTAGCTCCAGAAAATCCACTTTGAGTGCAGGGAGGTCAGAATCCAACAGCATTAGCAGTCCTTTTTCAGCCTGAATCAGATTTTTGCTCAGCTCCCTCAATTTCAGCCAGAAAATACCTGAAATTACAGAAAAACACACAAACTCATAGTAAAGTCCAGAAATATGAATTTTGCCTAGAAACTAATGAAAATAAACTAAAAACTAACTAAAACATACTAAAAACTATATGAAATTAACCCCAAAAAGCGTATAAAATATCCGCTCATCACAACACCAAACTTAAACTGTTGCTTGTCCTCAAGCAACAAGATAAATAAAATAGAATACAAATAATTTAAGAAGCAATAATATCTCAGAGTTTTTGAGTGAAGCTCAGATTCTAATTAGATGAGCGGGACTAGTAGCTTTTTGCTTCTGAACAGTTTTGGCATCTCACTTTATCCATTGAAACTCAGAGTGATTGGCATATATAGGAACTCAGAATTCATATAGTGATATTGATTCTCCTAGTTCAGTATGTTGATTCTTGAACACAGCTACTTTATGAGTCTTGGCCGTGGCCCTAAGCACTTTGTTTTCCAGTATTACCACCGGATACATAAATGCCACAGACACATAATTAGGTGAACCTTTTCAGATTGTGACTCAGCTTTGCTAAAGTCCCCAATTAGAGGTGTCCAGGGTTCTTAAGCACACTCTTCTTTTTGCTTTGGACCTTGACTTTAACCGCTCAGTCTCAAGTTTTCACTTGACACATTCACGCCACAAGCACATGGTTAGGGACAGCTTGGTTTAGCCGCTTAGGCCAGGATTTTATTCCTTTAGGCCTCCTATCCACTGATGCTCAAAGCCTTGGGGTCCTTTTTATTACCCTTGTCTTTTGGTTTTAAGGGCTATTGGCTTTTTGCGCTTGCCTTTTGGTTTTAAGAGCTTTGGCTTTTTCTGCTTGCTTTTTCTTTTTCTTTCTCTATATTTTTTTCTGCAAGCTTTTGTATTCACTGCTTTTTCTTGCTTCAAGAATCATATTTATGATTTTTCAGATTATCAATAACATGTCTCATGTTCATCATTCTTTCAAGAGCCAACATATTTAACAGTCTTAAACATCAAATTCAAAAGACATATGCACTGTTCAAGCATTCATTCAGAAGACAGAAAGCATTGCCACCACATGTAAATAATTAGAATTTATCTTATTAAAAACTCGAAAAATATTGCCTCTTATTCTAAAGAAATTCTTCTATTTTATTCATGTTTAATGATGATGATAAAATTAAATTATAGCTTAATGGGAGATAAAATAAAAAATATAGATACTAATTACTACTATATGACTCCTAAGGTAAAACTAAAATAAAAACAGTTATCACAGAGTTAAGGCTAAGATTGGAATTTAACAACCTTTGTTCTGGGAAGTGGATGTTCCTCTAATCTGCGGGGTGCTTGGTCCTTCAAGAGATAATTTCTGGCGCTTCAATTCCCTTAAATCACGCCCTTGCTCCTCCTGTTCTTTAAGCAAATAGCAAAGAATGCTACTTTGTTCCTTCTGTTCTTTCATTATTTATTCCATAACTTCTTGCATCTTGGTAATAGATGTTTCAAGATACTCCCAATATTCAGATTGAGGGATTTCTGGGAGAAATTCCTGTGTTCTCTTCTTGATGGGGTCATTCTGTGCTTGTTGTTTTTCCATTGATGCTTTGGTGATTGGTCGCTCAACTGAGATATACTCAGTTATTCCCATCCTTACTCCAGCGTCCTTGCAGAGCATAGAAATCAAGCTTGGATAAGCCAACCTGGCATCTTTAGAATTTTTGTTTGCAATTTTGTAAAATTCAGTTGAAATCAGTTGATGAACTTCCACTTCTTTTCCCATAATGATGCAATGGATCATCACTGCTCTTCTAATAGTGACTTCAGAATGGTTGCTAGTGGGCAGCAGAGAATGCCCAATGAAGTCCAGCCATCCTCTGGCGACTGGTTTGAGATCTTCTCTTTTGAGTTGATTTGGGACACCCTTCGTGCTGGTGGTCCACCTGGCTCCAGGGATATATATATCCTCTAGAATCTTATCCAGGCCCTTGTCTGTTCTCATCATTCTCCTATTGAAGGAGTTTGGATCATCTTTCAGCTGAGGTAGCTTTAAGATCTTCCTGATCTTGTCAGGGTGGGTATGAACAATCTTTCCTCTGACCAAGGTCCGATAGTCATAGAGAGCAGATCCAGATAGTCTTTGCTTGTCTGTTTGCCACATATTAGCATAGAACTCCTAGACCATATTCCTTCCCACTTTCGTTTCAGGATTAGCTAAGATCTCCCAGTTCCTGATTCGAATTTGCTCCTGGATCTCCGGATATTCGTCTTCTTTCAGATCGAATCTAACTTCCAGGATCACTGATCTTAGACCCATTATTTTGTAATAATGGTCTGAATGTTCTTTACTTAAGAACTTCCCTTGATTCCAAAGTGGTTTTGGAATACTCTCTTTCTTGCCTCTTGGAGTGGGTTGTTTTCCTTTAGGAGCCATGATCTTAGTGGGTGTGGTTTAGTGATCACGGATAAACACACCAAACTTAGAGCAAGCAAAAGAAAAGAAAGGAGAGGGATAGAAGGAGAGCTAGGTGCAATGGTGGATGGGAGGGGAGGGAGGCCGAACCCATATTTAAAGGGAGAGGGGGGTGGGTTTTCGAAAATAGGGAGGAAGATAAGATAGAAGATATGATTTTTAAGAAAAATTTAAGTATGATAAGAAAAGATATAATTTAAAATTGAAGAGATATGAAAGATATTTGAAAAAGATAGATTTGGATTTTTGAAAAAAGATAGTATGGAGATTTGAAAAAGATATTGATTAGTTGAAAAGATTTTTGAATGAAAAGAGATAGATTTGTTTTGAAAATTTAGAAAAAGAGTTGAATTGGATAAAAAAAGGATTTGTGCTTATGGATTAAGATACATTTGCTATTTTTAAAATAGGGTTTTTAGAAATTAGGGATTTTAGAAATCAGGGTTCTTGACATGTTTATGCAAGAAATCATGAATTGAAACATGAAAATTAAAATTAGAATGAAAAATATGAAGTAAAAACGAATTCACCTCCTCCCCACCATCCTGGCATTTGAACGCCCAAACGCTGCATGTTTTGGGCGTTCAACGCCCAAATGCTGCCTCTCCTGGGCGTTCAACGCCCAGCTGTTGCTTCTTTCTGGCGTTGAACGCCAGGAACTCCTTTGTCACTGGGCGTTTTTCTGAACGCCCAGGACGCTGTAAATCTGGCGTTAAACGCCCAGAAGGAGCTTTTTTTTGGCGTTCAACGCCCAGAAGATGCTTCTTTCTGGCGTTTAACGCCCAGATGGCTATCCTTACTGGCGTTGAACGCCCAAAACAGACTCTTACTGGCGTTTTCTTGCCAGTGAGCTCTTTTTCTCTGTCTTGTGTGCAGAATCCTTCTGTAACCCTGTGAACTTATACAATTGACTCTTTACCTTAGTATCAGTGAACTTTATATAAATAAATAAAATCAAGAATAGGGCAAAATGCTTCGAGGAAGTGATGCCCTATGGCTGGGTTGCCTCCCAGCAAGTGCTTCTTTATTGTCTTTAGCTGGACCTTGCTGAGCTTTTAATCTAGCTTCAGCCTTGAGCACTCTTGCTCAACATTGCCTTCAAGATAGTGCTTGATTCTCTGCCCATTAACAATGAACTTCTTATCAGAATCAATATCTTGAAGCTCCACATAACCATATGGTGATACACTTGTAATCACATATGGTCCCCTCCACCGAAACTTCAGTTTTCCGGGGAATAGCCTGAGCCTAGAGTTAAACAGCAGAACCTTTTGTCCTGGTTCAAAGATTCTAGATGACAGCTTTCTATCATGCCACTTTTTTTATTTTTCTTTATAAAGCTTGGCATTTTCGAAAGCAGTGAATCTGAATTCCTCTAGCTCATTTAGCTGGAGCAATCTTTTTTCTCCAGCTAATTTGGCATCAAAGTTTAGGAATCTGGTTGCCCAGTAGGCTTTATGTTCCAGTTCCACGGGCAGGTGGCATGCCTTACCATACACAAGTTGGTATGGAGAGGTCCCTATAGGAGTCTTGAATGCTGTTCTGTAAGCCCACAGAGCATCATCCAAGCTTCGTGCCCAATCCTTTCTACGGGTACTTATAGTCCGTTCCAGGATTCTTTTTAGTTCTCTGTTAAAGACTTCAGCTTGCCCATTTGTCTGTGGATGATATGGGGTCGCCACCTTGTGGCGAATCCCATACCGGACCATGGCAGAGTAAAGCTGTTTATTGCAGAAGTGAGTGCCCCCATCACTGATTAGTACTCTAGGGACCCCAAACCTGCTGAAGATATATTTCTGGAGGAACTTCAGCACTGTTTTAGTATCATTGGTGGGTGTGGCAACGGCCTCTACCCATTTTGATACGTAGTCAACTGCCACCAGAATATAAGAGTTTGAGTATGATGGTGGGAAAGGTCCCATGAAGTCAATTCCCCATACGTCAAACAACTCAATCTCCAAGATTCCTTGTTGAGGCATGGCGTAACCATAGGGCAGATTACCAGCTCTTTGGCAACTGTCACAGTTACGTACAAACTCTCGGAAATCTCTATAGAGTGTGGGCCAATAGAAACCACATTGGAGGACCTTGGTGGCTGTCCGCTCACCTCCGAAATGGCCTCCATATTGTGATCCATGGCAATGCCATAGGATCCTCTGTGCTTCTTCTCTAGGCACACATCTCCAGATTATTCCGTCTGCACATCTCTTAAAGAGATAGGGTTCATCCCACAAGTAGTACTTTGCATCAGTAATTAATTTTTTTTTGTTGCCTGTTGTACTCTTTGGGTATGAACCTTGCAGCTTTATAGTTCGCAATGTCTGCAAACCATGGTGCTTCCTGAATGGCAAATAAATGCTCATCCGGAAAAGTCTCAGAGATCTCAAGAGAGGGGAGGGACGTCCCTTCTACTGGCTCTATCCGGGACAGATGATCAGCTACTTGGTTCTCTGTCCCTTTTCTGTCTCTTATTTCTATATCAAACTCTTGCAGAAGCAACACCCATCTTATGAGCCTGGGTTTTGAATCCTGCTTTGTGAGTAGATATTTAAGAGCAGCATGGTCAGTATACACAATCACCTTTGATCCTACTAAGTATGATCTAAACTTGTCAATGGCATAAACCACTGCAAGCAATTCTTTTTCTGTGGTTGTGTAATTTTTCTGGGCATCATTTAAAACGCGGCTAGCATAATAAATGACATGCAGAAACTTGTCATGCCTCTGTCCCAATACTGCACCAATGGCGTGATCACTGGCATCACACATTAGCTCAAATGGTAATGTCCAATCTGGTACAGAAATAACTAGTGCTGTGACCAGCTTGGCTTTTAGCGTTTCAAACGCCTGCAGACACTCTGTGTCAAACATAAATGGCGTGTCAGCAGCTAGCAGATTGCTCAGAGGTTTTGCGATTTTTGAAAAATCCTTTATAAACCTCCTATAGAATCCTGCATGCCCCAGAAAGCTTCTGATTGCCTTAACATTGGCAGGTGGTGGTAATTTTTCAATTACCTCTATTTTTGCTTGATCCACCTCTATTCCCTTGTTTGAAATTTTATGCCCAAGGACAATCCCTTCAGTCACCATAAAGTGACATTTTTCCCAGTTTAAAACCAGGTTGGTCTCTGGGCATCTTTTCAGAACTAGTTTCAGGTGATCAAGACAGGAGCTGAATGAGTCTCCATATACTGAGAAGTCATCCATGAAGACTTCCAGAAATTTTTCCACCATATCAGAGAAAATAGAGAGCATGCATCTCTGGAAGGTTGCAGGCGCATTACACAGCCCAAATGGCATCCTTCTATAAGCAAACACTCCAGATGGACATGTGAATGCTGTTTTCTCTTGATCCTGGGGATCTATTGCAATCTGGTTATAGCCTGAGTAGCCATCCAAAAAGCAGTAATAATCATGACCTGCCAATCTTTCTAGCATCTGGTCTATGAATGGTAAAGGAAAATGATCCTTTCTGGTGGCTGTATTGAGCCTTCTGTAGTCAATACACATGCGCCACCCTGTAACTGTTCTTGTAGGAACCAGTTCATTCTTTTCATTATGAACCACTATCATGCCTCCCTTTTTGGGGACAACTTGAACAGGGCTCACCCAGGGGCTATCAGAAATAGGATAAATGATCCCAGCCTCCAGTAATTTGGTGACCTCTTTCTGCACCACTTCCTTCATGGATGGATTTAGCCGCCTCTGTGGTTGAACCACTGGTTTAGCATTATCCTCCAATAAGATTTTATGCATGCATCTAGCTGGGCTTATGCCCTTAAGGTCACCTATGGACCACCCAAGAGCTGTCTTATGTGTCCTTAGCACTTGAATAAGTGCTTCCTCTTCCTGTGGATTTAAAGCAGAGCTTATGATCACCGGAAAAGTGTCACCTTCTCCTAGAAATGTATATTTCAGGGATGGTGGTAGTGGCTTGAGCTCAGGTTTAGGAGGTTTTTCCTCTTCCTGAGGAAATTTCAGAAGTTCTTTCAATTCCTCTGACTCCTCTAGATCAGGATGAACATCTTTAAAGATGTCTTCCAACTCTGATTCGAGACTCTCAGCCATGTTGATCTCTTCTACCAAAGAGTCAATAAGATCAACTTTCATGCAGTCTTTTGATGTGTCTGGATGCTGCATGGCTTTGACAGCATTCAACTTAAACTCATCCTCATTGACTCTCAGGGTTATTTCCCCCTGTTGGACATCAATGAGAGTTCGTCCAGTTGCTAGGAAGGGTCTTCCTAAAATGAGAGTGGCACTCTTGTGCTCCTCCATTTCCAGCACTACAAAGTCAGTGGGAAAGGCGAATGACCCAACTCTGACAATCATGTCTTCAATCACGCCTGATGGGTATTTAATGGAGCCATCAGCAAGTTGGAGACATATCCGGGTTGGTTTAACTTCTTCAGTTAAACCAAGCTTTCTGATAGTGGATGCATGTATTAGGTTGATGCTTGCCCCAAGATCACATAAAGCTGTCTTGGTGCAATTACCTTCTAATGTGCATGGTATCAGAAAACTCCCAGGGTCTTTAAGCTTTTCAGGAAAGCTTTTCAGAATGACTGCACTGCATTCTTCAGTGAGGAGAACTCTTTCAGTTTCTCTCCAATCCTTCTTATGACTCAAGATCTCTTTCATGAACTTGGCATAAGAAGGTATTTGCTCAAGTGCCTCTGCAAATGGAATCTTTATTTCAAGAGTCCTGAGATAATCTGCAAAGCGAGCAAATTACTTATCCTGCTCCTCTTGGCGGAGTTTTTGAGGATAAGGTATCTTGGCTTTATATTCCTCAACCTTAGTTGCTGTAAGTTTATTTCCTACAGAAGTGGTTGAAGAAGCCTTTTTAGATGGGTTGTTATCAGCACTTGTGCGTGTCTGATCCCTTACTGGCAATTGAGTGCCAGAGTTAGAAGCTGGAGTGACGTTAGACGCCAGCTCCTCATCTGTTCCTGGTGTTTGAACGCCAGAACTGTGCTTCTTTTGGGCGTTCAACGCCAGATCCTTGCTTGTTTTTGGCGTTGAACGCCAGTCCTGAGCATGGTCTGGGCGTTCAGCGCTAGCCTTCCACCCAACTTCTGGCGTTTTAGTGCCAGAATTATTTTTCCCTGGGCTCTTACTATCCTCAGATGGATTTTGGGTGGTTTTCTCATTTCTTGGTTTCCTGCTGCCTTGAAGTGGGGTATTTAGTGCTTTCCCACTTCTTAATTGAACTGCTTGGCATTCTTCTATTATTTGTTTTGACAGCTGCTGCTTTGTTTGCTTTAATTGTACTTCTATGTTTATATTAGCCATCCTTGTCTCTTGTAGTCTATCCTTGAATTTGGCTAACTGCTTTGTTAGAAAGTCCAATTGATGATTGAATTCAGCAGCTTGTTTTACAGGACTGAGTTCAGCAGTTACTGTTTTAACCTCTTCTTTCATGGAAGGGTCACTGCTTAGGTACAGATGCTGATTTCTGGCAACTGTATCAATGAGCTCTTGAGCTTCTTCAATTGTCTTTCTCATGTGGATAGATCCACCAGCTGAGTAATCTAGAGACATCTGACCTCTTTCTGCAAGCCCATAATAGAAGATGTCTAACTGAACCCACTCTGAAAACATTTCAGAGGGGCATTTTCGTAGCATCTCTCTGTATCTCTCCCAGGCATCATAAAGAGATTCATTATCTCCTTGTTTAAAGCCTTGAATGTCCAGCCTTAGCTGTGTCATCCGTTTTGGGGGAAAGTATTGATTCAGGAATTTTTCTGTCAGCTGTTTCCATGTCCTTATGCTGGCCTTAGGTTGGTTATTTAACCACCTCTTAGCTTGGTCTTTTACAACAAATGGGAATAGTAATAATCTGTAGACATCCTGATCTACTTCCTTATCATGTACTGTGTCAGCAATCTGTAAAAACTGTGCCAGAAACTCTGTAGGTTCTTCCTGTGGAAGACCGAAATACTGGCAACTTTGCTGCACCATGATAATGAGCTGAGGATTCAACTCAAAGCTACTGACTCCAATGGAGGATATGCAAATACTACTCCCATATGAAGCAGTAGAGGGGTTAGCATATGACCCTAGAGTCCTCCTGGACTGTTCATTTCCACTTAGATCCATGATGGAGAAAAGGAGATGATGTAAAATAGGGAAGAAATATTTTTATTTATTTAATTATTTATTTATTTCAAAAATAAAATAAATTAAAATAAAATAAATAAAAATGGGTGAAGATTTTCAAAAAAAATGATGAGAGAGAAAGTGGTTAGGAAGTTTTGAAAAGGATATGATGATTTTTGAAAAAGGTTTTAAATTTTGAAATAAAAATCTGAATTTTAAAGGAGAATTTCGAAAATTTGCTTTAAAATAGAGAGAAAAGATATTTTTGGATTTAAAGAGGAGATAGAAAAACAATAAGATAGTACAAGATTTAAAATTTTTAGATCTAATGCTCCTTGTTTTCGAAAATTTTGGAGGAAAAACACCAAGGAACACCAAACTTAAAAATTTTAAGATCAAGACATAAGGAAAACTCAAGAACACTTTGAAGACTCACAAGAACACAAGAACATGAAGAGAGAACACCAAACTTAAAGTTTGGCACAAGATTTATTCAAAGAAAAATTATTTTTGAAAAAGATTTTAAAAATAGGATAGCCAATTACCAAGAGCATAAGCACCACGCTCTAGCTAACTGAGCTATAACTTTAAAGTGTTTTAACAAGGTATAAATAATAAAAGACTCTAAACCAAAAAAAAAATTTTTCCTAATCTAAGCAACAAAATAAACCGTCAGTTGTCCAAACTCGAACAATCCCCGGCAACGGCGCCAAAAACTTGGTGCACAAAATTGGAAATCACAGTTCTTCACAAATTCGCACAACTAACCAGCAAGTACACTGGGTCGTCCAAGTAATACCTTACGTGAGTAAGGATCGATCCCACGGAGATTGTTGGCTTGAAGCAATCTATGGTTATCTTGTAACTCTTAGTCAGGAAAACAATAAAATAATTCACTTATCAAATTGGATTGCAAGGAATAAAAGGGCAGAACACAAATTATACTTGTATGCAATGATGGAGAATATGTTGGAGTTTTGGAGATGCTTTGTCTTCTGAAATTCTGCTTTCCTCTGTTTCTGATTCACGCACGCACGTCCTCCTATGGCAAGCTGTGTGTTGGTGGATCACCGTTGTCAATGGCTACCATCCATCCTTCCAGTGAAAAGGGTCCAGGTGCGCTGTCACCGCACGGCTAATCATCTGCAGGTTCTCGATCGTACCGGAATAGGATTTACTATCCTTTTGCGTCTGTCACTACGCCCAGCACTCGCGAGTTTGAAGCTTGTCACAGTCATTCAATCCCTGAATCCTACTCGGAATACCATAGACAAGGTTTAGACTTTCCGGATTCTCTTGAATGCTGCCATCAATCTAGCTTATACCACGAAGATTTTGATTAAGAGATCCAAGAGATATTCATTCATTCTACGGTGAACGGAAGTGGTTTTCAGGCACGCGTTCGTGGGGGAATGATGATGATTATCACGTTCATCACATTCATGTTGAAGTGCGAATGGATATCTTAGATAGGAACACACATGTTTGAATAGAAAACAGAAATACTTGCATTAATTCATCAAGACACAGCAGAGCTCCTCACCCCCAACAATGGAGTTTAGAGACTCATGCCGTCAGAGATTACAAAGTTCAGATCTAAAAAATGTCATGAGATGCAAAATAAATCTCTAAAAGTTGTTTAAATACTCCACTAGTAACCTAGGTTTACAGAAAATGAGTAAACTATGATATATGGTGCAGAAATCCACTTCTAGGGCCCACTTGGTGTGTGCTGGGGCTGAGACTTAAGATTCTCACGTGCATGGGCTGTTTTGGGCGTTCAACGCCAGGTTGTAACCTGTTTCTGGCGTTGAACTCCAACTTGTAACTTGTTTCTGGCGCTGGACGCCAGACTGCAACATGGAACTAGCGTTGAACGCCAGTTTACGTCGTCTATCCTTGAGCAAAGTATGGACTATTATATATTTCTGGAACGCCCTGGATGTCTACTTTCCAACGCAATTGGAAGTACGCCATTCGGACTTCTGTAGCTCCAGAAAATCCACTTTGAGTGCAGGGAGGTCAGAATCCAACAGCATCAGCAGTCCTTTTTCAGCCTGAATCAGATTTTTGCTCAGCTCCCTCAATTTCAACCAGAAAATACCTGAAATTACAGAAAAACACACAAACTCATAGTAAAGTCCAGAAATATGAATTTTGCCTAGAAACTAATGAAAATAAACTAAAAACTAACTAAAACATACTAAAAACTATATGAAATTAACCCCAAAAAGCGTATAAAATATCCGCTCATCAATAACTCAAGTGTCACCAATTACTTAACCAAAGCCAAAAGGGGAAAAATCTAAATTATATTGAAAGCATCATAAATAGAATAAAACAATCATAAATCTGAAATACCTCAAATTATATTAAATAAAGAAATTAATTCTAACATGGAGTTCATAAGCCAAATTGAAAAGATAAATAACAATTAAAGTAATAGAATAAATAAAAGTAGAAAATAAATTAAAGAAACATTGATCCTGAAATGAAGAGAAGTAGCCTAATCATAATAGAAATCCTAAATCTTAATCCTAATCCTAATTCCTAAGAGAGAGGAGAGAGCCTCTCTCTCTCTCTCTAAAACTACATCTAAAACCTAGAATTGTGAATTATGAATGTTGTATCAATTGTTGTTTGATGATTGTTGAATGAATAGATGGATTCCCCCATCAAACAACAATTGAGAATTATACCAACCCTTATACTTCAATTTGGAGCATGCAACCATATTGAATCTTGCATGACAATTCCTACCACTAACCATCTCCCGTTTGCTCTTATAGCCACAAAGAGCTCTAAGTTGCTCATCCGTCTCAAGCAAAGCATATTCAAGTGGGCTAATTAATCTTAGATATGAAAGATTTACCCACTTGAATGAAGGAATGGATGGTGATAGCTTTGGGGGAGAGGTCTCCCACAACTTTGGCAAGGTGATTTCCAGCTCCATTCCCTTGAGCTCTTCCTTGATAACTTTTACCTCTTTGCAAGCTTCTTCAATATCAACCTCTTCTTGTTGGTAGATTTCTTCCAATTCGATCTCTTCTTCATTGTTCACCAAGGGCATGGGAGGTTGTGCTTCTTCTTCTTTAATCTCCATGTCAAGTCCAATGGGAGAGGATTCAAATGTAGATAAGAATTCACCAATGATTGAATCCATCTCTTGATCATCCCCTTCAAAGTCTTCAACCATGATATGCCTTGGAGGTTGTACACCCTCCTCAACATCAAATTCAAACTCCTTAGAAGGGGGTTCTATGACTGGGCTTTCCCATGGACATTCCGCATCTCCTAAGTCTTCGACCACTTCTTCCTCTTTAACGATTACGGCTTCCTCCAATTGTTCCAATACAAAGTCATGCTGCTCACTGTCCACCGGAGTTTTTGGTATCTCCTTCATGCTATGTTCTTCATTAGATTCTCCACATAAAGCCATGGGGGTTCCTTGAGTGTCCGAACGTCTGAAAGGTAATTGATTTATTGCTTGCTCCAGTTGATGAAGGGTTACATGAAATTAATCTACTGTTTCCTTGAGGCGAGCCTGTGATTCTTGGGTTGATAGATATCGACATGATGCATATGGAAGTGGTGGTCCTTGGGGGTAATTGGGTTGGAATTGGGGTGGATAAGGGTTAGAGTCATATGGAGGTGAATGGTTGTAGGTGGCTTGTGAGTATGGTGGTTCAAAGCTATGTTGAGGAGGTGGTTCATTGGCATATGATGGGTCTTGTTGGTAACTACAAGGGGGTCTACCATATCTATCATCTTGGCATACACCTCGGAATGGTTCTTGACCATAGTAAACTGGTGGAGGTGGTTTGTCACGAAAAGGTCCACCATAACTATTGTCTTGGCATGCATTGTAGAATGGTCGTTGTCCATGCTATCTTGGAAGGTGTTGTTGACGAAAGGGTTGATCAGATTCTCGTGGCTCCTTCCATCTTTGATTGTTTTAACCTTGATGCATGTTCCTGCTATAGCTTCCATTCCTTACAACATTGGAACCAAACTCAAAGCGACAGGGGTGAGAACTCATAGTAGCTAATAAAAATTAAAAACAAAAATAAAAACAAATAAACAAGCAAAATAAAATATTTACAATAACCAATAATAAGGCACACGTTTGCAATTCCCCGGCAACGGCGCCATTTTGACGAACGGATTTTCTGCCAGTAAAGAATTTTATAAAATTAATCACATTGTAGGTATAGTTTCTAAACCAGCAAAGAATCCCTTCGTACAAAAATTTGGTTGTCACAAGTAACAAAACCCAATAAAATTTATAAACGAAGTATTTAAACCTCGGGTCATCTTCTCAAGGAATTGCAGGGAGGTATGATTTATTATTGGTTATGGAAAAGGGTATACTTTTGGGTTTTTAAAATAGGGAACAAGTAATTTAAATGGCAAGAAAAATTAATTAATAATTATAAAGAAAACTCTTGGCAAGGTATGAGAACTGAAAATCCCATCCTAGTTATCCTTATCAGGTGTGATGAGAATTGTTAATCGCTCCCACTTAGTTAACCCTTACTAAATAAAGGAAAGTCAAGTGGACCAATCAATTTGATCCTCAAATCCTAGTCAACTCCTGTGGAAAGACTAGCTTTAGAGCGATCCAAATCAATCAGCGAGAATTCCAATTTTCAATCAACTGCTGAGTTTGATAACTCAAGTGTCACCAATTACTTAATCAAAGCCAAAAGGGGAAAAATCTAAATTATATTGAAAGCATCATAAATAGAATAAAACAATCATAAATCTGAAATACCTCAAATTATATTAAATAAAGAAATCAATTCTAACATGGAGTTCATAAGCCAAATTGAAAAGATAAATAACAATTAAAGTAATAGAATAAATAAAAGTAGAAAATAAATTAAAGAAATATTGAACCTGAAATGAAGAGAAGTAGCCTAATCATAATAGAAATCCTAAATCTTAATCCTAATCCTAAATCCTAAGAGAGAGGAGAGAGCCTCTCTCTCTCTCTCTAAAACTACATCTAAAACCTAGAATTGTGAATTATGAATGTTGTATCAATTGTTGTTTGATGATTGTTGAATGAATAGATGGATTCCCCCACTTTATATCCTCTAATCTGTATTTTTTGGGCCGAAAACTGGGTTAAAAACAGCCCAGAAATCACCGTACAGGTCGCTGCAAAGTCACACGGAAGCATCGTCCACGCGTTCGCGCGGATTGAGTTTTTTCGCCAAGCCACGCGTCTGCGTGATCCATGCCTGTGTGTCACCTGGCTTCGAGGCAGATTTGGCAAATTATATATTGTTGCAAATCCCCGGATGTTAGCTTTCCAACGCAACTGGAACCGCGTCATTTGGACCTTTGTAGCTCAAGTTATGATCGTTTGAGTGCAAAGAGGTCAAGTTGGACAGCTTTAGCAGTTCCTTCAGTTTCTTGTATTCCTTCCACTTTTTCATGCTTCCTTTCCATCCTCTAAGACATTCCTACCCTATAAAGCCTGAAAATACTTAACACACATATCAAGGCATCGAATGGTAATAAGAGAGGATTAAACATAGCAAATTTAAGAGCAACAAAGCATGTTTTCAATCATAGCACAAAATCAGGAAGGAAATTGTAAAACCGTGTATTTTGTATGAATAAGTGTATGAAAGATCGATAAATCCACTTAATTGAGCACAGGATAAACCATAAAATAGTGGTTTATCACATCTCCTCCATTGTCTGGATTGGCTGCCATGGTTGTATATGTAGCTTCTTGCTCTAAAGAGTCTGTGAGGTTCCTTACGGCTCTGCTAGCTTGGTCTTGTTGCAAACGACTCCTTAAGGTCTTCTCAGGTTTAGGGTCAGGATCAAGAAGAGGTTCTTTATCCCTGTTCCTGCTCATAAACAAGAAGAAACAAACAGAAAAAAGAAAAAGAAGAGAGTCTCGATGTCAGAGTATAGAGGGCTCCCTGTGAGAAACTCTAATAAAGATATCAAATGAGATGAAGTAGAAAGAAAATTTGAAAATAAAGGTGTCTTCAGTTTAAAGAATTTTCAAAAATAAAGAAAGAGAGAGAAATTAAATATTTTCGAACAAAGAGAAAGAAGAGGCAAAGAGACACCAAACTTTTAAAATTAAAACAAGATAAAACAAGATTTGAAATTTAAGATACAATTTTTGAAAAACTCAATTAAAGATTTTGAAATTCAAAAATTAGAAAGAAAGAGTCAAGAGAAAGAAACAAGATAAAGTTTGAAAAGATTTTGAAATTAAAATTTGAAAAAAAGAAGGACTAAAGAAAACTTAAAAACAAAATAAGATAACTCAAACAATTAATTAAAAAGAATAATAAAATAAAGATAGAAAAGTTGTTGAAGATTTCGAAAATTTTAAAGATAAAAGATTAAAGAAAAATTTTGAAATTCAAAATTAAAAGAATGAAAGACTTAAACCTTGAAAATTTGAATTTAAAATGAAGATAAGATAACAAAATTTTGAAAATTAAAGAAAAATATATGATAAAGATAAAAGAAAAGATAAACAAGAAAATTAAATTTAAACAAGAAGGTTACTAACGGGACACCAAACTTAAAATTTTTAAACCAAGATAAGTAAAGGAAGCAAAATTTTCGAAAATTTTAACAAAAAGTTTTTTTTTCAAAATTGAAAAGAAAAGAAAAACACTAGAAAGACACCAAACTTAAAATTTTTTTAGATCAATTAACAATAATTTCAAAAAAAAAAATAGAAAGAGAAACACTAAAAGACACTAAATTTAAAAATTTTGAAATCAAACAAGAGAAAATAACTCAAAAAGATTCAAACAAAAAGAAACTAAACAAGAACAGTTTTTGAAAAATAAGAAATCAAAAATCAACTAAAACCAAAGGACACCAAACTTAAAAATTGAAACAAAGTTTGAAAAAGAGAGAAAGATGACTAACA
Source organism: Arachis ipaensis (assembly GCF_059453495.1). Lineage (NCBI taxonomy): Eukaryota > Viridiplantae > Streptophyta > Magnoliopsida > Fabales > Fabaceae > Arachis > Arachis ipaensis. The sequence goes on from NC_142436.1 coordinate 27,842,570, forward strand.
TAAATTTTCGAAAAATTTTTAAGAAAAGAAACAAAGAATGTTCGAAAATTTTAACAAAATACACAATTAAAAGAAAAACTTGTAAACAGTACCTGATCTAAGCAACAAGACAACCGGTAGTTGTCAATCTCGAACAATCTCCGGCAACGGCGCCAAAAACTTGGTGTCCGAAATTGAAACTTGCACAACTTCACCGGCAAGTGCACCGGGTCGTCCAAGTAATACCTCAGGTGAGTGAGGGTCGATCCCACAAGGATTGTTGGATTGAGCAAGCAATAGCTATCTTGCTGGACTTAGTCAGGCAAATAGAAAAAGAGTGGTTGTTTGTTGAATTCGCATAAAATAAAAATAAGGAAAGCAGTAAAGAAAATGATAATTGAGTGAACAGTTAAAGTCTCGGAGATGTATGTTTACCCTTCCGGATTAATACTTCTTACCAACTATTTTAACAATGAATGATTCATTCTATGGAAAACTGTAAGTGATTAAAACATGTCCGTTTGGTGAATTAATCTCCCCCAATCCTACTCAAAATGCCACAGACAAGGTGGATCTTCCAGATCAGAAGGTGAAGTTTAGAAAACTAGTTTAGCGCCACAGAAATATCAATTACTCATAACTAACCGGATTATATGTCACATATCCTCAATTAGCCCAGATAACTTATTGATTTAGGAGGAATGTTTTCAAGCTGTAGCTCAAGTGACCTTTTCCCAGTATCACAAGAACTCATGTAGAAAAAAGGACATACCCAGTCTCATTTGGATGAAGAACAAAAACAAACCGTAGAGTTGAATCAAACATATATTAAAATAGAATAGCAATGATATTAATCCATAGAGATAAGCAAAGCTCCTAACCTTAACCAAGAGGGTTAGTTACTCATACTTTACAGAGAAAATGAAAATAATGTTCAGTGTTCGAATGATTCCATTCCCCTTCTAAGTGATCTCCTTTTTAAATAGGAGATGCTAACCCTAAAAGATGTTAATTTTAATTTAAAAGTTACAAAGAGAAGACTAGATAAGCTAAGGAATGCTAAAATCCACTTTAGGATGACTTTGGTGATTGCTTCATATGCCTGGCGTTCAACATGGGCCTCTTGGCATTGAACGCCCATTGGGGGTGAGCGTGCTGTTCCCTTGCTCCTTGGGTGGCGTTGAACGCCAGTCTTGGGCGTTCAACGCTGGAGGCTGGTCCTTGAAGCAAACTATGGTTATCTTGCAGGTCTTAGTCAAGCAGATAGAAGAGTTGATGATTTTGATTTAGAAGATGGAATTATAATGATAATCTTAAAACTTAGATGAATATAAACAGGGATAAGGAATTGGGTAAGGTTTGGAGATGCTTTGTCCTTCTGGATTAACTCTGGTATTACTGTCTTCTTCAAGTGTGAATGACTTCTTCTATGGCAGGCTGTATGTGATTAACACTGGTTTGAGCAGCCGCCAATTCTCATCTAGATCTGAACTCCAGGGTTAGTGCGGATCCATTCTGATTGAGGGTGAAGCTCCTGCAGTCCATCCTCCTTAGTGATCCTACTAAAAATGCCACAGACAAGGTCAGATCTTCCGGATCAGAGGATGCTGCACCTTTGGTTTTAGCCTCTACCACAGAGACCCTAATCTCCCCGTAAATCGGCTGAACTGGTGTCTCGAGAAGTTCCCAACAAAGTCGTGGATTAGCCGTCTGAGAGATGTATAATCAAGCTGGTGGTTCATCATTTTCCGATGAAAGACGACTCTGACCCAGGGACGGATTTATGTGTAGGGTGTGAGGGCAATTGCCCCCATTGAATTTTCAAAAGACTAGTAATAAATAAATAAATAAATAAATAAATGTGTGTGTGTGTGTGTGTGTGTGTAGAGAATTGTCCCCATTACAATAAATTTGATTAGCTAATATACTCTAAAATTTAAATATCTAAATATATTAATATTAATATATATTTTTTATTATTTTATTATATTATTTTGCCCCCACTTCTAAAATTTTCTGGATCCGTCACTGCTCTGAACCCATGTAGAATGTGATAACCTTATGCCAGTTCAACGCATTCATGTTGATGAAGAACAAATATACATCTTAGAATAGAGAATCGAATACAGATGAAAGAGAAACAGTAATACTTTTATTAATTCATAGGACTCAGCAGGGCTCCTCCCCTCAACCTAGGAGGTTTAGAAACTCATACTGAAAGAAAAATACAATGTGTAAACGAAAATAGGGCTGATTGTCTGTGAAGATCTTTAACAAAGAGTGATATTCTACTTTAAATACTAAACTAATGACTAGTAAGGGTAAAATAGTCTTTTTAATGCTAAAATTCACTTTTGGGGCCCACTTGGTGAGTGTTTGGGCTGAGCTTTGATGGGATCCACGTGCTATGAGACCTCTAGGGCATTGAATGCTGGCTAGGGGGTCCTCTTTGGGCGTTTGGATGCTGGTCTCTTCTCCTTGGGCGCTGGACGCCTGGAAGGGGGCAGGAGGCTGGCGTTGGACGCCAGTTTTGGGCCTTTCAATCTGAAGGAAAGTATGGACTGTTATACATTGATGGAAAGAGCTGGAAGCGAGATTTCCATAGCCGTTGAGAACACTCCATTTGGACTTCTGTAGCTCCAGAAAAGCTCTTCCAAGTGCAAGGAGGTTAGATCCGGACAGTATCTGCAATGCTTTCTCTGTCTCTGAATCAGACTTTTGCTCCAGCTCCTCAATTTCAGCCAAAAAATACCTGAAATTGTACAAAAATACAAAAACTCATAGTAGAATCCAAAAATGTGAATTTAACACTAAAACCTATGAAAACTTAATAAAAACTAAACAAAACACACTAAAAACTATATGAAAATGATGCCAAAAAGCATATAAAATATCCGCTCATCACAACACCAAACTTAAACTATTTCTTGTCCCCAAACAACTAAAAATGCAGTAGAATAAAAAGAAAAGTAAGATACAATAAATTTCGGAGTTTTCAATGAAGCTCAGTTTCAATTAGATGAGCGGGACTTAGTAGCTTTTTGTTTCTGAATAGTTTTGGCATCTCATTATCCATTGAAACTCAGAAGTGTTGGTCTCTTTAGGAACTTAGAATCCAGATGATATTATTGACTCTCCTAGTTTAGTTCTTTTTTATTATTGAACACAGCTTTTAGAGTCTTGGTCGTGGCCCTAAGCACTTTATTTTCCAGTATTGCCACCGGATACATAAATGCCACAGACACTTAAGTGGGTGAACCCTTTCAGATTGTGATTCAGCTTTGCTAGAATCCCCAGATAGAGGTGTCCAGAGTTCTTAAGCACACTCTTTTTGCTTTGGATCACGACTTTAACTACTCAATCTCAAGTTTTTCACTTGACACCTTCACACCACAAGCACATGGTTAGGGACAGCTTGGTTGAGCCGCTTAGGCCAGAATTTTGTTTCCTTTAGGCCCTCCTAACCATTGATGCTCAAAGCCTTGGATATTTTTACCCTTGCCTTTTGGTTTAAAGGGTTATTGGCTTTTTCAGCTTTTTTTTTCTTTCGCATGCTTTCTTTTTCTTTTATTGCAATATGCTTTTTCTTTTGCTTTTTTTTTGCTGCTTTTTCTTGCTTCAAGAATCAATTTTTGTATTTTTCAGATTATCAATAATATTTCATTTTCATCATCATTCTTTCAAGAGCCAACATTCATAAATTTCAATTTCAAATATACAATGTTCATTTATACATTCAGAAAATAAAAGCACTGCCACCACATCAAGATAATTGAACTATTCTTATTATAAACTTGAAATTCATGTATCTCTCAATTCTTTTAAAATAAAATTTTCTTTTAAGTAAGGTGAGAGATATATAGAACATGTTATAACTTTAAGAGATAAATGCAAACGATCATGTAATAAGAACAAGAGAACAGACAATAAAACATACATAAAACAGAAAAACAACAAAAGAAAAGGGAATTAAGAGAACGAATCCACCTTTAATGGTGGTGGCTAGTACTCCTCCTTGAGGATCCAATGTAGTGCTTGATCTTTTCAATGTCACTCCTTTGCCTTTGTTGTTCTTCCCTCATAGCTCTTTGCAGGGGTGGTAGAAGTCAAAAAGCCAAGCTTTTGCAACACCAAACTTAAGAACTCGAGCAAATATAATCAATGGGGAAGAATAGTGTAGAAGAAGGTGGGATAAGTGAAGCTTCTGTGGGACCTACTGGTCCTGAGAGGCTAGAGAATTTAGATTCCCTGCCCCTTGCACTGGTGTTTGAACGCCTAGGGTCTGCTCCCTGGCTGGCATTGAACGCCAGCTAAGCTGCCCATTAGGGGCGTTGAACGCCCAACCAGTGCTTCCTAGTTGGCGTTCAACACCAGTAACACTCCATCCAGAGTGTTTTATTTTCACTGCTTAACATTTCTGTCTCTATTCTGACTGCTGCACATGATCATGAACCTAAAGAAAAAATAACTTAAAGAGAAAAAAAATAAAATTAAGAAAAATGAAAATAATTAATTAAAGTTGGGTTGCCTCCCAACAAGCGCTTCTTTAACGTCTTTAGCTGGACCTCACTGTACTTAACTTAGTAGCAGTGTTGAGCCTCCTGGCTCTATATCTCCTTCAAGGTAATTCTTAACTCTCTGTCCATTGATAGTGAACCTGTTTTCAGGATCTTTACCTTAAAGTTCTATGTGCCCGTAAGTTGATACACTAGTAATCACATACAGTCCCTTGCAGCAGGATTTGAGTTTCCCAGGGAATAATTTGAGTCTTAAGTTGAAGAGCATGACCTTTTGTCCTGGTTCAAAGACTCTGGAAGATATTTCTTGTCATGCCACTTTTTTTCTTTTTCCTTATAGATCTTTGTATTTTCAAATGCAGCTAAGCGGAATTCATCCAACTCATTTAGTTGGAGCAGTCATTTCTCTCCTGCTTCTTTAGCATCAAGGTTAAGGAATCTAGTAGCCCAATAGGCCTTGTATTCTAGTTTCACTGGCAAATGATAGGATTTTCCATATACCAGCTGATATGGTAAAGTTCCAATGGGGGTTTTGAAAGCTATTCTGTATGCCCACAGGGCATCATCAAGCTTTCTTGCCAAATCCTTTCTATTGGCACTTACTGTCCTTTCTAGGATCCGCTTTAGTTCTCTATTTGAGACTTCAGCTTGTGCATTTGTTTGGGAGTGATATGGCGTTGCCACTTTATGCCAAACACCGTAACGGCTTAAGACAGAATCAAGCTGTCTGTTGCAGAAATGAGTACCTCTATCACTGATCAGTGTCCTAGGAACACCAAATTTACTAAAGATGTTCTTTTAGAGGAACTTCATTACTACTCTGGTGTCAATAGTGGGTGATGCTATTGCTTCAACCCACTTAGACACATTGTCTACTGCCACAAGGATGTAGGTGTTTGAGTATGAAGGTGGAAAGGGTCCCATGAAATCTATACCCCATACGTCAAACAACTCAATCTCTAGGATTCCTTGTTGAGGCATGCCGTGACCATGAGGGAGATTGCCAGCCCTTTGGCAACTATCACAGTTACAGACAAACTCTCTAGAGTCCTTAAAGAGAGTAGGCCAGTAGAAGCCACTTTGGAGAACCTTGGTGGCTATCCGCTCACCTCCAAAATCTCCTCCATAGTCAGAGCCATGGCAATGGCATAGAATTTTTTGTGCTTCTTCTTCAGATACATAGCGTCAGATTATTCCATCTGAGCATCTCTTAAAGAGATATAGCTCATCCCATAGGTAATACTTTGCATCATGCATGAGTTTCCGGGCTTGCTGCCTGTTAAACTCCTTAGGAATGAACCTTATAGCCTTGTAATTTTCAATGTCTGCAGACCAAGGTTCTGTCCAGATGGCATAAAGTTGCTCATCTAGAAAGGATTCGGATATGTCAGTGGAGGGAGGAGAAGTCCCTGCTACTGGTTTAATCCTAGACAAGTGGTCAGCCACTTGATTTTCTGTGCATTTTCTGTCTCTAATTTCTATATCAAACTCTTGAAGGAGTAATACCCATCTTATGAGCCTGGGTTTAGAGTCCTGCTTAGTGAATAGATACCTTAGAGCAGCATGGTCAGTATAGATAATGACCTTGGATCCTACTAAGTAGGACCTGAACTTGTCAATGGCATAAACCACTGCAAGTAACTCCTTTTCTATAGTAGTGTAATTTTTCTATGCATTAGTTAATACACGACTAGCATAATAAATGACATACAAAAGCTTGTCATGTCTCTACCCCAGAACTGCACCAATGGCATGGTCACTGGCATCACACATCAGTTCGAATGACAAGTCCCAATTGGGTGCAGAGATGATAGGAGCAGTGATAAGCTTAGCTTTCAGGGTTTCAAAGGCATGCTGACATTCTTGATCAAAGACAAATGGAACGTTAGTGGCCAAGAGATTACACAGGGGTTTTGCAATTTTCAAAAAATCTTTTATGAACCTCCTGTAGAATCCTGCATGTCCCAGGAAACTTTTGATTGCCTTGACATTAGCAGGTGGTGGCAATTGCTCAATCACTTCCACCTTAACTTGATCTACTTATATTCCTTTTTTTGAAATCCGATGACCAAGAACAATGCCTTCAGTCACCATAAAGTGGCATTTCTCCCAGTTTAGAACTAGGTTTATTTCTTAGCATCTTTTCAGAACTAGGGCCAGATGATCAAGGCAGGAGTCAAATGAGTCTCCAAAAATAGAAAAGTCATCCATGAACACTTCAAAGAATTTCTCTACCATATCAGAGAAGATGGATAGTATACATCTCTGAAAGGTGGCAGGTGCATTGCACAGGCCAAATGGCATTCGCCTGTAGGCAAATACGCCAGATGGGCATGTGAATGCTATTTTCTCTTGATCCTGTGGATCTACTGCTATTTTATTGTATCCAGAATATCCATCCAGGAAACAATAAAATGTATGCCCTGCTAGTCTTTCTAGCATTTGGTCAATAAATGGTAAAGGAAAATGATCCTTCCTGGTGGCGTCATTGAGTCTTCTATAATCAATGCACATACGCCACCCTATAACTGTCCTTGTAGGAATCAATCCATTCTTTTCATTATGAACCACTGTCATGCCTCCCTTCTTGGGAACAACTTGGACAGGGCTCACCCAGGGGCTATCAGAAATGGGATAAATAATCCCAGCCTCCTAGAGCTTAGTGACTTCCTTCTGTACTACTTCCTTCATAGCCGAATTTAGTCGCCTTTCTAGTTGCACCACTGGTTTGGCGTCATCCTCCAGCAGGATTTTATGCATGCATCGGGCTGGGCTAATGCCCTTAAGGTCACTTATAGTCCACCCAAGGGCGGTCTTATGTGTCTTAAGCACTTGAATTAGTGCTTCTTCTTCCTGTGGCTCTAAGGCAGAGCTTATGATCACAGGATAAGTATTTTCATATTCCAGAAATGTATATTTCAGGGAGGATGGTAATGGCTTGAGCTCAAGCTTTGGAGGTTTCTCCTTTTTCTTAGGAGTTTCCAGAGGTTCCTCTAAATCAGGCTGGGCATCTGTAAGGATGTCATTCAGCCCTTCCTTGAGACTTTCGGCCATATTTACTTCTTCCACCAGGGAATCAATGAGGTCAATGCTCATGCATTCCTCAGGGGTGTCTGGATGCTGCATAGCCTTGACAGCATTCGGTACGAACTTTTTCTCATTGACTCTCAGGGTTACTTCTCCTTTTTCAACATCAATGAGGGTCTGTCCTGTAACTAGGAATGGTCTCCCTAGGATAAGAGATGCACTCTTGTGTCCTTTCATATCCAACACCACAAAGTCAGTGGAAAAAGCAAAGGGTCCAAGGTTGAAGGCATATGCGGGTTGGTTTGACTTCATCAGTCAAGCAAAGCTTCTTTATTAATGAAGCAGGTATTAGGTTGATGCTTGCTCCAAGGTCACATAGGGTTGTCCTTGTGCAAGCATTACCTAGAGTGCATAGTATCATAAAGCTTTCAGGATCCTTAAGTTTCTCTGGTAAGCTGTTCTAAATGATTGCACTGCTCTCTTTAGTAAGGAGGACTATTTCTGTCTCTCTCCAATCCTTCTTATGACTTAAGATGTCCTTCAAGAACTTAGCATAAGAAGGTATCTGTTCAAGAGCCTCTGCAAAAGGGATCTTGATCTCTAGTGTTTTGAGATACTCCGCAAAGCGGGTAAACTGCTTATCTTTTTCCTCTTGATGGAGTTTCTGAGGAAATGGCATTTTGGCCTTATACTCATCAATCTTGTTTGATGAAGCCCGAATACCTTGTGTATTAGAAGGGGGGTTACTAGCTTGCTTAGGGGGGTTACTAGCTTGCTTAGGGGGGTTGTTATCAGTATGTGACTGACTTCCCTTGCTTGGAAGTTCAACGCCCAAATTGCTGCCCCCTTCCTGGCGTTCAACGCTAGGGATACTATTCCCTTTTAGGCGTTCAACGCCAGGGATGGCTACCCCTTCTTGGCATTGAATGCCAATGACATCCCTCTTTGGGTATTCAATGCCCTTAGAGGTGTCTTGGACATCAGTCTGGTGTCCTTCTGTTTGTTTTTCTTTCTTGTTGTACTGAGATTGGGTGTTTAAGGATTTTTCACTCCTTAGTTGAATAGCATGGAATTCCTCTGTTATCTGCTTAGATAACTGTTGCCTTATTTGACTCAGCTGGACTTCTACATTTCTGTAAGAAGCGTGAGTTTCTAGCAAAGCTTCTTGCAGTTCCAGTAGTTGCTGGGCAAGGGTGTGCAGTTGCTGAGTCAATGGGCCATCCTGCTCTGGAGGGTTAGGTTCATTAGATATTACCTTAACCTCTCCTTTTATAGAAGTCTCAGTAGATGAGTACAGATGCTGATTAGTGGCAACTGTCTCAATAAGCTCGTGAGCTTCTTCAATGGTCTTTGTCATATGTATGGAACCACCAGCAGAGTGGTCCAGAGACATTCTAGCCATGTCTAAAAGTCCATAGTAGAATATGTCTAATTCTACCCATTCTAAAAATATTTCAGTGGGACATTTTCTTAGCATCCTTCTATACCTCTCCCAGGCATCATAAAGAGATTTACTATCTCCTTGTTTGAAGCCTTGGATATCCAGTCTCAGCTGGTTCATCTTTCTTGGAGGGAAGTATTGATTTAGAAACTTGTCTACTAACTGTTTCCAAGTTCTCAAGCTATCTTTTAACTGGTTATCCAACCACCTCTTTGCTTGGTCATTTACAGCAAAAGGAAAGAGTAATAGTCTGTAGACATCTTGGTCTACTCTCTCATTGTGTACTGTATCAGCAATCTTTAAGAAATCTGCCAGGAACTCAATAGGTTCTTCCTGTGGAAGCCCATAGTATTAGTAATTCTGCTGCACCAGGGTAATGAGTTGAGGGTTTAGTTCAAAGCTACTTGCTCTGATGGGGGTATGCTAATACTTTTTCCATAGAAGTCAGCAGTGGGTTGGTATAGGACTCCAGAGTTCTTCTGAACTCTTCATTCCCATTTGGGTTCATGATGAAGAAAGGTAGGAGAAGAAGAAGAATCAAGGAATAAGATGTAAATTGTTATTAAAATATTTTTGTTTTTCTTTTATTTATTATTTAAATTTGAAAATTAAGGTTAATAAATTAAAAAGAATTGCAAATTAGTTAATGAATTTCGAAAAAAAGAAGAAAGAGAAATAGAGGAAGGATTTTCGAAAATTAGGAGAGAGAAGAATTAGTTAAGAAGTTTTGAAAAAAAAGAGAGAGAAAACAAGTAACTAATTAAAAAAAAGATTTTAAAAATAAGATAAGATAGAATATTAGAAAATATTTGATTTTATAAATATTTGAAAAGGATTTAATTTTAAAATTTTAAAAAGAAAAGATAAGATAGAAAAGATAAGATAAGTTAGGTAAGATAAGATAAGATAGGAAAGTTAAGAAAAGATAAGTTTTAAAATTAAAAAGATTTGAAATTTGAAATTTGAAATTTGAAATTTGAATTTTAAAATTTGAAATTTTTTGAAATTTTCAATTTTCAATTTTGAATTTGAAATAAGATAAGATAAAGATTTGAATTTTTGAAAAGGTTTGATTTTGAAATTTGAAATTTAAATTTTAAATTTTGAAATTCAATTTTGAATTTTTTTTTTTAAATTTGGATTTTAAATTGAAATAAGATAAGATAAAATTTTTGAAAAAAAGATAAGATTTGAAATTTGATTATGAAATTTAAAACTAAGATAAAAATTTTGAAAATAAAATCTGAAATTTTAATTATAATTTTTGAAAATTTAATTAAAATGAAGATAGAAAAAATATCTTTTATTTTTGAATTTAAAGAAGAGAGAGAAAAATAATAAAATAAACCAAACTTAAAATTTTTAGATCTAAAGCACTCAATTTTCAAAAATTGCAAAGAAAAACACCAAAAGACACCAAACTTTAAAAATTTTAAGATCAAAACAAAAAGAAAAATAAAAACACTTTGAAGATTAAGAAGAACACCAAGAACAAAACTCAAAGAATTCAAAGAACACAAGAACATGCAAAAGACACCAAACTTAAAATTTTTGAAAACCAAACATACAATTTTCGAAAAATTAAAAGAAAAGACACAAGAAAATACCAAACTTAAACATTGACACAAGATTTAAGCAAAAGAAACTATTTTTGAAAATTTTCAGAAAGAAAGACTCAAACCAAGAACAAAGATTAAACAAAGAAAAGAAAAAATTTTGAAAAATATTTTTGATTTTTTCGAAAAAAAAAAGGAAGAAGAAAGTAAAAAAACTAACTAAATTAAAGACAATACCTGATCTAGGGAACAAGATAATCCGTCAGTTGTTCAAACTCGAACAATCCCTGGCAACGGCACCAAAAACTTGGTGTGCGAATCCCCACACTTCGTACAACTGAACCAGCAAGGGCATTGGGTCGTCCAAGTGATACCTGAGTGAGTCAGGGTCGATCCCACGAGGATTGTAGTTTGAAGCAAACTATGGTTATCTTGCAGGTCTTAGTCAGACAGATAGAAGAGTTGATGATTTTGATTTAGAAGATGGAATTATAATGATAATCTTAAAACCTAGATGAATATAAACAGGGATAAGGAATTGGGTAAGGTTTGGAGATGCTTTGTCCTTCTGGATTAACTCTGGTATTACTGTCTTCTTCAAGTGTGAATGACTTCTTCTATGGCAGGCTGTATGTGATTGACGCTGGTTTGAGCAGCCGCCAATACTCCTCCAGATATGAACCCTAGGGTTAGTGCGGATCCATTCTGATTGAGGGTGAAGCTCTTGCAGTACATCCTCCTTAGCGATCCTACTCAAAGCGCCATAGACAAGGTCGAATCTTCTGGATCAGAGGATGCTGCGCCTTTGGTTCTAGCCTCTACCACAAAGACCCTAATCTCCCCGTAAATCGGCTGAACTGGTGTCTCAAGAAGTCCCCAACAAAGTCGTGGATTAGCCGTTTGAGAGATGTATAATCAAGCTGGTAGTTCGTTTTTGTCCGATGAAAGACGCACTCTGAACCCATGTAGAATGTGATAACCTTATGCCAGTTCAACGCATTCATATTGATGAAGAATGAATATACATCTTAGAATAGAAAATCAAACACAGATGAAAGAGAAACAGTAATACTTTTATTAATTCATAGGACTCAGCAGGGCTCCTTCCCTCAACCTAGGAGGTTTAGAAACTCATACTGAAAGGAAAATATAATGTGTAAATGAAAATAGGGCTGATTGTCTATGTAGATCTTTAACAAAGAGTGATCTTCTACTTTAAATAATAAAACTAATGACTAGTAAGGGTTAAACAGTCTTTTGTAAGTGTTTGAGCTGAGCTTTGATGCGATCCACGTGCTATGAGGCCTCTAGAGCATTGAACACTGGTTAGGGGGTCCCCTTTAGGCGTTTGGACACTGGTCTCTTTTCCTTGGTCGCTAGACGCCTGGAAGGGGGCAGGAGGCTGGCGTTGGAAAGCTCTAGAAGTCAGCTTTCTATAGCCATTGAGAACACTCTATTTTGACTTCTGTAGCTCCAGAAAAGGCTTCCGAGTGCAAGGAGGTCAGATCTGGACAGCATCTGCAGTGCTTTCTCTGTCTCTGAATCAGATTTTTGCTCCAGCTCCTCAATTTCAGCCAGAAAATACCTGAAATTGTACAAAAACAACACACAAACTCATAGTAGAATCCAAAAATGTAAATTTAACACTAAAACCTATGAAAATGTAATAAAAACTAAAAAAACACACTAAAAACTATATGAAAATGATGCAAAAAAGCGAATATCCGCTCATCAGACGTTAAACGCCAGTTTTGGCAATCATTCTGGAAAAGAAGCATAGACTATTATATATTGCTTGAAAGTTCTGGAAGTTAAATTTCCAAATCTGTCAAGATCGCACCAATTGGACCGCTGTAGCTCAAGATATGTTCGTTGGAATGCACGGAGGTCAGGATTTGATAGCATCCGCTATCCTTTCTTCGTCTCTGAATAGGATCCTGCCAAAAACACCCAAAAATCCCCTAAAATTATAGAAAAATACAAAAACTCAAAGTAGCATCTAAAAGGTGAACTTCGCACTAAAACATACTAAAACGTAATAAAATATAACTAAAAATACTATGATAATGCTATGAAAAAGAGTATAAGATATTCACTTATATGAAGTCGGGGCAGCAAAATTAATAGTATTTAATAACTCTCAAGTAATAAATTCTCAAATAAATGGGGCTTACCAAGCTAAAGATCTCAGCATGAAGAAGTACTTGGAAGAAACACGGGAAGAATTTGCTCAATTCCAAGAAGTAGAGATCCAACGTATAACTCAGGAGTCCAATGCCCGAGTTGATTCCCACTCCAAACTGGCCAGTACCAAGCCAGGAGGCAATAAGGAGTTTGATCCAGAAAACTCTCCACACATCATCAGTAACCAAGGAAGTCGACAAGTTGGGCACATGAACTATCTCTAATCTAAATTTAGGCTGGATGGCCCCTATTATCGAATATCTCAAATTCGATATTGTCCCCAAGCAAGAAAGGGAATCAAGGAGGCTCATAAGGGAAGCATAGAAATGCACCTTAGTTTACAACGTCCTCTATAGAAAGGGAGTATCTACACCCTTACTAAAGTGTGTCCTGACTTACAAGACTAGTGAGGTCCCAGAGGGAAACCACAGCGGTATCTGTAGAAATCACCTAGGAGCATGGTCATTAGCTAAAAAAGTGATCCGAGCTGGTTTCTTTTAGCCGACCTTAAAAAAAGAGGCAGCCAACTTCGTAAAAAAAGTATCCGCCTTGCCAAAATGATGCTAACTTCTACATGGCACCTTCAGAAGAACTCATTAGCGTCACTTCACCTTGGCCATATGCAAAACGGGGTCTAAATCTACTCGGACGGTTTTCTCTAGTACCCGGACAAGTAAAATACCTAACACTTGGGATTGAATACTTTGCTAAGTGGATAGAGGCAGAGCACCTAGCTACTATCACGGTCCAAAGAAATCAGAAATTTCTCTATAAGAACATTTTTACCTAGTTTGAAGTTTCACACTCCATTACTACAGACAATGGAACTCAATTTACCGACTCAGCATTTAGAAGGTTGGTGGCAAGCCTTAAAATCAAGCAGCGATTCATATTGGTAGAGCAACCCCAAGCCAATGGACAAGTAGAAGCTGCTAATAAAGTCATATTAGCTGGACTCAAGTGCCGACTAAAAGACGCAAAGGGTGCGTTGGCCGAAGAGCTCTCTGATGAGCGGATAATTTATACGCTTTTTGGCATTATTTTTAGTATGTTTTTAGTAGGATCTAGTTACTTTTAGGGATGTTTTCATTAGTTTTTATGTTAAATTCACATTTCTAGACTTTACTATGAGTTTGTGTGTTTTTCTATGATTTCAGGTATTTTCTGGCTGAAATTGAGGGACTTGAGCAAAAATCAGATTCAGAGGTTGAAGAAGGACTGCTGATGCTGTTGGATTCTGACCTCCCTGCACTCAAAGTAGATTTTCTGGAGCTACGGAACTCAAAATGGCGCGCTTCTAATTGCGTTGGAAAGTAGACATCCTGGGCTTTCCATCAATGTATAATAGTCCATACTTTGGCCGAGTTTAGATGACGTAAAAGGGCGTTGAACGCCAGTTCTATGCTGCTGTCTGGAGTTAAACGCCAGAAACAAGTCACAAACCAGAGTTGAACGCCAGAAATACGTTACAACCTGGCGTTCAACTCCAGAAAGAGCCTCTGCATGTGTAACATTCAAGCTCAGCCCAAGCACACACCAAGTGGGCCCCGGAAGTGGATTTATGCATCAATTACTTACTTCTATAAACCCTAGTAACTAGTTTAGTATAAATAGGACTTTTTACTATTGCATTAGACAACCTGGATTGTATTTTTGATCCTGTGATCTTGTTTTGGGGGCTGGCCATTCGGCCATGCCTGGACCTTTCACTTATGTATTTTCAACGGTAGAGTTTCTGCACTCCATAGATTAAGGTGTGGAGCTCTGCTGTTCCTCAAAGATTAATGCAAAGTACTACTGTTTTTCTATTCAATTCAACTTATTCCGCTTCTAAGATATTTATTCGCACTTCAACCTGAATGTGATGAACGTGACAATCATCATCATTCCCTATGAACGCGTGCCTGATAACCACTTCCGTTCTACCTTAGATTGAATGAGTATCTCTTGGATCTCTTAATCAGAATCCTCGTGGTATAAGCTAGATTGATGGCGGCATTCATGAGAATCCGAAAAGTCTAAACCTTGTCTGTGGTATTCCGAGTAGGATTCTGGGATTGAATGACTGTGACGAACTTCAAAATCGCGAGTGCTGGGCGTAGTGACAGACGCAAAAGGAGGGTGAATCCTATTCCAGTATGATTGAGAACCTCAGATGATTAGCCATGCTGTGACAGAGCATTTGGACCATTTTCACAAGAGGATAGGATGCAGCCATTGGCAAGGGTGATGCCTCCAGACGATTAGCCATACAATGACAGCGCATCAGACCATTTTTCAGAGAGGATTAAAAGTAGCCATTGACAACGGTGATGTCCTTACATAAAGCCATCCATGGAAAGGAGTAAGACTGATTGGATGAAGACAGCAGGAAAGCAGAGGTTCAGAGGAACGAAAGCATTTCTATACACTTATCTGAAATTCTCACCAATGAATTACATAAGTATTTCTATCCTTATTTTATTATTTAATTTTGAAAACTCCATAACTATTTTATATCCGCCTGACTGAGATTTACAAGGTGACTATAGCTTGCTTCATACCAACAATCTCCGTGGGATCGACCCTTACTCACGTAAGGTTTATTACTTGGATGACCCAGTGCACTTGCTGGTTAGTTGTATCGAAGTTGTGAATGAAAAACGATTTATTAAGACGTGCGTACAGAGTTTCTGGCGCCGTTGCCTGAGACCACAATTTCGTGCACCAAGTTTTTGGCGCCGTTGCCGGGGATTGTTCGAGTTTGGACAACTGACGGTTCATCTTGTTGCTCAGATTAGGTAATTTTCTTTTTATTTTATCTTCAAAAATTCTTCAAAAAATTCTTTCAAAAATTTCTCCTTTGTTTTCAAAAAAATTTTTTAAAATAAAAATATTTTCAAAAATATATTTTTCTTCAGAATTTTTAAGAATGAATTCTAGTGTTTCATGAAGCATGTTGAAGCCTGGCTGGCTGTAAAGCCATGTCTAATTCTTCTGGATAGGGAATGTCAAGCGTGTCATGTCTGAGTTACATACTAAAGCTTGGCTGGCTATTAAGCCATGCCTGACCCTTTGATTGGAGCTTTAGACTAAAGAGCATAAGATTCCTGGAATTCATATTAAAAATTTTGGAATCCTTATTTTTCTTTTTCAAAATGATTTTCGAAAAAATTAAAAGAAAATACAAAAAAAATCATAAAATCATAAAAATCAAAAAAATATTTTGTATTTCTTGTTTGAGTCTTGAGTCAGATTTAAAGTTTGGTGTCAATTGTATGTTCATCTTGCATTTTTTGAAAAATTCATGCATTCATGGTGTTCTTCATGATCTTCAAGTTGTTCTTGGTAAGTCTTCTTGTTTGATCTTGATGTTTTCTTGTTATGCATCTTTTCTTGTTTTTCATGTGCATTTTTGCATTCATAGTGTCTAAACATGAAAGATTTCTAAGTTTGGTGTCTTGCATGTTTTCTTTGCATATAAAAATTTTCAAAAATAAGTCTTGATATTCATCATGACATTCAAAGTGTTCTTGGTGTTCATCTTGACATTCATAGTGTTCTTGCATTCATCACATACTTTGATCCATAACTTTCATGCATTGCATCATTTTTCATGTTTTTCTCTCTCATCATAAAATTCAAAAATAAAAAAAAATCTTCTCCTTTTTCTTCTCTTAAAATTTTGAAAATTAGATTTGACTTCTTCAAAAATTTTAAAAATCTAGTTGTTTTCATGAGTCAAATCAAATTTTCAATTTGAAAATCTTATCTTTTTCAAAATCTTTTTCAAAAATAAAATCTTTTTCAATTTTCTTAGCTATTTTCGAAAATTTTAAAAATATTTTTCAAAAATCTTTTTCTTATCTTTACCTCATAATTTTCGAAAATAACATCATCAATTAATGTTTTGATTCAAAAATTTCAAGTTTGTTACTTACTTGTTAAGAAAGATTCAAACTTTAAGTTCTAGAATCATATCTTGTGATTTCTTGTGAATCAAGTCATTAATTGTGATTTTAAAAATCAAATCTTTTTCAAAACTAATTTCAATCATATCTTTTCAAAAATATCTTCTTATCTTATCTTTTTCAAAAAAAAATTTGATTTTAAAATATCCTTTCTAACTTCTTATCTTCTTATCTTTTCAAAATTGATTTTCAAATTTGTTTCAACTAACTAACTAACTTTTTGTTTGTTTCTTATCTTTTTCAAAACTACCTAACTAACTCTCTCTCTCTAATTTTCGAAAATATCTTCCCTCTTTTTCAAAATTTCTTTTTAATTAACTAATTATTTTAATTTTTTATTTTAATTTTCGAAAATTACTAACCTCAAAACTATTTTCGAAAATCACTAACCCTTTTTCAAAAATAATTTTCGAAAATCCTTCTCCCTCATCTCCTTCTAATTATTTATTCATCTACTAACACTTCTCTTCATCTCACATCACTGCTCCTATCCTTACCCTTGTGTTTGGATTCTTCATTCTTCTTCACCCCTATTCATTTTCTTCTTCTACTAACAATAAGGAACCTCTTTACTGTGACATAGAGGATTCCTCTTCTTTGTTTTGTTCTCTTCTCTTTCTTATGAGCAGGAACAAGGAAAAAGGCATTCTTGTTGAAGCTGATCCAGAACCTAAAAGGACTCTGAAGAGGAAACTAAGAGAAGCTAAATTACAACAATCCAGAGACAACCTTATTGAAAATTTCGAACAAGTAAAGGAGATGGCAGCCGAACCCAACAACAACAATGCAAGGAGAATACTTGGTGACTTTACTGCACCAAATTCCAATTTACATGGAAGAAGCATCTCCATTTCTGCCATTGGAGCAAACAACTTTGAGCTGAAACCTCAATTAGTTTCTCTGATACAGCAGAACTGCAAGTTTCATGGACTTCCATCTGAAGATCCTTTTCAGTTCTTAACTGAATTCTTGCAGATATATGATACTGTTAAGACTAATGGAGTAGATCCTGAAATCTACAGGCTCATGCTTTTCCCTTTTGCTGTAAGAGACAGAGCTAGAATATGGTTGGACTTTCAACCTAAGGATAGCCTGAACTCTTGGGATAAGCTGGTCAAGGCTTTCTTAGCCAAGTTCTTTCCTCCTCAAAAGCTGAGTAAACTTAGAGTGGATGTTCAAACCTTCAGACAGAAAGAAGGTGAATCCCTCTATGAAGCTTGGGAGAGATACAAAGAATTGACCAAAAAGTGTCCTTCTGACATGCTTTCAGAATGGACCATCCTGGATATATTCTATGATGGTCTGTCTGAATTAGCTAAAATGTCATTAGATACTTCTGCAGGTGGATCCATTCACCTAAAGAAAACGCCTGCAGAAGCTCAAGAACTCATTGACATGGTTGCTAATAACCAGTTCATGTACACTTCTGAGAGGAATCCTGTGAGTAATGGGACGCCTCAGAATAAAATATTGACTCAGCAAGTCAATATGATTTCTCAGAGTCTGAATGGAATGCAAGCTGCATCCAACAGTATTCAAGAGGCATCTTTTGAAGAAGAAGCTTATGATCCTGAGAACCCTGCAATAGTAGAGGTGAATTATATGAGTGAACCTTATGGAAACACCTATAATCCATCATGGAGAAATCATCCAAATTTCTCATGGAAGGATCAAAAGCCTCAACAAGGTTTTAATAATGGTGGAAGAAATAGGTTTAACAATAGTAAACCTTTTCCATCATCCACTCAGCAACAGACAGAGAACTCTGAACAAAATATCTCTAATTTAGCAAACTTAGTCTCTGATCTATCTAAGGCCACTGTGAGTTTCATGAATGAAACAAGGTCCTCCATTAGAAATTTGGAAGCACAAGTGGGCTAACTGAGTAAAAGGATCACTGAAATCCCTCCTAGTACTCTCCCAATCAATACAGAAGAAAACCCAAAAGGAGAGTGCAAGGCCATTGAATTGATCACCATGGCCGAACCTGTAAGGGGAGGAGAGGACGTGAATCCCAGTGAGGAAGACCTCCTGGGACGTCCAGTGATCAATAAGGAGCTTCCCTCTGAGGAACCAAAGGAATCTGAGACTCATCTAGAGACTATAGAGATTCCATTAAACCTCCTCATGCCATTCATGAGCTCTGATGAGTATTCCTCTTCTGAAGAGAATGAGGATGTTACTGAAGAGCAAGCTGCCAAGTTTCTTGGTGCAATCATGAAGCTGAATGCCAAGTTATTTGGTATTGAGACTTGGGAAGATGAACCTCCCTTGTTCACCAATGAACTAAGTGATCTGGATCAACTGACATTGCCTCAGAAGAAACAGGATCGTGGAAAGTTCATAATACCTTATACCATAGGCACCATGATCTTTGAAAAGGCTCTGTGTGACCTTGGTTCAGGGATAAACCTCATGCCCCTCTCTGTAATAGAGAAACTGGGAATCTATGGGGTGCAAGCTGCTAAAATCTCATTAGAGATGGAAGACAATTCAAGAAAACAGGCCTATGGACAAGTAGAGGACGTGTTAGTAAAGGTTGAAGGCCTTTACATCCCTGCTAATTTCATAGTCCTAGATACTGGGAAGGATGAGGATGAATTCATCATCCTTGGAAGACCCTTCCTAGCCACAGCAAGAGCTGTGATTGATGTGGACAGAGGAGAATTGATCCTTCAATTAAATGAGGACAACCTTGTGTTTAAAACTCAAGGATCTCTCTCTGTACCCATGGAGAGGAAGCATAAAAAGCTTCTCTCAAAACAGAGTCAACCAGAGCCCCCACAGTCAAACTCTAAGTTTGGTGTTGGGAGGCCACAATCAAACTCTAAGTTTGGTGTTGAACTCCCATATCCAAACTCTAAGTTTGGTGTTGGGGAGTCTCAACAATGCTCTGAACATCTGTGAGGCTCCATAAGAGCCCACTGTCAAGCTATTGACATTAAAGAAGTACTTGTTGGGAGGCAACCCAATTTTTATCTAATTATATTTTTATTGGTTATATGTCTTTATAGGTTCATGATCATGTGGAGTCACAAAATAATTATAAAAATTGAAAACAGAATCAAAAATAGCAGAAAAAAATCACACCCTGGAGGAAGACCTTACTGGCATTTAAACGCCAGTAAGAAGCACCTGGCTGGCGTTCAACGCCAGAACAGAGCATGGTTCTGGCGCTGAACACCCAAAATGGGCAGCATCTGGGCGTTTGAATGCCAGAATTGCACCCTGGAGAAGAGCTAGCGCTGAACGCCCAAAACAAGCATGGTTCTGGCGTTCAACGCCAGAAATGGGCAACAAATGGGCGTTCAACGCCCAGAACAAGCACCAATCTGGCGCTGAACGCCCAGAGTTGTGTGCAAGGGCATTTTGCATTCCTAATTTGGTGCAAGGTTGTAAATCCTTGAACACCTCAGGATCTGTGGACCCCACAGGATCACCACCTACCTCCACTCACTTCTTCTCACCCCTTTTTCACACAATTCCATAAACACTCTTCCCCAAAACTCTTCACCAATCACCTCAATCTCTCTTCCCTATCACCACTTCACCACTCACATCCATCCACTCTTCCCCATAAACCTACCTCATAAACTCCACCTACCTTCAAAATTCAAAATCAATTTCCCACCCAAACCCACCCTATATGGCCAAAATTAACCCCCCTCCCTTCCCTATATATAGCCCTCCATTCTTCCTCATTTTCACACAACACAACCCTCTCTTCCCCTTCTTGGCCGAAACAACTCTCTCTCTCCCTCTTCTCCATTTCTTCTTCTTCTTCATCTATTCTTTCTTCTCTTGCTCGAGGGCGAGCAATATTTTAAGTTTGGTGTGGTAAAAGCATAAGCTTTTTGTTTTTCCATTACCATTGATGGCACCCAAGACCAGAGAATCCTCTAGAAAAGGGAAAGGGAAGACAAAAGCTTCCACCTCCGAGTCATGGGAGATGGAAAGATTCATCTCCAAAGCTCATCAAGACCACTTCTATGATGTTGTGGCCAAGAAGAAGGTGATCCCTGAGGTCCCTTTCAAACTCAAGAGAAATGAGTATCCGGAGTTCCAACATGAGATCCATAGAAGAGGTTGGGAAGTTCTAACAAACCCCATCCAACAAGTCGGCATCCTAATGGTTCAAGAGTTCTATGCCAACGCATGGATCACTAGGAACCATGATCAAAGTAAGAACCCGGACCCAAAGAATTATCTCACCATGGTTCGGGGGAAATACTTAGATTTTAGTCCGGAAAATGTAAGGTTAGCGTTTAACTTGCCTATGATGCAAGGAGATGCACGCCCCTACACTAGAAGGGTCAACTTTAATCAAAGGTTGGACCAAGTCCTCATGGACATATGTGTGGAAGGAGCTCAATGGAAGATTGACTCCAAAGGCAAGCCGGTTCAACTAAGAAGGCTGGACCTCAAGCCTGTAGCTAGAGGATGGTTAGAGTTCATCCAACGCTCCATCATCCCCACTAGCAACCGATCTGAAGTTACTGTGGATCGGGCCATCATGATCCATAGCATCATGATTGGAGAGGAAGTAGAAGTTCATGAAGTCATCTCCCTTGAACTCTACAAAATAGCCGAAAAGCTCTCTCCTGGGGCAAGGCTAGCTCTTCCTCATCTTATTTGCCATCTATGTTACTCAGCTGGAGCTTCCATAGAAGGAGACATTCCCGTTGAGGAAGAGAAGCCCATCACTAAGAAAAGGATGGAGCAAGCAAGAGAGCCCATTCATGGATCTCAAGAGGCGCATGAAGCTCATCACCATGAGATCCCGGAGATGCCTCAAATGCATTTTCCTCCACAAAACTATTGGGAGCAAATCAACACCTCCCTAGGAGAATTAAGTTCCAACATGGGACAATTAAGGGTGGAACATCAAAAGCACTCCATCATCCTTCATGAAATAAGAGAAGATCAAAAAGTAATGAGGGAGGAGCAACAAAGACAAGGAAGAGACATAGAAGAGCTCAAGGACATCATTGGTTCCTCAAGAAGGAAACGCCACCATCACTAAGCTGGACTCACTCCTTGTTCTTACTTTCTCTGTTTTTCGTTTTCTATGTTAAGTGCTTATCCATGTTTGTGTCTTCATTACATGATCATTAGTATTTAGTAACTTCATCTTAAGGTTATGAATGTCCTATGAATCCATCACCTCTCTTAAATGAAAATTGTTTTAATTCAAAAGAACAAGAAGTACATGAGTTTCGAATTTATCCTTGAACTTAGTTTAATTATATTGATGTGGTGACAATGCTTCTTGTTTTCTGAATGAATGCTTGAACAATGCATATGTCTTTTGAAGTTGTTGTTTAAGAATGTTAAATATGTTGGCTCTTGAAAGAATGATGACAAGGAGACATGTTATTTGATAATCTGAAAAATCATAAAAATGATTCTTGAAGCAAGAAAAAGCAGCAAAGAACAAAGCTTGCAAAAAAAAAAAGAAAAAAAATAGCAAAAAAAATAGAAAAAGAAAAAGCAAGCAGAAAAAGCCAAAAGCTCTTAAAACCAAGAGGCAAGAGCAAAAAGCCAATAACCCTTAAAACCAAAAGGCAAGGGTAAATAAAAAGGATCCCAAGGCTTTGAGCATCAGTGGATAGGAGGGCCTAAAGGAATAAAATACTGGCCTAAGCGGCTAAACCAAGCTGTCCCTAACCATGTGCTTGTGGCGTGAAGGTGTCAAGTGAAAACTTGAGACTAAGCGGTTAAAGTCAAGGTCCAAAGCAAAAGAAGAGTGTGCTTAAGAACCCTGGACACCTCTAATTGGGGACTTTAGCAAAGCTGAGTCACAATCTGAAAAGGTTCACCCAATTATGTGTTTGTGGCATTTATGTATCCGGTGGTAATACTGGAAAACAAAGTGCTTAGGGCCACGGCCAAGACTCATAAAATAGCTGTGTTCAAGAATCATCATACTGAACTAAGAGAATCAATAACACTATCTGAACTCTGAGTTCCTATAGATGCCAATCATTCTGAACTTCAATGGATAAAGTGAGATGCCAAAACTATTCAAGAGGCAAAAAGCTACAAGTCCCGCTCATTTAATTGGAGCTATGTTTCATTGATAGTTTGGAATTTATAGTATATTCTCTTCTTTTTATCCTATTTGATTTTCAGTTGCTTGGGGACAAGCAACAATTTAAGTTTGGTGTTGTGATGAGCGGATAATTTATACGCTTTTTGGCATTATTTTTAGTATGTTTTTAGTAGGATCTAGTTACTTTTAGGGATGTTTTCATTAGTTTTATGTTAAATTCACATTTCTAGACTTTACTATGAGTTTGTGTATTTTTCTGTGATTTCAGGTATTTTCTGGCTGAAATTGAGGGACTTGAGCAAAAATCAGATTTAGAGGTTGAAGAAGGACTGCTGATGTTGTTGGATTCTGACCTCCCTGCACTCAAAGTGAATTTTTTGGAGCTACAGAACTCAAAATGGTGCGCTTCCAATTGCGTTGGAAATTAGACATCCAGGGCTTTCCATCAATGTATAATAGTTTATACTTTGGCCGATTTTAGACGACGTAAAAGGGCGTTGAACGCCAGTTCTACGCTGCTGTCTGGAGTTAAACGCCAGAAACAAGTCACAAACCAGAGTTGAACGCCAGAAATACGTTACAACCTGGCGTTCAACTCCAGAAAGAGCCTCTGCACGTGTAACATTCAAGCTCAGCCCAAGCACACACCAAGTGGGCCCCGGAAGTGGATTTATGCATCAATTACTTACTTCTGTAAACCCTAGTAACTAGTTTAGTATAAATAGGACTTTTTACTATTGTATTAGACATCCTGGATTGTATTTTTGATCCTGTGATCTCATTTTGGGGGCTGGCCATTCGGCCATGCCTGGACCTTTCACTTATGTATTTTCAACGGTAGAGTTTCTGCACTCCATAGATTAAGGTGTGGAGCTCTGCTGTTCCTCAAAGATTAATGCAAAGTACTACTGTTTTTCTATTCAATTCAACTTATTCCGCTTCTAAGATATTCATTCGCACTTCAACCTGAACGTGATGAACGTGACAATCATCATCATTCCCTATAAACGCGTGCCTGACAACCACTTCCGTTCTACCTTGGATTGAATGAGTATCTCTTGGATCTCTTAATCAGAATCCTCGTGGTATAAGCTAGATTGATGGCGGCATTCATGAGAATCCGGAAAGTCTAAACCTTGTCTATGGTATTCCGAGTAGGATTCTGGGATTGAATGACTGTGACGAACTTCAAACTCGCGAGTGCTGGGCGTAGTGACAGACGCAAAAGGAGGGTGAATCCTATTCCAGTATGATCGAGAACCTCAGATGATTAGCCATGCTGTGACAGAGCATTTGGACCATTTTCACAAGAGGATAGGATGCTGCCATTGGCAAGGGTGATGCCTCCAGACGATTAGCCATGCACTGACAGCGCATCGGACCATTTTCCAGAGAGGATTAAAAGTAGCCATTGACAACGGTGATGTCCTTACATAAAGCCAGCCATGGAAAGGAGTAAGACTGATTGGATGAAGACAGCAGGAAAGCAGAGGTTCAGAGGAACGAAAGCATCTCTATACACTTATCTGAAATTCTCACCAATGAATTACATAAATATTTCTATCCTTATTTTATTATTTAATTTTGAAAACTCCATAACTATTTTATATCCGCCTGACTGAGATTTACAAGGTGACTATAGCTTGCTTCATACCAACAATCTCCGTGGGATCGACCCTTACTCACGTAAGGTTTATTACTTGGACGACCCAGTGCACTTGCTGGTTAGTTGTATCGAAGTTGTGAATGAAAAATGATTTATTAAGACGTGCGTACAGAGTTTCTGGTGCCGTTGCCTGAGATCACAATTTCGTGCACCACTCTCCCAAGTCTCGTGGGCATACCAGACAACCCCCCAGTCAACAACTGAATCTCCTTTCTGACTTGCCTATGACATAGAGGCCATGATTCCCATAGAGATCAACGAAGAATTCCCAAGGGTTAGATTCTACGATGACGCAGGAAATGTCTGAGCTCAAAGGAAGGAACTCGATCTCCTCCCAGTAGTCCGAGAATAAGCTCGGACAAAGGAGGAAGCATTAAAGCAAAGAATGGCCTTAAGTTACAATAAGAAAGTCATTAAAAGAATCTTCGCCACAAACGACCTCATACTAATCCAAAATGACATATGAATACAGAAGTTGGGCGAAGGAATGTTGGCTGCAAACTGGAGAGGACCTTACAAGATTAAAGTATCCGACCTATAGGGAAACGAGCTCCCATGGTCAGGGCACGCATGTAACTTAAAAAGATACTACAGCTAGAAAGTGCACCTTGCTCCCTGGTGTACTCATTTTCCTGATTTAATGGGTTTTTTTCTTGAAAAAGGGTTTTTTTGAAGGGGGTTTTAACAAGGCACCATATCAAGGGATAGGAGTTAATATTCGAAAAACTCTTAGTAGCAGGATAGCTTATGTACATCATTTTTTCACTAATGATAATCAAATTATTCAATTATTTGTTCTACTAACATGCACTAATTTAAGCTCAAAAAAGTGCAAAAATCATTGCTCGACCTAGTTGATTGGCAAGATGAAGCGACAAAGTCCAAATTAGTGTAAGAAGTTATATAAGCAGATCGTGGTCTGACCTCATTAAAACTACTTTAAAAAGTCAGTGAAAGAGATAAGCCTAAAATAATTCGCAGAAGTAACTTAATGAAATCGACTACTTAAAAGTCGGTACTTAACTAAATAAATTTCCCGACTAAGGGGAATACATAGTCTCAACTTGAAAAGATGGTCGAATCAAGTGTCCGACCTACATCGGCCGACTCCCCAAAAATAAAATATTTGATCTCGTAAAAACTCGTCCAAGTCGGTTTCGAAAGAGAATCACCAAAGTAACTTATCAAAATTTTTACTAAGTTACAGAACTACAAAAACAGCTATGCCAACTAAGGCAATCCAAGAAAGGATGTTAAAAGGACATTCATTCATTTAAAGACAACCAAAAATCAAAATAGTAGAAAATATTTTTAAAATAGCAACATAAAAGAAAAAATTTTTCAAACTACAGCTATTACAAGGTAAATTATTCACAAAGACCCACAAGTCGGACCATCAAATATTCTGAAAATGAAATTATAGAGGAAAATCCTGCTCACCAGAAGCCATGTTAGAGGTCTCTTCATGTTGGGCTAAAGAAGTCAAGCGTGTCTTGTCAAGTTAATTCAAGAGGGGCTCGTCCTCCATCCGAGTTGGAAAGCTCTGGGAAGCTCCCTCAACTCAGACCTCTGAAGTCTTTGGTTCAGGTATAGGAGTATCTTCCTCATCTTCAAGAGGAAGGATAATCTTCTCATCAATCATGACCATGTCGGGATTAATAAGGGAGAGGTGCACCCCAGGAGCTACAACTCGGAACCATGCCTTCAAGTTTTCAACTAGCTCATCCATCCCCTGGTAGATAGTTTCCTTTAGATCAGTTGATGAGCGGATAATTTATACTCTTTTTGGCACTGTTTTTAGTATGTTTTTAGTATATTTTAGTTAGCTTTTATTATATTTTTATTAGTTTTTATTTAAAATTCACTTTTCTGGACTTTACTATGAGTTTGTGTATTTTCTGTGATTTCAAGTATTTTCTGGCTGAAATTGAGGGACCTGAGCAAAAATATGATTCAGAGGCTGAAAAGGACTACAGATGCTGTTGGATTCTGACCTCCCTGCACTCGAAGTGGATTTCCTGGAGCTACAGAAGTCCAATTGGCGTGCTCTCAATTGCGTTGGAAATTAGACATCCTGGGCTTTCCAGCAATATATAATAGTCCATACTTTGCCCAAGATTTGATGGCCCAAACCGGCGTTCCAAGTCAGCTTAAGAATTCTAGCGTCAAAACGCCAGAACTGGCACAAAAGCTGGAGTTAAACGCCCAAACTGGCACAAAAGCTGGCGTTTAACTCCAAGAAAAGTCTCTACATGTGAAAGCTTCAATACTCAGTCCAAGAACACACCAAGTGGGCCCGGAAGAAGATTTCTACATTAATTACTTATTTCTGTAAACCCTAGGCTACTAGTTCTCTATAAATAGGACCTTTTACTATTGTATTTTCATCTTGGTTCTTCTGGTTCCCTCTCTGGGGCCGAAGCCAATGACCACCATTATCACTTTTGTATTTTCAACGGTGGAGTTTCTACACACCATAGATTAAGGTGTGGAGCTCTGCCGTTCTTCATGAATTAATGCAAAGTACTACTGTTTTTCTATTCAATTCACGCCTACTTCTTCTCTAAGATATTCATTCGCACTCAAGAACATGATGAATGTGATGATTATGTGACACTCATCACCATTCTCACCTATGAACGCGTGCCTGACAACCACTTCCGTTCTACATGCAAACAAGCTTGAATGTGTATCTCTTGGGTTTCTAATCTAAGATTAGAACCTTCGTGGTATAGGCTAGAATTATTGGCGGCCATTCCTGAGATCCGGAACATCTAAACCTTGTCTGTGGTATTCTGAGTAGGATCTGTGAAGGGATGACTGTGACGAGCTTCAAACTGGTGAGTGTTGGGCGTGTGACAGACGCAAAAGGATCAATGGATCCTATTCCAACATGATCGAGAACCGACAGATGATTAGCCGTGCGGTGACAGTATGCGTAGAACATTTTCACTGAGAGGACGGGAAGTAGCCATTGACAACGGTGATACCCAACATAAAGCTTGCCATGGAAGGGAGTATGAATGATTGGAAGAAGGCAATGGGAAAGCAGAGGTTCAGGAGGAACAAAGCATCTTCATACGCTTATCTGAAATTCTCACCAATGAATTACATAAGTATCTCTATCTTTATTTTATGTTTTATTCATCTTTTAATTATCAATCCTCCATAACCATTTGAATCTGCCTGACTGAGATTTACTAGATGACCATAGCTTGCTTCAAGCCGACAATCTCCGTGGGATCGACCCTTACTCGCGTAAGGTTTATTACTTGGACGACCCAGTGCACTTGCTGGTTAGTTGTGCGGAGTTGTGATAAAGAGTTGAGATTACAATTGTGCGTACCAAGTTGTTGGCGCTATTGATGATCACAATTTCGTGCACCAAGTTTTTGGCGCCGTTGCCGGGGATTGTTCGAGTTTGGACAACTGACGGTTCATCTTATTGCTTAGATTAGGTTATTTTATTTTATTTTATTCTTCAAGACTTTTAAGAATGAATTCTAGAGTTTCAGATGATAATTTTATCATCACAAAAGCTAGTTGATTCCTATCAATTTAGCTGTTGTATATCTGCTGAAGCTTGGATAGCCATGTCTAATCTTTTTAGACTGAAGCTTTAGACTAACATTGCATGATTCCTGGAAATTTTTATTAAGAGTTTTGAATTCCTTTATTTTCTTTTCCATATAATTTTCGAAAAATCACAACAAAATTTTATAAAATCATAAAAATAAAAATATTTTATGTTTCTTGTTTAAGTCTAATATCAATTTTTAAGTTTGGTGTCAATTCCATGTCTTTATTCTTCTTGCATTTTTTGAATATATATGTTCTTCATTGATCTTCAAGTTATTCTTGATGATTTCCTTGCTCTGATCTTTGAATTATCTTGCTTTGAGTCTTTTGTTGTTTCTTCTATGCATTTTCAAATTGTTATAGTCCTTAGTATACAAACTTCTAAGTTTGGTGTCTTGCATGCATTGTTTATTTGATCTTAGTTGCATTTTTTATTGTTTCTCATCATTAAAAATTCAAAAATATTTTCAAAATTGTGTCTTTTCAAGTCAATAATACAGAGAATTGAAGATTCAGAACATTCAGTAGAGGAATTAAACAGAAAAAGCTGAGCGTTCAAAACACCCAGTGAAGAAGGAAAACTGGCGTTTAAACGCCCTGGCTGGGCGTTTAACGCCCAAAAAGGTAGCATTTTGGGCGTTTAACGCCAGGAGGACACTAGAGGGAAGATTTTGTTTTTAATTCAAATTTTTTTTCAAATCTTCATAATTTTTCAAAATCAAATCTTTTTCAAATCATATCTTTTCAATCATATCTTTTCAAAATCAATTTCTTTTCAATTTCTTTTATTTATTACTATTTTCGAAAATCCTTGCTACAATTAATAATTTAATTCAAAATTTTCTAGTTGTTACTTGCCTATTAAGAAAGGATCAAAAGTTTTAATTCTAGAATCATATCTTCTAATTTCTTGTTAGTCAAGTAATCAACTTTAATTTTAAAACTTTCTCTTTTTAATTTGATTTTCAATCATATCTTCTCAATCATATCTTTTCAATTACATCTTTTTCAAAATTAAGTTTCAATCATATCTTTTTTATTTATAATTTCAAAATCTTTTTCAAAAATCACTTAATTTCTTTCCCAATCTTAATTTTCGAAAAACCTTTACCAAATTCTCAAAATTTCTTTTAATTATTTCAAAATCTTTTACTTTAATTTCGAAAATTCTTCCCCTCTTCTCACATCCTTCTATTTATGGACTAACACTCCTCCACTATCAACAATTCGAACTCTATCCCGCTTGATAAGTTCAAATTATTCTCTTTCTACCTCCTCCTTCTATTTTTCTTTTCCTCTGACACCTCAAGGAATCTCTATACTTTGACATAGAGGATTCCATACTTTCTTCTTCTCTCTTTCATATGAGCAGGAGTAAGGACAAAGACATTCTGGTTGAGGCTGATCCTAAACCCGAAAGGAACTTGAAGAGAAAGCTGAGAGAAGCTAAAGTACAACTCTCTGTAGAGGACCTAACAGAGCTTTTCAAACAAGAAGAAGCCATGGCAGCCGAAAACACCAACAATACAAGGAAGGTGCTTAGTGACTTTACTGCACCTACTCCTAACTTCTATGGGAGAAGCATCTCTATCCCTGCCATTGGACCAAATAATTTTGAGCTTAAGCCTCAATTAGTTTCTCTAATGCAACAGAATTGCAAGTTTCATGGACTTCCATTGGAAGATCCTCATCAATTCTTAGCTGAATTCTTGCAAATCTGTGACACTGTCAAGACTAATGGGGTTGATCCCGAGGTCTACAAGCTTATGCTTTTTCCCTTTTCTGTAAGAGACAGAGCTAGAACATGGTTGGATTCACAACCTAAAGAAAACCTGAACTCTTGGAAAAAGCTAGTTAATGCCTTCTTGGCAAAGTTTTTTCCACCTCAAAAATTGAGCAAGCTTAGAGTGGAAGTCCAAACCTTCAGACAGAAGGAAGGTGAATCCCTCTATGAAGCATGGGAAAGATACAAGCAATTGATCAGAAGGTGTCCTTCTGACATGCTTTCAGAATGGAGCATCATAGGTATCTTCTATGATGGTCTGTCTGAACTGTCCAAAATGTCATTGGACAACTCTGCTGGAGGATCTCTTCATCTGAAGAAGACGCCTGCAGAAGCTCAGGAACTCATTGAAATGGTTGCAAATAACCAATTCATGTACACCTCTGAAAGGAATCCTGTGAATAATGGGACAAATCAGAAGAAAGGAGTTCTTGAGATTGATACTCTGAATACCATACTGGCTCAGAATAAAATATTGACTCAACAAGTCAATATGATTTCTCAGAGTTTGTCTGGAATACAAGCAGCAACAGGCAGTACCAAAGAAGCTTCATTTGAAGAAGAAGCTTATGATCCTGAGAACCCAGCAATGGAAGAGGTGAATTACATGGGAGATTCCTATGGAAACACTTACAATCCTTCATGGAGAAATCATCCAAATCTCTCATGGAAGGACCAACAGAGGCCTCAACAAGGCTTCAATAACAATAATGGTGGAAGAAACAGGTTTAGCAATAACAAGCCTTTTCCATCATCTTCTCAGCAACAGACAGAGAATTCTAAGCAGAGCCACTCTGACTTAGCAACTGTAGTCTCTGATCTAATTAAAACCACTCAAAGTTTCATGACTGAAACAAGGTCCTCCATTAGAAATTTGGAGGCACAAGTAGGTCAGCTGAGTAAGAAAGTTACTGAACTCCCTCCTAGTACTCTTCCAAGCAATACAGAAGAGAGTCCAAAAGGAGAGTGCAAGGCCATCAACATGACCCACACGGCCGAACTTGGAGAGGAGGAAGAGGCAGTGATCTCCACTGAGGAAGATCTCACTGGATGTCCACTGACCTCCAAGGAGTTCCCTCATAAGGAACCATGGGAATCTGAGGCTCACACTGAGACCATAGAGATTCCATTGAATTTACTTTTGCCATTCATGAGCTCTGATGAGTATTCTTCCTCTGAAGAGGATGAAGATGTTACTGAAGAGAAAGTTGCTAAGTACCTTGGAGCAATATCATGAAGCTAAACGCCAAGTTATTTGGTAATGAGACTTGGGAGAATGAACCTTCATTGCTCACTAAAGAAATGGATGACTTGACTAGGCAGAAATTACCTCTGAAGAGACAAAATCCTGGAAAGTTCTCAATACCTTGTACCATAAGTACCATGACCTTTGAGAAGGCTCTGTGTGACCTAGGGTCAAGCATAAACCTCATGCCTCTCTCTATAATGGAGAAGCTAGGGATCATTGAGGTACAAGTTGCAAGAATCTCACTAGAGATGGCAGACAATTCAAGGAAACAAGCTTATGGACTTGTAGAGGATGTCTTGGTAAAGGTTGAAGACCACTACATCCCTGCTGATTTCATAATCCTAGAGACTGGGAAGTATATGGATGAATCCATCATCTTTGGTAGACCCTTCCTAGCCACAGCAAAAGCTGTGATTGATGTAGACAGAGGAGAATTAGTCCTTCAAGTGAATGAGGACTCCCTTGTGTTTAAGGCTCAAGGATCTCCCTCTGTAACCATGGAGAGGAAGCATGAAAAGCTTCTCTCAATACAGAGTCAAACAAAATCCCTACATTCAAACTCTAAGTTTGGTGTTGGGAGACCACAACCAAACTCTAAGTTTGGTGTTGAGAGGCCATTATCATGCTCTGAGTATCTGTGAGGCTCCATGAGAGCCCACTGTCAAGCTACTGACATTAAAGAAGCGCTTGTTGGGAAGCAACCCAATTTTATTTATTCTCCATTGTTATTTTATATTTTCTGTAGGTTGATGATCATGTGAAGTCACAAAAACAATTGAAAAAGCAAAAACAGAAGGAAAAATAGTATTAAAAACAGAACACCATGGAGGAGAAACTTACTGGCGTTTAAACGCCAGTAAGGGCAGCAGAATGGGAGTTAAACGCCCAGTCTGGCACCATTCTGGGCGTTAAACACCAGAAATGGGCACCAGACTGGCGTTTAACGCCAGAAAAGAGCAAGAAGCTGGCGTTAAACGCCAGAAATGGGCACCAGACTGGCATTTAACGCTAGGATTGGCAGAAAGGGGCATTTTTGCACGCCACTTGGTGCAGGGATGAGATATCCTTGACACCTCAGGATCTGTGGACCCCACAGGATCCTCACCTACCCCACCTCTCTCTCTCTTCTTCAACTATTCACCAATCACCTCAATACCTCTTCCCCAAAAACCCCTCACCTATCAAATCCTACCATTCTCTTCACCACTCACATCCATCCTTCATAAAACCCCACCTACCTCACCATTCAAATTCAAACCACTTTCCCACCCAAACCCACCCATAATGGCCGAACCATACCCCCCTCTCCACTCCTATATAAACCCATCTTCACTCCTTCATTTTCACACAACATACACACTACTTCTCCCCCTTGGCCGAAACACTAAGCCCCCTCTATCTCCTCTATTTCTTCTTCTTCTACTCTCTTCTTTCTTCTTTTGCTCGAGGACGAGCAAACCTTCTAAGTTTGGTGTGGTAAAAGCGTTGCTTTTTATTTTTCTATAACCATTTATGGCACCTAAGGCCAGAGAAACCTCTAGAAAGAGGAAAGGAAAGGCAAAAGCTTCCACCTCCGAGTCATGGGAGATAGAGAGATTCATCTCAAGGGTGCACCAAGACCACTTCTATGAAATTGTGGCCAAGAAGAAGGTGATCCCTGAGGTCCCTTTCAAACTCAAAAAAGGGTGAATATCCGGAGATCCGACATGAGATTCGAAGAAGAGATTGGAAAGTTCTCACCAACCCCATTCAACAAGTCAGAATCTTAATGGTTTAAGAGTTCTATGCCAATGCATGGATCACCAAGAACCATAATCAAAGTGTGAACCCGAACCCAAAGGATTGGCTTACAATGGTTCGGGGAAAATGCTTAGATTTTAGTCCGGAGAATGTAAGGTTGGCATTCAACTTGCCCATGATGCAAGGAGATGCACACCCCTACACTAGAAGGGTCAACTTTGATCAAAGGTTGGACCAAGTCCTCATAGACATTTGTGAAGAGGGCGCTCAATGGAAGAGAGATTCAAGAGGGAAGCCGGTTCAACTAAGAAGGCATGACCTCAAGCCCGTGGCTAGGGGATGGTTGGAGTTTATCCAACGCTCAATCATTCACACTAGCAACTGGTCTGAAGTTACTATAGACCGAGCCATCATGATTCATAGCATCATGACTAGAGAGGAAGTAGAAGTTCATGAGATTATCTCCCAAGAACTCTACAAGGTGGCCGACAAGCCCTCTACCTTGGCAAGGTTAGCCTTCCCTCACCTCATTTGTCACCTCTGCAATTCAGCTGGAATTGACATAGAGGAAGACATCCTCATTGATGAGGATAAGCCCATCACTAAAAAAAGGATGGAGCAAATAAGAGAACCTCACCATGAGCATGAGGAAATTCCTCATCATGAAATCCCTGAGATACCTCAAGGGATGCATTTTCCTCCACAAAACTATTGGGAGCAAATCAACACCTCCCTAGGAGAATTAAGTTCCAACATGGGATAACTAAGGATGGAGCACCAAGAGCATTCTATCCTCCTCCATGAAATTAGAGAAGACCAAAGAACTATGAGAGAGGAGCAACAAAGGCAAGGAAGAGACATTGAGGAGCTCAAGCACTCCATAAGATCTTCAAGAGGAAGAACAAGCCGCCATCACTAAGGTGGACCCGTTCTTTAATTTTCTTGTTCTTTATTTTCTGTTTTTCAAAAATTATGCTTGATGTTTATTTATATGTGTCTTTATTACATGATCATTAGTGTCTAAGTGTCTATGCCTTAAAGCTATGAAAATGAATCCATCACATTTCTTAAATGGAAAATATTTTTAATTGAAAAAGAAAAAAAAGAAGAAGTGCATGAATTTCGAATTTTAAAACATTTTAATTATTTTGATGTGGTGGCAATACTTTTGTCTTTCTGAATGAATGCTTGAACAATGCATATTTTTGATATTGTTGATTCATGAATGTTAAAATTGTTGACTCTTGAAAGAATGATGGAAAATGAGAAATGTTATTTGATAATCTGAAAAATCATAAAATTGATTCTTGAAGCAAGAAAAAGCAGTGAAAAGCTTGCAGAAAAAAATATATGCAAAAAAAAAAGAAGAAAAAGAAAAAGCAAGCAGAAAAAGATAATAACCCTTTAAACCAAAAGGCAAGGGTAAAATAAAAAGGATCCAAGGCTTTGAGCATCAGTGGATAGGAGGGTCCACAGGAATAAAATCATGGCCTAAGCGGCTAAACCAAGCTGTCCCTAACCATGTGCTTGTGGCGTGAAGGTGTCAAGTGAAAACTTGAGACTGAGCAGTTAAAGTCATGGTCCAAAGCAAAAAGAGTGTGCTTAAGAGCCCTGGACACCTCTCACTGGGGACTTTAGCAAAGCTGAGTCACAATCTGAAAAAGTTCACCCAGATATGTGTCTATGGCATTTATGTATTCGGTGGTAACACTGGAAAGCAAAATGCTTAGGGTCACGGCCAAGACACATAAAGTAGATGTGTTCAAGAATCAACATACTTAACTAGGAGAATCAATAACACTATCAGGATTCTGAGTTCCTATAGAAGCCAATCATTCTGAACTTCAAAGGATAAAGTGAGATGCCAAAACTGTTCAGAGGCAAAAAGCTAAAAGCCCCGCTCATCTAATTAATACTGACCTTCATAGATATTTTTGGAATTCATTATATATTCTCTTCTTTTTATCCTATTTGATTTTCAGTTGCTTGGGGACAGGCAACAATTTAAGTTTAGTGTTGTGATGAGCGGATAATTTATATGCTTTTTGGCACTATTTTTAGTATGTTTTTAGTATATTTTAGTTAGCTTTTATTATATTTTTATTAGTTTTTATTTAAAATTCACTTTTCTAGACTTTACTATGAGTTTGTGTGTTTTTCTGTGATTTCAAGTATTTTCTGGCTGAAATTGAGGGACCTGAGCAAAAATCTGATTCAGAGGCTGAAAAAGGACTGCAGATGTTGTTGGATTCTGACCTCTCTGCACTCGAAGTAGATTTCCTGGAGCTACAGAAGCTCAATTGGCGCGCTCTCAATTGAGTTGGAAATTAGACATCCTGGACTTTCCAGCAATATATAATAGTCCATACTTTGCCCAAAATTTGATGGCCCAAACCGGCGTTCCAAGTCAGCTTAAGAATTATAGCGTCAAAATGCCAGAACTGGCACAAAAGCTGGAGTTAAACGCCCAAACTGGCACAAAAGCTGGCGTTTAACTCCAAGAAAAGTCTCTACATGTGAAAGCTTTAATGCTCAGCCCAATCACACACTAAGTGATCCCGGAAGAAGATTTCTGCATTAATTACTTATTTCTGTAAACCCTAGGCTACTAGTTTTCTATAAATAGGACCTTTTACTATTATATTTTCACTTTGGTTCTTCTGGTTCCTCTCTGGGGCCGAAGCCAATGACCACCATTATCACTTTTGTATTTTCAATGGTGAAGTTTCTACACACCATAGATTAAGGTGTGGAGCTCTGCCGTTCTTCATGAATTAATGCAAAGTACTACTGTTTTTCTATTCAATTCACGCCTACTTCTTCTCTAAGATATTCATTCGCACTCAAGAACATGATGAATGTGATGATTATGTGACACTCATCACCATTCTCACCTATGAACGCGTGTCTGACAACCACTTTCGTTCTACATGCAAAAAGCTTGAATGTGTATCTCTTGGGTTTCTAATATAAGATTAGAACCTTCGTGGTATAGGCTAGAATTATTGGCGGCCATTCCTGAGATCCAGAACGTCTAAACCTTGTCTGTGGTATTCTGAGTAGGATCTGTGAAGGGATGAATGTGACGAGCTTCAAACTCGCAAGTGTTGGGCGTGTGAGAGACGCAAAAGGATCAATGGATCCTATTCCAACATGATCGAGAACCGACAGATGATTAGCCGTGCGGTGACAGTGTGCGTAGAACATTTTCACTGAGAGGACGAGAAGTAGCCATTGACAACGGTGATGCCCAACATAAAGCATGCCATGGAAGGGAGTATGAATGATTGGAAGAAAGCAATGGGAAAGCAGAGGTTCAGGAGGAACAAAGCATCTTCATACGCTTATCTGAAATTCTCACCAATGAATTACATAAGTATCTCTATCTTTATTTTATGTTTTATTCATCTTTTAATTATCAATCCTCCATAACCATTTGAATCCGCTTGACTGAGATTTACTAGATGACCATAGCTTGCTTCAAGCCGACAATCTCCTTGGGATCGACCCTTACTCGCGTAAGGTTTATTACTTGGATGACCCAATACACTTGCTGGTTAGTTGTGCGGAGTTGTGATAAAGAGTTGAGATTACAATTGTGCGTACCAAGTTGTTGGCACCATTGATGATCACAATTTCGTGCACCATCAGCATATCTTTCTCTTGACTTGGCGATTTCATCTACCAAGTCCAGCTTCTCCCGAAAAACTCGGGTATAACTCTCCTCAGCCTTCTTCTTCAAACCTTCCGCCATGGTACAAGCGACTTTAGATTGCTTCACCCTCTCCCAAGTTTTAGCAAGGTCGGACATAAGAACCTCCTTCTCCTTTTTCAACTCCAACTTGGTCTCTCGCAAAGATGCTATCTCAGATTTCAGATCGGACAAAGATCATTGAGTAGCACCAATAGGGGTCTTCTTAAGCTGCCTCAGTAAGGCAAAGCACGCTCCCGCTATCCTTATCCCACCCCGGGCCAAGACTTGAAGGTAATTTTTTATAGAAACGTCGTCCATAATTATAAAACTATTGAAAATGATGCGTTTCTAACAAAACGCCATAGCATCAAAGCCTTTCTCATAAACACTTTTCGATTCAAAAGTCTTACATTTTTTAAGTTTCGGTTCGGGAAAAAGAGGCGCAAGGGGACTTGTCTGAGTACCAGAGTCAGCAGGAGGAGTAAGAAGAGGAGAAGTCGGATAAAAAATGACCTTAATCGATGCAGAAGCACCTAAATCTAACTTAGAGGGAGAAAGGAGATCGCCCATTTCACTGACCTCTTTTAGTTGAATAACACGGGCGACAACATTCTTTTTAGTCATATGAAGAGTTTTAGGGCAGCCTCCTTACTAGTCATCTTTTCTACAAGATATCAAAGTCAGATTGCATCAGCATACAAAATAATTAATAAAAAATATCAACTAAATATAAAAGAATACTACCTAGCTTAGAACAGACATGGCTTGGCTTTCCTAGTAGGAAATTCTTAGTGTCAAGATTGGGAGTTCGGCTATAACACTCCTGGAACAAGGCAACTACACACTCTTCTACCTCATCCAAATCATCTAGGTTATTGATGAGCGGATATTTTATACGCTTTTTGGCATTATTTTCATATAGTTTTTGTTATGTTTTGTTTAAGTTTTATTATATTTTCATAGGTTTTAGTGCAAAATTCATATTTTCGGATTCTACTTTGAGTTTGTGTATTTTATGGTGATTTCAGGTATTTTATGGCTGAAATTGAGGAGCTTGAACAAAAGTCTGATTTAGAGACAGAGAAAGGACTACAAATGCTGTTAGGATCTGACCTTCGTGCACTCGAAGGAGCTTTTCTGGCGCTACAAAAGTCTAAATGGAGCGCTCTTAGCGGCTATGAAAAGCTAACATCCAGAGCTTTCCAGAAATATATAATAGTCCATACTTTATTTGGAAATGAAGGCCCAAAACCGACATTCAATGCTAGCTATTAACCCCATTCCTGGCATCCAGTGCCCACAGGGGAGCAGCTGGCGTCCAACGCCTAGGATGGAGTCCCTAGCCAGCGTTCAATGCCCCTAAGGGGTACTAGTTCATGAAAAACACTCAAGCTCAGCCTAAACACTCATCAAGTGGGCCCTAGAAGTGGATTTTCACACTACATGACTAGTTTATCATATTTTCTGTAATCCTTAGTTACTAAACTAGTATATATAGAAAAAGATCACTATTGTTAAGGACTTTTTTACTCTTGCCCACTTTTATGTTTCCA
This sequence comes from Arachis ipaensis, assembly GCF_059453495.1. NCBI lineage: Eukaryota > Viridiplantae > Streptophyta > Magnoliopsida > Fabales > Fabaceae > Arachis > Arachis ipaensis. Next base: position 27,880,540 of record NC_142436.1, read on the forward strand.
TTGTATTTTCTATCAACATGAGTCAATAACCTCCTAATTCAATATGTCTGATTCTATTTTCTTATACAACCTCGTTCTTCATCTTACGAATTGAGGGTGACCAATGACAATCACCCTTGTTCTACATGGGTTCCGTGCGATTCCTGATCCGGATAGCGTTGAACTAATGCTAGAGATTGCATTGCGGATTCCAATAGAGCATCTGAGAAACTTTGGATATGTGACATGAAATTCTGTTGACTATGGATGTGAGAGGTCTCTGTGGGGCTAAGACTAGAGTCAGAGAAGTAGCACTCTCTGATCTGAAAGATCTACCTTGTTTGTGGCACCTTGAGTAGGATCGTGAAGGAGAGTGGATTGCTTAAAGCTTCATCTTCTGCTACAGTGAGAAATCTAGAGGTGGCTTGATGAGAGGACATGAGTCATCTCAATGTGGTGGATTGTTGCACTAGAGGAGGTTAACTTGATGAAAGGACATGAGTTAATCACTTACGGCTGCCATTGAAGGGATCAGAAGGTTATTGAAGAAGACAGTAAGAAAGGTTAATCTGGAAAGATAAAGCATCTCCGAAGCCTCAACCGTTCTCATACCATTGAATTTCTATCTATCTAGTAACTTTTATTTATTTATTTATTTTGTTTTATGCTTTTTTCGTGACAAACTATAATTTCTATCCGCCTAACTAAGATCTGCAAGGTATCCACTGCTTGCTCAAACCAACGATCTCCGTGGGATCGACCCTCACTCACCTGAGGTATTACTTAGACGACCCGGTATACTTGCTGGTCTATCTGTGAAAATTCTGCGGAGCCAGTTTCATGCACCATTTGTACTTAATAACCATGGGGGACTCCTCCTAGTAAAAAGGGCTTCATCCCTCTCATTCAGAAAGAAAGGTCGGACACCCTCAACAGATTGAATTTTGAAGAAGTAATTTTTGAAATCATGGAAAGAATCATCAAAAATAGAAAAGACCTTCCTCCCTTGAATAGCTTGGAAGGAGATCCATCCCTGCTTCTTAGAACTAAAGGATTTGGTAAGTTAGAAGAGGTAAAAGAAAACTATCAAAGAAAAGGGGAGGTCGAGTTCACGGCAGAGGGGCTGGTAAATTTTCAGAAAATTCCAAGAATTGGGATGAAGCTGAGAAGGGGCAACTTTACAGAGTCTAAGAATCTCGGACTCAAAATTAGAAAAAGAAAGGCTAACCCCCAACTTTGTAAAAAAGAAATCGTACACATATATAAAATGGCATTCCGACTTATCAAGTCGGGAAAAACAAACCCTTTCCTCAGGATCAGCAACTACAATTTCATATTTACTCTGATTTTTCCGATATATACACAACCTATGTTTCCTGCGAAAGGTCTCAGTGTATTCTTTATCAATAACAGGGACAACAGAAAGAACAGTTATATCTACCCAATCTAGGTTGGACGGGACTTTAGACGACATATTGAGAATTACTGAACGAGACATAAAGTTATACCTACAAATACAACTAAAAAAAATCATCACAACAAGTCGTAAATACGGGCACATCAACACAAATGTTCCATTCCATAAGAGGTCGGACCATCCTCAACAAGGTAGAAGATGGACATGGTTCTTTAACCTCTCTTGCGAATCAAGAAGACAAACTACATTCCAAAGATAAAAATGTTGTCATTTTTCACAAAGGCGAAACAACACCATTTGGGACAACACATATCGATTCTTCCACATTCAAATACACAAATTATAGCAACGAATGCAAAATTGCCAAAATGATTATGAAGAACATTCATAAGAAACCATTTTTCACAAACATCAACAGACAGTACTATAAGCATCTCATTCTCAACAAAATAAGTTTGCAAAAAAATAAAAAGACCAACCTTGAAGAGGATGAGTGGGCAACGATGAATACACAAATAGCAAGACACGTATGGTTCAAAAACCTTCAACAAATGAACAAAAACTCCCAAACAGAAATTCAAAATAGAGAAATCTTGAAATGAAAAAGGGGTTATGAAGAACTTTTGAGAGAGAATGAAGATGAAGTGATTCAAAAGAAGAAGCGAAAAAGAAGAAAGAGAAAGAGTTTGAATATTTATAAGATACTAGAGGCAAAGGAGTAATTTCATGCCTCCTCATTTATGACGTACACGGTTACCAAAGTAACCGTAGAGTAACGTGCAAAGAACTGCGAAAAGACGTGACACCTAAAGTTCTTAAAAACATGCCGAGTACCCGAACTAGCCCCTAAAAAGGTGGTGTGCCCGACTTGATGTGCTAACACACAAGAGATCAGTATAATCTACAAATGCTCGAATCCGACCTCATGAAACTCGAACTCAAGTAGGAACACTATTCATACTCTGGCCCAAGAATGCTAGCGCAAAATGAATGAGTCCCAATTAAGGAATTAGACTTGGTCCACACCTATCCAACCTTATAGAGGTCAGACACTACGACAAGAGTCTGGTCCTACTTCTTTGAATAAGTAATCGACTCTTAAGATATCTCCCACTCATTTAGAAGAGAGATCTCAACAACTTTTCTAGAAAAAGGGAATGGTCATCTACTACCATTAAAGATGGAACTACTCTAAAAGGTGGTTATCTATTCTATTATAAATACACTGACACCCTTAGGTATATTCAAAATCTAATCTACTAAAAATCTACCTAAAATATTTGTTAACTTAAGCATCAGAGTCTCTTACTAGTATCACCCCACCTCCTTACGAGGAACTCGGACGTGGCACCCCGATATTGATGGAAGTTGGATGCTATTCCAAAAGGAGTCTGGACCTCACGTTCAGACAAAAAAATAACCTAGGTTCAGATAAAACAATGTGTATTTTATATTTTAATATATATTTTATATTAGTAACTAGTTTTAATAGTTAATTCAAGTGTATACCAAACATAATTAATATTAATAACAATATAATAAACAGAATTTAACCAAAAAAAAAAAAAAAACGCAGCATGCCTTCCCAACTTTTTTTTTTTTTTTGGTCTTGGGCTAAGCCCTTCAACCCTACCCAAACCCTACAACCCACCCATCCCAAACCCAGATCCCCTTTTTTACAACGACAGTTACACTACGCTAGTAACTTAATGTCTTAATCCTTGTGGAAGTTGAATGAAAAAGAAGTTGAAAACTATGCACCTATGGCTTCCTTTTCAGACTGGTCTTCTTTTCAACATCTTCTTTCATTCTTTTCCTTTTTTTTTTTTTTTTTGAGATCTGAATTCGATGCATGGTATGGTTGTGCCGGTTTGCTCAGGTCTCCTCTACTGGCAGCGCCTATGATGGAAGCTCTGTTGCAAAGGGTGAAGGAACCCACAATTTCTTGCCGTATTTTTGTCACTTTTGATTTTATACCTGTTTAAGACTGTCTTCTGGTTCAAACGCAAGTTGTTCTTCTGTCCGTTGCTCCCCTCCGGTTTCTTCCCTGGCTTCATTGACCACTTGATTGGGTACCGTTAACATCTGGTCTCTCTTTTGCTCGATTGGACCTTCGTGATGTGTAGGCCTTCTTCCAATTCTTCTAACTTTCTCTGCTTCTCTTCTCAATTGGATTTCAATTGTCGCTGGTAATGCTTCCCTGAGTGCTAATTATCCGTCGGTATTGCCTGAATCTGTGCTCCAAACCAAGTAGGTCTTGTCCATGGACATAATAGGATAGCATGCTCCACTGATTCTTCACCATTCCTGCATATCCTGCATATTGGACTGTTAGTAATTTTTCTTTTCCAAAGATTATAATTAACTGTAATAATATTGTGTGAGGTCTTCCATAAGAAGGTTTTTATTTTATTCGGTATTTGCATCTTCCATATCTCCCTCCATACTTCCTTGAAATTATCACTGGAGGATGCCCAATTATCCTCACCAACTCTCTCTTCATATTTGGCAATGTAGTATCCTGATTTTATAGTATAATTTCCATCTAATCTATGTGGCCAGAAGAAACAGTCTTCCTTATTGATGAGACTTATAGGTGTGCTTAGGATCTTATCTTTTATATTAGGGGGAAACACCTGTCGTAATAACTCTTCATTCCATCCTCCCCCTTCCACCAATAAGTCTTTAACCATTGATATCCTATTATCCCAGTATTTCTTTATACTCCCACCTTCGATAATCCAATTGTCTTTCCATATATCAATATTACTTCCATCTCCAACGTTCCATCTTCCATTCCTTCTAATAAAGTCTTTCCCTTCCACTAAACTTCTCCAAACCCAAGAGTCTCCATTTTTTGCCTTTGCCTCCCAAAAATTTCCATCCGGAAAATACATTTCTTTTAAAATTTTTGCCCATATTACCTCAGGATTCTTTACAAGCCTCCATGCCTGCTTAGCCAAATATGCTATATTTTGATTCTCTAAATTTCTAAATCCCAACCCTCCATCCTTCTTACTTTTAGTCATTCTTTTCCAACTTATCCAATGTGTTCCTCTCTCCTTCCCTGATCCAGCCCACCAAAATTTCGCTATTTTGCCTTCTAATTTCTTGCAAAAACTCTTTGGCAGCTTCACCACATTCATGACGTATGAAGGTATAGCCTGAATCACTGCTTTAATTAGGATTTCTTTCCCAGCTTGATTAAGGAGTTTCTCTTTCCATCCCTCAATTTTTTTATTAACCTTATCCTCTATCCATTCTAGCGCTTTCATCTTAGATCTTCCCCATTTCGCAGGCAGGCCCAAATATTTTCCTGGATTATCCCAAGTAGATATTCCAAGAATTTCTTCAATCTGTACTCTTATATTTATAGAAACATGATTCCCAAATATTATTCCAGATTTATCCAAATTTATTCTTTGACCGGAGGCTTCCGTGTAAACATTTAAGATTTGAATAAGTTGATATATATCCTCCTCTTTAGCTTTTGAGAAAATGATACAATCATCAGCAAACAAAAGATGGTTTAAATTTGGAGCATTTGGAGCTAATTTCATACCAGTAATATCTCCTTCTCTCTCCGCTCTATTCATCAAGATAGTAAAAACTTCAGCTGCAATAATGAACAAATAGGGTGAAAGCGGATCCCCTTGCCTTAATCCCCTCTGTGGTTTGATTTTTTTTGTTAGTTTACCATTCACCTTAAACCTATAATTAGCTCCTGTAACACAACTCATCATCATCTTCACCCATTTTTGACAAAATCCAAAGGCCTTTAATACCTCTTCCAAAAAGTCCCATTCAAGTCTATCATATGCCTTATTCATATCCAATTTTATTGCTAAATCTTCCATCCCCTCTCTTCCTTTCTTTCCAATTTTATGAAACGCTTCCTGAACAATAACGATATTATCCTGTATCATTCTCCCTCCCACAAAAGCACTTTGAATTGGAGACACAATAATGTCCAAAATCCTTTTCAACCTGATTACTAAAATTCTAGATATTATCTTATAAATAAAATTGCAACAACTTATCGGTCTAAGCTGATTCAAATTTTTCGGATTATCCACCTTAGGTATGAGAACCACTATGGTTTCATTAATATCTTCTGGAATAGTCCCATCCTCAAAAAAATTCTGCACCACTGCTAAAACATCCTCTTGAATGATGTGCCAATATTTCTGATAAAATAAACCATTTAAACCATCTGGTCCCGGAGCCTTTAAACTCCCCATGCTAAACACGGCCTCCTTAACTTCTTGCATATTTATCTCCTTGTTTAGTTCTTCATTCATCTCATCTGTAACCTTTCTGGGTATTCCTTTAATGCACTTTTCAAAATTTCTTTTCCCCACCGTAGTGAACAGTTCCCTAAAGTGATTTTCGATTAAATTTAAAATATTTGTTTCTCCATGAATCCATTCCCCAGAACTGTTCTTCAACCTTTCAACTCTATTTCTATCCCTTCTCTGAATGGTTGTAGCATGAAAAAAACCTGTATTCTTATCTCCCCATCTCAGCCATTTAAGCCTGGATCTTTGTCCCCAATATTTCTCTTCTTGTCTCCAAAGCTGAGAAATTTTTTCCTTAATCTCCCTCTCTTTTTGTTGTTGATCTCCTTTAAGGTCAGAGTTTTGCAGAATTGTAAGCTGCTCCTTTAATTTGCTTATTTCTTTATCCGCTCTCTTAAATTTTTGTTTACTCCATCTCTTTAGATCCTCCCTGCATCTCTCTCTTTTCCTCTTGAAATTATTCCAACTTCTTATTTCTTCTCCTGATTGAGTCCAACTATTTTCAATAACTTCTTCACAAGCCTCATGATCTGTCCAAAATGCCTCAAACCTGAAAATATTATTTGCTCTGTCATTTGGTTCTGTGTTCAAGACCAAAGGGCAATGATCTGAACTTATAGCTGGCAAAGCTTTTAACTGAGCATGCTGAAAAGCTTTTCTCCATCTCCAATTCACCATAACTCTATCTAATTTTTCTCTAATAATTACTCCATTTCTTGGATTGCTAAACCAGGTAAACCTATTTCCTTTCAATTCAATATCAATAAGTCCAATTTTATTTACAAAATTACTAAACTCCTCTAATTGTACCCTTGCTTTAGGATGTAAGCCCACTTTTTCCTCTTGATGTAAAATATCATTAAAATCACCGATGAAAGCTAACGGCTCATTTGGGTCTCTTTTTTCCTCTGCCAAATTACTCCATAGTTTCCTCCTTTGTTTAAAAATAGGATTTCCATAAATAAAGATACTAGTCCACTCCTCTCTATTGTTTTCCTTCATTTTTGTTTTAATAAAATTATTACTCCACTGGTAAACATCAACTTTAATATTAGATTTCCAAAGTAAACATAGACCTCCGGACAATCCCCGGGGTTCTACACAAAATGATTCATCAAAATGTAGTCTTTTTCTAATCTTATCTATCTTATCAGTCTTAGCCCTAGTTTCCATTAAGTAGATAACAGCCGGCTTAATCTGTTTACACAGATTCACTAATTCTGAAATTGTCGAGGTGGCTGCTAACCCTCGACAATTCCAGCTTAAGACAATCATGGTTGAGTTAGGGGCATGATAAGGCCCGCTGTAACACCCTAATACTCAAATCCTTATGCTCGAGTCATAAGTCAATGATATTATGGTGGTACGACTCTCAGGTGGATTTTTAATATATAAATATAGGTAATTTCGAAAAGAGTATTAATCGAGAAGTCTGAAAAGAGTAGAAATAAAATCGCGAAGGCGTATCACTCACGTTTCGACAACGAAAAGTTAAACTGCTAAGCCAAACGCGATATACGGACAAGGCATAAAGGAGATTAAGAGATAGATATATATAACATAAGTAAATAGCCACTAGTCGCGACCCGCAAAGTTTAGGCCGGCTAGGGTACAGTATGAAAGTAGATGACAACAGCATATCCTAATCTCTCCCAAAGGAAACATAAGAGCCTCTATAGGCAAGTTCCGAAAGAGTTCAATACATAATATAATCTTTTCAAAACAAAGGTGGAGAGATTCTAATCAAAACACAAAGTAGAGGAAATAAAGATCTTTGCCGTCTCTCAGACGACCCACAACTCACTTCTGAGCACCTGGACCTGTATCTGAAAAACAAGAGATATATATGGAATGAGAACCCCGGGCCCATGGGTTCCCAGTACGGTAAAAGTGCCAAATAGATACAATGCACTGCAATAAAAACTCAATAAGCATCCTAAACTTCTTCACCAAATATTCATCCTAGGTTCTCGCTAATCCATGAATAGGCAACTGTCATAAGGGAGTGCTAAATCTAATTCATGTTTCACATATTTCCCAACTCGCTGACTCTTCCACGAATCAGACTCAGAATTATAAGCAAAACCATCACCAGTTGTTCTGCCTCAGAAATTCTATATCAATACATCATACCCTCGCCTGGAGCTAGTGAAACTACATCACTGCGTCTACCCAGGGAGCTCTGATTATCTCATTCAATAATCATCATCATCATGCAATCGCATCATCAGTTCATCCCATCAAGAACAGCCCTCACACCCACCGACACCAGCATGAGGGCATCTCAGTTGTACAAACACAAGCAATTCAGGCAAGTAATACACAAATATGGTACAAGTAGAACAAGTAGCATATAGTCAGGTAACATGGCATATATGATGTAGAAATCCAAAACAAATGGCAAACCCAAACAATTCAAACATATGTAAATGATGAATGCCTGCCCTATGGCTGATGATATCATCTGTCGGTTATCAAGCCAACCCGACATGTCCGGTAGCTAACCCGGGCACAGTCTCTCTGTTGCGTATTAATATCATTAGAGGGAATATGTGCCCTGTCACCATTAGAGGGTATCTGCGCCCTGTCGCCATTAGAGGGTATCCCATTAGAGGGTATCTGCGCCCTGTCGCCATTAGAGGGTATCGGTGCCCTGTCACTCTTGCAACCAGAGAGAAAACACAAGCATGCTTACATTTGACATGTTTCATCATTATTCATTCAATCTCAATTCATATTATAAATCCTCATTGTTATCAAATCTCAAACATTAACCTGGAGCAAGTGGGACGAACCAAAACCCTTACTACTACCCAGGTATCACAAATACATTCATTCAAAACTCCATAATTAAACTCATTTATCATAAACATCCTTTTCCGTCTCATAACCGGAGCAAGTGGACAACGCCACTGCCTACTACCCGGGGTCACACATCACATTTCAACATTTTCCATTATTATCCATTTAACACATTCATTTATTAATCGTATATGCATTTATACTCAGCCATAAACATTAATGGCTTTGCCGTAACCCGACAATAACTCAGCCATCCGGCCCATGGTTCAATCAAGAACCGGCCATTTATCAATAATTATAGCCTTTCGGCTCATGGCTTACACGGTACTTCCACCGTCATCCTCCATATCTCATATAATCATATCTGATCATCATTGATCATAACCTTTTTTCCTTGCTTCACTCGCAAGTTACCACATCCCCTAGCTCCTTCCTCATTGCTAGGCATACCATAATGATTTAATACATAAGGGGTGAGATCGGAGGCTTAAAAGTATGAGGTTTGGCTTTAAAACTCAAAAATCAACTTTGGCATGAAAACAGAGCCACGCGCACGCGTACTCCACGCGCACGCGTGGATGGCCAAAAACTCATTGACGCGCAAGCGTTATACGCGCGAACGCGCGGGTTGAAAAATATCCAAACGGCGCGCAAGCGTCAGCCACGTGTACGCGTGGGTGCTCTTGCGCCCAGGCACAAAACTGGCACAACTCTGGCACAACTCTCTGGAAAATGGCTGGGCATTTGGTACAGCGCATCGACGCGCCCGCGCACACCACGCGCACACGTGGATGGTGCTTTCTGGAAGAACGGCGCGCACGCGCCAGGTGCGCCTACGCGCGTAGGGTCGTTCTGCTAAAAGCTGCAGAATTTACAGATTCAACCCCCAATCTTCCGATGGACATAACTCTCTCATTTTAAATCGTTTTTCACCCGTTCTTCGAACGGCATGGACATCTCGGATCCAATTTCATTTCTAAACAAATTTGGCAGAAAACAGAGATCCGTAGTCCAGGTTATGTCCCGTCAAAGTATGCCCAAAAATCATGTTTTCATACAAAACCACAAAGTGCCATTTTCAAAACAAGCCATTTTCAACTCTTTTCAAAATCAATCAAAACATGCCAATTTCAGCCTTTTCTTTGAAATCAATCAAAATATATCAAAATCAACATCAAGCCTCCTCAACTCGCACGTTGACACTTTCTCAAACTCAAACACATTTACATATCATATACTCTTTCTCATGCCAAATTTCAACAACACTATTTCCAATCAACCATCATTATACATAATCAATATTGTACTCACTATCACGCGGCTTCACCCACAAATCAACATTAATCATTCCTCAAGCATATATCACGACATACATATCTCTAGTGCATCATCATACCATCAAGGCATCAATAATCATAATCACATATATGACCATATAATATATCTCAACCAAAACCAAATATACCTCATCTATATAATTGCACCCAAATTTACCAAATCCCACACCTCAACTCCTCAAACCTTATTATTTAATAACCAACCCAATCATTCATATATTCATTATCTGAAATTCATCCAATCACTTGTGTCATCATACAATGCACACATCAACTTACCTTTCTTGCCTTTTTCCGGCCTCCGGCCCAAAATTCACGGCCTCCGGCCCAATTTCATAATTTAAATGCATAAACCACAAATCAATACTCATTACCCAGTACATCAAATTCTCAATACACCAAGTATACAAGGCCACACAATTCTCAACCCAAATCATTAATTCACATTACATACCAACTATGCATATTAGCACCAACCATTTACACAATCCAAACTTAATCCTAGGGGCATCTAGCCTAGGAATTCTCATCACAACACACGGTACTTAAATGAAACTTAAACCGTACCTCTTGTAGCCAAACCAATTGAGCCTCTTCTATGGAAGTCTTCACCAACCTTAGCTCCAAGCCTCACCAAAGCTCCTCAAGCAATACCAATCTCCCAATTGTGCACCAACATCACCAAATACACTAACATAACCAATATCACATACATACATCAACCTAGGGCTCATAAAAATGACAAATCACAAGGGTTTGAGCACTTCTTACCTCAGCCCATATGAAGTAGGGATAGAACCCACTTAGAATCCATGTTGGAGTATCCCTAAACACCCAAAATCACAAGATTTCAACACTAATTACCCAAAAACGTGTAACAGTGGGGAATTTCGAAAACTGGGCAGAGATGAATGGAATACTCACCACAAAACTTAGATAGAATTGTAGAGGATGAGAAGAGCGACGCGTGGCCGCAAATGGCTCGTCAATCGGAGCTCCGTAGCTCAAGTTATGGTGGTTTGAAGATCAAAGAGAGTTAGGTTTTCTCTCTTCTCTTCTCTCTTCTCAAATCAGCGCCCAACACCCCTTCTTTAGGGAAAAATAAGCTGAAATACTCATAACTAATGTTTATATATGTTGGGTCTTGGGCCCACTTAGGCCCGGTTCACTTATTTTTGTCCGTTGGCCCAATTTTGGACCAAAACCATTAAGATTAGCGCTCTAAATCGCACTTCAAATATTTCTACCTTCCCTAATTATAATTCCTCATTTCTTAATCTTATTTACTCATAATCAATTTTCTCAGCTGTAGTACCAGACAGATCTCAGCCGGTACTGTCGGTCAAAATTCCACTGCGCGCTTTTGCGCAGAAACTATATTTTCCGACTCGGAAAAATTCACTGAATTCAAATATCATATTTAAATCATCAAATTCCAATTGCCAAATCTTCCAACCATATTCGCTCCCATTTAACTTATTATTTAATTAATTTCGGTTAGATCGGGTATTACATTCTACCCCCCTAACAGAAATTTTCGCCCTCGAAAATTCCATCCATCACTGCGAGTACGCGAGCATAGTCTGCCTCTATATCCAACGCATAACAGCCCCAAGGTCCTTTTGTTCTGCGCGCTTCCGTTGCCGCGCTCTGACTTCTCTATATTCGAGGTCCTCGGTCATTTGTCCAACGCCGACCAATAGTCTCGTTCCTTACTTTTATCGTCTCATCAACTCACCCTATTAAATCTCAAATCATGTCATCAATAATATTACCATCGTCGTTAATCACAGTCATCGTCCCACATCACTGTAATCAATCAAAGATCATCACCACACCTTAATGATACTCCATCACTATCCTCGCTCTCTACCAAGCCAATTACCACTAATCACAGCTCAACTCCAACCATAGCCTCTAAACTTACTTTCTTATTCTCAAACCCTCGAATTTCCACATGACTTGCTGTTATAAAGTCTCTGACTCATCAATCAGAAACCCTTTTCATTTTTAGAAAGCAAATGAGTTGGAATTAACAATTTAACAAAATCATAAGAATCCGCTTTCCTTTAACAATCTATAAAAGCATTCGAGACACATCTCTTTTGTTAAAGTTACTCATATCAAAAATCATCTTCAAAACCATAACCAATGCTCTTTCAAATTGTTGGGGAATAATTTTCAACAGTACCTCCCCAAAAATTGGGGTTTACCACCCGTCACGGGTTCCCTCAAACCAATCTCAGTACCGCATCAGCATTCCAATTTAGTGATTTTCACATTCGTCCTTCAAAACCAATCATTATAAATCTCAATCTAATTCCAAGATCACTATGACCAAACATCATGGTACTCATCTCTCAAACACGACAACTTGCACTCTCTCATCATCTAAATCCAATTATGCATCAATGATAATTTTCTCATCCGCTTTAGAACCATCAAAGCTCGCAGCCGCAATCAATTCCAACTATTGGGGATCATTACTTGCAGTAACCCACTTAACCCTTCTAGTATTCAAACATAAGATACTATAGTAAACTTTTACAGCTCTTATTCGTAGCTATCCTGTGTTACTGCTTCCACAAGTTTTCGCTGCTTTATTCTGATCTCTCGTCTAGTACGAGTTCTATCACTTACTTCCTCACAACCACAACTTAGCATGACTGGCATTTCAAACCAACGTTTCCAAATCCATCATTTAGGACCATTCTTTATCTATTTAAATCAAAGGAACTAAAAGTCACGGGTTCAATCCGTTTCACCAAAAATCCAGAAATCAACCAACTACATAACAAACACAACACATCATTCTCAATAGAAAATCATTTACATCTCAGGCATTTATCCATTTGTAGTAAGGCAAATCCTTACTCGGACCATCCGGTTTGCTTCTCAGTCTAATATTAAGATTGACATTCCCAGTTTTACTGTACAGGCGGTATTATAAAATCACGCACTGTCCTTTAAGCCTGATTATTGCAATTACCTCAATCTTACTGTCGCAATCGGCCCACATCCTGACTCTCTCCTTGTTGGCAATTTCTTGATACATGCCCTGGTAACCCGCACTTGTAACATATACCTAACCCCAATCGGCACGGCCTATTTGGGTGATGACTCCCACATTTCTGACAGCTCGAAGCATCAGAAGCAGCCGCTGCCCGCTTTTCCTTACCATTCCTTTGGGACTCCTCACTCGTCGCAAAGTTAGTCTGTCCTTGGGGAAAGTGTTGTACGTATCCTCTCTCCTTAAACTCTCGACCCCTTGGTGCGAATCCTTGTTTGTGCTTTCTATGACTTCCTTTCTCTGCAACCCTCCTTTTCACACACTCTTCAGCAATTCTGCTCTTATTCACGAACTCTGAAAAAGTTCGGATCTCCATTGGTCCCACTGAACTTAAGATGTCGCTCCGGAGCCCTCCTTCATACTTAATGCATTTTCATTCCTCGAAGTCTCCCGGAGCTCCTTGACACATGCGGAAAAATCTGAATAGCTCCTCAAATTTGTCTGTATACTCAGATACGGACATAGCACATTGCTTTAGCTGCAGTAACTCCAATTCCTTGGCTGTCCTGGCGAAATTCGGAAAGTACTTCTTATAGAATTCCACCTGGAAGGCATCCCAAGTGATAAGATCATTCCCCTGTTATAGGAGGCGTCGAACCCTTTGCCACCAATGCGATGCTTCTCCCGTGAGTAGATGGATAGCAAATTCAACACACTGCTCTTCAGGTACCAACTGCGCTTGCAGTGCTCGCTCCATGGCCTGAAACCAAGTATCAGCTTCAGTCGGATTGGTGGTTCCTTTGAACTTAGGTGGATTAACCTTTAAGAAAGTCGCCAGTGTCATCAGGCCCTGAGCTTCCCTTCCGCCATTGCCATTATTGTTTATCTGTTGCCCAAGAGCCTCCGTAGTGGCATGCATAGCAGTAGTCATATTCTCCAACGCAGCCATAAGGTTTACCGGGTTATTCGGGTTAATTTCCGATTCTTGCGTATTAGTACGGTCTCTTTCACGTCTACGATCGGGTCCACGAGGCGCCATCTGGTTCCTATACACACTAAACAATCGATATTAAGTTGATCAGTCTCAATATCGGAAGTATAATGCTTCAAGTACCAAAGGTACACTCATGGACTTCATGCTAGATGTATCAGTTAGATACCCTAACTAGCACAGGCACAGACTCAGAGTATGCATTGAAGCATAAGCAGTTCCATCCCTCAGGCTCACGAGGACGAACTGCTCTGATACCATAATGTAACACCCTAATACTCAAATCCTTATGCTCGAGTCATAAGTCAATGATATTACGGTGGTACGACTCTCAGGTGGATTTTTAATATATAAATATAGGTAATTTCGAAAAGAGTATTAATCGAGAAGCCTGAAAAGAGTAGAAATAAAATTGCGAAGGCGTATCACTCACGTTTCGACAACGAAAAGTTAAACTGCTAAGCCAAACGCGATATACGGACAAGGCATAAAGGAGATTAAGAGATAGATATATATAACATAAGTAAATAGCCACTAGTCGCGACCCGCGAAGTTTAGGCCAGCTAGGGTACAGTATGAAAGTAGATGACAACAGCATATCCTAATCTCTCCCAAAGGAAACATAAGAGCCTCTATAGGCAAGTTCCGAAAGAGTTCAATACATAATATAATCTTTTCAAAACAAAGGTGGAGAGATTCTAATCAAAACACAAAGTAGAGGAAATAAAGATCTTTGCCGTCTCTCAGACGACCCACAACTCACTTCTGAGCACCTGGACCTGTATCTGAAAAACAAGAGATATATATGGAATGAGAACCCCGGGCCCATGGGTTCCCAGTACGGTAAAAGTGCCAAATAGATACAATGCACTGCAATAAAAACTCACTAAGCATCCTAAACTTCTTCACCAAATATTCATCCTAGGTTCTCGCTAATCCATGAATAGGCAACTGTCATAAGGGAGTGCTAAATCTAATTCATGTTTCACATATTTCCCAACTCGCTGACTCTTCCACGAATCAGACTCAGAATTATAAGCAAAACCATCACCAGTTGTTCTGCCTCAGAAATTCTATATCAATACATCATACCCTCGCCTGGAGCTAGTGAAACTACATCACTGCGTTTACCCAGGGAGCTCCGATTATCTCATTCAATAATCATCATCATCATGCAATCGCATCATCAGTTCATCCCATCAAGAACAGCCCTCACACCCACCGACACCAGCATGAGGGCATCTCAGTTGTACAAACACAAGCAATTCAGGCAAGTAATACACAAATATGGTACAAGTAGAACAAGTAGCATATAGTCAGGTAACATGGCATATATGATGTAGAAATCCAAAACAAATGGCAAACCCAAACAATTCAAACATATGCAAATGATGAATGCCTGCCCTATGTCTGATGATATCATCTGTCGGTTATCAAGCCAACCCGACATGTCCGGTAGCTAACCCGGGCACAGTCTCTCTGTTGCGTATTAATATCATTAGAGGGAATATGTGCCCTGTCACCATTAGAGGGTATCTGCGCCCTATCGCCATTAGAGGGTATCTGCGCCCTGTCACCCTTACAACCAGAGAGAAAACACAAGCATGCTTACATTTGACATTTTTCATCATTATTCATTCAATCTCAATTCATATTATAAATCCTCATTGTTATCAAATCTCAAACATTAACCTGGAGCAAGTGGGACGAACCACAACCCTTACTACTACCCAGGTATCACAAATACATTCATTCAAAACTCCATAATTAAACTCATTTATCATAAACATCCTTTTCCGTCTCGTAACCGGAGCAAGTGGACAACGCCACTGCCTACTACCCGGGGTCACACATCACATTTCAACATTTTCCATTATTATCCATTTAACACATTCATTCATTAATCGTATATGCATTTATACTCAGCCATAAACATTAATGGCTTTGCCGTAACCCGACAATAACTCAGCCATCCGGCCCATGGTTCAATCAAGCACCGGCCATTTATCAATAATTATAGCCTTTCGGCTCATGGCTTACGCGGTACTTCCACCGTCATCCTCCATATCTCATATAATCATATCTGATCATCATTGATCATAACCTTTTTCCCTTGCTTCACTCGCAAGTTACCACATCCCCTAGCTCCTTCCTCATTGCTAGGCATACCATAATGATTTAATACATAAGGGGTGAGATCGGAGGCTTAAAAGTATGAGGTTTGACTTTAAAACTCAAAAATCAACTTTGGCATGAAAACAGAGCCAAGCGCACGCGTACTCCACGCGCACGCGTGGATGGCCAAAAACTCATCGACGCGCAAGCGTTATACGCGCGAACGCGCAGGTTGAAAAATATCCAAACGGCGCGCAAGCGTCAGCCACGTGTACGCGTGGGTGCTCTTGCGCCCAGGCACAAAACTGGCACAACTCTGGCACAACTCTCTGGAAAATGGCTGGGCATTTGGTACAGCGCATCGACGATCCCGCGCACACCACGCGCACACGTGGATGGTGCTTTCTGGAAGAACGGCACGCACGCGCCAGGTGCGCCTACGCGCGTAGGGTCGTTCTGCTAAAAATTTTCCAAGTTAAAAGCTGCAGAATTTACAGATTCAACCCCCAATCTTCCGACGGACATAACTCTCTCATTTTAAATCGTTTTTCACCCGTTCTTCGAACGGCATGGACATCTCGGATCCAATTTCATTTCTAAACAGATTTGGCAGAAAACAGAGATCCGTAGTCCAGGTTATGTCCCGTCAAAGTATGCCCAAAAATCATATTTTCATACAAAACCACAAAGTGCCATTTTCAACTCTTTTCAAAATCAATCAAAACATGCCAATTTCATCCTTTTCTTTGAAATCAATCAAAATATACCAAAATCAACATCAAGCCTCCTCAACTCGCACGTTGACACTTTCTCAAACTCAAACACATTTACATATCATATACTCTTTCTCATGCCAAATTTCAACAACACTATTTCTAATCAACCATCATTATACATAATCAATATTGTACTCACTATCACGCGGCTTCACCCACAAATCAACATTAATCATTCCTCAAGCATATATCACGACATACATATCTCTAGTGCATCATCATACCATCAAGGCATCAATAATCATAATCACATATATGACCATATAATATATCTCAACCAAAACCAAATATACCTCATCTATATAATTGCACCCAAATTTACCAAATCCCACACCTCAACTCCTCAAACCTTATTATTCAATAACCAACCCAATCATTCATATATTCATTATCTGAAATTCATCCAATCACTTGTGTCATCATACAATACACACATCAACTTACCTTTCTTGCCTTTTTCCGGCCTCCGGCCCAAAATTCACGGCCTCCGGCCTAATTTCATAATTTAAATGCATAAACCACAAATCAATACTCATTACCCAGTACATCAAATTCTCAATACACCAAGTATACAAGGCCACACAATTCTCAACCCAAATCATTAATTCACATTACATACCAACTATGCATATTAGCACCAACCATTTACACAATCCAAACTTAATCCTAGGGGCATCTAGCCTAGGAATTCTCATCACAACACACGGTACTTAAATGAAACTTAAACCGTACCTCTTGTAGCCAAACCAATTGAGCCTCTTCTATGGAAGTCTTCACCAACCTTAGCTCCAAGCCTCACCAAAGCTCCTCAAGCAATACCAATCTCTCAATTGTGCACCAACATCACCAAATACACTAACATAACCAATATCACATACATACATCAACCTAGGGCTCATAAAAATGACAAATCACAAGGGTTTGAGCACTTCTTACCTCAGCCCACATGAAGTAGGGATAGAACCCACTTAGAATCCATGTTGGAGTATCCCTAAACACCCAAAATCACAAGATTTCAACACTAATTACCCAAAAACGTGTAACAGTGGGGAATTTCGAAAACTGGGCATAGATAAATGGAATACTCACCACAAAACTTAGATAGAATTGTAGAAGATGAGAAGAGCGACGCGTGGCCGCAAACGGCTCGTCAATCGGAGCTCCGTAGCTCAAGTTATGGTGGTTTGAAGATCAAAGAGAGTTAGGTTTTCTCTCTTCTCTTCTCTCTTCTCAAATCAGCGCCCAACACCCCTTCTTTAGGGAAAAATGAGCTGAAATACTCATAACTAATGTTTATATATGTTGGGTCTTGGGCCCACTTAGGCCCGGTTCACTTATTTTTGTCCGTTGGCCCAATTTTGGACCAAAACCTTTAAGATTAGCGCTCTAAATCGCACTTCAAATATTTCTACCTTCTCTAATTATAATTCCTCATTTCTTAATCTTATTTACTCATAATCAATTTTCTCAGCTGTAGTACCAGACAGATCTCAGCCGGTACTGCCGGTCAAAATTTCACTGCGCGCTTTTGCGCAGAAACTATATTTTCCGACTCGGAAAAATTCACTGAATCCAAATATCATATTTAAATCATCAAATTCCAATTGCCAAATCTTCCAACCATATTTGCTCCCATTTAACTTATTATTTAATTAATTTCGGTTAGACCGGGTATTACACCCGCCTCCTCAGCCATGACTATGTCCAAAGATAGTGAATCGGTTCCTTCTTCTAAGTACTTTACCAGTTTTCCTTTCATTTGTTCTGCTATTTTCTACTTCTTTGGCACTTGATCTTCTCTTTTTGTCTCTTTCTCCTTCCATTCTTCATTCATAATCAGCTTCAGAGTACTTTCTTCTCTTTTCCTTTTAAGCTGCAGTCATTCGCTCATGTTCTTTATAAGCTATATTTCCCATCTTGCAATCTCTTTTATATTTTCTTTAGTTGCTCCTTCTCCATTTTCTTCATCACTAGCTAGCTCCACATAGTATGCAGCCTCCTCTCCTGTCCCCTGATTCTCCTTTTGTTTATAATCTGTAGCACCTATTTTTTCTCTTACTGGTTCTCTATACTTCCAGTGCCACTTGGGTTGAACCTCAATGCTGATCAGGTCCTTTCCTTTTCCAGTTATCCTTTGGTTGCTGAGCTCTTTCGTTTGTAATTCTTCCCCCATTATTATTCTGAGAGCTTCTCTAGTTGTTGTGTGCTTTGGACTCTTATACTTAATTTGGGCTTCATCTCTACCCTCCTCATTCTTCTTTTCGATATTTTGGCCTCTAAACTCTCTTGGATTTTGTTGTGGCATGTTCACACTATCCTCCTGACTCCTTTCTAACCCATATCCTTCTATAACAACCTCTTTTCCTTTGGGCTGGTTTGTAGCCTGATATTCTTTTCTTCCTCCATTTTCAGCATAAGCCTCAATCTTATTGGGCCTATCAGCATAACTTGGCCCAACCTTGCTGCCCCTCCTAACTTCTCTTAAAATATTTTCTTCCTGATTTTGTTTATTTACAGCCCGTGCTGCTTGCTCATCTCTCAACTCTTCTAGATTTTTCAGTTGATAGGCTGCCCATATTTCCCTCTGCTCCTCCTCATATCCCTGAAAATCAGGGATTTTCTGCACATTATCTGCCTGCACTCCAACTTCCACCATCTCTATCTCTCTCATCATTTTGTTTTCCAAGAAACCTTCCTCTTCTAATCCCTGTTGTGGACACTGTTCAGCCCTAATTGCGCTCTCTTCTGTTTCTTGCTTTTCATCACTCTCCTTGTTGTTGTGTTGTTGCTCACGCGCTGGGTTAACTTCTCCTTCATTTCTCCAGCCACTCTTCCATGAACTACCTTCCTCCATGGCTGATAAAGGACGAACAGGATTCACCCCCAAACCAGCTGAGTATTTTGGCTTTGTTGGATCCCAGCACGCCATGGCAGTAGGCTTACTACAATTCTTCTTCTCGTGCCCTATTATCCCACATTTGAAACAGTAACAATCGGGTAGTCTTTCATATTTGAAAAACACCCATGTCTTGGGCATTTCTTCTCTGGATAACCAAAAACCAGTTCGCAGCGCCTTTGTTATATTGATACCCACTTTAATCCGTAAAAAGGACCTTCTGAGTATACCATCCACCAAAGGATTTTCAACTTCAGCAACAATTCCCATCATATCTCCCACCTTGATAGCTATTTCCTTATTCATGTAATCCAAAGGAAGCCCATGAACTTGAATCCAAAATTCCATGTAATCATGGTTAACATCAAAGACCGATTCTCTCTCAGACCATAGCTGCAAATTGATTAAATTGCCTCTGATGTTCCATGGGCCATTCCGAACAATCTGCAACCCTTTCTTGATATCCTTAAAGCTGAACAGCAATTTTTTTCTCCCTATATCTGTGACTGCAACTCCTTGTGGGTTTCCCCACATTTCCAAGAGAGCATTCTTGCACATTTTGAAGCTTATCTCCTTTTCTGTGATGACTTTTCCCACCAGATTTAGGCAATCAGCTTTATATCCTAATTCTCCTTCTTTATTGAAGCTGATCACTCTTCCATCTATAGACTCCAGCCCATAGGTAGTCATTTTCAATATCTTGTTGTTTCAGAAATGCACCTTGAAAATAAGAATCCTAACCAAAGTATTTTGATTGTGATCAGGTATGGAACGATTATGGCGATTCTATGAAGAGTAAAAGATTGAAGAATTTCTGTTGGATAAGAACCGAACGTTCTAGTGAGACTCTCCTTATGTGAGAAAAGAGATCTCTCCTACTGAGAGAATCCTTCCCAACTTAAGTTTGATGTTTATCCGTAAAACTCTTCTTTTTCGGGATAATCCATAAAATTCTTTCAAGGTTATTATGAAGTGCTCTTAGCAAAATTCTTTCAAGAAAAAAAAAAGATTGGGCTTATGTAACAGTCTTTCTCTTCGTGCGACACACCTTTTTTTGGGTTCAACTACAGGGCCAAAGCCCAGAGGGGGAAGACAAAATCAATATCGCAGGACTTTTCACCAATCTCACATCCTGCAACAGCAACGACTCCAAACCTGGATCCTTAGGTTTATCAATAAAAATTAAAAATTTAAAACGAAGCCATATTGCCAGGGGACTAAATTTAGCCAGCCAGTCGGCGCACGCATTTTCTTCTTGGCGTATGAAGCATATTCCCCTTCCAATGTCCGGAGATCAACCCATGGATCAAATTAAATTCTACATTTGGGAGTTCAATTCTATTATTTTGTTTCTTTCTCTTTTTTCTTTTATTATATTTTTCCCTTTTTGTGTGCATGCACTTATATATAGAGAGCTCAAATAGCTAAATAAAAATTAACTTTCAATCATTAATAAAAATTAAACTAAACCTTAATTTATAAATTTGGTTATCCTGAAAAGTTAGAATGTGCTCATTGCCCTTGATACTTATATGTTCACATTAAGCACTCGTTTATTTTATTAATCATTCTATTTGAATTAACTAGTACTAAGGAAAAAAATAGGCTAAAAGTTATTTTTTTTTTTTTTAAATTATTGGGAATAAGGAGTATGACCACAATCCAATCAATCATGTGTCAAATAATTTGTTATTGTTATTATATTAAAATGTTAATATAATAAGGTCCTTGATTAAATTTAGAGATTTATCATTGTGATGTGATCATAATATTGAGAGATAAATCTTTTATAATTTAATCTAAATTGTTCTTGGTCATAGGATTATTAAAAAGGACATTAATAATCCGGAAAGATCAATATATATATAATAGTATTCATTGGATGAAGATTAATAGATCTCATTTATTAAATTATATATATAGATGGTGCATATAGAGATATCATCATTGAACTGACTCACTTTGAGAATTCCTAATAGTTATAATTACCGTATATTTGTCAATAGGATATTCTCAAGATGAACATAGTAATAGAGTTTCTTTTGACTTGCGACTATCATAGTAATTAACAATGTATTTATTATACTTTGATTCCGGACACCTAATACCCTAGGGTGCTAGTTGAATGGACATTGGGTATAATTTAAATACTTGTAAAATTAATGATTAGTCAATAGGGAATCCATCAACTCTCGGTAAAGAGTTTGAGCTCTATGATTATAATGATTGAGATGAATAAAACCTTGGTCAAGGGGATTGAATGAATGAAGAAATGAGTTTCTTATATCATTCACAGTTCATTATAATAATGGTAACAAGTTAGAGTTTGACAATTAAACCATACTCTAAGGGTTAACCAAGAGTTGGAAAGATGGAAGGAATTATACTTTGTTCTTCTCAGGTTCTTAGTAAAAATATATTACTTCATACTATTGGGTCGTTGAGGAGCGTTGCTAGACGCCAACCTTAATTAGTAAATTTAGTATGACTAATTTACTACCCGCTTAGTATTGAACCTATGGGGTCACACACTAACGAGTGTTCTAACCTTTGCTATAGAATTATTTAATTATTATTTTGATTTGATCAAATAAATAATTATATTAATTCAAATGGAATATTATTATATTCTTTGCTAGCACCAAGAATATAATAATAGTATGATAATTGAGAATATTAAATGAGATTTGAGAATAATTAGTTATTCTATTTCTAAATTTGGATGAGATCCTAACTGATTTTATTTTCAAATTGAGTTATGATATGATTCATAAATTTGAAGGATTCACATTTAGAATTTCAAAATATAATTTAAATTTGAATCGAGATTCAAATTTAAAATTAGTAACAGATCTCATACTATATATATGTATGCCAAGAGTAGAAGAAAAATACGAACAGAAGAGAATAACAAGAGTTTTATTCCTTTACCTCTACACACATAAACGTATGTGAGCCTAATTCTTGGAGAAGAATTTTATGGCGTGCAAAGAGTTGCAAGAGGTTTCTCAATTTAGATCAGATGTCCATTGGTCAAGGAGTTGACAGTAAAGGTTGGTCTCGGTGTGGATACGCATAGAATCTTCGTACAATCGAAGAATAAAGTTTTTACTAAAGCGTGCTCAGGTATTTAGATATGATCTATATATTATTAAATTATTAGAATAAAATTTAAGTACAAAATAGATCTTTAGGATTACTTTCTTTTCTTCCGCTGCATGTTATGAACACATGGTAATTCTTTAGTGGTATCAGAGTTTTGGCTTTTTGTGTTTAAATTTTATTCCTATTTTCTTAAAATTTGTGAATTAATAGGATTAATTCAAAATTTTTTTTAAGCATGTGATGTAGTTATTTTCATTGAGATGATTTTTTAATAGTTAATTTATTTGAAGTTTGATTATTTAATTGTGATTAAATTATCATCCTTTTAATATAATAGTTATATTTATAATTAAATATTTTGTTTGATTTTATTTATTGATTAAATTTTATTGTGATTTTGATCACAATAAAAGGAATAAGATGCAAAATATCTTTTATTTGTTTCTTATATATATAAGTGTATATATAAAGGTCAAATTTGATTTGATAATTTTTTAAGGCTAAACGTTAGTACATGAAAAATCAAATTTTGATTTGATTATGTGTTTTGAACACTATAATTTTAGAAATTAGTTTTTCTAATGTTCTTGATTATAAAGAGCGGCCTAACAACCAGGAGTTTTATTTTCAAGAAAATAATCAGTATATACATTTGATGTATTAGGAATTTAATTTTATATTTTGCCTAGATAATCTGGAAGTATAAAATTTAATCCAAAAAATACTGGTAGAAATTTGATTGTTCCAGAATTGTCGTCGGTAAGGAATTTCTCTTATAAAGAAGAAGAATTTCGTTGTAAGCATAGCTCCAAACCAACAAACAACTCTCACATCAAATTAAAATATGGTTTTTGTCACAAAGAACAATCTCCAAATAAGAATTAACCGGAGTATTTCGGACTCCGGGTCGTCTCCCTAGGAACCAATGGAGTGCATGTGTATTGGCTATAGAGGGGAAAAAGGGGGTTTTGTTTATGAGATGGCAAGAAAATAAGTAAATTGAGCGAGTAAGCAGAGAAAGCAAATTAAAGAACTCTTGGCTAAGAATTGGGTACTTAAGATCACAATCCTAGTTAATACCAATTATTGACAATTATGAGAGGCCAACCCATTAAGTCTACTTCTCGAAGTCTTAAGTACGTAACATTTACTCCTAGGCTGGAAGTATGTCAAATAGACCTAATCACATCCACCCATAAGTCCTAACCTCCCTACCAATTGGTTTAGTAGTGGATTAGCGTCAATGGACTTCAAATTAATCACACGGGGTTCTCAAATTACCAATTCCATGGTATCCAAAACTCAAGATCACTTAAGTCCCTTGGCCTAGACCAAGAGTTGACAAAACTACTCAAGAACTGAAGAAAACATTTCATCAAATACCTAGAGTGCAATAAAAATTGACATCATACTTGCAAAGATACTAAAATCTACCACTATTAATTGCAAGAAAAGTAAATTCACAACTCAAATCAACATCAATTAAAGAGACATCAACATTAAAATTGCATTAAATGTAACAAATCCAACATAAGTGCATGAATGTAAAAGAGAGCATAAAAGTAAAATTAACACTACAAATCATGAGAATCAAGGAGTAGAAGTAAGAGATCATAAAAGAAATGAGATGAGAACATGTAATTAAACCTAGATCTAGGAGAGATTAACCTAACCTAATTCTAGAGAGAAGAGGGAGCTTCTCTCTCTAGAAACTAAACTACATGATGCTAAGGCTACAAACAATTGCTCCCCCTTGCTTGGACTTCAATTCTGCATGAAATACACTCAGAAACAAGTTGGATTTGGGCTTGGGCAGCTCAGAAATCGCCCCCAGCGTTTTGCCATTAAGTGGGCCAAGTAAGAGTATCGGCGCGCGCGCGCCCTGTGAGAAACCACTTTTGCACGTGCGCGTCACTGGCAAATTTCCAATCTGCGCGGAAGCGGTATGTACGCGTGCGCGTCCTTGTGAGAAACCACTTTTGCGCGTGCGTGCCTTGTACACGTGCGCGTCCATTGGTGCATTCCAAATCTTTGTTTCTTCATGCATTCTCCTCTTTGCATGCTTTTCTCCTCATTTCTTCCATCCAATACTTGCCTAATGAACCTGAAATTACTTAACAAACACATCAAGGCATCGAATGGAATTAGGGTGGATTAAAATCACCAATTTAAGGCCCAAAAAGCATATTTTTACATTTAAGCATAATTTAAGGGAGAATTATAAAACCATGCTATTTCATTGAATAAATGTGGGAATAGGTGGATAAATCCCCCAAAATAAGCACAAAATAAACCACGAAATCGGGGTTTATCAAATCTCCCCACACTTAAACTAAGCATGTCCTCATGCTAAAATCAAGAAAGAAGCAAAGGGTATCACATTTATTCAATGCAAGCTACTAACTAAATGCAATCTGTTTATATGCAAGTTATCTACATGAATGCAATGGCTCAGTCAAAACAAGTCAATTTCCAAGAGTACACATGTAAGCGCAAGGGCTAAGGTATTAGCAATCAAGCAAACCACAATTGGATTGAATCATTGAAAGAGTTCACAAACTTGCAAGAGGAGATTATTAAGGGTGGAAACATGTAATTGAGCGATCGAACCCTCACCGGATATGTATCCGCTCTAGGCACTCAAGTGTAGGGTTGATTCACTCAATTCTCCCCTAATCATGCTCTCCAAGATTTGTTTTTCATCTAACAATCAACAATTACTTCATGCATGCATACAAATATCATGAGGACTTTCCCATAGGTTGTAATGGGGCTAGGGTCAAGGTAGGATGCATATGGTCAAGTGAGCTAGAAATTTGAATCTTTGATTAACATAAACTTTCCACCTAACCTATGACAACCTATACAATTCTAAACAAACATAACTACCCATTCTTCACTTTTAAAACACTCATGCATTCTATTTTAAACACCACACATATGCATTGATTATTATTGAACCTTGAACCTTGGGGCATTTTGTGCCCTTTTTATTGCAATTCTTTTTCTTTCTTTTTCTATATATATTTTTTTCTTTTTATTTTTCTCACAATAATTTTTTTTTATAAAGTATATATACAAGTACCAATGCATATGGTTTTACATTTGATTAATACATGAGTATATACCCAATTCCCAAAATTTTTCAATAAAAATATAAACACACTTTTATCTCTACCCAATGTTCCCAACTCTCCCAAAATCAAATAATGAACACTCTCACTAGCCTAAGCTAATCAAAGATCCAAACAAGGGACATTTATTGTTTTTCACTTAGGCTTGTAATGTGCTATAATTAAGAATAAGTGGGTTAAGCATAGGCTCAACATTGGCTAACAATGGAAGATGAAAGGGTAGGCTATTTGGGTAAGTGAGCTATTTGAACAATGGCCTCAATCATATAAATGCATGTATACACAAATAATGGACATAAAGAATCAAACAAATCAAGGATTACAATCATAGGAAGATAATAATGCACACAAGAATGAAAATAAGTGGTTATGTATGTGTAACCACACAATTAGGCTCAAATCTCACATGCTTGTGTTCTTAGCTCAAAACATGATCCACAAAGTATATACTTTAAGCAAGTTCTAAAAAAATTTTAACCAATTGGGGTGGTTCCCAAAAATGATTTTCTTGAAAATTTTCATCATATTGATTGAGCTTATTCTAATGTAAAATTGTGATTTAGAAAAAATCTCCTAGTTTACCCCTTTTTCAATCAAAACATGTTTCGTCTATAAGAAGGGTTAACTAGATTTTTAGCAATCTATTAATTTTCTAATCACAATCGACAACTGAGATGCAAAATATATATATATATATATACTAAAAGTGTGCAACAACCAAAATAAGAGTATCTACAAAAGCATAAATATGTACAGCAATCCCAAAATGATCTAAAACGTAAAGTGCAAAATAAAACAAAATAGAGTAGCAGCGAATAGAAATAAAAGTCTGAAAGTTCACCACATAAGTGCAAACACCGGTCACGAACGGTGACCTCCCCACACTTTAGGATTGAGCATCGTCCTCGATGCTACTATTGAAGCTCGGGATGGGGTCAACAATCGCACCAGGCTGTGGCTCATGCTCAGGCTCGGGCTGTGGGACTGGAGGTGGCACTGGCTGTGGCTCCGGAATGTCATGCTGGACTTCAGGAGTGGTCTGCGTCACTGGTGGTGCCTCCTGCTGTGTCGGCTCCGCACCATGCTCCTCCTCGTGATCCTGCTCATCAGAGGCGGAAGACTCTGGAAGTGGAGGGAGCTCGATACCCTGTGATGCAGCCGCCTGGTCTAAGCGGTCGAGGCGTCGCATAACACGACGCTCGAAGCGCTCCATGAAGCGAAGAAGGTGTTGCACTAACAGATAGGTCGGCTCAGGTGCTGATGGTGGTGCAGGTGCTGTTGTGGACGAAGAGGGTCCAGCTGCGGTGGAGGATGAAGGTCTAGCTGCCTCGACTACCGCTCTAGCTCGAGAACGGCGGCTAGTCGGGGGCTTCTCGTGCACCCATACACCCCATGGAATAGTAACTTCCTTGTCATCATCATCTGGAGGTGGTGGTGTCACGTCCTCGTCCTCCCACGGGACATCAGCTAGCTCAGCTAAGCTAGTAACTAGTGTCGGAAACGGTAGCAAGCCGCGAATATGAGCTCTCCCATGCTATGCCTAATCAGTCGGGGAAAATACACCTCCTTCTCCTCCATGACACACCCAATCAAAACTAGCATATCCATCGGAATCTCTGAAAAGTGAGTGGTAGGGAAGACATAGTGGGCAAATATCTGTTGCCAGGTCCTAGCCTCCCTAGTCAGATATGCAAATAGCATGCCCTTGGGCTTTGTGTTGCTCGAATCCATCACCCAAGACGCATCTGGTGTAGCAATCACGCGCCTAAGCGCCTCATAGTCAAAAGTCATGGAGAGGAGAGCTACCTCTGCCTGCTGGTAGGCACAAGTCTCAGGAGTACCAACTCTGCAGAGCAGTGCATCCCTTAAGGCATCCTCAGTGATCATAATCTCTCTACCCCTCAAGTGTACTGAATCCAAGTTTTGTCGGAAGAAGTTACAGTAAAATTCCTTGACCCACGAGATGTTAATCCGTCCCAAGTCCCTATCGACGAAATCCAAGCCCAGCTCAAAAATACGGGCGTTTATGGCACGCCTCACATCATTGGAAAGATTTAGCTTCTTCTCAATGTTCAGCTTTGTCTTTGCATAACGAGAAAGGCGTAGTTCGCAGTAGAGGTTTGGGAACTTGGTTGGATCAGTGGATGGAAGTAACTGATTTTCTTTTTCCTCATCATTTAGCGGATTCTTAGCATAGTTAGCATATGGTGAGGGTGTAGAGGTCTTGGAGCGCTTCCTCTTTTTGGAAGTGGTGGCTATAGCCTTTCCTTTATCCGACATCCTGAAAACATAGATAATATAATATAAGCCTATAGCCAAGTATATACAAAGCACTCAAAGCAAAGCATATGCATGAAGTGAATAAGGAAAGAGGATTTCTTGGAATGTAAGCAACAGAATACAGAATTCAATCCAAACTTTAAACCAAGAATTCAAATCATGTTTTGCACATTATTTGTTAACTGGGTTCAGAAAGCACCATATCCAAAAGAATGACAAAAAGAGTCAAGTTGAAAACCAAAAGAAGTCAGGTGGTTAAAGAGGTTAAAGTTAGAAATCAGTTTGAAAATTAGTGACATGATGATAACTTTCTCAATTCGAAAAGAATGCACACAACAAGGCAGTAAATATGTTCACAATCATGAATTGCAGCAAGTCATTGATGATGAAATATGATATTGCTAGAAAGCAACTAGTAAGAAACAACCATCTACCAATGTAAAGATCACTAAAATCATATGAATCTATGATGGTAAAATCAATTCATTAAGGAATGAACCAATCAAAAGACGTTCAACAATAATTTCAAGGAGGCATCAATGTCACAAGTCGAGAGAAACGTGGAAAACCTTGTTGTCTATGTGGCTTAATGCAAATTGTGCATGAATAATGCGAATTAAACCAGCCTCACAGATCAAAAATCTTCAACTTGTGTGTTGATGTAAAAGAGGCATGAGACTTTAAAAGAATTACAAGCAATGGCCAATCGAAAAGCTTGTTCACTATGCAATGCAAAGAAGCAAATCAGCATGAATAAAAAGCAAGAATATGAAAAGCATGACCAAAGGACTTGTTCTTGAGGAGTTTCATAAACCATTTAGGCAACAGCACTCTAATTGAGCAGAATTCATCAACTAGGGGCTATTTCATTCATCAAACAAGATTAACACCAAAAACTGTGGTTAATAAAAATCCGGCAGCATTTCAACAGCAAATTGGCTAATTTCCAAATTTAAACAGTTTCACCAAATTCCATATGGATTCATTAAGGAATCAGAAATACAGAAATCGGGTCTGAATCCATATGAATGGGTGAACAAGCCAATAATGCAGCACAACAGCAGCAAGCAGAGCAACAGAAAATAGTTCAACTAAATTAGCCAAGAAGCAATCATGAACAAGTGAGCAGCCAATATCCATGAGTAAAGCAACATTTAATAACAGCAGCCAAGTAAAGTTAATGCTTGAATGGAAACAGCAATGAAATAGAGCAATTCCTCACAGCAAAGGAAATTCAAACAATGCCTAAATCCACTACTCAGCCCAGATTCGCTAACCACCTAATTCAAACTAAACTAACTAATCTAACCTACTTAAGCTAATCCTAATTACACTAATGCAATTACAGTAAACAGCAAAACAAAGTAGAACAGGGGAGGGTATGGAACCTGGGGGGACGGAGACTAAACAAGGAAAATGAGAGGAAGGTGAAGTGGGGTGATGAGAGAAAGGACTGGGCAGAGCAGCGTGGCGGTTGGGTTGCACCGCTAAACTTGCGCTGGCGGCAATGATAGCTGCAGCGAGTGGCGCAGAGGCAGCGAGAAACAGAGAGCAGAGGGGCAGTGAAAGTGAAAGGAAAGAAAAGTGAGAGAAGAAGAAGAAGACGGTGCGGTGATGGTGGTTGGCGGCGGCGACGGGATTGGAGTGCTCGCCGGAGGTGAGGTGGTTGCTGGGAGAAGTTTGAAGATGGAGGGGGGTTGAATGGTGGGAGAAGGAAAATGGAACGTTGGGAATGGGAAGGGTATGATGCGTGAATGCGCTAGGGCTTCGCGTCTCTGGGGTAAGTGAAAATTCGAATCCACGCGCACGCGTACGGTGCGCGTTTGCGTGGGTGGAAGAAATGAGGAACGGCGCGAAAGCGCCATGCGCGCTTGCGCGTAGACAGAAGGATCAGAATGGGCGCGGACGCGTAAGGTGCGCGTCGACGCGGGTGTGCTGGGCTGAAGGCACAAAAGAGGTCCAGAGTTGGCACAACTTTCGGGTCCTTTGGCCTGGATGATGCCAAGATGCATCGACGCGCGCGCGCACTGTGCGCGTTCGCGTGGATGGCTTGAGCTTATTGGATGGGCGCGGAGGCGTGAAGTACGCCAACGCGTGAACAGCGAAACAGGGAGTGACGCGGACGCGAACAGCGTGCGTCCGCGTGGGTTGAGGCACAGAGTTGGCCCAAAAGTGGCGCAACTCTCTGGTTTTTGGCCCAGGAAACTAAAATGCGCAGCCGACGCACGCGCGCACTTTACGCTTGCGCATGGCTTGCTTTTTCTTCTCTCTTCTTTTTTTTTTAGACATCAAAAGACCTCATAACCTTCCATCCTTTTCTAAAACTCTAGCTAAGGTGTAAGATTAAGCACATTTGGAGACATAGAGGCATTTTCAAACAACTTGAGAAAACTTGCAATTCAAGAAAAAACTCAATTCAAAAATAAATTCATCCCTTATTAAAGCATAGAATGCATAAACACCTTAGTAAACAAAGGAAAATATACCAAGAGGTAAAGAAACTATATACAATGGAACCCGATTCATTCATTCATTATATCTACAGGAGAATGGAAAGAGTTTACCATGGTGGGGTGTCTCCCACCAAGCACTTTTAGTTTAAGTCCTTAAGTTGGACATTGGGAGGCTCCTTGTCAGGGTGGCTTATGCTTGTACCCATCCTTGAACTCCCAAAAGTGCTTGTCCTTCAATCGGTTGTCAGAAGTTTCAACCTTCTTCATTAAGCTTTGGTGAGGTTCTTTCCAAGACGTGAGCTCCCAAGAATGACTACCATAGGATAATCCAGGATCCCATATCTTGTCCTCGCACCCATCTTCTAGTTGATTGTCTTGACTGTGTCCGGGCGACGAGAAAATAGAATTCGCATGGAAGCACCACTCTACTCTCCTAGACCTATTTAGTTCAGCATTACACCAATCCATGCTCTCTAATTCTGAGCTTCCCACCATAATGAGCCTAGATTTAGAACGCCAACCACTAAACATCCTCCTTTTTCGCTTGATTCCACAAAGCGCCCTGAGTTGGCCATCCGTTTCAAGCAAACCATACTCAAGTGGGATAACACAGCTGCGAGTTAGAAGTTTTACCCACTCAAATGGAGGATCGGATGACGAATTAGGTAGAGGGATTGCCAAAGATCGTGATAAAGTATGCTCTACCCCCGTCCATCCCTTTCGAGAGGTTTCCACCACTTGGTAAGGTTCTTCAAGTTCCCCCTCATGCCAAGCTTCCTTAGGTTCACCTTCTTCTTCACCAATTTCTTCTATTTCTTCCCCATCGCTCTCATCGTAGATAGGAGGTCTAGTGAAGTCTACCTCATTATCAAGTCTAAGCAAATTGGGGAAGGATTCTTCAAACTCAAAAGGATCATATGTTGATTCGGAATCATCATAGGTAGGAAAGTTTGTTGCTTGGAGCGCTTCTTCCAGTTCTTTACTTGCATCAGGCTTCGGAGGTTGCAAGCCCTCTTCAACCTTGCTTTCCAATGTACTGGGGGAGGGTTCAACAGGATTGTTAAAGGAGTTGATCGAAGTGGGCAAAAAATCATTAGAGATGGAATCCACTTCTTTATCAATTTCCTTTAACTCATTGTTTACTCCTGTGACATTGCTCTCTTCTTTGATACTCCCTCCACATTCCTTGGAGGAGGTTTCCTCAACTTGGGATTCCTTTATGTACTCAACATATCCTAAACATCCATCCACCACTTCCTTTTGTTCGATAATCTCTATCTTCTCTTCTTGTTGTGGTTCTTGATTCAATTCTTCTTCCTCGCCATGGAGTTCCATGTTCATATCCTTGCTAAGCTCCGGGGTTGCTTCTCCGCATCCAACAATGGAAGTACTTATGGCGCATGAGCTTAGGTGAGATGTTAGGTGACCCACGGCTTCTACTATGCCGGCCACCCTTACTCTTAACTCCTTGAACTTGGTTTCATCTTCCTCTTGTCGCCTTAAAATACGAGATTCAAGGTCTCTCAGTTCTAACATGAAGGTTTCGTCAGGAGATGGTGTTGGAAGAGAAAATTCATCAGTTAGGGAAGAATTGTTATAATCGGAAGGTGGTTCATATTGGTGAAGATCTTGAGGTGGTGTATGTGGAATTTGTGGTTCTTGAGAGTATTGGTATTGGGATGGGGGTTGTTCTACATGTAATTCTAATGGTGGTTGATATGGTGTGTATAAGTTATGGTCATATGGAGGCGAATGATGGTATGAGGCTTATGAGTATGACGTGTGGCTATGTTGAGGATATGTCTCATAGACATATGGTGGTAGTTTTTGGAAGTCACAAGGAAATTCACCATAGCTAGTAGATTGATATGCATCATAGAACGGCTCTTCTTCATAGTGCATTGGTGGAGGTTGTTGCCATGGAGGTTGATCAAGTGTTTGAGGCTCCTCCCACCTTTGATCTCCAATTCCTTGATGTACATCCTCATTGAAGCTTTCATCTCCTACAACATAGTTTGAGCTACACTCATAGCCAAAGTGAGAATTCATAGTGATGTGGAAAATAAAAATAAAGAGCGATAAGAAATGAAGAAGACTAAATCCTAAAATTAGCAAAAATCAACAAATAAACCAAAGATAAAGCTATTCACAATATTTACAATAGTCAATAACATAGCACCATTGGCTCCCCGGCAACGGCGCCATTAATTTGATTGTTCCAGAATTGTCGTCGGTAAGGAATTTCTCTTATAAAGAAGAAGAATTTCGTTGTAAGCATAGCTCCAAACCAACAAACAACTCTCACATCAAATTAAAATATAGTTTTTGTCACAAAGAACAATCTCCAAATAAGAATTAACCAGAGTATTTCAGACTCCGGGTCGTCTCCCTAGGAACCAATGGAGTGCATGTGTATTGGCTATAGAGGGGAAAAAGGGGGTTTTGTTTATGAGATGGCAAGAAAATAAGTAAACTAAGCGAGTAAGCAGAGAAAGCAAATTAAAGAACTCTTGGCTAAGAATTGGGTACTTAAGATCACAATCCTAGTTAATACCAATTATTGACAATTATGAGAGGCCAACCCATTAAGTCTACTTCTCGAAGCCTTAAGTACGTAACATTTACTCCTAGACTGGAAGTATGTCAAATAGACCTAATCACATCCACCCATAAGTCCTAACCTCCCTACCAATTGGTTTAGTAGTGGATTAGCGTCAATGGGCTTCAAATTAATCACACAGAGTTCTCAAATTACCAATTCCATGGTATCCAAAACTCAAGATCACTTAAGTCCCTTGGCCTAGACCAAGAGTTGACAAAACTACTCAAGAACTGAAGAAAACATTTCATCAAACACCTAGAGTGCAATAAAAATTGACATCATACTTGCAAAGATACTAAAATCTACCACTATTAATTGCAAGAAAAGTAAATTCACAAGTCAAATCAACATCAATTAAAGAGACATCAACATTAAAATTGCATTAAATGTAACAAATCCAACATAAGTGCATGAATGTAAAAGAGAGCATAAAAGTAAAATTAACACTACAAATCATGAGAATCAAGGAGTAGAAGTAAGAGATCATAAAAGAAATGAGATGAGAACATGTAATTAAACCTAGATCTAGGAGAGATTAACCTAACCTAATTCTAGAGAGAAGAGGGAGCTTCTCTCTCTAGAAACTAAACTACATGATGCTAAGGCTACAAACAATTGCTCCCCTTTGCTTGGACTTCAATTCTTCATGAAATACACTCAGAAACAAGTTGAATTTGGGCTTGGGCAGCTGAAAAATTGCCCCCAGCGTTTTGCCATTAAGTGGGCCAAGTAAGAGTATCGGCGCGTGTGCGCCCTGTGCGCGTGCGCATCGCTGGCAAATTTCCAATCTGCGCGGAAGCGGTATGTACGCGTGCGCGTCCTTGTGAGAAACCACTTTTGCGCGTGCGCGCCTTGTACACGTGCGCGTCCATTGGTGCATTCCAAATCTTTGTTTCTTCATGCATTCTCCTCTTTGCATGCTTTTCTCCTCATTTCTTCCATCCAATACTTGCCTAATGAACCTGAAATTACTTAACAAACACATCAAGGCATCGAATGGAATTAGGGTGGATTAAAATCACCAATTTAAGGCCCAAAAAGCATGTTTTTACATTTAAGCATAATTTAAGGGAGAATTACAAAACCATGCTATTTCATTGAATAAATGTGGGAAAAGGTGGATAAATCCTCCAAAATAAGCACAAAATAAACCACGAAATCGGAGTTTATCAAAATTCTCTAACAATTGAGATAAATCCTAAAAGTTAGGAGATTGCCAAAAAATAAATTTATTTCTTGTTTACAAGGAGTAACCTGACAACCAGGACACTTGTACTCAAAGATAGAATTTATTTATGCATATGATGATGTATAAGGAGAATTAATTTTATGCTTGAACCTAGACTACCTAGGGGTATAAAATATAATTCAGTTAAGTAATTGTCTGACAACCAGAAAATTATTTGGGATTATAATTACATGGGATACAATTTAATCATATTTATTTAGAATAGGTATGAGTAACAACTTGACAACCAAGGTACTCATTCACGATTTTAAATAATTTTGCCAGAAATATAGATTTCTTGATTTACTTTCATATTTTAAATTTTTAAATATGTCCATCTTTCGTATGACATACTTTGAAAGTAATAAATTAGTTATACATTGATAATTGTTCTTATGTATGAAAAGGTTATCATGGACATGATAATCCTATTGAAATAATATTGTCCAATAAAATTGATGATAGAATAGTCAGTACTTGTGAAGTATTTAAAATATTATTTTACTACAATATGGGTTGTTTTGACAACCATGAGTTCGAATTTCAAAAGCATATACTCACTATTTATTATTGAACATCTTGAGAAGATGTATGGTGCCAAAAGTAAGATAGTATAACTATCAAAAATTTTATTTAAACTAGTGGGAATATTGGGCAATATATTTTAAATTTAGAAGTTGGAATGCCATTAGGCAAATGGCTTTAGTGAGAATTGTTCTTGCAAGCATTTTTGGAGATTTATTTTGTTGCAAATAATTTATAATTAGCTTTAATATGATTAAGTTTTGTAGCCTTTTTGGAAAAACTCAATATGAGTATTGAGGATCCGAATCAAAATTGCTCTTAAGGGTTGGTTTGACCAATAATAAAAATATTGAGTATTTTTATTATAAGAATTTAAAGTAAAATCTCTAATATCTAATTGATATTCTATTGACTAGAGAATGAGATTCTCTCAACGCACAAATACTAGTACTTTATGTACTCCATCATGTTTAAGAAACATGAAATTTGATTTAGTTGAATATCACTATTTGTTAAATATTCATACTACATTTTAAAAATATTGCTAAATTAACAAATTTTTCACTAAATCAGTTTTTTACCTATATGAGATATGAAAAAAGCATAAGTTGAAACTCAAGAACATTAGAGTTTGGAGATGTCTTATATGTGTTAAGAGATTGCACAACAATAGAATTGATATTAGGTCCAATAAATGAGATTTATTGATTATCCTAAAAAAATAATGAGATTATTTTTATCACTCTTCTTATGACAAAGTGTCTGTGATAAGAGGTTAAACTATTTTTTAGAAAAGGGATTCCATCCTAAAGAAAGAGTGGGAGTACAATTACCTTTATTAGAATTGTATACCACTCAATAAAGGATATACTTTCTCCTGAAAGTATAAAAGGTTTGATCGTCAAACTAACATTTCAAAAAAGTAGCCTATTTGTATAATGATACAATTCTATAAAGATAGATCTAATGGTTACTTAGATTTTTTTATAATCATGTTCAATAAGGATTGTTCTTAAAATAAAATTATGCACTATTGTAGTGGGAGATTTCATGTTTTGAGAAAACGTGATATTTATTATGCACTAAGTATATTTTACAAAAGGTCAAGCAAATATGCTCAAGAGCAAAGGTGTTTAAGGGCAAAAGAGTTTTGATAAACACAGATGTGCATTGAAAAATTATACACATGATTGATTGGCTCTAGTACAAGTGAGAGATTATTGAGATAATAGTATGCCCAAGATCTAATCTATCATGATTGGCTCTCGTGCAAGTGGGAGATTGTTGGGAATAAGGAGTATGACCACAATCCAATCAATCATGTGTCAAATAATTTGTTATTGTTATTATATTAAAATGTTTATATAAAAAAGTCCTTGATTAAATTTAGAGATTTATCATTGTGATGTGATCATAATATTAAGAGATAAATCTTTTATAATTTAATCTAAATTGTTCTTGGTCATAGAATTATTAAAAAGGACATTAATAATCCGAAAAGATCAATATATATATAATGATCTTCATTGGATGAAGATTAATAGATCTCATTTATTAAATTATATATATATATATATATATATATATATATATATATATATATATATATATATATATATGGTGCATATAGAGATATCACCATTGAACTGACTCACTTTGAGAATTCCTAATGGTTATAATTACCGTATATTTGTCAATAGGATATTCTCAAGATGAACATAGTAATAGAGTTTCCTTTGACCTGCAATTGTCATAGTAATTAACAATGTATTTATTATACTTTGATTCTGGACACCTAATACCCTAGGGTGTTAGTTGAATGGACATTGGGTATGATTTAAATACTTTTAAAATTAATGATTAGTCAATAGGGAATCCATCAACTCTCGGTAAAGAGTTTGAGCTCTATGATTATAATGACTGAGATGAAAAAAATCTTGGCCAAGGGGATTGAATGAATGAAGAAATGAGTTTCTTAGGTCATTCACAGTTCATTATAATAATGGTAACAAGTTAGAGTTTGACACTCTAAGGGTTAACCAAGAGCTGGAAAGATGGAAGGAATTATACTTTGTTCTTCTCAGGTTCTTAGTAAAAATATATTACTTCATACTATCAGGTCGTTGAGGAGTGTTGCTAGACGCCAACCTTCATTAGTAAATTTAGTATGACTAATTTACTACCCGCTTAATATTGAACCTATGAGGTCACACACTAATGAGTGTTCTAACCTTTGCTATAGAATTATTTAATTATTATTTTGATTTGATCAAATAAATAATTATATTAATTCAAATGGAATATTATTATATTCTTTGCTAGCACCAAGAATATAATAATAGTATGATAATTGAGAATATTAAATGAGATTTGAGAATAATTAGTTATTCTATTTCTAAATTTGGATGAGATCCTAACTGATTCTGTTTTCAAATTGAGTTATGATATGATTCATAAATTTGAAGGATTCACATTCAGAATTTCAAAATATGATTTAAATTTGAATCGAGATTCAAATTTAAGATTAGTAACAAATCTCATACTATATATATGTATGCCAAGAGTAGAAGAAAAATGCGAACAGAAGAGAATAACAAGAGTTTTATTCCTTTACCTCTACACACATAAACGTATGTGAGCCTAATTCTTGGAGAAGAATTTTATGGCGTGCAAAGAGTTGCAAGAGGTTTCTCAATTTAGATCAGATGTCCATTGGTCAAGGAGTTGACAGTAAAGGTTGGTCTCGGTGTAGATACGCATAGAGTCTTCGTACAATCGAAGAATAAAGTTTTTACTAAGCGTACTCAGGTATTTAGATCTGATCTATATATTATTAAATTATTAGAATAAAATTTAAGCACAAAATAGATCTTTAGGATTACTTTCTTTTCTTCCGCTACGTGTTATGCACACATGGTAATCCTTCAAAAAAAAGAAGTAAAAAAACTGAAAATCACTTATTAAAGTATGAGTGTAAGATCCAATTTCTTAGTTTAATAAAAGGTGCTGTCTGTGGTGAATTTGCAGCACATGACTATGGTGACCAATTTTTAGGAGATTGGGGAACAGAACAATGCGTAGAGTCAACTCTGTGCGTTTGACTTTTTAAGTGGAACAATAATGTGATATTACTACCCTAACCAACTTCTCTTGTAATTAACCAAAAGAAAAGTTTAGAGAGACAATGAAAATACTAAATAATATGAATGAATATGTCAGATGTTCAATTTAATAGGTATGCAGATGATTATGTTGATTATTTTTAATTGGATGATTATTATTTTTTTTTATTTACTCATGGAAAGTTAATAATGACTGGATGTTCAATTCACTAGATGTGCGAATGATTATCCTAATATTAAGATTTAGGAGGTAATTTGAGGTAGAGTATTTTTTTACTTTATTCGATCAATTCTAGAATTCATTGTTCATATTATTTAAAAAAAACTATTATCTATCTAACAAAATGTTAACCAAAGGATGTTATAGTTATTTGGCAAACAACTTTTTTCTTTTTTCAGTTGAAACAAAGGGGTCTTTCACCCCGACAAATAAACAAAACCTAAGACTTCCTCAATCCCGAACAATCAATGAATAAGGAATGTTTGATATCACCAGGGAGTGTCAAAACAGTATACTATATGTACAAATATTTTTATTTTTTTAATTGTTAATTTTTCTCTATGTTATTTAATATCATAATAAAAAATTTTTAAGTGTTTTAGGATTAAAGTACATTAACAATCTCAATAGATCAAAGAAATAGAATGGAACGAAGAAGCGAATTTTAATACTAGACATAGATCTTTATTACTCTTGATACCACATAATAGATTTCAAGAAGAAAAAATTAATTGAGAATTAGAGTACTCATAGTAGAAGAATACAAAGAATAGAAATAAAGTAAGATAGTGAAAAAAGTGAATTAAAATTGATTAACTAAATTCATATTACAGCTATAGTATATATAGATGTTACAACATATTGATTACAACAAATTATTAATAAAGTTAGTTACAACAGATAACTAACTTTCTTATACCAGTCTAATAGTCCCCCACAAACTTAGGAAGACTTTAATGCTAATTTGAGTTTGCTTCGAAATTTGTCAAAAAGAACTTAAGAGAGAGGCTTTGTAATGATGTCTGCTACTTGTTCAGAACCAGGAATATAAGTCACTGCTACTAAATCTTGCATGACTCTATCCCTTACAAAATACAAATTAATTTTAAAATGCTTTGATCCTTTCATGCAAAATAGGATTATAGGCTAGAAGCATTGAAGAGATATTATCACAAAAAATTGTAGGTAAGATGTTGCAGGGCTGTTTCAACTCTCTTAATAAAGTCTGGATCCATATTAACTCAGCAAAGACTGCAACCAATGCCTTAAATTTAACTTCAGTGGAACTTTTGCTCATAACCGGTTGCTTTGAACACTTCCATGAGACAAGATTTGATCCAAAATATACAAAATATCCAAAAATAGATGTACGATCATCTAGATATGTTATCTAATCTGAGTCTAAAAATGCTGTTAAATGAGGATCACTAGTTTTGTGAAATTGTAATGTAAGATCAAACAAACCTGCTAAGTATCGAAGCACTCTTTTCAGTGCTAGCTAGTGCTCTTGACCAGGATTTGTCATGTATTGACTCAATTTGTTTACTGAGAATGAAATATCTGATCTTGTGATTGTCACATATTGCAAACCTCCCATTATTGATCGAAATAGAGTTGAACTATCACAGGAAATAGCAGAATTAGTAGAAAGTTTATTGGAGCTAAACATTGGTGTGTTGACAGATTTTGAGTCCTGCATTCTTGCCTTTACTAATAAGTCTTTTATATATTTGCTTTGATTAAGAGAAATCAACTTGTCAGAATGATGAAGCACTTTAATACCTAAAAAAATTTAAGTCACCTAATTCTTTGAGTAAGAAAGTGTGTAATTGTTTTAGAATCGAGGCAATTTCAACTTCACTATCTCCTGTCACAAGCATATCATCCACATACATCAATATATAAATAGCAGAATTATGTGTGAATTTGGTAAAGAGTGAAGGGTCTGATGATTTTGTGAATACAAAGCCAAACTGTCTAAGAGTAGCAGTAATTGTAAGATACCGAACTCTTGGAGCTTGTTTTAAACCATAAATAGCTTTATTCAATTTACATACTAAATGAGGGTTAGTGTGAGTGAACCCGGGTGGTTGTGGCATATAGATAGTTTCATGAAGCTCACCATTCAAAAAAGCATTGTGCTATGATGCATGGACACCAACACGAATACGGGACATGACACGATATGACACGATATGGGACACGCGGACACACAAATTTAAAATTTTTATGAGACACAAGGACACGACATATATCTAAAATATAAAGTATTTTCTAGATAAATTGTAATGATATTTTAGTATTTTATTGATATTAAAATAAAAATTAATTTTTTAATTATTTTTAATATCTTTTTTAATTATATAAAGTATTTAAATATTTTTTGTTTTAATAATTAATAATATATACTATTTTTAAACTCATTTCAAGAATATATGTTAAGAATAAGACTGGACATGCTGATACGTGATGGTATTTAGGTGTGTCCAAACATGTCCGGAGAAGAATTTTTTATTTTTTATTAAGACACGGTTAGACGTAAAAGACACGCATACATTTCAATCTTTTCAAATTTATACATCCCATTATTAGCCTTGCCTAAGAGAAGGACCTCCTTGATAGCCTGCGATTTAACCAAGCAATAATCAGGTCAAAAAGAGAAATACACATTATTGTCTTTAGTAAACCTTGAGATACTTATCAAATTTTGAGTTATAGAGGGAACTAACAACAAATCATATAGGTTATATCATTTTCTAGTAGTAAAACATTGTAAATAAGAAGTACCAATTTTTATGATATCCATACCTAATCCATTTTCCACATATACCAGTTCTTGTCCTTGGTAATCAAGAGATTGATGCAAAAAATCATATGTGCAATGATGAGTAGCGCCAGAATATGCGTACCATTATTGATCTTGTGTTGTGGCTGGAGTTGCTATCATAGCTTTAGGATTATGGAATGAAGCAGGTGGAGGTAGCGCATTATGCGTTGAGGTGGCAGGAGTATGTTGTTAAGCATGGTTGTATGTTTGATAAAACCTGGAAAAACAGTAACTTGCAACATGTCCTAGCTTACCACAAATTTAGCATTGAGGACAATTTTGATTATTGAAAGAACCTCTGCCACCTCTATCATTTCTGTCTCCTCAACTTTTTCTACACCTAGATCTACGGCCTAAAGTTCCATGATTTCTTCTTCCACTACCAAAGAATGGTGTGGATTTGAACTGCTTTGATTGATTTGAATCTATTTGAGTATAGTGAACCTGTATCATTAAATTGTCTGGCTTCTTGAACCGTTCTACTATCTCTTCCTGTGTCATAAAAAGTGCTTCTAAATCTGGTATAGGATATGGTGGATCTTTTCCAATAACCATAGTAATGAACGAGTGATACTCTTCACTTAAACCATCAAGAATTACATTAGCGTATTCTGAATTAGAAATTGGAGAGCCTATTGCTGCAAGAGAGTCTACCAATTTTTTAATCTTGAGAAGGTATTTTGAAGTTGAGCCAATCTTTTTAATAGTTTTTAACTGTAATTGTAATTGTCTCTCTCTAGCTTTGGTTTAAGATGCCAAATACACATGAATTCCGCTTCAAACTTCATAAGCAAGCTTTAGTCCAATGACTCGATGCTTAAAATAATTGTCCATTGATGCAAACAATCATGATGTAAGACTATAATCATCAATTCACCACTCTTTAAATTTCTTAGATGCAGTACCTAAAAATTCATCAGCAGTAGAAGCGAACCTGGGTGGAATCTTGTCTTTTCCCAAATAATCTCAATTCTTGACCACAGATAGTGAATATTGCCAAATGATGCCATGTAAGAAAATTATCATTGCAAAGTTTGTCAGCTAAAGGTATAGCAAAGGGTTTGTTTGGTGATTGAGAAGTTGAATTGATGGGTAAAGGTGATGATGTATCCATATATGATATTTTTTCAGGTTCTTCAGGATTTGTAATGTCAACGTTGCTAGACATGGATCTTTGCATCTCTTGATACCAAAGCTATTTTGCATGAAAGGACAAAGTATTTTGAGATTAATTTATATTTTGTAATAGATAGAGTCATGCAAGGCTTAATAGCAGTGACTCATATTCCTGGTTCTGAACAAGTAGCAGAAGACATCATGACAAAGATTCTCTCTCAATATTTTTTTGACAAATTTTGAAGCAAACTCAGATTGGTATTAAAGCCTCTCTGAGTTTATAGGGGGATATTAGTATGGTATAAGAAAGTTAGTTATCTGTTGTAACTAACTTTACTAATCTATTGCAATATGTTGTAACATCTATATATATATATATATATATATATATATATATATATATATATATATATATATATATATATATATATATATATATTATAGCTGTAATATGAATTTGGTTAATCAATATTAATTCACTTCTTTCACTATCCCATTCTCTTTCTATTCTTTATATTCTTCTACTATCACTACTCTAATCCTCAATCAACCTTTTCTTCTTGAAATTCATTAGATCTCCATGCCATATCGTAAGACAATTTGTTATTTAGGACTTCCAAGTATACAATTTAACTTTAAAATTAATTTATTTGTAACTTTGGATAAAATATTCTATTTTTAAAGAGAAACATGAAAAGATATACAAATTATTTTGTATCAATAACAAAATATGAAGAAAAAGAAGAAGACATGTCAGGGAGAAAGAAAAAGAAGAAAAAACATGAAAAAAAAGTTGTAGAAAAAGAAAGCATGTTGGGAGAAAGAAAAAGAAGAGGAGAAAGATAAAGAAGAAGAAAAAAAACATATTGAGAGAAAGAAAAAAAGAAGAAAACGATGATGATGATGATGAATAAAAAAATGTAGT
Source organism: Arachis ipaensis (assembly GCF_059453495.1). Lineage (NCBI taxonomy): Eukaryota > Viridiplantae > Streptophyta > Magnoliopsida > Fabales > Fabaceae > Arachis > Arachis ipaensis. The sequence continues at coordinate 27,923,479 of NC_142436.1, forward strand.
AGTAGTAGAAGAATAAAATTTTTTGTCCAGACAGTAAAAATTTATAAGTTTGGCAGTTTAAAATTTTTGTGCTTTTTTCTTTTATCTATCTAATAGTTTTCTATAAGGATCCAATTTTCAGGAAACTAATTTTTCAGGCTATTTTGCAACCTATTCTGCAAAATTTAGGATGACGACTCATTAAGGATTAGTGAGGCATGCCCAATAGTAAAAAAATGAAAATAAATAAAAAAATGGTAATTAATAGGTCAAACTTAAATTTATGAGGGTAATTAATCCCTCAAAGTCAAATATGACTAGTAAAAAGTAAATACTCACTTGCCATTGGTTTATTTTTCTCACTAGAGACTTTTTTTAGCCAAGATTTACTTTTAGTGACAGTTTTGCACGCGTTAAAAAAAAGTTAGCACTCTAAAATCTCAGAGTTAGTGATAAAAATAATTTTTACCTTGATAATTATGTCCTAAGTTTAATCTTAGCCATTCATTCTTGATTTATTCCTTTAAGAATAAATCTCAGCCGCTCATTATTTTACCACGCGGTAAAAATTAATCCGAAGAGAATTTTTTACTAGTATTCTACAAACACCTCATAGAAATTCTGAATTCTCTTGCTTGCTCTCCAAGTAACACGTCCCTCTCTCTCGCTCATATGACCGAGATTATCTCTGCTATTTATCCATCTCTACAGTATTTTTAACCCTGAATTACTAATTGCGATTAACTGCAGATAAACTCGACGCGCAAGTAGGGACCAAGCTTCCTCATTTTCACGCTCATTCCTATCTCAAACTTCAGCCTTCAACCACAAAAATTTTAGCATATTTCACCACTATTAATTCATACTTTTATCACCTTAATTACAATGTCTACTTTAACCTTTATTTAAACACAAATGTTAAACAAAAAGAATAAACATATATAAAATACTGCAATTTTTCTTTTTCTTTTTCATCAAAAAGAATAAAAACAAAAAACATTAAACATATATAAAATACTGGAATAACACTATCAAAAGGAAGAGGAGAAAAAAAATAGCTATGACTTTTGTTGAGTTTGGACTAATTTAATTGGATTTGATTACCAAAAATATTTATACATATAGCAATACAAAAATATTTAATCTTTGAATTTGAAGCTTCTCTCAAAAAATATATGAAATTTAAAGTAAATTATCTTGGTTTGTAGTCTAATTAGGGAACTAATTTTTCTTAACTAATTTTAATCAACTTTTTCTATAATTATTTTTTATCTTTATATTTATAATATTTTTTTATCTTTTATTTTTTTTCTTTTCAACACTTCCACAATTTCATCTTTTATTATTGCTGCTGACTATCCATCACCGTTGCCGCCTAGTTGGCAACCGTCCAACGATCATCGCCGTCGATCACCCTAAAGTCTAAACTTAAAATTCTAAATCCTACTGAACCCTTAAAAATGTGAGGATTAAGAAAAGTAGTTTTGACAACTGGAAAAAAAGGGACTAATGTCGACTAATCTTAAAGTTAAGTTCTGTACAAGATGTCTCTGGTACGGGTTGAGAGATGGATCGAGAACTTGCGGGTTAAGGCAGATGCCGGATTGCTTGACTGGAGCAATAGGGGGAGGTACCTGCAAAGACACTCCGACGCTCAAGTCAGAATGGATCTAAGAGGTATAAAGTGTGTGGAATGAATGAATACCTGGAGGGACTTGGGTCCTCCTTTTATAGGTGTTGGTGAGCATCTTATCTTATCTTATCTTATCTGGCTAAGATAAGGGAGATGTTTGAATTCGAAAGTCGGTTAGGAGCTCTAGAGGGCCAGTTTCGGGCCTTCCGGAAGATGGAGACGGGTCGGACCCGAGGAACCGGGTTCGGGTTTAGTCGTGGGTCCGGGATCCGTGGGCCGGATCCGTAACAGTTGCCCCGCAGCGGGAGAGCGAGCAAGGTCGGTCTGTCGCTGGGAGGTATGGTATTTGACTGCGGGCTGGGTCTTTAGTTTTTCTTGGGTGTTCGTTTGATTCTCCGTCGTGAGATCGGTGTCTCGGCCTCGGCTTTTGCTGGAAGGTTCGTCTGACCGTTTTGGTTTGACGTGACTCTTCCGAGCCTACTACGTCTGTTGCGTTCTTCGAGGCGTGCTTTATTAGCTTCTATTTTCGAGGGAGGTGTTTAATGCGAGGGAGCATTTTCCTCTTTTGCCCCTACGAGCCTTACCTTGTTTTAGGGTTATTTGTGTATTTTCGCCCCCCTCCTTTTGTAACCGTTTTGGCCTTTTAATTCCCTCGTTTGTTTTATTTTTTATTTTTTCGTTCTTTCTTGAAGAAATCTTCTCTTCTCTCTGTGTTACTGTTCTCTGGTGCTTTTTTGCCGCTTCTGCTTCTCAAGCTTCCCCAGGATCTTTTTCTCCGTTTCCAGGTTGGTGTGCTTCTTTTCTTCTTTTTTGTTTTGTGCTATGCCTGTTTTGTATTTGTCATGCGTTGTACTTTGTTATTTCCTTGCTGCATTATGTTTTCTGCGGTGGTATTTTGAGTTTTGGGGGGGGGGGGCTGAGTGTGGTTGTGTTTGGTTAGTAGTGGCGGTGCACCACCGTGTTGGTTTTGGCAGTAGTGGTAGGTTTCTGTTCTTGCTTCTGCGTAGGGTTGGTAGGCTGATGGTGGTGCTCCTCCCTATTTTAGGTATACATCGGCGGAGAAATGAGGGTGTTGGTGCTCCCGTGGCTCCCTCCAGGGGCGTCCCCGCTCGCTACACTTGGGTGACTAGCGACGTGTGGGGCGTTCTGTCACGGATGACGGAGGCCGATCTTCAACGCCTCCGTGATCAGGGGGCGATTTGTGGTGGCGGTGAGATGGAGCGGCAGTACGAGCTTGCCCTTCCAGATGCCGACGAGCGTGTCTGTTATTTAAATCTTCATTCGCCCACTGTTCCGGACTGGATGTGGGTTTACGAGTCGATGTTTACACGGCTCAGCGTGCGGTTTCCTTTCTCGCCGTTTGTTCAGGATTTGCTGAGTCGGTGTTCCGTGGCGCCGTCTCAGTTTCATCCGAATAGTTGGGCTGCCGTGCGGTCTTTTGAATTGGTGTGCCGGTATCTCGACCTTCCGGCTTCTGTTCCTGTTTTTCTTTTTCTCTTCTTATGCACTCTCCCGACTAAAGAAGGGAAGCATAAGAAAGGATATATGTCATTCCGTGCTCAGCCTCATCGCTGAATTTTTGGGTTGTTTGAGGATTCCTTTCACGGTTTCAAAAGGGAGTATTTTAAGGTGCGTCTCGTTCAGGGGCATCATCCATTTTGGTTGTTGCCGGAGGGCGTCCGTCGGTTTCTGACGTACTGGAATTTCCATGCTGGCCCGTCGGTTTTGACTAAGTTCACCTATGATGGCTTGTCCCAAGAGGATAAGGATGTCGCCAACATTTTGTGGCATTTGTTTGGCGAGCGTCCGTTGAATCCTCGGGATGTCATGGGGGACCCCGAGGCTTGTCGGGCGTATATCAGTGTGTGCCCTGTCTCTTTCCTGATTTTTTATGTTTTGTTTTTCCCGAGTTTGTAACTTGATTTTTTCTTTGGTTTCTTTCAGTTGAGATGGCTGATGGGCTGACTTCTTTGGCTAGGTTGAAGGCCGCGATGGGTCGGGAGGAGGGATCTTCGTCTCCTTCTACCCCTGTCTCCAATCCTGCCGTGGATTCTCAGCCGGTTTCTCAGGAGGTGGTTTCCTTGGGTGCGCGGGCCGATGCTCAAGTTTCTCCTAGTCCTGCGAACTCTCCTGAAGTCGTCGTGGTGACGGCTGCTGAGGCTTCTCGGAAGAGAAAAAGGCCTGAGGACCCGAGCAGCGAGACTTTTGAGAAGGAGGGTTTGGTGCCTAGTGTGATGGATCGTCGTTTCGATGCCCCGGGTTTTATTGATCAACACTTGAAGCCTGGTACGGAGCCGTTTTTTTATGGTTGCGATGTTTCGTTCCAGGCCAAGTCGGTGTACCGTGCCCTCCTTCGGTCTGCTGTCGTTGTTCGGAAGGCTGAGCCCGTGATGGCTCAAGTTGGTTTGCTGGATAAGAAACTCCGTCACTCTCAGGCTGAAATGGTTAAGCTGAAGGAGAAGCTTGAGGCTGCCGAGATTGCGAGGGAAAAGGCAGTGAAGTCTTCTGAGGAGGCCGGGGCAGAGATTCTCCGGCTTTTCGAGGTTGAGACTTCACTTCTTTCTCAACTGGGTGAGGAGCGGCAAAAGGCTTCTAATGCGGGTTCCCAGGCTGTCGTGCTTCTCGGTGAGACGGAGGCTTTGAAGGCCGAGGTTGCTGCCTTGAAGAGGGAGAAAACGGAGTTGTTGGCTGATGCTAAGGATGCGATTGCTGCTACCGAGGAGACGATGAAGGCACAGACCCTGGTGCTGGCTCCAGGCGTGGACGTGTCCGTGATGGGAGCGTTCAAGACCGTTCTTGATGGCCGGATAGTTGACCTCGAGTAGCTTTATCTCTTTGTAATTTTGTATTTTTGTCTTGAGACTTGGCTTGTTTTTTGGATATTTTGGTTTGGCCGTGGGCCGTGTAACCGTGACTTCGTAACTCCGGATTTCGTTAAATGACTTTTTCAGCCGTTCGGGCCTTTTTGTATATTCCGTTTAAGACTGTTCCGTTTTTTGGTTTATTTCATTCCGTTTGGGATGAGCGGACCGTCGTGTGGTCGTATTTTCGTGGATATCCGTGTGTTGGGCCTGGGGGGTGATCGGTCCCCCAGTCGTGGCCGTAATTTTGTTCCGTATTTGGGACATCTTAAAATTGAAGAATTTAGGGATAGCCTTTTAATGGAATTTTATTGATGGGTGGGCCTCGTTAAAACCCTCCGTCTTTGGGGGGAAAGAGTACCTGGGATTGATACTTAAGCAATTTTCAAGAGTTGTAAAATGGGAAGATAAGCAAATTTGAGAGTTGTAAAATGGGAAGATACATGAACAAGTAAAAAGGGGTGACCTAGTTAGGTCGGTCTAGGTGTAGTATCGCCGTAAATTTGCGGCGTTCCAGGTCCTTGGGACTTCGTCGCCGTTAAGCCGTTCGAGTTTGTATGCTCCTTTTCCGATTACCGCCTTGATTCTGTATGGTCCTTCCCAGTTGGGGGTGAGTTTCCCTTCTCCTGGGGTCGGAGACCGATGTCATTTCGTCGTAGGACGAGATCGTTGGTCGTGAATTCTTGTCGGATGACGCCATGGTTATATCTTAAGCTGATTCTCTGTTTTAGGGCTAGCTCTTTGATATGAGCTATGCTTCTTTCCTCGTCAATGAGGTCTCGTTCTGCTTCTTCGTCGTTACCGCCGACCGTTTTTCTGGGGCTTGGGTCTCCGATTTCTACCGGGATGACCACTTCCACACCGTATGTTAATCGGAAGGGTGTTTCTCCCGTGGTCATTTGCGGTGTGGTTCGGTATGACCATAGGACCGATCCGAGTTCGTCGGTCCATAGTCCTTTGGCTTCGTCGAGCCATTTCTTGAGTCCCTTGACGATTATTTTGTTTGCGGATTCTACCTGTCCGTTTGTTTGGGGGTGTTCTACCGAGCTGAAACGGTGAGATACGCGTAGTCCTTCTAAGAATTCTCTGAACTTTTTGTCAGCAAATTGGGTTCCGTTGTCCGAGGTAACTATCTCGGGGATCCCGAATCGGGTGATGATCTGTCGCCAGAGGAATTTACGGCATTGGGCTGCCGTTATGGAGGCTAGGAGTTCGGCTTCGATCCACTTGGTGTAGTAGTCTATGGCGACGATGAGATACCGGAGTTGACCGGGTGCCGTAAGGAAGGGTCCGACGAGGTCGATCCCCCAGGTGCCGAATGGCCGTTCTGTCGATATGATGCTGAGCTGGTGTGGCGCGGCTTGGTGGATATTGGCGTGCCTTTGGCATTTGTCGCAGCTTTTAACTATTTGTATGGAATCCCGGATAACCGTGGGCCAGAAGTAGCCTGCTCTGATGACTTTTTGGGCTAATGTTTTGCCTCTGACGTGGTGGCCGCAACAACCTTCGTGGATTTCGCGGAGTATGTACTCCGTGTTCTCGGGTTCGACGCATTTGAGCAGGGGTTGCGAGAATCCGCGTTTGTATAGCTGTCCTGTGACAACGGTATAGTTGGCGGCTTCCCGTTTTATTCGTTTTCCCTCTTTGGGATCCGGCGGTAGTGTTCCATCAAGGAGGTACTATAGGATAGGGTAGGTCCAAGATTCTTGGTTCGAGAGTGTCAGATGAGCGTTGGTTGTCGTTGACACGGAGGGTGACTTGACGACTTCCTGGATTAGCGATTTGTTATCGTGTCCTGGTTTGGTACTGGCTAGTTTGGAAAGTAGGTCTGCCCTGGCGTTTCGTTCCCTAGGGACATGCTGTATGGTAACTCGCTCGAATCCTTCTTTTAGTTTGTTTACCTTGGCGAGGTGCTGTTGGAGTAGGGGATCTCGTATCTGGTAGTCTCCGTTGATTTGGGAGCTGACTACCTGTGAGTCGGTGTTTACCTCTAGGACCTTTGCTCCGACTTCCCGAGCTAGGGCTAGGCCTGCCAGGAGGGCCTCGTATTCTGCCTGGTTGTTTGAGACTGGGAATTCGTATCGTACTGATTGTTCGATTACGACTCCGTTCTGACTTTCGAGAAAGACTCCGACACCTCCAGAGGTGACGTTCGATGAGCCGTCAACATGTAGTTTCCACGATTCGGGGGTGGAGTTTCCTGGGGTCATCTCGGTGATAAAGTCGGCCATGGCCTGTGCTTTGATCGCGTACCGGGGTTCGAACTTGATTTGGAATTGAGATAGTTCGATGGACCACGCTAACATTCTTCCCGCAAGGTCGGGTTTTTGTAGTACTTATTTGACCGCCTGGTCGGTTCGGACCGTCAAGGGGTGGGCCTGGAAGTATTGTCGCAGGTGCCGGGAGGCCGTGAGGAGTGTAAAAGCTAATTTTTCTAGTCGTGAGTAGCGAGTTTCTGCTTCTTGCAAGACTTTGCTTATGAAGTAGATAGGTTCTTGTTCCTTTTTCATGTTTTCACGGATGAGTGCTGCTGCGAGTGCCTCTTCCGTAATGGAGAGGTACAGGTAGAGTGTTTCCCCTATTTGGGGTTTGGCAAGGATTGGTGGTTCCGCTAGGACTTTCTTGAAATGCTGGAATGCTTCTTCACACTCCGTCTCCCATTTAAAAGGGGCTCCTTTTTTCATTAGTTTGAAGAAAGGGATCGCTTTTTGAGCCGATGCCCCGAGAAAGCGTGATAACGCCGTCAATCGGCCGGTGAGTTTTTGGATGTCTTTGAGTTTTTTGGGCTCGTCATTTCGAGGACGGCGCGACATTTCTCCGGGTTTGCTTCAACTCCGTGTTGCGTGATCATAAAGCCGAGGAACTTCCCTGCCTCCATCCCGAAGGCACATTTTGCCGGGTTGAGTCGCATTTGGTGCTTTCGTAGGGTGTTCATTATGACCTTGAGGTCGTCGGTGAGTTGTTCGTCGGATTCAGTCTTAGCGAGCATGTCGTCTATGTAGACTTCTAGTTTGCTTCCGGACAGGTTTTGAAATATCTTGTTGACGAGTCTTTGATAGGTGGCTCCAGCGTTTTTCAGACCGAAGGGCATCACTGTGTAGCAGTATGTCCCGTCTGGGGTGATGAACGCTATTTTTTCTTCGTCTGGTCGGTGCATCGGAATCTGGTTGTAGCCAGAATATGCGTCCATGAAGCTGAGGTATCGGTGGCCGGATGCGGCATCTACTAATCCGTCGATGTTTGGTAGGGGAAAGGCGTCCTTCGGGCAGGCTTTGTTGAGGTTCGTGTAGTCGACGCACATTCGCCATTTCCCGTTAGATTTTTTCACTAGCACGACGTTTGCTAACCAGGTCGTGTAGGGGAGTTCCCTGATGAAGTTGGCTTCGAGTATGGCTTTGACTTGCTTCTTGACCTCGGCGGCTCGGTCTGGTGACATTTTTCGCCTCCTTTGTGCCACTGGTTTAGCTTTGGGGTCCACGGCTAGCCGGTGGGACATTAGGTCGGGGTTTATTCTCGGCATGTCGGCTGGTGTAAATGCGAACAAATCTCTGTTTTTCTTCAAGAGTTGGGAGAGTTCTTCTTTGAGATCATATGGGAGGTTCCTATTAATGAAGGTGTATTCCTCTTTGCTTGGCCCTATTTGTAGCTTTTCCATGTCTCCTTCTGGCTCTGGCCTGGGTTGGCCTTCTTGCCGAGCATCCAGGTCGGCTAGGAATACCCCGGCCGCGTCTCGGGATTTCTTCCTTAGGGCTAGGCTGGTGTTGTCGCATTCGGCTGCGACTTCTCGGTCCCCGTGGATGGTACCGACGGAGTCGTCGTCGGTTCTAAACTTCATGAGGAGGTATTTGGTAAAGATGACTGCGGAGAAGTCGTTGATTATTTTTCTTCCGAGAATCACGTTATAGGCTGTGGAGTCTTTTAGGACTACAAATTCGGATAAGATTGTCTTCTTTTGGTTGCTTGTTCCTATGGTGATGGGAAGGGTGATTGAGCCATCTGGTTTGAGAAAGTTGTCTCCGAGCCCCGTGACACCGTTGCGGTGTGTTTGGAGGTTGTCGTTGTGGAGCCCGAGCTTATCGAAGGCTCCTCGGAAGAGGATGTTCGAGTTTGCCCCGGTGTCTACCAGTATCCTTTGTACTAGTCCTGTTCCGATTCTAGCCGAGATGACGAAGGCGGCGTCTTCGGCCGAGGTGCCGTGCTGGCAATCCTCTGGTAAGAAGGTTATCGTGTTGTGGCCGCAATGGTTGGAGTCTGGTTTCTAACCGCCATTACTTTGAGATCTTTTTTCATTGTTAGTTTCGACTTGCTCGATATGTCCTTACCCGTAATGACGTTTACGATGATGGTCGGGTCGTCTTCTGGGCTTTCCCTGGGCGGTTGCTTTTGGGTTCTCGGGTTACGCCCGTCTTTTTCCGACGACCTGTCTCTTTCCGCGCGTCTTGGTTTTCTGATGATTTTGGCAAATTCTGGGAGTTTTCCGTCTCGTATGGCCTGTTCGAGGGCGTCTTTAAGGTCGAAACAATCTTGTGTTTTGTGACCGTAACCTCGGTGGTAGTCGCAATAGAGGGTTTTGTTGCCTCCCGTCCTTTCTTTGAGTTGTCGGGCTTTCGGAATGATGCCTCGATCTGCTATTTGGTGGTATATTTCAGTAATTGGTGCTGTCAGGGGCGTGTAATTAGAGAATTTGCCAATTCTTGGTGGTCGGTTTGTATTTGTCGGTCTCGGGTGGTCCCTTTGATTCTCTCTGGGTGGTGGATTTTGGCGAGAAGCCGAGTTGCCGTATTGGGTGTTGCCGTGCTGCCGTTTGTTAGCGGCGACAACCTGGCTGACTTCTTCGTCATTGATGTAATCTTTGGCGACATTCTGGATCTCGTGCATGGTCCATACTGGTTTGGTGGTGAAGTGTTTGCGAAAATCTTCGTTCATGAGTCCGTTGGTTAAGCAAAGGCTCGCGACGGAATCCGTGAGTCCGTCGACCGTCAGGCATTCATCGTTGAAGCGGTCGAGGTATTTCCTTGTGGATTCTTCTTGTTTTTGCGTGACCCCTAGCAAGCTGATGGGGTGTTTGGCTTTGGTGATTCTAGTTGTGAATTGGGCCATGAACTTTCGTGTTATATCGTGGAAACTGGCTATGGATCCGTTTAGGAGGGCGTTGAACCATTTGATTGCCGGCCCTGCAAGGGTTACCGAGAAGGCTCTGCATCGGACCGCGTCGGCCGCTCCTTCTAGGTTCATCCTGGCCTCGAAGGCCGTTAGATGTTTTTGGGGGTCCTTGGTCCCATCGTACTTCATGTCGGTAGGTTTGTCGAAACCTTTGGGGAGTTTTGCTCTTAAGATTCTTTCTATGAAGGGTGTAGCTCCCATTATTGTGTGGTCGTTTCTTGTATGCTTGGTATTTCGGTACCTCCGATCGTCGTCTGAGTCGTGTTGACGACTTAGATCTTGGGAAGCGCTGCGGTTGTGTTTCTTGTTGTATCGCCGTTCCGGCGATTTCTCGTGACCGTGGTCGCGTGAGGTGCTGCGACCGTCTCTCCTATCGTGTCGTCGGGTTGGTGACCTGCCGTGGCGAGATCTTGATCTGGAAGTTGCCTGGCTTCCGCGTTCGTTGTTGTGTTTTTCTCTATTAGTCAGTTTGCCTTCGAGCTCCTGGACCCGGAGGCAGAGATCCTGGATGATCTGTGCCGCTTTGTCCCTAGCTTTCTCAGGATGTCGTTGGTCCGTGACGACGTGGTCATTCGTGTGGTGGACAGTACTTGCTATTCTTGCTTGGTTTGTGACCTCCCGGTGTTCTGGGGTTGGGTTAAGCGGTCGAGAGTCATCCTGACTTGAGGGGGTTTCCTCCAAGACGTCCCCCATCCGGATCGGCTGGCGCAAGTTCCCCACAGACGGCGCCAATGTACAAGATGTCTCTGGTACGGGTTGAGAGATGGATCGAGAACTTGCGGGTTGAGGCAGATGCCGGATCGCTTGACTGGAGCAATGGGGGGAGGTACCTGCAAAGACATTCCGACGCTCAAGTCAGAATGGATCTAAGAGGTATAAGGTGTGTGGAATGAATGAATACCTGGAGGGACTTGGGTCCTCCTTTTATAGGTGTTGGTGAGCATCTTATCTTATCTTATCTGGCTAAGATAAGGGAGATGTTTGAATTCGAAAGTCGGTTAGGAGCTCTAGAGCGCCGGTTTCGGGCCTTCTGGAAGATGGAGACGGGTCGGACCCGAGGAACCGGGTTCGGATTTAGTCGTGGATTCGGGATCCGTGGGCCAGATCCGTAACAGGTTCGTATATGTTTTCTTCTTATATCACATGTTCCGTAATGACACAGAACTCAATTTTGGAGAAAAAATCAATTTAACGGAAAAATATTCCATTCTTTCTTTTCGAAGTCAATGAGGAATGCCAAAATAAAGAATCTCCCAATAAACAAGAAAGCAAGTTCACTACTAATCAAGTATATATTATTCTATCAACTATATGCTAGATTGCTAGTCCCTTAACCATGAGTGCCTTCTTGTCAAAGCTCAACCAAGAACCAGAATCTTTTCCCTGCCCAAAAATTAATCCAGCGACAAAGTGAGGAATTTTCTTATTCCAAACCCTAAACAATACTCATAATAGCTTTTTTAATTACAAACGAACTAACTAAAACAATATTGGTAATTAACCCTCTGAGCTTCTTTTTTAATTCAACATTAGGTAATTATTAATGTATCGTTGAACGGACGTAAAATTCGAGATATATATATCGGAGATGAAGTGCACCAAGCCACATTGCTTTTTCAAACAGACAACAACAGCAAGAAAGGTGAAGGATTCTTCATGGTGGTCATGCACATGGAAAAAGGTTGATGGTGGCGGCGGCTGCGGCGTGGCAGTGTGGCTATGCCAAAGTGTCTCCGCCGCCTTTTTTGCCACCTTAGAGTGGTGCGCTTGCATGTACGTTGACACATGGGATGGTCCCCCCGGTGGTCATGATGATTCCAATAATAATCATGCACCTCTCATTCTCATAGACAAAAAGGAGCACTATTCTTCTGGTACCCAAATCTTGAAGCATAATTGAAATTCGAATTTGAGTTGATGAATTCACCACAGTTCATAATATATAAATAAAAAAAATTATTTGTATAATACAATCAGTTATTAAACTCATCTGCCATGTATTTTTATATAAATGCATATATTTTTATATAAATATATATATAATTTATTTTATTTTTAATATATATTTTATATTTTAATACGTATTTTATATTAATAATTAATTTTTATGGTTGATTTTAATATACGGCTAGTATAATTAATTAAATAAATGTCTATACATGTAAAGTTATTGCATTGAAACTAGCTAGCGTTGAGGAATTTGGATAATATATTATGATTAGTAGTGTATTCTACTTATTATCCACCAATAGATATGTAAAACCATAATATATATAAATATGTGTGTGAGTGTATGTATGATACTGTAAGCATTAATATTCTTTAACTTCTTGCTAGATCAAGTCAGAAATAAACATATCTGCATTATTAATTTAGGGTTATTCAGGTTGAAATTAAAATATTTGTAATAAAAAAAATTAACTAAAAATAATTAAAATTTATTTTATTTAATTTTTATTAATTATTATAATAATTAATAAAAATTAAATAAGATAAATTTGACTTTTTCTTTTTTATCTTTCTATACTGTATTTAAGTCTTTAGTAAAAATAAATAATAGCCGATAAACCTTTATTTGTTAGGTTGGTAACTGGAGAGTTGCATTGGAATCTTTCCCGCTATATATTCCTTAACTCTTTTAGGATGATTAAGGTTCAAGGGGATAGTGGAATTAGTTTAGTCCGGTAATAAAAAATCTATATGAATATAAAAATTGGCAACTAATTTTGCATCAAAATAATCATAAGTAAAATAATCAATGGTTTCAAATAATATAATTCAATCAAATGTCCTTATATTGATTGGTGGCTGATTTTGGAATTAGCATGACTAGTTCAAACTGACTTACCTACTATTGGTTAAAAGTAACAATACATTCTTTCCTTCAACAAATGTTGTAGTTTATTATCACTAGACACTTTACCAGAAAGAAAAGTAAAAATCCTGAGAAAGCAAGCAATTGAGCAGAAAGGCCTAAGAAAAAAAAAAGTATAAGAACAGGACCACTACTAAGGTCAAATATTGTGCTGGAAGGCATGTTGAAGACATGAATAGTTCTAAATATATGAAAAGTAAGAAAACAAAAAATTGGCATTATGCATTGTTCCAGCCGGATAATACATTCTATTCGTTTCTTGTTACATGGTGACAGATTCCTGTTTCCTAAAATTTAAAACAAGTATGGATTTAGCTGCCTTTTGGTCAACGTAAGCAAAGCATATTCCTAAAGAAAAATGGTACATGATGTTAACCAAATTTTAACTCGATCTAGTTATTTGTTTTGGTGCCATAATGTGCTTTTTTGTTTTCACCTTCGAATTAATCTCTTTCAACACACTGATTTTGCTCCTCTTTGCTCTTCTTCTAATACCTCTGATCTTTTGTTCCTTGCTTCCTGTTTTGTTTCTATGTATGAACTCAATCAAATGGGATTTCAACCTCTCCAAATTGTGATCCTAGAACTTGTGGGACTTTTATTTCAGCTATGAATCGCACAAAATTTAATCTTGATTTTGGAAAATATGTCCTGTGTCTATTAATTTCTTGAGGCTCAACCAAACTACCTGGCTTGCATTTAACAATAATCCTCTAATTAGATCGAGACCTTCAATGGTATTACAAGTAATAGACTAGACCCGAATTGTATGTGATAATGAAGGAACCGTATCTATCATTATTTTACTCTATGGTTAACTTTAACAACTTTATAATCTTTGCATAAATATAAAACTCTCACTAAATAATCTGTGATGCTTAAGTCACAACTGACATTTAGCAGGGGCATCACTGATTATCTACCTACAGTATAGTACCCTAACGTATCCAATGATATAGTTTTACAATAGGAGCTGATAATTTTTTTGTTCATTTGCTACACACTTGTATTCAAAGATATAGTATAATGATTTACAAAATAAATATGATATATTATTCCAATGGATATGTGTATACAAATAATGCCGAGTCCTAACCCACTTATACTAGATCCACTACAAAAAAATTTGATCTACTATTACCATAACTAGTGAAAAGGGTGACTATAGACTTATAGTTACTGTTTTTTACCTTAACTCAATTTTTCAACTGTAATCTATTTTGACGCAGCCATAAATCTATAATTACGATTTTTTTATCTATGGTCATAGTTTTTTTGGGTACTTTCTATTTGACACTTGAGGTCACGTTTTTTAACTGTGATCATAGGTTGCTCTATGGTCACGTGTAAAAAATATGACCATAACTTGCTCTATGATCACAGTTTTACCATGACCATAACTTATTTATGGTTACGCTATTTTAAAACCGTGACTATAACTTACTCTATGGTCATCCTAATTTTAAACCATGACCATAATCTAATCTATGGTCACGATTTTAGCATGACCATAACTTATTCTATGGCCACGCAATTTTAAAACGGTGACCATAACTTACTCTACGGTTATCTTTTTGTAAAACCGTAATCATAACTTATCTTATGGTCACTTTAATTTTAATCTCTGATCATAGCCTAATTTATAGTCACAGTTTTAGCTGACCATATCTTATTTATGGCCACGCTATTTTAAAACCTATTGTCGTCCTAGTTTTAAACCGTGACCATAACTTAATCTATGCTCACGATTTTAGCATGTCCATAACTTATTCTATGGATACACTATTTTAAAACCATAACCATAGCTTACTCTATGATCACGTTATTTTAAAACCGTAACTATAACTTACTCTATAATTACCATTTTATAAAATCGTGACCATAACCTAATCTATGATTACAATTTTAGTGTGACTATAGTTTACTTTATAGTCATATATACTATTTTTAATTTAAACCGTAATCATAGATCCTAAATATAACAAGATCACTTATTTTCAAAATTTACTCAATTCAATTCATCAACAAGTAATTTCAACAAACACAACAATTTATCTCCAAAACAAAATAAATTAAAAGCTAAATTTAACAAAAAACAATGCACACCAAAATATAGTAACAGTAGATAATAATTCTACTATATATCATATTGATATTGCTATAATGATATAAAATCATGACAAATAATACAATGATCATTTTATTGTAAAATGCTAAAATGCTCGTTCATCAGATCCCAAAGCCTCACAGCAATATCTAGTCCAACGTTGGCGCATGAGCAAGCTCAAATGGATGTTTAGGTTTCGAATGGACCTCTAGTCTTTATTGTCACGTCAAAAATTCCAACAGAATGCCATCTATTACACGCTATTTGAAATCAGAATAAGCTTATCCAAACAACCCAAAATTATTATAATCAACAAAAACAAAATCAAAATACAAAATCAGTAACTCACAATCACTATAACCATAATAATCAACAAAATAACGCAAGAAGCAGCAACAAAAGTTATGTCTAACAGCCAGACTTCAAAATCAATAAAAACTCAATCATTATAATCAACTCCAAACTTTAATAATTATGATAATTAGTACTAGTAAGAAGAAAAAAAGCACAACAAAAATCGAGAAAGAGAGTAGAGAATGATAACTTGTGATTAAAGTAATAGATTAACATATTAATATAGTGAGTGAATATACTTGTTTTGATCTCAATTCTAAACAATTGATATATATATACACACTAACACTAAGTACTTCTAGGAGCTAAAGATTAGCTAAGATTAGTCATAACTAACTCTAAAACTAACGTCCAACTGTGATGTCAATTTATCCTTTTCCTTGATATATTTGTTCTTTTTTATCTTTAGCCTTAATAACAAAAAATTCTAATAATCAAGTAATCACTCAATAATAATGGAAAAACCAAACTTACACAAGAACTCAAACCATCAATAACAAAAAATTTTAGCAAAGACTTCTAATCAAGCATTCAACAAAAATTCAGAATCCAAAAATAAAAACTCAGCATCCAAAGTCAAAGAATCCAAAAATTGAAAAACTAAACAAAGAATCCAAACTCAACATCTAAACTAAATTTAGAATCACCTCAAAAATTAACTCAAAAACACAATAATTAATATAATTAACTTAAAAAAATAACAGTCAACAATTAACATAATTTAATCCAGAAAAAATAGCAGTGGAGGGATGAAAGCTACCAATGGAGAGAGAGAGAGAGAGAGAGAGAGAGAGAGAGCTCCGACGGTGATGGTAGCTGCTGGCTGACAAAAACACAATAATTAATATAATTAACTTAAAAAAATAACAGTCAACAATTAACATAATTTAATCCAGAAAAAATAGCAGTGGAGGGATGAAAGCTACCAATGGGGAGAGAGAGAGAGAGAGAGAGAGAGAGAGAGAGAGAGAGAGAGAGAGAGAGAGAGAGAGAGAGAGAGAGAGAGAGAGAGAGAGAGAGAGAGAGAGAGAGAGAGCTCCGACGGTGATGGTAGCTGCTGGCTGACTGTTCGGCAGGTTAGAGAGAGACTGAGAGCGACAACGAGGTGGGGCTAGGCTCTGTGTGCTAAGAGAGGAGGGAAGAAAATGTTTGTTCTTCCCTTATTTTTACCCTATTTTAATTTTATTAATCCCTATATAAATTAACAAGATACAATGCTAATTAACAATAAAAGATAACATTCACTTTCAATTTTGTTTTCTATTTTATTTATAACTTTTAATTTTTAATTTGACGACGAGACAGAGACGGTGACACCAACTGCTCTGAATCGACCTTCTGATGACATCGAAGAGAAGTGAATCCAGGAGAAGAGAGCCGAGCAGATCTTCAAGAGGCGACAACGACGACCATTGGCTATCACCACTGGCGGCGATAATGGTGGCATTCTAAAGTTTGACGGTGAAAATAGGTTAGGGATTTCTTTCAACTCAAAGAGAAAAGAAAGAGAGGGGGTTTGTGACTCTGAGAAAGAGAAACGGGAGCTCTTAAGACAAGGAGCTCTGAAGATAATGGTGGCTACTAGCTGACTGTTCGGCAGGTCAGAGACAAACAATAGGGTGAGAGTGGGCTCTGCGCGCTAAGAGAGGAGGGGAGAAAATTTTCGTTCTTCCCTCCTTTTTACCTTATTTTAATTTTATTAAATCTTATACAAATTAACAAGATACAATGCTAATTAACAATAACAAAATAACATATACTTTCAATTTTTTATTTTAATTATCATTTTTAATTTTTTTTCTCTATTTTATTTTTAATTTGTTATTTCGACCTGATCAGACTACCGAATCACTGGATCATTGGTTCAAATGGTCGATCACAGGTTAAACCGGTTAATCTAATCATAATTAAATATATATTTATTTTATTTTTTATTTTTATAATAAATGTCTTTCTTTTTTAGTTTTATTTTGTATTCAATTAATTATTATTTTTAAATTTTAATAACTCATTAATTAGTTTATGTTTGTTATACTCTTTAAGTATTTATAAATTTATATTTATCATACTCCTTAATTATTTATAGAAAATAAAATAAAATAACAATCATAGAAATAAAAAAATATTTTGTAGTTAATAAAATATTATATTTTTTTAAATTTATAAATATAATATACTTTTATTCACGTAAAACATTTAATAAAAAAATATGTATGTAAAATAATATTTTTTTAATTTAACCAGATTTGACCAGGTCGTTTTAAACAGGTTTGACTAAATTTTATCGGATTTAACTAAATTTGATGGGGTTAATTGCTCGACCGATTCAAATGATGATCCAACCCAAGTTGATAACTAGGTGACCGGATTTTTGGTCCGACCAACTGAGCTTTAAAATTATGGTTATTATTCCTTCTATATATTTTTAAATTAATTTGTTAGATTAAAATGTGGGATTGAAAAAGTAATTTATGACTAAATTAATCCAATAAAATTATTTTAAAAACATATTAAATGTTTATTTGTCAAATTATAAATTAATATCAAATAGATATATTTAGGTCATATAATAAAATTATGACCATAGATTCCTTTTAAGTCACCATTTTTATCAAACCGTGACTATAGACCCTTTTAGGTCATTCTTTAAAACTGTGACCATAGATCTCTTTAGGTCACACTTCGAAACCGTGAGCATAGATCCCTTTTAGGTCACCTTTTTGTAAAAATCGTGACCATAAATTCTTTTAGGATACTTTCAAAACCATGATCATAGATCCCTTTAAGTGTGATGCGTTTGCATCTTTAGTAGTTTATATTATGTTTTTCTTATATTTTTTCTCTTATTTATGTAGGTTTAACAACATAATCTTCTCCTAATCTCTTTACTTTTTAGTATCATCTGCTACTAAGTATTTTCAAAGTGTTTTTAAAGAAATACAGAATTAAAGAGATAGAAATCAAGTAGTAAAGAGAGGATGATCAAAGGGCAAACGAAGCATGTGAGGATCCAAGCCATGCAAAGCCATGTAATGAAATAGAGGCATAGGCGTGCCACGCTATGGAGAGACAAGCACGGGCGTGCCACGCCCTAAAGGCAGAAGACCAGGCATGCCACGCCATGGCTGGGGCATGTCACGCCTTAAAGGAGGAAGAGCAGGGCGTGCAACGCATGGAGCATGGCATGCCATGCGCTGAGGCAAGTTGAAGACTTGGCGTGCCACGCCTGAGAAGAAATCCAATCCCCATGGAGCCAAACCAAGCAAGGCGTGCTACGCAGGGGAGTGCCATGGAGATAAGAAGCCAGGCTTGCCACGCCCATGGAGAAGCAAGGCGAGGCATGCCACATGAAGTAGGGACGTGCCACGCATGAGAGAAGCCGAAGCCCTGGGAACAACCAAAGCAGATGCGTTACACGCCTAGGAGAGGGCGTGCCAGGCCCTAGGCTCAGCCCCAAGAGGGCGTGCCACGCTGCTTGTGGGCATGCCACGCCAAGCCCAAAACACTAGGCCCAGTTACATGCCAGTGAGTCCACGTGCAACACCAATTATGATTTTAACAAAGTCCACCCTTAGATATTTGATTTCCATTTGAAGATTGAAGAAGATTCTGTAATAATTAAATTTGAATTTGATTTATTCTGTTTTGATTCTATTTTTAGAATTTGAATTAGGAGCTATCTTAACTATTTTGATTAAGATTAGATTTAGTTTTTGAATTCGAATTTTAGGTAAACCTAGGATATAAATAAGTGAACATTGTTCACAAGGAAAGACAGCGGGGAGAGGATCTTAAGATCCAATTCCACACATTGTTCTCTTTTGCTTTGTTTTTCAATTTCTCTATGAGTCACTAATCCCTCTATCAAAGGATTAGAAGCTCTCTTTATGATTCTATGAATTATTAATCTAAGTTTTCTTTTATTTTAAAGCATTGCATTAATCAGTATCATGATTGAGTTATTCGTTCTTTATTTTTAAAGGATTAGTAGTATCGACAGGTATGCTAATTCCATCTTGAATTTGTTTATTGCTTTGACAGAACCAATATCCGATTATGCTTGAAAACTCTTTTACATGACTTTTTGAATCAACTAGACATAGTGATTTTTAAAGTGTGCGACACAATATATGATTTTCAATCACCCTATTTTTGAATACGTGACATATAATTCGGTTTAAGATAACCTTTAAAAATTGTGTTTTCTCATAATATTCAATCGGACAAAACTAGCTTGGATATGTGACATATAATTTGACCTAATGACTACTTTTGAATCTTATGAGGAATTGAATTAGAATTTGCACTTAACCTCTCCGATTAATCAACTGACCAAGACATTGGCGGTTGGTTAATTGAAGAGAAACCAAGGAACTAAGACATTGGAAATCGGTTAATTAAAATTCGTTGTGAAAAGATCTTTGCTTGCTTTAGAATAGGGAAACAAAGTTTTGTTTTTTTAAAAACTTAAACATCTCCAAAACCCTTTACTTCTCCATTGTATGTTCTCTTTCAATCAATTCCACCTTCACTACCCTCAAGAAAACCAACAGTCAAGCCTTTCAAGTTTTCAGCAAGTTCCAATATTCATCAATTCCAGGTTTTATTGATCGAATTAGTGGTTTAACTCAATATTTGCACTGAGAGGTAGAGCAGAAGTGAGAGGACCGTGCTGTTGAGAGTTCCAGGGAGACAGAGACACGAGCTGATACAGAGCAGAGAGGATAAGTGAGACACGAGCACACCGCTAAGAACTGGTGCGGAGTTTATAATCCACAATTTACCAGCAAGTGCATCGGTTCGTACCAAATAATAACTCACGATGAGTGATTGTCGATCCCACAAAGATTAACAGACTAAGCAAGCAATGATTGATTAGCTATTCTAGTTAGACAAGTTGAAATAAGAGTTTTGATTATCAAATAGCACAAAAAGCAATAAAGTAAGAAAGCAAACAATGAATGGTGGAGAAAATGATATGAGAATGGAGTTAAGGCTTTGGAGATGTTTAAATGTTTGGATTAATATTTAATGTCAACTACCTTGATCATGCAATGATTATGTTTATGAAAAACCCCAGGTGATTAAATTCCTATACCTAGGCAATCGAATCTCCTCTAATATAATTGTCCGTCAATTCCTTGATCACTCAATTACATTAGAGGGTTAAGTTCAATTTCTTATTTATAAGCCACACAACCCTAAGAATCCCAAAGCATAATGCAGTTATATGTCATGTACCTCACTAGGTCTAGATAACTAGAAATTATGAAAAGTTGGTTTTAAGCTGTAATTCTAATGATATAACTTTTTCAAGACTCAAACAGAATTCAAGTAGAATTAGAGTTATTTTCCAATAATCACTAATTCTAGGATGAAGAACGAAACTAATCCTTAAACAAAAATCAAAGCATTAATCAAGGATAGAAGAACAAATATTTATTAATCCATTCAAATAAACAGAGCTCCTAACCTTAATAATGGAGGTTTAGTTGCTCATTGTGTAGAAAACCCTAGCAGAAAAAATTTGTAAAAGTGCGGAATGAAAAATTAGGAGAAGAGAAGTCCCCCACGAAGGCAAATCTCAATCCTATTTATAGTCCTAACAAAAAAGAGATTTAAAACTTAAATAAAACTCTAAGAGGTCTTTCCTAATAGATATTTGAATTACAAAATCAAATCTCCACAAGCCTTGTTAATTTGTTATAAACATGTGGTCCCCATTCCCTTGTATGCACTCGGCGCTAAACGCTAGGTTCTGGGTGCTTAGCGCCGCCCAGGCAGTGAGGCTTATACACAAAATATAGGTTTGGCCACTAAACATCGATAGTTGGGCATTTAGCACCAGGTATTCTGAATTGTGGCACGCGTTACGAAGCCTTAGGCGCTAAACACTGAGTCGTGGCATTTATCGCCAACCATCCAGAGGAGAATTGTCTCTTTTAAGCCTTTGTAGTTGTGTGTACGCGCAACGCATGCGTACACACGATCTCCCTTATTGCTCCAGTGATGCGTACACATGCATGATGCGTACGCATGGTCCTCTTTTGCTTTTTCATGTGTTTTTCCATAAATTCTTCATTTAAATGCTACCTGAAATCAATCAAAAGCCACAAAACTCAAGGTAGCATCAAATGGGAGATAATCCACTAAAATCATCTAACGAATCAACAGAAAACCAAATAAATCACATAGAAAAGATACAAATGATGCTCACGCGTTATAACACCAAACTTAGAGTGTTGCTTGTCCTCAAGCAACTTGAACAATAAAAACTAAGAATGGGTTTGGTTAGAAGTTGAAGTTCCCTTGAAGCTGATGCTTGTCCTAAGAGTGGGGTTTAACAATCCTTGTGACCATGAATGCATCCTTACTCTTCATTGTTCCTTGAACATGGAAATGTCAGCACCTCAAAGGAACTAGAACCTGGATGATGTTATGAAACCTCACTTAGCTTCCATTAAGTCCGGGTTGATCCTTGAATTTCTTTCTTTGAACTTTAGAGAGAAATTTTCTGTTGACAACTTTAAATGCTCCATCTCAAGGCAACTTTTGATAGTGAGCATTTGATCAGTAATCTCGAACCAATTGGTCCAAATTACCGGGTGATAAAGCACCCCACGGATCTAGTGACTCAGGCCTCTCCTTGACATGGTTGCTCCGCAAGCATATAGTTTAGATTTTGATTCCAAACATTGATGTCCAAAGCCTCTTTGGATTGCTAAATGTCTTGTCTCAAGGTGACTGGTGTAGCGGGTTTTCAATCAGCAATCCCGGACCAATTGGTCCAAGTTGTCAGATGATGAAGCATCCCATGGATCTAATCACCTAAGCCATCCTTGGACAATAAACACCACAGGCATATATTTGGATCTCAACCATTAAACCTTTGTGAAAAGTGTTACTTTGAAAAGTTGTAAGGAAACTTCTTTAGTTTATAAATCAATACAGTGAATAGTTTAAAGAATTGAAAAGGACCACAGGAGTGTTTAAATGGCTTTCTACCAATAACTCACCCCACTCTAATCCGAAACCAGGTACAATTACAACATATACCCTCGAGCCTTTATCCAACACTTCACTCAGACGGTCTCTTTTCATTACCATAGTCTATCAGCATATAATCAGTAATTTAGTATTAAAATTCGATTTTCAACAAACATCCAATCATCACATCAGGAACAACCTTCAGTGTCACCACCGCCAACATGAGGGATCTCTCAGTTGTCAAACACAGACACGACAAAGATAGAGAATACAGATAGAGCAATTAGGTCAATTAGCAGTTAGATGCAATTACTCAATTAGGCAAACTCACAAACAAGATTTACACCCAAACATTACACACAAATGCAAATGATGCATGCCCGCCCTATGGCTGATGATATCATCTGTCGGTTATACAGCCAAACCCGACATGTCCAAAGCAAATGAAATCACTCCACTTCATCTATCCAGACAGGTTTATCTGGCAAAAAGAATCATTCCACTGCGGCACATGGAATCACTCCACAGCAATCATAGGCAAGTAGAATCACTCTACTGCGACAAAGCGAAATCACTCCACTGCAAGTAAGGGCAAACGAAATCACTCTGCTACGGCAAGTGGAATCATTCCACTGCAAGTAAAGGCAAATAGAATCACTCCGTTGCGGCATGTGGAATCACCCCACTGCAAGTAAATCATTTTCAAAACCATACTCTTCATACCTCAATCAAAATCAATTGTTCATCACATCTTAACTTCGTACTCATCCTCATCATATCTCAATCAAATTCATTCAACCTCATCCCTTAATATCATAATCATTTACCATTCATCATCATACTTAGTCATAATCAATGCATCGTCATCTCTCAATTTCAAAATCATTCTCATTCTCAATCTCATCATCAATAAAAATCAAGCCTAATCAATTCACATATTTCACTCCATTCTTATCCATAATCATCGTTAGTTATCTCCATACCTCGATCATATTTAATCATTATCCTCTCTATCAATCTCGACTCAAGCATAACCTTCAAACTCAATTTCTTAATTCCCAAACCCTTGAATTTAGATTTAAATTACTATTTTAAAGTCTTTAGCTAGTTAATCAAATCTTTTTTCGTTATTATTAAGGATCAACTGAGTTAAAATCACAACTCAACCAAATCATGAAAATCTGACTCTTTTTAAAATCCGTAAAAGTATTCAAGATTTATCTATTTTTGATAATTTATTCAAACCAAACTCATTCTTAAATTTCGGCAGCACCTCCTCCAAAAACTAGAGTTTGCCACCCATCACGAGTCCCCTTTTTTCAACATCAACTCAACAAAACTAACATTTCAAATCAACGTTTTCAAATCCTTCATTTAAGACCAATTATTATCAATTTAAATAAAAAAAACAAAATCCACAGATTCAATCCAGTTCACCAGAAATCTAGAGAGCACCCAATTCAATAACAAACACAACATATCAATCTTAACAGAAAATTATTTACATCACAGGCATTAATTCATTTGCATTAACCTACTAAACTTATCAGGTTTTCAAAATCCAAAATATTTTTTTTCTTATTAAACAAACCCCTACCTCGAGAAATCAAGTCTGCAGCGACTTTAATGCGATAAATCTCTTTTTCTCCTAGCCCGCAGCAGCGGCAGTTTCTATCGCACCTGGCAATAATCGGAACACGACCTTGCGTTGTCAAACCTCAGAATCTCTAAACAAGCATAACGGAATAATATTTTTCAATGGTTCTGAAACAAAAATACTTACCATAACCAAGGAGTAATGACTATACAAAATGGCAGCGGCTCAAACAAAGGTTCCAATGGCCACAGTACTGTTCCCGGCGGCCAGAAGCTCGGTGACAGTAGCTGTAAGAACCACAAAGCGATAATAATTTTTCCGAAATTCAAAAAAATGGAAACCAAACTTGAAACCCTTACCGGCAATAAATCTCAACTACGGTAGTGCCGTTTTCGTCTCCTCTCACGTGTGTCAATCTCCTGTCAGTCTCTCTCTCACTCTTCGCGGGCTCTCTCTCTTCGGCTTCAAGCGATGACGGCACAGACACAGCAGCGGCGACCTCGGGCTTCACGGTGAGGGCGACAGCGGCAACATGGACCTTGCAAAGACGACAACGAATGCGAGGGCAGTGGCAGCTTCTCCTCCTCTATGCGCGCTCTCTCTTCTCCATCCCGTGGCTAAGGTTCGCGGCTTCCTCTCCATCGACTATGATACAACAGCGCGGGAAACGACGACAACGATAGACTCTGCGGTAGCGACACGATGGTGAACAACAGTGGCCTCTGCCGGGGCGGTCTCCCCCCTCTTCTTCCTCTTCTCTTTCTTCTCCCTTTCTCCTCTTCGTTTCCCTCATTCTCTATTCTCCATTTCTCTTTTCTTTCTTTCTTCTTCTCAGAACCGTGTGTGTGCGCGTTGGTGAGGGTGAGTGAGAGGAAAAAAGTGTGCGGCTAGGATTTCGGTGAGTGGAGTGTATGTCATGATTAAAATTAGGGTTAAGGTAGTTTAGTAATTTTTAATAAAATTAGGGGTAATTGAGTAATGAAAAAACTTATTTTTAATCCAATAATAATATTTATAAAAATATTATTTATTTATTAACTTAAAATTTTATTTTCAAATAAATGCTCTAATTCAATAATTAGATAATATAATTAACTTTCTTTGTTCATAAAAATTAAAGTATTAAATTCTAAAATCTCAATTATTTAAATCAATTCATATAAAATTCTTATTATTTTACGATTACTAATTTTTATAATTTAAATATGAAATTATCTAATGATTATAAAATTAGATAAAAATTCTAATTTAATTATCAAAATTTAATTTTGTTAGCTTTAATAAAATAATTTTTTAAATTAAAGTTATTAATGAGTAAATAAATTAAAATTGACTCATAATAAGATTTTTCAAAAGTTTTGGATTTTACGTAGTTGAAATTTTTCAAAAGTTCTGGGTTTTACGTAGTTGGAATTTTTCAATCTTGAATGATTGCTTCATATATAGGCAGTTTAATCTCTTCTTCCATGTAGGAAATATTTTCTTATTTGATGTATTAGCCGTTGTATTCATGAAGGAGATAGCCGTCAGATTTGAATGTGAATAACTTCCTTATTTGGCTTAATTGCAATATGCAGCAGCTTTCCATGAATATATGATCTGATTTTGCTGGTGAATATATCAATTATGTACTATTTTGCTTGAATCATGGATTGTTAATTGAGATTCTTGATTTCTTTTTTTTTTTTTTCTTGAATTCATCTTTGGAGGAATGCCAACTATATAATAAAAGCCAATCTTTAAGAGTAAATTTTCCATCTTTAATATTGAATCTGATCTCATAAATTTTTTTTTTGTTGTCTTCATATTTTGTTAAGAATATATATCATAATAAATACTTATTTTTTTGATGTTTGCTTGTTAAATATCAGAATCTGTCAAGACTTTTCTGCAACACTTAAAATATAAAATTAATGCACTCAATCAAATATTTGTCATCATTAAGATTGTCAAATATTTTTTGAACTCAACACTTATTATTACCAAATTCTTTTCAATGATATTAACTTGGTTTTTTATTTTAATTATATTTTATTTATTTTATCTTTGTATCTCTATCTTCGGATTCAGTATGTTATGTTTTTTCTTAAATGAGTAAATCACTAAAAATGTATCCGAATAATTTTGTAGTTGACAAAAATATATTCAAATTTTGTTATCGACAAAAGGTTCTCAAATAATTTAAAAGCACGACAAAAATATTAAACATTAAATTTATATTTTTAAAAAATACTTTAGATATTGCATTTTGATGCCATATTTTGCAAGCATGATTAAAAAAATGAGATATTTTTATCCTTAAAATTTAATGATTTTTTGTTAAGTATATATTTTTTGTGATTTTTTTGTCAACAACCAATAATACTTTTAATATATATATATATATATATATTTAGCGAAAAATCACCAAATTTTAAGAATAAAAATATCTCATTTTTCTAATCATACTTGCAAAAAATCCCATCAAAATTCAATCGCTAAAACACTTTTTTGAGAAATACATATTTAATGTTGGATATTTTTGTCGCGTTTTTAAATTATTTAAGAGCATTTTTGTCGATAGCAAAATTCGAGTGTATTTTTATCAATGATAAAATTATTCAAGTATATTTTTGATAGTTTACCCTCCCTAAAAAATATTACATTTTATCATTCATCTTTATAAAATATTTTATCTTTATTAACTATCAATTTGAATTAATTTAAATTAGATTTTTTAATACTATAATATTAGATATTTTATTTATTATAACAGTATTGATAATTACTCGTGCATTTGTAGGCTAAGGTACTCTAGTTATAATTATAAAAAAATTTAATTATTCTGTTGGTTTTTATAATTTTATTAAATTTTCAATTAGATTTTTATATTTTTTTTTAATTGAGTCTCTACACTATTTTTAATTTTGTAATTAGGTCTTTTTTCTATAAAAAATATTAAAATTAACTGAATATTTTTTCTAAAATATATGCGATCAAAGATCTACTTATGTTTTTAATTATAAATACCTTTAATTTATGAAAAAATATTCAATTAATTTTAACACTTTTTACACTAAAAAAAACTAAATTATAAAATTAAAAATAATGTAAAGATCTAATATATATAAACCTAATTAAAATTTTAATAAAATTATAAAAATCAAAGTCATTGGTTACCTAGATTCCCCTAAATTTAGAGTTCGTGTGGCTATACGTGATTGAAGGGACAAAATCACTGGGAGACAGACTTCCAAAGCGAGAAAAGTATGAACCTTGGAACAAAACTATGAACCTTGAAACAAGCATCAAAGTATACCAATTATTGTTGACTACCAACGCAGGATGTTGGATGTATGCATAGAATTGAGAAGAATTTGGAACATAATTGTTTTTAATTTTTTATATATTTATAATATTTTTTTTATTATTCTTGGTATTTAAAGTTAAAAAGTTTTTACTAAAAATACAAACTTACTAACTGGACATTTGTCAAATTTTAAAATTTTTAGGACACATAATAAGTTTGTTATTAGTAAAAAATTTTAAATTTTTTTATTTAATAGATACAAAATAAATATATTAGAAATTTAAATTTTGTGTATTTTCAATAAAACTTTTTCAATTTGTAATGTTAACCTATATTTTTAAAGTACATGATAGATAAAAAATTTTTTTATTTGTGTCATTTTTTTATACTGAATTAGTAGTTAATTGTTTTTTTTTTTTTATCGAAGATAGGAAGACTCGACCACGACCTCTTAGATGAGTATGGAGAGACTATGCCATTTGAGCTCTAACTCATTAACAATAGATAATTGTTTTTATTATTATTAATAAACAAAATGTTATAATTAATAAATTAATGAACACAGTGTTATGATTAATAGAGAAACAGAGATCGATCTAGAGCTAGAGATCACAAAGAATGAGGAAGTTCCCCGATCAATGATTGATAGGAAGCAGCAATATATATTCGGCATGGTTAACGTGCCCATACAGAAAGAGATCCAGCAGAACCATGCTTTAATGCTAGCCAATTGGGTGTAACCAAGAAGCAAAAGTAGGCCCCATTGTCCAACAGTATATAGTGCATTCAATTTTCTTTGTGGAATGTAGACACTTCTTTTATTTGCTATCCTGGCTACACGAATATGCGTATGCTTTTAGTTGCTTTGGCACTTTTGGGGTTTTCGATATATTTCCATGTGATATATTGTGTGGTCATGCTGCACCACTAGTATGGTTTTAGCGAAAATAGTACAAAAAAATAATAAAAAAATTAATAAAAATATTTAAATTTTAAAGTATATAATTAAATTTTTAATTATTAATTAATACATAAAAATATTAATTTATAAGTATTTTCTTCTCATTTTAATATTTCAATAATGTTGTATAACATGTTTACTATTAATCCATCGTTAAATTTCATTTTATTATTTTTTTATATGATATACAAAGAAATTATAGCTTAATAGTTAAAAAATTGATAAAGAGTATAACTCAAATAGATTGACTTCAATTCTTCGTTATATTGTGTGAGAAAGACAAAAGAAATTGTATAAAGATAAAAATATAAATCAAACAACCACAATTATATATATATATATATATATATATATATATATATATATATATATATATATATAATTAAACAACCACAATTATAGGTATAAAAAAATTAAACAAAATAAGTAGATCTCAAAATTATATGAATACAACAATTAAAAACTTATTATCCAATTATGTATTTATGTCTATGTAAATCGATATATTTCTATTGCGGTTTATTCATTTTCACATAATTCGATATATTCGTGCAGTTTACGTTCAATCTCTTCCAAAGCATAAATCGCTACATCTCTACTGTAGTTTACACTTAATGAAAATCAATATCTTAAATTCACTATCGACATTTATGAGTAGATGGAGCCAATATATATACCAATTGAATACTTCTGGTTAATTTTTTGTTTAATTTGCTCATCCACTGAGATCAACAACTTATTATAAAAAATAACAATAATAAATATGGTATACGAGAACAACAATAATAAAATTGTACAATATCATCAAAAAATTATTAAAAAAATAAAAAATAATCACAAAAATTTTTAATCTTCATATTTAAAATTATTTGTTAATTTTTTTATTTAATATTGTGAATTTGTCATTCTACTTGACAATCATATTCAATTGGTATATATTAGCTCTATCTGCTTATAAACCAGGCAGCCAATAACAAATTCAAAAGAAATTTTATTGAGTATAAACCACGGTTAGGAATGTAGCGGTTTATGTTTTAGAAGAATTTGAACCTAATTACAGTAGATATGACAGATTATGTAAAAATAAGTAAATTACGTAGAATGTATGTAGTTGCTTATATAGATATATAATTACCCACACATGTAATGAATTTCTAATTGTTATATTATGTAATTTTGAGATTTATTTATTTTATTTATGTAAATTATCTTATAAATAATGTCTTTTTTTAATTAAGTAATTATTCAACCATTTTTGGCTATAGAGTTGACATTTGATAATATTTATGGTAGAAGTAGTTTCTTAAACGAAATATGTAAGATCGAGAAAACCTAAATTAAATAAATAAAACAATAAAAATAAATAAATGTGTGCATGTGCATGTGTATATTATTATTATTATTATTATTATTATTATTATTATTATTATTACTATTATTATTCGTTTGTTTTTTTATTTGAGTAGATCTGATTTTTTTTTTCAATCTCACTAAATTAAATTTATATAATATAATAATTTTTATTATTAATTTATTGTGTTAATATTTAATAAAAATAAATTTTTATCACACATAAATATATTTTTTTTAAGTTTGGGAGAAAATACAAATTACAATAGAGACATTATACTGTTATTTTTCTTCTAAAGTTCAGTGGGGCAAATGTCTCCACACTTACATATATAGATCTATCACTTCATTAGGGTTAATAATTCTGACGAATAACTATAACTAAAATGACATTTATAATTAAGTGTAGTCTATAATGTCTATAACTAGCTGAATAATTTTAGAATTAAAGTTCACTTTTTAAAATTTTGGTAATCATTTTTATTTATATTTTTTAAATTAAAAAATATTATTAAATACCAAAAAAATATTTATTTCAATTTTATCAATACTTAGCAAAACTTTTTAGGGATATGTTGCAAAAGCTTTATAATCACTATTGTAGCCACCATAACATGCAATTTAATTGTGAGTTCTCTTCAAAATCTTATTCAATAAATAGTTATATAGATTGCATTTTAAAAAAGATTTTTTATGACATATATATTTTCATGT
This sequence comes from Arachis ipaensis, assembly GCF_059453495.1. Classification (NCBI taxonomy): domain Eukaryota; kingdom Viridiplantae; phylum Streptophyta; class Magnoliopsida; order Fabales; family Fabaceae; genus Arachis; species Arachis ipaensis. The sequence continues at coordinate 27,953,349 of NC_142436.1, forward strand.
AAACAATTTGTATTTACTATATATCTTATATTACCATGATAAATGCCAATCTCAGTTTAATTAAGTGGAAGTGATACTCTATTACATAGAATTGAGTGATGTGCAAGGAGGTTTTGGGGTGATCAAACCATAATCGATGAGTAAGACAGAGAAATTGGATGATGAAGGTAAACTGAATGAGTTCATATTGGTGAATGAATGAATACAACTTAATTAGATTACACCTTTGATGAAGTCTCCCATATATAATAGGAGCCTTCCTAACTGAATTTCAGTTATTATTGAATGAGAAGAGTTATCACAAACTAACAGCATGGGAAAGTTGTTACACATTATTTGTGATGAGTTTAATTTTTCAGTTATCTAGGTTATCCTCATAGAATTAGTTGTGTTATTAGATATATAATTGTTCACGTATCTTATCTAATAATTTTTAAACGAATTGAAAATAATTCATGATATTTATAATGATTCATGACAAGTTGCTGTTCTAGTATTGCATCTCTCCCCATGATGGATAGAAAAAAAAGAATAAGTTATCCTATATATATATATATATATATTATTATTATTTATAAAGAAAAAGTATAGGTAGATAATAAAAATATTAAACAATGTGAATAATGGATATACTGGATGTTTAATTTACTAGGTGTGCAAATGGTTATTCTAATATTTAGATTTAAATGAGTATTTTAGAATGTAATGTGTTTTACTTGAATTGGGCCAATTTTAGAACCCATTGTTCATGATGTTAAAAAAAATCATTGGTTACCTAACATAACTCATTATACATTATCTTTCGGTTTCAAAAAAGTGTTATTATATTCACCATGATGATTTATGGAAATTACTATAAATTAAACATTTTTCCGTATATTTACTCTTTAATCCCTTGTGGCCTTATCATCTATTCTCTCTTTTTCATTTAAAAAAGTTACTAATAAAAATAATTAATTATTAATGTTGTTTAACAATTTTGAATAAAGATAGATTTAAAATCAAATGAAATTTAATAAATAAATCAAATACTTTTTCTCATGCAAGAAAAGCATGTAACTTGGCACTCTCTATGACCATACACAAAAACTTCTCATGAAAGTGATGGCATTGCAAGGTCTAAGGGACTTTAAAATTTACCCTAACAACCCCCAATACTCTTCCTCCAACGCATTTGGAGGGGGCAACAACGAAACGTAACCACAAAAGAAATCAAGAGAAATGTACCTAGCTAAAGCGACACATTACAAATCTCATTTTATTGTTATGACTATATATAGTTTTTTTTTTGTTTTTCTTAGACATATAAAATTATTTCTTTTAAAAATTTAAACGAATAAAAAAAGATGTATAAATGATTGATTATATCTCAGATACATGTCCTCACGCAAAAATTTTATTTTGAATTTACATAAATATTTGTATAAATTTTTTTTATTTATCTGATGCTTTTTTTTTTAAAGTAACAGAAATCAAATTCTAAATTTTTTTATAATAAAAGTTCTCGTAACATCTCATAAAATTATATTTTTAAAAAATTTATACTAATAAAAAGAGATACATAAATAATTATATCTCAAATATTTTTCTTTTTAACCAACAAAAAAAAAGGGTATTGGTTCTTTATCTTTTTATCCCTTTTGATGAGTTGCTGGTTCTTTTACTTTACTTTATATCCTTCTTCCGTTCCGTTCACATGCACGGTTTGCTTACCATGTTCCACTTTTTACCATAGTTTTCAGCAATTATTGTAGCTGACCACCATTATAAACACTTAGCATGCTTCCACTATATACGTGTACATGTGCATGAAAAAAGATAATTTACTTTCTAATTTTTGAAGAGTGTATCACAGTATTTGAAATATATATATTATAACTTTGTTACAGTAATTATAATATTTTAAAAATATTATTAAAATTAAAGTAAGGTATTTTTTATTATTAAATAATATTTTTTAAAAAGTGTTACTTAAATTTTTTTTATCAAAATGTAAAAATAAGTAAGATTTTAATTTTAATAATACGTGCATAATTACCATATCCACAATAATAATAATAATAATAATAATAATAATAATAATAATAATAATAATAATAATAATAATATCACATGACTAATAAAATTTATTATTTTTCATTAATATTTTATTTGTTATAAATTTTTAATATTAAATTTTAAACTCTAAATTTTAAATTTTAATAAACAAAAATAAGTTACTGACTTAATTTTAACTAATATTAATAAAAATTATTGGCCCTTGATAAATCTCATTTTTAGGGTTTATCTTGTGCCTAATTTAAGAGATTTTATGATCTTTTATCCACATTTATTCAATGAAATAGCATGGTTTCATGATTGTCTCCTAATTTGTGTTGAAGTATGAAAACATACTTTTTAGGCCCTTAATTGCCAATTTTGATTCACCTTTGATTTTACTAGATGCTTTGATGTGTGTGTTAGTGATTTCAGGTTGAAAAGGCTAGGAATGGATCAAAGAAATGGTGAGAAAAGTATGCAAAGTGGAGAAATTATGGAAAAGTAAGGATTTGGGATGAGATCAACGACGCGCACGCGCAGCAGACGCGCACGCGTGGATTGTGAGGTCGCATGGCGACGCGTACGCGTACATGACGCGTACGCGTGCAACGCAAATTACCAAGCGACGCGTACGCGTGACCTACGCGTACGCGTCGATACTCGCACGTGACTCACTTAAAGGCAATCCGCTGGGGGCGATTTCTGGGCTTCCCAGACCCAAATCCAACTTATCTCTGATGCTATTTAACCCAAGGACTAAAGGGGAATCACAAATTAGGGATCAATTAGTTTAGTTTAGTTTAGTTTTGAAAGGAAAGTTAGTTTCTAGAGAGAGAAGCTCTCACTTCTCTCTAGAATTAGGATTAGGTTAGATCTAGATTAGAATTTCTTATATCTAGGTTAATTTCATGCTTTGATTTACTTTTCCTTTGCAATTTCTTCTTCTTCTACCTTCCCTCTCTCTAGTTTAGCATTTAATTCTTGTAATTCTTTACTTTTATGTTGATGTATTTTTGTTCTTCAAATTTTCCTTTTATTGCAACTCATGTTTTGATTTCCTTTATTGTTGATTTGCTCTGTTGTTGTTTAATTCCTTGCAATTAGTAGTTGTAGATTTATAATTCTTGCAATTTGATTTTACTTTCCTTTTATGCATCCCAAGTATTTGACAAAATGCTTGGTTGGATTATAGAGTAGATTTTTCTCCTCTTGGCCTTGGTAGAGTAATTAGTGACTCTTGAGTTATCTAATTCCTTTGTTGATTGATAATTATAAGTTGCTAATTAGCTTAAATGCCACTAAGGCTAGTCTTTCATTATGATTAGGTTAGGACTTGTGGAATCAAGTTAATCCATCCACTTGACTTTCCTCCATGGTTAGAGGTTAACTAAGTGGGAGCAATGGACAATTGTGGTCACAATTGAGGAGGATAACTAGGATAGAATTTCCAATTCTCATACCTTGCCAAGAGCTTTGTTAGTTGTTAGTTTATTTCCTTTGGCATTTATATTTCTTGTCTATTATCTCAAAAACCCCAAACATACCTCATAACCAATAACAAGAACACTTTATCGCAATTCCTAGGGAGAACGACCCGATGTTTAAATACTTCGGTTTATAATTTTAGGGGTTTGTACTTGTGACAAACAATCTTTTGTATGAAATGATTATTTGTTGGTTTAGAAACTATACTTGCAATGAGAATTCAATTGTGAAATTCTATACCATCAATAATTCATTCATCAAAATGGCTCCATTGTCGGGGAGTTGCAATGGTGTTGTGTTATTGGTTATTGTACATATGTGAATATTGTGAATAGTTTGCTTGTTTGATTTAGTAGCTAGATTTTGTCTCCTTGTTTTTGTGCTTTTTACTTTTTCTTTTGCTATCATGAATTCTCACTTTGGTTATGAGTTTGGTTCTAACTATGTTGTAGGAAATGAGAGCTTCAATGAGGATGCGTATCAAGGATAGGACAATCAAAGGTGGGAGGAGCCATATGCATATGATCAATCTTCATGGCAACAACCTCCACCAATACACTATGAATAAGAGTCATTCCATGATGCATATCAATCCATGGCTATAGTGAATCTCCTTGTGACTTTCAAGAACCACCACCATATGCCTATGAGCTATATCCTCAACATAGCCCTCTACCATACTCCCAAGCCCCTTTCTACCAAACACCTCCATATGACCCTAACCCATATACACCATACCAACCACCTTTTGAGCCATATGAGCCACATATTGAACCATCACCATCTCAACCTCAATACTTCCAAGAACCACCTCCTCCATACTATGACCAAGATGAACCACCTCCAATATGTGCAAATTTTCAACCTCAAGATGAATTCTATCTTCCACCATAACCCCCATAGAAGAATATCAATGTCCATCTCTCAAGGAAACCATGGATCGGCTTCAAGCAACTGTCCGTCAAAAGTTAGATGCATGGGACTCATACCACATGTCCACAGATGATTGCGGATGAGCAACCGAAGAGGGGAGTATGAAGGAGATCGTAGAATCTCAAATTGAGAAGAAAGTAGAACAAATGGAGAACATAGAATCACCACATCCTTACTATGATGAACCACCTTCCTATTATGAACCCTTTCCCCAAGATAATGAGCCCTCTCATCTACCCCAACCTCCAATGGATGACATCCTTGATGCTCTTGTTCAAGGACAAGAGGAGATGAAAAGGGATGTACAATAATTCACGGCTGCCTTGGACGAGGTGGTAAACCCGTTAGCATCCCAATGCTTGGGAATTCAAGGAGCTCTCATGGCTACATGTGAAGAATCCAAGGAAGAGCATAGCATGAAGGAGAGATTGGATGATGAAAAATATTACTTTATGTTGGAACAATTGGAGGAAGCTATAATTGTTGAAGACAAGGAAGAAGTGGTTGAGGACTTAGGAGATGCGAAACTTCCATGGGAACCTAGAGTTAAAGAAAACCCTTCCAAGATGATTGAATTTGATGCTAAGAGGGAATGTGCACAACCTCCAAGGCATATCCCTTATGAAGAATTGGACGGGATAGAGCAAGAATTGAGTTCCCTTGGTGATGAAGATCAAGTATCAAGTCTTAGTGGTGAAGAATCCTTTGAGCATGAAGAACCTTTCTCCGGTGGATTTGAAAGCGTTGTGGAGTTAAATTTCTCTCACCCTCCCATTTATAGTTTGAGTAAGGGAAAGGCTTAGATAAAATTTTTGAACAAAGGATTTCATTTGAGGAATCTCGTGAAGAGGTGGAAGTCCTTAGAAAGAGAAGAACGGGAGTTGGATACGCTTTGTCAGGACCCTTAGAATCGTCTTTGCCTAGGTTGTCATCCACTCCTTCATTTGAGTAGGTGAAATTCATTTCTGTTAGCTTTATTATCCCACTTGAATATGGCTTGCTTGAAACGGATGGCCAACTTAGGAAACTTTGTGGGATGAAGTGTAAGCGAAAAAGGTTTTATGGTTGGCATTGCAAATCAAGGCTCATTAGGGTTGATACATCAAACATGAAATATAAAGGTTGGAGTAGTACTCAACTAGATGGGTCTAGGAGGATTGTTGGTCACTTTATTGAGAATTCACCTTACTTGTCACCCGGATGGACTAATGATGATCAATTCAAGGATGGGTGTGGAAACAAGATATGGGATCCGGGAATACATGAGGATCACCTTTGGAAGCTCATAGCTTGTGCGGAACTCCATCAAGGCTTGAAGATATTAAATTTAAAAAATGGAGCTTATTGGAGACTCAAGCATTGGTGGATGTTCCAAGATAGCTTCAAGCACAGGCCACGTTGATAAGAAGTTTCCCATAAGTCCAACTTAAGAACAATAAACAAAAGTGCTAGGTGGGAGACACCCCACCATGGTAAAATCTTTCCTTTTTCTCTTTTGTAAATATTGGTAAAAATTAGCTTAATTTCATGTTTTGATTAGTTTGTTGCGTTTATTTGGTAGTTTAGTATGTTAAATAAGGTTTTATGGTGTTTTGGTAGCTGTTTGGAGGTTTGGAATACTTGGTTTGGTACAAAAACATAGAAAAATTTTGAAAAATAGGGCACCAACCCACGCGTACGCGCACCTCACGCGTACGCGTGCCTCAAGCATTTGCAACCATCCACGTGCACGCGTAATGAACGCGTACGCGTGGATACTAGATTTTCACCTCCCAGCCAAGGACCCGAGAGTTGCGCCTGCACTGTGCTAACGTTGTGCCTGAGGCACAACCATTAATCCACGCGTAATCGTGATGAACGCGTGCGCGTCAACTCTCTGATTTGCCATGCATACGTATGCGTAACCCACGCGTATGCGTCGCGCCCATCTCACCACCACCCACGCGCACGCGTACATGGCGCGTACGCGTGGATGCCCTTCCTTCACCACACTTCTTTTCTTCTCCTCCTTCTATTTCTTTCCCTCTCCTTTCCTCTTCCCTTCTCTTACTCCTCATCCAATACTTCCAAACACCATCTATAACCACCCTTTTTAATTAGTTTTATTTTTTGTTTAATTTTGATTTTAATAATAAGTGTTGGATTATTAATCTTGTTTACTGTTAATTGCTGCTAATCACTGAGGAGATGTTAGTTTAATATCATTGTTGTTAATTTTCATTGTTGGATTCCTTGATTGAGGTTATAATTTGTTACTTGATTTTGAATTTTTCATACTTAATTTTGTGAATACCGAATATACTAGATTTGCCTTCAAGCACTCTAAATCTTTTTGAATTGCATGTTGTAGCTAGCCACCATGTGGTTTGAATCCTATTCTTTGATTAGGCAATATCTTGACGGATGTTGTACATTTATCTTAATGCATTGTGCTTCTTGATCATATGCATCCATATGTTATATATTTTCTTGAATGCTTTCATGCTTCTTTATCGCTTGTTTGGTTGTCTTAGCCTACAAGTTTAGAGTATTTCAAGCACACTAGAATGAGTGAAGTGCATGCTTCTTTTGTGTAGATTGTGGCAAGGCTTTTTATGCTAGTGTGCATGTGTTCTAAACCGCACAATTTAGGACTCACACACCTATTTTTCATTAATGTCACATTAATTCATTCACTTCTTTCTAGTGATTTATCTCATTCCAACAATGTGTGCTTCCTTGCTTTTGCATTTACTTTTCTTACTATCCGGTCTTCTATTTTCAGGCCAAAGTCACCACAAGCAAAAACAAAAGCGGGAGAAAGAACACGCAGCAAACCGGTTGACCCACCAGCTGAAGGTGGCAATCCGGAGAGTCGCCGTACCCCCTTGCTCATATTTGAATGCACCGAGGACGGTGCAAACTTTTAAGTGTGGGGAGGTCGTCTGACCGAATCAGCGTTTTTGGGTGACAAATTTCTAATCCCAACACTTTTGCATTTCATTTTAGGTCTTTTAGGATTTTTTGTTGCATTTTCTTATCTTTGCATATATATATATAATAAGCTTAGTCAAAATAATGAAATTTTTCAAGGAATTTATCTATAGGGCATTAACACCTCAATTGATTTGAGTAAAAATTTTTCATAAAACTTGCTTGAATTATATATATATATTGTGGAACATGTTTTGAGCTAAGAACATACAACCTTGTGAGTTTTGAGCCTAATTGTGTGGTTACATCTTATAACCACTTATTTTTCTTCTTGTGTGCATTATTCTCTTCCGATGATTGTAATCCTTGATTTGTTTGATTCTTTATGTCCATTATTTTGTGTAGACATGCATTTATATGATTGAGGCCATCATTTCATTTAGCTCACTTACCCAAATAGCCTACCTTGTATCAACCTTTGTTAGCCAACTTTGAGCCTACGATTAACCCACTTTGTTCTTAATTTTAGCACATTACAAGCCTTAAAGCGAAAAATAATAAATGTCTTTAATTTGGATCTTTGATTAGTTTAGGCTAGTGAGTGTGTGTATCATTCAAGTATGGGAAAACTTGGGACATTGGTTGGGATAAAAGGGTGTTTTGCATTTCTATATTTAGGAATTGGGTGCATACTCATGTATAGACCTTATGCATTACTGTTCTTGTATATAGTTTGAAAGAAAGAAAAATGAGAAAAACAAAAGAAAAAGAAAAAGAAAAAAAAGAAAGAAAAAAATTTGAATAAAAGAAAAAAAATAGAAAAAAATAAATAAATAAATAAAAAGGGGACAAAATGTCCCAAAGTGAAGCTCAATAAAATCAATGCATATGAGTTGTGAAATAAAAAGGAAATGCATGAGTATGTGAAAAATAAAGTGAAAAATGGGTAGTTAGGTTAGTTTTGAATTGTATAGGTTGTCATAGGTTAGGTGGAAAGTTTAAGTTGATCAAAGATTCAAATTTCAAGCTCACTTGACCAAATATGCATCCTACCTTGACCCTAACCCCATTACAACCTATGAAAAGATCTCATGATAATTGTATGCATGCATGAAATAAATATTGATTGTTAGATGAAAAACAAATCTTGGAAAGCATGATTAGGAGTGAATTGAGAGAATCAACCCTAAACACTTGAGCGACTAGAGTGCAAACACATCCGGTGAGGGTTCGATTGCTCAATTACATATTCTTGCCTATGATCATCTTTTCTTGCAAGTTTATAAAAATATTTAATAACTCAATTCAATTGTGGATTAGATTTGCTATTGCCTTAGCCCTTGTGCTTATATTGATTTTCTTGGAAATTGATTTATTTTGACCAAGCAAGTGCATGCATTTAGATAGTTGCATATAGATAGATTGCATATAGTTTAGTTTACATTGAATAAATGTTGATACCCTTTGTTTCCTTCTTGATTTTAGCATGAGGACATGCTATGGTTTAAGTGTGGGGAGATTGATAAACCCCATTTTTAGGATTTATCTTGTGCCTAATTTAGGGGATTTTATGACCTTTTGCCCACATTTATTCAATGAAATAGCCTGGTTTCATGATTGTCTCCTAATTTGTGCTTAAGTGTGAAAACATACTTTTTAGGCCCTTAATTGCCAATTTTGATTCACCTTTAATTTCACTAGATGCTTTGATGTGTGTGTTAGTGATTTCAGGTTGAAAAGGCTAGGAATGGATCAAAGGAATGGAGAGAAAAGCATGCAAAGTGGAGAAATCATGGAAAAGTAAGGATTTGAGATGAGATCAACGACGCGCACGCATGGATTGTGAGGTCACATGGCGACGCGTATGCGTGATCTACGCGTACGCGTCGATACTCGCACGTGACTCACTTAAAGGCAATCCGTTGGGGGCGATTTCTGGGCTTCCTAGGCCTAAATCCAACTTATCTCTGATGTTATTTAACCCAAGGACTAAAGGGGAATCACAAATTAGGGATCAATTAGTTTAGTTTAGTTTAGTTTTGAAAGGAAAGTTAGTTTCTAGAGAGAGAAACTCTCACTTCTCTCTAGAATTAGGATTAGGTTAGATCTAGATTAGAATTTCTTATATCTAGGTTAATTTCATGCTTTAATTTACTTTTTCTTTGTAATTTCTTCTTCTTCTACCTTCCCTCTCTCTAGTTTAGTATTTAATTCTTGTAATTCTTTTACTTTTATGTTGATGCATTTTTGTTCTTCAAATTTTTCTTTTATTGCAATTCATGTTTTGATTTCCTTTATTGTTGATTTCCTTTGTTGTTGTTTAATTCCTTGCAATTAGTAGTTGTAGATTTATAATTCTTGCAATTTAATTTTACTTTCCTTTTATGCATTCTAAGTGTTTGACAAAATGCTTGGTTGGATTATAGAGTAGGTTTTTCTCCTCTTGGCCTTGGTAGAGTAATTAGTAACTCTTGAGTTATCTAATTCCTTTGTTGATTGATAATTAGAAGTTGCTAATTAGCTTGAATGCCACTAAAGCTAGTCTTTCATCATGATTAGGCTAGGACTTGTGGAATCAAGTTAATCCATCCACTTGACTTTGCTCCATGGTTAGAGGTTAACTAAGTGGGAGTAATGGACAATTGTGGTCATAATTGAGGAGGATAACTAGGATAGGACTTCCAATTCTCATACCTTGCCAAGAGCTTTGTTAGTTTATTTCCTTTGCCATTTATATTTCTTGTCTATTATCTCAAAAACCCCAAACATACCTCATAACCAATAACAAGAATACTTTATCGCAATTCTTAGAGAGAACGATCCGAGGTTTAAATACTTCGGTTTATAATTTTAGGGGTTTGTACTTGTGACAAACAATCTTTTGTATGAAAGGATTATTTGTTGGTTTAAAAACTATACCTGAAACGAGAATTCAATTGTGAAATTCTATACCATCAATAATTCATTCATCAGCCCTCTAATATTTTTCATAATAATAATAATAAAATAAATAAAATTTATAATATTTATAGTTATGGTGACTACAATGACTAAATGTTTTTTAATAACTCTTAAAAAATATTATTAAAATTGAAATCATACTTTTTTTTATATTTTATAATATATATTTTTTTATTTTTCAAACTAAACATCATTAATAAATTTTAAAAATATTTTTTAAAATATTATTAAAATTGTATAAAAACCATAACATATAGCTGATAATAATTACAATACTACTATTGATACTGTTGACATAGATCGTAATAACAAAATTGTAATGCCAATTGTGATTATATGGACTATAATTTACAATGTTCTGGAGATCAACAACCAACCATTTTTTATCTATATATTAATGATGTGGGGGTAAGCATGCCGTATTAGTTTTAGGCCATAACCCATAACTGATCTCTTAGATTTCTTGGACCAAGCTAGTTAATAATAACTCATTAGCTAGCTGGCAAGGTGCCAAGATCCATTAATTGGCATTTGAAGAAAAATTGAAAAAAAATAAAAAGTTATATTGGAAACTACTTATTCCAAAAACAAAAATAATAGATGATTTAAGTAATATTCATAATCATATTCAACCAATTATCCTAAACTATATTTTCACATTTTTTACTCATGCGCTTCGAATTTTAGTTTTTTCATTTTCTCATCATCTTCTACACTTCTTTTTCTTCTTCTCCTACTTTTTCTATATTTTCTTTTTCTCCTTCTAATACTTATAGTACTTTATCCTTTTTTAATATTATTTCTTCTTTTCGTTAGTAAAACACAAGAAATTATTTATGGTAAGCGCAGTTTGAAAGAGAAACACAAAAAAAACTTAGAAGAAAAAAGAAAAAAGTATTTACATAAAAGAAAACACAAGAATTTGTGAATAAAAACATAATAAATTTTGTCTTTTAGAGAAGTTAGGATAAACTAATGTAATAATCATTTTTCTCATCTATCCCTTCATGATACTCTATATTTTTCTTGGTATTTTCCATTTTTTATTGGGTAAAACAAATGAAATTTTTTACCGTAAATAAAGAAATATATTAATGATAAGTACGTAAATTTTTTATGAAAAGTATAGGCAAAAAACACAGAATTTTTTAAACAAAACTCAAAAATATCTTAGCAAATACATAAATTTTTTAAAAGAAATATAGATAGAAAACAAAGAAGTCTTTTTATCTAACCAATGAAATTGTTTTACATAAACATAAAAATTTTCTTTAATAAAGCATAAATTTTTGTATTTTGTAGTTAAGAATTCATGTGATTTTCATTTTGTCTACGTAACTATTTTGTATTCTTACTCATAAATTTTTGTTCTTTTTTAATTAAAATTTTTGTGTTCTTTTTATTTTAATTTTAAGAACAATTTTTTTATCCTCTATCTCTTTATTATACTCTTTTTTTTTGTTTCTTCTCCGATTTTGTCTCTTTTTTATTATTTTTTATTTTTTTATTCTAAAAAGAGAAGAAAAAGAAGCAAGAGTAACTTAGAAACAAGAAATAGAAAAAAAAATGCAGCAACTGAAAGAGCAGAAGATTGATGGTTTAGAGGTTATAAAAACTCTCGTTGTGAGTATAGTTACTAAACCAAGCAATCAACCTTTCTTATAAACGTGTTGGGTGTCACAAGTAACAAACCCCTTTTAAAATTGATAACCGAGTATTTAAACCTCGAGTCGTCTTCTCAAGGAATTGCAGGGAAGTATGTTCTTATTATTGGTTATGAGTTTATAAATTGGGGTTTAGGAAGTAAGGTGGGAATATGTTATATGACAAATAAAATAAAATAATAATAATAAAATAAACTCTTGGCAAGGTATTAGAACTGGAGGTCCTATCCTTATCAATTGTGATGAAATTTGAATTTTAATCTCACTTTGTTAACCTCTAACTATGAAGGTAGACCAAGTGGATTAATTAGCTTAATCCTCAGGTCCTAGTCAATTCCGATGGAAAGACTAGAGTTATTAGAGCAACTCCCAATTTCAATCACTACTTTATTGACAGCTCAAGCGTTACCAATTACTTAACCAAAGCCAAAAGGAAGAAAATATCTAAATTAAATAGCATCAATATAAATAAAGCAAAGCAAAATTAAATCTGAAAATTCCTCAAATTATATTAATAAAAGCAATCCAATCTAACATGAAAGATTTATGAATCAAATGGGCAACATAAGTAATTAACAAATAAAAGTATTAGAGTATCTAAAAGTAGAAGAGAAATAATAACTGAAGAACATTGAACCTGGGATTTAGAGGCACTCCTAAAACTAAGAGAAATCCTAAATCCTAATCCTAAGAGAGAGGAGAGAACCTCTCTCTCTAAAAACTACATCTACTCCTAAAATTGTGAATTTGTGAGCCCCCTTATGAATGGATGCAGTCCCCCACTTTATAGCCTCTAATCTGTGTTTTCTGGGTCGCAAACTGGGTCAGAAACAGTCCAGAATTCGCTGGTTTCGAATTTTGCCACGCTGGATTTCCGTCACTGCGACGCGGTCGCATGGATCACGCGGTCGCGTCGCCTAGCATCAGGGGAACTATAACATATTATATATCAAATCGAAGCCCCGGACGTTAGCTTTCCAACGCAACTGAAACCGCGTCGTTTGGACTTCTGTAGCTAAAGTTATAGCCGTTTGAGTGCGAATAGGTCAGGCTGGACAACTTAGCAATTTCTCCAACTTCTTGTATTCCTTCCACTTTTGCATGCTTTCTTCTCATCCTCCAAGCCATTCCTGCCTTATAATATCTGAAAATATTTAACACACATATCAAGGCATCTAATGGTAATAAGAGAGGATTAATAATAAGCAAATATAAGATCAAAGAAGCATGTTTTCAATCAAAACACATAATTAGGAAGGAAATATAAAACCATGCAAATAGTATGAATAAGTGGGTAAAGAGTAGATAAAAACCACTCAATTGAGCACAAGATAAACCATAAAATAGTGGTTTATCAACCTCCCCACACTTAAACATTAGCATGTCCTCATGCTAAGCTCAAGAGAAGCTATAAAGATGAAGAGGAATGGTATGAAATGCAACCTATGAATGTAACTACATGCAAGATGTTTCTACCTACTTGGTTAAAAGTAAACAAATCTTTCAAGAGGAAATATGAACTGGATTTCACTAATTCAAATCATGAAAATGAAGTACAAATAGACTTGCAAGAAGAAAATAGCTCATGAAAGCAGGGAACAAGGAATTGAGCATCGAACCCTCACTGGTAGTGTATACACTCTAATCACTCAAGTGTTTTTAGGTTCGATTCTTTCAATTCTCTACTAACCTTGCTTTCTAAGGCTTGCTCTTCATCTAATAATCAACATAAATTTGATGCACAAATACACATATCAAGAGGTCTTTTAAGGGTTGTAATGGGGTTAGGGTCAAGGTAGGGTTGTATTTGGTCAAGTGGACTAAAATCTGAATCCTTAATTAATCTTAAACTTTCCACCTAACTTTAGACAATCCATGTAATCATAATACCACATCTAACTATCCATTAACCATGTTTTCCACATATTCATGCATTCTAATTTCAAGTATAACTCATATACATTGCTTTCACTACTTACTTTGGGGCATTTTGTCCCCTTTTATTTGCTCTTTTTCTTTTCTTTTTTTCTTTTCTTTATTTTTCTTCTTCTTTTTTTCTTTTTATATATATATATATATATATATATATATATTTTCTCAATGCATATGATTAAAGTATTGAATGCATGAACATATTCTCAACATTCTTTCACATTTTCAGAAAATTCTAACATACTCAATTCTCAAACCAAATATTTCTAAACCCACTTTTCCCCATACTTAATTCATGAGCACTCTCACTAGTCTAAGCTAACCAAGGATTCAAATTTAAGGACATTATTATTTTTCGCTTAGAGTCAATGATGTGCTAAAGTAAAGAACAAAGGGGTATAATAGGCTCAAATTAGTTTGCAAGGGATAATGAAGGGTTAAGGCCATATGGGTATGTAAGCTTAGTGAAACAAAGGCCTCAATCATGTAAGTGTATGCATACATCAAACCATGGAAATATAGAATCAAGCAAGACAAAGATCACAATTTTAGAGAGAAAAACACACATCAAAAATAAAATATTGGTTGAAAAATGCAACCAATTCAAATAGGCTCAAAATCTCATAGGTTTTGTGTGTTCGAGTTCTAAACCATGTTCCAGTATAATATCTCTTCAAACAAGTGTAACATTAAATTTTATTCAAATTAGTGAAATTCTCTAAAAATTTTCTTGAAAAAGAAAATATTACTTCAACCAAGTGGTAAAATATGCATAAAATCAAATAAACATGCAATTAAATATGCAAATGTAACAATTAACAAAGAAAATAAAATATTGGTGTTTGAGATAGGAAAGTACTAACCCATGGAGATCGGTATCGACCTCCCCACACTTAAAGATTGCACCGTCCTCGGTGTATGCTAAGATGTACAAGTGGATGGGTTGCTCCAACTGATGCCTTACTCTATAGATTGTGCAGATTGACTTGCCTGTCTCCCCATGTAAACGTCTTCCGGTTCTCTTTTGGGTGGCCATCTTGAAAGAAAAAGGGAAGAAGAGTAACCTAGAAATAAAGATAGGAAAATAAATAAAACATGGGTTGGTTAATGCCAAATAATAAGGGTCTCAATTACATGGTAGCTACAACATGCAAGTGAGAAAACAATAGAAGCACATGGCATACTAGTGGTGCAAAATATTGTAACAATGAGGGAGAGAGTGTGGGTAAGGAGAGATAATATAAATTTATATCAATGTAAAAGTAATACAGGTATAAAAGATTGGCATTGATATAAATAATATTACCTATTCAAAATAAAACAAGTCACTAAGCATCAAGAAAATACCAGAAAAGATGTAACAGTTGAATAAGAATATTTGAACACCAATAATAATTTTAGAAAAATAAATGAATGAAAGTATGCAAATAAATAAAATGAAAGTGAAAAAGAATGAGAAGTAGAAAAAGAAAGTGAGAAAGGAGAGAGAAGGAAGAAATTAGGATTAGAAGAGAAAAGATAAGAAAATTGGCACTAATCTGGATAGGTTGTGCGACGCTGGCGACGCGGTCGCGTGGGTGACGCGGTCGCATGGTGCGCGATAAGGTTTGGTGACGCAGATGCGTGGGGCACGCGATCGCGTGACTTGATTTGTGCTAGTGGCGCGAGTGCAGCCTCGCGGTCGCACAACTCTCTGTTCGAAACTCTTTTTGCCAAAATTCTGGGTGACGTGGTCGCGTGGTCGACGTGATCGCGTGGGTGGCCTTATTTCCAATATGACACGGATGCGTGGGTGACGCGTTCGCGTGGCAGGGCTTGTGCTACTAGCATGGGTCCAGCCCAATTCCAGCTCAACTTTCGGCCATGCACCCGGTTGACGTCGATTTTCAGGTCACGCGACCGCGTGGGTGACGCGGTCGCGTCAGCGACGCGGTCACGTGGGGTGATTTGTGCCATTGGCACGCCTCCAGCGCTGCTCCTGCGAAACTCTCTGTTCGTTTTTATTTTTCTCCCCTTTCCTTGCGACGCGGACGCGTCGCTGATGCGGTCGCGTCGCGTGCTCGCTTTTTTTTTTTAATCTGAAAAATGCAGAATGCAGTGTTAACATGAATGTGATGCAAAACTCCAGGTTCAATATAACAAAACAAGATAAAATTCAAAAACAAATAAAACTAAATAATAAAAAAAATGAAAAAGGACGATCATACCATGGTGGGTTGTCTCCCACCTAGCACTTTTAGTTAAAGTCCTTAAGTTGGACATTTGATGAGCTTCCTGTTATGGTGGCTTATGCTTGAACTCATCCAAGAATCTCCACCAGTGTTTATGATTCCAGTAACCTCCGAGGTCTCAAACTAGGCATGTAAAACCCTTGAGCAGCTTCAAAAAGATTCTTAGGCTCCCGGGGTGTTGGACGTCAGAACAGATTCCAGGATCCCAAACCTTACTTTTACACCCATTTTTGTCGGGATCTGTATTTTTCCAGCCGGGTGATAAGTAATTTGAATTCTCACTGCAGCTACCAAACAGCTTCCTAGACCCATTCAATTGAGCTTTATACCAACCCTTGCGTTTGAACTTAAAGCTTCCAACCATGATGAACCTTGCAGGACAATTCTTACCACTGGCCATCTTCCTCTTACTCTTAATGTCACAAAGAGCTCTAAGTTGACCATCCGTCTCCAGTAGCCCATATTCGAGTGGGATTAGAAAGCTACGGGATATGAATTTTACCCACTTGAATGTTGTGAAGGATGATGGCAACTTAGGGGGAGGTATTTTTAATGAAATTGCAAGTTCCACTCCCTTGTGCTCTTCTCTGATAATTACCACTTCTTTGCAAGCTTCTTCAATTTCAACCTCTTCCTCTTGGTAGCTTTCTTCCAATTTAATCTCCTCTTCATTGCTTTCCAAGGGCATGGGAGGTTGTGCTTCTTCTTCTTGAATCTCCATCTCTTGATCAACCTCTTCCAAGTCTTCAACTGTGATATGCCTTGGAGGTTGTACACCCTCCTCAGCATCAATTTCAAACGTCTTGGAAGGGGGTTCTATGACTGGACTTTCCCATGGAGGTTCTGCATCTCCTAAGTCTTCAACCAATTCTTCTTCTTTGATAATTACAGCTTCCTCCATTTGTTCCAGTACAGAGTCATGCTCTGTACTGTTCACTGGAGTTTCTAGTATCTCCTTCATACTACGTTCTTCATTAGATTGTCCACATGAAGCCATAGGGGTTCCTTGAGTGTCTGAACGTCGGGAAGCTAATTGACTCATTATTACTTTCCCCAATTGATGAAGGGTTGCCTGACATCGATCCACTGTTTCCTTGAGACGATCTTTTGCCTCTTGATGCACTCGGCTTTCATAAATAGGATCATAGTGCTCTTGGATTGATGGATATGGAGATGGTGAATATTGAAGTGGTGATTCTTGTGAGTAATTGGGTTGGAATTGGGGTGGTTCTATATATGGTTCATATGGCTTATAAGGTGGTTGGTATGGTGGTTGAGGATTAGGGTCATATGGAGGTGAATGGCGGAAAGGGGCTTGTGAGTGTGGTGGTCCAAAGTTATGTTGAGAAAAGGGTTCATAGGCATATGGTGGTGGTTGTTGATAGTTCACTGGAGGTGGTTGTTGCCATGAGGGTTGATCAAATCCTTGTGGCTCCTCCCATCTTTGATTGTTCCAATCTTGATGCCTGTTCTCATTGTAATTTCTTCTTCCTGCAACATTATTGTAACCAGACTCATAGCCAAAGGGGTGAGAGTTCATAGTAGAAAATAAAAATTAAAAAAATAAAAATAAATTGAAATTAAAAGGTTATTTAAATTTTGAAATTTGAAAATTAAATTTTGAAATTTTGAATTTTAAATTTTTGAAATTTGAATTTTTGAAATTTGAAATTTGAAAATTTTTAAATTTGAATTTTGAAAATTTTTAAATTTGAATTTTGAAATTTTATTTTTGAAATAAGATAAGATAAAATAAAAATTTTAAAATAAAAATCAATAACCTCTTAATTTAATAAAAAAAATAAAAACAAATCAAAAAGCAAATATTTACAATAACCAATAATAAGGCACACGTTTGCAATTTCCCGACAAAGGCGCCATTTTGAAAGAGCAGAAGATTGATGGTTTAGAGGTTATAAAAACTCTCTTTGTGAGTATAGTTACTAAACCAAGCAATCAACCTTTCTTACAAACGTGTTGGGTGTCACAAGTAACAAACCCCTTTTAAAATTGATAACCGAGTATTTAAACATCGGGTCGTCTTCTCAAGGAATTACAGGGAAGTATGTTCTTATTATTGGTTATGAGTTTGTAAATTGGGGTTTAGGAAGTAAGGTGGGAATATGTTATATGACAAATAAAATAAAATAATAATAATAAAATAAACTCTTGGCAAGGTATTAGAACTGGAGGTCCTATCCTTATCAATTGTGATGAAATTTGGATTTTAATCTCACTTTGTTAACTTCTAACTATGAAGGTAGATCAAGTGGATTAATTAGCTTAATCCTCAGGTCCTAGTCAATTCTGATGGAAAGACTAGAGTTATTGGAGCAACTCCCAATTTCAATCACTGCTTTATTGACAGCTCAAGCGTTACCAATTACTTAACCAAAGCCAAAAGGAAGAAAATATCTAAATTAAATAGCATCAATATAAATAAAGCAAAGCAAAATTAAATCTGAAAATTTCTCAAATTATATTAATAAAAGCAATCCAATCTAACATGAAAGATTTATGAATCAAATGGGCAACATAAGTAATTAACAAATAAAAGTATTAGAGTATCTAAAAGTAGAAGAGAAATAATAACTGAAGAACATTGAACCTGGGATTTAGAGGCACTCCTAAAACTAAGAGAAATCCTAAATCCTAATCCTAAGAGAGAGGAGAGAACCTCTCTCTCTAAAAACTACATCTACTCCTAAATTGTGAATTTGTGAGCCCCCTTATGAATGGATGCAGTCCCCCACTTTATAGCCTCTAATCTGTGTTTTCTGGGCCGCAAACTGGGTCAGAAACAGTCCAGAATTCGCTGGTTTCGAATTTTGCCACGCTGGATTTCCGTCACTGCGACGTGGCCGCATGGATCACGCGGTCGCGTCACCTAGCATCAGGGGAACTATAACATATTATATATCAAATCGAAGCCCCGGACGTTAGCTTTCCAACGCAACTGGAACCGCGTCGTTTGGACTTCTGTAGCTAAAGTTATAGCCATTTGAGTGCGAAGAGGTCAGGCTGGACAGCTTAGCAATTTCTCCAACTTCTTGTATTCCTTCCACTTTTGCATGCTTTCTTCTCATTCTCCAAGCCATTCCTGCCTTATAATATCTGAAAACATTTAACACACATATCAAGACATCTAATGGTAATAAGAGAGGATTAATAATAAGCAAATATAAGATCAAAGAAGCATGTTTTCAATCAAAACACATAATTAGGAAGGAAATATAAAACCATGCAAATAGTATGAATAAGTGGGTAAAGAGTAGATAAAAACCACTCAATTGAGCACAAGATAAACCATAAAATAGTGGTTTATCAGCAACATAAGAAGAAAAAGAAAAATGCGATAACAAAAAAAGATGAAAAAGTGTGAGATTGAAATGTGTAATTAATAAACATATTTATGTGAGTGAGTTTTTTTTTGTGCCAATTAGTTATTAGGCAACTTGGTTTGATTTACTTACCAAATAAAGATTGTTTATGTAGCAAAATGTTTCACGAATATAAATGGTTAGCATCTGAATAGATTATATCTAACACCAACTACTGTGTAAGAATTTCTTTTTAAGCTAAAACCTAAATTTTATATTGGCCTTTTTCTCACTTTTACTTTTAATCTTTTATTAAAACTCTTTATTTTGTGAGTAGTAATTTAGACCTTTTGTGAGTATAAAAATTATGATATCCATAAACTTATTTTTTATTCAAAAAAATTTAAATAGATATGAATTACCTTTTGATTCTGAATTTATAGAGAAAAAAGAGATTCGTTTAGTTAAAATATCAGTAATTTAGTTTTGAGCACTGATATGCACAACTTTAAGTTGATTTTGATTAACACGTTCTCTAATAAAATGAAGGTTGAATTCAAAGCATTTTGTGCGACTATGTAATATAGAATTCATAGCAAATAACACAGCACTAATGTTATCACAATACAAATTTGGCATTCTAGTCCAAGAGAGTTATTTGTAGTTCTTTAAACAAGTTCTAGATCCATATCAATTCATTATCTGTAGCAGCCAGGTCTCGATATTCTACTTCTGTGCTCGACTTACTCACCGATGTTTGCTTTTGACTTGACCATGCAACAAGATTTGTACTAAAATAATGAACCTACAACGCCTCTATATAAAGTTAGGTTTTCAAATAAGTCATTTCCCTGATTGGATAATTTGATATTAGTAACCGTTGGTGTTGGTACTCCTTTAGAGTATTTTCATGCCAACTTTCTCTAAGAGGTCAAGAACATATTTTGTTTGAGAAAGGTGTGCAGAACCAGTTGGTAATCTAAAAGTCTCAATACCTAAAAAATAAGAGAACTTTCCTAAATATTTTAATAAAAAGTATCATTCAGTTGAATAATACTGGAAGCAATAGCATTAAAATCATTACCAGTAATTAGGATATCATCTGCATAAACAAAAATGAACAAATGAATCTTTACCAAAATTCTTAAAAAATAGTAAAGGATCATATTTTGTGTTGACAAATCCAAAGGATGCTAAATTGCTGGCCAGTTTGAGAAACCATGCACGTGGAATCTGTCTCAATCTATATAAAAACTTGTTCAACTTACAAATTAATGTATTGTTACCTTGTTTAAAGCCTGGGGTTGGCGCATATAAACAGGCTTATTTAGATCACCATTAAGAAAGCCATTGTTGAGTCACATTGCCTTATTTGCCATTTATAAGTGAAGTTAGAGTTAGAATTGCTGGCTTAATAACAAAGTCTGATTGATATGCCTTCAATTTGATGGTATCTTTGGCAATAAGCCTTGTTTTTATTAATAATATCACATATTTGTAGAACTTTTTAAAATTTTTATGATCTTGTTTCATAAAAATAAATATCTAAATATTATGATGGAGAAGTTTAGAAGTTAAGTAAATAAATTAAGTAATAGAAATATCTAAGATTAGTATCTAAAAATATCTAGGTTAATATTTAAAAATATCTAAGATTTAAAATTATTTAGAATTAACTTATAGAACCTATAAATAGGTCATCATGAAATTCATTGTAACTAACAAACATATTAAATTCTACTAGCCTTTGTACTGTCTCCTTAACTCATTAATAACATAACTATCAAATTTTTCAAACCATTCATCCAAACTATTTATTCATCAAAACTATCCTTGATACAATATTCAAGTCCATAATACACTAAACCAACATCAAACTATTTCATAAAACTAATATTGGCATCAAAACTACATTCGATCATCTATAAGGCGTAGAATCTTTCTTCCTAACCTATCAACAATACATATCCACCACATTATAACCCACTAAAAAAAATTTCTCCATAACCATGACTATCTCAACCATCAATATTCTCGATGTCAGAAGATAATTATGAGGACTGGCATTCTCAAATGAAAACCTTTTTACAAGCACAAAACTTGTGGCATGTTATCCACGAAGGGTTAATCATGCCAGAGAATCAGGAAACACTTTTCGCTGCTGAAAAGAAGAAATTAAAGGAAGAACAACAAAGAAATTATATTGCTCTATGCTTCCCCCAACAAGCTATGATGAAGACAATTTTCTCAAGGATAAGAGGAATATCGTCAGCTGGTTCGCGAAATTAGAACTCGCACAACTTAACCGGCAAGTGCACCGGGTCATCCAAGTAATACTTCAGGTGAATGAGGGTCGATCCCACGAGAATTGTCGGACTGAAAAAGCAATAGTTATCCTATTGGACTTAGTCAGGCAAATAGTAAAAGATGGTTGTTGCTGAAAACACATACACAAATAAATAAGATAAGCAATTAAAGGATTTGGTGTAAAACAATGATGAGAAAACAGTTAAGGTCTCAGAGATGTTTATGTTTCCGGATTAAAACTTCTTACTAACTATTTTAACTATGAATGATTCATTCTATGGCAAACTGTAAGTGATTAAACCCTAATTCCTTAGTGATTTAATCTTCTCTGATCCTCATCAAATGCCACTCCCATGGTCATTCAATTCGGATTGGAGGATGAAGTTCAAAAAGCTAGTTTATACCACATACAAAGGCCCTAATCACCCCAGATCACAGCTGAACAGATGTTGCTTGTCCCCAACAGGTTGTAGATTAGCCGTCTAGGAGGTGTGTTCTCAAGCTGTGGTTCAAGCGAACTCTCTCGAGGATCATAAGAACCCATGTAGAAAAAGGGTCATACTCCCGTTCCACCCAGTTTCATTAGATTAAGAACAAAAACATACCTTAGAATTGAATCAGACATATATTAAAATAGAAGAGTAATAATCTTAATCCATAGAAATAAACAGAGCTCCTAACCTTAACCAGGAGGTTTAGTTGCTTGTAACTTACAGAGAAAACAGGGTTCTAAAAAGTGTGAAAGGAAGAAGATCCTAAACCTAATTGATCTTTTCCTTTAAATACTAACCTAATAATAAATGCTAAACCTAAAAGATATTATTTTAAAAATAAAGATTACAAAGATAAAATAAGATAAAACTAATAAGTGCTAAGTCCACTTGGAGGCCCAGAAATAGAGCTTTTTCGGATGAAAATTTCAAACGAAATTTATTCCGTCTGAATGACTTTTTCATTTCGGACAAATTTGAGACAAATGTTGAACAACTTTTAGTGAAGGCATTGGAATAATATATTCTGTCCTAAATTTGTCTAAATTTTGTCCCAAATTTTGGCGCCAAATTTTTTTTGGATGGCGCCAAAATTTTCATACAAATTACAACATATTTTGGACAAAAACTATAATTCGTCTGTATTCCATCTGAATATGCACAATAATTTCAGACGGATTTGGGACGCATTTTGAAAAATGTTAATTCTATCCCAAATTTGTCTATAATTAGTCTTAAATATTTTTACTATAGCTTACCCTTCGAAGTAGCTAAAATTTTTTCCCGCAAATTTGGGATGAAAATAACATCATTTGTAAATTCTGTTTGAAAGTGCATCAGTTTTCAAACGAATTTCAAATGTTTATTGAAAAATTTTAACATTTAGTATAAAAATATTATTTATATTTTAAATTAGTCTATTATTTTTTAATTTATTCTTTTAATTATTTACGTTATAATAATTCAAAATTTAAGACAAAGTGTATCTAAAAGAATCACATATATAAAAACTTAAAAATAAATTATATCCAATCTTTTAAAAAAATAATACAAATAATAAATAAGAATAAAAAAATCACATAAAAAAATCATATACTTTTTTCATATAAGATTAAGATATATTAAAAATTAAAAAAAAAATACAAATGAATACATCAAAGGCTTTTTGGCACCCAGCCCTTCATCTTCATCACTACTATGAAAACCCTCGCACCCAGCCCTCTCTCCGAGCCCTTCTTGTTCATCACTGTTGAGATCCTTTAATTTATTACTGCTGAGAACTCTTGCACCCAACCCTCTCTCCGATCCCTATCTTGCAGCCCTCCGTCGCACCCTCTCTTTTGCACCCTCTCTGTTGCAACCCTCGCACCCTAATCACAAGCCTCCTCCTCAAATTCGCAATCTCGCACCCTCTCTCGTAACCCTCCATCGGCGCTGCTCCGTCGTCACTGCTCCGTCGGCACACCCTGCATCGGCGTGCCCTTTTTCAATCGGCGCTGTCTGTCGTAAACCCTAAACACCAAAGACATTGTTGCTTATCCCTCAATCGGCGCTCCACCGTCACTTCCTATCCCTCAATCGGCGCTCAACCCTCACCATGAATAGTAAAAGGTAACTATTTATTCCCTATGTTTCTCTGTTCTTATGATAAAGGCCTTTATTTTGGTTCCTTGGCAGTGAATCCATAGTTATAAGAACCGGACTGGACCGGCCGAGTCGACCAAAAAATCAGTGAATCGGTCAGGTAGCTGGTCCGGTTGAATGTCTGACCAAAGAAGAAAAAGAACCGGTGATAACCGGTTTGGGCCGGACGGTTTTGATAAAACCAGTCAACCAGCAGTTTTAAATAATCGGCCGGTTTATTTTGCTGATTTATATATATATATATATATAATCCTAAATCCCTAATCTCTCAAGCCCGTGGTTTTGAAAACCGGACCGGATCGTCTGGTTCGACCGGTTCAACTGCAAACCGGAGATAATAACGGCTTGGTCTGATATCTGAAACCGAAAATTACAAAACCGGCCATAAACCACTAAATTGGCCGAGAATCAGTCGGTCAAACCAGAATCAGAATCGGCCGGTTTGAACAAAACGACACAGTTTTGCGCTTAAGGGGAAATCAAAGAAGCCAAACCGCGTCTTATCCATCTCCTTCCTTATTCCTTCCAGCAAACACAGCCAGCCTCAACCAAGGGAAAAACCCTAGCCGCCACCACCGCCGCAAGGAGGAGCCGTCTTTGCCGCCGTCCGTCGCAGTCAGGGGCTTGTCTCCTCGAGTCTTCGTGCGTCGCAATCAGGGGAGTTTCTTCCAAGTCTTCAATCTGTTCGCAGTCACAAGTCACAGGCGCGCCACTTCTCCCTCGAAATCGGTGGCCATCATCTTGTCGCCGTTGTCTGTCGCCATCTGTCGCAGTCAGGGGTTTGTCTCCTCGAGTCTTCGTGCGTCGCAGTTAGGGGAGTTCTCCAAGTCCTCGATCTGTTTGCAGTCCCCGTCGCAGGCGCACCGCTTCTTCCTCATGCTCGGCGGCCGTCATCTTGTCGTCGTCTTTTGTCGCCATCCGTCCTCCTCAGCGATCGAAGGTCAGTGACTCAGAGCTCATTTGTTCTTCGTCTTTTTAATTTTTTTTATGCTTTGTTCGGAAATAATTGCATGATTATTGAATATGCTTTGCATTTTTAATAATTTTCAACTATAATTGAATAATTTTTCGTTACTGTGAACTGTGAATTGAACTGTGAACTGTGAACTGTGAACTTTATTGAATAATTATGAATAATTATTGTTAGTTAAGCTGTGAACTTTGTTGTTGTTACTTGTTACTAAGTTGAATAATTATTGAATAATTTGCCGTGGGTTCTTATGAACCTGTGATTGATAATGATTGATGACTCTGTCGTTGCCCATTGCTCACTGCTTCTTGCCGATGGTTTGAAGTTTTGTTCGAATGTTTGAAGGTTGGTTCTGGATCTGTTGCTGTTGCTGATGGTCCTTGAAGTTTGGTTCTGAATGTTTTGTTACTCTATTTTATAATTGCTGTGAATGTTTGAAGTTTTGTTACTCTGAAGGTTTGGTTCTGGATCTATTACTCTAATGGTTTGAAGTTTGCTGTGAGGTGCACGAAATTGTGATCATCAACAATGGCGCCAAAGGACTTGGTGCTTTCAAACGTGAATCACACTTTGTCACAATTCCATACAACTAACCAGCAAGTGCACTGGGTCGTCCAAGTAATAAACCTTACGTGAGTAAGGGTCGATCCCACGGAGATTGTCGGCTTGAAGCAAGCTATGGTCATCTTGTAAATCTCAGTCAGGCAGATTCAAATGGTTATGGAGTTTAAGGTGATGAAAATAAACATAAAATAAAGATAGAGATACTTATGTAATTCATTGGTGGATTTCAGATAAGCGTATGAAGATGCTTTGTTCCCCTTGAACCTCTGCTTTCCTATTGCCTTCTTCCAATCATTCATACTCCTTTTCATGGCAAGCTTTATGTTGGGCATCACCGTTGTCAATGGATACTTCCCGTCCTCTCAGTGAAAATGGTCCTGATGCTCTGTCACAACATCGGCTAATCAGCTGTCGGTTTTCGATCATGTCGAAAAAGGATCCATTGATCCTTTTGCGTCTGTCACACGCCCCACAATCGCGAGTTTGAAGCTCGTCACAGTCATCCCTTCCCAGATCCTACTCGGAATACCACAGACAAGGTTTAGACTTTTCGGATCTCAGGAATGGCCGCCAATAATTCTAGCCTATACCACGAAGGTTCCAATCTTAGATTAGAAACCCAAGAGATATGCATTCAACCCATTGCTAGTAGAACAGAGGTGGTTGTCAGGCACATGTTCATAGGTAAGAATGATGATGAGTGTCACGGATCATCACATTCATCAAGTTGAAGAACAAATGAATATCTTGGAGAAGAAATAGACTTGAGTTGAATAGAAAAACAATAGTACTTGTATTAATTCATGAAGAACAGCAGAGCTCCACACCTTAATCTATGGTGTGTAGAAACTCCACCGTTAAGAATACATAAGAACAAAGTCTAGGCATGGCCATGTGGCCAGCCCCCAAACGTGAAAAGGTCTATCAAAGTATATCAAGTGTATCCAAAGTCTTAAAATACAATAGCAAAAGGTCCTATTTATAGAAAACTAGTAGCCTATGGTTACAGAAATTGGTAATTAATGCAGAAATCTTCTTTCGGGCCCACTTGGTGTGTGCTTGAGCTGAGCATTGAAGCTTCCATGTGTAGAGACTTTTCTTGGAGTTAAACACCAGCTTTTGTGCCAGTTTGGGCGTTTAACTCCAGCTTTTGTGCCAGTTTTGGAGTTAAACGCCAGAATTCTTGAGCTGACTTGGAACGCCTGTTTAGGCCATCAAATCGCGAGCAAAGTATAAACTATTATATATTGCTGGAAAGCCCAGAATATCTACTTTCCAACGCAATTGAGAGTGCGCCAATTGGGCTTCTGTAGCTCCAGAAAATCCACTTTGAGTGCAGGGAGGTCAGAATCCAACAGCATCTGTCGTCCTTTTTCCGCCTCTGAATAAGATTTTTGCTCAAGTCCCTCAATTTCAGCCAGAAAATACCTGAAATCACAGAAAAACATACAAACTCATAGTAAAGTCCAGAAGAGTGATTTTTAAATAAAAACTAATAAAAATATAATAAAAACTAATTAAAATATACTAAAAACATACTAAAAACAATGCCAAAAAGCGTATAAATTATCCGCTCATCACAACACCAAACTTAAATTATTGCTTGTCCCCAAGCAACTAAAAATCAAATAGGATAAAAAGAAGAGAATGTACAATGAATTCCAAAAACATCTATGAAGATCAGTATTAATTAGATGAGCGGGGCTTTTAGTTTTTTGCTTCTGAACAGTTTTGGCATCTCACTTTATCCCTTGAAGTTCAGAATGATTGGCATCTATAGGAACTCATAATCCAGATAGTGTTATTGATTCTCCTAGTTAAGTATGTTGATTCTTGAACACAGCTACTTTATGAGTCTTGGCCGTGGCCCTAAGCACTTTGTTTTCCAGTATTACCACCGGATACATAAATGCCACAGACACATAACTGGGTGAACCTTTTTAGATTGTGACTTAGCTTTGCTAGAGTCCCCAATTAGAGGTGTCCAGGGTTCTTAAGCACACTCTTCTTTTTGCTTTGGACCTCGACTTTAACCGCTCAGTCTCAAGTTTTCACTTGACACCTTCACGCCACAAGCACATGGTTAAGGACAGCTTGGTTTAGCCGCTTAGGCCATAATTTTATTCCTGTGGGCCCTCCTATCCACTGATGCTCAAAGCCTTGGATCCTTTTTATCACCCTTGCCTTTTGGTTTAAAGGGGTATTGGCTTTTTCTGCTTGCTTTTCTTTTTTTTTTTGCAAGCTTTTCACTGCTTTTTCTTGCTTCAAGAATCAATTTTATGATTTTTCAAATTATCAGATAACATTTCTCCTTTTCCTTTCATTCTTTCAAGAGCCAACAATTTTAACATTCATAAACAATCAAATTCAAAAATATGCACTGTTCAAGCATTCATTCAGAAAGACAATAGTATTGCCGCCACATCAAAATAATTAAACTGTTTTAAAATTTGAAATTCATGCACTTCTTTTTCTTTTTCAATTAAAAACATTTTTCATTTAAGAAAGGTGATGGATTCATTTTCATAGCTTTAAGGCATAGACACTAATGATCATGTAATAAAGACACAAACATAGATAAACATAAAGCATAATTTTCGAAAAACAGGAAAATAAAGAACAAGGAAGTTAAAGAACGGGTCCACCTTAGTGATGGCGGCTTGTTCTTCCTCTTGAAGATCTTATGGAGTGCTTGAGCTCCTCAATGTCTCTTCCTTGCCTTTGTTCCTCCTCTCTCATGATTCTTTGATCTTCTCTAATTTCATGGAGGAGGATGGAATGCTCTTGGTGCTCCACCCTTAGTTGTCCCATGTTGGAACTTAATTCTCCTAGGGAGGTGTTGATTTGCTCCCAATAGTTTTGTGGAGGAAGATGCATCACTTGAGGTATCTCAGGGATTTCATGATGAGGAGTTTCCTCATGCTCTTGATGAGGTTCTCTTGTTTTCTCCATCATTTTCTTAGTGATGGGTTTGTCCTCATCAATGAGAATGTCTCCCTCTATGTCAAATTCCAACCGAATTGCAAAGGTGACAAATGAGATGAGGGAAGGCTAACCTTGCCAAAGGAGAGGACTTGTCCGCCACCTTGTAGAGTTCTTGGGATATAATCTCATGAACTTCCACTTCCTCTCCAATCATGATGCTATGTATCATGATAGCCCGATCTATAGTAGCTTCGGACCGGTTGCTAGTGGGAATGATTGAGCGTTGGATGAACTCCAACCATCCCCTAGCCACGGGCTTGAGGTCATGCCTTCTTAGTTGAACCGGCTTCCCTCTTGAATCTATCTTCCATTGAGCGCCCTCTTCATATATGTCCATGAGGACTTGGTCCAACCTTTGATCAAAGTTGACCCTTCTAGTGTATGGGTGTGCATCTCCTTGCATCATGGGCAAGTTGAATGCCAACCTTACATTTTCCGGACTAAAATCTAAGTATTTCCCCCGGACCATTGTAAGCCAATTCTTAGGGTCCGGGTTCACACTTTGATCATGGTTCTTGGTGATCCATGCATTGGTATAGAACTCTTGAACCATTAAGATTCTGACTTGTTGAATGGGGTTGGTGAGAACTTCCCAACCTCTTCTTCGGATCTCATGTTGGATCTCCAGATATTCACCCTTTTTGAGCTTAAAAGGGACCTCGGGGATTACCTTCTTCTTGGCCACAACTTCATAGAAGTGGTCTTGATGCACCCTTGAGAGGAATCTCTCCATCTCCCATGACTCGGAGGTGGAAGCTTTTGCCTTCCCTTTCCTCTTTCTAGAGGTTTCTCCGGCCTTTGGTGCTATTAATGGTTATGGAAAAACAAAAAAAAGCTTTAGCTTTTGCCACACCAAACTTAGAAGGTTGCTCGTCCTCGAGCAAAAGAAGAAAGAAGAGAGTAAAAGAAGAAAAAATAGAGGAGATGGAGGGTGCTTTGTGTTTCGGCCAAGGGGAATAGGTAGTGTGTATGTTGTCTGAAAATGAAGGAGTGAAGATGGGTTTATATAGTAGTGGAGAGGGGGGTATGGTTCGGCCATTATGGGTGGGTGTGGGTGGGAAAGTGGTTTGAATTTGAATAGTGAGGTAGGTGGGATTTTATGAAAGATGGATGTGAGTGGTGAAGAGAATGGTGGGATTTGATAGATTAGGGGTTTTTGGGGAAGAGGTATTGAGGTGATTGGTGAATGGGTGAAGAAGAGATAGAGAGATGAGGTAGGTGGGGATCCTGTGGGGTCCACAGATCCTGAGATGTCAAGAATTTCTCATCCCTGCACCATGTGGCGTGCAAAACGCCCCTTTGCTGTCAATCCTGGCGTTAAACGCCAGGCTGCTGTCCATTTCTGGCGTTTAACGCCAGCTTCTTGCCCATTCTTGGCGTTAAACGCCAGTCTGGTGCCCTTTTCTGGCATTAAACGCCCAGAATGGTGCCAGACTGGGCGTTTAACGCCCATTCTGCTACCTTTACTGGCTTTTAAACGCCAGTAACTATCTCCTCCAGGGTGTTCTATTTTTCATTCTGTTTTTCACTTTGTTTTTGCTTTTTTCAATTGTTTTTGTGACTTCACATGATCATCAACCTACAGAAAACATAAAATAACAATAGAAAATAGAAATTTAACATAGATAAGTAAAAATTGGGTTGCCTCCCAACAAGCGCTTCTTTAATGTCAATAGCTTGACAGTGGCTCTCATGGAGCCTCATAGATGTTCAGAGCAATGTTGGAACCTCCCAACACCAAACTTAGAGTTTGAGTGTGGGGGTTCAACACCAAACTTAAAGTTTGGTTGTGGCCTCCCAACACCAAACTTAGAGTTTGACTGTGGGGGCTCTGTTTGACTCTGCATTGAGAGAATCTCTTCATGCTTCCTCTCCATGGTGACAGAGGGATATCCTTGAGCTTTAAACACAAGGGAGTCTTCATTCACTTGAATGATCAATTCTCCTCTGTCAACATCAATCACAGCTTTTGCTGTGGCTAGGAAGGGTCTGCCAAGGATGATGGATTCATCCGCGCACTTCCTATTTTCTAGGATTATGAAATCAGCAGGGATGTAATGGTCTTCAACCTTTACCAAGACATCCTCTACAAGTCCATAAGCCTGTTTCTTTGAATTGTCTGCCATCTCCAGTGAGATTCTTGCAGCTTGTACCTCAATGATCCCTAGCTTCTCCATTACAGAGAGAGGCATAAGGTTTATGCTTGACCCTAGGTCACACAGAGCCTTCTCAAAAGGTCATGGTGCCTATGGTACAAGAGATTGAGAACTTTCCAGGGTCCTGTCTCTTTTGAGGTAATCTCTGCCTAGTCAAGTCATCCAGTTCTTTGATGAGTAATGGGGGTTCATTCTCCCAAGTCTCATTACCAAATAACTTGGCATTTAGCTTCATGATTGCTCCAAGGTACTTAGCAGCTTACTCTTCAGTGACATCTTCATCCTCTTCATAGGAAGAATACTCATCAGAGCTTATGAAAGGCAGAAGTAAATTCAATGGAATCTCTATGGTCTCAGAATGAGCTTCAGATTCCCATGGTTCCTCATTAGGGAACTCCATGGAGGTCAGTGGGCGTCCATTGAGGTCTTCTTCAGTGGGAATCACTGCCTCTTCCTCCTCTCCATGTTTGGCCATGTGAGATGTGGTTATGGCCTTGCACTCTCTTTTTGGATTATCTTCTGTATTGCTTGGGAGAGTGCTAGGAGGGAGTTTAGTAATTTTCTTACTCAGCTGACCCAATTGTGCCTCCAAATTTCTAATGGAGGACCTTGTTTCAGTCATGAAACTTTGAGTGGTTTTGATTAGATCAGAGACAACAGTTGCTAATTCAGAATGGCTCTGCTTAGAATTCTCTGTCTGTTGCTGAGAAGATGATGGAAAAGGCTTGCTATTGCTAAACCTGTTTCTTCCACCATTATTGTTGTTGAAACCTTGTTGAGGTCTCTGTTGATCCTTCCATGAGAGATTTGGATGATTTTTCCATGAAGGATTATAGGTGTTTCCATGGGGTTCTCCCATATAATTCACCTCTTCCATTGCTGGGTTCTCAGGATCATAAGCTTCTTCTTCAGAGGAAGCTTCCTTAGTACTGCCTGGTGCAGCTTACATTCCAGACAGACTCTGAGAAATCATATTGACTTGTTGAGTCAATATTTTATTCTGAGCTAATATGGCATTCAGAGTATCAATCTCAAGAACTCCTTTCTTCTGATTTGTCCCATTATTCACAGGATTCCTTTCAGAAGTGTACATGAATTGGTTATTTGCAACCATTTTAATGAGTTCTTGAGCTTCTGCAGGCGTCTTCTTCAGATGAAGAGATCCTCCAGCAGAGCTATCCAATGACATCTTGGATAGTTCAGACAGACCATCATAGAAGATTCCTATGATGCTCCATTATGAAAGCATGTCAGAAGGGCACCTTCTGATCAATTGCTTGTATCTCTTCCAAGCTTCATAGAGGGACTCACCATCCTTCTGTCTAATGGTTTGGACTTCCACTCTAAGCTTACTCAATTTTTGAGGTGGAAAGAACTTTGCCAAGAAGGCATTGACTAGCTTTTCTCAAAAGTTCAGGCTTTCCTTAGGTTGTGAATCTAACCATGTTCTAGCTCTGTCTCTTACAGCAAAAGGAAAGAGCATAAGTCTGTAGACCTCAGGGTCAACCCCATTGGTCTTGACAGTGTCACAGATTTGCAAGAATTCAGCTAAGAACTGATGAGGATCTTCCAATGGAAGTCCATGAAACTTGCAATTCTATTGCATTAGAGAAACTAATTGAGGCTTAATCTCAAAGTTGTTTGCTCCAATGGCAGGGATTGAGATGCTTCTCCCATAGAAATCAGGAGTAGGTGCAGTAAAGTTACCAAGCACCTTCCTTGCATTGTTAGCATTGTTGTTGTTTTCGGCTGCCATGGTTTCTTCTTCTTTGAAGAGCTCTGTTAGGCCCTCTAGAGAGAATTGTTCTTTAGCTTCTTTCTCTTCAAGGTCCTTTCAGGTTCAGGATCAGCTTCAACAAGTATGCCTTTATCTTTGTTCCTGCTCATATGAAAGAGAAGAGAACAAGAAAGTAGGAAATCCTCTATGTCATAGTATAGAGATTCCTTGAGGTGTCAGAGGAAAAGAAGAATAGAAGGAGGAGGTAGACGGAGGAGAATTCGAACATATAAAGAAGGAGGGAGTTCGAATTGTACCTTGAGGAGGAGTCTTAGTCCCTTAAATAGAAGGATGTGAGAAGAGGGAAAGAATTTTCGAGAATTTATTAAAATATTTTAAAAAGAAATTTGAAAATTTGATTGAGATTTTCGAAAACTAAGATTGGGAAAGAAATAAAGTGATTTTTGAAAAAGATTTTAAAATTAGAAAAAGATTTGATTGAAAAAATTAATTTTGAAAAAGATGTGATTGAAAAGATATGTTTGAAAAGATATGATTGAAAATCAATTTAGAAAAAGAAAATTTTTAAAATTAAAGTTGATTACTTGACTATCAAGAAATTAAAAGATATGATTTTAAAATTTAAAGTTTGATCCCTTCTTAATAGGCAAGTAACAACTTGAAAATTTTGAAGTAAATCTTTAATTGAAGCAAGGATTTTTGAAAATATTAAAAATAAATATAAAATGGAAAGAAATTAATTTTGAAAGAGATATGATTGAAAAGATATGATTTGAAAAAGATTTGATTTTGAAAAAATATGAAAACTTGAAAAAAATGTGAATTAAAAACAAAATCTTTCCTCTAGTGTCATCCTGGCATTAAACGCCCAAAACTCTACCTTTTTGGGCGTTAAACGCCCAGCCAGGTGCCCTGGCTGGCGTTTAAACGCCAGTTTTCCTTCTTCACTGGGCGTTTTGAACGCCCAGCTTTTTCTGTTTGATTCCTCTGCTGAATGTTCTGAATCTTCAATTTTCTGTATTATTGACTTGAAAAGACACAATTTTGAAAATATTTTTTTGAATTTTTAATGATGAGGAACAATAAAAATGCAACTAAGATCAAATAAACAATGCATGCAAGACACCAAAATTAAATATTTTCATATAAGAGACACTAACAACTTGAGAATGCATATGAGAAATAACAAAACACACAAAACAAGAGAATTTAAAGATCAGAGCAATGAAATCATCAAGAACAACCTGAAGATTAATGAAGAACATAATGCAAGTATTCGAAAAATGCAAGAATAAAAACATGCAATTGACACCAAACTTAAAATTAGACAATAGACTCAAACAAGAAACATAAAATATTTTTGGTTTTATGATTTTAAAATTTTTTTGTATTTTTTTTCGAAAATTATATAAAAAAAAGAAAATAAAGAGAATCAAAACTTTTAATACGAATTCCAGGAATCATGCAATGTTAGTCTAAAGATTCAGTCTAAAAAGATTAGACATGTTTGGCCAAGCTTCAGCAGGACATTACATTCAATAGCTAAATTGATGAGAATCAATCAGTTTTTGTGATGGTGGGAACATCACCTTGAAACTCTAGAATTCATTCTTAAAAATTCTGAAAAGTACCTAATCTAAGCAACAAGATGAACCGTCAGTTGTCCAAACTCGAACAATCCCCGGCAACGGCGCCAAAAACTTGGTGCACGAAATTGTGATCATCAACAATGGCGCCAAAGGACTTGGTGCTCTCAAACGTGAATCACACTTTGTCACAATTCCGCACAACTAACCAGCAAGTGCACTGGGTCGTCCAAGTAATAAACCTTACGTGAGTAAGGGTCGATCCGACGGAGATTGTCGGCTTGAAGCAAGCTATGGTCATCTTGTAAATCTCAGTCAGGCGGATTCAAATGGTTATGGAGTTTAAGGTGATGAAAATAAACATAAAATAAAGATAGAGATACTTATGTAATTCATTGGTGGATTTCAGATAAGCGTATGAAGATGCTTTGTTCCCCTTGAACCTCTGCTTTCCTATTGCCTTCTTCCAATCATTCATACTCCTTTCCATGGCAAGCTTTATGTTGGGCATCACCATTGTCAATGGCTACTTCCCGTCCTCTCAGTGAAAATGGTCCTGATGCTCTATCACAACATCGGCTAATCAGCTGTCGGTTCTCGATCATGTCAGAATAGGATACATTGATCCTTTTGCATCTGTCACACGCCCCACAATCGCGAGTTTGAAGCTCGTCACAGTCATCCCTTCCCAGATCCTACTCAGAATACCACAGACAAGGTTTAGACTTTCCGGATCTCAGGAATGGCCGCCAATAATTCTAGCCTATACCACGAAGGTTCCAATCTTAGATTAGAAACCCAAGAGATATGCATTCAACCCATTGCTAGTAGAACAGAGGTGGTTGTCAGGCACATGTTCATAGGTGAGAATGATGATGAGTGTCACGGATTATCACATTCATCAAGTTGAAGAACAAATGAATATCTTGGAGAAGAAATAGACTTGAGTTGAATAGAAAAACAATAGTACCTATATTAATTCATGAAGAACAGCAGAGCTCCACACCTTAATCTATGGTGTGTAAAAACTCCACCGTTAAGAATACATAAGAGCAAAGTCTAGGCATGGCCGTGAGGCCAGCCTCTAAACATGAAAAGGTCTATCAAAGTATATCAAGTGTATCCAAAGTCTTAAAATACAATAGCAAAAGGTCCTATTTATAGAAAACTAGTAGCCTAGGGTTACAGAAATCAGTAATTAATGCAGAAATCTTCTTCCAGGCCCACTTGGTGCGTGCTTGGGCTGAGCATTGAAGCTTCCATGTGTAGAGACTTTTCTTGGAGTTAAACGCCAGCTTTTGTGCCAGTTTGGGCGTTTAACTCCAGCTTTTGTGCCAGTTTTGGAGTTAAACGCCAGAATTCTTGAGCTGACTTGGAACGCCTGTTTGGGCCATCAAATCTCAGACAAAGTTTAGATTATTATATATTGCTGGAAAGCCCAGGATGTCTACTTTCCAAAGAAATTGGGAGCGCACCAATTGGGCTACTGTAGCTCCAGAAAATCTACTTTGAGTGCAGGGAGATCAGAATCCAACAGCATCTGTCGTCCTTTTTCAGCCTCTGAATCAGATTTTTGCTCAAGTCCCTCAATTTCAGCCAGAAAATACCTGAAATCACAGAAAAATACACAAACTCATAGTAAAGTCCAGAAGAGTGATTTTTAAATAAAAACTAATTAAAATATTCTAAAAACATACTAAAAACAATGCCATAAAGCGTATAAATTATCCGCTCATCACTGTGAATGTTTGAAGTTTTGTTACTCTGATGGTCCTTTTAATTTTGCTCTGGTTACTGATGGCTCTGTTTAGTTTCTGAATGCTTGGTTCTTCTTCTTACTTTTAAAGTTTTAATTTCTGAATTTTTTGTTCAAATAATATTGCTAATGTTCCTCTTCTTCCTTGCTAATGCTCTGTTTAATTTTGTGTCATCACTGTTGAGTCTGTTTCAGTGTTTTGAATCTGATTTGTGATTTCTGAATCTAAAATTAATTAAATCATTAATTCTGTGTTGTTAAAATTGTTGATTAAAATGGATTTGTTATGATGCTGTTGCCATTTTTTTATTTTTAAGTATGATGTTTCTGAATTTTTGTTGAAATAGTTATTGATTTCAGGGTTTAGAGTGATTATTTATTGCTGGTATTTAACTTTTGTTGCTGCTTCTTTTTTCTTTCTGGCTCTGTTATGTTCTGTTAAGTTGCTACATTCAAACTTGTGCATTGGTCTGTTCATCTTCACTTGCAATAACAAAAAGCTTCTCATTTGATGATCCATTAACTACCTTATTTTTTGGTACCATTTATTTTCTGGTACAAAAATCTAAAATTTTTATACAGTTGCTCAATTACAACTGTTCTCATTCATACAATCAATTTAGCAAAAGTAGTTTACTTTTGCTAGGTGACTTTATCTAATTGAATACATGTCTAAAATTGCTTAACTTGAAAGTGCATTAAAGTTAAACTTTATAAATATGTCCTTGTGTGAGAGATTTTATTTCTGGTACTAAAATTTTATGAGAGCAATATTTATACAATAAGTTCTTTCTGGATCGCATCCGCAATGCCACAAAATAAATTAAGAGGATACAAATGAAGTGAAATGATTGGTTCACTTGTAACAGAATCGATCTTGTAGATTGTAATGTTATTATTATCTATCTTATTTTAGATTTTGCTGATTGGACTTGGGAGGAGTTCAATTTGATTTCTTTTAAATTAAGATGATACAAAACTCTTACCATCAATGCTTTCTTTTATTGTCACAATTTAATTGGAAGATGGCAACAATGATAGCAAAGGGTTGCAGTGAAGGCAAAGCATCTCGAGTTTAATGTATCTGGTGAAGAGGTTAGCTTTTATTGGGTTTCTTTCCTGCATCCTGGTATTGTAGTTTGGGATAATATTTGATTTCCCTGATGTGAGAACTGAAGTTTAACATTTGATTTGTGACTGTACTTTAGGTTTAGAGTCCGTTAACCTTCTCTAATTTGGTTGCATTTATTTTATTTTGTGTCATGTGACAGAGCCTTGAGCAAATTGGTAACAGAGTAGAACGCCTTAGGATTAAATCAGATATATATTTATATTCAAGTACTAATATTGAGGTGAAAATCTGAATTTCTTCTGATTAGTTTTGCTGCTAGCATTCTTCTTGCTATATTATTTTCTGTTTTATACATGGATTTTTATTGAAGTTATTGTCTGGGCCCTATTAAGCGATTATTTCATGTAACAGCCTTAACTTGTGAGAACTGTATGGTGAAGTCTAGATACTTGTATGCTTTTTTATCTTAATTTAGTTTTCAGGATATATTAAAGAAAGCTCAGCTTCTTTTCCCTCGTGCTATGGTTGTTGATTCAATACAAACTCTTGATCCTATTAACACTGTTAGTAGTTTTTCTTCAACTCTATTAACACTTTTCTTTTTCTATCATTTGCCAATGTCTTTGAATTTAATATTTTGTTTTGATTTATGTATTCTCCAGTGGTCAGAGCAAAAGGTTAAGTTGAATGATGCTGAGCACAAGTTAAAAGATCAAGGACGTCAACTAAAGGTTCAACAGAAAAGAATTGGTTCTACTAAAAAGACAATTCATGCATGTATAAAAAGTTGAATCTCCCACTTCCTTCAACCTTGTCTGATCCTGCAGAAGATGAGCTTGGGACAGGCTCTAGTGATGATGAGGATGATAACATAAGTGATTGATGTCAGGAGTATATGTTTTTTCTGATTTAGATTAAGAAATTTTTAGATGAATTAGTTAGTACATTTTATTTTATTCATGATATTTGACCTTTTTAAAGGCTTTCTTTGTTTTAGTTTAAGTATTTTTTTCTTATTTTAGTTTGATTATATTTATAGACAAAAG
The DNA here is from genome assembly GCF_059453495.1 of Arachis ipaensis. Lineage (NCBI taxonomy): Eukaryota > Viridiplantae > Streptophyta > Magnoliopsida > Fabales > Fabaceae > Arachis > Arachis ipaensis. The sequence continues at coordinate 27,991,143 of NC_142436.1, forward strand.
TAATTTAATAATAAATATATTTTTAACTCTTTTATGGTAATTAACTTTTTCATGACTTTATTATGTGTTTATAATTTCGATGATGTAATATGAAAAAAATTATTATGATGGTCTTAATATAGAAAGCAGATCGAATACAATTTATTTTCTAAAATATTAATATATTAAATAGCAAATTATTTTCGTTTAAAAATTGTTTGAAATATTATATTAAATTTGTAGAAAATTTGTGTGAAAATAATTTTTTGTTTTGTATGAAATTTGTTTCAAATACGTAAATTCTTTTAAATTAAATTTGTCTGAAATTTAATTGAAAAGAAATATTTGATTTGTCTAAAATTTGTTCGAAAAAAATTTATTATATTTGACTAAATTCGTCAGAAATTTATCTGAAATAAAATATATTTTTTGTTTGAAATTTGTCTAAAATACATTGTCTTTATGTTGGCTAATCTGTCTAAAATTCGTCTAAAATACATCATAATAGTTAGAAATCTAACAGCCTATTCGAAATCTGTCACAAAATCGTCTGAAAAAAATTTCGGACGAAATTTCAAACAAAATGTAAATTAGCAACAAGGCTTTTTGGGACAAAAAAAATTCGTTCCAATTTTGTTTGAAAAAAAATTTGTCTCTAATTTGTTCGAAATTTATTTCAATTTCGTCTCAAAATTCGTTCAAAAAATCCTATTTCTAGTAGTGATGAGTGTGATTCGGGCTGTATGCTGGCGTTCAACGCCAAACTGGCGTTGAACGCCCAAGGAGGGAAGCTTGCGTCCTGGTTTATGGCCCCTGCTGGCGTTGAACACCATGTGGGCGTTTAGCGCCCAGAGAGGGTGCTGCTAGCATTTTTCTTTCTTGCTCCAACCTTCTCCAAACTGCTCTGAATTTCACCTAAAATTATAAAAATATAAGAAAAACTCAAAGTATCATCCAAAGGTGATTTTTGCACTAAAATAAATAAAAAGCAAATAAAATCTAACTAAAAATAATATAAAAACAACTAGAAAAGGGTATAAGATGCTCACACATTATCAGCTAAGAAAGTGTGGGAAAACTTAGAGCAAGAGTTCAGAGACGACATAAAGGTACGTACAATCTTCCTCCAATCTCTAAGGAAGCAATATGCAAATATGAAAATGAAAGATTCTAAGAAAATAAAAAGTTATTATACAAGATTAATAAGCTTAGTAACTGAAATAAAAGCTTATAGAGAGGACTTGTCTGATAAAAAGATAGTGAAAAAAATACTCATTAGTTTGCCTTCCAAATTTGATCTTAAAGTGTCTACAATTAAGAAAACTAAGGATTTATCAATGCTAACACTAACAGAGTTAATAAACTGACTATACGCTTTTGAACAAAGATTAGCAAGTTGAAATGATGAAGATTCAATAGAAAATGCATTTCAGTTTAAACTCAATGTAAAATCTCAGAATCTAAATAAAAGAGGAGGAGAAAAAAGACAAGAAAATTCTGAAAAGTCAGACACTTCTAGAAAAATAGAAAATAAAACTAAGGATAGAAAACAATATTCTCCATGTGGCATATGCAAGAAGACCAACCACCTAGAAAAGGATTGTTGGCATCATGGAAAATCATAGTGCTGCAATTGTAAAAGATTTGGGCATATGGAGAAAGACGGTAGGATGAAAATCAATCTTTGTGCAAACTTTTTCTGGAGAAAAGGATGGAGAAAAGTGTGCTTTTATGCATCATCACAAGAAGAGTGCAAGAAGAAAGATGACATATGGTATCTCGATAATGGTTGCAATAATCACATGACAGGTGATCAAAGCCTATTTAATGACATCAATAAATCTATTCGATCTGGTATCATACTTAAAGATGGAACGATCGTGCAGGCGAATGGCAAAGGTACAATCACCATCCACACTAAGATAGGAACTAAGAATATCCATGATGTTCTGTTAGTTCCTAAACTGACTCAAAATCTACTTAGTATTGGCCAAATGATGGAGAAAGACTACGTATTACACTTTGAAGAAGACTCATGCACCATAACTAAAGAAAAACTAGAAGGCTTCTCTAGTAATAGTCAAAATAAAGATCAGGAACTTTCCACTAAAATAGAGTTATATCATAGAAACTACATTAAAGACACAAGAAGATAATTCATGGCCGTGACATTGAAGATTTGACCATTTTCACTTTAATGGATTAAGTTTGCTACATCAAAAGCAACTAATGAGAGATCTACTAAGCATCACAGAGATTAATCAACCTTGTGAAGGATACTTACTTGGCAAGCAACATCATCAACCATTTTCTTCTGGAAGAGCTTGGCGAGATAAGGAGATGCTTGAATTAGTTCACACTGACGTTTGTGGTCCGATGAAGACTCCATCACTTAATAACAACAGGTACTTCATACTCTTCATCGATGATTATACTAGAATGATGTGGGTATATTTTCTACGTGAAAGATCAGAGGATCCTGGCATCTTCAAGAAGTTCAAGCAACATGTGAAGAAGCAAAGTGATCGTAGCATCAAGGTACTTCGTAGCGATAGGAAAACTAAATACACTAAAATAGAGTTATATCATAGAAACTACATTAAAGGCACAAGAAGATAATTCATGGATGTGGCATTGAAGATTTGACCATTTTCACTTTAATGGATTAAGTTTGCTACATCAAAAGCAACTAATGAGAGATCTACTAAGCATCATAGAGATTAATCAACCTTGTGAAGGATACTTACTTGGCAAGCAACATCATCAACCATTTTCTTCTGGAAGAGCTTGGCGAGATAAGAAAATGCTTGAATTAGTTCACACTGACGTTTGTGGTCCGATGAAGACTCCATCACTCAATAACAACAGGTACTTCATACTCTTCATCGATGATTATACTAGAATGATGTGGGTATATTTTCTACGTAAAAGATCAGAGAATCCTGGCATCTTCAAGAAGTTCAAGCAACATGTGAAGAAACAAAGTGATCGTAGCATCAAGGTACTTTGTAGCGATAGAAAAACTAAATACACTTCCAAAGAATTTAATAAATTTTGCGAAGAAGAGGGTGTCAAGCATCAGACCACAGTAGGATATGCTCCTGAGCAAAATGGAGCATCTGAGAGAAAAAATATAACTGTGATGGAGATGGCATGCTCGATCTTCAAGGAGAAAAATCTGCCAAACATTTTTTGGACAGAAGCTGTTTACACAGTAGTATACCTACTAAATCGTTGTTCCACTAAGGTAGTAGAAAATAAAACTCCAATCGAAACATGGAGTGGACAAAAACCTTTCGCAAAGTATCTAAGAGTCTTTGGATGCATATGCTATGTTCACATTCCTACTCAAAAAAGAAGCAAGCTGGATGAGAAGACAGAAAAAGAATCTTTCTTGGGTATAGTACACAATCAAAAGGATATCGTGTGTATAACTTACAAACAAAGAAACTCATAATCAGTCGAGACGTGGAGTTTGATGAAAATGCTTCATGGAACCGGGAAGATGAAAAAGTTGAGAAAGAAAGAACTGAAGTATCACAATAACCACCTAGACTAGAAGAACAAGAACGTGAAGAAGCAAGCACACCTACTCCAATAGTAGAAGCAACAAATGATTCTCCTCTAAGAAAAAGTAGACCTCTATAAGATGTATATGAAACATGCAATTTTGTTAAGATTGAGCCTACAAGCCTTAAAGAAGTAGAAAAGCAAGAAGAATAGAAAAATGTCATGGAAGAAGAAATTAAGATGATCGAGAAGAACAACAAATGAGAACTAGTAGACCATCCTTCAAATAAAGATATTATTGGAGTCAAATGGGTGTACAAGACTAAGCTCAATCCCGATGGATCTGTTCAGAAGCATAAGGCAAAGCTCGTAGCTAAAGGATATGCACAAATTCTTGAGATAGATTACACAGAAATATTTATACCTGTAGCTCGCCTAGATACAATAAGGGCACTCATTACACTAGCCTCACAAAAGCAATAGCAGATCTATCAACTGGATGTAAAATCTGCCTTTCTAAATGGTGAACTAGTAGAAGAAGTATATTTTGATCAACCATAAGGGTTCGTTGTAGAAGGACATGAAGACACGGGTATTAAGGCTAAAGAAAACACTCTATGGATTCAAACAAGCTCTGCAAGCATGATACAGTCGAATTGACAAATATTTCACTAATCATGAATTCAGGAAGAGTAAAAGTGTGCCTACATTCTACATCAAGACACAGGGTAATTCAAGCACCCTCATAGGTTTCTTGTACGTGGATGATCTTATTTACATAGGAAACAATGAGACCATGATCAGAGAATTCAAAGAAGAAATGAAGCAGACATTTGAGATGACTAACTTAGGATTGATACACTACTTTCTTGGCATTAAAGTAAACCAAAATGAAGATGGAATTTTCATCTTGTAAAAGAAATACACTCAAAATTTGCTACAAAAGTTCAAGATGAATAATTGCAAAGTAGTATGTCCTCTATTCCATAATGAGAAATTATAAAAAGAAGATGGATCTGAAGAGGCAGATGCTTCACAATATAGAAGTCTTATTGGAAGCCTCCTTTATCTAACTACCACAAGATCCGACATCATGTATGCAACAAGTCTACTATCAAGATTCATAAAACAGCCAAGTCAGAAGCACTATGAGGATGCGAGAAAAATCTTAAGATATCTACAAGGCACAAAGGATTATGACATTCACTATAAATCTACTGAAGATCCAAAACTACTTGGATATACAGATAGTGATTAGGCAGAATCAATTGACGACATGAAAAGCACATCTGGATATTCATTTATACTAGGATCGGGAGTATTCTCTTGGACATCAAAGAAATAAGAAATTGTGGCTCAATCATCTGCTGAAGCTGAGTATGTTGCAGCCGCAAATACTACTAGTCAAGTAATATGGCTAAGAAATATTCGAAGACATAGGAGAGCAACAAGAAGAACCAACAACTATATTGTGTGACAGCAAGTCAGCAATAGTAATGGCAAACAATCCAGTCTATCATAGTAGGACCAAGCATATAACTATCAAGTATCGTTTTATACAAGAAGCTATATTAGAGAAAAAGATAAAAATCGAGTATTGCCACACAGATGAGCAAGTGACAGACATCTTCACTAAGGCACTACCAAGATCAAAGTTCGAACTATTTCGAAAGATGTTTGGAGTTACCCAAATGTTCATCAAGGAGAAATATTAATAATACTACACATTTGCAGAACTTTCTAGAATTTTTATGATCTTATTTCATAAAAATAAATATCTAGATATTATGATGGAGGACTCTAGAAGTTAAGTAAATAAATTAAGTACTAGAAATATCTAAGATTAGTATCTAAAAATATCTAGGTTAATAGCTAGAAAGATCTAAGATTTAGAATGATTTAGAATCAACTTATGGAGCCCATAAATAGGCCATCATGGAGTTCATTGCAACTAATTAACAAACATATCAAATTTCACTAGCCTTTGTACTCTCTCCTTACACCAATATGAAAAATTAAAAGTTTGATGGATAGAATTTATAATATTTTCAAAAAATTATAAGTCAGTAGAGTTAGTAGTGGAAGTTGAAAATAATTTTAGTTTAATAATACTCGATTTTGCTCTAGTTTTCATATGGTGATTAAGTTTAGTAATTGGTGATGAAAGAAAGTTTTTAAATTGGATTTTCTATCCAGAAACGAGATGCTATGTGGATGTAACGTAGTATGTAAGTCAGAAGATGAATTTGAAAGAAAATTGTTAGAAGAAAGGGTGTGAGGTTCAATAGTAGAGTTATTGATGGAAAAAGATTGCTATGTAGGGAGTGTGGATGAGACATTGTCATTAAAGATAAGTGGGACTATATGAATAGGTGAGGTTGGTACAAAAGATTATGTATCATTGTTAGATGAAGGTATTTACAGCTTTTATGATTTGGAGCATTGTCCTAAAAAAATTGAAAGAGTATATTTAAAATCAGATTTTACAGGATTATAAGGTTTCAAGCAAAGAAAACAAGCACATGTAAAAATTTTAAAAAGGAATAGTCTGGTGAATGATGATGCAACAATTCATAAGGTAATAAATTTTGTGTATTGAGAGAATGTAATCTGTTAATTAAATACACAGCAAAAAGAAAAGCATTATTCCAATGCTTTAGAGGAATAGAAACACTAAACAACATAGCAAGACCAATTTTAATTATGTGGCAATGTTTTTGCTCACTTCTACTATTATGCTGGTGAGTATAAGGAAAAGAGAATCTCTGAGTAATTCTATTTGGATATTCTTTTATGATTACTCTAGACAACTTTAATTTTTAAACTAATATGTGTTTCAATCTATGTTTTAAATTGAACAAAAACTTGCAAGGCTTATAATTTCATATGAAGCAAGAAAATAGAGGTATAGCGAGTATAAGCATCAGTAGATGAAATATAATAACTAAAAATATGAAAAGAAATAATTGGAGAGGTCCTCAAATGTTAGTATATATCATATCTTAAGGTGCAATGAAGTTATACGAATCAGTAACAAAAGGCATCAAATGCATCTTGGCTAAACAACATGAATCACAAAGAGTCAATTTTGTTGAATCAAAAGAAGGTACAACGACATTACACAATTGCATAATACCCATAGTAGTTTTTGGAATGTAATGGCTCTTTTATACCATAAAAGGTAATTATTACATCTAATACTACAAAGATGAGTCAGTCAGCTTTTTATTTGGTTCAATCTTGGGGATAGCAGCATTGGTGAATTCATATACCTCATTTTTAAGAATTTCTAAACCAAGATTTGATGAATTTTCTGACATTTCACACAACAATAATTAGCATGTAATTAAAAAAAACACTTATTAAGACGTAAACTTTTGAACACTCAAAATTCTAAGTTACTTCAAGGGCATCTAGTAATTATGTTAAAAGAATTTTTTTTATTATCAAGAAACAATAGACAAGAGTTACCAACAATAGCTATGATGCCTAGGAATCTTTAGTAGTGTTTAGGTTTCTTTGTTGCCAATTTTGAATATCCACAACTGAAGCGGCAAGTGCACTGGGTCGTACCAAGTAATACCTCAGGTGAGTGAGGGTCGATCCCATGAGGATTGATGGACTGAGCAACTATGGTCGAATGATTTCTTAGTCAGGTAAGCAGAAAGAGATGTTTTAGAGGTTCAAAAGCATTAAACAGTAATTCAAAGAGTGAGAAAGCAAACAGTAGAATTACTGTGAAATCTGTGAGATAAAGAAGTTAAGATATCAGAGATGTTTACTTTTTCAGATTAAGTTTTCTTACCAACTATTTTAATCATGCAAGATTCATTTCATGGCAAACTGTCAGTGACTAAACCCTAATATCTTAGTGATTTAATCTCTTCTAATCTAGTTAACCGCCAATGTCTTGGTCACTTAATTTCGATTAGAGGGTTAGGTTCAATTCTAGTTTATGGCCACAAAAACTCTAATTAGCCAAAACTAAGAGGATTATATGTCACGTATCCCAATTAGTTCAAGTAATTAATGATTTATGAGGAATTTACTTTCAAGCTGTGTTCAGGTGAGATATCTCTTCCAAGAATCACAAGAACGCATATAGAATAAGGGTCATTCTTTTGATCCACCCAGATTCATAAAATGAAGAACGAAAGTAATCCTTGAAATTAAATCAATACATTAATTAAAATATAAAAGCAATAGTCTCAATCCATAGAAATAAACAGAGCTCCTAACCTTAACCAAGGAGGTTTAGTGGCTCATGCTTCAAAGAGAAAACTAGGGTTCAGGAAATGTCAAAGTGCGGAAATGAGATGATCCCCCCCAAAAGATGAATCTTTTTTCTTTTATATCTAACCTAATTTGATTTGAAACTAAAATAAAATAATAAATTCTAAACATAAAAGGTTTTTCTTGTAAATAAAAATAACCAAAATAAGATAAAAGATAACAATTAAAAACTAGGTCCAACTAAAGATGCTCCATGGGTAAAGTGAGATCCGGATTGCCTGGTGCTAAACGCCAACTTTGGCGTTTAGTGCCCTTGAGGGCAGAACGCTTCTGATTTCGCTGAGTTGCTGGCGCTAAACGCCAACTTGGCATTTAGCGCCCTAGTGAGCAGCTCTAATTCTTCTCTTTTCTTGCATAAAACTCTGCCAAATTGCTCTGAACTTCACCTGAAATAATTAAAACACCAAAACAACTCAAAGTAGCATCCAAGGAAGATTTTAACACTAAAATGTGCTTAAACTCAATCAATTCTGACTTAAAAATAAACAGAAAATAGGGTAAAGATGCTCACGCATCACAACACTAAACTTGAACTGTTACTTGTCCTCAAGCAACTAAAAACAATGTAGGATTGAGAAGAGAAAATGCCTAAGACTTAAGTGTTCATTTAAACTCTTGTCTAACTACTAAGTGGGATTCATGTTGCTATAATTCTGAACAGGTTTGACATTTCACTATCCTTTGAAGCTCAGAAATATTGATATCTTTTAGAACTAGAACTCGGATGATATTATGGACTCTTTTATTCTTTAAGCTCTGATTGATCCTTGAACACAACTTTTTCTTATCTTTTTCTTTTCTTTTCTTTAGTGCTTTGCACCTTAAGTCTAGCCGTGACTCTAAGTGTTTTGTCTCAAGCTTAGCATGAGATAAAATCACCACAAGTACTTAATTGGGGAGCTCTTTTGAAGTTAGATTTTTCTTTTACTTTCTTCCAATCAGTGGTGCTCAGAGCCTTTGATATACTTTGTAATTGCACTTGGTCTCGACTCTTAGTACTCTGTCTCAAGGATTACTAGACACATTCACACCACAAGCATATCGTTAGGAAAATAACTCTTTGAACTTTCAATCTTGTCCAACCTTCCTAACCATTCATGCCAGTGCCTCTATCATCAGACTGATCGGATGGTCTAAAAGCCTTGAATACCAAGTAGTCCTCATGCATCCTCAGAACCAATTCACCTTGCTCTACATCAATCAGAGCTCTCCTAGTGGCTAAGAATGACCTTCCTAGAATGATGGAGTTATTCTCATCCTCTCCCATGTCAAGGACTACAAAGTTTGCAGGCAGAAAAAGCTCTCCAACCTTGACCAAGACATTCTCCACTACACCATGTGCCAGTTTCAGAGATTTGTCTGTCATTTATATTGCTACCCTTGTTGGCTGTGCCTCTTGAATTTGTAGCTTCTTTATTACAGACAAGGACATCAAATTAATGCTTGCATCAAGATTACATAGGGCTTTGTCAAAGTAATATTCCCAATAGTACAGGGGATCTAAAAGCTCCCAGGATCTGGTATCTTCCTTGGCAACTTGCTCTGAATTAATGCACTGCATTTCTTGGTCAGGACCACTGTCTCATCTCCCTTTAAAGTCTTCTTCTTAGAGAGGAAGATTTTTATGAACTTAACATAGGGAGGCATCTGCTCCAGAACCTCGACAAAAGGAATATTTATTTGCAACTATCTAAAGACTTCCAAGAACTGTGAGAACTGCTCGTCCTTGGTCATCCTTTGGAGTATCTAGGCGTTTACCTTGGTACCCTCAGTCTTTGTTGGTTTCTATGAGCCCTTAGCAACTTGTACTTCGTCCACCATCTCCGGTTCAATTGCTACTGTGACGGCCTTGCACTTTTCTTTTAGATTAGTCACGGTGTCACTGGAAAGAGTGTTAGGAGATCTCTCAGGTATTTGCTTACTCAACTAACCTATGTGTACCTCCAAGTTCCGAAGTAAAGCTCTGGTCTCCTGCATAAAACTGTGAGTGATCTTATAGAGTTCAGCAACTGTAGAGGCTAAGTCAGGAGTACTCTGAGACTGGGTGGCACCTGTTGTAGCTGAGAGGCTAGAAATTGACAGTTGTTGAAATTATTCTGATTAAAATTGCCCTAAGAATTGTTGAAGTTTGGTTGCCTCTGAGATTGGTCTCTCCACCCAAAGTTGGAGTGATTCCTCTATCCCTGATTAAATGTCCTAGCATAGGAACCATTATTGGGATTTCTGGAGGAGTTGCCCATAAAATTAACCTGCTTAGGAGTATCCTGGCCATAGTCATAAGTCTCACCTTAATGGAAGCCACCACTCATATCATAAGAAGCATCCTGAGTGCTGACGGCTGAGACTGAATTCTATTCAAGTCTTGTGTAATGGCACTGATTTGCTGAGACATAGCCTTATTCTGGGCAAGAATAGCGTCCAGTGTATCTAACTTCATGACTCCCTTCTTCATAGAGGTCCTCTCAGAAGAGTATAAATACTAGTTGTTAGCAACCATCTTCATTAACTCCATGGCCTCATCAGGGGTTTTCTTCATGTGGAGTGACCTTCCTACAGAATTATCCAAAGACATCCTTCTTGTCTCAGGGACTCCATCATAGAATATCTATACTTGGATCCAGTCTAAGAACATGTCAGGAGGACACTTCCTGAGCATCTGCTTGTACCTTTTCCAGGATTCATAGAGAGACTCTCCCTCTCTCTGCCGGAAGGTCTAAACATCTGTCCTAAGTTTAATTAGCTTCTGAGGATGAAAGAACTTGGTCAAAAATCTATTGACCACCTTATCTCAAGTGTCCAAGCTCTCCTTGGGCTGAGTATCAAGCCACTGCTTTGCTCTGTCCTTCACAGCAAATGGGAAGAAAAGTAGCTTGTAAACATCAAGATTCACTCCATTAGTCTTTACAATATCACATATCTGAAGGAAATTAGAGATAAACAGGTTGGGATCTTCCTGCAGGAGACCATGAAACTAGCAATTTTGCTGCACTAGAGTGATCAACTGAGGTTTCAACCCAAAGTTGTTAGTAGTAATAGGGGGCACAACAATGCCATTCCCATAGAAATCTGGGCTAGGAGCAGTATAAGATCCAAGAGTATTTCTAGGTTTCCCATTTGCGTTTGGATTAATGACATTAGGATTGATTGCATTATTGTTAGGGTTACCCTCCATGATGAACTCTTCAACTTCTTTCTTAGAGTTATCCCTGAGACTTTCAGCAGCTCTGTAAGCTCTAGCCTGCTGTAAATATCTTCTTTCAGTCCTCTTAATCTCAGGGTCAAAGTCAAAAGGGATTCTTTGTCCTTGTTCCTGCTTATAAACAGACAGCAAACAAAGAAAAGTGGGAATCTCTACGTCAAAGTGTAGAAAATTTCCAGTGAGGTATCCTATATAAAATAAATAAAATAAAATAAACTAACTACTTAATACTAGAATTTGAAAATCAATAAGGAAAAATAAGCCACTAATTTCAAAAATAAATAAAAGAAAATGAATCAGGAAAAATAAAATAAAATTACTAAAGGGGGACACCAAACTTAATTTCAAAAATTAAAGAAAGCAATTTAAACCTAATGCGAAAATTAAAGAAAAATAAACAAACGAAACTAACGAAAAATGCCTAATCTAAGCAATCAAATAACTGGTAGTTATCAATCACAATCAATCTCCGGCAACGGCTTCAAAAACTTGGTTGTGGATTTTAAATATCCACAACTGAACCGGCAAGTGCATCGGGTCGTACCAAGTAATACCTCAGGTGAGTGAGGGTCGATCCCACGAGAATTGATGGACTGAGCAACTATGGTCGAATAATTTCTTAGTTAGGCAAGCAGAAAGAGATGTTTTAGGATTCAAAAGTATTAAACAGTAATTCAAAGAGTGAGAAAGAAAATAATGGAATTGGTGTGAAATCTGTGAGAGAAAGCAGTTAAGGTATCAGAGATGTTTACTTTTCTGGATTAAGTTTTCTTACCAACTATTTTAATCATTCAAGACCCATTTCATGGAAAACTGTCAGTGACTAAACCATAATGTCTTAGTGATTTAATCTCCTCTAACCTAGTTAACCGCCAATGTCTTGGTCACTTAATTTCGATTAGAGGGTTAGGTTCAATTCTAGTTTATGGCCACAAAACCCTAATTAGCCAAAGCTAAGAGAATTATATGTCACGTATCCCGATTAGTTCAAGTAATTAATGATTTATGAGGAATTTACTTTCAAGCTGTGTTCAGGTGAGATATCTCTTCCAAGAATCACAAGAACGCATATAGAATAAAGGTCATTCTTTCGATCCACCCAGATTCATAAAATGAAGAACGAAAGTAATCCTTGAAACTAAATCAATACATTAATTAAAATATAAAAGCAATAGTCTCAATCCATAGAAATAAATAGAGCTCCTAACCTTAACCAAGGAGGTTTAGTTGTTCATGCTTCAAAGAGAAAACTAGGGTTCAAAAAATGTCATAGTGTGGAAGTGAGATGATTCCCCCCGAAAGATGAATCTTTTCCCTTTTATATCTAACCTACTTTGATTTGAAACTAAAATAAAATAATAAATTCTAAACCTAAAAGATTTTATTTGTAAATAAAAATAACCAAAATAAGATAAAAGATAACAATTAAAAGCTAGGTCCAACTAAATATGCTCCATGAGTGATGTGAGATCCGGATTGTCTAGCGCTAAACGCTAGCTTTGGCATTTAGCACCCTTGAGGGCATAACGCTTCTGATTTTGCTGAGTTGCTGGCGCTAAACGCCAGCTTGGCGTTTAGCGCCCTAGTGGGCAGCTCCAATTCTTCTCTTTTCTTGCACAAAATTTTGTCAAATTGCTCCGAATTTTACCTGAAATAATTAAAACACTAAAACAATTCAAAGTAGCATCCAAGGAAGATTTTAACACTAAAATGTGCTTAAACTCGTTAAATTCTTACTTAAAAAAACAGAAAATAGGGTAAAGATGCTCACGCATCATTTCTCTTTAATTATTTTTCTTAAATTTATTAAAGTTCTTATGTTTTTAGTGAAGATTTGATGATTAATCATATGCTTGCAGTTATTTTAGGATGATTGTATCTTCATTCTTTCTCTTCCTCACCACTCTTGGGATATAGCATTCGCCAAGCTACTGGGATATAGTGCCCGACATATTCATGGAATATAGTATCCGACACACATTAAAAATAGAGAGAAAACGATGCAACAAAAGTGGAACAGAATATACACAACCAAACACACAAGTAGAATCGCAACTTAACATAATCATTCTTCAATCCACCTCATCATAGTTACAGTCACCATCTATCAGGGATACAGTGCCCAACACACTCTTGGAATATAGTGCCCATCACACTTTTCAATCATAATCATTATCCTCATCTCTTACCCGGAGCAAGTGGACACCACCACCACCTCTTACCCGGGTCTCTTTCTAAATCAGATTCAATCTCATATCACGTTCAATATTTTCGTACCTCATTAATTGATCTCTTCTCTTCATAGACCCTCTCCCACTTCAATTTAACTTTCTCAATAATTTCACTCTTCTTCCATAATCTAAAAACTAATCTTCAGGGCTTAAATATTAGTTACAGAGGTTTGAAAAGCTAGTGGAACGATTTAATATTAAAAATATCACATTTGGCCAAACCAGAAATTCCGTGTACGTGGGATTATGTCCGCGTACGCAAGATTTCGAAATAGTTGGGGATTCTCGCGTCGTGTATATTGCTCGCATATGCAAGCGTCCAAATTTGCAGTTCCGTGTATGCGAGACCATGTCCGCGTAAGCAGAACGCCTAGGCAGAGCCTAAATCCCGCGTCGCGTGCACGTTCGCCCGTACATGACCACCCTTTTTTCCTCAAAAGCTGCTAAGTTTGCAGAAAACCAGATATTTGTATCAAACTTTAGTCGCGCATAAATTTTTCATTTTAAATGATTTTTCATTTGTTCTTCAAATAACATAAACTTCACAAACCCAATTTTTATTTGAAATAAATTTCACAAACTTCGGAGGTCCAAAAGTCAAATTATGACCCACCGAAATTGGTCAAAAATCAGCCTTTACCAAAAGTTTCCAAATACTAGTTTTCCAAAATCCTCAATCCATATCACTTCAATCATAATAAAAAATCACTACCAATTACCTCTCCATCCTTCCTTAATCACACCCACATCCAATTTCTCAACTCAATTCACATTTCACATTCCTAATTATCACAAATTATCACAATATCAACAATTATCATCACTTTATAATCATCAAATCATCAACATATACAATTTATATACAAATCAATTTCTATATATATATATATATATATATATATATATATATATATATTCTTTCTCTTCCTCAACAAACCAAATAATTCAAAATCAAACAACACAATTTAACAACATCAATCTATCATCATCACAACCCATTACCATCATCAATCATCACAATCATAAAAAATCAATACATTTCCATAATAACTCAACATTTCTACCAAAGTTACTAAACTCTAACAAGTTTTCATAATTCAGCATATCCTATGGCTACTAGCCTAAGATTTCACGTGACATTAAATATTAACTATGAGAAACCAAAATCATACATTGGCCGATTCCTCCCTAAGCGCGGAACACTTCAAAAACCTCTCATTTCACAAGCTTCAAGTTTTCATATGCCAATTTCACAAGTTTAACCGCTAGAATTTTATCTCAAACCTCAAATTGAACTCCAATTCAACAAGATACACAATCTAGCTCATACAATATTACAATAATCAACATATGGCTCACGAAATCACCAATTCACAAGGGTTAGGATTTTTTTACCATTACTCATGAGTCAAATAAACAAAACCCGGTCATTATCCGTCGCTAGAGTTCACCTAAATCATCAAAACACCAAATCCCTCAATATCCAAAAAACCTAAAATCATGAATTAAAGAGGGAAAGAACTGGACACAAAATTTCAAATTTCTTACCAAATTATTCATCAAGTTTTGTAGAGGATTCCAAGATGAACGCGTGGCCGCTGACGGCTCATCAATCGGAGCTCCGAATTGAAAGATATGTGGATTTAAAATTGGGCAAGGGTTTAGATTTTTCTTGTTTCCCTGACGCCAAGTTCAGCATGAAATGGCTATGGGAGGAAGAAGAAGATTGAGTCCTTCTACTTATATGTTGGGCCATTGGACCCGGTTTGGGTCGAGTCCGACCGGTTCGATTTGTTGGCTTAATTTTGGGACAAAACCTTTAAAAATTAGTGTAAAAATTCGTATTTTTAATATTTATTCCTTTCTAATCCATAAATTTAATTTTCTAATTTTTTTGAATAATAATTAATTTATTGGTTAATTATTCACTAATTACTTAAAGTTTACATCCTACCCGCCTAACAAAAATTTTCGTCCTCGAAAATTTGTTCTCTAAACTTCATATATGCTTCCTCTTTCCTAATGAACAACTCCTCCAATTCACATTCGAGGGGTCCAAGGGTTACACTAGAAATTTCAGGCTCGTCTTTTAGGTTCAACTACAGGAGTTCTTCTAACTTTATCTCGATATCTACATTTGAATTTTAGAATCCGAAGGCTACACACTTCTTCTACATTGATGCTCCAACCCGCTTCTGCTGTGTTACTCTGATCATTTATCATTACGATATTAATCATTAATCTATTCGAGTAGAAACCGGCTTGAATCTCTTTGTCATACTAACTAAACGTCATCAACCTTTACTTCAACTGCACGAGTTCTAATTCCGTTAGTTGTCTCTACGACCAGGTCCATTATTGCCTCCATCACCGCTCCTAGTTTGTTGGTTCGATCCCTTCAGCATTAGCTTGTACAACAACAACCATAAAATCAACCGTATCACCTCACTCACATCTATGAGATGCCCCTTAGGTCTTATCAATACCGAACAATTGATATTAAGGTGATCAATCTTAATATCTCAAGTCTAGTGCTTTGAATCTCTATAAGTATGCTCATGAATATTCATACTATATATGTCAAATAGACATCCTAAATATCATGTACACACACCCAGAGTATGCTCAGAAGTATAGTCAGTCCATTCTCCAGGCTCTATGGGAACGAACTGCTCTGATACTACAATGTAACACCCTACCACACAGAACTTTACGCCTAGGACATAAATCAGGGGTGGCGAGACGCTACGACCTCTAAAAGAAAAAGACGTACATAAATATAGTTCAAAGAATTTATAACTAGGAGCCTTAAAAGAAAAACTTAAATGAAACACCAGTAGAAAAACACATCACTCTCGATCTGGTCAAGCAAAAAAGTAGATAAGATTGAACGGAATGGATAATATATATGTGATCAGAGTTCCAAAAATACAAATAACAAGTTCCAAACTTAACCTACAAAGCTAAGGCCGGCCAGAATATATAAATATATATGTATATATACAACCCAAAACACGATTCGAACTAACACCTGTTTTTCCATTATCAACCTCTAAGAGGGACAAAATGCAAAATACAAGGTGCGGAGAATGACTATGAGCTTACATATATACAAGAACAACCATGCTATGTTAAAAAAAAAATTTTATGTTAAAAAAATGAAATTTAATGGTAATATTAATTATTGATGGTTTAGTTAACTTATTCTAGTTTAAAGGGTAAATATTTGTAATGATAATAGTTGTTTGGTTAAATTTGTTAGTTAATGTATTATAGGATTTGTTAAATTTGTTAGCTAAGTTTGTTGTTATATGTTAGAGGATTTTATTATTATTATTATTATTATTATTATTATTATTATTATTATTATTATTATTTATTTTATTATGAATTCAATTTTATTATTATTGTTATTATTATTAATTTATTATTGATTATTGTTTTTTACTATTATTATGAATTCAATTTTATTATTAGTAATTTAATATTATCATTTTTATGATTATTATTATTATTTATTATTGTGAATTGATTATTATTATTATTATTGTTGTTGTTGTTGTTGTTGTTGTTGTTGTTGTTGTTGTTTTATAATATTATTATTATTATTATTATTATTATTATTATTATTATTTAATTTTAGTATTAATTTATTATTACCGTTATTATTATTTCTTCTATGACAAAAAAAAAAAAAAAAAAAAAAAAACTAAATAGAAAGTCCCTAAAGTAACAAGTATTTGTATAATATCTAAGAATCAACAGAGAAAAAGAAAGTGAACTTAACACTACAATCAGTTTATATATTAATTTCGTATATTTTTGGACTTAAATATTTTTTCAAGAATAAATTGTCCAGGTGTACCACATACCAAAAGTATAACTACTATAACATGTACATGCTAACCATGCAAAGCAGAAACCTTGAGAATATTGTCGCTTTTATGCTTTTCCCCTTTCCTTAGAGTTTGGCACTAACGTTTATTATTCTTTCTCAAACTTTCTTCCCTCACAACTATGACTATTCTAGTAATCTATAGATTCCCTACTTCATAACTTTGAGAGGCTTTATCTTCACGATGATTCCTAGCCTCAAATGTGTATCTTGACCTGATTCTGAGATAGCTTTCACACCAAGAAAGCAATAATGCTCGATATACAAAGAACAGATTTAGAAAGAAGAAGAAGATCAAATTGGTGTACTATTATTCAACTATTAACCAAGGAAATGAACTTTACAAATGAACATTTAGAGAATGATAACCATCGCTACACAAGACTTAGCAATATCCCTATATATACACTATTGCCTAACAGACTTAATCCAAGAAAAGCAAGATCAGTAACTAACTCTGAATTGCCAAAACTAACTCAGTTTTAGTGTCTTTAACTAACTCTAATGAATTTACACTCTAATGAAGTTTATATTTATGAAGCAAATCATCAAGGGCGATTCGCAAATTCAATTTATTTAAAGTATGTAGTTTTATAAGAGAGTGAGAAAAAAAAATCTAACCGAATCAAACTAACTAGATTAAAAAATATTTTGGGATCATAGTTTAGAAACTATACATACTCATTAATCTTTTTTTAGCTTTTGTTTATAGTGCACGAATCCCCACACTTCGTACAACTGTACTAGCAAGTGCACTGGGTCGTCCAAGTAATACCTGAGCGAGTCACGTCGATCCCACGAGTATTGTGGTTTGAAGCAAGCTATGGTTATCTTGCAGATCTTAGTCAGCTGAGTAGCAGATTTGTTGGATTTGGTTAAAAGCATAAAAGGAATGAAAAATGGAATTATAAGGTTTGATTATAAGTAGGGATAAGAAGATGGTTAAGGCTTGGAGATGCTTTGTCCTTCTGGATTAACTCTGGTATTACTGCCTTTTTCAATTGTGAGTGATTTCTTCTATGGCACGCTGTATGTGATCAACGCCATATGGTTGCAGTCGCCAATCTCCTCCAGATCTGAACCCCAGGGTTAGTGCGGATCCATTCTGATTGAGGGTGAAGCTCCTGCAGTCCATTCTCCTTAATGATCCTACTCAAAATGCCATAGACAAGGTCGGATCTTTTGGATCGGAGGATGCTGCGCCTTTGGGTTCTAGCCTCTACCACAGAGACCCTAATCTCCCGTACGTTGGCTGAACTGGTGTCTCGAGAAGTCCCTAACGAAGTCGTGGATTACCCATCTAAGAGATGTATAATCAAGCCAGTGGTTTGATGCTTTCCAGTCACGTATTCACACAAACCCAAGAAGAACACGGGTGGTTGTCAGACATGCGGTCTTAGTATGAAGAACGAAGATTATTGTCACGGTTCATCCCATTCATCAAGTTAAAGAACGAAGATACATCTTAGATTTGAATCAAACATGAATTGAAGAGAAACAGTAATATTTTTATTAATCCATAAAACTCAGCAGGGATCCTCCCCTCAACCTAGGAGGTTTAGAAACTCATACTAATAGAAAATACAGTGTGAGAAATGAAATATGGCATAATGGTCTCTATGATTATTTAAAATATCCCTTAACTACTAAACTAATTATTAAGGATTACATAAGAAAGGGTATAACAGTCTTTTAGTGCTAAAATTCACTTTCGGGCCCCACTTGGTGAGTGTTTGGGCTGAGCTTGATTGAGATGCACGTGCTAGGAGGCTTCTAGGGCATTGAACGCTGGCTAGGGGTCCTCTTTGGGCGTTTGGACGCTGGTCTCCTTCTTTGGGCGCTGGACGCCTGAACTAGGGCAGGAGGCTGCCGTTGGACGCCAGTTTTAGGCCTTCAATTCCGAAGCAAAGTATGGACTATTATATATTTCTAGAAAGCTCTAGCAGTTGAGAACGCTCCATTTGGACTTCTGTAGCTCTAGAAAAGCTCTTTCGAATGCAAGGAGGTCAGATTCGGACAGCATCTACAGTGCTTTCTCTGTCTCTGAATCAGACTTTTGCTCCAGCTCCTCAATTTCTACTAGAAAATAACTGAAATTGCATAAAAACGCACAAATTCAAAGCATAATCCAAAATAGTGAATTTTACACTAAAACTTATGAAAACTTAATAAAAATTAAACAAAACATTCTAAAAACTATATGAAAATGATGCGAAAAAG
This sequence comes from Arachis ipaensis, assembly GCF_059453495.1. Classification (NCBI taxonomy): domain Eukaryota; kingdom Viridiplantae; phylum Streptophyta; class Magnoliopsida; order Fabales; family Fabaceae; genus Arachis; species Arachis ipaensis. The sequence goes on from NC_142436.1 coordinate 28,010,470, forward strand.
CGTATAAAATATCTCCTCATCACAACACCAAACTTAAACTTTTGCTTGTCCCTAAGCAACTAAAAACACAGTAGGATAAAAAGAAGAGTAAGATACAATAAGTCTTAGAGTTTCCAATGAAACTCAATTTCAATTTAGATGAGCGGGAAATAGTAGTTTTTTGCTTTTGAATAGTTTTGGCATCTCACTATCCATTGAAACTTAGAAATGTTAGTCTCTTTAGGAACTTAGAATCCAGATGATATTATTGACTCTCCTAGTTCAGTTCTTTTTTATTCTTGAACACAGCTTTTAAAGTCTTGGCTGTGACCCTAAACACTTTGTTTTCCAGTATTATCACAGATACATAAATGCCACAGACACTTTAACTGGGTGAACCCTTTTAAATTGTGATTCAGCTTTGCTAGAATCCCCAGATAGAGGTGTTCAGAGCTCTTAAGCACACTCTTTTTGTTTTGGACCACGAATTTAACTGCTCAGTCTCAAGCTTTTCACTTGACACCTTCAACCACAAGCATATGATTAGAGACAGCTTGGTTGAGCCGCTTAGGCCAGGATTTTATTCCTTATAGCCCCTCCTAATCATTGATGCTCAAAGTTTTGGATCCTTTTACCCTTGCCTTTTGGTTTAAAGAGTTATTGGCTTTTTTCTCTTGCCTTTTGGTTTAAAGAGCTATTGGCTTTTTCTGCTTTTTATTTTATTTTATTTTTTTCGCATGCATATATATTATATTTTTTTTCTTTTACAACATGCTTTTTCTTTTTCTTTTTGCTGCTTTTTCTTGCTTCAAGAATCAATCTTTGGATTTTTCAGATTACCAATAATACTTTTCCTTTTTCATCATTCTTTCAAGAGCCAACATACTAAAATTCTAACTTCAAATATGCACTATTTATCCATACATTCAAAAACAAAAGCAATGCCACCACATCAAGATAATTGAACTATTCTTATTATAAACTTGAAATTCATGTACCTCTCAATTCTTTTCAAATAAAATTTTCTTTTAAGTAATGGTGAGAGATGTATGGGACATTTTATAGCTTAAAGACATAGATGGAGATGATCATGCAATAAGAACAAGAGGACAGACAATGCAACATAATAGAAAACAAAAAAATGACATAAGGAGAGGTGAGTAAGGGAACGAATCCACCTTAATGGTGGTGGCTAGTGCTCCTTCTTGAGGATCCAATGTAGTGTTTGATCTCTTCAATGTCACTCCTTTGCCTTTGTTGTTCTTCCCTCATAGCCATTTGGTCTTCTCTAATTTCATTGAGGATGATGGAATGTTCTTGATGCTCCATCCTCAACTTATTCATGTTGGAACTTAATTTTCCTATGAAAGTATGCCATTGATCCCAATAGCTTTGAAGAGGAAAATACATCCCTTGAGACTTCTCAGGGATCTCATGCTGAGGTGGCTGCACAGGCTCATGTGCATGCTCTCTAGTTTGCTCCATCCTCTTCTTAGTGATGGGCTTGTCTTCCTCAATGAAGACGTCTCCTTCTATGACAATTCCAGCTAAATTGCATAGATGACAGATGAGGTGTGGGAATGCCAGCCTCTTCCCTAGATCTCTCTTCGGATTTCTGGATACTCATTCTTCTTGAGCCTGAAAAGGACCTCATGGATTCTGTGCCACTACTTCATAGAAGTGATCTTGGTGGGATTTGATGATGAATCTCTCCATCTCCCAAGGTTCAAAGGTGGCGGCTACTGCCTTTCTTTTCCTCTTTCTAGAGGATTCTCCAACCTTGGGTGCCATAAGTGGTAATGGAAAGCAAAAAGTAATGCTTTTCCCACACCAAACTTAAAAGCTTTGCTCGTCATCAAGCAAAGATAAATAAAAGAGAAGAATGGAGTAGAAAAAGAAGAAAATAGAAGGAGAAGGAGGAAGAGAGAGAGCTCGATTGAGGGGGCTATTGATGTGTATGAGAGGCGTGTGTATGAAGGGTTAGAAGGAGGGGTATTTATAGGAGGGGGTAGGGTTTGGTTTGGCCATGAGTGGGAAATTTGATTTTGAAGTGGGTGGGGTTAGTGGGATTTATGATAGTTTTGGAAAAGTGGTATGGATGTGATTGGGCTAGGGTTTATAGGAAAGCGTGTATGGGGAAGTGTGAAGGAAATAAGGAAGAAGTGGGGTAGGTAAAGATGTTGTGGGACCCACTGGTCTTGAGAGGCTAGGAAATTCATATTCCCTATCCTCTGCACTGGCGTTGGACACCCAGGGTCTGCTCCCTAGCTGGCGTTCAACTCCAACAACACTCCATCCAGAGTGTTCTGTTTTCACTGCTGATCGTTTCTGTCTCTGTTCTGACTGCTGTACATGATTATGAACCTAAAAAAACTTTAAAGAAAAATAAAATGAAATTAAGGAATTAATAGAAATAATTAATTAAGGTTGGGTTGCCTCCCAACAAGCGCTTCTTTAACGTCACTAGCTTGACGGTTAGCTCTTTATAGAGGTGAGTATGGGCTCAGAATTTCACACCTTACAGTGAACTTTCTTCATGTCTTCTCATGAATGAGCTCCACATGCTCTAGAGATAGGATACGACTCACTGTATATGGTATGACTGGCTTCTTGGTGAATACAACACTCATGCTAGGTGAGAGGCCTTCAGCAGGGACTTTCTTGTCCCTCCAGCCTTTAGGTACTTTCTTCTTAGTACCTTTGTTCTCAGTGCTTGCTAATGGCTCCCCAATACCAAACTTAGAATTAATGTTTGGGGGCTTAGTAAAGCTCTGCACTAAAAGAGATGGTTGGAACACTAAGTGTTGCATGGTTATCTTAGAGGGAGAATTGGGGTGAGGTATCTTGAATAAGATGTCATCCTCCCCTAGTTGTAGAATCAATTCTCCCTTAGCTACATCAATGATATCATTGGCAGTGGCTAAGAAAGGTCTTCCAAGGACGATGGATTCATCGTCATCTTCCCCAGTATCCAAGACTATGAATTTTGCAGGGATGTAGTGATCTTCAACCTTTACCAAGACATCCTCTACTAAGCCATATGGCTTCTTCATTGACTTGTCTGCCATCTCTAGTGAGATGTTTGCAGCTTGTACCTCAAAGATTCCCAACTTCTCCATTATAGAGAGTGGCATGAGGTTTATGCTTGACCCTAGGATACACAGAGCTTTCTCAAAGGTCATGGTGCCTATGGTGCAAGGGATCAGGAAGCATCCAGGATCTGGAAGCTTCTGAGGTAGCTTCTGTTGAACCAAAGCATTGAGTTCTTTGGAAAGTACTAGAGGTTCTTCCTCCAAAGGCTTTGTACCAAATAGTTTGGCATTCAGCTTCATGAGAGCTCCTAGGTACCGAGCAACTTGCTCTTCCCTAGTGTCTTCATCTTCACCAGAGGATGAGTATTCATCAGAACTCATGCATTGTAGAAGTGCATGCAAAGGAACCTCTATGGTCTCTATATGAGCCTTGGCTTCCTTTAGTTCTTAGATAGAGATTTCTTGAGTAGGTATTGAGCACTCAGAGGGTGTGCCTTTTCTGGCGTTCAACGCCAGCTCTGATGGCTCTTTGGGCATTGAACGCCCATGCTGTATACCCTTACTGGCATTAAACACCAGGTCCCTTACCATTTTGGGCGTTGAACACCCAGCAGGGATGTCCTGGCTGGCGTACAACGCCAGCTTCCCTGCCTATTGGGGCATTGAACGCCCAGTGAGGGCTTCGTCACTGGCATTCAGTGCCAGCTTTGATGCCTGGTTGGGCGTTGAACACCCAGTGAGGGCTTCCTCACTGGCGTTCAGCGCCAGGCTCTTAGCCAGTTTGGGCATTGAACGCCCAGTGAAATCTTCCTCACTGGCATTCAATTCCTTCCCAGTCTCTCCAATTTTGGCCTCAGCCTCAGTGGTGATGGCCTTGCACTCTTCTCTTGGGTTCACTTCAGTGTTACTTGGAAGAGTGTCAGGATGGGTCTCAGGGATCCTCTTGCTTAACTGACCAACTTCTATCTCCAAATTTCTGATGGAGAATCTTGTTTCAGTTATGAAACTATGAGTGGTCTTAGAGAGGCTAGAGACTAGAATGGCTAAGTCAGAAAGGCTCTGCTTAGGAGTCTCCATATTTCCTTGAGAAGATGGGAATGGTGGCCTGTTGTTGAACCTATTCTGGTTCCTTCCACCTTGATTATTATTGAAGCCTTGCTGAGGCTTCTGTTGATCCTTCCATGAAAGGTTAGGATGATTCATCCATGAAGGGTTGTAGGTGTTTCCATAGGGTTCTCCCATGTAATTCACCTCCTCCATGGTGGGTTGATCAGGATCATAAGCTTCTACTTCAGAAGAAGCTTCCTGAGTACTGCCAACTGCGGTTTGCATTCCAGTCAAATACTGAAAGATCATATTGACCTGCTGGGTCAAGATCTTGTTCTGAGCCAATATGGCATTCAGAGTATCAACTTCAAGAACTCTTTTCTTCTCAGAGACCCCATCGTTTACAGGATTTCTCTTAGAGGTGTACATAAATTGGTTGTTTGCAACCATCTCAATGAGTTCTCTTACTTATGCAGGCGTTTTCTTCAAGTAAAGTGATCCACCTGCAGAGCTGTCCAATGATATTTTGGACATCTCAGATAGACCATCATAGAAAATTTCTAGGATAGACCATTCTAAGAGCATGCCAGGAGGACACCTCCTAATCAGTTGCTTGTATCTTTTCCAAGCTTCATAGAGGGATTCACCTTCTTTTTGTCTGAAGGTTTGAACTTCCACTCTTATTTTGCTCATCCTCTGAGGAGGAAAGAGTTTGGCCAAGAAAGCATTGACCAACTTTTCTCGAGAATCTAGGCTCTCTTTAGGTTGAGAATCCAACCATATCTTAGCTCTGTCTCTTACAGCAAAGGGAAAGAGCGTAAGTTTGTAGACCTCAGGATTCATCCCATTGGTTTTAACAGCATCAAAGATCTGCAAGAATTCTGACAGGAATTGATGTGGATCTTCCAGTGGAAGTCTATAGAACATGCAATTCTGTTGCAGAAAAGAGACTAACTGAGGCTTAAGCTCAAAGTTGTTAGCTCCAATGGAAGGTACAGAGATACTTCTGCCATAAAAGTCAGAGGTAGGCATGGTGAAGTCACCAAGAACCTTTCTTGCTTCTCCTTCCTCTTCGGCCATGCCTTCAGCTTCTTGTTCAAAATTTTCTGAAAGGTTTCTTCCAGAGTATTGTGCTTTAATTTATTGTAAGCTCCTCCTTAAAGTCCTCTCAGGTTCATGATCAAGATTAAAGAGAGGTTCTTTATCCCTATTCCTAGTCATAAACAAGAAAAGAAGAAACCAATGACAAAGGAGAATGGGAGCTCTATGTTCAAGAACAGAGGACTTCCTGTGAGATGTGAAGAAAGAAGAGAAAGAAGAATGAAGATAGAAGAAGGAGAAGAAGAATTCGAATAATAGAAGTAGAAAGATAAACAAGAATTAAAATATTTTTGATTTTATTTTATTTATTAATGCAATTCGAAAATAGAAGTTAATTAATTAAAAATAATTAAAAATTAATCAATAAATTTCGAAAAATAAGAGAGAGAAATAGAAGAAGAGATTTCGAAAATTAGAAGAGAGAGGAACTAGTTAGGAAATTTTGAAAAAGAAGAGAGAGAACAAGTAACTAATTAAGAAAGATTTGAAAACAAGATAAGATAGAAGATTAGAAAAGATTTGATTTTGAAAATATTTGAAAAATTCAACAAGATGAGATAAGAAATGAAAAGATTTGAAAAAGATTTAATTTTGAAATTTAAAAGAAGATAAGATAGAAAGGATAAGATAAGCTAGGTAAGAAAGATAAGATAAGGAAGTTAAGAGAAGATAAGTTTTTAAATTAAAAAGATTTGAAAATTAAATTTTGAATTTTAAATTTTGAATTTTTGAACTTGAAACAAGATGAGATAAAGATTTGAAAAAGATTTAAATTTTGAAAAGGTTTAATTTTTAAAATTTTGAAATTTGAAATTTGAATTTGAAATAAGATAAGATAAGATTTTTGAATTTTGAAGAAAGATAAAAAGATAAGATAAGATTTTGAAAAAGATATGATTTTTTGAATAGATTTGATTTTGAATTTTGAAAACTAAGATAAGATAAGATAAAAATTAAAATATGAATTTTTAATGTAATTTTTGAAAATTTTAATTAAAATAAAGATAGAAAATATATTTTTTTGATTTTTGAATTTAATGAAGAAATAGAGAAACAACAAAAAGACACCAAACTTAAAATTTTTAGATTTAACGGGACCTTGTGTGTGAAAATTAACAAGAAAAACGCAAAGAGACACCAAACTTAAAAATTTTAAGATCAAAACAAAAAGAAAAACAAGAACACTTTGAAGATCAAGAAGAACACCAAGAACAAAACTCAAAGAATTCAAAGAACACAAGAACATGCAGAAGACACCACACTTAAAGATTGACACAAGATTTAAAGAAAGAAACTATTTTTGAAAATTTTTTTAGAAAGAAAGACTAAAAAATTTTGAAAATTTCAAGAAGAACAAAAACAAAAGACTCAAACCAAAAACAAAGATTAAACAAAGAAAAGAAAAAAAATTTTTGAGAAAGGTTTTTGATTTTTCGAAAAAGAAAATTAAAATAAAAGACTCTAACAAAATTAAAGACAATACCTGATCTAGGGAACAAGATAATCCGTCAGTTGTGCAAACTCGAACAATCCCCAGAAACGACGCCAAAAACTTGGTGCACAAATCCCCACATTTCGTACAACTGTACCAGCAAGTGCACTGGGTCGTCCAAGTAATACCTAAGCGAGTCAGGGTTGATCCCACAAGGATTGTGATTTGAAGCAAGCTATGGTTATCTTGTAGATCTTAGTCAAGTGAGTAGCAGATTTGTTGGATTTGGTTAAAAGCATAAAAGGAATGAAAAATGGAATTACAAGGTTTGATTATAAGTAGGGATAAGAAGATGGTTAAGGCTTGGAGATGCTTTGTCCTTCTGTATTAACTCTGGTATTACTGTCTCCTTCAATTGTGAGTGATTTCTTCTATGGCAGGCTGTATGTGATCAATGTCGTACGGTCGCGGTCGCCGATCTCCTCTAGATCTGAACCCCAGGGTTAGTGCGGATTCATTCTGATTGAGGGTGAAGCTCCTGTAGCCCATTCTCCTTAATAATGCTACTCAAAACGCCACAAACAAGGTCGAATCTTCCAGATCGGAGGATACTGCACCTTTGGGCTCTAGCCTCTACCGTAGAGACCCTAATCTCCCCGTACTTCAGCTAAACTGGTATCTCGAGAAGTCCCAAATGAAGTCGTGGATTAGCCGTCTAAGAGATGTATAATCAAGTTGGTGGTTCGATGCTTTCCAATCACGTATTCACACGAACCCAAGAAGAACACGGGTGGTTGTCAGGCACGCGGTCTTAGTATGAAGAATGAAGATGATTGTCACGGGTCATCCCATTCATCAAGTTGAAGAACGAAGATACACCTTAGATTTGAATCAAACATGGATTGAAGAGAAACAGTAATACTTTTATTAATCCATAAAACTCAGCAGGGCTCCTCCCCTCAACCTAGGAGGTTTAGAAACTCATACTGATAGAAAATACAATGTGAAAAATGAAATATGCCATAAAGGTCTCTATGATTATGTAAAATATCCCTTAAATACTAAACTAATGGCTAAGGATTACATAAGAAAGGGTAAAACAGTCTTTTAGTGCTAAAATCCACTTCCGGGCCCCACTTGGTGAGTGTTTAGACTGAGCTTGATTGATATCCATGTGATAGGAGGCGTCTAAGGCGTTGAACGTTGGCTATGAGGTCCTCTTTGGGCGTTTGGACACTGGTTTCCTCCTTTAGGCACTGGACGCCTGGACTGGGGTAGGAGGCTGGCGTTGGACGCCGGTTTTGGGCCTTTAATTCTGAAGCAAAGTGTGGCCTCTTTTATATTGCTGGAAAGCTCTGAAAGTCAACTTTTCATAGCCGTTGAGAACGCTCTATTTGGACTTCTGTAGCTCCAGAAAAGCTCTTTCGAGTGCAAGGAGGTCAAATCCTAACAGCATTTGCAGTGCTTTCTCTGTCTCTGAATCAGACTTTTGCTCCAGCTCCTCAATTTTAGCCTGAAAATATCTGAAATTGCATAAAAGCACACAAACTCAAAGTAGAATCCAAAAATGTGAATTTTACACTAAAACCTATGAAAACTTAATAAAAATTAAACAAAACATGCTAAAAACTAGATGAAAATAATGTCAAAAAGTGTATAAAATATCTGCTCATCAGTTTACATTCATTAATTATATAACCAATAAAATTTATTATTTTTTTATCAATATGGACAACTCTAAATACCATAGTTTTAAAAATCAAACTGAACAGATTAATTGGGTTAAAAATAAAGTGTTGACCTAAAGTGTTCATTAATATTGATTAAAAATGTTAGTCCCTAACATTTCTTATTAAAAAATATTTTGACAAACAATAACACAACAAATCATGATATGTGTACACTAAAAGGTAGGCACCAAATTAAATTTGTCACCCGTTTAGAATACAAATTGAAATATAAAATATATATTGAAAATAAGTTAAACAACAGATGTATTTGCATACAAATATATAGTAGCTGATTTGTTAGTTAGTTTTTTGTGCAACTATACTAGATATATATCAAAATTAGTCATCAGTGTAGAATACACATTGAAATTCAAAATACACGTTAAAAATAAATTTTATGACACGTCATTTTGAGTAGTTTTTAAGGTTCTTTTTCATTTGTTTTCTTATATTTTAATCAAGTATTTGGAGTCGTGTTCGTATTTTTGTATTTTTAGAAGTCTTTATCTCAAAATATCCAAGAATTAAAGCCTTTTTAACAAAAAAAAATACAAATACGATTCATAGAAGGTCCAACCAGGCCCAAAAACATCAAATCGAATGCCAGCCTTCAAGACATGGATGCCTAGCGGCTCAACACACAAGCCTGGCAACCATACATGCATGCCCAACGGCCCTCTCCAAATGGCATGCACGCCCGGCATGCCTCCTAGAAGCCTGGCGGCTAGCTTTCCCTGCAAGATAAATTGGGCCAATGCCCAAATTTGAGGATGCAAGCGTTCCAAAGGATTCAACTCCCAGCATGCAACACTACAATATTATTAAGCCCTAATCTCAATTATACAAATACTGAGAAGCCTTAATCTCATCCGAAGATTCAAGATTCAAGAGATTAGTTAGCATTAACTTCTTCTAGAAAGATAAAAATTTGGTTATTAGGATTTGTTTCTAGATTAGATTTGAACTATTATTTTGATTTGAATTTGAAGTAGGTAGTTAGCTATCTTATCTTTCCCAAAGATAAGATTAGATTGAGTTTTTGAATTTGAATTTTAGATAGAACTTAAAATATAAATAAATAAACAAAGTTCATAAGAGGGAAGGCATCTGGATAAGGATCTTCGAATCCCAATCCATCAGCTGATCACACACCTCTCTCATCATTAGTATTAGTTTCTTTTCTATCACGAGTCACTAAACCTCCCTTATTAAAGGTTAGGAGCTCTATTTGGTTTAAGGATTAATAACGTAAGTATTTTCTTTATTTTGATTCATGCTTCTTTATTTTTTTAAGATTGAGTTTTGTTCTTCATCACTAATCATTAAAACTATTGAGAAATATTCTAATTCTATTTTGGATTCTAATTTTATATTTGGGAAAATTAATTTCGGAATTAGCTTAAGACTCATCGCACAATCTTTAATTATCTAGAGCTGATTTGAATAAATGACATATAATTGACTAGTGATAGTTCATGAAGATTATGTTGCTTAAAATCAAAACTGTTTTTCACCTCTTCTCTTGATTATTTGACCAAGAAATTGACGATTAATTGAGTTTTCAGAAATTAAATCACCAAGGAATTGGGGTTTGGTTATAAATGATTTGCTGTGAAAAGATTTTTGCATGAATTAAATAAGAAATGATAAGTATTGTTCTTCTAAGAAACAAACACCTCCGGGACCTTCAACATTCTCATATATTGATTTTCTTTCAACTTCAAGCATTCTCCTAATTCTCTTCTTTTGTTTCTTCTTTCCTTCCAAATCCACAATCCAAAATTGAAGGTTTGATCGATCTAATTAGATATTTAATTAAAAATTTCTTGCCTCAATCCGTTAATTCTCGTGGAAATGATATCCACTCACCGTGGTATTACTTGAATGATCCGGTGTAATTGTCGGTATCTGTGAGCGTTAATTTTCTCTCATCAAAGTTAAACTACCCATATATTTATACATAAATATATGACGACTAATTTTAATATGCACATATAGCATTTTTATTTTTGTGTAAGCATAATATTTTTTTAATAGTAATTATCTAAATCAATCCCCAAGGATTTTAAAAGTGGACATTTTAGTCCTTATAAAAATTAATATACAAAAACATCCCCAAGATTTTACTCTGACAGACAAATCAGTTTCCAGTCTATTTTTCAGCGAAATAATTACCCAAATCAATCCCCAATAATTTTAAAAACAGACATTTTAGTCTCAAAAAAAAATTAATACACAAATCAATCTCCAACATTTTTCTCTGTCACACATAATAGTCTCTCTTCCATTTTCGATGTAACTCACTAACGGAGAATACAAATTTGACACACTTTTTTTTATGTTAACATGATTTTTGCACACATTATAAATCACATAAAAATAACATGTATGTGCCAAATGGATGTGAATGTTAAGTTAGTCTAATTATGAAGTAGAAATTCAGTTAGCTTTTTGAATTAATTGATAATTTAGTGATCAAATTAAGATTCAAGTGAAAATAGAAGAATAACTTTAATTATACTTAATTACTAGCTATTGAACCAAGCTAAGTTATATTAAATACAAAAATATCAAATGATTTCAATCTTAAATTTTTTGTAGAATAATCTCTAATAACTTTATTGAACATTATTATTATTATTATTATTATTATTATTATTATTATTATTATTATTATTATTATTATTGAGTGACAATATATATACGTTTGCATATTTTTAATGCAAAAATTCTTTTTATATTATAAATACTCACATAAGAATCTAATGAATAAATTTATTATTATTTTTGTCCAAAAATATGCAAAAACAATTATAGTAGAGTATTATTGTATAATTAATAAGAATAAAAATAGGAATAAGAATAAGGATTTTATTTTGTTTTACTTTTTTTTATGTGGTGTAATTGATATTCATGAAAGTCACTGAATGTGCCTTCGATGATGATGATGATTGTATGAACATATCTACTTACAATCTTACATATAGTGCGTACACATGTATATAATCAATGTTTGGACAATGAAAGATATATCTTCGAGATAGAGAATATTCAACATAACAAAATAAAACATACAAACAACAATACATGAAACTAAACAAACCACAATAATATGCTTTTAATTTAAGAGAATATGAGACTTAGGGTCCGTTTGGAAAACTCCAGAAGCTACTTTTTTTAGTTTTTGACTTATAAAAAGTTACATTAATAGTGTTTGGTACAATTTTTTAGATAAACTTTTAATTTTTCAAAAAGTTATTTAAGAGCTTTTGAAGAAGTTAAAAAATGTGACTTCTCCTATTTTCAAAAGCTATTTTATCACTCTTATTTAATGCACAACTTTAAAACAAGAATTTTTATAATAACTTTCCAAATACAAAATAACTTATTTAAAAGTTGTTATTAATAAAACTCCTTATATTTTAAAAGCTCCTTTTTCAAAAGAACTTATTTAAGAAGTTTAGCCAAACTGACCCTTAATACCTCTCTTTTTGTTAGATTTGAAATTGTGTATGTAGTGAGGATGATTCAATAATAATTTTTTTTTTTGAAAAACTACAATATTAAAAATCAAATAGGTTTTACTTAATCTTAAAATTTAATTTGATTATAATATCTACTAATATTCTTTTTCTAATAAATACTTAAAGAATTTAGTGAGTCATGTAAAAAAATAGATAAGGACTGTTATGTCTGACAGAAAAAAAGTTAGAAATTGATTTGTGTATTAATTTTTTTTGGAACTAAAATGTCCGCCTTTAAAATCTTTAAAAACTGATTTAAGTAATTACTCCGCCAGAAAATAAACTGAGACTGATTTGTCTGTCGAAATAAAATATTGGGGATGTTTTTGTGTATTATTTTTTTTTAAACTAAGATATCTACTTTTAAAATCTTTAGAACTAATTTGGGTAATTACTTTTTTTTTAATAAAACTATACAAAAGTTTCCAACTTTTGCAGCAATTTTTTCTTTCGTGACAATTTCATTGTTAGGAAAAATGAGTATATGGCGTGACTTTCTAGGGTTGTCTTAATTAGTTTAATTTTAGCCTAGCAGTGGTTAAGACTATAATCATTGTTGACATAATGAATCATATAAAGCAGTCGTGGTAACAGTTAAAATTCAGATTCATATTATTAATCGATCTTTAGACACCAATTAAAGGCGAACCAAACTAATTATATGTTGGCTTTTTGCGGCTTAGTGCTCATTCTGCTTATTTATGAGACTTTATTTAATTTCGCATTTTTCGATGCCGCCACTACAACATAAGACCTTTCAACTATACATTTTCTTTTTCTTAGTTTAACAAACATGTGTTATTAGTGAAAATTTTAAAATTTTTTAATAAATATGAGTTTAAATTTTTTTAAAATGTTAAAAACAATTAGGTATCATCAGACCTCGAAAAGATTGTTAGGAAGTATTCGAGAGGGAGGAAGAATCACAGCGAGATGGTGAGCTGAATAATGATTCTGGAAATGTATTGAATGAATGTTGAAGTAACTACAGGCTACAAGTGTTCTATATTACATATTGCGGTTGCAGCTGTTGCGATCGGGGCAATTGCATGCAATGTGTTTGACCAAACATATGGTTTGTTTTTTCTTTGCGAGATGTTTAAATAATATTTTTTATTTGTAAAATATACTATTTCTTTTTCTCTCATGTAAAATTAAAATAATCTATCTTTTATTAAACTATAATACCCTTCAAAAATCATTATATAAATATATTTGCAATAATCGTTTGGTTTATTTAAATAATAATAATAATAATATATTTATTACTAATGTAATAAATTTATGTTTATCTTTAATATTTTATCATTAATTATAAAATATATAAAAAATTTTAAATTAAATATTTTATACTATGTGATAAAATTTGAAAATAAATACAATTTATTATAAATAGAGCTTGCATGCATTTAGTTGTTGTGAAAGCATGGTTATTATGGAAATGAATCTCCTAATTTTTTTTCTCAGGTGATATGTTGCAAAGTGTGTTCTTTTATCATATGGTAATTTTTTTCATATATTTTCTCTTTATTTCACTTAAAAAATATATACTTGGGAGCATTAAAACTGAGAAAATCTAGTTTTTGGTAATTATTAAGAGAACATCCAAGCTTGTTAAGGTCGGATAAGGTTGAGTCACCAAAAAAAAAAAAAAGGTCGGATAAGGTTGTGTGTGTAATTTGAAAATTATTGAGATTAGAAGAAACAAATAATAATCCTTATAGCTTTTGTTGATCAATTGGTTTTAGTCAACACATAATTCATAATCAAATTTTTACTTTTTTTTTCCCATTTACATAAAGGAAAAAGAATATGCACATATGTACTCTTAGTTGAGGATAATCCGATCCATCAGAAAAGATTCGGACCGACATCGCTCAATTCAGATCAGGTTCAACTAATTTTCATTTTAGATGGGTAAAAGTTGAGATCAAATAGTATCACTACAACATTTTAGGTCTATGGTCACGGTTTTTTTTGTCACGGTAAAAAACCGTGATTATAGACCCTCTATGGTCACGGTTTTTTAGGATGAACAAAATAAAAAAGCTATAGCCACGGTTTTTTTAGAAATGGTGACCATAGAGTACCTATGGTCACGGTTTTTTAAAAAAGGGTGGCCTAAAAGGGTCTATGGTCACGGTTTTGAGGGGTGACCTAAAGGGGTCTATGGTCACGATTTTTTACAGTGACCAAAAGGGGTCTATGGTCACGGTTTTTCAAAAAAGGGTGACCTAAAAGGGTCTATGGTCACGGTTTTGGAGGGTGGCCTAAAGGGGTCTATGGTCACGGTTTTGGGGGTGGCCTAAAAGGGTCTATGGTCACGGTTTTGGGGGTGACCTAAAGGCGTCTATGGTCACGGTTTTTTACAGTGACCAAAAAGGGGCTATGGTCACGGTTTTACAAAAAAGGGTGACCTAAAAGAGTCTATGGTCACGGTGTTGGGGGGTGACCTTAAGGGGTCTATGGTCACGGTTTTGGGGGTGGCCTAAAAGTGTCTATGGTCACAGTTTTGGGAGGTGGCCTAAAGGGGTCTATGGTCATGGTTTTGGGGGGTGGCCTAAAAGGGTCTATGGTCACGGTTTTAGGGGTGACCTAAAGGGGTCTATGGTCACGATTTTTTACAGTGACCAAAAAAGGGCTATGGTCACGGTTTTTCAAAAAAGGGTGACCTAAAATGGTCTATGGTCACGGTTTTGGGGGTGACCTAAAAGGGTCTATGGTCACGGTTTTGGGGGTGGCCTAAAAGGGTCTATGGTCACGGTTTTGGGGGTGACCTAAAGGTGTCTATGGTCACGGTTTTTTACAGTGACCAAAAAGGGTATATGGTCACGATTTTTCGGAAGGGTGACCTAAAAGGGTCTATGGTCACGGTTTTGAGGGTGACCTAAAGGGGTTTATGGTCACGGTTTTTTACAATGACCAAAAAGTGTCTATGGTCATGGTTTTTCAAAAGGGTGATCTAAAAGGGTCTATGGTCACGGTTTTGGGGGTGACCTAAAGGGGTCTATAGTCACAGTTTTAACCATTTGAGTTTAAATTAATTAAAATTTTTATGTATTTTTTATAATTTTAAATATTTTATCTTTTAAAAATTTTAATAATTAAAAACTAATAATAATTTTATATGATTTATTTTAAATATTAAAATTTTAAATTTAATTTTATAAATAAAAAATTAAGTTGAATACTATTAATTTTAAATTAAAAAAAGATTTAAAACTTAATAACATAAAAAATGATTTAATAACTTAATAATGATTTAAAAAATGATTTATAATTAGTTACTTTATAGAAATTGAAATTAAAGTTGTGATAGAAAAATAATGAAATGTAATATAATTTAATTTAGGTAATCGATATTTTAGATTTAAAATCGTATTTTATAAAATGTGATTTGTAAGACCCATAATTTTCGAAAAAAAATATTATTTGAGTTAATTTCAATTTATATATTCATTAAATACTTTATTTTTAGAAATTATTTTATTAAAAGTAATTAAATTAAGTTTTGATAATTAAATGAAAAATTTTACTTACTCTTATAATATTGAATAATTTTTTATATTTAAATTATAGAACTTAATAATTTTAAAAGAATAAAAATTTTGTATGATTTAGTTTGAATAATTGAGATTTTAAAAGTTAATATTTTAATTTTTATAGATAAAAAAAATTAATTATAATATCTCCAATTTTTAAATTAGAAAATTTGATTTAAAAGAAAATTAATAAATTGATAATCAAATAATATTTTTAAAGTAATTTTAAAAAAATAAATTAGATTTTTATTTAATACTCTATACCCTAATTTAATTAAAATTACTAAATTTCAATTTACTCAAAAACCCTAATTCCTAAATTAATTTAGAAAACCCTAACCCACTTACCCTTCACCCTAGCGCCGTTTCTCCCTTTCACTCATCAGCTTCATTTTTCCTCGCACACAACAAAGAGAGAGTGAGACCCGAAAGAGAGAGAACGAGCTGAACGGAAGAGAAAGGGAGACCCAGAGGAGGCGCCGCTGGGCCAGAGCTGCCGCTGGGAGTGTCCTCGCCGCTGCCGCCATAGCCACGCAGCCGCTGTCTGGTCGTCATCGTCGTCGCGCTCGCCAGAAACGAGGCAGAGAGCAGCGCCGAGAGGAAGCCCGTCAACCCCATCGCCGCCGTCGTGCTCGCAAGTATGGAGGAAGCCCGTTGCTGCCAGCTTTGTCGGATCTCTGTCATCGAACCCGTCCTTGCCGCCGCCATTGGAGTCGCGAATGGAGGAGGGAGAAGAGGCAAGAAAGGGAGCGTCGCGGTGTTGCCGTGGTCATCGAGTGACTGGGCTTGCCATCGTCGCGTTTGGGTGGCTATTGCGCCGCCGTTCGTTGCTGCCTTGTCGCCATTGAAGCTTCATGTTGCCGCTTTGACCGCCGGTAACCACCGGTGGAACCTCATCTTCTCGGTAAGCGTTTCGTTCTAGAATCTTTGAAAATCGAAATTCTGATATGAGTTATTGAAGGTTCTGAGACATTGGTAACGTAGGGTTGAATTCCGAGTCTTGCATGCTGAATTCAATGGTTGTTGCCTGCGACATCAAGCTGCTGCGTCATTGTTGTTGCTGCCCCAGAAGAAGTGAGGCTGCTGCTGCTGTTCCGGCCGCATTGGCTGTTGTAAACTGGAAAAAAGAAGGGCATCATTGCGTTTAAATTCGACGGTTTCGATTAATTGAGGTAGGGTTTAAACGATTTCAATTTAAGAATGCCTACAAGGTTTATTGAATAACTGCAAATAGATTTAATAGCTGTGAGTAATTGATTGATTATGTGAATATTGAATTGTGGCTGAAATTGTGATTGGAATAGTTGAGATTGTGATTTGGAATTGTTGATTAGTGATATTGATTGATTATGTGGATTGGGAATTGTTTGATGACTAATTGTTGAGAATTTCTGAATTTTAATGGGTTATGTTGGATTTGTTGCCGTTGAGCTGTTATTTGGTATATTGTAATGTTAATGAACTTGGTTGGTGGTTGATTTGGAATTGGTTTTGAGGGGTATTGAAGGGTTGGATTTTGAATACTAAATGGTTTGCTGAAAATCAGGTTCTCTTGAAATAAAACGGCAACTTTGAAAGTGATTTAGTAACTCTATAGTGACTGAAATTATAAGAATTTAAATGTTAAGTAAAATATATTTAGTGTAATTGTGAAAATTCAATTTTTAAGGTTTCGTATCAACTAGAGAATTAGTTATGATTTTTCAAAGTTGAACTCTAAAATCTGATTTTCTGCATAATTTTAAACGAAGTCAGAAACTTTGAAAAACTATAACTACTTACGTAATGATCGGAATTGCATGAGACAGGCCTGGGTTAAACTTGGGGATATAAGGAACTAAACTGGTAAATTTGAGACTTTTTCATTAAGTTTATGATTTATGGTGAATTTTTGAATTGGGGATGTCAAATCTGGTTTTTCTGCAGAACGTTTAACATAGCAGCAACTTGATTCCTCTATTGGAAATTCTGCAGTTTAAATTTTGAAATGGAACCAATTTTAAATGAAACTTTGGTCCTAATACTTTAATTTCATAAAAATTTAGAATGGTTAGAGTTGTGGTTTTAAAGATTTGGATTTTCAGAGAAAGATGTATTATGCAGTAAAAGTCAGGCTTTGTTTTCTAAGTCAGTAACTTTGAGGCTTCATAATTTTTAATTCTGGAATGATATTGAGATGCAACCAATTGGAGGTAAAAGATGAGTATGTTTAGTATATATGATTCAAATTTCAGGGTTTTCCATGTTTTAGTAAGTGAGTTATGGGACTTGGAAGAGGTTATGTTCAATGATTTGTAAAACAGACTTCAGTAGAAAATTACCTAACTTCCAAGCTACGTAACTCCTTCATTAAAAATGGTATGACCCTGGAACTAATTGAGAAAAAAATTTGAATAAGTTATGTTTAACCACATAAATTTTGAAGGTGGTTGGATTTAATTTGGATTTTATATGAAATTTCGAATGTTGTACGCTGCTGCTGTCTTCTGGATTTAAAACACTGCAGAGCAGTCATGGTTTTGCTTATATTCCCGAAGCTAGAGTCAGCGAAAAATTCTGAACTACTTTGAATAAATGTGATTGCTTACTTGCCTGTGGCTAGTTCTGAATATTTATTTGATATTGAAGTAGTGAATGAAGGATTGATTTAAAATTCTGATTCGAATGTTTATCAAGTATAATTTGAGAATTGGAAAGTGATTGGATGTTAGATTTAGTTTGATTTCGGAAAATGATTTGAGATTTGTGAATGACTTGGGTTTGAAAATGTTGGAAAGTATTTGAGAAGATGTTAGTTGACTTTGTTGGAAATGAATTGGAATTTGGAAAGGGTTATAATATTGGAGATGAGCTTGATTGGTAGAAAAATGAATTTAAATTGAAAATGGTTTGAGATATTGAAATTGTTCAGATTTTGAAATTGAGTTGAAAGGAGTTTGAGAAATGGTTTTGTTGGGACCCGGAAAGGCTAGATTGCTGATGCAGATGAGCATTGTAGTGCTTTCCGGTTGTGTGCTTTGCCAATGATAATTGGCGCTTCGATGAGATTATATTTCTAAAGCCAGTCTATTCTCTTCATCTTTAATATCCTAGGTTTCAATGCATCTTTTTAGGCTATTTTTATTTTCTCTTTTCTGTTTTCCAGAGTTGCTTTTTCTGAAACATCTGACCTCACTCTGATTTAAATTTAGTCAAGTAGTAGATTCCCTTGTTCTCAAATGTGAATCCTTATGGCTAGTTCTCAATGAAAATTTCTGTGTTTTCAATTTTTCAGTGCAGCAATAAACAACTTGTTTGGTATGCTTGTAGGATGGTTATTTGTTGGGACTGTCTGTGAATTTAGGATTTTTTGAACTAACCTAGGGATTAGCATTTCTTGTTTCTTCTGAAATTGGTAATAGCAAGGTTTTACACTAAACAAAAGGGTGAATATAATGAGTTGTAACAGTGATGAATTTAAGCACTAAGAGTAAATTTTTGCATGAAAATTTCTCATTCCAATTTTACCAAAGAAATATATATGGGAACTACTAAATCATTTTGATTTCACTCAATCAAAACACATCACTTTATAAATGTCATGTAGATGATATGATATCACTATTTTTTGTCTTAATGATAGATTAGGAATTTTAATTTTATTTATTTTTCAGAGGTCATGCATCAACTTTATTTATGTGATTAGTGTGTAAAAATTTTAAAAGTTTTTGTATCTATTTTCTTTTATTTTTCAAATAGCTCTGTGTTTTTCAAGATATTTTATAATTATTGATATGTAAAATCTTCAATTGCTAAATTGCAAATATTTTCCAGAACATACTTGATTATGTCTCATTTTAAGACAGAAAGTTTAAAATAGAAATTATTTTGTATTTTATATTAATTTAGGATTAATATTTGTTAATTGATTATTTTGTTTACCTACTCTTGAATGTTCTTTACGAGGAATTTTTTGTTTTATTTTGTATACAAGATAATTTTTTTGGACTCGTAAAGACAAAAGGAGTTGACTAGTTGTGGCACCCTATATAAGATGGGATGGGTCTTATAATGAGTTTGGTTATCTAAATGTATTATTTTGATGTGTTCTTTACTTTTTGATAAGAGACTTTATCCGATATTATATGTAATGGATAAATTACGCTCTATTTTGATTAGTGTTGTAATGAATATCTAATTTTTAATGAAACTTTTATGATTTGGATTTATCAAATTTTTTATTTTTAGATTTATTTTGTGATTATCATCATTTGGGATGTGATTATGATTTAAAAAAATTAAATCTCATAACATAAAACAGGCTATGGTCACGGTAAAAACTGTAACCATAGATAAGCTATGGCCACAATGAAAACCATGACCATAGATAAGGCTATGGTCACGGTCAAGGTGAGGTGACCATAGAGGCTATGGTCATGGCAAAAAACCGTGACCATAGATAAGGCTATGGTCACGGTTAAAACTGTGACCATAGATAAGGTTATGGTCACGGCCAAAACCGTGACCATAGATAAGGCTATGGTCACAGTTTTGGTGAGGGGTGACCATAGAGGCTATGGTCACGGTTTAATGAGGGGTGGCCATAGGGGCTATGGTCACGGCTAAAATCGTGACCATAGCTAAGGCTATGGCCACGGTTTTTGGTGGGGTGACCATAGAGGCTTTGGCCACGGCCAAAACTGTGACCATAGATAAGGCTATGGTCACGGTTTTGGGAAGGGGTGACCATAGAGGCTATGGTCACGGTGAAAACCGTGACCATAGATAAGGCTATGGTCACGGTTTTATCGCGTGACCATAGATTAACCTATGGTCACGGTAAAAAAACGTGGCCTAAAGTGCCAGAATTTGAACATTACAACCGTGACCATAGAAACCGTGACCATAGATAAAAAAAACCGTGACCATAGGTCTATGGCCACGAGAGAATAGGCCACGGCGGAAAAACCGTGACCATAGACCTATGGTCACCCTTTTCACTAGCTATGGTCACGGTTTTTCACCGTGACCATAGACCTTTTTTTTTTGTAGTGTATTATTCAATAAATATTTTTAATGAAGTGAGATTTGTGGTTCGAGCATCCAGTCCGGTCGGAATAAAACCCTAATGTTCTTAAATCTCTCTAAGTCTCCCTCTTTAATTTTTATCCCATTCTCAGCTCAAGTCTCCCTTTCTCTACACTTCTCTAGCTTTCCATTATTCTTCATCATTAACCAGCCATTACAACACCACATGTGCTCCTTTTCTTCATCATTAACCAGCACCACATATAACCATGCATCCACCACAGCACCATCGCTCATCTTCTTCCTTTCTCTTGTTCATATATACTTTCGTCACCATTTTTATTCTGCTTTGTCTTGTTGCATATCTATTTTGTCTCATGCCATTGCCACCTTTGATCTGCTCTGTCTTGCGTCATGTAACATCCTGGTTCTTGCGAGCGTAACTGAACTCCACACTTTCGTACAGCAGTACCAGCAAGTTCAGTGGGTCGTCCAAGTAATACCTGAGCGAGTCAGGGTCGATCCCACGAGAATTGTGGTTTGAAGCAAGCTAGGGTTATCTTGAAGGTCTTAGTCAGGCAGAATCAGAAGGTTGTTGATTTTCATTCATCAAGAGAAACTATTTAATTTAGAATAAAGAAAAAGAGGTAGAAAATACTAATAGGAATAGGAATAGGGTTAAGGATTTGAGTTGCTTTATCTTTCTGAATTAACTCCGGTATTACTGCCTCTTTTCTCGTGAATGATTTCTTCAATGGCAGGCTGTATGTGATTGACACTGGTTTGAGCAACTGCCAATACTCCTATGGATCTGAACCCCAGGTTTAGCGTGGATCCATCTCTACTTGAGGGTGAAGTGCGTACAGTCCATTCTCCTTTATGATCCTACTCAAAACGCCACAGATAAGGTCGGATCTTCCGGATCAGAGAATGCTGCATCTTTGGGTTCTTGCCTCTACCACAGAGACCCTAATCTCCCTGGAAATTGGCTAAACCGATGTCTCGAGAAGTCCCCAACAAAGTCGTGGATTAACCGTCTGAGAGACGTATATTCAAGCTGTTGGTTCGTCACTATCCAGTGAAAGACGCGTTCTGAACCCAAGTAGACGCGGGTGTTTGTCAGGCACGTTCATCATAATGTGATGAACAGAGCTAATTTGTTAGATCATCCTATTCACCACGATGAAGTACAAATATACATCTTAGAATTAATCAAACACGGATCGAAGAAGAAACAGTAATACTTTTATTAATTCATAGGACTCAGCAAGGCTCCTCCCCTCAACCTAGGAGGTTTAAAAACTCATACTGAAGTAAAAACACAATGAAAAACTCGAAAATAGCATAAACTCCTCCAATGGTTATGAAAAATACACTTTAAATACTAAATAGATAACTAGTAAGGATAAAATAGTCTTTTTAGTGCTAAAATCCACTTCTGGGGCCCACTTGGTGAGTGTTTGGGCTGAGTTTTGATGAGATCCACGTGCTATGAGGCTCCTTGGATGTGGAACCAGCTAGGGGGTCCTCTCTGAGCGCTTGGACATTGATCTCTACTCTTTGGGCGCTGGACGCCTGGAAAGAGGCAGGAAGCTAGCGTTGGACGCCAGTTTTGGGCCTTCTAATACGAAGCAAAGTATAGACTATTATATATTGCTGGAAAGCTATGGAAGTCAGATTTCCATAGCCATTGGGAGCGCTCCATTTGGACTTCTGTAGCTCTGGAAAAGCTCTTCCGAATGCAGGTATCTCAGATCCGAATAGCATCTGCAATGCTTTCTTTGTCTCTGAATTAGACTTCTGCTCCAACTCCTCAATTTCAACCAGAAAATGCCTGAAATTGTACAAAAACACAAAAACTCTTAGTAGAATCCAAAAATTTGAATTTAACACTAAAACCTATAAAAACTCAATAAAAACTAAACAAAAACTACTAAAAACTATATGAAAGTGATGCCAAAAAGCGTATAAAATATCCGCTCATCACAACACCAAATTTAAACTGTTTCTTGTCCCCAAGCAACTAAAAACACTGTAGGATAAAAAAAAAATTAAGATACAATAAATTTCTAAGTTTCAAATGAAGCTTAGTAAAAATCAGATGAGCGGGACTTAGTAGCTTTTTGCTTCTGAATAGTTTTGGTATCTCACTATCCATTGAAACTCAGAGATGTTGGCATCTTTAGGAACTTAGAATCCAGATGATATTATTGACTCTCCTAGTTAAGCTTATTTTGATTCTTGAACACAGCTTTTTGAGTCTTGGTCGTGACCCTAAGCACTCTGTTTTCCAATATTACTACCGAATACATTCATGCCACAGACACTTTACCTGGGTGAACCTTTTCAGATTGTGACTCAGTTTTGCTAGAGTCCCCAGATAGAGGTGTCCAGAGTTATTAAGCACACTCTTTTTTGCTTTGGACCACGACTTTAACCGCTCAGTCACAAGCTTTTCACTTGACACCTTCACGCCACAAGCACATGGTTAGAGATAGCTTGGTTTAGCCGCTTGATGCATGGCAGAAATTAGACCAATTAAGAGATTACAATATAAAAACAGCGTTGCAAGTATAGTTCTTAACGAGCTAAAATTTGCCTCATCAATTTAGAAAGGTTGTCACAAAAGTTTAGAATAAAAATACTGGGAGTATGAATCCCAGGTCATCTCCCAACGAGTTGCTAGAAAGGTTGCTAAGTTATTAATCAGGAGTTTTTTGAGAATTTTGAGAGTTGAATGACAGAAAATAAATCGTTGTAATTTAAAAGAGAAATATATATATTCTAATTAAAAAGCCTTGACTGGGGAAATGATTAATTGGAAGTTCTATCCTTGTTGGAATTTTCTCAAGTGTAGTATAAAGAGGTTGTTGTTTTCACTTAGTTAACCCTTACTAAATAAAGGAAAGTCAAGTGATTGAGCTAACTCTTATTCGTAAATCCTAGTCCTCTCCCTTGGGAAGGTCTAGCGTTAGTAAATACAGAATTAGCCAACAACTTCCAATTTAACTAATCACTTAAGAATTCCAACTCAAGTGTCTCCTTTTAATCAACCCCCATGTCAAGTTAGAAATCTACTCCATTGACATGAAAATTACTTGCATAGAATTAAAAAGGGAATAAAAGAAAGACATGATGGACAATAACTGCAATTTAATTAAAAGTAAAAGTAATCCTTTTCATTAACAATCCATGAAAATAATCCAATTGTAACTTTAAACAAGAATTAAGAATATGGAATAAATAAAAGAGTAAGGAAACAAACTAGAATAGTATCTTCAACGGAGGTGATGACTCTTCAATATCCAAAAGCAAAAGCATAAAACTAATAAACTATGAATGTAAAGAAAACCTAGAGGAAGAGTAATTTTTCTCTCTAGATTCAAATCTAAAAACCTAAAACTATGCTAATGTGAATCTCTCGAGTCTCTGCAGGTTCCCTGGCTCTATTCTGTATTTTTGGGCCAAAAACTGGGTTAAAACTCGGCCCAAAATTGCCCCCAGCATTTTATGTTATTTCAGCAGATCGCGCATGTCACACGTACGCGTCAGTCACGCGTGCGCGTCATTTGGCGAATTTCCTTGTCACGCGTACGCGTCAGGCACGCGCACGCATCATCTTGCAGAACTCCGATCCACGCGTACGCATCAGGCACGCGCACGTGTCGCTACAAATTTCTCCATTCCGCGCGCTCGCGTGAGCCATGCATGCGCGTCGGTGCTCGCTGGTTATCTCCTTGGTTTCTTGTGTTCCTTCTATTTTTTGCAAGCTTCCTCTCCATTCTCTAAGCCATTCCTGCCCTATAAAGCCTGAAGCACTTAATACATGGATCACGGCATAAAGAAGAATTAAAATATACTAATTAAAGATCTCAAGGAAGCAAGTTTTCAACCATAAAACAAAACTAAGAAGGGATTGTAAAATCATGCAAATCATATGAATAAGTGGGTAAAGACTTGATGAAACCACTCAATTAAACACAAGATAAACCATAAAATAGTGATTTATCAACCTCCCCTCACTTAAACATTAGCATGTCCTCATGTTTAGCTCAAGGAGATTAAAAGACTAAATAAGGGAAAGTAAGACTCATGCAATGCAATGCAACCTATGAATGCAACTATATGCTAAAATGATTTTTGCCTACTTGGTTTAAAATTAAATAAGTTCTTCAAGACAAATATAAATCAAATATCACCAATTAAAATTATATAGTAAAAACAAGTAAACTTGTAAGAAGATAGCTCATGAAAACAGGGAACATAAAATCAAGCATTGAAACCTTACTGATAGTATATGTGCACTCTAATCACTCAAGTGTATAGGATAATCACTCTAATCTTCTCTAGTCATGCTTTCTAAACTTTGTTCTTCACCTAACCAGTCAACAAATATTTAATGTACCAATGCAAACATCATGAGGTCTTTTTCCAAGGTAAGGGTAAGGGTATATATATGGCTAAGTGAGCTATAAATTGAATCCTTGATCAACCTAAGCTTTCACCTATACATACTCTATATACTTTTAAATTCATGCCTAACTACCCAAAATTCCCACTTTTGTACTACATACTCATGCATCAACTCTTCTTTTAATTTGTATCACATATGCATTGATCTTTTCATTAACTTAACATTGCATTGGGGTAATTTTGTCCCCTTATTTATTTACTTATTTATTGAATATATTTTTTTATTTTTTTTAAAGCATAAAATTAAATATAACATTATCAATGCACATGGACTTTTAATTTTTCTGGTCTTACATGAGTAGGTACCCAAATTCCTAATATTTTATCAATTGTAAAAACATAACATATTCCCTTATTAACCCATGTTTCCATAGTTTTCTCACACTTAGTTAACACACAATCTCTATCTTAAGCTAACTAAAGATTCAATTTGGGGTATTTAATTTGTTTTTCTGCTTAAGGCTAGTGATGTGGTAAAATATAGAACAAATGGGGATGAAAAGACTCAAAGTGGCTAACAAAGGTGACATAAAGGGTCGGCTATTTGGGATAAGTGAGCTAATAATCAAATAATGGCCTCAATCATATGTATGCATATAACACATTAAGCATTGGACATATAGGATGGAACAAAATATAGATTACAATCATAGAGAAGCAAACACACAAGAATAAAATATTATGGTTAAATATTGTAACCAAGTAATTAAGCTCAAGTCTCACGGGTTGTGTGTTCTTAGCTATCATTTATGTTCCAATTTATAGTCTTCAAACAGGTTTTAACACAAAGGTTTTGATTTAAATTAGTGAAAATTTTCAAAATAGAGTCTTGAAAAGAAACTTATTATTTTTCAACCAAAAAGAACATGCATGCAGATACCTATTACTATGCAATTTATCCTATCCTAAACAAAAGAAAAATAAATAATTTATTGGTATTAAGAAGGAGAAATTACCTCCGGAAGTCAAGTACTGACCGACCTCCCCACACTTAAAGCTTGGCACCATCCTCGGTGCCATCAGTCAGGAACAAAGGGGGGCTGGTAGCAGCATTTTCACAATCGGGACCGTCATGGCTCCCTGTGCTGGTAAATAAAGTGGAGTCCGGGATGTCTGGGTCTTCTTCAGGTGGGTGGTTACCAACAAGCAGCTCCTTGAGGTATGTAAATCTGCGCTTGTTACGACGCTCTCTTCGCTTTCCTTGCCGGCCAAGCCGGTCTAACCTCTGAATTATCTGTAGGAGTAGCTGATTTCTTGAAGGTTCTTGTGATGTGGAAGGAGGAAGGACATCTTCGGCTGGTTCTACAGTCCTGCTGGTAGTAGTTGCTGTTGGTCTGATGTACTTCCCGTTAGGGACGATCTGATCATCCCGTGGAATCATGGTCTTAGTGTCCCCAGCTCTGTAGGAGACTCCGACTGCTGAGATTAGATCTGAAACCAAGGCGGGAAAACGTAGGTTGTCTGCAATCTGTACGTGTCCCATAGCATTCCGGATGTGTCTTGGTAAATTGAGAGGCTGGTCTGTAAGGATACACCAGAGTAGAACAGCCATGTCTGCAGTGAAGGAGGACTCGTGAGTGCTCGAAAAAACGTAATGGGACATAATTTGTGCCCATACTCGAGCCTCCAAGGTGAGTGCTGAAGCCAATATTCCCTTAGGTCAGGATTGATGGTATCTATAGATCCATCTGCTTCCCGGTTGTGCTATAATTCTGAGAACGGCGTCCCAGTCAAATTGGTATGTCTGGCACTTAAAAGAGCCTTTTTGGAATACGTCCAATCCTTCTGGAGCAGGCGAAAGATCTAAAGCTTGCTGAATAGCTTCTTCAGTTATGGGGACTTGCTTCTGACGGACATAGACAGACTGCAGGGTTGGCATGTGAAAGTTTGAGTAGAATTCAACTACCCATGAAAGATTGACCTGCCGTGGCTGTCTCTGTAGGAATCCCCATTGTCTTCGTTCAATTCGGGGCTCAACAAATTCAACAATGTTGGTCGGGAGGATGAGAAGGTACTCATTATTATAGTTTCGCTCAGCCAAGATGGGGAACATCTGCTCACAGTAGCAGTTAGTGAACCGCGCAGTGTCCTTTGCTGAAAAGGCTTTCTCTTTTTCATCGACCTTGATGATCCTCTTGATTCGCTTTGTTGAGGGCTTTATAGCTGTTGAAGATGGCTCTGCAACTAGTGCTCTTTTTGTTCCTTTCCTTGCCGGTGGTTTGGGAGTAGCTTTCTCTTTACCTTTCCTGGTGGCCATCTTGAAAAGGGAAAAAGAAAGTAACTTTTAAAGCTAAGGGTTAGAGCAAGGAAGAAGATAGTACAAGTGATAATCAATGCAAGGTAAATAAGGATGTCGTTAACACATGGTCATGACTACATGTGAAAAGTTCATCAATGGAAATATAGCAAGTGCATGTTATGGCAAGTAGATGCAAGATGTTTATTGACATGCTAGCAAAGGCATGAGTAGCATAGATCAAGCATTAATTACTTAAATGTATTGTCACTCGTAACAAACTAGCCATCACGTTTGTATTGACAATTATATTTATTTAATAAAATATTTAAGGAGTTTTGTGAAAAACAGGCATTAGAGTAGAAGAATAGGATAATTAAAATGCACAATGCAATACGGGCTTTTACACAAACATTTAGCATGCATGGTAAATATGTTATTGAAAGTATTAGATTTGAACATGCAAACAACCCTTAAGAAGTAATATTAATTGTCAAACAATTCCTTAATAATCCACAAGCAATTATAAAAGTAAACAATCATCCAAATAAATTTCTAATACCAATTAAAATAATGTAAAAAGAAAAAGAAAGAAAAAGGAAACATAGAGTATGAAAGTAAAAAAGAAAAAGAAGAAGAAAACATAAATAAAAATAATAATGAAAAAGTAAAGAGGGAAGAAGAAAAGAAAAGAACCTTGATGATGATAATAACGAAGGGGGGAGAAGGTAAAAAGTGAAAAGGAATAAAGAAGAAAGAAGGAGGAAGAAAGAATTAAGAAAGGAAAATAAAAAATTAAGATTAGGGAAGAAAAGATAGGAATTCTGGCGCAAGTCTAGTTAAACTGTGCGTCGCATGTGAGGCGGACGCGTGGAGCACGCGTTCGCGTGGTTGGCGCTAGTTTCAAGTGACGCGTACACGTGGGTGACGCGTACGCGTGACCTGATTTGTGCTATTGGCGCGAGTACAGCCTCGCGCACACCCAACCCTCTATTTTATACGCACATTGCCAAAATTTAGGGTGACGCGTACGCGTGAGTAACGCGTACGCGTGATGGGGTTTGTGCTTCCAGCACCATTCCAGCCCCACTCCATCATAACTCTCTGCCATACACCCCTTTATGTTGATTTTGCAGGGTCACGCATGCGCGTGGGTGACGCGTACGCGTGGGAGGCTGATTTTTTAGGTGACGCGGACGCGTCAGGGACGCGTTTGCGTGGGCGTGTTTGTGCCTAAGGCATGCCTCCAGCCACGCTCCCGCGTAACTCTCTGCTTCTTTTCTTTTTTGTTTCGAATGCACATATGACGTGTACGCGTCAGCGACGTTCACGTGTCGCGTGCATTTTTTTTATATGCAGAATGCAAATGCAAATGCAGACTATATGCAGAGATTATGAGAAGAGTCACTAAGAAAAATAAAGTAGAATAAAATAAAACAAAACTAAGACTGAAACAGAACGATCATACCATGGTGGGTTGTCTCCCACAGAGCACTTTGCTTTTACGTCCTTAAGTTGGACGTTCTTCAAGCTCATTCTGCTTCTGTTGGTGGGTCTTCCAAGAGGAAGATCTCTATCTCTTTTTCATCCTTAATCTTCTCTCCATGATAAAGCTTTAGGCGATGTCCATTGACCTTGATGAATTTGGAGCTAGAAGGATGATGCAGGTGAAAAACTCCGTATGGCTCTGCCTTTTCTACTCTGTAGGGACCTTCCCATCTTGATCTCAGTTTGCCTGGCATGAGCCTCAGTCTGGAGTTATAAAGAAGAACTAACTCCCCTGGTCTAAACTCTCTCCTTTTTATGTGCTTGTCATGGACAGCCTTCATCTTCTCTTTGTATCGCCTGGAGTTATCATATGCTTCTAGGCGAAGGTTCTCCAATTCTGCCAGTTGCAGCTTCCTTTCAGCACCAGCTTCCTCAAAATTTATGTTGCACTCCCTCACAGCCCAGAAAGCCTTGTGTTCCACCTCTACTAGAAGGTAGCAAGCCTTTCCGTACACTAAGCGGAAAGGGCTCATCCCAATGGGTGTCTTATACGCTGTTCGATATGCCCAGAGTGCATCTTGTAGCCTGGCACTCCAGTCCTTCCTATGAGGCTTTACTATTTTCTCCAGAATGCGCTTTATTTCTCTATTAGATACTTCTGCTTGCCCATTAGTCTGGGGATGATAAGTTGTTGCTACTTTGTGAACAATTCCATGCTTCCTCAGTAATCCTGTTAATCTCCTGTTACAAAAGTGAGTGCCTTGATCACTCACGATTGCTCGTGGTGATCCAAAGCGACAGATAATATGATTTCTAACAAAGAAAACAACAATGTTAGCATCATTAGTGCAGGTAGGAATTGCTTCCACCCATTTAGAGACATAATCTACAGCTAACAGTATATAAAGGTAACCACTAGAGTTTGGAAATGGACCCATGAAGTCAATGCCCCAAACATCAAAAATTTTACAGAAAAGCATAATCTGTTGAGGCATCTCATCCCTCTTGGATATATTACCAAACCTTTGGCATGGGAAGCAAGATTTACAAAAAGCAGCAGCATCTTTAAAAAGAGTAGGCCACCAGAATTCACAGTCTAAGATTTTTCTAGCTGTTCTTTGAGGGCCAAAATGTCCTCCACTCTCAAAAGAGTGGCAGGCCTCTAAAATGGACTGGAATTCTGATTGGGGCACACACCTTCTAATTACCTGGTCAGAACCATACCTCCATAAATATGGGTCATCCCATATATAATATTTAGACTCGCTTTTCAGCTTGTCTCTCTGATGCTTAGTAAAATTGGGAGGGAAAGTATGGCTAACTAGATAATTAGCTACAGGTGCATTCCAAAGAATTACTTCAGATATTGCATGCAAGCTATCAAATGGGAAAGTATCATTGATAGGAGTGGAGTCATCCTTAATGTGCTCAAGGAGACTCAAGTGGTCTGCCACTAAATTCTAGTTACCACTCCTATCCTTAATTTCTAAATCAAATTCTTGCAGTAGTAGTATCCAACGTATTAGCCTTGGTTTAGACTCTTTTTTAGCTAATAAATATTTTAGAGCTGCATGGTCCGAGTACACTACCACCTTAGTACCAAGTAAATAGGCTCGAAATTTATCCAGAACAAAAATAATAGCTAGAAGCTCTTTTTCAGTAGTAGTGTAGTTAGACTGAGCAGCATCTAAGGTCATAGACGCATAAGCAATTACGAAAGGATCCTTACCTTCGTGCTGGGCCAGCGCTGCTCCTACTGCATGGTTGGAGGCATCACACATAATCTCAAATGGCTGGCTCCAGTCTGGTCCTCTCACGATTGGAGCTTGAGTCAGGGAAATCTTCAGCTTATCAAATGCTTGCATGCAATCCTCACTGAACTCGAACTCAATATCTTTCTGCAGCAGTCTGGATAAAGGTAATGCTACCTTACTGAAGTCCTTAATGAATCTCCTATAGAAACCTGCATGGCCAAGGAACGAACGGACCTCCCTCACGGAGGAGGGGTAAGGTAAACTAGAAATGACATCTACCTTTGCTGGATCTACATAAATACCAGTATTAGAAACAACATTTCCTAGAACAATCCCTTGTTTTACCATAAAGTGACATTTTTCAAAATTCAATACAAGGTTTGAACTAACACACCTGTCTAATACTCTAGCTAAACTATCCAAGTAAAGGTTAAAGGAATCACCATAAACGCTAAAATCATCCATGAATACTTCCATACAGTTCTCAATAAGATCTGAAAAGATACTCATCATGCATCTTTGGAAAATAGCCGGTGCATTACATAAGCCAAAAGGCTTCCTCTTATATGCATACGTTCCAGAGGGACATGTAAAAGTAGTCTTCCCCCGATCTTCAGGAGCTATATGAATTTGAAAGTAGCCTGTATAACCATCTAAAAAGCAATAATAGGATTTACCTGACAGGCGATCAAGCATCTGATCAATAAATGGCAAGGGGTAGTGATCCTTGCGAGTAGCTTGGTTGAGATGCCTGTAATCAATGCAAACTCTCCATAAATTCTGCACTCTAGTTGTCAGGAGCTCTCCATGCTCATTCTTGACTTTTGTGACTCCAGACTTATTGGGCACCACTTGTATTGGATTGACCCATTCACTGTCTGAGATGGGGTAAATGATATCTACTTCAAGTAGCCTGGTCACTTCTTTCTTGACAACTTCTAAGATGGTGGGGTTCAATCTTCTTTGGGGTTGACGGACAGGCTTTGCTCCCTCTTCTAAGTATATTTTGTGCTCACAAATTTGAGGGCTGATGCCTACTATATCCGCCAAGCTCCACTCAATTGCTTTCTTATGTTTTCTCAGCACACTAAGTAGCTACTCCTCTTGTTGGGAAGTGAGTTCTCTTGCAATGATAACTGGAAATTTCTGATTATCCTCATGGTAAGCATACTTGAGGTGGAGAGGGAGTGGCTTTAATTCCAATTTCTGATCATGGCTAGGTTCTGGATTATCTGGAACTAGTGATAATGGCAAGGTGTATTCATTATGTTCAGAGGGTGTTCCCACACTTGAACCTTGTTCTATGTGCTTCTCTTATACTACTTCTTGGTGAACTTCAGCTACAGTTTCATCAATGATGTCACACTGGAAGATAGAATGATCTTCTGGAGGGTGCTTCATAGCTTCATTTAAATTGAAACTCACTGCTCTGTCATCTATCTCAAAGGAGTAAGTTCTTGAGAATGCATCCAGCTTGAACTTCGAGGTCTTTAGGAATGGTCTTCCAAGCAGGATTGATGATGATCTTCTTGAGTCATTAGGGGGCATTTCCAGGATATAGAAGTCAATGGGAAATGTGAGCCCCTTAATGCTTACTAATACATCTTCAGCAATTCCAACTATTGTAATAATGCTCTTATCTGCTAACACAAAACGAGCTGCTGACCTTTTTAAGGGAGGAAACCTCAAAGCATCATATATAGACAATGGCATTATACTAACACACGCTCCTAAATCACACATGCAGTTAGAAAATATTACACCTCCAATGGTACAGTTAAACATGCATGGACCTGGGTCACTACATTTTTCAGGTATACCCCCCATTAAAGCAGATATAGAACTACCTAAAGGAATAGTTTCTAGTTCATTAATTTTGTCTTTATGCATGCATAAATCTTTCAGAAACTTTGTATATTTAGGTACTTGTTGAATAACATAAAAAAGGAGAACAGTTACCTCATCCTTTTTGAAAATTTCTACCATTTTGGGATCAAGTTCCATCTGCTTCCTGGGTTTCTGTGCAAGGTGTGGAAATGGAATAGGGGTAGCGCCACTTGCAGCCTCTGTATCCTTTGGTGCTCCATTCCTTGGCTGAGCTACTTCTTCTTCAACCTTGTCTTGTACTTCTTCTTCCTCTTCAGCATCTTCCACTTCAACTATATCTTCAACTGGGGCGTGTTCTATTGGGCTTGGCTCCTCCTGGTTCCTCTCTGGCCGTGTGGTTCCAGACCTCAGAGTGATGGCATTGATGCCACCCTTGGGGTTAGGTAAGGGTTGAGAAGGAATTCCACTAGAGCTTGAAGGCTGGTTGGTAGGAGCAGATAATGAATCTATTCGGGAGACGAGAGCTTGTAAAGTGGCATTCAGACCATTTAGAGTAGAGTTCAGTGTAGTCTGCATGTTTTGTTGTCCTTGTGCGAGAGAACGAAGCATCTCGTCATTTGATGAGGAAGTAGGATAAGTGATCTGAGGGGCCTGTTGTTGATTGTGCCGGGGTCCTTGGGATTGCCTAAGGTGAGGTGCTCTATAAGGCTGGTTCTGATTCTGCTGTCTGTTATTGTTATTCCACCTCTGATTTCCATTGTTGTCTCTGCCTCCTCTATTATAGTTGTCCCTCCAGCCATGGTTGGAATTATCTCTCCAACCCTGGTTGGAGTTGTCCTGCCATCCTTGGTTATAGTTCCCACCTTGGTTGTAGTTGCCGCCTTGTTGATTGTATCCTTGACTCGGGCAGTCATAGAAGTTATGAGTAGCTGCCACAGTGTTGTCTTCTTGTTGGAGCTGCGGGCATTAATCAATGTAATGACTATAATCAGCACAAATTCTGCATACTCTTTGGGGGACTAACTGTTGGCTTTGTTGTGGTGGGGAAGGCTGAGTTTGTTGTTGATTCAACTGCATCTGCTTCAGTAGGTTGGTCATTTCACATATACTCTGTGTAAGAGTAGTAGTCTCACTGCTAGAGGAAACCTCTGCAACTAGGGGTGTTCATAAAAAAACTAAAATATGGTTAACCGGTTAAAAAACCATAACCACATTTTAGTTAACCAGTTTAATAAAACAATTTTAAAAACCATATCCATATTTTTTAAAAATGGTTAACCAAAACCAAATTTAAAAAAACCGGTTTTTAACAGGTTAACCAAAACCAAAACCAAAACCAAATTAAAATCAAAACCTAATTTCAAAACCAAATTACATGCTCTTTCTCTCCTTCCTCTCTCTTTCTCTCTCTCCATCTCTTTCTCCCTCTCTCTCTCCCCCCATTCCTCTCTCTCTCTCTCTCTCCTCTTTTTTCTCTTCCTCTTTGTCCTCTCTTTTTCTCTCTCCCCCTCCTCTCTCTCTCTCTCTCTATTCTCTCTTCTTTTCCTCTTATTTCTCTCTCCTCTCCCTCTCTCTCCCCCTTCCTTCCCCCCTCTCTCTCCCTTCTCTCTCTCACTCATTTTTCTCTTTATCTCCTCTCCCCCCTCTCTCTCTCTTTCTCTCTCTCTCTCTCTTTCTCTCTCTCTCTCTCTCTCTCTATCTCCCTCTTTCTCTTATCCGCTCTCTCCCTTATCTCTCTCTTTCCCTTTCTTCCTCTCTTTCTCTCTCTCTCTCTCTCTCCCTTCTCCCTCTTCTCTCTCCACCTCGTCTTTCTTTCTCTCTCCCTTCTCTCTCTATCCTTCTCTCTTTCTCTATTCCCTTTCCTCTTTCTTTATCTCCTTCTCTCCCTCTCTCTCTTTCTCCTCTTCTCTCTTTGTCTCTTTCTCCTTCTCTCCGCTCTCTCACTGCCTCTCTCTTTCTCCTTGTCCTCTTTCTCCCCCTCCTTTCTCTCTCTTCATCTCTCTCCTTCCATTCCTCTCTCTAATCATCTCTCCCCTTTTTTCTATCTCTCTTCCTCCCCTCTCTCTCCCCTTCTATCTCTCTCTCCTCTCCTATCATTCTCTCTCTCTTTTCTCCTCTCGTTTCCTTTTTCTCTCTTTCTCTCTCTCTCTCTCTCCTCTCCTTCCTCTCTCTCTCCTTTTCCTCCCCTCTCTTTCTCTCTCTTTTTTCTTTTCTCTCTTTCTCTCTCTCACTCCTCTCTCTCTTTCTTTTTCTTCTTTCTCTCTCTCATTTTCTCTCTCTTTCTCTTCCTCTCTTCCTTTTCTCTCTTTCTCCTCTTTTTTTTCTTACTCTCTCTTTTCTCTTTCTCTCTCAACCTTTTCTCAATCTCTATCCCTCTTCTATCTCTTTTTGCCTCTTCTCTCTAAAGCGAGAGAGAAGAGAGAGAGGAGGAGAAGATAAAGGAGGAGAAATAAAAAAAGAGAGATAAGAAGAGAGAAGAAGGATATGAGAAAGAGAAGAAGAGAGAGAAAGAGGACAAAGAGAGAAAAAGAGAGAGGGGAGAGAGAGAGAGGATGGGGAGAGAGAGAGAGGATGGGGAGAGAGAAAGAGAGAGAGACAGAAAAAGAGAAGGAGAGAGAAAAGAGATGAGGGGAGAGAGAAGGAGAGAGGAAGAGGAGGGGAGAGAGAAAGAAAGAAGGGGAGAGAGAGAGCATGGGGAGAGAGATGGAGAGAAGGATAGAGAGAAAGAAATGGGGAGGGGGAGAAAGAGTGGAAAGAGAGAGATAGATAGAGAGGAGGGGGAGAGAGATAAAAGAAAGAGAGGATGAGAGAGAAAATGGGAGAGAGAGAGAGAGAGAGAGAAGTGGAGAGAGAAAAGAAGGGGGAGAGAAATGGAAGAGAGGGGAGAGAGAGAGAGAGAGAGAGAGAGAGAGGAAGAGAAAGAGAGGGGAGGGGGAGAGAAAAGGAGAGAGATGGATAGAAGGAGATAAGAAAAAGTTACTCGTATCATTTAGAAAGAAAATATTTATATTAGAAAAAATTATTTATAGAAAATGCTGAAAAGAGATAAGAAAGAAAAAGGAACGAAAGCAATGGAAGGGATTTCATTATTTACAAATGTTACTCGTATCATTTAGAAAGAAAAAAAATTAGATTAAAAAAATTCAATTAAAAAAAGGTTCAAAAATTTGGATTTTTATATGTAAAAATATTAATTTGTGTAAAAAACTATTTTTACATGTAAAAACCAATTTTATGGTATAAAAGTCAATTTTTTAGTATAAAAACCGGTTTTGTTTTTAATGTAAAAATCGGTTTTTGTTTTAATAACCGGTTAAAAACCGGTTTTGAATTTCACTAACTGGTTAATAACCGGTTTCATCATGTAAAACCAATTTAGTTAATTAACCAATACTATATTTTTGGTTAACCAAAAAACTGGTTTGGTTTTTGGACTAACCAAACCATGAACACCCCTATCTGCAACAGTCTTTGAGTGGCTGTTCCTATGCCTGTGATTTCTAGTGGACTCAGCTAAGTCGCTGATCAGTTGTCATGCTTCATCTGCAGTCTTGTACTTTTTCAGAGAACCATTACTAGCACCATCCAGTGTAGTTTTATCCCGAGGCTTCATGCCTTGAGTGAAGTAGCTGATCAACACCAACCTGTCAATCATGTGATGGGGGCATGCGTCCAGAAGGTTCTTAAAGCGCTCCCAGTACTCATAAAGAGTCTCTAATTCTCCTTTAACAATGCAGGAGATCTCTTTTCTCAATCTATCTGTAACTTTAGCTGGAAAGTATTTTTCCAAGAATTCTCTCCTGAGCGTATCCCAGTTGGTGACAGTTGCTTCAGGTTGGGAGTAGTACCACTCCCTCGCCTTTCCCTCAAGAGAAAATAGGAAGGCGGTTAACAGAATAGAAGATTCATTTGCACCATGACGCCTTACAGTAGAACAGGCTGTCTGAAAATCCCTTAGGTGCTTCATAGGCTCCTGAGCAGGTAAGCAATGAAACTTTGGCATCAAGTTGATTAGTGCAGTCTTCAGCTCAAAATCTACAGCCAGAGTTGGATGATGTACTTAATACGACTGCAGTGTAAAATCTGGAGCTCCAGCTTCTTGGAGAGTAATCCTCCTAGGTGTTGCCATTCTATCTGCACGTGAATCAACTGAA
This sequence comes from Arachis ipaensis, assembly GCF_059453495.1. Taxonomy (NCBI): domain Eukaryota; kingdom Viridiplantae; phylum Streptophyta; class Magnoliopsida; order Fabales; family Fabaceae; genus Arachis; species Arachis ipaensis. Next base: position 28,046,796 of record NC_142436.1, read on the forward strand.
TCAGTAGTAAAGGAGTTTGTTTCTTCCTCAGATGGCGGTTTAGATTCACCCTCAGATGAGACTGGTGAATCGATAACAATCACTTCACCACCCTCTGAGGCTAACCTGCACCGAGCTCGCCTAATACGTGAAAGAGTTCTTTCAATTTCAGGATAAAATGCAGCTAAGCTCGGATCAGGCAGTGAACGCGTCATTCAATGAAAGAAACATACAGCTCATGGTAATAAAATAAAATGAAATACGCAAATAAAATAAAAATATGCACACTAATTAATAATTCAGCACACAATTACAAGTCCCCGGCAACGGCGCCAAAAATTGATGCGTGGCAGAAATTAGACCAATTAAGAGATTATAATATAAAAACAGCGTTGCAAGTATAGTTCTTAACCAGCTAAAATTCGCCTCATCAATTTAGAAAGGTTGTCACAAAAGTTTAGAATAAAAATACTAGGAGTATGAATCCCAGGTCGTCTCCCAACGAGTTGCTAGAAAGGGTGCTAAGTTATTAATCAGGAGTTTTTCGAGAATTTTGAGAGTTAAATGACAGAAAATAAATAATTGTAATTTAAAAGAGAAATATATATATATATTCTAATTAAAAATCCTTGACTGGGGGAATGATTAATTGGAAGTTCTATCCTTGTTGGAATTTTCTCAAGTGTAGTATAAAGAGGTTGTTGTTTTCACTTAGTTAACCCTTACTAAATAAAGGAAAGTCAAGTGATTGAGCTAACTCTTATTTGTAAATCCTAGTCCTCTCCCTTGGGAAGGTCTAGCGTTAGTAAGTAAAGAATTAGCCAACAACTTCCAATTTAACTAATCACTTAAGCATTCCAACTCAAGTGTCTCCTTTTAATCAACCCCCATGTCAAGTTGGGAATCTACTCCATTGACATGAAAATTACTTGCATAGAATTAAAAAGGGAATAAAAGAAAGACATGATGGACAATAACTGCAATTTAATTAAAACTAAAAGTAATCTTTTTCATTAACAATCCATGAAAATAATCCAATTGTAACTTTAAACAAGAATTAAGAATATGGAATAAATAAAAGAGTAAGGAAACAAACTAGAATAGTATCTTCAACGGAGGTGATGACTCTTCAATATCCAAAAGCAAAAGCATAAAACTAATAAACTATGAATGTAAAGAAAACCTAGAGGAAGAGTAATTTTTCTCTCTAGATTTAGATCTAAAAACCTAAAACTATGCTAATGTGAATCTCTCGAGTCTCTGCAGGTTCCCTGGCTCTATTCTATGTTTCTGGGCCGAAAATTGGGTCAAAACTCGGCCCAAAATCGCCCCCAGTGTTTTATGTTATTTCTGCAGATCGCGCATGTCATGCGTACGCGTCAGTCACGCGTGCACGTCATTTGGCGAATTTCCTTGTCACGCGTACGCGTCAGGCACGCGCACGCGTCGCTGCAAATTTCTCCATTCCGTGTACTCACGTGAGCCATGCATGCGCGTCGGTGCTCGCTGGTTATCTCCTTGGTTTCTTGTGTTCCTTCCATTTTTGCAAGCTTCCTTTCCATTCTCTAACCCATTCCTGCCCTATAAAGCCTGAAACACTTAACACACGGATCACGGCATCGAATGGTATAAAGAAGAATTAAAATATACTAATTAAAGATCTTTAGGAAGCAAGTTTTCAACCATAAAACAAAACTAGGAAGGGATTGTAAAATCATGCAAATCATATGAATACGTGGGTAAAGACTTGATGAAACCACTCAATTAAACACAAGATAAACCATAAAATAGTGGTTTATCAAAGCTTAGGCCAGGATTTTATTCCTTTAGGCCTCCTAACCACTGATGCTCAAAGCTTTGGGCCCTTTTACCCTTACCTTTTGGTTTAAAGTGTTATGGGCTTTTTGCTCTTGCCTTTTGCTTTAAAGAGCTATTGGCTTTTTCTGCTTGCTTTTTTTTTTCTTTCTTTTTATTTTCGCCACTTTTTCTCTTTTTTTTGCAAGCAAGCTTTTTCTTGCTTCAAGAATCAATTTTATATTTTTCAGATTATCAATAATATTTTTTCTTTTTCTTTATTCTTTCAAGAGCCAACATTCTAAAATCACAACTTCAAATATGCACTTTTTAATCATACATTCAGAAAATAAAAGCAAATGCACCACATCAATATAATTAAACTAATCTTATTTTAAACCTGAAATTCATGCATCTCTCAATTCTTTTCAAATAAAAATTTTCTTTTAAACAAGTTGAGAGATATATGGAACATTTTACAACTTTAAGACATCAAATGTAGATGATCATGCAACTAGAAGAAGGGAACAGATAAATAAACAGACAGAAAATAGAAAAATAATAGAAAAGGAGTAAAAGAGAACGAATCCACTTGAATGATGGTGCTAGTGCTCATCCTTGAGGATCCAATGTGATGCTTGATCTCTTCTATGTCACTCCTTTGCCTTTCTTGAGGCTGCTGCACAGGTTCACGTGTATGCTTTTTGGTTTGCTCCATCCTCTTCTTCTATACTTAAGAGTGGTAGAAGTCACAAAGCAAAGCTTTTGCAACACCAAACTTAAGAGTTTTGCTCATCCTCGAGCAAATATGACTAATAGGGAAGAAGAAGGTGGGGTAGGTGGAGCTTCCGTGGGACCTGCTGGTCTTGGGAGGCTAGGGAATTCCAGATTCCCTGTTTCTCTGCATTAGCGTTTGAACACCCAGGGGCTGCTCCCTGGCTAGCGTTCAACACCAGCAATGCTCCCCTCTTGGGGATTTGAACGCCTAGTGAGGGCTTCCTCACTGGCATTCAACTTTGACACTCTCTCCGGAGTGTCCTGTTTTCACTACTGTGAATTCTGTCTCTTTACTGATGCACATGATCATGACTCTGAAAGAAAAACAAAACAAAACAAAAATAAATATAGTTGAGTAAAGTTTGGTTGTCTCCCAACAAGCACTCTTTTAATGTCACTAGCTTGACATTTAGCTCCTTACGGAGGTGAGTATGGGCCCAAATTTTTGCCCCTGACAGTGAACTTTCTTCCTGTCCTCTCATGAATGAACTCTACATGCTCTAGAGATAGGACATGGCTCACTGTATGTGGTAAGACTGGCTTCTTAGAGAAGACAACTCTGATGCCAGGTGAAAGGCTTTCAGTAGGAACTTTCTTCTCCCTCCAGCCTTTAGGTACTTTCTTTTTAGTACCTTTGTGCTTAGAGCTTGTTGATGGCTGCCAACACCAAACTTAGAATTGATGTCTAGGGCCTCTACAGAGCTCTGCATAGAAAGAAAGGGTTCACATACTAGGTGTTGCACGGTTATCTCTTTTTTAGAGGGAGAATTGGGGTGAGGTATCTTGAATAAGATGTGATCCTCCCCTAACTTTGGGGTCATTTTTCCCTTAGCCACATCAATGATAGCATTGGTTGTGGCTAGGAAAGGTCTTCCAAGGATGACACAGTCATCCTCATCCTCTCCTATATCCAAGACTATGAAGTTTGCAGGGATGTAGTGGTTTTTAACCTTCACCAGGGGCGCAGGTACGTATAAATAAAGGGGGGAAATGGCCCCCCCAAAAATTTTAGTTTTTATTCAAAAAAAAAAATAGTCTGATCCCCCTTTTTGTTATTTCCCAGCCCCCCCTCTCTTTTTGTTCTATCTTTTCCAACCCCCCTCCCCCTCTCACTTTTAATTCCTACAAAACCCAGCCCAATAGCCCATTCCCTATCCCTTTTTCTATTTTCCAATCCCTATCCCTTTTTTATTTCCCAACGTATAATCACTAATCAGTTCTCCAATCCCCTTTTTTTATTTTTCAACATACAACCGGTCTCTTCCTCTCCCTCTCTTCCCGCCTTGGCTTTCAAAAAATTTGGGTAACAACTTTTCCTATTCTTCTTCTTCTTTATCTCTTTAATCTTATTATCTTTTACAATTTTACCTTTTTGACTCTTATTTTTTTTGTTTTTTGCAGATTAAAAAAAAGAGAGTAGTTTAACAAGTGATTTTTCACTCCTCTTTCTCAAAAAAGGTTCTATTTTTATTCTTTTTTATATATTTAGTTATTTACTTAATTAGTTAATTTATTATTATTTGTTAATTATGTTTATGTTATTATATGTTAGTTTGTATATTTAGTTTTTTTTATTAGTTAACTATTTAATTACAATTTTATATTATTTATACTAGGATGTTAGTATTATTGTTCTGAATTTTAATATTTTATTTTAAATTGAAATATAATTTTTATATTTTATAAAGATTTAGACTGTAATTTACACTTTTTGCTAAATATATTTTAAATTATAGGAACTTATTTGGCCATTTGAATTATGAGTAAGTTCAAAACCATTGATACATTTTTTAAAAGAAAAGATCAAGAGAATGAAGATGCTTCTACTATTACTATTCCAATACTTGAGGGGTCATCAAATTTCATTACTTCAAGTTCTTCATTGAATTGCTCAAAGCGTCCATGACTTCTTCCAAATCAACTGGATGTTTTTCGTTTGGAAAGAGATCCTGGAATGCGACCAATGATTTGGAAGTTTCCTCCAAATAAAAGAGATGAAATCCGTCGGGCTTATATTAAAGTTGGGCCAAATCAGCCAATTCTTGATAATTATCCATTTTCTGGTGATAAAATTCATCGTCGCTTTCAAGCTTCATGGTTTAAATTGTTCCCATCTTGGTTAGAATATTCTATAGAAGATGATGCTATATATTGTTTTTCGTGCTTTCTTTTTGCTAAGGAACCTTCAATCAATACGGGTTCAAATGCTTTTATTGAGAATGGTTTCAGAAATTGGAAGAAAGTAAATAGTGGAAAAGAATGTGCTCTTTTGAATCACATTGGCAAAGGTCCTAACTCATTCCATCATAAGGCGCTGAAATCATGTGATGATTTGATGAAACAATCACAACATATTGACAGACTTCTTCATAAGCAAACATCAGAAGAGATTGAAAAGAATCGAATTCGACTAGGAGCATCTATAGATTGCATTAGATGGTTGACATTTCAAGGTGGTGTATACAGAGGACATGGTGAAAGCCAAAGTTCAAGCAACAGAGGTAACTTTTTGGAAATGTTAAAATTTTTGGGATCTTACAATGAAAGAGTGAAACAGAATGTTTTGGAAAATGCTCCAAAAAATGCTAAGTATACTTCAAATGATGTCCAAAAAGAAATTCTACATATTCTTGCTACTAAGGTGAGAAATTCAATTAGAGAAGAGATTGGAGATGCCAAATTTTGTATTATTGTTGATGAAGTTAGAGATGAATCTAAAAAGGAGCAAATGGCCATTGTTTTGAGATTTGTTACTCTAGATGGTTTTGTTAAAGAGAGATTTTTTGATCTTGTGCATGTCACTGATACTTGTGCAACAACTTTAAAGAAAGAATTGATTTCTGTCCTTTCTCATTATAATCTCCAAGTTAAAAATATTAGGGGTCAAGGGTATGATGGTGCTAGCAACATGCGGGGTGAGTGGAATGGTTTGCAAGCTTTGTTTCTTAAAGATTCTCCACAAGCATACTATGTGCATTGTTTTGCTCATAGGTTACAATTAGCATTGGTGGCAGCTTCAAGAGAGGTACTTCAAATTCATGAATTTTTTACTCAATTAAACTCTATTGTCACTATTGTTAGTGCTTCTTCAAAAAGACATGATCAATTACAAGAAGCTCAAGTAATTGAAAATGCAAACTTGGTTGCTCAAAATGAATTAGAAACAGGCAAAGGTGCGAATCAAATAAGCACTTTACAAAGAGCTGGGGATACTTGATGGAGCTCTCACTTTAATTCTATTTACAGTTTGGTAAAAATGTTTCCTGCTACCAATATTGTTCTCAATAATATCATTGAAGACGGGACAACTTATGCACAAAGAGGCGAGGCTTATGGTGTTAGTAAAATATTATTGTCATTTGAATTTGTTTTCACTTTGCACTTGATGAAAGAGATTATGGGAATCACTAATGTTCTTTGCCAAGCACTGAACAATCTCAAGATATTCTTAATGCAATGCATATTATTTCTACATCAAAGTTACTTCTTCAACAATTAAGAGATGGTGGATGGTGCAATTTTCTTGCAAATGTTAAAGATTTTTGTGAAAAATATGAAATTGAAGTCCCTAATATGAGTGCACAATATGTTTTTGGAAGAGGTCGATCTCGTCAACCAAGTGTGACAGTTGAGCATCATTATCGAATAGATGTATTCTTGGCAACAATTGACTCTCAAATACAAGAGTTGAATAGTAGATTTAATGAGCAAACAATAGAGCTTTTGACTTTGAGTTGTGCTTTGGATCCTAAGGACAATTTCAAATCATTCAATATTGAAGAAATCAGCAAGTTAGCAGAGAAGTTTTATCCCCTTGACTTTCCTTCTAATGAGCTAAATATTTTGAAATCTCAGTTGCAACATTATCAGCATGATATACCAAATCATTTGAAAGGCATTGGTACACTTTCTGAATTGTGCAACAAGTTGCAAGAAACGGGAAAATCAAGAACTTATCACATGGTTGATAGATTAATACGTCTTGTTTTGACTCTACCAGTGTCTACAGCAACAACAGAAAGAGCTTTTTCAGCAATGAAAATTGTTAAGACAAGACTCCGAAGTAAGATGGTTGATGAATTTCTTGCAGACAATTTGGTCATCTATATAGAAAAAGAATTAGCAGCTATTTTTGACACAAATTCAATTATAGATGATTTTGAAAATAGAAAAAAAGGTCGAATAGCCTTTTCATGATACAAAACTGTAAGTAGTAATTTTTATATATTATTGTCTTATTTTTATTGAGATTATATATTTATTTTTTTTAATTTTACCAATAGAAATAGTAATATAAAATATAACACCGCCCCCCTAAATAGTTAGCCTAGCTCCGCCCCTGACCTTCACCAAGACATCCTCTACTAAGCCATAGGGCTTCTTCATTGTCTTGTCTGCCATCTCTAAGGAGATGTGTGCAGCTTGTACCTCAAGGATTCTCAGTTTCTCCATTACAAAGAGTGGCATGAGGTTAATGCTTGAACCTAGGTCACACAGAGCCTTATCAAAGGTCATAGTGCCTATGGTGCAAGGAATCAGAAAGCGTCTATGGTCTGGAAGCTTCTGGGGTAGCTCTTGCTGAACCAAAGCATGGAGTTCTTTGGTGAGAAGTGGAGGTTCTTCCTCCAGAGTCTTTGTACCAAATATCTTGGTATTCAGCTTTATTAGAGCTCCTAGGAAACGAGCAACTTACTCTTCCCTAGTGTCTTCATCCTCATCTGAGGATGAGTAGTCATCAGAACTCACACACTGTAGAAGTGCATTCAAAGGAACCTCTATGGTCTTTATGATTTTCTTTGGTTTTGAGATAGAGGGTTCTTGAGTGGGATTCAGGCACTCAAAGGGTGTGCGTTCACTGGCGTTCAACGCCAGCTCTGGCAGCTTATTGGGCATTGAACGCCCTTGCTGTCCACCCTGACTGGCGTTAAACTCCAGTCCCTCTAGCATTCTGGGCATTGAATGCCCAGCAGGGATGTCCTTGCTGGCGTTCAATGCCAGCTTCCCTGGGTGAGGGGTTCCTCACTGGCGTTCAGCGCCAGAATGGCTGCATGGTTAGGCGTTACCCCTCACTGGCGTTCAGCGCCAGAAAGGCTGCATGGTTGGGCGTTGAACGCCCAGCCAGTGCTCCCTAGCTGGCATTCAACGCTAGCTTTTCTGCCAGGATGGGCGTTGAACACCCAGTGAGAAGTTCCTCACTGGCATTTAACGCCAGGCTTGCTACCATTGTGGGCGTTGAACGCCCAGTGAAGGCTTCTTCACTGCCATTCAACACCTTCTCATTCTCCTCTAATTTGGCCTCTACATCCATGGTTATGGCCTTGCACTCTTCTCTAGGGTTCACCTCAGTGTTACTGGGAAGAGTGTCTGGAGGAGTCTCAGGGATCCTCTTGCTCAGTTGACCAACCTGTACCTCCAAGTTTCTAATGGAGGACCTTGTTTCACTAATGAAACTATGGGTGGTCTTAGTGAGGCTGGAAACCATAATGGCTAAGTAAAAAAGGCTCTGATTAGAGGTTTCCATGTTCCCTTGAGAAGATGGAAATGATGGTCTGTTGTTGAACCTATTCTTGTTTCTACCACCTTGGTTGTTATTGAAACCTTGCTGAGGTTTCTGTTGATCCTTCCATGAGAGGTTAGGATGATTCCTCCATGAAAGGTTGTAAGTGTTTCCATAGGGCTCTCCCATGTAATTCACCTCCTCCATGGTGGGTTGTTCAGGATCATAAGCTTCTTCTTCAAGAAAAGCTTCCTGATTGCTGCCAGCTGCAGCTTGCAGCCAAGGCAGATGTTGAGAGATCATGTTGACCTGTTGGGTCAGGATCTTATTCTGTGCCAATATAGCATTCAGAGTCTCAACTTCATGAAATCCTTTTTTTCTGAGAGGTTCCATGGTTTACAGGATTCCTTTCAGAAGTGTACATGAACTGGTTATTAGCAACCATTTCAATGAGTTCCCTTGCTTCTGCAGGTGTTTTCTTCAAGTGGAAAGATCCACCTACAGAGTTGTCCAATAAAATTTTGGACATCTCAGACAAACCATCATAGAACACGCCTATGATGGACCATTCTGAGAGCATGTCAGGAGGACATCTCCTGATCAGTTGCTTGTATCTTTCCCAAGCTTCATAGAGGGATTCACCTTCTCTTTGTCTGAAGGTTTGAACTTCCACTCTAATCTTGCTCATCCTTTGAGGGGGAAAGAGCTTAGCCAGAAAAGCATTAACCAACTTTTCCCAAGAGTCAAGACTCTCTCTAGGTTGGGCTTCCAACCATAGCTTAACTCTGTCTCTTATTGCAAAGGGAAAGAGCATAAGCTTGTAGACTTCAGGATTAACTCCATTAGTCTTTACAGTATTACAGATTAGCAAGAACTCGGCTAAACACTAATGTGGATCTTCCATTGGAAGTCCATGAAACTTGCAATTCTGCTGTAGAAGAGAGATTAACTGAAGTTTAAGCTCAAAATTGTTAGCTCCAGTGGCAGGTACAACAATGCTTCTGCCATAAAAGTCAGAGGTAGGCATGTCCTCCTTTTCTTATTCAAAACTTTCTGAGAGATCTCTTCTGGAGTGTTGTGCTTTAGTTTATTGTAAACACCTTCTTAGAGTCTTCTCAGGTTCAGGGTCAGGAGTCAAGAGGGGTTCTTTATCCATGTTCCTAGTCATAAACAAGAAGAAAAGAAGAAAAGAAGAAAAGAAGAAGACTCTCTATGCCAATAGACAAGAAGCTCCTCCTTAGAATGAGATGTGAAGAAAAAAGAAGAAGAAAGAAAAGAAAAAAGAAGAAAGCTTTTTGTGCCACGTGGATCAAAGAGCTTCCAGTTAGATGTGAAAAAGAAAGGAAAGAAGATAAAGAAGTGAAGATGGAAGAAGACAGAGAAGTAGAATTCGAATATATAGATGAGAAAAGAGAAGAAGTATAAATAGAAAAAGTAAATAAGAATTAAAATAATTTATTTATTTATTAATTAATTAATTTTTAAATATAGAAGAGAGAGAAGGAGTTTGAAAATTAAGAGAGAAGAGAGTTAGTTAGGTGGTTTTGAAAAAGTAGAGAGAGAGAGGAAGATATTATTTTCGAAAATTAAGGAAGAGAAGAGTTAGTTAGGAAGTTTTGAAAAATAAGAAAGAGAAGATAAGATATTAATTAAGAAAATATTTGAATTTAAAAATAAAATAGAAGATAAGATAAGAAAAGATTTTGAAATTAAAATTTGAAATTAGAAAAAGATAAGATAAGATTTTTAAATTTTGAAAAGGATATGATTTTTTATTTTTGAAAAAATTTGATTTTTGAAAACTTGACAACTAAGATAAGATAAGATAAAATTTTAAAATTGAAATCTGAATTTTTATTTGTTATTTTCGAAAATATAGTTAAAATTAAGTTTGGAAAAGATATTTTTTATTTTTGAATTTTATGATGAAAGAGAAAAGCACATAAAAGATACAAGATTTAAAATTTTTAGATACAACACTTAAAAATTTTAAGTTCAAAACACATACAAGACTCAAGAACACTTTGAAGACTAACAAGAACACAAAGAACAAAATTTAAAGACTCAAAGAACACAAGAACACAAAAAAAACACCAAACTTAAAATTTTTAGAAACCTAAACATAAATTTTCGAAAAATATAAAGAAAAAAAAAGAAGACACAAAACTTAAAATTTTGACACGAGATTTAAAGAAAGAAAAATTATTTTTGAAAAGTGTTTAGAAAAAAAGACTCAAAGGAACACAAATTACCAAGAACATAAGCACAACGCTCTAACCAATTGAAAACAAAAAATAAAAATATTTTTGAAAAACCTTTTAAAAGTTTTCTAAAAAATAGAGAAGAAAAAAATAAAAATAAAAATAAAAGACTCAACAAGAACATAAGACTTAAACAAAGAACGAAGATTAAACAAAGAAAAGAAAATATTTTTGGAAAAAGCTTTTTAATTTTTCAAAAAATTTGAAGAAGAAGAAAACAAAAATAAAAGACTCAATTAAAATAAAAATGACCTGATCTAGGGAGCAAGACAATCTGTCAGTTTGTCCAAACTCAACAATCCCCGGCAACGGCGCCAAAAACTTTGTGCGTACGAACCCCACACTTTCATACAGCAGTTCCAGCAAATGTACTGGGTCGTCCAAGTAATACCTGGGTGAGTCAGGGTCGATCCCACGAGGATTGTGGTTTGAAGCAAGCTAGGGTTATCTTGCAGGACTTAGTCAGGAGGAATCAGAAGGTTATTGATTTTCATTCATCAAGAGAAAATATTTAATGCGGAATAAAGTAAAAGAGGTAGAAAATATTTATAGGAATAGGAATAGGGTTAAGGATTAAAGTTGCTTTGTCTTTCTGAATTAACTCCGGTATTACTGCTCTCTTTGCTTGTGAGTGATTTTTTCAATGGCAGGCTATATGTGATTGACACTGGTTTGAGCAGTTGCCAATACTCCTCCGGATCTAAACCCCAGGTTTAGTGTGGATCCATCTCTACTTGAGGGTGAAGCGCGTACAGTCCATTCTCCTTTATGATCCTACTAAAAAAATCACAGACAAGGTCGGATCTTCCGGATCAGAGAATGCTGCATCTTTGGGTTCTAGCCTCTACCACAGAGACCCTAATCTCCCCAAAAATCGGCTGAACTGATGTCTCGAGAAGTCCCCAATGAAGTCGTGGATAGCCGTCTAAGAGACGTATATTCAAGCTGTTGGTTCGTCACTGTCTAGTGAAAGACGCGTTCTGAACCCAAGTAGACGCGGGTGTTTGTCAGGCACGTTCATCTTAATGTGGTGAACAAAGTTAATTTGTTAGATCATTCTATTCACCACGATGAAGTACGAATATACATCTTAGAATTAATCAAACACGGATCGAAGAAGAAACAGTAATACTTTTATTAATTCATAGGACTCAGCAGGGCTCCTCCCCTCAACCTAGGAGGTTTAGAAACTCATACTGAAGTAAAAACACAATGTAAAACTCAAAAATAACATAAAGTCCTCCAATGATTATGAAAAATACACTTTAAATACTAAATAGAGGACTAGTAAGGGTAAAATAGTCTTTTAGTGCTAAAATCCACTTCTGGAGCCCACTTGGTGAGTGATTGGGCTGAGCTTTGATGAGATCCACGTGCTATGAGACTTCTTGGGCGTTTGGACATTGGTCTCTGCTCTTTGGGAGCTGAACGCCTGGAAAGGGCAGGAAGCTGGCGTTGGACGCCAGTTTTGGGCCTTCTAATCCGAAAAAAAGTATAGACTATTATATATTTCTGGAAAGATCCAAAAGTCAGCTTTCCATAGCCATTAAGAGTGCTCCATTTAGACTTCTGTAGCTCCAGAAAAGCTCTTCCGAATGCAGGTAGGTCAGATCCGGACAGCATCTGCAATGCTTTCTCTATCTCTGAATCAGATTTCTGCTCCAGCTCCTCAATTTCAGCCAGAAAATGCCTGAAATTGTACAAAAATACAAAAACTCATAGTAGATTCCAAATATGTGAATTTAACACTAAAACCTATAAAAACTCAATAAAAACTAAATAAAAACTACTAAAAACTATATGAAAGTGATGCCAAAAAGCGTATAAAATATCCGCTCATCAGTAACGTCTATGATAAGTTTTTCTACAATTTTTAAATAAAATGAATAATAATGTAATATTAATATTATGATATTATTTAATTTTATTTGACGAATGACACTCACTTGATATTGGGCTCGAAAGATTGTAAAAACTCGGCTTTACTAATGTTATTACATTAGTAATTTACCCAATCCTTATTTTTAATTTTATACCACCACTTGAGATAATTAATTAAATTTTTATCATACCCAATTACTTTAATTACCTTTCAAGATATTTAAAAATTAAATTCGCTGACTCAGCGGTTTAAAATCGCGACACATAGCACTTAATGCGCCACGTGTCGCGATGCATGCCTTTTTCCCCTTGATTAAGTGACACTTATCATCAATCAAGCTGTATAAAAGCACAAAATTCTCTCTCTTTCCTCATGGAACTTCCGAGGCCTGCATGGAGAGAAAATGGAGGGTTTTGGTTGATTTCTGACTTTTCGAGCTTGATTTTTTGAGATTTGTGACCCTACAAAAGTTCTGATCCAATAGAAGTTACCGTATCTTTCTCCTCTAAGCAGTGACGTGTGTTTTGTTCACTGAAATTGCGAAGTGGAGCTGTCTCTACCAGGAACCAATTTGGCCGAACAAAGGGAGGGAAAGAACCACCGAGTTTTCGACGTTTTCGCTCCGTTTGACTTATCAGAAACCCTCTCTGCTATCTTGTGTGTGTTCTTCGTTTCACAGAGGTAGGATTTGACTCTTTAATCAGTTAAAATTATGAATTAATTGATATATGTGGTTGAAATGTTGTCTACTGTTGATGTCTGTTGTTCAAATATGTGATTGTTGGCTGTTGAAATTTTAGCTAAATTACTACTGGAATTGTTGTTGTGATTCGGCCATATTGTGAAATTTGAAACTGAGATATTGTTGTTGAATAATTGGCTGAAATTTGAGTTATATAATAGTATATAACTGAGTTTTCTCGGTCGGATGTTGATTTGGGATTAAATATAACTAAAATGAATATTTTGGATGGAAGTTTTGAGTAAAAAAGAGCAGAGGCTTGGCTTTTGAAAAAGATTTAATGAATAAAAATTATTTATTTATAAATATATGAATTTTATTGAAATTAATTGAGTGATTTTTGAAGAAAAATAATTGGTTTGCAATAAAAGGGTTTAAAGTGGAAGAACATTTTGAAAAAAATATGACTTTAATTGAAAGAAAAAGATTTTATTTTGAAAATGAAAGAACTGTACACAATTTACTTATTTTAATGAATTTTTGGGTATTTAAAAATTAGTACAATATTTTGAATAAATTATAAAATAACCAGTGAAAACAGTGTCTCTTTTATAGATTTTCAGAGTAATTTTTAAAGTACATCAACTTAACTTGAGTAACTTGCATAAGATGTTGTTTTAATAAATTTAAGAATATTTATGCACTTTTTAGTCATGTAGGCATATTTATGTATTTTTAAAATGTATTTATAAAGATTAAGCATAACTTTGAAATATTCAAAAAAGTGATTCTAAAGTTAAATCTTATGACCCGCTCTATTTCATTTGATTATTTTATAGAGATTGTGAAATTTTGAATAAGGAATTATTATATCTTAAAAAGTATTTGATTATGTGATGAGATAATTGCGGTTGGAAGTGCTACACCAATGACTCTTCTTGTCATCGATTTATCCGGCAATTTGTCGAAGAGCAGTATGGGCGCTATAGTCTAAGAGTGTGACCTGTCACTTTAATCGTGGGAGCGGTACGGTCGCCATAGCCCAAGAGCGTGCGGACACCATAATCCAAGAGTGTACCAGGTACTATACCCCGAAGCAATGGCAACGAGAGACAACATCCGTAAGGATGTAATATCGGGCGCGGGTCGAAAATCGACAGATGAGCTTATTATCTGCACTAGGACTAGACATGCATCATACTTGTTTGTGCATATCTCTTGTGTGTTTTGAATTTGTTCTTGTGGTTGTATGTTTGCTTTGTTTGTTGTTTGCCTATGTTCTTTTGTTGTGGTCGGTTTGATCTGGGATACATGACCGTTATATAAAAAGCAAATTAACTAGATTACCCGGACCCTACTAAGAACTTCCAAATTCTTATCCCTTATCTTCCTACCCCCTTCAGATAGAGAAAAATGTCATCTTCTATGAGCTCGAACAGCCTTATGAGTATGAGGACTCTATCCTTCACAACTTTTATGCGGTGGGCGCGGAGCTTCGAGTCCGTAAGTACGTAGTTAGAGATCATCCCTTCTAGCTAGCACCCGCTAGCTTCCGCTCTCTTTGATCCTGATGCACTGTATACTTTTTCGCTATCTTGGTTACATCTCGATTCTATTCATCATCCTTTTGATCATGTGCATGGAGGTTCCGTTCCAGCACAACAGGATAGTCAAGCAGTGCCTGAGCCTGGCTTTGTCGTCAATGACTACATCCTTGTGTCTCCTCCAGTAGGTTTGGATATGTGAATAGAGTCTCTTTCTACTAGTTTCACCATAGAGCCTATTGGGACTTCCATCGCAGCTTCTGGTCAGCCCTCAGTAGTTGAGCAAATTTCTCCTAATGGTACAATTCTCGCAGACGACAGCAGTGATGGTATTCCCCAGAGTACATCAAAGGTCATCGTTATTTCTGACAATGAGGACATCGAGGAGATAAAGATTGTGGATCTGGCTTCTAAGGACGATGAGGATCTTGAGATGGATATAGAGATCGTGGACTTGACTTCTAACAGCGATTAGGTAGCGACATCAGCATTTTCTTTTGACAGCTTTCTGGTTTAGTGTTTCTTTTGTCTTAAACTCTCACTTTTATTTTTCGAGAGATCAGGTTATAAGACTAGGCTAGTGTGGACATCAGATTAGGAGTTTATGAGCCAGACTCCAGAGATGTTTTAAGTTGTATATATGTATATAAGTGTGAGGGAGAAACTAACTTTTTATCTTTTGGGTGATATATATATATATATATATATATATATATATATATATCTTTTTAGTTTACGTAATCTCTTGTTTCTTCTTATTTGCGAATTTTTGTTAAGGAAGGTTTTTTTTTATAAAAATCAAGTTCTGTTAATCCCGTTACAGGCTTGATATTATTAATAACAATGTCAATATAATTTTAAATTGATTACACTCGATATTTCGGTATAAACATGCAATACTGAAAGTTGGGTCACGTCATTGCCTCCTTTTTCTCTGCCTTGCATAGTCGTTGCCTCTGTTATTAGTCGCTATTCGGCGTTGACTTTTTAGAGATTATCTCCATGAAATTGAAAGAAATTTAATATGTGATTTGTTGTGGTATTGATGATTTTGTTTAATCTATAAATCTGTTATTTTTGTTGTTCTGTTTGGCTCCAATCTCTATATTTAGACCCGAGTTTAAATCCGATACATGCCCAATATAGAATTAACATTATTTGATAAAGTTTTGTTAGGTCTAAGGTTGAATAAGAATTCAAAAATAGATCCAAACATAATTTAAGAATGGATCTAGGCAAAATCAAACGCGGCTTCACCGCATCCATGAACACACATATTTCACCATATAAACATGATTCAATCTTAAATACTAAAATAATTCACGTCTTTTAAATTTATTTGAAATTAATGTAAATACATTTAGATCATACCAAAGTTTTGAAAATATTGGATATAGGCTTAAAAAAAATGTTTATATTGGATAGTATCATTCCAAATCAATCCCTAAGAAAATTTTAATAGAAAATTTTACTTTTTAACAAATTTTAATTACCAAATGAGTCATCAAACTTTTATTTTATTAGATAAATTATTTTTTACATCATATTATTTGTCTATATAGAGAGATTCATCTAAAAAAAAATTGAAGACTATTATGCTTTTATTAAATAATAATATAGATTGATTTGTCTAATTTTTTTTTATCGAATTTTGAGATGAGAATTAATTTGTCTATCAAAAGAAAAATTAAAAACTAATTTGGTTATTAAAATTTGTTAAGTATTAAAATATTCAACTAAAACTTTTTTTTGGGACTAATTTAGGATAGAAAAATTTTAGGAAGCCAACATTTTTATCAGTATTAACTAATATTTTGGACTAATACTTTTATTTTTATACTATTAAAATTTAGGATTTAATGTTTAAAATTTAGAATTTAAAATTTAATCTTTAATGATAAAGTTGACTAAGTATTGACCCAAAATGATAAATATTATTAGTCATATAATATTATTTTTTAGAATATTACCCTTAAATTATACATCCCTAGTTAATAAATAACAATGTTAGGTATATATAAAAATTAGTCACTAAGCATATTTGTTGTGCCAAATTGGTTAACATTGCAAAGAAGTCAATGGTTAAAGTCAAAGATCATATATATATATGAAGTACACTAGGGTTGGAGAAAATAAAAATAAGTTAGGCTTGGTGGTTAACAAGTTACCTTATGCTTAGTGTCTAAGTTTGCTTGAGGTGCAAGATTACTTGGGGTTCAAGTTTGTTTGAGATCCAAGACTACCTGAAATTCAAGGCTACTTGAAGTTCAAGTTTGTTTGAGGTCCAAGACTACTTGAAGTATAAATTTACTTGATGTTCAAGGTTATACCAATTTGTTTAAAATTTTTTTCTCTACAAATAAAATTAGTTTCAATAAGTTAGGAGAGCTTCCATTTATTCACACACTCACTCTAAAAATTCCTAGTTACACTGACGCATGAAAACATGAGTCACGAGTTTATATAAGTAATGGGAGACTCTATTTTTATTTTAGTCATTCCAATTCTTTTTTTCTTATTATTTAAATTTTGTTATTTTCATTCAAACTCTTGTCAATTTTCGCACATTTTAATACAAGCCTTATAATTTTCAATTCTTTATATTTTTGCACTTATTCTTTCTTACTTCTAATTTTCTATAATTATTTTATTTTACAGTTTTATTTGGCATGATCTCTAAATCCTAAGAGCATTCCATAAAAAAGAGTTGTACTAATTACTCGAATTGAGATTTTGATACAAGTTTGGTCGACACCTACTATCAAGGTATAAAAAGCAAAATCTAGGAGAAACAAATTGGCACGCACAGTGGGACCTTGGTTAAAATTAGCTGCCTAAAATAGTTGTTGTGTATGCGTTTGTGAAGTGATAAATTTTTATCCTATAGCGATCCAAACGCATCTATTTCTATGTCACCTCAGTCGTCCTCTTCAACAAAAGGGTCAGACTACGACTCTGACAAAATAGTATTATATCCACAACCACAAGTCATTGAATTGATACAAGTGCTTATGAATTTCGCTAGAAGTCCGACTAGGCATATAAACAACACAAATATGATTTCAATGGCTTCTCCTAGTGTAGTCAAAGTAAATCCAACTACTTGGCCTATGTATGGATTATCTCAATATTCGTCATCTTTGGCTAATTCACCTATTCCTAGGTTTATATACAATTGTTCAGTTGAACCCAATTGTTGAAATAAATCCATAAGTTTTTGTACAAGAATACAATCCGTACTTATATCAATATATGATGGTCAATCTTTCCTATTTAGGATCAATTATATCAGGACCCATAATATCACAACTACCTCAATAAAACATTTTGTCAATGTGGACACAACCATATATGTAGGGACAACATCAACTTAAATTAATTTGCTGATTCCATCATCAACACAGATGGAGATACCTTGTTCAATTCTCGTTATGCCTTTGACACCTAGAAAAATGCATAAAAATTCATTCTTTTCAAAAAGGTCATGAAAAATACCAATGTCAAAAATAATTTTGCCTAACACCATAGATTCTTTATTATTTTTAGACAATAAAAAGCAAAAAGTCATCATGATTTAATTGACCTGATGACTTAGCAAATGACAATTGTCTTAAATTATTTGATAAGAAATAATAATGCTAAGTTTCAACAAGTAGCAAGACAGATGAATGAATTAATTGGGGTAGTCCAGGATAACTATAAGGCACCAAATCTACTAGGAGGTCACCAACCTCATTTGGGAGGTTGTTAATTACCTGTAATAGTTAATAGGGGACAAAAATCTATTGATGTAGTGAATGATACTCGACAAAATCAGTTTGTCCAATGTAACATTGCACAAGCTGATAGAGTAAGTTAGATAGAGTAGGTTTTAACATAAATTTGATTCACCAACCATATTCTATATCTTCTTTTTCTGATCATGTGTTACAAGTAAAATTTTTTAGAGGAGTCAAAGCCCCAAAATCACTCACTAAATTTTTAGAAAAAAAGTGATGAGTCAACTGTCGAGCATGTGGTTCGCTATATAGTTGAAATTGGAGTTCTAGCAAGCAATGAGCAACTTAAAATGAGATACTTTTCTTCTTCTTTGACTGTGAATGCTTTCACTTGGTTTTCAAATTTATAACCCAAATTAATCCATTCATGGGAATAGTTGAAGAAGAGTTTTGATGGTCAATTTTTCAAAAAAGAACTAAAAGTTACGCTGTGATTTGTTCTTAATAAAAATATCCAAGGCAAAGACGACGAAAGACTATCTTATTCGATTCATAAAAATGAAAAATAAGTGCCATAATTAGATCCCAGAACCTAAAATTATCAATATATTGATTAATGAGATTGACTTTAAAATTAAAAAGAAGTTAGTTGACCAACAATTTATTGACGTTGTTCAATTAGCAGACAATATCCAATTCATCGAAACATTTCAAAAAGAAAAAGAGTAAGAATATGAGAATTTTTTTGAAAAAAAAAGTAGCTTTTATTATATGTGTGATGTATTTTGAGTTGAAAGTAAAAAATGATGTGTTTTCAGTCAAAACAAAAGAAAAGTCACGTACTATATGTCAATCTCTTAATCTTGTCAAGGAAAAGGTATTCCCAAAGAAGGGAGTTATTAAAAGCAAATTAAAATTTTCTAACAAAATACTAAATATGAAGGTTGGCAAAAAATCTTTGTGAGTTGACCTCGAACTTTGTTGAATTTAAAGGGTTTGTTGTTAATATGATGGTAAAACAAAAAACTCAGTTTGATACCAACATGCTCAAAGTGAGACCTATATACCCTAAAGTTAGTGAAGATTTGTTAGAATTTTTTATCCGACAAAGAATGTCAAAAATGAATATAACTATGTACTTTATGAGCATTGCAAAAGAGAAAAAGAGAAGTTGATAAACAGTCAAGATAAAATACGCACTTGTGAAAGTTGATTTAGAATACGACGATTAATTCTACTACTTTGGATTGAGTTTAGAGGTGGCTTCAAAGTTTTTAATGTTTCTTCATCAAAATCGAAGCCATCCAAAACTTCAAGGGGCATTTTATTGTGCCAAAAATTTGGCAAAAATGATCGACGATAGAAAGAATTCAATAGTTAAAGTCGAAGATCATATATACACGAAGCATACCGTGGTTGGAGAAAATAAGAATTTGTTAACCTTGGTAGTCAAGTTACCTTATGATTATTGCCCAAGTTTGCTTGAGGTGCAAGACTACTTGGTGTCCAAGCTTATTTGAGGTTCGGGACTATTTAAAGTTCAAAAATTCTTGAAGTCCAAATTTGTTCGAGATCTAAGACTACTTGAAGTCTAAGGTTATACCAATTAGCTTCGATTTTTTTCTATAAATAGGATTAGTTTCAATAAATCAGGAGAGCTTCTACTCATACACTCACTCACTCTAAAAATTCCTAGTCACACACTAACACATGAAAACATGAGTAGTCACCAATGATAAACCCAAAAAATTTTAAGAGTGAGGGCAAAAATATATATCTTAAAATAAATTTTGTTGAACATTGCTAATTATATTAAAAATATAATAGAGATATAAAAATTAAAAAGAGTTAGTGAACATTTTTATTCTTAAAATATTATTTATTATATATAATTTATAAAAAAATTATTTCAAAAATTTAAACTTAAAATATTTTAATTAAATTATAGATAATTTATCATCCTCATTAATTTAATTTTTATTTATTTTTATATACATTTAATAATCAAAGACTAAATTAATTGGCACATTAGCGCCTATTAATACGCTAGCATTTATTGTAAGACCCAGAATCTTTGAAAAGTCTTATTATGATCAAGTCTCAAATCCTACAGTTATTTATAGCCTTAATTTCAGAGATTATTTTATTAAAGATAATTATGGCAAGTTTTGATTTATTGGATTTGAGATAAGTTATGATTATTATCCAATTTTATAATTATTGGATTATTTTCTATATTCAAAGTATAAAGTTGATAGTTATGAAATAATAAGGATGTTATATGTTTTGGACTAAGTAACTAATATTTTGAATATTAGTACTACTATTTTGGAAAATAGAGAAATTAATTATATTATTTCTAATCTTTAGATTTGGGCATTTTGTTGAAAATAATTTGTAAAAGTAGATGAACCAATAGTATTTTTTCATATACAATAAGTGTTGGATTTACATTGGATTTCAATTACCATAATGCCCTTAACCCTAATTTTCACATAAGGAAAATCCTAACCCGGTAACCCATTACCCGACCCGGTTCTCTCTCAACCCCACTCAGCTCCCAAACCCAGCCGCCACACTTGACCTATTTTCCTTCCTTCTTTAATTCACGACACATAGCTTCCTTCTGTTTCCAAGAAGGAAAGAAAAGAGCAGAAAGTGGGAGAAGAGGAACGGGAAGGAGAGGAGAGGAGGAGGACGGCGCCGGCGGGCGTCACTGCCGCCGCGCCGTCGCGTCGCGTAGAGACGAGAGGAGCGAGATCTGAGGATGAGACAAGGATCTGCGCCGGTGGCACTGGGATTTGCTGCCGCCGTTTGATGCCGCCGAGGGGAGGAGGGTTACAGCCACCGCAAGGGGCCTGCCGATGTCACCCTCACGAGTCACCATTCCCGAGCTGCAGCACCATGGAGCCAGCCTCGTCGCGCCGTCACGGCTGCCCGCGCTATCGTCGTCGCCGTTGGTCCACCGGGGGTCGCCATCGAAGTTGAGACACGAAGAGAGGGGGTACGCGAGCGAGAAGGGGTCTGAGGGCCTGAAACCGCCGCGCTTGGTCTCGTCGGTGAAGCCATGGCCGCCGTCATCGGAACAGAGGGCGCGAGAGAGACAGAAAGCTCGCGGTGGGGGAAAGGACAGGCGCCGCCATGCTGCACGGAGCTATCGCCGCCGTTCCTGCCGCCGGTAAGCCTCGGTTAACACCGCCAAAGCTCCGGCCATCACCGTCGCTGAGGAAGCTCACCAGAGTTGCTGGAGGCTGCCGCCGCTCTGCCTGGTTGTGTTGAGTCGCGCCGCCGTGCCTGGCCGCCGGAAAACCCCGCTGCCGTCGCCGAAAAACTCTACCTGTAAGGGTTTTTGAATTCGGTCTTCATTCGTTTAAGATTCTGGAAGCTTTAACGTCTCTGTTTGTGGGTTCAAGGCGCCATTGCCAGAGTCCGGTCACTGCTTACTGCTTGAGGTGGCTGCCAGGCTGCTACCGTTGAACCGGTTCAGAGACCGCCGCTGTTCCGGTTTAGCTGTTCCTTCTTCATTCGGTAAGCGTTTTCAATTTGAAAGCTCTCTAGTTACTATTCTGGCTTCATACACTAAGGTTTTGCGACATCAATTGCTATAAGATTGAGTTTCTATTGTTATATGTCGCGATTAGTGTTGCTGTGGTTACCGCGGGAGTGGCTTGGAGCCGAGGTTGCGGTTGTTGGTGATTTCGGTTTAAGAGAGGAGGTTCCTATGACGCGTTTGGGTTATGGATTTGCGTTTTGAGGTAGGGGCGCTTTCCAAAAACTACAGTTTATTACTGGAATTATTACATATGGATACTGATGTGAGATATGGTGTAATTAGTGATTGTATCTGCCTTATGTATTATTTGATTGACTCGAACGATTATGGATGTTGGCTTGGCTGAATTGTTGTGTGGCTTGTGAAATGTAATGTTTGAAGTTGATTCTTTAAATATTTGAAATGAGTTTAATCCGTTGAGGATTGGTTTGAATTGAGTCAATTATTTGATGATGTGAAAGATAGAATGCTCTTGAAATCCAGCCTGGGTTGCGTTAATTGCTCTGGTTTTGATAAATGATTTATTGCGGAACCAATTCTTTAAAGCTTTATAAATGAGTTAAATTGGTTGATATTGAGTTGATTTTTGAAATGGTTTCCTTGAGATATGCCAATGAGGCGACTGTTGAATTTAGCTTGATTTTGAATTGATTTTGGATTCTGAACTGTTGAAAAGGATTGTGGGACGGTTTAGTTGGGACCCGAACCGGGTGGCAAAAGTCCAAGTTTTAGGGGAGGTGCTGCCGAAATTTCTATAAAATCCGAGTCTTTATTGAAATGTTGTCTGGAAAATGATGAGTTAAAGACTTCTGCTATTTTATTTGAATTATCAAGAAAAGGATGATTCATGCTTTCGAAATGAGTTAGTAAAGAGGAAATTGTGATTTAGTCTTGCTTCTTAAGAAAGGCATTGTATCTCTTTCAAGAGAAAGTTATTTAGATGAAACTTGTGTTTTAAAGCTGTTTGAATGCGAAAAGGGTTTATGCCTTTGAATTTGACTTGGGGATTTCAATTAAAGAAGTTTCAATGACTTTGAAAGAACCTGAATGTCTACTGACAAGTTTTATTTTGAAATATTTTGAGAAAGGTTTTAAGTACTCTTTGAACTCTAAACTTTTGCAAGACTAAAACAATTTTGAATAGTTGAAACGCTTTAGAATTTATCATGGGGGTTGAAGCTGGTTTTGCCTAAGTAAAGGAAACGGCTTTGAAAGAAGTAAATGATTACGTGACTCGGCTTGGCTTAGATCCTATTTTATTACTCAAATCGGAAAGCCAAGGTTTTAATGATTTTAAATGAATTCGGCGAAATGAGTTATGCTATTCTCCCCTAAAGACTTGAGACTCTGTCGAGAAACTTTGTTATAAAATCCCATTGTGGGATGGGTGATTTTGAATGTTCCCAAAATGAATCTTTAACTTTCCATGGTTTTGGAAGTTTTGGAAAGAGAATGCCGAGAGTGGCTTTGTTTTAAAAAGGGAACTCACTTTGAGTAAATTTGGCTTATGAGCCTGAGATGATTTGAGAAATGAGATCTTTAAAGCCAAGGCTAAAAAGAGTTGAAATTTGATTTCAAAGTGAAATGGCTTGAGAAAAGTGATTTATGGCTTAAATGCCGGTTTTATGAATTTAATGATGTTGAATGGTGGAAGTGTTGCTTTGTTGTGAGCCGGAATGGCCGTGTATGCTATTGAACTATGGCTGATTGCCGAATGAGTTGTGAGCCGTATGGCCGATTATGAATTATGAACTTAAGCCGAAGGGCTGTATTTATTGATAAATTGGCTGGTTCTGGATTGAACCGTGAGCCAGATGGCTGAGATGGATGGTGATCCATGGTTGAGTATAAATGCATGTATGCAATCGAATGAATTGTGAATTTAAGCCGGATGGCTGAGATGAATGTTGTATGCGAGTATGCTTGTGTTTTCTCTCTGTTTGTAAGGGTGACAGGGCACCAATACCCTCTAATGGCGACAGGGCGCAGATACCCTCTAATGGCGACAGGGCGCAGATACCCTCTAATGATAATAAAGCGCAACAGAGAGACTGTGTCCGGGTTAGCTACCGGACACGTCGGGTTGGCTTGGTAACCGACAGATGATATCATCAGCCACTAGGGACAGGCATGCATCATATGCATTTATGTGACATTGTTTGGGTGTGTATATTATACTTGGTTTGCCTATGTGACTAATTGCTAATTGTTCTACTTGCAATAACTGTTTGTTTGTGCTTGCATCCTTCTATTTGTGTTTGCTACTGGAACTCTGTTGGACTGTGGTGATTGGTTGCTGGTTGGATTGTTTGGGCCTAGGGCCGTGGTTGGAATGAGGTGAACCGATGGTTGATTTCACTTTTGTGTTTCTGGTTTGGAATAAAATTATGAAAGGCTATTTTGGTTCCGCATAGATAAACCGTTTTGAAAGGCTTCTGAGTTTTTGAGAATTGAACCGTTCTTCTTTCCGAAAAGATTTCCGACTTTACTTTCATTGTAAACCGTTGTTTTTGAAAGGAGGCATAAGACGGTTATGAATCACTGGTGCGGTTATCTTCATGTATCATATTACAGTAATTCCCAAAAACCCTCTACTGAGAACCCTTTCGAGGATGATGTTCTCACCCCCCCCTACATTTTTCCCCTTTCAGGATATGGGCGCAGAAGTCACGAAGAGTTATTTAGTTGTTGTTGAGATGCTCTGTATTGTTTTAGTTATGGTTTATTGTACCCTCGCCTTTATCTTGATATATTCTGTAAGAAGGATAGTGACTGTATTGGATAATGCTTGTAATATTATCTATGTATATAAGTGTATATATGTATGTACTCTTTATGAGTTTTTGTAAGTTGTATGGTATCTATGGATGTCGTTGTATAGCAAAGTATCTTTTGGATCGGTATTGCGGTTTAAAGATTTAAACAGGCTCATATTTTAGTATTAAATATTATAAGTGTCGTCGTAATGTCCGAGCTATCAGAGTCGCACAGCCGGAAGTGTGAGCTTTGGTAGTTAGGATGTTACATTTATAATTTAAAACTATAATTATATATAAATACCATAAAAAATAAATCGATATATGAAAAATATATTTATATCAAATAATAAAAATTTAATTTACACTTATTTTTCTCTTTTTATTTTGACATAATTAATTTTTTATATTTGTTAATTTAATTTTGATATACTCTTAGATTAAAAAATTTATACATCTATTTAATTATGTATTGTAATTAAAAAATATCTTTTATATTTATCATATAAATAATTATCTAAAAAAAATAAATATAATCAAATGACTATATAAAAAAATATACATATTTTAATATATTAAAATTAACTTCTATAATTTTAAACAATTGTTCTACTACTCATTATAATTTTTAAATATTAATTACCTCACATTCAATTAGAAAGTTTATTTGTTATAATATTTATGACATAAAATACTTTTTAATTCAAAATAGTTATTACAAGTAAGATTATTTAAGAGACAAAATAAAAAAATATTATCTAATTTTAAAATAAAAAATATTAATTAATAAATAAATACTATTTTTTTCTATCTCAACTAATTTTTGAAGATAAAAAAATACTGATAATTTTATTTATATTTAAAAAGTTGAGATTTAGTTTAGTAATTAACTAGTTGATTAGATTTAAAAAATTATGTTATCACTGTTTATTAATTTTTTATTTAGTTAATTTATTTACTTATTTTTAATTTTGATATTAAATCAAATTTAACAAAATAAATATTGTTACACATTAAATTTAATAAAAAAAATTATTTTAACATAAATCTCAAAATAAAATTTTATAAATTTTTGTGGGACAAATTTATTGATTTATATAAAATTATTACTTTTTTCTTTAAATTTTCTAGGGGTGCCCCCTCTTTCTATACCCGGGTCTCTGTTCCTGTGAGTCACGAGTCCATGTAAATAAGAAAAATTTTATTTTATTTTAGTCATTTTAATTTTGTTTTTTTCTTTCTCTTATTTAAATTTTATTATTTTTATTAAGCTTTTGTTAATTTCTAAACATTTTAATATAAGTGTTGTAATTTTTAATTTTTTTATTTTTTTTGTACTTATTCTTTTTATTTCTATTTTTCTATAATTGTTATTATTATTTTTATCTTTTTTATTAGGTACAATCTCTAAATCATAAGAATAACCTACAATAAAAAAATATTTTTTGAATTGAGATCTTAATATAAATTTGGTCGATACCTTTTATCGAGATATAAAAAATAAAATTCAAAAAAAAATAATATTAAAAATAAATTAAATAACATATTATTTATATATAAATATATACTGATAAATTTAGTAATGAATTTTTTGTGTGCATGTAAAATTTTTTGTTAACCAATTAGCCAGTGGCGGAATTTGAAATAAAATTTTGGGGGCCAGATATAGGATAATTATCAAAGATGCTTTTGATATGAACCCCATTTAAGATAAGCTCGTCTAATCTCATCTCTCTGATTTGGGTGATATTGCCAAATTTAAAGCCGTTTTCCAGGGTCTCGTTCCAAAAAATTAAGGTTAAACTCATCAGACGTAGTTTTTTGAACTTTTAAAGGTTGTATCTCACTTTTTTCGTGATTCATTAAAGTAGAAGAACTATCGTTCTACAGGTGTTGATATTGTAAAAGTTATATGTTCTCCTTCTTAAATATTAGCCTTCCTCTTAAAAAATGCATCAATTCTTTAATTTTTCATTATTATTTTATATAAAATTTGAATATATATCCTGTAAAATATATAAGGAAGAAGTTAGAAGGACAAATATTAAAATTTATAATATTTATTAAATTATTTTTTATCATATAAAAAATTAAATTAATTAAACAGTAAAATATAAAATAATATTAAATTAAATAAATAAAAAATATCTAATTTTTTATATTTAAATTTAAAAATAGAGAAAATATTGTTTATTGAACTTATTAGATACTTTAAGTCATAGTAAAGTATTTAAGTCAATTAAACTATTTTTTATCTTTTAAAAAAATATTACTAATTTTTTTATAAAAAATTAGGGGGTCATATCCCCTTATCTGAACTAAACTCTGCCCCTACAATTAGCCTACCTTAAAATATGGGTTACATGGACCTTTTTAAATTAAAGCCGAAAGCAACTTTGGTTTCGTCGCTCTGAATTGGTGGGAGGGTTCCTTCCTATGTTGGGGGTAAATGCCAACAACGTTTAACAATGTTTCACCAGTACCTTATCGAAAATTAAATTGACATTAATAATAAAGGTCACGTGTTTATTAAAAGAGCAATACTACTACATGAATGCTGAGGTTTAATACCCAAATTTAACCTTCTATATATCTATAAAATACAGATATTTTGTTGAATTATTATATCTGCGTAAGATATATTTCAAAAACAATATTCATCGACATTTGTTTGACATGCGTATTTATTGTGTCCAACCATATGTTAATAAAAAATAAAAAATTTTTTTCCGGACATACTTAGACACAATACCTAAATACTATCACGTGTCAGTATATCTAGTCTTATTCTTAACATGTATTATTGAAATGAGTTTAGAAATAATATATATAATTATTTATTAAATAAAAAATATTTTAAATAATTTTATATAATTAAAAAAAGACATTAAAAACAGTTAAAAATTTATTTTTTATTTTAATACTAATAAAATATCAAAAATTCATTGTAATTTATCTAAAAAATACTTTATATTTATATATATGTCATGTCTTCGTATTTTATGAGATTTTAAAATTTGTATATTTATGTATTCCATGTCATATTGTATCCCATTTTCGTGTCATTGTCCGTGCATCATATACCTTAATCAAAATTTCTGTATACTTATTTATTTGCTTATTGTTTGAAGGTTTCGACTTTCGCATCTTCAAAAATAAATAATTACATAAAAATAAATATTAGCCAATTATTTTTGTTAATATTTTATTTTTATATTATTAAAATTTAAGTATAATATTTAAGATTTATATTATTAAAATTTATTTATATACTATCAATTCAGTATTCGAAAGATTTAGCAATTGACAAAAAAATTTCTAAAAGACATTCTTTTTTAGTATTATTTTTGTATTTAGTTTAGTCTTCCTAATGAAATCAATAATTTATATTATCAAAAAATAACAATAATAAATAAAATACATACCAATTCAAGAATATGTAATAAAAATTATACAAAATTAAATAAAAAGATAACAAAGTTCATAAAAAAAATATGTATCAATAAAAATAATTAATAAAATTTATGTGAACAATGAGTGTTAAGAACTTCATTAAAAAATCCAACAATATATACATCAGAAAACATCAAAAAAAAAATTCTAAACAAAAACATACAATAACATTTATAGTATGAACAAGAAAAATAAATAAAAAATTGGTAACAAATTTACTTAGAAGAAAATACTGAAAATAATAGTATAAAAAAATATTTGTTTGTAAAGTGTAGGTATAAAAAAAACAAATGCAAAAATTTTAATGATTATTTTTTATATTTTTTATTATAAATAAGATTAAATGATAAAATTAACATAAAAAAATTTTTTAATTACTTATCCAATCTAATAATCAAACACAAACTACAATTTATTATTTCTAATTAACAAGACTTAAAATACAGAATCATATTTACTTAATTAAAAAAAATTAGCTAAACAAAAAATTATGAAATTCAAAAAAATTACACGTATTTTCTGTGTCTCAAATACTAAATGAAACACACCTACGTGTATCCGTTTTGTGTTTGGATCAACTTTATAGTTTTTAAAGTTATATAAGGTCATCAAGCTGAGTGGATATATATATATATATATATATATATATATATATATATATATATATATATATATATATATATATATATATATATATATATATATATAAGATTATATCTTCTTAGAATAAATTGGAATTTTAATTTAAGCTTGTATCATCTCCGTTACAAATTATAATTTTCTAACATAGATAAATATTTCATTCACTAAATTTATGTTTCAATTAAGAAAAAAATAAAAAAAATTTATAAATTATATTTTCTCTATAAGTTATAAATTATCTTAAAAAATTCTCTGAAAAATAATAACATCTTTATTCTGTGATTTTCCAATTATTAGTAGATGAGTTGTGTTAATGTATGCTATAAGGATATATTTTAAGAGTACTGGAAAAAAATGTTTTATTAAAAACTATTAAAGTTAAAGATAAATTCTTTTATATTTTTAATATATTAAATGTTTTTAAAATAAAAAAATTTCTATTGTTAATTTTAATTTTTAAAGTGTACTCAAACTATAAGATAGCTAAATTCTTAATAGATTATTACTTATTCTTTAGCTCCCATGTCTCAATTGGTCCAACTGTAGCCAAACCCGATCTCAAAGTAAAAAATAAAACAACTTTATTAAATTTATTAGGTCAATTAATGCTTCGGATAAATTAAAAACAGTGACTAGCTTTTAAACGACATGAATTGATGAAGAAACAGCTTAGTGCAGCAGTGCATGACCAACCTATAGTAGGCGGGAATAATTATTATTTGCAACACCTATTCATTTATTTAATTATTTGTTGTTAGCTAGGTACCCCAAATATACTATCATGCTAATATTTTTACCGTTAGAATATCATGCTTTTGGGTAAGCTATTCTAATAGCGAGAATATTATCTCAACTTTTATACACTTAATAATAAAATAGAAGTTTTTAATATGAAATTGTATTATTATTTTTTTTAAAAAAAACCAAAAATATTTTTTTCTTAAAAACATAAATACATACATACAAAATCAATCACAACACTTTGTATATATATATATGGAGAAAAAATAATAACTAAATTAATACAACAATATCGCATAAGAAAAAATATAAGGATCTCTTACAAGTTTTTTTTTTTCATTTTTTGAAAAGAAAAGTCTGTAGATAGGTGAGAACCTAACCATACGGTCTCAACAGAAGAATTTTAGAATTGTCATAAGAAGATATTTAAAAAGAAAACTGTTTTCAATCCCAATGCTCATCACTCGTCTTATGAATCCTTTTTGAAAACCAACTGTTAATCATTCAAAATCCAAACCTTTTCGAAAAACTATTATTTGATTATCCGAAATACAAAACTCATATTTTTCTTATAAAAATCTTAAAAGTTACTTAAACTATATGAATGACTAGCCTGTTCAAAGTATAGGTCCATTAAGTCTATGTTGAACTAATTTAATTTTTCATACTTTGCTAAACCTCAAATACAAACCAATCACGATTTTCGGCCCATCACATACTCAATCATGGCCTCTGACCCAAGCAACTCAATCAGCATCCAACTCATCACAATCCAACCAATCAGTCATAATCACAAGTAATGAAGTTCAAACATAATCAAGAGTAATTACATCAAGTATAGAAATTAACAGTAAACAAAATTATTTATATAGGCAAACCAAGTGTATAATATGCACACCCAAACAATATCGCATAGATGCACATGATGTATGCATGTCTTAATGGCCGTGAGCTCATATGTCACTTACGCTGTCAGAACCTGACACATCCGATAGCTAACTCGGATATTGTCTCTCTGATTGCGCATTCCCAAGAGGTATATAATTCAGATTTAGTACCTTACCACCTTTTCTTAGAGGCAAACATCAAGGGGATAAATCCAGAAAAAGTGCCCTACCACCTTCCCCTGTGAGGCCGTGCCATACGGATCAAGGGATTAGTGTCCTACTACCTTGCAAAAACAAAAAGAACCACAAACAAGTGAGATTAACCAAACAACCCTTGTTCGAGTTGTTATACATATCCAAGAGGAATCAGGAAGGGGATCCAAACCTTTCACTGTCTCTCTGGATCGGAGGCGATCTTACATTTTCAGAAGGAATAAAGAAGGGGATCATTTCCTTCCACTATCTCACTGGAGTCGCACTTCTGACATATACAACTGGGATATAGTGCCTACGCACACTCTTGGAACATAGTACCCGACGCACTTTTCAATCTCAATCAAACTCAAACTCATACTCAACTCAATATAAATTTTTATACTCATCTTTACCCCAATTTGAAATCATTCTTGACCCATTCACTTTCAATAATAAAATACATTTAATTTATATCATGCCAAGAATCACTTTTGCTCAAATCATCTTCTTTTAAAACCATAACCACTTCCAGTCTAAATTTCTTTCAGAAGATTCAAATCATTATATTTACCAATTACAATACTAATTGAAACGGCATAAAGCATTTTTCTTGTATTAATCACTTAAGTACTTTAAATCAAGATTTGTTAATTAAACCCAACGGCGAAGTCTCTAAACTTTAGGAGAGTGACAACCAATTTCTTCTTTTAACAAAACTTATAAAAATTTTTCATGAATCAAAATCCCAATTTAAAGTATTCCCACGGTCTCCAACCGTCGTCTCAAAATTAAATGAGATAAATTATAAAAATAATTTCTTGAATTAACAAAATTATAGAACTCATTACTTTAATTTCATTAAAATTCTTAAATCATAACTCCTTAAGAATCAATCAAATAAACTCACTTTCGATTTAACCAAGTTTTTTCAAAATAATTTCCAACTTCACTTTTAAGTTTGAGACATTTTCAAAAGTCTCGAAATTCATTATATTTTTACTCCTTTTCAAATAAATCAACTTTAACTTCTTTTCAAGCTCAAAAGTTTTTTTCAAAGTCTCAAAAATCGTTTATTTTTAAATACTCATTTTCATCACTTTATTTTTCACTTAAAGCACCCCAAAAAACATAGTTCTTTTCATAATTAATCAAACTAAAAACAATTTGATTCTCATTATTAAATGTTATTTAAAACACTTATAAAAATTTCGGCGACACCTTCCCTAAAACCTAGACTTTTATCACCCTTACGGGTTCATCAAAACCACATTTCATAATCATTCTCAATAGTTTCAAAACTAAATCATTCCTCAATATAAATATATGTATAAATCAGATTTCCAAAACAAAACCATTTCTCAAAATATATATATATATAACTCCAAATTCTAATATAAAACCACTTTTCATTATAAACATTCGAATCAGCTTTTTAAATTAAATTTTTTTATCAACAACTGCAAGTTGACTCAAGCAATCAATAGTTCAACTAAGTAAACAGTCATATTTATCTAAAACAAACCAGTCAATCTATAAGACTCACATAATCACCAAATATATATATATTTCACATCAATATCAATTTATAACAATTTCGTAATATAAAATAAATTTTAAATAAAACCCTACCTCAAATAGTCAAAACTACAAAACTAACGTGTCTAAAAACCCTTTTTTCTCGGCCCGCAATCAACGGCATTGAATCCGACTATTTTCCATAGCAACAACAGCCACAAAAGCACCACTCACAACAGAAACTCGACCCTGAGATATTAACGTTGCAAGAACCTTAGTAATATATAACAGAATAGCAACTAAAAGGATTCAGAACAAGGAATAGCTTATCGTACTTATGAATAAGCGAGAGAACGGAGCAGTGGTAGTTCCGGTGACAAGGCAGCAGTTTAATGTCGCATGAAACAACCATAAAATTCAGCATGCAAGAACTAGAACTCAGCCCTATGTTACCAAAACCTCAGAACCTTTAACAACTTAGAACAAAATACTTATTTCAATGGTTTTGAGAACAAAAATGCTTCCAAGAAGACAGGGGCTCCAGCGACGATTTTCAGCGGCGTGAAGCTCCGACGATGGCGACAGAAGCTTCATCGACAACGATGCAGTAGCGGTGACGAATCTGACAGCGACGGGACCCAATGGTGGCGGCGACGAGTGTCCTCCCCTCCATCGCGTTATGCTCCTCTCCTGGAAATTACGTGCATGGTGATGGCGACAGATCCAACAACAATGGGCTTCCTCTCAGTGACAGCGGCGATACGACGGTGACGCGTGCTCCAACGCGGTTACGAACCCAGCTTTGGTGGTGGCAGCTTCCTCGTGAGATCCCTCTCTCTCCTTCGTGGACCCTCTCTCTCCCTCTCTCTAATGCATCTCTCCCTCTCATCCGCGATGACGACTTGGCAATGGCGGCATCCCCTTGCCGGTACCGTCGCCTTCCCCCCTCTTCTTCTCTTCCCCATTTCTCTCTTACCCTTTCTCTTTTCTTTATCGTGCGTGGGGGTGTGTGTAGGAAATGGTGGCGGCGGGAATAAGGGGGCAAGGTGAGTGTAGTATGTTTTAGGGTTAGGTTAGGGTTTGGGTAGTGTAAATTAGGGTTTGTTTTGGAGATTTTGGGGTTAAGGTAGTGTAGTAATTTTAATAAAAATAAAAAGATAGAGTAATAATTTAAAACCGAATTAAATATAAAATAACCATTTTTGAAATACCATTTTATTATCAACTTGTAAATTTATTTTCAAATAAATACTAATTCAATAAAAATTAAAGATAATTAAATTAATTCTCTTTTATTTATAAAATAAGATTCAAAAGCTTAATATTCAAATTAAAGCACATAAAATTCTCATTATTGTTCAATTATTAAAGCTCTAAATTATAAATAAGAAATTATCCAACTTATACATAAAGATCTCTAAAAATATAATCTTAAATGAATATAATAAATCATAAGTAATTTATTATTTAATTTTAAAAATCCAGAGTCTTACAACCATAACAAGCTAAGCATGTTGCTATGTTTACTATACGTCTTAGCGGAGGCGTTAGTTCAAATGGTAAATCATATACTTCTTAATATATTGTATTTGGGTTTGAATCTTGACGAATATACCAAGTATTGAATAAAATTCTTTAAAATTGTGTGGGTGAGTATGTTGTGATGTTATGATATATAGGATTGGAAATTACCCAGTTTATCTATAAAAAAAAATTAAAATAAACTATTTGTCAGATACTGCATAGAGATTCATATATTTGGTATTTATGAAAAAAAATAATTATTCTATTATGATAAATATAATTTGATGATAAATTGTTTTGTTAGAAAATTTATAAAATTATATATATAAATAAATATATACAAATATACAATAAATAATTTAGTAACTAATTTTTTATTTTTATAAAATATTATTATCATTCCTATTGTGTCTTGTTGATATTGGTTTTTTTATTAGTATTGAATTTATGAATTTTCATCTTTAAATTTGGATTTAAGAATGTTAGAAATATAATTATTTATTTGTCTCCTCTTATCGATTTAAACTTTTGATTAAAATGATTTCATAATATAGTATTCCTAGCTCACTAACTTGCAAGACAAGAAAACCAAAATTGAACAAATATAATATAAAAAGAGTTTGATAAAAAAGCAATGCATAACAACAAAAATACTGAAATGAAAATGTATTAGACAAAGTGAACTAACTCATGATATCAGAGTTACAAACATTGAGAAACTCACATTTTGAAAGCATCAATAAGCTCTTTGTCCATTATGTCTTTGTTTTTCTCAATCATTTCATCGAGAGTCAAATGACTTGGTTTGATTAGAAGAAGAATTATCTTGATCTTTCAATCTGCAAAATACTCTTTCAATCTTTTAACATAAATAATTATATTTCTAATGTCTTTTCATTCAATAGTCTCTTTTAAATTTGTGTAAATTTTGTACATGCCTTTTAATTTTTTCTCTACTTATATGTCTTATGTTATAATTCTTGAATTCTAGATCTTTAGATTGTAGAAGAGAGTAAAGATAAAGAAGTCAAATATTGATCTTGTTCTAATGTTGTTAATTAATATATGTATTCATGTTATGGTATAATATTTATGTACTCAACTACATAATTTGTGTGGTGTGCAATGTTTTTAGTTCTTTGTTTTCGTTTTAACATTAACTTACATAATTTATATTTCAATCCAACTGAACAAGGTCACAATATTGTTCCAGTTCTCACAATGGAACATTTACCATTACTCCCTACATGTAAGATTTCTTTGTGATTTGAAATTCATTAATTTTTTTAAATTTCTTTAATAAGATTCTCTATTTTTCAATTTTTTATTTACGTGTATTCCAAAATTTCAAATTCTGTAAGGTAATTTATCTTCTTGTATCTTATTATGCTTCTCTTATAGAGGACAAGACCCTAAATTCTTTTTTAAACTCCATGTCTTAGCCATAATTCTTTTGTATGGGACTTTCACTATCTTTAAACTCCTAAGTTTGAGTTGTTACCTTTTATAAACTTTGGCCTTTTTTGCAAATCAACATCCAATGCTCCACCATTTAATATTCCAAGAAGAATCATAAGTTGGTCATCCGTTTTCAAAAGAGCATACTGATGTGGATCGATAATGAAATTCATGGAAAAAAGATTTACCCACTCAATTTGTATTCGAAACGGTGTCATTCTTTTAGATTCTTACACGATGACTTCCACCTCTTAATTGCTGATATCTTCTCCATATTTTTCATTGCTCAAAGTGTGTATTGGAGGTTGTGCACATTCTTCCTCAACATCGCTTTCACATCTCATGGAAGAAGGTTTAACAAACTCATCAAGATCATTGGATGGTGTAGAATCGTCCTCAATGGTAAAGTTTGTTCTTTGCTCAACTTCTCCTAAGTTTTTAACTACTCCTTCTGATTTAATGCACTCATGCTCTTTCTCTTGTTGTAAATTACTCCTCGACTCCTCTTTTCTCATTTGAGATTTCAAGCTTTCTTCCATACCACTTTCTTCGGTTGGATCTATTTTTGAGCATTCGTTCATTAGTCGTACAAGCGAAGAGAGGGTAAGTATGCTTGCGACAATCCGGTCCATTAACCCCTTAAGATGATTTAGTTGCTCGTCTCGTCTTTGAAAAATAGATTAAAACTCTTTTTATTTTTGTATCAACGGTTGAAAGGCTTCTTCTATTGAGGGTTGTAGTGAAAAAGAGGATTAATTGTATTGAAGAAAGTCATGGTGCATGGGAGGTGGTATTTCAAAAGGACTATAGGAGTAAGGATGTTGGAATGATTGTAATTCAAAGGGTGGTTATTCATAAAACTCATATGGATGGTGATAAAGTGGATATGGATTTGGTTCCTATGGAGATGATTAGTGTAACACCCTACCATACAGAGTCTTATGCTTAAGTCATAATTCAGAGATGGCAAGGTATTACGACCTCTAAAACAAAAATTTAGTACGTATAGTAGTATGAATAATTGATTATAACTAGGAGCCTTTGTAGAAAAAGGGGTAAACAAAAAACGTAACTCGAACGCGCAACACTCCGATCGATAACGTAACGAGCAAAGGATAAGCTAACGCAAGATCATATATATAAAGAGTGTCAAAAACGGGAATATCAAGACTCAAAATCCAGCTGCGAAGATAACCGGTCCGAGCATAATAATATATACATATAATAAAATAAGGAAACCCAAAGGGACACAAATACAGAAAACCTATTCTCCAAAAATCCCCTCTAGAAGGAGTCATCACAGTTTGTATTATTTAATGGAGATAAAAGTATCTAAACAAGATATATAACCCAAAACAGAGTCCCGAGAACAAAGGATCTTCACTAATCCAGAAGTCTCCAGCATGCCTCAACGAGAAGCCTCGCGTCCTGCATCTGAAAACCACAAAATCCGCATGGGTGAGAACCAGAGGTCCCCAGCACGGTAACAGCTTCCACATATATAATACATAATAATAGAGGAAAGCCAAAGGCAATCCTAGAACTTCCTCCAGATAATATCAAAGCTTATAAACAAGCTAAACCATATAAGGGTATCTGACTAAAGATTCTTCAGTCTAACTAATACTTCCCTTTCCAATTCCTTCAAACCTCCCAACCACCAGCAGGAGTATATTATAGCAAACACAGTTATATCAGACAAAGAATATACAAATAGGAGCAGTTAAGACATTTAGACAATTAGCAAGTAATATGCAGTCAAATAGGCAATCTCAAACAATTCACATAGTATGCATATGATGAATGCCTGTCCCTAGTGGCTGATGATATCATCTGTCGGTTATAGAGCCAACCCGACAAGTCTTGGTAGCTAGCCATTGGACTGTCCCTCTGTCGTGCATCCCCAACTCGAGTTATACTCATCATAAACTTGATCATAATCATGATCCATATCCATCACCCTCACTGGTGAATATTTATCCATCACCATCACTGGTGAATATTTATGGGGGCGAGCTCATCCGGGCCTTTCACAGTGCCCGGCCACACTTACGACATAGGGTCAAAAGAGCTTCGAGTCTCAACCTGGAGCACATGGTGGCTAGCCATTGCTACTACCCAGGGAAACCCTCATCTCCAATGGTGGAAGTGCAAACCTTCACAATTCAATCAACATCATATATGCATTTATACTTGGCCATAAACATGGCTCCGCCGTAACACGGCAATAATCTAGCCATCCGGCTCACGGTTAAATCCATAACCAGCCAATTCATTAACAATTACGGCCCTTCGGCCCATGGCACAACAAGCACTTCCACCGCCATTCTCCGCATCTCACATAATCATCTTTGATCCTCAATGATCATTCATTTTTCCCTTGCTTCACTCGCAAGTTACCACATTCACTAGCCCTTTTTCTCATGCTAGGCATATCATAATGATTTAAGACATAAGTGGTGAGATCGGAGGCTTAGAAGTATGAAATTTGGCTTTTAAAACTCAAAAATCAACTTTGGGATGAAAACAGGTCCACGCGTACGCGCACTCCACGCGCACGCGTGGATGGCGCTTTCTCGAAGAACGGCGCGTACGCACCAAGTGCGCCTATGCGCGAGGGGTCATTCTGCTAAAAATTTTCTAAGTTAAAAGCTGCAGAATTTACAGATTCAAACCCCAATCTTCCGACGGACATAACTTCCTCATTTTAAATCGTTTTTCACTCGTTCTTCGAACGGCATGGACATCCTGGATCCAATTTCATTTCTAAACAGATTTGGCACAAATCAGAGATCCGTAGTCCAAGTTATGTCCCGTCAAAGTATGCCCAAAAACCATGTTTTCATACAAAACCACAAGGTGCCATTTTCAAAACAAGCCACTTTCAACTCTTTTCAAAATCAATCAAACATGCCAATTTCAATCCTTCTCTTTGAAATCATTCAAAATGTACCAAAATCAACAACAAGCCATCCTCAACTCACACATTGACACTTTACCAAGGTTTCCAAAACCACATCCAACCATTTTAACACTTCTCAATCAAATGGCTAAAGGACAAACACAATATCATGTCATACATCCTTCCTCATCCCAATTTCCAATAATACCATTTCCAATTAACCATCATTATACATAATCAACATCATACTCACCATCAACATGGTACCACCCATCAATTCAACCTCAATCATCCATCAAGCATATATCACAACATGCATTTCTCATATTTCACACAATCAAGGCATCAATATTCATAATCACATATATGAACACATCATATATTTCAACCATTCAACAACACCAACAATTCAATGCCTATCTTAGGGCCTCTAGCCTAAGTATTTCCTACCACATTACATATTAGATACGGGAAACTAAAACCATACCTTAGCCGATTTCCCAAGCTCAACCGGAGCACTTCCAAACCACTTGTCCTCAAGCTCTCAAGGTCTCAACACCTCCAAGAACAGATTTTGTCACACAAAACCCTCTTCCAAGCTTTCCAAAATCACCAATCAAGCTCCAATATTCACATATACACAACCTGAGCCACAATCATCATACCCATACACAACATCTCAATGCCCAAACCTCATAGAACAACAAATTACACTAGGGTTAAGAATCTTACCACACCCAAGGTCCAAGGAAATAAGATTAACCTTCTCCTTCAAGAGAGTTGGGTCCTATAACATCAAAGAACCCAAAATCTCAACATTTTTGCTCATGAAACTCGAAATCAAGGGCTGGAATTTCGAACAGAAACACGTGGCTTACCTCAAGATTAGTTGTATGGGTTTTGTAGAGCTCTCCGCGGTGAACGCGTGGCCGCAAACGGAGCGGCAATCGGAGCTCTAGATCAAAAGTTATGGTGGTTTGAAGATCAAGTGAGAGAAAGAACTTGAGAGAGTGTTCTTCCTCCCCTCTCTTCAATTTCAGCGTGTTTGAGTGTGTTGTGAGGAGAGAGAGTGCTGAAAACTAGGGTTTTGGTTTAGTTATGTTGGGCCAAGGGCCCACTTTGGGTCCGGTTGGCCCGGTTTGGCCCGTTCGGTCCAATCTTGGTCCGAATTCTATAAAATTGGTACCGAAATTCTCGTCTCAATTTCCTCTATCATATTAAGCCATAAAAATATCATTTTTGGCTTTCTAGAATAAATTCTCATTTATGGGTTAATTAGTCGTTAATTAACTGGGTCTTACATTCTACCCACCTAATTGGGAATTTTGCCCACAAAATTCAAATTCAATTACCTGAGAATAAGTGCGGATAATCCGTTCGCGTCTCCGACTGAAGTTCCCAAGTGTGTTCCTCAACATCGCCTCGACTCCAAGCCACTTTGACTAATGAAACCTCCTTTCCACGCAACCGTTTGATACTAGTATCATCAATTCTGACTGGAGCCACTGGAAGCGTCAAATATTCTCTTAACTGAACTGATTCGGGTTCTAACACATGGCTAGCATCAGGAGTGTACTTTCGAAGCTGCGACACGTGAAATACGTCGTGCAGGTTTGAAAGATGGGGTGGTAAAGCCACCCGATACGCCACTGGCCCAATCCTCTCCAAGGTCTGAAATGGACCAATGTATCGAGGATTCAACTTCTTTTCTTTAATCGCTCTACCTACTCCTGTGGTCGGAGTAACTTTCAGGAAAACATGATCTCCTTCCTCAAATTCCAAGGGCTTCCGCCTCTGATCGGCGTAACTCTTTTGGCGACTTTGCACCGTAAGCATCCTGTCTCGGATTTTCTTGACTTGTTCAGTGGTTTCAGCTATCATTTCTGGCCCCAACAAGCCTTTCTCTCCAGCTTCATACCAACATAGTGGAGATTGACATTTTCTCCCATACAAAGCCTCATACGGAGCCATTCTAATGCTCGCATGGTAACTATTATTGTATGCAAACTCCACTAACGGCATATACCGATCCCAACTCGCCGGTTGGTCCAAAACACAAGCTCTCAACATATCCTCTAGTGTTTGGATCGTCCTCTCAGATTGACCATCTGTTTGAGGATGGTAAGCTGTACTCAAGCTTAATCGGGTTCCAAAAGCTTTCTAAAATGCACCCCAGAACCTCGAAGTGAAACGAGGATCTCTATCAGAGATTATAGTAGCAGGTACACCATGGAGTCTCACAATCTCCTTTATGTATAACCGTGCTAGCTCCTCAAGGGTGTAAGTCATCCGAATGGGCAAAAAGTGAGATGACTTCGTTAGTCGGTCCTCAATCACCCAGATAGCATCAAAACCAGTCCTAGTCCTTGGCAATCCCGACACAAAGTCCATTGCAATACTTTCCCACTTCCATTGCGGAACCTCTAAAGGTTGCAACATCCCGGAAGGTCTTTGATGTTCAATCTTTACCTTTTGACAACTTAAGCACTTTGAAACATATTCCGCCACATCATTCTCATACCCGGCCACCAAAACATCGCCTTTAAATCATGGTACATCTTAGTACTTCCCGGGTGAATGGAGAATACGCTTTTGTATGCCTCCTTTAAGATATCTTGCCTCAAAGTACCAACATCTGGCACAATGATCCTACCCTTGAATCTCCATAACCCATCTTTTTCTTCCGAAACTCTCCACTGTTTTCCTTTCTCAATAGCCGGTAACACCTTCCATAACGCTTCATCATTTTCATGAACCCTTAGGAGTTCGGACTTAAAGTCACTCGAGATTTCTAATCGGCTCAAACACAAAGTTCCAGATACTTCTCGAGCACCAATTTTTAGACTTTCGAATCCCTTGAGCAACTTCTCCTCTTGAAGCATCATCCAAGACGCATATAACGACTTCCGACTTAACGCATCCGCCACTATATTCGCTTTTCCCGGATGGTAATTCAACTCAAAGTCGTAGTCTTTCAACAATTCCATCCACCTCCTTTGCCTCATATTAAGCTCTTTCTGATCAAAGAGGTATTTCAAACTCTTGTGATCGGAGAAGAC
Source organism: Arachis ipaensis (assembly GCF_059453495.1). Classification (NCBI taxonomy): domain Eukaryota; kingdom Viridiplantae; phylum Streptophyta; class Magnoliopsida; order Fabales; family Fabaceae; genus Arachis; species Arachis ipaensis. Next base: position 28,087,616 of record NC_142436.1, read on the forward strand.
TTGGAACTTAACCCCATAGAGATAATGCCTCCACACCTTCAAGGCAAACACGACCGCAGCGAGTTCCAGATCGTGCGTAGGGTAACTAACTTCATGAGGTCTTAATTGTCGTGAGGCATACGCCACCACATTATGATGCTGCATCAGCACACACCCTAGACCCTTTAACGATGCATCACAGTACACCTCAAAAGGCTCGTTCGGCTCAGGTAACACTAACACAGGTGCAGTGGTCAACTTTTTCTTCAATGTCTGAAAGCTCTCCTCGCACTCAGGAGTCCAAACAAACGGAGTGTCTTTGCGAGTTAACTTTGTCAACGGCAAAGCTAATTGCGAAAAGCCTTTGATGAACCTTCGGTAATAGCCCGCTAAACCCAGAAAACTCCTTATCTCAGTTACTGTGGTTGGTTGCTTCCAATCCATCACAGCTTCTACCTTGGTTGGATCTACGGCTATTCCCTTCTTACTCACCACGTGACCCAAAAACTTTACCTTATCCTTCCAAAACTCACACTTAGACAGTTTCGCATAGAGTTTCTTCTCCTTTAGAATCTGCAACATGGTCCTCAGGTGTTCCGCATGCTCTTCTTCAGTCTTGGAGTAAATCAGTATGTCGTCAATGAAGACAACAACGAATTTATCCAAAAACGGACGGAATACTCTATTCATGTAATCCATGAATACTGCAGGAGCGTTCGTCAACCCAAAGGACATTACAGTGTACTCGTAATGACCATAACGAGTCCTGAAAGCGGTCTTAGGGATATCCTCACCCCTCACCCTTATCTGGTGATAACCGGATCGCAAATCAATCTTAGAGAAAACCCCAGCTCCTTGTAACTGATCCATGAGATCATCAATCCTCGGCAATGGGTACTTATTCTTTATGGTGACCTTGTTCAGCTGCCTGTAATCCACACAGAGTCGCATACTTCCATCTTTCTTCTTTACCAGTAACACTGGAGCTCCCCACGGGGAAACACTTGGTCGGATAAAGTTCTTACCCAACAATTCCTCTAACTGAGACTTTAGCTCGGCCATCTCTAACGGTGACATCCTATAAGGAGCACTTGAGATTGGTCCCGCCCCAGGCACCAATTCAATAGCAAACTCGACCTCTCGGTTAGGTGGAAATTCCTCAATATCATCGGGAAACACTTCCGGAAACTCACACACTACCGGAATCTGATCCAACCTTTGATCATCACCCGAAACACCCGCGGTTAACAACAGGATACCCTGACATTCGGTTCCAGAACAGTTCACCATCATTGAATTCAAGTAATAATTATTCACCACAACCGGCCCTTCTGTATCCTCCGGCATAAAGTACACCGACTTGGTAGAACAATCAAGCAGGACATGGTTTTCGGATAACCAGTCCAATCCCAAGATAAGATCAAGACCGATCATCGGTAAGCAGATTAGATTATGGACAAAATCACGCTGCTTGAACCTAAACGAAACTTTCGGGCATCCTAGTCTAGTTACCATAGCTTCATGGTAGCATTATACACTTTTAAGTCATAACCTAAGGTTACGATCTTCAACCCTAACTCATGGGCTTTCTCAAATGCAACGAATGAATGCGATGCTCCCGAATCAAATAAAGCATTTAAAGTTTGACCAGCCATTTCACAGTTACCTCGAATGAGTGTCTCGGATCCCTCTGCACCCACAGCTGAGGTGGTGAACACCCGACCCGTCTGTTGTGCTTTCCCAGCACCTTGCTTTTGCTTCTCTGGACAACTTGCGGCTTTATGCCCCGCCTTTCCGCAATTGTAGCACAAACCCCATCCGGCCTTGCATGGTACTCCCGGATGGTGACTCCCACACCTAGTACAAGCTTGTTCATTCTGAGGTTGCTTCCCAAACTTCTTCCCTTGGAAATTGTTGTTGTTGTTGGGCCTCCTGAAAGAGCTCCCCCTCTTGAAAGACGGACCTCTAGGTGCAAAGCCCTTCCCTCGGTTCTGTGGAAATGAACCTTTGTGACTCCCTTTCTCAGCGGTTGCCCTTTTCACACACTCCTCAGCAACCCTACACTTGTTCACTAATTCGGAGAAAGTCCTAATCTCCATTGGTCCTACTGAACTGAAGATATCACTCCGGAGTCCTCCTTCATACTTAACACACTTCCATCCTCATATTCCACCGGAGTCCCTTGGCACATACGAGAGAACCTGAACAGCTCCTCAAACTTGTCAGTATACTCTGATATGGACATAGTACCCTGCTTCAGCTGTAACAATTCAAGTTCCTTAGCCGTCCTAGCAGAAGTCGGAAAGTACTTCTTATAGAACTCTTCTTGAAAGACATTCCAGGTGATATAGTCATCACCCTGCTGCAGAAGACGTCGGATGCCTTGCCACCAATGCGACGCCTCACCGGTGAGCATATAAGTGGCAAACTCGACACGCTGTCCTTCAGGTACCACTTGTGCTTGTAATGCTCGCTCTATAGCCTGAAACCATGTATCAGCCTCAGTCGGGCTAGTAGTTCCCTTGAACTTAGGCGGATTAACCTTCAAAAAGTTTGCCAAGGTCATCGGACCCTGAACTCCACCTCCATCATTACCATGGTTGTTCATCTGTTGACCAAGAGCCTCAGCAGTGGCTTGCATAGCAGCAGCCATGTTCTCCAACGCAGCCATAAAGTTCACCGGGTCATTAGGATTATTCTCCGGTGCACGAGCATTCGTACGACCTCTCGCACTACCTCTACCGCGTCCACGAGGCGCCATCTGGTTCCTATACACACCCAACAATCGATATTAAGTTGATCAGTCTCAATATCGGAAGTCTAGTGCTTCAAAGTCCCAAATGCATGCTCATGAACGTTTATGCCAATTATATCAAGCAGATATACTAATAGCACATAACACACACACAGAGAATGCACAGAAGCATAGTCAGTCCATCCCTCAGGCTCTATAGGAACGAACTGCTCTGATACCATAATGTAACACCCTACCATACAGAGTCTTATGCTTAAGTCATAATTCAGAGATGGCAAGGTATTACGACCTCTAAAACAAAAATTTAGTACGTATAGTAGTATGAATAATTGATTATAACTAGGAGCCTTTGTAGAAAAAGGGGTAAACAAAAAACGTAACTCGAACGCGCAACACTCCGATCGATAACGTAACGAGCAAAGGATAAGCTAACGCAAGATCATATATATAAAGAGTGTCAAAAACGGGAATATCAAGACTCAAAATCCAGCTGCGAAGATAACCGGTCCGAGCATAATAATATATACATATAATAAAATAAGGAAACCCAAAGGGACACAAATACAGAAAACCTATTCTCCAAAAATCCCCTCTAGAAGGAGTCATCACAGTTTGTATTATTTAATGGAGATAAAAGTATCTAAACAAGATATATAACCCAAAACAGAGTCCCGAGAACAAAGGATCTTCACTAATCCAGAAGTCTCCAGCATGCCTCAACGAGAAGCCTCGCGTCCTGCATCTGAAAACCACAAAATCCGCATGGGTGAGAACCAGAGGTCCCCAGCACGGTAACAGCTTCCACATATATAATACATAATAATAGAGGAAAGCCAAAGGCAATCCTAGAACTTCCTCCAGATAATATCAAAGCTTATAAACAAGCTAAACCATATAAGGGTATCTGACTAAAGATTCTTCAGTCTAACTAATACTTCCCTTTCCAATTCCTTCAAACCTCCCAACCACCAGCAGGAGTATATTATAGCAAACACAGTTATATCAGACAAAGAATATACAAATAGGAGCAGTTAAGACATTTAGACAATTAGCAAGTAATATGCAGTCAAATAGGCAATCTCAAACAATTCACATAGTATGCATATGATGAATGTCTGTCCCTAGTGGCTGATGATATCATCTGTCGGTTATAGAGCCAACCCGACAAGTCTTGGTAGCTAGCCATTGGACTGTCCCTCTGTCGTGCATCCCCAACTCGAGTTATACTCATCATAAACTTGATCATAATCATGATCCATATCCATCACCCTCACTGGTGAATATTTATCCATCACCATCACTGGTGAATATTTATGGGGGCGAGCTCATCCGGGCCTTTCACAGTGCCCGACCACACTTACGACATAGGGTCAAAAGAGCTTCGAGTCTCAACCTGGAGCACATGGTGGCTAGCCATTGCTACTACCCAGGGAAACCCTCATCTCCAATGGTGGAAGTGCAAACCTTCACAATTCAATCAACATCATATATGCATTTATACTTGGCCATAAACATGGCTCCGCCGTAACACGGCAATAATCTAGCCATCCGGCTCACGGTTAAATCCATAACCAGCCAATTCATTAACAATTACGGCCCTTCGGCCCATGGCACAACAAGCACTTCCACCGCCATTCTCCGCATCTCACATAATCATCTTTGATCCTCAATGATCATTCATTTTTCCCTTGCTTCACTCGCAAGTTACCACATTCACTAGCCCTTTTTCTCATGCTAGGCATATCATAATGATTTAAGACATAAGTGGTGAGATCGGAGGCTTAGAAGTATGAAATTTGGCTTTTAAAACTCAAAAATCAACTTTGGGATGAAAACAGGTCCACGCGTACGCGCACTCCACGCGCACGCGTGGATGGCGCTTTCTCGAAGAACGGCGCGTACGCACCAAGTGCGCCTATGCGCGAGGGGTCATTCTGCTAAAAATTTTCTAAGTTAAAAGCTGCAGAATTTACAGATTCAAACCCCAATCTTCCGACGGACATAACTTCCTCATTTTAAATCGTTTTTCACTCGTTCTTCGAACGGCATGGACATCCTGGATCCAATTTCATTTCTAAACAGATTTGGCACAAATCAGAGATCCGTAGTCCAAGTTATGTCCCGTCAAAGTATGCCCAAAAACCATGTTTTCATACAAAACCACAAGGTGCCATTTTCAAAACAAGCCACTTTCAACTCTTTTCAAAATCAATCAAACATGCCAATTTCAATCCTTCTCTTTGAAATCATTCAAAATGTACCAAAATCAACAACAAGCCATCCTCAACTCACACATTGACACTTTACCAAGGTTTCCAAAACCACATCCAACCATTTTAACACTTCTCAATCAAATGGCTAAAGGACAAACACAATATCATGTCATACATCCTTCCTCATCCCAATTTCCAATAATACCATTTCTAATTAACCATCATTATACATAATCAACATCATACTCACCATCAACATGGTACCACCCATCAATTCAACCTCAATCATCCATCAAGCATATATCACAACATGCATTTCTCATATTTCACACAATCAAGGCATCAATATTCATAATCACATATATGAACACATCATATATTTCAACCATTCAACAACACCAACAATTCAATGCCTATCTTAGGGCCTCTAGCCTAAGTATTTCCTACCACATTACATATTAGATACGGGAAACTAAAACCATACCTTAGCCGATTTCCCAAGCTCAGCCGGAGCACTTCCAAACCACTTGTCCTCAAGCTCTCAAGGTCTCAACACCTCCAAGAACAGATTTTGTCACACAAAACCCTCTTCCAAGCTTTCCAAAATCACCAATCAAGCTCCAATATTCACATATACACAACCTAAGCCACAATCATCATACCCATACACAACATCTCAATGCCCAAACCTCATAGAACAACAAATTACACTAGGGTTGAGAATCTTACCACACCCAAGGTCCAAGGAAACAAGATTAACCTTCTCCTTCAAGAGAGTTGGGTCCTATAACATCAAAGAACCCAAAATCTCAACATTTTTGCTCATGAAACTCGAAATCAAGGGCTGGAATTTCGAACAGAAACACGTGGCTTACCTCAAGATTAGTTGTATGGGTTTTGTAGAGCTCTCCGCGGTGAACGCGTGGCCGCAAACGGAGCGGCAATCGGAGCTCTAGATCAAAAGTTATGGTGGTTTGAAGATCAAGTGAGAGAAAGAACTTGAGAGAGTGTTCTTCCTCCCCTCTCTTCAATTTCAGCGTGTTTGAGTGTGTTGTGAGGAGAGAGAGTGCTGAAAACTAGGGTTTTGGTTTAGTTATGTTGGGCCAAGGGCCCACTTTGGGTCCGGTTGGCCCGGTTTGGCCCGTTCGGTCCAATCTTGGTCCGAATTCTATAAAATTGGTACCGAAATTCTCGTCTCAATTTCCTCTATCATATTAAGCCATAAAAATATCATTTTTGGCTTTCTAGAATAAATTCTCATTTATGGGTTAATTAGCCGTTAATTAACTGGGTCTTACAATTAGTTATGGTGGGGTGTGGATTGAGGTATTGTTATTGAGAAAAATGTTGAAAATGGAGGTCATAGAAATATCGTAGTTGAGGTTCATAACCATAGCAAGGACCACTATAATCATTGGGTTGATATGCACCATAGGATAGATTGTGATCATAGTAAGGTGGAGGAGGTTGATGTCATGAAAATTGTTTTTGAATGTAAGTCTCCCTCATCATTTGATAATTGATTTTTTGGTGTCAACCATCATTAAAAGTGCGATATCCTTCAATATTATCACAACCATACAACTCAAAACCATAAGGATAAATATTCATAGAAAAAGAGCAAATATAAATAAAGCATATGAAAGAGAAAAAAAAGACAAACTCCTAACTACTAACAAAGACAAAAAAACCAAGCAAAAAGCAAGCTATTCACACTATTCACATATTAATAATAGCCAATAACAAGCGCATATTGCAATTCCCCAGCAACAGCGCTAAAAACTTAATGAGTGCTAAATACCAGTTTAGAATATTCACAAGTTTAAAAGCTCAAGTTCGTTGTAGCTCTAAACCGGAATTCAACGCTCTTCAAAGTTTAGTAAAAGATGTCATAAATTCAAATCAATAACAAGGAGTTTAATCCCGGATCGTTCTCCCTAAAAATTACAATCGAGTGCTCAATTATTGGCTATGAGAGAAATCAGGGAATTTGATCACAATTAACAAGAATTTAAATAGCAAGAAATTAAAGAAGCAAGCAAGAAATTAAACTAGGAGCAAGTAAGGTAATTAATTAGTAAAAAAAAAGTTCAAATTCTAAAAGATCTTGGTAAGGATTGAGAGTCAAGGATCACTATCTTTGTGATTGACCACAAACATAGCAATTATGAAAAGATAATTCCACTTTGTCAATCTCTACACTTTGTCAATCTCTACACTTAGTAAAAGATTAGCGTCAATGAAAACAACATTAATTAATAATCCTAAATTACTAATCAATATTGGACATCAATAACTCAAGATTACCTAATTTCTCAACTCCAAGCCAAAGAGAGAAAAACTACTTCACAACTAATACAAACAATTTATCAAATACTTGGTGTGTATAAATATAAAGTATCATAAATTGTAAAAATTAGTAAAATCTATAACTAACAATATAAGAAATGGGCAATAACAACTCAAATAAGTAAGAATAAAGCATAAAAATATCAAATTCATCAAATAGAAAATTTAGAATTTAACAAAAGTTCATAGGCTAAAATGACAAAATAAAAAAACTAACAAGAAATTCTAAACAAATTAAAATAGCAAAACAAAAAATTATAGACTAAAAACTACAAGTAGACAAATTAAATCCTAAAACTAGAAAGAAAATCTTAAAAAAACCTTAAATTCTAGAGAGGATAGAATTCAAGGTTCTAATACTAAAGAAAAAGAAAAATGAGTGTGTATGTTGATGTGTGTTTTCATCTAAGGCTGGCAATGGGTACGGTAGGGTAGAGTTTGGACTCTACCCTAACTCTATCCGCGGGTTAAAACTTTTTTAAAATTTTACCTTATCCTACCCACGGGTTGAAAATTTCTCAATCCTAACCCTACCCGCACCCTAAAGTTCTAAACCTTACCCTACCCGCATAAAAATAAAAAAATTCAAGTAAATGTAAAATTCAACTATTTCAAATTTCATACATATTAGTAAAATAGAAAATAAAACCTAAGTTCAAATTAAAATTAAAAACAATAAAATCTTAAAGAAATCTAACATAAAATTACAAATATTATTATCATCAATTAGTTTAGTGATTATTTCAAGTTTTTATAAGAAAAAGATTGTGGGTTCAATACTCACTTTCTTCACTATATACATAACTTTTACATATATATTATATAATATATTAGGGGTGCGGGTAGGGTAGGATAGGGTAGGGTATACTCTGAACCCGTACCCTACCCTACCCGCAGCGAGTCGGGTAAACAATCCTAACTGAATGGTTGATCCGGGTTGGGTACTCGCGGATAGGGTATAAATTGTCAGCCCTATCTTCATCTCATTCATTCCATGCTTTAATAGTTTTAGAAATGTGTTGGATTGAGCCAAGAATGAGCCTCAAATCGCGAGTCACATGCCATTTTAAGTGAGGCACGCGTTGCAAATGATGCTTACGCATGACTGATGCGTATGTACGATTGATAGTTTTGCAAAATCTTCATTTTTTTATTAATTCTTCACTTTTATATGTTTTTTTTTTCATCTTTCAAGTCATCTTTATCTTCTAAACCTTAAACCATTTGAATAAACATATTAAGACATTAAATAGGATAAAAAAAAATAGAATTAATTTAACACTTTTAAAATATAAAAAATATGTTTTAATTAATTAAGTACAAATAAAAAAAATTCATAAAATTATACATTTTCAATAAATAAGTGTAAGTTAAGTTAATAAATTTCACTTTTTCCAATTCAAAAATTATCATAAAATATAAATTTATTATGACGTGTGAATAAAGTTTTATTTTTAACAACTTGATTATAGTTTGTTAGTAAAAAAACTTAAACGCCTAAATTTTTGTTTATTTTTCTCTTTCAGTGTCTTTTTAAAAAAAATAAACATGACACTCTTTTATATTTTTATTATATTATAGTCAATTAAATATCACATTTAATAAAATATTTTTTATAAGCAATAAAAAACTTGTTTGATTTTCTATTATTGAATGTTATCTATATTATTTGTGTGTACAGTCTCTTGTACATTTTTTTACTTTTTAATATTGAAAATCTATAAAAATTAAGGAAAAGTTTAGGGAGCTAGTAACTTTTGTATTTTTTAACCAGTATTTAACTATTAAAATAAAAGTGAATAATTTTTTATCATTAAATATAATCTCACACCATTAAAAACATTATTAATGACCAATTGATGATTACAAAACACTAAAATTATTGACCCCTAACATTTCTCTAAAAATTAAATCCAGATACATTTAGACACAAGTTGGGAAAACGAAAATGACGCAATGCTCCTGGTTAATCTGAAATTTACCTTAGTGACTAAGCTTAAAATCTAATCCTAGTTGGGACCCACCAATACACCATCACAGAAAAGTGAATGCGACCCTTATAACCCCACAATAATCATAGTGCCAACTGACTCAAAAGCCATGCAATGTGTCACACATACACCTAATGACCAAAACACCCTCAAAATTTGCCATTATTCACAATTTCGCCCTCAACCCCTCGTCCATAAATAACGGCCCCCTACGCTGCCTTTCTTCCCTTTTCCCCTCTTCTCCATTCCCACCCTCTAATTACCAAAAACCCTGTCACTCTGCCGAAGCAACAATGCTTTCCACTCTCCCTTCTTCCGATCCTCTTCTTCCAAATCCGTTCTCAGCCGCCGGCTATGCCAACGGTTGTTTCAGCCTTTGGGACTGCCCGGACCTTTTTACCTGCTCTAGACCAACCAATAGTCCTAAGCCCGTTACTTCGAGTTCCGGTTCTGATGAACCAAACCAACCCACCGACGAACCGGATCGGTCCCTTGACGAAAAACCGGCCAGACCGTACCGTGACATGGTTATTGACGAACGGAAGCGCCGGCGCATGTTATCGAACCGGGAATCAGCCCGGAGGTCGCGGATGCGCAAGCAGAGGCACCTAGAGAACCTACGGAACCAGTTGAACAAGTGTCGGGTCGAAAACCGGGAACTTAACAACCGGTTGCAGTTCATCGTTCATCACTTGAACCGGATCCGAACCGAAAACCAGTGGCTCCGGTCGGAAAGAACCGTGTTGTGGCAAAAACTGTCCGACTTTACTCAAATCTTGGTTTTCCAAGAATTGCATCCTTTGGATCATATTTCTAACATCCCCTGCATGGTGGCCATGCAATAGTAACCGTCACCACACAATAAATTAAGGATGTCAGAAACAGGTTAAATTAATTATAAAACGGTCAAGCAGGTTAAACAATCTAATGAAGACAAGAACATATGTTTAATTAAGGTTGTTTTATGTAAATTATTATAAAAAAAATAGATAAATATGATGATAAGGGGGTGTGCGTTTTCATCCCGGTACTATTTTTGGTAAAATAGGGACGGTTTTGAAAGGAGCATATATTAATTTTGCTTTTTCAAAACCCGAAGGGTTATATATTTTTAAATTCTGGGAGTATAAATAATTATATGTGTAAAATATTAAACCGTTCTTTTTCTTCTGCTTTTTCTTCTTCGTTTTTTTAGTTTGTTCTAGACTTCTAGTAATATGATGAGTGTGTGTCTCTGCTTAGCTGTTCATCAAAATCCCCTTGTTTATTTGAGCTACAATTGTGTGATATATAATATCCAGGATTCAAAAGTTTGGTTGCAGCGAAATGAAACTCAAAACTAATGTCATAGACAAATTAAAAATGGCATACGAAATGTTCTCATGTTTATATATTCGACTAAGGAAGGTATAGCAAGTGGAACCCCCAACAAAAGAAAAGACCGAAAGAAGGGAATTGATTAAGAAAGAAGAAAATTCAAAGGAAAACTCTCGTCATAATAATTAATTATGCGGTTGACAACGAGTGGATCGCGTGATATCGCACTCTACGTAAAATGTCTGATTTACCCCTAGCTACATCATATATTCGATATTATTTGAGAGTGAATTAATTTTTTAGATATATGTTTGATGAATTTAATTTTGATGCGTTATGAGTGTAAAATAAGTTTATATATGTATTTAATTATCTAAAAAAATAAATATAATTATACGATTATATAAAATATTTTACACTATTAGTACATCTCTATATTTGATTAATTATTGTAAAAAAAGAATTTGTTAGATAAAATATAAATAAAAAATTTTATTAATTTATACTAATGGTTTGTTCTATTATGAAAGGATTAGGGAGTGTCTTTATAAGTAATTAAATTATTGCAAGCCAAATAAATATATAACTTTATGAAGATAAATTTATATAATTCTCACAAATTCAAAAATTTGATAAGTATTTAAATGAATAAATTATTAATTTGACGTACAAATATTTTAAATACGTACTGATAAATTTATTTATAAAAAAAATAAAATGAAAGTTATACTCATAAAAATAATAAAAAAATGACAAATATATACAAAAATAACTAATTATTAAACACAAAAATATATAGCAAGCAAATAAAAAAATTTAGAAAAAAAAATTTTAAACTAATATATCAAAGAAACTACAACACCACAAATTCAAACTACTTAACCAATAAACAAAGAAATAACAATACAAATACAAAAATAATCAACCACTAAATACAAAAATAACTATCTACTGAACACAGAAATAACCAACCAATATACATAGAAACAATAGCATGTAAATACAAGAATTTAAGGAGAAATAAAGTCTTACAATGATATAACAAGAAAACTACATTAACACTAGTTCAAATAAATATAACTGTTCATATCCTGGTCTAATAAATGAAAGTCAGGCCCAATAACCTAAAAGGCTCACCAATAAAGGTGGACTTATTCATAGATTCGACCTCTTTAAAGAGGTCAGACAATGACCTAGAGGCCCAGCTCAATCTGGCGTAACCGCCTCAATAGAGTCTCTCCAAACAACTCTATCTCATCTAGAAGGTAAATTTCACCAAATTCCTAAGATAAAGGGAACACTTATCTATCAAAAAAGATAGAACTACTACAACAAAGGTGATTGTCTACTCTACTATAAATACACTGGCACCTCCCAGGTATAAGACACGTTCTAATCTACTAAAAACCTGCTCAAAACCCTTGCTAACTTAAGCATCGGAGTCTCTTGCAGGTACCACTCCCCACTCCTCATGAGAAGCTTGGACAGGCGGTATCTCGCCACATCAAGTTGGACGTTGCCATACTAGGGGACCTGAACCTCACGTTCAGGCCTAAATCACCGTTTCAGGTAACCCTTGGAACATTGGTGCCGTTGCCGGGAACCTGGATTTCACCCTTTGACAAATGGCGGACCACGAGCTCAGAGACGGCTATACGGCATCTGAGTCTGAACTAGAAGACCATCCAGAGGACCAAACCCTCTTGCTTCTCCTCTGCCACCACATCATGGCCCCCACGAGGAAGGCACCTCTGGAAATCCTCAAACAAGAAGGATTCAGTCCGAGGTCCACCATCTCGAGGCGGAGGATCCACCTCATGTGACCAAGATCCTGGATCTCGTCCATGGTCAAGGGGATCGGTTTCAACAGCTCGAACATGAGGCTGATCGACAACGGAAAGCAGAATGGGTGTTGCGAAAAGAAGTAAGGCGACGAAAGGAATTAGAAGACAAGTTACAAAAACTGGAAGCTGACACTACAAAGAAGGAATACTCGGACAAACCATGATGAAAGTCCCTTAGGAGGATAGGATCCATTCATAGAAGAGATCATGAGGGCTAAAGTTCCTCGAAACTTCAAATCACCCGAGATGGATCTCTACAACAGAACGTCTGATCCAAGTCACCATCTTAGCAACTTTAGAAGCTGAATGTACCTGGTTGATGCTACTGATGCGACTCGTTGCAAAGCCTTCCCGGCTACTTTAATGAAGGCTGCCATGAAATGGTTTGATGGCCTGTCCCCAGGTCGGTCACTAGTTTTGACGACCTGGCCAGAAAGTTTCGGACCTGATTCTCCATTCAGAAAGACAAAACAAAGCACACCCCGAGCCTGCTAGGAGTAAAGCAAGAGGTTGGGAGAAGCCTTCGTGACTATATGGAAAGATTTAACAAGGCTTGCCTAGAGATTCAGAGCCTACCAACTGAAGCGGTAATAATGGTTTGGTTAATGGCCTAAAAGAAGGACCATTCTCCCAGTCCATATCTAAGCGACACCCATCCTCTCTGAATGAAGTACAAGAAAGGACAAAAAATACATCAACATGGAAGAAAACTCCTGACTCAGAGAACCTTTCCCGCGAGCCAACTTACCCTACTATCAAAATCAGGACAAAGAAAGGAAATCCAAGAAAAAAGAAGAGAAACATGTGGAAAAGACTTGAAAGTATCACAACTACACCCCTCTAAGGATTTTTCTAGTCGATGTTTACAGAGAGATATGCCATACAGAGAAGCTTCCACCTCCTCGACTGATTAAGCACAAGAAAGCTGGAAGTCAGACAGAATATTGTGAGTACCACAAGCTGTACAGGCACTCCACTAATGAATGATACGATCTCAAGAATGTCATCAAAAAGTTAGCTAGGGAAGTCCGACTTGATAGATACCTTGCAGACGGGTCGGATGACCCGAGGAAGAGAAGACGGGATGAAAAAGGAGGATGACCAGAACGCCCTCCTCACACCCCAGAACGACATATACATATGATCAGTGGTGGATTCGCAGGAGGAAGAATATCAAAATCCTCGCAGAAAAGGCACCTCAAGGAAGTATATCAAGTCAGACAGGACAATCAATCACCCGACTTACCGACCATTTTCTTCACTAAAGAAGATGCTCAAGGAATAATACCTGGGCACAATGACCAGTGGTAATAACTATGATCTTAGCAAATGCTAACCCATACCGAACTTTGGTGGATCAAGGCAGCTCAGCGGATATCCTATTTAAGCCCACCTTTGACAAGATCGGGTTAGAGAAAAAGGATCTAATGGCATACCCAAATAGCCTCTTTGGACTGGGAGATATCCTGATTCCATCTCTGGGCTACATCTCATTGTATACCACCTTCGAAAAAGGAGCTAGGTCAAGGACACTAAGTATCGACTTCATTATAGTCAACAAAAATTCAACATACAACACACTAATAGGTCAGACAACCCTGAACCGACTTGCAGCCATCGTTTCCACCCCACATAAGGCATAAAGTTTCTCACAGCTGAAGGAATCGCCACCATTAAAGGAGATCAAAGGCTAGCAAGAAAATGCTATAACGAGAGCCTCAGTTTAAAAGACAGCTCCGAAGGCAAAGAAGCTAATACAATTAAATTTGGTGGAGTCCGAGTTCGAGAAGAACTACGACCCCAACCAGAAGGCAAAACAGAAGAGATACGAATCGGAGACCACCCCGACAAAACGACGAGTATAGGGGCAAACTTGGAGGAAAGCCTAAAGAAACAACTCGTTAAATTGTTGAGAGAAAACTCCTCTCTCTTTGCCTGGAAAGCTTCTGACATGCTGGGTATAGATCCCGACCTGATGTGCCATAAGCTTGCTGTGTACCCAGGTTCCTGACCTATTCAGCAGAAGCGAAGAAAGCTCGGACCAGAGCAAACACAGGTCATGGAAGAACAAATACGAGCCCTACTGGAGGTAGGGTTTATAAGGGAGGTTAAGTATCCACTGTGGTTAGCCAACATCGTGTTGGTGAAAAAACAAAATGGAAAGTGGAGAATGTGTTTTGATTATACCGACCTTAATAAAGCCTGCCCTAAAGACCCTTATCCACTGCCCAGTATAGACGCTCTAGTCGACTCATCATCAGGATATAGATACCTATTTTTTATGGATGCCTACTCGGGATATAACTAAATCTCGATGTATGAGTTGGACCAAGAAAAGACTTCATAACTCCAAAGGCAAACTATTGCTACATAGTGATACCCTTTGGATTAAAGAATGCATGAGCTACCTACCAACGATTGATGAATAAGGTGTTTTCCTCTCACATAGGAAAACTCATGGAAGTATACGTGGATGACATGCTCGTTAAGACCAAAGAGGATGGAACACTATTGTCCGACCTCTCAGAAGTGTTCTCTACTATACGAGAGCATAAAATGAGGTTAAACCCCTCAAAGTGCACCTTTGCAGTAGAAGTTGGGAAGTTCTTAGGGTTTATGCTGACCCAGAGGGGCATAGAAGCTAACCCAGATAAATATCAAGCTATACTCAATATGAAAAGTTTGACCTGTGTTAAAGAGGTCCAACAATTAAATGGAATGTTGGCCACTCTATCCAGATTTATGGCAGTATCAGCTCTGAAATCACTTCTCCTCTACTCAATTCTAAGGAAAGGTAAGTGTTCACACCCTGGGTCAAGCTACCCGACCCAGGATGTTTAGTAACAAAGCGACCGATCTCTTCAGGTTAAGCTATCCGACCTCTTCGCAAAGAGCTCGGCCAAATCGACAGAAAAGCCCAAGTAGAGGGCCCAAATAGAGGAACACGATCCAAATCCAAAGGCAATCCAAGCCTAAAGAGATAAAGGCAGTTCCCTTGAAGATAAGCTGACCTCACCCAAAGATAAGATAAGATAAGATAACTAACTTATCTTATCTAAAAAGGTCACTCTACACCATTATAAATACACTGGAGCACGCAGGTATAACTCATACTCTGATTCTACTAAAAACCTGCTTAATACCCATGCTAACTTAAGCATCGGAGTCTCTTGCAGGTACCCCCACCCTCTGGTGATGCAGTGCAGCTAGTTTCACAAGTCAGACACGACAGCTCCGGCTGCCATCCACCAGCCGGACACGTCATCCCTGACTAGTACAGAAGATCTCACCCGAGATCGACCTACAGTTTCAGGTAACCCTCGAAACATTGGCGCCGTTGCCGGGGAACTTGGAAGTCATCCCATCACCATGGCGGACGACCATGACAACGACCACGATTCAAATCTAGAGGATAGAATATCGTGCAAAAACGCGGACACTACACTGAAAGATACTCCGGAATCTAACGGGGACAAAAAATCATTAAATCCGGGAGTGATAGAAGCGCTTCAAGATCGTTTAAAGCAACTTGAAAAAGAAACCCAGCATCAACGAGAAGTTGGGAAGGATCTACAAAGAGAGGTAAGGCGACACCGAAAATTAGAAGATAAACTTCTAAAACTCGAAGCCGATCTCAAAGCCAAAGCTACTCGGTCCACTCCTGAGGACAACTCTCGCAAGGATCAAGATCCATTCACTAGGGAAATCATGAAGACCAAAATCCCTAAGGACTTCAAACTTCCGGATATGACTTTGTACGATGGCACTACAGATCCCAACCATCACCTCAGCAATTTCAGAAGTAGAATGTACCTCACCGACATCTCAAATGCAGTTCGCTGTAAAGCTTTTCCAACAACTCTCACAAAGACAGCAATTAGATGGTTCGACAACCTACTTCCGAAGTCCATCTCAAGCTTTGATAACTTAGCCAAAAAGTTCCTGTCCAGATTCTCCATCCAAAAAGATAAAGCTAAGCACGCCCCCAGTCTACTAGGAATCAAGCAAGGAGATCGAAAAAGTCTTCGCAACTACATGGAAAGATTCAACAAAACATGCCTAGACATACAAAGCCTACCAACAGAGGCCGCCATCATGGGCCTCATCAATAGCCTACAAGAGGGACCTTTTAGCCAATCGATATCAGAGAAATACCCCACATCTTTGGATGAAGTGCAAGAACGAGCGGAGAAATACATCAACATGGAAGAAAATTCTCGATTAGGAGAAACCTCAAGATCCAGATTCACCTACCGAGACAAAGATAAAGAGTCCAAAAAGAAGGAAGATCGACAAGGGGAAAAAATTAAAAAATATCATAATTACACTCCTCTTCGGGTGTCCCTTGTGGATGTTTACAAAGAAGTCTGCCACACAGAAAAAATACCCCCAGCTCGACCACTCAAAGGCAAAAGAGGAGGAGGAAACCGGAACGAATATTGTAAATACCATCGAGTCCGTGGGCATTCCACCAATGAATGCTTCGATTTAAAAAATGTCATAGAAAAATTAGTGAGAAAAGGAAAACTAGATCGGTATCTGGCCACCCGAGATGATATAAGAAAAAGGAGGAGGGACGAGGAGGTCGGACGAACCGAGCGGTCACCTCGTACACCCGAAAGACATATTCATATGATACACGGAGGGTTTGCAGGAGGAGGAATCTCCAAATCATCTCACAAAAGATATCTCAAAGAAGTATATCATGTCGAAGGAAAGGAGGAAGCACCCGACATCCCTGCAATTACGTTTGCCAAAGAAGATGCATCCGGTATCATCTCAGGACACGACGATCCCATGGTCATCACCATTATACTGGCAAATGCGAATCTCCACCGCACACTAATAGACCAAGGGAGCTCCACCGACATCTTATTCAAAACTTCCTTCGACAAGCTCGGCTTAGAAGAAAAGGAGCTTAGAGCATACCCAAACAGCCTGTTCGGACCGGGAGACACCCCAATGCAACCACTTGGATACATCTCACTACACACAACGTTCGAAAGAGGAAACCAATCCAGAACACTCAAAATAGACTACATCATGATCAACGTGAGTTCAGCCTACAATGCCTTGATAGGTCGGACAACATTGAATCAACTCGGCGCAATAGTCTCAACTCCACATCTATGCATGAAATTCCCAACTGCAGAAGGGATAGCTACAGTAAAAGCAGATCAAAAGATGGCGCGCCGCTGTTATGACGAAAGTCTAAACCTCAGAGGCAGAGGAGAAGAATTCCATACAATTGAACTTGGTGGAGTTCAGAGGCGAGAAGAACTCCGTCTACAACCCGAAGGTGCAGTAGAGAAAGTCCAGATCGGAGACATCCCGGACAAAACAACTAATATTGGCACGATTCTAAGAGGAGACATAAAAGAATCACTCGTACAGTTCTTATGAGATAACGTCGATCTCTTTGCATGGAAAGGTGCAGACATGCCAGGCATAGACCCCGAACTAATGAGCCACAAGTTGGCAGTCTACCCAGGATCTCGGCCCGTACAGTAGAGACGAAGAAAGCTTGGGCCAGAACGATCCCAAGCTGTGAAAGAGCAGGTACAAGCCCTACTGGAGGCAGGATTCATAAGAGAAGTCAAGTACCCACTATGGCTAGCTAATGTCGTCTTGGTGAAAAAATCAAACGGGAAGTGGCGAATGTGCACTGATTACACTGATCTCAATAAAGCCTGCCCAAAAGATCCTTATCCACTCCCAAGTATCGACGCTCTGGTGGATACCTCATCCGGATATAAATACCTCTCGTTTATGGATGCATATTTTGGATACAATCAAATCCCAATGCATCCACCCGATCAAGAAAAAACCTCATTTTTAACACCAAAAGCAAACTACTGCTGTATTGTGATGCCTTTTGGTCTCAAAAATGCGGGAGCTACTTATCAAAGGCTAATGAATAAAGTCTTTTCGGATCATATCGGAAAAGTCATGGAAGTCTATGTGGACGACATGTTGATAAAGACACAAAAAGAAGAGACATTATTGTCCGATGTGGTCCAACTGTTCGACATTATAAGGAAGCATGGCATGCGACTTAATCCTGCAAAATGCACCTTTGCGGTAGAAGCTGGCAAGTTCTTAGGTTTTATGCTCACACAAAGAGGAATTGAGGCAAATCCGGATAAATGCCAGGCCATACTCAACATGAAGAGCCCAACTTGTGTCAAAGAGGTACAACAACTCAATGGGAGATTGGCATCCTTGTCCAGATTCCTAGCGGGATCAACGATAAGATCTCTTCCCTTCTATGATACTCTAAGGAAAGAAAAGAGGTTCGAATGGACAACGGAGTGCGAACAAGCCTTCCAAGATTTCAAAAGATTCCTAGGACAGCCACCTATCCTATCTCGGCCACGAGAAGGAGAACCACCCATATTATACATCGCGGTAGGAAGTCGGGTAGTAGCCTCAGCACATCGAGAAGACGATAGAGGGCAACAACCTGTATACTTCATCAGTAAAGCATTACAAGGATCCGAGCTAAACTACCAAAAAATAGAAAAATTTTCCTATGCTCTCATACTAACATCTCGATGACTTCGCCCGTACTTCCAAGCTCACACCATTAAGGTTCGGACCAACCAGCCCATAAAAGGGATATTACAGAAAACAGATCTAGCGGGCAGAATCTTACAATGGGCAGTCGAGTTGTCTGAGTTCGACATTCCATACGAAGCTCGGACAGCCATCAAATCACAATACTTAGCCGACTTCATTGCAGAATTTACAGACACCCTGAAAACCCCCACAGAATGGAATCTCTACGTGGACGGTTCCTCGAATAAGACTGGAAGTGGCGCAGGTGTGATAATTGAAAGTAACCAAGGAACCCAAATCGAACTCTCTCTCAAATTCGGGTTCCCTACCTCAAATAACCAGGCGGAATATGAGGCACTACTATCTAGTTTAAAGCTGGCTAAAGAGGTCGGAGCTCAAACACTCATTATCTTTAGCGACTCACAGGTGATCACTTCACAAATAACGGAGAGCTACCAAGCCAAGGACCCCACTATGAAAAAGTACCTGGGTAAAACCAGGGAACAGCTCAGACAACTCCGGGAATATGAGATCCACCACATACCCCGCGAACAAAATGCCCGAGCTGACGCACTCTCAAAACTAGCCAGCACCAAACCAGGAGGCAACAATAGAAGCCTCATCCAGGAAATACTACAGAACCCGTCAATCTAGAAAGAGGAAAAAGTCCTAGCCATAACAGGTCTAGATCAAGGATGGATGACTCCTATAATTAACTACCTCAAAACAGAAACACTTCCTACACATGAGAAGGAGGCAAAAAGGTTAAAACGGGAGGCACAATACTACACTATTATAAACAATACTCTATACAAAAGAGGAATTTCAATACCATTGTTAAAATGTGTACCGACTTCCAACACGAAGGAAGTTCTAGAAGAAATACACAGTGGCATCTATGGCAATCATCTCGGAGCACAAGCGCTCACCAAAAAAGTACTTCGGGCAGGATTTTATTGGCCAACTCTACAAAAGGAGGCCACAGAGTTCGTAAAGACATGTCCACCATGTCAAAAATATGCCAACTTTCACATCGCTCCGCCAGAGGAGCTCATCAGCATAACCTCACCTTGGCCATTTGCAAAATGGGGACTCGACCTTCTCGGACCCTTTCCTCGGGGAACGAGACAAGTTAAATTCCTCATAGTAGGAGTAGACTATTTCACAAAGTGGATCGAGGCAGAACCCCTAGCTAACGCCACTGCTCAAAGAAGTCGAAAATTCCTATATAGGAATATTGTCACAAGGTTCAGGGTTCCATACTCCATCACCACAAACAATGGCACCCAATTCACAGATGCAGGCTTCAGAAAATTAGTAGCCGACTTGAACATAAAGCACCAGTTCACTTCCGTCGAACATCCCCAAGCCAATGGACAAGCCGAAGCTACCAACAAAGTCATATTGGCTGGGCTAAAACGGAGATTACAAGACGCAAAGGGAGCTTGGGCCGAAGAACTCCCACAAGTCCTATGGGCATATCGAACAACGCCACATTCCACCACAAAGGAATCACCCTTCCGATTAGCATACGGAACGGAGGCAATGATCCCAGTAGAGATCGAGGAAGGGTCGCCTAGAGTGGTCCATTACAATGAAGAAGCCAACTCCCAACTTCAAAGGGAAGAGCTCGACCTACTTCCTAAAATCCAAGAAAGAGCTCGGATCAGGGAAGAAGCACTAAAACGTCGAATGGCTTCCAAATATAATCAAAAGGTAGTGCCAAGAGGTTTCGCTGAGAATGATCTTATCCTAATACGAAATGATATCAGAACAACTCGACCCGGAGAAGGAAAGCTGGCAGCAAACTGAAAAGGACCCTACTGAGTCATAGAAGTACTTGGGAAGGGCTACTACAGACTGTCCGAACTCGAGGGGCGAGAGCTTCCCAGGTCATGGCACGCCTGCAACCTAAGAAGGTACTATAGCTAGGAATGGTAAGGGATCTCAGCATAAGGTGTATTCTTTTTCCTGAAAAAGTTTTTTTTTTTAACGAGGCACCAAGTTGAGATCCACAAATTATCCGACTTAAAAGGATAAAAACTCCACATGTACATATTTGCATTTTTTTTAAATAAAATATGTTAGATGTTCTACAGGTTTTCAAGACGCATTAAATCTGAAACATTCATCGCACGATTATAAAGCAACAGATCGGCAGAAAGTGAAAATAAAATTCATTGCACGATCACGATAAAGACCAGCAGAGATGAAAACCAAATTCATCTCAAGGTCGACTAAACAAGGATTGAACTCACCTTCTACAAATCGGCAAAGATGAAAACAGAATATTGCAAGAAGTTATCGAAAGTGATCCGGAAAAAAGACCTGACGAGGTCTTAATGGATTGCTAAATAATAACTTAAAGACTGGCCGACGTTAAGAAGTCGGACCAAGTCAAACCAAGTTATAAGTAAACCCTGGAAAGAGGTCTGGCCAACCCTATAAAAGAGGATTACTTTAACTTAGAAGGGCTCGACAAGACGAAGTCGGCCCAAAATATAAAAGTTATAAAAGTAATCCCTGAAAGAAACCTGAATAAGGTCCAAGAAAGAGGATTACAAAAATAACTTAGAAGGGCACGACATGACGAAGTCGGCCCAAAACATAAAAGTTATAAAAGTAATCACTGAAAGAGACCTGAACAAGGTACAAGAAAGAGGATTACAAAAATAACTTAGAAGGGCACGACATGACGAAGTCGGCCCAAAACATAAAAGTTATAAAAGTAATCCCTGAAAAAAACCTGAACAAGGTCCAAGAAAGAGGATTACTGGTATGCGAAATTGTTACTCTGAGGTTATAAAATTTGTTGTTCGTTCTTTCCCTGGCAATGGCGCCAATAACTGGTGCACAATACCATGGTCCAAACATAATTTCACAACTTTGCACAACTAACCAGCAAGTGCACTGGGTCGTCCAAGTAATAAAACCTTACGTGAGTAAGGGTCGATCCCACGGAGATTGTTGGTATGAAGCAAGCTATGGTCATCTTGTTAATCTCAGTCAGGCGGATATCAAATGGTTATGGAGTTTTCAAATAATAATAATAAATAAACAGAAAATAAAGATAGAAATACTTATGTAATTCATTGGTGAGAATTTCAGACAAGCGTATAGAGATGCTTTCGTTCCTCTGAATCTTTGCTTTCCTGCTGTCTTCATCCAATCAGTCTTACTCCTTTCCATGGCAAGCTTTCTGTAAGGGCATCACCGTTGTCAATGGCTACATCCCATCCTCTCTGTGAAAATGGTCCAAATGCTCTGTCACGGCATGGCTAATCATCTGGAGGTTCTCGATCATACTGGAATAGGAGTCACCCTCCTTTTGCGTCTGTCACTACGCCCAGCACTCGCGAGTTTGAAGTTCGTCACAGCCATCCCTTCCCAGATCCTACTCGGAATACCACAGACAAGGTTTAGACTTTCCGTATCTCAGGAATGGCCATCCATGGGTTCTAACTTATACCACGAAGATACTAATAACTCAGACTCGGTCTCCTGTATTAGATATCTAAGAGATACTCATTCTAGCTTGGTTGCATGTAGAACGGAAGTGTTTGTCAGGCACGCGTTCATAAGTGAGAATGATGATGAGCGTCACATAATCATCACATTCATCATGTTCTTGGGTGCGAATGGATATCTTAGAAGCGGAATAAGTTGAATTGAATAGAAAAATAGTAGTACTTTGCATTAAATCATGAGGAACAGCAGAGCTCCACACCTTAATCTATGGAGTGCAGAAACTCTACCGTTGAAGAATACATAAGTGATGAAGGTCCAGGCATGGCCGAATGGCCAGCCCCCAAACGTGATCAATATGATCCCAAAGTTGAACTAAAAATCATAAGATGTCTAATACAATAGTAAAAAGTCCTATTTACACTAAACTAGTTACTAGGGTTTACAGAAGTAAGTAATTGATGCATAAATCCACTTCCGGGGCCCACTTGGTGTGTGCTTGGGCTGAGCTTGAAGTTTACACGTGCAGAGGCTTCTTCTGGAGTTGAATGCCAAGTTGTAACGTGTTTTTGGCGTTCAACTTTGGTTCGTGACGTGTTTCTGGCGTTTAACTTAAGACTGCAGCATAGAACTGGTGTTCAACGCCCTTTTATGTCATCTAAACTCGGCCAAAGTATGAACTATTATATATTACTGGAAAGCCCTGGATGTCTACTTTCCAACGCAATTAGAAGCGCGCCATTTGGAGTTTTGTAGCTCTATAAAACTTACTTTGAGTGTAGGGAGGTCAGAATCCAACAGCATCAGCAGTCCTTCTTCAACCTCTGAATCTGATTTTTGCTCAAGTCCCTCAATTTCAGCCAGAAAATACCTGAAATCACAGAAAAATACACAAACTCATAGTAAAGTCCAGAAATGTGAATTTAACATAAAAACTAATAAAAACATCCCTAAAAGTAACTAGATCCTACAAAAAACATACTAAAAACAATGCCAAAAAGCGTATAAATTATCCGCTCATCACAACACCAAACTTAAATTGTTGCTTGTCCCCAAGAAACTAAAAATCAAATAGGATAAAAAGAAGAGAATATACTATAAATTCCAAACTATCAATAAAACATAGCTCCAATCAGATGAGCGGGACTTGTAGCTTTTTGCCTCTTGAATAGTTTTGGGATCTCACTTTATTCATTGAGGTTCAGAATGATTGGCATCTATAGGAACTCAGAGTTCAGATAGTGTTATTGATTCTCCTAGTTCAGTATGTTGATTCTTGAACACAGCTACTTTATGAGTCTTGGCCGTGGCCCTAAGCACTTTGTTTTCCAGTATTACCACCGGATACATAAATGCCACAGACACATAATTGGGTGAACCTTTTCAGATTGTGACTCAGCTTTGCTAAAGTCCCCAATTAGAGGTGTCCAGGGTTCTTAAGCACACTCTTCTTTTGCTTTGGACCTTGACTTTAACCGCTCAGTCTCAAGTTTTCACTTGACACCTACACGCCACAAGCACATGGATAGGGACAACTTGGTTTAGCCGCTTAGACCAGGATTTTATTCCTTTAGGTCCTCCTATCCACTGATGCTCAAAGCCTTGGGATTCTTTTTATTTGCCCTTGCCTTTTGGTTTTAAGGGTTATTGGCTTTTTGCTCTTGCTTCTTGGTTTTAAGAGCTTTTGGCTTTTTCTGCTTGCTTTTTCTTTTTCTTTATATTTTTTTTTCGCCTATTTTTTTTATATTTTTTTTCTGCAAGCTTTGTTCTTTGCTGCTTTTTCTTGCTTCAAGAATCATTTTTATGATTTTTCAGATTATCAAATAACATGTCTCCTAGTCATCATTCTTTCAAGAGCCAACATATTTAACATTCTTAAACAACAACTTCAAAAGACATATGCATTGTTCAAGCATACATTCAGAAAACAAGAAGCATTGTCACCACATCAATATAATTAAGCCAAGTTCAAGGATAAATTCGAAACTCATGTACTTCTTGTTCTTTTGAATTAAAATATTTTTCATTTAAGAGAGGTGATAGATTCATAGGACATTCATAACTTTAAGACAAAGTTACTAACTACTAATGATCATGTAATGAAGACACAAACATAGTTAAGCACATAACATAGAAAACGAAAAACAGAGAAAGCAAGAACAAGGAATGAATCCACCTTACTAATGCTTGTTCTAGGCGTTCAACGCCCAGATGTAGCATGTTTCTGGCGTTGAACGCCAGTTCTATGCTTGTTTCTGGCGTTCAGCGCCAGATCCATGCTCTGTTCTGGTGTTGAACGCCAGCCAGATGCTCCTTACTGGCGTTTAAACGCCAGTAAGTCCTTCCTCCAGGGTTTGATTTTTCTTCTGCTATTTTTGATTCTGTTTTTAATTTTTTGATTTATTTTGTGACTCCACATGATCATGAACCTAATAAAACATGAAAGAACAATAAAAATAAAAATAAAATTAGATAAATAAAAATTGGGTTGCCTCCCAACAAGCGCTTCTTTAATGTCAATAGCTTGACAGTGGGCTCTCATGGAGCCTCACAGATGTTCAGAGCATTGTTGAGACTTCCCAACACCAAACTTAGAGTTTGGTTGTGGCCTCCCAACACCAAACTTAGAGTTTGACTGTGGGGGCTCTGTATGACTCTGTTTTGAGAGAAGCTTACTGTGCCTCTTTTTCATGTTTATAGAATGAGAACCTTGAGTTTTAAACATAAGGGAGTCCTCATTCAATTGAAGGACTAGTTCACCTCTGTCTACATCAATTACAGCTCTTGCTGTGGCTAGGAAGGGCCTTCCAAGAATGATGAATTCATCCTCATCCTTCCCAGTATCCAGGATTATGAAATCAGCAGGGATGTAAAGGCCTTCAACCTTTACTAACACGTCCTCTACTTGTCCATAAGCCTCTTTTCTTGAATTGTCTGCCATCTCTAATGAGATTCTAGCAGCTTGCACCTCAAAGATTCCCAGTTTTTCCATTACAGAGAGTGGCATGAGGTTTATTCCTGACCCAAGGTCACATAGAGCCTTCTCAAAGGTTATGGTGCCTATGGTACAAGGTATTAGGAACTTTTCAGGATCCTGTTTCTTCTGAGGCAATCTCAGTTGATCCAATGCATTTAGTTCATTGGTGAACAGGGGAGGTTCATTTCCCCAAGTTTCATTACCAAATAAATTGGCATTCAGCTTCATGATTGCACCAAGGAACTTGGCAACTTGCTCTTCAGTAACATCTTCATTCTCTTCAGAAGAAAAATACTCTTCAGAGCTCATGAATGGCATAAGGAGGTTTAATGGAATCTCTATGGTCTCTAGATGAGTCTCAGATTCCTTTGGTTCCTCAGAGGGAAACTCCTTGTTGATCACTGGACGTCCCAGGAGGTTTTCCTCCTTGGGATTCACGTCCGCCCCTTTCTCCTTGGATTCGGCCATGATGGTTATATCAATGGCCTTGCACTCTCCTTTTGGATTTTCTTCTGTATTGCTTGGGAGAGTACTAGGAGGGGTTTCAGTGATCCTTTTACTCAGCTGGCCTACTTGTGCTTCCAAATTTCTAATGGAGGACCTTGTTTCATTCATGAAACTCACAGTGGCCTTAGATAGATCAGAGACTAAATTTGCTAAGCTAGATGGATTCTGCTCAGAATCTCTATCTGTTGCTGAGTGGATGATGGAAAAGGCTTGCTATTGCTAAACCTGTTTCTTCCACCATTATTAAAGCCTTGTTGAGGCTTTTGTTGATCCTTCCATGAGAGATTTGGGTGATTTCTCCATGAGGGATTATAGGTGTTTCCATAGGGTTCACCCATGTAATTCACCTCTGCTATTGCAGGGTTCTCAGGATCATAAGCTTCTTCCTCAGAAGATGCCTCTTGAGTACTATTGGATGCAGCTTGCATTCCATTCAGACTCTGAGAAATCATATTGACTTGCTGAGTCAATAGTTTGTTCTGAGCCAATATGGCATTCAGAGCATCAATTTCAAGAACTCCCTTCTTCATAGGCGTCCCATTACTGACAGGATTCCTCTCAGAAGTGTACATGAACTGGTTATTAGCAACCATGTCAATAAGTTCTTGAGCTTCTGCAGGCATTTTCTTTAGGTGAATGGATCCACCTGCAGAAGTATCCAATGACATCTTAGCTAATTTAGACAAACCATCATAGAATATATCCAGGATGGTCCATTCTGAAAGCATGTCAGAAGGACACTTTTTGGTCAGTTCCTTGTATCTCTCCCAAGCTTCATAGAGGGATTCACCTTCTTTCTGTCTGAAGGTTTGAACATCCACTCTAAGCTTACTCAGCTTTTGAGGAGGAAAGAACTTGGCTAAGAAAGCCTTGACCAGCTTATCCCAAGAGTTCAGGCTATCCTTAGGTTGAGAGTCCAACCATATTCTAGCTCTGTCTCTTACAGGAAACGGGAAAAGCATGAGCCTGTAGACTTCAGGATCTACTCCATTAGTCTTAACAGTGTCACATATCTGCAAGAATTCAGTTAAGAACTGAAAGGGATCTTCAGATGGAAGTCCATGAAACTTGCAGTTTTGTTGCATCAGAGAAACTAATTGAGGTTTAAGCTCAAAATTGTTTGCTCCAATGGTAGGGATAGAGATGCTTCTTCCATGTAAATTGGAATTAAGTGTAGTAAAGTCACCAAGCATCCTCCTTGCATTATTATTATTTTCGGCTGCCATCTCCTCTTCCTGTTCGAAAATTTCTGTAAGGTTGTCTCTGGATTGTTGTATTTTATCTTCTCTTAGTTTCCTTTTTAGAGTCCTTTCAGGTTCAGGGTCTGCTTCAACAAGAATGTTCTTGTCCTTACTCCTGCTCATATGAAAAAGGAGGGAACAGAAAAATAATAATAGGGATCCTTTTTACCACAGTATAGAGGTTCCCTTGTTGTTAGTAGAAGAAGAAAAGAAGAGTAGAAGAGAAAAGAAAGGAGAATCCAAACAGAAGGGTGAGGATAACAGAGATATGAGATGAAGAGAAGTATTAGTAAGTAGATAAATAAATAGAAGAAGATGAGAGAGAGAAGTTTTTGAATATAATTTTTGAAAAAGAGTTAGTGATTTTCGAAAATTAAAGGGGAAATACAATTAAAATTAAAATTTAAAACAATTAATTAATTAAAAAGAATTTTTGAAAAATGAGGGAGATAATTTTCGAAAATTAGAGAGGAAAAATTAGTTAGGTGGTTTTGAAAAAGATAAGAAACAAACAAAAAATTAATTAGTTAGTTGAGAAAAGATTTGAAAATCAATTTTGAAAAGATAAGAAGATAAGAAGTTAGAAAAGATATTTTAAAATCAAATTTTTGAAAAAGATAAGATTTTGAAAAAGATATGATAGAAAGATATGATTGAAATTAGTTTTGAAAAAGATTTGATTTTTAAAATCACAATTAATGACTTGATTCACAAGAAATCACAAGATATGATTCCAGAACTTAAAGTTTGAATCTTTCTTAACAAGTAAGTAACAAACTTGAAATTTTTGAATCAAAACATTAATTGTTGATGATATTTTCAAAACTTATGAGATAAAATTAAGAAAAAGATTTTTGAAAAATATTTTTAAAATTTTTGAAAATAAATAAGAAAAATGAAAAAATTTGATTTTTGAAAAAGATTTTGAAAAAGATAAGGTTTTTAAATTGAAAATTTGATTTGACTCATAAGAAACAACTAAATTTTAAAAAGTTTTGAAAAAGTCAACTCAAATTTTCGAAAATTTATGAGTGAAAAAGGGAAAGATATTTTTTTATTTTTGAATTTTTAATGATGAAAGAGAAAACCATGAAAATGATGCAATGCATGAAAATTTTGGATCTAAACATGTGATGCATGCAAGAACACTATGAATGTCAAGATGAACACCAAGAACACTTTGAATGTCAAGATGAACATCAAGAACTTATTTTTGAAAAATTTTCAGGAAAAGAAAACATGCAAGACACCAAACTTAGAAATTTTTCATGTATAGACACTATGAATGCAAGAATGCATATGAAAAACAAGAAAAGACACAAAACAAGAAAATATGAAGATCAAACAAGAAGACTTACCAAGAACAACTTGAAGATCATGAAGAACACTATGAATGCATGAATTTTGCAAAAATTTTATGCAAAATTTAAAACATGCAATTGACACTAAACTTAAAATTGACTCAAGACTCAAACAAGAAACACAAAAATATTTTTTTTTGAATTTTTTTGATTTTATGAATTTTTTTTGTTATTTTTCGAAATTTATTTGAAAAAGGAAAATAAGGATTCCAAAATTTTTGATATGAATTCCAGGAATCCTGCACTCTTAGTCTAAAGCTTCAGTCCGGGAATTAGACATGGCTCACTAGCCAGCCAAGCTTTCAGTGAAAGCTCCGGTCCAAAACACTAGACATGGCCAATGGCCAGCCAAGCTTCAGCAGATACCTATCAAGCATACAACAGCTGATACTTCATCCAACTTCATATACTTATAAGTGGAAGCCTCAGTCCAAGAATTAGACATGGCTTTACAGCCAGCCAGGCTTCAACATGCTCCATGAAACTCTAGAATTCATTCTTAAAAATTCTGAAGAAAAATATATTTTTGAAAATAATTTTTTTTATTTTTTCGAAAATAGGAATAATAAAAACAAAAAGGTTAAAATTAAAATAAAGTTACCTAATTTGAGCAACAAGATGAACCGTCAGTTGTCCAAACTTGAACAATCCCCGGCAACGGCGCCAAAAACTTGGTATGCGAAATTGTTACTCTGAGGTTGTAAAATTTGTTGTTCATTCTTTCCCTGGCAATGGCGCCAATAACTGGTGCACAATACCATGGTCCAAACATAACTTCACAACTTCGCACAACTAACCAGCAAGTGCACTGGGTCGTCCAAGTAATAAAATCTTACGTGAGTAAGGGTCGATCCCACGAAGATTGTTGGTATGAAGCAAGCTATGGTCATCTTGTTAATCTCAGTCAGGCGGATATCAAATGGTTATGGAATTTTCGAATAATAATAATAAATAAATAGAAAATAAAGATAGAAATACTTATGTAATTCATTGGTGAGAATTTCAGACAAGCGTATAGAGATGCTTTCGTTCCTCTGAATCTCTGCTTTCCTGCTGTCTTCATCCAATTAGTCTTACTCCTTTCCATGGCAAGCTTTCTGTAAGGGCATCACCGTTGTCAATGGCTACATCCCATCCTCTCTGTGAAAATGGTCCAAATGCTCTGTCACGTCATGGCTAATCATCTGGAGGTTCTCGATCATAATGGAATAGGATTCACCCTCCTTTTGCGTCTGTCACTACGCCCAGCACTCGCGAGTTTGAGGTTCGGTACAGCCATCCCTTCCCTGATCCTACTCGGAATACCACAGACAAGGTTTAGACTTTCCGGATCTCAGGAATGGCCATCCATGGGTTCTAACTTATACCACGAAGATACTAATAACTCGGACTCGGTCCCCTGTATTAGATATCTAAGAGATACTCATTCTAGCTTGGTTGCATGTAGAACGGAAGTGTTTGTCAGGCACACGTTCATAAGTGAGAATGATGATGAGTGTCACATAACCATCACATTCATCATGTTCTTGGGTGCGAATGGATATCTTAGAAGCGGAATAAGTTGAATTGAATAGAAAAATAGTAGTACTTTGCATTAAATCATGAGGAACAGCAGAGCTCCACACCTTAATCTATGGAGTGCAGAAACTCTACCGTTGAAGAATGCATAAGTGATGAAGGTCCAGGCATGGCCGAATGGCCAGCTCTTAAACGTGATCAATATGATCCCAAAGTTGAACTAAAAATCATAAGATGTCTAATACAATAGTAAAAAGTCCTATTTATACTAAACTAGTTACTAGGGTTTACAGAAGTAATTGATGCATAAATCCCCTTTCGAGGCCCACTTGGTGTGTGCTTAGGCTGAGCTTGAAGTTTACACGTGCAGAGGCTTCTTCTGGAGTTGAACGCCAAGTTGTAACGTGTTTTTGGCATTCAACTCTGGTTCGTGACGTATTTCTGGCGTTTAACTCAAGACTGTAGCATAGAACTGGCATTCAACGCCCTTTTGCGTCGTCTAAACTCGGCCAAAATATGAACTATTATATATTGCTGGAAAGCTCTGGATGTCTACTTTCCAACGCAATTGGAAGCGCGCCATTTTGAGTTTTGTAGCTCTGGAAAATCTACTTTGAGTGCAGGGAGGTCAGAATCCAACAGCATCAGCAGTCCTTCTTCAACCTCTGAATCTGATTTTTGCTCAAGTCCCTCAATTTCAGCCAGAAAATATCTGAAATCACAGAAAAATACACAAACTCATAGTAAAGTCCAGAAATGTGAATTTAACATAAAAACTAATAAAAATATCCCTAAAAGTAACTAGATCCTACTAAAAACATACTAAAAATAATGCCAAAAAGCGTATAAATTATCCGCTCATCAATTACAAAAATAACTTAGAAGGGCACGACGTGACGAAGTCAGCCGAAAACATAAAAGTTATAAAAGTAATCCCTGAAAGAGACCTGAACAAGGTCCAAGAAAGAGGATTACAAAAATAACTTAGAAGGGCCCGACATGACGAAGTCGGCCCAAAACATAAAAGTTATAAAAGTAATCCCTGAAAGAGACCTAAACAAGGTCCAAGAAAGAGGATTACAAAATAACTTAGAAGGACCCGACGCGAAGAAGTCAGTTCAAAAACATAAAGCTACAAAAATAATCCCTGAAAGAGACCTAAAAAGGGGTCCGAAAAAGAGGATTATCAACAACAGCTCGGACAAAACCGACATAATGAAATCGGCGACCTCAGCGTTATACAAAGAAAATTCCTAACAAAGACCTGAACAAAATCCAAACATAACGAATTGATGGAAATGACATCAGGCAAAAGAACCAAGCCAACCCAAAGAGGTCAGACAACGAAAAGTTCCAACACTCCCAAAAACTAGAAAGGTGCCAAGACGAGCGCAGACAGACATAATATAAAAACTGCTAGCTACAATAACAGCAAGCTTCAGAGGCCACCAAAATCAGCCTCAAAGCTTGGAAACTGCTTTGTTTTTCAAAATAAAGTTGCTAAACAAGCAACCAAGTGAGTGTCAACAGTCAGCAAAATACCATTTACAAAAAATAAACAGTTCAAAAGCTCGCAGATAGGGCCATACACAAAATATATCAAGAACAACTAAAGAGGATCCAGAGGTTTCCCAGAAGCTGCATCAACATGGGGCGAAGGAGGCCGAGTCTGGAGGGGCACAGCATCCACTGTCCCATCCTCCCGGTTCAAGATCTGACAGTCAGGTTCTGACTCAATTCCGGCTGAAGGAGCTGAAGAAGTCGGCACGACAGAAGCCTTGGCAACAGGCGCAGGAGAAGGTTCAACATCATCATCATCAGGGTCGTCAGGGACAATCTTAGCGTCCCTCACAACATTGTCAAGACTAAAGAGAGTAAGGTCGAGCTCGGGCGCCAGAACCCGAACCTGCTCCCTTAAATTCACATAAGCAGCAGTCACGCTACCCACAAGGTGACCCTGGAGCTCGGAATAATCATCTCGGGCAGTCTCCAAATCATCCCTGAGACGCACCACCTCTCTGTTGGCCGAAACATAGCTATCCTTGTGCCTCAGTGCTGTGTCTTCAGCCAACCTCACAGAAGCTGCCAAGGCCACAGAACTAGCCTTTTCACCCTCTAATTCTTTCTCCACCTTCGCCAACTTTACCTCCAGCTCCTCCTTCAAACTTTTTATTCTATCAAACTCCGACTTAGCCTCCATCATGAAAGACTTTGTAGCATGAACCGGGATACCCTGAGTAGTTCGAAAAAGAGCCGCACCCATATGAGCCATCTTCACACTGCTTCTAGTTATGAACTCCAGGTGATGAAGAATGGACACATCATCCATTGAAAGACCTCCATAGGAGGTAATCTGCTGGTCGACAAACTCGATGGAATCAAAATCAGGGGCATCAAGGTTAAAGGGCTAAGATGTTTTTTGCTTTTTCGGAGGAGGAGCGCCAAAAGCAGGAGCGCCAGAAGCATCAGCTGAGGTTTGTGGAGGGTCATCCAGACAAACCCGGGGAGTAGGGATCACCCTCTTCGGCCCAGGTGAACTCGGCACGGGTGGCTTCACCTGAACCTGAGAAGATCCATCTCCTGCCACCTTGGCCGACAAGTTTTTAGCAGTAGCAGCCTTCCATGTCTTCTTGAAGGCCTTCATGGAGTCATTATTTTTAGACATCTATGAAAAACAGAATCAACCACAGTAATGGGTTACAATCACAAAAAGAGAAAGCAAAGCTAAAAATAAGGATAAAAACAAGTCAGACAGTACCCAACACAGTTCGGACCAGGGACGGGTCCCCCAGAAACTTTTTGGTATCAAGGTGGGGAGGTTCCCCCCATATATCTTTAAGAACAATTACAAAAGCCTGCTCAACCTCGTCAAGCATCTCCCAAGTATAACGAGACACTGTCACATTCTGTTGCCATTCTAGAGGAAAAGCAGGCTCATCATTCTCATCAAAGAAAAAGGGGCGGGCCCCCTCAACAGCGCGAACTTTAAAGAAATAGTTCTTAAAATCCTTAAAGGACTCATCATACATGGCAAAAACTTTATGTCCCTGGGCGGATCTAAAAGAAACCCAAGAAGCTTTCTTTTTGGAAGAAGCCCCGGGCTTGGCCGAAACAAAAAGATAGAGGAAAAGAGCCTGAGAAGGTATGACACTTAGAAAGAATTCAGATGAAGCTGGGACAGGATAACGTTACACAACCACAACAAGTCGGTCTCAAAAGTAGTAAAAAGAAAGGTAATGTCCAACTGGCTGAAGAAATATTCATAGGCATAGAAGAAGGGACGCTCCCCCTCGACCGAGGTTAGAAAACAAACCCTCTCATCAGAATCAGGCGCTACAAGCTCATAATCCCTCTCCCGGAAACCGCTACCACAAACCCTATGATGTTTTCTCAGCTCTACACAAAACTCAGCATCCACCACAGAAACACACATTAAGACAAGGGAGTCCAACTAATCGGACATCCCCTCAGAAACTTTAGAAGATATCTCTACAATATTTTTGCGAGAAGACATGGCCAACTAGTCCTACAACCAAAGAAAAAGACGAATTACTACGATTACTCAAGATCAGACAGGTAACTCGGGCAGCAAAAATAAAAATAGCAGATTGCAGACTCAGCACAAACAACAAAAGGAAAGCTCCAGGACCCACACAGAAGGCCCAGGGGCATCTTTTGGAGGCAGTCAGGGAACAAGGATTCAGGAAAACCTACAAAACTAAAGCTCGCAGAGAAAAACCCTTTCTCAAAAAAGCAGCATCCCAGAAAGCTACAAATCAAAAAAACCGAAATAGCTACCTTCCAAATTCGCAGTCTCAGCTTATCAAAAAGAAAAATAACAAAACATATCAAGAAGAAGTCATCAAAGAAGCCACCTTTTTCAGAGAAATGAAATCCCCCAGAATAAGCAAAACAGCACGAAGAAATAATCGTTATCTTTTCACGGAGTTCATCAGCAAAAGCTATCAGCATGACAAAAGAAACAATCTTTTCGAGAAAACAAGAAGTATGAGCCTAGAAAACAAAGGGACCATTTCAAAAGCAAGAAAAAATCCCAAAACAGTGAAAATGCAGGCGCACAGTGATACGAAAAGATTCAGACTTCAAGAGAAAAAAAAGAAGCTCTATCAAAACGACGAAAGAAGTGCAGAGAAAGAAAAACCAACCTGAACAAAGGAGGAAGCTTTGAAAGTGATTGAAGATGGAGAGACGGAATCGCCCAGAAATCACCGAATGACGCCGCAACGCAAGAAATGCAAAATTTAGGCAAAAACAGAAAGCGAGAGAGTAAAGGGGGAAGTTACAGAGAAAAACGAAAAGAAGAGAAACCGTTTCTGTATGTAAAGTTCAAAATAAAAAGCCAAGGGAAACGGGGCAATTAAAACCAATTAATGAAGGTATTAAACCCTCGCACGTTCCCAAGAACAGGGCACTAATATAAAAGCGCACGCTTTCAGAAGAAAACATTCCACATTCAAAAAAAGAAGATTCTACAAAAAAGAAGTCGACAAATGCTCGAGTTTGGCTTCACCAGAAAAGGATCAAAGTCTTAAGAACTAGGACTCGACCTCAAAAAGAAAGACCAAGCTCGAGCAGGGGCACTATTCACACCCTGGGTCAAGCTACCCGACCTGGGATGTTCAGTAACAAAGCGACCGATCTCTTCAGGTCAAGCTATCCGACCTCTTCGCAAAGAGCTCGGCCAAATCGACAGGAAAGCCCAAGTAGAGGGCCCAAATAGAGGAACACGACCCAAATCCAAAGGCAATCCAAGCCTAAAGAGATAAAGGCAGTTCCTTTGAAGATAAGCTGACCTCACCCAAAGATAAGATAAGATAAGATAACTAACTTATTTTATCTAAAAAGGTCACTCTACACCATTATAAATACACTGGAGCACGCAGGTATAACTCATACTCTGATTCTACTAAAAACCTGCTTAATACCCATGCTAACTTAAGCATCGGAGTCTTTTCCGAGGGTTACCTGAAACTGTAGGTCGATCTCGGATGAGATCTTTTTTGCTGGTCGGAGATGACGTGTCCGACTGGTGAATGGCGGCCGGGATTGTCGTGTCCGACTTGTTGAACTGGCGATGCTGCTGATCCTTTGTCACCGGAGGGTGGTGGTACCTGCAAGGGTGTCTGATGCTTAAGTTAGCAAGGGTATTAAGCAGGTTTTTAGTAGAATCAGAGTATGAGTTATAGCTGGTGCTTCAATGTATTTATAATGTTTGTAGAGTGATCTTTCTGGGGATAAGATAGTTATATTATCTTATCTTTGAGTGAAGTCATCTTATCTTCAAGGGAACCGCCCTTATCTCTATAGGCTTGGACTGCCTTAGGATTTGGGTTGTGTTCCTCTGTTGGGCCCTTTTTGGGCTTTTCCTGGTGATTTGGCCAAGCTCTTTGAGAAGAGGTTGGATAGTCTTGACCTGAAGAGGTCGGTCGACTTGTCGTAAAACAACCCGGGTCGGACAACTCGACCCAGGGTGTGAACAGTGCGCCTGCTCGAGTACGGCCTTCCTTTTGAGGTCGAGTCCTTTAGTTTTAGGACTTCGATCCTTCTCTGGTAAAGTCGAGCTCGAGCACTTTAGTTGATTCTGCTGAAGCTTTTGAATGTGAAGCGTTTTTCCTTCGCTTTCTTTTAGTTTGAAAGCGCGCGCTTTGCATTTTGCACTCTTGTCTTGGGAATATGCGAGGGTTTAATAGTCTCATTAATTCTTTTAATGCTCTATTTCTTTTGCCTCTTTCATTTTGAACTTTACACAAAAAATGGTTTTCTCTTCTCTGTTTCTTTGCTGTAACTTCCCCCCTTTTTCTTTCTACCTTTCTGTTTTGCCTGAGACTTGCATTTTCACGTTTCTCTCTGCGACGCCATTTGGTGATTGTTGGTGCTTTCTTTGCTTTGAAAGGCGATTCTGGATTCTGTCTTTCTGTCTTCAATTTCTTCAGAATTTTCTCCTTTTTTCAGGTTGGTTCTTCTTTCCGCTTCTTTACTTCCTTCGTCGTTCTTCCTTTGCATTTATTTCTTGGTAAAGTTTTGATTTTGCTTGAATGTATGTTGGAAAGCTTGAACCTTTTTGTATTCTTGTGCTTGCTTGTCACTGTGATGTATTTTTCTGGCTTTCTTTCGACCTTATGTATACTTTGGCGTTTCTCTTGATGGTTGAAGCTTTTTAGGGCTTTGCATGTTTGTTTCTGAAGAAAGGTTGTGTCTTTGATGATTTCCACTCGGCATGTTTTGTTGCTTGGCAGTTCCTTTTGCTGGTAGACTGAAATTGTAGTTTGATTACTTATTTGGTTTGTAATTTTTTCTCGTGTTGTTGTTTGTCTGGAAGGGAATTTTTCTTCGAGCATTTTGGGGTGTAGCTTTATACACTTTTTTCTGAGTCCTCCTCACTCTGTCTCTGCCTCCAAAGGATGCCCCTGGACCTTGGTGTGTGTCTTGGGGTTTTTCTTTTACTGTTTGTATTGCTCTGAGTCATGTTTGTCCGAGTTGTTTTTGGTTAGTAATCCGTTTTCTTTTCTTGTTTGTAGGACTAGTTGACCATGTCTTCTCGTAAAAATATTGTTGAGACGTCTTCTAAGGTTCCTGAGGGGATGTCCGACTGGTTGGACTCCCTTGTGTTAATGTGTGTTTCTGTGGTGAATGCTAAGTTATGTGTGCAGCTTAGGAAACGCCACCGTCTCTGTAAGAGTAGAGATCAGGAAAAGAACTATGAATTGGTACCGCCTGATTCTGATGAGAGGGTTTGCTTTCCTGCTCTGACCCAGGGGGAGCATCCATTCTTTTATGCTTATGACTATTTTTTCAGCCAGTTGAATATTACTTTTCCTTTCACTTCTTTTGAGACCGACTTGTTGTGGTCGTGTAATGTAGCTCCATACCAACTCCATCCGAACTCCTGGGGTTTTATCAAGATTTTTCAGTTGCTTTGCCAAGAGCTGGACATCACACCTTCTCAGACTCTCTTTCTTTATCTTTTTATTTTGACTAAGCCTAGGACTTCCTCGAAAAAGAAAGCCTCTTGGATTTCTTTTCGATCTGCCCAGGGACACAAACTGTTTGCTATGTATGACGAGTCCTTTAGGGACTTTAAGAATTACTTTTTTAAGGTCCGAGCTGTTGAGGGAGCTCGACCGTTTTTCTTAGAAGCAAATGGTGAACCTACCTTCCCCTTGTGTTGGCAACAAAATGTGGTAGTGTCTCAGTACTCGTGGGAGATGCTTGACGAGGTCGAGCAGGCTTTTGTAAATGTCTTGGAGGATATTTGGGGGGAACCTCCCCATCTTGATACCAAGAAGTTTTTAGGGGATCCATCCCTTGTCCGAACTGCGCTGGGTATTGATCAATATATTTTGCTCTATTTTTACTTTGCTTCCTTCTTTTTCCAGTTTGTAATCTGCTTCTATGGTTGATTTTGTTTTCAGAGATGGCCAAGAACAATGATTCTATGAAAGCCTTTAAAAAGATGAGGAAGGCTACTGCGTCCCAAAACATCTCGGCCAGAGTGGCTGGGGAAGGGTCTTCTCGTGTTCCTCCCAAACAACCGGTGCCGAGCTCTCCTGGGACGAGGAGGGTGATTCCTACCCCTCAGGTCCATGTGCTTGATTCCTACCAGCAGATCGATCCCTATGGTGTCATTCCTACTAGCGATGTTTCTCTTCTTCGTCATTTGGATTTTATAACTCGGAACAGCATTAAGATGGCACATATAGGGGCAGCTCTGTACCGAACCGCCCAAGAACTTCCTATCCATGCGACGAAGGCCTTTGTGGAGGAGGCTAAATCAGAGTTTGACCGGATTAAGGGTTTGAAGGAGGAGCTCGAGGTGAAAGTGACCACGTTGCAGAAAGAGTTGGAGGGTGAAAAGACTAGAGCTATTGCTTTGGTGGCTTCTATAAAGTTGGTTGAGGATACAGCGTTGAAGCATAAGGAGAGCTATGTCACCACTTATAGGGAGATGATGGATCTCAGGGAGAGTTTGGAGTCTGTCCGAGCTGATTATGCCGAGCTTCAAGGTCATCTTGTAGGCAGTGTTAATGCTGCTTATGAGAATTTGAAGGAGCAGGTTCGCGTTCTTGCGCCCGAGCTCGACCTTACTCTGTTCAGCTTGGACAACATTGTGAAGGATGGTAAAATTGTCCATGATGACCCTGATGATGATGACGATGTCGAGCCTCCTCCTGTGCCTGCTGCCAAAGTCTCTGTTGCGTCGACTTCTTCAACTCCTGCAGCTGAGGTTGGTCATCCCGAGTCGGATCCTGATTGTCAGGTCCTGAACCGGGATGATAGGACGGTAGATGCGGTGCCTCTTCAGACTCGTTCTTCTTCACCCCGGGATGCTGCAACTGGGAACTCTTTGGATCCTTTATGATTATTCTGGATGTTTTGTATGTAGCCCGGCTTGTGGGCTTGAAACTTTTTATATTTTGTAATTTATGCTTTCTAACTGCTGGATACTTTTAGTTGCTTCTCTGTTAGCAACTTTATTTTTGGAAAAACAAAGTAGCTTCTCAGGTTCTTGGGGTCGACTTTGGGTGGCCTCTCGAGTCTTGCTATTATTATAACCTTGTTTCTTTTATGATATGCTTGTCTGCACCTATCTAACACCTTCTAGGTTTCTTTGGGAGTGTTGAAGCCTTATTGTCCGGCCTCTTTTGATTGCCTTCATACTTGTAGTTTGATTGTGAATTTCTGGGTCCAACTTGTATGCCTTCTGTTGGCCGGTTTCTTCATCTCGGCCTGAAGCTATTTTCAGTAACCCGTTAATTTGGACCTTTGTTACGTCTCTTTTATGGGTTTACCTTTTTTTGGTATCTTGGTCGGGCAGGTTTTATCATGCTGATCCCTTCTAAGTTATTTCTAGTAATCCTTTTTTGGATCTTTTGTTAGATGTCTTTTTATGGATTACTTTTATAACTTTGGTTTGTGGGAGGCCGACTTCATCATGTCGGTCCCTTCTAAGTTATTTCTAGTAATCCTCTTTTTGGACCTTTGTCAGGTCTCTTTTAGGGATTACTTTTTATAACTTTGGTTTGTGGGAGGCCGACTTCATCATGTTGGTCCCTTCTAAGTTATTTTTAGTAATCATTTTTTGGACATTTGTCAGGTCTCTTTTAGGGATTACTTTTTATAACTTTGGTTTGTGAGAGGCCGACTTCATCATGTCGGTCCCTTCTAAGTTATTTCTAGTAATCCTCTTTTTTAGGGCTGGCCAGGCCTCTTTCTAGGGATTTACTTTTTATAACTTTGTTTGTGGTCGAATGGTCCAACTTCTTCACGTCGGTCTGTCTTTTTTAAGTTATTTTTTAGCAACTCATTTTTATTAAGACCTTGTCAGGTCCTTTCCTATGGGTCACTTTTGATAACTTCTTGCATTTAATCTGTTTTGTCGCTTTTCATCTTTGCCGATTTTGTAGAAATTGGGTTTGATCCTTGTTTGGTCGACCTCTGATGAGTTCAGTTTTCATCTTTGTTGGTCTTTGTCGTGGTCAGACAGTGAATTTGGTTTTCACTTTGGCCGATCTGTAGCTTTATAATCGGGCGATGAAATTTTGCGTTTCAAATTAATGCGTCTTGATAAAGGATTTGTAGAAAATCTGAAAAACTTTATTCAAAATAAAAAATATGAAAAAATATATATGTGGGAGTTTTACTCCTCTAAGTTAGGTATTTTATGGATCTTGGCTTGGTACTTCGTTAAAAAACCTTTTTAAGGAAAAATAGTGCACCTCATCCTAAGATCTTTTCTACCTCCTAACTGTAGTACCTCCTTAAGTTGCAGGCGTGCCATGACCTTGGGAGCTCTCATCCTTCGAGTTCGGATAGCTTGTAGTAGCCTCTTCCGAGTACTTCTATGACTCGGTAAAGTCCCTTCATGTTTGCTGCCAGCTTTCCTTCTCCAGGTCGAGTTGTTCTGATATCATTTCGGATTAGGACGAGGTCGTTCTCGGCAAAACCTCGTGGCACCACCTTTTGGTTGTATCTTGAAGCCATTCGACGTTTTAACGCCTCTTCCCTGATTCGAGCTCTTTCTCAGATTTCTGGAAGTAGGTCGAGTTCTTCCCTTTGAAGTTAGGAGTTGGCCTCTTCACCGTAGTGGATCACTCTGGGTGATCCTTCTTCAACCTCCACTAGGATCATTGCCTCCATTCTGTAAGCTAATCGGAAAGGTGATTCCTTTGTGGTGGAGTGTGGAGTTGTCCGATATGCCCATAGGACTTGTGGGAGCTCTTCAGCCCAGGCTCCCTTTGCATCCTGTAATCTCTGTTTCAACCGGCTAATATGACTTTGTTAGCAACTTCTGCTTGTCCATTGGCCTAGGAGTGTTCTACGGACTTGAATTGGTGTTTTATGTTTAGATCGGCCACCAATTTTCTGAAGCCTGCATATGTAAATTGAGTGCCATTGTCTGTGGTGATGGAGTGTGGAACCCCAAATCTTGTGACAATGTTTCTGTACAGGAATTTTTGACTTCTTTGAGCAGTAGCGTTAGCTAGAGGTTCCGCCTCAATCCATTTTGTGAAATAGTCTACTCCCACGATGAGGAATTTGACTTGTCCGGATCCTTGAGGGAAAGGGCCGAGAAGATCGAGTCTCCATTTTGCGAAAGGTTAGGGTGAGGTTACGCTGATAAGCTCCTCTGGTGGGGCGATGTGGAAGTTGGCATGTTTCTGACATGGTGAGCATGTATTTACGAATTCTGTTGCTTCTTTTTGTAAAGTCGGCCAATAGAATCTGGCCCGGAGTACTTTTTTTCTGAGAGCTTGCGCTCCGAGGTGGTTGCCACAGATGCCACTGTGTACTTCTTCTAAAACTTCCTTTGTGTTGGAAGTCGGCACACATTTTAACAGTGGTGTTGAGATCCCTCTCTTATATAGAGTGTTGTTTATGATGGTGTAGTATTGTGCCTCCCGTTTTAACCTCTTTGCCTCCTTCTTATCTGTAGGGAGTGTTTCTGTTTTGAGGTAGTTGATTATGGAAGTCATCCATCCTTGATCCAAACCTGTTATGGCTAAGACTTTTTCTTCCGAGATTGACGGGTTCTGTAGCCTTTCCTATATGAGGCTTCTATTGTTGCCCCCTGGTTTGGTACTGGCTAGTTTTGAGAGTGCATTAGCTCGAGCATTCTGTTCCCGAGGTATATGACGAACCTCATATTCCCCGAGTTGTCCGAGCTGTTCCCTGGTTTTGTCCAAGTACTTTTTCATGGTGGGATCCTTGGCTTGGTAGCTCTCTGCTATTTGTGAGGTGACTACTTGTGAGTTGCTGAAGATGGTAAGCTTTTGAGCTCCAACCTCCTTAGCTAGCTTCAAACCAGCCAGTAGTGCTTCATATTTGGCTTGATTGTTTGAAGCGGGGAACGCGAACTTGAGGGAAAGTTCAGTTTGTCCCTGATCGCTTTCTAGTATCACGCCTGCGCCACTTCCCGTTTTATTTGAAGAACCGTCGACGTATAGATTCCATTCTGTAGGGCTTTCCAGGGTGTTGGTAAACTCAGCAAGGAAGTCAGCCGGATACTTTGATTTACTGGCTGTCTGAGCTTCATATTGAAGGTTGAATTCAGACAACTCGACTGCCCATTGCAAGATTCTTCTTGCCAAGTCTGTTTTCTGTAAGATGCCTTTTATGGGCTGGTTGGTCCGAACCCTGATGATGTGGGCTTGGAAATACGGGCAAAGTCATCGAGATGTTAGTATGAGAGCATAGGTAAACTTCTCTATTTTTTGGTAGTTCAGTTCGGACCCTTGTAGCGCTTTGCTAATGAAGTATATAGGTTGTTGTCCGTTGTTGTCTTTTCGGACCAGTGCTGAGGCTACTACTGCCCGGCTTCCTACTACAAGGTACAGTACAAGTGGTTCTCCTTCTTGTGGTCGAGTTAGAATAGGTGGTTATCCCAAGAACCTTTTGAAGTCCTGGAAGGCCTGCTCGCACTCCGTTGTCCATTCGAACCTCTTTCCATTCCGTAGAGTGGCGTAGAAGGGTAGAGATCTTATTGCTGATCCGGCTAGGAATCTGGACAAGGATGCCAATCTTCCATTGAGTTGTTGTACCTCTTTAACACAGGTCAGACTTTTCATGTCGAGTATAGCCCAACATTTATCTAGATTTATCCAACAATTTACCGGCTTCTACTGCAAAGGTACATTTTGCCGGGTTAAGTCGCATGCCATGCCTTCTTATAGTGTTGAACACTTGGGAGGTCAGACAACAACGACTCTTCACTTTGTGTCTTTATTAACATGTCGTCCACGTAAACTTCCATGAATTTTCCGATATGGTCTGCGAAGACCTTATTCATTAATCTTTGATAAGTGGCTCCTGCGTTTTTGAGTTCGAATGACATGACGATGTAGCAGTAGTTTGCTTTCGGGATTAAGAACGAGGTTTTTTCTTGGTTAGGAGGGTACATTGGGATTTAATTGTATCTCGAGTAGGCATCCATAAACGAGAGGTATTTGTATCCAGATGAGGCATCCACCAGGGCGTCGATACTTGGGAGCGGATAAGGATCTTTTGGGCAGGCTTTATTAAGATCAGTGTAGTCGGTGCACATCAGCCACTTTCCATTTGATTTTTTTTCCAAGACGACGTTTGCTAGCCATAGTGGGTATTTGACTTCCCTTATGAATCCTGCCTCCAGTAGAGCTTGTACCTGCTCTTCCACAGCTTGGGATCATTCTGGTCCGAGCTTTCTACGTCTCTACTGTACTGGTTGAGATCCTGGGTAAACTGCCAACTTATGGCACATTAACTTATGGTCTATGCCCGGCATGTCTGCGGCATTCCATGCAAAGAGGTCGACATTGTTTCGCAAGAATTGTATGAGAGACTCCTTTTTGTCCCCTTTTAGGATTGTGCCAATATTGGTCATTTTATCTGGAGTATCTCCGATTTGAACTTTTTCTATTTTGCCTTCAGGTTGTAGACGAAGTTCTTCCCGTCCTTGAACTCTCCCGAGCTCAATGGTGTGAATTTCTTCTCCTTTTCCTCTGAGGTTCAGACTTTCGTTATAGCAGTGGCGCGCTGTCTTTTGATCTGCTCTTACTGTTGCGATTCTATCTATGGTCGGGAACTTCATGCACAGATGAGGAGTTGAGACTACCGCGCCGAGTTGATTTAGTGTGGTCCGACCTATCAGGGCATTGTAGGCTGTTCCTACGTCGACCACTATGTAGTCTATACTGAGTGTCCTTGTCCAATTTCCTTTTCCAAAGGTGGTGTGCAAGGAGATGTATCCAAGTGGTTGGATTGGAGTGTCTCCCAGCCCGAATAGGCTGTTTGGATATGCTTTGAGCTCTTTTTCATTTAGGCCAAGCTTGTCGAAGGCCGTTTTGAATAGAATGTCCGCCGAGCTTCCCTGGTCCACCAACGTGCGGTGGAGATTAGCATTGGCCAATATGATAGTGATGACCATGGGGTCGTC
Source organism: Arachis ipaensis (assembly GCF_059453495.1). NCBI lineage: Eukaryota > Viridiplantae > Streptophyta > Magnoliopsida > Fabales > Fabaceae > Arachis > Arachis ipaensis. The sequence continues at coordinate 28,131,123 of NC_142436.1, forward strand.
ATGCCCTGAGATGATGCCAACTGCATCTTCTTTAGTGAATGTGATAGTGGGGAGTTCGGGTGCTCCTTCTCCTCCTTCGACATGATATATCTCTTTTAGATGTCTTTTGCGAGATGATTTGGAGACCCATCCTCCTGCAAATCCTCCATGTATCATGTGGACATGTCTCTCTGGGGTACGAGGTGGTCGTTCAGTTCGTCCGACCTCTTCGTCCCTTCTTCTTTTTCTTGGCTCATCTGCTTTGTTGTCTAGGTATCGATCTAGCCTCCCCTCTCTTATCAATTTTTCTATAATGTTCCTCAAATCGAAGCACTCGTTGGTGGGATGTCCATAGATTCGATGGTATTCACAGTATTCTGTCCGATTTTCTCCTCCTTTCTTGCTTTTGAGTGGACGGGGTGGGGGTATCTTTTCAGTGTGGCATACTTCTCTATAGATATCCACAAAAGACACCCGAAGAGGGGTGTAATTGGGGTATTTTTTAATCTTTTTCCCGTGCTGATCTTCTTTTTTCTTGGTCTCTTTATCTTTATAGGCAAATCCGGATTTTGAGGTCTCTCATAATCGGGAGTTTTCCTCCATGTTGATGTACTTTTCTGCTCGTTCTTGGACTTTGTTTAGAGATGTGGGATGTTTTTTCGATATGGAGTGACTAAAGGGTCCCTCACGTAAGCCATTGATAAGGCCCATAATGGCTGCTTCTGTTGGTAGATTTTGTATATCCAAACATGCCTTGTTGAATCTTTCCATGTAATTGCAAAGGCTTTCCCGATCTCCTTGCTTAATCCCTAGTAGACTTGGGGCATGTTTAGTTTTATCCTTCTGGATGGAGAATCTGGCTAGGAATTTTTTGGCCAGGTCATCAAAGCTTGAGATTGACCTGGGGGAAGGTTTTCGAACCACTTAATTGCCGTTTTTGTCAGAGTAGTAGGGAAGGCTTTGCACCGAGTTGTGTTTGAGGCATCGGTGAGATACATTCTGCTTCGAAAGTTGCTAAGATGATGGCCAGGGTCATGTCAAGAGGTTTGAAGTCTTTTGGGATTTTGGCCTTCATAATCTCCTTGGTGAACGGGTCTTGGTCTTTGCGGGAGCTATCTTCGTGGCTGGATCTGGTATTTTTAACTTTGAGGTCGGCTTCGATCTTTAGGAACTTGTCCTCTAGTTCGTGACGTCGCCTAGCTTCCCTTCGTAGGTCTCTCTCGGCTTCCCGTTGATACTCGACCTCTTTTTTGAGTTGTTTTAGGCGATCCTGAAGTGCCTCCATGGCTCCCGTGTTCGGTGGATTCTTGTCTTTGTTAGGTTGAGAAGTATCGTCTAGTGTGACCTCCGCGTTCTTATGTGGCATTCTGTTCTCCAAATTAGAGTTGTGGTCGTTGTCAAGGTTATCCGCCATGATGATGGGATGACTTCCTGGTTCCCCGGCAACGGCGCCAATGTTCCGAGGGTTACCTGAAACTGTAGGTCGATCTCGGATGAGATCTTCTTTGTTGGTCGGAGATGACGTGTCCGGCTGGTGAATGGCGGCCGGGATTGTCGTGTCCGACTTGTTGAACTGGCGATGCTGCTGATCCTTTGTCACTGGAGGGTGGTACTACCTGCAAGGAACTCCGATGCTTAAGTTAGCAAGGGTATTAAGCAGGTTTTTAGTAGAATCAGAGTATGAGTTATTGGTGCACAAATTGTGAATCACACTTTTCACAACTCGTACCACTGACCAGAAAGTGCACTGGGTCGTCCAAGTAATACCTCACGTGAGTAAGGGTCGAATCCCACGGAGATTGTTGGTTTGAAGCAATCTATGGTTATCTTGTAAATCTTAGTCAGGAAGTCAATGATGTTTATCAGTTGAATTGTAATTAAACAAGAGAGCATGGATTAAAGGTTACTTGTTGTGCAGTAATGGAGAATATGTTGGAGTTTTGGAGATGCTTTGTCTTCTGAATCTCTGCTTTCCTCTGTCTTCTTGTTCACGCACGCACGTCCTCCTATGGCAAGCTGTGTGTTGGTGGATCACCGTTGTCAATGGCTACCTTCCATCCTTCCAGTGAAAACTACGCTCACGCGCTCTGTCACAGCACGGCTAATCACCGGTTGGTTCTCGATCCGGTTGGAATAGGATTTACTATCCTTTTGCGTCTGTCACTAACGCCTAACCTTCAGGAGTTTGAAGCTTGTCACAGTCATTCAATCCTTGAATCCTACTCGGAATACCACAGACAAGGTTTAGACTTTCCAGATTCTCATGAATGCCGCCATCAGTTCCAGCTTATACCACAGAGATTCTGATTAAGGAATCTAAGAGATACTCATTCAATCGTATATAGAACGGAGGTGGTTGTCAGGCACACGTTCATGATTTGAGGAAGGTGATGAGTGTCACAGATCATCACCTCCATCACAGTTAAGCGCGAATGAACATCTTAGATAGGAACAAGCGTGTTTGAATGGAAAACAGAAATACTTGCATTAATTCATCGAGACACAGCAGAGCTCCTCACCCCCAACAATGGAGTTTAGAGACTCATGCCGTCAAAGAGTACAAAGTTTAGATCTAAAATGTCATGAGATATAAAATAAGTCTCTAAAAGTTGTTTAAATACTAAACTAGTAGCCTAGGTTTACAAAAAATGAGTAAACTATGATGGATGATGCAGAGATCCACTTCTGGGGCCCACTTGGTGTGTGCTGGGGCTGAGATTTAAGCAATTCACATGCAGAGGCCATTTGTGGAGTTGAACGCCAGTTTTTGTGCCAGTTTGGGCGTTCAACTCCAGCTTTTGATCCTTTTCTGGCGCTGGACGCCATAATTGGGCAGAGAACTGGCGTTGAACGCCAGTTTACATCATCTATCCTTGTGAAAAGTATGAACTATTATATATTGCTGGAAAGCCCTGGATGTCTACTTTCCAACGCAATTGGAAGCATGCCATTTCAAGTTCTGTAGCTCCAGAAAATCCACTTTGAGTGCAGGGAGGTTAGAATCCAACAACATCAGCAGTCCTTTTTCAGCCTGAATCAGATTTTTGCTCAGCATCTTCAATTTTAGCCAGAAAAATACCTGAAATTACAGAAAAACACACAACTCATAGTAAAGTCCAGAAATATGAATTTTTCCTAAAAAATAATGGAAATAAACTAAAAACTAACTAGAACATACTCAAAATTATATGAAATTAACCCCAAAAAGCGTATAAAATATCCGCTCATCACAACACCAAACTTAAACTGTTGCTTGTCCTCAAGCAACTAGACAAATAAAATAGAAGACTAATAGGTTGAGAAGTAATAATATCTCAGAGTTTTTGAGTGAAGCTCAGATTCTAATTAGATGAGCGGGACTAGTAGCTTTTTGCTTCTGAACAGTTTTGGCATCTCACTTTATCCATTGAAGCTCAAAGTGATTGGCATCTATAGGAACTTAGAATTCAGATAGTGTTATTGATTCTCCTATTTCAGTGTGATGATTCTTGAACACAGCTATTTTATGAGTCTTGGTCGTGGCCCTAAGCACTTTGTTTTCCAGTATTACCACTGGATACATAAATGCCACAGACACATAATTGGGTGAACCTTTTAGATTGTGACTCAGCTTTGCTAAAGTCCCCAATTAGAGGTGTCCAGAGTTCTTAAGCACACTCTTCTTTTTGCCTTGGACCTTGACTTTAACCGCTCAGTCTCAAGTTTTCACTTGACACCTTCACGCCACAAGCACATGGTTAGGGACAGCTTGGTTTAGCCGCTTAGACCAGGATTTTATTCCTTTAGGCCCTCCTATCCACTGATGCTCAAAGCCTTGGGATCCCTTTTATTTGCCCTTGCCTTTTGTTTTTAAGGGTTATTGGCTTTTTTCTCTTGTCTCTTGGTTTTAAGAGCTTTTGGCTTTTTCTGCTTGCTTTTTCTTTTTCTTTCTATTTTTTTTTCTGCAAGCTTTGTTCTTTGCTGCTTTTTCTTGCTTCAAGAATCATTTTTATGATTTTTCAGATTATCAATAACATGTCACATGTTCATCATTCTTTCAAGAGCCAACATATTTAACAGTCTTAAACAACAAATTCAAAAGACATATGCACTGTTCAAGCATTCATTCAGAAGACAGAAAGCATTGCCACCACATTTAACTAATTAGAATTTCTCTTATTAAAAACTCGAAATTTTATTGCCTCTTATTCAAAAGATCTACTACTTTATTCATGTTTGCTGATGATGAGAAAAATAAACTATAGCTTAATTGGAGATAAAATCAAAATAGATACTAATTACTACTATATGACTCCTAAGGTAAACTTCTATAAGGACACTGTCACAGAGTTAAGGCAGAAATTGGAAATTAACAACCTTTATTCTGGGGGAACGGGGGTTCCTCTGATCCTTGGGGTGCTCGGTCCTGCAAGAGAAGACTTTTGGCGCTTCAATTCCCTTAAGTCACGCCCTTGCTCCTCTTGTTCTTTAAACATATAGGTCAGCATTTGACTGTGTTCCTTCTGTTCTTTTATTATTTGCTCCATAGCTTCCGGTATCTTGGTAACAGACGTTTCAAGATACTCCCAGTATTCAGATTGAGGGATCTCTGGGAGGAATTCCTGTGCTCTCTTCTTGATGGGATCATCCTGTGCTTGTTGTTTTTCCATTGATGCTTTGGTGATTGGCTTCTCAATTGAGATATACTCAGTTATTCCCATCCTTACTCCAGCGTCCTTGCAGAGCAGAGAAATCACGCTTGGATAAGCCAACCTGGCCTCTTTAGAATTTTTGTTAGCAATTTTGTAGAGTTCAGCTGAAATCAGCTGATGAACCTCCACTTCCTTTCCCATCATGATGCAGTGGATCATCACTGCTCTTTTAACTGTGACTTCAGAACGGTTGCTAGTAGGCAACAGAGAATGCCCAATGAAGTCTAGCCATCCTCTGGTGACTGGTTTGAGATCCTCTCTCTTGAGTTGATTTGGGACACCTTTTATGTTGGTGGTCCACCTGGCTCCAGGGATACATATGTCCTCTAGAATCTTATCCAGGTCAATGTCTGCTCTCATCATCCTCCTGTTGAAGGAGTCTGGATCGTCCTTTAGATGAGGTAGCTTTAAGATCTCTCTGATCTTGTCAGGGGTGGTATGAACAATCTTTCCTCTGACCATGGTTCGAAATTCATAAAAGGCAGTTCCAGATAGTTTTTGCTTGTCAGTCTGCCACATATTAGCATAGAACTCCTGGACCATGTTCCTTCCTACTTTCGTTTCAGGATTAGCTAGGACTTCCCAGTTCCTGATTCGAATTTGCTCCTGGATCTACGGATATTCATCTTCTTTCAAATCGAATCTAACTTCCGGGATCACTGATCTCAGACCCATTATTTTAAGATAATGGTCTGAATGTTCTTTAGATAAGAACTTCCCTTGATTCCAAAGTGGTTTTGGAACGCTCTCTTTCTTGCCTCTTGGAGTGGGTTGTTTTCCTTTAGGAGCCATGATCTTAGTGATCTCAGATAAACACACCAAACTTAGAGGTTTGCTTGTCCTCAAGCAAAAGAAAAGAAAGGAGAGGGATAGAAGGAGAGATAGGTGCAATTGTTGATGGAGGAGGAGGGAGGCCGAACCCAAATTTAAAGGGATGGGGGGTGGGTTTTCGAAAAATTGGAAAAGATAAGATAAAAAGATTGAGTTGAAAAATATAAGATAGAATATATAGTTTAATTTTGAAGAGATATGATAGATTTTTGAAAAAGATAAATTTGAATTTTGAAAAAGATAATATGGAAATTTGAAAAAGATATGGATTAGTTGAAAAGATTTTAGAGTGAAAAAGATAGATTTGTTTTCAGAAAAGATTTGAAAAGAGTTGGATTGAATTTGGAAAGAGGGATTTTTTGAAATTAAGGATTTTAAAAATCAGGGTTCTTAACATGTTCATGTAAAAATCATGCATTGAAACATAAAATTTGAAATTAGAATGGAAATACGTGTGGAAAAATGAATTTGGCTCCTCCTTGCTATCCTGGCATTTGAACGCCCAAACACTGCCTGTTTTGGGCGTTCAACACCCAAATGCTGCTCTCCTGGGCGTTCAACGCCCAGCTGCTGCCATTACTAGCGTTCAACGCCCAGTGGGTGCCCCTTTCTGGCGTTGAACGCCCAGATTGCTACCATTACTGGCGTTTTCTTGCCAGTGAGCTCTTTTTCTCTGTTTTTTGTGCCGAGGTCTTCTGTAAATGATTATTTACCTTGTTGTCAATGAACTCTATATAAACAAATAAAAATAAAAATAGAAATAGGGCAAAATGCTTAGAGGATTGTTGCCCCATGGCTGGGTTGCCTCCCAGCAAGCGCTTCTTTATTGTCTTTAGCTGGACCTTGCTGAGCTTTTAATCTAGCTTCAGCCTTGAGCATTCTTGCTCAATGTTGCCTTCAAGATAATGCTTGATTCTCTGTCCATTGACAATGAACTTCTTATCAGAATCAATATCTTGAAGCTCCACATAACCATATGGTGATACACTTGTAATCACGTCTGGTCCCCTCCACCGGGATTTCAGTTTCCCGGGGAATAGCTTGAGTCTAGAGTTAAACAACAGGACCTTCTGTCCTGGTTCAAAGATTCTAGATGACAGCTTTCTGTCATGCCATTTTTTTTATTTTTTTTTATAAAGCTTGGCATTTTCGAAAGCTGTGAATCTGAATTCCTCTAGCTCATTTAGCTGGAGCAATCATTTTTCTCCTGCTAATTTGGCATCAAAGTTTAGGAATCTGGTTGCCCAGTAGGCCTTATGTTCCAGTTCCACGGGCAGGTGACATGCCTTACCATACACGAGTTGGTATGGAGATGTCCCTATGTTGGTCTTGAATGCTGTCCTGTAAGCCCACAGAGCATCATCCAAGCTCCGTGCCCAATCCTTTCTACGGGTATTTACTGTCCGTTCTAGGATTCTCTTTAATTCTCTGTTAGAGACTTCAGCTTGCCCATTGGTTTGTGGATGATATGGAGTGGCCACCTTGTGGCGAATTCCATACCGAACCATGGCAGAGTAAAGCTGTTTATTGCAGAAGTGAGTGCCCCCATCACTGATTAGTACTCTAGTGACACCAAACCTGCTAAAGATATATTTCTAGAGGAACTTCAGCACTATTTTAGTATCATTGGTGGGTGTGGCAATAGCCTCAACCCATTTTGATACATAGTCAACTGCCACCAGAATATAAGTGTTTGAGTATGATGGTGGGAAAGGTCCCATGAAGTCAATTCTCCATACGTCAAACAACTCAATTTCCAAGATTCCCTGTTGAGGCATGGCGTAACCATGAGGTAGATTACCAGCTCTTTGGCAACTGTCACAATTACATACAAACTCTCAGGAATCTTTATAGAGTGTGGGCCAATAGAAGCCACATTGGAGGACCTTGGTGGCTGTTCGCTCACCTCCGAAATGGCCTCCATATTGAGATCCGTGGCAGTGCCACAAGATCCTCTGTGCTTCTTCTCTAGGCACACACCTACGGATAATTCCGTCTGCACATCTCTTAAAGAGATAAGGTTCATCCCACAAGTAGTACTTTACATCAGTAATTAATTTCTTCTTTTGTATCCTGTTGTACTCCTTGGGTATGAACCTTGCAGCTTTATAGTTTGCAATATCGGCAAACCATGGTGCTTCCTGAATGGCAAATAAATGCTCATCAGGAAACGTCTCAGAGATCTCAAGAAACGGGAGGGACGTCCCTTCCACTAGCTCTATCCGGGACAGATGATCAGCCACTTGGTTCTCTGTCCCTTTTGTGTCTCTTATTTCTATATCAAACTCTTGCAGAAGCAATACCCATCTGATGAGCCTGGGTTTTGAATCCTGCTTTGTGAGTAGATATTTAAGAACAACATGGTCAGTATACACAATCACTTTTGATCCTACTAAGTATGATCTGAACTTGTCAATGGCGTAAACCACTACAAGTAGTTCTTTTTCTGTGGTTGTGTAATTTTTCTGGGCATCATTTAGAACGCGACTGGCATAATAAATGACATGCAGAAGCTTGTCTTGCCTCTGTCCCAATACTGCACTAATGGCATGATCACTGGCATCACACATTAGCTCAAATGGTAATGTCCAGTCTGGTGCAGAAATGACTGGTGCTGTGACCAGCTTAGCTTTCAGCGTTTTAAACGCCTGCAGGCACTCTGTGTCAAACACAAATGGCGTGTCAGCAGCTAGCAGATTGCTTAGAGGTTTTGCGATTTTTGAAAAATCCTTTATAAACCTCCTATAGAATCCTGCATGCCCCAGAAAGCTTCTGATTGCCTTAACATTGGCAGGTGGTGGTAATTTTTCAATTATCTTTATTTTTGCTTGATCCACCTCTATTCCCTTGTTTGAGATTTTATGCCCAAGAACAATTCCTTCAGTCACCATGAAGTGACACTTTTCCCAGTTTAAAACTAGGTTGGTCTCTTGGCATCTTTTCAGAACAAGTTTCAGGTGATCAAGACAGGAGCTGAATGAGTCTCCGTATACTGAGAAGTCGTCCATGAAGACTTCCAGAAATTTTTCCACCATATCAGAGAAAATAGAGAGCATGCATCTCTGGAAGGTTGCAGGCACATTACATAGCCCAAATGGCATCCTTCTATAAGCAAACACTCCGGATGGACATGTGAATGCTGTTTTCTCTTGATCCTGGGGATCTACTGCAATCTGGTTATAGCCTGAGTAGCCATCCAAAAAGCAGTAATAATCATGCCCTGCTAGTCTTTCTAGCATCTGGTCTATGAATGGTAAAGGAAAATGATCCTTTCTGGTGGCTGTATTGAGCCTTCTATAGTCAATACACATGCGCCACCCTGTAACTGTTCTTGTAGGAACCAGTTCATTTTTTCATTATGAATCACTGTCATGCCTCCCTTTTTTGGGACGACTTGATAAGGGCTCACCCAGGGGCTATCAGAAATAGGATAAATAATCCCAGCCTCCAGTAATTTGGTGACCTCTTTCTGCACCACTTCTTTCATGGCTGGATTTAGCCGCCTCTGTGGTTGAACCACTGGTTTGGCATTATCCTCCAATAAGATTTTGTGCATGCATCTAGCTGGGCTTATGCCCTTAAGGTCACCTATGGACCACCCAAGAGCTATCTTGTGTGTCCTTAGCACTTGAATAAGTGCCTCCTCTTCCTGTGAATTTAAAGCAGAGCTTATGATCACTGGAAAAGTGTCACCTTCTCCTAGAAACGCATATTTCAAGGATGGTGGTAATGGCTTGAGCTTGGGTTTAGGAGGTTTTTCCTCTTCCAGAAGAAATTTCAGAAGCTCTTTCATGTCCTCTGAATCCTCTAAATCAGGCTGAACATCTTTAAAGATGTTTTCCAACTCTGATTCAAGACTCTCAGCCATGTTGATCTCTTCTACCAAAGAGTCAATAAGATCAACTTTCATGCAGTCTTTTGATGTGTCTGGATGCTGCATGGCTTTGACAGTGTTCAACTTGAATTCATCATCATTGACTCTCAGGGTTATTTCCCCCTGTTGGACGTCAATGAGGGATCGTCCAGTTGCTAGGAAGGATCTTCCTAGAATGAGAGTAACACTCTTGTGCTCCTCCATTTCCAGCACAACAAAGTCAGTGGGAAAGGCGAATGGCCCAACTCTGACAATCATGTCTTCAATCACGCCTGATGGGTATTTAGTGGAACCATCAGCAAGTTGGAGACATATCCGGGTTGGTTTAACTTCTTCAGTTAAGCCAAGCTTCCTGATAGTGGATGCAGGTATTAGGTTGATGCTTGCCCCAAGATCGCATAAAGCTGTCTTGGTGCAATTACCTTCTAATATGCATGGTATCAGAAAACTCCCAGGGTCTTTAAGCTTTTCAGGAAAGCTCTTCAGAATGACTGCACTGCATTCTTCAGTGAGGAGAACTCTTTCTGTTTCTCTCCAATCCTTTTTATGACTCAAGATCTCTTTCATGAACTTGGCATAAGAAGGTATTTGCTCAAGTGCTTCTGCAAATGGAATCTTTATTTCAAGAGTCCTGAGATAATCTGCAAAGCGAGCAAATTGCTTATCCTGCTCCTCTTTCCGGAGTTTTTAGCGCCAGAATTACTTTTCCCTGGGCTCTTACTGTCCTCAGGTGAATCTTTGGTGGGTTGCTCATTTCTTGACTTTTTGATGCCTTGAGGTGGGGTATTTAATGTTTTCCCACTTCTTAATTGAACTGCTTGGCATTCTTCTGTTATTTGTCTTGATAGCTGCTTCTTTGTTTGCCTAAACTGTTCTTCCATATGTATATTAGCAATTCTTGTCTCTTGTAGCTTGTCTTTAAATTCGGCTAGCTACTTTGTTAGAAAGTCCAATTGCTGATTGAATTCAGCAGCTTGTTTTACAGGACTGAGTTCAGCAGTTACTGTTTTAACCTCTTCATTCATGGAAGGGTTGCTGCTTAGGTACAGATGCTGATTCCTGACAATTGTATCAATGAGCTCTTGAGCCTCTTCAATTGTCTTTCTCATGTGGATAGATCCACCAGCTGAGTAATCTAGAGACATCTGAGCTCCTTCTGCAAGCCCATAGTAGAAGATGTCTAACTGAACCCACTCTGAAAACATTTCAGAGGGGCATTTTCGTAGCATCTCTCTGTATCTCTCCCAGGCATCATAAAGAGATTCATTATCTCCTTGTTTAAAGCCTTGGATGTCCAGTCTTAGCTGTGTCATCCTTTTTGGAGGGAAATATTGATTCAGGAATTTTTCTGTCAGCTGTTTCCATGTCCTTATGCTGGCCTTAGGTTGGTTATTCAACCACCTCTTAGCTTGGTCTTTTACAGCAAATGGGAACAGTAATAGTCTGTAGACATCCTGATCTATTTCTTTATCATGTACTGTGTCAGCAATTTGTAAAAACTATGCCAGAAACTCTGTAGGTTCTTCCTGTGGAAGACCGGAATACTGGCAACTTTGCTGCACCATGATAATGAGCTGAGGATTCAACTCAAAGCTACTGACTCCAATGGAGGGTATGCAGATACTACTCCCATATGAAGCAGTAGAGGGGTTAGAATATGACCCCAGAGTCCTCCTGGACTGTTCATTTCCGCTTAGGTCCATGATTGAGAAAGGGAGATGATGTAAAATAGAAAAAATATTTTTATTTATTTATTTATATATTTATTTCGAAAATGAAATAAATTAAAATAAAGTAAATAAAAATTGAGTGAAGATTTTCGAAAAACTGAGGAGAGAGAAAGTGGTTAGGAAGTTTTGAAAAGGATATGATGATTTAAAAAAAAATTTTAATTTTGAGATAAAAAAATCTGAATTTTAGAAATATATTTCGAAAATTTGTTTTTAAAATAGAGAGAGAAGATATTTTTTATTTTTAAGAGGAAAGAGAAAAACAATAAGATAGCACAAGATTTAAAATTTTTTAGATCTAATGCTCCTTATTTTTGAAAAATTTGGAGAGAAAACACCAAGGAACACCAAACTTAAAAATTTTAAGATCAAGACACAAGGAAAACTCAAGAACACTTTGAAGACTCACAAGAACACAAGAACATGAAGAAGGAACACCAAACTTAAAATTTTTAGAAAACCAAACCAAAATTTTCGAAAATCAAGGGAAATCAACAGGAAAACACCAAACTTAAAGTTTGGCACAAAATTTAATAGAGAAAATATTATTTTTGAAAAAGATTTTTAAAAAAGAGTGTACCAAACTGCCACGGACTTAGACTAACGCTCTAGCCAATTGGGCAGTAAATCTAACACTTGTTTTAAAGAAGGATATTTTTAACCAAGAACAATAATAAGAGACTCTAAACCAAAAAGAAAAATTTTCCTAATCTAAGCAACAAAATAATCCGTCAGTTGTTCAAACAGGAATAATCCCCGGCAACGGCGCCAAAAACTTGGTGCACAAATTGTGAATCACACTTTTCACAACTCGTACCACTGACCAGCAAGTGCACTGGGTCGTCCAAGTAATACCTCACGTGAGTAAGGGTCGAATCCCACGGAGATTGTTGGTTTGAAGCAATCTATGGTTATCTTGAAAATCTTAGTCAGGAAGTCAATGATGTTTATCAGTTGAATTGCAATTAAATAAGAGAGCATGGATTAAAGGTTACTTGTTGTGCAGTAATGGAGAATATGTTGGAGTTTTGGAGATGCTTTGTCTTCTGAATCTCTGCTTTCCTCTGTCTTCTTGTTCACGCACGCACGTCCTCCTATGGCAAGCTGTGTGTTGGTGGATCACCGTTGTCAATGGCTACCTTCCATCCTTCCAGTGAAAACTACGCTCACGCGCTCTGTCACAGCACGGCTAATCACCGGTTGGTTCTCGATCTGGTTGGAATAGGATTTACTATCCTTTTGCGTCTGTCATTAACGCCCAGCCTTCAGGAGTTTGAAGCTCGTCACAGTCATTCAATCCTTGAATCCTACTCGGAATACCACAGACAAGGTTTAGACTTTCCAGATTCTCATGAATGCCGCCATCAGTTCTAGCTTATACCACGGAGATTCTGATTAAGGAATCTAAGAGATACTCATTCAATCGTATGTAAAACGGAGGTGGTTGTCAGGCACACGTTCATGGTTTGAGGAAGGTGATGAATGTCACAGATCATCACCTTCATCACAGTTAATCGCGAATGAACATCTTAGATAGAAACAAGCGTGTTTGAATGGAAAACAGAAATACTTGCATTAATTCATCGAGACACAGCAGAGCTCCTCACCCCCAACAATGGGGTTTAGAGACTCATGCCGTCAGAGAATACAAAGTTTAGATCTGAAATATCATGAGATACAAAATAAGTCTCTAAAAGTTGTTTAAATACTAAACTAGTAGCCTAGGGTTACAAAATATGAGTGGACTATGATGGATGATGCAGAGGTCCACTTCTGGGGCCCACTTGGTGTGTGCTGGGGCTGAGATTTGAGTGAGTCACGTGCAGAGGCCATTTGTGGAGTTGAACGCCAGTTTTTATGCCAGTTTGGGCGTTCAACTCCAGTTTTTGATCCTTTTCTGGCGCTGGACGCCAGAATTGGGCAGAGAACTGGCGTTGAACGCCAGTTTACGTCGTCTATCCTTATGCAAAGTATGGACTATTATATATTGCTGGAAAGCCCTGGATGTCTAATTTCCAATGCAATTGGAAGCATGCCATTTCGAGTTCTGTAGCTCCAGAAAATCCAATTTGAGTACAGGGAGGTCAGAATCCAACAGCATTAGCAGTCCTTTTTCAGCCTGAATCAGATTTTTGCTCAGCTCCTTCAATTTCAGCCAGAAAAATACCTGAAATTACAGAAAAACACACAACTCATAGTAAAGTCCAGAAATATGAATTTTTCCTAAAAACTACTAGAAATAGACTAAAAACTAACTAAAATATACTCTAAACTATATGAAATTATCCCCAAAAAGCGTATAAAATATCCGCTCATCACAACACCAAACTTAAACTGTTGCTTGTCCTCAAGCAACTAGACAAATAAAATAGAAGACTAATAGGTTGAGAAGCAATAATATCTCAGAGTTTTTGATTGAAGCTCAGATTCTAATTAGATGAGCGGGACTAGTAGCTTTTTGCTTCTGAACAGTTTTGGCATCTCACTTTATCCATTGAAGCTCAGAGTGATTGGCATCTATAGGAACTCAGAATTCAGATAGTGTTATTGATTCTCTTAGTTCAGTGTGATGATTCTTGAACACAGCTTCTTTATGAGTCTTGGCCGTGGCCCTAAGCACTTTGTTTTCCAGTATTACCACCGGATACATAAATGCCACAGACACATAACTGGGTGAACCTTTTCAGATTGTGACTCAGCTTTGCTAAAGTCCCCAATTAGAGGTGTCCAGAGTTCTTAAGCACACTCTTCTTTTTGCTTTGGACCTTGACTTTAACCGCTCAGTCTCAAGTTTTCACTTGACACCTGCACGCCACAAGCACATGGTTAGGGACAGCTTGGTTTAGCCGCTTAGACCAGGATTTCAGTCCTTTAGGCCCTCCTATCCACTAATGCTCAAAGCCTTGGGATCCTTTTTAATTGCCCTTGCCTTTTGGTTTTAAGGGTTATTGGCTTTTTCTGCTTGCTTTTTTTTTTTTTTTGCAAGCTTTGTTCTTTGCTGCTTTTTCTTGCTACAAGAATCATTTTTATGATTTTTCAGATTATCAATAACATGTTTCATGTTCATTATTCTTTCAAGAGCCAACATATTTAACAGTCTTAAACAACAAATTCAAAAGACATATGCACTGTTCAAGCATTCATTCAGAAGACAGAAAGCATTGCCACCACATTTAACCAATTAGAATTTGTTTTATTTAAACTCGAAATTTTATTGCTTCTTATTCAAAAGATCTACTATTTTATTCATGTTTAATGATGATGAGAAAAATAAACTATAGCTTAATTGGAGATAAAATCAAAATAGATACTAATTACTACTATATGACTTCTAAGGTACTTTTATAAGGACACTGTCACAGAGTTAAGGCAGAAATTGGAAATTAACAACCTTTATTCTGGGGGTATGGGGGTTCCTCTGATCCTTGGGAGGCTTGGTATCACAGAAGATTTTTGGCGCTTCAGCTCCCTTAAGTCACGTCCCTGCTCCTCTTGTTCTTTAAGCATATGGGTCAGCATTTGACTGTGTTCCTTCTGTTGTTTTATTATTTGCTCCATAGCTTCCTGTATCTTGGTGACAGACGTCTCAAGATATTCCCAATACTCCGCTTGAGGAATCTCTGGGAGGAATTCCTGTGCTCTCTTCTTGATATGTTCCTCCTGTGCTTGTTGTCTCTCCATTGATGCTTTGGTGATTGACTTTTCAATTAGGATATATTCAGTTATTCCCATCTTGACTCCAGCGTCCTTGCAGAGCAGAGAAATCACACTTGGATAAGCCAACCTGGCCTCTCTTGAATTTTTGTTAGCAATCTTATAGAGCTCTGTTGAAATCAGCTGATGAACCTCCACTTCCTTTCCCATCATGATGCAATGAATCATTACTGCTCTTTTAACTGTGACTTCAGAACGGTTGCTGGTGGGCAACAGAGAACGCCCAATGAAGTCCAGCCATCCTCTGGCAACTGGTTTGAGATCCTCCCTCTTGAGTTGATTTGGGACGCCCTTTGTGTTGGTGGTCCACCTGGCTTCAGGGATACAGATGTCCTCTAGAATCTTATCCAGGCCAATGTCTGCTCTCATCATCCTCCTGTTGAAGGAGTCTGGATCATCCTTCAGCTGAGGTAGCTTTAGTATCTCTCTGATCTTGTCAGGGGTGGTATGAACAATTTTTCCCCTGACCATGGTCCGAAATTCGTAGCAAGCAGTTCCAGATAGTCTTTGCTTGTCAGTCTGCCACATATTAGCATAGAACTCCTGGACCATGTTCCTTCCTACTTTCGTTTCAGGATTAGCTAGGACTTCCCAGTTCCTGATTCGAATTTGCTCCTGGATCTCTGGATATTCGTCTTCTTTCAGATCGAATCTAACTTCCGGGATCACTGATCTCAGACCCATTACTTTCAGATAATGGTCTGAATGTTCTTTAGATAAGAACTTCCCTTGATTCCAAAGTGGTTTTGGAATGCTCTCTTTCTTGCCTCTAGGAGTGTATTGTTTCCCTTTGGGAGCCATGATCTTAGTGATTTCGGAAAAACACACCAAACTTAGAGGTTTGCTTGTCCTCAAGCAAAAGTAAAGAAAGGAGAGGGATAGAAGGAGATCGAGGTGCACTTGTTGATGGAGGAGGGGGGAGGCCGAACCCAATTTAAAGGGGTGGGGGGGAGGATTTTCGAAAAATTGGAAGAGATAAGATAAAAAGATTGAGTTGAAAAAGATAAGATAGAAGATATAGTTTGATTTTGAAAAGATAGGATAGATTTTTGAAAAAGATAAATCTGGGTTTTTGAAAAAGATAATATGAAAAAGATATTGAAAAGATTTTAGAGTGAAAAAGATAAGATAGAAGATAGAGTTTAATTTTGAAAAGATACGATAGATTTTTGAAAAAGATAATATGGATATTTGAAAAAGATATGGATTAGTTGAAAAGATTTTGAAAAGAGTTAGATTGAATTTGGAAAGATGGATTTTTAGAAATTAGGGATTTTAGAAACCAGGGTTCTTGATATGTTCATGTAAAAATCATGCATTGAAGCATAAAATTTGAAATTAAAATGGAAATACGTGTGGGATTACTGGATTTGGCTCCTCCCTGTCCTCCTGGCGTTTGAACGCCCAAACACTGCCTGTTTTGGGCGTTCAGCGCCCAAATGCTGATCTCCTGGGCATTCAGCGCCCAGTTGCTGCCATTCCTGGCGTTCAACGCCCAGTGGGTGGCCATTTCTGGCGTTGAACGCCCAAATGCTGCCATTACTGGCGTTCAGCGCCCAGTGGATGCCCATTTTGGGCGCTGAACGCCCAAAATGCCCCTTTACTGGCGTTTTCTTGCCATTGAGCTCTTTTACTCTGTTTTGTGTGCTGATTCCTTCTGTAACCCTGTAAACTTATACAAATGACTTTGTACCTTAGTGTCAATGAACTTTATATAAACAAATAAAAATAAAAATAGGGCAAAAATGCTTAGAGGATTGATGCCCCATGGCTGGGTTGCCTCCCAGCAAGCGCTTCTTTATTGTCTTTAGCTGGACCTTGCTGAGCTTTTAATCTAGCTGCAGCCTTGAGCATTCTTGCTCAGTGTTGCCTTCAAGATAATGCTTGATTCTCTGTCCATTGACAATGAACTTCTTATCAGAAACAATATCTTGAAGCTCCACATAACCATATGGTGACACACTTGTAATCACGTATGGTCCCCTCCACCGGGATTTCAGTTTCCCGGGAAATAGCCTGAGTCTAGAGTTAAACAACAGGACCTTCTGTCCTGGTTCAAAGATTCTAGATGACAGCTTTTTGTCATGCCATTTTTTTTTATTTTTCTTTATAAAGCTTGGCATTTTCGAAAGCCGTGAATCTGAATTCCTCTAGCTCATTTAGCTGGAGCAATCATTTTTCTCCTGCTAATTTGGCATCTAAGTTTAGGAATCTGGTTGCCCAGTAGGCCTTATGTTCCAGTTCCACGGGCAAGTGGCAAGCCTTACCATACACGAGTTGGTATGGAGAGGTCCCTATAGGGGTCTTGAATGCTGTTCTGTAAGCCCACAGAGCATCATCCAAGCTCCTTGCCCAATCCTTTCTACGGGTATTTACTGTCCGTTCCAGGATTCTCTTTAATTCTCTGTTAGAGACTTCAGCTTGCCCGTTGGTTTGTGGATGATATGGAGTGACCACTTTGTGGCGAATTCCATACCGAACCATGGCAGAGTAAAGCTGTTTATTGCAGAAGTGAGTGCCCCCATCGCTGATTAACACTCTAGGGACACCAAACCTGCTAAAGATATGTTTCTGGAGGAATTTCAGCACTGTTTTGGTATCATTGGAGGGTGTGGCAATAGCCTCAACCCATTTTGATACGTAGTCAACTGCCACCAGAATATAAGTGTTTGAGTATGATGGTGAGAAAGGTCCCATGAAGTCAATTCCCCATACATCAAACAACTCTATTTCCAAGATCCCTTGTTGAGGCATGGCGTAACCATGAGGCAGGTTACCAGCTCTTTGGCAACTGTCACAATTACGTACAAACTCTCGGGCATCTTTATAGAGTGTGGGCCAATAGAAGCCACATTGGAGGACCTTGGTGGCTGTTCGCTCACCTCCGAAATGTCCTCCATATTGAGATCCGTGGCAATGCCATAGGATTCTCTGCGCTTCCTCTCTGGGGACACACCTACGGATAATTCCGTCTGCACATCTCTTAAAGAGATAAGGTTCATCCCACAAGTAGTACTTTGCATCAGTAACTAATTTCTTCTTTTGTATTCTATTGTACTCCTTGGGTATGAACCTTGCAGCTTTATAGTTTGCAATATCGGCAAACCATGGTGCTTCCTGAATGGCAAATAGATGCTCATCAGGGAACGTCTCAGAGATCTCAAGAAAGGGGAGGGACGTCCCTTTCACTGGCTCTATCCGGGACAAATGATCAGCCACTTGGTTCTCTGTCCCTTTTCTGTCTCTTATTTCTATATCAAACTCTTGCAGAAGCAATACCCATCTGATGAGCCTGGGTTTTGAATCCTGCTTTGTGAGTAGATATTTAAGAGCAGCATGGTCAGTATACACAATCACTTTTGATCCTACTAAGTATGATCTGAACTTGTCAATGGCGTAAACCACTGCAAGTAGTTCTTTTTCTGTGGTTGTGTAATTCTTCTGGGCATCATTTAGAACGCGACTGGCATAATAAATGACATGCAGATGCTTGTCATTCCTCTGTCCCAATACTGCACCAATGGCATGATCACTGGCATCACACATTAACTCAAATGGCAATGTCCAGTCCGGTGCAGAAATGACTGGTGCTGTGACCAGCTTAGCTTTCAGCGTTTCAAACGCCTGTAGGCATGCTGTGTCAAACACAAATGGCGTGTCAGCAGCTAGCAGATTGCTTAGAGGTTTTGCGATTTTTGAAAAATCCTTTATAAACCTCCTATAGAATCCTGCATGCCCCAGAAAGCTTCTGATTGCCTTAACATTGGCAGGTGGTGGTAATTTTTCAATTACCTCTATTTTTGCTTGATCCACCTCTATTCCCTTGTTTGAGATTTTATGCCCAAGAACAATTCCTTCAGTCACCATGAAGTGACACTTTTCCCAGTTTAAAACTAGGTTGGTTTCTTGGCATCTTTTCAGAACAAGTTTCAGGTGATCAAGACAGGAGCTGAATGAGTCTCCATATACTGAGAAGTCATCCATGAAGACTTCCAGAAATTTTTCCACCATATCAGAGAAAATAGAGAGCATGCATCTCTGGAAGGTTGCAGGTGCATTGCATAGCCCAAAGGGCATCCTTCTATAAGCGAACACTCCGGATGGACATGTGAATGCTGTTTTCTCTTGATCCTGGGGATCTACTGCAATCTGGTTATAGCCTGAGTAGCCATCCAAAAAGCAGTAATAATCATGCCCTGCTAGTCTTTCTAGCATCTGGTCTATGAATGGTAAAGGAAAATGATCCTTTCTGGTGGCTGTATTGAGCCTTCTGTAGTCAATACACATGCGCCACCCTGTAACTGTTCTTGTAGGAACCAGTTCATTTCTTTCATTATGAATCACTGTCATGCCTCCCTTTTTTGGGACGACTTGAACAGGGCTCACCCAGGGGCTATCAGAAATGGGATAAATAATCCCAGCCTCTAGTAATTTGGTGACCTCTTTCTGCACCACTTCCTTCATGGCTGGATTTAGCCGCCTCTGTGGTTGAACCACTGGTTTGGCATTATCCTCCAATAGGATTTTGTGCATGCATCTAGCTGGGCTTATGCCCTTAAGATCACCTATGGACCACCCAAGAGCTGTCTTGTGTGTCCTTAGCACTTGAATAAGTGCTTCCTCTTCCTGTGAATTTAAGGCAGAGCTTATGATCACTGGAAAAGTGTCACCTTCTCCTAGAAATGCATATTTCAAGGATGGTGGCAGTGGCTTGAGCTCTGGTTTAGGAGGTTTTTCCTCTTTCAGAAGAAAGTTCAGAGGCTCTTTCATGTCCCCTGAATCCTCCAAATCAGGCTGAACATCTTTAAAGATGTTTTCCAACTCTGATTCGAGACTCTCTGCCATGTTGATCTCTTCTACCAAAGAGTCAATAAGGTCAACTTTCATGCAGTCTGTTGATGTGTCTGGATGCTGCATGGCTTTGACAGCGTTCAACTTGAACTCGTCATCGTTGACTCTCAGGGTTATTTCCCCCTGCTGGACGTCAATGAGGGATCGTCCAGTTGCTAGGAAAGGTCTTCCTAGAATGAGAGTAGCACTCTTGTGCTCCTCCATTTCCAGCACAACAAAGTCAGTGGGAAAGGCGAATGGCCCAACTCTGACAATCATGTCCTCAATCACGCCTGAAGGGTATTTAGTGGAACCATCAGCAAGTTGGAGACATATCCGGGTTGGTTTAACTTCTTCAGTTAAGCCAAGCTTCCTGATAGTGGATGCAGGTATTAGGTTGATGCTTTCCCCAAGATCGCATAAAGCTGTCTTGGTGCAATCACCTTATAATATGCATGGTATCAGAAAACTCCCAGGGTCCTTAAGCTTTTCAGGAAAGCTTTTCAGAATGACTGCACTGCATTCTTCAGTGAGGAGAACTCTTTCTATTTCTCTCCACTCCTTTTTATGACTCAAGATCTCTTTCATGAACTTGGCATAAGAAGGTATTTGCTCAAGTTCCTCTGCAAAAGGAATCTTTATTTCAAGAGTCCTTAGATAATCTGCAAAGCGAGCAAATTGCTTATCCTGCTCCTCTTTCCGGAGTTTTTGAGGATAAGGTATCTTGGCTTTATATTCCTCAACCTTAGTGGTTAAAGAAGCCTTTTTAGAGGGGTTGTTATCAGCACTTGTGTGTGTCTGATCCCTCACTGGCAATTGAATGCCAGAGTCAGAAGCTGGAGTGACGTTAGACGCCAGCTCACTGTCTGTTCCTGGCGCCTGAACGCCAGAAATGTGCCCCTGTTGGGCGTTCAACGCCAGATTCTTGCCTGTTTCTGGCGTTGAACGCCAATCCTGCCTTGTTTCTGGCGCTGAACGCCAGTTTTGGGCATGGTCTGGGCGTTCAGCGCCAGCCTTCCACCCATTTTCTGGCGTTTTAGTGCCAGAATTATTTTTCCCTGGGCTCTTACTGTCCTCAGGGGAATCTTTGGTGGGTCGCTCATTTCTTGAATTTTTGATGCCTTGAGGTGGGGTATTTAATGTTTTCCCACTTCTTAATTGAACTGCTGGCATTCTTCTGCTATTTGCTTTGATAGCTGCTGCTTTGTTTGCTTAAACTGTTCGTCCATATGTATATTAGCTATCCTTGTCTCCTGTAACCTGTCTTTGAATTCAGCTAGCTGTTTTGTTAGAAAATCTAATTGCTGATTGAATTCAGCAGCTTGTTTTACAGTACTGAATTCAGCAGTTACTGTTTTAACCTCTTCATTCATGGAAGGGTTGTTGCTTAGATACAGATGCTGATTCCTGGCAACTGTATCAATGAGCTCTTGAGCTTCTTCAATTGTCTTTCTCATATGGATAGATCCACCAGCTGAGTAATCTAAAGACATCTGAGCTCCTTCTGCAAGCCCATAGTAGAAGATGTCTAACTGAACCCACTCTGAAAACATTTCAGAGGGGCATTTTCGTAGCATCTCTCTGTATCTCTCCCAGGCATCATAAAGAGATTCATTATCTCCTTGTTTAAAGCCTTGGATGTCCAGCCTTAGCTGTGTCATCCTTTTTGGAGGAAAATATTGATTCAGGAATTTTTCTGTCAGCTGTTTCCATGTTCTTATGCTGGCCTTTGGTTGGTTATTTAACCACCTCTTGGCTTGATCTTTTACAGCAAATGGAAACAGTAGTAGTATGTAGACATCCTGATCTATTTCCTTATCATGTACTGTGTCAGCAATTTGTAAAAATTGTGCCAGAAACTCTGTAGGTTCTTCCTGTAGAAGACCGGAATACTGACAACTTTGCTGCACCATGATAATGAGCTGAGGATTCAACTCAAAACTACTAACTCCAATGGAGGGTATGCAGATGCTACTCCCATATGAAGCAGTAGAGGGGTTAGAATATGACCCCAAAGTCCTCCTGGACTGTCCATCTCCACTTATGTCCATGATGGATATATGGATATAACTTGGACTGATTTATCTTTTTATTTATTTTATTTTATAAGAAGTAAATACTTAAATAAAATAAAATAACTAAAAAGAATTTGAATTTTGAAATAATAAATTTTTTTTTTCGTAAAAAAATTAAAAATAATTAGTTAAAAAAAACCTAAATTTTTGAAAAAGAGGGGAGATATTTTCGAAAATTTGAGAGAGAGAGAGTTAGTTAGGTAGTTTTGAAAAAGTTAAGAAACAAACAAAAAGTTGGTTAGTTAGTTGAAACAAATTTTGAAAAGATAGGAAGTTAGAAAAGATATTTTGAAAAGATATTTTTGAATTTAGTGAGGAGAGAGAAAAACAATAAGATAGTACAAGATTTAAAATTTTTAGATCTAATGCTCCTTGTTTTCGAAAATTTTGAAGGGAAAAACACCAAGGAACACCAAACTTAAAAATTTTAAGATCAAGACACAAGGAAACTCAAGAACACTTTGAAGACTCACAAGAACACAAGAACATGAAGGAAGAACACCAAACTTAAAATTTTTAGAAAACCAAGCCAAAATTTTCGAAAATCAAAGGGAAATCAACAAGAAAACACCAAACTTAAAGTTTGGCACAAGATTTAATAGAAAAAAATAATTTTGAAAAAGAAGGTTTTGAAAAGAGTATAAAAGATTCTAACCCAATTACCAAGAACACAGATTAACGCTCTAGCCAAATGAGTTATGGGACCTTATTAAAGTTTGGCACAGGATTTAATAGAAAAATTATTTTTGAAAAAGGTTTTTAAAAATATGATAGCCAATTACCATGAACATAAACACCACGTTCTAATTAACTGAGCTATAAATTTAAAGTGTTTTAACAAGGGATAAATAATAAAAGACTCTAAACCAAAAAAAGAGAAAATTTTTCCTAATCTAAGCAACAAAATAATCCGTCAGTTGTTCAAACACGAACAATCCCCGGCAACGGCGCCAAAAACTTGGTGCACGAATTGTGAATCACACTTTTCACAACTCGTACCACTAACCAGCAAGTGCACTGGGTCGTCCAAGTAATACCTTACGTGAGTAAGGGTCGAATCCCACGGAGATTGTTGGTTTGAAGCAATCTATGGTTATCTTGTAAATCTTAGTCAGGAAATCAATTATGTTTATCAATTGAATTGTGAGTAACCAGTAGAGCATAAATTAAACGTTACTTGTTGTGCAGTAATGGAGAATATGTTGGAATTTTGGAGATGCTTTGTCTTCTGAATCTCTGCTTTCCTCTGTCTTCTTGTTCACGCACGCACGTCCCCCTATGGCAAGCTGTGTGTTGGTGGATCACCGTTGTCAATGGCTACCTTCCATCCTTCCAGTGAAAACTACGCTCACGTGCTCTGTCACAGGACGGCTAATCACCGGTTGGTTCTCGATCCGGTTGGAATAGGATTTACTATCCTTTTGCATCTGTCACTAACGCCCAGCCTTCAGGAGTTTGAAGCTCATCACAGTCATTCAATCCTTGAATCCTACTCGGAATACCACAGACAAGGTTTAGACTTTCCGGATTCTCATGAATGCTGCCATCAGTTCTAGCTTATACCACGGAGATTCTGATTAAAGAATCTAAGAGATACTCATTCAATCGGATGTAGAACGGAGGTGGTTGTCAGGCACACGTTCATGGTTTGAGGAAGGTGATGAATGTCACAGATCATCACCTTCATCACAGTTAATCGCGAATGAACATCTTAGATAGAAACAAGCGTGTTTGAATGGAAAATAGAAATACTTGCATTAATTCATCGAGACACAGCAGAGCTCCTCACCCACAACAATGGGGTTTAGAGACTCATGCCGTCAGAGAATACAAAGTTTAGATCTGAAATATCATGAGATACAAAATAAGTCTCTAAAAGTTGTTTAAATACTAAACTAGTAGCCTAGGGTTACAAAATATGAGTGGACTATGATGGATGATGCAGAGGTCCACTTCTGGGGCCCACTTGGTGTGTGCTGGGGCTGAGATTTGAGTGAGTCACGTGCAGAGGCCATTTGTGGAGTTGAACGCCAGTTTTTATGCCAGTTTGGGCGTTCAACTCCAGTTTTTGATCCTTTTCTGGCGCTGGACGCCAGAATTGGGCAGAGAACTGGCGTTGAACGCCAGTTTACGTCGTCTATCCTTATGCAAAGTATGGACTATTATATATTGCTGGAAAGCCCTGGATGTCTACTTTCCAATGCAATTGGAAGCATGCCATTTCGAGTTCTGTAGCTCCAGAAAATCCAATTTGAGTGCAGGGAGGTCAGAATCCAACAGCATTAGCAGTCCTTTTTCAGCCTGAATCAGATTTTTGCTCAGCTCCTTCAATTTCAGCCAGAAAAATACCTGAAATTACAGAAAAACACACAACTCATAGTAAAGTCCAGAAATATGAATTTTTCCTAAAAACTACTAGAAATAGACTAAAAACTAACTAAAACATACTCTAAACTATATGAAATTATCCCCAAAAAGCGTATAAAATATCCGCTCATCAGTTATACTTGGGTGCTCCAGTATATTTATAATGTTTGTAGAGTGATCTTTCTGGGGATAAGATAGTTATCTTATCTTATCTTTGAGTGAAGTCATCTTATCTTCAAGGGAACTGCCCTTATCTCTATAGGCTTGGACTGCCTTAGGATTTGTGTCGTGTTCCTCTGTTGGGCCCTTTTTGGGCTTTTCCTGGTGATTTGGCCGAGCTCTTTGAGAAGAGGTCGGATAGTCCTGACCTGAAGAGGTCGGTCGACTTGTCGTCAAACAATCCGAGTCGGACAACTCGACCTAGGGTGTGAACAGTAAGCAATTTGGGTGGACCCTATAATGTGAACAAACCTTCCAAGACTTCAATACATTTTTGTGGCAACCACCCATACTTACCCGACCTGAAAAGAATGAAGAACTCGTCCTATATCTATTAGTGAGAAGTCGGGCTATAGCCTCGGCCCTGGTTCGAGAAGACAAAAAGGGGCAGCAACTTATCTACTTCATCAGCAAAGCCTTACAAGGGGCAGAGTTGAATTATCAAAAGATAGAGAAAATTACTTATGCTCTTGTTCTTACATCTTGGAGGCTACGACCTTACTCCCAGGCCAATACCATTAAGATCCGTACTAATCAACCAATGAAAAATATCTTGCAAAAAATAAACTTGGCAGGAGGAATTTTACAATGGGCAATGGAGCTGTCCGAGTTCGATTTAAGATACGAAACTCGGACAGCCATCAAATCACAATATCTCACTGATGTTATCGCTAAATACACTGAAAGTACCGGGATCCCCACTGCATGGAGTCTGTACGTGGATGGGTCATCAAATAAATTTGGAAAAGAGGCTGGTGTTACTCTAGAAAGCGATCAAAAAACTCGGATAGAACTATCACTGAGGTTTGAGTTCCCTGCTTCTAATAATCAGGCAAAATATGAAGCTTTACTTACTGGCTTAAAGCTAGCTAAAGAGGTGGAGACAGAGAAAGTGGTAGTGTTCAATGATTTGCAAGTAATAACTTCGCAAATTAATGGCACCTACCAAGATAAAGACCCCACTATGAAGAAGTACTTGTATGAAACACGTGAACAACTCGCACATTTTTTGAAAGTGAGGTCCGACATATAACTCGAAAAAATAATGCCCGAGCTGATGTAATATCAAAATTAGCCAGTATCAAGCCAGGGGACAACAATAGAATTCTCATCCAAGAGACTCTACAGACACCATCCATATCAAAGGAAGAGGAAGTACTGACTGTACACAATCAACATTTAGGGTGGATGATTCCTATCGTCAACTACCTCAAATTTGACATGCTTCCCAAGGATGAAAAGAATGCCAAAAGGCTCCTAAAAAAGGCACAAAATTATACACTAGTCCACAATATCCTATACAAAAGAGAAATTTCAACACCCCTCTTAAAATGCATCCCGACCTCCAGTACAAAAGATGTCTTGGAAGACGTACGTAGTGGCATATGTGGAAACCACTTAGGAGCTCAGTCACTAGCTAAGAAAGTGATCCGAGCTGGCTTCTTCTGGCCGACCTTACAAAAAGAGGCAACCGAGTTCATCAAAACTTGCCCACCTTGCCAAAAACATGCCAATTTCTATGTGGCGCCTCCTGAAGAGCTTATCTGTGTCACCTCACTATGGCCATTTTCTAAATGGGGCTGGACCTACTCGGACTATTTCTCCAAGCACCAGACCAAGTCAAGTACCTTATCGTATGGGTCAATTATTTTACTAAATGGATTGAGGCAGAGCCCTTGGCAACCATTATTGCTCAAAGAAGCTAGAAATTCTTGTATAAGAACATTGTCACAAGGTTTGGAGTTCTCCACTCTATCACCACGAACAATGGAACTCAATTTACTGACTCGACCTTCAGAACTCTAGTCTCCGACCTAAAAATTAAACACCAGTTCAAATCGGTAGAGCATCCCCAGGCCAATGGACAAGCTGAAGCCGCCAACAAAGTCATATTGGCCAAGCTAAAGCACCGATTGCAAGACGCGAAAGGTGCCTGGGCTAATGAGCTTCTTCAAGACCTGTGGGCTTATCGAACCACCCCACATTCTACAATGGGAGAATCACCTTTTTGCCTAGCATATGGAATGGAAGCAGTGATCCCCATAGAAATAACCGAAGAATCACCTAGAATCTTGTTCTACGATAAAAAAGCCAACACCCAGGCTCAGAGAGAAGAGCTCGACCTGCTATCCGAAGTCCGAGAAAGAGCTCGGGTTAAGGAGGAAGCTCTGAAGCAAAGGATGGCTGTAAGGTACAATAAAAAGGTGATCAAAAGAAGTTTCACCACCAACAACCTTGTCCTGATTCGGAATGACATCAAAACGCAAAATTCTGGTGAAGGGAAGCTAGCTGCAAACTGGAAAGGACCCTATAAGATAATAGACGTTCTAAGTAAAGCTTCTTATAAGGTGTCCAACCTCCAAAGACGGGAGCTCCTGAGGTCTTGGTATGCTTGTAACCTAAAAAGATACTATAGCTAAAAGCCTTGTACCTAGGTGCACTCTTTTTTCCAATAAAAAAGGATTTTTTAATGAGGCACCAGTACAAAGACTAAGGGCACCCAAGCCTTTAGTAAATAGCTCTGTAAGGGAATTTCTTAAACATTAATAAAAGATTCCTGGTCTATTTCTTATTTAAGTTTCCTATCTCAAATGCATTAACTTAAACTCGACAAACCGCAAAAATCATTGACTGACCCAAAGTGGTCGGCAAGATAAAGCAATGAGGTACAAGTTAATGTAAGAAGTTATACAAACAACTCGTACAAAGCCATCTCAAAATAGGTCGGATTAAAAATAGAGTTGTAAAAGTAACTTAGCGAAAGTCCGATTACTCTAAGTTGGTCATACTTAAGGAAATTAATAACAAAGATCCAAAAAGCTAAAACAAATCATACCCTACTACAAAGACTTAAAGGGTACTTAACAAATTGAATTGAAGGATGAGCATTGCTTAATAAAAGTTGCGAACAAAGGCAACTAAAAGTAAAGTGTTCAACCCACTATTACAAAAAACCAAATGTCACAAACCCACAAGTTGGGCAATCAAACAAACACAAAAGGCAAATAAAAACTTAAGGCTTCTCACCGATGAGAGGGTTGAGAGCCTTGCCAGTAGTAGTGTCTTTGCCCCAGGCCGAAGGAGGGGGAAGCACGGAGACGGGTACGGCCGAAACGACCTTAGGAGTAGGAATAGAAGTCTCCACCACCATTGCATCAGGGGAATTACCTGAGGTGGATGTTTGACCGACTTGAATCCCTGAGGTCTTAGGGTGCACAAGAGCCTCTTCCTCATCCTCCAAGTTAGGCGCAGGGACTATATTCACATCCACTACAACATTGTTCACACTGAAAAGAGAAATGTCCAAGTCGGGAGCCAAGACCCTGACCTGAGACTCTAAGTTTTTGAACATCTCATCCATCCCTAAAGCGGCCAACTCCCTAGACTCCTCAAGTTCCACTTTTAGCTCCTTCACTTCCTCCTCCAATGCCATCCTCTCGCCAAACACACGAGTGTAACTCTCTTAGTATTTCTTGGCCTTCTCTTCAGCCAAGGCAGCTACAGCCTCCAACTTAGTGCCCTCTCCCGAGCTCTTTTGAGGTCCGACCTTAAAGTCTCCCACTCCTTCTCCAGATCCTTCTTCAGCTCACCAAGTCTCTTTACATCCTCCTGGGCATCCACCAAAGCACTGGTCGTTGCTTGGATAGGAGAATCCATCAACTCTTTAACTAGGGTCGCACACACCCCAACCGTCTGAAGGCCTCCCCTGGATGGCGACATCATCCATGCTTAGATGATGATAAGGGAGCACATTCCTGTCACCCCAGGTTAAGGTGTCAAAGTGGATCGAGTAAATGTTTTCCTCGTCATCTACTTTCTTTTTCTTAAAGGGAGGCTAAAAAGAAGAAAGGACTCAGGGGAGAGCTCGAAAGACATAGGCATGGATAGGGGAGTGGGGATAATGACCTTCGGGACAGCAGGGCCTGACCCCGACTTCTTTTTTGGAGAAGATCGGACTGATGATCCCACCCCGACCACTTTTTGAGACCCAATTCTGATCTCTTTTTGCTGTTGAAGGTTCTTTGTAACGAGTGACTTTTTGGTGTTCCGCAGGTACTTTATAGCCGACTTGGGAGCCATACTTGCTTCAAAGCAACGGAGAACGAAGTCAGAATCAACATTTAAAAAACAAGAAGAATTCAACAAGCAAGGGAAAAAGAAACTACTAAGATCCGACTTCAGAAGGCTAGGATCTCCTAGATATCTCTTCATGTCCAAATGGGATCTTTACCCCAGGTTCCTAAAATAAAGTCTATAATCCCCCTCTCTAGGTCATCTAAGTCGGACAGATCTCGTTAACAATATTGAGGGTGTCCTAGTACAAGAGAAATAAGAGCCCTTGGCTCTAGGAAAGGAAGAAGGTCGGGCATCCACAGCCCTTTTAGCCTTAAAAAAGTGATTTTTAAAGTCATGAAAAGAGTCGTCGAAAATGGAAAAGGCCTTCCGATCCTGAACAGCTCGAAAGGATATCCATCCTGACTTCTTGGTCAAGCTATATGGTTTGGTCATAACAAAGAGATAAAAGAAAATGTTTAAGGTAGGCTGGATGTCCAATTCCCGACATAGGAGCTGGAACATCTTCATGAAAGCCCTGGAATTCGGGTGCAGTTGGGAAGGGACAAGGTTTAATGACCGCAAGACCTCCACCTCAAAATCTATGAAAGGAAGTCGAACACCTAGCCTAGTAAAAAGGAAATCATAGGCGTAAAAGAAAGGCTGTTCACACTCTACTATAGGAGGAAAATAGACTCTTTCCTCAGGATCGAATGGTTCTAAGACATAGTTCCTCTCATCCTCCCTATTCTCACAAATGCTATGGTATATACGAAACGTATCACAGTACTCTTTGTCGGCTACCGGGACACACATTAAAACAGTACTATCTACCCAAATCCGAAGAGCTGGGGGAACCTTAGTTGACATGTTCAAGATAACTTTGCGAGACATAAACGCTACACCTGCAAAGCGCAAAATAAAGCAGACAGTCACTAACAGAAGTCGGAACTCGTTCAATACAAGTTGGAAAACACAAATCAAATCAAGAGTAAGCCATTCTTTTCAAAATCCTTCACACATAACAAAACAAATGGCGCCTCTTCGACATAACACCACGCCAAAGATGACACCATTAGGAGCAACACAGTGCATCACAGACGACAGCCACACCAATAAGGATTCTTCCAAAAGAAAAATGCCTCCTCTCCTCAAAACGCTCCATATCAAAATTTTCTCCAAAACAACAAAAATAAAAGTGAAAAGATAGCTAAAGCAAAACCAACAGCAAAGCAAGTCGCACGCAATCAGAAAGGAGAGCTTGAGGGAAAAACAAAAGACAACCAACCTCGAAGAAGATCGAAAAGAAGAGAGAAACATCGCGTCTAAAAACAACAGAGCATGAACAATCCCCTGCGCGCCGACAAAAATACTTCAAAACGCCAAGATTGAGAAATCTTGAGGAAACTGAGACGAAAAAAATGACAAAGAGAGTACTTTGGTGAAGAAGAAAGCAAAATAGCTCTTCAGAAACAAAAAAAAGAAGAAGAAGAGACGAAAAGTCCCCTTTTAAAGGAACAATCAATCAGGAACGACTCTTTCACGCCTCTTTAAAGCGTGCAAATCCCCAGGAGCAAACCACCGCACAGAATTCGACAGTCATTAAAGCTCCCCCAACCTTCAAAAATTCAAAACCCGACTTATATAGCAGAAGCCACAGAATGCTTGAGACCGACTGTTCCGAGGGTTACCTAAAACTGAAGGTCGATCTTGGAGGACATCTGCTGTTGTGGTCGGGGCTGTCGTGTCCGACTTGCTGGATCTGGTGGTGCTGCTGATCCTTGATCACCAGAGGGTGGTGGTACCTGCAAGAGACTTTAATGCTTAAGTTAGCATGGGCTTTGAGCAGGTATTTTTGTGTAGAATCAGCGTATGAGTTATACCTGGGTGCTCCAGTGTATTTATAGTAGTGCAAAGTGACCTCCCTTAGAGATAAGTTAGTTATCTTATCTTATTTTTTTGGGGGTGGGTCCCCTTATCTTTGGCTAGCCGCCTTCAAGTGGGCTGTGATCTTCTGTTTTGGGCCTAGTTGGGCCCTTATAGCAATTTGGCCAAGCTCTTTGGGAAGAGGTCGATCATCCCTGTCTTCATTCAGGTCGGCTTGCCTAGCTCGACCTATGGTATGAACAGTGCCCCTGCTCGAGTTCAATCTTTCCCTTGAAGTCGTGTCTTTAGAATTCGACCCCTTTAAAGAAGTCGTGCTTGAGCATTTAGCTTTTGGTTGGCCTCTGGTGTAACTTCTGGCAGGCTTGCTTCTGCTTGAATGCGAGGCATTTTTCTCTTTCTTATTTAATTGTATCACGTGTTGCACTTTCTAGGGAACGTGCGAGAGCTTTAAAGGCCCATTTACTTCTTGCCGTTTCCTCTTTTCCCTCGTCGTTCTTCATTTTGAAATTAAGGAAAGAAGCTTTTATTCTCACTTTCAGTTTCTTCTCCCCTTTTCTTCTTTGCTCCTTTTTTGTTGACTTCTTCTGTTTACACGCCCCTCAAGCCTCCTTCCTGTTCGAAAAGTGCTTTGTTGGTGCGTGTTTACCGTTGCTTTCATCTGAGCCATTGTCATTCTTGCTTCTTCTTCTCTGCAGGTTGGTGTTTTTCTTTTTCTTCTTTTATGCTTTGATAGTCGCTTTTACTGTTTACATGCTTGCAAAGTTTTGATTTTTATTGAGTTTGCCTTGAGAAGCTTGATTCTTTCTGCGAAAAATTGCGTCTTTTAGTTTCTTTGATCGTCGTTTGCGATTTCCTCTATTGCTCCCATGTGCACCTTGTTGCTATCAGTATCTTTTTTGTTGCTAAATATATGAGGGAATGCTAGTACTTAGGTTAAGTTTCTTTGCATGTTTGAAAGGGTTACTGTTGGTTTAGGGTTTTCTATTTTTGCGTCATCTCCTTTTCTGGGTTCTTGTTCTGTTGTTGCCTCCAAAAGGTGCCCCTATGTTTTGCTGAATTCTCCTTGTTTCTGTGAATCTTGGGGTGCCCTTTTTGTTGCCCCACCTTTATGTTGATTGGTTGTACCTTCCTTTTTTACTTTCGTCCGAGTTGTTTAGTAGTGACCCTTATTATCTTTTTTTACTGTAGGGGTAGGTTTGTTGTATGTCTTCCCGAAAAATATTGTCAAGATGTCTACCAAGATCCCCGCAGACATGGCCGACTGGCTGGACTCTATAGTCCTTATGTGCGTAACTATGGCCGATCCGAAATACTGTGAGAGGCTTAGAAGATTCCATAGGATTTGTAGTAATAGGGATGATGAAAAGAACTATGAACTGTTATTGCCCGACCCTGAGGAGAGGGTTAGTTTCCCTCCCTTGACTCAGGGAGAACGACCTTTCTTTTATGCTTACGTTTACTTTTTTAGCCAGCTGAATATCACTATTCCCTTTACTGTTTTTGAGATCGACCTCTTATGGACCTGTAACGTGGCCCCTTCTCAACTCCATCCGAACTCTTGGGGTTTCATAAAGATCTTTCAGCTATTGTGTCAGGAATTGGGTGTCCGACCTACCGTACCTCTCTTTCTTTATCTGTTTGTGTTGACCAAACCTGGGGTAGCCAAGAAAAAGGCTTCTTAGGTCTCTTTCCGAGCCACCCAGAGGAAAAAGGTTTTTGCGATGTTTGATGAGTCCTTCCGTGACTTCAAGAACTATTACTTCAAGGTCTGAGCTGTTGGGGATGCTCGCCCTTTTTTTCTAGATGAGAACAACGAGCCCACCTTTCCTCTATGGTGGCAAAAGGATATGGTAACTACTAAATATTCTTGGGAGAGCCTGGACGAAGTTGAACAGGATTTTGTGAATGTTTTGGAGGAGCACTGGGGGGAACCTCCTCATTTAAATACTAGAGATTTTTGGGGGATCCTTCCCTTCTCTGTGCTGAGCTGGGTAGCGTCCGACTTCTTTTCCGATAGCTTTTCCTTTGATTTTATTTGCTGACTTGTCTTTTCCTTTTATTTTAACTTGTTTTTCTGGTGTCTTTTTTAGAGATGGTGAAGTCTAGTGACTCTATAAAGGCCTTCCGCAGGGCTAAGAAGGCGACGTCTGTACAAAACATATCGGCCAAGACTGCAGAGGGAGGGTCTTCTCAGGTGCCTCCAAAACAGCCAACTTCTAATGTTTCTAGGCCGAGGAAGATCATTCCGACTCCTCAGGTCCAGATGATTCCTTTTGACCCTATTCAGCCGACTTCCGGTGCTGCCACTGTTGCTGGTCCTCCCCCAAAACGTCAAAAAACTACTATTTCTTATGACTTGAATGCCAAGGACTTTGATGGTGTGGGTTTTGCTACTAAACTGATTACTCCCCATGGTAGTATTCCTTTGGATGATGTGTCCATTCTTCGTCATTTTGATTTTGTTGTGAGTAGTAGTATCCGAGTGGCCAATGTTGGGGCTGCCCCCTTTCCCGGGTTATCAAGGATTCCCATGTTCGTGCCACTAAGGCTTTTATGGAGGAAGTCCAGGCTGAGTTTGACAGAATTAAGGGCTTGAAGGATGAACTGGATGCCAAGGTGGCTAAGTTGGAGCTAGATGTGGAGAGGGAGAAGTCCCGGGCTACCGCTGCTGAGGCAGCTATGAATCTGGCTGGAGAAACGGCAAAAAAGTACAAGGAGAGCTACACCCGTACTTATGGCGAGCTGTTGGAATTTAAGGAGAGGCTTGAGTCTGCTCAGGTTGACTATACCGATCTCCAGGGTCATTTGGTGGGTAGTGTGACTGATGCATATGATTTTTTGAAGGCCCAGTTCTGAGTTATTGCCCTCGAGATCGACCTCACTTTATTCAGTTTGGATAACGTAGTGGAGGACGGCAAGATCATGCATGCCCTAGATGACGAGGATGAGAGTCCTCCTCTTGTGCCGCCCGGTAAAGCCGCAGCTACTTCAGCCTCTTCCACCCCCTCTGAGGTCGACCAGCCAAAGTCTGATCCTGACGTGCAGATCCTGAATCGTCCTGATGGAACTGTCAATGCCGTTCCGATCGCGACCATTCCTCCTCCTCCAGCCAAGGATGCTACTACTGGGGAGAATTTAGATCCTTTATAATTTGCTTGTGCTTTGTATTATAGTCCAGTTTGTGGACTTTCGAACTTAGCTTTTTGTAAATCTTTTTGTGGTTGACTTTGGTGACACTTGGTTGCTTCTTAGCAACTTTATTTTGAAACACAAAACACTTTAGACTCTGAGGCTGCCTTTTTGGATTGCCTTTTGAGTCTTTAATGCTTTATTATGATGAATATGTTTTTGCTGATATGTTAATCATACCCTTGCAGCTTTTGTGGATTTTTATAGAGGTTTGGTACCTCCCCTATCCGACCTCTTTGGCCCCTTTTAGATTATGCCTTGCTTCCTATTTGGGAGAGGTGATCCTTTGGTGTCCGGGCTAACTTGTCCGATGACTTTTTAGTGTTCTTATAGAACCTTTTTAGTCATCAAATTCCTTGTAGCCCTAGTCCATTGTTTGAGCGGATCTGTTTCCCTTTTGAGCCTTAAGTTGTTTCTCAACCTTCTGGCTTGTTCTTTTGAGATCGTGCTTTGCGCCTTTTCTTGGCTGATGTCGACCTGTAGGACTTTGTTATTCGGGCTTTTTAGTCACATTCCAACAACTTTTTAGGTAGTGTTCCGATTAGGAACCTTTTCTTTATAGTTTGTTTGGATGACTTTTT
Source organism: Arachis ipaensis (assembly GCF_059453495.1). Lineage (NCBI taxonomy): Eukaryota > Viridiplantae > Streptophyta > Magnoliopsida > Fabales > Fabaceae > Arachis > Arachis ipaensis. Next base: position 28,165,143 of record NC_142436.1, read on the forward strand.
AGCGCCGTCTTGACTTGTGCTTTTGCTTTTTAGGTAGTGTCTTTTTTGCAAGACTTATACCTTTATAGTGAAGCAGCTCGGACCTTTTGGAGGTGTCTTTGTCCCTTTTTAGCGATCCTTTCTTTGGTCTGACTTCTCGGTCGGGCCTTGATGAGTATTTTGGTGGAAAAATGAATTTCTCCCAAAACACACAAATCTAACTGGCAAGTGTACCGGGTCGCATCAAGTAATAAAAACTCACGGGAGTGAGGTCGATCCCACAGGGATTGAAGGATTGAGCAATTTTAGCTTAGTGGTTAATTTAGTCAAGCGAATCAAGATTTGGTTGAGTGTTTTGTGATTTGCAGAAATTAAATTGCATGAAATTAAAGAGCACAAGAAATAAATTGCTGAATCTTAAAGAACAAGAAATTAAATGGCAGAAACTTAGAATGCAAGAAATGTAAATTGCGGAATCTTAAAGTGCAAGAAATGTAAATGACTTGAATTGTAAAGGGGATTGGGACTTGGAATTGCAGAAATTAAACAAGGAAAAGTAAATTTGCATCACGTAGAGAAGTAGAAGAGGGTTTGGGTTAAATCGGATCTTGAAGCAGAAAAGTAAATGAACATGAAAACAGTAAACAGAGAATTAGAAATTGAAAGTTCAGATCTCAGGACCCAGAGACTAGAAAACCGAGTCTAGATCTCAATGCCTTCCTAGATCCAACAAGAACAATTGCAAGGGAATTGTAAATTGCAAGGAAAGTAGATGAAGAGCAATTAACAGAAATTAAATTCAATCAAGCAGTAAATAAAGCAGAGAGATCCAAGGATGAGATTGAAACAGAATTTCTTCAATTCTCCAACCCAAGATCCAAGACAATTGTAATTGAAATTGAAAGCAATAAAACTAAGAGGAAGAGAAGTGAATTCTCCTTCCCCAAGACTAAGAAATTAAAGATCACTCAATATCCAAAGCTCTCCGAAAACTATTATGAAAATTCCAAAGGGAAAGCTCTCTGAAGAACTTGAATTCTATCCTATTTATACACTTTCTTCAAATGATCTTCAAGCCTTGAGTTGGGCCTTTGCTCTTGGTGGAATTGGGTTGAAAGAGGCCTTGGTTGATTGCTCTTGGAGTTTGGAGAAGAACCAAAGTGAACCAAATGAACCGGGTTGGAGTTTTTGCAAAAGTTGGAGTAAAAGCTGGAGCAAAAGTTAGGGTCTAACTTTTGGTCCAACTTTTCATATCAGCCCCCATATTTTGCTGATACCCACGTTGGTGCAAAAGTTAGGGGTCTAACTTTTGCTCCAACGTTGGCCTTCCTTGGTGCACTTATGGCGCCAACGTTAGCCCAAAAGTTAGGGGCTAACGTTGGCGCAAACTTTTGCTCCTTCCCCTGTATTTTTCATGTGCCAACGTTAGCCCAAAAGTTAGGGGCTAACGTTGGCGCAAACTTTTGGTGGCCAGGGAGGTTTTTCTTATGCCAACGTTAGCCACCACGTTAGGGGCTAACGTTGGCGCAAACTTTTGGTGCCCAGGGGTGATTTTCATGTGCCAACGTTAGCCCAAAAGTTAGGGGCTAACGTTGGCGCAAACTTTTGGTGCCCAGGGAGTGATTTTCAAGTTCCAACGTTAGCCCAAAAGTTAGGGGCTAACGTTGGGGCTAACTTTTCACCCAAAAGTTTGTGCAAAAGTTTGAGGCTAACTTTAAGTCCAGCTTTTTGCTTCCTGGTTCAAGTTCACTTATTCCATTATCCTCTCTTTACTCCTAGCTATTCCTTCTTGCTTCAACCTTTCTTCAAGCTTTCTTCACCTATCATTAATCAACCAAACACATCAAAGCTATGCTTAAAATCATGAGATATTCATTCTTTCATAATATGTGACAATTATAGTATAAAACCTCATGAAATAGCATGAATTCATACATGGTTGATTAAATCAAAGGAAACATGAAAATCTACCCAATTAGCTTGCTTATGGCTCAAGAAAGTGCATAATTCAATTGAAAACTAAAGAAAAAGGCTAGTGAAACTAGGCTAAGATGACTTGTCATCACAACACCAAACTTAAAGCTTGCTTGTCCCCAAGCAAGAAATGATTTATGATCAATGGTTCTTTCATTTAAGATGGATTGAAGAACAACTTGTCAAGTCCTGTGAGTGAAGTGATCAAGTAACAGTGGGGTAAATTCTAAATCATATGCTCATGCAAGGGCTTCAGTGCTTACTAGTCCTCACATATTGGGAGTCTTAGGTCTTAGGATTTTCATCCAAATGGTGTCATGGAGATCTCTTTATATGTAGTCACCTTGAAGCAGCTTATAGTTTCTTTGCTTTGGCCTTGACTCTAAGTGTCATGTCTCAAAGCGGCTCTTTAAATAAGCTTTCAATCAATACTCCTAAACCAGTTGGTTTTAAGGTATTAGGTGTTGAAGCACCCCTAAGGATTTACTTGCTCAAGCCTCTTTCTTTGACACAACTCAACCACAAGCATTTCACTAGGCTAACAACTCTTTGAGTTTTGTTTCTTCTTTCTTTTTCTGCCTAGTAATTGATGCTCAGAGCCTTGGGCCATGTTCTTTTTGCTTTTGTATTTTCTTTATTTTCTTTTGTTTTGTTTGCTGCTTCTTGGATCAATAGATTTTTGAGAATCTCCACAATACTTCTTTGAACTTCATGTCCTGCCTATGAGCTCCCATGCAAGTTTTCACAAGCATGCAACCTCAATACATAATCATACAACTAGAACCACCACTTCTCCTAATCTTTTGCTTGCCTCAAAATTGTTTAATTCCTCAATCCTTCTTTTCAAAGAACTTTCATGTGATGCAATTTTTTGAACATTGAGTGCAAACAAGTTTTGAAGAGAAGAATGTTGTGAATGATCAAGCATCTTGCTTATTGAATTACAGAAAAACTATGCTATGCAGACAGATGATCAGGGAAACTAAACCACTCTCAATCATAGCAGTGTTTGATGTAAGATAATCACTTAACAATACAACCTTTTGGGAGTTCGCTTTCTTTCCTTCTTCTCATCATCATCAATGCTGGCCTTTAGGTTCATCTTTTGTTTCTTTGGTTGATGATACTTAATCCTTCCAATAGCTTGCATGGACCTCTGCAATGATATTGAAAGTTGCTTGTTCCCCCAAGAACTTGGAAACAATGGTTAGTCTGGCTGATTTATTTATGGGCTTTTGAACTTACTTTGGTGTGGGAACACCAAACTTAGTACCTTGCCAATGGTTTTTATGCATCAAATTAACCATGTGTGATAAATTTTTTTTTCTTTTCTTCTTCTTTTTCAAAAGCAATAAAACTGAAAACTAGGAAACAGCAGAATAGTTAACTAGTTCATCCAACATGCTTGAAGCTAGCATTATGCAGAGAGTGAGAATATGTTTTATAATGGGATTTTGGTGAAACACCAAACTTAGAATCCTGCATTCTCCTTTAGATTGTTTTGGTGTGCAACACCAAACTTAGCTTCTTGCATTATAGATAAAACTACTTAACCTTTTTATTGAAATAGATATGAAAAGATAGTTACCTCCAGTTGGGTTGCCTCCCAACAAGCGCTCTTTTATTGTCACTAGCTTGACATCCTTCACTCTGTTCTCATGGAAGTTGAGGCTTCTGTTGCCTTAGGTTTCCTCCTCTTGCTATGGGCTTCCTTCCCTCTGTTTCTCTTTCCATAGCCCTCTTACTTTCCTCCATGACTCCCTTCTCTTTCAACACAGCATCCTTTTCATGGCTCTTTGGGTTCAGAGTCCCCTCCTTCTCACTTAATTCAGTAAGGTTTTGAACCAGTTGTTCCATCTACCTTTCAAGTCTTCTGAGTGAAGCCTCCTGGTTCTTGCTTATCATCTCTTGATGTTTTTTTATTTCTTCCCGCTCTATTACCATCATTTCTTGAATTTTTATGGACCTCTCCATCAGTATTTCTAGAATATAGATTCTTTGAAAGGTTGGAAGTGGTTGTGGCTGTGTCAATTGCGATGGTTGATGAAGGTCATTTTGAGCGAATGGTGAGGTAGGACGGGGTTGGAAGTGTGTGTGATTGTTGTTGTGGGGGTGTGTTTTAAGTTGGTTTTTGAAGCTGGGATTGTTGCAGTTGAAGTCCCTTGGTTTTTGGTTTTGGTTCTCAACCCCCCTCCCATTAGAATGAGTTCTCCAAGGTGGATTGTACACATCATTCTGAGGCCTGTGTTGGAGCATGCTAGAGTGATTGCTTGGAGATTGTAGTTGCTCATAATTCTGTTGCTCATGGTTAATGACCCCAAAACTGTGTTCAGCTTGATTACTCCCATATGAGCTTTGAGTCAGGTTGTATGTATGTATTACAGCATGTCTCAACTCAGTGATTTTTCTAGCCATCATGTCCAGTTGTTGTAGAGTCTGCTGATGTATCTGCTTGTTTTGGCTTATTACTGCACGAGCACCTTCAATTTCTTTCTCTTGTGTGAATGGATGCACTTCTGCCTTTGGCTTAACAATTCTTTGTGATGGGTTCAATTTGACTAGGAGCCCATTCATCAGTTCTTCCCATCCGATAATGCTTCCTTGTGGAAAAGCTTCAAACCATTGGGCAACATCATTCATGGCTATGGATAGTTGCTTCGAACTATGGGTTACATTATCATCCAAGGTGGGGATATTACTCTCATGATTGCTAGAATTTGTTGAGTTCCCCTCCATGATCTGCACAGTCACAAAAATTCAAGTGATGATTGAATATTTTCAAGCTCAGAATGTGATTCAGAAGGTTAGCTGGCACAAAGTATCAAACAATTGATGGACTTGGGAGATTAGTGGCAGAAATTGCTTCTCTTGTGTAAGCAAGAGCATTGCATAGAGCCAGAAATTTCCCGGAAAACTTCACTTTGTTGCTAAAGCGAAGTTTCAGTCATCTCAGGCAAAAATTCAAACAGTTAGTGGGTTAGTCGAAATTAGAGAAAAATAAAGAGAAAGTGCTTGATCTAGATCACCACCTCACTTAATCATTGTCAATCTAATCAATCTCCAGCAACGGCGCCAAAAACTTGATGAGTATTTTGGTGGAAAAATGAATTTCTCCCAAAACACACAAATCTAACCGGCAAGTGTACCGGGTCGCATCAAGTAATAAAAACTCACGGGAGTGAGGTCGATCCCACAGGGATTGAAGGATTGAGCAATTTTAGCTTAGTGGTTAATTTAGTCAAGCGAATCAAGATTTGGTTGAGTGTTTTGTGATTTGCAGAAATTAAATTGCATGAAATTAAAGAGCACAGGAAATAAATTGCTGAATCTTAAAGAACAAGAAATTAAATGGCAGAAACTTAGAATGCAAGAAATGTAAATTGCGGAATCTTAAAGTGCAAGAAATGTAAATGACTTGAATTGTAAAGGGGATTGGGACTTGGAATTGCAGAAATTAAACAAGGAAAAGTAAATTTGCATCACGTAGAGAAGTAGAAGAGGGTTTGGGTTAAATCGGATCTTGAAGCAGAAAAGTAAATGAACATGAAAACAGTAAACAGAGAATTAGAAATTGAAAGTTCAGATCTCAGGACCCAGAGACTAGAAAATCGAGTCTAGATCTCAATGCCTTCCTAGATCCAACAAGAACAATTGCAAGGGAATTGTAAATTGCAAGGAAAGTAGATGAAGAGCAATTAACAGAAATTAAATTCAATCAAGCAGTAAATAAAGCAGAGAGATCCAAGGATGAGATTGAAACAGAATTTCTTCAATTCTCCAACCCAAGATCCAAGACAATTGTAATTGAAATTGAAAGCAATAAAACTAAGAGGAAGAGAAGTGAATTCTCCTTCCCCAAGACTAAGAAATTAAAGATCACTCAATATCCAAAGCTCTCCGAAAACTATTATGAAAATTCCAAAGGGAAAGCTCTCTGAAGAACTTGAATTCTATCCTATTTATACACTTTCTTCAAATGATCTTCAAGCCTTGAGTTGGGCCTTTGCTCTTGGTGGAATTGGGTTGAAAGAGGCCTTGGTTGATTGCTCTTGGAGTTTGGAGAAGAACCAAAGTGAACCAAATGAACCGGGTTGGAGTTTTTGCAAAAGTTGGAGTAAAAGTTGGAGCAAAAGTTAGGGTCTAACTTTTGGTCCAACTTTTCATATCAGCCCCCATATTTTGCTGATACCCACGTTGGTGCAAAAGTTAGGGGTCTAACTTTTGCTCCAACGTTGGCCTTCCTTGGTGCACTTATGGCGCCAACGTTAGCCCAAAAGTTAGGGGCTAACGTTGGCGCAAACTTTTGCTCCTTCCCCTGTATTTTTCATGTGCCAACGTTAGCCCAAAAGTTAGGGGCTAACGTTGGCGCAAACTTTTGGTGGCCAGGGAGGTTTTTCTTATGCCAACGTTAGCCACCACGTTAGGGGCTAACGTTGGCGCAAACTTTTGGTGCCCAGGGGTGATTTTCATGTGCCAACGTTAGCCCAAAAGTTAGGGGCTAACGTTGGCGCAAACTTTTGGTGCCCAGGGAGTGATTTTCAAGTTCCAACGTTAGCCCAAAAGTTAGGGGCTAACGTTGGGGCTAACTTTTCACCCAAAAGTTTGTGCAAAAGTTTGAGGCTAACTTTAAATCCAGCTTTTTGCTTCCTGGTTCAAGTTCACTTATTCCATTGTCCTCTCTTTACTCCTAGCTATTCCTTCTTGCTTCAACCTTTCTTCAAGCTTTCTTCACCTATCATTAATCAACCAAACACATCAAAGCTATGCTTAAAATCATGAGATATTCATTCTTTCATAATATGTGACAATTATAGTATAAAACCTCATGAAATAGCATGAATTCATACATGGTTGATTAAATCAAAGGAAACATGAAAATCTACCCAATTAGCTTGCTTATGGCTCAAGAAAGTGCATAATTCAATTGAAAACTAAAGAAAAAGGCTAGTGAAACTAGGCTAAGATGACTTGTCATCAGGCCTTCTTAAGTTATTTTTAGTAATCCATTTTTTGTCAGACCTCGTTAGGTCGCTTTTTATGGGTTACTTTTTATAACTTCTTGCATTAATCTGCTTCTATCGCTTTCACCTTGCCGACTTCTTTGTAATCAAACGATGAATTTAGTTTTCACCTTGCCGACCTCTTCGTAATCGGACGATGAATTTTTGCGTTTTACGAGCTTAGATTAATGCGTCTTGGTAGAAAACTTTTTAGGGAATCTGAAAACTTTATTCAAATGATAATAAAAGATCGAAATATGAATAAGAGTATATACATATGAGTGCTTACCCTTCTAGATCTCGACCTGGTGCCTCATTAAAAAACCTTTTCAGGAAAAAGAGTGCACCTTGACTCAATATCTTTTATTGTTTTCTAACTATAGTACTAGTCAGATTACAGGAGTGCCATGACCTGGGTAGATCTCGTCCCTCGAGGTCGGACACCTTGTAGTAACCTTTTCCCAGTACTTCTGTTACTCGGTATGGTCCTTTCCAGTTAGCTGCTAGCTTTCCTTCTCCTGACCGACCTGCTCCGATATCATTTCAGATTAAGATGAGATCATTGGTGGTGAAGCTTTGCTGGACTACGTTCCAATTATATCTCAGAGCCATTCGACGCTTTAGGGCTTCCTCTTTAATCCGGACTCTTTCTCGGACTTCTGGAAGTAGGTTGAGCTCTTCCCTTTGAGCCTGGAAGTTGGTATCTTCATTATAGAGGATCATTTTAGGTGATCCTTATTCTATCTCTACGGGGATCGTTGCCTCTATTCCGTAAGCAAGTCGAAATGGCGATTCCCCAGTAGTTGAGTGTGGTGTTGTCTGATATGCCCATAGGACTTGCGGGAGCTCTTCAGTCTAAGCTCCCTTGACATCCTGTAACCTCCGTTTCAACCTGGCTAGTATGACTTTGTTGGCGACTTTCGCTTGTCCATTGGCTTGTGGGTGCTCTACAGAGGTGAACTGGTGCTTGATCTTTAGATCAGCTACCAGATTTCTAAAGCCTGTGTTGGTGAATTGAGTACCATTATCTATGGTGATGGAGCATGGGACCCCAAACCTTGTGATAATATTTCTGTATAGAAATTTCCGACTTCTTTAGGCTGTGGCATTAGCTAATGGCTCTACCTTAATCCACTTTGTGAAGTAGTCTATCCCTACGATGAGGAACTTGACTTGTCTGGACCCCTGGGAGAAGGGTCCAATGAGGTCAAGCCCCCATTTTGCGAATGACCAAGGTGAAGTAACGCAGATGAGTTCTTTAGGTGGAGCTATGTGGAAGTTGGCGTGCTTCTGGCAGGGTGGGCATGTCTTGACAAACTCTGTTGCTTCCCTTTGTAAGGTTGGCCAGTAGAAACCAGCTCGAAGTACCTTTTTAGCAAGTGCTCATGCTCCGAGGTGATTGCCACACGCGCCACTGTGGACTTCTTCGAGAACTTCCTTTGTAGCGGAGGTCAGGACGCATTTAGGAGAGGTGTGGATATTTCCCTCTTATACAGGACGTCTTGTATTATGGTGTGGTACTGAGCTTCTCGTACTAGCCTTTTTGCCTCCTTTTTATTTGCTGGGAGTGTTTCTGACTTGAGGTAGTTAATTATGGGAGTCATCCATCTTTGATCCTGTCCTGAGATGTCTAGGATATTATCTTCCTCCAAGGTTGATGGATGATAAATGAAAATTGGTATCGGTTTGGAATCAATCAAAACAAGAATCACTTCGTTAGTAGCATAGTCCAAACCAACAACAAACTCTCATAATCAAATGTTAAATTCGAAACAAATATAAATCGAGGGTACTTAAACCTAGGGTCGTCTTCCCTAGGAGTTGCAATTAAGTGTACAATTATTGTCTATGGGGAAATGGGGATTGAAAGCAAGAGAGCAAAAGATGTAAATAGCAAGAATTGAAACAAGCATGCAAGGAATTGAAAAGAAGGCAATTAAAGGACACTTGGCAAGAAGTGGGTAATCTAGGTTTCCTATCCTAGTTGTAGAGCACAAACATGGCAGTTGTATGGAATCCATCCAAATCAATCAATCCTCCTTGAGAATTAGTCAAAAGACGTAATTGATCTCAATCCATAAGTCCTAGTCAACTCACTAATTACTTAGTGAAAGACTAGCGTCAATGGAAACCAAATCAATTAACCATTCTCACACAATGCGGAATGGACATCCACAACTCAATTCCACCCAAACATCCAATTTCTCAACCAAGAGTGTGAAAATTAAACATGCAAGAAATTAAACATCAAAGCAATAAAAGTTAAAGCAATTAAATGCAAGGAAAAGAAATGGCAAGAAAGTAACTTAACATGTAAGAAAGTAAATGAAAGCAAGTAAAAGTCAAAATAATAAAACTTCAAAAGCAAGAAACCTCTTGGAAAGTAGTTGAGGGCTAAGGCTACCTATCCTATCCATTGACAACAAACATATGATGATTATGAAGAGTTAATCCTACTTAGTTAACCTTACATCGAAGATAAGTCAAATAGGCATAGTTAATTTCAATCCTTAAGTCCTATGTCAACACTAAGGGATCACATAGAGTCAAGGGAGACCAAATTAACTAACTACTCTAATATATCAAACAAGAATGGACATCAATGACTCAAGAATCACCAAAGTCAACAATTTCAAGCCAAGAGTTAAGAAAAGCTATGTAAAAACTAAGCCAAGCATTTTATCAAACACTTGGTGTGCATAAAAATAAAATAATATTAAAATGCATTGTAATAAATTCTAAAACTACCAAAGCAAGAAAATCATAACAACAACTAAAGAAAGCAATAAATGAACATGAAACATAAATTTGCATTAAATGTAAATTAAAATAACAAGAGTGTCACAAAATATAAAAATAACAAAGTAAAAGAAATAACAAGAGAAATGAAGAAGAATAAAGAGGCAATAACAATAAATGACAAGAAAAATTAAATAGAAATATGAATTAAAAGTAGAAATTACAAGAAAGTAAACTAAAGAACCCTAATTCTAGAGAGAGAGGGGAGCTTCTCTCTCTAGAGAACAACTTACATAATGCTAATCTAACCCTAATTTCTCCCCCCTTCACATGGAGTAAGGCCTTCCTTCATATAGCACCCAATTACCTTCAGAAAGTCCCAAAATTGGGCCCTGGAGGCCCAAAAATCGCCCGCAGCGATTTGCAATAAATGATTCACGCGCTGGGACGTGTGCGGACGCATAGGTATGTGCGTCTGCACACATGCTGATTTTCTTCTTATGCGTACACACAATAGGTTGTGCGCACGCACACTAGGTTGTGCGCACACACACTCTAATGTGTGCTTCTCCTTTGTTTTCTTCATGGTTTCTCCCTTTGTACATGCTTCCTTCAACTTTTGCCTTACCAAACTTGCCTCTAGGACCTAAAATCACTCAACAAATATGTCATGGCATCGAATGGCATAAAAGCGGGATAAAAGTTATTAAAATAAGCACAAAATATCATGTTTTCACATTTAGGCTCAATTTAGGGAGAGAACACAAAAGCATACTATTTGGATGAATAAATGTGGGTTTATATGATGAAGTCCATTCAAATCAAACCAAAATATACCGAAAAATATGGGTTCATCAATTTTCCCATACTTAAACAATAGCATGTCCTCATGCTAATCGCAATCAAAAGAGAAGGATAAGGAGGGAAAGCAATTTATTTAATGCAACTAACTACATGCATGCAACTATACTAAATACTATCTATCTATATCTATACTATGATTCCTATTGAGTTTGGCAAAAACAAACAAAAGAATCTCAATCAATCCAAAGTAGGAACTTAGGGCCAAAATAATGCAAATATAGCAATAAGACCCACATCCAAAGATTTGATTTGAAATTCTCAAAATTCAATTCAACAACTTGCAAGAAGATACAATATAAGAGATGAAATCATAGAATTGAGCGATTGAACCCACTACAAAATTCTTGTTTATTTGTGGAAGTCTTTTAGTGGGAGTTATTATAAACCTCCATAATATATTTTAATAGTGACAATTTGTAAAACTCCTCTAAATTATTAACAATAACTCCCACAGATCAATCAATACTAAAAATATTTGTAGCCCAAATAAATATTAGCCCATAACAAAAAATTAAAAAAAAATATTCAGAAGAGGGGGCTTCGAGTGATTGCGAGAGAGAGAGAGAGAGAGAGAGAGAGAGAGAGAGAGAGAAAGAGAGAGAGAGTGGGAGAGGGACCTCTGTGAAACCATAAAATCTCGATCTCCCTGCCGCCGCCATTCATCTCCCTGCCACGAGGTGATCGTGGAGCCTATGAATTCGTTGACTTCTCAGAGTGTCGATTTCATTCAGATTGTTGAGGTAATGCTTTAAATCTTTTGCTTCTGTGTCGTCTTCCACTGCGGATTGTGCCACTGGTTCTGCTTTTCCTCCGGTGGCTTGAAGCACTCAAAGTGCGGTTTGGGCGTGAATTCGGTGTTGTGGTTTGGGCGCGAATTCGGTGTTGTGGTTTGGGCGCAGATTTGGTAGTGCCAGCTGAGAAGATCAAGAAGGCGAGCTAGTAAGACTCTGTAAGCTTCGAGTCGAGTCAAGTTTTATGTCATGTCGAGTCATTACAATTAGGATTTGTTCCTAATTTTTTCTTGTTCTTTGCTTTCTTCAATTTTTCAAAATTTTTCAAAGATATTAGTTTCTGTGATAATTTGATGATATAGTTTTGGCAAAGTTATACACAAATTCTGTTTCTTATGTTCTAATATACTTTTCTCTTCTGTAGATTTTTGAGGTCAAGGCAAAGAATTTGATATAGATTTTGTTAAGTTGATTTGATATATTATAAAGGTGAAGAGACATAAATGAAAAATTGTTATTCTCTATTGAAAATTTTGATTTTTTCTTGAAATAAAAAGGATGTTAGGTTCATAGTTTGAAAGAGAAATATATAATAAATTTCTTTCTTGTATGCAAATTTGTACTGTGTTTGATTCAGTATCATCACAAGAGCTTTTGGCTTTCTTTCAAGGGCAAGATCCTTGAAGTACTGAAAAATTGGCCTGAGAGGAGTATTCAAGTTATTGTTGTCACAAATGGCGAGCGAATTTTAGGAGTCAGAGACCTTGGATGTCAGGTATTCGTTCCTTGATTTACTATAACTACTAGACTCCTATCATTCTGTTTTATCTGAAGCTGTTACTTTTTAGTATATAGATACATTAATTCAATGAAAACATGATAGATAGTAAAATAAGTAACTTAGGCTTCATATAGTTTATGTTAGATGTGTTTCATTTCAGGGAATGGGAATTTCTGTTGGAAAATTGGCTTTGTACACATCACTAGGAGGGCTTCGTCCATCAGCAGTTTGCATTTTCAATCTTCTACTAACTTTTTTCTTCTCATTATACCATTATATATGACTCATTATACCATTACATACATGCCTTGATATCTGCATATCACTTTCATTTGCATTGATATGAAGTGATTTTGATGATATCTGGTTTCTATATAGGAATATTCTGAACTTCTGAGTGAGTTCATGGCTGTTGTAAAGCAAAACTATGGGAAAAAAGTTCTTATGCAGGTTGTGAATTTTAAACAAGTTTTTATGATGTTATGAACCTGAATCATTCAATTGAGTTTCTGTTACCTTAAAATATTTTTTCTGCAATTTAAAAATTTTACAAATCACGATGCTTTCGAGTTGCTTGCGAAATACGGCACATCTCATCTAGTCTTCAATGATGATATTTAGGTACTATAATTGAAGCATTGAACTTTGGCCGACCACACTTTCCTGTTCTTCGGTGTCGGTGAGGTAACAAATTGACAATCATAAAAGCTTGCTTGGTGCCTCGGGGGGAAAAGAGTGAAAACAGATACTATTTCTATTTTTTATTTTTAAAATACCCTTTATATATGTATATATTTGTACTTAACAAGTTAATTCATCTCATGTTTTTGCCATGATTTCAGGCAGGAACTGGAATAGCAGAACTTATAGCTCTTGAGATGTCAAAGCAGGTGATAATAATAATAATAATAATAATAATAAAGACTTCAATCTTCATTGCTGACACAGTAGTCTTATATTGATTTATGGAGTGAATTTCAAATTACAATCTATGGAGATGTTCTATTTCTTTGTGCAGACAAAGAAATCGATAGAGAAAACTTGCAAGAAGATATGACTTGTAGACTCAAAGGTAGTTGAAAAACCATGATAATACACTACTTTTTAGTACAAGAAGATTGTAAACACTAAACTATGGTTAACCAGATCCACTTTATTGACTCCATTTTGCAGGTATTTTCTATCAATTTCTTTAGGGAGTGGGGTGATGAGCCAGGTGAGTGTAGTTATAGAACATTTTTCTTGGAGCGTAAAAACAGGGACATTATGAAAAGGCAGCACCGTCAAGTTTTATTCAGTGGAATTATCACTGCCATTGGTATTAGCTTACATAATTTTCCTGAAGGAATGGGAGTGTTCTTTGGGTCCGTGAAGGTAATAAATCTCAATTTTGGTGTTATTGTTGCTTGTTATTGCCTTAATATTGTAACTTTATACCATTAATTCTTCTTTATATGTAATTATGTAGGGTCTTCAGGTTGGTCTTAACCTTGCATTAGCCATTGCTTTGCACAATATCCCAAAGGTATTTTTATTATATTTTACCTTATAATATAATCTTAATGTTCTATTAATAAATTCCTTAATTAGTTTAACATTAAACAATTGTGACACTTTTCTTGTATATATCTCTTTTCCAGGGTATTGCTATTGCACTTCCTGTTTATTTTGCAACAGAGAGGTAATAAGTTCTGGATCTTTTTCTCTTGTTAGTTAAATCTATGGTTTATGACGTAGACTTTCATATCAAATATCACACATATAGCAACAACCATTAATTTGAGGATGCATGGTTCTTGATTAGTAAATAGCAGGCATTGAAATTGGCATCATTTTGTGGGTTTGTTGAGCCCCTAGAAGTCATAATTATAGGTACATACACCATCCAAAACATTCTATATAAACATTCTATTTATTTTTGAAAGATATGAACTTGAAATAAATATTAGATAAGACCTTTTTTCAAATTCTCAATAATCCCTTTTCATTTTCCAGTTTGCTAACTTTGGTTTCGATTTTTTTTTTCAAATTCTCAATTACCCTTTTTTCCTTATGTCATTCAAACTTTGTTATTATTATTTTCTTTTTGTTATATTAGAGCTATGATCCCCCCCTTCCAATTCTTTGCATTTTTATTATATTAATGATCGTCTCTGTTGTGTGGATATCTAGTGTTGAGCATTTTAAAGGAGAATTTTGATCAAGCTTTACACAGAGATGATGTCAAGGCAATTGTTGTTATAGGTATTGCCAGATTTTCTAAATTGAGCTTCTTTCTAAGCATGGTGATTGGTCAAATAGTAGAGACTTGACAATACTGCAATTTATTCTGTTTAAGTAATTTAATGATATAGGTTTGTGCTTTGTAGGATTTGATGTAGAAACTAGAAAGCAGTAACAGGTAGGTTATTTATTAGAGCTTATTTTCTAGGTGTAGAAGGTAACTAGGCGCAACAACTTCAATTATTAGGGTTGGGGCTAGCTAGATTAATTAGTCAATGTTTGGGTTTGGTTGAAGATATCAACAAAGTTGAATAACTTGTATAAGGAGAGGAAGTACATTTTAAATAACAGTCAACAAAGCTTTAAGGTCTTATCTAATTAATCCTTTTTATCTACTTATCTTGTAGAGATTAGGTTGTAATGTGTATTTCTGACTTACCACACTGCTGGTGTAGTATTAAGTTATGGTTATATATACTTGTGTAATTATGGTTGATTTCTATGCTTAGGAATGTGGCTAGTTATGTACCTCTTTTTTTTGTAATGCTCAAATTACAATATTTATTTTTAATTCATAAGCAAAGATCAAATTACAATATTTAAATTTCTTTAAAGTTAAATAATATTTAGTTTGATTGATGTTATTTGTTCAATTAATAATAGTGATTTATAGCTTCCAGATCCGTTTAGTTTCAATTTTAAATGGGCTTGCAACCATTTAATTTGCTGTAATTTTTTTTATTTGAAAATTCAGTTTTGTGGGGGGTTTTAAACCACCACAAAAATGAAAAAAACCACCAACAAGTTTCACTCAGAACCCCCACAAAGTAAATAAAAAACTGCCACAAAAATTAAAAAAAAAACTGCCAACAAGTTTCACTCAGAACCCCCACAATGTAAATAAAAAACTGCCACTAAATTATGTTCTGGGGGTTTTGTAAAACTGCCACAAATAAGCTCGTGGCACCTCAAATTTTGAAGGTTTTGGAAACTCCCACAAACTTTTTTGTGGGGGTTTCAAAGCTCCATAAATCAAGAAAAAAACTGTGACAAATAAGCTTGAATCCTGTAGTGACCCCTCACCGGATGTGTATACACTCTAATCGCTCAATGTTTAGGGCTTAATCACTCAATTCTCCTTTAATCATGTTTCTCAAAGATTTGCAAGTCGTCTAACAATCAACTAATATTTGATGAATGAATGCAAATATCATGAGGACTTTTATGGGTTGTAATGGGGCTTAGGTAAGGGTAGGATTAATATGGTTAAGTGGGCTATTAGATTGGATCTTTGATTAGCTCAAGTATCCCATCTAATCCTATATATCATCCTATATTCATAACAAAACAATCCTAACTACCCATTTATCCCTTTCTCACATTCACTCATGCATTTTCTTTTCAATTCAACCACATATGCATCTCTTATTTTCATTATTATTATTTATTTATTTATTTATTTTTTTATTTTTTCTTTTCTCTCTTTTTTTTGACAAAGAGGAGATGCATATGCTTCTAAGTAATGAATGCATGAGTATTTTCTCACTTTTCCAAATATTTTCAATGAACACCCAAAGCACTAACTACCAATGTTTTCCACAAATTCCTGCCACACTTGATTAACACCCACACTCAAACCCAAGCTAATCAAAGATACAATCAATGGATATAAATGATTTTTCACTTAGGGCAAATGATGTGCTTAAAATAAGAACAAAGAGAAATTAAAAGGCTCAAAAGTGGTTTACAAAGGTAGATGCAAAGGTTGGCCATATGGGTTAAGTGAGCTTAAATAAAAAATAGCCTCAATCATACTAAATGCATTCAAAACAATAAATATAGGACATAAAGATTAAAGCAAATCTAAGATTACAATCATAAAAGGAGTTCATCACACAAGAATAAATATTGTGATTGAAAATATACAACCACACAATCAAAGCTCAAATCTCACTAGGTAATTTGTTCAAGCTCTTTTCTATGTTCCTTAAAAAGATACTTCAAGCAAGTTCAAAAATAATTTCCAAATCTAATCAATGGAATGCCCAAAAAGGAAATTCTTGAAAATTCTTTGTTGTTTCACCAAACTTATTCAATCTATCATGCAACATACAAATATTTACTATCATATAACTATAAGAATTAAAGAGATATATACAAACAAACCAAACAAAATGCAAACAAGAACAAAAATTTGCAAAAATTAAGGAAAAAGAACAAAAAGAGTATTGCAAAGTGTCTAAAAAAAGAAATTTTACCCCCCTTGAAGTTGGCGATCCTCCCCCACACTTAAATAATGCACGGTCCTCCGTGCATGCACACGATCCGGGGGATGAAGAGACGTAAGGCTCCACCTTCAGCTGGTGAGCTCTGGGGGCTCTGGTTGCTTTGTAGACAAATAAACAACAATTGAGGAAAAGTAAGATGTGTGTTATGATAAAAAGGCAATGTGTGTATTCTAAATGCGCGCACAATTTAGAACACAACACATTGACCGGATAAAACAATAACCACAAAAGTAAAAGAAATAGCATGTTCCTCAATCAAGTAGTTCTAGGTTGCAAGTAATAAATAAGCAAGACTTAAGGCACAAACAACCTAGGTAACTGTTCATACCCTGGGTCAAGCTGTCCAACCCGAGATGTTTAGCGACAAGGCGACCAACCTCTTCAGGTCAGACTATCCGACCTCTTCTCAAAGAGCTCGGCCAAATTGCTAGGAAAGCCCAATAAGGGCCCAGATAGAGGAACACGACCCAAATCCAAAGGCAGCCCAAGCCTATAGAGATAAGGGCAGTTCCCAAGAAGATAAGATGACTTCACTCAAAGATAAGATAAGATAAGATAGTTATCTTATCCCCAGAAAGGTCATCTCCTACTATTATAAATACACTGGAGCACCCAGGTATAACTCATACTCTGATTCTACTAAAAACCTGCTTAATACCCTTGCTAACTTAAGCATCGGAGTCCCTTGCAGGTACCACCACCCTCCGGTGACAAAGGATCAGCAGCATAAGCCAGTCCAACGAGTCGGACACAACAGCTCCGACCGTCATTCACCAGCCGGCCACGTCATCTCCGACCAGCAAAGAAGATCTCGTCCGAGATCGACCCACAGTTTTAGGTAACCCTCGGAACAGTAACCACAACTAAAGTGAATTGAGTGTATGCGATATTGGATATTAAAATTGTACAAGTGAAAGCACAAAATTAATAGAAAATGGCATAATTAACAATAACCAATTCAATGATGAAAAGAGGCTACTTATTCACCCTTAGGAATAATGAAATAATCACATGTATAAGGTGCTTGTTACAAAAAGTGACAAGTCTTGATAAGAATCAACTCAAGTCGATTCAAAAAAAAATGCAAAGCATTAACAAGGAACAAATACCTTGTTTTGTGATTATATTCACTTAAGAACCATGATGACTAAGTAGCTCAACTTAATTCACTAAAGTAAAAGTGCACAATTCAAGATGCCAAACAAGGATAAAGTTTAATGCATATGGTCATGACAACATATGAATCAAACTAATAATTCATCTAGGCAATCAAACGAAACCTTAATACTCAGTGCACATATCCATCAACAATGAAATCAAAATTCAAACAAGAAGCAACCCAAATCAACATTAATCAAACACTTGCAATTTATTTAATTAACAAGTAATTAAACCAGAACAAATATAATTACTAAAATGAAAATGAAATGCAATGGAAAGCAACTAGAATAAGTAGAAAAGAGGGAAAAAGTAAGAGAAGAGAGGGTGGAAGAAAGAAGAAGAGAAGAGAAGGAGAGAAGTAAAGTGTGAGAAAATAGGGGTGTGCGCACGCACACAAGGCTGAAAAGGGAAGGTGTGCGTCCGCACCAGGTGTGCGAACGCTATCAGCAGAGAGGGAATCAAGATACGTGAGTATGCACCTAGGTGTGCGCACGCACAGAAGGTAAAGAAATAGAGCGTGAGCGAACGCACAAGTGTGTGCGAGCGCTCTGAACAGAGAGGGGATTAGAAGGTGTGCGTACACACAAGCGTGTGTGCACGCACAGAACACTTATTTTTTTTTGAAAAAGGATCACGTGTGCGTGCACACACAGGTCCATGCACGCGCACAAGAGCGTAAGGGTAGGGGTTCACACGCACAGGCTGTGCCAACGCTCCCACCAGAGTGGTTGCAAGTTGGCGTGCGGACGCACACATTTGTGCGTCCGCACAAAAAGTGCGAAAAAGGGTATGTGTGCGTACGCACGAGTGGGTGCACACGCACAGGTCGCAAAAAGCAGGGGAACACGTGCGCATAAGGCGTGCTGGCGCTGCGAATAGAGGGAAAAATCATGCGTGTGCGTGCGCACGCACAGGAAGCAGAAAATAGCTGTTGTGTGCGCACGCACAGGTGTGTGCGTACGCACAGATGCCCTGTTTTGCAAAATTTTTTTCTTTCAAAATCTAAGGTACCAAGCCTTAGTTCAATCAAAACCAAACACCAAAACATGCAAGAACCCATAAATTCATGATCCAAATCAACGTTAACATAACTAACTAAAAATTAAACTAATTCTAAGCTAACCAAGCACAACAAAAAGCAAATAAGTCAAAATATGTACAAAAGAGAAGAGTTAGAACAATGTTACCAAGCACTTTTATTTAATATCTTTAAGTTAGACAATTGGGAGAGCCCTTGCTATGGTGGCTTGTGCTTGACTTTTCCACCAAATGCTTGAATTTCCAATGTACTCCGAGATCCCAATCCTAACCATCAACAAAGACAACCAAAAAGCAAGTTATTTACATATTAACATATTTACAATAGCCACTAACTTTACACCATTGCAACTCTCCGGCAACGGCGCCAAATTTGATAAATGAAAATTGGTGTCGGTTTGGAATCAATCAAAACAAGAATCACTTCGTTAGTAGCATAGTCCAAACCAACAACAAACTCTCATAATCAAATGTTAAATTCAAAACAAATATAAATCGAGAGTACTTAAACCTCGGGTCTTCTTCCCTAGGAGTTGCAATTAAGTGTACAATTATTGGCTATGGGAAAATGGAGATTGAAAGCAAGAGAGCAAGAGATGTAAATAGCAAGAATTGAAAGAAGCATGCAAGGAATTGAAAAGAAGGCAATTAAAGGACTCTTAGCAAGAAGTGGATAATCTAGGTTTCCTATCCTAGTTATGGACCACAAACATGGCATTTGTGTAGAATCAATCCAAATCAATCAATCCTCCTTGAGAATTAGTCAAAAGACGTAGTTGATCTCAATCCATAAGTCCTAGTCAACTCACTAATTACTTAGTGAAAGACTAGCGTCAATGGAAACCAAATCAATTAACCATTCTCACACAATGCGGAATGGACATCCACAACTCAATTCCAGCCAAACATCTAATTTCTCAAACAAGAGTGTGAAAATTAAACATGCAAGAAATTAAACATCAAAGAAATAAAAGTTAAAGAAATTAAATGCAAGGAAAAGAAATGGCAAGAAAGTAACTTAACATGCAAGAAAGTAAATGAAAGCAAGTAAAAGTCAAAGCAATAAAACTTCAAAAGCAAGAAACCTCTTGGCAAGTAATTGAGGGCTAAGGCTACCTATCCTAGCCATTGACCACAAACATATGATGATTATGAAGAGTTAATCCTACTTAGTCAACCTTACATCGAAGATAAGTCAAATAGGCATAGTTAATTTCAATCCCTAAGTCTTATGTCAACCCTAAGGGGTCACATAGAGTCAAGGGAGATCAAATCAACAAACTACTCTAATATATCAAACAAGAATGGACATCAATGACTCAAGGATCACCAAAGTCAACAATTTCAAGCCAAGAGTGGAGAAAAGCTATGTAAAAACTAAGCCAAGCATTTTATCAAACACTTGGTGTGCATGAAAATAAAATAATATTAAAATGCATTATAATAAATTCTAAAGCTACCAAAGCAAGAAAATCATAACAACAACTAAAGAAAGCAATAAATGAACATCAAACATAAATTTGCATTAAATATAAATTAAAATAACAAGAGTGTCACAAAACATAAAAATAACAAAGTAAAAGAAATAATAAGAGAAATGAAGAAGAACAAAGAGGCAATAACAATAAATGACAAGGAAAATTAAATAGAAACAAGAATTAAAAGTAGAAATTACAAGAAATTAAACTAAAGAACCCTAATTCTAGAGAGATGTGGGAGCTTCTCTCTCTAGAGAACAGCCTACATAATGCTAATCTAACCCTAATTTCTCCCCCCTTCACATGGAGTAAGGCCTTCCTTCATATAGCACCCAATTAACTTCAGAAAGTCCCAAAATTGGGCCCTGGAGGCCCAAAAATCGCCCCCATTGATTTGCAATAAATGATTCACGCGTTGGGACGTGTGCGGACGCACAGGTATGTGCGTCCGCACACATGCTGATTTTCTTCTTGTGCGTACGCACACTCCAATGTGTGCTTCTCCTTTGTTTTCTTCATGCTTTCTCCCTTTGTACATGCTTCCTTCCACTTTTGCCTTACCAAATGTGCCTCTATGACCTAAAATCACTCAAGAAATATGTCATGGCATCGAATGGCATAAAAGCAGAATAAAAGTTATTAAAATAAGCACAAAATAGCATTTTTCACATTTAGGCTCAATTTAGGGAGAGAACACAAAAGCATGCTATTTGGATGAATAAATGTGGGTTTATATGATGAAGTCCATTCAAATCAAACCAAAATATACCGAAAAATATGGGTTCATCAATGGACTTCGGAGAGTTTCTTTGATGAGGCTTTTATTATTGCCCCCTGGTTTGGTGCTGGCTAGTTTTGAAAGTGCATCAACTCGGGCATTCTGTTCCTGGGGTATGTGTTGGACCTCATATCCCCTGAATTGTCTGAGATGTTATTTGGTTTTGTCAAGGTATTTTTTCATGGTGGTATCCTTGGCTTGGTAGCTCCCTTGTATTTGCAAAGTGACTACTTGGGAGTCGCTAAAAATGGTAAGTCTTTGAGCTCCTACTTCCCTAGCCAGCCTCAAATCAGCCAGTAATACTTCATATTCAGCTTTATTATTTGAAGCCGGAAACTCGAACTTTAAGGATAGCTCAATTTGAGTTCCCTGATCGCTCTCTAAAATGACACCTGCGCCACTCCCGGCTTTGTTTGAGGAGCCATCTACATAAAGGCTCCACTTTGTGGGGGTGCCTGGGGTGTTAGTATACTCTACGATGAAGTTGGCTAGGTATTGGGATTTAATAGCTGTCCAAACTTCATACTTGATGTCGAATTCGAACAACTCAACTGCCCATTGTAGGATTCTTTCAGCTAAGTCTGCTTTCTATAAGATCCCCTTTATGGGTTAGTTGGTCCGTACTCTGATGGTGTGAGCTTGAAAGTATGGTCGGAGTCGTCGGAAAGTGAGTATGAGGGCATAGGCAAACTTTTCTATCTTTTGATAGTTTAGTTCAACCCCTAGTAGAGCCTTACTGATGAAGTAGATGGGTTGTTACCCACTTTCGTCCTCTCTGATCAACGCTGAGGCTATTGCCCGACTCCCTACGGCGAGGTATAGTATGAGCTCTTCGCCTTCCCGAGGTCGAGTAAGGACAGGTAGTTGTCCCAGAAATTTCTTGAAATCTTGGAAGGCTTGTTCGCATTCTGGGGTCTACTCGAACCTTTTTCCCTTCCTTAATGTTGCATAGAAGGGGAGAAATCTTAAGGCTGATCCAACTAGGAACCTAGACAGAGCCGCTAGTCTTCCATTGAGCTGCTGGACCTCTTTTACACAGGTCGGACTTTTCATGTGAAGTATGGCCTGGCACTTATCTGGGTTTGCTTCGATTTCTCTTTGGGTGAGCATGAAGCCCAGGAATTTGCCAGTTTCTACCGCAAAAGTGCACTTTGCGGGGTTAAGTCGAACACTTATGGTGTCGAACACTTTAGTGAGGTCGGACAACAGCGATTCCTCACTTTGTGTTTTTACCAGTATGTCATCTACATAAACCTCCATTAGCTTTCCAATGTGATGGGCGAAGACTTTGTTCATCAGTCTTTGGTAGGTAGCCCCTGCGTTCTTAAGTCCGAAGGGCATAACTATATAGCAATAGTTTGCTTTTGGGGTTAAGAACGATGTCTTCTCTTGGTCGGGTTGATACATTGGGATTTGGTTGTATCCTGAGTAAGCGTCCATAAAGGAGAGGTATTGATAGCCTGACGAAGCGTCGACTAGTGTATCGATGTTCGGGAGTGGTTAGGGATCCTTTAGGCAACCTTTATTGAGGTCGGTGTAATCGGTGCACATCCGCCACTTCCCATTTGACTTTTTAACCAACACCACATTGGCTAGCCATAGTGGGTATTTTACTTCCCTTATGAATCCTGTCTCCAGCAAGGCCTGTTCCTGCTCTTCTACAGCCTGCGACCTTTCCGGGCCGAGCTTCCTACGCTTTTGTTGTATTGGCCGAGACCTTGGGTATACGGCTAACTTGTGGCACATTAGTCCGGGATTGATACCAGGCATGTCAGTGGCCTTCCATGCAAAGAGGTCGGAATTGTCTTTTAGGAGCTTTATTAGCAGCTCCTTTAAGTCTTCTCTCAAATTTGCTCCTATATTTGTTGCTTTGCTTGGATCGTCTCCAATTTGAACTTCTTGAGTCTCACCTTCTGGATGAGAACGGAGTTTTTCGCGAGCTCGGATTCCTCCGACTTCTATGGTGTTGGTTTCTTTCCCTTTGGGGTCTCCTTTAAGGTTCAGACTTTCGTTGTAACAACGTCGCGCGAGTTTCTGGTCTCCTTTTATGGTAGCGATCCCTTCTTGAGTGGGGAAATTTATGCATAAGTGTGGAGTGGAGACCACTGCGGTGAGCTAGTTTAACGTTGTTCGACCTATTAATACGTTATAGGTCGAGCTCACGTCGACTACAATATAGTCTATACTCAACGTCCTAGACCGAGTTCCTTTCCCAAAGATTGTATACAGGGAGATGTATCCTAGTGGTTGAATTGGGGTGTCTCCTAGTCCGAACAAGCTATTCGGATATGCTCTAAGCTCTTTTTCTTGTAGGCCGAGCTTGTTGAATGCGGTTTTGAACAAGATGTCTGCGGAGTTTCCTTGGTCGATTAACGTTCGATGGAGGTTGGCATTGGCAAGAATTATGGTAATGACCATGGGGTCATCATGTCCTGGGATGATGCCCGCAGCGTCTTCTTGAGTGAAGGTGATATTGGGGAGGTCGACCAACCTGTCTTCTCCTCCAATGTGATATACCTCCTTAAGGTGTCTTTTGCATGATGACTTAGAGATCTCTCCTCTTGCGAATCCTCCATTGATCATGTGGACATGCCTTTCCGGGGTGTGATTGGGACGTTCAGCTTGTCCAGGTTCATTATCCCTTCTTCTTTTTCTTGGTTCATCTACTTTATTGGCTAGGAATCAATCTAGTCACCCTTCTCGCGCCAGTTTTTCAATGACGTTCTTCAGATCAAAGCAGTCATTGGTGAAATGTCCATAGATTCGGTGGTATTCGCAATACTCTGTCTGATTTCCTCCTCCTCTTTTATTTTAATCGTACGCGGGGGTGGGATCTTTTTAGTGTTGCATATCTTTCTGTATACATCCACAAGGGACACTCTGAGCGGAGTGTAGTTGTGGTACTTCCGAGGTTTCTCAGCAGGCTGATCCTTCTTTTTCTTGTACTCTTTATCCTTACCTTGAGGGGTGTAGGAGAATCCGGATTTTGACGTTTCTCCTAATCGAGAATTTTCCTCCATATTGATATAACTTTTCTGCCCGTTTTTGTATCTCGTTCAGGAATGTTGGATGTTTTTTGGATATTGAGTGGCTAAAAGGTCCCTCTCTCAGGCCGTTGATGAGCCCCATGATGGCCGCTTCTGTTGGGAGATTTTTTATGTCGAGACATGCTTTGTTGAACCTTTCCATATAGCTGCGAAGGCTTTCCCGATCTCCCTATTTAATTCGTAGCAGGCTTGGGGCATGTTTGGTCTTGTCTTTCTGGATAGAGAACCTAGCGAGGAATTTTTTTTGTTAGGTCGTCAAAACTCGTGATTGATCTTGGAGGTAAACTGTCGAACCATTTTATTGCTGTTTTTGTCAGGGTAGTCGGGAATGCTTTGCATCGAATTGCGTCTAAGGCGTCTATGAGATACATCCTGCTTTTAAAGTTGCTGAGATGATGGCTGGGGTCAGATGTACTATCGTATGGAGTCATGTCAGGAACTTTAAAGTCCTTTGGTACTTTAGTTTTCATGATCTCTTTAGTGAATGGATCTTGATCCTTGTGGGAGTTATCTTCATGACTGGAACGAGTAGTTTTGGTTTGATATCGGCCTTGAGCTTTGTGAGTTTGTCCTCTAGCTCTCGACGGTGTCTCGTTTCTCTTCGGAGGTCGCTCTCGGCTTCCCGTTGATGTTCGGCCTCCTGTTCGAGCTGTTTGAGGCAATTCTGCTGTTCACGGAGGGCATCTAAGATTTCGGTGTTTGGAGATTGCTTGTCCCTCTTAGTTTGAGGCACATCTTTTGATGTGGCATCCGTATTTCTAAGCGGGGTTCTTTCTTCCAAACCGGAGTTGTGATCGTTGTCAAAGTTGTCCGCCATGATGATGGGATGTCTTCTAGGTTCCCCGGCAACGGCGCCAATGTTCCGAGGGTTACCTGAAACTGAAGGTTGATCTCGGAGGAGATCTGCTGTTGTGGTCAGGGCTGTCGTGTCCGATTTGCTGGATCTGGTGGTGCTGCTGATCCTTGATCACCGGAGGGTGGTGGTACCTACAAGAGACTCCGATGCTTAAGTTAGCATGGGCTTTGAGCAGATATTTTTGTGTAGAATCAGCGTATGAGTTATATCTGGGTGCTCCAGTGTATTTATAGTAGTATGGAGTGACCTCCCTTGGAGATAAGTGGGTGGGTCCCCTTATCTTTGGCCAGCCGCCTTCAAGCGGGCTGTGATCTTCTACTTTAGGCCTAGTTGGGCCCTTATAGCAATTTGGCCGAGCTCTATGGGAAGAGGTCGGTTGCAACCAACCTTTATAAGAGGTCGGTCGTCCCTGTCTTCATTCAGG
Source organism: Arachis ipaensis (assembly GCF_059453495.1). Taxonomy (NCBI): domain Eukaryota; kingdom Viridiplantae; phylum Streptophyta; class Magnoliopsida; order Fabales; family Fabaceae; genus Arachis; species Arachis ipaensis. The sequence continues at coordinate 28,190,504 of NC_142436.1, forward strand.
TCGGCTCGCCTAGCTCAACCCATGGTATGAACACCGACCTATAAAAGGAACAAACTCAAGCAGGGGCACTGTTCATACCTTGTCCGAACAAATAAAAGTCAGGCCTAATAACCCAAAAGGCCCACCAATAAAGGTGAACTTATTGATAGACCCGACCTCTTTAAAAAGGTCGGACAATGACCTAGAGGCCCAGCTTAATCCGGCATAACGGCCTCCATAAAGTCTCTCCAAACAATTCTATCTCATATAAAAGGTAGATTCCAACAAACTCCCAAGATAAAGGAACGATTATCTATCAGAAAAGATAGAACTACTCCAACAAAGGTGGTTATCTACTCTACTATAAATACACTGGCATTTCCCAGGTATAAAACATGTTCTAATCTACTAAAAACCTGCTCAAAGCTGTTACTAACTTAAGCATCAGAGTCTCTTTCAGGTACCACCCCCCCCCCACTTCCTCACGAGGAACTCGAACAGAGGGCATCTCAGCACATCAAGTCGGACACTGCCATACTAGGGGACCCGGACTTCACGTTCAAGCCCAAATCACCATTTCAGGTAACCCTCGAAACAATAACCAATAAACATATAAATAACTAAATGCAAACACAAAATTAACTAACCACTAGATATATAAGTAACTCTCTACTAAACACAAATAATTAACCAGTAAACACAAATTATCAACCACCAAGAAACACAAAACTATATAGCACGTAAACATAGAATGTCAGACAAAAAAATTCTTAACCTATTTCAACAAAGAAACAACAACATCACCAATCCTAACTGATCTAAACACACTAATGAATAAGAATTAACTAAGTAGACAAATTCCAAATCATACTTGTTTCATAATACAAAATAAATATTTTAATAATTTGCAAAATAAGCCAACATGGTTAGATTTGCCTGTTATTGAAGATTTGTGTTTCGAACTTGAAGAAAAGTATTTATAATTTTATTGTAAAAAATGGTATAAATATTATTTAGTAATTATTAATTTATATTTTTACGTGTTAGAATATAATAAAAATTAAAGAGTACGCAAAGATAAAGAAGGTTGTGTTATATAATTTTTTATTGAAAAAATTTTAAAGGCAAAGCTAAATATATATGCTGAAATTATAACCGAACTAATTCTATTGGGCTGAATTTATGGGCTGGTATGAGACTTTGTTGTTGTCATGGATAAGATGGAAGATTGGTTTAATACGCTCTCGCAAGTTGGAGGATGTAAGATGTCAAGAACACTAAACTTATTGAGATTAAGATGGAAGGGATGAGGAGACAAAGGCTTGGTGAAGATGTCAATCAGCTGCCTAGAAGAGGGAATAGGGAGAAGTTTTATCACTCCAGGGTCGAACCAATTGACAATCAACCTCTAAATGTTTGGTCCATTCATGAAAAATCGGATTAGCAGCATTATGAAGGGCACTTTGATTATCACAATATAAAACTGGTGGGTGGATAGGAGAGATGGGTAAAAATTGTCACACGTTGAGTATCCATTGAAGTTCACAAGTTGTGTTGGCAAGTGCACTATATTCTGCTTCAGTTGATGAGCAGGCAAAAATTGTTTATTTCTTGGTCTTTCAAGAGATAAAAGAGTTGTCCAAGAAGAAACAATATCCTGCTAAAGATCATCCGAGTGTCAGGACATCCGACTCAATCAGAGTCACTAAAGCCAAAAAATTGAATTTCTATTTCTCTTGGAAAAAAAGTCCTTTACCGGGGGTAGTTTTCAAATATTATAACACACTCTTGGCATCTTGAAGATGAGAGTTAGTAGGAGTTCCATAAATTTGCTTAATTGTTGAGGGGCATACATGATGTCTGGTCGGACAGTAGTGAGATGGATAAGACGCACAACCAAATGGCGATACACAAAAGGGTCAGATAGCAGGGGACTATTGTCTTGATATAGTCTTGTGGCACTATCTATTGGAACAAAGGTAGGTTTAGTAACTAATAAACTAGAATTCTCCAAAAGATCAAGACATTATTTTCTCTGAGATAAGCAAATTTTCTTTGTTGATTGAGCAACCTCAATACTCAAAAAATATTCTAATTGGCCAAAGTCTTTAATTCAGAAGTATTGATACAAAATAGACTTAATGACAGAAAGTTCAAAAATAGAATTACCAGTAAGAACAATGTCCTCAACATAGACTAAAAGGATAGGAATTTGAGCACCATTAAATTTATCAAATAGACTATAATCAGATAAGGTCTGTTGATATCCATGAGATAGCAAAAGATGAGAATGTTTGTCATACCACATACGACTAGATTGTCGTAAACCATACAATGATTTTAGCAGCTTACATCATTGATTCGGTTGAGGAAATGTAAACCCGGGTGGTAGAGTCATATAAATATCTTCAGAAAGATCTCCATGTAAAAAAGTATTATTGATATCCAACTGATGTATGGGCCAATGCTTCATAGAGGCCAATGCCAAAACCAATTTGATGTGGCAGGCTTGACAACAGGGAGAAGGTTTTCAAGAAATCAACACCTTTAGTTTGGGTGAATCCTTTAGCCACAAGACATGCCTTATATCGATCAACTGAACCATTAAGCTTGCGTTTGATGCGATAGACCCATTTACAGCCAACCGGCTTAACACCTGCAGGATAATCAACAAGACACCAAGTTTTGTTCAACTCAAGAGTATTCAGTTCATCTTTCATAGCACTACGCCAATTAGAGTGTTGATTGACATCCTAAAAAAAATTTGGCTCAATATCAGAATATAGAGATAAAAGAAACTTATGATTAGAATATGAAAGAAAAGAAAAAGACATGACTGAAGATAGAGAATACCGACATTTTGATGGAGAGAGATTTGTGGAGGTGAGAGAGGAATTGCATAAGTAATTAGAGAGATATGCTAGAGGTCAGTGAGGTTGGTCAGAATGACGAGGACGTGGTTGCTCAAGTAATGAGAAAGGTCACGTGGGATGAAGAGCTGATGGTGGACTAGTGTTTATTACAAAAAAAGGGGACGGTGTATGACTTGAAATAGATTCGGTGGTCATGAGTTCAATTTGGTTAGGACACGACGGTGAGGAAGAATGAGAGATTGTTGGAGAAAAAAAAGAATTAAATGAAAATGGGTCAATGGGTATGGGTAAGGGTCCAATTGAAAGACTAACTGAATTTTATTTTTGAGAAGGCATGTTTGGCAATGTTGGGCTAAGTGTATGAAATTGGACATTTTTTGTAACTAACGACAGGATCATTTCATAAAAAATCATATTTCTAGAAATTTCAATTCTTTTATCTTCTGAAACATAAATAATATATTCTTTAAGACCATGTTGAAAGCCAATAAACACAGCCTTTTTGGCTCTTGGATCAAATTTTGATCTATTTGCCATTAGAGTAGAAATAAAACATAAGCATCCAAAAACTTTAATGTCATGATAATTTGGTGGATGATTAAATAAAATCTCAAATGGTATTTTAAAATTAATTGCAGATGATGAAAATCTATTAAGCAAATAAACAGCATGTTTAACAGCATAAGACCAAAAAGATGATGATGGTAAATTAGATTAAAATATAAGAGCATGAGCTATATTCAAAATATGTTAATGCTTGCATTCTACCCTTTCATTTTGTCGAAGAGTTTTAGCACAACTACATTGATGAATAATACCCTTTGAAGCATAAAAATAATGTAAAATAAATTCTAGTCTATTATCGGAATGGACAACTTTGATTTTAGATTTGAATTGTGTTTCAACTAAACTAATATTTACATGATTTTGTACTTCTTTTTATTTTAATAAAATAACCTATATAAAGCGACTAAAATTATCAACAATAATAAAAAAATATTTATGATTATGAATAGAATTTTGTTGAAACGGACCCTAAATATAAAAATATAATAAATCAAAACTTACATTAGCTTTATTAAAACTTTGAAAAAATGGAAGTTTCTTTTGCTTCGAAAGATGACAAGTGTCATAAGCCTCATCTTGTTGCATAGAAATAAAAGAAAAATGTTTTATGTAAATGATTAAATCTTTGTTCAGAAAGATGTCCTAAACGAAAATGCCATATATTTGAAGGTGTAATGGGTGAAAATTGGATGGAATTTATGGAATGTGTAGTTGATGAATTTTTACCAAAATTAGATTCAAGGACATATAATCCCTCTCTCATTCTGCCTAAATCAATCGTCCTCAAATTGTTGGCCTATAGAGTGCAACAAGATGAAAAAGTGAGTACACATTTGCGTGCGGAAGTAATATTTGAGATGGAGATAATATTAAAATTAAAGTGAGATAAATAAAGAACATCATGAAAAATCAAGGATGGTAAAAATTGAACAATGCCTTTATAAGAAACAATAATTTGAGAGCCATTTAGTAAATAAATAATAATAGGAGAAATTTGTGTGTAAGAAATAAACTAAGACAAATTTGATGCAATATGATATGCGACACCATAATCAATGATCCAAGAATTCAAAAATGAATTTAGATTTGAAAAATTATTAACAATAGAAAAAGTACTGAAAGAACAAAGATATGAGTAGTTGGACTTGGCAAAAGTCCAAGTTGGTTTGAAGGACGAATTTCTTTATTGGAAGAGTGGTTGTTTCTGATTTTGCAATCTGGAGGATGAGCTTCAGCCTTTTTTAGAAGTGCCATGAGAGAAGAGTACTGGGCTGACGAGAGGTCCAAAAAAAGGCTCTTGATAAAGTTACTGGTGCACCCTTTCTCCTTGACCTAAGACGACAGAGTAGGGAGACAAGGAGACGGCGGCAACGTTAATGGAAGAATGATTATTCATTGTGGGAGGAGGGTTGAAGGGGTTTTAGGATATGAATTAGTTGGTTAGCTCAAAATCGAGCTCTGATACCATAATAAAACTTAAAGAGTACGCAAAGATAAAGAAGGTTGTGTTATATATTTTTTTATTGAAAAAATTACAAAGGTAAAGCTAATTATGTAGGCTAAAATTGTAACCAAACTAATTCTGTTGGGCTGAATTTATGGGCCGGTGTAAGACTTTGTTGTTGTCATGGGTTAAGTTGAAAGAATGGTTTAATAGAATATTTAATTTAATTTTATATATTTTGATTTACTTTATTTAGTTAGCAAATTAAATTTTAAATTAGTGAACGTAAGTATTTCTTTAATTTAATGTGATGGGTAGACTTTAGCTTAGTGGAAAATCTTGTTACATCTTAAGGTGTTGCACCTGTATTCGAAATTTGGCCGAAAACAAGTAATTGATGAACTCTTACAAAAACATTCTGTGTGAGTATGTAATATGTGTGAGACTTTGAGTTTGTGATTTTATAATGCTTAGGATTGGGAGATGTATAATCCATCTGATAAAAAAGATACCTTCTAAATTATTGTAGTTACCACAAATTAGAGAAATGAGAAAAGTCTTTAGCTCTGTGATAAAACCATAGTGCGGACAAGTGAGATTGAATGAATCCCCTTTTTTTACATCAAAAAATTGGATAGAAGGTATAATGATTTCTTTTCGTTTAATTTTAATTTTATTCACTACAAGAAATATGCTGAATACCGTCGGATTTACCATCAGATTTAGTGTCAGATATTAACGGGGTGTCTACCGACGAATTTACCGGCGAATTGGCAATAAATTCGTCAGGTAAAAACACTACCGTCAGATTTGGTTTTCCAAAATGGTAAATTCGTGAAAATAATTGGAGAAAACAAAAAAATTTGGCACGATCATTACCATCAGATTTATTGGCTAATACATCCGATAGTAATCCGAATTAGTGGAACACTGCGTTTTAGTCATTCACAAAGCGTTACCGTCGGATTTATCCACCAGTAAATCCGACGGTAATCTTGTCCTAAATTCGAATCGTGAACCCCCTCTCCCTCATTTTTGAACTACTCCCTCTCTCTCTAACCTTCTCCTTTCTCTTTCTCTCCCTCCCCCTTTCTCCCCACAAACCACTTCCGGCAGCCACTCCACTACCGTCGGTTATCACCAACAGTGTTTAAAGACTAGGTGAACTCCTTACATTGCGTTGGTCGCTCTATCGCCGACGTTTTTGTCACTCCGCTATTGCTGCCATCGTTGTCGCCGCTTCTCCTTGTCTTGCCGGAGCTGCCTCCTTCCTCCCTTTAGATATATTGTCCCTTTTCTTGTTCCTACTATTTTTTAATTTATTTAAAAAATCCTAAACTTTAATTTATCTAATTTTAATTTGTTATGTATTAGAAAATTTGCAATTAGGATGTTTGTGTTAGAGATTTAACTATTTTTTAAATTTAATTTATGTATTAGTTTAGATTTAGAATTTTTTAATTTTGTTTTGATTTAGAATTTTTTTTAAATTCTGTTTTGATTATTCTATGTTTGAAATTTTGTTTATGATTTTGATTTTGAATTTTATTTTGATGATTCTATGTTTATTATTTTTATTTCTGTTTATTATTTTAATTTTTGTTTATTGTTCTGCAAGTATAAAATCTCCAACTGTATTGTTCTAATTTCTATTTTTAATTAGTTGATTATTGTTAATTATCTGAGTTAATATTAACTTATTTATTTTTTAAATTAATTATTGACTTATTGTTTATTGTTATTAATCTTCTAAGTTTATTATTATCTGAGTTAATTATTTTCTGAGTTACTTAGTTGATTGTTGTTAATTGTTAGAATTAATCTTAACATGTTTATTATATGAGTTAATTATTGATTTAAGTTATGTTTTGGATTTAAATTATTTTTTTGGATTAATGATGGATGAATGTCAATTAATGTTTAATGTGGCTGGTTGATTGAATTTGTAATGGTTCTATTTGGCTGATGTTTTGTATTATAGATTTGGGGAATAAATCTGCAAAGTTTTTATGGTTTGGATGTTTTTGATGTTTGCTTGGTTTTGGTTTATGTATGGTTTATGAATTTATGACTGAATGTTAATAGTAACGGTGCAGAATTTTTGTCTTAAGTTCCATCAAACTTAATAAAAAAATTAGGACTGAACCTTGGATAACTAAAAAAACTTATTTACTTTTTAACTTTAGAATTATCTCAGATAATTAATATTAATAATAGTTGACAATGAAATTTTTATTGGTTGTGAATTGGTGTTTGATTTGGCTATTATATTGGCTTAATTTATGATAATGTATAGTTGATGTTGTGGACGATAAATTAGTTAATTGTTAATATCATAAATAGTTTGGTATAGTTGATTCTTTATGTAATGTAATAGTATTAGTATATATAGTCTAATCTCTAATGCTTATTAGTATTGCTTTTTCGATTTCTAATTTAATATTGTTCAATTTTTGTAATTGAAAGTTTGGTGCATTTAAAATCTGATTCTCCTGCTTAATTGAATTCTTTTTTTATTTTAATAATAAATTTTGATATTTAAATTTGTTTGTGAACTTTTAACTAAAAATTATTAAATTGTTAGTTTAGATTATATTTAGATATTTAAAATTATATATTAAATTTTTAAATAATTTTTTTAAAAGTTAAAATTTAAGTTTACCATCGGTTTAATCTGCCGGTAATTATTAATTTAATTATTAATAATTAATAATATATTGTCGTCGGATTTATTAGGAAAAAAATCTGACAGTAATGAGTTCCAGAATTTGACAATTAAAAGTTTATATCCGTCGGTAATTAGCGACGAACGAAAAAATTCAACAGTAAACAGTTACCACTTTACCGGTGAAATTTATACCGTCGACCGCTGAATTCGACGATAAACAAATTACCAGCAAATTTTAAAAAAAAAAAATTGACAATAAATCCGGACGATATACTTAACATTTTTCTTGTAATGATCCTAAATTATATCATAGATCAATAAATTATATAAAAAGATAAAATGATTCTCTTCCATTCAATTTTAATCTATCATTTTTATTTTATTTATTCTATATTTTTACTCCATTTCAGTATTTGTCTTCTTATTTATTTAAGTTTAATTTATCCCAAACCTATTGCATTTGGCTTGTTTGAGACGATGGACGCTATTGATGACTTAATTTACGTCATTTGAAATGTAATCATCTATTGCTGTAGAGAGAAATTGAAGATTATTGATGGAGTTAATACTCAAAATCGTCTCTGAAAGATACATTGATTTTTATTTTGGTTCTCGAAAGACAAAATTAATCAAAATTGTCCCCGAAAGATACACGACTTGGTCACATTAGTCCTTCCATCAGTTGAATGATGACGTGTCACGTTAAGTGCCACGTGGCATGATGACATGGCATGATGACGTGGTGGGTTAATGCCACGTGTCACTTGACATGTAAAAAAGTTATTTATAATCAAAATAGTCCTTGAAAGTTTAGACGTAAGTCATTTTCATCCATAAAATTTTAAAAATTAATCAAATTAGTCCTCATATTCTTTTTTTATTTTTTCTTAATAATATTAAATTTAAAATATTTTTTGATACTACTAATTGTAATAGAAATGTAATTGACAAACAAAAAATTAGTAATTGTATCTTTTCTTTTTAAAATTTTTTCAAAAAATTATCTCTCTCCTTTAATTCTTCTCAAAATCTCTCTTATTCTTTTCTATTCTAAAACCTTTTTCTTACATTATTACATTTTGCTGGAATATATATATACTCAAAATCAAAATTTATGTATTTGTTAACCTAAACAAAGTTATATGTTCAAAATCAAAATTTATGTATGTTAACCTAAACAAAGTTATACCACTATTTTTTTTTAGTACATCTTTTTTTGTCCCATTACAGTATTACTTACATATAGGATGTAATGGTAGTGATATTAAAAGTCAAAATTCAAGAAGATCCACAAATTTTGCTTCCATTTCAAACTTTACAAAATATTGAAAATTTGTTGCTTTATTATTATTATTATTATTATTATTATTATTATTATTATTATTATTATTATATGCTAAACGAATTGCTTCTTAAGTGTACTACATGTAAAGATTATAATAAATTTTTGTGTGTTTCATATGTTTGAGATAGATTATATAATTTTTCTTTTAATATGACTACCATTACATCATATAAGTAAGTAATACCGTAATGAAAAAAAAAAAGATGTAGTAGAAAAAAATAGTGGTATAACTTTCTTTAGGTTAACATACATAAATTTTGATTTTGAACATATAACTTTGTTTAGGTTAACAAATACATACATTTTAGTTTTGAGTATATATATATATATATATATTCCATCAAAATGTAATAATATAAGAAAAATGTTTTAGAATAGAAAAGAATAAGAGAGATTTTGAGAAGAATTAAAGGAGAGAGATAATTTTATTGAAAAAATTTTTAAGAAAAAAAGATACAGTTACTAATTTTTTGTTTGTCAATTACATTTCTATTAAATTAGTAGTATAAAAAAATATTTCAAATTTAATATTATAAAAAAATAAAAAAATTATATAAGGACTAATTTGATTAATTTTTAAAATTTTAGGGATAAAAATTATTTATGTCTGAAATTTCAAGGACTATTTTGATTATAAATAACTTTTTTTATATGTCAAGTGACACGTGGTGTGCCAGGTGTCACTGATCTGACATGTCAAGCAATCATCTTGTGACACGTGGCATTAATCCACCATGTTATCATGTCATGTGGTACTTAACGTGACACGTCATTATCCAACTGACGGAAAGACTAACGTGACCAAATCGTGTATCTTTTGGGGACGATTTCGATTAATTTTATTTTTCGAAGATCAAAATGGAGATTCGAGTATCTTTCGGGAACGATTTTAACTATTAACTCTGACGATGAATAGTGAGGATAAAATCAACAGAAAAATTATGGCTTGACAAAGGACTAGGATAACATATTGGAAGAAGATAACGGCGATAAAAACACGCTTCTATGATTGAAAAGTTTTAGAGAAAAGAAGAATAGCGAAATTAGGAATTTCAATTGAAGATTTGGACGAAGAGATTGATCACTTAGTACTTTTTTTTTTCTTTTTAATATATTGAAGCTAAAATACAAATATAATAAAGATTTAGACAGTAAAGCTAAATATTGAATAAAATATGTTTATTTATTTATTTTATTTTTTGTGGACAACTAATACTCCTACGTCACTTTCTTTAATTAATTTATTTAATTACAAACTTAATCCCTCTTTTCCTTTAACCCCTATGACTTAATCGCTCTTTTTCTTTGAGAATCATGTCGATTGGTTTCGGATTAAGTGCAATTAAGATGGGAACTTTATCTTATAATATTATTAGGTGATTGATGACTTTATAATTTAAGCTTAAAATTTTCGGTATGAAAAGGGCCACAGGTTATAATCAAAGACGTAACCCAATCAATCATCTACAAAAATTAAACAAAGTGCGTTCGTCACTTCCATATTGATTACCTTAGAATACACATGTAATAATTGGGGCTACTCATCAATTTTCTAAGAGAAACTGGTTAGCCCCACCGTACCCATCCTCTTCTTTTCAATGAGCTAATTACTTTTATTGTGTAATGTGCATTCAAGTAAAACTGCACACGGATATTCGACGCATATTACTTATCTACTTTAGTGTCCATGTTATATATACGAGGGTATGAAAATCTGAACGAACAAACCTTAAGCTTTCATAATCACTTAAGCACTTAAGCATCGTCTACTTCTAACCGTAGCTAAAAACTTTAATGATATTATCTATCCGTACGATTTGAACCGTTTATTTGTTATTTGGACATGACTGGGTGAGATTATTACACTTAGATTCGTTGAATTTAATTGATAATAATAGCTGCGTTATTTTACTATTTTTTACAGAAAAAATAGGTGTACAAGGCAGTCCCTTACTTTTATAAATGAGCAAATTGATATCTGAATTTATAAATTGTGAATCGATAATATAGTGTTAACATAAAGTATTAAAATATCAGTGTGACATTCTAACGGTAAAGTTACACGGTTGAGATCTAGTATGATTAAATAAATGTTTTAAATTGATTAATTAGACTCATTTTAGTTAATTAGTTTTATATTAGGAGAGACTAAAATGAATTCAATAATTAACTAATTTAAAATATCCATTTAATCATATTGAAGTCTTAGCTATATCACTGTACTGCGTTTGGCCGAAATGTCACACTAACATAACGATTTATAAATTTAGGGACTAATTTATTGATTTTTAAAAGTCATAAACTGTACTTTTGATGAGCGTTGAAATTTTCAGGGACCAAATTAGATATTACCTCAAAAAATTATATAAATGATTCTAAATTTAATAGGTCCAATTACACAATAATTCTTTTTAGGTTTGAACTATCAATTAACATAAGTTTATTATTGTTTTATACTAAAATTCTATCTTTATTTAGAGGGTAAATATTGTTTAAGGTTTGCATGTTTGAGTTAAAAATCATATGATCTTCAAATTTTTTTAGGTTTAATTACTCTGTTGATCTCTATAGTTTTGCAAAATTTTTAATTAGGTCCCTATACTTTTTTTCCTTTTAATTGAGTCCTTGCACTAATTTTTTTTTAATTGGGTTCCTACATTTTTTTTCTTTTTATTTGGGTCCCTGCACCAACTTTTTTTCTTAATTGGGTCCTTATAAAATTAAGCCAATTACTGTTAAGAGGAACCTAATTGAAAAAAAAAATTGGTGCAGGGATCCAATTAAAAGGAAAAAAAGTATAGAGACATAATTGAAAATTTTACGAAACTATAGGGACCAACAGAGTAATTAAACTATTTTTTTATTATTCAATTTCATCTCTAACATTTTCATATTGGTCCTTAATTTTTTTATTTCCAATATTAGCATACCTTTATCATTCTCTCATAATTTCATACCTTTTCTTCATTTTTTTTTCTCTTTTTATAATCTCTAAATCCTAATCCTAAACTCTAAACCATCCCACCCCACCTTCACCATCTTCTTCGTCTTTCTTTTGTATGCTAAAGATGCTATCGACTACATTGTCTTCCTATAAAAGCCCAGTCATATGCTTTTAGATATTGTCCGCTTTGGCATTCTGGTTCTCATGATTTTGTTCTTGATAAAGGAACAAACACCATTCAACCCATCAAAACATGATCACAAGGAAGAAGTCTCCATATTCTTATAAGGCATATTTTGTTTTCCTCTCCACCTGATGTGAAACTTTTGGAGGTCTTTAAGAAAACTCGAATAAAAGAAAATAAAGAGGATATCGTTCAAAATATATTACCCAACCATACTAGTTTGGCTTAGACTTGCTTAGATTTAGTCTTTAACTATAGTTGAAATTTTTTACTATAAAATAATGTTACATAATATTATTTTCTCAAGTCTTAGCTTCTAAAGCTAACCCTTAACTCAAATTTCACAAATCTAATAATCGTATGTATTCTTTTCCCAAAACTTCTTAGACTAAGCAACGACTCAATATTAAAAGATCTAAGAACCTTAAATTTCCCGATGGAACACAACATCCTAATCATCTTTAGTATGTTAGAAAGAATCTTTCTATTTGGATTCTTTAATGTCATGAAACATCTCCCTATTCACTTGGCATACGAAGCATGGGTGTGTGGTCTGGTGTAGTATCGATGGATGTATCCCTTTGAGCATTAGATTGGTATTTATAAGAGGTTGGTCAAGAATAGATCCAAGAAAGAAGGGTTCATTGTGATGTATACTTGTCGAAGAAAACTACTTACTTTTGTTTTTCCTACTTTGAGCCTCACATGCAATCGAGTCGCACAAGAGTGAGTCGTAATGAGATGATGGCGAGGGTTAGTTTAAACCATATTGTCCATTTTAATCAAGCTAGCACTCTTGGGGAAGGAACATATTAGATAGTTGAACTTTACGAAACTAAACTCACTTACACATTCTTCTGACTTGTCTTGAAGTCGATGAAATTAGAAGGTAATATCATATAAACATCTATTCAGTTAAGATAAAAAAAAGTTAACTTAAACAAGTTAAAAATAAAAGTTAGTTGACATGCCTGCATGTTGTATCATGCGTTTTACGAAATAGAAAACATGCAAAATTTTTCTACATGGTTTCAATCGCATGTGAATGATCCTAAAACTGAGTAACATATCCCCATCTATGTAATATGGTTTAGAGTCTTAACAAGTAGTGTACTATTTGGAATATGATAAAAGTCAATAGAATGAAATTTCACACACTAGAATATACTTGAGGAAGAGCAATGTACATCATAGGGGTTTTTTCTAAAGGGTAATTTTAGGAAAGTGAATGTGACTGGTTTTGGTGGTTGAATGAAATTTTAAAAATTGAGTATCCGGGTGCACCAATGAAATGGGTAGTAATATTTAATTGTGAATGCTATGATCTTGCAAGGCCTCGAGACACTCACACACACAAAGACTATAATCATCGAGGTTAATCTTGTTAAGAGGTATGATAAATATGATTCATTCATCCTAGCAAGTGTTTTACATGCAATACCCCAGAAGGTCTAGATTTAACTGGAGAGTTGTGATCATATACAAACCAATATATAGGGTTGAGACTGAGGAAAATGATTATGTGTAGAATGAGCCATTCCAAAATCTTGATGCAAACCCTATAAGAATGATAACTGAAACTGAAATTTCAGACATTTTAGCTTCACTATCAGGAGATGGTGACATAGTAGACCTTCCGATATAATATCTTTAAAATATGGATGAAAAAGATGATGAGAATGATGAGGATGGTGAACAGTGATGACGTATAATTCTACCTCTCTGTCTTTTAATGACTCCAAGTAAATATGATTATTTAATGATAGAGAATGAGGTGATAGTGAGAGGATAATGGTCGTAGAGGGTGACATCCGTGAGTATCCGAAGAGGGTGTGACGTCTACACAATCGACCACCCTCCAGAGACTAGTGTGGGATAGAGGTGATTGGTATATTTTGCATTTACATGTTTAATTAATTTATAGTACAATATGCATATATCATACATTAGTCTAACTTGGGTGATCACAGTTGGGACCTTCCGAGGTCCGGGATAGAGAGAATTACTTAAGTATTCAGGAATCACTATAGGTGGTTCATACCTAAGTTTAGCACGACTCTGGATAGCATCACGATCTTCAGTGGCCACTATTTGTGATAATTAAGGGGTTTTTTTTTAAAGTTCAAATTATAAATTTGTGTCAATTTGCAAAATGTGTAATTCACTTGTGTATGGTATTGTAGGAATACTTTTAAGTTCATCCAGGGAAAAGAGAAGAAGATGTACAATTATTGGCACGGGAGAGCAGACATCCACAAGCAGACTAGATCTCAGATATTAACCTTGCCCAGCTGATGGAGTTCTAACACAAAGGATTATCGGAAAACCTGTGCAAAGGTGCAAGCCAATTGAGCATCCGAGATCAAGGGATATATATAGATTAGAGGGTCTACTACACACAGGGCAACGACGAAGCAAATGTTTCATATAATTTAATTGTTGAATTGTGTTATTAATTTATCTACTTTATTATTCATAAATATGATACATAATGAGTTCCTATTTTTCCAAATTGTATTGTAAGCAGATGAATTGGGTTGCAAACCCATTTGTAGCGAGGTCATTAAAGAGAGGAACTTTTGCGTGGTCTAGAAATTTGCGGATAAATCCTCGTTGCAAGTATAGTTTCTAAACCTTCAAAAGTCTTTTCATATAAACGTTTTGGGTGTCACAAGTAACAAACCCCTTTTAAAATTGATAACCGAGTATTTTAAACCTCGGGTCGTCTTCTCAAGGAATTGTAGGGAGGTATGTTCTTATTATTGGTTATGAGTTGTAAATTGGGGTTTATTAGGAGGTAAGGCGGGAATATGTTGAATGACAAGTAAAATAAAATAATAACAATAAAATCTCTTGGCAAGGTATAAGAATTGGAATTCCTATCCTAGTTATCCTTATCAAGTGTGAAGAGAATTAGGTTTTAATCCCACTTGGTCAGCCTTTATTAAACAAAGGAAGGTTAAGTGGACTGATTAGCTTGATTCTCAAGTCCTAGTCAACTCCTGTGGAGAGACTAGTGTTAGAGCAATCCTAGCTAAAGCAAAATCTGCCAATTTCAATCACTTGCTGAGTTTGATAACTCAAGTACTACCAATCACTTGACCAAAGCCAAAAGGGAGAAAAATATCTAAATTAAATTGAAAGCAATCTTAAACAGAGCATCAATATAAATAAAGCAAAGCAATCTTAAATCTGAAAATACCTCAAATAAAATACATTCAAAGTGGTAAAATCTAACATGGAAAAATTCATGAGCCAATTGGAAAAATAAATAAAAATAAAGAACTTGGGATTGAGAGTCACTCCTAAAACTAAGAGAAATCCTAAATCCTAATCCTAAGAGAGAGGAGAGAACCTCTCTCTCTAAAAACTACATCTACTCCTAAAATTGTAAATATGAGAGCCTCCCTATGCATGGATGCATTCCTCCACTTTATACCCTCCAATCTGTGTTTTCTGGGCCGAGAACTGGGTCAGAAACAGTCCAGAATTCGCTGGTTTCGAATTTTGCCACGCTGGATTTCTGTCACTGCGACGCGGCCACATGGATCACGCGGTCGCGTCACCTAGCGTCAGGGGAACTATAGCATATTATATATCAAATCGAAGCCCCAGACGTTAGCTTTCCAACGCAACTGGAACCGCGTCGTTTGGACCTCTGTAGCTAAAGTTATAGTCGTTTGAGTGCAGAGAGGTCAGGCTGGATAGCTTAGCAATTTCTCCAACTTCTTGCATTCCTTCCACTTTTGCATGCTTTCTTCCCATCCTCCAAGCCATTCCTGCCCTATAATCTCTGAAATCACTTAACACACATATCAAGGCATCTAATGGTAATAAGAGAGGATTAATAATAAGCAAATATAAGATCAAAGAAGCATGTTTTCAATCATAGCACAAAATCAGGAAGGAAAACGTAAAATATGCAAATAGTATGAATAAGTGGGTAAAGAGTTGATAAAATCCACTCAATTGAGCACAAGATAAACCATAAAATAGTGGTTTATCAGTCATCGAGAGGACACACACGAAGAAGGATGGTTGCTCCAAGTGAGTTGAAAAGCAATTTGAGGACACTGTTGTAAGTTATTCGAATCCTTACAACTATTCAGTTTTATGGTTTATATATTTAAATTATGTTAAACCTTATCTGATATGAACTCAACGCCCATTTGAGGATACCTTCGCACAATTCAAATTGCTCAGGGGCCCTAGAGCTACCATCCATCTCTGAGGATGAGTTGTGGTTGCATACTGCAAGCGGTTGCTAGTGAGGACTCTACGATTCTCCGATGTGGGGTCCACTATGAGCAGAGGTGTAGACATTACGGAGCAGGTTATCCTACTCAACACGGAGCTCCAGTAGCATAAGACAAGACATGCGAAACTGAAGGAAAACTACCAGTAGGAGCATGACAAGTGGGGGCATGCTCATTAGATGCATGAGGGGGAGATTAGCTTCCTCCAACAGATTGTCGATACCCAGCTCTCCGATCTCAACCAGTGGAAGAGTCACCGACATATACTCCTTCATACAAGAGAGGTTTGGGAGCATCTTGTCAAATGGTATGCCAGACATGTTCCATCTTCTCCATTGCCTCCATATCAACATTCATCTGGTTCTTGACTGCTGATGCTTCTACCACCATGATATGTGAGCATCTTATACCCTTTTTCTAGCTATTTTTATATTATTTTTAGTTAGATTTTATTTACTTTTACTTGATTTTAGTGCAAAAATCACTTTTGGATGCTACTTTGGGTTTTTCTTGTGTTTTTATGGTTTTATGTAAAATTCGGAGCATTCTGGAGAAGCCTGGAGCTAAAAAGGAAAATGCTGGCAGTACGCTCCCTGGGCGTTAAACGCCAACCTGGTGTTCAACGCCAGCAAGGGGCAGAGACCAGAAACGCGCTTCCCCCTATGGGCGTTCAACGCCCAATCCTGGAGTTGAACGCCAGCAAGCAGTCCGATTACACTCTATTGGGCCTCCAAGTGGATTTAGCACTTATTAGTTTCACTTTACTTTATCTTTTATAATCTTTATTTACAAAAAATATCTTTTTAGGTCTACCATTTATTATTAGGTTAGTATTTAAAGGAAAAGATCAATTAGGTTTATCATCTTCTTCCTTCCGCACTTTTTAGAACCCTGTTTTTTCTGTAAGTTATGAGCAACTAAACCTCCTAGTTAAAGTTAGGAGCTTTGTTTATTTCTATTGATTAAGATTATTATTCTTCTACTTTAAAGAATGTTTGATTCGATTCTAAGGTGTTGTTTTTTTCTTAATCTTATAAAACTGGGTAGAACGGGAGTATGACCCTTTTTCTACATGAGTTCTTGTGATTCTCGGGAGAGCTATCTCGCTTGAACTAAAACTTGAAAACACTCCTCCTAAATTTCTAATTACATGAACTAATTAGGATATGTGACATATAATCCTATTAGTTTTGGATAATTAGGGTTTTTGTGGCACTAAACTAGTTTTCTGAACCTAACCCTCCAATCCGAATTGAATGATCACGGGAGTGGCGTTTGATGAGGATTAGAGGAGATTGAATCGCTAAAGGATTAGGGTTTAATCACTTACAGTTTGCCATAGAATGAATCATTCGTTGTTAAAATAGTTGGTAAGACATTTTAATCCAGAAAGATAAACATCTTCGAGACCTTAACTGTTTTCTTATATTGATTTTACACCAAATCCTTATTGGCTTTCTTTGTTGTCTTTATTTATGCGATTTCAACCACAACCCTTTTTACTGTTTGCCTTACTAAGTCCAACAGGTTAACCATTGCTTGCTCTGTCCGACAATCCTCGTGGGATCGACCCTCACTCACCTGAGGTATTACTTGGATGACCCTGTGCACTTGCCGGTTAAGTTGTGCTAGTTCTAATTTCGCGCACCAAGTTTTTGGTGCCGTTACCAGGGATTGTTCGTGATTGACAACTACCGGTTGTCTTATTGCTTAGATTAGGTATTTTTATTAGTTTCTGTTTAATTATTTTTCTTTTTCTATTTTTTTGATTCCTATTTTGTTTATTTTCCTTAATTTTTGATTTTTTTTCTTTCCTGTTATTTTCGAATTTTGTTCAAGTTATCTTATTTTCATTTTCAGATTTTAAGTTTGGTGTCCTTTAGGTTTTATCTTTTCTTTTCAAAAAAATTTTGATTTTTTTTCTTTAATTAATTTTAATTTGTTTTCAAAAATTTTAGTTGATTGTTTACTTTATTTTATTTTATTTTCTTTTAGGATATCTCATTAGGAGTTTTCTATACTCTGACATAGAGACTCTCACTTTTTCTTTGTTACTTGTTGTTTATGAGTTGGAACAGGGACAAAGAACCCCTTCTTGATTTTGATCCTGAGCCTGGGAGGACCTTAAGGCGGCATTTGCAACAAACTAAAGCTTACAAAGTCGGAGAGAATCTCATGAAAACTTTTGAGAAGTTGAAGGCTGGAGGGAATGCGAACACTGAAGAGAAAGCAAGGAAGGTGCTTGGCTCATATACTGCACCCTCACCTGACTTCTATGGGCGCAGTATATCTGTACCCGCCATTGGTGCCAATAATTTTGAGTTTAAGCCTCAACTAGTTACTCTGGTGCAACAGAACTGTCAGTTTTATGGACTCCCGCAGGAGGACCCCAACAAATTCATATCTGACTTCCTGTAGATCTGTGATACGGTCAAGACGAATGAAGTGAACCCTGAGGTTTACAAGCTCATGTTCTTTCCTTTTCCTATAAGGGACAGAGCAAAACTGTGGCTTGATTCTCTGCCCAAGGAGAGGCTGGACACATGAGATAAGGCGGTCACATGATTTCTGACCAAATTCTTTCTACCACAGAAGTTGAGTAAGTTTAGAGTGGATGTCCAGACCTTCAAACAGAAAGAGGAAGAATCCCTTTATGAGACATGGGAGAGATACAAGCAGATGATCAGGAGATTCCCCTCAGACATGGTTTCAGACTGGACTCGACTGCAGATCTTTTATGATGACCTCTCTGAGATGGCCAAGATGTCATTAGATCATTCTGCAGGTGAGCTTATTGAAATGGTTGCCAACAACCAGTACATATACACTTCTGAGAGAAATTCTGTGAACACTGGGACTATTCAAAAGAGAGGAGTCATGGAAGTGGACATACTAAATGCCATATTGATGCAGAATAAGCTCATGTCCCAATAGATAAGCATGATCTTTCAACACTTTATCAGAATGTAAGTTTCAGCCGTCAGCACTCAAAATGCATCCTATGACATTACTAGAAACTATACTCACGGAGACGTATGTGATGTTGCTCAACCCACGTATGTGAAGGAGGATTTTTATTTGACGGGTTAGGCTATGGTACAAAAAGCCCCAAGTTGGCTATGAAACTGAGCCAAAATTGGCCGAATTGGTGTAGTATGACACAACGTTCATGCTGTCTCTAGCAATTTCATGCACGAGCAAGCCAAGATGTAACATAAGCACATGATCGTTTTGCATATAAGCTCTCCCTCTAACAACCTTGATTAAAATCCTTAATCTTTGCTTATCCTTATGCATGATACTTAATTTGCTAAAAAAGATAAATAATTAATATTTATTGCATTTTGAATATTTAATTTTTACTTTAAAAAGTAATTTCGATAATTTAGAAACCAAAATAAAAGATAATATAAAATTGGCCAAACAAAAATGAATCCATATACACAAAGCGAAACATGCACTTTGCTAGTCTATGAAATAATTTGTTTCTCAATTATAAAAACACATCAGAAGAGTTTTTCCATAATGTTAATCTAATTTTTGTTATAAAAGAAAATAGCTATCTCTATGCCAAAAACATCTACTTCCTACCATTAGAATTGAGCCACTCGCAATAAGTTGGGTTAGGTATATGAATTACGCGCACCCATCTAAAATTGAAATCATAAATATATCACACTCATCAGAAGCAATAATATTTTGAGAGCACAGATTCTACAACTTTGTCTTCATTTGGTTGCGTCTTTCCTTTCTTCACTTCCAAGTCTCATTGTGACATTAGATACTGTCTTTCACAAATTAAAGTAAGAAAACCCATTAGAATATTGAAAATTTTTGTAGAGATCGGTACATATATTTTAATTTGACACTATATACACGTTTCTTTCTAAAAAACTTCAGTTGTTAGCAAATATTAATTACATTTTAAATTTTCTTATGGTACCAGAACATTAATTGGTTTAATCACATTTTTCTCGGAATATTAACTAGTTTAACTTCCACTTTTCTATAGTAACGCAAGCACCTAAGCTATCCACTCTAATAAATTAAGATGATAAGAAAAGATCTTCTATTTGGCTCAACATATAATATGAATAGACTTGGAAGAAAACTAAATCTTAATAAGATCTCATTAATTAGAAGGTATGAAAATAAATATTTAAAATTAAATTGAGAAGGTGACCCATATAGCCAAGCATCACGGGTTGGAGGCCAACTTCCAAGTGGTTTTTTGTGTGGCTCACTATTGTGGATTTTTTTTGTGTTAAAATAATGCAAAAGTTGGTACTTCACTTTGTCTTACAGGACTATCACAATGATAGTGTTGATTAATAAACGAAAAACATCGTTTTCTACATTGATTATGGCATGGAGTGAGCTATGCTAGAAGCATAATTAGTCAGAAAAAAAGAAATGAATAATATATACATATATATTAAACAAGCATGGAGTAGCACAGTACAAATGAAAGTCTCTGACTATGACTCCAAAGGGTATGAACAGAGGAGCTAGACAAAAATCGTTGATAACTAGGCCAAATGAAATTACGAAATGTTGCACTTTATTTACTTAAACAAATATAATAATCCATCTTACACGTGATAAGATTGAAATTATAATTTTAAATTGTTTTGTTAAGATTAATTTAAATTATAATAATTTGATTAATAAAAAAAGTAACATGTTATGTATTGTTTGTTTTTTTTTAATCTAGTGCTAAGTGTATTAACTCTAATAGTTATTAATTGGTTTTAGTAATCTACTTTTTTCAATAAATCAAACATATATACTCAATGTGACCATAAATAACCTAATAATACTTAAACCCACCAATAAATTTTTATATGTTATTTTACTGTCAAATAAGGACATATCAAAATCAATTCAAAATGAACAACAGATTATTAGAGAATTCTAATGTACAAAGTTCTCCAATAAACAATAAATAATTTAATCCCACTAAAAAATAACTCAACAACACTTTCCTTTGTTGCCTGCAAAATATATACCTAAAACAATATTATATCAATATTAATATATAATTTTACGATCATCGACCGTATTTACTATACATGATTCATTCTTAAAAGTTATTCTACACAAGTGTGTAGTCGGAAGATAAATTCCGCTTGATTCCTCAATCAGAAAATTTGAGAAGATATAGACCTTTCTCTCGATCAGTTCATTCTCAAACATGTTTGTCTAATAATTTTTGATTGAACAATGAATTTTATCATACTGTAAGTGTTTAAATCGCACTGTCTTTGATTTGTGTAAGGGTTTACTTATTAAATAAATTTAAAATACGAACAAAAAATATTTTTAAACTGGACCTAGCATCACTTGAAAGAATCATAAAAAATAATCAACTAACCTTATCATCAATGAGAATCATTTCTATGTAAGTCGTCTTGCTCTTGTCAAATTTAGATGAAACTTTCCATAACCTTATAATTTTTACTTTTATTTTCCAAACTTTTTCATCACATAATCTACCATAGGTAATACTATTGATAAAATCGTAACTAGTAGCCATTAGGTATGAGGAAGAAAAAACAGAAAAAGAATTATGCCTGAATTATGACTTTTCTAAATGAGTTATAATGGTAACAATTCACAACTACTCATATATATATATATACACACTAATTATACACGGATATAATTAGTCAATATTTTCAAAAGAGATACTTGTTATAATTAGGTGAAAATTATGGCATTATATTTTAGGTTTAATTATTCTGTTGGTCCCTATAATTTTATAAAATTTTCAATTAGGTCCTTATATTTTTTTTCTTTTTAATTGGATCCCTGCACCAATTTTTTTTTTCAATTAAGTCTCTCATAGTAGTAATTGGCTTAATTTTATAGGGACCCAACTAAAAAAAAATTTGGTACAGGACCTAAATAAAAGAAAAAAAAGTGTAGGGACCCAATTAAAAAAAAAATTGGTGCAAGGACTCAATTAAAAGAAAAAAAAAGTATAGGGACCTAATTGAAAATTTTTCGAAACTATAGGACCAGTAGAGTAATTAAACCTATATTTTATTAACCTTTTCTATTAATTAAATAAAGATACTTGCTCAATATATATATTATCTACATTAATTATCTGTCAAAATTTTTAAGAAAGAGCTAAAAAAAAGATATATAAATACATATAATATTATTACTATATAAAAATTAGATATAAAAAGATATGTTACTATAATAGAATATTATACTATACACAATTATATTTATAAACTAATTTTATTGAAACACTATATCTATAGTATTATCATATATTTTCGCAAAGAATAACTATTAATTAATACAATATATATATATAAAATTACACAAAAATAACATAAAATTATTTTCTCAAATCTTAATACATATAAATGGAAATCGAGTTATTATCATTGTATACTATAAATATGTAATTTTACAAAAATAACTCATTTAATAATTTTTTTATTCTTTATTATTAATGTCATTGTATGTGTAATTTTCATAAATTATAGTAGTTTCTTTATTTATGTATACGTATATATTAATTTTGTTAAATAATTTTAAATATTTTTTTATTTATGCATACATATATATTAATTATACATAAAAATATATATGATTATTTTTTATTCCACAATCGTGCAATAATATTTTATTTTTTATACCATGTATATTCTCCGATTCCCATTCATACACATGATTAACAATTTTTTTTAAATAGTGATGTTTTAATTTTTCTTTTCTTTCACGTATCTTCATATGTTAGCTAGAAAAGCAAAATCACGTATTGTGACTCTTTTTCTTTTACCACGCTTTAATCTTAATTAATCAATCTTGTGTCCACAAAATATAATTAAACTTTTAATCACTCTAATCTATTGATGAATTACACTTCTCTTAATAATTACATTACTAATCTGAAATACAAAAAAAAAATGATACGTATATCCAAGAAAGAAAATAAACTTAAAAGTCGAAAAAAAATTTATATTAAAAAATTTAAAAATAACATATCCAAGAAGAATAGTCGTAATATATAAAGTGAGGTAACAATTTAAATATTTCTAAAACTAATTTAATCTAATACCAATATTAGAACTAAATTACTTAAATAATATTTAATCTATTCTAGTCCTTAGACATGTATAGATTAGAATCATTCTCGTAACGACAACCAACTGAAACAACATCATAAGTTCGAACATTTAGAATTCGTGCAAATTTAGACCATCCTTTTGTTGTTAAATAAGCTTCATCATCTGCTGTTCATGCAATGCGACAATGTATAGAATTGTCACACTGAAAAACTAAACTGACCTTTATTCCCTTAAATGGCATTGCATTGATGCAAAAGAAGGCCGGTAATTTCTGAAAAAAATCAAAATATGTTATAAAATTATTTTAATTATGAAAAGTTTAAAATAAGAAAATTTGAATATATTGCCAATCGTTGAAATTGCATCTCCGAATTTGACACGAATTTACCAAAACTGAACTTAAATTGAGGGAATTCAATCTCATTATGTGCTCCACTTCAAAGATTTCTGGGCAAACGTAGAAAGCATGGAGGGGATGAAATTTGAATTTGGCCTACAAAGCTCCGTGGAAATAATTCCTCAATAAAAAATTGAGCTCTTCCGAAGAAAACTAACTTTACCTACATTCCATTAGGTTGGTCATAATATGTGAGTAGATCCAACCATCTATAGGTAAAATATAGTTTACTGCCCCTTCGTTGGATGCTTACATCCATGTAATTAGAACCCAAATTAGTGAATACAACTTGAGATGGTATTTGATGGATGTGGTACATTGTAAACGATTGCGACAAAAGACAATCGCACTGAAAAATTAGATGTAAAGAATAAGTTGGACTAAGAACAATAATTAAATTATCAAAAGAATAATATAATAGAATGAATATATAAAAAATACTATAAAAAATTATAAATTGTATCTTAAAAGGATCACTTTGATGAAAAATAAAGAATACATTCTTATTCTATGAAGAAATTAAAGAAGAATAATAAATTAAAAAAAATGAATTGACTCTTAGATCTAAGCTTACGAACAACAAAAAATACTATATATAGCCTTTATTAGAATAAAAATAATTATATAAATTAGTTATTATTGAGTTAATTTTTTATTATTTACGTTATACATCATATATTTACCGTGATTGAATATGTCATTATCATATTATATACATTTTTATCATGATTAGAATCATAGATTTTTGTTTTAAATTTTTAAGATAGATATCAATATCAACTTGCTAAAAATTATGATTAATTTAAAATTATATTATAATAATTAAAAATTAAAATTATTGATAATTAACATAATTATGTATTAAATGCTGATTTGATGTATAATTATTAAAAAAATACTGACAAATAACAGAATTATATATTAAATCTAGTTTGATGTATAATGATTGACAATTAACATAATTATGTAGAAAATAAAGGATACCAACTAAAATTAAATTTGTTAACTAATTGAAGTTAGGTAGACAATATTTGAAAATTATTTTAGTATTTAATTATTGATATCTATTATTATTATTATTATTATTATTATTATTATTATTATCATTATCATTATCATTATCATTATCATTATCATTATCATTATCATTATCAATTGATATCAATATAAATGGGTCACCATTAACGTAACAACTTACCACTAATAAAATTATTGCATAATAAATGAGAATAAAAATTGTATCAATATAATTAAAATGATTAAAAATATTTTCGATTGATAATTAGTTTAATAATGCATTAAATATTGATTTTATATAATTATAATAGAAATATTTTTTTAAATTGGTATAATTATGAATTATTCATTAAATACTAATTGTAATATAATTATAATATTGTAATATAATTATAATAAAGATATTTTTCTAAAATAAATTTAGAAAAGAGAACAGTGCTTTCATTTTGGAAGAAAAATGAATTTATGAGAAATTGACACCTCATTTTTATTAGTTGATAATGTATTAAATATTAATTTTATATAATTATAATAAAGATATTTTCCAAATTTAGTATAATCATGCATTATTCATTAAATGCATTCATTTTAGAGAAAAAATGAGTTCATGAGGAATCGACACGTCACTTTCATTAGTTGGGAAAAATCCAATTCTAATATATTAAGTAGATAGATTAATAATGTTTTGTTCATAACAAAAGATAAAAATATAATTATTCAGATTTAGATTTTAGAAGAATTAACGTTATAAGTAACAAATGATCTATTTTATTATGCATATTATAAATTAATGAAATAAACTAAATGATATAATGAATTATAATTAATTAATTGGTATAAATTATAATAAATTATATAACATTTAAAAAGGAAATAAAATGAATAAGTACTATTTTATCAACTATTCTCACACTTATCCATATAAATTGCATGGTTTTATAAATCCTTCTGAATTTGTACTATGATTGAAAACATGCTTCTTTGGCCTTAAAATCACTAATTTTTAATCCTCTCGTATTACCATTCGATGCCGCGATATGTTTGTTAAGTGTTTTCAGGGTGTAACACCCTACCATACAAAGTCTTATGCTTAAGTCATAATTCAGAGATGGCAAGGTATTACGACCTCTAAAATAAAAATTTAGTACATATAGTAGTGTGAATGATGTTTATAACTAGGAGCCTTTGAAGAAGAAGGGGTAAACAAAAAAAATCGTAACTCGAAAAGCGCAACACTCCGATCGATAACGTAGCGAACAAGAATAAACCATCGCGAGAATTATATATATGAAAGAGTGTCAAAAACGGGATTATCAAAACTCAACATCCGGTTGCGAAGATAACTGGTCCGGGTATAGCAATATATACATATGATAAAATAAGAAAGACCCCAAAGAAAACCTAAGGGGACATAAAAACAGAGAACCTATTCTCCGAAATCCCCTCTAGAAGGAGTCATCACAGTTTGTATTATTCAACGGAGATAAAAGTATCTAAGCAAAACATATAATACTAAACAGAGCCCCAAGAACAAAGGATCTTCGCTAATCCGGAAGTCTCCAGCATGCCTCAACGAGAAGCCTCGCGTCCTACATCTGAAAACCACAAAATCCGCATGGGTGAGAACCAGAGGTCCCCAGCATGGTAACAGTTCCCCATATATAACATGTAATAATAGAGGAAAGTCGAAGGCAATCCTAGAACTTCCTCCAAATAAAATCAAAGCTTATAAACAAGCTAAACCATAAAGGGCATCTGACTAAAGATCCTTCAGTCTAACTAATACTTCCCTTTCCAATTCCTTCAGACCTCCCAACCACCAGCAGGAGTATAATGTAGCAAACACAGCTAAGTCAGACAAGATATATACAAATAGGAACAGATAAGGCATTTAGACAATTAGCAAGTAATATGCAATCAAATAGGAAATCTCAAACAATTCATATAGTATGCATATGATGAATGCCTGTCCCTAGTGGCTGATGATATCATCTGTCGGTTATAGAGCCAACCCGACAAGTCCTGGTAGCAAACCATTGGACTGTCCCTCTGTCGCGCATCCCCAACTCGAGTTATACTCATCATAAACTTGATCATAATCATGATCCAAATCCATCACCCTCACTGGTGAATATTTAAGGGGGCGAGCTCATCCGGGTCTTTCACAGTACCCGGCCACACTTACGACATAGGGTCAAAAGAGCTTCGAGTCTCAACCTGGAGCACGTGGTGGCTAGCCACTGCTTCCCCCCAGGGAAACCCTCATCTCCGATAGTGGAAGTGGAAACATTCACAATTCATTCAACATCATATATGCATTTATACTTAGCCATAATCATGGCTCCGCCGTAACACAGCAATAATCTAGTCATCCGGCTTACGGTTAAATCCATAACAAGCCAATTCCTCAACAATTACAGCCCTTCGGCCCATGGCATAACAAGCACTTCCACCGCCATCCTCCGCATCTCACATAATCATCTTTGATCCTCATTGATCATTCATTCTCTCCTTGCTTCACTCGCAAGTTACCACATTCACTAGCTCCTTGTCTCATTGCTAGGCACATCATAATGATTTAAGACATAAGTGGTGAGATCGGAGGCTTAAAAGTATGAAATTTGGCTTTTAAAACTCAAAAATCAACTTTGGGATGAAAACAGGGCCACGCATACGCGCACTCCACGCGCACGCGTGGATGGCCACAAAACTCATCGACGCGCAAGCGTCATACGCGCGGACGCGCGGGTTGAAAAATAGCCAAATGACGCGTACACGTCAGCCGTGCGTACGCGCGGGTACATTTGTGCCCCAGGCACAAAACTGGCACAACTCTGGCACAACTCTCGGGAAAATGGCTGGGCATTTGGTGCAATGCATCGATGTGCCCGCACACACCACGCGCATGCATGGATGGTGCCTTCTAGAAGAACGGCGCGTTTGCGCCAAGTGCGCCTACGCGCGGAGGGTCATTCTGCTAAAAATTTTCTAAGTTAAAAGCTGCAGAATTTACGGATTCAACCCCCAATCTTCCGACGGACAAAACTTCCTCATTTTAAATCATTTTTCACCCGTTCTTTGAACGGCATGGACATCCCGGATCCAATTTCATTTCTAAACAGATTTGGCACAAAATAGAGATCCGTAGTCCAAGTTAAGTCCCGTCAAAATATGCCAAAAAACCATGTTTTCATACAAAATCATAAAGTGCCATTTTCAAAACAAGCCATTTTCAACTATTTTCAAAATCAACCAAAACATGCCAATTTCAATCCTTTTTGAAATCAATCAAAATGTACCAAAATCAACATCAAGCCATCCTCAACTCACACATTGACACTTTACCAAGATTTCCAAAACCACCATCCAACCATTTTAACACTTCTCAATCAAATGGCTAAAGGACAAACACAACATTATGTCATACATCCTTCCTCATCCCAATTTCTAATAATACCATTTCCAATCAACCATCATTATACATAATCATCATCATACTCACCACCAACATGGTACCACACACCAATTCAACCTCAATCATTCATCAAGCATATATCACAACATGCATTTTCTCATATATCACACAATCAAGGCATCAATATTCATAATCACATATATGATCACATCATATATCTCAACCATTCAACAACATCATCAATTCAATTCCTATCTTAGGGCCTCTAGCCTAAGTATTTCCTACCACAGTACATATTAGATACGAAAAACCGAGACCATACCTTAGCCGATTTTCCAAGCTCAACCAGAGCACTTCCAAACCACTTGTCCACAAGCCCTCTAGGTCTCAAAACCTCCAAGAACATATTTTTACCACCAAAAATCCCTTTTCAAGCTTTCCAAGGTCTCAATCAAGCCCCAAAATTCACATATACACAACCTAAGCTACAATCATCACCCATACACAACATCTCAATACCCAAACATCATAGAACAACAAATTACATTAGGGTTGAGAATCTTACCACACCCAAGGTCCAAGGAGATAAGATTAACCTTCTCCTTCAAGAGAGTTGGGTCCTATAACATCAAAGAGCCCAAAATCTCAACATTTCTGCTCATGAAACTTGAAAACAAGGTTGGAAATTCGAAGAGCAAAACGTGGTTTACCTCAAGATTGATTGTATGGGTTTTGTAGAGCTCTTCGCGGTGAACGCGTGGCCGTAAACGGTGTGGCAATCGGAGCTCTAGGTAAAAAGTTATGGTGGTTTGAAAATCAAGTGAGAGATAGAAGTTTGAGAGAGTGTTCTTCCTCTCCCTTACTCCATTTTAGCGTGTGTGTGTAACAAATGAGGAGAGAGAGTGCTGAAAACTAGGGTTTTGGTTTAGTTTAGTTGGGCCAAGGGCCCACTTTGGGTCCGGTTGGCCCGGTTTGGCCCGCTCGGTCCAATCTTGGTCCGATTTCTATAAAATTGGTATCGAAATTCTCGTCTCAATCTTCTCTATCAAATTTAGCCATAAAAATCACATTCTTGGCTTTCTAGAATAAATTTTCATTTATGGGTTAATTAACCATTAATTAACCGGGTCTTACATTCTACCCACCTAATTGGGAATTTTGCCCACAAAATTCAAATTCAATTACCTGAGAATAAGTGCGGATAATCCGATTGCATCTCCGACTCAAGTTCCCAAGTGTGTTCCTCAACACCGCCTCGACTCCAAGCCACTTTGACCAATGAAACCTTCTTTCCACGCAACCATTTGATACTAGTATCATCAATTTTGACTGGAGCCACTGGAAGCGTCAGATCTTCTCTTAACTGAACCGATTCAGGTTCTAACACATGGCTAGCATCAGGAGTATACTTCCGAAGCTACAACACGTGAAATACGTTGTGCAGGTTCGAAAGATGATGTGGTAAAGCCATCCGATACGCCACCAGTTCAACCCTCTCCAGGATCTGAAACGAACCAATGTACTGAGGATTCAACTTCTTTGCTTTAATCGCCCTACCTACTCCTGTGGTTGGAGTAACCTTAAGGAAAACATGATCTCCTTCCTCAAATTCCAAGGGCTTCCACCTCTGATCGGCGTAACTCTTCTGGCGACTCTGCGCCGTAAGCATCCTATCTCGGATTTTCTTGACTTGGTCAGTGGTCTCAGCTATCATCTCCGGCCCCAACAAGCCTTTCTCTCCAGCTTCATACCAACATAGTGGAGATTGACATTTCCTCCCATACAATGCCTCATACGGAGCCATTCCGATGCTCGCATGGTAACTATTATTGTATGCAAACTCCACTAATGGCATATACCAATCCCAACTTGCCGGTTGGTCCAAAACACAAGCTCTCAACATATCCTCTAGTGTTTGGATCGTCCTCTCGGATTGTCCATCTGTTTGAGGATGGTAAGCTGTACTCAAGCTCAATCGGGTTCCAAAAACTTTCTGAAATGCACCCCAGAACCTCGAAGTGAAACAAGGATCTCTATCAGAGATTATAGTAGCAGGTACACCATGGAGTCTCACAATCTCCTTTATGTATAACCGTGCTAGATCCTCAAGGGTGTAAGTCATCCGAATGGGCAAAAAGTGAGCTGACTTCGTCAGTCGGTCCACAATCACCCATATAGCATCAAAACCAGTCCTAGTCCTTGGCAATCCCGACACAAAGTCCATTGCAATACTTTCCCACTTCCATTGCGGAACCTCTAAAGGTTGCAACATCCCGGAAGGTCTTTGATGTTCAATCTTCACCTTTTGACAAGTTAAGCACTTTGAGACATACTCCGCCACATCATTCTTCATACCCGGCCACCAGAACATCACTTTTAGGTCATGGTACATCTTAGTACTTCCCGGGTGAATGGAGAATCCGCTTTTGTGTGCCTCCTTTAAGATATCTTGCCTCAAAGTGCCAACATCCGGCACAATGATCCTACCCTTGAATCTCCATAACCCATCTTTTTCTTCCGACACTCTCCACTGTTTTCCTTGCTCGATAGCCGGTAACACCTTCCATAACGCTTCATCATTTTCATGAGCCTTTAGGAGTTCGGACTTAAAGTCACTCGAGATTTCTAATGGGCTCAAACACAAATTCCAGATACTTCTCGAGCACCAATTTTCAGACTCTCAAATCCCTTGAGCAACTTCTCCTCTCGGAGCATCATCCAAGCCGCATATAACGACTTCCGACTTAACGCATCTGCCACTACATTCGCCTTTCCCAGATGGTAATTCAACTCATAGTCGTAGTCCTTCAATAATTCCATCCACCTTCTCTGCCTCATATTAAGCTCTTTCTGATTAAAGAGATATTTCAAACTCTTGTGATCGGAGAAGACTTGGAACTTAACCCCATAGAGGTAATTCCTCCACACCTTCAAGGCAAACACAACCGCAGCGAGTTCCAAATCGTGCGTAGGGTAACTAACTTCATGAGGTCTCAACTGGCGTGAGGCATACGCCACCACATTATGATGCTGCATCAGCATGCATCCTAGACCATTTAGTGAGGCATCACAGTACACCTCAAACGGTTCGTTCGGCTCAGGTAACACCAACACAGGTGCAGTGGTCAACTTTTTCTTCAATGCCTGAAAGCTCTCCTCACACTCAGGAGTCCAAACAAATGGTGTGTCCTTGCGTGTTAACTTTGTCAACGGCAAGGCTAATTACGAAAAGCCTTTGATGAACCTTCGGTAATAGCCAGCTAAGCCCAGAAAACTCCTTATCTCAGTCACTGTGGTTGGTTGCTTCCAATCCATCACAGCCTCCACCTTAGCTGGATCTACGGCTATTCCCTTCTTACTCACCACGTGACCCAAAAACTTCACCTCACTCTTCCAAAACTCACACTTAGACAATTTTGCATAGAGTTTCTTCTCCTTTAGGATCTGCAACATGGTCCTCAAGTGTCCCGCATGCTCTTCTTCAGTCTTGGAATAAATTAGTATGTCGTTAATAAAGACAACAACGAATTTATCCAGAAACGGACGGAACACTCTGTTCATATAATCCATGAATACTGCAAAAGCGTTCGTCAACCCAAAGGACATTACAGTGTACGCGTAATGACCATAACGAGTCCTGAAAGCGGTCTTAGGGATATCCTCATCCCTCGCCCTTATCTGGTGATAACCAGATCGCAAATCGATCTTAGAGGAAACCCCAGCTCCTTGTAACTGATCCATGAGATCATCAATCCTCGGCAATGGGTACTTATTCTTTATCGTTACCTTGTTCAGTTGCCTGTAATCCACACAGAGCCGCATACTCCCGTCCTTCTTCTTTACCAGTAACACTGGCGCACCCCACGGGAAAACACTTGGTCGGATAAAGTTCTTACCCAACAAATCCTTTAACTGAGACTTTAGCTCGTCCATCTCTAACGGTGACATCTTATAAGGAGCACTTGAGATTGGTCCCGCCCCAGGCACCAACTCAATAGCAAACTCAACCTCTCGGTTTGGTGGAAACTCATCAATATCATCGGGAAACACTTCCAGAAACTCACACACAACTGGAATTTGTTCCAACCTTTGATCATCACCTGAAACACCTACGGTTAACAATAGGATACCTTGACATTCGGTTCTGGAACAATTCACCATCATCGAATTCAAGTAATAATTATTCACCACAACCGGCCCTTCTGTATCTTCCGGCATAAAGTACACCAACTTTGTAGAACAATCAAGCAGGACATGGTTCTCAGATAATCAGTCCAATCCCAAGATAAGATAGAGACCGATCATCGGTAAGCAGATTAAATTATGGACAAAATCACGCTGCTTGAACCTGAACGAAACTTTCGGGCATCCTAGCCTAGTTACCATGGCTTCATGGGTAGCATTATACACTTTTAGGTCATAACCTAATGTTACAATCTACAATCCTAACTCATGGGCTTTCTTAAATGCAATGAATGAATGCGATGCTCCCGAATCAAATAAAGCATTTAAAGTTTGACCAGCCATTTCACAGTTACCTCGGATAAGTGCCTCAAATCCCTCAGCACCTACAGCTGAAGTGGTGAACACCCGACCAGTCTGCTGTGCCTTCTCGGCACCTTGTTTCTGCTTCTCCAGACAGTTTGCGGCTTTATGCCCCGCCTTTCCACAATTGTAGTGCAAACCCCATCCGGCCTTGCATGGTGCTCCCAGATGGTGACTTCCACACCTAGTACAAGCTTGATCATTCTGAGGCTGTTTCTCAAACATTTTCCCTTGGGAGTTGTTGTTGTTGGGCCTCCTAAAAGAACCTCTCCTCTTGAAAGGTGGACCTCTAGGTGCAAAGCTCCTCCCTCGGTTCTGTGGGAATGATCCTTTGTGACTCCCTCTCTCAGCAGCTGCCTTTTTCACGCACTCTTCAGCAACTCTACACTTGTTCACCAACTTGGAGAAAGTTCTGATCTCCATTGGTCCTACTGAGCTGAAAATATCACTCCGGAGTCCTTGACATATACGAGAGAACCTGAACAACTCCTCAAACTTGTCAGTATACTCAGATACGGACATAGTACCCTGCTTCAGCTGCAGTAACTCAAGTTCCTTAGCCGTCTTAGCAGAAGTCGGAAAGTACTTCTTATAGAACTCTTCCTGAAAGACATCCAAGGTGATATAGTCATCACCCTGCTGCAGAAGACGTCAGATACCCTGCCACCAATGCGACGCTTCACCAGTGAACAAATAGGTAGCAAACTTAACACGCTGTCCTTCCGGCACCACCTGCGCTTGTAGTGCTCGCTCCATAGCCTGAAACCATGTATCAACTTCAGTCGGGCTAGTGGTTCTCTTGAACTTAGGTGGATTAACCTTCAAGAAGTTTGCCAGTGTCATCGGGCCCTGAACTCCACCTCCGTCATTACCATGGTTGTTCATCTGTTGACCAAGGGCCTCAGCAGTGACTTGCATAGTAGCAGCCATGTTTTCCAACGCAGTCATAAAGTTCACCGGGTCATTAGGGTTAATCTCTGGCGCAAGAGCATTTGTATGACCTCTCCCACGGCCTCTACCGCATCCACGAGGCGCCATCTGGTTTCTATACACACCAAACAATCGATATTAAGTTGATCAGTCTCAATATCGGTAGTCTAGTGCTTCAAAGTCCCAAATGTATGCTCATGAACGTTCATGCCAATTATATCAAGCAGATATACTAATAGCACATAACACACATACAGAGAATGCACAGAAGCATAGTCAGTCCGTCCCTCAGCTCTACAGGAACGAACTGCTCTGATACCATAATGTAACACCCTACCATACAGAGTCTTATGCTTAAGTCATAATTCAGAGATGGCAAGGTATTACGACCTCTAAAATAAAAATTTAGTACGTATAGTAGTGTGAATGATGTTTATAACTAGGAGCCTTTGAAGAAGAAGGGGTAAACAAAAAAAATTGTAACTCGAAAAGCGCAACACTCCGATCGATAACGTAGCGAACAAGAATAAACCATCACGAGAATTATATATACGAAAGAGTGTCAAAAACGGGATTATCAAAACTCAACATCCGGTTGCGAAGATAACCGGTCCGAGCATAGCAATATATACATATGATAAAATAAGGAAGACCCCAAAGGAAACCCAAGGGGACATAAAACCAGAGAACCTATTCTCCAAAATCCCCTCTAGAAGGAGTCATCACAGTTTGTATTATTCAACGAAGATAAAAGTATCTAAGCAAAACATATAAGACTAAACAGAGCCCCAAGAACAAAGGATCTTCGCTAATCCGGAAGTCTCCAGCATGCCTCAATGAGAAGCCTCGCGTCCTTCATCTGAAAACCACAAAATCCGCATGGGTGAGAACCAGAGGACCCCAGCATGGTAACAGTTCCCCATATATAACATGTAATAATAGAGAAAAGTCGAAGGCAATCTTAAAACTTCTTCCAAATAAAATCAAAGCTTATAAACAAGCTAAACCATAAAGGGCATCTGACTAAAGATCCTTCAGTCTAACTAATACTTCCCTTTCCAATTCCTTCAGACCTCCCAACCACCAGCAGGAGTATAATGTAGCAAACACAGCTAAGTCAGACAATAGATATACAAATAGGAACAGATAAGGCATTTAGACAATTAGCAAGTAATATGCAGTCAAATAGGCAATCTCAAACAATTCATATAGTATTCATATGATGAATGCCTGTCCCTAGTGGCTGATGATATCATCTGTCGGTTATAGAGCCAACCCGACAAGTCCTGGTAGCGAACCATAGGATTGTCCCTCTGTCGCGCATCCCCAACTCGAGTTATACTCATCATAAACTTGATCATAATCATGATCCATATCCATCACCCTCACTGGTGAATATTTACGGGGGCGAGCTCATCCGGGTCTTTCACAGTGCCCGGCCACACTTACGACATAGGGTCAAAAGAGCTTCGAGTCTCAACCTGGAGCACATGGTGGCTAGCCACTGCTTTCCCCCAGGGAAACCCTCATCTCCGATAGTGGAAGTGAAAACATTCACAATTCATTCAACAACATATATGCATTTTTACTTAGCCATAATCATGGCTCCGCCGTAACACGGCAATAATCTAGTCATCCGGCTTACGGTTAAATCCATAACCAGCCAATTCCTCAACAATTACGGCCCTTCGGCCCATGGCATAACAAGCACTTCCACTGCCATCCTCCGTATCTCACATAATCATCTTTGATCCTCATTGATCATTCATTCTCCCCTTGCTTCACTCGCAAGTTACCACATTTCACTAGCTCCTTGTCTCATTGCTAGGCACATCTTAATGATTTAAGACATAAGTGGTGAGATCGGAGGCTTAGAAGTATGAAATTTGGCTTTTAAAACTCAAAAATCAACTTTGGGATGAAAAACAGGGCCACGCGTACGCGCACGCGTGGATGGCCACAAAACTCATCGACGCGCAAGCGTAATACGCGCAGACGTGCGGGTTGAAAAATAGCCAAACGACGCGTACGCGTCAGCCGTGCATACGCACGGGTACAATTGTGCCCCAGGCACAAAACTGGCACAACTCTAGCACAACTCTCGGGGAAATGACTGGGCATTTGGTGCAACGCATCAACGCGCCCGCGCACATCACGCACACGCGTGGATGGTGCCTTCTAGAAGAACGGCGCGTTCTCGCCAAGTGCGCCTACACACGGAGGGTCATTCTGCTATAAATTTTCTAAGTTAAAAGCTACAGAATTTACAAATTCAACCCCCAATCTTCCGACGGACAAAACTTCCTCATTTTAAATCGTTTTTCACCCGTTCTTCGAACGGCATGGACATCCCAGATCCAATTTCATTTCTAAACAGATTTGGCACAAAATAGAGATCCGTAGTCCAAGTTAAGTCCCATCAAAGTATGCCTAAAAATGATATTTTCATACAAAACCATAAGGTACCATTTTCAAAATAAGCCATTTTCAACTATTTTCAAAATCAACCAAAACATGCCAATTTCAATCCTTTTTGAAATCAATCAAAATGTACCAAAATCAACATCAAGCCATCCTCAACTCACACATTGACACTTTACCAAGATTTCCAAAACCACCATCCAACCATTTTAACACTTCTCAATCAAATGGCTAAAGGACAAACACAACATCACGTCATACATCCTTCCTCATCCCAATTTCCAATAATACAATTTCCAATCAACCATCATTATACATAATCATCATCATACTCACCACCAACATGGTACCACCCACTAATTCAACCTCAATCATTCATCAAGCATATATCACAACATGCATTTTCTCATATATCACACAATCAAGGCATCAATATTCATAATCACATATATGATCACATCATATATCTCAACCATTCAACAACATCATCAATTCAATTCCTATCTTAGGGCCTCTAGCCTAAGTATTTCCTACCACATTACATATTAGATACGAGAAACCGAGACCATACCTTAGCCGATTTCCCAAGCTCAATCGGAGCACTTCCAAACCACTTGTCCACAAGTTCTCTAGGTCTCAACACCTCCAAGAACATATTTTTACCACCAAAAATCCCTTTTCAAGCTTTCCAAGGTCTCAATCAAGCCCCAAAATTCACATATACACAACCTAAGCCACAATCATCATACCCATACACAACATCTCAATACCCAAACATCATAGAACAACAAATTACATTAGGGATGAGAATCTTACCACACCCAAGGTCCAAGGAGATAAGATTAACCTTCTCCTTCAAGAGAGTTGGGTCCTATAACATCAAAGAGCCCAAAATCTCAACATTTCTGCTCATGAAACTCGAAAACAAGGCTGGAAATTCAAAGAGAAAAACATGGTTTACCTAAAGATTGATTGTATAGGTTTTGTAGAGCTCTTCGCGGTGAACGCGTGGCCACAAACGGTGCGACAATCGGAGCTCTAGGTAAAAAGTTATGGTAGTTTGAAGATCAAGTGAGAGAGAAGTTTGAGAGAGTGTTCTTCCTCTCCCTTACTCCATTTCAGCGTGTGTGTGTAACAAATGAGGAGAGAGAGTGCTGAAAATTAGGGTTTTGGTTTAGTTTAGTTGGGCCAAGGACCCACTTTGGATCTGGTTGGCCCGGTTTGGCCCGCTCGGTCCAATCTTGGTCCGATTTCTGTAAAATTAGTACCGAAATTCTCGTCTCAATCTTCTCTATCACATTTAGCCATGAAAATCACATTCTTGACTTTCTAGAATAAATTCTCATTTATGGGTTAATTAACCATTAATTAACCGGGTCTTACACAGGGTTTATAGGACATGAATGGCTTAAAGTATGGAAAGGAAGCATGCAAAAGTGGAAGGAACACAAGAATTTGGAGATTTGAGAAGCTGGAGTCGACGCACACGCATGGATGACGCGTACGCGTGACTGGTGCAGCAGACAATTGATGCGCATGTGTGGATGACACGTACGCGTGGCCAGTTCAATATCCAGCGACACGTACGCGTGACGAGCGTCATGTGCTGCAATTAACAGAAAATGATGGGGGCGATTTCTAGGCTACTTTTGACCCAGTTTCAGGCCCAAAAGTATAGATTAGAGGCTGGGGAGTGAAGCAGATTGAAGGAATCATTCATTCACTTTTTATTCATACACATTTTTTAGGTTTTAGATGTAGAATTATAGAAAGAGAGGCTCTCTCTCCTCTCTCTAAGTTTAGGGTTTCTTCTTCCAATTTCTCTTTAGGTTTAGATTTCAGTCTTATTTTAATTTAGTTTTCTCTTACTTTTATTTGTTCTAGCACTTTAGTTATCTACTTCTCTTATTGATTCCTTTATTTTGCTAATTTAGTTTATGAGTTCATGTGTTACTCTCAATTTTCATTAATACAATTTATGTTTCATGTTTCTTATTGTTCAATTGCTTTGTTATTGTTATTTCTTTGCTTTGGTTAGTCTTATAATTTCCTATGTCTTGTCAATTTTCTATGTTTTTATTTTATGCCTTCCAAGTGTTTGATAAAATGCTTGGGTGGATTTTAATTTAGATTTTTATGTTCTTGACTTGGATTGATTAATTAGAGACTCTTGAGTTGTCAAAGTCTCTTTTTGATTGGTAATTGAAGATTGCCGGTTAGCTTGAACTTCACTAAATCTAGTCTCTCCCTATGAGTTGATTAGGACTTGTGAACTCAAGTTGATTGTATGCACTTGACTTTCCTTCATTGGTTAGAGGTTAACTAAGTAAAGGTAATTTATATTTACCATCACAATTAACAATGATAATGAGGATAGGAATTCCAATTCTCAATCCTTGCTAAGACCTTTCTTAGTTATTAGTTTATTTTCTTGCCATTTTACTTTTTTGTTTCTTATTACAAAACCCAAAAATATACTTTTCCAGCCAATAATAAACATACTTCCCTGCAATTCCTTGAGAGTTGACCCGAGATTTAAATACTTCGGTTAATTTTATTGAGTTTGCTTAAGTGACAAACAATTTAAACATTGATCGAGGATAATTTGTTGGTTTAGAACTATACTTGCAACGCGATATTATTGAGAAATTCTTTACCGACAATTTTCCTCCGTCAATAAAAAGAATATAAAAAGAAATAGAAGAAATAGAAGACTACAATAAAATAAATTGAGTGTGAGAGTTTTTTTTTATAAATTTCATATTACATCCGTTTTAATAATAATAATAAATGAAAATACGTCAACTTGATATCTAAGAAAAAATGATGAGATAAAATTATAATACAGTTCTAAAGTAAAAGTTTAAATTAGACCATAATATCATTGCACAACACAAATTGAAAGTAATTTCACACTACAATATACCACACAAATAGGTAAATGACTTAAATTTAAATTCGAAACTTTTTTTATTGGTGCATACATGATAACACCATGATCTATAAATACTTCATGGATAACATATCATATATAGCTCCGAATGACGAGCACATGAGTTGGAGAGTATGGTGGTTTGTGTCCACGATAGTTGCCTTCTTGCAACGACACCTCATAGGAAGAGAAAGAATTGTTGTAAAAGCTATCCAATGAAAAAGTAATTGGTAAACAAATGATATTTTCTTCTAGTATACATGGTCTTTTATAGTGGTAAATTAAAAATGGAAGGAATAAAATTTTGTATTTTTATATTAAGAATAGAATTTGATAATAATAATAATAATAATAATAATAATAATAATAATAATAATAATAATAATAATAATAATAATAATAATTATTATTATTATTATTATTATTATTATTATTATTATTATTATTATTATTATTATTATTATTATTATAAATGGGTTACCATTAAGGTAACAACTTGCCACTAATAAAATCATTGGATAATGAATAAGAATTAGAATGATATCAATATAATTAAAATAAATATAATTAAAATGATTAAAAATATTTTCAATTGATAATTAGTTTAATAATGTATTAAATATTAATTTTATATAATTATAATAAAGATATTTTCCTAATTAGTATAATTATGCATTATTTATTAAAATGATTAAAAATATTTCCGATTGATAATTGATAAGTAGTTTAATAATGCATTAAATATTGATTTTATATAATTATAATATAAAGATATTTTTCTAAATTAGTATAATTATGCATTATTTATTAAATGCATTAATTTTGGAAGAAAAATAGGTTAATGAGAAATTGACACGTCACTTTCATTAGTTAGGAAAAAACTCAATTTTAGTATAATGTAAATTTTAAAAATTAGTCTAAATGGACAAAAATACATGTGAAAATATTTGTAGTGAACACACATATACATCAAAATTTGTAAATATGAAAATACATCTTAGATATTGTTTTCAATGAACAAAATTCTCATACTGGTCAGTAAGGATTTGATATTTATATATCTTTAGTGTATATATATTTTTGTCAAAAGATTATTTTTAATAGACAAAAGTACACACCAAAGATTCATAAGTATCAAAGTCTTATTAATAGTATAACATTTTTATCTATCTGGAAACCGTCTTTGAAGTATACTTTTATATTTATGAATTTTGGTGTATACTGTTGTCTACTTTAAACTCTTTTACGTGTATTTTTGTTCATTTACTCTAAATATTATATATTAACTCTTCGAATTAACCCGTAAGATTTTATCCAAATCAAGGTGTTCGTATGCTAGATATGATGGGTTTAGACAGCATTTTTAGCTTAACTCATTCATTTAATTTGATCAATGAATTGGATTAAATAATATTTTTCTTTTTAGCCTATTCCAAACCTGACCCGTTTAAAGGGGGATTACTACTAGAAAATTGTATATTATAGATGGATATTTTTGACAAATTTTATTCTACAGAAATACAGAAAATTTTTTTGATGAATTTTCTGTCGATAGTGACAAAAATGAATTTGCACAAATTTATCGACAGATATGAAAATTCATCTGTAATTTCATCTATAAAATTGTCGCTATTCATAGAAATCAATTACAGACAAATTTTTCGAGAGTAAGAAAACTAGTGAAATGTGTTTTTCTCTCTTTTTACAAGGATTGATTAGGATTCGAGCTCCCTGTCTCATACATCACATACACAGAATGCCTACTCCATTGATGCGTGAGCATCTTTATTGTTTTTCTTCCTTTATGATTTTTATTTAATTTGCTAAGAATTTCTGTTGGATTAGCAATGTTTTCATGGTTAATTGAGCATTACTTTGAATTAGTTGAATTCATTGATTACAGGAGAATTTAAAAGGAAATCGACAAGGAACAAAGAGAAAACAGAGGATAAGAGTCATCAAATACAAGAAGTACATGGCACTGAAGCAAACAGAAAACTCTCTGGACTAAACAGAGAGCTCCCTGTGTTGAAATCAAGCTTCACGTGTAACGTGGGGAGAGCAACGTGCCACGCCAAACCAATGATGCACTCCCAATGCACGAAGCACTTCAACGTGGGGCGTGGGAGCAGTGGCGTCCAACGTCAAAACAGAAGTCGTGTGTATGCATGACCCATGTGTATGCACAAGTAGTGAAATTTGCTCATTCATGCGTACGCATGACCCTAATTCAATATGGGACACGAAGACTTTTACGTGGGATGTTGACCATCATGCGTAAGCACAACAAGAGGATTTTGAGCTATCATGCGTACGCATGAGGCATTTGTACGCACAATACCTGGTTTGCGTGGGACGTAAGTTTTTCTACGTGCAATGCTTGAGAGCAAACAGAGGCCACAATTGAAAGAAATCAAGATCACGTACCACGTGAGACACTCTACGTGCAACGTGAGCCAGCCAAAGAGTGAATTGGATTAAGAACAAGCCCTACGTACAACGTGGCTGAGGTCTCAAAGATGCAAGAAAGGCGGGTGCCCTCTAAGTTGACCACTCGAGCACTCATGTCCACGTGAGATTTAAGCTATATTCCAGGGGCCTTAATTAGCCACTAAAACCTCTAACTCTTCATCACTTGTGTGTTGAATTAAATGCTCAACTCAAGCCCACTAATCACAGCAATTAATTGAGGATAGCAAGAAGATAAGATTGAGAGCTTTGCTGAAGGAAAATATTAATTAGTTAGATTTGATTTTATTTTAAATTTGATTATGTTTTAGTTTGAATTTGGAATTCCTTTTAGGGTTAGTATTTAAGAGGAGAAGTCAAATGTTTTAAGGACTGCTTCCTCTCTTCTTCTGCACCTTTTACTTTTCATACTTTTAGAATTTCTCTGAAGAACATGGGCAACTAATTCTCCTTGGTTAAGGTTAAAAGCTCTGTTGATTCCATGGATTAATACACTAGCTTTTCCTACTTTTGATTTATACATTGATGACTTCTTAAGAAAATGTTTTCATTCTTCATCAAAAAGGGGTTGAACGTGTTGGAAAATAATTTTTCTCTGACTTGAATTCTTTTAACTTGTTGAAAGAGTTAATTAATTAAATTAAGCTTGAAAATCGATTCTCACAACTCTTAAGTTTTGGATCTAGACTTGATAAGTGACATTGAATCAACAAGGGAAGATTCTTATGAATTGTGTGGCTTATAAATCTGTGAACGTGCTTAACTCCTTTTTAAAGTAATTAACTAAGAAATTAGTGATTAATCATGTTAAAGAGAAATTGAATTATCAAGGGATTGGGATTTAATCACTAATGATTTGCCATGGAAATATATTTGCATAATCAAGGTGGAAAGTGAAAATTATTGATATGGATGTCTCAACATCTCTAAAACCTTAACTCTTTTAATCATATTACCTTTTAATACTCATTGTTTGCTTTTGTTACATAATTGTTTATGTTCAAGCTAAAACCTAATTTTGATTGTCTGATTAGATTAATCGATTCACTATTTCTTACTTAATCCGTTAATCCTCGTAGGATCCACTCACTCACCGTGAGTTTATTACTTGGTACGACACGGTGCACTTGTCGGTAGTATTGTGGTTTGAAAAATTCGCATAAAATTTTTGGCATTGTTGCTAGGGATTAGTCGTAGTTAACAAACTACTAATCAATTGATTACCTAGATTAGACCTTTTTAGTTTTTGTTTATTTACTATTTTTGTTTATTTTTCCCCCTGGGAATTCCCTTCATCACTGTGAAGGGAGTTACAATTTGATATTTTTGTTGTTTTTGTCTGTGCAGAATAACAGGGACAAAGAGCCTCTTCACTACGATCCTGAGATAGAAAAAACTCTTTGACAACAAAGAAAACAAGTTAGAGATCAAAGGGTTGTAGAAGAGATTGAAGAGGTAGTTGAAGAAGAGCCTGACTATACCATGGTTGAGAATGCAAATCACAATGCTAATGTTCCTCAACCTAGGAGGACTCTTGAATCTTTCGCTGCCCCCAATATAGGGAGTTGTAAAAGTAGCATTGTGACACCTACTGTCAATGCCAACAACTTTGAATTGAAGTCCCAGCTTGTCACACTAGTCCAACAAAACTGTCAGTTCAGTAGGAGCCCACAGAAAGATCTTAACTTGTTCATCTCAAACTTTCTGCAAATTTTTAATTCTATCAAGACAAATGGCGTCCCGGCTAAAGTTTATCGGTTGTTGCTATTTTCTTTTGCTGTAAGGGATCGGACTAAGCGGTGGTTGGACAATCAGCGCAAGGAGAGCATAGCCACATGGGAAGACTTGGTCACTAAGTTCCTAACCAAGTTCTTCCCACCTCAGAGGTTAACCAAGCCCAAAACCAACATTCAGAATTTTTGATAGCATGAAGGAGATTCCCTTTATGAAGCTTGGGAG
This sequence comes from Arachis ipaensis, assembly GCF_059453495.1. Taxonomy (NCBI): domain Eukaryota; kingdom Viridiplantae; phylum Streptophyta; class Magnoliopsida; order Fabales; family Fabaceae; genus Arachis; species Arachis ipaensis. Next base: position 28,233,940 of record NC_142436.1, read on the forward strand.
AGGTACAAAGAGATGCTGAGAAAATGACCTCCAGACATTGTAAGAATCACAATTAATTAACCGCTTAATTTAAATAATTTAATTTCCCGAAATATATTTAAAAATTTAGAATATTAATTAAAAAATTTAAATATGACATTTGGACTCAGTAGATTTTTCTGAGTTGAAAAGTTGATTCTTCTATGGAAAATTGCATAAAAATGCGTATCGATAAGTTAGCCGGCGGTGCTGGCTTAAGTCTGTCTGATACTGTGTGATAATAATAAAAATAGTAGAAGAACTTAGGAAATCATTTAGAATTAAAAACCGGGCACTAATTCTAAAGGTTTAGCCCAAAGTTGAGTCAAACGGGCCAAAAACACTAACGAGTTGGACCGGGCCCATGTTGGGCCCAAGCCCAACATATATAACTACTTAAATGAACCCTATTCAGCCACTTTCACCATTATTGTGGCCACACGATGCTCTCACTGATCCCGTCACTTCTGGCTAGGTATTGTGCTAAGCTTTTCAAAAATCCCTGCCCAGTTCTCAGCCCTTGTGAATTTTGAAATTTTGGGTTTTGGTTTGAGTGAATTTTTGTGATTTTAGGTGTTTAGGTGCACTCTAACACTTGGTTTCTATTGGGTTTTATCCTAATCAACTGTGGGTAAGGTAAGCTTGTTCTTCTCCCTTGTGAAATTGAGTATTTAGGAACCCTAGGTATTAATTTGTGGTAAATTAATGTGTATACCTTAGAAAATTTGATTGTTGATGCTTGTTGGAGTTGATTGGTGATTTGTTGGTGATTGGAGGCTTGAATTGGACTCAAATTGGTGTATTGTGCATATTGGAAATCAGCTAAGGTATGGTTTCATTTTTCTCTATATAATATGTAATATTTCTGGACACTTAGGTTAGTGGACCATAGGATAGGATTGAATTGACTATGTATGATGGCATTGATGATTATGATGCTTGCTGATGTTGATGAATGTTGAGGACTGTGAATTGAGGTTGAGTTGTGATTTATTGAAAATGTGGAGGTGTGTAATTAGGAATTTTTGGATGAAAATGATGAAAAAGTGTATTGGTAGGTTGTGGAATGAATTGGAAGATATATGAATATAATTTAGGTACATTGGAACTATTTTGGTTGTAAGATAATTGGTCTTGATTGTGAATTTTGGAAGTTTGAGAACCTAGCTAACTTTTGGTAAAAATCAGTTTTTGGTGAACTTTAACAGATCATAACTTGAGCCTCTGTTTTTAACATTGGTTGGAAATTGCTTTAAATTAAAGATGATTCAAAAAGCTTTAAATTGATATAAAGTTTGAAGAAAATGGATTTTTGTAGAGGAAGTTATGAACGTTTAAAGTTTGGTGTTTACACTAAAATTCTGCAACTTTGCAAAATTTTACAAATTTGGGACAACATGTGTACGTGGGTGATGAGCGGATAATTTATACGCTTTTTGGCATTATTTTTAGTATGTTTTTAGTATATTTTAGTTGGTTTTTATTATGTTTTTATTAGTTTTTATTCAAAAATCATATATTCTAAACTTTACTATGAGTTTGTGTGTTTTTCTGTGATTTCAGGTATTTTCTGGCTGAAATTGAGGGACCTAAGCAAAAATCTGATTCAGAGGCTGAAAAAGGACTGCAGATGTTGTTGGATTCTGACCTCCCTGCACTCGAAATGGATTTTCTGGAGCTACAAAAACCCAATTGGTGCACTCTTAATTGCGTTGAAAAGTAGACATCCTGGGCTTTCCAGCAATATATAATAGTCCATACTTTGCCCAATTTTCGATAACGCAAACTGGCGTCTAAATGCCAACTTTCTACCCTATTCTGGCGTTAAACGCCAGAACTGGCATAAAAGCTAGAGTTAAATGCCCAAACTGGCACCAAAGCTGGCTTTTAACTCCAAGAAAAGTCTCTACATGTGAAAGCTTCAATGCTCAGCCCAAGCACACACCAAGTGGGCTCGGAAGTGGATTTCTGCATCATTTACTCATTTATGTAAACCCTAGGTTACTAGTTCATTATAAATAGGACCTTTTATTATTGTATTTTCGTCTTGGTTATTCTGGTTCCCCCTATGGGGCCGAAGCCAATGAACACCTTTATCACTTATGTATTTTCAACGGTGGAGTTTCTACACCCCATAGATTAAGGTGTGGAGCTCTGCTGTTCTTCATGAATTAATGCAATTACTATTGTTCTTCTCTTCAATTCACGCCTACTTCTTATTCTAAGATATTCATTCACACACAAGAACATGATGAATGTGATGATTATGTGACACTCATCACCATTCTCACCTATGAACGCGTGCCTGACAAACACTTCCGTTCTACATGAAAACAAGCTTGAGTGCATATCTCTTGGGTTTCTAATCTAAGATTAAAACCTTCGTGGTATAGGCTAGAATTATTGGCGACCATTCCTAAGATCCGGAAAGTCTAAACCTTGTCTGTGGTATTCCAAGTAGGATCTGGGAAGGGATGACTGTGACGAGCTTCAAACTCGGGAGTGTTGGGTGTAGTGACAGACGCAAAAGGATCAATGGATCCTATTCCAACATGAGTGAGAACCGACAGATGATTAATCGTGCGGTGACAGCGCATTTGGACCATTTTCACTAAGAGGATGGACGGTAGCCATTGACAACGGTGATCCCCCAACATACAGCTTGCCATGGAAAGGAGTATGAATGATTGGATGAAAGCAATAGAAAAGCAGATGTTCAGAAGGAACAAAGCATCTTCATACGCTTATCTAAAATCCTACCAATGAATTACATAAGTATTTCTATCTTATTTTCTGCCTTATTTCTATTTTAATTATCAAAACCTCATAACCATTTGAATCCGCCTGACTGAGATTTACAAGGATGACCATAGCTTGCTTCAAGCCGACAATCTCCGTGGGATCGATCCTTACTCACGTAAAGTTTATTACTTGGACGACCCAATGCACTTGCTGATCAGCTGCACGGAGTTGTGTGAAAAGTGTGCGATCACAATTTCGTGAACCAAGTTTTTGGCGCCGTTGCCGGGGATTGTTCGAGTTTGGACAACTGACGGTTCATCTTATTGCTCAGATTAGGTAATTTTATTTTATTTTTAAAGCTTTTTATTTTCGAAAAATTTTCAAAAAATTATTCTATGACTTCAGAATTTTTAAGAACGAATTCTAGAGTTTCAGATGATGCTTTTTTCATCACAGGAGCTAGTTGATTCCCATCAATTTGGTTGTTGTATGTAATGTCTTGCTGAAGCTTGGCTAGCCATGTCTAATCCTTTTAGACTGAAACTTTAGACTAACATTGCATGATTCCTAGAATTCGTATTAAAAATTTTGAAAAAAATAATTTTCAAAAAAAAATTACAAAAAAATTTAATAAAACCATGAAAATAAAAAATAATTTATGTTTCTTGTTTGAGTCTAGTGTCAAATTTTAAGTTTGGTGTCAATTGCATTTTTTTTTAATTTTTCTTTAAATTTTCGAAGAACACCTGCATTGAGTCTTGTTCTTCATGATCTTCAAGTTATTCTTGATGATTGTCTTTTTCTGATCTTTAAATTCTCCTGTTTTGTGTCTTTTGTTATTTCTCATGTGCATTCTCAATTTGTTAGTGTCTCTAATATGAAAATTTCTAAGTTTGGTGTCTTGCATGCATTGTCTATTTGATCTTAGTTTTCCATGATTAGTTTAATTTTGTTGTTCTTCATCATTAAAAATTCAAAAAAATTTTCAAAATTATGTCTTTTCAAGTCAATAATACAGAAAATTGAAGATTCAGAACAAAAGTAGAGGAATTACAGAGAAAAAGCTGGGCGTTTTGAACACCCAGTGAGGAAGGAAAACTGGCGTTTAAACGCCAGCCAGGGTACCTGGCTGGGCGTTAAATGCCTAAAAGGATAGTACTTTGGGCGTTAAACGCCAGAATGGATACCATTCTGGGCGTTTAATGCCAGGATAGCATCAAGGAGGTAATTTTGTTTTCAATTCAAATATTTTTCAATTTTGCAAGTTTTAAAACTAATTTTTCAAAATCTTATCTTTTTCATATCCTCTTTTATCAATCATATCTTTTTCAAAATCAAATCTTTTTAAATTATCTTTCAATATTTTTGAAAATCCTTGCTACCAATTAATGATTTGATTCAAAAATTTCAAGTTTGTTACTTTCTTGTTAAGAAAGAAGCAAAATTTGAATTTTAGAATCATATCTTTTAAATTCCTTGTTAGTCAAGTCATCAATTTTAAAAATCAAATCTTTTCAAATTGTTTTTCAATCATATCTTCTCAATCACATCTTTTTCAAAATAATTTTCAATCATATCTTTTTGATTACTGATTTTAAAATATTTTTCAAAATCACCTAACCACTTTCTCACTTTTAATTTTCGAAAACCATCAACCACTTTTTCAAAATTCCTTTTAATTAATTTAATTTTTTTTTCTTTTCAATTTTGTTTTCGAAAATTCTTCTCCTTCCTCACCTTATTCTATTTAAGTACTAACACCCCTCCTCTTTTAGCAATTCGGACTATCTCCCTCTATATAAGTTCGAATTCTCCCCTCTACCTCATCCTTCTATTCTTCTTTTCCTCTGACACCTCAAGGAATCTCTATACTGTGACATAGAGGATTCCATACTTTCTTGTTCTCTTCTCTTTCATATGAGCAGGAATAAGGACAAAGGCATTCTTGTTGAAGCTGATCCTGAACCTAAAAGGACCTTGAAGAGAAAGCTAAGAGAAGCTAAAGCACAACTCTCTGGAGAGGACCTAACAGAAATTTTCAAAAGAGAAGAAGACATGGCAGCTGAAGATAACAACAATGCCAACAATGCAAGGAAGATACTTGGTGACTTCATTGCACCTTCTTCTGACTTCTGTGGAAGAAGCATCTCAATCCTTGCAATTGGAGCAAACAACTTTGAGCTTAAACCTCAATTAGTTTCTCTAATGCAGCAGAATTGCAAGTATCATGGACTTCCATTGGAAGATCTTCATCAGTTTTTAGCTAAATTCTTGTAAATCTGTGACATTGTTAAGACCCATGGGTTGACCCTAAGGTCTACAGACTTATGCTCTTCCCTTTTGCTGTTAGAGACAGAGCTAGGACATGGTTGGATTCACAACCTAAAGAAAGCCTGAACTCTTGGGAAAAGCTGGTCAATGCCTTCTTGGCAAAGTTCTTTCCACCTCAAAAATTGAGTAAGCTTAGAGTGAAAGTCCAAACCTTCAGACAGAAGGAAGGCGAATCCCTCTATGAAGCTTGGGAAAGATACAAGCAATTGATCAGAAGGTGTCCTTCTGGCATGCTTTCAAAATGGAGCATCATATGCATATTCTATGATGGTCTATCTGAACTGTCCAAGATTTCATTGGACAACTCTGCTGGTGGATCTCTTCATCTGAAGAAGACGCCTGAAGAAGCCCAGGAACTCATTGAAATGGTTGGAAATAACTAATTCATACACACTTCTGAAAGGAATCCTATGAATAATGGGACGCCTCAGAAGAAAGGAGTTCTTGAGATTGATACTCTGAATGCCATATTAGCTCAGAACAAAATATTGACTCAGCAAGTCAATATGATTTCTCAGAGTCTGTCTGGAATGCAAGCTGCATCAGGCAGTACTAAGGAAGCTTCCTCTGAAGAAGAAGCTTATGATCCTGAGAATTCTGCAATGGAAGAATTGAATTACATGGGAGATTCCTATGGAAACACTTACAATCCTTCATGGAGGAATCATCCTAACCTCTCATGGAAGGATCAACAGAAGCCTAATCAAGGCTTCAATAATAATAATGGTGGACGAAAAAGGTTTAGCAATAGCAAACCTTTTCTATCATCTTCTTAGCAACAGACAGAGAATTCTAAGCAGAGCCATTCTGACTTAACAACCATAGTCTCTGATCTATCCAAGACCACACTAAGTTTTATGAATGAAACAAGATCCTCCATTAGAAATTTGGAGGCACAGGTGGGTCAGCTGAGTAAGAAAGTTACTGAACTCCCTCCCAGTACTCTCCCAAGCAATACAGAAGAGAATCCAAAGAGAGAGTGCAAGGCCCTAAACACGTCCCACATAGCCGAATGCATAGAGGAGGGAAAGGCAGTGATTTCCATTGAGGAAGGCCTCAATGGGCGTCCACTGACCTCCAAGGAGTTCCCCTTTGAGGAACCAAAGGAATCTGAGGCTCATATAGAGACCATAAAGATTCCACTAAACTTACTGTTGCCATTCATGAGCTCTGATGAGTATTCTTCCTCTGAAGATGATGACGATACTACTGAAGAGCAAATTGCTAAGTACCTTGGAGCAATCATGAAGCTAAATGCCAAGTTATTTGGTAATGAGACTTGGGAGGATGAACCTCCATTGCTCATCAATGAACTGAATGATCTGATTCAACTGAAATTACCTCAGAAGAAACAGGATCCTGGAAAGTTCTCAATACCTTGTACCATAGGCACCATGACCTTTGAGAAGGCTCTGTGTGACCTAGAGTCAAGTATAAACCTCATGCCCCTCTCTGTAATGGAGAAACTAGGGATCCTTGAGGTGAAAGCTGCGAGAATCTCACTAGAGATGGCAGACAATTCAAGGAAACAGGCTTATGGACTTGTAGAGGATGTCTTGGTAAAGGTTGAAGGCCTTTACATCCCTGCTGATTTCATAATCCTGGACATTGGGAAGAATAGAGATGAATCCATCATCCTTGGCAGACCCTTCCTAGCCACAGCAAAAGCTGTGATTGATGTTGACAGAGGAGAGTTGGTCATTCAAGTGAATGAGGACTACTTTGTGTTTAAGGCTCAAGGATCTCCTTCTGTACACATGGAGAAGAAGCATGACAAGCTTCTCTCAATGCAGAGTCAAACAGAGCCCCCACATTCAAATTCTAAGTTTGGTGTCAGGAGACCATCATCATGCTCTGAGTATCTGTGAGGCTCCATGAGAGCCCACTGTCAAGCTATTGATATTAAGGAAGTGCTTGTTGAGAGGCAACCCAATCTTTACTTATCTATGTTAAATTTCTATTTTCTATTGTTATTTTATGTTTTCTTTAGGTTGATGATCATGTGAAGTCACAAAAACAATTGAAAAAGCAAAAACAGAATGAAAAACAGCATTAAAAATAGCATACCCTAGAGGATGATCTTACTGGCTTTTAAATGGCAGTGAGGGTAGCAGAATGGGCATTAAACGCCCAGTCTGGCACCATTCTGGGCGTTTAACGCCAGAAAAGGGCACCAGACTGGCGTTTAATGCCAGAAAGGAAAAAAGCTGGCGTTTAAATGCCAGAAAGGGAAGAAAAGGTGGCGTTAAACGCCAGAAATGGGCAGCAACCTGGCGTTTAACGCCAGGATTGGCACTCCAAGGGGCGTTTACAAGCCAAAATGGTGCAGGGATGAGAAATTCTTGACACCTCAGGATCTATGGACCCCACAGGATCCCCACCTACCTCAACTCTCTCTCTCTCTCTCTCTCTTCTTCACACCTTCCCATAACACCCTTGGCCATCACCACTTCACCAATCACCTCCACCACTCCACCCCAAAAACCCCACCCACCTCACAATTCAAAATTTAAATCCTTTCCCTCCCAAACCTAACCCCTAATACACGAACCCTAGCCTTCTCTCCACTCCTATATAAACCCCTCTTCACTCCTTCATTTTCACACATCATAAACACTACTTCTCCCCGTTGGCCGAACCACTAAACCCCCTCCATCTCCTCTATTTCTTCTTCTTCTACTATCTTCTTTCTTCTTTTGCTCGAGGACGAGAAAACCTTCTAAGTTTGGTGTGGTAAAAGCGTTGCTTTTTATTTTTCCATAACCACTAATGGCACCTAAGGCCGGAGAAACCTCTAGAAAGAGGAAAGGGAAGAAAATTGCTTCCACCTCCGAGTCATGGGAGATGGAGAGATTCATCTCATTTGTCATCTATGCAATTCAGCTGGAGTTGTCATAGAGGAAGACATCCTCATTGAAGAGGACAAGCCCATCACTAAAAAAAGAGGATGGAGCAAACAAGAGAGTCCACTTATGGACCTCAACAAGAGCATGAGGAAATTCCTCATCATGAAATCCCTGAGATGCCTCAAGGGATGCACTTTCCTCCAAAAAATTACTGGGAGCAAATTAACACCTCCCTAGGAAAATTAAGTTCCAACATGGGACAACTAAGGGTGGAACACCAAGAGCATTCCATCCTCCTTCATGAAATCAGAAAAGACCAAAGAGCCATGAGGGAGGAGCAACAAAGGCAAGGAAGAGACATTGAGGAGCTCAAGCATTCCATTGGATCTTCAAGAGGAAGGACCAACCGCCATCACTAAGGTGGACCCGTTCTTTAATTTCCTTGCTCTTATTTTTCTATTTTTCATTCCCTATGCTTTATGTTCTATCTATGTTTGTGTCTTTACTACATGATCATTAGTGTCTTAGTGTCTATGCCTTAAAGCTATGAATTTCCTATGAATCCATCACCTTTCTTAAATGAAAAATGTTTTTAATTGCAAAAGAACAAGAAGTACATGATTTCGAATTTAAAGTAGTTTAATTATTTTGATGTGGTGGCAATACTTTTTGTTTTCTGAATGAATGCTTGAACAGTGCATATTTTTGAATTTGTTGTTTATGAATGTTAAAATTCTTGGCTCTTGAAAGAATGATGAAAAAGGAGAAATGTTATTTGATAATCTAAAAATCATATAATTGATTCTTGAAGCAAGAAAAAACAGTGAAAAGCTTGCAGAAAAAGAAAATAAAATAAAATAAAATAAAAGAAAAAAAAACCAAGCAGAAAAAGCCAATAGCCCTTTAAACCAAAAGGCAAGGGTAAAATAAAAAGGATCCAAGGCTTTGAGCATCAGTGGATAAGAGGGCTACAGGAATAAAATCCTGGCCTAAGCGGCTAAATCAAGCTGTCCCTAACCATGTGCTTGTGGCGTGAAGGTGTCAAGTGAAAAGCTTGAGACTGAGCGATTAAATTCGTGGTCCAAAGCAAAAAAGAGTGTGCTTAAGAGCTCTGGACACCTCTAATTGGGGACTCTAACAAAGCTAAGTCACAATCTGAAAAGGTTCACCCAGTTATGTGTCTGTGGCATTTATGTATCCGGTGGTAATACTAGAAAACAAAGTAACTGTGTTCAAGAATCAACATACTAAACTAGGAGAATCAAATAACACTATCTGAATTCTGATTTCCTATAGATGCCAATCATTCTGAGCTTCAAAGGATAAAGTGAGATGCCAAAACTGTTCAGAAGCAAAAAGCTACTAGCCCTGCTCATCTAATTAAAACTGATCTTCACAGATGTTTTCGGATTTATTGTATATTATCTTCTTTTTATCCTACTTTGTTTTTAGTTGCTTGGGGACAAGCAACAATTTAAGTTTGGTGTTGTGATGAGCGGATAATTTATACGCTTTTTGGCATTATTTTTAGTATGTTTTTAGTATGTTTGAGTTAGTTTTTATTATGTTTTTATTAGTTTTTATTCAAAAATCACATTTCTGGACTTTACTATGAGTTTGTGTGTTTTTCTGTGATTTCAGGTATTTTCTGGCTGAAATTGAGGGACCTGAGCAAAAATCTGATTCAGAGGCTGAAAAAGGACTGCAGATGCTGTTGGATTCTGATCTCTCTGCACTCGAAATAGATTTTCTGGAGCTACAGAAGTCCAATTGGCGCACTTTCAATTGCGTTGGAAAGTCAACATCCTGAGCTTTCCAGAAATATATAATAGTCCATACTTTGTGCAAGTTTTGATAACGCAAACTGGCGTCTAAATGCCAACTTTCTACCCTATTCTGGCGTTAAACGCCAGAACTGGCATAAAAGCTGGAGTTAAACGCCCAAATTGGCACCAAAGCTGGCGTTTAACTCCAAGAAAAGTCTATACATGTGAAAGCTTCAATGCTCAGCCCAAGCACACACCAAGTGGGCCCGGAAGTGGATTTCTGCATCATTTACTCATTTATGTAAACCCTAGGTTACTAGTTCATTATAAATAGGACCTTTTATTATTGTATTTTTGTCTTGGTTATTTTGGTTCCCCCTATGGGGCCGAAGCCAATGAACACCTTTATCACTTATGTATTTTCAACGGTGGAGTTTCTACACCCCATAGATTAAGGTGTGGAGCTCTGCTGTTCTTCATGAATTAATGCAATTACTATTGTTCTTCTATTCAATTCACGCCTACTTCTTATTCTAAGATATTCGTTCGCACACAAGAACATGATGAATGTGATGATTATGTGACACTCATCACCATTCTCACCTATGAACGCATGCCTGACAAACACTTCTGTTCTACATGAAAAAACAAGCTTGAGTGCATATCTCTTGGGTTTCTAATCTAAGATTAAAACCTTCGTAGTATAGGCTAGAATTATTGGTGGCCATTCCTGAGATCCGAAAAGTCTAAACCTTGTCTGTGGTATTCCGAGTAGGATCTGGGAAGGGATGACTGTGACGAGCTTTAAACTCACGAGTGTTGGGCGTAGTGACAGACGCAAAAGGATTAATGGATCCTATTCCATCATGAGTGAGAACCGACAGATGATTAGCCATGCGGTGACAGCGCATTTGGACCATTTTCACTGAGAGGACAGACGGTAGCCATTGACAACGGTGATCCCCTAACATACAGCTTGCCATGGAAAGGAGTATGAATGATTGGATGAAAGAAATAGGAAAGCAGAGGTTCAAAAGGAACAAAGCATCTTCATACGCTTATTTGAAATCCTACCAATGAATTACATAAGTATTTATATCTTATTTTCTGCCTTATTTATATTTTAATTATCAAAACCTCATAACCATTTGAATCCGCCTAACTGAGATTTACAAGGATGACCATAGCTTGCTTCAAGCCGACAATCTCCGTGGGATCGACCCTTACTCACATAAGGTTTATTACTTGGATGACCCAGTGCACTTGCTGGTTAGTTGTGTGGAGTTGTGAAGACGTGTTGAGATCACGATCTCGCGTACCAAGTTTTTAACGCCATTGAAGATCACAATTTCGTGCACCAGTGGGTAACCCCCATGCGTGAGCATGCGATTCTGCCAAGCCTCCATGCATACGCAATATGGACCAAAGCTCACGAATGCGTACGCAGACCCCATGCACCATATGTGAGCGATGGTTTCTGTTCAGCACCCTTGCGTACGCGGCAAGTGAATGCATACGCAGGATGGGCTAAATTTTAAGTGTGCGTACGCACACATGGGCGTGCATACGCATAGCTCTCCAAACATTCTTTAAATGCTATTTGAGAATACTATCTAATGCTTAGGTCCTAATACTACTAAAGATGAGTTAGAGACTTAAATAGATGAATTTTTGTATGAATTTAGAAGACGGAGACTTAGGTTTCTAGAGTACTGAGGATGGATTAGTTGAGAGAAATGGCGGGGTACTGTAATAATGATTAATGTGATGAGTTGTGGAATTATGGATTAATGTAATGACTTTACTGAGACTGTTGATTCGCTATGCGCCTCGAGCAAGCGCTGTGGCAGTCCCCTGCTTGTCGAGGTCGCGGCACCAGCATAAGGACGGTGGTTAATCCCACTTATGTTGAGATGTGAGGGCCGGGGTGGTATCTCGCTCACATAACCTTCTCTGCTGTATGAGTGTGCAGTGCCTATATCCCTGGCATGGCAGATTCTCTGTTGCATGAGTGTGTAGGGCCTATATCCCTGACATGGCAAATTTTTCTACTGCATGAGTGTACAGGGCCTATATCCCTGGCATGGCAGAAAGGCTACATCCGAGAGGATGTGCCGCAATGGCATTTATAGACCGACAAGTGATATCACGAGCCAAATAGGACAGGCATTCAGTATGTGTATATTCTATATGTTTGTTTGCTTTGCCGACTTGCATTGTTTGCCTAATTGTATAATATGTTTAATTGCTTCTTGCTTTACCTGCTATAGTGTTTTACTTGTATAAATTACTTGTGTTTCTACTAGGATTGAGGAGGTTTGATAGGTGGTGGCGATGGGATCACATGGCGGTTAGGTTGGCGAAGGTTGTAGGACTGCAGTGTAAATGTTAATTTAGAAATTTCTTAAGATAGAATACCCTGATTCATTTATGGTTTTAATAAATTTAGTTTTGCTTTAAGTTTGAATCTTATGCTCGATGTGAAGTTCTAGGATTGCCTCTGGCGTTCTAGAATCTTACATTTTACATTACTGGGCTCTATTACCATACTGAGAACCTCCGGTTCTCATACCATATTCTATTGTTATTTTTCAGATGCAGGTCGTAACCCACCTCGGTGAGTTACGTGATGGTGACAGGGCAGAGGATCATTATCCCATTTTGGAGTCATTTTGGATATTTTGCTTAGTACTCTCACTTTTGTATTTTATCTGCCTTAGAGGCCAACTTGATGAAAGAGATATTGTATATGTTGGTTTTACTTTCAAAAACTCTGTTACGTTTGTATATAACTAGTTGGTCTAAACTCCGTGGGTTGAGGCTAGTATTTTATGACTATTATACTCATATATCTATTTATGCTTTCTTATCTTGTATCTATATCTTGTGCCTTAAGTTTGTAGCTTTGTGTGAACGTTTCGCGCTTTTGTAATTCTATTGTTGAGCTTATTTCTTCATCGGGATTCTCTTATTATTAATCCTTTCTACTTATATATATATATTGTATAAGCCTTAGAATTGTCATAACCATTGATTAACCTTTGCTTTACGGCATGAGGTAAGGCTTAGGAAAATTAGGGTATTACAGACATGTTTGCTGATTGAGTCTGATAAACTCCAATTTTGTGGTTTATCTTGTACTTAATTTGGGGGATTTTATCAACTTTTTTCACATTTATTCAATGAAATAGCATGGTTTTGTGGATCTCTCCTAATTTGTACTTAAGTGTGAAAACATGCTTTTTAGGTCTTTAATTTGCTAATTTTAATTCACCTTTGATTGCACTATATACCTTGATGTGTTTGTTAGTGAATTCAGGTTGAAAAGGTTAGGAATAGATCAAAGAAGTGAAGAGAAAAGCATTCAAAGTGGAGAATTCATGGAAAAATAAGGATTTGGAGTATTTAGAGCAACACACACGCGTGACAGACGCGTACGCATGAGAAGGTACATCGTCGAAGGCGACGCGTACGCGTGAGAAGAAAAAGCCAAATGACGCGTATGCGTGACCCATGCGTACGCGTCACAGCAGGCACGTGACCTCATTAAAGTGAAAATGCTTGGGGAGATTTCTGAGCTTCCCAGGCCCAAATCCAACTGATTCCAAAGACTATTTCATGCACAATTGAAGATTGGACAAGGGGGAGCAATTAGTTTTAGGTTAGCATCATGTAGGTTAGTTTTTTAAAGAGAGAAGCTCCCTCTTCTCTCTAGAATTAGGTTAGGATTAGGTTAAATTCTCTTAGATCTAGGTTTAATTCTTGTTTTCATCTAGTTTCCTTTACAATTTCTTGTTACACTTTAATTCTCTTAGTTTGTAGTGTTAATTTTCCATTTATGTCCCTTTTATGTTTATGAATACCCTTGTTAGATTTAGCTTTTTTTAATGCAATTGATGTTTCTTTTATGTTCTTATGGTTAATTTCTTTGTTTATTGTTGATTCCTTGCATTGGGTAGTTATAGAATTTACCTTTCGTTGCAATTTATACTGCTTTCTTCTTATGCCTTCCAAGTATTTGACAAAATGCTTGGTTGGATGTTAGAGTAGATTTTTGAGCATTCTTAGCTTGGAAAGAGGAATTAGGCAATTTTGAGTCATTAATACCCAATTTAGATTGGCTAGAGTTGTTAGTAATATTGTTCTCATTGACTCTAATCTCTTGCTAATTCATTAGTAAGTTTATTAGGACTTTTGGATTGAGATTAACTAGTCTTATTTGACTTTCTCTCATGTGAAGATAACATTGTACCTTTGATAAAGGTTTATCTTGTGCTAAATTGAGTGGTTTTTATCAATTCTTTGCACACTTATTCATACAATCTGCATGGTTTTATAAATCCTTCCTAATTCTGTGATAGAGTTGAAAACATGTTTCCTGGGCCTTTAAATTGTCAATTTTAATTACCCTTTATTACCATTCGATGCCGTAATCTGTGTGTTAAGTGTTTTCAGGCTTTATAGGGCAGGAATGGCTTAGAGGATGGAAAGAAAACATGCAAAAGTGGAATGAACGCGAGAAAATGAAGTTTTGAGAAGCTGGCAGTGACACGTACAAGTGGGTGACGCGTACGCGTGACTAGCGCAGAAGACAAGCGATGCATACGCGTGACTGACGCGTACGCATGACAAGGATTTTTCTCAAGCGACGCGTACGCGTGACATGCGCCACGTGCAGAAAATTGCAGAAAGCGCTGGGGTGATTTCTGGGCTCCTTTTTGGCCCAGTTCCAAGCCCGAGAACACAGAATAGAGGCTGCAGAGTGGGGAAATCATTCAAACATTCATTCACATAATTTTAGATTTTAGATGTAGTTTTCTACAGAGAGAAGCTCTCTCCTTTCTCTAGGTTTTAGGATTTTTAGGTTTAGTTCTTCTCAAATTCTGAATTTTATCTTATTGCAATTTAGTTTCTCTTCTACTCTTATTTATTCTAGCACTTTAGTTTCTCTTCTCTTGGTGATTTATTTATTTATCCACTTTAGTTTATGAATTATCATGTTAGATTTGATTCTCTATTTAATGCAATTTGAGGTATTTCATATTTATGATTGCTTTCTTCTATTTGTGTTATTGATGCTTACAATTGGTTGTTTGGATTTTATTGTCTCTTATTAATTTCTATGTTTTTATGTTATGCCTTCCAAGTGTTTGACAAAATGCTTGGTTGGATTTTAGTGTAGATTTCTCTCCTTTTGGCTTTGGTTGAGTAATTGAAGACTCTTGAGTTATCAAACTCCTTTGTTGATTGATAATTGAAAGTTGCTAGTTGATTTGGATCCCTCTAAAGCTAGTCTTTCCTTAGGAGTTGACTGGGACTTGAGGAATCAAATTGATTCATCTACTTGACTTTCCTTCATAGTTAGAGGTTAACTAAGTGGGAGAAATGGACAATTCTCATCACAATTGATAAGGACAACTAAGATAGGACTTCTAATTTTCATACCTTGCCAAGAGTTTTCTTAGTTATTAATTTAATTTCTTGCCATTTTATTTCCTTGTTCCTTATTTAAAAAACCCAAAAAGATAATTTTCCACAACCAATAATAAACTACACCTCCGTTGCAGGGAAATTGCAAACGTGTGCCTTATTATTGGTTATTGTGAATATTGTGAATAATTTTGCTTTTTTGTTTCTTTGTTAGTTGTTCCTAGTTTTACGAGTTTAGTTTCATTATTCCTTATTAGTTTTTGTTTTTATTTTCTCTTGATACTTGAATTCTCACCCCTTTGGCTACGGGTTTGGTTCAAATCATGTTGTAGGGAATGGAAGCCATAATGAGAACATGCATCAAGGATGGAACAATCAAAGGTGGGAGGATCCACAAGGATTTGATCAACCCTTTCGGCAACAACCTCCTCCGGTCTCATATAGGTATAACTCCAATCCTAATGCATACCAATCGAATGGATGTGGTAGTCCTTCTTGTACGTGTCACCAACCACCACCACATACCTATGGACCATCTCCTCAACATAGCTTTGAACCACCCTACTCACAAGCCCTTTTTCACCATTCACCTTCGTATGACCCCAATGCATATCGACCATGCCAACCCCCATATGAACCATACGAACCATACGAACCATACTTAAAACCACCCCCATTCCAACACAATTACTCCCAAGAACCACCACCTCAATATACACCATCTCTATATCCTTACCAAGAAGAACCACCTTCCCATTATGTGCCCTTTTTCCTAACAAATGAACCTTCCTATCCACCCCAAGCTCCCATAGATGATACCTTTAGTGTCATTCGCCAAGGGCAACAGGAGCTTCAAACCACACTTACCTCTGCTCTCACTGGTCTCACCTCTACTCTCCAAGCTCTTATATCTCGTGTGGAATCATCCTTTATTCCCAATACTCAATCCTCAAGCTCTAGTGCACTTCCTTTTCACCCATGTCCATCAATCCAAGAGCAACATGATCCAATTTACGCTATTGACATGGAACAAGAGAGAAGGGATCGTCTTAGGGATGTAATGGATCGAGTTCACGCATACATACTTCAAGAGAAGCAAGAGGGGGCCCAAAAGGTGGAGGTAGGAGAGACTCTTGGAGAAAGTTGTCAAGAGGTGGAGGTCATCAAAGAGGAGTTAGATTTTGTACTAGAGCAAGCAGAGAAAGCTGAAATTATTGAAGAGGAGGAAGTGGTTGAAGGCTTAGGAGATGCGGAACCTCTATGGGAACCTCCAGTCATAGAACCTCCCTCCAAGAAGCTTGAAATTGATGCTGAGGAGGGTGTACAACCTCCAAGGCATATCATGGTTGAAGACTTTGAAGAGGTTGATCAAGAGATGGATTCAAGCATTGATGAAGCCTTATCTACAATTGAATCCTCTCCCATTGGACTAGACATGGAGAATAAAGAAGAAGAAGCACACCCTTCCATGCCCTTGGTAAGTAATAAAGAAGAGATTGAATTAGAAGAAAGCTACCAAGAGGAAGATGTTGAAATTGAAGAAGCTTGCAAAGAGGTGGAAGTTGCCAAAGAAGAGCACAAGGGAGTAGAGCTTGAAATCACCTTGCCGAAGTTGTTGGAGACCTCTCCGCCTAAGTCACCATCATCCTTTACCACATTCAAGTGGGTAAAATTCATATCCCTTAGCTTTCTCATTCTACTTGAATATGGTTTACATTAGACAGATGGTCAACTTAGATCTCTTTGTGGCGTTAAGAGTAAGAGAAAGATGGTCAGTGGTTGGAGTTGTCATGCAAGATTCAATATGGTTGTATGCTCCAAGTTGAAGTGCAAGGATTGGTATAGAGTTCGATTGAATGAGTCTAAGAAGTTGTTTGGATGTCTTAGTGAGAATTCAAATTGCTTGCCACCCGGTTGGAACAACAATGATCAACACAAAGATGGGTGCAAAAGCAAGGTTTGGAATCCCAGAATTCATTCCAACAATCAACACTCTTGGGGTCTTTTCACTTGCTTTTAATTTGCTTGAAGGCTTTATGCCACTAGTGTGGAATCCCGGAGGATATTAGAATTACAAACATTGGTGGGGATTCAAGGAAGAGTTCAAACATAAGCCACTATGACAAGGAGCTCACCAAATGTCCAACTTAAGGACTTTAACTAAAAGTGCTAGGTGGGAGACAACCCACTATGGTATGATCTTTCATTTTTATTCTTAGTTTTATTTTATTTTATTTTTATCAGTGTTCATTCATAATTTCTGCATCATCACCTGCATTTTGCATAAAAAAAAACTACGAACGACACGTAAGCGTCGATGACGCGGACGCGTCCCATGCAATATCGCAGTATTAATAAATGAGGCAGAGAGTTTCGACGGAGACGCACGGGAGGGGTGCGTGGAGCACAAGCCACCCCACGCGTACGCGTGCCTCACACATACGCGTCCCCTGCTAATTTTTCAACCTACGCATAAGCGTCAGCGACGCGTACGCGTGGGCATGGAATTCGGCGTAAAGAGCGAATTGACAGAAAATTGGGCCGCCACTGTGCTGGAGTCGCGCGAGCAGTCACGCGTACGCGTGACCGACGCTCACGCGTCAGTGTGCATGTTTGGCCACCCACGCGTACGCGTAGGTGACGCGTACGCGTCGCATGGCTTCTTCAATTTTCATGCGTACGCGTGATGCTTGCGCGCGCGTCGTGTCCGTTTCTTGTTCTCTTATCATTTCTCCTTCTTTCCTCCTCCTTTCCTACTTTCTTCTTCTTCATTTCTTTAAATTCTCATCCTTATTCTCTTTCATTCTATTTTTACTTACTTTATTTGCATACTTTCATTCATTGCATTTTAATCTTGTGCATGTTTTATTTTCTTTTCTAAGTTTATTATTTTACCATTGGTGTTAATTGTTCTTATTCAACTGTTGCATCTTTTCTTGCATTATTTTGGTGTTTCGTGACTTTTTTTAAACTGTTGGGTGATATTATTTATCTGTCAATGCCAATCTTTTATGATACCTGTATTCCTTTTGCACTAACATGAATTTATATCATCTCTTACTACCTACTATTTCTTCCCCATTGTTGCAATTTTTGCACTAGTGATATGCCGTTTGCTTCTATTATTTTTTCACGTACATATTGTAGCTACCATGTAATTGGGACCCTCATTATTTGGCATTAACCCACCCATACTTTATTTGTTTTATTATCTTTATTTCTGGGTTCTTTTCTTCTTTTTCCTCTTCTTTCAGGATGGCCACCGAAGAAGGGAAAGGAAAAACTTCTCAATAGGGCAACAAACAAGTTCCTAAGCACATTCTTTGGAGAAAAGTATCAGTGTAGCAACCTGTCCACCTGCACATCCTAGCATGCACCGAGGACGGTGCCATCTTTAAGTGTGGGGAGGTCGATACCGACTTCCGTGGGTTAGTTATTTCCTATTTCAACACCAATGTTTAATTTTTCTATTAAATTAGTTGTTGCATTTGCACGTTTGATTATATATTTGTTTGATTTTGTGCATGTTCTTCTACTACTACCTGGTTGGAGTGATAAGTTCTTTTTCAAGACCCTATTTTATAGTATTTCACTAATTTAAGTTAAAACTTTTTTATTAGCTTGTTTGAAGATTGTAAATTGGAACATGATTTATAGCTAAGAACACACAACCTGTGAGATTTGAGATTAATTATATGGTTACATTATTTAACCATGAATTTTTATTCTTGTGTGTTTTCTTCTCTATGGTTGTAATCTATAGTTTGTTCCATTCTATATTCCATTGTTTAGTGTGTTTGCATGCATACATATGATTGAGACCATCATTTGTTATTAGCTCACTTATCCCAAATAGCCCACCATTTCATTCACCTTTATTTGCCACTTTGAGCCTTTTAATCCCTATTTGTTCTTTATCTTACCACATCACTAGCCTTAAGCGGAAAAATAATTAATTATCCCATTTGAATTTTTGGTTAGTTTAAGATACTATGTGTCAAATAAGTGTGGGGAAATGTGGGAACTTGGGTTGATGAGAATGTGTTGTATTTTTACTGACAAATATTAGAAATTTGGGTGCTTACTCATGTGAAATAAGAAAAATCATATGCATTGATATATTATGTTTTCATAATTAAAAAAAAAGAAAAAAAAAAGAGAAAAGAAAAGAAATAAATGAATAGGGGATAAAATCACCCCAATGCTAAGTTCAATAAAAAGATCAATGCACATGTGATGGAATTAAAAATTCATACATGAGTATGTGATGCAAAAGTGAAATTATGGGTAGCTAGACATGATTTTAGAATTACATAGAGTGTGTGTGTGTGTTAGGTGAGAACTTAGGTTAGTCAAAGATTCATATTATAGCTCACTTGGCCATACATATATCCTCACCCTTACCTTAGCCCCATTACAACCTTGAAAAGACCTCATGATGTTTGCATGTGTATACTAAATATTTGTTGATTGGTTAGATGAAGAACAAAGTTTTAGAAAGCATGATTATAGAAGAGTAGAGTGATTGACCCTAGACACTTGAGCGATTAGAGTGCATATACACTACCAGTGAGGGTTCAATGCTTGATTCTATATTCCCTGCTTTCATGAGCTATCTTCCTACAAGTTTACTTGTCTTTTATTGTATGATTTGAATTAGTGGAATCTGATTTTATGTTCGTCTTGAAGAACTTGTTTACTTTTAACCAAGTAGATAGAAACATCTTAGCATATAGTTACATTCATATAGATAGGTTGCATTTCATAAGTTTTACCATTCCTCTTCACTCTTTTGGTTCTCTTGAGCTTAGCATGAGGACCTGCTAATGTTTAAGTGTGGGGAGATTGATAAACCACTATTTTATAGTTTATCTTGTGCTAAATTGAGTGGTTTTTATCAATTCTTTGCACAGTTATTCATACAATCTGCATGGTTTTACAAATCCTTCCTAATTCTGTGATAGAGTTGAAAACATATTTCCTGGGCCTTTAAACTGTCAATTTTAATTACCCTTTATTACCATTCGATGCCGTGATCTGTGTGTTAAGTGTTTTCAGGCTTTATAGGACAGGAATGGCTTAGAGGATAGAAAGGAAACATGCAAAAGTGGAAGGAATGCGAGAAAATGAAGTTTTGAGAAGCTGGCAGCAACGCGTACGCGTGGGCGACACGTACGCGTGACTACCGCAGAAGACAAGCGATGCGTACGCGTGATTGACGCGTACGCGTGATTGACGCGTACGCGTGATTGACGCATACGCGTGACAAGGATTTTTCTCAAGCGACGCGTACGCGTGGACGACGTGTACGCGTGACATGCGCCACGTGCAGAAAATTGCAGAAAGTGCTGGGGGTGATTTCTGGGCTCCTTTTTGGCCCAGTTCCAAGCCCGAGAACACAGAATAGAGGCTGTAGAGTGGGAGAATCATTCAAACATTCATTCACATAATTTTAGGTTTTAGATGTAGTTTTCTAGAGAGAGAGGCTCTCTCCTTTCTCTAGGTTTTAGGATTTTTAGGTTTAGTTCTTCTCAAATTCTGAATTTTATCTTATTGCAATTTAGTTTCTCTTCTACTCTTATTTATTCTAGCACTTTAGTTTCTCTTCTCTTGGTGATTTATTTATTTATCCACTTTAGTTTATGAATTATCATGTTAGATTTGATTCTCTATTTAATGCAATTTGAGGTATTTCATATTTATGATTGCTTTCTTCTATTTGTGTTATTGATGCTTACAATTGGTTGTTTGGATTTTATTGTCTCTTATTAATTTCTATGTTTTTATGTTATGCCTTCCAAGTGTTTGACAAAATGCTTGGTTGGATTTTAGTGTAGATTTCTCTCCTTTTGGCTTTGGTTGAGTAATTGAAGACTCTTGAGTTATCAAACTCCTTTGTTGATTGATAATTGAAAGTTGCTAGTTAATTTGGATCCCTCTAAAGCTAGTCTTTCCTTAGGAGTTGACTAGGACTTGAGGAATCAAATTGATTCATCTACTTGACTTTCCTTCATAGTTAGAGGTTAACTAAGTGGGAGAAATGGACAATTCTCATCACAATTGATAAGGATAACTAGGATAGGACTTCTAATTTTCATACTTTGCCAAGAGTTTTCTTAGTTATTAATTTAATTTCTTGCCATTTTATTTCCTTGTTCCTTATTTCAAAAACCCAAAAAGATAATTTTCCATAACCAATAATAAACTACACCTCCCTGCAATTCCTTGAGAGACGACCCGAGATTTAAATACTTCGGTTTAATTTTATTAGGTTTGCTTTAGTGACAAACAATTTTTTGTATGAAAGGATTCTTTGTTGGTTTAGAAACTATACCAGCAACGAGAATTTATTGTGAAATTCTTTACTAGCAAAAATCCGATTGTCAACCTTCTTCCATTGTTAGAGATGACTAAATAGGATAAGCTCTTGATAATTATTGTATGATCATTAATGACTATGATAGAAAGCTTAGGTTCTCAAGCCTTGCCATGAATGTCTCTCTTTATTAATTGTTTCTTTAATTGTTTGATTTACATTTCTTGCACTTTTTTCAACCCACCCCTTGGATACCATAACCAATAATACGCATACCTCACTGCAATTCCTTTGAGAGACGACCCGAAGTTTAAATACTTCGGTTACTTTATATTTGGGTTGGACTTGTGACAACCAAACACTATTTTTAAACTTTGATTTGAGGATCGATTATTGGTTTGGGCTATACTCACAACGAAATCATTTGATTAAATTCTGAACTGGTAAAAATAATTCTCGTATCATATTTTTTGTGCCGTTACCGGGGATTTGTAATGTGTGCTTGTTATTGGTTATTGTATATATGTTAATATCGTAAATATCTTGATTTTTGGTTGGTTTGCTAGTTTTGCTAGTGGTAGGGCTTTGTCTCTCTTTGTTTCTTACTAATTTTATTTTTATTTTCTCTTTTCACTATAGATTCTTACCCCTTTGGCTATGAGTTTAGTTCAAATTATGTTGTAAGAAATGGAAACTACAATGACAACATGCATCAAGGATGGAACAACCAAAGATGGGAGGAGCCTCAAGGAATTGATCACTCATCGTGGCAACAACCTCCGCCGGTTGCTTATAGGTATAATCCAACTCCTAATGCATACCAACCCAATGGATGTGGTGACCCTCATTGTGATTGTCAACAACCACCACCATATGCCTATGAACCACCTCTTCAACATAGTTTCGAACCATCATACTCACAAGCCCCATACCACCAAACACCTCCGTTTGACCCTAATCCTTATCCACCATACCAACCACCTTATGAGCCATATGAACCGTACATAGAACCACCACCATTCCAACACAATTATCCCCAAGAACCACCTCAATATACACCACCTCTATATCCTTACCAAGGTGAACCACCTTCCAATTATGAACCTTTTCTCCTAAACAATGAACCCTCTCTTCCACCACCGCCTCCAATAGATAAATCTCTCTATGCCTTCATGCTAGAACAACAAAGAGATATTAGCTCTTACATCCAAGGCAAGAGGAGATGCAAAAGGAGTTCAAGAAGCTAGAAGTCGTGATTGCTACCATGGCGGAAGCTGTTAGCAACATGGACGCCTCCCGCCTAAGCCTATACGATCAAGGCATTCCCATTGTTGAATGTGGAGAAGCAATCAAGGAGCATAGTGAGGGAGTGAATTTGAAGCTTCAAGGTGAAGAAGAGGAACTAAAGCAAGATTTGCATCAAGAGGAGGAAGCCGAGGTTATTGATGTTAAGGAAGTGGATAAAGAGTTGAGGAAAATTGATCAAGAAGTGGATTCCATCATTAGTGATTTTTTGTCCACATTGATCAATCCCCTTGATGATCTTGTTGAGCCTTCTTCCATTGGACTAGGAAGTGATGTCAAGGAGGATTTGTAACCCCCAAGGCATATGTTAAGTAATAAAGGATTGGAAGAAGTTGAGCAAGTGACAAGTTTTGAAGACGCTTGTCAAGAGGTGGAGGAATTTAAAGAAGAGCACAAGGGAGTGGACCTTGCATTGTCAAAGTATGGGGAGGTCACCCTTCCTAAGTCACCATCATCCTTTACACCATTCAAGTGGGTAAATCTCTTATCTCTAAGCTTTCTAATTCCACTTGAATATAGGTCGCTTGAAACGGATGGTCAACTTAGAGCTCTTTGTGGATTGAGGAGTAAGGGAAGGTTGTGTAGTGGTTGGCAAAATGATGTTAAGCTTGTTAAGATTGAACCCTCAAGGCTTAATCCCCAAGGTTGGAGGATTCCTAAATTGAATGGGTCTAGGAAGATGTTTTGGTGTTCACTTGAGAATTCAGATCACTTGCCACCCAATTAAAATTGTCTTGATCAACCTAAAGATGGGTGTGGAAACAAGATTTGGGATCCAAGAATACGTGAAGATTGACTTTGGGAACCCTTAGCTTGTGTGGAACTTCATCGAAGTTTGGTGCGATTGATTGTGAATTTTGGAGCCTATTGGAAGTCCAAGGATTGGTGGGAGTTCAAAGATGAATTCAAGCACAAGCCACCTTGACAAGGAGCCTCCCAATTATCCAACTTAAGGATAATAAATAAAAGCGCTAGGTGGGAGACACCCCACCATGGTAAACTCTTTCCATTTCTCTTGTAGATATAATCAATGAATGAATTCAGTTGCCATTGTTAGGTAGTTCTTTCTTTTTATTCCTTTGTATGTTTTGTTTTGGTTGCTATATTGATTGTTGGTTTTATGCTTCAAATAAGGATGATTCTTTGAATTTGAGTTTTTGCTTGAGTTGCAAGTTTTCTCAAATTTAGTGAAAAATCCTCAAAAACTAAAAAATATGGTTAATTTGCATTTTGATTGGTTTGGAGTTGTAGATAGTGTTAGATGAATTTTAAGCTCTGTTTAGGTTTTTTTTTAAAAAAAGCAGTTAACGTGTGCGCATGCTCGATGCTTACGCGTCGTATTGATTTTCATGCTCTCCACGCGCATGCGTGAACGACGCATACGCGTCGCAATGCTGAAATTGCTGCTCCATACATTTTTTAGAGAGTTGGAAAAAAGTGGCACTGGAATTGTGCGTTTAGCACAATTGCGCCTCACGCATACGCGTCATCGACGCGTACGCGTCATCTTCATTTCTCTCACTTCACGTGTTCGCATCAACAACGCATACGCGTCGATGCCTGTTCTGTCTCATCTATGCTCACGCGTGAGTAACGCCTACGCGTCAGTTCCCTTTTTCTCCACCCATGCTGACGAACTGATTTTATGTCGGTAAAGAATTTAACAAATAATATCTCGTTGTAAGTATAGTTTCTAAACCAACAGAGAATCCTTTCGTACAAAAATTTGGTTATCACAAGTAACAAACCCCTAATAAAATTGATAACCGAAGTATTTAGACTTCGAGTCATCTCTCAAGGAATTGCAGGGAGGTGTATTTATTATTGGTTATGGAAGATTATCTTTTTGGTGTTTTTGAATAATTAACAGGAAAAGTAAATTGCAAGAATTAAAGTAATAACTAATAAAGTTCTTAGCAAGGTATGAAAACTAGAAATCCTATCCTAGTTACCCATATCAATTGTGATGAGAATTATTCATTACCCCCACTTAGTTAACCCTTACTAAATAAAGGAAAGTCAAGTGGACTAATTAATTTGATTCCTCAAGTCCTAGTCAACTCCTAAGGAAAGACTAGCTTTAGAGGGATCCAAATCAACCAGCAAATTCTAATTGTCAATCAACAAAGGAGTTTGATAACTCAAGTGTCACCAATTAATCAATTCAAGCTAAGAATGTAAAAAGCTAAATTAAAATCATAAATCTGAAATACCTCAATTTGTATTAAATATAAAATCAAATCTAACATTGGAAGAGAAGTTAAATTAAAGGAACATTGAACCTGGAATTGAGAAGAGATAAACCTAAAACTGAGAGAAATCCTAAATCATAAAACCTAGAGAGAGGAGAGATCCTCTATCCCTCTAAAACTACATCTAAAACCTAAAATTGTGAATAATGAGTGTTGTTTTCATGAATGAATTGATTCCCCCACTTTATAGCCTCTAATCTGTGTTTTCTGGGCCGAAAACTGGGTCAGAAACAGCCCAGAAATCGCTGGGGGCGATTTCTGATATTTCTGCAGATCGCGCATGTCATGCGTACGCGTCAGTCACACGTGCGCGTCGCTGGTCGTTTTGGCGTGTCACGTGAGCCATGCGTGCGCGTCGGTGCTCGCTGGTTATCTCCTTAGTTTCTTGTGTTCCTTCTATTTTTGCAAGCTTCCTCTCCATTCTCTAAGTCATTCCTGCCCTATAAAGTCTGAAACATTTAACACACAGATCACGGCATCGAATGGTATAAAGGAGAATTAAAATATACAAATTAAAGATTCTAGGAAGCAAGTTTTCAACCATAGAATAACACTAGGAAGGAATTGTAAAATCATGCAAATCATATGAATAAGTGGGTAAAGACTTGATGAAACCACTCAATTAAACACAAGATAAACCATAAAATAGTGGTTTATCACACGCGCACGCGTACGTGTGGATTTGAATTCATTAATCCCCTGACGCGAGAACCCTAACCTCAGTCGCGTCACTCTTCACCCCTTTCATTCACCTTCAACATCTCATTCTCTTCTCCCTCCAAAACCCAGAACCACCATCCACCACCATCAAGCATCTGTCTCACCACCACCCGCATCATTTCGGTGACCAAACCGCCGCCGACCATCCTCTCTCTTCCTTTTTTCCCTTTTCCTTTTCCTTCTTCTTCCCTCTCTTCTTCCCTCTCGGTCGTTTCCACTTCTCGCCATCAACCATCACCGCCGCGGCTACCCATTGCCGCTGGCAAACCACCATCCACCACCACCAACTCTTTTCTTTCTCTATTTCACGTCTTCTTCCCGTCTCCTTACCAGAGCAGAATCTGGTGTCTCCCCTGCCCTCTGATTTTAGCGCCGCTACTCAGCGCCTCAGTCCCGCCGGTACCGTCGCCTCCATAGCCGCCGCCTCTGGAGTGGCAGCTCTCTCCTCTCCCCTTCCAGTTTGCATCTTTGTTTCTACTCCCGAACCCTTTCAGGTTCCCCTGTTCTTCCTTTCTGAGTTCTTTTTTTATTTTGTTAAGTAATTTAGTTTGCTTTGCTTAATTTCTGTGCAATTAGATTAGTTAGAAATACATGTTTAGTTGATTCTAGGTGGTTAGGTAGCTTTAGGGTTTTGGTTAGTGGATTTACGTTTGATTCTTGCTATTAATGTTGTCTGGAATGGTTGATTTCCATTGCTTTGTTGAATGATGATGATATTGATGTTCTGTGATATTACATGTTGCTGTTTGATGCTGTTTAATTCTGATGATATTCTGTGATTATTCTACTGCTGATTGAAATTGCTGCTCATGTTCACATATGCACCTTAGTTCATATGACATTTTGATTGCTGATTTTGTCTGATTTGTTTTAAATTCATATGAGCTGAGTTTTACTGCTTGTTTATATCCGGGAACGTCCAATTTACTGCTGAGATGCTGCCAAGATTTTCAAAAATTTTTATGATATTAAGTTACAAATTGTGAATTGAATTTGATGTTGTTTTCCTTGGTACATTTTATTATTGCCAAGTTCGATTCATAATTCATTTAGTCAGCATTTCCGCATTTATTTTGGTTCCCTTTAATGTGCATTTGTCATTGGCAGAATCAAAGAACTAATTTATGGAATTTTGTGTCAATTAGAACCTTAATTGACCAAGTGATCTTAAACCTCTTTTATGTTTTGAACCGCTCAAGTTAGGTTCAATTTCTATCCTTCATGGTCGTTTTCAAGTGTATTTCTCATTGACCAATGAAGTTGTTTTCCTAAACCTTCAAGTGGCCTAATCTTGTCCTTTTGACTGAGGTTCTTCTAAGTTGTAATTATTGGTGCAATTTCACTTATGTAGCCATTTTCACTGTTCCAATTTACCTTGGGTTACATGAATGCATTTTAATTTTTCTACACCAATTTTTGCACTTACCAAACACATTGACGATGACTTGTATTTCTCTTTTGTGCTTTTGTGCATTCTATATTTTATCATCAATGACTTGCATCATCTTCATGAATGTGAGTATCCTTATTTCCTAAACTTTTTTTGAACTTCTCTTGGTTAAGTCAATAATATTCATGCTACTAATCTTTAACCCACTTTTCTAACTTTTGACTTAACTAACTTTCTAACTTTTCTTTTTAGTTTTCAAACTAACTCTTTTATATTCTTTAGGGCATGATAATTGTTGTTGCTTAACAAAAAGTATCTTTACTATCATTGCATGAATTCTTGGTTTGTGTTCCTAATTGATGTCTGAATTCTATTTCTCTTGCATTCCAAGAGTTCATTTCTTTGACTCATTTCATGAATGCACCTCAATATCCTTCTGTTCCTATTTTATGTCTGTTTTTTATATCCTTGCTTCCTATACCTTTGCTTTGCTTAATATTCTGTATCCTATAATTTTTATTTTTTAGGATGTCTGACAGAGGCAAGGGAAAAGCCAAGGCCACCTCCAGAAAAAGGAAGAGGTCTCAGTCATCTACTGAATCAATAACCTCCAGTTATTTTGAGATATATCTCTCTGATAAGGAGAAGGCAGATCAACTCCTGCCTCCTACCAACTCAGAGAAGTTTGCCAATCTGTATTGTGAGCTCTGATTTCTGCACTTTCAGGGACAGAAGCTCATCCTGGAGAAAAAGCTAGCTATCCCCTCCGATCTTAGGCGGTATACTGAGCCCCAGATTGAAGAGAGGGGTTGGGCCTTCCTTGATAGAAAGCTAGCAAGAGTGAACGAGTCCTGGGTCCGCGAGTTCTATTGTATTTTCTTCAGAGCGACTCTTGACGTGGTTCACCTTAAAGATAGACAGATCATGGTCACGGAGGCGGATATTGAGGAGATCCTCCACTGTCAGCCCAAAATCAGTGATAAAGATGCTTATCAAAGGGCTAAGAAGGAGTTGCATAGCTTGACTTTTGATTATGATGCACTGCGTAGTATGGTTGCCCAGCCGGACGCCCCTTGGGAGATGGATGCCTCTAAAGTGAAACCCAAGGGGATGAAGTTTGAGTATCTGATGAAGGAGGCTAGGGTATGGCAGCAAATACTGGCCCATTGCATCATGCCTAGCACTCACTTCACGGAAATTCCGGTCGATATGCTTGTCCTGATCGGGTGTGTCATTGAGGGGAAGGAGTTGTACCTTCCCCGACTTATCAGGAGATTCATGTGGCACGCCCATATCAGGGTCAACCTTCCTTTACCGAGTTTGGTCATGGAGCTCACTCACCAGGCTGGAGTACCTTGGCTTCCAGATGATGAGTCACCACCAGCAGTCCACGGAAAGGAGAAAGTTATTCCGTGGGGGACTTGGGTGGGTGACCGACCAGCAGCCCAGCGTCGAGCCCGAGCTACCACAGCAGCATAATCTGGGCCAGCCTCTTCTTCAGCAGCAGCTGGACCCTCGGCAGTACTATCCACATCTACCAGGCCAGCACTACCATCATCAGCACCCCAGCTGACCTACCGTCTCGTGCAGCACCTCTTAGAGCTCATAGATCAGAGTGAACGTCGCAACAAGCAACGTTATGAGCACTTGAGCCGGATGATCGCAGCATTGGGCATCAACATGCCCTCCGATTCCGATACTCCTTCCGACAAGTCTGAGGCGGAGGAGGCTCAGCAGGCAGAGGCCCCTACACAAACTCAAGCTCCCACAGAGACACAGCAGACTTCTGTGGAGCCATAGCCACAGCCACAGCCTCAGCCAGTTGCAGACGTTGACCCTTGATGAGTTTGGAAAACTCTAATTTAATATGATGATGATCAAATATTATTAAAATATTATTTAAGAAATTATTTAATTTCAGTTTCAAATTAATTGATTAATAATTTATGTTTTTGTATGCAGAATTTTGGCCATTGGGTTTAAGCAACAAAAAGCCCAATTTGTTAATAACATTCAGCCTTGTACTAATTTGTTATATGATGTGTGGCTGAATCATTGATATGTTAATTGGGCCAGGAAATTATTAAACAAGCCCAATTGAAATCTTTATTACAAGACCAAAAGATTTGGTCCGGATTGAAAAAAGAGAAGGAGGGAACTTTACATGCTTAGTTCGGTTACCTTATTCACTCCATGGTTGAAATTCAAAATTTGATTAAATGGAGTTAATGCAGACATTGGTAACATGAGAGAGAAAGTGCAATTGATTTGATGGCAATTAATTTTCCACACGTTACAAAGCATGAAAGAGGGAAGTGGGTTTTAATTGAGTGTAATTGATTTTATTTCCTTCTTTATTTTCTTTGAAAGCATTCTCTCTCTTCTCTCTCTTCTTTCATCACTTTCAGTCATGTCACAGAGAAAAAGAGGAAGCAAGTTATCAAAGTTGAGGCTCTGTAGCAGTGAAGCTAGAAGAAAGAAAAGGGCTAAGGTGATGATGGCCTTAGCAAAAAGAAAATCTACAGTATGGTGTGGCTGAGATCTTTGCCACTAAAGGTAAGGTGTGGTGAAGAAGTCTCAAGCTCTCCATACCCAAAAATGGAAGAGATCTAACTCGGTCAGAGGAACAAGATCTTGTGGAAGCATGGCTTATCTCTACTTTTGCTCAACCACCATAGGAGGTAGCTACTGTAGCTACGTGGATGAAGAGGCAGAAGATAAGAGCAGGAGGAGCTGTTAAGCATCAAGGACTCATCAAGGGCCATGAATCCTTCTTGGGGAGCAAGTTAAGATGGTAGGCCCGGATTGATGAAGCTTGGTGAGAAGAGATGTGGAAGAGGTAACTACATGTTGGTTTTTACATTCGGTTCTCTCTCTTCTCTCTCTGGCCGAACCGGTTTTGTTTGAAGAAGAAGAAGATTAGCTCGGTTCAACTGTTTCAACCTTGGAGGCTTCTCCCTCTATAATAAGGGTGGACAGCCAAGGCTTGAAGTAAGGAGAAAAGAGTGAAAGCACAGAGTTCTCATAGCTACCCAAGCTAACAGAAGTTCTTCTCCTTCAATGTTTTTCATGTTGTATTTTTCTGTTTAGTTTTGTCTGTCTTGAGTCTCATGGAAAAAGGCAAAAAGTGAGATTTGTATGAAAAAGCCATAGAACGAAAAAAGGCAGAGTATACAACTAAAGAATGTGGATTATTAGTTGTGAGGTTATTATACAACTAAACCAAACAGTGAGGTTTAGGCAGAGTTTATTAGTTGTGATTTGGAAAAATGTGGATTATTGAGCTTAGTTTACCCTTTTTGCATATGAGAATTTGGTTTGGTTGAAAAGGGAATAACCTAAAGAATTTTAACATTTCTCAATCACAACATTTCATTTAGGGTGTTTATATAATAAGTTTAGTCAAAATAATGAGATTTTCCAAGAAATTGACTTATAGGGCACCCCCTAATTGATTTGAAAAAAAATTAGAACTTGCTTGAAGTACATATATTGTGGATCATGTTTTGAGCTAAGAACACAAGCATGTGAGTTTTGAGCCTAAATTTTGTAGCTACATCATATAACCACTTATTTATATTTTTGTGTGCATTATTTTCTTTCTATGATTGTAATATTTGATCTGTTTGATTCTTTATGTCCATTATTCCTTGTATACATGCACTTATATGATTGAGGCTATTGTTTCAAATAGCTCACTTACCCAAATAGCCTACCTTTTATCTTCCATTGTAAGCCAACTTTGAGCCTATGCCAAACCCATTTATTCTTAATTTTAGCACATTACAAGCCTTAAAGCAAAAAATAATAAATGTCCCTTGTTTGGATCTTTGATTAGCTTAGGCTAGTGAGAGTGTTTATCATTTAATTGTGAGAGAGTTGGGAATATTGGTTGGGATAAAAGTATTTTTTTGTATATCTATTGAAAATATTGGGAATTGGGTACATACTCATGCATTGAATGTTAGACCATATGCATTGATGCTCTTGTATATATTTTAGTTGAAGAAAAAAATGATGAGAAAAATAATAAAAAGAGAAATAAGAAAAAAAATATAGAAAAAGAAAAATAAAGAAAAAAGAAAAGCAATAAAAAGGGGAAAAAATGCCCCAAAGTGAAGTTCAATAATAATCAATGCATATGGGATGTGAAGTGAAGAGAATGCATGAGTGTGTGAAAAAGTGAGAATCATGGGTAGTTAGGTTTGTTTAGAATTTGTATAAGTTGTTATATAGGTTAGGTGGGAAGCTTAGGTTAATCAAAGATTCAAATTTCAAGCTCACTTGACCATATGCATCCTACCTTGATCCTAGCCCCATTACAACCTTATGAAAAGCCATCATGATATTTGTATGCATGCATGAAATAATTGTTGATTGCTAGATGAAAAATAAATCTTAGAAAGCATGATTAGGGGAGAATTGAGTGAATCAACCTTATACACTTGAGTGACTAGAGCGGATACACATCCGGTGAGGGTTCGATTGCTCAATTACATGCTTTCACCTATGATCATCTATTTTCTTGCGAGTTGTTAAAATCTTTTCAATAACTCAATTCAATTGTGGATTTGATTTGATTGCTATTGCTTTAGCCCTTGTACTTATATATGTTTTCTTGGAAGTTGATTTATTTTAACCAAGTAGTTGTATTCTTGTAGATAGATTGCAAGTAGGTAGATTGCATATAGATAGTGTGCATTGAATAAATGTTGATACCCTTCGTTTCTTTCTTGATTTTAGCATGAGAACATGCTTGGTTTAAGTGTGGGGAGGTTTGATAAACCCCAATTTTATGGTTTATCTTGTACTTAATATGGGAGATTTTATCAATTTTTCTCACATTTATTCAATGAAATAGCATGGTTTTGTGGATCTCTCCTAATTTGTGCTTAAGTGTGAAAACATGCTTTTTAGGCCTTTAATTTGCTAATTTTAATTCACCTTTGATTCCACTAGATACCTTGATGTGTTTGTTAGTTAATTCAGGTTGAAAAGGTTAGGAATGGATCAAAGGAGTGAAAAGAAAAGCATGCAAAATGGAGAATTCATGGAAAAACAAGGATTTGGAGTATTTAGAGCGACGTGCACACGTGACAGACGCGTACGCATGAGGAGGTACATCGTCAAAGGCGACACGTACGCGTGACATGACGCGTACGCGTGAGGAGAAAAATCCAAACGACGCGTACGTGTGACCCATGCGTACGCGTCACAGCAGGCACGTGACCTTATTAAAGTGAAAATGCTGGGGGCGATTTCGGAGCTTCCCAGGCCCAAATCCAACTGATTCCAGATACTATTTCATGCAGAATTGAAGATTGGACAAGGGAAGAGCAATTAGTTTTAGGTTAGCATCATGTAGGTTAGTTTTCTAGAGAGAGAAACTCCCTCTTCTCTCTAGAATTAGGTTAGGATTAGGTTAAATTCTCTTAGATCTAGGTTTAATTCTTGTTTTCATCTAGTTTCTTTTACAATTTCTTGTTTCTACACTTTAATTCTCTTAGTTTGTAGTGTTAATTTTCCTTTTATGTCACTTTTATGTTTATGAATACTCTTGTTGGATTTGGCTTTTCTTTAATGCAATTCATGTTTCTTTTATGTTCTTATGGTTAATTGCTTTGTTTATTGTTGATTCCTTGCATTGGGTAGTTGTAAAATTTACCTTTCCTTGCAATTTATAACGCTTTCTTCTTATGCCTTCCAAGTGTTTGACAAAATACTTGGTTGGATGTTAGAGTAGATTTTTGAGTATTCTTGCCTTGGAAAGAGGAATTAGGCAATCTTGAGTCATTAATACCCAATTTAGATTAGTGATCTAGAGTTGTTAGTTAATATTGTTCCCATTGACTCTAATCTCTTGCTAATTCAATTAGTAAGTTGATTAGGACTTTTGGATTGAGATTAACTAGTCTTATTTGATTTTCTCTCATGTGAAGATAACATTGTACCTTCTTCTATTGTTAGAGATGACTAAATAAGATAAGCTCTTGATAATTATTGAATGATCATTAATGACTAGGATAGAAAGCTTAGGTTCTCAAGCCTTGCCATGAATGTCTCTCTTTATTAATTGTTTCTTTAATTTGTTTGATTTATATTTCTTGCACCTTTTCCAACCCACCTCTTAGATACCATAACCAATAATATGCATACCTCACTGCAATTCCTTTGAGAGACGACCCGATGTTTAAATACTTCGGTTACTTTATATTTGGGTTGGACTTGTGACAACCAAACACTACTTTTAAACTTTTATTCGATTATCGGTTTGGGCTATGCTCACAACGAAATCATTTGGTTAAATTCCGAACCGGTAAAAATAATTCTCATATCAGGGTCCAACTTTAGATTTTTATGACGAGATCACCTCTGCCTCATGGGTCTCACTGGATAACTCAGCTGGAGGATCTCTACATATGAAGAAGACCATTGATGAAGCACTGGAGTTGATTGAAATAGTGGCCAACAATTAGTATGGAATTAGATCAATGAGAAAAATAGTTATGGAATTAGATGTCTTGGACACTCTGTTGGCTCAGAATAAAGTCATGTCACAATAAATTAATACAATTACTCAATAATTAGGAGGCATGCAAGTTTCAGTAGTGAGTGCCCAAAAGAATTCCTATGGCATAAATAGTGGACTACCTCAAAGTGAAGGTTTGAAGTATGGACATTCTTCCCTATAGCAAGTACATTACATAAATAGTCCTCCAAGACCACCTCACAATGATCTATTCTCTAAGACCTACAATTTTGGATAGAGAAATCACCCAAATTTTGGATAAAAAAATCAAGGTCAGAGGCCAAACAATTTCAACAATAACCATTAATAAAACCACTTCCAACCTTAACATAATTCCTTCAACCCGATCAGCACAACAGCCATCCTCTCAAACCTCAAACCCACGCTCACCAACAACAACCACCTTCACCCAACCATCTCAAGACTCTTAAAGGCTTATTAATCTTGAACTTGCAGTGGAGAAACTCTCCCAAGCCACACTCTCATTCAAGGAGAAAACAAAAACCAACTTCAAGAATCAAGGTCCTTCAATTAGACATTTGGAGGTGCAAGTGGGTCAAATTGCTCAATAATTAGCCAAACCCACTACAACATTTCCCAGTGATACAATTTCAAACTCCAGGAAAGAGTGCAAGGCTATCTATTTGAGAAGTAGAAAAGTGGTAGGAGAAGAAGCCAAGAAGGATGCCATTGGCAGACAAGAGAAAGAGGCCCATGATGGAGCCAATCCTCTAAAGGAGCACGTGATCCCCACCTTTTAGGACCATAAAATTCAAGCTTTAAAAGATTCATCAAGAGAGAATGTCCAAGTGCAAGAGTATAAGCCAGGAATTTCATATCCTCAACGGCTCTAGCAGGAAAACAAGAAGAAGCAATACTCCAAATTTTCAGAGATATTCAAGATACTGCACATCAACATTTCTTTTATAGAAACACTTAAAAAATGCCTTTATATGCTAAATTCATGAAGGAATTGTTGTTCAAGAAAATATCTTTGAAGGAAGGCCAAACAGTGGTGATGACCAAAGAGTTTAGTTCAATTATTCAAAGGAACTTGCTAACAAAGAAAAAAGATCCAGGGAGTTTTCAAATTTTCTGCACTATTGGCAACACCACCTTTGAAAG
This sequence comes from Arachis ipaensis, assembly GCF_059453495.1. Taxonomy (NCBI): domain Eukaryota; kingdom Viridiplantae; phylum Streptophyta; class Magnoliopsida; order Fabales; family Fabaceae; genus Arachis; species Arachis ipaensis. Next base: position 28,268,710 of record NC_142436.1, read on the forward strand.
AGTATTATGTGATTTGGGGGGCAAGTATCAATTTGATGCCTTTATCTGTGATAAAAAGGCTACAAATTCAAGAATTGAAGTCCACAAAAATAACTCTATAAATGGCAGACAAATCACTAAATCATGCACATGGAATAGTTAACAATGTCTTGATTAAAGTTAAAAAATTCTTCCTCCCAGTGGATTTTGTTATTCTTGACATGGAAGGAGATGAGAATGCCTCCATAATTCTAGGGAGACCTTTCCTATCCACTAGGAGAGACCTTATTGATGTTAAAAAGGGTGAATTAATGCTAAGGGTGCATGATGACCATTTAATTTTTTCATGTTTTCAAGACCATGCATCATTCAATTGATCATGAGGAATGAAACAAGGTTGAATCCAGGGACCCAAACATGAAGGAAGCACCTAATGAATCACTTCCAGAAACTCCTTTTTCATTCCTGGGAAGAAAAGAAGAGAAATAGAAGGTGCAGCAAGTTAAAAACTCAATTGAAACTAACAAGAGATTGCAACTAAAGCCTCCCTTTGTAATCAACAATAAACCCCCTGACATCAAACCTAAGTTTAGTGTTAGTTATGCATCAAATAAAGAAGAGGCTCTCAAGAAGAAAGTTCCTAGAGGGTGGAGGAACAAAAAAATTTCTACTAAAGACTTTTTACCGAGGGAGAAAGTGGTGTTATCTCACCATGCATTATTGCCATATACAGTGAACAAAGTCCTATCTCTTGAGCATATTGAGCTATTATATGAAGACACAAGGAGGAGATTCAAAGTGAGAGGGAAAAAGTTAAAGTACTATGATCAACCTCCACCTTAGCAAGGAACAACCGTCAAGCTAGTGACGTTAAAGAAGCACTTGTTGGGAGGCAACCCAATGTTTGGTATTTTCTTTTTATTCTTCTTTTTGTTTCATTTAAGGTTATGTATATGTTTCAAGGATTAAGTTTGGTGTGCTACACCACTAGGATATTTGCATTTCACTAGTTACTTGGCCTAGTTTAACATTGATTGTGTCACACTAAGTTTGGTATTCTCACACTAAGTTTGGTGTTGCCACACTTCACCTATGCAAGGTCCACTCTCATGCAAATACATTAGCAACCTAGTTATTTTATATTGTTTTATCTTTCATTTCGGTTTGTTTTAATTTGGTTTATTTTATTTGAATATGCCTCTGCATTACTTAATTGTCTTCACTTGATCATTATGTTTATCTCTATTTCCATCACTACTATTTTCTTCTTTGTTGCTTGAGGACAAGCAACTATTCTAAGTTTGGTGTTAGAGGCTATGCTCTACATAGCCTTAGAGAAGATGAAGGCAACAATGATTATTAAGGTGGTAATGTTTCCTTTAGGCTTCCAGCTTTCAATTCTTCTATGTGCTTTCTATTCTGTTTCTCTATTTTCATGTTTTCGTCCTGCTTACTGAACTTTACTTGTGAAGTTCTCTTAAGCACTCTAATCACATGAAAAAAAGTTTCTTGGATGGAGAAAACTGAATTTGACAAATAAAAGCCCTCTGATGATAAGTGGTGGTGCATTAAGTGTGATGATCATTTAATAGCTAAAAGGATTGATGATCTTGTATGAAAAGGAATGATGATTCCTTACGAGCATGAGGCTTAGTAAGGTATTATGAGATGTCTGACCAAAAGAAAATAATCCTTGAACTTGAATTGACAAAGAAAAAGAAAGAGAGAAAAGAAACAGCAAAGAAAAATTAAGATAAAGATCAAAGGTTGCAAAGCTTTGAGCATTAATGGTTAAAAAGCCCAGTTATGTGTCTGTGGTGTGATTGTCCAAGGATAGGGCATAGGCAAGTAGAGAGGTGCCTTATCACCCGGTAACTTGGACCAATTGGTCCAGGATTATTGATCGAAAGCCCACCATCAAGAGTTTTCTTGAGACAAAGTATTTAGAAGCCCAAAGAGGCTCTGGACATCGATGGCTGGCAACTTAAAATCTTTAACTATATGCTTGTGGTTGATAAGCGGATATTTTATACGCTTTTTGGGGGTATTTTCATATAGTTTTTAGTAGGATTTAGCTACTTTTTAGAATATTTTTATTAGTTTCTATGAAAAAATTACATTTCTGGACTTTACTATGAGTTTGTGTATTTTTCTGTGATTTTAGGTATTTTCGGGCTGAAATTGAAGGACCTAAGCAAAAATCTGATTCAGAGGCTGAAAAAGGACTGCAGATGCTGTTGGATTCTAACCTCCTTGCACTCAAAATGGATTTTATGGAGCTACAGAAACCCAATTGGCGCGCTCTCAATTGCGTTGGAAATTAGACATCCAGGGCTTTTCAAAAATATATAATAGTCCATACTTTGCCCGAGTTTTGACAACGCAAACTGGTGTTTAAACGCCAACTTCCTGCCATATTCTGAAGTTAAACGCCAGAAACAGGTTACAAACCAGAGTTAAACGCCACAAACAGGCTGCAACCTGGTGTTTAACTCCAAGAGAAGCCTTTACACGTGTAAAGCTCAATGCTCAGCCCAAGCACACACCAAGTGGGCCCCGAAAGTGGATTTCTGCACTATCTATCTTAGTTTACTCAATTTCTGTAAACCTAGGTCACTAGTTTAGTATAAAAACTACTTTTAGAGACTTACTATGTACCTCATGACATTTTACATCAGAACTTGTATTTTCTACGGCATGAGTCTCTAAACTCCATGGTTGGGGGTGAGGAGCTCTGCTGTGTCTCGATGGATTAATGCAATTACTACTATTTCTCATTCAATCACGCTTGTTTCTATTCTAAGATATTCATTCGTACTTCAACATGATGAATGTGATGATCCGTGACACTCATCACCATTCTCAACCTATGAATGCGTGCCTGACAACCACTTCCGTTCTATCTTAGATTGAATGTATATCTCTTAGGTTCCTGGTTCACGAGTTTGACTGACTCTCCTGACAACAGAGCATTCAAATCCATAAGATCAGAGTCTTCATGGTATAAGCTAGAATCAATTGGCAGCATTCCTGAGATCCAAAAAGTCTAAACCTTGTCTGTGGTATTCCGAGTAGGATCCAGGAAGGGATGACTGTGACGAACTTCAAACTCATGAATGTTGCGTGCAGTGACAGTGTGCAAAAGGATCAATGGATCCTATTCCAATATTAGTGAGAACCGACAAATGATTAGCCATGTACATGGACCCTTTTCACTGAGAGGACGGCTGGTAGCCATTGACAATGGTGATCCACCAACATACAGCTTGCCATGGAAGGAGACCTACGTGCGTGAAAAAGAAAACAATAGGAAAGCAGAAATTCAGAAGACAGAGCATCTCCAAAACCTCAACCTGTTCTCCATTACTACATAACAAGTATTATTTATTTTATGTTATTTACTCCTCATAAACCCAATCATTTTTATTATTAATTTCCTGACTAAGAGTTACAAAATAACCATAGCTTGCTTCAAGCCAACAATCTCCGTGGGATCGACCCTTACTCACATAAGGTATTACTTGGACGACCCAGTGCACTTGCTGGTTAGTGGTACGAGTTGTGAAAAGTGTGATTTACAATTTCGTGCACCAAGTTTTTGGCGCCGTTGCCGGGGATTGTTCGAGTTTGGACAACTGACGGTTTATTTTGTTGCTTAGATTAGGAAAAATTTACCTTTTTAGTTTAGAGTCACAAAAATTGCATGATTTTATTTTTCTTTCAATTTTTTTCGAATTATTAGTGCTCAGAATATAAATTTTTTTTAAGTTTGGTGTCCTTTATATTTCTGTTTTCTTAAAAATTTTTCAAAAGTTGTTCTTAGCGTTCATCGTGATATTCAAAGTTTTCCTGTTTGTTTTCTTTGTTTTGATCTAAAAATTTAAGTTTGGTGTCATTTTTACTATTTTTCTCTTTCTTCATTAAATTCAAAAATATCTTTTCTCTTTATTTTAATTAAATTTCGAATTTTTTCTTTAAAAATTCAGATTTTTGTTTTAAAACTTTTTATTCTATCTTATCTTAGTTTTGAAATTTCAAAATTCAAAATCTTTTTCAAAAATCATATCCAAAGTTTTTCAAATCTTCTTAATTAAGTAATTATTTTAGTTTTCAAATTTATTTTTCTCTTAGTTTTCGAAATTTATATTTTAATTTCTAATTATTTTATTTTATCTTATTATTTTTATTTATTTTTAATTATTCGGTTTGCTTCTACTTAAATAAAATAAAAACCAAAAATATATTTTATTTGCAATTCATATCAATTCTCTTTTATCCATCATGGACCTAAATGGAAATGAATAGTCCAGAAGGACTATGGGGTCATATGCTAACCCCATTACTGCTGCATATGGGAGTAGCATCTGTATACCTCCCATCAAAGCAAGCAGTTTTGAGCTAAATCCTCAGCTCATTGTCATGGTGCAGCAAAATTGCCAGTATTCCGGTCTTCCACAGGAAGAACCTACTGAGTTTCTGGTGCAGTTCTTGCAAATTGCTGACACAGTGCATGACAAGGAGGTAGATCAGAATGTATACAGGTTGTTACTGTTTCCATTTGCTGTAAAAGATCAAGCTAAGAGGTGGTTAAATAACCAACCCACAACAAGCATAAGAACATGGAAATAGTTATCAGACAAATTCCTGAATCAATATTTTTCTCCAAAAAGGATGACACAGCTAAGGCTAGACATCCAAGGCTTTAAACAAGAGGATGATGAATCCCTTTATAACGCCTGGGAGAGGTATAGAGGGATGCTAAGGAAATGCCCCTCTGAAATGTTTTCAGAGTGGGTGCAGTTAGACATCTTCTACTACGGGCTTACAGAAAAAGCTCAGATATCTCTAGATTACTCAGCTGGTGGATCTATGCACATGAGAAAGACTATTAAAGAGGCTCAAGAGCTTATCGATACAGTTGCTAGAAATCAACATCTGTACATAAGTAGTGAGTCCTCCATGAAAGAAGAAGCTAGGGCAGTATCAACTGACTTTAGTCCTCAGGAACAAGTTGCTAAACTCAATCAGCAACTATCTTCTATAACAAGGCAGTTAGCAGAATTTAAGGAGATGCTACAAGAAACCAAAAATGCTAACAAGGATATGGAATCACAATTAAATCAGACAAAATAGCAGTTATCAAAACAGATAACAGAGGAGTGCCAAGAAGTTCAATTAAGAAGTGGAAAAATATTAAATACATCAACTCAAAGCAGCAGAAAGCCAAGAAAAGAACAGCTGATAGAGGATGAGCAACCTGCTAACCAAAATCCCTTTGAGGACAGTAAGAGCCCAGAGAGGAATAAGTCTGGCGTTCAAACACCAGAAAAGGGTAAAAAATTGGCGTTAAACTCCCAATCCATGTCCAGTTCTGGCGTTCAAACGCCAGAAAAGGGTAGGAATCTGGCGTTAAACGCCCATCCATCTCCCTATCCTGGCATTCAAACACCAATGAGGGATCAGACATCTGCAAGTGCTGATAATAACTCCCTCAAGAAGGCTTCTCAACCTGCCTCTGTAGGAAATAAAACTGCAGCAACTAAGGTTGAAGAATATAAAGCCAAAATGCCTTATCCTCAGAAACTCTGCCAAGCAGAACAGGATAAACAATTTGCTCGCTTTGCAGACTATCTCAGAACTCTTGAAATAAAGATTCTGTTTGCAGAGGCACTTGAGCAAATACCCTCTTATGCTAAGTTCATGAAAGAGATCTTAAGTCATAAGAAGGATTGGAGAGCAACAGAAAAAGTTTTTCTCACTGAAGAATGCAGTGCAGTCATTCTAACAAGCTTACCAGAGAAGCTTAAGGATCCCGGAAGCTTTATGATACCTTGCACATTAGAGGGTACTTGTACCAAGACAGCTCTATGTGACCTTGGGGCAAGTATCAACCTAATCCCTGCATCCACTATCAGAAAGCTTGGCTTGACTGAAGGGGTCAAACCAACCCGGATATGTCTTCAACTTGCTGATGGCTCCATTAAATATCTATCAGGCATAATTGAGGACATGATTATCATGGTTGGGCCATATGCCTTTTCCACTGACTTTGTAGTGCTGGAAATGGAGGAGCACCAGAGTGCAACTCTCATTCTAAGAAGACCTTTCCTAGCAACTGGACGAACTCTCATTGATGTCCAAAAAGGGGAAGTAACCCTAAGAGTCAATGAGGATGAGTTCAAGTTAAATGCTGTCAAAGCTATGCAGCATCCAGACACATCAAATGACTGCATGAGTGTTGACATTATTGACTCCCTGGTAGAGGAGATCAACATGGTTGAGAGTCTCAAATCAGAGCTAGAGGACATCTTTAAAGATGTTCAGCCTGATTTGGAGGAACCAGAGAAAATTCCTCAGGAAGAGGAGAAACCTCCTAAACCCGAGCTCAAACCACTACCACCATCCCTGAAATATGTATTTCTAGGAGAATGTGACACTTTTTCAGTGATCATAAGCTCTGCTTTAAATCCACAGGAAAAAAAGCACTACTTCAAGTGCTAAGGACACACAAGACAGCTCTTGGGTGGTCCATAAGTGATCTTAAGGGTATCAGCCCAGCAAGATGCATGCACAAGATCCTATTGGAGGACGATGCTAAGCTAGTGGTTCAACCACAGAGGCGGCTAAATCCAGCCATGAAGGAGGTGGTGCAGAAAGAGGTCACCAAGTTACTGGAGGCTGGGATTATTTATCCTATTTCCGATAGCCTCTGGGTGAGTCCTGTCCAAGTCGTCCCAAAGAAGAGAGGTATGATAGTGATTCATAATGAAAAAAATGAACTACTTACTACAAGAACAGTTACAGGGTGGCATATGTGTATTGACTACAGAAGGCTTAATACAACCACCAGAAAGGATCACTTTTTTTTACCATTCATAGACCAGATGCTAGAAAGACTAGCAGGTCATGAATATTACTACTTTTTGGATGGCTACTCAGGGTACAACCAAATTACAGTAGATCTTCAGGACCAAGAGAAAACAGCATTCACATGTCCTTCTGGAGTGTTTGCCTACAGAAGGATGCCTTTTGGTCTGTGCAATGCACCTGCAACCTTTCAGAGGTGCATGCTCTCTATCTTCTCTGATATGGTAAAGAAATTTCTGGAAGTCTTCATGGATGACTTTTCAGTATTTGGAGACTCATTCAGTTCCTGCCTTGACTATTTAGCACTTGTTCTGAAAAGATGCCAAGAGATCACCTAGTTTTAAACTGGGAAAAATGTCACTTTATGGTGACTGAAGGAATTGTCCTTGGGCATAAAATTTCAAACAAGGGAATAGAGGTGGATCAAGCTAAAGTAGAGGCAATTGAAAATTTACCACCACCTGCCAATGTTAAGGCAATCAAAAGCTTTCTAGGGCATGCAGAATTCTATAGGAGGTTTATAAAAGATTTTTCAAAAATTGCAAAACCTCTGAGCAATCTGCTAGCTACTGACACGCCATTTGTGTTTGACACAGAGTGTCTGCAGGCGTTTGAAACTCTGAAAGCTAAGCTGGTCACAGCACCAGTTATTTCTGCACTAGATTGGACATTACCATTCGAATTAATGTGTGATGCTAGTGACCATGCCATTGGTGCAGTATTGGGACAGAGGCATAACAAGCTTCTGCATGTCATTTATTACGCTAGCCGTGTTTTAAATGATGCACAGAAAAATTACACAACTACAGAAAAAGAGTTGCTTGCAGTGGTTTATGTCATTGACAAGTTTAGATTATACTTAGTAGGATCAAAAGTGATTGTGTACACTGACCATGCTGCTCTTAAATATCTACTTACAAAGTAGGATTCAAAACCCAGGCTCATAAGATGGGTGTTGCTTCTGCAAGAGTTTGATATAGAAATAAGAGACAGAAAAGGGACAGAGAACCAAGTGGCTGATCATCTGTATCGGATAGAACCAGTAGAAGGGGCGTCCTCCTCCTCTATTGAGATCTCTAAAACCTTTCTGGATGAGCAACTATTTGCCATACAAGAAATACCATGGTTTGCAGATATTGCAAACTATAAAGCTGCAAGATTCATACCCAAAGAGTACAGCAGGCAGCAAATAAAGAAATTGATTTCTGATGCAAAGTACTACTTGTGGGATAAACCATATCTCTTTAAGTGATGTACAGACGGAATAATCCGTAGATGTGTGCCCAAGGAAGAGGCACAGAAGATCTTATGGCATTGCCATGCATCACAATATGGAGGCCATTTCGGAGGTGAGCGAACAGCCACCAAGGTCCTCCAATGTGGCTTCTACTGGCCTACCCTCTATAGAGACTCCCGAGAGTTTGTACGTAACTGTGACAGTTGCCAAAGAGCTGGTAATCTGCCTCATGGTTACGCCATTCCTCAACAAGGGATCTTGGAGATTGAGTTGTTTGATGTATGGGGTATTGACTTCATGGGGCCTTTCCCGCCATCATACTCAAACACATATATTCTGGTGGCAGTAGACTATGTATCTAAATAGGTAGAGGAAATTGCAACACCCACTAATGATACTAAGACAGTGCTGAAGTTCCTCCAGAAACATATCTTCAGCAGGTTTGGTGTCCCTAGAGTAGTAATCAGTGATGGGGGCACTCATTTCTGCAATAAATAGCTTTACTCTGCTATGGTCCGATATAGAATTAGCTACAAAGTAGCAACTCTATATCATTCACAGACAAATGGGCAAGCTGAAGTCTCTAATAGAGAACTAAAAAGAATCCTGGAACGGACTGTAATTGCCCGTAGAAGGGATTGGGCAAAAAGCTTGGATGATGCTCTGTGGGCATACAGAACAGCATTCAAGACTCCTATAGGAACCTCTCCATACCAGCTTGTGTATGGCAAGGCCTGTCATCTGCCCGTGGAACTGGAGCATAAGGCCTACTGGGTAACCAGATTCCTAAACCTAGATGCTAAGTTAGCTGGAGAGAAGAGATTACTCCAGTTAAATGAGCTAGAGGAATTCAGACTCAATGCTTTCGAAAATGCAAAAATTTACAAGGAGAAAGCAAAAAGGTGGCATGATAAGAAACTGTCATCCAAAGTCTTTGAACCAAGACAGAAGGTTCTGCTGTTCAACTCTAGGCTCAGATTGTTCTCCGGGAAACTAAAATCCCGGTTGAAGGGACCATATGTGATTACAAGTGTATCACCATATGGCTATGTGGAGCTTCAAGATATTGATTCTAATAAGAGGTTCATTGTTAATGGACAGAGAGTCAAGCATTATCTTGAAGGCAATGTTGAGAAAGAATGCTCAAAGCTGAGACTAGATTAAAAGCTCAGTAAGATCCAGCTAAAGACAATAAAGAAGTGCTTGCTGGGAGGCAACCCAGACATTAGCAAGGTTTATTTGTTATTCAAATAATAATTATACGAGTTTGATATAAATTATCTTCAAGGTTAATTAACAATTGCAGGAGTTCATAGAGTTACAAAAAAATTCAGAGCATAAAGCAGAGAAAAAGAGCTCACTGGCACAAAAACGTCAGTAAGGGGTATTGTGGGCATTAAACACCAGAATGGGCACCATTCTAGGCGTTTAACGCCAGAATTGCAGCATCCTTGGCGTTTAGAAAAACGCCCAGTGATAAAGGCTTTCTGGCGTTTAACGCCAGCTAGGGTACCTGGCTGGGCGTTAAACGCCCAAAAGAAGCAACAAATGGGCGTTAAATGCCAGAATGAGTGCCATTCTGGGCGTTTAACGCCAGGAATGTGGAGGGGAGGAAGTTTTGTTTCTAACTCAAATTTTTTTCAAATTTTCATAGTTCCATTCAAAAATTCTTGCAAAAACATGATTACAAATTATCATCTTTCAATTTTAATTTCAAAAAAAAAATAAAACAAATTAAAAATAAATTTTTCTTTAAACTTAAAAAAAAAATCTTTCTCAAATCTTCTTCAATTTCTTTTCAAATCTTTTTCAAAACTCATCTATCTTTTTAATTTCTTCTCAAATCTTTTTCAACTCATCACACTATCTTTTCAAATTCAGATTTATCTTTTTCAAATCTCTCATATCTTTTCAATTTTAAAATTTTATCTTTTTTATATCATATTTATCTTTTACAAATCATATCTTCTATCATATATTTTTCAAAATTTTCGCACCCACCCCTCACTTATAAATCCAAATTCGGCCTCCCCCTCTCCTCCATCTTTCGAATTTGACTCTCCTTCTATTTCTCTCATTTCCTTTCTTTTGCTTGAGGACAAGAAAACCTCTAAGTTTTGTGTTTTTTTGTGATCACTGAGCTAAGCTTCACTAAGATCATGGCTCCTAAGGGAAAATAAACCACTTCAAGAGGCAAGAAAGAGAACACTCCAAAACCACTTTGGAATCAGGAGAAGTTCTTAACCAAAGAACAGGCAGACCATTACCACAAAATAATGGGTCTAAGGTCAGTGATCCCGGAAGTTAAATTCGATCTGAAAGAAGACGAATATCCGGAGATCCAAGAGCAGATTTGAAACAGGGGCTGGGAAATTCTAGCTAATCCTGAGACAAAGGTGGGTAAAAACATAGTTCAGGAATTCTACTCAAATCTGTGGCAAACAGATAAGCAGAGAATGACTGGAAGCGCATTCTATACTTTTTGAACTATGGTCAGAGGGAAGATTATTTACTTCCACCTGGACAAAATAAGAGAGGTCTTCAAGCTGCCTCAACTACAAGATGATCCAGAATCCTTTAATAGGAGAATGGTGAGGTTTGATAAGCGCTTGGACCAAGTTCTAGAGGACATATGCATCCCTGGAACCAAGTGGATAACCAACACAAAAGGTGTCCCGAATCAACTCAAGAGAGGAGGTCTCAAACCAGTTGCTAGGGGCTGGCTAGACTTCATTGGGAGTTCTATACTGCCCACCAGGAACCGCTATGAAGTCACTATCAAAAGAACAGTGATGATCCACTGCATTATGCTGGGAAACGAAGTGGAGATTCATCATCTTATTTCTTATGAGCTTTACACAATTGCAAACAAGAACTCCACTGACGCCAAATTGGCTTACCCAAGCTTAATCTCTCTGCTATGTAAAGATGCTGGGGTAAAGATGGGAGTGGATGAGTATATCTCAGTCGAGCACCCAATCACCAAAAAGTCAATGGAAGGACAACAATTGCAAGATAACTCCATCAAAAGGAGGGCACAGGAGTTCCTCCCAGAAATCCCTTAGATTGACTACTGGACCCGCCTAGAAGCATCTGTCACCAAGCTGCAAGAAGCTATGGATCAACTAAAAGAAGAACAGCAAGTTCAAAATAGCATGCTCTACAAACTGCTGAAGGAACAAGAGGAGCAAGGGCGTGAGCTATAGGAGCTGAAGTGCCAGAAGCTGTCTCTTGAAGGGCCAGACACCCCACAGATTGAAGGAGCATCCATCTCCCAAAATAAAGGTTGTTGAGTCCTAATCTTAACTCTGTGATAACTTTTGCTATTAGAGATCCACCTTAGGAGTCACATGAATAATAGTAATTAGTATCTTTATTTTATTTTTATTTTTTTTATTATCTCCAAGCAAGCTATAATTTATTTTTCTCATCATCATTAAACATGAATAAAATAGCAGATTTTTTAGAATAAGGAGGCAGTTTTATTTTTGAGTTCTTAATAAGAAAAATTCAAATTATTTATATGTGGTGGCAATACTTTTTGTCTTATGAATGAATGCTTGAACAGTGCATAATTTTTTATAGTGAAGTTTATGAATGTTAAATTTGTTGGCTCTTGAAAGAATAATGAAAAAGGAGAAATGTTATTGACAATCTGAAAAATCATAAAATTGATTCTTGAAGCAAGAAAAAGCAGTGAATACAAAGCTTGCGAAAAAAAATGGCGAAAAATAAAAAAAAAAGAAAGAAAAAGAAAAAGCAAGCAGAAAAAGCCAATAGCCCGTTAAACTAAAAGGCAAGGGTAAAAAGGATCCAAGGCTTTGAGCATTAATGGATAGGAGGGCCTAAAGGAATAAAATCCTGGCCTAAGCGGCTAGATCAAGCTGTCCCTAACCATGTGCTTGTGGCGTGAAAGTGTCAAGTGAAAAACTTGAGACTGAGCGGTTAAAGTCGTGGTCCAAAGCAAAAAGAGTGTGCTTAAGAACTCTAGACACCTCTAATTGGGGACTTTAGCAAAGCTAAGTCACAATCTGAAAAGGTTCACCCAGTTATGTGTCTGTGGCATTTATGTATCCGGTGGTAATACTGGAAAATAAAGTGCTTAGGGCCACGGCCAAGACTCATAAAGTAGATGTGTTCAAGAATAAACATACTAAACTAGCAGAATCAATAACACTATCTGAATTCTGAGTTCCTATAGATGCCAATCATTCTGAACTTCAAAGGATAAATTGAGGTGCCAAAACTGTTCAGAAGCAAAAAGCTACTAGTCCCGCTCATCTAATGAGAATTGGAGCTTCATATAAAACTCTGAGATGTTATTGCCTCTTGATTTTCTTTCTATCCTATTTTATTTATCTAGTTGCTTGAGGACAAGCAACAGTTTAAGTTTGGTGTTGTGATGAGCGGATATTTTATACGCTTTTTGGGGGTATTTTCATATAGTTTTTAGTAAGATTTAGCTACTTTTTAGTATATTTTTATTAGTTTTTATGCAAAAGTCACATTTCTGGACTTTATTATTAGTTTGTGTGCTTTTTTTGTGATTTCAGGTATTTTCTGACTGAAATTGAGGGACCTGAGCAAAAATCTGATTCAGAGACTGAAAAAGGACTGCAGATGCTGTTGGATTCTGACCTCCTTGCACTCAAAATGGATTTTCTAGAGCTAAAGAAAACCAATTGGCGCACTCTTAATTGCGTTGGAAAGTAGACATCCAGGGCTTTCCAGCAATATATAATAGTTTATACTTTTCCCGAGTTTTGATGATGCAAACTGGTGTTTAAACGCCAACTTCCTGCCCTATTCTGAAGTTAAACGCCAGAAACAGATTACAAACCAGAGTTAAACGCCACAAACAGGCTGCAACCTGGCGTTTAACTCCAAGAGAAGCCTCTACACGTGTAAAGCTCAATGCTCAGCCCAAGAACACACCAAGTGGACCCTGGAAGTGGATTTCTGCACTATCTATCTTAGTTTACTCAATTTCTGTAAACCTAGGTCACTAGTTTAGTATAAAAACTACTTTTAGAGACTTACTATGTACCTCATGACATTTTACATCAGAACTTGTATTTTCTACGGCATGAGTCTCTAAACTCCATGGTTGGGAGTGAGGAGCTTTGCTGTGTCTCGATGGATTATTGCAATTACTACTATTTCTCATTCAATCACGCTTGTTTCTATTCTAAGATATTCATTCGTACTTCAACATGACGAATGTGATGACCCGTGACACTCATCACCATTCTCAACCTACGAACGCGTGCCTGACAACCACTTCCATTCTACCTTAGATTGAATGTATATCTCTTGGGTTCCTGGTTCACGAGTTTGACTGCCTCTCCTGACAACAAAGCATTCAAATCCGTAAGATCAGAGTCTTCGTGGTATAAGCTAGAATCAATTGGCAGCATTCCTGAGATTCGGAAAGTCTAAACCTTGTCTGTGGTATTCCGAGTAGGATCCGGAAAGGGATGACTGTGACGAACTTCAAACTCATGAATGCTGGGCGCAGTGACAGTGTGCAAAAGGATCAATGGATCCTATTCCAACATTAGTGAGAACTGACAGATGATTAGCCATGTACATGGACCCTATTCACTGAGAGGACGGCTGATAGCTATTAACAATAGTAATCCACCAACATACAGCTTGCCATGGAAGGAGACCTACATGCGTGAAAAAAAATAGTAGGAAAGCAGAAATTCAGAAGACAGAGCATCTCCAAAACCTCAACCTGTTCTCCATTACTATATAACAAGTATTATTTATTTTATGTTATTTACTCCTCATAAACCCAATCATTTTTATTATTAATTTTCTGACTAAGAGTTACAAAATAACCATAGCTTGCTTCAAGTCAACAATCTCCATGGGATCGACCCTTACTCACGTAAGGTATTACTTGGACGACCCAGTGCACTTGCTGGTTTGTGGTACGAGTTGTGAAAAGTGTGATTTACAATTTTGTGCACCAGTGGTGCAAACGTATCAAGGAGTGGCTCAGATAAGTAGATCTGAGGGGTGCCTTATCACCCAGTAACTTGGGCCAACTAGTCCGGGATTACCGATCGAACGTCCACTATCAAGAGTTACCTTGAAAATGGAGCACTTAAAGTTGTCAACCCGAAAAGCTCTCTGTTACAAATAAAGGATTCAAGGATCAATCAAAGCTTAAAAGAAGGATCTCATAGTATTATTCAAAACCATAACTCACAGGGATCCTCCACTCCTAAGAATACAAGATTCATTAAAAATAGAGAGAAATCACTAACACTCACATGGTTTGCTAAATCCCACTCCTAAGAAGGATTCAAGCCCCTTTCATCTAAAATAAATCTTTTCTTTTCTGCTCTTTTGCTTGAGGACAAGCAAAGTATTAAGTTTGGTATTGTGATGCATGTACATCTTTATTGTTTTTCCTTCATGATTTTTATTTAATTTGCTAAGAATTCCAGTTGGATTAGCAATGATTTCATGGTTAATTAAGCATTACTTTGAGTTAGTTGAATTAATTGATTACATGAGAATTCGGAAGGAAATCGACAAGAAACAAAGAAAAAACAGAGGATAAGAGTCATCAAATACAAAAAGTACATGGCACTGAAGCAAACAGAAAGCTCTCTGGAGTAAACAAAGAGCTCCCTGTGTTGAAATCAAGCTTAACGTGTAACGTGGGGAGAGAAATGTGCCACGCCAAACCAATGATGCATTCCCAGGGCACTAAGCACTTCAACTTGGGACGTGGGAGCAATGGCGTCCAACGCCAAAATGGAAGCCATACGTACGCATGACCCATGTGTACGCATGACCCCCAATTCAACATAGAATGCAAAGACTTTCACGTGGGACATTGGCCATCATGCGTACGCATGTAGCATGTGTATGCACAACAAGAGGATTTTGACCTATCATGCGTATGCATGAGGCATGCATACGCACAACACCTAGTTCGCGTGGGATGTGAGCTTTTCTACATGCAACTCTTGGGAGAAAACAGAGGCCACAATTGAAGGAAATCAAGACCACATACCACGTGAGACACTCAACGTGCAATGTGAGCCAGCCATAGAGTGAATTGGATTACGAACAAGTCCTATGTACAACATGAAGCACTCATATGCCACGTGAGATTTAAGCTACATTCCAGGAGCCTCAATTATCCACTAAAACCTCTAACTCTTCATTACTTGTGTGGTCAATTAAAGGTTCAATTCAAGCCCACTAATCACAGCATTAATTGAGGATTGCAGGGAGATTAGATTGAGCTTTGCTAAAGGAAAATATTATTTAGTTAGATTTTATTTTATTTTAAATTTGATTCTATTTTAGTTTGAATTTGGAATTCCTTTTAGGGTTAGTATTTAAGAGTATAAGTCAAACATTTTAAGGATTGCTTCCTCTCTTCTTCGGTACTTTTTACATTTCATACTTCTAAGATTTCTCTGAAGAACATGAGCAACTAATTCTCCTTAGTTAAGGTTAGAAGATCTGTTGATTCCATGGATTAATACACTAGCTTTCATACTTTTGATTTATGTATTGATATCTTCTTTGGAAAAAGTTTTTGTTCTTCATCAAAAAGGGTTTGAATGTGTTAGGAAACAGTTCTTCTCTTACTTGAATTCTTTTAATTTCTTGGAAGAGTTGATTAACTGAACTAAACTTGAAAATCAATTCTCACAACTTTTATGTTTTGAAACTAGACTTGATAAGTGACATTGACTAAGGGGAGATTCTTATGAATTGTGTGGCTTATGAATCTGTGAACGTACTTAACTCTTTTCTTAAGTAATTGACTAAGGAATTAGCGATTAATTAGGTTAAAGAGAAATTAAATTACCAAGGGATTGTGTAAACCCTATGTAATTAAGGAATGAATAGTCAATAAATTAATTATTAATAAAAAAATTAAAAAATTAAATTTTATAGTTTAATGAAGTAGACATAAGCAAAATATAAATTTTAAAGATTTTTGGCCCAAAATCAAACCAGCAGGCCGAACCAATTAAACCCAGTCTACAATTGGACCCAAGGCCCAACTCAAACCCCATTTTAATGAAGAGCTCAGCTCTTTCTTCCCCAAAACCTAAGGGAAGCACGCTGGAAACTTAGGAAGGGGAGGAACAAAAGAAAAACCCAAACCCTTGCTTCAATTACAAATCCACGTAACCTTTAATCCAGAGCTCTGATCGCCGCACTGTCTGCGACCGCGCGACCACCACATCGAGCTCTTCAAATCTAACCAACGATTTAGTAGGTAAATATCTGTTTCTCATCCATTTATTCTCTCCCTTAATTTAAAAAATTTGAGCATATTGTGTTGAGATTTTTGTTAAATTTTGGTGTTTAGGATCAAATTAGCTTTGTGAACTTGCTAGATCTTATCCCAAACTTCCGTTGGTAAGGTGAAGATTCTCTAACCCTTATGAAATTATTGGTATAGTAAACCCTATGTTGACTTAGTGATATTTGTATGGTATTAGATTAAATTATGTGTTGTGGAGGCAAATTGATAGAATTGGAGGATTGGGAGTGAACATTAGAAGATTGAGTTTGATTTTTTGTGGCTGGATTTTCTATTTAGTGCATATTTGGAGATTTGGACATTTTTGGAACGGTGTATTTTGTGGCGTTCCAAGCTTAGGGAGGAATCGGCCAAGGTATGGTTTTGGTTTCTCGTAGATAATATATAATGCAACGTGAAAACTTATGCTAGTTGATCATAGGATAGGTTGAATGTTGTGAACTTGCTAATGTTAGTAGTTTTGGTGAAATATTAATTTTGTTATAAGCTTGTGATGATGATTGATGAGGATGATGAGTATCAGTTATGATGTTGATATATATACATATATGTGTTATGCTGTTTGAAATGTGGAATGTTAGGAACGCAATTGATATATATATATATATATATATATATACATATACGTGTTTTGTTTGCTTTGTCTAATTGCATCTCTTGCCTAAATGAATAATATGCTTATTTGCTAGTTGTTTACTTGCTGTACATGTATATTACTTGTGTTTTACTTGCTTATATTATTTGTGATTGTCTGGTGCTGAGGAGGTTAGGTAGGCGGTGGCGATGGGATCGCACAGAGCTTAGGTTGGCAAAGGCTGTGGGATACAGCGGTGTGATTAGTATTAGTTAGAATTTCTCTAAGTTTGGATAACCCTGTTTACGGCTTAAGTTCTTTATTTATTTTATTCTAAGCTTGAATATCCGTATTCGATGTGAAGTTCTAGGTTTGCCTCCAGCGTCCCAGAGCCTTACATCTTACATATTGGGCACTGTTACCATACTGAGAACCTCCGGTTCTCATTCCATACTTTGTTGTTGTTTTTCAGATGCAGGTCGTAATCCACCTCGGTGAGATTGCGGATATGGTGACAGAGCGGAGTATGGTTCCTCCTTGGTTTATTTCTATTTTATTTTGTTGTAGTACTTTCTCTCACCCTTTTTGTTTTAGACTTTATAGCCTTAGAGGCTTATTTGAGAGACAAGTTGTACAAGCTATTTTAACTCTAAAACTCTGTATTTTGTGGTTGTAACTAGTCGACTTAAACTCCGCAAGCTGCGGCTAGTTCCCTATGATTATTATACTCTTATATCTATATGTGTTCTATTCTCTTGCATCTATACCTTGTGTCTTGTGCGTTAGCTTCGTGTGAATGTTTCGTGCTTTTGTAATTCTGTTTTTGAGCTTAATCCTTCATCGGGCTTCTAGTATATATTATTTTCTTCTATATAAATATGTATAAGCCTTAGAATTATTGTAACCTTGATTAACCTATGCTTTACGGCTAGAGATAAGGCTTAGGGTAGTTAGGGTGTTACATTTAGTGGTATCAGAGCGGTTCGTCCTCGTGAGCCTGAGGGGTGGATCGATTGTGCTTCATTGCATACTCTGGGTTGTCTTTCCTTTTCATGTTATTTAGGATATCAGTTTGATATGCATAGCATGCTTGTTTATGAGTGCCTTTTTGGATAATTGAAGCACTAGGCTTGAGATATTGAGACTGATCACCTCAATATCGATTGTTTGGTGAGGAAAGAAAACCCGAATGGCAACTCACGGATAAGGTCAATCACGTTAACGGAGAGGTAATAAGGATGACTAACCTAGCCTATACATTACGAGCTCTGCATGTTTCGGAAAATCTGCTCGTGGAGTTTGCGGCATGTCTGTTGATGGGTACGGTTCAGCATTAGTGGCGACGGAAGTAGCGGCGGATGCTTTTTTGGTTTTTAACTATGATTTTCAGTTTCTAACTGGTATGGTCTTGAATCATGTTGAAACCGTTTTTGAGGTTTAGAATGATTTTCAAATTTGGTTTGGAACTTTGGTTTAAATGATTTGGTTTTGAAACTACGTCGACAATTCTTGGTTTAAATGATATTGTTTAAAAGAAAAGTGAGTTCTACGATTTTATCAATTTGTGAATTTGGTTTCTAATTTATCTTGTCAAAAGGGGTCTAAAATTGAAAAGCTTTTATTTAAAGAAACTGTGATTTCAAGTATTTGATTTATGAGTAAATGATTTTTGACTTCTTTGAAAAATCCTTGAAAATGAACTCATTTACATTGAACTTGTTTTAAAGGTTTTAAAAAATATTATAAAACCGGTATTTGGCTTAAGGAAAAATTTTGGATTCTTAACGACAATAATCAGAGGGACGCAGCGGAAGACGAGAGGGAACATCGACACTGTAGAACGCTTCGAGAAGGATATATTGCGTGATTCGAATTTTTGAGGGCGAAAATTTTATTAGGAGGGGACAAATGTAAGAGCCGGAGTTTTTCCGTAAAACCGTTTTGATAAAAATAATAATTTTTAAGTGTCCAGAGTAGATTCAAAATTTAGAAGTTTTAATTTGAAAATATAAAGGTAAAATTTGATTTCAATAAATTTTTCTGAGTTGGAAAATGTATCTTTTTCGAAAAATTTTTGTAAAAATGTGTACTGGGGCTTAAGCTGGCAGTACCGGCTCTAGTCTGTCCAGTATTGCGTATTTTGGAAAATAATATTTTGAAAATTGATTTATTATTTTGAAAGGACAAAAATAATTTAGAATTGAAAACCGGACACTAATCTTAAAGGTTTTAACCCAAAGTGGGCCAAACGGGCTAAAACTGCTAACGGGTTGGACCGGGCCCAAACCTGGCCCAATGTCCAACATATATATGTGTGTTTAATGAGTTTTAAACTCATTTTGTTGGGAAAAGAGAGAGAGAGAGCTCGGATATGGTGATGGTGGTGGGTGAAACCCCATTATCACTATTCATCATCACCTTCTAGGAGCCATAACTTGAGGTACGGAGCTCCGATTGACGAGCCGTTTAAGGCCAAACGAAGCTCTTGACGAGCTCTTCGTTTCTATCTAAGAAAATCTGGTAAGAACTCGAAACTCACACTCTAGTTTCCTGCCCTAACTTTCTGCATTTTTGGGGTTTGGTTTTTGAGTAGATTTTATGATTTTGCTTGTTTAGGTGATCTCTAGCAGTGGGTAATTGTTGAATTTTACTCCTAATCTCATTGGGTAAGGTAAGATTTCACTAAATCATTGTGTTTAGTTGTTTTTGTAAACCATAGGTTTTATCTTTGTATGTTATATGATGTTAGTTTGAGTTTTGGTGCTTGTTGGAGTTGGCTTGGCTTTTTGGAAGCTTGTTTGGACTCAAAGTGGTGTTTTGTGCATATTGGGAATCGGCCAAGGTATGGTTTCGGTTTCTTTTATGTAATATGTAATGTTTCTGAACACTTAGGCTAGTTGACCCTAAGATAGGATTGAATGTTGTTGGTGTATGAATAATTATATGTGAATTGACGTTAATTATTGGTTGTATTAGATTATTGTGGTTGATGATGATTGTTGGAAATTATTGGTGTTGATGAGTATTTATGGTGATTAGTTATATTGATGATTATGATGTGTGATGATGTATGTTGATGATGATTTTGGAGTTTGAACCTTGTGGTTGATGCTGTGTTAATAAGGTTGGTGGATTATTGATGGTGTGTAAGTTTGGTGTTGGGTGACTTTTATGATAATGATGGGTGGTAAGTGCTAGAAATAGGGTTTTTTCGGACGAATTTTGAGACGAAATTGAAATAAATTTCAAACAAATTAGAAACAATTTTTTCCTTCAAACAAAATTGGGACGAATGTTTTTTTGTCCCAAAAAGCCTTGTTGCTAATTTACATTTTGTCCGAAATTTTGTTCGAAATTTTTTTCAGACGATTTTGTGACAGATTTCGAATAGGTATTTATCTGCTAAATTTCTAACTATTATGATGTATTTTAGATGAATTTCAGACAGATTAGCCAACATAAAGACAACGTATTTCAAACAAATTTCAAACATAAAAATATTGATTTTTAGACAAATTTCAAACAAAAAATATACTTTATTTCAGACAAATTTCTAACGAATTTAGTCAAATATAACAAATTTTTTTCGAACAAATTTTAAACAAATCAAATATTTCTTTTCAATTAAATTTCAGACAAATTTAATTTAAAAGAATTTACGTATTTAAAACAAATTTCATACAAAACAAAAAATTATTTTCGCACAAATTTTCTACAAATTTAATATAATATTTCAAATAATTTTCATACAAAATAATTTGCTATTTAATAGATAAATATTTTAGAAAATAAATTGCATTCGACCTACTTTCTATATTAAGACCATCATAATCATTTTTTTCATATTACATTATCGAAATTATAAACACATAATAAATTCATGAAAAAAATAATTACTATAAAAGAGTTAAAAAATATTTATTATTAAAATACTTTTGTCCATAAATGTAATCAAACTAAATAAGAAAAAATATTTAAACTAAAACAAATAAAGCCTTTAAAAGAGTCAAATATCATGAATAAAATAAAATGTACTAACTAATTCACCTAAAAATTCCTTAATCTAAATCAGAAAAAATATATACTCCAAATATTAATCACTCATATTATCATCACTAGAGCCTGTCCCAAGCTCATCTTCCGTAGGATCAGACAAGGTTAAAGGAAGTGGGAGATTCAACTTTTTATATAAAGCATGAATTGTCTTTTCAGTAGAACCAATTCTTTTCTGTTGAACTTTTAGTTGACGTCCTTGATCTTTTAACTTGTACTCAGCATCTTTCAACTTAACCTTTTGCTCTTCATTGATCATTTCTTGCTCTTTTGCCTTTTCTTTCCACATGTGAAGTTCTTGCTCAATATTTAGATTGTCTTTGGATGTCTCTAAACAATTTCTGGAATCCAACTTTGAAGAGAGATCTAAACCAAAAGAACCTAAACCAATTCATTCCAAATAGTGTAACCATCTGGTATATCTAGGCCTTCCTTAGATGTCTCAACATCTCCCTCATTATCCAAGGATAAAGCTACTTGAGAAAGTTCTGTCTTTCGCTTTTTTAATTCACCCTACAAAACTAATTCATTTTAATCGCAACTAAATATGCCATGAACAAATAAGTGACAATTATAGGTGACATAATAAGTGGCTTTATAGGTGACAATTATAGGTGACATAACTATATAAGCATTGGACTCGGTTCTAATAGATAACATCCTTGAGCTGTTTCATACTAGCACACAAGCATATAAATTGCAGGTAAAGAAAAGAGCAAAGATTTAGAATAAGAATAATTAGGTGCAAAATGAGACCTACAGCATCAAAACATATAACTTTTAAGTTGGTTAGTTATGAACAAAATTTTAGCACAAAATTCTATAAAACTCTATCAAATAATAATTGCTTAGAAACCAAAATGTCCTTACATTACAATCTACCAACATCAAATTTAAAGGATTTTATCATAATATATATAAAAGTACTTTCTACCTAGAGAGGTGAACTATATGTATCAAATGAAGCCCATGAAGCCACTTTAGATTTTTAGTTTTACTCTTCTTATTAGTTCTTACTGGTGCTTCTATAGGTCCTCTCATCACATTCACTTCCTTGTACAGTATATTCATTCATGCATTCCAAAATCCTAACCTGTACAACATTGAGCTTATTACACTGTTGGCCTTTCATACATTCAATTCCATACAAGATCTTAGGTCCTATAGCTGTATAGCAAAATTTTTCCTGAACTTAAGATGACTTTCCTATATCATTCATTAATAACACTTGAATCATCTCTCTATTTCATCCAACAGAGTACTATTATTTTTTTTCTTTAAGTAGATATCATGACAAGACACTCATTGAAATCACCTCGCTGTCAAGATTGATAAGTATGTAGAGATCAGATCAGATCCAAATATAAATCTTAAAAATTTCGCAGAAGCTAGTCTTAGTTGCACTCCGACTCCACTTATACATTTTATTCAATACAAAAGAAATGATCAAACCTGCTAATTGGTATGCCTAAAAATCCTCCTTACTTTATACTTACCATGTACATTGAATTATCCTTGAATATTGTATAATTATAACCTACTCCATTGTGAGTAAAATTTTGAATTAGGAGGATCTATAGGAATACTTCTAGGAGGTTATATCATCACAATGTTACAATAACATTTCTTAACAATAGGTAAAACTACAATATATACCCCATTTCATATTAATTCTGAAATCCACATGACAATCCAAGGATCCTATATCAGCTCATTTAATATCAAAGTAAGAAAATCAACAACAATCCTTACAAGGCTGAGTAAAACTTCAAAGAATTAGAACAGAAATCCCAAAAAAAAGAAACCCTAACCTTTTGTAAAAAGGGAAGAAGCCCTGAGACAGTAGCATGTATGTAATATCTAAGTTGAGGATGGCATGCTCACATACTCACAATAAATGTTGAACCTTGCAAAAGACGCACAAAAAGAAGAGGAGGCACGAACAATCTAGCGAAGGGGCGGTATCTGAGCCTGGCAGGGGCGCGGGTTCTGAGACCGACGGAGGTGAACACATGCAAGAGGCCGAGCGGTTGTTCGCAAGTGAAGGCTGGGAGTGCGATTAACGATGGTGGAGGTGGTCTGAGGTGCGAGATTGGAGGCTGGAGTGGTGGATATATGAGACCAGAGACAGGAGGCAGAGCACGAGCGGTGAAGCACCAGCGGCGAAGCACCAGCGGCAATGCACAGACAGAGGCAGAGCACGCAGAAGGAGCGCAAAGCATGAGCGGCAATCACAGACCAGAGGCAGAGCACGCACAGAAGGAGGGAGAAGGAGATGAAGAACTAACCTTTAAACGGTGAAACCAAAAGACGATTCTGAAAAAAGGTTTGGCTTTTGGCAAGGTAACCTAGCTGTGATATTAGTAGGGAGAAGGCACTCAAAAATTGAAATCCCCTGAAACTAAAAGGCAATTTTGATAAAATTTTAATTTTTGGCGCAGAGTAAATAATAAGTGATATTAAAATAACTATGTATATTTTAATTTTTTAAATTAAAATTATATTTAATTTTTAATATCAAATTAAAAAAAGATAAAATTACAACAAAAATATATTCAATAAATTATAAAATATGATATCTAAAAGATAAATATTTTAAAAAAATTATGTCTAATATTAATTTTAAAATATTTAAATTAAATCATGTTCTTAAATCTTTGTTATATAATAATCTGAAAAGATAAATATTTAGTAAAATTAATATTTGAAATTAAAATTTTTTTTATATTAATAAGTAATATAGATAAGATAACTGCCTCGAATTATATAAACAGGAGCCAGAAACCCTTCAGTTACATTTCTCATTTCACACACATATATTTCATAAATCTATTCTGATTTGAGCGTCGGAATATCCTTGCTATTCCTTATTTTATTATTATTTATTATTTGTATTATTTTTTTAGAAGATCGGATATAATTTATTTTTAAGTTTTTATATATGTGATTCTTTTAGATACACTTTATCTTAAATTTGTTACAAAATTAAATTTTAAATTATTATAACATAAATAATTAAAAGAATAAATTAAAAAATAATAGACTAATTTAAAATATAAACAATATTTTTATACTAAATGTTAAGATTTTTCAACAAATATTTGAAATTTGTTTGAAAACTGATGCACTTTTAAAGAGAATTTAGAAATGATGTTATTTTTGTCCCAAATTTGTGGAAAAAAAATTTTAGCTACTTCGAAGGGTTAGCTATAGTAAAAGCATTTAAGATTAATTATAGACAAATTTGGGATAGAATTAATATTTTTCAAAATGCATCCCAAATCCGTCTGAAGTTATTACGCATATTCATATGGAATACGGACGAATTATAGTTTTTGTCCAAAATGTGTTGCTAATTTGTATGAAAATTTTGTCACCACAAAAAAAATTTGGTGCCAAAATTTGGGACAAAATTTAGACAAATTTAGGACAGAATATATTATTCCAATGTCCCCACTAAAAGTTGTTCAACATTTGTCTCAAATTTGTCCGAAATGAAAAAGTCATTCAGAAGGAATAAATTTCGTTTGAAATTTTCGTCCGAAAAAACCTGGTGGAATTATGTATGAGAAATTATTGAGGTGTAATGTTGTTGTGTAATATTTGGGAGCTTAATGATTTGATTGACGAATTGGGTATGGAAATGATGAAAATGTGAATTTTAGATTGTGGAATGAATTGGAGGATATGTGAATATGATATAGGTACATTAGGATTGTTTTGAATATGGAATAAGTAATTTTGAATTGAGAGTTGGTTTAATTTGAGTTTTTAGTGTTTTTGGTAATAACAGATTTTTGGTGAACTTTGACGGATCATAACTTGAGCCTTAGTTTTCAAAATTTGTTGAAATTAGCTTTAAATTAAAGTTCATTGAAAAATCTTTAAATGGATATAAAGTTTGTAGGAAATGGATTTTTGTAGAGGAAGTTATGATCATTCAAAGTTTGGTGTCAAAATCTGAATTCTGTGCATGTTGCAGAATTTGTAATTTCTGGTTTGTGTGCGCACGCACACACAGGGGAAGGCTTGCTGTTGAGAGCGCTAGTACGACCTGTGTGCGCATACAACCAACGAAGTTTTGCAACCTGTGCGCACGCACACGTTGGAAGGTGCACTCTGTTGAGGGCATTCGCACGCCTTGTGCGGATGAACAGAGTTGAAAATTTTACTACCTGTGCGTACACACACCTCTATGCGTACGCACACATTTGAAAACTTTCCTGGGCGTGCGCACGCACACCCTTGTGTGTACGCACATGCCCTATTTTTCAACTAAAATCTTATTTTTAACTGTTTCACCTTCCCAACAAGCTTGTAAACTTCTGTAACACCTATTTAAGACTCTGGCTTATTTTCGGGTATCAAAACCTGGGAACGGTCCTAGGAGATTTAATTTGGGTTTTACTTTGAAAAGTTAGAGAACGGAGGTTTAGGTTTTTGGTGTATTGAGGATGAGTTTGGTTGAAAGAGAAGGAAGAGTAGTGAACTTGGTGATTACTGATAACGAATTGAGAAACTGATGAACTAATGAGTTCGGAATGGAATTAAGAACTGATGATGGATATTATGAGCTTGATGGATGTTGAAGGAAAGTGTGCCAGGCACTATATCCTTGGAATGTTGAGAATTGATAATTGAAAGTGATTTGAGATGAGAAATGGTGATGACTGGTGATGATTTGAGGTCGATGGACTTGTTGGATGTGGATAGTGTGCCAGGCACTATATCCTTGGAATGATTTATGATGAAATAGATGTTGTTGTTGTTTTTCTTCTCTGCCGCAAGAGTGTGACAGGCACTATATCCTTGGGTTACGCATGCGAGTGTGCCCGGCACTATATCCGTGGGTGAATAAAGTGTGCCCAGCGCTATATTCATGGGTCAATAGAGTGTGCCCGGCGCTATATCCGTGGGCGTGGCAAAAAAGCGACATCCGAAAGGATGTGTCAGGTTGGCATTTATGGACCGATAAGTGATATCACGAGCCAATAGGACAGGCATTCATCATGTGCATCTACTATGTGTTTTGTTTGCTTTGTCTAATTGCATCTCTTGCCTAAATGAATAATATGCTTATTTTCTAGTTGTTTACTTGTTGTACATGTATATTACTTGTGTTTTACTTGCTTGTATTATTTGTGATTGTCTGGTGCTGAGGAGGTTAGGTAGGCGGTGGTGATGGGATCGCACGGAGGTTAGGTTGGCGAAGGTTGTGGGATACAGCGGTGTAATTAGTATTAGTTAGAATTCCTCTAAGTTTAGATAACCTTGTTTACGGCTTAATTTCTTTATTTATTTTATTCTAAGCTTGAATATTTGTATTCGATGTGAAGTTCTAGAATTGCCTCCGGCGTCCCAGAGCCTTACATCTTACATATTGGGCACTGTTACCATACTGAGAATCTCCGGTTCTCATTCCATACTTTGTTATTGTTTTTCAGATGCAGATCGTAATCCACCTCGATGAGATTGCGGATATGATGATAGAGTGGAGTATGGTTCCTCCGTGGTTTCTTTCTATTTTATTTTATTGTAGTACTTTCTCTCACCCTTTTTGTTTTAGACTTTATGGCCTTAGAGGCTTTTTTGAGAGACAAGTTGTACAAACTATTTTAACTCCAATACTTTGTATTTTTCTGGTTGTAACTAGTCGGCTTAAACTCCGTAAGCTGTGGCTAGTTCTCTATGATTATTATACTCTTATATCTATATGTGTTCTATTCTCTTGCATTTATACCTTGTGTCTTGTGTGTTAGCTTCGTGTGAACGTTTCGCGCTTTTGTAATTCTGTTTTTGAGCTTAATCCTTCATCGGGCTTCTAGTATATATTATTCCTTCTAAATAAATATGTATAAGCCTTAGAATTATCGTAACCTTGATTAACCTTTGCTTTACGCCTAGAGGTAAGGCTTAGGGTAGTTAGGGTGTTACAAGAAAGATATTGGATGTAAAGATTTATGTTTGAGAAGTGTTGAAATGCTGAATATACGATGAATGACAGCCGTAATGATAATGATTAATTGCATATGAATGACTATATGGCTTATTGCACTTCTATTATTTGAGATACGAGTTGCTAGCCACCACTCGCTCCAAGTTGAGACTCGATACTCTTTGACCATATGTCGCAATATGTGGCCGTGCACTTTAACTCCCAGAAATTCTCCCAATGAGATGGAAACTTGATGATATATATATATTACACTCTTGGGGATGCGCACACGGAGGGACTGTCCAGGGTTAGCTATCGGACACTTCGGGTTTGCTACGCATGGTGCTGATTTTATGGATAGATTGCTACAATCATGTGCTATAATCATAGATTGCTGATTGAGATACTTGAAGGTCAATCTTCAAGAGTGAATCTTCTTTTTTAATATTGAATCTAATCTCAATAAATATTTTTTTTTTGTTATCTTCTTATTTTAATTAGAATATATCACAATAAATATTTATTTTCTTGATATATTTCTTGCAGAAATTCAGATTTTATTAAGACTTTGTTTTTGTAATATTTAAAATATATAATTAATATACTCAATCAATTATATCTCAATCAAATATTTGTCATTATTAAGATTATCATATATTCTCTAAATTCGACGCCCTTTATAACTATTTCTAAAAGGAGGCCTGCTACACATACAAGCCTTTTTGGCTTACAAGCTATACAAGTTGCTCCAAGTCCAAGAAAAAAATACGCGCTCCTTCCACAACACGTTCACTCTTGCTCTTCTTCCTCAATCAAAACGCAAACCATCAAGATTCAAGGGACATTCGAAACAAACTACTACGATTCTGCAGAAACGTTCCAACTCCTCGCGAAGAATAGAAGAAATCAAGAAGAAAAGATACAAATCTCCATTAAAAATCACCAGAAAAAAAGAAGAAACATTATTCAAGGTACTGTTTTACTGTTCTTCTAGATTTTTCTTTTAGATTGTCTCTGTCATATGCCTCATCCTTAACCAGCAAAACATTAAAAGATTTCAAGAAATATACTATCTTCCCCTGTTTTGGGTGTATTTCTATAACCGTTTGGGTGTATTTCTGTAATCCTTTCTGTAACCGTTTGGGTGTATTTCTGTAATCGTTTGGGTGTATTTATGTAATCGTTTGGGTGTATTTCTGAAGTTCTATTATCTTCAAAATGATTTCAAAGTTTGATTTCAGAAACCATGAAAATCGAAAAAACCGAAGCAAAGAGAGAACGCACGAAGGAGATCCAACAAATTTGGCAAGAAACTCGAAAAAAGAAACGAAATCTTTTGAAAAATGGAAGTTATATATTTGCGCTTTAATTGATTTGAATTGATTTAAAATTCTGTTAAAAAGGCACATAACATAAGCAGCGTGTTTAATGGGTGGGTTTCGTTCAGACTTGTAAAGCTTGTAAACGCAAAACACTTATATGTAAAGATTAATCCTTCTAAAAGTATGTTATATTCTTAGTCATCGGCCATATGTGTGTGTTTCAAATTATTAATTGTCTTCTTGTAACTTATAATCGAATATCACGTTATTGTTAATTGTACGATGAGCTGAGCTTTGTTCTAAAACAGTCTTACATATATAATTAATCTCCTAATCAATTACCTATATATTCAATTCGTTTTAGCAAAATTTAAAAAAAAATAAATAAAAAAATAAAAAAAATAAACTCACATTAAGTAGAAGCCTAATGTTTAAATTTATTTTCCTACCTAACTTCTGGTTTATCATAATAATCACAATAATAATAATAATACGAGTAATTACAATTAATATATATTTGGGTAGGATATAAGCAAGGCACTGTGAGGGGGTTAAATAGTAAAAGAACCCCAAATGAATGAGGCAGTGGCTATCTAGCAAGTGCGTTAATCATTACTAAGTCTTACCTTATAGTTATATGTTTCGATATACATATACTCTCCTTAATTTGAGGAAATTGCTTCAATGGTTCCAATCCTCAGCAAGATCTTACCGTCACAGAAGGTCTACTCTTGATTTTTTACTCGTGTTTCTTGTATGAAATAAGAGTGAGCACGGGTCGGTTTGGTTCGGATTTATGGTAAAATTAGAATCGAACCGATCAAAATATAATTGGTTCAATTTGATTCGGATTTATATTTTTTTTGTATATGTACTCGAACCAAACCAAACCGATTAAGAACAGATTGGTTCGGTTCGGATAATTGGATACCCGATGACTTTGAAATTCATAAAAAAAAACCAAATTTTTATCTTAAAAATTCAACAAGTACAATAAACATGTAACATCAATAGAAATAATCCAAACATGTTAAACATCAAATACATTAAAAACTAAACTCATTAAAATCCAAACATATTAATAATGAATAATTATTGTCTAATAGAAAAGCCATATATATTCTTTATTTTTATTATTTAATTAATATATGATCGGGTTCGCGGGTTGGTTTGGGTTCTCCACTTTTAAAACCGATACCCAAACCAATCACTAACAAAAACCATCGATTTAGTTCGGATTAGACCCGATTATCCGTTGATTTCAGAACTAATTTAATTAGTTCGGTTCGAATTCAAATGGGTAATCGGGTACTCGCTACCGTGCTCACCCCTAGTATGAAACTACATATTGACGGCACTATAATAATTAATAATAGGATAGATATCAACGCAAATATGTAAAGAAATTCTATGGTGATGTCTAGCTTCTACTTTGTGTTATTTACTTTTTTCAGTTTTTGTAAAGCTATTGCACTATCACTAGTCTTACTTTTCTAATTCCTATGTGTTGCGAGAACAAATAAATACTTTCTTTTGTTTGCGTTATTTATTTTATTATATATCTGCAATATGTGTCGATTTGATGTTAGTTTCTATTTTATTAATATTTTTTAATTTAAATTAAAAAATAATGGACATATATAATACTAATATAGAAAATAAATTAACGAATTAAAATAAGACGTGATGAGAACACTGAAAAATTCTCAAAGCACATACGAATTTCTCCCGTAACTAACTAATTAATTAGGCAACTAGGCAAGCCAATTAGCCAACCGGCGATTCTTTTTCGTTGCTTAACTAGATCGCATTATTGTGAATGGGACACCATTGAAAGATTTTATTGGTGCCATTTTCTGTATTTTGGAACTATTTGTATTTGAAATTCACTTTGTTCTGATAGATGTAACTCAAACCGAAATACCGAATCGTCTTAGCTTCTTAGCTCTTTGAGGTATTTTTAGTTGTCTTGTTTAAAAAACAATCTTAAAATGGAATTTAAAAATCGTATTTATTAAGAAGAGAAAATGTGTAAATTACTGAATCAATTAATTATTAGTTTATTATCATTCAGGAAAAGTATGAAGAGCTAATGTATGTAGTGTATCACGTGTATAATGGGATTAAATTAAAATTAAAATCAAATTATAATCAATTAATTAATTTTTAATAATTTCTAATTTAAAATTTAAAAGAAAGAAGGATTCCCGTCAATTACTTAAACCCACCCAAAAACTGCCTCCCTCTCAGTAACAACCACCCCTTCTAGAAACAAAATTAAATTCGAAATTTGAAAATCAGTTAAGAGATAAACTTAGAATTTTGAATTTATGGATAGGAACCTAGTAACCACCCTCCGTTTAAAATTTAAAATATCCCAACCACCCTATTCCCAAATGTATATAAATAGGGGAGCATCCATAGGTAGAAAATCACTCTTCTCAAATTCTAATCCTCTCCCTTCTCTCTCTACAAAGAAATAATATTCTGTGTGCAAACACAAGAGGCAAGCTCGAAGAAGCGTTAGGAAAAAGGAAAAAGAGTAGGGAATTATGCCTTTCTCACTTTATGTTGGCATGTAGTATGCTCTAGTTATTTTTCTTCCATCCATGCATGGTTATTATCTTTCATGTGTCTCATGGCATTAAGTATCTTTTTCTCATCCTTTATCCATATTAACCATGTGTATCTATTTTTGTCATTCATAACCTCTTGATCCATGTGTACATACCTTTCTACCATGTTTTATTTAATTATTTAGTACATCCTAATTTTATCCTATGCATTTACATGACTTTTTATATCATTATATTATTAATTTTTTTTAATGTTGAGAGTACATACCTTTCTACCATATTTTATTTAACTATTTAATATACCATAATTCTACCATGTGCATTTACATGACTTTTCATATCATATCATTAATGTTTCTTTAATGTTGAGAGTACATACCTTTCTACCATGTTTTATTTAATTATTTAGGAACATCGATGATATAATGATATGAAAAGTCATGTAAATGCATCGGATAAAATTAGGATATACTAAATAATTAAATAAAACATGGTAGAAAGATATGTACTTTCAACATTAAAGAAACATTGATGATATAATGATATGAAAAGTCATGTAAATGCATCGGATAAAATTAGGATATACTAAATAATTAAATAAAACATGGTAGAAAGGTATGTACTCTCAACATTAAAGAAACATAAATGATATAATGATATGAAAAGTCATGTAAATGCACATGGTAAAATTAGGGTATATTAAATAGTTAAATAAAACATGGTAGAAAGATATGTACTCTCAACATTAAAGAAACATTGATGATATAATGATATGAAAAGTTATGTAAATGCACAGGATAAAATTAGGATATACTAAATAATTAAATAAAACATGGTAGAAAAGTATGTACTCATGAATCAAGAGGTTATGAATGACAAAAATAGATAGACATGGTCAATATGGATAAGGGATGAGAAAAAGATACTTAATGCCATGAGAAACATGAAAGATAGTAACCATACATGGATGGAAGAAAAATAACTAGAGCATACTACATGCCAACATAAAGTGAGAAAGGCATAATTTCCTACTCTTTTTCCTAACGCTTCTTCGAGCTTGCCTCTTGTATTTGCACACAGAATATTATTTCTTTGTAGAGAGAGAAGGGAGAGGATTAGTATTTAAGAGGAGTGATTTTCTACCTATGGGTGCTCCCCTATTTATATACATTTGGAGATAGGGTGGTTGGGATATTTTAAATTTCAAACGGAGGGTGGTTACTAGGTTCCTATCCATAAATTCAAAATTCTAAGCTTATCTCCTAACTGATTTTCAATTTTCAAATTTAATTTTGTTTCTAGAAGGGGTGGTTGTTACACTCTCCCCATTTGTTGATACCTCTTTCTCGCCCGGTCTCCTCCTAATTCACCGATGTCGCTCTAAAACATATACCAGCCGCCGTCCGACATAGATCCAGCTGACGCCGACGTCCACAAAGGCGACCGCCCAGCAGCACCCTTCGTTCATGTGCGTCGTTCCCGCGGTCCCGCAGCGCCCCAGACGTGCAGCCACTCCCTCGCAGCCAGTGTGTATCTCCTTCCCGACTCGCCCCTTCTTTGTGACGGAATCAGCCACAACCACCGCCACCGCCGTTCACGAACACTTGCGACGTCCTTACAGCCACAACGAGGAAGGCGCTTGCGTCGTCCTCGCAGGTATCTACTATTCACAAGGTCAATGTTATGCATTAAAGTGAAGGTCTTTTCCTCAAGGCTTATCATTACCTTCCAATTACCTATAAATATCTATCTTATTTTATTTGTGAATCTAATGTTAACATTCTATTTTTGAATTTTGTTTTAGGGCAGTCATGAGATTGCAGAGGAGTACCCTGAGATAAAGTATGAGGAAGTTATCATTGACAATGGCTGCATGATGATATATTTGTGAACTTGGATTTAGAGTGCAATTGTATTTGAAAATTCATTTTGAATATTGAAAATGGAATTACTCTCATTCATTTTTATAATCTACAACTTGTGAAAATCCCTGCTCTTTTTGCTGTCAAATTTCAATAATTTTTTTATCATTTTTTTGAATTTTATTATAGGAGAAAAAGCTTTCTGAAGATAATGTGAAGAATTTGTCAAGTGATTTGCAGGTAATTACTTGATACCATAAGCATAGATTATTATGAACTTTTAGTCTAGTTAAACTTCCCTGACATCTCTCTTTTTTATTTCTCTTAGAAGCATATTAATAGTGTTAAATGAAAAACAATCACAAATGCGAACTTCAAGGTTCAAGAAACAATGTAACCAAAAGAATAATTCCTCTGCCTTCAAGAAAAGGAGAGTAAAGAGGGGTTAGATTATGCTGGATATGTGCATTTGTAACCTTTATAGAGTTATCGCTGTCCAATGTAGTGGGAATACTCTATAGGTATCAAAGAGTTCAATTGATCTTTTGGAGATTGTAGATACATGACCATTTTTTTGAATTTTATTTTTTCATACCTTAGTAATATCTGTTATATTTTTGTGCACATATCTGCTCAAATATCCATGTTGGTTTTCCATTAGCATGGTTATTTTTCTCTATTTTTTTATTTGATAGATACATGATAAATACTAAATTTGTAAACCAAGTTTTATTATTGAAAAATACAAAAAAGAGAGATAATTTTAGTTCTTTTCTCATAGAAATTATGTTATCTTTTTGTAGAAGTTGACAGATAAGTATATGAAGAAGGTTGATACCATCTTCAAACAAAAAGAAAAGGTGTCATATTTTCTTTCTACTCATATGCTTAATTATAGCATACACACATGATCAAATTAATGAGATTACAGAACAAAAGACTTATTAAGTCTTTGTATAGGACTAATTTAGTAATTACTTGTGTGATTTACTTTTTTTTCCTTTAAATAACTTTTGTGGTGTTAAATATATCTATATAGTATATTAGCATTTCAAAATTTTGTACAAGTTGCTTCGTTTGGATATGTTGACTCACTTGGGTGCCTTAGACATGCAAGTGGACGATGTTAATAAGTTGATAGATCAATGTTAAACTTGTGTTCTTACAATAATCTCATTCATCTGACTAATGACTTTTTCTTCTCTCTTTTAGGAATCGTTAACAGTTTGATGCTTCAGTATACAAAATATATTGGATTTCTAGAAGGTCAAGTTTTGTATATACTTTTTTTTGAGTCGGATAATTAATGTCTATTTATAGTTTTATACGACTTATAAAGAACAATAAATAAAAAAATTAATCGGTATGTCTAATATCAAGAATTCTGATTGTAATTGATTAATACAATAAAAATTCTTGTTGTTTATATTGCTCTTATTCATTGAATATTTTTTTCGCATCAATGATTGAGATAAATCATGTACTATACTTTAAGCTATTTAAACTAAGGCGGATGTTCATTTTAGTATGATTGTGGATGGTTCTTTTCATTCTAAAGTGGATAATTACTTCGGGTATACCATTTGTATTATAATTTATGACCCTATTGTGTTGATGTAAACAAAAAAATTAAAAGAAACCAAAATAGGTGGGATGTTCATTTTACTAGGTAGGACGATGGTTATTTTCATTGTAATTTGGATGTTCTATTTATTATTATGTTTCTTTCAGAGAAAAAAATAAACTAATAAAGAAGTTGTAACTGTATTCATAAATGCGTGATTAAAGGCAAATTATGATTAGTGGTCACTAAACATAGCCGTTACTTCCTATTTGAGATCCTATAAGGAAATTGACTCTGCTCTCTAATTTCTCTAGCATTTTTATTTTTAGTCCATAGCCACCTATCCACACATTGAAGAAAATAGTTGTATCCTTATGCATGCAACCACATTACATTAGAAAGTGTAGCTCTATGTCTCTAACCAGTTTGACGTATATTAATTGATGGCAAAACTAAGTTGGATATTGGTTTCAATCTCACTATGATTAGTACTTTAGCACTGTTTTATTTTAATTTTTGGCCACAATAGACATAGTCGAATCTAATGCTCTTTTTCTTGTCTTCTTTTTTAAAGCTTTTCGAACATTCAGTTCTTTTTGCTTTTTGCCAACCCCTTGTACACAAATAAGAACACATTTTTTCTTATTGTAAATCACAGCTTTATAGGTTCTTGATTCATATATATAACATAAAGATTAACAAAGTCAAAAAATCTATAGTATGTTGTCATTTACATTGTTCAATATTACAGAACAAAGAAATTCATGGAGCAAGCAATATCTTCTCAATATATTGGCTGCTTTCTATGATGCAGTGTGCCCCACTGCCTCAGAGAGAGGGAAGTATTTGTACACGATAGGCTTTACCTTTCTTTCTGTAATTCCTGGCCAAACATTCTTCTCCCCTTCACTAACAATCACAGCTTTATTTTCAATGCTTCTATTCCGCAAACCATTCCCTGCATTTAATCCAACAAAATTCTGGTTATTGGTTGTCATCAAGACCCCATAAGGCAGCACCTTTGATCACATTAAGCCTCTTTCACACTCATTGAACAGATTTGTTTTCTTCACTCATCGCCTTTTGCTCCCATTCATTTCTTAATTTAAATTCCTTCTCTCCTTTGAAGCTAATGTCGATGTTTATAAACCCCTGCTTCATGCTATTAGCCTTATTTCTCAAGAACCTCAACCCCCAACATGTTTCCTTCTTTCCATTAAGCCATTCAACAACATTTTTATTATCAACAATCACACTTAGCTCTTCGTCGCTAATTTCTGCTTCCTCTAGTATAAAACGTAGTGATAATTGTAATCCTACAAGTGCTTTATCATCCTTTGTTTTTTCTACAATTATATCACCCATATTGCACTTCATTGCACCATGCATGTGAATTTGTTATATATCCCCGGGCCAAAAAAGCATTAGTGACTGGGTTATATACAACACAATTTCATATTATGGTACTAATCATCCATATTATGGTACTAACTAAACCGATATTTAAAATTCTAAAGGCTACAATACAAAAAGGGAGGAAACCAGCCACATCTACAATCTGTTGACATAAATCCAATATTTGAAAATCCAACCATTGTGTACACAAGTATAGCAATCAAGTAACTCAGTCAAATTCATTGAATGAATATCTAGTTATCAACTAAACCCTTAGTCATCAAGTATAAAATTTTCGATCACCAATCTAAACAATTTAAAAAAACAATCAGTAATTTGTGCGCAACTACATATGTGCTCAAGTGTTCAACAAAATCACAATCCATAGAGTATATGATGCAAAAAAATCAATTATTTAGCACAAAAAAAAAACAAAAATTGCTAGAATGAAAACCAACTATCCAGATACATAGTAAAGTAATCATCCATGTTGAATCATTATTGTACTAACTAGGCCAAAATTTGACAAAATTTTGAATGCTGAAATAGAAAAACCAAGTAAACCAGCAACAGCAACAATCTGTTTAATAGAGTCCAATTTTTCACAATCCAACTTTGATGTACTACAAAAGCAGAACAATCAAGTAACGCATCAAAATTTATTGAATAAACATCTAGTTATCAACTAAACCTATAGTCACCACCTAACCTGGGGTTGAACGAAGTAGCTGCTAGCCTGCTACCAACCAAGGACAACGCGCGCGAAGGAGGTTGGGCGCTGCAGTTCGAATCGACGTTGATGGAGGCTCCAGGTCATGAAGTGACACAGCAATTGGATGTTCAGCAGAGACAATGCGAAGTAGTTGCTGCCAGCGAGGGAAGGCGCGTGCAAAGGAGGCTGGGCGCTGCAGTTCTGATCGGTGCTGATGTAGGTTCCAGGTCACGCGACAGCGCGGCAGTGGGATGTTCAGCGGCAACCGTGGAGAGTTTTGGGGGTAGGGTTACCGTCGGTGCAAAAAGGGGGAATGGAAGAAAATTTGAATTAGGGATTATGTGGTGGTGGTTAATACAAAAATGAACAGCACTTTTGAAATTAGGATAAATGTGGGTAATTTTTATTTTTAACTCATATTAAGTCAAATAAACAGCCCATTGTATATATTATACAAATACCCCATTAGCTCTCTAATGGAATTCTATTATTCTTGCCAAATTAGAATAACCAGATTATAAGATTACTGTCTAATTAACTAAGAGATTATAGATATAAACAACTTGGGTTAGTTAATTTGTTAGGTCATATTTCTCTTTTTAAACAATAGCATTGGGGTGTAAATCTCATTTTATATATACAGTGATTTTTGTTAATAATAAATTTTAAAATAAAATTTTAATTTGCAACAAATTAATTTTTGATCTAACAGATTAAAAAATACTGTAAAAAAAATATAGATATAAAAGCATGGAAATTACACCTGTTAAAAGATAATATATCCTTTTATTTTGGCTTCAGTTAGAAGGATTTTCCTGCTTCACTTTATTTGTTAATATAAAATTATTTTCAATTCTTATTCACAATCGTGCTTACTTTTAAATAATCCCCTTCTTGTTCTTTTATGTTGTTTCTGTACCTTATTTTCAAATCTTTTGTGAATAAAATATCGTGGATCTAAAGTACTCAGTATTTGACATATCCCATCATATGAAGCGAGACTATCTATGAAAAGGACAAGCAAAACTTCTAAGACCATATTCTGTTTGATTATTAGTCTTTTTTATTTTTTTTAATTTTAACAAAATTTGTTAACATCTATAAAAAAAATTATTTCTTAATTTTAAAGTTCCTATTTTCACAGAAAATGATAAAACATCGTGATTTTACTTCATGTATATGTTTGTTCGGTTTTATGTTTTATGTTAAAAGCCTTTTTCATCTCCATTCTTTAGCACACCTAACTCATAAAATATTGTTAATTAGTCATATCAAATTCCTATACATAATACTGTTGGTAATCATATCTACGTCGGCAAACATATTACAACGATGAGCAGGGACGGATATAAGAGTAGCTAATGGGGCCATGCCCCCAAAAAAAACTTTTAAAATTTATTGTACCGAGTTAAATTTTAAAGTGGTATCTAAAGTTACACTTGAACTTTTAAAGTAATCTTTAAAATTAATAATTATTCAATTTCATCTTTAAACTTGCACTTTGAAATTCATACTAGTCCCTAAAATGCTTTCCGTTCATTGAAACTTTAAAACAACGTTGTTTTGAAAAAAAAAATAAATACAAAAAAAGAAAGGAAGAAAACATGCTCCCCTTTCCCTTTTCCAACCCCTTCCCTTTTCCTTTTCTTTTTGTTTCCCCAACTTGAGACTCTCTCCCTTCCTAGCCATACTCTCACACTCACAACGCTAAACACACGGAGCTCTCCTCAACTCTTGCTGTCGCCGCCTCTCGTCGGCTTCCATTTCAGTGCCGCGCCGCTCACCTCCTCTCCAACCTAGTCTCTCACACTCAAACACAATAAAAATAAAGACAGAGCACAAAGCCTCAAACTGTTGCATAATGGTAACATGGGGCAAAATCATAATTCGTGGCACTAATTTTATTGCCGAAATTTATTCACCATAATTATTAGAAGATTTTCGTCACTTTTATACTTACATTTGCACTAATCACTACAAATTATTCCCGAATTGATAAATCCAATAATTATTTATTTATTGGCGATTTTTTTTTTGTAATTTTATCGATGAATTCAGTGATATCCAACGTTTTTTTTTTAACACTATGTTTGGTTTGATAGAAAATGAGTGGAAAGAAAATGAATAGAAAGAAAATAGATGGAAAATGATATTTTCCTTTGTTTAGTTATCAAAGAAAATAGAAAAGAAAGAAAATTTTTGTGTGGGTTCCACTAAAAAAATTTTCTTTCCATCACAAGCAAGAAAACAAGATGAAAAGTGCTATAATTTTATATTTTCAGTACTATCCTTAGTTATATTATTAACAAATATTAATATAAATTTAGTTTTAATATATTATTATAATAGAGATTTATATTTAAACATTAAATATATTAAATAAATAAT
The DNA here is from genome assembly GCF_059453495.1 of Arachis ipaensis. NCBI lineage: Eukaryota > Viridiplantae > Streptophyta > Magnoliopsida > Fabales > Fabaceae > Arachis > Arachis ipaensis. The sequence goes on from NC_142436.1 coordinate 28,307,485, forward strand.
TTAAATCAAATATATAAAATTATAATATTTTATAATATTTATAAAATATAATAAATATAAATAAATAAAAATATTTATACTTTATTTTATAATAAAGATATTAATATAATTTTATACTATTATAATTTTTTTCTTTTCACTTTTCTTTTCATCCAAACAAAAAAAAATTATTTTTTTATCTATTTTCTATTCATCTAAACAATATACAAATAACTCAATTTTTTTTTATTTTTTTTATTTTTTTATTTTCTTTTCAATATCCAAACAAAATATAAGTGTCCACTGAAAAAAAAATTGTAACAATCGACTTCCTAGTCCAATGGGTGGCTATTCCTAGTAGTACTTTCATGGTACAAACTTGAGTTCAAAACCAATTCTTACATTTTGAGCTTATTAACTTTCCACTATGGGAGTATATTTTTATTGGCCAATCATTTTGTAATTTGTTCAATAAATTTTTCTTTTATCGTTCTTTCTATTTTTTTTTTTTTACTTTTTTCTTTTAATTCTTATATTTATTATTAAATAAAAATATTTTAATTTTATAATAACTCTTAGTTAAATATAATAGGAAAATCTATATAAAAAAACTTAAGTTATTTTAAAATTTATTTATTTTCTCATGATATTTAAATAATAACGTACTAAATAAATTATTTGTTAATATTATATATTTTAATATCTTATTTATTAGTTTATTCTAAATGTCTATATCAAAAATATTAGAGTAACTCATTTATATTATCTTATGTTTTAAGAATATATATTAAAACTACAAATTAAAAAAAATTATTAAAAATATAAAAGTTTAAATTTTTAATACATTTTTTTATTTATTAAAATAATATTTAAAATATTCTAGTAATAATAATTTTATTACGTGTCTTAGAGCATATATTAGCCATGAGACAATTTTCTTGTCTATTATTAAAATAACAATCTAATCATAACCAAATTCATATTGTGCCAAAATTTTATTTTATATACTCTGTTGATACATATCTCTTGATTATTAAATGCATGTGATACGGAATATTTATATTATTCTGTCTGGGTTTTACACTACGCAACTATATTCACTTAATGAATAAGACAAAAATTTATAGACAAAATTAAATGTTTTTTATGTTATTTTATTCGTGATTTTATTTTTTATAGTTTATGTAACATTTTTTTAATAAATAATTAAATATTCAAATTAGTCTTTAATAAGTTTTATTTCAGACAAGTTTATTTCTACTAATAATATTAACAAATTAATTCTTAATTTTCTAGAACATTAAGAAAATTAGTACTTGATTAAATATAAGGATAAATCAATCCCCAATATTTCTTTTTGAAATGACAAATTAGTTGTTACTTTTTTCTTTTTAAAATATAATTGAGAATTAAATTATCTAAAATTTTAAAAAATAAAAGTTAATTTATCCTATATTTTAAAAATTACTTATTTGCCTAATATTCTAAAATATCTTGGACCAATTTTCCAATTTTTTTAGATACCAATTTAATAATTTCTGTGCCGCAAACATTATTAGGAACCGCCTTTTTTAAATTTCGACGTGATTAGGAACTAATTTAAACTTTAAAAAAATAAACTTTTATTTTTTAAATTTTCCTTCCCTTTTTTTTGTCAAATTACATCTTTAACACACACACTTTCTCCGTCCCTGGGTTTCATATAATAATTTTCTAGTCATAATTAAAATTTGAGTTCTGATGATGCACTCTAAAACAAGGCATACTTATGCCAATAGACCAAACTTTGTAGTGCATCCCTGCTTTTTTTTTTTTTTCTGGACCGTAGGTAATTCATTTACGTTTTTTATAATACTTGGGCTTTATCTAATCTTTTTTATAATACCAAACTGTGAGAATGTATTTCCTAGTAGTCCTATTTATCTCGTGTAAGGCTCTATTGTTTTGTTGGTGTGGGTTAGGCTTAGTCTTTCTCAATTATAATGTCCAAAGAAAATACTGTGACAAAAATTTATATGCTTTATAATTTACCAAATATGGAGCGAACATTCTTTAATGTCTATGTCCGTACAAGCAAATTTTCTCTTTACACAAGTTACTGTTTTCCTTTTTCCAGGAGCTCCATAAAAGCTCCAAGTGAACAAACTAAACGAAGAAAATCACAGTAGGAATTGGACCTCCTTTACCGAAGCAAGAAAAAAGTAAGAAAGCGAGGAGAAGAATTTTCAACTGAAATTTCTAGAGTCTCAAAAGAGGAGCTATGGATGGTGGATTAAGGATCAGAAAAGGAAATAGGGGCTTGAAAGGGATCCAAGATTGGTCAAGTGAAGGAGAACCCAAGATCATATGAAGATGACAAGGAAGAGAGCTCAAAAGAGGAGGAAGCTAACTCTGATGACTCTAAAGGAGATTCTAACAACGAACACTCTTCATTCATCAAAGGATGCACGTAGCCAAAGTAGATGAGGGGTTGTACAACCTATACATAAATGAAGAGTGAAACACCCTAATTTTTAGCACCTTATGATCGCACTAAAAATCCAGATGTTACCTACCTCTAATCTTTTTTATTTAATATTATATTTATTTAAAATTGAACCTTTGCGAAATACAACCGAATTTTTAATTATAAAAGCAAAAAGCTTTTACTTTAAACCACTTAATCACATAAGTATATTCACATAGCATTATATACAGACTTATTCAAAAATTCTTAAATACAAGTCATACCCCTCTGTAAACCAAAATGACAAATGACGAGGGAAAAAAAATCTCAACTAAAACAAAAATAGAAAATACAAATACATATAACTCTGTAGTTTAGTCGCAGCTTCGCACCAAAGCCTCATGAACCTCTCAATGAAAAAGAAAATCTGTAAGGGTGATAAGATTGTCCTCGCAAGTTTTCGTTAGGGAAGAGAATACCATCAAAGCAAAGAAATACTTGCAAATAGAAAGAATCCCATTACAAAAACATTTTCTTTTTAAAAAACACTTTGGAAAAACTTTATAAGAAATCTTACTTCGAAAAGGTCTTAAAAAATCTTCTTTAGTTTACAAATCCGTAAAGTAAATCGTTTAAAAAGTAAATCGTTTACATCGTTCATTCCTATCCATCCAGTGGCAGAGCCACGTTCATGGAAAAAGGGGCAATGGCCTCTCCCAAACTTCCAATTTTTTAGTTTAACTCTCTTTTAATTATTAATTTTTCTCTCTTCTTAACTTATTTTTTTTTATGTTTGCCCCTCCCAAAAAAATTTCTAGCTCCGCCCCTGTATCCATCTAGTACATAATCTAGAGTATCAGAGCAATACCATGTCCAATCTGCCTTAACTTCCATCACCACATTAGGAACAACCCTCAGCGTTACCACCGCCAACATGAGGGATCTCTCAGTTTTCAAACACAGACAAAACAATACAAAGAATACATAAAGAGAGTACAGATAGAGCAATTAGATCAAATAGCAGATAGATGCAATTATTCAATTAAGCAAACCAAATACAAGATTCACACCCAAACAATACACACAAATGCAAATGATGCATGTCTGCCCTATGGCTAATGAGTTCATCTGTCAGTTATACAGCCAAATCCGAATGTCCGGTAACTAACCCTGGACAGTCCCTACTTGAGCGTATCTCTCAAGTGGGATTCACATCTCTTGGAAGAATAATATCCGAAAAGGTCTAAGTGTCCGGTCACATCTTGTGATGGAGGGTCAACATCTGGGAGCAAGCGGGATAAAATCATCATCCTTTCATCTACCCCAGAAGATCAAATACAAACTAGGAGCAAGCAGGACAAAGCGACCATCCTTTCATCTACCCCAGAATCTCAAACGACAACCCGGAGCAAGTGGAACAATACTACTACATCTATCTAGGTAGGTATCTCTCAATCAAATTTAATTCATTATGCAAGAGGGATAACAGCCAGACCTTGCCAATTCAGCCATACTCAATCATCATCTATCTCATCATAAAATTTATCATTTAACATAATCATAATTGCCACTAGTCACATCATAATTCTCATCAACCACAATCATCATCCCACGTAAATATAATCAGCCGGAACCAACACCACATTCTTAATCATTACTAATCAATTCATCAATAACATAATCAACATCAATCATAATATCTCGCACATGTCTCAACTTAAATCAAAATTCTCATCATACTCATCAATAACTCAACGCCAGAACTCTACTCCGCACACTTAAACATGCACCAGATTGGACGTAGGCCGTGCATACAGCTTGCGAGTATGAGATGTCTAATACGACACTTTAGACTCGAGGTCAAGGTTGTATACTGACTCAATTAGAACATAATCATTTATAGCCAACAATAATCTAACTCAAACACGACATAATCCATTCAATCTTATCGAATCAGATTTTTCTAATTAATCACTTTATAGATTGACAAGCCAAACTTTCCTAATCATCAATTTCAAGCAACATTCACAATAACACTTCTCAAACCCTTTTCCTTTGAGATCAATACCCTCAAACCTCATCCATTTTCAAAGCCTAAACCATATCCATTCTTCCTAACACGCAACGACTCATTAAAACCCCAATATTTTGTCTTAACTGTCTCATGACTTTCCTCCAAATCAAACATCACACAATTTATCATCATATTCCTTAAAATAACTCTCTCTCAACTCTTATGCTTAAATCCATTAAAATCTCAATCTCACTCTCCTATTCCCAAACACTTGAATTTATAATTAATTCACTTTTTTTTTAAATCTTTAGCTAGTTAATCAAATCTCTTTTTGTTCTTATCAAAAATCAAATGAGTTAAAAATCATGAATTAACGAAATCATAAGAATCTAATTTTCTTTAAAATCTTTAAATGTATTCAAGACATATCTCTTTTGATAAAGTTAATCAAACCAAACTCATTTCTGAAACCATAACCAAAACTTCTAAAACTCTTCAATTTTTACAAAAATTCCAGCAGAACATCCCCTAAAAGCTGGAGTTTACCACCCTTCGTGGGTTTCCTCAATTCAACCTCAACCGGCTTCAATAGCCAACAATAACATTTACATATTCCAAGCTATCATCGGCCATTCATTTTCAAACTTTAAAATCACATTTCAATCTTTTTTTCAACTAATTTTTTACTGAAAAATTAAAAAATTGCTTCCAATGCTGCTAAATAATTCTTCAAAAAATTCAAACACAATAAAATCAACCAGTCCCACCAAAATTCAGAAATTAACCAATCACTAACAAACACAACATATTCAATTACAGCAGAAAATCATTTACATCCCTGATATTCATTCTTTTGCATTAATCTACTAAATTTGTCGGGTATTCAAAGTTTAAAACATTTTTTTTAAATTTAAATCCCCTACCTCAATTAGCCGCAATTAAAATGCAATAAATCCCTTTCTTATCAATCCGGGGTAGCAATAACATTCACCGTTTGCACTTTGACCCTTAGACATCAGAATCTAAAATCTTAATAACCATTAATCAGAACGCTAGCAGTGATAGTTTTGGAACAGGTTTAACTAACTGCAACAAAAGAACGAAGCACTAGCCTTGATGATTTCCAAGTGACCACAATAAATACAGCAGCAACAACTCATATCTGACATAATTTGGATTTAACGCGAGATTGATATTAAGTAGAATTAGAACATAATTAGTAATAGAGTATTACAGTAAACGAAAACAGAGCCAAATAATCATTTTTACCAAGGGGAACAAGGCAGTGATGCTGCCGGTACTTTTCCAGCAAGAAGAACGGTGACAAAGCTTCGGCGGTTTGGCAGCAGTGGCGTTGCTAAGGAACGGCTCTGACATCTGCATGCAACTCGACGACGGTGGCTGCAACAACCATGAAGTGACAACAACAATGTTCCAAGAATTTAAAAAGAACGGAAACTAGAAGCAAGAACACCGTTACCAGCAGTGGATCTCGGTGACAACAGCACCGTTCTCCGAAGCGGCGTCTCCTCTCTCTCCACCGCGAGCTCTCTCTCGCTCTCTGCTCGTCATTCTAGACGGCGACAAGACGCGACAGAGCTAGCGATAGCATGGCGCGATGGCGGTGACCCACGACGACAACGGCGACAAGGCTTGCGGCTCCCCATGGCGGCGACAGAGGCATCTTCTCCCTATCCTCTGGCTCGCTCTCCTCTACGCGCCTGCTCCTCTTCCGGGCATCCCCTCTCCCTCTAGCGACAGCGGCAGCGATGGCGGCACCCAGCCCCGCTGGCATCGTCTCCCTCCTTCTCCTCTTCTCCTCCCTTTCTTCCGTTTCCCTCTCACTGTGGTGTGCGTGTGTTTTGTGTGTGTTGCGTTTGTGGGCTGCGGCGTGTGTGTTAGTGTGGGTGAGGGTGAGGGTGAGGGTGAGGGTGAGTGGAATTAGGATTAGGACCAGTGGGCTTCCATTTGGGAATTTTTTGGTTAATTAGAGTAGCATAAATTTAATAAAAGTAGGGTATAGAGTATTAATTTAAAAAATTTAATTTAATCATAATTATTAGAATCGAATTCGTAATAGATCCGGTCATATGACTAGGTTATTGGGTCACTGGTTTAATTGGTAGGTCACTGATTTACTCGGTTGACTCGGTCATAATTAAATAAAAATATAAAATTAAAAGTTAAATGTATTTTTTTAAAAATATATTAATAATAATTAAATATTAATTCTTAGATATAATTTATGGTGCAAAAAGAGATAATAAATTAGTTACTAATACAAAATACTTTCTCCAGATAAATGAACGAGAGAAAACAAAAGATAACACAATCAATTAATCAGAAATTCTTTACATACAAGCGATTAGGGCTTATAAGTCTTACAAGTCAATTAACCACTAACGCCCAAAACGCGCTCCTAGTGTTACGTAGCTTACACGCGCTATATAACAGATCCCGCGAATATATAACTACCAATTTTAAAAGATTTGTTTCCTTCTTCGTTCTCCTTCTTTCCAAATTTCTTCGTTCTTCTTCTCACGCGCCTTCCCCTGCCTTTTCGATCGTTCTTTTCCCCTCCTTTCTCACTGGTTTGTTCTTCGCCATTGACGTGAGTTCCTCTCTCTGTAGCTCCAGCTTCGTTTTTTTTTTCTATTTTTTGGTTTCTGAAATCAAAGTTTGAACTCGTTTTAAAGATAATGGATGATTCAATCTCAGATTGTCAGCTGAATCAGGGTAAAGTGGATTTTGAATTTGAATTTAACGAAGTTCCTGAGGTTTGATTTACATTCAGCTAATTACGATTACTCTGAATTTTGTTGCAGTTATTCGTATATCATTGTCTAGCTGAATAATTCGTGAACATTGACTGTGAAATTAACGCGTGAACATAAATCTGTGGATTGAATCTAATGTATTAGTTTTGAATAATTATCTGCAATTTATAGCAGACGCTCGGGTGTAGATCAGAATTTTTGGGTGTATTTTAGGGAGAAGTGTGGGTGTATTTACAGTTTATGGCTTTTTTTTGTTATTTTAGTTGAGTTGTTGTCGTTCGGGTGTATTAGATCAACATGATTGGGTGTATTTTTAGTTTTTGACATGGTGTATTCTGCAGCCTCTCTCTGTTGTTGATGACCAGTTTGTTCTCAAGGTTGGAATGACCTTTACCACCCTTGAAGATGCTGAAAAATTTTACAGGAACTATGCCAAGGCTACAGATTTTTCTACAAGAGTTCAGAGCACAAATAGGAAGGGAAACGAGATTAAGAATCAATTGATTACATGTAGTAGAGAGGAAAAATGGAAATCTAAAATATCTCCGACCGAGAAGACAAATCCGACAGCCGGTTTAAACTGTCCTGCAAGAATTTATATACACACATTGAAGGATGTTGGTGCTTGGATCATTTCAAAGGTTGTGCTGGATCATTCGCACCCTTGCTGTCCAAGTAAAGCAAAGATGCTCAAACAGCACAGGGAACTAAGCATGTCCATTCGTCGTACAATAGAGAATAACGAGGAGGCTGGTATTAGACCAAGCAAAACTTACCAATCATTTGTTGCGGCTGTCGGGGGTCATCGCAGGTTAAATTTTATTGAAAAGGATGTGAGGAATTACATTACGAGAGAAGTGCGGAATGTTTTTGAACAAGAAGATGCAAAGGAATTTGGGAAATATTTGTTAAGAATGAAAGAGAAGAATCAAAATTTCTTTTTTGAGCTTGAACTCGAAGAGAATCAATCGATTAAGTTGGCTTTTTGGGCCGATGCAAGAAGTAGAGCTGCCGTTGAGTATTTCAGAGATGCTATTTCATTTGACACCACCTACAATACAAACAGGTTATAAACTGTCCCTGTTTATGATGCTAAATTAATGTATTTTTATGAATCTGCCGCAGAGGTGTATATTGGGTGTTTTTTGGTGTATACAAAGCATTTGTTGGGTGTACGTAATGATTTTTCATTCTTCACTATGGTAATTTGTTTCAGGTATAATTTGGTTTGTGGTTCTTTTGTCGGAGTGAATCACCACGGTCAGTCAACACTTCTTGGATGCTCTTTGATGAAAAATGAAGAAATTGAATCATTCAAATAGTTATTTCAATGTTGGCTTCGTTGCATGGGAGGAAATGCTCTGAAAGGATTTCTCACCGATCAATGTGCATCAATGAAAAGGGCTTTAGAGGCTTGTATGCCAATAACAATTCACCATTGGTGTATTTGGCACATCATGAAGAAGATTCCAAGCAAATTAAACGGGTACAAGGGACATGCAGAAATTGAACAAGAAATGAGCCAAGTTGTTTGGAACTCTTATAGTAAAGACTCATTTGATAGGAATTGGAATGATTTTCTGCTAAATTTTGGTCTTGTGGACAACAAGTGGCTTTCAGGTAATGTTTGTTTAAAATCTGAAGCAGAGGTGTAAATTGAATTTTTTTGGGTGTATTTATAGTCTATGTTTGGGTGTATTCTGCAGATCTCTATGAAGACCGTCATATATGGGTTCCAATCTATCTGGATCACCACTTCTGGGCAGGGATGAAAAGCACACAAAGGAGCGAGAGCATGCATTCATTTTTTAACAAGTTTATTACTGGTGCATGAATTGTGAATCACACTTTTCACAACTCGTACCACAACCAGCAAGTGCACTGGGTCGTCCAAGTAATACTGATAAACCACTATTTTATGGTTTATATTGTGTTCAATTGTGTGGTTTTATCATGATCTTTGCCCACTTATTCATTAAATAAGCATGCATTTATATTTCCTTCCTAAAGATGTTTTATGGTTGAAAACTTGCTTCCTAGAGATTTTTAATTAGGTATTTTATTTCTCCCTTATTCCATTCGATGTCGTGATCTGTGTGTTAAATGTTTCAGGCTTTATAGGGCATGAATGAGTTGGAGATTGGAAGGGAAGCCTGCAAAAATGGAAGGAACACAAGAAATTGAGGAGATGACCAGCGAGACGTGACGTGGTCGCATGGATGACGCGACTGCGCGGAAGAGAGCAATTTGCAGCGACGCGGCCGCATGGATGATGCGACCGCGCGGATGGAACAGCACGAGTGACGCGGCCGCATGGACGACGCGTCCGCGTGGCAAAGCAGAAACGCGAATGACGCGTCCGCATGAGCGACGCGATCGCGTGACGTGCGCGATCTGCATAATCTGCAGAATTCGCTGGGGGCGATTTCGGGCCCTATTTTGACCCAGTTTTCGGCCCGAAACAGCAGACTAGAGCCAGAGAACATGCAGAAACCAGGAAGAACATTCATTCTACACAGTTTTAGTTTGAGATCTAGGTTTTACTCCTCCTCTAGGTTTTCTCTCTACACACATTCATAGTTCTTAGAATTTTTATTTTACTTGTTGGCACTGGGATATTGAGAAGAGTTATTACCTCATCAAGACTTCGTCATTCTAGTTCGTTTTCTTTACTTGGTCTTACTCTTCCATGTTCTTTGCTTTGTTTAATTTTATCAGTGGAATATTTTTAGGATTATTTAATACAAGAATTGATTTTATTTTTAATTGATTATTTTGATTTCTATTTACAATGTCTTTCTCTAATTCCTTTTCATATGTTATGAATTTTACATTCACAATGAGCGAGTAGTTTCCTAACTTGATGGGGAGTTGATTGAAAGGAACCCTTGAGTTGGAAGAATTGAAAGAAAGATTGTAATTGGGTTTATGGTTGGATTGCCTTCTAGTCACTAACACCAATCCCTTTTAATTAAGTGGATTGCAACTTGTGAATAGACGTAGCATTCCAACTTGTTTGACTTTCCCTTACCTAGTAAAGGATAACTAAATAGGACAACCTTTAATTATAAACTAATCTTGAGATTATTCCAACAATAATAGAGATTCCAACTAATCAACTTCCAGTCAAGGCTTTTATTTACATTATTCAATTTCATCAATTTAATTTCCTGTTTACTCAACTCAAACCTTTTTTGAAAATATCTGATTAATAAAATAGCACACTTTTCTGCAACTCGTTGGGAGACGACCTGGGATTCATATTCCCAGTATTTTAATTTCAATTTTCTGTGACACCTTTTTAAATTGATAGGCAGATTTCTGGTGAGTTAAGAACTATACTTGCAACGTATATATTTTAACAATTTTTAATTCGCCAATTTCTGCCCACATCAAATACCTTACGTGAGTAAGGGTCGATCCCACGAAGATTGTTGGTTTGAAGCAATCTATGGTTATCTTGTAAATCTTAGTCAGGAGATCAATTATAATTATCAATTTGAATTGCGAAGAATAAAAGAGCATGAAATAAATACTTGTTATGCAGTAATGGAGAATATGTTGGAGTTTTGGAGATGCTTTGTCTTCTGAATCTCTGCTTTCTCCATGTCTTCTTCTTCACGCACGTAAGGTTCCTCATATGGCAAGCTATGTGTTGGTGGATCACCGTTGTCAATGGCTACCATTCGTCCTCTCAGTGAAAATGGTCCAGGTGTGCTGTCACCGCACGGCTAATCATCTGTCGGTTCTCACTCATGCTGGAATAGGATCCATTGATCCTTTTGTGTCTGTCACTACGGCCAACCCTTGTGAGTTTGAAGCTCGTTACAGTCATTCAATCCCTGAATCCTACTCGAAATACCACAGACAAGGTTTAGACTTTCCAGATTCTCAAGAATGCTGCCAATGGATTCTAGCTTATACCACGAAGATTCTGATTAAGGAATCCAAGAGATGCTCATTCAATCGAAGGTAGAACGGAGGTAGTTGTCAGACACGTGTTCATAGGTTGAGAATGGTGATGAGTGTCACGGATCATCACATTCATCATACTGAAGTGCGAATGAATATCTTAGATAGAAACAAGCGTGTTTGAACAGAAAACAGAAATAATTGCATTAATTCATCGAGACACAGCAGAGCTCCTCACCCCTAACAATGGAGTTTAAAGACTCATGCCATTAAAGATACAAAGTTCAGATCTAAAATGTCATGAGGTGCAAAATAAATCTCTAAAAGTTGTTTAAATACTAAACTAGTAACCTAGGTTTACAGAAAATGAGCAAACTAAGATAGATGGTGCAGAAATCCACTTCTGGGGCCTACTTGGTGTGTGCTGGGCTGAGACTTAAGCTTCTCACGTGCCTAGGCTATTTCTGGAGTTAAACGCCAGGTTGTAACCTGTTTCTGGCGTTTGACGCCAGACTGCAACATAGAACTGGCGTTGAACGCCAGTTTACGTCATCTATCCTTGAGCAAAGTATGGACTATTATATATTGTTGGAAAGCCCTGAATGTCTACTTTCCAACGCAATTAAGAGCGCGCCAATTGGACTCTTGTAGCTCCATAAAATCCATTCCGAGTGCAGGGAGGTCAGAATCCAACAACATCAGCAGTCCTTTTTCAGCCTGAATCAGATTTTTGCTCAGCTCCCTCAATTTCAGCCAGAAAATACCTGAAATTACAGAAAAACACACAAACTCATAATAAAGTCCAGAAATGTGATTTTTAATTAAAAACTAATAAAAATATAATAAAAATTAACTAAATCATACTGAAGACATACTAAAAACAATGCCAAAAAGCGTATAAATTATCCGTTTATCACAACACCAAACTTAAATTGTTGCTTGTCCCCAAGCAACTGAAAATTAAATAAGATAAAAAGAAGAGAATATACTATAAATTCTAAACTATCAATGAAACTTAGCTCTAATTAGATGAGCGGGACTAGTAGCTTTTTGCCTCTTGAATAGTTTTGGCATCTCACTTTATCCATTGAGGTTCAGAATGATTGGCATCTATAGGACCTTAGAATTCAGATAGTGTTATTGATTCTCCTAGTTCAGTATGTTGATTCTTGAACATAGCTACTTTATGAGTCTTGGCCGTGGCCCTAAGCACTTTGTTTTCCAGTATTACCACCGGATACATAAATGCCACAGACACATAATTGGGTGAACCTTTTCAGATTGTGACTCAGCTTTGCTAAAGTCCCCAATTAGAGGTGTCCAGGGTTCTTAAGCACACTCTTTTTTTTGCTTTGGACCTTGACTTTAATTAACCACTCAATCTCAAGTTTTCACTTGACACCTTCAAGCCACAAGCACATGGTTAGGGACAGCTTGGTTTAGCCGCTTAGACCAGGATTTTATTCCTTTGGGCCCTCCTATCCACTGATGCTCAAAGCCTTGGATCCTTTTTATTACCCTTGCCTTTTGGTTTTAAGGGCTACTGGCTTTTTGCTCTTGTTTTTTGGTTTTAAGAGCTTTTGGCTTTTTCTGCTTGCTTTTTCTTTTTCTTTCTATATTTTTTTCGCAATTTTTTTTTCCGCAAGCTTTTGTATTCACTGCTTTTTCTTGCTTCAAGAATCAATTTTATGATTTTTCAGATCATCAAATAACATTTCTCCTTTTCATCATTCTTTCAAGAGCCAACATATTTAACATTCACAAACAATCAAATTCAAAAGACATATGCACTATTCAAGCATTCATTCAGAAAACAAAAAGTATTGTCACCACATCAAAATAATTAAACTAGTTTCAAGGATGAATTTGAAACCATGTACTTCTTGTTCTTTTGTAATTAAAATATTTTTTTATTTAAGAAAGGTGATGGATTCATAGGATATTCATAACTTTAAGGCATAGACTCTAATCTTTATTTATTATTTAATAAGAATAATATAAATTAGGCATAAAAGCAGGCACTTAATAATAAAAGACAGAAAATTAAAGACATAAAAATAAATGACTCTAACTTTAATACTCATATATTCTTAAAATGGATAAAAGGTTATCTCAGAGTTAGGACTCAACAACCTTTATTTTGGGAGGTAGATGCCTCTTTAGTCTGTGGGGTGCTTGGCCCTTCAAGAGACAGCTTCTGGCGCTTCAGTTCCTTTAAGTCACGCCCTTGCTATTCTTGTTCTTTAAGCAGTTTGCATAGCATGCTGTTTTGATTTTATTGTTCTTCCTTCAGTTGATCCACAGCTTCTTGTAACTTGGTGACAGATGCTTCTAAGCGCTCCCAGTATTCAATTTGAGGGATTTCCGGGAGGAGCTCCTTTGCTTTTCTCTTGATGGGGTCGTCCTGCACTTGTAGTCCTTCCATAGACTTTTTGGTGATTGGTTGCTCAACTGAGATATACTTATCTACTCCCATTTTTATTCCAGCATCTTTACATAGCAGAGAGACTAAGCTTGGATAAGCCAATTTAGCATCTTTGGAGTTCTTGTTTGCAATTTTGTAAAGCTCACAAGCAATCAGCTGATGAACTTCCACTTCTTTTTCTAGCATAATGCAATGAATCATCACTGCTCTTCTGATGGTGACCTCAGAGCGGTTACTAGTGGGCAGTATAGAGCGCCCAATAAAGTCCAGCCAGCCTCTGGCAACTGGTTTGAGATCTCCTCTCTTGAGTTGGTTCGGGGCACCCTTTGTGTTGGTTGTCCACTTGGCTCCAGGGAGGCATATGTCCTCTAGGATTTTGTCCAATCCCAGATTTGATCTCATCATTCTCCTATTAAAGGAGTCTGGGTCATCTTGCAGTTGAGGCAGCTTGAAGATCTCCCTTATTTTGTCAAGGTGGGTGTGAACAATCTTCCCTCTGACCAGAGTTCTATAATCATAGAATGCGGTTCCAGCTATTCTCTGCCTGTCCGTCTACCATAGATTAGCATAGAATTCCTGAACCATGTTTCTTCCCACCTTTGTTTCAGGATTAGCTAGGACTTCCCAGTTCCTGTTTCGATTTGCTCTTGGATCTCCGGATATTCATCTTCTTTTAGATCGAATTTAACTTCTGGGATCACTGACCTTAGACATATTATTTTGTAAAAATGGTATGAATGTTCTTTGGTTATGAACTTCCTTTTATTCCAAAGTGGTTTTGGAATATTCTCTTTCTTGCCTCTTGAGTCGGTTTGTTTTCCCTTAGGAGCCATGATCTTAGTGGGTATTGACTTAGTGATCACGGATAAACACACCAAACTTAGAGGTTTGCTTGTCCTCAAGTAAAAGAAAAGAAAAGAGAGGGAGAGAGGGAGAGCCAGGCGCAACTTATGGAGGAGAGGGAGAGGCCAAATTAGGATTTAAAGGGAAAAAGGAGGTGGGTTCGAAAATTTTGAAGGAGATATGATAGAAGATATGATTTGTAAAAGATAAGTATGATAGGAAAAAGATATGATTTAAAATTAAAAAGATATGAAAGATATTTGAAAAAGATAAATCTGAATTTTGAAAAAGATGATGTGAAGATTTGAAAAAGATATTGATGATTTGAAAAGATTTTAGAGTGAAAAGAGATAGATTTGTTTTGAAAAGGATTTGAAAATAATTTGAAGAGGATTAAGAAAAAGGGCTTATGAATTAAGATACATTTGATATCTTTTTGAAAAAAGGATTTGAAAAATTAGGATTTGTAACATGTTTGTGCAAGAAATCATGAATTGAAACATAAAAAATGGAAAAAATTTGAATTGAAAACGAAATTGCCTACTCCCCAGCAATCCTGGCGTTAAACGCCCAACTGCTGCATGTTTTGGGCGTTTAACGCCCAGTTGGTGCTTGGTATGGGCGTTTAACGCCCAGCTGTTGCTTCTAGCTGGCGTTAAACGCCAGAAACCCCTTTGTCACTGGGCGTTTTTCTGAACGCCCAGGATGCTGTCAATCTGGCGTTAAACACCCAGAAGTTGCTTCTTTCTGGCGTTTAATGCCCAGATGGCTATCTTTACTGGCGTTAAACGCCCAGTTGTGCCCCCTTACTGGCGTTTTCTTGCTAGTGAGCTCTTTTTCTCTGTTTTGTGTGCTGAATCCTTCTGTAACCCTGTGAACCTATGCAATTGACTCTTTACCTTATTAACATTGAACTTATATGCTTTAAAAATAAATAAATAAAATCAAGAATAGGGCAAAATAACAGAAAAAGTCTTGCTAATGGCTGGGTTGCCTCCCAGCAAGCGCTTCTTTATTGTCTTTAGCTGGACTTTGCTGAACTTTTAAACTAGTCTCAGCCTTGAGCACTCTTGCTCAACATTGCCTTCAAGATAGTGTTTGATTCTCTGTCCATTGACAATGAACTTCTTATCAGAATCAATGTCTTGAAGCTCCACATAACCATATGGTGATACACTTGTAATCATATATGGTCCCCTCCACCGGAATTTCAGTTTCCCAGGAAATAGCCTGAGCCTAGAGTTAAACAACAGAACCTGTTGTCCTGGTTCAAAGACTCTTGATGACAGCTTTCTGTCATGCCACCTTTTTAAAGCTTGGCATTTTCGAAAGCAGTGAGTCTAAATTCTTCTAGCTCATTTAGCTGGAGTAATCTTTTTTCTCTGGCTAATTTGGCATCAAAGTTCAGGAATCTGGTTGACCAGTAGGCCTTATGTTCTAGTTCCACAGGCAGATGACAGGCCTTACCATACACAAGCTGGTATGGAGAGGTCCCTATAGGAGTCTTGAATGCTTTTCTGTAAGCCCACAGAGCATCATCCAAGCTTCTTGCCCAATCCCTTCTACGGGTACTTACAGTCTGTTCCAGGATTCTTTGTAGTTCTCTGTTGGAAACTTCAGCTTGCCCATTTGTCTGTGGATGATATGGAGCGGCCACCTTGTGGCTAATCCCATACCGGACCATGGCAGAGTAAAGCTGTTTGTTACAAAAGTGAGTGCCCCCATCACTGATTAGTACTCTAGGGACACCAAACCTACTGAAGATATGTTTCTGGAGGAACTTTAGCACTGTCTTAGTATCATTAGTGGGCATGGCAATGGCCTCTACCCATTTTGATACATAATCGACTGCCACAAGAATATAAGTGTTTGAGTATGATGGTGGGAAAGGTCCCATGAAGTCAATTCCCCATACATCAAACAACTCAATCTCCAAGATCCCTTGTTGAGGCATGGCGTAACCATGAGGCAGATTACCAGCTCTTTGGCAACTGTCACAGTTACGTACAAACTCTCGGGAATCTCTATAAAGGGTAGGCCAGTAAAAGCCACATTGGAGGACCTTGGTGGCTGTTCGCTCACCTCCGAAATGGCCTCCATATTGTGATCCATGGCAATGCCATAAGATCTTCTGTGCTTCTTCTCTAGGTACACACCTACGGATTATTCCATCTGCACATCTCTTAAAGAGATAGGGTTCATCCCACAAGTAGTACTTTGCATCAGTAATTAATTTTTTCTTTTGTTGCCTGCTATACTCCTTGGGTATGAACCTTGCAGCTTTATAGTTTGCAATGTCTGCAAACCATAGTGTTTCCTGAATGGCAAACAAATGCTCATCCGAAAAGGTTTAAGAGATCTCAAAAGAGGGGGGGAGGGAACGCCCCTTCTATTGGCTCTATCCGGGACAGATGATCAGCCACTTGGTTCTCTGTCCCTTTTCTGTCTTTTATTTCTATATCAAACTCTTGCAGAAGCAACACCCATCTTATGAGCCTAGGTTTTGAATCCTACTTTATGAGTAGATATTTAAGAGCAGCATGGTCAGTGTACACAATCACTTTTGATCCTACTAAGTATGATCTAAACTTGTCAATGGCATAAACTACTGCAAGTAATTCTTTTTCTGTGGTTGTGTAATTTTTCTGGGCATCATTTAAAACACGGCTAGCATAATAAATGACATACAGAAGCTTGTCATGCCTCTGTCTCAGTACTGTACCAATGGCGTGGTCACTGGCATCACACATTAGTTCAAATAGTAATGTCCAGTCTGGTGCAGAAATAACTGGTGCTGTGACCAGCTTAGCTTTCAGAGTCTCGAATGCTTGTAGACACTCTGTGTTAAACACAAATGGCACGTCAGCAGCTAGCAGATTGCTCAGGGGTTTTGCAATTTTTGAAAAATCCTTTATAAACCTCCTGTAGAATCCTGCATGCCCCAGAAAGCTTCTGATTGCCTTAACATTAGCAGGTGGTGGTAATTTTTCAATTACTTTCACTTTAGCTTGATCCACCTCTATTCCCTTGTTTGAAATTTTATGCCCAATGACAATTCCTTCAGTCACCATGAAGTGACATTTTTCCCAGTTTAAAACTAGGTTGGTCTCTTAGCATCTTTTCAGAACAAGTGCTAAATGGTTAAGGCAGGAGCTGAATGAGTCTCCAAATACTGAAAAGTCATCCATGAAGACTTCCAGAAATTTCTCTACCATATCAGAGAAGATAGAGAGCATGCACCTCTGAAAAGTTGTAGGTGCATTACACAGACCAAAAGGCATCCTTCTATAAGCAAACACTCCTGAAGGACATGTGAATGCTGTTTTCTCTTGGTCCTGAGGATCTACTGCAATTTGGTTATAGCCTGAATAGCCATCCAAAAAGCAGTAATATTCATGACCTGCTAGTCTCTCTAGCATCTGGTCTATGAATGGTAAAGGAAAATGATCCTTTTTGGTGGCTGTATTGAGCCTTCTGTAGTCAATACACATACGCCACCCTGTAACTGTTCTTGTAGGAACCAGTTCATTTTTTCATTATGAACCACTGTCATACCTTCCTTTTTGGGGATAACTTGGACAGGGCTCACCCAGGGGCTATCAGAAATAGGATAAATAATCCCAGCCTCTAGTAACTTGGTGACCTCTTTCTGCACCACTTCCTTCATGGATGGATTTAGCCGCCTCTGTGGTTGAACCACTGGCTTAGCATCATCCTCCAATAGGATCTTGTGCATGCATCTAGCTGGGCTTATGCCCTTAAGGTCACTTATGGACCACCCAAGAGCTGTCTTGTGTGTCCTTAGCACTTGAAGTAGTGCTTCCTCTTCCAGTGGATCTAAAGCAGAGCTTATGATCACCGGAAAAGAGTCACCTTCTCCCAGAAATGCATATTTCAGGGATGGTGGTAATGGTTTGAGCTCGGGTTTAGGAGGTGTTTCCTCTTCCTGAGGAAGTTTCAGAAGTTCTTTCAATTCCTCTAAATCCTCCAGGTCAGGCTGAACATCTTTAAAGATGTCTTCCAGCTCTGATTCGAGGCTCTCAGCCATGTTGATCTCCTCTACCAAAGAGTCAATAAGATCAACTTTCATGCAGTCTTTGGGTGTGTCCGGATACTGCATGGCTTTGACAGCATTTAACTTGAACTCATCCTCATTGACCCTCAGGGTTACTTCCCCTTTTTGTACATCAATGAGAGTTCGTCCAGTTGCTAGGAAAGGTCTTCCTAGAATGAGAGTAGCACTCTTGTGCTCTTCCATTTCCAGCACCACAAAGTCAGTGGGAAAGGCGAATGGCCCAACCCTGACAATCATGTCTTCAATCACGCCTGATGGGTATTTAATGGAGCCATCAGCAAGTTGGAGACATATCCGGGTTGGTTTGACTTCTTAAGTTAAACCAAGCTTTCTGATAGTGGATGCAGGTATTAGGTTAATGCTTGCCCCAAGATCACATAAAGCTGTCTTGGTGCAATTACCCTCTAATATGCATGGTATCAAAAAGCTTCCGGGATCTTTAAGCTTTTCTGGAAAGCTTTTCAGAATGACTGCACTGCATTCTTCAGTGAGGAGAACTCTTTCAGTTTCTCTCTAATCCTTCTTATGACTCAAGATCTCTTTCATGAACTTGGCATAAGAGGGTATTTGCTCAAGTGCCTCTGGAAACGAAATCTTTATTTCAAGAGTCCTGAGATAGTCTGCAAAGCGAGCAAATTGCTTATCCTGCTCCTCTTGGCGGAGTTTTTGAGGATAAGGCATCTTGGCTTTGTATTCCTCAACTTTAGTTCCTGCAGGTTTACTTCCTACAGAGGTGGTTGGAGAAGCCTTTTTAGAGGGGTTGTTATCAGCACTTGTGTGTGTCTGATCCCTCACTGACATTTGAAAGCCAGAGTTAGAAGCTGAAGTGGCGTTGGACGCCAACTCCTTACTTGTTCCTGGCGTTTGAACGCCAGAACTGAGCTTCCATTGGGCGTTTGACGCCAAATCCTTGCCTGTTTCTGGCGTTTGAACGCCAGAGTTATTCCTCTCTGGGCTCTTACTGTCCTCAAAGGGATTTTGAATAGCAGTTTGTTCATTTCTTGGCTTCCTGCTACCTTGAAGTGAGGTATTTAATGTTTTTCCACTTCTTAATTGAACTGCTTGGCACTCTTCTGTTATTTATTTTGATAACTGCTGTTCTGTTTGCTTCAACTGTACTTTCATATTTATATTAGCCATTCTTGTATCTTGTAATATCTCCTTGAATTCGGCCAGCTATTTTGTTAGAAAATCTAATTGCTGATTGAATTCAGTAATTTGCTCTGCAGGACTGAGTTCAGCAGTTACTGTTTTAGCCTCTTCTTTCATGGAAGATTCACTGCTTAGGTACAGATGCTGATTTCTGGCAACTGTATCAATGAGCTCTTGAGCTTCTTCAATTGTCTTTCTCATGGGTATAGATCCACCAGCTGAGTGGTCTAGAGAAATCTGAACTTTCTCTGTAAGCCTATAATAGAAGATGTCTAACTGCACCCATTCTGAAAACATTTCAGAGGGGCATTTTCTTAGCATCTCTCTGTATCTCTCCCAGGCATCATAAAGAGATTCATTATCTCCTTGTTTAAATCCTTGGATGTCCAGCCTTAGCTGTGTCATCCGTTTTGGAGGGAAGTATTGATTCAGGAATTTTTCTGACAGCTGTTTCCATGTCCTTATGCTAGCTTTAGGTTGGTTATTTAACCACCTCTTAGCTTGGTCTTTTATAGCAAATGGAAACAGTAATAATCTGTAGACATCCTGATCTACTTCCTTATCATGGACTGTGTCAGTAATTTGTAAAAACTGTGCCAGAAACTCTGTAGGTTCTTCCTGTGGAAGACCGGAATACTGGCAACTTTGCTGCACCATGATAATGAGCTGAGGATTCAACTCAAAGCTACTGACTTCAATGGAGGGTATACAGATACTACTCCCATATGAAGCAGTAGTGGGGTTAGCATATGACCCCAGAGTCCTTATGGACTGTTCATTTTCACTTATGTCCATGATGGAGAAAGGGAGATGATGCAGATTGCAAATAAATTTTTTTTTTCGAAATTTCAAATTTGAATTTTGAAAATTAAAAATTTGAATTTTGAATTTTGAAAAAGTCAACAATATAAGATAAGAATTTGAAAAAGATTTGAATTTTGAAATTTTAAAACTAAAATAAGATAAAATAGAAATTTTAAAATAAAATCTGAATTTTTAAGAGGAAAATTCGAAAAATCAGCTAAAATAAAGGGAAAATATATTTTTGAATTCAATGAGGAAAGAGAAAAATAATAAACTGACACAAGATTTAAAATTTTTAGATCTAATGCTCCTTGTTTTCGAAAATTTTGGAGGAAAAACACCAAGGAACACCAAACTTAAAAATTTTAAGATCAAGATACAAGGAAAACTCAAGAACACCTTGAAGACTCACAAGAACAACAAGAACATGGAGATAGAACACCAAACTTAAAATTTTTTAGCAAACCACAATGAAATTTTCGAAAACTAAAGAAAAGCTAACAAGAAAACACCAAACTTAAAGTTTGGCACAAGATTTAATCAAAGAAAATTTATTTTTAGAAAAGTTTTAAAAAGAAGATAGCCAATTACCAAGAACATAGGCACAACGCTCTAACCAATTGAGCTATAAATTTAACGTATTTTAATATTGTATAAAATAAAAAAAAAATAAAATTTTCTTTGGAAACTAATATTTTGAAAAAGCACAAGAAAAACAAGAAAAGATACAGAACAAGAAAAACTAAAGATCAAACAAGGAAAATAAACAAGAACAACTTGAAGATGAAGAAAGAACAAAGAACACAAATTTTGAAAATTTAAAGAAAAATAAAAACATGCAATTGACACCAAACTTAAAATATGAAACTAAACTCAAACAGAAAAATTCAATTATTAGTAAAAGAAAAATAAAATTTCGAAAAAAATTTTTGAAAAAGAAAATAAGGATTCTAAAATTTTAACAAGAACAATAATAAAAGACTCAAAGATAAATCACAGATTAATAAAGAAAAATAAAAATTTTTGAAAGATTTTTGAAAAGAAAGTAAAAGACTCTGACCCAAAAGACAAAATTTTCCTAATCTAAGCAACAGGATGAACCGTCAGTTATTCAAACTCGAACAATCCTCGGCAACGGCGCCAAAAGCTTGGTGCACGAATTGTGAATCACACTTTTCACAACTCGTACCACTAACCAGCAAGTGCACTGGGTCGTCCAAGTAATACCTTACGTGAGTAAGGGTCGATCCCACGGAGATTGTTGGTTTGAAGCAATCTATGGTTATCTTGTAAATCTTAGTCAGGAGATCAATTATAATTATCAGTTTGAATTGCGAAGAATAAAAGAGCATGAAATAAATACTTGTTATGCAGTAATGGAGAATATGTTGGAGTTTTGGAGATGCTTTGTCTTCTGAATCTCTGCTTTCTCCCTGTCTTCTTCTTCACGCACGCAAGGTTCCTCCTATGGCAAGCTGTATGTTGGTGGATCACCGTTGTCAATGGCTACCATCCGTCCTCTCAGTGAAAATGGTCCAGGTGCGCTGTCACCACACGGCTAATCATTTGTCGGTTCTCACTCATGCTGGAATAGGATCTATTGATCCTTTTGCGTCTGTCACTATGCCCAACCCTTGTGAGTTTGAAGCTCGTCACAGTCATTCAATCCCTAAATCCTACTCGGAATACCACAGACAAGGTATACCACGAAGATTCTGATTAAGGAATTTAAGAGATGCTCATTCAATCGAAGGTAGAACGGAGGTGGTTGTCAGGCACGTGTTCATAGGTTGAGAATGGTGATGAGTGTCACATTCATCATACTGAAGTGCGAATGAATATCTTAGATAGAAATAAGCGTGTTTAAATAGAAAACAGAAATATTTGCATTAATTCATCGAGACACAACAGAGCTCTTCACCCCCAATAATAGAGTTTAGAAACTCATGCCATCAAAGATACAAAGTTCAGATCTAAAATGTCATGAGGTGTAAAATAAATCTCTAAAAGTTGTTTAAATACTAAACTAGTAACCTAGGTTTACAGAAAATGAGTAAACTAAGATAGATGGTGCAGAAATCCACTTCTAGGGCCAACTTGGTGTGTGCTGGGGCTGAGACTTAAGCTTCTCACGTGCCTAGGCTGTTTCTGGAGTTAAACGCCAGGTTGTAACCTGTTTCTGGCATTCAACTCCCATTTGTAACCTGTTTCTGGCGTTTGACGCCAGACTGCAACATGGAACTGGCGTTGAACGCCAGTTTACATCATCTATCCTTGAGCAAAGTATGGACTATTATATATTGCTGGAAAGTCCTAGATGTCTACTTTCCAACGCAATTAAGAGCGCACCAATTGGACTCTTGTAGCTCCAGAAAATCCATTCCGAGTGTAGGGAGGTCAGAATCCAACAACATCAGCAGTCCTTTTTTAGCCTGAATAAGATTTTTGCTCAGCTCCCTCAATTTCAACCAGAAAATACTTGAAATTATAGAAAAACACACAAAACTCATAGTAAAGTCTAGAAATGTGATTTTTAATTAAAAACTAATAAAAATATAATAAAAATTAACTAAATCATATTGAAAACATACTAAAAATAATGCCAAAAAGCGTATAAATTATCCGCTCATCAATTACCCACAACAGCTCGCTTATTCAATTTGTCAAACAATACGATCATTGCCTCGGAAGCAGGGAGCAAGCAGAGAGAGAATCAGATGCTGTAGATTTTTATACGGTCATACCGTATGCAACCAAATCCTCCATTGAAGCTCAGTTTCAAGATGTGAAGACTCATCAAAAGTTTAGGGAAGTCCAAGCATAATTCAGAAGAAAGGCAAATTGCATCACTAGATTAACGAATTCTGCTCTAGGCTATTCAGTATACGAAGCTGGAGAACAAGTTTCCAGCTCAATATTCAACAAGTTTGTGGTTACTTACGACTCAGTAGCAACCGAGGTAAAATGTCAATGCTTATTATTCAAGTCAAGAGGGATATTGTGCCGTCACGCACTAAGCGTGTTAAGCTTTGAACGAGTAAGCCAAGTGTCACCTAGATATATACTGGAACGATGGAGCAAGAAGGTAAAGAGGCGACACACACATATCAAGAGCAGCCACGACGAGCCACTGTTGGAGCCAAGAAGCAAGAGGTTTGACGAATTAGTTTTTCGTTCGCAAAATATTTGCGAATTTACATCAGAATCGGAGGAGCTGACTGCAATTCTGCACCGTGCGTACGATAACGTCATGGTTGAGATGGAATCATTGAAAGCCAAAAGGAAGGAGACATCTTCTTTATCTCATGAAGACGCCAACTTGAAATCCGTTAACGAGCTGTAAAGCCCTCTAAGGATTCGAACAAGAGGACGTCCAAAAAATAGGCTAGGTTCAAAGTTGGACAAACAGATTGCAAATGCCACAAAGAAGAAGAAAACGAAAGCTTTAAACGAGGTAAAAGTGATGTTCTTTAAATATGTGGTGATTAAGTTTAATTTTCTCGTTAATAGTTTAGCTAATATGTGAGTTTGTTATATTCAGTTAAACCTCTTTGATGCTACATCAGTGGTGCATTCAAATTCCAACCAATATCAAGGACATGTTATGAATTATCAGTTCAGGGTACCAGCAACAGCGAATAACTCTTTGGGTGTATAGTTACAGAATATGGGTGTAAAAGCACTGTTCTTTTGGGTGTATTTTTGTGAATTTTCTTGTGTTTCATATTTTACATATATATATATATATATATGGTTGCGAAAGAGGGCCAGTGGTTGCGTTGCGAATATTGAATTCCATGTACTAGATATCCCTGCTTCTTTGAATCTGTTACTGGGTAGGCCATGTAACCATGCCTTTTGGTGCTGTTCCTTCTTCGTTACAACAAAAGATCAAGATGCCAAGAGATGGGGGAATTCTTACTATCCATGGAGATGCTGATAGGGAGACAGCTTTCTTCGAGGTGAAGGATGACAATGCAGGATTTAATCTAACCGGGTTCCAGTTTGTTAATGCTATAGAAAGGGTGCCCCTTTCTTTTTATCCTATGCAAATCATTACGTGGCTCATATAGAGATGGGACATTTCCCTAGACTTGGCTTGGGGAAGAAAGAGCAAGGGGTCACCAAACTTTGTGAATCACAAGGCAACTTATAGGCTGGGTTATGTTCCAACTGAAGAAGACAAGGCGGCCGAGGTAGATGGGCGAAAGAAGAACAAGTCGGGAACAAGACCTATAGTATAGAAAGGCCAATCAAGAAAGCTCGCTGGCAAATAGAAAAGAAATGTTTAAAAAGGACATCTTTTTAGGTCTGGAT
The DNA here is from genome assembly GCF_059453495.1 of Arachis ipaensis. NCBI lineage: Eukaryota > Viridiplantae > Streptophyta > Magnoliopsida > Fabales > Fabaceae > Arachis > Arachis ipaensis. The sequence continues at coordinate 28,332,229 of NC_142436.1, forward strand.
AATTCCGGGGCGGAGGAGTTTTTTTTATTATTTTGTTTGTTGCAGTTGATTCTTATTGGCCCCGAGCTGCAGGAATGAGAAAGTTTTTCATATATATCCTTTTTAGGATCGCTTTGACAGTAGTACGTAGTAGCTCGGTTGGCTTCTTTAAAAGAGAAAAATTTCATGACTTTCCAATTCAAATGAATAAAATAAAAGAAATCATGAGCAGTTATATAGCTTTTCAACTAGTCTCACTTCGGTTGAATTTATCACATTTTTTATGTTCCATCAGCCCGCAGTGCAGCAAAAAAGAGGCGCGATGGGAAAAATATGGCTGGCCACAGCTGGCATGTGATGTTAGCATTGAGCGATCAAGCTGTGATAAGACCTACTTCGACCTGGTCTTAGTGATCACGGAATATCAAGAAAAAGAAAGAGGTTTCGGTCCTCTTGCGTGCTGATAGACTTCAGGACTATAGACCAATTACTTTGCTGAATGGGGCCTAAAAAAGATCACGAAGATGCTTGGAGACTCAAAAGTGGTGGAGGGATCCGCTGGAATCATGGTGCCTTAATTTTCATTAATTAAAGGGCTGATAATTAAGTTAAGGCTTTTTGCCAATGCAGGGTCTTGTGATGAAGCTAGACTTTGAAAAGGCTTTTGACAGAGTTTACTGGGGATGCCTCTTCCAAGTGTTGATGGGTTTTGATCAGAGATGGATCTGATCCTGTTTAGCCAGATTTGCGGTGTTGGTGAACCTACTAAGATGTTCCAAAGTGGCAGAAGGCAAAGAGATTGGGGCTGATCATCCTATTAAAAATAGGTATTCATCGAATCAGTTAGGCTCAGAGCTATTGGGGGGCACCATACCCAATTGTCTTACTAATGAAGCTAAGGAAGCCAGCACACTCTTTTATTTAAGAGCTACTCTAAAAAAGATTGAGATTTGGTGTGAGCTTGCCGTGGGCACTCGTGGACGTTGCACAGGAAAGACCCCCCTGAAACCTAAAGTCTGAACTTGCGGTGGGCATATTTTAATATACCTTTTTTATTCCGGAAGCTGCGGAATGCCTGCTCATAATACAGGTAAATGGTTAAAGCATTCAATCCCAATAAAGATATGTTATAGTAAAGATTCTTGCCCATGTGGTCGAGGGTTATATATATATATATGCTGTTTATGTTATAAAATATTGTTTGTTTTTTTTTTATTACGGTTTAAGGGTTTAAGGGTTTAGGGTTTTAGGGGTTAGGGTTTTAGGGTTTAGGGTTTAGGGTTTAAAGTTTAGGGTTTAATGGTTTTAGGGTTTACGGTTTAGGTTTTAGTGTTTAGGGTTTAGGTTTTAGGTTTTAGTGTTTAGGGTTTAGGGTTTAAGGTTTAGGATTCAAGGTTTTAGGGATAAAGCATCAGGGAGATAGATGTTTGGGTGTATATTCAACTTTCTTTGGGTGTAAACAATGTGAGGTTATGGGTTTATATTTGGTTTGATGTTTTCCTTCATATTATAGTACCTGTAATTCAGACATTTTGAATACAGCAGAGAGAGTTTAATTATTGAAAGAAATTTTAAAATAAACTGGATTATAATTGGCAATTTTTTACAGCATGTGTTCAATTTGTTACAAGACTATATAACATTTACATTAATCAGTGTCAATATCCTTAGAATCTATTTGACAATATGGACTCAATAACAATGAGGATGGCTTTGACAGTCTTATTGCATTACTTCCCTTAATGACTTCAGCTTTGTCTTAATTCATTTCATGGAATAGAATCCGGAAAGCATATTCTACTCTAAAGTGGTCCACCTCGTCCTACAGTTAAAAAGGATATTCTGTTTAATCAACCATGTTAATTGAGTAATGTAATACAGAGTTATTTAATTTTAAACACATTTACCTGGGTCCAATTGTCCCACTCATACTTCCGCCTTTTAATGTTTTCGGGCTGAAATATCTCAAGTCACTTCATTACGTAGATAGCACAGTCCTAGCTGAAAACAAAGAAAATAAATTGCAAATTACATATAGGAAAGTTTAATTTTCAGAGTGAAAGATTTATACCTTGTCTTTTGGCCCGATATGTTAAGGTATGGTGGTTCAATTTCCTTGTCCTTGTCCCTTGTCTTCAGAGGTGCCCCCCAGCATATACTTTAATTCGTGAAATTACATATCCCTTAAAACGCAAAACAAATCAGTAATACATAAATAATTTCAATAAAGGGATACACCCAAAGGAGCATAAAGTTACACCTTATATTGAACAGAAATACACCCAACTATTAAAATACAGAACACAGAACCAACTTACAATGAATGTATTTAGGGCAGTTCTCTCATCGGATGGAGATTTCGTGTGGTATAGGTCGACTATATAAAATTTTTGCTTTCTTGTATCAGCCAACCATAACCACCAATGTTGTGAATGGCAAACAGGTGCAAAAATCTGAAATATGTTCAGATTGAACACTGTTTTAGTTTATTTGGCACATAAGTAAAAAATGGTAATAAGAAATTTTAGAAATGAAAACTTACATAACGATGTGATGCTAATTTTTTAAGGTCCAAGAAGGGTATAAACATTGGGTAGTCTTTCACCCTGAATGGCTTATTGTTTTTAGGCTGTAAGAATACCCCTTGTGGATGATTTCCAAGGGCCATGTTCTGCAAAAATTACAAACCACAAAATGAATACAGAAAATACACCCAAATGAATCTAGAAAATACACCCAAATGAATAAACAACTTACACCTAATGTAACACAGAAAATACACCCAAATGAACACATAAAATACACCCGATTTAAGACAGAAAATACACTCAAAGGTATGTAGAAAATACACCCAAAATTCGTTGAATCAACCCTTACCACAATATCAGGGGGGAGACAGTATACTTCTTCTTGAAACCTTTTAATCTTTTGCTGGTTTAGGATGAAGCACATGACAGAGACAATCTAGAAAAAGATGCCGAAATCAGTTTTACATCAATCAGGATTGCAGTTAATTTTGGTGATAAAAACATTAATGTTAATGTAATATTACCTCAGCTTCTATATGCGTTTCAGGTGCGAGTGATGCAAGGTGGAGTTTTGACAAAATGTATCTATCTTGGGCTTGGAGTGTGCAGACGGTGTCAAACTCATTAGTTAGTCCATCTGCATGTTTCTTCACTCGTATGGCCCAGAGGTAGCATTTCTCTTTCATGTCAGAAGTATGTTGATTCGTCCTCGCAGGAGTTTCAAAATTCTCGAAACTCTCTGTGCCACTCTCCTTTGGAATTTGTGGACTTTTTTCTTTTGTTGTCACCCCACCACTTGCAATTTTTTGTACCAGATCCCCTAATTGTTCTAGCAGTTTTAGGATTTCTGGAGTTTTTGCCCTCCCTCCATCTTGCGTTGACGCTCCCTCCTGTGTTGCTGCTTCTTCTTGGCTTGAATCAGTCAAGCCAAGGCTAAATGATGGCATCGAATCTGTTTTAGGAACATACGATGCTGTCCATGCCATCATCATCAGCACAGCAGCGTCTTCTGGGGTTGGATTACTACGTGATCATGTATAACGTATTATAAGAATAAGAATATACGAATGATAACCAAACATTGATTTTACACTGATGAACTTACATTTTAGATAGAGCTGGGGGAAGCGTGGATGTGCTTTTTTCAAGTTGTTGGGGGGTTCAGGAGTGCTGCACGATTACATAAAATTAATCATGTTATAAAAAAAACTAGTCAGGGATCAATCGTGAAAATATACACCCCAACAGGTGCAATATACACCCAAACTGTAACCAAATACACACCCAAGACTATTTCTTACCTTTTTGTAGTTCCTTCAATTTGTAGCACAGGGGTTGGTTCATTTTCTATCTCAGGTGTTTCTTCAATTTTCGGCATAGTGGTTGTTTGGGACAGTGATAGACAAACTTGAATCGGAACTCTAAACAAGATGAAAATTAAAAGGTTAACAAAGCCTCCGAAAATAAAAAGGTTATAAGGTTGAAATTTTCTTGAAAAACTCACATTGCAAGCGCTTCGGACTGTGTCTCTTCCCTCACAACCATCATATTCTCTTCAGCCGGCTCACTGGCTGACTCTTCAACCAGACTCAACCTAAAATACACCCTAAGAAAGTCAAAAATACACCCGAAGCATTCAAAAGAAAGACAGGCTTTGTTTTTTGAGAACTTACATACTTGCAGTTTTTGCTTTTTTTTTCTGCCTTTTTTTTCTCGAATAAAACAATAAAGGGCTTTTTTTATAAAAAAATATGTACAGAATTAGAAGTAGAAGGTATTAAAAGAATAGAAGCAACGATTATTTGAAATAGAAATTACATGCTTTCTGCCGGTTTGTTTACGCTACTTTGGTCTGTGTGTCCTTGAGAGGAAGGATCATCACTTCCCAAGTTTACGTCCGGTATTATAAAAATAATAGAGTACATGTTATTCACAAAAAAATACCATACTGTTAAATCAAGATAACAAGATTTTATTAAATAAAGCTTCTTACGTTTCAGATGAGACATAGTGACCTTCCGTCGATCGCAGGTTAGCTTCCTTTTCCCTGCAAAACAAGAAACAATTATTAGAAAAGAAAACACCCTAAAATCTAAAATATACACCCCAACAAGACATACCCCTGTGCAGCAGAGTTTTCATTGTTTTCCCTTAAGAATTCATCTAAATCTCCAGTTCCAATTTCAGATATGACAGTACATGCATAAAAGAACATGTTAACAAATATAATTTTGATGATAGACGGTAATATAGCTTAGAAAGTACTGTACCCATGATAGGATTGAGCTTGCTCAGGAGATGAATCCTCAACAATGACCTTTTTCCTTTTGGATTGTGTCCTGGGGGGAAAAACAAGTATAAATCAAAAATACAAAATTAATTTGATCACAAAATATTATCCAAAGAAGTGCTTACTTTTTTGGTGTTCTCTGAGTCTTTTTCTTTGTTTTTTGCTTCTCCACTGGTGATGATTCTTCGCTTCTATAAGTTAATAAGAGACACTCTGTTAATACATGAAATCTTGATAATAAACCCAAAGGAAAGGAGTAATAATTTCAGAACATTACTCATCAGTTGATTCAGATTCTGAATCAGAATCCTCCTGAATCTTCTTTCTTTTTTGGACTCCATTCTGGATGGCAAACAATCATTATTTAAAAACATACTAAAAGGGATAAAATACACCCAAATGAATGTACAAAACACACCCAACTTGATAAACAAAATACACCCAACCGGATAAACAAAATACACCCAACTTGATAAACAAAATACACCCAACTGGATAAACAAAATGCATCCAAGTATGTTACTTACTTTTTGGCTTTTCGGTTGGGTTGTTTTCTTGTTGAATCCTTTGAGTCTTCTTCAGTCTCAAACTCAGAGGTAGAATGGTCACTATCAGTTGTTTCAATCTCAGATGATGATGTTGAACTTGCCTTCATTTTTTTGTTTTTTTTTTTTGTTTTTTTGGTTTCTTGTTTTTTTTCTTTTTCTTTATTTTTTTCATTTTTTCCTTTGTTTCCGCCATCTTTACAATCCCCTGAAACATTAGAAATTTTAGTTAGCAGCATTCAGGTAAATAAAATACACCTAAGATATTTTGTTCACTTACCATATGTTCCTCCATTTCTGCCCTTATTCTTTCGACCAACTGCTCTCTAGTCTAGTTGGCAATCCAGGGTTCTGGAGGTCTTTCTGCCCTCTTCTTATCTTTATTTTTTGATAGATAAAAGTAAACTATCATCAGGGCAAACAGGCAGCCATCAATTGATTTTTTCTTTTTCAGATTGTAATCTGTTATGCCCTTGATGATAAAATTCAAAACATGTGCTCCCCAATTCCGCTCTATTATTGTGTCCATTTTGAAAATTGGTGCCAGGTGCACAGGTGAGATTTTGTTTATTGTTGTTGGTAACAGGAACGCCATCTGTATATAGAGGATGAAAATCCTCTTGAACATGAGGCGATCCTGTTCATTATCAACGCCAATAGCCATCATCTCATCTATCAGATTTTTGAGGGTCTTACCTTGGAATCTTCTAAAAATTTGTTTGTCGTCTTCAGAAAGATCCTTATAATTGAATTTCTGAGGAAATAGATCTCCTACAAAAAGAAAAACAACATAGTATAAAAATTAATTCAAATACACCCAAGCATCAATTGAAATACACCTGAATATGGCTCATATACACCCATGTTTGTAGCGAGTTACCTGACGCGTTGATGCCAAGCGCAACCCCTATTATTTTTGGTCTTACTTTAAAAGAACCGTAGCCAGTTTCGAGTCTGTTTTCCCCTAATTTAAAGGAGTTAGCCAACTCCCTTAATATTTGGTGATGCACCCTTAGCGGCGGGATGTGCATCAGGCCACCAAATTCCAAATCCCTAACAATTTCTTTCTTCTCCTCGCTCATATTTCTGAATTTGTCACTCAACAAATGGGTTGCACATTTAAGGTCTTTGGTTTGCTGTAAACAAAGAAAAATTAAAGCCAGAGATATTTCTATTATGAAAAACTGATTTCATCTAAGATATATATTTGTTCTTACATTTTTTCCAACTTGGTTTCTGCCTGCTATTTTTTTTGAAATGAAAAATACACTCATAGATATCAGTAATATACACCCATAGATATCAGTCAGATACATCCATAGATATCAGTCAGATATCACTCAAACATGCATAAATATACAAAGTCAAGCAACATTACAAGGTCAAACAATATATACCTATGGACAAGCAAATATTAGAACAGTTGCAACTGTTGACTTTATTACAGTATATCAGTTCAGAAATATACACCCAACAAAGTATGCCATATACACCCAACAAATTACTCCATATACACCCACCAAATTACGTAATATACTCCCAAAAATCAGTTACGAGAAGAACTAGAACAAGAAGAACAGTAACACCTAGAACAACTAAGAAGAACAGTAAAACTTAGAAACAAGAAGAACAGTAAAACCTAGAACAAGTAAAATTTAAAAATAGTAAAATGAGACCTAGAACAAGAAGAACAGTAAAACCTAGAAGAAAACATAGAAGAATAGTAAAAGCTAGTTCTTCGATTTCGAAATGTGGAAAATATACAAGATGAGTAAAATAGTAACGTACCTTGAGTATTATATCTTCGTTTTTTCTGGAGATTGTTGATCGAGAGTTCTATCTTGTGTTGATGGAGAGTTCTAATCTTCGCAACGAGTTCTATCTCTGCAGTTTGCAATGTTGCTCAAAAATGGATGGTTTGTGTTTTCTTCGAAGAAGGAGAAGTGGAAGAGTGCGCCATAACGAGCGCTTTTTGAGAAGCGCAACCGTTGAGTTGCGCGCGTGTAAATGACGCTCCATCAAAGTGAGTGAGTGCGCGTGTATTTTTGATGGGATGGGCCAACTTGTAACACTTGTAGGCCATTTTTGCTTGTATGTGTAGCAGGCCCGTCAATTAATATATCAATATGTTTGTATATCATGTATTGTTACTTACTTACTTGTTTGGTATCCATGTCAATCCATACTTAAGAGTATGGAAAAAATTCATTTATATATATATATATATATATATATATATATATATATATATATATATTGTAACATATAATATTCATAATCAAAATAGCGCAGTGGCAAAGGAAGAGGCACAACATGCAGTATGCTCCGTTGGGTTCTGGTAACTATGAATTTAATCCCTTAAAAATACTTGAAAAAAATTATTTAATTATCAATTTGCTAATTGGTTTTCAATCAAGTATTCTAATTTTAAAAAAGAGATAACATAATTAAATTTTTTTGTTTATAAAAACGTATTAAATTTTTAAAATCCCAATTATTTAAATTAAATCATATAAAATTCTTATTCTTTTACAACTATTAAACTTTATAATTTAAATTTAAAAATTATCCAATAATTATAAAATTAGATAAAAATTCTAATTCAATTATCAAAACTTGATTCAATTACTCTTAATAAAATAATTTATGAAAATCGAACTTTGACCCATTAAAATATATCAAAACTAATTCTTAATCTAACTTCAGAAAGTTTGGATCTTACATAAAGAAACCATCATAAAACTTAAAAAACCTTGGTGGAATTCATTGATAGTTAAACTGGTGGGAAGAAAAATAGGATATGTAGTTATGAAAAAAATGTTAGAAAGCATGTGGAGTGACAAATGAGACATAGATGTAATTATAGACTTGGTTCATGACCTTTACTTAGTTAAATTATACTCACAAGATTTAGACTATGCTCTTTTGGAGGAATCATGGAAAATCTATGACTACTACCTAGCTGTGAGGTGTTGAAAACCAATTTTTAATCCTCTTTTACAACAAACAAGATTACAGCATAGGTGAGGCTTCCAGGTCTGACAATTGAGTTATACAACAGAAATATACCTAAAAAAATAGGAGCATTTACAAAACTTTGTGTAGAAATACATCTAACAAAACTGTTAATAGAAAAATATAAGATTAATGATGTTTGTTTTAAAGTGGAATACAAGGGACTACACCAAATATGTTTCTTATATAGAACAACTGACCATGACCATAAAAATTGTATAATGAGAAGGAAATAAAAAGGGAGTGAAATTGAAAAAAATTAGCAAGGAGAAGGTTAAATTATATCTAACCAAGATGATCAACATGAAGGAAGTAAGAAAAAAGAAGACAATAGAGCAAAGGATAAGGGAGAACAAATTGTACAGCATCTAAGTGATAATTTTGGACCATGGATGATTTTTCAAAGATCAAAAAGAGGAAAAAAAGGGAGAAAAAGAGGGTGACAACAAAAATGGAGCAGGAACCAGCAAAGCAGGGGGCAAAAATATAAGTAATTTCAGATTTTAAATGCTGGAGGTAGAAGAAGTTGAGGGAGGTAATGAAGAAACTACAACCATGGAAGCACAAGATTAGAAGCAACAACAAAAAACACATAAAGAAAGACAGCTGACGAAGTACCAAAGACTAAATCAACAAACAACATGAACCAAAAACAAAAAGAAAAGCAAGAAGAAGAGAACCGAGACATTTCAGAAGAACTTACACAGAAACATGCTGTAGAAATAGTTAGAAAAAAATAGGCCAATCCAAATTATCCAAATGAAAGCAAAGGAGATGGATTCAATCAAAGCAACACAATGCAAGGGAAAACATTTAATCACCATCAAGACAATTGGCAAGAAAATAATTACAAAATCCCAACTATAAATCACATAGAGGAAGAGGTTGACATTTCTTAGTAGGCTAATCCCTCACAAAGAAAACCTCTTGATCTAGTAGTGCAAGATGAGAAAGAGAATGTAACAAGAGACTTAGAAATGAAATATATTATTTTAGAAGGCATAAATTTCACTATCCCACCCACAGAGGGCTTAAAGGAAGAGGAGATGTAGATTAATTAGGTACTGCCTTACGACTTAGAAGATGTGGTCCTTGATGGTTCTCCTATCTTTCTATCTTGTTTTAATGATTATTCTCAATTAGAATGTAAGAGGTTCAATTAGCAAAGTTTTTAGTCGTATTTTAAAGAAGTCGCTAACCAACACAAACCTGATTTAACTATACTTGTAGAGCCTAGATGCAATGGAGAACAAGTCATTAGAGTTATTAAAAGTTTGGGGTTTACCAATTACATCATTCAAGAGGCACAAAGGTACTTTGGAGGGATATGGATATGCTAGAATAGACATGACATCAAAATTATTTTAGTGTAAAAAATTCATCTCTAATTTATACACACCAGAATCAGTTTTGAAAGAAGAGAAGAGTGGCATCTCATAGCCATATATGCTAGCCCACAACCCCATATTAGAAGGCAGCTTTGGTCTAAAAGTTTAGTCTTAGCTACTAACATTAATAAAGCTTGTCTCCTCATAGGAGATTTTCATGAATTAAAAGAGAGTTAAATAAAAAAGAGGGATCAAACGTTGATAGAATGGCATGTGCAGCTTTTGTAGATTGGATAAACAATTACAACATCATTGATTTAGGCTTCTCTGGATCTAGACACATTTGGAGAGGTCTGCAACGGGATGAGCAAGATAGAATTTTCAAAAGGCTCAATAGAGCTTTAGCTAACGCGGATTGGAGGACTACATTTCAAGAAGCAAATGTGGAAGTCCTTCCTAGAGTTAGCTTAAACCATCATTCACTCCTAATCTCCCTCCATAACAAGGGACCTAACCAAATAAGGGATAAATCTTTTCACTATGAAGCCATGTAGGACCAGCATCCAGACTTCAAGAATTTGTTCAACAGAAATGGAACAACGAATTGACCCTGAACTCTACCATTTTATGAGAAACTTTAAGATTGGAATAAAAACACCTTTTGGAACATCTTTAATAAAAAAGACTATTATAAACAGAACAAGGAGCATCCAATGACACGTCACTTACAAAAAGAACAAGTTTCTAGATTGTTTAGAGGCTAATCTAAATAGAGTTGGAAGATATTTTCAAAAAAAAAAGAGATTTTTTTGCTGCAAAAGTCCCAGGAGGAATGGATAGTTGAGAGAGATCAAAATATAAAGTTTTATCATACTAAGACTATACTAAGAAAAGTCAAGAATAAAATCAATAAACTCATAAATCATTAAGGAAATTGGATATGCAACAAAGCGGACATAAAAAATCATGCAGTGCAATTTTTCAAAGACCTATATCAAGATGAGGTAAATATTATCCCCCTAAATCCCCTCACTTAAACGAGTCCTAAAATATATTCAAATATTTGCAGGTTTTTTATTTAGATGCCGACAATGGAGGAGACCAAGAAGGCGATGTCTAGCATTGGTTCGTTGAAGGACCCAGGTAGAGATAGAATCGTAGCACTATTCTTAAAAAAATGAAAATCAGTGAAAGACAAGATGATGGTTTAGAGTTTAGGGTTTAGGGTTTAGAGTAGTTTTTATCAACTCTTTACCCACATATTCATACTAATCGCATGTTTTACATTTTCCTTCCTGATTTTGTGCTATGATTGAAAACATGATTCTTTGGCCTTATATTTGCTAATATTAATCCTCTCTTATTACTATTAGATGCCTTGATATGTGTGTTAAGTGATTTCAGGGATTATAGGGCAGGAATGGCTTAGAGGATGGAAAGGAAGCATGCAAAAGTGGAAGGAATACAAGAAGTTGAAGAAATTGCTAAGCTATCCAACCTGACCTCTTCGCACTCAAACGGTCATAACTTGAGTTACAGAGGTCCAAATAATGCGGTTTCAGTTGCGTTAGAAAGATAACGTTCGGGGCTTTAATTTGATATATAATTTGCCATTGTGGCCATACAGCTAGGTAACGCGAACGCATGCTCCACACGGATGCATCGCAGTGATGAAAATCAGCGTGTTTGAATTCGCAACCAGCGAATTCTGGGCTGTTTTTGACCCAGTTTTCGGCCCAGAAAATACATATTAGAGGCTATAAAGTGAAAAAATCCATTCATTCATGATCATTAACTCATATTCACATAATTTTAGGTTTTAGATGTAGTTTTAGAGAGAGAGGCTCTCTCTTCTCTCTTAGGATTCAGGATTAGGATTTCTCTTAGGATTAGGATTTCATCTTCTTCAATTACAGGTTCAATGTTCCTTTTATTTATCTTCCCAATTTAATTTATGAATTTTTCCATGTTAGATTTGAATATTCTATTTAATATAATTTGAGGTATTTCAGATTTAATTTTGCTTTATTTTATTTATGAATGCTTTTAGTTTAATTTAAGATATTTTCCCTTTTTGGTTTTGGTTAAGTGATTAATAACATTTGAGTTATCAAACTCAGCTGTTGATTGAAATTGGAATTATTTGCTGGTTAATTTGTACTCCAATAACTCTAGTTTTTTTCATAGGAGTTGACTAGGACTTGAGGATCAAATTAATTAGTCCACTTGACTCTCCTTTGTTTAGCAAGGGTTAATTAGAGTAGGAGCAGAATCCAATTCTCATCACACCGGATAAGGATAACTAGGATAGGACTTCAATTTCTTATACCTTGCCAAGAGATTTTCTTAATTATTAATTTATTTTTTTTGTCATTTAAATTACTTGTTCCTTATTTTAAAAACCCAAAAATATACTGTTTTACATAACCAATAATAAATCATACCTCCCTGCAATTCCTTGAGAAAACGACCCGAGGTTTAAATACTTCGGTTATAAATTTATTTGGGTTTTGTTACTTGTGACAACCAAACTTTTGTACGAAAGGATTCTCTGTTGGTTTAGAAACTATACTTACAACACGCAATTATTCTTATAAAATTCTTTACTGGCAGGGAATCCGATCGTCAAAATGGCACCGTTGCCGGGGAATTGCAAACGTGTGCCTTATTATTGGTTATTGTAAATATTTTATTTTGCTTGTTTATTTGTTTTTAATTTTTATTAGTTACTATTAGTTCTCACCCCCGTCGCTTTGAGTTTGGTTCTAATGTTGTTGAAAGGAATGGAAGCTATAACAAGAACATGCATCAAGGTCGAAATAATCACAGATGGAAGGAGCCGCAAGGATCTGATCAACCCTTTAGGCAACAACACCTTCCAAGATACCATAGAGAACGACCATTCTACAATGCATGCCAAGACAATAGATATGGTGGACCCCCTTGTAGTTACCAACAAGGCCCACCATATGCTTATGAGCTGCCTCCCCAACATACCTTTGAACCACCATACTCACAAGCCCCCTACAACCAACCACCTCTATATGACTCTAACCCTTATCCACCCCAATTCCATCCCAATTACTCCCAAGAACCACCACCTTCCTATGCACCATGTCCATATCCATCACTCCAAGAATTAAGGGAGCAACTCAAGGAAACATTTAAAAAATTTCATGCCACACTTCACCAATTGAATCAAGCGATAAATCGAATGCCTTCCCGACGTTCGGACACTCAAGGAACCCCCATGGCTTCATGTGGGCAATCTAATGAAGAACGCAGCATGAAGGAGATACTAGAAACCCCACTGGACAGTAAGGAGCATGATTTTGTACTGGAACAAGTGGAGGAAGCTGAAATTGTCGAAGAAGAAGAAGTGGTTGAAGACTTAGGAGATGCTGAACCTCCATGGGAAAGTCAAATTATAGAGCCTCCTTCAAAGACGTTTGAAATTGATGTTGAGGAGGATGTACAACCTCCAAGGCATATCATGGTTGAAGACTTTGAAGGGGACGATCAAGAGATGGATTCAATCATTGATGAATTCTTATCTACGTTTGAATCCTCTCCCATTGGACTAGACATGGAGATCAAAGAAGAAGAAGCACAACCTCCCATGCCTTTGGTGAACAATGAAGAAGAGATTGAACTGGAAGAAAGCTACCAAGAGGAAGATGTTGAAATTGAAGAAACTTGCAAGGAGGTGGAAGTTGTCAAGGAAGAATTCAAGGGAATGGAGCTGAAAATCATGTTGCCAATGCTGTTGGAGACCTCTCCCCCGAAGCCATCACCATCCATTCCTTTATTCAAGTGGGTAAATCTTTCATCTCTAAGTTTAATTAGCTCACTGGAATATGCTTTGCTTGAGACAGATGGGCAACTCAGAGCTCTTTGTGGCTTTAAGAGTAAGAGGGAGATGGTTAGTGGTAGGAGTCGTCATGCAAGATTCAATATGGTGGAAAGCTCAAAGTTTAAATGCAAAGGTTGGTGTAAAGCTCAACTGAATGGGTCTAGGAAGTTGGTTGGCTGCTTTAGTGAGAATTCAAATTGCTTGCTACCCGGATGGAATCATGATGATCAACAAGAAGACGGGTGCAAAGGCAAGGTCTGGAACCCCAGAATTCAGTCTAGAAATCAACACTCTTGGGGCCTTGTCACTTGCTTTAACCTGCTTGAAGGCTTTCTGTGCCTAGTTCGGGATCCCGGAGGCCATTGGAATTACAAACATTGGTGGGGATTCAAGGATCAGCTCAAGCACAAGCCACCATGACAAGGAGCTTATCAAATGTCCAACTTAAGGACTTTAACTAAAAGTGCTAGGTGGGAGATAACCCACCATGGTATGATCGTTCCTTTTTCAATTTTAATTTTATTTCGTTTTGTTTGTTTTTGAGTTTTATTTTATTTTATTTCATTGAACCTGGAATTACTCATAACATCCATATCATTTTGCATTCTGCATACTGCATAAAAAAAAACACACGCACGCGACACGGCAGCGTCGCTGACGCGTCCGCGTCACCAGTGCATTTTGAAGAAAAGAGAATTGGATAGAGAGTCACGCGAAAGCGTGGCTAGAGGCGTGCCTTAGGCAAAACATGCCCACGCGTCCGCGTCACCTACGCGAACGCGTGTCCTTAAAAATCGACGTAAAAGAGGTGTATGGCAGCAGGTTATGATGGAGTGGGGCTAGAGTAATGCTAGACGCACCAGCCCTGTCACGCGACCGCGTGCCCCACGCGTCCGTGTCGTCCTCCAAACATGGCTATTCACGCGATCGCGTCAACCACATGATCGCGTCACCCACACATTTTGGCAAATTAAGTTTGAGACAAAGAGTTGCGCGAACGCGTCGCTGCTTTCGCGCCATTCGCACAAATCAAGTCACGCGACCACATGACCCACGCGTTCGCGTCACTTGAACACATCGCATACCACGCGACCGCATGACTCACGCATTTGCGTCATATGCAGCGCACAGAATATCCAGATCAGCCAAAATATCTTATCTTTTCTTCCCCAAATCCTAATTTTTCCTTTCCTTTATTATTTCTTTCTCCCCCTTCTTCTTTCTCTACTCAATCTCACTTTTTACTTTCTCCCCCTTTTTTTTCTCTTTCACATCCATTATCAAGGTTCTTTTCTTCTTCCCTCTTTACTTTTTCATTCTTATTCTTTTTCTCTTATTCATATTTTCTTATTTATTTTTCTTTTTACCTTCATTATCTATATTTTCTTTTTCCTTCTTTTTATTCCTTTAATTGGTGTTGGAAATTTATTTGGATCATTATTTATTTCTATATTTTGCTTGTGGATTATTATGGAATTGTTTGACAATTAATATTACCTTTTAAAGGGTTGCTTGCATGTTCTATCTTATATTTTCAACAATATATTTACCATGCAAGCTAAGTGTTTGTGAAAAAGCCCGTATAGCATTGTGCATTATTTTAAATTATTCGATTCTACTACTTTAATGCCTGTTTTTTCACAAAATCCTTTTTATATTTTATTAATTTAATTTAATTGTCAATATAAATTGATTATTAGTTTGAAAGGCTTGGTAATCTAACTTGGACATTGAATGCTTGATCTATGCTACTCATGCCTTTGCCAGCATGCCAATAAACATCTTGCATTTAATTGCCATAACATGCACTTACTATATTACCTTTGATGAACTTTTCACATGTAGTCTAGACCATGTGTTAACGACATCCTTCTTTACCGTGCATTGATTACCGCCCATAATATTCGCTCCCTTGCTCAAACCTTTAACTTTACATATTACTTTCTCTTTCTTTTTCAGGATGGCCACCAAAAAAAAAAGGAAAGGAACCAAAAGAGCACTAGCTGCGGAGCCACCCGTCCACTTGTACATCTCTGCATGCACCGAGGACGGTGCAATCTTTAAGTGTGGGGAGGTCGATATCGATCTCCATGGGTTAGTTATTTTCTTTCCAACACCAATATTTTACTTTATCTGTTAGTTCATTATTGCATTTGCATGTTTGATTGCATGTTTATTTGATTTGGTGCATATTTTACCACTTGGTTGAAGTAATATTTTATTTTTCAAGAAATTTTTATAGTATTTCACTAATTTAAATTGAAAAAAAAATTTGTTAAAATTGTTTGAAGACTGTAAATTGGAACATGGTTTAAAGCTAAGAGCACACAGCCCGTGAGATTTTGAGCCTAATTACATGGTTACATTATTTAACCATAAATTTTTATTCCTGTGTGTTCACTTCTCTATGATTGCAATCTTTGCTTTGTTCCATTCTATATGTCCACTATTTAGTGTATTTACATGCTTGCATATGATTGAGGCCATTACTTGTTTTAAGCTCACTAATCCCAAATAAGCCTACCTTTTACATCACCCTTGTTAGCCTCCTTGAGAATTTTAATCCCCTTCTATTCTATAACCACATCACTAGCCTTAAGCAGAAAAACAAAAGTAAAAATCCCAAATTGAATCTTTGGTTAGCTTAAGATAGAGATTATGTATCAACTAAGTGTGGGGAAACATGGGAACATGGGTTGATAGGAAAGGATTAAATTAATAAGAATAATCAGAAATTTGGGAGCATGCTCATGTGAAACCAAATTAAATTAAAATATCATGTGCATTGATATATGTTGTGTTTATGTTTCAAAAAAAATCCAAGAAAAAAATATTCAATAAATAAGTTAATAAATAAGGGGACAAAATTACCCCAATGTTAAGTTAATGAAAAATCAATGCATATGTGATAAAAGAAAAGTTGATACATGAGTATGATATGCAAAAATGGGAATTTTGGGTAGCTAGGCATGATTTTGGAAGTACATAGAATGTGTGTATAGGTGAAGAGCTTAGGTTAATTAAAGATTCATATTATAGCTCACTTAGCTATATATATATATATATATATATATATATATATATATATATATATATATATATATATATCCTTACCCTTACCTTAGCCCCATTACAATCCTGAAAAGACCTCATGATGTTTGCATTGGTACATTAAATACTTGTCGATCGGTTAGGTGAAGAACAAAGTTTAGAAAGCATGATTAGAGAAAAGTAGAGTGAATTACCCTATACACTTGAGAGACTAGAGTGCATATACACCACTAGTGAGGGTTCAATGCTTGATTCTATGTTCCCTGCTTTCATGAGCTGTCTTCTTACAAGTTTACCTGTCTTTTATTGTATAATTTGAATTAGTGAAATCTGATTTATGTTTGTCTTGAAGAGCTTATTTACTTTTAACTAAGTAGGTAGAAACATCTTAGCATGTAGTTGCATTCATACATAGGTTGCATTACATGAGTCTTACTTTCCCCCATTCATCCTTTATAGCTTCTCTTGAGCTTAGCATGAGGACATGCTAATGTTTAAGTGTGGGGAGGTTGATAAACCACTATTTCATGGTTTATCTTGTACTCAATTGAGTGGTTTTTATCAACTCTTTACCCACTTATTCATACTAATCGCATGTTTTATGTTTTCCTTCCTGATTTTGTGCTATGATTGAAAACATGCTTCTTTGGCCTTATATTTGCTAATATTAATCATCTCTTATTACCATTAGATGTCTTAATATGTGTGTTAAGTAATTTCAGGGATTATAGGGCAGGAACGGCTTAGAGGATAGAAAGGAAGCATGCAAAAGTGGAAGGAATACAAGAAGTTGAAGAAATTGCTAAGCTGTCCAGCCTGACCTCTTCGTACTCAAACGGTCATAACATGAGCTATAGAGATCCAAATGATGCGGTTTCAGTTGCGTTGGAAAGCTAACGTCCGGAACTTCGATTTGATATATAATTTGCTATAGTGTCCATACAGCTAGACGATGCGAACGCGTGGTCCACGCGGACGCGTCGCAGTGACGAAAATCAGCGTGTTTGAATTCGCAACCAGCGAATTCTGGGCTATTTTTGACCCAGTTTTCGGCCCAAGAAATACAGATTAGAGGCTATAAAGTGGGAGAATTCATTCATTTATGATCATTAACTTATATTCACATAATTTTAGGTTTTAGATGTAGTTTTAGAGAGAGAGGCTCTCTCATCTCTCTTAGGATTCAGGATTAGGATTTCTCTTAGGATTAGGATTTCATCTTCTTCAATTACAGGTTCAGTGTTCTTTTTATTTATCTTTCCAATTTAATTTATGAATTTTTCTATGTTAGATTTGAATATTCTATTTAATATAATTTGAGGTATTTCAGATTTAATTTTGCTTTATTTTATTTATGAATGCTTTTAGTTTAATTTAAGATATTTTTCCCTTTTGGTTTTGGTTAAGTGATTGATAACACTTGAGTTATCAAACTCAGCTGTTGATTGAAATTGGAATTATTTGCTGGTTAATTTGTACTCCAATAACTCTAGTTTTTTCCATAGGAGTTGACTAGGACTTGAGGATCAAATTAATTAGTCCACTTGACTCTCCTTTGTTTAGCAAGGGTTATTTAGAGTAGGAGCAGAATCCAATTCTCTTCACACTGGATATAGATAACTAGGATAGGACTTCAATTTCTTATACCTTGCCAAGAGATTTTCTTAATTATTAATTTATTTTTCTTGTCATTTAAATTACTTGTTCCTTATTTTAAAAACCCAAAAATATACTGTTTTACATAACCAATAATAAATCATACCTCCCTGCAATTCCTTGAGAAAACGACCCGAGGTTTAAATACTTCGGTTATAAATTTATTTGGGTTTTGTTACTTGTGACAACCAAACTTTTGTACTAAAGGATTCTCTGTTGGTTTAGAAACTATACTTACAACGCGCAATTATTCTTATAAAATTCTTTACTGGCAGGGAATCCGATCGTCAGAGACACAAGGTCGCGCTTCTTCTCCTCTACTTCAACCCCTCTCTACTCGAACAGAAACGTCTTCTTCGTTGAAACCTTTGGAACCCTAGTTTATCTGCAGCTACAATGACACCAAGCAAAGGAAGCTCGTCATCTTCAAATCACCATGGTTGGAGACTCGGCGGTGGCCATAGTTGCAGCGGTATCAGAGATGGTGACATCATAGCCTAAGCAAGGTTGAAATTCCCAAAGGACAATACCCAAAATGCCTATGCGGTTTGTATACAATAATCTCCACTTCAAGGACTCATAAAAATTTGGGTAGACTATTTTTTGGATGCCTACTATATAAGGTAAACAATTGAAGGATTTTGAATAATTTACATTCTATAAGAATTGTGTTGAAGAGCTGTGTTTGTGTGATGAGCAAGAAAAGTTATCTCATCGCAAGTTCTTTGCATGGGTTGACAAGATTTTTGACATTAAGTTATAGAATGATGTTTCGGTGAAGAACGTTGCCATGGGTGGTGGTGAGATTGTTGCTAATATTTCACCCATGTATTATACCAATGATGCTGGTTTGGAACGCAAACTGATGGAGTTGCAAAATAGAATTGATTTGTTAGAGATTTAGAAAAATGTAGTCCCAAAAGTTAAGGAAGAGAGTAAATGTACGAATGTAGTACTTGTTATCATGTTCTTTGTAGTGTTAGTGTTGATTTTGTCAGTTACAATTGTAACACCCTACCACACAGAGCTTTACACCTAAGATGTAAAGCAGAGGTGGCGAGGCGCTATGACCTTTAAGTAAAATATAAATACGTATAATAGTCGAAAGAATGTAGTATACTAGGAGCCTTGAAAAATGGGTAAAGCAAATGTCGCAAAATTAAAAGTGCAACACTCTAGAAACAAGATTACTTGCGTATGAAGAAAACTAAGGATCATAAACATATATATATATATATATATATATATATATATATATATATATGGAAAGTAAGAGTAGAGGATCAAGATACAAAATATCAAGCTCCGAACTCAACTTGCGAAGCTAAGGCTGGCCAGAGAATAGTTACATACATACATATATATATAACCCAGAATACATAAAAGCAACCCTAGTTCTCCATAAACCTCTACGAGGTGCAAAAGTAAAACCTATATACATAGCGAGAATCTATACATATATATAACAAAACAGAACAAAAGTATAATCCCAAAAAGGCCACTTCGCTGCGGAGAACTCCAAACGCCTACCGAGGTGCCTCTCGACCTGCATCTGAAAAACAACAACATAGTATGGGATGAGAACCGGAGGTTCTCAGCATGGTAAAGGTGCGATGCACATGAGATATAAGGTCCTGGGAATGCCATAGGCAATCCTAGAACGCCGACACTCAGATTATAAATCTTAAAGAACTAAAACTGAATCCATGAATCAGGGTGATTTTCTAAGCCTTTCTAAACTAAACTAATTCCTTAAGTCTAACTAAAACTGAACTAGAATCCTGAATCTCTCCGCCTTTCCTCCGTTCCTCTATCTCCGGTGAAGTTACAAAGACAAATAAGCAGAAAATAGCAAACACAGGTAGAATACAAGTAATACAGATAACAAATACAAAAATAGCATATTATAATCACTTAGGCAATCCCAATTAATGCACAAGCAAGCAATTCAAACAATATGCATATGATGCATGCCTGTCCTATGGTTGATGAGTCTCATCTATCGGTTATCAAGCCAACCCAACAAGTCCCGCTGTTAAACCCTGGGCTGTCCCACGTTGCGAATTCCCAAGATTCTATGCATATCTTTGTCTCATATATATATCAAATTGCTCAATGGGGGTACCATTCTCGGGAATTTATACGTGCCCGATCACCCTTATGACGTGGGGTCAACAGAGTATCGAGTCTCAACCTGGAACACATGGTGGCAAGCCATAGTACTTTACCCAGAAAAACTCGTATCTCAGATAATCATTTCATATTCATTCATAAACATTGCATAATCATTCATTATGGCCATATCATTACTCATTCATCATATTATTGCACTTTTATATATAACTCATCATAACCCGGAGCAAGTGAGATGAAATCACAACCCTTGCGTCTACCCGGAGAGCCTCTATACTATCCAACCTGGAGCAAGTAAGGCGAAATCACAACCCTTGCTTCTACTCAGGAGGTACGTTCTCATATGCCCAGGAGGAATAAAGAAAGGGATCCTAACCTCCTACCATCTCGCTGGGGACAATTTTACAATACCAGGAGGAACAAAGAAGGGGATCCTCACCTTCCACCATCTCCTGGGGTTACACTTTCGAGAAAGAGTACTCAAATGTAACTTTTATTCCTTTCTTTAGCCAGTTTTATAATTCAAGTATATATATATATATTATTCACCATACCTTCTCATACCTAAAATATCACTTCACAAACTTTCTTCATCTCCAAGTTACCACCTATTCCTAGCTCCATTTCACTACTAGGCATACTATTAAGATCTAGGGTTAAAAGAGTGAAAATAGAGGTTTAGATGTTTAAAATCATGTTTAAAACACAAAAATAACATTTGCTGAAAATAGGGGTCATGCGTACGCGTGGGAGTGCATTTACTAAAAGGTCACGCATACGCGTGGGCGTACAATTTTCTATGCTCGCGTATGCGAGATACCCAACCCGAATAGGTTGGTCGCGTCGCGTACAGTGGTTGCGTATGCAAGTTATGCAGAACAGCAAAAATGTTGAATGCTGCAGAATTTTCAGCTTTGCACTCCAAACTTCCGATGCGCATAACGTTTTCGTTTTAAAACATTTTTCATCCGTTCTTTGAAAGGAATAAACTTCACAGAGCCAATTTTCATTTGAAAGAAGTTTGCAATAATTTGGGGGTCTGGAAGCCAAGTTATGGCTCGCCAAAGTTTAGCCAAAAATTAGTTTTACAAAAAAACCTTCAAACCTCAATTTTTATTAAAACCAAACTCAAAACCAAACTTCTATACCAACAATCAACTCAACAATATATCAACGCACACCAACACCGCACTAAATTGTTCATATCACACCACCTTCAATGATACTTCATTATGACACAATTTCAACCTAATTTCATCATTTTTTATCAACAACATTAACACATAACCACTTACTCAATATATATCTTTATATCTTCCTATCATTCACTACCAACTCACCAATTAACATACTATTACCAATATACACAACAATCATCCAACACATATTCAATTCACATCATAATCATTATCAAGGGTGCTAAGCATTGAACGTTCACCGCAAGCTAATTCGAGCCTAAACATTGAAATTGAACAATTTTCAACATAATTACTCATAATTTTCGAAATCGGGAAGAAAGAAATTGGAACACAAAAGTGGTTTTCTTATCTAATTATCGACCGGGCTTTGTAGAGCTCGACACTTTGGTCGTGTGGCTGCAAACGGTGTGACAATCGGAGCTCCAGATCAAAAGTTACGTGGGTTTGAATCTATGCCAAAGGTTTTGGAACTTAAGGTGTTCTTCCCCCTTTTGCCAGCTTCCCAGCACATTTTGCATGCAGAAGTGGGAAGGGAAGGAGTTGATGCTCATTTATTTAATGAGTCAGTTGGGTCCACGGACCCGGTTTGGATCCGATTTGACCAGTTCGGTCCAATCTTAGGCCAAATTCTTTGAAATTAGTGTCAAAATTCTTATTTTAATTAGCTCTATCCTATTTTACTATAAAATTCAAATTTCTAATTTCTTTCATTAAAAATTAATTTATTGGTTAATTACTCGCTAATTTTGCGGGGTTTACAACAATAGCTATTTTATAAGTTATATGTTAGTATTAAGAGTTCACTAAAATCTGTATGCAAATTTATATGCTTTTTGTGATCTAAATGCTTGTGAGAAGAAGAAAATTTATGCAATATATCAGCTTAAAATTTTTCTTCCAAAATTGTTTGGTTGATGACCTTTGTGAATCTAAACACAAAATCATATTGCTATGTCATGTAGTCAAATGAATAACGAAAAAAAAACACCATTACTTATAAGTTCACTGATACATAGCATGAAATGAATAATAAAAAAAAAACAATAGCACCATTACTTATAACAGCAAATATATTACTTTAATGTCAAATAGCAACTTCAAAATATAGGATGCAAGTCACAGATTCGACCTAATAAAAACAACATAACTGTCACAGTAGCAACTTAAACTAAAGTCAGAATTCAGCCATACATGAGCCAAAACATAATCCACAAAAAAAGTTTCATCCACACAAATCACTCATCAATCTCTAAATTAAGAGTATTTCAAGTTTAGGTCCATCAACTTGAAAGCTCATTACCAAAATACAAGCCAAACTATTACATTAAAAAGCATAATCATTTGTCTTCAGTAACTTCTATCTCGGATGCTTGAACCCAGGATTTGAAATAAACTGAAACATCCTTGATGTAGTACCCTTACTTGCTGCTGCAATCATTTCTGTCGAGACGCCTTGACTTATTCTAGGTGGTAGAATAGGAGGTGGAGTGCTAGACTGGACTGGTGCAGGATATTGTGGTCTAATGATAGGCTGCTTGGCCCTTGCACTTTGGGAAATTATTGCTCCAGAATTTGCTGCACTCTATGATAAAGAAGATAGCATATGCAAAGAGTAAACAAAGTTATGGTAGCAAATCTAATAGTGCAGTAATACAAATTACAGATCTTTACATCCAATTTTATTCACCATACTAGACACAAAACCTGGTGCATTAGCTGCGGGGTGAGTTGGATTAGGATGATCAACCACATTCTAAAATAATGAAAAAATTAGCCAAATAGAATTCCAAGTTAGTCCTTGTAGAATTTGAAAAAAGACATATAAGTCTCCAATGATTTTTTAAAATATCCAACTAAGTCCCTATAGAAGCATTAAAAATCCAATTTCGCCCTCGCGGTCAACAATTAGTACATTATTTATGGTGGTTTACCTGTACTTGGGGTGCTGATTGTGAGACATGCATCTCCTCTGCAGGTTGGTTTGATGTTCCAGGATTTGTACCAGCCTTTGTCTTTCTCCTGTTTGGATTAGTTGGACGTCTAGTTGTTACTGCTAGAGGTCCTTTCCAAGTCTTGTAATTATAGCCAACCTCTCCACACTTGCTACAAGTAACCCAAAATGTCTTCTTAACTTTGTTGCTGTCAGTTCTGCTTGCTTCAGTCTCAGATGACTCTTTTCTTCTTCTCTTGACGGGTCTGCCAACTGGCCTCTTTAGTTTTGGGGGAATTGGTTTCAGATAATTTGTCTTCTCCCAATATTCCTCATAATTAACAGGTTGTATGCAATATTGGTACGTCGCTATTACTGCCCCAATCTTAAGCAGAGGGTGGACATATGTCTCAGGTCTGTCACCCCTTCTAGCTATGGCAGCAAGTGCATGAACGCAAGGAAGACCTACAATTGCAATGTATTTAGCAACATACAAGTGTAATTTAACAATTGTAAGTTAACTAACAGTTTAGTGAGTATACCGATTAATTGCCAAGTATTGCATATACATTTGTTTGTAGACAGGTTGATAGAAAGCTTCTTGGAGCCTTATTGAACCTTGAAGACTCTCCTTTCATTGTCACCAACCCAAACTGGCTGCCAATATCTGACATCCTTCATAATGTCATCAAAGTAGGTGCGATCTCAGTTCCGATGTGTGCCTCCAATATTTTTTTGTACTTGGTCATCCGTTACATGATATAGCACCAAAGTTCCTCACACATTGTAAGAATTGATTTTGATCGGTAGTTCACTATTTTTTCTTTCCAAACCTCACACATGTTATTGCTGAGGTTGTCACACTTTGGCCTGTGACTAAAGTAAGCTTTGGTCCAGCAAGCAGGCTCAAATTTTTCTAGGTAACTCCATGCTTCTTCGTTGATCCTTTTCAACTTCTTCATATTTGCTTGGAATTTAGCATCAGTGGTGCATTTAGCACATTCCCACACAATATTCTTGACTTGCTTGTTCTTGTATCTATTTGTAAAATTTTTTTAAATATGCCTGACACAATTTCGGTGATGAGCGTGCGGCATCACCTCCTTTAATGCAGGCAACAATCCCTAAGAGCAAGTAAATAAACACAACTTAAATTAAAAATAATAGGAAATAAGATGCAATTCAATTGTTATAACAACCAACAATCCCTAAGAACAAGTAAATAAACACAACTTAAATTGGAAATACCAGACAATAATAAGCAATATATTGATGACATCACTAGAACAATCAGCTCAAAGACATCTGGTCCTAGCAAAATGTATCATCGATTCTCATATTAAAACCATCTATCCATCCATAATATTTTATTATTAAAATCATCTATCCATAATGTTCTATTATTAAATATACTATAAGTCGTTCATGCAACATATCTCAAAACAGTCTAATCAAATGAAAGTAAAAGTATCATAATCAGCAACTGAACTATAACTTAATCACCATCAAGTAAGATAAATAATCACAACTAAATTGAACTAATAATGTTAACAAAAAAATACTGCAGAGCAAGAAGTGCAAACATGGTTATTTAAAGAATTTTATGCACTCACTAAGATATTAACTAAATAATTATTTTTTGTTAGTTTCTAATATAGCCAAAGTGTTAAACTTCTAGAGTTACAAGAAGAAAGCATTTATGAATATTTGGTTTAAGAATACAGTCAAAGTGTCTAATAACTTTTTTTTAATATGCATATATTGAACATTTCTATACAGAATCTCTTGAAGCTTATGTCTCTCCCAGTTATTAGATTTGTGCTCACTTTTAAATGAAAGTAAAAGCCACGTGAAAAATATCAAGCCTCCCATTCTCCAACCAAGTGCTTGTTAGTAATAACCATCAAGTAAGATAAATAATCACAACTAAATTAACTTATACATTGATCCAAAAATAACTAAGTTAAAAGAATACCTTTTGTTGGTCCGAGATAAAATTTCACCCATAAATGTATTGATCTCCAAGATCTTCTTGTAACAAGGTGAGGAACCAATTCCAACTCTCCTTCGTTTCACTGTCAACAATAACGAATGCTATCACATAGAAGTGATTGTTCGCATCTTGACTTACAGTGGACAATAGCTGGCCCCCAAAGTATCCCTTTAAGAAGCAACCATCAAGATCGATTAGTTTTTTACACCCAACTTTAAAATCCCTTTTATATACATTTAGAGAGATGTATAGCCTATTAAACAGCGGAGAAGACTGAAATATGGGTGTCACATCGAGAATGGTGGAGCTCCCTGAGTTACTCCTGTGTTGTGCTCAACTTGCTCAAAGAGTTCTTCAAAATTGGAATGATTTGGGATAAAAGACATCCTATGAAAATATTTGAAAACAAATCGGAGTCACTTCCAATTTTTTTATAGAAAAAATAAGAAAAATTTTGAATTTATAAAAATTAATCTTTTATAGAATTTAGATTCAAGAGTCTAATTATGTACAATAAAAGAATTAAAAACTTAATCTTGTTACACTCTTAACACACCCATCATAAAATAATAATATGTTAAAAATGATTAATTTCTTAATTTATTCAAAGACAATATATATATTAATTATGATCACAAATTAAATTATTTCACATTAAATAATTTATATAACAATGATCTCATTTATTGTCATAAATGCTTAAATTAATAAGTCATATTTTTTATTTGGAATTAGATGAGAATAAAACAAAAGATACTATTTTATTTGGTGGGCTTCAGAATTTAACAAAGGGTGTCACATTCAAATATAAATAGTAACTTCAGGATTTCAATCCCCAACATATCAAAGCTATCTTCGTAGTTCTTTTTTCATAAAAAAATTTACAGTTTAACCCTATCAGAGATATAAAAAATTTTGATTTGAAAAACACTGAGATAATTATTCAATTATTTTTATGACTTTAAGTATGCTTTCGCATTATAATATATATTTTGATAATTTAATATGAATAATCTGAATTATAAAATTATTTTTTCTAACAAACTATATTAGAATCAATCATAATTTAGCCATAAAAATATCCAATTTTATTATTCTTTTATTTTTTAATTACCGGATGAAATATGTATATATATGCTTTGTTTAGTGTTTATATTTGGAATTGTTGCACAACAAAATTATATATTATGAATATTCTTTTGTGGTTCTGTTTATTGTTGTTGCACATATAATATAACTTTAATATTTATGCACGTCAAATGTTTAACTTTTATATATATATATATATATATATATTAGAAACAACAGACTAAACTGGAGAAAGAATTTGTGTATTATTGAGTATGTTTAAAGGTATAATATATATGGATATATATATAGGTTCTAGAAGAATCAAAGTAATAAAAGCATACAATCTTAGAATTAATATACAGATATTCTATATAAATATAAATAATACTAATTGATCTAAATTGATTCTAATTTATTCTCGAACATCCCCCCTCAAACTCAAGTGGGTGCTAAGGATACCATCTTGAGTTTGGATACTAGAGTTTGAAAACAAGTAGGATGATGAGCCTTCGTGAAGATATTATCAGTCTGATCCAGAGTCCCAACAGCGACGAGTCGAACAGCATCAATAAGGAGACGTTGCCAAACAAAGTGACAATCAATCTCAATGTGTTTGGTACATTCATGAAGCACATCGTTATGCGCAATCTGAATAGCATTACGATTATCACAAAAGACATTGGTTGGGGATAACTGAGGTGCACCCAAGTCTACGAGAAGCCAATGAATCAAGACCACCTCAGCAGTGGTGTCAGCGGGAACACGGTATTCAGCTTCTATGCTTGATCGAGCAGTGAACGTTTGCTTCTTAGCTCACCAAGAAATGAGAGTGTCGCCAAGAAACAAACAATAACTTGTAGTAGAACAATGATCAGTGGGATCACCAGCCCAATCAGCATCTAAGTTCGTCTGACGGGATAAAGATGAATGGGCAGAAAAATAAAGGCCATGAAATAGGGTACCTTTAATATAGTGAAGAATGTGAAGAACTGCCGCATAATGAGTAGTACGAGGAGCTGACAAGAACTGGCTAAGTACATGAACTGGAGAGACAATGTCTGGTCGGGTGCAGTCAAGTAGACGAGAACACCAACTAACTGTCGATAAAGAGTAGGATTATCCAAAGCAGTGCCATCCATAGGTGTAAATCGAACATTAGGCTCAAGGGGAGTAGACTCAGTGCGACTATCTGTAATCCTGGCGTGAGCAAGAAGATCTGAAGTATACTTAGCTTGAGAGAGAAAGATTCCATCATCTGTGGATATGACCTCGAGACCAAGAAAATAACTGAGAGAACCAAGATCTTTCATCTCAAAAATACGGTGAAGGAAGGCTTTGAGATCAGAGATACCATCAACATCATCTCCAGTAATGATCATGTCATCAACTATAAAGTAGAAGAACAACTCCACGTTCACTTTTACGAATAAAGAGAGTATTCTCATGAGGACTGCAAGTGAAACCGAGATTGCATATAGTGGTGCTGAACTTGTCAAACCATTCATGAGGAGCATGCTGAAGACCATAAAGTGCCTTGTGAAGGAGACAGACTTTGCTAGAGGGACAAGGATAACTCGGAGGGGGTTTTATATAGACCTTCTTTTTTAAATCTCCATTAAGAAATGCATTCTTTACATCCATCTAACTAAAAGACCATTTTTTGACCACAGCAATGGCAAGAAGAGCTCAAACAAATGTGAGACCAGCAACAAAAGCAAAAGTCTCTTCATAGTCAATACCAAACTCTTGTATACAACCTTGAGCAATCAATCGTGCCTTATAACTATCAATAGAACCATCAAAGCGAGTGTTGATCTTGTATACCATCTACTTCCCACAACTTCCTAATTAGAAGGAGGATCAACCAAATCCCAAATGTGTACTTTTTCAAGTGCTTGTATTTCTTCCTGTATTGTTTGTTGTCAATTTGAATTTGTGGAGGCTTCTCTGAATAACTTAGGTTCATGTTGATAAAGAATAGTAGGAAAATAATGATAATCAAGAAGATGAGGAGGTGAATTTTTCACCCTAGAAGAACGAGTGGAAAGAGGAGGCATGACGATAGGAGCAAGATCGTCGTCTGGTCTGGAATCATCGGGATATAGAGAAGGCAGAAGAACATGAAGCTATAGAGGGTGACTCAAGATAGAAACTGTAGAATCATCTAGAAAAAGGATCAACATTGAGGTTAGTGAAAAAAGGTGACTGAGTAGGAGGAATGGACTCAAAGGAGGAGAATTGAGAAAACATGTGATGCTTCTAGAAGAAAACATGATGAGATATATGAATAAATCTAGAGAGAGGATCCCAACAACGATAATCCTTGTGTTCAGTGCCATAACAAAGGAAACAACACATACAAGCCCGAGGTTCAAATTTACTATGTTCATGAGGTTGAAGAAGAATAAAATAGACACAACCAAAAACTCGAAGAGAACTGTAATCTGGAGAGATATGATAAAGATGCTCAAAGGGAGTAACGTTACCAAGAACAGAAGAAGAAAGTCTATTGATAACATGAACAACAGTAAGAACAACTTCACCCCAAGTATGCTCAAGACACGAAGAAGAAAGAAGCATTGCACGAACAGAGTCAAGAATGTGATAGTGTTTGCAATCAGCTTGTCCATTTTGTTGAGACATACCAGGAAAAACAAATTCAGAAAAAGTACCATGTTCTGCAAGAAAGATTAAAAATTTAGAATCACGGTATTCCATAGCATTATCACGTTGAAAAACCTTAATGACCTTGAAAAACTGAGTTTTAATCATAGTGGCGAAGTTAATATAAATCTGAGGTAACTCATGGCGATTAGTCATCAAAGAAACCCAAGTAAAACGTGAATAATCATCAATGAAAATGACAAAGTATCAAGCTCCTCCCATAGAAGTGGTGGGAGCAAGGCCCCAAACATCAGAGTGGATAAGATCAAAAGAAGAGCAAGTAAGAGAGGAATTATTGTAAAAAGATAAAGCAGATTGTTTGGCAGTTCGACAAGAAATACAATCAAAAGACTCATTATGAACCTGACCCATAACACCCTGAGACATAAGAGGATGCAATTTTTCTAAGGAGCTGTGGGCAAGACGTTGATGCCATAAGTGAAGGGTAGATGGAGAAGAAGCAACACAGAGATTTGGCACAGGAGGAATATGAAGATTCTCGAGTTCAAAAATAACCTTTCGACCTTACATCAAGTCCCAATGATTTGTCCCGTCTGAAATCCTGTACACGACAATCAGAAATGAAAAAATTGACATCAAAACCGAGATCAATAAGTTGACCAATAGAAATAAGATTAAAGATCAACTTAGGAATATAATAAGTATTAGGGAGATTAAGAGTCGACTGGGAGATAAAACTCTTGTGTGTTGCGTGCAAAAGGGAACCATTAGCAGTATTGATAGAAGGTGCATTTGTAGTGGTAGACAGAGACGAGAAAAGATTACACAACGGAGACATGTAATTAAAGCAACCCGAGTCAAAATACCATTTAGAATTACCTGGAGAAGTTGAAAAAGTAGCAGGAGTATTAGCAGAAAGGGAGAGAAAATGCTTAAGAAGAGATGCAATATCAGAGAGAGAAACAGAAGACGGGTTGAGAGGAGCAGAGGTGGTAGATTCAGTAGTAGCAGAAACAGCAGAAGCAGACACATTCTTGGAGAAATTGGGATGAGAATAATACTCGAGGTGACCAGGACGTGGTGGGCGAGTAGGACAGGCAGTAATAAAATGTCCCAAGAGCTTGCAGTAATGGCAGAACACTTGTGGACAATTGTAGCTAATGTGACCTTTCTGTTAACATTATTTGTAACATTCAACAGAAAGAGAGTCTAAGAAGAGGTCCCCAGAACGATTACAATTTCGACAGCATTTACTCTTTCTGTTTGTGGTAGCAAAAACATCTGACTTATCCATAATAGTAGAGACAAAGATCAAAGAGAGGAGAGAAAAACTGCAAATTTAGGGCCGAAAATGAGAAAATAGACGGTAGAATCGGAAAGATCTCACCTAAAAACTTTGGAGAAGGTCCCACTGTTTGCCATGTCAGATGCCATGTTAGCTGCCACGTCAGCAAGTTAGGCCACATGACAACGCGTGATTAGAGAATGGAGATGCGTCAGCGCTGATGCGGACAGGAGGAGCTGGCATGCGGGTCGGATAGGCGGGCCGGGTTGGGTTCGAGGCGGGCTGGGGCGGATCCGCGGGTGTAGGAGGCTTTGACACGTGGCGCTGTCTGGTGCCGTTGATCCTAGGCGTGGATCCAATGGCGCTGGATGGTGTTTGGAGGGAGGAGAACCTAATCGGATACCGGTCTTCAGGCGGCGCGTGAGGGCGCGTCCAACGGCGAGTCTGGAGGCGTTGGAATTTTGACAAGGAGACGAACACGACGGTGGCGGCGGTGATGAACCAAAGCGTCAAAAAAAGATCGAAAAATGAAGGCAAAGAGTACTACCGGAAGAGAAAAATAAAAGGGCTATGAACGAATTTTCATGGAAAAAAAAAAGAACCTATGCTCTTGATATCATGTTAGAAACAAGAGACTAAACTGGAGAAAGGATTTGTGTATTATAGAATATGTCCAAAGATACAATACATAGAGATAAATATAGATATTAGAAGAATTAAAATAATAAAAACATTCAATCCTATTACTAATTGATTTAAATTTATTTTAATTTATTCTCAAACAAAATATATATATATATAGAGAGAGAAAATAATATATATGTTATTCGGTTATATATTGATGTGCATTTATAATGAATACAACATTCCCATAAAAAAAATAATAATGAATACAACATGTTTTTTAGTTATCCCTTTTATATGAAATGATACTCATAAAATTGATGATTAATGTATGATGTGCTTCCTTCATGTGTTTTTTTTCAATCCTTTTAAATTGTGTGATTCAGTATGATATGTGTTCTTTCTTTCCTATTATTTAATGGGTTACCTTTTATTAAATAAATGGAAATTAAAATGGAAGCAATTTGCACTTATTGTAGTAGTATATAAATTTAGAATTTGGCTTTGAAATATATTAATTAAGGTATATATTCTATATGGGATTGTATCTTCCTTTTATTTGGTTTGGTAGAATTTTTTAATATAATAAATAATTTATTTTAAAACATTAATAGAATATTATTAAATTATGATTGTCTCGGATTTAATTTTGTATGTGATTAATTTGGTATAATATTAATTATTCTTTTGGGATATAAGAATTATTGTATGTGTCACTTATGCGAATTTTAATCGATCTAAAAAAAATTTATATTTGACCGAATTATATATATATACTAATAATAATATTTGAATAATAGAAAATTAAGAATAATGTGCGAATAATAATCGACCCAAAAAAAATTTATTGTTTAGCCAAATAATAAGCATTGTACATTTTTTTTTATTTTCTATTAATTATGCGGTCAATAATCGGCCTAAACGAAGGTTATTGTTTTGGCCAATTAATAAAAAATATACGCGGTAATAAATAGGTTGCAAAGTTTAGGTTTCTATGTGCGCATTTAGTAAGTCTAAAGAAAGACTCAATGTGTGACAAACTACAATGAGAGTATCAATTATAATTAATTTTTCTATCAAATGATTGAAAATTAATGTTGTTCTAGATATCTCAATATGGACATTTTTTCATTATTTAACTAATATTTACCGCATATTTTTTATTTTAATCCAGTTACTATGGTTTCAGCTACCAATGTTTCTAGTTTTTACACAAGTTAATAGTATTCCTATGCTAAATAGTACAAATTTTAAAATTTGAAAGGATACCATAAAAATTATTTTAAGTTGTATAGATCTGGATATAACTCTTCGAGAGAAAAAATTCACTTCCACTTCAAAAAATTCTGATTCAAAAACTAATATAGTATACTTTTATCAATATTATATATATAGCCAATCTCAAAAATATAATTAATGTAATTTTATATATATATATATATATATATATATAGTCAATCTCAAAGATATAATTAATATAATACATGACACTAATCTTAAAAATCACTTAGCCCTCCAAACCTTTGTCTTTGGTCCCTATAGCCCATGAGGTCACCACATATAAATTTTTGGATTCCAAAAATACTATGACATCTAAATTCAAACTCAATATAGTTACCGATGATTTTTTAAAAGCAAAATATGGACATCTAATAAAATTTAAATATTTATTTATATAGTAAAAATTAGAATATTTATTTATATTTAATTTAATCAAATTAAATAATAAAAATTAAAATAATATGAGTTATAATTGATTTTTTTTATATTAGACTAATTTAGTTGGACTTAATTAATAAAAAGACTTAAATGCGTAACATTATTTTTAATATTCTTTAAAGCATTTATAAAAACATTCAGTTATATATGCAAGTATCTATGCCACCAACTATTTAATCTAAAATGAATAATAGGTATAAGTTTTTATATATTCAATCACCAAAATAGCTGGAATACATTCCTCTCACCTAATTCTACTAAGTGCCAAGGAAGTTCATTAGTGAAAGGCTGAAAGCCGTGATCTTCTTTCACTATGCTCACTCTTAGCCACCTCTTTGGATAAAGAGTGACGACATTAGTCAATGGAGGCTTATTCTTTTACTCTAATAGTTATTGTTTTGCTTTGGTGTTCAATTTTTTATCATTTCAATTTTGCAAACTATTTGTTATGGATTTATCGTTGTTTAAAGCTTGACTCTCAGAAACTTCTCCTTAACCCGAATTGATGTACGTACAATTGTAGTATAGAACCAAATTAAAATAGGAAGAAAACAATATTTAAATAACTGTATATAATAAATATGTTAAGAGTCATAATTATCTTGCAAATCTTAAAAGGAAACAAAATAACAGATAAACAAATCACAGCCATGTTCCATGGTTAAAAGATTGTTTGTGATCATCTTCCAAAGTTAACAACGCGCGAGTTCTAACCATAGGAATACGAACAGGCTGCATTACATAATCGTCCCTTGCATCACTGATACTTCTACAAGAAAACGTGAATTTGATTCTCCTTGCGCTAAAATTGAATCCAACACCTCTTTTATTCTTGTCGAGTAACTTGCCATTTTTCTCACCTTTGGTACACTCCTTGTAAGCAACAAGAAAAGGGTCATCCTGCCGCTTAAAGCCCTTTCCCGACGTGCTTCGACGAGGAGGAGGTGGTTGTGATAACGGATAAGGAGGCAGAGGACTCTTCTTCTTTGAGTAGTCCACGTGGCTAGGAAATGGTGGTGGTAAGGAGGAAGGTGATCTTTTATGTAGAGAGCACTCATTATTGTTGGGGGTCTTGCAAACTCCGGGTTTGTCCTCCCAAGAAAAGGGTATGCTTCCCTGCGAAAGAGCTTTTTTGTGACTCATATTAGCAAGATCAATAAGAAAAAATGTGGCTAGTAGCTATGACCGTGGGGTTTTTAAAGGAACGTTCATGTAATTAGTATTCGCTAACGACTTAAGATATCTAAACGGCAAGCAAATAGAACGTGAAGGGGAAGCTGCCTGCTAGTTCCTTTGAACTAAAGGAAGAAGATCACGATGAACGTGAAGGAAAATCTATATATATCATTTTTTTTTGGATTCCCTAGAGTTTAAAGTTCCACAAGTGTTGTAGAAAATATTGGTGTTAGGAGAGGCAAATTCTACTTTAATTTTGGTTAAACTACTAAAATAGTATCCTAAAATTTATCCGACAGACAAAAGTAATATAAATAAGTTATTGAATTATTTAAAAATATAACAAAAATAATTAATACCTATTATATTTTATAAATATCAAAATAACTTGTGTTATTTAAAAATAATTTATATATTTGGTCCAAATTTTTATGATAATATTTAAATAATTATATTTAAAAGATGCAAAAAAAATAGGACAAATTTTGATTTTTAGACTTTTATTTATTTAAAAAATTTGGTCATTCGTAATAATTTAATTTTAAATTTAATTAACATAAAATTATTAAATTTTAAAGATGAATAATTTTTTTAATAATACCTATAAAAAATCATATCAAAATATTATTTTTAAATCTTGTTATAAAATATATATTTAATATTCAATTTTTTTTACTTTTTTAAATATTTTAAAAATATATTTGTTGTTCGCATTTTTAAAGTTATTTGTCAGCAATATAAATTTACAGTACTATTTTAATAATTTACCCTTAATTTTTATATAATTTACAAGTTGCAATAGCAATTCAAAGAGTTGGATTAATATTGTCGGTAGGTAGAGCGGTTGATGCATTCAATAACTGATGATAAGTGTTATCAATAATATGGTTCCAGCATATATATGCACCATAGCTTGTCCTCTCGTGTCGTTTGAAAAGATCAAATAAATGGTAGTAACATGCTATAATTATGTTTGAAGATAATAAAGCATCATCTTTTCCTCCCTTATCCCTTATTGGGTCACTTTCTTAGAATATATATGTCTTTCTCAAGTAAGTTTCAGTAACAATTCATCATTATATTATTACAATAAGGAGTGTTAAGGATAAGCAAGTTTTGTAATTTAATTTATAATTATTCATTAGTATTTTTAATGGTATAAGATTATATCTAATAATGTAAAATTATTTTTTTTGTTAGTTAAATACTGATCAAATTTTAATAAAATTGCTAATCCCTAGACTTTCTCTTATTACAATTTCTTTTTCCAAAATGTGAAAGATCAACAAGTTGATGTACTTATTAGTTGACACATAAAAAGATTATTTAACAATAACTTAGTGCTCCTTTTGTTCAGGCTTTTGATCGCAGATATATGTAGATAGTGTGATATTTTACACTTAATTTAGTAGTTATAATATGGTAGTGGAGATCGAAAATGCATCTAGTTAAACTAAATGAAAACAAGCCATGATTAATTAATTATTGTAAATTGTTTATTTAAAAATTTGTATACCAATTTAGTGCACAAACATATAGCATTATTAGCCTTTATATCTTTTGGTTCAATTCTCTTGCATGCATATATATGATTTCAATTTTAGCCATGTAACTTTAGTATGAATAGGTCGAGTTTTAAATATGATTCATGATAAAATATACGTTATTATTACTTCAACAGATCCGAAGTAGTGCTTGTCGCTATTGGTAGGAAATTATACAATCATGAAACTTTTGAAATGAAATTTCTGATCATGGCCAGTTATGTAGTTCCAAGACTGGTTTTCGAACACAGTGCAAACAACGAAAAGGATTGTTATGTAGTTTTCAAGCATCGCCCATATTACAAGTATGAACTGGGAATCCTTTTTGAGTGGGGGAATGAGAATAACTTACTACCTAATAAGAAAATGATAAAAGAATTGAATGGGAAAGCACACGATAATTTGGAGTCAAGTGCAAGAAATGTTTATTGGTATAAGAAATACACAAAAGAAAAAAGGAAAATAGCTGTTAGTGATTAGTCAAAGAACAGTGTAATAATCCTTTAGGATAGGGTGGTACGAAGATGAAGAAAGGAAGAGGAATATGCTTGCTAATATTAAAGTGTTTTTCCCACCCAACACAAAGCTTATACATAAGGGTGTGTATTATACTGCGCTAAATGACTATTAGTTTCAACGGCTATACATAGAAAATATCTTCTAGTGGTAATTCAATTAATCTCTGGATAACACTCTATCACCCTAAACCTTATCTTTAGTCGTAAAGTAATAGGCGACAAAGCGCCACAACAATTTTAAAGCTCGTACAATAATATATAATTAAGAAATATCATGCACTAGAAGCTTGATGAATGAATAAAAACTCAAGAGCGTCGAAAAAACAGAAATACAAAAGTGCGAAGCGCTCACACACGATAACCAAACGCGTTGGTACAAAAGATAAACATTAACAAGTTATATATATATAATATACAAAAGAGAACTAGTCATAATTTGCGAAGTTTAGGCCGACTAACTCAAACAGAATATAACAGAATTTTGATGTTTAAAATAGTTAACATTCTATCTCTCAAAATTTTTAAAATACAAGTCTTTAAGACAACAAAAATATACAAAAGTGAGAGACTATAAAAGTAAATCAAAACAGAAAGCTGAGTCATCTTCCGCTCTATCACCATCCGCAAACTCACCAAGGTAGGTTGCGACCTGCATCTAAAAAACAACAACATATGGTATGAGAATCGGGGGTTCTCAATATGGTAACAGTGCCTAATAGATAAGATATAAAGTTTTGAAAAGTCAAAGGCAATCCTAGAACTTCACATCGGTACAAATATTCAAACTTAAAGAAATATATAATTAACCATAATGGGGTAATCTAACTTAAGAATTTCTATTCTAACTATAGCCACCGTTATCCTACAGTCTTTGCCAACCTACCCTCCATGCGATCCCATCGCCACCGCCTTCCGATCCTCCTCAATCACAGCAAAACACAATTAATGCAAACAAGTAAAGCATAATTAATATACATATATAGTAGGTAAATCAATTAGCAATTAGGCATATTATTCATTTAGACATAACTCAATGAATCAAAGCAAACAAGCATATAGAAAATGCATATGATGAATGTCTATCTTATATGGCTCGTGATATCACTTGTCGGTTCAAATTACCAACCCGACACATCCTTTCGAATATTGTCTTTCTGCCATGTCCCTGGGATATAGTGCCCGTCTCACTATGTGCACTCCTGGGATATAGTACCCGACTCACTTTTATGCATTCCTTGAGATATAGTGCTCGCCTCACTTTTATGCGTTTCTTGAGATATAGTGTCCGACTCACTCTTATGGCAAGAAAGGTTATGCAAGCAGAATACTACCTCAGCCCTCACATATGAATGTAGGCGGGAGACTACCACAGCCTCTACGCCGGTGCCGCTAACTCGACAAGCGAGATTAAACCACCATTTTTGCCAGGGACATAGTGACTTACTAATCAATGCATATCATTATTATTTAGTGATCACTGCTCGTACTCAACAAATTCATCAACATTGATCTTCCGAAATTTCTCATCAACTGTCATTTTGTCAACTCATCACAATCATCCTCATTTCTCAAGTTCTTTCAAGTTTATAAACCATTTAAATAAGATATCGCTCAACCTCATTCATTTCTCAATTCATAAACATTTCTCAATCATCATCAACATAACACTCTGCCATGTCTATACAAGTTAACCTCTCCACAGAATTTTTCAAGTCTAGGTCACTGACTTTAAACTCATAACGAAATAACTTTTTTAATTCACCCAAAACCCTCTCGCTCATCCCAAAGTCTAATCATTAGTTAAGAAATCTCAACCAATTATTAAAGAGGATTAGAAAGCTAGAGGAGTGCTTAAAAACTCAAAAATCACTTTTTTAGTAAAATATGGATCATGCGTACGCTATATGCTGTAGTAAAATAAGACAATTAAACCTCTAGAATTTTTTTAGGAGACACTTAAACCCATAACTAATGTAAACATAAATCTATAATAAACCATGAAGTAGAAAAAGTATCACTAAATTTCAATAAGTCATTATACATGGTGCTGTACTAGTTGTTGGCCTTGGTTAGTAATAGCCTTAGTTCCTTGCTTCTTCTTCTTCTTACGTTGTAGAGCTTTTGTTCGATGACATGCGCAAGAAAGGGTTGGTCTCGAATGGTGTTACTTTCATTACTTTGATTGATGGAAAATACAAATATAAAAAATTGATTTGGTTTGGAAGAATTTTCAGGTAATGATCAATCAAGGCATTAGATCAGACTTGATCACGTACAATGAGCTGATCGATGGTCTTTGCAAAATCTGTAATTTGAAGGAAGTTAGAAAACTTGCAAATGAGATGAGTGAGAGAAGTTTAAAATCTAACAAGATCACGTTTGCAACACTAATAGATAAATATTACAAAAATAGGGACATGAAATTTGTATTGGAGATCAAGAAGAAAATAATTGAAAGGGATTGAACTTGATGAGGTAGCTTTTACTGCAATCATATCATGACAGAGAAAAAGAATGAGAAGGAAGAGCAAGAAACTGAGGCTGCCGCCAACCAACGCCAGCAACAGTGCAGCAAATACAATGGCTTGTTAAAATTTAAGGATACTTGTCCTACTTCATGGTTCATTATGGATTTATATGTCTACGTTTAAATTGGTTAGGGATTTAAGTGTCTCCTAAAATTTTTTAGGGGTTTAATTGTCCTATTTTATTGTAACGTATTGCTGACACGGCAAAGGGCGTTTTGTTTCTTGAAATGGTTCCTTGACACATCATCAGCTAACGTGACATGTAGGTAAAATACCTTAATTCTGGACAGAGACACTAATAGAGGGGGTAGAATGTCTAACGGAGTTAATCGTTAGGGGTCACAATGTCATTTTCCAATCAATGAGGGGTGAAATGAGAGTTAGCAAAATCGTTAATAATTGGGGTTACTCTAAAATAAATATTGTTTGGATTATATTACTTAAAATCACTCTTAAACAAAAAATTACAATAAAGATATAAATTTAAATAAATTTTATTAATTAATTTTATAATAAAAATTAATATTTATTTATTAAATTAAAAATAATATATAAAAATTAACAAAATGTATTTTATATCAAAAACAGAAATAATATATGAATAATATATCAAAATATACTTTATTAAATTATATTATTCATAATTGTTTTAGTACTCTCGGTAATTTTTTATTTAGTACTATTTTAGACTATAAATTTTTATTATTTATAACTTTATTAATAGTTATAGTTAGTATTTTATTTATTGTATCCTTTTTAGTAGGATCAATAACTTATATTATAACAAAATTACAATAATAAACATAATATACAAGAATTATGATTACAAATTTTAACATAGCCAGACAAAAAATAAAAAAATTTTATACAAAACAAAAATAAAATATAATAAAAAATAAAAGAAGGAACTCATATAAACAAAAAAAATAAAAATTTTATAAAAAAAATATAATTATATACATGAAAGATCTTAGTACTAAAAAAACTACGAAAAAAATAAAGAACAAAATTAGTAAGAAGAAAATAAATTCAATTAACTAATTAGCTAACGTAATTTCCTGAACGCAGAAGCTAGAATTTTTAAAATTTTTAGCTTCATGTAAACGTGGGTTTAGGATGTAAAATCACATATGCTTTTAAAAGAGACGAAAAAGTAACCAAACACACAAAAGAAAGCGTTCAAAAAACTTAAACGCACTTTTCTCATTCCTAACGTTAAATCAAACGCAGACAAATTATAGTTTATAATAATGATATGGCAACGAAGGGATAAGAGAAATTCTTAAGAGCCATCAATTTTTAATGTTTTTTTGTTATTATTTTTTATTAATACAAACACTAAATTATCTTTAATAAAT
The DNA here is from genome assembly GCF_059453495.1 of Arachis ipaensis. Taxonomy (NCBI): domain Eukaryota; kingdom Viridiplantae; phylum Streptophyta; class Magnoliopsida; order Fabales; family Fabaceae; genus Arachis; species Arachis ipaensis. The sequence goes on from NC_142436.1 coordinate 28,372,177, forward strand.
AAATTTTATTAATTTATGTGTGTAAACTCTAAAAAAATATAAATACAAATTACAAATTGTATTGATTCATATATGCAAACTCTAATAAATATAAGTGTAAACTATATGCTGATTTTATTATATGATAATTATAAATTACTAAAATAGTTACTGCTCTACTTAACAATTGTATGGACAAACTAACTGTTTTGATTCAATACTATAGTTTAAGGAGTTATGTAGATTTGAAGTTAAAATTTGTTTAACTATATTGGTAGAATATAAACATTTAACAAACAAAAATATTTAAAAAATAATAAAAATCGAATTAAAATAATTTAAATTTTTTATTTTGTTTTTTAATTATTATTAAAATAAATAAAAAGTTTTAAATAGTTACTGCTCTACTTAACAATTGTATGGACAAAAATTAACTGTTTTGATTCAATACTATAGTTTAAGGAGTTATATAGATTTGAAGTTAAAATTTGTTTAACTATATTGGTAGAATATAAACATTTAACAAACAAAAATATTTAAAAAATAATAAAAATCGAATTAAAATAATTTAAATTTTGTATTTTGTTTTTTAATTATTATTAAAATAAATAAAAAGTTTTAAATATAATAAACATATAATTTTAGATATTATATATATACAATTATAGATGTTAAATCAAAGAAAATAACATTATTATTTCTTTAGCATTACTTATAAAAAATGGGTATAAGTATAATTGAAATAGTGTAGCATTTGCTGTGCAAAGCTTCAACACTCTTGCCACTAAGCCAAACCTACTTCTTTGACTATTATCGACTAATAATAAAATATATAATAACAAAGTTTACATGAGAATGCTCTAAATTTACAATCATACACTAGTTCATATATGTAAGGTTAATTTTATTTATTAGTTTTTTTTTAGATTAGACCCATTAAATTAAAGGCTAATAATTTATATAAATTATATATATATATATATATATATATATCATATTAAAGCAATGAACTAATGAAATTTATATATAATTGATTTAAATTTAAATAATATGAAATATTAAACATTAATTTTTATTTTTCAATAAATATTGTATTATAATTTTATATATTTATTTAATTATTACCAGGTTAAACGGTTCGACTACTGACCTATCGATTGAACCATTAATCCAATAACCCAATAATTTCACCGGGTCGATTGTCGATTCGGTTTTGATAACTATGCTAGTAATTGATTTGTTATTACTCCCATTACATATAGTTAATTATGTTTTGACATATCAGCACATTTTCAATAAAAAATAATTCAAGAGATTAAAATAAAAGGTGAATATTAATTTTTGAGATTAAATTAAATAAAAAACAAATTTAAAGACGCGAGTGCAACATCCAAAATCAATTTAAATATTAACTCGAGATTAATCGCTATCGATTTTTAGCTATAATCCTTTATGATTATTAACCTCATTTTTATTAGAATGAATACTCAACTCGGCCCTGAGAGCAACTCCAATGGGCAAGAAGTTGAGACCCTTTTTTTTTTAAGTAAAGTGAGCTCAACACAATAGAGTGGAGCAATAAAAGTAGCTAAAAGCAACATCAAAAATCCAAATACAACAACTCCTAGTCATTTTCGGCATGACCATCAACAACCAAAGGGCTCACCACCAATCCATTCTTCGGGATACGTAAATGACATGTTTATAATTTCCACCACACTTGAGGCATGATTTCGGAAGAGCCTACCATTCCTTTCTAGCCAGATTGTCCATATAACAGCAAAGAAGCCAATAAATCACCTTTTCCTGTCCGTCTGCCTTGGTGATGAATTCGTCCAGGTTTCAAAATGGTACTTTAGTGTACCTGGAAAGCTCCACCTCCTTCCAAAGGCAAGCAGCCAAGCACACCACACTTGCCAAGTGATCTCATAACCAAGAAACAAATGAAAATCAGTTTCCACAGACTTACAGCATAACACACACATATTGTCATTCGGATCAATAATCCATAGTCTACACAGTCTATCATTGGTATTCACCCTGCCGACCAATACAAACCAAGAAAAAAGCTCAATCCTTGGAGGGATGAACCCTTTCCAAACCGCACTAGTGAAGCTATAGCTTGTAATTTCCTCCGGTAGTATTTCTGCCTGCAACACCCGCACAAAGGAATTAGTTGAATAAACACCTGTTTTTATCAAATTTCCATACTACTCTATCCTTTCTCTCTCAGTTGTGGGCTTGACTGATTGTAATATCTCATGAAGTTGGTTTACTAAATCCAACTCCCATTGGAACAACTCTCTCCTCCATTGGAAACTCCAAATCCACTTTAATCCATCCCAAAATCCACAATCACTTATAACAGATCCGTGAAGGTTGGAAACCGAGAAGAACCTAGGGAACAAGTCTTTCAACACCCCATTAGGTAGCCAGCTATCCTCCCAGAAGCGGATTGTTCTGCCATTCCCGAGGTCCATAGCCATCCCTCTGATCATCTTTTGTCTCAGCTGCGGCTCCCTGATTTGTAGCTGACAGATATTCTTCCAAGGACCCCCTCTTGTGGGTACAGGCTGGGCGCCCAGCATCACAGCAGTATCCATGTTGTTACAGGAGCAAACCACTTTCTTCCATAAAGGACAATCTTCTTTTGAAAATCTCTACCACCACTTAAAAAGCAATGCTGGTTTCGAACCACTGCATCACCAACTCCCAATCCACCTGCCTTCTTGGGAGCCATTACTACTTCCCATTTCACGAGCGGTATCCCGTGCCTCCCATCTTCTGTACTCCACAAGAACTGTCGTTGTAGGGAAATCAACTTCTCTGCCACTGTCTTTGGCAACTTATATAGGCTGAGATAGTAAATAGGCAGACTATTAAGGACAGACTTAATGAGGACTAGCTTGCCTGCTTTGTTGAGGGTCTTTGCTTTCCACAAACTCAGCTTTTCTTCCACCTTGTCAATTACCGGTTGCCATGTCTTCACCAGCCTCGGATTTGCTCCAGTGGGATGCCCAGATATCTGACTGGTAGTGACGCCTCCTTACAACCCAATAGAAGACACATTCTACGGACCCACAGCCTATCACAATTGACCGGGTTAAGGCTGGACTTCTCAAAATTAATGCTCAACCTAGACATCAGTTCAAAGCATCGGAGCAGCCGTTTATAATTCATGATGGTCTCCTCCTCAGTTGGACAGAAAAGAATAGTATCATCTGCAAACTGCAAGTGGGACAACTCAATGTTATCCCTTCCAACCAGTAGCGGAGAGATACGTTCGTTCCTTACCGCCTCACCAATCATCCGATGGAGGACATCAACAACTAATACAAACAAAAAGGGAGACAGTGGGTCGCCTTGCCGCAAACCCCTTTCCATTTTGAAAGGCTTCGACGGTGATCCATTGACAAGTACCGACATAGATGCAGAGTAGACACACTCCTTGATCCACCCTCTCCACCTCTGACCGAACCCCATCTTCTGCAGTACAATATCCACAAAACTCCACCTGACCCTATCATAAGCCTTTTGGAAATCAAGCTTTATTATCACTGAGCTCTTTTTCCGTGACTTCACCCAGTGCACAATTTCATAGGCGATCAGAGCCCCGTCATGTATTTTCCTGCCCTTTACGAAGGCGCTCTATGTCTCTCCTACCAAACCCGGCATTACTTTTCGCATCCTCTGAACCAACACCTTAGATATGATCTTATGGACACAACCCACCATACTAATCGGCCAGAGATCCTTTATTTCTCTAGCTCCAGTAAACTTCGGCGCCAGTGCCACCCAAGTGACGTTCGACTCGCTAGGCAGCTTAGCTGACTGGAAGAACCCTATCACCGCTCCAATGAACTCCCTTCCTATTTCTCCCCAGCACTTCTTTATAAAATTCATATTATACCCATCACTGCTTGGTGCCTTTGTTGACTCACAATCCCAAACTGCATCCTTTATTTCTTCAAAAGTTGGCATCACCTCTAGCTCTGTTGCCTCTTCCGCATGAATCTGCTTTACCAGCCCATCCCTGAAACCAATATTCGGCGCTGCCTCCTGGTGGTATAGCCCCTTATAGAAGTCTCGTATAGCAATCTTGATCCTGGCTTGATTCCTTACCAATCTCCCTTTAACCATCAAGGCATCAATCCGATTGGACCTTCTTCAGGCTGAGGTTAAATTGTGGAAATAACGAGTATTTTTTTCCATCTCCTTTGCATGCCGAGACCGGGACATCTGCTTCCAATGTAGCTCCTTTCTGATATACCATTTCCTACAGAAGCTCACGAGCGCCTTTCTCCTTACTTCAACCATCCCATCAGCCGCTCCGGTGCTTACCATGTCATCTAGTTTCTTTATTTCATCCTCAAGCTGTGTAATCCTTATGTCCATGTCCCCAAAATTCTTTCTATGCCATATTCTCAGCGGGGTCGTCAGAGCTTTTAACTTGTCCATGAACTGTACCTCCCCTAAGCTCCTCCATTCCTCCTTTACCATCCTCAAGAACTCATCGTGAGTAAACCAGGAGTCCAGACTCCGAAAAGGTCTTGGCCCCCCTCTAAGCCGAGTGACCTTCATAATCATTAGACAATGGTCTGATAACCCTCTTGGGCCTCCTCGCAGCCTTGTTTCAGTAAACTCTTCTAACCATTCCAAACTAACCAGAACCCTATCAATGCGGCTGCAAGATTGCCCCCTGAACCAGGTGAACAAGCGATCAGTGAGTGCCAAGTCCACTAACTCCATATCCTGAATCCGTGATCTAAACTCTGCTGCAGAAACCGTCAAAGAAGTAGCTCCCTTTCTCTCTTCCACATGAGTTATCTCATTAAAATCCCCCATGTAACAAAACGGGACTTGGCATAACCCATATAAGAAGCTCAGCTCTTCTCACATAACAAGCTTTTCCTTCTTATCATGTGGACCATAAACTAGGCAGAAAGGACAAGAAAAATTATTTTTTAGTAAGACACCCTCCACACACAACCATCTAGCTCCTTTATAGCAGTTGTTCATCTGAAATACTGTTTCATCCCACATCAAACACAGGCCACCTGAAGCACCAAACGACCCCACGAACTCCCATTTAACTGCACTATTACCCCACAGTTGCACTATATCAAAGTTATTCATGACCTCTTTCTTTGTCTCTATCAATCCTAACATATGCAATTTAAACTTTCTTCAAAAATTCTTTACCATGCTCAGTTTACCAACTCCCGCCAACCCCCTAATATTCCAAGAGCTAAAGATCATTTTAAAGCATTAATATACACCTTTTTCCGATTTTTCGATCGACTTCTCCATGCTTTCTCCTTCTGCTTCGCTTGTTTTTTCTTCTGTGCGATTGCCTCGTTCTGTGCTTGTAGTATTGCCATAATGTCATATTCTTCGTTATAAAGCACTGCCCCTGATTCTACTGCAAGTTTCCATGCTTCCCGGTTTTCTTGCATTTCAGCTGCCCATATGTTCTCGGCCATTTCCGATTCAGCTTCGCTTCCTACGTCACAAGTGGCATTACACTGGCCCTTCGAGGCTCCCCCGGTACCACCTGTATGTAGTTCCGACGGAATATCAACCAACCCCGGATAGCCACCTGTGCCACTACCCTCTACAAGACCCTCACCTTCGGGATCATTAGACTGCTCTCCCAGGCCACCCCTCTTCCATGGCAGCTCCACAGATAGGTCTCCCAACCTTGTTCCATCTCCTTCCAGCTGACAGCACCACACTCCCTCATGGCTTTCATCAACATTTTCATCACATGCGACCGCATATCCTGTTCCCCCGCCAGAGAGAGTCGCCACCAACCCACCACTCACCGATGGTGTCCCCCGCGCGTCAATTCCACCAGATTCGTCTCCCCGGTCCTCCTTCCCAGTGAGTTCCCTTCCCATCGCAAACCTCTCAGACTCCCTACCCGCAGCACAAGGCCAAGATTCATGTGGCCTCTATCGTGCCCCACTAGCCCCATCATGGGTCGCCGACCAAACCGGGCACCCCTCACCGATAGCCGCCTGGCTCACCATCGCCCCAACACCATACACCAGCGTGGAGGACTTCGAGTGGTAACCACCCATATCAGGGAGGTGCGTCGCGCTCTCTGGGTCAAGGTTTCTGCAGGCCTCCCTACTCCTGTCCGTGCCGACCAAGAGTGTGCCGCCTTGTTCACCCTCTTTGACGTCGCAGCGCAGATCCGCAGTAGCCCTGCCCTCAGGTCAAACCAAACGAGGACTCCGCACTGTGTTGCCTCCGACCCGCTCCACTTCAGGCCCAAGTAGCACCAGCTCAGATCCAGCAGCAGGCGTAGCGTGTGGGCCTTGGTTAGTAAGGCCCAATTCGCCTTCAAATTCCTTAGACAACTCCAATTGGGCCCTGAAGCTAGGTCTCATGTCTCTGACCCTTCTAGCATTCAAACCCACCCTAAACCTGCTTGTAACCTCACCCGCAACCACCCGATATCCATCATAATCCCATGATTGAGTTCTTTCTGGCGTAACTACTGCATGGTCAGCCCTTCCCTCTTTGGGAGACAAATCTGTATCCGTTGCCGTTGTTATTTTTGAATTCGAAAAACAGTTACTCCATTCGTTCAATATCTCGGGAGTAATTACGACTCTGCCCTCCGGTCTTTCTTCCATCCTATTCGTCAAGGCGACCATCTCAGCCGTCGTGTGCCAACCCTTCCGCTGCATGGGACTTGGAGGACCACCAGCGTTACTCTCAACGTTTCCCTCATGCCCGTCCACAACAACTTGCGTCACGCCACCTGCATAGCCATGCGAACCGCTTCCCATCTCCTTGACACACACATTGAAGCCAGACGACCCTACAGATAAGCAGAGCCTTTCATGGATAGCATCAAACCTACATGTATCAATCAGCACCTGGCCAACCCAGAACGACGTGACAGAGTTTGTTTCGTCCTCACAAACAACCACCTCACCCCACTGGCCACCAATCGCACGGAATGTATCCTCCGTCCAAACATGTAGCGGAACTCCATAACACTCAATCCACACTCTTCTCATATCATACCGTTCCTGCTCATTCCAAAGGCACACACTCTGAAAAAACTGCAGGAGGCTATCCTCGTAAAGCCCCAACGCTTCTTCCGCACTCTCGGTTGTATCAAAAATCAACAAGGCCTTGTATTTTCCTACGTTACAAATTTTAACAACGTGAGGCCAGGCCTTCCAGGCTAAATTGTTCAACAATCGGAAGTCAATTTCTCTCGTGGTACTCCCAATAACACTCCTCTGCAGCCAGTTCATATTAGTCGTAGCCACAGAGACCTCCAGACCCTTCACTCCCACTTTCGTCACATCCTTCCCCGGAACCATGGTCGTAGCTGGAGTGATTCCACCTACGCATTTCCTATCGTTGGCACGAACTCCCTCCTGATGGTGCTCGATCCCTCGATCAACCACCACCGCAACTGTACCTCTCCGTGCAACGGCAACATCCACTGACCTCCCTCCCTTAGAATCCTCTCTTCTGTACTTAGCCTCCCCTACAAAAATCTCCTTCCCCCTTAACTGCATGCGGTTCATTTCTGCAATTGCTCTCAGTGCTCCTCCCTTCGTAGTATATCGTATGAATGCGAATAGATAGATCATCCCATTTCGCAGCTTCCTTGAGAGATAGATGTTGTTAATCCTTCCTGTCCATGAAAATAGCCCAAACAATTTCTTTTTTGAAATATCCTCTGGTAATCTGTCCACAAAGATGCTGAAGGAATCCCGTTCCAAACGAACGTACTCCTCCCGATTCCAAACCCTGGGATCCTTTTCATGTCGCGCAAAAAACCTAAAGCTACCCTTCCCGGTGTTTCCCCATCCCTCTCTCGCTCTCTTTCGCTCTCCCATTCTTTTTGTGTTTCTTCTAGTTAATCCTAAAATAGTTTCTTAGATTCACTGTTTGCATGAGTTCAGGAAAATTATACAGTATTTTTTTCTAAGTTGAGACCCTATTTCTGACAGGAGTAGGAACTTACCGTTGGAGAGATGAAAGAAGGAGTTCCTGCACAGTTTTTTAGGAGAGTGAGTCCTTCTAAATAGGGACTTATATTGTCCAATAATAACTTGCCACTTGGCAAGTTATTATAAAACTAAATAATTATATCTTTATTTAATTAATAATTTATATTAATAATTTAAATAATAATTAATTAAATAATTAAATCATAATTAATGTATTAATAATTATAATAATTAATTAGATTAAATAATTAAATTTTTATTTAATTAATAATTTATATTAATTATTTATATTTTTCTTTGTAATAAGTAATTTTACAAATTAGTGTAATTTCGAATTATATATTGTGTATTTATTATTATATATGAATTTTTTTAATATTAATATATTTTAATAATAAATTATTTTTAAATTTATAAATTTAAATAATATTATTGAAAAAATAATTATATTAATTTTAAGTATTTTAATTAATTAATTAAGTGAAATCACAATAGAGACTAAAGTTAGTTCCTTCTAATGGAGAAGAGAGAGATGCTTTGAGTTCTTATTTACTATTTATGACGCAAAAACTGATGTGAAGTTATTTTTATGTGGACCATAAATAAAAATTGGGATGAGTTCTCTACTATAGATGGTCTGACAATTACCTCAAAAAAACTACGAGATCCTTAACAAAAAAAAATATTTAACCCAACTCTTTAACTTTATTTTTATGGAACTGATGAGTGGTTGTGCAGAAAAAACAAAAAAAAACACAGGAGGCTATTACTTGTTTTCTGATTTTTTTGAGCTTCATCCGACTTATTTGGCTTCTCTCGCCACGGAAAATTCCCTGGCTCTGCCCCTTTGGACTCTGCACGCCCATTCACTCTCAAGTCTCAACTCGCATCCCTAAGACCTACGCTTCATCTTCACTCGATGGCGTTATCGTTCCTTCCATCCACCCCAACCCTTCAATCTCTCAAACCATCTCTCCCCTCAATCTCACCCCCATCTTCTCACGCCCCTTCCCTTATGCTTCTTACTTCCTCCAAATTGACGGGCCCAAGCCCAACCGGCCCATTTGTCCTCACCAGAAGACACCACCTTTCTACCAGAGCTTCCACCTCGCAGTACACTCCCACTGTAGCCGAGGAACTCGCCGACGTAACCATTTTCACCGCCGCCGGCGACCCTGTTGCCTTCAAAGACCTTTGGGATCAAAACCAGGTAATGAAACCTTCTATCTTCTTTATACACTAGTAACTTAATTAGAGAAATTATGTTATAACCATCATTAGTAATTACAAGTTTGTTAGTTAGTTATTTTACATTTTCAATTGCAAGATAGTAGAGACTAAAGTGTACCTATCGCAGTGTTTCTTGTTCTTGTACATGTTAATTGATTTTGTTGCCTGAGAGAACATGGATTAACGAGAAAAATTAGCAAAGCCAATTGTTATTAACCCAAGTTAATCCCATCTTTGGTTCAGAGAGAAATTGGAGATGCATCTTTTTATAGCTAACGGTGTTTCTCGAGATTGAATTAGTATAATATTGCTTAACCCTTCTTAAAACAAATCATCATTTTTTTCCCTGTTACTAAACTAACTAACTATAAATCTTCTCAAAACTTCATGTTAATTTAGTCGTTGAAAGATTTTTAACATTAATTTAGTTCTTGAAAGAAATGCATGATATCTCTTTCTTATACCAGTTTAGTTCTACCAGAAAGATAAATATGATATAATTTTGGTCCTTGAAAGAATAAATTAATAAGTTTATGGAAAATGAATGATTAAATACATATTAAATGCAACTTTTATGAACAAAATTACATCATGTATTTTTCCTGTCATAAACTTATTAATAATGTCAAAAATCTTACAATAGTTAAATTGATAGCACGTGTATCTTTCAAATTAAACTGCTGTAAAAAATCTCAGAGTGATCAATAGTTAATTTGTTTTTTTCCCCGGTTTGATAGCCTCTTTTAACTGACTGTTAGGCTAAAATGCAGCTCAGATTCTTTCTTCGGACAATATATATGCCTGTTTAGATTAATTTGTTTTGGGTTTAAAGTAAAAAAGTGTTCTGAGGGGGGGGGGGGGAATGTGATTATTTCTCTCCGAATATCGGAAACAACCAGGATTAATTGAATACTGGTATTGATTTTCACAGGGCATAGCTGTGGTGGCCCTATTGAGGCACTTTGGATGCCCTTGCTGGTAACTGATATTCTTTCGGTCACCATTGAAGAGTTTTTTGAAGAATAGTTCTTCTAATTATGCTTTGTTTGATCTTGTTCCAAGTTGGGAATTAGCTTCAGCCTTGAAAGAAGCCAAAGCTAGGTTTGATTCAGCTGGTGTTAAACTAATTGCAGTTGGAGTTGGTGGCCCCAGTAAAGCCCGCATGCTTGCTGAGCGAGTAATTTCTTTCTCTTGCTTTGTATATGTGTTTATCTTAGTCTCTGAAGTTTCAAAAGTATCAATATAGTTTTGAAGGTACACTTTTTAGGTATTTTAGGGACAATGACATGTGGAATGCAACTTCAGGGATAAAACAACCTACGAAATATAATTTTAGGACTAGAGTGATACTTCAAAAAATTAAGGACTAAAGTGAATCATGCTTACAATTTTTTAGGAACTAAATTGAACCATTACTCTTTTCTTTTTTGCTCTTTTTTGGTTATGTTGTGAGGGACAACCTTGAGGGTTTGATTATGTTGGTAAAAATAGATGGTAATTTTCATAAGGGTTTATAGATGGTAATTGTCACGCTTATCAAACTTATTTTCAATTATTTGGTCAAATATTTTCGGATTGAAAACCTTAAAACAACCATTTCAATTGCAAATTTATAGGATAGCAATGTTAATTGGTTTTATCTTGATCAGGCCTAGGAGTAGCATGTGGATCTCAATACTCTAATATATCTGAATTTTGAAGGATTCCTGTTATTGTTCCATATCTGTTTTTCCATGCACATTTTTTGGCCTCTTGATGTCAAAACTGACATGTTCTGTTTGACTTGATATTTTTGTATGTTAAGTTACCATTTCCAGTGGATTGTCTTTATGCAGATCCTGACCGCAAGGTAACATATATCGGTAGAACGTGGTATATTCACCTACTAAATCTCATCTTCTATTACATATGTATGTTAATCAGTTCTTCTTTCTTTCAGGCATATAATGTTTTGGACCTATATTATGGTTTTGGTCGTACATTCTTTAACCCTGCCAGTGTAAGCTTAACCACTGACTTTTCTGTAGTCATATCCATGGTTTTAAATTGCGGTTCCATTCGTGGTTGTAGTTGCGCTATGATGCCAAAAATTAACGAAAATTGCATGTGAGCACCAAAACAGTAATATTGGGGCTGCATTGCAGTTGCGGACCGCAATTTGAAACCATGGTTATGAGTGAGATCGATTGCATGCTGTTTGTTATTATGTTTCAACGAAGAAATTGATATATACAGGCAAAGGTGTTATCAAAATCTAGATTTGATGCTTTGCGGAGTGCTACAAAGAACTATACGATAGAAGCCACACCAGATGATAGAAGTGGTGTGTTGCAGCAGGTTTGATATATAATTTTGTCTAGCAGCACAGGACTGAAACAAACTCAATAATCTTCACTGCATTATTTTCTAAACTCATCAATTTTCATTCTCTTAGGGAGGGATGTTTGTGTTCAAAGGGAAGGAGCTATTATATGCGAGAAAAGACGAAGGTACAGGCGATCATGCCCCCTTAGATGATATTTTTGAAGTATGTTGTCGCAATCCTATTGCCTAAAGCTGTAATATATATGAAATTCAAATCTGTAAGTTGACTTAGGTTCATATCAATCCTATAGATGACAACATACTTTGTACGCTATGAATATGATGTATTATAAGTCTGATTGTAGATAGATATTGTTGTATATATTCATCACAAAACCTTGGGATTATAGATAGTATTTTATGCTCAGAAATTTAACTAGTCTAACTTAGTCGACCTATATTGTTACTTAAGTGTTGGGATGATGTAATTTGATCCAATTATTCTTTGGATTATTGTCTGCTCGAATTGACATTCTAAAAAAACAGCTTTTTTAGAAAACAAAAATAAAAATAAACCAAAATAAAAAAACGGTCGAATTAAAAGTTGGCTCAATCATCTCCACCACTAAAATTTGATTATAGCTATAATTACTATTTCAAGAGTAGCTTTATGATGTCTGGATCCGTTTTCGTCACTAATTTTGACAAGGTTAATAACCTACGATAGTTAAAATAGCCAAAAGTCTATTTTGATTGGCCAAGTTAAGTATGTAGCTCTTACTCTCAAAAGAGTTTAGAGAAACATAAGACTTGATTTGGTAAGTTTAGATTGTCATGTCTGTTGGAATTAGCCCACAATTGGCCAAGATCGATTAGGCGTTTGACGCCTAACCTCTATTTTTTTCTTACTCCAAATTCTTATCCTTTATGTTAATAACTAAAGGATAAAATTGATTTTTTTTTTTTTTTGTATTTTTAATACATCAATTCATTTTAATTCCAACAAAATTTTATGAAAAAAAAATTAAATTTAGCTATATTGTATATCCAAATAAACTAAATTCATATTTTTTTTATCCATTCTAAACAAAGAATATAATTTTAAAATCAAATCAATTCCAATACTATTATGTTTCAAACATACAGTTAGAGTAAATGAGGAAATATTTAAATTGATTTTTTAAATTGCACATATGACTACACAGTCAAATTAATCTATCAAATTTTAATTGAATGAAATTGATTTTTAAGCCATTTTATGTTCTCATATCATTTGATCATTTCAATATGGATCGGCAGGTTCTATTCAGGATACAATGAAACGCCATTATTTTTGTAGTTAGTGGAGATTAATATAGGTCAGATCGCTTGAAGAGAAAAAAAAAAAGTACTAAGAGACAAACGTGGCATATATTAGATATGGGAGAGTCAGTTTGATCTAATGAAACAGTTCAATTACACATCTAAATATTTTTGTATCCAAGTCCTATTAAGCAGACTCAAATTTAACAAAAATCACTTTTATTACACCCGCGTGTATACATATACGTTTCAATAAAGCTTCTTCGTCTTCGTCTTCGTGTTCTTTCTTCTCCATATTCTTCCTTCTTCTTCTTCGTTTTTCTCTTTTTTCGTCTTCGCATTCTTTTTTCTTCTTCTTTGTGTTCTTCTTTCTTCTTCTTCGCCATCCTCCTCCTTCTTTTTCGCGTTCCTTCTTTTTCTTCGTATGTTTTCTCTCAATCATCATTCTTTTATTATTGCTATTGTTGCTGCGTTTTTTTTCCTCCTTTTAATTGAGGTTCATTTAGATCCAGAAATGAATTCGATGTGTTTTTATTGATAATTGAGTCTTTTTGACTGCTTATTTAAAATTGAACTAATTTCGGTTCATTTGTGAATTAATTAAACTTCAATTGATGCTGGTGATAAGTATTGATCAAATTTTTTATTTCTTAAGTCATTTTGGTTCATTTCTTAGTTTAATTGAGGTTCATTTGGATTTAGAAATAAATTGTATGTGCTTTTGTTGATGATTGAGTCTTTTTGACTGTTTACTCAAATTGAACTAATTTCGGTTCATTTGTATGTTAATTGAGGTTTAGTTGATGATGATGTTAAGTTATGACTAAGTTTTTTATTTCTTAAGTAATTTCGGTTCATTTATTAGTTTATTTGAGGTTCATTTAGATCCAGAAATAAATTCAATGTGTTTTTGTTGATGATTGAGTCTTTTTGACTGCTTGTTCAAAACTTAACAAATTGAATGGAATGAAGTGGAATCTAATGCCACTGAATAAAATGATAATAAATAATTTCATTCTTCTTTGCTAAAAAAATTGGTCAATACTAATCAACAGCAGCAAGTGAACCTCAATTAGCACACAAATGAATCGAAATTAGTTCAAATTTGAAAAAACAGTTAAAAAGACTCAATCATTAACAAAAACATATTGAATTCATTTTTGGATTCAAATAAACTTCAATTAAACTAAGAAATGAACCGAAATTACTTAAAGAATAGAAAATTTAGTCAATATTTATCAGCAGCATCAAGTGAACCTCAATTACACAATAAACTAAGAAATGAATTGAAATTATTTAGTGATAGCATCAGAGAAAATCGGAACTAATAAAGATGTTACAAAACATTAGTATTATTGGTGATGACGATAACAAAAAAGGGAAAGAAAAAGAAAAAGACGCAACATTGGAGAAGAAGAAGGAGAAGGGAAGAAGAAGAACCTGCGTGCGCAAATTTGGAAGAAGGAGAAGGAGAAGGAGACAGAAACGGATAAGGAGAAGGAGGCACCTGATTTGAAAAGTTGTTATAACAACTTGGTTAGACTTGGTTAAGTATTTTACTTGGATGTAGAGCTTTATTGTTAATGAAAATTTGTCACACCTAAAATTTAGGTGATCAATTTCAACATTTATTTTAAATTTAAATATAAATTATTTTTTTAAAGATTACGATATTTGTAACACCTTAATATTCAAATCCTTATACTCGAGTCATAAGTCAATGATGATAAGGTGGTATGACTTAAGGTGAATTTGTAATACATATATACTTGAAATGAATTATTAAACGAGAAGTTTGAAAATGAGTAAAAGAAAAATTGCAAACGAAAACACTCACATATCGATGAAAAGAACAAAGCACATTCGGAAAGAAGAAATAAAATAAAATATTAAGGAAAGAAAAGAATAAATACAAGATATATATACATAATTATAATAGCCACTAGTCACGACCTGCGAAATTTAGATCGACTAAGATTATAGAAATAAAAATCAATTGACAACATCATTTTCTATCTCTCCCAAATATACATCGATAACTCTATAGGCGAGTTTTCAAAATGAAGAATACATACATATAAATTTTTCAAAATAAAAAAGAAGAGATTCTAAACAAAAGGTAAAAACATGAATCCAGAAAACTTCGCCGTCTCCTAAAAGAATCACAGCTCACTGCTAAGCACCATGACCTACATTTGAAAAACAAGAAATATATACAGAATGAGAACCCCCAACTCATGGGTTCTCAGTACGGTAAAATGCCAAATAGATACTGCATAAGGCAACAGGAATTCACTAAGCAATCCTATACTCCATACTTCATCATATCCATCCTAAGTTCTCACTAATTCGTAATTAGGTAACTGTCCTAGGGCATTTTACTCTAATTCAATTTCCTCTTTATTTCCACAACTCTCCACTTTGACCGGAACAACCCTCAGATATTTTGAACTCAGTGATTCTATATGAACACATAAAATCTCCACCTGGAGCAAGTAGAATCACTCTACTGCATCTATCCAGAGAGCTCAAATCATCTCATTCAGTATTTATCTTTATTATTCAATCTTTTCATCATTTCCTCTCAACAAGAATAGCCCTCAGCATCAACCAACACCAGCATGATAGACCTCTCAGTTATGCAATCATAAGCAATGCAAACAAGTAATACACAAGTAGATTCAAGTAAATCAATTAACATATAATCATGTAACATATTCAATTAGGCAAACTATTATAATTAAGCAAACCCAAACAAATAAAACATATGCAAATGGTGCATGTCTGTCCTACTGGCCATGAACTCACGTGTCGGTTACTTGCTAGAACCCAACACATCCAGTAGCTAACCCGGACATTGTCTTCTCTGCTGTCTACTCGCTATATAGCATAGCCTTGCAGGGTGAGTGCCCTGTACACCTCGCAAATAGATGAAATCTCACAGAGTTAAGTGCTCTATACACCTCGTAGAGTTAATACTCTGTACATCTCGTAGACTCACAAGCCTGTATCTTTCGTAGGGTTAGTACCCTTTCATATCATCGTATAACCATTTACAATTTTACCATCACTTTTCTTATCTCGTAGGCAGATCAGCCTGTATCTCTCACAGGGTATGTGCGCTGTATACCTCACAGGCAGAAAACCTGTATCTCTTTCTAAACTCATTATTTGTCTCGTAGGGTCAGTGCCTTGTACACCTTGCAGGCAGAAAAGCCTGTATCTCTTTATTCATACCACAACACGAGAGAGGGAATCCTCTACCTCAACTCGCTCATTCATTCATCTCCTTAGTCAATTTCATATTCAATTAGTTTGCTACTCATAATACCCTCATTATTAATCCAATTTCTCACTCCTCAATCTCCTTCATTATCAATATCACTCTCTCCACATGTTTATACTCATTTCAAAACCTAGCACAAGAAGAGAAATCCTCAATTCCAACTTTCCTATTCATCCTGGGATATACTGCCCGTCACACTTCTCAATCATCATCTTATCAAAATCTTCACTTACGTATATAACATACAACTTGGAGGGAATTCTCAACCTCCCCAATCCGCCATCATTCACCAATTATCAATAACTTAAACCCATGATTCATTTTGCACATTATCATCATCATTCTCATCATACTCAATCGTAATCGATCTCCACCATCCGTCATCCCTGATTACCATAACCCTTCTCATCATACATGTTCAATCATTCATTCTCAATTCACTAATGCAACCCACAATTTTATTCTTAACTTTTCTATTCTCTATTACACCGGCTTTAAACTCTTATTGGGGTTTATAGAAGTTTAAAAGGCTAAAAGAATGGTTGAAAACTAAAAAATTCAAGTTTTGCAAAACTAGGTGGTCATGCGTACGAATGATACGCATGTCTCATACGTACACATGAGTGTGAAAATTGGCATAGTCGCGTACGCGGACCACCTTCGCGTACACGAGAAATTTGGATAGAGAGCTCGCGCGCATACGCATAACATGCGCAGCATACGCATGAGCGTAATTTTGACAATGTCACGTACGCACGATGGGTTCCGCTTACGCATGACATATCAGAATGGAAAAAGCTTATATGCTCCAGAAACCAGTTTTTCAGCTCAAATTTCAAACCTTCATAACTTTTTCCACAAAATTTATTTTTCAACCATTCTTGAACTGTTGGAAAGATCAATAAATAAATTTTCATAAAAATCTAGTTTCATAAAATTTTCAACTCCGAGGACCAAGTTACGGCCTACCAAATTTGGTCAAAAATCAATTTTAACAAAAAATAGAATTTATCAACTTTTCCAAAAGTTCACAAGCCAAAATAGTTTTAACTCAACCAAATGATCCCAAACCACTTCACATCTCAAATTCTCAATTCCACTATTCTAACATACAATTACCAAAATTCCACATACTCAATATCAAAATTCTCATTCAAACTCATGCATCATCATACAATACATTAACCAGCTTACCATTCTTACCTTTTTCAGCCTCCACCCCAAACTCACAGCCTCCGGCCCAATATCCATCCATTCAATATATAACTCATAAATGTAAAATTCACCGTCGAATTCAATAATTTCAACATCACATCAACTACACACAACAATTCCAACCAAATACACAATTCAAGCTTATTCTTGGAGGGTATCTAGCATAGAATTTCATATTACATTATACGGCATTTAAATGAAACTTAAACCGTACCTTAATGACGTCAATACCAAACTTTCAAACTTGAAGTCCACCAAGTCCAAGTTCTAAATTTACCTCCGCCAAATTCAAACACCACAAATACTCACTTCAATATCTCAAGTACCCAATCTACACTAATTTTACATAGTATACACAATACTCAAACTCTAGAGTTTCATAAAACTTCATAAACAAATGGAAAAATAAGCTCTTACTTTTATCCACTAAAATTAGTGATGATATATAGCTAGAACTCAAGCTAGAGTTTTTCCTAAATACAAGAATCACTAAGCTCCATGAACATACAAGCCAAAAATGTAATTTTCACACTAAAATCAAAACTGGAAATTGGTGAGGAAGAGGCTTACCGAATTTTTTTATATGAAATTGTAGAGCTTGACAAGAGCTTTGTGTGACCGTAAATGGCTTGTCAATCAGAGTTTCAGATCAAAAGTTATGGAGCTTTGAAGATCAAAGGGGTTAGGGTTTGTGTTCTCCTTTTCTCTCTTCCTCTAATCCGTGTCTCTCTCTTCAAAAAGGGAGAAATGTATTTGTGTTGTACTTAAATAGAGTTTATATAGTATGGGCTTGGGTCCAAGTGGACCCAGTCCACTCGATTTAGCCCGTTAGTTCAACTTTGAGTCAAAACCTTTAAGATTATATTTTAATTCGTATTTTAATTATTTTTTTCTTTCCCAAATCATCAATTCTATTTTCTTAATTTCTCTGACTTATAAGTTATTTTTTCACTCACAGTACTAGACAGTCTAAGTCGGTACTACCGGTTAAATTTCTAATATGCATCCTTACGCATTTTTTCGCATAAAAATACATTTTTCTACTCGAAAAAATCCTCGAAAAAATAGGGTTTGTGATTTCATATACTTCGTTGCAACCCTCACCAACTAAGATGGTGCGTATGAATTTTTGGGATTTTTTTATAGTTTTGATTTTTGGGAGTGTTATTTTAAGTCTTTTGAATTTTTGGTATTTTTTATTGTTACTTTCTTAGGTCTTTCTTTTTGAATTTGTTCTTGGTTATGATTTTGGTTCTAATTGTTTAGTTTCAATTTTTTTCGGCATATTTATATAATTAGTAAGTAGAATTATTTTAATTTTGTTGTTTTATTTTCTCTTTTAGTTTTATTCTATTGCAGCATTGAATCAACTTGTGCTGCTTATTCTGCCGCTGATGTGTTCATCAATTTTGCTTCATTTAAAAAGTAAATAATGTTGTTGTTTTAACATTTTAACATAAAATAGCATTCTGACATTCTAATTTAAGTAGTTAGGGTTTATGATTCATTGATTTAGGATTTAAGTTTTATATTTACATGCAAGTTATTGTCATTTGTGAAATTTTCCCAAATTGAATTACTAATTTTGCTTTAAATCAAATGAGATTACCGCACTACATTATATTTATTTATCTGCAATGATTGGGAACCAAATATGAGTCTGGAAAATATCCTTTTTATATCTTAGAGATGATTGGAATTTATCATGCCTATAATTTGTTAATGGGTGCAAGAATCTCTTCTAGCTTATTGAAAGATACTTGTCTTGCTTCCAATGAAAATCTCCTACAATTTGACATTTAAGAGAGCAGGGTCACTTTGAATCATATATGATTTATGTATTTGTCAATTTTTTCTTAATTCAATTCAATTCAATTTTTATGAAGCTTTTATTTGAGTTATTAAATCATCTTTAATTTAATTGTTAGTATTAAATAATAATACCAAAACATCAAAAGAACTCAAAACTATATTGTAATTTATAATTGCTACTCATTTTTTCATAATATGATAATTGTGGAGTGCTTAATGATGAGAATCTCCTGGATTTGTTTTGTTTTTTTGTTTATTTTTTATCAAATTTATATATACTTCGACTATTTGATATTGTCTTTAGAATCATGCTAATATATGATAAAATTTTTGATATTTAGATTTACCTTGATGTTAAATTGAGTGATTGATTGGTAGATAGTTGATGTTATAATGGTAATGAGTGTTATTTTATATTTCTAATTTTTTATTTAATTTTTCATATTTACAGGAGTGTCAAAATTATAATACCATACTAGTTACAAGATTCAAGAATATTTTAATTCATGAAGACACTAATTTATATCTAACTTTTGTATTGTGGTTGAACTTGTAGAACTAACTTTAATGCTATTTTGCTTTAAAATAATCTTAGTTAAATAAAAGATGTTTGAATTATCTATGTTATTATATATTATATAAATATTGACTTGCTCAATAAATTAGTTAATATATCAATTAATTAAAAAATAATATAATTTAACAAATTATGTGTGTAATTTATACTATTAAAAAAATTATTACAAAATAAATATTGTGCTTTTGTAATTAAAGAAATAAAAACGGTTACAAAATCGAATTATATTTTATAACAAAATTTTGTATAAAAAAATTATATTATTACAAAAAAAACCATCTCATAAAATAAAATAAAATTTGTTATCACTTTTATAACAAATTTTAATTTTTATATTAAAAAAATTTGTTACAAAATATTATTTTATATTATAACAATTTTATTTTTTTGTTAAAAAACTTTTTTTAATGGAATATACTGCAATAATTCTTTTACAATTTTTTTTGTTACAAATTTTTTTCGTAAATTCAAATTTTTTATAACAAGTTTTTGTTTTTTTTGTTATAAACACTGTTTTTTTTTTTTTTTTTTTTTGTATAAGATGCCTACTTACTTATCATACAAATTAGTACCACCAAGCACCAATGCTAATCAACGACATATAATACTTGAAAGCCTCATTACACAACGAAAATGTCTAAAACATTCAATGGAAGAACATCGGTGACTCATTGACCATGTTGCTAGCAGAGATGTACTAATAGACATGTACATCTAAACTCCTATGACCTATCTTGGAAGCAAGTTATAAGACTATTTCTAATCTCTAAAAATATGTGTGATTGCCTTTTATTTAGATAGTTAGCCTTTTTTGTAGCTT
Source organism: Arachis ipaensis (assembly GCF_059453495.1). Taxonomy (NCBI): domain Eukaryota; kingdom Viridiplantae; phylum Streptophyta; class Magnoliopsida; order Fabales; family Fabaceae; genus Arachis; species Arachis ipaensis. Next base: position 28,392,687 of record NC_142436.1, read on the forward strand.
GATTTGAACCATATTCAATATGGTTGCATTCTGCGTGCAAAATATTTAGAGATCACGTGGTGATCAAGATGCCTGTAATACTATGTAGCCAAGCCCAAGCATGTGTGCTTCCCATCGTACCTTCTAACTTCCTAACAGCTCTTTCTTTGTCTTAGAGTTACTTGAATAAACTAGATGCATCAATTTCTAAACTGTACACATGTACACTTTCCATGATATTTAAATATGATCTGACTCAAATACTTTGTACTCAACATCTCGTATATAAATCGTTTATTGCTTCTACATAAATTGTGCTAAGATATTTGGCGTCCCAAAATGCACATAATCGTCACAAGTTGGTTTGTTTTGCGATTCCCACATAAATCGCTACAGCTTGCTACGATTATGTATTTCTTGAACTATCATACCTTAACATAATTTATGTACATAAGAGTTTGAAATTTTGAAACGTAGCAGGATATTACGATTTATATATTAATCTATGGTACTTCATATTATCCTAGTGCCATTTATGTATAAAAAAAATAAATAAAATATGCATATTTAATTTCATTTTTGAAAAATATGATAATTTTGATTTTTTTAATAATTTATTTAATTTAAAAGATATTATATTATTTAGGCAATTGTTTACTTTAATTAATTTATGTTCCCTATCTTCCAGCAATAGAGAGTACAGGGAATGTGAATGAATTAAAGACAAGGTAGGCTTTAATTAATAAATTAAAAGGCAACAAGCTATTGAATTTTTAGCTTTCAATGAGTATCTTAGGGCATTTCTTTCTTGGTGAAAGAAAATCCAGCAAAGTCTTCGCAGCAGGCCTATCAGTAAACTAGCTTAGGCTTGGGCTGTCCCCTTGGTCGCCTGTGTCAAACTACAATTTGGATGAAATGTGAATTGTGAGATCATATTTGCGTATTATTTTTTTATTTATACTTTTCTGCTTTATTTAGGCTTAAAAGAACAAAAGTTTCAGAAAAATCTGCCGTAACTCTTAAGAAATTTTATCGTTTTCTCGATTAAATAAAATAAAAAGTTTATATTTATTAAATTGTTTTAAACTGAAACAAACGTTAAGTGATAATAAAAAAATTTAAATTAACAGAGTAAAAGTTCCCCTAATTAAACAAGTATAAAAATTAAGTATTTTTATTTGTATAACAAACTTAACACCTAATTAAAATATAAAAATATACACATTAAATTCTTTTAAGTTTTAGATAATGAATGTTAAAATTAATTATTAATAAAAAATTAAACTCTTTCATATAAAAATAAAAACTAAAAAGTTTATTGTTTATTTTTTTTTATCTATGGAGATCTTGGCGTTTTTAGTTGACGGGAACCTTTGTCTCCTACGACCTTTTTATAAAAGTAATTCAATTCTATAAATCTTTTTTGCTATAATCTATAATGTCAGGATAAAACCAATATAATTTTAAAAGATTTATATTCTCGTAATGTTATTACGGGCAAAAATACTAGTTAGTTACTAAAATCAATTATTAATTTATTTGTGTATAAAATATATATGTATTTTAATTTATTTTCAATGTGTATTTATATTTTAACATATATTTTATATTAGTGACTGATTTTAATAACTGATTCTGATGTACATATAGCAAAGTGGATTATTATCCAAAATATTAAGAGGTAAATACTTTAGCAATGGTAATGCTATAACGGCAGAAATTGGAGTCTTACCTTCTTGGGGATGGAGGAGCATACTGGAAGGCCGAAAGATTGTTGAAAAAGGTCTTAATTGGGCTGTGGGTACTGGTGAGAATATCCGAACCTTTGAGGATCCTTGGTTGCCTCCTCCGTATCCTTTAATGATTTCTGACATGCCAAATAGACAGGCTATTTCTGAGTTGGTTCCAAGAGTTAAAGATCTAATTACTGAAGATAGGAATTGGAATCAGAATCTCATTCAAGAATTATTTCCCAAAAACGTTGCAAACAGGATTTTGTCAGTTAAAATTCAGCAGGGTAGAGACAAATTGCAATGGGATTTGAACAAATCCAAGCAATATGATACAGCTTCAGGTTACAGAATTGGCTATTTATTTTACCATCCGCCTCTGGAGCTTTGCCCTAATTATATGCAGCAGAAAAAGCCGTGGATTGATCTATGGAAGTTGAACTTGCCTCACAAAATTAAGCTATTTATCTGGAAAGCTCTACATGGCCCACTTCCGGTGCTTGCTCAGATTCATCACCGCATCCCATTTATATCACCAATATGCCCCTGCTGTCATGAAGCAACGGAAACAGTCACTCATTGTTTAATCGATTGCTCTAGAATTAAAGACGTATGGTCTCAGAGTTATCTTCGTGACTGTCTTCCCCCTCAGAGTTTTAACGACTTTTGGACATGGTGGACTGCATCAACAGAGATACTTAACCGTTGAAGAATGCTGACCGTAATCCTCAATTGCTTGCCATCATTTGCTGGAACTGCTGGAAAGCTCGCAACCAGTTGATTTTTGAAGGTTCTACTTCTATGCTGTCTGCCATTCTAGCAAGCTCTGTCAAGTTGCTCCGTGAAATCCAAAGAACTCCCAGTTTAGGTCGTCATCTCCATGAGGCAAGCTCTTAGTTGCATGCAATTGGATTTATCATTCTTTTTTCTTTAAGATTTTTCTTCGTTTTTCGACCACGCACCGTCGGATGAATACCTTCAGTGTAGTGTTTTTGGAAAATCCCCACCTTTTATTATGCTGTCCTGCTTTTGGACATCTTTGTATTTCATTTTTTAATAATTAATGAAATATAACCTATTATCTTTGAAAAAAAATGTGTATTTATATTTTAACATATATTTTATATTAGTGACGAATTTTAATAACTGATGTACATATAGCAAAGTGGATTAATTAAATTTAAAAAATAAAAGAAACTATTTGCGAGATTCTCATCCAACAGTACGACATCGACATGCAATATTAGTCACTAATGGCAGAGAGAGGAAATGAATCAATGATCTTGGCGTAGGGTAAGTCAAGTAAAGGGAGTAGTCGGGTAAAGAAAACAGAGAAAAACTTGCCATTGGGTTCAACAAAAGGGGAGTCTTAAATTCTTGGCCACTTAGAAAAGAGAAAGTGCACAAGGGACCTTTTTCTTCTCATGCATACACTATAGCATTAACGCCTAACGCGGTTTCTGTGGTGGTAACTACCTAAGATAAGTTGCTATCTAGTTTCACTTTTTCTGATGACTCCCTATGCTTGTTCCAAAAATTTTATTTTAAGATTTCTGAAAGGAAAATAATATAGAATAGAAAAAAAATTAATCAAATAAGAGACAAATAGAGAGGGAATTAGCCAAATAGGAATGCGTCGATTTTCCTCTCCTCTTTCATTGTGATTTGCATTTTTTTGTTGCATTTGTTTTTGAGCGTAAGTGAGTTTTTAGATTTAGAATTATTTTTTATTGTATTTTTAGATATGAATTTTGAAATCTTTGTTGGAACAGTAATTTCTGTTGATTCTTTTTTATGCTGTTGTGATTGAAATTTAAAATTGAAATTAGATTTTTCTGTTTTAATCAGATCTGTTGTTTTTTCTTTTATGTGTTTTGGATTTATTTTGAATTTTAGAAATTTTGTTGTTATATTTTCTAATTTTGCATCTTCAGATTCTGAATCTAAATTTTAGAATTGTATATCTGTGATTATTGAATTTTTTGCTACTAGCTTTGTTGAATTGTTATTGTTAGTTAAAATTTGACTCTAAATTGACTTGAATTTCTGGATTTCAATTGTCTATTAATGATTCTGGTGTTTGCATTAGCTGTGGTTGATATTTCTCCAAATACATACGAAATTTTTTCAAAACTACATCTAGAATTGTATTCCAAAAAATTTTCAATGATAGTCTTGGACGAGAATCTAGCACATTCTGATACATAAATGTTATATCAAATATTAATCTGTATGCATTTGGATTTCATTTCTTTCATAATCCGAACCATGTTAGAGCCTTGTCTTTGAGACATTTTTCTATCTCCAAAAATTTTTGGTGTTTTGTAATTTGTTGAGCATTTTAAAGCTGTGCTATGAGAATAAGCCAATGGTATTCATCTCCAGTACCATCAAACATAGAAAATTGGTTCAATGAAAGCATCACTTGATACAAATTGTATCAAGAGATAGAAAATTAGATAAAAATTTAGAGAGAATAGAATAGAAATACCTAGGATTAGGGTCAAAGAGAGAAAAGAGAATTTCTAATTATATCATTCATATCATACTACTACACCATATTCCTATTTATAGTATATTTCTTTAATTGTCCTATAGGCCTAATACTAATCCTAATAGGCTATCAAGAATTTATTATTTTTGACCATCAATTAGCCATCAATATTTAAAAGTGTGGGCTAAGTTAGATTACTAAACTAAAAGAATTGAATTAATGGCTAAAAGTGATGGTCAAAATTAATAAATTCTAATAATCTCCTAACATTTCTCTTAATAAAATTAGAGAGAATTAAAAAAAAAAACATAATTTTATAAAAGGAAGAATTACAAAACAAATTATGCCAATACTTTATAATAAATTCTAGAGTAAAGGACATTTTCATCCCTGACCTTTTTTTTTCGCAGACATTTTCGTCCTCAAGCAATGGAAAATACATTAAAGCCCCTGACCCCTGAAAAATGTGGACATTTATGTCCTTCCGTTGAATTCAGCCGTTTGCACTGGACAGAAAAGGCTGAGCTGGCAGAGGTGGCGCTGAGGTGGCACGTAACGGAGGCCAGGTGGCATAGAGCATTTCGTAACAGGACATATAAGTCCCTGGAGACGAAAACGACGCCGTTTTTATATCCTCCCCCATTTTTTCAAATTTCTCTACCCTTTTTTTCTTCCTTCGTCCTTCTTCCCTTCCATTCTTCTTTCTCGACCCTGCCTCCATCACCGCCGCACAACCGCACCTCCATCAGCCACCATCAACGCCGGCGACCTCCTCCTTCCTCTCTTTTCGCGTCTTCTTCCCTTTCTCACTCCCTTACTCCCATTAGTCTCTCTCTCTTCTCACCCTCCTTCCACCCACCGTTTGTCCGCGACAACCTTCTCGGCGACCCACTATCGCCGCGCCGCCGCCTTTCTGCAAAAATTAGTCTCAAATTTCGAGGGGTTAGGGTTTTTCTCTGCACGAACAATAATGAACAGTGTCGGATTGGGATCCTCGAACCTCTGCATAAATGACACTCTCACTGACGACGAGCTTCGTTCGATCCTGGCGAAGCTGGAGAACGAGAAGGACAAGGAGATCTTCGGGTTGGTGTGTAAGAGGTGGCTCCGATTGCAGAGCACCGAAAGGAAAAAGCTTGCGGCGCGTGCAGGTCCACACAGGCTTCGGAGAATGGCTGATAGATTCACGCGCTTGCTCGAATTGGACCTTGCCCAGTCCGTTTCGCGGTCGTTTTATCCCAGCGTCACCGATTCCGACCTCGACGTCATTGTCAATGGTTTCATATGCTTGAGGGTCCTCAATTTGCATAATTGTAAAAGGTGAACTCTTTTTTCCTTTGTTCCATGTTGTTTTTGTTTGTTTTGTGAGAAAACCGTTGAAATTGACCTTTGGGATGTTGCTTTTCTTCTGATGGGGAGTGAAAATTTCAATGAGATTCACATGGAATGTTTTTGACCTTTTCAGTTGGTGAAGGCTGCAAGGGGTATTGCCGATCCGAATATGGGGTTTGCTTGCCAGTTGTTGCAGTGCCAGAAGAGGGTGCATGCAGTTCTTCTTAGTCCTACCTCTTAGTCCTGCAAGGGAAGCTCATGAACCTGCTAACTTCTGGGAAGTATTCTTCAGGTTCTTGCCTTTGATGGATAAATCTTATAGTAAAATAGAAAGTTTCAAATCAAGTGCTAAGGTTCAGCCTGGTGAGAAGAAAGTGGGCTCCTATGATGTCGATTATGAAGTTTTCCAAAAAGCTATTGTTAGAGGTTTTGTGCCACCATTTCCATCATCAGAGAATGAACATGAAACCCATCTTCCTGCAAGAGAGAGTAGTTGGAGTGCCTTAAGGCGTAAAGTTTCCTCTTCTCATATGAAGGAGATTGTCAAAGCCCCTAAGTCATCCCTTCCAAGGGTTTATTCCGATTCCATGTTGTGTATTCATTCAACAAAAACTTCATCTCCATCCTCATCATCTATATCATCATCTTCACCCTCGTATATCTCTCCAGATTCTGTTTCTTCGCCCTCATATATCTCACCTTGGAAGGAGGGTGAGAAGAGAGAGAGACTAATGGGAGTAAAGGAGTGAGAAATGGAAGAAGACGCGAAAAGAGAGGAAGGAGGAGGTCGTCGGTATTGATGGTGGCTGACGGAGGCACGGCTGTGCAGCGGTGATGGAGGCAGGGCTGAGGAAGAAGAATGGAAGGGAAGAAGGATGAAGGAAGAAGAAAAGGGTAGAGAAATTTGAAAGAATGGGAGAGGATACAAAACGGCATCGTTTTCGTCTCCAGGGACTTATATGTCCTATTACGAAATGCTCCATGCCACCTGGCCTCCGTTACGTGCCACCTCAGCGCCACCTCTGCCAGCTTAACCTTCTCCGTCCAGTGCAAACAGCTGAATTCAACGGAAGGACATAAATGTCCACATTTTTCAGGGGTCAGGGGCTTTAATTTATTTTCCATTGCTTGAAGACGAAAATGTCCGCGAAAAAAAAAGGTCAGGGACGAAAATGTCCTTTACTCTAAATTCTATTACAGATGAGAATGATCTAATTGAGCTATTGGGCTCAATTTTACCCTTTACATTATATTCTCCTTAACGACAATCTTCTTCAAAGATGTGAAAAGAATATACAATAATTCTATTGTTTTAATCAAAATAAATCCTAATTATTGTACAAGTAAAAGTTAATCTACTTCGTTAAAAACTATATAAATATTCCACTAGAATCCCATTGCTTAAAGTGAATTTCTTCAGCAAAAACCCAATATAATTGTTGTCTTTCAATTGCTAAATCTAATTGTGCTTAGTAGATAGCATCCAAATATTGATAAAATTCATTGGATTTCTCCTGACTATCCAATTTCAAAGAAGACCTAATATAGAACAGGAGAGCATCAACTCTTCTTTTCCACCAATTTAACAAAGTTTTTGGTTGGGATTGATGTTTCCATTAAACACCAGCAACCACCCTCCACACCACACCTCAACCACATTCTGATCATATTTATGCCTAAAACTACCACATCTTCCTGTTTCTTCACAGTTTGAGTATCCTCTTTAGAATACCAAGGGAAGGCAGATGCCATGAGTGGTGATGCCTTAGCCATAATCAGGAAGATGCGACGGAATAAATCTCTGCCTTTCATCAACGAGGCTCTCCGTGATTGATCACTTTCTCACTGCATTCATATACCAGCAAGGTGGCTTTGGTAGTGATCTATGCACCCCATTTACCTTTGGTGGTTCAAGCTTCAATAGACTTGAGTCCTCCACCTTTTCCTTTGCGACCGTCGTCCCAAGCGCTGTTGTTGGTTATGCTTCACTCGCCACTATTGCTCGAAGTTGTTCTACCGCTGTGGATGTCACGTTCTTCCTCAACTACTTTGGTTCTTGCATCTAGGTTGGTTGGTTTCAGATTTGGACGCTTCAAATGTATATCTAGATTTTCTGTTTCTTGATTTGTTAAATTATTGTTATTTGAAAATTCAATTCTGATTGGATTTGAATTTTCAGATTTGTTTCTTTCTCTTCCTCATTCATTTCACACAGCCTTGCACTAAACTTAGTTTTTAACATAAATTTTGGATTTTTACAGAAAATCTCTCTAGAATATGAATCTTTAAGCCGGTAACGAAAACACAGAAGTAATAATTCAGGATCTATTATCTTAATACTTTCTACATAAACCATCAAATTATCATAATATCCTGAAATTATTCTATATTTTTTTCGAATTGAATTTAGCAGGACATCATTGAAATTGAAAATGGTGGTTAATAAAAATACTATTGAAAGAGGAAGAATATAAAATAGTAAAAAATTAATGAGATAAGAGAAAAATATGAAGAGAACTAATAAAAAAGAAAGTATAAATAACCAATTCTATATGCGTCCAATTGATTAACTTAGTAGCTAACTTTTCAAAAACCTGATTTTAAAATTTCAAAAAATTAGGCTTGCACTCAAAAAACATGCGTCCTTCCATTCCAATTCCTCATGTCGCGACCTCCCTGACGATCAATGCATATGATGAATAAGAAATTAATAACAATGCATATGATGAGCAAGAAAGTAAATAATAATGCATATGCCATGCCCAAAAAATAATACATTTTATCAAACACTTAGAAGGCATAAAAGAAAAAGCATATTAAATTGCAAAGATTATAAAATCTAACAACTACCAATTGCAAGAAATTAATAACTAACAACTCAATCAAACAATAAGAAACATGAAAACATAAATTGTATTATGGAAACCAAAACTACAATGAGTTCATAAACATAAAAGTGACAAAAGAAAGAAAATGGAAAATAAAACTAAAAGAGCAAAGATGTAAGAACAATAAATTGCAGGGAAACTAAACCAAAGCAACAATTAAAATTTAAACCTAAGAGAAATCTATCCTAAATCTACCCTAATTCTAGAGAGAAAAGAGAGTTTCTCTTTCTAGAATATGACCTAAAGTATGTTTCTATCTAAACCTAATTGCTCTCCTTTGTTCCTTCTTGAATTTGGCCTCAAATACTTCAGAAATGAGTTGGATTTGGGTCTCAATGAGCTCAGAAATCGCCCCCGCGTATTTCTTTAAGTTGGTTACGTGCTACTTGTCACACGTACGCGTGGGTCACGCGTACGCGTAGCCTTGAATCCACCAAATCCTTATTTTTTTTCATGAATTCTCCATCTTGCATGCTTTTTCTTCACTTCTTTGATCCAATCCTTGCCTCTTAAACCTGAGATCACTAACAAACACATCAAGGTATCGAGTAGAATCAAAGTAAATTAAATTTAGCAAATTAAGGGCCTAAAAAGCATGTTTTCACTCTTAAGCACAAATTTAAGAGAAAATCATAAAAGCATGCTATTTCATTGAATAAATGCAAGAGAAGTCAATAAAATCCACCCAATTAAAACAATATGAATACCATGAAATGTGGATTCATCACTCCCCCTCCAACTCCTCTCGCCACGCCCTCTCCCTCTAACTCGTGTTACCACGCCGTTGAACCCTCCCTATCGAATGCTCTCGACGTGCGACGTCGTGCCCTTCCACTTCAACACCTCTCGCCATAATGCCATGCCATCCCCCTCTAACTCCCATCGTCGTGCCCTACGCATGCAATTTTTCTCACCGTAATGCCACGCCCTCTACGTGCAACTCATCTTGCCGCGACGCCTTCCAATCCTTTGACGTGTCCCCTCCCCTATCCACATCTATTATTATTATTATTAGGATGATTTTTTAATCATTTTGGATGTTTTCTTTTCCTAAATTTTGGATATGTCTTTTTTATAGGTCTTGGATGTTTTTTTTATGTTTTGAATGTTTGTTCTTTTTAGGTTTTGGATGAGTTTTTTTAATAATTTTAGTTGTTACTTTTTTTAGTTTTTAAATGTTTCTTTTCTCATGTTTTGGATGTTTTATTTTATTATCCGATACCTCTAAAATTTAAACATCCAAAATTCATATATAAGAAACATCTGAAATAATGTCTTCTTTTTTAATAGTTTTCTTTTTTTATTTTTTATTATACATTCTCATAAAAAAAATATCTACTGACGCCAAACGATGGACAATGATGGGTGGCACAGTGCAACGCCGCAGTTATGGCATGACATGGCGGCTGAGATAGTTGAAGATGATAATAAACAACGCGGCTAAAGGACGTGGGAAAAAAGATATAGGATTTTGTGATTTTTTTTAACGGTAAGTGAGAGTAAAAGTGAGATTAGGATTACTCTTAATTTTGATTTAAGATTGTGATTTTTTTGTTTTTTAAACTTCTTTTATAGTCTATATATTAATTGGCTATAGTTGGCTGGTATTCTAATTAATTATTTAACAAAGTTGTTAATCAAATTAGGGAGAATTAGAAAAGAATTAATTTAATAAAAAGAGAAATTATGAACCAAAAAAATAATACGAATACTAATTTCTTGTCTGATTGATCCAATTACTAATATTCTATTTCTATTTCTAGTATATTTTGCTACCAACGAGAATTACTTGAATTATTGAATTCACTTTTACTCCTTCAATTTCATCTTAAAGTAAAGATTTAGGAAACAAGAGCATACTCATTAATTATACACACTTTAAATCCTTACAAATATTTTATAGATCAAATATTCTCTACGTACAAGTTATTTACACAAATAAGTCCAAACAAGTTTTTTTAACCTAATTCACCTCACGCGCCACTATCTAACAATTTTTCAATTAATGCGTGAATATATAACTGCCTTTTTTGAAAGGATTTTGTTTTCTTTGAATTTTCTCAACGTTTTCGATCTATGTTCTCTTCTATCTCTGCGCTCTTTGCGTTTCTCTTCCTTTGTTCTCTGCGTTCTCTTTCTTCCTTTTTTTGCGATTTTTTTTATTCTCTATGTTTTTGAAATCAAGCTTTGAAATCAGTTTTGAACAGTTATCTCGTTCTTGAAGATAATGAATAATTCAACTTTTGAAGATTGTCAATTAAACCAGAGCGAAGTGGATTATTGTTTTGAATCTAATCAAGTGGCCGAGATGTGATTCGATTCTAGTTAATATTTTCGTTAGTAGTTTATGATTTTGTAGGTGAATAATGTTTTTGTTTGTAAAAATTGGTTGTTCATCGTTGATGATTTGAATTGAATGCAATATAGGAGTTTTGATAAATTTGTTACATTCTCATTCGGTGTATATCAGAATTCTTTTGGTGTATTGTGGAAAAGTTTTTAGTGTATTTATAGGTTCAGACTTTTCAATTGGACGAGGGTGAATTGTATTATTGTTTTAAATCAAATCAAGTAGTAAGGTATGATTTGAATCATCTAGTTTCTATTTGTGAAAATGTCTATGTATAGTTGATGGTTTGAATTTGAATGTAATGTACGAGTTTTGAATCTGATTTTATTATTTTTGATGATGAGTTTCGGTGTATGTTATCCTTTAATATGGTGTATTGTGGACTATTTTTGGTGTATTTTACAGTTTCTAGCTGATGTTGATGAGCAACTTGTTCCAAAGATTAGGATTACTTTTAACACGCTTGAAGAAACTGCAAAATTCTACAAAGATTATTCGAAAGTTGCAGGTTTTTCTACAAAAATTCGGAGCACAAATAAGAAGGAAAATGAAATTAAGAACCAATTGATTACATGTAGTAGAGAGGGGAAATGGAAATCAAACATATCTCCAACTGAGAAGACAAATCTCTCAACTGGATTAAATTGTCCTACAAGACGTTGGTGTTTGGATCATTTCGAAGGTTGTGTTGCATCATTCACATCCGTGCTGTGTAAATCAAGCAGAGATGTTTAAACAGCACAGGGAATTAAGCATGTCCGTACAATGTACAATAGAGAATAACGAGGAAGTCGGAATCAGACCAAGCAAAACATACCAATCATTTGTTGCAATAGGGGGTCATCATGAATTAAGTTTTATTAAAAAAGATATGAGAAATTACATCACGAGAGAAATACGGAATGTTTCAGAATTAGAGAATGCAAAAGAATTTGGGAAATACTTTTTAAGAATGAAAGAGAAGAATTAGAATTTCTTTTTCGAGCTTGAACTTAAGGTTGATTAGTCAATTAAGATTGTTTTTTGGGCCAACGCAAGAAGTAAGGCTGCTTGTGAGTATTTTGGAGATGTTATTTCATTCGATACCACTTACAATACAAATAGGTAACATGCTGTTCTGGTTTATGTGTATTTTGAAACACTTTCGGTGTATATAGATAGTTTTTTGGTGTATACGCATTTTTACATAATTTTTCGCAGAAAATTACATTTTTCAACTCGGAAATTTCTACTGAATTCAAATCTCACCTCTAAATTTTAAAATGAAGACTTCTAAATTTTTTACCTATTTTCGGGCAATTTATTTATTATTATTTTACGTTAATTATTTCTGATTTTTACATTCTCCCCACCAAATTAGAAAATTTGTCCCCAAAATTTAATAATTACCTGAGAATAACTCCAGATAATCCTTTTGCATGTCTGACTCTAACTCCAAAATGTTCTCTTCCACTCCAGCTCTCTTCCAAGCTATCTTGACCAACAAAACTTCCTTTCCACGCAGCTTCTTCACACTAGTGTCATCAATCTGCACTAGTGTGACTTGAAACGTCAGGTTCTCCTTCAACTCAGCCGACTAGGGCTCTAACACATGAGCTGCATCCGATGTGTACTTTCAGAGTTGTGACACATGAAACACGTTATGCAGGTTAAACAAACGCAGCGGTAAAGCCACTTGATATGCCACCGGCCCGACTCGTCTCAAGATCTCAAAAGGTCCAATGAACCTCGGATTCAACTTCTTTGTTTTGATAGCCCTTCCAATTCCCATTTTTGGAGTAAACCTTAGAAATACATGCTCACCCACTTTAAATTCCAACTGTTTCTTTCTCTGATCCACATAACTCTTCTGTCGGCTCTGTGCAATTAAGATTCTGGCCTTAATCTGTTTGATATTCTCAGTGGTCTCTGCTATCAAATCCAGCCCCAACAGACTTGCTTCACCGGCTTCATACTAACACAGTGGAGATTGGCACTTCCGTCCATACAAAGCCTCATACGGAGTCATTCCAATACTCGCATGAAAGCTATTATTGTATGAAAACTCCACTAATGGCATGTAACGGTCCCAACTTCCCGGTTGATCCAAAACACACGCCTTTAGTATCCTCCAAGTCTGAATAGTTCTTTTCGACTGTCCATCTATTTGCAGATGATACGTTGTGCTGAGACATAGTTTCGTACCAAAAGCTCTTTGAAAAACTCCCCAAAACCTTGTTGTAAATTGGGAATCACGGTCCAACATTATGCTCGATGGCACCCCGTGCAATCTAACCACCTCTTTAATATACAACCTCGCCAACTCCTCCAATGAGTAGTTCATCCGTATCGGTAGAAAGTGAGCGGACTTAATTAATCGATCCACGATCACCCAAACCGCATCAAAACCGGCTCTCGTCCTTGGTAATCCCAATACGACGTCCATCGCAATTCCTTTCCACTTCCACTGAGGATTCTCAAGTGGCTGTAGCATTCTTGATGGTCTCTAGTGCTCTATCTTCACCTTCTGACACGTCAGATACTTAGACACAAGTGTAGCTACATCACCCTTCATCTCAGGCCACAAAACATCTTCTTCAAATCGCGATACATCTTCATACTTCCTGGATGAATAGAGAATCTGCTGCTATGTGCCGCCTTCAAGATATCTTGTCGCAAAACTCCAATATTTGGCACGAAAATTCTACCCTCGTACCTCTATATTCTGTCTCCGTCCCATGAAACTCCCCATCATTTTCCTTTCTCAATTGCCAGCAACACCTTCTGTAACTCCTGATCGTCTCGTTGAGCTTCTAAAATTTCGGCCTTGAAGTCATTAGAGATCTACAGTTGGTTCAGGCATACACTCCCATTAAATTCTCTGACACTCAGTCTCAAATCCCCAAACTTGCTCACCAACTCCTCTTCCGTAATCATCACCCAAGCGACTGTCAACGACTTCCGACTCAATGCATCCACTACAACGTTTGCCTTCCTGGGGTGATAAATTAACTCAATGTCATAATCTTTCAGTAGCTCCATCCACCTCATTTGACACATATTGATATCCTTCTGATCAAAGATATACTTGAGACTCTTGTGATCAGAAAAGACTCTAAACCTCACTCCGTACAAGTAGTACCTCCAAATTTTTAACGCAAATACGACTGCCGCCAATTCCAAGTCATGAGTTAGGAATTCACCTCATGTGGTCTTAGCTGACGCGAAGCATAAGCTACCACATTCCGTTGTTGCATTAACACACAACCCAAGCCTTTCAACAATGCGTCACAGTAAATCTCAAATGGTTCGCCTGGTTCAAGTAGAATTAAAACTGGAGCTGAAGTCAACTTCTCTTTCAAAGTCTGAAAACTTTACTCACACTCGGACGCCCACACAAATGGTGTCTCTTTCCTTGTTAACTTAGTCATGGATAGTGCGATTTACGAAAATCCGTGAATGAATCTTCTGTAATATCTAGCTAACCCGAAGAAGCTTCTAATCTCAGTCACTGACGTCGGTCTCTCCCATTTCATTACCACCTCAACCTTTGAAGGATCCACCGTTATCGATCCTTTACTTACCACGAGACCTACGAATTTCACCTCTTCCTTCTAGAACTCACACCTAGACAATTTCGCATACAATTTCCACTCCTTCAGGATTTGCAACGCAATCCTCAAGTGTTCTTCATGCTCTTCCGCCGTCTTTGAGTAAATCAAAATGTCGTCTATGAATACCATCACAAACTTATCCAAAACGGGACGAAATACTCTATTCATGTAATCAATGAACACAACAAGTGCATTCGTCAACCCAAAGGACATCACCGTGTATTCATAGTGACCATAACGTGTTCTAAACGCAATTTTCGGAATATCATCCTCCTTCACCTTAATCTGATAGTAACCGGATCTTAAAACAATCTTTGAAAACACCCTAGATCCTTGCAACTGATCCATTAAGTCATCGATTCTAGGCAACGGGTACTTGTTCTTCACAATCACTTTGTTCAACTGTCGTTCATCCATGCAGAGTCACATTCCTCCATCTTTCATTTTCACCAATAAAACTGGTACTCTCTATGGAGATACACTCGGGCGAATAAACCTCTTGCTCAGAAACTCTTCTAACTGAGTTTTAAGTTCTTCCAGCTCTATCGGAGCCATTCTTTATGGCACAATCGAGACTGGTCCGGCTCCCGACACCAAGTCTATCGCAAATTTAATTTTCCTTTAAGGTAAAAATTCGGGAATATCTTCAGGAAACACTTTAGGAAAATCTCTAACTACCGGAATTCGATCTAACTTCTGTTCATCACCTAACGCATTCGCAGCCAAAAGTATATAACCCTGACACTCTTTTTCACTATAATTCACCAACACAGAGTTTAGGTAATAACACTCAGCTACCACTGCTCCTCTTTCTCCTTCTGGCATAAACTGAATCGATCACTCAAAGCAATCCAACAATACCCAATTCTTTGACAACCAACCAAACCCTAAAATCATTTCCAACCCAACCATTGGCAAACAGATTAAATCATGAACAAATTTTCTATCCCCAATCTTGAAAGATATTTGCCTACAACCTGATCTAGTCACAACCGTCTGATACGGGGTATGCACATACAAATCGAAAGCTAATTCTGATATTTTCAATCCTAGTTCCTCAACCTTATCAAATGTAATGAATGAATGCGAAGCTCCAGTATCATACAATGCAACCAATGTCTTATCACCAAATAAACCTTTACCTCTCATCAAAGGATCTGCCTTAGCAGCATCACTGGCGTTCATAGCAAACACTCGTCTTTGGGGTTGATTCTGACCCGCATTCGGATTCCTCCTACGAGGGCAATCCCTTGACATGTGTCCAGAAAATCCACATAGAAAACAACCACCTCTTCCTCTCGTCGGGTGGTATTGATCATAAGTAGGTCTCCTAATGCATCCTTGACCTTGAGGGTGTTGAGGTACATGTCCAACCCTCTTAAAGTTCTGACCTCTCGGCTGAAAGTACTTTCCTTGGCCTCTGTTATTATTTCCTCCTTGGGTATCCTTTGCTAACCTTCTTTGTATAATCCTCCACAACCCTTGCCTTGTTCACAAGCTCGGAAAATATCCGAATCTCCAAAGAAGTCACAGCAGTCATGATGTTTCCCTCAAACCACCTTGGTACTTTATGCATTTCCAACTCTCATAGGACTCTGGGGTATCCTGAAACACCCTAGAGAACCTACACAGTTCCTCAAATCTACTAGTGTACTTGGCCACGGACAATGAGCCTTGCTTCAACTTCATAAGCTCTAGCTCCCTAGCTTCTCTTACTGATTCTGAGAAATACTTCTTGTAGAAGGCCGTCTGAAATACGTTCCAAGGACTGTTGGCGTTCTAAAGTTGTAGTAATCGGCATTCTCCTTGCCACCAATGTTAAGCCTCTCCTAAAAGTTAGTACGCCGCAAACTCCACAAACTGATTGTTCGGAATATGCTGGGCCTGTAGAGCACGCTCCATGGCTTGGAACCAATTGTCTACTTCAGCAGGGTTGGTCGACCCTCTGAAAGTTGGTGGATGAACCTTTAGAAATGAAGCCAAGGTCATCGGAGCACCTCCCAAGTTGTTACCGTCTCCTTTTCCATTCCCATGCATTTCCATTTCTATTTTCATTTCCAGTCGGTTGACCCATCCTCTTCACGGCTTGCATAGTTGCAGCAGCATTTGCTTTCATGGTATTCGCTAGGTTGGCCTCTCCACTCCGTCACCATCTCGCAACTCACCGAGGTGGGTTACGACCTGCATCTGAAAAATAACAACATATAATATGAGAACCGGAGGTTCTCAGTATGATAATAGTGCCCAGTAATGTAAGATATAAGGTTTCGGGATGCCAAAGACAATCCTAGAACTTCACATCAAGCATGGATTCAAACTTATAAAACAATTTAATAAAGTCCTTAAACAGGTCATCTAACTTAGGGAATTTCTGAACTAATAGTAACACCGCTGTCCCACAGCCTTCGCCTTCCTAACCTCCATACGATCCTATCGCCACCGCCTACTGAGCCTCTTCAATCCCAGTAGAAGACATAATTATATGCAAACAAGTAATACACAAGTAGTGTTCATGTATAGCAAGTAAATCAGGAAGCAACTAAGCATGTTATACATTAGGCATAGGATGCAAGTAAACAAAGCAAACAACCATATAAATAATGCACATGATGAATGCCTGTCCTATTAGCTGCGATATCACATTGTCGGTTCAACTGCCAACCCGAAATATTTCCATGGGAATGTCGCCTTTCGATCATGAATATAAATGGGTACCCCCAAGGATATTGTGCCCGGCACACGGTCCAAGGGATATAGTATCCAGCACACTCTTGTGATTCCGAAAGGATGTGAGCAGGATTCTCTACCACAGACCTCACAGCTCAGCGTAAGCGGGACTAACGCCTACCCTTATGCCTACATCTCAACGTAAGTGGGACTAAACCTAGCCCTTATGCCTACATCTCAGCATAAGCAGGACTAAACCCGGCCCTTACGCTTATCGTACAACAACTCATCGATATCAACATAAAACAGTATTCAATACGTTTATCATTCATCTCTGAGTTCCAGACTCGTCATAACCATCATTAGTCCTTAATTCACAAGTTATCATCAACTCTCAAGTTCTCAAGGTCATCACCAATATAGCACTTTAGCCGTTCACCCACAACTTCAAAAACCTAAATCTCTGTCTTCTAAACTCATACAGAAATACACCAATTTAATTCACTAACACATCTCTATTAGCCTTAGGGCTTAATTACTAGTTAGTAATCTTAAATGGTAATTAAAGAAGTTTAGAAAGCTAGAGAACCCTTGAAAAGTGAAGAAAACCATTTTTTAGCAAAACAAGGGTCTCGCGTACGCAAACCCCTATCCGCGCACGCATAAGTTGAAATTTGGACGTCCGCGTATGTGGCTCTCTGTTCGCGTAAGCGAGTGTCCCAACCCGAATGGAATTCTCACGTCGCGTGTTAAATTTTTGCATATCATGCCTTGAAAATACATGCTCACACATGCATGTTAGTGCCCGCGTACGCAAGATACCCCAGACAGAGGAGAATGCTCGCGTCGCGTGCATAGGTTCGCGTACGCATGCTGTATCAGACTTAGAAAATTTTTAAAGCTGCAGAATTTCAGATTTTTGCACCGAACTCCAAACGCGCATAACTTTCTCGTTTTAAAACATTTTCCATTCGTTCTTCGAACGCCTTAAAGCTCTCGAACCCAACTATCAGAAAAATCTAGTTTCATAAAAATGGGAGTCCAGAGGCCAAATTATGCCTCACCAAAGTTCGTTAAAAATAAGGTTTTACACAAAATCATCAAAGTTCTCTACTTCTAAATTTCAAAGCCAAATCAAATCAAAACCTACTCAATTTTATCACAAAATACTACTACACACTACACTTTACTATTCTATTGTACTTCAATCACTTCAACACCTATTTCACTCAATTTTCTCACCATAATCCAACACAATCAATAATTCCAAATCAATATTTCAATATCAACAATTTGCACAATTCAATCTCTCATATACATCCTTCATCAATATACGATATCATCACATCACTACCATAATATCACAATATCATATCACAATTATCATCCTCACATCCAACCACATGCAACTCATACAACCTCATCATAATTTACATATCACATACATAATCCAATCATCTATTTATTCAATTCAATTCTATCTTAAGGTCAACTAGTTTAAATGTCACGAAACATCGCATATTATATAGAGAAAACCGAAACCATACCATTGCTGATTCTCAATATGCACAAAACACCAAAATCAACAACTAAGTTCAATGAGCTTTGCCACCAAGTCAATCAACAAGCAACTTCAATTCACCAACACCACTTCTCAAGTCACTAAATATCAAGCTATACATACCAATACCACTAACATCAATACCTAGAATTCACAATATACCAAACCACAAGGGTTTTTGAAAAACTTTACCTTAATCATAGAAATTGGGGATGGAACTCAATGATTTCTCACTATTGATTGGCACCTAAATAACCAAATCACAAAAATTTACTCAAAAACCAAACCTTAAATTTGAAATTCACATAGGGCAGAGAAAGGGAGTATGAAACTCAAAAACTTACCAACAAAAGTTAGTTAGAAATGACGGATTCGGCGAGAGTTTCACGTAGCCGCAAATGAGATGCGAATCGGAGCACCGTAACTCGAGCTATGAATGAAAGTGAGAAAGTGAATAGTAGTGTTGCAATGGAGGTTTCTCTCTTCTCACTTCAACTGCTAGGGTTGGGATTATGTGGGTTATGAGGCTGAAAAAGGTTCATTTAAGAGCTTATGTATGTTGGGTTTGGGTCCAATTTGGGTCCGGTCCAACCCGTTAGCATTTTTGGCCCATTTGACTCAACTTTGGGTCAAACCTTTAGAATTAGCGTCCGGTTTTCAACTTTAATTATTTTTCTAAGTTTTACTACAATTTTTATTATTCTCACGTAGTACCGGACAGACTTAAGCCGGTATTGCTGGCTAATTTACCGGTATGCATTTTTACACAATTTTCTGCAGAAAATTACATTTTCCAATTCAAAAATTTTTACTGAATTTAAATCTCACCTCTAAATTTTGAAATTAAGACTTCTAAATTTTTGAACTATTTTCGGACAATTTATTTGTTATTTTACGTTAATTATTTCTGGTTCTTACAAAAGACAAGATACATTCATAAGAAACTCATCTATGCTGACAACAAAATATGTGTAATAAGGTATATAATCATAAATTAACCCATGCTTGTCTACAAGTGTAAATTTAATATTTATTTTATTTATTAAAAAAATAATTATGCTAATATAGAGCTAAATTTAGAAAAATTCAGAAATTGAATTTAGTTAAAAAGTAACATTGAGGAATACTACAAGAAATAAGGAGTTTAGCCACGAAAAAAATCGTGGCAAAAAATCGTGGCTAAACTCTAAGATAACCGTAACAACCATACATTGGCCACGAAAGAATATTTGTGGCTAATCGAGGGGTTGCATTTCAATTTGCCACGATTTTAGCGTTATTAGCCACAGTTTTAAACATCGTGGAGACCTTCAAAGAGCCCCAATTTGTATATCATTATCCACGTATAATGCCGTGGCTAAATAATTTGTGCAGGCCGAATTTTTCAGCCACAATTTTTTTGTGGCTAATGTTGGATTATTTAATCACACTATTTTCGTGGCTAACTCACTCTATTTTTCACATACAATCCGTGGCTAATTTATGCTAATTTGCTCTAATTGAACAATTTTATTAAATTAAAATTATATTTATATATATAACATTAATAACAAAAATTAAACTTTTTAAATATATAATATCTAACATTTTTTTATAATAATAATAATAATAATAATAATAATAATAATAATAATAATAATAATAATAATACAAGTCTAAGCTTATATATAATAAGAAATAAAATTTTTTTAACATAAATAAAATAAATTCTAATCCCTTCTAAAATAAATATATTTAAAATTTCAACTATTACTTATTAAATACACAAATTAAATATCTGGCATATCACTGGATAAACTAGGTACTTTATTACTGTATTTTGATAACAAAAATTGATACAGAGCTGCCAACTGAATCTTGCATTGATTTCTTCATATCCATAACTTTTTCTCTAAAGTTTCAACCAGCTTCTCTAAATTTATCATATGTCCTACATTTTCAGCACCAAAAACTTTTCCAATTTACAGCGTTGCTCTACGGGCCATTATTACACCAAAAAACCGTACCAATAAATTTGCGTCATTATCTCGACTTTGTCTATGCCCATCAAGTTCCATAATGTCTTTTTCATCATTTTTCAAATGTCAAACTTGAATTGTTGTCCTTTTGTCGGTTGTGATTTCTCCCGTAGAAATGTCTACAACTGAATACAAAATTGAATAAAAGAAATAAATTAAATATTAGAACTCAAAAAATCACGTAAAAAAATTGAAATTTCATATACCTTTGACATTCACGATTAAAGGGTCATTATAATCTTTTCTGGTAGGTACAGTTGCTTGAAACTTATTTCGTCCAAATCTTCTGCAAATTCTTCATTGTTGTTGACATTTTGTGGTTATCTTAGTTCTGCTAAAAGGGTCTCTCCTAAGTTATTACGTTTTTGCTCCACCAAAAAATCTGCTAAAAAAACCAACAAATAACACCAAAATTAAGAAAGAAAAATCGGTATTTTGAGTTTGGAGGATACCCTATCATATGATGGAAAGTTATATTGGAATTTGTCCGTGATTACTTTAACTTTCCGCCAAAAACTACCTCAAGTTAGCACATTAAAATTTTAAATCTTAAAAATTCAACTTAGTCATTGTTGTTTAGATCGTCTTTTAACTTTCTTTAATCTTAAGAATATTTCTTTCTATTCTACTGTTTATTATTTACTAAATATACTTTAAATTATTTTATTTTTAATACAATAGTTATTTATTTATTTATTTTTTAATGGTTAAATATGATTAAAAATTTAAATTTAAATTTAAATTTTGAGTCTGTAATATTTTTGTTTTTAATTTTTATTATAATAACGATAAATAACCAAAAAACTACTTTAATAAATATATGACTTTCAAAATCTCTCATTTCATGTAGTTAATAGTTGATGATTTAAACAATGCACTATTATTTAATTATTTACCTATTATACACAAAACAATATAATAAGAGTTATATATTAGGTAAGTTTTGCAAAAAATTTTACCTAAAAAATTTAATGTTTAATAAATTTTAATTACTAAATTAGTTACTAAAATTTTATTACATTAGACAAATTAATTATCACATAAAATTGTTATAAGAAATTTTACAAATCAATTTCTTTGTTACTTAATAAAATTGCAAACTTTTTATATAAGTGACTCATAAATTAATTAGTATTAATTTTTTTATAACTAAAAATAATTATAAAATAATTAATTAATGGAATATACCAATTAAATAATAGTATAAATAAAAAATTTAATTCATAATTTCACAAAATAATTTTTAAAAAGATAATTATCTATACCAATATATAAAGCCAATACCAGAGTTTGGTGTCCAATTTTTATAGACACTATTTACCCTCAAATAATTCATTTTATAAATCAAATTTATGGACAAAATAGTAACAATACATTTTCAGATTTTTAATTAAAAAAAAAGTCACTAACCCACGAAAGAGTTAAATAACTACTGCAATCGTGAGTAAATTAAATAACTGCTCCACTTATAAATATTTCTCACCTCACTGTTATCAATCTTTTTTCTGTATCTTGCTCTCTTTTGGTTCTGACATGCATTTATTAAGAAAGGGAGTTGATACAATTTTTATGCCAACTCCATTGCGTATCTATATTCTACCTTTTAAAAAATACAGGAATAGAAACACACGATAATAGAACTGGTCCAAATAATAGACGTCATGATAATATAAGTGGGTGATATTTTATATTTATGGTTTATTTTATTTTTGAGTACTCATTTCTAATTTTTAAAAGAAAATTTAAAAGACAAGTACTCTTTATCTTATTCCATTTTTACATCTAAAGTTTGTATTTTTTTTGTATAACTGTAGATCGAGTGTTCAATGTCTAAACAAGTTTTTTATATTATCCAGTTTCAAACAATATATAAAGGGAATATTACAATTTGATCTCCAACTTTTGAAGAAATCATCTCTCTTCAAATAACTCATTTCACAAAATAAATTTAATAGATAAAATAGTAACAATAATTTTTTTAATATTTTATCTTCATCATATAATATATAATATTTATTCAAAGAATCTTTCGTAATGAATAAATTTAAAGATATGTTATTGCACACTACTATGTATAAAATGCCTAATAACGAATAAGATTATGAATTTCATAATAAATAATTAAAATAGATAATTAACAAATAAAAAATTTAAAAATAGACAATACATTCATAATACTAATAATAGTAATTGTAATAAAATTAATTATTTTATATTTTATATTTTTAATTAAAAATAACATTTAAATATAATTTTTTTAATATTTTAAAAAATTTATGACGTGATAATTGATAATGAATAAAAAAATTTATATTTTTTATGCAGTTATACAAATTATATTTAATTTATTTAAAAATAAAAGAGATTATATTTGTTATTTTAAGTTATATGTAAAAAATTTATTTATTTATTTACCTATAAATATATTCTATATTTATTAAAATTTATCAATTTTTTTATATTGTTTAATACGTATTATTAAAGTCTATGTTTATTAAAGTCGATTAATACTTTTATTTATATATTAATATGTATCTATAACAATATATAAAGTCAATGTCAATGAGTTATAGCTCAAATGGCATAGACTCCCTATACTTAATTAAGAGGTTGTAGGTTCGAGTCACATATCTTTCCAAATTTTAAGCCAATGAGTTATAACTCAAATGGTATACTCTCCCCATACTCAATTAAGAGGTTGCGGGTTCGAGTCTCCTATCTTTGGTAAAAAAAAATATATATATATATAGAGAGAGTTTGGTGTCCAATTTTTATTTTTATGCCAACTCCATTGCCGTATCTATATTCTACCTTTTAAAAAATACAGGAATAGAAACACACGATAATAGACGTCATGATAATATAAGTGGGTGATATTTTATATTTATGGTTTATTTTATTTTTGAGTACTCATTTCTAATTTTTAAAAGAAAATTTAAAAGACAAGTACTCTTTATCTTATTCCATTTTTACATCTAAAGTTTGTATTTTTTTTTTTTTTTGTATAACTGTAGATCGAGTGTTCAATATCTAAACAAGTTTTTTATATTATCCAGTTTCAAACAATATATAAAGGGAATATTACAATTTGATCTCCAACTTTTGAAGAAATCATCTCTTCAAATAACTCATTTCACAAAATAAATTTAATAGATAAAATAGTAACAATAATTTTTTTAATATTTTATCTTCATCATATAATATAAAATATTTATTCAAAGAATTTTTCGTAATGAATAAATTTAAAGATATGTTATTGCACACTACTATGTATAAAATGCCTAATAACGAATAAGATTATGAATTTCATAATAAATAATTAAAATAGATAATTAACAAATAAAAAATTTAAAAATATACAATACATTCATAATACTAATAATAGTAATTGTAATAAAGTTAATTATTTTATATTTTATATTTTTAATTAAAAATAACATTTAAATATAATTTTTTTAATATTTTAAAAAATTTATGACGTGATAATTGATAATGAATAAAAAATTTTATATTTTTTATGCAGTTATACAAATTATATTTAATTTATTTAAAAATAAAAGAGATTATATTTGTTATTTTAAGTTATATGTAAAAAAAATTATTTATTTATTTACCTATAAATATATTCTATATTTATTAAAATTTATCAATTTTTTTATATTGTTTAATACGTATTATTAAAGTCTATGTTTATTAAAGTCGATTAATACTTTTATTTATATATTAATATGTATCTATAACAATATATAAAGTCAATGCCAATGAGTTATAGCTCAAATGGCATAGACTCCCTATACTTAATTAAGAGGTTGTAGGTTGGAGTCACATATCTATCCAAATTTTAAGCCAATGAGTTATAGCTCAAATGGTATAGTCTCCCCATACTCAATTAAGAGGTTGCGGGTTCGAGTCTCCTATCTTTGGTTATATATATATATATATATATATATATATATATATATATATATAAAGTCAATACGAAGAATTGACCATAACTTTAGTTTCTAATTTTTTTTTAACTATATTTATTCTCTAACAAACTATTTCATAAAACAAATTATAAGGATAAAATAGTCATAAAATTTATTTTAAAAAATCCAATAACATCCCACTAAAACAAATTATAAGGATAAAATAGTCATAGCTTTGTTACTCTTATAACCATGATAATACATCTCTCAACAAAAAAAATGCACATCAATGTCTTCACATTTTTCATCATCTTCATATTTTGTTTAATTTTATGTTTGTTTTAGTTTATATCCTTTATTTTATCAATGTCTTCACATTCTTCACCATCTTCATGTTTTATTTAATTCTATATTAGTTTTAGTTTATATCCTTTTATTTTAAGTACGTTGTAGTCTCACAGTCTCACTGGTAGTTTGGTTTCACTCTAATTATTCTATTAAAGTTTTATTTGTAATTTTTTAGAAAAATCTACTAATTTTGTTCTTCATACACACTTTTATGTGTTTCTCTTACTATCGGCCTTCTCTTTTTTCAACACCCTCAATTGCATCGCCTCCTTCGTCTTCCATTGCCTTTATCCACCGTTGCAAATTTCATCATTTGATTTCACGCATAACTTTCACTTACATTTTTCCTTCTCTTCAGTTTACTTATTTAATTTATATTTTTAGTCATTCTTTTATCCTTTTAATTCATTCTCAATTTTTTACGTAAAAAATAGTTCTGTCTTTTTTTCTTATCAATTTGATGTAAAAAAAATCATTTTTTTTATCTTATCGATTTGATGTAGAAAGAAAATATTTTCTTTTTATCTGATATGTGTTCTTATTTTTTGTTTACATGTCTTTATCTATCAATGATGGAAAGAAGAAGTTTCATAAATATTTTGTTAACTTATTATTTTTAGATTGCTTTGCAATAATATTTTTTTAATTTTTTAAATTATTAACTATATAGAGTATTATATTTAAAATTTGAGTATATAAATATTTCTTCTGAAATAAAATGAAATTATTAATTTTGTCTATCACATTATCATTTATCTTAAGGAGTGGCTAATTTATTTAATTGGCATGTATAAAGGGCGCAAGAAAGTTCACACCTATCAAAGGTTTGTTAAAAACATTAACATGTTAATTTCCTAAACTATCTAAACTATTAATTATGTAGAGTATTGAATTTGACATTTAATTATAAAGAGTACTAGAATTGACATTTATTAATTTTTTAAATTATTACAAAAAAATTATTAATTAATTTAATATTATTTGTCTGTCATATGATTGGCATATAAAAGATGTAAAAAAAAATTATACCTACTAATAGTAGAGTGAAAAACCTCCACGTATATTTTGTTATTTTTTTCTTTATTTTTAATATGTTTTATATAAGAAAATATTATTTTTTATTGATTATTAGATTGACATATAATACCATAAATATAGTAAGATAAGAAATTTGTTAATTGATTTTGTTAATCTCTTTTTTATTTTTAATCTATTTTATATTAGATAATATTATTTTTATTAATTATTAGATTGACATATAACATTTAAACGTGTTAAGACTGTGTTATATATTTTTTGTTATTTCAACTTTTATGATTATTTTCTTCTCTTTATTTTTCTATGTCATAGGTCATGTAAGTTTTAATTTATTATTTATCTTATATATATTCTATTTTAAAAACTATTTTATTTTTTTAGGTTCTCTAATTTGTTTTATTGTATTTTTCTTTTACTTTGAAAATTTTATGGTCTGAAGATAATAGGTTTAAAAATTTATTAATGAATAACTAAATAATAGAAATAAGTTGATAATATACAAACTAATTTAGAGAGAGAGAAAAAAACTTAACAAAAGGAAGATATAGATTTTCACCTTTTGTTATATGGTAAATTGATTATATATAATATAATAAATGGTACATGTTCTCAATATAAGAACATGGGATTTAATATGACGACCCTTTCATTAAAATGTTTATTTTTGTACTTAATAAAAAACCTAATATCATTTAACTTTAATTTTTAACTTTCAAGATACATGAAAGATAATTTAAAAGATACTTATTATATAAGAAGTTAAAAATATTCTAAATTTAAAAAATTATTTAATAATAAAATTAAGTTTGTTCAAAATCGTAGGGAGAATTAGAGAGAGAACGAGAAAGTTGAAACTTTTTAACTAATTACAAAGAATCACCACCATCAAAGCTATTAAATTTGAGTATATTAAGTGAGGTCGAAGAAGCAAACCATGACGATAAATCTAAAAATTTTTTGTCTCTTTTTATATAGTGTTTCAGTTTAAGTAACTTTTCTTTATGAATAATATTTAAATGACGAACAAAATAATAAGATTCGTATTAGACTATGAAAATTAATCTAATCCTTATAATATGATGTCATTATTTCAAAACATGTAAAATAAAATCATAAAGTATAATTTAATTGATGTGCACAATAAAATAAATATGAAACTTATAAAATAGCAGTCAAATGTGGATAGTAATGGTTGCCTTCCGTCCTAAGCTAAGGTACTATATTAAACTACGACTTAAATTTATAATGATTAGTTAAAAAACTTACAATTATAGTACTATTTTTTATTATTTTAGTTGAAAATAATTAGGATTACTAACATCAAATTTTGATAATTTGAAAAAATTTTAAATGCTTTATGTCTTAATTTTTTTAGTAAAATTTCAACAACTCATAAAAGTTAACACAATAGATGGTTATAAATCAAAGTAATAAATAAGAGTAAACGTTGCGATAATGATATTTAGTGATAATTAATAACGATAAGATGATGAGAATGTGGAAGGAGAAAAAAAAATGAGAAAGGAGAACAATGTAATATAATAGTGGCGATAAGACAATAGCAGGTATGTATATAGAGAATAATATATAGTAAGAGAAAAAATAGTGTTTGATATAGTGAGTGAATATAATAAAAATATAAATTAATAATTCTGAAAAAAATAATAAAATTAAACATAATTTAAAAAAATAAATATTAAATTAAAAAAATATTTTTTATCAATTAGAATTATGCATGAAGATAAAGAGTGTTTTGAATATAAATTTTTATCTTTGTTTTAAATTAAATATTATTAAAAATAAATAAATAAACTTAATAACGTTTCTAAATAGTTAATTATAAATAATATTTCTAAATCTTTATTTTCATTTTGTTACACATAATAACGACATAATAAATTTATTTAATATCTTATTTAATTTAAATTTATAATTGGGTAAAGTATATTTTTTGTCCCTGAAGTTTAGTAAAAATTTTAAAAATACCCTTAAGTTTTAATTTGTTTCAATTTTGTCCTAGAAGTTTTCGATTTGCATCAAATATACCCTTAAGGGCTAAATTTTCAAAAAAATTAAGACCAATCTAACAATAATGCATGAAAACTATGCTTGATTTGCTTGTATTGAGGGTTGTTCTTATGAAATTGTTGTTGAATTGGTCTTAAATTTTTTGAAAAATTAGCCGTTCAGGGTATATTTGTAGCAAATCGAAAACTTTTAGGACAAAATTGAAACAAAATAAAACTTAGGGGTATTTTTAAAACTTTTGCCAAACTTCAGGGATAAAAAATATACTTTACCCTTTATAATTTTATATATTCTAAAAGTTAAATAATTATAAAATTTTTATTTTTATTTTCAAATTTTTTTATTCTTAATGTTTAGATTATTTTATTAAATTTATAATTTTAAAAATAAAATTATAAAAATTAATCTCTTTAAAATAATAGAAAAGCGGCTGAACAGGCACTATCGTGCCTGTTGAGCCGCTAGTATATATAAAGTCAATACGAAGAATTGACCATAACTTTAGTTTCTAATTTTTTTTAACTATATTTATTCTCTAATAAACTATTTCATAAAACAAATTATAAGGACAAAATAGTCATAGCTTTGTTACTCTTATAACCATGATAATACATCTCTCAACAAAAAAAATGCACATCAATGTCTTCACATTTTTCATCATCTTCATATTTTGTTTAATTTTATGTTTGTTTTAGTTTATATCCTTTATTTTATCAATGTCTTCACATTCTTCACCATCTTCATGTTTTATTTAATTCTATATTAGTTTTAGTTTATATCCTTTTATTTTAAGTACGTTGTAGTCTCACAGTCTCACTGGTAGTTTGGTTTCACTCTAATTATTCTATTAAAGTTTTATTTGTAATTTTTTAGAAAAATCTACTAATTTTGTTCTTCATACACACTTTTATGTGTTTCTCTTACTATCGGCCTTCTCTTTTTTCAACACCCTCAATTGCATCGCCTCCTTCGTCTTCCATTGCCTTTATCCACCGTTGCAAATTTCATCATTTGATTTCACGCATAACTTTCACTTACATTTTTCCTTCTCTTCAGTTTACTTATTTAATTTATATTTTTAGTCATTCTTTTATCCTTTTAATTCATTCTCAATTTTTTACGTAAAAAATAGTTCTGTCTTTTTTTCTTATCAATTTGATGTAAAAAAAATCATTTTTTTTATCTTATCGATTTGATGTAGAAAGAAAATATTTTCTTTTTATCTGATATGTGTTCTTATTTTTTGTTTACATGTCTTTATCTATCAATGATGGAAAGAAGAAGTTTCATAAATATTTTGTTAACTTATTATTTTTAGATTGCTTTGCAATAATATTTTTTTAATTTTTTAAATTATTAACTATATAGAGTATTATATTTAAAATTTGAGTATATAAATATTTCTTCTGAAATAAAATGAAATTATTAATTTTGTCTATCACATTATCATTTATCTTAAGGAGTGGCTAATTTATTTAATTGGCATGTATAAAGGGCGCAAGAAAGTTCACACCTATCAAAGGTTTGTTAAAAACATTAACATGTTAATTTCCTGAACTATCTAAACTATTAATTATGTAGAGTATTGAATTTGACATTTAATTATAAAGAGTACTAGAATTGACATTTATTAATTTTTTAAATTATTACAAAAAAATTATTAATTAATTTAATATTATTTGTCTGTCATATGATTGGCATATAAAAGATGTAAAAAAAAATTATACCTACTAATAGTAGAGTGAAAAACCTCCACGTATATTTTGTTATTTTTTTCTTTATTTTTAATATGTTTTATATAAAAAAATATTATTTTTTATTGATTATTAGATTGACATATAATACCATAAATATAGTAAGATAAGAAATTTGTTAATTGATTTTGTTAATCTCTTTTTTATTTTTAATCTATTTTATATTAGATAATATTATTTTTATTAATTATTAGATTGACATATAACATTTAAACGTGTTAAGACTGTGTTATATATTTTTTGTTATTTCAACTTTTATGATTATTTTCTTCTCTTTATTTTTCTATGTCATAGGTCATGTAAGTTTTAATTTATTATTTATCTTATATATATTCTATTTTAAAAATTATTTTATTTTTTTAGGTTCTCTAATTTGTTTTATTGTATTTTTCTTTTACTTTGAAAATTTTATGGTCTGAAGATAATAGGTTTAAAAATTTATTAATGAATAACTAAATAATAGAAATAAGTTGATAATATACAAACTAATTTAGAGAGAGAGAAAAAAACTTAACAAAAGGAAGATATAGATTTTCACCTTTTGTTATATGGTAAATTGATTATATATAATATAATAAATGGTACATGTTCTCAATATAAGAACATGGGATTTAATATGACGACCCTTTCATTAAAATGTTTATTTTTGTACTTAATAAAAAACCTAATATCATTTAACTTTAATTTTTAACTTTCAAGATACATGAAAGATAATTTAAAAGATACTTATTATATAAGAAGTTAAAAATATTCTAAATTTAAAAAATTATTTAATAACAAAATTAAGTTTGTTCAAAATCGTAGGGAGAATTAGAGAGAGAACGAGAAAGTTGAAACTTTTTAACTAATTACAAAGAATCACCACCATCAAAGCTATTAAATTTGAGTATATTAAGTGAGGTCGAAGAAGCAAACCATGACGATAAATCTAAAAATTTTTTGTCTCTTTTTATATAGTGTTTCAGTTTAAGTAACTTTTCTTTATGAATAATATTTAAATGACGAACAAAATAATAAGATTCGTATTAGACTATGAAAATTAATCTAATCCTTATAATATGATGTCATTATTTCAAAACATGTAAAATAAAATCATAAAGTATAATTTAATTGATGTGCACAATAAAATAAATATGAAACTTATAAAATAGCAGTCAAATGTGGATAGTAATGGTTGCCTTCCGTCCTAAGCTAAGGTACTATATTAAACTACGACTTAAATTTATAATGATTAGTTAAAAAACTTACAATTATAGTACTATTTTTTATTATTTTAGTTGAAAATAATTAGGATTACTAACATCAAATTTTGATAATTTGAAAAAATTTTAAATGCTTTATGTCTTAATTTTTTTAGTAAAATTTCAACAACTCATAAAAGTTAACACAATAGATGGTTATAAATCAAAGTAATAAATAAGAGTAAACGTTGCGATAATGATATTTAGTGATAATTAATAACGATAAGATGATGAGAATGTGGAAGGAGAAAAAAAAATGAGAAAGGAGAACAATGTAATATAATAGTGGCGATAAGACAATAGCAGGTATGTATATAGAGAATAATATATAGTAAGAGAAAAAATAGTGTTTGATATAGTGAGTGAATATAATAAAAATATAAATTAATAATTCTGAAAAAAATAATAAAATTAAACATAATTTAAAAAAATAAATATTAAATTAAAAAAATATTTTTTATCAATTAGAATTATGCATGAAGATAAAGAGTGTTTTGAATATAAATTTTTATCTTTGTTTTAAATTAAATATTATTAAAAATAAATAAATAAACTTAATAACGTTTCTAAATAGTTAATTATAAATAATATTTCTAAATCTTTATTTTCATTTTGTTACACATAATAACGACATAATAAATTTATTTAATATCTTATTTAATTTAAATTTATAATTGGGTAAAGAATATTTTTTGTCCCTGAAGTTTAGTAAAAATTTTAAAAATACCCTTAAGTTTTATTTTGTTTCAATTTTGTCCTAGAAGTTTTCGATTTGCATCAAATATACCCTTAAAGGCTAAATTTTCAAAAAAAATTAAGACCAATCTAACAATAATGCATGAAAACTATGCTTGATTTGCTTGTATTGAGGGTTGTTCTTATGAAATTGTTGTTGAATTGGTCTTAAATTTTTTGAAAAATTAGCCGTTCAGGGTATATTTGTAGCAAATCGAAAACTTTTAGGACAAAATTGAAACAAAATAAAACTTAGGGGTATTTTTAAAACTTTTGCCAAACTTCAGGGATAAAAAATATACTTTACCCTTTATAATTTTATATATTCTAAAAGTTAAATAATTATAAAATTTTTATTTTTATTTTCAAATTTTTTTATTCTTAATGTTTAGATTATTTTATTAAATTTATAATTTTAAAAATAAAATTATAAAAATTAATCTCTTTAAAATAATAGAAAAGCGGCTGAACAGGCACTATCGTGCCTGTTGAGCCGCTAGTATATATAAAGTCAATACGAAGAATTGACCATAACTTTAGTTTCTAATTTTTTTTAACTATATTTATTCTCTAATAAACTATTTCATAAAACAAATTATAAGGACAAAATAGTCATAGCTTTGTTACTCTTATAACCATGATAATACATCTCTCAACAAAAAAAATGCACATCAATGTCTTCACATTTTTCATCATCTTCATATTTTGTTTAATTTTATGTTTGTTTTAGTTTATATCCTTTATTTTATCAATGTCTTCACATTCTTCACCATCTTCATGTTTTATTTAATTCTATATTAGTTTTAGTTTATATCCTTTTATTTTAAGTACGTTGTAGTCTCACAGTCTCACTGGTAGTTTGGTTTCACTCTAATTATTCTATTAAAGTTTTATTTGTAATTTTTTAGAAAAATCTACTAATTTTGTTCTTCATACACACTTTTATGTGTTTCTCTTACTATCGGCCTTCTCTTTTTTCAACACCCTCAATTGCATCGCCTCCTTCGTCTTCCATTGCCTTTATCCACCGTTGCAAATTTCATCATTTGATTTCACGCATAACTTTCACTTACATTTTTCCTTCTCTTCAGTTTACTTATTTAATTTATATTTTTAGTCATTCTTTTATCCTTTTAATTCATTCTCAATTTTTTACGTAAAAAATAGTTCTGTCTTTTTTTCTTATCAATTTGATGTAAAAAAAATCATTTTTTTTATCTTATCGATTTGATGTAGAAAGAAAATATTTTCTTTTTATCTGATATGTGTTCTTATTTTTTGTTTACATGTCTTTATCTATCAATGATGGAAAGAAGAAGTTTCATAAATATTTTGTTAACTTATTATTTTTAGATTGCTTTGCAATAATATTTTTTTAATTTTTTAAATTATTAACTATATAGAGTATTATATTTAAAACTTGAGTATATAAATATTTCTTCTGAAATAAAATGAAATTATTAATTTTGTCTATCACATTATCATTTATCTTAAGGAGTGGCTAATTTATTTAATTGGCATGTATAAAGGGCGCAAGAAAGTTCACACCTATCAAAGGTTTGTTAAAAACATTAACATGTTAATTTCCTGAACTATCTAAACTATTAATTATGTAGAGTATTGAATTTGACATTTAATTATAAAGAGTACTAGAATTGACATTTATTAATTTTTTAAATTATTACAAAAAAATTATTAATTAATTTAATATTATTTGTCTGTCATATGATTGGCATATAAAAGATGTAAAAAAAAATTATACCTACTAATAGTAGAGTGAAAAACCTCCACGTATATTTTGTTATTTTTTTCTTTATTTTTAATATGTTTTATATAAGAAAATATTATTTTTTATTGATTATTAGATTGACATATAATACCATAAATATAGTAAGATAAGAAATTTGTTAATTGATTTTGTTAATCTCTTTTTTATTTTTAATCTATTTTATATTAGATAATATTATTTTTATTAATTATTAGATTGACATATAACATTTAAACGTGTTAAGACTATGTTATATATTTTTTGTTATTTCAACTTTTATGATTATTTTCTTCTCTTTATTTTTCTATGTAATAGGTCATGTAAGTTTTAATTTATTATTTATCTTATATATATTCTATTTTAAAAATTATTTTATTTTTTTAGGTTCTCTAATTTGTTTTATTGTATTTTTCTTTTACTTTGAAAATTTTATGGTCTGAAGATAATAGGTTTAAAAATTTATTAATGAATAACTAAATAATAGAAATAAGTTGATAATATACAAACTAATTTAGAGAGAGAGAAAAAAACTTAACAAAAGGAAGATATAGATTTTCACCTTTTGTTATATGGTAAATTGATTATATATAATATAATAAATGGTACATGTTCTCAATATAAGAACATGGGATTTAATATGACGACCCTTTCATTAAAATGTTTATTTTTGTACTTAATAAAAAACCTAATATCATTTAACTTTAATTTTTAACTTTCAAGATACATGAAAGATAATTTAAAAGATACTTATTATATAAGAAGTTAAAAATATTCTAAATTTAAAAAATTATTTAATAATAAAATTAAGTTTGTTCAAAATCGTAGGGAGAATTAGAGAGAGAACGAGAAAGTTGAAACTTTTTAACTAATTACAAAGAATCACCACCATCAAAGCTATTAAATTTGAGTATATTAAGTGAGGTCGAAGAAGCAAACCATGACGATAAATCTAAAAATTTTTTGTCTCTTTTTATATAGTGTTTCAGTTTAAGTAACTTTTCTTTATGAATAATATTTAAATGACGAACAAAATAATAAGATTCGTATTAGACTATGAAAATTAATCTAATCCTTATAATATGATGTCATTATTTCAAAACATGTAAAATAAAATCATAAAGTATAATTTAATTGATGTGCACAATAAAATAAATATGAAACTTATAAAATAGCAGTCAAATGTGGATAGTAATGGTTGCCTTCCGTCCTAAGCTAAGGTACTATATTAAACTACGACTTAAATTTATAATGATTAGTTAAAAAACTTACAATTATAGTACTATTTTTTATTATTTTAGTTGAAAATAATTAGGATTACTAACATCAAATTTTGATAATTTGAAAAAATTTTAAATGCTTTATGTCTTAATTTTTTTAGTAAAATTTCAACAACTCATAAAAGTTAACACAATAGATGGTTATAAATCAAAGTAATAAATAAGAGTAAACGTTGCGATAATGATATTTAGTGATAATTAATAACGATAAGATGATGAGAATGTGGAAGGAGAAAAAAAAATGAGAAAGGAGAACAATGTAATATAATAGTGGCGATAAGACAATAGCAGGTATGTATATAGAGAATAATATATAGTAAGAGAAAAAATAGTGTTTGATATAGTGAGTGAATATAATAAAAATATAAATTAATAATTCTGAAAAAAATAATAAAATTAAACATAATTTAAAAAAATAAATATTAAATTAAAAAAATATTTTTTATCAATTAGAATTATGCATGAAGATAAAGAGTGTTTTGAATATAAATTTTTATCTTTGTTTTAAATTAAATATTATTAAAAATAAATAAATAAACTTAATAACGTTTCTAAATAGTTAATTATAAATAATATTTCTAAATCTTTATTTTCATTTTGTTACACATAATAACGACATAATAAATTTATTTAATATCTTATTTAATTTAAATTTATAATTGGGTAAAGTATATTTTTTGTCCCTGAAGTTTAGTAAAAATTTTAAAAATACCCTTAAGTTTTAATTTGTTTCAATTTTGTCCTAGAAGTTTTCGATTTGCATCAAATATACCCTTAAGGGCTAAATTTTCAAAAAATTAAGACCAATCTAACAATAATGCATGAAAACTATGCTTGATTTGCTTGTATTGAGGGTTGTTCTTATGAAATTGTTGTTGAATTGGTCTTAAATTTTTTGAAAAATTAGCCGTTCAGGGTATATTTGTAGCAAATCGAAAACTTTTAGGACAAAATTGAAACAAAATAAAACTTAGGGGTATTTTTAAAACTTTTGCCAAACTTCAGGGATAAAAAATATACTTTACCCTTTATAATTTTATATATTCTAAAAGTTAAATAATTATAAAATTTTTATTTTTATTTTCAAATTTTTTTATTCTTAATGTTTAGATTATTTTATTAAATTTATAATTTTAAAAATAAAATTATAAAAATTAATCTCTTTAAAATAATAGAAAAGCGGCTGAACAGGCACTATCGTGCCTGTTGAGCCGCTAGTATATATAAAGTCAATACGAAGAATTGACCATAACTTTAGTTTCTAATTTTTTTTAACTATATTTATTCTCTAATAAACTATTTCATAAAACAAATTATAAGGACAAAATAGTCATAGCTTTGTTACTCTTATAACCATGATAATACATCTCTCAACAAAAAAAATGCACATCAATGTCTTCACATTTTTCATCATCTTCATATTTTGTTTAATTTTATGTTTGTTTTAGTTTATATCCTTTATTTTATCAATGTCTTCACATTCTTCACCATCTTCATGTTTTATTTAATTCTATATTAGTTTTAGTTTATATCCTTTTATTTTAAGTACGTTGTAGTCTCACAGTCTCACTGGTAGTTTGGTTTCACTCTAATTATTCTATTAAAGTTTTATTTGTAATTTTTTAGAAAAATCTACTAATTTTGTTCTTCATACACACTTTTATGTGTTTCTCTTACTATCGGCCTTCTCTTTTTTCAACACCCTCAATTGCATCGCCTCCTTCGTCTTCCATTGCCTTTATCCACCGTTGCAAATTTCATCATTTGATTTTACGCATAACTTTCACTTACATTTTTCCTTCTCTTCAGTTTACTTATTTAATTTATATTTTTAGTCATTCTTTTATCCTTTTAATTCATTCTCAATTTTTTACGTAAAAAATAGTTCTGTCTTTTTTTCTTATCAATTTGATGTAAAAAAAATCATTTTTTTTATCTTATCGATTTGATGTAGAAAGAAAATATTTTCTTTTTATCTGATATGTGTTCTTATTTTTTGTTTACATGTCTTTATCTATCAATGATGGAAAGAAGAAGTTTCATAAATATTTTGTTAACTTATTATTTTTAGATTGCTTTGCAATAATATTTTTTTAATTTTTTAAATTATTAACTATATAGAGTATTATATTTAAAACTTGAGTATATAAATATTTCTTCTGAAATAAAATGAAATTATTAATTTTGTCTATCACATTATCATTTATCTTAAGGAGTGGCTAATTTATTTAATTGGCATGTATAAAGGGCGCAAGAAAGTTCACACCTATCAAAGGTTTGTTAAAAACATTAACATGTTAATTTCCTGAACTATCTAAACTATTAATTATGTAGAGTATTGAATTTGACATTTAATTATAAAGAGTACTAGAATTGACATTTATTAATTTTTTAAATTATTACAAAAAAATTATTAATTAATTTAATATTATTTGTCTGTCATATGATTGGCATATAAAAGATGTAAAAAAAAATTATACCTACTAATAGTAGAGTGAAAAACCTCCACGTATATTTTGTTATTTTTTTCTTTATTTTTAATATGTTTTATATAAGAAAATATTATTTTTTATTGATTATTAGATTGACATATAATACCATAAATATAGTAAGATAAGAAATTTGTTAATTGATTTTGTTAATCTCTTTTTTATTTTTAATCTATTTTATATTAGATAATATTATTTTTATTAATTATTAGATTGACATATAACATTTAAACGTGTTAAGACTGTGTTATATATTTTTTGTTATTTCAACTTTTATGATTATTTTCTTCTCTTTATTTTTCTATGTAATAGGTCATGTAAGTTTTAATTTATTATTTATCTTATATATATTCTATTTTAAAAATTATTTTATTTTTTTAGGTTCTCTAATTTGTTTTATTGTATTTTTCTTTTACTTTGAAAATTTTATGGTCTGAAGATAATAGGTTTAAAAATTTATTAATGAATAACTAAATAATAGAAATAAGTTGATAATATACAAACTAATTTAGAGAGAGAGGAAAAAACTTAACAAAAGGAAGATATAGATTTTCACCTTTTGTTATATGGTAAATTGATTATATATAATATAATAAATGGTACATGTTCTCAATATAAGAACATGGGATTTAATATGACGACCCTTTCATTAAAATGTTTATTTTTGTACTTAATAAAAAACCTAATATCATTTAACTTTAATTTTTAACTTTCAAGATACATGAAAGATAATTTAAAAGATACTTATTATATAAGAAGTTAAAAATATTCTAAATTTAAAAAATTATTTAATAACAAAATTAAGTTTGTTCAAAATCGTAGGGAGAATTAGAGAGAGAACGAGAAAGTTGAAACTTTTTAACTAATTACAAAGAATCACCACCATCAAAGCTATTAAATTTGAGTATATTAAGTGAGGTCGAAGAAGCAAACCATGACGATAAATCTAAAAATTTTTTGTCTCTTTTTATATAGTGTTTCAGTTTAAGTAACTTTTCTTTATGAATAATATTTAAATGACGAACAAAATAATAAGATTCGTATTAGACTATGAAAATTAATCTAATCCTTATAATATGATGTCATTATTTCAAAACATGTAAAATAAAATCATAAAGTATAATTTAATTGATGTGCACAATAAAATAAATATGAAACTTATAAAATAGCAGTCAAATGTGGATAGTAATGGTTGCCTTCCGTCCTAAGCTAAGGTACTATATTAAACTACGACTTAAATTTATAATGATTAGTTAAAAAACTTACAATTATAGTACTATTTTTTATTATTTTAGTTGAAAATAATTAGGATTACTAACATCAAATTTTGATAATTTGAAAAAATTTTAAATGCTTTATGTCTTAATTTTTTTAGTAAAATTTCAACAACTCATAAAAGTTAACACAATAGATGGTTATAAATCAAAGTAATAAATAAGAGTAAACGTTGCGATAATGATATTTAGTGATAATTAATAACGATAAGATGATGAGAATGTGGAAGGAGAAAAAAAATGAGAAAGGAGAACAATGTAATATAATAGTGGCGATAAGACAATAGCAGGTATGTATATAGAGAATAATATATAGTAAGAGAAAAAATAGTGTTTGATATAGTGAGTGAATATAATAAAAATATAAATTAATAATTCTGAAAAAAATAATAAAATTAAACATAATTTAAAAAAATAAATATTAAATTAAAAAAATATTTTTTATCAATTAGAATTATGCATGAAGATAAAGAGTGTTTTGAATATAAATTTTTATCTTTGTTTTAAATTAAATATTATTAAAAATAAATAAATAAACTTAATAACGTTTCTAAATAGTTAATTATAAATAATATTTCTAAATCTTTATTTTCATTTTGTTACACATAATAACGACATAATAAATTTATTTAATATCTTATTTAATTTAAATTTATAATTGGGTAAAGAATATTTTTTGTCCCTGAAGTTTAGTAAAAATTTTAAAAATACCCTTAAGTTTTATTTTGTTTCAATTTTGTCCTAGAAGTTTTCGATTTGCATCAAATATACCCTTAAGGGCTAAATTTTCAAAAAAAATTAAGACCAATCTAACAATAATGCATGAAAACTATGCTTGATTTGCTTGTATTGAGGGTTGTTCTTATGAAATTGTTGTTGAATTGGTCTTAAATTTTTTGAAAAATTAGCCGTTCAGGGTATATTTGTAGCAAATCGAAAACTTTTAGGACAAAATTGAAACAAAATAAAACTTAGGGGTATTTTTAAAACTTTTGCCAAACTTCAGGGATAAAAAATATACTTTACCCTTTATAATTTTATATATTCTAAAAGTTAAATAATTATAAAATTTTTATTTTTATTTTCAAATTTTTTTATTCTTAATGTTTAGATTATTTTATTAAATTTATAATTTTAAAAATAAAATTATAAAAATTAATCTCTTTAAAATAATAGAAAAGCGGCTGAACAGGCACTACCGTGCCTGTTGAGCCGCTAGTATATATAAAGTCAATACGAAGAATTGACCATAACTTTAGTTTCTAATTTTTTTAACTATATTTATTCTCTAATAAACTATTTCATAAAACAAATTATAAGGACAAAATAGTCATAAAATTTATTTTAAAAAATCCAATAACATCCCACTAAAACAAATTATAAGGACAAAATAGTCATAGCTTTGTTACTCTTATAACCATGATAATACATCTCTCAATAAAAAAAATGCACATCAATGTCTTCACATTTTTCATCATCTTCATATTTTGTTTAATTTTATGTTTGTTTTAGTTTATATCCTTTATTTTATCAATGTCTTCACATTCTTCACCATCTTCATGTTTTATTTAATTCTATATTAGTTTTAGTTTATATCCTTTTATTTTAAGTACGTTGTAGTCTCACAGTCTCACTGGTAGTTTGGTTTCACTCTAATTATTCTATTAAAGTTTTATTTGTAATTTTTTAGAAAAATCTACTAATTTTGCTCTTCATACACACTTTTATGTGTTTCTCTTACTATCGGCCTTCTCTTTTTTCAACACCCTCAATTGCATCGCCTCCTTCGTCTTCCATTGCCTTTATCCACCGTTGCAAATTTCATCATTTGATTTCACGCATAACTTTCACTTACATTTTTCCTTCTCTTCAGTTTACTTATTTAATTTATATTTTTAGTCATTCTTTTATCCTTTTAATTCATTCTCAATTTTTTACGTAAAAAATAGTTCTGTCTTTTTTTCTTATCAATTTGATGTAAAAAAAATCATTTTTTTTATCTTATCGATTTGATGTAGAAAGAAAATATTTTTTTTTATCTGATATGTGTTCTTATTTTTTGTTTACATGTCTTTATCTATCAATGATGGAAAGAAGAAGTTTCATAAATATTTTGTTAACTTATTATTTTTAGATTGCTTTGCAATAATATTTTTTTAATTTTTTAAATTATTAATTATATAGAGTATTATATTTAAAACTTGAGTATATAAATATTTCTTCTGAAATAAAATGAAATTATTAATTTTGTCTATCACATTATCATTTATCTTAAGGAGTGGCTAATTTATTTAATTGGCATGTATAAAGGGCGCAAGAAAGTTCACACCTATCAAAGGTTTGTTAAAAACATTAACATGTTAATTTCCTGAACTATCTAAACTATTAATTATGTAGAGTATTGAATTTGACATTTAATTATAAAGAGTACTAGAATTGACATTTATTAATTTTTTAAATTATTACAAAAAAATTATTAATTAATTTAATATTATTTGTCTGTCATATGATTGACATATAAAAGATGTAAAAAAAAATTATACCTACTAATAGTAGAGTGAAAAACCTCCACGTATATTTTGTTATTTTTTTCTTTATTTTTAATATGTTTTATATAAGAAAATATTATTTTTTATTGATTATTAGATTGACATATAATACCATAAATATAGTAAGATAAGAAATTTGTTAATTGATTTTGTTAATCTCTTTTTTATTTTTAATCTATTTTATATTAGATAATATTATTTTTATTAATTATTAGATTGACATATAACATTTAAACGTGTTAAGACTGTGTTATATATTTTTTGTTATTTCAACTTTTATGATTATTTTCTTCTCTTTATTTTTCTATGTCATAGGTCATGTAAGTTTTAATTTATTATTTATCTTATATATATTCTATTTTAAAAACTATTTTATTTTTTTAGGTTCTCTAATTTGTTTTATTGTATTTTTCTTTTACTTTGAAAATTTTATGGTCTGAAGATAATAGGTTTAAAAATTTATTAATGAATAACTAAATAATAGAAATAAGTTGATAATATACAAACTAATTTAGAGAGAGAAAAAAAAACTTAACAAAAGGAAGATATAGATTTTCACCTTTTGTTATATGGTAAATTGATTATATATAATATAATAAATGGTACATGTTCTCAATATAAGAACATGGGATTTAATATGACGACCCTTTCATTAAAATGTTTATTTTTGTACTTAATAAAAAACCTAATATCATTTAACTTTAATTTTTAACTTTCAAGATACATGAAAGATAATTTAAAAGATACTTATTATATAAGAAGTTAAAAATATTCTAAATTTAAAAAATTATTTAATAACAAAATTAAGTTTGTTCAAAATCGTAGGGAGAATTAGAGAGAGAACGAGAAAGTTGAAACTTTTTAACTAATTACAAAGAATCACCACCATCAAAGCTATTAAATTTGAGTATATTAAGTGAGGTCGAAGAAGCAAACCATGACGATAAATCTAAATTTTTTTTGTCTCTTTTTATATAGTGTTTCAGTTTAAGTAACTTTTCTTTATGAATAATATTTAAATGATGAACAAAATAATAAGATTCGTATTAGACTATGAAAATTAATCTAATCCTTATAATATGATGTCATTATTTCAAAACATGTAAAATAAAATCATAAAGTATAATTTAATTGATGTGCACAATAAAATAAATATGAAACTTATAAAATAGCAGTCAAATGTGGATAGTAATGGTTGCCTTCCGTCCTAAGCTAAGGTACTATATTAAACTACGACTTAAATTTATAATAATTAGTTAAAAAACTTACAATTATAGTACTATTTTTTATTATTTTAGTTGAAAATAATTAGGATTACTAACATCAAATTTTGATAATTTGAAAAAATTTTAAATGCTTTATGTCTTAATTTTTTTAGTAAAATTTCAACAACTCATAAAAATTAACACAATAGATGGTTATAAATCAAAGTAATAAATAAGAGTAAACGTTGCGATAATGATATTTAGTGATAATTAATAACGATAAGATGATGAGAATGTGGAAGGAGAAAAAAAAATGAGAAAGGAGAACAATGTAATATAATAGTGGCGATAAGACAATAGCAGGTATGTATATAGAGAATAATATATAGTAAGAGAAAAAATAGTGTTTGATATAGTGAGTGAATATAATAAAAATATAAATTAATAATTCTGAAAAAAATAATAAAATTAAACATAATTTAAAAAAATAAATATTAAATTAAAAAAATATTTTTTATCAATTAGAATTATGCATGAAGATAAAGAGTGTTTTGAATATAAATTTTTATCTTTGTTTTAAATTAAATATTATTAAAAATAAATAAATAAACTTAATAACGTTTCTAAATAGTTAATTATAAATAATATTTCTAAATCTTTATTTTCATTTTGTTACACATAATAACGACATAATAAATTTATTTAATATCTTATTTAATTTAAATTTATAATTGGGTAAAGTATATTTTTTGTCCCTGAAGTTTAGTAAAAATTTTAAAAATACCCTTAAGTTTTATTTTGTTTCAATTTTGTCCTAGAAGTTTTCGATTTGCATCAAATATACCCTTAAGGGCTAAATTTTCAAAAAAATTAAGACCAATCTAACAATAATGCATGAAAACTATGCTTGATTTGCTTGTATTGAGGGTTGTTCTTATGAAATTGTTGTTGAATTGGTCTTAAATTTTTTGAAAAATTAGCCGTTCAGGGTATATTTGTAGCAAATCGAAAACTTTTAGGACAAAATTGAAACAAAATAAAACTTAGGGGTATTTTTAAAACTTTTGCCAAACTTCAGGGATAAAAAATATACTTTACCCTTTATAATTTTATATATTCTAAAAGTTAAATAATTATAAAATTTTTATTTTTATTTTCAAATTTTTTTATTCTTAAT
This sequence comes from Arachis ipaensis, assembly GCF_059453495.1. Taxonomy (NCBI): domain Eukaryota; kingdom Viridiplantae; phylum Streptophyta; class Magnoliopsida; order Fabales; family Fabaceae; genus Arachis; species Arachis ipaensis. Next base: position 28,436,093 of record NC_142436.1, read on the forward strand.
GTTTAGATTATTTTATTAAATTTATAATTTTAAAAATAAAATTATAAAAATTAATCTCTTTAAAATAATAGAAAAGCGGCTGACCTGTTGAGCCGCTAGTATATATAAAGTCAATACGAAGAATTGACCATAACTTTAGTTTCTAATTTTTTTTAACTATATTTATTCTCTAATAAACTATTTCATAAAACAAATTATAAGGACAAAATAGTCATAAAATTTATTTTAAAAAATCCAATAACATCCCACTAAAACAAATTATAAGGACAAAATAGTCATAGCTTTGTTACTCTTATAACCATGATAATACATCTCTCAACAAAAAAAATGCACATCAATGTCTTCACATTTTTCATCATCTTCATATTTTGTTTAATTTTATGTTTGTTTTAGTTTATATCCTTTATTTTATCAATGTCTTCACATTCTTCACCATCTTCGTGTTTTATTTAATTCTATATTAGTTTTAGTTTATATCCTTTTATTTTAAGTACGTTGTAGTCTCACAGTCTCACTGGTAGTTTGGTTTCACTCTAATTATTCTATTAAAGTTTTATTTGTAATTTTTTAGAAAAATCTACTAATTTTGTTCTTCATACACACTTTTATGTGTTTCTCTTACTATCGGCCTTCTCTTTTTTCAACACCCTCAATTGCATCGCCTCCTTCGTCTTCCATTGCCTTTATCCACCGTTGCAAATTTCATCATTTGATTTCACGCATAACTTTCACTTACATTTTTCCTTCTCTTCAGTTTACTTATTTAATTTATATTTTTAGTCATTCTTTTATCCTTTTAATTCATTCTCAATTTTTTACGTAAAAAATAGTTCTGTCTTTTTTTCTTATCAATTTGATGTAAAAAAAATCATTTTTTTATCTTATCGATTTGATGTAGAAAGAAAATATTTTCTTTTTATCTGATATGTGTTCTTATTTTTTGTTTACATGTCTTTATCTATCAATGATGGAAAGAAGAAGTTTCATAAATATTTTGTTAACTTATTATTTTTAGATTGCTTTGCAATAATATTTTTTTAATTTTTTAAATTATTAATTATATAGAGTATTATATTTAAAACTTGAGTATATAAATATTTCTTCTGAAATAAAATGAAATTATTAATTTTGTCTATCACATTATCATTTATCTTAAGGAGTGGCTAATTTATTTAATTGGCATGTATAAAGGGCGCAAGAAAGTTCACACCTATCAAAGGTTTGTTAAAAACATTAACATGTTAATTTCCTGAACTATCTAAACTATTAATTATGTAGAGTATTGAATTTGACATTTAATTATAAAGAGTACTAGAATTGACATTTATTAATTTTTTAAATTATTACAAAAAAATTATTAATTAATTTAATATTATTTGTCTGTCATATGATTGGCATATAAAAGATGTAAAAAAAAATTATACCTACTAATAGTAGAGTGAAAAATCTCCACGTATATTTTGTTATTTTTTTCTTTATTTTTAATATGTTTTATATAAGAAAATATTATTTTTTATTGATTATTAGATTGACATATAATACCATAAATATAGTAAGATAAGAAATTTGTTAATTGATTTTGTTAATCTCTTTTTTATTTTTAATCTATTTTATATTAGATAATATTATTTTTATTAATTATTAGATTGACATATAACATTTAAACGTGTTAAGACTGTGTTATATATTTTTTGTTATTTCAACTTTTATGATTATTTTCTTCTCTTTATTTTTCTATGTCATAGGTCATGTAAGTTTTAATTTATTATTTATCTTATATATATTCTATTTTAAAAACTATTTTATTTTTTTAGGTTCTCTAATTTGTTTTATTGTATTTTTCTTTTACTTTGAAAATTTTATGGTCTGAAGATAATAGGTTTAAAAATTTATTAATGAATAACTAAATAATAGAAATAAGTTGATAATATACAAACTAATTTAGAGAGAGAGAAAAAAACTTAACAAAAGGAAGATATAGATTTTCACCTTTTGTTATATGGTAAATTGATTATATATAATATAATAAATGGTACATGTTCTCAATATAAGAACATGGGATTTAATATGACGACCCTTTCATTAAAATGTTTATTTTTGTACTTAATAAAAAACCTAATATCATTTAACTTTAATTTTTAACTTTCAAGATACATGAAAGATAATTTAAAAGATACTTATTATATAAGAAGTTAAAAATATTCTAAATTTAAAAAATTATTTAATAACAAAATTAAGTTTGTTCAAAATCGTAGGGAGAATTAGAGAGAGAACGAGAAAGTTGAAACTTTTTAACTAATTACAAAGAATCACCACCATCAAAGCTATTAAATTTGAGTATATTAAGTGAGGTCGAAGAAGCAAACCATGACGATAAATCTAAAAATTTTTTGTCTCTTTTTATATAGTGTTTTAGTTTAAGTAACTTTTCTTTATGAATAATATTTAAATGACGAACAAAATAATAAGATTCGTATTAGACTATGAAAATTAATCTAATCCTTATAATATGATGTCATTATTTCAAAACATGTAAAATAAAATCATAAAGTATAATTTAATTGATGTGCACAATAAAATAAATATGAAACTTATAAAATAGCAGTCAAATGTGGATAGTAATGGTTGCCTTCCGTCCTAAGCTAAGGTACTATATTAAACTACGACTTAAATTTATAATGATTAGTTAAAAAACTTACAATTATAGTACTATTTTTTATTATTTTAGTTGAAAATAATTAGGATTACTAACATCAAATTTTGATAATTTGAAAAAATTTTAAATGCTTTATGTCTTAATTTTTTTAGTAAAAATTTTAAATGCTTTATGGTTATAAATCAAAGTAATAAATAAGAGTAAACGTTGCGATAATGATATTTAGTGATAATTAATAACGATAAGATGATGAGAATATGGAAGGAGAAAAAAAAATGAGAAAGGAGAACAATGTAATATAATAGTGGCGATAAGACAATAGCAAGTATGTATATAGAGAATAATATATAGTAAGAGAAAAAATAGTGTTTGATATAGTGAGTGAATATAATAAAAATATAAATTAATAATTCTGAAAAAAATAATAAAATTAAACATAATTTAAAAAAATAAATATTAAATTAAAAAAAATATTTTTTATCAATTAGAATTATGTATGAAGATAAAGAGTGTTTTGAATATAAATTTTTATCTTTGTTTTAAATTAAATATTATTAAAAATAAATAAATAAACTTAATAACGTTTCTAAATAGTTAATTATAAATAATATTTCTAAATCTTTATTTTCATTTTGTTACACATAATAACGACATAATAAATTTATTTAATATCTTATTTAATTTAAATTTATAATTTTATATATTTTAAAAGTTAAATAATTATAAAATTTTTATTTTTATTTTCAATTTTTTTTCTTAATTTTTAGATTATTTTATTAAATTTATAATTTTAAAAATAAAATTATAAAAATTAATCTCTTTAAAATAATAGAAAAGCGGCTGAATAGGCACTATAGTGCCTGTTGAGCCGCTAGTGTATATAATAAGAGTATAGTACTCACAAAAATATATAGTGAGTACTAAACCATGTAAATAAAAACTAATTTTTTTAATTTATTCTCATTTTTTTAAATTAAAAAATGATAAAATAATTAATTTTTAATAAAAGCTAAAATTTTTTTATACTTAAAAATTATTGAATTTTTTATTATCTATTCAAATTATATTATTTTAGCTAAATAAATTTTATCTTTATAATTAACTCAAATATTAAAATATTATCTTTATTTTTATAATTTTCTGTTTTATCTAAATTCATTTTTTTATATTTTTAGATTTAATTTTATAAATATATGTTAATATCAAAATATTTAAAAAATGATATTATACATTAATAAACTTATTTAAAAAATTAATTTATTCAAAATAGGATAGTAATGGCACGTTAATCTAAGCAGAAAGTACAGCTACAAAAATATTGTGTGGCAAAAGGTTAAATTTTAGCCACTGTAACAATATTTCGTGATAAATAGAAAATACACTTATTTATTTATATTACAATTTAGTGTTTGTAATTAAAATTTGGTGGTTAAACCCGTTTTTGTGGTAGTGGAACTCAATTGAACAAGTTGTGAATATTCCGAACAATGATGCGGTGACAGAGACATAAATGTGAATCAATATGTTATAATAAAGCAAGATGAGTTTTTTCATTATATTATTTGAAAAAAAAAAACTACGAATCACAGAGGAGAGGCAAGAGATTCCTCCCATCATCACTATTGATCGGTAGCCGTCAAAAAAATAAAAAGCTGAAAATGTGTCTTGTGCAAATGGAGCCATGTTTGTGGCGGAAAGTGCATAAAGAAAGTGACATGAAAATAACATCTCCATCGTGAAAGAGAAAGAAAGAATCCTCCTGCAAAGCCGGCCAGCCGGCCAGACGGCCAATCCCAAATATGATAGAAAATAACTTAGCATATGTCACTAAGAATATTCCTTATCCTAATGATGTAACAACATCGTAAAAATATACACAATTCTACTAAAATTAATTAATATCCTTATTCATATTTCATATATAATAAGAGCATCATACGGATAAATTCTGACATCAATTAACCTAATAAACATTATATTCAAGAATTATGAGTGATCCTAAAATTGTACTAGTCACTGGCTGTGCCATAGGTGGCATTGGCTATGAATATTGCAAGGCATTTGCCGAGAAAAATTGCCATGTCTTTGCTTCAGACATCTCAACAAGGATGCAAGACATGAAACAATTGGAGTCACACAGCAACATAGAAACACTCGAAATTGATGTATCTTCAGATCAAAGTGTTAATTCGGCGGTTTCAACCGTTATATCAAAGCGCGGTCGCATTGATATTCTGGTTAACAACGCCGGCATAGGTAGCACCGGTCCGTTAGCCGAATTGCCACTCGACGCAATTCGCAAAGCGTGGGAAATCAACACGTTGGGACAACTTAGAATGGTTCAGCATGTTGTCCCTCACATGGCTTCTAGCAGGAGTGGGAGAATAGTCAACGTTGGAAGCATTGTGGGAACCGTGTCGACGCCTTGGGCCGGATCTTATTGCTCGAGCAAGGCAGCTGTTATCGCCATGTCGAACAGTTTGCGGCTCGAGCTGCGGCCGTTTGGGATCGACGTGGTTCTCGTCCTCCCGGGATCTGTTAGGTCTAATCTCGGGAGGGCGAATTTGGAGAGATTGGGGAACCAAGATTGGAAGCTTTACAAGGAGTTTAAGGATGCTATTGCGGAGAGAGCGAGAGCTTCTCAAGGAGAGAAGGCAACGGATGGAAGAGTTTTTGCAAGGCATGTTGTGAACAAAGTTTTGAGGACTAGACCACCAAAACAAATTGCTTTTGGTCACATGACTGGCTTGTTTGCTTTGCTTTCTTGGTCTCCCATTTGGGTTAGAGATATGTTTTTTTCTACTCGTTTTGGCCTAAACAGAAAGCTATAATAAGGATTTGAATCTGTTATTTAACTTGAGAGAAACCTTTGATCAATTTTTACTTCGGTATCTGGCATATTGATCAATTGATCTTGATTCTAGTACCGAACACTTCCAACATAGTTGTTCTATTCATAATGATAAGATTCAAACGTGGGGTGGGATGTGCCTCATCCCACTAAGCCAACTGGTCATTGAACTTATTTAACTTAATCTCTAGTATTGTGTCCATTTATTTATTACTAGCGGCTCAACAGGCACGGTAGCCACTTTTCCATTGAGTTAAAAAAATGTTTTTATATTTTTATTTTTAAAATTATAAATTTAATATCAATAATTAATAAATAAATTATAAAAATATAATATTTTAAGTACTTTAATATATGTAAAAAGTATAAAATAAATAAATTTAAATTAAAAAAATAAATTATGAAGTCATTTTCATTTTTTTATAGAAATATATATATTATATCATGATTTTAATAATTAATATAAAATTTAAAAAATTGAATAAATTATAAAGTCATTTTTATTTTTTTTATAGGAGTACATCTATTATATCATGATTTTAATGAATTTAAATTATAAAATAATTTTTATTTTTTTATAGGAGTACATCTATTATATCATGATTTTAATAATTAATGTAAAATTTAAAAAATTAAATAAATTTATATTTATTTTAATTACATTTAAGAGTGAATTATATGTATTCCTATAGTTAAGAAATAAACTTAACTTCTTCTATAATAATTAATTTTTCAATCATTTAATTTATTAAAAAATATCTCATGTTTTAATTTATCCTAAAAGTTAAAAATTAAAACTAATGTTCATACTTTTTTTATTGACGGAACTAAAATAAAACATAAAAATAAACCTGGAATAAAAATTAAAATACAAAATTTTGAATCCCAAAATATAAAATAGTTATAAGATTAAAAAAATTACTTAAATATAATTTTTGTACGGTATTTCATGAATGAACTTAGATGAATGAATATTATATATAAAATAAATCATGATATATTGGTACAAAAATTATTCTGTGTAAAGTTTTTTAAAAAAATATCGTCCTGTTAAACTATTTTACTTTTATTCTTTTAAAAGTATATCCATAATAAAAAAAATCTGCATGAATGATTTACATACAACAGAAAACTTTTAATAAAGTTGCTGTGAAAATGTGTGAAAATTATTTTAATAATAAACTTCTCTTATTAAAGATAATATTGAAAATTAAATTTAGACGCCAATTGATATTATATATTATATAGGTACTTAGAGTATATTAAAAGGGTATGATAATAATTTGAGGAGATAAATTATTCTGTGTAAATTTATTTTTAAAAAAATTGTCCCTGTTGAACTATTTTACTTTTATTCTTTAAAAATATATCCAAATAAAAAAAATCTGCAATAATAATTTACATATAATAAAAAAAATCTTAGTGAGATCATTATGAAAAAATAGGTAGAAATTTTTTTATTTAACCTAACTGGCAAAAGAATTTTTTTAATAATAAACCTTTCTTTAGGAGTAATATTGAAATTTAAATTTAGACACAAATTATCATTATATATTGTGTAAATACCAAGAGTATATTAAAATAATAGGATAATAAATATTTAAAGAGAAAAATTATTCTTTGTACATTTATTTAAAAAAAATGTCCTGTTTAAACTATTTTATTTTTACTCTTTAAAAATTCGCAACAATGATTTACATCCAATAGAAAATTTTTAATAAAGTTGATATTTAAAATGGGTAGAAGTTTTTTTATTTAGAATAACTGACAGTTGTATTGAGAATTTTTTTTAACAGTAAATCTCTTTCATTAAGAACAATATTAAAATTTAAATTTGGACAACAAAACTCTTGGTATTATTATTATATATTGTTATAGATTACCTGTAATATAAAAATATTATTCAAAATGCTTAATAAAATATTTTTCTATTATAATATTAACCCTTTGTATAGATATTTTTAAAAATAACAAAATACTTATATTAAAATATTTATATTTATTATTAAATATTTATCTTTTAAAAATATTTATAATTATTATTATTTTAAATATTTTAATTATCTTTAGAATACTATTAATAAAATATTTTGGTAATAATTTTTATATTTATTATGTTTAATTTTTATATTATTAAAAGATAAGTATTTTAATTCATTTTATGATTGAGAGTGAGTAGTTTGATTTTAATCCCTTTTACTGTTGAAAGGGGAAAAGTTACATAACTCTCTCGTTAGGCATTAGTTAATGGAGAGTTTACAAAACGGAACTGAGTACGTAGTTTTAGTTTATAAAAATAGGGGCCATTATATATTGTTATAGATACCCAAAACAAAATGATAAGATCTATAAAAAATTATTTATTATTGCTAATTATTCTTTTCCTCCTTTCATACATGGCATGGAAAATCAACATTTGGCATCGTCGTTATTTACTTCATAAAACCACAAAAACTCATCCAAATAATTGTTATATAATCACATTCAGAATGGAGAAGAGAATTAAGAAAAATTAAAAAGGATAAATTATTGAAATGAAGAATTGAAGAAGAGGTTACGCATTTTTACGGTTTATTAGTGAAAATACAGAATGAAAATGAGATAGAAGAATATGTGTTGTTGTTAACGGTGAAAGTTTTTTTATTTAAAATAACTGACGCATGCATGTACGGAGAACTTCTATCATTAAGGACAATATTGGAACATAAAATTAGACACCAAAAACTCTGTTTTGGCATTATATATTGTTATAGAGATACCCAAAACAAAATGATAAGATCTATAAAAAATTATTTATTATTGCTAATTATTCTTTTCCTCCTTTCATACATGGCATCGAAAATCAACATTTGGCATCATCGTTATTTACTTCATACAACCACAAAAACTCATCCAAATAATTGTTATATAAGCACATTCAGAATGGAGAAGAGAATTAAGAAAAATTGAAAAGGATAAATTATTGAAATGAAGAATTGAAGAAGAGGTTACGCATTTTTACGGTTTATTAGTGAAAATACAGAATAAAAATGAGATAGAAGAATATGTGTTGTTGTTAACGGTGGAAGTTTTTTTATTTAAAGTAACTGACGCATGCATGTACGGAGAACTTCTATCATTAAGGACAATATTGGAACATAAAGTTGGACACCAAAAATTCTGTTTTGGTATTATATATTGTTATAAATGAACAAACACTTGAATGGCTTCTCAACAAATTTTAAATAAAATATTTTGATTTTTAATAAAATTTTATTCTTTATAAATTTTTGAGAGTTATTCTTGTATAGATTGATTTCTTTGTTGTTTTGAAAGACGACAGTTAATTTATTTTATCATGATAAATTTTAAGATCTAATTATGTTATAATAAAATTTATATGTTAGGAATTTATTTGTCTAGCATAAATATAAAAAAAGTACTATATATATATATCAAAAATTAATTATCAAATTAATTATTATATATTTTTGTGTTAATAGATGAATAATTTAACTTATTTTATTTTATATATATTTTATATTTTAATATATATTTTAAATTTGATTTTAATAGTAATTTTAGTGTGTGTGTAACATTTTTCATTATTAGTTAGTTAAAGAATATATTCAAATTTTACGAGAACACAATTTCAATTTTATGGTGTAAAAATCACTTTAGTAAAATATTTCACTAAACAATTAAACAAACTACCTAGGCACCTAGCTATATATAAGCAAGTCTTGACCTATATTAAGAAAATTAATACTAGAAGATTATATGTGATAAAATCATATTGATAAAAATTACGTAAAATTTGTCAGTATATTAATTGTTTGTATAGTTTACACTGCATCAAATTTTAGATTTTTTTTTTTTTGACACTGCATCAACATTAAAATCAAATCCGTTTAAAATCAAATTAACAACAAATCGTTATTTCCTATGCGGATATGTGATAGATTGCTAATTAACAAGGAATTTGCACTCCCTTAGTGAGAGAAAGAGCACAAACATGCTATCCCCAAATTTGTCCCACATAAAAATTGAAAAATAGTAGATCGAAAGAAAGCAAATTTTGACAAGGAAGTAGAGGGACCAACTTTTATGTCATTGACTATTGTCTTAATTTTAAAAAATGATATTGGTATTATTTTTATGTATATTTATTTATTCTTTTAAAATATGAAATAAAATATGTTTATTTTTTATTTTTATTAATTACTTTTAATATTAAGAATAAAAAATATATACATAAAAACCATACGCATATAATATTTCTCTATAATTTATTTCAATTTCAGTGAATAAAAAAATGTTAATTGGTGTCTTTATTAGTAGTGCTTGGTGGGGTGTACATATAGTACATTTTCTCATCATTACAACCAATCAAAAAGAGGGTCACTTTCTCTTTCTCAACATTCCTCCTAATCCGATCTCTCTTTTTATTCTTGAAACAAAATCATGCGCTCTAGACTTCCTGTCTGCATGAAATTGGTCATGCAAATATGCATGCAAAACTAATGATTGTATCGGTCAAACGAAATTTATATATTCTATTATATAAAAATTAAATTTTACACCTAATAATAAAATTAACAAAATACGTAATATATTTTTGAGAATATTTATTTATTTATTTTAATTTATTAAATTTAATTTATTATAATAAATTAATTATATTAATTAATTAATTTAATTAAATATTTAAATATTACATAATTTATTATAATTTTTATCAATCAATTAATTATAATTTAAATCATGTGATTATTTTATTAAAAAATTATTATTTTTTAATATATTTATAGACAATACATATATTAATTATAATCATAAATTATACTATTTCATTTTAAATGACTTATATAATGATGACATCATTTATTATCATAAATATTGAATTAAATAAGTTATTATTATTTTTAATTTGAAATTAAATGAGAATAAAACTAGAGATACTATTTTATTTGGGTTTTAAGATTTAATAAGTACTACACTCAAATGTAAATAGTGACTTCAGGATTTTGGTTCCCAACACATCAAAGCCGCCTCCGTAACTCTTTTTCCATTAAAGGAGTTGTAATTCAGTCCTTTCAGGAATACATAAGGCTTTGGTTGGGAAATATCAAAAAATCAAAACTCTATCAATTATACTCATGAATTTAAGTATGTACGCTTTTGCGTTATCAACTATCTTTCTTAAAGATTTAATATGGATGATATCATTGGAGTTAAAAAATCCTAAAATTTCCAACAATTTAACTATATCCTTTTTCTTCTTAAATAAATTCAAACTTTCACTATTTTTTTACAAAATAGAAATAAGAGAATATACACAAATATATAATGTGACAGCAAATCATCATTCAAATAGTGCATAAAAGACCTAAATGGTGGATGTTACATTTATGTATATATGTAAGAATGGTTGTAATCATAATACTCAGAGCTTAATAAAACATAATGTTATTGCTTCTTATGTATGACCAAATAGAATGAAAAACACCATTTTTCAGTATTTAAAGTCACAACTTGCATTAGCGAGTAACTGACTAAATAGAATGTGTTTAGAATAGAAAACATATAAGATGAAAGACATATGTACCTCAACTCTATGTGACCTATTCAGTTACAAGAAGTAAAGTTTTATTTGCGAATTCTTCGTATCTTTTTTAATATGAAGTTAGAATCTGTTAGATGATAAATTAGACCGAAGAAAAAAGAGATAAATGTTAAAGATTGAAGCAAGAGTTATGGTTATTTTAAACCTGAATAGCATGTCCTGTATGTCTGACCACTATCATTCGAAACTCTCTTTGTATTTGACCGATTGTCAGAGACATGTTAAAAAAATATAACAAAAAAAAATATCAGAATTTTATTGAAGAATTCTTCTATCTTCTCACAAAATTATAAGACTGAAAGAATAGGACAAACAAAATAACAGAATATAAAATGCTCCTTTACATTTTAATTATGTATTATTTATACAATGTCAAAATTGTAATGCCCTACCACACAAAATCTTATGCTTAAGTCATAAGACAGAGGTGGTGAGGTATTACGACCTCTAAAAATAAAATTATATATATAATATAGTGAAAAAGATTTATAACTAGGAACCTTAGGATAAAAGGGGAAAAGCAAAATCGTTAACTCGAAAAGCGCAACACTCATGAAGCGATAAAAGTAGAAAGGTGGATAAGATAATATAAATATATAAGATCAGAGTTCCAAAAGTACAATTAACAAGCTCTAGGTCCGACCTGCGAAGCAAAGACCGACCAGAGTATACATATACATATATATACACTCCAAAGTAACCCTAAACAGAAAATTGACAACCTGTTTTTTCGAGTCAACATCTAAGAGGGACAAACATAAAATACAAAGGGGAGAATCTATATACATATATAAATATAAACAAAATACGCCCCTAAGTCCCAAGAGTTCTTCGCTTTATCAATGTCTCCAGAATACAGAGTGGTGCTTCTTAACCTACATCTGAAAAACAACAATATTGTATGGGATGAGAACGGAGAGTTCTCAGTATGGTTAAGGTGCCCACATATATAATAAATAAGGTCCCGAAAAAGCCAGAGGCAATTCTAGAACTCCGACGCTCAGATTATAAATCTTAAGGGACTAAAACAGAAACCATAAGTAGGGTAGATATCTAAGGTTCTTAAGGTTCTAACGCAATCCTAACTTAATCTCTCAAATTACAATCCACTCACTGTCTCATGAAACTCTAACTCTACAATTCACCTTCTACCTCCTCCAACCCTCCAGATTCACCAGAGCACAGACAAACAATACAAGCAAAGACAAACACAGTTAGAATACAATTAATACAGATAGCAAGTATAACAATTAGTATATTAAAATCATTTAGGCAATCCCAATTAATGTACAAGCAAGCAATTCAAACAATATGCACATAATGTATGCCTGTCCTATGGCTGTTGATAACAACTGTCAGTTACATAGCCAACCCGACATGTCCTGGTAGCTAATCGTGGACAGTCCCTCTGTACGCACATTCCCAAGATAAAAAATAAACCATGAGACGGAACCCAAGCTGACATGGGGGAGACAACACCCAAAACTCAATAATATTTCATGGGAAGAATCCCAAATTGACATGGAAAAGACAACACTCCAAACTCACAATTATATATATGCCCATGGGGGAACCCGAGAGTTAGAGTGTCTGATCACATCTTACGTACAGGGGGTCAACAAATGTCTCAATAATAACCAATTACATCTTATAAATACAATTTTCAATCTTAACAATGATTTATAGCTCATCTTATCATCCTCAATTATTTAACATCATCAATTGTCTCATACATCATTCTCAATACCATATTACTCTCTTACTTGCCTCATATATTACTTTCATCATCTTCATTAAATCAAGTATCATCTTCCACAACCACCTATTACCTTTAAAAATCTTTCTTCATCTCTAAGTTACCACCTTTTTTTCCAGCCTCATTTAATTACTAGGCTTACTACTAATATCTAGGGATAAAAGAGCGAAAATAGAGGTTTAGAGGTTCAAAATTGGGTTTAAAACATAAAAGGTTCATTTGCTAAAAAACAGGGATATGCATACGCATGTCATGTGTATGCGTACGCATAGGTCTCTTCTGGCCCAAGATACGTATGCATGTCAAGGTATGCGTACGCATACCTGCCAAACTGAAACGATCCTTCACGTACGAAGGGTATGCATATGCATGCAACCATGTTTTATCAAAATTTAGCTAAGTCTGCAGAATTTCAATTTTGAGATCCAAACTTCTGATGCACATAATTTTTTTGTTTTAAAACATTTTTCATCCATTTTTTGAACGGCGTAAACTTCACGGACCTAATTTCATATAAAACAAGTTTGAAACAATTTGGAGGTCCGGAAGCCAAGTTATGGCTTGCCGAAGTTCAGTCAAAAACCAAGTTTTCACCAAAAATTTCTAAACCTCTATTTCACTGATTTCCTTTACCAAAACCAAAATTCTACATTTCAAAATGACTCCAAACTTACCCAACACAGCTCCATATTCAATCACAACCAACCTTGTCTCAATTTGAACCACTTCACTCTACAAATCCTCAAATGTACAACCACAATTATCAATTTATCAATATCCATATGTTCATATATATATCCTCACTCATTAGCATCAAAATCATCATTCATCAATCAATTTTACCAACACGAACCACATTCACATTAATAAATAATCAATCTAGCAATACCTCATCATTTTAACATATATAGACAACTAAAATCATTAAATATGCTCCAAGCACATATTCAACTTATCCTATAGTCATCTAACCTAAGTTTCCACGAAATATTATATATTAAATACGAGAAACCAAAACCATACTTTGGCTGATTTTCTCGTATAACCCAAAGGCAACTCAATTAGGCAAGCTCCAAATCTCCACCACTAAAATTCAGCACCCAAAGCTCCCACTCAAGCTTCCACCCTTTTCAATTGTGTTCCAAATCCATTTATAAACTACCTAACACATAATACCACATCCATACACATAAACTCAATTCTCAATTACAATCAATTAAGGAATTTACTAGGGATTGAGGATCATTACCTTAACCGTGCCTCAAACTAACAAAAATTCGCTAATTTCTCAAGCTAATCGGATCCTATAACATCAAAATTCAAAGGTCTCAATACCTCACAACATGCAAATTTTTGAAATTGGGAGAGGAGAAATTGGAAATGAAAATGTGGCTTCCTTACCAAATTCCTTACCGGGCTTTGCAGAGCTCGACGATGCGGTCGCTGGCCGCAAACAGTGTGGCGATCGAAACTCGGAGTGAAAAATTATGTTGGATTGAAATTAAACCAAGGGTTTGGTGTTGGTGCTCTATGTTCTTTCCTTCCCAAGGCTGCTTCAGTGTGTTCCCCCCCCCCCCCCCAAAGAAGGGGAAAAGGCTGATATTTATATGTGTTAATGGGTATTGGTTAGGCCTTGGGTCCAATACGGGCCTATTTCATTCGGTTTGATTCGTTCGGTCTAATTTTGGGCCAAATTTTTTAAAATTAATGTCAAAATTTTTGTTTTAATTAGCTCTATTATATTAAACTATAAAATTTTATTTTCTAATTTCTTAGATTAATAATTAATTTACTGGCTAATCATTTACTAATTTCTCGAATTTTACAAAAATCATGTTATTATTATCTTAATCTTATATTCATTTTTTGAAATTAATAAATTGACGTGACATATTCTCCAAAGTATTTTTTAATTTATTTTGTTTAATTCTTTAAATTTAATCAATTATAACTAATTAATTGAATTAATAATTAATTTATTTAGTTATCCAAATATCACATAATTTAATCTAATTTAATTTATTTAGTATTATATATTAATTGGTAATATAATTATAAATAGGACAAGCCTATTTAATTTAATTTATTTATTATTAATTATATGATTGGTAACATTATCATATATATGACAAGAATATGATTTTAAATATTGTGCCATTGATGTCATTTTATTTTTACCTCTTTGCAGTATCCTTGAATGCTAAGTGAGACTAGCATCTATGTATCTCTTTTATTTAAAAAAAAAAAAAAATAGATCCTTTGCAAGCTATTAAAATGAAAAAATTTGTAACTTATGGATTGAGTGATGAAATATTAGGGATAAAGGTTATTGTATGTCATCTTCTTCGCTTTTTTGTCCTATCTTTCGTAGGTTTTATGGATAATTAGGTACAATAATACTAATAGATAAATTATAAGTATAAATCTTATCTTATCTTAGTATTTTTTTTATTATACATATTGATGAAAAAATATATTATAAATGATATTAAACAAATAAATTTAATTTGTCATTGTTATGTACCACCATGAAATTATGAAAAATATATATTAGATAACTTTGAAGATGATACACTTTCATATTGAATAATATAATGTTTGTTTTTATTATTTTACATATTTTTTAGATTCTTTAATATAATTTATTTTTTTATATATTCTAAAATGTTATTTATTCTAATATATTTGTTCATTTGAATATATATATATATTGTTCGGAAATCATAATTATCAGAATATAACTTTTGAATATTGCAGATACAAATACAACATTTACATAATTATAGAAACTGCGAGAGGGCATGGTGATTTCAAGAATGCACGTAAACCGCTATAGGGTGTAGCGGTTTACTTTGGATTGCCCATCAAGAGGGCGGTTTACTTTGGATTGCCCATCAAGAGAAACCGCTACACTCTGTAGCAATTTCTGAAGGAATGCGACCATGAAGAAACCATGGCACTGCTATAGCAGTTTCTTCACAAATGACTCATTGCAAAAACTACGGTACCCCTATATTGGTTTATATGTGCCTATAAATCCACCAGACCTAGTAGAGACGCTATTTTCAAGCGGGACCATGGCGGACAACGGTAGCTTGTACTTACTCAATGGCGTTACTCACGTTGTCGACGGCATCAATGAAGAGGTAAGGTATTTTTTTTTTCAAGTATTATACTTTATAACATAATATGTAGTATTTAGGATGCAAGAATTAGAATACAGAATTTAAGGTTTGTAGTTTAGTATTTGAAATTTAAGATTTAAAATTTAAAATTAAGAATTTAAAATTTTTGTTCTTTAATATATATTTGAGATATAGGATTCAAATTTTAAATATAGAGTTTAAGGTTTGTAGGTTAAAATTTTAAATATAGTATTTGAAAATTAAGATTTTAAATTTTAAATTTAGAAGGTTTGTAGTTTAGTAATTAAAATTTAAAACTTAAATTTTAGATATGGAATTTAAGGTTCGTAGTTTATTATTTGAAAGTTAATATTTACTTAAACTTTAAATTTTAAATCTAGGACTTATAAATTTAAAAGTTGGAGATTTTTTACTTTTTCTAAAGTATATTAAGATTTGTTTCAATTTTTTATGTAAAAGTTCATACGTATTATTTCTCTATTTTAACAAAATTAGTTTTAAAAATAATGTTAAGAGAACTATATCTAAAATTCTAGTTAAGATTGGATAGATAAGACACTCGTAGTTTTTGTATCGGATTATAAATTAGATTTAGACTTGTAAGTATTAGAATTAACTTGGGTGTGATTATTTTTCTCACATCATGCAGTCAAGTAGGTGTATTTACAGCGTTCGGAGGCAACAGAATATGCTTTTGCATGAAAGGATCATACCTTATTTGGAGAGGACTGGTTTGTACCACTTGACCAGGTTGAACACGCGTTGGTTCTGGTTGGATGAGCCCCTGGTCAGCGCATTCATTGAGAGGTGGCGTGCTGATATGCACACCTTTCATATACCGCTCGGCGAATGAACCATCACGCTGCAGGATGTGGTGTATCAGCTGAGGTTGCCCATCGATGGAAAGGCTGTATTTGGGTGCCTCACATACTTTGACCAGTTTGTAGAGGATGGCAAGCCGGCTTGGGAGTGATTTTAGGAGTTATCCGGCGAGCTGCCGCCACCGGATAAGGTCAAGCAGTTCACAGTCCACTTCACATGGTTCTATGAGAGGTTCAAGGTGCTACCAGCAGATGCAAGTGAGGATACCGTACACATATACGCATGTACATACATTATGATGCTGCTATCCACTCATCTGTTTGGTGACAAGAGTGCAAATCAGATACATATTCGGTGGTTGTCATTTGTGGCGAGACTTGATGATGTGGACACTTATAGCTGGGGTTCAGCTGCGTTGGCATGGTTATATCGATGCATGTGTCGGGTGGCCAACAAAAATGCCAGGAACTTGGCAGGCCCTCGCAACTACTACCATCGTGAATCTTCTGGCGGTTCCCCATTCTCAGGCCGCATGGATTTGACGACTTTTCTTTTCTGTTGGCATCCAGGTATCAATCGATACACTTAGGGTTTTATTATTTGTTTCAAGTTATTAACGCTTTAGATCTCAGATTAAACATTCATATCACATTATTATCCTTCAGGTAGGCCACTTATTTACTCACATCTGACGAAAAGAGCAACAAATTATCCAGTTTCGTATTGCATTAGACTGGTTGGGTGGTCGAGATATTAGTTTTTTGTGTCTAGTTCGAAGTTTCATTACTCGTTCACGGACATGTTCGTATATAGTGTTCTAATAGTAAATTCCATTGTCATTTTCAGATTGTGTGGGAGCCTTATGCTATGCTTGACGTACTTGCCATTGTTCATCCGGAGATTTTAACTGAGGAGCACAGTCGGTTATGGCGGGCGGTCACTAACCTTATATACTTTGCCATAATTGAGTGGCATCAAGTTGATAGGGTGTTCCCACAGCTCGGCAGCATACAGCATGTACCTAACCCAGCCCTGAACATAGATTGGCTTCATGGCTAGGATGGTAGGGGTGGAGATAGGTGGTTCCCGACTTATTTTCAGACATGGCATTTGCATTGGGATAACAGAGTTCATTTTGTTATGAGTATTCAGAGAGTGGATGATCCAGGTCTGTCCACAGAGTTCTTAGACTAGTGGTACCGTGTAGCACATAGGTTTCTATTTTTGGATGCCAGATTTGCCGATCCTAGGATGGAGGAGATTTTGGACATTGCTTTCCACAGAGGGTAGTCGCAGGTGCCCGCTAGGGTACCAATACCGGATGTGCCTGATAAGAGGTGTGTGGAGCGGCGATGATGCATTGGTACATGAGCTACTGATCGGAAGTGGCGATGGCTGAATGATATGATGCATGAGTAGGAAGCTGGTGGTGACGGCAGAGGACAGGGCGACCATCGTGTGCGTCGGGGTCGTGCGAGACGTCGTGGTGCTGGACCGGGGAGTGCAGCAGCTGGGCACGGTGATAGCCCTGTTGGCACAGTGCATGGTCACCAGTTTGATCATGGTGCTGGTGGAGAGCTAGAGGCTGCGATTCGGGGGAGCACATTTACCCATGCATCAAGCTCTCACGTATTCCATGATGTCAGCACCCAGATGTATGCTGACTTGCTGCCACTACCTTGACCATGGACATTGACGATCACCTGGGTGGTTCACAGTTCTACGCCAACTTTGCGGCGATCATACGGGATGACGATGGTCAACATTACCATCATCAGATGTCAGAGGTTCAAGATCAAATTTCGGAGTACCATTTGCATATGCCAATGGCTCAGTCACAAATTCCAGAGTACCATCTGCAGATGGTAGAGGTTCAGTCACAGATTTCGAAGTACCAGCAGCAGATGCCAGAGATTCAGTCGCAGACTATGCTCTACTAGCCACAGATGATGGAGGGTGAGGCTCAGATGCCTGAGTACCACCCGCAGTTGGCGGTCGAGCTTAATGAGCCTGCAGGCAATCCGTACACTTAGTTCACCATGGGAAGGACGCCTCCATCTATATTTGTAGTGGGTCTTCCAGCTAATCGTCTCACACATCTGCCTCAAAAAGGTGCTAGAGTGAGGTGTCCTGCTTGGTGCGGTACAGGCTCGCATCTACTTGGTCCGTTTGGGGACAATGCTCATGACGATAACGATGACGAGTAGCATCATTAGGATGTAGCTTCATCATCCTGTGTGTATGACTTTATTATTTGTATGACCATCTAGTGTTGCTTATTTATGTTTAGTTGCATCTACTTATGGTGTATGACTTTATTATATGTATGACTTTGTAGCTTTGCTTATTTTTATGTCATTTTATTATGATTAATATTTAATTGAGTTCCTAGCGTTGATTTTTTGTATGAATTTCTAGCTTTGGTACATCATACATTGTATCTGAACATAATGAAATTAACATTATGACAACTACATATAGATCAACACATAAAATAAAGATAGAACGACAAAAACTTGGTCACGAGGATAACATTTACTAAAATAAAGACAACACGCCAACAACAACATTAACTATAATAAAGACAGCATGACAACAACAAGAGCAACAGTGACAAAACCAACGACATCATGACATTTACACATCAACTCCGGCCATGGAGCCTCGCTAAGGGCAACTCCTACGAGTGTGCCTGGGCTGTCTGTAGAGGCCATAATGCTTCGGTCTATTAGGATCGGCCTCATCCATGGTATTATAGATTCTGGTGGACCTCGGTCACCCTTCTCTTGCACATCTCATATTAGGATCAGGAATGACAGTCAGACTATCATAAGGTGGCCAAAGTCCCTCTGGGAAAGGAGACAAAAGCCCCATCTGGTATATGCTGAACACCTTACTCATGGTGTAAACTTCATGAACGTATGTAGCCCAGTTTAGTCACGACTGAGCACAGCATGCGATTGCCTAGCAACATGGATAATCGAGATCCTGAAATTACTCACAGTTGCACGTACGATCCCTGAAGTGATAGTTGGCAATGACAAGGGGGAGAGAGAGAGAGAGAGAATGAGTGACTAAAAAGACGAACCGGAAGACAACGATTGAGGCCATCGGAGGGGTTATTAGAGAGGACATTGAGGGAGAGATGAGATGAGAAGGTTAGAGAGAGAGCGTGTGGGAGACGAGAGGGGGTGTGGGAGAGAGATAGTGTGTATTTCAAAATGGGGGAAATTAAAAGGGTTTGCGGTTCAAATTTCGAGCACGTTTGCCGTCGATTTACCAGCGGATAGATCTGACAGTAAACCTTCGCGGGTGCTCCAAAACATAATGTTTCACTAACCAAGGTTACAATCAGATAAATCCGTCGATAACTCCAACGGTAAACGACATGCCAATTTTCTGTTTTTGCTTCAGTTATTACCAGCAGAATTTGCCGTTAGAAAACAGAATCCGTTGATAATTTTTTTACCTGACAAATTAATCATCAAATCTGTCGGTAAATTCATTGCCAATATGCAATGCTAAATCCAATAATAATTCTAACGGCATTCAGTATTTTTTTTATAGTGTAACCACATAAATTTTGAAAGAGAAACATAAAAAGAGAAGATAATAATTTTTGGTTTTTGTATTTATTAAACCATAGTTTTGTGTTTAATTTACGTATTACATATATCATGTTGAGTTCCTTTTTTTTTATGTAATTTCTATGTTTGTATAGCAAAAAATTATGCGTTATATAGTTGAGAATTTTTGTTTTTTTTATCTTGCATATATAACTATTTTGTGTTCAACTTCACAAATTTCTGTATTTTTATTACTGAAATTTTTATACTTTTATTCATTTTAGAGACAAAATTTCTTATAACAAACATATTTCGATGTTTTAACATTTATTTAAGAGGAATGTTAGGGTCAGCAACTTTTATGATTTGTAATCATCAAATAGCTATTAATGATGGTTTTAATGGTGTGAGATTGGTGTGAAATTTTACTCAATGACTCACTTTTCTTTGTTGGTTACATATTAGCCAAAATTTAACAAAATTACTGACTCCCTAAACTTTTCCTTTATTTAATATATAGCTCATAGAAGAAGTGATTTGTCATCATAAACTTTTTTTATAGAGCACGTAGCGGAACTGAAGTGGTAACTTCGAGCTATAATTTGGTTGAAGAGTTCTTCATTAGAAACTCTTCAATAATTGTAGTCAGAGCAACCAGATGAAGGTATACTTGCAAAAGATATTACGATACACAAATCAATAAGTACTTAAGAGGTATAATAATTTTATAAATATAAAATGTTATTACATATTCTCATATACAAAAATTTATATACAAAAATAAAAAAAATTTGTGTTATCTACTATGTTTTACATATTTTCTTTTTTCTACTTTGTTAATAAATAAATAAAAAATATAATAAACACAAATTTTGAAAGAGATCATCGAGAACATAGGAAAAAAGCACATAAACTTTGAGTACCAGGATTTATGAAAGCATAATACTGCATTTAGTTGTTATATAATATATATCAAGTTGAGTTTTTTTTTTTTTTTATGAAATTTTTGTGTTTGTATAGCAAAAATTACTATATTTTTTTTATTTTATCTATGTAATTTCACAAATCTCTGTGTTTAAATTCATAAATTTTTATGTTTTAATTACTGAAATTTATGTGTTTTTTTGTTAGGAACAAAATTTTTTCTAAAAGGATTTCTTCTAACAAATGTTAGAAAAAATTTTGTGGGATAAACTACCAAAATTGTCTCCCATTTTTTGAAATGATAACAAAAATAACTTTAATTTTTTATAACAACAAAATATCATCAAAATATTTTTAAATGTAACAAAAATAACTAAAAATATATATTTTTTTTAAGTGACAAACGATTTTTATATTTGGCAAATAATTTATGCATTTGATCTAAAATTTTGTAGAAATATTTGGATAACTACTATTTAAAAAGTACATAAATGCAAAAATTAAACTAAAATTAATTTCTAGAAATTTTTATTATTTTATAAAAGTATTAACAAAAAATAGCAAAAAATCTACTTATCGTAAAATTGTTAAATTTAAGGATGAAGATATTTCATTTTTCTAATCATACTTGCAAAAAATTACATCAAAATCTAATCTCTAAAATACTTTTTGAGAATATATATTTAACTTGGCTATTTTTATCACGTTTTAAAATATTTTAAGAATATTTTTATAATTAACAAAAGTGAATGATATTTTGTCAACGTGTTTAAAATTTGGAGATAATTTTGGTATTTTACTCAAATTATGTGTTATTTATGTTTTATTTTTCCTCCGCTTTGAAGATAAACACAAATTATTTTATACAATAAATACAACTTAAAATTTTTGAAAAAGACCACATAGAAACACATGAAGAAACTCCTAAATTTTGGGTACCTGCGTAGGATACAGATCAAGTTGAGTTCTTTTATTTTTACATAATGTTTGTGTTTGTATAGAAAAAATATTTCCATTTTTTAATTTTATATATGTGAATATTTTGTGTAACTTAACAAATTTTGTGTTTAGCTTCACACATGTTAATTTATAAATTTATAGATAAAAAAAACATATAAATTATGTTTATTTTGATTTTTTTTTCTGTTTTTCTTTTTCTCTCTATTTCTCCTCTTAAGAAAAAGTAAAACGATAAAAACAGAAGAAAAAAAAAGAGAAACCGAAAAGAAGAAGGAAAAAAAACTCGCTGAAAAAGAGCAAAACATAAATAAAATAAAGAAACGTGAAATTCGTGTGCAAATTCATGTCCATGGCTTTTGTTAGAGTAATAAATTATTAGGTCAATTTAGTTAAATTTAATTACTAAAAATACTTGTTCACTAATACCGTAACGCAAGACTAATATAGTTAAATTACTAGAAATTAGGAAGTCATAGAGAATATATAACTATAATTTTGAGAAAAATCTATTTTCCTTCTCATTTTTAAGAGAGGTTTAATTTATATTCTCTTCTTTTCTATTTACAAAATATATATTTTTTATTATAAAATTAAAATAACCTATTTGACCAAAATATTTTTTAATATTATATATTATATTTGACTTAGTATTTAAATTTTAATATTTTGATAACGTAGTAGTAAATATTTAATTTATTGCAAAAATATTTAATTTAATATTTCCATATATTTTATGATTTACGATAAACTAAATATATAAATGTGTTACTTAATAATAAAGATATAGATATGGTTAGAATATAATTAGGATTAATTAAGATCAATTAGCATTATTTAGTATATTTGAATATTTATTATAGGATATTAACGCGTCTTTATTATTTCGATTCTCTTAACACCTATAAATACATTTTTATATTGTAGCATTCAAAGACAACTTGAATACACTCAATAATACACAAATTTTTTCTCAAGTTTAGTCTCTTGTTTCTAACATGGTATCAGAACCATGGTATCCTCCTTGAAGAAAATATGTTGTTTTTCTTTTGGTGAAATCACCGTATTTTTCACACTTTTCCTCTATTCCATTTTTCTTGTATTTTGTCACTTCTTTGATGCTTTTTCACCTTATTGATTAGCCTATTCTCTTCGTCTTGTTTCTTTCCGAGTCGAATGATCAAACACCAATGTCATCCGCTGTTTACCTATTCTCATGGAAAAATCATATAGTTTTCGCTCTCTTTCGGCAGTTCCGTCTGCGTTTTGTCTGCGTTTCTTTGTGGCAAATCCGTTTGAGCTTTTCTTTTGGCAGTTCCGTCTGCATTTCCTTGTGGCAATTTCGTTTGCATTTTCTTGTGGTAGTTTCGTCTGCGCTTCCTTCAGATAGCGGCAGTTCCATTTGCGCTTCCTTCAAACAGCGGCAGTTTCGTCTGCGCTTCCTTCAAACAGCGGCAGTTCCGTCTGCGCTTCTTTTTAGCAGTTCCGTCTGCATTCGTTCTATTAGTTTATGTATTTTTTTTATTTTATTATTTTCAATAAGTTTCAAACTTAAGTTGTCACTTGAGTTTGAAGGAAGATGTTAGAATATAATTAGGATTAATTAGCATTATTTAGCATATCTGAATATTTATTATAGGATATTATGTCTTTATTATTTCGATTCTCTTAACACCTATAAATACTCTTTTATATTGTATCATTTTAAGACAATTTGAATATACTCAATAATACACAAATTTTTTCTCCAATTTAATTTAATTTCTTGTTTCTAACAGTTATTACTGCTATTATTATTAATATAATTTTAATCAACAAAATAATTATTTTTAATTTAAATATATAATTATTATATTTTGGTCAAATAGGTTTAGAGATACCTTATTTTGTGGTCAAATAGGTAGGAATAGTAAGCTGGTTGTAATGATGGTAGTGGGGATGGTGGGGGTTGGAGTGATAAAGAGAGGGTTTGGGGTGGTGAAGTAGGTCTTTGGGATAGGAATTGGAGGGCTTAGATTAGGGATAGAGTTAGAATTTGAGGTTAGAATTGAGGTTTAATTTGACTGAAAGACAAAAATGAGATTAATGTGAAAAAGGATAAATTTGAAAAAAAAAATTATTAATTATTAGTGACAAAAAATTAAAGACAAGAATAAAATTAAAATTTATTTTAAATATTATAAATAAAATTGGATTAAATTAAATATTAAGAATGATCTTAGTTGGAAGCAAAAATACGTATGATTATTTTATAAAAAATATTAATAGTTATTAAAATTTATTATTTTTGGTCATTATTTAGTTATTAATTTAATTTTTTAAGTTTATTTTGTTTAGTCTAGTAATTTAATAATATATTTTATCTTATATTTTTAAAAAATAATACTAGATATTTAAATTTTTTTGTTAATTAAATTTAATCAAATTAGTTTAACATAACAAAAATCAGTTATAATTAATATAATTTTAAATTTTATTATTTAACTTGGTTAGATTTAATTCATAAAAAAATTTAGATATATAATATTATTTATTTTTAAATATTAACAACTAACTGATAATAAAAAACAATAAATTCTGATAATTTTTTAATATTTTATTTTATTTTCTTGTTTGGAATGGCAATTGTGTAATTGGTGTGGTATTGTCGTACATGTGGACCTGAAGAGGATACTGATGATTCGCAAAGCTAGTACTTTATCGTAGTGGGATTAATAAATTTGCTCATCATCTCTTGTAAGGACTGTACCAAAAATGTCTTGTAAGGATTTATTTATTTATTTATTTTATTTAATAGCACAAAAGTGAATCTATTGAGAGTGAAACTTCTATATATGTTGTCCCACATTCCCACTATGTAAAATGCAATAAATCTAACTCCCACCCAATCTTTATTAAGAGCATTCACACTACTTCGTCATTCCTGGAATATTTGTACTTCGTTTCTAAGAATGCATGCTTTAGTTTCTACCAAGTGTGAATTATTTTCATCTTTTTTGCTTAATTTCTTCTTTTTCTTTCTCTTCGTAGTGGTAGGCTGCTATGTAATTTGTCTCACCGAAACGGATATATGACAACAATAACACAACATACTTTGCTTGTTAATGGTACTTCATATTGCTTAATCCGAGTGCCATATCACTTTGCACATCTTCACATTCTTTTTATAAGTTTTGGACAACGTAGCCTTTTCATATTCATTTAGGATTCAAGATTTTTAATATAGTATTAAAGCTTGTCTTGTGATAGTTGTTGGTCTATTTCATATTTGTTTGGTTAATAAATTTTCACGCGGTAAGCGCAAATATGTACATTGGAGTTTTACATAGTCTAAAAATAAGATATCAATAACCATATTTGCAACGGCATATCACTTTATTAATGTGTGACACTAATATATCGAATTCGATAATAAAATAACAGTATCAAGATTGCAAAGGACTACGTTACGTTATTAGTCACAATAGGGTGTTAATCACTAGTATAAAATATATATTAAAAATAAATTAAATATAATAATTAAATTTAGTGTATAAATTAAATAATATTTTTATAACCATCAACAATATTTATTAGTCTAGATTTATGCCATCCTCAACCCTAAATAATCAGCATTCGGAATTTTAATTATATATGTACACGAGGTAGGAATTTGTTTACACTAAGGAATTGAATAACTCTTTATGCGTTATAATTTTAAATTTTTATCAATTTAATAGTTAAATTCCAACATCTTAATATATATTAAACTAATAAATTTTCTTAAAATTTGAAATTAATTTAATATGTTATTATAATACTTTATTTTTACATATGTTATAGTTAAAAAAACAAAAATGAATATGACTATTAAATTATATAAGAATTTAATTTAATATATTATTAATATAAAATAATTTACACATGTATCTAATTATATAATGTAACATCAACAAAAATAATTATTTTTTAAATTGATAACATAAATAATCATATAAAAAAACAAATATAATTAGACGACTCTATATAAAATGTTTTATACTCTCTCCATACATCGTAATTAAACTCACTGTATATCTATATATCAATGTTCAAGATTTTTTGAATGCGGTAAACCTAATTAATTATTACCAGGGACAGACCCAAGTAGCATTAGAGGGGACACTTGTCCCACTAGATTATGAAAAAAAAAATTAATAATTATATATATATAATTAATATGTTAATTCTGTCCATATATTAAATTTTAAAAGATTTGTTTAAAAGTAATTGTATTCTATTAAACTTAACAAGCAGTAATATTTATCTTGATAAATTTTATTTAGTATAAAATTAAAATGCAATTAATTAATCAATTATATTAAATATAAATATAATATAAAAGTTGATGGTTCAACAAAAATAATATTAATATATTTTTGTCTTTACTATTAAAATTTTTGGGGTCGTGACTGATTATCATCAAGATAATGATAATATAGTTTTATTAGTTTAGTACGACTTAAAAGTTAGATTGATGAAATTCATAATATATAAAAAATATTTAGTAATATAAATTGGTAAGAATTGCAGCTAGTGAATGCGGGTCCGTCCTCTCCTGTATATATAGTTACATACACTCGCTCTGTCTCAACGGCGAACAACGAAGGAGTGAAGGACCCATGCTGGAATAATGGCTATCAATACTTTTTCTTTTTTCTTTTCTTAAAATGCTGATGAAGATAGATGTGACTCCTAATAAAATCAAAACTGAAGCCAAGAAAAGGAATGGCATTTAATGAAATTAAACGAACGCCTGTGTTGTGTGGCTGCTATAATTACGAGTAGGCTAATCACAAAGCGAGTGAGATTAATTATCCACTTGCAAAACAAAATGAATAATCTCTTCATCAATTCACCCTGTTACTTTTGTCTTGGACTCTTCGTAGTTGGTTCAACAAATATTGAGTTAAGAAATTGATCTTCTTAATTTTTTTGTTTCAATTATTTAAACAAGTGTGATTTATTAACTGATTGTGTACTAAAAATATAAATTTTTTTGGTACATAATTATTTTTATAATGACCTACAAACATGATAAAAAAAGAGTTAAGTTCCTCCTAAAGGTATTGGGCTAAAAGGATGGAACCCAAAAGAACACCTTGAGAAGTTGAATTTCTCTTCAGTGGGAACTATATTGGTGGAAGTGGATTGGTTGGATTTGGAGTGTAAAAGTGTCATCTAGTTGAAAGAAAACCAAACTAGATGTCCCTTCACTAATGTCACATGTCAGGAGCTTTAGTTTAACGTGTGGGAATCAACTTCTTACCTTTTCAGTTGACAAGACTTGAGATGATAGGAGTACCTAAAGATATTTTGGAAAGAGCAGTGAACCAAATGTCAGACTAAAACCATTGGCCAAGGGGTGTCCTCTTCATCATGATTTTACACTATAAAAAGGACCTCAAGCCACCTCTGTAAAGCACTTTAACTTTCACCCTCACCTTCAACCAGACTTCAACTTTCACCCTCACCTTCAACCAGACTTCACTTTTCACCTTCACCTTCAACCAGACTCTCACTTTTCACTTTCACCTTGATCATCTTCTTCTTCACAGGCCTTGAAACCATTTCATCCTTCACTCTCACTTTTCACTTTCACCTTGATCATCTTCTTCTTCACAGACCTTGAAACCCTTTTCATCCTTTACTTTCACCTTCACCTTCATCCTCTTCTGAGAGCTTCTCTTCTCTGTAAACTATTCCTATCCACTTTAAACAAAGCTCATTCATCCTCTTGTGACATTAGTGGAGGTCTCAACACTTGTTCTCCACCTCTCTTCCTCATTATTAGTTCTTGTATTACTTATTTGTCATTAATAGAAGTCTCTTCCTCACAAGTTTACTTACCCCTAATCTCTCATCTTAACTATTATTTTTCACTTAATCTATTTTTCACAAAACCCACCCGAATCATCTAGCGACTCCACTGGGGAGAAACACTTCGACGTGATGGCTAGAGATCAAACGAGGTATAGAACCCCCTCACCACCTCTGTTCGCGAATCTGGAGAATATGGAGGAAGACGAGAACACCCCAGTTACTTGTAGGGAGTTGACGCGTATTCTAAAAGTCAAGGGATCGTGAAGCTGAGTTGCAAGAGTTGGAAGGAAAAAGAGAAGTTGTGGGAAGCAAGATGGAAGAATATCACCGGAGACTGGCATTAGCTTATGACAAGCACATTCGGTCCAGAGTGTTCCTAGAGGGAGATCTGGTACTAAAAATCAGTAGACGCAGTAATAAGGAAGATGTCTTTGCCAAAATGGGCTCCCAAATGGGAGGGTCCTTACATTGTTTCTGAGGTACACATCAATGGACACCGCATCTTGCTGGGCCCGGATCATGGAACAACTATCGGCCCCATCAATTTCAAGTACGTTAAACAGTACTATGCCTAATTTCAGTTTTAAAAGTTAGAATTTTAATTCCAAAAGGCTTCTTTATCAAGAGCCAATGTTTATGTTATATTATTCTGCAAACATCCTGCAATACATGAGAAAACTGCTTTAGCAATCATACACTCAAAAAATGTGAGTGATGCATCTTAAGAAATTTACAGTACAAAATAGTTCCAAAAAAAAAAAAAGTTAAGTGTCCCACCCTCCAAGCTCCTAAAAAGAGTCGAGCATAAGTAGGGTAAGAAAGTTATGGGTACCTTCCTTTTTTTTTGGAACTGTTTCAAAAAGTGAAGTGTCCTACCCTCCAAGCTCCTAAAAAGAGTCGAGCATAAATAGGGCAAGAAAGTTATGGGTACCTTCCTTTTTTTGGCCTAAAAAAAATAGAAAAAAATGACTACTGCTTTTCTTAAAACCATACACTCCCCCTGCAAAAAAAAAAATTAATTAAAATAAATTTTTTTTATTTTTTTTATATCTATTTATAGTTACAAATGAACATTGCTCATAATTTTAATTCAATTTCTTTTTTATTTGGGATTTCATTGGAAACGTATACAAATGAGGATATAACATCCAAAGCTGTAAGGTGAAAGATCTTTATCAAAGAATCTCTATAGCTAATTCCAAAATTAGCAACCCAATATACATGGGGGCTGAGAGGGGTTAAGACAAAAACAAGGAAAGAAGAAAAAGGATCTTACCAAGTAAGAAGACAGAGTAAAAAGATAGAGCAAAGTTGAATGCGGGAGTGTCCTTTACCTTAAGAAAAACTCCCAATTGTTGAAGAAGACAGAGAATTTGGATGGTGGTGGTGATAGTAGTGATGATACTGCGCTGTGTAAAAAATGCCCTAGCAGAGATGATGAAGAACACCTCTTCCCTACCCTTCCAGGTGTTCTCTCTCCTTATATCTCTCTCCAAATTCAGGTACTCAAATTTAAAACGCGTCTAATTAAAAGGGTAAAAGTTTCTCCCTTTCTTATTTCCTTATATATTAAATTATTATATTAAATAAAATCATCCCTCTTTTTTCATACAAATAAATTATGAATATATTTATTTACTAATCTTATTTATTTATTTATTTTATTAATATTTAAAATATTTGCACAATAACATTCTTTTATTCATTTTTTTATGAGTACATAATTATATTCATATTATACAGAAATATTTATATTTGAATATCATTTACAAATACATATCTTATTATAACAAAAAATGAATAAAAGAGGGGAGATTTGATTCTTTAGAGTTATGATATGTTAACCAAAAAAAAAATTTAATTATTCTGGTTCTGTTGAGTACAAAAAAGTTTAATGCAGCTTGAGGGAATACTTTGTACCCTCAAAGACTACATGGGGGCTTATGATTGTGTACTAAAAATATAAATCTTTTTTGTACATAATTATTTTTATAATGACCTACAAACATGGTCAAAAAAGAGTTAAGTTCCTCCTAAAGGTATTGGGCTAAAAGGATGGAACCCAAAAGAACACCTTGAGGAGTTGAATTTCTCTTCAGTGGGAACTATATTAGTGGAAGTGGATTGGTTGGATTTGGAGTGTAAAGGTGTCATCTAGTTGAAAGAAAACCAAACTAGATGTCCCTTCACTAATGTCACATGTCAGGAGCTTTAGTTTAACGTGTGGGAATCAACTTCCTACCTTTTCAGTTGACAAGACTTGACAGGGGTACCTAAAGATATTTTGGAAAGAGCAGTGAACCAAATGTCAGACTAAAACCATTGGCCAAGGGGTGTCCTCTTCATCATGGTTTTACACTATAAAAAGGACCTCAAGCCACCTCTGTAAAGCACTTCAACTTTCACCCTCACCTTCAACCAGACTTCAACTTTCACCCTCACCTTCAACTAGACTTCACTTTTCACCTTCACCTTCAACCAGACTCTCACTTTTCACTTTCACCTTGATCATCTTCTTCTTCACAGACCTTGAAACCCTTTTCATCATTCACTCTCACTTTTCACTTTCACCTTGATCATCTTCTTCTTCACAGACCTTGAAACCCTTTTCATCCTTTACTTTCACCTTCACTTTCATCCTCTTCTGAGAGCTTCTCTTCTCTGTAAACCATTCCTGTCCACTTTAAACAAAGCTCATTCATCCTCTTGTGACATTAGTGGAGGTCTCAACACTTGTTCTCCACCTCTCTTCCTCATTATTAGTTCTTGTATTGCTTATTTGTCATTAATAGAAGTCTCTTTCTCACAAGTTTACTTACCCCTAATCTCTCATCTTAACTATTATTTTTCATTTAATCTATTTTTCACAAAATCCACCCGAATCATTATCTTATATTTTTAAATAAAACAAAAAAATAATAAATAATAAATAATAAAATATTATATTTTATCTTAAATTTACTACTATAATAATAATAAGATCCGTCCCAAAATTAAAACAAATTAATAAAGAGATCTACTCACAAGGACGGATCCAGAAACGTTATTATGGGGTCAATAATATATTTGATATAAAAAAATATATGCAAATAAATTATAATGTAAGATGCATTACAAAAATATATTGATAGAGAATATATATTTAAAGTACAAAAAATGTGTATTTTTTTACTAACGAAGTGGTACACGTCGATTCTTCATATCATAAAATTCATCGATAATAGAATGTGTCTAATCTTTCAGCAATTTTCTTCTCAATGTAAATCAAAAGACAATTAGTAAGAAATTCATCTTCCATTTTGTTTCTGAGTCTATTCTTCACAATATTCATAGTTGAAAAAGATCTCTCAATTGTAGCAGTTGAAACAGGGAGAGTTAATACCAAGCGAATCAAACGATCAATGAAAGGATATGTTAAAGACTTTCCTATCTTTGTTAATCCTTGACATAACTCTGAAATTGTGTACAAGTTAGTTAATTCAACATGATTAGGAACATCAAGTTCATAATGTTGAGCTTGGATTCTAATGTGAAATTTCTCTTGATCACTGAAGTCACTTGGATAAAACCGTTCTACTAATTCACTTACTTTGTTGACACTAAAGAACTTATAACTATCTCTGGGATCTAAAGTTGAACTTAAAGTAAGCAATTCTACCATATTATCATTGAATCTTCCATTAAACTCTTACAATTGTGTATCAATTACAGCCAGAAATAAATTAACACGGTAATGATGCTCTACTGAAATTTGGTCAACAATTTTGCGAGTTCGGCATCTTCTAGAAATATGCAATGCATTCATATCAGGAACTTCAACTTCATATTTCTCACAAAATAATATAACTTCTTTTATGAAAGTCTCCCAACTTGATTCTCTCATTCTTTAGATTAAAGTATTGGTAGTAGAAACCAGAATTAAAGCATTCAATATGTCTTGATTTTTTCGTTGCAAAACTTGACAAAGATCATGACCAACTTCCAAAATATTTCACATCAAATGTAAAACAAAGACAAATTCAAAGGATGTGATAGCATCATAAGTAGCACTAGCGTCACCACGAGTGGAGAAATTATCTTCTACGGTACTTTTTTCAAGAACTTAATAAGTAGCATCAAACATGCATAGCAAGCTACATACAGAATTCAAATGAGACTCCCATCCAGTATCTCCAACTCTTTGCAAAGTACCAATTTGATTAAGTTCACTACATGTCACAATTTGATCATTGTCAATTAAGTTTGCAACATTATTTACTTGAGCAACCCTTAACTGATCATGTTGTTTAGGAGAAACAGTCACAACATTCACAATTAGTGTAAGTTTTGAAAAGAATTGATGAACATAGCAAACTTCTTTGGCTGCAGAAACAAGTGCTAATGGTAATCGATGAGCAAGACAATGAATGTAATAAGCAAAAGGGCAATATTTCAAAAATAGAGCTTGCAATCTATTCCATTCACTACGCATATTACTAGTTCCATCATACCCTTGTCCCCTATGATTTTGGACATCAAGATTATGATGAGAAAGAACTGATGAAATTTCTGTTTTCAATGTCAAAGAACATGTATCCGAAACATATATAAGATTAAAAAATCTTTCTTGACAACACAACCGTGCTTGTCTACAAATCTCAAAACCACATACATTTGTTCTCGCTTTGGCTCATCTCTTGTTTCATCAATAATTATACAAAATTTAAAATCGCCAATTTCTTCTCGAGGGAAAGTCGTATCTCAGATAGGTGAAGTGCAACAATCACAATATCAATAATTCAGTATATATGCATTTACTCTCAGCCATAAATCAACATTTATCTCAGCCATCCGACTTAAAAATCATAATTCATTATCAGCCATGAACCATCATCACACACAACCATTCGGCTCATATCATACACAGCCTTACGGCTCATACCATACACAACGCTCCACCATCCTCCTCAATAACTTATAACACTATCATTAGTCATAACTCCTCATTAAATCCCCTTTCTTCATCCACAAATTATCCCCTTCCCTAACTTTGTAACAACCCAGACCAACCAAATAATCCAATAATTATAAAATTGGATAATAAATCATAACTTGTCTCAAATTCAATAAATCACAACTTGCCTTAATTATCTTTAATAAAATAATCTCTGAAATTAAGGCTATAAATAACTATATGATTTGAGACTTGATCATAATAAGAATTTTCAAAAGTTCTGAGTCTTACATTCTACCCACCTTATAAAAATTTTCGCCCTCGAAAATTGATACAAAACGAAAGAAATTTCATAACAGTTCACCCTTGAACACATTTAAGGAAGAAGCAAAAATATCTCAAAATATAAACATATATCCGGTTTCCAAATACTTTGATTGTCATATGCATAAGGGTGCAAAGGTAGGAGTGTGATTGCAAAGCAACTTTGCAAGAATAGGCTCAATGCAAAAGATGACATGATTCAAACATGTGGTAGAAGAGCAAGGCATATAAAACAAGATGGTGTTAAAACGACGTGCTTAACACCAGTGTAATACCCGATCTAACCGAAATTAATTAAATAATAAGTTAAATAAGAGCGAATATGGTTGGAAGATTTGGCAATTGGAATTTGATAATTCAAATATGATATTTGGATTCAGTGAATTTTTTCGAGTCGGAAAACATAGTTTTCTGCGTAAAAGCGCGCAGTGGAATTTTGACCGGCAGTACCGGCTGAGATCTGTCTGGTACTACAGCTGAGGAAATTGATTATGGGTAAATAAGATTAATAAATGAGGAACTATAATTAGGGAAGGTAGAAATATTTAAAGTGCAATTTAGAGCGCTAATCTTAAAGGTTTTGGCCCAAAATTGGGTCAATGGGCAAAAATAAGTGAACCGGGCCTAAGTGGGCCCAAGACCCAACATATATAAACATTAGTTATGAGCATTTCAGCTCATTTTGCCCTAAAGAAGGGGTGTTGGGCGCTGAAATTGGGAAGAGAGAAGAGAAGAGAGAAAACCTAACTCTCTTTGATCTTCAAACCACCATAACTTGAGCTACGGAGCTCCGATTGACGAGCCGTTTGCGGCCACGCGTCGCTCTTCTCATCCTCTACAATTCTATTTAATTTTTGTGGTGAGTATTCCATTCATCTCTGCCCAGTTTTCGAAATTCTCCACTGTTACACGTTTTTGGGTAATTAGTATTGAAATCTTGTGATTTTGGGTGTTTAGGGATACTCCAACATGGATTCTAAGTGGGTTCTATCCCTACTTCATATGGGCTGAGGTAAGAAGTGCTCAAACCCTTGTGACTTGTCATTTTTATGAGCCCTAGGTTGATGTATGTATGTGATATTGGTTATGTTAGTGTATTTGGTGATGTTGGTGCACAATTGGGAGATTGGTATTGCTTGAGGAGCTTTGGTGAGGCTTGGAGCTAAGGTTGGTGAAGACTTCCAAAGAAGAGGATCAATTGGTTTGGCTACAAGAGGTACGGTTTAAGTTTCATTTAAGTACCGTGTGTTGTGATGAGAATTCCTAGGCTAGATGCCCCTAGGATTAAGTTTGGATTGTGTAAATGGTTGGTGCTAATATGCATAGTTGGTATGTAATGTGAATTAATGATTTGGGTTGAGAATTGTGTGGCCTTGTATGCTTGGTGTATTGAGAATTTGATGTACTGGGTAATGAGTATTGATTTGTGGTTTATGCATTTAAATTATGATATTGGGCCGGAGGCCGTGGATTTTGGGCCGGAGGCCGAAAAAAGGTAAGAAAGGTAAGTTGATGTGTGCATTGTATGATGACACAAGTGATTGGATGAATTTCAGATAATGAATATATGAATGATTGGGTTGGTTATTGAATAATAAGGTTTGAGGAGTTGAGGTATGGGATTTGGTAAATTTGGGTGCAATTATATAGATGAGGTATGTTGGTTTTGGTTGAGATATATTATATGGTCATATATGTGATTATGATTATTGATGCCTTGATAGTATGATGATGCATTAGAGATATGTTTGTCGTGATATATGCTTGAGGAATGATTAAGGTTGATTTGTGGGTAAAGCCACGTGATAGTGAGTACGATATTGATTATGTATAATGATGGTTGATTGGAAATAGTGTTGTTGAAATTTGGCATGAGAAAGAGTATATGATATGTAAATGTGTTTGAGTTTGAGAAAGTGTCAACGCGCGAGTTGAGGAGGCTTGATGTTGATTTTGGTATATTTTGATTGATTTCAAAGAAAAGGCTGAAATTGGCATGTTTTGATTGATTTTGAAAAGAGTTGAAAATGACTTGTTTTGAAAATGGCACTTTGTGGTTTTGTATGGAAACATGGTTTTGGGGCATACTTTGACGGGACATAACCTGGACTACGGATCTCTGTTTTCTGCCAAATCTGTTTAGAAATGAAATTGGATCCGGGATGTCCATGCCGTTCGAAGGACGGGTGAAAAACAATTTAAAATGAGAGAGTTATGTCCGTCGGAAGATTGGGGGTTGAATCTGTAAATTCTGCAGCTTTTAACTTAGAAAATTTTTAGCAGAACGACCCTACGCGCGTAGGCACACCTGGCGCGTGCGCGCCGTTCTTCCAGAAAGCACCATCCACGCGTGCGCGTGGTGTGCGCGGGCGCGTCGATGTGCGGTACCAAATGCCCAGCTATTTTCCAGAGAGTTGTGCCAGGATCGTGCCAGTTTTGTGCCTGGGCGCAAGAGCACCCACGCGTACGCGTGGCTGACGCTTGCGCGCCGTTTGGATATTTTTTAACCCGCGCGTTCGCGCATATGACGCTTGTGCGTCGATGAGTTTTTGGCCATCCACGCGTGCGCGTGGAGTGCGCGTACGCGTGGCCCTATTTTCATGCCAAAGTTGATTTTTGAGTTTTTAAAGCCAAACCTCATACTTTTAAGCCTCCGATCTCACCCCTTATGTATCAAATCATTATGGTATGCCTAGCAATGAGGAAGGAGCTAGGGGATGTGGTAACTTGCGAGTGAAGCAAGGGAAAAGGTTATGATCAATGATGATCAGATATGATTATATGAGATATGGAGGATGGCGGTGGAAGTACCGTGTATGCCATGAGCCGAAGGGCTATATTTATTGATAAATGGTTGGTTCTTGATTGGACCATGAGCCGGATGGCTGAGTTCTTGCCAGATACGGCAGAGCCATGTTGATAAATTGGCTAGTTCTGGATTGAACTGTGAGCCGGGTGGCTGAGTTATTGCCGAGTTACGACAAAGCCATTATGGATTATGGTTGAGTATAAAGGCATATATGATAAATTAACGAATATGATAAATGAATAATGATGAAAAATGTTGAATGTAAGCATGCTTGTGTTTTCTCTCTGGTTGTAAGGGTGACAGGGCACCGATACCCTCTAATGGCGACAGGGCGCAGATACCCTCTAATGGCGACAGGGCGCAGATACCCTCTAATGGTGACAGGACACATATTCCCTCTAATGATATTAATACGCAACAGAGAGACTGTGCCCGGGTTAGCTACCGGACATGTCGGGTTGGCTTGATAACCGACAGATGATATCATCAGCCATAGGGCAGGCATTCATCATTTGCATATGTTTGAATTGTTTGGGTTTGCCTATTTGTTTTGGATTTCTACATTATATATGCTAAGTTACCTGATTATGTGCTACTTGTTCTACTTGTACCCTAATTGTGTATTACTTGCCTGTATTGCTTGTGTTTGTACAACTGAGAGGCCCCTCATGTTGGTGTCGGTGGAGGTTGAGGGCTGTTCTTGATGAGATGAATTGATGATGCGATTGCATGATGATGGTGATCATTAGTTGAGATGATTTGAGCTCCCTGGGTAGACGCAGTGATGTGGTTTCACTAGTTCCAGGGAGGGCATGATATATTGATATAGAATTGCTGAGACAGCACGACTGATGATGGCTTTGTTTATGATTCTGAAATCTAATTCGTGGGAGAGTCAGCGAGTTGGGAGTCATATGAGATGTGATCTAGATTTAGTATTCCCTTACGACAGATGCCTATTTATAGATTAGTGAGAATCTAGGCTGGATACTTGGTGAAAAGGAGTTTAGGATGCTTGGTGAGTTTTTATTGTAGTGCATTGTATTTATTTGGCACTTTTACCGTACTGGGAACCCATGGGCCCAGGGTTCTCATTCCGTATATATCTCTTGTTTTTCAGATACAGGTCCAGGTGCTCAGAAGTGAGTTTGTGGGTCGTCTGAGAGACGGCGAAGATCTTTATTTCCTCTACTTTGTGTTTGATTAGAATCTCTCCACCTATGTTTTGAAAAGATTATATTATGTATTGAACTCTTTTGGAACTTGCCTATAGAGGCTCTTATGTTTCCTTTGGGAGAGATTAGGATATACTGTTGTCATCTACTTTCATACTGTACCCTAGCCGGCCTAAACTTCGCAGGTCGCGACTAGTGGCTATTTACTTATGTTATATATATCTATCTGTTATCTATCTCTTAATCTCCTCTACGCCTTGTCCGTATATCGTTTTCGGCTTCACGATTTATCTTTTGTTGTCGAAACGTGAGTGATACGTCTTCGCGGTTTTATTTCTACTCTTTTCAGGCTTCTCGATTAATACTCTTTTCGAAATTACCTATATTTATATATTAAAAATCCACCTGAGAGTCGTACCACCGTAATATCATTGACTTATGACTCGAGCATAAGGATTTGAATATTAGGGTGTTACAACCAGCACACTAATCTCATAACAACCTCAAGGCTTCAACTTTTCAACCCCATTAAGCACTTTACAATCCTCATATCCGATCATAAGCCTGACAACTGCAAGCCCGTTCGCAAGGAACGAAACACCCAAAACTCATAACGTTGCACACCTACCGCTTCAACTTTCGTATACACATATCACGTCTTAAAGAACTAACGCATCGCGTTACTACGTCTACAAGTCGCACGTGATATCAAAATAATTCTCGAGTCTACTAAAAAGGATACCAGATTTAGAACGGAGAGACAATTGTCAAGGGTAATACTCATAGATTTAAGGAAATGTATCCAATTTCCAGACAAACAAAGACGTGCAAGCAATGAAGTTTGCTAGAAATAAATCAATTGACAACTTCAAAGATAACCCTTGGATCAAAGAAGTTCAACAAGATCAATAGGAAGAAAACCAGCGCATCAGTTTGAAACAAACTCAAGCTGAGTCGAAGAAGTATAAGGTTTACAGAAGAGAATATTTCAAACCCAAGACAAAGCTCACAGAACTCAAGAGCACGATTAAAAGTACTTCCGAATACATTGTTCATAAAGGAACCGAAACTTGCGGAAAAACCATTTTGCAGTCTAGGAGAAAAGTTGAGCAGCAAACATTCTTCAAGAGAGTAGCAAAAGCATAGATGTGGCTTTACTTCAATACAATTTCATGTTGAAGTAGATCATGTAGAGTTTTAAAAACAAAATGCACACAAGTTTGGCTAAGAGCTAAAATATTTCCTCAAATATTTCAGTAGGATAGTTAGGTGCCCAACTCAATAATCCAAAAGAAATTCATAAAAACGCGAAAGTAATCAAATGCTTGTTCAAAAATTCTCAAAGTTCATATTCAAACAAGCGTGTATAACATTCATAGCAAGGGCGAAAGAGGAAGTTAAACTCTTTTTAGAAAAGAAACTCCGAAGTAAAAATTTGCTTACAATTTTGGTAAAGGAAATAAGTGGTGCATTACAAACGAACCAATTTCCACTAAACAATGGAGCTTTCCAAAAACTATATTTTTATATATTGGAATTATTACATATGGATACTGATGTGAGAGAATGTGTATTTGGTGATTGTATCGGCCTTATGTATGGTTTGATTTGACTCGGTTGATTATGAACGTCTGTTGGTTGAATTGTTGTGTGGTTTTGTGAAATGAAATGCTTTTGAAGATGATTCTTTTAAAGCTTTGAGATCGAGTTTAATCCGTTGGAAATTGATTTGAGTTGAATGGATTTTCTTAAGAATGTGAAAAATAGAATACACTCTTGAATTCAGCCTGGTTTGCTTTAAATGATTTGGTTTGATAAATGACTATTGCTGAACCGTTTCTTTAAAGCTTTAGAAATGAGTTTATTCGGCTGATAACGATTTAATTTTTGAAACAGTTTCTTTGAAATATGGAATTGAGATGACTGTTGGATTTGGCTTGCCTTGAACTGATTTTGGATTTTGCGCTGTTGAAAAGGATTTTGGAACGGTTTAGTTGGGACCCGAACCGGGTGGCAAAGTCCAAGTTTTAGGGGAGGTGCTGCCAAAATTTCTATAAAATCCGAGTCTTTATTGAAATGTTGTCTGGAAAATTATGAGTTAAATACTTCTACTATTTTATTTGAATTATCGAGAAAAGGATGATTCATGCTTTCGAAATGAATTAGTAAAGAGGAAATTGTGATTTAGTCTTGCTTCTTAAGAAAGGCATTGTATCTCTTTCAGGAGAAAGTTATTTAGATGAAACTTATGTTTTAAAGCTGTTTTAAATGTGACAAGGGCAATGCCTTTGCATTTGACTTGAGGGTTTCAATTAGAGGAGTTTCAATGATGTTGAAAGAACCTAAATGTCTATTGACAAGTTTCATTTTGAAATGTTTTGAGAAATGTTTTAAGTACTCTTTGAACTCTGAATTCTTGCAAGACTAAAACAATTTTGAACAGTTGAAACGTTCTAGAATTTATCATGGGGGTTGAAGTTGGTTTTGCCTAAGTAAAGGAAACGGCTTGAAATCCTATTTTATTACTCAAATCGAAAAGCCAGTGTTTTAATGATTTTAAATGAATTTGGCAAAATGAGTTATGCTATTCTCCCCTAAGGACTTGGGACCTTACCGAGAAACTTTGTTATAAAATTCCATTGTTGGATGGATGATTTTGAATGTTTCAAAATGAATCTTTAACTTTCCATGGTTATGGAAGTTTTGAAAAGAGGATGCCGAGAGTGGCATGGTTTTAAAAGGGGAATTTACCTTGAGTAAAAGTGGCTTCTGAGCCTGAGATGATTTGAGAAATGAGATCTTTAAAGCCAAGGCTGAAAAGAGTTGGAACTTGATTTCAAAGTGAAATGATTTGGGAAAAAGTGATTTATGGCTTAAATGCCGATTTTATGAATTGATGATGTTGAATGTGGAAGTGCTGTTTTGTTGTGAGCTGGAATGGCTGTGTATGATTATAAATATTGGTTGGTTCTGGATTGAACCGTGAGCCAGAATGGCTGAGTATGATATGAATATTGGCTGGTTCTGGACTGAACCGTGAGCCGGATGGCTGAGATGGATGTTGATCCATGGATGAGATTGAATGCATGTATATGTTGAATCATTGATAAATGTGAATGTTGCACTTCCACTATCGGAGATAAGAGTTTCCCTGGGAAAAAGCAGTGGCTAGCCACCACGTGCTCCAGGTTGAGACTCGAAACTCTTTTGACCCTATGTCGTCAGGGTGGCCGGGCACTGTGAAAGCCCCGGATGAGCTCACCCCCATAAATATTCACTAGTGAGGGTGATGGATATGGATCATGATTATGATCAATTTTATATTGAGTATAACTCGAGTTGGGGAGACACGACAGAGGGACAGTCCAATGGTTAGCTACCAGGACTTGTCGGATTGGCTCTATAACCGACAGATGATATCATCAGCCACTAGGACAGGCATGCATCATATGCATCTATGTGACATTGTTTGGGTGTGCATATTGTACATAGTTTGCCTTTGTGATTACTTGTGACTAACTGCTACTTGTTCTACTTGCTGTAACTGTTTGTTTGTGCTTGAACTTCCTATCTGTGTTTGCGACTGAAACTCTGTTGGATTGTGGTGATTGGTTGATGGTTGGATTGTTTGGGCCTAAGGCCGTGGTTGGAATGAGATGGACCGATGGTTGGTTTCGGTTTTGTGTTTCTGATTTGGAAAAAGTATGAAAGGCTAATTTGGTTCAGTATAAATAAACCTTTTGAAAAGCTTTTGAGTTTTTGAGAATTGACCGGTTCCTCTTTCAGAAAAGATTTCAGATTTCTCTTTATTGTAAACCGTTGTTTTTGAAAAGGGGCATAAGACGGTTATTAATCATTGGTACAGTTTATTTTCACGTATCCTATTACAGTAATTCCCAAAAACCCTCTACTGAGAACCCTTTCGAGGATGATGTTCTCACCCCCCTACATTTTTTCATTTTCAGGATATGGGCGCAGAAGTCACGAAGAGTTTATTTAGTTGTTGAAATGCTCTGTATTGCTTTAGATTATTACTTGTTGTACCCTCGCCTTTATCTTGATATATTCTGTAAGAGGGATAAGAATTGTATTGGTTACTGCTTGTAATGTTATATATATATATATATATATATATATGGATGTACCCTTTATGAGTCTTTGTAAGTTGTATGGTATCTATGGATGTACGTTATCGAACAAAAGTATTTTTGGAGCGGCTTTGCGGTTTAAAGTTTTAAACAGGCTTATATTTTAGTATTAAATAGTATAAGTGTCGTCGTAATGTCCGAGCTATCAGAGTCACGCAGCCGGAAGCGTGAGCTTTGGTAGTTAGGGTGTTACAAGCTTCCTTTCAATCACCAGGCATTTTATATTGATTCAAGATTTAAAGGATGATAATGGGGGTTTATAAGCTTGAAACAGTGTCTCAGAAGGTTACAAGCTTGTTGGGAAGGTGAAAGACTTGAAAACAAGGATTTTGTAAGAAAGCAGGGTCGTGTGCGTACGCACAGGGATGTGTGTCCGCACGCCCAGAAGAATTTTCAGAAAGTGTGCGTGCGCACAGGGTTGTGCGTACGCACAGAAAGTAAAATCTCAATTGTTGAGTGCACGCACAAGACGTGCGAATGCCATCAACAGAATGCACCTCCCAACGTGTGCATGCGCACAAGGCTGTGTGTACGCACATCTTGCAGAACTTCATTTTTTTGTGTGTGTGCGCACAGGGCGTGCTAGCGCTCCCATCGGTAGCCCTGTCCCCGTGTGTGCGTTCGCACAAGGCTGTGTGTGCGCACATGTTCAAAAATCCACGGGGTGTGCGTACGCACATGGCTGTGCGTGCGCACATAAATCATAAATCACAAATTCTACAGAATTCACAGAATTCAAATTTCAGACCCCAACTTTCAACGATCATATCTCCTTCCACAAAATTTAGATTTTCACCAAGTTTAAACCGTTGTAAAGCTTGTGAAATTATCTTTTATTTGATATAAAAAGCATCAAATTTCAAAAACAATAACTTGAGATATGATCCGTCGAAGTTCATCAAAATTTCATTTTCACCAAAGTTCATAAACTTCCAAGTTCCAAGACATACACTTCCAAATTCATTCAAAAACCAACCAAACTCAACATCAAGCACTTCTAACCTCTCAAACAATCATCAACCCACCAATTCTTCCACATTTAACCAAATCTCAATTCAATAATTCTATTCATAATCAACATTCCATGTCTCAATTTCCCAAACAAATATTCAAGTTCATCAATCACTTCATATATACACACATCAATATCACACACCAAATCATACTCACCAACAAGAGCCTCAACCTTACCATCAATTAAACATATCAATCCATATCACATACAACTTTACATTACCAATAATTATCACCATTCTCAATCATTCTACCATTATTCATATATCCCACTCAATCCAAGTCATCCAACAACTAAATCAACATTTCAAAATTCTATCTTAGGGTCACTAGCCTACGTTTTCACAACCACATTACATTTTAGATATAGGAAACCAAAACCATACTTTGTCCGATTCCCGTTCAACCCGGAACACTTCCAAATTCAACCTTCAAGGTCTCAAAACTTCACCAACAGATTTTAATAAAAATTTTAATAAAAATTATTATAAAGTTTGTAACGAGTACAACTAAAATTTTAATAAAAATTTTAAATTAAATATTTTTATAAAGTTTTAAAATATTTTTATTGTAGACATTTTTTGTAATTATTGTAAATGACTTAGAAGATGTTATAAGTATTATAAAAATTTATAATGTATTCGATTTACTTATTCGTGTATTAAAATTTAGTAAATCGAATTAAGTGGTTTCGATTTACCATGAACATCAAAACTATTAAATCGAAATCAATAAATTCAATTTAATTTAGGCGTGGTTCGACTCTTATAACTTCGATTTACCTTCATGGAAGTTGTTCTTACTAAATTGAAGTTATTAACTTCATTTTATATAAATATCCAATAAATTCGATTTACGTTGAATAGTCCAAGTGTAATAATAACTTCGATTTATATAAAAAAAAAAAAAAAAGTGTTTTAAGGACATGCATATAACGTAGAACCATTCAAAATATTTATAAAATATTGTATCCCATTTGGTTTCTTTACAATCAACATAAAATAATAGATCTTTTTTAATTTCTATCTCTTGCCATTTTAACTCATGGCTTTTTTTTTCTTTAATTCCTTACATGATCTAAATTTTATGTTTTTTCTATTATAGAAAGAGATAAATATAAAAAACTAAATAACTCAAAGAAAAGCTGACATCTTAAGATAATATTTTCTAATCAAAGAAAATAAAAAAATATTTCTATGTAAGAATGAAAACAGAAAAAAGAATGCTTCGAAGAGGAAGAATGTTGCTGGATGCGTGAATCTCTTTTCTCTTTTCTAGCTATTCAATTCTAAATATGCAAAATATATAGGTGAATGAAAAATTCAGAAAATTAAAATTTGCAGCCATTCAAAAATTTTGACCATTTTGTATGCCATTTGCCATAGTTATCGTATATTGTCCTTGCTCCTTTGTGATTTTGCCAAGTGTGATGTTGTGATGTTTTCCATGTCTTTAATTCTTATTTGTACTAAGATGTTGTCATTATTATTTCTTTTCTATAGTTCTAAATAGCAACAACCTAACATTCCAAGGTTCCTTAACATGGTGCAGTGAAACGGAAAATAATTTTGTCCCGATTTTATTTTGGACTTTTCACTTGTTAAT
This sequence comes from Arachis ipaensis, assembly GCF_059453495.1. NCBI lineage: Eukaryota > Viridiplantae > Streptophyta > Magnoliopsida > Fabales > Fabaceae > Arachis > Arachis ipaensis. The sequence goes on from NC_142436.1 coordinate 28,480,225, forward strand.
TCTTTGGCATGCAACCCTTAAACATAAACATAAAGCCACACTAACAATTTAGGCTATTAATTCATAGCTCAACTAATGTTTATGATCATTAACTATTGTTAATTTTAATTCTAAATTTAGTATATTTTGTGGGCTATATACATATAAAAATACAATTATATTAATTATTTTATATTTTATAATAAAAAAATGGTCAAGATTATTTACCAGTTTGAATTTTAATGGAAAAAAAAAAATCAATACTGTTCTATTTTTTACTTAGACTTTTAGAGTCTAATAAAAATTAAAAGTCAAATATAGGCTAAAAAATTTAGATATAGAAATGAGATGTGTAATATACTTTAATATTGTAATTTTGGGTCTAAAAATCGGACGGTCCGATTTTAGTTTTTGATACCATAGCTATATAAAGCACCCATACACTCTATAACTGTGTCCTACACCATTCTTCTTTCTATATCTAAATTAAAAAGTTCAAATATAAATAGAAATCAAAATTTTAGTCTCCAATATATACCAAAATATTCTTATAATACTTATCCATGAAAGAGTTGTTATTTAGTTTAAAAAAGATTCAACATGCTTTATTCGAGAAAGATAAAAAAACAAAACATTAAAAATAAGAGTAAAATAATTTTAAAATAATTAAAAACTGTTAAGATAAAAAATTAAAATCTTTTAATCATATTCATAAATTCAGATATATAACTCTCTATATTTTTTAATGATTTGACATGGATGTCATAAGTTTAAAGAATTCAAAAATTCTAACACCTAACCTTTATATTTCTAATTAACATATGTAAGTATAAGACGCTTTTTATTTTTGATATAGACATGAAGTAGGTGTGTTGCTTCGTTATGGAGTAAATAGGTGCTTTACTTCATTGTGGTGTCAGGGGAGCACAACTCGAATCGAGAGAGTTGTGGTAGAAGAACTCGGACAGTCCGATTAGAGGGAGCAACTCGGACTGTCCGATTTGTAATGTAAAGGCCATGTGGCGCGCTGTCGTTGCTCCCATGGACGGTGCCCCTTATACCAACATGTTGGACCATACTCACTCCCTCCCTCCGAATCTCTTTCAAGCACCCCACCAGCAATCCCTTTCCTCTCTTCTTCTTCTCCTTTATCCTCCAAAACTCCATTGTTGTTCATGCATGTTGGAAGAAAAAATTCATAATGCCAAAGAAACAAATGCTAATTATGTATATTATCACATGTCACGTAACTATTTCTTCACATCGATCAATATAAATTATTATAAAATTCTAATCCTTTGTGTATACCTATAAGCAATTACTTACCTGCATTTATATACTCTAGAAACTCTGGTGCATGCATGGCTTCCAAGTCCAAAGCTCGCATGAAAGACGGCTCCTCAAACGGATGTTCGTTTGCGAGTGCATTTGTCATGTCAGCTATATTTGGTGCCACATTGCCGTCACCTTGATCTTCGTCTCCACCAGGACCAACAACTTTATAATTGCTTTCAAATTCTTCCTTACTGTCGCCGTTGTAATCCTCTCGTTCAATATTTCGATCGGCTTCAGACAGTTCGAATTCCACATACACCTCAATGAATGATATCTGACCATGACTTTCAATGTACATTGAAAACATCTCTTGCATGCTCGCTTCAGCTGTTATATACTTCGTATAAAATTGCACGAATCCACCAAATAAATGTATGGGATATCTGTATAAAATACATGATATTCTTCTAGACAACTCAGATTCTATCTTCTCACAAATTACACCTTTTAGTTCCTCGAATGAGATTGTGAATGGAATAACATCTAATGGATTTTCACAAATAAATTTCACTCCTTCAACTGTTTCTAACAAAATCTGACCGAAATAATATACTTTCAATAAAACTCTATCATCCATTTTTTTCACTCAAATCATTAAACTTCACACAACAGCAGTATTTTTCTACATTTGAAAGAAGAGAGAAATATAGATAAAGGTGCTGCGGGGAAGAAGACGATGAACTGGGGAAACACTCTTATAAGAATAATACGAGCTACCCACGCTTATATAAGGGAAAAAACCTTATTATACTCAACTCGGACCCATCGATTAGCGTTAACATATTCAAAAAAATAATTTTTTATGCAAACTCGGAGAGTCCGTTTTCTAATTAAAAAAAAAAAAAAGAAAACCTACTCGGAGGTCCATTTTCAAATTAGAAAAAAAAAAAACTAATCGGACTGTCCGATTAGTTCACTGTGGATTTTAAAATTTTTCCTTCGTCACATTTCGAACCCTCCGATTTCGTGACTTAGCTTCTCCTGTAGACAACTTGCTCCCTTCGATTTCTTCCCTCAGGTATCAGCCAAAAGCTATCCCACATCCATGTAAAGCACCCCATCATCCATATTAACGGGTAACACACATATGTAAATCGTATCTAAATTAATGAGCCAGTATAAGAATTGTAGTTTTTCCATTTTTTCGACGGTAAAAAATATAATTTTTTTTTTATATTTTTAGAATTTAGACTAATAAATAATGCAACTGTATTATATATATACTAAAAGATTATTTATCAAATTATTCATTTATATAGAATATATTTTTAAAATATGATATATATTAAAAATATATAAAATAATATATAATAATTAGTTTAATAATTAATTTTACATACACATAATATTTTTATAAATGATACGGCGTCTTTCAGGGAAAAAATTTAAATTTAAACTTATGTTACGGATAAAACCTTAAACTCGGTTTATTTCTACCGAGTTAACTTTCCATAAGTCATATGTATAAAGACTGTTATAAAACCATGAAGCATTTTTCTAAATTCCTAATCTAGTGACGAATTTAACTAGAAAATAAGTATCTATTGGACTAAAATTCTCGAATTTGACCCGAGAGGAAAATAAAACATAGGAAGTATCATTTGATTCCTTCATAGTATGGCTTCCTTGAGATACCCACCGAATTAAAAAGGGAAAGGAAAAGAAAAAGAAAAGATGAGCAGATCACTCAGATTGAAAATCAGAAATAGTGGTTTAACCCTATTGGTAATTATATACTATGCTCAAATAAATAAAAAATGAATCTTTCAAAAATTGTTTCGATTAATATTTTGTTTTTGACAGTTCTTTAAATTAATATTAATAAATGTAACTTTATAAAAAAATATTACGTACACACAAAAAAAAATTATTATATATTTTTGTATAATATATATAGTTTAATTTATTTTTAATATGTATTTTATATTTAATATGGTTAAATTTTATATTATACAATATTCTGTTTGTATACATATTTTTAATTTTATTTAAAAAATATAAGATAAAAATATTATATTTAATAATATTAATTAATTTTTTTTTAAAAAAAAAATATATTTCCAGTGCAAATGACTTATGCCAGCGGGAGGAGACTAATCTGAGAGGATGGCTTATTTGTTTGTATGCAGTAAGGGAGGTATTAGGAGAAGTGGACAACACAGCTGAGGATGGAAACGACGTCGCAATGCATGGAGCAGCAATAGCAGCAGCAGCTCCATGAGCCTATAAAACTATGCATTGGTGGCAGATACCTATACTCTATGTAGTTGCAAAGTGTATTTGTAGGGGTCCAGAGAGCACATAACATAGCACGGATCTGTAAAACTGTTTTGAAGTGACTTGATGGGGAGGGACATACTTTGTCTACTCCCTCCCCCTCTTCTCAAACTGTAATCACAATATCTAATTCAACCTCCTCTACGTATGTACTCATCACATTAATTACATGATCAGATGCAACAAGCAAGCCCCATTTATCATTCAATATAATCTCTTCTCTTCTTTATTACACACATCCCCCATTGACTTGGTTCTAGACGTCGGTATCGTGGTTGTTTGTTGACATTATTTTTTAATAGAGTCATTTAGATAGAGATATTTAAAATATTTTTTTAAAGATATTTTTTATTAATTAAAATTCAGTATATATAATCGATTAAATTGTGTTATTTTTGTTAAAATTAGACCGAACAAAGTAATTTTATTAAAAATCGATAAACTAAATTTTAAACTAATCTAAATTAATATTTTTTATAAAAAATTACTACAATACTCTTATTATAAAAAATAATTAAAATATTCCTATTATATATATTTTTTGAAAACTCTAAATCCTAATGAGAGAAATGTTAGAATTTACAATTCTCAAAATTAATATATATATATATATATATATATATATATATAATAGAAGTATTTTAGCCATTTTTTATAATAAGAATATTATAGTCATTTTTTATAAAAAAATATTAATATAGACCAGTTCAAAATTTGATTTACTGATTTTTTAGTCAAATTGATTTGTTTAATCTATTTTTGACAAAACTAATACGATGTTTTTAATGACTAAAAGATATTTTTAAAAAAAGATGTTTTAAGTGTCTTTATTATGTGAGTGGCTCTCCTTTTTAATTTGATACATCAAAAATTAATTTGTTATAAAATTTGAATTTTTAATATTTATTTAAATAAATTAATAAATTAATTATTTGATTAATCTAGGTTAGTTTATTTTGATATCTTTATAAATTAACAAATTAAAGAAAAAAATCCATTATTAAGAATTTTAATTTATCCTATAATTATTTTACTTATATTTGCAAGAATATGTAATGTAGTACAATATATATAAAGGAGCTACTTAGATAAAAATGTTAAAAAGTCTTTTTTTTAAAGATGTTTTTTAAAAATTAAAATGTAACACATATAATCAATTAAATTGTGTTATTTTTATTAAAACTAGATTGGACAAATCAGTTTAGCCAAAAAATTAATAAATTAAATTTTGAATCGATTTAAATTAATATTTTTTATAAAAAATAACTACAATATCCCTATTATAAAAAATAACTAAAATACCCTTATTATATATATATATATATATATTATTTGAAAACTCAAAATCCTAACCCTATGACAACAGAGAAGAAAAGGGTTAGAATTTAGGATTTTCAAAATTAATATATATAATAAGAGTATTTTAGTTATTTTCTATAATAGGGATATTGTAGTCATTTTTTATAAAAAAATAATAATAATTTAAACCGATTCAAAATTTAATTTACCATTTTCAATCAAATTAATTTGACTGGCCTAATTTTGATAAAAAATAACACGATTTAATCGATTATATATGTTAAATTTAATTATTAAAAAATATCTTTAAAAAAAGACATTTTAAACGTTTTTATCGAAGTAGCTCCTTATATATAATGGCATAATTTGAGAACAAACTCCAAAGTTGCCTTAAAAGATATTTTAAATTAGTTTAGTGAATGTTTAATCAAATATTTTAATTTTAACAAATTTTAACTATTAAATTAATCATTCATTTATTTTTATTTTGTTACACATCAAATTTTTCTATTAAAAGCTAACAAAATTCACTTAAGTAGACATGGAGAGACTAATATAAAAAATTTAATATTTTATAATTGATCATGAATACAAAATTGATTAAATTTGTTAATTTTAAAGAGAATAAATTTGATATAAAAATTAATTTGTCTGATAGGTAAAAAGTTGATAATTGGTTTTATAATTAGAATTTATTATCAATTAAATTATTTGACTAAAATTTTAGTATTTAGCTTAGAATATATATGTTAAGGTTATTATTATCCGTCAAAAAATTATTATTTTTTTAAATTAGTAACATTAACACACGCGTTAACTAAAGTAAAAAATTTATTATATACTTATTTAAAATACAAAAATATTTGATAAAAAAATAACAAAAAACAGTAAAAAATTGATCTTAATTAATATTTATTAAAATTAATAAATATTAAATAAAATAATTTTTTTTTATTTCTCCCTAATATTACCGTTTCCAAGTATTACTTGAAAAAGAAAAAGAAAGAGATGTACGTGTTTTGTGCAATAAGGTGCAAGATGGGGCTTGTTAATGGATAACAAGAACATTTAAATTCATTTTGAATGAGAGTAAATTCTATAATCCAGAGAGCTAGTGAGAGGAGTAAGGCAAAGAGAAAGGGAAAAGGGTGGGTGGGGGAGAGGAGCGTAGAATAAGAATAAAGCAAAAGCGAAGGTCTTTCTCATACACAGATCCCCATGGAATGCGGGAACGATCAATAAGTAACCATTCCCTTGCTCCTTCCTGTAACCACATTCCATTCTTTTTGTTTTATATATTCACACACATAAGACACACATACACTCAATACAGAATCAAATCACACTTGTTCTTCCCAAACGCTGGGGGTTGGAACTTGGAACAAGACTATTGAGTACTGTAATAATTACTTACTTATTTATTTGTTTTCTAATGATTGAGTTGCTTTTTAGTATACATATTTTTTCCCCTTAAGACAAAACTCAATTTTTGTTTGTGTTAGAGAGAGAGAATGAAGAGTATAGTGGAAAATGATGATGGCGGTGTTGAGCTTAATAATGAAAACAACTGGTTGGGGTTTTCACTCTCTTCTCCACACCATCATGTTGATTCTTCTTCTTCCTCCTCTGCTGCTTCTGTTCCTCCAACAAGCTTCTACATGAACCACCATGCTTCTCATCTTAGCAGCTATGGATTCTACTACGGAATTGAACCTGACAACAATAATAATAACGTTAGCCTGTATTCTGGTTTTCCAGTTATGCCCCTCAAATCTGATGGCACTCTCTACGGAATGGACCCTCTAATCAACAGGGCACACCCACAACAAGGTTAGCTACCTCCAATAAAAAATAAATAAATAAAAATAAGAAAGTTTTCTGAATCTGATTGTATATTCTTTTTGTGCCCGTGAATAAAGGTATCAATAGTATTAAGTTGGCTTTAACTAAAAATGTTTGTTGTAACTTGTGGTTTGAAGTGATTGGTTCAAGTTCAACGCCAAAACTGGAGAATTTGTTAGGTGGCGGCGATTTGATGGAGACACCTCATCACTATGAATGTAGTGTAGCGGAAGCAATGCCTCTCAGCCTGGACACCATTTTTCATAGAAACAACCACCAACCACACTTGTCATACTACCATGGGCTTCTAGAAGGTTCCAACAAGCAAAGTACGCAAGCTTCAGACACCAACGACAACAATCTCAAGAACTGGGGGGTGATTGAGGTGAATAATGGAGGTGGTGAATTATTAGGAGCTTCTTCAATTGGAACAATGAGTTATGGGGGGGACTTGCAGTCTTTGAGCTTGTCAATGAGTCCGAGCTCGCAATCGAGCTGCGTCACGAGTTCGCAGCAGCGTGTGAGTGTCAATGGCATTGATTCCATTGTTGGCAGCATGGATGCAACAAAGAAGAGGGGTTCTGAAAAGGTTCAACAGAAGCATATTGTTCATAGAAAATCCATTGACACGTTTGGGCAAAGAACCTCACAGTATAGAGGTGTAACAAGGTTTGTTACTTAGTTTACTCATCCTTCCATTCTAATCTTTTCCAGATACTATAACTTGTTTCATTGGATTGGAGACACAGATACACAATTATTGTTATTTTTATTTTTTGGTAACGTTGCATTTTAGTCTCCAACATCTGGTCTAAGTTGATAATGTTTGGAATATTTTATTTTATTTTAGATTTTTAACTAAAATTAATTTTTTTAAAAGAATCTTATTTTTATTATAATTTTTTAGACAGTAATAGAAATTATAATTATAATGGTCGTAATCGTATTTATAATAATTTGACAGTAAAAATAATAGAATAATAAAAAAATAGTATTTTTGAAAAAAATTAATTTTGACAGAAAATTAAAATAGAATGAAATTAAACGTATAAGATAAAAACATTTTAATATTAAAAATAAAAATAAAAATTCAATCTAAATATTAAAAATTAAAACTATATTTTACTCTACTTTTTCTAAAGAAATTTTTTCATCTTTTTGTAATTACTAAAAGCAAAAACAAAAAAAATATCCATCTCTAAATTTCCGAGGCAACATTTTCTTTACCGTGTATATTAATTAGTAATGAACTACGATTCGGACAAATTTTTTCAAGCATTATCTTGGTTTTATTTCCGTTTTAGCAATGTTTATGCAGAAAGAAGGTCAAGTCGGTGATATATGCAAAACATCATTGCTATGATATGGTTCATCACTGATATGCTAATCAATAGCTTCTTATTTTTCGTTATTATTTATTTATTTATTTATTTTTTCAATGTGTAAAGGTTGTTTGTTTGTTTGTTTGTTAAGGCATAGATGGACTGGTAGATATGAAGCACATCTATGGGACAATAGCTGCAAGAAAGAAGGCCAAAGTAGGAAAGGAAGGCAAGGTGAGAAAAAAGGGACAATGTTCCCATTCACTTTTTCCTTTTCTTATTTATTTATTTATTTATTTTTCCCTCTGTTTATTTTTGGTCAAACATATCTATTCAGCTCCATTATGTTCTGCTTTGGTAACATCTGCAATTTTTTCAGTCATCTCTCACTGCTGTTTTTTTGTTTTTTGTTTATGTGTTTTTCTCTTGCGGGGGAATTTAACTCTAATGCTCCATAAATCTCAGTTTATCTAGGTAAGCTCTCACAATACCTACATATATATGTGTCCTTATTTTTTTTCCGTAATATCTCATGAGTCTTTAAAAATTTTTTAGTCAGATATTTAAGTTTTAATAAATTTTAATCACTAAAGACTAATATGAGATTTAAAAATGTTTAAGTTTGTTATGTCTTTTATTAAATAACATTAAAAATTAATTTGTCTAATTTTTTTAATCAAAATTTAAGATAAGAATTGATATATCTAACAAAATAAAAATTTAAAAAATGATTTAGTAATTAAAATTTGTTGAAGATTAAATTACGTGACTTAAAATTTTTTGAGACTGATTTCAAATATTAGTTTTTTAATTTTTGCTGTATTAAATTCCCTTACATTAAATATATGGACAGTTTAGAGACGTAATATCTTTTGAGTTGAAAATGACGCAAGAGATATTAGTTTTTGTAACGAGGAATGTTAGAAGGCCAAAATGGATTATTATTTTTAGTCATTAGTTAGCTATCGATATTTAAAAATATGAGATAAAATATGTTGTTGAATTACTAAACTAAAAAAATTAGACTAAAAATTGAATAGGTACTGATTACAAATTATTTCAATTTTTGCCGCGGACAAATTTTGAAGTCGCAACAGTGTTACTTCAAACAAAGCTGCCGAGTGTTTTATAGGGCCAATACTTGGCTTATTTTATTTTATTTTGTTAAATTCGCAAAATTGTGACTTCAAGTATCCAATTATCCATATTACAGAACGTTTTGAAATCCTCCCACGTATAAACTAATACATCATTATCACAAATTCATGTCTAAATTATTTAACCACAAGTTTAAGATATCATTTAATATTTTGCCTATGATGTTAACAAAAGAGAGCAAAATTAACGTTTTATTCAAGTGATTACAAAATTTTCATTTCTTAGGGGGTTATGATATGGAAGAAAAAGCTGCGAGAGCTTATGATATGGCGGCACTCAAGTACTGGGGACCCTCCACACACATTAACTTCCCTGTAATATACTTATAATTGATTAATTAATTAATTAATTAATTAGTTCAATTTGCTTTTTCTTTTTTCTTTAAATTATATTTTCTAATCAATTTCATTGGACAGTCCTAGTCCAATAAAGTGATTGATGATATGATGATCCATTGATCCTATTATAATTGTTTCTCTTTTTTGGCCATGTTCTTTATTTGATAGTTGGAAAATTATCAAAATCAACTTGAGGAAATGAAGAACATGACCAGACAAGAATATGTTGCTCATTTAAGAAGGTAAAATCCTTGCTACTGTTTCATTATTATGTTTTAGTAAATTTGTGAACAACCCATGTTAGTATTACTTATTTGACTAATTCAATTACTAATGTTTATTATTACTCAACTTTGTGGAATCAGAAAAAGCAGCGGATTCTCAAGGGGAGCTTCAATGTACAGAGGAGTAACTAGGTCTGATCATAGGCTAAAATAATTACATAGCATATATTATAGATTAAACTACTACTTTTATCCATAAAAATTCATAATGTTAACAAATTTACTCATGAATAAATGAAACTAACTTTATACTCATCAAAGATGAAAATTTACACATGAAAAAGATCGAAATATTGATCAGTATACAAATGAATAAATTTAATATTGAGTACTTTGAGAGGCGGAGCTTCATACAAGACAAGGGAGGGCAATAGCCTCCCCCAACCATCAAATTTTCTTTACAAGTTATGTATAAATTTTAGTTTAGTCTCTTCTAAAATCTTTATTTTATTCTTTGTTAATTGTAAATTTTTCTTTTTGGCCCCTTCCTGAAAGTTAATCTAACTCCGTCTTTGGACACTTTTGTCATATAAAAACTATTTTTCGTCAATACAAATTAGTTTCGTTTATTCATGGTTAAATTTGTTAGCATTTTAAGATTTCATAGTTAGAGATGACAGATTAGATTATACTTTGTTTACATAATATTTTCACAAAAGAAGTTCAATATGTTCTAAATTTGGTTTCCCTTATTGTTCAATTGTTACGTAGCAGACATCACCAACATGGAAGGTGGCAAGCTCGAATTGGAAGGGTAGCTGGAAACAAAGATCTATATCTTGGAACCTTCAGTGAGTAATTTTGATAGTTTCTTAATATACCACTAATTATTGGTTTATTTTATTGACTTTTTTTATGTGTTTTACATGAATTTAAAAACTTATTATTAGCCTCTGATTGTGATCCATGAGAAAATCTAATATTGTAAAGTACTTTTATTCATGGAAACAGCTTTTGTCTAAGGCTGTTAGTTGTACGGATGAAAGACAATCATCACATAGAATCTGCAATGTTCACTGAAAATACCATGATTCAATGTTTCTGACCAAAGATGGAAAAAACATAAAAGAAAAAAAAAGAATAAAAGAAAGAAACATGTTCCAATGATAGTAGAAAATGCTAATAATCATTGCTCTTATTTGAAATGAAAACTTCTTAGGCACACAAGAGGAAGCAGCAGAAGCTTATGATATTGCAGCCATAAAATTCAGAGGGGTTAATGCCGTAACAAACTTTGACATAACAAGATATGATGTCGAAAAAATCATGGCAAGCAACAACCTTCTAAGCAGTGAGCTAGCACGGCGGAACAAAGAGGTTCTTGTTGGCAGAGCCGGTGAGTTTAGTAACAACCTTGATAACCAAAGCCAAGAATCGATTCTAATGCAAATCAGCCAGAGCCAGCCAAGACTGGAGGCAATAGACAATATGTTTTTTCAAGAAGTGGAGGATCCGAGCAAGATTTATGCGCATTTGCATAATGCGCATGCATCGAATCCTTCTTCGCTTGCAACAAGCTTGAACAGCTCAAGAGAAGGTAGCCCTGAAAACAGGACAAGCTTGCCAATGCTCTCTGCCGGAGGAGTAGCTTCTACCAAGCTATTGGCAGCCGCGGCAACTATTCCGGTGCTTTCTTTGCCTCAGATGCCGGTTTTTGCTGCTTGGACAGATGCATAGACATACTCTTCCCCTTCTTTTAATTAATTACCTGTTAAGTGAAATTTCAAGCTTCCTTTTTTTAATTATTATTATTAGTAAATCGTGAACAATAGTACATGAAGGGGTTGTTGGTGGTCTAGGCGAAAAAAAAATTGGCGGTTTATTTTTCAAGTCTTTTGCATTTCAGCATTTCACTAGTAAAAAATTCCAAAATTTTCATATCCTTATGACCCTTGTGTCCTAGTTTTTAGTACATTCATAATGCATTGATTAGAGAAGAGTGACTTAAATTTACTAAGTTTAAATTAATGCATATTATAACACAGTAAGATAATCTAACAGTGTAAACTGAAAATTTAGTAGAGAATTTCAATATAACATCATATTCAAATCTATATTACTAGATTATCATAGTGAATATGTTTGAGGCATGATAAAATCGTTGATCCATATAGAAATTTGTAGAAAGTTACTCGGGTATAGATGAAGATTTTTGTGCAAGGAAGTGAGCAATTCATATTCATGCAATGTAACACTAACACTGTAACACATGAATTCTGATTCTCAGTGAAATTCCAAAAATCTATGCGCAAATATAATGAGTACTAATTGGTAAAAGAAGGATGAGAAGGTTAATAAAAAAGTTATGATTAAGAAAACATGAAATGATTGAGGCAATATCAATATGCGAGGGGGACACCATTCATCATCATTAGTTTCAGCATTGTTGGTCCTATGAAGTACAAAACCCAGCTCAGTGTGTCCCAATTATGTTGTTTTTAGTTTCTTTTTAAAAAAAGAAAAAATAAAAATCCCTTTGACCATAATAATCAAAGATGATCACGTCATTGCTAGGGATTCTCCACATCCAGTAGTGTCATCATTACTTAGAACAACTTTTTCTTGTTAAAGCTTTGTCTAAAGGCATGAGATATTCCCTTACTGCTCAATTCAAACAAAAGGGAAGTGGGTGCAAAGATGGATTCCCTCATCATCAGAATAGAATAATCACTTTATGTGATCTAATTGATGACTTAGTTGATGGCTGATTTTCTTTTTTATGAAAATTATTGTTGTATTATTTTCGGTTATAAAAAAGTGGTGTGTTTTAATTTAGTACGGAGATAATAATAAATCGGAGAATTTGATTTGTGTTTTAAAAATTTTAAAAAATTAAAGTTTATAAATCAGAGAGTTAGATTTGTGTAAGTTTACAAATCGAAAAGTCGATTTTGTACAAGCTCACAAATTGGAGGGTCGATTTTGTATTTTAAAAATTTTTAAAAATTAAAGTTCATAAATCAAAAGATTAGATTTGTGTATACGTAAGTTCACAAATTAAATGATCAATTTTGTATTTTAAAAATTAAAAAAAAAAAGTTAAACTTTATAAATTAGAGGGTCAAATTTATAATCTTCGTATAAAAAAAACATACCAAATTGGCAAATTTCACGCATTATTAAAAAATAGCACTATGAATCTAATATTAAAATAAAAAAGTATTTAGTTGATTGCCCCTTTCTTATTTTTACGTATTTTTTTTTATTTGTTGTTTGTCGGCTGTATTATACTTTAATAGTGAAAAACAAATTGTTGTGATGTAAATCAAGCTCTCTTAAATGGGGTCTTTTCTAAAGCTTTTTCTTTAAATTTTTTATGATTGATCGGTGGCTCTCGTTCTTCTTTTCTAATAAATGTACTTGTTTGTTTCTTTGTTCTTTTCTATTTTGATATGCTGGCTATAATGTTGATCCATATTTGAATGATCTAATCTAGTTGAATTAGTTTTTCTGTTTGTCAAGACGTTATGTATGTCTATAACTTTTGCTGTTAAGTACTAACCGAGCTTAACCCATATGGTTCCGTTCCATGGTACGTGTATAGCACTCACGCTTATTATTTTTTGTGTGGGAAAGAGTTGAGTGCATCTCACAATGATGGGAGAAGAGATGAGTTTTTCTTTGCTATGGTGTGAACAAATCGGTCCCTCCCATTTGTTTCATTTTTAAAATCAACAATCACAAATCAGATGGTCCGATTTGTGTTTTTAAAAATAAAAAAAATTTTACTGTTGAAATCGGACCGTCCGATTTCTATTTAAAAAAATAAAAAAAAAATAAAAAATACAAAACGGACCATGCGATTTGTAGTTTTTTTTAATCAAACAAATCGGACCCTCCGATTTGTACTTTACTTTTTTTTTTCAAACAAATCGGACCGTCCGATTTAAATAAAACACCATATAAAAAAAACACCTAATCTTTCCATAACAATGTATTACACATATATTTATACAATATAAAAAAAATTAGCCTAGCACTCAAGGTAGGCTAATTTTTTAAAATATTGAGTAAACTTTGGTATAATACTTTATTTATTAGATTTTATATATGGAGTTTTTTTAAAATTTAAGGAGCAGAATAATTCAAGAGGGTAAGTTGCAGTAGCAGAATTTTTTTAATTTATCTTTAGCACTACGCTGGAGCGTATTGTATTTTCTAAATATATCAAAATACAATATACATGAGATATATTGTACATTTAATATTTAAAAAAATAACATATAGAGAATTTATTGTATATTTTAATATTAAATATACAATAGACGAAAAGTGTATTGTATTTTTTATTAAAAAATAATATAACTGAATAATATTTATTTTATATCTGTTTATCTTGACACAACATTAAGTTCAATGATTAAGTTGCAAAATGATGACTTGAGTTATTAAAAAAATATAGATTGCACGTATGTAAATAAGTTAAGGTTCTGTTAACCAAATTCTTTAGGGCATAGAATTTGAAAGTTCTCAGTAATTAATTTGGTGTTTATAAAAATTACAAAAGCAATCTTACAATAATAAGTAAACAACAATTATAAAATTTAGTTACTAAATATTTTTTTCATAAATTTATATTTTTTAATTAGTTTTTTAAATTATGAAAGAGATATGTGTATTTGTGAAGTTGTGGTTCTACGAGTGGGTAAATCCTCAAGTTATATTATTTATTATGGACATCTGGAGTATAAAAAACTTTTCACATCTTCCACTCTATCTGCATCTTCTTAATGTACCAGTTATATAACATCAACAACCATAATAATAAATACACTATTTTAGTAGAACAAACATTAACAATAAGCAATAATAAATAAACTAACACACTATTAACCACTCAGATAAAGATGTTTAAAATATATTTTTTTAAAAATATTTTTTAGTAATTAAAATTAAATGCATATAATCGATTAAACTGTATTATTTTTATCAAAATTAGGTCATACAAATTAATTTAACTAAAAAAATAGTGAATCAAATTTTGAACTGATCTAAATTAATATTATTTTTTTATAAAAAAAGACTACAATACTCTTATTATAAAAAATTCTAAAATAATTTATTTTATATATATATATATATATATATATATATATATATATATATATTAATTTTGAAAACTCTAAATTCTAACCTTATGACAACAGAGAAGTAAAAGACTAGAATTTATGATTATCAAAATTAATATATATAATAGGAGTATTTTAGTCATTTTCTATAATAAGGGTATTGTAGTAATTTTTTATAAAAAATAATATTAATTTAGACCAGTTCAAGATTTGATTCACTATTTTTTCGGTTAAATTAATTTGTCTGGCTTAATTTTGACAAAAATAACACAGTTTAATCAATTATATGTTAATTTTTAATTACTAGAAAACATCTTTAAAAAAAAGACGTTTTGAACGTCTTTATCTGAGTGGCTCCCTACACTATTACCTACATCGTCATCCTCATCATCGCTCTCATCGTCATTGTCGTCCTCGTCGTCATTATCAATCTTAGCCGTTGGTGCTTGTACTTGAGAAAAATCAACTGTATGATTACGACCAGTGACAGATCCAGAAAATTTTAACATCAGTGCGGACAAAATATGTATAACATAATAATAATTTAGGTTTAGCTAATATGTGTTCTAAGGACACATGACAAGCTTATTATTAGTGGAAGGTTTTAAATATTTTCATTTAATAACTGTAAAATAAATACATTAAAAATTTCAATTTTTTGTATTTCCAATAAAAATATTCTCCATTTGTAATCTTAATATGTGTCTTTAGGACACAAGATAAATAAACTCTAATAATTTTTATAATAAAAATATTATGTTACATAAAAATTATCTATAAAATTATTTCTTAACCATTATGTATTTGTGTATAAATATATTTATTGTTTAATTCATTTTCAATATATATTCTATATGGGTAGTTACTTTTTATGTACATATAGCATAATTATTGTTATAATTATATTTTGTTATTGTAAAATATATTTAGTCTTTAAAATATATAATTTACAAATTAAAATACTAAAATAATAATTTAAATAATAATATATAATTTATAATTCTATTTTTTAGGTTTGATATTTTTTAAAAAATTGAGTAATTTTTTTTTTAACAATACAATCGAAATGTCTCTTTTTTTTTATATATATCACTAAAAAATTATTTAGAAATTCACTTCTCATACAATCAAAAGCCAACTCTCAGTGATATTCATAGTTGAAAAAATTATTTCAATTAATATAGTTGCACAGAAAAAATTAAAACTAATTTTAAAAAAAGATAAATAATATCTTTTGAGTTAATTTATAAAAAAGAACACCAATCTCATTTAAATTGACAATTGATCATTCTAATAAACATCTAATATGAAATTCTTAAATTGAATATTAAGAACCAAAATTGAGTAAAAAACTATTGTGGGATAAAATTTGATAATTTAATGGGGGCAAATAAATATTATTATCATATACTACTAAAAAATTTTTTAAATTATAGTGGAACACTTACCCCACTACAATGTGTATAAATCCGTCCCTGGTTACGACCAATCCCTCTAGTAACACTCTGGATCGAATCACTCCATATCGTGTTTTTAATCCACAGACGACTGATTCGGAGCTATTCAAGACGATTGCTGACTAGACTATGGCGCCTGCTCGTTAACTTCAGGAGGTTGTGACTAGGATGTGAGGGTCAAAGGACAAATTATTTACCCATTGCGACATGTCTGTTTTAGGCCCCCACCAATATAGCTGACAAATTGAGGATTGCTCTGCTGTGACATAGAGAGTCGATAATATACTTGGTAGGGCTGCATGTGTAGTGAATGTGAGTCAGGGAATAACTGCGTAAAGAATGAGGGTCCAGGCTCAGTGGATGGTTGTGTGTACGGGTACTGGTATGGGTGCATAAAAAGCTGTGGCTACGACTGTGGTTGTAGCGGTGGTTGTGGCTGTGTAACATAACCAGTTAATCGCAGGTAACCCCGATATGCCTCAGTATATCATTGCATATATTAATCAGATGCTTGATAGTGCAGTACAAGATTACCAACCATAACAGATGTTCAACTGTTTGTTCACCTCATAATGTATATGGTGCACGAAAATTACTTCACACTATGTAATTCTGCACAACTAACCAGCAAGTGTACTGGGTCGTCCAAGTAATACCTTACGTGAGTAAGGGTCGATCCCACGGAGATTGTTAGTTTGAAGCAAGCTATGGTTATCTTGCAACTCTTAGTCAGGATATTAATTTGTGGTTATCAATTGACTTGCAAATGAACAAGAGAGCATGAATTAAAGGTTACTTGTTATGTAGTAAATGAGAATATGTTGGAGTTTTGGAGATGCTTTGTCTTTTGAATCTCTGCTTTCTCCCTATCTTCTTCTTCACGCACGCACGTTCCTCCTATGGCAAGCTGTGTGTTGGTGGATCACCGTTGTCAATGGCTACCATCCTTCCTCTCAGTGAAAATGGTCCAGGTACGCTGTCACCGCATGGCTAATCATCTGTAGGTTCTCGATCATACCGGAACAGGATTTGCTATCCTTTTGCGTCTGTCACTACGCCCAGCACTCGCGAGTTTGAAGGTCGTCACAGTCATCCAATCCCAGAATTCTACTCGGAATACCACAGACAAGGTTTAGACTTTCCGGATTCTCAAGGATGCTGCCAATGAATTCTAGCTTATACCACGGAGATTCCGATTACGGAATCTAAGAGATACTCATTCAATCTAATGTAGAACGGAAGTGGTTGTCAGGCACACGTTCATAGGTTGAGAATGGTGATGAAAGTCACAGATCATCACATTCATCATAATGAGGTGCGAATGAACATCTTAGATAGGAACAAGCGTGATTGAATAGAAAACAGAAATACTTGCATTAATTCATCGAGACACAGCAGAGCTCCTCACCCCCAACAATGGAGTTTAGAGACTCATGCCGTCAAAGAGTACAAAGTTCAGATCTAAAATGTCATGAGATCCAAAATAAATCTCTAAAAGTTGTTTAAATACTAAACTAGTAACCTAGGTTTACAGAAAATGAGTAAACTATGATAGATAGTGCAGAAATCCACTTCTGGGGCCCACTTGGTATGTGCTGGGACTGAGACTAAAGCCTCTCACGTGCCTGGGCTGTTTTGGGCGTTCAACGCCAGGTTGTAACCTGTTTCTGGCGTTGAACTCCAACTTGTAACTTGTTTCTGGCGCTGGACGCCAGACTGCAACATGGAACTGGCATTGAACGCCAGTTTATGTCATCTATCCTTGAGAAAAGTATGGACTATTATATATTTCTGGAAAGCCCTGAATGTCGACTTTCCAACCCAATTAGAAGCGCGTCAATTGGACTCTTGTAGCTCCAGAAATTTCATTCCGAGTGCAGAGAGGTCAAGATCCAACAGCATCAACAGTCCTTTTTCAGCCTGAATCAGATTTTTGCTCAGCTCCCTCAATTTCAGCCAGAAAATACCTGAAATTATAGAAAAACACACAAACTCATAGTAAAGTCCAGAAATATGAATTTTTCCTAGAAACTAATGAAAATAAACTAAAAACTAACTAAAACATACTAAAAACTATATGAAATTAACTCCAAAAAGCGTATAAAATATCCGCTCATCACAACACCAAACTTAAACTGTTGCTTGTCCCCAAGCAACTAGACAAATAAAATAAAATACAAATAAGTCAAGAAGCAATAATATCTCAGAGTTTTTGAGTGAAGCTCAGATTCTAATTAAATGAGCAGGACTAGTAGCTTTTTGCTTCCGAACAGTTTTGGCATCTCACTTTATCCATTGAAGCTCAGAATGATTGGCATCTATAGGAACTTAGAATTCAGATAGTGTTATTGATTCTCCTAGTTCAGTATGTTGATTCTTGAACACAGCTACTTTTATGAGTCTTGGCCGTGGCCCTAAGCACTTTGTTTTCCAGTATTACCATCGGATACATAAATGCCACAGACACATAATTGAGTGAACCTTTTCAGATTGTGACTCAACTTTGCTAAAGTCCCCAATTAGAGGTGTCCAGGGTTCTTAAGCACACTCTTCTTTTTGCTTTGGACCTTGACTTTAACCGCCCAGTCTCAAGTTTTCACTTGACACCTTCACGCCACAAGCACATGGTTAGGGACAACTTGGTTTAGCCGCTTAGACCAGGATTTGATTCCCTTAGGCCCTCCTATCCACTGATTCTCAAAGTCTTGGATCCTTTTTATTACCCTTGCCTTTTGGTTTTAAGGGCTATTGGCTTTTTCTGCTTGTATTTTTTTTTTTGCAAGCTTTGTATTCACTGCTTTTTCTTGCTTCAAGAATCATTTTTATGATTTTTCAGATTATAAATAACATGTCTCATGTTCATTATTCTTTCAAGAGCCAACATATTTAACATTCAAGAACATCAAATTCCAAAGACATATGCTTTGTTCAGGCATTCATTCAGAAGGCAGAAAGCATTGCCACCACATGTAATTAATTAGAATTTCTTGTATTAAAAACTCGAAAAATATTGCCTCCTTATCCTAAAGAAAATCTTCTATTTTATTCATGTTTAATGATGATGAGAAAAATAAATTATAGCTTAATTGGAGATAAAATAACTATTAATTACTACTATAACTACTAAGGTAAAACTCAAATAAGAACAATTATCACAGAGTTAAGGCTAAGATTAGGGCTCAACAACCTTGAGTTTCGGATGTGGATGTTCCTCTAGTCTGTGGAGTGTTTGGTCCTTCAAGAGATAACTTCTGACGCTTCAGTTCCTTTAAGTCACGCCCTTGCTTTTCTTGTTCCCTGAGCAGTTTGCAGAGCATACTATTTTGATTTTGCTGTTCTTCCTTTATCTGGTCCATAGATTCTTGCAACTTGGTAATAGATGCTTCAAGCTGTTCCCAATATTCAAATTGAGGGACTTCCGGGAGGAATTCTTGCGCCCTCCTCTTGGTGGGGTCATCCTGCACTTGTTGTTTTTCCATTGTGATTTTGGTGATTGGTTGCTCCACTGAGATATACTCTGTTATTCCCATCTTTACTCCAGCATCTTTGCAAAGCATAGAGATTAAGCTTGGATAAGCCAACCTGGCATCCTTAGAGTTCTTGTTAGCAAGTATGTAAAATTCAGATGGGATCAGTTGATGAACTTCTACTTCCTTTCCCAACATAATGCAATGGATCATCACTGCTCTTTTAACAGTGACTTCAGAACGGTTGCTTGTGGGTAATATAGAACGCCCAATGAAGTCCAGCCAACCTCTGGCGACTGGTTTGAGATCTTCTCTCTTGAGTTGATTTGGGACACCCTTGCTGCTGGTGGTCCACCTGGCTCCAGGGATGCATATATCCTCTAGAATCTTATCCAGGCCCTTGTTTGTTCTCATCATTCTCCTATTGAAGGAGTCTGGGTCATCTTTCAGCTGAGGTAGCTTAAAGATCTCCCTGATTTTGTCAGGGTGGATGTGAACAATCTTTCCTCTGACCAAAGTTCGATAGTCATAGAGGGCAGTTCCAGATATTCTCTGCCTGTCTGTTTGTCACAGATTAGCATAGAATTCCTGAACCATATTCCTTCCCCCTTTCGTTTCAGGATTAGCTAGGACTTCCCAGTTCCTGTTTCGAATCTGCTCTTGGATCTCCGGATATTCATCTTCTTTCAGATCGAACTTGACTTCTGGGATCACTGATCTTAGACCCATTATTTTGTAGTAATGGTCTGAATGTTCTTTGGTTAAGAACCTCCCTTGATTCCAAAGTGGTTTTGGAATGCTCTCTTTCTTGCCTCTTGGAGTGGGTTGTTTTCCTTTAGGAGCCATGATCTTAGTGGGTATGGTTTAGTGATCATGGATAAACACACCAAACTTAGAGGTTTGCTTGTCCTCAAGCAAAAGAAAAGAAAGGAGATGGGTAGAATGAGAGCTTGTGTCGAATGGTGGATGAGAGGGGGGGGGGGGCGAATGTGGTTTTAAAAAGGGAGGGGGTGGGATTTTCGAAAATATTAAAAAGATAAGATAGAAGATATGATTTAAAAAAATATGATATGAAAAGATGTGATTTAAAATTGAAAAGATATGAAAGATATTTGAAAAAGATAAATTTGGATTTTGAAAAAGATAATGTGGAGATTTGAAAAAGATATTGATGAGTTGAAAAGATTTTAGAAGGAAAAGAGATAGATTTGTTTTGGAAAATTTGAAAAAGAGTTGGATTGGATTGAAAAAGAATTTGTGTTTATAGATTAAGATATATTTGATATTTTTAAAGTAGGGTTTTTAGAAATTAGGGTTCTTAGAAATTAGGGTTTGTAACATGTTTATGCAAGAAATCATGAATTAAAAAATGAAAATTAAAATTAAAATTAAAAATATGAAGTAAAAACGAATTTACCTCCTCCCCACCATCCTGGCGTTAAACGCCCAAACGCTGCATGTTTTGGGCGTTTAACGCCCAATTGCTGCTTCTCCTGGGCGTTCAACGCCCAGTTGCTGCTTCTTTCTGGCGTTGAACGCCAGGAACTCCTTTGTCACTGGGCGTTTTTCTGAACGCCTAGGACGCTGTAAATCTGGCGTTAAACGCCCAGAAGGAGCTTCTTTCTGGCGTTCAACGTCCAGAAGATGCTTCTTTCTGGCGTTTAACGCCCAGGTAGCTATCCTTACTGGCGTTCAACGCCCAGTGGATGCTTCTTTTGGGCGTTGAACGCCCAATTGTGCCTCTTACTGGCGTTTTCTTACCAGTGAGCTCTTTTTCTCTGTTTTGTGTGCTGAATCCTTCTGTAACCCTGTAAACTTATGCAATTGACTCTTTACCTTAGTATCAATGAACTTTATATAAACAAATAAAATCAAGAATAGGGCAAAATGCTAGAGGAAGTGATGCCAATGGCTGGGTTGCCTCCCAGCAAGCGCTTCTTTATTGTCTTTAGCTGGACCTTGCTGAGCTTTTTAATCTAGCCTCAGCCTTGAGCATTCTTGCTCAATATTACCTTCAAGATAATGCTTGATTCTCTGTCCATTAACAATGAACTTCTTATCAGAGTTAATGTCTTGAAGCTCCACATAACCATATGGTGATACACTTGTAATCAGATATGGTCCCCTCCACCGGGACTTCAGTTTCCCGGGGAATAGCCTGAGCCTAGAGTTAAACAACATAACCTTTTGTCCTGGTTCAAAGATTCTATAAGATAGCTTTCTGTCATGCCATCTTTTTTATTTCTCTTTATAAAGCTTGGCATTTTCGAAAGCAGTGAATCTGAATTCCTCTAGCTCATTCAGCTGGAGCAATCTCTTTTCTCCAGCTAGTTTGGCATCAAAGTTTAGGAATCTGGTTGCCCAGTAGGCCTTATGTTCCAGTTCGACGGGCAGGTGACAAGCCTTACCATACACAAGTTGGTACGGAGAGGTCTCTATAGGAGTCTTGAATGCTGTTCTGTAAGCCCACAGAGCATCATCCAAGCTTCGTGCCCAATCCTTTCTACGGGTACTTACAGTCCGTTCCAGGATTCTTTTCAGTTCTCTGTTAGAAACTTCAGCTTGCCCATTTGTCTGTGGATGATATGGAGTCGCCACCTTGTGGTGAATCCCATACCAGACCATGACGGAGTAAAGCTGTTTGTTGCAGAAGTGAGTGCCCCCATCACTGATTAGTACCCTAGGGACACCAAATCTGCTGAATATATGTTTCTGGAGGAACTTCAATACTGTTTTAGTATCATTGGTGGGTGTGGCAATGGCCTCTACCCATTTTGATACATAGTCAACTGCCACCAGAATATAAGTGTTTGAGTATGATGGTGGGAAAGGCCCCATAAAATTAATTCCCCATACATCAAATAATCCAATCTCCAAGATTCCTTGTTGAGGCATGGCGTAACTATGAGGCAAATTACCAGCTCTCTGGCAACTGTCACAGTTACGTACAAACTCTCGGGAATCTCTGTAGAGTGTAGGCCAGTAGAAACCACATTGGAGGACCTTGGTGGCTATTCGCTCACCTCCGAAATGGCCTCCATATTGTGATCCATGGCAATGCCATAGGATCCTCTGTGCTTCTTCTCTAGGCACACACCTACGGATTATTCCATCTGCACATCTCTTAAAGAGATAGGGTTCATCCCACAAGTAGTACTTTGCATCAGAAATTAATTTTTTTTCTGTTGCCTGCTGTATGGCTTGGGTATGAACCTTGCAACTTTATAGTTTGCAATGTCTGCAAACCATGGTGTTTCCTGAATGGTGAACAAATGCTCATCCGAAAAGGTTTCAGAGATTTCAATAGAGGGAGAGGGTGCCCCTTCTACTGGCTCTATTCGGGACAGATGATCAGCCACTTGGTTTTCTGTCCCTTTTCTGTCTCTTATTTCTATATCAAACTCTTGCAGAAGCAATACCCATCTTATAAGCCTGGGTTTTGAATCCTGCTTTGTAAGTAGATATTTAAGAGCAGCATGGTCAGTGTACACAATCACTTTTGATCCTACTAAGTATGATCTAAACTTGTCAATGGCATAGACCACTGCAAGCAATTCCTTTTCTGTGGTTGTGTAATTTTTCTGGGCATCATTTAAAACACGGCTAGCATAATAAATGACATGCAGAAGTTTGTCATGCCTCTGTCCCAGTACTGCACTAATGGCATGATCACTGGCATCACACATTAATTCGAATGGCAATATCCAGTTTGGTGTAGAGATAACTGGTGCTGTGACCAGCTTAACTTTTAGAGTTTCAAACGCCTGCAGGCACTCTGTGTCAAACACAAATGGCATGTCAGCAGCTAGCAGATTTCTTAGAGGTTTTGCAATTTTTGAAAAATCCTTTATAAACCTCCTGTAGAATCCTGCATGCCCTTAACATTGGCAGGTGGCTGTAATTTTTCAATTACCTCTATTTTAGCTTGATCCACCTCTATTCCCTTGTTTGAAATTTTATGCCCAAGGACAATCCCTTCAGTCACCATAAAGTGACATTTTTCCCAGTTTAAAACCAGGTTGGTCTCTTGGCATCTTTTCAAAACTAGTGTCAGGTGATCAAGACAGGAGCTGAATGAGTCTCCATATACTGAGAAGTCATCCATGAAGACTTCTAGAAATTTTTTCACCATATCAGAGAAAA
The DNA here is from genome assembly GCF_059453495.1 of Arachis ipaensis. Lineage (NCBI taxonomy): Eukaryota > Viridiplantae > Streptophyta > Magnoliopsida > Fabales > Fabaceae > Arachis > Arachis ipaensis. The sequence goes on from NC_142436.1 coordinate 28,504,195, forward strand.
TAGAGAGCATGCATCTCTGAAAGGTTGCAGGTGCATTACACAGCCCAAATGGCATCCTTCTGTAAGCAAATACTCCAGATGGACATGTGAATGCTGCTTTCTCTTGATCCTGAGGATCTACTGCAATTTGGTTGTAGCCTGAATAGCCGTCCAAAAAGCAGTAATAATCATGACCTGCTAGTCTCTCTAGCATCTGGTCTATGAATGGTAAAGGAAAATGATCCTTCCTGGTGGCTGTATTGAGCCTTCTGTAGTCAATACACATGCGCCACCCTGTAACTGTTCTTGTAGGAACCAGTTCATTTTTTTCATTATGAACCACTGTCATGCCTCCCTTTTTGGGGACAACTTGGACAGGGCTTACCCAGGGGCTATCAGAAATAGGATAAATAATCCTAGCCTCCAGTAATTTGGTGACCTCTTTCTGCACCACTTCCTTCATGGCTGGATTTAGCCGCCTCTGTGGTTGAACCACTGGCTTAGCATTATCCTCCAATAAGATCTTGTGCATGCATCTAGCTGGGCTTATGCCCTTAAGGTCACTTATGGACCACCCAAGAGTTGTCTTGTGTGTCCTTAGCACTTGAATTAGTGCTTCCTCTTCCTGTGGATTTAAAGCAGAGCTTATGATCACTGGAAAAGTATCACCTTCTCCCAGAAATGTATATTTCAGGGATGGTGGTAATGGTTTGAGCTCGGGTTTAGGAGGTTTTTCCTTTTCCTGAGGAAATTTCAGAGACTCTTTCAATTCCCCTGAATCCTCTAGATCAGGTGGAACATCTTTAAAGATGTTTTCCAGCTCTGATTCGATACTTTCAGCCATGTTGATCTCTTCCACCAAAGAGTCAATAAGATCAACTTTCATGCAGTCTTTTGGTGTGTCTGGATGCTGCATGGCATTGACAGCATTCAACTTAAACTCATCCTCATTGACTCTCAGGGTTATTTCCCCCTGTTGGACATCAATGAGAGTTCGTCCAGTTGCTAGGAAAGGTCTTCCTAGAATGAGAGTAGCACTCTTGTGCTCCTCCATCTCCAGCACTACAAAGTCAGTGGGAAAGACGAATAGCCCAACCATGACAATCATGTCCTCAATCACGCCTGATGGGTATTTAATGGAGCCATCAGCAAGTTGAAGACATATCCGGGTTGGTTTAACTTCTTCAGTTAAACCAAGCTTTCTGATAGTGGATGCAGGTATTAGGTTGATGCTTGCCCCAAGATCACATAATGCTGTCTTGGTGCAATTACCCTCTAATATGCATGGTATCAGAAAGCTTCCGGGATCTTTAAGCTTTTCAGGGAAGCTTTTCAGAATGACTGCACTGCATTCTTCAGTAAGGAGAACTTTTTCAGTTTTTCTCCAATCCTTCTTATGACTTAAGATCTCTTTCATGAACTTGGCATAAGAAGGTATTTGCTCAAGTGCTTCTGCAAACGGAATCTTTATTTCAAGAGTCCTGAGATAATCTGCAAAGCGAGCAAATTTCTTATCCTGCTCCTCTTGGCGGAGTTTTTGAGGATAAAGTATCTTGGCTTTATACTCCTCAACTTTGGTTGCTGCAGGTTTATTTCCTATAGAAGTGGTTGAAGAAGCCTTTTTAGAGGGGTTGTCATCAGCACTTGTGTGTGTCTGATCCCTCACTGGCAATTGAGTGCCAGGGTTGGAAGCTGGAGTGACGTTAGACGCCAACTCCTCATCTGTTCCTGGCGTCTGAACGCCAGAACTGTGCTTCCTTTGGGCGTTCAACGCCAGTTCCTTGCTTGTTTCTGGCATTGAACGCCAGACCTGAGCATGGTTTGGACGTTCAGCGCCAGCCTTCCACCCAATTTCTGGCGTTTTAGCGCCAGAATCATTTTTTCCCGGGCTCTTACTGTCCTCAGATGGAAATTGGGTAGTTTGCTCATTTCTTGGCTTCCTGCTGCCTTGAGGTGGGGTATTTATTATTTTCCCACTTCTTAATTGAACTGCTTGGCATTCTTCTGTTATTTGTTTTGACAGCTGCTGCTTTGTTTGCTTTAATTGTTCTTCCATATTTATATTAGCCGTCCTTGTCTCTTGTAGTCTCTCCTTAAATTCGGCTAACTGTTTTGTTAGAAAATCCAATTGCTGATTGAATTCAGTAGCTTGTTCAGCAGGACTGAGTTTAGTAGTCACTGTTTTAGCCTCTTCTTTCATGGAAGGTTCGCTGCTTAAGTACAGATGCTAATTTCTGGCAACTGTATCAATGAGCTCTTGAGCTTCTTCAATTGTCTTCCTCATATGGATAGATCCACCAGCTGAGTAGTCTAGAGACATCTGAGCTCTTTTTGTAAGCCCCCACTCTGAAAATATTTCAGAGGAGTATTTTCTTAGCATCTCTCTGTATCTCTCCCAGGCATCATAAAGAGATTCATTATCTCCTTGTTTAAAGCCTTGGATGTCTAGCCTTAGCTGTGTCATCCGTTTTGGAGGAAAGTATTGATTCAGGAATTTTTCTGTCAGCTGTTTCTATGTCTTTATGCTAGCCTTAGGTTGGTTATTTAACCACCTGTTAGCTTGGTCTTTTACAGCAAATGGGAACAGCAATAATCTATAGACATCCTGATCTACTTCCTTATCATGTACTGTGTCAGCAATTTGTAAAAACTGTGCCAGAAACTCTGTAGGTTCTTCCTGTGGAAGACCGGAATACTGGCAACTTTGCTGCACCATGATAATGAGCTGATGATTCAACTCAAAACTACTGACTCCAATGGAGGGTATACTGATACTACTCCCATATGAAGCAGTAGTGGGGTTAGCATATGGCCCCAGAGTCCTTCTGGACTGTTCATTTCCACTTAGATCCATGATGGAGAAAGGGAGATGATGTAAAATAAAAAAATATATTTTTATTTATTTATTTATTTATTTATTTCGAAAATAAAATAAATTAAAATAAAATAAATAAAAATGGGTGAAGATTTTCAAAAAATGGAGAGAGAGAAAAAAATGGTTAGGAAGTTTTGAAAAAGATAAGATTGAAAGGATTTGATTGGAAAAGATATGATTTGAAAAAAGATTTTAAATTTTGAAAAAAAATCTGAATTTTAAAAGTAAATTTCGAAAATTTGCTTTAAAATAGAGAGAAAAGATATTTTTGAATTTAAAGAGGAAAGAGAAAAATAATAAGATATCACAAGATTTAAAATTTTTAGATCTAATGCTCCTTGTTTTCAAAAATTTTGGAGGGAAAACACCAAGGAATACCAAACTTAAAAATTTTAAGATCAAGACACAAGGAAAACTCAAGAACACTTTGAAGACTCACAAGAACACAAGAACATGAAGAAAGAACACCAAACTTAAAATTTTTAGAAAACCAAACTAAAATTTTCGAAAATTATAGAAAGATTAACAAGAAAACACCAAACTTAAAGTTTGGCACAAGATTAAATCAAGAAAAATTATTTTTGAAAAAGATTTTTAATAGAACCGGTGCCCAATCATCAAGAACATAAACTAATGCTCTAGCCAATTGAGCTGTAAATGTAACACTTGTTTTGAAGAAGTATTTTTTAATAACTAAGAATGAAATATATTTTTTTTGAAATGAATATAAAAGACTCTGACCCAAAAGACAAAATTTTCCTAATCTAAGCAACAAGATTCACCGTCAGTTGTTCAAACTCGAACAATCCCCGGTAACAGCGCCAAAAACTTGGTGCACGAAAATTACTTCACACTATGTAATTCCGCACAACTAACCAGCAAGTGCACTGGGTCGTCCAAGTAATACCTTACGTGAGTAAGGGTCGATCCCACGGAGATTGTTGGTTTGAAGCAAGCTATGGTTATCTTGCAACTCTTAGTCAGGATATTAATTTGTGGTTATCAATTGACTTGCAAATGAACAAGAGAGCATGAATTAAAGGTTACTTGTTATGCAGTAAATGAGAATATGTTGGAGTTTTGGAGATGCTTTGTCTTTTGAATCTCTGCTTTCTCCCTATCTTCTTCTTCACGCACGCACGTTCCTCCTATGGCAAGCTGTGTGTTGGTGGATCACCGTTGTCAATAGCTACCATCCTTCCTCTCAGTGAAAATGGTCCAGGTACGCTGTCACCGCATGGCTAATCATCTGTAGGTTCTCGATCATACCAGAATAGGATTTGCTATCCTTTTGTGTCTGTCACTACGCCCAGCACTCGCGAGTTTGAAGCTCGTCACAGTCATCCAATCCCAGAATCCTACTCGGAATACCACAGACAAGGTTTAGACTTTCCGGATTCTCAAGGATGCTGCCAATGAATTCTAGCTTATACCACGGAGATTCCGATTACGGAATCTAAGAGATACTCATTCAATCTAATGTAGAACGGAAGTGGTTGTCAGGCACACGTTCATAGGTTGAGAATGGTGATGAGAGTCACAGATCATCACATTCATCATAATGAGGCGCGAATGAACATCTTAGATAGGAACAAGCGTGATTGAATAGAAAACAGAAATACTTGCATTAATTCATCGAGACACAGCAGAGCTCCTCACCCCCAACAATGGAGTTTAGAGACTCATGCCGTCAAAGAGTACAAAGTTCAGATCTAAAATGTCATGAGATCCAAAATAAATCTCTAAAAGTTGTTTAAATACTAAACTAGTAACCTAGGTTTACAGAAAATGAGTAAACTATGATAGATAGTGCAGAAATCCACTTCTGGGGCCCACTTGGTGTGTGCTGGGGCTGAGAATAAAGCCTCTCACGTGCCTGGGCTATTTTGGGCGTTCAACGCCAGGTTGTAACCTGTTTCTGGCGTTGAACTCCAACTTGTAACTTGTTTCTGGCGCTGGACGCCAGACTGCAACATGGAACTGGCCTTGAATGCCAGTTTACGTTGTCTATCCTTGAGAAAAGTATGGACTATTATATATTTCTGGAAAGCCCTGGATGTCTACTTTCCAACGCAATTAAAAGCGCGTCAATTGGACTCTTGTAGCTCCAGAAATTCCATTCCGAGTGCAGAGAGGTCAGGATCCAACAGCATCAGTAGTCCTTTTTCAGCCTGAATCAGATTTTTGCTCAGCTCCCTCAATTTCAGCCAGAAAATACCTGAAATTACAGAAAAACACACAAACTTATAGTAAAGTCCAGAAATATGAATTTTTCCTAGAAACTAATGAAAATAAACTAAAAACTAACTAAAACATACTAAAAACTATATGAAATTAACCCCAAAAAGCGTATAAAATATCCGCTCATCAGTATACAAAATGCTCAGCTCTCCAATTTTTGTTCTTTGGTCCAGTCAAGACCAGTGACCACATTATGAGCTTCTATAAGATGAGCAGGTTGTCCAAGCCTTCTTGCTACATACCAAACTACCTCCTTACCTATCTAATGCATGCTACTCAATGCATCAAAAGATATTAGTGGCACTGTTGTGCTCTATATTAAGCAATACTACTGGTGCGTGGAATTACACTTCGTATAACTGAACCAGCAAGTGTACTGGGTCATCCAAGTAATACCTGAGTGAGTCAGGGTCGATCCCACGAGAATTGTGATTTGAAAGAAGCTATGGTTATCTTGTAGATCTTAGTCAGGCGGATAGAAAAGTTGTTTGTTTGTTTAAAGCGCATAAAAGTAAAATAAAGATAACGTTACTCAGTTGATGGTGAATGCAATGATAAGAAAATGGTTAAGGCTTGGAGATGCTTTGTTCTTCTGGATCAATTCGGTTTCACTGTCTCCTCCAACTGTGAATGATTTCTTCTATGGCAGGCTGTATGTGATCAACGCCTTTCTTGAGAGGTCACCGATTCTCCTCCATAGCTGAACCCCAGGGTTAGTGCAGATCCAGTCTGATTGAGGGTGAAGCTCTTGCAGTCCATTCCCTTTAGTGATCCTACTCAAAACGCCACAGAAAAGGTTGAATCTTCCAGATCAGAGAATGCTGCGCCTTTGGTTCTAACCTTTACCACAAAGACCCTAATCTCCCGATACCTCGGCTAAACTGGTGTCTCAAGAAGTTCCCAACGAAGTCGTGGATTAGCCATCTAAGAGATGTATAATCAAGCTAGTGGTTCATCATTGTCCGATGAAAGACTCACTTTAAACCCATGTAGAATGAGATAACTTTGTGCCGGTTCAACGCATTCATAAGGATGAAGAACGAAGATACATCTTAGTAAGCCCGTTTGGGCCGATAGACCTGTTGCATTAAAATTTTCCAAATTCTTTTTATTGCTTTGAATTTTTAACAAATGTAATTTTTTTGGTGAGTCTATCTTTTTTCGGAATATTTATAGCGAGTCCATCCAATAAAACTGAAAATTTAGAATAATATTTTATATATCTATTATATAAATATATTAGAACGCTGCATTCCAAGGTGTGAAGTGGGCGAGAAGGTCTAAGACGAGACTTTTTTATCTTTCAACTATTTAATGTAAACATTCGAATATTACCAACCCGACATGTCTGGTACATAACCCTGGACAGTCCCATCGTGCGTGCATCTACCAAGAGGAATTTTACATCTTCAAGGAGGAACGTCCGGAACGGTATAAGTGTCCAGCCACATCTTGTGACGAATGGTCAACAAAATCTCAAATCTCAACCTGGAGCAAGTAGAGCCGACTCACTATATCTATCCAAGAAAATTCATGACTCAGATAAAGTCTTTAAATCACATGTCATTCTCAATCAGGAGCAAGTAGGGGCGAACCATTGCGTCTAACACGGGAGACTCAAACCATGACTCGGAACAAGTAGAATCATACCACTGCATCTATCCAGGAAAATCATACTTCACCATATCTCGGAACAAGTGGAATGACACCACTGCATCTACCCAGACAGGTACATCTCAATCAAACTTTACTCTGTTATTGAATTCATTCTAAGTCTTACTCTAATTCATTCATAATCATAATCATAATCATAATCAATCATCAATATATCTTATTATCTTAATCATTTTGATCATCCTCAATCAAAATCAATCCTCATCATTTCTCATTATCAAAAGCATTTAACGATATTAACTCATCATTAATTCAATTTTTCACTTCTCAATCTCCTTCAATGTCAATTTAACTCCATCAATGTGTTCGCACTCTTTCTAAAGTCTAAAAACTAGCTATCGAACCTTAAACATAGGTTAGGAAGCTTATAAACTTGCTAGAAAGGTCAAACAATTAAAAACAGGATTTTGTGTGAAAAACAGGACTTGTGCATACACATCCTTATTATGCGTATGCACGCACTAGCTAGCACGACTTCCCCGTGTGTGCGTACGCATCATAATGTGCGTACGCACAACTTGTAAAATTTCCAACACACCCCCTCATGCATATGCACAAGCACTTTCAATCCTCTGTTTCGTGCGTACGCACCATATGGTGCGTGGGAACACAAACCAGAAATTCTGGTTTTCCGCAACATCATAGAGTTCAGTTTTTTATATCTAACTTCCGATATTCATAACTTTCTTTACAAAACTTCAATTTCCCTCATATTTATATCATTTTGAAGCTCTCACAACCATCTTCAATTTGAAACAAAGTTCACTCAATTCCAAAACTCCGAGGGCCAAGTTCTAGCCCGCCAAAATTAGTCAAAAATCAATTTTTACCAAATTTACCTAAACATTTATTTTGACCAATTCACCAATTCATATTAATTCAAACCACTTCCTTGCTGTTCATGCCTTGGATCGAGCTGTATGACCCAGGCTGATTGACAACAAGTCGACCGACATTTTCAGGTCAGGATTACCGACCTCTTCTCAAAGAGATCGGCCAAATCGCTAGAGGAGCCCAAAGCAGGCCCAAACAAAGGAACACAACCCAAATATAAAGGCAGCCAAAGCCCAGAAAGATAAAGACAGTTCCTCTTAAAAATAAGATGACTTCACTCAAAGATAAAATAAGATAACTATCTTATCTCCAGAAAGGTCACTCCACACTATTATAAATACACTGGAGCACCCAGGTATAACTCATACTCTGATTCTACTAAAAAACCTACTTAATACCCTTGCTAACTTAAGCATCGGAGTCCCTTGCAGGTACCACCCTCCGGTGACGAAGGATAAGCATCACCAGCAAGTCCAACAAATCGGACATAACAGCTCCGACCAGCATCGAAGATCTCGTCCGAGATCGACCTACAGATAATGGATTGAGGCAGAACCCCTAGCTAACGCCACTGCTCAAAGAAGTCAAAAATTCCTATATAGAAATATTGTCACAAGGTTTGGGGTTCCTTACTCCATTACCACAGACAATGGCACTCAATTCACAGAAACATGCTTTAGAAAATTGGTGACCGACTTGAAAATAAAACACCAATTCACTTCCGTAGAACACCCCCAGGCTAATAGACAGGCAAAAGCTACCAATAATGTCATATTAGCCAGGCTAAAACAGAGATTACAGGATGCAAAGGGAGCCTGGGCTGAAGAACTTCCACAAGTCCTATGGGCATATCGAACAACTCCACACTCCACGACGAGGGAATCACCCTTCCGACTAGCTTACGGAATAGAGGCAATGATCCCATTGAAAGTCAAAGAAGGGTCCCCCAGAATGATCTTCTATAGTGAAGAGGCCAACCCCCAACTTTAAAAGGAAGAGCTCGACTTACTTCCAGAAATACGTGAAAGAGCTCGGATCAGGGAGTAGGCGTTAAAACGTCGAATGACCTCAAGACACAATCAAAAGGTAATACAGCAAAGTTTCACCAACAACGACCTCATCCTAATCCGAAATGATATCAGAACAAGTCGACCAGGAGAGGGAAAACTGGTAGCTAACTGGAAAGGACCCTACCAAGTCACAGAGGTATTGTGAAAAAGCTACTACATGGTGTCCGAACTCGAGGGGCGAGAGCTACCAAGGTCATGGCACGCCTGCAACCCAAGAAGGTATTATAGTTAGGAAGTAATAAAGGATCTTTGGCCAAAGGTGCACTCTTTTTCCTGAAAAGGTTTTTTAACGAGGCACCAAGCCAAGATCTGCAAAACTACCTGACTTAGAAGGGTAAGCACCCATATGTATATATTTTCCTATTTGTCTACTTTCTATTTGAATAAAACTTTTCAGATTTCTTCTACAAAGCCTCTCTACAGGTTGGCAAGGTGAAAAATAAATTCACCGCCCGACCACGATGAAAACCGAATTCATCGTTTGATTTCAACAAAGGTCGACAAAGTGAAAATAAATTCACTGCTCGATCAAGACAAAGCTACAGGTCGGCAAGGTGATGATCAAACTCACTGTCTGATCATGATAAAATCGATAAAGTTATAAAAAGTAACCCATAAGCTGAGGCCTAGCCAGCCCTGACTAAAAAATGGATTACTAGAAATAACTTAAGAATGGACCGACATGAAGAAGTCGGACCAATCGACCAAAGCAACAAAAAAAGTTATAAAAGACAATCCATAGAAAGAGGCCTGACGAGGTCTGAGAAAAAATGGATTGCTATAACTTGGGATGGACCGACATAAAGAAGTCGGACTGGACTAATCAAAGCGACAAGAAGTTATAAAAAAGTAATCCATGGCAAGAGGCCTGGCCAACCCTGCCCAAAAATGGATTACCAGAAATAACTTAGAAGAGACCAACGTAAAGAAGTCGGCCCAAGACAATTAAAGCTACAGAGTTATAAAAAGTAAATCCATAAAAAAAGAGATACGGTGAGGTCTAATTAAAAATGGATTGCTAGAAATAACTCGAGAAGGATCGACAAGAAAAACCGACCAAAGGCATGCGCTATAAGGGACACAAGCTCGACCCAAAAAGCCATGACCTCAACAAAATCAATCTACAAGTGTTCTATTAAGAATGCTAAAAAGAATAGTCGAACAAAGCTAGCTTCAACTAAAGCAGGAAATAAAGCACGAAGGCAATCAAAAGAGGTTGAAAAGCAAGACTCCAACACTCCAAAGATTCCTAGAAGTGCCAAAAAGCTGCAAACAACCATATCACGAAGAAACAAAGCTACTCTAATTAACACTCAGAAGGCCACCCGAAGGTCGACCTCAAGAGTTCAAAAGCATTTATTTTTCTAAATAAAGTTGCTAGGGGAAAAAGCAACTACAAAGTCACAGTCAAACAAAACACAAATTACAAAAATCTAGAGTTTCAAAGACCCACAAACCGAACCATAAGATACCAAAGCAAAAAACTACAAAGGATTCAAAGATTCTCCAGTGGCGGCATCTCGAGGCGAAGGAGTGCGAGTCGCGAGAGAGACAGCATCAACAGTCCCATTCGTCCGGTTCAAAATTTGAACATCAAGGTCAGACTCGGGATGGCCGACCTCAGGTGCAGGAGTTAGGGAAGTAGGCGCAACATAAGCTTTAGTGGATGGCACATGAGGTGGATCAACATCATCATCATCTTCATCCGGGGCAAGGACGATCTTCCCATTCTCCACAATATTGTCCAAACTAAAGAGAGACAGGTCGAGATCGGGAGCAAGAACTCGGACCTGATCTTTCAAATTCTTATAGGCAGATGTCACACTACCCACTAGATGGCCCTGGAGCTCGGCATAATTAGCCCGAGCAGACTCCAACATTTCCCTGAGCTCTATCATCTCACCATAAGCCCGAACATAGCTTTCTTTATGCTTCTGCACCATCTCCTCAGCCAGATTTGCAGAAGCCACAGCCGTAGTAGCCCGAGCTCTCTCATTCTCCAAGTCAAGCTCCAACTTGATCACTCTGGTGTCTGATGAGATATTTTGGAGGAAACATAAATCTCTCCCAAAATACCCAAAACTAACCGGCAAGTGTACCGGGTCGTATCAAGTAATAAAAACTCACGGGAGTGAGGTCGATCCCACAAGGATTGAAGGATTGAGCAATTTTAGCTTAGTGGTTAATTTAGTCAAGCGAATCAAGATTTGATTGATGGTTTTGTGACTTGCAGAATTAAATTGCATTGAAGTAAAGAGAACAAGAATTAAATTGCTGAAACTTAAAGAACAAGAAATTAAATGGCAGAAACTTAAAGTGCAAGAAATGTAAATTGCGGAATCTTAAAGTGCAAGAAATGTAAATTGCAGAATCTTAAAGTGCAAGGAAGGTAAATTGCTTGAAATGTAAAGGGGATTGGGATGTGGATTTGCAGAAATTAAACGAGGAAAAATTAAATTGCATCAAACAGAAGAGGGAAAGGGAATTGGGATTGAACCGGATCTTGAAGCAGTAAAGTAAATGAACAGAAAAAGCAATAAACAGGGAATTGAAATGAGAAATTCAGATCTCAGGACCCAGAGACTAGAAAACTAAGTCTAGATCTCAATGCCTTCCTAGATCCAACAAGAACAATAGCAAGGAAATTGTAAATTGCAAAGAAAAGAGATGAAGAACAATGAACCAGAAATGAAATTCAATTAACAGTAAAGAAAACAGAGAGATCCAAGATTGAGATTGAAACAGAATTTCTTCAATTCTCCAATCCAAGATCCAAGGCAATTGTAACTTGAAATTGAAAGCAATGAAAACAAGAAATTAAAGTTCACTCCAGTGTAAAAGCTCTCCCAAAACTATTATGGAAATTCTAAAAGGAAAGCTCTCCAAATAACTTGAATTCTATCCTATTTATACACTTTCCAAAATGATCTTCAAGCCTTGAGTTGGGCCTTTGTTCTTGGTGGAATTGGGTTGAAAGAGGCCTTGGTTGATTGCTCTTGAAGTTTGAAGAAGAACCGAAGTGAACCAATTGAACCGGTTTTGAAGTTAGCCAAAGTTGGACCTAACGTTAGGGCCAAAGTTAGGGGTCTAACTTTGACCCTAACTTTTCATAGCAGCAAGCATAATTCTCTGGTTTGAACGTTGGTGCCAACGTTAGGGGTCTAACTTTGACCCTAACGTTGGCCTTGCTTAGTGCTAGTGGCGCCAACGTTAGCCTCCAAGTTAGGGGGCTAACGTTGGCGCAAACGTTGGCCTTCTCCCCCTTTGTAATTAAGGTGCCAACGTTAGCCTCCAAGTTAGGGGGCTAACGTTGGCGCAAACGTTGGCCTTCTCCCCCTTTATAACTCATGTGCCAACGTTAGCCTCCAAGTTAGGGGGCTAACGTTGGCGCAAACGTTGGCTGGCCCAGGGATGAGTTTCAAGTTTCTCTTGCCAACGTTAGCCTCCAAGTTAGGGGGCTAACGTTGGCTCAAACGTGGGGAGTCCAGGGAGTGATCTTCATGCCCAACGTTAGCCTCCAAGTTAGGGGGCTAACGTTGGGGCTAACTTCATGCCTCCAGGATCAACTTCCATTCTTCGCTTCTAGCCATTCCTCTTTGCTTCAACCTTTCTCCAAGCTTTCTTCACCTATCATTAATCAACCAAACTAATCAAAGCTATGCTCAAAATCATGAGATATTCATTCTTTCATAATATGCAACAAATATAGCACAAAACCTCATGAAATGGCATGAATTCATATATGGTTGGTTCAATCAAGGGAAACATGAAAATATACTCAATTAGCTTACTTGTAGCTCAAGAAAGTGCATAATTCTAATGAAAACTAAAGAAAAAGACTAGCTAAAATAGGCTAAGATGACTTGTCATCACAACACCAAACTTAAAGCTTGCTTGTCCCCAAGCAAGAAATGAATTATGCTCAGAGATTCTTTCAATTAAGATGGATTGAGGAACACTTGTAAAGTACAGTGAGTGAAGTGATCAAGTATCAGTGGGGTGAACTCTAAATTACATGCTCATGCAAGGGCTTCAGTGCTCACTAGTCCTTACATATTGGGAGTCGTAGGTCTTAGGATTTTCATCCAAATGGTATCATGGAGATCTCTTTATATGTAATCACCTTGAAGCAGCTTATAGTTTCTGTGTTTTGGCCTCGACTCTAAGTCTCATGTGTCAAAGCGGCTCTTTAGATAAGCTTTCAATCAATACTCCTAAACCAGTTGGTTTTAAGGTATTAGGTGTTGAAGCACCCCTAAGGATTTACTTGCTCAAGCCTCTTTCCTTGACACATCTCAACCACAAGTATTTACTAGGATAATAACTCTTTGAGTTTTTGTTTCTTTCTTTCTTTTCTGCCTAGTAAGTGATGCTCAGAGCCTTGGGCCATGTTCTTTTTGCTTTTGTGTTTTCTTTATTTTCTTTTGTTTTGTTTGCTGCTTCTTGGATCAATAGATTTTTGAGAATCTCCACAATATTTCTTTGAACTTCTTGTCCCGCCTATGAGCTCCCATGCAAGTTTTCACAAGCATGCAACCTCAATACAAAATCATATAACCAGAACCACCACTTCTCCTAATCTTTTTCTTGCCTCAAAATTGTTTAATTCCTCAATCCTTCTTTTCAAAGAACTTTCATGTGATGCATTTCTTGAAAATTGAGTGCAAACAAGTTTTGAAGATAAGAATGTTGTGAATGATCAAGCATCTTGCTTATTGAATTATAAAGAAAGACTATGCTATGCAGGCAGGCAGATAAGGATACAATCCAACTTTCAATTACAACAATATTTGATGCAAAACAATTACTTAACAATACAACCTGTTGAAGTTTACTTGCTTTCCTTCTTCTCATCATCATCATTGCTGGCCTTTAGGTTTATCTTTTGTTTCTTTGGTTGATGATGCTTAATCCTTCCAACAGCTTGTATGGACCTCTGCAATGATATTGAAAGTTGCTTGTTCCCCAAGCACTTGAAAAATGGTTAGCTTGCATGATTTATTTGTGGGCCTTTGTACTTACTTTGGTGTGGGAACACCAAACTTAGTACCTTGCCAATGCATCAGATTAACCATGTGTGAAACTCTTTTTCTTCTTTTTCAAAAGCAATAAAACTGAAAACTAGGAAACAGCAGAATAGTTAACTAGTTTATCCAACATGCTTGAAGCCAGCATTATGCAGAAGGTGAGAGTGTGTTTTATGATGAGATTTTGGTGGAACACCAAACTTAGAATCCTTCATTCTCCCTTAGATTGTTTTGGTGTGCAACACCAAAATTAGCTTCTTGCAATATAGATAAAACTAATTAACCTTTTTATTAAAATAGTTATGAACAGAAAACTACCTCGGGTTGGGTTGCCTCCCAACAAGCGCTCTTTTATTGTCACTAGCTTGACATCCTTCACTCTGTGCTCATGGAAGTTGAGGCTTCTGTTGCCTTAGGTTTCCTCCTCTTGCTATGGGCTTCCTTCCCTCTATTTCTCTTTCCATAGCCTTCTTATTTTCCTCCATGGCTCCCTTCTCTTTCAACACAGCATCCTTTTCATGGCTCTTTGGGTTCAGAGTCCCCTTTTTCTCACCCAATTCAGCAAGGTTTTGCACTAATTGTTCCACCTGCCTTTCAAGTCTTCTGAGTGAAGCCTCCTGGTTCTTGCTTATCATCTCTTGATGCTTCTTCATTTCTTCCCGCTCTATTGCCATCATTTCTTGAATTTTGATGGACCTTTCCATCAGCATTTCTAGAATATAGATCCTTTGAAAGGTTGGAAGTGGTTGTGGCAATTGTGGTGGTTGATGAAGGTCATTTTGAGCGAATGGTGAGGTAGGACGAGGTTGGAAGTGTGTGTGATCGTTATTGTGGGGGTGTGTTTTAAGTTGATTTTTGAAGTTGGGATTGTTGCAGTTGAAGTCCCTTGGTCTTTGGTTTTGGTTCTCAACCCCCCTCCCATTAGAATGAGTTCTCCAAGGTGGGTTGTACACATCATTTTGAGGCCTGTTCTGAAGCATGCTAGAGTGATTGCTTGGAGCTTGTAGTTGCTCATAGCTTTGTTGCTCATGGTTAATGGCCCCAAAGCTTTGTTCAGCTTGATTACACCCATGTGAGCTTTGAGTCAGGTTGTATGTATGTACTACAGCATGTCTCAACTCAATGATTTTTCTAGCCATCATATCTAATTGTTGTAGAGTCTGTTGATGCATCTGCTTGTTTTGGTTTATCACTGCACGAGCACCTTCAATTTCTTTCTCTAATGGATGCACTTCTGCCTCTTGCTTAACAACTCTTTGTGATGGGTTAAATTTGACTAGGAGTCCATTCATCAGTTCTTCCCATCCGATAATGCTTCCTTGTGGAAAAGCTTCAAACCATTGGGCAACATCATTCATGGCTATGGATAGTTGCTTCGAACTATGGGTTACATTGTCATCCAAGGTGGGGGTATTACTCTCATGATTGCTAGAATTTGTCGAGTTCCCTTCCATAATCTGCACAGTCACAACCAGTTCAAGTGAAGATAGAGCATATTCAGACCAGGATATGATTGAAGGATCAGTTGACACAAAGTATCAAACAGTTGGCAAACTTGAGAGGGTAATGAATGAAAATCACTCCTCTCGTTTGTTTTTCAAACTATGAAAACCATATTCAGCAGGATGAGCCAAGGAAATTTCACTCTATTGCTAGAATGAGGTTTCTATTAGCTCAGGC
This sequence comes from Arachis ipaensis, assembly GCF_059453495.1. Taxonomy (NCBI): domain Eukaryota; kingdom Viridiplantae; phylum Streptophyta; class Magnoliopsida; order Fabales; family Fabaceae; genus Arachis; species Arachis ipaensis. The sequence continues at coordinate 28,519,575 of NC_142436.1, forward strand.
AAAACTTCAAACAGTTAGTGGGTTAGTCAAAAAATAAAGAAAAAAGTGCTTGATCTAGATTACCACCTCACTTAATCATTGTCAATCTAATCAATCCCCGGCAACGGCGCCAAAAACTTGATGAGATATTTTGGAGGAAACATAAATCTCTCCCAAAATACCCAAAACTAACCGGCAAGTGTACCGGGTCGTATCAAGTAATAAAAACTCACAGGAGTGAGGTCGATCCCACAAGGATTGAAGGATTGAGCAATTTTAGCTTAGTGGTTAATTTAGTCAAGCGAATCAAGATTTGATTGATGGTTTTGTGACTTGCAGAATTAAATTGCATTGAAGTAAAGAGAACAAGAATTAAATTGCTGAAACTTAAAGAACAAGAAATTAAATGGCAGAAACTTAAAGTGCAAGAAATGTAAATTGCGGAATCTTAAAGTGCAAGAAATGTAAATTGCGGAATCTTAAAGTGCAAGGAAGGTAAATTGCTTGAAATGTAAAGGGGATTGGGATGTGGATTTGCAGAAATTAAACGAGGAAAAATTAAATTGCATCAAACAGAAGAGGGAAAGGGAATTGGGATTGAACCGGATCTTGAAGCAGTAAAGTAAATGAACAGAAAAAGCAATAAACAGGGAATTGAAATGAGAAATTCAGATCTCAGGACCCAGAGACTAGAAAACTAAGTCTAGATCTCAATGCCTTCCTAGATCCAACAAGAACAATAGCAAGGAAATTGTAAATTGCAAAGAAAAGAGATGAAGAACAATGAACCGGAAATGAAATTCAATTAACAGTAAAGAAAACAGAGAGATCCAAGATTGAGATTGAAACAGAATTTCTTCAATTCTCCAATCCAAGATCCAAGGCAATTGTAACTTGAAATTGAAAGCAATGAAAACAAGAAATTAAAGTTCACTCCAGTGTAAAAGCTCTCCCAAAACTATTATGGAAATTCTAAAAGGAAAGCTCTCCAAATAACTTGAATTCTATCCTATTTATACACTTTCCAAAATGATCTTCAAGCCTTGAGTTGGGCCTTTGTTCTTGGTGGAATTGGGTTGAAAGAGGCCTTGGTTGATTGCTCTTGAAGTTTGAAGAAGAACCGAAGTGAACCAATTGAACCGGTTTTGAAGTTAGCCAAAGTTGGACCTAACATTAGGGCCAAAGTTAGGGGTCTAACTTTGACCCTAACTTTTCATAGCAGCAAGCATAATTCTCTGGTTTGAACGTTGGTGCCAACGTTAGGGGTCTAACTTTGACCCTAACGTTGGCCTTGCTTAGTGCTAGTGGCGCCAACGTTAGCCTCCAAGTTAGGGGGCTAACGTTGGCGCAAACGTTGGCCTTCTCCCCCTTTGTAATTAAGGTGCCAACGTTAGCCTCCAAGTTAGGGGGCTAACGTTGGCGCAAACGTTGGCCTTCTCCCCCTTTATAACTCATGTGCCAACGTTAGCCTCCAAGTTAGGGGGCTAACGTTGGCGCAAACGTTGGCTGGCCCAGGGATGAGTTTCAAGTTTCTCTTGCCAACGTTAGCCTCCAAGTTAGGGGACTAACGTTGGCTCAAACGTGGGGAGTCCAGGGAGTGATCTTCATGCCCAACGTTAGCCTCCAAGTTAGGGGGCTAACGTTGGGGCTAACTTCATGCCTCCAGGATCAACTTCCATTCTTCGCTTCTAGCCATTCCTCTTTGCTTCAACCTTTCTCCAAGCTTTCTTCACCTATCATTAATCAACCAAACTAATCAAAGCTATGCTCAAAATCATGAGATATTCATTCTTTCATAATATGCAACAAATATAGCACAAAACCTCATGAAATGGCATGAATTCATATATGGTTGGTTCAATCAAGGGAAACATGAAAATCTACTCAATTAGCTTGCTTGTAGCTCAAGAAAGTGCATAATTCTAATGAAAACTAAAGAAAAAGACTAGCTAAAATAGGCTAAGATGACTTGTCATCACAACACCAAACTTAAAGCTTGCTTGTCCCCAAGCAAGAAATGAATTATGCTCAGAGATTCTTTCAATTAAGATGGATTGAGGAACACTTGTAAAGTACAGTGAGTGAAGTGATCAAGTATCAGTGGGGTGAACTCTAAATTACATGCTCATGCAAGGGCTTCAGTGCTCACTAGTCCTTACATATTGGGAGTCGTAGGTCTTAGGATTTTCATCCAAATGGTATCATGGAGATCTCTTTATATGTAATCACCTTGAAGCAGCTTATAGTTTCTGTGTTTTGGCCTTGACTCTAAGTCTCATGTGTCAAAGCGGCTCTTTAGATAAGCTTTCAATCAATACTCCTAAACCAGTTGGTTTTAAGGTATTAGGTGTTGAAGCACCCCTAAGGATTTACTTGCTCAAGCCTCTTTCCTTGACACATCTCAACCACAAGCATTTACTAGGATAATAACTCTTTGAGTTTTTGTTTCTTTCTTTCTTTTCTGCCTAGTAAGTGATGCTCAGAGCCTTGGGCCATGTTCTTTTTGCTTTTGTGTTTTCTTTATTTTCTTTTGTTTTGTTTGCTGCTTCTTGGATCAATAGATTTTTGAGAATCTCCACAATATTTCTTTGAACTTCTTGTCCCGCCTATGAGCTCCCATGCAAGTTTTCACAAGCATGCAACCTCAATACAAAATCATATAACCAGAACCACCACTTCTCCTAATCTTTTTCTTGCCTCAAAATTGTTTAATTCCTCAATCCTTCTTTTCAAAGAACTTTCATGTGATGCATTTCTTGAAAATTGAGTGCAAACAAGTTTTGAAGATAAGAATGTTGTGAATGATCAAGCATCTTGCTTATTGAATTATAAAGAAAGACTATGCTATGCAGGCAGGCAGATAAGGATACAATCCAACTTTCAATTACAACAATTTTTGATGCAAAACAATTACTTAACAATACAACCTGTTGAAGTTTACTTGCTTTCCTTCTTCTCATCATCATCATTGCTGGCCTTTAGGTTTATCTTTTGTTTCTTTGGTTGATGATGCTTAATCCTTCCAACAGCTTGTATGGACCTCTGCAATGATATTGAAAGTTGCTTGTTCCCCAAGCACTTGAAAAATGGTTAGCTTGCATGATTTATTTGTGGGCCTTTGTACTTACTTTGGTGTGGGAACACCAAACTTAGTACCTTGCCAATGCATCAGATTAACCATGTGTGAAACTCTTTTTCTTCTTTTTCAAAAGCAATAAAACTGAAAACTAGGAAACAGCAGAATAGTTAACTAGTTTATCCAACATGCTTGAAGCCAGCATTATGCAGAAGGTGAGAGTGTGTTTTATGATGAGATTTTGGTGGAACACCAAACTTAGAATCCTTCATTCTCCCTTAGATTGTTTTGGTGTGCAACACCAAACTTAGCTTCTTGCAATATAGATAAAACTAATTAACCTTTTTATTAAAATAGTTATGAACAGAAAACTACCTCGGGTTGGGTTGCCTCCCAACAAGCGCTCTTTTATTGTCACTAGCTTGACATCCTTCACTCTGTGCTCATGGAAGTTGAGGCTTCTGTTGCCTTAGGTTTCCTCCTCTTGCTATGGGCTTCCTTCCCTCTATTTCTCTTTCCATAGCCTTCTTATTTTCCTCCATGGCTCCCTTCTCTTTCAACACAGCATCCTTTTCATGGCTCTTTGGGTTCAGAGTCCCCTTTTTCTCACCCAATTCAGCAAGGTTTTGCACTAATTGTTCCACCTGCCTTTCAAGTCTTCTGAGTGAAGCCTCCTGGTTCTTGCTTATCATCTCTTGATGCTTCTTCATTTCTTCCCGCTCTATTGCCATCATTTCTTGAATTTTGATGGACCTTTCCATCAGCATTTCTAGAATATAGATCCTTTGAAAGGTTGGAAGTGGTTGTGGCAATTGTGGTGGTTGATGAAGGTCATTTTGAGCGAATGGTGAGGTAGGACGAGGTTGGAAGTGTGTGTGATCGTTATTGGCCTCCTCCATAAAAGCCTTCGTTGCATGAACCGGGATATCCTGAGCAGTTTGGAACAAGGCTGCACCTACGTGTGCCATTTACGCTACTCCGGGTAATAAAGTCCAGATGGTGAAGAATGGACACGTCGTCCATAGGAAGTCGGCCGTAAGGGGCGATTTGGTTGTCAACAAACCCCACAGCATCAAAGTCAGGGGCGTCAAGGTCAAAGGGTTCAACAGTCCTCTATCTTTTTGGAGGAGGGCTAGAAGTAGGAGAAGAGGTAGCAGCAGAAGTTTGGGGAGGATCAACCAAATGGACCTGAGGAGTAGGAATCACCCTCCTCAACCCAGAAGTGCTCAAGATCGGCTTTTTAGGAGGAACCTGAGAAGATCCTTCCCCAGCAGCCTTAGCCGAGATGTTCTGGGCAGCTGTAGCTTTCCTCGCCTTCTTAAAGGCCTTCATGGAATCATTATTCTTAGTCATCTCTGAAAAAACACAGAAAAAGACAAGTTACAAATTGGAAGAAAATGAACAAAATGAACAAAGACAAACAAGTAAAAAGAAGTCGACCACTACCTAGCTCAGCTCGGAGAAGTGAGGGATCCCCTAAAAACTTAGTATCGAGATGAGGAGGTTGCCTGATGAGCGGATAATTTATACGATTTTTGGCATTATTTTTAGGTAGTTTTTAGTATGATTTAGTTTATTTTTAGTATATTTTTATTAGTTTTTATGCAAAAATCACATTTCTGGATTTTTTTGAGTTTGTGTGTTTTTCTATGATTTCAGGTATTTTTTGGCTGAAATTGAGGGACCTGAGCAAAAATCTTATTCAGAGGCTGAAGAAGGACTGCAGATGTTGTTGGATTCTGACCTCCCTGCACTCGAAATAGATTTTATGGAGCTACAGAAGCCCAATTGGCGCACTCTTAATTGCGTTGGAAATTAGACATTCAGGGCTTTCCAGCAATATATAATAGTCCATACTTTGCTCAAGTTTTGATGACGCAAATTGGCGTTTAACGCCAAGTCTTTACCATATTCTGGCGTTAAACGTCAGAAACAGGTTGCAAACCAGAGTTAAACGCCAGAAATAGGCTACAACCTGGCGTTTAACTCCAAATAAAGTCTCTACACATGGAAGCTTCAATGTTTAGCCCAAGCACACACCAAGTGGGCCCCGAAAGTGGATTTCTGCACTATCTATCTGAGTTTACTCAATTCCTGTAAACCTAGGTCACTAGCTTAGTATAAAAACTATTTTTAGAGATTTGTTTTGGACCTTATGACATTTTTACACTACACTTTGTATTTCTGACGGCATGAGTCTCTAAACCCCATGGTTGGAGGTGAGGAGCTCTGTTGTGTTTCGATGAACTAATGCAATCACTACTATTTTTTCATTCAATCACGCTTGTTTCTATTCTAAGATATTCACTCACACTTCACCCTGATGAATGTGATGATCCGTGACACTCATCATTATTCTCACCTATGAACGCGTGCCTGACAACCACCTCCGTTCTATCTGCACTAGCTTGAGTGTGTATCTCTTAGCCTCCTGGTTCATGATCAGAGTCTTCGTGGTATAGGCTAGAATTATTGGTGGCCATTCCTGAGATCCGAAAAGTCTAAACCTTGTCTGTGGTATTTCTAGTAGGATCTGGGAAGGGATGACTGTGACGAGCTTCAAACTCGCGAGTGTTGGGCGTAGTGACAGACACAAAAGAATCAACGGATTCTATTCCAACATGAGTGAGAAACGACAGATGATTAGCCGTGCGGTGACAGCGCATTTGGACCATTTTCACTGAGAGGATGGATGGTAGCCATTGACAACGGTGATCCACCAGCATACAACTTGCCATGGAAGGAGACCTGCGTGCGTGAAGAAGAAGACAGTAGGAAAGCATAGATTCAGAAGACAGAGCATCTCCAAAACCTCAATTTGTTCTCCATTACTGCATAACAAGTATTATTTATTTTATGTTAATTACTTTTCATAAACCCAACCAATTTTATTATTAATTTTCTGACTAAGAATTAAAAAATAACCATATCTTGCTTCAAGCTAACAATCTCCATGGGATCGACCCTTACTCACGTAAGGTATTACTTGGACTACCCAGTGCACTTGCTGGTTAGTTGCACGGAGTTGTGAGAAGAGTGTGAGATCACGATTCCGTGTACCAAGTTTTTGGCGCCGTTGCCGGGACTGTTCGAGTTTGGACAACTGACGGTGTATTTTGTTGCTTAGATTAGGAAAATTTTTTCTTTTTGGTTTAGAGTCTTCTATTATTGTTTTTGGTTGAAACTTTTTTTTAAAATCCTTATTTTCTCTTTTTAAATTTTTCGAAAATTTTTATAAACTAATAATTGAGTTTTTCTGTTTAAGTTTAGTTCCATATTTTAAGTTTGGTGTCAATTGCATGATTTTATTTTTCTTTCATTTTTTTTCGAATTATTAGTGATCATAATATAAAAATTTTTAAGTTTGGTGTCCTTTGTGTTTTTGTTTTCTTAAAAATTTTTCAAAGTTGTTCTTAGTGATCATCGTGATATTCAAAGTTTTCCTGTTTGTTTCCTTTGTTTTGATCTAAAAATTTAAGTTTGGTGTCATTTTTACTGTTTTTCTCTTTCTTCATTAAATTCAAAAATATCTTTTTCTCTTTATTTTAATTAATTTTCAAATTTTCCTTTAAAAAAATTCAGATTTTTATTTTAAAACTTCCTATTCTATCTTATCTTAGTTTTGAAATTTCAAAATTCAAAATCTTTTTCAAAAATCATATCCAAAGTTTTTCAAATCTTCTTAATTAAGTAATTATTTTCGTTTTCAAATTTTTTTTTCTCTTAGTTTTCGAAATTTACATCTTAATTTTTAATTATTTTATTTTATCTTATTATTTTTATTTTTTCTTAATAATTCAGTTTGCTTCTACTTAAATAAGATAAAAACAAAAACATATTTTGTTTGCAATTCATATCAATTCCATTTTATCCATCATGGACATAAATAGAAATGAACAGTTCAGAAGGACTCTGGGGTCATATGCTAACCCCATTACTGCTGCATATGGGAGCAGCATCTGTATACCTCCCATCAAAGCAAGCAGTTTTGAGCTAAATCCTCAGCTCATTGTCATGGTGCAGCAAAACGGTCTTCCTCAGGAAGAACCTACTGAGTTTCTGGCACAGTTCTTGCAAATTGCTGACACAGTACATGACAAGAAAGTAGATCAGGATGTCTACAGATTATTACTGTTTCCATTTGCTGTAAAAGATCAAGCTAAAAGGTGGTTAAATAACCAACCTACAGCAAGCATAAGAACATGGAAACTATTATCAAACAAATTTCTGAATCAATATTTCCCTCCAAAAAGGATGACACAGCTAAGGCTGGACATCCAAGGCTTTAAACAAGAGGATGATGAATCCCTTTATAACGCCTGGGAGAGGTACAGAGGGATGCTAAGGAAATGCCCCTCTGAAATGTTTTCAGAGTGGGTGCAGTTAGACATCTTCTACTACGGACTTACAGAAAAAGCTCAGGTATCTCTAGACCACTCAGCTGGTGGATCTATACACACGAGAAAAACTATTGAAGAGACTCAAGAGCTTAATGATATAGTTGCTAGAAATCATTATCTGTACATAAGTAATGAGTCCTCCATGAAAGAAGAAGCTAAGGCAGTATCAACTAACTTTAGTCCTTAGGAACAAGTTGCTGAACTCAATCAGCAAGTATCTTCCATAACAAGGCAGTTAGCAGAATTTAAGGAGATGCTACAAGAAACCAAAAATGCTAACAAGGATATGGAATCACAATTGAATAAGACAAAACAGCAGCTATCAAAACAGATAACAGAGGAGTGCCAAGAAGTTCAATTAAGAAGTGAAAAAATATTAAATACCTCAACTCAAAGCAGCAGAAAGCCAAGAAAAGAAGAGCTGGCAGAGGATGAGCAACTTACTACCCAAAATCCCTCTGAGGACAGTAAGAGCCCAGAGAGGAATAAGTCTGGCGTTCAAACGCCATAAAAGGGTGAAAAACTGACGTTAAACGCCCAATCTATGTTCAGTTCTGGCGTTCAAACGCCAGAAAAGGATAGGAATCTGGCATTAAACGCCCAATCCATGTCCAGTTCTGGCGTTCAAACTCTAGTGAGGGATCAGACACCTGCAAGTGCTGATAATAACTCCCTCAAGAAGGCTTCTCAACCTGCCTCTGTAGGAAATAAACCTACAGCAACTAAGGTTGAAGAATATAAAGCCAAAATGCCTTATCCTCAGAAACTCCGCCAAGAGGAACATGATAAACAATTTGCCCGCTTTGTAGACTATCTCAGGACTCTTGAAATAAAGATTTCGTTTGTAGAGGCACTTGAGCAAATACCCTCTTATGCTAAGTTCATGAAAGAGATCTTAAGTCATAAGAAGGATTGGAGAGAAACAGAAAAAGTTTTTCTCACTGAAGAATGCAGTGCAGTCATTCTAACAAGCTTACCAGAAAAGCTTAAGGATCCCGGAAGCTTTATGATACCATGCACACTAGAGGGTACTTGTACCAAGACAGCTTTATGTGACCTTGGGGCAAGTATCAATCTAATCCCTGCATCCACTATCAGAAAGCTTGGCTTGACTGAAGAGGTCAAACCAACCTGGATATGTCTTCAACTTGCTGATGGCTCCATTAAATATCCATCAGGCATAATTAAGGGCATGATTGTCAAGGTTGGGCCATTTACCTTTCCCATTGACTTTGTAGTGCTGGAGATAGAGGGGCACAAGAGTGCAACTCTCACTCTAGGAAGACCCTTCCTAGCAACTGGACAAACCCTCATTGATGTCCAAAAAGGGGAAGCGACCTTAAGAGTCAATGAGGATGAGTTCAGGCTGAATGCTGTTGAGGCAATGAAGCATCCAGACACATCAAAAGACTGCATGCGTGTTGATATTATTGACTCCCTGGTAGAGGAGATCAACATGGCTGAGAGTCTCAAATCAGAGCTAGAAGACATCTTTAAAGATGTTCAGCCTGATTTGGAGGAATTAGAGGAAATGAAAGAGCCTCTGAAAATTCCTCAGGAAGAGGAGAAACCTCCTAAACCCGAGCTCAAACCACTACCACCATCCCTGAAATATGCATTTCTGGGAGAAGGTGACACTTTTCCGGTGATCATAAGCTCTACTTTAAATCCACAGGAAGAGAAAGCACTACTTCAAGTGCTAAGGACACACAAGGCAGGTCTTGGGTGGTCCATAAGTGATTCTAAGGGCATCATCCCAGCAAGATGCATGCACAAGATCCTATTGGAAGATGATGCTAAGCCAGTGGTTCAACCACAGAGGCGGCTAAATCCAGCCATGAAGGAGGTGGTGCAGAAAGAGGTCACCAAGTTACTGGAGGATGGGATTATTTATCATATTTCTCATAGGCCCTGGGGGAGCCCTGTCGAAGTTGTCCCCAAGAAGGGAGGCATGACAGTGGTTCATAATGAAAAGAATGAACTGGTTCCTACAAGAACAGTTACAGGGTGGCATATGTGTATTGATTACAGAAGGCTCAATACAGCAACCAGAAAGGATCATTTTCCTTTACCATTCATAGACCAGATGCTAGAGAGACTAGCAGGTCATGAATATTACTGCTTTTTGGATGGCTATTCAGGTTACAACCAAATTGCAGTAGACCCTCAGGACCAAGAGAAAACAGCATTCACATGTCCTTCTGGAGTGTTTGCCTACAGAAGGATGCCTTTTGGTCTGTGCAATGTACCTGCAACCTTTCAGAGGTGCATGCTCTCTATCTTCTCTGATATGGTAGAGAAATTTTTGGAAGTCTTCATGGATGACTTTTCAGTATTTGGAGACTCGTTCAGCTCCTGCCTTGACCATTTAGCACTTGTTCTGAAAAGATGCCAAGAGACCAACCTAGTTTTAAACTGGGAAAAATGTCACTTTATGGTGACTAAAGGAATTATCCTTGGGCATAAAATTTCAAACAAGGGAATAGAGGTGGATCAAGCTAAAGTGAAAGTAATTGAAAAATTACCACCACCTGCCAATGTTAAGGCAATCAGAAGTTTTCTGGGGCATGCAGGATTCTATAGGAGGTTTATAAAGGATTTTTTAAAAATTGTAAAACCTCTAAGTAATCTGCTAGCTGCTGACACGCCATTTGTGTTTGACACAGAGTGTCTACAGGCGTTTGAAACTCTGAAAGCTAAGCTGGTCACAGCACCAGTTATTTTTTCACCAGACTGGACACTACCATTTGAACTAATATGTGATGCCAGTGACCATACCATTGGTGCAGTACTGGGACAAAGGCATAACAAGCTTCTGCATGTCATTTATTATGCTAGTCGTGTTTTAAATGAGGCTAAAAAAATTACACAACCACAGAAAAGGAGTTGCTTGCAGTGGTCTATGCCATTGACAAGTTTAGATCATACTTAGTAGGATCAAAAGTGATTGTGTACACTGACCATGCTGCTCTTAAATATCTACTTACAAAGCAGGATTCAAAACCCACGCTCATAAGATGGGTGTTGCTTTTACAAGAGTTTGATATAGAAATAAGAGACAGAAAAAGGACAGAAAACCAAGTGGCTGATCATCTGTCCCGGATAGAACCAGTAGAAGGGGCGTCCTCCTCCTCTTTTGAGATCTCTGAAACCTTTCTGGATGAGCAACTATTTACCATTCAGGAAACACCATGGTTTGCAGACATTGCAAACTATAAAGCTGTAAGATTCATACCCAAAGAGTACAGCAGGCAGCAAATAAAGAAATTAATTTCTGATGCAAAGTACTACCTATGGGATGAACCATATCTCTTTAAGAGATGTACAGATAGAATAATCCATAGATGTGTGCCCAAGGAAGAGGCACAGAAGATCTTATAGCATTGCCATGCGTCACAATATGGAGGCCATTTCGGAGGTGAGCGAACAGCCACCAAGGTCCTCTAATATGGCTTCTTCTGGCCTACTCTCTATAGAGATTTCCGAGAGTTTGTACGTAACTGTGACAGTTGTCAGAGAGCTGGTAATCTGCCTCATGGTTACGCCATACCTCAACAAGGGATCTTGGAGATTGAGTTGTTTGATGTATGGGGTATTGACTTCATGGGGCCTTTCCCACCATCATACTCAAACACATATATTCTGGTGGCAGTAGACTATGTATCTAAATGGGTAGAGGTGATTGCAACACCCACTAATGATACTAAGACAGTGCTGAAGTTTCTCCAGAAATATATCTTCAGCAAGTTTGGTGTTCCTAGAGCACTAATCAGTGATGGGGCACTCACTTCTACAATAAACAACTTTACTCTACTATGGTCCGATATAGAATAAGCCACAAAGTAGCAACTCCATATCATCCACAGATAAATGGGCAGGCTGAAGTCTCTAATAGAGAACTAAAAAGAATCCTGGAACGGACTGTAATTACCCGTAGAAGGGATTGGGCAAGAAGCTTGGATGAGGCTCTATGGGCATACAGAACAGCATTCAAGACTTCTATAGGGACCTCTCCATACCAACTTGTGTATGGTAAGGCCTGTCATTTGCTCGTGGAACTGGAACATAAGGCCTACTGGGCAACCAGATTCCTAAACTTTGATGCCAAATTAGCTGGAGAGAAAAGATTGCTCCAGCTGAATGAGCTAGAGGAATTCAGACTCAATGCTTTCGAAAATGCTAAGATTTACAAAGAGAAAGCAAAAAGGTGGCATGATAAGAAACTGTCACCCAGAGTCTTTGAACCAGGACAAAAGGTTCTGCTGTTTAACTCTAGACTCAGATTATTCCCCAGAAAACTGAAATCCCGGTGGAAGGGACCATATGTGATTACAAGTGTGTCACCATATGGCTATGTGGAGCTTCAAGACATTGATTCTAATAAGAAGTTCATTGTTAATGGACAGAGAATCAAGCATTATCTTGAAGGCAATGTTGAGCAAGAATGCTCAAAGCTGAGGCTAGATTAAAAGCTCAGTAAGGTCCAGCTAAAGACAATAAAGAAGCGCTTGCTGGGAGGCAACCCAACCATTAGTAAAGCTTATTTGTTATTTAAATAATAATTATACGAGTTTAATATAAATAATCTTCAAGGTAAAGTATCAATTGCATAAGTTCACAGAGTTACAGAAGGATTCAGAGTACAAAACAGGGAAAAAGAGCTCATTGGCAAGAAAACGCCAGTAATGATACCTTTCTGGGCGTTAAACGCCAGAATGGGTACTATTCTGGGCATTTAACGCCAAACTTGCAGCATCCTGGGCATTCAGAAAAACGCCCAGTGACAAAAGATTTCTGGCGTTTAACACCAGCCAGAAGCAACAGCTGGGCATTAAACGCCCAAAAGAGGCTACAGATGGGCGTTAAACGCCCAAAACAAGCAGTAGTTGGGCGTTTAACGCCAGGATTGTGGAGGGGAGGAAGTTTTGTTTTCCAACTCAATTTTTTTTCAAATTTTCATGATTTCATCCATAATTTCTTGCATAAACATGTTACATATCATCATCTTTCAATTTCAATTTCAATTTCAAAAAAATAATAAAATCTTTCTTCATTCTCCCTTAACTTCTTTTCAAATCTTTTTCAAAACTCATCTATCTTTTTAAATTCTTTTCAAACCTTTTCCAAATCATCATACTATCTTTTCAAAAATTAGATTTATTTTTTTTTCAAATCTCTCTCTTATCTTTTCAATTTTAAAACTACATCTTTTGCATATCATAATTATCTTTTTACAAATCATATCTTCTAGCATATCTTTTTCAAAATTTTCGAACCCACCCCCTCCTCTTTAAATTCACATTCGGCCATCCCCCTCTCCTCCACAATTTAAATTTGTCTCTCCTTCTCTTCCTCTCCTTTCCTTTCTTTTGCTTGAGAACAAGCAAACCTCTAAGTTTGGTGTGCTTTTTGTAATCACTGAGCTAAGACTCACTAAGATCATGGCTCGTAAAGGAAAACAAACCACTTCAAGAAGCAAGAAAGAGAATATTCCAAAACCACTTTGGAATAAAGAGAGGTTCTTAACCAAAGAACATGCAGACTATTACTACAAAATAATGGCTCTAAGATCAGTGATCCCGGAAGTTAAATTCGATCTGAAAGAAGACAAATATCTGGAGATCCAAGAGAAGATTCGAAAAAGAGGCTGGGAAATTCTGGCTAATCTTGAGACAAAGGTGGGTAGAAACATGGTTCAAGAATTCTACGCAAATCTGTGGTAAACAGATAAGCAGAGATTAACTGGAGCCGCTTTCTATACCTTTCGAACCTTGGTCAGAGGGAAGATTATGTACTTCTACCAGGACAGAATAAGAGAGGTCTTCAAGCTGCCTCAACTACAAGATGATCCAGAATCTTTTAATAGGAGAATGGTGAGATTTGATAAGTGCTTAGACCAAGTTCTAGAGGACATATGCATCCCTGGAACCAAGTGGATAACCAATACAAAAGGTGTCCCAAATCAACTCAAGAGAGGAGATCTCAAACCAATTGCTAGGGGTTGGCTGGACTTCATTGGGCGTTCTATACTACCCACCATCAACCGCTCTGAAGTCACTGTCAAAAGAGCAGTGATGATCTATTGCATTATGCTGGGAAACAAAGTGGAGATTCATCATCTGATTTCTTGTGAGCTCTACACAATTGCAAACAAGAACTCCACTGACGCCAAATTGGCTTACCCAAGCCTAATTTCTCTGCTATGTAAAGATGCTGGGGTGAAGATGGGAGTGGATGAGTATATCTCAGTTGAGCACCCAATCACCAAAAAGTTAATGGAAGAACAAGTGCAGGATAACTCCATCAAAAGGAGGGCACAGGAGTTCCTCCCAGAAATCCCTCAGATTGACTACTGGACCCGCCTAGAAGCATCTGTCACCAAGTTGCAAGAAGCTATAGATCAACTGAAAGAAGAACAGCAAGTTCAAAATAGCATGCTCTGCAAACTGCTGAAGGAACAAGAGGAGCAGGGGCGTGAGCTACAGGAGCTGAAGCGCCAGAAGCTATCTCTTGAAGGGCCAAGCACCCCACAGACTAAAGGAGCATCCATCTCCCAAAATAAAGGTTGTTGAGTCCTAACTCTGTGATAACCTTTTATCCATTTTAAGAGTACATGAGTATTAGTATTAGAGTCATTTGTCTTTATGTCTTTAATTTCCTTTCTTTTATTACTAATTGTCCACTTCTATGCCTATTTTATATTATTTCTATTAAATAATAAATAAAGATTAGAGTCTATGCTTTAAAGTTATGAATGTCCTATGAATCCATCACCTTTCTTAAATGAAAAATGCTTTTAATCACAAAAGAACAAGAAGTACATGATTTCGAATTCATCCTTGAAATTAGTTAATTATTTTCATGTGGTGACAATACTTTTTGTTTCTCTGAATGAATGCTTGAACAGTGCATATGTCTTCTGAATTTGTTGTTTATGAATGTTAAAATTGTTGGCTCTTGAAAGAATGATGAAAAAGGAGAAATGTTATTTGATAATCTGAAAAATCATAAAATTGATTCTGGAAGCAAGAAAAAGTAGTGAAAAGCAAAGGCTTGCGAAAAAAAAAAAACAGAAAAAAAAGCAAGCAGAAAAAGCCAAGAGCTCTTTAAACCAAAAGGCAAGAGCAAAAAGCCAGTAACCCTTTAAACCAAAAGGCAAGGGTGAAAAGGATCCAAGGCTTTGAGCATCAGTGGATAGGAGGCCCCCCAGGAATAAAATCCTGGCCTAAGCGGCTAAACCAAGCTGTCCCTAACCATGTGCTTGTGGCGTGAAGGTATCAAGTGAAAAGCTTGAGACTGAGTGGTTAAAGTCGTGATCCAAAGCAAAAAGAGTGTGCTTAAGAACCCTGGACACCTCTAATTGGGGGCTCTAGCAAAGCTGAGTCACAATCTGAAAAGGTTCACCCAGTTATGTGTCTGTGGCATTTATGTATCTGGTGGTAATACTGGAAAACAAAGTGCTTAGGGCCACGGCCAAGACTCATAAAGTAGCTGTGTTCAAGAATCAACATACTGAACTAGGAGAATCAATAACACTATCTAAGTTCTGAGTTCCTATAGATGCCAATCATTCTGAACTTCAAAGGATAAAGTGACATGCCAAAACTGTTAAGAGGCAAAAAGCTACTAATCCCGCTCATCTAATTGGAGCTAAGTTTCATTGATATTTTTGAATTTATAGTATATTCACTTCTTTTTATCCCATTTGAATTTCAGTTTCTTGGGGACAAGCAACAATTTAAGTTTGATGTTGTGATGAGCGGATAATTTATACGCTTTTTGACATTATTTTTAGGTAGTTTTTAGTATAATTTAGTTAATTTTTAGTATATTTTTATTAGTTTTTATGCAAAAATCACATTTTTGGATTTTTCTATGAGTTTGTGTGTTTTTCTGTGATTTCAGGTCTTTTCTGGCTGAAATTGAGGGACCTGAGCAAAAATCTGATTCAGAGGCTGAAGAAGGACTGCAGATTTTGTTGGATTCTGACCTCCCTGCACTCGAAATAGATTTTCTGGAGCTACAGAAGCTTAATTGGCGCGCTCTCAATTGCGTTAGAAAGTAGACATTCAGAGCTTTCCAGAAATATATAATAGTCTATACTTTGCCTAAGTTTTGATGATGCAAATTGGCGTTTAACGCCAAGTCTTTACCCTATTCTGGCATTAAACGCCAGAAACAGGTTGCAAACCAGAGTTAAACGCCAAAAACAGGCTACAACCTAGCGTTTAACTCCAAATAAAGTCTCTACACATGGAAGCTTCAATGCTCAGCCCAAGCACACACCAAGTGGGCCCCGGAAGTGGATTTCTGCACTATCTATCTTAGTTTACTCAATTCCTGTAAACCTAGGTCACTAGCTTAGTATAAAAACTACTTTTAGAGATTTGTTTTAGACCTCATGACATTTTTACACTACACTTTGTATTTCTGACGGCATGAGTCTCTAAACCCCATGGTTGGGGGTGAGGAGCTCTGCTGTGTTTCGATGAACTAATGCAATCACTACTGTTTTTTCATTCAATCACGCTTGTTTCTATTCTAAGATATTCACTCGCACTTCACCCTGATGAATATGATGATCTGTGACACTCATCATCATTCTCACCTATGAACGCGTGCCTGACAACCACCTCCGTTCTATCTGCACTAGCTTGAGTGTGTATCTCTTAGCCTCCTGGTTCATGATCAGAGTCTTCGTGGTATAGGCTAGAATTATTGGCAGCCATTCCTGAGATCTGGAAAGTCTAAACCTTGTCTGTGGTATTCCTAGTAGGATCTGGGAAGAAATGACTGTGACGAGCTTCAAACTCGCGAATGTTGGGCATAGTGACAGACGTAAAAGAATCAACGGATTCTATTCCAACATGAGTGAGAACCGACAGATGATTAGCAGTGCAGTGACAGCGCATTTGGACCATTTTCACTTAGAGGATGGATGGTAGCCATTGACAACGGTGATCCACCAACATACATCTTGCCATGGAAGGAGACCTGTGTGCGTGAAGAAGAAGACAGTAGAAAAGCAGAGATTCAGAAGACAGAGCATCTCCAAAACCTCAATCTGTTCTCCATTACTGCATAACAAGTATTATTTATTTTATGTTAATTACTTTTCATAAACCCAACCAATTTTATTATTAATTTCCTGACTAAGAATTACAAAATAACCATAGCTTGCTTCAAGCCGACAATCTCCGTGGGATCGACCCTTACTCACGTAAGGTATTACTTGGACGACCCAGTGCACTTGCTGCTTAGTTGCACGGAGTTGTGAGAAGAGTGTGAGATCACGATTCCGTGTATCATTGCCCCTAATTCTCCTCCAACACATTCAAAAAGGCCTGTTCGACCTCATCCATCATCTCCCACGAATATCTAGAAACTACAATATTCTTTTGCCAACATAAGGGGAAGGCAGGTTCATTATTTGACTCCAAGAAAAACGGCCGAGCTCCTTCAACAGCTCGGACCTTAAAGTAATAATTCTTAAAGTCTCTAAAGGACTCATCATACATGGAAAAAACTTTCTTTCCCTGGGCAGATCGGAAATAAATCCAAGAAGCTTTCTTTTTTGAAGAAATCCCAGGCTTAGTCAAAAGAAAGAGATAAAGAAAGAAGGTTTGAGAAGGCTTAACATCTAGTTCTTGGCACAACAACTAAAAGATCTTAATAAAGCCCCATGAGTTCGGATGGAGTTGGGATGGAGCTACATTACACGACCACAACAAATCGCTCTCGAAGGAGGTAAAAGGAAGGGCAATGTCCATTTGGCTGAAAAAGTAGTCATAAGCATAAAAGAAGGGGCGTTTCCCCTGGGTCAGAGAAGGGAAGCAAACCCTCTCGTCGAAGTCAGGCACTACCAACTCATAGTTCTTCTCCTGATCCCTACTACTACAGATCCGATGATGTTTTCTAAGCTCCACGCAGTACTCAGAATTAACTACTAAAATGCACATCAGGACGAAAGAGTCCAGCCAGTCAGACATTCCCTCGAGGACTTTGGAGGATGTTTCGACAATATTTTTTTGAGAAGACATGGTCAACTAGTCCTACAGCAAGAAAAAGAAAAAGGGATTACTATCCAAACAGGTCGGGAAAATCAAGAAATCAGTCGGACAAATATGGATACAACTCATACAAACAGCGAAAGGAGACCTCAGGACTCGCACTAAGGTCCAGGGGCATCCTTTGGAGGCAGTAACAGAGTAAGGATTTAGAAAAAATCTACAAGTCTACGTCTCGACATCTCCCAAATAAAAAACAAAAACCTTTTCAAAGTAAATAAACCACAAAATGTCATCAAAGTTACCATCTTTTTACAAACCTATCAACAAAGGAAACTATCAAAATCAAACACATCAAGTGAAAATCATCAAAGATGCAATCTTTTTCAGGATCAAACAGTTCATTAATCCAAAAGCTTCAAAATCAAAAATGGTAACAACATTCAAAGCTCTAAAAGCATCAACTATCAGGAAACGCAAAAAGGATCATACAAAGTCGAAGAAACTCCCAGAGCACATATTGCAGCAATAAACAGGCATAGCAAAATCAGAAAGATTCAAAACTTTTCCCAAGCAAGATCAAAACTTTTCAAAATCCAAGCAGGGAAAAATAGCGCGGAAAGAAAGAAGAAGACGAAAGGACCAACCTGTAAAGAAGGAAGGCAACGAAAGACCGAAGCAAATTGCGAGTCCACACCAACTATCACTTCTGAATGCAAGGAAGAAGGATAGCCTGGGAGCAAGGGAATGAAGAACCACAGACGAGCCAGAAAACGAAAGAGTAAGGAAAGAAAAGAACTAAAAGGAATGGCACTTTGAAATTCAAAAATAAAGTGAGAAAGAGGGAAGAAGGAAACGGCGAAAGGAATTAATGAGTTCTTAAAAGCCTTCGCACGTTCCCTAGGAAAGCGCAATGCATGATGCAATTAAAAGGAAAACGCTCCGTATTCAATAATAGGAGTTCTACAGTTATCGACAAAAAGTGCTCGAGCTCGGCTTCTCCAAAGAAGGATCGAAGTCCTAAAAAAGGACTCGACCTCAAGAGGAAGACCACGCTCGAGCAGGGGCACTGTTCATGCCCTGGGTCGAGGTGTATGACCCGGGCTGATTGACAACAAGTCGATCGACCTCTTCAGGTCAGGATTACCGACCTCTTCTCAAAGAGATCGGCCAAATCGCCGGAGGAGCCCAAAGCAGGCCCAAACGAAGGAACACAGCCCAAATCTAAAGGCAACCAAAGCCCAAAAAGATAAAGGCAGTTCCCCTTAAAGATAAGATGACTTCACTCAAAGATAAGATAAGATAGCTATCTTATTTCCAGAAAGGTCACTCCACACTATTATAAATACACTGGAGCACCCAGGTATAACTCATACTCTGATTCTACTAAAAAACCTGCTTAATACCCTTGCTAACTTAAGCATCGGAGTCCCTTGCAGGTACCACCACCCTCCGGTGACGAAGGATCAGCATCACCAGCAAGTTCAACAAATCGGACATAACAGCTCCGACCAGCACCGAAGATCTCGTCCGAAATCGACCTACAGTTTTAGGTAACCCTCGAAACACTTACCATTTTAAGCATTCCAGATATTCAATCATCAAATCCTCACCGTTCCAAGCCTAATCAAAATATTTCCAATTCATTTATCACACTCACTATCAAGCAAACCATAACTTCATACCCCAATCTAATTCTCATCAATATTCAATATCAACCATCCACCATTAGCTCAATTCCAACAATTTTACCACCAACTATATCATATATACATATACTAATATTCATTTACTAACCACATCAATCAACCAATTCATCCTATTCAAACTTTATTTTATTAACAACAATTTTCATAATCTCTAACTCAATCGCAACCTAATTATTCATTCCAACAATTTCCATCATTATTCAATAACTATCAACCCAACCATATTTTTACATCATATTCTCACATTCCAATTCATCAACTCATCAATATATCAACTCATCAATTTCATTAATTTCAATCAAGAACTCATAAATAATCAATCACCACTCACAATCAAATCCAATAACTCATTAATTACAACATTTTAATTTCAACCAATCATACAATTCAATCCTATTCCTAGGGGCATCTAACTTAGGACTTCATGTCATATTTCATGGTATTTAAATTAAACTTAAACCGTACCTTGATGACGGCGGTTCACACCTAACACTTGAATTTTTTTCTCAACGACTCCCAAGCTCCAAACAAGCTACCGAGGTTCACCCAAAAGCTCCGCAAGCCAAAATGAAGCTCCTAATGTGTACCATAATCACCCAACAATTCTAATATAACCAATTTCACACATATATCAACCTAGGGTACATAAAATTAATAAATCACAAGGGTTTAGTGATTTCTCATCTTACCCACTGAAAAATTAGGATGAAACTCACCAACAGCTCATACTATAGTATCCCTGAACAAACAAAATCACAAGATTTTCTCAAAATCCAAACCAAAACACAAATTGAAAGAAAAAAACAAAATTCAGAAGAGGCACCACAATACTTAGATAGAATCGAAGAGCCCGACGAGAGCTTCGTGTGGCCACAAACGGCTCTTAATCAGAGCTTTGGATCAAAAGTTATGGAGCTTTAAAGATCAAAGAGGGTTAAGGTTTGTGTTATTCTTTCTCTCTTCCTGTAATCTGTGTCTCTCTCATAAAAAAGGGGAAAGTGTGTTTTTGTTGTACTGAAATGGGTTCTTATATAGTGTGGGCTTGGGCCAGTTGGGTCCGGTTCACTCGATTTAGCCTATTGGCCCAATCTTGAGCCAAAACCTTTAAGATTAGTGTTTTAATTCGTATTTCAAGTATTATCACTTCACCGGATTATTATTTCTGTTTTCTTAATTTCTCTGGCTCATTTTCTCACTCACAGTACCGGACAGTTTAAGTCGGTACTGCCGATTAAATTACCGGCACGTGTCCTTATGTATTTTTCGCAGAAAATTGCAGTTTTTCACTCGAAAAAATCCTCCAATTTCAAATATCACCATTAAATTTCTAAATTATTATTCTAAATTTCTTCACCCCGTTAGTCCATATTTATTTAATTATTTATTTAATTTTCGTTAATCGAAGTTTTATATTTTCTTCTCTTAATAGACTCCTTTCTTTTTCTTTTAAGATCCCGTCACATACACTCCTTTAATCCCATGTATTGATATTATCTTTGTCAATTTTTTTTAATATCAGTACGGAAATATGACATAATCAGTCCATTAATAGAAATTGATTTGATTTTTTAAATGTAGATTTTCTTCCAGATTTATTTTTGAAAATGTTATCCAATTAAGATAATCAATAAATAAAAGATGAATGTGTGATTAAGGGAAATGAAAATTTGTAAATACTTGACAATCACAATTTCGAACAGCCCTATTCTTATGATGATGATGCCTAGAGATAGATGTGTTGTCGTCGCCATCTCCCACGCCGACCTTCTTCATTATTGCGGTTCTTCAAACTTTTTCTTCTATTCTCACGTCAACAATTGAAGAAATTAGGATATTATCTTCTGTTTGGTCTTCACATTAACTTGCTAGTAATTACCCCCATTTAATGCTGCAATACTTGGCTAAAAAAAGGGCATTATCTTGTTTATATATTTGGTCTTACATTTTTTAACTTCCTTCCCTTAAGATTGAGAGACTGTAATTAGTGATTAGTTTTTGTTCTTTGGGTGGGTCTTTGACCACCAAAATAAAATAACATAAATAAATAAAATTACTTTTAAATTTTTAAAATTTAAAATTGATTATAAGTGTTATTAATAACATGCAAATTATAACGTAGAATTACTTGTTGTTAATAAATTTGCATTATTTAATCCCATGATTTCCAAATTTTTAATTATTATAATAGATTAATAATAAATAAAATTATATCTATATTTTAAAAGTCAAACTTTTTAAAAAATTTTTTAATAATTTTTTTTATTTATAACTTCTTTAATACTTACAAGTACCTTTGTATTTATTTCAACATTATTATATTTAAAACTTCTAAAAAGAATGATAAAATGAAATATTTATAGCACTGACTTAGTAGATAACTTATGTACACATTCATGTGCATTCTGGAGGTGCACGGGTTACATTGACACGTTCAGACTAACAGGTCTGAATCAATCTGAATTTGATCAGTTCATTGCGGTGTTAGACCCATTTTTTGTGAGTCAATATCAGAAATAATCAGACACTTCTTCTAAATCGATTGAGAATTCAGTTCACCAGTTTTTCGATCTAACCGGTCAGTTCGGTCTAAATTTGATAATTATGGTTAGAAGTAATTCAAGCTAAGCTAAACCAGACTAAATTCAACATCGACTCATTAAAAGCTCACAAGGTAACTCGATTGTTTGGTCATGAAAGACTAATAATAAAAGTTGTACTAGACTAAGTAAGTCAAGCTAAGCGAACCAAATCAAACTCAAGTTCGACTTACTAAAAGTTCAAAAGTTGCCTCGAGCTTTTCTCATCGATCATAGTTATATATTAAAATAATTATATATGTATAGATGTGTATATAATACAAAATATAGAGATCAACTTCAAGTTCAAACATAGTTCACAAGCTCATGAGCTTAGTGTATCAAGTTATTAATGACTTGACGTCTACCTGACACATAAATTGGATTGACTTACTTCCAGTTCTAATTAATATTAAACAAATGTGCATGCATGTTTCTAGGTGCTACACAGATTCTATCATACACACATCATATACACTAAAAAAATAATTATTATATTATAATTAATAAAAATATTTTTTATTTTTTATTTATACATGTTTAATAATATTTATATTTATATTAACAATTATGAATAAAAATATATTATATAGTTTTATTATATAACTAATAATTAGCATATAGAATAGTGTGAACCAATAAAACTATATAACTAATATGTTCTATAGTTTTACTAGTTCACTAATTCAACCGATGAGTTACTAGTTGAACTCGTAGAACTGGTCCTATGTAAATAAAAACTTTAAAATAGTCAAAAACCTAAAATTAAAATTTAAAACACATACTTTCACTTATATCTTATACTAACAATCAAATCTCAACAAATTATAATCAACAAGTTATAATCCGGTTGCTATTAAATAATTAGATAAACTTCCAGTATTTTTTTTATAATACAATTTTTAAATTTTATTTTTACATTAAATAACTATTTTATTTTAATAATTAACTAATTAATTTAATTTTATTATATCATTATATATTATATGTATTTGTTCAAAAAATAATATTAATAAAAATATCATATAATTATAAAAATAATTATTATATTATAATTAATAAAAGTATTTGATATTTGTTATTTATACATGTTTAATAATATTTATATTTATATTAACAATTATACATAAAAATATATTATATAGTTTTATTAGATAACTAATAATTAGCATATAGAATAGTGTGAACACTCTTACTAGTTGAACTTGTAGAATCAGTCCTACATAAATAAAAAATTTAAAATTGTCAAAAATCTAAAATTAAAATTTAAAATACATGTATTTACTAATATCTTAATAACAATCAAGTCTCAACAAATTATAATCAACAAGTTATAATTCAATTATTATTAAATAATTAGATAAACTTTCAATATTTTTTTTATAATACAATTTTTTAATTTTATTTTTATATTAAATAACTATTTTTTTTTAATGACTAACTAATTAGTTTAATTATATTATATCATTATATATATTTATTCAAAAAATAATATTAATAAATATCATATAATTATAAAAATAATTATTATACTACACTTAATAAAAATATTTGATATTTATTATTTATACATGTTTAATAATATTTATATTTATATTAACGATTATGAATAAAAATATATTATATAATTTTATTATATAACTAATAATTAGCATATACCTAATATGTTTTATAGTTTTATTGGTTCACTTGTTCAACTGATGACTTACTAGTTGAACTTGTAGAATCGGTTCCACATAAATAAAAACTTTAAAATAATCAAAAACCTAAAATTAAAATTTAAAATACATATATTCACTAATATCTTAATATCAAGTCTCAACAAGTTATAATTTGATTGTTATTAAATAATTAGATAAACTTTCAGTATTTTTTTTATAATACAAATTTTTTAATTTTATTTTTACATTAAATAACTATTTTTATTTTAATAACTAACTAATTAATTTGATTTTATTATATCATTATATGTTATATGTATTTATTCAAACAATAATATTAGTCCATCAAAAAAAAATATTATATAATCATAAAAATAATTATTATTTTAAAATTAATAAAAATATTTAATATTTATTATTTATACATATTTAATAATATTTATATTTATATTAATAATTAACAAACTTTTTCTTAATATTATTTTTTCTATAACTTGGGTCCACATTCATTTGTTGTTTTAAGGGTAATCCTCTGTGTGACCCTCCAATTACAATAATCTTAGCCGTAAAAGAATTGCACCAAGGTTCAATAGTTCCAAATCAACACCAATAAATACCTTACATATCTCTGCTATATCAGGATATCCAACAACAAAAAAAAGCCAAGATTCATTTGACAAATAAAAAAATCACTGTGACAAGACGAAGATATTGATATTAAAGTTTCTTCAGATTGTTTTTTTTGGTGACTTCTTCATATTGTTTTGCTTGTTATCTAGATTATTTCTTTATCAATAATAGATTTGTCATTGTAATTATTTTTTTAATTTGATTCACAGCTTGGTTGCTTTCCACACTCACCATATCATGAAAAAATTCTCATGCCTTAAACTGTTTAAACTGTGAAGTTGATGGTTTGATGAACAAGAAGGAATTAAGAGAGAGAAATAAGTTTTTCTCATTGTTGAAGAGAATGAAAAATCTCGTTAAAAGATATTTGTTGTGTTATTACATCTTATATACTATGTACTCTTTATGTATTCTCACTAAAAAAATAATTACAATGATAAATCTATTATTAATAAAGAAATAATTTAAGTAACATTGTTGCTGATTTTCTATGGCAGATACACCATAGCTGAAAAGACAACACAAGAAGCCAAAAAAACCTACATAGTTCACATGGGCAAGTTCAACATGCCAGAAAGTTTCAGTGATCACCTCAGTTGGTATGATTCATCACAGTGTCAGATTCAGCAGAGATGCTATACACATACAATCATGTAGCTCATGGATTCTCCACAAGGCTAACCAACCAAGAAGCTGAAACACTCTCCAAACAACCGGGGATTCTTTATGTCATGCCTGAAGTTAGATATGAGCTTCACACAACAAGAACACCAGAGTTTCTT
Organism: Arachis ipaensis; assembly: GCF_059453495.1. NCBI lineage: Eukaryota > Viridiplantae > Streptophyta > Magnoliopsida > Fabales > Fabaceae > Arachis > Arachis ipaensis. The sequence goes on from NC_142436.1 coordinate 28,544,395, forward strand.
GGATTGGATAAGGCCACAACACTTTTTCCTGCTTCTAAGCAGCAGAGTCAGGTGGTTATTGGAGTGCTAGACACCGGTGTTTGGCCGGAGCTGCAGAGCTTGGACGACACCGGACTCGGACCGGTGCCGAGTGGCTGGAAAGGTGAGTGTGAAATTGGAACCAACTTCAATTGATCAAGCTGTAACAGGAAACTTGTTGGTGCATGGTTTTTTACCAACGGGTATGAAGCTATGATGCCTTTCTCATATATGCATATTGTATGTTACTTTATTTGTATATGCATTAAATACTGTTGTCTTACGTCTTTCTCTATTTTTTTATGAACTAAAAAAATCTACTATCGGGGAAAATTATCAAGTTCATGATAAGTTTTGTTATTCAATTTAATATCTGATCATTATACTTCCATCATCTATATAACTGTCTTTTTAATGTCATGTGTGAATATCTATGTAGCATTAATTAATCTTTTCCAACTTATGTTCATTACCTCAATTAAATAAAGTAATTATAATATCATATCAAGCACCTCAGCCTTGCTGTCAAATTCAAAATCTGTAGATTGGAAAGATAAATTACAAAATACAATATTTGAAAAGGAAAAACTTAACGAAAATAACAAGGCAAAGACTAGTTCTTTTTCTTTTCTATTTGAATATCATATCAATATTATAAGATATTGTTAGTTAATTATTTACCAAAAAATCTCCTCGCATGCACCAGAGAAAACGTCAGTTCCTTCAAGGTCATCGATTTCAACATCATCCAAAATGTTCATACTAACAAAATACAGGCATGGAAAATTTTTGTAATAAGAAAAGGAAAAAATATACCGTTCAACATTAGATGAGGCAATATACACATATACCATGATAGGATCAAATTTTAAATACTCAATCGTCAAACAGTAATATATTTGAACTACTAATTTCAAAATCACCTAGTAATAATTGTTAATAGAGACAATTACCTCCATCTCCAAATCATCCTTTCCATTCAAAGCTGCATGAATATCCAAACCACCTGATGAATATACACACACTACTGTCAGATTGAACATCATAAATAACTTGGGGAATTACAAACAAAGTCTGCATGCAAATTCCTATCGTCCTAAAAAATTAACCACAATATTGATATAGAATTAAATAATCAATTTTAAATCCAATTAAGATCCAAAGGAAACATTTTCAACATCAAAGCATTTCCTTCCGTCATTCTCATATAGATTACAATATACCATCTACTGAGACATGATCATTTCTATTTTCTACAAGAAAATGGTCAACTTCCATTGCTTCATCTTTACGAGCAGGTATAGATGATTCATCCACCTAAACCTAAGGTAATGTAAAATAGAGAAATCATAAATCGTATACCCTCAGAAATGCCACGTTACTATTCACAGTTAATTTAAGAAGACCATTACAAAACAATGACATAAATTTATGAGTGTTCAATATTTAAAATTTTTTAATGTCCTGTATCCAGATACCAACCAACAATGTAAAGAAACTTTCATCTACTAAGACAAATCATGAATAAGACTATATAGTTCATAACTAAGGCTGAATTTTTCTTTTAATATTGTCAAATTGCTCAATTATTGCTCTATATTTGTAATTAGTATACCTTTTGCAGTGTAATGCATTGACTGAATTCCTCAATATTGTCCTCCAGTTTCTCAATTTTGGACTGCAGTTTCCATTCCTTCTCCAAAAAAGAGGAATTTGACGCTTTCAATGTAGTTTCCTTTAACTAGGAGCTTATCAAGAGCCACGGCTGAAACTAACTTTGATGGTTTCAGTGGCTAAGAGAAGGGGGTTGAATCTTAGCCCCCTTTTTTGTGTTGCTAACACTTGCTGAACTCAGAGGAGACTTTTCTGTTTTAGCTCGTCTCTGGACACGAGACCTTTTGTTTTTACTCGTCTCTTGTCACGAGACTTTTTAGTTTTTGCTCCTGTGCAGTAGAAAAAAGAAATGGATTTGGAGAGAAGAAAGATTAGACCCAGATATATCCTGGTTCAGCTGCTAAGTGCAGTGCAGCCTACATCCAGTCTTCATCACAAACATGATGGAATTTCACTATAATCAATCTGATTACAACTTGTAAAGTGCTAACCCAACTTACAAGGGGATTCCCACAGAATCATGAAACACAACATAGATGAACAAAGGAACTCTAAGACGTCTATGGCTTTTTCTTTTAATTTTGCACTCTCTGCCTTTTTTCGCTCTATGGCTTTTTCATTACAAACCTCACTGTTTGCCTTTTTTCATAAGACTCAAGACATGACAAAATTAAACAGAAAAATACAAAACTGAATACATTGAAGGAGAAGAGAAAACTGTTAGCTCAGGTAGCTCTGAGAACACTGTGCCTTGCACTCTCAAATTTTCTCCTTGCTCCAAACAGTGGCTATTCTCTCTTTTTATAGAAGAGGGAAGCCTCCACTTATTGAAGCCAACAACCGAACCAACTTCTTCCTCCTTCAATAAAACCGGTTCGGCCACATAGAGAGAGAAGAGATAACCATGCAAAACCCAACATGCAATTACCTCTAGTCCTTTCTTGATCATCACCCTTCATCAATCCGAGCTCTCCATCCTTGGCTTGCTCTCCAAGATGAAATTCTGGCCCTTGATGCTTCATGATGATGATGACTTCATCTGCTTCAATCTCTGCCTTCAACCATCACTTCGCCACTCTAGCTACTCCCTGTGGTGGTTGAGCAGAATCAAAGACAAGCCATGCTTCAAGAATCTCCCTTGTTGGCCGAGATCTTCTTCTTCCTTTTTGAGCATGGAAAGCTCAAGATAACCTCACCAAATCTGACCATATTTGGTAAGTATCTTAGCCACAGCTCATTTTTATTTTAGTATGTTTTCTTGTCATCATTAGCTTGATGGTCTTGACGCATGCAGCTTCTTCCTTCTGTTGGTTGAAGAACATTTCTTCCATTATTTCCTGGACAAGGACCGAAGAAAAAAGAAGAAAGAGATGAGAGAGAATGTGAAGTTAAAGTAAAAGCAATTAAATGAAAATGAAACAAGTTGATAGATTGCTTTTTACTTCCCTTGCTTTGAGTAGCGTATAGCATTAATCATAATGATTCCCATCAAATCAAAGTCAAGTTCTCTCTCATGTTTCCAATGCTAACATATTAAAATTTGAAATCCATTCTTAACAAAGAGATGGAATCCGTTGAAAAGCATGAAGCCATTTAGCTTTCATTTAAACTTGGTTTCGGACCAAGCTTGGAAACTTTCATCAAAAATAGCGTTGGGCTTGGTAACATTAAGTTTTAATCTGGCCCAAATGATAACATTTGCTTTCTTGATGAATATTTGATTCGGATCAGCATGGAAACATTCATCAAAATTCAAATTGGGCTTGGTAGCAATAAAGCATAATCTGACCCAATAAAATTTTGATTCCTTCAAACTAATTGGGCTTAGTGATACTATTTAAATTCTGGCCCAATAGTAACATTTGCTTTACTGATGAATATTTGATTCAAGCATTGTACACAAAGGAAAGCTTTCTTTGGGCTTGCTGTATTTCATTTATTTTTGGCCCAATAAAATCTGCATAACAAAATTATTAATTAAGCAAATATGAGTTAAGATCAAACCAATAATTTTGTAATTAAATATTTTAATAATGTTTGTTCATCATCAAAATTAAATAGGAGTTTTCCAAACTCATCAATCTCCCCCTTGATGACAAAGATTATTAAAATTGAAATGGGAAAAATTTAGATATTGAGTAAAGAATACTCCCTTTGAATTTGAATTTCTCCCCCTTTCAAAATGTCACAATGCTCCCCCTTGATGTATGCTTATTTTACCAAGGGAAGCACTAACCTGTAACATTTAACTCAAGCTTCAAGTAACAATGTTATTTAGCATATTTTATGATGCTAAATGCTTGATTTATGAGCAATTTTAATTGATAATCAAAAACTCATTTGATATCATAAACTGATTTACTGCTCAAACTATTTCATAAAAATATCAAAATATTTTTCAAATCCTTTCCTGTTAAAGATATCAGAGCAAAACAACATGATGGAAAACACATGATCAAAACAAGGCAGTTTTAATGTATTACACAATTAAAGGAACTGCCAAAAATAAGTTTTTCAAACAACAAGTTTATCAATGATGAATCAATAGCCAGGCATAAAAAATAAATCAAACATCATTATAAACCAAATGCAGTTCAAGCAGTAACCATAGTGAATGCAATAACAACATGCATTCTTTGAACAAGGGTGATCATGAATTTTCAATTTTGAAAATTTCATCCCCTGTTCCCCTGTTTCTCCAGCCCCTGTTTCGTTCCAATTTCAATTTTGGAAACACATAAATTTCCTCCCCCTTTTGTCATCATGGGGGCACCTGCACAAAACATGATCAACACAGCAAAATATTCAAGAGAAAGTAGCAAGAGTATATGACAATATCCTAGAGATTATCCTAGAGAAGGGAGTATCAAGTCATGCTCATACAAAAAAACAGATTGAGCCTAATGGAGCCAATATCAATCAAAGTAAAGAAATAGTCACTAATCATCAGAAAAATTAATTTGTTCTTCAGCATCTCCGTCACTATCATCTCTCAAATCTTCTTTAAAACGTTCCATCATCAGATGAACCCTTTCTTTGCAATTGTTCCAAGCTTTCTCACTTTCATAAGCTTGTTTGCGGGCTTCTTTATGGGATTTATACATCAGATCTGCCATGTTCGAAAGTTCTCCCAAGATCTGTTTGATGGACTTAATTGTTTTGGAGGATTCTGGCCTGCCTTCATACTCACTATCCGATGCAGCAGATTTTCGCCCTTTAGTATCCTTAGTTGCTCCTCCTCCTCTAATTGAAGACACCTTGTTTTCTACAGCCTCATTCAACAAATCAACTTTAAAGTACTCAAATATTCTAGTTAAAAATATACCATAAGGCAGGTTAGCCTTTCTGGTGCTTCTAACAGAATCCCACATGTGCCTAATCATAATATAACCAAAGGATATAGGAGTAGAAGTAACCAAAGCAAATAAGATGAGACAGTCAGAAAATGTTACTCGGTTATGTGAGCCACTTTGGGGAGTCAGAATATGAGTGATGATTCGGTGAAGCAAGGAATTGACCGGTCCTAGAGCTTTATGTGTTGGAATGGTGCCATGCAATCCAGAAAGGTTCTCGCAAATGTGCTTGAGAACAGTTTTGTATGGAACGCCAACTTGTGTGTCCCATTTTTCCACCATGTACACTCGCGGTCCTTCATCTTTGAACCCAAGGGCCGCTCCAATTGTCTCAGCATCAAGGGCTATTTGAACCCTTTTGACGTAGGAATGAAGGGTGCCGTCAATGAGCCGCATATTGGCATAAAACTCTCGAACAAGACCAGGGTAGACTGGTTTCTGGATGAGAAGCAGAGGCTTCCAGTTGAGAAGTTCAAACAGAGAGGAGATATTGATACCCTTGTTGGTGAGATTTTCAAGGCTAACAAGATAGGTTGTACACAAATGACGCTTCTCCATAACTTCTTTATGAAACTCAAAAGAGGTGCATGAGTTAAATCTGCTTGGATCAAAGTGGGAGTGAGTCTTGCCATACTTGTCTCTGAATTCCATGGATTCCAAGTTTGGAGGTTCAGTAGTGTCATTGAGTGCAAACCCCTAATTCTTTTGGGAGCTTTTTCCAGGAGTAGTCCGTTTCGGTGATGAGGGTGGAGGTGAAGGCAAGGGAGAAGTATGAGATTCTTGCTCTTCTTCCTCTTGGGGGTCCTTGTTCTTCCTGTTTCGTCCTCTTCCGGAACTCTTTTGGGCCACTACCTTTCTTCTCGTGGCTTCGGTTTGTTTGGTTGGGGGTGAGGGAGAGGATGAGGAAGTAGAATGTATGTGGATGTGAGTGTGAGTTTGGGGTGTTGATGGTTTTTGAGAAACAAGAATTCTTTCACTCTTTCTTGGCACGGTTTTCTTTTTCATGGTAATGGGGGAATGAAATATGAAAGGTTGGGGGTGATAACCGAATTGAGAGGGAGAGAGAGAGACAAGGTGGGTGAACATATTTAATGGGGTTTGGAAAGAGAATATGGAGAGTAATGACCATTAGTGGACGGTTAATGACCATAATGGGTGGTTATTATCCAAAAATGATTTCCCTTTTAACTTTTGAAATCCAAAACTGAAAAGTTGTTGCCTTAAATCAAGGGATTAGATGGATATAGGGATTTGATTTGACAATAACCACTTCCAAGGAGATTTGATGACACAAGAGGAAGATTCTTATTTGTAGAAAGATAACTACCACAACTGTTAAGGTGGGGTCAAGGAATTTTTGGTGGGGCCCATAAAATTTTGAATTCTGCGCTGCCTCCCCCTTGACCACAGCTCTTCCATCATGCCATTATTTTTATCTCGTCCAAACCTACGAGCAAAAACTGAACAGAGTCACAAATTCACAGATTTTCAATAAAATTTAAATCAAACATTCCCAAACTTTTTCTCAAGCTACAGAATCTGTCTTCACAGAGGGGTTTTGTAAAAATATCAGCAATTTGGTCTTCAGATTTTATAAATTGAATATCAATAGTTTCTTTTTGCACATGTTCTCTAATGAAATGATATTTAATTTCAATGTGCTTTGTTCTTGAGTGCAAAACAGGATTTTTTGAAATATTTATAGCACTCATATTATCACAAAATAAGGGTATACTATTGATTTTTAATTTGTAATCTTCTAATTATGTTTTTAACCAAATTAATTGAGTGCAACATACAGATGCGGAAATGTATTCTGCTTCAGCTGTGGATAAAGCTACTGTGACTTGTTTCTTGCTTGACCACATATTGAGTGAGCTTCCAAGGAAGCAACACATTCCGGATGTGCTTCTTCTATCCACTCTATCTCCCGCATAATCTACATCACAAAACCCTACTGCACAAAATTCATCAGATTTAGGATACCACAAGCCATAATCACAAGTTCCCTTAATGTATCTAATGATGCGTTTAACAACCGTAAGATGGGATTCTTTTGGGTGAGATTGAAATCTTGAGCATACACCCACACTTTGAACAATATCCGGTCTAGAGGAGGTAAGGTACATGAGTGAACCTATCATTCCTCTATACTTTGTTTCATCCACATCTTGACCATCATCATCCTTTTCAAGTTTTGTGTTGGGATGCATTGGTGTACCCATTGCTTTGGAATTTTCTAGGCCAAACTTTTTAATAAGTTCTTTAGCATACTTTCCTTGGTAAATAAAAGTACCACTAGGAGTTTGTTTAATTTGGAGGCCAAGAAAGAAAGTGAGCTCTCCCATTAAACTCATTTCAAACTCACTAGTCATGAGTTTTCCAAACTCTTCACACAAGGAAATGTTGGCCGATCCAAATACAATGTCATCAACATAAACTTGAACAAGAAGTATATCATTATTAGATGCTTTAATGAACAAAGTAGTGTCGGTGGTACCCCTTTGAAATTTATTTTCCAACAAGAAGGCACTAAGCCTTTCATACCAAGCTCTTGGAGCTTGTCTAAGACCATAAAGAGCCTTAGTTAATTTGAAAACATGATTTGGAAACTCTTTATGTTCAAAACTGGGGGGTTGCGCCACATACACTTCTCTATCAATAAATCCATTAAGGAAAGCACATTTAACATCCATTTGAAACATTTTGAAACCTTTATGGGCGGCATAGGCAAGAAGCAACCGAATTGGTTCCATTCTAGCTACTGGAGCAAAAGACTCATCAAAATCTATACCCTCTTCTTGATCGTAACCTTGGGCCACTAGTCTAGCCTTGTTACGAACAACTTGTCCATCCTCACCAAGTTTATTTTTAAAGACCCACTTAGTACCCGTTACCTTCATACCATCCGAATAAGGTACTAATGTCCAAACCTCATTCTTGTCAAATTGAGCTAGCTCCTCTTGCATGGCCTTGACCCATGATGGATCTTCAAGAGCTTGTTTGACATTGTTGGGCTCCATTTGTGACAAGAAATCAAAGTTGCTAGGTTTGGTTTGTCTTTTGGTGGAGGATCTTGTTGTTACGCCATGAGAAGGATCACCAATGATGAAATCATGAGGATAACCCCTCATAGACTTCCATTCTCTAGGCTTTCGGACAGGTGTAGAACTTTGATGAACTTCTGGTGGTCTCACTGTTTCAGTTGCTCGTGCCTGTTCAGGAGACAAAATGGAATTGTCTCCTCCAATCTGACGAGACAGAACCGGGCTGACAGATTCTTCATTCTGGACAGATTTGGGATTTTCTTTGCTTGTTCCATCCTCTTCACAATCTGAATCAATATCCTTCACAATACTGGGAATTAAGTTAGAATCACAAAAAGTAACATGTATGGATTCCTCTATTGTCCTATGTTCCTTGAGATAAACTCTATAGGCCTTGCTTGTGGTGGAATATTCAACAAATATTCCTTCATATGATTTTGGATCAAATTTTCCAAGATTTTCCTTATTGTTAAGCACAAAACATTTGCATCCAAAAACATGAAAGTACTTAAGATTTGGAGGGGTTCCTTTCCATAGCTCATAAGGCGTTTTCTTTAACCCTTTTCTAATGATTGTTCTATTCAAAATATAACATGCTGTGTTCACAGCCTCAGCCCATAAGAATTTAGGAATTTCACTCTCACATAACATAGCCCTAGTCATTTCTTGAAGGCTTCTATTCCTTCTTTCAACCACCCCATTTTGTTGGGGGGTTCTAGGGCATGAAAAATTATGAGAAATTCCTAAGTCATCACAGAATTTTTCAAAATCTTGATTTTCAAATTCTCTTCCATGATCACTTCTCAAATGGGCAATTTTCAAATCCTTTTCATTTTGAATTTTCTTACAAAGGGTGGAAAAAAGCATGAAAGGCATCATTCTTATGAGTAAGGAAAAGTACCCAACCAAATCTAGAGTAATCATCTACCACCACAAGACCATAATGTTTACCTCTTAAACTTTGAGTTCTAGTAGGACCAAAAAGATCAATATGTAACATTTTCAATGGCCTTTTGGTTGAGATTTCATCTTTTGATTTAAAAGAGGATTTTACTTGTTTGCCTAATTGACAAGCGTCACAAGTAAGATCCTTATCAAACTTGATGTTTGGGATTCCTCTAACCAAATTTCTTTTGACTAGCTTAGAAATTTGATACATGCTAGCATGTCCCAACTTTCTATGCCAAAGCCATTTTTCAGATTCAAAAGATGTAAAGCATGTTACATTTTGTTCCTTTAAATCCTCAAGAGTTAATCCATACACATTGTTACATCTTTTAGCTTCAAGAAGAACATTCCCAGTTTTTTCACACACAACTAAACAAACAAATTTCTTAAAGATAACTTCAAAACCCAAATCACAAAGTTGACTAACACTAAGCAAATTATGTTTCAAGCCATGTATAAGGAGAACATCATTTATACAAGAAGAAAAGTTTTTACCAACTTTCCCAACAGCCACAATTTTTCTTTTTGCATCATCACCGAAAGTGACAAGTCCTCCATCATAGTCATCAAGCTTTATGAAGAAGGTTGCCTTTCCGGTCATATGCCTAGAGCATCCGCTGTCCATATACCACACATTTTCCTTCCTTTTGGATGCTAGGCACACCTACAAAACAATGCTTAAGTAACCTTAGGTATCCAAATCTTTTTGGATCCTTTTATGTTAAACCATCTTCTATGTCCTAAGCCATTGTAATCAAAAACAATTTTATAAACCTTGTCACCAACCATTCTTTCACCGAAAAAGCATTGAATGGGAAAGTGTCCATTCCGATTGCATAGTCTACAAAACCTTGGAGTTGCCTTTTTGTTAAAGTAGGTGGGATCTTGAAATCTTGTGTCATTAGAAGATGAAGCAATATTTTCAAAATGTGAATTTTCAGATTTATAGAACCCCAACCCAGCCTTATCATAAAGAGGTTTTTGACTAGCCAAGATGTGATTTAAAATTTCTGAACTTTGTGTAAACTTGGCCAAGTCTTCCTTAAGTCTTTTAACCTCTTTAAGCAACTCTTCATTTTGCTTAAAATAGTCTACATATGCAAGAACACAATGGTTACTTTCACAGCTCCTAACTTGGGCTCTTAACTGCTTATTTTCTTCAACAAGATCACAAGCAGTTTCGGCCTCTCTCACTTTTTCTTTTAGAAAACTGTTTTCGGCCTTAAGAATGGTAATTTGCTGTTCAAGTTCTTGATTTTCTAGAAGAAAACATCTTATTTTTTCAGAAAGGTGGTCTATCATAAGATGAAGATCTTCAGTGTTAGGGTTATGAAAGACTACCTGATCTATGTGGTCTGCCATGAGACATGTTTGTGACTTGGTCTCGGTTTCTTCATCATCATCATCAGAATCATTCTCCAAGTCTTCCCATGTGGCCATCAGTCCTTTCTTCTTTTCTTTTTTCGGCTTTTCCTCCTTTTTCAGCTTGGGACAATCAGATTTGAAATGCCCCATTTCCTTGCAATTGTAACAAATTACTTTGCTCAAGTCTTTCTTCATCCTTCTTGAGTTGCTGCCTTTGCCTTTGAGCTTTGCCATTTTCCTGAATTTTTTTACAAACAACACAAACTCATTTTCAGAAGAGTTATCACTGGATTCATCATCCAGAGGGTTAGTCATAGAAGAAAAAGCAATTCCTTTCTTTTTTGAATCTTTTTTCAAATAGGTGTTTTCAAAAGCAAGAAGATTTCCTCTCAAATCATCAAGTGTCATGGAATCTAAGCTACTGCTCTCAGAAATAATTAAAGCTTTAGTTTCCCACTCTTTTGTGAGACATCTCAACACTCTTCTCACTAGCACAGAATCAGAATGTGTAATTCCCAGAGCATCTAAGCCAACAATGATAGCATTGAACCGTTCGAACAGTTCATCAATGGACTCTCCTTCCTTCATTGCAAACATTTCATACTCTCGATTCAACATGTCTGTCCGAGTCTTCTTTACAATGGTGGTTCCTTCATGGGTGATTTGCAATTTGTCCCAGATTTCCTTTACCGTTGTGCATCTTGATACCCGTCGGTACTCCTCGAAGCTTATAGCACAGTTGAGCAGATTTATTGCCTTGGCATTTAGCTCTACCTTCTTCCTATCTTCTTCTGTCCATCTTGCTTCTGGTTTGAGAGAAACAACTCCTTCTGCACTTGTGATAGTTGGAAATTGAGGCCCTTCGAGAATAATCTTCCAAAGTCTGTAATCCACTACTTGTACAAATATCTTCATCCTCTCCTTCCAATAGGTATAATTTTTCCCATTGAAAAGAGGGGTCTGTTGCTTGATTGACCTTCAGTTAGATTATAAGACACCACATTTGCGCCACTGTTTTCTACCATGAGGATCTTTACTCCAAGCTGCAAAGCTTGATCTCTTTGAGACCAAGCTCTGATACTAATTGATGGTTTCAGTGGCTAAGAGAAGGGGGTTGAATCTTAGCCCCCTTTTTTGTGTTGCTAACACTTAGTGAACTCAGAGGAGACTTTTCTGTTTTAGCTCGTCTCTAGACATGAGACTTTTTATTTTTGCTCGTCTCTTGTCACGAGACTTTTTAGTTTTTGCTCCTGTGCAGTAGAAAACAGAAATGGATTTGGAGAGAAGAAAGATTACACCCAGATATATCCTGGTTCAGCTGCTAAGTGCAGTGCAGCCTACATCCAGTCTCCATCACAAACATGATGGAATTTCACTATAATCAATCTGATTACAACTTGTAAAGTGCTAACCCAACTTATAAGGGGATTCTCACAGAATCATGAAACACAACATAGATGAACAAAGGAACTCTAAGACGTCTATGGCTTTTTCTTTTAATTTTGCACTCTCTGCCTTTGTCCGCTCTATGGCTTTTTCATTACAAACCTCACTGTTTGCCTTTTTCCATGAGACTCAAGACATGACAAAATTAAACAGAAAAATACAAAACTGAATACATTGAAGGAGAAGAGAAAACTGTTAGCTCAGGTAGCTCTGAGAACACTGTGCCTTGCACTCTCAAATTTTCTCCTTGCTCCAAACAGTGGCTATTCTCTCTTTTTATAGAAGAGGGAAGCCTCCACTTATTGAAGCCAACAACCGAACCAACTTCTTCCTCCTTCAACAAAACCGGTTCGGCCACATAGAGAGAGAAGAGATAACCATGCAAAACCCAACATGCAATTACCTCTAGTCCTTTCTTGATCATCACCCTTCATCAATCCGAGCTCTCCATCCTTGGCTTGCTCTCCAAGATGAAATTCTGGCCCTTGATGCTTCATGATGATGATGACTTCATCTGCTTCAATCTCTGCCTTCAACCATCACTTCGCCACTCTAGCTACTCCCTGTGGTGGTTGAGCAGAATCAAAGACAAGCCATGCTTCAAGAATCTCCCTTGTTGGCCGAGATCTTCTTCTTCCTTTTTGAGCATGGAAAGCTCAAGATAACCTCACCAAATTTGACCACATTTGGTAAGTATCTTAGCCACAACTCATTTTTATTTTAGTATGTTTTCTTGCCATAATTAGCTTGATGGTCTTGATCCATGCAGCTTCTTCCTTCTATTGGTTGAAGAACATTTCTTCCATTATTTCCTGGACAAGGACCGAAGAAAGAAGAAGAAAGAGATGAGAGAGAATGTGAAGTTAAAGTAAAAGCAATTAAATGAAAATGAAACAAGTTGATAGATTGCTTTTTACTTCCCTTGCTTTGAGTAGCGTATAGCATTAATCATAATGATTCCCATCAAATCAAAGTCAAGTTCTCTCTCATGTTTCCAATGCTAACATATTAAAATTTGAAATCCATTCTTAACAAAGAGATGGAATCCGTTGGAAAGCATGAAGCCATTTAGCTTTCATTTAAACTTGGTTTCGGACCAAGCTTGGAAACTTTCATAAAAAATAGCGTTGGGCTTGGTAACATTAAGTTTTAATCTGGCCCAAATGATAACATTTGCTTTCTTGATGAATATTTGATTCGGATCAGCATGGAAACATTCATCAAAATTCAAATTGGGCTTGGTAGCAATAAAGCTTAATCTGACCCAATAAAATTTTGATTCCTTCAAACTAATTGGGCTTAGTGATACTATTTAAATTCTGGCCCAATAGTAACATTTGCTTTACTGATGAATATTTGATTCAAGCATTGTACACAAAGGAAAGCTTTCTTTGGGCTTGCTGTATTTCATTTATTTTTGGCCCAATAAAATCTGCATAACAAAATTATTAATTAAGCAAATATGAGTTAAGATCAAACCAATAATTTTGTAATTAAATATTTTAATAATGTTTGTTCATCATCAAAATTAAATAGGAGTTTTCCAAACTCATCAAACTTCAATTCCAAAAGTAATCCACTTTCCTCCATTGGAAACAATAATTATTGCCGACAAGCCATTAGCAGAGAAAACCATATGATGAAACTTTGAATAATGAGAAAAGAGAAAATTAAAAGAAAAAGTATACAACTTCAATTGAGTTGAAAAGAGGTACCGTAGAAGACGGGTGCATAAGCCAAACCCTAAACCCCACTCTTTACGCGAAGAGGAGTGCAGTGCAGCAGAACAAATTGAGAATCCTCTTGATAATTGCGTCAACTTGGATAGTAGAAGAGCAGGAAAAATCATGGTGCCGAGGAGAATCCTGAAAGAACTGAAGAGGCACCGCGTCTGAAACAAATTCAAAGGAATTTGGATGAAATCGATAAATTGAATTGAAATAGGAAGGTACTTAGTGAGGAAGAAGGTAAAGGTAGAAGCGGTGGGGTCATCGCGAAGAGGAAGAAGACAGCAAGCAGCTGAAATGAGCGCTTAGTTCTCAAATTTTATATGGGACAATTTTAAAATATCAGAAGACTTGTTATCTTTTAGTATATTTTTAATAAATCATTAACTAATTAAATATAAACTATTAGATCATTTATCAATTTAATCCAATGCTTTAAATTTTATGGTCCATTAGATAAATTCAAAAGATTTGAGCTAATTTTTGAAAAGATTCTTTATTTATTATTATTTTTATTCAGTTATTGACGGTCGTAAATAACTTATTTATTTGTTTACGAGTGGAAATCTATTTTTTCCAACAATAGGTCTGAGTATAATTTGATGATGTATGTTAAATTTCATACAAAAAATCAAATTGCTCTAAACTTCTTTAGAACGAATAATTATTAAGATAAGACTCTAATTTTAATACATTGTCACCGAAAAATTGATTGGCACATGTTTCTAATTATGAAATATGTCAATGCAAAAAAATATATCAATGTATTAAAATTAAATTCAATATACCAATTTAATCGACTGCTGTATCAAAGAAATTCATTGCATATAAAAAGTTATTAAGTGGAGTAAGTGTACTAGACTTACCCCTGGAGTAAATAGTTCTTCACTGCTTGTAATGCAAGAAAAAAAATTAAGCCACCTAATGTTTTACTCAAATTTTGTTAATGTTTAAAGAAAAATGTGGGTATCTCAATATTGCAATTGTATCGTCAATAAGAATCAAGGTTCTAAAAATCGAACCGATTATCAAATCGCTCTAACTACTGATTTACTAGTTCATAGGTTCAACCAGTTCGACCGTGGTTGAACCGAAAAAACCGTTTTATAAAAAAATAATAAATAAAATATAAATAAACACACAAAAATATAATTATAGACTAATATAATCTTTTAAATATTATCCAAATTAAAAGTATTACATCAACCACAATATTATAATCTTATCCAAATACAAACACAAAAGTCAAATAACAAAAAAAAAAAAAAAATAATCAATCACAAACCATTCAATTATTCACCATCTTCATATTACATAAATTGCTGCATTGAGTGTAACACCCTCACTACCAGAATGTCACGCTTCCGGCTGCGCCACTCTGATAGCAAGAAGTATTACGACTACTTTACATACTAAATATTAAAATAGGAGCCTGTGACTCGACACTGTATCGCTGCGTTCTTTGAAAACCGGAAAATAAATACTTTATTTTAAGAAAAATACAAGCAGGCATAGATTCATATACAAAATTCCTTACATAATATCTTATAATATAATATACATATAAAACATACAACTCATATCCCTCTTACAAACTTGTGATAACAAAGACGAGGGAAGAAAATAATCTAATTCATACAACAACATATAAAACCAAACGCAGTTTAACTCTTCTTAATGTTTCTTCATCTGGTTCCTGAAAAGGTAAAGCTGTAGGGGGTGAGAACCTAACCACACGGTCTCACCACAGAGTTTCAAAGTTGTCATAAGAAGATATTTAATAAGAAAACTGTTTTCAAGTTCCGTGATTATCATTGCCTTATGAATCTTTTAAAAACCAATAGGTAGTCGTTCAAAACCTCTTCGAAGAAACAATGTCTAATTTTTCAAAAATCCGAAACCTTTCCTTTCTTATAAAAGAATCTCAATCAGAAACTAACCACGCAATCAAACAACATAATCATTAACTCAGCACCAAAGTTCATTCTCAAATGTAGCACGCCAGGACAAACACAGGCAAGACAGACAAGGAAAGCACAAGTAGGCAACAATTACAGCAAATAGTTCAAGTAGCAGTTACAAACAGTTTAGCAATTAGGCAAACCAAAACGAGTTCAAACCCAAGCAAAGCATACAAATGCATATGATGCATACCTGTCCTATGGCTGATGAGGCTCATCTGTCAGTTATCCAGCCAACCCGACAAGTCTGAATTGTCCTTAGACTGTCCCCCGACGTGCATCCCCAAGAGTCTATGCATAGTTTTTTCTCAAATAATCAATATTGCTCAATGGGGGTAACATTCCCGGGAATTTATATAGTGCCCGGTCACACTTACGTCGTAGGGTCAACAAAGTATCGAGTTTTCAACCTGGTACACGTGGTAGCAAGCCACAACACTTAATCCAAGGAACCTCGTATCTCAGATATTTCAAATTCATAAGCCATATGAATAATTTAAAGATCATATCTCAACATTCTCAACATCATAATCATTCATCAATCCAAATCTCGTTTCCAAATTCATTCAAAAACCATATTTCAAAGAAAATCCTCATCAATCATCATCATCCTTCTTTCCATCCCGTCCATTAACAATACCAATTCAAAACATAATTCTTTCTTTGATAAATAAATCAATCATAAAACATAGAATGTTTAAAAACAAATCTTTTTAATTAATTACTTCAAATAAAACTTCCAATTTTATAAAATTTCCGCAGCATTTCCTTTAAAACTCGGACACTGCCACCATTTTTGGGTCCCATCCAAACATTTCTCAAACCCTTTCTCAACCATTTTCAAATCTCAATCACTTTCCAAAATTCAACCAATTCCAGTATCAAAGTATTTTCAAATTAGACCAATTCCAATAATAAAACTCTTCTTAAAGTCAAACCAGCTCAAGTATTAAATCATTTATAAAATCAGACCGACTCAAAATCAAACCGATTTAACTTCAAACCAAGAAAAACCACTTTTCATAATAATCAAGTAAATAACTTTCCAAATCCATTTCTTATCAACAACTGTGCTTCACTCAAGCAATCAAGCACCCAATAATCCAATCCAACAAACCATCACATCCACAAGACAAATATAATCACAGAAATATATTTTTTTGCATCAATATCTATTTATCACAACTCTGTAATGTAAAATAGATTTTAAGAAAAACCCCTACCTCGACTCGTCGAAACCATTTCTCTTAACCCGAAACCAACAGCAACCGCAAACTCAATCCCTGATTACTTTCGCAGCACTCACCGCAACTTAAAAGCGACATATAATGCTCAAAACACGACCCTACGTTACTAGAACCTCACAGTTTATAACCAAACATAACAGAATATTAACACGGGTTTCCAAAACATGAATACTTACCGAACTAAGAAAATGAAACAGCGACGGTCGCTGAACCGGTTTGGCGGTAGCTCCGGCAGCCACCTCGAACGGCAGCGGCGACCAGAACTCTGACAATGGCGACTGAAACAGACATACAGCAATGATTAAGCTCCCTGAAATTCAAAGAAAACAAAATCCAACTTAAAACCTTACCGACGGCAGATCTCAGTGGCGGCAGAGGTGTTCTCCGGCGGCAGAAGCAGCGGTAACAAGCTCCTCTCCCGCAGGCTCCTTCTCACTCCTGCGTTTGGCTCGGGGGCAACGGAGGTCTTTTCTCCTTCTTCTGCCCGGGACCAGCCTCGACGGTGACGGACCCAGAGGCGGCGACATCACATACGCAGCAGCAGCAGCCTGCGATGATGACGATGGTGGCGGCTCTGCACGGTGACGACGGAAGCTTCGAGGACAGTGACCCGCGGCCTCCTCTCCTTCGCGTCTCTGTCCTCAACGGCGACACAGCGTGGTGGCGGCGCGACGGACGATGTCAACGGCATAGGTGACACAACGGTGGCGATGCGGACAGCTCCTCCTCCCCTGGCGCTCTCCCTCTCTCACGGGGTCTTCCTCTTCTCTTCCTCGGCGGCCCCCCTTTCCCGCTTCCCTTCTTTCCCTCTCTCTTTCTTCTTTTCTTTCTTTCTTTCTTTCTTTTCTTTCTTTTGTTTTCCTTTGCTGTGGGTGTAATAGGGGAAGGACTAATGGCGGCTAGGGTTAGGTACAAGGGAGATTAGGGTTTTGCGTTTTATTTTTAGGATTAGGGTTTAATTTGGGGCAAATGTGAAATTAGGGATTTTTGGACAAATTGGGATTTTGTTAAATTTTAATAAAATTAAGAGATATTATATAAAATTAAATATAAAATATCCATCTTTAAAATACCCTTTCAATTACAAATTTATAAATTAGTTTTGATTAAATGCTAATTAAATAAAAATTGGAGACAAATAAATTAATTCTCCTTCATTTATAAAATAAGCTTAAAAATATAAATATTTGAAATTAAGGCATATAAAATATTCACTATTTTTCAATTATAAGAATTCTAAATAAAAAATAAGAGTTTACTCAACTTTTATATAAAATCTCCGAAATACAGTCTTAAATAAATATAATGCATCGTAAATAATTAATAACTTTTTAAAATTTAGAGGTCTTACATAGAGAATACTAACATTTTGAGGTATTTAATTTGATCACTGCCAGTCTTCTGTTGCATCATGACCTGAATCTGTCATGCACAGTATGTTGGCTCAGCCTGGGAGGAACTGAAACATATTGAGCAAGCGGTAGGATTCCTAATAAAAGTCAGTTTTACAGAATCTTGAATTCATATTCAAACAAACAAACGAAAAGAAAGTCAATATTGCTCATCTTCCATTCAATTCTTAATCTCAGGTATTGCATTAGAAACCCAAAAAAATATTTAATGAAGTAACAAAGGAGCTCTGCCCAGTGAGTATCCTCTTTTTAATTTATAGCTACCTGTAAATTGATATACCTCAATTCCATTCTCTTTCTAATACAAGAAGTCAAGAACAATTAAAAAAGATCAACATCATGAACAATTTAGTAAATTAAGATCAACAACATGAATAATTTATCAAATCAACATTAATAACATGAACAATTTATCAAATCAAGAACAGCAAACCATAACAAGAACAATTTATAAAATTAACAAATTATCAAAAGGTCAAGAACAACATAACAACTTAACAATCTAAAATTTAAAAGTTAATAGCACTAAAACATTAATTTATCAAATTAACAAGTTAATAAGATTAATTAGAACTGAAAATCAAAATAACAAGAACAACTAAAGCTTTAAAATATAGCAAACCAACAAGAAAACAAGAACTAGAACAACATACTAATAATTAAAAACAAAGCTGGAGCGCGGGGGAACAGAGCTTCTCGTTATGGGTTTTCTTAACATTCCACAAACTCATCTAAGAAAAACATAACATCTAAGGAAGCATATTTAAGATAGCTTCTCGTTCCTTCCTTGTGGACACCTGCATCAATCTTAGAACTAAGGAATTGATGTGAAGAACATTGAATTACCTTTGTTCGTATTACTAATAGTGTTCAGTATTACATTGAATAACCTTTTGTCTAGTTCCTTCCCTGTGTACACCGATATCAAAATAAAAAATAACAAACTACAAATACAATTTATCAAATTAATAAGTTATTAAAATATCAAAACTAGCACAATCTACACAATCTTAACAATTACAATTTACAAAATCAAGAACAGCCCTTAGAACAACAATTTATCAAAGTAACAAATTAGAAAGATCAAGAGCATAACTGGTGCACGAAATTGTGATCTCCAGGCTCGAACAAATCCTGGTAATGGCTCCAAAGCTTGGTGCTCTGATCTCAATACATAGTTGTCACAACTTCGATACAACTAACCAGCAAGTGCACTAGGTCGTCCAAGTAATACCTTACGTGAGTAAGGGTCGAATCCCACGGAGATTGTTGGTATGAAGCAAGCTATGGTCACCTTGTAAATCTCAGTCAGGCGGATATAAAATAATCATGGAGTTTTCGAATAATAAATAATAGAATAGGGATAGAGATACTTATGTAATTCATTGGTGAGAATTTCAGATAAGCGAATGGAGATGCTTTTCGTTCCTCTGAACCTCTGCTTTCCTGCTATCTTCATCCAATCGGTCTTACTCCTTTCCATGGCTGGCTGTATGCAAGGGCATCACCGTTGTCAGTGGCTACATCCCCTCCTCTCAGTGAATAATATGCTCACGCACCCTGTCACGGCACGGCTATTCATCTGTCGGTTCTCGATCATGCTGGAATAGGATTCACCCTCCTTTTGCGTCTGTCACTAACGCCCAACAATCGCGAGTTTGAAGCTCGTCACAGTCATTCAATCATTGAATCCTACTCGGAATACCACAGACAAGGTTTAGACTTTCCGGATTCTCTTGAATGCCGCCATCACTCTAGCTTACGCCACGAAGATTCTGGTTAGGAGATCTAAGAGATACTCATTCTAGCTTAATTCATGTAGAACAGAAGTGTTTGTCAGGCACGCGTTCATAAGGGAGAAGGATGATGAGCGTCACACATAATCATCACCTTCATCACGTTCTTGGGTGCGAATGGATATCTTAGAAGAGAAATAAGAAGAATTGAATAGAAAACAGTAGTACTTTGCATTAATCTTTGAGGAACAGCAGAGCTCCACACCTTAATCTATGGAGTGTAGAAACTCTACCGTATGAAAATACATAAGTGAAAGGTCCAGGCATGGCCGAGAGGGCCAGCCCCCAAAACGTGATCAAAGGATCATAAGGTAATCCAAAGATGCCAAATACAATAGTAAAAGGTCCTATTTATAATAAACTAGCTACTAGGGTTTACATGAGTAAGTAATTGATGTATAAATCCACTTCCGGGGCCCACTTGGTGTGTGTTTGGGCTGAGCCTGAGTGTTGCACGTGCAGAGGCCATTTGTGGAGTTGAACGCCAGTATTTGTGCCAGTTTGGGCGTTCAACTCTGGTTTTGGATCCTTTTCTGGCGCTGGACGCCAGATTTGGGCAGAAGGCTGGCGTTGAACACCAGTTTACGTCATCAATTCTTGGCCAAAGTATGGACTATTATATATTGCTGGAAAGCCCTGGATGTCTACTTTCCAACGCAATTGGAAGCGCGCCATTTTGAGTTCTGTAGCTCCAGAAAATCCACTTTGAGTGCAGGGAGGTAAGAATCCAGCAGCATCAGCAGTCCTTTTTCAACCTCTGAATCTGATTTCTGCTCAAGTCCCTCAATTTCAGCCAGAAAATACCTGAAATCACAGAAAAACACACAAACTCATAGTAAAGTCCAGAAATGTGAATTTAACATAAAAACTAATGAAAACATCCCTAAAAGTAACTAGATCCTACTAAAAACATACTAAAAACAATGCCAAAAAGCGTATAAATTATCCGCTCATCACAACACCAAACTTAAATTGTTGCTTGTCCCCAAGCAACTGAAAATCAAATAGGATAAAAAGAAGAGAATATACTATAAATTCCAAACTATCAATGAAACATAGCTGCAATCATATGAGCGGGACTTATAGCTTTTTGCCTCTTGAATAGTTTTGGCATCTCACTTTATCCATTGAGGTTCAGAATGATTGGCATCTATAGGAACTTCAGATTTCGAATAGTGTTATTGACTCTCCTAGTTCAGTATGATGATTCTTGAACACAGCTTCTTTATGAGTCTTGGCCGTGGCCCTAAGCACTTTGTTTTCCAGTATTACCACCGGATACATAAATGCCACAGACACATAATTGGGTGAACCTTTTCAGATTGTGACTCAGCTTTGCTAAAGTCCCCAATTAGAGGTGTCCAGGGTTCTTAAGCACACTCTTTGTTTTTGCTTTGGACCTTGACTTTAACCGCTCAGTCTCAAGTTTTCACTTGACACCTACACGCCACAAGCACATGGTTAGGGACAGCTTGGTTTAGCCGCTTAGACCAGGATTTTATTCCTTTAGGCCCTCCTATCCACTGATGCTCAAAGCCTTGGGATCCTTTTTATTTGCCCTTGCCTTTTGGTTTTAAGGGTTATTGGCTTTTCCTGCTTGCTTTTTCTTTTTCTTTCTATTTTTTTTTTCGCCTATATATATATATTTTTTTTCTGCAAGCTTTGTTCTTTGCTGCTTTTTCTTGCTTCAAGAATCAATTTTATGATTTTTCAGATTATCAAATAACATGTCTCCTAGTCATCATTCTTTCAAGAGCCAACATATTTAACATTCTTAAACAACAACTTCAAAAGACATATGCACTGTTCAAGCATACATTCAGAAAACAAGAAGTATTGTCACCACATCAATATAATTAAGCTAAGTTCAAGGATAAATTCGAAACTCATGTACTTCTTGTTCTTTTGAATTAAAACATTTTTCATTTAAGAGAGGTGATGGATTCATAGGACATTCATATCTTTAAGACAAAGTTACTAACTACTAATGATCATGTAATGAAGACACAAACATAGATAAGCACATAACATAGAAAACGAAAAACAGAAGAAAGAAGAACAAGGAATGAATCCACCTTAGTGATGGTGGCGTTTCCTTCTTGAGGAACCAATGATGTCCTTGAGCTCTTCTATGTCTCTTCCTTGTCTTTGTTGCTCCTCCCTCATTGCTTTTTGATCTTCTCTTATTTCATGAAGCATGATGGAGTGCTCTTGATGTTCCACCCTTAGTTGTCCCATATTGGAACTCAGTTTTTCTAGGGAGGTGTTGATTTGCTCCCAATAGTTTTGTGGAGGAAGGTGCATTTGAGGCATCTCCGGAATCTCATGGAAATGAGCTTCTTGCGCCTCTTGAGCTCCATGTCTTGCTTGCTCCATCTTTTTCTTAGTGATGGGCTTGTCCTCTTTAATGAGGATATCTCCCTCTATGTCAATCCCAGCTGAATTGCATAGGTGGCAAATGAGGTGAGGAAAGGCTAACCTTGCCATGGTGGAGGACTTGTCAGCCACCTTATAGAGTTCTTGAGGTATAATCTCATGAACTTCCACCTCTTCTCCAATCATGATGCTATGGATCATGATGGCCCGGTCTATAGTAACTTCAGACCGGTTGCTAGTGGGAATGATTGAGCATTGAATAAACTCCAACCATCCTCTAGCTATAGGCTTGAGGTCCAATCGTCTTAGTTGAACCGGCTTGCCTTTGGAGTCAATCTTCCATTGAGCTCCTTCTACACATATGTCCATAAGGACTTGGTCCAACCTTTGATCAAAGTTGACTCTCCTTGTGTAGGGGCGTGCGTTTTCTTCCATGTATGGAAAAACAAAAAAGCTATGCTTTTACCACACCAAACTTAGAATATTGCTCGCCCTCGAGCAATAAACAAAAGAATAGAAGAAGAAGAAGAAGAAATATGGAGAGGGAGAGGGAGATGTGGTTTCGGCTAAGGAGAGTGTAGAGGGGTGTGTTGTGTGAATTTGATGAAGAATGGAGGTCTTTATATAGGGAAGGGAGGGGGGGTTAAGGTTCGGCCATATGGGTGGGTTTAGGTGGGAAATTGGTTTTGAATTTTGAAGGTAGGTGGAGTTTATGAGGTAGGTTTATGGGGAAGAGGAGATGGATGTGAGTGGTGAAGGTTTAGTGGGGAATAGAGATTGAGGTGATTGGTGAGGGGTTTTTAGGGAAGAGTGTTTGTGGGGTTGTGTGAAAGAGAGTGGTGAGAAGAAGTGAGTGGAAGTAGGTGGGGATCCTGTGGGGTCCACAGATCCTGAGGTGTTCAAGGATTTACATCCCTGCACCCATTAGGCATGTAAAAATGCCTTTGTACCCAACTCTGGGCGTTCAGCGCCAGGTTGGTGGCCATTTTGGGCGTTCAACGCCCATCTGTGTGCCATTTCTGGCGTTGAACGCCAGAACCATGCCTGTTCTGGCGTTTAGCGCCCAGAAGCTGCCCATTTTGGGCGTTCAGCGCCAGAACCATGCTCTGTTCTGGCGCTGAACGCCAGACAGATGCTCCTCCAGGGTGTAATTTTTCTTCTGCTGTTTTTGATTCCGTTTTCAATTTTTATATTTATTTTGTGACTTCACATGATCATGAACCTAAGAAAACATGAAAAACAATAAAAATAAGAATTAGATAAACATTGGGTTGCCTCCCAACAAGCGCTTCTTTAATGTCAATAGCTTGACAGTGGGCTCTCATGGAGCCTCACAGATGTGCAGAGCTTTGTTGAGACTCTCCAACACCAAACTTAGAGTTTGGATATGGGAGTTCAACACCAAACTTAGAGTTTGGTTGTGGCCTCCCAACACTAAACTTAGAGTTTGACTGTGGGGGTTCTGGTTGACTCTGCTTGGAGAGAAGCTTTTTCTGCTTCCTCTCTATGGTTGCAGAGGGAAATCCTTGAGTTTTAAATACAAGGGAGTCCTCATTCCATTGAAGGAATATTTCACCTCTGTCAACATCAATCACAGCTCTTGCTGTGGCCAGGAAAGGTCTTCCTAGGATGATGGATTCATCCTCTTCCTTTCCAGTATCCAGGACTATGAAATAAGCAGGGATGTAAAGGCCTTCAACCTTTACTAACACGTCCTCTACTTGTCCATAAGCCTGTTTTCTCGAGCTGTCTGCCATCTCTAGTGATATTTTAGTAGCTTGCACCCCATAGATTCCCAGTTTCTCTATTACAGAGAGGGGCATGAGGTTTATTCCTGAACCAAGGTCACACAGAGCCTTAAAGATCATGGTGCCTATGGTACAGGGTATTATGAACTTTCCAGGATCCTGTCTCTTCTGAGGCAATGTCAGTTGATCCAGATCACTTAGTTCATTGATGAACAAGGGAGGTTCAACTTCCCAAGTATCAATGCCAAATAATTTGGCATTCAGCTTCATGATTGCACCAAGAAACTTGGCAGTTTGCTCTTCAGTAACATCCTCATTCTCTTCAGAAGAGGAATACTCATCAGAGCTCATGAAGGGCATAAGGAGGTTCAATGGAATCTCTATGGTCTCTAGATGAGCCTCAGAGTCCTTTGGTTCCTCAGAGGGAAGCTCCTTATTGATCACTGGACGTCCCAGGAGGTCTTCCTCCTTGGGATTCACGTCCTCTCCTCTCCTTACAGGTTCGGCCATGGCGCTTATGTCAATGGCCTTGCACTCTCCTTTTGGGTTCTCTTCTGTATTGCTTGGGAGAGTACTAGGAGGGATTTCAGTGATCCTTTTACTCAGCTGGCCCACTTGTGCTTCCAGATTTCTAATGGAAGAACTTGTTTCATTCATGAAACTTACAGTGGCCTTAGATAGATCAGAGACTAGATTTGCTAAATTAGAAGCATTTTGTTCAGAGTTCTCTGTCTGTTGCTGAGTTGATGATGGAAAAGGCTTGCTATTGCTAAACCTGTTTCTTCCACCATTATTAAAGCCTTGTTGGGGCTTTTGATCCTTCCATGAGAAATTTGGATGATTTCTCCATGTTGAGTTATAGGTGTTTCCATAAGGTTCACCTAAGTAATTTACCTCTGCTATTGCAGGGTTCTCAGGATCATAAGCTTCTTCTTCAGAAGATGCCTCTTGAGTACTGTTGGATGCAGCTTGCATTCCATGCAGACTCTGAGAAATCATATTGACTTGCTGAGTCAATATTTTGTTCTGAGCCAATATGGCATTCAGAGTATTAACTTCAAGAACTCCCTTCTTCATAGGCGTCCCATTACTCACAGGATTCCTTTTAGAAGTGTACATGAACTGGTTATTAGCAACCATGTCAATGAGTTCTTGAGCTTCTGCAGGCGTTTTCTTTAGGTGAATGGATCCACCTGCAGAAGTGTCCAGTGACATCTTTGATAGCTCAGATAAACCATCATAGAATATATTCAGGATGGTCCATTCTGAAAGCATGTCAGAAGGACACTTTTTGGTCAACTGTTTGTATCTTTCCCAAGCTTCATAGAGGGATTCACCTTCTTTCTGTCTGAAGGTTTGAACATCAGCTCTAAGCTTGCTCAGCTTTTGAGGAGGAAAGTACTTGGCTAAGAAAGCCATGACCAGCTTATCCCAAGAGTTCAGGCTGTCTTTGGGTTGAGAATCCAACCATAATCTAGCTCTGTCTCTCACAGCAAAAGGGAAAAGCATGAGCCTGTAGACTTCAGGATCTACTCCATTAGTCTTAACAGTATCACATATCTGCAAGAATTCAGTTAAGAACTGAAAAGGATCTTCAGATGGAAGTCCATGAAACTTGCAGTTCTGCTGCATCAGAGAAACTAATTGAGGTTTCAGCTCAAATTTGTTTGCTCCAATGGCAGGAATGGAGATGCTTCTTCCATGTAAATTGGAATTAGGTGCAGTAAAGTCACCAAGCATCTTCCTTATATTATTATTATTTTCGGCTGCCATCTCCTCTTCCTGTTTGAAAATTTCTGAAAGGTTATTTCTGGATTGTTGTAATTTAGCTTCTCTTAAATTTTTTTTTTCAGAGTCCTTTCAGGTTCTGGATCTGCTTCCACAAGAATGTTCTTATCCTTGCTCCTGCTCATATGACAAAGAAGAAGGCACAGAAAAATAATAATAATAATAGAGATCCTTTATACCACAGTATAGGGATCCCTGTGTGAGTAGAAGAAGAGGGGGAGACAAATAATGTAATATAATGGAAGAAACACAACTGTGAGGAGGCTAGAGATGTGAGATGAGATGTTAGGATATGAATGAATAAATAGAATAAGATGGGAGAGAGAGAATTTTCGAAAATATTTTTGAAAAAGAGTTAGTGATTTTCGAAAATGGTTTTTGAAAAATGTTAGTAATTTTCGAAAATTTTTTTAATAAAAAATAAAAATAAAAATAATTAGTTAATTAAAAAGAAATTTTTGAAAAAGAGGGAAGATATTTTCGAAAATTAGAGAGAGAGAGTTAGTTAGGTAGTTTTGAAAAAGTTAAGAAACAAACAAAAAGTTAGTTAGTTAGTTGAAACAAATTTTGAAAAGATAAGAAGTTAGGAAGTTAGAAAAGATATTTTGAAATCAAATTTTTGAAAAAGATAAGAAGATATTTTTGAAAAGATATGATTGAAATTAGTTTTGAAAAAGATTTGATTTTTAAAATCACAATTAATGACTTGATTCACAAGAAATCATAAGATATGATTCTAGAACATAAAGTTTGAATCTTTCTTAACAAGCAAGTAACAAACTTGAAATTTTTGAATCAAAACATTAATTGTTATTGTTATTTTCGAAAATTTGGTATAAAAATAAGAAAAAGATTTTTGAAAAATATTTTTGAAATTTTCGAAAATAACTAAGAATTTTGAAAAAGATTTGATTTTTGAAAAAGATTTTGAAAAAGATAAGATTTTCAAATTGAAAATTTGGTTTGACTCATGAGAAACAACTTGATTTTAAAATTTTTTGAAGAAGTCAACTCAAATTTTCGAATTTGATGAGAGAAAAAAAGGGAAAGATATTTTTTTGATTTTTTGAATTTTTATGAAAACATGAAAATTATGCAATGCATGAAATTTTTAGATCAAAACAATGAATGCATGCAAGAATGCTATGAATGTCAAGATGAACACCAAGAACACTATGAAGATCATGATGAACATCAAGAACATATTTTGTGAAAAATTTTTAATGCAAAGAAAACATGCAAGACACCAAACTTAGAATTCTTTAATGCTTACGCACTAAGAATTCAAGAATGCATATGATAAACATGAAAAGACACAAAACAAAAAATCATCAAGATCGAACAAGAAGACTTACCAAGAACAACTTGAAGATCATGAAGAACACCATGAATGTATGAGATTTTCGAAAAATGCAAGATGCATATGCAAGTGACACCAAACTTATGATATGACTCAAGACTCAAACAAGAAACACAAAAATATTTTTGATTTTTGTGATTTTCTAAATTTTTTTTTGGATTTTTATTTTATATTTTTTGAAAAATTATTTTGAAAAAGAAAAATAAGGATTCCAAAATTTTTAATATGAATTCTAGGAATCTTATGCTCTAAAGCTCCAATCAAAGGGTCAGGCATGGCTTAATAGCCAGCCAAGCTTTAGCATATAATTACATGGACTGGAGTGATTAGTTGAATACCAATCCTAAAGCAGTTTGGGTATGGCTTTACAGCCAGATAGGATTCAACATGTTTCATGAAACACTAGAATTCATTCTTAAAAATCTTGAAGCCATAGAATAATTTATTTTTGAAAACATTATTTTTATTATTTTATTTTATTTTATTTTATTTTTTTTCGAAAACAAAAGAAAAATTTTTGAAAGCTTTTTGAAAAATTTTTGAAAACAAAACAAAAAGAAAATTACCTAATCTGAGCAACAAGATGAACCGTCAGTTGTCCAAACTCAAACAATCCCCGGCAACGGCGCCAAAAACTTGGTGCACGAAATTGTGATCTCCAGGCTCGAACAAATCCTGGTAATGGCTCCAAAGCTTGGTGCTCTGATCTCAATACATAGTTGTCACAACTTCGATACAACTAACCAGCAAGTGCACTGGGTCGTCCAAGTAATACCTTACGTGAGTAAGGGTCGAATCCCACGGAGATTGTTGGTATGAAGCAAGCTATGGTCACCTTGTAAATCTCAGTCAGGCGGATATAAAATAATCATGGAGTTTTCGAATAATAAATAATAGAATAGGGATAGAGATACTTATGTAATTCATTGGTGAGAATTTCAGATAAGCGAATGGAGATGCTTTTCGTTCCTCTGAACCTCTGCTTTCCTGCTATCTTCATCCAATCGGTCTTACTCCTTTCCATGGCTGGCTGTATGCAAGGGCATCACCGTTGTCAGTGGCTACATCCCCTCCTCTCAGTGAATAATATGCTCACGCACCCTGTCACGGCACGGCTATTCATCTGTCGGTTCTCGATCATGCTGGAATAGGATTCACCCTCCTTTTGCGTCTGTCACTAACGCCCAACAATTGCGAGTTTGAAGCTCGTCACAGTCATTCAATCATTGAATCCTACTCGGAATACCACAGACAAGGTTTAGACTTTCCAGATTCTCTTGAATGCCGCCATCACTCTAGCTTACGCCACGAAGATTCTGGTTAGGAGATCTAAGAGATACTCATTCTAGCTTAATTCATGTAGAACAGAAGTGTTTGTCAGGCACGCGTTCATAAGGGAGAAGGATGATGAGCGTCACACATAATCATCACATTCATCACGTTCTTGGGTGCGAATGGATATCTTAGAAGAGAAATAAGAAGAATTGAATAGAAAACAGTAGTACTTTGCATTAATCTTTGAGGAACAGCAGAGCTCCACACCTTAATCTATGGAGTGTAGAAACTCTACCGTATGAAAATACATAAGTGAAAGGTCCAGGCATGGCCAAGAGGGCCAGCCCCCAAAACGTGATCAAAGGATCATAAGGTAATCCAAAGATGCCAAATACAATAGTAAAAGGTCCTATTTATAATAAACTAGCTACTAGGATTTACATGAGTAAGTAATTGATGTATAAATCCACTTCCGGGGCCCACTTGGTGTGTGTTTAGGCTGAGCCTGAGTGTTGCACGTGCAGAGGCCATTTGTGAAGTTGAACGCCAGTATTTGTGCCAGTTTGGGCGTTCAACTCTGGTTTTGGATCCTTTTCTGGCGCTGGACGCCAGATTTGAGCAGAAGGCTGGCGTTGAACGCCAGTTTACGTCGTCAATTCTTGGCCAAAGTATGGACTATTATATATTGCTGGAAAGCCCTGGATGTCTACTTTCCAACGCAATTGGAAGCGCACCATTTTGAGTTCTGTAGCTCCAGAAAATCCACTTTGAGTGCAGGGAGGTCAGAATCCAACAGCATCAGCAGTCCTTTTTCAACCTCTGAATCTGATTTCTGCTCAAGTCCCTCAATTTCAGCCAGAAAATACCTGAAATCACAGAAAAACACACAAACTCATAGTAAAGTCCAGAAATGTGAATTTAACATAAAAACTAATGAAAACATCCCTAAAAGTAACTAGATCCTACTAAAAACATACTAAAAATAATGCCAAAAAGCGTATAAATTATCCGCTCATCAATAACAAAATAAGTTAATATAGCAATCCAACAACCAAATAAGAACTAAAACTGCAACCTACTAATTAAAAGAACCACTAACTAAAAAAGATCTGCAACGTTCATCCAGTCATTGTTCTGCACAATTATCCCCAATTTAACCAAATGCCCAACTAAGTGATTAAGCATAAAAAAAACCTAAGCAAGATCTTGAATGAATAAACTAAATCATACTAATCTTACCAAGCAAAGGAGGAAAGGGACATCTCTGAATCTGAACAACAAATGAACAAAAAAAGGCAAGAAAATAACCATTACTTTTAGTATGAGACTCTGAGAAGTGAGTAATGAGCAGAGTATGAGGGAGAAGGAGCAAGAACACCGGTGAAGAGAAGGTGAGGGCGACGGTCGACTAGGCAATAAGCACGACGACCCACGACGTGCGATGGACAACAGGCTACCAGGAGAATATACAGGCGGAGGCACCGATTGTTTAGCGCTGAGTCGAGCCTAGTGGTAGTGGGGGAGACTGTAACCTAGGGTTGAGAGTTGAGAGAGGAAGGACTGAGAATTGGGGGAATGGCTTGAGCGAGAGTGGTTGGAGATGACAGTTGCGACGGCAGGGTGGCACGGCGGTGGCTGGACGGAGCAAGTGACAGAGTGATGGAGGAGCTCGATGGCCAGATGTTGCTGCGGGTAGTGTAAGTGAAGTGAGTGCTCAAGGACGGGAGAAGAGGATTAGGTTTGGTGGAAAATCTGAAAACTGGCCGGGTCCCGGTTTGGTTCGATTGGCCGATTTCCGGTTTAAAAAAGGATGGTTATGACTTCTGTTCGAACCGGAAACTTCACCGGTTCACGGTTTAACCGGCCAGTTCGAACTGGTTTTCAGAACCTTGATAAGAATTAAAAAGGATTGAAAGTAACAAATAAACAAAGAAATGCGAGATGCCGGAGACAAAGTAAATTGCAGACATTAAAGCAAACAAGAAATTAGAGAAGATGAAGAAGAAACATAAACGTAAAATAGATGAACAAGTAAAAGTAGAGAAATTTTATTAATAAAAACTGGAAATAAACAAATTACAAGTGTTTGAGTTCAGCAAAATTACTTAAGATTCTCAATTTTACTCTATGATGCCAAGGGGTTGAGGACGTTTTGGTTTCTAAGTGTTTTCCAAAAGAACTGAACTCCTTACAAAATATGCTTAAAAGCTCTATTTATAGACTAACCTAATGTCAACTGACAGTTATCAAGTGAAAATGTGAATGGCATCCATAACTATTCTCACACTTGTTTGATACCAATTCAAAAACTAAAAATAAATATTCAAATTGTCAAATGACCTAATTTAATTAAAATAAATATAAATATTATATGCAGAAACATAACTATATAACTAATTATTTTTTCATAATTTTTTATAAAAGTAATATTTTTTGTCTAACATAATGTTCCCAAGATTTTTCACTTGAAGTCATATAGTGATTGAAAGTGAAAAAATCTTGTTGTTTATAGCAATAAAAGAAGCATATATAAACATGTATTTATTTATTCTTTTAAATTTATTACTGTTATTTTTTTATTTTATATATATATATTTTATTTTATTATATATACATATATTTTATTATTATTATTATTATTATTATTATTATTATTATTATTATTTTATATATATATATATATATATATATATATATATATATATATATATTGACAAGTATCTTATTTCAAAATATTAACTTAGAATATAAATAGGAGTACTCGTACAGTGTTGTATTCTCCCTTTTTTTTTGTTATTTTTATTTATTTATTTATCTATTTATTTATCTTTATTTTGACCAAACAAAAATAAAACAACTCAGTATCTTATCATCTTGTAATACTTGTGTGAGAGAGAATAAGTTAGTGTTTTCACATCCAGAAACTTCTTCTTCAACTCTGCGTTTCCTATTCTTCCAAATTTTATCTACTATAGTTGGCTTCTTCCATTCACAAGGGTTCAACTATACCTAACTCTTCTGATATTTCAGGTAAGATTTAATTGCTAGCTCTATTTTATCTATCTCTTTTCCATTGTTGATTTAGAGAAACCCTAACCCCCAAAAATAGTGTGAATAATATCTCTTGTGTTATCTATGAGTACTAGAATTTTACTTTGGAGAGCATTTTTCTTCCATTTTTCTTTTACCTTCTTTGACTCAAATTAAGATTTGACTATTAAATCCTTATTCTTTAATTCTACGTTGTTGTTTTTTGTTCTCTTAATTTGATTAATATGACTTTATGAGCTAATTACATTATTTGGTAAATTGCTGATATTTACAACTATATATAATTCTTTTTTCAACCTATGATCTTGTTTAATATGTTCTCTGTTCTTCAAATTACATGTATGCTTCATTGTATTAAATTTTATGAACAAAAAAATTTTCAAATTACTTTCTTGGGCATGTTCATGTGTACTGGAATTCAAATGCTCTTTATCTTAGTTTTTTTTTTAATTGAAAAAACATTAGGATGTTCTAATTTTCAAAGAGGCATCTCTTCTTTTTTATTCTATTGTGAATTTGTGATAAAATCCTAAATAAATAGGCTACTAATATACATATATTTTATTTATGAGTATTGACAAACATATTAAGTCTTGTTCCATGTTAAGTCCTTGCTTATTGTTTAAACCAAATTAAAACCATATAAAATCAACTTTTATTAATTTCTTATGCATTACTTTCTACCTTTTCAGCATGTTTGTTGATTGTTGACAACCTCGACACTCAATACTTGGATTTTTTTTCAATCTGTACTCTTATGGCAACCTCAAGCCACCATCTGACAACAAGTCCTCCTGCTTCATCTAAAGTGGTCATTTGAGATAAGCCTGTTGTCAAAAAGGGCAAAGATTTTGCTCTTGAACCAGAGGCTTCAAAATAAAAAATATGGAAATCTCAGGTGCTACTCCCTTTCACCATTGACGGTGTAGACTCAGCTTTCATCGGCCCTATTATCTCTCCCAAAGTCGCAAACAAGATAAAAAATTCTTTTCCTGGTCACCCTGAAAGAAAATCCGTTGCTTTTCAAGACTATATTCCTGTTGGATACTTTGACTCCAACAACAGGATATTCAGAAATCTCCCAAAGACCAACATTGGAGTTTACCATACTTGGTTAAATAGGGTTGAAACTGAAAAGATGACCTTGTGGAAAGAGATTGGAATATACGATCTAATTCAACTTAGTAAAAACTCTTACACTATCAATTCAGGATTAATGGAAAGTGCATTGTATTTCTGGGGTGAGACTTCTCATACTTTTCACACCCCATACCGTATGATTACGCCTACTCTTCTGGATGTAGCTGCTATAACTGGCCTACCTCCTTTGGGAGAGAAAATTTTAACTACTACCAAGTCGACCATAGGAGTTAAGTATGTCATTGATATCTCTTCAACCACTTACCGGAGCTTCATTTTCAATAACAGAGGTCAAGATGAAGCACCTATTTCTGATAATGAGCACATAGTATTTTTTCTCTATTAGTTGAGCGGTGCTATTTTCTGTACCCGAAGTATTCAAGTTGAAGTCACTTATCTCCCATTGGCCATTATATTAGCCGAAGGTAGGAAGTTGTGTTTAGCTAAATTATTTCTAGCTCGACTATATCTCACTCTGGATTGGATCACAGACCTTATGAGAGAGAAGAAGAGAATCACTAATGTTGACGGCCCTGTTTGGTTCTTTCAATTGTGGCTGTCTGCCATTTTTTAGTGTGAGCTACAACTACGTTTGACTCAAAAAGGTCCTACAGATTCTGTGATTGCAGGACACCATCTGCTCAACTTAGTTTTTTCCGACAAGTTGATGGCCTCACATGATAAAATGAAACACTTCTTCCGTGTTTTCTATTACTTGCCAGAGAAAGACCACAACATCAATTTAATTCATTTTGCTAATTGTCAAACTAGTCCGAAATGGTTGACGCGATCTCTTACCCCAGCTAAGATTTCACAAAAGGAAAGTATCACTATTTGGTCACAATTCTTGACTTCCCAACTACTTTTTGCTGGATTTCCAGGTGAAGATTACCTAAGAACAGCAGTTTACATGCCAAATGCCATTTTTAGATAGTTTGGGTTAGCTCAAACCATTCTGTCCCCTTACCATCTTCAAGAGTCTCAATCTTTGTATATCAAAGCTACTTAACCAGAAGATCTGTTAAATTTTTAGAAGGACAATGCTTCGTGGAGAAATAAATTCCACCTATTCGCTTTTAGACCTTGTTTGTTAACCACATATTCATTCTTCTCTTGGTGGAAAATGTATCACTCTTCCATGAAGGTCACTTTTAGTACCTGTTGTCAAAGGATGATCACTACTCTTATAATGCAACAAGTGAGGTGATGAGGGGATATTTTGTACGCTTTTTGGCATCACTTTCATATAGATTTTAGTAGTTTTTATTAAGTTTTTATAGGTTTTAGTGTTAAATTCATATTTTTGGATTCTACTATGAGTTTTTGTATTTTTGGGAAATTTCAAGTATTTTTTGGTTGAAATTGAGAAGCTGGAGTAGAAGTCTGATTTAGAGACAGAGAAAGTACTGCAAATGCTGTCCAAATCTGACATGCCTGCATTCGAAAGAGCTTTTCTAGAGCTGCAGAAGTCCAAATGGAGTGATCTTAATGGCTATGAAAAGCTGACTTCCAGAGCTTTCCAGCAATATATAATAGTCTATACTTTGCTTCGGATTAGAAGGCCCAAAACTAGCGTCCAACGTCAACTTTCTGCCCCCTTCCAGGCATCCAGCGCCCAAAGAGCAGAACCCAGCGTCCAAAGGCCTAGAGAGGATACCCTAGCTGGCATTCCATGCCCATGGAGCCTCATAGCACGTGAATTTTATTAAAGCTCAGCCCAACCACTCACCATGTGGGCCTCAAAAGTGGATTTTAGCACTAAATAGACTGTTTTACCCTTACTAGTCATCTGTTTAGTATTTAAGGGATCTTATTTATGTAATTCAAGAGACTTTAGAACCTTCTATACCTCCCGCAGAGGGAGGTCTGCCATATTCATGTTTTTCCATTGTTTTACCTTCAGTATGAGTTTCTAAACCTCCTAGATTGAGGGGAGGAGCCCTGCTGAGTCATATGAATTAATAAAAGTATTACTGTTTCTCTTCGATCCGTGTTTGATTAATTCTAAGATGTGTATTCATTCTTCATCACTATGAATGTGTTGAACTGGCATAAGGTTATCACATTCTACATGGGTTCAGAATGCGTCTTTCATCAGACAACGATGAACCACCAGCTTGAATACACGTCTCTCAGACGGCTAATCCATGACTTCGTTGGGGACTTCTCGAGACATCAGTTCAGCCAATTTATGGAGAGATTAGGGTCTCTGTGGTAGGGGCTAGAACCAAAGATACAGCATTCTCTGATCCGGAAGATCAGACATTGTCTATGGCGTTTTGAGTAGGATCATGAAGGAGAATGGACTGTACGTGCTTCACCTTCAAATAGAGATAGATTCGCATTAAACCTGGGGTTCAGATCTGGAGGAGTATTGGCAGCTGCTTAAATCAGTGTCAATCACATATAGCCTGCCATTGAAGAAATCACTCACAAGCAAAGAGAGCAGTAATACCGGAGTTAATTCAGAAAGGCAAAGCAACTCCCATCCTCAACTCTATTCCCATTATTGATTCCATTTATTTCCTTATCCCTATTCCTATTCTTATAATTACACATTGTAATTCTATCTTTCAAATCATCAACCTTCTGATCTACCTGACTAAGACCTATAAGATAACCATAGCTTGCTTCAAACCACAATCCTCGTGGGATCGACCTTGACTCGCTCAGGTATTACTTGGACGACCCAGTGTACTTGGTAGTACAGTTGTACGAAGGTGTGGGGATTCGTTCACCATGAGGAGAGCATCAATCGTCAAAAAAGGTAATTACCACTAAATTATTTGCCCATTTGAATTCAAAAAATTATGCTATTCTCTGTGCTGTTGTTATTAATGTTATTTCCTTCATGCATAATGCCTTCTAAGAATGACACCTATTTTAATTATTATTATTATTATATATGTGTGTGTGTGTGTGTGTGTGTGTGTGTGTGTGTGTGTGTGTGTGTGTGTGTGTGTGTGTGTGTGTGTGTTACAGAGGAAAACACTACCTTACTTACTGCCAATCCTCTTTTGAGAAAGACTTTTGGTAAGCTTGTAGGAAAAAAGAAACTCAATTTTAATTATTCAAGCAGCCGGGTAAAGAGAAGACTTGAACCAATTGCAATGTCAACATCTTCAAATAGTGATGATAAGGATGACACATCAAATATATCCGATGGCAACCTTAACGGACTGGTAGTCTCTCAGAAAAATAAAGAGGAAAATGAGAACAACTCGTTTAGTGATAAAGCAGTGACTAAATCATCTTCGGAAGATAATGATGTTGATGCCCTTAGCCTCAGTGGTCAACTTGCTTCTCAGGCATTTTTATATATTCTCACATACTCCATATTAAAAATAGCATTATCTTGAAGAACTTAAATGATGATGATGTCTCTTATGCTGATTTTTTTAGTCTCATTAATTACCTTCGTCCTCATTTCACTTCTTGCTTTAGGTCCACGCGGCTCCTACCACTTCACTGATTATGCCTAGCACTGAAAATCTGATGGCTGCCACATCTGATACGCCTACACCTAACCCCAAAGCTAATAAGGTATGACATGTCATTTAGCCTGATTATTAGTATCTCTTCCTTATATCCTTTTTTTTATGTTGACACCTTCTTTTGCATTTTTTGTTTAGCTTCAAAATTCTGAAATCTCCCTGAGTGAATGGGCAGAAAAATAAGTGCCAATCATTTCCATTCATGTTCATACCCCTAATGTGGTGAATGATTTGTTGTCTGACTTAGAAAGCTTGAATAAAGCATATGCATGTAGTATGGATACACAGAAGGCCATAGTTGAATCTTGCTCTACTATTCAAAGTCACCTTCCAACCGAACAGCTCCATGTTACACCTCCCACAACCGAGACTGCTAACAAATTCATCCTGCTTCCGTTGGCCCAATAACTCGGTGTCATTTTATCCAAACCTCTTTTGACACTTGTCACCGATCCAAACCTTAAGGCTCATCTTTATGATATTCTTCAGACCTTATCCATTACACCATATCCTGAGACTATTGATCCTTTGTTGATTCGCTTGCGAAAGGTTTATGAGGACCTTTACATCAAATTTCCTGAGTCTCAAGTAGCTATCTCCTCACATCAACACTCAACTGAAACTTTTTCTAGGTTGAAACAAGATGCCTCTTCTTTTGAGATTGCTAAAAACACACTGGCTGCCTATATTACGAAAGCTAAAGATCGGGCTCATGAGTTATCTAGGGAGATTCAAGACTTGGAACAGCAGTTGACTATCAAGAGAGGGATGAAAAATAAGCTGGACGCCGCTTTGAAAAAGAATAAAGGTCAATTTGCCAAAGTAAGCAGCATGCTTGATAGTAGCAATGCATCCTTACAGTCCCTTGAAAAGAAAATGCTTTCTTCACATGAAGGTGCAAAAGAAGCCAGGAAATTTCAAACCGCTCTCCAAACTGAAGTTACTCATTTGAAAGAGATCTTTGAAGCTTAGTCTTGTATTTCTTATGTGAACTTTTGTCCTTTTAATATGTCTCTGCAATCTTCACTTTTTTGAACTTTTAGAGTTTTTTTTATTATTCACTTTTGTATGCACCCTATCTTTATTTTGTAGACTGGTTGACACTTGCTTTTGAATGCCATCTCGTGTACATTTGCCTTAAGTGCTGTCAAAATAAATCAAATGTGCATTTGTTGACATGCTTCTAGCTTTACACAGGTTTATTCACTAAACCTTTTAGTTCTATATGTTGGCATGTACTATACTACACTCACAAAATGATAAGTTATTTTCTGTATTGACTCTTATTTTAAATTAATGCCTTGGACACATATCTGCCTCATAATCTTAATGCTTTACATTGTTAATGGAACTTGCAATTCATAGAAATTACATGGATATGTTACCTTTTACAAACTAAATTGCAAATATTAGTTAACTCTTTATTTTAACCCTTGACACTTCAACTGGACATTTTTGTATCTTTAAACATGTGGAATGTTTATCTCATGAATGCATGGCCTATATATTTTTAAACACTTGCCATTTATTGAAGGAATTCTTCTTCCTGATCCGACTTCAATAATCTTATAGGCATTTTCAGAATAAATCTTGCAACTACATAAGGTCCTTCCCAAGTTGGAGACCACTTACCATAAGTTTTTGACTTTTTTTCTATAGGCAAAATTATTTTTCACACTAAATCTCCAACTGCAAATGTCTTTGCTTTAACACAGCGGTTGTATGATTTTGATATAATCTCTTTTTTTCGGATCACCCGTTTTAAAGCTCTCAACCTTTCGTCATCTAGTTCATTAAGCTCATCATACAAAGAATTCCAATAATCTACTACTGGTATCTCATCTTATCTAGCCACCCTTATACTTTGCAAATTAATATCAATTGGCAAAATCGCATCATGACCGTAAACTAACTTATACGGGGTGGTTTCAGTAGAATCTCTTGGGGAATTTCAGTAAGCCCAAAGAACTTCACTGAGAGTTTGGTGCCAATTTCTTGGCTGCCTTCCAATGTATTTTTTAATTAATGCAATCAAAATTTTATTCACTGCCTTCACTTGTCCATTGGCTTGGGCATAATATGGTGTAGAAGAAAGCATTTTTACATCCTTAGACTTGGCATATTCCATGACCTTTTTTTCAATAAACATGATTCCTTGATCAATGGTAATAGACTGAGAAATTCCAAACCTATGCACAATATGCTCC
Source organism: Arachis ipaensis (assembly GCF_059453495.1). Classification (NCBI taxonomy): domain Eukaryota; kingdom Viridiplantae; phylum Streptophyta; class Magnoliopsida; order Fabales; family Fabaceae; genus Arachis; species Arachis ipaensis. Next base: position 28,582,768 of record NC_142436.1, read on the forward strand.
TCAATGAAATCAATTATTTCATTGTGAGTTACCTCCTTAAAGGGATAGTCTCTACCCATTTAGAAAAATAATCAACACCAACCAAAATGAACTTATGACCTTTAGAAGAAGGTGGGTGAATCTGCCCAATCATATCTAAAGTCCAACCTCTAAATGGCCATGGTTTAATTATAACATGCAATTCTGACACTGGAATATGTTGAAGGCTTCCATGTTTTTGGCATTCCTCACAGGACCTAGCATAATTTATACAATCTCTTTGAATAGTTAGTCAATACAATCTTCTCCTATTTATCACCCATTTCATTTTTTTCCTGACTGATGAGCATCACAAATTCCCTCGTGCACTTTGGCAAGAGCCAGATACGTTTCTTTTTCTCCCAAACATGTAAAGAGATTTTCATCAACAGATTTCTTAAACAAGACATTATTCATTAGAACATAACTTTGAGCCCTATATTTAAGTTTTCTATCGACGCTAAGACTTGTATTTTCTAAATATTCCACAATTGGTACTCTCCAATCTTCTGGGTCTAGTTTTTCTAATAACAACACTTCTCTTTCTTTCAAAGGCATAAATATATCCTTTATCCTTACCAATTTTTCTAGTGTTGAGGACTTGATCTTATATCTTGAAGCAATATGAGCTAATTCATTTTTTTCTTGATTTAACTCCCTTGGAACATGCCTCATAATAACATTGTCAAACTCGCTCAACAACTTTGTGTCCACATTGAAATACTTTCTTAAATTTTCACTAACACACATATCTCAAGTGATACTTGATGGATTACAAGCTGTGAATCTCTAAAAATTTCTACATTTTTTACTCCTCTTTCTAATAATAATTCCAGTCCCATTATTAATGCTTCATATTCTGCCTCATTGTTGGAACATGCATAATTCAACTCAAAGAGGAATTTACTTGGTTTGCCACTTGGAAAAATAATTAAAATACCTATACCAATACCACCCTTATGACATGAACTGTCAAAATATAATTGCCAAGGCACGAAACCAACAAAATCTGGTAAACTCTCATCAATGTCAATACAAGGATGGTCAACCAGAAAATCAACTAGAACCTGACCCTTAACAGCTCTTGCAGGAACAAAATGTAAAGAAAATTCTGTTAAGGCCAACATCTATTTTCCTAGTCTACCATGTAATATTGGAGAAGACAACATATATTTAAGAACATCAAATTTAGAAATTACATAAATATTCCTAGGAATTAAATAGTACTTAAGTTTTAAACAAGAAAAATATAAAGCTAAACAGAGTTTCTCAATTGGAGAATAATGGCTCTCAACATCATTTAGCACACGACTTAGGTAATAAATTACTCTTCTGTTGCCATCCTCATCTTCTTGAGCCAGCATTCCACCAATTGTTACTTCAGATGCTAACACGTAAAGTTTTAAAGGTGCTCCGTGCCTTGGAGGTGTCATAATATGAGGATTAGTCAAGTACTGCTTGATGTTGTCAAAAGCTTCTTGATGCTCTACTTTCCACTGGAACTCTTTCTCTTTTTTCAACTTGATCAGAGGCACAAAAACCTTAGTTTTCCTTGACAGATTGAAAATGAACCTTCTGAGGTAATTGACCTTCCCTAAAAATACTTGCAGTTGTTTTTTGTTAGCTGGAGGAAGAGCCTCTAAGATAGCCTTTGTCTTGTTTTTGTCAATTTCAATCCCTTTCTTCTGCACCAAGAAACCAAGAAAATTTCCTGCACTCACACTAAAAGCACATTTTAAGGGATTCATTTTCAATTTATGCTTTCTCTTTCTTTCAAATGCTTTTTTTAAATTTTCTAGATGCTCTTTTTTAGCATTTGATTTGATAACAACATCGTCGACATAAATTTTCATAAAATTTTCAATAAAGTCATGAAAAATTTTATTCATCGCCCTTTGATAAGTTGCACCAGCATTTTTGAGCTTAAATGGCATCACAACCCATTCAAAAGTTCCTAAAGTACTTGGACACCAAAATGCAGTTGAAACATCTTCCTCAGCGATGTGTATATGATTATAACTTGAATATCCATCCATAAAACTTAAAATTTCATGACCAGCAGTAGAGTCTATCAACATATTAGCTATAGACATTGGATATTCATCTTTTGGTGTTGCAGAATTTAAATCTCTAAAATCAATGCAAACCCTTAATTTTCCATTCTTTTTCATGACAGGAACTACATTAGAAATTCAATTGATATACCTTGCTGTTCTTATAAACTTAGCTTTAAGAAGTCTTTCAATCTCTTCTTTAATCTTCTTCACAACTTCAGGAGCAAATCTCCTTGGTGGCTGCTTGACAGGTTTGATATTGGCTTTCAGTAGCAATTGATGCTCTACTAATTCACGACTCAAACATGGCATCTCTTCATAATCCCATGCAAAACAGTCACAATATTCCTTTAACATCTCCACCATTTCTTTTTTGAAATCACCAGGCAACATCTTGCTCACATATGTTGGTCTAGGATAATCACTGTTGCCAATATCTACCTCCTCTAAAGAATCATGCACCTCAACCTTTTTCACATTGTTAATATTATTTTTTTCAAAACCTAAAGGACCATCATCATATATACAATCATAAGGTACACTGTCAATGCACTCTTCTCTGTCTGCCATATAGGCTGACAGCTGAGCTAGTTGGCTCGTCAAACTCATCATCTAAGTCTCTCTTGAGGTCGTATCCGCCCCGGCCTTAGGGACCAAAATAAAACTATTCATATCTATTTTGCACATCTCAATCTTTTCAGGATTAAATGCCTTAGTGTCAACAGTCAGCGGCTTGACTCCAAGATTATACATCCTGAACTCCACATGCATCTAATCATAGTAACAGGTACTATTGTCAGCAAGAACTTCTTCTACCTCCATCTTCATTCCAGAAAATCAATTTTTGATGTAAAGTGGATGGAATAGCACCTATTCCATGAGTCCAATCACGTCCCAGAAACAAGTTAAAACCAGCTTTAGATGGAACAACAACAAACAGAGTTAGCCTATTGACAGAACTAACCTCAATTGACAGTAGAACCACACCTCTAACAGAAGAAGTCCTTCCATTAAAATCTGTCACCCCAATGCTACTTTTGATCAAATCCTTTTTAGTCTTCTCAAGCCTTCCTATCATTCTTTCAGGCATGAGAATGACAGCAGCACCCCCGTCAACCAAAATCTTATTGACTATCATTCCATCAACACGAGCCTTGATATGCAGCGGACGCAAATGTTCTTTGTCATTTTCAGTAGGTTTCTCAAACAATCCTCCACTACACATATTGTCATCTAGCATTAAGCATTCGCTTCCAGGAAAGACATCATAACAATCGTCTTCTAATGATTCCACTTTCTAGACTTGACTATACTCCTCAAGCAGTATTGACACCACAGCTATATGTTGCTTAACACCAAATATCACTTCTAAGCTGTCATCAAAACTAGTGTCAAAATTGTCAGTAATTAAATCTTCATCTTTTTCTCCCTTGTTTTCAACCATTACCTTTTTTCCTGCCAGATTCTTCTTTACATTTTTATTGCATTTAGGGTGATTGGAAGAATTGCTTGTTTCTGCAGACTTAACCATGGTTGGCAGAGGAAAAACATCTGCATCGTGCCCCTTGTATGGATCTAAAGGAACATACTCAGGTATATTCTCTTTTTGCTCAAAAGTTATAAAAAGAGAATACTTTGAAATATTTTGATAATTTGGCTAAGGAGAATAACTAGGAACTTGCTACATGTTAGGATTATAACAAGAATAAATTGGCTTTGAGGAAATAGGTATATTTTTTGGAACATATACACTACCTCCATCTTGTGCATGATTCATGTTCTATAAATGGGACTCGTAATACCTGGGCTTAAAAGGTCTAGGCCTCACCCACTAGTTTTTTCCTCTTGAGAAAGTAGTAGGTTGATTCTTCACATTTTTCACATTCTAGACCCATTTATTGTTTGAAATTTTGGTGGGAGGAACCCTTGTCATTTGAGAAAATCCATCGAATTTTCCATCAATCATGACTACAGTCTTCATCTTCTGGTTGATGGGTTGTATCCCAACGTTGTTGACACACTTGTTCAAAGAAGTCTGACCGCCCAACTTTTATTTTTCCTCAGCTATCTTTCGTTTTGGCTCATTAGTTTCATCCTCTTTTTCAGCAATTTTTTTTTCAACTTAGATTTTTCTTTCTCTTCAACTTTGTACTTTTTAAACTCTTTTGTAGCTTTCTTGTCAAAAACAGCATTGCACTTTGGGCACATAGCGATGGTACTATCAGATTCTTTAATTCTCAACAAAAAATCTAACAAATTCTTACCAGGACGAGGATAAACTGGCTTCTTGTCTTGCTAAAAAATCCTCAGGTCTTTATTTTCATCTTGAGCACTAGTCATCGTAGCATCAATTCCTACCATGTTGACCGACAAATTGAATGGCTCAACATAATTTGAATTAGCACTAAACGGTTCAATGTCGACCTTCATAGCAGTTTTTTCCTCAAACTTCAACCTTCCCTCCTCAATAGCTTTTTGTATCAAATCCCTGAAACGGACGCAATTATTAGTGGTGTGTGAGAATACCTGATGAAACTTACAAAATTTTTTATTCTTTATTTTATCAGCTGAAGGTTTTTTTTTCTTTCGATAAAATAAGCTGCTTATCTTTTAATAAAACTTCAAATATTTGATCTGCCTTAGAAATATCAAAAGAATAAGTCTTATTTTCAACTTTGAAATATGAAGAAACTTTTTCTTTTCCTTTAACAGGCTTCAACGACTTGCACACATAAGGAAGACCCACACGTAATTCAACAATATAAATTTTTTTCTCATTTGAATCACTACTATCGGAAAAAAAATCAACATATGCAACCTTTTTAGAACCTTTTTTGAATTTTTTCTTTCTTACTTTGCTCTATTTGTCTTACTCTCTCAGCTAATTGGGAAAGGTCTAAAGTATGTTGATTAACAAATTTTTTCCTAACTCCAAATTCTAGCCCATTAGAAGCCATTTTGACAACTTCGATTTCTGGGATTGGAGTAAAACACTTATTTCTCATATTTCTAAACCATACCAAATAAGTGTCAATGGATTCTCCCTCTGCACGTCTGTGATGTCGGGATTTCTTATACCCTTTTTCACAGTATTTTTAGTATGTTTTTAGTATAATTTATTAAGTTTTATTAAGTTTTAATAGGTTTTAGTGCAAAACTTTATATTTAGATGCTACTTTGAGTTTTTTTTATTTTTTTTATGATTTAAGGTAATTTTTGGGTGAAATTAGCAAGTTTTGGCAAAGTCTGATTCAGAGGCAAAGAAAGGATAGCAGATTCTGTCAGATCCTTACCTCCGTCCATTCCAACAAGCATATCTGGAGCTACAGAGGTCTAATTGACGCGCTCTTAATGGTGTTGGAAAGCTAACTTCTAGAGCTTTCCAACAATATATAATAGTTTATACTTTTCGTGGGAAAGGACTGCCCAAAACGGACATTGAACACCCAACTTACTCCCTTTCTAGCGTTCAACACTCAAGAAGGACCAACCTCCCAACTTGAATGTCCAAAAATGGCGTTCAACGCCAGCCAGGGAGTAGGAACTAAAGTTGAATGCCCACAACTTGAGTTAGACATCAAGCATCAGCTTAAACACTCACTAAGTGGACCCCAAAGTGGATTTTAACACTTCTTAGCTTATTTTATTTTCTTTTTGTAATTTTTAATTAAAAATAATATCTTTTAGGTTTAGTCTTAGAATTTTTATTATAAATAAGAGACTTCTTTCCTCCTGAGGATGAAGCCTCCCACGAGGGGAGAAGCACAGACACATTACATTACACCTTGTTATCTGTTTTTTTGTAAAGCATGAGCAACTAAACCTCCTAAGTTAAGGATAGGAGCTTTGCTCATTCCTATGGATTAATATCATTACTTTTCTACTTTAATACATGTTTGATTCTATTCTATGATATATTGTCATTCTTCATCTTTATGAATCTGAGGTGGAACGAGAGTATGACCCCTTATTCTACATGAGCTAGCCGAATAGTATTCAGCTACAGCTTAAGAGTACATCACAGGTTCCAAGAGAGTATTTGGGATAATTGGGATACGTGACATGAAATCTCATTAGTCATGGGTAATTGAGGTCTCTGTGGTGTTAAGGCTAGAATACAGAACATTCTCCGATCCGAAAGATCTGACCTTGTCTGTGGCGTTTTGAGTAGTATCACCAGAGATTGAATTGCGGAAGCTTCACCCTCGTTCAGATTGGATGAGCATTAATACCGGCGTGTGATCTAGCTTAGAGGAAATTAATAACCACTAGCCCCGGCTTTAATCACTTACAGCCTTGCCATTGAATGAATCACTCATTGTTAAAGTAGTTAGTAAGAAGTATCAATCCAGAAGAACAAGCATCTCCAAGGCCTTAACTGATTTCCCATCATTGTTTCTACACCAATTCAGTATTGTTTTCCTTATTGTTTTATTTTATGCGCTTACAACAATAATTACCTTTTCTATTCGCCTGACTAAAATCTCCAAGATAACCACAGCTTGCTCAATCTAACAATTCTCGTGGGATCGACCTTCACTCACCTGAGGTATTACTTGGACGACCCGGTGCACTTGCCGGTTCAGTTGTGTGAGTTCAAATTTCACGCACGAGTCTAACAGAGAATAAATCCGTAAGACTAACTTTCAATTCACCTCAGAAAAATTGATCCTGAAAATATCTTTCTAACTGCACCCAAGAATGAATGAAATTTGGTCTCAAGTTGGAGAACCACGTAAATACATTTTTTATTAAAGAAGAAAGAAAATATCTCATCTTGAGATATTCATTAGAAGCTACTTCCCCAATTTCAACAGTATATCGAGCAATATGCTCTACTGTGAACTCGTTTTCTTCTGTAGAAAATTTTGTAAGGAATTTTAGAATTTTCCAACTCCTTGGAAGCTCTTCTTGTTGGACACATTCAGGAAAAGCAGACACAAAATATGGCTTATTTAAGCAACCAACATTAAATTCCAAATAGTTTAAAATTTGTTCAACATTCCTAGCTAGATTATAATGCCCCCTAAGTTGTTTTGCCTAAGTCTTTCCAACATATAATCAGCATTTTGACCATGTCTAGGCATATGAACGTCATAATTAGGAATTGCTCCACCATTTTGGTTGACATTATTAAGTCCTAAACCATGGTTATCATTTTCTTCTAAATTTACCATAGTAGCAATTCTATTAGCTTGCCTATTTAATTGTTCAATTCTAGTGTTTGTGTTTTCTAAAAGAGGATTTAAGACTGTCACCATTTGATGAGTTAACATGTTTACTAGATCATGGTAACTTTCATCCATCTGCTGCCTAATATTTGCTAAAGATCTAACGATTTGACTAGGTTGATTAACAGGCATTACTCTTGACATGTCAGGAAATATAGACTTGGAGTTCTCTACCCTAGTAACAGTGGGTGTAGTAGAATTAGATGTGCTGTTATTTCCTATGTTAATAGCATGTAAAAAATTTTGTTGTGACATATGTGAACTTGACACCCCAGAAATAGGTACATTTGACATGCCATATGGATTCTGATAAAGAAAATTTTGAAAAATTGAGTAGAGAGGCACAGGCAATCTTTGTGTCACCATGGTGGGGACATACCCCGGTGGCAAGCCATAAAGCGGCCACCCTACGGTATTTATGTGAGTTGCATTCAACCCTGGATGGGCATGGCCAACGCCATCATGCCTCACTGACAGCAAGGTAGGCTCAGCGTTTGAAATCACGGGAGAATTTTTGGACTCATTTCCTCTAGTCTGATCACTGGAAGTAGAAGAAGATGTTGCAGATGTATTTGAGATGTCAACTAACGCTGATTTCTTGGTCTCTGGAAACACAATCTTCCCACTACGTAACCACATGCAAATTCAAAACTCCTTATTTTTCTTTTGACAAACTACAATCTATTGACAAAGTCCCACCGGGCGTGCCAATTTGTTTTATTCAAATTTTGTTAATGTTTAAAAGAAAATGCGGGTATCTCAATGTCACAATTGTATCGTCAATAAGAATTAAAAAGGATTGAAAGTAACAAATAAACAAGGAAATGCGAGGTGCCGGAGGCAAAGTAAATTGCAGAAATTAAAGTAAACAAGAAATAAAAAAGAAAATGAAGAAAGAAACATAAACGTAAAAGAGATGAGCAAGTAAAAGTAGAGAAATTTTATTAATAAAAATTGAAAGAAAACAAACACTACCTTAAAGGATGAATTTGATTAAAAGAATTTTTTAGAGGCCAATTTGAAAAATAAATAATCTTTCACGAACTAATTTGACCATTTACTCAATTATAATTTCAACAAAATTAGTGGTACATTATGCGACTTTTATGCATCAGATAATGTAACTTCAAAGATTTTATTATTTTAGCATGCAAGTATAATGTTAAACTTGTCACATCTTCTAAATATCGAGTTGATAAATCAATCTGATTTAGTCATATTTTAAATTATTATAAAAAAAATTATTGAAAAAGGACGTTATATAAAGATGTGAGACATATTTAGATTTGTCTCAATCCGTCCCAACTTATGCCACAAACAACCCAATTTTGAGGGACTAGTAAATAAATTACTACTTCAAGTCTTCAACTTCACTTGTTTTTTATATTTTTTCTTTTGTTGTGTCGGATGTTATGTGAAATTTTCAAAGGCTCATTCTTTGTACATTCTTTTCTTGTGATGTGGCCTAATAGAATTTTTTCCAGTAATGGTGTGTGAAGAATGGATTCAGCAGCAAATAGTGCTTGACCAAATAAAAACCAGCATACAGTGGGGATTAAACATTGGGTTGACGCAACTAGTTTTGGCTAAACGGAAAGGCCATATGTCTGCCCTTTCATTTTGGAACAAACATGGCTACAACTTTTTCTTTGTGTAACCCATCCTTACAAATATAGACCTCTTGTTCCACTCGATTTTGAAATGAAAAAATGCTCTTAAATAAACCAGTGCGGTGTTACTTAGTGCTAACGCAGCTAGATATATAGAGCTTATCATATAATTTTAACTTGTATTTGAGAAGTAAGGCAAATAATTGCTTTATACTAATAATTAAATTATTAAACACATTTATAATGTCTAATTTAGTATAATTAAAAAATGTAGTCCAAATATTATCTATCTCTAATAACCAAAATGTTAAGTGACATTAGAAAAAATTAGAAAAAAATGGTTGCAATCACTTTTTAATATTTCTAATCATGTTGAATTGAATAATGTTAAAATCTCTTAGTTATGCCGATGGTTAATAAATATAGAAAAATTTTTAACATAGTTTTTGATTGACTTTTGATACATTTGGTATTGACTCTCTTTGTTTCGATTGCTACAATAGAAAATTTTTTTTAAGTATGTATATTATGAAAAATAGACTCAAATAAAATAGGTGGTGAATTTCTTACTAATTATCTTTTGATTTATATTGAGAAGAAAATTGTTAAAGATTTGACTTAAATTCTATTATTGATAAATTTTATGATATAAAAAATCATTATATACTACTTTATCATACAAAATTTGCCATTAAAAAATTCACATACATATTTTTTGTACTTTAAAATATATTTTTTATCAGTATATTTTTTGTAATATATTTTAGATTATATAATTTATTTATATAGATCTTATTTTATATTATGTACAATTTTGACTCCTAAATATATTTTTTTTTTGGATCCACACCTATATATAGCAAGAAATTTTGATGATCCCTGTCAATAGTAGTTTTAAGTGTTTAACTGCAACTAAGTTTCCAATGGAATTAAGATGTGCCTTTAGTAAAGATTGTATTTTTTAAAGTAGCGTATAAAAGAATGATTTTTTAAGAGTTATAGTAATTATACTTGATAAATTAAAATAAAAATAATTTTTTAATAAGCATAATCTATAAATATAATAAAGAATAAAAATAAATAAATATATCCGTTAAAACATAAAGTCATATTATACTTTTAATTTAAAAAAAGAAACAAATTTTAAAAAGTACTTTAATATATGTAACACTCTACCACACAAAACTTTACGCTTAAGTCGTAAAGCTGAGGTGGTGAGATATTACAACTTCTAAAATAAAATATACATACATAATATAATAGAAAAAATATAATAATCGATAAGCCTTGAAAGTTGATTATGTAAATCTCAGATAATTAGTAAATAATTAACTGATAAATTAATTATTAATCGACAAAATTAGAAAATTAAAGTTTATAATTTAATGAAGTAGAAATAATTGAAATATACTAATTTTAATGATTTTGACCCAAAATTAGAACGAACGTACCGAATCGAGTAAATCGGGTCCATAATGGATCCAAGACCTAACCCAATTCATTAATGTATATGAGTTTAAGCTCATCTTCCTCCCCCAACAAAGTGAAACACGCTGGGCAAGGAAACAAGGGGGAAGAACAAGGAAAATTTGCAAACCCTTGGTTCTTGATTCAAATCCACATAACTTTTGATCTGGAGTTCCGATCGTCATACCGTTTGCGGCTACACGTTCGTCTCGGAATTATCTACAAAACTCACAGATCAATTTGGTGAGAATCTAGCAATTGTTTACTCAGTCACTCTTCCCTAATTTCAAAATTTAAGGTTTTAATTTTGAGAGATTATGTGGTTTTGATGTTTTAGAATCGAATTAGCTCGTGGATAGTGTTGGGCTTTGTCCATTTCATCCGTGGGAACGGTAAGGAACTTTTGAATCCTTGAACCCTATTGAATTTTCAAGCTCTAAGTTAATTTGGGTTCATTTATATGGTATTAGATTAAATTATGTATTGTCGAGACAAATTGATGGAATTGGAGGCCTTGAATTCAATCTTAGTGGCTGGGAATTTCGTTTGGAGAGGTTTTGGAGCCTTGAACGGTCGAGAAATGGTGTACATTGGGGTGTTCCGAGCATTAGAGAGGAATCGGCCAAGGTATGGTTTTGGTTTCTCGTAGGTAATATATAGTGTTGTGTGAAAATGTAGGCTAGATGACAATAAGATAGGTTGAAGCATGTATGTATGTTATGAGTTAGTAACTTTAATGAAAATATTGAGTTGTCTTGAAATAGATTAATGATTGGTGATTTGATGATGATTAATGAAGATAATGATAATAATAATGAAATGTGACTGAATTGAGAGGTGAATGTTGATATTGGCCGGATTGGCTGAGATGGCAAGGTCTCAGTGTAATCCCACTTGCGTGTTACCTTAAAAATTGTGTTGGCGCCTGCACCAGACAAGGATGGAGGTTCCATCCTGTTTTGCTCACTGTAGCCGTGTTGTGATAGGGATAGAGGTTTTATCCCGCCCGTGTGAGGACGGGGGGTTTCATCCCACTCACGAGGTTGGCAAGTTGAGGACTAAGGATTCCATCTCTTGTCGTGATATGGATGTGGGGAAGGTGGAAGACACTCTCATTCGTATTGTTTTTCCCACATTCTTTTCTGGTTGCAAGGTGAAAAGGCACACTCTTTCGATGTGGAAAGGCACACTCCTTCGTGATACTTCCAGGAGAAGGTGGAAAGACACTCTCCTTCATTTGTGTTTCTCCTAGGGATGCGCAACCTAGAGACAATATCCGGGTTAGCTACCTAGGGACGGCGGTAGTACCCGTACCCGCCCCGCCCCTACCCGGCCGCGGCAGGTTTAAACCCTACCAAGAAAGGGGTGGGTCTGAATCGTGGTGGGTTGATGAACGGGGCGGGGCGGGGTCGGATTTAGGCTAAACCCGCCCCTACCCGTCTCGTAGTCCATATATATATATATAATTTTAGAAATTAGGGTTAGTTCTCAGTTCTCACCGTCACTCCCTTTTAGTTCCCAACCCTAGGTAGGCTCTTCTCCAAGGATCACAGTGGCACAGCCTTTGTTCAGCTACACAGACCACCAGTCAATCACTGTCACAGTTCGTTCCGTCGCTGTAAGCCAGTCGGCGTTGTCACAGCCGCCGTCGCTCACCAACCCTAGGAATTAGGGCTCAGATCCTCACCAGATCCCCACGTCGGCATCGCTCCCGCTTCTCGCCATCACTGTCCTCGCCGACTCGCCTCTTCGATCTGCGGTCTCTGGTCTTTATCGTCCCTCCTTCATCCCCCGTCGTCTCTCTGGTGACTGGTAAGCACGAAGCACTCCTCGCTCACTACTTACTGCTTCTGTGCTTCTTCAGTTTTTCTTTTTAATTTAATTTTTATGATTTATGTTTTATGTTAAAATAGTTAAGCTAAAACTAAAATTAATTTTGATGCTCAAAAGATCATTTAAAATTCAGTCCATGGAATTTTTTGACTAGGCAGATTTGATGAGGGAAAAACGATTCCACACAAAACTCACCGGCAAGTGTACCGAGTCGCATCAAGTAGTAATAACTCACAAGAGTGAGGTCGATCCCACAGGGATTGATGGATTGAGAAATTTTAGTTAGGTGATGAATTTAGTTAAGCGAATATTTGATGATTTGAGTGATTTTGATTAACAGAAGTAAAATTTCAAGAAAATAAAAGTGCAGAAAGTAAATTGGGCAGAAAAGTAAAGTGCAGAAGAGGTAAATTGTAGAAACTTAAAGTACAAGAAAGTAAAAGAGCTGAAACTTAAATTGCAAGAAAAGTAAATAACTGAAACTTAAAGTGTAAGAAACTTAAATTGTTGAATCTAAATTGCTGGAAAATGTAAATTGCATTAAGAGTAAAGGAATTTGGGTGTTGGGATTCAAACTTAACCAGAAAATGTAGATTAAAGTAAATCAGAGAGCTATGAGATGAAGAGATTCAGCTCAGTAGCAAAACAGAAATGGAAAATTGCTTAAAGAGACAGACAGCAAGACAACTTAGCTTAATTATGAAATTCTAAAAGAGAAATTGAAGATCAAAGAAGAGTAATGAGATCAGAAAGCAGATCTAGATCTCAATTACTCCATTGGCCAAACAAAAAAGAAATTGCAGAAGAAATGAAAATGAAAACAGCAATGAAAATTCAGATCCAACTCTTAATTCTTAGAAATGCAAAAAGGAAAAGTAAAAAACGATTCTAAGATGAAAAATTCAATGGAATTCCTCAATCTCAGTTTAGAATCGAAAACAGAAAGTAGTTGCAGAAGAGAGAACAAACAAAAAGAAAATAGATCCAATCCCCAAATCCCAAATTCAAAACGAAAATTAAAAGTGAGAAAACCAAAATGAGCTAAAAGGTCCTTCTCAAATCAAATTCAATCCTATTTATACACTTTCCATACTAGTCTTTAAAGCTTGGAATAGGCCTTTTGGGTTTGTGAAGAAATGGATCCAACTTGGCACTTGGGGGTATGGGTCAGGGAGCATTTGGTTCTCTCCCAGGGGAGCGTTCCGTTTGGATAAGTGAACTCCATGTTCACTTTTCATGGCATGCCTTTGGTGCTCCTTTGGTGCGCCTTGGTTCCTAGCGTTCAATAAGTGAATGCTGTGCTCAAATTGTGAGCACTACACTTCATGCTTTCTTGGATGCGCGCGAAAACGTTCACTCTAGTGAACGTGACGTTCACTTTGCTGAACATGGCTCCCTTTGTTGAGTGCTCCCTTGGTTGAGCGCTCCTTTCTAGCGCTCCATTGATTGAGCGCTCCCTTGGATCCTTTGAGCACTGGCCTTTGCTTCCTTAGTTGAGCGCCCGAAAAGGTTCACAAAAGTGAACATAGCGTTCACTTTGGAAGTGAACGTTACTCCAAAAGTGTTGCTGAGTGTGGTTCTTGGGCCTTAAAGATTCCTATCACTTGTGCTTCAATTTCATGTCAAATATAGATTGCTATATATCGTTGGAAAGCTCTGAATGTCAAATTTCCAACGCAACTAGAAGCGCATCAATTTGACATTTGTAGCTCAAGTTATGGTCCTTTGAAGAAGGCATGGTCACGCTATTTTGGAGGCCAAAAACGTTCAATTCAGTGAATGTGGCTTTCACTTAGTGAACGCTGCATTGGAGGCCAAACTTAACACTAGCTTTTGAGGCCTAAACTTAATGTTCACCCTATTCTACTATATAACGTTGGAAAGCTCTGGATGTCTACTTTCCAATGCATTTGAGAGCGCATCATTCCAAGCTCTACAGCTCAAGTAATCCTCCTTGGAAGGTGGAGAGGTCAGCTGGCCTTACTGCAGGTTGATACTATGTTCATTTTTGTACTTTCGGGGTAAGTTTTCTCCCTCAGATTTAGTGTCAACCATGCAGTGCCATATATGCTTGGAAAGCTTTAGATTCCTACTTTCCAATGCCACTAGAATAACCTCATTTAGAGTTTTGTAGCTCGTGTTATTCTTGTTGGAGTGTAAAGAGGTCAGGGTTGCAAATCCTCTTTGCTCCTCCTTGAGTCTGTTTCCACTCTTTTGCCACCTTGGGATTGTGATTCTTCTTTTAGTGCTTTTATTGCTCCTTCTCCTTCATCTTTTCACCTATCATCAACCAAACAAATTCATCAAAGCCTTGGCATAATCATCAACTCTTGCATCATTCATATTATCAACTAAATCTTGCAAGAAATCTAATGAAAATGCATAAAATTACCAATGTTTGGTTGAATCTAGACAAGCATGAAATTCTCACTCAAACACTTACTTATTGCCTAAAAATGCATGAAAACCAAGTGAAAACTAATGAAATATGCTTGTGAAACTAGTCTAAGATGACTTGTCATCACAATACCAAACTTAAATCTTGCTTGTCCCCAAGCAAGCAGCAAAATAGAACAAGAATGAATGAAGATAGAGAAGAGTATAAGTCTTTATTTGCAAAACATTCAATACTGGTTAATGGGATTTTCATGCATGGTATCTTAGAGATTTTTATTCTGTGGCTGAGACATCAACACTCCTTTGGATCCTTACTTGAATTACACAAAAAATGAGACTTGTTATTACTTGGTCCTTAGTTTTTCTTGCTCTCTTTCTTTTGATTGAGATTTATTGCTTAGCTGAGGCTTAATGTTATGTGATAAGGCAGCTTTTTAGAGTAAGCTTTCAGCCAGAATTTCCGCCCCAGTTGGTTCAAGATGCTAGGTGTTGAAACACCCCTATGGGTTTACTTGGTCAAGCCTCTCCTTAGCACACACACATCACAGGCATTTAGCTTTGTTTTATCCTTTGGAAATTGATGCCCAGCACCTCTTTGGGTCACTAAATGTTTTATCTCAAAGTAGCTATTGATGGTGGACTTTCAGTTGGCAATCCCGGGTTAGTTAACCCAAGTTGCCGGGTGATGAAGCACCCCCTTAGAACCTAGTTATCCAAGCTTATCTTTGTACAAGAACATCACAGGCATTTATCCAAATTTCCAGCCATTGGTGCCCAGCTTTGTTTTTTGCTTCTTTCTCTTGCATTTTCTTTCTTTTATTTTGGGCCTTTTTCATTTGTCAAGTCTCATGAAATGTAACTCAAGTTCATATCACAAAGTCATGCCAACATTCAGCCTTATTTATAAATCAACTAATGAACCAGCACATACCACCACATAACCTTATTCTATCTCATATCATACCAGACTTTTACTCTTTCTCTATTTCACAGTTATTTTTCTTTTATTCAAGCATGAGGAACAAAGCTTATAATTCAAGTAAGATGAAAGTGAATCAAGCACTTAGACTAGCAAGCTATAACAGCATGAAAACAAACAAACTAACAAACAGTAAATAAATCTAAGAACACACTAATCAACAGGGGACATTTGCACTTTCAATTAGCATGTTTAGGCTAAAGTCAGTCAGAGAATAATACAACCTCTTGGATTCCATTTGTTTCCTCTGTGTTATCATCATTGTTGGGTTCCATATCCTCCCTTTGTCCATAATGATGTATCTTTTTCTCCAAGAGATTGAATGACTTCTTACAAGAGATATTGAAAGTTGCTTGTTCCCCAAGCACTTGATGAGAAACAGTTAGCATGCATGTATGCTTGTGAGTCTCTTATCCTAAGTTGGTGTGGGAACACCAAACTTAGTTCCTTGCCTACTTCTATGTGTAGCAGACTGAAGAGAGAACTTTTGCAAGTATAGCTCCTAAACCAACAAAAGTCCTTTCTTACAAACATTTTGGTTGTCACAAGTAACAAACCCCTTTAAAATTGAAAATCGAAGTATTTAAACCTCGGGTCGTCTTCTCAAGGAATTGCAGGGAAGTATGTTCTTATTATTGGTTATGTGTCTTGTAAATTGGGGGTTTTAAAAGTAAAGAACCAGTATCTTAAATGATAAGAAAAATAAAATAGTAATAATAAAATAAACTCTTGGCAAGGTATAAGAACTGGAAGTCCTATCCTTATCAATTGTGATGAGAATTGGATTTAATCCCACTTTGTTAACCTCAAACTATGAAGGTAAATCAAGTGGATTAATTAGTTTAACCCTCAGGTCCTAGTCAATTCCTATGGAAAGACTAGAGTTATTGGAGCAACTCCCAATTTCAACCACTGCTTTATTTGACAGCTCAAGCGTTACCAATTACTTAACCAAAGCCAAAAGGAAGAAAATTTCTAAATTAAATTAAAAGCATCAATATAACTAAAGCAAAAATCTTAAATCTGAAATACCTCAAATAATATTAATTAAGAAAATCATAACATGAATGTAGCATAAGTCAAATTGAAAAGATAAATAATAATTAAAAGTATATGATAAAAGTAGAAAATAAATAAGAGGAACATTGAACTTGTACTTGAAGAGAGGTAATCCTAAAATTAAAAGAAATCCTAATCCTAAATCCTAAGAGAGAGGAGAGAACCTCTCTCTCTAAAAACTACATCTAATCCTAAAAATTATGAATTGTGAGCTTATTATTATGAATGAATGGATTTTCCCACTTTATAGCCTTTAATCTGTGTTTTCTGGGCCGAAAACTGGGTCGAAAACAGCCCAGAAATCGCTGGAGAAGAAATCTGCCACGCTGATTTTCGTCACTGCGATGCGTCTGCATGGAGTACGTGTTCGCGTTGCCTAGAGTCAGGGAAACTATGGCATATTATATATCAAATTGAAGCCCCGGACGTTAGCTTTCCAACGCAACTAGAACCGCATCGTTTGGACCTCTGTAGCTAAAGTTATAGCCATTTGAGTGCGAAGAGGTCAGGCTGGACAGCTTAGCAATTTCTCCAACTTCTTGTATTCTTTCCACTTTTGCATGCTTCCTTTCCATCCTCTGAGCCATTCCTGCCCTGTAATCTCTGAAATCACTTAACACACATATCAAGGCATCTAATGGTAATAAGAGAGGATTAAACATAGGGAACTTAAGGCCAAAGAAGCATGTTTTCAATCAAAGCACATAATTAGGAAGACAAATGTAAAACCATGCAAATAGTATGAATAAGTGGGTAAAGAGTTGATAAAAACCACTCAATTGAGCACAAGATAAACCATAAAATAGTGGTTTATCAACCTCCCCACACTTAAACATTAGCATATCCTCATGCTAAGCTTAAGAGAAGCTATAAAGGAGTGAAGAGCAATGATAGAATGTATGAAATGCAACCTATCTATATGAATGTAACTATATGCAAAATGTTTCTACCTTCTTGGTTAAAAGTAAATAAATCTTCCAAGAACATACATAAATCAGATTTCACTAATTCAAATTATACAATAAAAGACAGGTAAACTTGTAAGAAGATAACTCATGAAAGCAGGGAACATAGAATTAAGCATTGAACCCTTACTGGTAGTGTATATCACTCTAGTCTCTCAAGTGTATAGGGTAATTCACTCTACTCTTTTCTAATCATGCTTTCTAAACTTTGTTCTTCATCTAATCAATCAACAAATATTTAATGTACCAATGCAAACATCATAAGGTCTTTTTAGGGTTGTAATGGGGCTGAGGTAAAGGTAAGGATATATATGGCCAAGTGAGCTTTATAAAGTGAATCCTTGATTAGTCTAAGATCTCACCTAACATATACATACTTTATACAATTTTAAAATACATTACCTAGCTACCCAAATTTTTTCCACTTTTGTATTACATGCTCAAGTATCAAACTTATTTTTGAATTTTGTCACATGTGCATTGATTCTTTTTATTTTGCATTTGGGGTAATATTATTTTTCTTCTCTTTTCTTTTCTTCTCTTTTTTTTATCCCCTTATTTAATTACTTAATATTTTAATTAATTTTTTTTCAATGCACATGGTAATTTAATTATTTTGATTTCACATGAGCATGCTTCCCAAATTTTCAAATAACTTATTCAATTTAATTTCCTACTTTTTTATATCATCCCATGTTCCCATAAAATTTCCCACACTTAAATTATACACAATATCTATCTTAAGCTAACCAAGGATTCAACTTGCGATTTTCATTTTGTTTTTCTGCTTAAGGCTAGTAATGTGGTTTATAGAACAAGAGGGGATTAAAAAGCTCAAGGGGGTTAACAAGGGTGATGTAAAAGGTAGGCTTATTTGAGATAAGTGAGCTAATAACAAATAATGGCCTCAATCGTATGCAAGCATGTAAATAAACTAAATAATGGACATATAGAATGGAACAAAGCAAAGATTGCAATTATAGAGAAGAAAACACACAAGAATAAAAATTTATGGTTAAATAATGTAACCATGTAAATAAGCTTAAAATCTCACGGGTTGTGTGTTCTTTGGCTCAAAAACCATGTTCCAAATACAACTTCAAACAAATTTAACATAAAAAAATTTTCAATTTTAAATTAGTGAAATTTTTCAAAAAATAGGGTCTTAAAAAGAAACTTATTATTTTTCAACCAAGCAGTAGCTAAATGCATAAAATCAAACAAACATGCAATTAAACATGAAAATGCAAAATGAACAAACAAAGAAAATAAAACAATGGTGTTGGAAAGAAGAAAATAGCTAACCTATGGAGATCGGTATCGACCTCCCCACACTTAAAGATTGCACCGTCCTCGGTGCATGCTAAGATGTACAAGTGGACGGGTCTTTCCAACTGATGCTTTTCCCCAAGGATTGTGCTGATGGACTTGTCTGTCTCCTCATGTAAACGTCTTCCGCTACCCTTTCGGGTGGCCATCCTGAAAGAAAAAGGGAAGAAAGGTAACCCAGTAATAAAGATAAGAAAATGAAGTATGGTTGGGTTAATGCCAAATGATAAGGGTCTCATTTACATAGAAGCTTCAACATGTACGTGAGAAAATAATAGAAGCATATGGCATATTAGTGGTGCAAGATTTGAAACATAGGGGAGGAGTGTGGGTAATGGAAGTATTAATAGAAGCTCATGTCAATGCAAATGGAGTGTAAGTATTATAAAATATTGGCATTAGCAGATAATTAACATCATCTCACAGTGTAAAATAAGTTACTAAGCACCAAAGTAAATTCAAGAAAAGATGCAACAGTTGAATAAGAAAATTTTTAACACCAAAGAAAAAATAATTAATTTAGAAAAGAAAATAAAAATATGCACAAAATTAAGATGCAATGAATGAAATATGCAAATAAATTAAGTAAAATAAAATGAAAGATAAGAAGAAAAAAAGATGAAGAAAAAGAAAGCGAGAAAGGAGAGAGAAAGAAGAAAAGATAGAAGAAATTAGGATTAGAAAAGAAAAGAAAAGATAATTGGTGCTGATCTGGATAAGTTGTGCGGCGCAGGCGACGCAGACGCGTGAGTGACGCGGTCGCGTGGTTGGCGCTTAGAGGAGTCGACGCGGTCGCGTCGGTCACGCGGACGCGTGACTCGTTTTGTGCTACTGGCGCGAGGGCAGCCTCGCGCTCGCACAACTCTCTGTTCAAAATGCATTATTGCCAATTTCCAGGGTGACGCGGTCGCGTGGTTGACGCGATCATGTGAATGGCCTTTTTTTTTTAAAAAAATGACACGAACGCGTGGGGCACGCGTTTGCGTGGGAGGGCTTGTGCTTCTAGCATGGTTCCAGCCCCACTCCATCACAACTATCTGCCATACACCCGTTTACGTCGATTTCACAGGGCCACGCGTTCAAGTGGGTGACGCGGACGCGGTCGCGTGGGTCAAATTGTGCTAAAGGCACGCCTCCAGCGACGCTCTCGCGTGACTCTCTGTTCACTTTTCTTTTCTCCCAATGCACTTGTGACGCGGACGCTGCCGCGTCGCGTGCGTGCTTTTTTTTTTAATGCAGTATGCAGAATGCAATGCTAATATGAATGTTATGCAAAACTCCAGGTTCAATACAATACAATAAAATAAAATTCGAAAACAAATAAAACTAAATAAAAATAAGAAAGGAACGATCATACCATGGTGGGTTGTCTCCCACCTAGCACTTTTAGTTAAAGTCCTTAAGTTGGACATTTGGAGAGTCCTTTGTTATGGTGGCTTGTGCTTGAACTCATCCAGGAATCTCCACCAATGTTTGTGATTCCAATGGCCTCCGGGGTTCCAAACTAGGCGCAGAAAGCCTTCAAGCAGGTTAAAGCAAGTGACAAGGCCCCAAGAGTGTTGATTGTTGGAATAAATTCCGGGGTCCCAAACCTTGCTTTTGCACTCGTCTTCTTGTTGATCATCATGATTCCATCCGGGTAGCAAGCAATTTGAATTCTCACTAAAGCGGCCAAACAACTTCCTAGACCCATTCAGTTGAGCTTTACACCAACCTTTGCAATTAAACTTTGAGCACATAACCATGTTGAACTTTGCTTGACAACTCCAACCACTAATCATCTTCCTCTTACTCTTAATGCCACAAAGAGCTCTAAGTTGACCATCCGTCTCCAGTAGCCCATATTCAAGTGGAATTAGAAAGCTAAGGGATATGAATTTTACCCATTTGAATGTTGTGAAGGATGATGGAAACTTAGGGGGAGGTATTTCTAACAAATTTGCAAGCTCCACTCCCTTGTGCTCCTCTCTGACAAGTTCCACCTCTTTGCAAGTTTCTTCAATATCAACCTCTTCCTCTTGGTAGCTTTCTTCCAATTCAATCTTTTCTTCATTGCTCACCAAGGGCATGGGAGGCTGTGCTTCTTCTTCTTTAATCTCCATCTCTTGACCAACCTCTTCCAAGTCTTCAACCATGATTTGCCTTGGAGGTTGTACACCCTCCTCAGCATCAATTTCAATCGCCTTGGAAGGAGGTTCTATAACCTGACTTTCCCATGGAGGTTCAGCATCTCCCAAGTCTTCAACTACTTCTTCCTCTGCAACTATTATGGCTTCCTTCACTTGTTCCAGTACAAAGCCATGTTCCTCATTGTCCACCGAAGCTTCTAGTGTCTCCTTCATGCTTTGCTCTTCTTTTGATTCTCCACATGTAGCCATGGGAGTTCTTTGAGTGCTCAGATGTCGGGAAGCTATTATATTTACTACCTCAGTTAAGGCAGTCGTGAGTTCCAGTACACTCCTTTGCATCTTCCCTTGCCCTTGAAGAATAACACAAAGTCTGTTATCCATTGGAGGTTGCGGTGGATATGAGGGTTCATTGGTTGGGAGAGAGGGTTCATAATAGGAAGGTGGTTCATGAGAGTAGTTGTGTTGGAATGGGGGTGGTTCTGTATATGGTTCATTTGGCTCATAAGGTGGTTGGTATGGTGGATGCGGGTTAGGGTGATATGGAGGTGAATGGTGGTAGTTGGCTTGTGAGTATGGTGGTTCAAAGTTGTGTTGAGGAGGTTCATAGGCATATGATGGGGGTCCATCATATCTATCGTCTTGGTATGCCCCCCTGGAATAGCTCTTGACTATAGTAATTTGGTGGATGTTGGTTGTCACGAAAGGGTCCACCATAACTATTGTCTTGGTATGCATCATGGAATGGTCTTTGTCTGTGGTACTGTGGAAGGTGTTGTTGCCGGAAGGGTTGATCAGATCCTCGTGGCTCCTTCCATCTCCGATTGTTTTGACCTTGATGCATGTTCCTGTTATAATTTCCATTCCTTGCAACAACATTGGAACCAAACTCAAAGCGAGAGGGGTACGAATTCATGGTAGTAAATAAAAATTAAAAACGAAAATAAAAACAAATTTTAATTAAAAGGTTATTTAAATTTTGAATTTGAAAATTAAATTTTGAAAATTGAAATTTGAAATTTGAAAATTTTTAAATTTGAATTTTGAAAAATTTTTAAATTTGAATTTTGAAATTTGATTTTTGAAATAAAGAGAAAAAGATATTTTTGAATTAAATGAGGAAAGAGAAAAACAATGAAATAACACCAAACTTAAAATTTTTAGATCAGAACGAAGAAAACAACTAAGAACAACTTGAAGGTCAAGATGAACACGAAGAACAACTTGAAGATCAAGATGAACACTAAGAAAAAAATTTTTTTGAAAAATTTTTAATAACTAAATAAAAACCAATAACCTCTTAATTTATGAAAAATAAAAATTAAAAACAAAAATAAAAACAAATAAACAAGAAAAAGCAAATATTTACAATAACCAATAACAAGCCACACGTTTGCAATTCTCTGGCAACGGCGCCATTTTGAAGAGAGAACTTTTGCGTGGTCTAGAATTCAGAATAAATTTCCGTTGTAAGTATAGCTCCTAAACCAACAAAAGTCCTTTCTTACAAACATTTTGGTTGTCACAAGTAACAAACCCCTTTAAAATTGATAACCGAAGTATTTAAACCTCGGGTCGTCTTCTCAAGGAATTGCAGGGAAGTATGTTCTTATTATTGGTTATGAGTCTTGTAAATTGGGGGTTTTGAAAGTAAGGAACCAGTATGTTAAATGATAAGAAAAATAAAATAGTAATAATAAAATAAACTCTTGGCAAGGTATAAGAACTAGAAGTCCTATCCTTATCAATTGTGATGAGAATTGGATTTTAATTCCACTTTGTTAACCTCTAACTATGAAGGTAAATCAAGTGGATTAATTAGCTTAACCCTCAGGTCCTAGTCAATTCCTATGGAAAGACTAGAGTTATTGGAGCAACTTCCAATTTCAACCACTGCTTTATTTGACAGCTCAAGCGTTACCAATTACTTAACTAAAGCCAAAAGGAAGAAAATTTCTAAATTAAATTAAAAGCATCAATATAACTAAAGCAAAGCAATCTTAAATCTGAAATACCTCAAATAATATTAATTAAGAAAATCATAACATGAATGTAGCATAAGCCAAATTGAAAAGATAAATAATAATTAAAAGTATATAATAAAAGTAGAAAACAAATAAGAGGAACATTGAACCTATACTTGAAGAGAAGTAATCTTAAAATTAAAAGAAATCCTAATCCTAAATCCTAAGAGAGAGGAGAGAACCTCTCTCTCTAAAAACTACATCTAATCCTAAAAATTATGAATTGTGAGCTTATTATTATGAATGAATAGATTTCCCCAATTTATAGCCTCTAATATGTGTTTTCTGGGCCGAAAACTGGGTCGAAAACAGCCCAGAAATCGCTGGAGAAGAAATCTGCCACACTGATTTTCGTCACTGCGATGTGTCCGCATGGAGCACACGTTCGCATCACCTAGAGTTAGGGAAAATATGGCATATTATATATCAAATTGAAGCCCCGGATGTTAGCTTTCCAACGCAACTAGAACTGTGTCGTTTGGACCTCTGTAGCTAAAGTTATAGCCGTTTGAGTACGAAGAGGTCAGGCTAGACAGCTTAGCAATTTCTCCAACTTCTTGTATTCCTTCCACTTTTGCATGTTCCCTTTCCATCCTCTGAGCCATTCCTGCCCTGTAATCTCTGAAATCACTTAACACACATATCAAGGCATCTAATAGTAATAAGAGAGGATTAAACATAGGGAACTTAAGACCAAAGAAGCATATTTTCAATCAAAGCACATAATTAGGAAGGCAAATGTAAAACCATGCAAATAGTATGAATAAGTGGGTAAAGAGTTGATAAAAACCACTCAATTGAGCACAAGATAAACCATAAGTGGTTTATCACAGACTAAATACATGCATGAAACATCAAGTACTTTTTTTAAGAAAATAAACTATGAACTAGAAAACAAACTGAAAACTAGAAACATGACAATTGTTAAGTGGTTTCTCTGATTGTTTGGAGCTGATATTAATCATGCTGAGGGTGCAATGTGTTCTTAATGAAATTTTTTATAGAACACCAAACTTAGCATCCTTCATTCACCCTTATATTATTTTGGTATGCAACACCAAACTTAGCTCCTTGCAATACAGATAAGTCTACTTAACCTTTTTATTGAAATAGTTTAGGGAAAGAAAACTACCTCTGGTTGGGTTGCTTCCCAACAAGCGCTCTTTTAATGTCACTAGCTTGAAATCTTGTCCTTTGATCATGGAGGTTGAAAATCATACTGCCTTAGCTTTTCTCTTCTTACTGTGAACTTCCTTCCGGTCTCCTCTTTGATGATCTCTAGGTGTTCAAGTGAAAGGATCTGGTTCACAGTATAGAACTCAGACAATTGTGGAGACACCTTCATTGGTTGGGTGTTTAACATCACTTTATCCCCTGGTGAGAAGCCTTCAGTGGGGATTTTCTTGTTTCTCCATCCTCTTGGCCTCTTCTTCTTTTCTTTCTCAGAAGATGATTCATGCCTTGGTGGTTCTTTATCTGGGGGTTTTGGATCTAGTTCCTCCTTGACT
This sequence comes from Arachis ipaensis, assembly GCF_059453495.1. Taxonomy (NCBI): domain Eukaryota; kingdom Viridiplantae; phylum Streptophyta; class Magnoliopsida; order Fabales; family Fabaceae; genus Arachis; species Arachis ipaensis. The sequence goes on from NC_142436.1 coordinate 28,607,368, forward strand.
TCTTTGGTCTGTTGCACCATCTCTACTTCTTTAAAGCATGGGTTTAGACACCTTGGATTTGAATACTTAATTATCTCCTTTGAGGTATGATCTCTGGCCTTATCCTTCTTGCATTCTTCTTCTTGAGTGGGCTCATGTAAAGTCTTAAAGACATGAAATGCTAGGTGCTCATCATGCACTCTTAGCAATAATTCCCCTTTTTCAACATCTATCAATGCTCTGCCTGTAGCTAGGAAAGGGCTCCCCAGGATGATGGGAGTGTTAGAGTCCTCTTCCATATCTAAGATAACAAAGTCAGCAGGGAGAAAGAATTTTTCCACTTTTACCAGCACATTCTCCACAACTCCCAGTGCTTACTTAATGGATTTGTTCGCCATTTGGAGAGCTATTCGAGTGGATTTCAGCTCAAGAATTTGAAGTTTCCTCATAAGAGATAGAGGCATCAAGTTTATGCTTGCACCAAGGTCACATAATGATTTCTCAATAGTTATGTTTCCTATGGTACAAGGTATATAAAATCTTCTAGGATCATCTTTCTTCTCTGGTAAACCTCTTTGGAGGATAGCACTACACTCTATTGTCATCTCAACAGTTTGTCCTTCTTTCAAGGATCTTTTCTTTGTTAGCACTTCTTTCATAAATTTGGCATATAATAGCATCTGTTCAAGTGCTTCTAAGAAAGGAATATTGATGCTGAGTGTTTTGAATATGTCCAGGAATTTTGAGTATTGCTTATCCTCGTTCTCTTTCTTGAAACTTTGAGGGTATGGAAGTTTGGGGACATATGGATTCACCCCTTCCTTCTTCTCTTGCAGCTGTGGTTCAATGATGCTCTTATTTCCTATTGAGCTTTGTGCATTCTTGGTCTTCTGATCCTCTTTACTTCTCTCCTTTGTCTCTTCTTGTGGAGCTTCTCTGTGGTGTCTCTTTGAATGATAGCTTCCTTGTCCATAGTCTTCTCACTTTCTGCTATGATTGCTTTGCACTCCTTCCATTTTGTAGCTTTTCCTTTGTCTCTTGGGCCTTCAGTGGAACAAGGGAAGGCTTTTGCTTGCTTCTCACCCATCTCAGCAATTTGTTTAGCCATTTGTCCCATGTGGCTTTCAAAATTCTTGATTGAAGCTTCTTGATCTTGTCTGGCCATCTCTTGAGTTTTGATGAGTTTTTCCATCAACATTTCTAAGTTGGAGATTCTTTGAGATTCTGGATGGGGCTGTGTGGGTTGTGATAGTTGTTGGTGGAAATTGTTTGAAAAATTGGAGGAGTTGTTTTGTGGATTAAGTGGTGGTATGGAAAAGTTGTTTTGGGGGGGGGGGGGTTTGTGAAGTGTGATGAGGTTGGGTATGTGTGTCTTATGGTTGTGTGTAGTGGTTGTTGTTAGTAAGGGATTATTGTGTTTGTTTGTGTTGCCAAAACTGTTGGAGTTGAAGTCCCTTTGCCCTTGATTCTGATGCTCACCCCACCTCAAGTTAGAATGAGTTCTCCAGGATGGATTGTGTGCATCACCATGGAAGTCATGTTGGCATGAACTTGAGGTGTTGTTCATGTGTTGTATCTGTTCAGGCCCTTGTTGCTTATAGTTGAGTGTCCCAAGACCTCTGATGAGCGGATAATTTATACGCTTTTTGGCATTATTTTTAGTATGTTTTTAGTATATTTTAGATAATTTTTATTATGTTTTTATTAGTTTTTAAATAAAAATTACTTTTTTGGACTTTACTATGAGTTTGTGTGTTTTTCTGTGATTTCAGATATTTTCTGGCTGAAATTGAGGGACCTGAGCAAAAATCTGATTCAGAGGCTGAAAAAGGACTGCAGATGCTATTGGATTCTGACCTCCCTGCACTCGAAGTGGATTTTCTTGAGCTACAAAAGCCCAATTGGCGCTCTCTCAATTGTGTTGGAAAGTAGACATTCTGGGCTTTCCAGCAATATATAATAGTCCATACTTTGCCTAAGATTTGATGGCCCAAACAGGCGTTCCAAGTCAGCTTAAGAATTCTGGCGTTTAACGCCGGAACTGGCACAAAAGCTGGAGTTAAACGCCCAAACTGGCACAAAAGCTGGCGTTTAACTCCAAGAAAAGTCTCTACACATGGAAGTTTCAATGCTCAGTCCAAGCACACACCAAGTGGGCCCATAAGAAGATTTCTACATTAATTACTGATTTCTGTAAACCCTAGGCTACTAGTTCTCTATAAATAGGACCTTATACTATTGTATTTTCATCTTTGGACGTTTAGTCCCTAGACCTTGGAGGCTGGCCATTCGGCCATGCTTACACCATTATCACTTTTGTATTTTCAACGGTAGAGTTTCTACACACCATAGATTAAGGTGTGGAGCTCTGCTGTTCTTCATGAATTAATACAAGTACTATTGTTTTTCTATTCAACTCAAGTCTATTTCTTCTCCAAGATATTCATTTGCACCCAAGAACATGATGAATATGATGATTATGTGACACTCATCACCATTCTCACCTATGAATGCGTGACTGACAACGACCTCCGTTCTACATGCAAACAAGCCTGAATGTGTATCTCTTGGGTTTCTAATCATCAGATTGGAACCTTCGTGGTATAGGCTAGAATTATTAGCGGCCATTCTTGAGATCCGAAACGTCTAAACCTTGTCTGTGGTATTCTGAGTAGGATCTGGGAAGGGATGACTGTGACGAGGTTCAAACTCGCGATTGTTAGGTGTGTGACAGACGCAAAAGGATCAACGGATCCTATTCCAACATGATCGAGAACCGACAGATGATTAGTCGTGTGGTGACAGCGCATTTGGAACATTTTCACTGAGAGGACGGGAAGTAGCCATTAACAACGGTGATGCCCAGCATAAACCTTGCCATGGAAAGGAGTATGAATGATTGGAAGAAGGCAATAGGAAAGCAGAGGTTCAGGAGGAACAAAGCATCTTCATACGCTTATCTGAAATTCCAACCAAAGAATTACATAAGTATTTCTATCTTTATTTTATGTTTTATTTATCTTTTAATTATCAATTTTCCATCACCATCTGAATTCGCCTGACTGAGATTTACAAGGTGACCATAGCTTGCTTCAAGCCGACAGTCTCCGTGGGATCGACCCTTACTCACGTAAGGTTTATTACTTGAACGACCCAGTGCACTTGTTGGTTAGTTGTGCGGAATTATGACAAAGTGTGATTCACGTTTAAGAGCTCCAAGTCCTTTGGCGCCATTGTTGATGATCACAATTTCGTGCACCAAGTTTTTGGCGCCGTTGCCGGGGATTGTTCGAGTTTGGACAACTGACGGTTCATCTTGTTGCTTAGATTAGGTACTTTTCTTTTTATTTTTCAGAATTTTTAAGAATGAATTCTAGAGTTTCAAGGTGATGTTCTCATCATCACAAAAGTTGATTGATTCTCATCAATTTAGCTGCTGAATGTAATGTCCTGCTGAAGCTTGGCCAGCCATGTCTAATCTTTTTAGACTAAAGCTTTAGACTAACATTGCATGATTCCTGGAATTCTTATTAAAAAGTTTTGAATCTCTTTATTCTCTTTTCCATATAAGTTTCGAAAATCACAAAAAAAAATTTATAAAATCATAAAAATAAAAAATATTTTATGTTTCTGGTTTGAGTCTAGTGTCTAATTTTAAGTTTGGTGTCTTGCGTGCATTGTTTATTTGATCTTAGTTGCATTTTTTTATTGTTTCTCATCATTAAAAATTCAAAAATATTTTCAAAATTGTGTCTTTTCAAGTCAATAATACAGAGAATTGAAGATTCAGAACATTCAGCAGAGGAATTAAACAGAAAAAGCTGGGCGTTCAAAACGCCCAGTGAAGAAGGAAAACTGGCGTTTAAACACCATCCAGGGTACCTGGCTGGGCGTTTAACGCCCAAAAAGGTAGCATTTTGGGCGTTAAACGCCAGAATGGATGCCATTCTGGGCGTTTAATGCTAGGATGACACTAGAGGAAAGATTTTGTTTTTAATTCAATTTTTTTTTTCAAATCTTCATAATTTTTCAAAATCAAATCTTTTTCAAATCATATCTTTTCAATCATATCTCTTCAAAATCAATTTCTTTCCATTTTTTTAATTATTATTATTTTCAAAAATTCTTGTTACAGTTAGTGATTTAATTCAAAATTTTCTAGTTGTTACTTGCCTATTAAGAAAGGACCAAATTTTAAATTCTAGAATCATATCTTTTAAATTTCTTGTTAGTCAAGTAATCAACTTTAATTTTAAAATTTTCCTCTTTTAAATTTGATTCTCAATCATATCTTTTCAATCACATCTTTTTCAAAATTAAGTTTCAATCATATCTTTTTGATTTCTTTCCCAATCTTAGTTTTCAAAAATCAATTACCAAATTTTCAAAATTTCTTTTAATTATTTCAAAATCTTTTACTTTAATTTCGAAAATTCTTCCCCTCTTTTCACACCCTTCTATTTAAGGACTAACACTCCTCCTCAATATGCAATTCGAACTCTATCTCCCTTGATAAGTTCGAATTCTCTCTTCTCTACCTCCTCCTTCTATTCTTCTTTTCCTCTGACACCTCAAGGAATCTCTATACTGTAACATAGAGGATTCCATACTTTCTTGTTCTCTTCTCTTTCATATGAGCAAGAGCAAAGACAAAGGCATCCTTGTTAAAGCTGATCGTGAACCTGAAAGGACCTTGAAGAAAAAGCTAAGAAAAGCTACAGCACAACTCTCTCTAGAGGGCCTAACAGAGCTCTTCAAGGAGGAAGAAGCCATGGCAACCGAAAACAACAATGTCAACAATGCAAGGAAGGTGCTTGGTGACTTTACTGCACCTACTCCCGACTTCTATGGGAGAAGCATCTCAATCCCTGCCATTGGAGCAAACAACTTTGAGCTTAAGCCTCAATTAGTTTCTCTAATGCAACATAATTGCAAGTTTCATGGACTTCTATTGGAAGATCCTCATCAGTTCTTAGCTGAATTTTTGCAAATCTGTGACACTGTCAAGACCAATGGGGTTGACCCTGAAGTCTACAGACTTATACTCTTCCCTTTTGCTGTAAGAGACAGAGCTAGGACATGGTTGGATTCACAACCTAAAGAAAGCCTGAACTCTTGGGAAAAGCTAGTTAATGCCTTCTTGGCAAAGTTCTTTCCACCTCAAAAATTGAGCAAGCTTAGAGTAGAAGTCCAAACCTTCAGACAGAAGGAAGGAGAATCCCTCTATGAAGCATGGGAAAGATACAAGCAATTGATCAGAAGGTGTCCTTCTGACATGCTTTCAGAATGGAGCATCATAGGTATCTTCTATGATGGTCTGTCTGAACTGTCCAAGATGTCATTGGACAGCTCTGCTGGAGGATCTCTTCATCTGAAGAAGACGCCTGCAGAAGCTCAGGAACTCATTGAAATGGTTGCAAATAACCAATTCATGTACACTTATGAAAGGAATCTTGTGAATAATGGGATAGCTTAGAAGAAAGGAGTTCTTGAGATTGATACTCTGAATGCCATATTGGCTCAGAATAAAATATTGACCCAACAAGTCAATATTATTTCTCAGAGTCTGTCTAGAATGCAAGTAGCAACAGGCAGTACTAAGGAAGCTTCCTCTGAAGAAGAAGCTTATGATCCTGAGAACCCAGCAATGGAAGAGGTGAATTACATGGGAGAGCCCTATGGAAACACCTATAATCCTTCATGGAGAAATCATCTAAATCTCTTATGGAAGGATCAACAGAGACCTCAACAAGGTTTCAACAACAATAATGGTGGAAGAAACAGGTTTAGCAATAGCAAGCCTTTTCCATCATCTTCTCAGCAACAGACAGAGAATTCTAAGCAAAGCCACTCTAACTTAGCAACCATTGTCTCTGATCTAATCAAAACCACTCAAAGTTTCATGAATGAAACAAGGTCCTCCATTAGAAATTTGGAGGCACAAGTGGGTCAGCTGAGTAAGAAAATTACTGAACTCCCTCCTAGTACTCTCCCAAGCAATACAAAAGAGAATCCAAAAAGAGAGTGCAAGGCCATAACCACAACCCACATGGCCGAACCTGGAGAGGAGGAAGAGGCAGTGATCTCTATTGAGGAAGACCTCAATGGACGTCCACTGACCTCCATGGAGTTCCCTGATAAGGAACCATGGGAATCTGAGGCTCACACAGAGACCATAGAGATTCCATTGAATTTACTTCTGCCATTCATGAGCTCTGATGAGTATTCTTCCTCCGAAGAGGATGTAGATGTTACTGAAGAGCAAGTTGCTAAGTACCTTGGAGCAATCATGAAGCTAAATGCTAGGTTGTTTGGTAATGAGACTTAGGAGGATGAACCTCCATTGCTCATCAAAGAACTGGATGACTTGACTAGGCAGAGATTACCTCTAAAGAGACAAGACCCTGGGAAATTCTCAATCCCTTATACCATAGGCACCATGACCTTTGAGAAGGCTCTGTGTGACCTAGGGCCAAGCATAAACCTCATGCCTCTCTCTGTAATGAAGAAGCTAGGGATCATTGAGGTACAAGCTGCAAGAATCTCACTGGAGATGGCAGATAATTCAAAGAAACAAGCTTATGGACTTGTAGAGGATGTCTTGGTAAAGGTTGAAGGCCACTACATCCCTGCTGACTTCATAATCCTAGAGACTGGGAACTGTATGGATGAATCCATCATCCTTGGCAGACCCTTCCTAGCCACAGCAAAAGCTGTGATTGATGTTGACAGAGGAGAATTGATCATTCAAGTGAATGAAGAATCCCTTGTGTTTAAAGCTCAAGGATATCCCTCTGTCACTATGGAGAGGAAGCATGAAGAACTTCTCTCAATACAAAGTCAAACAGAGCCCCCACAGTCAAACTTTAAGTTTGGTGTTGGGAGGCCACAGCCAAACTTTAAGTTTGGTGTTGAACCCCCACATTCAAACTCTAAGTTTGGTGTTGGGAGGTTCCAACATTGCTCTGAACATCTGTGAGGCTCCATGAGAGCCCACTGTCAAGTTATTGACATTAAAGAAGCGCTTGTTGGGAGGCAACCAATCTTTAATTATCTATGTTAAATTTCTATTTTCTTTTGTTAATTTTTGTTTTCTGTAGGTTGATGATCATGTGAAGTCACAAAAATAATTGAAAAAGCAAAAACAGAATGAAAAAAACAGAACACTTTGGAGGAGAAACTTACTGGCGTTAGTAAGGGTAGCAGAATGGGCGTTAAACGCCCAGTCTGGCACCATTCTGGGCGTTTAACGCAAGAAATGGGCACCAGACTAGCATTTAACGCCAGGAATGGGCAAGAAGCTGGCGTTAAATGCCAGAAATGGGCAGCAGCCTGGCGTTTAACGCCAGGATTGGCAGCAAGGGGCGTTTTGCACGCCACATGGTACAGGGATGAGGAATCCTTGACACTTCAGGATCTGTGGACCCCACAGGATCCCCACCTACCCTACCTCTCTCTTTCTTCTTCACCCATTCACCAATCACCTCAATACCTCTTCCCCAAAAACCCCTCACCTATCAAATCCCACCATTCTCTTCACCACTCACATCCATCCTTCATAAAATCCCACCTACCTCACCATTCAAATTCAAACCACTTTCCCACCCAAGCCCACCCATTATGGCCGAACCATACCCCCCTCTCCACTCCTATATAAACCCATCTTCACTCCTTCATTTTTACACAACATACACACTACCTATCCCCTTGGCTGAAACACAAAGCCCCCTCCATCTCCTCTATTTCTTCTTCTTCTACTCTCTTCTTTCTTCTTTTGCTCGAGGATGAGAAACCTTCTAAGTTTGGTGTGGTAAAAGCTAAAGCTTTTTTGTTTTTCCATAACCATTAATGGCACCAAAGGCCGGAGAAACCTCTAGAAAGAGGAAAGGGAAGCCAAAAGCTTCCACCTCTGAGTCATGGGAGATGGAGAGATTCCTCTCAAGGGTGCATCAAGACCACTTCTATGAAGTTGTGGCCAAGAAGAAGGTGATCCCCGAGGTCCCTTTTAAGCTCAAAAAGGGCGAATATCCGGAGATTCGACATGAGATCCGAAGAAGAGGTTGGGAAGTTCTCACCGACCCCATTCAACAAGTCGGAATCTTAATGGTTCAAGAGTTCTATGCCAATGCATGGATCACCAAGAACCATGATCAAAGTGTGAACCCAGACCCCAAGAATTGGCTTACAATGGTCCGAGGGAAATACTTAGATTTTAGTCCGGAAAATGTAAGGTTGGCATTCAATTTACCCATGATGCAAGGAGATGCACACCCACACACTAGAAGGGTCAACTTTGATCAAAGGTTGGACTAAGTCCTCATGGACATCTGTGAAGAGGGCGCTCAATGGAAGAGAGATTCAAGAGGGAAGCCGGTTCAACTAAGAAGGCATGACCTCAAGCCCGTGGCAAGGGGATGGTTGGAGTTCATCCAACGCTCAATCATTCCTACTAGCAACCGGTCTGAAGTTACTATAGACCGGGCTATCATGATTCATAGCATCATGATTGGAGAGGAAGTAGAAGTTCATTAGGTCATATCCCAAGAACTCTACAAGGTGGCGAACAAGTCCTCTACTGTAACAAGGTTAGCCTTCCCTCACCTTATTTATCACCTCTGCAATTCAGTTGGAATTGACATAGAGGGAGACATTCTCATTGATGAGGACAAGCCCATCACTAAGAAAAGGATGGAGCAAAAGAGAGAACCTCACCAAGAGCATGAGGAATTTCCTCATCATGAAATCCCTGAGATGCCTCAAGGGATGTATTTTCCTCCACAAAACTATTGGGAGCAAATCAACACCTCCCTAGGAGAATTAAATTCCAACATGGGACAACTAAGGGTGGAGCACCAAGAGCATTCCATCATCCTCCATGAAATTAGAGAAGACCAAAGAACCATGAGAGAGGAGCAACAAAGGCAAGGAAGAGACATTGAGGAACTCAAGCACTCCATAAGATCTTCAAGAGGAAGAACAAGTCGCCATCACTAAGGTGGACCCGTTCTTTAATTTCCTTGTTCTTTATTTTCTGTTTTTTGAAAATTATGCCTTATGTTTATTTATATTTGTGTCTTTATTACATGATCATTAGTGTCTAAGTGTCTATGCCTTAAAGCTATTAAAATGAATCCATCACCTTTCTTAAATGAAAAATATTTTTAATTGAAAAAGAAAAAGAAGTACATGAATTTTGAATTTTAAAACAATTTAATTATTTTGATGTGGTGGCAATACTATTATTTTTCTGAATGAATGCTTGAACAGTGCATATTTTTTATATTGTTGATTCATGAATGTTAAAATTGTTGGCTCTTGAAAGAATGATGGAAAATGAGAAATGTTATCTGATCATCTGAAAAATCATAAAATTGATTCTTGAAGCAAGAAAAACCAGTGAAAAGCTTACAGAAAAAAAAGAAAAAAAAAGAGAGGCGAAAAAAAAAGGAGAGAAAAGAAAAAGAAAGAAAAAGAAAAGCAAGCAGAAAAAGCTAATACCCCTTTAAACCAAAAGGCAAGGGTGATAAAAAGGATCCAAGTCTTTGAGCATCAGTGGATAGGAGGGCCCACAGGAATAAAATCCTGGCCTAAGCGGCTAAACCAAGCTGTCCCTAACCATGTGCTTGTGGCGTGAAGGTGTCAAGTGAAAACTTGAGACTGGGCGGTTAAAGTCGTGGTCCAAAAGCAAAAAGAGTGTGCTTAAGAGCTCTGGATACCTCTAATTGGGGACTCTAGCAAAACTGAGTCACAATCTGAAAAGGTTCACCCAGTTTTGTGTCTGTGGCATTTATGTATCCGGTGGTAATACTGGAAAACAAAATGCTTAGGGTCACAGCCAAGACTCATAAAGTAGCTGTGTTCAAGAATCAACATACTTAACTAGGAGAATCAATAACACTATCTGGATTCTGAGTTCCTATAGAAGCCAATCATTCTGAACTTCAAAGGATAAAGTGAGATGCCAAAACTGTTCAGAAGCAAAAAGCTAAAAGCCCCGCTCATCTAATTAATACTGATCTTCATAGATGTTTTTGGAATTCATTGCATATTCTCTTCTTTTTATCCTATTTGATTTTCAGTTGCTTGGGGACAAGCAACAATTTAAGTTTGGTGTTGTGATGGCGGATAATTTATACGCTTTTTGGCATTATTTTTAGTATGTTTTAGATAATTTTTATTATGTTTTTATTAGTTTTTAAATAAAAATCACTTTTCTAGACTTTACTATGAGTTTGTGTGTTTTTCTGTGATTTCAGGTATTTTCTGGCTGAAATTGAGGGACCTGAGCAAAAATCTGATTCAGAGGCTGAAAAAGGACTGCAGATGCTGTTGGATTCTGACCTCCCTGCACTCGAAGTGGATTTTCTTGAGCTACAAAAGCCCAATTGGCGCGCTCTTAATTGTGTTGGAAAGTAGACATCTTGGGCTTTCCAGAAATATATAATAGTCCATACTTTGTCCGAGATTTTATGGCCCAAACAGGCGTTCCAAGTCAGCTCAAGAATTCTAGCGTTTAACGCCGGAACTGGCACAAAAGCTAGAGTTAAATGCCCAAACTGGCACAAAAGCTGGCGTTTAACTCCAAGAAAAGTCTCTACATATGGAAGCTTCAATGCTCAGCCCAAGCACACACCAAGTGGGCCGAAAGAAGATTTCTGCATTAATTACTGATTTCTGTAAACCCTAGGCTACTAGTTTTCTATAAATAGGACCTTATACTATTGTATTTTCATCTTTTGACGTTTAGTCCCTAGACCTTGGAGGCTGGCCATTCGTCCATGCTTACATTATTATCACTTTTGTATTTTCAACAGTAGAGTTTCTACACACCATAGATTAAGGTGTGGAGCTCTGCTGTTCTTCATGAATTAATACAAGTACTATTGTTTTTCTATTCAACTCAAGTCTATTTCTTCTCCAAGATATTCATTCGCACCCAAGAACATGATGAATGTGATGATTATATGACACTCATCACCATTCTCACCTATGAACGCGTGACTGACAACCACTTCCGTTCTACATGCAAACAAGCTGGAATGTGTATCTCTTGGGTTTCTAATCATCAGATTGGAACCTTCGTGGTATAGGCTAGAATTATTGGCGGCCATTCCTGAGATCCGAAACGTCTAAACCTTGTCTGTGGTATTCTGAGTAGGATCTGGAAAGGGATGACTGTGACGAGCTTCAAACTCGCGATTGTTGGGCGTGTGACAAACGCAAAAGGATCAATGGATCCTATTCCAACATGATCGAGAACCGACAGATGATTAGTCGTGCGGTGACAGCGCATTTGGAATGTTTTCACTGAGAGGACGGGAAGTAGCCATTGACAACAGTGATGCCCAACATAAACCTTGCCATGGAAAGGAGTATGAATGATTGGAAGAAGGCAATAGGAAAGCAGAGGTTCAGGAGGAACAAAGCATCTTCATATGCTTATCTGAAATTCCAACCAAAGAATTACATAAGTATCTCTATCTTTATTTTATGTTTTATTTATCTTTTAATTATCGATTCTCTATCACCATCTGAATTTGCCTGACTGAGATTTACAAGGTGACCATAGCTTGCTTCAAGTCGACAGTCTCCGTGGGATCGACCCTTACTCACGTAAGGTTTATTACTTGGACGACCCAGTGCACTTGCTGGTTAGTTGTGCGGAATTGTGACAAAGTGTGATTCACGTTTAAGAGCTCTAAGTCCTTTGGCGCCATTGTTGATGATCACAATTTCATGCACCAACCTCCTTCAGATCGATTCCATCCATGCAAGATTTGAGATTGGCTTTGTATATTCACTACAGCAAGTTGCAGTCCATCTATTCTCTTGGTAATCATCTCCATTTGTTGCTGAAGTTGTTGATGCATCTGCTTGTTTTGAGTCAGCATTGCACTTACTCCTTCAAGTTCCATCGCTCCCCTATTTAGATTTGTGTCATGGTGCCTCTCAGATGAGTAAAAATATTGATTTTTGGCCACCATATCAATAAGATCTTGTGCTTCTTGGGCAGTTTTCATCATCTGAAGTGAATTTCCAGAGGAGTAATCTAATGCTTTTCTTGATTTCAGGGTCAATCCTTCATAAAAGTTTTGAAGTTTCACCCACTCACTGAACATCTCAGGTGGACATTTCCTTATCAGGGCCTTATATCATTTCCATGCCTCATAGAGTGATTCTCCCTCCTTTTGTATGAAGGTTTGCACCTCTGTTTTCAGCTTGATGATCCTCTGAGGTGGGTAGAACTTGGCTAGGAATTTTCTCACCAAATCATCCCAATTGTTGATACTCTCCTTGGGAAAGGTTTCCATCCATTGAGCAGCATTGTCCCTCAAAGAAAATAGGAATAGAAGTAACTTGTAGATGTCAGGATGTACCCCATTTATCTTGACAGTTTCACAAATCCTTAAGAAAACAGACAAATGTTGGTTGGGGTTTTCAAGAGGGCCACCTCCATAAGCCCAACTATTCTGCACCAAAGTGATTAGTTGAGGCTTCAACTCAAAGTCATTTGCATGAACATTTGGGGTGAGGATGCTGCTCCCATAATGTTTGGGATTGGGGATAGTATAAGAGGCCAACACCCTTCTTGCAGGTTGAGCATTGTTACTCACTCCCTCTTCACGCACCTCAGCCTCCATGACTTGCAAAAATCACAAACAAACCAAATGAAACCTGGACATTCTAATGCTAGAATGTGGTTAGAGGGTTAGGTGACACAATGTGTCAAACAGTTAATGTGCTTAGTAAAAATAAAAAGAAAATGCTTAATCTAGATTATCACCCTACTTAATCATTGTCAATCTAAATCAATCCCCGGCAATGGCCCCAAAAGCTTGATGAAGGAAAAACGATTCCACACAAAACTCACCGACAAGTGTACCGGGTCTCATCAAGTAGTAATAACTCACAAGAGTGAGGTCGATCCCACAGGGATTGATGGATTGAGCAATTTTAGTTAGGTGATGAATTTAGTTAAGCAAATATTTGATGATTTGAGTGATTTTGATTAACAGAAGTAAAATTTCAAGAAAATAAAAGTGCAGAAAGTAAATTGGGTAGAAAAGTAAAGTGCAGAAGAGTAAATTGCAGAAACTTAAAGTGCAAGAAAGTAAAAGAGCTGAAACTTAAATTGCAAGAAAAGTAAATAACTGAAACTTAAAGTCCAAGAAACTTGAATTGCTGAATCTAAATTGCTGGGAAATGTAAATTGCATTAAGAGTAAAGGGATTTGGGTGTTGGGATTCAAACTTAACCAGAAAATGTAGATTAAAGTAAATCAGAGAGCTTTGAGATGAAGAGATTCAGCTCAGTAGCAAAACAGAAATGGAAAATTGCTTAAAGAGACAGACAGCAAGACAACTAAGCTTAATTATGAAATTCTAAAAGAGAAATTGAAGATCGAAGAAGAGTAATGAGATCAGAAAGCAGATCTAGATCTCAATTACTCCCTTGGCCAAACATAAAATAAATTACAGAAGAAATGAAAATGAAAACAGCAATGGAAATTCAATTCCAACTCTTAATTCTTAGAAATGCAAAAAGGAAAAGTAAAAGATGATTCTAAGATGAAGAATTCAATGGAATTCCTCAATCTCAGTTCAGAATCGAAAACAGAAAGTAGAAGTTGCAGAATAAAGAACAAAGAAAAAGAAAATAAATCCAATCCCCAAATCCCAAATTCAAAACGAAAATTAAAAGTGAGAAAACTAAAATGAGCTAAAAGGTCCTTCTCAAATCAAATTGAATCCTATTTATACACTTTCCATACTAGTCTTCAAAGCTTGGAATGGGCTTTTTGGGTTTGTGAAGAAATGGATCCAACTTGGCACTTGGGGGTATGGGTCAGGGAGCATTTGGTTCACTCCCAGGGGAGCATTCCGTTTGGACAAGTGAACTCCAAGTTCACTTTTCATGGCATAACTTTGGTGCTCCTTTGGTGCGCCTTGGTTCCTAGCATTCAATAAGTGAATGCTGCGCTCAAATTGTGAGCGCTACACTTCATGCTTCCTTGGATGCGCGCGAAAACGTTCACTCTAGCGAACGTGACATTCACTTTGCTGAACATGGCTCCCTTAGTTGAGTGCTCCCTTGGTTGAGCGCTCCCTTCTAGCGTTCCCTTGGATGAGTGCTCCCTTGGATCCTTTGAGCGCTGGCCTTTGCTTCCTTGGTTGTGCGCCCGAAAAGGTTCACAAAAGTGAACGTAGCGTTCACTTTGGAAGTGAACGTTACTCCAAAAGTGATGCTGAGTGTGGTTCTTGGGCCTTAAAGATGCCTATCACTTATACTTCAATTTCATTTCAAATATAAATTGCTATATATCGTTGGAAAGCTCTGAATGTCAGCTTTCCAACGCAACTAGAAGCACATCAATTGGACATTTGTAGATCAAGTTATGGTCTTTTGAAGAAGGCATGGTCACGTTATTTTGGAGGCTGAAAACGTTCAATTCAGTGAACGTGGCGTTCACTTAGTGAATGCTGCATTGGAGGCCAAAGTTAACACCAAATTTTGAGGGCAAAAATTAATGTTCACCCCATACTACTATATATTGTTGGAAAGCTCTGGCTGTCTACTTTTCAATGCATTTGAGAGCGTATCATTCCAAGCTCTACAGCTCAAGTAATCCTCCTTGGAAGGTGGAGAGGTCAGCTGGCCTTATTGCAGGTTGATACTATGTTCATTTTTGCACTTTCGGGGTAAGTTTTCTCCCTCAGATTTAGTGTCCACCTTGCAGTTCCATATATGCTTAGAAAGCTCTAGTTTCCTACTTTTCGATGCAACTAGAATCACCTCATTTGGAATTTTGTAGCTCGAGTTATTCTTGTTAGAGAGTAAAGAGGTCAGGGTTGCAAATCCTCTTTGCTCCTACTTGAGTCTGTTTCCACTCTTTTGCCACCTTGGGGTTGTGATTCTTCTTTTAGTGCTTTTATTGCTCCTTCTCCTTCATCTTTTCACCTATCATCAACCAAACAAATACATCAAAGACTTGGCATAATCATCAACTCTTGCATCATTCATATTATCAACTAAATCTTGCAAGAAATCTAATGAAAATGCATAAAATTACCAATATTTGATTGAATCTAGACAAGCATGAAATTCTCACTCAAACACTTACTTATTGCCTGAAGAGAGAACTTTTGCGTGGTCTAGAAATTTGCGGATAAATCCTCGTTGTAAGTATAGTTTCTAAACCTTCAAAAGTCCTTTCATACAAAAGTTTTTGGTTGTCACAAGCAACAAACCCCTTAAAAATTGTTAACCGAGTATTCAAACCTCGGGTCGTTTTCTCAAGGAACTGCAAGGAAGTATGTTCTTATTATTGGCTATAAAGGTTGTAATCGGGGTTTAGAAGGTGATAAGCAAGTGATTTAAATGACAAGTAAAGTAGATGGCAATTAAAATAAATAAATACTGTAGGCAAACTTCTGGCAAGGTAAAAGAAATTGGAAGTCCAACTTAGTTATTCCTCTCAACAATAATGAAAGTTGAATCTAAATTCCACTTAGTTAACCTTTACTAAAGTAAGGAAAGTCAAGGGACTAATTAGTTTGACCTTCGAATCCTATTTATTTCCTAAGAAAAAGTTGGGATTATTGAAGTTCAGTTCAATTAGCAAGATAACGATTATCAGTTATGTTGAGTTTGGTAATGTTGAGTTACTGATTTCTTAACCAAGACCAAAAGGGGAAGAAGTAAATTGCTGGAATAAAATATCTTCAGATTGGAAACAAATATAATATAAATTAAAAAGAGCAATCATAAACTGAAAATACCTCAATTATCATTAATTCAAATAATAATCTATAACATGGAATAATTCATAAATTCAATTATAAAAGTAATTAATCAACTCAAGTGCTGGAATAAATAAATAAAAGTGAAAAGGGAAGCTTAAAACAAAGAAACATAAAACCTGGATCGAGAGTCACTCTTACAAACTAAGAGAAGTCCTAAATCCTAAGAGAGAGAGAGAGGAGAGAACCTCTCTCAAACTAAATCTAAATCATGGAAAGTAACAAAAAATGCGAGCTCCCCTGAATGGATGCATACCCCCACTTTATAGCCTCCAATCTGTGCTTTCTGGGCCGAAAACTGGGTCAGAAATAGCCCAGAAATCGCCCCCTGCGTATTCTGGTACGTTCAGGTCACGGACAAGTGACGCGGAGGCGTCGTCCACGCGGCCGCGCGGATTGAAGTTCGCAGATGCGATGCGTCCGCGTGGATCACACGTTCGCGTCGCCTTGTGTCAGGCAACTATAGGATATTATATATCAAATCGAAGCCCCGGATGTTAGCTTTCCAACGCAACTGGAACCGCGTCGTTTAGACCTCTGTAGCTAAAGTTATAGCCGTTTGAGTGCCAAGAGGTCAGGCTGGACAGCTTAGCAGTTTCTCCAACTTCTTGTATTCCTTCCATTTTTGCATGCTTCCTTTCCATCCTCTAAGCCATTCCTGCCCTGTAATCTCTGAAAACACTTAAGACACATATCAAGGCATCTAATGGTAATAAGAGAGGATTAATAATAAGAAAATATAAGATCAAAGAAGCATGTTTTCAATCATAGCACAAAATCAGGAAGGAAATATAAAACCATGCAAATATTATGAATAAGTGGGTAAAGAGTTGATAAAATCCACTCAATTGAGCACAAGATAAACCATAAAATAGTGGTTTATCAACCTCCCCACACTTATACAATAGCATGTCCTCATGCTAAGCTCAAGAGAAGCTATAAAAATGAAGAGGAATGGTAGGATGTATGAAATGCAATCCTATCTATATGAATGCAACTACATGCAAAATGTTTCTACCTACTTGGTTTAAAAGTAAACAAGTTCTCCAAGACAAATACAAACTAATTTCCACTAATTCAAATCGTCCAATAAAAAGCAAGTAAACTTGTAAGAAGACAGCTCATGAAAGCAGGGAACATAGAATCAAGCATTGAACCCTCACTGGTAGTGTATATCACTCTAATCTCTCAAGTGTATAGGGTTATTCACTCTACTCTTCTCTAGTCATGCTTTCTAAACCTTGTTCTTCATCTAACCAATCAACAATTTTTAATATACCAATGCAAGCATCATGAGGTCTTTTTCAAGGTTGTAATGGGGCTAAGGTAAGAGTAAAGGTATATATATGGCTAAGTGAGCTTTATAAATTGAATCTTTAATTACCCTAAGCTCTCACCTAATATACATATACTCTATATACTTTTAAATTCATGCCTAGCTACCCATAATTCCCACTTTTGTATAATTCCCATACTCATGTACCAAATTTTTCTTTAATTTTTATCACATGTGCATTGATCTTTTATTAAACTTAATATTGGGGTAATTTTGTCCCCTTATTTACTTATTTATTGAGTATTTTTGGATTTTTCTCTTTTTTCTCTTTTTTTTTTTTGTAGAGAAACAAACATAACTTATCAATGCACATGGATTTTCTATTATTTTTCTATTTTGGTTTTTCATGAGTAGGTTTCCAAATTCCTGATATTCAAATAAATTAGAAACATTATACTTTTCCTTTATTAACCCATGTTCCCACAGTTTTCCCACACTTAATTAACACACTATCTTAAGCTAACCAAAGATTTAATTGGAATAATTAATTTGTTTTCTGCTTAAGGCTAGTGATGTGGTAAGATATAGAACAAATGGGGATTTCAAGGCTCAAAGTGGCTGACAAGGGTGATTTAAAGGGTAGGCTTATTTGGGATAAGTGAGCTAAAATCAAATAATGGCCTCAATCATATGCAAGTATGTAAATACACTAAATATTGGATATATAGACTGAAACAAAGTAAAGATCACAATTATAGAGAAGTAAACACACAAGAATAAAATATTTATGGTTAAATAATGTAACCATGTAAATAAGCTCAAAATATCACAGGTTGTGTGTTCTTTGGCTCAAAAACCATGTTCCAAATACAACTTCAAACAAATTTAACAAACCTTTTTCAATTTAAATTAGTGAAATTTTTCAAAAATAGGGTTGTTAGAAGAATTTTATTACTTTAACCAAGTAGTAACTAGATGCATAAAATCAAACAAATATACAAATGCAACAACTAATTTAACAAAGAAAATTAAACATTGGAGCTAAAATATGAAGTGACTAACCCATGGAAGTCGGTATCGATCTCCCCACACTTAAAGATTGCACCGTCTTCGGTGCATGCTGAGATGTGCAGGTGGACGAGCAATTCCAACTGATGCTTTTCTTTAAGGATTATGCTGATGGACTTGTTTGTCTCCCCATGTAAACGTCTTCCGGTTCCCTTCCGGGTGGCCATCCTGAAAGAAAAAGGGAAAAAGAGTAACCCAGAAATAAAGATAGGAAAATAAATACAATATGGGTGGGTTAATGCCAAATAATAAGGGTCTCAATTACATGGTAGCTACAACATGCAAGTGAGAAAACAATAGAAGCCATGGCATGCCAGTTGTACAAAATGTACAACAATGGGGAAGAGAGTGGGGAAAGAGAGATAATATAAATTCATGTAAATGCAAAAGTAATACAGATATAAAAGATTGGCATTGATTTAAATAATATTACTCAATCAGAATTTAAACAAGTCATTAAGCACAAAGATAATACCAGAAAAGATATAACAGTTAAATAAGAACATTTGAACACCAATAGAAAAATAAAAATATGCAATGAATGAAAGTATGTAAATAAATTAAATAAAATAAAATAAAAGATAAGAAGAATGAGAAGGGAAAGAAGGGAAGAAGAAGTAAGTAAGAAAGGAGGGAGGAAAAATTAGGATTGGGAGAGAAAAGATAAGATATTTGGCAAATTAGGATAAGCTGTGCGGCGCAAGCGACACGGTTGCGTGGGGCACGCGGTTGCACGGCTTGCGCTTAAACTGATTAACGCGGTCGCGTCGGTCACGCGGTCACGTGACCCGTTTTATGCTACTGGCGCGAGGGCAGCCTCGCTTCCGCACAACTCTCTGTTCAAAAATCATTAATTGCCAAATATTGGGTGACGCGATCGCATGGGACATGCGATCGCGCGAGTGGCCATTTAGTAGGATGTGACGCGGCCGCGTGGGGCACGCGGTCGCGTGAGATGGACTGCGCGTCCAGCGCCAGTCCAGCACCACTCTAGCACAACTTTCGGCTGTGCACCATTATTACGTCGAAATCCTAGTCACGCGGCCGCATGGGGCACGCGGTCGCGTGGGAGGCCAGTATTCCCACTCGACACGGACGCGTCAGCGACGCGGTCGCGTGGGACGATTTGTGCCACGGGCACGCCTCCAACCACGCTCCAGCGTGACTCTCTATTCGTTTTTATTTTCTCCCCTCTCCTTGCGACGCGGACGCGTCGCTGATGCGGTCGCGTCGCATGGCATTTTTTTTTTGTAGAATGCAGAATGCAGTATGCAGAATGTAATGCTTAATGTGAATGCTATGCATGATTCCAGGTTCAATAAAAATAAAATTCAAAAATAAACAAAACTAAATAAAATTAAAATTGCAAAAGGAACGATCATACCATGGTGGGTTGTCTCCCACCTAGCACTTTTAGTTAAAGTCTTTAAGTTGGACATTGGAGGGGCTTCCTGTTATGGTGGTTTGTGTTTAAATTCATCCAGAAATCTCCACCAGTATTTGGAATGCCAATAGCCTCCAGGGTCCCAAACTAGGCATGTAAAGCTTCTGAGCAGCTTCAAACAGATGTTTAGGCTCCCGGGGTGACGAATGTTAGAATAGATTCCAGGATCCCAAGCCTCCGTCTTGATCGATATGTTTCCATCTGGACGGTTTAAAAAGTAGAATCTCACCATGGTGACCAAACGTTCTCCGTGATCCATGCAATTGAGCATGATACCAATCCATGTACTTCGAGGTGAAGCATGGAACCTTATTGAACCTTGTGCACCGGCTCTGAGTACGAGCCATTTCCCGCTTACTCTTAAAGCCGCAAAGAGCTCTAAGCTGGCCATCTGTTTCAAGCAAACCATATTCAAGTGAATAAGTAAAGTTATAGGTTAAGGATTGTACCCACTTGAAGCTTGTATTAGGTGGTAATGGCCTTGGGATAGGTGTTTCCGGTGGTTCTGTAAGTTCTACTCCCTTGTGCTCTTCTCTGAATTCCTCCACTTCCTTGCAAGGCTCTACAATTATATCTGTGTCCTGGTCAAAGTCTTCTATGTCTTCCTCATCACTTGAGTCATAGATTGGAGGTTGAGAGAAATCTACCTCCGCATCGTCTTCATATTCACTTGGGGAAGATTCTTCGACCTCAGAGAATTCACTTGCGGATGCCAGTTCATCACTAAGAGAATTTGACTTATGACCATCATCATCAAGGGAATTTGTGTCCTGGGTTATTCCGTCTGATTCTTCATAAACAACTTGCCTTGGAGATTGTACACTATCCTCCTTAGCATCAACTGTAGCGTCCTTGAAGGAGTTCTCCTCAGTTCTGGATTCTCATGGAGGTTCAGCATCTCCTAGATCTACAACCAACTCTTCTTCTTGAACAATAACAGCTTCTTCTACTTGTTCTAGTATGAATTCATTCTCTGTCTTGTCCACTGGAGTTTCTGGTATCGCCTTCATGCTACGCTCTTCGTTAGACTGTTCACATGGGGCTGTGGCTGATCTTTGTGTATTTGAGCGCCTAGAAACCCATTGAATTATTGTTTGCTCCAGTTGTCGAATGGTTGTTTGAAGTTTATTTACTGTTTCCTTTAGGTGAACCTCTGCTTCTCGGGTTGCCGGACTTGGGCATGATACATAGGAAAGTGGCGGTGATTGGGAGTGATTGGATTGGTACTGGGGTAAGGAAGGATCATATGGTGGCGAATGGTGAAGAGAAGCTTGTGAGTGTGGTGGTTCGAGGTTATGTTGAAAGGATGGTTTATATGCACGGGGTGGGGCTTGTTGGTAGTTACAAGGCTGTCTACCACATCTTTCAGCTGGGTATGCACGGTAGAATGGTCTTTTTCCAGGATATCTCAGAGGTTGTTGCTGCCTAAAGGGTTGATTAGATCCTATTGGCTCCATCCATCCTTGATTGGTCTGACCTTGATGCACATTCCTGCTGTAACTTCTATTTCCTTCAACAAAGTTAGAACCAAACTCAAAGAGAGAGGGGGTGAGAATTCATGGTAGCAAATAAAGATAAAAAGTAAAAACAAAAATAAATAAACAAGCAAAAGAAAAATATTTACAATAACCAATAATAAGGCACACGTTAGCAGTTCCCCGGCAATGGCGCCATTTTGAAGAGAGAACTTTTGCGTGGTCTAGAAATTTGCGGATAAATCCTCGTTGTAAGTATAGTTTCTAAACCTTCAAAAGTCCTTTCATACAAAAGTTTTCGGTTGTCACAAGTAACAAACCCCTTAAAAATTGTTAACCGAGTATTCAAACCTCGGGTCGTCTTCTCAAGGAACTGCAAGGAAGTATGTTCTTATTATTGGCTATAACGGTTGTAATCGGGGTTTAGAAGGTGAGAAGCAAGTGATTTAAATGACAAGTAAAGTAGATGGCAATTAAAATAAATAAATACTGTAGGCAAACTTTTGGCAAGGTAAAAGAAATTGGAAGTCCAACATAGTTATTCCTCTCAACAATAATGAAAGTTGAATCTAAATTTCACTTAGTTAACCTTTACTAAAGTAAGGAAAGTCAAGGGACTAATTAGTTTGACCTTCGAATCCTATTTATTTCCTAAGAAAAAGTTGGGATTATTGAAGTTCAGTTCAATTAGCAAGATAGCGATTATCAATTATGTTGAGTTTGATAATGTTGAGTTACTGATTTCTTAACCAAGACCAAAAGGGGAAGAAGTAAATTGCTGGAATAAAATATCTTCAGATTGGAAACAATGATAACATAAATTAAAAAGAGCAATCATAAACTGAAAATACCTCAATTATCATTAATTCAAATAATAATCTATAACATGGAATAATTCATAAATTCAATTATAAAAGTAATTAATCAACTCAAGTGCTGGAATAAATAAATAAAAGTGAAAAGGAAAGCTTAAAACAAAGAAACATAAAACCTGGATCGAGAGTCACTCTTACAAACTAAGAGAAGTCCTAAATCCTAAGAGAGAGAGGAGAGAACCTCTCTCAAACTAAATCTAAATCATGGAAAGTAACAAAAAATGCGAGCTCCCCTGAATGGATGAATTCCCCCACTTTATAGCCTCCAATCTGTGCTTTCTGGGCCGAAAACTGGGTCAGAAACAGCCCAAAAATTGCCCCCTGCATATTCTGGTATGTTCAGGTCGCGGACAAGTGGCGCGGAGAAGTCGTCCACGCGGCCGCGCGGATTGAAGTTCGCAGATGCAATGCATCCGCGTGGATCACGCGTTCGCGTCGCCTAGCGTTAGGCAACTATGGCATATTATATATCAAATTGAAGCTCCGGACGTTAGCTTTCTAACGCAACTGGAACCGCGTCGTTTGGACCTCTGTAGCTAAAGTTATAGCCGTTTGAGTGCGAAGAGGTCAGACTGGACAGCTTAGTAGTTTCTCCAACTTCTTGTATTCCTTCCACTTTTGCATGCTTCCTTTCCATCCTCTGAGCCATTCCTGCCCTGTAATCTCTAAAAACACTTAACACACATATCAAGGAATCTAATGGTAATAAGAGAGGATTAATAATAAGCAAATATAAGATCAAAGAAGCATGTTTTCAATCATAGCACAAAATCAGGAAGGAAATATAAAACCATGCAAATATTATGAATAAGTGGGTAAATAGTTGATAAAATCCACTCAATTGAGCACAAGATAAACCATAAAATAGTGGTTTATCATTGCCTAAAAATGCATGAAACCCAAGTGAAAACTAATGAAATAGGCTTGTGAAACTAGCCTAAGATGACTTGTCATCAAGATTCTTGCTTCAATTTGGAAATTATGTGATAGACTTATTTTTCTTAGGGTTCATGGAAACTCCTTCTCTGGGAATGTTTCAAAACCTGCATTCCCTAACTCTTCTTCTTGTAAGAGTCTTCAATTTCTTGATTTGGTTGATAACAGAATCTCTGGTGAATTTCCTGAGTTTATTACTAAGTTTGGTGGGTTGAAACAGCTTGATTTAGGGAACAATATGTTTGTTGGCTCAATTCCTCAGACTTCGTTAGACTAAAACTTGAAAAATTAAAGATGTTTTGGCTTTTTTGTTGATTGGTTATATGCAGAAGAACAAGACGAATTGCATATTTGGTTTTGATTTATCATTCTTATGCATTCTGAATTTTGATTTTATTCTGATTTTGTAATTGTCATTGAGTGCTGAATGGACCCTTCAAGATCAGAGTGATTTGGTTTATGAAAGAAAATATGCTCTAGGTGTTCTAATTATGGAGAGAATCACAAACTGTTCTGTTTCCTTTGTTAAGAACAAAGACCAGAGCAATAAATTTAGTGTTAATCATGTAGAGATGAGTTCATATATGGACATTTTTAAAGCTCACAGAGGCTATCTTCTTAGACTTATTTTGCAGCTTGGCATAAGCTATAATAAGCCTAAAACATTTTTTATCTGTTTTAGTATTTTGCAGTTTTTGGTTAAACAAATTTGGCTGAATTTTTGTGCATTTTTGCTTTGAAACTTCTTCTCTGGGAATGTTCTAAAACCTGCATTTTTCCTAAATCTCTCTCCAAGAATTGTCCCGTTGGACTCACTGGCTCTTTGAAATCCTCCATATAATAATATTCTTACTGCTTTCTTCTTCTCATGACTTTCTTCAGAAGAGTAGTCTCTCTATATATAGTAATACTAGTACTAGTATATATATACTACAAGCAACGGATAATGTCTCAACTCCAGAAGGATCAACTCCTAATGAAGGTGACAATAAGACTCATGTTAGGAGTGATTATTGGGAGTATTTTGATTGTTTGAAAGTTGAAGGTGAATGGAAGACGAAATGCAAGTTTTGCAAGAGTGTGCTTAATGCAAATCCGAGGAATGGTACCAAGTCATTAAAGAACCATGTGGATCGATATTATAAGAGAATAAAAGTGGCCAACTCTAGGCAATCATCAATGTTGAATCATTGTCAAAACAATCACAAAAGCAAAAAGTGAATGAAGATGGCTTTGTGTTTGATCGTTCATTCACAAGAAAATGTGTCGCTGAAATGATTATTTTGCATGAGTATCCTATAAGTTGTGTGGACCACCATGGATTGAGGCGAGATTTGGCTTCAATGCAACCAACATTTAAAATTCCTAGTCGAAACACTGTCAGAAAAGACATCTTGAAGATGTATGGGGACGAGAAGCGGAAGTTAACTCTTCAACTAGATAAAAATGATAGTAGAGTTGCAATAACTAGTGACATGTGGACTTCCAACCAAGAAAAAGGATACATGGTTGTCACGGCTCACTATATTGATAGTTCGTGGAAGTTGCATATGCGCTTATTGAGTTACTTTAAAAATTTTATAAACTTTTATACATTGTGTTGTTTTCATATGTTGAGTTTTGTTAATCTAAAAATGCATGCATGTTTGTTAATCTTTTCAACTTTTGTTATATTCCTTGTCCCCATACAAGTGAAGTTCTCACTGAAACGTTGATGAAAATATTGTTAGAATGGAACACTGATAGAAAATTGTCCATTGTTACATTGGATAACTGTTATACTAATGATGCTATGATAGATGGACTGTTAGGGCGTTTAGATTCTTCATTCTTGATGTTGGGGGGTAAATTGTTACATATGTGTTGTTGTACTCATATATTGAATTTGATTGTGAAGGATGGCTTAAGTATTGTTAAGAAAAGTATAGAAAAGATTCGTAGTAGTGTATTATATTGGACTGCAACACAGAAAAAGGAGCAAAACTTTTGTGAGTTGGTGTGCTAAAACAGTGATCTCATTTACTAAGAAATTAGTTCTTGATTGCCCAACTAGGTGGAACTCAACTTATTTGATGTTAGAAACTGCTTTGTTGTATAAAGCTATCTTTCCTAGGTTAAGGCAGAAGGAACCCCAATATAAAACTGTGCCAAGTAATGAGGAGTGGGAACTTGCGAAGGAAATATGTGATAGATTGAAGTTATTTTATGATGTTGCTCAACTGTTTTTGGGTCTAAATTTTTTACTGCTAATCTTTATTTTACTCTGGTTTGTAAAATAAAAGTGTCATTGGATGAATGAGAAATTTCTACTAATATGTTAATTACTAATATGGCATCCAACATGAAGAAGAAATTTGAAAAGTATTGGGATGAAATTCATGGCGTTATGGGTGTTGCTGCTGTTTTAGATCCTAGGTACAAGATGGTTGGGGTTGAGTTTCAATTTGAAAAAATGTATCCAGATCCAACAGAATGCTCCAAGCAAGTTGATAGAATTCACCAGTTGTGTAATGAGTTGGTTAATGAATACACTAAAAAAATGAGTTCTGATGTGTCACATGTCGGTGTTAGTGTTGCTACAAAAGAAGTTAATGAAAGTGAAAATGCAAGTCTATTTGGGGTGATGATTATATGGTGTATCTTAAAAGAAGAAAAATGACAAGGAGTTCATATATGAATGTTGAGTTTGATCATTATCTTAAGGAGGAAATTCATCCTCCAAATGGTCCTAACTTTAATATTTTGAAATGGTGGAAGAATAATCAGATGAAATTTAAAGTTCTTGCAAAAATAGCTAAGGATATATATGCTATTCCGGTGTCCACTATTGCCTCTGAATCTGCTTTTAGTACAAGTGGTCGTGTAATTTCTCCTCATCGCGCAAAGCTCAAACAAGACATACTTGAAGCTTTGATGTGTGGCCAAAGTTGGTTGTGGGCACCTTTGGGAAGTAAAGGTGATATATTGTTTAATCTTCATTTATGTTAATTTTTTTAATAGTACCAATTAATTTGTTTGATTTTCAGGTTTAAATCTTGATTTGCAAACTTTTAATGATGATGAAGATGTTGAAAGTAATCAAGAATAAGTGTTAAAGATTCTTTTATATCTAATATTGTAATTTCTTTATTATGGTACTAAATTTGTAGTGATCTAACACTATCTTTTTTTTAATTTCAAGTTATTTGAGCTAGTGACATTGTATGAATTTTATGTTTGTATTTTAATTTATCTATGAATTTCTTGTCTTAATTTATATATGAATATGTAAAAATTAAAATATTTAATTTTTATAGGGGCGAGTAGGGGTGGGGCGGGTACCCGCAGGGGCGGGTTCGGGTACTATAATTTACTACCCTCGGGTAGTGATGGGGCGGGTAGTATATGAGTAACAGGACGGCAGGGCAGGGTCCGGTAGGGCAAAAACCCGCCCCTACCCGCCCCACTGCCACCCCTATAGCTACCGGATATGTCAGGCTTTGGCAATTTAACCAACAGGTGAGCTCACGGCCAGTAGAAAATGTGTGCATCATATACATCTGTTTGTCTTGTTTGAGTTTGCATTACTCGGGTTTGCCTATTTGAATATCTATGCTTATTTGCTATATATTCTACTTGGTGTAACTGTATTCTACTTGTGTTTTCTTTGCCTGTATTTGTTTGTGTGTTCAACTGAGAGGCCCCTTGTCTGGAGGAGGAGTGACAAGGGCAGTTCCACCAGAGTTTTGGAGGATTGGAGGAAGGAAAAAAGTAAGGGATCAAGTTAGGATTGAGTTAGAACTTTAAGAACCTTAGATAACTTACCTTACTCATGGTTTTCAATTATAGTTTTAAGTTTTAAAATCTGAACGTCGGAGTTCTAGGATTGCCTCTGGACCTTATATATTATTTATATGGGAACCATTACCATGCTGAGGACCTCCAGTTCTCATGCCATACAAATGTTGTTGTTTTCAGATGCAGGTTGAGATGCGCATCGGTGAGCGTTTGGAGGTTCCTATGGCAAGCGAAGTTAGGATATAATATGCTAGGCTAATGGCTATGTATTTATGTTTATAGACTCTCCAAACATATATATTTTGTACTTTGCCTCATAGAGGTGACTTTTGGAGAAAACAGGCTGTCAGTTTTCTGTTTTGGTATGTCTTCGGTTGTATAGTTATATATAATATTCTCTGGCCGGCCTTGGCTTTGCAGGTTGAGCTTGGAGCTTGATATTCTATAATCTTTTGATACTCCACTCTTTATGTATATATATATATATATATATATATATATATATATATATATATATATATATATATATATATATCCTTTCCTTCCTGTTTAGGTTTTCGTTTACATGAGTGTTGTGCTTTTCGTTTTGCAATTTTTCTTAAGCATTTCTTTCAACGCTCCTCGAATATAAATTTCCTTCAACTATACTACGTATATATATTTTTATTTTAGAGGTCGTAATATCTGGCCACCTCTATTTTACGACTTAAGTGTAAGACTCTGTGTGGTAAGGCGTTACATTATAGTATCCGAGCAGTTCGTTCCTATAGAGCTTGAGGGACAGACTGACTATACTTCTGGGCATACTCTGTATTCTGTGTACATGCTACATAGGATATCTGACTGATATGTGCAGCATACTTGTTCGCGAGCATGCATTTGAGACTCTAAAGCACTAAACTTGAGATATCGAGATTGATAACCTTGATAACAATTGTTTGGTGTGAACAAGGACCAAATGGCGTCTCACGGATTCGGGCGAGGTACTAGCAAAGAAAATCTTATGATCGAACCGGTGCAAAGACATAAAGATGGGAACTCCAGTGCTGGTACAAGCAAAGTAGGTTGAGACTATAGGTCTATGACCTTTACTGACTTCCTTAAAGGTGGTCCACCTTAGTTTAACGGAAATGTCAATGCTTTGGAAGCTGATTGATGGTTTCCAGATGTGGAGAAATTGTTTCACACTCAACGTGTTCTTGAAGTACAGTCGGTGGAGATAGTGGCTTATATGTTGGAGGGAGATACTCGGCATTGGTGGCAGGAGCTGTGTCGTACCATGTAGGTAGAGTTAACGGATATCCCTTGGAATAGGTTCAAGACAGATTTTTACAGAAAATATTTCTCGCAATTCGCACTGCAAAGGAGTTGGAGCTAACGCAACTGAAGCAGAAGGGTATGTCCATTACTGAGTATACATGTGAATTAAAAAAACTTGTGCCATTTCTCAAAAACCTGTCAAGAAAATCTAGCTGATTATGAAGAGTGGGTTTGTGCTCAGTACGAGAGAGGACTTAGGAGAGATATCTTCAATTATGTATATATACAAAGGATAAGGAGTTTCACTTAGATGGTTAACAAGAGCCAGTTCGCGGAAGATTGCTCCATGAAGTGGGCACTGCTACAGGAAGGCTGTGGTGAGACTGCACCAGATGAGCCGCACAGGGCTAGACTAGGTCTATGCTTTCAATGTGGGGCACCGGGGCACATGCCCAGGGATTGTCCGCGAGGGAGAGCCACAGGTGTGGGTGGGCCGCAACAGGATCGAGGTAAGCATGATACCGGACATGTAGATCAGATTTGTTCTGTTTGAAGCTGGAACCTCGCATTCGTTTAGGTCGCAAGATAGAGTTGGGAAGTTTAGGACTGAAAAGATCAGGTGTAGTATTGAACTTGGAATCGAACTAGGAGTTGAGGCTAAGGAGAGTGCTTCCACCTGTTTTCTTTAGTAACCGAAATTTTTGAGGGTGAAAATTTTTGTTAGGGGGGTAGGATGTAAATCCTGGGTAATTAGTAAATAATTGACCGATAAATTAATTATTAATCGACAAAACTAGAAAATTAAAATTTATAGTTTTATGAAGTAGAAATAACTAAAATATGGATTTTTTTCACTAATTTTAAGGGTTTTAGCCTAAAATTGGGTCAAACGGGCCAAACCGAGCGAATTAGACCCATCCCAACCCATTTTATTAATATATATGAGCTTCAGCTCATCTTCCTCCCTCATCAGAGTGAAACATGCTGGGCAAGAAAATAAGGGGGAAGAACAAGGGAAATTTGCAAACCCTTGGTTATTGATTCAAATCCACATAACTTTTGTTCCGAAGCTCTGATCGTTGCACTGTTTAAGGCCACGCGTTCATCTTGGAATTCTCTACATAACCCATAAATCAATTTGGCAAGATCTAGCAATTTTTTACTCAACTAATCTTTCCTAATTTTGAAATTTAAGGTTTTGATTTTGAGAAATTATGTGATTTTGATGTTCTAAGGTCGAATTAGCTCGTGGATAGTGTTGGGCTTTATCCATTTCATCTGTGGTAACGGTAAGGAACTTTTGAATCCTTGAACCTTATTGAATTTTTGAGCCCTAAGTTAATTTGGGTGCATTTATATGGTATTAGATTAAATAATGTGTTATGGAGACAAATTGATGGAACTGGAGGCCTTGAATTCAATCTTAGTAGCTGGGAATTTTGTTTGGAGAGGTTTTGGAGCCTTGGACAGTTGAAGAACGGTGTATATTGGGGTGTTCCGAGCATTAGAGAGGAATCAGCCAAGGTATGATTTTGGTTTGCATAGGTAATATATAATGTCGTGTGAAAGCGTAGGCTAGATGACCATAAGATAGGTTGAAGCATGGTAATGGTGCCCAACATACATAATATATAAGGTCCCAGGAAAACCAGAGGTGATCCTAGAACTCAGACACTCAAATTTAAACTTACAGGATAAACTAAGCTAGATTTTGAGTGTATAATCTAAGGTTTCCCAATTATAATTCAAATTCTAACTTAACCCTTAAATTCCTACTTCCTCCAGCCTTCCAAAATCCAGTGGAACAGCCTCCTCACTCCTTTGCCAGACAAGGGGACTCTCAGTTGCATAGACAAGAAAAGCATACAAGTAAAACACAAATTAGAAAATAGATACTACAGTTAAGCCATGTAGCATATAGGCATATTACATAACAATTAGGCAAACCAAAACATGCACACTCAAACAAGTCAAACAAACACATATGATGTATGTCTATCGTACTGGTTGTGAGCTCACGTGTCGATTAAATCGCCAGAACCTGACACACCGGTAACTAACCCGGATATTGTCTTTAGGTTGCGTATCCCAAGAGGAACACAAATGAAAGAGAGTGCCTTTCTACCTTCTCTTAGAGGTATCACGAAGGAGTGTGCCTTTCTACATCGAAGGAGTGTGCCTTTCTGCCTTACAACCAGAGAAGAATGTGGGAGAAATAATACGAACGAGAGTGTCTTTTCACCTTTCCCACATCCACATCACGACAAGAGAGGGAATAATTCGTCCTCAACTTGCCAACCTCGTGAGCGGGATGAAAACCCCATCCTCACCATGGGTGGGATCAAACTTCTGTCTCCATTATGACACTGCAACCACGAGCAAAATGGGATGGAACATCCGTCCTTTTCTAGTACAGGTGCCAATATAATTTTCGAGGTAACACGTAAGCGGAATCACACCCAGATCTTGCTATCTTAGCCAATCCGGCCATACTTAGTCATCACCAATCTCAAGATTCACCTCTCAATTCAATCACATCACAAGTCAAACCTTATCATTCTCAATTCTATCATCAATCATATATCATAATCAATTCTACACTTCCTCAACCATAATTTATTACTTCAAACCTTTCTTCACTTCCCAGTCACCACCCTTCAAGGTTCAACTCCCTCACTAAGGTTAGAACTAAGTTTAGGGTCTTAAAGAGTGAAAATAGAGGTTTAGAAGTTTGAAATCATGTTTAAATCACAAAAACATAATGTTGCTGAAAATAAGTCCCGCGTACGCATGCCAAGTTGCGCGTACGCAGGGGTGTCATTTTCCTCACGCGCGTACGCGATCCCTGTCCGCGTATGCGAGCCCCCTTAGATCGAACAATTAGCTCGTATCGCGTGACACTTGCCTGCGTACACGAGCATGTAATTTTGCCTATCGTGTACGCAGGCACACTCCCACGTACGCGAGAATGTCTAGACCAAACCAAAGGCTTGCGCTGCATGTGCACTCGCATATGCGAGCCGCTAAAAAAATGCTAAAAAGCTATTAATGCTGCAGAATTCCCTTTTTTCACACCAAATTTTCGATGCACATAACCTTTTCGTTAAAAATTATTTTTCATCCGTTCTTCAAACGGCATAAACTTTACGAACCCAATTTTCATATAAAATAAGTTTGAGAGAAATCGAGGGTCTGGAAGCCAAGTTATGACTCTCCAAAGTTCAGCTAAAAACCAAGTTTTGCACAAAAATCACAAACTTCAATTTTCACAATTTCTATTTCAAAACCAAAGCGTTTTCAAGTTTCAACTCAAACCAACCATATCCCAAAACATATCTAATCACTTCTCATTTATTCCATGCTCCATCAATACACAAATTCGTCAAGTTCAACCCCAAGAATTCACATTCAATACAACCTCATACTCAATCATTAAAGTTTCACCATTATTCATTCAAATTGTCACCTCATCAACCATCAACCACAAGCATCAACCACCAATCCATTCTCAAACTAATTTAACATTTTTCATCAATACTACTAAGCATTTAACATGATCATACATTTCAACCTATCCTATGGTCATCTAACCTATGTTTTCACAAGACATTACATATTATCTAAAAGAAACCAAAATCATACCTTGGTCAATTCTTCCCTAATGCTCGAAACACCCCAATATACACCATTCCTCAACCGTCCAAGGTTCCAAAACCTTTCCAAACGAAATTCCCAGCCATCAAGATTGAATTCAAGGCCTCCAATTCCATCAATTTGTCTCCACAACACATAATTTAATCTAATAGCATATAAATGCGCCCAAATTATCTTAGGTCTCAAAAATTGAATAGGGTTTAAGGATTCAAAAGTTTCTTACCATTCCTATGGATGAAATGGACAAAGCCCAACATTATCCACAAGCTAATTCGACCCTAGAACATCAAAACCATATAATCTCTCAAAATTAAAACCTTAAATTTTGAGATTAACGAAGAGTGGCTGAGTAAGAAATCACTATAACATCACCAAATTGATCCATGGATTTTATAGAGAATTTTGAGATGAACGTGTGACCACAAATAATGCGGCGATCAGAACTCCGGATCAAAAGTTGTGTGAATTTGAATCAAGAACCAAGGGTTTGCGAATTTCCCTTGTTCTTCCCCCTTATTTCCTTGCCCAGCGTGTTTCACTTTGATGGGGAGGAAGATGAGCTAAATCTCATATATATTAATGAATTGGGTTGGGCCTTAGGCCCATTATGGTTCCGATTCGCTTGGTTCAGCCCTTTCGGTCTAATTTTGGGCCAAAACACTTAAAATTAGTGTCAAAATTCATATTTTAATTATTTCTACTTCATTAAACTATAAACTTTAATTTTCTAATTTCTTTGATTAATAATTAATTTATTGGTTAATTATTTACTAATTATCCAGGATTTACATCCTACCCCCATAACAAAAGTTTTCACCCTAAAAAATTTTGGTTACTAAAGAAAACGGGTGGAAGCACTCTTCTTGGCCTCAACTCCTAGTTCGATTTCAAGTTCAATACTACGTCTGATTTTTTCAGTCCTAAACTTACCAACTCTATCATGCGACCTAAGCGAATGCGAGGTCCTAGCTTTAAATAGAACAAATCCGATCTAAGTGTCTGATATCACGCTTACCTCAATCCTGTTGCAGCCAACCCGCACCTATGGCTCTCCCTCGTGGAAAATCCCTGGACATGTGTCCCAGTACCCCACATCGAAAGCATAAACCTAGTCCGGCCTTGTGAGGCTCATTTGGAGTAGTCTCACCATAGCCTTCCTGTAGCAGTGCCCACTTCATGGAGCAATCTTCTGCGAACTGGCTCTTGTTAACCATCTCAATAAGACTCCTTATCCTTTGTGGATATATGTAATTGAAGATATCTCTCCTAAGTCGTCTCTCATATTGAGAACAAATCCACTCTTCATAATCAGCTGGATTTCTTTGACAGGTCTTTGAGAAAAGGCACAAATTTTTGAATTCACGGGTATACTCAGTAACGAACATACCCTTCTGCTTTAGCTACGTTAGCTCCAACTCCTTTGCAGTACGACTTGCTTGTAGAAAATATTCTCTGTAAAACTCTGTCTTGAACATATTCCAAGCGATATCCGTTGACTCCAACTGCAAGGTATGACACAGCTCCTGCCACCAATGCCGAGCATCTCCCTCCAACATATAAGTCACTATCTCCACCGACTATACTTCAGGAACACACTGAGCGTTCAAAAATTTCTCCACGTCTCAAAACCATTGATCAGCCTCCAAAGCATTTATATATCTGTTAAACTGAGGTGGACCATCCTTAAGGAAGTCAGTAAGGGTCATCAATTTGTAATCTCGGCCTACATTGCTTGTATTAGCATCAAAGTTTCCGTCTTGACGTCCTTGCGACGGTTCAACCACGGGATTTTCTCTCCGAGTACCTTGCCCGGATCCGTGAGATGCCGTTTGGTCCCTGTTTACACTAAACAATTGATATCAAGGTGATCAGTTTCGATATCTCAAGTTTAGTGCTTTAGAGTCCCAAATGCATGTTCACGAACAAGTATGCTACACATATTAGTCAAATATCCTAAGTAGCATGTACACAGAGTATGCCCAGAAGCATAGTCACTCCATCCCTCAGGTTCTATAGGAACGAACTTCTCTGATACCATAATATAACACCCTACCACACAGAACTTTACGCTTAAGTCGTAAAGTTGAGGTGGTGAGGTATTACAACCTTTAAAATAAAATATACATACATAATATAATTGAAAGAATATAATATTTGAGGAGCCTTGAAGGTTGGTTAAGCAAAAACGTGAAAGATAAAAGTGCAACTCTCAAGATAACGTTTACTTGCGTACGAAGAAAGGTATATATATATATATATATATATATATATATATATATATATATCTGTGTGTGTGTGTGTGTGTGTGTGTGTGTGTGTGATAAGAGTAGGGTGTCAAGGATACAAATATTCAAACTCCAATCTCAACCTGCGAAGCTAAGGCTGGCCAGAGGATATTTACATAAGTGTATACAAATCCCAAGTTTCCAAAATACTCAAAATAATCCTAGTTCTCCATCAAAAGCCTCTATGAGGTACAAAGCGAAACAAAATAAGGGAGAAGTCTCTCTCTCTCTCTCTCTCTCTCTCTCTATATATATATATATATATATATCAAAATCACCCAAAATACAACATCCCAACTCCACTGCGATAGGAACTCCAGACGCCTAGCGAGCTGCCTCTCGACCTGCATCTGAAAATCACAAATATATGTATGGAATGAGAACAGGAGGTTCTCAGCATGTTAATAGTGCCCAACATACATAATATATAAGTTCCCAGGAAAGCCAAAGGCGATCCTAGAACTCCAACGCTAAGATTTAAACTTACAAGATAAACTAAGCCAGATTTTGGTTGTATAGTCTAAGGTTTCGCTATTATAATTCAAATTCTAACATAACCCTTAAACTCCTACTTCCTCCATCCCTCTGAACTCTGGTGGAACAACCTTTGTCACTCCTTTGCTTGAGAAGGGGCCTCTCAGTTTCATAAACAAGCAAAGCATACAAGTAAAACACAATTAAGAAAACAGATACTGCAGTTAAGCCATGTAGCATATAGGCATGTTACATAACAATTAGGTAAACCAAAACATGCACACTCAAACAAGTCAAACAAATACATATGATGTATGTCTATCCTACTGGCCGTGAGCTCACGTGTCAGTTAAATCGCCAGAACCTGACACATCCGATAGTCAACCCGAATATTGTCTCTAGGTTGCGCATCCCTAAGAGGAACACAAACGAAGAAAAGTGCCTTTCCACCTTCTCCTGGAGGTATCACGAAGGAGTGTGACTTTCCACATCGAAGGAGTATGCCTTTCTACCTTACAACCAAAGAAGAATGTGGGGAAAATGATACGAAAGAGAGTGTATTTCTACCTTCCCTACATCTACATCACGACAAGAGAGAAAATCCTTCATCCTCAACTTGCCAACTTTGTGCGTAGGATGAAACCCTCGTCCTCACCAAGGGCGGTATAAAACCTCCGTCCCCATTATGACACCGCAACCACGAGCAAAATGGAATGGAACCTCCGTCCTTGCCTGATGCAGGCGCGAATACAATCTTCGAGGTAATAGGCAAGCGGGATCACACCCAAACCTTACCATCTCAGCCAATTCTGCCATACTCAGTCATTGCCAATCTTAGCATGCACCTCTCAATTCAGTCACATCACAAGTCAAACCTTATCATTCTCAATTCTGTCATTAATCATACATCATCTTCACTTCCAAGTCACCACTCCCTAAGGTTCAACCCCGTAACTATGGTTAAAATTAAGTTTATGGTCTTAAAGAGTAAAAATAGAGGTTTTGAAGTTCGAAATCATGTTTAAATCACAACAACACAGTGTTACTGAAAACAGGACCCCGCGTACGCATGCCAAGTTGCGCGTATGTGGTGGTGTCATTTTCCTCACTCGCATACGCGACCATTGTCCGCGTACGTGAGCCCCCTTAGACCGAACAGTTAGCTCGTGTCGCGTGGCACTTGATCGCGTACCCCTAGCATGTAATTTTGCCTCTCACGTATGCAGGCACACTCCTGCGTACGCGAACCCCTAAAAAATGCTAAAAAGCTATTAATGCTGCAGAATTCCCTTTTTCACACCAAACTTCTGACACACATAATATTTTCGTTCAAAATTGTTTTTTATCCGTTCTTTGAATGATGTAAACTTCACGGACCTAATTTTCATATAAAATAAGTTTGAGAGAAATTGAGGGTCTGGAAGCCATGTTATGGCTTGCAGAAGTTTGGCTAGAAACCAAGTTTTGCACAAAAATCACAAACCTCAATTTTCAAAATTTCCATTTCAAAACCAAAGTGTTTTCAAGTTCCAACTCAAACACACCATATCCTAAAACATACCTAATCACTTCTCATTTATTCCATTCTCCAACAATACACAAATTCGTCAAGTTCAACCCCAAGAGTTCACACTCAATACAACCTCATACTCAATGATTAAAATTTCACCATTCTTCATTCAAATTATCATCTCATCAACCATCAACCACAGGCATTAACCACCAATTCATTCTCAAACTAAATCAATATTTTTCATCAATACTACTAAGCAATTAACATGATCATACATTCCAACCTATCCTATGGTCATCTAGCCTATATTTTCACAAGACATTACATATTATATAAGAGAAATCAAAATCATACCTTACCCGATTCCTCCATAATTCTCAAAACACCCCAATATACACTGTTGCTCAACCCCATTGTTCCGAAGGTTACCTGAAACTATTGGTGGATCTCGGATGTGATCTTCTATGCTAGTCGGTGCTGGCGTGTCCGGCTGGTGTGGGACGGCCGGAGCTGTCGTACCCGACTTGTTGGACTAGCTGCGCTTCTGTTCCTTCATCACCGGAGGGTGGTGGTACCTGCAAGGGACTCCGATGCTTAAGTTAGCAAGGGTATTAAGCAGGTTTTTAGTAGAATTAGAGTATGAGTTATACCTAGGTGCTCTAGCGTATTTATAGAGGTGTGATAGTGACCTTTTTAGATAAGATTTAGTTATCTTATCTTATCTTATCTTATCTTTGGGTGAGGTCAGCTTATCTTCAAGGGAACTGCCCTTCTCTCTGTAGGCTTCGGCTGCCTTTGGATTTGGGTCGTGTTCCTTGATTTTGGGCCCTCTTTGGGCTTTTCTGTCGATTTTTCTGAGCTCTTTGGGAAAAGGTCGGATGGTTTGACCTAAAGAGGTCGGTCGCTTTGTCGCTAGTCATCCCGGGTCGGACATCTCGACCCAGGGTATGAACAGTGCCCCTGCTCGAGCTTGGTCTTTTTTTTTTAGATCGAGTCTTGATTTTAGGACTTCGATCCTTTTCTGGTGAAAGCCGAACTCGAGCATCTGTCGATTTCCTCTTTGTAGAGTCTTCTTTTGAATGTGGACCGTTTTTTCTTTATTCTTAAAAGCGCGCGCTTTGCATTAGCGCTCTGGTCTTGGGAATGCGCGAGGGTTTAATACCCTCATTAATTGGTTTTTAATGCCCCGTTTTTCCAGCCTCTTTATTTTGAATTTTTCACTCAGGAAAACGGTTTCTCTTATCTTGTTACCGTAACTTCCCTTTTCTTTCTCACTTTCTGTTTTCGCCTGAAGTTTGCAATTTTGCGTTTCTCCCTGCGACATTGCTTGGTGATTGTTAGTGCTTTTTCTTGCTGTGAAAGGGCGATTCCGGATTCCATCTCCCATCTTCAACTTTCTTTGAAGCTTTCTGCTTTTTCCAGGTTGGTTCTACTTTCAGCTTTTTACTTTTTTCGTCGCTTTGTCTTCGGTTCTTTGGTGAAGCTTTGATTTTTTGTTTGCATGCTTGAAATTTTGAACCTTTTGGCATCGTGATGTTCAATCTTTGCTGTGATGCATGTTTCTGGTACTTCTCCTGGTGCTTGAGGGTTTTTGGGTTTTTGCATGTTTTGTTGCCTTTCTATTTTGATGTTGTACCTTTCTGGGAAAATAGCTTCATTTGTTTCTTTTTGAAAGAAAAAGGTTGCATTTTTTACGTCCTTTGCTTGGCGCGTTTTGTTTGCTTTCTGATTGAACTGGTATTTTGTTGCTCCTTTGATGACTTTGTTTTGACCTTGTCTCTTTCTTCTCGGGTTGTTGATTTTTGGAAAAAGGAGTTTTCTTTGCTGAGAGTTTTGTTGGAATGTTAGTCTTGTGGGTTTTTCTGAATCCTTGTTCCATGACTGCCTCCAAAGGATGCCCCTGGATCTTCGGTGTGGGTCCTGAGGTTTCCTTTCGTTATTTGTGCTGTCCTGAATCATGCTGGCCGAGTTGTTTTGATTTTGCCCGAGATGTTTTTTAGTAATCCATCTTCTTTTCTTGTTTGTAGGACTAGTTGGCCATGTCTTCTCGCAAAAATATTGTAGAGACATCTTCTAAGGTTCCTGAGGGGATGTCCGATTGGTTAGACTCCCTTGTTTTAATGTGTATTTCTGTTGTGAATGCTGAGTTTTATGTGGAGCTTAGGAAACATCACCGCCTCTGTAAGAGTAGAGATCAGGAAAGGAATTATGAATTGGTAGCACTTGATTCTGAGGAGAGGGTTTGCTTCCCTGCTTTGACCCGGGGGGAGCGCCCTTTCTTTTATGCTTACGACTATTTTTTCAGCCAGTTGGACGTCACTTTTCCCTTCACTTCTTTTGAGACCGATTTGTTGTGGTCGTGTAATATAGCTCCATCCCAGCTCCATCCAAACTCCTGGGGCTTTATCAAGGTTTTTCAGCTTCTTTGCCAAGAGTTGGACGTTACTCCTTCTCAAACTCTTTTTCTTTATCTGTTTGTTTTAACTAAGCCCGGGATTTCTGCAAAAAAGAAAGCCTCATGGGTTTCTTTTAGATCTGCACAAGGGCATAAGGTTTTTGCAATGTATGACGAGTCTTTTAGGGACTTCAAGAATTATTTTTTCAAGGTCCGAGCAGTTGAGGGAGCTCGGCCCTTTTTTCTGGAAGCGAATGATGAGCCAGCCTTCCCCTTGTGTTGGCAGCAGAATGTAGTGGTATCCTGTTATACGTGGGAGATGCTCGATGAAATTGAACAGGCTTTTGTAACTGTTTTGGAGGACATTTGGG
The DNA here is from genome assembly GCF_059453495.1 of Arachis ipaensis. Classification (NCBI taxonomy): domain Eukaryota; kingdom Viridiplantae; phylum Streptophyta; class Magnoliopsida; order Fabales; family Fabaceae; genus Arachis; species Arachis ipaensis. The sequence continues at coordinate 28,645,950 of NC_142436.1, forward strand.
GGGAACCTCCTCATCTGGACACTAAAAAATCTTTGGGGGACCCATCCCTTGTCCGAACTGCATTGGGTATTTACTTGATATATTTTGTTTCATGTTTTTTCTTTGCTTTCTTCTTCTTTTTCTGGTTTGTAAAACTGTTGGTTTTCATTTTTCAGAGATGGCCAAGAATAATGACTCGATGAAGGCTTTCAAGAAGGCGAGAAAGGCTACTGCAGCTCAGAATATTTCGACCAGGGTAGATGGGGAAGGGTCCTCTCAGGTTCCGCCGAAGCCATCTATGCCGAGCTCGCCTGGACAGAGGAGAATGATCCCTACTCCTCGAGTCTGTGTAGTTGATCCTCCGCAGTCTTCTACTGCTGTTTCTTCTCCCTCGGCCATTCCTCCTTCCAAAAGACCTCAGACTGTTGAACCCTTCAATCTGGATGCGCCTGATTTCGATGCTATTGGATTTGTCGACCAGAAGATCGGTCTTTATGGTGCCCTCCCTATGGATGATGTTTCTCTCCTTCGTCATTTAGATTTTATAACTCGGAGTAGCATCAAGATGGCGCATATGGGAGCTACCCTGTACCGAACTGCCCAAGATCTTCCCCTTCATGCTACCAAAGCCTTTATGGAGGAGGCTAAGCAGGAGTTCGACCGGATGAAGGGTTTGAAGGAGGAGCTCGAAGTGAAAGTGACCAAGCTGGAGAAGGAATTGGAGGGCGAGAAGGCTAGTTCTGTTGCTTTGGCGGCTTCTGTGAAGTTGGCTGAAGACACGGCATTGAGGCACAAGGAAAGCTATGTCACGACCTACAGGGAAGTGACGCGTCTCAGGGAGGAGTTGGAGTTTGCCCGGGCCAATTATGCCGAGCTCCAGGGTCACCTTGTAGGCAGCGTAAATGCTGCTTATGAGAACTTGAAAGAGCAGGTTCGGGTTCTTGCTCCCGAATTTGACCTTACTCTCTTCAGTCTGGACAACGTTGTAAAGGACAGCAAGATTGTCCCCGACGACCCTGATGATGATGATGTTGAACCCCCTTCTATGCCTGCCGCCAAAGCTTCTGTTGTGTCGACTTCTTCAACTCCTTCATCTGAGGTTGGTCATCCCGAATCAGATCATGATTGTCAAATATTGAATCGGGATGACGGGACAGTGGATGCAGTGCCTCTTCAGACTCGTCCTCCTTCACTCCGTGTTGATGCTGAGAAGCCTTCGGATCTTAAATAATTTTCCTAAATGTTTGTGTAGATAGCCCGGCTTGTGGGCTTTTGAACTCTTTATTTTGTAGATGGTGGTTGCTGACTTTTGATACTTTCTTAGTTGCTCGTTCAACAACTTAATCTTGAAAAATAAAGTAGTTTCCAAGCTCTTTGGGATGATTTTGGTAGCCTCTTGAGTTTGTTATTATTATAACTTGTGTTTTTCGTAACATATCTGTCTGCATCTGTCTTGGTACCTTTTCTGTTTTTTTGGGAGTGTTGGACTTTTGTTGTCCGACCTCTTTTAAGTTATTTTGGTAATCCTCTTTCTTGGACCTTGTTCAGGTCTCTTTCAGGGATTACTTTTATAACTTTATGTTTTGGGCCGTCTTCATCATGTCGGGCCCTTCTAAGTTATTTTTAGTAATCCTCTTTTTTGGACCTTGTTCAAGTCTCTTTCAGGGATTACTTTTATAACTTTATGTTTTGGGCCGACTTCATCATGTTGGGCCCGTCTAAGTTATTTTTAGTAATCCTCTTTTTTGGACCTTGTTCCGGTCTCTTTCAGGGATTACTTTTATAACTTTATGTTTTGGGCCAACTTCATCATGTCGGGCCTTCTAAGTTATTTTTAGTAATCCTCTTTTTCGGACCTTTGTTCAGGTCTCTTTCAGAGATTACTTTTTATAACTTTATGTTCTGGGCCGACTTCATCATGTCGGGCCCTTCTAAGTTATTTTTAGTAATCCTCTTTTTTGGACCTTGTTCAGGTCTCTTTCGGGGATTACTTTTATAACTTTATGTTTTGGGTCGACTTCATCATGTCGGGCCCTTCTAAGTTATAGTAATCCTCTTTTATAGGGCTGGCCAGACCTCTTTCCAGGGATTTACTTTTATAACTTTGGTTTTGTGACTGATCCGCCTTTTTTACATCGGCCAGTCTTTATGTTATTTTTTAGCAATCCATTTTATTAAGACCTCGTCAGGTCCTTTCTATGGATCACTTTCGATAACTTCTTGCATTATTCTGTTTTCATCTTTGCCGATTTTGTAGAAATTGGGTTTAGTCCTCGTTTGGTCGACCTTTTGACGAATTTTGGTTTTTGTCCTTGTTGGTCTTTATCATGATCGTGTAGTGAATTTGATTTTTCACTTTCTGCCGATCTGTGGCTTTATAATCGGACGATGAGTGTTTCAGATTAATGCATCTTGAGAATTTGTAGAAGATCTAAACAAATTTTATTCAAAAGGAAATGCAGATATATACATGTGGGGATTTTATACCTCTAAGTCGGGCGATTTGTAGGTCTTTGGCTTAGCACCTGATTAAAAAACCTTTTCAGGAAAAAGAGTGTGCCTTGTACTAAGATATTTTATCACCCCTAACTATAGTACTTTCTTAAGTTGCAGGCATGCCATGACCTAGGAAGCTCTCGTCCTTCGAGTTCGGACAGTCTGTAGTAGCCCTTTCCAAGTACTTCTATGACTCGGTAGGGTCCTTTCCAGTTTGCTTCCAGCTTTCCTTCTCCAGGTCGAGTTATTCCGATATCATTTCGGATTAGGATGAGGTCGTTCTTGGCAAAACTTTGCGGCACTACCTTTTGATTGTATCTCAAAGCCATTCGACGTTTTAATGCCTTTTCCCTGATCCGAGCTCTTTCTTGGATTTCTGGAAGTAGGTCGAGTTCTTCCCTTTGAAGTTGAGAGTTGGCTTCTTCATTATAGTAGATCACTCTAGGCGACCCCTCTTCAATCTCCACTGGGATCATTGCCTCCATTCCATATGCTAATCGGAAGGGTGATTCCTTTGTGGTAGAATGTGGCGTTGTTCGATATGCCCATAGGACTTGTGGGAGCTCTTCAGCCCAGGCTCCCTTTGCGTCCTGTAATCTCCATTTTAGCCCGGCCAATATGACTTTGTTGGCAGCCTCGGCTTATCCATTGGCCTGGGGATGTTCTACAGAAGTGAATTAGTGTTTTATGTTCAAGTCGACCACTAATTTTCTGAAGCCTGTTGGTGTGCGAAATCGTGATCATTCCTTCTTTGGTAACAGCGCTAAAAACTCAATACGCACGTTCATGTTCTTAATTCTGTTTCACAACTTCGTACAACTAACCAGCAAGTGCACTGGGTCGACCAAGTAATAAACCTTACGTGAGTAAGGGTCGATCCCACGGAGATTGTCGGCTTGAAGGAAGCTATGGTCACCTTGTAAATCTCAGTCAGGCGGATTCAACTGATTTTATGAATTGATAAGTAAAAGATAAATAAAATATAAAATAGGATAGTGGTACTTATGTAATTCATTGGTGAGAATTTCAGATAAGCGTATAGAGATTCTTTCGTCCCTCTGAACCTCTGCTTTCCTACTGTCTTCATCCAATCCTTCCTACTCCTTTCCATGGCAAGCTTTATGTTAGGCATCACCGTTGTCAATGGCCACCTGTTCTCTCAGTGAAAATGGTCCAATGCGCTGTCACTGCATGGCTAATCATCTGTCGGTTCTCGATCATACTGGAATAGGATCCATTGATCCTTTTGCGTCTGTCACTACGCCCAGCACTCGCGAGTTTGAAGCTCGTCACAGTCATTCAATCCCTGAATCCTACTCGGAATATCACAGACAAGGTTTAGACTTTTCGGATTCTTAAGAATGGCCATCCATGGGTTCTAACTTATACCACGAAGACACTAATAACTCGGACTCGGTCCCCTGTATTAGGTATCCAAGAGATATCCATTCAATCTAAGGTAGAACGAAAGTGGTTATCAGGCACGCGTTCATAAGTTGAGAATGATGATGACTGTCACGATCATCACATCCATCATATTGAAGTGTGAATGAATATCTTAGAAGCAGAATAAGTTGAATTGAATAGAAAAATAGTAGTATTTTGCATTAATCTTTGAGGAACAGCAGAGCTCCACACCTTAATCTATGGTGTGTAGAAACTCTGCCGTTGAAAATACACAAGTGATAAATGTTCAGGCATGGCCGAATGGCCAGCCCTCACAAAAGTCTAAGATAGCCTCAAACTGATCAAAGATTCCCAGATATTTAAATACAATAGTAAAAAGTCCTATTTATACTAAACTAGTTACTAGGGTTTACAGAAATGAGTAAATGATGCAGAAATCCACTTCCGGGGCCCACTTGGTGTGTGCTTGGACTGAGCATTGAACTTTATACGTGTAGAGGCTTCTCTTGGAGTTGAACGCCAGTTTGTAACCTGTTTCTGGCGCTTAACTCCACTTTGCAACCTGTTTCTGGCGTTTGACTCCAGAATGCAGCATAGAAATGGCGTTCAACGCCAGTTTACGTCATCTATCTTTAATCAAAGTATAAACTATTATATATTTCTGGAAAGCCCTGGACGTCTACTTTCCAACTCAATTGAGAGCGTGCCATTTGAAGTTTTGTAGCTCCAGAAAATCCACTTTGAGTGAACGCAGTTCAGAATCCAACAGCATCTGCAGTCCTTTTTCAACCTCTGAATCTGATTTTTGCTCAAGTCCCTCAATTTCAGCCAGAAATTACCTGAAATCACAGAAAAACACACAAACTCATAGTAAAGTCCAGAAATGTGAATTTTAATTAAAAACTAATAAAAATATACTAAAAACTAACTAAATCATACCAAAAACTATGTAAAAATAATGCCAAAAAGCGTATAAATTATCCGCTCATCACAACACCAAACTTAAATTATTGCTTGTCCCCAAGCAACTGAAAATCAAATAGGATAAAAAGAGGAGAATATACTATAAATTCCAAAATATCAATGAAACTTGGCTCCAATCAGATGAGCGGGACTTGTAGCTTTTTGCCTCTTGAATAGTTTTGGCATCTCACTTTATCTATTGAAGTTCAGAATGATTGGCATCTATAGGAACTTAGAATTCAGATAGTGTTATTGATTCTCCTAGTTCAGTATGTTGATTCTTGAACACAGCTACTTTATGAGGCTTGGCCGTGGCCCTAAGCACTTTGTTTTCCAGTATTACCACTGGATACATAACTGGGTGAACCTTTTCAGATTGTGACTCAGCTTTGCTGAAGTCCCCAATTAGAGGTGTCCAGGGTTCTTAAGCACACTCTGTTTTTACTTTGGACCTTGACTTTAACCGCTCAGTCTCAAGTTTTCACTTGACACCTTCACGCCACAAGCACATAGTTAGGGACAGCTTGGTTTAGCCGCTTAGGCCAGGATTTTATTCCTTTAGTCCCTCCTATCCACTGATGCTCAAAGCCTTGGATCCTTTTTATTTACCCTTGCCTTTTGATTTTAAGGGCTATTGGCTTTTTGCTCTTGCCTTTTGGTTTAAAGAGCTTTTGGCATTTTCTGCTTGCTTTTTCTTTTTCTTTCTATTTTTTCGCCATTTTTCTTTTTTCTTTTTTTTTTCCGCAAGCTTTTGTATTCACTGCTTTTTCTTGCTTCAAGAATTATTTTTATAATTTTTTAGATTATTAAATAACATGTCTCCTTTTTCCTTATTCTTCAAGAGCCAACATATTTAACATTCATTAAACATCAACTTCAAAAGACATATGCACTGTTCAAGCATTCATTCAGAAAATAAAAAGTATTGTCACCACATCAAAATAATTAAACTAGTTTCAAGGATGAATTCGAAACCCTGTACTTCTTGTTCTTTTGTTTTTAAAACAGTTTTCATTTAAGAGAGGTGATGGATTCATATTCATGACTTTAAGGCATAGACACTTAGACACTAATGATCATATAGTAAAGACACAAACATAAATAAAACATAAAGCTTAAAAATCAAAAAACAGGAAAATAAATAAACAAGGAGATTAAGGAATGAGTCCACCTTAGTGAGGGTGGCGTCTTCCTCTTCTTGAAGAACCAATGGTGCTCTTGAGCTCCTCTATGTCTCTTCCTTGTCTTTCTTGCTCCTCCCTCATAGCTCTTTGATCTTCTCTAATTTCATGGAGGATGATGGAGTGCTCTTGATGCTCCACCCTTAGTTGTCCCATGTTGGAACTTAATTCTCCTAGAGAAGTGTTGATTTGTTCCCAATAATTCTGTGGAGGAAAGTGCATCCCCTGAGGCATCTCAGGGATTTCATGGTGAGAAATTTCCTCATGCTCATGTTGAGGTCCATGCTCTCTTGTTTGCTCCATTCTTTTCTTAGTGATGGGCTTATCCTCTTCAATGAGGATGTCTCCCTCTATGTCAATTCCAGCCGAATTGCAGAGGTGGCAAATGAGGTGAGGAAAGGCTAACCTTGCCAAATTGGAGGACTTGTCAGCCACCTTGTAAAGTTCTTGAGGTATAATCTCATGAACTTCCACCTCCTCTCCAATCATGATACTATGAATCATGATGGCCCGGTCTATAGTAACTTCAGACCGGTTACTAGTAGGAATGATTGAGCGTTGAATGAACTCTAGCCATCCCCTAGCCACTGGTTTGAGGTCATGCCTTCTTAGTTGAACCGGCTTGCCTCTTGAGTCAATTTTCCATTGAGCTCCTTCCTCACATATGTCTATGAGGACTTGGTCCAACCTTTGATCAAAGTTGACCCTTCTTGTGTAGGAGCATGCGTTCTCTTCCATCATTGGCAAGTTGAACGCCAGCCTTACATTTTCAGGACTGAAATCTAAGTATTTTCCCCGAACCATAGTAAGCCAATGCTTTGGATTTGGGTTCACACTTTGATCATGGTTCCTTGTGATCCATGCGTTTGCATAGAACTCTTGAACCATTAAGATCCCGACTTGTTGAATGGGGTTGGTGAGAACTTCCCAACCTCTTCTTTGGATTTCAAGACGGATCTCCGGATACTCATTCTTTTTGAGTTTGAAAGGAACCTCAGGGATCACTTTCTTCTTGGCCACAACTTCATAGAAGTGGTCTTGATGGACCTTTGAGATGAATCTCTCCATCTCCCACGACTCATAGGTGGAAGCAATTGCCTTCCCTTTTGTCTTTCTAGAGGTTTTTCTGGCCTTAGGTGCCATGAACGGTTATGGAAAAACAAAAAACTATGCTTTTACCACACCAAACTTAAAATGGTTGCTCGTCCCCGAGCAAAAGAAGAAAGAAAGAAGTAGAAGAAGAAGAAAAATGGAGGAGAGGGAGAGAGAGATGGTTTCGGCCAAGGGGAAAAAGAGAGGGTTTTGTTGTGTGAAATGAAGAGGGAATGAGGGTTTTATATAGGAGTGGGGAGGGGTTTAGGGTTCGGCCATTTAGGGTTGGGTTTGGGAGGGAAATTTTTTTGAATTTAAAGGTAGGTGGGGTTTTTGGGGAAGGGAGGATGGATGTGATTGGTGAAGAGGTGATGGGGAAGAGTGATTGAGTTGATTGGTGAGGGGTATTTGGGGAAAAAGGGTTATGAAAAGGTGTGAAGAGGAGAGAAGAAGTAGGTGGGAATCCTATGAGGTCCACAGATCCTGGGAGAATTCTGTGGGGTCCACAGATCCTGAGGTGTTTGAGAATTTCTCATCCCTGCACATTTTAGACGTGTAAAACGCCCTATATATGCAATCCTGGCATTTAACGCCAGACTGCAGCATCTTTCTGGCGTTAAACGCCACTTCCTTGCTTGTTTTGGGCGTTCAACGCCAGTCTATAGCATGTTTCTGGCGTTGAACGCCAGTATGGTGCATGTTTCTGGCGTTAAACACCAGTCTGATGCTTGTTTCTGGCGTTTAACGCCAGCTTTCCTCTGGGTGCAATCCTGGCGTTTAAACGCCAGACTGCTGCTTGTTTCTGGCGTTTAACACCAGTTTCATGCTCTGTTCTGGCGTTAAACGCCAGGCAGATGCTCCTTACTGGCGTTTAGACGCCAGTAAGCCCTTCCTCCAGGGTGTGCTATTTTCAATGCTGTTTTTCATTCTGTTTTCGATTTTTTAGTAGTTTTTGTGACTCCACATGATCATCAACCTAATAAAACATGAAATAACAAAGAGAAAATAAAATAAAAATGATTAAATAACATAGGGTTGCCTCCCAACAAGCGCTTCTTTAATGTCAATAGCTTGACAGTGAGCTCTCATGGAGCCTCACAGATGTTCAAAGCAAGGTTGGAACCTCCCAACACCAAACTTAGAGTTTGAATGTGGGGGTTCAACACCAAACTTAGAGTTTGGTTGTGGCCTCCCAACACCAAACTTAGAGTTTGACTGTAGGGGCTTTGGTTGACTCTGCAGTGAGAGAAGCTTTTCATGCTTCCTCTCCATGGTTACAGAAGGAGATCCTTGAGTTTTAAACACAAGGTTATCCTCATTCAGTTGAAGGATCAATTCTCCTCTGTCCACATCAATCACAGCTCTTGCTGTGGCTAGGAAGGTTCTTCCAAGGATGATGAATTCATCCTCATCCTTCCCAGTATCCAGGATTATGAAATCAGTAGGGATGTAAAGGCCTTTAACCTTTACTAGCACGTCCTCTACTTGTCCATAAGCCTGTTTTCTTGAGTTGTCTGCCATCTCTAATGAGATTCTGGCAGCTTGCACCTCAAAGATTCCCAGTTTCTCCATTACAGAGAGGGGCATGAGGTTTATCCCTGACCCAAGGTCACATAGAGCCTTCTCAAAGGTCATGGTGCCTATGGTATAAGGTATTAAGAACTTTCCAGGATCCTGTTTCTTCTGAGGCAATCTCAGTTGATCCAGATCACTCAGTTCATTGGTGAGCAAGGGAGGTTCATCTTCCCAAGTCTCATTACCAAATAATTTGGCATTCAGCTTCATGATTGCACCAAGGTACTTGGCAACTTGCTCTTCAGTAACATCTTCATTCTCTTCAGAAGAAGAATACTCATCAGAGCTCATGAATGGCATAAGGAGGTCCAATGGAATCTCTATGGTCTCCAGATGAGCCTCAGAGTCCTTTGGTTCTTCAGAGAGAAACTCCTTGTGAATCACTAGACGTCCCAGGAGGTCTTCCTCACTGGGATTCATGTCCTCTCCCTCCCTTGTAGGTTCGGCCATGATGGTTAATTCAATGACCTTGCACTCTCTTTTTGGATTCTCTTCTGTATTGCTTGGGAGAGTAGTGGGAGGGGTTTCAGTGACCTTTTTACTCAGCTGGCCCACTTGTGCCTCCAAATTTCTAATGGAGGACCTTGTTTCATTCATGAAACTTAAAGTGGCCTTAGATAGATCAGAGACTATATTTGCTAAGCTAGATGGATTCTACTCAAAATTCTCTGTCTGTTGCTGAGTGGATGATGGAAAAGGTTTGCTATTGCTAAACCTGTTTCTTCCACCATTATTAAAGCCTTGTTGAGACTTTTGTTGATCCTTCCATGAGAAATTTGGATGATTTCTCCATGAGGGATTATAGGTGTTTCCATAGGGTTCACCCATGTAATTTACCTCTGCTATTACGGGATTCTCAAGATCATAAGCTTCTTCTTCAGAAAAGGCCTCTTTAGTACTGTTGGATGATTCCTTCAATCCATTCAGACTCTGAGAAATCATATTGACTTGCTGAGTCAATATTTTATTCTGAGCCAATATGGCATTCAGAGTATCAATTTCAAGAACTCCCTTCCTCTGAGGCGTCCCATTATTCACAGGATTTCTTTCAGAAGTGTACATGAACTGGTTATTTACAACTATGTCAATGAGTTCTTGAGCTTCTGCAGGCGTTTTCTTTAGGTGAATGGATCCACCTGCAGAATGGTCCAATGACATCTTTGATATTTCAGACAGACCATCATAGAATATATCCAGGATGGTCCATTCTGAAAGCATGTCAGAAGAACACTTTTTGGTCAGTTCCTTGTATCTCTCCCAAGCTTCATAGAGGGATTCACCTTCTTTCTGTTTGAAGGTTTGAACATCCACTCTAAGCTTGCTAAGCTTTTGAGGAGGAAAGAACTTGGCTAAGAAAGCCGTGACCAGCTTATCCCAAGAGTTCAGGCTATCCTTGGGTTGAGAGTCCAACCATACTCTAGCTTTGTCTCTTACAGCAAACGGGAAAAGCATAAGCCTGTAGACCTCGGGATCAACCCCATTGGTCTTAACAGTACCACAGATCTGCAAGAATTCAGTTAAGAACTGAAAAGGATCTTCTGATGGAAGTCCATGAAACTTGTAATTTTGTTGCATCAGAGAAACTAATTGAGGTTTCAGCTCAAAATTGTTTGCTCCAATGGCAGGGATTGAGATGCTTCATCCATGTAAATTGGAATTAGGTGCAGTAAAGTCACCAAGCATCTTCCTTGCATTGTTATTATTTTCGGCCATGTCTCCTTCTTTTTCGAAAATTTTTGTCAGATTTTCTCCAGAGAGTTGTGCTTTAGCTTCCCTTAGCTTCCTCTTCAGAGTCATTTCAAGTTCAGGATCAGCTTCAACAAGAATGTTCTTATCCTTGTTCCTGCTCATATGAAAAAGAAGAAAACAGAAAAGAAAATATGGAATCCTCTATGTCACAGTATAGAGATTCATGTATGTGAGTATAAGAATAGAAGAATAGAAGAAGAGAAATTCGAACACCAAGAGGAAGAGAGGGTTCGAATTTTGAGATAAAGAGAAGTGTTAATAAATAAATAAATAATTAGAAGGAGATGAGAGAGAGGGAATTTCGAAAATTAATTAAATTAAAAATAAAAATTAAAGTTAAATTTCGAAAATTAAAATTGAAATCAAATTAAATTAAAAAATAAAACAATTAGTTAATAAAAACAAAATTTTGAAAAAGAGGGAAGGGATTTTCGAAAATTAAAGGTAGAGAGTTAGTTGGGCAGTTTTGAAAAAGATATGATTGAAACAAAAAGATATGATTGATTAAAAGAGATTTGAAATTTGTTTTTGAAAAAGATATGATTGAAATTGAAAAAGATATGATAAGTAATTGAAAAGATTTAATTTTGAAAACTAAAGTTGATTACTTGACTAACAAGAAACAAAAAGATATGATTTTAAAAATTAAAGATTGAACCTTTCTTAATAGGCAAGTAACAACTTAATATTTTTGAATCAATCATATTAAATGTTGGTATTAATTTCAAAAATATGAAATGAAAATAAGAAAAAGATTTTTGAAAATCAATTTGAAATTTTCAAAAATTATGAAAGAAAAATGAAAAAGGATTTAGTTTTTGAAAAAGATTTGAAAAAGATAAGATTTTTAAATTGAAAATTTGATTTGACTCATAAGAAATAACTAAATTTTAAAATTTTTTGACTAAATCAAATCAAATTTTCGAAAATTATGAGTGAAATAAGAGAAAGATATTTTTTTAATTTTTGAATTTTCAATGAAGAAAGAGAAAAACAACCCAAAGACTCAATGCATGAAAATTTTGGATCAAAACATGTGATGCATGCAAGAACACTATGAATGTCAAGATGAACACCAAGAACACTTTGAATGTCAAGATGAACACCAAGAACTTATTTTTGAAAAATTTTCAAGAAAAGAAAACATGCAAGACACCAAACTTAAAAATTTTTATTCTTTAGACATTAATAATTCAAGAATGCATATGAAAAACAAGAAAAGACACAAAATAAGAAAATATGAAGATCAAACAAGAAGACTGGCCAAGAACAACTTGAAGATCATGAAGAATGCAATGCATGAAATTTTTGAAAATAAAAATTTTTAGAAAATTAAAAAGATGCAATTGACACCAAACTTAAAACTTGATTCTAGAATCTAGCAAGAAACACAAAAAATATTTTTGATTTTATGATTTTGTAAAATTTTTTTGTATTTTTCGAAAATTAATTGGGAAAAACGAAAAAAAAAATTTTTTTTGTATTTTTCGAAAATAAAAAATAAAAAGCTTAAAATTAAAATAAAATTACATAATCTGAGCAACAAGATGAACCGTCAGTTGTCCAAACTCGAACAATCCCCGGCAACGGCGCCAAAAACTTGGTGTGCGAAATCGTGATCATTCCTTCTTTGGTAACGGAGCTAAAAACTCAATACGCACGTTCATGTTCTTAATTCTGTTTCACAACTTCGTACAACTAACCAGCAAGTGCACTGGGTCGTCCAAGTAATAAACCTTACGTGAGTAAGGGTCGATCCCACGGAGATTGTCGGCTTGAAGAAAGCTATGGTCACCTTGTAAATCTCAGTCAGGCAGATTCAACTGATTTTATGAATTGATAAGTAAAAGATAAATAAAATATAAAATAGGATAGTGGTACTTATGTAATTCATTGGTGAGAATTTCAGATAAGCGTAAAGAGATGCTTTTGTCCCTCTGAACCTCTGCTTTCCTGCTGTCTTCATCCAATCCTTCCTACTCCTTTCCATGGCAAGCTGTATGTTAGGCATCACCGTTGTCAATGGCCACCTGTTCTCTCAGTGAAAATGGTCCAATGCGCTATCACTGAATGGCTAATCATCTGTCGGTTCTCGATCATACTGGAATAGGATCCATTGAGCCTTTTGCGTCTGTCACTACGCCCAGCACTCGCGAGTTTGAAGCTCGTCACAGTCATTCAATCCCTGAATCCTACTCGGAATACCACAGACAAGGTTTAGACTTTTCGGATTCTCAAGAATGGCCGTCCATGGGTTCTAACTTATACCACGAAGACACTAATAACTCGGACTCGGTCCCCTGTATTAGATATCCAAGAGATATCCATTCAATCTAAGGTAGAACGGAAGTGGTTGTCAGGCACGCGTTCATAAGTTGAGAATGATGATGACTGTCACGATCATCACATCCATCATATTGAAGTGCAAATGAATATCTTAGAAGCGGAATAAGTTGAATTGAATAGAAAAACTGTAGTACTTTGCATTAATCTTTGAGGAACAGCATAGCTCCACACCTTAATCTATGGTGTGTAGAAACTCTGCCGTTGAAAATACACAAGTGATAAATGTTCAGGCATGGCCGAATGGCCAGCCCTCACAAAAGTCTAAGATAGCCTCAAACTGATCAAAGATTCCTAGATATTTAAATACAATAGTAAAAAGTCCTATTTATACTAACTAGTTACTAGGATTTACAGAAATGAGTAAATGATGCAGAAATCCACTTCCGGGGGCCACTTGGTGTGTGCTTGGACTAAGCATTGAGCTTTATACTTGTAGATGCTTCTCTTGGAGTTGAACGCCAGTTTGTAACCTGTTTCTGGCGTTTAACTCCACTTTGCAACCTATTTCTGGCGTTTGACTCCAGAATGCAGCATAGAACTGGCATTCAATGCCAGTTTATGTCGTCTATCCTTAATCAAAGTATGGACTATTATATATTGCTGGAAAGCCCTGGATGTGTACTTTCCAACGCAATTGAGAGCGCGCCATTTGGAGTTCTGTAGCTCCAGAAAATCCACTTTGAGTGTAGGGAGGTCAGAATCCAACAGCATCTGCAGTCCTTTTTCAACCTCTGAATCTGATTTTTGCTCAAGTCCCTCAATTTCAGCCAAAAATTACCTGAAATCACAAAAAAATACACAACCTCATAGTAAAGTCCAGAAATGTGAATTTTAATTAAAAACTAATAAAAATATACTAAAAACTAACTAAATCATACTAAAAACTATGTAAAAACAATGCCAAAAAGTGTATAAATTATCCGTTCATCACCTGTATTTGTGAATTGGGTGCCATTGTCTATGGTGATGGAGTATGAAACCCCGAACCTTTTGACAATATTTCTATATAGGAACTTTTGACTTCTTTGCGCAGTGGCGTTAGCTAGAGGTTCTGCCTCGATCCATTTTGTGAAGTAGTCTATCCCTACTATGAGGAATTTAACTTGTCCCGATCTCTGAGGGAAAGGTCCGAGAAGGTCGAGTCCCCATTTTGCAAATGGCCAGGGTGAGGTTACACTGATGAGCTCCTCTGGCGGGGCGATGTGAAAGTTGGCATGTTTCTGACACGGTGGACATGTCTTTACCAACTCTGTGGCTTCTTTTTGTAGAGTTGGCCAATAAAATCCGGCCCGAAGTACTTTTTTGGTAAGAGCTTGCGCTCCGAGATGATTGCCACAGATGCCACTGTGTACTTCTTCTAAAACTTCCTTTGTGTTGGAAGTCGGTACACATTTTAACAATGGTATTGAAATCACTCTTTTGTACAGAGTATTGTTTATGATAGTGTAGTATTGTGCCTCCCTTTTTAACCTCTTTGCCTCCTTCTTATCTATGGAGAGTATTTCTGTTTTGAGGTAGTTGATTATGGGGGTCATCCATCCTTGATCCAGACTTTGTTACGGCTAGGACTTTTTCTTCTTCCGAGATTGACGAGTTCTGCAGTATTTCTTGGATGAGGCTTCTATTGTTGCCCCCTGGTTTGGTACTGGCTAGTTTTAAGAGTGCGTCAGCTTGGGCATTCTATTCTCGGGGTATGTGGCGGACCTCATATTCCCCGAGTTGTCCGAGTTGTTCCCTGGTTTTGTCCAGGTACTTTTTCATGGTGGGATCTTTGGCTTGGTAGCTCCCTGCTATTTGTGAAGTGACTACTTGTGAGTCGCTGAAGATGATAAGCTTTTGAGCTCCAACCTCCCTAGCCAGTTTCAAACCAGCTAGTAGCGCCTCATATTCAGCTTGGTTGTTTGAGGCAGGGAACCCGAATTTGAGGAAAAGTTTGATTTGGGTTCCCTGGTCGCTTTCTATTATCACACACGCGCTGCTTCCAGTTTTATTTGAGGAACCGTCTACATAGAGATTCCATTCTGTAGGGATTTCTGGGGTGTCTGTAAATTCTGCAATGAAGTTGGCCAGATATTATGATTTGATGGCTGTCCGAGCTTCATATAGAAGGTCGAATTCAGATAACTCGACTGCCCATTGCAAGATTCTGCCTGCTAAGTCTATTTTCTGCAAAATCCCATTTATGGGTTGGTTTGTTCGAACCCTAATGGTGTGAGCTTAGAAGTACGGATGCAGTCGTCGAGATGTTAGTATGAGAGCGTAGGCAAATTTTTCTATTCTTTGGTAATTCAGCTTGGATCCTTGTAATGCTTTGCTGATGAAATATACAGGTTGTTGCCCACTGTCGTCTTCTCAGACTAATGCTGAGGCTACTGCCCGATTTCCTACTGCGAGGTATAATATAAGTGGTTCTCCTTCCTGTGGCCGAGATAGGATAGGTGGCTGTCCCAAGAATCTTTTGAAATCTTGGAATGCCTGCTCGCACTCCGTTGTCCATTCAAACCTCTTTCCCTTCCTTAGAGTAGCATAGAAGGGAAGAGATCTTATTGCTAATCCTGCTAGAAATCTGGACAAGGCTGCCAATCTTCCATTGAGTTGTTGTACCTCTTTGACGCAAGTCGGGCTCTTCATATCGAGCATGTCCTGGCATTTATCCGGATTTGCCTCGATTCCTCTTTGTGTGAGCATAAAACCCAAGAATTTTCCAGCTTCTACCGCAAAGGTGCATTTTGCAGGTTTAAGTCGCATGTCATGCCTTCTTATAGTGTCGAATACTTGGGTGAGGTCGGACAGTAACGTTTCTTCATTTTATTTCTTTATTAACATGTCGTCCACATAGACTTCCATGATTTTTCCGATGTGATCCGTAAAGACCTTATTCATCAATCTCTGGTAAGTGGCTCCTGCGTTTTTAAGTCCAAAAGGCATGACGATGTAGCAGTAGTTTGCTTTTGGGGTTAAGAATGAAGTTTTTTCTTGGTCAGGTGGGTACATTGGGATTTGATTGTATCCCGAATATGCGTCCATAAACGAGAGGTATTTGTATTCGGAGGAGGCATCCACCAGAGCGTCGATACTTGGGAGTGGATAAGGATCTTTTGGGCAGGCTTTGTTGAGATCAGTGTAGTCGGTGCATATCCGCCACTTCCCATTTGATTTTTTCACCAAGACGACATTAGCTAGCCATAGTGGGTACTTGACTTCTCTTATGAATCCTGCCTCCAGTAGAGCTTGTACCTGCTCTTCCACAGCTTGGGATCATTCTGGTCCGAGCTTTCTACATCTCTGTTGTACTGGCTGAGATCCTAGGTAGACTGCTAGCTTGTGGCATATTAACTCGGGGTCTATGCCTGGCATGTCTGTAGCCTTCCACGCAAAGAGGTCGACGTTATCTCGTAAGAACTGTACAAGTGATTCTTTTACGTCTCCATTTAGGATTGTACCGATATTGGTTGTTTTGTCCAGGATATCTTCGATCTGGACTTTTTCTACTTCGCCTTCGAGTTGTGAGCAGAGTTCTTCCCGCCTCTGCACTCCACCGAGTTCGATGGTGTGGAATTCTTCTCCTCTGCCCCTGAGATTTAGACTTTCATTGTAATAGCGGCGCACTGTCTTTTGGTCTGCTTTTATTGTAGCTATCCCTTCTGTAGTTGGGAACTTCATGCATAGATGTGGGGTCAAGACTACTGCGCCGAGCTGATTTAATGTTGTCCGACCTATTAAGGCATTGTAGGCTGAACTCACGTCGACCACGATATAGTCTATCTTGAGTGTTCTTG
Organism: Arachis ipaensis; assembly: GCF_059453495.1. Classification (NCBI taxonomy): domain Eukaryota; kingdom Viridiplantae; phylum Streptophyta; class Magnoliopsida; order Fabales; family Fabaceae; genus Arachis; species Arachis ipaensis. The sequence continues at coordinate 28,662,517 of NC_142436.1, forward strand.
ATTGGTTTCCTTTTTCGAAGGTCGTGTGTAGTGAGATGTACCCGAGAGACTGAATCGGAGTGTCTCCCAGTCTGAACAGGCTGTTTGGATGTGCTCTGAGTTCTTTTTCTTCCAGGCCGAGTTTGTCGAAGGCCGTTTTAAACAAGATGTCAGCGGAGCTTCCTTAGTCTACCAGCGTACGGTGGAGATTTGCGTTTGTCAGTATAATAATGATGGCCATGGGATCGTCGTGTCCTGAGATGATACCAGATGCGTCTTCTTTGGTAAAAGTAATTGTGGGGATGTCGGGTGCTTCCTCCTTTCCCTCGACATGATATACTTCTTGAAGATATCTTTTGCGAGATGATTTGGAGATTCCTCCTCCCGCAAATCCTCCGTGTATCATGTGAACGTGTCTTTCTGGTGTACGAGGTGATCGCTCTGTTCGTCCGACATCTTCATCCCTTCTTATTTTTCTTTGCTCATCGTCTCGGGTGGCCAGGTATCGATCTAATTTTCCTTCTCTTACTAGTTTTTCTATGACATTTTTCAGGTCAAAGCATTCGTTGGTGGAATGTCCATGGATTCGATGGTATTCACAATATTCGGTCCGATTTCCTCCTCTTTTTTTGCCCTTGAGTGGTCGAGCTGGGGGTATTTTTTTATTATGGCAAACTTCTTTGTAGACATCCACAAGGGACATCCGAAGAGGGTTGTAATTGTGATATTTTTTTATTTTTTTCCCATGTCGATCTTCTTTCTTTTTGGACTCTTTATCCTTATCTCGAGAGGAGTAGGTGAATCCCGATTTTGAAGTCTCTCCTAGTCGAGAGTTCTCCTCCATGTTGATGTACTTCTCTGCTCGTTCTTGCACTTCGTTCAGAGATGTGGCATGTTTTTTTTTATATAGACTGGCTAAAAGGTCCCTCTCGCAAGCCATTGATGAGACCTATAATGGTGGCTTCTGTCGGTAGGCTTTGTATGTCCAGACATGCTTTGTTGAATCTTTCCATGTAGTTGCGAAGACTTTCCCGTTCTCCTTGTTTGATTCCTAATAGACTCGGGGCATACTTTGTTTTGTCTTTTTGGATGGAAAATCTGGCCAGAAACTTCTTGGCTAAGTCATCGAAGCTTGAGATGGACCTTGGGGGTAGATTGTCGAACCATATAATTGTTGTCCTTGTTAAGGTAGTTGGGAAGGCTTTGCAGCGAACTGCATCTGAGGCATCGGTGAGGTACATTCTACTTCTAAAATTATTGAGATGATGGCTGGGATCTGCTGTGCCATCATACAAAGTCATGTTGGGAAGTTTGAAGTCTTTTGAGATTTTGGTCCTCATGATCCCTTTGGTGAATGGGTCTTGGTCCTTACGGGAGTCGTCTTCGTGTCCGGATCGAGTATTTTTGGCCTTGAGATCTGCTTCGAGTTTGAGGTGCTTGTCCTCTAACTCGCGGCGTCGCCTAACTTCCCTTCGTAGGTCTCTCTCAGCTTCTCGTTGATGCTCCACCTCTTTTTCTAGTTGCTTTAAACGATCTTGAAGTGCCTCCACTGCTCCCATATTCGGTAAATCGTTATTTTTGTTAGGTTGAGGGGTATCTTTTGGTGTAGTGTCCGCGTTCTTGTGCGGCGTTCTATCTTCTAGATCTGAATTGTGGTCGTTGTCAAGGTCGTCTGCCATGGTGATGGGATGACTTCCAGGTTCCCCGGCAACGGCGCCAATGTTCCGAGGGTTACCTGAAACTGTTGGTCGATCTCAGACGAGATCTTCTGTGCCGGTCGGTGCTGGCGTATCCGGCTGGTGTGGGACAGCCGGAGCTGTCGTACCCGACTTGTTGGACTGGCTGCGCTTCTGATCCTTCGTCACCGGAGGGTGGTGATACCTGTAAGGGACTCCGATGCTTAAGTTAGCAAGGGTATTAAGCAGGTTTTTAGTAGAATCAGAGTATGAGTTATACCTGGGTGCTCCAGCGTATTTATAAAGGTGTGATAGTGACCTTTTTAGATAAGATAAGTTAGTTATCTTATCTTATCTTATCTTATCTTTGGGTGAGGTCAGCTTATCTTCAAGGGAACCGCCCTTCTCTCTGTAGGCTTGGGCTGCCTTTGGATTTGGGTCGTGTTCCTCGTTTTTGGGCCCTCTTTGGGCTTTTCTGTCGATTTGTCCGAGCTCTTTGGGAAGAGGTCGGATGGTTTGACCTAAAGAGGTCGGTCGCTTTGTCGCTAGTCATCCCGGATCGGACATCTCGACCCATGGTATGAACACCCACCAAGATTAAATTCAAGGCCTCCAATTCCAACAATTTGTCTCCATAACACATAATTTAATCTAATACCATATAAATACACCCAAATTAACTGAGGGCTCGAAAATTAAATAGGGTTCAAGGATTCAAAAGTTTCTTACCATTTCCATGGATGAAATGGACAAAATCCAACACTATCCACGGTCTAATTCGACCCTAGAACATCAAAACCACATAATCTCTCAAAATTAAAACCTTAAATTTTGAAATTAGAAAAGAGTAACTGAGTAAAAAATTCCTAGATTCTTAGCAAATTAATCCATGAATTTTGTAGAGAATTCCGAGACGAATGTGTGGCCTCAAACGGTATGGCAATTGGAACTCCAAATAAAAAGTTATGTAAATTTGAATCAAGAACCAAGGGTTTGCAAATTTCCCTTATTCTTCTCCCTTATTTCCTTGCTTAGAGTGTTTCACTTTGATGGGGGAGGAACATGAGCTAAAGCTTATATATATATTATTGAATTGGGTTGGGCCTTGTGCCCGCTATGGGCCTGGTTTGCTCAGTTTGGCCCGTTTGGCCCACTTTTAGGCAAAAATTCTTAAAATTAATGTCATAATTCATATTTTAATTATTTCTACTTCATTAAACTATAAACTTTTATTTTCTAATTTTGTCAATTAATAGTTAATTTATCGGTTAATTATTTACTAATCACCCAGAGGTTACAATATATACTTTCAAAAAATATCTCTATTTTTTAAAATCTAAAAATATAGATATATGATCTTTTTATTTATGAAACAAAAAATGGGGTGCAAGAGCGCTCGATCAGTGAGCTATTACGCACTCTTTCAAGAGTGGCTGCTTCTAGGCAAACCGTGAACGCTTTCAAAGTGCGGAGTCCTTCAGAAAGGAACTCTCAAAGCATGGGGTTTCGCCGGGCGAAGCTCCTACCGGTTCGGCCTTATCAAGTATGATTTTAGGGATCCTTTTGTTAGTAAAGTACCCCGTTCGATAAGTGCACCCGTGTCTAAGTTAAGAAGCCTGCAGGTTTGCAATTACCGCTGCAGAATAGTCATCCGAAGAGGCTTTCATGCAGCTCTTTATTCTTTATGAGTTCCTGGCCTATCAACTAGCCAGTTTACCTGCCAGGCGGCCCCTCCTCATTCTCTACAGGGTGCCTATACTTTTGAAATGCATAAAAGCTTTTCCCATAAGCTTTACCAAACTCACCTTAAACTCAATTGAATACAAGTATTATTTTTTTTGAAGCTATTGCAATTATGTTGGTAAATCAAAATAAAAATATTATTTTCATTAAACACTACGCATACTTAATATTATATTATTATAAAAGTTGCATAGCCTTATATTTAGTTAAATTCTTTTGTTGTTTGAATTGAAGCACTGAATAAAAGCAATGAATATTTATTCATGTCATTTAACTATGGTAAATCCGTAAGGAAAATCTAAAAAAGAGGCGGACGAGAGACTAATGATGATAGGAAGGGAGAGGAACCATATCAAATAAAACTCAACACAATATGTATGATAGGAGGGGAGAGCAAGATACAATATCGGTGGAAGGAGCAGTGATTGACCAAAACTTCTCATGTCTCAAGAGGACCTTTATAGGAGGAAGAACTTCACCAATGAATCTAGAAATGTTGTCAAAGATGCTAGAGGATGTATGGAAGGATGAAAATATTTTTGTGAGAAAAGCAGGGGCTTATAAAATGGTGGTTTGCTTTCCTGACATGGATAAAGATGAGTTTCAGATGGAAGCAAGAAGGAGAGAGTGGTGTTTTTTTTTTCAATGATGTCTAGAAGTGAAAAAAACATGAAAAGTTTGGCTAGAATGCTTCCAGTTGTCATTCAATGCAAAATACATAGACTCCAAGAAATTTTAAAAAAATTGAAAATGTTTGGGGATCATTTGTGAAGATTGATGAGCTAATAGAAAAAGAGATTATTTTATAGCTCTATAAAGTTTCTGATTAACTCTTTTCAGATGAACAGAATTGAAGATTGATAGAAGATGCTACATGATTTAAGTTAGAGAAGTGGGATGTGAAATGTATGGACTTGAATGCTTCCTTAACCAATGGATTAGAACAGAGGAGTTGCTATTCCTTAATGAAGAAGAGATCAACCGTGAAGAACACATTCAAGTGGAAAGCTTCAAACAATATGATCATATGGAGATAATGCTAGCATTAGAGAAAGAGGAGGGGAATAGGATGGATGTCATGGCAACCAGGGATAAACTTCTTGAAGATGAGGTGTCGTTTTGGTTGAACAAGAGTATTGTGGACTACCAATGAAGCTGGAGCACATTTTATTGAGAAATGAGAAGAAGTTTGATTTCTAAGATAACAACAATGATGGAGTTAGTACATGTGTAAATCACATGATTTTTAATGAAGTAATTAAAATTAATAAAGTAGAGAGTGGAGCTTATATGGTCTCAAAAGAAATTGGATCAATTTTGAATTATGCCTCCCATTTGGCCCAAAATGAAAACACCAATAAAGAGAATTATTTTGGACCAATAATTTTGAATTCATAAAAATTAAGAGTGATAAAAATAAGGAATCATTACAGATCAGATTGCAGTATTACTCATGAGAGAAAAAATAAAAAGAAACCATCTATAATTAGTTCAATGGTGGAAACGAGTGAAGAGAGTGACTACGAAGAACAAAAATTGATAAGAAGGTGGAAATTAGTAGAAGAATCAAATTTTGAAGCTATTGATGAAGATGAAACACTAATGTAAATTTTGAAGATGCAAAATGAAATATTAAAGAATAAAGAGAATTGAAGAAGGCAAGGGAGAGGACACATAGAAGCAGAGGAGCCAACAAGAGAAAGGTTAGTAGTAAAATTTTAAAATGATTATTTCTTTTAAAATTTTAGGAGGTTAGGACAAGAGAAAGATTGCTATAATAAAGAACTTTAGGAAAACAAAAAACCAATGATATTAGGTATTATTGAAACTAAGAAGGCGAGCTTATCATAATTGGACGGAGTTTGATGTGGGGAGGAAAGGATTGCAAATAGGAAGCTATGAAATCTGTTGGGGCATCGGGAGGAATATTAGCTATGTGGGATCCTATGTGTTTATTTATAGATTTATGTGATAAGAGGAAAAAACGGTTGTCTTTGAAAATATGCCTAAGGGAAGATAGTTTTGATTGTGCTATTTGTTTAGTTTATAGAGTATTTGATATAGAAACGAAAAAAAGATGTGAGAAGAGTTGAGTAGGATTATTGAAATATATCAAGTTCCCATGATGATTATAGGTGATTAGAATGAGATTTTGAAGACTAGTGATAGAGAAGGTGGTGGAATTTTAACACCTACGACAAAAAGTAAGTTGTTTTATGATTTATGGAAATTTGTAAGGAACTAAGAATAAGCAAAATAATCATAATATTGCATTGGTTTATTTGGTATATAAACAATAGGTAGTGATTCAATTTCGGATGAGTTTTTGCGGATTTTTAAACCGGCTGATGGTTATGTCAAAGGTTGGGGTTATGAACCTTGTGTGAAAGAATGGGAAAGGAGGAGGGTAGGAGGATTTTCTTGAATTAGGGGATATATGATTGATGTATTGTTGTCTTTTCTATCTTTTATACTTTATGTAGTTAGGATTGAATAGATGTTTTTGTTGAGTTCCTTTATTTAGAACTGAGTATGTACTCTCTAGTATTGTTGTGCTTTGACCAACAGCTTGGTCTCACTCTAAAGATTCTATTAGAGTTTGTTTGTAATGATAAAAAAATACTATTGTTGAGTCCATTTAATATACTTTCATACTAAATATGCATGAACATTAATACTTAAATGCTTAATTGAATAGTAACACTATATGAAGGATTGGATTTTACTAAAACTTATATAGAGTTTGGATTAATTTACTCAGAGATAAAGATAAGTTTAATAATGATATCAACAACTTCTTAGACTTGCCTTACTCTTCCAAAATTTGCAAATAAGAAAATCCTATGTCCTTGTGCAAAGGATTGTACTTGTGGCATCAAATGCGAACAATTTATATTCATTTAATTGCTTTTGAGTTTGTTAATCGTTATATAAGATAGGTTTATTATGGAAAAGGCATTGTTGGCATTGATGTCGATACTGATATTCATAATAAGAATAACCTATATAATAACATGGAGGCCTTGTTGAATGATATACTTAGGGATGTGGCACATGTTGATGGAATAAAAGAAAGTATAAATGAAGATGTAAAGAAGTTCTATAGCTTAGTTAAAGAGGCTTGTAAGGAACAATATTTTGGTTTCAAGGAATTTTTTACCTTATCTTTCACTATTCAACTATACTTTTTAAAGTATCATTATAGATGGAGCAATGCCTCTTTAACTTCCCTTATGGAGTTACTAAATGAGACTATTCATAATTTGAATATTCCTTCATCTTACAATAAAGCCAAAGACTATGGTGAGAGACTTAGGTCTTGATTATAGATTGTTATATGCTTGAACTATTGCATGTTGTATTGGAAAAAGCACGAAAAAGATATATTTGGTAATGAATGTTGAGCTTCTCATTGGATTATACATCTTATAATTAAAGGTATTCTCTTGCCTTCATAAAGTGCTCACAGTATTCTTGTGAAGACGTTGCGACACTTTTCTTTAAAGACTATTCATGTGCTTAGATATAGCAAAGAGCGTGAGGTGGCATGATGTTAAATGTAAAAATGTGGCAATAAGTTAAGGCATCCTACTAATGAGAAGTTGATGACTGCGCATCTTGTTAGGTTTTTCTATGCTTTTCCACATTAAGAGTTAATTAATCATGCTTAATTATTAAGTGTTTATGTGCTTAAATCATATATTACTTTCATCTCTTTGATTTTGATCTATTTTGTAGAAAATGATGGAAAAAGAAGCAAAAAGTACAAATTAAGCTCAAAAGAAGAAAAAGAAGAAAAGAAAAATTTTTGGATACACTTTGAAGCTGGAGCATGCTTTTGGAACCTTAGGCCACGCTTTTAAAAGCGTGGCCCATGATTAAATCAAGGAAGCTTGGCGCTCCATTTTTTCTAAAAGAGCACTCTGTGTTTGGGTGCGTACGCACGACCCAGTGTGCGTACGCACGACCCAGTGTGCGTACGCACAGGTGAAGCTACGTTCTTCACCCAAGAGCACTACGTTTTTTGTTCAAGAGCGCTTGCGATAGTGAAGCCAGAAAATTCGACAGTGACGCGTACGTGTGGAAGAGTGTTCTTGGCGCGAGTGCTACGCTCTTCTCAATAGCGCTGAAGGCAATGCGTACGCGTCACAAGGGCAGAAAGCGGTCTTGACGCGTACGTGTGGGCGACACGTGCATGTGGGTGCAAGAGCGCTCTGCTCTCCTCAAAAGCGTTATATTCTCCTGGGAGCATAATTTTGGTTCGATTAATCTCATTCCAAGCCCGTTTAAACTACACGCAAGCAAGCCCACTCTGATCACTCAATGAAGGCCAAAAGAAGCATCTAGAATAGGAATTTTCATTTGAATTGTAATTTGTTTTCAATTTCATTTCAATTTGTAATTTAGGAAAGCCTATATAAAGGCTTTAGTTTCATAGTTTGAGAAAGAAGGCTGGTAGGTGGCATTAGTAGTAGTAGGCTGCAGTAGGAGTAGGAGTAGAGGCTGAAGGATTAGAGACTCCAGAGAGCTTAGTGTAGAATTTCTATTTTGTACCTATTTTACTTTCTGCACTTTCTTCTTAGTTTGTACTGAGTTTAGTTTTGCTTTTATGCAATTTTTCAATTTCTTGCACTTCTACCTTTCGTTCAATCTTCAATTTTACTTCTGAGTTCAAGTTGATTTACTTTCATGCGATTTAAATTCCTGCAAGTGTTTTGAGAGCTATGATTCATTGAACCCCAAATCATTGGGGGAAGGAGCTCTATTTAATTCATATGAATTGAATGAAATTCTTTCTCCTCTCAGTCTGCTTGGGTAGCTAAGAGATAACTCCTGTTTTTATTTGAACCATTCACTCCGAAAGGGGGTTTGGATCCATTGAATTTCTATGTGAGCCTCAGAAGGGGAATCATGGAAGTTAGAACTGAAGCTCTATCTCTCACAACTCTCTTGATCAACACTATTCAGGAGGAATTGAGATCTTGAGAATATGTGTGGCTTATGGATGAGAGACATGCACTTAACCTCTTCTCATGACAATTGGATCAAGGAATTAACAAGATTGATTGTGATTAGAGAGATTGGATTACCAAGGAATTGGGATCCAATCAATTTCAATCCGCCATAGATCTACTCATATGATTGAGAAGGAAGTTAAGACCCATTTGATTCATTGTGGATTATGATATCTCCAATCCCTGATGAGTCTTTCTTTTTGTTATTTCTCACTTTGGTTGCCTTGAGTCTCATTTGATTGCTCTAAATTTACTGCCTCCTTTAAATTTTCCAGCACCCAATTCCCATTTACATTTCCAGCAATTTATTTTTCATGCAGTTTAAGTTTCTTGCCATTTAAGTTTCTATCAATTTACATTCAACAATTTACATTCCCTACAATTTACATTCTGTTAATCAATTTTTGCCAACTCTTTCAATATTTCGCTTCACTAGACATATCACCTCACTAAAGTTGCTTGATCCATCAATCCTCGTGGGATCGACCTCACTCATGTGAGTTTTACTACTTGATGCGACCCGGTATACTTGCCAGTTAGTTTTTGTGGAAGCGTTTTTTGCTATCAGAAATCATGTAAGGACCTTAATTTAATAGCTGTCATACAGATTTTCTTTTGATCCACATAATGTAAAACTTGATTTGTGAATCTATAGATTCAATCTTTTTGAGCCATGAGCAACATGGCCTATTGTCTTAATGGAGTATAATTTGCCATCATGAAATCCATGAAATAGGCATACTTTATGAGTTTTTTTTGCTAATCCCTACTCCAAAATCACCAAAAATGATATAGACATTCATTTTAAATCTTTGATTGAGGAGTTGAAAGAGTTATGAGGGTTTGAGGCAGAAATGTATGATGCATTGAAAATGAAGCCATTCAAATGTATGCAATTTTCATGTGGATAATTACTGATTTCCTAGATTTTGCAATATGACTTAGTTGGAGTACAAAGAGCAAGTTAGTATGCCCTTGTTGTAATGATAAAATTTTGTTCTAATTATTTTTCATATAGTCGTAAGACATGATATATGGATGATGGGAGGCGTAGGTCGGCCAATTAAGAAATCAATATAGGAAATACGTTGCGAGTATAGCTCTTAACCAGCAAAAATCAGCCTCATCAATTTAGAAAGGTTGTCACAAAATTAGAATAAAAATATTGGAAGTATGAGTCCCAGGTCGTCTCCCAACGAGTTGCCAAAAAGGGTGCTAATTTATTAATCAGGAGTTTTCCAAGAGATTTTAAGTTTGGGCAATGAGCACAAGCATATAATTGTAAATTAAAGCAATGAAAATTAAAAGAGATTTATATTATTCAAATTAAAAAGCCTTGACTGGGGGAATGATTAATTGGAAGTTCTATCCTTGTTGGAATTCTATCAAGTGTAGTATAAAGAGATTGTTATTTTCACTTAGTTAACCCTTACTAAATAAAGGAAAGTCAAGTGATTGAGCTAACTCTTATTCGCAAATCCTAGTCCTCTCCATTGGGAAGGTCTAGCGTTAGTAAATACAGAAATAGCCAACAACTTCCAATTTAACTAATCACTTGAGCATTCCAACTCAAGTGTCTCCTCTTAATCAACCCCATGTCAAGTTGGGAATCTACTCCATTGACATGGATACCATCGTCATTATTGGGAGTTTGGAGTAGAAAAGAGACATGATAATTTAAATGAAATAGGGATTGAAAATTAATTAAAAATAAAAGTAATCATTTGCATCAATAAATTCTAAAAATAATCCAATTGTAACTCTAAACAAGAATTAAGAATATGGAATAAATAAATAGGGAATAAGAAAATAAACTAGAATAGTATCTTCAACGGAGGTGATGACTCTTCAATATCCAAAGCAAAAGCAATAAACTAGGAAACTATGAATGTAAAAGAAAACCTAGAGGAAGAGTAATTTCTCTCTAGATTCATATCTAAAAACTAAAACTACGCTCATGAGAATGTGTGTTGAGTCTCTGCATGTTCCCTGGCTCTAGTCTGTATTTCTGGGCCGAAAACTGGGTCAAAATTTGGCCCGAAATTGCCCCCAGCATTTTCTGTTATTTCTACAGATCGCGCATGTCACGCATACGCGTTATCCACACGCACGCCTCTTTGTGCAAACTCCAATCCACGCGTACGCGTCAGGCACGCGCACGCGTCGCTGCAAATTTCTCCAGATCGCGCGCTCGGGTGAGCCATGCGTGCGCGTCGATGCTCGCTGGTTACCTCCTTGGTTTCTTGTGTTCCTTCCATTTTTGTAAGCTTCCTCTCCATTCTCTAAGCCATTCCTGCCCTATAAAGCCTGAAACACTTAACAGACAGATCACGGCATTGAATGATATAAAGGAGAATTAAAATACACAAATTAAAGATCTCTAGGAAGCAAGTTTTCAACCATACAACAAAACTAGGAAAGAATTGTAAAATCATGCAAATCATATGAATAAGTGGGCAAAGACTTGATGAAACCACTCAATTGAACACAAGATAAACCTTAAAATAGTGGTTTATCAACCTCCCCACAGTTAAACATTAGCATGTTCTCATGCTTAGCTCAAGGAGATAAAATGAATGAGTAGGGAAAAGTAAGACTCATGCAATGCAATGCAATGCAACCTATGTATGAATGCAACTATATGCTAAGATGATTTTGCCTACTTGGTTAAAAGTAAATAAGTTCTTCAAGACAAACATAAATCAAATATCACTCATTAAAATTATACAGTAAAAACAAGTAAGCTTGTAAGAAGACAGCTCATGAAAGCAGAGAACATAGAATCAAGCATTGAACCCTCACTGATAGTATACGTGCTCTCTAGTCACTCAAGTGTATAGGATAATCCACTCTAGTCTTCTCTAGTCATGCTTTCTAAACCTTGTTCTTCACCTAATCAATCAACAAGTATTTAATGTACCAATGCAAACATCATGAGGTCTTTTCAAGGTTGTAATGGGGCTAAGGTAAAGGTGAGGGTATATATATGGCTAAGTGAGCTATGAATTGAATCCTTGACTAACCTAAGCTTTCACCTATACATACCCTATATACTTTTAAATTCATGCCTAGCTACCCAAAATTCCCACTTTTACATTACATACTCATGCATCAACTTTTCTTTTAATTTTTAGAACATATGCATTGATTTTTTTTTTCATTAAACTTAACATTGGCATTGGGGTAATTTTGTCCCCTTATTTATTTACTTACTTATTGAATATTTTTGGATTTTTTTTAGTAAAAGTAAACACAATTTATCAATGCACATGAATTTTTAATTTTTTTCGTTTCACATGAGTAGGTACCCAAATTCCTAATATTTTATCAAAGTAAAAACATAACATATTCCCTTATTAACCCATGTTCCCACAGTTTTCCCAAACTTAATTGACACACACAATCTCTATCTTAAGCTAACCAAAGATTCAATTAGAGGTGATTACTTATTTTTCCGCTTAAGTCTAGTGATGTGGTAAAATATAAGAACAAATGGGATTAAAAGGCTCAAAGTGGCTAACAAAGGTGATTTAAAAGGGTAGGCTATTTGGGATAAGTGAGCTAATAATCAAATAATGGCCTCAATCATATGCATGCATATAACACATTAAACATTGGATATATAGGATGGAACAAAATAAAAATTACAATCATAGAGAAGAAAAACACACAAGAATAAACTATCATGGTTAAATAGTGTAACCATACAATTAGGCTCAAATCTCACAGGTTGTGTGTTCTTAACTTAAAAACATGTTCCAAATTACAGTCTTCAAACAAGTTTAACACAAATTTTTTTATTTAAATTAGTAAAATTTTTCAAAAATAAGGTCTTAAAAAGAAACTTATTTTTCAACCAATTAGAACATGCATGCAAATACCTATTACTATGAAATTTATCCTATCCTAAACAAAAGAAAAAATAAATAATTTATTGGTGTTAAGAAAGAGAAATTACCTCCGGAAGTCAGGTACTGACCGACCTCCCCACACTTAAAGCTTGGCACCGTCCTTGGTGCCATCAATCAGGAACAAAAGGGAGCTGGTAGCAGCATCTCCATAATCGGGACCGTCATGGCTCCCTGTGCTGGTAAATAAAGTGGAGTACAGGGTGTCGGGGTCATCTTCGGGTAGGTGGTTACCAACAAGCAGCTCCTTGAGGTATGTAAATCAGCGCTTGTTATGGCGCTCTCTTCGCTTTCCCTGCCGGTCAAGCCGGTCTATCCTCTGAATGATCTAGTGGAGCAGTTGATTTTTTGAAGGTTCTTGTGATATAGAAGGAGAAGGAATATCTCCGGCTAGTTCTACAGGCCAGCTAGTAGTGGCTGCTGGAGGTCTAATATACTTCCTGTTAGGGACGATCTGATCATCCCGTAGAATCATGGTCATGGTGTCCCCAGCTCTGTAGGAGACTCTGGCTGCTGAGACTATATCTGAAACCAAGGCGGGAAAAGGTAGGTTGCCCGCAATCTGTACGTGTCCCATGGTATGCCGAAGGTGTCTTGGTAAATTGAGAGGCTGGTCTGTAAGGATACACCAGAGGAGAACAGCCATGTCTGCAGTGAAGGAGGACTCGTGAGTGCTCGAAAAGACGTAGTGGGACATAATCTTTGCCCACACTCGAGCCTCCAAGGTGAGTGCTGAAGCCAATATTCTCTTAGAGCGAGATCGATGGTATCCATAGATCCATCTGCTGCCAGGTTGTGCTATAACTTTGAGAACGGTGTTCCAGTCAAATTGGTATGTCTGGCGCTTGAAGGAGGCTTCTTGATATGCGTCCAATCCTTCTGGAGCAGGGAAAAGATCTAAAGCTTCCTGAATGGCTTTTTCAGCTATGGGGACTTCCTTCTGACGGACATAGACAGACTGCAGGGTTGGCATGTAAAAATTGGAGTAGAATTCGACTACCCACGAAAGATTGACCTGCCGTGGTGGTCTCCGTAGGAATCCCCAGTGTCTTCGCTCAATTCGAGGCACAACAAATTCAACAATGTGGGTCGAGAGGATGAGTAGGTGCTCATTGTTATAGTTCCTCTCAGCCAGGATGGGGAACATCTGCTCACAGTAGCGGTTAGTGATTCGCGCAGTGTCCTTTGCTGGAAAGGCTTTCTCTTCTTTATCGACCTTGATGATCCTCTTGACTCGCTTTGTTGAGGGCTTTACTGCTGTTGAAGATGGCTCCGCAGTTAGTGCTCTTTTTGTTCCTTTTCTTGCCGGTGGTTTGGGAGTAGCTTTCTCTTTACCCTTCTTGGTTGCCATCCTGAATAGGGAAAAGGAAAGTAACATGTAAAGCTAAGTGTTTGAGCAAGGAAGAGGACGGTACAAGTGATAATCATTGCACGGTAAAGAAAGATGTCATTAACACATGGTCGTGACTACATGTGAAAAGTTCATCAATGGAAATATAGCAAGCGCATGTTATGGCAATTAGATGCAAGATGTTTATTGGCATGCCGACAAAGGCATGAGTAGCATAGATCAAGCATTAATTGCCCAATTTGATTATCAAGTGTTCCAAACTAACAATCTGTCTGTATTGACAATTATATTCAATCAATAAAATATTAAAAGGGGTTTTGTAAAAAACAGGCATTAGAGTGGAAGAATAGAACAATTTAAAAATACATAATGCCATATGGGATTTTTCACAAACACTTAGCATGCATGGTAAATATGTTATTAAAAGTATGAAATTTGAACATGCAAGCAACCCTAAGAATTAATATTAAATGTCAAACAATTCCTTTTAATAATCCACAAGCAAAATATAGAAGAAAACAATCACCCAATTAAATTTCTAACACCAATCAAAAGAATGTAAAAAGAAAAAAGAAAGACTAAGAAAACATAGATAATGAAAGTAAAAAGAAAAAGAAGAAGAGAATATAAATTAAAGTAATAATGGAAAAGTAAAAAGGGAAGAAGAAAAGAAAACCTTAATGAAGAAGATGAAGAGGGAAAGAAAGTAGTAGAAAGTAAGAAAGAATAAAGAAGAAAGAAGGAAGAAGAAATAATTAAGAAGGAGGAAGAAAGAATTAGGATTAGGGAAGAAAAGATAGGAATTCTGGCGCTGATCTGGATAAACTGTGCGGCGCAGGCGACGCGGATGCGTGCATCACACGTTCGCGTGGGTTGGGCTATTTTCAAATGACGCGGACGCGTCAGTGACGCGTACGCGTGACTTGAATTGTGCTATTGGCGCGAGAGCAGCCTCGCGCACGCACAACTCTCTGTTTCAATACGTACGTTGCCAAAATTTAGAGTGACGCGTGCGTGTGAAGGACGCGCACGCGTGAGTGGCCTGATTTGAAAAAATGACACGTACGCGTGGGGGATGCGTACGCGTGATAGTGCTAATTTGAAAAATGATGCGAACGCGTGAGGGACGCGTACGCGTGATAGGGCTTGTGCTTCCAGCACAATTCCAGTCCCACTCCATCATAACTCTCTGGCCATACACCCATTTACGTCGATTTTGCAGGGTCACGCGTGCGCGTGGGTGATGCGCACGCGTGGAGGGCTGATTTTGCAATTGACGCGGACGTGTCAGGGACGCGCTCGCGTGGGCGTGTTTATGCCTAAGGCACGCCTCCAGCCACGCTCCCGCATAACTCTGCTTCTTTTCCTAATTGTTCCGAATGCAGTTATGATGCGTATGCGTCAGAGACGTTCGCACGTCGCGTGCTTTTTTTTTTTTATACAGAATGCAAATGCAAATGCAGACTATATGCAGAGATTATGAGAAGAGTCACTAAGTAAAATAAGGTAAAATAAAATAAAACAAAACTAAGACTGAAACGGAACGATCATACCATGGTGAGTTGTCTCCCACCTAGCACTTTGTTTTTATGTCCTTAAGTTGGACGGTCCTCAGGCTCATTCTGCTTCTGTTGGTGGGTCTTCCAAGAGAAAAACCTCTAGCTCTTTGTGATCCTTCATCTTCTCTCCATGATAAAGCTTTAGGCAATGTCCATTGACCTTAATGAATTTGGAGCTAGAAGGATGACGCAGGTGAAAAACTCCGTACGGCTCTGCCTTTTCTACTCTGTAGGAACCTTCCCATCTTGATCTCAGTTTGCCTGGCATGAGCCTCAATCTGGAGTTATAAAGAAGAACTAACTCCCCTGGTCTGAACTCTCTCCTTTTTATGTAGTTGTCATAGACAGCCTTCATCTTCTCTTTGTATCGCCTGGAGTTGTCATATGCTTCTAGGCGAAAGTTCTCTAATTCTGCTAGTTGCAGCTTCCTTTCAGCACCAGCTTCCTCAAATCCCATGTTGCACTCCCTCACAGCCCAGAAAGGCTTGTGTTCCACCTCTACTGGAAGGTGGCAAGCCTTTCCGTACACTAAGCGGAAGGGGCTCATCCCAATGGGTGTCTTGTACGGTGTTCGATATGCCCAGAGCGCATCTTGTAGCCTGGCACTCCAGTCCTTCATATGAGGCTTTACTATCTTCTCCAGAATACGCTTTATTTCCCTATTAGATACTTCAGCTTGCCCATTGGTCTGGGGATGGTATGCTGTTGCTACTTTGTGAACAATCTCATGCTTCTTCAGTAATCCTGCTAATCTCCTGTTACAAAAGTGAGTGCCTTGATCACTCACGATTGCTCGTGGTGATCCAAAGCGACAGATAATATGGTTTCTAACAAAGGAAACAACAGTGTTAGCATCATCAGTGCGGGTAAGAATTGCTTCCACCCATTTAGAAACATAATCTACAGCTAACAGTATATAAAGGTAACCACTAGAGTTTGGAAATGGACCCATGAAGTCAATGCCCCAAACATCAAAAATTTCACAAAAAAGTATAATCTGTTGAGGCATCTCATCTCTCTTGGATATATTACCAAACATTTGGCATGGGGAACAAGATTTACAAAAGGCAGCAGCATCTTTAAAAAGAGTAGGCCACCAGAATCCACAGTCTAAAATTTTCCTAGCTGTTCTTTGAGGGCCAAAATGCCCTCCACTCTCAGATGAGTGACAGGCCTCTAAAATGGACAGGAATTTTGATTAAGGCATGCACCTTCTAATTACCTGGTCAGCACCACACCTCCATAAGTATGGGTCATCCCATATATAATATTTAGACTCGCTTTTCAGCTTGTCTCTTTGATGCTTAGTAAAATTGGGAGGGAAAGTATGGCTAACTAGATAATTAACTACAGGTGCATACCAAGGAACTACTTCAGATACTGCATATATCAAATGGAAAAGCATCATTGATAGGAGTGGAGTTATCCTTAATGTGTTTAAGGCGACCCAAGTGGTCTGCAACTAAATTTTGGTTACCACTCCTATCCTTAATTTCTAAATCAAATTCTTGCAGCAACAGTACCCAACGTATCAACCTTGGTTTGGAATCTTTTTTAGCTAATAAATACTTTAGAGCTGCATAGTCTAAGTACACTACCACCTTAGTACCAAGTAAAAAGGCTCGGAATTTATCCAAAGCAAAAACAATAGCCAGAAGTTCTTTTTCAGTGGTAGTGTAATTAGAGTGAGCAGCGTCTAAGGTCTTAGACGCATAAGCAATTACGAAAGGATCTTTACCTTCACGCTGAGCCAGCACCGCTCCTACTGCATGGTTGGAAGCATCACACATAATCTCAAATGGCTGGCTCCAATCTGGTCCTCTCATAATCGGAGCTTGAGTCAGGGTGATTTTCATTTTATCAAATGCTTGCATGCAATCATCACTGAACTCGAACTCAATATCGTTCTGCAGCAGTCTGGATAAAGGTAATGCTACCTTACTAAAGTCCTTAATAAATCTCCTGTAGAAACCTGCATGGCCAAGGAACGAGCGGACTTCCCTCACGGAGGAGGGGTAAGGTAAACTAGAAATGACATCTACCTTTGCTGGATCTACAGAGATACCAGTATTAGACACAACATGTCCTAGTACAATCCCTTGTTTTACCATAAGTGACATTTTTCAAAATTCAATACAAGGTTTGAACTAACACACCTGTCTAATACTCTAGTTAAACTATCCAAGCAAAGGTTAAAGGAATCACCATACACGCTAAAATCATCCATAAATACTTCCATACAGTTCTCAATAAGATTTGAAAAGATACTTATCATGCATCTTTGGAAAGTAGCCGGTGCATTACATAAGCCGAAAGGCATCCTCTTGTATGTGTACGTTCCAAAGGGACATGTAAAAGTAGTCTTTTTCTGATCTTCAGGAGCTATATGAATTTGAAAATAGCTTATTTAACCATCTAAAAAGCAGTAATGGGATTTACCTGACAGGCGATCAAGCATCTGATTAATGAATGGCAAGGGATAATGATCCTTGCGAGTGGCTTGGTTGAGACGCCTGTAATAAATGCAAACTCTCCATGAATTCTGCACTCTAGTTGTCAGGAGTTCTCCATGTTCATTCTTTACTGTTGTGACTCCAGACTTCTTGGATACCACTTGCACTGGACTGACCCATTCACTATCTGAGATGGGGTAAATAATATCTGCTTCAAGTAGCCTGGTTACTTATTTCTTAAAAACTACTAAGATGGTGGGATTTAATCTTCTTTGGGGTTAACGGACAGGCTTTGATCCCTCTTCTAAGAATATCCTGTTCTCACAAACCTGAGGGCTGATGCCTACTATATTCGCCAAGCTCCACCCAATTACTTTCTTGTGTCTTTTCAACACACTAAGCAGTTGCTCCTCTTGTTGGGAAGTGAGTTCCCTTGAGATGATAACTGGGAACTTCTGATTATTCTCAAGGTAAGCATACTTGAGGTGTGGAGGAAGGGGCTTCAATTCCAATTTCTGCTCATGGCTAGGCTCTGGAACATCCGGGGCTAGTGATAATGGCAAAGTGTCTTCATTGTGTTCAGAAGGTGTCCCCACACTTGGACCTTGCTCCAAGTACTTCTCTTCTACTTCTTCTTGGTGAACTTCAGCTACAGTTTCATCAATGATGTCGCACTGGAAGATAGAATGATCTTCCGGAGGGTGCTTCATAGCTTCATTTAAACTGAAACTCACTACTCTGCCATCTATCTCAAAGGACTAAGTTCCTGAGAATGCATCCAGCTTGAACTTTGAAGTATTCAGGAATGGTCTTCCAAGCAAGATTGATGATGGTCTTCCGGAGTCATTAGGGGACATTTCCAAGATATAGAAGTCAATGGGAAATGTGAGCCCCTTAATGCTCACTAATACATCTTCAACAATTCCAACTACTGTAATAATGCTTTCATCTGCTAACACAAAACGAGATGTTGACCTTTTTAAGGGAGGAAGACTCAAAGCATCATATATAGACAATGTCATTATACTAATACACGCTCCTAAATCACATATGCAGTCAGAAAATATTACACCTCTAATGGTACAGTTAACCATGCATGGACCTGGATCACTATATTTTTCAGGTATACCTCCCATTAAAGCAGATATAGAGCTACCTAAAGGAATAGTTTCTAGTTTATTAATTTTATCTTTATGTATGCATAAATTTTTCAGAAACTTTGCATATTTAGGTACTTGTTGAATAACATCAAAAAGGAGAACAATTACCTCAAACTTTTTGAAAATTTCTACCATTTTGGGATCAAGTTCCATCTGCTTTCTGGACTTCCTTGCAAGGTGTGGAAATGGAATAGGAATGGCACCACTTGAAACTTCTGCATCCTTTGGTGCTCCATTCCTTGGCTGAGCTACTTCTTCTTCAACTATGTCTTGTACTTCCTCTTCCTCGTCAGCATCTTCTACTTCAACTAAGTCTTCAACTGGGGCGTGTTCTTGTGGGCTTGGCTCCTCCTGGTTCCTCTCTTGTAGTGTGGTTCTAAACCTCAAAGTGATGGAATTGATGCCACCCTTGGGGTTAAGTAAGGGTTGAGAAGGAATTCCACTGGAGCTTGAAGGCTGGTTGGTGGTAGTGGGTAATGAATCTATCCGGGAGACGAGAGCTTGTAAACTGGCATTCAGACCATTTAAAGTAGAGTTCAGTATAGTCTGCATGTCTTGTTGTCCTTGTACAAGAGAACGAAGCATCTCATCATTTGATGAGGAAGGAGGATAAGTGATCTGAGGGGTCTGTTGTTGGTTGTGCTGGTGTCCTTGGGACTGCCTTAGGTGAGGTGCTTTGTAAGGCTGGTTCTGATTCTGCTGTCTGTTGTTATTGTTCCACCTCTGATTTCCATTGTTGTCTCTGCCTCCTCTATTATAGTTGTCCCTCCAGCCATGGTTGGAATTATCTCTCCAGTCCTGGTTGGAGTTGTCCTGCCACCCTTGGTTATAGTTTCCACCTTGGTTGTAATTGCCGCCTTGTTGATTGTATCCTTGATTCGGGCGGTCATAGAAGTTATGAGTAGCTGCCACAGTGTTGTCTTCTTGTTGGAGCTGCGGGCACTCATCAGTGTAGTGACTATAATCAGCACAGATTCTGCATACTCTTTAGGGAACCAACTGTTGGCTTTGTTGTGGTAGGGGAGGCTGAGTTTGTTGTTGATTCAATTGTATCTGCTTCAGTAGGTTGGTCATCTCACATATACTCTATGTAAGAGCAGAAGTCTCAATGCTAGAGAAAACCTCTGTAACAGCCTTTGAGTGGCTGTTCCAGTGCCTGTGATTCTGAGTGGACTCAACTAAGTCGCTGATCAGTTGCCATGCTTCATCTGTGGTCTTGTACTTTTTTAGAGAACCATTACTAGCACCATCCAATGTAGTTTTATCCCGAGGCTTTATGCCCTGAGTGAAGTAGCTGATTAACACCAGCTTGTCAATCATGTGATGGGGGCATGCATCCAGAAGGTTCTTAAAGTGCTCCCAGTACTCAGAGAGAGTTTCTGATTCACCTTGAACAATGTAGGAGATCTCTTTTCTCAATCTATCTATAACTTCAGCTGGAAAGTATTTTTCCAAAAATTCTCTCCTGAGCGTATCCCAGTTGGTAACAGTTGCTTCAGGTTGGGAGTAGTACCACTCCCTCGCCTTTCCCTCAAGAGAAAATGGGAAGGCGGTTAACAAAATAGAAGTTTCATTTGAACCATGACGCCTAACAGTAGAACAGGCTGTCTGAAAATCCCCTAGGTACTTGATAGGCACCTAAGCAGGTAAGCCATGAAACTTGGGCATCAAGTTGATTAGTGCAGTCTTCAGTTTAAAATCTTTAGCCAGATTTGGATGACGCACTTGATACGGTTGCAGTGTAAAATCTGGGGCTCCAGCTTCCTAGAGAGTAATCCTCCTAGGTGCTGCCATTCTATCTGCACGTGAATCAACTGAATCAGTAATAAAAGAGCTTGTTTCTTCCTCAGATGGCAGTTCAGATTCTTCCTCAGATGAGACTGGTGAATCGATAACAATCACTTCACCACCCTCAGAGGCTAACCGACGCCAAGCTCGCCTAATACGTGAAAGAGTTCTTTCAATTTCAGGATCAAATGCAGCTAAGCTCGGATCAGGCAGTGAACGCGTCATTCAATGAAAGAAACATACAGCTCATGGTAATAAAATAAAATAAAATATGCGAATAAAATAAAAATATGTACACTAATTAATAATTTAGCACGCTATTGTAACTCCCCGGCAACAGCGCCAAAAATTGACGGGAAGGCGTAGGTCGGCCAATTAAGAAATCAATATAGGAAATACGTTGCGAGTATAGCTCTTAACCAGCAAAAATTTGCCTCATCAATTTAGAAAGGTTGTCACAAAATTAGAATAAAAATATTGGGAGTATGAGTCCCAGGTCATCTCCCAACGAGTTGCCAAAAAGGGTGCTAATTTATTAATCAAGAGTTTTCCAAGAGATTTTGAGTTTGGGCAATGAGCACAAGCATATAATTGTAAATTAAAGTAATGAAAATTAAAAGAGATTTATCTTATTCAAATTAAAAAGCCTTGACTAGGGGAATGATTAATTTGAAGTTCTATCCTTGTTGGAATTCTCTCAAGTGTAGTATAAAGAGGTTGTTATTTTCACATAGTTAACCTTTACTAAATAAAGGAAAGTTAAGTGATTGAGCTAACTCTTATTCGCAAATCCTAGTCCTCTCCCTTGGGAAGGTCTAGCGTTAGTAAATACAGAATTAGCCAACAACTTCCAATTTAACTAATCACTTGAGCATTCCAACTCAAGTGTCTCCTCTTAATCAACCCCCATGTCAAGTTGGGAATCTACTCCATTGACATGGATACCATCTTCATTATTGGGAGTTTGGAGTAGAAAAGAGACATGATAATTTAAATAAAATAGGGATTGAAAATTAATTAAAAATAAAAGTAATCCTTTGCATCAATAAATTCTGAAAATAATCCAATTGTAACTCTAAATAAGAATTAAGAATATGGAATAAATAAATAGGGAATAAGAAAACAAACTAGAATAGTATCTTCAACGGAGGTGATGACTCTTCAATATCCAAAGCAAAAGCAATAAACTAGGAAACTATAAATGTAAAAGAAAACCTAGAGGAAGAGTAATTTCTCTCTAGATTCAGATCTAAAAACTAAAACTACGCTCATGAGAATGTGTGTTGAGTCTCTGCATATTCCCTGGCTCTTGTCTGTGTTTTTGGGCCGAAAATTGGGTCAAAATTCGGCCCGAAATCGCCCCCAGCATTTTCTGTTATTTTTGCAGATCGCGCATGTCACGCGTACGCCTCAGTCACGCGTACGCGTCGCTGGTCATTTTGGCGTGTTACGCGTACGCGTCATCCACGCGCACGCGTCTTTGTGCAAACTCCAATCCACGCGTACGCGTCAGGCACACGCACGCGTCGCTACAAATTTCTCCAGATCGCGCGCTCGCGTGAGCCATGCGTGCGTGTAGATGCTCGCTGGTTACCTCCTTGGTTTCTTGTGTTCCTTCCATTTTGCAAGCTTCCTCTCCAATCTCTAAGCCATTCCTGCCCTATAAAGCCTGAAACACTTAACACACGGATCACCGCATCGAATGGTATAAAAGGAGAATTAAAATACACAAATTAAAGATCTCTAGGAAGCAAGTTTTCAACCATAGAATAAAACTAGAAAGGAATTGTAAAATCATGCAAATCATATGAATAAGTGGTCAAAGACTTGATGAAACCACTCAATTGAACACAAGATAAACCATAAAATAGTGGTTTATCAATGGATCATCGTATGTTTTTTTTTTTCGAGGAACATCTGTGGAGAGCAAACAAGAGGTCATTTAATAAAAAAATTAGAACATAGGCAAGCTCCACCATTACTAATGGGTATTGAAGCTTTAAGTCAACTCAGTCTATGGGAAATTCATTTGGAAAAATGAAACTCAATAAAGATGGTCCACTGAAGAAAATCAGAGCAAAATCTTCTTTGATTTATCATATTGGCAATGTAATACATCACGAGAGAATCTAGATGTAATGCACATAGAAAAAGATATTGTGACAGTACTTTAGCAATTGGAAAGAATTTTGCCTCCTTTATATTTTTATATAAGGAATCATGCCTGTTCATTTGGCTAAAGAAGTGAGTTCATTTTACTAATGAAGTGAGATTGGGTGGCAATTTTGGTGGATATATCCTCTACAAAGATAAATGGGTACTTTGAAGTTATATGCTCAAAATAGAAGTCATCCTTAAAGATATATTGTAGAGGAATATCAGGTTAAAGAATATTTGACTTTTTCTCACATTATTTACATGTCGATGTTTGAACAAAATTGAATAGAACACCACAAAAATTGCTGAAACTAATATTTGAGATTTGTTTGAGCGACCTTTTTTGTTATAATATCATAAAATTTGTTAACTTCTTTTATTTATGTTAAAAACAAGCTATGTGTGTTGTAAATTCTAAAAATGACAGCAAGTAACAACAGAGGCATAAAATAGGGCCTATCAATTTTGCAATAGTGCTTATTGAGTTAATATGACACATTAACTTGGAAGTGCATTTACTTATGATTAGTAATTTTTTTTTTATGTTATGACAATTTATAATTTTCAATTCCCCTTTTATTATGGCACATGAAGTTGAATTGTTCTATGTTGACTAGGTATGCGAAAAGGCCAACTAAGAGTAGTTAGAAAATTGTTACTTTAGATATAAGAAAAGATAACATTTTATCATATTCTCGTATTAATAAAAAGAGATAATATGTAAAAAGTGTTGCAATAAAACTTCTTCAAGTGTTGCATTTTAGAGATCTAAGGAGACTCTTACTTAAAGTTTGTGCTTTTTGATAGAAAATAAAACACAATAGAATGACTACTTTAGATTGTACCCACAAACATAGTCATTGGTCTGGATAAAAATTTAAGCTAAGTAAGGAATGAGAATATTTAAGCTATGTAATAGACAAAAAATTACCATCATTGACATGGATCAATGACGTTAGAGATATAACCATTCATGTGCCTCTTTCCACTAGGTTAAGCTTTCAGGAGAAGTGATATTATGCCATGGTGTCCAAACTTTTATGACTGAAAGATCTAGAGTTTGATCTTTGTTATCCTTCAAAAGAGAAAAAAAACTAGCATAAGACAAATGAAAAGAGAAAAAAATACAAAAGCTTGTGGAAAAATTCAAGCAAGCAAAATAGATGCTCTTGCTTGGGAGAAAATGGTACAATGACATATAATATCTTATCATCATTTAACATCAACATAAAAGTTGTTGGAATAATAAATATTATATTTTAATTTTTCGGTGACATGAAACAAGAAAGAAGAAAAGAAAGAAAAAAACCAGCAAAAATAATGGAAATACAGAATGAGAGATTGGAACTTCTCTAACACTACAAGAAAAATACTGAGTATCGTCGGAATCACCCTCGAAAAAATAAATAAAATCCGACGGTATAAATCTTGCCGGTAAAAGGTTGCCATCGGATTTTTTCGTCTGATGGTAATTACTGTCGGAATCTGCGACGGATTACCTGTCCAAAAACCATTTGGTTACGGCAAATATTTTCGATGATACTGTTGGCACCACAATATCTTGTTTTCCGCACTATTACCGTCGGATTATTCCCCCAGTAAATCTAACGGTAATGTCAATTTTTTTAAAAAGATATTGTGACGCAGTTTTTTTTAATTTTTCCTTTTTAATTTTAATTTTTTATTTAAATTTATTTTTCATATAATTAGTTGTCGATTTATAAGTAATAGAAATCAATTGTGTAATATTAAATATCAAATATTCAAATAATTTAAAAGTTAAATAAATACAATGAAATAGTAAAACAAAGCCCTAATCACTAAAGATCCTGGTAGTTGTCGTCATTGTCGTTGTGGTTCTTGTGGTTGATAAACCACTATTTTATTGTTTATCTTGTGCTGATTTGAGTGACTTTTATCAAGTCTTTACACACTTAATCATACTATTTGCATGATTTTACAATTCCTTCCTAGTTTTGTTCTATAATTGAAAACTTACTTCCTAAGCCTTTAATTTGTGTATTTTAATTCTCCTTTATACCATTCAATGCCGTGATCCGTGTGTTTAGTGTTTCAAGCTTTATAGGGTAGGAATGTCTTAGAGGATGGAGATGAAGCTTGCAAAAATGGAAGGAACACAAGAAACTAAGCAGATAACCAGCGAGCATCGACGCGCACGCCTGGCTCACGCGTGCGCACAATTTGGAGAAATTTACAGCAACACGTGCATGTACCTGACGCATACGCGTGAATTGGAGTTTGCACAAAGAGGCGTGCGCACACCTGATGCATACGCGTGACATGCGCGATCTGCAGAAGTTACAGAAAATACTGGGGGCGATTTTGGGCCGAGTTTGGACCCAGTTTCCGGCCCAGAAACATAGCCTAGAGCCAGGAGACAGCAGAGACTCAACAGACATTCACATTATGCATACTTTTAGTTTTAGTTTGGAATCTTAGAGAGAACACTACTACTTCCTCTATGTTTTCTTCACATTCTTAGTTTTAGAGTTTATTGCTTTTGCTTTGGATATTGAGAAGAGTCATTACCTCTGTTGAAGTCACTATTATTCTAGTTTGCTTTCTTTTTCCCTTACTCTTTCATATCCTTAATTTTCGTTCAGAATTACAATTGGATTATTTTTAGAATTTATTAATGCAAGGAATACTTTTTCATTTAATTTTATTATTTATTTAATTGCTTCCAATTTTATTTCAATTATCATGTCTCTTTTCTATTCCTTTTTCACATCAACGAAGATGGTATTCATGTTAATGGAGTAGTTCCCTAACTTGATTGGGAGTTGATTAAGAGGAGAACCTTGAGTTGGAATACTCAAGTATTAATCTTAACGGGAAGTTGTTGGCTAACTCTCTAGTCTCTGACTCTAACCCTCCCTTAGGAGAGGATTAGGACTTGAGTGATAGAGTTGGTTAATTAGTTACTTGAATTTTCCTTATTAAGTAAGGGATGACCAAGTAGAACGACAACCTTTTATTATTACACTTGGAAAAATTCAACAAGGATAGAAATTCCAATCAATCTTCTCCCGGTCAAGGCTTTTATTTGAATTATATAAATTCTCTCGTTAATTCCCATTGCTTCAGTTTACAATTACTTATTTTTCTGTTTCTCAAACTCAAAAATTTCTTGGAAAACCTCTGACCAATAAGCTGCACTCTTTTGTCAACTCGTTGCGAGACGACGTGGAATTTTTACTCCCAGTATTTTTATTCTAAAAATTGTGACACTCTTTCTAAATTGATAAGCGAATTTTTGCTGGTTAATAATTGTACTTGTAACGTATTTCTCATACGCGTACAGAGAGTAGTGCGTACGCGTCGATGCCTTCGCGCGATTCGCACAAACAAAGAGCACGCGTACGCGTGCCAGACGCTTACGCGTCAGTATGAAAAATCGTGCCCCACACGTACACGTGCCTTACGCGTACGCGTCACATGCGGCGCCTCACCTAAACCTGTACGCCGCCCAGTTTCTGTTTCCCTCCCCCCAAATCCTAATTTTCTTCCTTTTTCCTTACTTCTTACTTCTTTCTTCTTTCTTCTTTCCCTCCTCTTCTCACTCTTACTTTCAACTTCTTTCTTCCTCTTCTTTTCATCTTCCTCATCAGATTTTTTCTCTTTCTCTCCTCTACTATTTCATTCTTCATTTAATTATTGCATTTACTTACTTTTTCCTTTTTTCTTTCTTTCCTTCTTATTATTTTTCTATTCTTTTTGCATTCTTTTAATTGGTGTTAAAAATCTACATGGGTGATTGTTCTCTTCTATATTTGCTTGTGGATATATTAGGAAGTGATTTGACAATTAATATTAATTTTTGGGTTGCTTGCATGTTGGATTTCATACTTTTTCTAGCATATTTTACATGCCTACCAAGTGTTTGTGAAAAGTCCATATGGCATTGTGAATTCCTAATTATTCTATTATTCTACTCTACTGCCTGTTTTTCACAAAATCCTTGCAACCTTTTATTAATTAAAAATAATTATCAATACAAACGTGATTGTTAGTTTGTTACATTTGATAATCCAATTGAGCAATTAATGCTTGATCTATGCTACTCATGCCTTTGCCGGCATGCTAATAAACATCTTGCATCTAATTGTCTTAATTTATCATGCTATATTTCCATTGATGTCCTGATTACATGGAGTCGCGACCATGTGTTTACGACATTCTTCTTTACCTTGGCATTGATTATCACTTGTATTTTCCTCCTCCTGGTTCTAGCTACTTGATTTCATGTCCCTTTCTTTTATTCCTTTTCAGGATGGCCACCAGGAAAGGTAAAGAGAAAGCCTCTAATAAGCAACCGGCGAGGACAGGAACGAAAAGAGCACCAGCTGCGGAACCATCCTCAATATCAGTCAAGCCATCAACAAAGCGAGTCAAGAGGATCATCAAGGTCGATGAAACCGAGAAAAGCCTCTCCAGCAAGGGACACTGCGAGGTTCACTAACCGCTACTATGAGTAGATGTTTCCCATCCTGGCTGAGCGAAACTACAACAGTGAGCACCTACTCATCCTCCATACCCACATTGTTGAGTTTGTTGAGTCCCGCATTGAGCGCAGACAATGGGATTCTTACAGAAGCAGCCACGGCAGGTTAACCTCTCATGGGTAGTTGAATTCTACTCCAATTTTTACATGCCAGCCCTGCAGTCTGTCTATGTTCGTCAGAAGTAAGTCCCCATAACTGAAGGGGCCATTCAGCGCGCGTTAGATCTCCCCCTACCCCAGAAGGATTAGACGCATACCAAGAAGCCTATTTCAAGCACCAGACATACCAATTTGACTGGGATGCCGTCCTCAGAGTTATAGCACAACCTGGCAGCAGATGGATATATGGATACCATCAATCCCGACCTAAGGACATATTGGCTTCATCACTTACCTTGGAGGCTCGAGTGTGGGCACAGATTATGTCCCACTACTTCTTTCCGAGCACTCACGAGTCCTCCTTCACTGTAGACATGGCTGTTCTCCTCTGATGTATCCTTACAAACCAGCCTCTCAACTTACCAAGACACCTCCGGCATGCCATGGGACACGTACAGATTGCGGGCAACCTACCTTTTCCTGCCTTGGTTTCAGATCTAGTCTCGGCAGCCGGAGTCTCCTACAGAGCTGGGGACACCAAGACCATACTTCCATGGGACGATCAGTATGTCGCCAACGGGAAGTACATCAGACCCCAAGTAGCCACTACCAGCCAGATTGCAGATCCGACCAGAGATATTCCTTCTCCTTCCACATCACAAGCACCTTCAACAAATCAGCTGCTCTTTCAGATACTTCAGAGATTGGACCGGCTTGACCGGCAGGCAAAGAGAATAGAGCGCCATAACAAGTGCCAATTTACAAACCTCAAGGAGCTGATTGTTGGCAACCACCCACCTGAAGAAGAACCAGACACTCCGAACTCCACCTCACCTACCAGCACCGGGAGCCATGACGACCCCGACTGTGGAGATGCTGTTACCAGCCCCCCTTTGTTCCTGACTGATGGCCCCGAGGATGGTGTCAAGCTTTAAGTGTGTGGGAGGTCGGTCAATACTTGACTTTCGGAAGTAATCTCTCTCTCTTAACACCAACAGTTTAGTTTTTCTGTCGTTAGATAGAATAGATTGCATGATAATAATTATTTGCATGTATTTGCTTGGTTAAAGTAATAAATTTCTTTTCAAGACTCTATTTTATAATATTTCACTAATTTAAATTAAACTTGTTTGAAGACTATAAGTTGGAACATGAATTGTAGCTAAGAACACACAACCTGTGAGATTCGAGCTTAATTACATGGTTACACTAATTAACCATAACATTTTATTCTTGAATATGATTGAGGCCATTATTTGATTATTAGCTCACTTATCCCAAATAGCCTACCCTTTCAATCACCTTTGTTAGCCACCTTGAGACTTTTAATCTCCTTTTGTTCTATATTTTACCACATCACTAGCCTTAAGCAGAAAAACAAATTAATTACCCCAATTGAATCTTTGGTTAGCTTAAGATAGAGATTGTGTACTAATTTAATATGGGGAACTGTGGGAACTTGGGTTGATGGAAGTGTACAGTGTTTCATTGATAAAATATTAGGAATTTGGGTACCTACTCATGTGAGACAAGAAAAAATTAAAAATCCATGTGCATTGATATGTTGTGTTTACTTTTATATTTTTAATAAAAAAATATTAAACAAAAAAAACCCAAATATACTCAATTAAACAAATAAATAAATAAATAAATAAGGGGACAAAATTACCCTAATGTTAAGTTAATGAAAATTCAATGCATATGTGATTAAATTAAAGAAAAGTTGATGCATGAGTATGAGTGCAAAAATGGGAATTTTGGGTAGCTAGGCATGATTTTAGAAGAATATAGAGTGTGTGTATAAGTGAGAGCTTAGGTTAGTCAAGGATTCAATTTATAGCTCACTTGGCCATACATATATCCTCACCCTTACCTTAGCCCCATTACAACCTTGAAAAGACCTCATGATGTTTGCATTGGTACATTAAATATTTGTTGATTGGTTAGGTGAAGAACAAAGTTTAGAAAGCATGACTAGAGAAGACTAGAGTGAATTATCCCATACAGTTGAGTGATTAGAGTGCACATACACTACCAGTGAGGGTTCAATACTTGATTCTATATTCTCTGCTTCCATGAGCTGTTTTCTTACAAGTCTACTTGTATTTACTGTATGATTTGAATTAGTGATATCTGATTTAAGTTTGCCTTGAAGAACTTATTTACTTTTAACCAAGTATGTAGAACCATCTTAGCATATAGTTGCATTCATATATAGGTTGCATCTCATGAGTCTTACTTTCCCCATTCATTTATTTTATCTCCTTGAGCTTAGCATGAGGACATGCTAATGCTTAAGTGTCGGAAGTTTGATAAACCACCATTTTATGGTTTATCTTGTGCTGATTTGAGTGGCTTTTATCAAGTCTTTACACACTTAATCATACTATTTGCATGAGTTTACAATTCCTTCCTAGTTTTGTTCTATGATTGAAAACTTGCTTTCTAAGCCTTTAATTTGTGTATTTTAATTCCCCTTTATACCATTCGATGTCGTGATCCGTGTGTTAAGTGTTTCAAGCTTTATAGGGCAGGAATGGCTTAGAAGATGGAGAGGAAGCTTGCAAAAATGGAAGGAACACAAGAAACTAAGGAGATAACCAGTGAGCATCAACGCGCACGCATGGCTCACGTGTGCATGCGATTTGGAGAAATTTACAACGACGCGTGCGCGTACCTGACGCATACGCGTGAATTGGAGTTTGCACAAAGACGCATGCACACGCCTGACGCGTACGCGTGACAAGGAAAATCGCTAATCCTTGAAATCACTTAACGCACATATCACGGCATCGAATGGTAAAAAAGGATAATTAAAATTGACAGTTTAAAGGCCTAGGAAACATGTTTTCAATTATATCACAGGATTAGAAAGGAAAATGTAAAACCATGCAATTAGTATGAATAAGTATATGAAAGATTGATAAAAATCATTCAATTGAGCACAAGATAAACTATAAAATAGTGGTTTATCAATCGCCAAACGACGCGCACGCGTGACTGACGCATACACGTGACATGCGCGATCTGTAGAAGTTGCAGAAAATGCTGGGGGCGATTTTAGGCCGAGTTTGGACCCAGTTTCTGACCCAGAAACACAGACTAGAGCCAGGGGACTACAGAGACTCAACACACATTCACATTATGCATAGTTTTAGTTTTAGTTTGAAATCTTAGAGAGAACACTACTATTTCCTCTAGGTTTTCTTCACATTCATAGTTTTAGAGTTTATTGCTTTTGCTCTGGATATTGAGAAGAGTCATTACCTCTGTTGAAGTCACTATTATTCTAGTTTTCTTTCTTTTTCCCTTACTCTTTCATATCCTTAATTTTCGTTCAGAATTACAATTGGATTGTTTTTAGAATTTATTAATGCAAGGAATACTTTTTCATTTAATTTTATTATTTATTTAATTGCTTCCAATTTTATTTCAATTATCATGTCTCTTTTCTATTTCTTTTTCATATCAACGAAGATGGTATTCATGTTAATGGAGTAGTTCCCTAACTTGATTGGGAGTTGATTAAGAGGAGAACCTTGAGTTGGAATACTCAAGTATTAATCTTAACTGGAAGTTGTTGGCTGACTCTCTAGTCTCTGACTCTAACCCTCCCTTAGGAGAGGATTAGGACTTGAGTGATAGAGTTGGTTAGTTAGTTACTTGACTTTCCCTTATTAAGTAAGGGATGACCAAGTAGAACGACAACCTTTTATTATTACACTTGGGAAAATTCAACAAGGAAAGAAATTCCAATTAATCTTCTCCCGGTCAAGGCTTTTATTTGAATTATATAAATTCTCTCATTAATTCCCATTGCTTCAGTTTACAATTATTTATTTTTCTGTTTCTCAAACTAAAAAATTTCTTGGAAAACCTCTGACCAATAAGCTGCACTGTTTTGTCAACTCGTTGGGAGAAGACCTGGGATTTTTACTCCCAGTATTTTTATTCTAAAAATTGTGACACTCTTTCTAAATTGATAAGCAGATTTTTGCTGGTTAAGAACTGTACTTGCAATGTATTTCTCAAACTAATTTCTTAATCGGCTAATTTCTGCCACGTCAGTAGTCCTGCTGAGGCAGCAGAGAAGTTGGTATGTCTGGGTCCCACCGGCAGCACCGCTGCCACTAGCAAGGTTGATGCCAGCGATGCGCATCTGAAGACCCACTCTTGCTTGAGATCATTCGTGTCTGTCATGCGTGTGAGGATCTCTTGATACCTCTCCCGAGTCTCAGTCAGCTCCTAAGCCTGTTTGTGAAGGCTGCGGGTAGTCTTAAATCGATGTCTTCCTCGGGTTCGACTGCTTGACTGGTGGCAGAGGTGGATAATGGCCTCAACATATAGGTGCGGAGGCTGCTGGCAAAGAATGACCCCAACTCATATATGTGGTTCTTGTACAATGTCGAGATAGTCTCGCGCCAAACCGCATTGAGATAAAAAACTAAACTAGCAGAGCCACTGGCGTCCTCCCCACTTTGCTTATATTGCTGAGTTGCGGCCTCCAGACTCTGCGGATAGGACTCCTGTGTAACACATGTTATTATGATTAGGACGATAGCTGTATAGTTAATTGAAAAATTTATATCATAAGATCAGATGTTTACTCACATAATGATCCATAAACCACTGATCAACAAATGTCTCTTTGTTCTCCTTCAAAGTGTGAATGTACTTGAAAGTCTCCACCAATGTAGCATCGCGATCCAACGACTTCAACTACACATGTTGTATTGAAACAATATGTTAGGATGGCTACTAATGATATGTGAAAGAAAAAAACTAAGTTAATAACAAAATTAGAGAAGCTACATAGCAGCCTGGCCTAAGCCTTTATGAAGGTTGTTAAGTTGCCGGTATACTTGGATGACCTGGCCGATGCCATGTTAGCTCTACTTGTGAGATACCGATGTCTGAACCCCTTATCGGGCTCCCAATGAAAGTACAGAAACTTCTTGATTTTTGGGTGGAGCTAGGTAATGAGGTGGTCACGCCTCTCACGTATATTCTCCAGCATCTGTTGCAATCGCCTACCCATTTGATGGTCGTATATCTTCCTGATGAGGGCATCATGCTCCTTGTCCCATATAAAGAGAAGCTAGACAAAGAAACTTTAAAATTAGTTCATCAAAATATATCCTATTAAGAAAAATAGAAGATACAAACTAGCTAAAGGTTTGATTATATTAAGTTTTTGCTACCCACTTCTAAAATCATCGGTCTCTGGTCTCAGGGGGAATCTTTTTGTAACTCAGCCATGGATGGTCATACATCAACTTGATGATGTTAGTCATCTCCTGAGTACATGCATTGCTTTTTGGCACAAACCTATCAACAATTCACAAACAAACAAATATGGCAATATAAATTAAAACTTCAGAAGCAAATAACTATAATATATAGAGATTTTTTTAGAAATTTCGACAGAGTTTCATCTATAACTGGAATGCACTCTTTCCATCAACAATTAGCTTAAACAGCACCAATTGTCAACGATCAATGAATAACAGGCAATAATTAAGAAGCAACATCCATAAATCCACTAAATCTACTAAGCTATAATCAAACACTTTCAGCAATTCAAACCTACAATCCTAAATCTACTAAAACTAGAATTAACTATCAAGAATCACTAATCACGATATATCAAATACTTTTAGCAGTTCAAACCTACAATCCTAAATCCATTAAACTAGAATCAATAATCAGACAGTTTCAGCCTATAGAAGACTTAAAGTAGTACTTACGTCGTTCTACCATCAGGGCAAATCATCAACCATACGATGGGAGGTGGTGGAGGGGCATCAGTTAGCTCACTTCCATGAGAGGATTCTGGGGCCGTGATATCCGTCACTACAGGCGACGTCACGGAGACATTAGACTCCTGAGCGGATGGAGGCGATGTCATCGCCGTAGACGCAGGGACGTAGTTGGGGTTAGGGACCATGATGAACAGCAGGTCCAATGCACCCGCAACCTGTGATGTCACCGGAGTAGTTGGAGTAGAGGAAGATGATCTAGAATTCGCAGGTTATCGACATAAATCTTCCCTCTACCACGACCACGACTATGACCACGACCACTAGGCTGATCCGCAACACCTCTACATGTCGTCATGTCTGCAAAGAGGATACCAATTAAACAAAGAGAACTAAATCAACAATAATCAACACAAATCAACAATAATCAACATAAATAAACAATAATAAAAAATTTAGAACAACAAATCAACTTTATAAATTATAATAACTAGTTCAAAACAAATCAACAATAATCAAAACATGTTTTAATTAGAACCGCAACAAGTTAAGTACCCTCAGCTCAAAATAAGTTCAGTACCGTAAGTTCAGAACTAAATAAGGAACACACTTCTTTTAATGTTCTAACTAAAATTGAAATTACACAAGTTCAATACCCTAAGTTCAGAATTTTAGAAAATCCTAAATTCAAAACAAATTCAGTACCCTAAGTTCAGAACTAAATAATCAACAATAAGTTCAAACACCAATATAATTTTTATAACTAATACCACAAGATTAATTTCAACATTTGAAATTCATTCCTAATATAACACAAAGTGTAAACCTTGGGTAATTAATAAATAGTTAACCAATAAATTAATTTTTATTTAAAAAAATTAGGAAATTAAATTTGATAAATTGGAAGGGTAGAAATAATTAATATATGAATTTTGACACTAATTTTAAAGATTTTGTCCCAAAATTGGGCTAAACAGGCCAAACCAATTAAATCGAGCCCACATTGGGCTGAAGGCCCAACTCAATACCCTTTTAATGAAGCTCTTCTTCCCTCCTTCATAAGGGAATCACGCTGAACACAAGGGGAGAAGGGAAAGAGCATAGCAAACCCTTGGCTCCAAATTTCATTTCATCATAACTTTCAATCCAAAGCTCCGAATGATAAGCCGTCAGTGGCCACCCATTCGTCTCGAAATTCTCTACAAAAATCACTCAAAAATTTGGTAAGCAATTTGAGATTTTGTGCCCATTTATAGCCCTCTTCAATTAGTGATTTTTAGGTTGTGGATGTTGAGAGTTTTGGTGTTTTGATGGTTTAGGTAAACTCTAGCGGCGAGTAATCCCGAATTTTGTTCATTTGATTCGTAGGTAATGGTAAGGAAACCCTAACTCTTGTGAATTGGTGATTTTGAGCTCAATGCTGATTATTGTCGTATTGTATGAATTAGAATGTGTATCCTGTTAAATTGGACTTCAAATGGTGGATTGAAATGAAATTCTAGTAGTTGAACTTGTGGAATTGGCATTTAGAAGCTTGAAGCTTGTATAAGAGAGGCAATTTGAGGTGTTTTTAAGCTTAAGGAGGAATCGGCCAAGGTATGATTTTAGTTTCTCGTAGATAATGTATAATGTTGCGTGAAAACTTAGGCTGTGTGACTGTAGGTTAAATTGAATTAGATGGGATTGTTAAGGTTTAGAACTATTTGTGAAATTATTGAGTTTGTTATAGTAATGTGTTGATTATTGATATTGATGAGGTTTGATGGTAATTGTTGATGAATGTGATGGTTCATGATGTTAGTAAATTGTGATGATGAAATTGATGAATAATGTTTGTAATTGGATTGAAGATTTTGAGTGTGTTGATGTGAACGTATGGATTGATGATGACAGGTGTGTGGAAATGGGTGGATATAATTTTGGGGCTGTTTTAGTGTTGTTTTGATCATAAGAACTTTGATCTGAAATTGAGAATTTGGAAAGAAAAGAGGTTTTGAGATTTTTGGTAAAACCTAATTTTTGACCAACTTCAGCGGGTCATAACTCGGCTTTCGAACCCCTAAATTTTGTCAAATTTATTTCAAATAAAAATTGGGTCTGTGAAGTTTATGTCATTCAAAGAATGGATGAAAAATCATTTAAAACAAGAAAGTTATGCACATGCAAAGTTCGGTGCAAAAATATGATTTTCTACAAACTTAACAGCTTTTGAGGAAAAGGGAGTATCGCGTACGCGACTTGCACGCGTAATGCGAGCTATGCTCACTATTTTGTAATATCATGTACACGGGGCAAAGCCTGCGTATGCGGAACACAAATTTGAAATCTCGCGCATGCGAGAGTACGCACGCGACACGAGCACCCTTCCCTATTTTGCAAAACTCGCGTACGCGATCATAGTCTCACATATGCGAGCCCCATGTTTTAACCAAAAATGAGATTTTTTGAATGTTTAACTAATCCTCTAGCTTTTCAAACCTCTTTTACACCTGTTTAAAGTCTGTTAGTGAGCCTTAAGTCTTTGAATGAGGATGAGTCTGTTAAATAAGTTGAGGAGATATATGGAAGGGTTTTGCAAAGTGTTAACTGAATTAATGAAGGGTTGATAATGCTGAATAAGAAGTAAATAATGAAGGTAATGATAATAAAAATGAAATATGGCTGAGTTGAGATGTGTTTGATGGTGAGTTTAGTTATGAGAAAGAAGAATACTGAAGATTGAGTTAATTATGAACTTTGAATGAAAATAAATGAATTATAACGATAATGAGAATGAATTTCTGAATGTGATACCAGGTAAGATGCAGTGGCATTGTTCACATGCTTCGGGTATAAGTTTGATTAAGTTATCATGAGAATGATTATGATAATGAGAAGTGAGGATGATTTATGATAAATATGTCTATGAATTCTCTCTGATTACTAATGGTGACAGGGCACGTAATCCCTCTAATGGTGACAGGGCACGTAATCCCTCTAATGGTCAATTGATGTGTTGAGTTTTTGTGTGCAACAGAGAGACAATGCCCGGGTTAGCTACCAGGCATGTCGGGTTGGCTTTATAACCGACAGATGAGACTCATCAACCATAGGGCAGGCATACGTCATATGCATTCGTCTGTGTTTGTTTGAGTGTGCATTACTTGGGTTTGCCTAGTTGCTTATTTATACTTAATTATTATATGTTCTACCTGTTGTAACTGTATTCTATTTGTGTTTTCTTTGCCTATATTATTTGTCTGTGTACAAACCTGTAAAATTAGCGAATAATTAATCAATAAATTAATTTTTAATAAAACAAATTTGAAATGTAAATTTTATAGTTTAATAAGATAGAGATAATTAAAACAAGAATTTTTACACTAATTTTAAAGAATTTGGCCCAGGATTGTGCTAAACGGGCCGAACTGGTCGAATCGGGTCCAAAATGGGCCCATGGCCCAACATATATATTGACCCACCTTAAGTAATCAGAAACTCAACCCCTCTCTTTTGGTGAAACTCGCTGAGCTTCATTAGATGAACACCAAACCCTAACTTAATTTCACTTCCAACTTCAAATCCTTGTAACTTTTTTATCCGGAGCTCCGATCGCCGCACCATTTGCGGCCACACGACCAGCAAGTCAAGCTCTACAAAGCCCAGTACGTTGTAAGGTAAGAAAGTCACATTTTCTTCCTCAATTTTTACATTCCTAATTTCAAAATTTTGTTAACAAATATGTTGAAAATTGTTTAATTCCGGTGTTTAGGTTCGAATTTGCTTGAGGGAAACACTTAATCTTGCTTCATTGGTGCTTGTGTAAGGTGAGAATCCTAGAACCCTAGCTAAATCATTGATTAATTTTATTGGATATTGAATTTTGGGTATGTATATGTGATAATATGTGTTAGGTAGTGTATATGTGAAATTGGAACTCATTCGAAGAGATTGGAAGCTTGTTTGAGCCTTGGGTGTTGAGGTTTCGGTGGTGAAGGCTTGCGATCTTGTCACTTTGGGTGTTTTCGGCTTAGGGGAGAAATTGACCAAGGTATGGTTTTGATTTCTCGTATTTAATATATAATGTCTTGTGAAAAGTTAGGCTACACGATTTAGGATAAGTTGAATTATAAATGTTGAAATTTGATTGGTAGTTTAGTTGACAATGTATGTTTGATTTGATGAGGAATGGTAAATTTGTTGGTTTTATGGCATGAATGTAGTTGATGTGGTGAAAAGGTTAATGAATGATGATTTTGGATAATGATAACTGAAAATAATGGACATGGATAAATGAACATTAATAATTGTGTTGGTATGATTAAACATATTACGATGAAATGTATTCAAAAGTTAAAGTATGATTGATTGTAGTAGAATTTGGGGATTTTGGGGATAAAATGGTAGGTTTTGGTGCTGTTTGTATGTTTAGAGGGTTGACATTAAGTTTGATTTTAATGAAAATAGAGATTTGAGAATATTTGTGTAAATCTAATTTTTAGCCGGATTTCGGCGAGTCATAATTAGGCTTTCAGACCTCCAAATTGTTTCAAACTTATTTTATATGAAAATTGGGTCCGTGAAGTTTAGGCCGTTCAAAGAATGGATGAAAAATGTTGCAAAACGAAAAAGTTATGCGCGTCGGAAGTTTGGAGTTCGAAACTGAAAATTCTGCAGCATTCAGCATTTTTGCCATTCTGCACAGCTTGCGTACGCGACCATTGCACGCAACACGTCCAACCCTTTCGGGTTTGGCACCTTGCGTACGTGAGCAGTGATTTTTGAGGGGTTGGGTACGCGACCACCTGCACGTGATGCGACCAACTTTTCCGGGTTGGGCATCTCGCGTACGCGAGCATGGAAAACTGCACGCCCACGCGTACGCGTGGCCCATACGTACGCATGACCCCTGTTTTAGCAAACATAAATATTGTATTTTAAAGCTTAATTTTGAACCTCTAAACCCCTATTTTTATTCTTTTAGCCCTAAATCTTAATAGTATGCCTAGTAATGGGATGAAGCTAGGAAAAGGTGGTAACTTGGGGGTGAAGTAAGATTTGAAATGATGAATTATGTATAAAAATGCAAAGATATGAAGTATATGTGTGATTCCATGGCTACACTGAATGATTATGCAATGATTATGAACGAATATAAAGAGGTAATAATGATGAATTTGAGAAAGAATGAACATGATGATGGTATGGATGTGTTAGATGTGAGGAAGGGGGTAGGAGCTAATCCCTCGATTCTTTTCCCCCGCATTCCATGTGATTGTGTTTTGTGGGATGTGAGGAAGGTGGTAGGGCACTAATCCCCCGACGTATTCCCTTACATTCTTTCTCTCTCTGTCTGCAAGGTGGTAGGGCACTAATCCCTCGATCAGTATGGAACAGCCTCACTAGGGGAAGGAGGTAGGGCACTAATCCCTCGATTTTATGCCTCCTGGAGATGTGCAGTCGAGAGATGGTATCTGGGGTAGCTACCAGGTGTGTCAGGTTCTGGCAGTTAACCGACACATGAGCTCATGGCCAGTAGGATAGACATTTATCATATGCATTTGTATGATTATGTTTGATTATACATTAATTGGGCTTGCTTATGTGATTAGTTTGCTTACTTGCTAAATTGTTACCTGCTGTATTTGTATTTCTACTTGTGCTTGCTTTGCCTGTTTGTTTGTCTGTAATTTCACCGGAGTTGGAGGATTGGAGGAAATGCGGAGGATTGATGGGTTTTGGTTAGGTTTTGATCAAGTTTAGAACCTTAGAAGATCACCTATTTATGGTTTCTGTTTTAGTTTCTTAAGTTTTATAATATGAGTATCGGCGTTCTAGGATTGCCTCTGACTTTTCCGGGACCTTATATATTATATATGTGGGCACCTTAACCATACTGAGAACCCCCGGTTCTCATCCCATACGATATTGTTATTTTTCAGATGCAGGTCGAGATGCACCTCGCTAGGCGTCTAGAGTTCTACTGTAGCGAATAAACGTTATTCACGAGTGTTGCACTTTTCGGTTTAACGATTTTGCTTTACCCTATTTTTTCAAAGGCTCCTAGATATAAAAATTTTTCAACTATATTATAAATATTTTATTTTTAGAGGTCGTAATACCTTACCACCTCTGCTTTATGACTTAAGCATAAGACTCTGCGTAGCAGGGTGTTACACTATGCATCTAAGAGATCCCTTGTCTGGTGGAAAAGTGATGAGGGTTATTTTACCTGTGTTTTAGAGTATTGGATGAGAGTGAGAGTGAAGGGTTAAGTTTTTTTTTGGACTAGAACCTGAGTAACTTAGATAGTTTACCTGATTTTTTGTTTAATTTATATATCTAAGCTTTAAATTTAAGTATCGAAGTTCTAGGATTGCATCTGGCTTTCCTAGGACTTTATACATTATTTATGTGGGCACCGTTATCATGATGAGAATCTCCGATTCTCATTCTATAAATATGTTGTCGTTTTTCATATGCAGGTCGAGATGCACCACGGTGAGCATCTGGAGGTTCCTATGGCAAGCGAAGTTGGGATGTTATATTTTGGGTTGTCGGTTATGTATTTATATTTATAGACTTTCCTATGTATAAATAACTTATGTTTAATCCTCTGGAAGACTTTTTGGAGAACTAAGTGTTTTCTTTATGTATGTTGGGGTTTTATGGGATACAGTTATATACATGTATGTACGTACATATTCTTTGGCCGGCCTTGGCTTCGCAGGTCGAGTCCGGAGCTTGTTATTTTGTATTTTTTACTTCCCGCTCTTATCATATATGTGTGTGTGTGTGTGTGTGTGTGTGTCTTTACTTTCCTTCGTACGCAAGTTTTCCGTTTACGTGAGCTTTGCGCTTTTCGTTTTGTGACTTTTGTTTAAACTTTCCTACAAGGCTCCTCTTTATAAATTTCTTTCAACTAGTACTATGTATATATTTTATTTTAGAGGTCGTAATACTTCACCACCTCTATTTTACGACTTAAGCGTAAAGCTTTATGTGGTAGGGTGTTACACAAAGGCAATTAAACATACAAAGTCGAAC
The DNA here is from genome assembly GCF_059453495.1 of Arachis ipaensis. Taxonomy (NCBI): domain Eukaryota; kingdom Viridiplantae; phylum Streptophyta; class Magnoliopsida; order Fabales; family Fabaceae; genus Arachis; species Arachis ipaensis. The sequence continues at coordinate 28,702,715 of NC_142436.1, forward strand.
CAAATGGGTTAAAAAGGACCAACTTAATTAATCTTGTACTATTAAATAAATGCCTCAGTCATTCAAAAATTCAAAAGTTTTGGTCAATTAAAAATAAATCAAATTCCATTATCAATGCATAATAATAATCATAACATGCAAACCAGCATTGATTTTCAAGAATTAGACAAAAAATTGCATTAAAAGCTCTGAGGCATATTGACGAATACTTGGCATGCACAAACATCAAACATGCAAAATCAAGATCTAATAGGAATTGACAGCCCCAATTTCAAATCAACAATCAACACCAGGAACAAATAATTCAAAACCAGCAACAACTAAGCATAATCCAAATAATCCGACAATCAAATCTCAGTAAAATCAGCCATAACACAATGAATCATCATAATTCAGACAATTTTAAATAACTCTAACAACAATATTCAGCAATTTAGTTCAATAATCCAAACACTTTTTGACAATTTAGAACCTAATAACCTAATATATCCTATCCTAACCACCTAAAATCCATTAACAGAAAATTAATTCTAACTAACTAGAAATCATATTATTGAAACTAAAATTAGCTGAAACAGCAATTTAAAATAGAGTAATAACTTGGGTTGCCAAAACAGAACAAAACAAAGAAAAGGAAAGGAGTTGCAGCGGCGGAGTTAAACGGTAGCCGGAACGAGAAACATGGGTTATATTGTTGCTTCTGTTCTATGAACGAGAGTGAGAGACAGGGGCTGAGCTAGAGTGGGCTAGAGAGAGAAGGAAGGAAAGAGAAGGTAGCAGCGGCAGCTTAGGGTGGCCGGTGGCAACAGGGAAATAAGAGAAACAGGGGAAGAGAAAGAGAGAAGCGGTAGAGGGTCAGAGAGAGAGTGGGAGGCGGCAAGAGGGTTAGAGAGAGAGAGAGAGAGAGAGAGATTTGAATGAGGGGAAGAGGGTTCGTGCTTCAAATTTACGGCAAAGTTACCATCGGATTTACCGTCAGAAAACTCCGACAGTAAACCATTGTGGGTCACCAAAACGCAACGTTTCACTAAGTGGGTTTACCATCAAATTTTTCCAACGGTAAATCCAACCCTAAAGGACGTGCCAATTTACTTTTTTTCGCACCAATTTACCATAAAAAACGTAAATCAGCCGGTAATTACTTAACCTTACATATTTGACTCCATTACCACCAATAAATCTGCCACTATTCTATAACACTAAATCCGACGATACTCAGCGATTTTCTTATAGTGTAACCATACTCCTGGTGAATATTCTCTCTGAGCCACTAGAAGGTAAGACCTAGTCCACCACAGCACCAATGTTTTGAGCTCTAAGCTTTGCTAGCCAATCTACAACATGGTTTACTTCATGCCGGATCAAGAAAGACCGGACAGTTCAACCATTAATCATCTTCAACTCAAACATCTTTTGAATAGACGATTTTTCATCAGGCTATTTGACAATCTTTTGATGGTTGACAAGAAAGAAGGCATCAGCCGGATTCGTTTCAAATTCCACCACTATCAGTTGCAGTTGCTATGCCATGTAGAGGCCTCTCCAAATCACCTACAGCTCAGACTTCAGAAGACTGATGCCATATACTAGACCAAAACAACTAAAAATCTACTCTTAGTGCTGCTCCTTAGCTCACATCCGTAACCCGCTTTTCTCAAATCACCATACCCATTACAATTACTGTTCCATATAACGAATCTATTAGCTGGGCAAGTCCAGGAATCGGTAGGAGTAGGAAAGAATTAAGTAAACCACCAATTCTACACCTGAATTTTCAGAACGTTGACAAAAATAACATTTTATTAACGACAAAAATATTGTCAAAATATTTTAAAACACAATAAAAATACATAATGTTAATTATATATTCTCAAAAGTGCTTTAAATATTGGATTTTGATGTAATTTTTTCAAGCATTGATAGCACGGAAACTTGTCTCTCAACAATTTTCCTTCGGCAAGTATACCGAATTGTCGTCAAGTAAAAACTCACAATAGAGTGAGGTCGAATCCCACAGGGATTGATTGGTCAAGCAACTTTAATTAGAGGAATGTTCTAGTTGAGCGAAGCAGAATTTGGTTTGAGAGTTGCAGGAAATTAAATGGCGGGAAAGTAAATAGCAGAAAATGTAAATGCTGGAAGTAAAGAGCTGAAAGTAAATGACGGAAAGTAAATTGGAGAATTGTAAATGGGAATGGGGAAGATGCTCATGAAAGTAAATTGCAGAAATTAAAGAGAATGGGTAAGATCAGAAATGGGGATTCATTGGGCTTAGGAGATGTTGCATTCTCCGAATCAAGTTCATTTTCATCTCTTCCTCAATCAATGCATTCATTGATCTCCTTGGCAATCTTAAGTGATCGAATTCCAATTCCTTGGTAATTCAATCTCTCAAATCTTGATCAATAGCCAATTCCTTGGTCAATTGCTCATGAGAAGAGATGAAGTATGGTCACTGATTATACCACATGCATTCCCAAATCAAGTGTTGGTAGGATTATAGTCACCATACCCAACCAAACCCAATTTGGTCTAACATGAGAAAGCATTTCTAGCATGATCTCTTCATTCCTCTTCCAAGGTTCAGAAGAGATCCAAGTATGAATAGCTTCTTTTCCAAGATAACTACCCAATTGGATGAAGATTGAAAGCTTTCTAGTAAAATCAAGAGAAAAGATAGAAGAAGAGTAATGAAAATTAGTATTGATCCATCAAATTAGAACAGAGCTCCCTAACCCAATGAAAGGGGTTTAGTAGTTCATAGCTCTGGAAATGGAAAACAAAGATGGAGAATACATCATGAAAACTAGAACTAGAAGTATAGAGAAAGTAAATTATACAGAGAGTAGTTCTCAATTTCCCATCCCCCAAAAGTTGCTTTCTAATTCAAAACTACCCCTATATATATTACTCTTCTGTTCTTCTAGTTGATTCTTCAAGTCTTGGATATGGGCCTTTGGATCTTGAGTTTGAAGCAGTTATCTTCCGCAGTGGTCTTAGCTTTACTTGCAGAGAGAAAGTGTGAAGTAGGCAAGGTCTTTAGCTCAGGACGTTAGTGGCGTTAACGTTAAGTGAGAGTGTGGGTTCGAGAACGTTAGTGACAATCACCTTTTTCACTAACGTTCCTCACCAGGAATGATCCACGTTAACTTCAACGTTAGTGGCATCAACGTGACCACTAACGTTGCCTCTTGATCCTTCGTGCACGTCATTGGGACTCACCTTTTCCAATAACGTTGAGAGTCCTCCCTCCCCCTACGTTAGAGTTCACGTTAACTTAGTTAACGTGGCTCTTAACGTAGGCTTGCCAATTCTTCGAGAACGTTAGTGATACTTACCTTTGTCACTAACGTTCCAATGTGCCCCTACTTCCCACGTTAGAGTCCACGTTAACTAAGTTAACGTGACTTCTAACGTGGTAATGATAGCCATCTCCAACGTTAGTGACAAAGGTGAGTGTCACTAACGTTGGCTCATCATCCTATCCTCAGCGTTAGCTTCCACGTTAACTAAGTTAGCATGGGAGTTAACGTGGCTCATAGTGGCTCATTGTGGCTCATTCCAACGTTAGTGACAAAGGTAAGTGTCACTAACGTTGGTGATCACTTGCTTTCTCCACGTTAGCTTCCACGTTAACTAAGTTAACGTGGCAACTAACGTGGCTCATTGTAGCTTGGCCAACGTTAGTGACAAAGGTGAGTGTCACTAATGTTGGCTTCTCTTTTGCTTCCCAACATTAGAGTCCACGTTAACTGAGTTAACGTGGCTCTAAACGTGGCCACTTATGAGCTTGGTCCAACGTTAGTGACAAAGGTGAGTGTCACTAACGTTGGCCTTATTTCTTTCTTCCACGTTAGAGTTCACGTTAACTTAGTTAACGTGACTCTTAACGTGGGCTATGATGGCTTTCGAGGACGTTATTGTAGATTACTTTTCTCATTAACGTTGCAAGCTAGCTCCCATTCCACGTTGGTGGTCACGTTAGTTAGACTAACGTGGTTGCCAACGTGGCTCTTTCTTGCTTCTTTTGTCCTGAAATCAAGCAATACAGTGCATCAAAGTCCTAATCCATATCATGAGACATGCATCATCCAATTTGTCATCTAATTCATGCAAAATTCTCATGAATCAGTGCTCAATGTATGCTTAAATCAAGATGTAAGTGAAATTCTACCCAAAACTTGCTTATTTCCTAAGAAAATGCATGAAACTACCCTAAAACAGTAAAGAAAAGGTCAGTGAAACTGGCCAAAATGCTCTGGCATCACAACACCAAACTTAAAGCTTGCTTGTCCCTAAGCAAGTACTAGAACAAGAGAATGATGAACGAAATGCCAAGAGAAATGAGTCATTATTGTGGAAGTCATGTCCTTGGTTTTATGGTGGTTTCATGCATAGCAACTTAGGTTCATTCCTTCTCTGGCTTTTAGACCTTTATCATGTCCTGGAATACTCACTTAATTGCACCCTATGAGGCTCTTATTCATTGATCCTTTTATTGTTTTCAGGGCTTATTTGTGTTCTTAGGCTAAGTACTCTGTGAGGGGGCGACTCTTTAAGATAAGCTTTCAGCCAGCACACCCAAACCAGTTGGTTCAAGGTGCTAGGTGTTAAGACACCCCTAAGGACTTACTCCCTCAAGTCTCTTTCTCCCATACATACACACCACAGGCACATGGTTTGTTTATTTTCTTTCTTGAGACCTTGGTGTCCAGCACCTCTTTGGGTTACTAAATGTTCTGTAGCAAGGTTGCTCTTGATAATGGACTTTCAGCTGATAATCCCGAGTTAGTTAACCCAAGTTACCAAGTGATGAAGCACTCCTACGAACTTATTTATCCAAGCAGATCCTTGGTAGAGGAGCACCATAGACACATCTCTTAAGTTTCAAACCCTTGGTGCCTAGCCTTATTCTTTATTAACTTTTCTTTCTTTTTCAACTCTTATTGTTCTTTTCCCCTTTTTCTTATTAGGATCTTGTTATTTAGCTAGTCTCATGGGATGTGTTTCAAGCATATGATTCAGGACAGATAGTTGTCTTCCCACCCTTGTTGGTGAATCAACTTAGCTAACTTATGACCACATTACACACTAAGGAACTTACTCCACAATATGAACTCCACTCTGGTTTTTGATAACAAACATTCTCTTTTTATTTTATTCAAAAGGAGACAAGCAACACAATAAGCAGGATGGAATTGAAAACAGGCAACTTGACTAGTAACCATAGACCTAGGCAATAAAAAAAAAACTTAAAGACAGAATTGAAAATTTCTAAACTACCATGGACATGTTCTATTTTATACATGATTTTCCTTATTTAAAGCTTGAAAAAGATGGAACAAAAAGGGAACTCCACCACCTTTTACTCATGGGGTTGCCCATGCTCTTCCTCTTGCTTGTCCTTTTTGTGTTTCTCTTGAGTGCTTGTACTCCCACTTCCCTTGCCTTTTCCAATCAACTTCTTCCAAAAACCAGCATCTTCCATCTTCTTTTTTAGTGTTTCCTTCTGTTGTTTCACCTTCCTTTCTTCTTGTTCTACAAAATCTTTTTGGACCTCATCATATGTAGGGATGGCATAGTGTAGATTATGCATATGACTAGACATGTAGTTCAACTTGGCTTGAGTGTTTATGTTGAACTCCTCCCTATGTAGTTGCCGTCCTTCATTAAGTACACTGAACTCATTGAATGCCTTCGTCTGAGCAAGCTGGCGTTGGTTGAGTTCTTGAAGGCGCTTATCTTGACGCTCTTGCCTTTCAGACACTTGATTGATGGCTTGAGTGAGCTGGGAATAATGTTCCATTTGCTGTTTCTGCCACTCCCCTTGTTGATTCATCCAATTAGAAAGGAGTTTTTCTTGACGATCCATCCTTTGAGCTTGAACATGCAGTTGTTGTTCTTGTCCCTCCATATAACTCCTTGCTAGTTCCTCAATGGCTCCATGAATGTGATTCAGGTTTATGTTGGTTGGGTCATAATATTCTCTTTGTTGGTGTTCTTCCTGATGAGATTCTTCTTGGTGGGCTCCTTCTTTTGGTTTTCGCTTTCCTATTTGAGGTCTTCTTTGTTGTTGGGCGGGCGTAGTATAGATCAGACGCTGGAGTGTAACTAGCCTCCCAGGGTTCACCCAGTCTGGATTGCTATCTTCGAAGACTACCTTGGCCTTTGTACACAATCTGAGAATGGTGCTGGGGTACCAAAGCCTGGCACCCGAATCAACCTTCTCAGCTGACTCTTGAATCCCCTCAGCTATGAGTTCATGCACATTGATTTCTCCACCCTGTACTAGGCAATGTACCATAGTCGCTCGATTAATATTGATCTCTGAATTATTTGCAGCTGAGAGGATAGAACTCCTCACGAGTTCAAACCATCCCTTGGCTTCCGGGCTAAGGTCTCCCCTCTTGATGAACCGGGGTCTCTTATCCGCATACCTTTCCCAGTCAGCTCCTATGACACATATGTCAGTCACTATTTCTTCGAGTTCATCATTGTCAGGGCTCTTACTTATCCTTGCATGATAACTAAGCTCATCAAAATGTGGTGATTTCAGCTGAAGAGTTCTTGTTATAGCATTTGGGCTGAAGTCCACCTCTCTTCCTCTTACGTAACTTTTGAAGGTTGGGGCCTTGGTTTTGTCTTCTCTAACCACATTTGCATAGAACTCTTTGATGAGGTTTGCATTGATCTTTCCCTCTGGGTTCGTGAGCCTTTGCCACCCTCTTTGTTCAATTTTTTCTCGAATCTGTGGGCATTCATCCTCGTTGATTTGGAATGTTAACTCAGGCAGTATCTTTTTGAGCTTTATCCGCTCAAATTCCTGTTCATGGAACACAGTTTTGAATCTCCTTTCATCGAAAGGGACGCTCTCCACTGGTTCTTTCCTCTTTTGCCTCTTGGAGCTTGATGAAGCCATAAGTAGGAGTTGATGTGTGAAGGTGGTGGAAGGTATGATAGGCGAGGGAATTCGGTTGGGTTAAGATTTGGTGCAATGAAGGGGAAGAGTGTTTGGTTTCGAGAATGAGAAGTGTGGGGAGTGAAATTGGAATATAAAGGGTGTACTTAGTGCAAATCACTTATATAGGGAAGTGGTGTGTGGATGAAAGGTATGGATTGATGGGATTGGTGTATGATGAACGGATGGGGTTCTGCAGGGGATGAGCACAAGGATCATCATCTTTATGAGGGAGATTGGTTCGGTCTTCAAGGATCTCATTCTTTCAATGTTGCATGGCACATTTCCCAATGCATTTCCCCTTGAGACACGTGTGTACTCCCCCTTCATGAAGTGGCCGAAACTTCTCCTTTCAATTAATTTTCCACTCAATCCACTTCAATACCCCTTTCTTCTCTCCTACAAAATACAAGAAATGTGATTTAAAAATGTGTGGAAAGTGGCGGTAAAATTAAAAGAATAACTAATTTTTAAAGTTTTTGTTTTAACTAACTAAGTGCCATTCATTAGTGCAAACCAACTGACTAACTCAACATCTATGTGTGCAACATTTGCAACATCAAACTTAGTTTGGTGCCATGTGATGTAAAAGATTTGTTCAAGGCCCCTAAGAGTGACATTATGTGGGTTACATGTATGTTCTCTTAGTGTGCCTTGAACACCAAACTTGTTCCTCACTATATGTTGTACACAATGACTCATGCAAGTGCATATCAAGTTGATTTGAAATTCATGAACCTTGCATTATTAACTAATTTAAAAGCATATAAAACATGGGTTGCCTCCCATGAAGCGCTTCTTTAGCGTCACTAGCTTGACGTTTTGCCTTTGTCATGGTGGTTGGTAATGCTTCAGATCTTCTCCTCTTGCAGTAGACCTATATCCATTGGCTTCATCAAGGATCTCTACATGTTCTAGAGAGAGAACTCTGTTGATGGTAAAGACCTTAGGTAGCTGAGATGGGATGGTGGGGAGATCGGGGGAATAGCTGGGAAGTAAGCTGAGATTACTTTATCCCCTGGAGAGAAGTCCTCTGTAGGGATCTTCTTGTTCCTCCACCCCCTTGGTGCCTTCTTCTTTGTCCCTTTTGATGTTGCCTTGCTCTTTATGACCTCTTCTTCTAAGGGAATTTTGTTACTGGTCTCATATGACTCTGGTGGTTTAGGTTCCTCCTTATTTTCCTTGAGCTGTGACAGCTGCTGATTGCCTTATTCTTCAACCAAGTGGTTTCCCAGAGGTGTTGGTTGTGCTTCAGTGCTTGCCTCCTCCCTCAGTATCTCATTATGATATGTTTCTTGTGAGAGTTTGAAGACATTGAAGCTGAGTTGTTCATCATGGATCCTCAAAATTAGCTCCCCTCGCTCCACGTCTATGAGTGCTCTGGCTGTAGCTAAGAACGGTCTTCCCAATATGATTGGGTGCAGGTGACTCTCTTCCATGTCCAAGATGATAAAGTCTGTGGGCAGGAAGTATTTTCCAACCTTCACTAGCACATTTTCAACCACTCCTACTGCTTGTTTTTTAGTTTTGTCAGCCAGCCTGATAACTACATCTGTGGGTATTATCTCATTGATCTGTAGCCTTTTCATAAGTGATAAAGGCATTAAGTTGATGCTTCCTCCCAGATCGCAAAGTCCTTTATCAAAAATTGTTTCTCCTATGGCACAGGGGATGTAGAAACTCCCTGGGTCCTTCCTCTTTGTAGGCAGCTCTGGTTGAATGAGAGCACTGCACTCCTTATTCATCACTATGGTTTGTCCTCCCTTGAGTGAGCTTTTCTTGGTCAGCAGTTCCTTCATATACTTAATGTATGAGGGCATTTGTTAGAGGGCCTTGATGAATGGTATGTTTACATGGAGGGATGCAAACAGGTCCAGAAACCTTGAGTATATTCTCTTCTCTACAGCACCATTGAGTAATTGGGGAAAAAGTGCATAGAGTTTCAGCAGCTCCTTCTGTGTCAGCTCTTTTTGTGAAATTTTGGGTTCTTGGTGATCCTTTTCCTGTTTTTCTGCCGATGTCTCTCCAAGTTGTTCTAATGGCTTGTTTTGCTTTTCCTCAGTCTCCTTATTACTTATAGTAACCATCTTGCAATCTTTCCATCTGACTTTCTTTGCTTCACCTCTCCGATTTTTCTCTGTGTCACTTGGGAAGCTATCAGTAGGTTTGGAAATCTTTTCAGATAAGTATCCCACTTGAAATTTCAGCCTCTTGATGGTGTCTCCCTGGTTCTTGATACTAGCTCGCACCTCCTCTTTAAATACCTTATTATCTTGAATCTCTTTGCATATGCCCTCAAGCAGAGTCTCAATTTTGGAGAGTCTATCTTCAGATGATGGTGAGTTGAGAGCGGATGGGTGAGTTGGGTCATTTTGATTTTGGTATGGATGTGGAGAGGTGTTGTTAGGGTGGTGTTGATATGATCTCTGTGTGGAATGTTGGTGAGCTACATTGTTGTTGTGGTTGTGACGTCTCTGATCTTGGCTTTGATCTTGTTGATTTTCCCATCCAAAGTTTGGGTGATTCCTCCATCCAGGGTTGTAGGTTTTGGAGTATGGATCATGGGTCTGCCTGGGTGAGTTTCCAATGTAGTTGGCTTGTTCTTGCTCCTCCTCTGCCTCAGCATTCACTCCCTCTTGGTTTGCTGATGAGGTGGTGATTGCTGCCACTTGGTTTCTCTCCATCTTCTTGGTGAGGTCAGCCAGCTGCTTGGTAATAAGCTTGTTTTGGGCCAGCAGTGCATCCACATTGTTTAGCTCCATCACTCCTCTAGTGTTGCCTCTTTCAGAAGCATAGAAATAGTCATTCTCTGCTACAGTCTCAATGACATCTATGGCTTCTTCAATGGTCTTCTTCTTGTTCAGAGATCCCCCGGATGAATGGTCTACTGCCTTCTTTGATTCATAAGAGAGGCCTTCATAGAAAATGTGTAGTTGCACCCATTCATTGAACATATCTGGTGGATACCTTCTTGTCAGGTCCTTAAACCTCTCCCATGCTTCATATAGAGTCTCACCATCCTGCTGCCTGAATGTTTGTACCTCAGCTCTCAGCCTGTTGATCCGTTGAGGAGGATAGAATCTTGCCAAGAATTTGTTCACCACATCTTTCCAGGTTGCTAAACTCTCCTTTGGGAAGGATTCCAGCCATTTAGATGCTTTGTCCTTAAGTGAGAAAGGGAACAGAAGTAGTCTATAGGTGTCAGGATGAACACCATTAGACTTCACAGTATCACATATCCTCAGGAAGGTGGTTAGATGTTGATTGGGGTCTTCTTGGACACCTCCTCCGAATGAACAATTGTTCTGAACAAGGGTGATGAGTTGTGGCTTTTGTTCAAAGTTTTTGGTATGTATGGTTGGCCTTTAGATGCTGCTTCCACAGTTTTCTGGGTTTGGGTTGATGTAAGAACCCAGAACTCTTCTCTCTTGTCCAGCCTGATGCGCTGGACCTTCTCTGCCATGGTTGTGAGCCTCTTCTTCATGATGGTTCTCCATGTTTTTATCCATGTCTGGTTCAAAGTACTCCTCCTCTTCCTCAGCACCAACTACTATCTTTCCTCTTGCTTCCCTCCTTAATCTAAGGAAGGTTCTCTCAGGTTCAGAATCAAAGGAAGTTGAAGCCCCGCTTCTTCTCCCTGTCATACAACCAACAAGGCACAAGCAAGGAAATAGATGCAGAAAGTACTCTTGTTAAAATTGTTGTTAGTGTGAGTGATGCAATATATCAAACAGTTAGTGGGTTAGTGAACTGAATGGTAAATAACTAAGAAAAAGGAGTAGGGGGAAGGAAGGAAAATAACTAAAACTGAAAGTAATTAACTCAAACATAAATTTAAATCAAACAAAAGAAAAATGCTCAATCTAGTTATCCTACAATTTAGTCATTGTTGATACAAAATCAATCCCCGGCAATGGCACCGTAAACTTGATAGCACGGAAACTTGTCTCTCAACAATTTTTCTTCGGCAAGTATACCGAATTGTCGTCAAGTAAAAACTCATAATAGAGTGAGGTCGAATCCCACAGGGATTGATTGGTCAAGCAACTTTAATTAGAGGAATGTTCTAGTTGAGCGAAGCAGAATTTGGTTTGAAAGTTGCAGGAAATTAAATGGCGGGAAAGTAAATAGCAGAAAATGTAAATGCTGGAAGTAAAGAGCTGAAAGTAAATGACGGAAAGTAAATTGCAGAATTGTAAATGGGAATGGAGAAGATGCTCATGAAAGTAAATTGCAGAAATTAAAGAGAATGGGTAAGATCAGAAATGGGGATTCATTGGGCTTAGGAGATGTTGCATTCTCCGGATCAAGTTCATTTTTATCTCTTCCTCAATCAATGCATTCATTGATCTCCTTGGCAATCTTAAGTGATCGAATTCCAATTCCTTGGTAATTCAATCTCTCAAATCTTGATCAATAGCCAATTCCTTGGTCAATTGCTCATGAGAAGAGATGAAGTATGGTCACTGATTATACCACATGCATTCCCAAATCAAGTGTTGGTAGGATTATAGTCACCATACCCAACCAAACCCAATTTGGTCCAACATGAGAAAGCATTTCTAGCATGATCTCTTCATTCCTCTTCCAAGGTTCAGAAGAGATCCAAGTATGAATAGCTTCTTTTCCAAGATAACTACCCAATTGGATGAAGATTGAAAGCTTTCTAGTAAAATCAAGAGAAAAGATAGAAGAAGAGTAATGAAAATTAGTATTGATCCATCAAATTAGAACAGAGCTCCCTAACCCAATGAAAGGGGTTTAGTTGTTCATAGCTCTGGAAATGGAAAACAAAGATGGAGAATACATCATGAAAACTAGAACTAGAAATGCAGAGAAAGTAAATTATACAGAGAGTAGTTCTCAATTTCCCATCCCCCAAAAGCTGCTTTCTAATTCAAAACTACCCCTATATATATTACTCTTCTGATCTTCTAGTTGATTCTTCAAGTCTTGTATATGGGCTTTTGGATCTTGAGTTTGAAGCAGTTATCTTCCGCAGTGGGCTTAGCTTTACTTGCAGAGAGAAAGTGTGAAGTAGGCAGGGTCTTTAGCTCAGGACGTTAGTGGCGTTAACGTTAAGTGAGAGTGTGGGTTCGAGAACGTTAGTGACAATCACCTTTTTCACTAACGTTCCTCACCCAGGGATGATCCACATTAACTTCAATGTTAGTGGCATCAACGTGACCACTAACGTTGCCTCTTGATCCTTCGCGCACGTTATTGGGACTCACCTTTTCAAATAACGTTGAGAGTCCTCCCTCCCCCTACGTTAGAGTTCACGTTAACTTAGTTAACGTGGCTCTTAACGTAGGCTTGCCAATTCTTCGAGAATATTAGTGACACTTACCTTTGTCACTAATGTTCCAAGGTTCCCCTACTTCCCACGTTAGAGTCTACGTTAACTAAGTTAACGTGGCTTCTCACGTGGTAATGATAGCCATCTCCAACGTTAGTGACAAAGGTGAGTGTCACTAACGTTGGCTCATCATCCTATCCTCAACGTTAGCTTCCACGTTAACTAAGTTAACGTGGGAGTTAACGTGGCTCATTGTGGCTCATTCCAACGTTAGTGACAAAGGTAAGTGTCACTAACGTTGGCGATCACTTGCTTTCTCCATGTTAGCTTCCACGTTAACTAAGTTAACGTGGCAACTAACGTGGCTCATTGTAGCTTGGCCAACGTTAGTGACAAAGGTGAGTGTCACTAACGTTGGCTTCTCTTTTGCTTCCCAACGTTAGAGTCCACGTTAACTGAGTTAACGTGGCTCTTAACGTGGCCACTTATGAGCTTGGTCCAACATTAGTGACAAAGGTGAGTGTCACTAACGTTGGCCTTATTTCTTTCTTCCACGTTAGAGTTCACGTTAACTTAGTTAACATGACTCTTAACGTGGGCTATGATGGCTTTCGAGGACGTTATTGGCGATTACTTTTCTCATTAATGTTGCAAGCTAGCTCCCATTCCACGTTGGTGATCACGTTAGTTAGACTAACGTGGCTCTTTCTTGCTTCCTTTGTCCTGAAATCAAGCAATACAGTGCATCAAAGTTCTAATCCACATCATGAGACATGCATCATCCAATTTGTCATCTAATTCATGCAAAATTCTCATGAAATTATGTAAAGTGCTCAATGTATGCTTAAATCAAGATGTAAGTGAAATTCTACTCAAAACTTGCTTATTTCCTAAGAAAATGCATGAAACTACCCTAAAACAGTAAGGAAAAGGTCAGTGAAACTGGCCAAAATGCCCTGGCATCAAGCATCATTAAAAAAATAAGACAACTTTATCTTTAAAATTTGGTGATTTTAAGTTTAGTAGATTTTTTTACAATTCTTTTTTATTAATTACCAAGAATATTTTTAAAAAATGAAAAAAAAAAGTTAGAGGTTGAGCTTTTATTCGATTTTTCTGTATATACTTTCTAAATAGTTATCCAAATATTTCTACAAAATTTTGGATCAAATACATAAGCGATTTGCTAAATACAAAAGTTGTTTGTCACTTATAAAAAAATTAAAAAATTTAGTTATTTTTTTGCATTTTCTAATATTTTGAGGATATTTTTGTCTTTATCAAAAGTAAGGGTTATTTTGGACATTATGAGGAATGAAGGAAGAAATGCAATTTAGGCCAAGTATTATTGAAGAAGACATTACATATCCTGAAATCAGTCTCATGAATATTAATTACCTAGACTTTAACTCCAATTGCACCAGCAGACAACCAAGGGTAGAAACAAAAATTGACTTTTGAAAAAAAAAATACTTATTATTTTTATCTTTTAAAAAAAGATCTTTTTTTTAACAGACAAAAATTATTTCACATTTGGATAGACTTTTTCAAAAGAATTTTCAAGTATTAAAAACGTCTTTTGCTTCTACTTTTATTAAAAGTAAGTTATTGTTAGCTTTTAAAAAAATAAATAATTTGTTTTTTTAATAAAAGTACTTTATTTAAAAGACGTATCCAAATAGACTTCAAATTAATAAAAATACTTTATTTTTTAAAAAAAGTACTTTTTTCACTCAAAAAAGCCATCTTAAGAGTAGCTATTACTTTTACAATTAACTTCCATGTGTGAGATGAAGAGTCATTATTCATTGAATCAAAGAGAGTGCCATTTCACAAATATTTATGCCTCAATAGCCAAACTCATAATTCGTCATGATTCTAAAGGAGGCTCCAAACTAATTTTCCTATCAAAGAAATGTTGGCTAGCTAAAAGTCCCTCAAAGCAAGCCAGTTGTATCTCTTGTGTGTAATAAGCATACGCCAAGAGGTAAGGTGGAATCCTTGTGAGGTAGAATTACCACTCCAAACAAATTGTCACATGACTTTATCAACATTAGAGCAGATGGACGTAGGAAAGAGGCTAACTTACATTTTATAGATAGGAATATATGAAAGAACCAATTTAGCAACACAAATATGGCCAACTCTATTAAAAAATCTGCCTTTCCATGACATGAGCCTGTGATGAATCTAGTCCAAAAAGTTATTGAAGTTTACTTTGGTAGGTCTGGAATTGCTCAATGGTACCCCTAAATACTTGCCCAGAGAATTAGAAACCAAACAGAAGAGATCCCTATAAGCATTTTCTTTCTATTCCTTTAAACATGCACAGAAAAAATAGCACTAGATTTCTAAAGGTTTACTTTCATACCAGATGCTTTATAGAAGATCTAAAGAGTATGAAGAACCTTAAGTAGCTGAGATCTTTTAGCCTTACTAAAGAGCACTAGGTCATCCGGAAACTTAAGATGATACAGGACAGGGCTGCCACAGTAAATAGTAATTGGCTCACAGTGACCTTGATCAATTAATTGAGTGATAAAGCAACTTAGGAGCTCCATGCACAAAATAAATAGATATGGTGATATTGGATCCCTTGGCAGAGACTCCTTTTGGGCTGAACGTTGTCCAACTTATTACTGGTATGGATTTTTGAATATCCACAACTGAACCGGCAAGTATGATTTAAGAAGATTTTTCGTGTCGGTATAGAATTTCCTCAAATGAATGAATTCTCGTTGCAAGTATAGTTCTACACCAACAAAGAATCCTCCCAATCAAAAATTTGACTTGTCATAAGTACAAACTCCAATGAATTTATAACCGAAGTATTTAGATTCTGGGTCATCTCACAAGGAATCGCAATGAAGTGATCAATTATTGGCTATGAAAATGCAATGGGGTTTATTTTATATTTTTGAAAGAAAATAAATGACAAGAAAAGTAAAAAGAGCAATTAAGGAAAGCAATTAATAAAGAGAGACATTCATGGAAAGGTTTGAGATCATAGGCTTTCTATCCTAGTCATTAATCATAACAATAATTAACAAGAATTTATCTTATTTCGTCATCTCCAACATTGGAAGAAGGTGTAAGTTATCTTCCATGAGAGAAAGTCAAACAAGACTAGTTAATCTCAAATCAAAAATCCTAATCAACTCACTAATTGAATTAGCAAAAGATTAGCGTCATTGAAAATGATATTAACTAACAACTCTAGATTGCCAATGTAAATTGGGTATTAATGACTCAAGATTGCCCAATTACTCTTCCCAAGCCAAGAATGCTCAAAATCTACTCTAAAGCCCAACCAAGTATTTTGTCAAACACTTGAAAGGCATAAAAGGAAAGCATAATAAATGACAAGAAATAGTGAAATCTACCAACTACAAATTGTAAGAAAAGTAAATTCACAACTCAAATCAACAATTAAAAGAACATCAAACATAAATTTCATAAAAGAGATCCAAAGCCATCAAGAGTTCATCATCACAAGAGAAACATTAAAAGAGAAATTAACATGAAAACTAACAAAATCAAGTAGTAGGAACAAGAAATCATAAGAGAAATAAGATGAAAACAATAATCAAAACCTAGATCTAAGATGGAATTAACCTAACCTAATTCTAGAGAGAAGAGGGAGCTTCTCTCTGTAGAAACTAACCTACATGATGCTAATGCTACAAATAATTGCTTTTCCCTTGCCCAAGCTTGAATTCTGCATGAAATAGCATCAAAAATGAGTTGGTTTTGGCCCAAAGTGCTTCAGAAATCGCTGGGGGCGATTTCACTTTAGTGGGCCACGAGCAGCATCGGCGCGCACGCGTACATGGCGCGTGCGCGCCCATGAACGCGAAACAATGTATGGCAAATTTTATATCATTTCGAAGCTCCGGATGTTAGCTTTTCAACGCAACTAGAACCGCCTCATTTGGACCTCTGTAGCTCAGGTTATGGTCGATTGAGTGCAAAGAGGTCAGGCTTGACAGCTTTACGGTTCCTTCATTTCTTCATGAGCTCTCCCACTTTGCATGCTTTTCTCCTCACTTCTTCCATCCAATACTTGTCTTCTAAACCTGAAATCACTCAAAAAACATATCAAGGCATCGAATAGAATTAAAGTAGATTAAAATCACCAATTTTAGGGCCTAAAAAGCATGTTTTCACATTTAGGCACTAATCAAGGGAGAATTGCAAAACCATGCTATTTCATTGAATAAATGTGAGAAAAGGTGATAAAATCCCTCAAATTAAGTACAAGATAAACCACAAAATTGGGGTTTATCAAATCTCCCTACACTTAACCAAGCATGTCCTCATGCTAAGAATAAAGAAGGACAAGAAAAAGGGTATGAACATTTATTCAATGCAAATAAACTATATGCACCTATCTATATGAATGCAACTAAATGCAAAAATGATTCTACCTACTTGGTTAAAAGTAAATCAATCCCCAAGAACACATATGCACAAGTAGGGCTAAGTAGTATGATGATTCATGAATCCTACCAATTCAAATATCAAAATGAAGTTCAAATATACTTGCAAGAAGAAAGCTCATGAAAGCCAGGAACAAGGAATTGAGCATCGAACCCTCACCGGACGTGTATCCGCTCTAGTCACTTAAGTGTATAGGGTCGATCACTCTATTCTCTTCTAATCATGCTTTCTAAGATTTTTTTTTCATCTAACAATCAACAATTATTCAATGCATGCGTACATTCATCATGAAGACTTATTCATAGGTTGTAATGGGGCTAGGGTCAAGGTAGGATGCATATGGTCAAGTGAGCTTGAAATTTGAATCTTTGATTAACCTAAGCTCCCAGCAAACACATATAACAACCTATATAATTCTAATACACAACCTAGCTACCCATGATTCCCACTTTTTCACATACTCATGCATTCTCTTTAATTCACATTCCATATGCATTGATTTTTATTGAACTTTGGGACATTTTTGTCCCCTTTTTATTTCCTTTTCTTTTTTTTTTCTTTTTCTATATTTTTTTCTTTTTTCTATTTTTGTTTCTTTTATTATTTTCCTTTTTTATATATTTTTTTTCTACACATATTTTTTTTCAAAAGTATATACAAACGTATCAATGCATATGGTTTTACATATTTAATGCATAAGCATGTACCAAATCCCCAAAAATCTTCAACAAAAATATAAAAACACACTTTACTCTCAATCAATATCCCAAGTTTCTCATGCCCAAATGATACACACCCTCACTAGCCTAAGCTAATCAAAGATCCAAATTAAGGGATATTTATTATTTTTCACTTAGGGGTAGTGATGTGCTACAATTAAGAACAAAAGGGATTAAGTAGGCTCAAATTTGGCTAACAATGGTTGATGAAAGGTAAGCTATTTGGGTAAGTGAGCTAAATAAAATGATGGCCTCAATCATATAAATGCATTCATACATGGAATAATGGACATAAAGAATCAAACAAATCAAAGATTACAATCATAGAAAGAGAATGATGCAAACAAGAATGAAAATAAGTGGTTATAAGATGTAACCACACAATTGGGCTCAAAACTCACATGCTTGTGTTCTTAGCTCAAAAACTATGTTCCAAAATAAATCCTTCAAGCAAGTACAACAAAAAATTTTTTCAAATTGGTAGGGTGCCCTAAAAATAGTTTCTTGGAAAAGAAATCATCACCCTAACCAAGTAGTCCTAACATAAAAAGGGAGTGGTAAAAATATGTACAAATTCTAACTACATGCAATCTATCATGCAATGCAACAATTAATCTAACAAAGACAAAAATTAAAAATTGGTGTTGAAAAAGGAAGTTGTTACCCATGGAGGTCGGTCGGACGACCTCCCCACACTTAAAAATTTGCACCGTCCTCGGTGCATGCAAAGAAGAGCAAGGTGGATGGGTTGCTACAGTTGATGAGCTCCTTCGAAAGGTTCTGCGGGTGAACTTTTTTGTTGCCCCATTTAGAAGTCTTTCCAATCCTTTCCTTCTTGGTGGCCAACCTAAAAGGAAAGAGAATGAAAGAAAATTCAGCCTACAAAAAACATATTAAGCAAATAAAACATAGGTGGGGGCTAATGCCAAATAAGAATAGGGTCCTCACTACATGGTAGCTACAACATGTGAGTGAAAAAGCAATTCAAGCAAAGGCATATTAACTAATACTTGATGCAAGAACAAAGTTAAAGCATAAGTGAATAACATGAAGAGCATGTCGAGCATCAAGTTCAAACAACAATTAACACAAACAAGATTAGTAATAAGCATGAGACCATTTGGTCCCATCCTAACTCAATGATGATGAGGTATAAAGACAAGGGATCATGAGTCAGGAAGGACTAAAGTACTAATCTTGTTTGTAGAAAAATATTACAATTAATACCAAACAAGTCACGAAGCACCAAGATTAACCAAGAAATTCTCAACACTTGAATATAAGAATCCAACACCATTATTAAAATAAGAAACTTAGAAAAGAAAATAAGAACAAGCTATAAAAACAAAATTAAAATGCAATGAATGAAAATAAGCAAATGCAATAAAAAAACTGGAAGAAAAGAAAAAAAATTTTTACCGGCGCGGACGCGTCATGCACGCTTCCGCGCAGATGCGCAGTTTGGCCAAAAGACGTGTACGCGCCAGGTGCGCGCACGCGTGGGTTGCAGGCATAGAATAGGCACAAACTGGGCATAACTCTCCGGAACATGTACCAGGAGGGCAGGTGGCGCTATCGGCGCACACGCGTGCAGCGTGCGTCCGCGCGCATTGCACGATTAGCTTGAAGGACGCGTACGCACCAGGTGCGCACACGCGCGGGTGGTTTGTGCTTCAGGCATGGTGCTGGCGCAGTGTAGGCGCAACTCTCGGGTCAATGTATGGAGGGGTGAGATTTTACAATCCACGCGTACGCACACTTGGCGCGCCCACGTGGATGGTCGAAAGTGCTTGAGGCGCGCGTACGCGCCAAGAGCGCGCATGCGTGGGTTGGTGCTCTGTTTTTCAAAATTTTTCCAAGTTCTTGCACCAAACCAAGCATTCCAAACCTCCAAACAGCTACCCAAACACCTTCAAACCTTATTTAACATACTAAACTACCAACTCAACAAGATATGAAATTAAACTAATTACCAATATGTACAAAAGAGAAAAAAATGAAAAGAATTTACCATGGTGGGGTGTCTCCCACCTAGCACTTTTGTTTATTGTCCTTAAGTTGGACTTATGGGGAGCTCCTCATCAAGGTTGCTTGTGGTTGTATCCATCTTGGAACATCCACCAATGCTTAAATCTCCAATAAGCTTCATTCTTCAATGTTAATATCTTCAAGTTTTGATGGAGTTCTTCACAAACCATGAGCTCCCAAAGTTGATTTTCCTTGTGCGATCCGAGATCCCACACTTTGTTTTGACACCCATCTTCAAATTGATCATCATGATTCCAATTGGGTGAGAAGTGATCCGAATTCTCAAGTAAACACCAAAGCATCTTCTTAGACCCCTTTAGTTGAGAACTATACCAACCATTGTACTTAGACTTTGAGTTTCCAACCATAAGGAACCTTGATTGGCATTTCCACCCACTAACCAATTCTTTCCTACTCTTGACTCCACAAAGAGCTCTAAGTTGCCCATCCGTCTCAAGCAAACCATATTCAAGTGAGAAATTAAAGCTTAGGGATAAGAATTTTACCCACTTGAATGTTGTATTGGATGGTGACTTAGGAAGGGGTGGTCCTAATGATCTTGCAAGTTCCACTCCTGAAGAACGAAACTCTCATGCGATCTAGAATTTTCACAATAAATTTGCGTTGTAAGTATAGCTTCTAGATCGACAAGAATTCCTTTCTTACAAAAGTTTAGTTGTCACAAGTAACAAACCCCTTTAAAATTGATAACCGAAGTATTCAAACCTCGGGTCGTCTTCTCAAGGAACTGCTGGGAGGTGCTCTTATTATTGGTTATGAGTTTTGTAAATTGGGGGTTTTTGAAAGGTTTGAACAAGGAAAATAAGTTGCAGGAATTAATAAATTAATATCTAATAAAACTCTTGGCAAGGTATGAAAATTCGAAAGTCCTATCCTAGTTATCCTTATGAGAATTGAGTTTAATCCCACTTAGTTAACCTTTACGAAAGCAAGAAAAAGTCACGTGGACTAATTAGTTAGATCCCCAAGTCCTAGCCAACTCCTAAGGAAAGACTAGAGTTAGTGGAATTCAATTCAATTAGCAAAAATAACAATTAACAATCACGATAAGTTTGATAACTCAAGAGCCTCCAGTTAATCAATTAAAGCCAAGAATATAAAAAGCTAAATAAGAATCATAAATCTGCAATACCTCAATTTATATCAAATAAAGAAAAATCCTAACATGAATGGTTCATAAGCCAATTTGGCAACAAAAGTAATTAAATAAAAGCATTAAAGTATCTTAAAGTAAAAGAGAAATATAAAGCAAAAGAAATATTGAACCTGAGAGGAAGTTGTAATCCTAAATCCTTTAAGAGGAGTCCTAATCCTAAAACCTAAGAGAGAGGAGAGAACCTCTCCCTCTAAAAACTACATCTAAAATATCAAAAGTGAATGTATGGAAGACTTGTTAATGAATGGATGCATTCTCCCACTTTATAGCCTCTAATCTGTGTTTTCTGGGCCGAAAACTGGGTCAAAAACCGCCCAGAAATCACCCCTAGCGTATTCTGGTACGTACAGTCGCAGGAAAGTGACGCGGAAGCGTCGTCCACGCATTTGCGCGGATTGGGTTTTCGCCAGGTCACGCGTTCGCATCGCCTGGCTTCAAAGCAGCTATGGCAAATTATATATCGTTACAAAGCCCCGGATGTTAGCTTTCCAACGCAACTGAAACCATCTCATTTGGACATTTGTAGCTGAAGTTATGACCGTTTGAGTGCGAAGAGGTCAGGTTGGACAGCTTAACAATTTCTTCAACTTCTTGTATTCCTTCCACTTTTGCATGCTTCCTTTCCATCCTCTGAGTCATTCCTGCCCTGTAATCTCTGAAAACACTTAACACACATATCAAGGCATCGAATGGTAATAAAAGAAGATTAAACATATCAAAATTAAGACCAAAGAAGCATGTTTTCAATCATAGCACAAAATCAGGATGGAAAACGTAAACTCATGCAAAACATATGAATAAGTGTATGAAAGATTGATAAAATCCACTCAATTGAGCACAAGATAAACCATAAAATAGTGGTTTATCAACCTCCCCACACTTAAACATTAGCATGTCCTCATGCTAAGCTCAAGAGAAGCTATAAAGGAGTGAAGAGGAATGGTAAAATGTATGAAATGCAATCCTATCTATATGAATGCAACTAAATATGAAATGCTTCTACTTACTTGGTTAAAAATAAATAAGTTCTCCAAGACAAACATAAATCAAATTCCACTAATTCAAACCATACAGTAAAAACTAGTAAACTTGTAAGAAGATAGCTCATGAAAGCAGGGAATATAGAATCAAGCATTGAACCCTTACTGGTAGTGTATATCACTCTAACTCTCAAGAGTCTAGGGTCAATCACTCTACTCTTCCATAGTCATGCTTTCTCAACCTTGTTCTTCATCTAACCAATCAACAACTATTTAGTATACCAATGCAAACATCATGAGGTCTTCAAAGGTAAGGATATATATATATATATATATATATATATATATATATATATATATATATATATATATATATATATATATATATATATATATATATATATATATATATATATATATATATATATAAGGTTAAGTGAGCTAACAAACTGAATCCTTGATTAGTCTAAGATCTCACCTAACATATACATACTTTATATAATTTAAAATGCTTTACCTAGCTACCCAAATTTTTTCCACTGTTGTATTACATGCTCATGTATCAAACTTATTTTTGAATTTTGTCCCATGTGCATTGATTCTTTTTATTTTGCATTTGGGGTAATATATATATATATATATATATATATATATATATATATTTATCCCCTTATTTAATTACTTAAAATTTTTTTTTGATTGCACATGGTAATTTAATTATTTTGATTTCACATGAGCATGCTTCCCGAATTTTCAAATAACTTTTTCAATTTAATTCCTTTTTTTTATCATCCAATGTTCCCATAAAATTCCCCATACTTAAATTATACACAATATCTATCTTAAGCTAACCAAGGATTTAACTTGGGATTTTTATTTTGTTTTTCTGCTTAAGGCTAGTAATGTGGTTATGGAATAGAGGGGGGTTAAAAAGCTCAAAGTGGCTAACAAGGATGACATAAAAGGTAGGCTTATTTGAGATAAGTGAGTGAGTACAAGTAATGGCCTCAATCATATGCAAGCATGTAAATACACTAAATAATGGACATATAGAATGGAACAAAGTAAAGATTGCAATTATAGAGAAGAAAACACACAAGAATAAAATATTTATGGTTAAATAATGTAACCATGTAATTAATCTCAAAATCTCACAGGTTGTGTGTTCTTTGGCTCAAAAACCATGTTCCAAATACAACTTCAAACAAGTTTAACATAAAAGTTTTGATTTAAATTAGTGAAATTTTTCAAAAATAGGATCTTTAGAAGAAACTTATTATTTTTCTACCAAGTAGTAGCTAAATGCATAGAATCAAACAAACACGCAATTAAACATGAAAATGCAATAATGAACAAACAAAGAAAATAAAACAATGGTGTTGGAAAGAAGAAAATAGCTAACCCATGGAAATCGGTATCGACCTCCCCACACTAAAAGATTGCACCGTCCTCGGTGCATACTAAGATGTGCAGGTGGATGGGTTGCGAGCTATAACTGTTGTTATTTCTCTAAAGATTGTGCAGACGGACTGGCTTGTCTCCCCATTAAGAGGCTTTTCCTCTCCCTTCGTGGTGGCCATCCTGAAAGAAGAGGGAAAAGAAGAAAAATAACCCAAAAATAAAGATAGAAAATAAATAAAATATGGGTGTTAATGCCAGATAATAAGGGTCTCAATTACATGGTAGCTACAACATGCAAGTGAAAAAACAGTAGAAGTACATGGCAAATCAAGAGTGAAAAAATTTGCAACAATGGGGAAGAGAGTGGTAAGGAAAGATAATATAAATTCATGTCAATGCAAAAGTAATATAGGTATAAAAGATTGGCATTGATTTAAATAATATTACCTAACCAGAATAACACAAGTCACTAAGCACCCAAAATAATTCAAGAGAAGATGCAACATTTAAATAAGAAAATTTTAACATCAAAGGAAAAATAATGAATTTAGAAAAGAAAATAAAAATATGCACAAAATTAAGATGCAATGAATGAAATATGCAAATAAATTAAGTAAAATAAAATGAAAGATAAGAAGAATGAGAAGGGAAAGAAAGGAAGAAGAAGTAAGTAAGAAAGGAGGGAGGAAAAATTAGTATCAGGGAAGAAAAGATAAGATTTTTGGTGCTGATTTGGATAAGCTGTGCGGCGCAGATGACGCGGACGCGTGAGTGACGCGGTCGCGTGGTGCGCGATAAGGTCAGGTGATGCGGACGCGTGGGTCACGCGATCGCGTGGCCTGATTTGTGCGATTGGCGCGAGTGTAGCCTCGCGTTCGCGCAACTCTCTGTTTTAAATTCATTTTGCCAAAAATCTGGGTGACGCGTTCGCATGGGTGACGCGATTGCGTGAGTGGCCATTTTTGAAAAACGACGCGAACGCGTCGAGCACGCATTTGCGTGGGAGGGCTTGGGCTTCTAGCACGAGTCCAGCCCCATTCCAGCCCAACATACTGCCATACACCCATTTACATCAATTTTACAGAGCCACGCATTCGCGTGGGTGACGCGGACACGTGGGGAGGCTATTTTGCAAACGACGCGAACGCGTCAGTGACACGGTCGCGTGGCGTATTTGTGCCTAAGGCACGCCTCCAGCCACACTTTTGCGTGACTCTCTGTTCAATTTTCTTTTCTTCCCAATGCACTGGTGACGCGGACGCGTCAGTGACGCTTACGCGTCTCCTGCATTTTTTTTTAATGCAGAATGCAGTATGCAGATGTTATGAATAATTCCAGGTTCAATGAAATAAAATAAAATTAAAAAAAAACAAACAAAACTAAATAAAATTATAGTTGAAAAAGGAACGATCATACCATAGTTGGTTGCCTCCCACCTAGCACTTTTAGTTAAAGTCCTTAAGTTGGACATTTTGGTGAGTTCCCTGTTATGGTGGCTTGTGCTTGAACTCGTCTTGAAACTTCCACCAATGCTTGGACTTCCAATAAGCTCTATCAATACCAAGTAAATTCTTCAAGCTTTGATGGAGTTCTTCACAAGATTTGAGCTCCCAAAATTGATCCTCATATATTCCTGGATCCCAAATCTTGTTTCTACACCCGTCATCAAGTTGATTATCATGATTCCATCCGGGTGTTTCAACCTTAGAATTCTCACTGAAGCGTCCAAACAACTTCCTAGACCCATTCGGTTGAGCTTTACACCAACCTTTGCGTTTAAACTTAAAGCTTCCAACCATAATGAACCTTGCAGGACAATTCTTACCACTGACCATCTTCCTCTTACTCTTAATGCTACAAAGAGCTCTAAGTTGACCACCCGTCTCCAGTAGCCCATATTCAAGTGGAATTAGAAAGCTAAGGGATATGAATTTTACCCACTTGAATGTTGTGAAGGAAGATGGTAACTTAGGGGGAGGTATTTCTAACGAATTTGCAAGCTCCACTCCCTTGTGCTCTTCTCTGACAACTTTCACCTCTTTGCAAGTTTCTTCAATATCAACATCTTCCTCTTGGAAGCTTTCTTTCAATTCAATCTCTTATTCATTGCTCACCAAGGGCATGGGAGGCTGTGCTTCTTCTTCTTTAATCTCCATCTCTTGACCAACCTCTTCCAAGTCTTCAACTATGATATGCCTTGGAGGTTGTACACCCTCCTCAGCATCAATTTCAATCGCCTTGGAAGGAGGTTCTATAACCTGATTTTCCCATGATGGTTCAGCATCTCCTAAATCTTCAACCATTTCTTCCTCTGCAACTATTATGGCTTCCTCCACTTGTTCCAGTACAAAGCCATGTTTCTCATTATCCACTGAAGTTTCTAGTGTCTCCTTCATGCTACGCACTTCTTTTGATTCTCCACATGTAGCCATGGGAGTACTTTGAGTGCTCAGATGTTGGGAAGCTAATTTATTTACTAACTCGGTTAAGGCAGTCGCGAGTTCCAGTACATTCCTTTACATCCTCGTTTGCCCTTGAAGAAGAACACGAAGGTTGTCATCCATTGGAGATTGGGGTGGATATGAGGGTTCATTGGTTGGGAGAGAGGGCTCATAATACGGAGGTGGTTCTTTTTTATAAGGATATGGAGATGGTGAATATTGAGGTAGTGGTTCTGGGGAGTAATTGGATTGGAGTTGGGGTGGATATGGGTTAGGGTCGTCTGGAGGTGTTTGGTTGTAAGGGCCTTGTGAGTATGGTGGTTCAAAGCTATGTTGAGGAGGTGGGTCATAGGTATATGACGGGGGTCTACCATATCTATGGTCTTGGTATGCACCTCGGAATGGCTCTTGACTATAGCAGTTAGGTGGGTGTTGGTTGTTGCGAAAGAGTCCACCATAACAATTGTTTTGGCATGCATTGTAGGATGGTCTTTGTTTGTGGTATTGCGGAAGGTGTTTCTGCCGGAAGGGTTGATCAGATCCTCGTGGCTCCTTCTATCTCTGATTGTTTTAACCTTGATGCATGTTCCTGTCATAATTTCCATTCCTTGTAACAACATTGGAACCAAACTCAAAGCGACGGGGGTGAGAACTCATAGTAACTAATAAAAATTAAAAATAAAAATAAATAAACACGCAAAGGAAAATAAAATAAAATAAAATAAATAAGAGAAAAGATTTGAAATATATTTAAATTTTGAAAAGGTTTGATTTTTAAAATTTTAAATTTAATTTTTGAAATTTGAATTTTGAATTTTAGAATTTAAATATTGAAATTTGAAATTTGATTTTGAAATGAGTTAAGATAAGATTTTGAAAAAGATATGATTTTTGAAAAAGATTTGACTTTTGAAATTTAAAACTAAGATAAGATAAGATAAAAAAATTTTAAAATAAAAATCTGAAATTTTTTTTAAATAAAAACAAATAAACAAGCAAAAAGCAAATATTTACAATAACCAATAATAAGGCACACGTTTGTAATTCTCCGGCAACGGCGCCATTTTGAAGAACGAAACTCTCGCGCGATCTAGAATTTTCACAATAAATTCGCATTGTAAGTATAGCTTCTAGATCGACAAGAATTCCTCTCTTACAAAAGTTTGGTTGTCATAAGTAACAAACCCCTTTAAAATTGATAACCAAAGTATTCAAACCTCGGCTCGTCTTCTCAAGGAACTGCAGGGAGGTGTTCTTATTATTGGTTATGAGTTTTGTAAATTGGGGGTTTTTGAAAGGTTTGAACAAGGAAAATAAGTTGCAAGAATTAATAAATTAATATCTAATAAAACTCTTGGCAAGGTATGAAAATTCGGAAGTCCTTCCTAGTTATCCTTATGAGAATTGAGTTTAATCCCACTTAGTTAACCTTTACGAAAGCAAGGGAAAGTCAAGTGGACTAATTAGTTAGATCCCAAGTCCTAGCCAACTCCTAAGGAAAGACTAGAGTTAGTGGAATTCATCAATTCAATTAGCAAAAATAACAATTAACAATCACGATAAGTTTGATAACTCAAGAACCTCCAGTTAATCAATTAAAGCCAAGAATATAAAAAGCTAAATCTGAAATACCTCAATTTATATCAAATAAAGAAAAATCCTAACATGAATAGTTCATAAGCCAATTTGGCAACATAAGTAATTAAATAAAAGCATTAAAGTATCTAAAAGTAAAAGAGAAATATAAAGCAAAAGGAATATTGAACCTGAGAGAAAGTTGTAATCCTAAATCATTTAAGAGGAGTCCTAATCCTAAAACCTAAGAGAGAGGAGAGAACCTCTTCCTCTAAAAACTACATCTAAAATATCAAAAGTGAATGTATGGAAGACTTGTTAATGAATGGATGCATTCCCCTACTTTATAGCCTCTAATCTGTGTTTTCTGGGCCAAAAAATGGGTCAAAAACAGCCCAGAAATCGCCCCCATTGTATTCTGGTACGTACAGGTCGCGGGAAAGTGACGCAGAAGCGTCGTCCACGCGTTCGCGAGGATTGGGTTTTCGCCAGGTCACGCATCCGCGTGATCCACGCGTTCGTGTCACTTGGATTCAAGGAAGCTATAGCAAATTATCTATCGTTGCAAAGAGGTCAAGGAAGCTATACCATCTCATTTGGACCTCTGTAGCTGAAGTTATGACCGTTTGAGTGCGAAGAGGTCAGGTTGGACAGCTTAGCAATTTCTTCAACTTCTTGTATTCCTTCCACTTTTGCATGCTTCCTTTCCATCCTCTGAGTCATTCGTACCCTGTAATCTCTTAAAACACTTAACACACATATCAAGGCATCGAATGGTAATAAGAGAAGATTAAACATATCAAAATTAAGACCAAAGAAGCATGTTTTCAATCATAGCACAAAATCAGGAAGGAAAACGTAAACTCATGCAAATCATATGAATAAGTGTATGAAAGATTGATAAAATCCACTCAATTGAGCACAAGATAAACCATAAAATAGTGGTTTATCAACTCCTTTGTGCTCTTCTTTGACTACCTCCACCTCTTCACAAGCTTCTTCAATTTCAACCTCTTCCTCTTGGTGGCTCTCTTCCAATTCAATCTCTTCTTCATTGCTCACCAAGGGCATGAGAGGTTGTTCATCTTCTTCTTTGACCTCAATTTCAAGCCCAATGGGATAGGATTCAATTGTAGATAGGAATTCCTCAATGATTGAATCCATCTCTTGGTCAACCACTTCTTCCGGCTCAATTATCTCGACTTCTTCCCCTTGTGACAATTCTTGCTTTAACTCCTCTTCTTCACCTTGAAGCTCTAAGCTCACTTCCTCATTATGCTCCTTAATTTCTTCTCCACATTCAACAACGGGAGTTCCTTGGTCGCATAGCCTTAGGCGGGAGGAGACCATATTGCTAACGGCTTCCGCTAGGATAGCCATCTTAGCTTCTAGCTCCTTAAACTCCTTTTGGTTCTCTTCTTGCCTTCGAATGTAAGAACTAACACATTCTTGGAGAGGATCATCCATTGGAGGTGGTGTGGAAAAAGAAGGTTCATTGTTTGGGAAGGAGGTTTCATAATTGGAAGTTGGTTCATCTTGGCAAGGATATGGAGGTGGTGTATATTGAGGTGGTTCTTGAGAGTAATTGTATTAGAATTGTGGTGGTTCCATGTATGGTTCATATGGTTCATAAAATGGTTGGTATGGTGGATAAGGATTAGGGTCATAATGAGGTGTTTGGTAGTAGGGGGCTTGTGAGTAAGGTGATTCAAAATTAGGTTGAGGGGGTGGTTCATCGGCATGTGGTGGTGGTTGTTGACAATCACAGTAAGGGTCACTACATCCATTAGATTGATATGCATTAGGATTAGAATTATACCCATAAGAAATCAGAGGAGGTTGTTGCCAATAAGGTTGATCAATCCCTTGAGGTTCCTCCCATCTTTGATTCCCAAATTCTTGATGCATGTTACCATTGTAGTTCCCATTCTCTACAACATAATTTAAGCCAAACTCATAGCCAAAGTGGTGAGAATTCAAAATAGCAAGAGAAAATAAAAACAAAACTAGTAAGAACTAATAAAAACTAACTCCTAAAACAAGCAAAAACTAGCAAAGAAGCATATTAACATATATACAATAGCCAATAACATAACACCATTGCAACTCCCCGATAACGGCGCCATTTTGATTTAAAAAGATTTGTCGTGTCGGTATAGAATTTCCTCAAATGAATGAATTCTCGCTGCAAGTATAGTTTTACACCAACAAAGAATCCTCCCAATCAAAAAGTTGAGTTGTCACAAGTACAAACCCCAATGAATTTATAACCGAAGTATTTAGACTCCGGGTTGTCTCACAAGGAATTGCAATGAAGTGATCAATTATTGGCTATGAAAATGCAAGGGGGGTTTGATTTTATATTTTTGCAAGAAAATAAATGACAAGAAAAGTAAAAAGAGCAATTAAGGAAAGCAATTAATAAAGAGAGACATTCATGGCAAGGTTTGAGATCATAGACTTTCTATCCTAGTCATTAAATCATAACAATAATTAACAAGAATTTATCTTATTTCGTCATCTCCAACATTGGAAGAAGGTGTAAGTTATCTTCCATGAGAGAAAGTCAAACAAGACTAGTTAATCTCAAATCAAAAATCCTAATCAACTTACTAATTGAATTAGCAAAAGATTAGCGTCATTGAAAATGATATTAACTAACAACTCTAGATCGCCAATGTAAATTGGGTATTAATGACTAAAGATTGCCCAATTACTCTTCCCAAACCAAGAATGCTCAAAATCTACTCTAAAGCCCAACCAAGTATTTTGTCAAACACTTGGAAGGCATAAAAGGAAAGCATAATAAATGACAAGAAATAGTAAAATCTACCAACTACAAATTACAAGAAAAGTAAATTCACAACTCAAATCAACAATTAAAAGAACATCAAACATAAATTTCATAAAAGAGATCCAAATCCATCAAGAGTTCATCAACACAAAAGAAACATTAAAAGAGAAATTAACATGAAAACTAAGAGAATCAATTAGTAGGAACAAGAAATCATAAGAGAAATAAGATGAAAACAATAATCAAAACCTAGATCTAAGATGGAAGTAACCTAACCTAATTCTAGAGAGAAGAGGGAGCTTCTCTCTCTAGAAACTAACCTACATGATGCTAATGCTACAAATAATTGCTCCCCCCTTCTCCAAGCTTGAATTCTACATGAAATAGCATCAAAAATGAGTTGGGTTGGGCCCAAAGTGCTTCAGAAATCGCTGGGGGCGATTTTCCTTTAGTGGGCCACGAGCAGCATCGACGCGCACGCGTACATGGCCCGTGCGCGCCCCTGAACGCGAAGTAACATATGGCAAATTTTATATCATTTCGAAGCTCCGGATGTTAGCTTTTCAACGCAACTGAAACCGCCTCATTTGGACCTCTGTAGCTCAAGTTATGGTCGATTGAGTGCGAAGAGGTCAGGCTTGACAGCTTTACGGTTCCTTCATTTCTTCATGAGTTCTCCCACTTTGCATGCTTTTCTCCTCATTTTTTCCGTCCAATACTTGCCTTCTAAACCTGAAATCACTCAACAAATATATCAAGGCATCGAATGGAATTAAAGTGGATTAAAACCACCAATTTTAGGGCCTAAAAAGCATGTTTTCACATTTAGGCACAAATCAAGGGAGAATTGCAAAACCATGCTATTTCATTGAATAAATGTGAGAAAATGTGATAAAATCCCTCAAATTATGCACAAGATAAACCACAAAATTAGATTTTATCAAAGTACACCGAGTCGTTCAAGTAATACCTCAGGTAAGTGAGGGTCGATTCCACGAGGACTGAGGAACTGAGCAACAATTGGCAACTGATTGGCTTAGTCAAGCAAACAGAAAAGTTAGTTTTGTGGATTTTAAAAGCATTAAACAATAAAACAAGAGTAAAAAAAAGCAAATAATCAGTTTGGTGTAGAAATCAATGAGAGAGATAGTTAAGGTATCGAAGATGTTTACTTTTTCGAATCAAGTTTTCTTACCAACTATTTTAATCATGTAAGATTCATTTCATGGTAAACTATAATTAACTAAACCCTAATCTCTTAGTGATTTAGTCTCCTCTAACCTTCATCAATCGCCAATCTCTTGGTCACTTGATTCTGATTAGAGGGTTAAGTTCAAATCTAGTTTATGGCCATAAAAACCTTAATTACCAAAAGTTAAACAGATTATATGTCACGTATTCAGATTAATCCAAGTAATTATCAACTTAGGAGGAATTTACCTTGAAGTTGTGTTCAAGTGAGAGATCAAACCTCTCCCGAGGGTCACAAGAACGCATCTAAAATAAGGGTCATACTCTCATTCCAGCCAGATTCATAAAATTAAGAACGAAAGTAATCCTTGAAACTGAATCAGTACATTAATTAAAATTGAAAAAGTAATAGTCTTAATCCATAGAAATAAACAGAGTTCCTAACCTTAACCAAAGCAGTTTGATGGCTCATGACTTACAGAGAAAACAAAGATTCTGAAAAGTGTGAAAGTGCGGAAGTGAAAAGATCCTCCTAAAGGGTGAATATTTTTCCTTTTATAACTAACCTAATTTGATTTTAAAATAAAATAAAATAATAAATCCTAAAACTAAAAGATATTTTTTGTAAATAAAAATTACAAAAATAAAAGAAAAGATAACTAATAAAAGCTAAATTCAACTACAAATGCTCCAACAGTGGGCTTTCGATTCGGGCTTCCTAGCGCTAAACACCAGTTGGGCGTTTAGCGCCTATAAGGGGCAAAGACGCTTCTATTTGCAAATCTTGCTAGCGCTAAATGCTAGCTTGGCATTTAGCGCCCAAAACGGGTAGCTCCAATACTTCTCCTTTTTGCATAAAACGCTGTCAACTTGTTCCGAATTTTACCTGAAATCATAAAAACACTAAAACAACTCAAGGTAGCATTCGAAGAAGATTTTTGCACTAAAATATAATAAAACTTAATAAATACTAACTAAAAATGACTAGAAAATAGAGGAAAAAAGGGTACAAGATGCCATGCATCAATTACCATTCTACATGATAGACAAAGAAGAACATCTAACATACCACATGATGAGATAGATTACAGACTGCAAAAATTTGAAAAGCCTCAAGGTCTAGTGTAAGAAGTTCCAATCAACCCTTTCGTAAGGTTTTTCTAGGTCAATCATGAAAGAAAGAACCTTTTCTTTGACTTTATCCTCTCCAAAAAATGAGGTACTTCCCGAGATAAAGGTCTGAGCTTGTAGACCACCACCATGGTTATAATTTTGTAAATGACATTACAAAGTTTAATAGATTAGAATTCCTTTAAAAGAGAAGAGCTACCAACACTTGGAATGAAAACCACCAGAGTTTTAAACATAGAGGCATCCAGAATTTCACTTGCAAAGACCTAAGCTACAAATTGAAAAATATCATCTGCAATAATATCCCAATATTCCTTAAAGAAGAAATCTTAATAACCATTAGCACCTGGAGCTTTAAAGGAATTCATGCTCATCATTACTCTCCTACTTCGTCTTTAAAAATATTCTTAGATAATTCAGCACACATTTCATCAGAAAGTTGTGTCAAAGGTTGATAACCCATAGCACTCAGATCTACTGTAGGACAAATAAGCTTTCTAAAGAAGTTAACTTTCTCCTTCTCCATGTCTTTATTATGAGCGATCCGATTTCCATCTTCTTAGAAAATGCTAGAGTGCGTTTGGTTTGCATTTTTATTTTTTGTTTTCATGTTTTATGTTTTTTATTTTTTGGATTTTGTGAAAGAAAAAGAGAAAATAGTGAAAATAATAAAATCATGTTTTTTTTTTCTTTTTTTCTTCACAAAATTTAAAAAAATAGAAAATACTGAAAATAAAAATAGAAAATGTAAAAGCAAAACAAATGCACCCCTAGTTGTTCTGTTGCGTTTTTGTCTAATCATAGTCTTCAATGAAAGAATTTGGTATTCTTATCCCTAAGTTTGACCCATTACTACCGAGAATTCTGAAACCCAAAAATCTCTTCCTGCATCAGAAGAGTCGCATATTTTGCTTAGAGACCCTTATTTTTCAACACAAGAAACACAACATTAATTATCTCCATGTTAACTAAATGTATCAAAAAAGCATTCTAAAAATAGAAAATATTGAGAGATTTAACTTTCTTTTTAGTAGCTCTATAAATTAAGAAATTAGTGGAGTGTCCAGCCAAGAACGGGTAAATCAAATTGAAGGTCACTAGAAATCAAAGAAAGAGAGAAGGTAGGAAGCTAACAAATTTTAATTGAAGGTCAGTTGTAGAGTGACAAGTGAGGAAGGAGTGTCCGGCATGAGCAGGAAGGAGGAAAAGAAGGTTGAACATGGTGAGGCTTCTTCCTTTTGAGGCAAATAAAGGGAAGAGCGATGAGGGGTTTTGATACAAGAATTATTGTCGGTAAAGAATTTCTCAATAAAATCCCATTGTAAGTATAGTTCTAACCAACAACAATCCTCAAATAAATTTTAATAATTGGTTGTCACAAAGTTCAACCCCAATAAAAGTAAACCGAAGTATTTAAACCTCGGGTCGTCTCACAAGGAATGGGCAAATATGTGCATCGATATTGGTTAGAATTCCAGGGTTAGGAGTCATGATCTAGAAATTAAACGACTAGAGCTAACATGCAAGAAATCTTGAAGTGCAAGAAACTGAATCAAGTAACTAAAGCAAAGTAAAGGCAATTTCAATCTAGCAAAAGAACATATAATCTACTTCTATTCTAGAACTAGGTGAATAACTAAACTAACTATAACAATAATCAAGCAATTGGTATTTTTGGGTTTTGAATATGAATAATAAAAGGCACTCTTGGCTAGGCATAGGAATTGGGGTCACCATCCTTGTCTAATAACCATATCTTGACAATTATGAGGAACCAAGCTCATTAAGCTTACTTCTATGCTTGAAGTATATCAAACGGCTTGATCAACATCAATCCATAAATCCTAACCTAGCTACCAATTGACTTAGTAGTAGGCTAGTGTCAATGGTTATCAAATTGACCACTAAGGGTTCTCAAATCACCAAATCAATTATACCCAATGACTCAAGTTTACCCAATTTCCTTAGCCTAGGTCAAGAGTAAAGAAGACTACTCCATAATCAAAGGAAATATTTCATCAAACACATGGAATGCATCAACAAAAGACATATTCAAATTGTAAATTAATTGAAAATTACAACTACCCACTAACAATTATCAATAGAAAACAACTCAAACAACACTATTAATCATGGAAAACATCAACGCACTAATAGAAATTTAAGATCCACAAAGTTCATAAAATGAGAAGAAAATGGGAAATAATAAGAAAATTTAAATTCAAATACAAGATCTAAACAAAATTATACTAAGGAATTCAAATCAAGTAATAGAAACTAAAATTTACAAAACCAATTCAGAATTTCAACAAGGAAAGATCAAACCAAACTAGATCTAGAGAAGAGCAAGAGTTTCTCTTCCTAGAACATGAGAACCCCAAAACTAGCCAAAATGTGTGTAAAGTCTACAATGAATGATCTCCCCTTTTCCCCCTAGAGTTCCTGGGTCTTTTCCATGCAGAATCCAGCTGAATTTGGGCCTGAAGCCCCTCAGAAATCACCAGCCACGATTTCTTTAATGAGATCACGTGCTGGGCATCACGCGTGTGCGTCATCTGAGTTTTGCAAGCCACGCGTACGCGTCAGGCATGCGCATGCGTCGATGGTAGTTTGCCATTCTACGTGAATGCGTCCACTCTCGCGTGCCATTCCTAGCCTCTTGCACCCACGCGTGCGCGTGGGCCACGCGTGCGCGTCGCAGCCGATTCTCCAAAGCTCAATTCTTCATGTTCCTTCCACTTGTGCATGCTTCCTTCCTTTCTTCTAGTCCATTCTTGTCCTATGAACTCTGAAATCACTCAACAAACATATCACGACATCGAATGGTAATAGAAGAGGATCAAAATATGGCATTTTTAAAGCAAAAGAAGCATGTTTTCAATCATGAAGTGAAATTAGGAAGGAATACAAAACCATGAAATTTCTATGAATAAGTGTGGAAAATATTGACAAAACTCTCCAAATTCTACACAATATAAACCACAAAATTGGGGTTTATCAGGTTTGCATCAGGTGTTTTCGAGGGAGCAAAAGGTAAGGGGATGTTTGTACAACCAAGAAAAAATTTTTAGGGACAAGGTGGTTGGATTATTTGGCCCAAGAAATTTTGTGGTGGCTGGGGAATTGGTAAGAGATAGGATGGCTGTGGTTATTGAAGACAACGAAATGCCCTGTGTAACCTTTTTTGATGAGGTTAGGAAGATTTTTTCTGAGCCTTTTATGGATGCTATCATGCTATAGTGATCAAGGTCCTTCGTAAACATCTTAACTATAGGACTTTAGTTCAAAAGCTTAAGGCAGTCTGGCATTTGAAGGGGGCCTATGAAGTTCTAGATGTGGGGTTTGATTATGTCATGGTTTTAATCTTCTTGAAGATCGGGATAAGGTGCTTTTGGGAGGGCCTTGGATGATTGCTGGTCATTATCTAGCAATCAAACCATGAACGCCAAAATTCAAACCATATGAAAATCATTTGGTTCTACTATGATTTGGATTAATATCCCAGGTTTGGGTATATAGTTTTATCAAGAAGAAGCTGTGAGGCACATTACTTCAGCAGTGGAAAAACTTGTCAAAATAGACTTAGCTACTAAGTCTGCTAAGAGGGAAAAATTTTCTTGTGCTTGTGTTCACCTTGATCTTGGCATACATGTGATGAGGAGGATTAAGTTTGATGGTTATGTTTTTAATATCGAATATAAGTGGTTATACCTCATATATAATAAGTGCAATTATTTTAGACATGTCTCTGAAGATTGTATGATGAAGGATGCACCAAGAAATGATGGAATTGACTATTGAGACTAGCAGTGATGCCGTGCCAAAAGTGAATCCAGAGAGGCACCAACAATTCAAAATGAACAAAATTTTGAATATGGAAAGAATCCCAATAATTCAAATTTAGTTATTAACGAGGAAGATCATGTGACAGATTTGTTGCATGGGAATGATATGCAACGTGATAACAAAGGATATGAGGATGGATAGATTGAAGAAGTTAGGCACAATGGAAAAAATAAAATGGGCTTTTCATTAAGCATAAAGCTCAACATGGACAAAACATAAATTTGAAGAAGGTAGGCCTAGCTAGTAATCAAATTGGACATAGAATGAATTCCATATTCTAAAAGGATATAGGCACCTCTTCAAAAACCAAAAAGGAAGCAAGTGATGCACTTGTTGCTCGTACTTCGTCATTATCGAAGAGTACCATCGGGACTCTAAAGAAGAAGCTTGGCAGCTCGACACTAATCTTCAAGAATGGCTATAAGTGCATGCATCCAACCTCCTACCAAAGCTCCTCGACATCTATGGATAATGGCAATGTTGGATCAGCATCAGATGCCCATCTAGTAGCATCTTCTTCAGCTGTTGGGAAGCTCATTAAAGGGTCGGCACTGGAAAGGGTCGATGAACAAAGGAAGCCCGATGAGTAGGAAGTAGTTCTTACAGCGTCCGCAAATGAAGAAGCCAGCATAATGCTTGAAGGTGGCAGGTGATATGGGAAGCCAAAGGAGATTAGTATCGCAACTTCTTAAGTTGAGGTTAGTGCGTACTTTAATTATCAATTGTTAATCATGATTAGTTTTGATTTTAGTATTTTAGCTTGGAATATTAGGGGTTTCCAATAAAATGTCTCATGTGCATTATAAAGATATTGAGCTAGATTTCACTCATCTATTTTTGTTATTCTTAAAACTCATTGAGAAGATGAAGGTTTTCTGGGATAGGTTGGGTTATATAGAGGTTGGTGTGGTTGAGGCACAAGGCCATAGCGGTGGAATTTGGGTCTTTTTACTCAATTAAAAATCTTATTATTAGACTTCTTGATGTAAAAAATCAATGTGAGTATTGAGATCAATATGGGTTCAGCTTCTTGGATTCGCTCCACAGTATATAGCAATCCTCAAGCTCAGTGTCGTTTGCAACTCTAGGATGATTATCATAGAAATTTTTTAACTATCAGAGCTTTTAGCTTGTGATTGGTGATTTTAATAAAATTTTATTTTCTAATGAGGTTAATGGTGGAGCTTTTAATAACATTAGAGATAATCTTTTTGCTAATGTTCTGGATCATTATGGCCTTTTTGTGGGTGCTATTGGAAGGAAATATACTTGGTATAGAAGGGTAACTAGAGGGATTGATATAGCAAAGAAGCTCGATAGAGCTCTTATTAATCATGATTGGCGTCTATTGTTTCCAAAAGCTTATATAGAGGTGTTAGGAAGACTTCACTCTGACCATTGCCCTCTATTAGTCAGATGCTATATGCCTAGTATTTCTAAAATGAGAAATCACTTTAGATTTCAAGCAACGTGGTTGACACACCCTCACTTTAATAGTGTTGTTAATCAAGAGTGGACCAAGGGATCTCCAAATGTTGTGAAAAGTTTGCTTAAGGTGCAAAAAGTGACTCAGAAATTTAACAAGAACATTTTTGGTAATGTTTTTGTCAAAAAGAGGGAGATAGAGAGGAAGATTAATGGTATTCAGGTTACTTTGGAGGATACAGAAGTCCTTGTTTTGCGCATTAACGAGAATGAGTTTAATGAAAAGTTTAACATTATTCTTATGCAGGAGGAACCTCTGTGGTACCAAAAGTCAAGGGAGCAATGGGTAATGTTTGGTGATCGAAACATAAAATATCTTCATCTTCAAACTATTATGAGGGGAAAAGGAATAAGATTCATGGTCTATTTCTTAATGACGAAACCTGGTCGACTAATGATAACACCCTTGAATTAAAAGCAAATCTTTCTTTTAGAGGCTCTTTGGCACTAGAGAGGAGATTGATATTAAGAGGATGAGAGATTTTCCTATGCCTCAACTTAGTAAAGAGGCTTGCCAAAGGCTTATTGAGCCAATGTCTTTAGAAGAGGTTAGAATTGCTGTTATTGAGCCAATTTCTTTCAAGCGCTCTTCTTCAAAGAATTTTGGAAAACTCTTGGTCATGATGTTTAGGGTATAGTGAAGAAGGCTTTCTTGGGTGAACCTTTGGAGTCTGTAATTTTTGACAATATTATTGTTCTTATTCCTAAGGTGGACTCTCTTACATACTTTAAAGAGTTCATGCCTATTAGCATGTGCAACGTCATATATAAGATCATCACTAAGGTCATGGTTAACAGATTCTAACCTTTTCTTATAGAAATAACGGAACATCTTCAAGGGATTTTCATTCTTTGGAGAGGGACTACTGAAAATATTATTGCCCAAGAAGTTCTGCAATTCATGCGTCAGACCAAATTCAAGAAAGGTACTATGCCTTTTAAGATTGATCTCGAAAAAGCTTATGATAGAGTTGATTAGATCTTTTTAGAGTACTCTCTTGTTAAATTTGGGTTTACTGGAAGCATTGTTCGTCTCATTATGTCACGTGTTAGCTCTTCTTCTTTGTCTATTATGTGGAATGGCAGCAGGCTTCAAAGTTTTCATCATAAGAGAGGACTAAGGCAAGGAGATTCTATGGTTCTTGGATTCCGATTTTAGTATCTCAGAAAGGCCTCAAAATCTCCTATTTAATGTTTACAGATGATCTATTATTGTTTTGCAAAGCTTCTAAATCGCAGGTTCAGGTGATGATGAAGACACTTGATCTTTTTACTAATGCTTCAAGATTAAAGATGAATATTTGCAAGTCCAAGGCACAATGTTCTAAGAACATACCTCTGAGAAGAAGGAATGTCTTGTCTGGGGTGTCTAACATTCGATTCACTCAGAACTTAGAAAAATACTTGGGAGTTAATATCGAGCATAAGAGGGCGACAAGGAGAACTTCACAGGAGGTTATTGAGAAAAGTCATCACAGATTAGCTAGTTAGAAAGGGGGCCTCTTCAATAAGGCTGGCAGGTTATGTTAAATTAAATCTATTGTGGCTTCCATTCCTGTTTACCAAATTCAAGTTGCTTTTCTTCCTATTTATGTCTGTGAAAAAAATCATTTCTTTGACGATACAACTTTTATAAAAAGGACAAGCTAATGGAATGATTTTACGTAAGGTAAAGTAGGATTAGGTTATTACTCCTAAGTATGATGGTGGGTTGGGAGTCCGGGATACTATATGTGTGAATATTTTCCTTTGGTAAACTAGCTTGACAAATTTTAAATAAGGAGGAGAAGATGTGGGTGCAAATTATCTCGGAGAAATATCTTCAGCATTCCTAGATATCAATGGCTCTAAAGTTGGAAATGCTTCTCTAGTTTGGAAGAATATCATCAAGGTTTTCAATAGTGCTCTAGAGGTTTGCAAAAATCCCTTTGGCATGACACTTGCTCTCCTCTTGGTCGCTTAGGAGAGAAGGTCCTTTATATCCATATTTTTGAATTATATTACACTTTAGTAGATAGCTGGAGGAATAGTTCTTGGCTTATCGATAATTTAGCAGCTCCAATTTCGAAGGATGTCAAATAGGTTAGGAGATGCATTCCGGCTAGCCATGGCTGTAATAAAATGAGATGGTATTTGTAGCCTAAGAAATCAAAAGCTTATAGTGCTAGAGATGAAAATATGTGGCTAGGAGAGTGCAAAGTCAATTGGATTGTTCAAAGCAGTTAGAGATGGCTTTGGAAGCTCTTTATTCTGGAGAAAATTAAATTTTTCATTTGGCTCAGTCTTCATAAGATGCTTCTAACGGAGGCCTTCCACTATAGATTTGGAATTGCTAACTTAGATAGTTGTTCTAGATATCACAATTATCAGAAATCAGTTAAACATTATTTGAGGGATTGTGAGAAATTTAAAGTAATTTGGAATTTTTTGGATCCTTCCTTTGTGAGTTTTGCGACATTGAGCAGTTTTGAAGCCTGGTTCGGAAGGCTATAATTGAAAAAAAAATTTTATTTTGCGTGGACTTATGGTGGATCTAGAGGTATAAAATACAATGATATTTTTTATTCTCACAAGCTATGGTCTGATTATAAGGTTGTCATTCTTGTTCGTCATATTGCCAACGAATTGATGGTTTAGGTGAGGTTCTTTGAAGCTTAATTCTATTCCCCTTGGCCAACGGGTTTAGTAGGAACCTCCTCCAGATAACTATTTTAAATTGAATTGTGATGCTAGTACAGTGTTTGAGCAAGGTTTAGCCAGATTTAGTTGTATTATTAGAGATTCAAATAAAAAATAGATTATGGGCTGTTTTGGGATCCTTCTTTGTTGGAGTGTATTTAGATGTGGGTTATTCTCTATTTGGATAGGTTTAGTTTTAGTTTGGAATGGTATTAAGGAGCTCACTTGTAAAACTGATTGTTTGGATGTGTATTTTCTTTTCAAGAACCTTGAGCCAGTCAATCAAAAAGAAAAAATGGATCTTATTATCAAAATTCAGGAGCTTCTTTTCCCTTTTTGGTTGTGCATTTTGAATGGGTCCCAAAGAAATATAACAATGCAAGGCTACGGACTGATCAGCTAGCTATGGAACTCGAAGAATTATTGCTGAAGTTACTTGAATTGCTCCTTCCAAGGAGTTCGTTACTATTCTTAACATTGGTGTTGATGTAGTTAGCTGATTGTTTGTTTGTTTTTTTTTTTTTCCTGTTTAGAGGTAGTTTCGGACAAAAAAAAAATTGAAGCTCACTAGGGAGACGGGAATGTAAGTTGAAAGAATATACATATAATGTATTCGCTTTCAAAGTAATAAAAGTCAATCGGAGAAAGAGGAATGAGGAATCATGGCGTATAAGTGGGGGCTTGACGATGTTCTTAATTTCTTTCTTGTTCATTGATTTGGACTGATGGTGAAGCATTTATATAAATAACTATATAAATGTTAGCTATCTTAAAAAGAGGTTGGTGGTGCAAGTGAGACACTATGGCGTTAGATAGGCCAACACTACATGAGATCATCTTGATACTCTCACAAATGACCCACGTGACTGCAATGAGACACCATAACAATTGCATTCCATGGGACCATCTCATACATTAACATCATAAATTCAATTTTAATTAATTTAAAATTTTGCTAAGAACGCACTCCTTAAATATACTAACAAACAAAAATATTGAAGAAACAAAAATTTTCAAAAAAAGTTAAATGCACTAACTCTTTTTCACTATAAAAGGTTTCAATTTAACTTTTGTATTCCTAAGACATTCAGTTTGTTAGCAAATCTTTTAATTTAATTATTATTATCATCTTACTTACATATATCAACTATTGGCTTCGACCTCCTTTTTTCCTTCTTATTTATTTTGATCAAATGACACGTTTGTTTTAATTTGTTTATAATTTGAGCCTTTATGGTTGAAACTTGGATTCTATAATTAGTGAAACAAAGGAAAGTTATACATATATTTTAAAGTTTGAAAAAATTAAACTTTTTTTTTGAAATAAAGAAAGCTCAACACATTAAAGTGGAGCGACTAAAACAGTCATAACAAACAAAATAGAACACAAAAACGAACCCCTGTCATCTCCGGCATTGCCATCAACAACCAAGAGGATCAGTATCAGTCCACTCCTTGTAGCTCAAAAACGTCTTTCTTTGGACGATATCAACACCTGTTTCTTTATTGTTGAAAATTCTGTTGTTACGTTCCAGCCAAATATTCCAAATCACTGCAAAGAACCCAGTCAGCCACATCTTCCTCTCCTGTTTTCTGTTAGGCCAGCCAAACCAACTCTCAAACAGTTCTTTAATGGTTCCTAGGACAACCCACTCTCTATCAAAACATCTCAGCCAAGCGCACCACACCTGCCACGTAAATTCACATGAAAGAAATAGGTGTTGTACAAATTCCACCCCTTTTTTACATAAAACACACATAATCTCACTCTGTGAAAAAATTAAACTTAATTCTTCTTTAATTATATTTTGAAATATACTTACATTGGTGAACTCTTTTAACATTTAGATAACAAATTAACAATATAATACTAGATCCTCTTTAAATTTTATAAAATACAACACTAAAAACATGTTATATCAAAAATAATATCTACGACAAGTTCTTATTGAAGCCGATGAAATATAACATTGTATAGAAACAGAAATATGTTTGGTAAAAATAAACTCTTCAACAAATTAGTTTTCGACAAATAGAAAGGGAATGTAAAATTCTTTGATCTTCCGTCGATCAAGTTTCAAGTGCAAAAAAGTACTCCTTGTGCTTTACATAGTCAATTAAGACAAAGGATTCGATGGTCCCAGAACATTTGGACCATTAAATGGTCCCATAACAAAACATATTTTTTAAGTTTTTCAATAACTGTTAAATAGTTTATTTCTAATTTTAATTACAAATTAACCCCATATATTTGATTTAATCATAAAAACTATTTTTTATTTTATAAATTATTATTTTATTATTCATCTATCTGTTTATTAATAATAAAAAATTAAAACAATAACAAATTAGATCTTCTATTAATCGTAATAAATATTTTGCAATCTTAATCGATCATAATTTTATTATTGATCCGTTACATACGTATTGGATTGGAAAAATCGTGTTTGTTAGAAATTCAATCGATTGGATGCACAAATCAATCTATTGAAATTCAGATTTTCCAAACTTCAATCGATTGGAATTGATACACAATCGATTGAATTTTGCAAGGCATGTGCGGTTTTTCTTATTCAATCGATTGGTCATATTATCCAATCGATTTAAGTCTTCAAAGCAATATAGATTTTCACAATTCAATCGATTGGTTGTGTTACCCAATCGATTGAATTGTGCACTGCGTTATATGGTACGCTTCTCTAATTTTATTATTCATCTATCTTATCTTTAAAATTCTATCTTCTATTTTTAAGTTTTTATTTTGATTTAGATACTCTAATCTTATCTTTTCTTTAATATTAAGATTATAAATTGGTGAATAATCTATCAACAATTACTCAATCTTACCATTAGAATCGTTTATCAATCTGATTGATTATTAATTTTTTTCATTATTTTTGTTCATTGTTTATCCATCTACTTAATATCCAATTTTTTTTATTGTTTATCCATCTCTTTAATATCTAATATTTATTCATCATTAATTGATAGTTGGCAATAGAGATCCTTTTTTCATTGTAGTGTTTAGAAAACAATCCATTGTTTTGATTACAAAATCGAGATTAGTCTCTAATTTTGCAATTCTTTGTTTCAATTCTTTATTTATGCAATTGATTGCGTAATGTTAAAATATTCTTTTTTATCTTTTAGTAATGAATTTTTTTTGAAATAAAATAAAAAAATTTATTATTTTCCAAAACCCAATTTTTCAACTTTAATTTTTCAAATACGAATTTTTTTTATGCAAAGCAAGGCAAACTTCACTTCAAATTCTAAAAAGATGGCTAACTCAAATTATTAATCTTCACAATATACCATGACAACCATTATAGGAGTACACAAGAGTACACATGAATAAGTCTTATTTTTATTGGAAAAATAATATTTTTTTTAATTTATAATGAAAAAAATTCTTGTTAAATACGATTTATTTCTGTGTATCTATGTATTTCTCAAGTTGCTTTGAATAAAGAAACCCCACATGTCATGAAAAATTAATCGATTGAACAAAGAAACCCCACATGTCGTGGAAAATTCAATCGATTGTGTATCAATTCCAATCGATTGAAATTTAAGAAACCTGAATTTCAATTGATTGGTTTATGCATCCAATCAATTGAATTTCTAACAAACACGATTTTCCCAATTCAATATGTATGTAACGGATTAATGATAAAATTACGATCCATTAAGATTATAAAATATTTATTACGATTAATGGAAGATTTAATTTGTTGTTGTTTTAGTTTTTGATTATTAATAAACATGATAGATGAATGATAAAATAATAATTTATAAAATAAAAAAATAAATTTTATAATTAAATAATATATAAAAAATTAATTTGTAA
The DNA here is from genome assembly GCF_059453495.1 of Arachis ipaensis. Lineage (NCBI taxonomy): Eukaryota > Viridiplantae > Streptophyta > Magnoliopsida > Fabales > Fabaceae > Arachis > Arachis ipaensis. Next base: position 28,746,709 of record NC_142436.1, read on the forward strand.
TTAAAATTAAATAAGGACTATTTAGCAGTTATTAAAAAATTTAAAAAACATGTTTTGTTATGGGACCATTTAATGGTCCAAACGTTCTGGAACTATCGAATTCGGTGCGGTCAACACACAACAACTGAAGAAACCCCGGAAGCAGTTGCAATTTGCAAGGAAATAGTTACTCAAACTGAAAACAAAAACACGGTCAAAATTAAGATGCTTCACAAGGACAATGAGGTAAAGAAATAGTTTAGCAGTTATAAGATATTTTAATTTTTAGAAAAAAAACTCTAAACAATCCTCCTAATTATTTCGAAAGACAATAAGATATTCAATAAAAAAAAATTTTGACCTTTTTTGGGCTCTTAATCTTTACTTCTGTGACATTGATTAACCCTTTTGTCAATATTTTCTTTTTGTATTAATAGAAAAGCCTACATAGCTTGTTAAATTGTTGATTTATCTATTAAAAGACAATCTGAATTGAAAAATTCAATTTTATTGGGAGTCTCGTTGTCTTTTAGGAATAATTATCAGGGTCATTTAGTTTTTTTAATTTTTTGCTATCTTTTTCAAATATATTGGATAAATTTACTATGTAAAACTAAAAAATATTAGTGAACTTTAAATTATTTTTACTTAAAAAAATTAAATAAAAGATATATTAGTAATTAATGTATCACGTTATAAGAATGTTCTGGAGAGAGATCATTAATAGAGGGACTAACCAGTCTCACGAAATTAAATATCAAAGGTCGAAATGGGTATTTTTTTTATTGGAGATATCGTTGTCCTTCGAAGAACTAATCAGGGATGGGATGGGTATTTGCTCCTTTAATTTCTATTGGGATATAATTATAATTTTTTAATAGATAAAATATGTTTTTTATCCTTAAAATTTTTTTTTAAATACGCCTAACATTTAATTATTTCAATTTTACTCTCAATGTTTAAAATAAGTTTCAATTTTACTTCCACTGTTAATTTTTTTACACTCAACCATTAGTCAACATTTTTTTCCAACTTTACCCTTAATTAAAACTCAACTCAATTTCAATTCCAACCTTAGTCACAAATCTAACCTAACCCTAACCAAATTCAACACATCCCCCAATCTCTTAACCTTCACTAAACCCCTCCCCAAAGGTGTAAAGAGTAAAGAGGCAATTGAGATTTTGTTTAAATTAGTGACAAGAAAAAAGATAAATTTAGCACGTTCCAAATCAACAAAATTACTTGCCTTCATCGAGTCCAGACACCAATGCGAGTGTAAACTCTGGGTAATTAGTGAATAATTAATCAATAAATTAATTATTATTTAAAAAATTAAAAAATTAAATTTTAGAGTTTAAAGAAGTAAAAATAATTAAAATATGAATTTTAACACTAATTTTAAATAGTTTAACCAAAAATTAGGTCAAATGGGCTAAACTGATTAAATCGAGCCTATATTGGGCTCAAGGCCCAACCCACTAACATGTTAATGAAAGAGCTCAGCTCTTCTTTCTCCTTCTATTTGAATAAACAAGCTGAAACTTGCATGACGAGAAGGGAAGAACATTCAAACTCTTAGTCTAATTTCATTTAACCGTATCTTTCAATCTGAAGCTCCAATCGCGACACCGTTTGCGACCACGCAACCATTGCGTCAAACTCTACAAAGTCCACTAAAAATTTTGGTAAGTACCTCACTATTTCTTTCTCATGCACTCTCTCCTAAATTTTGAATTTGAAGTTTTGATTTTAAGAGATTATGTGATTTTGGTATTTAGGATCAAATTAGCCTTGTGAACTTGTCGGGTCTTGTCCCAAATTTCTATTGGTAAGGTGAGAAACCACTAACTTTTGTGAATCATTAATAACTATGAACCCTAAGTTCATTTTGAGTAACATTGTTTGGTATTAGACTGTATATATGTGATTTGGAACCAAATTAGTGGTGTTGAAAGCTTGACGTTGGACCTTGGAGGCTGTGTTTTCTATTTGGTGTACGTTTGAAGCCTTTCACGGTTGTGGAGCGGTGATAATTGAGGTGTTATGAGCATTAAGGAGAAATTGGCCAAGGTATGGTTTTGGTTTCTCATAGATAATATGCAATGTTTCATGAAAACGTAGGGTAGATGACCATAGGATAAGCTTGGATTAAATTTGGTCGTTGATGTGATTAGCGAATAAATGTGTATATATATGCAATTGATTTGAGATTTGATATGTGAGTTGTGGATGTATTATGATTAGTGGTGATATAGACTGAGTTTTTTGGAAAAGCATGTATGGAGTTATTGAATAATGAAATGGTTTTGGATGTTGATAGTGAATGGTTGGATTTTTTATAGAATGAGTGTATATGTATGTATCTAATAAGTATGATGTTGGATTAAGTAGTCAAATGGTGGATTTTGGCACAAATATTGAATATGTGTGTATATGTGATGAACATAATGTGAAATTGGTAATGAAGAGAGTGGGTATCTTGGGTAGCTATATGATTGATGAGTAATGAGTTAGTGTTAGATGAGTCATGATAATGTTTGAAATGGTTTTGTTTAGATTGATTTGGATTTAGTTTAGAAAACTTGAGTTTTGAGTTTTTGGTAAAAAGTGATTTTTAACCAATTTCGTCGGATCATAACTGAAGCCTTGAATTTTAGATTTGAATAAAATTTCTTTTAAATTAAAGATAATTTCAAGATCTTTAAAACGGTTTAAAGTTTGTGAAAATCAAAGTTTTGTAGACGAAGTTATGAACGTCAGAAATTAGGTGTAGAAAACTGGTTTTTATGACTTAGCAGCTTTTTAAGAAAAATGAGGAGTCACATACGCGAGCATACACACGTGATGCGAGATTCATTGACTGCCTTGATATCTCGCATACGCGGACCTGAAAAATTGGATGCTCGCGTACGCGAGCAGTATATGTGACACGAAAGTCCCCTCCTATTTTGAAATCTCGCATACGTGGACATAGTCTCGCGTATGCGAGCCCCCTATTTTAGCCAAAATTCAATTTTTGAATGTTTAACCAATCTTTTAGCTTTCTAAACCTCTCTTACACCTGTTTAAAGTCTGTGAGTGAGCCTTTAAGTTTTAGAATGAGGATGAGTCTGATAAATAAGTTGAGAAGATATATGGAAGGGTCTTGCGAAGTGTTAGCTGAAGTAAAGAGGCATTCGTAACATTGAATGAGAGGAGATTTATGAGGATGATGGGAGAAATGATGATTTGTAATTAAATAAGATATATATGACTGGATAAGATATAGTGGCGTTGTCCACTTGCTCCGAGTAAGAGATGAGGAAAAAGAATCATGAGAACTGAGTTTAATTATGAATTTCAAATGAATATGAATGAATTGAAGTGATATTGCAAATGAGAATGAATTTCTGATTGAGACTCTGGGTAAGATGTAGTGGTGTTACCCACTTGCTTCGGATAAGAGTCGAAAAGTTGGGTAAGATGCAGTGGTGTTGTCCACTTGCTCCGGGAAGAGTTCGAGACTCCGGATAAGATGCAAGGGTTGAGTTCTGTTGCCGCATGCTTCGGGTTGAGAAGTGTAACACCGCTTGGGTAAGAGGTAAGGGTGAGGTTGTCTCTTTACTCCGGATACACGGGTAAGATGCAAGGGTTGCAGCGTTGTCCCACTTACTCCGTATTTGGTGTTCTGTCCAGGGTTAGATACCGAGCATGTCGGGTTTGACTTTATAACTGATAGATGAGACTCATCGGCCATAGGGCATACATACATCATATGCATTTATCTATTTTGATTGATTGTGTATTACTTGGGCTTGCCTATTTGATTAATTATGCTTACTTGCTATATGACTACCTGCTGTAATTGTATTCTGTCTGTGTTTTTCTTGTCTGTATTGTTTATCTATACAACTGAAAGATCTCTCGTCTGGTGGAGGAGTGACGAGAGTTGTTTCACCGGTGTTTTGGATGGTTGGAGGAGAGTGAGGTTGAGGTGTAGAGTTATTATTGGATTAAAACCTAAGTACCTTAGATATTTTACCTTGTTTCTGGTTTAATTTGTAACTCTAAGTTTTAAATCTGAGTGTTGGAGTTCTAGAATTGCCTCTGGATTTCCCGAGACTTTATATCTCATGTACGTGGACACCTTTACCATGCTAAGAACCTCTGATTCTCATTCCATACATATGTTGTCATTTTTCAGATGCAGGTCAAGCGGCACCTCGCTAAGCGTCTGGTGGTTCCTCTGGCAAGCAAAGTTGGGATGTTATATTTTGGGTTGTCGGTTATATATTTATATTTATAGACTCTCCTATATATATAACTTATGTTTAATCCTCTTAGAGGCTTTTTGGAGAACTAGGTACTTACGTTATGTATGTCACGATATTTTGGATATATTTATATACATGTATGTATGTATATATTCTTCGGCCGGCCTTGGCTTCGCAGATTGAGTCTAGAGCTTGATATTATGTATCTTTTGACATTCCGCTCTTATTATATATATGCCTTTACCTTTCTTTGTTTTCTAGTTTTCGTACGTGACAGTTGCGCTTTCTTTTTTCACAAATTTGCTTAAATTATCCTTTAAGACTACTCGTTATAAATTCTTTTCAACTATTACTATATACATGTATATTTTATTTTAGAGGTCATAATACCTCACCACCTCTATTTTATGGCTTAAGCGTAAGCTCTGTGTGGTAGGGTGTTACAGCGAGCAGCCACTGCTGCTGCTACCTCTTCCATTCTCCATTGCATCCTCGCCTTCTTCCTTTGCTTTCGCCACTGCTGCCATCATTACCACCTTTGTTGTGGTGGCCATGTTCTCCTTCCTACCTCTCTATAGATTGCTTCCCTCCCCATCTCTCTCGAATTTTTTATTTTTTAAAAGAAATTAAAAAAATTGTAGTAGCTGTTGTTCTTGTGTTTATAGTTAACGGAGATGTCCCTTAAGACAATAGTAAAGGTGAGGCGAGGGCGAGACCTATTGGGTCAAAGGTGTAAGATCAGATGACAGTAAGTGGTTGAAGCTAAAGGGGAAGAAAGCCAATAGTGATGAGAGCAAAAAGTGAGGGCAGTGAATAGCGAGGAGTGTGGTCAATAGAGGAGGAAGGGGTGGCATTTGACGTTGGGGTGATGGATGCTGGTAATGGTGGGGTTTAATGGGGTTAGGGTTGGTCAGGGAAGGTTAGAAATTAGGAGGATAAGAATTAGGATTAGATTTTTTTTATTAAGGGTAAATTGAGAATAATAAAATTTGACTAATAATTGATAATTAAAAATTTAACAACAGAGATAAAATTGAAACGTATTTTAAACATTGAGGGTAAAATTAAAACAAATTAAATGTTAAGGATATTTTTAAAAACATTCAAAAATGTTATGAATAAAAAATATATTTTATCTTTTTTTAATTATTAGAATTCTCTATGAATAAAAAATTTGGGATAAAAAAAGATTAGAACCATCATTTCTTTTTCTTTTTTCACTTTTATTGTAACATTTTGGTTCTCAAAGTTTTTTCTCAAAATCAAATTCGTATGTTTTTTTTTTTTCTGAATCATCCCAAACTTTATAATTTTTTTAAAATTATATTTTTTTTCATCCAATCTTAAATTTTAAAATTATATTCAATCAAAGGCTCCTACTATATAAATGTATGTTTAAAGTGGTTGTAATGTCTTCGCTATCAGAATGACGCAACTAAAAGCGTGACATTCTGATAGTAAGGATATTACAACATCCATGCACAAATCCTTGCTTGCAACCATGAAAACACGCATAAAAATTCTAAAAGATAGGATCTCCCTCAAAATGTGCATTGACACCTAGTTTCACAATAAATCCCGAAGTTGACCTCAACAATTCCTCTACATATTTTCTAAACTTGGCATACTGGGCTGCTTCATCACCTCTCACAATCTTCTTAGTATCTCCTAAAGATCTTGTAATATTGGTCCTAGACAATTGAACACTAATTTTTCTTTTGAAATAATCAAATATCTCACAATGCCTAAAAGTAGGTTGCTTCCTTACCTCTTTTTATTAAGATTTGAGTAATCAACTTTCTAGTTGCACACCTATTTTTTGTCTTTCTTTCACAAGTATGGTCATCATTAAATGTATTAATCTACCAGCATGCATGCCTCTTGTTATAAGAACAATAGACCAATCAAGGACACTCTTCATTTTTACAAACAACTCTAACTCTAGTAGTGTCATTCTTTGAATACCTTACTCCCTTTTCTTCTTGTAGAGTATAGTTTGTAACAACCCTCTTGAAAGCTTCTCTAGTTGTAAATTTCATCCTTAATTTCAACTTTACATGGCCAAATTCAGCATCATCATTGAAAAATGAATTCACAACCAAGTGTTCCTCATCATTAGAATTTGGTGGAGTCCTTAGCTCGTTTGACTTCCAAGAGTCACCCGAAAATGAACCTGCTTATCAAATTACCACTAAATAAATAACTCCAAACAAATATGCTTTAGCAAATCATAGATTACACTAAACTAAACTAAATAAAATACAATAAATAAGTTCAAACAAATATAATTTAGCAGAACATAGATTACACTAAACTAAATAAATAAAATGACTCCAAACAAATATAATTTAGCAAAACATAGATTAAACTAAACTAAATAAATTACCAAGACTCTGCTTATTGGATTCATATCCTCCGTTCCTTCACAAAGTTCAAGTCATCAGTTGGGGGGATTAAGTCTTCTTCATGTACAACTTTTTCTTTTTTTTTTTTTTGTCTAATGTATTGACAGTTTACTTCTTTCTTTTTTTTAGATGTCTCTGTCTTAGATTTAGTGCTAGATTCTGAAAATTTAGGTGGCAAATGTAGTTTGTAAAGACTATGTTCTGCAAATCCATACGAATCGAATGATTCACCATTAGCCCCAATGATTGGTTTTCGAGGTGCCTTCTTGCCATCAGAACTTGTCTAGCTTTTCTAGGAGACTTTATTGAAGTGTTAAACTTAAAGCCATCAAATTTTTTTTATTGGTTTAGTGGTAGAATTTCTCTGAACAGTTTGTGTAATTTTTGTGTTTTTTTTTTTGAGTTGGGAGAGTGGGTGTAATCGAGTTTGGTTGAGACAATGGCTTGGTGCTGATGAAATTTTTTTTGGGAGAAAGAAAAATCATTTGTGCTAAGGGCATATTGATTGTGGAATTGGGTATAGGTTGTGGTGTGGACTTAGGTGTGAGTTGTAGTGTGGGTCCAAATGACTTGGTATTTGGTTGCACAATTGGCTCACTAGGTGATGTTGGAGTCTCTTGTTTAGTAGGGTACACAATTGGCTTAGAATTATGTTAGTTTTCTTAACACAATTGTGTTGCTCTAAGCTATTTTTGTTACCTCCTCCACCAACACATTCATTATCATCAGACAGTTTCATATAATCTATAAATTCAGAGATACAGGGACCATGTTCAAAATAGATATGGATGACATTACCATTTTGGTAGCAGAGGCTAACCATATCCCTTAGATCTTGGTCTAGCTTCAACCTTCTCAAACCGTATTCTAATTCATCTTTAGGATCCAAGTACCGGCAAGCATCAGCTTTATCATAGTCCAACTCCGTGTAGTAATCAGTTATGGCAAAAACATCCAGGTAATCTGCATCAACTCTAAGCTATTCATCGGTGCGACTTGATGTGTATACAACTCTACCATCAGAATCTTGGGTCTCGAACCTCCCTCCATGGAAAAAAATGAGCCTCAACCGATCACTCATCTGAAAAAACAAAACAAAATATACCAAAATTTACCATTACAGAAATTTTCAATTTTTAGAAAATGTTAAACAATCACTTATTTAAAAAAATACATATTTACAGCCATACTAACAAATCATTAACTACACTAACACATGCATTTAACTTTGCAAGCCAGAATATCACCACAAAAAATTAGCACTATACCCAAAAAAAACCCCTAAACCCTAGAACACAACTAAAAAAATGAATAACAAAAAATATTCAAAAAAATTAAATGCAAGTAACAAAATCACAACATACCATAGTGACCACCCAACTAATATCCACACAATGCAAAAAAAATAAAAATAAAAAATTTAAACTCTTACCGTTCACCGTGATAAATGTTTGAATCTGATGTTGTTGACAGAGATGAAGAGATTTGCTGATCAAATGAGGGGACAGTGAACGAGTGTCGGCGAACCATGACGACGCTGACTTGAGGAAGACAAGAAGGCGATGAAGGTGATGAGAACGTGTTGGAATTTTTGGTGCAAAAATAACTTTAGGTAACGGGGGACTATTTAAGAATTTTTTTAATTGGAAAAGATAAATTATATGGGTACAACAATATCATTCTGCTGTAATTGAAAGTTCATCACTAACGACGTCGTTTAGTTAAGTGTCTTGACACTAAACTGTACACCTCAACGCCGTTTAAACGTCTAGTTATTTTTGAACTAATAAAAATTTACCATTTTAAAAATAAAAAACTTATTAATTATTTTAAAAAATAAAAATTTAATTATCTAAAATGAATTAAAAATTTTAAGGATCATTTTACACATTACCTCTAATAGAATCTAAATCTAGTTATTATATATGAGGGTGTACTGTTTGATGTGAGAGTGAAGTGCATTAAGCGCACGTCATTTTCAATTTTTCATTGATTACCTTGCATAAAGGATTATGGACGGTGCCACAGTAAAATCCGTATACGCCGAAAATTTATTTTATTTAAAAAAGTTTCACGTGTCAAAAAGTATTAACAATTTTATAATAAATTGTAGTTTTATATTAAAAAAATATTACAAAATATTATTTTATTTTATAAAAATATTATTTTATGTTACAAATATTTTTGGTAACAGGACCTACCACAATAATTCTATAGCAATTTTATTTTTGTTACAAGATCATTTAGTAATAAAATTAGCAATTTTTATAACAACTTTTTTCGATACAAATATTATTTTTCTGGTTGCGAACTGAAAAGGGAATTTTATGGCAGATAAGGAAGAGCAATTTAATTAAAATTCATAATTTTTGTAACCATTTTTTTTGTGATTGTTTATTCTTGTTATTGATCATAACTAAATACATCATAATTGCCACATAGTATTATACACTAATGCAAGCTCATAACGGATAAGAAATAACATTAAAAAAAATTAGAATAGTCACCTAACTAACATTGTTGGAAAATGTATCTATTTCAACTTACAAAATTATCTGTACCCTTAGCTCACACCCATGGGTTCACACACACACACTTTGAGGTTGTTTGCGCTTTGGTTAGCTGCAAGTATATTTGATGTCAGGTCTTACTATCAATTTCGATAAATCCAACCTGATTCCAATCAATTGTGATGAGCAGTGGGCCCAGCGTATGTGCAATTTGCTGGGGTGTAAGCGAGACATTCTTCCAGTTAAATATCTTGGAATCCCGTTAGGTGCAAATCTAAGGTTGGTGAAGACTTGGCAGCCTATAATAGACAAAGTGGAGGAGAAGCTCAGTCTGTGGAAAGCTAAAGTGCTGAATAAAGGGGGAAAATTGGTGCTTATCAAATCAGTTTTAAATAGCTTGCCGGTGTATTACTTGAGTCAGTTCAAGATGCCAAAAGCAGTTGCTGAGAAGCTGATATCATTACAAAGGCGGTTCCTGTGGTGTAAGGAAGATGGTCGGGATGGCATGGCTCTGGTAAGATGGGAAGTGGTGCAAGCTCCTAAGAAGCTAGGTGGGTTGGGCGTTGGGGACGCTTTGATTCGGAACACTGCTCTGTTATTTAAGTGGTGGTGGCGTTTTGCTAAGGAAGAGTGCCCGTTGTGGAAGAAGGTAGTGTGTTCGTGTCACAATCTGAACTCAAATGAACTACTCTCAACTCAAATACTGTCTACTAGAGGAGGCCCATGGAAGGATATTTGCCAAGTAAATATCACGAACCAACAACTTAGGGATAAGTTGATCACAGGCTTGTCATTGGAGGTAGGTGATGGGCAACGAACTAGGTTCAGGGAGGATGTTTGGCTTCTAGGTGGAGCTCTAAAAGATCGATTTCCGAGGCTCTTCTCTGTTTCAAACCAGGAGGGCTCTGTTATTGGGGCTTGTGGGTTTTGGGATGGGTTAGAGTGGGTGTGGAACTTCCAATGGAGATGTGAGTTGTTCCAATGGGAATTGGAACTACTGAACCAGTTGCATGAGGCTTTGAGACCAGTGAGGCTAGTACAAAACAGAGAGGATAGAGTGGTGTGGAAATATGATGGGCAATGTGTTTTTTCAACCAAATCGTTTGTGCAGGTATGGCAGGAGGAAATGCTACCAGAGAAGATAACCAGCTTCAGTTTTACTAGGAGTATCTGGAAAGGTTTGGTTCCACCAAGAGTGGAGCTTTTTGCCTGGTTCGTGCTGATAGGCCGAGTGAATACAAAGGAAAGGCTAAGCCGGTTTGGTATCATTACTCAGGAAGATAATGTTTGTGTGCTGTGTAATAATGATGTGGAGCACGTATATCACTTGTTTCTAGGCTGTACTTTTGCGTCGCAGGTGTGGAATGCTTGGGTAGCAGCTTTTGGCCGACATTGGTCCTTTCCGGGATCGATGAAAGAGCATTTTCTGAGCTGGACAGAGGAACCGCGGAGTAAGGTGAACCAAAGACAGCGATTGAGGAGCTTCTGTGCGATCCTTTGGAACATTTGGCTGGAAAGAAATAGGAGGATATTCCAGAATACCAGCAAAGGCGTTGAAGAAATTATCAACTTGACCTTCCTTAGTGCTAATGAGTGGAGTTGTGTGGATCCTTTTTGTTGTTGATGGCTTTGTCCGGAGATGACTGAGGATCGGTTCGTGCGACTTTTTTAGCTATTAGTCTTTAGATTTATTTTTAGTTATGCTATGTTCCTGTTTGCTCCACCTTCGTTGTGTTGAGCTTTGCTTTCAAAAAAAAGTATATCGACCGCAAATGGCTATCATTTTAGTTACAAAATGCATATTAATTTCTGAATGCTTACAAGAACAATGCAAGATAGAATTAGCTGCAAAAAAGCATGCACTCTAGTTGTCGAAATAGATTATGGGAGGTGCAGACTAAGGAATCCTGAGCTCACTCAAAAGCTGATAAATCAAGATAAGTCCAGTTTAAGAAACTATCGATGCTCGATAGAGTTTCTCAGCGCCGCTACCAATAACGCCACTAGTGACAATTGTCTCTGCTCTTCTTCTTTCGTACGGCGTCCTCCACCGCCTCTCATTACCATAGTCAGAGAGATTTATTTAAAAGAAAAATATATCTACCCCTCTCTCTCTGTAGCACATTTTCTTTTAATCTTAATGTTAAATAAAATTATAAAATAATTTATACTTGGATAGCTAAATTTAAATTTTATAAGAATTATAAAATACAAAAAAAAAAATCCAAAAGTTTTATAAAGAAAAAATATAGAAATTATTAGATAATAATACTGAAAGCAACTTCAAAAGAGTAATTTTTAAATATTAATTTTAATATTTTTAAGAAGTAAATTGATTTAAATTAAAATTTATATTAAAATTGATATATAAAATAAAATTGGTTTTATTTTAGAAAAATAATATCACTTTAATAAAAGATTAATAAAATTATTACATGTATAATATTTTGCTAAAATAATTAAAAATAATAAAAATTTTAAATTAAATTAAAACTAAATATTAAAATAACAAATTTTATATTTAATCTTAAATTATTATTTATTACATATATGATTCCAAAAATATTGATATCACATTTTATGAAACTCAAAATATAAGTGATATTTAAGCTAACATTTGATGGTGAATTATAGCATGCACCGGTCCAAATGAGGAGATTGATGCACCTGTCACCTCTGACACAAGTTTCTGCTTTGGTGGCAGATCTTTTTGTATTTTATAAGATTGGCTATATAGTTTTGTATATTGTGTTATGACCTCTCAACTTATACATGTTTGCATTCGAACCCCCTTTGTGAATGGGCTGTTGACTGAGTTTTAGCCCATTTGGTAGAGGGAGGAGATGAAGAGGGGCTGCCATTAACTCCACAGCTCAAGTGATGGCAAAATCCTAGAGTTTTGGCAAAGTTGGTAGGACAGAGCATGGTAGAGTTTTGGGCATTTTCGTTTATAGTGTATTCTGTGTGATGTAATGTGATGTTAATCCGTGAACCCCATTTCTGCGCAGGACTGCATGGAGGGAGAATCCGCAGCGGAGGAATGTTACCGGCCGTTGTCTGCCGAAGAAGAGGGAGGCGATGGAAGCGATGCCTTCGGCCCAGGCGGCAACGAAATCGGTGACGAAGTTGAGGATGTGGAATTAGGGGTGGAGTCGGATGCAGAGGAGAATTTCGGGGATAGCTTCTTTGACAACTGAGAAGAGAGAGCAGTGGACAGCATTGCAGAGTTGGGGTGTATAAATTTCAAGGAAATAACTGCAAGGGAGATTATGATGTATCATTTTTCGGATCGATCGGTGGCATTCTTGTTTTACAGTTTGTATGCGAAGATGAATGGTTTCACTGTGAGGAAGAATAAGATTTGGCGAAATGTGAGGAATGAGGTTACTCAACAAGAATTTGTATGTTTCCGGCATAGGTTCAGAGGAATCGGGTCCGTTAACGACGGCAAGCGACAAAAACGTGAGCCAAAGGCGGAGACCAGATGCGGCTGTGAGGCAGAGATGCGCGTCCACGTGCACTCCGATAGTGGTAGATGGATAATATCATACTTTCAGGACGTTCACAACCACGAGTTGCTGGACGATAGACTGACTTTCATGCTACCGGGCCATAGGAAAATGGATGCAGCCGTCGTGGAACAAATGAACATGATGCTTAGAGTTGGGATTAAAACGCCACATATTTATTCCTCTTTTGTGCAGACTGTCGGGGGATTCCAAAACCTTCCATTTCTAAAAGGGGATATGTATAACCAGATAGGGAAGCAACGGAGGCTCATTGGGGGGGGGATGCGACGGCTTGCCTGAAGTTCCTGGAATCAACTGCGCAGGCTAATCCTGGAATGTTTATGCGTTATTTGGCGGACAAGGATGGTCGTTTGGTGCACTGTTTTGGTCGGATAATTGCAGTCAACTGGATTATGGTTTGTTTGGGGATGTGGTGGCATTTGATACGACATATCGGAAGAATAAGTATATGTGTCCACTGGTTGTGTTTTCTGGAGTGAATCACCATAACCAAACAATTGTGTTTGCCGCTGCGCTAGTTGCAAATGAGAATGAGCAAACTTACACCTGGTTGCTGCAACAGTTCCTGGACGCCATGAATGGTAAAGTACCTGGGTGTGTGATAACAGATGGGCATGGAGCGATGAAAAAGGCAATTGAAGCGGTGTTTCCTGGGGCTTATCACCGTTTGTGGGCGTGGCATCTGCTGCGGAATGCCACTTCTAACCTAAGAAACCCCAGATTTACTTCTGAATTTAAGAAATGCATGTTGTTTGATTATGAGGTGTGGGAGTTTGAAGATCATTGGCATTATATGGTGGATGTGCTTGGTCTGTCTGATAATCAATGGGTTTCTGACCTTTACTCTAGCAGAAGGATGTGGGCAACTGCACATATAAGGGGCAACTTCTTTGGGGGTTTTCGTACAACGTCAAGGTGTGAAGGATTGCACTCAATGCTGGGTAAATTTGTCCAGTCTCGCCATAATTTGAGGGACTTTATTGAGCAGTTTATGCGTTGCATATCCCAAATGAGGTCCAGGGAAGCACACTCTGATATGTTATCCGTGGTTGGGGAACCAGTGCTATAGAGTCCGTTTCATGATTTGGAGAGGTCAGCTGTAAAGAAGCTCACAAGGGCAATTTTCTTAAACTTCAGGCCCATGCTTTTCTACGCTTGCACACTGAAGGTACGAACACACACATGGAGCCAGACTTCTGATACATTCACTTTGTCTAGGTCAGCTAATGCGCGTAGGGAGTGGCAAGTGTGTCACTATGGTGACAGTAACAGTTTCAAGTGCTCTTGCTTGCGAATGGAGTCCCTTGGTATACCGTGTGATCACATTGTAGCAGTGCTGGTACATTTGGAGATGACTGACATACCAGACAGTCTTGTTCTGGATCGTTGGTCCAAGAGTGCTCGCTCGAAAGTAAGGGCCTTTGTGGAGAAAGGTCCATTTTGCTGGGATTCAACAATCATTGCCGCAATTGGATGTTGAATGATCTATGCAGGAAAATGTATGTTCTTGCGTGTCGTCACGAAACTGAATTTGCCGACATGACGGATAAAGTTCTTCATGAGATAGTGCGGCTGAAAGAGATTGAGGATTCTGGTGATGCAGGTGGTCTGAATGAAGTTGGGGAAGCTTCAACACTAGAGGGCTGTCTGAGGGATCCACAGTTGGTGCGGTGTCGAAAGAGGCAAAGAAAGGAAACGGTGAAGGGGGTGAAGAGGTGCGGTCTTTGTCGCCAGAGAGGGCATAATCGAGTATCCTGCCAGTTAAATCCCAACAGCAGAATGAATACACAAGAGGGTGCATCATACCTTGGTGGTCAGGGCGAGGGTGAAACTGGCACAATGGAGGACTCGTTTGGGGAGGAGGAGGTAACACTTTGTCAACAAATTTGTTTAGTCGTCCTTTTCATTTATTGTATTCACGGTTCATCGATTCGTAGTTCATGGCTAATTGAATGTATCATTGTAGCTGGTATGGGACGATGCAACGGACGTTGCCTTGGACGAGGGCTATGATTCACAGGGCACAATTTAGTAACCATTCCTGTGGTTAGTGCGCTCACAGCTCAATTCAGTGGGAACGTGGGTCTTCATATTAGGAAACGGTAAGTTGATGCAGCAGGAGTTTTAGTTTCTTAGAAGATCAAGCGTGATGTTGTATGCTTGGACAAACAATTGCTAGCTATAGAAAACTCTGTTTTGGAATGTTAAACTTCCAATTTGACCATATTCAGGCCGCTATATGACATTATTTTGTAACGCGCTATATTTAGATTGGAAATTATTCTAGAGCATCCATGGTGCTGTATGAATTGAAGATGCAAATAAGTCTAGAGAGCATCCATGGTGCTGTGTGAATTGAAATTGTAAAGTAATCAAAGGAACAGAGATATTTTCAAAACTACTTAGTTAAACGACATAACATTGTATCATGTACAAAAAGAGTTAAGTCTAGCTGTTGCAACACATCAACATTCACAACACATAAAGTTTTTGCCAAATCCGAATAGGCAATCCAAAATAACATGGTCAGCCTGTTCATCAACCCAGTTGGATTCATTCAAAATCAACAAATTGGACCAACAGTTCCACGTCCGGGTGGGTACTGGAGATCTCAAACACGGCCAGCTTGGGCACACTTATGTTGCACTTGCGCAAGAAATCCGCCCACCCTCCGCTGATGGTGCCACAATTGCGCCTTCTATTGCCCCCGTATCTGCCGTAGACCGCCCGGACGGAAATCTCCCCCGCTCTCAGAGTGACCATCATATCATCGTTGACGTCGTCTCCAAAGTGCAGCACATTTGGCTGGGCAAACCAAAAAGGAGAAGGACATGTAGTTAAAGGCATGTGTAACATGAATGCAATATGCATGAAGTCAAACAGAATGAAACGGCAACTACTAATGATGGCATTATGTACAATTAGCATGCAATTGGGTGCTTGTAGCCCTAAACAATGGAATTTAAGAATTTAACAACATACATTACCAAAAAATTTCTGTAATGAATTTCAAGTCAACAACTGCTCCACCAGATAGCCAACCATTAACAATTAAGCAACAACACAAGACACAAGATGTGGACCACGTAGAAGGGCACATAGGCCAACAAAGTAAGGACCAGCGAAAGAACAACACTTAATGTGGACCAGGTAGGCCGCCACATTACTTTCAATAGAGGGAACAGTAGGGGAACAAAATAGATAATGTGGACCCCAAAGTTAAACAAAGTAACAGGTGTATATATAGTGGAGAGGAAAAGCCATTACCAGGAAATGGATGCCCAACAGACTTTTTGTGATGTGCATGATGAAGAAGGGGTGCTCAGACTGAAATGTCTGCTCCACCTCAGCTGCAGCTGCGCTCCTGGGGATATTGATGCACCCCGTTCGACGCGGGGGTGGTTGAGTAGCGCGTGGATGGTTCCTTGGCACCTAGGGGGTGTCACGTCGCCAGAGTCACCACCGGACGTAACATACGTCCTTTCCACACCCGGTGACTGAAAGATGTGAACGCTGAAGTCGTATCTGCCCTTGTGCTTGAACAGCAGAATATTAGATGGTTGTAGCTTGTATTCATGATAGAACCTTTGCCATCCCCTGCCGAGGGTGATCTCTTTCCACCCCTTAGGGCTGCATGCAATCTTGTAAGTACGGTTTGACCCGTCGGCGACCGTGACGTAGAGCTGGTTGCTACCTTTGGGGAGGAGACCATTCGGTAATGGTAGACGCTGCATATATGGGCACAGGAATAGTCGGCGTAAGAGATAGAACAAAATGGGGAGAGTAGAGTGAGAAATAATCGCAAGAAAAGAAGCGGAAGTTTTAACATACCATGGGGCACGACGGCTCTTCTGCCGCTTTGATAACCCTAACGACGTCACCTTTGGCGTTTTCTTCGGCCATTTGTTCGTCCAGGCACCAACATAGAAGAAGAAAGGGATATTCTGAGTTAGAAGAACCAGTACAGAGTGGATAGCGTGTGAATCGAGCGGATATGAAGGGTGAATCCTATCTAATTCATTAAGTCAAGTAATGTAGTCAGAGTTCCACTCCCTAGGAAAATGTGCCATCACCCTTCGATGAAGTCTTCTTGTAGAAGCCAAAAGGTTTCGTGCCTGATGGGTCAGCTACGAATGGTTTATTTTTTTTTTTTGCTTTTGTTAAGCGCGACTTTGGATTTTAAAACAATTTTTTGCTGGATCCGTCTCCGTTAAAAGGCCCAGACCAATCGGTACGCACAAAAAAAAGTCATGGAACCATATGTTGTGGACATAAAGGAGGATAGGAGTAAGTAGTGGTTAGTGGGCTCACGTTATTGCGTTGGCCTGGCCCATCAAAGCGTAAATCATCCCCTTGCGTTTATTGGGCCGGCTAATGGTAATTAATTTCACAAAAGTATTAGTTATAGGTTAACCCAGCAAAATAAGAAAGAAAACAGCATTCATAAAACGAATCCTAATTAACACGTTTTGGTTCACAGTTGACTGAGTTCTGATCAGAAGTTCTGCTACTGGTGATGATATAGTTCAACAAGAAAAGAAGAATAAGAAGGAAACAACATTTTTCTGCTTCAGATACACACCAAAACAAATTTAACAAAACATTTGAAAAAGTCAAGAGTAACGCCGCCTGGTGGTAGCTACCGTCAATTCCGGGACCCTGAGCCAAACTTTCCAATCTAGCCTCTTTCTTTGTTAAATGGTGACAGCAGTAGGCCAAGGGCGGTCTGCATCCTTATGGATTTGTCATCCACCTGCTAAATAACGATTTTGTTCATTAGTTGGAGAGGCCAGCAACTTAGCTGACATAATTAGAAAAACCAAGTAACAATATTTAACCTGTTGTATGAACTTTCTCTGGAATCCCCCCCATGGCCATCTAGTTCAGAACACATGCAGCAGAAACATGACTGCAGAAGAAGAATCTGTATTAGGCATGAGCATGAAGGCTGTTTGGTTAAAGTGAAGTGCATGTATCTTTCGGAACTCACCGGGGTTGGCATGATGCAAGACCATCTGGCTCTGCTATGCCAAAACACATGACTCCCCTGGCCCTCTTGCGGAAATAGGCGGGGTATGCAGGGGTGGATATAATCCTCAATAGTCCATCTCCCTGTGGTCCACAGGGATGGTCATTTCCAAATATATGTACACAACGATGATTATAAGCAATGTGCATGGACGGAAATTACCAAGTTTCGTATGATGATCTTCCTCGTCGTGCTTTCCTTATCACCAATGCATGCATCGAAGTGATACAGCTTCATGTCATCAAACGCCACCACCATCAGATACCAGTGGCTTGATATGTCTTTGACTGGGATGTAAGCCTATAAAGGAGATCAGGTAATATACATCAAATGATGTTAGGGGTTAGGTTTGTTTTCCAGGGAAGGAACGAAAACAGAGCAACTCACGTAAGTGAGATTGTGGGAGGGCTTCATCCAGGTGTCCTTATAATTCCTAACCATTTCTGCCAGCAGCTTTGCCTCCAAAATGTCATTCTTAAAAAAGAAGGCAACAAAGTGGGGAACAAGTGAGTTCTAATTACACAGCAACTTGTTAGTGGCCACACTGTGAGTTACGTGAGATGTACCGCGAATGAGGGGGGCAGGCACCAAAAAGTCGGTCCATCCGGAGTCTGACTCCCAAGGGTGAGTCTTATGGCCAGAGCATCAAAAATGACATCGTCCGGCATTTCCCCTGGACGCAGTGTGAGGAGTTCTTTTCTCCTTATGATGACTCCCCCCAACTTGACTAGCTCCTCCCTGCACCGAATCCGCGATTAACAGTGCCACAAAACCAATTACAGAGTAAAGGTAAATCAACATTTAAAAGGCTTACATTGGGTCTGCCTGAAGGTCAAAGGCATAAGTGGCGACCTTAATCTGGAACTCGCTCAAGGTTGTATCCGGTGGTTTGGCAGTGTTAAGCTAGCTACCGAACAACTTCAGCGAGTTGGCCGGTGGGGCCTTTTGCACCAGAGCAGGGGTTCCAATCGCGCGATTTGGGGCCAGTCCCTTCCCATGTTGGATTCCCCATGCGACGATGGACTTGGAGCTGTTCCCAGCGGTGCCCTTTCGAGGGAACAAGGGATGTGAGATCCCGACGCTTTTCCTCTGTATCTTGGTGGGTCGACCAATCAATGGTGAACGGGGCAGCTCCAGCACGACTTGGTTGCCGGAGAAGTTTACCCTCGGAAGGAAGGAAGATGCTCCATGTTGTGATGGGAAATGGAGCCCATTACCAGAGATAAGATTGGTAGGTGCAATACGGCCAGAATGTAAGCCTTGTCCAGTTTGAGAGGTGGAACCCTCTCCTACAACCTGCGTCAGTTAGGGTTATTGTTTGGGCCTTGACGTGAACGGAGTGGGCCAGAAATGTGCAGACAAAATAAAAATTCTATATTCTCTTAAGATGGCGAGAGATATACTAAAACAATGGATGATGAAGTTGAACGTGGGATGGTCGCCAAATAATTTAGAAATAAATTGTCAAAATCCATTTGACAAATTTGAAAAGAGCGTTTAGGACAAAAAAAATAATAAAAAAAACCTTAATCAAAACGGCATGGGAAATACCAACGAGAAACCACACAAAAATTCCAATGAAATACTTCCAACAAAACTGTAAAGTAAAAAGTTATACCATCTGAACCAAAGTAACGAAAAAACATGCTATACCTAATATGATGGAGACAATATCTTGACTGGATATGTAACTAAGTAACATACATAACTTCGACCCCCAGTTTCCACTAAAGCTTAACTGGCTTTGGTACTCTGGCGCCCCCTTTAGGGGAATGTTGGCGGCAAGAACTAGTGTCTCATGGTCATCCGCAATAGTTATTGGAAACATGGTGTCGTATTCGTCAGGATCTCCATAGATGGAGGTGTATGGTTTTACGAAGGGGTGCTCCCTGTCGCCAAAGATGCCATTTGCGTCAGAGGCCTCATTGTCGGCTTGCAGTCTCTTGCAAATGGCACAAACTTGCGGCTCAGGCCCAGTCTTATCGGACGTCAACTTTGCTACGTTATGCTGAATCATGTTGACGACGGAACACAGTAGGCTCACGGCGTCGTCGCGCTGTTGCTGACGACTCTCGCTTTCATCAACCTTCGATGACATGCACTGCACTGTGTTGACAAGATCCTTCACGCTGCAGGCTAGGTCACCATTGTTCGAAATATCCTGAAAAAAAATATTCCGTTACCACATGTAGCCCATGTGCATGTACCCTTCCTTAGCACGTATCCAACTTTAAGGTGGAACCATTGCACTTACAGTTTGTGGTGGCTGAGCCAACGTGTCTCCTCCGGGAATATATGGCAAATCGTCTGGCATGTCGAAGTGGTCATCGGCAGGTGGTGACTCCACAACGGCCATATTGTTGAATGTTCTTTTCCAGAGAGGAAGAGTAGGTTAGTGGGAGTTATATGGGCGCTCTATGCCTGTTGAGTTACAACCCTTTTAAACCAGAGGAAATCGAGGTTTTTTCTATCTCGCGCTATCTGCCTTTCCAATGGAGTTCCATTCTCGTATACGCTCCTTCTGACTATCGTATAAACTTTCCAGCAAGGAGTTACTACCAAGGTGAAAGACTTCCAGAGCTGCTCACTGGTCGTTGTCAATGCATCGGACGAGGATGAGCTCAGAAGATAGGCTCAGAGCAGGATGGAAGGTCAATCATACTATCAATAAATGTCCAAATTGTCGTTTCTAATGGAAATAGAATGGCAACCCTAATTAAACGTTGTATCGCAATGTGCATGTGTGCATTAAACCGTTTATATGGCATAAAATTTGTATCTTATACACGGATATGCATGTTAAGGCCAACTTAAATGCTTAATACGCTCTCTGATATTAGTATCATGTTCAACAGATGGTTTATTTTATCCTTTAGTTTAATGATTAAACCAGATAACATTGTTCCATGTTACGGCCTAGTAACTTATGCATACATGATAGTTGCACGTATTAGATTGTTCCACATATTGGCAAGTACGCTTAAAACGCTTAATAGAGAACGGGTTATTTAATTTTTGTATTCGAAAATGGGCATTAATATATTTTATCATAGAAGCTAAGCTAAGTGGCAACGCAACCCAGATGTGGTTACGCTATGGTTCCAAATTCCATGCATGTAACCAAAATTTTTTTAACTTGTTATTCGAATGTGTTTAAAGCGACAAAAAAGTAGTTTGTACCAGCCTAAAATAAGAATAAACTGACTGCTGCTGCGTTAAAAATCTCGGCGAGAGCGAAGAAGGACGCTCTGCAGGCTTCATTTTGTCCCATCCTTAACTTTTCCCAGTTATCACTGCACATACTGTCATAAAGACAATTCTAACATAGGACAAATATGATAGAGTCAACTATCACTGTAGAGCATTAATTGCAATGGGCCACACCTGATTACACTTTTCCTTACTTGAATTACAACTATCTTAGACAACGTTAGGCAAATCCAGTTTCAAAATTAATGCAGAGTACATAACGCTTAACTAATAACAAAATCAAAAGTAAATGATTCTGGGGGGCATGTTGCAGTCCCGCAGAACCTTATTTTGTCCATAAGCAGCTGCTTGCCTAGTCCACCATCTGCTCCCCTGTTTTGTCCAGAAGTCCGTCCTGAGAGGAAGATAAATTCACGGCGTACGTCGTCGCTGCCACTTAGCTGCCCACATCCTAACCAAGCCACCAATTGCGTTAAAGGGTCCACCCGCAAGGGACACGGCCGTTCTGCCGCGGAGTGTAATATCCTCAAGCTGCGAAAGACAAACATTAGGGGAATGTAAATTACTGGACATGGACATGTTTTACTTACATTCATATGCATCTACTTACAACGCCACTAATTTCATACAGGTTAAAGGAACCTTCAGGGTGGAGCCATTGTATCACTCAAGCAGCAGAGCTGTCACTGCAGAACGCAAATATGAACCGGGTTATATCTGATAGTAAGTCAGGGTTCCAATATATAGACCCACCAGTCACAAAACAAGTTGCACGTGGTATTGCAACTTGGTATCCCATTTCCTCGCCGTATTGGCCACCGACCCATGTCTTCTAGAGTGTACTGTCGCAGTGGTCCAAACGCCGGAGAAGACATCATCGCGTACAGCATTTCGAGCTGAGGCATGGTCCTCAAATCAGAAACATACTAAAACTGCATAATTTTGGTTCATACATGGTACTGCAAACAATAACAAGTCACGTTACCACGCATTCCATAAGTTGTTCTCGGTCGCTGACCATATTCACGTCCGGAAAGGAGTCCAGGTGGTACACGGTCTTCTCCCCAAATTCGACCACCATGCAGTACCAGTGCATGAAGATATCCTCGATGGGGATGAAGATCTGACAGTAGACGAAGAAAATAAAAAACTTCAAATTAGTTCCAATGGGGTCAGCATCCCTGAAAGTAATGCGAAATGCCAACAAGTCCGTATGGATCGAGACACAAACCCTGTTCAAGAATCTTGTTGGTTTCAACCAGAAAGGCATGTATATCTCATTGAGCTCCACAACAGACAATCCCTTACTAACGTCGTCCAATAATAAGAAATAAATATACTTAAGAATCCAGTATAATATGCAGATGTCGTTGCATTCTTGAGTTAACCACTCACAGCGAAGCTTGGAGGGAGACACCAAAAATAGGGATGCTTAAGGTGTTGTATAGAACACGCGTTGCGCATGGCAACCATATCCACGACGGCTCCGTCAATGGGACGCCCAGGTATGAGGGATTGGATTTCCCGCCTTGTTAGTCTGTACTGGAGATTCTCACAAGAGTGTCCCTGCAACGGATGCCATGGTTAATGTTGTTTTTCAAGGATGCAGAATTGTATAAACATCGCACCAAAGTAATGACGAATTATAACATACTCCATCGAATGACCATCCGAGAAAAGAAAGTTAAACAGGAGTGTCTCTGCTTGGTTAAAGTCCATGGCGTATGTTGCCTTGTACTTCTACGTTAAACACACGGGGTTAAATGCAATTCAAACAAGAACGCAAACATGGAGGAAGTAATTAAGGAGATGGTTTCTTCATACCCGTGTGTTAGCGGGCGAAGAGGTGGATTTGCCACGCTTAGCAGGTGATGATCTGTTCACTTTGTCAGACGGGGATCGAAATAGCCTCTTTCCCTTCATAACTGGAATGGTTGACTGTCTATTGGGACAGTCCTCGTCGGTGTCAGGAGCTAGTATTGGCAGAGTAGCATGACCACCGACTGAGACACCCATTGGTGTCACGTCTACCCCTGCACCGCAAGCAACACCACTTTTCTGGGACAAAATCTCAGCCAACTCAGGCGTGGCTTGCACGACGAATGCTGCTCCAGTCCCATCTTCCGCCATACAAATGATGACTAAGTGGGATTAGGTATCTACCCATGTAACGTATAAGTGCAACGACGTATGCAACACAATGTATATGCCCCATGGATTTCCTTACCATAGCCTCGAGGTTGCAGTGTCCGGCCGGAAACATTGAACAGGTTCGTTGGCTTCATCTCTCTTGAGTGAGGGTGTCTGACAATTTTTGGTAATTGGTCGTGAAGCATTGCTTAATGTATGGTTGTCACTTGTTACGCTTTAAAGCGATCCATAAGGAATTGTGTTGGCGCTAAAATTTTCCCCCAACGTTGAAAAATGGCGCTTGCAACTCATGCCTCCCTTTAATCATCCAATTTTGTCGTTTTATGGAGCACTGTCTCGTTAACGACATCCGTTTCAGATGAATCTACTGTTACACATGTGCTGTCTGTCTGAACTTGGTTGTTGTCGTCTTCTGTGGTGCCTCCCAAAAATACTAAAATGTACATATGAATAAATACTAGATGATCATAACAACAAATGACAAAAATGATTCAAACTGAATAACTGTATACATATCAGTTACATTTAATTTCACAATAAACTCTTCATATAATTCCAAGATAATTATGTCATGTCTAAAAATTATATTTATGCTGCCTACATATTATCTATCTATTCACTTATAGATAATTTTCTGCTCAAATCGTCAAAATATAAAACAGAGGTATATAACGATCGGAGCTTAGTTATTATAAAAAGTATTTAGTCTTCAAAATTTAGAAACGTGCCTTGTATTAGTCCTTGAGACCATTTTTTGGTATAAAACCTTAACCAGAAGTGATCCCTAGCTGACATACCCTAAACCCTAAACCGTAGCCACGTCACCCTAAACCCTAAACCCGGATTCCTAATCGCTGACACCCTTAGCCGTGATCCCTAGCCGACATACCCCAGATCGTAAACCGGAAGCCGTGTATCGCAAACCAGGAGCACTCATTAGTGAACCTTTAACCCGAAACCACATGAGCCTGACCCGGTCAACCTAACACTCGTGGACCCGGACCCGAAGGCATGGCCTCGTTGACGACCCCGTACTGTGAAACCACCCGACCGGCTCACCTTAGCCGTTGCCCCCAAGCCATGAATCCCCGACAACGAACCTTAGACCGTGTGCCATGAACCATAGCCACGTAACCCTAAACCCAAAACCCGGATTCCTAATCACTCACACCCGTAGCCGTGGACCCCTAACCGACATCCCACAGAGCGTAAACCGGAAGCCGTGGACCGTAAACCAGGAGCACTAATTGCAGTAATCAGTGAACCCAAAACCAAAATCTCGTGAACCCGACCCGGCGGACCTAAGAGCATGGACCAGGGCCCCAAGCCATGGCCCTCACACCCTTAGCCGTGGACCCCTAACCGACATCCCACAGAGCGTAAACCAGAAGCCGTGGACCGTAAACCAGGACCACTAATCGCAGTAATCAGTGAACCCCAAACCCGAAACCTCCTGAACCCGACCCGACCGACCTAAGAGTCATGGACCAGGACCCCAAGCCATGACCTTCACACCCTTGGCCGTGATTCCTAACCGACATACCCCAGAGCGTAAACTGGAAGTCGTGGACCGCAAACCACGAGCACTAATCGCAGTAATCAGTGAACCCTAAACCCAAAACCACGTGAGTCTGACCCGGCCAACACAAGACTCATGGACCCGGACCCGAAGGCATGGCTTCCAAGCCAAGAATCCCCGACAACGAACCTTAGACCGTGTGCCACGAACCGTAGCCACGTAACCCTAAATCCCAAACCCGAATTCCTAATCACTCACACCCTTAGCCGTGGACCCCTAACCGACATCCCACAGAGCGTAAACCGGAAGCCGTGGACCGTAAACCAGAACCACTAATCGCAGTAATCAGTGAACCCGAAACCCGAAACCTCGTAAACCCGACCCGACGGACCTAAGAGTCATGGACCAGGGCCCCAAGCCATGACCCTCACACCCTTAGCCGTGGACCCCTAAACGACAACCCACAGAGCTTAAATCGGAAGTCGTGGACCGTAAACCAGGACCACTAATCGCAGTAATCAGTGAACCCGAAACCCGAAACCTTGTGAACCCGACCCGACGGACCTAAGAGTCATGGACCAGGACCCCAAGCCATGACCCTGACACCCTTAGCCGTGGACCCCTAACCGACATCCCACAGAGCGTAAACCGGAAGCCGTAGACCGTAAACCAGGACCACTAATTGCAGTAATCAGTGAACCCCAAACCCGAAACCTTCTGAACCCGACCTGGCCGACCTAAGAGTCATGGACCAGGACCCCAAGCCATGACCCTCACACCCTTGGCCGTGATTCCTAACCGACATACCCCAGAGCGTAAACTGGAAGTCGTGGACCGCAAACCACGAGCACTAATCGCAGTAATCAGTGAACCCTAAACCCGAAACCACGTGAGTCCGACCCGGCCAACACAAGACTCATGGACCCGGACCCGAAGGCATGGCCTCCAAGCCATGAATCCCCGACAACGAACCTTGGACCGTGTGCCACGAACCGTAGCCACGTAACCCTAAATCCTAAACCCGGATTCCTAATCACTCACACCCTTAGCCGTGGACCCCTAACCGACATCCCACAGAGCGTAAACCGAAAGCCGTGGACCGTAAACCAGAACCACTAATCGCAGTAACCAGTGAACCCGAAATCCGAAACCTCGTGAACCCGACCCGACGGACCTAAGGGTCATGGACCAGGGCCCCAAGCCATGACCCTCACACCCTTAGCCGTGGACCCCTAACCGACATCCCACAAAGCTTAAATCGGAAGTCGTGGACCGTAAACAAGGAGCACTAATCGCAGTAATAACTGAACCCCAAACCCGAAACCTCCTGAACCCGACCCGGCCGACCTAAGAGTCATGGACCAGGACCCCAAGCCATGACCCTGACACCCTTAGCCGTGGACCCCTAACCGACATCCCACAGAGCGTAAACCGGAAGCCGTGGACCGTAAACCAGGACCACTAATTGCAGTAATCAGCGAACCCCAAACCTGAAACCTCCTGAACCTGACCCGGCCGACCTAAGAGTCATGGACCAGGACCCCAAGCCATGACCCTCACACCCTTGGCCGTGATTTCTACCGACATACCCCAGAGCGTAAACTGGAAGTCGTGGACCGCAAACCGCAAGCACTAATCGTAGTAATCAGTGAACCCTAAACCCGAAACCACGTGAGTCCGACTGCCCAACACAAGACTCATGGACCCAAACCTGAAGGCATGGCCTCCAAGCCATGAATCCCCGCCAACGAACCTTGGACCGTGTGCCACGAACCATAGCCACGTAACCCTAAATCCTAAACCCGGATTCCAAATCACTCACACCCTTAGCCGTGGACCCCTAACCGACATCCCACAGAGCATAAACCGGAAGCCGTGGACCATAAACCAGGACCACTAATCGCAGTAATCAGTGAACCCGAAACCCGAAACCTCGTGAACCTTACCCGACGGACCTAAGAGTCATGGACCAGGGCCCCAAGCCATGACCCTCACACCCTTAGCCGTGGACCACTAACCGACATCCCACAGAGCATAAATCGAAAGTCGTGGACCGTAAACAAGGAGCACTAATCACAGTAATAAGTGAACCCCAAAATCGAAACCTCCTGAACCCGACCCGGCCGACCTAAGAGTCATGGACCAGGACCCCAAGCCATGACCCTGACACCCTTAGCCGTGGAACCCTAACCGACATCCCACAGAGCGTAAACCGGAAGCCGTAGACCGTAAACCAGGACCACTAATCGCAGTAATCAGTGAACCCAAAACCCGAAACCTCGTGAACCCGACCCGACTGACCTAAGAGTCATGGACCAGGGCCCCAAGCCATGACCCTTACACCCTTAGCCGTGGACCCCTAACCGACATCCCACAGAGCGTAAATCGGAAGTCGTGGACCATAAACAACGAGCACTAATCGCAGTAATAAGTGAACCCCAAACCCGAAACCTCCTGAACCCGACCCGGCCGACCTAAGAGTCATGGACCAGGACCCCAAGCCATGACCCTGACACCCTTAGCCGTGGACCCCTAACCGACATCCCACAGAGCGTAAACCGGAAGCCGTGGACCGTAAACCAGGACCACTAATCGCAGTAATCAGTGAACCCTAAACCCGAAACCTCCTGAACCTGACCCGGCCGACCTAAGAGTCATGGACCAGGACCCCAAGCCATGACCCTCACACCCTTAGCCTTGATTCCTAACCGACATACCCCAGAGCGTAAACCGAAAGCCGTGGACCGCAATCCACGAGCACTAATCGCAGTAATCAGTGAACCCAAAATCCGAAACTCATGAACCCGACCCGACGGACCTAAGAGTCATGGACCAGGGCCCCAAGCCATGACCCTCACACCCTTAGCCGTGGACCCCTAACCGACATCCCACAGAGCGGAAACCGGAAGTCGTGGACCGTAAACAAGGAACACTAATCGCAGTAATAAGTGAACCCCAAACCCGAAACCTCCTGAACCCGACCCGGCCGACCTAAGAGTCATGGACCAGGACCCCAAGCCATGACCCTGACACCCTTAGCCATGCACCCCCTAACCGACATCCCACAGAGCGTAACTGGAAGCCGTGGACCATAAACCAGGACCACTAATCGCAGTAATCAGTGAACCCCAAACCCGAAACCTCCTGAACCTGACCCGACCGACCTAAGAGTCATGGACCAGGACCCCAAGCCATGACCCTCACACCCTTAGCCGTGATTCCTAACCGACATACCCCAGAGCGTAAACTGGAAGCCGTGGACCGCAAACCACGAGCACTAATCGCAGTAATCAGTGAACCCTAAACCCGAAACCACGTGAGTCCGACCCAGCCATCATAAGACTCCTGGACCCGAAGGCATGGCCTCCTTGACGATCCCGGACTGTGAAACCACCCGACCGGCTCACCTTAGCCATTGCCCCCAAGCCATGAACCCCCGACAACGAACCTTAGACCGTGTGCCACGAACCGTAGCCACGTAACCCTAAACCCTAAACCCGGATTCCTAATCCCTCACACCCTTATCCGTGATCCCTAACCGACATACCACAGAGCGTAAACCGGAAGCCGTTGACCACAAACCAGGAGCACTAATCAGTGAACCCTAAACCTGGAACCACGTGAGCCCGACCCAGCATACCTAAGACTCATGGACCAGGACCCCAAGCCATGACCCTCACACCCTTAGCCTTGATCCCTAACCGACATACCGTAGAGCATAAACCGGAAGCCGTGTATCGTAAACCAAGAGCACTAATCAAAGTAATCAGTGAACCTGAAACCTGAAACCACGTGAACCCGACCCGGCCAACCTAAGACTCATGGACCAGGGCCCCAAGCCATGACCCTCACACCCTTAGCCTTGATCCCTAACCGACATACTCTAGAGCGTAAACCGGAAACCGTGGACCGTAAACCAGGAGCACTAATCGCAGTAATCAGTGAACCTGAAACCCAAAACCACGTGAACCCGACCCGGCCAACCTAAGACTCATGGACTAGGACCCCAAGCCATGACCCTGACACCCTTAGCCGTGATCCCTAGCCGACATACCCCAGAGCGTAAACCGGAAGCCGTTGACCGCACACCAGGAGCACTAATCAGTGAACCCTAAACCCGAAACCACGTGAGTCTGACCCGGCCAGCCTAAGACCCATGGACCCGGACCCGAAGGCATGGCCTCCTTGACGACCCCGGAACGTGTAACCACCCGACCGGCTCACCTTAGCCGTTGCTCCCAAGCCATGAACCCCCGACAACGAACCTGAGCCCGTGTGCCACGAACCGTAGCCACGTAACCCTAAACCCGGATTCCTAAGCCATCAAAACCTTAACCGTCATCCCTAACTGAAATTTGAAAAAATTTATGTTCCATATGAACTCTTTACAATACTGGCAGGTAAAGAAGTTTTGTAAACTACTGTTCTTGTTATTAGCAACCCTAAAACTAATTTAAAAAAAATACTAACAAAAAATTAATATTCTTTTGACGACATAAACATACCATATATATAGCATCATCTTTGATCGTGCAACACTAAACACCAAACCGCATGAACCATGAGCCATCGACCATGTCCTCACCCTCTCCGTTCCAATTGGAACTGAATAATGACACCAGTTCCCCAGGAACTTTATTAAATTCCATAATGAATACATTAATGTCAATTATCCGTTTTCACAACCTTCAACAAACACTTACAACCCTTTCGGCTACCACATTTATGATAGAAACTTGTGTGCTGTTCGATTTACTCCGTATTAAGTGTTACACTTCAATCTCTAAATTAGTTTCAACCAAACGTGGAATGACTTTAAATTTAACTTTAATTGCATGCAGTGCACTGTCAAACATCAAATTAACGCTAAGCTTGAAGACTATTTATGCAATGAAAAAACTATATCATATTCGAAACTGCATGTAACGATAATTTTCATTTTTCTTGTGTGCCAACCCTTGTAAACCATGCATAAAGAAATAGATTGTAACTATTACATAACAACGTAATAAGAAGATAAATGTCAGAGTCACGATCCAAAAAGTTGCATAATAAACACTTCACCAGAAACCCTAAAACCGTCAACCATGAACCCTAACCAAGAAACCCCAAACCCCATAAACAGTAAACCGTAAGCCCAAAACCAAACCAACATTATGGACGGCCGTCCAAGGTTTCCCAAGCATTCAGCCGCTCCCTCAGCCGAGCGTTCTCAGTCTCCAGTTCAGCGACATGGGAGTCCACGGACAGACTGGAGACCCGCTGCAACTCCATAAGACGATCCCTGCAACTCTGAGCCATGTCGTAATTGAAGTCCCAGATCTCCTTCCCGGACTCTCCAACAACCGCGTGCAGAGATGATAAAGCGGCATCTTGCCTGGCCATGCGTTCGTCGGCTGAAAACCTACCAAATGCCACAAAGTTGACTCCATCCGGTGGTCCCTCCACATGAACCATATACCCATAATAGCGCTCGCCCTGGACGTGTATGCAATCACAGGGCACAAACACTGGAGGCTCTGTCTTAAGGGCGTTGCATGCCCTGCGCAGCATCTGCTCAAGGTCCTCCATGATGACATACTTGACAGGATTCACCGTGGGGACAACCTCTGAACGTTGAAATGCGAGAAAACAATATCAATAAGTAAACCTCAACCATAACTGGGAAAAAATATAATGTAAAACTGCCTACCATCGTCGCGGAGAGGGGCGTCAGGACCAATTCCTCCGGAAGAACTACTTCCATCACCAACGCTGGGGGTTGACATTGTTCCAACCCAATAAACAGCGATTCACTCACAACAGGATGTAACAACCTTCAATCTTATTCACAAATTCCTCAGCGAAGTTATCTCAAACATCAAACTTATTTATATATGACATGCCTCATCACCTTCTCCAATCCAATTATGTATACACAGTTTTCTCATTGGGCAGTCACACCGCTTCCCTAGGGCTTTAAATTCCATAATAAATGCATTAAGCTCACGTATCCATTTTTCCCACCTTCCACCATAAGTTCAAGCCTTTTTTACCTCACATTAAACGCATCACATTCTCTCTTCTCTATGTGATACACGAAACAATTTTCAAAAACACAAAATTCACATACATGATATTAAAAGCCTTATCTACGCAGATTACATACAAAATTAATTATTCATATATTAAACGTCAAAATATTTGCCCGAACGTTTAACATTATTCTGACTACACGTGGAATAATCTATACTACTCCAAGTTTCAAAAAGTATAGATAACTAACAACTTTTTTTTAACAACGTGTGAACAATGTAAAATAATAAGATTAATAGAGTAAATTTAATTAATAGCATTCCCCATACACTTTTCGGGTTTCACTTTAATATAGTTACGCTTACTCTAACGTTTAATATTACGCATACATTACTCAGAACCTATCTGCTACACTCGAGTTCAGGATTCTAACAGGATCGGTGGACTTATAAATATGGAGGCACACTCCTTTGTCACACTCCAATTCCTAAACTCTAAACACATATCCCCATCCCCATCGAAATACGAACCAACAAGAAAAAACTGAAAATGACAATCGACCGTTTCTCAAATATCGCCTTCCTTCCGAACGACATTTGGGTGGCAATAATCATTCAAGTTGCGTCAAACTCCATTCGCGACGTGTGCAGTCTCAGAATGACCTGTAAGGCTGCACGAGATGCGGGAGAGGCCGATATTATTCACCGCAGTGTTTTCATCCCACCACCGCATGCCACGCCGTGGTGGTGGTGCCTCAACCCGGAGGCAAGGAGATTCTTGGATCGCTGCATGGCAGCTGGCAATCCAGAGCTTCTGTTTCGGGAGGCGCTTCGGGAACTATTCATCAGATGTAACGAAAACGTTGGCATCTAGATGCTGAATAGTGCAACAAGTACAGGCCATGTAGCAGCCAAATACGCACTGTCGATGACATTGCTGCTTCGCAGGGACGACAACAACAGAAAACAAAAAGGGCTGGAACTGTATCGCGAGCTTGATGCGGTTGGTTCACTCGCTGATTATAACGCAATGCGTTTTTCAATTCTGACAATCTCGTAGCCAGGTGAGGTCCAAATGCCCCGTATAGAAGAACAAGACATGGTGTGTGCCTCACCCAGGTGCTCCACAAGGGGCCACATGCCTCTTCTATATGACTATCGCAGACGTGCAGTAGAGCGAAACTCCGTCCATGCTTTCGGAGGGGCCGCTCATATCCCCTACATCCAATGTCGCGCGGACTACGACCTGCTAGTCTTCATCAACCTCCCATGAGTTGCTTGTCTTCGTCAACCTCCCATGACTTGGGTTCCCATCTCTACTTAATGTTCTGCTGTTTACACTTTTCCTGGACAAGTTCTGTACCAAATAATTCGATATTGACAAAAAATTTCTTTAACTAATGAACATGATTTAGTTTGGTGGATGTTATCATGTTTGGAGTTATAAAATTCAGTATAATTTTAGCAATAAAAAAAACACTAGTATCGTTTAAAACCCAATTGATTTTGCAACAATTAAACTTAACATTGGATGTTTATTCATCAGATCAATAACAAATTTTTTTTCACAAACTACAAACCTATTAATTACAACTTGTAAATTATACGTTGAATAAATGATGAACATAATTACTATAGCAAATCTAATATGCTCTACTACTATATAAATTATTAAGTTACTGAATACAACTTAATTACATATTAATTTTATATTTCATTTGTTATAATTATTTATTGAAATTTATATTTTATTTCCTAATTTTTATTTACTATACTATCTTCTTTTTCTCGCTATATTCTTTAGGTAAGATCTATTAATGTTTTCAGATATTATGTACTCATATATACACTCTAATATTATTAACTTAAAAGATTACATATATTTATTTCTTTTGTTGAGTTATTTAAAGACTATATTTAACCGTTTTAGAAAAATAATACCAGAATCTCTATTTAAAATAAGATGAATATATTTATTTATAATATAAAATTTATATTCATTTTAAACTAATACGATTATGTTAATTTGAATAAAAATTTCTTAAAATCATAAAAATATTATGTCCTTTCAATTCTTTTAACCTCCTATTTTTGACATAATTTACGAATAATTTAATATCAATCTAACAATAAAATAAATTTAAATTCAAATTAGAATTTAGCCCAAATAGAATCTAATGCTGATTCTTTTCTCTCGCCTGAGGCTAAGTTTTTGCTGTATATTATAAATAGAGAGAAAGGATATAGAAAGAAAAGAAAGAGAAGTAAAAAAATTGCATAGATTTTTTTTCTCTAGAAATGATTTGTTGAAAAGAATACAAGAAGCAAACAAATGTTTCGGAAGGACAATTTTACCTATATATTTTAAATTAAATACAAAAAGGTTAAGGGGTAATATTGGAAGTACATAGAGGGATTTAGTTTTCTCTCCATTTTCTCTCCATTCTTGGAAGGAAAATAAATTCTTCAGTCCCATCAAGTATTTTCCATCCAATTTCCTTCCTCTCCCATGCGTCTCCCCACAAATTATAAGAAACTGAAGAGAATTATGGCAACAACATGACTAAAATTACACATTTATCCATAATCTTAAATAAATTATAATTTATGTATAACATATAAAAGAGTATAAAATGATTTTATACTATTTTAATTTTCTTTCTTACTTTTTTTCCATCCAAAGAAAACAAATTTTTCTCTATATTATATTCCATCCGTTTTTTCATCTATGACAGTACAAAACTAAAAAACAACTTATAATTTGTATATGTCAACGTAAATAAACTATAAAAGCAAATAATATTCAAAAGTTATAATCACTTGTTCTTTTATAACCACTCGATTTTTTTATATATTGGTTCAACCAGAATCCTGTCCTTCATCAAACCAGGATTAGGCTAGTTTCTGCTCCTTGCAAAATGACACATGTGAGCCCCACATTCGATCACTTTCCAACCGTTGGAAATTTTACAGTTGCACAAATTGAATTTCGTGTTCAAATCACAAGAGCCATCCTCGTTTGGTTTAAAAACCACCAAATCCAACCTCCCATCTTAAACAAACTCAACACAGCTCTCCCTTCGAATCTCAACATGGTCCGTGCCAACAAGAAATACTATGTTGTTTTCCGTGGGAGGGTCCTTGGTATCTATAGTTCCTGGCCGACCTGTCATAGCCAAGTTAATGAATTTAGCGGCAACCTCCACAAGTCTTAGGAAACCTTCGACGAAGCTCGTATGGCGTTCGAACAATTCCTATGTGCCAGATGATTACAGAGTCAGCTCACCAACAATGGTCCTCTACTGCATCAAATTCATCCAACAACTATTCAGTAGAACCCATCACCGATTCTTGACCAACTACTCTCTTTCGAGGAAGGCATACATGGTCATCGTCCAACGGAACAAGGAGACAACCACCCAATTGTCCGTCAACACAACCAATCCAACCAAATGCAGCGACAACAATTTTCCTACCCGTTGATCCTTTTTATCTTCGTTAGCATCTTGGTCCTATATTTAGCTCTGGTTACGACGTAGGCTCCTCTTAACCTTAGTTAAAACACCACCTACCACCATCTATTACCTGCATTGTAACAGGCTTACTTTTCACTGCCTTCCATTGTTTACTTTTTAACCTATATTCTATTGTATTAATTTGTCTAATATTCAGTTCACGCATAACATCAGGTTATTATTCCAGCATAACTGTCATTAACTCAGCAAAGTATAATTATTCATATGTGATTTTAGTACTTTAACCCGTTAATCCATTTACCCTCATTTTCTGTTTACGACACCTGAACACATACGGTACATGCATTCCTAAAGCCACCCCACGACAAATTTTCTTCTGGACACTGTGTCACCGCAGGCACAGCCGTACAGTCCAAGCCAGTCCACAGAAAAAGACAAAACAAAAGTAAGCATATCTTCTTCTCATGCAGAGATATCTCTGCAAACATTTAAAACAACCACTGCTCAATAACGATAAAACAAATTTGAGGGTCAAACAAACGGGATTCCACCCGAATCGTACTTTGTTGTATTATAAGGTAACGTCGTTAATCATAACATGATCATCACTAATTAACACAATTTTTTCCACATTATCTACTAAGCCTTCCGATTCAACAACAAACTAAAACACATCACATACTACTTTCCGGTGCAATCACCAAAAATAAAGGACACACAATAATAACTGACCAAATACAACATAACCAAACACCAACGACACATTCAGAAAACACACATCAAACTCTTTCTCCTTCGACATGGCATCTTACAAGGGAATCGTAACTGGCCTTCAGCTTCTTGTAAGATTCTTCCAGTTGACCTACCCTGGCCCAAAGCGCGTTATTTGAGTCGCCTAGAAGCTTCGCCTTTCTGTAGTTATAATCCCGAATCTCTTTTCCAGTTACATCAAGCAACACGCTTAGCATCTCATAAGCAGCATCCTCTCTTGCATCTTTTTCAACCATCGAGAAACGACCAGTGACAAATAGCTCTATCTCAAATGGATGCCCAGGAATAACAACCGTGAAGCCAAAGAACGGGCCTTGCTCTCCGACAAATCGTTCCACCTTGAAGAAACAGGGGCAAGGGATCTCTGCCTCCAGGCAAACTTTCAGCAACCACTCCTCCATGCTGCTCACAACTGTAAAATCCGCGTTGATCTCCTCCGCCGGAATTATAGGAAGCCCTTTTGCACAGTCATCGAACAACAAAAATCACATAAATTTATAATTTTAATAACCAGACATAAAATGACCGGAATAAACACCACTAACAAAACTCCAAGACGAATAAAATCACATTCCATCACTGCAAAGCAGACCTTCGTAAATACACTAACTTTTAAAAGGCGAATGTCGTTTCACAAATCTTACATGAAACAATTGGCCGGCAAGAATAGCCTCCGCCGGAGATAGCCAATTTCTTGCCACCACCTCCATCCGGCGTCACTCGACCAGTTTCACCACTACGACCTTTCTCAGCACAAATCGATGACATCCTCGCTTTGAAACACGAGCATGCGTGTTCAAAGCTATTGAATCCGTGAAACTCAGGAAACGTATAATCCAGAACTTGCTGGTTCGCCTCCTCCCAACTGGTGTATACACCGGGCTTGTGCCCCTTCGTAACGGCTATGAACAATAATCGTTGCATATTCTCCTCCATCTCTCCTACCCTCTCCTATCCTTCATACTGAAGTTGCGCCTATATATAAACATTTATTCTCCATTTGAAGTTAGGTGCTTCGTTGTTAACCTTTTCTTTTTTTTCTTTTTTTTTGGTCACACATCATTATTAACTTTTGGTTCAAATTTATGAAGTTCAATTCCTCCCTCGAATTTTTTTTAGCCGTTCCATTGAAGTTTGTTTGATTTTCGGAATCAAAAAACGTCAGCCCACAAACTTTAACACAATATAGGCCCAAACTGGACCAAATAATTTCACCAGCTAACCAAAAACTGGGTTTTAGTCTCATCCCATAATTTATCGCCATTTACAAAGCAGCCCTAACGGAGTCAAATTGAAACTCCACCCATTAACCCCTCCCTCCCTTCAACGGTGAACTTTCCACCTGACACATACCACCTGACTATACCTGACGTTTGCGTGGCACTTTCTCAAGCATGACACCAATGCAGAAAAGACATGGTGCACCAATTTCCTCAATTGGACAGGTGCATGCTATAACTCACGACATTTGATTAGCTCTCAAGACCAGACGCCAAAAATATGTACTCCAACTCAAGACCAAACACCAAAAAGGAACAATAATGGTACTGACAATAACCACCTAAACACAAAATCCCAACGAAGCAAAGGTGAAAAATTCATACCACATAAGGGGGTGGATTTTTTATTGAAATAAATAATTTTAAAAATTATTATAAAAATACATAAATTAATTATTTCGTTTACAGTATAAATGAGATAAATTTATACGTATTTCATTTACACAGTAAACGAGATAAGACTAGGTAATGCCTATATATAGATGTCATTTACAGCGAGGTTTTGGGCCCATTTTAAACCTTTCTACCACTTTCTCTTCTCTTCTACCCCTTTCTAACCATATTGTCGAGTAAGACGAAGATGGCGCGCACAGATGCACATGATCCCGACATTAATAGGGTGAACGCGACTTGGCACTATGCCCAGTGACGGATCCAGAAAATTTTGGTAATGGGGGCAAAAATAACAATATATTTATATATTTAAAATTTAAAATATATTAATCAATTTTTTAATATATCACATAGTATTTAATACTAGCATCTTGTTAAATATTTTATACCCATAAAAATTTATTTTTATTGATTATTTTTTATGTAATAAAAACATTATACCTTAATATTTGAAAAAAAAATCTATAAGGAACCTAACTTAAATGGACTAACTTCGATTTTTTAATATAAGTGTGTGAGAGAATAATAAAAAATTGTGTAAAATATAAAAATTAAAAAATCAAACAAATCATAATTCTTTTATGTATAGTTATAAACAATTTCTCTTTTTTTATCAAATCATTATTCAAATATTTTTTATTATTTAATTACTGAGTTAACACTCTATAATATTTATGTTATAATTTTTTTTACGGAATTAACTAATTTTTGTAGTCAACATCGGTCAATTTTTAAAAATTATTCTGTTTATCTTAAAATTTAAACTTAAAATTATTAATTTTTAATTTTAAATCCTAAATTATAAACTTAAACACTAAAATAGATTAATATTAACTAATTAAAAATGATTTTTTATACTTTTTCTAAATTTATATAATACAATAATTTTTATCATTGTATTAATATTTAATAGTATAATTTTTTTTCACACTATAAGTAAAAATTTTTAAATGTGGGGGCAAATATATTATTGTAATGGGACATTGCAAATACACATATATATTTATTATTTGAATTTTTTAAATTCAATGGGGACAATTGCCCCCACTCTTATATAGGTGGATCCGTCCCTGACTACGTCGGGGCAACCGACTTTGCGGTTAGTTTTCTTATCTTAACGTTTATGTTATCCCATATATATGTATAATCACGGTTAGACTACTTGTCAAAAATTATAATACAATTTATATCGTTAGCAACAAGTCAACGATAAGCTATAATTCTAAGAATGTGGTTCTCATTTTCTTGTAGTTAAGTTTTTAACTAGATAATTATTAATTTAGCTGTCAAATATTTTGGTAGATGTTTTTCAATCGTTGAACTTAGTTTATTGGTTACACGTTTCTTAAGTTATTAATTTAGTTATTAACTATCCAAGTAAAAGTTATTTTTTTAGTTAAGTGAATTATTATGTAATTTGTATTTACTTAAATTAAATTATTGAGTTAAAGTTTGATAATTAAATTATTAATTACTTTAGTGAATGTCTTTATTTTAAGTAACGTGTTGAGGAAATGTTTATTAATTAACTATGTAAATGTTAATGTAAAAAATTTTATTGACATAAATTCAATTAGTACATACATGTAAATTTCTGTTAAACAAATGTATACAATAGTTAAGTCAGTTTGTTATGATGATGCACGTATACAAATTTTTAATAATTGTCAACATTTTTTTTTGTTAGAGGCATCGCTTACTTCTACCTCGATGAGTGAGTTACACACTTCCACCACCGAACGTCATCGTCCCATATTCGAGGGAGGCCGGCTTCGGCGATACGGTGCCTCTTAGGGACTTCGTCTTTGCCAACTCTCTGATAACGGTATTTGTGAAGCGCTGGCGTTCGGAGACCCACACATTCCATCTACCATGGGGTGGGGCCACTATCACCCTGTAGGAGGTGACGTACCACCTTGGACTACGCACGCACGGGGAGCCAATCGGAGGATGCTTATGTGATTTCTATAGATGGTACGGTACGGAGACATGGGAGTTGGTGGAGCAACTACTTAGTACCATACCTCCGATGGTTGCACAATAGGGGGTATAGAGGAAGGAGTTGTTCTCGCTGAAGCTTACATGGCTGCGAGACTGTGTCTGCCATACGCCACAGATGGATGATCCGGAGACACTCCGATAGTATGCAAAGTGTTACATTTTGTTACTGATCGGGGGTTACATATCTAATTTACATTATAAATAAGATAGTTTACACTACAAACGAGATAAATAATTCTATGTATTTTTATAATAATTTTTAAAATTAATTTCAGTAAACAAAACTAAAAAAATATATATTTAAATAAAAATTCCCATAAGGTATACCCTGGTTGTGTCTCTCCAAAAAAATAAATAAAAAGAATGATATTTTTTCAAAATTATATATATATATATATATACTAAAATCAATCCTCAAACTTAATCACTATATATTTGTGTACCTAATACTTCTTTAACTTATTTTAAATTTATATTTTATACTTTAATATAGAGTAAAGTATCGTTTTTGCCCCTAACATTTGGGATAAATTTTATTTGTATCCCTAACATTTAAATCGTTCTATTTGTATTCCTAACATTTGTAAAAGTAATTCAATAATGTTATCATACCATCAATTATACATCATGAGCTTTAGTTTGAGTTTTAAAAATCTCTTCTTAAAATTAGAATACAAATGTTTGAGATAGAACCGATGATCCACTCCGAAAAATAGCTCATCAAAAGTTGAAACTAATCCCTACAACATTTATATAATTCACTTTTTTAGGGACATAATTGAACCTAAACACAAATAGTGGATATAATATTAAAATCGAATACATCTAAGTGAGATCTAATTGAGAATGAATACATCCAAATGAGAATAATTGAAAAATACAATCTGATTTGTTAATATAATTGATGGCAGGATAATATTAAATCACTTTTATAAACGTTAGGGATACAAATAGGACGATTAAAACGTTAAGGACACAAATAGAACTTATCCCAAACGTTAGAAACAAAAACGATACTTTACTCTTTAATATATATTTTATACTAATGACTGATTTTGACGACTGATTTTAATGAATACTTAGCATGATTTTTTCATACACTTTATTATAAAATTATTTATCTTAAAAATTTAAAAGAATACATAAAAATAAATATATAAATAATTATATTTCTAATACATTTACTTTATATATACAAGACTCTTTTTTTTACGTTAATTTTGCATTTTTTTTCCTGTTTCTTTTGTTTGTATATATGGTGCTTAAATTATTTTTTTGGGATAGTTAAATTCTAATATTATATTATAAAATTAATTATTTTAAAAATATAAATTAATAGATAAAAATATAAAAATAATTATATATATATATATATATATATATATATATATATATATATTGAGGACTATTTTAGTATGTTTATATTTTGGTGATTATAGTGTTTTAAAAAATAATGTTAATTAAAGTAATATTTTTTTATTATTTAATAATAATTTTTTTAAAAATGTTATTAAAAAAAAGTGTTACTAAAATATGAAAAAAATGTCATTTTAATTTTAACAATACTTATATTATTACCATAATTACTATAAACATACTCATGCATATTATATATATGATTTTAGTATATGATTATATTTATAGTGTCTACGGTAATAATTGTTAGAATTAAAATTACATTTTTTTATATTTTTAGTAATATTATTTTTTAAGTAATATTTTTAATAAAATATTATATAATAATAAAAAATATTATTTTAATTTTAATAATATTTTTTAAAATATTATAGTTATTATAATATAATTGTGTTGAAATGACCCTGAATATATTGGTTCACATATTATATGTCTGAATGATATACGTTAAAAACAGATCAGATAGCTAAACAAATATATGGTACAAGTATAAAATATATATTGCACTTCGAACTATAAAATCAAATCCTCAAGTAGTTGAAAAAATCAAGGAAATATATAAATAAATTTATAAACTACCAAGGTGATCATGAGATGGTTTTAAAGCATCCATGTGCACTTGATATATATCATGTCGCCCCCAATCATCATCATATACATATCATCCAGATCTACATCATTCTCTCATCATCGCATGGTACAATGCAAAGAATTTTAATTCTATTAGACTAATGAAACGGAAAATCCATAGTGATTCAACCAGAAATGGAAGGACTTGAAATTAAATGATATACGTATTAAAAAAAAGATGTTCTTGGCCAGTCAGACAGCTGCCTGAGTTTTTTAATTTTGATATGGAATGAGGATTGATATACAGCATGGTTATGGAGGTATATAATGTTTTATCAGGCTGTGATGGCTGCGCCAAATAAATCAGAAGGTCCAATTGGAAGAGTATAATTAGACGGTCCAATTACAGTAATCAGACGATATACAAATCAGACTGTCCAATTTGTATACTAACGTCCACATGGCGCGCAAGCAATGGGTTTCTGGTTGGCTTCGTTGCTTCCTATACCCTGTTCGAATGTCACCTCCTCTCAGCAGTCATCATTTTCACTCGCATACACTATTCTTTTCTGTTTGTTCTCCAACCCCACAACCATCTTTATTTTCAATCATTGTCGGACTATAAATTAAAGCAGCAGAAAAAAATAATTTTAAATACAATGCCAAGAAGATCAAAAATTAAAAAGTGAATCAGTCCGAACTTCACATTATTTATTATCTTGGGTATCTAAATTATGTAACATTTTATTACCTAATATTTTGATTTAATAAAAATAATAGTAATAATATTAGATTTTAGTAGCAATATTATAGTAGCACTAATTAGAAATTAAATATGTATATATGATATTATTATTGTTAAGTGTTAGAAATAGCGAATAAAGTAGAATTAGTTAGTTTATAAAATCTGTGAATAATTTTGATTAATAATATGATGTTTTGCTTTGGAATGAAATTTATGATTATTGATTATATGTTTTGGAATGAAATCAATTTATAAAATCTGTAGATATTATTAGGGTTAAGTATGATTTTGGTCCCTAACGTAGGGGCTGAAAATTTTTTTCGTCCCTCGCCTTTTTTTTGCTCCAAAATGGTCCCCAAAGTTTCAGTTTTTTTTAAAATCGTCCTTTTTACCAAATATATTTTTTTTATTACCAAAATACCCTTTATTAAAAAAATTATAAAATAAAATAAATATAAAATAAATAAATAAAAAAAGAAAAAAAAAAGAAAGAAAGGGGGATACAGAAGCGGGGGTGGGTGGGGAGAGAAGGGGGGGAGAAAAGGGGGGGAGGGGGGGGAGACCCATGCCGCTGCACCGCCGCCGCCGCTGCACCGCCGCCGCCCCCGCCCGCCGCCACACCGCCTTCTTCTTCTTCTTCTTCCTCTTCCTCCCGCCGCCACACCCACCGCCGCCCCCACTTCTTCTTCTTCTTCTTCTTCTTCTTCTCCTTCTCCCGCCGCCACACCCACCGCCGCCCCTACTTCTTCTTCTTCTTCTTCTTCTTCTTCTTCTTCTTCCGCCGCCACACCCACCGCCGCCCCCACTTTTTTTTCTTCTTCTTCTTCTTCCCGCCGCCGCACCCACTGCCACCCACCGCTTCTTCTTCTTCTGTGAATTCTGTTAATTGAATTTTTTTGTGAAATTTCTGGATCTGAGTTTTTGTTTATCTGAGTTGAGTTCTGGATTTTTTATGATGATTTTTTGGGTTGAGTTTTTGTTTGTCTGAGTTTGAATCTGGATATGAGTTTGAATTCTGATGAGGATGACGATGATGATGTTGATTTTCTGAGTTTTCGTTGGTGTGATGGAGATGGTGATGGAGTGACAGTGGGTGGGGGGTGGTGGTTCTGGTTCGTTCTGGTGGTGGTGGTGGTGGCATGATTTTGGGGAAGAAGGGATAGGGGCATTTTGGTCCGAATGACCATTTTAAAAAAAACTGAAACTTTGGGGACCATTTTGGAGCGAAAAAAAGGCGAGGGACGAAAAAAATTTTCAGCCCCTACGTTGGGGACCAAAATCATACTTATCCCATATTATTATTATTATTATTATTATTATTATTATTATTATTATTATGTGTTGGAATGAAATTTTAATTAACATATTTTTGTTTTAATTGTATTGTATTAGAAATAGAAATATGAATTTAAGGTAGTTTAAGTTAAGTAAAAAAATATAAATTTAATAAATTATTTATGATTATTAATAATTGAATTTAACATAATTTAGTATAATTTAGACAATAAATTAGTAAACACAAAACTTAAAATATAAATTTAATATATTATTTTATGAATAATAATAATAATAATAATAATAATAATAATAATAATAATAATAATAATAATAATAATGTTAGAGGTTATGTAAAGAAGAATATATATATATATATATATATATATATATAGATATATATATATATATATATATATATATATATTATGATTATTGAAATTATTCTAGTTATTAGTTAAGGTTAATTAATTTTTGTTATAAGCTAATAAATATGAATCTAGGAGTTTTGTATAACAGATTTAGTATGTTTGAACTTTGAAATACAATTATACTTGTAGTTATAATGGACATGTGAGCATAATTATGTTATTGTTAATATAATTATATTATACTGGTAGTTATAACAAAAATGTGAAATTATAGGGTTTACGGATG
This sequence comes from Arachis ipaensis, assembly GCF_059453495.1. Taxonomy (NCBI): domain Eukaryota; kingdom Viridiplantae; phylum Streptophyta; class Magnoliopsida; order Fabales; family Fabaceae; genus Arachis; species Arachis ipaensis. The sequence goes on from NC_142436.1 coordinate 28,789,896, forward strand.
TTGATATGTGACCACTTAAATGCCACCAGATCCGTACAACCAAATTGTTGAGGGGCATTTATGGAAAATTGATTTTTATCATGTTTCCCAGGTTGGATTCATCCAATGTCAGTCAGCAATGATTAATGCTCTAATTGAGAAATGGCGGCCTAAGACTCATACATTTCATTTTCCGCTTGGTGAGTGTGCTATGACATTGCAGTATGTGGCGGTAATTCTTGGTCTGCCGACAAATGGTCATCCGGTTACAGGACCGACCATGAGTAGTTTTGAGGCCTTAGAGGCCGACTGCTTGCACCAGTTTGGGTTGCACCAAGAAAGGCGGACTATAGAGGAAGCTTTATAAAATTGACGTGGTTTTGTGGTTTGAAAGATCGCATAGTCTTAACTGATAATATTCACATTCTGAGGTACGTAAAGTGTCACATAATATTGTTATTTGGGACAATTCTGTTTGGAGACAAGTTGGGTGCGGTGGAGCGCTAGAAATTTCTGCCTTTGCTCTGTAACTTCGTTGGGATCATACAGTTTAGTTGGGGATCGGCATGCCTTGCACACTTGTATAGATCATTGTATAGGGCAATTCGTGTCGACTGCAAGTAGATGGATGGTCCACTGACACTTTTGCTTACTTGAGCTTGAATCCGACTAACATTTCTTGTGCCGATACCTGGAAATCCCCGAGTGTTTTTGATTATGAACAAGTAAAAATGAATAAATGTATGTGTTGAAAGAAGTACTAGAAACTCTATTTTATTTTTTACAAGATAAGCTAACTAGAGATTGTCTGACGACAAATGGCGTAACTGGGATCATGAAAACTTTGCTTACCGATATCATTCGCTTGCGCACTATAGGAGGTTGTTGGATGATCTTCAAGAAGGACATATATGTTGTAAAAAACTAGTACCTACTTTTATTTGGTCAATGAATTAATTGTTGTGTAATCATCTAATGCTTTCGATGTGTCCAATTTGTTTAGCACGCTTATGGCATTGAACGCATCAAGCCAGACGTGATTCCTTTAGACATCCCTCATCATTCGGTTATTTAGAATACCACAGTATCGCTCATATCTTTCAAATGCGTCGAGTGGCATGCATCTGATAGATTCAGGATGCAATTTGGCTTGATCCAGGGCGTTCCTAATCAAGAGCGGGATCTAGGTGCATCACACAACGAAGTACTAACTAGACCTAAGAATCAAGATTGGTCTGACACCCACTCTTTTTGGGTGATGCAATGGACCAATCGATATAGTCACGTTCTTGCTAATGACTTGGTGCCTTTACATTATCCTTTGAAAATTTACATGTATTGGTACCGAGGAGCATTCGGTGCCCACTTGCAATTGTCAGACCTTGTATTTCAAGAGAATCCAGAGGGTCCTCTAGCACATAATTAGGAGAATCAACAGTAAGAACCACCAGCACCGCCACCGCACAACAGGAGGTTGAGTATTTTACACCATATGTTCTTCACACCCATCCGTCAGATTATTTTACACCATTAGTCCTGCTACATCAACAGTATTGGAGTGGTCCACAGCTTGAGGCAGGGGAGTAAGCTTCATTCATCCAGCTGCTTGGTTTCATGGCTTCGGGGCCAGGTCGCTCACATTCAGGTAATTATGATGACATTCCCACCGACCAGCTGGCACATCTGAGTGGTATTACTCCAGTTAGGAGGTTATTGGATTTGAGACCTCGGGTTTGCACTTCTTCTGATAATTTTGGAGGTAGAATGTCTGTTGACTCGAGTAGGAGTGCTGATGCCATAGGAAGGATTATATATAATGGAAACCCTAGGCGTATTCCAATGAGTCTAATTCTGAAGAGCAATAAGGCAGTTGATGATGAAACTGATGACTACCTAGTAGACCATCTGGATAGTGATGGCGACCATGAGGACAACGATGAGGATGAGGATGATGATGAGGATGAGAATGAGGAAGATGAAGGCGATGTCGATGATGAGCTGGCCGGTCAAGATGATGAAGATCGCGGTGATGATCCAGCGCCTAGTGCAGGTAAAGCAAACTATTGGATTCATTACATTGAATATGTTGGGTTAGAGCCTTATCTTGTATTTTGAGGAAGAATTTGTTTTGATTAGTTGCACAGAGGTTTGTGTTGTATATTGATAGTTAATTTGTTTTGATTAGTTGCCCTCCGCATGTCTTGTATTCTGATAATGAATTTGCTTTGATTAGTTGCCTAGAGCATTGTGTTGTATATTGATAGTTAATTTTCTTTGATTAGTTGCATAATGCATGTGTTATATTCTGATAGGAATGACTACAAGTGCAAAAGGGAAAGGCTACAACCTTAGAGCTAATCCTCCACGTCGGAGCACTAATCGGTTTATCCCGTCCACTTTTAACAAGGTTGCAAAGAAATGTAAAAAGTTATACAAAGATGTGAAGTGAGCGATGAGAAAATAATGTGTTTGATGTTGTTAATTAAGTTGTGGGTAACTATTTTGGTTTGAATGTATGGATTGACCATGTATACTAAGTTTTTGTGACCTATTTTGGGTAGAATGTATGGATCGATTAAGTTAATTAGATTGTTGTTACTATTTTGGTTTGATTGTATGGATCGACTATGTTAATTAAGGAGTTGTAACCTATTTTGGTTAGAATTAACGGATCGGCTCTGTTAATTACGTTGTTCTTAACTATCATGTGCGTCAAAGAATTATTAATTGACTAAGAACTTGTTGGATACAATATATCGAAATGCCAATGTCATACAGTAACATAAATTCAAATGAAATGCAACAATAGTAACTCTAATGGCCGACTGAACCCACACTTGGACCACCACTTTGACGACATCTACTACGACTGTGATCCTCAGCACCGCATTGCTTGCATCGCCAAGAACCACGCAACATACGAGTGTCCATCTCATTCAAGAAGTGGGTCATCTTAGGCCGACCTTTGGATACCTGTCTGAGGAAAAGATTGCTAACGAATCGAGGTCCATGATAAGCAGACCATGTTATAGGATTTTCCAGTGGTCTAAACCTAGCCCTGTATATTCTTCGAACTTTGTCCATCTTGTATACGTCATGAATGTACACTTGCCAGTCCAACCACTGATTTGCACAACAAGCAAATACATGTCGACATGAAATTCGGTCAACCTAGAATTCACTACATTCGCATCGTTGTCGGCGTAGGTCAACTGCATACTCAACCCCACTAGGCATCTCACGTACTTCAAATACTTCATTTCTCTATCAAAGCAACTAACATGTATCTTTTCCGATGCTCGTTGATTTGCATGCAACTTGGAGGTCACAAGTTCAGAGAACACATGTCCAGCATTAACACGAGCCTCAGCCTCGGCTCTTTTCCAAGTGAACAACTCATTCAGTTTGTAAAATGTAGCCTTAACAAGTGCATTGATTGGGAGATTGCGTGCCCCCTTCAACACATAGTTGATGCACTCCACAAGATTGGTGGTCATATGACCCCATCGTTATCCACCATCAAATGCCAAAACATACTGCTCACGTGGGATCCGGTCAAGCCAGTTGGTGTAAGCCTCATCCCGTTCGCGTAATCGTTGATAGCGCATCTGGTACTCCCGAATTATCCTCGAATATCCTATGATAAAAAAACATTCAACTATGAATAACATTCTATTCAATCGTATTTATAGTAAGAATATAGTTCCTTTTATTCAAACTTACCGATATTAATGATAAGCTTTTGCAGGTAAGGTGGCTTGAACTTCCTCAAGAAGTTCGACTCAATATGCCTGATACAAAACATATGAAAAGCTCTAGGAGGAGACCAAGTTCCATTATTACGAGCAATAGCTGACCTAATGATTCGTGTCGATCAGAGATAAGTCCGACACCATCACATGTTATCACATGTTGACGTAAGTTACTTAGAAAAAAGTACCACGCCTCAGAAGTCTCTCCCTCCACTATGACAAATGCAATAGGCACGATATAGTTATTGCCATCTTGTGAAACTGCAACCAACAAACAACCATTGTATTTTCCATAAAAATGAGACCCATCCACCTGCACTACTGGCTTGTAATGTCTGAATACCCTAATACAAGGGTAATAACCCTGGTATGCAGGCATTGCTTCAAAGTGAACCACTATTGATGGCTCCTTGTGACACATGGCCTCAAACTATATGGACAAAGCTTCGTACGATGCTTTCCAACCTCCGATAATTGACTCCACCGCCTTCTGCTTTACTAACCATGCTTTGCTATAATTGATGGTGTAGTTAAACTTCGACTGTACTTCTGCAATGACTGATTTCACCTTTATAGATGGGTCAACATCTACCAACGGCTTAATTACTTATGAATCTGTCTTGGAATCCAGTTTTGAATGGTCTTGAGAAATAGTAGATCTGGTACACATGTGACTACCATTGTACCTCATTATCTCCCAGCAGTACTTCTTCTGCAATTTGGTAACCCTGATCAGCCAATCACAACCTGTGCCATATTGTATACATTTAGCATAGAATGTCATCGGTTCTGACTCATACACCCGATAGTCTACACCTCTACGGATGGTATAATCTTTCATTGCCTTGATTACTACCTCCCTTGAACTGAATACCATTCCCACCGTGAATTCACCATCCACCACAACAGGAAGCTTTGCTACAATCACACTGCAAGATATATATTTTTATAAATAATCATTAAATATATATCTTAACAATTAAAATTTCTCTATACATTATAGTAATAAATCATTTATTATATATACAGTAATAAATCATTTATTATATAAACAATTGATAAATACACTTTAACAAATATAATTATAGTCTATATTTTAGCTATTTTATCTACATAAAGAACTAGTAAATATAATCCATAATAAAGAACTATGAACTAATAAAGTAATCAAATACTATGATCACAAATTATAATCCACAGATCACATATATTACTCATCTAACCTTATTGATCTACTATTTCAAACTATCACACAGCTATCTTTCTTTACATACCTGCATTCATATATTGAGGAAATTCTGGTGCATGCATAGCCTCCAAATCCAACGACCGCATGAAAGAAGGCTTCTGAAACAGATGTTAGTTTGCTAGTGCATTTGTAACCTCTGCCACATCTGCGCTTATAGTGACATCAGCTTCATCTTCGTCTTCACCTAGACCAATGATCTCATAGTTAATTTTAAATTCCTCATCGCTATCACTATTATAATCTTCCAATTCAATATTTCGGTCCACTTCAAATTGCTCGAACTCAATATACAGCTTGATGCACGACATTCGGTAGCGATTTTCAATATCCATTGAAAACATTTCATGCATGCTCACTTCATCCATCACGTATTTGGTTTGAAATTGAACGAACCTACCAAACATAGATAAAAGATACCTGTACAAAATACACGATACTCTCCTACATATTTGAGAATCTATCTTCTCACAAATCACACCTTTTAATTCCTCAAATGACAATGTGAATGGAATAACATCTAATGAATTTTTGCATACAAATTGAACTCCCTCATATGTTTGTAATAAAAGTTGTCCATAACAATATATTTTCAAGATAACTCTATCATCTATGATAGTATACGTATATTAAAAACTCTCAATCTCACTATTATTTTTTCTGAAAGAATGGAGAAGAAGAACAAGAAAAGAGGAAGAACATGATTTTCTGAGATTTGAAACAGATGATCAAGGAGAAGAAGTGGGGAGTTCTGGGAAATTTGGTTTATGTATACATAAACAAATAAATTGGAGGGTCCGATCGCCTACTGCCATTTCAAATTTTTTATAAAATACAAATCAGACCATCCGATTAGTGTTCTCTCGAATTAAAAAATTTTCCAAGTCTAGAAATCGGAGGGCCCGATTTCAGTCCACAACAAATTTTGCTTCACACAAATCGAACCATCCAATTTGTGTTCCTTTCTCTCTCTCTCTGCAAAGAAATCGGAGGTCTGATTTCTTCCCACTTAATTCAAAAAAGCAACACCGTCACAACAGTGTATATCCCTCCAAAGCTCCATAGCCCAGTGTAACTCATATGTGATCCTCATATAAAAAAAAATTAGCCACTGCCACCCAAACAAAGTGTTCTTTTGGATACATAAATAAATGGGTAAAGTACTAAATTGGTCGCCTACATTTGAATATAATCCTATTTTGGTTCTTAAAGTTTAAAGTATCCTATTTGAATCTAAAAAAAATGATTTAACTTCAATGTAGTCTTACCGTGAGGTCAAAGTTAAATAATTAACAGAATGTCCTACATGACAATAGTACAAGAACAAGATTGATAATTTGGAAAACAAATACAAGCTCCAAAGGCACAAAATCAACCACGGATGTATCAATACATTTATTTATCATTCTCTTTAGTTCTATAGAAAATATTTTATTTAAATTGTAAGAAAAATTATAAATAAATGTATCGATGTATCCACAGTTGATTTTGTGCCTCTGGAGCTTGAACTTGTTCTCCAGATTATCAACCTTGTTCTTGTACTGCTGTCATGTAGGACATTCCGTTAATTATTTAACTTTGACCTCATGGTGGGACTACATTAAAGATAAATGAAACTTTTTTGAATTCAAATAGGACACTTTAAACCTTAACGACCAAAACAGGATTACACCCAAATGTAGGGGTCAATTTAGTACTTTACCCTAAATAAGTTAAAAAGTTTGTTAAAATAGTTGTCCACTCTATTTTAGTAATTTATTTTTACCCTAAAATTATACTTTGCATAGCCATAGCAAAACATTTTAGGCGCAGAAATTTTTATAGAGATAGTCTCAAATGGAGATTTAAAGTCATGAAATTTTGTCCGTTGAGATAGAAAAGGGAGCGAAATTTCTCCAAGACAGATACGAGAATCCAAATAAAAACTTTTACCCCGTCTCCATTAGTTCTCAAAATTTCTGAATTTACTTAATTGTACTTGATAATTTACTTTTTACTGTAGATTTTTTATTCATTTCACATGTCACGTGTGTGTATATATATATATATATATATATATATATATATATATATATATATCTTAACCATAATCCTTATTTGTGTATTTTCTTTAGCACTATGCATCATCCCTTACTCCAGTACTCCCCACCTCTCAGCAAACATTTCCCTTCACCACTCTTCTCACTCACTGCGCCATCATCCCTCATTGCGTCACTTTCTTTGCTCTTCCGCATCGTTCTCTTTGTTCACGGTATCCATTCTTCTTTCTGTCGTTGCTCCATGCTTTGCATCGCCACCCGTGTTTGTTGCATCGTCCCCCACCTCATCCCTCTTCTCTGCATCAACTCTCTATCTTTATCATTGTGATGTTCGCACCTCTCATCCTTGTACCCTTCCCTAGCTCATGTTGAACATCGTGGAAAAAGTCGTTGACTACCATTAACAGCAACATTGCCGCAGCCGCCGGTTATCCATCCTCCTCCACTTCAAGTTGGTTCTCTCTCTCTCTCTCTCTCTCTCTCTCTCTCTCTCTCTCTCTCTCTCTCTCTCTCTCTCTCTCTCTCTCTCTCTCTCTCTCTCTCTCTCTCTCTCTCTCTCTCATTTTTTATGTTTCTTTGTTCTGAACCTTGGTGATTTTTAACATATAAGCAATTAGCCGTTTTTTCTTTAACTTTAGAAAATAAATTATTTTAAACATAGCTTTTAACTCTTTTAGATACTCAAATCAGCATTAGACACTTTGAATTTTTGCGCTCTATAGTTAATAAAATTAATAGAGATTAAAAGCTCAACTTGATTGTATGATATATCATTACTCTTCAATTTTGTAAGTTTTAACTTTCTAAACTTGAATTGATTCAATCTTATGTTTGTTTGCTAAATTTTTTTATATGCCTAAATTTGAAATGACTTGATTTTGTATTTGTTTGTTGAAATTTTTCTGTCCAAATTTGAGAATCAAAATAGTGTTTTTGTATAAAATGTTGATGATTTTGCTCTTATACAATCATGTTTTGTACAATATCTAATATTTTTGTTTATGATGTATGTTAATACTTATGTATTGTTTATTTTAGAGAACTTAGAGTTATTTGTTGGAAGTTATACTTTGACAATATTTCCTAATCTATTCTTTTAAATGTGCTACCTACACAATAATATCTTAACTAATTTTTTTTATCAAGTAACGTTAGAAAACTAATTTTTTTAGTCAACATCAATTGTTTTTTTAAATTATTTTTTTAACTTAAATTTTAGATCATAAATTATAAACTTTTATTATTATATTTTAAATTATATACTTAAACCCTAAAATTGACCAATGTTAAGTAACTATAAATTAGTACTTATACTTTCTCCTTTTTATCGGCAAAAAATAGACTACATCATTACATGAACACATTCAAGTTCAAAAAATATGGGAATTAAGGGAGTAGGAATTACGGTTTAATTCCTACAAAATCATTCTAGAAAGTAAGAATGTACAATATGGCATGCATTTATAACATACTACAAATTGTACTGCCGAAAAATAAGAAATAATTTTGTTTGCATCAAGACAAACATATCTTCTTGCATATCTACCATTATATTCCAACCACCATTGAGCGAAAATTAAAACTCACGGATACCAGCAAATGCATCGAATCATTCAAGTAGTATCACAGTGAGTAGATATTGTTCTCACGAGGATTAAAGAATTGAGAAAGCAATTAGAATCACTTATTTAAAATTAGAGTGATTGAAAATTATGCATGTATCGCACACTAATTGAACCACTTTTTCTAGCCGAATTCAAAGAGTAATGTGAAGGAGTTTTCAAGCTTTAATTCAAATATAAATTTTTTTAATTATAATAAAAAAATTCAAAAGGGATTAGCATACCTGGATGATACTAATGAGAATGAAGAACGAAGAACTCAATAATGAAATAAATTAATGAAAAACTTCAAAATAAAATAAACATAAATTAATAACTCATAGAAAATATAAACAGAGCTCCTAATCCTTGGACAGAGGATTAGTTACCTATGAAAAAGTAAAAGAAAACAAAACAAAAGAAAAGAGGAAGAGAGACACGTGAGGGATCCGAAGATCCTCCCTCCGGATGCCCTCTCTTGTGAACAAGGTTCACTTATTTATATCTTAAATTCTAGAATTCAAATTCAAAACTAATCTTAATCTTATCCTTCGAAGAGAAAGATAAGATAACTAGCTACTTACTTCAAATTCAAATCAAAACCATAATAAAAATCTAATCTAGAACAAATCCTAATAACCAAATTTTTTATGTTTCTAGAGAGAATTAATAACTAATCTTCTACAATCTTCAATGTTTTAGATCTGATTAAGGTTTCTAATGATATGGATAATTAAGCTTGGGCCTTAATTGTTGCTTCCTGAGAGTTGTAATTAGATTTAAGTTAAGCTTGTATTAGAAGAAATTGGGCAAAGGCCCAAAATCACACTCCAGGAACATCAATTCGTCGGGCGTGTGTATGGAGTTCGCCGGGCATGCTTGGAGGTTTGGAGGGGTCCGCCAGGCGCATAAGCCTTCCGCCAAGCGTGGGGTGCTATCCACCAGGCGGACCTTGGGCGCTAATTTCTTGCGTCAAAAAGATGGTAGTGGTGTGTGACTTAAACTAAATGTCCATTATAGACATATACATATCATTTTGAAGATATAGATATTAGTTATCTAACACAACTAAAACTGTCTCATTTGGACATCTATAACTCAAGTTATGTCTACTTGAGTGTGAAGAGGTCAGAGCTGAAAACTTGTACGCCGGGCGTATAAGCATGGCCGCCGGCGGCCATGCAATTTTGAGTTTTGGGTGTCCTTAGGGCACACTTTTGCTATCTTTGTGTTTTTCTTGTAAAAAAGCTTTAATTTTTGTGTGTTTTGAGATTGAAAACACAACACTTTTTCAACTCCAAATATTTGATTATTTATTAAATTTCATTAGAAAACATAAGAAATTTCGTTAAAAACCTAAGAAAATAAATAAAAAAAATCCTAAAACCGTTTAAGATGATGTGTCATCAACCATCTTCAATTCCTTTGACTAGCAAGAAGCCAGAACATACTGTTGTTGACAATCCTCTATTTATTAAAGAGAAAAAAATGTAGATAACTAACACCTTCTCTAACTAACTTTTTAATAAACCAGCCAACTTTATAATAAAAGAACATCTAAAATCCAACAAAAAAAATCTAAAATCATTGAAAACGAATATTTAAAACCTAACCAAAGAAATATTCAAAACCTAAGATCTAAAATCATTGAAAAAAGACATCCAAAATTTATCAAAAAAATTCAAAATCGTTGAAAAGGAACATCCGAATTTGTGAGAAGCTACGCTTGGAGGCAAAAATAGTGTATTCGACGCACGAGGGATATTTCTTGCACATCGCCAGCGACGTTGTTATGGTGATGAACAGCGACATTGGAGGTGGAACGAGCCCTAAAATTTGCTGGTAAATCCAATGGTAACGAGCCCTAAAATTCGAAGCGTCTAAACCTTCTTCCCCTTTATTTCGAAATCCCCTCTCTTTCTAACCTCTCTTCTCCCACACACACACACTCTCTCTCTCTCTCTCTCTCTCTCTCTCTCTCTCTCTCTCTCTCTCTCTTTCTAACCCTCTACTCTTCTCGCCGCTCCATTGTTCCCGCCGTTGTCGCCGTCTCCTCTCCCCTTCACCAAAACCAGCCCGTTCCTCATCTCCCCCTCCCTGTTAGCCGCGACTCCTTTTCTCCCTCTCTGTTCATGTTTCACCATCACTTCCCAGCATTGCCGCAGCGCTCCACCAGCAGTGGCTATCATTGCCACTGCATCTCTCTCCCCTGAGTTCTTCTTCCTTTGTTCGAAACTCAGGTTCCATGATCACTCTTTTTTTGTTTAAGTTAATTTAGGATTTTGTTCGTTATATGTTAATTTGTAGTTAATAAGTAAAATTGGTTATCATTGGTTATCATATATTAATTGCATGCCTTAGAAGAATGCAATGTTAATTAGGGTAGAGATTTCACGTTCAGCGTTGGGTGGGTTTAGGCCATTAAAAATAAATTTCCTTGTTAAAGCCTAAATAATTAATAATTAGCATTTTTTATGTGACTATATCAAATATTATTTCAGCTATTAAGTTTAATTTACTTGGTTATGATATTTGAAGATATAAAATTAATATTATATAAATTGTATTAATTATACATTGTACCTAAATCATCATATGTTGTATGTGCTAGTACTTGTGTCTTGTAATTTATGCAATATAACAACTTCTATGAATTAATGAGAACGTAAATGATTAGATTTAATTTTTGGGTATTCATTATGTTAAGAGTAAAGTATCATTTTTGTCCTTAACGTTTGGGGTAAGTTCCAAAGTTGTTTCTAACGTTTAAATCATCCTATTTACGTCCCTAACCAATTGACTCAATGTTGTCCTGCCGTTAGGGATCTGTTAACAGAATTGACAGGGAGACAAAATTGAGACGATTTTAAAACCTTAGAGACTTAAATAGGATGAAAACATTGGAGACAAAAATGATACATAGAAATAAATTTTAATTTTATCTTTCAATAATATCAATTTTTACAGTACATAGTTATTTAATTATTTTTTAATCATATCTAAGTAAATTACACTTAATAACATTACTTTTATTCTAAATAAATTTATTTTTTTATAATTTTACTCATCATAAAATATTTGTAGAATGTCTAATACATAAATTTGTGGGGAAAAAATAATATATATACAATAAAGTAATGTGATTCTAGTCATTCTACAAATATTTTATGATGAGTAAAAATCTTTAAGAGTAAAATTATAAAAAAATAAATTTATTTAGATGACTAAAAATCTTTAAAAGCAAAATTATAAAAAATAAAATTTATTTAGAATGAAAGTAATATGATTAAATGTAATTTACTTAGATGTGATTAAAAAAATAATTGAATAACTATGTACTGTAGAAGATTGATATTATTGAAGGATAAATTAAAATTTATTTCTATGTATCATTTTTGTCCCAAACTTTTTTTGTCCTATTTAAGTCGCTAACATTTTAAAATCGTCTCAATTTCGTACCACTATTAATTCTGTTAACAGATCCCTAACGGTAGGACAATGTTGAGTCAATTTTAAAATGTTAGGGACTTAAGTAGGACGATTTAAATGTTAGGGACAACTTTGGGACTTACTCCAAACGTTAGGGACAAAAATGATACTTTACTCTTATGTTAATTTATATGAATACATAGGAATTATGAAACTATTATAAATAAAAATGAAGTAATATATTGTGAAGTCCTTATTGTAAAATAAACATCATGGTGATTGGATGAACATGAATAACAATTATTTGCTAAAATTTCTTAGCATAACTCAAAAAAAATGTTGCATTTTTAATGTATAAACAAGTTTATATATTCTGCTGGAAATGTTGTGAATTTAATTGAATTTTGACTGATGATGTGGATTGAAGTTGGTTAGATTTGTGGAAACTGTAAGGTGCATATGTCCAATTTTAAGGGAGGTCATGTCAAAAAATTTTTGAAATAATATAAATATTGAAGTATTTGTGTTGTATATATGCTTATTAGTGTTAATAATATATTCTCTTTGTAGAATTAATGATAGGTAGTAGAGGTAGAATGAGTGGGTCTCGTGATCGTGATAGAGGGAGGGTTTCCACCGGATTCCCAGGGACTGCTCAATCATCACCTTCTACCTCGACTACCTCATCAACCCCTGTGATGTCACAGGCGGGTGCAACGGACCAGTAGTTCATTATGGTCTGAAACCTGAACTACATGGCTCCATTTGCTACACTCCCTTTGCCCTCTACAACTCTAGCGATAGAGCCCGCGGAGGATGATTCCTCTAATGTGTCCTAGCCAGATGCCCCTCCATCACCACCCGTCATACATATCAGGATTTGGCCCATTGGCATGCAGGCGTGATACATACTATTTTAATGTCTTTTACCCACAATCTATTTTGAATTTCTTAAGTTTTATGTGTTTTTATGTGTTTTTTAATCTTAAGTTTTTCATTGATAGGTTTTCACCAAATAACAATGCATGTACACACAAGATCTCCAATGTGATTAAGTCCATGTACGACAACCCATGATTGAACTACACGAAGATTCCTATTGAGACCAGAGAGCAATGGTTTCAGAAGTGAGCGGTATGAACCCAATGTTTTTGAATTAACTGTATTTTAACTGTATTTTATTTAAACTAACTAATGTTGTTGAATTACTTTGTGCAAGAGAAATTTATATGGGGTTAGGAACATGATATCTTGATTAGAAAGATCTACAACCACCAAATAGCTAGGTGACTTCAGCATATGATGCAGGATGTTCGTTAGGGGCGCAACCACCTCACGATTTGGCTTCGTCCAAATCTTAAGAAGGAACTGGACGTCTATTTTAGTACTGATGAGGGGTTCAAGTGTCGCTGTCTGATGAACAAAACTAACAGGGCTTCACCGAGGTCGTCGAAGTATACCGGTGGGTCGGCGACTTTCATGAAGATGAAGAGCAAGCTGGTATGTAATTTATTTGTTAATCTTTGTTAATTATTACTTGAATTAATTGTTATTCAATTTATTTTATTAGTTGGTTTCAATACGTGTAGTCTAATTCGTTGGATCGCGAGGCGACACTGACGGAGACCTTCAAGTATACCCATATGTTGAAGGCCAACAAGGAGAGATTTGTTGATGAGCAATCTACGGCTCATTATGTGAGTTTCAATCAATTCTAACTTTGAAATTTATTCGGTTTAAAGTCAATTAACTATCATCCTAATCACAACGTGAGTTATACAGAAGGACTACATGCAAAGATTGGAGGATGCGACTCAGCAATCTTAGCCGCCTGGTAGGGACGATCCCAACACCATTGCCTTAGTGGTAGATCCTGATAGGGTTTGGCACGAGACCGCCTCTAAGCCATACAAGAATCACGTCTTCGGGTTGGGGTCGTTTTCGCCAACGGCCTCTACACCTTCGCATTGGCGACTTCATCTGCCTCAGCCTCTACCACCAGCTCTGGTGACTTCATCTTTCCAATATTTTCTTAGTAATTTATATATAGATTTATTGAGTTTTTATTAAATTTTGGTGTTTTAGACTAGTTTGGATGCTACTTTGATTTGCATTATGGTTTCATTATTTTCAAAAAATATTCGAGCGAGTTTGATAGAGTTCATGTAGAAGAAAAAGGAAGAAAATTGATGCTGTCGAGCTAAACGCTGTTACCTGGCATTTGGCACCAGATGCCTCGTACTTCATGCAGGCTCTCTGTGAAGCTGGTGCTAAATGCCACGACTCGGCGTTTAGCGCTAGGTGCCTCGTAAAATGTGTCTAGAACCACAAGCTAGTGGCGCTAAACGCCGCTACCTAGCGTTTAGCGCCAGGCACCTAGAAAGTAATGGAAATAGCCTCTGTTCAGCAGCGCTAAATATCGAGCCTGGCGTTTAGCACTAGTAGCGCGTTTTGGAACTCCAAGGAAGGCTTCGTTAGCTTTAGTTTTAGTTTTTTTTATTTATTTTTGTTTTATTTAAAAACAAACACAATCTTTTAGGTTTTAGAATTTATTATTTTATTTTATTTTCAAATCATTTAAGTTAGATATAAAAGAGGAAAAGATTCAGCCTTTCGGGTTCTCTTCTCCTTCTTCTTCATTTCGCACTTTCAGACTTTTTAGAACCCTGATTTTTCTCTGAGCCATGAGCAACTAAATATCCTCTGTTAAGGTTAAGAGCTCTGTTTATTTTTATGGATAAATACTATTGTCATTCTGCTTTCGATTAATGCACTGATTTAATTTCAAGGATTGCTTTCGTTCTTCATCCTAGGAATTAGAGTATATTGGAAGATAACTCTCTTTCTACTAGAATTGTTATTAAATCTTGAAAAAGTTAACTCACTTGAATAACAGTTTGAAAGTAATTTCTCATAATTCTCTAATTAACCGGATTTAAAGTGATACGTAACATATAATCACCTTATGTTTGGGCACTTAGGGTTTGTATGGCTAATAAACTAGAATTAGACTTAAACTTTTAATCTAAATTAAGTAACCAAAGAATTAGCAGTTGATTAGGTTAGAAGAGATTAAATCACTAAGGAATTAGGGTTTAATCAATTAAAGTTTTCCATGATTTGAATCTTGTATGATTAAAGTGTTTGGTAAGAATTATTAATCCGGAAAAGTAAATATCTCCAAAACTTTAACAGTTTTCCATATAATTCTTACAACATGTTTACCGTTTGCTTCCTTAAATTCTCTAATTTCTATTTTATGATAATTGGAACTCAAAATACTTCTTTTTGCTTGTCTAACTAGCTTAATCACTCAACTATTATTGCTTTATCCATTAATCCTCGTGGAATCGACCCTCACTCATCTGAGGTATTACTTGGTACGACCCTCAACTATTAGTTTGTAGTTTTTGAAGTCTGCACCAAATTTTTGGCGCCGTTGCCGGGGATTGATTATGATTGACAACTACCCATTCTTTGATTACCTAGATTTGACGTTTTCTTGCTTTAATTTTTTTAATTTTCTTCCTTTGAATTTTTTAATTCCACTTAGAATTTTTCCTTTGTTTTATTCATTTTATTTTCTTATTTTTCCTTCTTTTAATTTTTAAAATTTTATTTTCTTTTTCTTTAATTTTCAAAAAAATTATTTTCTTTTATTCTAGTTCATTTTATTTTATTTTGTTTACTCAATTTATCTCACTGAGAATTCTCTTTACTCTGACATAGAGATTTCTACCTTTTCTTGTTTCTATTTGTTTATGAGAAGGAATAGAGACAAGAAACCTCTTTTTAACTTTGATCCTAAGATTGAAGACTCTACGAAGATGCTTATAACAGGCTAGGACTTACGGAGCTGCTAAGAATCTCAAGGATAATTTTGGGAAAGAAGCTAAAGAAATCACTATGGAGCTAAACAACAACAATAATGTTGCTATCCCTAATGCTCCCAATGCTCCTGAGCAATCTAGGAGAACACTTGGCTCCTACGCTGCTCCAAATCCTAACTTCTATGGCAATAGTATTGTTGTGCCACCTGTGAATGCTAACAATTTTGAGTTGAAACCCTAGCTCATTACTTTGGTGCAACAAAAATGTCAGTTTCATAGACTCCCGCAGGAAGACCCAAACTTGTTCATCTCTAATTTTCTGCAGATTTGTAATACAGTAAATACTAATGGAGTCCATCATAATATTTATTAGTTGTTGCTCTTCCCATTTGTTGTAAGGGACGGAGCCAAGTAGTGGTTTGATACACAACCCAAGGAGAGTCTTAACACATGGGATAATGTGGTTAACACATGGGATAATGTGGTTAGCAAATTTCTGACTAAGTTCATTCCACCTTAGGGACTGACCAAGCTGAGGACTGATGTTTAGAAATTCAGGCAATAAGAGGGTGAATCTCTCTATGAAGCTTGGGAGAGATACAAGGTTATGCTCAGAAAGTGCCCTCCCGACATGTTTTTAGATTGGATCCAGTTATAAATTTTCTATGATAGGATTACTCAGGCCGCTAGGACCTCTTTGGATAATTCTACAGGAGGATCCCTTCATACGAAGAAAACTACTGAAGAGGCTCTAGAGTTGATTGAGATGGTTCCTAACAACCAATATTTGTATTCTTCTAAGAAAACCGCCGTGAGGACGGGATTCATGGAACTTGATGCTTGGGATACACTTCTGCTCAAAATAAAGCCATGTCTAAACAGATAAATGCTATTACTCAACACTTGGGTGAATTGCAACTCTCAGCTGTTAATACCCAAGATGTTTCTTATAACATGAGTGGTGGCTTTCCTCAAGGTGAGAACTATTATTATGGTCGATTTCTCCCTGAACATGTCCATTACATGGGCAATTCCTCTAGATCTCCTAATAATGATCCTTTCTCCAAGACTTATAATCCGGGGTAGAAGAATCACCCAAATTTTGGGTGGGGAAATCAACCACAAAAGCAACCGAACTTCAACAACAACACTTCTCCTCAGGGCAACTTTAATCAAAATAACTTCAACAACAGCCGTCAATTTCAGCCCTCTCAATAATATCAAGCACCTTCTTATTCTCAGAAATCCTCTGACTTGGAATCTACAGTTGAAGAGCTCCTCAAGAGTACTCATAGTTTCATGCAGAGAACCAGAGCTTCAATTAGAAATTTGGAGATTCAAATGGCTCATTTGAGCAAGCAAGCACCTGAGAGGCCTCCTAATACCTTTCCCAGTGATACAGTGCCTAACCCAAAGGAACGGTGTAAGGCCATTCATCTAAGAAGTGGTAGGGTTGTAGGGTCAGAAATAGAGGTTAATGAGGAGCCATTTGAAAAAAAAAAAGCTCAGGAGGAGGCTAAAAGCAATGAGGAAGATACCCCTCTAAAACATTCAAACAATCCCTTTCTGGTTGATCTTGAGCAATATCCAGTAAAGTCTCCAACATCTAAGTATAAGCCAAAAATATTATATCCTCAGAGGCTTCAAAAGGCATCCAAAGACAAGCAATTTTCAAAATTTTTAGAGGTCTTCAGGAAGCTTCAAATCAACATTCCTTTTGCAAAGGCTCTTGAAAAAATGCCTTTTTATGCCAAGTTTATGAAGGAATTGTTGACCAACAAGAGGAATTAGAAGAAAAGTGAAACCGTGGTGTTCACCAAGAAATGTAGTGCTATTATTCAGAAGGATCTCCCTGAGAAGATGCAAGATCCGGAAAGCTTCTTAATTCCTTGTACCATTGATGATATTACTATTTAGAGGACATTATGTGATCTTAGAGTAAGCATCAATCTCATGTCACTTTCCTAAATGAGAAAGTTCCATATTGATGAGGTAAAACCCACCCGTATTTCTCTTTAAATTATCAACCGTTCAATTAAATTTTCTCTTGGAGTTGTTGAAAATTTACTGGTAAAAGTGGGACCTTTTAGTTTTCCTGCTAATTTTGTTATATTGGATATGGAAGAGGATAAGAATGTCTCTATTATTTTGGGAAGACCCTTTTTAGCTACAGGAGGAGCTCTTAGGCTGCGTTTGTTTATAGAGATAGGACACTGAGACAAGGACACAGAGACACAAAATCATGTTTGACAGAGGAGACATGGACAGAGACAATGTGTCCAGGGACACTGAATTAGTGTATTTTGTGTCCATCCTGACAGGAATGACACGGAGACACTAACAAGGGACACAACTTATTTTTCATTTTTTTCTTTCATTATTCTTGTTAATTTTTTATAATTATATTTTTTTATTATTAAAATTTTAATCTCAAATTTTTTGAATGAAAAAAATGAGAATAAATTATATTTTCATAATTTGTTCTAGTTTATCACCAAACAGGATACAAGAACACAAAATTTTGTGTCTCTGTCCTTTATGTCTTGTTCTCAATGTCTTGTCTTGTCCTGTTCTCAGAAACAAACGCAGCCTATTGATGTGCAAAAGGGTTAGTTGACTTTGAGAGTCAATGAAGAAGAGGTTGTCCTTAATGTGCTTGAAGCTCTGCAATATCCTAGTGATTATGAGGGATGTATGAAAATTGATCTTATTGACCAATTGATTCAAGAGGTTTTTGAAGATGAAGAGCTTAATGGTATTTTAAAATCTCCTTCAGAGGATGGTTTGCTCAAAATTGATGATTCACCACCTAAAGAAAGGGAACTAAAAATGCCACTTAAGGAGGAAGAGCCATTGAAGCTTGAGTTGAAGCCCTTACCTCCTTCTTTGAAGTATGCGTTTTTAGGCGAGCATGATTCTTATCTAGTTATTATTAGCTCCTCTCTGAGGCATGAGGAAGAGGAAGCCTTGATACAAGTGCTCAAGTGCCATAAAATAGCTCTTGGATGGACCATTGGTGATTTGAAAACGGATTAGTCTGACTAAGTGTATGCACAAGATCTTACTTGAGGAGGATGCTAAACCGATAGTATAACCACAAAGGAGACTCAATCCAACCATGAAAGAGGTGGTCCAAAAAGAAGTAATGAAGCTTTGAGAAGCTGAGATAATTTATCCAATTTTTGACAAACCATGGGTGAGTCCGGTGCAAGTGGTTCCCAAGAAAGTAGGTGTGACAGTGGTCAAGAATGAGAAGAATGAGCTTATCCCTACAAGAACCGTCACGGGGTGGCATATGTGCGTTGATTACAGGAGGCTTAACACAGCAATAAGGAAGAACCACTTTCCTTTGCCTTTCATTGTTCATATGCTTGAGAGGTTAGCTGGACATGCATTTTATTATTTTTTGGATGGTTATTCTGGCTATAATCAGATTGTAGTGAACTCTCAAGACGAAGAGAAGACGGAATTCACATGCCTCTTTGGTGTATTTGCTTACCGGAGGATGTCGTTTGGACTGTGTAATGCTCCAGCAACTTTTCAGAGGTGTATGCTTTCCATATTTTCTGACATGGTTGAAAAGTTTATTAAGGTATTTATGGATGATTTTTCTGTATTTGGTAATTCTTTTGATTCTTGCCTGAGACATCTTTCCTTGGTCATCAAACGGTGCCAAGAAACAATCCTTGTTTTGAATTGAAAAAAAATGCCATTTTATGGTAACTAAAGGTATTATTCTTGGGCACCAAATTTCAAGTAAAGGAATAAAGGTTGATAAAGCTAAGGTGGAGGTAATTGAAAAATTACCACCACCCACTAATACAAAAGCAATCCGGAATTTCTTAGGACATGCAGGATTTTATAGAAGATTTATAAAGAATTTTTCTAAGATTACTAAGCCTTTGAGCAACCTCTTGGTTGCGAACATTCCTTTTTATTTTGATGATAATTATTTGCATGCTTTTGAGACTCTAAAATCTAAGCTTGTCTCTGCTTCCATTATAGCTCCTCCTAATTGGGATTTACCATTTGAATTGATGTGTGGTGCCAGTGATCATGCTATAGGAGCTGTCTTGGGACATAGACAAGACAAGCTTGTGCACATCATTTACTATGCTAGCCATGTGCTAAATGACGCGCAAAAGAATTACACAACTACAAATTAAGAGTTATTAGTTGTAGTTTATGCTTTTGATAAGTTTAGGTCCTATTTGATTAGTTCTAAGGTTATTGTTTTTACTGACCATGCTGCTCTTAAGTACCTTCTAATCAAACAGGATACTAAACCAAGATTTATCAGGTGGGTGCTCCTTTTTTAGGAGTTTGATATTGAGTTTAGAGATAGAAAAGGGTCAGAGAATCAAGTGGCTGACCATCTTTCCAGGATTGAGCCTAAAGAGGGAATGTAACAACCCACTCCTGTGACTAAGACCTTTTCATATGAGCAACTCTTTGTGATTTAGAGGGCTCCATGGTTTGCAAATATTACAAATTTTAAGACAATGAGGTTCATCCCCGAGGAGTACACAAAACAGCAAGTTAATAAGCTACTCAATGATGCCAAGTACTTCTTATGGGAGGAACTTTACCTTTTCAAGAGATGCTCAGATATTATTATCCAGTGTTGTGTTTCGGATGCAGAAACACAGTAGATTCTTTGGCATTGTCATGGTTCCGAGTATGGAGGCCACTTTGGTGGTGAGAGGACAACAACTAAGGTCCTTTAAAGCGGTTTTTATTGGCCAACTCTCTTTAGAGATGCTCGAAATTTTGTGAGGAACTGTGACAAGTGCCAAAGAGCTGAAAATCTTTCCAACAACCATGAGATGCCACAGTAAGGAATATTGGAGATTGAGTTGTTTGACGTGTGGGATATTGACTTCATGGGATATTTTCCACCCTCATACTCACACACTTACATTCTGATGGCGGTTGACTATGTGTCCAAGTGGGTGAAAGCAGTGGCTCTCCCCACTAATGATGCCAAAGTGGTGCTGAGCTTTCTTCAGAGATATATTTTCAGTCAGTTTGGTGTCCCCAGGACACTAATCAGTGATGAAGGAAGCCACTACTGTAACAAACAGCTAGATTCACTTCTTCAGAGGTATCGAGTCTGTCATAATGTGGTAACCCCTTATCATCCTCAGACAAGTAGAGGTCTCTAATAGAAAACTCAAGAGGATTCTGGAAAAGACTGTTAGTACTTCAAGGAAGGACTGGACTAGGAAGTTTGATGATGCTCTATGGGCATATCGGATAGCATTCAAGACTTCTATTTTCATGTTCTCATATCAGTTGGTCTTTGGCAAGGACTGTCACTCGCCAGTGGAGTTGGAGTACAGAGCATACTAGGCAACAAAGTTCCTAAACTTTGATGCCAAAGCTACAAAAGAAAAGAGACTCCTCCAATTGAATGAGCTTGATGAATTCAGAAAATTAGCTGATGAGCATGCCAAGCTCTATAAAAAGAAGATAAAGGTGTGGCATGACAAGAAGATAGCCACCAGAGCATTTGAGCCAAGCCAAAAAGTCTTATTATTTAATTCAAGGCTCAAGCTCTTTCCCGGGAAGCTGAAGTTCTGGTGGTCAGGACCGTTTGTGGTTACCAGAGTGTTGTCGTATGGTCATGTAAAGCTCCAAGAAGAAAAATCTAATAGGAGGTTCACTATCAATGGCCAGAGGTTAAAGCGCTATCTTGGAGGTGAGGTTGATCGTCAGAGGTCTGCTCATCTGCTGACTTAGCAGAACTGACCGTCAAGCTAGTGACGTTAAAGAAGTGCTTGTTGGGAGGCAACCCAATCATCTATATCCTTAGATTTCCAATTTATTTTGGATTTATTTGGTTTTATTTTCTTATAGTTTTTCTTCTTTTTACGTGTAGTTTGGTCATGCAAAGTGTTGAAAACAGGAACAAGAAGAATCAAAAGGGAGAACAGCACACCCTAGGGGGATTCCATTCGGGTGCCCCGGTGCTAAACGCCGGAGCATGGTGTTTGGCACCAGGGGGCACAAAAATCAAGGAATGGTCACTGGAGCCATGGCGCTAAACATCCCATCTTGGCGTTTAGCACCGAAGAACACGCAATTCAAGAAGTTGCCACTGTCTCAGCGGTGTTTAGCGCCAAGGGTGTTACACAATTTGAAGTGTTCTCTGTCTCAGTGGCGCTAAATTCGAATTGTGGCGTTTAGCGCTAGGTATTCTTCCCAAAAAATGAAAACATGCTACCGGCGCTAAACATCGAGCCTAGAGTTTAGCGCCAGTAGCGCCTCTTGGTCTGACTCGAAAAGAGGTTTGAATTTGAAACAAATAAAGCCACGTGGGACCCACCACCACCCCTCATTCCCTAATCAGTTTTACTCATTTTTTCCCATATTTCTCATTCCCAATCACCTCACCCTTCTAACCGTTACCCCCCTCCCCCCCCCCCCCCCCACCTAACCCAATTCATCACACTTCAACTCCCTTTCCTTTCCTATTCAATTTCATTAGCTCCCCTTCCCCTTCCTCTCAACGTTACCCTCCCCCCTCCTATATATACAACCCTTTTTACCACATCTACCCCACCACAAAAATAACTCCTCCCACCTTCTTACTACTTCTTACTTTTTCCACCCGCCCTTCTTTAATTGTTGTCACCACATTCCCTTTTCTCCTCCATACTCCCTCTCTTTACTTTTCTTTTCCATCTCCTTCAAATCTTACCCCTACCTTTTCATACAAAATTTTTTTCTTTCTTTCTCGCCACCCTTTTTTCCATTATTCTTGTTCCTTTCTTTCTTTTACACTCCCTTTATTCCCTATTTTTCTTTGCTAAGGGACGAACAAAAATTTTAAGTTTGGTGTGGCCGCACCGCTTTCTTTTTTATTTGAACATTACTTATAGCACCCAAGGAAGGAGCGTCCTCTTCTAAGAAGAGGAAAGAGAAGACTCCTGTGACCGGTCCTTATGATGCTAGCCGGTTCAGTTCGAAAGTGCACGAAGAGCACTTTAATGAGATCACTAGTAAGAAGAAAGTGATCCCAGAGGTGCGATTCAAGCTTAAGCTGGACGAGTATCCAGAGATTCTGATAGAGACTTAGAGGGGGGATGCGGCACATTGTGTAACCCAGTAACTGAGGTGGGCCAACTGATGGTCCAAGAGTTTTATGCCAATGCTTCGGTCATATACAAGCATGTGAAGGGTGTGAACCCCAGCACCAAGAACTGATGCACCATGGTCAGAGGGCGGATTTTGGAGTTTGGTCCGAGGAGTGTGAGGGATGCCCTCCAACTACCATAGACTGGAGATGACCCTCATTCCTTTACTGAGAGGGTCAATAGCGACCAGAGGCTGGAATAGATACTTGTAGACGTATGCCTTCCGGGAGCTCAGTGGAGGCTTAATTCTGAGGGGCAGCCATATCAATTGGGGCGGCATAACTTGAGGCCAGTAGCTTGAAGGTGGTTGGAGTTTATTCAGCGTTCCATCATACCAATGAGCAACCGTTCTGAGGTTACTATAGATCGGGTAGTGATGATCCATTGTATCATGCTCGGAAATGAGGTAGAGGTGGAGCAAGTGATTGCACAGGAGATTTACAGCATTGCTTCCAATGCCTCCACCCACACCAAGCCGGTGTTCTTGCATCTTATCTACTGCCTCTGTGATGCTTCCAAAGTGCGCATTGAGCATGACACCCTCATTGCTATAGAGAAGCCTATCTCCAAGAAGTCTATGGAGTATGCTCAGGAGTATGCAAGAGTCCCAAGAGAGCAGTCGATTCCCCGCCTCAGCAGGAGCAGCCTATGATGCCTTAGGGACACTATTTCCCTCCACAGGAGTATTGGCATGAGTTGACCTCTTTCATTGATCAGTTGAGGGTAAGTCACGAGGGCCACACTGCTCTTCTTCAGCAGCTTTTGGCAGAGCAGCAGAGTCAACGTCAGGAGCTCTCATAGATGAGGCTTGACTTTGGACGACAGAAAGCTCAGTCGGATGGAGGAGACAGCCACCATGATGACTGAGGTGGTTGAGTTTTTTTTATGCTATTTTCCTTTTCTGCTCTTATTTTATTACTCTCTGTTTCTGTTGCATTACTTTATGTCATTTGCATGATTGTCAGTGTTTTTAGTTTTTCTAGTTTTATTTAATTGTTTTAGTGTTTTAATTTTAGTTTGAAAAAGATGTCTCATGTACCACTTATTGAGCTTGAATTCAAAAAAAAAAAAGAAAAAGAAAAGTGGTGCAATGCATGAGAATTTTAGTTTATATTCTGAATGGTCTTATTTATTTAGATGTAGTGATATTTATTTGTGGTTTTGAATGCATGAAGAGAATAGTGCATATTTGATCTTGGAGTTAAAATTGTTAATTCATAAGGTACAAGAATTTCGATAAGTATTATGAATTCTCTAAATTAAACAAGAAATTAATCCTTGAAGCAAAAGAAACAGCAAAAAAAAAAAGAGAAAACAAAAAGCAAGGCCCAAGACTTTGAGCATTAATGGCTAGGAAGTTTATGAATGATCAAAAGCTCAAAAGAGTTGTTTTCCTAGCCATATGCTTATTGTGTGAATGTGTCAAGAAACTCTTGAAACAGAGTACTTAGAGTCAAAGTCAAGTGCAATTAAAGAATATGCCAAAGGCTCTGAGCACCACTGATTGAAAAAATTCAAAAGAAAAATCAGAACTCAAAGAGTTCCCCAATTAAGTACTTGTGGTGTTTTTCTGTCAAGTAAAGCTTGAGACAAAATATTTAGAGTCACGGGTAAGCTCAAGGTGCAAAGCACCAAAGAAAAGAAAAGGAAATATTGTGTTCAAGGATTAATCAGAAGTAAAAGAAAGGGAATTCATAATATTATCCGAATTCTACTTTCGAAGGACATTAACATCCCTGAGCTTCAAAGGATAGTGAGATGATGAAACTATTCAGGATCACAGTGAAATTAACCGCACTCAGAGAATAGACAAGAGCTTAATTGAAAACTCAACTCTTAGGCAAACCCACATCTCAGATTCATGTTGTTTTCAGTTTCTTGAGGATAAGCAACAATTCAAGTTTGGTATTGTGATGCGTGAGCATATTTTCTATATTTTCTTAGTAATTTAGATATAGATTTATTGAGTTTTTATTAAATTTTGGTGTTTTAGACCAGTTTACATGCTACTTTGATATGCATTATGGTTTTATTATTTTCAGAAAAAATTCGGGCGAGTTTAATAGAGTTCATGAAGAAGAAAATTGATGTTGTCAAGCTGGCGCTAAACCCCGCTACCTGGCGTTTGGTGCCAAGTGCCTCGTACATTGATTAAGCTCTCTGTGAAGCTGGCACTAAACGCCACGGCTCAGAATTTAGCACTAGGTGACTCGTAAAACGTGCCTAGAACCACACGATAGTGGTGCTAAACGCCGCTACCTGGCATTTAGTGCCAGGCACCCAGAAAGCAATGGAAATAGCCTATGTTTAGCAGCGCTAAACGCCGAGCCTGGTGTTTAGTGCCAGTAGCGCGTTTTGGAACTCTAAAGAAAGCTTCGTTAGATTTAGTTTTTAGTTTTCTTTATTTTTTTATTTTATTTGAAAACAAAATACAATCTTTTAGGTTTTAGAATTTATTATTTTATTTTATTTTCAAATCATTTAGGTTAGATATAAAAGGGGAAAAGATTCAACCCTTCGGGTTCTCTTCTCCTTCTTCCTCATTCCGCACTTTCAAACTTTTTAGAACCCTAGTTTTTCTCTGAGTCATGAGCAACTAAACCTCCTCTGTTAAGGTTATGAGTTCTGTTTATTTTGATGGATTAATACTATTGTCATTTTACTTTTGATTAAAGCACTGATTTAAATTCAAGGATTGCTTCTGTTTTTCATCCTAGGAATTAGAGTATATTGGAAGATAACTCTCTTTCTACTTGAATTATTGTTGAATCTTGGAAAAGTTAACTTACTTGAATAACAGCTTGAAAGTAATTCCTCATAATTCTCTCATTACCTGGACTTAACGTGATACGTGACATATAATCACCTTATCTTTAGGAACTTAGGATTTGTGTGGCTAATAAACTGGAATTGGACTTAAACCTTTAATCTAAATTAAGTGACTAAGAAATTAGCGGTTGATTAGGTTAGAGTAGATTAATTCACTAAGGAATTAGGGTTTAATCAATTAAAGTTTGCCATGAATTAAATCTTGCATGATTAAAGTAGTTGGTAAGAATTATCAATCTGAAAAAGTAAATATCTCCAAAACCTTAACTGTTTTTCCATATAATTCTTACAACCCGTTTACTGTTTGCGTCCTTAAATTCTCTAATTTCTGTTTGATGATAACTGGAACTCAAAACACTCCTTGTTGCTTGTCTAGCTAGCTTAATCACTCAACTATTGTTGCTTAATTCATTAATCCTTGTCCCTTACTCACTTGAGGTATTACTTGGTACGATTCGGTGCACTTGCCGGTTAGTTTGTGATTTTCGAAATCTGTACCACCGATCCCGAGGAAGTTGTTAACTTGAGGGAGGAGGTGTAGAGGCTCACACAGGAGCCTCACCAACAAGCTCAGCAACCTGAGAATAGGTACAACAAGCTTCTTGCACACATGGGAGACACTGTTGCCATCAGCTCGAGCTGACAGAGAAGCTAGAGCGGTTAGAGTGTTTGCGAGAGCAAATAGAGGTGTACAACGAGCATATGCACACTGGAGGTAGCGGCGCTGCTGGTAGGGCATCAACATGGGCACCTACTCCGCCGCCTCAGTAGGGGGAAGACGACGACGATTACCAAGATTCGTAGGGTTTAGGGGTTTAATTTATTTTATGCTTATTTCATTGTATTCCACTTCTTTGACTTTTTATTATATTCAAGCCATTGATATTTAATAAAATCATTAGTTGATTTATGGTAATTTTGAATTTGTGCCCTAATTTTGTAAACAAAAATTTTAATTTGACTACTAATTGTGCTATAATTGTGCATAAAAAAAGGAAAAAAAATAACAACTACTGTGAGATTTAACGCCAACGATAATTGGGCGCCCCAAAATATAATATGGCGCCAAATTTACTGTTGAAAAAATTCGACGGTATTCAACCGCTTATTTTTATCGTATTAATTGAAAAATTCGATACAAAATTCGCCTATAATTAATGTTGGACGAAATAATTTACTGATAAAAATTTTCTAACACCGTTTATATTGTCAAATTTAATTTAAAAATAAATTCGACGATAACTAATTATCGACGAATTTATAATAAATTCGCTTATAATTTCAACGATACTTAATGTTTTTGTAGTGACAGTGCAATTATCATAGCGAATTGTATCAGCTTCTTTTGATCCTTAGTAATGACAATGCCAAAAGAAATTTTTGAAGAGATTTTAAATGTTATATTTTCATGTTTGTTTCTATTTCAATTTAAATAATTGGGTTGCATCATTTTACTTATATTTGCTTCCTTTTTTGGGTCGAATAACTTTTAAACTTTTCTTAAAAAAATAGAAAGCATAAACGTAAATTAGGTAGAAATATTATTGTAGTTTTAACTAATGAAATATTTTTTATATTTTATTCCATTCGAAGTATTGCGCTGTGTTTAAATTAAACTTTAAAAAAATTAACTCACAATATGCTTTTACTGTTTTAGAAGTATAAAACTCGATAAATATTTGTGTAATTCTAAACTTTATTTAGAGACATACATTTTATGTCTTTTTAAATTGAAGGATTATTTAAACAAAATTATAGAGAATTTTTTTATGATTTTTTTATTTTAAATTTTTAACATTCTGAATTTGTTATTCTCTATGACAAAAAATTATATGTGTAAATATCTGATATTCAAGTCAAAATGGGTCATGAAGCTTTAATTTATAGTTTATACCTAAATATCCGTACTTAAAATAGTATATTTTTATGAGGTTATGATGTTATGAGTTCATATCCTTATGTTATTATGAAGTTATGAGTTGTATCTTTAGTTTAATTGATCGAAAAAATTAAATTGCATTTTTGATTCTCATAGAGATATATATAATCAATTATAGTTACAGTATAAGTATTAAGCTCATAAGTCGAATTATTAGATATTGAGTTGAGTAAAGAAAAATGGTACTCTATTTTAAACTTTTAAGATGTAACGTCTTTCTTAAAATTCGAAAATAATTCTTAATCATCAAATCAAATCTTTAAAATTTTAAATACTCGTAAACTTGAATTTTTAGATAGGAACTAAAAAAATATTCTATAATAAAACTATATTTAATACATATAATTTATTTTTGTCCAGATTTTAATTATGAAATCGTTAAATTAATTCAAAAAATATACATATATAATAAATTGATCTTACAATAATAAACAAATAATTTATGCTCTAATTTTGAGAATGTAGGAACACAATTGCCAAAAAAGTATCTAGGTAGGGTGGAGGTGCAAGTGGACCCCCAAAAAATTGAATTAAAGGGGACAGAGTGGGGCAGTGGAAATTTGCAAATGTCTCCTCGTTAGAGAGCGAAGAATGGACTAACGTGAGGCCTTTTTTTTCCTTTCATGTTAGTTGTCATATTGGACTAGCCTTGTGCCTTGCAAGCTTAATTTTTCTTATATGGTCCTTATGACTAATGTCTCTGTATATGTTGTGGGTGGGGGCACTTAAACGAGGGTTTCACATGCCCTAATAACACCTCTTTGCCCATTTTACTACAAACCACGTGGCCCTCTTGTTATAATTCGCCACTATCTCTTTCTTTAATTAAAACACACTTAAATATACATATATTCGTTTAAATCATCCGTATAGAACCCATGAGATAGAGATTGCCCTTCAATTTATTCATTAAATTACTTAAAACAAATCGCCAAAGGCCCACCAATACTACTAGTTAGTTGGTCCAGTGAATGGCGAGCTCAACTGCTTTTTAGTAAAAATTTGAATTTCCGGGTAAAAAATTTGAAAATAGATATATTAAATAACAAAAATATTATGAACACAAGTTACTAAATTACTTACTAGTTACTACGTATATTATTTAATTTATTTTTAATATATATTTTATCTTAACAATTAATTTAGTGACTGATTTTTTTATAATTACTAAGTTGGATTGATGATCTTTTCTAGTGTGGTGGATTGCACATCACATGATGTACACATAATATTGTGGATGGGGTTCATTTATATCACAATATATAGCATCAAATTACGATTGAGATGTGTTCTACACTCACAAAACTCGACTCCAACTTAACTTCATGATAACCAACGGGTCGCATCAAAATCTCAACTAACCATACCAAGATCGAGGTCGCAATGAATAAATTATAGCTAGAAAACATTTCAAGTATCTCGGTGTTTTAAGTGTATCGGTAATTTTAGTCACAGATTTCAACTATATATATATATTTTATAACTGAGATCAATAACTAAAAACTATTGAAACACGTAAAATACTGAAACATTTGAAATACTTGCTAAACTATAATAACCACATAATTTAAAACCCAGAGTGAAGTTGACGGACTATTAAATCATCAACTAGGGGGAAATTGAATATAGTAATGTGCCTGTATAGGGCTACAGCTCCATGATTTCCCGTCAAAACAAATGTTTAATTGTGTGTATTATGCCTTGGAACTTTCATCGATAATGATTTGGAGAGTTAGAATATTGCCACTTACAAAACTGAAGACCTTTCACTTCATGTCTCAAGCTTCGTTCAATTTTCGTTGTTGTTTTATTTCAATAGGGTTTTCATGGGGTAACCTTATTCCTTGGATGTCTATGAATTTGGACAATGCCATTAATTTCTATTGTTTACTAATAATGATAATGTGATTTAAGGGGTTAAGACCAAGGTAGGAACCCCTGCATTTTAATTTTAAGACACCCTTTGTCTTTTCAAACTGTTCATCAAATCGTTGCTTTGGTTAAGTCGCTTTCGGTTTTTTTCTTTCTCCATCCATTGCATTCTATTTATGTCATGGGGTCAATTTCTCAAGTTGTTTTCATTAACATAAACTTATGAATCATTCTATATCATTTTAATCGCTCATTCTATCCTCTCAAACATAATAATTCTCCTAGAAAGAGAAAACATGTATATTTTTTATTAATTTATTCTATTAGTTTTTCTTACCTTAACTACAAAACTATTGAATATATGACAGGATTCAATCATTTATGTATCTTTTCCATTAATATAAATATTTAAGAGAAGTTATTTTATAATATAATATTAGAATTTTTATGATTTAAAATCTAGAGTTTAATTTTTGTTGACTACAAAAAAAATTTAGCATAAAATAAATAAAAAATATATATATGCAAAAAAATTTACTTTAAAATATTTATTAAAAATATAATTATTTATGTGTATTTTTTTTAAATTAAATTTTTAGAAGAAATGATATGATAATATTCAGAATATACAATTTGTGGGAAACGACGTATTTGATCCGTAATAATTGAAGAAATTGGGAACATGGTTCCCTCAAAGTAGTGACCAAACCAAACCATGTAACATTAAAGGTGTATTATTTTTTTGCCTCTGCTTTGGCAAGTAGCTAGGGTTATTTCACAGTGCTAGAAACCTTTGCCTATATGTGTTTATACATAAATATATCATTAGCTGTTAACTGTTCATCACAGATATGTATATGTTAATTAATTAACCTCAAAAACAAAGATCATGGAATCAAATTGCAATCACATCACATGTCCTGATGCAGTCGCAATATTATTGTTACAGTAACTATTACAATTGTATTAGATTGCAATTACAGAGTATTCAAATTTGATTTTTGTTGTCTTTTGTTCTTCTAAATTAGGAAGGAAAAAAAGTTGCACGTAAAATCAGTCGCATAATTTTATCAAATAATTTAAACTTTTTAAAAAGAGTAAATACTTTTATCAGTTCTTAAATATATATTTGCTCGAAAAATAAATTCAAAAATTTATATTCGGTCTCTAATTATTTAAATAATTAATCTAAATATTTTTTATAAATGGCGATTTGTCGATGTGTTAAAAATTATCTAAACTAACCAATAACAAATAAAGATCATTTGAATAAGTTATTTAAATGGTTTGAGACTAATTAAAATTTTATAAACTATAAACAATAATTTTATTTTTCAAACAAAAATAATGGTGATTGGGAGATAAGAAAAAACATTTACTCTTTTAAGAAAGATGGCTTAATTATATCAAAATTGTGAGTGCAATATTATTGTGGGGTCACAACATTATAATTGTGACGGTTACATATACTTTGTTTGTCTGCAACTTGTGCATCATACGGAAAAACTTTAGGTGATTAACATCATTTTATTTTATATTTGATTAATGTTAATTAATTTTCTTATACTAAGTATATTGGTCCCTAATATTAGTGAGATAGGGTGAGTGCTACTGTAATTTAAAATCATAAAAGAAAAGTTTAAAACCCATCAAATCAACTAAAACAAGGTATAAGAAAACAGATCATGTTCAAAATCAGGAAGCGGGGCATCTCCTGAATCTGAAGTGAAGTAACAAACATGTCAGAATTTATTATTTATTATTTAGTTATTAATTTAATTTTTTAGTTTAATTTAATAATTTAATAACATGTTTTATTTTATATTTTAATAATTAAAAATAATAAATTTTGATAACCTTTTAACATTTTTGTGTGAAAAGTACCTCATCAGCAGGCTCACCACTATACTCATTTAGCTCTGCTTTCTTTGCATTAATCGATTGAGTTTGTAATTTTATGAAAACAACTGTGGTTTTTTTTTATAAAAAAAAAATAATAATAAATTACAGTTTTACTGATCCTTTAATTTTATTTTAAAAAAAGTGAATTCTATAATATCTATAATTTGATGTCTAATTTTTACCTAATTTACTTTTTATGACAATTTTTAAATATTTAATAATTATTTATTTTTATACTTTTAAAATTAAATATTAATTTTTAACCCCTTTTTAATAAGTTAAGCAAACACTTTTATATACCATAGCAATTATCTTTCAAAAATAGATGTTAACACTTGGAATAACACTACTTATCCTATACCCTAAAACTAAATGAACAGAGGATAATGTGCTAAACAAAAAATTTTATAAAGAAAAAAATTAATTACTGAATTAATTATTATTTATTTATGTATATTTATGTGAAGTAAACCACTAACTATGTCTTGAATTATTAAATGGCCTACAAAAGTAGAGTTAAAATTTTTTAACAACAAAAATATTCTTAAAATATTTTAAAAGTAATTTTGGCGTTAACAAATTGTGTGTGTAGTTTTATCAGCAATTTAATAATAATAAAGGACCTTTTTTAAGATTTACTTGTTATCATGAAATTATTTTTGCTAAAAAGTTAAATTGATAGGAATAGATATATATGTGAATGATTATATTTTTAATATAACTCTTTTAAATAGGAGTTTCTTTTGGATTTACTTGAATTTTTTTTTTTTTGCATAACTTTTTTTCTCTCTTCTAATTTGTCATATGCTAAATTTTTTTCTTTTGTAGTCTAACAAAAATCAAACTCTAAATTTTTTTATCATAAAATTTTTAATACTATGTCATGATACTACTTTTTCTAAAAATTTAAATTAAATTTATATAAATAATTGTATTTTTAATACTCATTTATACATATTTCACACATTTTTTTAACAAAATAATGAACTATTAAAATAATTAAATATTTTATAAAATAATAATTAAACATTTTATGATATAACAACCAGAAATTTTCATAATATGACAACATTTTAGTCGTAAAAAAAAATCAACAACATTTATTTTTATATTTGTATTCATATTTTAATTATAAATATAAGTTTAGTTTGATTATAATTATGAATTATGTTGGATTATATCATAATATTTATAAAGTTTGATTGTATATAAATTAGATTTTAGTTGTGAGATTATTTAAAATTTATTTTTCCGCTTTGTGTCTCCGTGAAATTGTGGGTCTATGACTCCACATATCCGTGGTAGTAATGATAGAGTTAATATTCTGAAATCAGGTGGCTACAAAACTAAGGGCGGATTATCAATTACTTATTACACAATGCTGCATTGAACCCTCTTGTTTTTAATTGTAAACCCAAATGAAGGCGGTGTCAAATTCGTTATGTTAATGTTTCTCAAATAATTACTATATTTTATTAAGGTTTGCAGCGAAAAGAAAAACTTTTTTTTATCTTTTATCTTGTAAATTGAACAAACTCAAACCCTTTGTAGTATTTGTAGTATATATATCGAATAAGAAAGTTTAGAATACATGTGGCAAAAAACTAATGGCGGATGACGGGTTTGAAGTTACTGATTAACAACAATTGATTATTTGAATTCTTTTAACCATCCTCAATCAATAACATTAAATTATTAGTTGGACTACAAATAAATCAACAAAAACATTTAAAATTAAATACAAAAATCTAAAATAAAAAATATCTAAAATCAAATAAAAATAAACATCTAAAATTATGAGTATTTATCATTTTAGTCTCTATCTAAAATTAATTACTTGATTGATTTCTAACCATTAATTCTGTCAGTTATTTGAGTCATTTGCTCCATCAACTCTAACAGAAGACAAAATAATCACTGATAACTCTAACGGGGAACAATGATCCCTGTCCCCCTCTATTCGGAAAGGACGTCGTTCTCTCCCAATTTCTATCGTATCTTGCATAACCCTAACATTCATACTCCCCTTTTTCACATTCACAGTCTTCTTCTCCATCTACTCCTTCCTCCTCTTCAAATCCAAGACCAAGCCATGGTGTAATTGACACGCGTGTCGCACCTACCTCAACATGTCATGGACCACACACTTCCCAAATCTCTGTGACTAATACACCCACCTCCGTACTTCACCCATCAAAAACATCCATCTCCACGTCCTTGATAACAACATCACCTTCAACCCTGACAACGTCCACCACATCCTCAAGACCAAGTTCCATAACTACTCCAAGGGCATGCCTTTCTCCATTCTCCGGCAAGCAATATAGATTGATGGACATTAGGACCTCATGAGAAGAATCTCCTTCGACATCATATGCAAATTCTCATTTGAAATGAACCTCGAGTGCTTCATTCCTTCTCTCCCGGAGTTTAAGCTAGCAGAGAATTTCGACCTTGCATCTTAGCTATCAGTACAGCGAGCATTATCACCGTCGCTGCTCATATGAAAACTGAAACAATTACTGAACATTGGTTCGGAAAAGAAGCTAAAGGAAGCGATTGGAGTGGTGGACAACGTGGCCATGGAGATGATAGGACAGAGGAGGAGGGAGATGGCGACGATGACGACGGATCTTAACAAATCAAACTTGTTTTTTAGATTCATGAGATCTATCAAAGACGACATGTCCTTGAGAGACATAGTCATTAGTTTTCTAAGTATGAATTAGTTAATAACAAGTTGAGAATTTTTCTTCTTGTGAACATTGAAGTTGCAGAATGTGCATTGTGTAGCTTGAAGTTGCAGTGTTAGACTATTAAGGTTATGCGAGATATGATGGAAATTGGAGGAGAACAGTGTCGTTTCCAAACAGAGGGGGTTTGGGATCATTTTATCCCCCATTAGAGTTGTCAGAAACCATTTTATCCTCCGTTAGAGTTAACGGAGTAAAGGACCTAAGTGACTGACTGAATTAATTCTTAGAAACCAATCAAGTAATTAATTTTAGTTGGGGACTAAAGTATTTGATCCAAAATTATTTGGTAATTAAAATGGATAAATACTCTAAAATTATTGTTAAAAGAACATCTAAAACCTAACAAAAAGAAACAATTAAAACCTAATAAAAAGAAACATCCAAAATCATTATAAAAGATTATTCAAAACCTAACTAAAAAATCCAAAATATGAACACAATAAAAATTCTTTTAATTATAGTAAAAAAGAACATATTATTTTTGGATGCTTCTTATTCTTGAAATTTAAATATTTAAAATTTAGAAGTTTCAAATATTTTTTTTAAAGAATGTACAATATAAATAAATAAAAGAAAACTATTCAAAAAGAAAGACATCATTTCATATGCTTCTTATATTAAATTTTGAATGTTTAAATTTTAAAGGTATCGAATATTTTCTTGAGAATATACAATTTAAAATAAATAAAAATAAATTATTAAAAACGAATGTATCGTTTGAGATGTTTTTTATACCTACATTTCAAATGTTTAAATTTTAGAAGTTTCATATGTTTTTTTCTAAAATTGGATCCATTGTTGTCGTCATTACGTCCGCAGGTGCCTTGCCGTCTGTCATCATACCTTTTTTTTTGTCTCTCCATTTAAAAGAAACGTCCAAAAAATTATAGAAAAAATTTAAATTATTAAAAAAATATCTAAAATCTAACTCAACAAAAATATATGAAACTTAATAAAAAAATATCTAAAATATTAAAAAAATTTAAAGTCAAACAAAATAAAAATTTAAAGTTATTGAAAAAAGAACAACGAAAACTTAAAAAAACAAAATGTTCTAAACCTAACAAATAAAAAAAAGAGATATTTAAAATATTTTTAAAATTATATATCTAAAATAGTTATTAGTGTTAGGAAATTATTTTAATTTTCTAATTTGTTTGTGGGCAATACATATATTAATTATGTATTTTCCACAACATAGAACTCTCGATCAACAATCTCCAGAAAAAACGAAGTTATAATACTCAAGGTACGTTACATTACTATTTTACTCATATTGTATATTTTTCACATTTCGAAACGAAGAACTAGGTTTTACTATTCTTCTACGTTCTTCTAGGTTTTACTGTTCTTCATATTCTAGGTCTCATTTTACAGTTTTTAATGTTCTACTTGTTCTAGGTTTTATTATTATTCTTGCTTCTAGGTTATTCTGTTCTTCTTAGTTGTTCTAGGTGTTACTGTTCTTGTTGTTCTAGTTCTTCTGGTAACTAATTTTTGGGAGTATATTGCGTAATTTGGTGGGTGTATATTGAGTATTTTGTTGGGTGTATGTAGCATAATTTGTTGGGTGTATATTTCTGAACTGATATACTGTAATATAGTCAACAGTTGCAACTGTTCTAATATTTGCTTGTCCATGGGTGTATATTGCTTGACCTGGTAATGTTGCTTGACCTTGTATATTAATCCATGTTTGAGTGATATCTGATTGATATCTATGGGTGTATTTTTCATTTCAGAAAAAATGGCAGGCAGAAACCAAGCTGAAAAAAATGTAAGAACAAATATATGTCTTAGATGAAATCAGTTTTATATAATAGAAATATATCTGACTATAATTTTGCTTTGTTTACAGCAAATCAAAGACCTTAAGTGTGCAACACATTTGTTAAGTGAGAAATTCAGAAACATGAGCGAGGAGAAGAAAACAATTGTTAGGGATTTGGGATTTGGTGGCCTGATGCACATCCCGCCGCTAAGGGTGCATCACCAAATTGTCAGATAGATTCTAAGAATATTGACACTGATTAATATAAATGTTATATAGTCCTGTAACAAATTGAACACATGCTATAAAAATTTTCCAATTATAATCCAGTTTATTGTAAAATTTCTTTCAATAATTAAACTCTCTCTGCTGTATTCCTTTGTGTGATTCTCATCCCTGCCCAGAAGTGGTGATCCAGATAGATTGGAATCCATATATGACGGTCTTCATAGAGATCTGCAGAATACACCCAAACACAAACTCTAAATACACCCGAAAAAAAATTAAATTTACACCTCTGCTGCAGATTTTAAACAAACATTACCTGAAAGCCACTTGTTGTCCACAAGACCAAAATTCAGCAGAAAATCATTCCAATTCCTATCAAATAAGTCTTTAAGCACACCCACGCTTCTCGCATTTCTCTCGTAATGTAATTTCTCACATCCTAAGGTTGAATCATCCATTATCTTCAAAACGAGTTCAAACTTTGATTTCAGAAACCAGAAAATCGAAAAGAAAACGAAGCTGGAGTTACAGAGAGAGGAACTAACGTCAATGACGAAGAACAAACCAGTGAGAAAGGAGGAGAAAAGAACGATCGAAAAAGCAGGGGAAGACGCGCGAGAAGAAGAACGAGCAAATTTGGAAAGAAGGAGATATATAGCGCGTGTAAGGGACGTAGCACTTGCAGCGTGTTTTGGGGGGTTAGGGGTTAATTGACTTGTAATGCTTACAAGCCCTAATCGCTTGTATGTAGAGCTTTTCCCTAAGTCATTATTACTTTTGATTTGGAATTAAATGAGA
Source organism: Arachis ipaensis (assembly GCF_059453495.1). Classification (NCBI taxonomy): domain Eukaryota; kingdom Viridiplantae; phylum Streptophyta; class Magnoliopsida; order Fabales; family Fabaceae; genus Arachis; species Arachis ipaensis. The sequence continues at coordinate 28,827,006 of NC_142436.1, forward strand.
ATAAAATCGGATATTATCTTTTGTTCCTTAGATAATTATCTTTTTGGATTTTAGATATATTATCTTTTGGGATTTAGATACTATTTTATTTGAGCTTAAGGGTTTAATGGGTGACATACTCAAATATAAATAGACTTTCAGGGTTTCAGTCCCCAAGATACCAAAGCCGCCTTTGTTGCTCTTTCCCCATCAAAAGAGTTGCGATTCAGCCTCCTAGGAATACAGAAGGCTTTGGTTGAGGAAGATCGAAAGAACCACAAGATCCAAACTCTTCCGGTCGTATGATTTATGTTTATAAATTCAGGTACGCTTCCGCATTCGAGTATGATATATATTTTTAATGATTCAATATGGATGATCTGAGATATTGAAATTAATTTATTCCAACAATTAGTTGATTATTCAATGGTTTTGTTACTTTCCAAATTTACCCGTACAGTTGAGAGATTCTTTTATTTCACAACAAATAAAATCTTTTTTCTCTTGGCATATCATAGTTTCCCATTATTTAGTTTCCAAGTAGTTTTTCGTTTTACGAAAACGTGTTATTATAAAAAAAAATCAAACATTATATTAACTATCTCTTTATTTAATTATTAATTAATGAAATTTTAAGCACGGTTGAAATATAACTTTAAACCTAAAAATTACAAAAAAAAAAAAAACCAAAAAACAAAAAACAAAAAAACATTTCGTTGAAATAACATGTCCGCATTCGAACATATTTTGAATATGCATGATACTTATGTACCACTTGTCTGGTAGATGGATGTATCTTTTTTTATCTAATTGTGTTGTAATAAAAATTATTTTTTAAATGCATTCATATACATCTAGATATGATTATATAGGAATGTATTTAATTTTATTCTTATTATATATGTTATATGTATTATTAATGATTAATTTTATAATTTAAAATCAATAAATATTATCATATTTAATCAAATTTAAATTATTAACGTATTTAATTATTGCCTGAAAGTTATGCAGATTGCAGAAGTTGTAACTCCTCCTAAAGAAATTAAATCAGAAATCCTACCAATCATGAGGGTCCATGTGGTAGATGTCATCAAGAAATTATGACCGTCTGTCAACTCCATCTAGTGTGGGCCTCGCAATTCCCAACCACTTGATTGAGAATCTTTGTTATTGTGATTTCAATTTCGTTGATCACAAACTAATAACAATAATAACCCACTATTATAGAATAAAATCAAGCACTGGATTATTTTCATGTGCCTTCTATACATTCTACTTCAACAATAACAATATTTAAGTAAGAAGAAAAGAGACAAGAACTCCTGCTGCAAGAAAAAGAAGGGTCTGACACATGGCAACATATACAAGCCGTTATGACTTACAAATTAATTAATCAGATTACAATGTTATTATTATATATGGTATGGTTCAATAAGCACTTTACCATAATTGATAATTAATTTTAATTAATAAAGATTGCTAAGTTTGACCAATCAATTTGATATTCGTAAATGATATGCTTACCCATAGATGCAATCTCTAGCTTTAAGAGCATAATCAACACATACATGTGTGTATAGACAGAAAATATATATTTAGGAACATAGTCTTTGGTCCCCAATACAGATCCCAAGAACTTTTTTGTTCCAAATTAATTCTTTTTCGCTTGTTATATTTATTGTGATAAGAAGCTGAGTTGAATGCCCATTATTATATGGACGGTTCAGTTTTTTAACGAAGGAAATTTTTGTTTTCAATAAATGAAATGTGGAAAAACAATGTTTTATATGTGTATAAATAGAGGCTTAAGCCTCTGATGACATACATCAATAACAATAACATTTTCTCTTTCTTTTATTATTCTTTCTCTTATATACTTTATTTTAATATTATTCAATACATAATTATATCTATTATATTGATATAGTAATTCTAGTGAACATTACTACTAGAGCTATCTAATTATATTTTCTTTATTTTATATTTGTTACATCTTTCTTATTTATTTATTTAGTTATTTTATAACACGTTATCAGCACGATGCTCTAACGAAATTTTAGGAAGACTCCAGGTAACAAATTTTCATTATATCGAAACTCTCTCATCTTGAATATAATGCTTTTGATATATTTGGAAACAATTATTTATCATGGATACTAGATGCTAAAATCCATCTTAATTTAATGGATCTTGGAGATACCATTAAGGCTTAAAATAATACATCCCAGAAGGATAAAGCCAAATCTATGATTTTCCTTCGTCGCCATCTTGAAGTATGATTGAAAATGAATATCCCACATTAAAAGATCCTGCAGATCTGTGGAAAGACCTTGAAGATGGGTACAATCATCAAATACTTCCTTAAGCCCGATATGTTTGAGAAAAATTTCTCGACCTTCAATATCTCGAATGTGCTCCTGCAGTAGCAATCGAGAAAAATGATTTAAAAAATATTCTGAGCTAATTTCTTGTTTTCTTGTTGCTGAACGCAACAATGAGTTGCTCTTAAGAAATCATGAAGCGCGCCCAGCTGGCGCCACCCCATTTCCTGAAGCAAATGCGGCAAATTATAACCCTATAAGAGGTAAATAGCAAGATTTTGATAACGAGAAAAATTATGGAAGGAAAAGAAATTATTTTCACAAGAAAGAATCTCACCAGAAGTGGGATAAAGAAAGAAATAATGGGCAAAGTATATCAATTGAGGATAAATGCTTCCGTTGTGGTGGAAAGGGCCATTAGTCACGTACCTGTTGTACCCCAAGGCACCTAGTTGATCTTTATCAAGCATCTTTGAAAAAGGATGACAAAGGAAAGGAAACAATTTTTATTTCAAATGATGAAAATTCTACCACTCATTATGATGTATCTAATTTCTTTAAGGATTCTGAAGGAAATATTGGCTATTTGATCAATGATGGAATAGTTTGATATGTGTATGTGTTTGTTAAATATTCATGTGAATAATTTTACTGTGCATGTACTTCTACTCATTTTATTATTATTATCATTTGTCTTTGAAGAAAAATGGCAAGGACATATTCTGAAAATATTTGCCTTGCGAATAGTGCAAGTTCGCACACTATTCTTAAAAGTGATATATATTTTACCAATCTTGTGCTAAAAGAAGAGTATGTTAATACTATTATTGGCTCAAGCAATGTGATAGAAGGCTCCGGAAGAGCTATAATTTTGTTTCCTGGAGGAACAAAATTTATAATAAATAATGCACTATTATCTACCAAGTCCCTGAAGAACTTGTTGAGTTTCAAAGATATTCGCCGAAATGGATATCACGTTGAGACAATGAATGAGGAAAATCATGAGTATTTATGTATCACAACTCATGATTCAAATAAGAAGGTTATATTAGAAAAGTTACCCTCACTTTCATCTGGATTGTATTATACCAAGATTAGTGCAATTGAATCATATGCCATTGTAAACCAGAAGTTTATTAGCCCAAATGAATTCATAATTTGGCATGATAGATTGGGTCATCCGGGAACAACCATGATGAGGAGAATTATTGAAAACTCTCATGGACATTCACTAAAGAACCAGAAGATTCTTAAAACTAGTGAATTTTGTTGTGCTGCATGTTCTCATGGAAAGTTAATTTTAAGGCCATCACCAGTAAAGATTGGATTTGAGTCCCCTGAATTCCTAGAAAGGATTCAAGGTGATATATGTGGACCTATTCATCCACCATGTGGATCTTTCAGATATTTTATGGTCCTGATAGACGCATCTTCGAGATGGTCACATGTGTGCTTATTGTCTTCTCGCAACCTGACGTTTGCGAGACTACTGGCTCAAATTATTCGATTAAAGGCACAATTTCCAGAAAATCCAATCAAATCAATTCACCTTGATAATGTTGGTGAATTTACTTCCCAAGCCTTTGATGCTTATTGTATGGCTAATGGAATAAGTGTTGAACATCCAGTAGCTTATGTTCACACACAAAATGGGTTAGCAGAATCACTTATTAAACGTCTCCAATTAATTGCTAGACCCTTATTTATGAGAACAAATATCCCAACCTCGGTTTGGGGGCATGCTATTTTACATGCCGCAGCACTTATTCATTTAAGGCCAACGAGTTACCATCAGTTCTCTCCTATGCAATTAGCTTTTGGCCAGCAGTCAAATGTTTCCCATTTAAGAATATTTGGGTGTGCGATATATGTTTCCATTGTACCACCCAATCGCACCAAAATGGGACCCCAAAGAAAATTGGAGATATATGTTGGATATGATTCTCCCTCTATAGTGAGGTATCTTGAGATACAAACTGAAGATGTATTTAAAGCCCGGTTTACGGATTGTCATTTTGATGAATCAAAATTTTCAACATTAGGGGGAGAGAATAAGCTTCCTGAAAAGGAACTTAATTGGAATGCATCATCGTTGATGCATTTAGATCTTCGATCAGGGCAATGCGAACTAGAAGCTCAAAAGATTATACATTTACAAAGAATAGCAAATGAATTACCTGATGCATTTTTCGATACAAAGAGGATAACTAAATCTTATATACCAGCAGAAAATGCCCCAATTTGAATTGATATCCCAGTAGGACAAGTAGCCACTGAAGCAAATTTACGCCAGAAGCGTGGCAGGGCGAAAAATATCCCAATTCGAATTGATGTCCCAGTAGGACAAATAGCCACTGAAGCAAATACACGCCAGAAGCGTGGCAGGCCTGTCGGTTCCAAAGATAAAAATTTTCGAAAGAGAAAAGAGAAAAATACGATTCCTGTTGAAAAAGACATTGTAGAGACACCTGTAGTTGTCCAAAATTCTAATATAATGTTAACGCCAGAAGACGTTCAGGTACCTGAAAATTGTGAAAATGACGAGATCTCGATAAATTATGTCTTTATAGGAGAGAAATGGGACCGAAATAAGATAATTGTCAATGAAATATTTGCATATAATGTGGCATTGAATATCATGCATGAATGTAAGGATCTTGAGCCAAGATCAGTCGAAGAATGTCGACAAAGGAATGATTGGCCAAAATAGAAAGAAGCCATGAAGGCTGAGTTAGACTCACTTGCAAAACGTGAAGTCTTTGGACCTGTAGTCCGTACACCTGAAGATGTAAACCTGTTGGATACCGATGGGTATTTGTGAGAAAACGAGATGAGAGAAATGAAATTGTGCGCTACAAAGCCCGACTTGTGGCACAAGGTTTTTCACAAAGGCCCGGTATAGATTATGAAGAAACGTATTCCCCAGTAGTGGATGCGATAACATTGCGTTATTTGGTCAGTTTATCCGCATATGCATTTAATGGATGTGGTAACAGCCTATTTATACGGCTCATTAGATCGGGATATCTATATGAAAGTTCCTGAAGGACTAAAGATATCTAAACCATCCAATGAATATGCGCAAGGTTTATACTCAGCCAAATTGCAAAGATCTTTATATGGTCTAAAACAATCTGGACGAATGTGGTATAATCGTCTTACTGAGTATCTGGCAAAAAATGGATTCAAGAATGATGATATCTGTCCATGTGTTTTCATAAAGAAATCTACATCTGGATTCATTATAATTGCTGTGTACGTTGATGATTTAAATATCATTGGGACTCCTGAAGAGATTCCAACAATTATAAAAACTCTAAAAGAAGAGTTTGAGATGAAAGATCTAGGAAAGACTAAATTTTGTCTCGGCCTACAGATCGAGCATACAAAAGATGGGATCTTTATTCATCAAACAACATACACAGAGAAGATCTTGAAAAGATTTTATATGGATAAGTCACATCCCTTGAGTACCCTAATGATCGTAAGATCTTTGGATGTGAAAAATGATCAATTCCGTCCTAAAGAAGAAAATGAAGATATCCTTGGTCCAGAAGTACCATATCTTAGTGCCATTGGAGCGCTAATGTATCTTGCTAATAATATACGACCCGATATATCATTTGCTGTGAACCTACTAGCAATATATAGTTCCTCTCCAACCAGAAGATATTGGAGTGGAATCAAACAAATATTTCGATATCTTCATGGAACGGTTGATATGGGATTGTTTTATCCCTATGGATCCAAGTCACAATTAGTTGGCTATGCAGATGCTGGATACTTGTCTGATCCATATAAAGGGAGATCTCAAACAGGATACCTGTTCACATATGGTGAAACAACTATATCATGGAGGTCTACGAAACAGACGATAACAGCAACCTCCTCTAATCATGCTGAAATACTAGCAATTCATGAAGCTAGTCGCGAATGTTTTTGGCTGAGGAGCCTGGTTCAATATATTCTGTCATCATGTGGATTGATTGACCATAACATAGCTCCAACTGTCCTGTTTGAAGATAATACAGCATATATTGCTCAACTTAAAGGCGGATATATCAAAGGTGACAGAACAAAGCATATTTCTCCCAAATTCTTCTTCACTCATGATCTTCAAAATCAAGGGACAATTGATGTCCAACAGATCCGCTCAAGTGACAATCTGGCAGATTTGTTTACAAAGTCACTCCCAAAATCCTCCTTTGAAAGATTGGTACATGAGATTGGATGCGCCGATGATGTCGGCAAGAGGGGGAGACTGTACTCTTTTTTCCTTGGTAAAGTTTTTTTCCCATTGGGTTTTTCTTGACAAGGTTTTTAATGAGGCAGCCCCCATCACAAAGGATATTGTATTCTTTTTCCTTCACTAAGGTTTTTTTTTCCACTGGATTTTTCTTTAGTAAGGTTTTAACGAGGCAATAATCCTAAATGGTCATCCAAGGGGAGTATTGTGATAAGAAGCTGAGTTGGATACCCATTATTATATGGGCGGCTCAGTTTCTCAATGAAGGAAATTTTTGTTTTCAATAAATGAAGTGTGGAAAAATAATGTTCCATATGTGTATAAATAGAGGCTTAAGCCTCTGATGACATACATCAATAACAACAACATTCTCTCTCTCTCTTTTACTATTCTCTCTCTTATATACTTTATTTTAATATTATTCAATACATAATTATATCTATTATATTGATATAGTAATTCTAGTGAACATTACTACTAGAGCTATCTAATTATATTTTCTTTATTTTATATTTATTACCTCTTTCTTATTTATTTATTTAGTTACTTTATAACAGTATTGTTATAATAAAATTAACAAGAATGTTATATGCATTAATTTTTATATTTTTTATTTTTATTTTAATATTAAAAATAATTGGTAAGAGATGAAAGAAAAATATTTATAAAAAGGTGTAAAAAACATATATGAATAATAATATAAATGTTATTCTTTAAAAAATAATTCAAAAAAAGGTAGAAAAAAAAGAAGGGACCTTCTTTTTTATTTAAAAATGTACAAGAATTAGGTGAAAATTAAATTTGTTTTGGTTTAAATCTGATCCTAAATATTAATTAGATATATTTTTGAGATTCTTATCCAACTTTAAATTTGAGAAATTATTATTACTTTCGGATCACAATAAACTTGGTCTAAACTACCTAAAAAATAATATTTAAACTAAGTATGAACATATTTTAAGTCACACAATAAGTTTAACTTACATATTACAATTTTATCAACAACAAATCATTATATTATTTTATAACAGGATGCATTTTTGCGCCAAACATGCTGACGTGGCATTTCGGTAACATTTTATATACATTTTTCTTCTCTGATAGAGTAATGGTTAATTGAAACTGAATTAGTTAAGCCAAGCTGAGTCAACAGAGTTAGTTACACACTCTCTCAGTTAGAATAGTTACAAGTTAGTTGTCATTAGGCTCAATATATATAGCCAGTTGTTAGTTACAAAGCGTGCTATAATAGTTCAATTCACCTTTACCAAATCAGTGAAACCCTTCTCGCTTCTTCTTTAATTCTCTCTTCTTTTTCCAATTCTACTACACCTGTTCTTCTCTTTCAATTAGGCACTGATACGTTAAATGGTATTAGAGTTGTGGTTCGTTCAATCGTCATAGAGGTAAATACAGGAATAGCTGAAGCTCATGTTCAGCACGAACCTAACTTCACATCCTTACTGATTTCGATGAAACTTGATGAAGACAACTTTTTCCAATGAAAAGATCAATCAGAATCGACAATCGAAGAACACGATCTGTTAGCACACATCACATGAGAAGGTATTCCAGCTTAGTACACAATTTCAGGAGAAAAGAATCCAGAATTTGCGAGGTAAAAGTGGCAAGATGCTCTGCTCAAATCTTGGTTGTTGGCATCAATGACCAAGCCTTTCACTACCCGAATGGTAGGTTGCTTGTACACATATCAGGTATGGAGAAAGTTTGAAGATCACTTTGTGTCACAAATTAGAGTAAGAATTCTGCAATTAAAAAACAAACTAAGTAGCATTAAAATTGGAAGTTCTGCCAGTAGCTATTTATTAGAAATTAAATAAACAATAAATACGTTAGCCTCAGTTAGAGAACCATTCAGGAAAAGTGACTATGTCAGTATCGTACTCAATGGCTTAACGGAGGAATATGGACCATTGATTACATCTCTAGTTTCGCGATCGTCTAGTGTCTCGGTTGAAGAGTTAGAGTCTTTACTTCTTGCACATGAAAGTATGATGAAAAGATTCAGGAGGTCAGATATGTTAATTCAAGCAAATGTAGCTCAGTATTCAAAAAGTTATGGAGGTCGAGGGCATTTCATGGGTGACTTTAGAGGATGAGGTGGAAGAATGATGAAAGGTGGTTTCTCTAGCAATGAAAGAAGATCATAAGGAAGATCTGAGGGAGGAATCTATGACAATGATAGAAGATTTAATAGTGGCGGTCAAAATAAAAGACGATATGATGGTGGAAGTAGCAGACTATTTGCCAGCTATGTGATAAGGTTGGCCACATAGCTCGCAGATGCTGGTTCAGGTATGATTCGTCATGTGAAAATGAAAGATAGAATTTAAGATCAGGTTATGAGCATACAGAAGCCCGGTCACAGCCACAGGCTCACTTGAGTGCTCTATAAATACTATCCACTAACTATGATCAAAACTGGTATTTGGACATTGGTGCTATACACCATATGATTCCAAATTTTTAAAATGTGATGAACAATAAAAGCTATGAAGGCTCAGAACAAGTAATTGTGGGAAACGGAACAAGTTTGCAAATAATTTCTATTGAAAATCCCATTTTAAAATTGATTTGAGTTCTAGGAAGTTCTTGTTACAAAAACTGCTACATGTTCCTAAAATAACCAAAATTCTTTTGAGTGTGTATTAATTCTATTGTGATAACAAGGTGCTTTTTGAGTTTGATGTTCATGGTTGTTGTGTCAAATCACAGGAAACCAAAGAGTTAATTTTATAGGGTAAAAAATTGATAAGAGAATGTATAAGTTTGTCAAATTATCTTTTTCAATAAGTCCAGCTGCTTACAACTCTATCATGTCCACAACTGAGCAATTTTTCTTGTGGCATGCAAGGTTAGGCATGCAGCAAATAAAGTAGTTGGTGTAGTCTTGAAAGATTGTAATTTGTTATTTGTTGAGAATAAAGATCCTTGTACAGCTTGTAGCATAGGCAAGTCACACCAATTACCATTTTCAATTTCACTTGGCTTTATCTAATTAGAGCATGATCACAACTCAAATCAGTTTTCTTTAATTTCCAAAAGATGGTTGAATTACAATTTGGTACAAAAAATTAAATTGTTTCAGTTTGATAATGCTACTAAGTATGTCAGTTTATCAAAGGAGTTATAATCACAAGGGATCAGTCACAGATTTTCATGCCCTCACATCCGTCAACAGAATAGAACTGCAGAGCACAAACACAGGCATGTAGTAAAGATGCGGATGACACTAATGGCTGGTTCTGGAGTGCCAATGCAATATTGGGGTGATGCTTTCTTTACTGCAGCTCAACTCATCAATATTCTACCAACACCAACCTTGGAAAACATGTCTCCAACAGAGAGCTACTTGGTAAGAAGCCAGACTATAGCTGTCTACGGGTGTTTGGCTGTCTTTGCTTTCCTCATCTGTGGCCGTTCAATCGTCACAAGGTTGAATTTCAGTCAGCACCCTGTGTGTTTTTAGGATATAGTACTGATCATAAAGGGTACAAGTATCTCACACCAGAAGGCAAAGTGGTGATCACATGAAATATTGTGTTCAATGAGATGCAAGTTTTCTTCAAAAATGGAAATCATCTCGTGGATGTCATTGATAAGTAGAGTAGTTTTGAGTTAGTTCCAACAATGCCAGCTATTCCCTTGATCCCCAACCCTCCCCTATCTCCACAAGCTCAGGACATTCACTCTTCTCCAAGACCCCTACCTCCATCACATGTCACAGATCATTCGGCAGCTTCTCAACACTCTTCTCAATTTTTCATAAATACCACCCAACCCTCTGTCCACTGCCAACCACTCTCAGCTCCATCCCTAGCCCCAATTTTCCCTATGGCATCTCCACTCACCATCTCTCAGCGAGCACTCTCAACCACACTTATCCCTGTGCCCATTTTAGCCAATTATTCTCCCTAGTTGTCAACCTGCGCCCAGTGCCCACACCCAAAATATACACCCTATGACCACACAAAGTAAGTCTGGCAATCTTCGATCGAAAGCTTATCACACTGCAATTGAGCCATGATCAGTGAAGGAGGCTATGGTTCACCCGAAATGGAAGGAAGCCATAGATAATGAATATCAAGCACTGCTAAAGAATAAGACATGGCAGCTTGTACCTCTACCAGAGGACTGAGAAGCTATTGGCAGCAAGTGGGTCTTTAGAGTTAAGTACAACTCCAATGGCACACTCCAAAAGTACATGGCCAAGCTGGTTGTCCAAGGCTTCTCTCAGAGACCTAGATTTGATTTTACTAAAACCTACAACCCGGTAGTTAAACCAACTTCAATCAGATTAGTCTTGACCATTGCATTAGCAAACTATTGATCTATTAGACAATCGGATGTAAATAATGCATTTTTGCATAGAGAGTTGCTTGAGGATGTGTACATGCGATAGTCACAAGGCTATGTGCAAGGTGATGGAAAGTTGGTCTGCAAACTTACCAAGGCATTGTATGGTTTCAAACAGGCTCCAAGGGCCTGGTGCCATAAGCGGTCTATAACTCTGCATCAACTTGGATTCTCTGCCACAACTTTTGATGTTTCAGTCTTCACCAAATTGGATGCCAATGTCACCACCTTTGTTCTTGTGTATGTAGATGATGTGATCATCACTGGAAGCTCAACCAGTGCTATGACTGCTGTGGTGAATAAGCTGAATTGCAAGTTTGCACTCAAAGATATAGGGAACCTTCATTACTTTCTCAGTATTCAAGTTAGCATGAGTAAGGGTGGAGGACTATTACTCAGCCAAGAGAAATATGTCAATGATTTACTGGGTAAGGCAGGTATGATAGGCTGCAAACCTTATAGAACAGCTCTTCCATCATCACTAAAAATCTCTCAGTTTGATGGTGATAAGTTTGATGAACTAGCACTTTATCGATCAGTGGTAGGCAGTCTTCAGTATCTCTCAGTTCATGTAGGACCCATTGGAGTCACATTGATAACTAGTAAAAAGAATCCTCAGGTATGTGAGTGGCACAATCAAATATGGCTTACATCTCCGCAGGAATGATTCTTTGAATATCACAGTCTATTGTGATTCAGACTGGGGGGAGGCCCTGATGATAGAAAGTCGACTAGTGGTATGTGTGTTTTTTTAGAAAATAATTTAATTTCTTGGTCATCTAAGAAGCAGTCTGTGGTAGCCAGGTCAAGCACGGAGGCTGAATACAGAGCTATAACGGATCTGGTTGCAGAACTAATTTGGATCAAGAACATGTTAAGTGAGTTAAGGGTCATAGTTTTCACTCCTACCATATACTGTGATAACCTAAGTGCTGTGCTTTTGGTAGCCAACCCTATTCTACATTCAAAATCTAAACACTTTGAAACTAATATTCACTTTGTGAGGGATTATGTCATAAAGAAAGTAGTGCAAGTCAGTCATGTTCCAGAGTCTGTTTAGTTGGCAGACATTCTTACAAAGGCAATCCTCTAGATTGTTTGACAGTGCTAGAGCAAGGTTAAATATTGAGCCAAATATGTCATGCAATGCCACTGCTGAAGGAGCAGCAGAAACAGTTCATGAGCTAAACATGCCTAATAATGAAGACATTCTGCAGAATGGCAGAGAAAGCTTAGAGGCCTTAGTAGCAAGGTGCATGATAGAGTAATGGTTAAGCTAAAACTGAATTAGTTAAGCCAAGCTGAATCAACAGAGTTAGTTACACACGCTCTCAGTTAGATTAGTTACAAGCTAGCTGTCATTAGACTCAATATATATAGCCAGCTATTAGTTACAAAGCGTGATACAATAGTTCAATTCACCTTTACCAAATTAGTGAAACCCTTCTCTCTTCTTCTTCTTCAATTCTCTTTTTGTGTTCCCATTCTACTACTCTTGTTCTTCTCTTCCAATTAGGCACTAATACATTACATTCTCAACCATTTCTTAAAAAATATTTTATAATCAATCATACACAAATTAATATTTAATAATTATTTATGTTGAAATTTGTCAATATTCTAATATTATATTTCATATTTCTTTAGCAATTTGATTATGATTTTTTCTTATATTTCAGTGAATCAATCATCAATAATCAATAATTCTAATGCTACAACAAATTACATTCCGATACGGTGATACCAGACATACTAATGTAGCACATGTATTCTGATACTAATTTGGATACTTCTCTCTTCTCAACTATTTTTAGAAAAGTATTATGTAATTAATCATATGCAAATTAATATTTAATGATTAATTATGTTAAAATTTATTAATAATTTTAATATTTTATTTCATATATTTTTAATAATTATCATTATTCTTTTCATATTTTTGTGAATCAATAATTCTAATATTTTATTTTATTTTTGTTATATATAGTGTTTTATTTTATTATTTATGGACGTAAATTTTTAGAGTTAAGTATGTTGACGTGATGCATTCTGATGTCAGTCTACATGTTAATGCTATTTTTGAAAAATATTATGTATTAAATAATTAAATTCGTTAATTTTTAATAATTAATATATAAGTTCTTTGTGAATTTTTTTATTTGATAGATTTATTAACATATAACAACTTTTTTGTTATTAAATATAAAATTTTGTGAATTTTTTTTATTTTATAGATTGTGTGGTATTAGTAAAAATAACAAAAACTATATAAAGTTATTTCGTATAAGATAAATATATTTATAAATAACTTATTTTAGAAAAACATATTTCGGATATAAATATAAAAAAATGGACTTTTTTTCTACATACGGATATATATACACACTAGTATTAAACTAAATTTCTAAATGTTTTATAATACAACTTTAGTAAGAGCATAAAGAATTAACTTTTATACTTAAATATACTATCTTAATTAATTAGTTATATTTCATCAGTATTAGTAATTATTACTAGAATTAGAAAAAGTATGGGATGGAGTGGGAACGCGGCCTGTCCTATTTTTCATAATTCCAAAATTTCTAATCTCAACTAGATTAGGTCAGGTGACTCAAATATTTGGTCTTGTTCTGATTGAGTAATTTAACTGAGTAAAATTGTTTTAAGTTCCAAGTTGATCGAATTAAAGAAAATCAGACCAAATAATATATATAACCCAAACCAACTAAACAGAATCTTTAGAATGAACCGGGCTGCATGCACCCCTAAGATTGTTGAGGGAAGGAGGAGGGGCACTCATTTGGCCAATTGGAAGAAGGGTTAAAAGGCATGTTCAAGAAAATATCCGACACATATCGTTTCGTTGTTGGTGCAACCAGGGAGCATATGGACCATGCCACGGCCATGAATAGAGCCAAAGCTTCTAAATTAAGTCTTTCATAGTCCTTGCACTGTGGGTCACCACTCACTCATTTTCAATTAAATAATCTTATTCTTATGTATATACTTATAGTTAGTATCATTTCACATTGCCTTATACTCAATTTTATACTTTTTAACAAATTAGCTAACATATGCTCTTGTTTGTTAAGAATACTAAACTAAAGAGATTTTAGGAAGAAATTAAGTAAGGGAACTCAAAATCTTAAAATAGTAAATTAATCGATCTCTCATCTTATAAATTTTTTATTTTTTTATTCTTTTCAATGTGAAACTAATTTTATACACTCCTCACACTTGCAACATTAATATCATAGGCTATAAGATGATGAAGTTTTTTAAAACTCAATAAATAACTAGAAAAATACTTACAACAACAAAAACAAAAGTTGTGTTCTTATGTTTTAAGCATTTACACTTTGTGTCATTTTATTTTTTTTTTGGGGCATATAACCACCAAAGGAAACATGATTGTTTTCTCTTTATTTTGCTGTCGGTATGGCGTTATCAGTTGCTCCCTACAAAGTCTTTACTACCATATCCTCTTGGTCCAAAGTAACATCCCTCTTGTCTCTTGGTGTTTTTAACTGCTGCTAATTCAACCGTATCAAACATTCAAACTGATCCTAGTAATGGAAATATAAAATATAAGTTTAAAAATCGATATATAATAAAATGTTGAGAACAAACAAAGGAAAACATTCAATAATTTAATTGACTCGAAATGAAGTAGAAAATCCCACGCGAGATTCTACCCGGTGGGAAACACTTTCCACAAAGGGTGTGTTTTAGTTTTGGCACATTATTTATTATTGACTCATACTAGAGAGCGTGGACTTCGCATGACATGCTTGGGCCGGTGGGACAAACCGCGTTTAATAAATTAATGTACATCTACTGCTTTTAACTACATATTTTTCTTTAATTAATTTTCACAATATTATAAAAACAAAAATATTATTTAAACACTAAAATTAATCACCAATATATTTATATATAAATATATGTGTAGTTTAATTTATTTTCAATATATATTTATATTTTAACATATATTTTTTACTAATACTGACTTTAATAACTAATTTTAATGTATATATAATATTACTTTTATAAAAATAATATATTATATAATATTTTATATTATTCCTTTTAGAATATACTCTTTCAGTTAATTGATTTAATTAAACGAGTAATCAATTCAATCCTCAACTTAATTAAATATTAAAAATATAAATCTCATTATATATATATATATATATATATATATATATATATATATATATATATATATATATAATTGTTTGTTAATGAATAATAAATTTTTAAATAAAATTTAAACTTAATAAATTAATTTTTAATTAATCAAAAATTTTAGAATAAATTAAAAAAATATATAGTCTCTTATTTTCTATCTTAAATATATATAGCTAATGAGCTATAAAACTTATATTATGCTAGTGATTACTATAGTGTTTTATACATAGTGTCTAATTTACTAAAATAGATAATAAATTAATATTTAATAAATTTTAAATATTTAATTTTTATTCAAAAAAATAATTTATACAATTTAAAAAAACAAAATAAAAATCATAAAATTCACCTTAAATATTCAATAATATTTCTTGATTCACATCTCTCTCTTCACGTTAAGAAAATTTTTTATTTTATTAAAAATGTGCCTTTGGCCATATTGCCACGTATGATTTGGGGTTTGCATAATATAAATATGCCCCTTCCATGCTACTTCACCCATCAATTCATCACCAAGATTTCATCTCAAAACCTTGGATAGCTCTCTGTAACACTCTCTTTCTCCAAAACATTCTTTCTTCCTTCAAAGAAGTTCATCATTCCACACATCTCAACCTCAAGCAGAAATGAGGCTCTTGTCTACAAAAGCAACGTGCAATAGCCATGGCCAAGACTCTTCATACTTCCTAGGATGGCAAGAATACGAAAAAAACCCCTATGACGAGATTCTCAACCCCAAAGGAATCATCCAAATGGGTCTCGCAGAGAACCAGCTCTCTTTCGATCTCTTGGAGTCATGGCTCGCCAAGAACCCGGACGTATCTGGGTTCAAGCGAGACGGAAAATCCATTTTCCGTGAGCTCGCTCTCTTCCAAGACTACCATGGCCTCTCTTCTTTTAAAGAGGCAATGGTAGATTTTATGGCTGAGATAAGAGGTAACAGAGTTACCTTTGATCCCGACCATATGGTCCTTACCGCTGGCTCCACCTCTGCCAACGAGACCCTCATGTTCTGCCTTGCCGAAAAAGGAGATGCCTTCCTCCTACCCACCCCTTACTACCCAGGGTGCGTTTATCAAACTCTTTCTAAGGAAACTAAATAATATATACTTTAAATCCTAATAAGTCGTATTCAAACTAGTATTATTTTCTAAAACTTTTTGATTTTTTATTCCCTGAATGTTATCCAAAAAATCAATCAACTTCATGCTCTCATTATCCTACGTTTGAGATGCTATTATTATTGCACATTTTTCTGAACGTGTTTTGCAATTATGTGCAGATTCGATAGAGACCTAAAATGGAGAACTGGGGTGGAAATTGTTCCCATACACTGTTCAAGCGACAACAACTTCAAAATCACTGAGTCAGCACTTGAACAAGCATACGAAGAAGCACAAAAGCTCAACCTCAACGTGAAGGGCATTTTGGTCACAAACCCTTCAAACCCCTTAGGCACCACATTATCCCTGGAAGAGTTGAACCTCCTCGTTGACTTCATCAGCGGCCACAAGAACATGCACTTAATCAGCGACGAGATTTACTCCGGGACAGTTTTTAACTCCCCAGGCTTTGTCAGCGTCATGGAAGTCCTCAACAACCGTTTTTCCGACGCTGACGAAGCCATTTGGGACAGAGTTCACGTTGTTTACAGCCTGTCCAAGGACTTGGGCTTGCCGGGTTTCCGCGTGGGCTGCATATACTCCGAGAACGACACCGTGGTCGCCGCGGCGACCAAGATGTCAAGCTTCGGCCTGGTGTCTTCCCAAACCCAGTACCTCTTGTCCGCCATGCTGGCAGACAAGAAGTTCACCAGAAAATACCTGGTGGAGAATCAGAAGAGGCTCAGAAGACGTCAGAAGATGCTTGTTTCGGGGCTCGAAAAATTCGGCATCAAGTGCCTAGAAAACAATGCTGGGTTGTTCTGTTGGGTTGATATGAGGCACTTGTTGAAATCAAACACATTCGAAGCAGAGATGGATCTATGGAAGAGGATTGTGTATGATGTGAAGCTAAACATATCGCCGGGATCTTCGTGCCACTGCTCGGAGCCAGGGTGGTTCAGGGTGTGCTTTGCTAACATGTCGGAGCAGACTCTGAAACTCGCCATGAAGCGGTTGAAGAGCTTCGTGGCAGAGTTGTCGTCCTCCTCCGACAATGGCGATAACAAAGCTCATCAGTCTAAAAGAAAGTCTCTCACAAAGTGGGTTTTCCGGTTATCATCTCGTGATCATCGTCAACGTGATCAAGAAGAACGTTAACCTGGTTATTGATTCATCTTCATGATAGTATAACTTGTGCGTGAAATATGGATACATGCACATAAAATTAAACCACTTCAAAAATTTTTTTCTTTTTTTAAAAAAAAAGGATTTTTAACCGGCTCCCCAGTTATTTTTGGGAGGAGTAGTTATTCGATGGAAAATGTATCATTTTATGTTTTATAATTTGTAGAGAGAAAGCACTCTGTCCATTTTTTGGATATGAAGTGTGAGGATTTTAGTCAGCCAGGTCTATTGTAAGTTTGATATCCCCTGCCACATGGATTATTATTGGTATCATCAATGAAAGTTGATTTATATACTATTATTATACTATTTTATATTGTTATTATTATTGTTTAGAATTTTTAATTAATATACTATATATGTTCTCCTAGCATATTTGAAAAGGTTAATGGCTACATTTAGAGTTGAACTTCTAGTTTTGTCCCTAGATTAACTAACATAGAGATTTTGGTTAGCGTATATGATCCTTATGTATAATATGTAAAGGTTGGTTTTCGGTTATAGTATTTTATATTATAAATATAATCATCCATATATTTATTTTATCATCTTAAATTATTAAAAAATATAATTATTTATTTTTTTCTATTAATTTATTTTTTTTTTAAAAACAATTTCATAACATAACATCAAAATTACTACAACCTAAAAATCTAGAATTCAATATTTGTTGACTTTAAAAAAATTTAGTATAAAACAAATAAAAAATTTATATAAATTCAAAAAAAATCTTAGATAAAAAAAGTGTTAAGAATATAACTATTTATATTTTTTTAATCAACTAAAACTTCTTAAAAAAAAATCCTTCTTGACACATATTTCTTTACTTCCTTTTTTATTAGTTACGATTTAGTTAATATGTGCTTTTGTTATTAATAATTAAAAAACTTATTATAAAAAAATTATGTAAATTTAATTTTTAATGTAGTTATTGTGTTTACTTAAATAAAATATTTAAAATTTTTTATTAATAGTAATTTTAATTTATACTCTAGAGACAATAAAATAATTTAAAATTATTTTATTTAATTTAATATTTATAAATTTATATTTTTAATATTCAAAAGTATATATTTATTATATTTAATATTATATATTTATTTTAAAAATAATTAGTATATATAAAATAAAATAATTTAAGATTTTTTTGTGACTATTTTAGACTGATTTTGACTGAACATTTGTAGTGCCTAAATCCTATCAGTTAAAGTACAACAGTTAATAATGGCATGTGTAGGACACGCACATTGTCATTCATCACATAAAACTAAAGAGCTAACGTATACGTAATTAATGAATGGTACCGGCGACATAAACGGCTACAGACGGTGGATTGGGCCGCCGACGTTAGCGGCTCGTCTTCCACAAACCGACCTTTCTAATAATTACCCTTTCTTTTTATTCTTTTTCACTGTTTTCAACCAAACAGTTTTCAAGGTCAAGGCGTAGGATAGGGAGAAACTTGCATTGTACTGTGTGGCACAGAGAGCCACAGAAGTCAACAAACTACGGTTAATATATTAAGAATTTTATTTTTATATAATATCAACGTGTGTAAAATTATTTCTACGGTAATACAGAAATTTCTACTTTAGTAGTGTGTATACATGGGGTGGCAACATGTACTCTACCTGCGGATATCCAATTTGACCGCACTCGGTTGAATAGGGTTGCTAATTCGATCTGCAGCAAGTAGAGTAGGGTGTGGGTAGGATTTTTGTGTGGGTCGGGTAGGGTGCGGGTTGAGCCTCAACCCTACCCAATCAACCCGCACTCTATATATGTATATGTTATATACTTATATAAAAATATATTTTAAGTAGATGTTGAACTAAAGACTTCTCACTAAATACAAAATATCTTTAGTCATTAAAAAAATATCATTAATTGATAATTTAATAAATTTTTTTTTTACATAAAAGTCCGTTCTATTTTAAATTGTCATCAAGTTATATAATAGCGTTGCATTTTTTTTTTGTAACCCGCAGGTAAGATTGGATACCCGCGTATTAAGAGCGGGTATGATTAGGGTTGAGATATTCTCAACCCGCGAGTAGGGTAATAAAATCTCAATCCGCGAATAGAATTAAGGTTGACTCCAAACTCTATCTTACTCTACCCATTGCCACTCCTATATGTACACAATAACCACATAAAAGAAATATTTAGTCTCTTCGTTTTGTTTCGAAGTAATCGTCCTAGACTAAAACATATATATTACGAAAAGTAATAAATGAATTTTAGTAATACTCTTTAAACATACATCACGAATAAAAAGAATTACCTTTAGATAATAAATTAACATACATAATTAATTTTTATTTTCAATAATCATATTTAATTTTTTGTGAGTATTTTGATTATCATACAATTGATTTAAAATTATTGTTAGATATATAATTATTGTATTAATTAGAAATATAATTATTTATATATATTTTTTATCATTTAA
Organism: Arachis ipaensis; assembly: GCF_059453495.1. Classification (NCBI taxonomy): domain Eukaryota; kingdom Viridiplantae; phylum Streptophyta; class Magnoliopsida; order Fabales; family Fabaceae; genus Arachis; species Arachis ipaensis. The sequence continues at coordinate 28,846,866 of NC_142436.1, forward strand.
TTTAGAAAAAATGTATGGTAATCATTATGATGAGAAAAAATATTTTAATATTATAAGTAAACAATTACTTTTTATACATAACTTATATATCGAAATTAAATTTAATATTTAATACGTAACTTTAAGGTTTTTACTTTTTAGTAACTTGCTAGAGTAACTAATCATAACTTTTTGTTACAATATTTTATAATAAATACTTTGTTATATTTGACAAGTGTCCTGGCAAATATTCATAGGTTAAGAATAGGTTGAAGAATAATGAAGCTCCAACTTTGTTCTCTTGAACGGTAAGAAAGGGCTATGTGATGTGCTGGAAAGTGGAAACCAAGTGAGGAAGAAAAAAACTGTAGGGAGCTAAGAGGAAGAGGAGTTGAAGTTAAATAATCTTGAAAATTTAATTCTGGTCAACCACTATGCAATCTGAAAGTGCGCAAGAATTACTTGCAAGAAATCAACCTTTTTAGTATTTAATAAGAAAAAGGCTAAGAACAGTTAGCTTTGTCGAGCTTGTGGGAGTAATCATAAACCAAAATCATGATCATCATTGCTTAATTAAAAAGAAACTTTGTATCAACCTTTGGATTACATTTTTACCAATATTAACTAATATTTTAGATTAATATCTTATTTTTATATTATTAAAATTTAGAATTTAAATTTTTTAATTAAAATTTAGTTTTAATATTTAGATTTGCAAAATATTAATTAAAAAATAATAAATTTTATTAGTCATGTAATATTATTTTTGTTGAGTCAAAATTTAATTTTATATCCTGTGATGATAAATATAATTGATTATTTTTTAATATAACTAATTTATTATGATAAATATTATAGGGATAATCAATCAAACAAGATGGAATCGTACAAATTATCAACATCAATATGCATATCATATCAAGCCAAATTTGAAAAGAAATTGCACAATCAAAATAACAGAAAACACTAAGAATGAAGCTCAGGAGAAATTGAATAGCTGTTACGTTTTTATCAAGTTAAACAAAGAATGGATTTTTATTCAAAATCAATCACTACAAAAAAAAAAAGGTTGAATATCGTTAAATTTATCGGCAAAAAAAAAAAAATTTCCGTTAGAACTATGATTATTTGTGGATATTTCGTCAGATTAAATTTAACGGTATAAATCTTGCTGGTAATTTGCGGTAGATTTAGTGTTGGAATATGATGGTTCATAGAGAAAAATCCGATGAACGTTACTGGCCGAAAAAATCGACCGTAACGTTGGCGCCATAAGTTGAGCTTTCGCGCTACTTCACCGTCGAAAAAATCCGACGATAATTCAACAAATTTTTTTTTACGTTGGTAAATTCGCCGGTAGTGTCAATATGTTTTTACTTTTTTTTTTTCAATTTATGATAGACCCCAATAGTTAATAATTAATAGTCAAATCTCAATTAACAATGAATAAATTAATATTTTATCTGAAAACTGTGATTTATATATGATGTAAAATATCAAATACACAAAATGTAAACATAAAATGAAAGTTTGATAACATAATACATAGGATAGAACTATATTGACATTAATCTTATTCAAATTTATCGCATCTTCTTCCTCTGGTTCATCATCCTCTAGCTCTTCTAAGGTAATTTTCTTATCGTCGAGCTCATCATCATCATCTTCTTCTTCTTCTTCTTCTTCTTCTTCTTCTTCTTCTTCGTCTCCAACAATCGTACCCCGTCTTCTTTTTGAAGATCGTCATTGTCTAGTGGTAGTGTGTCCTTATCTACCTTAAGGTCAATGATGTCATCATCCATAATAGCCGACCTCATGGTGCGAATCACCACTATCAACCACCGTTTTTGAAGGAGTTGGGTCATGAATTTAAAAAGGTTTCTGACCCTCTGTCCCATCAGACTCAATACGACCTCTTGGTTTAGTCTTAACCACAACCACCCAACTAGACTTGCATGACCCCCGATAAGGCAAATAGTATATCCGTCGTATATTTTGAGATAGAATAAAAGGATCGTAGTGTTTATATTTCCTGGTCACATTTACTTCAGTGATATTGTAGTCTTTGTGCTTTCGTGTTCCTTGTTGCGAATTTGGATCATACCATTGACATTTAAATACGCACACCTTGTACATAGTGCAACCAAAATAGTCTAATTGAATTATATTGTGCAACACACCATACCAGTCAGAATGACCACCGCCTGACTCCCTACGAACCCAGACTCCGGTGTTATCTATTTTCTTTCTAACCAACCATTGTAAAGAATGGAACCGATATCCATTAATATTATATATCAGGTAGCTTGTGCCCTTATTCATTGGACCCAAACTAAGTGCAATTAGTTCTGAATCCGTTGTGTCAGCTAGATGCACTCTAATGTATTCTCTGAACTAAGAGAAAAAAATTGTTCAGTAATGTATCATGATTTATTTCTTGGAATAACCTATGATACAATAGGATAAATAAAAAAATTTCAGTGTAATAAAGTTTTGATTAGATGACGAAGATAATATCTTACTAAATGCAATAGTTACGAAGACTTAAAAACTCACATCAGGTAGGGTGAAACGTGGTCATAGTTAAGCAATATATGCAGATGTGCAGCATTAATTTTCTTTTTCTCTAACCAATATTCACTAGCCGTGCTCATTGCAACTCCTTCCGGAACCAAATATTGGATATATTGGTCCACTTAACAAGGATTATTCCCTCTCATCATTCCTTCCAATTCTTATTCTACGTGACTCAACATGAGATTCAAAATAAAAGGAGCGAAATGCAAATGTTTCTTTAGCTAGGAATGCTTTGTAGGTACTACCCTTGATCCGAGTTCTGTTCTTCACGGTGCGCTTGAATATCCAATCATCCTCTCAAACAGATATATCCACCTAAATTGGACTAGCCCATATACTCTTGCTTCGTACGACAGGTAGATTGCTAAATGTTCCATGACGTCAAAAAATTCAGGAGGCAATATCCTCTCTAACTTACAAAGTATGATCGGAATGTTCTTCTCCATGACAATGAGATCATTTACGTTAAGTTTTTTAACACAAATACCTAAAAGACTAACTTATTTCTATAAGAGATTTTCAAATGTTGGTAGGATATTCTCGGAATACAACAAGAAGCAATGACTCCATAAAGACATGACAATCATGACTTTTCAACCCACTAAATAAATTTAACATCAGTTTTCACAAAGAAAAATATCTACAGGCATAAATTAGAATAAATACAAATCTAATAACACATAAAATCATAACATTATAGCTTACAACCCCTTATAACTCCACAATTTTTCAGCAAACAAGAATTTTGAGAGGGCGCTTCTACGTGACCTTTTTCCACTTCTATCTTAAAATGCTATCTTAGAGAAAGTAAGTCCGGCATAAAACTTAAACAATTGATTATATTTAGAGATAGAAAACCTACGTAGAACACGAATGCACAAAACACAGAAGAAGCGAACTCAAATTGATCTCAGAGAAATAGCACCGTCCAAAAAAAAAAAAGAAAACTTATTAAATTCATAAGGTGAAACTAATTCAACAAACTAAATAAAATCTTATAGCAGCTAAAGCACTCTTAATTTCACCCTATTTAACCTACCTTAACTTAATTTCTATTTATATTAAATTAACATAAAAATTCTAATCACAAACTTTATTACACTAATTTAATCAATAATTTAAAATACCTAACAAAACTCTAAAGTCACAAAAAATCTGAAGAAGAAATATACAAAATTCTAATAACAAACTTCATTATACTAATTTAATCAATAATTTGATAAAATACCCAACAAAATTCTAAACTCACAAAAAAATATAAAAATAAAAAAAATAAAAAACTCACTAGAAAATATGAAAAAATAAAAAACTATACCAAAATCATCTCTAATGGTGGTTGCAGGATGGTGGAGGCGAGATAGTGATAGGAGGTGGCAATAATGACAACAATGTGACCACGACCGATGGCCGCAAATCGGCGGCCACGAACTCGAACAGCGGCGACGAGGCCGACATCTCCAACAGTGACCAACAGCTTAACGGCAACAACATGCAGCAGCAGCAACAGCAACACAAGCTCTAGGAGATGGTGGTGGCGAGGGCAGCAGCTCCAACACCGAAGAGAGAAGACAGAAGAGAGAGAGAAGAGAGAAAGTGAGTTCGCAGAAGTGAGGGGGAGGAGTTTCGCGTTTGAATTTTATCCCAATTTTACTGTCGAAAAAACGATCAAAATTCGACGGTAATTAAGTTGCCATAAGATTTACTGTAAAAAATAATCGGACGGTATAAACCTCACCGATAAATATTTACCGTCGGATTTTTTATCGAATGGTAACTACCGTTGGATTCTGCAACAGATTACCTGCTCGAAAAACTATTTGGTTACCGCTAAATTTTTTCGATGGTAAATTTGGCACCACAATATGATGTTTCTCGCACTATTACCATCAGATTATTCCCTTGGTAAATCCAACAGTAATGTCAATTATTTAACAAAAAAATGTGAAATAAAGGGTCAATTTTAATTTTTTATTTAAATTTATTTTTCACACCATTAATGGTCAATTTATAAATAGTAGAAACCTATTATTTAATATAAATTATCAAATGTTCAAATAATCTAAAAGTCAACTAAATCAAATAAATACAATGAAATAATAAAATGAAGTAGTAATCATTAAAGATCCAGGTACTCCTGGTCGTCGTCGTAGTTGTCGTGGCCCTGATGAGGCAATGCAAAAGGTGGTGATGTCCATGTGCCACCAGCAAGACCACTGCCACCAGCGCAGCGTTGCTGCCACTGGCAGGGATGATGCCAGTGGCATCCATCTGAACTTGGTACACATCCATCTGATCCTCTATCAACTGAAACCACTCCAGCTGCTCTTTTTCCTCCAGTCTGAGCTCATCTGTGTCTGTTACGTGTGTGAGGATCTTCTGATACCTCTTCCAATAATCATTTAGCTCCTGAGTCTGCTGGTGAAGACCGCGAATAAACCCCTACACCTGCAGCCTTAAATCTACGCATTCCTCATGCTCAATGGCTTGACTGGTGGCAGAGACGAACGATGGCTCAACGTGATGGTGCAAAGGCTGCTGGCAAAGAATAACCCCAGCTTATATACACTGTTCTTATATGGCGCTGAGGTAGTCTCGCGCCAAACCATATTAAGATCGACGACTGAAGTAGCAGAGCCATCGACGTCCTCTCCACTTTGCTGAGATTGCTAAGTTGTGACCTCTAGTCTCTGCGTGTAGGACTCCTGTGTAACACATGTTATTGTGATTGGTACGACAGCTATACAGTTAATCTCTAATTTTATATCAGAAGATCAGATGTATGTTTACTCACATAATGATCTTGAGACTGCTGATCAGCAAATCTCACTTTATTCTCCTTCAACGTATGGGTGTACTTGAACATCTCTACCAATGTCGTCTCACGATTCAATGACTTCGACTACATATATTGCATTGAAACAATATGATTAGGATGCCAAGTAATGATGGGTAACAGAATATAACTAAGTTAATAACAAAATTAAAAAATTACATACTAGTCTGGCCTTAGCTTTCATGAAGGTCGCTGAGCAACTAGTATACTTGGACGACCTAGCCGATGCCCTGTTAGCTCTATTGGTGAGACGTTGATCCTGAACCCCTCATTGGTCTCCCAGTGAACAAACAGAGCCTTCTTTATTTCCGGTCAAAGTCAGGTCGTCATGTAGTTCCGCCCCTCACGAACATCCTCTAACATTTGATGCAGCCACCGACCCATTCGATGGTTGTATATCTTCCTAATAAAGGCATCGTGCTCAGTGTTCCATATAAAGTGAAGCTGTACAAAAAAACTTTAAAATTAGTTAATCAAAATAGAAGATATAAACTAATTAAAAAGGTTTGAAACTAAAAAAAATTAATTACCCTCCATTTCTGAAACCATCGCTCTCTGGTCTCAGAGGGGATACTTGTAGCTGGACCAGGAATCGTCGTACATAAGTTTGATGACATTGGTAATCTCCTGAGTACATGTATAGTGTTTTTCGGCGCAAACCTATCAACAATCCCCAAGCAAATCAATATGGCAATATACATTAAAACTTCAAAAGCAAATAACCATAATATATAGAGATTTTTATAGAAATTTTGGCAAAGTTTCATTTATAACTGAAATGTTCTATAAACTCTTTCCATCAACAATTAACTTAAACAGCACCTAATGTCAACAACAAATGAACAGCAGGCAATAATCGATAATCAAGAATCAACATCCATAAATCCACTAAATCTACTAAACTATAATTAATAATCAGACACTTTTAATAATTCAATAATAAGAAAACATGAAACACTTTCAGCCATTCAAACCTACAACCCTAAATCCACTAAACTAGATTAAATGATCCGACACTTTTAGCAATTCAATAATCAGAAAACTTGAAACACTTTCAGTCCTTTAATCCTACAATCCTAAATCTACTAAACTAGAATTAATAATCAGACACTTTATTTCAGTAATTCAATAATCAGAAAATATAGAAGACTTAAAGTGATACTTACCCCGTGTCACCATCCGGTCAAATCGTCAATCGTACGATGAGAGGTGGTGGAGGGGCATCAGCTGCCACTTCCGTGAGAGGACTCCAGGGCCGCGGCTTCCGTTATTGGAGGTAGCATCACCGTGGCAACGGACTGCTGAGCGATTGGAGGCGGCATTATCGTAATAGATGGAGGGACGTAGTTGGGGTTATGGACCATGATGAATCGCTGGTACAATAAACCCTCAACCTGTGACGTCGACGGGGTAGTTGGAGTAAAGGGAGAGGATCCAAAATTTCCAGGAGTACCAGAAGAAACCCTCCCTCTACCACGACCACGGCTACATCCACGATTAGTAGCCTAATCTGCAACACCTCTACCTGTTGTCATGTCTACAAATAGCAAACCAATTAACAAAAATTTAGAACAACAAATCAACAATAAATTATAATAATACCAAGGTAGTTCTTATAACAAATACCACAATATTAAGTTAACATTTGATAATTGAAACACTTTTCAAAGTTCAAATTCAACTCAATTAATACGCCTAAGATGATTTCAAAATATTTGTGAGTTAAAAATAAGAAAACAAACAACAAGGAACTCAATAATCACTTAGGCCAATCAAAAATTAATGTAATACGATGGATTATGCAAAAGAAGATTTTTAAGTGATTGAAATTCAATTTTCAAATAACCCAATCATGGCAATTGTACATAATAAATATACTCAAAACTCAATTAATGAGAAATAGCATCTCGAGCAATCCATCATATCAAAATAAACTTGGTAAGTTAAAAACATTCACATTCACATCAATGCATAATAACACCAATCATCTAAAAGTAAGCATTGATTTTTAAAGATTGAACCAAATTTTCATCTAGAACTCTTTGATGCATATTATCAAATATTTGGCGTGCCAAATTATCAAAGAAGAAAAAATCAATACCAAGCATCAATATACAATTCCAATTCCAAATCAACAAGCACACCAGCAACAGTTAATTCAAAACAAGTAGCAATCAACTAGAATCCATCAATTCCAATAGCCATGTCTAAGCGAAATTAGTCATAGCACAGCGAATCAACATAATCAGACAATCCAACCACTTTCAATAATCTTAGAACTAAATAATTTGTACCTAATCTATCTTAACAACCTAAAATTTACTAAAATAGAAAATTAAATCGAACTAAAATAACTAAAACTAAACTAATGAACCAATACTGACTAAATAGAATTTGAAAAACAGAGTTTAGTCAAAAACCTGTGATGCAGGGCAACAGATGAAATAAAGGAGAGGGAAGAGAGGGGTTGCAACAGCGCTGAAGGATGGGGAACTCGCCAAGAGACTGGGACAGGGGCAAAGCTAGGCAGTGGCGATGCTGAAGGCTGGACTCACAACAAAGTTGGGTAGCAGCGGCGCAATGACGGTGGCTCTGTGGTGAGGTGTTCCGAGAAGGGATAAGAGAAAGGGTGAAATGGCAAGGAGAGAAGAGGAAGAGTGGTGTTGTGCTACGAGGAGAAGAAGAAGAAAGAGGTCGGTGGTGGATTGATGGCGACAGAGAGGGGGCTGTGATGGTGGTGGTATCGGCGGTGGCAGATGGTGGTGATGGGGAGAGTGAAAGAAGTAAGAGAGAGAGTGAAATTCAAATGAGGGAAAGAGGTTTTGCGCTTTTAATTTACGTCCCAATTACCGTCGGATTTACTATCGAAAAAATTCGACGGTAAACCATTACGGGTCACCAAAATGCATCGTTTCACTAAGTTGGTTTACCATCAAATTTTTTCGACAGTAAATCTGATGCTAAAAGGCGCGCTAATATATTTTTGTTTCCGTCCAAATATTACCGGCGAGGTTACTATCGGAAACATAAATCCACCGGTAATTATATAACCTTACAAATTCGATGCCGTTACCTATGGTAAATCCGATGGTAAATCGTCGCTACTCCATGATGCTAAATCCAACGGTAAATCTGATGGTACTCCACATTTTTCTTGTAGTGAAAATAGTCCTTATTTTTCTTGTTTTTGAGTGTGTTCTTACTTCTCTTTTGTCTAAATTTAAACTTACTTTGAGAGATACAAAAGACAAAGAGAGTAGTGCATATGAAGGATATTTAACCTTTGTTTGAGTGTTTTGATTTCGAAAATGTGCTGAGTTAGCACCTAGCTAGGTGATTTACTAAGTTTGGGATAGTTTATGTGGTTTACAATAGTGTGAATCTTTTGGAATTGGTTACTGTAATTTATCTTAATTATAGTAAAAATTCTACCATTATTATAGTAGAGACTGAACATAGGTCACATTGCACTTCGTGGTCGAACCAAGATATATCGAAGTGTCACTCTTTTCCTTCCTTATTTTCTATATTTTCTATTCTACATATTAAGGAGACAAATTGCAAATAATCTCCTAATTTATCAGTCCGCTATATAATTTTTAAAAGTAGTTTCTTGATTCAACTCCTTCTCAACTTACTTGAAAACCTTCAGTTTCAAACATGAATTTATAGTCCATAATTTCACTAGGTTAATAATTGCAATGTAATTAATAAGCTTAATTAATAAGAGATATCTTGTGTTCAAATTTTATAGATATTTGGGAGAAATGATTTATGATACACAAACCCTGAGTGTCCTAACATTTAGAGTTTAATCTTTATTAATTTAAAACAAAAAAAAAAACTAATATACCAAAAAAAAGACATACAAAATTTATGTAAATGAAAAAAAAAACTCTTGGTTAATGGCTAAGGATGAATCAAAATAATCAAAATACTCCAGCTAGTTGTTCATACATATCTGAATCAAAATCTCAAGCAAACAACAATAATTCAACAATAATTTAACATAAACTCATTCAAATTCAAGTACTAATCAACCAAATCAGTATTCACTTATCACATTTATATTTAATAATTATCAAGTTATCAAACCCTACCTTTATGCATAAATCACAACAACGGAATCTTTGAAAAAAAATTTTTGACTGAGCTGCTGACGAAGAAAACGTCAAAAATTGTCTGTGCCTCCTAAAACTCCAATTGGCCGAATTCAAGGAGAAGGAGTGCTATATCATCGTCAACTTCTACCAGACAAAAATAACACCAACACGTAGAAAAAAAAATATGAACACTTTTATCCAATTAAATTTTTTATTAGAATTACAAATCACAAAAAAATCGAAGCTTAAAAGTCACAATTTCATGGTTCCGTTCTCTTCTCTCTCTCACGGTGTTTCTCTCTTTCTTTACCATCTTCCTTTGAGTGGAAAATGAATGGATAAAGAGTATATATATATATATGACACGTTTAATTTTCTTTTCCTTGATTCCCTAATGGCTTCGGCCAATTTATATAGAACTAAAGAACTTTAGTTAATAATAATAATAGCATATGATATGTATATATTCATATGGCTTTCCACCAAATAATAATAATAATAATAATTCTTTTATTTTTTTCGAAATATTTTATCATAATAAAAAAATTATTTAAAAATTTTAATAAATTTTAAACACAAAGTATTATAAAATTTAATTTAATTACTTTTAAAAAATAATTTTTTAAATAAAATAATAAATTATGAATAACTCATTATTTAATTTTTTAAAAATTTGGGATGTTATATCTCATCCACCTTACAAAAATTTTCGCCTTCAAAAATTGTTATATTAAATTAAGTTCGAACTTAAATAAAAGAAAAATAAAATCCATGAAGAAAAATACATGCAGTGTCGAAGATGGTATTCGAAAGAAGTCAGGTAGACAGTTGGATTTACTGGCAAACAAAAGTACACAGAAACGATAAGATATGGTCGAAAAATAATCTGATCTCATTCTAGGAAAATCCAAGAAAAAGAATTCCAATGAAGATAACGAAAGAAGAGATGACCCGAGTTCGTCTAGCACGAATGAAGATTATACTTCGGAACCAAGCTAACTTCATAATCTCTAAGTTCCCAAACCCCGTAATTTGCATCACTTATTACTTCTATTTCGTCCATGACAATCCATTAGTGTTCCCATATACATAAGTCATTAGTATTAAGTTGGCCAGACCTAATAACATGAGAGATGCAATGGTCGACTAACAGCATTAATCAATAGACAGTCATGCATATAAAATCTAAACTCTTGTTATTAGAACAAGTCACTAAGTATGACAGACACTCAGAGTATGCAGTGAAGCATAGTCAGTCCATTCCCAAGGCTCTAACAGGAATGAACTGCTTTGATACCATCATGTAACACCCTAACTTTTAGCACCTCATGATCGTCCTAAAAGTCCGAGCGCTACTAACCTCTATTCCTTTAATTATTTACTATGTTTATTTAATATTAAACTTTCGCGAATACGAAACAAAACTTTAATTAAGAAAACAGGAAGGTGTTACTTTTAATTACTTAATCAGAAGATCAGATATATATTCATATAGCATTATTTACATAGACTTATTTCAAGATACTCAAGTACAAGTCCTATCCCCTCTAAAAACTAAAAATAATTAACGACGAGGGAAAAAATAAAATCTAAGAACTTAACTCGTTAACTCAATCTTCTATACTCTTGTAATTCCGCACTAAACCTTCGCACCTGTAGCTGAAAGGGGTGGAGATATGGGGTAAGAACTGGGGAGTTCTTAGTAGGGTCGGGGTTAGAAGTTAAGTTCATTATCCAAATATACTTGGTCAGCAATAACAGTCAACAAGGGACAATTCAATTCAACAATTATAGAACACATAATTCAAACAGCCATTTAGCACACCCACAATCACAGGAAACACACTCACAAACAAATATGCGCAAACAAGTATGATTCATGTCTATTCCTATTGCAGATAATGAGCTCATTTGTCGGTTTTGACCCGCACCCGACACAATCCGACTCGCAAGTCAGATAAGGCATTCCAGCGGCATAACTTCTGCAAGTTTCTACTTCTTGCTGGCGCTGATTCTCCAGCTGAAGCATGTGCCCCTTTCTCCTGGAAGCCATTTCATACACACGGACATCCCCGCACAATCATTCACAAACAAAGCCAACAGCTTAACATTTTCACATCGGCACCATAACTATTTACTTTTCGTCACCTTCTCGTGACCTTTCAATCATTCTCATAATCACACGTGCCGATTTATCTTCTCTTTTTCTTTTAAAACTAAAACCATATTTTTGGGACATTCTCCAAAACTTTTAAAACAATTAATAATCCAACCGCTTCCATAATCAAACCGACTCCAACAGCAAAAATCATTTCTTTAATAATTCAAAATCAGTTAATATAATTCTTAAAGCTTTTGAAAATTCTATTTTTACTCCCAATATAATCAAAACACTCCAACTAGTTGTTCATACATAATTGAATCAAAATCTCAAGCAAACAACAATAATTCAACATAAATCCATTCAAATTCAAGCAATAATCAACCAAATCAATATTCACTTATCACATTCATATTTAATTATTATCAAGTTATCAAATTCTACCTTTGTGCATAAATCACAACAACAGAACATCTGGAAAATTTTTCTGACCGAGCTGCTGATGAAGAAAACGTCAGAAATCGTCTGTGTCTCCTAAAATTCCAATTGGCCGAACTCAAGAGAAAGGAGAGCTACGTCATCGTCAACTTTTATCGGATAAAGATAACACCAACATATAGAAAAAGAAGATACAAACACTTTTATCGGATTAGATTTTTTATTGAAGTTACAGATTGCAAAGAATCAAAGCTGAAAAATCACGGTTTCATGGTTCCGTTCTCTTCTCTCTCTTACGGTGTTTCTCTCTTTCTTTACCATCTTCATTTTGGTGGAAAATGAATGGATAAAGAGTAAGCTATATATATATATATATATATATATATATATATATTCTTTTCTTTGACACTTTTATTGGATTAGATTTTTTATTGAAGTTACAGATTGCAAAAAATCAAAACTAAAAAATCACGGTTTCATGGTTCCGTTCTCTTCTCTCTCTTACGGTGTTTCTCTCTTTCTTTACCATCTTCATTTCGGTGGAAAATGAATGGATAAAGAGTAAGCTATATATATATATATATATATATATATATATTCTTTTCCTTGATTCCCTAATTAATGGCTTCGGCCAATTTATATGGAACTAAGGAACTTTACTTATTAATAATAATAATAATAATAATAATAATAATAATAATAGCATATGACATGTATATATTCATATGGCTTTTCGCCAAATGAATGTAATGATACATATAATAATAATAACAATAGTAATAACTAAAGAACTTTATATAATAGTAATAATAGTAGTAATGATAATAGCGTATTATTATTATTATTATTATTATTATTATTATTATTATTATTATTATTATTATTATTATTATTATTATTATTATTATTATTATTATTATTATTATTAATAAAAAAATTATTTAAAAATTTTAATAAATTTTAAATATAAAATATTATAAAATTTAATTTAATTACTTTTAAAAAATAATTTTTTTAAATAAAATAATAAATTATGAATAATTCATTATTTAATTTTTTTAAAAATTCGGGGTATTATATATCTACCAACTATATATATAATATAACATATATGAAAGTTAATATATACAATAAATAATATAAGATGTATATAAAAGTTGACAAAAAAATTTTAGTTTAAGAAGTTATAGGAGTGAATAAGAATAGCGGGACGAAGGAGTAAATTAGGGTATAAAATTTTACGATTCGCGGATAATAGAAGAGTGGTTCTTTATAGAATAATATATCGTTCTTTAGATACTAATGAATTAAAGGATAATTTTTAATAAAATTTAATAAATTGTTAATAATTTTGTTTTAAACTCGTAAGTTTGAAAAAAACACAAATTTTAAAAAATTTGAATTAAAACACAAAATTTAAATTTTTATTTTTATTTATTTTAATTTTTTATATTTGATTTAAATCCAAATAGACTTATTTTTTTATTAATATTTATATTTTAAAGTTAATATAATTAACTTAAAAATAAAGATATCAATAAACTGTTTAAAATAATAATAAAATAGGTTAATAACTATTCTATTTTTTTCAATAAAATGGATTATTAGCCAATTTTGCAGCCAATCAGTAGCGGAGCTTAAAAAATTTTTTTGGAGGGGCAAAAATTATAATAAAAAATTATATAATAGTATTTATATTAAAATATAATTTATAAATATAATTATTTTATTTTTTGAATTTATTATTAATATGTAAGATTACATATGGTTAAGATTAACAAAAAAATAATTCTAATTTTGATTAGTAAAAAATTTCATTTAGGTTAATAAGCCAAATTAATTTTAAATAAAAAATCAATTTAAAAAAAATCAGTTTTTACATAAAAAATTAGTTTTTTCACATAAAAACCTATTTTTATTTAAAAAACTAATTTTTTATTTAAAAACTGATTTTTCTTTTCAAAATTAATTTTTTATTTAAATTATATAAAATCAATTATAACTTATAAATTATTTTTTAACATTTAAAAGATTAATTTTACCTTTGATAATATTTATCTCTAAAAAATCTTAAGATTAATTATTTTTGTTATTATTTTTATTATAAATCAAGTAATATAATACAACAAAACAAAGTCTTAAATTTCTAATAAAATAAAAATATCAAAATTTATTAATGTAAATAGTATTGATACTATAATGTTATTAAATTTGTAAAGTTGATTTAAAAATAAAATAATAATTTTTTATTAATAACTGATACTACTACTAATTATATTATAATTTTTATTATTCTAAAAATAAAATAATATATAAAAATATATGAGAAGTCAAATATAATTTAGTATTAATTCTATAATAATATTTAATTTGTAACGTTGATTTAAATATATATCATTTTTTATTTATTTAAAGTATATCAATTTAATCAAACAAACTAATTTTATTTTCGTTAAAGTAGAACTACTAATATTTTTACAAAAACTTTGAGAGAAACCATGGCCCATTGTCTCCACATAAAGCTCCGGCCACTGCAGCCAATGCCAACGGAATTGCACTAGCTTTGAAATTGAGAAATACTACAAGGAAAAGGAAAATCATTTGATATTTGTGTTAAATGATAAATATGGAATTTGTTTCATTTATTTAAAAGAAATTTGATTTTTTGTATACACTTAACATAATTAATTTTAAAATTATCCAAAATATATTGAAGTTTGTTTATTGAAAATGGAATTTAATTTTGAATTTTAATACATTTATAATACAAAATGTTTACATATTCATCAATTAAATTTATTCTTTTTAATGACATACACTACATGATAAGTGAGAAAAATTATTTGTGTTAATATAATGATATGTGATTAAATATCTCTATATATAAAACATGTCTATATAGAGAATTGTATTTAAAAATTGTCATTTTCCTTCTATTTTACTGTTTACAAAAGACCATTAATATATATTTGGACATCTCATAAGAATTGTTGCTGTTTTTTTTGTCAAAGAAGAAGAAGGAGGACAAACGAATTCTAAACTAAATTGTCCCATGCAGTAGTGCAATCAGCAATCCTATGTGCTATTCCGACATGATTGCTCATATTCAAGAGTCTCGTATTGTGTCTTCAGTTGATAGTATTTAATAGAAAACAATTGTCACGGAATATTCCTAATATCCTCCTATTCATGAAATTCGTGGCGGATCCAGTTATGGTCATGCGTTCATACTTATAATAAATAAATAATAATAATATTAGTACCTACTTATTTCTATTACTTCTTTAATTTTCTACAACGCCCTCATACGAGCGATTGTTGCAGCACCAATCACATACGCATAATATCCATGTCTGTTAATTTAGAATAATTTGATCATTACATTATTATACGTACAAGAAACAAATATATATACATAAACTCAATTATTCATATACCAATCAATACTGTATGCATAATATAATTAGTATGGTACTACACATAATGGGGTGGATCAATTTAGGTGATTCTGCTTCCAACTGCAATCTATCAAATCATTGACTCACCAAATAAGAGAGATCTTTTTTTTTCCTTTTTACCAAGAGGTATTTTTTTCTTGTTTTAAAAAATATATATAAGCTAAGCAACAGATTTATATAACTAACACAATATATTTTGTTTATCATTTGATCATGGCTCAATAATATATAGAGAGGAAGGTTAGAGTATTAACAGAATTTATTATTTATTATTATTATTTTTAATTATTAGTCTAATTTTTTTAGTCTAATAATAACATATTTTTAACTCATATTTTTAAATATTAATGGTTAATCGTTGACAAAAATGACTGAATTCTTCTTGTCCTTTAGCATTTTTCATATATGCAAATAGTCTTCATTTATTGCAAAATTATTAATGCCTCCAAAATCATCAAGAGATTGCGATCGAGTCTAACAATAACTCCAAAACCAATCGGACTGTAATATGAGAATTGTTGTTGTTGTTGTTGTTGTTGTTGTTGTTGTTTATTTTGATTTCCTATAGTATTCTTCTTCAGTTCAGCAGGTCAATAACTAATTTATTGCAGACTTGAGCTCTATTTAAGTGTATGTCGCTAGCTAATAGATTATTGCATACACAAGGTGAGATTTGAACCTCCGATACTTGTTTAAGTGGACTAATGTGTTAGAGAATAATTAGAATCAATTTAGATCAATTAGTATCATTTATATTTATATAGAATATTTGTATATTAATTGTAAGATTGTATGCTTTTATTAGTTTGATTCTTCTAGCACCTATATATACTCTTATGTATTGTACCTTTGGGACACACTTAATAATATAACATTTGTAACACCCTAATATTCAAATCCTTATGCTCGAGTCATAAGTCAATGATAATAAGGTGGTACGACTCTCAAGGTGGATTTTTAATATATAAATATAAGTATAATTGAAATGAGTATTAATCGAGAAGCCTGAAAAGGGTATAAATAAAATACATCACTCACGCATCGACAACTCAAAAGATAAAGCGTGAAGTCGAAAGCAATGTACAGATAAGGGCATAAAGGAGAATAAGAGAAAGACAGTATATAGATATATGACATAAGTAAATAGCCACTAGTCGCAACCCGCGAAGTTTAGGCCGGCTAGGGTACAGTATAACTATAGTTGACAACAAAAACTCCTAATTTCTTCCAAAGGAAACATAAGAGCCTCTATAGGCAAGTTCAAAAGAGTTCAATACATAACGTAAGCTTCTCAAAATAAAGGTGGAGAGATTCTAAGCAAAATATAAAGTAGAGAATATAAAGATCTTTGTTGTTTCTCAGATGAACCACAGCTCACCTCTGAGCACCTGGATCTGTATATGAAAAACAAGAGATATATACGGAATGAGAACCCCCGACCCATGGGTTCCCAGTATGGTAAAAGTGCCAAATAAATACAATGCATTGGAATAAAAACTCGCTAAGCATCTTAAACTTCCTTTCACCAAACATTCACCCTATGTTCTCGCTAATCCATAAGTAGGCAACTGTCATAAGGGAAGGCTAAGTCTAATTCTTATTCTTCATGCTTCTCAACTCTCTCTAACTATCCAACGAATCAGAATCAGAGTTATAAACAAAACCACCACCAGTTATTCTGTCTCAGCAATTCTATATCAATACATCATATCCTCACCTGAAGCAAGTGAAATCACTTCACTACATCTACCCAGGGAGCTCCAATTATCTCATTCAATAATCATCATCATTATTCAATTACATCATTAACTCATCTCATCCAGAATAGCCCTCAGCATCCACCGACACCAGCATAAAGGACCTCTTAGTTGTACAAACACAAGTAATACACACTTAAAGTATAAGTAGAACAAGTAGCATATAATCAGGTAATATAGCATATATGATATAGCAATCCAAAACAAATAGGCAAACCCAAATAATTCAAATATATGCAAATGATGTATGCATGCCCTATAGCTGATGATATCATCTGTCGGTTATATAGCCAACCCGACACGTCCTGGTAGCTAACCATGGATAGAAACACCCATCGCGGAGCAAGTAGGTTTGAGCTACAACCCATTTGCTACTACCCGCTCAACCCAAAGCCAATGGAATAACCACTACTGCGGCTACTACCCAGGCGGGTGTTTAAAAGCTCAACCTGGAGCGAGTGGAATAACCACTACTGCCGCTACTACCCAGGCGTCATAATCTCTGACCTGGAGCAAGCGGGACGAACCACCATCCTTGCTACTACCCAGGTATCTCAAGCATTGATCCGGAGCAAGCGGGATGAACCACAATCCTTGCTACTACCCAAGTATCTCAAAACATACATTCATTCAGTTTAAAATCAATCATCATTGTTATCAAATCTCAAACATTAACCTGGAGCAAGCGAAACGAACCACAACCCTTGCTACTACCCAGGTATCACAAATACGTATTTATTCAAAACTCCATACTTAAACTCATTTATCATAATCCTCCTTTCCCATCTCATACCGGGAGCAAGTGGACAACGCCACTGCCTACTACCCGGGGTCACACGTCACATTCAACGTTTTTCCATCATTATTCATTTACCACATTCATTCATTAATCATATATGCATCTCCGGCATACTCGCCACATGTTCAAGCCTCCTCCATCAATCATAATCATTTAATCATTAATTATATACATATACATACTCAGCCATAATTCAATGCTTATCACAGCTATCCGATTCATACTATACACAGCACTTTCACTATCATCCTTAGCAACTCATACAACCATCATTACTCATCATTCATCATTGATTCTCACTTTACTTCATCCACAAGTTACCACATGTCCTAGCTTCTTTTTATTACTAGGCATACTATAAAGATTTAGGACCTATGGGAAGAAAATGGAGGCTTAAAAGTCTGAAATTCGGCTTTAAAAACTCAAAAATCAACTTTGCTGAAAATAGGGTCACGCGTGCGCGTCGCCCACGCGCACCGTGGAAAGCAGAAAAGTTACAGTGACGCGTACGCGTCCCCCACGCGCACACGTGGATGGGAGAAAAGCCAAGCGATGCCTGCATGTCAGCCACGCGTACGCGTGGGTGCGTTTTGTGCCCCACACACAAAACCAGCACAATTCTGGCACAACTCTCTGGAATTTGGCTGAGCCAATTGAATTCGCTCATCGACGCGTACGCATCGGTCAAGCGCACGTGTGGGGAGTGAAACTTTGAAAACGACGCGTGCGCTTTGGCAACGCATACGCGTGAGAGTGCGTTCTGCCAAAAATTTTACTAAGTTAAAAGGCTGTATAATTTCATTTTTAAACCCCAAACTTCCACCACACATAACTTCTTCTACAAAAGTCCTTTTCAACCATTTCTAAACCGTTGGAAAGATCTTTGAATAAAATTTCATAAAAATCTATTTTTGAAGAATTCCGAACTCCGTGGACCGAGTTACGGGCCGCCAAAGTTGGTCAAAAATCAGTTTTTACCCAATCATAGAAATCACAAATTTTTCCAATGTTCAAAAGCCAAATTCATTTCCACTCATCTAAATAACCACAACCCAACCACATTCACATAATTATACTCACCCAAACCAAACCTACCTCCTCTACACAATTTCATCCAAAACTATCAAAATTTCACACCTCAATTCCTCAAACCTTATTATTCAATAACCAACCAATTATTCACACATTCAATATCTAAATCCATCCAATATCTTATATCATCACACAATACACATATCAACTTACCTTCCTTACCTCTTTCCGGCCGCCAGCCCAAAATTCACGGCCTCCGGCCCAAATTCACAATTTAAATGCATAGTCCACAAACCAATATTCATTATTCAATTTATCAAACTCTCAACACACCATACATACAATTCACACAATTCTCAACCCATTCATTAATTTACATTACATATCAACTATGCATATTAATACTAACCATTCACACAATTCAAACTTAATTCTAGGGGTATCTAGCCTAGGAATTCTCATCACACCACACGGTACTTAAATGAAACTTAAACCGTACCTCTTGTAGCCAAAATAATTGAGCTTCTTCTTAGAAATCTCCACCAACCCTTAGCTCCAAGCCTCACCAAGGCTCCACAAGCGACACCAACCTCCCAATTGTGTACCAAAATCACCAAATACACTAACATAGTCAATTTTTCACATATATACATTAACCTAGGGTCCATGAAAATGATAAATCACAAGGGTCGGAGGGTTTCTTACCTTAACCCAATGAAGTTTGTGATGAATATCATCCATGGCTCATACTAGAGCACTCATAAACAACCAAAATCACAAGATTTCCTCAAAACCCAAACCAAATTCGAATTTAAAGAGACAAACAAAAACTTGGCAGAGGAAAGTTGAATACTCACAACAAAATTTAGATAGAATTGCAGAGGTTTAGAAAAGCGACGCGTGGCCGCAAACAGCTCGTCAATCGGAGTTCCGTAGCTCAAGTTATGGTGATTTGAAGTTCGAGCTAGGATTAGGTTTTCTCCTTTCTTCTCTCCTCTCTCAATTCAGCGCCCCTACCCTCTTTCTTTACGGTAAATGAGCTGAAATGTTCATAACTAATGTCTATATATGTTGGGTCTTGGGTCCACTTAGACCCAGTTCACTTATTTTTGTCCGTTGGCCCAGTTTTGGGCCAAAACCTTTAAGATTGGCACTCTAAATCGCACCATAAATATTTTTGCCTTCCTAATTATAAATCCTAATTTCTTAGACTTATTCACTTATAATTAATTTTCTCAGATGCAGTACCAGACAGATCTCAGCCGGTACTGCTGGCCAAAATTTCACTGCGCATTTTTACACGGAAAACTATGTCTTCCGACTCAAAAAAATTCACTGAATCCAAATATTATATTTAAATTATCAAATTCCAATTGCTCAATTTCCGAACCATATTCGCTCATATCTAGTTTATTATTTAATTAATTACGGTTTGACCGAGTTTAACAACATTCTTTTCTCCAATTTAGTCTCTTGTTTCTGACATGGTATCAAGAGCATAGGTTACCTTGTTTTTCCTTGAAAATTCGTTCATAGCCCATTTGTTTTTTCTCTTCCGGTAGTTCTCTTTGCCTTTGTTTTTTGATCTTTTTTTGACGTTTTAGTTCGTCCTCGCCACCACCATCGTATTTGTCTCGTCATCAAAATTCTAACGCTTCCAGACTCGCTGCCTTCTGCCGCCGGACGTGCCCTCACGTGCTGCCTGAAGACCAGCATCCAATCAGGTTTTCTGCCCTCCAGACGCCATCCAGCACCGTTGGATCCACGCCCAGGATCAACAACACCAAACAACGCCATGTGTCAAAGCCTCCAACACCTGCGGATTCGCTCCAGTCTGTCTCAAACCCGACCCGGCCCACCTCTCCGACCTGCATGTATGCCAGCTCCCTATCTGTATCAGCGCAGATGCGTCTCCCTTCTCCAATCACGCGTTGCCACGTGGCTTACCCTGTTGATGTGGCAGCTGACGTGGTAGACAGTGGAACCCGCCATAAGATTTTTTGATGAGCTCTTTCAGATTCTACCCTCTGTTTTCTCATTTTCGGCCCTGAATTTGCAGTTTTTTTCTCCTCTCTTTGATCTTTGTCTCTGCTATTATGAAAAAATCAGATGTTTTTACTACCACAGCAGAAAGGGTAAATTCTGTCAAAACTGTAACTGTTCTAGACACATCTTCTTAGACTTTCCTTCTATTGAATGTTGCAAATGTTAGCAGAAAGGTCACATTAGCTACAATTGTCCACAATTGTTCTACCATTACTACAAGCTCTCAGGACTTTTTATTACTTCTTGTCCTACTCGCCCACCACGTCCTGGTCACCTCGAGTATCATTCTCATCCCAACTTCTCCAAGAATGTGTCTGCTTCGGTTGTTGCTGCTACTGCTGAATCTACCACCTTTGCTCCTCTCAACCTGTTGATACAGAAAAATTTATACGTATTAACTACCGGCAAGTATACCAGGTCGTACCAAGTAATAAAACTTACTAGAGTGAGGTCGATCCCACGAGGATTAAAGGATCAAGCAATCAATAGTTAGTTGATTATTCTAGTTAGACGGTTCATAGTTGGATGATGATCAAGCAAGAATATAAATGACTAGAAATTAAAAGAAAGAAATAAAGTACAAGAAAAGTAAATTGCAAGAAATTAAAGTGCTGAAAGTAAAGTGCTAGAAAGTAAAAGAGCAAAAAAAGTAAATTGCAAGAAAAAAGTACAAGAAAGTAAATGACAAGAAAGTAAATGACGGAAATTAAAGATAGAAAACATAAGGGATTAGAGATGTTGATTCCTCTTGACTCAATGGGTCTCACTTCCTTCTCAATCATATGAAGTATCTTTGGCGGATTGTCAATAATTGAATTCCAATCTCTTGGAAACTCAATTTTCCTTAACACAATCAATCGCCAATCTCTTGATCTAATTGTTCATGAGAAGAAATAAACATCAATTCAATCAAAATTGAAACAGAGCTCCTTTCCCAAATGAAATGCGGGTTTAGTTGATCATTGCTCTAAGAAAACTCAAAAGAAAAGTAAGTGCATGAAAGTAAAAAATGAAAATAAAAGATTTATAATCAAAATATTTATAAAGTAAGAAAGGAAATAGAAGAGAAGAAGAGTGTATGAAGGGAGGGGTCCGAAGACCCATTCCCGGTGGAGTGTGCCAATTCACAAAATTTCAAATTGGTCTCCCACCCCCCAATTGCCTCCGTTCTATGAAAACTAAGCCTTTATATAAGCTCTCCTAAATTACAAACTTATATGAAATTGAAAGCAAATTACAATAAAATGAAAATAAATTATTCTAGATACTTCTTGTGGCCTTGATTGGTTGGTATGAGTGAGCTTTCTTGCTTTGAGCAAGGATGAGGTCCAGGGATGCTTGGCGTTAATGGCGTTGTCAATGCTCAAAAAATGCTCCTAGGACCATTCTGGCGTTGTCACTCAGCGTTAGTGTTATTAACGCTTTTTCCACGCGTCGCCCACGCGTACGCGTCATCACAACTTCTAGCACCTATCACGCGTGCGCGTCGCTCAAGCGTGCGTGTGACCTTCATCGCAGGGGTTGTTGAGTGGTAACGCCTTCATAAACTGGCGTTGTCAACGCCAGTACTCTTCTCCAAACATACCACCCTCACGCGTATGCGTCGCTCACGCGTATGCGTGGCATGCCAAATTTTCCATACACATTATCACAGGCGTTATTCATGCTGGCGTACCACAGCATTATTCCTGGCGTTGCTGCTGGCGTTGGTAACGTTGATGCTGGCGTTGTTGCTAATGTTGCCAACGTTGGCAACGCCCCTTGGTTTCTGCCTTCCTTTGAGATTATTTTGTGTTTTTTACTTCCTATTCCACAACATAAATCAAATCAAGGAGATGAAAGTAATCTATGATTTAAGCACCAAAACTCTTAATAATTAAGCATGATTAGTTGAATTTTAATGTGAAAAAGCATTTAAAAACCTAACATGATGCGCAGTCATCACCCGTCTTCTGTCTCTCTCTTTGATATTGCGTCTCTTCTTAAGCATATTTTCTTCCTTTTTGGTAATACTCCTGCCGCTTTTTCGACTCTTCGAGGTAATTCTAAATGGTATTTTGACTCCAGTTGCTTTAATCACATGTCTCCTTTGCGTAATTTTTTGTCGTCTTTGTCTACCACTACAAATGCACATTTTATCAATATTGCTAATGGTTCCCTCTTGCACGTGACACGTACATAAGGCTTCTATCTCCTAGTCAACCCTTAATCTCCTTGATACTTATTATATTCCGAAATTGAACTTCAATCTTATTTTTGTTGGTCAACTTGTTAATCTCAGTTTTGATGTCACTTTTTCCTTTTCTGGTTATCGTGTACAGAATCGTCGGACGGGACAAATCATCGGGATTGGACGTAAGGTCGGAAGGTTGTTTGAACTCAAAAATCTTCATATTCCTCATGTGCCAAATCTATGTGCTACTTTTTCTCCATCTACCATTCACTTGTGGCATCACCGTCTTGCCCACAGCTCCTTAGAAAAATTGCATCCTCTTGTGTCTTAGTGTATTTTGGGTCAATTAAAAATGAGTCTTTTGATTGTATTTCTTGTCAAACTGCCAAACAACCTGCTTTATCTTTTCACAATAATTCATCTCTTGCTTGCTCTCCTTTTGGGCACTAATAAGCCACAATTACATCACAAAAAAATGGAACATTTGTAACAAAAAATTTGTATCAAATTTAAAATTGTTACAAATTATAGTTTTTTCGTAACAATAATTAGTTATTCAATATTTTGTAACAATAAGAAAATTTGTTACAAAACATTTCAATATTTTGTAACAACGTGATTTCTTTTGTTACAAATTATGTTGGTATTCGTATCGAATTGTTGTTTTGTTGCAAAATGTTATAATGTTTTGTAATAAAAGATTGTTTTGTTGTAAAAATTCAAAACATTTTACAATAAAATATCTATTTATTTCAAAAGTTTTAAATATTTTGTAATAAAAAATTAATTTATCACAAAATACAATATTTTTGTAACAAGTTATTTATTTGTCACAAAATTCAAAGATTTTTTGTAATTAATAAAAAATTTTGTTTCAACATATTAATGTAAGACTTCAAATTTTGAAAATTAACCTAATGAGTTATTTATGATTTATTATATCTATTTAAGATTTTATATTCAAAAATTTATTTTACCGAAAATATTTAAGTCAAATTAATGATACTTTGAGTTTAAAATTATTTTAAAAATTAAATAATAAGTCATTTATGATTTATTATATTATTCAAAATGAATTTTTAGAGATTTATATATTAAACGGGATATTTTTTTATTTATAATTTAAAGTTTTTGTAGTTAAAAAAATATAAAAATTTATAGTATTTCAAGAATAATTAATTTAAAGTTTTAATAATAAAATAGTATTTCAAGAATAATTAATTTGGTTATTTCATATAATTTAAAATTAAAATTCAGTAATTGTAGTATTATATAATTTAATTTGAGAAATTTGTATTATGATTAAATTATGATTTATTTTATTAAATTGAGCTTTTAGAGATTAAGTTATTAAGAGTGATTAAATTTATTTTTATAAATACTTTAAGTTTAAGCCAATTAATATTTATGTACAATTTTTATTATAATTAGTTATTTTATAAATTAAAATTAAAGTCCCAGTGATAGAAAAAATAATAAAAAGTTATATCATTTAATTTAAATAATCAATATCTTGAGCATGAACTATATGTTATAAAAAAGGATTAATACGTTCATTTTATAATTTAAATTAAAAATAATTAATTAAACTTAGTAATATGTTAATAAATAATGTTCTTAAATATTTTTAAGAAAATATATTTAATTTTAAAATTACTCTACTCTCCAATTTTATCAAAATATCTATTCATATTTATTCTTGTTCTTTTATAAAATCTCTAATTTTTAACTCTAAATTTTTAAATTAAATCAAAAACCTAATTCCCAAATTGGAACCTAACTCTAAAACCCCCTTCACCTTCGCATAACACAGCCTCCAACCACCCCCTTTCCTTTCTAAAAACGCAACATACACACAGTGAGAATCAGAGAAGAGAGATCGGGAAGGGAAAGAGGGAGCCGCGCTTTGCGCTGTCCAGCCCAAACCGTCGCCGCTGAACCGCCGATCTGCCTTGAAGCCGCTGACCCACGCGTCGTCGCCGGCGCTGACGAAGAAGAGAAAGAGAGATGTTGAGACGAAGAGCGTGCGAGAGAGCAAAGGCCAAGGAGAGGAGGAGCGCCGAAGCGGGCTGGCCGTCGGGGGAGTTGCTGCGAGCTCGCGTCGTCTGCGCCGTCGCCCCCTGCCCGTGTCGCCGTTGTGCCCTGGTGCCGTCGAGGGAAGTTGCCACCACGGATGGAATCGCTAACCGAGGAGGAAGTCGTTGATTCTGTCACCGACACCATGTCTCGTCACCGTTGCTACCACCAGAGGAAACCACTGTCAATAACGCAAGGAACAGAACTCGAAGACGGAGGCAGCGGAGGGTGATGGTGCTGTCATCGTCACTGTGGAGGTGAACCAACGTCGTGTCTTTGCTTCCCAGAACCACCGTTGCTGCTGCCATCATCCCCTAGCTTGGTTATCATTGCTACTGGAAACTCTGATTGTTGTTGTTGCCCGTTAGAGATAGGAATTTTTCTATGAAGAGAGGGCTACCGGGGTTGCTGCTGCTGGTTCTGGTTTTGTTATATTGATTCTAGTATGTTCTTTTCCTTGGTTCTGAACCATTTGCAAGTTCTGTTTTGTCAATTTTAATTGCCATGTTCTTCTTTTAATTCAATTCTAGTCTTGGATTTGTTTTGAATTTTCCAGAGTTATGTTTGCTTTTGATTCTTATCTAATTTGAATCCTTGTCTTGCTGCAACCATCGTCACTGCCATAAGAAATTGACATTGCTGCTGTTTCGGTTGCATGCTTGCTGCTGCCATGAAATTAAAAGAGAAAGGAGTCTCCACGCGATGGAGGAGAGGACGCTGCCAAATTGTTGTTTTATATTATTGTTGTTCTAGATGGCTTCATCAAATATACCATCAGAAACACCATCCTCCCAAAATTTTGTTGGCAGATTATTCAAATTTTGTTGATACATTGTAATATATGTAGGTTTAGGAGTTGATTGATGCTTTTGTTTTTCTGATTATTAGTATTTAGGGTTGATTTGTTGCTGTTTTTATTCCATTATGGTGAATTGCTAAAGCAGATGGAACCAACATCTGCTCTCTTGAGTGGTGGTGGTGGGGGTCTTTTTGTTTCGGCCATTAGTTCAGTTGGTCAGCTTCCTAGGTGAGCTCCCTTCTACCCAGTTCTTTCAGACTTTTAGTGTCAATTTCAGAGTTGAAAGAGAATCATCCTGAGTTTGCGCTTGTTCTTGACACCAGTGGTGATAATAACCTTCCTAATACATTCAACTTGGCGTACAAGAGTATTCATATGCATGATGTAACTGTAGGATCATATATCCTTGTTGGTGCTGGTGAGGTAAGTTATGATAGAATCTATTGTTTACCTGCCTTGTATTAATTTTGAAGTTTGAATTGGTTGAATATAATTATACTTGCAACCAACGGCTGGAGTTCTTTAGAATTTCTGGGGGTTTAATATATAGTGAAACTTGGTGTGTTTGGTTTTTTACTGAATAAGCCCAAACTGAATTAATAATGTAACAATACAGTTGGTATCCAAAGATAGAAGAATTAAAGAGTGAACATAGTTAAAACTTAATTGCCTTCAGCTTATCTTTCTCTACAGTAACAAGTGTACTTATAAGTGTGTGTTTTATCTGTTCTTCAAATTAAGAGGCATAAATAATTTTGGGTAGGATGAATGGCTTTAATGGCCTTAATAGTTAGTCTAAGGACATTACTATCATTCAAACAGCATGTGGATGATTATGAAGGTTTTTATTTTTATTTTTCATTTAAATATCACATATATTATTGTTATATGAAAATTACAGTAGATTATCCATATATATTTTGTTTTGGAAGGGTCTTTTTCAAAATTTACTCATAGAGAACAGTAATTCTGTTCGTCTCTTGCAATTTCTTGTCTCGCTCTTCTCTGTTTTAAAAAATAATAAATTATACTAATTTTATAGCATTATTATCTATTTTTTCACTATTAGTGTATGAAATAATGAAAATGAATTATTTAGTTATTGAAATGCGCCTTTTTTTTTTTGAAAAAAAAAACGTGAGACGTGTATATAAAGACTTTAATCAGGCAAGAGAGAGATAGTAAAGAAAAATATATTTTCCTATATATAGAGGGACAAATTAATAATAAGTATTCAAGTAATGACTTATTATGCCACTCTCACGGGTTTGAAATTAGAATTTTATGATGGTGGACTAGTGGTTCTTGTTGTTGTTGTAGTATTTGGTATTTTAGAATTATTGCTGAACCTGAGCAAAACTTTTTGTTGCTGGATAACATCATTGAGTTGAATTTTGTTGCTGGATAACATCACGGGGTTAAATTTTGTTGCTGGATAACATCATTGGATTGAGTTTAATACTTGAATAGTTGAATTTGTTGTTATGTTTCTTAAAAAATCACTTAGCTAAATCTTTTGTTGCTGTAAATTTTTTTGTTCCTTTGTCAAGTATATTTATTTTTTTGTTGAATGGAAAATTTAGGATGGGTGTATAGTTTCTGTGATGAGGATATTGATGCTTTGATAAGCATGTGCTTATGCCTTTGGTTGGTAATGCAATAGGTTTTGAATTTCAACAGATTGTTGATATTGGCAAAACTCTGCCATTGTTCATGGAGCTTCAAACCTTAGGTGACAGGATGTGAAGAACCATGCTCTGCAAAGTGTCTTATTTTCAATGTTGCAGGCCTCATTTAATTTGAGTTGAACCGTTTGGTTATGTTGCCTGTGTGATTTTCTCACATGTTTGTGCTAACTAAACAATTTGAAACTATAGGTACTAGAGGCAGTAAAGCTCAAATTTTCTAGACAATTTTTTAGAATTGCATTAATTGACATCATATTGTTATTGTTGGTCGTCTTTTCAGGTGTGTGGCACTTATTAGAAGCTTCTCCATGAGAAAGAAGATGTATGAACATGATAGAATTCGTAATTTGTAGTTTATATTTTGAAGATTTATAATTCATTGTTTTTTTTGTCCTATGTATCTATCTAGTTCATTAAGGTTCTTCAATGTGTCTTGTTAGTTTGTACTTTAAAGTTTATATGTTGAAGATTTATAAAACAATCTTAGTTAAATGAAAGATATTTGAATTATCTATATCATTATATATTATATGAATGTTGACTTGCTGAATAAATTTGTTAATATATTAATTAATTAAAAAAATAATATAATTTGGCAAATTATGCGTGTAATTTATATTAAAAAAATTATTACAAAATAAATAGTATTTTGTAACTAAAGAAAAAAAATTGTTACAAAATTAAATTACATTTTGTAATAAAATTTTATGATAGGAAAAAATATAGTCACCAAAAATATTTTGAAGATCAAAATTTGTTATCACTTTTGTAACGACTTTTGGTTTTTTATATCAGAAAAATTTGTTACAAAATATTACATTGAATTGTAACAGTTCCATTTTTTGTTACAAAAATTTTTTGTAACGGCACATACTGCAACGGCCTCTTTTTTTGTTACAAAATCTTTTTATTTCAAAATTTTAATTTTTTGTAATAAATTTTTTTTTTGCAAATATTACTTTTTCTTGTAGTGTTAGTAGTCAAATTAAGTTAATAAAAATATTAGCAGAAATTAACAAATTATTTTATTAAAAATAGTCTGCATACAAACTAATGTCACAGAAATAGAGTACAATGAAGTAGACAAAGAAAAAAATAAACTCTAACGCCAACAAATCCTGATAATCGTCATCGTCGTCGTCGTCGTCATGGTCCCCTGCTGAGGCGGCAAAAAAGGTTTTGACGAGGATGCCCCAACAGCAGCGTTGCCGTTGGCTCCAGCGTGCATCTGTTGGTTGTAGTACTCCTCCATATCTACTGTTGCAATTGATCGAGCTACTCCAGCTTCTCTGTCAAGTCCGAGCTGATGGCAACGACTCCTCCCACGCGTACAAGAAGATTGTTGTACTTCTGCTAAGACTGCTCTGCTTGCTGGTGAAGCTATTGTGTTAGCTTCTGCACCTTCTCCCTCAAGTCGACAACCTCTTGGGGATCAACAAGGCTAGCGGCAGAGGTAGAGGAAGAGGAGGCCACCAACACAGAGGAGCGGAGGTCACTGGCGAAGAACGACCCCAACCCGAAGTGGCGATTCTTGTGGGGCTCATAGGCGGTCTCACGCCAAATTCGATTAGAATCTACCACTAAGGTCTCGGAGCCAACTTCGTCATTCCTACTAGGTGGCAGAGATTACTGGATCGCAGCCTCCAACCTTTGCGTGTAATCCTCTTGTATCACACATATCGTGGTTAGGATAACAGTTAAATAATTGACTTTAAACCAAATAAATATGAAACTTAAGACTAATTAAACTTATAAAATGGGCTGCTGACTATTCGTCAACAAATCTCTCTTTGTTGGCCTTCAAAGTATGAGTATACTTGTAGGTCTCCGCTAGTGTCGCCTCTCGGTCTAACGACTTAGACTACAAAAGTAAAAACTAATATATCAGCCAAAAAAAAATAAATGAACAAATTAAATAACTAATTCAAGTAACTACTAAAATATTAAACAACGACAAAATTCTTACCAGTCTACTCTTCGTCTTCATGAAGGTCGCCGACCCATCCGTATACTTCGACGACTTGGGCGAAGCCCTGTTAGCGACGTTCGTTAGACGTTGACGCTTGAACCCCTCATCGTGAGTAAAATGGGCCTCCAGTTCCTTCTTTATGGATGACCGGATCCACAACGTCAGGTGATCGCGTCCCTTATGAACGTCGCTCATCTTCTGCTAAAAACGTTTGGCTACCCAGTGTCGTAAATCTTCTACATCAAGAGATTATGCTCTGCATCCCATATGAATGTCAACTGCACAAAATGATTCACCAACATTAGTTAGTCAGAATAATCAACAGTTCAAATATAGTTAATTAATTAAACTTTATTGGATTCTTACCACCCACTTATGAAATCATTGATTTCTGGTCTCAGCCGGGATTTACGTGTAGGTTAGCCATGGGTGGTTATACATTTAGTTAATGACATCGGAGATCTTCTATGTGCAAGCATTGAGGTTTGATGCAAACCTAGCAGAGAAAAACCTAACATTAACAAACACATAGAAACGCATAAACATAATATTAAAATAAATTATGTACTCACAACTGCATATCATCTGGCCAAATCCTTAGCCAGATGATGAGCGGTGGTTGAGGGGGGTAAGAAAAGGAGGCACGTAGCAGAATGAGGCATGTAGTTTGGGTTTGAGACCTTGATGAATTCTTGGTCTGCTGGACCCGCCTGTGACGTCACAGGGGTCGAGGGAGTAGTCAGGGTAGAGGGAAATGACTGGGCAACCTTGGGGAATTCGGTGGAAGCCCGCCCTCTACCACGACCACGTGACCCACTCGACCTACCTCTGCTACCTGTCGTCATATTTGCACAGCGAATATATTACTAACACTAAACAAAGCATAATTAAATTCACCAATTTTAAAGCATATTAACACACTCAATACGGTAATTATATTAGTAAAACTTGAGTCACAGCAAAGATATGATCATTTTTCAATATTAAAATATATTACATTAGAATTTCTCAAAAATAAAAATATCATGTATAAATTACATAAATTAGTTAAATACAAAAAATAAATACTATGACATGGTTGTAATCAAACAACTATAAGAGAAGGTACATATATCATAAATCAAATAATCTTATAAAAATTTTGACAGAATCTTCCCTAAAATTTGAATTTTTTTTATCCTTCAAGCATTTCATCCAATCCAAATACCTATCAACCCTAAAATCCGAATCCGCCTACCAAGAGGCTTCAAACATTTACTAAACTTTTAAAATATTCTAACTTTATTCCATCTTATTTTCTTTTCAAAGCATTCTAACTTTGCTAACAATTTTTTAAAATATTCTAACTTTCAAAGCATTTTAACCTTCAAAACATTATAACTCTTAAAGTATTTTAACTTTGATAACAATTTTTTAAAACATTTTAACTTTCAAAGCTTTCTAACTTTGTTATCAATTTTTCCAATCAAAATTTCAAATCCAAACAAAGGTCAGGTGAAAGATAATGAACTAAAGGAAATTATTTTAGGACTAGCAAAATTTCAAACCAAAATACTTGAATAATTGTATTCCAGGGCTACCAAAATTGAATCAGCCTTCAATCATTCTCTAATATAAAGTAGCAAACAATTTGAAAAGGAAATTAAAACCCCAAAAAATAATTTTCAAGTAAAACATTAAGAATAAATTAACAATAATGAAAAAATACCTAATGGAGATTTTACTAAGCAATCCAAATATTTAACACTATTCTACAATAATCAACATAAATCATAATTTAAAATAACTAATAACAAGTAAAATTAGCAGAAGCGGCGGTAGGGGCGTTAGAGAGAGATTGAGAGCTGAGAAGAAGAAGAAGAAGAAGAAGAAGAGCGAAAATAGAATTCAAAATGAAGGGGAAGAGAGTTCGTGATTCGAATATAGGACATGATTATCGTCGGATTTACCAATGGATAAATCCGACGGTAATGATTTACGGGTCACAAAAACGCAGCATTCCGTTAATCCTGTCTACCATCAAAGACGCTACGTTTGATGCCTATTTGCCTAGTGTTCTCGTCAAATATTTATCGGCGACTTTACCGTTGGAAACGGTTATCTGCCGATAACTATTTGGTATGACGAATCCCACAAAAAAATCGTCTTTGATTTTGTAGGTAAATTCAACACCAATGTGAGCTACTAAATTCGATGGTAATCAACGTATTTTTTGTAGTGAGGGGCGGTGGAGATATGATGGTAAAGATATGTAGAAGAGAGTAAAAGAAGGGTTTCTAGATTTGAGAGACTTAGGAGAGGAAGAGTGGTTGATAGAAAGAAAAGTTTAAAGATAAAATTGAAATAAAAATATTGACTAATTGTTGATTGTTTATAATTTAATAGTAAGGATAAAATTGAAAGTTATTTCAAACGTTATAAAATCAAATCGAATTAAACATTAAAGATATTTTTAAAATTTTTTAAAAATATTAGGGACAAAAATATACTTTATTCTTGTTTTAAATATATTCTCAGTTATTATTTAATAATAAACTAAGGGTTAATAGTCAAATTAATCCCTGAAAGATAAGACATTCTTTAAATTCATCCCTGAAATTTTTTTTCAATCAAATTGGTCCTTCAAAAATTGCGAATTAATCATATTTGTCCTCTAGTCACTCCATTAACAATTTTCTTAAATGATTGATATTGTAAAATGTTAATTAATAACATATATAATACTTGATATGTCTAATTGGATATTGACCAAATATGTATAAAAATTTATTCATTTTTCCCAATTACAAAAATTTTATTCATAGTATGACCTAATGACTAAATTGATAGATTTTCATAAACATGTTTAGTCAACGTCTAATTGAACATGTTATGTGTCATGTATACTATCAGTTAACATTTCACATTATCAATCATTGACAAAAATTGTAAGTGGAGTAATTGAAGGATAAATATAATTAATTCGTAATATTTGAAAGATCAATTTAATTGAAAAAATCTTTTAAAAATAAATTTAAAGAATATTTTATTTTTTAAAAATTAATTTGACTATTAACCCAATAAACTAAACATTGTTAACGTAATTTCATGCTACCTAAATTTGTAAAGCACCATTATATTATCCTTACATGTGAAGAAAAGCGTTGCAAGTCTCAGGACTTCATTAAATTAATAGCAAAAATAGTATAATAATATAACTATCATATTAACAACTTTAATTTATATTGAGATTACAAAAGTGTTAAATTGTAGGAATTTTGGTCGATTTTCATATACTAGTCAACTGCATGCATGTGCCCTAGCAGCTAATAATAATAATAATAGTGTTTCTTAGCTACAAATTCGCTTTCGCTTTGAACAATTAATACTGTGGGTGCATCTAACTAACATGTCATGATGTTCGTTTTTGGTAGGTTTGAGCATGATTATAGAAGTAAGTACTATTGAATATTATAAAATAAAGAAAAAATAATAATAGTCTCGTCCCTTAGAACTTAAAACAGAAAAATATGTCAACGCGGTTTTCTGTTAAGATTTGTTGACCGCGTCTAAGATTTTGGGCGGCAGCGGAACATGAAACTGAGAAAGTATATCTAATTGCATTAATAGCTACAAATATACAATAAAATAAAATAAAAATTTAACTAATATGTATCTTTATTAATATATATCCTAATTTCTAAATATATATGATAAGTTTGTTATTAGTAAAATTTTTTTATTAAAAATATAAAAAAATTCAAATTTTTAATGCATTTATTTCATCTTAATTAAATAAAAATATTTAAGTTTTTACTAATAATAACTTTTGTATGTGTTTTAGAACACATTAGTTAAACATATAAAATAAAAGGTCGTTGAAAAATAATTCTAAGTATTATCTACAGGGACGGACCTAAGCATACAAATGAGGGAGTATTTGTTCTTATGATGTTTTTAATTTTTGTTTTAAAAAATATAGTTATATATAATATGTCTTTACTTCAAATTTTAAATGACCTCACTACAAATAAAATAAATTTAATTAGCTAAAGTTTTAAATTTATTTTTTATTTTTTTATCATTTTGACTATTATTTAACCTAATCAAATTTAATTATTGTACCGTCAATTCTTTATTCTCTTAAACCCTCTTTTTATTTTTATATTTTCAACCTTCTTTTTTTATTCCTTGTCTAATGGTCATCTTCTCTTCATCAAAAAGTAAATTTTAAATTCTCCAATTTTTTTATATAGCTCTCCATGACTCTATGTATCTTTCAATTTTATTATTTTTTTGATATTTTCAATTACAATTTTTAATTCAAACAATTATAGTTTAGGTATCAATCTAATATTTTATTTTTTCGTGACTTTATATATTTTATTTTATTCTCGACTTATTCATCCTTATTACTTATTTTTTATCTTTTGTTCTATTATATGTACCTATGTTGCATATAAAATTTTAAAATGAACTGATTAATTTACTAATTTAGAATATATTTTTTATTTTTAAAAATAATGATAAAAAATATTTTAATTATAATATATAATTAAACAGATACATAAAATATTTTATCTAACATTATATCAAAATTAAATTAAAAAATATATAACAAATTTAATTATTTTAAAAAATAAAAAAATTATAAAAATTATGTTTTTATTTTTTTATATAAACATACTTTTTATATAAAGATTTAATTTTTCTAGTATTTATATATAATTCTAATTTCAAATTATAAATACTAATGTATTATTATGCGCTAATATGCCAGTTAATTCAGTCTTTTATTATTAAATGTGTATAAAAAGATTAGTTAGGATAATAAGTTATCTATAATTTAATTAAAATATTTTAATTTTAAATTTTAGAAATAAAAAATATTTTTTATAAATTATATATAATAAATA
Organism: Arachis ipaensis; assembly: GCF_059453495.1. Classification (NCBI taxonomy): domain Eukaryota; kingdom Viridiplantae; phylum Streptophyta; class Magnoliopsida; order Fabales; family Fabaceae; genus Arachis; species Arachis ipaensis. Next base: position 28,881,589 of record NC_142436.1, read on the forward strand.
GTATTTTAAGAATAAAAGTGTTTGCTAACTCTTTTTAATTTTTATATCTCCATATAATTAATAATATTTAACAAAATTTATTTTATATATATATATATATATATTTTGCCCCCACTTCTAAAATTTTCTGGGTCCGTCACTGATTATCTGCGCATCTAATTAAGGGGTCAAGGCCAACTAACAATAGATTTTGAAATTTTCGTTATTTCTTTTTTTTTTTTTTTGGGTTCTTTGTAATCTTGTAGCTACTGCGTCTCTAATTAATTGCAACGATTGATTAACAAAATTACTTGCATATATATAAAGAGAACCACGCACTAATGATTGAGAGAAAAGAAACAAAACCGAAAGTCTAAAGCCTTAAGGGGGATAAAGGGTTGGGAATTCAAAATGGGAGTATTGAACAGGTTATGCAATTATTGACTTTTTTTTTTATGTGGGTATAATATAAAATCAAGACGTATTTTCGGCAAAATTGATTTTTTTTTTGGGTTATATATATATAGGGTTATTATTTATATATTCAAACACATATTATACCATTTAATTATGTAAATAAAATATGTTTATTTATTTGATAGGTTTTTATTATTTTACTGAATTTTTAATTAGGTCTGATATAGTTGTTATAATTCGACCATACGTTATAACTCGGCGATAGACATTATAAGATCGGTTATCAACCAAACAGTCGCCGAGTTAAAAACGTCTAACGGGAAATATTCAAAATGTAATGATCGGATACTCCATCCTATAAAAATGGAGGTAAGACATTTTTATATAGACAAATACATCTTGATAATCCATTCACTAACTTGAGTGTCGGAGTGTCTTTTGTAGGTACTTGCACCCCTTTATTTACTTAATCCGAGGTATAACTCTACTGAAGGAGAAAGCTCGGATTCATCCAACAGAAGACGAGATACATCCTACCGATTTATAGTTCATCCACACAAGAACAATTGGCGCCCATCGTGGGGCCTAAGAAATAAAACCCTTTCTTCCTTTTTCTTAGGTCTCAAAATCTCATCATCCACCTATGGCTGATCAACCTCCTCCAACACCCTTCGAGCTGCTTCAGATAGTAACCGAGTTACAACAGGCTAATCAGCGTATGGCAGAAGAAAATCAAAGAATGACAAACCAAATAGCCGAGTTGACCAATGCTCGGATTGATAATATCGACAATCGTAATGAAGGAGAAGAAGATAAGGACATGATTCTGTTCCGACGCACGTCTCTGAAACTCAGCGACACGATGAAGGTCGGCAAGCCGACGAAGAAAATGAACTCAAAAATGCTGTGGACCATTCACTGCTGATATCATGAACTTTCAAATGCCTAGGAGATTCACTCTACCAACGACCTTAATCCCTTATGATGGGTTTGGCGACCCAAAGAAGCATATTAAGAAATTTCGATCTATAATGATAGTGAACGGTGCTTCTGACCCTATTTTATGTCGTTCTTTTCCTACTTTTTTAGACGGTCCTGCACTTGATTGGTTTTGCTCTTTGCCTGCAGATTCTATTTCTCATTTTCAGGAACTCACAAAACTTTTTGAAGATCACTTTGTTGCTTCTTCCATTTACCTGCATGATTCTAATTACCTGAATACAATCAAACAAGGTCAAAATGAAAGCCTGAAGGACTATATCACCCGTTTTACAAAGGTAGCCATTACCATACCAGATCTTCACCCCAAAGTGTATCTGCATGCCATCAAAAGTGGACTTTGACCAGAAAAATTCTAAGAAGCAATCACGGTGGCCAAGCCGAAAACACTCGCCAAGTTCTGTAAGAAGGCTAAAGGTCAAATGAAGATAGAGGAACTCTGCCAAACTCAGAAATCAGAAAAAACTCACACTAACAAAGAAGAGGATAAAGCTTGAGACAGTAAGAAGCCTTTCAAATTAACTCCCTGGCTCCCCGCTATGACTTATATACATAGTTTAACACAAAAAGGGACGACATAATCAAAGAGATCCTAAATTCAAAGCTCATCAAGCCTCCCCGAAAGGCTGGCAATTATTAGGATGCAAAGAACGTGGATAAACTTAAATATTGCAACTTTCACCAAAAGCATAGGTACACTACTGATGAGTGCGTGATTGCCAAAGATTTATTAGAGCGATTAGCTCGGTAAGGCCACCTAGATAAATACATCAGCAGCCACATACAAAAATGTGCCACATCTTTTTTCGTCGGCAACTTTGTCAGGCAGTATTCCCGAGACAAGGAGAAAACAGCTCATAATCATCCTAACCAACCACGATGAGTTATTAACTATATTTCTGGAGGTTTTGCAGGTGGAGGATCCACAAGCTCTATCCGAAAACATACATATCTAGCTATGCTCTCGATAGAATGAACTTTAAATGAGACCCAGTCACCTCTCCATTTCCCACAGATGACATTTTAGACATCTGATTTCAATGCACACGCCACAAATTTGGATGACCCAGTTGTTATTTCTATTCAACTTGGAGACCTTCTGGTATGCAAAGTGTTGCTAGATCTAGGAAGCAACACAGACATCCTATTCTACTCTATATTCCAGCAAATGAAGATAAGTATAACATACTCTAGTCCTTCACTGGAGATCTGGTAGGATTCTCAGGTGAACGTGTCCCAGTATTGGAATTTGTGTGGTTATAAACCACACAGGGTGAGCATCCCTTATCTATTACTTTTGCAGAAATACGAATCTATATCTAAAATCCAAATAATGGTGGCATTTCAGAGCTTCAGTCTTCGACTATAGCTGTAAAAATAAGCGGGCCACGATTGTCCCTGTAATACAAGACTATCAAAGTTTAGAGCTCCAAAAGTCTGTGTGATTTTTCAGGAAAAAAATTTATTTGTAGATGCACAAAAACAACAAACATACCAATTAAGTGCATAGAAGTGAAGGGAAAAAAAGGGAGAAAAGAAGAAAAATTCACCTTAATTTCCTACCTTCAAAGTGAAAAATCTTGAAAAACACTAGAATATAACAAAGAAACTAAAAAAAAAATCTAATTCACTTGAAAACTCCAAAATCGAACTCTGTAATAATATGAAAATTCCTCCCTGAACATGTGGGAAAGAGATTGAGGTTAGTTGAGGAAGGAGAATGAGGGGCGTTGAGCATTGAAGAGCGTGTGAAAATCGAGTGTTAGGTGTGGGACGTTCATTGCGAAGAGAGAGGAAAACCATAGCAGAGCTCTCCGAAAATGAAGAGGTTGGGAATGAGTGAGAGAAAATAATAAGGACTATTTTTTAATTTTAGAAATATGAAAGTGTCTTCGTTTAGGGTTGGTGGCCTAATGTGTGGTATATTCATTTAGTTTAATAGAATATTACGTTAATTCCAATACTTTTGTCATGGTATGGATGTAATTACAAAATCTAATATGGTATAGGGATTTAATTGAAAATTCGGTAAAATTATAAGTACCCAAAAAGTAATTAAACCAATAGAATTTTACACTAATCATATAAAAGAGTTTTTATTTGAAACTGAATAAATAGTAAATGTACAACCTTATTTACAAATTCAAATACCACATAACAAAATAAATACAAAAATATTAAGAAAAATGAAAATACAGCTACAAATAAAAATCATCTGAACTACATGTAATCGTCTGAGATGAAGCATTATCATCACCCCTTGATCTATTACCTCCTTGCTATGATGCTGGTGGTAGTGGTGATGTTGGTGGTCGAGGGCTAGATGAACAACGACTTACAGGAGGTGGAAGAGGCGACATGGCTGGCACATCGTTGGACAAACTGCTCCCCAACTTCTTCCGCACGAAGGAAAAAAAGTCGGTTATCGTGTTCATACACAGGTCGATCTCAGAGAACTGGTTATTGACTGTTTGTTGGAGGCAGTTGATCGCCCCCTCGTACCTCTGATGAGCACACATCCACTGCTATTACTCTTGCTGGTAGTGTGCCTCAACCTCTACGTATTTCGTCTTGTGCTATTATAATAGGTCTTGCTCCAAGTCCTACTACAGCTCCCTGTTGAGCAGGGTAACTTGCTCTTTAATGTCCATAATAGGTTCGTTAGCAATGGACTCAACCATAGAAAATGCAGAATAGTGGTGGTAGAGAGACGTCTGACATCGTATACCTTCCCCTTTTGCATCTGCATGCAGAGAGTGTCCGTAACTCATCCTCCTTGTTGTCCCGCGGCTCTAGGCCGCCTATGCAATCTAAGTCACATGATCCTCATAGGCCTTGGCCACGGTCTCTTTGAATGGGCACTGATTTTATATCGGATAAAGCTTTAGCACAATTTAAATATATAAACTATAATATTGAATAACTATAAGTAGGTAGTGGATTCTCTGGTGTGCATAGATCCTTCAGTCTCGGATGCTCGATTGGCCCGTGCTTTAGCTAGGATCGCCTGATAATCTTCTGTGTTCTAATATTCCTTTAACTGGGAGAAGATATTGTTCGGGATCCAATCTGCAGGAACATCTTTGTTGTGGATGTCTATAGGTTCTTTGGGTTATGTTTGAAAATAAGGAATACAATTTTATAGATTTAAGATCAAATTGAGTATTGAAAGGTGCAGTGTTATTGGGATTTTGGGATGTAGCTTGAATTTGGTTAAATAGAAGTTTGATTATTTGAATTAGATGTTTTAGAAAATTTAAGAATGAGGACTGTGGTGTGAAAATGTGAGAGATGGAGTTGGTTTTTAGTTGAGATGTAGAGATTAAGTCGGAGAGAATAAAAGGAACTAGGTAGAAAGTACAAAGAACACCAAAATTTTACAAAATTTGTAAAATTTGACCCAACTTTAAATGATCATAACTTAGTCATTGGGACCGAGGCAGAATTTGTAAGACCCGGTTAATTAACGGCTAATTAACCCATAAATGAGAATTTATTCTAGAAAGCCAAAAATTTTATTTTTATGGCTTAATATGATAGAGGAGATTGGGACGAGAATTTCGGTACCAATTTTATAGAAAACGGACCAAGATTGGACCGAACGGGCCAAACCGGTCCAACCGGACCCAAAGTGGGCCCTTGGCCCAACTAAACTAAACCAAAACCCTAGTTTTCAGTACTCTCTCTCTTCACAACACTCTCATTCACGCTGAAATGGTGGAGAGGAAGGGAAGAACACTCTCTCAAGTTCTATCTCTCACTTGATTTTCAAACCACCATAACTTTTGATCTAGAGCTCCGATTGCCGCACCGTTTGTGGCCACGCGTTCACCGCGGAGAGCTCTACAAAACCCATACAATCAATCTTGAGTTAAGTCACGTTTTGCTCTTCGAAATTCCAGCCCTTGTTTTCGAGTTTCATGGGTAAAATATTGAGATTTTGGGTTCTTTGATGTTATAGGACCCAACTCTCTTGAAGGAGAAGGTTAATCTTGTCTCCTTGGACTTTGAGTGTGGTAAGATTCTCAACCCTAGTGTAAATTGTTATTCTATGATGTTTGGGTATTGAGATGTTGTGTATGGATATGATGATTGTGGCTTAGGTTGTGTATATGTGAATATTGGAGCTTGATTGGTGATTTTGGAAAGCTTGGAAAATAGTTTTGTGTGATAAAATCTGTTCTTGGAGGTATTGATACCTTGAGAGCTTGTGGACAAGTGGTTTGGAAGTGCTCCGGTTGAGCGTGGGAAATCGGCTAAGGTATGGTTTCGGTTTTCCGTATCTAATATGTAATGTGGTAGGAAATACTTAGGCTAGAGGCCCTAAGATAGGCATTGAATTGTTGATGTTGTTGAATGGTTGAGATATATGATGTGATCATATATGTGATTATGAATATTGATGGCTTGATTCTGTGATATATGAGAAATGCATGTTGTGATATATGCTTGATGGATGATTGAGGTTGAATTGATGGGTGATACCATGTTGATGGTGAGTATGATGTTGATTATGTATAATGATGGTTGATTGGAAATGGTATTATTGGAAATTGGGGTGAGGGAGGATGTATGACATGATATTGTGTTTGTCCTTTAGCCATTTGATTGAGAAGTGTTAAAAGGGTTGGATGGTGATTTTGGAAAATTTGGTAAAATGTCAATGTGTGAGTTGAGGATGGCTTGATGTTGATTTTGGTACATTTTGATTGATTTCAAAGAGAAGGGATAAAATTGGCATGTTTTGATTGATTTTGAAAAGAGTTGAAAGTGGCTTGTTTTGAAAATGGCACTTTATGGTTTTGTATGAAAACATGGTTTTTGGGCATACTTTGACGGGACATAACTTGGACTACGGATCTCTGATTTATGCCAAATCTATTTAGAAATAAAATTGAATCCAGGATGTCCATGTCATTCGAAGAACGGGTGAAAAACGATTTAAAATGAGAAAGTTATGTCCGTCGGAAGATTGGGGGTTGAATCTGTGAATTCTGCAGCTTTTAACTTAGAAAATTTTTAGCAGAATGACCCCCCGCACGTAGGCGCACTTGGCGCATACGCGCCGTTCTTCGAGAAAGCACCATCCACGCGTGCGCGTGGTGTGCGCGAGCGCATCGATGCGCTGCACCAAATGCTCAGCCATTTTCCAGAGAGTTGTGCCAGAGTTGTGCCAGTTTTGTGCCTGGGGCGCAAGAGCACCCACGCGTACGCGTGGTTGACGCTCGCGCGTCGTTTGACTATTTTTCAACCCGCGCGCCTGCGCGTATGACTCTTACGCGTCGATGAGTTTTGTGGCCATCCACGCGTGCCCGTGGAGTGCGCGTACGCGTGGCCCTGTTTTCATCCCAAAGTTGGTTTTTGAGTTTTAAAAGCCAAATTTCATACTTCTAAGCCTCCGATCTCACCACTTATGTCTTGAATCATTATGATATGCCTAACATGAGAAAAAGGGCTAGTGAATGTGGTAACTTGCGAGTGAAGCAAGGGGAAAAATGAATGATCATTGAGGATCAAAGATGATTATGTGAGATGCGGAGGATGGCGGTGGAAGTGCTTGTTGTGCCATGGGCCGAAGGGCCGTAATTGTTAATGAATTGGCTGGTTATGGATTTAACCGTGAGCCAAATGGCTAGATTATTGCCGTGTTACGGCGGAGCCATGATTATGGCTAAGTATAAATGCATATATGCTGTTGAATGAATTGTGAATGTTTGCACTTCCACCATCGGAGATGAGGGTTTCCCTGGGAGGAAGCAGTGGCTAGCCACCACGTGCTCCAGGTTGAGACTCGAAGCTCTTTTGACCCTATGTCGTAAGTGTGGCCGGGCACTGTGAAAGGCCCGGATGAGCTCGCTCCCGTAAATATTCAGCAGTGAGGGTGATGGATATGGATCATGATTATGATCAAGTTTATAATGAGTATAACTCGAGTTGGGGATGCGCGATAGAGGGACAGTCCAATGGTTAGCTACCAGGACTTGTCGAGTTGGCTCTATAACCAACAGATGATATCATCAGCCACTAGGGACAGGCATGCATCATAAGCATACTACATGAATTGTTTGAGATTGCCTATTTGACTGCATATTACTTGCTAATTGTCTAAATGCCTTATTCGTTCCTATTTGTGAATCTCTTGTCTGATATAACTGTGTTTGCTATATTATACTCCTGCTGGTGGTTGGGAGGTCTGAAGGAATTGGAAAGGGATGTATTAGTTAGACTGAAGGATCTTTAGTCAGTTGCCACTTACGGTTTAGTTTGTTTATGAGCTTTGATATTATCTGGAGGAAGTTCTAGGATTGCCTTAGGCTTTCCTCTATTATTATGTATTATATATGTGGAAGCTGTTACCGTGCTGGGGACCTCTAGTTCTCACCCATGCGGATTTTGTGGTTTTCAGATGCAGGACGCGAGGCTTCTCGTTAAGGCATGCTGGAGACTTCTGGATTAGCGAAGATCCTTTGTTCTTGGGACTCCGTCTTGGTTTATATATCTTGTTTAGATACTTTTATCTCCATTAAATAATACAAACTGTGATGACTCCTTCTAGAGGGGATTTTGGAGAATAGATTTCTGTATTTGTGTCCCTTTGGGTTTCCTTTGGGGTTTTCCTTATTTTATTATATGTATATATTGCTATGCTCGGACCGGTTATCTTCGCAGCCGGATTTTGAGTCTTGACATTCCTGTTTTTGACACTCCTTTGTATATATATGATCTCGCGTTAGCTTATCCCTGTTTGTTACGTTATCGATCGGAGTGTTGCGCTTTCGAGTTACGGTTTTTGTTTACCCCTTTTTCTACAAAGGCTCCTAGTTATAATCAATTATTCATACTACTATACGTACTAAATTTTGGTTTTAGAGGTCGTAATACCTTGCCATCTCTAAATTATGACTTAAGCATAAGACTCTGTATGGTAGGGTGTTACAGAATTTGTTTTGTCAAAAATTTAGTTATGTCTAGTTTTATGCCGTTAAAAAATAGAGACTAAAAGAGCATTCTGAAAAAAGATATGACTTGTTATAGTGAAGTTTGGAGGTTGAATGGTAATGTTACAGAATTTTTGGATTAGTAATTTGAATAGAATTTGATTAAAAAAAAATTAAATTAATAAAATGCAAATTATACTTGTTTGAATCAAATTGAATTAGATTAAAAATAAAATCAAACTTATATAATTCAAATTGTAGTAAAATATATCTATTTTATTTTTTAAATTAATTTAAATTGTACTACAAACACTTTTTATTAATTGTTCAATGATATGATTTCATTGTCAACATAAACGACATAAGTAATATAATGCAAAAGTTAAATAATTTGAAATTTTTATATTTAATTTTTTTAAATCTAGAAATACAACATTATGGTCTTAAATTGCCAAAAGATGGTGTATTTTTCAATTTTCACATAGATCACCACATTTTTCCACTATTTATATGTTTTTACAACTTTAAATTTACGTACTATCAATACTCTGACATAATTTATATGTTTTTAGATTTCAAATTTTAAAACATAAATCATGACAGGTATCACAATTTACCTATTAATACTAACACATACTGTTCAAGCACGATTTATATATAAAAAAAAAGTGACATATTTAAATTCGTTCTAAGAAAAACATGTAATTTTGGGTTTCTTTTAATTTATTTAAGTGAACTCCTTTATTAATGGAATAATTCTTTCTGTTTTCACGGGAGAAAATTATTGAATGTTCATCCTTCATGCTGTCACTTTGGCAGTTTATTCACTCATGGGGGGGGGTTATTTTAATAAATAAATTAATTATAATAATAACGGAAATTAATAATTTTAAAAATATTTATTAAAATAAATACTTTTCTCTTATCTCATTTATACCGTGAACAAAATAATTTTATATGTATCTCATTTACAGTGTAAACGAGATACATGTATTTTTTTTAAAAAAATTGAAAATAATAAAAAATATTAATAATATCAATAATTCAAATTTTTAGTATACAATTAGTACATAAAAATGTCAGTAGAAGAAATTAAAATAGATATATTTGATCAATTAATATTCAAAAAATTGATGGGATAATGGAAAAAGAATTGAAACGATTATCTCTCACGTTATCTCCTACTATCCACGTGGGAGATAACCGTTTCAATTCTCTTCTCACTATTCTCATTAATCTTTTCTAACAATTAACAAAGGATTATTTTTATTTTTTAAATTTAAATTAATCTAATTGAATCATAATTTAATCTAAAATTTTTTAAAATAGATATGTTTGAAATAATATGTGGATGAACGTTAGAAAAATAATTCTATATGTATAGTAATAGCTCACGTCAGAAAAAGAACCTATACTAAGTGAACCTCGCGAATCGTGGAATTTGTTTTGCGGTTAACTAAAACGTTGAATTGAGTCAGGACGTGAGGTCTAAATTTTTAATACAAAAGTGTTCGATCTCTTCAATGCTTAAGTGTTGTTTGTTTGAGTTTTTCGTGAGAAAGTAAAAAATAGTAGTTATAAACAGTGACGGATCCAAAAAATTTTGATAGTGAGAGCAAAATTTATATAATATGATAATAATTTTTATAATAAAAATAGTATGTATATATAAAAAATTAAATATTAAATTATTTATTAACCATTATATATATGTATATAAATATATATATTGTTTAACTTATTTTTAATGTGTATTTTATATCTCAATATATATTTTATACGGATAGTTATTTTTTATGTACATATAACATGATTATTGTTATAATTATATTTTGTTATTATAAAATACGATTAGCTTTTAAAATATCTAATATATAAATTAAAACACTAAAATAATAATTTAAATAATAATATATAATTTAAAATTCTATTGTTTTAGGTTTTATATTTTTAAAAAATTAAGTAATTTTTCTCTTAACACTATCATCAAAATTTCTCTCTTTCTATATATTACTAAATAATTATTTAAAAATTTACTTCCTAAAACAATTAGAAGCCGACTTTTATTGATATTTATAGTTAAAAGTTCTTTCAATTAACATAGTTGCTACGCAAAAATTAAAGCTAATTTCAAAAAAAGATAAATAATATTTCTGTGAGTTGATCTTTAAGAAAGAACACTAATAATTTCATTTAAATATGAGAATTGATCATTCTAACGAATATCTAATAAAAAATTTTTAAATTGATGATTAAGTACCAATAAGTGAGTAAAAAATTATTATGGGGTCAAATTTAATAATTTAATAGGGACAAATAAATATTATTATCATGTAATACCCAAAAAAATTTCAAATTGTAATAGGGACACTTGTTCCCGCAACATTCCACTTGGATCCATCCCTGCCTGCAAGAGACTCCAATGTTTAAGTTAACAAGGGTTTTAAGCAGATTTTTAGTAAATTAGAACGTAAGTTATACTTGGGGTTCCAGTGTATTTATAACAGAACCGATAACTATCTTTATTGGAGTAGTTTCATCTTTTCTAATGGATAAGCATTCCCTTTATCTTGGGAATTTGTTGGGATCTAACATTCTAGATGAGGTAGAGATAGTAAGAGATTTAAAGAGGGTAATTACTTATTTGGTTAAGTAGAACTGGACCTCTACGTAGATGTCCGACTTCTTCAAATAAGTCGGGCTGATGGTGAAGTCTACCTTTATTAGTGGGCCTTTATGTGTTATTGGGCCTGGCTCTTAGTTATTGGGTCAGGGTACGAAAAGAACCCAATAAGAAAGTATGGATATTTTACTAAGTTGTTGTATCCGTGTGTCGGATATATTTTGAACATGATATTTATTGGCACTTATCTGATATGTATATTTACTGTATCTAACTGTATTTTAATAAAAAAATAAAAAAAAATTCTCCAAACATGATTAAACACACCTAAATACTATTAAATGACAGCGTATTCAATTTTATTCTTAACATATTCTTAAAATTAATTTAAAAATAATATATATTATTAACTATTAAAATAAAAAATATTTTAAATATTTTATATAATTAAAATAAAATATTAAAAATAATAAAAAAATTAATTTATATTTTAATATCAATAAAATTTCAAAATATCAGTATAATATATATATATATATATATAAAAGATTTTAAAATTTATATGTCAATATATTTCATATTCTATCGTATGTACATCATAGACAGTATCGAATCAAATAATCAATATTCTATAGTATATAGCAATTTTCCCTCACTTCTTTTATTTATTATTTATTACTATTTTATTTCTATATTTTTTTTATTAGTAGCTGGTAAAAAACCTGTTTCCGAAACTGAGCTAAATAGAAAATTTTCCAAGTAATTGTAGTTTTGATATTTGGGCGAAAATGTTGTAAAAATTTGAGATTACGTGATATGGGTGACATGTGGGTTTCACATGATTTAGCACATGTAAGGGAACAGAGAACACCTGCAAAATTTGAATAAGTTCATTAATTTGGGGGTAAGAGAGAGAGAGAGAGAAATATTTAGGCATTAGGATTTGGTTGTTCCTTATAGAAGGAGCTATGTAGCAAAGTAAATTAAAGCCCTTTGATCAATTCCTTTGTTGATGGGGACATGGAGGGTCAAAGGAACATGGCCTTTTTAATTTTTGCTTCTTACATAAATTAATAATGCTCTTTCACCCATAACCCATACAACAATTTTAGTATCCTAAAATCTTGGGTCCCATTGGTCTGCTTTGGATAATAATCCATGCCTAGTAGTGTGATGTTAGAAATTCTCATAGTGATTATGAATGATTCGTCAATTACACAACCAGAGTTTGAAATATGATCATGTTTTGCTAAATGATTATTGATCAATGGCAACCTATTCATTCATAGCTACGTTAATTTTATTAGACTAATTACCTTATTAATCACCATGAATTGATAAATAATTATTTTACTTGTCTTCTTTAAGCAAGTATGAGAATTCAATCGGGTCGTGTGCATGCAACAATTTTATTAATTTTATTGGTCAGCAACAAAATTTAAATAGAATTTAAATTTGCTAGACTGTTACATATTAATTTTTGACCTATTAAATTAAAAATATTATTAAAAAAAATTAATTATCATGTCAATTAACATAACCCATTGATACTAGTATATTTTGGAATGATATTTAATTTCATTTAAAGTTTAAAATAATATATAAAAAATCGCCAGCTTGCATTGATGACTAATTGATTAAAAATAGTATCAACCTATAAGCATGGTTTTAATCTAGATGTTGCGTAAAGCACAAACATGATCTTATGCAAATTTTTCACTTTTTTTGACATACAGATTTGCAGGATTTTATGGTAGGAATATTAGAACATTATGTGATCTAATATTTTAAATCGTGTACACACCACTGTAGGATTAATATTTAATTGATGATTTCGGGGGGAATATTAGGATCCAAGGTTAACTAATTAAATCAAAACTCTATCTTGGTGGCAACTAAAGATAATAAATAATGAAATTAAATTTAAACTATTCTAGATCCGATCCTTACTCGTACAGAACTAGAATATACTATTGTTATCATGTCGTATGTAGCAAAATCATCTTGTCTTAGTAACATTCAGGTTAATATTGTTGGAATAATCAAGTAATTAAACCATATGATATTTAATAATAATAATTAACAGAATTTTACATAGTAAAACGTTCACCTAGATTAATTATTATTATTTTTAATTAACTTAGTATTAATAGGCCAACTTTGTAATTATGATAAAATCTTCATAATTTAGTTGAGAAAAGCTGTAATTTGCAACCAAAATTATCGGTTGCTAAAGCTTCTTGAGAAGGCAAGGTTTGATGATAATAATATAGTTGAAATTAGAGAAACAAACCTACAAATTTATACTCCAACACTTCCCCCAAAATTAGAAAGTGTCAATAAGAAAAGGCGGGTATACACTATTTAGAGCTACATACAAACTATTTTCAATCTTAATATTTGTGTACTAAACCACATCTAAAAATATTGAGACAAAGAGAGCGCCAATCATAAACATTCCTAGAACACAAAAGTTGTGTGTGATTCAACATGCTGGAACATGTCCAAATCATAAAATCCAATATGTCATAATATACCACTTTTTTATCAAAAATTTAAGCGGATAAGAGACCATATATGAATGGTTACATCTCTAATACATTTCTTTATACAAAATCTCATTTTAAATGTGTAAATTTTCTTTTGCATAGGTCTTTTCTCTCTTTTTTTTTTTTTTTTTTTTTTGCCTTGTACTAAAACTCTTTTCTTTAGGGTGAATAAGGATTGAACACCAAATTTTTAAATCACAAAAACTTTTATATCATATTATGATACAACTTTTTCTAAAAACTTAAATTGATAGAAGAATGCACATAAATTATTCTTTAACACGTTCTCTCAGGTAAGAACTCTTTTATAAGTTTGCGCTAATTTTTATTTAACTCATACCAAAATTCTTTTTTTTTTTTTGGGATCACCAATGTAAGAATTAAATTTTAGATTTTTAAATCAAAGAAGTTGATAGAAAGAGACATACAAATAATTATATCTTTAATAGTAAGAGACAAGTTTGTATGGTATGTAATTAACTAAGTTACCTTGCATCCATCAACATGAAAAGAATATTTCGTTTCCACCCATAAAATTTATTTAATTTTCAATGTAATCCTAATATTTTACTCAAACCTTTTAAATTTTAGAAAAACTATAGCCCACAACTTATGTCATTTAATGATATCTCCATAGATCTATTAACAATGCATGAGAATACATTCTCTTACTATTCTCGATATATAATTAACGTTACAAAAATGTTTCATCATCGTGCTCAAGAAACACAAAGTAGGGGCCGAATGATCACAAAAGATACAATAGCCTTTATTAATTATAAGGAAAAGATACTTAACTAAAGAATATATGAATGATTCATATATGGGTCAATCAAAATCAGATTTGTTGGCTATGCTTTTTGTATGATCCCACTAAGGAGATACATGGAGTCCATTATTTGAGTTAACTATTCCACATGAGCATGGCATGCAGTTTTGGAAAGTTTTGAAGTATATCAGCACATTAATATTTTAATAATTTTTAATTGTTAATTTTAATTATATATATTATATATTTTTTTTATAATTAAGATCAATGATTAAAATGATTAAAATATCAGTATATTTATGAACCTAGTTAGCTAGATGGTTTTTTTTTTTTTTTTAATTTTTATTATTTATAGGTGACGCATTATTGATGATCGTGATTCAGATTCTGGCACTTTGACCATAAGACATGCATATATGATCGATCAACGTCAATAATTTACAAATACAAACAAGGAGGATAGCTATACTACTATAAGTCTATTCATCCATTCATTCATCATCTTAAAGTACATAGGAAGAATTAGTATAAGTTCATCAATGCTGAATTGAAGCTGACGATTTTGACTAAGCTATCTAATTGAAAAAGAATTTGATAAGGGCGGTGTATAGTACTGTTTTTTCTCGTTTGTTCTTAATTGTGAGCATTGTACTTTCGAGCTGCCTTCCCTTTTCGGACCAAATAAACTTTGCTGTAATCTACTATTATTATCGCTCTAAGTTAATTCTACATGAAAAGAAAATTCGTATAATGCATTAATATTGAACCAATAGTTACTTATCGCAATTTACAAATTGTGTTAGGCGTTAGTATATATTTCTTTTCGTAAGTTGCAAAAAAAGATAGCCTCATATCAAGGTATTTTACCTAGCTAGTTAATCAATTTTAACGAAAAAATCCATTTTAAATTCATATTAAAAAGTTTTACCCTAACTAAATATAACTAGTTAATCCACTTTAATGGAAAAAAAATATTTTAAATCAATATTAAAATCTTTTACCTACCCTAATTAAAATTTTCTCTCAACTTTTACATTATTTAGAAGACTCAAAGTAAAGATTATGCCTGAAGAACTGAAAATCTAATTAAAAACCATAGCTTTTTTCCAAGTAAGAAAAATAGGGCTGTTTTATTATGAAAGAACATGCTTAGGTCATTTTTTGGTCAATTTAAATCTAACTATTGATCTCTGACAAAAAAAAAAAAATCTAAGTATTGATCATTTTATTTTGATCGCTTCGCATAGAACAAACATTGTTATACAAATTTACGTCTAATATATCAAATACCATTTAAAAAATATATCTTTCTATAATAATTTTATCGAATAAAAAGATTTATAATTAAAATTCAAATAAAATAAATTATATAAACATTATTTTTGCAGTTAAAATATTTTTTTGATGACTATTTTTCAGCTAAAATATACCAACATAAATATTTTTTTATATATTCAAGGAACAACAATTAACATTATTTGATTAACAACAACATTAGTTATTCACCAAAGTGGTTGGTGTTCATTTAGACATCAATCATAATACTACGTACTAAATGACAGAGATAAAATTATTCATGTATCTATTCTTATCAACTTAAGATTTTGAAATAAGTGATTTTATGAGATAATATTAAAATTTCTATGATCTAAAGATTTAGAAATAGATCTATATTAACTAAAAAAAAGGAGAATTTTAGTATCATAAAATTATGAACTCTATGATCTTTAATTTTAATGATAAATGTTAGTAAAGGATCAATACTTTTAGTTAAAAAAAGTGAAAATTTGGCTAATTTGCTCTAAATATAAACTAAATACAATAAAAATATTAATAATGTAATTTAGTTTTCCATCACTAGAAATAATAGACGTCTAAAGCAGGAAGTGATTTTTTATTTGAGAGATGCTAAGATAAAGACGTTTAAAACATTTTTTTTTAAAGATAATTTTTAACAATTAAAATTTTACATATGTAATTAATTAAATCGTATTATTTCTGTCATAATTAGATTGGACAAACTGATTTGGCCAAAAAATTAATAAATCAAATTTTAAACCGGTTTAAATTAATATTTTTTTTTTTGAAAAATGATTGTAATATCCTATTATAAAAAATAACTAAAATATTCATATTATATATATATTTTGAAAACCCTAAATTTTAACTCCATGAGGACATATTATATATATATATATATATATATATATATATATATATATATATATATATAAGAAAAATGCAGTCATTTTCTATAGAAAAATATTAATTTACACTAATTCAAGATTTAATTCATCAATTTTTTGGTTAAATTAATTTGTTTAATTTAATTTTAAAAAAAATAATATAATTTAATTAATTATATGTATTAAATTTTAATTATTAAAAATATTTTAAAAAAATATTTTAAAAATATAATTTTAAACATCTAAAGAGGTTTTTTTTTATTTTTGTTTGGTTGAATATGATTGCCATATTGACGATAAAGGGTTAGGAAAAGTTAGACACGGAATAGTTTTGAAAACAAAAAGAAAGAGAGAAGCATGGGCAAGATTCCATTACGAACCATACCAATGGGCCTTGCCTTTTAGTCTAACTACGACTTATTGGACAAAACTTTTGGTCCTGCTTGGCCTTTTATAGAACAAACTTTATTTATGATCCCCCAAAGTGTACAAGATTATGCTCCAAATTGTGATCTCTTGTCATCTATGGCGGTGCCTCAAATTAAAAGGACAAAAGCTAATGAAGCACTCAAAAGTAAGTAACATTTTCTTCATGCAAATATTTTTGTCGTAGTTAAATGTTCTATTTTGTACTGTGGTCTCTAATCACCCTTACATGAGGGGAATAAGCGCCCATTGTTTTTTTGCCAAGAGCGCCCATTGTTAGTTGAATAGTAAACTCTAATGAGGAGTGCTAGGGGTCAGTAGATTTTATAAGTTATAGTCATCAATTAATCATCAATAGTGTATTTAATGGTGTGAGATTTTATCTAATGGTAGATAATCACTCATTTGTGTTTTGCTGGCTAAGTGCTGGCTAAATTTTAACAAATCTACTGGCCCCCTAGACTTTCTCTACTCTAATTATTAGGGTTTAAAGTACTAAAGTCCTTTTTTTTTTCTTTTTTTTTTTTTGGGGTCTAAAAGTCCTTTTTGTTTTGTTGCAATTTTTCTTCCCGTGTAAAATTGTTAAGCATTTAGAAGCGATTTGATATTTCATAATCCAAACCAAAAGGTATAATGAAGATGAGACGATGTTTGTTGCCCAAATCTGCTTTGTGCATTTTCTACTCTTTTTTATCAATAATATATCACACCATTAATTTTTGAATGGTTAAAAATATAATTTTATACTTAACATGCGTGTGTGAAAATAATATATAGAGATTGTGTGTGTTTTAAATTTTAACATCTCTAAATCACTGCCATTTTATTCAAATAACGGCTACGTTTCTTTGATACAATACAATTTTCACCCCCTAAATTTTTTTAACATTACACAATAATAAAAATAAAATATTGTTGCAAACTCAATTTGAATTGTTAAAGAATATATTAGAAGAATCATAAAATCAAGGTGTAAATATTCAGCTACATGTGTCATACTGTGATATAATTAAAAATGTAGACTAATCTTTATGACCATTAGGACCTGCAATATCCAACTTATACTTGTATACAAGTTGTAAAAGAATGATAAACATAGAAGAATTGCCAATGAGCCTTGGCTCTAATGGCATTTCTCTTCCCTCCCCACCTCAAGGTCTAGGGTTTAAATTCTAGAGAATGTAATTGAGGAAAAGTGTGATAAAAATATTATATTTATTTTGTATACTAAATTATTAATCACTTTTTTAATTAAACAAATTTGTTTTGTATTTTTTAGTATTTTCTCTTTGTATTTAGATTGAGTATTTATATTATTTAGTTTAGTATTAATCGCTATTATAGATCTATTTAAAATTTAATTTTGAATAAAATTATCACTTTATATATTTGTGTCAGAAATTTAGTTTGAGTAAAGAAATTACTTAATTTTATAACTCTGTTATATCGTACATTTGTTTAATCAAATATTTAGAATTCTTTTTTGTCAATTTGTGTAAATCATGCATTTTCACTTTCACGCTGTTTCCTAACCATTGTTAAACCATATTTAGAGGATTCTTGAACTATTAAGGTTGTTCATGGACAGAGAAATTAATAACTTCATAGGAATTTGAGCCTATAACAATAATAGGAAATCATGATTAGAGACTCTCTAACACTTCTTTTTTTTGTTTCCTACTGTTATTCTCCAACTCAACAAATCAAGGACAAATGTGTTGTAATATTAAGTTCTGTTTTTTTTTTTTGTACAAATACAACACACACCCACACACTTCTTATATACTTACCAATTTTTTTCTCCTCGGATACAGTCGGTAAGAGTTGAAACTCTCAATTCTAGGTACCTCAAATAAATTAGACAACTTCCAATCTTAAGTACAAATACAACACACACCCACACACTTCTTATATACTTACCAATTTTTTTCTCCTCGGATACAGTCGGTAAGAGTTGAACCCGAGACCTTTCGAATGGGGAGGAGGCAGAATACCGTGTGAGCTAAGGCTCATTGCCTATTAAGCTCTGTTTAAAGGTTTGTCTTTGGCCTCTCATTTTGGGTTCCAAGTCTAAGGTTGTGCATGGACCATGTCTTTTTTTTTTTGGGGGGGGGGGGGTCAAGCATGGACCATGTCTTATTCATACCACTTTCTCAGCTTGAAACCATTTTAGACAACAGGCCCCAAACAATAGAACAATGTTATTTTATGGTCCGTTATTTTGATGGGTTTGATGACATTTTGAATCAAGACCAAAAAACAGAAAAAATAAATATGGGTCATAAGATAAATCTTAATAGGACGTTGTGAACAGAGATTCCAAATAATTGTGATCAGGGTGTCAACGGTCAACCAAACTCTAAGGGTGACATTTTGCTGGATAACCCAAACTATTCAAAGTTCAAAATATTTGGAGCTTCAGTTTCGTGTACACCAAAAACTTTAAAATGCTTCTTTTTGTTCCTTCGGTCCCACCAATCCCATCCCCCTCCTACTCCACTCCAATCCAAAAATCAAAACACACACTTCTTTCTGCTCTGTCAAAAACTGTAGAACTTGCTAATCTCCATGTTAGTGACTTAGTGTTAACATGCGCCTTTCATTAAATCACAGATTAAACAAAAAATATTAATATTGATAAAAAGGGTAAAAAAACTTTGTTATGCATTAAACAATCAATACTAAATGTAAATTAAAATTAGTTACTAAAATTAACTAGAACATACATTAAAATACAAAATACAATTAAAAAATAAATTAAATTATACATATATTTATACATAAATATATGGTGGCTAATTTTAGTATATAGCTAAAATTTATGTAGATTTAATTACTCTCTTAAAAAAAACTTAATTAAGCAATTAATTATCCCAACCCTAAAACAAACATCACTATTAAAGACAAAAGTAAAGAGAGAAAAAGAATTACAAAAACATTATAAACACACTAAAAATAAATCACCAAATAAATTAATATATATAAAACAGTTAAAAGAATTAATGCCACATTTAATAGTTGTTTTTTTGTATATATGTAATATAGTTAAAAGAATTAATACCACATTTAATAAATAAGATATTTTAATTTAAAGCTTTTTTTTCGATTGTGATATAAATTTAATTTTGATACACTGTCGGTGTAAGTCAATTTTACACATGCATCAAATTACATATCCGCAAAAAAATTATCTTTTATATTTGACTACGTGAATAGTCATCTAAACAAACGGATGTATTTGGATGACTATATAAAATATTTTACATTATCAGTACATCAAAATTAAACTTGTGACATTTTAAAACTAAAGGTTTCCAAGTGATATGTGAAGAGAGATTGAATTAAAAAATCACATTTTGTAGCTTATAAAAGTAATTCTGTAAAACTTGTAAAGTAGGAGATTATTTAGAGAGAGAAAGAGAGAGAGACTCCACCACAAAATATGGCAATTTGATTATAAATACCAATTCAAAAAGTCTTACCACTCTTTTACTTACCTAAGTTACTCCTACCTTAATAACACCTCAAAGAGTTCACCCAATTTAAAGAAAGGAGAACAAAATGCACTCTAACTAACACAAGTTCAAATCAAAATACTCAAACAAAAATGAAAATAGTTTTTGTGTGATTTCACTCTCTTTACCTTTTGTATCTTTCAATTAAAGCTTAATCTATAGACAATAGAAAATTTGCAACACACTCAATAACTAAAAAAAATACGATTGCAGCAAAGGCTGAGTTTTTTCAATCTGAATCGGTTGCTTCTTTCTTGGTTGATTTCCTCATACATATATGCAGCTTAATCTTTTCTTCAATATAGGAATCATTTCTTCTTTTATTGTAGTAACCATTGCACTCATCAAGGACATAGCTATTAGCTTTGATTGAGTATAACATCTTTATTTAGCTTCATAACAAAGTGCGGCAGCTTTTTCTACATAGAGTAATATGATTATTGAAGATAATAATCAATCATGAACTATTTTGCATGAATCATGAATTGTTTTATGTGACTATTTGATTGTCTTTCAATTAATACCAACAATATTTATAAAAAAATGGTTATAATAGGATTTGTTAATTATATTTGTTACCATAAGGGTTAATATTTAATTTTTGACTCAACATTAACTTTTACAAATAGGATAATTTTTTTTTATGAGTATCCAATTTATTCCCTATTCATTCCTTTTTTGAAGGGCTATATAATTTCTGAAAAATAAAATAAATAAATTAGTCTCTAAATTTAGATGTCATTAGGCAACGTGATATTTCTATAAAATTCAATGTTGAAACAAAATAGAGCTTATTTATGTGTCATGTTAGAGTGATAATATAACAGTTAAGTATCGTATTAAAGATGAATTAGTGTAAACCTACCTTTGGATCCTTGGATTTAAACATAAAATTTACTGCCACTAATGGAAATTTGCTCGAGAATGCAGAATAATATAGGAGGTTGATTGGCAGGTTATTTTACTTCACTATTTCAAGACTCGATATTTGCTTTGCTGTGAATAAACTAAGCCAATACATGTCTTCTTCTCGCACTAACCATTTGGATGCTATCATGTTTTGAGATAATTGAAGTATGCACCTGGACAGGACTTGCTTTTTTCAGTTTCTTCCTCTTTATCGGTCAAAGCATATGGGGATGCTGATTGGGAGAGCTGTGCCGAAACCAGACGATTCACTACTGACTATTGTGTCTTCTTTGACAATTCTCTAATCTCATGGAAGTCGAAGAAACAAGACACCGTTTTGAGGTCCACGGCTGAAGCAGAGTATCGATCACTCGCCAATGTCACTGCTGAAGTTGTGTGGATTATGAGACTGCTTTGGATTTTGAGATACAAGTTGATCCGCTTTTCATCTTCTATGATAGTAAAACTACAATATATATTGCTGAGAATTTCACCTACCATGAGAGTACCAAGCATATTGAAATGGATTGCCACTTTACTTAAGAACGTGTACAAGACAGTACCGTGAAGTTGGTGTCTGAAGTCAGGACATCAGCTTGCTAACATTTTAACAAAAGTTGTGCAGCCTACCTTATTTAAGAACTTGATCAGTAAATTGAAAATCATTCACATTTTTTTTTTCTAACTTGAGAGAAAATATTAACTGATATCTTACTTTATTTGTTATAATTGTTATTTATTTACTATAGTTAGTTGGTTAACTTTATTTAAAAAAGAATCTCTTTTGTTAGATTTTATTAATGATTTGTTGAGATAAATCGATATGTGTATGTATATGTGTATATATATTTTACATCTAAGCTAATAAAATAATAACAAAAAATTATTTTTTTCAGTACCAATTCTAGTTCTAACATTAAAAACTTATTTATCCTTAATATCCCAATGCATAATGATGTTGTTGAATCTTTCTATTGCGAATTTGAGTATTATTGATGAAAAATATTAAGGATTTCGATCGGTTTCCAAAATATTTTTCTTTTAATTCCCGTTGAACCCCGAAGCCAATTCAAGGAAACAGAAGGTAACAATCATGTGACAATATGGCTAAAAATGATGACAATCTTACGTAGAGTTCTATAAATTTCTGGATTTTTTTTAAATAAATAAATAATTTAAAAATAATTTAAGTTTTTAAGTTTTATTACTTATTTTGTTTATTGTATAAATAAAATGATTATGCACGTATCTTATTTACACTGTAAACGAGATATATTCTATTACACATGTGTGCACCCACGACACATTTATCAATATACGTGTCTTATCTTATTTCTAATGTACCTGAGATACGTGCATAATTAATTTGTTTATACTTTAAACAAAATAAGTAATAAGACCTAAAAACGTAAATAACCTATAAATTACCTATTTCAGTAAATAAAAGAAATAAATTTTTATTTTAAAAAACACAAATTCTTATATTGAATAATGAATAGTTTTATTTTACATGAGAATTCACTTTTACTCATATATGTAGTTATGTACTATTTTGTCATTTAACAAGGATGAAACATTTAAAATTTTGTAAACACTCATATTACCATGAATCAGTTAAGTTGGATTACTTTGAAATCTAAATTACCAATAATGTGACTTAGCTAAAACAAAATAAAGCTATGGGTTGTTTTATCTGATCCAACACTACGAATAATCTAAATATACCTTTTTCATCATTTCCCTACGTTGAATTTGTCATGAATGCTAGCTAGTATGCTACAGATCAGGATATGAGATTCATGAGACCATGATAAGCAAATTAGAATTTCTTATTGAATAAAGAATTAAAAAGTTTAGTATGAATTTAGTATCGATTACTAAAATTTACTTCAAAGTTAGAATTAAAATTTTAAGACAATAACAAAATTGACGCAAATTAAATGTCAATACTTTTAAATTTTATACATAATATAGGAGAATTATTTCGAGGCGGATGGACTAATTTCAGGGGCTCCAAAAGACAGAATACCAAAAAATTTAAGTTCTTTTAACTCGAAGCTAATCGATAAAATCAAACACTAGACCTGCATGGTCCCAAAACGACAAACCAAACCACCCCCGAAATGATAAAGCTTATATTTGGGAAAAGCTAAAGGATGTCCCTTCACCCTTGAGCCGTTTCTAAGTTCTAACTATTCAACTTTTTCTTCTCTCTCTCTCTCATGGACTGAGTTCATAAAACATCCCCATTTACGAACTATCAACATAGTTTCTACACACAACAGCACCCTTCAAAGTTCTCTCTACACAAAGCTCCAAACATCTTCAGTTTCCTGTATTGAATGAGAAGAATAAATCCCATCAATATACCTCACAAACTCCTAATATATTTACTAATGTATTATCCACACTATGCCATCCCTCTTCACAATCAAACACAACCTGAAAAAATTTGTAACAGGTGATAATAAGAAAGAGGGAAAAAAAGAAAAGGCACTATAAACTGAAAAGATCTATCCTGCAGAAAAAGCAAAAGCCCATGTTGGGAAAACTTACTGTCAAGTAAATAGTTAACACTGCTCAGAAAATTATATCCCTTTTTATTCCATATTTCCCAATGCACTGGAATCATGAAGTAAAATATCTTCTTGTATAGTTTTGGAATTTGATTGATCAATTATTTCGTCATGATTAAATTGATCTGCTCTGGGATTCTGCAAATTATCCCCAGGCTCCTCATTAGGGTTGATCAGAACATCGACTTTCTCAGAAGCCACTTGTGACACATGAATGACCTTATCTACCATTACCACACGAGTTTCTTCAGTGGTCCCTTGGGTTTGATTTGATGATGTACCCACAGACTGGGTCGAGACACTGAAAGCGAAAACAATAAACACACTTCATGTAACTATATGAACCTAACTTCGACAGAAGATTATCAAGTAAACATGTATATAGAAAATAAATAAATAAATATAAATGATTCAAGGTAATGATTTTGTACCAGTCAGAAGGACTTTTGATTGTCGTCTCTTCTGCTCTTGGTCTCTTATTCTGTCCCAGACCTACAAACGAATCACCAGCTTTATTGTTCATGTTGGAACTTCCCCTTTTCCGACGTGCAACAAGACGCTCATCTGAAAATAAAGCAGCTTTTCCATTCACATCTTTAGTTTCAGATTCAATGGCACTTGCTCTGCTGGCATCTTCAACCCGAGAAGGAACTTCGACTATTACTTTTGGTTCTCCAAAAGAAAATCCTGTTTGTTGGCTACGGCTAGATTTACGAGGTGGGTTGTCATTTTCAACATGCCGCTGTCCGCTGCTAACATTACCATTACTGGTACCAGATATGAGGTGCGTACCCTCATTTGCCATAATGGACTTGTCTGAAGTTCTGGAAAACCTTTGTGTGCAGGCTTTAATCAACGAGAGAATAGGGCCAGGAGAAGCAGGTGATTTCTTCACAAGTGAAGTAACTAATTCATTTCTGGTCTTATCAACATTCTGCTGAAGAATCATCTGCTTCAAGTTTTTCCTTGCAGATATTTTCTGCCGGTTAGATTCCATGTCGGAATTAAGCAATTTAACAACAGCAATGTCTTCGGAGACAACTTTCAAATCCTCTAGCTTCTTCAATTCTTCCATATGAGCACTGATTTCAATCCTATCAGCATGCAACAATTCTCTCTGCTTCTGGAGCTTATCCCTTTGAGCCTCTAGTTCCTTAATGCAGTTAGTTAACTCAGCCCATTCCTTGTTTCTCTGGTCTCGATCCAGATTTATCTCTGCACGCTCATTCTGAAGCCTTTCCATCTCAAAGGAAACCTGTTCCAACTCTTTTACAGCTTTTTCCTTAAGAACATTAATATATTGGAGTTCCCTATTCTTTTCTTCCTCAAAAGCCATTTCTCTTTCTTTCAAATAACTTTCCACTTCTTCGCGCCTCTTCTCAATTAGGTTATTCAGCTCCCTCTTTTGCATCTCAATGTCCCGCAAAAAATCTGCTCGCTCCTGCTGCATCTTGGTAAACCACTCAGAATGTTCAAGTGCCATCTTGTTCAAGAATCTTTCCCGCTCACTTGCAAGTGATGCCAAGTCCTGGGAGTACTGATTCCGCATATTTTCTTTTTCTTCTCTTAGCTTGTCACGCTCATTCTTAATGAAAGTGGAAACAGCCTTCCTCTCCTCTGCAACAAATTCGGCTTCCTTCTGCAACTCGTCTTTCTTTTCATCAAGAAGCTCCCACTCAGCTTCAAACTTTGCCTTCTCAGCTTTAAGCTTATCTGCTTCGGCCAAAAGCTCCAATTTCTGGGATCTTACAAGGTCAATCTCTTCCTTCAGTTTCATTTCAAAAATTGACAGGTCACCTGTTTCACTTTTCATGGCCTCAAATAACTCCTTTGCATTATCAACTTGTCTTCCTTTATCCTCCAAAGATGCCAAAGACTTCTGCAGATCTTGTTTTGTTTGTTCAATTTCATGTTTCTCCTTTTGCAAAAGGGTTTTATTTGATTCAAATTCCTTCTCAGCAGCTCTCAAGCTTTTATCTTTTTCTTCAAGAGTACTTGACAGATCTTCCAGTTCCTTCTCCTTATCACTCAGTGACCTTGACCGAACATCCAAATCATGCTCCCTTTCCAAGATTTGGTCCTCCCTTTGTTTAAGATCAACCTCCTTCAATTCCCAAGCTCTTCTCTTCCTCTCGATTTCATTTTGAACCAATTTCCGGTGCATTTGTAGCTCAGTTTCCAACTCATGTTTTCTTGTTTTCAATGCAGCTTCCTGACCAGCTATAGCTTTCTGAATTTCATCCTACATTTTCAATCAAGCTAAATTAATGTACAGAAAAAACTTAGAATTTT
This sequence comes from Arachis ipaensis, assembly GCF_059453495.1. Lineage (NCBI taxonomy): Eukaryota > Viridiplantae > Streptophyta > Magnoliopsida > Fabales > Fabaceae > Arachis > Arachis ipaensis. The sequence continues at coordinate 28,907,767 of NC_142436.1, forward strand.
AAAGTAAATAAATGTGAGAGAACATACACATTCTCTACTATCAAGTTTTCCTTGAAATTCAACCAACTCTTGCTCTTTCTTGTTCAGCTCGGTTTCCCGTTTAGCAAGTACCTATATTTACAGAATGCAAATCCAAACATGAATAACAGAAAGATAGTATATAGTTCATATTAATTTCATCTAGACCAAGAATTTCAGAGACAAACCTCTTCTCTTTGTCTTAGAGTGGCATCCATCAGTTTTAGATTGGTTTTCTCATCATGAAGGGCTTCAAGTTCCTTCTCAAACTCCTTTTTTGTATCCTCTAATTCTCTTTGAAGACGATCTAGTTCCTGAGACCTACTAAAAAGGTGATCCTCTCTCTCATTGAGCAACGTTTGTGATTGAAGTAGCCTTTCCTGTTCTTGCTGTAAAACCTTCTGCCTTTCAGAAAGGGATTGCCTCTCAAGTATGATCTCCTTGTCCTTTTCATCACAACTGAAACACACACGCGCACACACACACACACACACACACACACACACAGATCATCATACTTTTTAAACAATCAAATTTTAACAACATATGAAATTTAACATTGACTGTGAGTTGCACCATTCATGATCTGATTATTGTCAGCATTCCAATCCAAAAATTGAGTAAATCTTTTATGTAAAAGAAGATTTCAACCCAAAGGAATAACAAATTTCATTAATCAATCTTGCTTCTAGGATTTTCACAGTCTCCTGTATACAGGATTTGTGTATTAAAAAAGAAAGGTTAGGTATCCTCCTAAACAAGCCTTTCTAGACAACACAGGTAGGTATGTTGCATAATCTATTCATACAAGCTTCCAATAACAAGGGAATTAGCAAATCAATATACCATAATTAAAATGACTCTGGGATAAAAGGAAAAATGCAAATTATATAGAAAATAACATACTCTGACTTGAAAGTAATGATTTGCCGCCTTAGGTTATCTTCCCGTGCTTCAACATCACGAAGCTTCCTTTCTGCAACACCAGTAAATCGGTTAGCCTCTGCTTGCAAAGACTCAGCCGAACGCATCATCGCCTCAGCCTCCGTAAATTTTTTCTGAGCTTCATCTATCAACTGGTGTGCTTCCGCAATTTTACTCTCAGCTGCAACCTTGGTTTCAGCACATTCAGTACGCATCTCATGTAACGCCTTCTCAAGCTACCAAAATCAATAAAACATAACCCTCTAGACGTTAGAATAACATTTGGGCAGAACAAACTTTTTCTTATGTTGGGAGAGAGAAAGTATTGAACAAGCTTACACTTGCTATGCATGCTTCTTTGACACCTACTGTCTTCTTCAAACTTTCTTCGCGTTGTCTTGCTTCAGTTAAAGCAGATTTAGTCATGGCTGAATCATGTTTATGCATTAACTCAGAAGACTCAGCCAAGGTCTTAACTTGCTCATACTTGGAAGCCAATTCCCTTCTCTCCATTATGAGAAGGCCCATGTGATGCTGGTGATCATATATCTACATCAAAGTTGCAGGTTAGATAAAAAGTAAAAGTAAGAAATGAATAATGAGTTTTCTAGGCAATTATATAAGGCCTCAAACCATACATTTCTCACTGAAACGAAATACATCAAACATCATTCAGAGTTTTCACTTGAAAATGCAATTCAATAGATAATTAAGTGAGGGGCAGAAGTTGATTTGGTGTAAGCAGTAACAAAACTATTCAACTCAGAGCTCTGTGATCTAACTTCCTAGAACTCTTAGGCTGAGAAGCTAAAAATTCAAATTTGAACCGCTTTAGTTACATGGTCCCTATATCAAAATCCAAACTTTAGAATGTGCAATCCAAACTTCAAAGCATTCTATAAAAAGACATATGGCCATTAATCCTCAGGTTCCAAAATCCCACTAATAATCCAAAAAACTACATTTTTTTTAAACAACCATAACATCAACATTTCAAGTTATTTAGCTATTTACCAATATAGAACATGGCAAAGCATCAACCCATTAAGGTTATAGTTGACAAGCAACACCGGCAACATGAAAAGAATTGACAAGATGCCATATCAAGTGGCATTTATCTTCTGGAATCAAAGTACGTCTTAAAGGAAAACACAGTGATCTAAGCCCTCTCAAAATATCATTAATGAACATACACCCAAATATAAAAACCATGAAAACAAGGCCGTTTTCATCCCTATTATCTTAAACCGGAAACAATTTAACCCAATATATTCATACAATTATGACTCTGCTCAATGTAACCAAGAAATGCAAACTCGGTTGTCCAAAATCCCTAAGAAACCCACGATTTCTTACTACCTAAAATCAAACTAATGGAAAAAAAGAAATTGTAATGAAGAATTTTAAGAACCTCAGCTTCGAGCTTGGCGATGTAAGCAACAAGGGCAGCTTTGTCTTTCTGCTTAATCGATTCCTCATCAAATCCAGATTCCTTGAGACGTTTCCAAATCTCTTCATCACTGAGAGGGCTTCTCAAAACCCTAGAACCCGGCGTTATGGATAAGTGCTTGGTAGAATTAGTGGGAGTAGCCATTGACAGAGGCGTCGAAACCTCCATCTCCTACACTCAGTATTCGAATCTCTTATCTGCTTCTTTGAAACGCTAGTCTGTGTTTTTAATCTGCTTTTGGGCTTTGGTGGGTGGGACAGTGTTGAGGAATTGAAAGTTAGAAGAAACGCACTTTACTTCCTGACTCGTTACTCGGTACACTCTGTATTTGGGCTGGTCTCTATTCTTTTCCACTCTGGAAGTGTTGGCGACGCCTTGTCAAACGACGTCGTTTTACTTGACCTTCATTCAAGTGTTGTAGGCGCGTTTTTTACTGTACGAAGCTTGGATAGGATAGATAGGATTGTAGAGAGATACTCGGTTAGACGTTGGAATCTTGGAATTAAATTAAATTTTGTAAAAAAAAGGCAAAAACAAAATCAATTCCTTGTGATTTTCCTTTCTCTTGCTTCAGGGGATAAACATAAACGTCTCTCCATTTATTGTTTGGGAGCCACTTGTATAAAGATGTTAAAATTATCTTTCTTTTTAAGATATTTTTTAAAAATTAAAATTTAATACATATAAATATATAGTTAATTAAATTATGTTATTTTTATTAAAATTAGACTAACAAATCAGTTTAACCAAAATATTAATATTTGAACTGGTATAAATTAATATTTTTTATAAAAATAACTACAAGATTTCTTTTATAAAAAATTATTAAAATATTCCTATTATATATACTAGCGGCTGAACAAGCAGTTAGTGTCTGTTGAGCCGCTTTTTTATTGTTTTTAAAAAATTAATTTTATTTTTCTGTTAATATATTATTTATTTTTTAAATTTATTTGATAAGTATTTTTTATTTTAATATTAATGTAATCTTATTTATATCATATTTTGTTGAAATTAAAATTACTGTAAAAAATCTTTAAAATGTTAAATTATAAAAACACATGATAAAGAAGTAATATAAAATTGTCCTAATTTAAAGTTTTAGATAATATATGAAGTGAAATATTGGATAGAGTAGATTTTTATTTTCAATTATGCTTAAATATATAAAGAGTATTTTCAGAATGATAATACCTCTATTGTATTTCTTTAAAAACTTTGAAGGTTGTCTATTAATTTATAATATTTTTAATTTAATTTTTTCATCTGCTTTTTTATTGAATTAAAAAATTATTTTTATATTTTTATTTTTAAAATAATAAATTTAATATAAATAATTAAAAATAAAATATTTTAAATTATTTAATATACGTAAAAAATATAAAATAATTAAATTTAAATTGAAAAAAGTAAGAAAAAATTATATTATTATGTATAATAAAATTAAGATAAAAATTTACTAACATTGTTTACAAATTAGTTATTTATATATTAAATTTATTTATTTTTTTCAATCTTATTTAATTTAAAATAAATTTAAAAATTTATATTTAAAATATTTTTTATCTTTATGCATAATTTTAATAGATAAAAAATTATTTCTTTAATCTTATATTAAATATCTTTAATTATTTTTAATTTTATTATTTTTTTAAAATTATTAATTTTTATTTTGATTATATCCATTTTTTTAATCTTTCTTTTTACAATGTATAATAACTATTATTGTCTTATCGTCACTTTGCCTTGTTTTATTTTCTTTCCTTGTTTTCTTTTTTTATTAACCCCAATCGTAATCAATTACCACCATACCATTATGATATCTCTCATTTTTGTTTATCACTTTGATTCATAACTATCCATTGTGTTAACTTTTGAGTTGTTAAAATTTTGCTAAAAGGATTATTTTCTTATTTGATTTAGATATCTAGATGTACAACTATTATATAGATATTTATTTTTCATACTTTATCATTTTAAGAAAATATTTAAGATATCAAGCATTCAAAAATTTTGTATAGAATAAATAAATAAAAATAAAAAAATCTATAAGTTATTTAATTTTTTTAATATATAGAATAATATAATTTAAATTAATTTAGGTATAATACTAAAATCATTAAGTTGTTATTATGTGTAACAATGAAGATAAAAATTTATAAATATTTATAAATTTATTTATTTCTCAATTTTATTTAATCTAAAGTAGATATAAAAATTTATATTTAAATCATTCTTTTCTTTCGCATAATTTTAATGGCTAAAAAACCTTTATTTCTAATAATTTTATATTCAACATTTTAAATTATCTTTAGTTTTATTATTCTTTTAAAATTTTTAATTTTTGTTTTCATTATTCTTTTTTCTTATCATTATCTATCTACATATTTATCGTTGGCTCACCGCCACTCTTATATTAGCTTGTTCTCTCTTCTTCTCCTTCTACCTTCTTTTCAATCGCAATTAGTTATGACCATATATTAATTCGTAATTATTACACTCAAAAGTGAATACTACTTTAAAAATAAAGTAAAAAAAAAGTCTTATAACACTTGTGTGAATCATTTACACTCCTATAAATATAACGAAGGAGTAAACTTAATTTTTAGGGATAAGTACGATTTTGGTCCCTTAAGTTTAGTGCCAGAATCGAATTCGTCCCTCTTGTTATTTTGCCATTAAAGTCGTCCTTAATGTTTTTTTCGTATTAAAATCGTCCTTTTTATTTTTTTTGGACAAAAATGCCCTTCCCCGTCTTCCCTTCCCAGCACCCCTACGTCCCCACCCCCCACCACCACCCCCACCCCCACACCCCCACCACCACCCTGCGTCCTCTTTCCCCCCACCACCACCACCACACTGCATCGTCCTCCCCGCCTCCCCTCCCCCTCCCCCTCCCCCTCTTCCCTTCCCAGCACCCCCACTCCCACCCCGCGTCACCCCCCTCCCTGTCTTCCCTTCCCAGCACCCCATCCCACCCCACGTCACCCCCCTCCCCGCTCTTCCCTTCCCCTCCACCCCCACCACCACCACCACCACCACAGCAAACAACAAACAGAGATAAATTAACAAACTTCTTCCATCAACAGCAAACAACAATTCAGAAATCAAGAAATTACCAACAACTCAAAACCAACAACAATTCAACAAATCAAAGATTCAACAAATCAAGAAGCAGAAGACGAAACAGAAAGAAATCGAAGCAAGAAGCAGAGGCGGCGAGCAGTAGTGGCGAGGCGGCGATCAGCAGCGGAGCGCAAGCGACGACGACGAGGAGGTCACGGCGGCGACCTCCCTGTTCCCCCCTTCTTTCCACCTCCACCCCCCGGTAGCGTGGTGAGGACGACGGCGGCAGCGCGGCGAGGACGCGGTGGTGATGAACGCGCGGCGGCTCCAAGCCCGTGACCCCTCTCACTGGGTCTGACGGCGGCTCCAAACGGTGCGATGGTGGCGGCGACTGAAGCACAAACGGCGGCGACAAGGTCTGACAGCAGTAATGCGAGCAGCAGCGAGCTGCTCCCTCCCCGGCGCCAGCCCCCTCCCCCCTTCCCCTCCCCTCCCCTCCCCCCTCCCCTGCACCTTTGTAACCCCCCCCCCCCCACCCACGCGTTTTCTTCCCCCCTTCCCCAAACACCTGTTTTGTTTTTTTTTTTAATTTTATTTTTATTATTAAAATAGGAATAGGGGTAGTTTAGGAATAAAACAAAAAAATTTATTAAAAAGGACGATTTTAATACGAAAAAAAACATTAAGGACGACTTTAATGGCAAAATAACAAGAGGGACGAATTCAATTCTGGCACTAAGCTTAAGGGACCAAAATCGTACTTACCCCTAATTTTTACTTTTATGAGTATTTTTTTTATTATTTAATGCACACAAAGTCATATATTTTCATTTATGATAAAGGTTAAAAATTAAAGTTAAATGATATTAGTATTTTTTTTATTTAATAAAATTAAAATAAAGTACAAAAATAAAGATAAAAATTAAAAAAATAAATAGTTCTAAAAAAGGATAATATCAAATTTTATGTCACTATATATGAGAACGATGATTTATTTTATTATATTTATTTTTATACCAAATAATTAAAAAATTAAATTTTATGTTCATTTTTGTTACTTATTTTACTTATCTATAATTGTTTTAATTAGATTTTATATTTATTGAGTCATCTTTTTTCCTAACAAAAAAATAGTTATGAAGTCATTTTTATGTTTTTATAGGAGGACATTCATTATATCATAATTTTAATAATTAATGTAAATTTTAAAAATTGAATAAATTAATATTTATTTTGGTTACACTCAAGAGTGAATGATATGTATTCTTATAGTCAAGAAATACATATGGGCTTTTTTGGGTGAGCTTCTAAGAAAAGATCTTTTTTCGAGTTATCTTTTTTTAAAAGATCTTATGGAAAAGTAAAAGTAATTTTATGTTTGGTATCTCATGCAAAAAGATCATTTTATCTATCAAGTATGTTTGGGTATAATAATGTAAAAGTATTTTTTTATTTATTTATTACATGAAAAACATCTTTTTTTAAGGGAAAAAGATCTTTTAAAAAAAGATGTAAATTATAGCTTCTCAAAAAAGATGTTTTTTTATTTTTCTAGTGCTTTTAATTTTACTACTAGAAATTTGCCAAACACGCTAAAAAATAAAAAAATATTTTTTATTGAAAAAAGATCTTTTTTTATTAAAATAATGGCACCCAAACAAACACATAGACTTAACTTCTTCTATAATAAGTAAGTTTTTCAATAATTTAATTTATAAAAAAAGTCTCATCTTTTTATTTATCCTACAAATTAAAAATTAAAATTAATATTCATAGTTTTGATTAACAGAATTAAAATAAAATATAAAAATAAACCTTAAATAAAAATAAAAATACAAAATTTTAAATCCTAAAATATAAAATAGTTGAAAGATAAAAAATTACTTAAATATAATTTTTTAAGCCACTCCGTGAACTTAGATGAATAAATATTACATGCAAAATGAATCATAATATATTGACACAAAAATTATTGTGTATAAATTTTTAAAAAAATAATAAACCTCTCTCATTAATAACAATATTGGAACTTAAATTTGAACGCTAATCAATATTATATATTGTGTAGATACGTAAAGTATATTAAAAGGGTACGCTAATAATTTGAAGAGAAAAATTATTTTGTGTAAATTTATTTTCAAGAAAGATTATCCTTATTGAACTATTTTACTTTTATTCCTTAAAAACATATTCTAATAAAAAAATCTGTAATAATAATTTATATCTAATAGGAATATCTTAACAAGGTTACTGTAAAAAAATGGGGAGAAATTTTTTTATTTAACGTAATTGACGAAAGAATTTTTTTAATAATAAATCTCTCTTTTAAGAGTAATATTGGATCTTAAATTTAGACACCAATTATCATTATATATTGTATAAGTATCAAAAATATATTAAACCAAAATAGTATGATAATAATTTTAAAAAAAAGTATTCGTTCTACATTTAATTAAAAAATTACCCTGTTTAAACTATTGTGCAATTGGAGCCATTTTATAATCTTACTATTGAGGGTGAACAATTTGAAAGTAAAGCAGTTACATAATTTAGAGAACGTGAGTACATGATTGAGTCTATAGTTTTAAATTATAAAAACGAGGGTAGAATAGAAAAAAAAAAGAATTGGATACTAAACCTTCCGTATTCCCATTTTATTTATATATATATATATATATATATATTAGAGCAATTTACACAAATAAAATGAATGAGCAAAACCTTTACGCAAATACAACATTGGCAATTTCCAGACGCAAATGCAATAAACGCAACTATATATAATCAGCTACACCTTGTAGCGGAACTCAATTGCACGTAATCCCGCTACAGGGTACCGCGGATTACGTTGAGGGCTGCGTTACTCATAAACCGCTACACTCTGTAGCGGTTTATGCTCATATGGTGCTACACTCATAATCCGCTACACCCTCTAGCGGATTATGAACAATGTGGATTGATGAGAAGATGCCTATATATACCAGTCTTAGTAACAACTCGTGATACAAAATGTATGAAGTTATACAAATACATTGTCCATAAATAATAAGCCATAGAAATATAATAGGCACGAGGCATTAACAGTAACACGGATTAAATTTCTACATTAGGCATAAGCCATAGCTTTCGGAGTTTTGAATCTTAACGAAAGGTTTGCAAGTATGAATTTAATGAAAACTCGACGTGCATCTTAGATTCCTCATTTAGATATGATTAAGTTAATCTTTTTATCCTTACTTCTTATCTTAATTTAATAATAATAATATTTAATTAATCTTATTATCTTTTAAAAGTTAAAATAGGATGTTAATTTACCGCCACTTCCAAAATAATTTTAGCAGTCTTTTATTTTCTTACTCCTTCTTTCTTTTTAATACTTAACTAATCTTGCTAAAGGTAAAGAGATTGGGTGTTTTAATAAGATCTTGGGTTTAACGCAAATTATTAATTTAACTTGCTCACGTTCTCATAATTAATTAAATAAATATGTGAAATTAAAAAAAATAAAATTAGAATTTATAATGTATAAAAAATTAATGCATGTTCTTTAAATATATAATAAATAAATTAATTTAAGATATAAAAATATAATTTAGTTTTATTTTTATAAAATTATTTCATATAATATTAAAATTCAATTTATCTTATTTTTTTTAAATCTTATTTTTGAATCAACATTTAATAAATTCTTTCCTTTTTTTAATGTAAAAGTGGCCCTAGCATATATTAAGATATTTAACAAAAGATAATATATGTAGAAAAAAATTTTTGGGATCTACAATTTTTAGTCATTATTTAATTAGTACAAACACTAAATTATCTTCAACAAATAAATTTTACTAATTCATGTACGTGTTAATTTTTTTTTTTAATTATTATCGATAAATTTACCGTCCGAAAACAGAATCTAACGATAACTTTTTAGCAGTCACCTGATTTTTATCTTCCTTGCAATTAAACTATATATTGAAATCAACACAGCTATATTCATTAAATTAGCTACATAATCTAAAGTACTATAAAAGCTAAAACCATTAGAGTCATAAAAGTTGAACACTGTTCTTCTGCATGATTGTTCTTAAGGCTAATCACCGAATTGCACGTTGAATTAGAAAATTTAAGAACTAGGAATTTTAAAGGTGAAATTTTGTGAAGGAAAATGTACTGATTTTTGAAAAACTAACACTTTTGAGTTTTGACTGCGATTTTGAACATTCCGACGGGGAATTCGTAAACCCATTGCAGTTTCGAATTTTATGTGCAAGAGTAACAAAATAAAATAATGAAAATTAGGTCTTTAGTTTTTTGAAGGAAAAACGAGAACTTGAAATTGAAGTGCATGTATAATATATATGAAAATAAATGTATGTATTTAAATGAGAGTCTTTTTTCCTTCTATTTATAAGATATATATTCTCTCCTCTTACAAAATTAAAATAATATATATTTTAATTCATTTTACTAAAACATCTATCGTTAGTACGTATTCATTATTATAATATATTTAAATTATCAATAATTATTTAGATAATAAAAATAATATAAAATATATATTTATTATTATAGTAATATATTTTATTCATTTTAAATATTTTATCATAAAATATAAAATATTTATTTTTTTTTAAAGAAAAGACTCTATTTTTGGAGTGCCTCCCCATCCTAGCAATTCTTTTGAATTAAGAAAAAAAAAGGGAAGGAGGAGAGTATTAAAAAAAAAAAAAAGTAGTCTAAAAATAATTATAACATAGAAATATCACGTAAAAATAAGTAAGTGATATACACTTTTTTTTATTATTCATCCTCTTTATCATCCATCATTTTTTTAGGTGCTTGGATTTAATAACGTTCTTTTTAAAATTAATTTTAGTTTCTTCCAAATCAAATTTTTAACATTTTTTAATCATATTATTATCCATTAAAATACACTTTTTTTGCAAAAATTAGAATTTTTTTATTTTAATAAATAAATTAATTATAATAATTACTGAAATAAATAATTTAAAAAATATTTACCGAAATAAATACCTTTCTCTTATCTATCGTTTACGCTGTAAACGAGAAAATTTTTTCACGCAATGTAAACGAAATAGGTGTAGTTTTTCAATTTTTATATATCTCGTTTACACTGTAAACGAGATACATGTTATCTTATTTACAGTGATATATGTATTTATAAATAATTAAATATAATTTTTGAAAATAATAAAAAATATTAATGATTTAAATTGGATTAAATTCTTGAAAATGAAATGTTTCAAATAATAGAAAAGGTGGACGATTTTAAATAATAAAAAAGATAAATAGTCCATTTTAAATAATAAAAAAAATTGGACTGTCCATTTAAAATGAGCACGTTAACAAGTTTACTTTGAAAGCAGATTGCATCGTTAGACTGCACACTATTAACACGATTACATTTTTTTCGATCGAACAGTGATTGACTCTATTCATTAATGGGAATCATCCAACTAATCAACCCATCTCGATTCAGTTCTTTATGGGATAAAATTATTTAAATTATATTTCAAATTTTTATATACTCTCGTGCAACAAATGAAATTTTTATGTCAACAAACGAAATTTTAAATTTTTATATAAATCCTAATAAAAAACGGTTAATGGATGGAAGTAGGTATGGTAAGCGGGAAAGCCTGCCCCATTTCGTCCCGCCAAAAGTTCGCCCTTTGGTGGGCTGGTCCGCCCCACCCCACCTAGTGAGGTGGTCCTAAAATCTCATCCCGCCTCGCTTAATTTCGGGCTGGCGGGCTAAGCTCGTCAAAGTTCCTTTCAGGGGCGGAGCTACCTATAAAGAAAGAGCGGCAATCGCCCCCCCTAATTTTAATTTTTTACATGTAAATTATATGTAAATTTCAGTTTAGCCCCCCTTAAAATTTTATTTTAATCTTATTTTATTGTGTAAATATTTTTGGCCCCCCTCTAATATTTCATCTAGCTCCGCCCTTGGTTCCTTTTTCTTTTTTACTATTAACTACTAAATAATATATATAATTTAACAACCATATTAATAAATTTATAATTTCTAAAGGCATAAAAAATTATATTTTTTATATTCACAAATATTAAAGTTTTTGTAATTATAAATATCTAATAAACATAATTATAAACCAAATTTTCATCCAAAACATAATTATAAATATTGTCTATAAAGCAAAATAAACATAATCTAAAGCATAATTATAAATATTGTCTCTAAAGCAACATAAATATAATCCAAAACACTCAATTTTAATCTTCATACTCTTGAAAGTTGGGTTGAGGAAACTTGGGTTTGGCCAAAAAATTATAAAAAAAACCTTGCCAAAAAAATTAAGCCCCACAGGAAGCCCGTTCCTCCCCGCTAAAACCCGCAGTTCAAGCGGTGCGGGTTAGGCGGACTTTTTCTCTTTGGCGGTCCTAATTTTTCAGCCCAACCCGCCTTTTTTGGCAGGTTACGCAAGCCGACCCGGCAGACTTAGGTTCGTTTGTCACCCTAGATGGAAGTAAGTGAATGGAAGAAGCAATAGTATTAATAATGGATAGTTAAAAAAAAAAATAACCGTGTTAATAGTGGGTAGTTTAACGGTACACTTATGTGTGTTCTCACTTATTTTAACGGTTAAGAAGGTAAATGTATTAACGTGCTTATTTGACATTTCATCTTTTCTATTATTTAAAATGGATTGCTTATCTTTTCTATTATTTAAAATCGTCCATCTTTTCTGTTATTTAAAACGTTCCATTTTTAAGAGTTTGGTCAAATTTAAATCATTAATATTTTTTATTATTTTTAAAAATTATATTTTATTATTTATAAATACATATATCTCGTTTACAGTATAAACGAGATAACATGTATCTCGTTGACAGTGTAAATAAGATATATGAAAATTAAAAAACTACACGTATCTCGTTTACACTGCAAACAAGATACGTACAAAATTATCTTGTTTACAGTCTAAATGAGATAAGAGATGGGTATTTATTTCGGTAAATATTTTTTAAATTATTTATTTTAGTAATTATTATAATTAATTTATTTATTAAAAAAATTCCAAAAATTATGGAAGTTAAATTAAAAAATTTTAACAACTTTTACTATATGACTCATATTTTACAGATAGATTTTAGAAAATAAAAAATAAAATATAAAATATAAACAAAAATTAAAAAATAAATTTTTAAAATTAATTATTAACTCGTCATATTAAAATCAATAAATAAACATACATATAAATATTAAATAAAAAATATTAAAATCATTAAAATCATGACTTATTAGTATACATATGATATAATTTAAAGAATACAATATGACGCATAGTTTAAAATTTAGAAATATTAATTATAAAAATTTATTAATTATAGACATCATACGTATAAAATTATGAATATTATAAATACAAAATTATGGATGTTATTAATACGAAATTATGGATGTTATGTGTATGAATTTATGGATGATATGAGTAAACTTATCAATTAAATAAATTAATTTAAGAGTTTAATATTTTTTTAAATTCAATTATGATAAAATTTAAAAACATATGTGTTAACTTGATAACTGTTACGGTGGGTAACCGGAGATTAATGGGCCGGATGGCGTTGGTTGGCCCAAACGTATGAAGGAGGTGACTATCGAGTGGACCTGGTACTCGGTGTTCCTCCGTCCGACTTGTGCGTGAGAAAGAATGGGGGGTGGTACCTGCAAAGACACTCCGATGCCTAAGTTAGCAAGAGTGAGAGCAGGTTAGAGAGTATATTGGAACCTTTTTTATACCTGAAGGGTGTCAGTGTATTTATAGTGGTGAACCAATAACCACCGCTGAAGTAGTGCCACCTTTTTAGGTGGATAACCGTTCCCATATCTTAGGGAGGTTAAGATATGACTCTATGAAGTGGTTAGAGAGTTTCTAGGGGCAGTTACTCATTCGAATGAGTGTTATCTGCCAGCTGACCCTCGTATCCGACTTCTCTGGAACAGGTCGTGTTCAGTACCGACTTCTGGGATGAAGGCCGGTACTGGAGAGAGGGTCAACCCTTTGGGTTGGGCGTCTTTGCTTGGGTCCTGGGCCCTATTTATTGGGCCAGGGTATGAACAGTGCCCCTACTCGAGCCCAATTTCTTTTTAAGAGTTGGGTTCGAGTATTCAACTCGGATCTTGGCCGATTTGCGAGAGGACCGACGTGATGGTTTAAGAACCGACGTGATTTTTCTTGACCTTTCGGTTCTGACGGTTACGTCTAATCAAGCGTCGTGTCCGTTGGGTGTGCGTAGGGATTTAATGGCCTTGGTAACGGTGCACCTTTATTAAGGATTGCCCCAATTTTACCATTATGCCCCTAACGTTCTTATAAATACTTTTCCCTCTCTTTCGTTGTTTCGTTTCTGCGATCTTTCAAATTTTCCCTGCATTCGTTCGTGTTGCATTTCTTGCGTTTCGAAGGTTTTTACTTCCTCCAGTCTTGATTTCAGACTTAAAGGTTAGCTTTTTTTCCCCTTCTGTAACATGCTTTCTATTTGCGTGCCTTTATCTTGTAGGTAGATTGGTTTGTAGGCTTTAGTTCTGTACCCCTTCCCTTAGAGACCGTGTGTTGATTTTCCTTTTCTTTTGTAGGTTTCTTGTCACCCTTTTTAAGAAAAGAAAATGGCTTCCGTAGATGCTCTCTCCCAGTGGGTTGATGTTACGGTCCTAGGGGAGGAGCCTTCAGTTGATACTAAATTTATCACCCACCTTCGTACTCACTATAGAATTTGTACTTCTGAAGAAGATGAGCCGAAGTACGAGTTGGTAGTCCCGGGTCCAGAAGACCGGGTTTGCTTTGGGAGGGCCGATGAGGCGGCCCCTCATTTCTTTTTTATGTATGAGAGTATGGTCACTCGTTTGGGCGTTTTTCTCCCCTTTTCAGAGTTTGAAATGTCTGTGTTGCGTCATTGCCGGGTTGCTCCCACCCAGCTTCACCCCAACTCTTGGGGTTTTTTGAAAATTTACCAATTTATTAGCCAGGCCTTAGAGTTCCCGACTTCTCTGAGGATTTTCTTCTATCTCTTCCATATGACCAAGCCCTTCAGTGGGTTAAATAATAAGCAACAGTGGGTGTCCTTCCGGGCCATTCAAGGTCGGAGGCTTTTTACCCTTTTTGACGAATCCTTTCACGATTTCAAAAACTATTTTTTCAAAGTTCAAGCAGTAGAGGGTCACCACCCCTTTTTCCTGGATGATGATTCTTCTCCCCGATTTCCTTTATATTGGCTGGAGGCCTCCCCCTGCGAGAAATATGGTCTGGACGACCTGGATGAGGTGGAGGCGGCCATCGTGGGGTTCCTCCGAGAAGTGTGGAGGAGGGCCCCATACTTGGATACTAAAAAATTTCTCCAGGGGTCGCCGGCCTTTGTCCAGTCACAACTAGGTAGCTTTTTGCGTTTCTCACTTATTTCCGACTTGTAATTTCTTTTACCGATTTGTCTGACTTTTAGCTACCAATTTGTTTTTGCAGAGATGGCAAAGAAAAATGCTCAAGAGTCTTTCCAGAGGGTTCAGGAAGCCAAGGCGAAGTCTCGTGCCAGATCTGGTGGTGCTAGGGTGGTTGTCTCTCCTTCTCCTCCTCCTCGGAATGTTGGGACTCCCTCCCAACCTATTGTGATTTCCTCCTCTGCTTCCTCTCTGCCACCCCCTTCTGTCCGACCTACTCCTGAACCAGAGCCGAAGAAGCGCAAGACCTTAGAGTCTGGCGCTTCTGGTGAGGCGGACGCTCTTGCGTTCGTCCGAAAGAACATCTATCCTCATGCTCGTATGAGTATGGATGATGTTTCTGTTCGGCACTACCTCACCACTGTGGTTGAGGAGAGTCTCAAGACGGCGGGGGTTTGTGGCAAACTCTTGGATATATTTGAGAAGACTCCTATCAGCTCTTTAGGGACGACCTCGAGGGTCGAGGAGCTGGAGGGTAGGCTTCGCATATATCAGGAGCATGAGAGGGAGTTGGAGGGGAGAGTTGCCAGGCTGAAGGAGGAGAGGGACAGCCTCCGGGAGAAGGAGCAGAAGTTGCAAGCCCAATGCAACATGGAGGTGAATTTGAGGAAAGTAGCGCAAGCCAGCTACAACAGTTTATTTGCTGATCTTGTGTCTGTAAAGAATGACTTGCTGAATGCTCGAAAGGCCTATACCGAGTTGGAGGACTCTATTGCGGATGGTGCTGATGAGGCCTGGAGGGTTTTCAAGGAGCAGGTCGGAGTCATTGCTCCTGACTTGGACCTTTCTCCTTTGGACCCTGATAAGGTTGTCATTGATGGTGCCATCGTGGATCCTCCTGTCCCCGTGGTGGAGTCTGAGTCTGATTTGAAGACTCGGGAGCAGAGGATCATAGAGTCCCCTCCTCGCTCTAAGGACGCTCCGAGTTCTTCTGCTGCTCCTCCGACTTTCTCTCCAACTCCTGGTCCTGGTGGTGGTGATCCTCCTACTCCTCTTGCAAAGAAGTGATTTGGCTATTGGGGGTCCGGCCTGTGGACCCCCCCCCCTTTTTAAACTCTTTATATTTATTTGTTGGTGTTTGAACAATTTTTGGCCTTTTAAGGCCGTAAACAAAACAATTTATGATGCCCTTTTTTAATAAGGGTTTAATTTAGTGTTTTAAATAAATGCCCTTTTTTGGATAAGGGTTTTGAGTTACCTTATGCGCGCATGCTTTTCTGTTCGTGGTTCTTTTGACTCTTTGATTTTTTCTGGAAAAACCTTTTCTTTGGGGCTTGCCTGCTTTTTTGAATCTCCTTGATCCTCGAGGCAGCCTTACAATTTTTTCTTAGTTTTTTCCTATCTCTTTTTGTTATTCCTAGTACTCAATTTTGTTTTATTGAGTTTTTCGTGACTTAGGCTACTTTTGCGATTCATTTTAATTTTACTCGGTTTCGCATTCCGACTTATGAGTCGGACTGCTCCCGAGTTTATCATGATCGACTTCTATAGCCTCTTTACGCCGACTTGTACCTCGTCGTTTTATCCTGACGACCATCTAGGTCGGTTCATGGGATTTTCACGTTTTGTCGAGCTTAAGTTGGCGCGTTTCGTAGAAAGGGAATAAAAAGGGAATTTAAAAGAGATATTCAAAATGAAAGAGATCTTTATTAATTGAGGAGGTACCCTATTGCTACTAAGGGCTTTTGATTATTTGTTTTCCCTTAGCCCCTACTATGATGCCTCGTTAAAAACCCTTTTCAGAAAAAACCCTTTGATTTTGGGAAAAAATCATGAAATCGGGAAAAGAGTACATCAGGGAGTAGGGTTCGCTTTTAGCTGTAGTACCTTTTCATATTACAAGCATGCCATGACCTGGGTAACTCGTTGCCGTCGAAGTCGGTTACCCTATAATAGCCCTTTCCTAAGACCTCGTTGATCTTGTATGGTCCTTTCCAATTAGCAGCGAGCTTTCCTTCTCCTGATTTGTTGACTCCAATATCGTTTCTGATTAGGACCAAGTCATCTGGGGTGAAACTCCTTCGAATGACTTTTTTGTTGTATCTCGCGGTCATCCTTTGCTTCAACGCTGCTTCTCTTATCTGGGCTTCTTCTCGGATTTCGGGGAGCAAGTCGAGCTCCTCTTTGTGCCCCTGTATATTCCTGATCTCGTCGTGGAAAATCACTCTTGGGCTTTGCTCATTGACCTCTATTGGGATCATGGCTTTTACGCCATAAACTAGTCGGAAGGGTGTTTCTCCAGTGGCGGATTGGGGGGTTGTTCTGTAAGCCCATAGTACTTGTTGGAGTTCTTCAGCCCAGGCTCCTTTCACATCTTGTAATCTTTTCTTCAGCCCTGCCAGTATGACTTTGTTGGCTGCTTCGGCTTGCCCATTGGCTTGTGGGTGTTCCACTGAGGTGAACTGGTGTTTGATGTTCATACTGGCTACTAGGCTTCTAAAGGTGGAGTCGGTGAACTGGGTTCCGTTATCTGTGGTAATGGAATAAGGTATCCCATACCTTGTGATTATATTTTTGTAGAGGAACCTCCGACTTCTTTGTGCAGTGATGGTGGCCAGTGGTTCTGCTTCTATCCACTTTGTGAAATAATCTATTCCCACTATTAGGTATTTGACTTGTCCTGGCGCCTGGGGAAAAGGACCTAACAAATCCATTCCCCATTTTGCAAAGGGCCATGGGGAGGTGACACTGATGAGCTCCTCTAGGGGGGCCACGTGGAAATTTGCATGCATTTGACACGGTTGGCATTTTTTCACAAAGTCTGTGGCATCTTTCTGCAAGGTTGGCCAGTAGAATCCAGCTCGGATCACCTTTCTGGCTAATGACCTCGCTCCGAGGTGGTTCCCGCAGATTCCACTGTGTATCTCCTCTAATACCTCAGTGGCTTTTGAGGTCGGCACACACTTTAACAATGGTGTTGATATCCCTCTTCTATAGAGAATATTTTTCACCAAGGTATAGTGTTGCGCTTCCCTTTGGATTTTCTTGGCCTCCTTTTCCTCCTTGGGGAGGATGTCGAATTTCAGGTATTCGACCAAGGGGTTCATCCATCCGAGGTTTAATCCAACCACTTCGAAGACTTCTTGTTTGTCTTCCATTTTTACCACTGAAGGTTCTTGGAGAGTTTCTTGGATCAGGCTTCTGTTATTTCCCCCTGGCTTGGTACTTGCTAACTTGGATAGGGCGTCTGCTCTGCTATTTAGGTCCCGAGTTATGTGCGTGACCTCGGTTTCTGCAAAACGCCCGAGGTGCTCCAGAGTTTTTTCCAAGTATTTCTTCATATTTGGGTCTTTTGCCTGATATTCCCCACTTATTTGGGAGGTCACCACTTGAGAGTCACTGTATACCATTACCTTGGTAGCACCGACTTCTTCTGCCAGCTTTAATCCTGCGATCAAGGCTTCATATTCTGCCTGGTTATTTGAAGCTGGGAACTCAAACTTGAGGGAGACCTCTATCTGGGTTCCCCTTTCATCTACCAATATTATGCCTGCGCCGCTTCCTGTTTTATTGGAGGATCCATCCACGTAGAGTTCCCAGGTAGTTGGTTTATCCTCTTGATCCCCTGCATATTCTGCAATGAAGTCGGCGAGGCACTGGGCTTTAATCACCGTCCGAGTTTCGTACTTCAAGTCGAACTCGGAGAGCTCTATTGCCCATTGAACCATTCTTCCTGCAACATCCGTCTTTTGAAGGATTTGCTTCATGGGTTGGTTCGTGCGGACTCTTATTGTGTGAGCTTGGAAGTAAGGCCGTAGCCTTCGAGAGGCTATTACTAAGGAGTAGGCAAACTTTTCTACTTTGTGATACCTTAGTTCAGGGCCCTGTAGAACTTTACTGATGAAATAGATTGGGTGTTGACCGACCTCGTCTTCTCTTATCAAGGCTGCTGAGACAGCCTTGTCTGCCACGGATAGGTATAAGACGAGGTCTTTTCCGGCTATAGGTCGAGTCAGAATAGGAGGTTGGCTCAAAAACTTTTTGAACTCCTGGAACGCCTCCTCGCATTCGGGAGTCCACTCAAACTGGTGTGCCTTTCTCAATAGGGAGAACAGTGGAAGGGATCTTAGTGCTGATCCTGCTAAAAATCTGGAGAGAGCTGCTAGTCGGCCATTCAGCTGTTGGACCTCTCTCAAACAAGTCGGGCTTTTCATTTCTAGGATAGCTCTACACTTGTCGGGATTGGCTTTGATCCCTCTTTGTGTTAGCATGAATCCTAGAAATTTTCCTGCCTCCACTGCGAAGGCGCACTTTGCAGGATTTAGTCTCATCCCGTGCAACCTTATGGTGTCAAAGACTTGTTAGAGGTCAGATAGGAGGTCGACTTCCTTCTTGGTCTTTACCAGCATATCGTCGACGTATGCTTCCATTAAGCTTCCTAAGTGAGGGGCAAACACCTTATTCATCAGCCTCTGATATGTGGCCCCTGCATTTTTCAATCCAAATGGCATGACCACGTAGCAAAAGTTAGCTCTGGGCGTGATGAATGATGTTTTTTCCTGGTCTGGTTCATACATCGAGATTTGGTTATATCCTGAGTAGGCGTCCATGAACGACAAGTATTGATACCCCGAGCTAGAGTCTACTAGGGCGTCAATGCTTGGTAGTGGATAAGGGTCCTTGGGACATGCCTTATTTAAGTCGGTGTAGTCGACGCACATTCTCCATTTACCATTTTGTTTTTTGACTAGCACTACATTGGCTAGTCATGTTGGATACTTGACTTCTCTGATAAAACCGGCTTCTAGGAGCGCTTGTACTTGCTCCTCTACTATTAGAGCTCGCTCTGGGCCGAGCTTGCGTCTACGTTGTTGTACAGGTCGAGATCCCGAGTAGACCGAAAGCTTGTGGGACATGAGCTCGGGGTCTATCCCAGGCATATCGGAGGCCTTCCAGGCGAAGAGATCGGAGTTATCTCTTAGAAGCTTGGTCAACCCTTGTCTTAGGGTTTCCCTTAGGTTGGCCCCTATGTGAGTGTTTTTTCCTTCCTCTTCGCCGACCTGAATCTCCTCGGTTTTTCCCCCGGGCTGGGGTCGCAGCTCTTCTTTAATCCTTGCTCCCCCGAGCTCTATTGTGTGAACTTCTTTGCCTTTTCCTCTCAGGTTTAGGCTTTCATTGTAGCATTTCCTTGCTAGCTTCTGATCTCCCCTCACCGTTGCTATCCCTGCTGAGGTCGGAAATTTCATGCAAAGGTGGGGCGTCGATACCACCGCTCCGAGTCGATTAAGGGTAGCTCTGCCGATTAAAGAGTTATAGGCCGACCCCACGTCGATGACTATAAAGTCTATATTCAGAGTCTTTGTCTTCTCCCCCTTTCCAAAGGTGGTGTGGAGGGGCAAAAATCCTAGTGGCTTTATTGGCGTGTCGCCTAACCCGTACAAGGTGTCGGGGTAGGCTCTTAACTCCTTCTCGTCTAATCCTAGTTTGTCGAAAGCGGGCTTGAAGAGGATGTCCGCCGAGCTTCCTTGGTCTACTAGTGTTCTGTGTAGGTGGGCATTTGCCAGGATCATGGTGATTACCACTGGGTCGTCGTGCCCAGGGATTATTCCTCGCCCATCTTCCTTTGTGAATGAAATGGTTGGGAGGTCGGAGGATCCCTCTTCGACCTGGTAAATTCTCTTGAGATGTCTTTTACGAGAGGATTTTGTGAGTCCCCCTCCCGCGAACCCTCCTGAGATCATATGGATATGTCTCTCCGGAGTTTGTGGTGGTGGGTCTCTTTTATCCATATCATCTCGCTTTCTTTTTCCATGACTGTCCGACCTTTCTATGAGATATTTGTCAAGCCGACCTTCTCTGGCCAGTTTTTCTATCACATTTTTAAGGTCGTAACAGTCGTTTGTGGAGTGCCCATATATTTTATGGTACTCACAGTAATCACCGCGGCTCCCTCCTCTTTTATTTTTAATGGGCCTGGAAGGAGGCAGCCTTTCGGTATTGCAAATTTCTCTGTACACATCCACCACAGGAACTTTCAGTGGAGTATAAGAGTGATATTTTCTTGGCCTATCGAGGCCGAGTTCTTCCTTCTTCTTAGCTTCCCTCTCCCTTTCTTTCGTTGAGGGAGGGTGCCCGGATCGCAAACTCGGGTCTCTTAGCCTAGCGTTTTCTTCCATATTGATGTACTTTTCAGCTCTTTCCTGTACATCATTTAATGAGGCGGGGTGTCTTTTTGATATGGACTGTGAGAAGGGGCCTTCTCTAAGACCATTGACTAGCCCCATGATGACTGCTTCGGTGGGCAGGTCTTGAATTTCCAAACACGCTTTGTTGAATCTTTCCATATAGGCCCGTAAGGACTCCCCGACCTCCTGTTTTATTCCCAGGAGACTTGGTGCATGCTTTACTTTGTCCTTCTGGATGGAGAACCTCATCAAGAACTTTCTTGAGAGGTCTTCAAAACTGGTAATTGACCTCGGAGGGAGGCTGTCGAACCACTTCATCGCTGCTTTTGACAAGGTTGTCGGAAAAGCTTTGCATCGCGTAGCGTCAGAAGCGTCAGTCAGATACATCCGACTTTTAAAGTTGCTCAGATGATGCTTTGGATCAGTGGTTCCGTCGTAGAGGTCCATATCGGGGCTTCTAAAGTTTCTTGGAACTTTTGCCCTCATTATGTCCTCGCTAAAAGGATCTTTCTCTCCTAAGGGAGAATCTTCTCTATCGCCGTGAGAATTCCGACCTTTGAGGGAGGATTCTAATTTTAAGAGTTTTCTTTCTAACTCTTTTCGTCGCTCCATCTCCTCTTTTAGGTTCTTTTCGGCTTCCTTTTGTCGTTCCCGCTCCTGTTCTAGCTGCTCGAGGCGACTGTGAATTAATCCCATAAGCTCACTAGTGTGAGAGGGTCCTTCTTTTTCTGATTCGCGCCCCTCCGAAGAGTTCACCTTCGGATTTTTGATTCCGGAGGTGCCTTCCCTATGTTGATCATTGGCTTCCTGGTGGAGGGTCTGATCTGCCTCATTGTTTCCAGTGTTCAAATTCTCTTGTTCAGAATCTGTCTCCACATGACCCTCTTAAGGGGATCTACCCGCCATCACTGGTTGATCTCTCGGGTCCCCGGCAACGGCGCCAATGTTACGGTGGGTAACCGGAGATTAATGGGCTGGATGGCGTTGGTTGGCCCAAACGTATGAAGGAGGTGACTATCGAGTGGACCTGGTACTCGGTGTTCCTCCGTCCGACTTGTGCGTGAGAAAGAATGGGGGGTGGTACCTGCAAAGACACTCCGATGCCTAAGTTAGCAAGAGTGGGAGCAGGTTAGAGAGTATATTGGAACCTTTTTTATACCTGAAGGGTGTCAGTGTATTTATAGTGGTGAACCAATAACCACCGCTGAAGTAGTGCCACCTTTTTAGGTGGATAACCGTTCCCATATCTTAGGGAAGTTAAGATATGGCTCTATGAAGTGGTTAGAGAGTTTCTAGGGGCAGTTACTCATTCGAATGAGTGTTATCTGCCAGCTGACCCTCGTATCCGACTTCTCTGGAACAGGTCGTGTTCAGTACCGACTTCTGGGATGAAGGCCGGTACTGGAGAAAGGGTCAACCCTTTGGGTTGGGCGTCTTTGCTTGTGTCCTGGGCCCTATTTATTGGGCCAGGGTATGAACAATAACTATTTATGCAATAACTAAAAAATGATATGTGTATGGATGTAATATCTAATAAACACGAATTTAATTTTTAGATATTAGTTGTATGTAATTATGGATATTATGTATATGAATTTATAAATGTTATGTGTATGAACTTAGTTAATATAGTATAATTATAAATGCACAAAAAATAAAAAAAAAAAAACAAAAAATCAGTTTATTACCATACCTCGTCAAAGTTAGTGTGGTTTTTCATATTCTCGAAGATGGTTGATGTAACACCCTAACTTTTAGCACGTCATGATCGTACAAAAAATAAGGCATTACTAACTCGTTTTCCTTTTTAACTATTTAATATTGAGACTTTAGTTCGATATCGCGTTTCAGTTTTATAGAAAATTCTAAAAAATTATTTTTAGTAATTAAAATCACATATAAAAAATCTTCACATAATAATAATCACATAATTATTAATAATAATAAATATTATACAAATGAATTCAATATAAAACTTGAAGACAATACCTATCCCTCTGAATAAAATAAAAGCTAAAGCAACAAGGGCGAGGGAACTCTATAAAAACAACATGTATCACAAGTAAATCTACTAATCGTCCGCAGTTTCATATTGAATCTTCAAACCTGTCACTGAAAGGGTGGAAGATTTTGGGGTGAGAACAAACCACACGTTCTCAATAGGGAATGAAAATGTCGTAAAAGTAATGAATTTAATGCAAATAATTAACTTACTCAATAAAACTATTTTGTTAAACCTTTAAAAATACTTTTTACTTTAACTTTATATAACTAATTACCTTCTTTAAATTTCTAAACTTAAAACAATTCTCAATCACAACCTCGGTTCTCAGTCACCTCAATACACCAACTAATAGCACAAAAAACAGATTAATACACAAACAAATTGCAATAAGACAAATAGCACAATCACAGAGAAACTAGATAAGCAGACACAATCAAATGCAAATGTGCAAACAACATGATGCATGTCTATTCCTAACGCAGACCATGAGCTCATGTGTCGGTTGCCTACCCGCTCCCGACATTACTATATACATGTATATGTACATAGAAACTATGCTTCATTTCCTTTCTTTTACTCCCAAATGGCTTCAGCCAATTTCTTTTTTTTTTTTTAACTTTAATAATAATAATTATAATAATAATAATAATTTTTATCTTTTTTAAAATAACTTATTATAATAAAAATAATTTAAAATTTTTTTATAGATTTTAAATTTAAAGTATTATAAAATTTAATTTAATTATTTTTGGAGAATAATTTTTTTAAATAAAATAATTAATTATGAATAATTTATTATTTAATTTTTTAAAAAAAATTGAGATATTATAGTTGATTGGCAATAATTTTATTGGGTGAGTCTATTTATTGTTCAAATTATTCTTTAATTCCTTCCGACATAGGTATCATGTTAAGGTCGAATTCAAATGTCATATTATTTGCAATATTAAAGACGATTTCTTGTAAACTTCTTTGACTTATCCCAATTGTGCTTGTAATTGAACTAGAGTTGTGATTTTTGTCCTATGAGAGAGTATACGACCTTCATGATTCTTCTAACAATGATAAACCTATTAAACAAGACTTCTATGTTCGCTACCTTCTGGAATGATAATAAATAAAATAAAAGAATTAAAAATTAATTAAGTAATTTAATGATTATTATAGTTTTTCATTATTATTAGTATCTATTTTATTCTTAAATATAAATTCAAATTATAAAAAGAAATATTAAATAGTAATTACAAGAATGCCTAATAATTAGGGATATGATATTATAATTAGTATTATTAATAAGTGGCGTTGATAAGAGTATGATAAGGTAGCGTTTGGTGGAGAGATAGAGATGGAAAGATTGAGACTGAGAGACAAAGACTAAGAGACAGAGATTGAAATAAATCTCAGTATTTTGTTTGGTGCAAAATGGGAGACAAGAATTGAAACAAAAGTGAAACTCTAATTTAATTTGCACAAAGGATAAAATTAAAATTAATTAATTGAAATGAGAGTATTTTAGGTATAAAATGTTATTAAAGTTTTAGTCTCCATCTCTAAAAATTTTAGTCCCCTGTGTCCTTTTTGGAGGTACTGAAATACTGAAATTTTGAAGACAGAGATAGAAATTTTAGTACCAGTCTCTGAATCAACAAATACGATACCGAGTCTCAGTCTCAATATCTCAAAACAAACCTACCTAAGTGAATTGATAGGAAAGTGAGATAAAAAAAATCAAAATATTATTAAGTTATATAAATAAAATAAATTTTAAAAAGTTTTGACTAATTATGACTAAAAATTTTTTGTTACCAAATATTTTTCTAAAAAAAAAGGTGAGAGGAGAAGGGGGCTTTCTAAATGTGACAGTATAACAATTGTGGTTATAAAAAAATGTTTAGCAAAAGATGGAAGTGTTTAAAACTTTAAATACAAAAAAATCATGTTGTACTTTGTGCACACTCATTATGTTTCATATATGAGTAATCTTCATGCAAATAAATTGGCATAT
Organism: Arachis ipaensis; assembly: GCF_059453495.1. Taxonomy (NCBI): domain Eukaryota; kingdom Viridiplantae; phylum Streptophyta; class Magnoliopsida; order Fabales; family Fabaceae; genus Arachis; species Arachis ipaensis. The sequence continues at coordinate 28,932,832 of NC_142436.1, forward strand.
TGAGTCTAGAAAAAGGTCAATGCGATTGATAAACTTGCTTAAATGTTATTTTAAAAAAGATTTTTCTTTTAATAACTTTTTTAAAAGATTTTTTATAAAAATAAAAGTGATTTATGTTTGAATATTTTAATATAAAAAGATTTTTTATTATTAATTATGTTTAGATAAAATAAGATAAAAATATTTTTTTGTTCATTTATTATATAAAAATATTTTTTTTAAAGAAAGAAAATTATTAAAAAAGATATAAATTATAACTTCTCAAAAAAGAGATTTTTTTTCTAATACTTTTATTTTTATTATTAGAAATTTGTCAAACACACTAAAAAATAAAAAAAAAATATTAAAAAAATCTTTTTCTATCGATTTAATAGCGTCCAAACAAATACATAATCTATATATCCAGTAAATAAATCAATAAACCAATTATACCTGGAATCAGGTTATCTTAAAATGATTGAGCAATGAACATTTCCTTTTTTAGATGGTCAAAGAGCAATGAATATTTTTTTTTTTTGGTCAAAGAGCAATGAACAGTTGAGCACTAGAAGCAAAGTATCACACAATTATATGGGCCGACCCAATATCTCTACTTTAATCCTGCCATTTAAAATAACCCAATTGTTTAAGACCCGAAAAAACCTGATGTTCCTATTTCCTAACAACATATATATAGGCTTATTTACATATACCCCAAAAATATAGGTTTTTTTTTTTTGGTGACTTCCAAAAATATAGGTTTATTTACTTCAACAGTATATAGGAATTTTTTTATAAATAAATAATTTGTTTACGAATATAAATAATTTATAGCATATTTATTATTTTTTATTTTTACTATATATTTCATTTACACTATAAACGATTAAAATTGTTTATATTTTGTTTACCATGTAAATGATATATATGAAAATTTAAAAAATACATATATCTCATTTACAATATAAACAAGATATATGTATTATTATAAAAAAATTACAATTAAAATAATATTTATGGTATAATTTAGATCAATTTATAAAATAAAAAACGATACAATTTATTATTATTTAGATTAAATTAGATAAATTTATAAGTAAAATTTAATTCGATCTAATTTGATAAAAAAATATGTATAAAAAGATACAATTAATTACTGTTTAGATTAAATTAGATCAATTTATAAAAAAAATTAGATATAATATAATTTAATTAAAAAAATAAAATCATGAAGTATAATTGTAAATAGTTTTTCGAGAAAAAATATTAATAATTACTTTTTCACTTAGGAGTGATTTTTATCCTACATTATAAGGGGTAAGTATTATTTTAATCCCTAATATTTAGGGTCAAAATCGAAACCGTCCTCAACGTAATTTTTGATTTAGAATCATCCTTAACGTTTTATTTCACATTAAAATCATCATTTTAACTTTTTACTGGTAAAAATACCCTCCACCACCACCAGCATCTTTATCACCACCACCACCTCCCTTACTCCCATCAAATACTAATAATCAGATTTAAGAACATCAACAATAACACATTATTCAAATCCAAAAATAACAACATCAAATTTAACAACAATTAAATCAAAAAATAACAAATCAAAATCAGATTAAAAGTAGAAGTAGAAACAAACCCAAAAATAGAAAAAATAGAATCAAAAGCTCAAGTAAAAGCAGAAAGCAAAAGCTCAATTTATAAATAAAATTAGATATAATATAATTTAATTAAACAAAATAAAATCATAAAGTATAACTGCAAATAGTTTTTCGAAAAAATTATTAATAATTATTTTTTAACTCACAAGTAATTTTTATCTTACGTTATAACATACGGTAAATCTTTTCTATAAACCTATAAATTTTTTATTTTTTCTAATATTTTTCATTTAAATTAATACTCATAAGAGTACATAAAAAATTTAAAACAAAATTTTTAAATTTTATAAGTAATGTATTAATTTTTAAATTTAAATTATGTATATTTCAAATTTTGTGCCTCTTAAATTCCTCATTAATCCAATTATTTAAATTAAATTTAACGTCAACGTCTAGATATGTAGATGATTGAGTTAAAATTAAGACTTTTTAACTGATTTTTATCCTTACTTTTTATTTTATTTTACTAATAATAATATTTAATTAATTTTATTATCTTCTAAAATTTAAAACAGAATGTTAATTTACTGCCACTTCCAAAGTAATTTTGACAGTTTTTTATTTTTTTATTCTAGTTATCTTCTTTCTTTTTAATACTTAACTGATCTTGTTAAAGGTGAGAGACTGGGTATTTTAATAAGATCACTAATTTTACCGTAAATTATTAATTTAACTTACTGACCATCTCATAATTAATTAAATAAATATGTAAAATTATAAAAAATTAAAATTAAAATTTATAATGTATAAAAAAATAATGCATGTTCTTTAAATATATAATAAGTTAATTAATTAAAGATATAAAAATATAATTTAGTTTTATTTCAAAAAAATTCTTTTATATAATATTAAAATTCAATTTATCTTATCTTTTTTCAAATATTATTTTTGAATCAACATTTAACAAATTCTTTCCCTTTTTTTACGTAAATGTGTTGGCCCTAGTATACCTTAACATATTTAACAAAACATAATATATTTAAAAGAAAAATTCTTGGGGCAAGTAAATTTCAGTAATTTTGGCCATTAATAAAACTAGTAATTTAATAAGAAAAAAAACAATTCTTATTTTTTTAAAATCATTTTTTAGTATAAAATTTGATTTTTTTTAAAACCAATTAAAAAGCAGTTTAATTATTATTTCTAAAACTTGTTAATAACCAGTTTGATCTTTTGAAACCAGATTGATTTACTCATCTTAAACTAATTATATTTCTCGTTAACTTGGTATCATGTAGGGGTGAGCACGGGTAGCAGGTATTCGATTACCCGTCCGAATCCGAACCGAACCAATTAAATTAGTTCTGAAACCAATGGGTAATCGGGTCCGACCCGAACCAAATCGATGGTTTTTGTTAGTGATTGGTTCGGGTATCGATTTTGGAGGTGCAAAACCTGAACCAACCCGCGAATTCGATCATATATTAATTAAATAAAAAATAAAAAATAAAAAATAAAAATGACTTTTTTATTAAAAAATGATTATTCATTATTAATATGTTTGGATTTTAATGAGTTTAGTTTTTAATGTATTTAGTGTTTAACATGTTTGGATTATTTCTATTGATGTTACATGTTTATTGTACTTGTTGAATTTTTAAGATAAAAAGTTTAGTTTTTTTTTTATGAATTTCAAAGTCGTCGGGTACCCAATTACCCAAACCAAACCAATCCGTTCTTAATCCGTTTGGTTTGGTTCGGGTACATATACAAAAAAAATACAAATCCGAACCAAACTGAACCAATTATATTTTGATCGATTCAGTTCTAATTTTATCATAAACTCAAACCAAACCGACCCGTGCTCACCCCTAATATTATGTTTTATTTTCGAAAAACCTTCACTATGTAAACCCCTAACAAGGAATTACTAGAAAGATAAACAAAAAGTATAATTAACTTGCACCCTTTTGTTCTAATTTTGGAGTTGAAGCGACATGTATGGTACGGTTTTCAACCGTCGATGTGATCAAGAAATTTTTTGGGAGTGCAATTTATGTGATTAAGAAATCATGACTACAATTTTTATACGGGTTATATTATATGAGTATGAATATGTTGACAAATTTTAAGTACTTCACTTTTTCTTAACCTAAGGCTTCCTGAAATATATGACAATTGAAGATATGAAGCATTCAATGACTTCCAAATATATGGACAAATAGTTGACGTGATATAGTTATTTTGTAAATAAATGCTAAATCATCAAAAGGAAAACAAAATACTATAAATATTTAACTTACAAATTTGGCCCGTCATTTCAACAAAAAAATGTAAGCCATTTTGGAAAAAAAAATATTTCTTTTCTTTTCTTTTGACTGAAAAGAAGAAAAGAGCAAATAAGCAAATGAAATTCTAATAAAGCTATAATTTTGTCACTCCGAAATTTAATTTATTATACCACTAGACAAGAATTCCCTAATATAATCTATAAAAAGAAAGAAATTAATTAATTTAAATAAAATTGGATTAGTTAAAGAACCGATGACATAGTTGAAAATTTTTTTTGAATATTATTATTATTCTCTTAGCCTTATTTAAATCTCACTAAAATAACTGTTGTAACACCTTAATATTTTTAAACTAAACTTGAATCTTATTTGAGTTATATTAGTTATTGTTACTCAAATTTTACAAAATTTTTAAAATAAATTTTTTATATAAAATAATTTATAAAAAATAATGAATAATTAATTTTTATTAGAATTGTTAATAATTAAGAAATATAAGTAGACTTAGTGATATTAACATAAAAAATGAGCATATTAGACTATAAACAAAACAATACATATCAAATAATCATATAAGTAAAAAAAAAAAACAAACATAATAGTCACAATTGTAGCAGCTCATCAACAAAGATAAAACAAAACACATAAAGAATCTTAATTCCCTTAATGTGAATATTTATAATTAAAATAATCGTCTATTTTTTATTTTTAATATGAATTTGAGCAAGTGTTTAATAATATTCTCTATCTATGTTCTTGATATCTCGCTACTAATCATTTTATAGTGTACTGATTTTTTTTAACTCAATTGAGTAGTGTATTGTTCCGCCACTACAAAAAATCTGGTTAAAATGGCGGTTTTTTTGGGTATTTACGGCAGTTTGAACCGCCATTATTATCAGAAATGACGGTTTTCTGAAAACCGCCACAATTTTCTGGGTTAAAACGACGGTTTTTGAATAAGTTAAAATGGCGGTTTTTGAATAGGTTAAAATGGCGGTTTAAACCGCCATTATTACCCTGGCAGAGTGGTGTTTTGTTTGGTTAAAATGACAGTTTTTGAATAGGTTAAAACGACGGTTTGAACTGCCATTATTACCCTGACAACGTGGCGTTTTGATTGGTTAAAACGACATTTTTGAACTGCCTTTTTTACCCCGACAGTAGCATTTTATTTGGTTAAAATGACATTTTTGAACTGCCGTTTTACCCTGATAGTGACATTTTTATTGTTTAAAAAGCAATTTTTACCGTTATTTTTATCGCATTAAATAAATAATTTTGTGATTAAAATTTCACAATAACAAAAAATTATAATCCATAAATAAAATATTATAACTCATAAAAAAAGTATTAATATAATATATAATTTTTTATTATTAGAAATTACAAGTAATAACTCCTATACAAAAACTTGTCTTACTAAACTTATCAAAATACAAGCATTGCAATAAGCACTAATCACTCAAATCTACTATCCAGTTCCCCAAACTATCTTAATATCTAATAATATACAAGACAAATAGTTTAGCTAAGTGATGATGAATAAAATTTGGAGGTCAAAAGTTTCCTCCTTTTGTAATTAGCTTTTGAATGCAACAAATCGAAATCCTGCTGAACATGAGCATTGGGCTGATTTCTCTCCGTATTTGCATGGAACTACATCATCACCTGCAAAATGAAATTTAATGATGCACACATTTGCTTTTACTTGAACCTCTAGAACTATAGTCAATAATGATACTTACATATTCCATGACACAGCAACATGGGTAATGAAGCAGCTCGCCATCTTGATTCATGTGACACTTCTATTTTGTTCCTTAAGCTCCTAAAGTGACAAGTGACAAGTAACAACTTTCAACTTTTAACCACAAAAAAAGATATTATTGTTCTTGATTCAAATAATTTAATTAGAGTTTATTAAATATATATAGCTGGTTGAAACTTCTGAGTAGAGTTTATTAAATAGAGTTTTTTTTATAAAGGCACTGAAGAAAATAATTTAATTTTCCATGAATTATGGAATAAATGAATGTTGTTTTCCATTCAGTTATTCATGCTTCAGAGCGTCAAAAGTTAACCTCATGAAGAATTTTAGTTTTAAAATCAAACATTATGATACTCAAAATGAGGTAACACAAGGTAAAAAGATTTATCTTCATTTCCTATGAATCCAAGAAGTATGGCAAAGTGCACCTTAATTAAAAGCTGAGTCACATCCTTCATAGAACAGACAGGCTCTTCTGTAAGATTTTCAACATAGACGCCAGATTTGACATCTTCTCTGATCTGGACAAAAAAAACATGACCCATTCTAGTATAAACAATTCTGGTTTTCCAAGCTAAGCTTTTCTGGTTTTCTTTTTATTCAGTGAAATGAGTTTTGACTTGTGAGACTTACAAGAACAAATCACACCTACAATTCTCTATTCTAACTTATATACTACTCTGCTACACTATCTTTACCTGACTCCACATAAATATCTTCTAACTACATAACTAATTAACTTGCTAACTGTAACTAACTCTCAAGTGAGCTAACCACTTTTGGCGCTGACCTAACTATTTTACGTAATAGCTATATCTCTAATATAATTCATTAGATAGATTTTTATAAACTGATCATCATTGATGACTATATATTCTAAAGTAATTACTAATTAATGAATTGGATTTTACATTTAAGATGTCTTCGTTTATTTTAAAAGAAAGAAACAGTTAGCTCCTTGAAAAAGAATAATCAAATCTAAGGTGCTGTTATGTACAAAGTACAAATATATATACGTCGTTAGTCAGTCTTTTTCCCCCCAATAAAGAATGAATGACCATTTTAGCACGTTGGTCAATTAACGCTTTAATAAGAATTATTATGTCACAACAGATATCGTTACCTTCTGATATCATATAATCCTAAATTATTATGTCACAACAGATAAAATAGGCTTGCAGATTTCCAGAAAAGCTTTAATAAGAATAAGATTATATACTGAGTCTAAGATGTAACTATATGTATGTTTCCATATGCCAATGTCTCATTGAATGTGAAATGTATGACCAATATCAAATTAAGTACAAACCAACTAATATAATATTATATCAGCCACTTAAAAACTAAAATAGAACATCAAAATAGTAGACAATCAACTTTGAATACATATTAGGCAAGTGACTATGTAACTCTTGATTTATGCCACCATCTACTCTATATGTTTAAGAACTCATTGAAATCCAGCAGCGGGTTTTTATTCCATCTAACCAGTTGAACTAATAAAGGTTCTACTAACTTCAGCAAGAGGTGACCAATCATCGGAATGAGTAATGATAATAAACTACATATTTTTATTATTATTTTATTTTATATTTTGCAACCAGTCATACTAAATGTATGGCTTCTAAAGATATGTAGTAACTTGGCAAAGGAGAATATGAAGACTGCTATATGTTCTACTTATCAATATTATGTACGTCAGAGATAAATAAATACAAAATATGATTAGAATTTTATTTTGGGAGTTGAATCATTCTACTTAATTATTAACCATCCAGGGGTATATCGAAGAGAAACTACAGGGACAGGAACTCCAATATCAAATATTGTTTAAATACTCCAATATCAAATATTGTTAAACTATTCAGGGATAGGAACTCACATTCAGAGGGCATATCTTCAAGTCAAGAAATTCAAGCTGTGTTACAACTTCATTGTACAATCCTAAAACTGCTATTACAATCTCAAAAACACCTTGGTTACCACTTTGAGTTGCAATATGAAATTACCCTATTTCTTCTTGGAAAATAAAGTGGCAGAGAATAAGATTTTCAGGAGAGAAGGAGAAGAAGAATAATAATAGTAAGGAATGAACTAAAGTAGTGCACAAGGAACTGATCCACCCTTTCTCCCTTGTTATTATATTATTTATAGCAAGCATGCAAAAAATTAAAGGTGAAATTGAAGTGAAGAAAGAGAAAATAAAGAAATGAAGTAGATTTCCATGGAGGCAAGTACCTGCATATTGTTGTATCTATTGAAGGTTTTGCAGCAAACAGTGCAAGAAAACTAGGTAGGACCAATCAGAATCTAAGATGGGGTTGGGATCTAGTACTGTCCCTTGGGATCCAGAATCTGTGGAATATTAGAATACAAAAATCAGGAACCTTATATTTATAACACACAAATAAAGTAATAAAGCAATAGTTGCTTCAAAGGAGGGCGATGATTTGGATTTATTATCTTCCAAGCTCACTACCAAACAAGTCCTGCTCCAAGAACAAAATCAAATTTATACTACTCCCTGGAACCTATAGTTCAATCAATTTGCCCTATATATATCTCCATTCAAATAACCAAAAAAGTTTAGCCCTTTTTTTCTTTATACCATTTTCACAAAACAAAGCTATCCACTAATTCAACATCTTAATCTTATGAACATAAACAAGCACTAGACCCATGTTAACTCTAACACATGCATTTTGGTGCAACTTAACACAAGAAAGAAGAAGAATAAGAAAAAAAAATCCAGCATGGACAATGAAATGAAACAATAGGAGGAAGAATAACAAAAATTGATGCTAGAATCATCCAAGTAAAAGATCCATCAAATATCAATGTTTACAAGATAGTTATTGTTTCATTTGCTTTTCATCCTTTTCACAATACAGATCGGTATATGAGTGTATTAGTGGTTTTATTTAGCATACTCAATTAATTAATGCATTCAATTTATGAATAGCGACTTCTCAATCAGTTTGATCTATAATCTAATCCTCCAAATCTTCTACATTAAAACCAGCTATTTCTTTTGAATGACATCTATAACTCTAATATATTTGAAAAGAGCAATGTTGATATAATCAATAAAAATGAGTCTCCTAATAGTTACAACCCAATAAACGTAGTGGAAAGTTGGAAAACTTACGTGATTGACCAATTCCAGCCAAGAGACCCTCACTCTTCATCAATCCTACAATCTTCTAGTAAATCCTTGCATTGCTCTCTGCAAATCAAGTTCTAAATTGGTTTAATTCATTAGAAAAATAAAAGATGTTGAATTTAGTTATGTGTCACACCTTGAAAGATTCATTGTCTGTTCTGAAGCTTATTCCTAAAATATACTTCAGCCACACAGGAAATCCTCTATATACAACTAAAAAATATAAATTAAATTAAATTAAACATTATAAAAGTAGTAGGGAAACAAGGACGAGGAGGTGATGGCAACCAGACTAAGGACGTGAACCACGTATGTGAAGGGAAAGGCGGTTACGCCCAACACCATCGAAACACTTAACTGTCTCTCTGCGACTCAACAACCATTTTGCCTTCTGATTAGATCTTCCCACATCTGCACAGAAGCCATTTTTCATAATTTAAATATAACTAGAAAGTAATGCACCGACAGATATTTTGAGACGAACACAGTGTATCCATACATTTAAAGTATGCCAGGAACTAAGGTGTTCAAAGTATCCTTCTCAGCTTCATACTCACTGATGAGCGGATAATTTATACGCTTTTTGGCATTGTTTTAGTATGTTTTTAGTAGGATCTAGTTACTTTTAGGGATGTTTTCATTAGTTTTTATGTTAAATTCACATTTCTGGACTTTACTATGAGTTTGTGTGTTTTTCTGTGATTTCAGGTATTTTCTGGCTGAAATTGAGGGACTTGAGCAGAAATCAGATTCAGAGGTAGAAAAAGGACTGCTGATGCTGTTGGATTCTGACCTCCCTGCACTCAAAGTGAATTTTCTGGAGCTACAGAACTTGAAATGGCGCGCTTCCAATTGCGTTGGAAAGTAGACATCCAGGGCTTTCCAGCAATATATAATACTCCATACTTTGGCCAAGAATAGATGACGTAAACTGGCGTTCAACGCCAGCCTTCTGCCCAAATCTGGCGTCCAGCGCCAGAAAAGGATCCAAAACCAGAGTTGAACGCCCAAACTGGCACAGAAACTGGCGTTCAACTCCACAAATGGCCTCTGCACGTGCAACACTCAGGCTCAGCCCAAACACACACCAAGTGGGCCCCGGAAGTGGATTTATGCATCAATTACTTACTCATGTAAACCCTAGTAGCTAGTTTATTATAAATAGGACCTTTTACTATTGTATTAGGCATCTTTTGATCATCTGAGGATCTTAGGATCATCTTTGAACGCATTGTTCTTAGACCATAAGGGCTGGCCACACGGCCATGCCTGGACCTTCCACTTATGTATTTTCAACGGTAGAGTTTCTACACTCCATAGATTAAGGTGTGGAGCTCTGCTGTTCCTCAAAGATTAATGCAAAGTACTACTGTTTTCTATTCAATTCCTCTTATTTCTCTTCTAAGATATCCATTCGCACCCAAGAACGTGATGAAGGTGATGATTATGTGTGACGCTCATCATCCTTCTCCCTTATGAACGCGTGCCTGACAAACACTTCTGTTCTACATGAAATAAGCTAGAATGAGTATCTCTTAGATCTCCTAACCAGAATCTTCGTGGCGTAAGCTAGAATGATGGCGGCATTCAAGAGAATCCGGAAAGTCTAAACCTTGTCTGTGGTATTCCGAGTAGGATTCAATGACTGAATGGCTGTGACGAGCTTCAAACTCGCGAGTGCTGGGCGTTAGTGACAGACGCAAAAGGAGGGTGAATCCTATTCCAGCATGATCGAGAACCGACAGATGATTGGCCGTGCTGTGACAGAGCATGTGAGCATATCTTTCACTGAGAGGAGGGGATGTAGCCACTGACAACGGTGATGCCCTTGCATAAAGCCAGCCATGGAAAGGAGTAAGACAGATTGGATGAAGATAGCAGGAAAGCAGAGGTTCAGAGGAACGAAAAGCATCTCCATTCGCTTATCTGAAATTCCTACCAATGAATTACATAAGTATCTCTATCCCTATTTTATTATATTAATTTCGAAAACTCCATAACTGTTTTATATCTGCCTGACTGAGATTTACAAGGTGACCATAGCTTGCTTCATACCAACAATCTCCGTGGGATTCGACCCTTACTCACGTAAGGTATTACTTGGACGACCCAGTGCAATTGCTGGTTAGTTGTATCGAAGTTGTGACAAATTATGAATGTGACATCACAATTTCGTGCATCAAGTTTTTGGCGCCGTTGCCGGGGATTGTTTGAGTTTTCGGCAAGCTTTTGGTTCGGTAACATCAGTGCCAAGTCTGATCCGGCAACAACGCCAAGTTTTTGGCGCCGTTGCCGGGGATTGTTTGAGTTTGGACAACTGACGGTTCATCTTGTTGCTCAGATTAGGTAATTATCTTTTTGTTTTCTTTTCAAAAAAAATTTTTCAAAAAAATATTTCTAAAATTTTCTCATCTGTTTTCGAAAAAAATAAAAATAAAAATATTTTCAAAAATAAAATTTTCATTCAAAATTTTTAAGAATGAATTCTAGTGTTTCATGAAGCATGTTGAAGCCTGACTGGCTGTAAAGCCATGTCTATTCCTTTGGGAATGAGTATGTCAGGCATGTCATATCTGAATTACATGCTGAAGCTTGGCTGGCCATTGGCCATGTCTAGTATTTTGGACCGGAGCTTTCATTGAAGGCTTGGCTGGCTAGTGAGCCATGTCTAATTCCTGGACTGAAGCTTTAGACTAAGAATGCAAGATTCCTGGAATTCATATTAAAAATTTTGGAATCCTTATTTTTCTTTTTCATATAATTTTCGAAAAAAAAAATCCAAAAAAAAAAAAATTAGAAAATCATAAAAAATCAAAAATATTTTCTGTTTCTTGTTTGAGTCTTGAGTCATATCATAAGTTTGGTGTCACTTGCATATGCATCTTGCATTTTTTCGAAAATATCATGCATTCATGGTGTTCTTCATGATCTTCAAGTTGTTCTTGGTAAGTCTTCTTGTTTGATCTTGATGAATTTTTTTGTTTTGTGTCTTTTCATGTTTATCATATGCATTCTTGAATTCTTAGTGTCTAAGCATTAAAGAATTCTAAGTTTGGTGTCTTGCATGTTTTCTTTGCATAAAAAATTTTTCAAAATTGTGTCTATGATGTTCATCTTGACATTCATAGTGTTCTTGGTGTTCATCTTGACATTCATAGCATTCTTGCATGCATCACATGTTTTGATCTAAAAATTTCATGCATTGCATAATTTTCATGTTTTTCGTAAAAATTTCAAAAATAAAAAAAAATATCTTTCCTTTTTTCTCTCATCAAATTCGAAAATTTGGATTGACTTTTTCAAAAAGTTTCAAAATCAAGTTGTTTCTCATGAGTCAAATCAAATTTTCAATTTGAAAATCTTATCTTTTTCAAAATCTTTTTCAAAAATCAAATCTTTTTCAAAATTTTTAGTTATTTTCGAAAATTCCAAAAATATTTTTCAAAAATCTTTTTCTTATTTTTATATCAAAATTTTCGAAAATAATATAATCAATTAATGTTTTGATTCAAAAATTTGAAGTTTGTTACTTGCTTGTTAAGAAAGATTCAAACTTTGAGTTCTAGAATCATATCTTGTGATTTCTTATGAATCAAGTCATTAATTGAGATTTAAAAAAAAAAAAAAAATCAAATCTTTTTCAAAACTAATTTCAATCATATCTTTTCAAAAATATCTTCTTATCTTATCTTTTTCAAAAATATCTTTTCAAAATATCTTTTCTAACTTCCTAACTTCTTATCCTTTCAAAATTTAACCAACTAACTAACTTTTTGTTTGTTTCTTAACTTTTTCAAAACCACCTAACTAACTCTCTCTCTCTCATTTTCGAAAATATCTTCCCTCTTTTTCAAAAATTTCTTTTTAATTAACTAATTATTTTTATTTTTGATTTCAAAAAAATTTCGAAAATTACTAACACATTTTCAAAAACCAATTTTCAAAAATCACTAACTCCTTTTCAAAAATAATTTTCGAAAATTCCCTCTTTCTCTCTCATCCTATTCTATTTATTCATTCATTAACTAACATCTCTTCCTCACATCATCACCAAATTCGAACCCCCTCTTCTATCTGTGTTCGAATTTCTTCCTCTTTTCTTCTACTCACATAAGGGAACCTCTATACTGTGGTAAAGAGAATCTCTATTATTATTATCATTTTTCTGTCCATTCTTCCTTGTCTTATGAGCAGGAGCAAGGATAAGAACATTCTTGTGGAAGCAGATCCAGAACCTGAAAGGACTCTGAAGAGAAAATTAAGAGAAGCTAAAATACAACAATCCAGAGATAACCTTTCAGAAATTTTCGAACAGGCAGAGGAGATGGCAGCCGAAAATAATAATAATGTAAGGAAGATGCTTGGTGACTTTACTGCACCTAATTCCAATTTACATGGAAGAAGCATCTCCATTCCTGCCATTGGAGCAAACAACTTTGAGCTGAAACCTCAGTTAGTTTCTCTGATGCAGCAGAACTGCAAGTTTCATGGACTTCCATCTGAAGATCCTTTTCAGTTCTTAACTGAATTCTTGCAGATATGTGATACTGTTAAGACTAATGGAGTAGATCCTGAAGTCTACAGGCTCATGCTTTTCCCTTTTGCTGTAAGAGACAGAGCTAGATTATGGTTGGATTCTCAACCCAAAGACAGCCTGAACTCTTGGGATAAGCTGGTCACGACTTTCTTAGCCAAGTACTTTCCTCCTCAAAAGCTGAGCAAGCTTAGAGCTGATGTTCAAACCTTCAGACAGAAAGAAGGTGAATCACTCTATGAAGCTTGGGAAAGATACAAACAGTTGACCAAAAAGTGTCCTTCTGACATGCTTTCAGAATGGACCATCCTGGATATATTCTATGATGGTCTGTCTGAGTTATCTAAGATGTCATTGGATACCTCTGCAGGTGGATCCATTCACCTAAAGAAAACGCCTGCAGAAGCTCAAGAACTCATTGACATGGTTGCTAATAACCAGTTCATGTACACTTCTGAAAGGAATCCTGTAAGCAATGGGACGCCTATGAAGAAGGGAGTTCTTGAAGTTGATACTCTGAATGCCATATTGGCTCAGAACAAAATATTGACTCAGCAAGTCAATATAATTTCTCAGAGTCTGCATGGAATGCAAGCTGCATCCAACAGTACTCAAGAGGCATCTTCTGAAGAGGAAGCCTATGATCCTGAGAACCCTGCAATAGCAGAGGTAAATTACTTAGGTGAACCTTATGGAAACACCTATAACTCAACATGGAGAAATCATCCAAATTTCTCATGGAAGGATCAAAAGCCCCAACAAGGCTTTAATAATGGTGGAAGAAACAGGTTTAGCAATAGCAAGCCTTTTCCATCATCAACTCAGCAACAGACAGAGAACTCTGAACAAAATGCTTCTAATTTAGCAAATCTAGTCTCTGATCTATCTAAGGCCACTGTAAGTTTCATGAATGAAACAAGGTCTTCCATTAGAAATCTGGAAGCACAAGTGGGCCAGCTGAGTAAAAGGATCACTGAAATCCCTCCTAGTACTCTCCCAAGCAATACAGAAGAGAACCCAAAAGGAGAGTGCAAGGCCATTGACATAAGCGCCATGGCCGAACCTCTGAGGAGAGGAGAGGACGTGAATCCCAAGGAGGAGGACCTCCTAGGACGTCCAGTGATTAATAAGGAGCTTCCCTCTGAGGAAGCAAAGGACTCTGAGGCTCATCTAGAGACCATAGAGATTCCATTGAACCTCCTTATGCCCTTCATGAGCTCTGATGAGTATTCCTCTTCTGAAGATAATGAGGATGTTACAGAAGAGCAAACTGCCAAGTTTCTTGGTGCAATCATTAAGCTGAATGCCAAATTATTTGGCATTGATACTTGGGAAGTTGAACCTCCCTTGTTCATCAATGAACTAAGTGATCTGGATCTACTGACATTGCCTCAGAAGAGACAGGATCCTGGAAAGTTCATAATACCCTGTACCATAGGCACCATGATCTTTAAGGCTCTGTGTGACCTTGGTTCAGGAATAAACCTCATGCCCCTCTCTGTAGTAGAGAAACTGGGAATCTATGGGGTGCAAGCTGCTAAAATCTCACTAGAGATGGCAGACAGCTCAAGAAAACAGGCTTATGGACAAGTAGAAGATGTATTAGTAAAGGTTGAGGGCCTTTACATACCTACTGATTTCATAGTCCTGGATACTGGAAAGGAAAAGGATGAATCCATCATCCTAGGAAGACCTTTCCTGGCCACAGCAAGAGCTGTGATTGATGTTGACAGAGGTGAAATATTCCTTCAATGGAATAAGAACTCCCTTGTGTTTAAAACTCAAGGATCTCCCTCTACAACCATGGAGAGGAAGCATGAAAAGCTTCTCTCAAAGCAGAGTCAACCAGAGCCCCCACAGTCAAACTCTAAGTTTGGTGTTGGGAGGCCACAACCAAACTCTAAGTTTGGTGTTGAACTCCCATATCCAAACTCTAAGTTTGGTGTTGGAGAGTCTCAACAAAGCTCTGCACATCTGTGAGGCTCCATGAGAGCCCACTGTCAAGCTATTGACATTAAAGAAGCGCTTATTGGGAGGCAACCCAATGTTTATCTATTTCTTATTTTTATTGTTTTTCATGTTTTCTTAGGTTCATGATCATGTGGAGTCACAAAATAAATAGAAAAATTGAAAACGGAATCAAAAACAGCAGAAGAAAAATCACACCCTGAAGGAGCATCTGTCTGGCGTTCAAACGCCAGAACAGAGTATAGTTCTGGCGCTGAACGCCCAGAATGGGAGCATCCTGGCGCTGAACGCCCAGAACAAGCATGGTTCTGGCGTTCAACGCCAGAAATGGCACACAGATGGGCGTTGAACGCCCAAAATGGCCACCAACCTGGCGCTGAACGCCCATAGTTGGATATAAAGGCATTTTTACATGCCTAAGGGGTGCAGGGATGTAAATCCTTGAAAACCTCAGGATCTGTGGACCCCACAGGATCCACTCAGGATCTGTGGACCCCACAGGATCCACTCAGGATCTGTGGACCCCACAGGATCCACTCAGGATCTGTGGACCCCACAGGATCCCCACCTACCTCCACTCACTTCTTCTCACCACTCTCTTTCACACAACCCCATAAACACTCTTCCCGAAAAGCCCTTCACCAATCACCTCAATCTCTCTTTCCCATTAAACCTTCACCACTCACATCCACCCACTCTTCCCCATAAACCTACCTCATAAAACTCCACCTACCTTCAAAATTCAAAACCAATTTCCCACCCAAACCCACCCATATGGCCGAACCTTAACCCCCCTCCATTCCCTATATAAAGACCTCCATTCTTCACCAAATTCACACAACACACCCCTCTACACTCTCCTTAGCCGAAACCACTTCTCCCTCTCCCTCTCCATATTTCGTCTTCTTCTTCTTCTATTCTATTGTTTATTGCTCGAGGGCGAGCAATATTCTAAGTTTGGTGTGGTAAAAGCATAGCTTTTTTGTTTTTCCATTACCATTGATGGCATCTAAGACCGGAGAATCCTCTAGAAGAGGGAAAGGGAAGACAAAAGCTTCCACATCCGAGTCATGGGAGATGGAAAGATTCATCTCCAAAGCCCATCAAGACCACTTCTATGATGTTGTGGCCAAGAAAAAGGTGATCCCTGAGGTCCCTTTTAAACTCAAAAGAAATGAGTATCCGGAGATCCGACATGAAATTCAAAGAAGAGGTTGGGAAGTTCTAACAAACCCCATCCAACAAGTCGGCATCTTAATGGTTCAAGAGTTCTATGCCAATGCATGGATCACCAAGAACCATGATCAAAGTAAGAACCCGGATCCAAAGAACTATGTTACAATGGTTCGGGGGAAATACTTAGATTTTAGTCCGGAGAATGTGAGGTTGGCGTTCAACTTGCCATACATGGAAGAGAACGCACGCCCCTACACAAGGAGAGTCAACTTTGATCAAAGGTTGGACCAAGTCCTTATGGACATATGTGTAGAAGGAGCTCAATGGAAGATTGACTCCAAAGGCAAGCCGGTTCAACTAAGAAGATTGGACCTCAAGCCTATAGCTAGAGGATGGTTGGAGTTTATTCAATGCTCAATCATTCCCACTAGCAACCGGTCTGAAGTTACTATAGACCGGGCCATCATGATCCATAGCATCATGATTGGAGAAGAGGTGGAAGTTCATGAGATTATACCTCAAGAACTCTACAAGGTGGCTGACAAGTCCTCCACTATGGCAAGGTTGGCCTTCCCTCACCTCATTTGCCATCTATGTTACTCAGCTGGAGCTTTCATAGAAGGAGATATCCTCATCCAAGAGGACAAGCCCATCACTAAGAAGAAGATGGAGCAAGCAAGAGAGCCCAGTCATGGAGCTCAAGAGGCGCAGGAAGCTCATCACCATGAGATCCCGGAGATGCCTCAAATGCACTTTCCTCCACAAAACTACTGGGAGCAAATCAACACCTCCCTAGAAGAATTGAATTCCCATATGGGACAACTAAGGGTGGAACATCAAGAGCACTCCATCATGCTTCATGAAATCAGAGAAGATCTAAAAGCAATGAAGGAGGAGCAACAAAGACAAGGAAGAGACATAGAAGAGCTCAAGGACATCATTGGTTCCTCAAGAAGGAAACGCCACCATCACTAAGGTGGATTCATTCCTTGCTCTTACTTCTTCTGTTTTTCATTTTCTATGTTATGTACTTATCTGTGTTTGTGTCTTCATTACATGATCATTAGTAGTAGTAACTATGTCTTAAAGTTATAAATGTCCTATGAATCCATCACCTCTCTTAAATGAAAAATGTTTTAATTCAAAAGAACAAGAAGTACATGAGTTTCGAATTTATCCTTGAACTTAGCTCAATTATATTGATGTGGTGACAATGCTTCTTGTTTTCTGAATGAATGCTTGAACAGTGCATATGTCTTTTGAAAGTTGTTGTTTAAGAATGTTAAATATGTTGGCTCTTGAAAGAATAATGACTAGGAGACATGTTATTTGATAATATGAAAAATCATAAAAATGATTCTTGAAGCAAGAAAAAGCAGCAAAGAACAAAGCTTGCAGAAAAAAAAAATAGGCGAAAAAAAAAAAATTTAGAAGAAAAAGAAAAAGCAAGCAGAAAAAGCCAAAGCTCTTAAAACCAAGAGGCAAGAGCAAAAAGCCAATGACCCTTAAAACCAAAAGGCAAGGGCAAATAAAAAGGATCCCAAGGCTTTGAGCATCAGTGGATAGGAGGGCCTAAAGGAATAAAATCCTGGTCTAAGCGGCTAAACTAAGCTGTCCCTAACCATGTGCTTGTGGCGTGTAGGTGTCAAGTGAAAACTTGAGACTGAGGGGTTAAAGTCAAGGTCCAAAGCAAAAAAAAGAGTGTGCTTAAGAACCCTGGACACCTCTAATTGGGGACTTTAGCAAAGCTGAGTCACAATCTGAAAAGGTTCACCCAATTATGTGTCTGTGGCATTTATGTATCCGGTGGTAATACTGGAAAACAAAGTGCTTAGGGCCACGGTCAAGACTCATAAAGAAGCTGTGTTCAAGAATCATCATACTGAACTAGGAGAGTCAATAACACTATTCGAAATCTGAAGTTCCTATTGATGCCAATCATTCTGAACCTCAATGGATAAAGTGAGATGCCAAAACTATTCAAGAGGCAAAAAGCTATAAGTCCCGCTCATATGATTGAAGCTCTGTTTTATTGATAGTTTGGAATTTGTAGTATATTCTCTTCTTTCTATCCTATTTGATTTTCAGTTGCTTGGGGACAAGCAACAATTTAAGTTTGGTGTTGTGATGAGCGGATAATTTATACGCTTTTTGGCATTGTTTTTAGTATGTTTTTAGTAGGATCTAGTTACTTTTAGGGATGTTTTCATTAGTTTTTATGTTAAATTCACATTTCTGGACTTTACTATGAGTTTGTGTGTTTTTCTGTGATTTCAGGTATTTTCTGGCTGAAATTGAGGGACTTGAGCAGAAATCAGATTCAGAGGTAGAAAAAGGACTGCTGATGCTGTTGGATTCTGATCTCCCTGCACTCAAAGTGGATTTTCTGGAGCTACAGAACTTGAAATGGCGCGCTTCCAATTGCGTTGGAAAGTAGACATCCAGGGCTTTCCAGAAATATATAATAGTCCATACTTTGGCCAAGAATAGATGACGTAAACTGGCATTCAACGCCAGCCTTCTGCCCAAATCTGGCGTCCAGCGCCAGAAAAGGATCCAAAACCAGAGTTGAACGCCCAAACTGGCACAGAAACTGGCGTTCAACTCCACAAATGGCCTCTGCACGTGCAACACTCAGGCTCAGCCCAAACACACACCAAGTGGGCCCCGGAAGTGGATTTATGCATCAATTACTTACTCATGTAAACCCTAGTAGCTAGTTTATTATAAATAGGACCTTTTACTATTGTATTAGGCATCTTTTGATCATCTGAGGATCTTAGGATCATCTTTGAATGCATTGTTCTTAGACCATAAGGGCTGGCCACACGGCCATGCCTGGACCTTCCACTTATGTATTTTCAACGGTAGAGTTTCTACACTCCATAGATTAAGGTGTGGAGCTCTGCTGTTCCTCAAAGATTAATGCAAAGTACTACTGTTTTCTATTCAATTCCTCTTATTTCTCTTCTAAGATATCCATTCGCACCCAAGAACGTGATGAAGGTGATGATTATGTGTGACGCTCATCATCCTTCTCCCTTATGAACGCGTGCCTAACAAACACTTCTGTTCTACATGAAATAAGCTAGAATGAGTATCTCTTAGATCTCCTAACCAGAATCTTCGTGGCGTAAGCTAGAATGATGGCGGCATTCAAGAGAATCCGGAAAGTCTAAACCTTGTCTGTGGTATTCCGAGTAGGATTCAATGACTAAATGACTGTGACGAGCTTCAAACTCGCGAGTGCTGGGCGTTAGTGACAGACGCAAAAGGAGGGTGAATCCTATTCCAGCATGATCGAGAACCGACAGATGATTGGCCGTGCTGTGACAGAGCATGTGAGCATATCTTTCACTGAGAGGAGGGGATGTAGCCACTGACAACGGTGATGCCCTTGCATAAAGCCAGCCATGGAAAGGAGTAAGACAGATTGGATGAAGATATTAGGAAAGCAGAGGTTCAGAGGAACGAAAAGCATCTCCATTCGCTTATCTGAAATTTCTACCAATGAATTACATAAGTATCTCTATCCCTATTTTATTATATTAATTTCGAAAACTCCATAACTGTTTTATATCCGCCTGACTGAGATTTACAAGGTGACCATAGCTTGCTTCATACCAATAATCTCCGTGGGATTCGACCCTTACTCACGTAAGGTATTACTTGGACGACCCAGTGCACTTGCTGGTTAGTTGTATCGAAGTTGTGACAAATTATGAATGTGACATCACAATTTCGTGCATCACTCACACACCAAAGAATCAAAACCCTAACACCTTACCGTGAAATTAAAACTTGACTAGTTGATTTTCACAGTATCATGGAGCATAATTGAAAATTTAGTCAAAAAAAAAAAAAAAAAACAGAGCACTTACCACGATTTCGTGCATTTGCCGGAGCCAGCACTGCCTCCACGATTTCGTTAGAGCTGCATTCGCGTCGAGGTGGTTGCGATGGTTCTCTCTTCATCAACATGTGGTAAAATTCCACCACCTCTAGCACCCTCGTCAATAAGAACAACAACGCAGAAGATCAATCAAAGTAAAAATACACAATAAGAAAAAAGAACAAGCATTCTTTGTTTCTTCCTACTAGAGCATGAACTAGATCTAAAAGTATGAAGAGGAAAGAAAAATCAAAAGAAGATGAAGGCAAAACCAAATCACAGAGGCTCACCAAAGGCAGCAACAACAGCATTGCTTGCGTCGGCTAGGTGATAAATAAAGGCGGTAAGGAAATGAGCGGCGGTGACTAACGTTCAGATCGAAGCCAGAACCTCATTGAAGGTAGTGACATGATGTTGCTAATATGGCGAGGGAATGAGTGACGGCGAGGAGATGAACAATGGCGGTGAAATAAGCTGCAGCGACAAACCTTTAGATCGAGAACCAGATCGGAAACTCGCTGAAGGCAACAACGATGTTTCTTGCAACGGCAAAGATATGAGTTGCAACGAGGGGATGAGCGGCAGCAAGAAGATGAATGACAGCGGCAAGGAATTAGGCTTCGTCATTCGTTTTTCTATTGAGAAACCACACTAAGTTAAAACACATCTAAGTTAAAAAGACGAAAGAAAAATCACAAATATTCTGGCACCAGCAAAAACCGCCGAAATTAGCGGAAAAATGGCGTTTTTATGAAACCGTCGGAAAATTAATGCCATTTTAATTTTATTTTTTTGTAGTGCGCATTGCGTCATTTTTGAAGATTGTACGAAGAGAAGGATGAGAAATAAAAGTTTTTCAATAGTTTATCTGTATGGTATCATCGTATCTATCTCTAATTACTCCGAATTTTAAAATAAAAATAGTGATAATGCAATGTTTTCAATTAGTTGGAGTAGTGTGACTTTTAGATGCTTCTCATTTACTTATGTTATTATACATGTGTTTGTGTATAAAATTGATGGCTGTCATCTTCCTTTACCGAAGGTCCTTATCCTAAAAGTTTGTGAACCACCTTTCCTTATCGAATGATCACTTCAATTATCTTGTCTTTGGGGTCACTTTTCTTTACCAAAGCATAATTCTCTCAATTCTTTAATGCACATAAGATGGTTATTATAATGCTTAATGTGAATGCAATTAAGAGACATTATATCATGACATGAAATGCTAGCTTCTATATTAAAAAAATATTTAAGATATAACACACACAAAAAAAAGTAATATAAAATCTTTACTTCCAGTGAAATTTGTAAAAATTCTATATATATTCCAATATAAATAGATACGATTTGTTAACAAAAAGAAATTTGTTTTATAACTAGACTTTATGCATGTTTTGATGTAGGCAGGTATAAATCTTTGGTTAAGAGATAGATTTCATTCTTTCGATGAAACTCAATATAAATATTGAGGTTGTAGAAAGATATGAATCCTATACAAATCTCTGAGTCCATGTTATCTTTATTGTAGAAAGAAAATTTCCACATTCCTAGTCTCCGTAGTTAGCATAGTTTAGAAAAGATACTTTCTCAAACAATATATGAATAAAATTTGTGAATAGTTTGGTGAATGATTTAGAATGAGAATAAAAAAAGTGAGAAAAGATAAAGATTTTTCTTATAATGAAGTGAAAATAGTATATGAATAATAATTTGTAGATATAATAGAAGACAGAGAAGATAAGTTACTTAGAATTTTTGTATAGAAAAGGAGAATAGAATGAAAAAAGAAGGACTCAAATAGTTCTTAGGTATGTGCAGATTGCATTAGGAGAATCTAACTCGTGTTTAGATGAGATCTTCAATCTAACTTGTTACTTTAAAAATTCTATAAAATTTTCTATATTTTGAATTTGAAAATAACTATTAGATACAAATTTATAGATAATTGAGTTAGCCTTACAACACATTTTGAACGAAGTTAATTGGATAACTATAACTTGAGATATTCATGAAATACTATTAATTGATAAAGAAAAATACAGTACAAGTTAACTGATAAAGAAAAATACAATCACTTTGATGTATCAAAAAATTGAGATAGTCACACTTAAAGGCCTAATAGTCACAGTAACAAAACACCAAAATTGGCACATGTGGTTTGTAATGATCTGAATGATGCAAACTTGATCTAATCTTCACATCCTGAAGAGTGGTAACATTCTTAGTGCAATTTGAAATCTCCAATTTGCTAAGGCTAAGGGAAACCATTGCTTCAACAAACTAGCTGCTTCTCTAGTGTTATCATTGGATCTACATCAGTTCAGATTTCAGAACCTTCTCTTGTAACTTCAATTTTGCAGCTTGTAAGGATAGGACACCTTATTACAACTTGAGAGACTGAGTACCGTTATTTGATCCCCGGACAGTTGGTTTGGATTTTGAGGGCATGATAGAAGTTATTAAGGTTATATCCTAATTTAGAATTAAGAACTATGTTTTGTTGTAATTTCTAGTTAATCTTTTCCTCTCTTGCTCATTTATCTTAGTTTTCTATGCCTGTTATGTTTTCTTCTTTTATTATCAAAATTAATGTATTGTTTCCAAGTTTAACTTTTACTTGAAGTATATAATCAATATCATTCTTTTGATTAAGATATGTTGTTGCACTGTAAAATTGTGTTTGTCAAGTAATTGATTTAGTGATAGAAATTTGAATAAGAAATAGAAACACAAATTTTCTCATTCAATTTTTAAGCTCAATTCTATTCTGTATGGAAGTGCTTTTTTGCCTAATTGTATGCTACTCCATTTTCATAGGCAGCCTCCGAAGGAACTTTTGTGCTACTTTATGGATGTGCTCATAACCCTACTGGTATTGACCCAACACCTGAACCGTGGGAAAAAATAGCAGATGTAATTCAACACAAGAACCACATTCCATTTTCGATGTTGCTTACCATGTACAAATCTTTTGGTAAATCAGCAATCATTTTAGTTCATTTTTGTATGGTTTGTATCAAAACACTATTTCCATATGAAATTGTGAAAAATAATCACCGTAGATAAAAAATATGGATACTTTTTATAAATGGTAGATATTATATACTATAGACAAAAGTTTACTTGCATTGTCTATTATTTTCAAGTGAAAAAAATAATAAAAAAATATGACTATTAAAATTGACAGCTATATTATCGATTTTTTAATATAAGATAGACAAAACAAATAGACAAAAGACTTGTCGGTACTTTAATAGTTATATCGACAAAGATGTCGTCGCTTTTTGATAATATTATCGATAGGCAGGGTGTTGCTTTTATTAAATATGTCAAAATCTTAATTTCATATTATAGACACATTGAGAGTCAATTTTATAGATTTACAAAAAATCAACCCATTTTTAAGATAAAAATTCTAGCAACCAAAACAGGAAAATTAAAATAGTACTGCAAGCATACCGAAAAATTAGTTCAAGTTTTCAAAACCTAACAAAGAATGAAACCGTGGTTGAAAGCTTATTGATGCCCATTATTATGTTGCACAAACATATTCCCATGTGGCAGCAGTTCTACATAACTCTTTTTCTTTTCATGCTCAAATTCTGAAATCAGATAATCTTTCATAGGATGACTTGATTTTCCTTTAACCAAATGGAAGCCATGGGTCATGTGCTTTGATATCTTGCTTTTTACTTTTCCTGTGTTTGGTGTCAATCTTCCAAACCCTGCTTTCTACAAACCCAATGAATACTGATTTTGATCCTTCAGTGTGTGTTTGGATTAACATTCGTTAACGAAAATTTGTATGAAATTGATTTTGATTAAAAGTGAGTTGATATTAACGTAGTTTATATTTGGTAAACTAAACATTGTTTGGATTACATTATTCAAAATCACTTTTAGATAAAAAATAATAAAAAAAGACATAAATTTAAATAATTATTTTATATTATTTTATAATTTTATTTTAGATATTTAAATAAAATTTAATTTTTTAAGTACTCTGATAGGATTAACAAAATCATAATAAAAGCAAAAAAAAATATTCCATACAAAAATAAATAACAACAAGAGTAAAAAATTCATACAAACAAAAAAATAATAATATGCATAAGAGAGTATTGAAAAAAATTATAAAAAAAATAATAAACATAGACATAATTGGTATATAAAAAATAAATTTCAGTCCAACATAAGAAAGTGAACGCAAAAATTAGGATTTGTAGCTTTTAATAAACTGTGGGGTTAAAAAGTAGGAATCACTTCTGCATTCAAAGGATAAAAAAGTTGTCAAACATAAAACTAAGACATTCAAACGACTCAAACGTACTTCTCTCTTTTCCAATGCAAAACCAAACACACTCTCAATTTTAACTAAAACCCAATTAAAAAAAAGTCAACTCTCAATAATTAACCAAGAAATAATGAACAATAGTCATCTTGATCACATATTACTTTAAACTCATGATGTACAAATTTAAATCCACACATAATAATTAGACTCATACCCTTGTTCTAGTTTCACATTATGGAAGGCGGTTATTATTAGGATGACTATGTGGTTGCGTGTTTGTCAGACGCTGTGCACTCTGATTCATTGTCGGTGACATTGATAGTGCTTCTTGTTGAAAAAAATCACCATAATTCAGAGTCTCAGGTTTATACTGCTGATTACTATCCTGAATTGTTGTGTCAGTGAAGAAGCTAGGAAGGGAAGAGGGCTCACCATAGAACCAAGATGATGATGGTCCCTGCAAATCAAGATCATCAATAGTGTTGTTGTATTCGACTGGAGAAATCTGCCTTGGGGCGGTAAGATGCTGATGATAATTAGGTGCAGCAACATTGTTTTGAATAATGTTTCCATAAAGATTATAGTTATAACAAACAGCAGCAGGAACATTGCTATCTTGCTGATTTGATGGCAAAATCACGTTGTTATTGTTGATTTCATTCTTGCTGTGGCTGCTCAGTGACATTTGCTGACCATGATAATAATAATCTGCCTGCTCTACCTCATTAAAAATTTTATCCATATCTGATTCAGAATTCTGCATATTCTGATATACATATATAAAAATTAAATTTGATGGTAAAACAATTTAATTAAGGTGAATTGTACTTAACCTCCTCTAAAATAACATGTAAGTTACCTTTTATCATGTGTCAAATTTTAATTGGTCATCATCTTAACTATAGTTAGATTATTTTATAATTTATTATTTGAGATGGGTAATGATATGATTTCTTAAAATATCAAAACCCCACCTCCGTTAATTGAAGCACCTTTCTACTCCTCCATTCTTTTTTCATCGCATAGTTTCCGTCCTTCCAAGCATCGCCATCGTGACAAAAAGCGCCAACGTCGTCGTCTCTTAACGACGTCGTTAAATTCTCGTCGTAACTTTGCCATTTTTTTCAATATAGTCAATGCTGACCTTATCGCTATTTCTTATCCTCTCATTCGATCCCTCTTTTTACAGTAGATTACTCCTTATCAACATAATTAATGGTTAGTTTGATTATTAAATTTTTTTATTAAAAAAATATATATTTATTTAATTACATAATAGAACATATATTCGTATGTAAAATATACTATAATAAAATAAATCTATTCAAAGTACTTAAAAGTATAATTAAAATCAAGAACATACAAATATAATAATAAAATTTGTATTTTAAACAAATAAACATATCTTTTATCATACATAAATTATTTAAAAAAATAAATAAATAATTAAAATTAATAACACAAGTTTAAAATGATAAAATCCAACTTTTTTACAAATATTTTTTATAGTATTTTTATTCTTTTAAATTTTAATTTATTAGTACTTTATTATTTACTTAAAAATTAAATAAATTATTTTCATGAAAAATTATTTTTTGTATTATTTCAAAGAAGAGACCAATATAACAGTTTAAAAAATAATGTAAAAATAATATTTTAAATAAATAATAGTTAATATTAAAAATTTTAAATACAAAAATAAATTGTATAGATATTTAAGAGATAAATATAAAATATATGTCTAAAATAAATAAAATAGACAAAAATAATTCTCTATTTTTCAAGAGTACTTCTATTTATATATTTTATTTATTTTAGACATGTATTTCATATTTATCTGTTAAATATTTATACAATTTATTTTTGTATTTAAAAATTTTAATATTAAATATTTTTTATTTAAAATATTATTTTTACGTTATTTTTTAAACTGTTATATTGGTCTCTTTTTTAAGAAAATACAAAAAATAATTTCTCATAAAAATAATTTATTTAATCATTAATTAAATAATAAAGTATTGATAAATTAAAAATTAAAAGAATAAAATATTATAAAAAATACGATAAGAAAGTTAGATTTTATCATTTTAAATTTTTGTTATTAATTTTAACAATTTATTCAATTTTTTTAAATAATTTATGTATGATAAAACATATGTTTATTTGTTTAGAGTACAAATTTTACTATTATATTTATATGTTCATGATTTTAATTATATTTTCAGTACCCTAAATAGATTTACTTTATTATATTATATTTTACATATGAAAATATGTTCTTTTATGTAATTAAATAAAGATATATTTTTTTAATAAAAAAATTTAGTAACCAAATTAACCATTAATTATGTTAGTAAGAGTGATCCACAACAGAAAGAGTAATTGAGTGAGAAGACAGGAGATAGTAATGACATCGGCGCTCGGAAATTTAACAACGTAGTTAAGGAATAATGATGCACTGAAGAAAGAGAGATTGTGTGAGAGTGCAGTAGATGACGACGACGTCGGTGCTTCTTGTCACGACGGCGACGGCGGTGCTTGGAAGAATTGAGGAGTGAAAAGGTGTTTCAATTAACAGGAGTGAGATTTTGATATTTTAAGAAATTATACCATTACCATCTCAAATAATAAATTACAAAATAATCCAACTATGATTAAGATAATGACCAATTAAAATTTGACACATCATGAAGAGTAATTTACATATTATTTTAGAAGGAATTGGTTAGCATTCACCAATTTTTATTTCATATAATAATAATACAAGTCTATCTCGGTTTTTTATTTAAATAAATAAATGAATAAAATTAATTCATTTCAAAAATACTCAAAATGTAAAAGAGATTCATGCGAAATTTGATTTTAGAATAAAATTGCTCATAAATAAATCCCGTAAAGGACATGTGAATTATGAGTAAAATTTTTCACACAAATACTACACATTTCAGACTTCAGAGTTTTCTTTGACAAAATTGGGCTAAATTTTTTTTGTAATTTGGCACACAATTTGCAACTCTTTGCAGATAAATGAGTGACAATTTTTTTAGGACTAAATAATTATTTGTACCCATTAAAAGTGAAAATCCTGACATATGTACTCATGATAGATCGAAACTGATTTTGTATCTACGAAAGATGCACTCCATGACAAAAATATTCTATTTTAGTTATATACTTGCTTTGTTATTATTCGAACTTACGTGGTACTTCAATCTTTCAAAACCCTATCTATATGGAAAGTCTACGTTGTATATGACTGTTTGATAACATTCTAATCATCAAATCGAAACCCTAACAAGTTATCTTCCCCAATTCGAACCCTAACCCAAAAATTGAAACTTGTTGAATTTCATATAGTCTCAAGTGAACCCATTGTCGAAAAAGAATAACATCGTAACCCTCGTAATGTCTTTGTCCAGATTTAACTCTCCTGCAAATAATGGAAGTTACACAGTGCTTCAAGTTCGAAGAAGAGGAAGGAGAAGAAGCTTGACAGCAGATATTTCTGTGAGATGGAAATTGCGTTGATGGAGTTTGGCACGATGACGAACCCTAATAGATGGTTCATCCGATATACAAAAAGCATTCTGCAGTCCACTTATGTAGTCTATAAAAAAGAGAAGTTTGGATGAATTAAGGGATTTCAACCGAGAACGCTTCACAGTTAAACAAAATTCTACAAATTTTCAATCACACTGACGCAACAGAATTCAATGAACTGTAAGTGCAAGTGAGTGTTTGGAGTCAATTTTCTTTCTTTGTTCAATTTATTGTTTTCTTTTCTTTTCCAACATTTATTGTTTTTCTTTCTTTTTATTCAGCTACTTAATTTCTTTTGATTTCAATTTAATTCTGTTTGTTTCTTTGCTTTGATTCATTTATTTATTTTTCTCTTTGTCTTTACTTTGTTTTTATTTATTTATTTGAATTTCAGATTTCATTTATTTATTTTCATTTTGTTATTTTTTTTGCACTTCTAGTATTTTTTTTATTCTGTTTTCTGTTTCTTTTTCTTATTTCGATTTAAAATATTTCTTACATTTTATTGCACAATTTACTTTCGACACTCACATTAAGTAATTTTTGAATTGAGTCCACTCTATTTTCAAAAAAGTCGTATCTGTTCTCAAATTGAGATATTGATACAAGATTAATTCGATACCCTGCCGAGATTACCAAAAATAAAGTGAAATACTTTACATCTTTTTTGAAAAATTTTTATTTAGTTTCTTCTTTTCCCAAATTCAATCCCTAATCTCATATAAATAGTGTTATCATTGTTTCTCAGGGTTTGCAGGCACATCCATTGCTATTGGTTTTTTCTTCCTCCTTTCCCTGCTACCACCCTCAATTGATAAAGTATACTTATCTGATTTTACATATTTTTTATGATTTGCAGTATTCTTAATATACTAGTACATTTCTCTCAAATCACAATTGGGGTTAACAAATTCCAATAGCTTTTGAAGAATTATAAATTAAGAAAGTTAGAATACGAACCTCTTAAAAGATGTCTTGATTTATGAAATATAAATGCTCTGTTATGTTTTAATTTACTTTGGGCAATGTCTTTATTTTTTTTTATTTTCTTAATTGTTTCTTTTCTTGTTCAGAAATTCCAATGAAATACAAATGCTCTATTGTGTCTTAGTTTACTTTGCTAATCGGGTTTTCTTTTAGCAAAATAACTTTTTTTTAGTACTTACAAAAATAACTTTATTTGACAATTATACCTTTTTATCAATTGTTTATTATTTTTAGGGGCCTCTCATCATTTTGTAAGAAATTAATTTATTTATGGAAGTTAAAAATGTGATGTGCAACAATATTATATTATGGTGAGTAATTCACAAATATGAAACTGATGGATTCAGTAACCTGCAAAATGCAGGTTATGTTTTGACTGAACTGACTTCAAAAAGGCTGCATGCACTGCAAAACGCAGCTTGCGTTTGGCATGGGAGGAGAACGCAGCTTCAAAACGTGTCCCTGTGTCTCATGTATGCCAACACCTCGAAGCTCCAAAACGCAACATGCGTTTGGCAGCAACCCCACCTGCGTGTGTGACACGTGTAAAGGGGAGTGGTGGAGCCGACCTATAAAACCAAAACGTAAGCCATGAGAGTTTCCGTTTCCCTTTCATTTTACATGCTGTGAGTGAGTTTTGATAGTAAAAGGGTTGGGGTTAAGGGTGAAAGAGAATAAGTTTGTGAGGAGGAAGAATCAGTGAAGGTTTGGGACTTTATTTAGTGAAAAAGGAAAAATGATTCGTAATTTTACTTTACCTGAAAAATACATTATTGAATATTTGAATTATCCTCAATGGGTAAGTAAATTTTTTTTTTAATTTTATGATGAATAAATATATTTATTTCTATGTTCTTTATTGATATATTTTAACTAATAAATTGATTATTATTATTATTATTATTATTATTATTATTATTTAAGATAATAATAGTAATAATACTGTTTAGTTACCGTTTTATTATTATTATTATTATTATTATTATTATTATTATTATTATAATAGAATACTGTGTAATAATTATTATTTTTTTCTAATAGTAAAAAAATATTTATTATTTTTTAATAATTTATTATCATTTTTTTTTGCAGGCTATCAGGAATTTGTTGCCCATAAAATTCAACCCGCCAGATACCTTTAACGAGGTAGCGGCAGCGGCACTGGCATTGATTGGGTTTCAACACGTTTCGCGAGTAGGCGAAATGAGAGGTCATTCTGCACTGCTGAGTGCCTTGGTGGAACGCTGGAGGCCGGAGACTCACACATTTCATCTTCCGGTCGGTGAAGTGACGGTGACGCTGGAAGATGTGAGCTATATTCTTTGTCTCTCGATTAATGGGGAGGCCGTTACGGGTAGATCAGACAACAGTCACCAGTTTTTGGTGGAAAACTGCATTGCGTATTTTGGTCGGAAGCCTGGTCCGCAAGATCACGTGTTGGGGAAGGTTAATATTGCATGGGTCTGGCGGTGCAGAGACACCGAGCCTTATGACACTCAGGAGTCTGTTGAGCGGTACGTCCGGGCGCACATTTTTTGCGTGCTTGGAACAGTTGTGTTTTCGGATAAGTCGACCACTTCATTTTCTATCGCACCATTGAGTATATGCCTCACTCCGCTCTTTAAGCCTTTGGTAGTTTTTGTTGTACTCCTGTTCCGTCCTAGAATAGCCTGTTGAACAAACCATTTAATCATAAGCAGATGCCACAAATTTACTATGAATAGAACCATAACAGCGAGTTGAAATACCTGTGTTAACCACGAGTTTATGCAAATATGGAGTCTTGAACCTCCTCAAGAAGTTTGACCCGATGTGCTTGATGTAATACATGTGCCACGCCCTTGGTGGTGACCATGCACCGTTACTGCGAGCTATTGCAGCGTCGATGGAGGTAATGGTAACAACATACTCCGCAAATTGGTTAGGAAAAACCCCCATGCGTCTGCCGTCTCGCCCTCGACTATCGCAAATGCAATAGGCACAATGTTTTGATTCCCATCTTGTGAAACCGCTACCAGAAGTGCACCTTTATATTTTTCGTACAGGTGCGTGCCATCAATCTGCACCAGTGGCTTGCAGTGTCTGAATGCTACAATACACGGATAGAAGCTCCAAAAAACGCAGTGCAGAACTCTTACACCTTGAACCTCCTCACTCTCACGGTAAACGGGGAGCGTTTTAATTTGAACACGAGACCTTGGCATCTTCACCGTCA
Organism: Arachis ipaensis; assembly: GCF_059453495.1. Classification (NCBI taxonomy): domain Eukaryota; kingdom Viridiplantae; phylum Streptophyta; class Magnoliopsida; order Fabales; family Fabaceae; genus Arachis; species Arachis ipaensis. The sequence goes on from NC_142436.1 coordinate 28,964,249, forward strand.
TTGCTTTCAACCATACTGGCAGAGTCTGGTAAGAAACTTCCTAATCACCGAAAACTTTTGCGACATCTTCCTGCTTTGCCAACCAAGCCTTGCGGTAACTCACAGTGTAGTTGAACCTGGATTGAACTTTTGCAATAACAGACTTCACCTTTATCGAGGGGTCTGCTTCGACCAACGGCCTAATGGTATTTGCAATTATGTCTGAGTCCAACTTGGCATGATCTTGTGAAATCGTGCCCATGATGCACGTGTGCTTGCCATTGTATCTCCTGATTTCCCAACAAGCTTTTTTTCGAATCAAGCTAGCTCGGATAAGCCAGTCGCATCCTGCACCATTCCCCTTGCATTTTGCATAGAATGTCTGCGGCTCAAACTCATACACAGTGTAATCAACTCCTCTAGAGATGGTGTAGCTTTTGATTGCAGATATCACCGACTCTCTCGAACCAAATTCCATTCCGACACTGAACTCGCCATCTTCCGCCGCAGCGTTGCCTTCACCTACGACATGCGCACCACCATCAATCAGACAAGGCAAATAAAATAAGCAATATAGGAAACTTGAGTTAATAATCATAACATACCTGTATTCGCATACTCAGGAAATTCCGGGGCATGCATGACTTCGAGATCTAAAGTTCGCATAAAAGACGAAACACTAAACGGGTGTTGGCTTACAATCTCATTCGCTTCATTTTGCACCGCCGGATTGCCTGCCAAGTCTGCGTCATCGTTTTCATCATCGACTTCATAATTAGCTTCGAATTCCTCTTCACTGTCATTATTATCTTCTTCCCAATCTATATCCCCGAGCTCATTAACATTGACCTCATCGCCGACCGTACCCATCCCCGACTGCTGTTCAAACTCAACGTACAGCTCTATCATCGGCACGTGAGATCGGGTTTGTTGATAAATATACAACATCTGCTGCATACTGGCATCGTCAATGATGGGCATTATTTGAAACTGTATTATCGCACCAAATACTTGCACAGGACTTCTGTATAAAAGATTGCTCACCTTTTTCAAAATGTGGCTTTGAATGTTATTACAAAGACCATTTTGCAACTCGACAAAACTCATGGTATATGGAATAGCAAATGACAACGGACATTCACAAACAAAAGTCACTTCTTCATGTGTGTTTGGTATAACCTCACCGTTATAATATACTCGCAAATTTGCAACACCTTCCATAACTTCAGCCTCAACTAACTCTATTTTTTTGACACAGTTAACTGCCAAAAAAGCACACCACTAAAGACTTTATGTAAGAAAGAGTAAGAGGAGAAGTGAAGATGAAGATGAATGAAACTGAACTTCGTATTTATAGACAAAGCTGTGGATTTAAATATTATTTTGTGTACAAAATGCAACATGCGTTTTGGGGCTTCCAAAAAAATGTTTCTGACACTCATAAAACGCAACCTGCGTTTGTGGGCTTCAAAAAAATTTTAAATTTTCTAGCTTCAAAAACTCAACCTGCGTTTAGCCTAAAACAAAATTAAAAAAAAAAAAAAATAGAAATGTCAAAAAGTAACTTACGTTTAGTGTATTTCAAAATAAAAAAAAAAACAAATTCAAAACGCAACTTGCGTTTTAGATCTGACACCCATAGCATTGAATATTTTTGCCATGCCTCCATTTCATGGTGTTACACCATGCTCTTTTCTATTTGCAAAAAAAATAACCTCATTTTGTTCTCTTTCATTTTTTTAATTTTTTTTATAGCATCTAAATAGTAAATTCTTTGAATTCTATTTTGATAGTTTATTTAAAAAAAAAGTAGATTCCAATAACAGCCTAAAAACTATTAAAACTTAATCCACAATAAATTAATTATTTGATTTGTCAGATTAAAAGATACGGTACAAAAACAAAAAAACTAAGATCTGAAACATGCTATGGATAAAAATAAAACAAACTTCTTTTTCTAATCAATTCTGGTCTATTGTAACTTCCGACTTTTTCTTTTCTTATATAAAAATAAAAAATAATTGTAATTTGTAACTATTTATTAGCTAGCATTTGAAGTTTTAGGCATTTGTAAAATTATTTACAATCACTCTCACTTGATCAGACTTGTGAATTGTAAGTTGTAACTATTTGTGCTCCATTCTGAATTACATGCATTTGTTTTTTAACTAATATACAAAATCGCATGCTTTTGATACATAGAAGTTTATTTTTGTCGCATGCTTTTTTCGTTCAGCTATACCGAACAATGATAAAGCAATTCAACATTTACAGTTTTACACTAAATATCGAACATGACCTTATTTTTCTGATGGTACTCAGTGATCCAACCTTTGATTAGCTTGATCTCGGTAGCCCTCTGCTCCACAAGCCAATCAGGATCATTCTGTGTCGAAGCACGCAAATCTAGGTGGTGTGCACCTGAGGATTTTATGAAAAGATTTCAGGGAGTTATTATTACATTAAACCAACAGCAGATATAGCTTATAGGATAATCAAATTACTTCTTACCTTCTTCAGTGACAAGGGCAACAACACTTTCAGATATATTCTGCAAAACACTGCAACAACAACAATTTGCATGTCAAATTTTGCTATCATCAGTCAAAGATTAACGACTTATTATCAGTGAATTAAACAAGATTATCACCTGCCACCACTCCATGGATCCAATAGGCCATTTGAGAAAATCAAATTGCTTCCGAATTTCTTCAAGGTGGCATCAATTTTCTGCAACACATTATACAAGAAAGGAGTAAACAATAGCCAAAACAGCATAGAAGCAAAACACAAGTTTTTAAGGAGCTGAGCATGCTTCATACAATGTAACCAAATGAAATCAACAAAAGAAAGGATAGTTCAAAGCATAATATATTTATTTCATATTTCATTTTCTGGAATAGAAAATGGTTCCATATAAACACATATAATTATACAATTTCCCCCCTTCACAATCCTCCACGTCTTACTGATTATCCACTACATCCTCTGACAACTATCTACATTTTGTCGCTACCGTCTACAATAGTTTTATTTACATTCATAAATACTAGAAGAATATACTGATTCAATTTATCATGAAAATTAATCAAAATAAACATGTTCAAGGAGTGATAGAGTGCACATTATGCTGCAAAGAAAATATCAAATGAAGGTATAAAAGTCTGTAAGAATATACAAAATAATGGAAATGCACGTCAGATTTAACTATAGCTGTTCCCTTACATGTCCACCAAACTCGGTAGTAATCCATTTCGGCCTTGGCTTCACTCCGTAATTTCTGATGCATCCTTCTTCGTAATCAGAGTAATTAAACTTGTATGGGGGAAACATGCTGGATTCTGGGTCACAAGACATTGGCATAACCATTTCAGTGCAAGCCTACAACATGAATGGGAAAAGATGGAAGTAACCAATATTATTTGTTGAGGCATTTCATAAGCTGTTACGACATTCTACATGCTACGACAGAGAAGGAATTTGAAAAATAAATAAATCAATAAAGAAAGAAAGAAACGCATCCCTTAAAACTCTACTAAACCTGCCAGTTCCAACCACTCAGGCCATGAGGATCTTCATCCAACTCGAAACACTTAGTTTCTCCAGTATAATTGTAGTAGACATTCACTCCTTCATAGATGCGCTCCAGAAGACTAGTCCCAGCAGGTTGGCCATCAATCCGTTTGCAAACCTATGAAAAAAGTATATATAATCTTGGTGATATGTAAGGACAATCAGGAGCGTTCCTGGTTAGAATGGAATGGAAATTAGAAAAAGAATTGGTTAGTTCCTGGCTTAGAGCACGATTAATCTCCCCCACCCCCTGCTCTCACCACTCCAACCAGTAAAATTATGAAAGCATCCACGGATTCGGTGGTAAAATTATGAAAGCAGCCTTTTAACAGTAAGAATGTAAGATTGGCTAGTATATAGTATAAGAGGGGAAGGGGGCAGAATAGGACAGTCTCGGCGAAGAGAACAGAAGCAGAGTTAGTTAGGGCTGCTGGAGTGCTGAGGTCTGGAGAAACAGTTAGTGAGAAGTTGGAGGGAAATGATGTAAGTAGGATGAGAAGAATTTTAGTATTGTTGCTGTCATTTTCTGTAACAGAACCTTAAGAGTTTTTAGGATATAACATACGTCAGAGGAGGTAGAAAAATCCCTTTGCATATCCAGGATTCTTGACACATTCCCAAGGATTCCCCACTTAATACACACACCTTTCTACATTTCTTGTTGTCTCTAACACCAGTTCTAACAAATTTGAAGATGAATTCCTATACTTTATTTGTTGTATGGTACCTTTGCTGCCAGTGGTTGTTGACTTGTTTGGAGAGCAAGGAAAACTGATCAGAGGTGGTCTTTGGACAATGTAGAAAAAACCAGTGCATGAAGGTTTGGAAAAGGGACTGAGAGAGAAGAAAGCCACATATTGGAGAAGTGGAACTGGACGAAAAGCCTCTTTGGATGTGCAGATGGAAACAATAGGACTCAACTATTCAACATATAAGTTTTTTTTTTTTTTCCAAAATGAATTGCTCCTATCACAGTGATAAGAAGTGATCAAAGTAGGTTGCAGTGCTTATCTATTAAAGACGTCTAACATAACCATGTATTCATGTGCATAGTCATTTAAAATCATTAATGCAGCAAAAAATAATAATTCAGGGCATCAAATATTGATGAAATAAATGATGCTGATTGATGAGGCTGATGCTGCCAAGTACCCACCCGGAGCAGCATTGAACCAAACTCAAGAAATAGGTTTGCACCCACTGATTCCATGTTTCATCACTATCACTATTTAGGTCTGTACACACAAAACCTCCAGCTCCTATTTGAATTCTCAAGGTTAAATGTGACTGTTCCAGCGGATATGGGAGAATGGAATAAAAGACTATTTGCAATTAAAAAACTCAAGCCCTCTTTAAAAAAACAGGCTCATGGACTGTTTCAAATTTTATTAGGGGACTAACATTACTCCAAATTAGGAGTGGTCTCTGCCTATAAACTAACTCCTTAATCCTATCTGCAATATCATTCCTTATGCAACCATTAGTTAAATCAATTTCCCAGTTGCATCACAAACTAGCAAGGGGATTTCTGTAAACAAGATAGGCAGTATAAAGAATGAACTTGGAAAACAAAACAATGTTTATAAAGTTAGTAGGAATAATAAGATCTCTCTTCTTATTTTACGAAATCAAACTAACCTCCTTGATGGGGTGTCCAGGCAAAGGCATCATAAAGTTAGCAGGATATGGGTAGTCCACCATTGCCAAATAACTATATGCAGACTCCAACCAGTTCCATAGATCATCAGTCTTATTCAATGGCCTGGAAATTGCCTTTAATTAGTTAAGGAAAATCACGCAAAAGAAATAATGCAATATCAATATCATCATTCACCACAATCATATATTGGAAATAGGGACACATATTTCTCTTCTTTTCTTGTCCGAGAAAAAAAAGAAGAAAAGAAAAGAAAAAAGAAAGAAGGAAATCCTTACCGACAGAAGTGGAAAGTGTTGGACAGTTGCACAAGGCCATTACGCGTCTGACCTATTGATGCTATCTCATTCCACGAGTGTTTTATGTAGTTAAAGCAAGTAGAACTCTCACGCTATTGATAAAAACAAGAAAGCAAAAATGTTAGTCGTACACAAAATCATAAAATGGACAAAATAAGATAGCAATAACCACAAGACTACTGATTCACTAACCTACCTTAAAATCACTGGAAACAATGTCATAGAACGTTTCAAGCGGCACAATGTCTTCAAATTGGAGAATTGGAGCTGAAGCAGCAAGTGCCCCAATAGCAATATGAGGGTACTTGAGTCTCATCCATGCTGCTAACACTGTTTTAGATGATGTTTGAGATAAACCAACAAAAAATTGTCATTTTATCCATGAAAAAACTAAAAGATAAGAAATATAACCAACAATCAAATAAAAACTACAACCAATGCATACAAAAATCCAAAATTTCCACTCGGAAATACTATTAAGTTTTTTTGCTATTTTCCCCAATCCTTGGTACCTGTAACTCATTAGAACACTAACATCATTTGATCCATATATCTATTTATCTAAACATACGTAATGGAACAATGCTTTGGTTTTGTACTAATAACTTATTAGTTGTCAACCAGTTTCCATAGTTAAGATTTGGAAGTCCACCAACTATAACTAACAACCTGTAAAAGACATTATTCATCAAAGCAGAATATTGAAAACCCTCCTTTTACAATATAACTAGGTTCCCTTTGTGTAATAATACTTTCAAGTATCAGTTGGGTCAGATATCAAGGAAAATGTTCCTTCTGTGGAGTGCCTTGGCCATTGGATTTCTATATTTTGTATTTATACGTAGATTCCAAATAATTATCCAAGGGTGATAATGCTTTGTTGGGCAAGAAAAACTCTTCATCCACTAATATAGGGGAATTATTCCTATAGAAATTCTTAGGTAGCAGCTTCCTACCTTAGGCATTCAGATGCAAATCAATGTTTGAGATGTGCACTTATGCTAAAAATCCTAAAAGTTTATATAGTTAATTTACAATAAAAGATACAAACAAACTCCATACCATCAAAGATTAGATTAGTTCAACAAAACTCTCAATCTTTGCTAGATATCTAGTTGATTAACATATTTTACGGTTAGAATTGTCAAATCTTTCATGGTTAGAAATGATCATTTATTCTGTTAAAATATTGTATTTCTTTACTAGCAGAAATAGGCACCCATCAAACATTGATTTACATTTATAAAACATGAAATTGCTATTGGCTCATCTCCCAAATTGGGCCTAAGGTGATAGCTACCCCAAGAACCTTCTTCTTCTAGGGGCACGCCACCTATAAACGGCATAATCTGGATCATATACACATGAGATCCAGCATGGATCTACTACTCGCATTTTCATTTAAAAACCATAAATAAAGGATATAATGTCTAGCTAAGGTATGCTATCTAGCCATAACTCTTATATCTCTTAGACTTAGACTAACAGTGACTTAAGCATCACGTCCCCAACCCCCGGTTCGTTGGACGAATGCCAACTGAAAGTGTGCTGTTGGACTGACCTAGCTAGGGACAGTCAGCACTCAGCACCTCCTTAACACTTCCTGAAGAATATTTCGTTCTTTTTTCATGATATATGCACCTCCACAGGATCCAGTTAAAAATTTATTTCACAGTTCATACAAGAGGATCAAGTTAATTTTATTCTTTATAAATTAAAAAGAAAAAAAAAAGAAGTGATAGACATGCACCTAATCAGGAGCCATAATAAGGACCTCTCTTGTATGAAATGTCAAAAACTAATGATAGGATGAGGATATGTCTCCCACCAATTCCACATAATTTTCACTTAAAAATTATCTTGAAAATCATTTAATAATCATCAAACTCTCACAACAGGAAGGAGTATCTTACTTCCACCATAAGATCCACCAAACAAGACAACAGGACAATCCGTGGCCGAAAGGTTCTGCTTCAGATCAGTGATCAGAACAGCAAAGTCAGCGAGCGCCTGCTCAGCCGTTAGATACGAGAGCGTCGTCGCATTCTTATATGCCTCTTCTCTGCTCCCATAAGGCACTGACTCACCATAATAACGATGCTGCCAATGCCACCAATAAAATAAAACTTAATCTCCCAATGATAACGGTCACAGAGTTAGTAAAATAAGTATAATAACAGAAAGAAGGAAAAATTACTTCGGGAAAAACCACCATGGCGCCGAACTGTGGCGCGATTTCCCATACGAATCCGGTGTTTTCGGCGAACCATACTATGTCCCCTTCGTTGCCACAGTAGAAGAAGATGGGGCCCAGTCGCTGTGGGCCCAGCCAGTTCTCGGTGTTGATGAGGTACCGCTGCTGGAAAGTGGGGAGCTCCAAGAAGCTGAAGTGGTCGAGTTGCTGCGTGAAGTATCGGGTTTCGTAGCGGTAGTCTGGTGCCTGGGCCTCATTGGGCCGGGCTTGGGACCGTGGGGGATTTGTTGTGGTTGGGAACCGCGGGGGATGGTTGAATGGCGATGATGATGATGCTAGAGGTTGGAAAGAGGAAGAAAGGAAGGCGATGAAGAGAGAGAAGAAGAGTGTGGTGAAAAAATGTTGTAGTGCCATTGCTGAGAAGCTAAGGCAGAGTGAATTGTGAGCGACGACGAGGCGTGGTTGACTGGTTGCCTGTGGTTATCGGGTACCGAAACACGCTGTTTTAGTATGTTTGCTTTGTTGGGTACCCAGGTAAACATCCAAAATCAAGGCTCTCTATTCTCTAATATTCTTTTACTCGTTTCAGTGATTTCAGGAGGGAAAATTAGGGGCCGTTGGTATTAGCCATTTTTTATTTTAGTTTTTAATGAAAATGAAAATAAGATTAAAAAAATATGTTTATTTAAATATTTTAATATTATTTTTAATAAAAATATTTTAAAAAAGATAAATTAAAAATGATATATTTTTGTTTTTAATTTTTTCAGTTAAAAATAATAAAAAATTTTCAATCTGACACGGTGTGATTTAGATCGAGTTCTTTCCTTCACTTATCAATAAAAATATGACATCGGATTCGATGGTCCCAAAATCATGGTTCTGAAAATCGAACTGGACCAGCCGGTTTAATCGGAAAAATCGGGAACCGGTCACCTAACCGGTCCGGGTAACGTCGAAAACCGTCTGACAAAAAATCGGTAAAAAAATCGGTCGAACTGGCGGTTAACCGGTGAACCGGAAGAACCGTCCGATTTTTTGGCGGTTTTATGGTTTGCAATCTGATGCTAAACGACGTCGTTTTGGCTTTTTTTTTTTTAAAAAGAAAAAAAGAAAAAGGAGAAATCATGCGCGTAACCCAGTAACCCTAATCAGTTTCCACTTTCCAGTTTCCCCTTTCTAGTGCATTCACCCACCAAGCTCCAGATTCCAGAAATCACCCAAGCAAGCAGTTCACCATCGAGCCACCCACAGCCATCCACAGCAGCAACGACGTTGAGGGCCGCAACCACCACCGCGTCTTGCTTCTCGCCGAGCCCGCCTCCTCATTGTCGTCGCTGAATGTCGCCGAGCTCGCCGAGCCCGCCTCCTCATTCTCCGTCGCCGAACGTCGCCGAGCTCGCCTACTCGTTGGGGCGTCGCCGACACCGCGTCCTCACTCGCCGCCGGTAAGACTCTGTTCTTGATTTATTTGCTGCCTTCTGGGTTCTGATTATGATTTATGAGCTCGCCTGCTTCTGAGGTTCTATGCTTGAACTTGCTGTCTTCTGAGTTCTGATTATGATTTATGAGTTCTATGCTTCTTGATTTTGATTTTTTGATCTTGCCTCCTTCTGAACTTGCTGCCTTCTGAGTTCTGATTATGAGTTCGTTCTGATTATGAGTTCTATGCTTGAACTTGCTGCCTTCTGAGTTCTGATTATGAGTTCTGTGCTTGATTTTTTACTGATTTCGATTTATTTTGCTGCTTCATGATTTTTGTTTTTGATTTTCTGAGGTTATTTATTCATGATTTTGAATATGTTTTGCTGCTTCTGAATATGTTTGCTGCTTCATAATGAATATGTTTGCTGCTTCATGATTTTTGTTTGCTGCTTCATTGAACCTGGTAAGTTATTATATTATAACTTGCCAGATGAATATGTTTTGCTGCTTCTGAATATGTTTGCTGCTTCAATATTTTAAGTTTTTTAATAATTTTATTTAGTATTTAATTAAACCGGTTGAACTCCGGTCGAACTAGTGAACCATTGAACCAGTGACCTTACCAGTTTATTGACCGGTCCGGTTCTCGCAACCTTGCCCAAAACGTTTGGACCATTAAATGATACCATAACAAAACATGTTTTTTATGTTTTTTAATAACTGTTAAATAGTCATTATCTAATTTTAATTACAAATTAATCCTCTATATATTATTTAATTATAAAATCTATTTTTTATTTTATAGATTATTATTTTATCATTCATCTATTATGTTTATTAATAATAAAAAATAAAAACAATAACGAATTAGATCTTCCATTAATCGCAATAATTTTTTGGCAATCCTAATCGATCAAATCCGTTACATCAGTATTGGATTGAGAAAATCGTGTTTCTTATAAAATCAATCGATTGGAATAACAAAACAATCGACTGAATTTCATGTTTCCCATGACGCAATCGATTGGAATTGATAAATTTGCAAGGCATGTGGGATTTTTCTTATTCAATCGATTGGTCATATTACCTAATCAATTGAAATCATCAAAGCAATATGGGTTTAATTCAATCGATTGGTTTTGTTACCCAATCGATTGACTTATACTATTAGAATGATATATGAAACTTTAATCCATTGGTATGATAATACAATCGAGTGAAGTTTGTACGTGACTAATGGTATTTTCCAATTCAATCGATTGATATTAGAATTCAATCGATTGAAATGTAACGTGAATAAGGTTTTTTTCTCCATTCAATCGATTGGTATGATAATACAATCGATTGAATTTCTAAATGTGCTATATATTAAGCCTGATAACCTGTTTAGCCTCCCTCTCCTTTTTAAACATAACAACTCTATTTCCGCATAACCTTTCTTCTCTCTCTAAATCCAAAAAACTTCTCTCTTCTTCTTCTCCAATCTTATCAACATCCACTCCAAACTACATACATATTATTAATCCTCATCCAAATCCCTATAAAAATCCACCGAACTAATATCTCCAAAATGGTCAGAACTAAAAACGCAAAAAGAGGTAGGGTTGAGTGTGAAAGTTCTGCATCTGCCAAACTAGTTGCTTCATCCCATTACTAGGCTTTACAATTTTTCTCTATTTCTATGTACTATATAGATATCTTAGTTTAAAATGACTCATATTTTTATGATGAAGTAGTGTCATTTTCATTTATTATTTCAGTAACAATTCCATACAAATATTATGTCTTGTGAATTATATTTTATTTTATACAATTAATTTATTTTTAAAAAAAATTCTATTTTTTTATTTGTTTGCATTCTATTTTTATGTTTTCATATATTCAAGATTTGAACTAGTATGATAAATGATCTTTCAAACCATAAAAGTTTTTTTTTCTTAAATCCTCTTATTTATATTTGTAAGACGTATTTTAGACTTATTTATATTTGTAAGGCATACGTTAAATTTATTGAGGTCCAAAATCATAAGAGATTACAAGAAATCTATTAACCGATACTATAATATTCTTGCTGCAAATGTGATTGAAATTGTCAAATACAAACTAACAAATTTAACTAGAGGTATTTATTACAATGGTTTGTGTTAAACGTTCAAACATCAAAAGTAGTTACAGATTACAAGTTTACTAAGACAATTGGATTCAATCATTAGACTCAAATAATTTTTTTCCTCAAATCCTATAATTATTTGATATTTTGATTAATTGTTATAATAAAAATTATAAGTGAAAATAGGAGAAGAATAAGAAAATTGAATGAGAGAAAAATGAGAAATATTTTATTTAACATAACAAACAATTTATTTCTTTCATTTTCATCTAAGAACTCCATCGATTTTCTCTTCTGCATTTTTGCAACTGCATCCTCAGCTTCTTCAAGTTGAGTAGTCCTCTTTACCAATAAATAATTAAAAAAATTAAAATAAATATTATAAATTAAATAGCTAGACATACAAAATTATTGTTCGTAATCAGCATGCAAAACCACTTTCAAATACTAAATAGAACTTTGTGGACTTTTTTCTTTGTTCTCATCATTGACACTAACTTTTATATATATCTAACAGCATCTAATTAAATATTCAAGGGACAAAATGAAGACTTATTGGAGATTCATTAACAGATCTTGCCTTCGCAGCATTTTCTTTTTCTCTGGGTGATGTTTCATCTATGGCTCCATCCATATCAACTGATGTGTTGTCGTAATTATCTTCATCTTCTAGAGTTCTCTGCATAGACTTTAGTTGCTCTTGTTGCTTAGCAAAAAATGCTTGTATCTCTGCGGTTATGGAATAAAACGATCATATCTTTGTTTCCCTACATCTCAAATAGTTGTGATTATTTAGTGATTGAGCTTCAGCCGAAGTGTATCAAATTATGATCACCATGAAGATTGAGGCAGAAGCATACATGTTGCGTTAAAAAGCAGCTACACCGTCAATCAGCATTTCACACTAAATCCATGTTTGCATTTCACACTAAAAGTATACATGAAGCATTTCACATAGTGCACAATTTAATCGATTGGATAACTCAACCAATCGATTGAATTTTGAGACCTCATATTGCTTTAAAGCCTTCAATCGATTGGGTAACATGAACAATCGATTGAATTAGAAAAAATCCACATTCTAGTCATTGTTCAATCGATTGTGTAAAAGTTACAATTAATTAATTTTTGGAAAAACCATACTATCGTCCAACATTCAATCGATTGTTTTGTGGAAACCTGAATTCTAATCGATTGAGTTATGGGAAACATGAAATTCAATCGATTGTTTTGTTATTTTAATCAATTGATTTTCTAAAAAACACGATTTTTCCAATCCAATACTGATGTAATAGATCAAAGATAAAATTATGATCGATTAGGATTGCCAAAAAATTATTACGATTAATAGAAGATCTAATTCGTTATTGTTTTTGTTTTTGATTATTAATAAACATAATAGATAAATGATAAAATAATAATTTATAAAATAAAAAATAGATTTTATAATTAAATAATATATAGAGGACTAATTTGTAATTAAAATTAGATAAGAACTATTTAACAGTTATTAAAAAACTTAAAAAACATGTTTTGTTATGGAACCATATTTAATAGTCCAAACGTCCTGGAACCATCGAATCCTTTGCCCACACAAAATGAGTTCTTCCAATCTTTATTCTACTCTCTTCTATTGATTTTTTTGTGGTCTTTTTAACTCCGATAGCTTTTTTCCATTTTCTTCTCAGTAAAAAACATAAAATGAGTCCTGATATTTTTTTCCAACTCCTTCCTACTCCGTTGAAGACCACTTCACTGCTCTTTCTTCCTTGTCGGAGACCACTCCACCTCCTTTAACTCTTATCCTAATATTTTTTTTTACAGCTCATTCTTCCTGTTTGTTGAAGACCACTCCACCCATTTGAATCTCTTTTTTTTTTTTAAATTTCAAACTGTTTTTCTTCTTTACCTTTCTATCTTCGATGTCTTTCAATTTTTTTTTAAATTTGTGTGAAAGTGTATTTTTTAATTGAATTCCGCTAGAGAACTAACTAAAAGTGTAACCAATTAAAACAAACTAGTTGAAAAATAAGTCTATTACTAAAAAAATAATAATTTCCTATTATCGTAATTTTTTCAAATTTTAAAACTAGAAATAAAAGGAGGTTGGCTTGAGTTAGCCTATATTATAGTTGGCTCTTTAGACTTTTTCTTTTTAATTTGATCGGGAATATAATGATTTTTGTCTTTCAACTATTTTTTTGCTGGTATATTTTTTGGTGTTTCTTCTTTAATTCAAAATCCCGATAAAATAAAAGAATATCTAAAAAAAGAGTGAATTTGACAATAATTGACAAGAGGCATAAAGATTTATTTGTATTTGTATTCAATATCAAAACTAATGTATACTTTTATTCAATATAATCCCCTCTTTTTCAATGGTACTCTCATTTTCGAAATCATTTTTAACCGTACTCTTATTTTTAAAGTTAGATTCAACCATATCCCTATTTTCTATGCTTTACTTATTTTGTGCTTATACCTCATATTTATATTTTAATATTAGAGTTTAATTTTGATGCACTGACAATGTAAAGTATTTTACACAATTTAATTCTTAATATTAATACAATTTATTTTTATAATTAAAAATATTAATTTTAAATATTTTTATTTTAAAATATTATTTTCACATTTCTTTTAAAAATAGCATGACTGTCTCTTCTTTAACAAAATAAAAAATAATTTGTTATGGAAATAATTTGTTTAATCAACAATTAATTAATAAAGTACCAATAAATAAAAATTAAAATAGACTAACCAAATATATTTTCATTATTTTTGATGTTTGGAAATGAATTCTCTTGTTACAAACCAATCACATTTTCTAAAATGTGAAAAGTTGAAAATAAAAATTATTTTAGAAAATAAAAACAAAAAACAAAAACAGAAAATATTTTTACAATACAATCAGCTCCTTACTTTTTAAAGGGTTATTTGGCCCCTGACTTTTTCTCCATGAGATAATGCAAACCTTGATATCCTAAAAGCACATCCAGGCCCCTATCCATGAAAGGAAATGTACATATCGATGCCTGTCACCAATTGCCAAAGGGTTGTCCATCTAACATGTCCGTTGATATCTGATGTGTTATGCCACAGTGCTAGATGGCAAAACTAAATTGTTAGAGGAACTAAAAGCCCCTTGCCTGCATTCCAAATGTCGTCGCATAGCCTTATTTACATTAATCTCCTTCCTCTCCTCACTCATTCACAGAAAAATCCTAACACATCTTCTTCTACCATGGTTTTCCTCCAAAAGTCAGTGAACACATTACAACTATTGGCATGGTTACGAGTCGTTGACTGACGTTAAAGGATTTTGACGTTGGTGTCGTGGTACATGTGAAAGGTTAGTTTTTTCTGTTTAGGTTTCTCTGATGTTAGTTGATAATATACTTCTTTTGCATGCATGTCTTTGAGGAATGAACTGCTTGCATGAACTGCGTTCCTTTCTTTATGTTAAATCCTAGTTAGTCCATGTACTGTGATACCTTAAAACACTGTTTTCAATTAATGTTCATTAATTTCATGCTTTCAGAAAAGAAGTTAATATTCCAAGTTATTGATACAATGTAGCATTTTTAGTCCTGGTTTTCATAGTTATCGTTGATGTGTGTTAGGGAAAAACTTTAAGGGTTTATGTTTAAATTGTTGTATATGTCTGCTTTTGTGATTCCAGTGTTTAACTATAGCGAAAAGTTTGGAAGAACTGCAAATGCTAAGTTGTGTTACTTAGGTGGAAAGGTGGAGAAATTTCCTCCAATGGATGTGAATTTTGTGAATAAGAAAAACTTGGAGGAACTTTTCAAAAGATTGACAAGAAAATCAAAGATATGTGTGATTTCACTATGTAAAACAATCTAAGTGAATTCTACCTTTACTTCGAGCATCCAGTTGATAATCCAAACTTTAATGAAGATGATCACGTGGTGGAGGAAGTATTTTGTGAAGATGTCCCTGTTGTGGTGGTGACAGTGTAATACCCTAACTTCTAGTACGTCATGATTGTACCAAAAGTAAGGCGTTACTAACTTGATTTTCTTATTTACTATTTAATAAATGAGCCTTTAGTTTGATATCGTGTTTCAGTTTTATATAAAATGCCGGAAACTTGTGTTTTTTTTAAATCAAACTCATTCATCAAAGAACACCAAGTAATAATAATCACATAAGTAATAATAATAATAATAAATATTATACAAAAAAATTCAAATAAAACTCAGATACAATTCCTATCCCTTTATATAAAATAAAATCTTAAATTTTATAAAATTTAAGGTTTTATTTGAAAAGTTATTTTAAAAAATTTGATTTTGAAAAGTTAAATTATTTGAGACTTATTTAGTTGGGAAAAGATTTATTCTATTTTGAATTCGATTTATTATGAAAAGTATAATGTTTTAAATTTTATCTTTTGAGAAGGAATTTTCCTTTAAGTTATGTTTTGAATTCGGTTGATAAGAAAGAAAAGAAGAAGAACGAAAAGTAAAGGAAATAGAGATAATTAAAGGTATCTCTACCACAGTAGAGTAGAGAGCAAAGTTTGAAAAGAAATTGAATGCTGTTTGGGCCTTAATGCCAAGTGTCTAGTGGGGACGGCGATACGTAACGCTCACTTGACATTATAAGGACCGCTCAGTGAGGACAGCGATACGTAATGCTCACTGGAGACCGAAAGGAAGGTTACGGCTCAGTGACGACGGCGATGTGTAATGCTCACTAGAGACCGAAAGGTAGTTTCCTCCATGAGGACGGCGATACGTAACGCTCATGGAGGGGACATTGGCTGAGATAAGGACGGCGGTACGAGACGCTTATCTCAGGACCAGTGTTAGGAATCGGGCAACAAACCGACACATGAACTCATAGCCTGTATAGGACTAGACATGCATCATCCTTATTTGTGCATTTTTATTTGATTGTGTTTGCTTATCGTGTTTCTCTGTGATTGTGCTGTTTGTCTTATTGCAATTTGTTTGTGTGTTGACCTGTTTCTTATGCTATGGTTTCTCTGTGATTGGGAATTGAGGTTATGATTGAGATTTATTTTAAGTTCAGAAATTTAAAGAAGGTAATTAATTATATAAAGTAAAAGTAAAAAGTATTTTCAAAGGTTTAACAAAATAGTTTTATTGAGTAAGTTAATTATTAGCATTATATTCATTACTTTTACGGCATTCGCATTCCCTACTAAGAACGTGTGATTGGTTCTCACCCCAAAATCTTCCACCCTTTCAGTGCCACAGGTTCGAAGACTCAATTTGAAGCTGTGGGCGATTATTAGTCTTATTTGAGTTAAGTTTATGTCACTACAAGAAAAACACCTATTCAGGTACACTTGAAAAGTGTAGCCAAAAGTGAAAAAAAATGATGCCTTAGACGACGGCTACGCTTTTTGGGCTACGGCTACGCTTTTTGGGGGGATGCCTATTCGGCCGCTGCCTATTCTCAAAGGCTATGCTTTTCTACACCAAGGGCTATGCTTTTGGTGTTTGGGAATAGGGTGTGCTTTTCAAGTGATGCTATTCAGGACCAAAGGCTACGCTTTTCAGCTTCTATTTTTGCCAGAATAGGCTACGCTTTTCAACGCTACTGCATCACCTGTAAAGCATAGCCACATTGTATACCATGGCTACCTTTTATAAGTGTAGCCTTAGGTCCCTCGTTTTTTTTTTGTATACTATATATATATATATATATATAATTTTCTAATGATTATTAATACAACATCATAGTTAGTAATAAGATTACATGTATTTTTTGGTGACTGAACATAACACAAAGAAAAAAGACCTAAGAAAAAGAGTAGTACTCCTCTCTAATAATAATGCCTAAATTATTAGGAGGTAGTAACCACTCTAGATACACCTGGTTGTTTAAAACAGCAGTCTTAGCCATTAAATCAGCCGCTTTGTTTGCTGTTCGCTGGATGAGCACTAAAGTAGCTGTCCAATTGCGCTGGAGCATCTCTTTGATTTTGTCAAGCAGATCAGAGTCATTCCTAATCATGCTGGTTGTGCCTTGCGAGACAAGAAGAAACGCATCAAGATTATCAGTTTCACATATGACCTCTTTGCACTCGCAATTCCAAGCCATAATAAGCCCTCTCCAAATAGCATGAAGCTCACAACAGAGAACACTAGAAAGAGGTATACTGGCAGAACAACCTTTTATCCAAATTTCCATGCTGTCTCTAATAATACATCCAAAGCCAGCTAATTGCTCATTTTCAAAAACGCTTGCATCGCAGTTCACTTTACAGACATTCATTGGAGGTGGTTCCTAGTTATATTTCAAAGAAGAAGGAATAATATGTTTTTGGTTGATAACAACATTAGAAAAATCTCGAGCAGCATGTTTAACTAAGTGAACAATTTTCTCCTTACTCCATGGATCATCTTGGTGGAAGATGTCATTGTTCCTATCCCTCCAAATCCACCAAAAGGCCGCTGCAAAGAGAAACTCATTTTTGTTGAGGTTAGAACGAATCCAAGACACAAAATCCAAATTAGAGTCCTCAGCGGTCATTCCCAAATTTAAGCTAATCCAAATCTGACGAGCTTTTTGGCAAGTCCTAAAGCAGTGGTTAATATCCTCTAGAGGAAGATAACATCTCTGACAAAAATCAGAAGTAGAAATACCTCTTTGAAACCGGTAACTAGTTGTGGGAACTCCGTCGTTGAGGCAAAGCCAGAGCAGACACTTTATCTTCTCCGGTATTCTCAAGCGCCAAAGCCAAAGCCAATTTTCATTATCATTCCAGCCAAATTCTTCTTCAATAGCCATTCATACCCGCTTTTAGTCGAGTAGGTTGAGTTTGTCCAAAACCAACCTGTTTTATCTCTTGCCTGCTTGATAGGATCAAAGAGCATCAAATCAAGTTTAACTTCTTCCGGAATCATTGTGCAAAGAATATCCCACCGCCAATGCCCAAGGTGCCATACATCTTCTAACTTCAAGTGAGAATCAGAAATGTGCACAAAAGGAACCAAAGGAGCTAGCGTTCCACATGGTCGCCAAGCATGATACCAAAAGGATTGAGACATCCTGCCCAAATGATTACATGTATAATAATTTTGCATTTTTATTTAAATGAGTTGAATATTATAAAATAA
Organism: Arachis ipaensis; assembly: GCF_059453495.1. NCBI lineage: Eukaryota > Viridiplantae > Streptophyta > Magnoliopsida > Fabales > Fabaceae > Arachis > Arachis ipaensis. The sequence continues at coordinate 28,982,604 of NC_142436.1, forward strand.
AAATAAATATATAATTATACTAAATAATTTTTTTAAATAATAAAAATGATCTCTAACCAAAATATATTTATAATAATGATCTAAAAGTACTAGAATGAAGTTAATTGTAAAAATTCATACATCTCACACTAAAGTAAGCATAGCCATATCAAAATAACCATAATACCACTTAGAATTTACTACTAATACTCTACAAAAAAACATATCCTAAATACATAAGTATCTTCTAATAAAAGTCATTAGTCAACCATACATGTAAAGATTCTAAACAATACTCTATCTTAGCCAATAAACCACTATAATAATCAGCTTAATCTTCATTGCTTAATCTTCATTGTTACGCTACATAATTATATAGAAAAGTATTTAGAAAAATATTCATAATGACATTTGTAATTATAAAAATTAAAAAATCAAATCTCAAAATTATCAATGACTGATATCATTAATTCACCAAGACATACAAGACTCTCAACACAAGATTAAAGGGAAAAAAAAACACACAGAGAGAGAAGTTTATGTGTGTGTGTATATATATATATATATATATATATATATACTAAGCTTACTACTTTTTTTTAAAAAAAAATAATGTTTCAGAAAATGATACGGCCAAAAAGATAAAGGAAGCAGCAAAATTGTCCCAAGTCATCCCATATTTTGGTCTTGACGATGGGGAATCCATGAAGCACGAGGGAGAAGGTGATAGTAAGAGTTTGTTTGATTTAAATTGAAGCTTGTGGTCCTCAACATCTACTACTAAACCACAACCAGCAGAGTACTCATGGAATTTTTGTTACCTCTGCAACCAACTACAACAGCACCTGAAACAGTTCTCAAACTTTGAAACCTCTCTCTCGTTCTCTTTCAAATACCCTTCAATATTGGTATGACACACCTTCTGGATCCTCTATTCATTATTCTACTCAATTTTCTCATTCTCTTCTCTTCTGCTCCATGTTCAAGGAACTTTAATTTCTCGCTATCTTCAAACATAAAACATGTGTTGCTCATTCAAATACTTTCTTTCCAGACAGATCTTTTTCTATCTTGTCAGGATTCTTGTGAAACACTACTAGTCCTTGTTATGTTTTAAATTAAATCATATATAGAGACAAATTCATATGTACCAAGTGCACAAAATCAGAAATACAACAACCAGAATTGCACAAACAAATTTCAGCTATAGCTTTCCTTCATTTAAAACATTCCTTCATTGAGTAATATCAATACAACTTCGGTGTTAATAAAGCCAACAACATATGATTTTCAGCCATAGCAACTAGTGTACAAAAGACTAACGAATCTTTTATTTCTACCAATAGTGCCAACAAAACTAGTTAAATTAGACACACTTCGGTCGGTTGGTCCTACGAGCTGTCCAATATCAAAAGTGACTTCTTTCCGCTATTCCATAATCCTTGCATAAATCTCTTTGCAAGTTATTTTTTCACGGATTTTCTTCTTCTTTGGCTCTTCTGGTTTCATTCATTAGGAAAGAGATTAAGGACTAATTAGTGATGCCAATTGAAAAAAAGAAGCATTACAATTTACAAGAGAAGATAGAAAAATAGCAAAATAGTACCTTCTTTATCATCAATGTCCTCCATCACATGTTGATAATAGTCTTCATCAAGTGCCATGCTATCTTCCCCGTCCTCACTTAGTTCAGTGCTTGGTCCTTCAATTTCCACGTCTATCCCATTTTCTTTTAAGAATTTGTCAATTGTTGTAGCCTTTACTCCTGGCTTCCTCTTACCTTTTGTTGATATTCCTTGCTCCAACATTGCACTTTGATGAACGAATTTTTGTCGGTAAAGAATTTTACAAATAAAATCTCGTTTCTAGTATAGTTTCTAAACCAACACATAATCCTTTCATATAAAAATTTGTTTGTCACTTAAGCAAACCCAATAAAAATAAACCGAAGTATTTAAACCTCGGGTCGTCTCTAAAGAAATTGCAGGGAAGTGTAGTTATTATTGGTTATGGGAAAGTATCTTTTTGGGTTTTTTGAAATAAGAAACAAGGAAATAAAATGGCAAGAAAGTAAATTAATAACTAGAAAAGCTCTTGGCAAGGTATGAGAACTAGACGTCCTATCCTAGTTATCCTTATCAATTGTGATGAGAATTGTTCATTGCTCTCACTTAGTCAACCTCTAACTATGAAGGAAAGTCAAGTGGACAAGTCAATTTGATTCCTCAAGTCCTAGTCAACTCCTAAGGAAAGACTAGCTTTAGAGGTATCCAAATCAACCAGCAACTTTCAATTATCAATCAACAAAGGAGTTTGATAACTCAAAAGTCTCCAATTACTCTACCAAAGCCAAGAGGACATAAAAATCTAACTTAAAACCCTCCCAAGCATTTTATCAAATACTTGAAAGACATAACATAAAGACATAGAAAAGTAATAGGAAATGTAAAATCTAAAACTAACAATTGCAAGCATCAATGACAACAATTAAAGCAAGAAGCAATAAACATGAAATACCTCAAATTGCATTAAATATAAAATCAAATCTAACATGGAGTTCATAAACTAAAATAGCAACATAAAGAGATCAACAAGAGAAATAGATAAACTAAAATACTAGAACAAATAAAAGTAGAAGGGAAACTAAATTAAAGGAACATTGAACCTGAAATTGAGAATAAATAAACCTAAACATCTTAAAACCTAGAGAGATGAGAGAGCTTCTCTCTCTCTAGAAAACTACATCTAAAACCTAAAAATTATTTTGAATGAATGTTGTATGAATGAATCCTTGATTCCCCCACTCTGCAGCTTCTATTCTGTATTTTCTGGACCAAAAACTGGGTCAAAAGGAGCCCAAAAATCGCCTCCAGCGCTTTCTGTAATTTCTGCACGTGGCGCTTGTCACGCGTACTGATACACCACTATTTCGTGGTACATATTATGCTTTATTGAGTGGATTTTATCCACTAAACTCACACTTATTAATATAGTTCGCATGTTTTACATTTTCCTTCCTAATTCTGTCCTTTGATTGAAAACATGCTTCTTTGGCCTTAAATTTGATATGTTTAATCCTCTCTTATTACCATTCGATGCCTTGATATTTGTGTTAAGTGTTTTCAGGGTTTATAGGGCAGGAATGGCTTAGAGGATGGAAAGGAAGCATGCAAAAGTGGAAGGAATACAAGAAATTGAAGGAATTGCTAAGTTGTCAACCCTAACCTCTTCGTACTAAATCGACCATAACTTGAGCTACAGAAGTCCGAATGAGGTGGTTCCAGTTGCGTTGGAAAGATAACATCCGGGGCTTCGAAATGATATGTAATTTGACATATTTGCCATGCTGTTAGGCGATGCGCATGCGTGGATCACGCGTACACGTGACCTTGCGAAAGTTCAATCAACGTGTACGCGTAGACGACGCGTACGCATGACAGAGCCACGTGCTGTACGTATTATAATTTGCGGGGGCGATTTCTGGGATCCTTTTTGGCCCAGTTCCAAACCCGAAAATACAGAATAGAAGCTGCAGAGTGGAGGAATCATTCATTATTCATACATACAACAATTCATATAATTTTAGGTTTTAGATGTAGTTTTCTAAAGAGAGAGGCTCTCTCCTCTCTCTAGGTTTTAGGGTTCTTAGGTTTAGCTATTTTCAATTTCAGGTTCAATGTTCCTTTAATTTAGTTTCTCTTCTACTTTTATTTGTTCTAGTATTTTAGTTTATCTATTTCTCTTGTTGATCTCTTTATGTTGCTATTTTAGTTTATGAACTCCATGTTAGATTTGATTCTATATTTAATGCAATTTGAGGTATTTCTTGTTTATTACTTCTTGCTTTAATTGTTATCATTGATGCTTGCAATTGTTGGTTTTAGATTTTACATTTCCTATTACTTCTCTATATCTTTATGTTGCGCCTTCCAAGTATTTGATAAAATGCTTGGTTGGATTTTAAATTAGCTTTTACGTCCTCTTGGCTTTGTAGAGTAATTGGAGACTCTTGAGTTGTCAAACTCCTTGTTGATTGATAATTGAAAGTTGCTAGTCGATTTGGATACCTCTAAAGCTAGTCTTTCCTTAGGAGTTGACTATGACTTGAGGAATCAAATTGATTCATCCACTTGACTTTCCTTCATAGATAGAGGTTAACTAAGTGATAGCAATGGACAATTGATATCACAATTGATAAGGATAACTAGGATAGGACGTCTAGTTCTCATACCTTGCCAAGAGCTTTTCTAGTTATTAATTTACTTTCTTGCCATTTTATTTCCTTGTTCCTTATTTCAAAAACCCAAAAAGATACTTTTTCATAACCAATTATAAGTACACTTTCCTGCAATTCCTTGAGAGACGACCCGAGATTTAAATACTTCGGTTTATTTTTATTGGGTTTGCTTAAGTGACAAACAAATTTTTGTATGAAAGGATTATTGTTGGTTTAGAAACTATACTTGCAACGGGATTTCATTTGTGAAATTCTTTACCGACAAAAATTCGTTCATCAAAATGGCGCCGTTGCCGGGGAATTACAAACGTGTGCCTTATTATTGGTTATTGTGAATATTGTGAATAAATTTGCTTTTTCATTTCTTTGTTAGTCCTTTCTATTTTTTGGAGTTTGATTTCATTATTTCTTCTCAGTTTTTGTTTTTATTTTCTATTGATACTATGAATTCTCACCCCTTTGGCTATGAGTTTGGTTACAATCATGTTGTAGGAAGAGGAGATTACAATGAGAGCTTGGATCAAGGATGGGACAATCAAAGATGGAAGGAGCCACAAGGATTTGATCAACCCTCTTGGTGACAACCACCTCCAAGGTATTATCAACAACCATTTTGTGATGCTTACCAAGACAATGGTTATGGTGGACCTCTTCGTGACAATCAACACCCACCTCAATATACCTATGAACCCCCTCCTCAACATAGCTTTGAACCACCATACTCACAAGCCCCTTTCCACCATTCACTCCCATATGACCCTAACCCTTATCCACCACACCAACCACTATACGAACCATATGAACCATACCCAGAACCACCACCTCAATATACACCATCTACATACCCTTATCAAGAAGAACCACCTCTGTATCATGAGCCTTTTCTCCCAACAAATGAACCCTCCTATCCACCGCAAGCTCCCATAGAGGATACCTTTAGTGTTATTCGTCAAGGGCAACATGAGCTTCAAACCACACTCATCTCTACTTTCACCGGTCTCACTTCTACTCTCCAAGCTCTTATATCTCGTGTGGATCCATCCTTTACTCCCAATACTTAACCCTCAAGCTCTAGTGCACTTCCTTTTCACCCATGTCCATCAATCCAAGAGCAACATGATCCAAATTATGCTATTGACATGGAACAAGAGAGAAGGGTTCGTCTTAGGGACGTAATGGATCGGGTTCACACACACATACTTCAAGAGAAGCAAGAGGAGGCCCAAAAGGTGGATGTAGGAGAGACTCTTGAAAAAAGTTATTAAAAGGTGGATGTCATCAAGGAGGAGTTGGATTTTGTACTAGAGCAAGTGGAGAACGCCGAATTTATTGAAGAAGAGGAAGTGGTTGAGGACTTAGGAGATGCGAAACCTCATGGGAAACTTAAGTCATAGAGTCTCCTCCCAAGATGTTTGAATTTGATGTTGAGGAGGGTGTACAACCTCCAAGACGTGTCATGGTTGAAGACTTGGAGGAGGTTGATCATGAGATGGATTCAATAATTGATGAGTTTCTATCTACAATTAAATCCTCTCCCAGTGGATGTGAAATAGCCAAAGAAGAAATTGATGAACAAGGAATTGAAGTTGAAAATACTTGTCAAGAGGTGGAGGAATTTAAAGAGGAGCACAAGGAAGTGGACCTTGCATTGTCAAAGTGTGGGGAGGTCCCCCTTCATAAGTCACCATCATCCTTTACACCATTCAAGTGGGTAAATCTCTTATCTCTAGGCTTTCTAATTCCACTTGAGTATGGGTTGCTTGAAACGGATGATCAACTTAGAGCTCTCTGCGGATTGAAGAGTAAGGAAGAATTGTGTGGTGGTTGGAAGCGTCACTCTAGGTTCATGATGATTGCATGCTCAAAGTTTGCCAACAATGGTTGGTGTAGAACCAAAGTGAATGGGTCTAGGAGGATGTTTGTGTGCTTACATGAGAATTCCAAGGCTAAACCACCCGGATGGAACAATAATGATCAACTTGAAGACGGGTGTAAAAACAAGATTTGGGATCTGGGAATACATGAGGATCAAATTTGGGAGCCCTTAGCTTGTGAAGAACTCCACCAGAGCTTGGAGCTATTAATTTTGCAGAATGGAGCTTATTGGAAGTCCAAGCATTGGTGGATGTTCAGATATGAGTTCAAGCACAAGCCACCATGACAAGGAACTCACAAAATATCCAACTTAAGGACTTTAACTAAAAGTGCTAAGTGGGAGACAACCCATCATAGTACGATCTTTCATTTTTATTCTTAGTTTTATTTTATTTTATTTTTATCAGTGTTCATTCATAATTTCTGCATCATCACCTGCATTCTGCATAAAAAATAAAAAAAATCTCTGCGATCGACGCGTAGACGTGCACGTATCACATGCGAGTTTGCAGTATTAATAAATTGAACAGAGAGTTGCGATGGAGACGCGTGGGAGGAGTGCGTGGCGCATAAGCCACCCCACATGTACGCGTGCCTCACGCGTACGCGTCCCCTGTAAAAATTTCAAACCACGCGTAAGCGTCAAGGACGCGTACGCGTGGGCATGAAAACGGCGTAAAAGCGTGAATTTCACAGAGAGTTGTGTGGCCACCGTGCTGGAAGCGTGCGAGTAGTCACGCGTACGCCTGACCGACGCTCACGCGTCAGTGTGCATGTTTGGCCACCCACGCGTACGCGTGCGCGACGCTTACGCGTCGCATGGCTTCCTTACTTTTCATGCGTACGCGTGATGCTTGCGCGCGCGTCGCGTCCGTTTCTTGTTCTCTTATCTTTTCTCCTTCTTTCTTCTCTCCTCTCTTACTCCTTCTTCTTATTTTCTCACTTTTTTCTCATCTTTATTCTCTTTCATTCTCTTTTACATACTGCATTTGCATACTTTCCTTCATTGCATTTTAATTTTATTCATATTTTTATCTCCTTTTCTAATTTCCTATTTTACCATTGGTGTTAAATGTTTTTATTCAACTGTTGTATCTTTTCTGATATTATTTTGGTGCTTAGTGACTTGTTTTATACTGTTGGGTGATATTATTTATCTGTCAATGCTAATCTTTTATGATACTTGTATTCCTTTTGCATTGAGATGAATTTATATTGTCTTTCATGACCCACTATCTCTCCTCTATTGTTGCAATTTTTGCACTATTGATATGCCATTTGCTTCTATTATTTTCTCACGTACATGTTGTAGCTACCATGTAATTGAGACCCTCATTATTTGGCATTACCCTTTCCATATTTTATTTATTTTTCTATCTTTGTTTTTAGGTTACTTTTCTTCCCTTTTCTCTTCTTTTAGGATGGCCATCAAGAAGGGAAATGGAAAAACTTTTACATGGGGCGACAAACAAGTCCATCTGCACAATCTTTGGAGAAAAGCATCAGTTGTAGCAGCCCGTCCACTTGCACATCTTAGCATGCACCGAGGACGGTGTAATCTTTAAGTGTGGGGAGGTCGATACCGACTTCCGTTGGTTAGTTATTTCCTGTTTCAACACCAATGTTTAATTTTCCTTGTTAAATTAGTTGTTGCATTTGCATGTTTGATTGCATGTCTGTTTGATTTTGTGCATGTTCTTCTACCACTACTTGGTTGGAGTGATAAGTTCTTTTTCAAGACCCTTTTTATAGTATTTCACTTATTCAAATTCAATTTGTATTAAACTTGTTTGAGGATTGTAATTTGAAACATGATTTATAGCTAAGAATACACAACCTGTGAGATTTTGAACTTGATTATATGGTTACATTATTTAACCATGATTTTTATTCTTGTGTGTTTTCTTCTCTATGGTTGAAATCTATAGTTTGTTCCATTCTATATGTCCATTGTTTAGTGTATTTGCATGCATACATATGATTGAGGCCATCATTTGTTATTAGCTCACTTATCCCAAATAGCCTACCATTTCAATTGCCTTTGTTTACCACTTTGAGTCTTTTAATCCTCCTTTGTTCTATATCTTACCACATCACTAGCCTTAAGCAGAAAAACAATTAATTACCCCAATTGAATATTTGGTTAGCTTAAGGTAGAGATTGTGTATCAATTAAGTGTGGGGAACTGTGGGAACTGGGTTGATGAAATTGTGTTGACAAAAGTATTGGGAATTTGGGTGCACACTCATATGATACTAGAAAAACCATGTGCATTGATAAGTTATGCTTGCCTTCATGCTTAAAAAAAACATATTACAATATAAATAAATAAATAATAGGGGACAAAGTTACCCCAATGTTAAGTTTAATAAAAGATCAATGCATACGTGGTGAAATTAAGGAAAATTTGCTATATGAGTATGTGATGAAAAAGTGGGAATTTTGGGTAGCTAGGCATGATTTTAGAATTACATAGAGTGTGTGTGAATGTTAGGTGAGAACTTAGGTTAGTCAAGGATTCATATTATAGCTCACTTGGCCATACATATATCCTCACCCTTACCTTAGCCCCATTACAACCTTGGAAAGACCTCATGATGTTTGCATTTGTATATTAAATATTTGTTGATTGGTTAGATGAAGAAAAAAGTTTTAGAAAGCATGACTAAAGAAGATTAGAGTGAATTAACCCTAGACACTTGAGCGATTAGAGTGCATATACACTTCCAGTGAGAGTTCAATGCTTGACTCTGTGTTCCCGACTTTCATGAGCTATCTTCTTACAAGTTTACTTGTCTCTTATTGTGTAATTTGAATCAGTGGAATTTGATTTATGTTTGTGTTGGAGAATTTGTTTACTTTTAACCAAGTAGGTAGAAGTATTTTTGTATTTAGTTGCATTCATATAGATACGTTGCATTTCATAAGTTTTACCATTCCTCTTCACTCTTTTATAGCTTCTCCTAAGCTTAGCATGAGGACATGCTAATGTTTAAGTGTGGGGAGATTTGATGCACCACTATTTCTTGGTACATTTTATGCTTGATTGAGTGGATTTTATCCACTAAACTCACACTTATTCATATAATTCGCATGTTTTATATTTTCCTTCTTAATTCTGTACTTTGATTGAAAACATGCTTCTTTGGCCTTAAATTTGATATGTTTAATCCTCTCTTATTACCATTCGATGCCTTGATATGTGTGTTAAGTGTTTTCAGGGTTTATAGGGCAGGAATGGCTTAGAGGATAGAAAGGAAGCATGCAAAAGTGGAAAGAATACAAGAAATTGAAGGAATTGCTAAGCTGTCAACCCTGACCTCTTCGTACTAAATTGACCATAACTTGAGCGACAAATATCCAAATGAGGCGGTTCTAGTTGTGCTGGAAATCTAACATCTAAAGCTTCGAAATGATATATAATTTTCCATAGTTGCCATGCTGTTAGGCGATGCGCACGCGTGGATCACGCGTATGCGTGACCTTGCGAAAGTTCAATTCGACGCGTACGCGTGGACGATGCGTACGCGTGATAGAGCCACGTGCTGTACGTATCAAAATTCGCTGGGGGCAATTTCTGGGCTCCTTTTTGGCCCAGTTCCAAGCCCAAAAACACAGAATAGAAGCTGCAGAGTGGAGGAATAATTCATTATTCATTCATACAACAATTCACATAATTTTAGGTTTTAGATGTAGTTTTCTAAAGAGAGAGGCTCTCTCCTCTCTCTAGGTTTTAGGGTTCTTAGGTTTAGCTATTTTCAATTTCAGGTTCAATGTTCCTTTAATTTAGTTTCTCTTCTACTTTTATTTGTTCGAGTATTTTAGTTTATCTATTTCTCTTGTTGATCTCTTTATATTGCTATTTTAGTTTATGAACTTTATGTTAGATTTGATTCTATATTTAATGCAATTTGAGGTATTTCATGTTTAATTCTTCTTGCTTTAATTGTTATCATTCATGCTTGCAATTGTTGGTTTTAGATTTTACATTTCCTATTACTTCTCTATGTCTTTATGTTGCGCCTTCCAAGTGTTTGATAAAATGCTTGGTTGGATTTTAAATTAGCTTTTTATGTCCTCTTGGCTTTGGTAGAGTAATTGGAGACTCTTGAGTTGTCAAACTCCTTGTTGATTGATAATTGAAAGTTGCTAGTCAATTTGGATACCTCTAAAGCTAGTCTTTCCTTAGGAGTTGACTAGGACTTGAGGAATCAAATTGATTCATCCACTTGACTTTCCTTCATAGTTAGAGGTTAACCAAGTGGTAGCAATGGACAATTGATGTCACAATTGATAAGGATAACTAGGATAGGATGTCTAGTTCTCATACCTTGCCAAGAGCTTTTCAAGTTATTAATTTACTTTCTTGCCATTTTATTTCCTTGTTCCTTATTTCAAAAATCCAAAAAGATACTTTTCCATAACCAATTATAAGTACACTTCCCTGCAATTCCTTGAGAGACGACCCGAGGTTTAAATATTTCGGTTTATTTTTATTGGGTTTGCTTAAGTGACAAACAAATTTTTTTATGAAAGGATTATTGTTGGTTTAGAAACTATACTTGCAACGGGATTTCATTTGTAAAATTCTTTACCGACAAAAATCCGTTCATCACGTACGCGTAGGTCATGCGTATGCGTCGCTTGGCAAAAATCTTTGTCACGCGTACGCATCAGTCATGCGTACGCGTGCTCGCCTTCCGCGCTAGGAACGCGTACGCGTCAATCATGCGTACGCGTCACTGCCAGTTTCTCAAAACTTCATTTTCTCGCGTTCCTTCCCCTTTTGCATGCTTCCTTTCCATCCTCTAAGCCATTCCTGCCCTATAAAGCCTGAAAACACTTAACACACAGATCACGGCATCGAATGGTAATAAAGAATAATTAAAATTGACATTTTAAAGGCCCAGGAAATATGTTTTCAACTATATCACAGAATTAGGAAGGATTTGTAAAACCATACAAATTATATGAATAAGTGAGCAAAGAATTGATAAAAACCACTCAAATTAGCACAAGATAAACCATAAAATAGTGGTTTATCACACTTTCATTTTGTGGGTTAGTTTTAGGAGTAGGCAAAGTTGTGTCATCTTGCCCTGTTTGAGTCTATTCATCTGTAAGTTGAATATTCTGCTGCTGCCCTTGGTTGATTGTGAGTTGAGTAGAACTTGGACAACTTTCCTCTTGGCTTACACTTGTTGGCACGTTGCTATTCCTTTTACGAATTGCTTCGAGCTTCCTTGTAAGTTCATCTGCCTCCATATTTGTAAGCTTAGACTTCTTCAAGCCTTGTGTTAATTTTTCACCTTGCACTCCATTCTTGACTTTCTCAGTAGTAGGCACAGTCAATAGCTCCTTTCTTTTTTTATTTTCTGGCTGTTGTGAAGGAATGTTTGGATATACTTCCAAGGTGGTAGGCGTGGAATTAGTCCTTTTGCTAATAAAATCGAATGTGCTTTGCAAATGACTAAAATCCAGCTTCTTTGACATGGATTTCTTCTGCCCTTTGGTTGCACGCATCTCCATTTGACTTTCTGGTTCATCCACCCTTCGCTCAGATTTTTCCTTGTCATTAGCAACTGCAGGTTCCATTTCATATTTCTTGCGTTCGATTACAATCCTTTGTCTCTTAGCCTCAAATTGTCTAAGAAAATTCTTACTTGATGTAGCTTTAAGATTAATAAATTCCTTATTCCTACACAAATAAATTGGTTAAGTAGAGTCAATATACCCATCAAAATTAATATAAGAAAAATGTAAGAGACTGACAAATTAACAAAAAAATAAGTATTACTTACAAATAAAAAGGTGAAGAAGAAAACTTAGGTATACATATGTACATATTAAGCAATAAATTGTTTAGGATGACCCATCAGAATCAGAATCTCCAATGAAGTCTGCCTCATATTCTTGGGCAGAAGTCACTTGGGGAACTGTTTCAATAACCGTGGGTCGTAAATCAGTCCTCTTCAGAATAAGTTCACCATCATCAGCTAGTATGGCAGGGCTCGTTATACGCTCGTGTTGTTCACTATAGTGTGTTTAACGGGCCTCAGACTCAGATTCGTCGCTTGTTTTAAATAAGTCTCTTGGGATAGTTTCTATAACATAATGTTTGTTATGTTCATATGGATCTTGCACATAAAAACACTGATGTGCTTGAGATGCTAGTATGAAAGGTTCATTTTGGAAGCATTTCTTATGGAAGTGAACAAATGTAAGACCATACTTATCTCTCCCAGCATCATACCACTCACACCGAAATAAGACAACCTAAAAATGCCCAAAATAGTCTAACTCTACTATCTCAAACAACCTACCATAATAAGCTACAGTGTCTTGGATTGGACTTTTATCTTTAGCACTTGCAAAGCTTGAAGTTAAAGTAGTTAATGTGATATCACTATTTTGTATTTTTTCCCTTGTCTCACGCTCCACAGTGTGAAACCTGCATCCATTGATTACATATCCAAAAAATCTTCTTGCAACAGAGCTTGGATATCGAGATAATTCTTTTAGCCAAAAAGGTACATTTGGATCCCTCGTACGAGTTTCAAACCACTGCGCGAACGTTTTGTTGTGAACTTTTGCTTTTCTCCATTTCGTTCCCCGCTGATTGTTAACCTCTTCCTCATGCTCTTTATAATTAATAATAGTTAGGTTTGATCTAAAAAATATGAGTGAACTTGATTGGAATAAAAATAAGTTTGATTAAGTTACCTAACATAATCTGCGACTTCTTCACAATTGTGTATTACATACACATGGGCTTGAGCACTTGATATGTCATCTAGATTAATTGGTTCTCCATTTTCCACGCCTAACAAACGACCTTTGTTAGAAAAAAACTTTGACGGCACAACTTCGTCTTCGTTAGGATCATCATCATTCCAAGGCCGCTTATTAAGTATTGTTTGCACACCTCCATGCAAGTATCTTGAGCAGAAAGTTAAGCACTCTTCAGCCAGATATGCCTCTGCAATAGAACCTTCGGGGTGACTTTTGTTGCGAACATATGAATTTAATATACACATGTACCTTTCTGGAGGATACATCCAACGAAACTGCACTGGACCACCTAATCTCACCTCATTTGCTAAATGAATGGGAAGATGAACCATTATATAAAAAAAATAGGGGGAAAGATCCTCTCAAGGTGGCATAATATTTCCATAATCTCTAACTCCAGTCGATCTATCTCTTCCAGTGTGATGAACTTTTTGCATAACCGACGAAAAAAGAAACTTAGTCGAATCAACAGAATGGCCACATGATCAGGAAGGATGCTTTTAATCGGTATTGGTAGTAAATAGTGAAGCATAAAGTGAGCATCGTGGGTCTTATACCTAGAAACTTTTCTTTCTCCTAGATGTAGACAACGTGATATATTCGAAGCACTACCATCAGGTAGCTTTGTTGTCTTCAAAACACCACAAAAAATTGACTTCTCTACAGCCATAGAAAAGCATGCCTTTGCCAACTTTGTTCTCTTGCCATTATTCACCTCCTTTGGTTGAAGATTTTTCTAGATACCCAAATCTTTTAAGTCATATCGAGCATTCAAATAGTCCTTTGTCTTGCCTGGGATATCCAAGAGAGTTTCAATTACACTGTCAAGTATGTTCTTTTCTATGTGCATGACATCTAAGTTGTGACGCAGTGGGTTCTTGTGCCAGTAAGGCAATTCAAAGAAAATTGATATTTTTTTTTCCAATTCCATGGGAAACTATTTGATGTACTTTGCTTCTTCCCAAAAATATTCTCAACATTTTATAGCATCTCAAATATTTCAGTTCCTTCTATAACAAGTGGAGGGGGTCTTAATTCCTGCTTCCCATTAAAAGACCTTGTACTCCACCTAGACAACATAGCATAAGCAGAAAAATCATTGATTGTCGACTAAAGAGCTACCCGCATTTGAAAGGTCTCGTTCTTTGACGAATCATAAGTTTCGACCCCTCCTATTTCCCACAACAACTTCAAGTCTTCTATCGATGGCTGTAGATACACATCAATGTCTTTACCAGGTGATTGTGGCCCAGGAATAAGCAAAGAAAGCATACAATATTCGGGTTTCATGCACATCCACGGAGGCAAGTTGTATACCATCAACATCATGGGCCACGTGCTCCATGAAATGTTCATACTACGAAATGGGTTGAACCCATCACTTGACAAGCCTAGTATAATATTGCGTGATTCTTTTGCAAATTCTTCATCCATTTCATCAAAGTTCTTCCATGCCAAGCCATCAGTAGGATGCTTTAACGTCCCATCTTTTACGCGCTCCTCATCACGCCACCTCAAACTAGTTTCCGTCTTTGAGCACATAAATAATCTCCGAAGTCTTGGAATTATAGGAAAGTATCTCAGAGTCTTTGCAGGAATAGGACGACTGGTATGCGAAATTGTGATCATCAATAATGGCGCCAAAGGACTTGGAGCTCTTAAACGTGAATCACACTTTGTCACAATTCCGCACAACTAACCAGCAAGTGCACTGGGTCGTCCAAATAATACCTTACGTGAGTAAGGGTCGATCCCACGGAGACTGTCGGCTTGAAGCAAGCTATGGTCATCTTGTAAATCTCAGTCAGGCGGATTTAAATGGTTATGGAGAATTGATAATTAAAAGATAAATAAAACATAAAATAAAGATAGAGATACTTATGTAATTCTTTGGTTGGAATTTCAGATAAGCGTATGAAGATGCTTTGTTCCTCCTGAACCCCTGCTTTCCTATTGCCTTCTTCCAATCATTCATACTCCTTTCCATGGCAAGCTTTATGTTGGGCATCACCGTTGTCAATGGCTACTTCTCGTCCTCTCAGTGAAAACGTTCCAAATGCGCTGTCACCGCACGGCTAATCATCTGCCGGTTCTCGATCATGTTGGAAAAGGATCCATTGATCTTTTTGCGTCTGTCACACGCCCAACAATCGCGAGTTTGAAGCTCGTCACAGTCATCCCTTTCCAGATCCTACTCAGAATACCACAGACAAGGTTTAGACGTTCCGGATCTCAGGAATGGCCGCCAATAATTCTAGCCTATACCACGAAGGTTCCAATCTTAGATTAGAAACCCAAGAGATACGCATTCAGGCCATTGCTAGTAGAACAGAGGTGGTTGTCAGGCACATGTTCATAGGTGAGAATGATGATGAGTATCACAGATCATCACATTCATCAAGTTGAAGAACGAATGAATATCTTAGAGAAGAAGTAGGCGTGAATTGAATAGAAGAACAACAGTACTTTGTATTAATTCACGAAGAACAGCAGAGCTCCACACCTTAATCTATGGTGTGTAGAAACTCCACCGTTGAGAGTACATAAGAACAAGGTCTAGGCATGGCTGTGAGGCCAGCCCCCAAACGTGAAAAGGTCTATCCAAGTATGAGTTAAAGATTCAAAAGTATGAAAATACAATAGCAAAAGGTCCTATTTATAGAAAACTAATAGCCTAGGGTTTACAGAAATCAGTAATTAATGCAGAAATCTTCTTCCGGGCCCACTTGGTATGTGCTTGGGCTGAGCATTGAAGCTTCCTTGTGTAGAGACTTTTCTTGGAGTTAAACGCCAGTTTTTGTGCCAGTTTGGGCGTTTAACTCCAACTTTTGTGCCAGTTTTAGAGTTAAACGCTAGAATTCTTGAGCTGACTTGGAACGCCGGTGTGGGCCATCAAATCTTAGGCAAAGTATAGACTATTATATATTGCTGGAAAGCCCAGGATGTCTACTTTCCAACGCAATTAAGAGCGCGCCAATTGGGCTTCTGTAGCTCCAGAAAATTCACTTCGAGTGCAGGAAGGTCAGAATCCAACAGCATCTGTAGTCCTTTTTCAGCCTCTGAATCAGATTTTTGCTCAGGTCCCTCAATTTCAGCCAGAAAATACCTGAAATCATAGAAAAACACACAAACTCATAGTAAAGTCCAGAAGAGTGATTTTTATTTAAAAACTAATAAAAATATAATAAAAACTAATTAAAATATACTAAAAACATACTAAAAACAATGCCAAAAAGCGTATAAATTATCCGCTCATCACAACACCAAACTTAAATTGTTGCTTGTCCCCAAGCAACTGAAAATAAAATAGGATAAAAAGAAGAGAATATACAATGAATTCCAAAAACATCTATAAAGATTAGTATTAATTAGATGAGCGGGGCTTTTAGCTTTTTGCTTCTGAACAGTTTTGGCATCTCACTTTATTCCTTGAAGTTCAGAATGATTGGCATCTATAGGAACTCAGAATCCAGATAGTGTTATTGATTCTCCTAGTTAAGTATGTTGATTCTTGAACACAGCTACTTTATGAGTCTTGGCCGTGGCCCTAAGCACTTTGTTTTCCAGTATTACCACCGGATACATAAATGCCACAGACACAAAACTGGGTGAACCTTTTCAGATTGTGACTCAGCTTTGCTAGAGTCCCCAATTAGAGGTGTCCAGAGCTCTTAAGCACACTCTTTTTGCTTTTGGACCACGACTTTAACCGCTCAGTCTCAAGTTTTTACTTGACACCTTCACGCCACAAGCACATGGTTAGGGACAGCTTGGTTTAGCCGCTTAGGCCAGGATTTTATTCCTGTGGGCCGTCCTATCCACTGATGCTCAAAGCCTTGGATCCTTTTTATCACCATTGCCTTTTGGTTTAAAGGGGTATTGACTTTTTCTGCTTGCTTTTCTTTTTTTCTTTCTTCCTCTTTTTTTTTTCTTTTTTTTTTCCTGCAAGCTTTCTATTTACTGCTTTTTCTTGCTTCAAGAATCAATTTTATGATTTTTTAGATCATCAGATAACATTTCTCCTTTTCCCATCATTCTTTCAAGAGCCAACAATTTTAACATTCATAAACAATCAAATTCAAAAATATGCACTGTTCAAGCATTCATTCAAAAAAACAATAGTATTGCCACCACATCAAAATAATTAAACTGTTTTAAAATTTGAAATTCATACGCTTCTTTTTCTTTTTCAATTAAAAACATTTTTCATTTAAGAAAGGTGATGGATTCATTTTCATAGCTTCAAGGCATAGACACTTAGACACTAATGATCATGTAATAAAGACACAAACATAAATAACATAAGCATAAAAATTCAAAAAACAGGAAAATAAAGAACAAGAAAATTAAAGAACGGGTCCACCTTAGTGATGGCGGCTTGTTCTTCCTCTTGAAGATCTTATGGAGTGCTTGAGCTCCTCAATGTCTCTTCCTTGCCTTTGTTGCTCCTCTCTCATGGTTCTTTGGTCTTCTCAAATTTCATGGAGGAGGATGGAATGCTCTTGGTGCTCCACCCTTAGTTGTCCCATGTTGGAACTTAATTCTCCTAGGGAGGTGTTGATTTGCTCCCAATAGTTTTGTGGAAGAAAATGCATCCCTTGAGGCATCTCAGGGATTTCATGATGAGGAATTTCCTCATGCTCTTGTCCATGAGTGGGATCTCTTATTTGCTCCATCATTTTCTTAGTGATGGACTTGTCCTCATTAATGAGGATGTCTTTCTCTTGTCAATTCCAACTGAATTGCAGAGGTGACAAATGAGGTGAGAGAAGGCTAACCTTGCCACAGTAGAGGACTTGTCTGCCACCTTGTAGAGTTCTTGGGGATATAACCTCATGAACTTCTACTTCCTCTCTAATCATGATGCTATGAATCATGAAAGCTCGGTCTATAGTAACTTCAGACTGGTTGCTAGTAGGAATGATTGAGCGTTGGATGAACTCCAACCATCCCCTAGCCACGGGCTTGAGGTCATGCCTTCTTAGTTGAACCGACTTTCCTCTTGAATCACTCTTCCATTTAGCGCCCTCTTCACAGATGTCCATGAGGACTTGGTCCAACCTTTGATCAAAGTTGACCCTTCTAGTGTATGGGTGTGCATCTCCTTGCATCATAGGCAAATTGAATGCCAACCTTACATTTTCCGGACTAAAGTCTAAGTATTTTCCTCGGACCATTGTAAGCCAATTCTTAGGGTCCGGGTTCACACTTTGATCATGGTTCTTGGTGATCCATGCATTGGCATAGAACTCTTGAACCATTAAGATTCTGACTTGTTGAATGGGGTTGGTGAGAACTTCCCAACCTCTTCTTCAAATCTCATGTCGGATCTCTAGATATTCACCCTTTTTGAGCTTAAAAGGGACCTCGGAGATCACCTTCTTCTTGGCCACAACTTCATAGAAGTGGTCTTGATGCACCCTTGAGAGGAATCTCTCCATCTCCCATGACTAGGAGGTGGAAGCTTTTGCCTTCCCTTTCCTCTCTCTAGAGGTTTCTCCGGCCTTTGGTGCCATTAATGGTTATGGAAAAAACAAAAAAAGCTTTAGCTTTTACTACACCAAACTTAGAAGGTTGCTCGTCCTCGAGCAAAAGAAGAAAGAAGAGAGTAGAAGAAGAAGAAATAGAGGAGATGGAGTGGGCTTTGTGTTTCGGCCAAGGGGGATAGGTAGTGTGTATGTTGTGTGAAAATGAAGGAGTGAAGATGGGTTTATATAGGAATGGAGAGGAGGGTATGGTTCGGCCATTATGGGTGGGTTTGGGTGGGAGAGTGGTTTGTATTTGAATGGTGAGGTAGGTGGAGTGATATGAAGGATGGATGTGAGTGGTAAAGAGAATGGTGGGATTTGATAGGTGAGGGGTTTTTGGGGAAGAGGTATTGAGGTGATTGGTGAATGGGTGAAGAAGAGAGAGAGAGGTGGGGTAGGTGGGGATCCTGTAGGGTTCACAGATCCTGAGGTGTCAAGGATTTCTCATCCCTGCACCATGTGGCGTGCAAAATGCCCCTTGCTGCCAATCCTGGCGTTAAACGCCAGGCTGCTGCCCATTTCTGGTGTTTAACGCCAGCTTCTTGCCCATTCCTGGCGTTAAACGCCAGTCTGGTGCCCATTTTTGGCGTTAAACGCCCAGAATGGTGTCAGACTGGGTGTTTAATGCCTATTCTGCTACCCTTACTGGCGTTTAAACGCCAGTAAGTTTCTCCTCTAGGGTGTTCTGTTTTTCATTCTGTTTTTCCTTCTGTTTTTGCTTTTTCAATTATTTTTGTGACTTCTCATGATCATCAACCTACAGAAAATATAAAATAACAAAAGAAAATAGAAATTTAACATAGATAAGTAAAAATTGGGTTGCCTCCCAACAAGCACTTCTTTAATATCAATAGCTTGACAGTGGCTCTCATGGAGCCTCACAGATGTTCAGAGCAATGTTGGAACCTCCCAACACCAAACTTAGAGTTTGAATGTGGTGGTTCAACACCAAACTTAAAGTTTGGTTGTGGCCTCCCAACACCAAACTTAGAGTTTGACTGTGGGGCTCTGTTTGTCTCTGTATTGAGAGAAGCTCTTCATGCTTCCTCTCCATGGTTATAGAGGGATATCCTTGAGCTTTAAACACAAGGGAGTCTCCATTCACTTGAATGATCAATTCTCCTCTGTCAACATCAATTACAGCTTTTGCTGTGGCTAGGAAGGGTCTGCCAAGGATGATGGATTCATCCATACACTTTCCAGTCTCTAGGATTATGAAGTCAGCAGGGATGTAACGGCCTTCAACCTTTACCAAGACATCCTCTACAAGTCCATAAGCATGTTTCTTTGAATTGTCTGCCATCTCCAGTGAGAATCTTGCAGCTTGTACGTCAATGATCCCTAGCTCCTCCATTACAGAGAGAGGCATGAGGTTTATGCTTGACCCTAGGTCACCTAGAGCCTTCTCAAAGGTCATGGTGCCTATGGTACAAGGGATTGAGAATTTTCCAGGGTCTTGTCTCTTCAGAGGTAATTTCTGCCTAGTCAAGTCATCCAGTTCTTTGGTGAGCAATGGAGGTTCATCCTCCCAAGTCTCATTACCAAATAACTTGGCATTTAGCTTCATGATTGCTCCTAGGTACTTAGCAACTTGCTCTTCAGAAACATCTTCATCCTCTTCAGAGGAAGAATACTCATCAGAGCTCATGAATGGCAGAAGTAAATTCAATGGAATCTCTATGGTCTCAGTCTGAGCCTCAGATTCCCATGGTTCCTCATTAGGGAACTCCATGGAGGTCAGTGGATGTCTATTGAGGTATTCCTCAGTGGAGATCATTGCCTCTTCCTCCTCTCCAGGTTCGGCCGTGTGAGACGTGTTTATGGCCTTGCACTCTCTCTTTGGATTCTCTTCTGTATTGCTTGGGAGAGTACTAGGAGGGAGTTCAGTAATTTTCTTACTCATCTGACCCACTTGTGCCTCCAAATTTCTAATGGAGGACCTTGTTTCAGTCAAGAAACTTTGAGTGATTTTGATTAGATCAGAGACAATGGTTGCTAAGTCAGAGTGGCTTTGCTTAGAATTCTCTGTCTGTTGCTGAGAAGATGATGGAAAAGGCTTGCTATTGCTAAACCTGTTTCTTCCACCATTATTGTTATTGAAACCTTGTTGAGGTCTCTGTTGATCATTCCATGAGAGATTTGGATGATTTCTCCATGAAGGATTATAGGTGTTTCCATAGGGTGCTCCCATGTAATTCACCTCTTCCATTGCTGGGTTCTCAGGATCATAAGCTTCTTCTTCAGAGGAAGCTTCCTTAGTACTGCCTGTTGCTGCTTGCATTCCAGATAGATTCTGAGAAATTATATTGACTTGTTGTGTCAATATTTTATTCTGAGCTAATATGGCATTCAGAGTATCAATCTCAAGAACTCCTTTCTTCTGAGCTATCCCATTATTCACAGGATTCCTTTCAAAAGTGTACATGAATTGGTTATTTGCAACCATTTTAATGAGTTCTTGAGCTTCTGCAGGCGTCTTCTTCAGATGAAGAGATCCTCCAGCAGAGCTATCCAATGACATCTTGGATAGTTCAGACAGACCATCATAGAAAATACCTATGATGCTCCATTCAGAAAGCATGTCTGAAAGAACTGAAGATTGATAGTTTAGAAGTTATAGTAAATACTCGTTGCAAGTATAGTTACTAAACCAAGCAATCAACCTTTCTTGCAAACGTTTTGGTTGTCACAAGTAACAAACCCCTTTAAAATTGATAACCGAAGTATTCAAACCTCGGGTCATCTTCTCAAGGAATTGCAGGGAGGTGTTCTTATTATTGGTTATGAGTTGTAAATTGGGGTTTTGGATCAAGGTAAAAAGTATGTTGAATGACAAGTAAAATAAAATAATAATAACTGTAAAATAAACTCTTGGCAAGGTATAAGAACTGGAAGTCCTATCCTGGTTATCCTTATCAATTGTGATGAGAATGGATTTTTCTCCCACTTTGTTAACCTCTAACTATGAAAGTAAGTTAAGTGGACGAATTAATTCGAATCCTCAAGTCCTAGTCTTTCCTTGGAAAAAGTTAGAGTTATTGGATCTCGAAGTAATTCTTGAAAAATTCCAATTTTCAATCAACAATGAGTTTGATAACTCAAGAGTTACCAATGACTCAACCAAAGCCAAAAGGGAAAAATCCAAATTATTTATATAAATAAAAGAAAGCAATCATAAGTCTGAAATACCTCAAAATATATTAAATAGAAAATCAATCTAAACATAGAGAGTCATAAACAAAATTGAGAAAAGAAATAAAAGAATATTGAACCTGGGATTGAGAGTCATTCCTAAAACTAAGAGAAGTCCTAAATCCTAATCCTAAGAGAGAGGAGAGAACCTCTCTCTCTAAAAACTACATCTACTCCTAAAATTGTGAATGTGAAAGCTTGATTATGAATGGATGCATTTTCCCACTTTATATCCTCTAATCTGTGTTTTCTGGGCCGCAAACTGGGTCGGAAACAGCCCAGAAATTGCTGGAGAAGAAATCTGCCACGCTGGTTTTTCGTCACTGCGATGCATCCGTGTGGATCACGCGTTCGCGTCACCTAGCGTCAGAGAAACTATGGCATATTATATATCAAATCGAAGCCCCAGATGTTAGCTTTTCAACGCAACTGGAACCGCGTCGTTTGGACCTCTATAGCTAAAGTTACAGCCATTTGAGTGCGAGAGGGTCAGGCTGACAGCTTTGCAGTTCCTTCAACTTCTTGTATTCCTTCCACTTTTGCATGCTTCATTTCCATCCTCTGAGCCATTCCTGCCCTGTAATCTATGAAAACACTTAACACACATATCAAGGCATCTAATGGTAATAAGAGAGGATTAATATTAGAAAAGATAAGTCCAAAGAAATATGTTTTCAATTAAAGCACATAATTAGGAAGGCAAATGTAAAACCATGCAAATAGTATGAATAAGTGGGTAAAGAGTAGATAAAAACTACTCAATTGAGCATAAGATAAACCAAGTGGTTTATCAACCTCCCCACACTTAAACATTAGCATGTCCTCATGCTAAGCTCAAGAGAAGCTATAAAGATGAAGAGGAATGGTAGAATGTATGAAATGCAACCTATCTATATGAATGCAACTACATGCAGAATGTTTCTACCTACTTAGTTAAAAGTAAACAAACCCTTCAATAAGAAATATGAACTGGATTTCACTAATTCAAATCATGAAAATGAAGTACAAATAGACTTGCAAGAAGAAAATAGGTCATGAAAGCAGGGAACAAGGAATTGAGCATCGAACCCTCACTGGTAGTGTATACACTCTAATCACTCAAGTGTTTTAGGTTCGATTCTCTCAATTCTCCACTAACCTTTCTTTCTAAGGCTTGCTCTTCATCTAACAATCAACATAAATTTAATGCACAGATACACATATCAAGAGGTCTTTTAAGGGTTGTAATGGGGTTAGGGTCAAGGTAGGATTGTATTTGGCCAAGTGTACTAAAATCTGAATCCTTAATTAACTTAAACTTTCCACCTAACTTTAGACAATCCATGTAATTATAATACAATATCTAACCATCTATTAACCATGTTTTCCACATATTCATGCATTCTAATTTCAAGTACAGTACATATGCATTGTTTTCAACATTTACTTTGGGGCATTTTGTCCCCTTTTTCTTATTTGCTCTTTTTCCTTTTTTTTTTATATACATATTTTTTTCTTTTATTTTTCTCAATGCATATGATTAAATTATTGGATGCATGAATCATGTCCTAAACTATTTTTTTTCACATTTTCAGAAAAATCTAACATACTGAATTCTCAAACCAAATGTTTCCAAATTCACTTCCCCACACTTAATTTACGAGTACTCTCACTAGTCTAAGCTAACTAAGGATTCAAATTAAGGACATTATTGTTTTCCGTTTAGAGTTAATGATGTGCTAAAGTAAGGAACAAAGGGGTATAATAGACTCAACATTGGTTTGCAAAGAATAATGAAAAGGTAAGGCCATATGGGTATGTAAGCTCAGTGAAACAAAGGCCTCAATCATGTAAGTGTATGCATACATCAAACCATGGAAATATAGAATCAAGTAAGACAAAGATCACAATTTTAAAGAGAAAAACACACATCAAAAATAAATTATTGGTTGATAAAATGTAACCAATCAATTAGGCTCAAAAATCTCACGGGTTTCGTGTGTTCGAGCTCTAGACCATGTTCCAATATAATATTTCTTCAAACAAGTGTAACAAGAAATTTTATTAGTGAAATTCTCTTAAAAAAGTTTCTTGAAAAAGAAAATATTACTTCAACCAAGTGGTAAAATATACAAAAAAAAAAAAATCAAACAAACATGCAAATGCAACAACTAATCTACAAAAAAATTTAAACATTGGTGTTGAGACAAGAAAGTACTAACCCATGGAGATCGGTATCGACCTCCCCACACTTAAAGATTGCACCGTCCTCGGTGCATGTTGAGATTTGTAGGTGGACGGGTTGTTTCAACTGTTGCTTTTCTCGAAGGATTGTGCAGATGGACTTGTCTGTCTCCCCATGTAAACGTCTTCCGCTTCCCCCGGGTGGCCATCCTGAAAGAAAAAGGGAAGAAAGGTAACCCAGTAATAGAGATAAGAAAATAAATGAGGTATGGGTGGGTTAATGCCAAATGAAAAGGGTCTCATTTACATGGAAGCTTCAACATGTACGTGAGAAAATAATAGAAGTTATGGCATACCAGTGGTATAAAGTTTGCAACAATGGGGAAGAGAGTGGGTAATGAAAGACAATGTAAGTTCATGTCAATGCAAAAGGAATATCGGTATTATAAAAAGTAGCATTGATTTAAATAATATTCCCAATCTGAATAAAAGAAGTCATGAAGCACCAGGATAATTCAAGAGAAGATGCAACAGTTGAATAGGAAAATTTTAACACCAATGGTAAAACAATAAATTTAGAAAAGAAAAATAAAAATATGCACAAAATTAAAATGCAATGAATGAAATATGCAAATAAAATAAGTAAAATAAAATAAAAGATAAGAAGAATGAGAAGGGAAAGAAGGGAAGAAGAAGTAAGTAAGAAATGAGGGAGGAAAAATTACTATTGGGGGAGAAAAGATAAGATATTTGGTAAATTAGGATAAGCTGTGCGGCGCAAGCGACGCGGTCACGCAGCTAGCGCTTAAACTGATTGACGCGGTCGCGTCGGTCACGCGGTCGCGTGACACAGTTTATGCTACTGGCACGAGGGCAGCCTCGCGCCCGCACAACTCTCTGTTCAAAATCATATTAGTGCCAAATTTTAAGTGACGCGATCGCATGGGGCATGCGATCGCGTGAGTGGGCTTTAAAGGAATATGATGCGGTCGGGTGGGTCACACGGCCGCGCGGGAAGGATTATGCGTTCAGCACCAATCCAGCACCACTCTCGCATAACTTTCGGGTGTGCACCACTTTGACGTCGAAATCTTGGTCACGCGTCCGCGTGGGGCACGCGGTCGTGTGGGAGGCCATTATTCCCATATGACGCGGTCGCATCAGCGATGCGGTCGCGTGGGATGATTTGTGCCATTGGCACGCCTCCAGCCACGCTCTCGCATGACTTTCTGTTTGTTTTCTTTTCTTCCCATTGCACTGGTGACGCGGATGCGTCAGCGACGCTGCCGCGTCGCGTGCGTGCTTTTTTTTTAATGCAATATGCAGAATGCAATACTTAATGTGAATGCTATGAAAACTTCCAGGTTCAATGAAAATTAAAATAAAATAAAAACAAACAATATGAAATAAAATTGAAAAAGAAACGATCATACCATGGTGGGTTGTCTCCCACCTAGCACTTTTAGTTAGAGTCCTTAAATTGGACATTTGGTGAGCTCCCTGTTATAGTGGCTTATGCTTGTATTCATCCAGGAATCTCCACCAATGTTTGTGATTCCAATGGCCTCCGGGGTCCCAAACTAGGCGCAGAAAGCCTTCAAGTAAGTTAAAGCAAGTGACAAGGCCCCAAGAGTGTTGATTGTTAGAATGAATTCTGGGGTCCCAAATCTTGCTTTTGCACCCGTCTTCAAGTTGATTATCATGATTCCATCCGGGTGGTTCAGCTTTAGAATTCGCACTGAAGCGTCCAAACAACTTCCTAGACCCATTCAATTGAGCTTTACACCAACCTTTGTGTTTAAACTTTAAGCTTCCAACCATAATGAACCTTGCAGGATAGTTCTTACCACTGACCATCTTCCTCTTACTCTTAATGTTACAAAGAGCTCTAAGTTGACCATCCGTCTCCAGTAGCCCATATTCAAGTGGGATTAGAAATCTAAGGGGTATGAATTTTACCCACTTGAATGTTGTGAAGGATGATGGCAACTTAGGGGAGGGGTCTCCAATAACTTTGGCAGGGTGATTCCAAACTCCACTCCCTTGTGCTCTTTGACGACTTCCACCTCTTTGCAAGCTTCTTTAATTTAACCTCTTTCTCTTGGTAGCTTTCTTCCAATTCAATCTCTTCTTCATTACTTACCAAGGGCATGGGAGGCTGTGCTTCTTCTTCTTTAATCTCCATCTCTTGATCGACCTCTTCCAAGTTCTTAATCATGATATGCCTTGGAGGTTGTGCACCCTCCTCAACATCAATTTCAATCGCCTTGGAAGGAGGTTCATCATCTCCTAAGTCTGCAACCACTTCTTCTTCTTCGATAATTACAGCTTCCTCTACTTGTTCCAGTACAAAGTCATGCTCCGTACTGTCCACTGGAGTTTCTATATCTCCTTCATGCTACGTTCTTCATTAGATTGCCCACATGAAGTCATGGGAGCACTTTGAGTGTCCGAGCGTCGGGAACCTAATTGACTTATCGCTTGATTTAGTTGATATAGAGTTGCATGAAATTGATCCGCTGCTTCCTTGAGATGATCCCTTGATTCTTCCTTCACTAATTCTTCAACCACTCCTTCGACTCCAAGGGTTTTTACTACCTTCACCTTTAGGGCCTCCTCTAGCTCCTTATGAAGTATGGATTCGCGAAGATGATCCCTTCTCTCTTGTTCCATGTCAATAGCATCATTGAGATCATGTTGCTCTTGGATTGATGGATGTGGGTGCTCTTCCATGGATGGTGGTGATGGGATAGAGAGATCATTCTGTGGTTGACAAGGAAGTGCACTAGAGCTTGAGGGTTGATTGTTGAAGGTATTTGGTGGTCCGATTTGGGTGAAGAGAGCTTGTATAGTAGAGTTTAGATCGGCAAGTGCTTTCTCCATGGAGGTTTGGGGTGGATAGGAGGGTTCATTTGGTTCATAGGGTGGTTGGTATGGTGGATACGGGTTAGGGTCATATGGAGGTGAATGGTTGTAGGTGGCTTGTGAGTATGGTGGTTCAAAGCTGTGTTGAGGAGAGGGTTTATAGGCATATGGTGGTGGTTGTTGATAGTCCATTGGAGGTGGTTGTTGCCAAGAGGGTTGATCAAATCCTTGTGGCTCCTCCCATCTTTGATTGTTCCAACCTTGATGCCTGTTCTTATTGTAATTTCTTCTTCCTACAACATAATTGTAACCAGACTCATAGCCAAAGGGGTGAGAGTTCATAGTATCAAATAAAAATTAAAAATGAAAATAAAAACAATTTTAAATTTTTGAAATTTGAAATTTGAATTTTGAGATTTGAAATTTGAATTTTGAAATTTGATTTTTAAATTTTGAATTTTTTGAATTTAATAAGGAAAGAGAAAAACAATAAAATGACACCAAACTGAAAATTTTTAGATCAAAGCGAAGAAAACAACTAAGAACAACTTGAAGATCAAGATGAACACCAATAATAAATTTTTGAAAAAAATTTTAATAACTAAATGAAAACCAATAACCTCTTAATTTATGAAAAAGCAAAAAATAAAAAATAAAAACAAAAATAAAAATAAATAAACAAGAAAAAAGAAAATATTTACAATAACCAATAATAAGGTACACGTTTGCAATTCCCCGGCAACGGCGCCATTTTGAAAGAACTGAAGATTGATGGTTTAGAAGTTATAGTAAATATTCGTTGCAAGTATAGTTACTAAACCAAGCAATAAACCTTTCTTGCAAACGTTTTGGTTGTCACAAGTAACAAACCCCTTTAAAATTGATAACCGAAGTATTCAAACCTCGGGTCGTCTTCTCAAGGAATTGCAGGGAGGTGTTCTTATTATTGGTTATGAGTTGTAAATTGGGGTTTTGGATCAAGGTAAAAAGTATGTTGAATGACAAGTAAAATAAAATAATAATAACTGTAAAATAAACTCTTGGCAAGGTATAAGAACTGGAAGTCCTATCGTGGTTATCCTTATCAATTGTGATGAGAATGGATTTTTCTCCCACTTTGTTAACCTCTAACTATGAAGGTAAGTTAAGTGGACGAATTAATTCGAATCCTCAAGTCCCAGTCTTTCCTTGGGAAAAGTTAGAGTTATTGGATCTCGAAGTAATTCTTGAAGAATTCCAATTTTCAATCAACAATGAGTTTGATAACTCAAGAGTTACCAATGACTCAACCAAAGCCAAAAGGGAAAATCCAAATTATTTATATAAATAAAAGAAAGCAATCATAAGTCTGAAATACCTCAAAATATATTAAATAGAAAATCAATCTAAACATAGAGAGTCATAAACAAAATTGAGAAAAGAAATAAAAGAACATTGAACCTGGGATTGAGAGTCACTCCTAAAACTAAGAGAAGTCCTAAATCCTAATCCTAAGAGAGAGGAGAGAACCTCTCTCTCTAAAAACTACATCTACTCCTAAAATTGTGAATGTGAAAGCTTGATTATGAATAGATGTATTTCCCCACTTTATAGCCTCTAATCTATGTTTTCTGGGCCGCAAACTGGGTCGGAAATAGCCCAGAAATCGCTGGAGGAGAAATCTACCACGCTGGTTTTTCGTCACTGCGACGCGTCTGCGTGGATCACACGTTCGCGTCACCTAGCTTCATGGCAACTATGGCATATTATATATCAAATCGAAGCCCCGGACGTTAGCTTTCCAACGCAACTAAAACCGTGTCGTTTGGATCTCTGTAGCTAAAGTTACAGTCGTTTGAGTGCGAGAGGGTCAGGCTGATAGCTTTGCAGTTCCTTCAACTTCTTGTATTCCTTCCACTTTTGCATGCTTCCTTTCCATCCTCTGAGCCATTCCTGCCCTGTAATCTCTGAAAGAACTTAACACACATATCAAGGCATCTATTGGTAATAACAGAGGATTAATATTAGCAAAGATAAGTCCAAAGAAACATGTTTTCAATTAAAGCACATAATTAGGAAGGCAAATGTCAAACCATGCAAATAGTATGAATAAGTGGGTAAAGAGTAGATAAATTCTCACCATCTACTCTAACTTCTGATTGATTCATTCCATGGCAGGCTGTATATGATTAACGCCGGGTCAGTGGTCATCCAATCTGAACGGGGTTGAAGCTCTAGTAGTCCATTCTCTTGGTGATCCTACTCAAAGCGCCATAGACAAGGTCGGATCTTCCGGATCAGAGAACGCTGCTTCAATGGTTCTAGCCTATACCATAAAGGCCCTAATCGCCCCGCACATCGGCTGAACTAATGTCTCGAGAAGTCCCCAATGAAGCCGTGGATTAGCCGTCTATGAGATGTATAATCAAGCTTGTGGTTCAGTACTCTCCCGTCAAGGACTTGCAAGAATCCATGTGAATAGGAATGACGGTCAAGTTACACTCCCAATCCATTAGGACGAAGAACGAAGATACATCTTATAATAGAATCAAGCATAGATCAAAATAGAATAGTGATATTATTAATCCATAAGAATCAGCAGAGCTCCTAACCTTAACATAGGAGGTTAGTGACTCATACTATACAATAATGTTCGGAAGTAAAAGTGGCGGAAGAAGAAGATCCAAAGTTCGGGTAATCTCCTCCTATAAATACTAATCTGCTAACTAAGAGTTATAAAAATAAGATAAACTAGTCTTGTAGTACAAAAATGTACTTTTCGAGCCCACTTGGTGAGTGTTTGGGCTCAGCCAAAGGTGTCTCCACGTGCTAGGACCCCTTAGGGGCATTGAACGCTGGCTTGGGACTCCCTTTTGGGCGTTGGACGCCAGCTGCTCCCTTTTGGGCGTCCAACGCCAGGAATAGGGTAGGTGGCTGGTGTTGAACTCTAGTTTTGGGCATTCATTTCCAAAGCAAAGTATAAATTATTATCTATTTCTGGAAAGCCCTGGATGTTAGCTTTCCATATCCGTTGAGAGCGTGCCATTTGGACTTCTATAGCTGTAGAAATGCTCCTTCGAGTGCACGGAGGTCATATCCTGACAGCATCTGCAGTCCTTTCTCTGTCTCTGAATCAGACTTTGCCAAAACTCTCAATTTCAGCTAGAAAATACCTGAAATCACCATAAAACACAAAAACTCAAAGTAGAATCCAAAAATATGAATTTTGCACTAAAACCTAGGAAAACATAATAAAACTTAAATAAAACATAACAAAAACTAGATGAAAATGATGCCAAAAGCGTATAAAATATCCGCTCATCACTTCGCTTTCCATTGAGCATTCATAGATGAACTTGCGAATTTTGGTCGGTGTTCTTTTATTGAATTGGTTTTTCACTACCCCATGAGCTGCATTCTTGTCATCAAAATCGGGGAAGTCGTCGCCTATAACATGCAGGTTTGTCAGCTCAGAAATATGGGTACATTGGTAGGTGAAATACATATAATTATCAATAGGATAGAAATATGAAAATCAAACAAATTGGCAGAAAGAAGGCTACTTAATGTAAAAAGTAAAGACAAGCCGAAAAACAGATGAAAAGTGGGAACGCGTTTTTGTTTGTTGGGGGAGGGGGTGCTGGGGTGGGGGGGGAAAGGAAACGGGAAGGAGGGAGGTAAGGAGGCCACCGCCGATCTACCCAGCCCACCGGTGGCCCTACTTCGGCCTCTGCATCTGCCGTTGCCGTGGTGTGCGTCGCCGGGAAGGGGAGCTTGAGCTGCCGATCTACCCAGCCATGGAGTGAGTCGCCACCGTTCATGCATGCTCCTGCCACCGCCGATCTACCCAGCCGCTGTTCCTCACCGCCTCGCCGCCTCACCGCTGTTTTTGCTTCTTCTACTTTCTGCTTCTGTGCTTCTGCTTCTGCATCGTTTGCTTCTGCATCTTCTGCTTCGTCTTCTACTTTTTGCCTCTGCTTCTACTTGAGTGCTTCTGCTTCTACTTCTAATTTAATTTTAATTTGTTATTTACTGATTTTATCATTGTTGTATGTTGATTTATTGAATCTGAATTTGATTTATTGAATCTGATATTGATTTGTTGAATCTGGATTGGAATAATGGATTTGTTCATCATAATCCCTAATTTTTATTGTTGGTTTTGTTCTTGTTTTGATTTCTGAATTGCTGTTACTTTTTTTTTGTTTTTAGATTCATTATTTATTTATTTTTGGATTTCCTGAATTTCTGATTTTGAGTTGTGTGTTTTTTTGTTGAATCTGTATTTTTAATTTGTTAATGGAAGAAGAATTTGTTCTTCTAGAAGAAGAAGAATTTGTTTTTGGATTTCTTGAATTTCTGATTTTGAGTTGTGTGTTTTTTTTTTTTGTTGAATCTGTATTTTTAATTTGTTAATGAAAGAAGAATTTGTTCTTCTGGAAGAAGAACCAGAAGAAGAAGAACAAGAAGAATTAAATGGTGAAAAAAGGGTATTTTTGTCATTTAGAAAAAAATTTATTAAAAAGGAAGATTTTAAAATAAAATGTAACATTAAGGACGATTTTAAATCAAAAATTATATCAGGGACGGTTTCGATTCTGACCTTCAACGTTAGGGACCAAAACAATACTTATCCCTTAAAAATACTATTGTAAAATCAAAATCATAGAACAACAGAAGCAGAAGCACAACAAAATAAAATAATAGAAAAACAAAGGAAGAAGAACTAAAAAATAAAATCACTAACAGAAACATAAAGCAAAATTAAAAATAAAAAATATAAACACAGAATTATAAAAAATATATGCAGAAGCACAACAAAATAAAATCACTAACAGAATCATAAAAACAGAAATTGAATAACTAACTCGGAGGCTCCATTCTTGAGGACAACGCGTGGATGACAACGGCGCCTACTTGTGCGTGGAGGAGACGACGGCTACTGTGCGTGCAGGACGACGACGAACGAAGGGAGAAAAAGGGCCGCACCGAGGAGAGGGAAGCGCGATGAGGAAGAGATGGAGAGAAAGAAAGGACTACACCGAGAAGAGGGAAGCACAACAAGGAAGGGCCGCTGCGAGGGTGCTATCCGGCGAATCAGGGGCTGAAAATATTTTGACTTTGTGGAAGGTGGGAGGAGGAGATTTTAGCATTGTGGAGTATGGAGTGGTTGAGTACTCTAGTGTGGAGAATGGAGAGTGGAGAGAGTTAGGGAATAAGGACTTAGCGTTTTGAGTGGCGGCTAGGTAATCTACTAGGGGGTTTGTTCATTTATATTAAGTTCGGTTCGGTTAGGATTTTCACTAGCAGAACCAAAAGGTAAATCAAACCACAGAAAAATAGAAAAATATCATTTTTTATTTTTTCAGTTTTCGGTTTTTCGACTCAATTGGTTGATTTTGTTCGGTTGAATCGACTTTGAACTCCCTTATGATGCAGTACTTTTTTGCCCATATTGTTAGGTGTTACAACAGCACAACACATAGTGGGGTTATAATATGTAAACATCTGATAATCCATAAGAGAACATCCTACATTCTATTTAAGAAAGAAATCGAAAAATGAAAACCAAAGACCTATAGTATAACTGAAAGAGATATCCAAAATACAAACAAAAGAAACATCTAGAAGTATAATTAAAGAAACATCCAAACTCTAACGAAAGATCCACTCATACCAAAATAGAAACATCCACTAACTCACAAAAGAAACCTCCATTTATTGATAAAGAAACATTTACATGCTTAAAAAGAAAATCCAATAAATAAAAAAACATCTGATATGATATGCCTTTAAAATGCATCCATTTAAGAA
The DNA here is from genome assembly GCF_059453495.1 of Arachis ipaensis. Lineage (NCBI taxonomy): Eukaryota > Viridiplantae > Streptophyta > Magnoliopsida > Fabales > Fabaceae > Arachis > Arachis ipaensis. The sequence continues at coordinate 29,015,028 of NC_142436.1, forward strand.
ATATCCACTAACACAAAAACAAACATCTAAAAACTATTTTAAATGTATACACAAACATCTATCATGCTTTAAAAGAAACATCTAGCAATTCAAGGAAAGAGAAAAACATCTCATATAAAGATTTCTACTTAGTTTTTGAATCCTGAAACAGAGAAGAAACATCCACTGAATTGGAAAAGAAACATCCACTAACCTTTGGAGTGGCAACATGGAGAAGATGCGGTTCGACGAGGCAACGGAGGTTATGGAGGAGGCACGGCTTGACGGAGGAAGAGGAAACGTGATGACGTAGCATGATGGTGGAGAAGGATGAGACGCGGCGCGATAGAAGAGATGGACGAGGTGACGCAATGTCCCAAGTCGCGACAGAAGAGGAGGCCGCGCGCCACAGCGGAGGAGGTGTATGGCTCTGCCTGACTTGTGTGTGCCATCTCTCGGCTAACAACGTTGCTATGGTGAACGGCATGCTCACGGCGGATGAAAGACGGTGCGAAGGCTCTTCCATGACAGCACTAAAGGAAGTGGTGGCGACACTGACGTGCTGTGGTACGGAGGCTGAAGGCGAGGAAGATGGCATGGTAGAGTAGGAGAGTGAGGCGACTGCGATGTTTCTTTTTTTGTTTTTTTACTTTAGTGTCAATTAGGGAATGCTGTATATCTATTTCTACTAAGTTATAAAAGTTTTCTTATATTTTTTTTTTAACCTCAATGTGTTGAATCCTCTTATTTGTAACCCATTCTTTTGTTCGAGTATGGCTTTATCCACACGCACATGCACACTAATAATTTGTGTACGATAATTTATACAAAATGTGTCTTCAAATATGTTCATAAAACAACTGAATTTAATTTGCATATGATGTTTATACCAAATACGTAAAAAATCGACTAACAAAAGAAGACCTTCAAATCACTAAGATGAATTGGATCCAAAACACAAATAACTTAGTGAAAACCCACCACATCGAAGTTAGCAATAATAGCTGGATCTCATCCCCTCATCCCTTGGTTACTTCCGATGATTTCAATCCAAGTAGCATAGGAAAAATAATTGTATCTCATCTATTCATTGAAAATATTTGCACCATATTTGTTTGTTCCACCAAAATCAAGTGTAATAACATCATAAAGTAAGAAAAAATTTTGCATTCACAATAAGTACCAAAATTAAATTCACACCATACCTTTCATATAGGATATTGTCGAAGAAACGATCCGTGAGAGACTAAGAGTTGAAAGGAGTTTTTGATTTCAATGGGACTATTACCAGGCGACATAAGCATGCTCTATCATATGATTTGCTCGTACATTCTTCATCAAAATAAGGTTTAGATGCTTCCATTGTTGGGTTCCTTAGCTTCAAGACAAACTATAATAATTCATCCCTGCTTCACCCATTTCTCTGAGATAGATTCCAAATTTGTGATTTGGGAGAGTACCCCTTTCGAAGGTTAGGGATAGTGCAATGGAAATGTTAGAGTTCAACCCAAAAGCAATTAAATTGGGGCTAAGTGAATTTTCAGGTTGTCTCTTTTAATTTAACAAATATAAAATAACACCTTTTCAACAACACAGAGACTATTTTTAAAAGGTTTATGATGCCAAGTCTAAGCATAATAATTCACCTGACCTTATAGCTAAATATCTAACTATTAACTAACACAACAAGAAATTATCAGAATAGTGACCGATTTAGCGACCGATTCTGGTGGTCGCTAAAACCTTGGTTGCTAATAAAAAAATAGTGACCAACTTCGATCACTAACCATTAGCGACCGATTTTTTAGCAAGGCCACCAAGCCATCACCAAAGAGTATCGGTCTCTAAATCGGTTACTAACATAACCGGTCGCTAACTGGTGACCTAATTTTTCGTCGCTAAATCGGTCGCTGAGTAAATCGGTCTCTAAATGGTGACCAAATTTTCTGTCGCTAAATTGGTTGCCATGAAATCGATCGCTAAATCGGTCGCCATTGCCTGATTTGAAAATCTAAAATTGGTCACTAAATTTGTCGCTAATTCCTGAACTAAAAATCTAAATCGGTCGTTGTTCTTGATTTTAATTATAGATTTTTACTAATTTTACATTTACCACCGTTAAAACTTAATTTTCAGATTTGTTTATGTGCATAATAACATAATAAAGTAATTTTCTAATTAGGAGTAGAACCATCTTGAAATGTAAGGGAAACTCGATCTGTCACTCCAATAAAAATAATATATCAACCAAACATTGGAAATACAAAAATTAATTTATCCAAACAAAATAGCACTAAATTGGTATGCCCATCATGTTCGAAGCTTGAAACTCATGTTTGTGAAATGTACGATCAGAATACAAGTATAATACTATAATATAACTTTGTTCATAATGTTGATGCCTTTGATTTGCTTAGGATGTAGGTATGATGTCCTTGTGAGCATGGCAATCTACTTGATCAAATTCATACTGAAATCCTAGAGTTTCTTAACCAAATTAGCATCAGTTCCATGGGAGGTTATTTTGGACAGATTGCTATCAGATAAGTATTTGCCACTAACTCCCTTCACTTGTGGGTGCAACGCTACATAGCATGTTGTTGTTGCTCCCTACATAGCAGGCAAAATCTCATATTCAACATAATGAATGTTTCAACTATCTTGTATGCTAAATAACCATATATATATGATGTTATGTGTTATACCTGTTGGACATTTTTAAGCATAAGTCTCCCAATTGCATTAACTATACTTGCATGAACAAAAAAATTGGATGGAAAATGAACCAAAAGCATACTTTATGAGTTCATAAAATAGTAGAATGTGGTAGTAGTTACCATATGCCACATCCATATGACGGAAAAGGTTGGTGGCAATGGTTTCCGGATGAAGAGAATTCGCAGTAATATCAGTCCCGTCTTCCTAATCATGATTTAGGAAGCTAAGAATTAACATTATGGAGTGATGGCATAAGAGAGTAAAAAAGCAACTAACTTTCCATCCAATTAAGTTTTAATGGTGATAAATGAATCCACTATGACAAAATATTCATAATCACTTTTCTAATAAATAGCCAAAATTGTATCATTCGGCTGCAAATTAACAACAAATTCAGCACACAACATTTTCACACATGGAAAATCTTAGCTAACATGAAAGTTTCTCAGCAAAGGAAATAAATTTTTCTACCTTTTTTGAAAATTCTCTAGTTAAACCCAAGAGAGGAAGAATTAATACTTTTCAGTTCCATGGATACCAATCTGCACTCTCAGTATATCATCTTCTTGAAACTCACTTAACCAAGCATAAGACAATATTCAAATACAAATAGATTCATAAGTATACAAAGAACTATTATTAAACAATAAGAAAAAAATGCAATAGGGAGAATAAGTTTTTACCTCTTGAGTCCAAATTACAATGTAACCCTTCTTAGATTTTCTATTACACTGTTCTTCCTGTTTCTTCATGTCTTTGATTTGTGTTTCAAAGGTATTTTTCTATTGAGGTGGCCCTCTTACTTGCATGTTAAAACCAAATACTCCATCTCTGTAAAATAATATAAAAGTTATTTTGGTTTGGGGATGAAAAAAATGAAAAAGGGAGAAAAAAAAGGAGGTAAAACCACTTCTTCTTTCTCTTTCATTGCCTCGGATACTAACTTTTCAAACACCCTCCTTTTGATCTCAGTCTCTATATTCTACAATGAGTTTATTGTTATTACTGCTACTACTAACTTTCTGTCACAGACAGACAGCATTCACAGTACATATTAATTAATTATTAATAGCGACCAAAATTAATTTTAGTCATCAATTAGGTTTAATAATTTTAGGTACAAATTAAATTTCACAGCATACACATTTATTCATGCCAGTCCATCCGGAAAATACAAAATCTCACTTGCAGATAGAAAGATAATAATAAACTCTCATAATAAGAGCATAGGTAGGTATTCATTTTGATTATTTTCTCCGACACATCTATTCAATAATGATACACATGATCTAATAAACTTGTTGAAAAAAAATTATGCTTAATAGCAGAAGAAAATGATGAAAAAAGAAGGCATATATAATTTCCAATGTTTATTTCTCTATATTTATATTTATAGTAGAGAATTAGATATGATATTTTGAATTGCAAACATTGTTTAGACACTAAATTATAGTTGATTACATGCTTTTATACCATATAAAGTTATAAACATTTAAATCTAAAAATGCGAGTTAACGAGTATAAAGCAAAGTATATTTGAAAACAACGACCTAATTATTTATTAATATATGGTACAAACATATATGTAGTAAAGAATTTGAGCAAGATAACATATTAAAATAAACAGAATTTTTAGCTCAAAGCTAAGTACTATATTCAACTAGTTTAATATACTGCAAAATCTTGATGGAAGCTAGTCATGAAGAGGAGTAATTTAGAAGTTGGTTAATGAAAATTTCGAAAGAGTTCCGATCTTTCACTCTCCTGAATGTGTTTAGGGAGACCTGACATGAAATGAAATTAGCCTCTTAACATTATATTTTCAAGTGAAAGACCTGTGAAACTAGCCTCATTAGAATTTCTGCATTTGCAGTTCTAGTTTCGTGAGCTCTATGCAAACTGTATATATACGTGGATAGAAGAAACATGCAAATCCTGAAATTACTAGTTGATACTTTTTCAATTGGTTATCTAGTGAATCCTTATGTCCAACATCAATCGTTATACTAAATCCACTCACTACACTAACCAAGTAAACTCGATCACATAACCACATAAGAGGAAAATCTCATTTGCAATGTAATCTCATCAAATCAAGATCTATTGGCTGGTGTTTGTAACATCATCAAATCCATCTTTGGATGGAAGAGCTCATAATCCTTTATGACTTGGAATAAGGGATGGAAAATTAGAAACTTAATTTAAAAAAAAACAGCATTGATATACAATTAAATTATTTTTTTAACTCTGACAACCCAAAACTCTAAACTTTTCTTTGAAAGATCAATATTACTACTTTGTTTTATTATGGAAAGGTGAAATTTTATAGATATTTCCAAGCAATCACAAGTTGAGAAACAGAATTTGAAAAGCTAAGTACTATATTAAAATAGACAGAATTTGAAAACAATGTTCTATAGCACATAAACTTAAGCCTAAAAAACAGTAAGAGCATATTCCATATACAGATTGTTCGACATAACCAGCTGTAATGAGATTTCAGGCGAACCAAATCGTCCTGCAAAATGAATGCAACAACAAAATACCTTCCTAAAGTTAAAAAATTTAAAATAAATAAATCTGATGCAGGCTATATATAGCCCTTGTATGAAAACTAGAAGTAAGCTTAGTTATGAAAAAAATTTACTGAATGCTGCAAAGCAATGGCTTCAGACTTAAGCAAGAACAGGCACAAGCACAGGATTCAAAAATGCTTAAGTTGTGAAACCTTACTAATCTAAGATTAGGTTTCCTTTCAATCTGAAATGAGTTTTACAACTTGATCTGGCGGGAACGAGAGAGAGGTAGGTAAGAGAAGAAGGGAAGAGGTAAACGAGAATGTGAGCGGCAACAAGAACCACTTCAAGGCTCTCACAAGCTTCATGAATTCACTTGTCATAACAAGAACAAAATCCATCACAAAATTTGGAGATCTGGCAAATTCAACGAAGCTTATCGCTAAAACCCCTAACCAGAGGGGAAAAAACTAAACCTAACAGAATGGATCAGAATCGGCAATTAGGAGGTTACCTGCTTGAAGACGACGAAGATGGCGCCAAGATCTCAACGACGAAGGCAACGACACCGAGACTGCAGAAGATGATGGTAACGAGACCTCAAGAGACGACGCTGAGACTGCAGAAGACGACGCCGACGGGACCTCAGGAGACAGCGGCGAGATACAGAAGACGACAGCGAAGAAGACGACAATGGCGTCGGAGATGTCAATGGTATCTGATTGGAGAAGATGAGAATGGTGTGGGTGAGTTAGGGTTATTATGGGTAATTCAGATAATATATTTTTTTTAATTAGTGACTGCTTTTGCGACCGATTAGTTTATAAAATCGGACCACAACTTTAGCGACCGAATTAGCAACCAATAATATTTTATTTTATTTACTTATCTATAGGTTGCAAAATCGTTCGCTAAATTAAAAAATAGCGACCAATTTTGTGACTAAGAGTCCCAAGGATATTTCTTCCTTTGTTTTGGTTGCTAATTCGGTCGCTAAATTAAAAAATAGCGACCGATTTTAGTGACCAAATTTATTCTGGTTTTATAAAATTTATTGGCCGCTAATTTGGTTGCTATTAGTGACCGATTCTGTTGGTCGCTAAAATCAGTCACTATCTTAACAATTAGCAACCGATTTAGCGACTAGTATCTTAGCGACCGATTTAGCAATCAAATAGTTGTTCACTCTTTCACTATCTTAACGTTACTTTGGTTTTCGTTGCTAATTCGGTCGCTAAATTAAAAGATAGCGACCGATTTTATTTTAGTTGTATTTAAAACTTATCGGTCGTTAATTCGGTTGCTATTAGCGACCAAATTTTAGTCGCTAAAATGGGTTGCTGAATATAATTGAGCGACTGATTTAGCGATCAACATTTTTTTAGTTCTAAAAATTTTATATCAGTCACTATAAACAACCAATTTTTTCGGTCACTAAAATCGATCGCTATACCATTATTATATGCGTAAGTTTTTTTTAATAAAAAGTTATTCTTGTCAAATTGAAAAGGCACTTCACACACAAACTTCTTGTACAAAACCAAATAGATAAATGCCATTATTATATAATAGATTTTTTCTAAGTTTTTTTGGTCAAATTGAAGAGGCATTTCACCCACACATTCTTGTACAAAATCAAGTAGATAAATACCATTATCATATAAGGAAGCTTTTTTTCTTAATAATTATTTTTTTGTCAAATTCAAGAGGCAATCTAATTAACTAAACAGAAATGATAAATCAAGTTTTAAAATATCTCTTTGCTTTATTTATATTGATTATTAACAACTCTTGGTATAAAAAAAGGACACAAACTAAGATCGAAACATTCTAGCTGTAGAGTCATTTTGAATATAATAATATTAAGCCGCATTTTGATCCTATATATATGTTGAGCTATCATAAACCTGGAACTGCAAGAGAGAAAAAAAAAATTAATATGGTTATTAGAAATGGTGTGAAGAAGGCATTAGTAGTGTTGATGATTGGAATATTTACTTATTCTGCCATTGCTGAATTTCGGACTCCATCTTATTGTATTTCAGCTAATGATGAGATAAAACTACAAGAATGTATAAAGAGATGTCAGAGAAGGTGGTATAAACGTGACTTCTTGGAGATGGTGGCATGCATGGGGGTATGTTGGCATGGCATGGATCCATGGCGTACGCGTGGTGATCCATATGGATGAAAAGTATTTCTTCCGCTATAGTACTACTTTAGTAATGGTAAGTTTTTGAATGACTTTGAGTTTTTGAGGGTGATACCAAGTTTATATAAAAAATGTTTGAGAAATGAGAGAATATTACATTTTGTATTTTTTAATTTTTACTGATAAATAAATTATTGTATACACAAAATAAAATTTAAATTCTAATACTTATTTAAAAAGATAAATGAGTTGATCACTTAACTAATTTAAATTAATTATTAAATTAAATATGATAATTTTAGATTATTATCTCCCATAATGGAATTTATATTATATCTTATTGAATGTTTGATGTAATAAATTCATCACTTTGTTTTGTGAATGTCGAAATATCAATGAGTCACTGAAAAATATATAAAGCACTCACTAATACGACATAAAAATTTAAAACCATAGTAGTTTAAGTAATATCCTTATAATACATGTGATAAATATATCAAAAAGTTTATTTTAGTTTCAAGTTTTATAGCACTAGATCTTATATTATGTTTCTATAGCCTAGTTATATATATATATATAATTCGAGCTTGAATTGCTAAGCTTTTACTATAACTAGTGTTAGCGATTATATTATTAACTTCGATTATATGGTTAAATTACAATAACTAGGGAGCTGATTTGTTTCTCCCACACTAGTTTGTGAGGAGCATATATATTCCAACAATTATTTTTTTTTTTAAAAAAGACAATATATTATATGCATTAGATTAATCAAACAGTTAAACTTAATTATTGATCTTTTAACATAATTATTTACTTATATTTTTTAATTCGATATATTTCCTTAAATGACCCTATTATTATTATTATTATTATTATTGTTGTTGTTATTGTTGTTATTATTGTTATTGTTGTTACCTGAAACGATGATTTGAACCTGAATGTGAGGTTCAGACTCCATATGAGACAGCGTCCGACTTGTTCTGGTATCGGAGGTGTCGACGTCCGAGTTTTTCGTGAGAAGGTGGAGGTGGTACCTGCAAGAGACTTCGATGCTTAGGTTAGCAAGGGTTTAAGGAAGAATATATGACGGGAGGGTGGAAGTCGGCCAATTTAAGAAATTATAATATAGGAACAGCGTTGCGAGTATAGCTCTCAACCAGCTGAAATCCGCTCCATCAATTTAGAAAGGTTGTCACAAAATTTTAGAATAAAAATACTGGGAGTATGAGTCCCAGGTCGTCTCCCAACGAGTTGACAAAGAGGTGCTAATTTATTAATCAGGAGTTTTCTGGGTAATTTTGAGTTTGGACAATGAGCAAATAAATAATTGTAAATTTAAGCAATGAAAATTAAAAGAGATTTATAATATTCTAAATAAAGGGCCTTGACTGAGGGAATAATTAATCGGAAGTTCTATCCTTGTTGGAATTCTCTCAAGTGTAGTGTAAAGAGGTTGTTATTTTCACTTAGTTAACCCTTACTAAATAAAGGAAAGTCAAGTGATTGAGCTAACTCTTATTCGCAAATCCTAGTCCTCTCCCTTGGGAAGGTCTAGCGTTAGTAAATACAGAATTAGCCAACAACTTCCAATTTAACTAATCACTTGAGCATTCCAACTCAAGTGTCTCCTTTTAATCAACCCCCATGTCAAGTTGAAAATCTACTATATTGACATGAGAAGTACTTGCACAGAATTAAAAAGGGAATAAAAGAAAGACATGATAGACAATAACTGCAATTTAATTAAAAATAAAAGTAATCCTTTGCATTAACAATCCATGAAAATAATCCAATTGTAACTCTAAACAAGAATTAAGAATATGAAATAAATAAAAGAGTAAGGAAACAAACTAGAATAGTATCTTCAACGGAGGTGATGACTCTTCAATATCCAAAAGCAAAAGCAATAAACTATAAAACTATGAATGTAAAAGAAAATTTAGAGGAAGAGTAATTTTCTCTCTAGATTCAGATCTAAAAACTAAAACTATGCTAATGAGAATCTGTGTTGAGTCTCTGCATGTTTCCTTGCTCTAGTCTGTGTTTCTGGGCTGAAAACTGGGTCAAAACTCGGCCCGAAATTGCCCCCAGCATTTTCTGTTATTTCTGCAGATCGCGCATGTCATGCATGCACGTCGCTGGTTGTTTTGGCGTGTCATGCGTACGGGTCAGTCACGCGTGCGCGTCTTTGTGCAAACTCCAATCCACGCGTACGCGTCAAGCACGCGCATGCGTCGCTGCAAATTTCTCCATATCGCGCGCTCGCGTGAGCCATGCGTGCGCGTCGATGCTCGCTGGTTATCTCCTTGGTTTCTTGTGTTCCTTCCATTTTTGCTAGCTTCCTCTCCATTCTCTAAGCCATTCCTGCCCTATAAAGCCTGAAACACTTAACACACGAATCACGGCATCGAATGTTTCCTTATTCGGATTCTAAGTGTCATGAATCCTACGTCCAATCTCCACCACAATCATGGTGGAATTTTCACTATAATCAACTGATTATATTCACCAAAACTATTGCATTACAACCTAATTCAACTAGTATCTACCACTAAGCTTTTTTCACCAAAGCTCAGCTTCCCAAGTACTGTCCCAACTTGGAAAGGGAACCTTAACAGATTTAAATTCACCACCAAGTGCTCTCCCAACTTGGCAAGGAGAACTAATCCTAGTTCAATAAATCAATTACTCAGAATTTTCGTGGCTCTTTCATGCATCACTCTTGCCTTTTTCAACTCACATATTCAACCTTTTCTCAATACAAAAGATGACACAAGATAGCCATAACAAAGAAAATCAGAAATTAAGCTCTAGTAGAAGAAAAAGAATTTAGCTCAAGTGTTGAGATGATGTTCTTGAATGTGCTCTCTTTTTCTTCCTTCAAATGTTGAAGTGAGGCCTCTCTTATAATATCAGCTTGCTCTTCTCATTTGCTCTTCATTGCCTCTTTTAATTCCATTCTACCAGCTACCCGTTGGAACTGTCTCTGCTGGCATGCAGTCATTTTTCATCTTGCTTCATTCTGCTCCACTATCATTGCTTGTCGAGGAACCATTTCACCACCTCTGTTGTCCTTGGAGTTGCTTTATTCTTTAGCATGTATTTCTTTCTCCCTCTGCTCCATTACCTTTGCTGTCCGAGGAACTGCACCACTACTTCTGCTCTCTTGCAAGTTTGTGTTTTGCTCTCCCATGTTCAGAGTTGTGCTTTACTGATGTCCTTGTAATGAGAGTGACCCCAACTGTCCTTGTTCTTGTCATGGTGTTACAGTTGTCCCATATTGTTAACAGATGTCCTTCTCTTTCTTTCTTTTGTTCGGTGCTTTCTTCTCTTGGCTCATGGGGATTGATTTGTTGTTCATTAGCACGTAATGGGCTAGAGTGTTGGAGTTGTAACAATTTGAGATGCTGAAGCAATACTAGAATGCGCCGAAGCAACATATAAATGGGCCTGCATCACTTAGCACACACATTAGACCAACTTTAGACTTTCACCCAAATAATGATTGTCATCATATATTAGCCCAAAATCAAACTAAGTTTAACACACCTTTTGGTGTAGTTCCACCTTTTTTGGTAATCCCTTTATCTTGAAAATTTGTTAGTATCTATCCTTTAGTGGAGATAGAGATAATAAGAGAGATTTGGAAAAATAATTACTTATTTAAATAATTAAAAATATATATTTTTTTGTCGTGTCCGACCTCTTAATTAAGAGGTCGGATAAATTAGGAGGACGGTCTTTTTGGATAGACCTTTTATCCTTTTTGAATCTGACTTTATTTTTTTACCACAGTATGAACAATTATTATTATTATTATTATTATTATTATTAAATCCTTATTGCGGCAACACAAGTAAAGCTAAAACAATAATAATAATAATAATTAAAAGAAATATTATTATTATTATTATTATTATTATTATTATTATTATTATTATTAAATCCTTATTGCGGCAACACAAGTAAAGCTAAAAGAATAATAATAATAATAATTAAAAGAAATATAAGTAAATAACTATTTTAAAAAGTTAAAATTAATTTTTTACTGTCTGATTAATCTAACACATATTATGTATTATATTATTTTTTTAATTAGGTGTAGGAGCATGTTACTCCCAAACTAGCGTGGGAGTAACAATAGAGGAACACACTATGAAGTATGAAATATAGAGAAATACACTCTTACGATGAATTCGCTAATGACTCAGATCTTGGATATAAAATATAGAGCAAACAATGAAATATAACTTTAAAAATTGATTTATAGAAAGGTAAATCGTGATTCCTCCATTATTAGTTGGGTTTGACTTCAACACCCTTAATTAAATTAATTAATTATTCTCACATTATATATATATATTGCGCTTTTGGGTTTTAAACTAACTAATTAATGCCTCACAAGAGTTGCAGAAATTATTTTTAATATGGAAAGAGAGATGGTGTTTTGGTTGAATATTGATATTTGAAGTGTATTACAGTAGTATGGAAATCATTCAACACGTCCCCCACGTGTTGCAACACGCCCCCCACGTGTTGGCTAAGAAGCTGCCACGTGTCCAACACGCCCCCCACGTGTTGGTCAGAATGCTGCCACGTATCCACCACGCCCCCCACGTGTTGCAACACGCCCCCCACGTGTTGGCTTCCCACCCAAAAAATCCACCCATCTGTAATTACACCAAATACTCCCATTTTCAACAAAAACACCAATTTTTTTTCCATACCAAAAAAAATTAGCCCAAGAGTTGCTCTTGGAAAACATTGGATAACATGTCACTACTAGAAATAACATTTTTTTTCGAGTGACATTTTTTGCTGGTGGAAATAGGAGGTTGTTGGCAAAAAAAAAAAAAAAAATCCTAACAAAAAAATGCCGCATGTTGTGTCACAAAGTGTTGCTGCAAAGGTTTTGCAACAATTTTTATTGTGATAATGAAGTTTTTTGCCAACAACTTTAGTCGTTAGCTTGATTCTCTATTTGCTTGCGAATTTAGATCCTCTAAATTTTGAATTTATTTTAGAGAATAAAGTGTGATTTTTTATTTTTAAATAATTTTTTTATATTTTTTTGTCATATCTATGAAATAAATGGTAAAAAGTTACACTTTATTCTCTAAAGTAAAATTTAAAATTTAGAGGATTTAAATCCATTACTTGTAATACTACTAGAAATTAGCATTTTCTGGGACAGATTTTGGATGAAGTTAAAATAAGGGTAAAACACTATAATAAGCCAAAGAGAATAAAATTTTACACAAATAAGCTAAATGGAAAACTCGTTCATGAATCCACCAATGCACATTACTATATAGTTCGAATCAGGTTTATTCGAACTCTATTCACACATAATTCGAATAATGTTGATTCGAATTATACACAAACGCGCACACACATTAATTCGAATCATGTTGATTCGAATTATACTCACACACGCTGCACATCGTAATTCGAATTGACCATATTCGAATTACTCATGATTTAATTCTACCCATTTTTTTATTAAAAAATTAATAATTGATTAAAAAAATTAATAATTTAAAAATTAAAAAATATATAATTTATTTCATGCATTAAAAAAACTAACAAAATATTTTATTCTATACAAAATAGTTTTAAAAAATGGCTTAAAAGATATTAGGAGTACTATAAAAATTTGTAATGTCCTAATAATTTAGGACATTAAAGAAATACTCTACATAGTCAATAATAATTTAGAAATTAAAAAAATATAGTTATAACAAGTATTTACCTAAATTACTAGAATATTACAAACTTTTATAGTACTCTTAACATTTTTAAGCTATTTTTTTAAATTATTTTGCATAGAAAATGGCTTAAAATGGCTTAAAATTCCCTTTGTTCTAGGCAAAACAATTTAAAAAAAATGGCTTAAAAATATGTTAGGAGTACTATAAAAATTTGTAATGTCCTAGTAATTTAGATAAATACCGGTTCTAACTATATTTTTTTTAATTTCTAAATTATTATTGACTTTGTAGAGTATTTCTTTAATGTCCTAAGTCATTAGGACATTACAAAATTTTATAGTACTCCTAACATTTTTTTAAGCCATTTTTTTAAATTATTTTGCCTAGAATAAAGGATATTTTAAGCCATTTTAAGTCATTTTAAGCCATTTTCTATACAAAACAATTTTAAAAAAAATAGCTTAAAAAATGTTAGGAGTACTATAAAAATTTGTAATATTCTAGTAATTTAGGTAAATACTGGTTATAACTATATTTTTTTTTAATTTCTAAATTATTATTGACTATGTAGAGTATTTCTTTAATGTCCTAAGTCATTAGGACATTACAAATTTTTATAGTACTCCTAACATCTTTTAAGCCATTTTTTAAAATTATTTTGTATAGAATAAAATATTTTTTGTGGTATAATTTAAATAAATTTATTTAAAAAATTTATAAAAAAATATTCATGAGCTATTAAAAATGCGCAAAAGAGTATTATATGAAATTCGAATTGATAGCTCATTAATATTTTAAAGAAGTCTCGTAATAAAATATTTTGTTAGCTTTTTTTTAATGCATGAAATAAAAAATATATTTTTTAATTTTTAAATTATTAATTTTTTAATCAATTATTAATTTTTTAATAAAAAATGGGCAGAATTAAATCATGAGTAATTCGAATCTGGTCAATTCGAATTACTATGTGCAGCGTGTGTTAGTGTAATTCGAATCAAGATTCGAATTAGTGTGTGTGCGTTTGTGTATAATTCGAATCAACATGATTCGAATTATGTGTGAATAGAGTTCGAATGAACCTAATTCGAACTATATAGTAATATGCATTAGTGGATTCATGAACCAGTTTTTCATTTGGCTTATTTGTGTAAAATTTCATTCTCTTTAGCTTATTATAGTGTTTTATCCTTAAAATAAATTTTAAATAAATTAGATATAATTTTTATTTTAGATAAAATTTAGACAAATTTTGTTCGTCCCAAAAATCTTTGTTGCTAAATTATATTTCGTTTAAAACTCTATTTTTTCAGATAATTTTATGATAAATTTTAAATAGACATTTATTTGTCAAATTTTTATTTATTATGATGCATTTTAGATGAATTTCAAACAAATTAATTAATATATAAATAATAAATTTCAAACAAAAAATACTTTAATTCAGACAAATCTTAAAAAATAATTTTTTTTTTATTAAATTTCAGACAGATTTAACTAACAATAATTTACATATTTTAAAAAAATTTCATACAAAATAAAAAAATTGTTCTCAGAAATTTCCTACATATCTAATTATTATTCAAACAATTTTTGGACAAAAAATTTAATAAAAACTTTATATAAACGGCAATTTCTATATATATATGTATATATTTGTAAAATAATAATTTTAATAAAAACTTTATATAAATGTTATCTTCAATATTAAAAGCAATTATAATATTTAAACAAATTCTTCATTCATGTCATCAATGACGTGATGTATATAAATATATAATAAAATCATAAAAAAAGTTATTTAAATTTAAATCAAATTCTAAGTAGTAAAAGACTTGGGACTCTATAAGAAACAAAATACTCATGTCCATAAATCTAATCAAACTAAAACAATGAAAACCTATTAATCTAAAACAAAAAAGAGCTTTAAAAGTCACTAATTATAAATAAACTAAAACTTAATAACTAGTTTACCTAAAGATTTTTTAATCTAATCAATAAACAAAAATACTTTAGACATTAATCACTAATAATGTTATTATCATCATCACTAAAGTCTGTTCTAAATTCAGTTTTTATAAATTTAAATAAAGTTAAAGGTAGTGGGAGATTTTATTGTTTATATAAAAATATGAAGTATTTTTTTTAGTAAAATCAATTTTTTTTTGTTAAACTTTTAGTTGATATTCTTGACATTTTAATTTGCGTTCAGCACCATCCAACTTAACTTCTTGCTTCTTTGCCTTTTCTTTCTGCATTTGAAGAGAGATATAAACCAAAAAAACTTAAACCAAAAGCAGCTCCCTTTTTTTTCTTCGACAAAACTTCATTTTAAATAGTGTAATCATCTAACATTTCTAGACTTCTATTAGATGCCTCAACAACTCCTTCATTATCAAAGAATAAAGTTACTTGAGAGAGTTTTATCTTTAGCTTTTTGAATTTACCCTACAAAATTAAACTAATCCATTTTAATTGCAACTAAATATACCATCAATAAATACTAACATATAGTGAAAATTATCTTTTTGAAAGAAAAAAGAAGAAGAACAAACTAGCACACATACAATGGCTCTCTCAGATTTTTCATCAATCCAATTTTTATTCTTTTTGATATGGCATTTGATATAAACCTCATTTAGAGAATATTTTACTCCTGTAGCTTTCTCTTATAATATTGTAATTTTAATTCACAAAAAGAAAAGAGAATAAAAAAGCTCTGTTCATAATAAGAACAAGTATTAAAATTAAACTATTTTTATGAATCTTATCATTCTGCAGGCGTGTTCACCCATAGATATGAAATCACCAGAGTGCATGGAACTACCAATATTTGAAGCTCAGTTCACAATATTTGCCACTAATCTGTTCTGAAAATGCAAATTTATAGTTCAATAATGCAATAGTTGATGCCAAACTGGTGTAGGAATATACTTTTAAGTACATAATTAGAGTCTTTTGAATAACTAACTCTCTCATGACTCATCAACTTTTTTAATCGAGCACTCTCTTTAATAAAATATTTGACGAATTCTTGTATTATGTTGAGCATCCCACATACAGTATTCTTATAAAAGAAAATATACATATACAAATGATTAAGTACTATGTATAATATCAAAATATGAAAAAAAAATGATAATAAATATTTACTTTAAATTTAATAAATCATAAATCTCGCATTTGAACATTGACATGTATTCATGTAGGGGCAACATTATGAATATTTACTTTTAAAGGCAGTTGTTATACAACCAACAGCAGTATATGAATTAAACTTATAAACAGGTCAAATAATGAGTAATTAAATATGCATTCACAATAAAAACAATAAAAAAAGTGATTGTTATACTTATTCATTTTTAAAAGGTATTATTTTTAAGAGGCCTTCTTAAGTAACAAATTCACTTTCTTGATTAAGAGATTTATTTTCTTAATGATTTTTATTTAATGAGTGAGCATGATGTAAATCTTGTTCAAAATTAAGAGTATGATGTATGATGGCTATAGAAAGATAAAATTTTCTTGGATTTTTGTGATGGCTTCGAAGATAGACACTACAAGAAACGTCGTTAAAATCGACGGCCAAATCAACGGCTTAGCCGTCGATAATATTGAAATTCGACGGCAAAATAAACGGCGCAGTTGGTCGCTATAAAGCTTGTCGATTTTTTAAAATGCTAATAAAATCGACGGCTTTCATGGCCGTCGATAATAATTTAATAAAATCGACGTTCGTTCCGTCTGTAATATGGGTGTGAGAATTTTACATTCCTAATAAAATCGACAACATTGCCGTCGATATTATTATTTAAAATCGACGTCTTATTTGTCGATAATTGATTCAATAAAATCGACAGCTTTTGTGTCGATATTTAACTCAATAAAATCAACAACACTTTTGTCTATAATATGTTTAATAAAATCGACGACAACGCCGTCGATATGTGATTGAATAAAATCGACACAGTTGCCGTCGATTTAATTGTTTAGATTTGTCTATTTTAACTTTTAAAAGCGACAACTTTGCCGTCGATTTTAATAGTTATATGTTTTAATTTTTCTTTTTCTATTTGAAAAATAATAAACCGTTAATACAAATAAACTTTTAAATATAAAAATAAAATTTATACAGAATATTAGATAACAAGACAAATAAACTTTTAAATATAAAAATAAAAATAATTCTTAAGAATGTGGTGTGTTTAATACCAAAAAAGAGGCTGAAAGCATTGCTAGCTATCCTATTAAAAATTGTTCATACAAATTGAAAAGGACGATATGAAATCAAGAGAAACAGAGGCACAAGGAGCTGCATGTAAGCAAGTAAATCAATAGAGAGTTGTTTGAATGAAAAATGACAATTGCATCAGACTAAAATCAATCAGTACCTTCATCTGTTCATCGTCGTAAGGGGTATCCGGGGCTGTAATTCTTGTAATCTCAGCAATGCAAGATGTAACCGAAATCTTAATATCCTCATCTGTGTGCCTTAGAAGTTCATCAGAAATCAATGCTTTCATGGAAGGTACAAGTGCTTCCTGAATTGGCTCACTTGGTAATTGATTGACTGTTGATAGTATCAGGTCCAGATTCTGAAAGTTACAGAGCCAAAAACCAATAATGAAATCAGTTTACATGGCAACGGAACACTTTTTGTGATAGTGTTGTCTAAATTTGTTCTGAACTTGGGAAAAAAATCATTGTGATCAATGACTATATTTCGAATTCGCATCATTACTCGAATCCACTTGGTTTTTCCAACTAGCATAAATTAAACCTTTGCTATTAAGCATCTACATAGATAAACACCCACTTTGGGTTAACCCATTACAGATTAACTCCATCAAATCCTAAGGGCAAATGCTAGTTAAATAAAAACCAATCATACTAATGATGATTTTCAATTTCTTTTGTAAACTATTAAGAATTTGCATGTACTAATCCTTTGGATGTTAGAACTCCCAAACACACACTCACACACAAAATGTTCAAATTGTGAGCAAGACATAGATAATTACAACAAAAACAAGAACTCACACCAGAAACTAAAATCCCAATCAACAAGCAATCATTCAGCTGAACAAGGAATCCATGATCAATTAAGAAAACAAAATAAAACTCATGACACAAAAACCAATCAGAAACAGAAACATATATAGATATTTCAAGAAAAGGGAAAAGAAGACGTTACATCAAGCACTTCAGGAAGCTCATCAATAGGAACATTGCATCTGAGAAGTTTCCTCTCGACATGTTTAAGGTTCTTCACAGTATCACTCTCACCCATATTTTCAGTCTCATTAGTGGATGCCATTCTCTTTGTGATCACAAAACACAAAGTCACTGAAAAACAGTAACTGGGATGGTCAAATTTATAGCCCTAAGCTATCAAATCAAATTAACACAGCTCAGGGGTTTGTAGCAAAGTGTTTGACATGCATCAATACACTTTATTGAACACAGATCCATCAATACACTTCATTGAGCCCCACTGTTAAAAATATTAAGCACAAACAGAACACAGATCCATCAATTTGAACCCCACTGTTAAAAATATTAAGCACAAACAGAACACAGATTCATCAATACACTTCATTGAGCAGAGACAAAAATAGTTAAATCATCTAACTTAGTCGATCATTCGCTGAAATTAAAAACAAGAGAAACCCAAAATGACATAAAGGTAGAAGCTTACTTCAAAATGACATAAAAAAATTGCACTTATATAAGATATATAGGAAAAGTCATAAGTATGCCCAAAAGAAAAAATGGAAAAACATAATCATTACATTGCCAGGATGAAATAAGCATGAAAAAATAAAATATATGAAAAAAGCAAAGACAAACCAGTTGTTTTCCTGCTCATAGTAGCATATACATTCATGTAATTAGTTTGCTTTGTAGGATAAGACTTATCATTGTTACTAATAATTGATTCACTGCACAAGCTAGTTATAATTAAAAATTGAATATGTTATGAAAAAAGACTTGCATGTAATTTTCTGAACCACTCATTGACTCAGAGTGTCTTTAATATAGATAAGCAAATATAGAGGTTCCATAATAGATAAGCTCTTTAGTATAATTAGATCAATCAAGACTTAACTTATGATATAGTATACCTTAACAAGAGCTATGTTAGCAGGGATGACATGATCAACACCAAGAGTCTTCAAAATCTGCACCTTTTCAGCTCCCCTGAAACCGAGTTATGCAAAACAATAAACATTCAACTCCAAAGGATACCTAGTAAATGGAAATATCAATTAAATGCAGAACAATTATATCAGTCATATTCAACCTTGCATTGAAACAAATTAGTACTACCTAGCAACAGCAATGACAATGGCACCACACGCTTTTCCAATTTGAACAGCTGCAAGTCCTACACCTCCTGTTGCACCCAAAACCACTAACACCTACAATTTTATCAACTTTTGAACCACTCCAAAGAGATATAAACATAACCAACAAATAAATAAATAAAAATTAACTACATATGACATACCTGACCAGAGGTTAAATTAGCTCTATGCACAAGTGCTACATGAGAAGTGCCAAATGCCACAGCAAATGCTCCAACAGCAACAAGATCACAACTTTCTGGCACACGAATCTAATTGGAAAAAAATAGAACAGGAGAAGCAAATTAGCATGAAGCAGAAGCTGAAAACAAGAGAAAATCGAATGGGGAAAGGGGAATTTAGGGTTTGGGGGATACCTGAAGAGCAGAGGGGTCATCGGCGTGGAGAGGATCAAGGGGAATTTAGGAATTTCCAAATGAAATTGAAGGGGATACCTGAGGAGCGACAGTGGCGGCGCGAGCAAACAGAGTGATGGCGGCACAACTGTGATGCCAGCAGAGGAGAATGAAGGTTGGTGTTTCTGAATTCTGATACGCTCGAATGCAGAAAAGGATAAAATTGTGTTTATGAACTTGGAGCAGGAAGTGGGCGTGGGGTTGGTGTATTTAGCAAAAAAAAATCGACGGTAAGTTTGTCGATTTTAATTTGAAAAAAAGCGACGCCTTTAGCATCTATTTTATATATTAAATCCACACCATTTATTTAATTTCAGAAAGCAATCTGGACCGTTCAAATTTATCGACGAAAAGGTTGTCGATATTTTAAATATTAAAATAGACGCTATATCCGTCAATTTTAAAAACAAAGTATATTCAACCCCCGGTTTGTCGACAATATGACGATAGTAAAGATAGATTTAATGTATCATTAAAAAATCGACGACCAAACTGTCGATTTTATTATTTTATTTTTAATTATTTTTTTTAAAAATATCGACAGCAAGCCGTCGAAAATTATCGACGAGAGAGATAGCCGTCGATTTTTTACGTCGATAAATACACTTTTTCTTGTAGTGAGATGAAGTACATAATGCTAAAGGCTTTTTCAGGAGTTTGTGATTTTATAAGTTTAGTAAATAAAAGCTTAGTTTTGTGAGTACTAATCACTTTTTTATTAATAAATTTTCATACTTTAATTGACAAATGCTTATTTTTGTTAGAACCTGATATCTAAAACAATATAGAAATTCATAAGATTAATAATACATATTTCATTTAATTTCACTAACATATACATGAGGTGAAATACTTAAAATAATAACAATGTAAAATACTACTTAGCTGGCAAAATAATCAATTAAGATGTAAAATAAATTGCTATTATACTTTAGTACTAATATATACATACATGAGCATTTTGAATCATTGATAGCAAGTTTCATAAATAATACTATATGTGCACATATGATAAAACTATAACCCACATGTTTACTTAATTATATGAGTGAGATTTTATAAAACTAGCAAATTAACTCTTTCTTTTTAAATAATATATATGTTGAAAATATAATGATTTTTTTGTTGTTTATTTCAACCATGTCCTGGTCAAGAACCTTACATCATAGCATGTATTCCAAATACATTTATAATCTGTGTGCGGGTGGGTGGAATACGTCAGCTTTCTAATACCTTGTATTACATACTTAATTTCCTATATATGAGTAGAATTTATTTTTAGTGTATTTTTTAAGAAAAATACTCACATGATAACATCTTTAAATTAAAGGGCTGGGCTATACATACAAGCTTACAAGTTTACAAGTTGGCCCAGCCCAAATAGAAACCACGCGCATAAAGAGAGATAACATGGCGCGTCGAAATCACGCGCTCAACACTACAACCGTTACGTATGGGAAACTCTTCCACTTCTTCCACTTCTTCCACTTCTCAAAACGCTTCGAAAACAAGGAAACCCTTCCATTTTCGAGCGAAAATCAAAGTTCAAAATATACAAATCGTTCTTCGAAACCTCCATCAAAACACCATCAAACTCTCCGTGACGAATCTGAAGAGAAAACAAAGCAACAATACTCAACGTAAGTTCATTAAGATTCCTGTATATTTTATTTTTCTTCTACGTCATTCTTCTAGGGTTTACTATTATTCTTGCTTCTTTGTTACACTGTTCTAAGTTCTACGTTGTTCTTCTAAGTTCTACGTCATTCTACGTTCTTGTTCTAAGTTCTCCTGCTATTGTTGTTGATTTTTGGGGGTTTATTCCGTAGATTGGGGGGTGTATACTGCTTGAACTTGTAATGTGGCTTGATATTGAAGCATGTTTGACTGATATCTGACTGATATATATGGATGTATCTGAATAATATCTATGGGTGTATCTCACTGTTATCAATGGGTGTATCTGATTCTTACATATGGGTGTATCTTACTGTTATCAATGGGTGTATCTGACTCATATATGCGTGTATCTTACTGATATCTCAATTAATTTGATATTGAAGCATGTTTGAGTGATACCTGACTGATATATATGGATTTATCTGAATCATATCTATGGGTGTATCTCACTGTTATCAATGAGTGTATCTGAATCATATCTATGGGTGTATCTTACTGTTATTAATGGGTGTATCTGAATCATATATATGGGTGTATCTTACTGATGTCTTTGGGTGTATTTTTTGTTTCAGAGAAAATGGCAGCAAGAAACCAAACAAAAGACCTTAAGTGTGCCACACATCTCCTGAGTGATAAGTTCAGAAACATGACTGAGGAGAAGAAGGCAATTGTGAGGGATCTCAGATTCGGTGGGTTGATGCACATCCCACCACTAAGGGTGGATCACCAACTCTTAAGGGAACTGGCAAACAACTTCAAACTTGGGGAGAACAGACTGAAGACAGGATATGGTTCTTTCCAAATAACACCAAAAACAATAGGTGATGCGCTTGGCATCAATGCAACAGGTAACTAGCTCAAAATTATAGGTGTATATTAAGTTGATGCTTGGGTGTATTTAAGGTTGATGCTTGGGTGTATTTGAACCGACTTTGATACTTTGTTGTTTTCCTTTTTGTAGGAAATCTGTTTCCTGAGAAAGTTGAGTATAAGCAACTCTCTGATGATGACAAAATAATTTTTAGAAGATTTCAGGGTAAGACCCTCAAAAGTCTTACCGATGAAATGATGGAAATCGGCGTTGGCAACGAAGAGGAACGCCTGATGTTCAAGAGGATATTCATCCTCTACATACAGATGGCGTTCCTTTTGCCAACGACGATAAACAAAATATCACCCGTGCACCTGACCCCAATTTTTAAGATGGACGGCATATCGGAGAGAAACTGGGGGGGGGGGCATGTTTTGACCTTCATGATCAAGGGCATCACAGACTACCAGGAGAAGAAGAAGAAGGCAATTGATGGCTGCCTCTTTGCCCTGATGATAATATACTTTCATCTTTCTGAAAACAAAGGCAAGAAGAGGGCTGAAAGACCACCAAAGCCTTGGATTGCCAACTGGACTAAGGAGCAGTTGGTGGAAAGAATGACTGCAGAAAGAGAGGAAATTTTGGTAAGTAAACATAATATGTTGCTTGTATTTTATTTACCTGAATGCTGCTAGCTAAAATATCTAATGTTTCAGGGGATTGTGAAGATGGCGGAGACAAGAGCAAGAGAAAAAATGAAAAAAAAAAGAAAAAAAACAAGAAATAAAAAAAACAAAAAAAAGGAAGGCGAGTCCAACATCGTCTTTGGAGACAGAAACAGCTACTGACAGTGACACTTCTACCTCTGAGTCTGAGACTCAAGAAGACTCAGAGGATTCAGGAAGAAAACACCCCAGCAAAAAGGGGAAAAAGTAAGTACCATACTTGGGTGTAATTTCTTTTTCGAGTTGGGTGTATTTTGTTGATCACGTTGGGTGTGTGTAGTTTATTAAGCTGGGTGTGTTCGTTTGCTGCGTTGGGTGTATATTGTATATTCAGTTGGGTGTATATTGTGAATTCATTCGGGTGTATTTTTAGTATGTTCTAAATAATGATTGTTTGCCTTCCAGAATGGACTCCAGAAAAAGAAAGCAGAGGCAAGAGGAGTCAGATTCTGATTCAGAATCTAAATCTAAACCAAGTGATGAGTAATGTCCTGAAATTATTACTCATTTCTTTTAGCTTCATTATAAAGATTTCGTGTATTAACTGAAGTGTCTATTATTAACTTATAGGAGCGAAGAATCATCACCTGCAGAGAAGGAGAAGAAAAAGAAAAAAACAAAAATAACACAAAAAAAGTAAGCACTTCTTTGCATAATATTCTGTGATAAAATTAATTTTTTATTTCTGATTGGTACTCTTTTTTTTTCCACCCAAAACACAACCAAAAAAGAAAAAAGTTGTTGTGGAGGATTCACCTCCTAAAGAAGATCAATACTTTGACGGGTACAGTACCTCGTAAGCTATATTACCGTCTATCATCGTAATTATTTTTGTTAACGTCTTCTTTTATGAATGTAGTGAGACATATGAAATATCAAGTGACGAACTAGATGAATGGCTAAGGGAAAATGTTGATAAATCTGCTGCAGAGGGGTATGTCTTGCTGGGCTGTGTATTTCAGATTTTGGTGTGTTTTGTTTGCTAATAATTGTTTCTTGTTTCCCAGGGAGAACCAAGCTGACCTACGATCGACAGAAGGTCGCTATGTGTCATCTGAAACGTAAGAAGCTTTATTATTTAATAAAATCTTGTTATCATGATTTGGGTGTATTTTGTGAAACCATTTGGGTGTATTTTGTGGATCAAGTTGGGTGTATGTTGTTTAATAAGTTGGGATATTAAGTTTGTTGTTCGGTTGGTTGTATTTTGTACATTCATTTGGGTGTATTTTATACCTGTATCTTATTTTGTCTGAATAACATGAGATCTGTTTTAGAATACCGGTTGTGAACTTGGGAAGTGATGGTCCTTCCTCTCAAGGGCGCACAGAACAGAGTAGTGTAAACCAGCCGTCACAGAGCATGTAATTTCTCATTCAAATAACCGTTACTTTTGTTCTTCTATTACCCTTCTACTTCTAATTCTGTATATATTTTTTTTAGAAAAAAAGCCCTTTATTATTTTATTCAAGAAAAAAAAGGCAGGAAAAAAAAAGCAAAAACTGCAAGTATGTAAGTTCTCAAAAAAACAAAGCCTGTCTTCTTTTTGAATTGTTCGGGTGTATTTTTTGAATTTCTTTGGGTGTATTTTAGGTTGAGTCCGACTGATTCGAATATGATGGTTGTGAGGGAACAGACACCGTCGGATGCGCTTGCAGTGTGAGTTTTCCAAGAATATTTCAACCTTATAAGCTTATTATTTTCAAAGGCGTTGTTAACCTTTCATTTTTCTTCTTATTTAGAGTCCCGATTCAGGTTTTTGTGCCGGCATCCCAAACAACCACTGAGACAGATTTTGAACCAACCCCTATGCTACAGATTGAAGGGACTACAGAAACGTAAGAAATAGTATTGAGTGTATATTTGTTTAGAGTTTGGGTGTATATTTGCTAACAGTTTGGGTGTATATTGTTCCTGATTAGTTTTTTTTACGCCTTGATTAATTTTTTGTAACTGTGCAGCACTCCTGAACCCCCCAAACAACTTCAAGAGACCACACCCACGCTTCCCCCAGCTCCAACTAAAATGTAAGTTCATCAGACTAAAATCAATCTTTGCTTATCATCCGTATATTCTTATTCTTATTCTTATTCTTATACATGATGACGCAGTCATCCAGACGCAGAAGACGCTGCTGCCCTGTTGATGATGGCACGGACAGCATCCTATGTTCCTAAAACAGATCTAGGGGTGCCATCATTCATCCTTGGATTGACTAATTCAAGCCAGGAGGGGGCGTCAACGCAGGAGACAGAAAGGGCAAAATCTCCAGAATCTGCAAATTTGATAGAACAATTGGACGATTTGGTCCAAAAAATAGCAAGCAGTGCGGCGAAGGGAAAAAACAAAAGTCCACAAATTCAGAGGGAGACTGGGGGAGAAAGTTCTGCAAAGTTTCAAACTCCTGGGGGATTATATCAGATTACGGATGATATGAAACAAAAGTGCTACATCTGGGGGACGAGACTGAAGGAAGATGCAGATGGTAATACTAACGAGTATGAGGAAATGTGCACTCTGATTGGCCAAGGAGAATACATTTTGATGAGAATGCACCTTGTATCCCTCCAGGCAAAAAGTGATATAGAATCTCAGGTAATATTAGAATAACATTAATGTTTTTACACCAAAGTCAATTGCAATGCTTATTAATGTAAAATTGATTTCGGCATATATTTCTAGATTGTATCTGCCATCTGCCTCATCCTCAACCAGAAAACTGAAAAGAGGTTTCAAGAACAAATATACTGTCTCCCCCCCCCCGATATTGTGGTAAGTGTTACTTCTACGAACTTTGAGTGTATTTTCTGTATTGATTTGGGTGTATTTTTTACGTTCAATTGGGTGTAAGTTTAGTATTTCATTTCTTGTTTCGCAATTCTTGCAGAGCATGGCACTTTCGGATCACCCAAAGGGGGAATTCGTATCATCGAAAACGAATAAGGAATTCAGGGTGGAAGCCTACCCGAGTTTCATTCCCTTCATAGATAGAAAAAAATTAACTTCGCATCTATATGTAAGTTTTTGTTTGCTAAATTTGTTAGTACGCTTATTTACTTATATGCCAAATAAAATAATGCACTGTTGAAATGTGGGAATCCTTTAGATTTTTGCTCCTGTTTGCCACTTGGGGCATTGGTGGTTATGGCTGATAAATACAACAACGCGGAAATGTCATATACTTGACCCGCTACACAAAAAAGCTCCAAGCGATGAGAGAAAGCAGGTTAATAAATTCACTGTAAGTTGCCTCTGTCTTCTTTACTTTAATATTTAGGTCTATTTCGTTAGTTGTGTTGAGTGTATATTGTCCATTCAGCTGGGTGTATCTTGTACATTTATTCGGGTGTATTACTGATTTGTTTTCCTATTTAAGGGATATGTATTTTCAAGATTGATAACATATGCCGGCGGGGAACCTCTGCAGAAAGGGGAGAACGAGAAGAAAATTAAATCATCATATGTTAAAATATCAGGCCAAAAAACAAGGTATAAATTTTTGAGTCTGAACATTAAACTTTCGTAAATGAGATTTGTAATTTATTTTCTTCGTTTTCAGCTATGACTGCGCTATCTACGTTATGAAGTGGATGGAGTTAATTGAGCCGGAAAACATCAAAAAGGGGAAGTATGAATGGGATAATTGGCCACAGGTAACTGTCTTTAGAACTATATAACTCTGTATTACTTTACTGAATTAATATTGCTGTTTAAACAGAATATACTTTTTAATTGTAGGAGGAGGTGGACCACTATAGAGTGGAGTATGCTTCCCGGATACTATTCAGTGAGATGAATAAAGAAAGAGATCGGGCAATTAGGGAGAGTAGTGCTATAAGGCTGTTGAAGCCATCCTCTGTATTATTGAGTCCGTTTAGTCAGATAAATTCTGCTGATATAGAAACTGCGTAATCCAACTGCTGGGTAGTTTGTAAATTGAACAAATGCTGTAAATATTTGCCATTTATCAACAACTTCTATTCCATGTATATTTTTTTGCATAGTTAAACTATCTGTGCTGTTAAACTGTCTGTGCTGTATTCAAAACCTGTATTACAGGTGGTAAAATATGAAGGAAAAAATCAAGGCATATATAAACGCAAATTATAAACTGTTACACCCAACGCAGGTCTAATAATACACCCAAGATTGCATAAAATATACACCCAAACTGTCTGTGCTGTATTCAAAATGTATGAATTATATGTAAGAAAAACATCAAATCAAATATACACCCAAAACCTGCGAATTTTTAGAACTTTTGTTCTATATGTAAATTGTCAATGAACAAAAATACACCCAAAAGAACAGTGATTTTACACCCATATTCTATAAAACTATACACCCAAAGAGTTATCCCCTGCTGCTGGTACACTGAACTGATAATTCATAACGTGTCCTTGATATTGGCTGGAATTTGAATGCGCTGCTGATGCGGCATCAAACAGGTTTATCTGAATATAACACTCACACATTAGCTAACCTATTAACGAGAAAAATAAACTCAATCGCCACAAATTTAAAGAAGATTACTTTTACCTCGCTTAAAACTTTCGTCTTCTTCTTCTTTGTGGCATTTGCGATATGTTTCTCCAGCTTTGAACCTAGCCTGTTTTTTGGACGTCCTCTTGTTCGAATCCTTGGCGGGCTTTGAAGCTCGTTAACGGATTCCAAGTTGGCGTCTTCGTGGGATAAAGAAGATGTCCCCTTCCTTTTGGCTTTTAATGCTTCCATCTCGGCCATGACGTTATCGTACGCACGGTGCAGAATTGCAGTCAGCTCCTCCGATTCGGAGGCAAATTCGCAAATATTTTGCGAACGAAAAACCAATTGGTCGAACCTCTTGCTTCTTGGCTCCATTAGTGGCTCGTCGTGGCTGCTCTTGATGTGTGTGTGTCGCCTCTTTACCTTTTTGCTCCATCGTTCCAATATGTATCTAGGGGACACTTGGCTTACTTGTTCGAAGCTTAACACGCTTAGTGCGTGACGGCACAGTATCCCTCTCGACTCGAATAATAAGCATTGGCATTTTACCTCGGCTCCAACTGAGTTGTAAGTAACCACGAACTTGTTGAATATTGAGCTGGAAACTTGTTCTCCGACTTCGTATACTGAATAGTCTAGAGCGGAATTCTTTAATCTGGTGATGCAATTCGCCTTTCCTCTGAATTGCGCTTGGACTTCCCTAAACTTTGCGTGAGTGTACGCCTCTTGAAACTGAGCTTCAATGGAGGATTTGGTTGCACACGGTATGACCGTATGAAAATCTGCAGCATCTGATTCTCTCTCTGCTTGCTCCCTGCTTCCGAGGCAATTATCGTATTGTTTGACGAACTGAATAAGCGAGCTGTTCCGGATGATATACTTGTTAAAAAATGAATGCATGCTCTCGCTCCTTTGTGTGCTTCTCATCCCTGCCCAGAAGTGGTGATCCAGATAGATAGGAACCCATATGTGACGGTCTTCGTACAGATCTGCATAATACACCCAAACACAGACTGTAAATACACCCGAGAGAACATGCAATATACACCTCTGCTGCAGATTTTAAAAAGACATTACCTGAAAGCCACTTGTTGTCCGCAAGACCAAAATTCAGCAGAAAATCATTCCAATTCCTATCGAATGAGTCTTTGCTATGAGAGTTCCAAACAACTTGGCTTATTTCTTGTTCGATATCGGCATGTCCCTTGTACCCATTTAATTTGCTTGGAATCTTCTTCATGATGTGCCAAATACACCAACGGTGAATTGTTGTTGGCATACAGGCCTCTAAAGCCCTTTTCATTGATGCGCACTGATCGGTGAGAAACCCTTTCGGAGCGTTTCCTCCCATGCAACGAAGCCAGCATTGAAATAACCATTTGAATGATTCAATTTCTTTGTTCTTCATCAAAGAGCATCCGAGAAGTGTTGACTGACCGTGGTGATTCACCCCGACAAAAGAACCACAGACCAAATTATACCTGAAATAAATTACCATGGTCCAGAATGCAAAATCATTAGTTACACCTTAACAAATGCTTCGCATACACCCAATGAAACAGCCAATATACACCTCTGATGCGGATTCGTAAAAATAAATTAATTTAGCATCATAAACAGGGACAGTTTGTTACCTGTTTGTATTGTAGGTGGTGTCGAATGAAATGACGTCTCCGAAATACTCAAAGGCGGCTCTGCTTCTTGCATTGGCCCAAAAAGCCAGCTTAATCGATTGATCCTCTTCGAGTTGGAGCTCAAAAAAGAAATTCGGATTCTTCTCTTTCATTCTTAACAAATATTTCCCGAATTCCTTTGCATCTTCTTGTTCGGAAACATTCCGCACTTCCCTCGTAATGTAATTCTTCACGTCCTTTTCGATAAAATTTAACTCGCGATGACCCCCGGCAGCCACAACAAATGATTGGTATGTTTTGCTTGGTCTGATACCGGCCTCCTCGTTATTCTCTATTGTACGACGAATGGACATGCTTAGTTCCCTGTGCTGTTTGAGCATCTCTGCTTTGCTTGGACAGCAGGGGTGTGAATGATCGAGCACAACCTTTGAAATAATCCAAGCACCGACATCCTTCAATGTGTGTATATAAATTCTTGCAGGACAGTTTAAACCGGCTGTAGGATTGGTCTTCTCGGTCGGAGATATTTTAGATTTCCATTTTCCCTCTCTGCTACATGTAATCAGTTGATTCTTAATCTCGTTTCCCTTCCTATTTGTGCACCGAACTCTTGTAGAGAAACCTGCAGCCTTGGCGCAGTTCCTGTAAAATTTTTCAGCATCTTCAAGGGTGGTAAAGGTCATTCCAACCTTCGGAACAAGCTCGTCATCAACAACCGAGAGAGGCTGCACAATACACCGTGTCAGAAACTGTGAATACACCCATAGATATGATTCAAATACACCCAATCATGCCTAATATGATACAGCCGAACCGCAACAACTCAACTACACAATGACCTTTAAAGCCATAAACTGTAAATACACAGGCTGCAGAATACACCATGTCAAAAACTAAAAACACACCCAATCATGTCTGATATAATACACCTGAACAACAACAACTCAATTAAAAATAACAAAACCAGTAGTGTAGATACACCCACACTTCTAGCAAAAATACACCCAAAAAAAGACCTGATCTACACCCGAGCGTCTGCTATAAATTCCAGGTAATTAATCACAACTAATACATTGAATCGACAGATTCATGTTAATGTGTTAGTTTCACAGTCAATGTTCAGCAATTTTTCAACTACACAATGCTATAAAAATTACTGAAAGAAAATTCATTATGTAAATCAAACCTCAGGAACTTCGTTAGATTCAAATTCATAATCTACTTCGCCTGGATTCAGCTGAGAATCTGAGGTGGAATGATCCATTATCTTCAAAACGAGTTCAAACTTTGATTTCAGAAAACAACAAATCAAAATAGAAAACGAAGCTCGAGTTGCAGAGAGAGAAAAAAGTAATGTAAACGAAGAACATACCAGTGAGAAAGGGAGAGGAAAAGAACGACGGAGAAGAACGAGGGAAGACGCGCGAGAAGAAGAACAACCAAATCTCAAAATAACAAAAACGAAGAAGGAAACAAATATTTTAAATTTGGTAGTTAGATATACGCAGGATCTTATATAGCGCGTGTAATCAACGTATGTGGAGCAGGGCGTATTTTCGTTTTATTGTTTAATGAGCTTGTAAAGCATACAAGCCCTAATGGCTTGTATGCAGAGCTTTTCCGTAAATTAAAATGATATTATAAATTTTTAGATGATTAATTAAATATATTTAATCAAACATATCAATTTATTTAATAGTCTATAATACTATTTCTATGTGAAGATGTCATCATGAAAATATTCACTTTTTTAATACTTCGTATTACGTACTCATCTTCTTAT
The DNA here is from genome assembly GCF_059453495.1 of Arachis ipaensis. Classification (NCBI taxonomy): domain Eukaryota; kingdom Viridiplantae; phylum Streptophyta; class Magnoliopsida; order Fabales; family Fabaceae; genus Arachis; species Arachis ipaensis. The sequence goes on from NC_142436.1 coordinate 29,045,985, forward strand.
ATAATGGTGGTATCTCTGGTGGCCATGTTTTTGATCGCTACAAATGACTATGAATTGATTAGCCAATAATATGTTGACAAGTTGAACATTTGTACGGAGTGCTAAATTGAGTTTAGAGATTAAGTATGATAAACTCATTTTTAATTATTCCATGGATGGCATTGAAAATAGATGCTGTACGACAGTACGAGGGGTATGAATGTCTTTGGAATCGGAGTTGGAGAACGGCCTCCAAACAGCGAGGGAAAAGAATCGACGGAGTGGCGAGGAGCCGAGGGGCATTACGGAGGAAGTAGATCCATGGGACAGCAGTGATAACGTTCAACCAGAGAGAAGGGGTTCCAGCAGGAGATGGCGGCGAAGTTCTATAAACAACCTCATCCAGAACAGAGATTTGGAATCTATGACAGCAGAAAAAAATAGCGGTTAGAGAGCGGAGATAAAAGCTAGACGGAAAACCCCAGGGATCATGCTCCAAGCAGTGGCGGATGGAATCCACGAGGAAGTGCAGAGGCGATCACCGCCGAGGTGGTTAGAAGATTTTCGTCGCGGCAGTGGCGCCCTTCAAAAGGCATGGCGGAGGTTATAGAACCAGAATGTGACGAAGCTCCGGTGATCACAACCTCAGGAAATCCTCACCAACCATGGAGCAGTGTGTAGGAATCATTCGAAGGGAGAAGAAGAAGAACTGGGTAGGTTAGATATTTTGTTTCGGGTCGGACCAACGGATTCAGTTGGATCCTGTCAATCAAATAAAACTATATTTACCTTTTTTTTTAACTAATTTACCGCTATTAAAAACCTTAAAACAAAAGTCAACTGAATTCCACTGTTCACATGTCAGTCACAAATTAGTTCAAGGGAGTTAGCTATTGTAGCCATCAAACAAGCATTGTTACCATAGACCGCATCGCGCCTGTAGAATTTGCCTCTAGTGTAACTCTTGAACTCTAAGATATAATACGCTACTTCTCTATTTTTTTACTGTCGTATAATTTTTTCATTAGTTCTAAAATTCCTTTAGTTTTAACAAAGATGTTCATCAATGTCATATTTTAAAAAGTAAATTATGACATACATCAAATATTGATAAAGAATAACTTAAACCAAAGAAAACTCACCAAGATTGGAAATATAACTAGCCATAAAAATAAAGAATATATAAGTCTTGTAAATACTCATCTCATGGGGATAACTTAAATAGCATCAGTTGGCAATAGACAATACAACATTCATTATAACATTCTTTTAAGTTTATCTCATTATGAAAGGAATACCTTTTTGTATGCAAAAAGTAAAAAATACTCTTATGGCTGGATATTGCCTTGAGATAAATTCTTGTTCTTTTGATAATTGCTAACAGTCTTAGTAGAACATTTGTGATGTTTTTTATAGCGAGTTAAGGTTACATACAAATACAAAGAAAATTAATCACATCTTTGTAATAAGAAAAATTAAAATTTAAAAGATAGTAGAACATTTTTTAAAATTTTTTGAATTTTTTGAATTTATGTGCGTAGAGCTTGTTATAGACTACTCCTGCTTTTCTAAAAAAAAGTCACACAAAGAATACAATCAATAGCACAAAAGTAACAAAAAAAAGGAGAATTATTATAATGCAATTGTAACAGAGAAAATTATTATTTACGAAAAGTTGAGACAACACACAGGACACACAAAGACATAAGATTTTTTATTATTTTAGGCGTCATGAGAAATAAACTAACTACTCATTCATATTTTATAATAAGCTAAGGTAAATTCTTTATTTTTGTTAACCACCACTGTGTGTATTAATGTTCATCACATATTTTTTTTAACTATAAGATATGATAAACCAGTCTAATTTATTGAAGTGATAATATACGAACTTCTCATTTATATATTTAATAATTTACTTATTATCTAATAATAAAGGGGATAATATAATATACTTACTTTTTTCAATAGTAAATTAAATTATGTGAGAAGTGTGATGCAATTTTTTTATTATAAAAGCATTTGTTAAGATATGCATCTTCATTTGTTTTTTTTTTTTTTGAAGAAATAAGCTCAACACATCAAGTGGAGCGAACAATAATAAAACGAACCAAAATAAACCATAAACTAAGCTATCCAACTCCAAGTAAGACTACTGTTTATTCCGTTGTCATTTCCGGCATTGCCATCAACAACAAAAAGGATCTCCACCTAACGACTCCTTATAGTTCATGAAGGACATATGGATGACCTCAACAACCCCTTTTCCTTTGTTCTGAAAAATCCGTCTATTCCTTTCTAGCCAGATGTTCCAGATAATCGCGCAAAAGCCCATCAACCACCTCTTACGCTCCTCCTTGCTAGCTGATATCTCAGTCCAACTTATAAAATGTTCCTTCAGCGTCCCCGGGCATGACCATTGCCTTCCAACAAATGCTAACCAAGCACACCAAACCTGCCAAGGAAAATCATAGCCAAGGAACAAGTGGTGAACATATTCAATACTCTTATTACAAAACACACATAGAATATCTTCCTGGTGGATAACTCCCAGCCGACTCAGCCTCTCCTTCGTATTGACCCTACCAGTCAATACAAACCAGACAAACAGTTCAACTCTTGGTGGAACTAAACCTTTCCAAATTGTCCTTGTAAAGTTGTAGCTTGTTATATCCTGTGGAAGGTTGTCCTCCTGTATTACCTGCATAAAAGATCTAGTAGAAAAGATCCCTTGTTTATCAAATTTTCATACAACTCGATCCTCACTACCATAATCCAGTTTGACCAGTCTTAAAGCATCATGCAACTGGTTCACTAAATCCAACTCCCATTGAAATAGCTCTCTCCTCCATTGGAAGTTCTATATCCACTCAGCCCCATCCCAAAACCCGCAATCCCCTATAAAAGATCCTCTTTGGTTTGAGACTGAGAAAAGCCTCGGAAACTGGACTTTCAGAGCACCACCACGCAGCCAGACATCCTCCCAGAATCGAGTCCCTCTTCCATCGCCAACCTCCATAGCCAACCCAGTAATTATCTTCTGTCTTACTTGCTGACTCGTAAACTGTAACTGGCAGATATCCTTCCAAGGGCCCCCATTGATAGGTAAAATCTGAGAGGACAGCAAGACATCTGGGTTCAGGTTATTACAAGCACAAACCACCTTCTTCCACAGTGGGCAATCCTCCTTCGAAAAGCGCCACCACCACTTAAAGAGAAGGGCTGTATTCCGCAGCATGGCATCCCCAACACCCAGCCCACCGAATTTTTTGGGTGCCTGCACCACCTTCCACCTTACCAACGCCATACCATTCCTACCATCCTTCTTACTCCATAGAAATCTTCTCTGTAAGGAAATAAGCTTCTCCGCAATAGCCTTTGGCATCTTATACAGACTCAAGTAATATACAGGGAGACTATTCAATACCGATTTGATGAGTACCAATTTACCGGCTTTATTAAGAACCTTGGCTTTCCATAGGCTGAGTTTTTCCTCCACTTTGTCAACAATCGGCTTCCAAGTCTTCACCAACCTTGGATTAGCTCCTAGCGGGATCCCCAAATATTTTACTGGAAGGGCGGCTACCTGGCACCCCAATACGCAGCACATACGTTGGACCCACTGAGCCTCACAATTAACAGGAATCAAGCTTGATTTCTCAAAGTTGATTCTTAACCCCGACATCAACTCAAAACAGCGAAGGATCCTCTTGTAGTTCTTCACGGTCTCTTCCTCTGGGGGGCAGAACAGTATGGTGTCATCTGCAAACTGAAGATGCAATAGTCCAATATGATCTCTACCAACCAGTAGCGGAGAAATTCGCCCGTTTCTAACCGCCTCCTCAAGCATTCTATGTAGGACATCAATAACAAGGACGAACAAGAAAGGAGACAGTGGATCACCTTGTCGTAGGCCCCTTTCCATCTTAAACGGCTGAGAGGGCGAACCGTTTATCAATACTGACATAGAGGCAGTACTTACACACTCCATGACCCACCCCCTCCACCTTCTTCCAAACCTCATTTTCTGTAAAACAAGATCCACGAAGCTCCACTTGACTCTATCATATGCCTTCTGGAAGTCTAACTTTATTATTGCCGCTTTCTTCTTTCTCTGTTTTAGCCATTGAACAGTTTTGCAAGCAATGAGTGCCCCGTCATGTATTTTCCGCCCCTTAACAAATGCACTCTGTGTCTCACCTACAAGCCGTGGCAATATTGTCCGCATTCTCCTGACCAGCATCTTTGATATGACTTTATACATACACCCGACCATACTAATAGGCCTTAGATCTTTGATTTCCTTTGCTCCAGTAAACTTAAGGGCCAACGCAACCCATTTGAGGTTAGCATCCGCTAGTAATCTGGAAGACTGGAAAAACTCCAACACCGCTCCCATGAATTCCGGACCAATTTCTTCCCAACACTTCTTTATAAAGTTCATGTTGTAGCCGTCACTACCAGGCGCCTTAAATGAGTCACAATCCCACACTGCTTCTCTAACCTCCTCAGATGTTGCTTGTAGCTCCAGGGCCATAGCATCATCCTCAGTGATTCTCTCCACCAGACCGTTTCTACTCTCTAAACCCCACGAATGGTGACTTCTCCTGATGATACAAGTCCTTGTAAAAGTCCCTAATCGCAAGCTTGATCCTAGCTTGATTCCTTATCATCCTTCCATTAATGACCAGTGCATCAACCCTGTTGTTCCTCCTTCTCGCCGAAGCTATGTTGTGGAAGTACCTTGTGTTTTTATCCATGTCTCTCGCATGTCTTGAGCGCGACATCTGCTTCCAATGTAACTCTTTCCTCACATACCATTTCTCATACCATGTCACAAGCGCTTTCCTTCTTGCATCTACCGTTTCATCATAAGCCCCGTCACCCACCCTGTCATCAATCTTCTTAATCTCTTCCTCTAACTTCAAAATTTTGTTGTCCATATCTCCAAAGTTGTCTTTATGCCATCTTCCTAACGGAACTGACAAAGCCTTCAGCTTGTCTGTGAACTGTACGTCACCTAGCCCTCTCCATTCTTCCTTTAGCATCCTCAGGAATCCTTCATGCGTAAACCACGAGTCCAGGCTCCTGAACGGTCTAGGACCACCTCTCAGTCTCTTATCTTCTACTATAATAGGACAATGGTCAGACAAGCCCCTTGGACCACCTCGTAATCGAGTCTCTGGGAACTCCTCCAACCATTCCAGACTCACCATGGCCCTGTCAATGCGGCTACAGGACCGTCCTCTGAACCACGTAAACTTGCGGTCAGTAATCGGCAAATCCACCAAGCCCATGTCTTGTATCCAGTTTTTGAACTCCTCCGCTGACACGGACAATCTATCAGTGCCTCTCCTTTCGTCACAATGAATAATCTCATTAAAGTCTCCTATGAGACAACAGGAAACCTGACATAGGCCAGCTATGTAGCTCAGCTCCTCCCACACAACGAGCTTCTCGTCTCTAAGATGAGCACCATAAACCAATATAAAAGCACAATTAAAGTTATTCTGCAACAAGACTCCTTCAACACACAACCATCTCTCATTCTTGTAACAATTCCTCATATCAAAAAACCCGTTATCCCACATTAGCAACAACCCGCCAGACGCACCAGTAGACTCAACATATTCCCAACCAACACAATCATTCCCCCATATTTTTGAGACATCAAACCTAGTCACTGACTGTCTTTTAGTCTCCACCAAGCTTAACATATTTAATCTATTTTTTCTCTTGAGATCCTTTACCATCCTCATCTTACCGTCACCCCTCAACCCCCTAACATTCCAAGAGCTAATAATCATTTTAAATAAATATTGCACACCTTTTTTTGTGTTTTGGGTCTGCTGCGTCTAGCTTTCGCCTTCTGCTTTGCCAGTCTTTTTTTCCGAGCAATTTCTTCATTCTGCTGTTGAAGAGCTGTCATAATATCCTCTTCTTCATCATATAGTTCCGCTCCTGACTCCTTTGCCAATTCCCAAGGCATTTTGTTTTCCAGCAGCTGCACATTTAGTCTTGACCTCTCATTATCACTGGCTTCATCAACATTTGCAAGCATTCTATCCTCCACACTATCCTCATCATCCCTGAAGCCAATTCGTTCCTATGAATCTGGTATAAGTGGGTCGCAAGTCGCTTCCGTTTCTGGCATTGTACCGTCCTCCTGCTGGACTCCATCACTGTCCTCAGAGTCATCATTGTTAGAGTGCTCATTATTCGGTTCAGCCTCTAGACAGTTGGCCCCTTGTGCACTATCTGCCATACCTTGAGCTCCGCTGCTTCCAACCTTCCACAACCTATCATCCTTGGCCGTGCCGGAATCAGCAACGAAATCACAGCCAACCCGTAAGAGGCTCGTCGACGTGATCGGCAGCTGATAAACCACTATTTTATGGTTTATCTTGTGCTCAATTGAGTGGTTTTCATCAACTCTTTACCCACTTTTTCATACTATTTGCATGGTTTTACATTTGCCTTCCTAATTATGTGCTTTGATTGAAAACATGTTTCTTTGGACTTATATTTGCTAATATTAATCCTCTCTTATTACCATTAGATGCCTTGATATGTGTGTTAAGTGTTTTCAGAGATTATAGGGCATGAATGGCTCAGAGGATGGAAAGGAAGCATGCAAAAGTGGAAGGAATACAATAAGTTGGAGAAATCGCTAAGCTGTCCAGCCTGACCTCTTCACACTCAAACGGCTATAACTTTAGCTACAGAGATCCAAATGAGGCGGTTTCAGTTGCGTTGGAAAGCTAACGTCCGGGGCTTCGATTTGATATATAATATGATATAGTTCCTCTGATGCTAGGTGACGCGACCGCGTGATCCATGCGGCCGCGTTGCAGTGACAGAAATCAGCGTGTTTGAATTCTTCTCCAGCAATTTCCGGGCTGTTTTCAACCCAGTTCGCGGCCCAGAAAATATAGATTAGAGGCTATAAAGTGGGGGATTGCATCCATTCATAGGGAGGCTCTCATATTCACAATTTTAGGGGTAGATGTAGTTTTTAGAGAGAGAGGTTCTCTCCTCTCTCTTAGGATTAGGATTTAGGACTTCTCTTAGTTTTAGGAGTGACTCTCAATCCCAGGTTCAATGTTCTTTTATTTATTTTTCCATGCATGTCTATGTCAGATTTAAGTTCTTTTGTTAATGCAATTTGAGGCATTTCAGTTTAATATTGCTTTCTTTTATTTACATGATTATTACTTCCCATCTGAAGGCATTTTTATTCCAGTAGATTTACTTTTCCCTTTTGGCTTTGGTTAAGAAATCAGTAACTCAGGAGTTATCCAATTCAACAGCATAATTGATAACTGTTATCTTTGCTAATTGAACTGAGCTTCAATAATCCCAACCTTTTCTTAGGAAATAAATAGGATCGAAGATCAAACTAATTAGTCCCTTGACTTTCCTTTACTTTAGTAAAGGTTGACTAAGTGGAATTAAGATTCAACTTTTATTGTTATTGATAAGAATAACTAAGTCTGGACTTCCAATTTCTTATACCTTGCCAAGAGATTTTATTATTACTATTTTATTTTACTTGTCATATAACATATTCCCACCTTACTTCCAAAACCCCAATTTACAATCTTCATAACCAATAATAAGAACATACTTCCCTGCAATTCCTTGAGAAGACGACCCGATGTTTGAATACTCGGTTATCAATTTCAAAGGGGTTTGTTACTTGTGACAACCAAAACATTTGTACGAAGGGATTTCTGTCGGTTTAGAGACTATATCTACAACGCAACTGTTTTTATGAAATTCTTTACTGGCAAAAATCCTAACGTCAAAATGGCGCCGTTGCCGGGGAATTGCAAACGTGTGCCTTGTTATTGGTTATTGTAAATATTTTATTTTTGCTTGTTTATTTGTTTTTATTTTTACTTTTTCTTAAGTTAAGAGGTTATTGGTTTTTATTTTAAAATTTTTATCTTATCTTATTTCAAAAATCAAATTTCAAAATTCAAATTTAAAAATTTTCAAATTTTAAATTTCAAAAAATTAAAATTCAAATTTCAAAAATTCAAAATTTCAAAATTTAATTTTCAAATTCAAAATTTACATAACCTTTTAATTTAAATTTATTTTTATTTTCGTTTTTAATTTTTATTTGTTACTATGAACTCTCACCCCTTTGGCTATGAGTCTGGTTACAATTATGTTGCAGGAAGAAGAAATTACAATGAGAACAGGCATCAAGGTTGGAACAATCAAAGATGGGAGGAGCCACAAGGATTTAATCAACCCTCATGGCAACAACCACCTCCAATGGACTATCAACAACCACCATCATATGCCTATGAACGTCCTCAACACAACTTGGGACCACCATACTCACAAGCCCTTTTCCACCACTCACCTTCATATGACCCTAACCCTCATCCACCATACCAACCACCTTATGAACCAAATGAACCCTCCTATCTACCCCAAACCTCCATGGAGAAAGCACTTGCCGATCTAAACTCTACTATACAAGCTCTCTTCACCCAAATCAGACCACCAAATACCTTCAACAATCAACCCTCAAGCTCTAGTGCACTTCCTTGTCAACCACAGAATAATCTCTCCATCCCATCACCACCATCCATGGAAGAGCACCCACATCCATCAATCCAAGAGCAAGATGATCCCAATTATGCTATTGGTATGGAACAGGAAAGAAGGAGTCATCTTCGCGAATCCATACTTCATAAAGAGCTAGAGGAGGCCCTACGGGTAAGGGTAGGAGAGACCCTTGAAGATGAAAGAATAGTTGAAAGGAGTTGTCATGGAAGGAAAAACATCGAGGATGAGTACGATTTTATACTTAAACAACTGGACAAAGCAGCAATTATTAAAAAGGAAGAAGTGGTTGCAGACTTAAGAGATGCTGTACCTCCATTGGAAAGTCCAGTCACAGAGCCTCCTTCCACGGTGTTTGATGTTGATGTTGAGAAGAGCGTACAACCTCCAAGGCAGATCATGGTTGAAGATTTTGCAGAGGTTGATCAAGACGTAGAAGATGTCAAAGAAGAGCACAAGGGAGTGGAGCTTGAAATTACCTTGCCAAAGTTGTTGGAAACCCCTCCCCCTAAGTTGCCATCATCCTTCACAACATTCAAGTGGGTAAAATTCATATCCCTTAGCTTTCTAATCCCACTTGAATATGAGCTACTGGAGACGGATGGTCAACTTAGAGCTCTTTGTGGCATTAAGAGTAAGAGGAAGATGGTCAGTGTAAGAATTGTCCTGCAAGGTTAATTATGGTTGGAAGCTTTAAGTTTAAACGCAAAGGTTGGTATAAAGCTCAATTGAATGGGTCTAGGAAGTTGTTTGGACACTTCAGTGAGAATTCAGATTGCTTGCCACCCAGATGGAATCATGATGATCAACAAAAAATGGGTGTAAAAGCAAGATTTGGGATCCTGGAATCTGCTGTGACATTTGTCACCCCGAGAGCCTAGGAATCTGTTTGAAGCTTCTTAAGGGCTTTACATGCTTAGTTTGGGACCCCGGAGGTTACTGAAAGTACAAACATTGGTGGGGATCCCTGGATCAGTACAAGCACAAGCCACCATAGCAGGAATCTCATCAAATGTCCAATTTAAGGACTATAACTAAAAGTGCTAGGTGGGAGACAACCCACCATGGTATGATCGTCCTTTTTCATTTTCATTTTTATTTATTTTTGAGTTTCGTTTTATTTTATTATATTGAACCTGGAGTTTTGCATCACATTCATATTAACACTGCATTCTGCATTTTTTTCAGATTATCAAAAAAAAAAAAAATGCCACGCGACGCGACCGCATCAGCGACGCGTCCGCGTTGCAAGGAGAGGGGAGAAAAAAAAAACGAACAGAGAGTCACGCTGGAGCGTGGCTGGAGGCGTGCCAGTGGCACAAATCGACCCACGCGACCGCGTCGCCGACGCGTCTGCGTCACATGGGAACTTTGGCCTCCCACACGACCGCGTCACCCACGCGGCCGCGTGACATGTAAATGGACGTCACAAGGGTGTATGGCCAAAAGTTGAGCTGAAATTGGGCTGGATCCGTGCTAGCAGCACAAGCCCTACCACGCGAACGCGTGCCCCACGCGGCCGCGTCGTTTTCAGAAAATGGCCATTCATGCGATCGCGTCAACCACGCGACCGCGTCACCCAGAATTTTGGCAAAAAGAGCTTCGAACAGAGAGTTGTGCGACCGCGAGGCTGCACTTGCGCCAATCGCACAAAACAGGCCACGCGATCGCGTAATCCACGCGTCCGCGTCACCTGACCTTATCGCGCACCACGCGACCGCGTCACTCACGCGTCCGCGTCACAAGCGGCGCACAGAATATCCAGATCAGCCAATTTTCTTATCTTTTCTTCTCTAATCCTTATTTTTCTTATCTTTTCTTATTTCTTTCTTCTTCCTTTCTTATTTTCTTTCACCTTCATTCTATTTTATTTGCATATTTCATTCATTGCATCTTAATTTTGTGCATATTTTTATTTTCTTTTCTAAATTAATTATTTTTCCTTTGGTGTTAAAATTTTCATATTTAACTGTTGCATCTTCCCTTGAATTATTTTTGGGTGCTTAGTGACTTGTTTTATTCTGGATAGGTTATATTATTTATATCAATGCCAATCTTTTATACCTGTATTACTTTTTGCATTGACATGAATTTACATTACCTCTCCTTACCCACACTCTCTTCCCTATTGTTGCAAATTTTTGCACTCTTGAATTGCCATGTGCTTCTGTTGTTTTCTCACTTACATGTTGAAGCTTCCATGTAAATGAGATCCTTATCATTTGGCATTAACCCATCCATACTTCTTTTATTTTCTTGTCTCTATTTCTGGGTTACTCTTCTTCCCTTTTTCTTTCAGGATGGCCACCCGGAAGGGAAGCGGAAGACGTACATGGGGAGACAGACAAGTCCATCTGCACAATCCTTAGAGAAAAGCAACAGTCGAAACAACCCGTCCACCTGCAAATCTCAGCATGCACTGAGGACGGTGCAATCTTTAAGTGTGGGGAGGTCGATACCGATCTCCTTGGGTTAGTACCTTCCTATCTCAAACACCAATGTTTTATTTTTTCTTGTTAGTTGTTGCATTTGCATATTTAATTGCATGTTTATTTGATTTTATGCATTTAGTTACTACTTGGTTGAAGTAATATTTTCTTTTTCAAGAAATTTTATAGCATTTCACTAACTTTAAAAAAAAATTTGTGTTAAACTTGTTTGAAGTTGTATTTGGAAAATGGTTTTTGAGCCAAAGAACACACAACCTGTGAGATTTGAGCTTATTTATATGGTTACATTATTTAACCATAAATATTTTATTCTTGTGTGTTTATTTCTCTATAATTGTGATCTTTACTTTGTTTCAGTCTATATGTCCAATATTTAATGTGTTACATGCTTGCATATGATTGAGGCCATTATTTGATTTTAGCTCACTTATCCCAAATAAGTCTATCCTTTACATCACCCTTGTTAGCCACCTTGAGCTTTTTAATCCCCATTTGTTCTATATTTTACCACATCACTAGCCTTAAGCAGAAAATAAATTAATTATCCCAATTGAATCTTTGGTTAGCTTAAGATATTGTGTTAATTAAGTGTGGGGAAACTGTGGGAACATGGGTTAATAAGGTAATATGTTATATTTGATAAAATATTTGGAATTTGGGTACCTACTCATGTGAGACTAGAAAAAAATTAAAAATCCATGTGCATTGATAAGTTATGTTTATTTTTCTATTAAAAAAAAGAGAAAAGAGAGAAAGAGAAAAAGAAAAGAAAAAGAGCAAATTAAATAAGGGGACAAAATTATCCCAATGTTATGATTAATGAAAAATCAATGCACATGTGATAAATTAAAAAGAAAAAAAGTTGATACATGAGTATGTGATACAAAAGTGAGAATCTTGGGTAGCTAGGCATGAATTAGGATTATATAGAGTATATGTATATTAGGTGAGAGCTTAGGTTAATTAAAGATTCAATTTATAAAGCTCACTTAGCCATATATATACCTTTACCCTTACCTTAGCCCCATTACAACCTTGAAAAGACCTCATGATGTTTGCATTGGTACATTAAATATTTGTTGATTGGTTAGATGAAGAACAAAGTTTAGAAAGTATGACTAGAGAAGAGTAGAGTGATTAACCCTATACACTTGAGAGATTAGAGTGCATATACACTTCCTGTAAGGGTTCAGTGCTTAATTCTATGTTCCCTGCTTTCATGGGCTATCTTCTTACAAGTTTACTTGTTTTTACTGTATAATTTTAATTAGTGAAATCTGATTTATGTTTGTCTTGGGGGAACTTATTTATTTTTAACCAAGTAGGTAGGAATATTTTTTTTGCATGTAGTTGCATTCATATAGATAGGTTGCATTTCATACATCCTACCATTCCTCTTCATCTTTATAGTTTTCTTAAACTTAGCATGAGGACATGCTAGTGTTTAAGTGTGGGGAGGTTGATAAACCACTATTTTATGGTTTATCTTGTGCTCAATTGAGTTGTTTTCATCAACTCTTTACCCACTTATTCATACTATTTGCATGGTTTTACATTTGCCTTCCTAATTATGTGCTTTGATTGAAAACATGTTTCTTTGGACTTATATTTGCTAATATTAATCCTCTCTTATTACCATTAGATGCCTTGATATGTGTGTTAAGTGTTTTCAGAGATTATAGGGCAGGAATGGCTCAGAGGATGGAAAGGAAGCATGCAAAAGTGGAAGGAATACAATAAGTTGGAGAAATTGCTAAGCTGTCCAGCCTGACCTCTTCGCACTCAAACGGCTATAACTTTAGCTACAGAGATCCAAATGAGGCGGTTTCAGTTGAGTTGAAAAGCTAACGTCTGGGGCTTCGATTTGATATATAATATGATATAGTTCTCCTGACTCTAGGTGACGCGACCGCGTGATCCATGCGGCCGCGTTGTAGTGACGGAAATCAGTGTGTTTGAATTCTTCTCCAGCGATTTCCGGGCTGTTTTCGACCCAGTTTGCAGCCCAGAAAACACAGATTAGAGGCTATAAAGTGGGGGATTGCATCCATTCATAGGGAGGCTCTCATATTCACAATTTTAGGGGTAGATGTAGTTTTTAGAGAGAGAGGTTCTCTCCTCTCTCTTAGGATTAGGATTTAGGACTTCTCTTAGTTTTAGGAGTGACTCTCAATCCCAGGTTCAATGTTCTTTTATTTATTTTTCCATGCATGTCTATGTCAGATTTAAGTTCTTTTGTTAATGCAATTTGAGGTATTTTAGTTTAATATTGCTTTCTTTTATTTACATGATTATTACTTCCCATCTGAAGGCATTTTTATTCCAATAGATTTACTTTTCCCTTTTGGCTTTGGTTAAGAAATCAGTAACTCAGGAGTTATCTAATTCAACAGCATAATTGATAACTGTTATCTTTGCTAATTGAACTGAGCTTCAATAATTCCAACCTTTTCTTAGGAAATAAATAGGATCGAAGATCAAACTAATTAGTCCCTTGACTTTCCTTTACTTTAGCAAAGGTTGACTAAGTGGAATTAAGATTCAACTTTCATTGTTATTGATAAGAATAACTAAGTCTGGACTTCCAATTTCTTATACCTTGCCAAGAGATTTTATTATTACTATTTTATTTTACTTGTCATATAACATATTCCCACCTTACTTCCAAAACCCCAATTTACAATCTTCATAACCAATAATAAGAACATTCTTCCCTGCAATTCCTTGAGAAGACGACCCGAGGTTTGAATACTCGGTTATCAATTTCAAAGGGGTTTGTTACTTGTGACAACCAAAACGTTTGTACGAAGGGATTTCTGTCGGTTTAGAGACTATATCTACAACGCGACTGTTTTTATGAAATCCTTTACTAGCAAAAATCCTAACGTCAGCAGCTCTCCACCACAGCCTTCTACCTGGGTTTCACGCCGCTGCTTCGGCCCTGCCCACCCCGGCGACTCCTTGGCCGTGCTGGAATCAGCAGCGAAATCATGGCCAACCCGTAAGAGGCTTGTCGGCGTGATCGGAAACTCTCCACCACAGCCTTCTACCTGGGTTCCACGCCGCTGCTTCGGCCCTGCCCACCCCGCCGACTCCTCGCGGCCTTCTGCTCCTGATCGTGTTCGCTGCCTGGGTCCGAAGCCTTCCACATCGCGCATCACGACCTGCGTTGCAGCGAGAGGGGCACCCCCCGCGCATCTTCCCTGCTGGGTTCTCATTGGATTACCCGGACACCTCCAACCCGGCCCATCATACGTCCCCATTCCTCCTTCGTGATGGGCTTCCTTGCTTCTTCGGTCTTCATGGCCCAATGAGAGATAGCAGCCTTTGTTTCCTTCTGTGTGCCCAATGGTAGGAATTAGTGGACCAGGCCTTATAACCTCCTTGGTCAGCCCATTTGGTTTGCAACAATAATACCATGACACAGTTGATTCAGAATCAATAGTACTCCCCTCATATCTCATTAAATCAGCCAATCCATCAATGCGAGGATTATGAGAATGAAACGTTACTATATTCATTTGATTTGGCCTTAAATGATCATAATTTCATTCGTTTAAAATTGTTTCTGAAAGTACCAATTTGTTTTTGTCTTCAACCTTCTCTCGCAGTCCCTCCATTATCACGTCTGCTGCCTGGTCTGTGCGAATCGTTGAATTTTTTGAACTATTCGATCCCATCGCTGCTGCACCACCTATATTCTTTTGTAGTTCACAACTGACTGCTTTATCGAACACCGTTCCTGCATGACAATTTGCCCCAAAAGTTTCACGTCCCACTTCTTTTACTAACACGTCAAAGTTACTTGTGCCAATTGTGATATGGACCCATTCGTTGATCACGTCCAGCACACAAGTGTCAATTTGTATACAGCCAACACTAAAAGACTGGCATGATTCGGTTGCTTCATCGCACCCAACCACCTCACCCCATTGGTTCCCTATTACCCTGAAAGTATCCACGGACCACGCATGCAGGGGAACTCCAAAGCATTCCAACCAAACCCTTCGAGTTTCACTCTTCTCCGACTCGTCCCATCTCCATACCCTATGGAACAGCTGTAGCAAATTATTCATTTTGAACGTGTAAGCCTTTTCTGCATTCAGCACACTGTCAAAGGTTAGCAGAGCTTTATATGCTCTCATCTCTCGCACCTGAGTAACTTGAGGAAAGCTTCTCTTAACCGATTCCTTCAGAGACCTATAGTCAATGGCTTTTGTCGTTCCACCTACTAAACTTCTCTGCAACCAGACCAAGTTTTCTTTCGCCATCACGACTTCCACCTTCTTCGTCCATCCATTCTTGTGTGGATCTTGTGTCGTCTTCTCCTTAGTTAAATCTTTAGTAGGGCCCTCCAAACTTCTCTGATTCTCTTTTCCTTCTGGTGGCTGCTGTCCTCATGGCTGCACGTTGTTTATTTCCTTAACAGCGACATTCTCCGATATTTAGCTTCCCCCACGAACACAATCTTACCTCTCAATCGCATACGATTCATATCTGTTATAGCCTTCAAGGCTCCTCCTTTCGTGGTATATCGTATGAACGCAAAGATGTACACGCCACCATTTTTTAATTTTCTTGATAAATATATGTCATTTATGCGTCCAGTTCAACCAAAAAGGTGGAAAAGCTCCCTCTTGGATATGTCTTCTGGAAGATTATCCACAAATATTGAAAATGACTCGTGCTCTAGTCGTTGATACTCTTCTCGATTCCAAACTCGAGGATCTTTCGCATGACCTATCGTTCTACCCCTCCCTGTGTTTCCCACCCTCGCTCGCGCTCTCTCTCTCTCTCTCTCTCTCTTTCTCTCTGGTGCACGAAATTGTGATCTCAGGCAACGGCGCTAGAAACTCTGTACGCACGTCTTAATAAATTGTTTTTCATTCACAACTTTGATACAACTAACCAGCAAGTGCACTGGGTCGTCCAAGTAATAAATCTTACGTGAGTAAGGGTCGATCTGATGACAAGTCATCCTAGCCTATTTTAACTAGTCTTTTTCTTTTGTTTTCATTAGAATTATGCACTTTCTTGAGCTACAAGCAGGCTAATTGAGTAGGTTTTTATGCTTCCCTTGATTAAATCAACCATATATGAATTCATGCCATTTCATGAGGTTTTATGCTATATTTGTTGCATATTATGAAAGAATGAATATCTCATGATTTTGAGCATAGCTTTGATGTGTTTGGTTAATTAATGATAGGTGAAGAAAGCTTGGAGAAAGGTTGAAGCAAGAAGGAATGGCTAGGAGTGAAGAGAGGACAATGGAATAAGTGAAATTGAACCAGGAAGCAAAAAGCTGGACCTAAAGTTAGCATCAAACTTTTGCACAAACTTTTGGTTGAAAAGTTAGCCCCAACGTTAGCCCCCTAACTTGGAGGCTAACGTTGGAACTTGAAAATTCTCCCCTGGGCTCCAAAAGTTAGCCCCAACGTTAGCCCCCTAACTTGGAGGCTAACGTTGGCACATGAATTTCTCCCCTGGGCACCAAAAGTTTGCGCCAACGTTAGCCCCCTAACTTTGAGGCTAACATTGGCACATGAATTTCTCCCCTGGGCACCAAAAGTTTGCGCCAACGTTAGCCCCCTAACTTGGAGGCTAACGTTGGCACATGAAAATTCAAGGGAGAGGAGTAAAAGTTTGCGCCAACGTTAGACCCCTAACTTGGAGGCTAACGTTGGCGCCACAAGCACACTAGGCAAGGCCAACGTTAGGGTCAAAGTTAGACCCCTAACGTTGGCACCAACGTTGGTATCAGTAAATTGTGCTAGCTGATATGAAAAGTTGGAGCCAAAGTTAGACCCCTAACTTTAGCTCCAACTTTTGGTCCAACTTTTGCAAAACTCAAACCCGGTTCAATTGGTTCACTTTGGTTCTTCTTCAAACTTCAAGAGCAATCAACCAAGGCCTCTTTCAACCCAATTCCACCAAGAGCAAAGGCCCAACTCAAGGCTTGAAGATCATTGGAAGAAAGTGTATAAATAGGATAGAATTCAAGTTCTTCAGGAGCTTTCCCTTTGAATTTTCAGAATAGTTTTCGGAGAGCTTTGGATATTGAGTGATCTTTAATTTCTTTGTCTTGGGGAAGGAGAATTCACTTCTCTTCCTCTCAGTTTTATTGCTTTCAATTTCAATTACAATTGTCTTGGATCTTGGGTTGGAGAATTGAAGAAATTCTGTTTCAATCTCATCCTTGGATCTCTCTGTTTCTTTACTGCTAATTGAATTTAATTTCTGTTAATTGCTCTTCATCTACTTTCTTTGCAATTTACAATTCCCTTGCAATTGTTCTTATTGGATCTACGAAGGCATTGAGATCTAGACTTAGTTTTCTAGTCTCTGGGTCCTGAGATCCAAATCTCCAATTTACATTCTGTTTCTTGCTTTCCATGTTCATTTACTTTTCTGCTATAAGATCCGATTCAATCCCAATTCCCTTTGACTCTTCTGTTTGATGCAATTTAACTTTTCCTTGTTTAATTTCTGCAAATTCACATCCCAATCCCCTTTATATTTCAAGCAATTTACATTCCTTGCACTTTAAGATTCCGCAATTTACATTTCTTGCACTCTAAGTTTCTGCCATTTAATTTCTTGTTCTTTACGTTTCAGCAATTTATTTCTTGTTCTCTTTACTTCAATGCAATTTAATTCTGCAAGTCACAAAACCATCATCCAAATCTTGATTCGCTTGACTAAATCAACCACTAAATTAAAATTGCTCAATCCTTCAATCCCTGTGGGATCGACCTCACTCCCGTGAGTTTTTATTACTTGATGCGACCCGGTGCACTTGCCGGTTAGATTTGTGTGTTTTGGGAGAAATTTATTTTTCACCAAAATAACTCATCAAGTTTTTGGCGCCGTTGCCGGGGATTGATTAGATTGACAATGATTAAGTGAGGTGGTGATCTAGATCAAGCACTTTTTCTTAATTTCGATTAACCCACTAACTGTTTGATTTTTTGCTTAAACTAACTAACACTTCAATCTAGCAGTAAATTGAAGTGTCACTAGTTTTGTATTTCTCATGCTCTGCTTGTATGTCAGGTACAAGAAGAACCATACCCAATTTTCATGAACAAGACGAAAGGACTCTCAGGAGGTTAAGAAGAGCTGAAAGAGGGAAAAATATTGTTGGAGAAGAGGAATCAGATGAAGAATTCCAAGAGATGGAGGAACATTTGACCAATCCACCAGGTGGAGAAGACAACAACAATGGCAACCCACCCCAGAGGAGAGTTTTGGCTTCCTATACCTTTGCAAATCCTAGACATTGTGGGAGCAGCATCTTGGCTCCAAATGTCAATGCTAACAATTTTGAACTCAAGCCACAACTCATCACCTTGGTTCAGAACAATTGCTCTTTTGGTGGAGGACCACTTGAGGACCCACACCAATATTTATCCACTTTCTTGAGGATATGCAACACTGTCAAAACTAATGGAGTGCCCCCTGACAGTTACAAGCTGATGCTATTCCCATTTTCTCTCAGGGACAAGGCCACTCAATGGTTGGAATCCTTTCCAAGGGACAACATCAACAACTGGGATGATTTGGTAACCAAATTCCTTGCAAAATTTTATCCACCTCAGAGGATTATAAGGTTAAAGGCTGAGGTACAAACATTTACACAAATGGAGGTGATGAGCGGATAATTTATACGCTTTTTGACATTGTTTTTAGTATGTTTTTAGTAGGATCTAGTTACTTTTAGGGATGTTTTCATTAGTTTTTATGTTAAATTCACATTTCTGGACTTTACTATGAGTTTGTGTGTTTTTCTGTGATTTCAAGTATTTTCTGGCTGAAATTGAGGGACTTGAGCAGAAATCAGATTCAGAGGTTGAAAAAGGACTGCTGATGCTGTTGGATTCTGACCTCCCTGCACTCAAAGTGAATTTTCTGGAGCCACAGAACTCGAAATGGCGCGCTTCTAATTGCGTTGGAAAGTAGACATCCAGGGCTTTCCAGAAATATATAATAGCCCTTACTTTGGCCAAGAATTGACGACGTAAACTGGCGTTCAATGCCAGCCTTCTGCCCAAATCTGGCGTCCAGCGCCAGAAAAGGATCCAAAACTAGAGTTGAACGCCCAAACTGGCACAGAAACTGGCGTTCAACTCCACAAATGGCCTCTGCACGTGCAATACTCAAGCTCAGCCCAAACACATACCAAGTGGGCCCCGGAAGTGGATTTATACATCAAATACTTACTCATGTAAACCCTAGTGACTAGTTTATTATAAATAGGACCTCTTACTATTGTATTAGATCATCTTTGGTCTCAGTTTTGTTCCATTGTTCATCTTAGGAGACTATTGATCACGTTTAGGGGGCTGGCCATCCCGGCCATGCCTGGACCTTCACTTATGTATTTTCATACGGTAGAGTTTCTGCACTCCATAGATTAAGGTGTGGAGCTTTGCTGTTCCTCAAAGATTAATGCAAGTACTACTGTTTTCTATTCAATTCTTCTTATTTCGCTTCTAAGATATCCATTCGCACCCAAGAACGTGATGAAGGTGATGATTATGTGTGACGCTCATCACCATCTCCCCTACGAACACGTGCCTGACAAACACCTCCGTTCTACATGAAATAAAGCTAGAATGAGTATCTCTTAGATCTCCTAACCAGAATCTTCGTGGCGTAAGCTAGAATGATGGCGGCATTCAAGAGAATCCGGAAGGTCTAAACCTTGTCTGTGGTATTCTGAGTAGGATTCAATGATTGAATGACTGTGACAAGCTTCAAACTCGCGATTGTTGGACGTTAGTGACAGACGCAAAAGGAGGGTGAATCCTATTCCAGCATGATCGGGAACCGACAGATGAATAGCCGTGCCGTGACAGGGTGCGTGAGCATATTATTCACTGAGAGGAAGGGATGTAGCCACTGACAACGGTGATGCCCTTGCATAAAGCCAGCCATGGAAAGGAGTAAGACTGACTGGATGAAGATAGCAGGAAAGCAGAGGTTCAGAGGAACGAAAAGCATCTCCATTCGCTTATCTGAAATTCCTACCAATGATTTACATAAGTACCTCTATCCCTATTTTATTATTTATTATTCGAAAACTCCATATTTATTTTATATCCGCCTGACTGAGATTTGCAAGGTGACCATAGCTTGCTTCATACCAACAATCTCCGTGGGATTCGACCCTTACTCACGTAAGGTATTACTTGGACGACCCAGTGCACTTGCTGGTTAGTTGTATCGAAGTTGTGACAGACTGTAAAACTAGATCAGAGTATCTGGCCTAAGAAGCCATTACCAGAGATCACAATTTCGTGCATCAAGTTTTTGGCGCCGTTGCCGGGGATTGTTTGAGTTTTCGGCAAGCTTTTGGTCCGGTAACATCAGCGCCAGATTCCCTTTTGATCCGGCAACATCACCAAGTTTTTGGCGCCGTTGCCGGGGATTGTTTGAGTTTGGACAACTGACGGCTCATCTTGTTGCTCAGATTAGGTAATTTTCTTTTTATTTTATTTTCAAAAATTTTTCAAAAATATTTCTAAAATTTTCTCATCTGTTTTCGAAAAAAAAAATGTGTTTTCAAAAATAAATTATTCTATGACTTCAGAATTTTTAAGAATGAATTCTAGTGTTTCATGAAGCATGTTGAAGCCTGGCTGGCTGTAAGCCATGTCTAACTTTTTGGACTGGGGTTTCAACTTGCCATCACAAATGAAGAGATTCTCACACATTGAGTTGCTCTATACATGAAAAGTATCCATACCTGCTAAAGCTTGGCTGGCCATTGGCCATGTCTAGTGTTTTGGACTGGAGCTTTCATTGAAAGCTTGGCTAGCTAGTGAGCCATGTCTAATTCTTAGACTGAAGCTTTAGACTAACATGGCAAGATTCCTGGAATTCATATTAAAAATTTTGGAATCCTTATTTTTCTTTTTCAAGACTATTTTCGAAAAATATAAAATAAAAATCCAAAAAAAATTAGAAAATCATAAAAATAAAAAATATTGTGTTTCTTGTTTGAGTCTTGAGTCACATTATAAGTTTGGTGTCACTTGCATATGCATCTAGCATTTTTCGAAAATTTCATGCATTCATAGTGTTCTTCATGATCTTCAAGTTGTTCTTGGTAAGTCTTCTTGTTTGATCTTGATGATTTTTTGTTTTGTGTCTTTTCATGTTTATCATATGCATTCTTGAATTCTTAGTGCGTAAGCATTGAAGAATTCTAAGTTTGGTGTCTTGCATGTTTTCTTTGCATTAAAAATTTTTCAAAAATATGTTCTTGATGTTCATCATGACATTCAAAGTGTTCTTGGTGTTCATCTTGACATTCATAGCATTCTTGCATGCATCACATGTTTTGATCTAAAAATTTCATGCATTGCATTTTTTTTGCGTTTTTCTCTCTCATCATAAAAATTCAAAAATCAAAAAAATATCTTTCCCTTTTTCTCTCATCAAATTCGAAAATTTGAGTTGACTTTTTCAAAAATTTTTAAAATCAAATTGTTTCTCATGAGTCAAATCAAATTTTCAATTTGAAAATCTTATCTTTTTCAAAATCTTTTTCAAAAATCAAATCTTTTTCAAAATTGTTAGTTATTTTCGAAAATTCCAAAAAATATTTTCAAAAATATTTTTCTTATTTTTTTCACAAATTTTCGAAAATAACATAATCAATTAATGTTTTGATCCAAAAATTTGAAGTTTGTTACTTGCTTGTTAAGAAAGATTCAAACTTTGAGTTCTAGAATCATATCTTGTGATTTCTTATGAATCAAGTCATTAATTGTGATTTTAAAAATCAAATCTTTTTCAAAAACTAATTTTATCATATCTTTTCAAAAATATCTTCTTATCTTATCTTTTTCAAAATATGATTTCAAAATATCTTTTCTAACTTCCTAACTTCTTATCTTTTCAAAATTTGTTTCAACTAACTAACTAACTTTTTGGTTGTTTCTCAACTTTTTCAAAACTACCTAACTAACTCTCTCTCTCTCTAATTTTCGAAAATATCTTCCCTCTTTTTCAAAAATTTCTTTTTAATTAACTAATTATTTTTATTTTTATTTTTTAATTTCAAAAATTTTCGAAAAAAAAAATACTAACAATTTTCAAAAACTATTTTCAAAAATCACTAACTCCTTTTCAAAAATAATTTTCGAAAATTCCCTCCTTCTCCCCCATCCTATTCTATTTATTCATTCATATCCTAACATCTCATCTCACATCTCTTCCATCGGTACAGTTGTGTTTCTTCCATTATATTACATTCTTTGTCTCCCCCTCTTCTTCTACTCACACAGGGATCCCTATACTGTGGTATAAAGGATCTCTATTATTATTATTATTTTTCTGTGCCTTCTTCTTTGTCATATGAGCAGGAGCAAGGATAAGAACATTCTTGTGGAAGCAGATCCAGAACCTGAAAGAACTCTGAAGAGAAAATTAAGAGAAGCTAAAATACAACAATCCAGAGATAACCTTTCAGAAATTTTCGAACAGGAAAAAGAGATGGCAGCCGAAAATAATAATAATGTAAGGAAGATGCTTGGTGACTTTACTGCACCTAATTCCAATTTACATGGAAGAAGCATCTCCATTCCTGCCATTGGAGCAAACAACTTTGAGCTGAAACCTCAATTAGTTTCTCTGATGCAGCAGAACTGCAAGTTTCATGGACTTCCATCTGAAGATCCTTTTCAGTTCTTAACTGAATTCTTGCAGATATGTGATACTGTTAAGACTAATGGAGTAGATCCTGAAGTCTACAGGCTCATGCTTTTCCCCTTTGCTGTAAGAGACAGAGCTAGATTATGGTTGGATTCTCAACCCAAAGACAGCCTGAACTCTTGGGATAAGCTGGTCACGGCTTTCTTAGCCAAGTACTTTCCTCCTCAAAAGCTGAGCAAGCTTAGAGATGATGTTCAAACCTTCAGACAGAAAGAAGGTGAATCCCTCTATGAAGCTTGGGAAAGATACAAACAGTTGACCAAAAAGTGTCCTTCTGACATGCTTTCAGAATGGACCATCCTGGATATATTCTATGATGGTTTATCTGAGCTATCGAAAATGTCACTGGACACCTCTGCAGGTGGATCCATTCACCTAAAGAAAACGCCTGCAGAAGCTCAAGAACTCATTGACATGGTTGCTAATAACCAGTTCATGTACACTTCTGAAAGGAATCCTGTGAGTAATGGGACGCCTATGAAGAAGGGAGTTCTTGAAGTTGATACTCTGAATGCCATATTGGCTCAGAATAAAATATTGACTCAGCAAGTCAATATGATCTCTCAGAGTCTGCATGGAATGCAAGCTGCATCCAATAGTACTCAAGAGGCTTCTCCTGAAGAAGAAGCCTATGATCCTGAGAACCCTGCAATAGCAGAGGTAAATTACTTAGGTGAACCTTATGGAAACACCTATAACTCAACATGGAGAAATCATCCAAATTTCTCATGGAAGGATCAAAAGCCTCAACAAGGCTTTAATAATGGTGGAAGAAACAGGTTTAGCAATGGCAAACCTTTTCCATCATCAACTCAGCAACAGACAGAGAACTCTGAACAAAATGCTTCTAATTTAGCAAATCTAGTCTCTGATCTATCTAAGGCCACTGTAAGTTTCATGAATGAAACAAGGTCTTCCATTAGAAATCTGGAAGCACAAGTGGGCCAGCTGAGTAAAAGGATCACTGAAATCCCTCCTAGTACTCTCCCAAGCAATACAGAAGAAAATCCAAAAGGAGAGTGCAAGGCCATTGACATAAGCGCCATGGCCGAACCTGTGAGGAGAGGAGAGGACGTGAATCCCAAGGAGGAAGACCCCCTGAGACGTCCAGTGGTCAATAAGGAGCTTCCCTCTGAGGAACCAAAGGACTCTGAGGCTCATCTAGAGACCATAGAGATCCCATTGAACCTCCTTATGCCCTTCATGAGCTCTGATGAGTATTCCTCTTCTGAAGAGAATGAGGATGTTACTGAAGAGCAAACTGCCAAGTTTCTTGGTGCAATCATGAAGCTAAATGCCAAATCATTTGGCATTGATACTTGGGAAGTTGAACCTCCCTTGTTCATCAATGAACTAAGTGATCTGGATCAACTGACATTGCCTCAGAAGAGACAGGATCCTGGAAAGTTCATAATACGTTGTACCATAGGCACCATGATCTTTAAGGCTCTGTGTGACCTTGGTTCAGGAATAAACCTCATGCCCCTCTCTGTAATAGAGAAACTGGAAATCTATGGGGTGCAAGCTGCTAAAATCTCACTAGGGATGGCAGACAACTCAAGAAAACAGGCTTATGGACAAGTAGAAGATGTATTAGTAAAGGTTGAGGGCCTTTACATACTTACTGATTTCATAGTCCTGGATACTGGAAAGGAAGATGATGAATCCATCATCCTAGGAAGACCTTTCCTGGCCACAGCAAGAGCTGTGATTGATGTTGACAGAGGTGAAATAGTCCTTCAATGGAATGAGAACTCCCTTGTATTCAAAACTCAAGGATCTCCCTCTGCAACCATGGAGAGGAAGCTTGAAAAGCTTCTCTCAAAGCAGAGTCAACCAGAGCCCCCACAGTCAAACTCTAAGTTTGGTGTTGGGAGGCCACAACCAAACTCTAAGTTTGGTGTTGAACTCCCATATCCAAACTCTAAGTTTGGTGTTGGAGAGTCTCAACAAAGCTCTGCACATCTGTGAGGCTCCATGAGAGCCCACTGTCAAGCTATTGACATTAAAGAAGCGCTTGTTGGGAGGCAACCCAATGTTTATCTAATTCTTATTTTTATTATTTTTCATGTTTTCTTAGGTTCATGATCATGTGGAGTCACAAAATAAATAGAAAAATTGAAAACGGAATAAAAAACAGCAGAAGAAAAATCACACCCTGGAGGAGCATCTGTCTGGCGTTCAGCGCCAGAACAGAGCATAGTTCTGGCGCTGAACGCCCAGAATGGGAGCATCCTGGCGCTGAACGCCCAGAACAAGCATGGTTCTGGCGTTCAACGCCAGAAATGGCAGCAAAGGGGCGTTGAACGCCCAAAATGGGCACCAACCTGGCGCTGAACGCCCAGAGTTGTGTGCAAGGGCATTTTGCATGCCTAAATTGGTGCAGGGATGTAAATGCCTTGACACCTCAGGATCTGTGGACCCCACAGGATCATCTCAGGATCTGTGGACCCCACAGGATCCCCACCTACCTCATCATCTCTCTTTCCATTCATGATCATCCCTTCTTTTTTCCCATTTACCACTCACATCCATACACCCACCACCTTAAAAAATTCAACATCTCTCTCCCACCCAATCCCACCCATATGGCCGAATACACACTCCCATCCATCTCCTCCATATCTTCTTCTTATTCTTCTATTCTTTCTTCTTTTGCTCGAGGGCGAGCAACATTCTAAGTTTGGTGTGGTAAAAGCATAGCTTTTTTGTTTTTTCCATAACCATTGATGGCACCTAAGGCCAGAGAAACCTCTAGAAAGAGGAAAGGGAAAATAAAAAGCTTCCATCAAGGGTCTATAGCTCAGTGGTAGAACATTTGACTGCAAATCAAGAGATCCCTGAGATACCTCAGGGGATACATTTTCTTCCACACAATTATTGGAAGCAACTAAAGGGTGGAACATCAAGAGCACTCCATCATCCTTCATGAAATCAGAGAAGATCTAAAAGCAATGAAGGAGGAGCAGCAAAGACAAGGAAGAGACATAGAAGAGCTCAAGGACATCATTAAGGTGGATTCATTCCTTGTTCTTAATTCTTCTGCTTTTCGTTTTCTATGTTATGTGCTTATCTATGTTTGTGTCTTCATTACATGATCATTAGTAGTAGTAACTATGTCTTAAAGTTATGAATGTCCTATGAATCCATCACCTCTCTTAAATGAAAAATGTTTTAATTCAAAAGAACAAGAAGTACATGAGTTTCGAATTTATCCTTGAACTTAGCTTAATTATATTGATGTGGTGACAATGCTTCTTGTTTTCTGAATGTATGCTTGAACAGTGCATATATCTTTTGAAGTTGTTGTTTAAGAATGTTAAATATGTTGGCTCTTGAAAGAATGATGATTAGGAGACATGTTATTTGATAATCTGAAAAATCATAAAAATGATTCTTGAAGCAAGAAAAAGCAGCAAAGAACAAAGCTTGCAGAAAAAAAAAAGGGGCGAAAAAAATATATATATAGAAAAAAAAAAAAAGCAGAAAAAGCCAAAAGCTCTTAAAACCAAAAGGCAAGGGCAAATAAAAAGGATCCCAAGGCTTTGAGCATCAGTAGATAGGAGGGCCTAAAGGAATAAAATCCTGGTCTAAGCGGCTAAACCAAGCTGTCCCTAACCATGTGCTTGTGGCGTGTAGGTCTCAAGTGAAAACTTGAGACTGAGCGGTTAAAGTCAAGGTCCAAAGCAAAAGAAAAGTGTGCTTAAGAACCCTGGACACCTCTAATTGGGGACTCTAGCAAAGCTGAGTCACAATCTGAAAAGGTTCACCCAATTATGTGTCTGTGGCATTTATGTATCCGGTAGTAATACTGGAAAACAAAGTGCTTAGGGCCACGGCCAAGACTCATAAAGAAGCTGTGTTCAAGAATCATCATACTGAACTAGGAGAGTCAATAACACTATTCGAAATCTGAAGTTCCTATAGATGCCAATCATTCTAAACCTCAATGGATAAAGTGAGATGCCAAAACTATTCAAGAGGCAAAAAGCTATAAATCCCGCTCATTTGATTGAAGCTATGTTTCATTGATAGTTTGGAATTTATAGTATATTCTCTTCTTTTTATCCTATTTGATTTTCCGTTGCTTGGGGACAAGCAACAATTTAAGTTTGGTGTTGTGATGAGCGGATAATTTATACGCTTTTTGACATTGTTTTTAGTATGTTTTTAGTAGGATCTAGTTACTTTTAGGGATGTTTTCATTAGTTTTTATGTTAAATTCACATTTCTGGACTTTACTATAAGTTTGTGTGTTTTTCTGTGATTTCAGGTATTTTCTGGCTGAAATTGAGGGACTTGAGCAGAAATCAGATTCAGAGGTTGAAAAAGGACTGCTGATGCTGTTGGATTCTGACCTCCCTGCACTCAAAGTGGATTTTCTGGAGCTACTGAACTCGAAATGGCGCGCTTCCATTTGCGTTGGAAAGTAGACATCCAGGGCTTTTTAGCAATATATAATAGTCCATACTTTGGCCAAGAATTGATGACGTAAACTGGCGTTCAACGCCAGCCTTCTGCCCAAATCTGGCGTCCAGCGCCAGAAAAGGATCCAAAACTAGAGTTGAACGCCCAAACTGGCACAGAAACTGGCGTTCAACTCCACAAATGGCCTCTGCACGTGCAACACTCAAGCTCAGCCCAAACACACACCAAGTGGGCCCCGGAAGTGGATTTATACATCAAATACTTACTCATGTAAACCCTAGTGACTAGTTTATTATAAATAGGACCTCTTACTATTGTATTAGATCATCTTTGGTCTCAGTTTTGTTCCATTGTTCATCTTAGGAGACTATTGATCACGTTTAGGGGGCTGGCCATCCCGGCCATGCCTGGACCTTCACTTATGTATTTTCATACGGTAGAATTTCTGCACTCCATAGATTAAGGTGTGGAGCTCTGCTGTTCCTCAAAGATTAATGCAAGTACTACTGTTTTCTATTCAATTCTTCTTATTTCGCTTCTAAGATATCCATTCGCACCCAAGAACGTGATGAAGGTGATGATTATGTGTGACGCTCATCACCATCTCCCCTACGAACACGTGCCTGACAAACACCTCCGTTCTACATGAAATAAAGCTAGAATGAGTATCTCTTAGATCTCCTAACCAGAATCTTCGTGGCGTAAGCTAGAATGATGGCGGCATTCAAGAGAATCCGGAAGGTCTAAACCTTGTCTGTGGTATTCTGAGTAGGATTCAATGATTGAATGACTATGACAAGCTTCAAACTCGCGATTGTTGGGCGTTAGTGACAGACACAAAAGGAGGGTGAATCCTATTCCAGCATGATCGGGAACCGACAGATGAATAGCCGTGCTGTGACAGGGTGCGTGAGCATATTATTCACTGAGAGGAGGGGATGTAGCCACCGACAACGGTGATGCCCTTGCATAAAGCCAGCCATGGAAAGGAGTAAGACTGACTGGATGAAGATAGCAGGAAAGCAGAGGTTCAGAGGAACGTAAAGCATCTCCATTCGCTTATCTGAAATTCCTACCAATGATTTACATAAGTACCTCTATCCCTATTTTATTATTTATTATTCGAAAACTCCATAATTATTTTATATCCGCCTGACTGAGATTTGCAAGGTGACCATAGCTTGCTTCATACCAACAATCTCCATGGGATTCGACCCTTACTCACGTAAGGTATTACTTGGACGACCCAGTGCACTTGCTGGTTAGTTGTATCGAAGTTGTGACAGACTGTAAAACTAGATCAGAGTATCTGGCCTAAGAAGCCATTACCAGAGATCACAATTTCGTGCATCAGGAGGCCGAACCCATCTATGAGGCATGGGAGAGGTACAAGGCTCTGATCAGGAAATGTCCCCCTGCTATGTTTAATGAGTGGGAGAAGCTTCAAAATTTCTATGAAGGCTTAACACTGAAATCCCAGGAAGCTTTGGATCATTCAGCTGGAGGTTCCTTGCAACTCATGAAAACTGCAGAAGAAGCTCAAGAACTCATTGATATGGTGTCCAACAACCAATATTTCTTTTCTCACCAAAGAGGCCGCCAACCATCACAAAGGAGAGGAGTAATGGAGCTAGAAGGAGTGGATTCAATCCTAGCTCAAAACAAGATGATGCAGCAGCAAATCCAACAACAATTTGAGCAAATGGCCAAGAGGATTGATAGTCTCCAAGTTGCAGCAGTGAACACTAGCCAACCATCAACCACTTGGGGACAGAGTGAAGAAACTCAAGAAGAACAACAACAAGAGCAAGTACAGTTTATGCACAACCAAGGACCAAATGAAGTGTATTGTGATACATACAATCCATCCTGGAAGAACCACCCAAACCTCAGATGGGGAGATAACCATACCCAAAACCAACAACCATGGCAGAGGAATTCAAACCAACACAACCCAAGAAGCAACCAAAATCACAACCAGCAGCAGACTAACCAAAACCCCTATAGAAAACCTCAAAACAACCACCCCAACCTCAACCAATACCAATCTAATAACCAACTCACCAACCAAAACACCTACCATCCACCACCCACATCTCATAACCCACCTCAAGTATCACCTGAAGCCCAAAGAATCACTCACTTGGAGGCCATGATAGACAAAATGTTGAAACATCAGGAAATGGTAACCAAGAATCAGGAAGCTTCCCTGAAGAGCCTAGAGAGACAGATGGGGCAACTCTCCAAGCAAGTATCTATTGAGAGGCCTTCAAACTCACTACCCAGTGACACAATCCCAAATCCCAAGGAGGAATGCAAGGCAATACAATTAAGGAGTGGGAGAACATTGATAAGCAACAATGACACTACAAGGAAGCAAACAGAGAACATCAAAGAACCAACGGAGGATGAGAATCAAATAAAGGCAGATGAGGCTAAGGAGCAAGTTGTGATGCCAAACAAAGGCACTGAGAAACTTAAAAAGAAGGACAACCAGCCACATAGCTCAAAGGAAGTAGCTCAGGGACAGCAGCAAATAGGAAAGAGCATCACACCTCCACTGCCATATCCCCAGAGGTTTAACAAAGAGGTTAAAGACCAGCATTTTCACAAATTCCTTGAGATTTTTAAGAAGCTGAAAATCAATATTCCCTTGGCTGAAGCACTTGAGCAAATGCCTCTATATTCCAAGTTTCTGAAGGATCTTATCAACAAGAAAAGAAGCTGGGATGAGAAAGAAACCATAATGATTACTGAGGAATGCAGGGCCTTGATTCAAAAGGGGCTTCCTCCCAAGCTTGAGGACCCAGGAAGCTTCCTGTTGCCTTGCACCATTGGGGAATTGACCATCACTAAAGCAATGTGCAATCTCGGAGCAAGTATTAACTTAATACCATCCTCCTTGGTGAAAAAGCTGCATATAGAGGAGGTCAAACCAGTACAAATGTCTCTGGAGCTGGTAGACAAGTCAATGGTATACCCCAGAGGTGTAATTGAAAATCTTTTGGTCAAGGTGGACAGTTTTATATACCCTACTGATTTTGTGGTTCTAGAATCAAACGATGATGATGGTGACTCTGTTATACTGGGAAGGCCATTCTTGGCCACTGCTAGAGCTATCATAGACGTAGAGGAAGGGGAATTAACTCTCAGGATGCATGACCAGAGTGTCACTCTGAAGGTATTACCAGAGGCACAATTTAGCAAGGAGAAGAAAGACTATATGAAAAATGACCAGGAAAGTCACAGCAACATCCCAATGCTAAGGATTGTGCAAACTGATGAAGAAGCCCAAGAGGATATTAGAGTACTGGCCACTGAGAAGAGAGGTCCCCAAGGAAAGCCTACAGCCAGAAAAGAAAGATCACCAAAAGGAAAGATGAAGCGCAGAAACAAAGCAAAAAGGGGTTGGAAGAACAAAAAGATTCCAACAGAGGGGCTTTCCAAAGGTGACAAAGTGCAACTGATATATCAACAGCTGGGGGCAAATCAACAAACCGAGGATTACTACACTGTCAGCAACATACTATCATTAGAACATGCTAAAATTGAACACCAGAGAACAAAGAAGAGTATCACGGTCAGGGGAGACAAATTGAGGCCCTACAAGCACCAACCACCATAAAAGAAAGCCTCAATGTCAAGCTAGTGACAATAAAAGAGCGCTCCATGGGAGGCAACCCATGCTTTAAGATTCATGTCATTTTAAATTCAATAAGTTATGATCATTTGAGCATGAATTCTTTTCTCTTTTCATGAACATGTCCATTGACTGCATGCACTGTTATGAAACATATACTAAGTTTGGTGTACCTCCAAGCACACTAAACCAATGTTACAAAGAATTTTGTTTCACATGCTTAAAATGTCTTGATAAAGCATATGGCCAAACACTAAGTTTGGTGTCCACATAGCTTCATGAAAATTTGAAACTCATGCATCAATAATCATACATTTGTTATTTTCCAAAACCTTATAAATAGAAAAATTCTTATTCGGTAATGAAGGCATTAATTGTGATGTACCCTTTGACAAGAAACAAGTTTGGTGTTCATCAAACTTTGATGCACCGATTTAAGGATACAATTGATCCTTCATGAAAAAAAAAAGAGAGAGAAAAAGAAAGTGTAATGAAAATAATTCTTATGAACATGTAACATTTGAACTTCACTAATTGGAGGAAGAGACTCATTTTCTTTATACATTACCAAACATTAAGTTTGGTGTCCTCCAAAGAGAGTGTCACGGTTCAAATGAGATAAGAATTGATGGTTCACATAGTTTTTAAAAAAAAAAGAACACTCTTGCTACGGTTGGATAAGACTAATGTATGTTGTCTTGTTGTGGTGACTAGGAGGTCAAAGAATCTCCAAAGAAAAAGACAAGACAAAGGAAAGCATAGCATGAAGACAAAATCCCATCACATGCCTCGAAAAAGAAATCTGCCACTCCTTGAGAATGATCACGGCAAAGGCAAGGGAAGGAGAAAACTTTGTCTTCATTCATCCTTACATGCATACCTTTGATCTCCATAAGTCTAATTGCATCCCAACCCTTCATTGCTCATTTAAAAGCATACCACCTTCAAGCCATGCACATGACCGAATCACTTCAACCTTGGAAACTTTACTCCCTTCATCACTCCTCAACATAACAAGCTTTGTGCAACATTTCTCTTACTTTAAACTCCAACCACTTAAACTTCTCTTCATCATTTCTTGTCATAGCAAGTGCGGTCTCAATTTCTTTTTGCTCCAAACACACATCAAACTCTCCAACATTCTTCACACCCCTTCTCAACCAACCAAGTGATCATGGCATCCTCCTCAAGAACCAAACGAAGAAAAGGAAAAGATCCCATAGTGGAGGAAGACACACATGAATATGACCAACGGAGGTTCAAGTCTTGGTTTCATCAAATGCAAATTCAATGGATGAACGAGAAAAGAATCTATCCTGAAATTCCATTCTTGTTGCCGGATGATGGATGTCAAGAAATGAAGAACAAAATCCGGAAGAGGAGGTGGGAGGAACTTGCATCACCAGCCACCCGAATCAATGCCAATATCATAAGAGAGTTCTATGCAAATGTCCCAAGGCTTGACATGCGTGAGCCCCCAATGTACAAGAGCTATGTGCGGGGGGTGGAAGTAGACTTTAGCCCGGATGCAATCAAGAAAGTCTTGAAACTAAAGTCAGTCCGCTTTGATGAACCGGGATACCAACAAAGATTGAATGAAGATCAGGATTATGAGGAGATTGCGAGAGACATTTGTTTTGAGAACTCAGAGTGGGAAGGAGATAACAAGAACAGATACAAGTTCCTGAAGAGATGTAACCTCACTCCGGAAGCAAAAGGATGGTATGAGTTGATGAAAAGATCAATTCTGGGCACAGTGAACACCTCAGAAGTTAACAGGGAGAGAGCCGTGATGCTGCATTACATCATTGTGGGAGGAGAGATAAGAGTTCATGAAATCCTTGCAAGAGACATTCAAAAGCTAGCTGAAAAGAATTCGGCCGGA
Source organism: Arachis ipaensis (assembly GCF_059453495.1). Taxonomy (NCBI): domain Eukaryota; kingdom Viridiplantae; phylum Streptophyta; class Magnoliopsida; order Fabales; family Fabaceae; genus Arachis; species Arachis ipaensis. The sequence goes on from NC_142436.1 coordinate 29,078,674, forward strand.
TCTTGGTTGTACTATCCGAGCACCATTTGGAGGTTGTGTGCGAAGGCTAAGGTTCCAATGGAAGAGGAGAATCCAATGTGGTTAAGCCAAGGCATGCCCATAACCATTGAACGAATGATGATGCCCCTTGAAGCACATCAAGGCCGAAGACCACATGGAGGAAGGGAAAGAGAAGAACCAATGGAAGAAGATGAGCCACACATAGAAGAAGAGCCACAAGAGGAGGAGGAACAGCCACACTTTTTCCCACATGGCAATATGGATATGACTCAAATGCAAGAAGCAATAGGGAGATTGTCTCAACAGTACACGAGAATCCAAGAAAGGCAAGAGGAATACCATTCTCTGTACATGAAAAACCAACAAGCACAAGAAGAAAGGGAGCTAAGAATAATGAACAAACAAAATGAATTCGAGTCAAGATTTCTTGTGATGCAAGAAGAACATGCCTTTCAATCTCATGAATCTTTTGGGAAGTTGGAGCAAATGCAAGCTGAAAATTTGAAGGCTCTTAAAGAGTTCACAACACTCCAAGATGCAAGGTATGAAGTACAAGCCGATTACAACATCAATAGCCAAATCAAACTGAACTATATTGGAGAACATTTGCACAACATGGATCCGGCATTCCCAACTTTTGATGAATTCTTCAAAAAGAGAAGTGAGGTAGAAGTAAGCAGGGCTATGAGACTTGAAGATAGAATGGAGGAGGCTATGAATAAGGCTGGCTTTTGGCAAGATCAACAGGCACCAAACAAGGATGGTGGGAACACTAGCAGCCAAGTGTATGAAAGGAGAAAGAAAAGGCATGACAAATGAAAGGTGGACTTGCTCCTTGTTCATCACTACAAAGAAAAAAAGCATGCATTCTATCTGTTCTAAGTTGTCTTTGCATTTCTAAGTAGTTCTTCTTAATTAAAATCCTTTGCATTATGTTTGTTTCTTTTAAAATAAGTAGGCTAGTTTATGTGTGTGCTTGTGTGTTTATTTTCACTTGACAAGAAGCATGTGTTGTCCCCTGCATTTTTAAATTCAATAAAAGAAATGCTTGAATATGAAGTAAGATGGTCTCTGTTAGATAGAAGTAGAATAAAAGTAAGTGGTGGTATGTGTGTGATTGTATAATAGCTCACTTTTAGTGAATAAAGAGCTAGGATACCTCATTCTAAGTAAAGAGTGGCCTACTGTCTATGAATCTCAATTAAACAAAAAAATTTCCTTGGTTAGAAAGAAACACAAAAAGAAGGAAAGAAAAAAAAGATAGCCAAAAAGTGGCAGAACAAAAGGAAACAAAAAGAAACAAAGCTGGACACCAATAGCTTGAACTCTAAAATATATGCCTGTGATGTCTTTGTACTAGGATCTGCTTGGATTAGTAAGCTCTTAGGAGTGCTTCAACACTCGGTGACTTGGGTTAACTAATCCGGGATCATCAGCTGAAAGTCCACTATCAAGAGCAACCTATCTACAAGGCATTTAGTAACCCAAAGAGGTGCTGGGCATCAATGTTTTAAGAAGGAATGTGAGCCAAGTGTCTATGGTGAATAATGTGTCAAGTATAAAGAAAAGAAAATGAACTTGCTACACATGACACTCAAATAAAGCTTATGAACAAAGTAATAGCCAAGGATAAAGGAATAATGAGAGGTCATAGCAGTATGTCACTTGAAGCTTGAAGGAGACTTTCTAGACCTAGGAGTCAATAAGAAGTGAGTATTTGCATATCCACAGAAAACCCCATGAACTATTGGTGGACGAAATTGTGATCACATTAATGTAGTACTCTTTGTTATTGTATGGAATCATTATTATTGCTCTCTACTATGTGTGGACACAACTCCGTTCAACTAACCAGCAAGTGTACTGGGTCGTCCAAGTAATAAACCTTACGTGAGTAAGGGTCGATCCCACAGAGATTGTTGGCTTGAAGCAAGCTATGGTCACCTTGCAAATCTCAGTCAGGCGGATTTAAACATGATATTTTATTAGATTAAAATAAACAATAAAAGGGATAGAGATACTTATGTAGATTCATTGGCAGGGATTTCAGATAAGCGAATGGAGATGCTTTTCGTTCCTCTGAACCTCTGCTTTCTTGCTATCTTCATCCAATCAGTCTTACTCCTTTCCATGGCTGGCTTTATGCGATACATCACCACTGTCAACGGCTACTTTCGGTCATCTCTCGGGAAAATGATCCAATGCCCTGTCACGGCACGGCTAATCGTCTGGAGGCATCACCGTTGTCAATGGCTTCATCTTATCCTCTCAGTGAATAATATGCTCACGCACCCTGTCACGGCACGGCTATTCATCTGTCGGTTCTCGATCATGCTGGAATAGGATTTACTATCCTTTTGCGTCTGTCACTAACGCCCTGCAATCGCGAGTTAGGAGCTCGTCACAGTCATTCAATCATTGAATCCTACTCGGAATACCACGGACAAGGTTTAGACTTTCCGGATTCTCTTGAATGCCACCATCATTCTAGCTTACGCCACGAAGATTTTGGTTAGGAGATCTAAGAGATACTCATTCTAGCTCAATTCATGTAGAACGGAAGTGTTTGTCAGGCACGCATTCATAAGGGAGAAGGATGATGAGCGTCACACATAATCATCACCTTCATCACGTTCTTGGGTGCGAATGGATATCTTAGAAGCGAAATAAGAAGAATTGAATAGAAAACAGTAGTACTTTGCATTAATCTTTGAGGAACAGCAGAGCTCCACACCTTAATCTATGGAGTGTAGAAACTCTACCGTTTGAAAATACATAAGTGAAGGTCCAGGCATGGCCGAGATGGCCAGCCCCTTTGATCTAAGAACCAGGCGTCCAAAGATGCCTAATACAATAGTAAGAGGTCCTATTTATAATAAACTAGCTACTAGGGTTTACATGAGTAAGTATTTGATGCATAAATCCACTTCCGGGGCCCACTTGGTGTGTGTTTGGGCTGAGCTTAAGTGTTGCACGTGCAGAGGCCATTTGTGGAGTTGAACGCCAGTTTTCGTGCCAGTTTGGGCGTTCAACTCTGGTTTTGGATCCTTTTCTGGCGCTGGACGCCAGATTTGGGCAGAAGGCTGGCGTTGAACGCCAGTTTACGTCGTCAATTCTTGGCCAAAGTAAGGACTATTATATATTGCTGGAAAGCCCTGGATGTCTACTTTCCAACGCAATTGGAAGAGCGCCATTTTGAGTTTTGTAGCTCCAGAAAATCTATTTTGAGTGCAGGGAGGTCAGAATCCAACAGCATCAGCAGTCCTTTTTCAACCTCTGAATCTGATTTCTGCTCAAGTCCCTCAATTTCAGCCAGAAAATACCTGAAATCATAGAAAAACACACAAACTCATAGTAAAGTCCAGAAATGTGAATTTAACATAAAAACTAATGAAAACATCCCTAAAAGTAACTAGATCCTACTAAAAACATACTAAAAATAATGCCAAAAAGCGTATAAATTATCCGCTCATCACAACACCAAACTTAAATTGTTGCTTGTCCCCAAGCAACTAAAAATCAAATAGGATAAAAAGAAGAGAATATACTATAAATTTCAAACTATCAATGAAACATAGCTCCAATCATATGAGCGGGACTTATAGCTTTTTGCCTCTTGAATAGTTTTGGCATCTCACTTTATCCATTGAGGTTCAGAATGATTGGCATCTATAGGAACTTCAGATTTCGAATAGTGTTATTGACTCTCCTAGTTCAGTATGATGATTCTTGAACACAACTTCTTTATGAGTCTTGGCCGTGGCCCTAAGCACTTTGTTTTCCAGTATTACCATCGGATACATAAATGCCACAGACACATAATTGGGTGAACCTTTTCAGATTGTGACTCAGCTTTGCTAAAGTCCCCAATTAGAGGTGTCCAGGGTTCTTAAGCACACTCTTTTTTTGCTTTGGACCTTGACTTTAACCGCTCAGTCTCAAGTTTTCACTTGACACCTACACGCCACAAGCACATGGTTAGGGACAGCTTGGTTTAGCCGCTTAGACCAGGATTTTATTCCTTTAGGCCCTCCTATCCACTGATGCTCAAAGCCTTGGGATCCTTTTTATTTGCCCTTGCCTTTTGGTTTTAAGGGTTATTGGCTTTTTCTGCTTGCTTTTTCTTTTTCTTTCTATTTTTTTTTCGCCTATTTTTTTTTTCTGCAAGCTTTGTTCTTTGCTGCTTTTTCTTGCTTCAAGAATCATTTTTATGATTTTTCAGATTATCAAATAACATGTCTCCTAGTCATCATTCTTTCAAGAGCCAACATATTTAACATTCTTAAACAACAACTTCAAAAGACATATGCACTGTTCAAGCATACATTCAGAAAATAAGAAGCATTGTCACCACATCAATATAATTAAGCTAAGTTCAAGGATACATTCGAAACTCATGTACTTCTTGTTCTTTTTGAATTAAAATAGTTTTTATTTAAGAGAGGTGATGGATTCATAGGACATTCATAACTTTAAGACAGAGTTACTAACTACTAATGATCATGTAATGAAGGCACAAACATAGATAAGCACATAACATAGAAATCGAAAAATAGAGAAAGCAAGAACAAGGAATGAATCCACCTTAGTGATATCCTTGAGCTCTTCTATGTCTCTTCCTTGTCTTTGCTGCTCCTCCTTCATTGCTTTTAGATCTTCTCTGATTTCATGAAGGATGATGGAGTGCTCTTGATGTTCCACCCTTAGTTGCTTCCAATAATTGTGTGGGAGAAAATGTATCCCCTGAGGTATCTCAGGGATCTCTTGATTTGCAGTCAAATGTTCTACCACTGAGCTATAGACCCTTGATGGAAGCTTTTGTCTTCCCTTTCCTCTTTCTAGAGGTTTCTCTGGCCTTTGGTGCCATCAATGGTTATGGAAAAAACAAAAAAGCTATGCTTTTACCACACCAAACTTAGAATGTTGCTCCCCCTCGAGCAAAAGAAGAAAGAATAGAGGAATAAGAAGAAGATATGGAGGAGATGGAGGGAGATGTGTATTCGGCCATATGGGTGGGATTGGGTGGGAAAGAGATGTTGAATTTTGAAGGAAAGTGGGTGTTTGGATGTGAGTGGTAAAGAATTAATAGGGAAGAGTGTTTATTGGGAATAGAGGATGATGGAGAAGAGAGAAGAGAGTGAGTGGAGGTAGGTGGGGATCCTGTGGGGTCCACAGATCTTGGGGTGTCAAGGCATTTACATCCCTGCACCAATTTAGGCATGCAAAATGCCCTTGCACACAACTCTGGGCGTTCAGCGCCAGGTTGGTGCCCATTTTGGGCGTTCAATGCCCCTTTGCTGCCATTTCTGGCGTTGAACGCCAGAACCATGCTTGTTCTGGGCGTTCAGCGCCAGGATTCCCCCATTCTGGGCGTTCAGCGCCAGAACTATGCTCTGTTCTGGCGTTTGAACGCCAGACAGATGCTCCTCCAAGGTGTGATTTTTCTTCTGCTGTTTTTGATTCCGTTTTCAATTTTTATATTTATTTTGTGACTCCACATGATCATGAACCTAAGAAAACATGAAAAACAATAAAAATAAGAATTAGATAAACATTGGGTTGCCTCCCAACAAGCGCTTCTTTAATGTCAATAGCTTGACAGTGGGCTCTCATGGAGCCTCATAGATGTGCAGAGCTTTGTTGAGACTCTCCAATACCAAACTTAGAGTTTGGATATGGGAGTTCAACACCAAACTTAGAGTTTAGTTGTGGCCTCCCAACACCAAACTTAGAGTTTGACTGTGGGGGCTCTGGTTGACTCTGCTTTGGGAGAAGCTTTTTCTGCTTCCTCTCCATGGTTGCAGAGGGAGATCCTTGAGTTTTGAACACAAGGGAGTTCTCATTCCATTGAAGGACTATTTCACCTCTGTCAACATCAATCACAGCTCTTGCTGTGGCCAGGAAAGGTCTTCCTAGGATGATGGATTCATCCTCTTCCTTTCCAGTATCCAGGATTATGAAATCAGTAGGTATGTAAAGGCCCTCAACCTTTACTAATACATCTTCTACTTGTCCATAAGCCTGTTTTCTTGAGCTGTCTGCCATCTCTAGTGAGATTTTAGCAGCTTGCACCCCATAGATTCCCAGTTTCTCTATTACAGAGAGGGGCATGAGGTTTATTCCTGAACCAAGGTCACACAGAGCCTTGAAGATCATGGTGCCTATGGTACAAGGGATTATGAACTTTCCAGGATCCTGTCTCTTCTGAGGTAATGTCAGTTGATCCAGATCACTCAGTTCATTGACGAACAAGGGAGGTTCAACTTCCCAAGCATCAATGCCAAATAATTTGGCATTCAGCTTCATGATTGCACCAAGAAACTTGGCAGTTTGCTCTTCAGTAACATCCTCATTCTCTTCAGAAGAGGAATATTCATCAGAGCTCATGAAGGGCATAAGGAGGTTCAATGGAAGCTCTATGGTCTCTAGATGAGCCTCAGAGTCCTTTGGTTCCCCAGAGGGAAGCTCCTTATTGATCACTGGACGTCCCAGGAGGTCTTCCTCCTTGGGATTCACGTCCTCTCCTCTCCTCACAGGTTCGGCCATGGCGCTTATGTCAATGGCCTTGCACTCTCCTTTTGGGTTCTCTTCTGTATTGCTTGGGAGAGTACTAGGAGGGATTTCAGTGATCCTTTTACTCAGCTGGCCCACTTGTGCTTCCAGATTTCTAATGGAAGACCTTGTTTCATTCATGAAACTTACAGTGGCCTTAGATAGATCAGAGACTAGATTTGCTAAATTAGAAGCATTTTGTTCAGAGTTCTCTGTCTGTTGCTGAGTTGATGATGGAAAAGGTTTGCTATTGCTAAACCTGTTTCTTCCACCATTATTAAAGCCTTGTTGAGGCTTTTGATCCTTCCATGAGAAATTTGGATGATTTAGGTGTTTCCATAAGGTTCACCTAAATAATTTACCTCTGCTATTGCAGGGTTCTCAGGATCATAGGCTTCCTCTTCAGAAGATGCCTCTTGAGTACTGTTGGATGCAGCTTGCATTCCATGCAGACTCTGAGAAATCATATTGACTTGCTGAGTCAATATTTTGTTCTGAGCCAATATGGCATTCAGAGTATCAACTTCAAGAACTCCCTTCTTCATAGGCGTCCCATTACTCACAGGATTCCTTTCAGAAGTGTACATGAACTGGTTATTAGCAACCATGTCAATGAGTTCTTGAGCTTCTGCAAGCGTTTTCTTTAGGTGAATGGATCCACATGCAGAAGTGTCCAGTGACATCTTTGATAGCTCAGATAAACCATCATAGAATATATCCAGGATGGTCCATTCTGAAAGCATGTCAGAAGGACACTTTTTGGTCAACTGTTTGTATCTTTCCCAAGCTTCATAGAGAGATTCACCTTCTTTCTGTCTGAAGGTTTGAACATCAGCTCTTAGCTTGCTCAACTTTTGAGGAGGAAAGTACTTGGCTAAGAAAGCCGTGACCAGCTTATCCCAAGAGTTCAGGCTGTCTTTAGGTTGAGAATCCAACCATAATCTAGCTCTGTCTCTTACAGCAAAAGGGAAAAGCATGAGCCTGTAGACTTCAGGATCTACTCCATTAGTCTTAACAGTATCACATATCTGCAAGAATTCAGTTAAGAACTGAAAAGGATCTTCAGATGGAAGTCCATGAAACTTGCAGTTCTGCTGCATCAGAGAAACTAATTGAGGTTTCAGCTCAAAGTTGTTTGCTCCAATGGCAGGAATGGAGATGCTTCTTCCATGTAAATTGGAATTAGGTGCAGTAAAGTCACCAAGCATCTTCCTTACATTATTATTATTTTCGGCTGCCATCTCTTCTGCCTGTTCGAAAATTTCTGAAAGGTTGTCTCTGGATTGTTGTATTTTAGCTTTTCTAAATTTTCTCTTCAGAGTCCTTTCAGGTTCTGGATCTGCTTCCACAAGAATGTTCTTATCCTTGCTCCTGCTCATACAAGGAAGAATGGACAGAAAAATAATAATAATAATAATAATAGAGATCCTTTATACCACAGTATAGGGATCCCTTTGTGAGTGGAAGAAAAGAAGGGGAGACAAAGAATGTAATGTAATGGAAGAAACACAACTGTGAGGAGGCTTGAGATGTGAGATGAGATGTTAGGATATGAATGAGTAAATAGAATAAGATGAGAGAGAAGGAGGGAATTTTCGAAAATTAATTTTGAAAAGGAGTTAGTGATTTTTGAAAATAGTTTTTGAAAAATGTTAGTATTTTTTCGAAAATTTTTGAAATCAAAAATAGAAAATAAAAATAATTAGTTAATTAAAAAGAAATTTTTGAAAAAGAGGGAGGTATTTTCGAAAATTAGAGAGAGAGAGTTAGTTAGGTAGTTTTGAAAAAGTTAAGAAACAAACAAAAAGTTAGTTAGTTAGTTGAAATAAATTTTGAAAAGATAAGAAGTTAGGAAGTTAGAAGAGATATTTTGAAAAGATATTTTTGAAAAAGAGGGAAGATATTTTCGAAAATTAGAGAGAGAGAGAGTTAGTTAGGTGGTTTTGAAAAAGTTAAGAAACAAACAAAAAGTTAGTTAGTTAGTTGAAACAAATTTTGAAAACCAATTTTGAAAAGATAAGTAGTTAGGAGGTTAGGAAAGATAAATTTTTTTTTTAAAAGATATTTTTGAAAAAGATAAGATAAGAAGATATTTTTGAAAAGATATGATAGAAATTAGTTGTGAAAAAGATTTGATTTTTAAAATCTCAATTAATGACTTGATTCATAAGAAATCACAAGATATGATTCTAGAACTTAAAGTTTGAATCTTTCTTAACAAGCAAGTAACAAACTTCAAATTTTTGAATCAAAACATTAATTGTTTATGTTATTTTCGAAAATTATGATATAAAATAAGAAAAAGATTTTTGAAAAATATTTTTGAAATTTTCGAAAATAACTAAGAAATTTGAAAAAGATTTGATTTTTGAAAAAGATTTTGAAAAAGATAAGATTTTCAAATTGAAAATTTGATTGGACTCATGAGAAACAATTTGATTTTTAAAAAATTTTGAAAAAGTCAATCCAAATTTTCGAATTTGATGAGAGAAAAAGGGAAAGATATTTTTTTTTTATTTTTGAATTTTTATGAAAAACATGAAAATTATGCAATGCATGAAATTTTTTTTAGATCAAAACAATGAATGCATGCATGAATGCTATGAATGTCAAGATGAACACCAAGAACACTATGAAGAACATGATGAACATCAAGAACATATTTTTGAAAAATTTTTTTAATGCAAAGAAAACATGCTAGACACCAAACTTAGAATTCTTTAATGCTTAGACACTAAGAATTCAAGAATGCATATGATAAACATGAAAAGACACAAAACAAAAAATCATCAAGATCAAACAAGAAGACTTACCAAGAGCAACTTGAAGATCATGAAGAACACTATGAATGCATGATATTTTCGAAAAAATGCAAGATGCATATGCAAGTGACACCAAACTTATGATATGACTCAAGACTCAAACAAGAAACACAAAAATATTTTTGATTTTTATGATTTTCTAATTTTTTTTGGATTTTTATTTTATATTTTTCGAAAAATTATTTTGAAAAAAGAAAAATAAGGATTCCAAAATTTTTAATATGAATTCCAGGAATCTTGCCATGTTAGTCTTAAAGCTCCAATCAAAGGGTCAGGCATGGCTTAATAGCCAGCCAAGCTTTAATCAAAATATGAGTATAATTCAGACATGACAAGCCTAACATGCTCTATCCAAAAGAATTGGGCATGACTCCACTGAAGTGATTAGCCAACCCCAAAGCAGTTTGGGTATGGCTTTACAGCCAGATATGATTCAACATATTTCATGAAACACTAGAATTCATTCTTAAAAATTTTGAAGCCATAGAATAATTTATTTTTGAAAACATTTTTATTATTTTTTTTTTCAAAAACAGTTGAGAAAAGTTTTGAAATATTTTTGAAAAATTTTAAAAAAAGAAAACGAAAAGAAAGTTACCCAATCTGAGCAACAAGATGAACCGTCAGTTGTCCAAACACAAACAATCCCCGGCAACGGCGCCAATAACTTGGTGGACGAAATTGTGATCACATTAATGTAGTACTCTTTGTTATTGTATGGAATCATTATTATGGCTCTCTACTATGTGTGGACACAACTCCGTTCAACTAACCAACAAGTGTACTGGGTCGTCCAAGTAATAAACCTTACGTGAGTAAGGGTCGATCCCACAGAGATTGTTGGCTTGAAGCAAGCTATGGTCACCTTGCAAATCTCAGTCAGGCAGATTTAAACATGATATTTTATTAGATTAAAATAAACAATAAAAGGGATAGAGATACTTATGTAGATTCATTGGCAGGGATTTCAGATAAGCGAATGGAGATGCTTTTCGTTCCTCTAAACCTCTGCTTTCTTGCTATCTTCATCCAATCAGTCTTACTCCTTTCCATGGCTGGCTTTATGTGATACATCACCACTGTCAACGGCTACTTTCGGTCATCTCTCGGGAAAATGATCCAATGCCCTGTCACGGCACGGCTAATCGTCTGGAGGCATCACCGTTGTCAATGGCTTCATCTTATCCTCTCAGTGAATAATATGCTCACGCACCGTGTCACGGCACGGCTATTCATCTGTCGGTTCTCGATCATGCTGGAATAGGATTTACTATCCTTTTGCGTCTGTCACTAACGCCCTGCAATCGCGAGTTAGGAGCTCGTCACAGTCATTCAATCATTGAATCCTACTCGGAATACCACGGACAAGGTTTAGACTTTCCGGATTCTCTTGAATGCCGCCATCATTCTAGCTTACACCACGAAGATTCTGGTTAGGAGATCTAAGAGATACTCATTCTAGCTTAATTCATGTAGAACGGAAGTGTTTGTCAGGCACGCGTTCATAAGGGAGAAGGATGATGAGCGTCACACATAATCATCACCTTCATCACGTTCTTGGGTGCGAATGGATATCTTAGAAGCGAAATAAGAAGAATTGAATAGAAAACAGTAGTACTTTGCATTAATCTTTGAGGAACAGCAGAGCTCCACACCTTAATCTATGGAGTGTAGAAACTCCACCGTTTGAAAATACATAAGTGAAGGTCCAGGCATGGCCGAGATGGCCAGCCCCTTTGATCTAAGAACCAGGCGTCCAAAGATGCCTAATACAATAGTAAGAGGTCCTATTTATAATAAACTAGCTACTAGGGTTTACATGAGTAAGTATTTGATGCATAAATCCACTTCCGGGGCCCACTTGGTGTGTGTTTGGGCTGAGCTTAAGTTTGCACGTGCAGAGGCCATTTGTGGAGTTGAACGCCAGTTTTCGTGCCAGTTTGGGCGTTCAACTCTGGTTTTGGATCCTTTTCTGGCGCTGGACGCCAGATTTGGGCAGAAGGCTGGCGTTGAACGCCAGTTTACGTCATCAATTCTTGGCCAAAGTATGAACTATTATATATTGCTGGAAAGCCCTGGATGTCTACTTTCCAACGCAATTGGAAGCGCACCATTTTGAGTTCTGTAGCTCCAGAAAATCCATTTTGAGTGCAGGGAGGTCAGAATCCAACAGCATTAGCAGTCCTTTTTCAACCTCTGAATCTGATTTCTGCTCAAGTCCCTCAATTTCAGCCAGAAAATACCTGAAATCACAGAAAAACACACAAACTCATAGTAAAGTCCAGAAATGTGAATTTAACATAAAAACTAATGAAAACATCCCTAAAAGTAACTAGATCCTACTAAAAACATACTAAAAACAATGCCAAAAAGCGTATAAATTATCCGCTCATCAACTATCAATAATACTCTGCTAGCATGAACATCCTCTTCCATTTCATTCTTTCTTCTCAATAAATCTTTTCTTGCTTGGGGACAAGCAAGCTTTAAGTTTGGTGTTGTGATGACAAGTCATCCTAGCCTATTTTAACTAGTCTTTTTCTTTTGTTTTCATTAGAATTATGCACTTTCTTGAGCTACAAGCAGGCTAATTGAGTAGGTTTTCATGCTTCCCTTGATTGAATCAACCATATATGAATTCATGCCATTTCATGAGGTTTTATGCTATATTTGTTGCATATTATGAAAGAATGAATATCTCATGATTTTGAGCATAGCTTTGATGTGTTTGGTTAATTAATGATAGGTGAAGAAAGCTTGGAGAAAGGTTGAAGCAAGAAGGAATGGCTAGGAGTGAAGAGAGGACAATGGAATAAGTGAAATTGAACCAGGAAGCAAAAAGCTGGACCTAAAGTTAGCATCAAACTTTTGCACAAACTTTTGGTTGAAAAGTTAGCCCCAACGTTAGCCCCCTAACTTGGAGGCTAACGTTGGAACTTGAAAATTCTCCCCTGGGCTCCAAAAGTTAGCCCCAACGTTAGCCCCCTAACTTGGAGGCTAACGTTGGCACATGAATTTCTCCCCTGGGCACCAAAAGTTTGCGCCAACGTTAGCCCCCTAACTTTGAGGCTAACGTTGGCACATGAATTTCTCCCCTGGGCACCAAAAGTTTGCGCCAACGTTAGCCCCCTAACTTGGAGGCTAACGTTGGCACATGAAAATTCAAGGGAGAGGAGCAAAAGTTTGCGCCAACGTTAGACCCCTAACTTGGAGGCTAACGTTGGCGCCACAAGCACACTAGGCAAGGCCAACGTTAGGGTCAAAGTTAGACCCCTAACGTTGGCACCAATGTTGGTATCAGTAAATTGTGCTAGCTGATATGAAAAGTTGGAGCCAAAGTTAGACCCCTAACTTTAGCTCCAACTTTTGGTCCAACTTTTGCAAAACTCAAACCCGGTTCAATTGGTTCACTTTGGTTCTTCTTCAAACTTCAAGAGCAATCAACCAAGGCCTCTTTCAACCCAATTCCACCAAGAGCAAAGGCCCAACTCAAGGCTTGAAGATCATTGGAAGAAAGTGTATAAATAGGATAGAATTCAAGTTCTTCAGGAGCTTTCCCTTTGAATTTTCAGAATAGTTTTCGGAGAGCTTTGGATATTGAGTGATCTTTAATTTCTTTGTCTTGGGGAAGGAGAATTCACTTCTCTTCCTCTCAGTTTTATTGCTTTCAATTTCAATTACAATTGTCTTGGATCTTGGGTTGGAGAATTGAAGAAATTCTGTTTCAATCTCATCCTTGGATCTCTCTGTTTCTTTACTGCTAATTGAATTTAATTTCTGTTAATTGCTCTTCATCTACTTTCTTTGCAATTTACAAGTCCCTTGCAATTGTTCTTATTGGATCTACGAAGGCATTGAGATCTAGACTTAGTTTTCTAGTCTCTGGGTCCTGAGATCCAAATCTCCAATTTACATTCTGTTTCTTGCTTTCCATGTTCATTTACTTTTCTGCTATAAGATCCGATTCAATCCCAATTCCCTTTAACTCTTCTGTTTGATGCAATTTAACTTTTCCTTGTTTAATTTCTGCAAATCCACATCCCAATCCCCTTTACATTTCAAGCAATTTACATTCCTTGCACTTTAAGATTCCGCAATTTACATTTCTTGCACTCTAAGTTTCTGCAATTTAATTTCTTGTTCTTTACGTTTCAGCAATTTATTTCTTGTTCTCTTTACTTCAATGCAATTTAATTCTGCAAGTCACAAAACCATCAACCAAATCTTGATTCGCTTGACTAAATCAACCACTAAACTAAAATTGCTCAATCCTTCAATCCCTGTGGGATCGACCTCACTCCCGTGAGTTTTTATTACTTGATGCGACCCGGTGCACTTGCCGGTTAGATTTGTGTGTTTTGGGAGAAATTTATTTTTCACCAAAATAACTCATCACGATCCCACGGAGATTGTCGGCTTGAAGCAAGCTATGGTCACCTTGTAAATCTCAGTCAGGTGGATATAAAATAGTTATGGAGTTTTCGAACATAAATAATAAATAGATAGAAAATAAGGATAGAAACACTTATGTATATCATTGGTGAGAATTTCAGATAAGTGTATAGAGATGCTTTTGCTCCTCTGAACCTCTGCTTTCCTGCTGTCTTCATCCAATCAGTCTTACTCCTTTCCATGGCTGGCTTTATGTAAGGACATCACTGTTGTCAATGGCTACTTTTTATCCTCTCTGGAAAATGGTCCGATGCGCTGTCACTGCATGGCTAATCGTCTGGAGGCATCACCCTTATCAATGGCTGCATCCCATCCTCTTGTGAAAATGGTCCAAATGCTCTGTCACAGCACGGCTAATCATCTGAGGTTCTCGATCATACTGGAATAGGATTCACCCTCCTTTTGCATCTGTCACTACGCCCAGCATTCGCGAGTTTGAAGTTCGTCACAGTCATTCAATCCCAGAGTCCTACTCGGAATACCACAGACAAGGTTTAGACTTTCCGGACTCTCATGAATGCCGCCATCAATCTAGCTTATACCACGAAGATTCTGATTAAGAGATCCAAGAGATACTCATTCAATCTAAGGTGGAACGGAAGTGGTTGTCAGGCACGCGTTCGTGGGGGAATGATGATGATTGTCACGTTCATCACATTCAGGTTGAAGTGCGAATGAATATCTTAGAAGCGGAATAAGTTGAATTGAATAGAAAAATAGTAGTACTTTACATTAATCTTTGAGGAACAGCAGAGCTCCACACCTTAATCTATGGAGTGCAGAAACTCTACCGTATGAAAATACATAAGTGATAATGGTTCAGGCATGGCCGAATGGCCAGCCCCATGAAAGTCTAAGATAGCATAAAACTGATCAAAGATGTCTAATACAATAGTAAAAAGTCCTATTGATAATAAACTAGTTACTAGGGTTTACAGAAGTAAGTAATTGATGCATAAATCCACTTCCAGGGCCCACTTGGTGTGTGCTTGGGCTGAGCTTGAATGTTACACGTGTAGAGGTCAATCTTGGAGTTGAACGCCAGTTTGTAACGTATTTCTGGCGTTCAACTCTGGCTTGTGACGTGTTTCTGGCGTTTAACTCCAGACAGCAGCGTAGAACTGGTGTTCAACGCCCTTTTACGTCGTCTAAACTCGGCCAAAGTATGGACTATTATATATTTCTGGAAAGCCCTGGATGTCTACTTTCCAAAGCAATTGGAAGCGCGCCATTTTGAGTTCTGTAGCTCCAGAAATCCACTTTGAGTGCAGGGAGGTCAGAATCCAACAGCATCAGCAGTCCTTCTTCAACCTCTGAATCTAATTTTTGCTCAAGTCCCTCAATTTCTGCCAGAAAATATCTGAAATCACAGAAAAATACACAAACTCATAGTAAAGTCCAGAAATGTGAATTTAACATAAAAACTAATGAAAACATCCTTAAAAGTAACTAGATTCTACTAAAAACAATGCCAAAAAGCGTATAAATTATCCGCTCATCACAACACCAAACTTAAATTGTTGCTTGTCCCCAAGCAACTAAAAATCAAATAGGATAAAAAGAAGAGAATATACTATAAAATCCAAACTATCAATGAAACATAGCTCCAATTAAATGAGCGGGACTTGTAGCTTTCTGCCTCTTGAATAGTTTTGGCATCTCACTTTATCCATTGAGGTTCAGAATGATTTGCTTCTATAGGAACTTAGAGTTCAGATAGTGTTATTGATTCTCCTAGTTCAGTATGATGATTCTTGAACACAGCTATTTTATGAGTCTTGGCCGTGGCCCTAAGCACTTTGTTTTCCAGTATTACCACCGGATACATAAATGCCACAGACACATAATTGGGTGAACCTTTTTAGATTGTGACTCAGCTTTGCTAAAGTCCCCAATTAGAGGTGTCCAGGGTTCTTAAGCACACTCTTCTTTTGCTTTGGACCTTGACTTTAACCGCTCAGTCTCAAGTTTTCACTTGACACCTTCACGCCACAAGCACATGGTTAGGGACAGCTTGGTTTAGCCGCTTAGGCCAGGATTTTATTCCTTTAGGCCCTCCTATCCACTGATGCTCAAAGCCTTGGGATCCTTTTTATTTACCCTTGCCTTTTGGTTTTAAGGGTTGTTGGCTTTTTGCTCTTGCCTCTTGGTTTTAAGAGCTTTTGGCTTTTTCTGCTTGCTTTTTCTCTTTTTTTTTCTTTCTATTTTTTCGCTATTTTTTTTTCTGCAAGCTTTGTTCTTTGCTGCTTTTTCTTGCTTCAAGAATCATTTTTATGATTTTTCATATTATCAAATAACATGTCTCCTTATCATCATTCTTTCAAGAGCCAACATATTTAACATTCTTAAACAACAACTTCAAAAGACATATGCACTGTTCAAGCATTCATTCAGAAAATAAGAAGCATTGTCACCACATCAATATAATTAAACTAAGTTCAAGGATAAATTCGAAACTCATGTACTTCTTGTTCTTTTGAATTAAAACAGTTTTCATTTAAGAGAGGTGATGGATTCATAGGACATTCATAACTTTAAGACAAAGTTACTAAATACTAATGATCATGTAATGAAGACACAAACATGGATAAGCACTTAACATAGAGAAAACGAAAAACAGAGAATGTAAGAACAAGGAATGAGTCCACCTTAGTGATGGTGGTGTTTCCTTCTTGAGGAACCAATGATGTCCTTGAGCTCTTCTATGTCTCTTCCTTGTCTTTGTTGCTCCTCCCTCATTGCTTTTTGATCTTCTCTTATTTCATGAAGGATGATGGAGTGCTCTTGATGTTCCACCCTTAGTTGTCCCACGTTGGAACTTAATTCTCCTAGGGAGGTGTTGATTTGCTCCCAATAGTTTTGTGGAGGAAAATGCATTTGAGGCATCTCCGGGATCTCATGGTGATGAGCTTCATGCGTCTCTTGAGATCCATGAATGGGCTCTCTTGCTTGCTCCATCCTTTTCTTAGTGATGGGCTTCTCTTCCTCAATGGGAATGTCTCCTTCTATGAAAGCTCCAGCTGAGTAACATAGATAGCAAATAAGATGAGGAAAAGCTAGCCTTGCCCCAGGAGAGGGCTTTTCGGCTATTTTGTAGAATTCAAGGGAGATGACTTCATGAACTTCTACTTCCTCTCCAATCATGATGCTATGAATCATGATGGCCCGATCCACAGTAACTTCAGATCGGTTGCTAGTGGGGATGATAGAGCGTTGGATGAACTCCAACCATCCTCTAGCCAGAGGCTTGAGGTCCAGTCTTCTTAATTAAACCGGCTTGCCTTTGGAGTTAATCTTCCATTGAGCTCTTTCCACATATATGTCCATGAGGACTTGGTCCAACCTTTGATTAAAGTTGACCCTTCTAGTGTAGGGGCGTGCATCTCCTTGCATCATAGGCAAGTTAAACGCCAACCTCACATTTTCCGGACTAAAATCTAAGTATTTCCCCCGAACCATTGTAATATAATTCTTTGGGTTTGAGTTCTTACTTTGATCATGGTTCCTAGTGATCCATGCATTGGCATAGAACTCTTGAACCATTAGGATGCCGACTTGTTGGATGGGGTTTGTTAGAACTTCCCAACCTCTTCTTTGGATTTCATGTCGGATCTTCGGATACTCATTCTTCTTGAGCTTGAAAGGGACCTCGGGGATCACCTTCTTCTTGAACACAACATCATAGAAGTGGTCTTGATGAGCTTTGGAGATGAATCTTTCCATCTTCCATGACTCGGAGGTGGAAGCTTTTATCTTCCCTTTCCCTTTTCTAGAGGATTCTCCGGTCTTGGGTGCCATCAATGGTAATGGAAAAACAAAAAGCTTATGCTTTTACCACACCAAACTTAGAATATTGCTCGCCCTCGAGCAAGAGAAGAAAGAATAGATGAAAAAGAAGAAGAAAATATAGAGGAGAGAGGGGAGGGGTGTATTCGGCCAAGAAGGGGAAGAGAGTGTTGTGTTGTGTGAAAATGAAGAAGAATGGAGGGCTTTATATAGGGAAGGGAGGGGGGTAAGGTTCGGCCATAAGGGTGGGTTTTGGGTGGAAAATTGATTTTGAATTTTGAAGGTAGGTGGGGTTTATGAGGTAGGTTTATGGGAAAGAGTGGATGGATGTGAGTGGTGAAGTGGTTATAGGGAAGAGAGATTGAGGTGATTGGTGAAGAGTTTTGGGGAAGAGTGTTTATGGGATTATGTGAAAGAGGGGTGAGAAGAAGTGAGTGGAGGTAGGTGGGGATCCTGTGGGGTCCACAGATCTTGAGGTGTTCAAGGATTTACAACCTTGCACCAAATTAGGCATGCAAAATGCCCTTGCACACAACTCTGGGCGTTCAGCGCCAGATTGGTGCTTGTTCTGGGCGTTGAACGCCTATTTGTTGCCCATTTCTGGCGTTGAACGCCAAAACCATGCTTGTTCTGGGCGTTCAGCGCCAGCTCTTCTCCAGGGTGCAATTCTGGCGTTCAAACGCCCAGATGCTGCCCATTTTGGGCGTTCAGCGCCAGAACCATGCTCTGTTCTGGCGTTGAACGCCAGTAAGGTCTTCCTCCAGGGTGTGATTTTTCTTCTGCTGTTTTTGATTCCGTTTTCAATTTTTATATTTATTTTGTGACTCCACATGATCATGAACCTAATAAAACATGAAAGAACAAGAAAAATAAAATTAGATAAATAAAAATTGGGTTGCCTCCCAACAAGCGCTTCTTTAATGTCATTAGCTTGACAGTGGGCTCTCATGGAGCCTCACAGATGTTCAGAGCATTGTTGAGACTTCCCAACACCAAACTTAGAGTTTAGATCTGGGAGTTCAACACCAAACTTAGAGTTTGACTGTGGGGGCTCTGGTTGACTCTGTTTTGAGAGAAGCTTACTGTGCCTCTTTTCCATGTTTACAGAAGGGTAACTTTGAGTTGTAAACACAAGGGAGTCCTCATTCAATTGAAGGACTAATTCACCTCTGTCAACATCAATCACAGCTCTTGCTGTGGCTAGGAAAGGTCTTCCAAGGATGATAAATTCATCCTCATCCTTCCCAGTATCTAGGATTATGAAATCATCAGGGATGTAAAGGCCTTCAACCTTTACTAACACGTCCTCTACTTGTCCATAAGCCTGTTTTCTTGAATTGTCTGCCATCTCTAATGAGATTTTAGTAGCTTGCACCCCAAAGATTCCCAGTTTCTCTATTACAGAGAGGGGCATGAGGTTTATCCCTGAACCAAGGTCACACAGAGCCTTTTCAAAGATCATGTTGCCTATGGTACAAGGTATTACGAACTTTCCAGGATCCTGTTTCTTCTGAGGCAATGTCAGTTGATCCAGATCACTTAGTTCATTGGTGAACAAGGGAGGTTCATCTTCCCAAGTCTCAATACCAAATAATTTGGCATTCAGCTTCATGATTTCACCAAGGTACTTGGTAACTTGCTCTTCAGTAACATCCTCATTCTCTTCAGAAGATGAATACTCGTCAGAGCTCATGAAGGGCATAAGGAGGTTCAATGGAATCTCTATGGTCTCTAGATGAGTCTCAGATTCCTTTGGTTCCTCAAAGGGAAACTCCTTATTGATCACTGGACGTCCCAGGAGGTCTTCCTCACTGGGATTTACGTCCTCCCCTTCCTCTCCAGGTTCGGCCGTGTTGACTATGTCAATGGCCTTGCACTCTCCTTTTGGATTTTCTTCTGTATTGCTTGGGAGAGTACTAGGAGGGATTTCAGTGATCCTTTTACTCAGCTGGCCCACTTGAGCCTCCAAATTTCTAATGGAGGACCTTGTTTCATTCATGAAACTTACAGTGGCCTTAGATAGATCAGAGACTAAGTTTGCTAAATTAGAGGTATTTTGTTCAGAGTTCTCTGTCTGTTGCTGAGTGGATGATGGAAAAGGTTTACTATTGTTAAACCTATTTCTTCCACCATTATTAAAGCCTTATTGAGGCTTTTGTTGATCCTTCCATGAGATATTTGGGTGATTTATCCATGAGGGGTTATAGGTGTTTCCATAAGGTTCACCCATGTAATTCACCTCTGCTATTGCAGGGTTTTCAGGATCATAAGCTTCTTCTTCAGAAGATGCCTCTTGAGTACTGTTGGATGTAGCTTACATTCCATTCAGACTCTGAGAAATCATATTGACTTGCTGAGTCAATATTTTATTCTGAGCCAATATGGCATTCAGAGTATCAATTTCAAGAACTTCCTTCTTCATAGGCGTCCCATTACTCACAGGATTCCTCTCAGAAGTGTACATGAACTGGTTATTAGCAACCATGTCAATGAGTTCTTGAGCTTATGCAGGCGTTTTCTTTAAGTGAATGGATCCACCTGCAGAGGTATCCAATGACATTTTAGCTAATTCAGACAGACCATCATAGAATATGTCCAGGATGGTCCATTCTGAAAGCATGTCAGAAGGACACTTTTTGGTCAGTTCTTTGTATCTCTCCCAAGCTTCATAGAGGGATTCACCTTCTTTCTGTCTGAAGGTCTGAACATCCACTCTAAGCTTACTCAGCTTTTGAGGAGGAAAGAACTTGGCTAAGAAAGCCTTGACCAGCTTATCCTAAGAGTTCAGGCTATCCTTAGGTTGAGAGTCCAACCATATTCTAGCTCTATCTCTCACAGCAAAAGGGAAAAGCATGAGCCTGTAGACTTCAGGATCTACTCCATTAGTCTTAACAGTATCACAGATCTGCAAGAATTCAGTTAAGAACTGATGAGCGGATAATTTATACGCTTTTTGGCATTGTTTTTAGTATGTTTTTAGTAGGATCTAGTTACTTTTAGGGATGTTTTCATTAGTTTTTATGTTAAATTCACATTTCTGGACTTTACTATGAGTTTGTGTGTTTTTCTGTGATTTCAGGTATTTTCTGGTTGAAATTGAGGGACTTGAGCAGAAATCAGATTCAGAGGTTGAAAAAGGACTGCTGATGCTGTTGGATTCTGACCTCCCTGCACTCAAAGTGGATTTTCTGGAGCTACAGAACTCGAAATGGCGCGCTTCCAATTGCGTTGGAAAGTAGACATCCAGGGCTTTCCAGAAATATATAATAGTCCATACTTTGGCCAATAATTGACGACGTAAACTGGCGTTCAACGCCAGCCTTCTGCCCAAATCTGGCGTCCAGCGCCAGAAAAGGATCCAAAACCAGAGTTGAACGCCCAAACTGGCACAAAAACTGGCGTTCAACTCCACAATTGGCCTCTGCACGTGCAACACTTAAGCTCAGCCCAAACACACACCAAGTGGGCCCCGGAAGTGGATTTATACATCAAATACTTACTCATGTAAACCCTAGTAGCTAGTTTATTATAAATAGGACCTCTTACTATTGTATTTGACATCTTTGGATTACCTTATGATCCTTTGATCACGTTTTGGGGGCTGGCCATCTCGGCCATGCCTGGACCTTCACTTATGTATTTTCAACGGTAGAGTTTCTACACTCCATAGATTAAGGTGTGGAGCTCTGCTGTTCCTCAAAGATTAATGCAAAGTACTACTGTTTTCTATTCAATTCTTCTTATTTCGCTTCTAAGATATCCATTCGCACCCAAGAACGTAATGAAGGTGATGATTATGTGTGACGCTCATCACCCTTCTCTCTTATGAACGCGTGTCTGACAAACACTTCTGTTCTACATGAATTAAGCTAGAATGAGTATCTCTTAGATCTCCTAACCAGAATCTTCGTGGCGTAAGCTAGAATGATGGCGGCATTCAAGAGAATCCGGAAGGTCTAAACCTTGTCTGTGGTATTCTGAGTAGGATTCAATGATTGAATGACTGTGACGAGCTTCAAACTCGCGAGTGCTGGGCGTTAGTGACAGACGCAAAAGGAGGGTGAATCCTATTCCAGCATGATCGGGAACCGACAGATGAATAGCCGTGCCGTGACAGGGTGCGTGAGCATAAGATTCACTGAGAGGAGGGGATGTAGCCACTGACAACGGTGATGCCCTTGCATACAGCCAGCCATGGAAAGGAGTAAGACTGATTGGATGAAGATAGCAGGAAAGCAAAGGTTCAGAGGAACGAAAAGCATCTCCATTCGCTTATCTGAAATCCCTGCCAATGAATCTACATAAGTATCTCTATCCCTTTTATTGTTTATTTTAATCTAATAAAATATCATGTTTAAATCCGCCTGACTGAGATTTTCAAGGTGACCATAGCTTGCTTCAAGCCAACAATCTCTGTGGGATCGACCCTTACTCACGTAAGGTTTATTACTTGGACGACCCAGTACACTTGCTGGTTAGTTGAACGGAGTTGTGTCCATACATACATAGAGCCACAATGAGGATTCAATACAATTATATATTGTTACTCTCACACAAGTACAAAGAACATGGAACACAATTTCGTGCACCAAGTTTTTGGCGCCGTTGCCGGGGATTGTTTGAGTTTTCGGCAAGCTTTTGGTCCGGTAACATCAGTGCCAGATTCCCTTTTGATCCGGCAACAGCACCAAGTTTTGGGCGCCGTTGCCGGGGATTGTTTGAGTTTGGACAACTGACGGTTCATCTTGTTGCTCAGATTAGGTAATTTTCTTTTTATTTTATTTTCAAAAATTTTTCAAAAATATTTCTAAAATTTTCTCATCTGTTTTCGAAAAAAATAAAAATGTTTTCAAAAATAAATTATTCTATGGCTTCAAGATTTTTAAGAATGAATTCTAGTGTTTCATGAAATATGTTGAATCATATCTGGCTGTAAAGCCATACCCAAACTACTTTGGGATTGGTATTCAACTAATCACTTTAGCCCATGTAATTATATGTTGAAGCCTGGCTGGCTGCAAAGCCATGTCTCAATTCTTATACTCAAGAAAAGAGCTTCTTTATCTTTCTTAGCCAATTGGCTGTTGAATGTAAGGAATGTCAGGGGTGTCATGTCTGAGTTACATACTAAAGCTTGGCTGGCTATTAAGCCATGCCTGACCCTTTGATTGGAGCTTTAGAGCATAAGATTCCTGGAATTCATATAAAAAATTTTGGAATCCTTATTTTTCTTTTTCAAAATAAATTTTCGAAAAATATAAAATAAAAATCCAAAAAAAAATTAGAAAATCATAAAAATAAAAAAATTATTTCATGTTTCTTGTTTGAGTCTTGAGTCATATCATAAGTTTGGTGTCAATTGCATATGCATCTAGCATTTTTCGAAAATATCATGCATTCATAGTGTTCTTCATGATCTTCAAGTTGTTCTTGGTAAGTCTTCTTGTTTGATCTTGATGATTTTTTGTTTTGTGTCGTTTAGTGTTTTTCATATGCATTCTTGAATTCTTAGTGCCTAAGCATCAAAGAATTCTAAGTTTGGTGTCTTGCATGTTTTCTTTGCATTAAAGATTTTTCAAAATTATGCTCTTGATGTTCATCATGTTCTTCATAATGTTCTTGGTGTTCATCTTGACATTCATAGCATTCTTGCATGCATTCATTGTTTTGATCTAAAAATTTCATGCATTGCATAATTTTCATGTTTTCATAAAAAATTTCAAAAATAAAAAAAAATATCTTTCCCTTTTTCTCTCATCAAATTCGAAAATTTGAGTTGACTTTTTCAAAATTTTTTAAAATCAAATTGTTTCTTATGAGTCAAATCAAATTTTCAATTTGAAAATCTTATCTTTTTCAAAATCTTTTTCAAAATTCAAATCTTTTTCAAAATTCATGGTTATCTTCGAAAATTCCAAAAAAATAATTTTCAAAAACCTTTTTATTATTTTATATCATAATTTTCGAAAATAACATAATCAATTAATGTTTTGATTCAAAAATTTGAAGTTTGTTACTTGCTTGTTAAAAAAGATTCAAACTTTAAGTTCTAGAATCATATCTTGTGATTTCTTATGAATCAAGTCATTAATTGAGATTTTAAAAATCAAATCTTTTTCAAAACTAATTTCTATCATATCTTTTCAAAAATATCTTCTTATCTTATCTTTTTCAAAAATATCTTTCCAAAATATCTTTTCTAACTTCCTAACTTCCTATCTTTTCAAAATTTGTTTCAACTAACTAACTAACTTTTTGTTTGTTTCTTATCTTTTTCAAAACCACCTAACTAACTCTCTCTCTCTCTTTTTCGAAAATATCTCTCCCCTTTTTCAAAATTTCTTTTTTTTATTTATTAACTATTTTAATTTTTTTTTAAAAATTAATTTTCGAAAATTACTAACAATTTTTCAAAAACCATTTTTCAAAAATCACTAACTCTTTTTCAACATAATTTTCGAAAATTACCTCTCTCCCATCTTATTCTATTTATTCATATCCTAACATCTCATCTCACATCTCAAATCCTCATCACAGCTGTGTTTCTTCTATTACATTACATTCCTTGTCTCCCCCTCTTCTTCTATTCACACAGGGATCCCTATACTGAGGTATAAAGGATCTCTATTATTATTATTATTATTATTTTTTGTGCCTTCTTCTTTGTCATATGAGCAGGAGCAAGGATAAGAACATTCTTGTGGAAGCAGATCCAGAACCTGAAAGGACTCTGAAGAGAAAATTAAGAGAAGCTAAATTACAACAATCCAGAGACAACCTTTCAGAAATTTTTGAACAGGCAGAGGAGATGGCAGCCGAAAATAATAATAATGAAAGGAGGATGCTTGGTGACTTTACTGCACCTAATTCCAATTTACATGGAAGAAGCATCTCCATTCCTGCCATTGGAGCAAACAATTTTGAGCTGAAACCTCAATTAGTTTCTCTGATGCAGCAGAACTGCAAATTTCATGGACTTCCATCTGAAGATCCTTTTCAGTTCTTAACTGAATTCTTGCAGATATGTGATACTGTTAAGACTAATGGAGTAGATCCTGAAGTCTACAGGCTCATGCTTTTCCCTTTTGCTGTAAGAGACAGAGCTAGAATCTGGTTGGACTCTCAACCCAAAGACAGCCTGAACTCTTGGGATAAGCTGGTCACGGCTTTCTTAGCCAAGTACTTTCCTCCTCAAAAGCTGAGCAAGCTTAGAGCTGATGTTCAAACCTTCAGACAGAAAGAAGGTGAATCCCTCTATGAAGCTTGGGAAAGATACAAACAGTTGACCAAAAAGTGTCCTTCTGACATGCTTTCAGAATGGACCATCCTGGATATATTCTATGATGGTTTATCTGAGCTATCAAAGATGTCACTGGACACTTCTGCAGGCGGATCCATTCACCTAAAGAAAACGCCTGTAGAAGCTCAAGAACTCATTGACATGGTTGCTAATAACCAGTTCATGTACACTTCTGAAAGGAATCCTGTGAGTAATGGGACGCCTATGAAGAAGGGAGTTCTTGAAGTTGATACTCTGAATGCCATATTGGCTCAGAATAAAATATTGACTCAGCAAGTCAATATGATCTCTCAGAGTCTGAATGGAATGCAAGCTGCATCCAACAGTACTCAAGAGGCATCTTCTGAAGAAGAAGCCTATGATCATGAGAACCCTGCAATGGCAGAGGTAAATTACTTAGGTGAACCTTATGGAAACACCTATAACTCAACATGGAGAAATCATCCAAATTTCTCATGGAAGGATCAAAAGCCCCAACAAGGCTTTAATAATGGTGGAAGAAACAGGTTTAGCAATAGCAAGCCTTTTCCATCATCAACTCAGCAACAGACAGAGAACTCTGAACAAAATGCTTCTAATTTAGCAAATCTAGTCTCTGATCTATCTAAGGCCACTATAATTTTCATGAATGAAACAAGGTCTTCCATTAGAAATCTGGAAGCACAAGTGGGCCAGCTGAGTAAAAGGATCACTGAAATCCCTCCTAGTACTCTCCCAAGCAATACAGAAGAGAATCCAAAAGGAGAGTGCAAGGCCATTGACATAAGCGCCATGGCCGAACCTATGAGGAGAGGAGAGGACGTGAATCCCAAGAAGGAGGACCTCCTGGGATGTCCAGTGATCAATAAGGAGCTTCCCTCTGAGGAACCAAAGGACTCTGAGGCTCATCTAGAGACCATAGAGATTCCATTGAACCTCCTTATACCCTTCATGAGCTCTGATGAGTATTCCTCTTCTGAAGAGAATGAGGATGTTACTGAAGAGCAAACTGCCAAGTTTCTTGGTGCAATCATGAAGCTGAATGCCAAATTATTTGGCATTGATGCTTGGGAAGTTGAACCTCCCTTGTTCATCAATGAACTAAGTGATCTGGATCAACTGACATTGCCTCAGAAGAGACAGGATCCTGGAAAGTTCATAATACCCTGTACCATAGGCACCATGATCTTTAAGGCTCTGTGTGATCTTGGTTCAGGAATAAACCTCATGCCCCTCTCTGTAATAGAGAAACTGGGAATCTATGGGGTGTAAGCTGCTAAAATCTCACTAGAGATGGCAGACAGCTCACGAAAACAGGCTTATGGACAAGTAGAAGATGTATTAGTAAAGGTTGAGGGCCTTTACATACCTACTGATTTCATAGTCCTGGATACTGGAAAGGAAGAGGATGAATCCATCATCCTTGGAAGACCTTTCCTGGCCACAGCAAGAGCTGTGATCGATGTTGACAGAGGTGAAATAGTCCTTCAATGGAATGAGGACTCCCTTGTGTTTAAAACTCAAGGATCTCCCTCTGCAACCATGGAGAGGAAGCATGAAAAGCTTCTCTCTAAGCAGAGTCAACCAGAGCCCCCACAGTCAAACTCTAAGTTTGGTGTTGGGAGGCCACAACCAAACTCTAAGTTTGGTGTTGAACTCCCATATCCAAACTCTAAGTTTGGTGTTGGAGAGTCTCAACAAAGCTCTGCACATCTGTGAGGCTCCATGAGAGCCCACTGTCAAGCTATTGACATTAAAGAAGCGCTTGTTGGGAGGCAACCCAATGTTTATCTAATTCTTATTTTTATTGTTTTTCATGTTTTCTTAGGTTGATGATCATGTGGAGTCACAAAATAAACAAAAAAAAATTGAAAACGGAATCAAAAACAGCAGAAGAAAAATCACACCCTGGAGGAGCATCTGGCTAGCGTTCATACGCCAGAACAAAGCATGGTTCTGGCGCTGAACGCCCAAAATGGGCATCTTCTGGGCGCTGAACGCCAGAACAGGCATGGTTCTGGCGTTCAACGCCAGAAATGGCACACAAATGGGCGTTGAACGCCCAAAATGGCCACCAACCTGGCGCTGAACGCCCAGAGTTGGGTACAAAGGCATTTTTACATGCCTAATGGGTGCAGGGATGTAAATGCCTTGACACCTCAGGATCTGTGGACCCCATAGGATCATCTCAGGATCTGTGGACCCCACAGGATCCCCACCTTACCTCCTCATAATCCTAATTTTTATTTCCACATCTTCTTCTTCATCTATTCCCTCTTCTTTTGCTCGAGGGCGAGCAACATTGTAAGTTTGGTGTGGTAAAACAATTATGTAAAGGATCTATAGCTCAGTGGTAGAATATTTGACTGCAAATCAAGAGACCCCTGAGATACCTCAGGGGATACATTTTTGTCCACACAATTACTGGAAGCAACTAAAGGGTGGAACATCAAGAGCACTCCATCATCCTTCATGAAATAAGAGAAGATCAAAAAGCAATGAGGGAGGAGCAACAAAGGCAAGGAAGAGACATAGAAGAGCTCAAAAATATCATTGAAACGCCATCATCACTAAGGTGGATTCATTCCTTGCTCTTATTTCTTCTGTCTTTTTTTTTATATGTTATGTGCTTATCTATGTTTGTGTCTTTATTACATGATCATTAGTAGTTAGTAACTTTGTCTTAAAGTTATGAATGTCCTATGAATCCATCACCTCTCTTAAAATAAAAATTGTTTTAATTCAAAAGAACAAGAAGTACATGAGTTTTGAATTTATCCCTGAACTTAGTTTAATTATATTGATGTGGTGACAATGCTTCTTGTTTTCTGAATGAATGCTTGAACAGTGCATATGTCTTTTGAAGTTGTTGTTTAAGAATGTTAAATATGTTGGCTCTTGAAAGAATGATGACTAGGAGACATGTTATTTGATAATCTGAAAAATCATAAAAATGATTCTTGAAGCAAGAAAAAGCAGCAAAGAACAAAGCTTGCAGAAAAAAGAAAAAAAAAAAGAAAAAGAAAAAAAATAGGCGAAAAAAAAATGTAGAAAGAAAAGCAAGCAGAAAAAGCCAATAACCCTTAAAACCAAAAGGCAAGGGCAATTAAAAAGGATCCCAAGGCTTTGAGCATCAGTGGATAGGAGGGCCTAAAGGAATAAAATCCCGGTCTAAGCGGTTAAACCAAGCTGTCCCTAACCATGTGCTTGTGGCGTGTAGGTGTCAAGTGAAAACTTGAGACTGAGCGGTTAAAGTCAAGGTCCAAAGCAAAAAAAAGAGTGTGCTTAAGAACCCTGGACACCTCTAATTGGGGACTTTAGCAAAGCTGAGTCACAATCTGAAAAGGTTCACCCAGTTATGTGTCTGTGGCATTTATGTATCCGGTGGTAATACTGGAAAACAAAGTGCTTAGGGCCACGGCCAAGACTCATAAAGAAGCTGTGTTCAAGAATCATCATACTGAACTAGGAGAGTCAATGACACTATTCGAACTCTGAGTTCCTATAGATGCCAATCATTCTGAACCTCAATGGATAAAGTGAGATGCCAAAACTATTCAAGAGGCAAAAAGCTATAAGTCCCGCTCATATGATTGAAGCTCTGTTTCATTGATAGTTTGGAATTTATAGTATATTCTCTTCTTTTTATCCTATTTGATTTTCAGTTGCTTGGGGACAAGCAACAATTTAAGTTTGGTGTTGTGATGAGCGGATAATTTATACGCTTTTTGGCATTGTTTTTAGTATGTTTTTAGTAGGATCTAGTTACTTTTAGGGATGTTTTCATTAGTTTTTATGTTAAATTCACATTTCTGGACTTTACTATGAGTTTGTGTGTTTTTCTGTGATTTCAGGTATTTTCTGGCTGAAATTGAGGGACTTGAGCAGAAATCAGATTCAGAGGTTGAAAAAGGACTGCTGATGCTGTTGGATTCTAACCTCCCTGCACTCAAAGTGGATTTTCTGGAGCTACAGAACTTGAAATGGCGCGCTTCCAATTGCGTTGGAAAGTAGACATCCAGGGCTTTCCAGAAATATATAATAGTTCATACTTTGGTCAAGAATTGACGACGTAAACTGGCGTTCATTGCCAGCCTTCTGCCCAAATCTGGCGTCCAGCGCCAGAAAAGGATCCAAAACCAGAGTTGAACGCCCAAACTGGCACAAAAACTGGCGTTCAACTCCACAATTGGCCTCTGCACGTGCAACACTTAAGCTCAGCCCAAACACACACCAAGTGGGCCCCGGAAGTGGATTTATACATCAAATACTTACTCATGTAAACCCTAGTAGCTAGTTTATTATAAATAGGACCTCTTACTATTGTATTTGACATCTTTGGATTACCTTATGATCCTTTGATCACGTTTTGGGGGCTGGCCATCTCGGCCATGCCTGGACCTTCACTTATGTATTTTCAACGGTAGAGTTTCTACACTCCATAGATTAAGGTGTGGAGCTCTGCTGTTCCTCAAAGATTAATGCAAAGTACTACTGTTTTCTATTCAATTCTTCTTATTTCGCTTCTAAGATATCCATTCGCACCCAAGAACGTAATGAAGGTGATGATTATGTGTGACGCTCATCACCCTTCTCCCTTATGAACGCGTGTCTGACAAACACTTCTGTTCTACATGAATTAAGCTAGAATGAGTATCTCTTAGATCTCCTAACCAGAATCTTCGTGGCGTAAGCTAGAATGATGGCGGCATTCAAGAGAATCCGGAAGGTCTAAACCTTGTCTGTGGTATTCTGAGTAGGATTCAATGATTGAATGACTGTGACGAGCTTCAAACTCGCGAGTGCTGGGCGTTAGTGATAGACGCAAAAGGAGGGTGAATCCTATTCCAGCATGATCGGGAACCGACAGATGAATAGCCGTGCCGTGACAGGGTGCGTGAGCATAAGATTCACTGAGAGGAGGGGATGTAGCCACTGACAACGGTGATGCCCTTGCATACAGCCAGCCATGGAAAGGAGTAAGACTGATTGGATGAAGATAGCAGGAAAGCAGAGGTTCAGAGGAACGAAAAGCATCTCCATTCGCTTATCTGAAATCCCTGCCAATGAATCTACATAAGTATCTCTATCCCTTTTATTGTTTATTTTAATCTAATAAAATATCATGTTTAAATCCGCCTGACTGAGATTTGCAAGGTGACCATAGCTTGCTTCAACCCAACAATCTCTATGGGATCGACCCTTACTCACGTAAGGTTTATTACTTGGACGACCCAATACACTTGCTGGTTAGTTGAACGGAGTTGTGTCCATACATACATAGAGCCACAATGAGGATTCAATACAATTATATATTGTTACTCTCACACAAGTACAAAGAACATGGAACACAATTTCGTGCACCAGGAACTGAAAAGGATCTTCAGATGGAAGTCCATGAAACTTGCAGTTCTGCTGCATCAAAGAAACTAATTGAGGTTTCAGCTCAAAATTGTTTGCTCCAATGGCAGGAATGGAGATGCTTCTTCCATGTAAATTGGAATTAGCTGCAGTAAAGTCACCAAGCATCTTCCTTGCATTATTATTATTTTCGGCTGCCATCTCCTCTTCCTGTTCGAAAATTTCTGAAAGGTGCTTGCTGGATTGTTGTAATTTAGCTTCTCTTAGTTTCCTCTTCCGAGTCCTTTCAGGTTCTGGATCTGCTTCAACAAGAATATTCTTGTCCTTGCTCCTGCTCATATGAAAAAGAGGGACAGAAAAATAATAATAATAGGGGTCCTTTTTACCACAGTATAGAGGTCCCTGTGTGAGTAGAAGAAAAGAAGAGGAAAAAATTCGAACACAGATGGAAGAGGGGGTTCGAATTTGGGTGAGATGAAGTTTTAGTAGATGAATAAATAAATAGAAGGAGATAAGAGAGAGAGAGAGAATTTTCGAAAATAATTTTTGAAAAAGAGTTAGTGATTTTCGAAAATAGTTTTTGAAAAAGGTTAGTAATTTTCGAGAATTAAAATAAAAAATTAAAATAATTAGTTAATTAAAAAGAAATTTTGAAAAAGAGGGAAGATATTTTCGAAAATTAGAGAGAGAGGGAGTTAGTTAGGTAGTTTTGAAAAAGATAAGAAACAAACAAAAAGTTAGTTAGTTAGTTGAAACAAATTTGAAAATCAATTTTGAAAAGATAAGAAGATAAGAAGTTAGAAAGGATATTTTAAAATCAAATTTTGAAAAAGATATGATTGAAATTAGTTTTGAAAAAGATTTGATTTTTAAAAAAGATTTTGAAAAAGATAAGATTTTTAAATTGAAAATTTGATTTGACTCATAAAAACAACTAGATTTTAAAAAGTTTTGAAAAAGTCAACTCAAATTTTCGAAATTTATGAGTGAAAAAGGGAAAGATATATTTTTTTTATTTTTGAATTTTTAATGATGAGAGGGAAAAACATGAAAAAGACTCAATGCATGAAAATTTTGGATCAAAACAATGAATGCATGCAAGAATGCTATGAATGTCAAGATGAACACCAAGAACACTTTGAATGTCAAGATGAACATCAAGAACTTATTTTTGAAAAATTTTTAATGCAAAGAAAACATGCAAGACACCAAACTTAAAAATTTTTCATGTATAGACACTATGAATGCAAGAATGCATATGAAAAACAAGAAAAGACACAAAACATGAAAACATCAAGATCAAACAAGAAGACTTACCAAGAACAAGTTGAAGATCATGAAGAACACTATGAATGCATGAATTTTTCGAAAAATGCAAGATGAATATGCAATTGTCACCAAACTTTCAACTTGACTCAAGACTCAAACAAGAAACATGAAATATTTTTGATTTTTATGATTTTTTTATTTTTTTGGATTTTTGTATATTTTTTTCGAAAAAACATATAGGAAAAAGAAAATAAGGATTTCAAAATTTTTTTAATATGAATTCCAGGAATCTTGTATTCTTAGTCTAAAGCTCCAATCCGAGGGTTAGGCATGGCTTAATAGCCAGCCAAGCTTTAGTATGTAACTCAGACATGCCACGGCTAACATTCCAATTAACTTGCCTCTATGCTGATGGTTGGAAGCCCCTATCCAAAAGAATTAGACATGGCTTTACAGCCAGCCAGGCTTCAACATGCTTCATGAAACTCTAGAATTCATTCTTAAAAATTCTGAAGAAAAATATATTTTTGAAAAGATTTAATTTTTTTTTTCGAAAATAGATGAGAAATTTTGAAAGGTTTTTGAAAAATTTTTGAAAATAAAATAAAAAGAAAATTACCTAATCTGAGCAACAAGATGAACCGTCAGTTGTTCAAACTCGAACAATCCCCGGCAACGGCGCCAAAAACTTAGTGCACGAAATTGTGATCTCAGGCAACGGCGCCAGAAACTCTGTACGCACGTCTTAATAAATCATTTTTCATTCACAACTTCGATACAACTAACCAGCAAGTGCACTGGGTCGTCCAAGTAATAAACCTTACGTGAGTAAGGGTCGATCCCACGGAGATTGTCGGCTTGAAGCAAGCTATGGTCACCTTGTAAATCTCAGTCAGGCGGATATAAAATAGTTATGGAGTTTTCGAACATAAATAATAAATAGATAGAAAATAAGGATAGAAACACTTATGTATATCATTGGTGAGAATTTTAGATAAGTGTATAGAGATGCTTTCGTTCCTCTGAACCTCTGCTTTCCTGTTGTCTTCATCCAATCAGTCTTACTCCTTTCCATGGCTGGCTTTATGTAAGGACATCACCGTTGTCAATGGCTACTTTTTATCCTCTCTGGAAAATGGTCCGATGCGCTGTCACTGCATGGCTAATCGTCTGAAGGCATCACCCTTGTCAATGGCTGCATCCCATCCTCTTATGAAAATGGTCCAAATGCTCTGTCACAGCACGGCTAATCATCTGAGGTTCTCGATCATATTGGAATAGGATTCACCCTCCTTTTGCGTCTATCACTACGCCCAGCACTCGCGAGTTTGAAGTTCGTCACAGTCATTCAATCCCAGAGTCTTACTCGGAATACCACAGACAAGGTTTAGACTTTTCGGACTCTCGTGAATGCCGCCATCAATCTAGCTTATACCACGAAGATTCTGATTAATAGATCCAAGAGATACTCATTCAATCTAAGGTGGAACGGAAGTGGTTGTCAGGCACGCGTTCGTGGGGGACTGATGATGATTGTCACGTTCATCACATTCAGGTTGAAGTGCAAATGAATATCTTAGAAGCGGAATAAGTTGAATTGAATAGAAAAATAGTAGTACTTTGCATTAATCTTTGAGGAACAGGAGAGCTCCACACCTTAATCTATGGAGTGCAAAAACTCTACCGTATGAAAATACATAAGTGATAATGGTTCAGGCATGGCCGAATGGCCAGCCCCCATGAAAGTCTAAGATAGCATAAAACTGATCAAGGATGTCTAATACAATCGTAAAAAGTCCTATTTATAATAAACTAGTTACTAGGGTTTACAGAAGTAAGTAATTGATGCATAAATCCACTTCCAGGGCCCACTTGGTGTGTGCTTGGGCTGAGCTTGAATGTTACACGTGTAGAGGTCAATCTTGGAGTTGAACGCCAGTTTGTAACGTATTTCTAGCATTCAACTCTGGCTTGTGATGTGTTTCTGGCGTTTAACTCCAGACAGCAGCGTAGAACTGGCGTTCAACGCCCTTTTACGTCATCTAAACTCGGCCAAAGTATGAACTATTATATATTGCTGGAAAGCCCTGGATGTCTACTTTCCAACGCAATTGAAAGCGCGCCATTTTGAGTTCTGTAGCTCCAGAAAATCCACTTTGAGTGCAGGGAGGTCAGAATCCAACAGCATCAGCAGTCCTTCTTCAACCTCTGAATCTGATTTTTGCTCAAGTCTCTCAATTTCAGCCTGAAAATATATACCTGAAATCACAGAAAAATACACAAACTCATAGTAAAGTCCAGAAATGTGAATTTAACATAAAAACTAATGAAAACATCCCTAAAATTAACTAGATTATACTAAAAACAATGCCAAAAAGCGTATAAATTATCCGCTCATCACACTCTCATCTCTCTTCTATGCATCTTCATTTGTGTTATTTGAATACTACTCTATCTACTTGATTTTACCCTTATGCGTTACGTAATAATTTGTTGTTTATTAAAATATAATATTATAATTTTGCATATAAATTGATTCTACTCATAGTTGATTATGTTATAAAAGTAGAATTTTTTAATGTAATTTTAATATATTTTATATGTAGATATAAAAATTTCATATCGAAATTAGATGTATAATAAAAATTTGCCAAATCAAAAAAGATTATGATAGAAATTTATTAATGGTGTTCAACACTTTATTGATATAGTTACAAAATAATCTCAATTTATTTGATGACAGTATTTAGATGTCTTATCAACAAGCATAAAAATAAAATTTTTTCAACTCTGAGGTTTTACTATATTTATATAAAAATAGTTTAATATAAAAATATTAGTGTTGGGATTCACATGGAGAAAGCTCATCGTATTTGAATGCAGATAATGATAATCAAGAAAGCACAAGTGGTTTTGCTCTGCATGCTAGTGTACCAATAAGAAATAAACTCCGTTAAGTAACTAATACCCAACCAGTCAACTACTAGCCAATTATCATAATTGGTAATCCTAATTTTTTAAATTATCATTAATTAGTGATTATTTAAATTTTATTTTTTAAAAAATACAAAATCAACCATTATTAATTGCAGTTGTTCAAAGTTGACCATTTAAAAATTGTTTACTTGTACTTTTTCATTAAAAATTCATATGAATATATGATAGTTGATGCTATACCAGAATTGATGAGTCAATTTGAAAAACACATGGAGGAGCCTCCAGAAACACTTGGACGCTAGGCTTGATTGGTTGGCATTGGACTTGATATCCTTGAAGTCTGGCACCACCTTCTTTTTCTCTCATGGGAATGCTCTTTTATATTTTTTTGTTTGTTTATTTTTTTCCTAATTACTTTAAAACTAATCCTGAAAACACAATTTTTCTGAAACAACTCCAAACATATGATTAGTCATAAAAATTTTACTAAAACTATAAGAACTTTGATTTAAACTTAAGAAAGCTATTCAAAAAGACATAAAATCACTAAAGATGCCTAGACATCACAATACCAAACTTAAAACTTTGCTTGTCCTCAAGCAAAAAAGAAAATTAAATAGAGTTTATCATAGTGATAAGAATTGAAGAGTTTGTAAATTTAAGTCCAAATAAAAGTGAGGTTTATGATAATCTCCATGATTGCATGCGGTCTTCTCTTATCTTGATGAATCTTGCATACTTAGGAATCAAGAATATTCAAAAACTCAAATCTGGATTGTACTATGAGAATCCTCTTAGAATTGTATGACCTTGGAAGCATTTACTTAACAATTTAACCGGAAAAAGATATTTAAAGTCTTTGACTCTAAGTGTTTTGTCTCAAGGCAGCTCTTAATAGGTTTTTAATCGATAATCTCGAGGCAGTTGGCCCCAGTTATAGGGTGATAAAGCACCCCTTGAATCTCGTCACCTAAGCATCTTCTTGATACAATCAATACCACAAGCACATAATTAAGAAATTACTCATCCAGACATAGGTGCTCAGAGCTTCTTTGGACTATAAATGCTTTGTCTCAAGGAAACTCTTAGTATAGGTTTTCAATCGACAATCCCGAGCTAGTTGGCTCAAGTTATTGGGTGATAAGGCACCCTTCGAATTTACTTACTTAAGTCTCTCCTTGACACACAAGTATCACAGGCACATAACTGAGCTTTAGTCATTAGTGCTTAGAGCCTCATTGCTTTTTTTTTTTTTATCTTTCCACACTTTTTTCCTT
Organism: Arachis ipaensis; assembly: GCF_059453495.1. Lineage (NCBI taxonomy): Eukaryota > Viridiplantae > Streptophyta > Magnoliopsida > Fabales > Fabaceae > Arachis > Arachis ipaensis. The sequence goes on from NC_142436.1 coordinate 29,114,409, forward strand.
TGAATCACTACTTCAAGGAGCTAACGTTGAATTCTCATAATATTTCTCCAGAATTTTATTTTTGGAGATTCTATTTCCTTTTTCTCAATATTAATATAGCTTAGGTCCATTAAATGTAACCATATTTCTAAGAACCATCACTTTTATTTTGAACTTTTTTATTTTTCAATTTTTTATTTAGAACACTCCCATTTACACAAGCAAAATACTAGAAAACAAATACAAAAGTTTTAAGCAACTAAAGTGAAAAAAGAAAATAGAAAATAGAAAAATGATGTAAAGAAAAAGGAAGAATGAATAAAGAAAGAGCGAAGAAGAAAAAGAAAGAAAAATAACCAACATAAAAAAAAATCAGATTACCAAGTTCACTCTTCATCTTCATCATCATTACCACCATCATCATCCTCTGTCTCGACCTTCACCTCTGGGGTCCAAGCACGCCACATATGTTGCCTTACTCGTGCCTACTCCCATTGCATCTGAGCTTCCTCCATTTGAATCAACCAAGCATTGTCATAGAATTCATGGATCAAGGTGAGTCCCATACTCTTTGGTGGATTCGCCAAGATACTCCACTTCCTTCAGGAGATTTCAGTTTGAATGACCGGATATTTGTCCGATTTTAGTTCGAATCTCACATAAGGAATCATTGATTTTCCATTGTCCACATGTTATACTGGTTTTCATGGACTTTGGATCAGAACTGGTTTGTGTCATATGATGGGCTAGCCGATTCCTTTCTCTTTTTAAACAAAGACATTTTGAGCTTTTGGAATAATACTTCATCGTACGTAAAACAAAACACCAAACTTAGAGTTTGGACATGTGAATAAGAGAATAGAGTATGAAGTGAGATAAAATAAGAGGAAGATGAATGTGTATTTATTCCTCTATGACTATCTTCCTCCTTGAAGGAGCTGACCGTCAAGCTAGTGACGGTAAAGAAGCGCTTGTTGGGAGGCAACACAACCATAAGTATCATATAGTATTTTCTTCTTGTCTATTTTCTTTTTGTTATTTTAGTTTGATTTCATATTATATTATTTTCTATTGTTTTTCATAGTTTTCTTAGTTTTTCTAATGTTTGTGATTATGTGTAGCCATTAGAACAGAAATAGGAACGCATAGGAGAGAAATAAAACACCCTGGAGGGTGCCCTTTACTGGCGTTCAATGCCAGAAGGGAGGAGAGAGCATCGGCGTTCAATGCCCATAAGGGAACAGAAAGGACCAAGTTTTGTTTGCTTGGGGACAAGCAAACTTTTTAAGTTTGGTGTTGCAGAGCGAGCTCTAGGTGTATATTATTATCAATGGCACTAAAGGGAGGTGAATCATCTTCATAGAAGAGCACAACTTGAGCAACCATCAGCACTGAGGTGGTTGAGTTTCACCTCCCTTCTTTCTGTTTTTTTTTTTGTATTCTATTCTATTTTCTGCTTTTGCATGATCACTACTAGAATTTCCTTTGCTTTTTAGTCTAGTAGAAAATTTTTTTTGGGTTTAAGATATCTCATGTATCCCACAACAAACTTAAAAAGAAAATTTTGAAAAAAAAGAAGTAGTAAAATGCATAAGATTTCGAGTTATATCATGAGTTATTCCAATTACTTTGATGTGGTGGCCTTGCCTTTACTTTCTGAATATATGTATTAATAGTGCATAATTGAGATTGAAGTTAAGTATGTTGGCTCTTGAAGAATAGTGAATTTAGAAAGGTATTATTGATTCTCTAAAAAGTAAAAAATATTAATTTTTGAAGCAAGAAAAAGTAGCAAAAAGAAAAGAAAAATAAAAAGAAAAAAAGAGAAAAAGAAAAGCTCAAAAAGAATATTCAAAAGAGCAAGGATCCAAAGCTTTGAGCATCAATGATTAGGAGGGTCAAAAATTGGCCTAAAAAAAGTTCAAATGAGTTGCTATCCTTAACTATATGTTTGTGATGTGAAGGTGTCAAGTAAAAAGCTTGAGACTGAGTAGTTAAAGTCGTGATCCAAGACTAAAAGGTACGCTTAAGAACTATGGGCACCACTGTCTGAGAATTTAAGCAAAGCTAAATTCAAATCTAAAGGGTTCCCCCAGTTAAGTGCTTGTGGCATTTATGTATCCGGTGGTAATACGGGTAAACAAAACGCTTAGAGTCACGGCTAGGCTCAAAAGGTGCAAAGCACCAAAATAAGCTGTGTTCAAGAATCAAGAAGAGCCAAAAGAAGAGAATCAATAATATCATTTAGATTCTAGTTCCAAGGGATGGTAATACTTCTGAGCTTCAAAGGAAAGTGAGATGCCAAAACTGTTCAAAAGTAAAGAGCTAATAACCCCATTCAATTATTTGGAATTGAGCTTCATTAACAACTGTAAGACATTGTATCTTTCTCTCTTCTCTTTAGTCCTACTGGTTTTTTGGTTGTTTGAGGACAAGCAACAGTTTAAGTTTGGTGTTCTGATGAGTGGATATTTTATACCATTTTTGGTACTATTTTCTTAGTGTTTTTAGTTATATTTTGTTAAGTTTTATTATGTTTTAGTAGGTTTTAGTGAAAAAATCACATTTTGGATGCTACTTTGAGTTTTTGTGTTTTTCTTATGATTTTAGGTAATTTTTGGGTGAATTTGGCAAGTTTTGGCAAAGTCTGATTCAGAAGCTAAGAAAGGATAGCAGATGCTGTTAAATCCTGACCTCCATGCATTCAAATGAGTATTTCTTACGCTATAGAGGTCCAATTGATGCTCTCTTAACGGCGTTGGAAAGCTAACTTCTAGAGCTTTCCAAAATATATATAATAGCCTATACTTTTCTTTGGAAAGGACTACCCAAAACGGGTGTTGAACGCCCAACTTACCCCGTTTCTGGCGTTCAACGCCTAAGAAGGACCAAGACCAACATTGAATGCCCAAAACTAGCATTCAACGCTAGCCAGGGAGCAGGAACCAAAGTTGAACACCTAGAACTTGAGTTAGACGCCAGGCATCAGTCCAAACACTCACCAAGTGGGCCCCAAAGTGGATTTTAGCACTTCTTAGCTTATTTTATTTTCTTTTTGTAATTTTTACTTAAAAATAATATCTTTTAGGTTTAGTCTTAGAGTTTTTATTATAAATAAAGGACTTCCTTCCTCCTGAGGATTATTCCTCCCAGGAGGAGAGAAGCACATACACATTATTTCTGTAAAGTATGAGCGGCTGAACCTCCTAGGTTAAGGATAGGAGCTCTGCTCATTCCTATGGATTAATATCAGTACTTTTCTACTTTAATATATGTTTGATTCCATTCTATGATGTATTGATATTCTTTATCTTTATGAATCTGGGGTGGAACGAGAGTATGACCCCTTATTCTACATGAGTTCCTTACAAGTTCTGACCCGGATAGTATTGAGCTACAGCTTGAGATTACATCACAGGTTCCAATAAGTTATTTAGGCTAATTGGGATATGTGACATAAAATCTCGTTAGTCATGGGTAATTGAGGTCCCTGTGGCATTAAGGCTAGAATACTGAGCATCATTCTCCGATCTGAAAGATCTAACCTTGTCTGTGGCATTTTGAGTAGGATCACCAGAGATTGAATTACGTGAGCTTCACCCTCTTCCAAATTGAACTATCACGACTGGTGTTTGGTTTGGATAAGAGGAGATTAATGACCACTACCCCTGGCTTAATCACTTACAGCCTTGCCATTGGATGAATCACTCATCATTAAAGTAGTCAGTAAGAAGTATTACTCTGGAAGAACAAGCATCTCTGAGGCCTTAACTGTTTTCTCACTATTGTGTCTACGTCAATTCTTTATTGCTTTCGTTATTGTTTTGTTTATGCATCTACAACAACAACAATCAACTTTCTATTCGCCTGACTAAGATCTGCAGGATAACCATAGCTTGCTCAACCTGGCAATCCTCGTGGGATTCGACCCTCACTCACCTGAGGTATTACTTGGACAACCCGGTGCACTTGCCGGTTCAGTTGTGCGAGTTTCATTTTCGCGCAACAGAGATGTTTACTTTCTTTGGATTAAAATATCTTACCAACTAGTTTAACAATTAAATATTTCATTCTATGGCAAACCATAATGTCTAAACCCTAATTTCTTAGCGATTTAGCCTCCTTCAACGTTCATCAACCGCCACTCTCGTGGTCACTTGACTCAGATTTAAGGGTGAAGTTCAGAGAAACTAGTTTATATCACGAAGGCTCTAATTACCCCAAACCGGCTGAATAGATATTGCTTATCCCCATCGGTTTGTGTAATTAGCCATCTAAGAGGAATGTTTTCAAGTTGTAGTTCAAGTGAGACAACTATCTCGAGAATCACAAGAACTCATGTAGAAAAGGGTCATGCTCTCGTTCCACCCAGTTCATAAGATTAAGAACGAAAACAATCCCTAGAATTGAATCAAACATAAATTAAAATATAAGAATAATAATCTTAATCCATAGAAATAAACAGAGCTCCTAACCTTAACTAAGAGGTTTAGTTGCTCATAACTTACAGAGAAAATAGGGTTTTGAAAAGTGCGGGAGGAAGAAGATGCTAAACCTAAGTGATCTTTTCTTTTAAATACTAACCTAATTTGATAAGGAAATAAAATAAAATAATAAATTCTAATCCTAAAAGATATTATTTGTAATTAAAAATTACAAAATAAAAATAAAAATAAAAATAAGCTAAGAGGTGCAAAATCCGCTTGAGAGGCCCAAAGAGGTGTGTAACGGGCTGCTGCTAGCGTTTAACTGATAGATGTTAAATGCCAGAGGAGTGTGCAATGTTGCTGGCCTATGTCCCCTTGCTGGCGTGAAACGTCGGGTGGGCATTTAGTGCCCAGGGGGGGTGCAGACAGTATTTTCCTATTCAGCTCCATACTCCGCCAAACTGCTCCGAATTTCACCTGAAATCGTAAAAACACAAGAAACATCAAAGTAGCATCCAAATAGGATTTTTGCACTAAAATCAAGTAAAATTAAATAAAAGCTAACTAAAAAATACCAGAAAATGGTGCCAAAAGGGTATAAAATATTCACGTATCACAACACCAAACTTAAATTGTTGCTTGTCCTCAAGCAACCAAAACAATGTAGGACTAAGAAGAGAAAATGTCTGAGACTTGGGTTGTCATTTAAGCTCAGGTCTAGTTACTGAATAGGGCTTATGACACTCTAATTCTGAATAGGTTCGGCATCTCACTATCCTTTGAAGCTTGATGGTTATCAGTGGCTAAGAGAAGGGGGGTTGAATCTTAGCCCCTTTTTTTGCTGAGTATAACTTGCTGCCCTTTTAAAACACTTAAGGAGATATTTCTTGTTTTGTCTCGTGCCTAGTCAAGAGACTTTTTCATTTTGTCTCATAACCAGCCAAGAGATATTTTTCAGTTTTGTCTCCTACGTAGCAGAATCAGAAATGGAGTAGAAGAGAGAGAGAATCACACCAAGAAGTATCCTGGTTCAGTTGCCAAGTGCAATGCAGCCTACATCTAGTCTCTGGTGTGGTATTTCTAACCACAAACTAACCGACAAGTGCACTGGGTCATACCAAGTAATACCTCAGGTGAGTGAGGGTCAATCCCACGAGGATTGATGGATTAAGCAACAATAATTCAATGATAGGCTTAGTCAGGCAAACAGAAAATAGAGTCTGAGAATCCAAGAGCATTAAACAGTAATTTAAGAGTTTGAAGACAGGCAGGTGAATAGGTTGGGAATAAAATATATAAAGAAAGCAGTTAAGGTTTCAGAGTTATCTATTTTTCCAAATTAACTTTTGTTACTAACTATTTTAATCATGCAAGATTTAATTCATGGCAAACTATGTTTGACTAGACCCTAATTCCTTAGACCTTTCTAGTCTCCTCTAAAATTCATTAACTGCCAATTCCTTGGTCAATTAATTCCAATTAGAGGGTGATGATCAAATTCCAGTTTATATGCCACAAAAATCCTAATCATCCAAAAATAAAAGGATTATATGTCACGTATCCCGTTAAATCCAGATAATTAAAATTTAGGAGAATATATTTTCAAGCTGTTGTTCAAGTAAAGAGCTTTTCCAAGTTATACAAGAACTCAAGTAGAAAGAGGGTCATACTTCCGTTCCACCCAAATTCATAAGATAAAGAGTGAAAACAATTCTTAAATTATGAATCCATACATGAATTAAAATAGAAAAAGCAATAAAATTAATCCATACAAATAGACATAGCTCCTAACCTTAACAATGGAGGATTAGTTGCTCTTAGTTTAGAGTAGAAAGCTGTGGAATATGGAATGTAAATTTGTATAGAATTAGAATGCGATCCCCTTGTTGTAATCCTCTTTTATATCTAATCCTAATTAATTTAAAATCTATTATCTAAAACTAAAATAATATCTTTTTCTAAAAATAATATTTGAATTTAAATTAGAATTAATTAACAAGTCTTCAGTTGATGGGTGGGGACCACTCGTTTTGTCCATTCTGCAGCTTCTAATATGTGTTTTCTGGGCTAAAAACTGAGTCAAAATAGCCCAGAAATTGCCCCCAGCATTTTTCTGCGTTTTCTGCACGTGGCGCATGTCACACGTACGTGTCGATGGTCTTCTTCACGTGTCACGCGCATGCGTCAGTCACGCGTACGCGTTGCTGAGCAAATCTTCAAATCACGCGTACGCGTCAGTCACGCACACGCGTCGCCATGGGAAGCTCCAAATCACGCGTACGCGTCAGGCACGCGTATGCGTCGCTCCTCGCTGCCATCTCCTTTGGTTCTTGTGCTGCAGAAACTCCATCAAATCCAGCCGAATGCTACCTAAAATAAACAAAATTGCAAAAGACTCAAATTAGCATCCATATTGGCTAAAAGATAATTAATTCTTTATTAAACTCAACAAATTAGATGCAAATTCACTAGAAAAAGATAGGAAAGATGCTCACGCAACACAACACCAAACTTGAATTGTTGCTTGTCCTCAAGCAACCATAACTAATATATGCTTAGGATGTGAATTTGCATGAGAATGAGAGTTCGATTAAGCTCATGTCTCTTCTTATAGTGGGGTTTACAACTGCAATCCTGAATAGTTTTGGCATCTCACTCTCCTTTGAATCAGAAGAATGTTACTGTCATTCGGAATTAGAATCTGGATAATATAATGAATTCTCTGATCTTTTGTAACTCAATTTAACCCTTGAACACAGCTATTTTTCTTTTTTTGGTACTTTACACTTTGAGCCTAGCCGTGACTTTAAATATTTTGTCTCAAGTTTACTTGACATAGAAACACCACAAGCACTTAACTGGGGAACTCTTTTGAAGTTCTAATTTTTCTTTCAGCTACTCCCAGACAGTGGTGCTCAAAGCCTTTGGCATACTCTTCTAATTGCAGTTGATCTCGACTCTAAATCTCTTGTCTCAAGGATTACTTGACACAAGAACACCACAAGCATGTAACTAGGGAAACAACTCTTTGAGCTTTTAATCATGTCTGACCTCCCTAGTCATTGATGCTTAGAGCCTTGGACCTGGTTTTTTTTTTCAATGCTGTTTCTTTTGCTTCAAGGATTAAGCTTTCATTAATTTCAGAGAAATCATAATAATTCTATAAATTCCCATTCCTTGTACATCAGCATTCTTTGATTCAAATTTAAATATGCACTGTTCATGTCATGCATTCAGAATCACAGAAAGTACCACTACATCTAGTAAATAAGACTATTCTTCAATATAAACTTACTTTCTCATGCAATACATCACTTCTGTATTTTTTATTTGAATTCAAGTTCAGCGAGTAATACATGAGACATCTTTTCGAAATTAAAGCAATTAAGAGAAAACTAAACTAGACCTAGGATTCTAACTAATAAAGGATCATGCAACAAACAAAGCAAAATAGCAGAAAACCGGAACATAATATAGTAAAAGCGGGAAGGAATATAGAATGAAAGGAACTCAACTATCTTAGTTATCCTAGCGGTCATTTTATTCTTCAGGTTGTGCTCCTCCTGTGAAGATGATTCGCCTCCCTTTGGTGCCATAAGAATAAACAGAAAACTTCTAAGCGAAGCGTCAACACCAAACTTAAAGGTTTGCTTGTCCTCAAGTAAAGAAGAACTGAAAACAGAAAGAAACAACTATTATGATGAAAGAAGAATAAAAGGATAAAAGAACAAGAGAGAATTAGAATTAGGAGAGAGATAAAGAAAATTAAAACTGGACGGCAAACTAGTGTAGTTGTGCAGCGAAGGCAAAGCGTACGGGTATAGCACGCGTATGCGTGGGTCGCGAATTTTCCTTAATGACGTGTGCGCGTCAGGCACGCGTCCGCGTGCCCATGATTTGTGCGATTCGCGTGAATTCAGTCGTGCGCACGCACAACTCTCTGTTCGCGTGGCTTGGGAACCAATAATTTCATGCGATGCGTGCGCGTCATGCACGCGCACGCGTGGATGGCCATTTGTGCAGATGACGCGCACGCATCAGAACGCGTACGCGTGAACAAGTTTTGTGCTTTTAGCACACTTCCAGCCCCAAGCCAGCACAACTCTCTGCCCAAACACTTATTTACATCGATTTTTAAGGTCACGCGTACGCGTCGATGACGCATACGCGTGGAGTGCCAAAATCACGAATGACGCGCACGCGTGGGGTATGCGTACGCGTGGGTTCGTTTGTGCAAAAGGCATCATTCCTGTGCCACTCCCGTGCAACTCTCTGTTCATTTTTATTTTTCACGCACAGCCATTTGACGCATACGCGTCAGCGACACTTGCGCGTCGGGTGCTTTTTTTTTTTTAAATTATCCGGCTCCTGTTCTAAGATAGCTGCATGATCTGAAAAACAGTAAGAACTTTAGTGAAAATCAAGTAAGAAAGAAAACTACTACTACAAAAAATGACTAAGGATACAAAATTATCGGGTTGCCTCCCGACGAGAACTTCTTTAACGTCACTTGCTTGACACTTGATTATTGAAGTTTCTTTCTCTTCTTCCAGTTGGTTAAAAGAAATGTCTCCAAGGGGGGAGAGGTGAAGATTAGTGCCCCCTGATATAAATTTCTCCTAACAAGCTTTCTTTTATTGTGATTAGCTTGATTCACCTTGCTTGTTGGGGTTGGATTGTTTTTTACTGACCTTTTCTTTTTCATGGATATTTTCTTCTGTTTCTTGGTTACAATCCCCTTTTCAGTGCTTCCCTTAGTTGCCTTCACTTCTTTAATTTTAAAATCTGGGTGTTGTGTGATGGTTAGGGTGTACCCTTCATCAAGAACTTCTTGAATTGGTGGTTTAATAAACTCACCCTCTATGCCACTCTCTGCTTCATTTGGGTGTAGATTCCCATAATTATTTTCATCCCTTATAACCTCTTTTGTTTGTGCATCTTCCACCTTTGTGGGTGCATCTTCCTCCTTTATTTTTGCATCTTCCTCTTCTTCCATGTGTGAGGATGGAAAGTTCTCTAATTCACTGAAGTATGAACTCTTTTGATTGATTTCTGATGTGTATTTTCGGAAAACGAACGAATTCCAAACACACGAATCTCACCGGCAAGTGTACCGGGTCGCATCAAGTAATAATAAGTCACGTGAGTGAGGTCGATCCCACAGATTGAAGGATTGAGCAATTTTAGTTTAGTGGTTGATTTAGTCAAGCGAATCAAGTATTGGTTGGGTGATTTATGATTGCAGAAACTAAATTGCTTGAAAAGTAAAGGGAGAGGGGTAGATTGCAGAAAATTAAAGAGAAAAGAAAGTAAATAAGCTGAATCTTAAAGAACAAGTAATGTAAATTGCAGAAACTTAGATTGCAAGAAATGTAAATGGCTAAATCTTAAAGTGCAAGAAATATAAATTACTTGAATTATAAAGGGAATTGGGAAGTGAATTTGTAGAAATTAAACAAGGGAAATTAAAATTCAACAAACATAAATGTAAAAGATGGATTCAATTAAACCAGATCTCAAATGACAATGAAAATAAGCTTGGTGTAGCAACGAAACAAGGAAATTGAAATTGAAAGATGTAGATCTCAGGACCCCAGAGACTAGATAACCAAGTCTAGATCTCAATGCCTTCCTAGATCCAAATTCAGAATTCAATTGCAAGAAAAGTAAAGATCCAGCAGTAGAAGAAAAGAAGTGAAATCGCAAATTCTCAATGATGCAGTAAATCAAAACAGAGAGGGATCTCAAGATGAGATTGAGACAGAATTTCCTCAATTCTTCAACCCAAGATTCAAGACAAGTGTAAATGAAATTGAAACAAGAAAACTAAGAGGAAGAGAATTCAATTCTCCTTCCCCAAGACTCAGAATCTCAAATCAACTCCTAACCAAAAGCTCTCCCAAAATCACTTAGTAAAAACAAAAACGGAAAAGCTCTCAAAAAACTTAAATTCTAAGCTATTTATACACTCTCTTCAAATGATCTTCAAGCCTTGAATTGGGCCTTTGCTCTTGATGAAATTGGGTTGACAAAAGCCTCTGTTGATTGCTCTTGGAGTTGGAGAGAAACCCATTTGTGAACCGGGCCATGAACCGGAAAAGCTTGAGTAAAAGTTTGAGGTCAAACTTTTACTCAAACTTTTCATATCAGCTAGCCTTCCTTGCTGCCATCCACGTTTGAGCCAAAGTTTGAGGTCAAACTTTGAGCCAAACGTGGATCCCTCTTGCATGCCTCTTGGGGTACTACTTTGCCCTCTTGTCAAGTTGCCAATTTTATGTCCACTATAGACTATTATATATGGTTGGAAAGCTCTGAACGTCAGCTTTCTAACCCAATTAGAATCACCTCAATTGGACATCTACAACTCAAGTTATTCTAGTTGGAAGTATACCCCTTCATGTTGTTGTGGCGCCAACGTTTGCCTAAAAGCTTGAGGGCAAACGTTGGCGCAAGCTTTTGCTCTCCTGGGTGTTTTGTTGTGGTGCCAACGTTTGCCTAAAAGCTTGAGGGAAAACATTGGCGCAAGCTTTTGCTCCTCCAGGGTGAATTCAATTCTTCCAAAAGTTTGAGCTAAAGTTTGAGGCAAGCTTTTGCTCAAGCTTTTTGTTCTCTCCTGCTCCTTGCCATTTCTTCTTTCTTCAACCTTCTTCAAAGCTCTTTTCACCTATCATTAATCAACCAAGCACATCAAAGCTATGCTCAAAACCATGAGATTGTTATTCTTTCATAATATATGACAATTATAGCACAAAATCTCATGAAATTGTATTAATTTATCCATGGTTGATTAAATCAAAGGAAACATGAAATTCTACCCAATTGGCTTACTTATGGCTCAAGAAAGTGCATAAAATCAATTGAAAACAAAAGAAAAAGACTAGTGAAACTAGGCTAAGATGACTTGTCATCACAACACCAAACTTAAAGCTTGCTTGTCCCCAAGCAAGAAAAGGATTATGCTCAAAGGTTCTTTTAACTAGAATGGATTTGAAGAATTACATGTACTGTCCTGTGAGTGAAGTGATTAAGAAACAGTGGGGTGAACTCTAAATTATATGCTCATGCAAGGGCTTCAGTGCTTACTAGTCCCTACATCTTGGAAGTCTTAGGTCTTAGGACTTTCATCCAAATGATATCATGGAGATCTCTCTATAGGTAATCACCTTGAAGTAGCTTATAGTTCTTGTGCTTTGGCCTTGACTCTAAGTGTCATGTCTCAAAGCGGCTCTTTAGATAAGCTTTCAATCAATACTCCTAAACCAGTTGGTTTTAAGGTATTAGGTGTTAAAGCACCCCTAAGGATTTACTTTCTCAAGCCTCTCTCTTTGACACAATTCGACCACAAGCATTTACTAGGATAACAACTCTTTGAGTTTTTGTTTCTTCTTTCTTTTCTACCTAGTAATTGATGCTCAGAGCCTTGGGCCATGTTCTTTTTGTTTTTGTATTTTCATTATTTTCTTTTGTTTTGTTTGCTGTTTCTTGGATCAACAAATGTTTGAGAACCTCCACAATACTTCTTTGAACTCTATGTCCTACCTATGAGCTCCCATGCAAGTTTTCATAAGCATGCAACCTTAATGCATAATCATACAACTAGAACCCCCACTTCTCCTAATCTTTTGCTTGCCTCAAAATTGTTTAATTCCTCAATCCTTCTTTTAAAAAAAAAAATTTCATGTGATGCATTTTTGAAATATTGAGTGCAAACAATTGGAGAGTATAGTGTTGTAAATGATCAAGCATCTTGATTATTGAATTGCAGAAAAACCATACTAGACAGAAGGACAGATAGGGGTATAATATCACTTTCAATCACAGCAATATCTGATAATGAACAATACAATCTTTTGGAATTTACTTGCTGTCCTCTTCCTCATCATCATTGCTGGTCTTCACATTCCTCTTTCACCTCTTTGATTGATGATGCTAAATCTTCCAAGAGTTTGTATGGTGCTCTACAGTGATATTGAAAGTTGCTTGTTCCCCAAGCACTTGAAAAATGGTTAGCATGCATGAATTATTTGTGGGCCTTTGAACTTACTTTGGTGTGGGAACACAAAACTTAGTACCTTGCCAATGGTTCTCATGCATCAGATTAACCATGTGTGAAACTCTTTTTCTTTTTCAAAAGCAATAGAACTAAAAACTAGGAAACAGCAGAATAGTTAACTAGTTCGTCTAGATGCTTGAAGCTAGCATTATGCAGTAGGTGAGAATATATTTTATGATGAAATTTTGGTGGAACACCAAACTTAGAATCCTTCATTCTTCCTTAGATTGTTTTGGTGTGTAACACCAAACTTAGCTTCTTGCAACATAGATAAAACTAATTAACCTTTTTATTGAAATAGATATGAAAAGATAGTTACCTCCGGTTGGGTTGCCTCCCAACAAATGCTCTTTTATTGTCACTAGCTTGACATTTTTCATCCTCGGATCATGGAAGTTGAGGCTTCTGTTGCCTTTGGTTTCCTCCTCTCACTATGGGCTTCCTTTCCTCTGTTTCCTTTTGTGGAATTCCTCTGTTGTGTCTTTCTTTGATGATTATTTCCTTTTCCATAGCCATCTCACTTTCCTCCATAACTGCTTTCCCTTTCAACCCAGCAGCTTTTTCGCTGTTCTTTGGGTCATCTTCAGTGGCCTTTAGGACTATATTTGCCCTCCTCTCGCCCATTTCTGCAAGGTGTCTAGTTAGCTGTTCCATTTGCCTCTCAATTCTTCTGAGTGAGGCCTCTTGGTTCCTGCTTATCATCTCTTGATTTTTCCTTGCTTCTTCCTGCTCTATTATTATCATCTCTTGAACTTTCACGAACCTTTCCATCATCATTTCTAGAACATAGAGTCTTTGAAAGTTTGGAATTGGTCGTGGTTGTGTTAACTGTGATGGTTGATGAGAGTCATTTTGGGCGAGTTGTGAGGTAGGATGGGGTTGGAAATGTGTGTATTGGGGTGGTGCATGATGATTGTTGTTGTGGGGGTGGTTTTTATGATGGTTTTTGAAGTTGGGATTGTTGCAGTTGAAGTCCCTTGGTCTTTGATTTTGGTTTTCAACCCCCCTCCAGTTGGACTGAGTTTTCCAGGGTGGGCTGTACACATCATTCTGAGACCTGTGTTGGAATATGCTAGAGGAACTGTTTGGAGAATGTGATTGCTCATAACTTTGTTGCTCATGGTTAATTGCTCCAAAACCTTGTTCAGCTTGATTCCACCCGTAAGAGTTTTGAGTTAGGTTGTACGCATGTATTACAGCAGTTCTCAGCTCATTGATTTTTCTGATCATCATGTCTAGTTGTTGTAGAGTTTGCGGATGCATCTGCTTGTTTTGGTTCATGACTGCATGGACACCTTCAATTTCATTCTCTTGTGTGAATGGTTGCACTTCTGCCTCTGGTTTACCAATTCCCTGAGGTGGTTTCAACTTGGCTAGGAGTTCACTCATTAGTTCTTCCCATCCGATGATGCTCCCTTGTGGGAAGGCTTCAAACCATTGAGCAACATCGTTCATGGTGACGAGTGGGTGCTTCAAATTATGGGTTGCATTATCATCTAAGGTGGGGATATTACTCCCATGCTAACTGGGATCCGTTGGGTTCTTCTCCATGATCTGCACAATCACAAATAGTCCAAATGAAGATTGAATACATTCACGTCCAAAATGTGGTCAGAAGGTTTAGCTGACACAATGTATCAAACAGTTGATAGGCTTGAAAGATTAGCAAGAGAGAATTGCTTCTCTCGTATATTCAACAAGCTAAAGTATGAGAATCATACAAAGCCAGAGAAACCAAGAAAACTTCACTCTATTGCTAAAATGAAGTTTCAGTTAGTTCAAGAAAAAATTCAAACAGTTAGTGGGTTAGTAAAAAATTAAAAAACAGAAAAGAAAAAGTGCTTGATCTATATTTCCACTTCACTTAATCATTGTCAATCTAATCAATCCCCGGCAACGGCGCCAAAAACTTGATGTGTATTTTCAGAAAACGAACGAATTCCAAACACATGAATCTCACCGGCAAGTGTACCGGGTCGCATCAAGTAATAATAACTCACGTGAGTGAGGTCGATCCCACAGGGATTGAAGGATTGAGTAATTTTAGTTTAGTGGTTGATTTAGTCAAGCGAATCAAGTATTGGTTGGGTGATTTGTGATTGCAGAAACTAAATTGCTTGAAAAGTAAAGGGAGAGGGGTAGATTGCAGAAAATTAAAGAGAAAAGAAAGTAAATAAGCTGAATCTTAAAGAACAAGTAATGTAAATTGCAGAAACTTAGATTGCAAGAAATGTAAATGGCTGAAACTTAAAGTGCAAGAAATGTAAATTACTTGAATTATAAAGGGAATTGGGAAGTGAATTTGTAGAAATTAAACAAGGGAAAGTAAAATTCAACAAACATAAATGTAAAAGATGGATTCAATTAAACCGGATCTCAAATGACAATGAAAATAAGCTTGGTGTAGCAACGAAACAAGCAAATTGAAATTGAAAGATGTAGATCTCAGGACCCAAGAGACTAGATAACCAAGTCTAGATCTCAATGCCTTCCTAGATCCAAATTCAGAATTCAATTGCAAGAAAAGTAAAGATCCAGCAGTAGAAGAAAAGAAGTGAAATCGCAAATTCTCAATAATGCAGTAAATCAAAATAGAGAGGGATCTCAAGATGAGATTGAGACAAAATTTCCACAATTCTTCAATCCAAGATTCAAGACAAGTGTAAATTAAATTGAAACAAGAAAACTAAGAGGAAGAGAATTCAATTCTCCTTCCCCAAGACTCAGAATCTCAAATCAACTCCTAACCAAAAGCTCTCCCAAAATCACTTAGTAAAAACTAAAACGGAAAAGCTCACAAAAAACTTAAATTCTAAGCTATTTATACACTCTCTTCAAATGATCTTCAAGCCTTGAATTGGGCCTTTGCTCTTGATGAAATTGGGTTGACAAAAGCCTCTGTTGATTGCTCTTGGAGTAGGAGAGAAACCCATTTGTGAACCGGGCCATGAACCGGAAAAGCTTGAGTAAAAGTTTGAGGTCAAACTTTCACTCAAACTTTTCATATCAGCTAGCCTTCCTTGCTGCCATCCACGTTTGAGCCAAAGTTTGAGGTCAAACTTTGAGCCAAACGTGGATCCCTCTTGCATGCCTCTTGGGGTACTACTTTGCCCTCTTGTCAAGTTGCCAATTTTATGTCCACTATAGACTATTATATATGGTTGGAAAGCTCTGAACGTCAGCTTTCTAACCCAATTAGAATCACTTCAATTGGACATCTACAACTCAAATTATTCTTGTTGGAAGTATACCCCTTCATGTTGTTGTGGCGCCAACGTTTGCCTAAAAGCTTAAGGTCAAACGTTGGCGCAAGCTTTTGCTCTCCTGCAGGGTGTTTTGTTGTGGCGCCAACGTTTGCCTAAAAGCTTGAGGTCAAACGTTGGCGCAAGCTTTTGCTCTCCTGGGTGTTTTGTTGTGGCGCTAACGTTTGCCTAAAAGCTTGAGGGCAAACGTTGGCGCAAGCTTTTGCTCCTCCAGGGTGAATTCAATTCTTCCAAAAGTTTGAGCTAAAGTTTGAGGCAAGCTTTTGCTCAAACTTTTTGTTCTCTCTTGCTCCTTGCCATTTCTTCTTTCTTCAACCTTCTTTAAAGCTCTTTTCACCTATCATTAATCAACCAAGCACATCAAAGCTATGCTCAAAACCATGAGATTGTTATTCTTTCATAATATATGACAATTATAGCACAAAATCTCATGAAATTGTATTAATTTATCCATGGTTGATTAAATCAAAGGAAACATGAAATTTTACCCAATTGGCTTACTTATGGCTCAAGAAAGTGCATAAAATCAATTGAAAACAAAAGAAAAAGACTAGTGAAACTAGGCTAAGATGACTTGTCATCACAACACCAAACTTAAAGCTTGCTTGTCCCCAAGCAAGAAAAGGATTATGCTCAAAGGTTCTTTTAACTAGAATGGATTTGAAGAATTACATGTACTATCCTGTGAGTGAAGTGATTAAGAAACAGTAGGGTGAACTCTAAATTATATGCTCATGCAAGGGCTTCAGTGCTTACTAGTCCCTACATCTTGGAAGTCTTAGGTCTTAGGACTTTAATCTAAATGATATCATGGAGATCTCTCTATAGGTAATCACCTTGAAGCAGCTTATAGTTCTTGTGCTTTGGCCTTGACTCTAAGTGTCATGTTTCAAAGCGGCTCTTTAGATAAGCTTTCAATCAATACTCCTAAACCAGTTGGTTTTAAGGTATTAGGTGTTAAAGCACCCCTAAGGATTTACTTTCTCAAGCCTCTCTCTTTGACACAATTCGACCACAAGCATTTACTAGGATAACAACTCTTTGAGTTTTTGTTTCTTCTTTCTTTTCTGCCTAGTAATTGATGCTCAGAGCCTTGGGCCATGTTCTTTTTGTTTTTGTATTTTCTTTATTTTCTTTTGTTTTGTTTGCTGCTTCTTGGATCAATAAATGTTTGAGAACCTCCACAATACTTCTTTGAACTCTATGTCCTGCCTATGAGCTCCCATGCAAGTTTTCACAAGCATGCAACCTCAATGCATAATCATACAACTAGAACCCCCACTTCTCCTAATCTTTTGCTTGCCTCAAAATTGTTTAATTCCTCAATCCTTCTTTTAAAAAAAAAACTTTCATGTGATGCATTTTTGAAATATTGAGTGCAAACAAGTTTTGGAGAGTATAGTGTTGTAAATGATCAAGCATCTTGATTATTGAATTGCAGAAAAACTATACTAGACAGAAGGACAGATAGGGGTATAATATCACTTTCAATCACAGCAATATCTGATAATGAACAATACAACCTTTTGGAATTTACTTGCTGTCCTCTTCCTCATCATCATTGCTGGTCTTCACATTCCTCTTTCACCTCTTTGATTGATGATGCTAAATCTTCCAAGAGTTTGTATGGTGCTCTACAGTGATATTGAAAGTTGCTTGTTCCCCAAGCACTTGAAAAATGGTTAGCATGCATGAATTATTTGTGGGCCTTTGAACTTACTTTGGTGTGGGAACACAAAACTTAGTACCTTGCCAATGGTTCTCATGCATCAGATTAACCATGTATGAAACTCTTTTTCTTTTTCAAAAGCAATAGAACTAAAAACTAGGAAACAGCAGAATAGTTAACTAGTTCGTCTAGATGCTTGAAGCTAGCATTATGCAGTAGGTGAGAATATATTTTATGATGAAATTTTGGTGGAACACCAAACTTAGAATCCTTCATTCTCCCTTAGATTGTTTTGATGTGTAACACCAAACTTAGCTTCTTGCAACATAGATAAAACTAATTAACCTTTTTATTGAAATAGATATGAAAAGATAGTTACCTCCGGTTGGGTTGCCTCCCAACAAGCGCTCTTTTATTGTCACTAGCTTGACATTTTTCATCCTCGGATCATGGAAGTTGAGGCTTCTGTTGCCTTTGGTTTCCTCCTCTCACTATGGGCTTCCTTTCCTCTGTTTCTTTTTGTGGAATTCCTCTGTTGTGTCTTTCTTTGATGATTATTTCCTTTTCCATAGCCATCTCACTTTCCTCCATAACTGCTTTCCCTTTCAACCCAGCAGCTTTTTCGCTGTTCTTTGGGTCATCTTCAGTGGCCTTTAGGACTATATTTGCCCTCCTCTCGCCCATTTCTGCAAGGTGTCTAGTTAGCTGTTCCATTTGCCTCTCAATTCTTCTGAGTGAGGCCTCTTGGTTCCTGCTTATCATCTCTTGATTTTTCCTTGCTTCTTCCTGCTCTATTATTATCATCTCTTGAACTTTCACGAACCTTTCCATCATCATTTCTAGAACATAGAGTCTTTGAAAGTTTGGAATTGGTCGTGGTTGTGTTAACTGTGATGGTTGATGAGAGTCATTTTGGGCGAGTTGTGAGGTAGGATGGGGTTGGAAATGTGTGTATTGGGGTGGTGCATGATGATTGTTGTTGTGGGGGTGGTTTTTATGATGGTTTTTGAAGTTGGGATTGTTGCAGTTGAAGTCCCTTGGTCTTTGATTTTGGTTTTCAACCCCCCTCCAGTTGGACTGAGTTTTCCAGGGTGGGCTGTACACATCATTCTGAGACCTGTGTTGGAATATGCTAGAGGAACTGTTTGGAGAATGTGATTGCTCATAACTTTGTTGCTCATGGTTAATTGCTCCAAAACCTTGTTCAGCTTGATTCCACCCGTAAGAGTTTTGAGTTAGGTTGTACGCATGTATTACAGCAGTTCTCAGCTCATTGATTTTTCTGACCATCATGTCTAGTTGTTGTAGAGTTTGCGGATGCATCTGCTTGTTTTGGTTCATGACTGCACGGACACCTTCAATTTCCTTCTTTTGTGTGAATGGTTGCACTTCTGCCTCTGGTTTACCAATTCCCTGAGGTGGTTTCAACTTGGCTAGGAGTTCACTCATTAGTTCTTCCCATCCGATGATGCTCCCTTGTGGGAAGGCTTCAAACCATTGAGCAACATCGTTCATGGTGACGAGTGGGTGCTTCAAATTATGGGTTGCATTATCATCTAAGGTGGGGATATTACTCCCATGCTGACTGGGATCCGTTGGGTTCTTCTCCATGATCTGCACATCACAAATAGTCCAAATGAAGATTGAATACATTCACGTCCAAAATGTGGTCAGAAGGTTTAGCTGACACAATGTATCAAACAGTTGATAGGCTTGAAAGATTAGGAAGAGAGAATTGCTTCTCTCGTATATTCAACAAGCTAAAGTATGAGAATCATACAAAGCCAGAGAAACCAAGAAAACTTCACTCTATTGCTAAAATGAAGTTTCAGTTAGTTCAAGCAAAAATTCAAACAGTTAGTGGGTTAGTAAAAAATTAAAGAAACAGAAAAGAAAAAGTGCTTGATCTATATTTCCACTTCACTTAATCATTGTCAATCTAATCAATCCCCAGCAACGGCGCCAAAAACTTGATGTGTATTTTCAGAAAACGAACGAATTCCAAACACACGAATCTCACCGGCAAGTGTACCGGGTCGCATCAAGTAATAATAACTCACGTGAGTGAGGTCGATCCCACAGGGATTGAAGGATTGAGCAATTTTAGTTTAGTGGTTGATTTAGTCAAGCGAATCAAGTATTGGTTGGGTGATTTGTGATTGCAGAAACTAAATTGCTTGAAAAGTAAAGGGAGAGGGGTAGATTGCAGAAAATTAAAGAGAAAAGAAAGTAAATAAGCCGAATCTTAAAGAACAAGTAATGTAAATTGCAGAAACTTAGATTGCAAGAAATGTAAATAGCTGAATCTTAAAGTGCAAGAAATGTAAATTACTTGAATTATAAAGGGAATTGGGAAGTGAATTTGTAGAAATTAAACAAGGGAAAGTAAAATTCAACAAACATAAATGTAAAAGATGGATTCAATTAAACCGGATCTCAAATGACAATGAAAATAAGCTTGGTGTAGCAACGAAACAAGGAAATTGAAATTGAAAGATGTAGATCTCAGGACCCAAGAGACTAGATAACCAAGTCTAGATCTCAATGCCTTCCTAGATCCAAATTCAGAATTCAATTGCAAGAAAAGTAAAGATCCAGCAGTAGAAGAAAAGAAGTGAAATCGCAAATTCTCAATAATGCAGTAAATCAAAATAGAGAGGGATCTCAAGATGAGATTGAGACAAAATTTCCTCAATTCTTCAATCCAAGATTCAAGACAAGTGTAAATGAAATTGAAACAAGAAAACTAAGAGGAAGAGAATTCAATTCTCCTTCCCCAAGACTCAGAATCTCAAATCAACTCCTAACCAAAAGCTCTCCCAAAATCACTTAGTAAAAACTAAAACAGAAAAGCTCACAAAAAACTTAAATTCTAAGCTATTTATACACTCTCTTCAAATGATCTTCAAGCCTTGAATTGGGCCTTTGCTCTTGATGAAATTGGGTTGACAAAAGCCTCTGTTGATTGCTCTTGGAGTTGGAGAGAAACCCATTTGTGAACCGGGCCATGAACCGGAAAAGCTTGAGTAAAAGTTTGAGGTTAACTTTTACTCAAACTTTTCATATCAGCTAGCCTTCCTTGCTGCCATCCACGTTTGAGCCAAAGTTTGAGGTCAAACTTTGAGCCAAACGTGGATCCCTCTTGCATGCCTCTTGGGGTACTACTCTGCCCTCTTGTCAAGTTGCCAATTTTATATCCACTATAGACTATTATATATGGTTGGAAAGCTCTGAACGTCAGCTTTCTAACCCAATTAGAATCACTTCAATTGGACATCTACAACTCAAGTTATTCTTGTTGGAAGTATACCCCTTCATGTTGTTGTGGCGCCAACGTTTGCCTAAAAGCTTAAGGTCAAACGTTGGCGCAAGCTTTTGCTCTCCTGGGTGTTTTGTTGTGGCGCCAACGTTTGCCTAAAAGCTTGAGGTCAAATGTTGGCGCAAGCTTTTGCTCTCCTGGGTGTTTTGTTGTGGCGCTAACGTTTGCCTAAAAGCTTGAGGGCAAACGTTGGCGCAAGCTTTTGCTCCTCCAGGGTGAATTCAATTCTTCCAAAAGTTTGAGCTAAAGTTTGAGGCAAGCTTTTGCTCAAGCTTTTTGTTCTCTCCTGCTCCTTGCCATTTCTTCTTTCTTCAACCTTCTTCAAAGCTCTTTTCACCTATCATTAATCAACCAAGCACATCAAAACTATGCTCAAAACCATGAGATTGTTATTCTTTCATAATATATGACAATTATAGCACAAAATCTCATGAAATTGTATTAATTTATCCATGGTTGATTAAATCAAAGGAAACATGAAATTTTACCCAATTGGCTTACTTATGGCTCAAGAAAGTGCATAAAATCAATTGAAAACAAAAGAAAAAGACTAGTGAAACTAGGCTAAGATGACTTGTCATCACAACACCAAACTTAAAGCTTGCTTGTCCCCAAGCAAGAAAAGGATTATGCTCAAAGGTTCTTTTAACTAGAATGGATTTGAAGAATTACATGTACTATCCTGTGAGTGAAGTGATTAAGAAACAGTGGGGTGAACTCTAAATTATATGCTCATGCAAGGGCTTCAGTGCTTACTAGTCCCTACATCTTGGAAGTCTTAGGTCTTAGGACTTTAATCTAAATGATATCATGGAGATCTCTCTATAGGTAATCACCTTGAAGCAGCTTATAGTTCTTGTGCTTTGGCCTTGACTCTAAGTGTCATGTTTCAAAGCGGCTCTTTAGATAAGCTTTCAATCAATACTCCTAAACCAGTTGGTTTTAAGGTATTAGGTGTTAAAGCACCCCTAAGGATTTACTTTCTCAAGCCTCTCTCTTTGACACAATTCGACCACAAGCATTTACTAGGATAACAACTCTTTGAGTTTTTGTTTCTTCTTTCTTTTCTGCCTAGTAATTGATGCTCAGAGACTTGGGCCATGTTCTTTTTGTTTTTGTATTTTCTTTATTTTCTTTTGTTTTGTTTGCTGCTTCTTGGATCAATAAATGTTTGAGAACCTCCACAATACTTCTTTGAACTCTGTGTCCTGCCTATGAGCTCCCATGCAAGTTTTCATAAGCATGCAACCTCAATGCATAATCATACAACTAGAACCCCCACTTCTCCTAATCTTTTGCTTGCCTCAAAATTGTTTAATTCCTCAATCCTTCTTTTAAAAAAAAAACTTTCATGTGATGCATTTTTGAAATATTGAGTGCAAACAAGTTTTGGAGAGTATAGTGTTGTTAATGATCAAGCATCTTGATTATTGAATTGCAGAAAAACTATACTAGACAGAAGGACAGATAGGGGGTATAATATCACTTTCAATCACAGCAATATCTGATAATGAACAATACAACCTTTTGGAATTTACTTGCTGTCCTCTTCCTCATCATCATTGCTGGTCTTCACATTCCTCTTTCACCTCTTTGATTGATGATGCTAAATCTTCCAAGAGTTTGTATGGTGCTCTACAGTGATATTGAAAGTTGCTTGTTCCCCAAGCACTTGAAAAATGGTTAGCATGCATGAATTATTTGTGGGCCTTTGAACTTACTTTGGTGTGGGAACACAAAACTTAGTACCTTGCCAATGGTTCTCATGCATCAGATTAACCATGTATGAAACTCTTTTTCTTTTTCAAAAGCAATAGAACTAAAAACTAGGAAACAGCAGAATAGTTAACTAGTTCGTCTAGATGCTTGAAGCTAGCATTATGCAGTAGGTGAGAATATATTTTATGATGAAATTTTGGTGGAACACCAAACTTAGAATCCTTCATTCTCCCTTAGATTGTTTTGATGTGTAACACCAAACTTAGCTTCTTGCAACATAGATAAAACTAATTAACCTTTTTATTGAAATAGATATGAAAAGATAGTTACCTCCGGTTGGGTTGCCTCCCAACAAGCGCTCTTTTATTGTCACTAGCTTGACATTTTTCATCCTCGGATCATGGAAGTTGAGGCTTCTGTTGCCTTTGGTTTCCTCCTCTCACTATGGGCTTCCTTTCCTCTGTTTCTTTTTGTGGAATTCCTCTGTTGTGTCTTTCTTTGATGATTATTTCCTTTTCCATAGCCATCTCACTTTCCTCCATAACTGCTTTCCCTTTCAACCCAGCAGCTTTTTCGCTGTTCTTTGGGTCATCTTCAGTGGCCTTTAGGACTATATTTGCCCTCCTCTCGCCCATTTCTGCAAGGTGTCTAGTTAGCTGTTCCATTTGCCTCTCAATTCTTCTGAGTGAGGCCCCTTGGTTCCTGCTTATCATCTCTTGATTTTTCCTTGCTTCTTCCTGCTCTATTATTATCATCTCTTGAACTTTCACGAACCTTTCCATCATCATTTCTAGAACATAGAGTCTTTGAAAGTTTGGAATTGGTCGTGGTTGTGTTAACTGTGATGGTTGATGAGAGTCATTTTGGGCGAGTTGTGAGGTAGGATGGGGTTGGAAATGTGTGTATTGGGGTGGTGCATGATGATTGTTGTTGTGGGGGTGGTTTTTATGATGGTTTTTGAAGTTGGGATTGTTGTAGTAGAAGTCCCTTGGTCTTTGATTTTGGTTTTCAACCCCCCTCTAGTTGGACTGAGTTTTCCAGGGTGGGCTGTACACATCATTCTGAGACCTGTGTTGGAATATGCTAGAGGAACTGTTTGGAGAATGTGATTGCTCATAACTTTGTTGCTCATGGTTAATTGCTCCAAAACCTTGTTCAGCTTGATTCCACCCGTAAGAGTTTTGAGTTAGGTTGTACGCATGTATTACAGCAGTTCTCAGCTCATTGATTTTTCTGACCATCATGTCTAGTTGTTGTAGAGTTTGCTGATGCATCTGCTTGTTTTGGTTTATGGCTACACGGACACCTTCAATTTCCTTCTCTCGTGTGAATGGTTGCACTTCTGCCTCTGGTTTACCAATTCTCTGAGGTGGTTTCAACTTGGCTAGGAGTTCACTCATTAGTTCTTCCCATCCGATGATGCTCCCTTGTGGGAAGGCTTCAAACCATTGAGCAACATCGTTCATGGTGACGAGTGGGTGCTTCAAATGATGGGTTGCATTATCATCTAAGGTAGGGATATTACTCCCATGCTGACTGGGATCCGTTGGGTTCTTCTCCATGATCTGCACAATCACAAATAGTCCAAATGAAGATTGAATACATTCACGTCCAAAATGTGGTCAGAAGGTTTAGCTGACACAATGTATCAAACAGTTGATAGGCTTGAAAGATTAGCAAGAGAGAATTGCTTCTCTCGTATATTCAAAAAGCTAAAGTATGAGAATCATACAAAGCCAGAGAAACCAAGAAAACTTCACTCTATTGCTAAAATGAAGTTTCAGTTAGTTCAAGCAAAAATTCAAACAGTTAGTGGGTTAGTAAAAAATTAAAGAAACAGAAAAGAAAAAGTGCTTGATCTATATTTCCACTTCACTTAATCATTGTCAATCTAATCAATCCCCGGCAACGGCGCCAAAAACTTGATGTGTATTTTCAGAAAACGAACGAATTCCAAACACACGAATCTCACTGGCAAGTGTACCGGGTCGCATCAAGTAATAATAACTCACGTGAGTGAGGTCGATCCCACAGGGATTGAAGGATTGAGCAATTTTAGTTTAGTGGTTGATTTAGTCAAGCGAATCAAGTATTGGTTGGGTGATTTGTGATTGCAGAAACTAAATTGCTTGAAAAGTAAAGGGAGAGGGGTAGATTACAGAAAATTAAAGAGAAAAGAAAGTAAATAAGCTGAATCTTAAAGAACAAGTAATGTAAATTGCAGAAACTTAGATTGCAAGAAATGTAAATAGCTGAATCTTAAAGTGCAAGAAATGTAAATTACTTGAATTATAAAGGGAATTGGGAAGTGAATTTGTAGAAATTAAACAAGGGAAAGTAAAATTCAACAAACATAAATGTAAAAGATGGATTCAATTAAACCGGATCTCAAATGACAATGAAAATAAGCTTGGTGTAGCAACGAAACAAGGAAATTGAAATTGAAAGATGTAGATCTCAGGACCCAAGAGACTAGATAACCAAGTCTAGATCTCAATGCCTTCCTAGATCCAAATTCAGAATTCAATTGCAAGAAAAGTAAAGATCCAGCAGTAGAAGAAAAGAAGTGAAATCGCAAATTCTCAATGATGCAGTAAATCAAAATAGAGAGGGATCTCAAGATGAGATTGAGACAGAATTTCCTCAATTCTTCAACCCAAGATTCAAGACAAGTGTAAATGAAATTGAAACAAGAAAACTAAGAGGAAGAGAATTCAATTCTCCTTCCCCAAGACTCAGAATCTCAAATCAACTCCTAACCAAAAGCTCTCCCAAAATCACTTAGTAAAAACTAAAACGGAAAAGCTCTCAAAAAACTTAAATTCTAAGCTATTTATACACTCTCTTCAAATGATCTTCAAGCCTTGAATTGGGCCTTTGCTCTTGATGAAATTGGGTTGACAAAAGCCTCTGTTGATTGCTCTTGGAGTTGGAGAGAAACCCATTTGTAAACCGGGCCATGAACCGGAAAAGCTTGAGTAAAAGTTTGAGGTTAACTTTTACTCAAACTTTTCATATCAGCTAGCCTTCCTTGCTGCCATCCACGTTTGAGCCAAAGTTTGAGGTCAAACTTTGAGCCAAACGTGGATCCCTCTTGCATGCCTCTTGGGGTACTACTTTTCCCTCTTGTCCAGTTGCCAATTTTATGTCCACTATAGACTATTATATATGGTTGGAAAGCTCTGAACGTCAGCTTTCTAACCCAATTGGAATCACCTCAATTGGACATCTACAACTCAAGTTATTCTTGTTGGAAGTATACCCCTTCATGTTGTTGTGGCGCCAACATTTGCCTAAAAGCTTGAGGTCAAACGTTGGCGCAAGCTTTTGCTCTCCTGGGTGTTTTGTTGTGGCGCCAACGTTTGCCTAAAAGCTTGAGGTCAAACGTTGGCTCAAGCTTTTGCTCTCCTGGGTGTTTTGTTGTGGCGCTAACGTTTGCCTAAAAGCTTGAGGGCAAACGTTGGCGCAAGCTTTTGCTCCTCCAGGGTGAATTCAATTCTTCCAAAAGTTTGAGCTAAAGTTTGAGGCAAGCTTTTGCTCAAGCTTTTTGTTCTCCTTGCCATTTCTTTTTTCTTCAACCTTCTTCAAAGCTTTTTTCACCTAGCATTAATCAACCAAGCACATCAAAGCTATGCTCAAAACCATGAGATTGTTATTCTTTCATAATATATGACAATTATAGCACAAAATCTCATGAAATTGCATTAATTTATCCATGGTTGATTAAATCAAAGGAAACATGAAATTCTACCCAATTGGCTTACTTATAGCTCAAGAAAGTGCATAAAATCAATTGAAAACAAAAGAAAAAGACTAGTGAAACTAGGCTAAGATGACTTGTCATCAATTTCCTCACTTTCTTCTATAGGATCTTGTATTATATCTCTTGGAAAGAAATTTGCTTGCTCCTCTTCTTTTTGCTTGATAATCGACTGCACATGTTTCTTTACATTTTTGACTCTCGTCTTTATATCATGTAAGAATTCTTTCATGAGAAGCTCAAGATCTGATGGTATTTGAGATGAATAATAAGGAGGTGATGGTTCTTGATAAGTGTAAAAAGAGGATGGTTCTTGGTATGAATAGGGAGATAGTGGCTCTTGATATGGGTAGAAAGATGATAGTTCTTGATATGGATAGAGAGGTGGTGGTTCTTGGTATGGATATGAAGATGGTGGTTCTTGTATGAATATGGAGATGGCGGTTCTTGATATTTGGAACATGGAGCATTGAAGTTTCTTTGGTTTTGACTTTGCCAACCAAAATTCGGGTAGTTTCTCCATCCACAATCATATGAATTACTACTTGGGTGGGAGTAGTACCCCATGTGATCTCTCTCCATTATTTTTCCTTAGCACAACACACCAAATAGAGCACCATGTGGTAAACAAGAAAGCAAAGAAGAAAGAACAAAATTCTAAAAATTAAAATAAGAAAAATTAAAATAAAACTAATTAGGAAACACCAAACTTAATTTCAGAAATTAAGAAAAATATTAGTGCTATTTATTTATTTAATTTTTTTTTGTTTTTTTTATGAAAATAATAAAATAAAATTTAAATAAAATTAAAATTAAAATGTCTAATCTAAGCAATCAAACAACTAATAGTTGTTAATCACAGTCAATCCCCGGCAACGGCGCCAAAAACTTGGTGCGGTATTTCTAACCACAAGCTAACCGGTAAGTGCACCGGGTCGTACCAAGTAATACCTCAGGTGAGTGAGGGTCGATCCCACGAGGATTGATGGATTAAGCAACAATAATTGAGTGATAGGCTTAGTCAGGCAAACAAAAAATAGAGTCTGAGAATCCAAGAGCATTAAATAGTAATTTAAGAGTTTGAAGACAGGCAGGTGAATAGGTTGGGAATAAAATATATAAAGAAAGCAGTTAAGGTTTCAGAGTTATCTATTTTTCCGGATTAACTTTTCTTACTAAATATTTTAATCATGCAAGATTTAATTCATGGCAAACTATGTGTGACTAGACCCTAATTCCTTAGACCTTTCTAGTCTCCTCTAAAATTCATTAACTACCAATTCCTTGGTCAATTAATTCCAACTAGAGGGTGACGATCAAATTCTAGTTTATATGCCACAAAAATCCTAATCATCCAAAAATAAAAGGATTATATGTCACGTATCCCGTTAAATCTAGATAATTAAATTTAGGAGAATATATTTTCAAGTTGTTGTTCAAATAAAGAGCTTTTCCAAGTTATACAAGAACTCAAGTAGAAAGAGGGTCATACTTCCGTTCCACCCAAATTCATAAGATAAAGAGTGAAAACAATTCTTAAATTATAAATCCATACATGAATTAAAATAGAAAAAGCAATAAAATCAATCCATACAAATAGATAGAGCTCCTAACCTTAACAATGGAGGATTAGTTGCTCATGGTTCAGAGTAGAAAGCTGTGGAATATGGAATGTAAATTTGTATAGAATTAGAATGGGATCCCCCTGTTGGAATCCCCATTTATATCTAATCCTAATTAATTTAAAATCTATTATCTAAAACTAAAATAATATCTTTTCCTAAAAATAATATTTGAATTTAAATTAGAATTAATTAACAAGTCTTCAGTTGATGGGTGGGGACCACTCGTTTTGTCCATTCTGCAGCTTCTAATCTGTGTTTTCTTGGCTGAAAACTAAGTCAAAACAGCCCAGAAATCGCCCCCAGCATTTTTCTGCATTTTCTGCACGTGGCGCATGTCACGCGCATGCGTCAGTCACGCATACGCGTTGCTGAGCAAATCTGCAAATCACGCGTACGCGTCAGTCACGCGCACATGTCGCCATGGGAAGCTCCAAATCATGCGTACGTGTCAGGCACGCGTACGCGTCGCTCCTCGCTGCCATCTCCTTTGGTTCTTGTGCTGCAGAAACTCCATCAAATCCAGCCGAATGCTACCTAAAATAAACAAAATTGCAAAAGACTCAAAGTAGCTTCCATATTTGCTAAAAGATAATTAATTCTTTATTTAACTCAACAAATTAGATGCAAATTCACTAGGAAAAGATAGGAAAGATGCTCACGCATCAGTCTCCATCACAATAATGATAGAATTTCACTATAATCATCATGATTACATACACCAATTCTCCCTAGAAACTACCCTTCCTATCCAGGACAAGTCCAGAATCTAACCCCAATCCTGAACTTAACTTGGTCGCCTACCAAGCTTTCAACTGCTAAGTGATAAGCCAACTTGCAAGGGGATTCCCACAGAATCATGAAAAATAACACAGATGTACAAAGGACCTCTAAGGACATCTATGACTTTTTCTTTTAATTTTGTATACTCTGCCTTTTTTCGCTCTATGGCTTTTTTATACAAATCTCATTGTTTGCCTTTTTTCATGAGACTCAAGACAGACAAAACTAAACAGAAAAATACAAAATAAAGAACATTGAAGGAGAAGAACTTCTGTTAGCTTGGGTAGCTATGAGAACTCTGTGCTTTCACTCTTTTCTCCTTACTTCAAGCCCTGGCTGTTCTCCCTTATTTATAGAAGGGGAAGCCTCCAAAGTTGAAACTGTTGAACCGAGCTAATCTTCTTCTTCTTCAAACAAAACCGGTTCGGCCAGAGAGAGAGGAGAGGAAACTGAATGCTTAAACCAACATGCAATTACCTCTGGGTCTTCCCTTCTCACCAAGCTTCATCAATCCGGGCCTTCCATCTTGACTTGCTCCGCAAGAAGGATTCCTAGCCCTTGATGAGTCCTTGATGCTTGACAGCTCCTCCTGCTCTTATTTTCTGCCTCTTCCTCCACGTAGCTACAATAGCTACCTCCTGTGGTGGTTGAGCAAAAGTAGAGACGAGCCATGCTTCCAAGGGATCTTCTTCCTCTGAACGAAGTAGATTTCTTCCATTTTTGGGTATGGAAAGTTTGAGACTTTTTCACCACACCTTACCTTTAGTGGCAAAGATCTCAGCCACACCATACTGTAGATCTTCTTTTTCCCAACGCCATCATCACTATGGCCTCTTCCTTGCAACTAGCTTCTCTGTGATTTTTACTGATAGCTTACTGATAAACCCATATTTCATGAGTTCTTTTGTGCTTAATTAGAGTGATTTATTCACCTCTTCACCTACTTATTCACATTAATTGCATAGTTTTACTTTCCCTTCCTCATTATGTCATATAATGAAAAACATGTTTTCTAAGCTTTAAAAATTAATTATTTTAATTACCTTTATTTCCATTCGGTGCCGTGATTAGTGTGTTGAGTAGTTTCAGATTTTCTAAAGGCAGGATGACTTAAAGGATGAAAAAGGAAACATACTAGAATGGAAGGAGGAAGCAAAATGGAGCTTTAAGGAAACTGGTATCCACGCGATCGCATGGATGACGCGATCGCGTGCCAAGCACGAATCAGCAGCGACACGGCCGCATGCCTGACGCGACCGCGTGCCTCAAGCAGAATACACATGACGCGGTCGCATGATTGATGCGACTGCGTGGCAAGGAAAAGCTCCAAATGACGCGACCGCGTGACCCACGCGGACGCATGACAGAGGCCACGCACCAGAAATTACAGAATACGCTCCCAGCGAATTCTGAAGCCCTTTTTGGCCCAGATCCAAGTACAGACAGCATAGACCAGAGGTTATAAAGTGTGGGAATGCTTCCATTCAAGGAGAGCTCGCATATTTTTCACCTTTCAATGATCTAGATTTAGTTGAGAGGGAGATCTTCTCTCTCTCTCTTTTAGGATTTAGGATTTCTTCTTGTTTTAAGAGTAACTCTGGATCCAGGTTTAATGTTCTTTTAGTTTTACTTTTATTTATTTATTCCAACATTTGAATTGATTATTATAATTTATAAATTATTCCATGTTACAGATTTCTAATTGAATTAATGATAATTTGAGGTATTTTCAGTTTATGATTGTTCTCTTTGATTTAAGTTGCCATTGCTTCCCATCTAAGGGAACTTTTATTATTTCAGCAATTTACTTTTTCCCCTTTTGGTTTTGGTTAAGAATTCAGTAACTCAACGGTTATTAAACTCAACATATTTGATAATCGTTATCTTGCTAATTAAGTTGAACTTAAACAATCCCAACCTTTTCTTAGGAAATAATTAGGATTCAAAGGTCAATTTAATTAGTCCCTTGACTTTCCTTTGCTCCGGTAAAGGTTGACCAAGTGGAATTAAGATACAACTTTCATTATTGTTGAGAAGGATAACTAAGTTGAACTTCTAATTTCCTTTATCTTGCCAAAAGTTGTTTTACAGTTATTATTTATTTTTACTTTCCATTTAATTCACTCGTCGTTTAAATTACTTGCTTCTCACCTTCTAAACCCCGATTACAACCTTTATAGCCAATAATAAGAACACACTTCCTCGCAGTTCCTTGAGAAGACGACCCAAGGTTTGAATACTCGGTTAACAATTTTTAAAGGGGTTTGTTACTTGTGACAACCAACACGTTTGTAAGAAAGGTTGATTGCTTGGTTTAGTAACTATACTCACAATGAGAGTTTCTTTATAATCTCTAAACCATCAATCTTCTGCTCTTTCACTTACTTCATCCCTCCTTTCCTGCTAGACAAGACCGAAAGAGAGAGGAGAGAGAACAGAGAAAAGCTTGCAATGTAATTAAAGAAGAAAATGAAAATGAGTTAAGTTTACTTACTCATGCCTAGTTTCTGCTTTCTTCTTCTGATTACTTGCTTCTACCATTTTCTTCTCTGATAGTGAGATGACCGAATCTGAAGAGAGAGAAGAGAGAGTAGAAAAAAAAGAAGCTATGGAAGTAATGTGTGACATCAATTATAATCAATTAGAACCAACTTCCCATGCTTTTGCCTTGTAACGTGCATAACTCATTAAATGCCATCAAATCAGATTTTCTCTTTTCATTTACCAAGGAATTTAAAGCTAATTTATAAAATTTGAATTCCAACCAAAGTGAGCAAGGGTAACCGAAACCAAACAAGCATCACCCTTTCCCCTTTTTCAAATTGAATTCGGACCAAGCTAGTTGGTCTTTCACCAAGAATTTGATTTGGGCTCGCACAATACAATCTGGCCCAAATAAAATAATTCAGCCACTATGTCTTAGAACATTTTGTACCAAAGGCTGAATTTCTTCAACATATTGGGCTTGTTGATTTTTCAACCCAAACAAAATCTGCACAACAAAATTATTAATCAACAAATGTGAATTAAAATTCAACTTAATAATTTTGTAATTAATTATTTTAATAATGTTTGATCATCATCAATTTATTTTGGAGTTTTCCAAACTCATCAATCTCCCCCTTGATGACAAACATTATTAAAAATTGAATTGAAAAGAGTAAGGATTAGTGAGTACTCCCTTTGAATGTTTGAAATCCTTCCCCTTTCCAACTGTTACATAGCTCCCCCTAAAGATATGCCATTTTACCAAGGGAGGCAATACCTGTAACATTTAAAATCAAGCTGATAGCCACCATGTATTCAACATATGGAATATAAGTTATGTTGAACAGCTTGATTTATAAGCAGAAGTAAAGTGATAAACAAAACTAATTTGTTATCATATAAATGATTTTCTGCTCAATAACAAACAAAATGCTTGAGTACATAGCTAAAAAATACCTTAAATAATTCTATAAAAGAAATTTCTGCTAAATCATTTGATCAAATTAACAAAATTTTCAGCAATTATATCAGAGCAATAATCATTCAAAATAGCAAAATAATTGTTAATCAAACAGAATTATCCAGCATTTATTCAACATATTAGAGCATAAAGGGATTATCAAAACATAACTAAGTTCTAATGCAGCAAACAGTTTATATCATAAATCATAAAGCATGACCATTGGAACATAGAACTTATGCACATGGGTGATCATGAATCAAAACGATTTTAGCCCCTGATTTATTCAATTTTTCCAACTTTTCCTCCCCCTTTTGTCATCAATGGAAAAACCTACAAAAAGACCAGAATATCCCAAAATGCATAACATCTGTTTAATCTAAACATAAGGTCCAGAGTATCCAAGAACATACAAAGTACCAAAATATCATAACAGAAACAGAGTTCAAAAAATGACGAATAGATCAATCATCAGAAAGGTTAAACTCAGAGCCGTATTCATCATCTTCCTCTGCATCCCCCATTTCTTTTTCAAGACTCTGAAGCATCAGATTCACTCTTTTTTTTGCATTTGATCCAAGCTTTTTCATTCTCGTACGCCTATTTTCGAGCAGCCTTGTAGGATTGTACCATCAATTTTGACATATTGGAGAATTTAATGAGAACATCTTTGATGGATTCGGTAACCTTCACAGGCTTGGTAGGGCGACTTTCTAGATCACTCTCATAAGATGCAGTTGGCATAGAGCGTTTTCCTTTGTTTCCTTTCATAGAACCCGAGACTCTTCCTTCCTTGATTATGGAAACTTTATTTTCTACAGCCTCATTAGTTAAATCAACATTAAAAAATTCAAAGATGCATGTAGAAAGATTCCATAAGGAAGATTAGCCTTTTTGTCACTTCTAACACACTCCCACATGTGTCTTACCATAAGATATGCAAAAGAAATAGGAGAAGAAGTAATAATAGCAAAGAGTACTAAAGTATCACAGATAGTTACTCTATGGTATGAACCACTCTGAGGTATTAGAATGTGATTGATGATTCTGTGCAGAAGTGCTCTTTCAGGACCAAGAGCTTTGTGGGTCAGAATCGTGCCATCCAAATTAGAGAAATTTATGCAAGTTTGATTCAAAGCAATCTGGTATGAGATTCCAACCTGCGAATCCCATTTACCCGTCATATAGGCAGTTGCTCCTTCATAAACATATCCCAAAGCAGCACTGATTGTTTTTCTGTTTAGTGACAAGTGAACCCGCTTGACATACGAGTGAACAGAGCCATAAAAAAACCTCATGTTTGCATAGAATTCACGAACCAGGGCTGGATACACAGGTTTCTGAATGCTGAACAAAAGGGATCCATTTCAGATTGTCAAAGAGGGTGACAAGGTTAATGCCTTTTGCAGTAAGGGATTCCAAGTTCACTATGTGGGATGCACACAAGTGACGCTTCTTCAAAACTTCATTATGAAACTCATATGAAGCACATGAGTTAAATCTGGCAGGATCAAAGTGTGAGTGACCTTTGTTGTACTTATTTTTGAAATCAAGTAATTCCAAGTTCGGTGGTTCCCTGGTGTTATGAAGCACGTAACTTTTTGCACGCTGTGAACTGCGGCCAGCAGAGGGGCGAGGAGTCGATTTCCTGGGTGGTGAATGGGGTAGAGAAGACTGAGACTCTTCTTCTTCTTCTACAATTGGTTTTTTATCCTTTCCAATATTTTTTCTGGATGAAGTTTTCTGTGCAATGACCTTTCTTCTCATGGTTTCGGTTTGTTTGGAGGAAGGTGAAGGAGATGAAGAAGATGTGGAGTGTATGTGAATATGAGTGTGTGTTTGAGGATTTGAAGAGAATGGAAGATATTTTGGTAGAGGGGTTCGGCTACTTCTCTTGGGTGCTACCTTCTTTTTCATGTTATGAAGATGAAGAGAGGAGAGGGAAGATGATTGATAAACCACTATTTCATGGTTTATCTTGTGCTCAATTGAGTGAATTTTATCAACTCTTTACCCACTTATTCATACTATTTGTATGGTTTTACATTTGCCTTCCTAATTATGTGTTTTGATTGAAAACATGCTTCTTTGGTCTTAATTTGCTAATATTAATCCTCTCTTATTACCATTAGATGCCTTGATATGTGTGTTAAGTGATTTCAGAAATTAATGATAGAGTGACCGAAGAAGTTGAAGAGAGGTGGGAGTTTATGGGAGCATTAAATGCTGAGTGGAGAGAGAGGGTTATGTGGTTAATGACCATTAAGTAGCGTGGTTATCAATATGGAAGGAAGTTTAAAATTAAAAAGAGAGGTTAGCTCCTAGAATCAAGGGAATAGGTGGGAGAATGGATTATGATTTGACAACTACTCCTTCCTACAAGATTTGATATGACAACTTCCCAAAAAAATATGATTAACAATTGAGGAACTCAAAATGGGCCAGGGTTACGAATGAGATCAAGGAAGATTAGGTGGGGCCCATGATCATTAATATCCGAATCAATCTCCCCCTGCCTATCACGTCCACAAATTTGTCTCCTGCATTCCTATGAGACAAAACCAAGAAATTTATCAAAAATCACAAATTATCAACTGAATTCAAATCCAACATACCCAAGCTATTCCTTAATGAATAGAATCTATCTTCACACAAAGGTTTAGTGAAAATATCAGCAAGTTGTTCTTCGGATTTCACAAATTGAATATCAATAGTACCCTTTTGCACATGTTCTCTAATAAAATGATATTTAATTTCAATGTGCTTAGTTCTTAAGTGTAGAACAGGATTTTTAGAGATGTTAATAGCACTCATATTATCACAAAACAAAGGTATACTATTGATCTTTAATTTTTAATCCTCTAACTGAGTTTTCAACCAAATTAATTGTGAACAACATGAGGAGGCAGATATATATTCAGCTTCGGCTGTAGATAGAGCTACTGTGTCTTGTTTCTTGCTTGACCACATGTTGAGTGAGCTTCCAAGGAAGCAACACATTCCGGATGTGCTCCTTCTATCCACCCGATCTCCCGCATAATCTGCATCACAGAAACCTACTGCATAAAAGTCATCAGATTTGGGATACCATAAGCCATAATCACATGTTCCCTTAATATATCTAATGATTCTTTTTACAGCTGAAAGATGGGATTCTTTTGGGTGAGATTAAAATCTTGAACATACACCCACACTTTGAACAATATCCGGTCTAGAGGATGTAAGATACATGAGTGAGCCAATCATTCCCCTATACCGTATTTCATCCACATCTTTTCCGTCATCATCTTTATCAAGCTTAGTGTTTGGATGCATTGGTGTACCCATAGGTTTGGAATTTTCTAGGACAAATTTCTTGATTAATTCTTTAGCATATTTTTCTTGGTGAATAAAAGTGCCACTAGGAGTTTGTTTAATTTGGAGACCAACAAAGACTGTTAGTTCTCCCATTAAACTCATTTCAAACTCACTAGTCATGAGTTTTCCAAACTCTTAACACAATGACTCATTGGCCGATCCAAACACTATATCATGAACATAAACTTGAACAAGAAGAATATCATCATTAGATACTTTAATAAATAAAGTAGTATCAGTGGTACCCCTTTGAAAGTGATTTTCCAATAAGAAGGCACTGAGCCTTTCATACCAAGCTCTTGGAGCTTGCTTAAGGCCATAAAGGTCCTTTGAGAGTTTGAAAACATGATTTGGAAAATCTTTATTTTCAAAACTGGGGGGTTGTACCACAAACACTTCTCTATCTATAAAACCATTAAGGAAAGCACATTTGACATCCATTTGGAATATTTTAAAACCTTTATGGGGAGCATAGGCAAGAAGCAACCTAATTGCTTCCATTCTTGCTACTGGAGCAAAAGACTCATCAAAATCAATACCCTCTTCTTGGTCATAACCTTGGGCCACTAATCTAGCCTTGTTACGAACAATCTTACCATCCTCACCTAATTTATTTTTGAAAACCCACTTAGTACCCGTAACCTTCTTACCATCCGGATGAGGTACTAGTGACCAAACCTCATTCTTGTCAAATTGAGCTAGCTTTTCTTGCATGGCTTTGACCCAAGAGGGGTCTTCAAGAGCTTGCTTCACATTATTAGGCTCCATTTGTGACAAGAGAGCAAAGCTACTTTGTTCGGCTTGCTTTTTGGTTGAGGATCTTGTTGTTATACCTTGGGAGGGATCACCAATGATGAAATCATGAGGATATCCCTTCATGGACTTCCATTCTCTCGGCTTTCGGAGTAAGGTTGGGCTTTGATGAGCTTCAGCTGGTTGATCTGTTCCAGATTCTCTTACTGGCTCAGGAGACAAAACAGAAATGTCTCCTCCATCTTGACGAGACAAATTTGGGCGGACGGATTCTTCATTTGGGACAGCAGCTGGGTTTTCTTGACTTGATTGATGGTTCATGTTAGCTTCACTTCCTATATCATCATCTAAAAGAGCAATGGGAATTGCATTAGTGTCACAAAAAGAAACGTGTATGGATTCCTCTATGGTCCTATGATCTTTGAGGTAAATTTTATAGGCTTTGCTAGTGGTGGAGTATCCAACAAACATTCCCTCATAGGCTTTTGGATCAAATTTTCCATGTTTTTCTTTATTATTAAACACAAAACATTTGCAACCAAAAATGTGGAAATACTTAAGATTAGGAGGGGTTCCTTTCCATAGCTCATAAGGGGTTTTCTTTAACCCTTTTCTAATGATAGTCCTATTCAAAATATAGCAAGCTGTATTTACAGCTTCAGCCCATAGAAATTTTGGAACCTCATTTTCACATAGCATAGCCCTAGTCATTTCTTGAAGGCTCCTATTCCTTCTTTCAACTACCCCATTTTGTTGAGGTGTTCTAGGGTATAAAAAGTTATGAGCTATTCCAAAATCATCACAGAATTTTTCAAAATCTTAATTTTCAAATTCCTTTCCGTGATCACTTCTCAAGTGGGCAATTTTCAAATCTCTTTCATTTTGAATTCTTTTGCAAAGGGTTGAAAAAGCATGGAAAGCATCATTCTTATGAGCAAGAAAAAGTACCCAACCGAATCTAGAGTAATCATCCACCACTACCAATCCATAATGTTTACCTCCAAAACTTTGTGTTCTTGTTGGACCAAAAAGATCAATATGTAACATTTCTAATGGCCTCTTGGTAGAAATTTCATCTTTTGGTTTAAAAGAGGATTTTACTTGTTTGCCTAATTAACAAGCATCACAAGTAATATCCTTATCAAATTTAATGTTAGGAATTCCTCTCACCAAGTTTTTCTTAACAAGCTTAGAAATTTGGTACATGCTTGCATGACCCAATTTCTTATGCCAAAGCCATTTTTCAGATTCAAGAGAAGTAAAATATGTTACTTTTTGATCTTTTAAATCTTTAAGAGTCAATCCATACACATTGTTATACCTCTTAGCTTCAAACAAAATATCTCCAGTTTTTTCACAAATAACTAAGCAAACCAATTTCCTAAAAATGACTTCATATCCAAGATCACATAATTGGCTTACACTTAGCAAATTGTGTTTTAAACCATCAACAAGAAGAACATCATTTATAAAAGAAGAAAAATTTTTACCAACTTTGCTTATTGCCACTATCTTTCCTTTGCCATTATTACCGAAAGTGACAAACCCTCCATCATATTCATCAAGCTTAATGAAGAAGGTTGTCTTTCCGGTCATATGCCTAGAGCATCCACTATCCATGTACCACATATTGTCCTTCCACTTGGATGCTAGGCACACCTACAAAATAAGCTCAAGTGACCTTATTATCCAAATCTTTTTGGATCCTTTAACGTTAAACCATCTCCTTTGTCCCAAGCCATTGTAATCACAAACAACTTTACAAACTTTGTTTCCAATCATTCTTTCAATAAAAAAGCATTGAATGGGAGAATGACCATTCCGATTGCACAATCTACAAAACCTTAGAGTTGCTGTTTTGTTAAAGCTTATTGGGTTTTGAAACCT
The DNA here is from genome assembly GCF_059453495.1 of Arachis ipaensis. NCBI lineage: Eukaryota > Viridiplantae > Streptophyta > Magnoliopsida > Fabales > Fabaceae > Arachis > Arachis ipaensis. The sequence continues at coordinate 29,152,448 of NC_142436.1, forward strand.
TACATCATTAGAAGATGATTCCATGTTTACAAAAGAATGTTTCTTAACAAATTTTTCAGATCTATGAAATCCCAAACCAGCTTTATCATAAAGAGGTTTTTGACTAGCCAATAATTGATTTAAATTTTCTAAACTTTGAGCAAAGGTGGCTAAGTCCTCCTTGAGTTTTTTTTAACTCTTTGAGAAACTTCTCATTTTCTTCAAAACAATTTAGATATGTAATCACAGAATGTTGTTTTTTACAACCTTTTATTTCAGCTTTCAACCACTTGTTTTCCTCAACAAAATCAACAGCGGTTTCAGCTTCTTTCAATTTTTTTTAAAAAATCATTTTCAGCTTTAAGAATGGTGACTTGAGATTCAAGATCTTGGTTTTCACTTAGGAAGCATCTAATCTTTTTAGAAAGGTGGTCTATCATGAGATGAAGATCTTCAGTGTCAAGGTTATGGAATAGTACCTGTTCAACGTGATCTTCCATGAGACATGGTTGGGACTTGGTATTTGATTCTTCATCATCTTCTGAGTCGTTTTCCAAGTCCTCCCAAGAAGCCATCAGTCCTTTCTTCTTTAACTTAGGGCAATCTGATTTGAAATACCCAGACTCTTTGCAGTTGTAACAGATCACCTTGCTGAAGTCTTTCTTTTGTTTCCTTGAGCTACTTCCCTTGCTTCTTTCCTTGAGTTTCACCATTTTCCTGAATTTTTTGGCAAACAAAAAAAATTCATTTTCAGAGGAGTTATGATGACATGTCATCATGTCATGTTTTTCTATGCTTTTTCATACAAGAAATTGATAATTAGTGCTTAAATATTGCATTCTTTTATGCTTAAATGGTATATTTCCTTGATCTTTTAATTTTATAAATTTGGTAGGAAATAAGAAGAAAAAGAAGCAAAGAAGCACAAAATAAGATAAAAAGGAGAAAAAAAGAACTTTGGGGCACACTTTGAAGTTGGAGCACACTTTGGAGCCTTAGGCCACGCTTTTAAAAGCGTGGCCCATGACCAAATCAAGGAAACATCACAACCAGCACTCAAAGCTCAGTTCACAAAGTGAACTTAGCTTTGCCGTACAAGAAACTTAGCTTGGAGGCAAGAATTTTCGCTAAGTTAAAAGTTGGGCGTTTACAACATGACCATGCCTCCTTCAAAGGGCCATAACTTGAGCTACAGATGTCCAATTAATGTGCTTCCAGTTGCGTTGGAAAGCTGACATTCAGAGCTTTCCAACAATGTATAATAGTCTATATTTGGCATGAAATTGAGGCACAAGTGAAAGGCATCTTTAAGGACCAAAAACAAGCAAAAATAAACCAAAGTAGCTTCACCAAGGCTCGAAAGGGGAGACACAAGGAAAGCAAGGCAAGAGCAAAATAGTGCTCAGTTCACTTTCTCAACTTAGCTTTTTCGGGCTCTCCTCAAGGAAAATCAAAGTGCAACATTTGGAGAAGGCTTCCACCAAAGTTCGAACACATGACCTCACATCCAAAGCAAGGCGCTACATAAAGAAAGAAGGGGAGCTCAGTTCATTCTCCCAACTGAGCGTTATCTTTTCCCCACTCTCCACACTTTGGCACGCTAGGAAGCACACCAAGGAGGCTGGGCGCGCATCAAATTGGGCAACACAAGGCAATATTGGGTGCTCAATTTGGTATTTGAACTGAGTCGTGCCCTGGGAGTGTCTCATGGCATATTCTTGGGCCAAAATTCAACCAAAATTCCATTTAACTTCAATTCTTCACCAAATTGAATCAAGGCCAACCAAATCCATCTCTCTTCAAATCCAAAGCAAGCAAAGCCCACATCATCACTCAAAGGCACAAGAACAAGCTAGAATTAGGATTTTCATTTAATTTGTTTTTCATTTCAATTTCATTTTATTTTTCATTTTGTAAAAAGCCTATATAAAGGCATCATTCTCATTTTCAAAAGGGGGTTGGCTCCACTAGGGAGCATTAGCATTAGAGAGCTCTCTCTCTTTAGTTTTCTTTTCTTTGTTTTTGAATCTTGGGTGGAGAATTGAAGGAGTTCTGTTTCATTCTCCCTCTGAGATTTCCCTTTGTTTGCCTTGCTGCATAATTTCAGTGAATTGCAATTTGAATCAAAGTTCTCTTACTGCTTCCATTTGTCTTTATTCTTCAATCTGTTTATTGTTGGATCAAGGAAGGATTTGAGATCTAGACTTGCTTTCTAGTCTCTTCCACTCCTGAGATCTTCAACATTCTTTTAAATTGCTGCAAATTAAGCATTGCTTTTCTGTCTTTACAATTCTTCAAGGCATTTTACTCTTCTGTTAGATCTGTTGCATGATTTTGCATCTTTTACTTCTCTGTTTGATTGCTATTTACACGTTCTTGTTGAATTTTACATTTCCAGCCCCTATTCCCCTTTATATTTCATGCAATTTACATTTCTTGTCATTTAAGATTCTTGCAATTTACATTTCTTGCTCTTTAAGTTTCTGTCCAATTTACTTTCTGCAATTTATAATTTCTTGTCATTTACTTTCTGCTGCTTCAATTGTCACTAAAATCACTCAATGTTAGCTTGACTAAACTAATCACCCACTAAAGTTGCTTGATCCATCAATCCCTGTGGGATCGACCTCACTCTAAGTGAGTTTTACTACTTGATACGACCCGATATACTTGCTGGTGAGTTTTAGGTGTTTTGGGAAATTCATTTTTTCACAAAAATACCATCAAGTTATCGCTGGATTCATCATCCACAGGGTTAGAAATAGATGTGAGAGCTATTCCTTTTCTTTTTGAGTCTTTCTTCAAATAAGTGTTTTCAAAAGCAAGTAAATTTCCTCTCAAGTCATTATATGTCATAGAATTAAGACCACTACTCTCAGATATTATCAATGCCTTTGTTTCCCACTCTTTTGTAAGACATCTCAAAACTCTCCTCACAAGCACAGATTCAGGATACTTAATCCCCATAGCATCCAAGCCAACAATGATGGTGTTTAATCTTTCAAACATTTCATCTATTGATTCTCCTTTCTTCATTGAGAACATCTCATATTCTCTGTTCAGCATATCTATCCTGGTCTTCTTTACTATGGTGGTTCCTTCATGAGTGACTTGAAAAGAACATTGAAGGAGAAGAACTTCTGTTAGCTTGGGTAGCTATGAGAACTCTGTGCTTTCACTCTTTTCTCCTTACTTTAAGCCCTGGTTGTTCTCCCTTATTTATAGAAGGGAAAGCCTCCAAAGTTGAAACTATTGAACCAAGCTAATCTTCTTCTTCTTCAAACAAAACTAGTTCGGCCAGAGAGAGAGAGAGGAGAGGAAATTGAATGCTTAAACCAACATGCAATTACCTCTAGGTCTTCCTTTCTCACCAAGCTTAATCAATCCGGGCCTTCCATCTTGACTTGCTCCCCAAGAAGGATTCCTAGCCCTTGATGAGTCCTTGATGCTTGAAAGCTCCTCCTGCTCTTATCTTCTGCCTCTTCCTCCACGTAGCCACAGTAGCTACCTCCTGTGGTGGTTGAGAAAAAGTAGAGACGAGCCATGCTTCCAAGGGATCTTCTTCCTCTGACCGAAGTGGATTTCTTCCATTTTTGGGTATGGAAGGCTTGAGACTTCTTCACCACACGTTACCTTTAGTGGCAAAGATCTTAGCCACACCATACTGTAGATCTTCTTTTTCCCAACGCCATCATCACTATGGCCTCTTCCTTGCAACTAGCTTCTCTGTGATTTTTACTGATAGCTTGCTTCATCCTTCCTTTTCTGCTAGACAAGACCGAAAGAGAGAGGAGAGAGAATAGAGAAAAGCTTGCAATGTAATTAAAAAAAAAAATGAAAATGAGTTAAGTTTACTTACTCATGCCTAGTTTCTGTTTTCTTCTTTTGATTAGTTGCTTCTACCATTTTCTTCTCTGACAGTGAGATGACCAAATCTAAAGAGAGAGAAGAGAGAGTAGAAAAAAAAAGCTATGGAAGTAATGTGTGATATCAATTATAATCAATTAAAATCAATTAGAACCAGCTTCCCATGCCTTTGCCTTGTAACGTGCATAACTCATTAAATGCCATCAAATCAGATTTTCTCTTTCCATTTACCAAGGAATTTAAAGCTAATTTATAAAATTTGAATTCCAACCAAAGTGAGCAAGGGTAACCGAAACCAAACAAACATCACCCTTTCCCCTTTTTCAAATTGAATTCGGACCAAGCTAGTTGGTCTTTCACCAAGAATTTGATTTGGGCTTGCACAATACAATCTGGCCCAAATAAAATAATTCAGCCACTATGTCTTAGAACATTTTGTGCCAAAGGCTGAATTTCTTCAACATATTGGGCTTATTGATTTTTCAACCTAAACAAAATCTGCACAAAAAAATTATTAATCAACAAATGTGAATTAAAATTCAACTTAATAATTTTCTAATTATTTATTTTAATAATGTTTGATCATCATCAATTTAATTTGGAGTTTTCCAAACCCATCAAAGCTCAGAAATATCAGTGTCCTTCAGAACTAGAACTCGTATCATCTTATAGATTATTTTCTTTAGGCTCTAATTGATTCTTGAATACATCTTTTCTTTTCTTTGGTACTTTGCACCCCGAGCCTAGCCATGACTCTAATTGTTTTGTTTTCAAGCTTAACTTGAAATAAGGACACCACAAACACTTAACTAGGGAACTTCTTGAGTTCTGATTTTTCTTTCTTTTTCTCCCAGACAGTGGTGCTCAGAGCCTTAGGCATACTCTGTAACGGCAATTGGTCACGACTTTAAGTGTTTAGTCTCAAGGGTTGCTCGACACTTTCACACCACAAGCATATGGTTAGTGTTCCGAGGGGTTACCTGAAACGTTGAGGTTGATATTGGTCGAGATGTCCTGATTTGGTTGAGTTGGCCGTGTCCGACTTGTTGGAGCTGAGGTGCCGTCGGTCCTTGATTCCTTGAGGAGATGGGTGGTGGTACCTGTAAGAGACTCCGATGCTTAAGTTAGCATGGGCTTTGAGCAGGTTTTAGTAGAATTAGAGTATGAGTTATACCTAGGGCCTCTAGTGTATTTATAGTAGTGCTTGGCGATCTCTCTTGAGATAAGGTTCTTATCTTAAATCTTGTGGGTGAGATCATATCTTTTGGAAACCGCCTTTCAGTGGGTGGTGGCTTCTTTGTATTGGGCCTCTTTAGTGGTCTTCTGAGCTCTTTGAAGAGAGGTCGGTAGTGAAGGAACCTTTCATGAGGTCGGTCCTTTTGTCCACTGCTGATCTGACCCTATAGCTCGGGTTAGGGTATGAACAGTGCCCCTGCTTGAGCTTCGATCTTTCTTCGATAGGTCATGCCCAAGCATTCCTTTGTTCGGACACCGCTGCCCCAAGCAGGTCGGTCGTTCTATCCTTCTCGGGTGAGCTTGCGTCCTTTATGTTGCTTTTCTTTTTTGAAATACGAAGCGTTGGCTTTAAATGTTGCGCTATTTTTGAGCGTGATAGTTCCTTGGGTAATTACGAGCGCCTTTAAGGCTCATTAATTTGGGCTTCATTTCTATTTTGTCGGTTCGTTTTCCCTCTCTTTGCCTTTTAAAATCAGAGGGACTTAGCTCATTTTCCCTATATGCTTCCCTCTATTTCGTTTTTGTTTTGGAGAAAGAGGCTTTCTTTTGCTCGTTCTTTGGCTGCCCCGGTTTTCTTTTCTTTGAGTTTTCAAAGCTTTCATCGTTTTTTGGTGGCGATCGTTCGTGACTTTACTACTTGCTCGTCACCGTTTCTATTTCTTCTTTTCAGTTTGGTACTTGCTTTCTTTGTTTTGTGCTCTCTTGTTTGATGGCGATTGCAATTCTTCTTCCCTGTTTCCGTGTTTGCTTCTGGTGATGTTGCATGTTTGCTATTTGCTTAAAGTGTTGATCTTTTTCTACTGCTGCTGAATGGCTAGGGTTTGTGGGATTTTGATCTTTTTGATCTTTTGAGTTTACGCTTTCTGTCTGTGCTTGTACTGCCTCCCAAGGGTGTCTCTAGGTTACGACGTCAGTTGTTTTCGTGAACCTGGGCGCCCTTTGCTGTCTTGTTGTTACTTGTTGGCTTTTTCTTCTTTTTTGCTTTTTGGCCGAGTTGCTGGTGGTGACGCCTTTCATTTTCTTGCTGTAGGTATGGTGTCTATGTCTCGTAAAAATCTTGTCAAAATGTTCACAAAGGTTCCTCCTGGTATAGCTAATTGGCTAGATTCTGTAGTGTTGGGTTGTGTGACTGTAGCAGATCGGAAATACTGCGAGAAATTTAGGAGATTTCATAGGATTTGTGGGAATAGGGAGGATGAAAAAGATTATGAACTAGTGTCTCCCGATCCTGAGGAGAGGGTCAGCTTTCCCCCCTTTAAGTCGGACAGAGCATCCGTTCTTCTATGCCTATGACTGTTTTTTCACCAAGTTAGGAATCACCATCCTGTTTACCGAATTTGAGACTGAGATTCTTTGGAACTGTAACCTTGCCCCTACTCATCTTCATCCCAACTTTTGGGCTTTCATAAAAATTTTTCAGCTGTTGTGTCAAGAGTTGGGTGTCCGACCTTCCCTCTGTTTGTTTCTATATTTGTTTCTGTTGACGAAGCCTGGGGCAGCCAAGAAGAAGGCTTCTTAGATCTCTTTCCGGGCAGAAAGATTTTCGCCATTTTTGATGACTCTTTCCACGATTTTAAGAATTTTTATTTTAAGGTACGGGCAGTGGATGAAGTTCATCCCTTCTTTTTGGACTAGAATAAGGGGCCCAATTTTCCCTTTTGGTGGCAAGAGAATCCTGTAGTGCTTAAGTACCCTTTAGAAAGTCTTGATGAGGTAGAGAGGGCCTTTGTGGGTGTGTTGGAGAAGCATTGGGGGCAGACTCCTTATTTGGACACAAAGAAGTTTTTAGGGGATCCTGCCTTTCTCCGTTCTAAGCTAGGTAGTGCCTGACCTTCCTAGCTTTTTACTGTCTTGTTCATGGTTGTAGTTTTGTAACTGCTTTGTGTTGTTTTGCTTTTTCAGAGATGGCTTCGGGTTTTGATTCCATGAAGTTCCTTTGTAAGACAAAAAAGACTGTGGCTACTCCAAATTTGCAAAGGAAGACGTCGGGGGAAGGCGCCTCTCAAGTTTCGCCGAGGAAGCCAGACTTGGGTCCTCAGGGTTCAAGGAAGGTTATTCCGACTCCTCACGTTCGTTTGGTTCCTGCCGACCCGCCTTTTGTGAGTTCTGGTGCTATTTCCTCCCCTTCTTTCTTCGGGCCTTCTCCCAAGAAACAGAAAATATCTAGTGCCCTTGACATTAATGACAAGGATTTTGATGGTGTGGCCTTCACTGAGGAGTGTATTGCCCCGTACGATTTTGTTCCTACTGATGATGTGTCCATCCTCAAGCACCTTTGTTTCATATCCAGCAACTGCGTCCGGATGGCTAACCTGAGTGCTGCGTTGGCGAGGGTGTTTAAAAAATCCCCTATTAACGCTATTAGTGCCTTTCTTGGGAGTGCCAAAACTAAATTTGAGAGAGTTGATGGGCTGAGGGCCGAGTTGGAGGCAAAAAATGGGGATGGAGCTTTCACTGGAGAAGGAGAAGACCCGTGCTACTGCGGCAGAGGCAGCCTCTAACTTGGCAGAGGAGATGGCGAAGAAGGCCAAGGAAACTATACCCGGATGTATGCCAAGCTCCTTGAGGTGAAGGTGAAGCTTCAATCCTCTTATGATGATTATGCTGAGCTGCAGGGTCACGTGGTGAATGGCATGACCACCCTATACAAAAATCTGAAGAACAAGTCCGGGTTCTGGCTCCCGATGTCGACCTCTCTTTGTTTAGTATAGATAATGCTGTCGTGGATGATAAGATTGTGCCTGCCCCCAACGAAGATGAGATTCCTGCCCTGACCCAAAGACCAAGGCTTCTGCGACCCCTTCTGCTGAGGCTACCCAGTCTGAGGCCGACTGATAAACCCATATTTTATGATATACTTTGTGCTTAATTTGAGTGATTTATTCAATTCTTCACCCACTTATTCATATTAATTGCATGGTTTTACTTCTCCTTCCTTATTATGTGATGTATGTGAAAAACATGTTTCCTATGCTTTAAAATTAATTATTTTAATTACCTTTATTTCCATTCGATGCCGTGATTAGTGTGTTGAGTAGTTTCAGATCTTTTAAGGCAGGAATGACTCAAAAGATGGAAAGGAAACATACAAAAATGGAAGAAAAGCCCAAAACGGAGCCCTTGAAGAAACTGGTATCCACGCGATCACATGGACGACACGATCGCGCGCCAAGTGCGAATAAACAGCGGCGCGGCCGCATGACTAACGCGACCGCGTGCCTTAAGCAGAACGAATATGACGCGGTCGCATGACTGACGCGAACGCGTGGCAAGGAAAAGCTCCGAACGACGCGACCGCGTGACCTACGCGGACGCGTGACAGAGGCCACACACCAGAAATTGCAGAAAACGCTCCCAGCGATTTCTGAAGCCCTTTTTGGCCCAAATCCAAGTCCAGAAGGCATAGACCAGAGGTTATAAAGTGAGGGAATGCATCCGGATTTAGATTTAGTTTGCCAACTTCTACTTTCCATGAATTAGATTTAGTTTAGAGAGAGATTCTCTCTCTCTTTAGGATTAGGATTTAGATTTAGGATTTTTATTCACTTTCTGGATTATCTCTTTGATCAGGTTCAATATTCCTTTTTTTTTTTACTTTTGCAAGCTAATTTATGAATTCTTCTATGTTACAGATTACTATTTTGAATTAATGTTATTTGAGGTATTTCAGTTCATGATTGCTTTAGTTTATTTATTGGTTGCAATTATTCCCATCTGAGGATAGTTTTATTCTAGCAATTTTACTCTTTTCCCTTTTGGTCTTGGTTAAGAAAGCAGTAACTCAGGAGTTATCTTATCTCAACATAATTGATAACTGTTATCTTTGCTAATTGAATTGAGCTTCAATAATCCCAACCTTTTCTCAGGAAATAAATAGGATTCGAAGATCAAACTAATTAGTCCCTTAACTTTCCTTTACTTTAGTAAAGGTTGACTAAGTGGAATTAAGATTCAACTTTCATTGTTATTGATAAGAATAACTAAGTCTAAACTTCCAATTTCGCATACCTTGCCAAAAGTTTGCTTTGCAGTTATTTATTTATTTTAATTGCCAATTAATTTACCCGCCATTAAGTCACTTGTTCCTCATTCTTGAAACCCCAATTTACAATCTCCATAACCAATAATAAGAACATAGTTCCCTGCAGTTCCTTGAGAAGACGACCCGAGGTTTAAATACTCGGTTATCAATTTTAAGGGGTTTGTTACTTGTTACCCGAGGTTTAAATACACACTTTATCCGGCATTACATGGTCAGGGTCCACGTCCGCGGCACTCTTCCCTTTCCCTATCTGGTTACCCAGCTAGGCCGTCGAGCTGACGTGCCATAGGAGGATGCTGATGAGAGGCCACCTGCTGCAGAGTGCAAGAAGCTTATCCCGCACAGCAGGAACTTCCTGGCCTTGGGCTACAGACCTCCATTCTTGACTGCCACTGCTGATGATACAGCTACACCATCTGCCGGTCCCTCTTCCTCCACTGCTGCACCACCTACCTCTGCCACCACCACTGCACCTCCACCTGCCACAGAGGCTGTCTATCATCTGGTGCACCACTTATTTCGACGACTTGACCAGATGGAGCGTCGTAACAAGTGATGCTATGAGCACCTGAAGCTGATGATACGATCCGGTGACATCCCCTCCGAGCCTGACACACCATCCGAGGCATCTGAGGAGGAGGCGGATGCACCCGAGGCAGAGACCCATCCCCAGGGAGAGGCAGAGCAGGCAGACACCCAGCAGGCAGCACCCCAGTAGATCCAGGCAGCAGACCCTGAGATCCCCATTCAGACAGCCCCTCCTCTCCAGCAGCCGGACATTCAGCCAGCCACCACAGAGACCCCAGCTACCATCCCTTCTAGTGATGACACCCCTTCACACCCTGCTTGAGTGAGCATCAGGGACGATGCTTCATTTTAAGTGTGGGGAGGTCGCCATCTCTGGCGTATTATTTTGATGAACCACTACAGACTCTTTTTCTTTTATTTTGGATATTTTTCTGTATTTTTCTCTCTATTTTTATTTTTATTTTCTGAGTATTTATACATTGCTACTTTTATGTATTTTTACTCTACTTCTGCATTTTGTATTTTTAGTTCATATTTTAGCCACTTAGTTGCAATTCTAACTTATTAGTTATAGAAATTGTGGATTGATTAGTATAGTTTACCCTTTTTAGCATAAGATAACTCAGAATAGATTGAAAAGAAAAAGGAAGTAAACTAGAGACTTTAACAAAATCAAAACAACCCACACCTTGTATATATAGCATTACATGTTAGTTAACAACACTTCATCAAGGAGAAACACTAGAACTTTAAAGCCATTCAATATAAGTTTTACATTGAGAATAATGAGAATTTTTAACTAAACCTGCATGACATACATAAGTGATAAATGATTTTTGAGCTAGAGAACACATAGCCTGTGAGTTTTGAGCTTAATTGTATGGTTACATTCAAACCATAATTTTTATTCCTATGTGTTCCGCCCTTCTTTTATATTCTGATGTTCTTTACTTTGTTTTAATCTATATGTCCAATTATAGAATATAGAATATAGAATATAGATACATACCAAAAGAGTGATTGAGGCCATTATTTGATTTTAGCTCACTTATCCCAAAATAACCTACCTTTCACATCACCCTTGTTAGCCCCTCTTGAGCCTTTAAATCCCCTTTTATTCTATTAGCCACACTACTAGCCTTAAGCTGAAAAACAAATAAAAATCCCAAGTTGAATCCTTGGTTAGCTTAAGATAGAAAATTATGAATAGTTTAAATGTGGGAAACCCATTGGGAACATGGATGATAAAAACAAAAGGTAGAAAAGTTGAAAAGAATAAAGCAACTCAAAATAGGAAATTTTGGGAAGCATGTTCGTAAAAAATCAAATTAATTAAATTACCATGTGCATTTAAAAAAAAAAAGTTATTTTTCAGTATTTAATAAAGGGAATACAAAAGAATTCCCCAAACGCAAAATAAAAGCAATGCACATGGGATAAAAATAAAAATTGAAACATGAGCATGTAACATCCAAAAGTGGGAAAAATATGGGAAAATAGGTAAAAAAGTTTTGTGTTACTAAGTATGTATGTTAGGTGAGATCTTAGTCTAATTAAGGATTCACTTATTAGCTCACTTAGCCTTATACAGATATCCTTACCTTTACCTTGGCCCCATTACAACCTTAATTAAAGACCTCATGATTTTTGGTATGACTGTATTCTATAATTATTGATTGGTTAGATGAAGAATAAAGTTATAGAAAAGAAGAATAAAAAGAGGAATAGAGTGATTAACCCAATAAACACTGAGTGACTAGAGAGTAAACACAAATCCAGTGAGGGCTCAATAGCTCATTAACATTTATCTCTGTTTGAATTATCTAATTGTCTTGCAAGTTCATAAAATACTTTTTCTCCCATCTCAATTGTAAAAGTGCTTATTGATTATCTAAGGCTTGGCTATATATACATATATGACTCCTTGAGAATGTGAATTAATTTAACTACCTGTAAGCTTTATATATGAGTGAATAAATTAGAATTGCATGTTACATTTAGGTAGTTGCATTTAAGATTAGATTGCATTGCATAACATTCCATCACTTTAACCTTACTTATTACCTTGGATTTAGTATGAGGACATGCTATTGTTTAAGTGTGGGGAGGTTGATAAACCCATATTTTATGATATACTTTGTGCTTAATTTGAGTGATTTATTCAATCCTTCACCCACTTATTCATATTAATTGCATGGTTTTACTTCTCCTTCCTTATTATGTCACTACAAGAAAAAAGGCTTATGGCCACGCTTTTATGAGGGTGGCGATTGAATAGAGATTTGGCCACATTTTTTTTGCTACGCTTCAAAAGCGTAGCGAAAAGGGTCAATGGCCACGCTTTTATGAGAGTGGCAATTGATGCGAGATTTGGCCACATTTTTTTTTGCTACGCTTAAAAAGCGTAGCCGTAGAGAGAAACCGGCATGCTTTTAAAGCGTAGCAACAGGGTTTTATTTTGTAGCGTTTATAAAGCGTAGCCGTTTCCTACAAGCCTTTTGGCACGCTTCAAAAGCGTGGCCAAAAGGTGCCCAAAAAAAAAATTTAAGAAGCTCGTACACCCTTCTGAGTTATAAGTTCAAATTAAAAAACCACCTTCTTCCTTCAAAGAAAGACCTAACCCTTCAAAAGCCCCAACGCGACGATGCCACTCCGTTATGCCTCGCCGTAAACCTAACCCTTCTTCATTGTGCCTCGCCCTCACCGCGACGACGACACTCCGACGACATTCGGACGACACTCCGTGCAGAACGTCGCTGTGCTCGCAATCCCTAACCCTCATTCTGCGGTGACTCCCTCCGCTCACTTGCCGTCGCAAACCCGCCGTCGATGCTCCCTCCGCCGCCGCTCCCTTCCGTTGCTGCAAACCCTAACCCCTCAAGCCAGCAGGTAGTAGCGTCTTCATCCCCTGCGCCATCGCGTCGAGCCCCTTCGCCCTCCATCGTCGAGCCCCGTCCTGCCATCGTCGTCCAGCGCCTCTCACTTTCTGGCAGCCACCGCGTCTTCCTCCACTCCTCCCTGCACTCTGCCACTCTCTGTCTGCATCATCAAGAATGGAGCCTCTGACTCAGGTTGGTTCTTGATTTTTTGTTCTCTGATTTCTCACTGCTTCTATTTGTTTTTCTGTTCTGTTCTTGAGTTAATTCTGGTCTTTTCAAATTACTTAAGAACAATTTACATATTCTTCTATATCCTGGTGGTCAACGCGAGGCTCTGCATTATAAGGTGCATCAAGTTTCCAAAATTATACTCTCAAAGAATCCATGAAGTTGATGTTCATACAGTAGTTAAATATTTCTGTACTTTTGTGACATCAAAACATGCTTGTCAAAATTTGAGGGCAGCTCTGATTGTGTTCCCATTTGTTGTTTAGGGGAAAGAGTACAAGGTAATTTGGCCGGATCATCCAGAGTTTGTGCGTATGGCGGCGCGATTTGGCGCTACAATCGTGCCATTTGGTACTGTGGGCGAAGATGATATAGCTGATGTAGGTTTCTTCTTTTTTCTATAATGATTTCTTTACTCCCTTTTTTAGTATTTATTTTTTGATTAATGTTGCTATACTCAATACTACTTAAGCCTTGGAGGGATTTTTGGCTTTCATAATCACTGAAACAACAATTATAAACACTTTAAGAATGTGATCAACATAAAATTACAGTAATTTGAGAATCAGCCTAGTTAGCCAGTGCAATTTGAGGAGAACTTCACTATCTTCAGCTCTTTTTTAACTATTTGTTTTTCATAAGAAAATATCTGCTATATATCCTTTCTTTTTACTTGCAAACCTAGAACATGATGAATTAATTGTGCTCACATCTTGATTTTACAGATACTTCTTGACTTCAATGACTTAGCGAAGATCCCTTATTTCATAGAGTATGTCAGAGAATTGCAGCGAGGCTTGGTTAAGTTCAGGTAATTACTCTCCATCTTAAAATTCAGGCTGCTTGATTGTTTTGTAAATATCACATGATTGAATATGTATATTTAATATAGTTAATATGTCAAAGTTGTGAAGTTGTTAATAACAAAAATAATTTTCAGAGACGAGATAAGTGGTGAGGTAGCAAGCAGAGATATAGCTCCACCATTGATTCTTCCAAAATTGCCTGGAAGATTCTACTATCTATTTGGGAAGCCAATAAGCACAAAAGGGATGGAGAACATGCTTAAAGACAGAGAAGCTGCCAACAAACTATACCTTCAAATTAAGTCAGAAGTTGAGAACAATATGTGTTACTTGCTCAAGAAAAGGCAGGAGGATCTGTATAGGAATTTCATTGATAAGAGGTTATATCAGACACTTTACCCTCGCTCTGAATCTGATCAAACTCCAACATTCAAGATTTGAATGAAAAATGCTTCATGTGCTACAATATTCTTGCTCTTAGTGTATTCATAATAATTATTTTGAAGCTCATTATTATGTACATGCATGATGATCATATTTATAATAGTGAAATAAAAGAAAATTATGCTTTCTTTGACGTTTAAACCTTGAGTTTTGATGCAATTAGAGGCATAAAATTCTGGTGTACTACAGTTAATTGAAACAAATTAATTTTAGTACTCTTTCCCATAACAAGATCTGATAATTATTATTGATGCAGATTTGAAAGCCAATACCTAGAGAAAATACTATTTTCTTTTGAATAATCACAGATTTGGGGAAGAAATGAGGCCAGTAAAGCTGACAACCAAAGTATTTGGTATGCAAATAAAAAGAATGTAGCCATCTATAAATTTATTTTTTATCAGTTCTGTATTTATCATATCCGTATTATCATATCTATACAGTCAAGTTGGATACTTAGATATGTTTTTCTTTAGGAAAGTGATGTATAATGGTTATTGTCTTGGCTCATGATCATTGATATTATTTTGACATGTGCAAATTTGTTGTACTATTAAATTTATGCAGGCTATGCCCCAGCCAAGAATGACTTTCTATTTTAGAAGGTTTGTTTCCAAAAATGGTAAGGGTGGGGGAAGTCAATTCTTGAGGATTTTTCAGTGTTATGTTGTCCCACTATTGGATTGCTAATATAACATTTGGGGTAAAATTTTATTGCACAGATGTGTGGAAGGGCAGGGCGACCACCATTTGATGATACAGGCTTGGTTATAATCATGACAAGGAGGGAAACGGTGAACCGAGCTACATTCGCATGCATTTTTTACTGTCCTCCTTCTCTTAATCCTTTGAGTGATCACTTCTATGTGTTATTGTCCTATATAATGCTTTTTTTCACTTTTACTCTCCCAAAATTCAATTTACTCTTTTTATTTCAGGTTCATTTGTATGAGAATCTCTTAAATGGATGTGAAGTAGTGGAATCACAGTAAGGCTGCCTCTTTCTAAGTCGAAGAAGGATATGATGGCCATGTTGATCCTGTTATGTAAACACGCTTCATTTACGGTGGTTTCTCATTATGATATTTTCTTCAAATAGATTGCTTCCATGTGTGACGGAACATTTACTTGCGGAAATAGTTCAACTGACAGTAACTGATATTACAAAAGCAATTGAGTGGTTGCAATGCTCATACTTGTATGTTAGAATGAAAAAGGTATGTAATTAAGAATGTCTTTCAGATTTATCATTGAGTTTCTCCAATTTAGTCTGATGAAAATTTTTATCTGAAAGCAGAACCCTGAGAACTATTCAATTAAGAAAGGAATTTCTGGTGATCGTTTAGTGAAGCATGTTCAAGGTGCAATTGTTGTCCTGCAGTTGAGCTTATAGCTTTCTATTTTTATCCCTCTCTTTCTCCAAGGTTTTTGTTTTCCTCCTATTTCCCTTCATTAATTATTGAAGCTATGCTATGTTAGATATTTGTGTTAAGAAAGTTAACGAGTTATCTCAGCACCAAATGGTAGAGATTGATAAAGATGGTTTCCTCTTGAGCCCATTAGGTATGTTATCTTCAAGTATAATTTATTATCATGCTATATTTACAGAAATTAGAATCCAAACTGGTTGCTGATATTTCCTTTTCTACTGCAGATCCTGGGAGGCTAATGACAGTATTATTTGAGATTTGATACTATGAAACAGATAATGAGGACACCTGAAAACTGCTGTCTAGAAGATGCACTTCATGTTATTTGCTCTGCAGAAGAAATTTCTTGTGCGGATATTCTCATTAACTGTTTTAGTGTCTAATGCAAATTTGTTTCTTCATTAAGTATTGATATAGTGTTGTACCTGTAAAATGAAGGGATACAGTTAAGACGCAATGAGAAGAAGTTTTGTCATTTGTTGCTGGATAATTTTAAGGTTGGGACTATGTCCCATAGTTTTATCATGATTCTCCATAGCTTTGTCAGTCATGTTTCACTCAAAAGCAAGCCTATTCTAATGAAAACCGACAAGTTTGGGCTCTCTCTCTCTCTCTCTCTCTCTCTCTCTCTCTCTCTCTCTCAGCGTAGCCATATAAACCTCTATTGGCACGTTTTAAAAGCGTAGCCATAATGTACAGTAGCATTAACAGCCACGTTTTAAAAGCGTAGCTGTATCTCACAGCTATTGGCACGCTTTTAAAGCATAGCCATATGTCTTGCTATTGGCACGTTTTTAAAGCGTAGCCATATCTTGCTATTGGCACGCTTTAAAAGCGTAGCCATATTTGCCACATATGGCCACGCTTTTAAAGCGTGGCGATCTTTAAAAACGTGGCAAAAGAAAAAGCGTGGTGATAGGTCACCAAAAGCGTAGCAATAGAGCAACCGGCACCCTTGCAGTTGTGACCCTTTCAAAAGCGTGCCGGTAGCTCAAAAAGCTTGGCGAAAAGCTATCGCTACGCTTTTTTGGACTTTTCGCCACGCTTTAAAAGCGTAGCAAAAAGCTTGTTTTCTTGTAGTGTGTGATGTATGTGAAAAACATGTTTCCTATGCTTTAAAATTAATTATTTTAATTACCTTTATTTCCATTCGATGCCGTGATTAGTGTGTTGAGTAGTTTCAGATCTTCTAAGGCAGGAATGACTCAAAAGATGGAAAGAAAATATACAAAAATGGAAGGAAAGCACAAAACGGAGCCCTTGAAGAAACTGGTATCCACGCGATCGCATGGACGACACGATCGCGTGCCAAGCGCGAATCAACAGCGGCGCGGCCGCATGACTAACGCGACCGCGTGCCTTAAGCAAAACGAATATGACGCGGTCGCATGACTGACGCGACTTCGTGGCAAGGAAAAGCTCCGAACGACGCGACCGAGTGACTCACGCGGACGCGTGACAGAGGCCACGCACCAGAAATTGCAAAAAAACGCTCCCAACGATTTCTGAAGCCTTTTTTGGCCCAAATCCAAGTCTAGAAGACATAGACCAGAGGTTATGAAGTGAGGGAATGCATCCATTCAGGGAGAGCTTACCAATTTCTACTTTCCATGAATTAGATTTAGTTTAGAGAGAGATTCTCTCTCTCTTTAAGATTAGGATTTAGATTTAGGATTTTTATTCACTTTCAGGATTATCTCTTTGATCAGGTTCAATATTCCTTTTTTTTTTTTTATTTTGCAAGCTAATTATGAATTTTTCCATGTTACAGATTACTATTTTGAATTAATGTTATTTGAGGTATTTTAGTTTATGATTGCTTTAGTTTATTTATTGGTTGCAATTATTCCTATCTGAGGATAGTTTTATTCCAACAATTTTACTCTTTTCCCTTTTGGTCTTGGTTAAGAAAGCAGTAACTCAGGAGTTATCTTAACTCAACATAATTGATAACTGTTATCTTTGCTAATTGAACTGAGTTTCAATAATCCCAACCTTTTCTCAGGAAATAAATAGGATTCGAAGATCAAACTAATTAGTCCCTTAACTTTCCTTTACTTTAGTAAAGGTTGACTAAGTGGAATTAAGATTCAACTTTCATTGTTATTGATAAGAATAACCAAGTCTAAACATCCAATTTCTCATACCTTGCCAAAAGTTTGCTTTGCAGTTATTTATTTATTTTAATTGCCAATTAATTTACCCGCCATTAAGTCACTTGTTCCTCATTCTTGAAACCCCAATTTACAATCTTCATAACCAATAATAAGAACATACTTCCCTACAGTTCCTTGAGAAGTCGACCCGAGGTTTAAATACTCGATTATCAAGTTTAAGGGGTTTGTTACTTGTGACAACCAAAACGTTTGTAAGAAAAGTTGATTGCTTGGTTTAGTAACTATACTTGCAACGAGTATTTACCATAACTTCTAAACCATCAATCAACTGCTCTCATCACCGACCCCGATGTGGAGGTCTTTGAATGGCCCGGATAGTGTCGTTGGGGCTGTCCCGATTTCGGTTACTCCTCCACCTCCTCAGGATGCAGCGACAGGGGTGAAGTTGGTCCCTTTGTGACTTCTATTTTCATGCTTTTAAATTATGTACTGATGTGGTCCAATCTGCGGGCCTTTGAACACTTTTATTATAATAGTCTGTAGTTTGGATGGTTTGACACTTCTAGTTGCTTCTTAGCAACCTTTAGTTTTTTGTTAAGACACTTTTACTCTTTGGTTGCTCTTGGCAACCTTTGAGTTTTAATGCTTAAGTTTTTAAACTTCTGGTTGATTGCTTTGGTAGCGTAATGGTTGTTTCCTAGGTAGTGTTCATGAGGAACCTTTACCTTTTGATTGCCTCGTTTGAACCTTTCTGGCTATTACCCTTCAGCTCACCTTGAGGTAGTGTTCCTATGCGAACTTCTACCATTGCTTGGTGGTCCATGCTTTTTAGTTATTTTGACAACTTTTAGCTAGCGTTGGCATATTCGGCCCTTAGTTGTATTCCATCAACCTTCCTAGGTAGCGTTCTTTCTGGACTTTTACTTTTCAGTTGTTGTTTGGGCGACCTTTGAGCCTTTTTGTAGCTGGGCTTGTAGTTGCTTCTGCTTTTTAAGTAGTGTTCTTTTCGAACTTCTATCTTTTAGCATAGCAACTTTTAAGAGTAGTGTTCGGATTCTGAACTTCTACTTTAGAGGTTCTTTTTGAGGACTCGAAGCCTTTTGGGCTTTGTCCGACCTTTGTGTGGTCGAAGTAGGCGTTATTCCTTTTTCAGTGTTCCTTTTGATGGTCCGACTTCTCTGTCAGGCCTTTTCAAGTTATTTCTACAACTACATTTTTTGTCCGACCTTGTTGGGTCACTTTGTACGAGTTGCTTTTATAACTGCTCACATTAATTTGAACCTCGTCGCTTCACCTCGCCGACCTTTCCTGGGAGGGGGTATTTTTGCGTTTTTTCGAGCATAATATAATGCGCCTTGGTAGAAAACATTTTAAGGAATAGTAGATCTTGTTAGAAAAAAATGCAATGAATTGAAATAAAATGTAAATAAGTTTCTATACATATGTGGTTACCTTGTGAGTCGGTCTGCCCTTAGTTCTTAGTCTGGTGCCTCGCTAAAAAACCCTTTGTTGGGGAAAAAGAGTACACCTTGGCTCAAGACCTTTCTAGCTATAGTACCTTCTCAGGTTACAGGAGTGCTAAGACGTCGGGAGCTCCCACCCTTGGAGGTCGGCCACCTTATAGTAACCTTTTCCTAGTACTTCTGTGATCTGTTATGGTCCTTTCCAGTTGGTGTCTAGCTTTCCTTCTCCCGACCTACCTGCTCCGATGTCATTTCAGATCAATTGGTAGCGAAGCTTTGTTGGATTACCTTTTGGTTATACCTTAGTGCCATTCAACGTTTTAGGGTTTCCTCCCTAATCCGAGCTCTTTTTCGGACTTCTGGAAGCAGGTCGAGTTCTTCTTTCTGTGCTTGGGAGTTGATTTCCTCATTGTAAAAGATCACCCTGGGGGTTGCTTCATCTATTTCAACGGGAATCATTGCCTCCATTCCGTAAGCAAGTCGGAAAGGCGATTCACCCGTGGTGGAGTGCGGCATTGTCCGATATGCCCATAGGACTTGGAAGAGCTCCTCGGCCCAGGCTCCTTTCGCGTCCTGTAGTCGGCATTTTAACTCGGCCAATATGACCTTATTTGCGGCCTCAGCCTATCCGTTAGCTTGTGGGTGTTCCACCGAGGTGAACCGGTGCTTGATTTTCAGATCGGCTACAAGGTTTTTGAAGCCTGTATCAGTGAACTGAGTCCTATTGTTTGTGGTAATGGAGTGGAGGACCCCAAACCTTGTAACAATGTTTCTGTATAAGAATTTCTGACTTCTCTGGGTGGTGGCGGTGGCCAGGGGTTCTGCCCCGATCCACTTTGTAAAGTAGTCTATTCCTACGATGAGGAATTTGACATGCCCTGATCCCTGGGGGAATGGACTGAGGAGATAGAGCCCCCACTTTGTGAATGGCCAGGGTGAGGTGACGCAAATGAGCTCTTTGGGTGGGGCTTTGTGGAAGTTGGCATTTTTCTGGCGTGGAGGGCATGTTTTGACGAACTCGGCCACTTCCTTCTGTAGGGTCAGCCAGTAGAAGCCGGCTCGGATCACTTTCTTGGATAGTGCCCGAGCTCCGAGGTGATTGCCGCACATGTCACTGTGAATGTCTTCTAGGACCTTGATGCCAAGGCATCTTAGGCTAGTTTCACTAGCCTTTTTCTTTTATTTTTAGTTGTTTTATGCATTTTCTTGAGCCTTAAGTAATCATTTTGGGCCAAATAGTCATGCTTGTCTTAAATCATTCAACATGAAGATTTTGATGCAAATTCCATGAGTTTTTAGTTATATTCCTTGAAAGCTATGAATGGAAGAATTCTCATGAATTTTTGCAAGACTTTGATGCAATTGTTTGGATGATTTCAGGGAAGAAGAGGCTAGGCAAGGAAGCAACAAAATCAATAAAG
Organism: Arachis ipaensis; assembly: GCF_059453495.1. Taxonomy (NCBI): domain Eukaryota; kingdom Viridiplantae; phylum Streptophyta; class Magnoliopsida; order Fabales; family Fabaceae; genus Arachis; species Arachis ipaensis. The sequence continues at coordinate 29,172,888 of NC_142436.1, forward strand.
GAAGCTTGAATATCACATGTGGAGTTTAAGTTCCAGTTTAAGCCTAAACTGGAGCTTAAACGCCAGAATCATGAAGGCTAAGAAATGCTGGAATTGAAGTTTAACCTCCAGTTTAACCTTAAACTGGAGGTTAAACGCCAGAATGAAAGTCTCACCAAAGAAGCATTCCACGTTTAACCTCCAGTTTAACCTTAAACTGGAGGTTAAACGCCAGAATTGGGAAGTGCACCAGGGAGCCATTTCCACGTTTAAGCTCCAGTTTGACCTTAAACTGGAGCTTAAACGTGTTCGACCAAGTTTTCTCCTCCAGGGTTGCTTTCTCCATTTCCACGTTTAAGCTCCAGTTTGACCTTAAACTGGAGCTTAAACGTGTTCGACCTCCAGGGCTACCTTTTCCATTTCCACGTTTAAGCTTCAGTTTAACCTTAAACTGAAGCTTAAACGTGTTATATGGAACAGCTTGACCATGCCTTCTTCAAACATAAATAACTTGAGCTACAAAACTCCAAATGAGGTGATTCAAAATGCATTGGAAAGAAGACATCTAGAGCTTTCCAAGCATATATGGCATGCATGGTGGATACTAAAAATTGAGGGAGAAAACAGCCCCGTAATGTGCATAGAAGAGCATAATACCAACATGCAATCAGGCCAGCTGACCTCTTCACCTTCCATGGAGTATAACTCGAGTTGTAGAGATCCAATTGAGGTGCTTCCAGTTGCGTTAGAAAGCTGACATCCATAGCTTTCCAACGAGGTATAATAGTCTATATTTGGCATCAAATTGGCAAGGTTGACAAGAGAACAAAGTGACGACTCAAGAAAGGGAGTGCAACGTTTGAGTGTAGTTTAATGGATCATTATCCTTTTTGGATCAATTATGTCACTCTACCCTTCAAGCAAGCAAGGCCCATCAACAACACCAAATCAAGGCCACAAGAATCATCTAGAATAGTTTATTTTCATTTGATTGTAATTTGCTTTGAATTTCATTTTCATTTTGTAATTTAGGGAGCCTATTTAAATGCCTTAGTTTCTGCATTTGAAAAACACACTGGGGATTGAAGGGGAATCCAGCCCCTGAGGGGGAGAGAACTGGAAATCATTTTCTTTTAGTTTTGTAATTGAATTCAGAGCTATGACTCACTAAACCCCTTTCATTGGGTTAGGGAGCTCTATTGTAATTCAATGAATCAATAATAGTTTTATCTTCTTCTTCAATCTTTTCTCTTGAATTTTGTTAGAAAGCTTCTCGATCTAATTCCATTGGGTAGTTGTCTTGGGAAAGAAACTACCCATAATTGGAATCCTTCGGAACCTTGGGAAAGGAATGGAGGATTCATGCTAGAGAAGCTTTCTCACAGTGAATTGGATTGGGGTTTGGATGGATATTGTGACATGTAATCCTACCAAATTGTGGTTCATGAAACTGTGTGGTATAATCAGTGATCGAGCATCATCTCTTCTTATGAACATTTAAACCAAGGGATTGGGAATTTGTTCGTTTTTAGAGAGAATTGGTGAGCCAAGGGATTGGGATCCAATCATATAAGATTGCCAAGCAAAATTCAATGAATGCATTGGTTGAGGAAAGGAAAAAACGTTTTGATTCGGAGATCTCAATATCTCCTAACACCCAATGAATTCCCCATTTCTGATCTACCACTTTCTCTTTACATTCTGCAATTTAATTCATGCAATCACCCCCATCCCTTTTAATTTCAGCAATTTAGTTTCTCGCTCTTTAATTCATGAAATTTTACATTCCGCAATTCTCATCTAAATCTTGATTCCGCTCAACTAGAACATACTTCTAATCCGAATTGCTCACTCAACCAATCCTTGTGGGATTCGACCTCACTCTATTGTGAGTTTTTACTTGACGATAACCGGTGCACTTGCCGGAAGGAATTTTGCCGATCGTGCAATTTCCTAAATCGTAGCATAACTAGTTTATGCGCATCAAGTTTATGGCGCCGTTGCCGGGGATTGGTTTTCGATTGACAATTCTCCAATTGGAAGTTAACTAGATTGAGCAATTTTTCTTTTCTTTTGTTAATAGTTTTTGTTTCAGTTTATTACTGCTAATTTCTGCAAATTTTAATTTGTTTTCTTTGCTTATTCACTTGTTAGCATACTAACCACTAGCTGTTTGTGATATTGCCTCACTATGGGATTTCCACTATCTTTGGATGAGTATTGTTTGAGACTGAGCACATTGCAAAAAAGAAAGGAGTATCCATCATCTTTTGGTCAATCAAAATTCATGAGAAACTCTCCACCACCACAGAATGATTCATGTTATTATGCTCATGGTGGGTGGGAGTATCAGGAACAGGAAATGGGGTACTTCCCAGAGCCACAAAATGGTCCATGTTTTGGTGAATTTGATCACTACTCAAGTTGTGGCTGGGAAGATCAAAACCAAAGAGATTTCACTTATTCACACCCCATTCATCAAGAGCCATCACCTCTGAATTATCCAACCTCGCCTCCTAGTTTTACATATCCAAATTCTTCATCACTTGAGCATTTCTCAGCACAAAATTCCTTCTCAAATTCATACAATTCATTTCACTATCCACAAGACTCATTCCACTACACACAAGAGTCATACCACTACCAACACTCCAACCAAAGACTCTATCAGCCCACACAAAACACATACTCCCAGCCACCATATCACAGCCAAGATAATCAACCTCATCAACCCAATCCGAACCAACAATTTCAAGATCAATTAAACAGGATAGAAGGAATGATTGCAACTATGGGCAGAGATGTGGCCGATTTGAAAGGCTTTAAGGAAGAAGTGATATCCAACTTACAAAATCAAGGTGCTGCTATTCAAAAGCTAGAAGCACAAATTGGATATCTATCAAAGCAAATCCCTACCCACAATTATTCTAGTGATACCATGGCAAACCCAAGGGAGGAATCAGAAGAACAAGAAAGGGAGAAAGTCAATCAAGGGAGATCACACTCCAATGACACAGAGAGTTGCAAAGAGGAAGGGTTCATTGAACCACAAACTCAGGAAGCTTTTGATGAACAGGATACTCCAACTGTCCAACAACAACCAAGTTCTGAGATCAAGGATGTGAAGGCAGTAGAAACAAGCACCAAAATGAGGATTGTGACCGAGAAACAAAGGACCATATCCATGAAGAAGAGAAGGTCGAAGAACAATCCAACTCCTGAGCCAACAAGCAAGTTCACTCAAGCCAATCACAAGGGAAAGCTTGCTGGAAAGAAGCATTCACAACAAGGGGCACTAACTAGCTCCTTTATCCACTTGAAGTCATTCCTCTTAACAAACTGGAGGAAGAGGAAGAAAGTCAGGAACAGCATGTCAAGCTAATGACGTTAAAGAAGCGCTTGTTGGGAGGCAACCCAACCAAAGGTAGTTTTTCTTTTCTAGTTATTTCAATAAAAGAGTTAAGTAGATTTATCTGTATTGCAAGGAGCTAAGTTTGGTGTTGCACACCAAAACAATTCAAGGGTGAATGTGAGATTCTAAGTTTGGTGTTCCACCAAAAACTTCATTAAAAGCACATTTCTACCTCAGCATGACTAGTCACTAGCTCCAACCAATCAGGGAAACTACTTAAACAATAGTTTAATTTCTAGTTCATAGTTTCTTTTTTTAGTTCATAGTTATTTTCTTAATAAAGGCACATGAGGTTTTCTGCATATGATCCCAATTGTTGCATATGGCAAGGAACTAAGTTTCGTGTTCACACACCAATCTAAGTTCAGAGGCCTACAAACATCCATGCATGCTAACCAATTCTCAAAGTGCTTGGGGAACAAGCAACTTCTAATAGCTTTGCAGGAAGACAATCAATCTCATGGAAGGAATATACATCATCATCAAAGAGAACACCAAGGCTAGGAAGGATGATGAACAACAAAGAAGATGCTAAAAGGTTGTATTGTCACTTAATTGCTTGTACTTTGAATTGCTGATATTTGAAGTTTGCATGCACCCCTGCTTTAAGTTTGAGTCATTTCAGTTTTTGTTTGTCTGTTTGTTTAATTTTCAAATAAGTGATAGTCTAAGTGTCTGGATAACTTCATCTTCTTAAACAAATGCTTGCCATGCTTGTTCTGTTTCCATAAAATAAAAGAAATGTTTGAACAAAAGTAACTCAATTCCATTTGGTAAGAAATCAAATAAGATTAAGTGGTGGTATGCATGTTTGATTGAATAGTCAGCTCACTAAGAAATAAAGTTAGAATTGTCACTTTTAGTGGAAATTAGGATGCTGTCTATGGATCTTGATAAATAAATGTCTTTGGCCATGAAAAAGAAAGAAAAAGAAGAAGAAAAAGCCACTGAAAAAGGGCAACCAAAAAGCAAAAAAATTGAGAAAATAAGCTAGGCACCAATGGTTTGAACTTCTGAGACAAATGCCTGTGGTGTTTATGTATTAAGGATATGCTTGGATGAATAGGTTCTGAGGAGTGTTTCAACACTTGGTAACTTGGGTTAACTAACCCGGGATTATCAACCAAAAGTCCATTATCAAGAGCAACCTAAATACAAAACATTTAGTCACACAAAGAGGTGCTGGGCACCAATGTCTCAAGAAGAAATGTGAACTAAAATGCCTGTAGTGGATATGTGTAGTGCACTAATAAGAAAAAGAAAATGCCAAAGGCTTGAGCAACACATGACACTGAGCAACAAGGAGCAAATAAGCTCAAAGAAAAAGAAAAACAAAGAAAAGAAACTTGCCAAGGATATGTGAATAACAAGAGGCCATAAGCAGTGTTTTAGTGGAAACATAAAAAGTGACATTCTTACCTAAGAAACAATAAAGTGATGCTGCAACAACTTTCTGCATGAACACCCCATTAATCAATGTCAATTACTTACTGATATGGCTAATGAATTTACTTTCTGTTTCATTCTTTCTTCTCAATAATTCAGAACTTGCTTGGGGACAAGCAAGGATTAAGTTTGGTGTTGTGATGCCAAGGCATCTTAGGCTAGTTTCACTAGCCTTTTTCTTTTATTTTTAGTTGTTTTATGCATTTTCTTGAGCCTTAAGTAATCATTTTGGGCCAAATAGTCATGCTTGTCTTAAATCATTCAACATGAAGATTTTGATGCAAATTCCATGAGTTTTTAGTTATATTCCTTGAAAGCTATGAATGGAAGAATTCTCATGAATTTTTGCAAGACTTTGATGCAATTGTTTGGATGATTTCAGGGAAGAAGAGGCTAGGCAAGGAAGCAACAAAATCAATAAAGGAAGCTTGAATATCACATGTGGAGTTTAAGTTCCAGTTTAAGCCTAAACTGGAGCTTAAACGCCAGAATCATGAAGGCTAAGAAATGCTGGAATTGAAGTTTAACCTCCAGTTTAACCTTAAACTGGAGGTTAAACGCCAGAATGAAAGTCTCACCAAAGAAGCATTCCACGTTTAACCTCTAGTTTAACCTTAAACTGGAGGTTAAACGCCAGAATGAGAATGCCAATCAGGAAGCAATTCCACGTTTAACCTCCAGTTTAACCTTAAACTGGAGGTTAAACGCCAGAATTGGGAAGTGCACCAGGGAGCCATTTCCACGTTTAAGCTCCAGTTTGACCTTAAACTGGAGCTTAAACGTGTTCGACCAAGTTTTCTCCTCCAGGGTTGCTTTCTCCATTTCCACGTTTAAGCTCCAGTTTGACCTTAAACTGGAGCTTAAACGTGTTCGACCTCCAGGGCTACCTTTTCCATTTCCACGTTTAAGCTTCAGTTTAACCTTAAACTGAAGCTTAAACGTGTTATATGGAACAGCTTGACCATGCCTTCTTCAAACATAAATAACTTGAGCTACAAAACTCCAAATGAGGTGATTCAAAATGCATTGGAAAGAAGACATCTAGAGCTTTCCAAGCATATATGGCATGCATGGTGGATACTAAAAATTGAGGGAGAAAACAGCCCCGTAATGTGCATAGAAGAGCATAGTACCAACATGCAATCAGGCCAGCTGACCTCTTCACCTTCCATGGAGTATAACTCGAGTTGTAGAGATCCAATTGAGGTGCTTCCAGTTGCGTTAGAAAGCTGACATCCATAGCTTTCCAACGAGGTATAATAGTCTATATTTGGCATCAAATTGGCAAGGTTGACAAGAGAACAAAGTGACGACTCAAGAAAGGGAGTGCAACGTTTGAGTGTAGTTTAATGGATCATTATCCTTTTTGGATCAATTATGTCACTCTACCCTTCAAGCAAGCAAGGCCCATCAACAACACCAAATCAAGGCCACAAGAATCATCTAGAATAGTTTATTTTCATTTGATTGTAATTTGCTTTGAATTTCATTTTCATTTTGTAATTTAGGGAGCCTATTTAAATGCCTTAGTTTCTGCATTTGAAAAACACACTGGGGATTGAAGGGGAATCCAGCCCCTGAGGGGGAGAGAACTGGAAATCATTTTCTTTTAGTTTTGTAATTGAATTCAGAGCTATGACTCACTAAACCCCTTTCATTGGGTTAGGGAGCTCTATTGTAATTCAATGAATCAATAATAGTTTTATCTTCTTCTTCAATCTTTTCTCTTGAATTTTGTTAGAAAGCTTCTCGATCTAATTCCATTGGGTAGTTGTCTTGGGAAAGAAACTACCCATAATTGGAATCCTTCGGAACCTTGGGAAAGGAATGGAGGATTCATGCTAGAGAAGCTTTCTCACAGTGAATTGGATTGGGGTTTGGATGGATATTGTGACATGTAATCCTACCAAATTGTGGTTCATGAAACTGTGTGGTATAATCAGTGATCGAGCATCATCTCTTCTTATGAACATTTAAACCAAGGGATTGGGAATTTGTTCGTTTTTAGAGAGAATTGGTGAGCCAAGGGATTGGGATCCAATCATATAAGATTGCCAAGCAAAATTCAATGAATGCATTGGTTGAGGAAAGGAAAAAACGTTTTGATTCGGAGATCTCAATATCTCCTAACACCCAATGAATTCCCCATTTCTGATCTACCACTTTCTCTTTACATTCTGCAATTTAATTCATGCAATCACCCCCATCCCTTTTAATTTCAGCAATTTAGTTTCTCGCTCTTTAATTCATGAAATTTTACATTCCGCAATTCTCATCTAAATCTTGATTCCGCTCAACTAGAACATACTTCTAATCCGAATTGCTCACTCAACCAATCCTTGTGGGATTCGACCTCACTCTATTGTGAGTTTTTACTTGACGATAACCGGTGCACTTGCCGGAAGGAATTTTGCCGATCGTGCAATTTCCTAAATCGTAGCATAACTAGTTTATGCGCATCAGACCTCTTTTGTGGCAGAGGTCGGTACATACTTTAGGAGGGGTGTTCAGACCCCTCTACTGTACAAGACGTCATGTACCAGAGTGTAGTGTTGCGCTTCCCTTATGAGTCTTTTTGCGACTTTCTTTTCTGTGGGGAGTGAGTCAGACTTGAGGTAGTTGATTATGGGGGTCATCCACCCTTGGTCTTGACCTGATACGTTTAGTATCCTCTCTTCCTTTGAGATTGATGGGTGTTGCATGGTTTCCTAAATAAGGCTTCTATTATTGTCCCCTGGCTTGGTGCTGGCTAGTTTTGAGAGTGCATCAGCTCGGGTGTTTTGCTCCCGGGGTATGTATCGGACCCCACATCCACCGAAGCTCTCGAGCTGTTCTTTAGTTTTGTCCAGTTATCTCTTCATGGTGAGATCTTTCGCCTGGTAGCTTCCTTCTACCTGCGAGGTGATTACCTGTGAGTCGCTGAAGATGGTCAGCTTCTGTGCTCTGACTTCCCTAGCTAGCTTTAAGCCAGCCAGTAGGGCTTCGTATTCTGCTTGATTGTTTGAAGCGGCAAACTCAAATCTTAGGGAGAGTTCTAGTTGGGTTCCTTGGTCACTTTCTAGGATGACGCCTGCTCCACTCACAACTTTCTTCGACGAGACATCAACATAGAGGTTCCATGTGGGTGTCCCCAGAGTATCGGTGTACTTGGTGATGAAGTCGACTAAGTACTGGAATTTGATAGAAGTTCAAGCTTCATACTTGAGATCGAATTCAGACAGCTTGATTGCCCATTGAAAGATTCTGCCAGCCTAGTCCGTTTTCTACAGGATGTGTTTCATGGGTTGATTAGTGCACACTCTGATGGTGTGGGCTTGAAAGTACGGTCGGAGTCTTTGATAAACCCCTCTTTTAGGGTTTATCTTGTGTTGAATTTAGAGTATTTGTCAACCTTTTCTCACATTTATTCAATGAAATAGCATAGTTTTGTGATTCTCCCTCATTTTGTGCTTAAGTGTGAAAACATGCTTTTTAGACCCTTAATTTGATAATCTTAATCTCTTTAATTCCACTAGATGTCTTGATTGATTTGTTAAGTGATTTCAGGTTGAAAAGGCTAGGAATGGATCAAATAAGTGAAGAGAAAAGCATGCGAAATGGAGAACACATGGAAAAGCCAAAGAATTGGATGAGCTCATGGACGCGCACGTGCAACATACGCACACGCGTGGATCGCAAAACTTCAAAGGATGCGCACGCGTGCTGTACGCGTACGCGTCGGTGCTGCCACATGATTTTTAAGTGAAAACGTGCCTATCGAATTCTGAGAAGCTGTGGGGCCCAATCCAAACCAACTTTGATGCTAAGACACTTAAAAGAACCAAGGATTGAAGGGGAGGGACACCAATTCATCAATTCATTCATTCCATCACTTTACACATTAGGATTAGCTTTAGTTTTAGAGAAAGAAGCTCTCACTTCTCTCCAGGATTAGAATTAGGATTAGGTTTAGGTCAATAATCTTATATCTAGGTTTTAATTCATGCTCTCTTCTTCTTCTAGCTCTCAATTCCTTGTGTTACATCTTGTTCTTTCATTTTTTTATTGTAATTTCTTCTATTTTGCTTCTATACTTTGTTGTTGATGTTGTTCATATACTCTTGTTCACATTCATTTTCCTTCAATGCAATTAGAGGTAATTCATAATAGTTGTGTTCTTTTTTATTGTTGTTGTTAATTCTTTGCAATAAATTGTTGTTAGATTCATAGTTGTTGTCAATTTACTATGCTTTCCTTTTACACCTTCCAAGTGTTTGTCAAAATGCTTGAGAGGATGTTAGAGTAGAATTTTGTGTTCTTGACTCGGAAAGGTAACTTAGGAATTCTTGAGTTACTAATATCCAAGTGATTGATAGTTGGTAGCCATTGACACTAGCTCTCATTAATCCAATTAGTGAATAGCTAGGACTTATGGACTAGGATTGATATAGCTCATTAGACTTTCCTTTACTTGTTAGAGGATGACTTAATGGGATCAATCCTTGCAATTATCATATTGTGGTTAGTAATAAGGATAGGTAGCCTTGACCACCCAACCTTGCCAAGACCTTTTTGTCATTTGATTTCCTTTATCATTCACTTTTCTTGTTTCTTATCCAAAACCCCAAAATATACAGGTCCATAGCCAATAACAAGAACACTACCCTGCAATTCCTTTGAGAGACGACCCAAGGTTTAAATACTTCGGTTATTAGATTCATTAGGGGTTTGTACTTGTGACAAACAAAATTTTTGCATGAAAGGATTATTGTTGGTTTGGAAACTATACTTCGACGAGATTTCATTTGTGAAATTCTATACCATCAATTTCCCACTCATCAAAATGGCGCCGTTGCCAGAGAGTTGCGATGGTATTATGTTATTGGTTATTGTATATATGTGAATATTGTAAATAGCCTGATTTTTGGATTGCTGGTTAGTTTTTACTAGTTTTAGGATATGTTTCATTATTTCTTATTAGCTTTTATTTCTATTTTCTCCTTTCATTATGAATTCTCACTTTGGCTATGAGTTTGGTTCTAATTATGTTGTAGGAAATGAGGACTACAATGAGGATGTGTATCAAGGATGTGACAATCAAAGGTGAGAGGAACCATATGCATATGATCAAACTTCATGGCAACAACCTCCACCAATACACTATGAGCAAGAGCCATTCTATGATGCATACTAATCCAATGGCTATGGTGAATCTTCTTGTAACTTTCAAGAACCACCACCATATGCCTATGAGCCATACCCTCAACACAACCCTCAACCATACTCACAAGCCCCTTTTCACCAAATACCTTCATATGACCCTAATCCATATTCACCATACCAATCACCTTTTGAGCCATATGAGCCACATATAGAACCACCACAATTCCAATATAATTGCCCCCAAGAATCACCTCAACATATACCATCTCCATACCATTACCAAGAAGAATCACTTTCCTATTATGAACCCTTCCTCCAAAATGAGAAACCCTCCTATCCACCCCAAGTCCCAATGGATGACTCTCTTGCTTTGCTACTTCAAGGGCAATGAGACATGCAAAGGAGCACACTAGAAATCGTGGATACCTTGACCAAGGTAGTAAGCACTTTAGCCTCCCAATACGCATGCACTCAAAGTACTTCCATGGCCACATGTGAAGAATCAATTGAAGAGCATAGCATGAAGGAGAGATTGGAAACTCCGGTGGGAAACGAGGGATGTTATTTTGTATTGGAGAAACTAGAGGAAGCCATGATTGTTGAAGAAAAGGGAGAAGTGGTTGAAGATTTAGGAGATGTTGAAAGTCCAAGGGAATGTAGCATCATGGAGTACTCTTCCAAGAAGCTTGATATTGATGTTGAGGAGGGTGCGCAACCTCCAAGGCATATCATAGTTGGAGACTTTGAAGAGGTTTATCAAGAGATGGATTCAATCATGGATGAATTTATATCTACAATTGAATCCTTTCCCATTGGACATGAATTTGAAATCATAGAAGAATGTGCACAACCCCCCATACCCTCGGTGAGCAATGAAGAAGAGAGTGAATCGGAAGAGAGCTACCAAGGGGAAAAGGTTGAAATTGAAGAAGCTTGCAAAGAGGTGGAGATAGTCAAGGAAGAGCACAAAGGAGTGGAGCTTGCAAGATCATTGGGACCACCCCTTCCTAAGTCACCATCCCATACAACATTCTAGTGGGTAAAATTCTTATCCCTAAGCTTTACTTTCTCACTCGAATATGGTTTGATTGAAAATGATGGTCAACTTAGAGCTCTTTGTGGAGTTGCGAGTAGGAAAGAGTTGTGTAGCGGTTTGAAACATCATTCTAAGTTCATGATGGTTGCATGCTCGAAATTCAAGAGCAATGGTTGGTGTAGAACCGAATTGCATGGGTTTAGGAGAATGTTTGGATGCCTAAATGAGAATTCACAAACCTTGTCACCTGGATCTAACGATGTTAATCAACAACAAGAAGGGTGCAAGAACAATGTTTGGGACCCCGGAACTCAATTCCACAATCAACACTCTTGGGGGTCTTGTTACTTGCTCGAGCTTACTTGAAGGCTTTATGCGCCTAAATTGGGATCCCAGTGGTCATTGGAGATGCAAACAATGGAGGGGATTCAAGGATGAATTCAAGCATAAGCCACCATAGTAAAGGGCATCTCGACTGTCCAACTTAAGGACTCAAAATAAAAGTGCTAGGTGGGAGACACCCCACCATGGTAAACTCTTTCCATTCTCTCTTGCAGAGTTGATTAATAAGTGATTTGAGTTGCCATTGTAGGAAGATTCTCTCTTTATGTAGTTGTTTTAATAATTAGATTGCTAGTTTCTTGTGATGCGAGTTTTCCTTGCTTGTATTTGAAAACCCATCAAAACCAAAATATCTTTTGTAGATTTGCATTTTTGATTGGTTTTGAGTTGTAGGTAGTGCTAAGGAGAGTTTAAGCTGTTTTTAGCACTTTAAAAAAAAAAGAGGCAGGGACGCGTAGGCACGCTATACGCGTACGCGTCGATGAGTGAACACAGATCCCATATATAATTCTAGAGAGTTGGGCCAACGTCGTGCAAACATTGGGAGTGGGGCGTAAAGGAAGGCACGTGTACGCGTACGGCACGCGTACGCATCAATGATTTAACCCAGAGCCCATACATTTTCCCAGAGAGTTGTGCAACTCTCACGCTAGCATTAGGCTTCTCGCACAAGCCTCCATCCACGCGGATGCGAATGGTACGCGTACGCGTCATCGCGCAACTCCTCCATCCATGCTCAGGCACACATGTCCATTCATTTTTCGCCCAACCGCGCAGACGCGTGCAGCACGCGTGCGCGTGGATTCAAAAACACTAACCCCATCCATGTGAGAACCTAACATCGCGTCCCTCATTTCCTTCATCCCCTCCATCTCTCCCCCGTCCACAACCATCACTGCCACCCACCGGGCCGGCGACTCACCGCCGCCACTGCCACTCCTTCTCTCCCTCCTTTTCTTCCTCCTCTTCTTCCCTCCATCCTTTTCCTCTCACCCCTCTCCCTTACTGAACCTCTGCCCTGCATTCGCACGTCTACTCTGCCTGCGCTGCTCTCTGCACCACCGCGAGACCCACCGCCGCCACCATTTCTGGGCGGCGCTGCTATCGTCCTCCCCTTCCATTTTTCAATTCTATCTGCTCTCCATTCCAGGTTCACCATGCTCCTGCTTTCTGCTCTATTTCTTTATTTTCTTTTATTCATTTTATTGTTGTTGTTTTAGTTAGAATAGTGATTGATTCTGCTTGTTAGGTTAGATAGAGATGCATGCTGTTAGGTAAATAGGATGTGGTTAGAAGATTTTTAGGCCTGATAAGTGCTCCGTTCTTATTATCTGATTGGCTTAATATTGTTGCTTTGCTGAATGATGTGGTGTGATGCTCTATGAACTCTTGTAACTGCTATGCTGCTTCTGTTTCTTAAGAACTGTTTCACTGCTGCCTTGCTGGGTAATTTTACTAGATGTCGCCTAAACCATATGAACTTGTTACTTGTTACATGTTTTTTGGATTCATATGACATTGTGTTTTCTGCTTTTGTTATCCGGAAACATCTGATTTACTGCCGGAATGCTGTCCAAATTTCTAGAAATTGTTTTGTTTTTGAGCTTGCTACCTGAAATTGAACTTAACACTTTTTGACATTGGGATTTACTTGACTTGCACCAAGTTTATTTTTTGGGTTACTTTGGTTGGCACTTCCGTGTTTATTTTGTTTCTCGCTTATATGCATCATACTTGGTGACCATGGGCATTGTTGATGAACCGCTTTTCTATTATATGCTTCTATGCAAACTCATATATCATCATCAATGACTACATCATCCTCATGATTGTCGGCATGCTTGTTCTTTATATACGTCTTTGAGCTTCTCTTGGGCAAGTCCCATAATTGTCATGCCACTAATATATGACTTAGTTTTCTAACTTTTGACCTTGTTAACATTCTAACTCTCCTTTTAGTTTTCTCACTAACACTTATATTCTTTTGGGCATGATGACTATGGTTGCTTCACAAACAAACATTCTGTTCTCATTGCATGATTTCTCATACGTTGCAGTTTGATTTCAATTCGGCATTTGTTTGCTTGCATTCCAAGTTTTCATTCTTTTTGATTCACTTCATGAATATGTCAATCCTCTCACCTTTTTTTTTTGTATATGCTAATGCCTTGCCTTGTTTTCCTCTACGTGGCTTAATTGTTTATATCCTATATATCTATTTTTCAGGATGGCCGATAGAAGAAAATCTAAAGTTACCTCTAGAAAGTACAAGAAACCTCAATCTTCCACTCTTTCTCCCTACCACGACTATGCCAAGAACCCTCTTAATGAGGAGGACAAAGCTAACCAGCAGCTACCACCTACAGAGGCATATAGGTTCCCTAACCTATACTGCGAGCTCCGCTTCTCGACATACCGGAAGAAGAATCTGAATATAGAGAAGAAACTGGCCATCCCAACTGACTTGAAGTGAGCCATTCAGACACGTATTCAGGGGATGGGCCTAGGCTTTATTGATAGGGAGCTAGGTAGGGTGAACTCATCATGGGTCAAAGAATTTTACTATAACTTCTTCAGACACACCCTTGATTCAGTCCTCCTGCGAGGCGGTCAGATATTGGTTACAGAGGCTGCCATTGAGGATAGACTCGACTGTCTACGTAGGATCGGTGGCACAGATGCCATTGAGTAGGCAGAGGTGGTGATACATTGTATGACCTTTGATTATGATGCTCTGAGGGATGTTATTGCCACCCCGGATGCCCCTTGGGTGATGGATGCTGACAATAGGAAGCCCAAGGGGATGCTGTTTACTCATCTTTCGAGGGAGGCCAGGACGTGGCAGCAGATCTTTGCCCATTACATAATGCCTACCACCCACTTTATCGAAATTCCGGTGGACATGCTCATCCTGATCGGATGTGTTATGGAGGGGAAGGAGGTATACTTTTCCCGGTTGATCAGGAGATACATGTGGCGAGCACATGTCCGTGGCATACTTCCATTTCCCACTTGGGTCACCGAGATGATTCAGTTGGCTGGCGCCCTATGGGAAGCAGATGATGAGACACCACCCACCGACCATGAAAAGGAGGAAGTGATTCCGTGGGGGACATGGGTGCATGAGAAACCCGTATCCCGGCGCCGCTCCAGAGCTAGAGCCAGAACAGCAGTGACACATAGAGCTTCATCTTCCTCGGCCACAACAGGCCCATCAGCACCTACAACACCACTACCACCAGCACCCCAGCCGATGTATCTCTTAGTCCAGCGTCTATTCCGCTTCTTGGAGTGCAGTGAGCGCCACATCATGCGACGTCTCGATAGAGTGGATCAAATGTTTGTAGCCCTGGGCGTCGAGTTGCCCCCTATTGCCGATTCTTCTTCAGACAAGTAGGAACATGCAGAGGAGCCGGCTTAGCAAGAGGCACCCACACAGACACAGGCTACCCCGGAGGCGCAGCAACCACTCGAGGAGCCACAGCCTCAGCCCCAGCAGCCAGAGACGACAGTTGACCCTTACCCGGAGCCCGAGCAGTAGCATCAAGGACGATGCTCCATTCTAAGTGTGGGGAGGTCACCGTCGTAACTGTCGGAGGAGTTGCCATTTTGGGTGGTGAGTTCGGACATTTATCACTTATTTTGTGTTATTTTTAGTACTTTGCACTCTATCTTTACTGCACTTTTGGGACTATTGTGTATATTTGTTATTTTGATACTTTTATTTTAGTTGTTGTATTTTACACCTTGCATTCTAGACATTTCATACTTTTAGTTAGATTTGCTTTGTGTAGTTGTTTTAGCTCTTTGGTTGTAATTAGAAAAATATTTTGGATTGTTGAAACTCAAAGTTTACCCTTTTACATAAGAAATTTGGTTTGATTGAGAAAGGAAAGGATAAACTAGGGAACTTTTAAAAATTTCTGAATCACAACATTGCATCAATAAGCTTAGTCAAACAATGAAATTTTCCAAAGAATTTATCCATAGGGCACCACCCCAATTGATTGAAAAATTTTTGTGGAACTTGCTTGAATTATACATTTTGTGGAACATGTCTTGAGCTAAGAACACAAGCATGTGAGTTTTGAGCCTAATGATGTGGTTACATCTTATAATCACTTATCTTCCTTCTTGTGTGCATTGTTCTCCTTCTATGATTGTAATCTTTGATTTGTTTAATTCTATATGTCCATTATTCCTTGTATTCATGCACTTATATGATTGAGGCCATCATTTCACTTAGCTCACTTACCCAAATAGCCTACCTTTTACCTTCAATTGTTAGCCAATTTGAGCCTACAATTAACCCACTTGTTCTTAAATTAGCACATTACAAGCCTTAAAGCGAAAAATAATAAATGTCCTTAATTTGGATATTTGATTGGCTTAGGCTAGTGAGTGTGTGCATCATTTAAGAGTGGGAAACTTGGGACATTGGTTGAGTAAAAGGGTAGTGTTGTATTTCTATTATAGATATTGGGGATTGGGTACATGCTCATGTGTTGATTAAATGTAAAACCGTATGCATTGATGCTCTTGTATATACCATATTGCAAAAAGAAAAAAAAGGAAAATGAGAAAAAAAAATATATATATATATATATATATATATATGAATGGAAAAAAAGGGAAAAGAAAAAAAAAAGAGCAATAAAGAGGGGACAAAATGCCCCAAAGCAAAGTTCAATAAGAATCAATGCATATGAGTTGTGATCAAGAAAAGAATGCATGAGTGTGTGAAAAAGTGAAGAATGGGTAGTTAAGTTAGAACTTAATTGTATAGGTTATCATAGGTTAGGTGGGAAAGTCTAGGTTAATCAAAGATTCAAATTCTAGTTCACTTAACCATATATGACCCTACCTTAACCCTAGCCCCATTACAACCTTTGAGAAAGTCCTCATGATAATTGTGTGCATGCATTGAATAATTTTTTATTGTTAGATGAAGAACAAATCTTGGAAAGCATGATTAGGGGAGAATTGAGTGAATCAACCCCTATACACTTGAGTGACTAGAGTGGATACACATCCGGTGAGGGTTCGATTGCTCAATTACATGTTTTCACCATCATCATTCTTATTCATGCAAGTTTGTAAACCTTTTTGATAATTCAATACAATTGCGGTTTGGATTTGATTCCTATTGCTTTAGCCCTTGTGCTCACATATGTTCTCTTGGAAGTTGATTTGTTTTGACCAAGCATTTGCATTCATATATGTAGTTGCATTTAGATAGTTTGCATGTAGTTTAGTTGCATTGAATAAATGTCATATCCTTTACTTCATTCTTAGTATAGCATGAGGACATGCTATGGTTTAAGTGTGGGGAGGTTGATAAACCCCGCTTTTAGGGTTTATCTTGTGTTGAATTTAGAGTATTTTGTCAACCTTTTCTCACATTTATTCAATGAAATAGCATGGTTTTGTGATTCTCCCTTATTTTGTGCTTAAGTGTGAAAACATGCTTTTTAGACCCTTAATTTGATAATGTAAATCTCTTTGATTCCACTAGATGTCTTGATTGGTTTGTTAAGTAATTTCAGGTTGAAAAGGCTAGGAACGGATCAAAGGAGTGAAGAGGAAAGCATGCAAAATAGAGAACACATGGAAAAGCCAAAGAATTGGATGAGCTCATAGAGGCGCATGCACAATATACGAGCACGCGTGGATCACAAAACTTCAAGGGACGCGCACGCATGATGTACGCGTACGCGTCGGTGCTGCCACATGATTTTTAAGTGAAAATGTGCCCAGCAAATTCTGAGAAGCTGTGGGGCCCAATCTAAACCAACTTTGGGGCCAAGACACTTAAAAGAACCAAGGATTGAAGGGGAGAGACACCAATTCATCAATTCATTCATTCCATCACTTTACACATTAGGATTAGCTTTAGCTTTAGAGAGAGAAGCTCTCACTTCTCTCGAGGATTAGAATTAGGATTAGGTTTAGGTCAATAATCTTAGATCTAGGTTTTAATTCATGCTCTCTTCTTCTTCTAGCTCTCAATTCCTTGTGTTACATTTTGTTCTTTCATTCTTTTGTTGTAATTTCTTCTATTTTTCTTCTATACTTTGTTGTTGATGTTGTTCATATACTCTTGTTCACATTTATTTTCCTTCAATGCAATTAGAGGTAATTCATAATAATTGTGTTCTTTTTTTTATTGTTGTTAATTCTTTGCAATAAATTTTTGTTAGATTCATACTTGTTGTCAATTTACTATGCTTTCCTTTTACACCTTCCAAGTGTTTGTCAAAATGCTTGAGAGGATGTTAGAGTAGAACTTTGTGTTCTTGGCTCGGAAAGGTAACTTAGGAATTCTTGAGTTACTAATGTCCAAGTGATTGATAGTTGGTAGCCATTGACACTAGCTCTTATTAATCCAATTAGTGAATAGCTAGGACTTATGGACTAGGATTGATATAGCTCATTAGACTTTCCTTTACTTGTTAGAGGATGACTTAGTGGGATTAATCCTTGCAATTATCATATTGTGGTTAGTAATAAGGATAGGTAGCCTTGACCACCCAACCATGCCAAGACCTTTTTGTCATTTGATTTCCTTTATCATTCACTTTTCTTGTTTCTTATCCTAAACCCCAAAATATACAGGTCCATAGCCAATAACAAGAACACTACCCTGCAATTCCTTTGAGAGATGATCCGAGATTTAAATACTTCGGTTATTAGATTCATTAGTGGTTTGTACTTGTGACAAACAAAATTTTTGCATGAAAGGATTATTGTTGATTTGGAAACTATACTTCGACGAGATTTCTTATTGTGTCGAATACTTCGGCCAGGTCTGATAGCAATGCCTCTTCCTTTTGGGTTTTGACTAGCATGTTATCCACAAAGACTTCCATTAGCTTTCCGATATGGTCGGTGAATACCTTGTTTATTAACCTCTGATATGTGGCCCCCGCGTTCTTCAGTCCAAATGGCATTACTACGTAGCAGTAGTTTGCTTTCGGGGTTAGGAATGAGGTTTTTCCTGGTCGGGTTTATGCATTGGTATTTGATTATATCCTGAGTAGGCGTCCATGAAGGAGAAGTATTTGTACCCAGAGGTATTTGATAGAGAGAATTTATGCCAATTCGGAAAACTAGATAAAGTAATTCCGTTGTGAGTATGGTCCAAACCGGCAATGGATCCTCTCAATCAAAATTTAATTCAAGATAATGTCACAATTCAAACCAATTTATAACCGAGAGTATTTTGACTCCCGGGTCATTCTCCCTAGGAACTAATGCCAACAAGTGCACAATTTTTGGTTGTGAAGAGCCAAAGAGGTTTTCAATAATAAAAAAGCAAGCAATAAAGAAATAAAGGAACAAGTCAAAATTGCAATTAATGAAGTAATAAAAGAACAAAAGAACTATGTATGTAATATAAACAAGTAAGGCTAAAAAGTGATGAAAAAGTGGTTTAAAACATAAACGAAGCCTTGACTTGGGATGAGTTATGGAATCCCTTCCTTGCTATAACTACAACTATGATAATTATCATGAGTTAGTCTTGCTTAGTTAACCCCAACCATCGAGGAGTAAGTCAAGCAAGAATAATTGACCTTAATCCATAAGTTCTAACCAACTTACCAAACTAGTTGGTAAAAGGCTAGCTTTAATGGAAATGAGAATCAACTAACTTCCCAAGAATTACCCCTAAATATTGGACATTATGGCTCTAGTAATCCATAAACTCATTTCCCCAAGCCAAGGGGTGGAAATCTGCCCCATAACTAAACTTGGCATTTTCTCAAACACATAGAGGGCATAAACATAAAACATGGCAAAATTGGTAAATTAAGGAAAGCTATGAACCATAAATGCTCCAATTCAATAAAGGCAACTCAAACAAATATATAAAAGCCATCAAACATCAAATTAAACAACTAGGAATCCAAAATTGCAAAACTATATGAATATTGACAAGAGAGAGTAAAATATATGAAAGTGTAGAACAAGTAATGTAATTGAAAGAGACAATTAAAGAGATACTTACAATGTAAATTGCAAAATCCAAAAGCAAGACTTGAAGTATAAAATGCTACAAACCCTAATTAAACCTAAGAGAAAATTTCCTAATCTACACTACTCCGACTCCTACTATGTGTTTTTCCTATTCTAAGTTGGCTCCCTTCATAAGTGTTGTATTCCCCTTCATATAGCCTTTGATTTCAGCCTCAAGCCATCAGAAATAGGCCAAGAAAGCCCTAAAATCGCGAGTGCACGTGAATTTTTAATGAAGACACGCACTGGGACCTGTGCGGACGCACAGACGTGTGCGTCCACACACTTCGCTGAATATCCACTTGTGCATACGCACAGAGGGTTGTGCGCACGCACACTTCGCGATGCTCTAGATTCGCTCTGCTTGGGTTCTCATGCGTACGCACAAGTGGATATGAACTGGCTGAAGGGTCCTTCTCGTAGGCCGTTGATAAGTCCCATGATTGCTGCTTCGGTAGGGAGATTCTATATGTCGAGGCATGCTTTATTGAATCATTCCATATAAGTTCGGAGGCTTTCCCGGTCTGCTTGCTTGATTCTGAGTAGGCTGGGAGCGTGCTTGGCTTTGTCTTTTTGAATAGAGAATCTGGCTAGGAATTTCTTGGCGAGATCGTCAAAGCTGGTAATTGATAAACCCCAATTTTGTGGTTCATTTTATGCTTATTTTAGGGGATTTTATCACTTTTTCCCGCATTTATTCAATGAAATAGCATGGTTTTGTAATTCTCCCTTAATTTGTGCTTAAGTGTGAAAACATGCTTTTTAGGCCCTTAAATTGGTGATTTTAATTCACTTTAATTCTATTCGATGCCTTGATGTGTTTGTTGAGTGATTTCAGGTTCATGAGGCAAGTATTGGATGGAAGAAATGAGGAGAAAAGCATATAAAGTGGAGAATGCATGAAGAAACAAAGATTTAGAGTACATCAACCCACGTGCATGCGCAGTAGACGCGCACGCATGGATAGTGAAGTTGCACGGCGATGCGTACGCGCACATGACGCATACTTGTGGATGGGAATTTGGCCAAGCGACGCGCATGCGTGACCCACGCATACGCGTCGATACTCGCACGTGACTCACTTAAAGGCAAAATGCTGGGGGCGATTTCTGAGCTGCCCAAGCCCAAATCCAACTTGTTTCTGAGGGTATTTCATGCAGAATTGAAGCTTGAGCAAAGGGGGGAGCACTTACTTAGTCAACATGAGCCTTTAGTTAGTTTTCTAGAGAGAGAAGCTCCCTCTTCTCTCTAGAATTAGGTTAGGGTTAGGTCAATTTCTTGTAGATCTTAATTCAATTTCATGTTTTCATCTTGTTTCCTTTATGATTTCTTGTTTCTACTACTTGATTCTCTTAGTTGTAGTGTTAATTTCTTATTTTTCTCTCTTTTATGTTGATCAACCATTGTTGGATCTTAATTTCTTCTAATGAAATTTTATGTTTCCATGTCTCTTTTATGTTTATCTTCATTGTTATTGTTGATTTCTTGCTTATGTTAGTTATGGGTTTCATTAATTCTTTCATTTTATGATGTTTACTTTTATTGCACATTAGGTGTTTGATAGAATGCTTCCTTTAGTTTTTGAGTAGTTCTCTTTGCTCTTGACCTAGGCTAAGGGGATTGAGTGATCTTGAGTCATTGGCTCTCATTGAATTGGTGATTGAGAACACTTGGGGATCAATTTGATAACCATTGACTCTACCATACTACTAAGTTAATTAGTAGCTAGGTTAGGACCTATGGATTGATGTTGATCAAGCCATTTGACATACTCCAAGCCTAGGAGTAGGTATTATGTACTTAAGGTTTTAGTGAGTAGACTTAATGAGCTCGGTCTTTAATAATTGCCAATATCTGGTTTGTAGACAAGGATGGTGATCTCAATTACCTAAGTCTAGCCAAGAGTTCTTTTCTTTATTTTATTAGTTCTTGTTGTTTACTTTCCTGCTTTTATATTTCCTTGCTCAATATGAAATCAAACCCCGTGTTCTTTATAGCCAATGATTGAGCACCTTATTGCAATTCCTTGTGAGACGACTCGAGGTTAAATACTTCGGTTAATTCTTTTGGGGTTTGTACTTGTGACAACTCAAATTTTTGCATGTGCAGATTCTTGGATGGTTTAGAACTATACTTGCAATGAGATTTTAACTGATGAAATTCTATACCATCAAAGAACTATGGTTGTTGGCTATTGTATATATTGTGAATAGCTTGATTTTGGGTTGGTTTGTTAATTTTTGCTAGTTTTAGGATTTAGTTTTCTTTATTTCTTGTTAGCTTTTGTTTTTATTTTCTCTTATCACCATGAATTCTCATTACTTTGGCTATGAGTTTGGTTCAAACTATGTTGTAGGAAATGGAACCTTTAATGAGGATGTGCATCAAGAATTTGGAGATCAAAGATTGGAAAGAGTGCTTGGGGACATGACTACCTTCCTCACAGAGATGCGTAAGGACCAAAGGGCATTTTATGCTATCCGAGCCGTTCAAGTGCCACCCCGATATAACTACTATTCGGATACTTATGGGTATACTCCTAATCCTAATCATACGAATCTGATGTATGTGATGATCCTTATTGTGATTGCCAACCACAACCATCGCATGCATATGAACCCCCTCCTCAACATAGCCTTCAACAACCATACTCACAAGCCTCATACCACCATTCACCCCCAGATAACCCCAAACCATACCCACCATACCAACCACCACATGAACCACATCTAGAGCCACCACCATTCCAACACCAATGCCCCCAAGAACCACAATTTTCATGTATACCACCTCAAGACTTTCACCAACATGAACCACCTTCCAACAACCACACCTTTCCCTCAAATAATGAATCCTCTTTTCCACCACTGCCCCCGATAAAGCTCTCACGCAAGAACTAAGAGATCTTGAATCTCATATCCTAAGGCAACAAAAGGAGACGGCAAAGGAGTTTAAGGAGACGGAAAATGAGCTTAAGGAGCTAGAAGCCAAGATGGCTATTATGGTAGAAGCCGTCAACCACATAGCCTCCCACCTAAGCTCATGCATTCCAAGTACTCCCATTGAGGAATGTGGAGAAGCAACCAAAGAGCTTAGTGAGGGAGTGAATTTGGAGCTCCAAGGTGAAGAAGAGGAGTTAAGGCAAGAAGTACAACAAGAGGGGGACGTGGAGATTATTGAACAAAAGGAAGTCGTGGTTGGGTACCTAGGATATGTTGAGTACATAGAGGAATCTCAAGTCGAAGAGCCTCCTTCCACGGAGTTAGGAAGGGATTTTAAGGAATTGGATGGAGAGTCGAGAGATATTGGTTAAGAAGTGGATTCCATCATTAGTGATTTTTTGTCCAAATTGATCAATCCCCTTGATGATCTTTTTAAGCCTTCTTCCATTGGATTAAAAAACAATGATGAGGAAGATGTGCAACCTCCAAGGCGTACGGTGATTGAAGAATTGGAAGAAGTGTCCCAAGTAATAGGCCCTCCTAATTATAATGATTCCGCATCAACAAATAATCCTTTTGACCTTGAGGAGTCCTTCCCCGTTATGCTTGGAATTAATATTGAGGTAGACTTCACTAAACCTCCTATCTATGATGAGAGTGATGGGGAAGAAACAGAAGAAGTTGGTGAGCAAAGAAGTGAAATTGAAAAAGCTTGCAAAGAGGTGAAAGTTGCAAGGGAAGACCACAAGGGAACAGACCTTGCATTGGCTAAGTGTGGGGAGGTCATCCTCCCTAAACCACCATCATCCAACACAATATTCAAGTGGATAAAATTCCTTTCTCTAAGCTTTGCTTTCTCAATTGAATATGGTTTGCTTGAAAATGATGGTCAACTTAGAGCCCTTTGTGGAGTTAAGAGTAGGAGAGAGTTGTGTAGTGGTTGGAGACCTCATCCTAGGTTCACTATGGTTTTATGTTCAACGTTTGATAGCATAGATTGGTGCAGCGCTCGGTTGATTGGGTCTAGGAGGGTTGTTTGGTGCTCACATGGGAATTCAGATAACTTACCGCCCAAATGAAATTGTCTTAATCAACTAGAAGATGGGTGTGAAAATAAGATATGGGATCCAGGATCACAACATAAAGACCAATCTTGGGAGCTCATATCTTGAGAAGAACCTCACCCAAGCTTGGTGAAGGTGGTGGGAAATTCTGACAACCGACTGAAGAGCAAGCACTCTTGGAGGTTCAAGGATGAATACAAACATAAGCCACCTTGACAAGGAGCCTCCCATATGTCCAACTTAAGGACTTAAACTAAAAGTTCTTGGTGGGAGACACCCTACCATGGTAAACTCTTTCCATTCTCGTGTAGATATAATGAATGAATGAATTGGGTTCCATTGTAGGTAGCTTCTTTACTCTTTAATATAGGTTGTTTTGCTTGCTAAGTTGTTTATACATTTATGCCTTAAATAAGGATGATTCTCTGAATTTGAGTTTTTGCTTGGATTTCAAGTTTCCTCAAATTGTTTGAAAAATCTTCTAAAATTCGAAAAATATGGTTGATTTTGTATTTTGGCTGGTTTTTGAGTCTTAAAGTAGGGTAGGAGAATTTTGAGTTTTTCTTAGTGTTTAAAAAAAAAGAGGGTAGGGACGCGTGCGCACGTTGTGCGCGCACGCATCGATGCATTGATACACCTCCCAATAATTGGACCCGAGAGTCATGCGCACACTGTGGTACAATGCGCTTCTCGCGCAAATTTGCACCTACGCGGATGCATACATCACGCTTACGCGTTGGCTCCACCACCCTCATCCATGGTTAAGCGCACTTGGCGCTCCCGCGTCGGTTCCCTTTCCGTTCCACCCACGCACACGCGTCAAGGACGCGTACGCGTGGATTCAAAAACCATAACCCCAAGGACGCGAGAAACCCTAGCGTAGTCGCGCACCTTCCCCCCCCCCCCCCAACGTTTTCTTTTCCTTCTTCGTTCTCCCTCCAAACTCCATATTCCATAACCACCAGCATCCCTTTGTCTGGAGACGTCATTCTGACGCCGAACCACCCCCGGCCACCACAACCCTCTCTTCCCTCCTTTTCTTCTTCCCTCCTCCATCTCCCTCTCTCACTGTCTTTCTCTGCTCTCCGCCAGTGTCATCATCGCCACGACCGCCATTGTCGCCGGTGAACCTTCACCACCACCACAACCATTCACTCACCCCCTTCTACTCTTTCCCTGTCACCACTACTGCATCAAGAAGAGCTGCTCTCTGCTCTTCTCCCTACTCTATTTCCTGTTCTCCGCTCTGTACTGCTTTCCGGCACCACTGCGAGCACGACTGGACTGCCACCACTGCTGGGCGGCACTGCTCCCATCACCCCCTTTCCATTTCCTCAGCTCCATTTCTGTTCTGCTCTATTCCAGGTTCCTTTCTCCCTTCCCCTGCCTTATGCTCTATTTTCCATTTTCTTTTATTGATTCTGTTTCTCAATTTTTGTTAGTTTAGATTAATTGTTTAATTTCTGCTTGTTAGGACTAGATAGAATTGCATGCTGTTAGGTAGTTAGGATGTGGTTAGAGGATTCTAGGCCTGATAAGTGCTCCGTTCTTGTTTACTTCTTGAATGTTGCTTGTTGTTGAATGATTCTGTTGTAATGCTTTGTGTGCTCATGTTGCTATCATGTTGATTTTCACTGCTGCTTGCTGAGACTCATTGTATGACCTTATTTGATGCTGCCTGATATATGTAATCTAGGATAGAATATATGTTAGTTGAATTCTTGGATTCATATAACTATTTTTGCTGCTCTATGCTATCCGGGAACATCCGTTTTGCTGCCAGAATGCTGCCCAAATTTCTAGAAAATTGTTTTGTGCTTCAACTTGCAACCTAAGACTTGAACTTGACTCTTTTCAATAAGAATTTTATCTGATTTCAACAAGTTCAATTCCGAGGTTGTTATGATCGGCATTTCCGTGCTTACTTGTATTTTCTGTGATATGCATTGGGTTGGTTAGTTCAAGGAGTTGTTTGCCGGATTTCTATGACAAATCATGCCTTGCCTAACTCACCAATGTGAACCTTCATGTGCTTCCACTATTCAAGTTAAGTCAAATGCCTTTTGACTTAAACTGAATTCACCAATTGACTTTAACTTGAACTTTCTTGAATTCATTTCCAATAGTTGGCATATCCCACTAATGTGACACTCTTTTGATTCAAATAGATCTTTAACTTACTTTCCGTTACACCTAGTGCATGTTTTATTCTTTTAACGCCAATTATTGCAAATATAGTGACCATGACATTGAGTGATGATTTGCTTCCCATATATGCTTTTTTGCAAATTTTCATATTTCATCATCAATGACTATATCTTTCTCATGGATGTGAGTGTGCTTATTGACCATGCTTTGTGCATTTCTTTTAATTGAGCCAAAACCGTCATATCACTAATTTTTGAACCGGTTTCTAACTTGTAACTTAATTAACCCACTAACTCTTCTTTTTGTTTTCAAACTAACTCTTCTTACCATTCTTTGGATATGACGTTTATTGAGCTTAATAAACAGAAGTATGTGCAAATGTGGCTTGAATTCTTGATTTGTAACTCTGTTTGATCTCTGAATCCTGTTTCTTGCATTCCAAGAATCCTTACATCTTAACTCACTTCATGCTCGCATGTCAATCCTCTTGTCTTCCAATTATGCCATTCCTTGCTTTGTTTTCTCCTACGTATCTTAATTGTTTATATCATGTATATTTTTTTTCAGGATGGCCGACAGGGGGAAAGCAAAGGTCACCTCTAAGAAAAGGAAGAAATCTCAAGCATTCACTTCTTCGCCTTATTATGACTATGCTAAGAATCCTCTGAATGACGAGGAAAAGGCTAGCCAACAGTCCCCGCCTACAGATGCTCACCGGTTCCCTAACCTCTATTGTGAGCTCTGGTTCCCTACATACCGGAAGAAGAACTTGAATATGGAGAAGAAATTAGCCATCCCCGCTGACTTGAGGTGATCCATTAATGCTCGTATTGAGGGGATGGGCATGGGATTTATTACGAGGGAACACAGTAGGATAAACTCATCCTGGGTGAAGGAATTCTACTGTAACTTCTTCAGACACACCCTGGATTCAATTCACCTGCGAGACGGTCAGGTTTTGGTTACAGAGGCTTCCATAGAGGACATTCTCCACTGCCTACTTAAGACCGGCGATACAGACACTATTGAGCAGGTAGAAGTGGCAATACACTGCATGACCTTCGATTATGATGCTTCGAGGGCTATGATTGCCACCCCGGACGCCCCTTGGGTGATGGATGCTAACAACAGAAAGCCCAAGGGGATGCTATTTACTCATCTTTCGAGGGAGGCCAGGACGTGGTAGCAGATCTTTGCCCACTACATCATGCCTACCACTCATTTTACAGAGATTCCGGTGGACATGCTAGTCCTGATCGGATGTGTTATGGAGGGGAAGGAGGTATACTTCCCCCGGTTGATCAGGCGATACATGTGGCGAGCACATGGCCGTGGCATACTACCCTTCCCTACTCTAATCACTCAGATGGCACAGCTAGCCAGTACCCCTTGGTTGGCAGATGATGTATCACCCTCCCCGGATGATGAGAAGGAAGAGTTCATTCCGTGGGGGACATGGGTGAACAAGAAGCCCCCGTCCAGGCGCCGGTCTAGAGCCAGAGCAGCAGCAGCCGGACCCTCTTCCTCATCAGCTTCAGCAGGACCATCAGTATCCACTGCACCACCACCATCAGCACCCCAGCCGACTTATCTGTTAGTGCAGCATCTGATCCGCTTCATGGAGCGCAGTGAGCACCATATTATGCGACGCCTGGACAGAGTGGATCAGATGTGTGTGGCACTGGGTGCTGAGTTGCCCCCTCTTCCTGACTCTTCCGCATCTGAGGAGGAGGAGCACGAGGAGGAGCCAGCTCAGACAGAGGCACCCTTATAGGCACAGGCAGTCCCAAAGGTTTAGCAGCCTCCTGAGCAGCCGCAGCCTGAGACCCAGCAGCCAGACGCGAAAGTTGACCCTCACCTTGAGCCTGAGCAGTAGCATCGAGGACGATGCAGCATTCTAAGTGTGGGGAGGTCACCGTCGTTGCCGTCGGTGGGATTATCATTTTGGGTGACGAGTTCAGACATTTGTCTTTATTTTGCATTATTTCTAGTACTTTGCACTTTACTTTACAGCACTTTTTGGATTATTGTAGATACTAGTAGTTTGGATACTTTTACTTTAGTTGTTGCATTTTTCACCATGGTTTAGATATACTTTTTAGTTGAGTTTGCATTTGTAGTTGATAGTATATATATGTAGTTGCTTTAGTTTAATGGTTGTGGTTTGAAAACTATGGATCATTGGAACTTAGTTTACCTTTTCTACATATGAAAATTTGGTTTGATTGAAAAAGGGGATAAACTAAGAAAATTTTCAAATTTTCTCAAATCACAACATGGCATTAGAATAAGCTTAGTCGAAATGATGAAAATTTTCAAGGATTTTTATCTATAGGGCACCCCAATTGATAAAAATTTTTTTTAGAACTTGCTTGAATTATACACTTTGTGGATCATATTTTGAGCTAAGAACACAAGCATGTGAGACTTGAGCCTAATTGTGTGGTTGCATCATAGATAACCACTTATTCTTGTTCTTGTGTGTATTATTCTCTTCCTATGATTGTAATCTTTGATTTGTTAGATTCTTTATGTCCATTATTTTGTGCATACATGCATTTATATGATTGAGGCCATTGTTCAAATAGCTCACCTACCCATATAGCCAACCTTTTATCTTCCATTATTAGCCAATTTTGAGCCTATGCGTCACCCACTTATTCTTGATTGTAGCACATTACAAGCCTAAGTGAAAAAAAAAAACAATAAATGTCCTTTGTTTGTATCTTTGATTAGCTTAGGCTAGTGAGAGTGTTCATTATTTGATTTTGGGAGAGTTGGGAACATTAGGTAGAGATAAAAGTGTGTTCGTGTTTATTGTTGAAAAATTTTGGGAATTGGATACATACTCATGTATCAATTATGTTTAACCCATATGCATTGGTACTTGTATATATTTTAGTTCCACAAAAAAAATTGTAATAAAAAGGGGACAAAAATGCCCCAAAGTGAAGTTCAATAATAATCAATGCATATGTTTGGTGATCAAAAGAGAATGCATGAGTGTGTGGAAAAGGTGAAGAATGGGTATTTAGGCTTGTTGAGAATTGTATAGGTTGTCATAGGTTAGGCGGAAAGTTTAAGTTAATTAAAGATTCAAATTTCTAGTCCACTTGACCATATGCATCCTACCTTGACCCTAACCCCATTACAACCTATGGGAAAGTCCTCATGATATTTGTATACATGCATGAAGTAATTGTTGATTGTTAGATGAAAAATAAATCTTGGAAAGCATGATGAGGGGAGAATTGAGTGAATCAACCCCATACACTTGAGTGCCTAGAGCGGATACAAATCCGGTGAGGGTTCGATTGCTCAATTACATGCTTCTACCTGTAATAATCTTTTCTTGCAAGTTTGTAAAATCTTTCAATGATTCAATTCAATTGTGGGATTGATTTGATTGTTAATGCCTTAGCCCTTGTACTTGTATATGTATCCTTGGAGATTGACTTATTTTGACCAAGCAATTGCATTTATGTAGGTAGATTGCATTTAGATAGATTGCATATAAATAGGTTGTATATAGTAGTTTGCATTGAATAAATGTTGATACCCCTTTGCTTCTTTCTTGATTTTAGCATGAGGACGTGCTTAGTTTAAGTGTGGGGAGTAATCGACCTTGAGGGTAGGCTGTCGAACCACTTTATAGCTATTTTGGTGAGAGTGGTTGGGAAGGCCTTGCAGCGAGTTTCGTTGGAGGCTTCGGTGAGGTACATCCGACTCCTAAAGTTACTGAAATGATGGCTTGGACTGGATGCCCCGTCGTATGGATCCATGTCAGGGGCTTTGAAATCCTTGGGGACCTTTGCCTTCATACTTTCTTCTGTGAATGGTTCTTGTTCTTTGAGAGGTCTAGTCTCACGGTTAGATCGGGTGGTTCAGGTTTTGAGGTCGGCTTCGAGCTTCTGAAGTTTTTCTTCTAGCTCTCTGCACCGTCTTGCTTCTCTTTGCAGGTCTCGCTCGGCCTCCCATTGTCGCTCTGCTTCTTGTTTAAGTTGTTTGAGACGGTCCTATTGTTCGCGGATGGCGTCTAGGATCTCCGTGTTTTGAGGGTGTTTGTCCCCCTTGGAGTGATGCGTTTCCTTTGGTGATGGTGGGAGGGAGGGTACGAAATCTGGGTTTTTCGTCGGCATACTATCTTCCAATCCGGAAGTATGGTCATTGTTAGGTGGGTTGTTCACTATGATTGTGGGATGACTTCCAGGTCTCCGGCAACGGTGCCAATGTTTGAGGTGTTACCTGAAATGTTGAGGTTGATCTAGGTCAAGATGTCCAGATTTTGTTGAGTCGGCCACGTCCGACTTATTGGAGCTGAGGTGCTGCCGGTCCTTGATTCCTTGGGGAGATGGGTGGTGGTACCTACAAGAGACTCCGATGCTTAAGTTAGCATGGGCTTTGAGTAGGTTTTAGTAGAACTGGAGTATGAGTTATACCTGGGGGCTCCAGTGTATTTATAGTAGTGCTTGGCGATCTCCCTTGAGATAAGATTCTTATCTTATCTTATATCTTGTGTGTGAGATCATATCTTTTGGCAACCGCCTTTCAGTGGGTGGTGGCTTCTTTGTATTGGGCCTCTTTGGGCCTCTTTGGTTGTCTTCCGAGCTCTTTGAAGAGTGGTCGGTAGTGAGGGAACCTTTCATGAGGTCGGTCCTTTTGTCCACTTCCGATCTGACCCTATAGCTCAGGTCAGGGTATGAATAGTTAGGAAAAACCACTCTTTTGAGTTTTAGATCAGTTTTGACCCTCCTAACCATTGATGCTCAACGCCTTGGACCTTTTCTTTTGATTTTTCTTTTCTTTTCCATTCTTTTTGCCATTTCAATTTGACGATGAGAATTCTTGTATGGTTTGGAATCAATCAAAACACAAGCATCAATTCGTTGGTAGTATAGTCCAAACCAACAATAAATTCTCAAGATCAAATAATAAAGTCAATACAAAACATATAAACCGAGAGTATTTAGCTCCCGGGTCGTCTTTCCTAGGAGTTGCAATGAAATATACATTTATTGGCTATGAGAGAGAGAGAGAGCATGGGGATTGTGAGTGCAAGAGATCACAAGAGAATGTAAATAGCAAGAAATTAAAGTTCAAGAAGGTAACTTAGCATGCAAGAAGGTAAATAGCAAGAAAGTAAATGAGCATATAAGGAATGTAAATGGCAACTCTTGGCAAGAAGTGGGTAATCTATGTTTCCTATCCTAGTTATGGACCACAAACATGGCAACTGTGTAGAAGCAATCCAAATCAATCAATCCTCCTTGAGAATTAGTCAAAGGTGTAATTGATCTCAATCCATAAGTCCTAGTTCAACTCACCAATTACTTAGTGAAAGACTAGCGTCAATGGAAACCAAACCAATTAACCATTCTCACACAATGTGGAATGGACATCCACAACTCAATTCCACCCAAACACCCAATTTCTCAACTAAGAGTGTGACAACTAAACATGCAAGGAATTAAATGAAAGCAAGTAAAAGTCAAAGCAATAAAACTTCAAATGCAAGAAACCTCTTGGCAAGTAATTGAGGACTAAGGCTACCTATCCTAGCCATTGACCACAAACATATGATGATTATGAAGAGTAAATCTTACTTAGTCAACCTTACATAGAAGATAAGTCAAATAGGCATATCCCTAAGTCCTATGTCAACACTCAGGGGTCACATAGAGTCAAGGGAGACCAAATCAACAAACTACTCTAATATATCAAACAAGAATGGACATCAATGACTCAAGGAACACCAAAGTCAACAATTCCAAGCCAAGAGTGAAGAAAAACTAAGTGAAAACTAAGCCAAGCATTTTATCAAACACTTGGTGTGCATGAGAATAAAATAATATTAAAATGCATTAAAATAAATTCTAAAGCTACCAAAGCAAGAAAATAGAAATAACAACAACTAAAAGGACCATTAAATGAACATAAAATATAAATTGCATTAATTGAAATTAAAAAAAATACAAGAGTGTTCATAAAATGGAAAATGACATAAAAGAGAAATTAAGAAGAAGAACTAAGAGAAGTAAGACAATAAAGTAAAGAAACATAAATAAAACTACATTAAAACATGAATTAAAGACAGAAATTAAAGGAAATTAAACTAAACCTAACCTAATTCTAGAGAGAGTGGAGCTTCTCTCTCTAGAAACTAAGAGAAAACATAACAAAAGCTAACCCTAATTGCCCCCCCCCTTATTTCCACTTGAATTGGGATTGAAATAGCTTTAGGAATGAGTTGGAATGGGTTTTGGAGGCCTAGAATTCGCCCCCAGCGATTTGCAATTAATGAGCTGATGTAATTCGGGTCACGCGTACGCGTGGGTCACGCATACGCGTCGTTTGCGCAAAAATCCATCCACGCGTACGCGTCGCTCGCAAATCTTCGTTGTGTGTACGCACGCACACTTGTGCGTACGCACGCGTGCTGAAACTTCCAAACTCCATTTCTTCATGGTTTCTTCCCTTTTGCATGCTCTTTCCTCACTTCTTCAACCCATGCTTGCCTTGGAAAGCTGAAACCACTTAGCAAACACATCAAGGCATCATACGGAATTAAAGTGGATAAAATTTAGCAATTATAAGGTCTAAAAAGTATGTTTTCAATTTCAAACACAATTTAGGAAGAAATCATGAAACTAGGCTATTTCAATGAATAAGTACAAGAAGAGTTGATGAAATCTACCGAAATAGAGCAAATAAATATCATCAAATGTGGATTCATCACTTTTGCTTCAAGAATCAATCTTTTCCTTATTCCAGAGAATCCATAATACTTTTCTAAGTTCCTGTTCCTCAAGCACCAATATTCTCAACTCCAATATCAAATATGCACTGTGCAGATGATACATTCAGAAATAAAGATAGTGCCACTATATCAAAGTAACTAAAATACACCAGGCATATATACAGCTCGAATTCTCATGTATTTTATTATTTACTATTCTTCTTAAAACTTTATTTAAGTTCAATGGGTAATACCTGAGACATCTTCCAAAAATAAATGAAAAATTTTCAAAATTAACTACTAACTAGAAAAAAGGAAATCCTAATAGTGATCATGTAACTCAGAATGGAAAAATAGAATAAAGTGCTAAAAACAGAGATAAGTAAGAGAAACGAGTGTAAAATTCAACCACTTCGGTCATGGTGGCTGTTGCTCTCTTCGGAGGGTCCCTTCTGACGCTTTAACTCTTCCAACTCGTGTCTCTGCTTCCTCTGCTCATCAGTCAGCTTATGAAGGATGATGGACTGGATCCTGTGCTCTTCTTTCAGCTAATCCATGGTGGATATCAGCTGTCCAATGGATATTGTCAGTTGAGTCCAGTACTCACACGGAGGGATGCTTTAATCTTGAGGCCATTCAGGCTGCTTCCTCTGAGGAGGGGGAACTATCTTATGAAGTGGTGCTTGCCCAAGTTTTCGAGTGTACTCCATGCTCTTCTTAGTGATTGGGCTGTCCACTGCAATAAGTATATCTCTGTCAATCTGGACTTTGGCCGCCTCATATAAGTGAGAGATGAGATGAGGGAAAGCTAGCCTAGAGAGGGTTGAGGTCTTTGCTACGATATTGTATATCTCCAAAGGAATCACTTGATGAACTTCCACTTCATTTCCAAGCATAATGCAGTAGATCATCACAGCTCGCCTTACAGTGACCTCAGATCGGTTACTAGTGGGCAGGATGGAGCATTGAATAAACTCTAGCCATCCTCTAGCGACTGGCTTGAGATCCTTTCTTCTTACTCGGAATGGCTGGCCTTTAGCATCCTTTTTCCATTGTGCTTTGGGGAGACGTATGTCTTTGAGGACTTGATCCAACCTTGGATTAGCTTGTACTCTTCTATTGAAAGAGTGAGGGTCATCTTTTGATGGAGGCAGCTGATAAACCCCAATCTTAGGGTTCACTTTGTGTAGAATTTAGAGGGTTTTATCAATATTTTGTCACACTTATCCATATAAAATGCATGGTTTTATGTCTCCTTCCTAATTTTGCTTGATGATTGAAAACATGCTTTTTAGGCCCTAAATGAGCTATATTTTAATCTCTCTCTATTACCATTCGATGCCGTGATCTATTTGTTGAGTGATTTCAGAGTTTATAGGGGGCAAGAGTGGTCTAGAAGAGAGGAAGGAAGCATGCATAAGTGGAAGGAGCATGCATAAGTGGAAGGAAGCATGCATAAGTGCAAGAGTGATCCATTCGATGCGCACGCACGCCTGATGCGTACGCGTGGATCGTAAAAACCCAGACGACGCGTACGCGTGACGCCCGGCACATGACTTCTTTAGTGAAAACGTGCCTAGTGATTTCAGAGGGTTTCCAGGGTCAGTTTTGAGTGGAATTCTGGCGGGAAAAGACATAAAGGACCAAGGGTTGAAGGGGATACACACTTTTCACACATTTAGATATTTTTGGTAGTTAGTTTTGGAGGTTTCTAGAGAGAGAAACTATAACTTCTCTCTAGGTTTTGGAATTCTCAATTCCAACTGCACTTGGATCCTTTGGTTAGATCTGAATTTACTTTCAATTCTACATTGTTCTAGTTTATAGATCTCACCCTTCTACTCTCAATTTGTGTTCTTGTTGCTCTAGCATTGTAGATCTTTGATTTGGATCTTGTTACTTTGATTTCTATAAATGAATTGTGGAATTTCATGTTCATTGTTGTGAATTGCTTTATTGTTATTGATTGCTTGTGTTAGATAGCTTGAATTTAATTCCTCTTCTCAATTTCACAATGTCTTTCATTATTGTTCACCAAATGTTTGAGAAAATGTCAACTTTAGCTATGGAGTAGATTTTTACTCTTGGCTTAGGGGTTGGACAATTGGAGACACTTGAATTGTCAAGGCAATTTGTTGATTGATAATCGGAAATTGCTAATTGATTTGAATGACACTAACTCTAGTCTTTCCTTAGGATTAGACTAGGACTTGTGGACTCAAATTGATTATTTCCACTTGACTTTCCTTCATAGTTAGAGGTTAACTAAGTGGAGCAAGGACCAATTCTCATCACAATTGTTGGAGGCAATGAGGATAGAAATTCCAATTTCCAACCCTAGCCAAGACCTTTACATCGATTGATTGTCATTCACACTTGTTTAGTTCAAATTCTTGTATCCATTAGCTTACTTGTTAATTGATCATTGCTTTTATGCAAGCTTATTTATATTTTTCGCATTCAACCTCAAACACCAAAGAGAACTCCTAACCAATGATGTACACCTTAGGGCAACTCCTAGGGAGAACGACCCGAGACTAATACTCTCGGTTATTGATTTTGAATTATGGACATACATTTTCTATGTTTGATGTGTTATAATTTGTTAGTTTAGACTATACTCACGACATAACCCTATTGAAAAATTCTATACCGACAAAATATCACTCGTCAAAATGGCGCTGTTGCCGGAGAATTGCAATTGTGTGCCATATTGTTGGTTAGTGTAAATATGTGGATATGTGAATACTTGCATTCTTTCTAAATTCACCTATCATTCTTTCTTGATTGTTTGCTAGTTCAATTGTTAGTTAGGATTAATCTTTGTGTAGTACATCTTATTGTCATGAGCTCTAGACTTCTTCCATTGAATGACGCGTTCACTACTGGATCCAAGCTTAGCCACTTTTGATCCCGAAATTGAGAGAACTTTATTTCATCTTAGGCAAGCTCAGAGATGGTTAGCCTTTGGAGGTGGTGAAAGGATCTCTACCAATTCACCAACCTTATCCGAGGTTGAATCGGACACGTCACTTGAGGAAGAAACCATCTATTCTTCCATTGATACTACTAATTCTTCTATTAATCTAGATACAGAACCGATGGCCGCTCCAAGGAGAGTCACCCTTAAAGAAGCCGGTGCTTCGGACTTTGTTCTTCAACCGTTTCAAGTGCGGCATCCGGAGTTAAATGCTAATTTTGAACTCAAGACCGCTTTGATTCATCTTCTATCCAAGTTTCATGGACTCTCTGCCCAAGATCCTATTAGACACCTTAGAGACTTTCAAGGTACGTTCAACAACTAGGCGAGAGGGTTCCGATGAGGTTGCTATTTGGTTATTTGCCTTCCCCTTCTCTCTAGAGGGAAGAGCCAAAGAGTGGTTTTACACTTTGCCCGATGAGATTGTTAGTGATTGGAATTTGCTTAGAAGGGAGTTCTTAGATAAATTCTTTCCTCCGGAGGTGACGGATCGATTGAGGAAAGAAATTTCATGCATTGTCCAAGGTGAAATGGAAACTCTATACGAGTATTGGGAAAGGTTTCGGAGGCTTCTTGACTCATGCCCCCACCATATGATTGTCAAGGAATGAAACCACAAGACAAGATCCTCTTGGATGCCTCAAGCAATGGTTCCTTGACAAAGTATAGAATGGCGGAGGAGGCATGGCAATTGATTACCGATTTGGCCGAGTCCACCCAACACGCTAGACAAAGGAACAATCATCCGAGAGCTATAAATGAAGTTTCTACTAGTGGTGAGACTGCCGCCCTTACCCAAACCTTGGGAGAAATGACAAATATTCTTAAGCAACTCCAACTTAGTCAACAACAATCTCCACCTCCTCAACCACAACAAAGTCAACAACTAGTTCCTCAACAAGTGTGTAGAATTTGCTCTTGTTACACCCATTACACCGATGAATGCCCATACCTCTAAGATGATAATACCTTGGCGGCTACTAATGCTTACTACAATCGCCCAAACCAAGGTTATCACCAATAAGGAGGAAACTATAGTCAAGGGGGGCAATTTTAATCAAGGGTGGCAAGGTAGCTCCAACCAAGGATGGAGGGAAAACTATAATCAAGGAGGAAGGGACAATAGAGGGAATCAAAGATGGAACAACAACAATAAAAAAAATCGATACCAACAAAACCCACCATATCAAAACCAAAACCAAGGCAAACCATACCAAACCTACCAAGAACCTCATCAAAGGCAAGCACCTCCACCCAACCAACCACAAGCCCCCCAAATTACTTACCCTTCTTCTTCTCCATCAAACCAAGATGAGATCCGTTCTCTTATCCAAAGGCAAAAAGAGTTTCAAGATTCAATTAACTCTAGCATCAATGGTCTTACCTCTACCATTCAAGCCCTTATTTCACGTATGAAATCAACCTCTACCTCTAATGTTCAACCCGCAAGCTCTAGTGCCTTACCTTCTCAACCTTTACCTAACCCCAAGGGTGGCATCAATGCCATTACCTTGAGGTCCGGCACCAAGTTGCAAGAGAGGAGTCATGAAGGGACAAGTCCAATAGAGGTCCCTCAAGATGAGGATGTGGTTGAGATAGAAGAGGTCGAAGAGGAGAATGAAGCTCAAAAGGATGTTGAAGAAGTGATTGCTCAACCAAGGGGTGGAATTCCTAAGGATGGAAATGACTTGCAAGAAGCTACTCTAATTCCATTTCCCACATTGGCAAGAAAGACCAAAAAGCGAGTTGAGTTGGATCCCAAAATGGTGGAGATGTTCAAGAAAGTTGAGGTAACCATTCCCCCCTTTGATGCTATCCGCCAAGTACCTAAATATGCTAAGTTTCTAAAGGACCTATGCATGAACAAGGAGAAGCTTAATGATTTAGAAACTATTCCATTGGGAAGCTCAATCTCTGCTTTAATGGATGATGTGCTAGAGAAG
This sequence comes from Arachis ipaensis, assembly GCF_059453495.1. Lineage (NCBI taxonomy): Eukaryota > Viridiplantae > Streptophyta > Magnoliopsida > Fabales > Fabaceae > Arachis > Arachis ipaensis. The sequence goes on from NC_142436.1 coordinate 29,210,074, forward strand.
TGTGGTGACCCTAGCCCTTGCCTTGTAACTTGCACCATAGATGGGGTAGAATTTGTTGATTGTATGTGAGATCTTGGCGCTTGCGTGAGTATTATGCCCTTGTTCGTCTATGAGGTCTTAAAACTTCCACCGTTGAAATGGTCGGCCGCCCGATTTGTTTTGGCAGACAAAAGCATAATTTCCGTAGTTGGTATTACGGAGGATGTTCTAGTGAGTATAAAGGGGTTGGTCTTCCTAATTGATTTTCATATTCTTAAGATGCCCTCTAGTGATTCCGGGAGGACCTCATCTATCCTACTTGGGAGGCCGTTCTTGAAGACCTCCCGGTTCAAATTAGATGTGTTTTTGGGTACCTACTCGTTTGAGATTGATGGAAGAGAAGTGAGCTTTAATCTTAATGAAGCCATGAGACATCCACCGGAGGATCACTCTATTTTTCGGTGTGATTTGATTGATAATATGGTGGCCGAGGTCCATCAAGATGGTTTTGAAGGGACAAGTATGATTCAAGGTCCAAGTGTGGGGAGTTCCCATGTATGTCAAGAAGATGTCTTATCACCTCCAATGTCACCGGAGAAAAAAGTGCCGAGTCATGAACAAAAGGTAGATTTGAAACCACTCCCATCCCACCTAAAATATGCCTTCCTTAAAGATGACCAAAAGCTCCTGGTAATTATTGCGAAAGAGCTCTCCTCCCACCAAGAGGAGAAGTTGCTTAATGTTTTGAGGAGGAACAAGAAGGCCATTGGGTGGAGCTTAGCAGACTTAATTGGCATTAGCCCCACAAGTGTGTGAACACCAAATTTTCCTGGAAGAAGGAGCCAAACCCGTTAGACAACCTTAAAGGCATCTCAATCCTACCATTCTAGAGGTTGTGAAGAAGGAGGTCACCTGGTTATTAGAAGCGGACATTATCTATCCGATTTCGGACAGTGAGTGGGTGAGCCCCATCCAAGTGGTTCTAAAGAAATCTGGTGTTACTACAATAAAAAATGAGAAGAGGGAGCTTATAGCCACAAGAGTCTAAAACTCATGGAGGGTGTGTATTGACTATCGGCGATTGAACTTAGCCACTAGGAAGGATCACTTCCTATTGCCGTTCATCGATCAAATGCTTGATCGCCTATGCGGTAAATCTCATTACTATTTCTTAGATGGCTATTCCGGATATTTTAAAATCCATATTGCTCCACAAGACCAAGAAAAAACCACCTTCACATGCCCTTTCAGAACGTATGCGTATAAACGAATGCCATTTGGCTTGTGCAGCGCACCGGCAACATTCCAAAGGTGTATGATGAGTATATTTGCGGATCTTTTGGAGCATTGCATGGAGGTGTTCATGGAAGACTTTAGTGTCAATGGGGATTTCTTTGATCTTTGCCTAGACAATCTTGCAAAAGTTTTAGAGAGGTGTACTAAATCAAACCTTGTGTTAAATTTTGAGAAATGCTACTTTCTGGTTAGACAAGGTATTGTTTTAGGGCACATTGTCTCTAATGATGGGATCTCTGTTGATCCAGCAAAGGTCAATATTATTTCTAGTTTGCCTTACCCCTCTTCTGTGAGGGAAGTCCGTGCGTTTCTTAGACATGCAGGTTTTTACCGGCGATTCATTAAGAACTTTAGTAAGGTGGCACTACATCTATCTCGATTGTTGCAAAAGGATGTGGAATTCGATTTGAGAGAAAAGTGCATGGAGGCTTTTGACAAGCTCAAGATTGTTTTGAGATCATGTGTGATGCCTCAAACTATGCGGTGGGAGCAGCGCTAGCTCAGTGCGACGGTAAAAATCCTTATGTCATTGCCTATGCCTCTAAAACTCTAGATGAAGCGCAATCCAATTATACTACCACCGAGAAGGAGTTGTTAGCTATTGTCTTTGCCTTGGATAAATTCCGGGCCTATCTACTTGGCTCTAAGGTGGTAGTGTACTCGGATCATGCGGCTTTAAAGTATTTGTTGGCCAAAAAGGAATCGAAACCAAGGTTGATTCGATGGGTGTTGCTATTGCAAGAATTTGACCTAGAAATCAAAGATAGGAGTGGTTCGCAAAACTTAGTGGCGGACCACTTCAGTCACCTTGAGCATACAAAGGGCGATCCCACTCCTATTAATGATACGTTCCCTCTTGAGGGCTTGCTAGCAATATCCGAAGTAATCCTTTGGTATGCACCTATTGCCAATTACTTGGTTGCTCGCACCTTTCCTTCCAATTTTTCTCAACATCAAAAGGATAAGCTCAAAAGTGAATCCAAATATTATGTATGGGATGACCCATACTTATGGAGATATAGTGCGGATCAAGTAATTAGGCGGTGTATCCCCCAATCCGAATTTCAAGCCATTCTGGAGGCTTGCCACTCTTCCGAGGGTGGTGGCCATTTCGGAATTCAAAGGACGGCTAGAAAGGTCTTAAATTGTGGGTTTTGGTGGCCTACACTTTTCAAAGATGCATATCTCTTTTGTAGCTCTTGTCCACAATGCCTTAGATTTGGAAATATCTCCAAGAAGAATGAGATACCCCAACAAACTATGTTGTTTTGTGAAATTTTTTATGTTTGGGGTATCGACTTCATGGGAGCCTTTCCAAATTCTAATGGGTTCATGTATATTCTACTAGATGTTGACTATGTTTCCAAATGGGTGGAGGCGATTTCCACCCGAACAGATGATGCTAATATGGTTCTTTCTTTTGTTCAGAATAACATTATTTGCCACTTTGGATCACCACGAGCAATCATGAGTGATCAAGGCTCGCATTTTTGCAACAAAAGAATGGCAGGGTTAATGAAGAAGTATGGCATCATCCATAAAGTGGCCATGGCATACCACCCACAAACGAACGGGCAAGCCGAAGTCTCCAATCGGGAAATCAAGCGCATATTGGAAAAGATTATGAAGCCTCACAGGAAAGATTGGAGTTCCAAACTCGGTAATGCGCTTTGGGCCTACTGAACAGCTTACAAGACGCCGATTGGTATGAGCCCGTTCCGGTTGGTCTATGGGAAGGCTTGCGATCTTCCGGTGGAGATAGAGCATAAAGCATATTGGGCCGTCAAGGAATGCAACACCGGATTTGGGGTTGAAGTCGAAAGGAAATTACAGTTGGTGGAGCTTGAGTGCCTTAGATTGGAAGCCTATGAGAATTCTAGGCTCTACAAGGAGAAAATGAAGGGAGTTGGTCCTCCTTTACAATTCTAGGTTGAGATTGATGCCCGGAAAGTTGACATCAAGGTGGGAAGGTCCTTATAGAGTGGAGAAAATGGAACCATATGGGGTCTACCACCTACGCCATCCTTCAAGTCCCAATATCTTCAAGGTTAATGGTCATCGTCTAAAGCTATACCACGGAGAAAAGATGAAGAGCAACAAAGAGATTGAGGTGTTCCTCCTTGAGGACGCACCCGAAGGTGAGGAGATTTGAGCTCATGACCGTCCAACTTAAGGACGTTAAAGAAAAGTGCTAGGTGGGAGACATCCCACCATGGTATGATCTACCTTTGTGTATAGTTTCTTGAAAATAGATATTTTGGATCATTGTGACTTTTATGATTGCTTGATTTGTGAGTCTGTTCATAGTAGGGCTGAGTTTGCTTGATTTTTGTTAAATTGCTCATGAGGAGTTCATTGATAATGGTTTGATTGAATTGAGATGTGAAAAATGCTTAAGGTTGAGTGTTACATGAGGTTTTGATGTTTTTGACCCCTTTAGCATGCATTACTACCAAATTGTGCTACAATTGCCCCTCTTCATGTGTATGAAAAAAAAGGGGCATCCACGCGCAAGCGCACTATACGCGTATGCGTGGACGCGTTTTCGCAGCTCCTGGTACTAAAACCAGAGAGTTGTGCCTCCTATGTGTCCACTTTGTGCCTGGGGCACAACCATGATCCATGCGTAAGTGTGGACGACGCGTACGCGTCGGCTGCAAATTTTGGACACTCTAGTACAAAAACTAGAGACTTATGCCCCATCTATGCCAAAACTGTGCCAGGCGACCCACGCGTAAGCATGGCCGATGCGTACGCATCGGTCGCTGATTTTCCAATCCACGCTTAAGCATGATAGACGCGTACGCGTTGATTGTGCTGCACGCCACTCCTGGTACAAAAATCAGAGTTAGGCTTGCTTTGTGCCCACTCTGCGCCTAGGGCTCAACTTTATCCACGCGTGCGCGTCGCCTGACGCGTACGCGTCCCTTCTCTTTCCTGCAACCCACGCGTACGCGTGGGAGACGCTTACGCATCGCCTTCCATCTCTGTCCATCTACGCGTACGCGTAGAGTGCGTGCATGCATCACATCCCTGGCGCATTTTAAACACAGCGCACCCTATTTTGAGTCCCTTCTTCAACTCTTTTCTTCCATCACTTCCTCTATTCTTCTCCCATCTTCTATCACCCTTGTCTCCACCCACTGCACCGGCGACAACCTCTGCCGGCGACCACCACCTCCGGTAACCCCTTACCTTCTCTCTCCTCTCTTTCCTATTCTCCACCTACACTCCACATTGTTCACTCCTTCTTCTCAAGGTTCTACTCCCACTCCTTTCCTTCTTTTTGTCCCTTATGCTAATTTTTGTCTCTCTTATTAGTTGCATTTATCTTCTTTCTAGTGCATTTCTTCTTAGTTGTACTTTTGTTACTTAATTCTTGCTTGTTTGCTTTCTTCCAATTCATATTTTCTATGGGTATTTAAATTTGAGTTCTCTCTTGCTTTGATGGATCAATTTGACATCTCTTGATTCCTTTATGACTATGTGGTGTTGTGTTGTTGTTTGGTATTCCATTTGAGGCTTTACATGGTTGAATTCTTCATACATGCTCATTGTTTGAATATTGCACACCAAGTGTTTGTTGAAATGCACCTACACAATTTTAGTTCAATTTTGACTTTGTACTCCTAACTTGGTGCTTCTTCTTCATACACTTGCTCTCTCTAAGTGCACTGAGCCTATTTTACCTCATGTTTACCATTTTTATGCTCATTCCCATGACTTGCTTCTTCATTATTATTGATGCTTGAGTTTATCCTTCTCATGCCTTGATGCATGCTTCACTCACTCTTGCATCCCATGCTAAGTGTATGCCCTATGATTTTATCTTTGTCTTGTTCAAATGTTATAGTTGTCATGTCCTCAAGACGCATTATTCCTTTTGGGCATTACCTTTCACTTTCATGCTATTTTCAAGTGTTGATTATTTGGGTTTTCATGTTTCCTCTTTCCCTTCCGTTTTTAGGATGGTCACCCGGAAAGGCCAAGAGTAAGCGTCGAAGAAACCGGCCACAAAAAGTGCACCCCAAAAATCAACCTCCAAGGCGCACCCTACACTAGGAGCTAAAGCCCTTTCCAAGAAGGCGAAGACAATTGTTCATATTGATGAACACGAGAAAGGAAATCCGGCAAGGGACCCCACAAGGTTTCCCAACCGCTTCTGTGAGCTCATGTTCCCTACCATGATTGAGAGGAACTATCATTCCGAGCACCTACTCACTCCCCCAAACCACATTGCTCCGTATGTGCTACCCCACATTGAGCGACAAGGATGGGGTTTCTATTGCGGAGACCACAAGAGACCAACCTCTCGTGGGTGGTGGAGTTTTACTCCAATTTCCACTCTCCGTCTCTTCAGTCGGTTTACGTGCACCGAAAGCAAGTCTCAGTTTCAGAAGAGGCTATTCAACGAGTGCTCAATGTCTCATCGGTACCGGAGGATATGGATGGTTACCAAGAGGTCCTACGGCAGCAGAATGAGTATCATTTAGAATGGGACTCGATTCTTCCGGTCATTGCCCAACCTGAGGCATTTTGGACCCAAGGATGACCAAGGATGTGGCCCTAGTGCATTGATGCACATTTCCTTACTGTGGAAGCTCGAACATGGGCCCAGATCTTTTCTCACTATGTGCTTCCTAGCACCCATAAGTTGTCCATCACGGCGGACCTAGCCCTCCTTATTTGGTGCATACTCACGGAGAGGCCAGTCAACATCCCTCTCCTCATCCGGAAAGCGATGGGGCGAGTCCATGCCAAGGGTAATCTACCATTTTCCGCCTTGGTATCCAATTTGGTTGCTGCTGCTGGTGTTCCTTGCGATGCTAAGGACATGAAGGCTACAATTCTGGCAAAGGGCGATATCGTCCCGAGCGGGAAATATCTTCAGCCTCCCATGGATGCCACGAGCCTTGACATCGCCCCTCCTCCCACCATTCCTACTACTTCGTCGACACCACCAAAGTCAACCCATCAATTGCTTGTAGAGCTCCATGAGAAGATAAATCGATATGAACGGCGAAACAAACGCCGATTTGCTTACATGAAGAAGCTTTGGAGTTGCGTCAACCCGCCTATGGAAGAGCCGAACATTTCCACATCCGATTCAGACAACAGTGAAGCAAGCACTCAAAGCACGGATGAGGGAAGTGGCGACCCGAACCCCCTTTGCGTATCACTCATGGCACCGAGGACGGTGCAAACCCCTAAGTGTGGGGAGGTCGGTTACCGATTTCCGTAGGTACCCTTTTCTTTTCAACACCTATGATTTTGATTAGTTAGGATAGATTGCATGGTTAGTTTTTGTTTTCAGTATTTGAACACTTGTTGCATGTTAGGACTACTTGGTTAGGGTGATAACTTCTTTTCCAAGAAATCATTATTAGGGAACAATACCAATTTGAATTTTTTTTTTTTGTGTTAATCTTGCTTGAAGAATTTATTTTGGAACACGGTTTTTGAGCTAAGAACACAAGCATGTGAGAGTTGAGCCTAATTGTGTGGTTACATCTTATAGCCACTTATTTTCATTCTTGTGTGAATTGTTCTCATTCTATGATTGTGATCTTTGATTTGTTCGATTCTTTATGTCCATTATTCCATGTAGACATGCATTTATATGATTGAGGCCATCATTTCTTTTAGATCACTGGTGCACGAAATTGTGATCTCTGGTAACGGCGCCAAAAACTTAGTACGCACGTTCATAATCTCAATTCTTTTTCACAACTCCGCACAACTAACCAGCAAGTGCATTAGGTTGTCCAAGTAATAAACCTTACGTGAGTAAAGGTCGATCCCACGGAGATTGTCGGCTTGAAGCAAGCTATGGTCATCTTGTAAATCTCAATCAGGTGGATTCAAATGGTTTTGGGATTTTGATGATTAAAATATAATTAAAATATAAAATAGGATAGAGTTACTTATGTAATTCAGTGGTAGGAATTTCAGATAAGTGTATGGAGATGCTTTACTCCTTCTGAATCTTTGCTTTCCTACTCCCTTCATCCAATTATTCATACTCCTTTCCATAGCAAGCTGTATGTTGGGCATCACCGTTGTCAATGGCTACTTCCCGTCCTCCCAGTGAAAATGGTCCAAATGCGCTGTCACCGCATGGCTAATCATCTGTCGGTTCTCGATCATGTTGGAATAGGATCCATTGATCCTTTTGCGTCTGTCACTACGCCCAACACTCGCGAGTTCGAAGCTCGTCACAGTTATCCCTTTCCAGATCCTACTCGGAATACCACAGACAAGGTTTAGACATTCCGGATCTCAGGAATGGTCGCTAATAATTCTAGCTTATACCACGAAGACTCCGATTTTTCGGAATGGAGGCTAAGAGATACACACTCGATCTAAGGTAGAACGGAAGTGGTTGCCAGGCACGCGTTCATAGGTTGAGAATAGTGATGAGTGTCACGGATCATCATATTCATCATGTTGAAGTGCAGCGAATATCTTAAAATAGGAATAAGCTTGAATTGAATAGAAAAACAATAGTACTTTGGATTAATTCATGAGGAGCAGCAGAGCTCCACACCTTAATCTATGGGGTGTAGAAACTCCACCGTTGAAAATACATAAGAACAGAAGGTCTAGGCATGGCCGAATGGCCAGCCCCCTAAACGTGATCTCTAAACATAAAATTATTCAAAAGATGTGAAATAAATCACTAAAAGTAGTTTTTATACTAAACTAGTAACCTAGGGTTTACAGAAATAAGTAACTGATGCAGAAATCCACTTCCGGGCCCACTTGGTGTGTGCTTGGGCTGAGCATTAAGCTTTCATGTGTAGAGACTCTTTTTGGAGTTAAACGCCAGGTTGTAGCCTGTTTCTGGCATTTAACTCTGATTTGCAACCTGTTTATGGCGTTTAACTCCAGAATAGGGCAGGAAGTTGGCGTTTGAACGCCAGTTTGCATCGTCAAAACTCGAGCAAAGTATGGACTATTATATATTGCTGGAAATCCCTGGATGTCTACTTTCCAACGCAATTGAGAGCGCGACAATTGGGTTTCTGTAGCTCCAGAAAATCCATTTCGAGTGCAGGGAGCTCAGAATCCAACAGCATCTGCAGTCCTTTTTCAGCCTCTGAGTCAGATTTTTGCTCAAGTCCCTCAATTTCAGCCAGAAAATACCTGAAATCACAGAAAAACACACAAGCTCATAGTAAAGTCCAGAAATGTGATTTTTATTTAAAAACTGATAAAAATATAATAAAATTAACTAAATCATACTAAAAACAACTTAAAAACAATGCCAAAAAGCATATAAATTATCCGCTCATCACAACACCAAACTTAAATTATTGCTTGTCCCCAAGCAACTGAAAATCAAATAGGATAAAAAGAAGAGAATATACTATAAATTCCAAAATATCAATGAAACTTAGCTCCAATTAGATGAGCGGGACTAGTAGCTTTTTGCCTCTGAACAGTTTTAGCATTTCACTTTATCCTTTGAAGTTTAGAATGATTGGCATCTATAGGAACTCAGAATTTAGATAGTGTTATTGATTCCTTATTTCAGTATGTTGATTCTTGAACACAGCTATTTTATGAGTCTTGGCTGTGGCCCTAAGCACTTTGTTTTCCAGTATTACCACCGGATACATAAATGCCACAGACACATAACTGGGTGAACCTTTTCGAATTTTGACTCAGCTTTGCTAGAGTCCCCAATTAGAGGTGTCTAGGGTTCTTAAGCACACTCTTTTTGCTTTGGATCATGACTTTAACCGCTCGGTCTCAAGCTTTTCACTTGACACCTTCACGCCACAAGCACATGGTTAGGGACATCTTGGTTTAGCCACTTAGGCCAGGATTTTATTCCTTTGGGCCCTCCTATCCATTGATGCTCAAAGTCTTAGATCCTTTTTACCCTTGCCTTTTAGTTTAAAGGGTTACTGGCTTTTTTCTCTTGCCTTTTGGTTTAAAGAGCTCTTGGCTTTTTTTGCTTGCTTTTTCTTTTTCTTTCACCTTTTTTTTCTTTTATTTTCGCCATATATTTTTTTTCGCAAGCTTTTGCTTTTTCACTGCTTTTTCTTGCTTCAAGAATCAATTTTATAATTTTTCAGATTATCCAATAACATTTCTCCTTTTTAATCATTCTTCAAGAGCCAACAAATTTAACATTCATAAACAACAAATTCAAAAATATGCACTGTTCAAGCATTCATTCAGAAAACAAAAAGTATTGTCACCACATCAAAATAATTAAACTAATCTCAAGGATGAATTCGAAATCATGTACTTCTTGTTCTTTTGTGATTAAAAACGTTTTTCATTTAAGAAAGGTGATGGATTCATAGGACATTCATAGCTTTAAGACATAGACACTTAAACACTAATGATTATGTAGTAAAGACACAAACATAAATGAAACATAAGGTTCAAAAATCGAAAAACAGAAAAATAAAGAACAAGGAAATTAAAGAACGGGTCCACCTTAGTGATGGCGGCTAGCTCTTCCTTTTGAAGATCTTATGGAGTGCTCTAGCTCCTCAATGTCTCTTCCTTGCCTTTGTTGCTCCTCCCTCATAGCTCTTTGGTCTTCTTCTAATCTCATGTCGGATCTCCGGATACTCACTCCTTTTGAGCTTGAAAGGGACCTCAGGGATCACCTTCTTCTTGGCCACAACTTCATAGAAGTGGTCTTGATGGGTCTTTGAGATCAATCTTTCCATCTCTCATGACTCAGAGGTGGAAGCAATTGCCTTCCCTTTCCTCTTTCTTGAGGTTTCTCTGGCCTTAAGTGCCATTAATGGTTATGGAAAAACAAAAAGCCACGCTTTTACCACACAAAACTTAAAATGTTTGCTCGTCCTCGAGCAAAAGAAGAAGGAAAATAGTAGAAAAAGAAGAAAATGGAGGAGATGGAGGGAAGTGTGTATTCGGCCAAGGGGGGAAAGAAGTTTTTGTAATGTGTGAAGATGAGGTAGTGTTGAGGGGTTTATATAGGGGTGGGGGAAGGGTTAGGTTTCGTGTATTAGGGTTGGGTTTGGGAGAAAAAAGATTTTGAATTTGGAGGTAGGTGAGGTTTTTTGGGGAAGAGTAGATGGATGTGAATGGTGAAGGGTATTTGGGGAAGAGTGTTATGAAAGGGTGTGAAGAGGAGAGAAGAAGAGGTGGAGTAGGTGGAGATCCTGTGGGGTCCACAGATCCTGAGGGGTCAAGGACTTAGCATCCCTGCTCCTTTTAGGCATGCAAAACGCCCTTAGAGTGCACTTCTGGCGTTAAACGCCATGTTGCTGCTTGTTTCTGGCATTTAATGCCAGTCTGGTGCTTGTTTCTGGCGTTAAACGCCCAGAATGGTGCCAGACTGGGCGTTTAACGCCCATTCTGCTACTCTTACTGGCGTTTAAACGCCAGTAAGCTCTTCCTCCAGGGTGAGCTATTTTTCATGCTATTTTTTATTCTATTTTTGATTTTTCAGTTGTTTTTATGATTTCACATGATCATCAACCTAAAGAAAACATAAAATAGCAATGGAAAATAAATAGATATAATTAAATAACATTGGGTTGCCTCCCAATAAGCGCTTCTTTAATGTCAATAGCTTGACACTGAGCTCTCATGGAGCCTCACAGATAATCAGAGCAAGGTTGGGGCCTCTCAACACCAAACTTAGAGTTTGGTTGTGGCCTTCCAATACCAAACTTAGAGTTTGAATGTGGGAGTTTTATTTGACTCTGTATTGAGAGAAGCTTTTCATGCTTCCTCTCCATGGTTGCAGAGGGAAAACCTTGAGTCTTGAATACAAGGTAGTCCTCATTCAACTGAAGGACCAACTCTCCACTATCAACATCAATCACATCTTTTGCTGTGGCTAGGAAGGGTCTACCAAGGATGATATATTCATCCTCATCCTTCCCAGTGTCTAGGATTATGAAATCAGCAGGGATGTAAAGGCTTTCAACCTTCACTAGCACGTTCTCTACTAGTCCATAAGCCTGTTTTATTGATTTGTCTGCCATCTCTAGTGACATTCTTGCAGCTTGTACCTCAAAGATTCCCAATTTCTCCATTACAGAGAGTGGCATGAGGTTTATCCCTGACCCCAGATCACATAGAGCCTTCTCAAAGGTCATGGTGTCTATGGTACAATGTATGAAGAATTTTCCGGGATCAGGTTTCTTCTGAGGTAATGTCTGCCTTAGTAATGTATTCAGTTCATTGGTGAACATGGGGGTTCATCCTCCCAAGTCTCAGTACCAAACAACTTGGCATTCAGCTTCATGATTGTTCCTAGATATTTAGCAACTTGCTCTTCAGTGATGTTTTCATCCTCTTCAGAGGAAGAATATTCATCAGAGCTCATGAATGGCAGAAGAAAGTTCAATGGAATCTCTATGGTCTCTGTATGAGCCTCATATTCCATTGGTTCCTCAAAGGGAATCTCCTTTCTGTCCAGAGGACGTCCCGTGAGGCTTTTCTCACTGGGACTCACATCCTCCTCACTCTCTCTAGGTTCGGCCATGTTGATCATGGTTATGGCCTTGCACTCTCTCTTGGGGTTTTCTTCTGTATTGCTTGGGAGAGTACTGGAGGAGTTTCAGTAATCTTCTTACTCAGCTGACCCATCTGTGCCTCCAAATTTCTAAGGGATGACCTTATTTCATTCATGAAAGTTAGTGTGGTCTTGGATAGATCAGAGACTATGGTTGCCAGGTCAGAATGGCTCTGTTTAGAATTCTCTGTCTATTGCTGAGAAGATGATGGAAAAGGCTTGCTATTGCTAAACCTATTTCTTCCACCATTATTATTATTATTAAAGCCCTGATTAGGCTTCTATTGATCCTTCCATGAGAGATTTGGATGATTTCTCCATGAAGGATTGTAGGTGTTTCCATAGGGTTCTCCCATGTAATTTACCTCTGCTATTGCAAGATTCTCAGGATCATAAGCTTCTTCTTCAGAAGATGCTTCCTTAGTACTGTTGGATGCAGCTTGCAATCCATTCAGACTCTGAGAAATCATATTGACTTGCTGAGTCAATATTTTATTCTAAGCCAATATGGCATTCAGAGTATGAATTTCAAGAACTCCCTTCTTCTGAGGCATCCCATTGTTCACAGGGTTCCTCTCAGAGGTGTACATGAACTGGTTATTTGCAACCATTTCAATGAGTTCCTGAGCTTCTGCAGGGGTTTTCAGATGAAGAGATTCTCCTGCAGAATGGTCCAATGACATTTTTGACAACTCAGACAGACCATCATAGAATATACATATGATGCTCCATTCTGGAAGCATGTCAATAGGACACCTTTTGATTAGTTGCTTGTATCTTTCCCAAGCTTCATAGAGGGATTCACCTTCCTTCTGTCTGAAGGTTTGGATTTCCACTCTAAGCTTGCTCATCTTTTGAGGTGGAAAGAATTTGGCCAGGAAAGCACTGACCAGCTTGTCCCAAGAGTTCAGGCTATTCTTAGGCTGTGAATCCAACCATGTTCTAGCTCTGTCTCTTACAGCAAAAGAGAAAAGCATAAGCCTGTAGACCTCGGGATCAACTCCATTAGTCTTGACAATGTCACAGATTTGCAAGAATTCAGCTAAAACTGATGAGGATCTTCCATTGGAAGTCCGTGAAAATTGCAATTCTGCTGCATTAGAGAAACCAATTGAGGTTTAAGCTCAAAATTGTTTACTCCAATTGCAAGTGAGATGCTTCTTCCATAGAAGTTAGAAGAGGGTGCAATAAAGTCACCAAGCATCTTCCTTGCATCTCCACCATTGTTATTAGGTTCGGCCATGTCTCCTTATTTTTCGAAAATTTCTGTCAGGTCCTCTCCAGAGGGTTGTGCTTTAGCTTCTCTTAGTTTCCTCTTAAGAGTCCTTTCAGGTTCAGGATCAGCTTCAATAAGAATGTCTTTATCCCTGTTCCTGCTCATATGAAAAAGAAGAGAACAGAAAAGAAAGTATGGAATCCTCTATGTCACAGTATAGAGATTCCTTATGTAAGTAGAAGAAGAGAAGAATAGAAGAAGGAGAAGAGAAAAATTCGAACACAGAGAAGAAGAGGGGGTTCGAATTATGAGTAGAAGAGGAATGTTAGTAGATAAATAAATAAATAGAAAGAGATGAGAGGGGTAAGAATTCAAAAATTAAATAAAATAAAAATATTTTTGTTTTTATTTTAAATATTAGTTATAATTTGAAAATCAAAAAGAGAAATTAAATAAAATTAAATTAAAATTTAAAATAATTAGTTAATTAAAAGCAATTTTGAAAAAGTGGGGGGGGGGTTTCAAAAATTAGAGAGAGAAAATTAGTTAGGTGGTTTTGAAAAAGATATGATTGAAAAAGAAAACTTTTAAAATCAAACAAAAAGTCAAGTAGTTAATTGAGAAAGATTTGAAAATCAATTTTTGAAAAGATAGGAGGTTAGAAAGGATTTTGAAATTGATTTTGAAATTGATTTTGAAAAAGATATGATTGAAAATCATTTTGAAAAAGATTTGAAAAGGAAATTTAAAAAGATTTGATTTTTAAAATTAAAGTTGATTACTTGACTAACAAGAAACTAAAAGATATGATTTTAGAATTTAAAGATTGAACCTTTCTTAGTAGGCAAGTAGCAACTTGAAATTTTTGAATCAATCACATTAAATATTAGTATTAATTTTGAAAATCATGAAATAAAAATAAGAAAAATATTTTGAAAATAATTTTTAAAAATTTCAAAATTATTAAGGAAAAGTTGAAAAAGATTTGATTTTTGAAAAAGTTTTGAAAAGATAGGATTTTTAAATTGAAATTTATGAGTAAAACAAGGAAAGATATATTTTTTATTTTTGAATTTTTAATGATGAGAGAGAAAAATACCAAATTGAAACAAATCATGAAAATTATGAATCAAAACAACTAATGCATGCAAGAACACTTTGAATGTCAAGATGAACACCAAAGACTTATTTTTGAAAATTTTTAAGAAAAGAAAAACATGCAAGACACCGAACTTAGAAATTTTCAAACTTTAGAAACCAACAAATTGAAAATGCATATGAAAAACAAGAAGAGACACAAAACATGAAAATGCAAAGATCAAACAAAGAAGATCATCAAGAACAACTTAAAGATCATGAAGAACAGTTTCATGCAGGTGTTCTTCGAAAATTTTAAGAAAAATTAAAAAGATGCAATTGACACCAAACTTAAAAAGTTGACACTAGACTCAAACAAGAAACATCAAAATTTTTGTTTTTATGATTTTATTAAATTTTTTTTTGGTATTTTTCGAAAATTAATTGGAAAAAGAAAAATAAGGATTTCAAAATTTCTAATGAGAATTCCAGGAATCATGCAATGTTAGTCTAAAACTCCAGTCCAGGAATTAGACATGGCTTACTAGCCAGCCTAGCTTTCAGTGAAAGCTCCGGTCCAAAACACTAGACATGGCCAATGGCCAGCCAATTTTTAGCAGATCATTACATACAACAGCTAAATTGATGAGAAAGACAAAGAAGCTCTTCTAAGGATAAGTGAAACCTCGGTCCAAAAGACTAGACATGGCTTAACAGCCAGCCAGGATTCAACATATCTCATGAAACTCTAGAATTCATTCTTAAAAATTCTAAAGAATAAAATAAAATAATTTTTTTGAATTTATTTTCGAAAATAGAAAAGAATAAAAACAAAAAGCTTAAACATAAAATAAAATTACCTAATCTGAGCAACAAGATGATCCGTCAGTTGTCCAAACTCGAATAATCCCCGGCAACGGCACCAAAAACTTGGTGCACGAAATTGTGATCTCTGGTAACAGTGCCAAAAACTTAGTACGCACGTTCATAATCTCAATTCTTTTTCACAACTCCGCACAACTAACCAGCAAGTGCACTGGGTCGTCCAAGTAATAAACCTTACGTGAGTAAGGGTCGATCCCACGGAGATTGTGGGCTTGAAGCAAGCTATGATCATCTTGTAAATCTCAGTCAGGTGGATTCAAATGGTTATGTGATTTTGATGATTAAAATATAAAATAGGATAGAGTTACTTATGCAATTCAGTGGTAGGAATTTCAGATAAGCGTATGGAGATGCTTTACTCCTTCTGAATCTCTGCTTTCCTACTGCCTTCATCCAATCATTCATACTCCTTTTCATGGCAAGTTGTATGTTGGGCATCACCGTTGTCAATGGCTACTTCCTATCCTCTCAGTGAAAATGGTCCAAATACGCTGTCACCGCACGGCTAATCATCTGTCGGTTCTCGATCATGTTGGAATAGGATCTATTGATCTTTTTGCGTCTGTCACTACGCCCAACACTCGTGAGTTTGAAGCTCGTCACAGTCATCCCTTCCCAGATCCTACTCGGAATACCACAGACAAGTTTTAGACTTTTTGGATCTCAGGAATGGCCGCCAATAATTCTAGCTTATTGGTGCACGAATTGTGAATCACACTTTTCACACTCGTACCACTAACCAGCAAGTGCACTGGGTCGTTCAAGTAATACCTTACGTGAGTAAGGGTCGAATCCCACGGAGATTGTTAGTTTAAAGCAATCTATGGTTATCTTGCAATTCTTAGTCAGGAAGTTAATTATATTTATCAGTTGAGTTGCGAGTAAATAAGAGAGCATGGATTAAAGGTTACTTGTATGCAGTAATGGAGAATATGTTGGAGTTTTGGAGATGCTCTGTCTTCAGAATCTCTGCTTTCCTCTGTCTTCTGATTCACACATGCACGTCCTCCTATGGCAAGCTGTGTGTAGGTGGATCACCGTTGTCAATGGCTACCATCCATCCTTCCAGTGAAAAGGGTCCCGATGCGCTGTTACCGTACGGCTAATCATCTGCAGGTTCTCAGTCGTACCGGAATAGGATTTACTATCCTTTTGCGTCTGTCACTACGCCCAGCACTCGCGAGTTTGAAGTTCGTCACAGCCATCCAATCCCAGAATCCTACTCAGAATACCACAGACAAGGTTTAGACTTTCCAGATTCTCATGAATGCCGCCATCAATCTAGCTTATACCACGGAGATTCTGATTAAGGAATCTAAGAGATATTCATTCAATCTGATGTAGAACGGAGGTGATTGTCAGACACACGTTCATGTATTGAGGAAGGTGACGAGTGTCACTGATCATCACCATCTCCATAGTTAGGCGCGAATGGATATCTTAGATAGGAACACGCATGTTTGAATGGAAAACAGAAATACTTGCATTAATTCATCGAGACACAGCAGAGCTCCTCACCCCCAACAATGGAGTTTAGAGACTCATGCCGTCAAAAAGTACAAAGTTCAGATCTAAAATGTCATGAGATCAAAATAAATCTCTAAAAGTTGTTTAAATACTAAACTGGTAACCTAGGTTTACAGAAAATGAGTAGACTATGACAGATAGTACAGAAATCCACTTCTGGGGCCCACTTGGTGTGTGCTGGGGCTGAGATTAAAGCTTTCACGTGCCTGGGGCTGTTTTGGGCGTTCAACGCCAGGTTGTAACCTGTTTCTGGCGTTGAACTCCACTTTGTAACTTGTTTCTGGCGCTGGACGCCAGACAGTAGCATGGAACTGGCGTTGAACGCCAGTTTACATCGTCTATCCTTGAGCAAAGTATGGACTATTATATATTTCTGGAAAGCCCTGGATGTCTACTTTCCAACTCAATTGGAAGCGCACCATTTGAACTCCTGTAGCTCCAGAAATTCTATTTTGAGTGCAGAGAGGTCAGAGTCCAACAACATCAGCAGTCCTTTTTCAGCCTGAATCAGATTTTTGCTCAGCTCCCTCAATTTCAGCCAGAAAATACCTGAAATTACAGAAAAATACACAAACTCATAGTAAAGTCCAGAAATATGAATTTTGCCTAGAAACTAATGAGAATAAACTAAAAACTAACTAAAATATACTAAAATCTATATGAAATTAACCCCAAAAAGCGTATAAAATATCCGCTCATCACAACACCAAACTTGAACTGTTGCTTGTTCTCAAACAACTAGACAAATAAAATAGAAGACTAATAAGTCAAGAAGCAATAATATCTCAGAGTTTTTGAGTGAAGCTCAGATTCTAATTAGATGAGCGGGACTAGTAGCTTTTTGCTTCCGAACAGTTTTGGCATCTCACTTTATCCATTGAAGCTCAGAGTGATTGGCATCTTTAGGAACTTAGAATTCAGATAGTGTTATTGATTCTCCTATTTCAGTATGATGATTCTTGAACACAGCTACTTTATGAGTCTTGGATGTGGCCCTAAGCACTTTGTTTTCCAGTATTACCACCGGATACATAAATGCCACAGACACATAATTGGGTGAACCCTTTTAGATTGTGACTCAGCTTTGCTAAAGTCCCCAATTAGAGGTGTCCAGGGTTCTTAAGCACACTCTTCTTTTTGCTTTGGACCTTGACTTTAACCGCTCAGTCTCAAGTTTTCACTTGACACCTTCACGCCACAAGCACATGGCTAGGGACGGCCTGGTTTAACCGCTTAGGCCAGGATTTTATTCCTTTAGGCCCTCCTATCCACTGATGCTCAAAGCCTTGGGATCCTTTTCATTACCCTTGCCTTTTGGTTTTAAGGGCTATTGGCTTTTTCTGCTTGCTTTCTCTTCTCTTTTTTTTTTCTGCAAGCTTTGTTCTTTGCTGCTTTTTCTTGCTTCAAGAATCATTTTTATGATTTTTCAGATTATCAATAACATGTCTCATGTTCATCATTCTTTCAAGAGCCAACATATTTAACAGTCTTAAACAACAAATTCAAAAGACATATGCACTGTTCAAGCAGTCATTCAGAAGACAGAAAGCATTGCCACCATATGTTACTAATTAGAATTTTTCTTATAAAAAAACTCGAATTTTATTGTCTCTTATTCAAAAGATCTACTATTTTATTCATGTTTGCTGATGATGAGAAAAATAGACTATAACTTAATTGGAGGTAAAATCAAAATAGACACTAATTACTACTATATGACTCCTAAGGTAAACTCTTATAACGACAACTATCACAGAGTTAAAGCAGAAATTGGAATTTAACAACCTTTGTTCTGGGAAGTGGATGTTCCTCGGATTTGTGGGGTGCTTGGTCCTTCAAGAGATAACTTCTGGCACTTCAATTCCTTCAAGTCACGCCCTTGCTCTTCCTGTTCTTTAATCAAATAGCAAAGAATTTGACTGTGTTCCTTCTGTTCCTTTATTATTTGTTCCATAGCTTCTTGTATCTTGGTAACTAATGTTTCAAGATGCTCCCAATATTCAGATTCAGGGATTTCTGGGAGAAATTCCTGTGTTTTCTTCTTGATGGGGTCATCCTGCGCTTGTTGTTTTTCCATTGATGCTTTGGTGATTGGTTTCTCAATTGAGATATACTCAGTTATTCCCATCCTTACCCCAGCGTCCTTGCAGAGCAGAGAAATCAAGCTTGGGTAAGCCAACCTGGCCTCTTTAGAATTTTTATTAGCAATTTTGTAGAATTCAGTTGAAATCAGTTGATGAACTTCCACTTTTTTTCCCATCATGATGCAATGGATCATCACTGCTCTTTTAACAGTGACTTCAGAATGGTTGCTAGTGGGCAGCAGAGAATGCCCAATGAAGTCCAGTCAGCCTCTGGCCACTGGTTTGAGATCTTCTCTTTTGAGTTGATTAGGAACGCCCTTCGTGCTGGTGGTCCACCTGGCTCCAGGGATGCATATGTCTTCTAGAATCTTATCCAGGCTTTTGTTTGTTCTCATCATTCTCCTATTGAAGGAGTCTGGATCATCTTTCAGCTGAGGTAGCTTTAAGATCTCTCTGATCTTGTCAGAGTGGGTATGAATAATCTTTCCTCTGACCACGGTTCGATAGTCATAGATATCAGATCCAGATAGTCTTTGCCTGTCTGTATGCCACATATTAGCATAGAACTTCTGAACCATATTCCTTCCCACTTTCGTTTCAGGATTAGCTAGGACCTCCCAGTTCCTGATTCGAATTTGCTCCTGGATCTCCGGATATTCGTCTTCTTTCAGATCGAATCTAACTTCTGGGATCACTGATCTTAGACCCATTGTTTTATAATAATGGTCTGAATGTTCTTTAGATAAGAACTTCCCTTGATTCCAAAGTGGTTTTGGAATGCTCTCTTTCTTGCCTCTTGAAGTGGGTTATTTTCCCTTAGGAGCCATGCTCTTAGTGATCACGGATAAACACACCAAACTTAGAGGTTTGCTTGTCCTCAAGTAACAGAAAAGAAAAGAGAGGGATAGAAGGAGAGCTAGGTGCAATTGTTGATGGAGGAGGGTGGAGGCCGAACTCATATATAAAGGGAGGGGGGAGGGTTCGAAAATTTTGAAAAGATATGATAAAAAGATTGATTTGGAAAAGATAAGATAGAAGATATGATAAGAGAGGATATAGTTTAAAATTGAAAAGATATGAAAAATTTTTGAAAAAGATAAATCTAGATTTTGAAAAAGATAATGTGGAGATTTGAAAAAGATATTAGTTAAAAAAAAATAGATTTGTTTTGAAAATTTGAAAAAGAGTTGGATTGAATTTGAAAAAGAGGGTTTGTGCTTATGGATTAAGATACATTTGATATTTTTAAGGTAGGGTTTTTAGAAATTAGGGATTTTAGAAATCAAGGTTCTTAACATGTTTATGCAAGAAATCATGAATTGAAGCATGAAAATTAAGATTTAAAATGAAAAATATGAAGAAAAAATGAATTTACCTCCTCCCCACCATCCTGGCGTTTGAACGCCCAAACGCTGCATGTTTTGGGCGTTCAACGCCCAAGTAATGCCTCTCCTGGGCGTTCAACGCCCAGCTGCTGCTTCTTTCTGGCGTTGAACGCCAGGAAGTCCTTTGTTACTGGGCGTTTTTCTGAACGCCTAGAATGCTGTAAATCTGGCGTTAAACGCCCAGAAAGAGCTTCTTTCTGGCGTTTAACGCCCAGATGGCTATCCTCACTGGCATTCAACGCCCAGTGGATGCTTCTGTTGGGCGTTGAACGCCCAAAACAGACTTTTACTGGCGTTTTCTTGCCAGTGAGCTCTTTTTCTCTGTTTTGTGTGCAGAATCCTTCTGTAACCCTGTGAACTTATGCAATTGATTCTTTACCTTGTTATCAATGAACTTTATATAAACAAATAAAAATAAAAATAGGACAAAATGCTTAGAGGATTGATGCCCCATAGCTGGGTTGCCTCCCAGCAAGCGCTTCTTTATTGTCTTTAGCTGGACCTTGCTGAGCTTTTAGTCTAGCTTCAGCCTTGAGCACTCTTGCTCAATATTGCCTTCAAGATAGTGCTTGATTCTCTGTCCATTGACAATGAACTTCTTATCAGAATCAATATCTTAAAGCTCCACATAACCATATGGTGATACACTTGTAATCACATTTGGTCTCCTCCACCGGGACTTCAGTTTCCCGGGGAATAGCCTGAGCCTAGAGTTGAACAACAGAACCTTTTGTCCTGGTTCAAAGATTCTAGATGACAGCTTTCTGTCATGCCACTTTTTTTATTTTTCTTTATAAAGCTTGGCATTTTCGAAAGCAATGAATCTGAATTCCTCTAGCTCATTTAGCTGGAGCAATCTTTTTTCTCTAGCTAATTTGGCATCAAAGTTCAGGAATCTGGTTGCCCAGTAGGCTTTATGTTCCAGTTCCACGGGCAGGTGACATGCCTTACCATAGACCAGTTGGTATGGAGAGGTCCCTATAGGAGTCTTGAATGCTGTTCTGTATGCCCACAGAGCATCATCCAAGCTTCTTGCCCAATCCTTTCTACGGGTGTTTATAGTCCGTTCTAGGATTCTTTTTAGCTCTCTGTTAGAGACTTCAGCTTGTCCATTAGTCTGTAGATGATATGGAGTCGCCACCTTATGGCGAATCCCATACCGGACCATGGCAGAGTAAAGCTGTTTGTTGCAGAAGTGAGTGCCCCCATCACTGATTAGTACTCTAGGGACCCCAAACCTGCTGAAGATATTTTTCTGGAGGAACTTCAGCACTATTTTAGTATCATTGGTGGGTGTGGCAATGGCCTCAACCCATTTGATACATAGTCAACTGCCACCAGGATATAAGTGTTTGAGAATGATGGGGGGAAAGGTCCCATGAAGTCAATTCCCCATACGTCAAACAACTCAATCTCCAAGATTCCTTGTTGAGGCATGGCGTAACCATGAGGCAGATTACCAGCTCTTTGGCAACTGTCACAGTTACGTACAAACTCTCGGGAATCTTTATAGAGTGTGGGCCAATAGAAGCCACATTGGAGGACCTTGGTGGCTGTTCGCTCACCTCCAAAATGGCCTCCATATTGAGATCTATGGCAATGCCATAGGATCCTTTGTGCTTCTTCTCTAGGAACACACCTACAGATTATTCCGTCTGCACATCTCTTAAAGAGATAGGGTTCATCCCACAAGTAGTACTTTGCATCAGTGATTAATTTTTTCTTTTGTTTCCTATTGTACTCTTTGGGTATGAACCTTGCAGCTTTATAGTTTGCAATATCGGCAAACCATGGTGTTTCCTGAATGGCAAATAAATGCTCATCCGGAAAAGTCTCAGAGATCTCAAGAAAGGGGAGGGACGTCCCTTCTACTGGCTCTATCCGGGACAGATGATCAGCCACTTGGTTTTCTGTCCCTTTTCTGTCTCTTATTTCTATATCAAACTCTTGCAGAAGCAACACCCATCTGATGAGCCTGGGTTTTGAATCTTGCTTTGTGAGTAGATATTTAAGAGCAGCATGGTCAGTATACACAATCACTTTTGATCCTACTAAGTATGATCTGAACTTGTCAATGGCATAAACCACTGCAAGTAATTCTTTTTCTGTGGTTGTGTAATTTTTCTGGGCATCATTTAAAACGCGACTAGCATAATAAATGACGTGCAGAAGCTTGTCATGCCTCTGTCCCAATACTGCACCAATGGCATGATCACTGGCATCACCCATTAGCTCAAATGGTAATGTCCAGTCTGGTGCAGAAATTACTGGTGCTGTGACCAGCTTAGTTTTCAGCGTTTCAAACGCCTGCAGGCACTCTGTGTCAAACACAAATGGCGTGTCAGCAGCTAGCAGATTGCTTAGAGGTTTTGCGATTTTTGAAAAATCCTTTATAAACCTCCTATAGAATCCTGCATGCCCCAGAAAGCTTCTGATTGCCTTAACATTGGCAGGTGGTGGTAATTTTTTAATTACCTCTATTTTTGCTTGATCCACCTCTATCCCCTTGTTTGAGATTTTATGCCCAAGGACAATCCCTTCAGTCACCATGAAGTGACATTTTTCCCAGTTTAAAACTAGGTTGGTCTCTTGGCATCTCTTCAGAACAAGTTTCAGGTGATCAAGACAGGAGTTGAATGAGTCTCCATATACTGAGAAGTCATCCATGAAGACTTCCAGAAATTTTTCCACCATATCAGAGAAAATAGAGAGCATGCATCTCTGGAAGGTTGCAGGCGCATTACACAGCCCAAATGGCATCCTTCTATAAGCAAACACTCCAGATGGACATGTGAATGCTGTTTTTTCTTGATCCTGAGGATCTACTGCAATCTGATTATAGCCTGAGTAGCCATCCAAAAAGCAGTAATAATCATGACCTGCCAGTCTTTCTAGCATCTGGTCTATGAATGGTAGAGGAAAATGATCCTTTCTGGTGGCTGTATTGAGCCTTCTATAGTCAATGCACATGCGCCATCCTGTAACTGTTCTTGTAGGAACCAGTTCATTTTTTTCATTATGAATCACTGTCATGCCTCCCTTTTTTGGGACGACTTGGACAGGGCTCACCCAGGGGCTATCAGAAATAGGATAAATAATCCCAGCCTCTAGTAATTTGGTGACCTCTTTCTGCACCACTTCCTTCATGGCTGGATTTAGCCGCCTCTGTGGTTGAACCACTGGTTTAGCATTATCCTCCAATAAGATTTTGTGCATGCATCTAGCTGGGCTTATGCCCTTAAGGTCACCTATGGACCACCCAAGAGCTGTCTTGTGTGTCCTTAGCACTTGAATAAGTGCTTCCTCTTCCTGTGGATTTAAAGCAGAGCTTATGATCACTGGAAAAGTGTCACCTTCTCCCAGAAATACATACTTCAGGGATGGTGGTAATGGTTTGAGCTCGGATTTAGGAGGTTTTTCCTCTTCCAGAGAAAATTTCAGAGGCTCTTTCATCTCTTCTGAATCCTCCAAATCAGGCTGAACATCTTTAAAGATGTCTTCCAACTCTGATTCGAGACTCTCAGCCATGTTGATCTCTTCTACCAAAGAGTCAATAAGATCAACTTTCATGCAGTCTTTTGATGTGTCTGGATGCTGCATGGCTTTGACAACATTCAACTTAAACTCATCATCATTGACTCTCAGGGTTATTTCCCCCTGTTGGACATCAATGAGGGTTCGTCCAGTTGCTAGGAAGGGTCTTCCTAGAATGAGAGTAGCACTCTTGTGCTCCTCCATTTTCAGCACTACAAAGTCAGTGGGAAAGGCGAATGGCCCAACTCTGACAATCATATCTTCAATCACGCCTGATGGGTATTTAATGGAGCCATCAGCAAGTTGGAGACATATCTGGGTTGGTTTAACTTCTTCAGTTAAGCCAAGCTTTCTGATAGTGGATGCAGGTATTAGGTTGATGCTTGCCCCAAGATCGCATAAAGTTGTCTTGGTGCAATTACCTTCTAATATGCATGGTATCAGAAAACTCCCAGGGTCTTTAAGCTTTTCAGGAAAGCTTTTCAGAATGACTGCACTGCATTCTTCAGTGAGGAGAACTCTTTCAGTTTCTCTCCAATCCTTCTTATGACTCAAGATCTCTTTCATGAACTTGGCATAAGAAGGTATTTGCTCAAGTGCCTCTGCAAATGGAATCTTTATTTCAAGAGTCCTGAGATAATTTGCAAAGCGAGCAAATTGCTTATCCTGCTCCTCTTTCCGGAGATTTTGAGGATAAGGTATCTTGGCTTTATATTCCTCAACCTTAGTTGCTGTAGGTTTATTGCCTACAGAAGTGGTTGAAGAAGGCTTTTTAGAGGGGTTGTCATCAGCACTTGTGTATGTCTGATCCCTCACTGGCAACTGAGTGCCAGAGTTAGAAGCTGGAGTGACGTGAGACGCCAACCCCTTGTCTGTTCCTGGCGTCTGAATGCCAGAACTGTGCCCATTTTGGGCGTTCAGCGCCAGATCTTGCCCTTTTTGGGCGTTCAACGCCGGATCCTTCCTTGTTTTTAGCGTTGAACGCCAGTCCTTGCTTGTTACTGGCGTTGAACGCCAGTCTTGGGCATGGTCTGGGCGTTCAGCGCCAGCCTTCCACCAGATTGCTGGCGTTTTAACGCCAGAATTACTTTTCCCTGGGCTCTTACTGTCCTCAGGTGAATTTTGGGTGGTTTGCTCATTCCTTGGCTCTTTGCTGCCTTGAGGTGGGGTATTTAATGTTTTCCCACTTCTTAATTGAACTGCTTGGCATTCTTCTGTTATTTGTCTTGACAGCTACTGCTCTGTTTGCTTCAATTGTTCTTCCATATTTATATTAGCCATCCTTGTCTCTTGTAGTTTATCCTTGAATTCGGCTAACTGCCTTGTTAGAAAGTCCAAATGCTGATTGAATTCAGCAGCTTATTTTACAGGGCTGAGTTCAGCAGTTACTGTTTTAACCTCTTCTTTCATGGAAGGGTCACTGCTTAGGTACAGATGCTGATTATTGGCTACTGTATCAATGAGCTCTTGAGCCTCTTCAATTGTCTTTCTCATGTGGATAGATCCACCAGCTGAGTAATCTAGAGACATCTGAGCTCCTTCTGCAAGCCCATAATAGAAGATGTCTAACTGAACCCACTCTGAAAACATTTCAGAGGGGCATTTTCGTAGCATCTCTCTGTATCTCTCCTAGGCATCATAAAGAGATTCATTATCTCCTTTTTTGAAGCCTTGGATGTCCAGCCTTAGCTGTGTCATCCATTTTGGGGGAAAGTATTGATTCAGGAATTTTTTTGTCAGCTGTTCCCATGTCCTTATGCTGGCCTTAGGTTGGTTATTTAACCACCTCTTAGCTTGATCTTTTACAGCAAACGGAAATAGTAATAGTCTGTAGACATCCTGATATATTTTCTTATCATGTACTGTATCAGCAATTTGTAAAAATTGTGCCAGAAACTCTGTAGGTTCTTCCTGTGAAAGACCGGAATACTGGCAGCTTTGCTGCACCATGATAATGAGCTGAGGATTCAACTCAAAGCTACTGACTCCAATGGAGGGTATGCAGATACTACTCCCATATGAAGCAGTAGAGGGGTTAGCATATGACCCCAGAGTCCTCCTGGACTGTTCATTTCCACTTAGATCCATGATGGAGAAAGGGAGATGATGTCAAATAAAAAATTTATTTTTATTTATTTATTTATTTATTTACTTATTTAGAAAATAAATAAATTAAAATAAAATAAACAAAAATGGTTGAAAATTTTCGAAAAAATGAGGAGAGAGAAAATGGTTAGGAAGTTTTAAAAAGGATATGATGATTTTTGAAAAAGGTTTTAAATTTTTAAAAAAAATAAAAATCTAAATTTTAAAGGTAAATTTCGAAAATTTGCTTTAAAATAGAGAGAAAAGATATTTTTGAATTTAAAGAGGAGAGAGAGAAACAATAAGATAGCACAAGATTTAAAATTTTCAGATCTAATGCTCCTTGTTTTTGAAAATTTTGGAGGGAAAACACCAAGGAACACCAAACTTAAAAATTTTAAGATCAAGACACAAGGGAAACTCAAAAACACTTTGAAGACTCACAAGAACACAAGAACATGAAGAAAAAACACCAAACTTAAAGTTTGGCACAAAATTTAATAGAGAAATTATTATTTTTGAAAAAGATTTTTTTTTTTAAAAAAAGAGTATACCAAACTACCACAGACTTAGACCAACGCTCTAACCAATTGGGCAGTAAATGTAGCACTTGTTTTGAAGAAGTATAAAATTTTAACCAAGAACAATAATAAGAGACTCTAAACCAAAAAGAAAAATTTTTCCTAATCTAAGCAACAAAATAAACCGTCAGTTGTTCAAACTCGAACAATCCCCGGCAACGGCGCCAAAAACTTGGTGCACGAATTGTGAATCACACTTTTCACACTCGTACCACTAACCAGCAAGTGCACTGGGTTGTCCAAGTAATACCTTACGTGAGTAAGGGTCAAATCCCACGGAGATTGTTGGTTTGAAGCAATCTATGGTTATCTTGCAATTCTTAGCTAGGAAGTTAATTATATTTATCAGTTGAGTTGCGAGTAAATAAGAGAGCATGGATTAAAGGTTACTTGTATGCAGTAATGGAGAATATGTTGGAGTTTTGGAGATGCTTTGTCTTCAGAATCTCTACTTTCCTCTGTCTTCTGATTCACGCATGCACGTCCTCCTATGGCAAGCTGTGTGTAGGTGGATCACCGTTGTCAATGGCTACCATCCATCCTTCCAGTGAAAAGAGTCCCGGTGCGCTGTCACCGCACGGCTAATCATCTGCAGGTTTTCAGTCGTACCGGAATAGGATTTACTATCCTTTTGCGTCTGTCACTACGCCCAGCACTCGCGAGTTTGAAGTTCGTCACAGCCATCCAATCCCAGAATCCTACTCGGAATACCACAGATAAGGTTTAGACTTTCCGGATTCTCATGAATGCCGCCATGAATCTAGCTTATACCACGGAGATTCTGATTAAGGAATCTAAGAGATATTCATTCAATCTGATGTAGAACAGAGGTGATTGTCAGACACACGTTCATGTATTGAGGAAGGTGATGAGTGTCACTGATCATCACCATCTCCATAGTTAGGCACGAATGGATATCTTAGATAGGAACACGCATGTTTGAATGGAAAACAGAAATACTTGCATTAATTCATCGAGACACAGCAGAGCTCCTCACCCCCAACAATGGAGTTTAGAGACTCATGCCGTCAAAAAGTACAAAGTTCAGATCTAAAATGTCATGAGATCAAAATGAATCTCTAAAAGTTGTTTAAATACTAAACTGGTAACCTAGGTTTACAAAAAATGAGTAGACTATGACATATAGTGCAGAAATCCACTTCTGGGGCCCACTTGGTGTGTGCTGGGGCTGAGATTAAAGCTTTCACGTGCCTGGGGCTATTTTGGGCGTTCAACGCCAGGTTGTAACCTGTTTCTGGCGTTGAACTCCACTTTGTAACTTGTTTCTGGCGCTGGACGCCAGACAGCAGCACGGAACTAGCGTTGAACGCCAGTTTACGTCATTTATCCTTGAGCAAAGTATGGACTATTATATATTGCTGGAAAGCCCTGGATATCTACTTTCCAACGCAATTGGAAGCGCGCCATTTGGACTCTTGTAGCTCCAGAAATTCTATTTTGAGTGCAGAGAGGTCAGAGTCCAACAACATCAGCAGTCCTTTTTCAGCCTGAATCAGATTTTTGCTCAGCTCCCTCAATTTCAGCCAAAAAATACCTGAAATTTCAGAAAAACACACAAACTCATAGTAAAGTCCAGAAATATGAATTTTGCCTAGAAACTAATGAGAATAAACTAAAAATTAACTAAAATATACTAAAATCTATATGAAATTAACCCCAAAAAGCGTATAAAATATCCGCTCATCACTTATACCACGAAGACTCCGATCTTTCGGAATGGAGGCTAAAAGATACACACTCGATCTAAGGTAGAATGAAAGTGGTTGCCAGGCATGCGTTCATAGGTTGAGAATAGTGATGAGTGTCACGGATCATCATATTTATCATGTTGAAGTGCAGCGACTATCTTAAAATAGGAATAAGCTTGAATTGAATAGAAAAACAATAGTACTTTGGATTAATTCATGAGGAGCAGCAGAGCTCCACACCTTAATCTATGGGGTGTAGAAACTCCACCGTTGAAAATACATAAGAACAGAAGATCTAGGCATGGCCGAATGGCCAGCCCCCTAAACGTGATCTCTGAACATAAAATTATTCAAAGATGTGAAATAAATCACTAAAAGTGGTTTTTATACTAAACTAGTAACCTAGGGTTTACAGAAATAAGTAAATGATGCAGAAATCCACTTCCGGGCCCACTTGGTGTGTGCTTGGGCTGAGCATTGAGCTTTCATATGTAGAGACTCTTTTTGGAGTTAAACGCCAGGTTATAGCCTGTTTCTGGCGTTTAACTCTGATTTGCAACCTGTTTCTGGCGTTTAACTCCAGAATATGGCAGGAAGTTGGCGTTTGAATGCCAGTTTGCGTCATGAAAACTCGAGCAAAGTATGGACTATTATATATTGCTGGAAAGCCCTGGATGTCTACTTTCCAACGCGATTGAGAACGCGTCAATTGGGTTTCTGTAGTTCCAGAAAATCTATTTCGAGTGCAGGGAGGTCAGAATCCAACAGCATCTGCAGTCCTTTTTCAGCCTCTGAGTCAGATTTTTACTTTGGTCCCTCAATTTCAGCCAGAAAATACCTGAAATCACAGAAAAATACACAAGCTCATAGTAAAGTCCAGAAATGTGATTTTTATTTAAAAACTAATAAAAATATAATTAAAATTAACTAAATCATACTAAAAACTACTTAAAAATAATGCCAAAAAGCGTATAAATTATCCGCTCATCACTCACATACCCAAATGGCCTACCTTCCATCACTCACAATAATTGTTCTTATTTGGATCTTTGATTAGCTTAGGCTAGTGTGTGTGTCATTCAAGTGTGGAAAAACTTGGGACATTGATTGTGTTTGGAATTTTCATTGAAGATCTTGAGAATTGGGTACATATTCATGCATTAAAACATGAAGCCATGTGCATTGATGCTCTTGCATATGTTTGTAGTTGGAAAAGAAAGAAAAGAAGAAAAAAAATTTATACAAAGGAAAATAAAGAAAAAAAGAAAAAAAGAAAAAGAAAAGAAAAAGAAAAGAAAAAAGAAAAAGAAAGAAATAAAAAGGGGACAAAATACCCTAAAGTAAGGTTCAATAAGAGTCAATGCATATGGGAGTAATAAAGAAAAGAAAATGCATGAATATATGAAGAAGAAAAGAATGGGTAGTTAGGCTTATATTAGATTTCTATAGGCTGTTATGTAGGTTAGGTGGGAAGCTTATGTTAATTAAGGATTCAAATTTTGAGCTCACTTAGCCATATATATAACCTTACCTTGACCCTAGCCCCATTACAACCTTTGAAAAGACCTCATGATAGGTGTATGCATGCATTGGATGATTGTTGATTGTTAGATGACAAACAAATCTGGGAAAAGCATGATTAGAGGAGAATTGAGTGGTCAACCCTAAACACTAGAGAGAATAGAGTGCAAACACTTCCGGTGAGGGTTTGACGCTCAATTCCTTGTTCCCGACTTTTACGAGCTTTCTTCATGCAAGTTGTACACACTCCGCTTTGATGTTAGAATTGGTAGAGTCATGAACTATTTTATCATTTTGACCCTATGTGCTCACACATGTTCTTGGAAGTTGATTTACCTTTGACCAAGTAGATAGATATATTTGCATTAGTTGCATCCATATAGGTAATTTGCATCTAATAGATTCCCATTCTCCTATGATTCTTTGGTCTTTCAATCCCTTTAAGCATGAGGACATACTTGCTTTAAGTGTGAAGAGATTTGATGAATCCCAATCTTAGGTTTCACTTTGTGTAGAATTTAGAGGGTTTTATCAACATTTTGTCATACTTATCCATATAAAATGCATGGTTTTATGTCTCCTTCCTAATTTTGCTTGATTATTGAAAACATGCTTTTTAGGCCCAAAATGAGGTATATTTTAATCTCTCTTTGTTACCATTCGATACCGTGATCCGTTTGTTGAGTGATTTCAGAGTTTATAGGGGGAAAGAGTGGTCTAGAAGAGAGGAAGGAAGCATGCATAAGTGGAAGGAGCATGAAAAATGGAGCTTTGAAGTATTGACATCGACACGCACGTGTAGTCGACGCGCACGTCTGGGAGCTGAATCTGGAATCGGCGCGCAAACATGGATGCACACGTATGGCTGAGCAGGATCTTCATTGACGTGTATGCACGTCTGATGCGTATGCGTGGATCGCAAAAACCCAGACGATGCGTACGCGTGACCCACACGTACGCGTGACGCCCGGTACGTGACTTCTTTAGTGAAAACGTGCCTAGCAATTTCAGAAGGTTTCCAGGGTCAGTTTTGAGTGGAATTCTGGCAGGAAAAGACATAAAGGACCAAGGGTTAAAGGGGAAACACACTTTTCACACATTTAGATATTTTTGGTAGTTAGTTTTAGAGGTTTCTAGAGAGAGAAACTCTAACTTCTCTCTAGGTTTTGGCATTCTCAATTCCAATTGCACTTGGATCCTTTGGTTAGATTTGAATTTACTTTCAATTCTACATTGTTCTAGTTTGTAGATCTCACTCTTCTACTCTCAATTTGTGTTCTTGTTGCTCTAGCATTGTAGATCTTGGATTTGGATCTTGTTACTTTGATTTCTATTAATGCATTGTGGAATTTCATGTTCATTGTTGTGAATTTCTTTATTGTTGTTGATTGCTTGTGTTAGATAGCTTGAATTCAATTCCCCTTCTCAATTTCACAATGCCTTTCATTATTGTTCACCAAATGTTTGAGAAAATGTCAACTTTAGCTATGGATTAGATTTTTACTCTTGGCTTA
Source organism: Arachis ipaensis (assembly GCF_059453495.1). NCBI lineage: Eukaryota > Viridiplantae > Streptophyta > Magnoliopsida > Fabales > Fabaceae > Arachis > Arachis ipaensis. The sequence goes on from NC_142436.1 coordinate 29,240,983, forward strand.
GGGGTTGGACAATTGGAGACACTTGAATTGTCAAGGCAATTTATTGATTGATAATTGGAAATTGCTAATTGATTTGAATGACACTAACTCTAGTCTTTCCTTAGAATTAGACTAGGACTTGTGGACTCAAATTGATTATTTCCACTTGACTTTCCTTCATAGTTAGAGGTTAACTAAGTAGAGCAAGGACCAATTCTCATCACAATTGTTGAAGGCAATGAGGATAGAAATTCCAATTTTCAACCCTAGCCAAGACCTTTACATCGATTGATTGTCATTCACACTTGTTTAGTTCAAATTCTTGTGTCCATTAGCTTACTTGTTAATTTATCATTGCTTTTATGCAAGCTTGTTTATATTTTTCGCATTCAACCTCAAACATCAAAGAGAACTCCTAACCAATGATGTGCACCTTAGGGCAACTCCTAGGGAGAACGACCCGAGACTAATACTCTCGGTTATTGATTTTGAATTATGGACACACATTTTCTATGTTTGATGTGTTATAATTTGTTGGTTTAGACTATACTCACGACATAACCCTATTAAAAAATTCTATACCGATAAAATATCACTCATCAGCAGCTTAAATATTTTCCTCACTTTTTCCATTCTGAACTGCAGAGTCTTCCCTCGGACCATGGTGTGCCAAGTCTTGAACTGGGGGTGCTCCTTCTTGTGTTGGTCTATCATCCATAGATTTGCATAAAATTCTCGAACCATTAGAACTCCGACTTCAGTCACGGGGTTGGCCAGAACTTCCCAACCCCTAATTCAAATTTGTTCTTGAAATTTTGGGTACTCATCAACCTTCAATTTGAATTTCACTTCCGATATTACCTTCTTCTTGCTAACGATGTTGTAGTAGTGTTCCTCATGAAACTTGGTGTAAAACCGGTGGAGTTTGTGTGGGACAGTTGAGGGAGATTTTCTTTCCTCTTTCTTGATGAAGATTCCCCAATCTTTGGTGCCATGGAGAGTTTGAGGAAGGTAAAAGCGGGACGTTCCAACACCAAACTTAAAAGTTTTGCTCGTCCTCGAGCAAAGAGAAAAGAATAGAAAGAGATAGAAAGTGAGGTGATAAAATGAAAGAGGAGTAGGAGAAAGGTATGGGGAGATGTAAGAATTGAGGCGGCATTTATAGGGGTGGGATAGTGGCAATTTCGGCCGGGTAATTGCAAACGTGTGCCTTATTATTGGTTATTGTAAATATTTGCTTTTTGCTTGTTTATTTGTTTTTGTTTTTAAATTTTATTAGCTACTATGAATTCTCACCCTTGTCGCTATGAGTTTGGTTCCAATGTTGTTGTAGGGAATGGAAGCTATAATGGGAACATGCATCAAGGTTGGAACAATCAAAAATGGGAGGAGCTACAAAGATTTGATCAACCCTCTTGGCAACAACCCCCTCCAATGCGCTATAATCAACAACCATTATATGATGCATACCAAGACAATAGTTATGGTGGACCTTCTCGTGACAATCAACCTCCACCAAATTACTATGGTCAAGGGCCATTCCAGGGTGCATACCAAGATGATGAATATGGTGGACCCCCTTGTGGTTACCAACAAGCGCCACCATATGCCTATGAACCCCTCCTCAACATAACTTTGAACCACCACACTCACAAGTCCCTTTTCACCATTCACCCCCATATGACCCTAATCCTTATCCACCCTATGAACCTTATGAGCCGTACATAGATCCACCCCAATTCTAACCCAATTACTCCCAAGAACCACCATCTCCATGTATACCATGTCCATATCCATCAACCCAAGAGCCATATGATCCTAATCATGTTATTCAAGCTGGACAAGAGTCAAGGGATCGTCTCAAGGAAGCAATGGATCAACTTCAAGCAACCATCCGTCAAAAGTTTGGCCCAAGAGACTCATGCAATGAACAAAGCATTACCACGGATGAGTGCGTTGAGCAACAAGTGGAAAAGATGGAGAGTGTTGAACCGCCACATAATGATCTCTCCATCCCATCACCGCCCTCCATGGAAGAACACCCACATCCATCAACCCAAGAGCAACACGATCCTAATTATGCTAGTGACATGGAACAAGAGAGAAGGGATCGTCTTAGGGACGAAATGGATCTCATAATTCACAAGAAGCTAGAGGAGGCCTTAAAGGTGAAGGTAGGAGAGACCCTTGAAGATGAAGAAATAGTTGAAAGGAGTTGTCATGGAAAGGAAATAATCAAGGATGAGTACAATTTTATACTAAAACAACTGGACAAAGCAGTAATTATTGAAGAGGAAGAAGTGGTTGCAGACTTAGGAGATGCTGAACCTCCATAGGAACCTCGAGTCATAGAGCCTCCTTCTAAGGAGTTTGAATTTGATGTTGAAGAGGGTGTACAACCTTCGAGGCATAACATGGTTGAAGACTTTGCAGAGGTTGATCAAGAGATGGGGACTAGAGAAGCAGAAGCACAGCCACCCATGCCCTTGGTAGGCAGTGAAGAAGAGATTGAAATGGAAGAAAACTACCAAGAGGAAGAGGTTGAAATTGAAGAAGCTTGCAAAGAGGTGGAAGTTGTCAAGGAAGAGCTCAAGGGAATGGAGCTGGAAATCACCTTGCCAAAGTTGTTGGAGACCTCTCTCCCAAAGCCATCACCATCCATTCTTTCATTCAAGTGGGTAAATCTTTCATCTTTAAGCTTAATTAGCCCACTTGAATATGCTTTGCTTGAGACGGATGGGCAACTTAAAGCTCTTTGTGGCTAGATAGTTGGTGGTAGGAATTGTCATGCAAGGTTCAATATGGTTGCATGCAACAAATTGAAGTACAAGGGTTGGTATAATTCTCAATTGAATGTGTCTAGGAAGTTGTTTGGATATCTTCGTGAGAATTCTGATTGCTCACCACCCAAATGGAAAAATGATGATCAACAAGATAACGGGTGCAAAGGCAAGGTTTGGGACCCCGGAATTCATTCTGACAATTAACACTCTTGGGGCGTTGTCACTTGCTTTAACTTGCTCAAGGGCTTTATGTGCCTAGTTTGGGATCCCAGAGGCTACTGGAATTGCAAACATTGGTGGAGATTCCTGGATGAGTTCAAGCGCAAGCTGCCATAACAAGGAGCTCACCAATTGTCCAACTTAAGGACTCTAACTAAAAGTGCTAGGTGGGAGACAACCCACCATGGTATGAGCGTTCTTTTTCAGTCTTAGCTTTATTTTGTTTTGCTTATTCTTAGTTTTATATTTTTTTTCTTTCTTAGTATTCATTCCTAATTTTTCCATAATCATCTGCATTTTGCATTCATCATACTGCATAAAAAAATAAAATAAAATAAAAATAATAAAAAAAGGGGGGGATCGACGCGCAAGCGTCAACGATGCACACGCGTCGTATGTGTCTGCGCAACTAGACAGAGAGTTGCGCGAGAGACGCGCGAGAGGGGTGCGTGAAGCACAAGCCACTCGACGCGTACGCGTCCCCTGCAGAAAGTTTAACCCACGCGTAAGCGTCAGCGACGCATACGCGTGGGGATGAAAATCGGCGTAGAGAGCACCTGAATAGAGAGTTGTGCTGCCCTTGCGATGGAACTGTGCTAGAGGCACAAAATCATCGACGCGTACACGTCCCTGACGCGTGCGCGTCCTTTTGCTCCAAGACCACCCACGCATACGTGTGGGCGACACGTACGCGTCGCATGGCGAATACAGTTTTCACGCGCACGCGTCACATCTCGTTTTCCATTCCTTTCTCCTTTCTTCTCTCTTTTCTCCTTCTTTCTTCCTCCTTCCTTACTTACTTTTTCTTCCTCTCTTTAACTTATCATCCTTATTCTCTTTCATTCTATTTTCTTTATTACATTTACATACTTTCGTTCATTGCATTTTAATCTCGTGAATGTTTTATTTTCTTTTCCAAATTTATTATTTTTCCATTGGTGTTAAATTTTCTTATTCAACTGTTACATCTTTTCTTGAATTATTCTGGTGCTTCATGACTTGTTTTATTCTGATTGGGTATTATTATTCAAAAGTCAATGCTATTCTTTTATGATACTTGCATTCCATTTGCATTGATATACACTTATACTATCTTGCATTACCCACTCCCTCTCCCCCATTTGTTGTAATTTTTGCACTATTGATATGCCATTTGCTTCTACTATTTTCTCACTTGCATGTTGTAGTTACCATGTAATTGAGACCCTCATTAGTTGGCATTAACCCACCCATATTTTATTTGTTTTTTATCTTTGTTTCTGGGTTACTTTTCTTCTTTTTCTCTTCTTTCAGGATGGCCACCGAGAAAGGAAAAAAGAAGCTTCTCAATGGGGCAACAGACAAGTCCATCTGCACAATCTTTGAAGAAAAGCGTCAGTTGAAGCAACCCGTCCACTTGCGCATCTCAGCATGCACCGAGGATGGTGCAATCGTTAAGTGTGGGGAGGTCGATACCGACTTCCGTGGGTTAGTTATTTCCTTCTCAACACCAATGTTTAATTTTCTTTGTTAAAATTAGTTGTTGCATTTGCATGTTTGATCGCATATTTGTTTGATTTTGTGCATTTAGCCACTGCTTGGTTGAAGTAATATTTTCTTTTTCAAGACTCTATTTTATAATATTTCACTAATTTAAATTGAAAAATGTGTGATAAACTTGTTTGAGGATTGTAAATTGGAACATGAATTATAGCTAAGAACACACAACCTGTGAGATTTGAACTTAATAACATGGTTACATTATTTAACCATAATATTTTATTCTTGTGTGTTTTCTTCTCTATGATTGCAATCTATATTTTGTTCCATTCTATATGTCCAATGTTTAGTGTATTTACATGCTTGCATATTATTGAGGCCATTTTGATTTTTACTCACTTATCCCAAATAGCCTACCCTTTCAATCACCTTTGTTAGCCACTTTGAACCTTTTAATCCCCATTTATTCTGTAATTTCACCACACCACTAGCCTTAAGCGGAAAAATAATTAACTACCCCAATGAATCTTTGGTTAGCTTAAGATAGAGATTGTGTGCCAATTAAGTGTGGGGAACTATGGAAACTTAGGTTGATAAAAGTGTACAGTGTTTCATTGACAAAATATTGGGAATTTGGGTGCCTACTCATGTGAAACAAAAAAAAACCCATATGCATTGATATGTTATGTTTGCTTTCATGTTTACCATATAAAAAAAATAAAAAAATAAAAAAATATTCAAATAAATAAGTAATTAAATAAGGGGAATAAAAGATCAATGCATATGTAGAAAAAATTAAAGAAATATTTGGTACATGAGTATGTGAAATATGCAAAAGTGGGAATTATGGGTAGCTAGGCATGATTTTAGAATTACATAGAGTGTGTGTGTGTGTTAGGTGAAAGCCTAGGTTAGTCAAAGATTCATATTATAGCTCACTTGGCCATACATATATCATCACCCTTACCTTAGCCCCATTACAACCTTGAAAAGACCTCATAATGTTTGCATTGGTACACTAAATTTTTGCTGATTGGTTAGATGAAAAACAAAGTTTAGAAAGCATGATTAGAGAAGATTTGAGTGAATTAACCCTAGACACTTGAGCGATAAGAGTGCATATACACTTCCTGTAAGACCCAAAACCTTTGAAAGAGGGCTATCATTAACTAATTTCAAATTCAGTGTTTCTGTAACTTTAATTTCAGAAATTTCTCTATTAAAAAAATTAAGGCAAGTTTTGATTTATCGAATTTGAGATGGGTTATGATTATTATCCAATTTTATAATTATTGGATTATTTTCTATATTTAGATTATAAATTTGTCAGTTATGAAATAATAGGGGTTTTACATGGTTTGGATTAGATCAGTAATATTTTAAATATTAGTACTGCTATTTTGAAAAAATAGAGAAATTAATTATATTATTTCTAATTTTTAGTTCTGGGTTTTCTATTGAAAATGATTTGTAAAATTAATGAGCAAATAGTATTTTTCTATATACAATTAGTGTTGGATTTAATTTGGGTTTCAATTACTATATTACCCCTACTTTTATTTGAAATTACAAAATTATCCTTGAACCCAATTTTGCCCTCATCCTAAAACTCAACACACATAACCATAACCCTAAAAACCCTACCCGGTTGCCCTGACCTGGTACACCCCAGGGTACCTAATGCAGCAGCAGCAGCTGCAAACTGATTGAAAGAAAGAAAGAAACAAAAGCAAAAAAGAGAGAGAGGCTGAGTTGCGGCTGAGGAGAGGAGGGAAGCTCACTGCGTCGCACTGCCACAACAGGCCATGCCGCCAGGGTCACCGTCGCCAAGCCTCCTCGCCGTCGCATCGCCGCCGAAGCTCCCTGTGTTGCCACTATTCGCGCAGAGGAGGGTTTAAGGGAGCTGGTGCTGCCACCGTGCCCAGCCGTCGAGCCACGCGTTGTTGCCATCCTTGCGTTGCCATTGTCGTCGCGGAGGAAGGAACCCAGAACAGAGAGGTGCACGAAGGAGAGAAGCTTGCGGCTAGCCTTGTCGCCGCCACTGCTTCCGCGTCTTCCAACGGCGCTGCTGTCGCTGCCGTGAATTACGGCCAGAGGAGGAGCGAGAGACCAGGAGAGGGAGGCGTGTCGTGCTCTGCTGCAGTCGAGCCAGCCTTGTTGCCTCCGCTGCTGGGGGTTGCTCCCGTCACTGTCACCGGTGAGAAGGAGAGGGCAGTGCGGGAGAAACAGAGCGCGAGGGAGAAGCCGGCTCCGCCACTGCCTTTCTGGATGCCACATGTTCCTCTGCCACTGCTAAAGGTGAGCTACCGGAACCCTCTGTTGCCCAGGAAACCACCACTAGGACCACTGCTATGTTGGGGGTAAGCTCTCCCCTGTTTCTGCTTCCTAGTTCTGCTAATTCAATCTTACTTTGAGGCTGTCATTGAAACTGTTTGTGCTTAATTAATGGTTATAGTAGGTGACATCGCCGCTGCCATTTTTGGAGATAGTTGCTGGCTTTGTGTGGAGATTTCTGTTGCAACTAGTATTTATTTCGGGACTGTTTTATCTGCCGTTGGAATCTCTATTAGCTTGTCCTGTGCTGTTGAGTCACCACCGATGCTGAGAATAGGTGGTGGGAACTGCTAACGGAGCAGGCTGAGTCGCGGTGATTCCGGCTACCAAGGGTGGTTCTGTGGTTATCGGAACCACTGCTGAAGCTTCTGTCCTTTGGTTCAATTAGTATTCTTTAGTTACCGTAAGTACCTCTGCCTCGAAACTTTGCCCGTTCATATCCTGTGATGTGTTTTAAGGTTTTCACAATATTTATGTCTTTAGGATTAAGTTAACGGGGCCATATGTTGTGAGTAAAGGTTGTTTCTTCTGCTGTGAAATTGAGCAAAGCTGTGATTCAAGCTGTTGGTGATTTTGAGTTGAGGCGGAAAGGACTCTATGAGACATTTGGATTATGGAATTTGTATTTTGAGGTAGGGGCGCTTTCCAAAACTATACTTTATGTATTGGAATTATTACATATGGATACTGATGTGAGAAATGTGTATTTGGTGATTGTATCGGCCTTATGTATTATTTGATTGTCTTGAAAGCTTATGAATGTTTGTTTGGGTGAATTGTTGTGCGGCTTTGTGAAATGTAATTTTTTAAAGTTGATTCTTTAAAGATTTGAAATATGAGTTTAATCCGTCGAGGATTGGTTTGAATTGAGTCAATTGTTTTGATGATGTGAAAGATAGAATACTCTTTGAAATTCAGCCTGGTTTGCTTTCACTGATTTGGTTTTGATAAATGATTTGTTATTGAACCGTTTCTTTAAAGCTTTGGAAATGAGTTAAATCGGTTGATATTGAGTTGACTTTGAAATGGTTTTCTTGAGATATGCCACTGAGGCGACTGTTGTATTAGCTTGCTTTGAATTGATTTATGGTTTTGAGCTGTTGGAAAGGAATGAGAAACGGTTTAGTTGGGACCCAGCCGGGTGGCAAAAGTCCAAGTTTTAGGGGAGGTGCTGCCGAAATTTCTACAAAATCCTAGTCTTGTTTGAAAAGTTATTTAAAAAGGGTTGGATTTGAGAAATTGTATTATTTGATTTATTAAGAGAATATGTATGTTTTCAAGCTTAATTTATTTAATGAACTTTATGCGTTGAGTTCGGCTTATTTAGAAAGGAACTATTTTTACCGTTTGAATCACTGAAAGAAATAATGATACTCTAATATTGATTTCAATATAAAAAGGAGCCTTTAGTGATTTCAAAGGAATCTAGACTTTTGATTGAGTAATTAAGTTTGAGGCATTTTGGAAGAGTTAGAAAAATGGGTTCCAAAAAGAAACCTGAAAGTGGTTCGATTCAAATGAACCGGTTCCTTTTCAAATGAGTTGATTTTTGGACCGGGTTGGAACTTGTGATTTTGTATGGTCGGTTTCATAATAAATTCAGTTTTATTTACTTGAACCGAGAATCCATGATTTTAAGAGTTTCAATGAATTTTAAGGAATTGATATAGGTTGACCTTCCCTAAAGACTTGGGTCTCTGTCGAGAAACTTTTGTTATAAAATCTCATTGTTGTATGGGTGATTTTGAATACTTTTAAATAAATCCTTAACTTGCCATGGTTTTGGAAGTTTTGGAAAGAGAATGCCGAGAGTGGCTTTGTTTTAAAAAGGGAACTCTCTTTGAGTAAATTTGGCTTATGAGCCTGAGATGATTTGAGAAACGAGATTTCTAAAGCCAAGGCTGAAAAGAGTTGAAACTTGATTTCAAAGTGAAGCGATTTGAGAAAAAGTGATTTATGGCTTAAATGCCGGTTTTATAAATGATGATGTTGGATGGTGGAAGTGCTGTTTTGTTATGGGCCGGAATGGCTGTGTATGATTATGAATATTGGCTGGTTCTGGATTGAATCGTGAGCCGGAATGACTGTGTATGATATTGATTTATGGCTGATTGCCGAATGAGTTATGGGCCGTATGGCTGACTATGAATTATGAATTTAAGCCGGATGGCTGAGATGGATGTTGATCCATGGCTGGGACTAAATGAATATATGCTTGAGATACCTGGGTAGTAGCAAGGGTTGTGGTTCGTCCCACTTGCTCCAGGTTAGAGACTGTGACGCCTGGGTAGTAGCGGTAGTAGTGGTGATTCCACTCGCTCCAGGTTGAACTTTTAAACACCCGCCTGGGTAGTAGCCGCAGTAGTGGTTATTCCACTGGCTCTGGGTTGAGCGGGTAGTAGCAATGGGGTTGTAGCTCAAACCTACTTGCTCCGCGATGGGTGTTTCTGTCCATGGTTAGCTACCAAGACGTGTCGGGTTGGCTATATAACCGACAGATGATATCATCAGCCACTAGGGACAGGCATGCATCATATGCATTTATGTGACATTGTTTGGGTGTGCATATTATACTTGGTTTGCTTATGTGATTAATTGCTAACTGTTCTACTTGCAATAACTATTTGTTTGTGCTTGCATCTTCCTATTTGTGTTTGCTACTGGGACTCTGTTGGACTGTGGTGATTGGTTGTTGTTGGATTGTTTGGGCTTAGGGCCGTGGTTGGAATGAGATGAACTGATGGTTGATTTCGGTTTTGTGTTTATGGTTTGGAATAAAATATGAAAGGCTATTTTGGCTCCGCATAGATAAACCGTTTTGAAAGGCTTTTGAGTTTTTTGAAAATTGAACGGTTCTTCTTTCAGAAAAGATTTCCGACTTTACTTTTATTGTAAAACATTGTTTTTGAAAAGAGGCATAAGACGGTTATTAATCACTGGTGCGGTTATCTTCACGTACCCTATTACAGTAATTCCCAAAAACCCTCTACTGAGAACCCTTTCGAGGATGATGTTCTCACCCCCCTACATTTTTCCCCTTTCAGGATATGGGCGCAGAAGTCACGAGAAGTTTATTTAGTTGTTGAGATGCTCTGTATTGTTTTAGTTATGGTTTATTGAACCCTCGCCATTATCTTGATATATTCTGTAAGAGGGATAGGAATTGTATTGGGTAATGCTTGTAATATTATATATATATATATATATATATATATATATATATATATGTGTGTGTGTGTATATATGTGTGTGTATATATATGGATGTACTCTTTATGAGCTTTTATAAGTTGTATGGTATTCTGTGAATGTACGTTATCGAACAAAAGTATTTTTGGAGCGGCTTTGCGGTTTAAAGTTTTAAATAGGCTCATATTTTAGTATTAAATAGTATAAGTGTCGTCGTAATGTCCGAGCTATCAGAGTCGCGCAGCCGGAAGCATGAGCTTTGGTAGTTACGGTGTTACACTTCCAGTGAGGGTTTAATGCTTGATTCTATGTTCCCTGCTTTCATGAGCTATCTTCCTACAAGTTTACTTGTCTTTTATTGTAAAATTTGAATTAGTGGAATCTGATTTATGTTTGTCTTGAAGAACATGTTTACTTTTAACCAAGTAGCTAGTAGTATTTTTATATTTAGTTGCATTCATATAGATAGGTTGCATTTCATAAGTTTTACCATTCCTCTTCACTCCTTTATAGCTTCTCTTGAGCTTAGCATGAAGACATGCTAATATTTAAGTGTGGGGAGATTGATAAACCACTATTTTATGGTTTATCTTGTGCTCAATTGAGTGGTTTTATCAAGTCTTTGCACACTTATTCATACTAATTGCATGGTTTTACATTTTCCTTCCTAATTTTGTGCTGTGATTGAAAACATACTTCTTTGACCTTAGAATTTGCTAATATTAATCCTCTCTTATTACCATTCGATGCCGTGATATGTGCGTTAAGTGAATTCAGGGATTACAGGGCAGGAATGGCTTAGAGGATGGAAAGGAAGCATGCAAAAGAGGAAGGAATGCAAGAAATTGAAGGAATTGCTGAGCTGTCCAGCCTGACCTCATGGTACTAAATCGACCAACTTGAGCTACAGAGGTCCAAATGAGGCGGTTCCAGTTGCGTTGGAAAGCTAACATCCGGGGCTTCGAAATGATATATGACTTGCCATAGTTGCCACTCTTTTAGGCAATGCGCACGTGTGAATCACGCGTACACGTGACCTGGAGAAAATTCAACCCACGCGTACGCGTGGACAACGCGTACGCGTGACGGTGCCACGTGCTGGATGTTTTTGACCCAGTTTTTGGCCCAGAAAACACAGATTAGAGGCTGTAGAGTGGAAGAATCAAAGAGTCATTCATAATTCACAATTTAGGTTTTAGATGTAGTTTTCTAGAGAGAGATGCTCTCTCTAGGTTTTAGGATTTTGGATTTCTCTTAGTTTTAGGTTTATTTCTTCTCCATTCCAGGTTCAATGTTCCTTTAATTTAGTTTCTTTTCTACTTTTATTTATTCTATTACTTTAGTTTGTTTATTTTCCCAATTTGGTTTATGAACTCCATGTTAGAATTGATTTCTTTATTTAATGTAATTTGAGGTATTTCAGATTTATGGTTGCTTTCTTCAATTTATGTGGTTGATGCTTTCAATATTTATATTTCTCTCCTTTTGGCTTTGGTTGAGTAATTGGTGACACTTGAGTTATCAAACTCCTTTGTTGATTGATAATTAGAATTTGCTGGTTGATTTGGATCCCTCTAAAGCTAGTCTTTCCTTAGGAGTTGACTAGGACTTGAGGAATCAAATTAATTAGTCCACTTGACTTTCCTTTATTTAGTAAGGGTTAACTAAGTGGGAGTAATGAACAATTCTCATCACAATTAATAAGGATAACTAGGATAGGATTTCCAGTTCTCATATCTTGCTAAGAGCTTTATTAGTTATTACTTTAATTCTTGCAATTTACTTTTCCTGTTCATTATTCAAAAATCCCAAAAAGATAACCTTCCATAACCAATAATAAATACACCTCCCTAGAATTCCTTGAGAGATGACCCGAGGTTTAAATACTTCAGTTATCAATTTTATTAGGGGTTTGTTACTTGTGACAACCAAATTTTTGTATGAAAGGATTCTTGTTAGTTTAGAAACTATACTTGCAACGAGATATTATTTGTGAAATTCTTTACTAGCAGAAATTCGTTCGTCAGCGCCACCAGGGGGTTTCCTCCAAGGTGTGCTGTTCTTCTATCTGAGTGTTTCTGTCTCTACTTTTAGTACTGTACATGATCACAAACGTCAGAAAGCCTAGGAAAGCTATGAAAATTGATATAAAATGAATTAACATGAAATCAAACTAAGATAACACTTGAATTAGACTGAAATAAAGCAAACTTAAATCAAAGGATATGTATGGTTTGGTTGCCTCCCAACAAGCACTTTTTTACTGTCATTAGCTTGACATTCACCACTTGTTATGTCAGCAGGTGCGTAGATCTCTAACGATCAATCTCATCTCTGAGGTAATCTTTTACTCTCTGTCCATTGACTATGAATATGTTGTCTGATTTCCTATCTTAAAGTTCCATATGACCATAGGGTGATACTCCAATAACTACAAAGGATCCTAACCATCATGATTTAAGCTTCCTAGGAAAGAGCTTGAGCCTAGAATTGAAAAGCAGAATCTTCTAGCACGGCTCAAATTCTTTGGAAGCTATCTTCCTATCATGCCACTTTTTGGCCCTTTCCTTGTAGACTTTGGCATTCTCATAGGCAGCACGCTGGAACTCGTCCAATTCATTCAGCTGGAGTAATCTTTTCTCTCCTGCAGCCTTGGCATCAAAGTTCAAGAACCTTGTTGCCCAGTACGTTTTGTGCTCCACTCCACTGGCAAATAACAAGCTTTACCATACACTAACTGATAAGGAGACATTCCAATAGGGGTCTTAAAAGCTGTCCTATACGCCCAGAGAGCATCATCAAGTCTCCTTGTCCAGTCCTTCCTCAAGGTGCTTATTGCCTTTTCTAAGATCCTCTTGAGCTCTCTATTCGAGACCTCAGCTTGTCTACTCATCTGTGGGTGATAGGGGGTCGCCACCTTATGGCGGACTCCATATCTTTGAATTCCCATGGCTTAACCGGCAAGTACACCGGATCATCCAAGTAATACCTCAGGTGAGTGAGGGTCGATCCCACGAGGATTGTCGAACAGGGCAAGCAATGGTTATCCTGTTGAACTTAGTCAGGTAAACAATAAAAAGAGTTGTTGTTGTAAACGCATAAAAATAATAAGGAAATAAATAAGAAAAGCAATAAATAGTTTGGTGTGAAAACAATGTAAAGAAACGGTTAAGGTCTCGGAGATATTTACTTTTTCTGGATTAAAATCTGTTACCAACTATTTTAACAATGAATGATTCATTCTATGGCAAACCATAAGTGTCTAAACCATAATCTCTTAGCGATTTAGCCTCCTTCAACCTTCATCAACCGCCACTCTCGTGGTCACTTGACTCAGATTTAAGGGTGAAGTTCAGAAAAACTAGTTTATACCACGAAGGCCCTAATTACCCCAAACCGGATGAATAGATGTTACTTATCCCATCGGTTTGTGTAATTAGCCATCTAAGAGGAATGTTTTCAAGCTGTAGTTCAAGTGAGATAACTCTCTCAAAAATCACAAGAACTCATGTAGAAAAGGGTCATACTCTCGTTCCACCCAATTCATAAGATTAAGAATGAAAACAATCCTTAGAATTGAATTAAAAATAAATTAAAATAGAAGAATAATAATCTTAATCTATAGAAATAAACAGGGCTCCCAACCTTTACCAAGAGTTTTACTTGCTCATAACTTACAGAGAAAATAAGGTTCTGAAAAGTGTGGGAGAAAGAAGATCCTAAACCTAAGTGATCTTTTCCTTTAAATACTAACCTAATTTGATAAGAAAATAAAATAAAATAATAAATTCTAAACGTAAAAGATATTGTTTGTAATTAAAAATTACAAAAAGAAAATAAAAATAAGCTAAGAGGTGCAAACTCCACTTGAGAGGCCCAAAGAGGTGTGAAACGGGCTGCTGCTGGCGTTTAACTCCAGAGATAGACGTTAAACGTCAGGGGGGAGTGCAACGTTGCTGGCCTGTGTCCCCCTGATGGCGTTAAACGCTAGGTGGGCGTTCAGCGCCCAGGGGTATGCTGACAGCATTTTCCTATGCAGCTCCATACTCCGCCAAACTGCTCCGAATTTCACCTGAAATCATAAAAACACAAGAAAACATCAAAGTAGCATCCAAATAGGACTTTTGCACAAAAATCAAGTAAAATTAAATAAAATCAAACTAAAAACAACTAGAAAATGGTGCCAAAAAGGGTATAAAATATTCACGTATCATGAGCCGACTCTTTCCTCATTCTTTCTTTCTCGAAAATTGCTAAAGCTTCCGTATCAAAGACTGCATTACATCGAGGACACAGAGATACGTCCCGACATTTTAATTGTTGTTGCATTAAAAACTCTAACAGCCTATCACTAACTCCGAGAATAACCGCTCGAGCACTAGACTTGAAGTCTCCCAGAGCAATATCGAAATCATAAGAGAAACCAACCATATTAACACCAAAATATGGTTCAATAAAACTAGCTCCAATATCGAAGGGATCAGAATCAACATTCATTTCTTTCTTTCGATCATCGAATTTCAACCTTCCTTCCATGATTGCTTCTTGTATCAAGTCTCTGAAACGGACACAATTATTAGTCAAATGGCTTGTTGTTTGATGAAACTTACAATAGGGTTTTCCCTTTAAATCTTTTATCGAAAGCAAAGTCCTGCCTTCTGGCAAGATTAACTATTTATCTTTAACCAACACATCAAATATTTGATCTAATTTTGAAATATCAAAACTATATTTCTTCCCACTCTTATGTTTCGAATCACTTAATGCATTAGAATTCGAAATTTTCTTAAGTAAAGAACAAACATAAGGTGGTCCTTTCTTTAATTCAGCCAAATTGACTTCCGCTTCGAAATTAGATTGCTCACTCGAGGATTCCACTGCAACATATGACAGCTTCTCTTTTCAGAAAAAATATTTACTTTTCAATTTTCTCTCATTTTTATATTTCTTCTTTTCTTTCCTAAGAGTTTCAACTTGGCGTACCCTTTTAGCCAAATGGGCCAAATCAGGTATGTGGACATTAAGCAAGTGTGATGCACATAAAAATCTAGCCCCATCGTTGCCATCTTTACTACTTCACTCTCAGGGAGAGATACATAATATCGACTTCGAGTGTTTTTGAAACGAATCATGTAATCATCAATTGTTTCTCCGTCATCACGTTTTAAAGCCACCAAATCGGTAACTGTTACGTTTAATTCCCCTCAATAAAATTGAGAGTGAAAAGTACTTTCTAACTGTGCCCAAGTTGTCATTGAATTAGGCCTGAGATTCGAAAACTAAGAAAATGCATTCTTTGTTAACGAAGAAGGAAAGAACTTCATTTTCAAATTCTCATCGTTAGCCAAATTTTCTATCTCAACCAAATATCGAGTAATATGCTCAATAGTTAATTCACCAACTTCTCCAGCAAATTTTGTGACTATTTTAAAATTTTTTACCCCTCGAGACACTTTCGCCATTTGAACAGCAACAGAAAAAGCAGAGACAAAATATAGTTGATTCATAAAACTCACATTGAATCCAACTCTATTAAGCACATCCTTAACAATTCTCGTGATCTAATAACGTTCACCACCTTGATTGACTCTTAATCGAGCCAACACATTATAAGCATTATTTTGGTCACGACGAACTATTCGAGAATTTTCTCTGCCAATGAGTACATCATTTTCATTGAACTCAAGAGTCAATTAAGATTGTGCAAAATAATAAAAAAAAGTTCCAAAACAACACTTTTGTATAATGAGCTTTTCGTTATATTGGCAATTTGTGGCTTTTAGAAGGATGGGGGGACACAAAGTGAGCAAGGAATATTATAGTTTTCGAATCATACGTAGCATATAACAATATTAAGAAAACTTTTAAACCTCTATAAAACCCATCAGTCTATCATAAGATTGCACAGATAATAATAATAATATTATTATTATTAAAAAGAGTTATGGCCAAGAATGATGCAGCAAATGCAATTGCAATGTTGATTATTGGAATATTTATTATTTGTTATATCAATGGTGAATCCTATTACATTTTTTCTAAAGGAGCTTGTACTCCATCTTATTATATTGCATCTAATAAGTTGGGAGATTGCATCACACAATGTCAAAAACATCATCCAAGTAACCCGGTAAAAAGGAAAAAATGCCTTCAGGATTGTTGCGTCATCGAATGTCGCATGCGACATCCTTATGACACCGAAAAGCTTCGTGAATGCTATAAGGTTCTTTATGTTATGTATGTTAAGTAATTTAGTAATGATAGGCATCTAAGTTATTTTTATTTGTATCCTCTTAAGATTTTGTGAGTATTATTAGTTTTGAGTTTTCTTTTCATTATTGCAAAAGTTAGATGCGATGTTTTGTTCTTTCTATGTACTATATAATTGGAGTTTAAATTAGTGCTAGTGCTACCATTTGTGTTAGGGAAATGAGGTTTATATTTCCTAAAGTTGAGTTTTAAGGCCAAAGATTTGTTTATCACAACTTCGTTCAAGTTGAAATTTAAATAAATTATCCAACAAACACAAAACTTTAAGC
Source organism: Arachis ipaensis (assembly GCF_059453495.1). Taxonomy (NCBI): domain Eukaryota; kingdom Viridiplantae; phylum Streptophyta; class Magnoliopsida; order Fabales; family Fabaceae; genus Arachis; species Arachis ipaensis. The sequence goes on from NC_142436.1 coordinate 29,257,504, forward strand.
TTTTTGTTCAAACTGAGTAGTTTTTTATACAATTATACTCCACATGTTTCCCTTGAGTTTAAACAGTCTATTTATGCTTTCTATAAAACAACAATAATAAACTCTTGACTTAATTATTACTAATGCTAAGTAACCAAAATAATTATTAGTAATGCCATCCTAGACTATGAAACAAATTGTTCTGAACTAAAATAATTATTAGTAATGCTAAGTAAATAAAAAACTATAAACAATAAAAAAAATTAAAATACATATTAGAGTGTGATTCATTTTTTTGACTTAATTGATATAATTAATTTTGTTTTATAAACATCTCTTTTCATTTAATTACACGAAAAATTAATTCTAATTTGTGAATCAAATCTCAAAAAACTCTCCCTCATTATTACATTCACAATTATATACAATCTTTATTCCAAAAAAAAAAAAAAAATCTCAAATCCTTATATCATTAACCCCAAAAAGTATCCCCAAATCACCAAGGGTGTTTTATAAAAAAAAAATATAAACATCTCAAATTTGATAAATCAGAAACATAAAAAAATGGTTAGTTTGTGACTTGAAAAAAATTAATAAGTAACAATAGATCAATTTCAATTCGTTGATTATGGATGTTATATATGTTTGAAATCATAGATGTTAAATTGAAAATATTTTAACAACTTTTAAAATAAAATTTATATTTTTACCTATAAACTATTATAAAATAAAATATAGAGAATAAAATATGAAAAAATTATGAAACAAATTTTTAAATATAATTATTAATTGATTAAATTAAAATCAATAAATAAACATATATATAAATATCAAATAAAAGATATTAAAACAATTTAAAATAATGACTCATGTGATGTGTGAGATAATTCGATATTTATAATAAGACATAGTTTGAAATTGGGTAATATTAATTATAAAAATCTATTAATTATGAGCTTTAACTCGGCCTGTGTTACACGTGTGGTACATAACCGGTCCCAAACCCGGATAAAGAAGGAGGTTTGTGTTAGGCCTTCGACAGCCAATATAAAAACTTAGTCGAATCTTCATGACATGGATCAAATACGTTATTACGCTAAAGTTAGATCGTTGTCCGGAAGTAACGTGTTGTACGGCTTGCGTACAGTGTCAAATGAGCAAGAGCCGCTGCATCGGTGCCCGAATGTAGTGTTAAATGCGCAAGGGTTCCCGCGTTTGGGCGAGGGTAAATAAGCTAGTTCATAGAGAAAAAGGTAAAGGTCGGGGTGACAGAAAGTTGAGATTTGGGACATGAAACATAGGCACTCTAATAGAAAAATTTATGGAGGTGGTGGATACCATGATAAAGAGGAAGATTAACATCATGTACCTACAAGAAACAAAGTGGGTTGGTGTGAAGGCTAGGGAGTTGGTTACTTTCGGGTTCAAACTTTGGTATACGAGAAAGGTGAAGAACAGGAATGGGGTAGGTATTATCATAGATAAGCAGTGGAAGAAGGACGTAGTGGATGTCAAGAGGGTGGGAGATCGGATCATCTCTATTACACTTGTGGTAGAAGGAGGTACTTTTCATATGATTAGCGCCTATGCACCGCAAGTGGGTTTGTTAGAGTAACACAAGATAAGGTTTTGGGAGGATCTCGAGAGTTTAGTCCAAGACATACCTTCAGGAGATAAGATTTTCATAGGAGGAGATTTAAATGGCCATGTTGGAAGAAAAGTGACTGGGTATGAAAGTATTTACGGAGGCCATGGTTTTGGGGTGGTAAATACCGAGGGTAAAACTATTTTGGACTTTTCCTCAACCTTCTATCTCTTCATCGCAAATACATGTTTTAAAAAGAGAGACGAACATCTTTTATAAGAGTGGTATGACAAGCTCTCAAATCGACTTCTTCTTGTTGAGGAGAGTCGACCAAAAATTTTGCATTAATTGTAAAATTATTCCGGGGGAGAGTTTAACAACACAACATAGGACGCTTGTCATGGATTTTCGCGTTGAGCAAAAGTTGAGGAAAATACATCATACGAAGAACCCAAGGACGAGGTGGTGGCGGATGAAAGGTGAGGAACAAAGAAGCTTCTTAAAACGGGTAGAAGAAGTGGCAAAGTGGGATGGAAATGAAAGCGCAGAGAAGATGTGGAGAGAGTGGCAGAAGTTATTAGAAGAACAGCAAAAGAAAGTTTTGGTGAATCTAGAGGGATAAGACCAAGAGATAAGGAGTCCTGGTGGTGGAATGCAAGTGTACAAGAAAAGATAAAGGCAAAAAGGGTGTGCTTTAAAGAGTGGTCTTCTTGCCGCAATACAGAAAATTGGGAAAAATAGAAGGCGGCTAAGAAACAAAACAAAAGTGGCTGTATACAAAGTAAGAACAAGAGCGTATGAAGGTCTCTACCAGTCCTTAGGCATGAAAGAAGGAGAAAAAGGTATATATAGAATCGCAAAGTGCCGTGAAAGAAGAACAAGAGACTTGCATTAGGTTAAGTGCATAAAGAATAAAGATGGGGAGGTGTTGGCCCAAGAGGAGAAGATCAATGAAAGGTGGAAGAGCTACTTCTACGAGTTATTTAATGAAGGACAGAAGACTCTTCCGAGCCTTGGTCGGTTATGCACGAGGGAAGAAGATCAAAACTTCGACTATTACCGAAGGATTCGAGACTTCAAAGTAAAAGAAACTCTAAAGCGGATGAAAAATGGTAGGGCAGTAGGACCTGATAATATCCGATTGATGTTTAGAAGGACCTTGGAGAGAAAGGTGCCAGTTGATTAACCAAACTTTTTAATGAGATTTTAAGGTCTAAGAAGATACTAGATGAGTGGAGAAAGAGCACATTGGTACTTATTTACAAGAATAAAAAGGATATACAAAGTTGCGAAAACTATAGAAGCTCATGAGGCATACTATGAAGTTATGGGAAAGGGTGATAGAACGGAGCATATCCAAGAGCCTGTACCATGGTGTATACTTTTTGCCGATGATATCGTCCTTATGGGAGAGTCAAGGGAATAAGAAGTTGGAGTTATGGAGAGAAGTTCTAGAATTATATGGTCTGTGCATAAGCCGTAGCAAGACAGAATATATGGAATGTAAGTTCGGCTGCGAAGGAAAAACTCTAATATAGAGGTGAAGATTGGAGATAACATCCTATGAAAAGTTAAGAATTTTAAGTATCTTGGGTGCATCATACAGGATAATAGAGAGATTGAATAGGATGTAAATAATAAAATCCAAGTAGGATGGTAAAAATGGCGGAGTGCATCTAGTTTTATATGTGATAAAAAAAGTGCCTTTAAAACTTAAAGATAAATTCTATCGCACTGCTATCAAACTGGCTATGCTTTATGGTACAGAGTGTTTGGCGACCAAAGGGGAGCACGAACATAAGCTAAGTGTGGCAGAGATAAAGATGTTGAGATGAATGAGTGGTCATACATGATTGGATAAAATAAGGAATGAAGATATGAGAGAGGGTTGGAGTAGCATCTATTCTAGAAAAGATAGTAGAATCGCATCTCAAGTGGTTCGGTAATGTGAGAGGAAGACCGACAGAACACCCAGTCAGGAGGGTGGATGAGATAGAAGATGGACAAGGGATGAAAGGTAGAGGAAGACCTAAGAAGACCATCCATGAGGTAATCAAACAAAATCTACATGCAAACGGTTTCTCTATACACATGATACATGATAGAGCTCAACGACGTCGTTTGATTCATGTAGCCGACCCCACCTAGATGGACAAGGCTTTGTTTTTATTGTTGTATTAATTATGAGCTTTATACGTATAAAATTATGGATGTTATATAAAATGTGAAATTATGTATGTTAAATTAAAAATATTTTTACAAATTTTATTATGCAACTCATATTTTTATATACCTACTATTATAAAACAAAAAACATAAAATGAACTATGGAAGAAAATTATGAAAAAAAAATTGAACATATATGAAATTGAAGTGTTGAACAATTTTCTGTAACAAAAATGTGGCTATAGAGTTGGCTATGAAAAACACTCAATTCATAGCTATTTTTACGGTTCAAATTCTAGTTTAATGCTATAATTTATCATCATTAATATTTGTATTTTTAGAAAATAACACAAATTAAAATTAATATGAATAACATTAAGGGAGGTTTAGTGGACTTGCCAATTACTGACCGTAAGTTTACATGGTTCAGAGGACGGTCTTGTAGCCGTATTGACAGAGCTTTGGTTAACTTGGAATGGCTTGAGGCGTACCCGGATACTCGATTATGGGGGGCCCACGGGGTTTGTCAAATCACTGCCTATTATAGTGGAAGACAAGAGGATAAGGGATAGACCGCGACCGTTCCGTAGCCTAGATTTGTGGTTTACACATGAAGGATTTCTAAGTATGGTCAAGGAGGAATGGAGAGAGCTGGGAGAGATGCAATTCACTGATAAGCTGAAGGCTATAACGGGTCCTTTGGGGATATGGCACAGGGATAATTTTGGTCACATGGACAAGAAAATCATGAAGTTTGAGGAAGAGATCAAGAAGATTGATGATATGGTGAGTAATGTGACACATGATGGTGTAGTGGAAGCAAGAAAGAGGGCGTTAGTTACTTGTTGCGAGAAGTGGTATGTGAGGAAAGAACTACATTGGAAGCAGATGTCGCGGTCTAGGCATGCAAGGCACATGGATAAAAACACAAGATATTTTCATAACTTAGCTTCTGCCAGAAGGAGGAATAATAGGATTGATGCTTTGGTTATTAATGGAAGATTGATAAGGAATCAAGCTAGGATCAAAATTGCCATCAGAGAGTTTTACAAGGAATTATACCATCAAGAGAAGTCTCCTATGGTGAGATTCAGAGACGGGCTGGTGGAAAGGATCAATGAGGGGTATGCTATAGAGTTAGAGAGGCTACCAACTTCTAAGGAGGTTAGGGAGGCAGTGTGCGATTGTGAATCGTCCAAGGCTCCAGAAAGTGACGGGTACAATATGAATTTCATTAAGAAGTGTTAGAATGATATTGGCTCTGAGTTCACGAAAGCGGTACTGAGGTTCTTCCAAAATTCAAGGTTGCCGGCAGATGCTAATGTCACCTGGGTGACACTGGCCCCTAAGTTTACTGGTGCTAAGGAAATCAAATATTTGCGCCCGATTAGCATGGTGGGGTGTGTTCGTGCACGAAATTGTGATTCACACTTTTCATAACTCCGCACAACTAACCAGCAAGTGCACTGGGTCGTCCAAGTAATACCTTACGTGAGTAAGGGTCGATCCCACAGAGATTGTCGGCTTGAAGCAAGCTATGGTCATCTTATAAATCTTAGTCAGGCGGATTCAAATGGTTATGAGGTTCTGACAATTAAAAGATAAATAAAACATAAAATTAAAATAAAGGTACTTATGTAATTCATTGGTGGGAATTTCAGATAAGCGTGTGAAGATGCTTTGTTGCTTCTGAATCTCTGCTTTTCTACTGTCTTCTTCCAATCATGCGTGCTCCCTTCCATGGCAAGCTGTATGATCCTCTCGGATAAAAAATACCAGGTACGATCTCTGTACGGCTAATCAACTGTCGGATTTCTCGTCTCGGATGAAAAATACCAGGTACAACTACCGCACGGCTAATCATCTGTCAGTTCTCACTAGCGTCGAAATAGGACCCTTATCCTTTTGCACACTATAACTATGCCCAACATTCGCAAGTTTGAAGCTCGTCACAGTCATCCCTTCCCAGATCCTACTCGGAATACCACAGATAAGGTTTAGACTTTCCGGATCTCAAGAATGCTGCCAATGGTTCTAGCATTTACCACGAAGATCCTAATCTCACGGACTCGGTCCGTGTATTAGAGACCCAAGAGAATATACCCCGACTTTCGTCCAATGACTACGTTAAACATCATGTAGACCGTTTTGTGGTTGTTAGGCACGCGGATCTTGGCTAAGCGAGTAACGAAGATAGTGGGTGATTGTCACAGGTCATCCCTTCATTCTAACTTAACTGAATTAAGTACGAGAGTATATCTTGGAGAAGAAGTAGGCATGAATTGAAAGAGAAACAATAGTACTTGCATTAATTCATGAAGAACAGCAGAGCTCCACACCTTAATCTATGAGGTGTAGAAACTCCACCGTAGAAAATACATAAGAGAAAATAATCTAGGCATGGCCGAATGGCCAGCCTCCAAGTCCTAAGATGATAAAGTTCATCAAAAGATGATGATAAGATATGAATACAATAGTAAAAAGTGCTATTTATACTAAACTAGTTACTAGGGTTTACAGAAAATAGGTAACTAAGTGCAGATAGTGCAGAAATCTACTTCCGGGGCCCACTTGGCGTTTGCTTGGGCTGAGCATTGAAGCTTTCACGTACATAGGCCATTTTTGGAGTTAAACGCCAGCTTGGGTGCCAGTTTGGGCGTTTAACTCTAGTTCTGGTGTCAGTTCTGGCGTTTTACTCTAAAAAAGGGTCTTTGGTGGGCGTTTGAACGCCTGTTTAGGCCAACAAATCTCGAGCAAAGTATGGACTATTATATATTGCTGGAAAGTCCAAGATGTCTACTTTCCAACGCAATTAAGAGCGCGCCAATTGGGCTTCTGTAGCTCCAGAAAATCCACTTTGAGCGCAGGAGGGTCATAATCCAACAGCATCTGCAGTCCTTTTTCAGCCTCTGAATCAGATTTTTGCTCAGGTCCCTCAATTTCAGCCAGAAAATACCTGAAATCACAGAAAAACATACAAACTCATAGTAAAGTCTAGAAATATGATTTTTGCATAAAAACTAATAAAAATATAATAAAAAGTAACTAAAACATACTAAAAACTATGTAAAAATAATGCCAAAAAGGGTATAAATTATCCGCTCATCACAACACCAAACTTAAATTGTTGCTTGTCCCCAAGCAACTAAAAACAAAATAGGATAAAAAGAAGAGAAAATACAATAAATTCCAAAAACATCAATGAAGATTAGTTTTAATTAGATGAGCGGGACTAGTAGCTTTTTGCTTCTGAACAGTTTTGGCATCTCACTTTATCCCTTGAAGTTCAGAATGATTGGCATCCATAGGAACTCAAAATTCAGATAGTGTTATTAATTTTCTTAGTTCAGTATGTTGATTCTTGAACACAGCTACTTTATGAGTCTTGGCCGTGACCCTAAGCACTTTGTTTTCCAGTATTACCACCAGATAAATAAATGCCACAGACACATAACTGGGTGAACCTTTTCAGATTGTGACTCAGCTTTGCTAGAGTCCCCACTTAGAGGTGTTCAGAGCTCTTAAGCACACTCTTTTTGCTTTGGACAACGACTTTAACCACTCAGTCTCAAGCTTTTCACTTGACACCTTCACGCCACAAGCACATGGTTAGGGACAGCTTGATTTAACCGTTAGGCCAGGATTTTATTCCTGGCCTAAACGGCTAAACCAAGCTGTCCCTAACCATGTGCTTGTGGCGTGAAGGTGTCAAGTGAAAACTTGAGACTGAGCGGTTAAAGTCAAGGTTCAAAGCAAAAGAAGAGTGTGCTTAAGAACCCTGGGCACCTCTAATTGGGGACTTTAGCAAAGCTGAGTCACAATCTGAAAAGGTTCACCCAATTATGTGTCTGTGGCATTTATGTATCCGGTGGTAATATTGGAAAATAAAGTGCTTAGGGCCACGACCAAGACTCATAAAGTAGCTGTGTTCAAGAATCAACATACTGAACTAGGAGAATCAACAACACTATCTGAACTCTGAGTTCCTATAGATGCCAATCATTCTGAACCTCAATGGATAAAGTGAGATGCCAAAACTATTCAAGAGGCAAAAAGCTACAAGTCCCGCTCATCTGACTGGAGCTATGTTTCATTGATAGTTTGGAATTTATAGTATATTCTCTTCCTTTTATCCTATTTGATTTTTAGTTGCTTGGGGACAAGCAACAATTTAAGTTTGGTGTTGTGATGAGCGGATAATTTATACGCTTTTTGGCATTATTTTTGGTATGTTTTTAGTAGGATCTAGTTAATTTTAGGGATGTTTTTATTAGTTTTTATGTTAAATTCACATTTCTGGACTTTACTATGAGTTTGTATGTTTTTTTGTGATTTCAGGTATTTTCTGGCTGAAATTGAGGGACTTGAGCAAAAATCAGATTCAGAGGTTGAAGAAGGACTGCTGATGCTGTTGGATTCTGACCTCCCTGCACTTAAAGTGGATTTTTTGGAGCTACAGAACTCAAAATGGCGCGCTTCCAATTGCGTTGGAAAGTAGACATCTAGGGCATTCCAGCAATAGATAATAGTCCATACTTTGGCCGAGTTTAGACGATGCAAAAGGGCGTTGAACGCCAGTTCTACGCTGCAGTCTGGAGTTAAACGCCAGAAACACGTCACGAACCAGAGTTGAACGCCAAAAACACGTTACAACTTGGCGTTCAACTCCAAAAGAAGCCTCTGCACGTGGAAAGCTAAAGCTCAGCCCAAGCACACACCAAGTGGGCCCCGAAAGTGGATTTATGCATCAATTACTTACTTCTGTAAACCCTAGTAGCTAGTTTAGTATAAATAGGACTTTTTACTATTGTATTAGACATCCTGGATTGTATTTTTGATCCTGTGATCACGTTTTGGGGGCTGGCCTCTCGGTCATGCCTGAACCTTTCACTTATGTATTTTCAACGGTAGAGTTTCTACACTCCATAGATTAAGGTGTGGAGCTCTGCTGTTCCTCATGAATTAATGCAAAGTACTACTGTTTTCTATTCAATTCAACTTATTCCGCTTCTAAGATATCTATTCGCACCCAAGAACATGATGAATGTGATGATTATGTGACGCTCATCATCATTCTCACTTATGAACGCATGCCTGACAAACACTTCCGTTCTATATGCAACCAAGCTAGAATGAGTATCTCTTAGATATCTAATACAGGGGACCGAGTCCGAGTTATTAGTATCTTCGTGGTATAAGTTAGAATCCATGGATGGCCATTCCGGAGATCCTGAAAGTCTAAACCTTGTTTGTGGTATTCCGAGTAGGATCTGGGAAGGGATGGCTGTGACGAACTTCAAACTCACGAGTGCTGGGCGTAGTGACAGATGCAAAAGGATAGTAAATCCTATTCCGGTATGATCGAGAACCTCCAGATGATTAGCCATGCCGTGACAGAGAATTTGGACCATTTTCACAGAGAGGATGGGATGTAGCCATTGACAACGGTGATGCCCTTACAGAAAGCTTGCCATGGAAAGGAGTAGGACTGATTGGATGAAGACAGCAGGAAAGCAGAAGTTCAGAAGAACGAAGGCATCTTTATATGCTTATCTGAAATTCTCACCAATGAATTACATAAGTATTTCTATCTTTATTTTCTATTTATTTATTATAATTCGAAAACTCCATAACCATTTTATATCCGCCTGACTGAGATTTACAAGGTGACCATAGCTTGCTTCATACCAACAATCTCCGTGGGATCGACCCTTACTCACGTAAGGTTTTATTACTTGGACGACCCAGTGCACTTGCTGGTTAGTTGTGCGAAGTTGTGAAATTATGCTTGGACCATGGTATTGTGCACCAGTTATTGGCGCCATTGCCAGGGAGACAACGAACAACAAATTTTACAACCTCAGAGTAACAATTTCGCATACCAAGTTTTTGGCGCAGTTGCGGGGATTGTTCGATTTTGGACAACTGACGGTTCATCTTGTTGCTCAGATTAGGTAATTTTCTTTTTGTTTTATTTTCAAAAATCTTTCAAAAATCTTTCAAAAATTTCTCATTTGTTTTCGAAAATTATTCTAAATTTTTAAGAATAAATTCTAGTGTTTCATGAAGCATGTTGAAGCCTGGCTGGCTGTAAAGCCAGGTCTAATTCTTTTGGATAGGGGCTTCCAACCATCAGCATAGAGGCAAGTTAATTTGAATATCAGCTGTTGCATGCCTGATTTATATCCTAAAGCTGACTGGCTATTAAGCCATGTCCAACCCTTTGATTGGAGCTTTGGGCTAATATTGAAAGATTCCTGGAATTCTTCTTAAAGATTTTAGAATTCTTATTTTCTTTTTCACATTAATTTTTGAAAAATCCAAAAAAAAATCATAAAATCATAAAAATAAAAAATATTTTGTGTTTCTTGTTTGAGTCTTGAGTCAATTTTTAAGTTTGGTGTCAATTGCATTTTTTCTAAAAATTTTATGCATTTTTCAAAAATTCATGCATTCATAGTGTTCTTCATGATCTTCAAGTTGTTCCTGGCCAGTCTTCTTGTTTGATCTTGATATTTTCTTGTTTTGTGTCTTTTCTTGTTTTTCATGTGCATTTTTGCATTCATAGTGTCTGAACATGAAAGATTTCTAAGTTTGGTGTCTTGCATGTTTTCTTTGCATTGAAAATTTTTCAAAAATATGTTCTTGATGTTCATCATGATCTTCAAAGTGTTCTTGGTGTTCATCTTGACATTCATAGCATTCTTGCATGCATTCATTGTTTTGATCCATAACTTTCACGCATTGAGTCTTTTTCATGTTTTTCTCTTTCCTCATTGAAAATTCAAAAATTAAAAAAATATCTTTCCCTTTTTCACTCATAAATTTCGAAAATTTGGATTGACTTTTTCAAAAATTTTTAAAATCTAGTTGTTCTTATGAGTCAAATCAAATTTTCAATTTAAAAATCTTATCTTTTTCAAAATATTTTTCAAAAATCAAATCTTTTTCATTTTTCTTATTTATTTTCGAAAATTTTAAAAATATTTTTCAAAAATATTTTCTTAATTTTATCTTATAATTTTCGAAAATATTCTCATTAATTAATGTTTTGATTCAAAAATTTCAAGTTTGTTACTTGCTTATCAAGAAAGATTCAAACTTTAAGTTCTAGAATCATATCTTGTGATTTCTTGTGAGTCAAGTCATTAATTATGATTTTAAAAATCAAATCTTTTTCAAAACTAATTCTATCATATCTTTTTTTTTTAAATCTTATCTTTTTCAAAAATTTGATTTTCAAATATCTTTTCTAACTTCTTATCTTCTTATCTTTTCAAAATTGATTTTCAAATCTTTTTCAACTAACTAATTGACTTTTTGTTTGTTTCTTATCTTTTTCAAAACTACCTAACTAACTCTCTCTCTCTAATTTTCGAAAATATCTCCCTCTTTTTCAAAAATTCTTTTTAATTAACTAATTATTTTAATTTTTAATTTTAACTTGATTTCATTCCTAATTTTCGAAAATCACTAACCCCTTTTCAAAATTTTATTTTCGAAAATCCTCTTTCTCTCTCATCTCCTTCTATTTATTTATTCATCTACTAACACTTCATCTCACACAAATTCGAACCCCCTCTTCCATCTGGGTTCGAATTTTCTCTACTTCCCTTCTTTACATTACATTCTTTTCTTCTTCTACTCACATAGGGGAACCTCTATACCTGGGCAAAAAGGATCCCTATTATTATTATTTTTCTGTTCCCTCTTTTTCATATGAGCAGGAGCAAGGAAAAGAACATTCTTGTTGAAGCAGACCCTGAACCTGAAAGGACTCTGAAGAGGAAACTAAGAGAAGCTAAAATACAACAATCCAGAGATAACCTTACAGAAATTTTCGAACAAGAAGAGGATATGGCAGCCGAAAATAATAATAATGCAAGGAGGATGCTTGGTGACTTTACTGCACCTAATTCTAATTTACATGGAAGAAGCATCTCCATCCCTACCATTGGAGCAAACAATTTTGAGCTTAAACCTCAATTAGTTTCTCTAATGCAACAAAATTGCAAGTTTCATGGACTTCCATCTGAAGATCCTTTTCAGTTCTTAACTGAATTCTTGCAGATCTGTGATACTGTTAAGACTAATGGAGTAGATCCTGAAGTCTATAGGCTCATGCTTTTTCCTTTTGCTGTAAGAGACAGAGCTAGAGTGTGGTTGGACTCTCAACCCAAAGATAGCCTGAACTCTTGGGATAAGCTAGTCACGGCTTTCTTAGCCAAGTTCTTTCCTCCTCAAAAGATGAGCAAGCTTAGAGTGGATGTTCAAACCTTCAGACAGAAAGAAGGTGAATCCCTCTATGAAGCTTGGGAGAGATACAAGCAACTGACCAAAAAGTATCCTTCTGACATGCTTTCAGAATGGACCATCCTGAATATATTCTGTGATGGTCTGTCTGAATTAGCTAAGATGTCATTGGATACTTCTAAAGGGAGATCCATTCACCTAAAGAAAATGCCTGCAGAAGCTCAAGAACTCATCGACATGGTTGCTAATAACCAGTTCATGTACACTTCTGAGAGGAATCCTATGGGTAATGGGACGCCTCAGAAGAAGGGAGTTCTTGAAATTGATATTCTGAATGCCATATTGGCTCAGAATAAAATATTGACTCAGCAAGTCAATATAATTTCTCAGAGTCTGAATGGAATGCAAGCTGCATCCAACAGTACTCAGGAGGCATCTTCTGAAGAAGAAGCTTATGATCCTGAGAACCCTGCAATAGCAGAGGTGAATTACATGGGTGAACCTTATGGAAACACTTATAATCCCTCATGGAGAAGTCACCCAAATCTCTCATGGAAGGATCAACAAAAGCCTCAACAAGGCTTTAATAATAGTGGAAGAAATAGGTTTAACAATAGTAAACCTTTTCCATCATCCACTCAGCAACAGACAGAGAACTCTGAACAAAATACCTCTAATTTAGCAAACTTAGTCTCTGATCTATCTAAGGCCACTGTAAGTTTCATGAATGAAACAAGGTCCTCCATTAGAAATTTGGAGGCACAAGTGGGCCAACTGAGTAAAAGGATCACTGAAATCCCTCCTAGTACTCTCCCAAGCAATACAGAAGAAAATCCAAAATGAGAGTGCAAGGCCATTGATATAACCATCATGGCCGAATCCAAAGAGGAAGGGGAGGACGTGAATCCCAAGGAGGAAGACCTCCTGGGACGTCCAGTGATCAATAAGGAGTTTCCCTTTGAGGAACCAAAGGAATCTGAGGCTCATCTAGAGACCATACAGATTCCATTGAACCTCCTTATGCCATTCATGAGCTCTGAAGAGTACTCCTCTTCTGAAGAGAATGAAGATGTTACTGAAGAGCAAGTTGCCAAGTTCCTTAGTGCAATGAACCAATGAACTGAATGCATTGGATCAACTGAGATTGCCTCAGAAGAAACAGGATCCTGAAAAGTTCCTGATACCTTGTACCATAGGCACCATGACCTTTGAGAAGGCTCTATGTGACCTGGGGTCAGGAATAAACCTCATGCCACTCTCTGTAATGGAGAAACTGGGAATCTTTGAGGTACAAGCTGCTAAAATCTCATTAGAGATGGCAGACAATTCCAGAAAATAGGCTTATGGACAAGTAGAGGACATATTAGTAAAGGTTGAAGGCCTTTACATCCCTGCTGATTTCATAATCCTGGATACTGGGAAGGATGTGGATGAATCCATCATCCTTGGAAGACCCTTCCTAGCCACAGCAAGAGCTGTGATTGATGTTAACAGAGGTGAACTAGTCCTTCAATTGAATGAGGACTCCCTTGAGTTTAAAACTCAAGGACATATTTCTGTAAACATGGAAAAGAGGCACAGTAAGCTTCTCTCAAAACAGAGTCAACCAGAGCCCCCACAGTCAAACTCTAAGTTTGGTGTTGGAAGGCCACAACCAAACTCTCTAAGTTTGGTGTTGAACTCCCATATCCAAACTCTAAGTTTGGTGTTGGGGAGTCTCAACAATGCTCTGAACATCTGTGAGGCTCTATGAGAGCCCACTGTCAAGCTATTGACAATAAAGAAGCGCTTGTTAGGAGGCAACCCAATTTTTATTTAATTATATTTTTTATTAGTTATATGTCTTCATAGGTTCATGATCATGTGGAGTCCCAAAAACAACTGAAAAAATTGAAAAAAAATAAAAAACAGCAGAAGAAAAATCACACCCTGGAGGAAGGACTTACTGGCGTTTAAACGCCAGTAAGGAGCATCTGGCTTGCGTTCAACACCAGAACAGAGCATGGATCTGGCGTTGAACGCCAGAAACAAGCAGCAACCTGGCGTTCAGACGCCAGAAATGCACACTGAGGAAGAGCTGGCGCTAAACGCCAGAAACAAGCATCTGGCTGGCGTTCAACGCCAGAAATATACTGCATCTGGGCGCTGAACGCCCAGAACAAGCATCAATTCGGCGTTTAAACGCCAGAATTGCATGCAAAGGCATTTTACATGCCTAATTGGTGTAGGGATGCAAATCTTTGACACCTCAGAATCTGTGGACCCCATAGGATCAACTCAGCATCTGTGGACCTCACAGGATCCCCACCTACCACCACTCACTCTCTTCCCTCTTCTCAATGTTCATCCTCTCTTTCCAATAAACACTCTTCCCCATATACCTACCTCATAAACTCCACCTACCTTCAAAATTCAAAATCAATTTCCCACCCAAACCCACCCTATATGGCCGAAATTAATCCCCATCTCCCTCCTCTCCTCCATATTTTCTTCTTCTTCTTCATCTATTCTTTCTTCTCTTACTCGAGGGCGAGCAGTATTCTAAGTTTGGTGTGGTAAAAGCATAAGCTTTTTGTTTTTCCATTACCATTTATGGCACCTAAGACCGGAGAATCCTCTAGAAAAGGGAAAGGAAAGACAAAAGCTTCCACCTCCGAGTCATGGGAGATGGAAAGATTCATCTCCAAAGCTCATCAAGACCACTTCTATGATGTTGTGGCCAAGAAGAAGGTGATCCTCGAGGTCCCTTTCAAACTCAAGAGAAATGAGTATCCGGAGATCCGACATGAGATCCATAGAAGAGGTTGGGAAGTTCTAACAAACCCCATCCAACAAGTCGGAATTCTAATGGTTCAAGAGTTCTATGCTAATGCATGGATCACAAGGAACCATGATCAAAGTAAGAACCCAAACCCAAAGAATTATCTCACTATAGTTCGGGGGAATTACTTAGATTTTAGTCCGGAAAATGTAGGGTTGGCGTTCAACTTGCCAATGATGGAAGAGAACGTACGCCCCTACACAAGGAGAGTCAACTTTGATCAAAGGTTAGACCAAGTCCTCATGGACATATGTGTGGAAGGAGCTCAATGGAAGATTGACTCAAAAGGCAAACCGGTTCAACTGAGAAGACTGGACCTTAAGCCTGTAGCTAGAGGATGGTTGGAGTTCATTCAACGCTCAATCATTCCCACTAGAAACCGGTCTGAAGTTACTATAGACCGGGCCATCATGATCCATAGCATCATGATTGGAGAAGAGGTGGAGGTTCATGAGCATATACCTCAAGAACTCTACAAGGTGGCTGACAAGTCCTCCACTATGGCAAGGTTAGCTTTTCCTCACCTCATTTGCCATCTATGCAATTTGGCTGGGATTGACATAGAAAGAGACATTCCCATTGTGGAAGAGAAGCCAATCACTAAGAAAAGGATGGAGCAAACAAGAGAGCCCACTCATGGAGCTCAAGAAACACATGAGGAAGCTCATCATCAAGAAATCCCTGAGATACCTCAAGGGATGCACTTTCCTCTACAGAATTTTTGGGAGCAAATCAACACCTCCCTAGGAGAATTAAGTTCCAACATGGGACAATTAAGGGTGGAACATCAAGAGCACTCCATCATCCTTCATGAAATTAGAGAAGATCAAAGAGCAATGAGGGAGGAGCAACAAAGACAAAGAAGAGACATAGAAGAGCTCAAGGACATCATTGGTTCCTCAAGAAGGAAACGCCACCATCACTAAGATGGATACATTCCTTGTTCTTAAATTCTCTGTTTTTCGTTTTCTTTATGTTAAGTGCTTATCCATGTTTGTGTCTTATTACATGATCATTAGTATTTAGTAACTATGTCTTAAAGTTATGAATGTCCTATGAATCCATCACCTCTCATAAATGAAAAATGTTTTAATTCAAAAGAACAAGAAGTACATGAGTTTCAAATTTATCCTTGAACTTAGTTTAATTATATTGATGTGGTGACAATACTTTTTGTTTTCTGAATGAATGCCTGAACAGTGCATATGTCTTTTGAAGTTGTTGTTTAAGAATGTTAAATATGTTGGCTCTTGAAAGAATGATGACAAGGAGACATATTATTTGATAATCTGAAAAATAATAAAAATGATTCTTGAAGCAAGAAAAAGCAGTGAATACAAAGGTTGCAGGAAAAAAAAGAGAAAAAAATAGAAAAAGAAAAAGTAAGCAGAAAAAGCCAAAAGCTCTTAAAACCAAAAGGCAAGAGCAAAAATCCAATAACCCTTAAAACCAAAAGGCAAGGGTAATAAAAAGGATCCGAAGGCTTTGAGCATCAGTGGATAGGAGGGCCTAAAGGAATAAAATCCTGGCCTAAGCGGCTAAACCAAGCTGTCCCTAACCATGTGCTTGTGGTGTGAAGGTGTCAATGAAAACTTGAGACTGAGCGGTTAAAGTCAAGGTCCAAAGCAAAAGAAGAGTGTGCTTAAGAACCCTGGGCACCTCTAATTGGGGACTTTAGCAAAGCTGAGTCACAATCTGAAAAGGTTCACCCAATTATGTGTCTGTGGCATTTATGTATCCGGTGGTAATACTGGAAAACAAAGTGCTTAGGGCAACGGCGAAGACTCATAAAGTAGCTGTGTTCAAGAATCAATATACTGAACTAGGAGAATCAACAACACTATCTGAACTCTAAGTTCCTATAGATGCCAATCATTTTGAACCTCAATGGATAAAGTGAGATGCCAAAACTATTCAAGAGGCAAAAAGATACAAGTCCTGCTCATCTGATTGGAGCTATGTTTCATTGATAGTTTGGAATTTATAGTATATTCTCTTCTTTTTATCCTATTTGATTTTCAGTTGCTTGGGGACAAGCAACAATTTAAGTTTGGTGTTGTGATGAGCGGATAATTTATACGCTTTTTTGCATTGTTTTTAGTATGTTTTTAGTAGGATCTAGTTACTTTTAGGGATGTTTTTATTAGTTTTTATGTTAAATTCACATTTCGGGACTTTACTATGAGTTTTTGTATTTTTCTGTGATTTCAGGTATTTTCTGGCTGAAATTGAGGGACTTGAGCAAAAATCAGATTCAGAGGTTGAAGATGGACTGCTGATGCTGTTGGATTCTGACCTCCCTGCACTCAAAGTGGATTTTCTGGAGCTACAGAACTCAACATGGCACACTTTCAATTGCGTTGGAAAGTAGACATCCAGGGCTTTCCAGCAATATATAATAGTTTATACTTTGGCCGAGTTTAGACGACGCAAAAGGGCATTGAACGCCAGTTCAACGCTGCAGTCTGGAGTTAAACGCCAGAAACACGTCACGAACCAGAGTTGAACGCCAAAAACACGTTACAACTTGGCGTTCAACTCCAAAAGAAGCCTCTGCACGTGGAAAGCTAAAGCTCAGCCCAAGCACACACCAAGTGGGTCCCGGAAGTAGATTTATGCATCAATTACTTACTTCTGTAAACCCTAGTAGCTAGTTTAGAATAAATAGGACTTTTTACTATTGTATTAGACATCCTGGATTGTATTTTTGATCCTGTGATCCCGTTTTGGGGGCTGGCCTCTCGGCCATACCTGAACCTTTCACTTATGTATTTTCAACCGTAGAGTTTCTACACTCCATAGATTAAGGTGTGGAGCTCTGCTGTTCCTCATGAATTAATGCAAAGTACTACTGTTTTCTATTCAATTCAACTTATTCCGCTTCTAAGATATCCATTCGCACCCAAGAACATGATGAATGTGATGATTATGTGACGCTCATTATCATTCTCACTTATGAACGCGTGCCTGACAAACACTTCCGTTCTACATGCAACCAAGCTAGAATGAGTATCTCTTAGATATCTAATACAAGGGACCTAGTCCGAGTTATTAGTATCTTCGTGGTATAAGTTAGAACCCATGGATGGCCATTCCTGAGATCCGGAAAGTCTAAACCTTGTCTGTGGTATTCCGAGTAGGATCTGGGAAGGGATGTCTATGACGAACTTCAAACTCGCGAGTGCTGGGTGTAGTGACAGACGCAAAAGGATAGTAAATCCTATTCCAGTATAATCGAGAACTTCCAGATGATTAGCCATGCCGTGATAGAGCATTTGGACCATTTTCACAGAGAGGATGGGATGTAGCCATTGACAACGGTGATGCCCTTACAGAAAGCTTGCCATGGAAAGGAGTAAGACTGATTGGATGAAGACAGCAGGAAAGCAGAAGTTCAGAAGAACGAAGGCATCTCTATACGCTTATCTGAAATTCTCACCAATGAATTACATAAGTATTTCTATCTTTATTTTCTATTTATTTATTATAATTCGAAAACTCCATAACCATTTGATATCTGCCTGACTGAGATTTACAAGGTGACCATAGCTTGCTTCATACCGACAATCTCCGTAGGATCGACCCTTACTCACGTAAGGTTTTCTTACTTGGACGACCCAGTGCACTTGCTGGTTAGTTGTGCGAAGTTGTGAAGTTATGCTTGGACCATGGTATTGTGCACCAGTTATTGGCGCCATTGCCAGGGAGAGAACGAACAACAAATTTTACAACCTCAGAGTAACAATTTCGTATACCAGTTACAGATGAGATGAGGGAAGGCTAACTTTGCCAAAGTGGAGAGCTTGCCCGCCACCTTGTATAGTTCTAGAGGTATGATCTCATGAACTTCTACTTCCTCTCCATTCATGATACTATGGATCATGATAGCCCGGTCTATTGTAACTTCAGACTGGTTGCTAGTGGGAATGATAGAACGTTGGATGAACTCCAACCATTCCCTAGCCACGGGCTTGAGGTCAAGCCTTCTTAGTTGAACTGGCTTGCCTTTGGAGTCTCTCTTCCATTGAGCTCCTTCCATACAGATGTCCATGAGGAGTTGGTCCAACCTTTGATCAAAGTTGACCCTTCTAGTGAAAGGATGAGGATCTCCTCTCATCATTGGTAAGTTAACTACCAACCTCACATTTTTTGGACTGAAATCCAAGTAATTCCCCCGAACCATTGTGAGCCAATTCTTTGGGTTCGGATTCACAAGCAGTGGCATAGAACTCTTGAACCATTAAGATTCTGACTTATTGGATTGGGTTGGTAAGAGCTTCCCAACCTCTTCTTCAAATCTCACGTCGGATCTCCGGATATTCACTCTTTTTGAGCATGAAGGGGACCTCGGGGATCACCTTTTTCTTGGCCACAACATCATAGAAGTGGTCTTGATGGACCCTTGAGATGAATCTCTCCATTTTCCATGACTCGAAGGTGGAAGCAATTGCCTTCCCTTTCCTCTTTCTAGAGGTTTCTCCGGTCTTAGGTGCCATTAATGGTTATGGAAAAACAAAAAAGCAGAGCTTTTCCCACACCAAACTTAAAAGGTTTGCTCATCCTCGAGCAAAAGAAGAAAGAAAGGAGTAGAAGAAGAAGAAATGGAGGAGATGGAGGGGAAGGTTGCTTTCGGCCAAGGGGGTTTAAGTGTGTATGATGTGTGAAATTGAAGGTGGTAAGGAGGGATATTTATAGGGTAGAGAGAGGGGAAATTCGTGTATGAGGGGTTGGGTTTTGGGAGGGAAATATTTTGAATTTGAATGGTGAGGTAGGTGGGATTTTATGATGGATGGATGTGAGTGGTGAAGGGATTGTGGGGAAGAGGGTAGGATTATATAGGGGAATGGTATTTGGGGAAGAGTGTTATGGAGAGGTGTGAAGAGGAGAGAGAGTGAGTTGGGGTAGTGGGGATCCTGTGGGGTCCACAGATCTTGAGGTGTCAAGAAATTCTGGTCCCTGCACTATTCTGGCGTTTAAACGCCCTCTGTGTACCATTTCTGGTGTTTAACGCAACTCTGCTACCTTTTCTGGTGTTAAACACCAAGCTGATGCCCATTTCTGGTGTTTAACGCCCATCAGACACCCTTTTCTGGCGTTAAACACCAGTCTGTCTGCCAATTCTAGCATTTAACACCAGCCAGACACCAGACACCCTTTTCTGGCGTTAAACGCCAGTCTGCCTGCCATTTCTGGCGTTTAACGCCCAGAATGCTGCTAGACTGGGTGTTAAACGCCCATTTTGCTATCCTTACTGGCGTTTAAACGCCAGTAAGCCTGTCCTCCAGGGTGTGCTATTTTTTATGCTGTTTTTGATTTTGCTTTAATTCTGCAGCTATTTTTATGACTTCACATGATCATCAACCTAAAGAAAATATAAAATAACAATGGAAAACAATTGTCTATAAAATTAAATATAATTAAATAACATTGGGTTGCCTCCCAATAAGCGCTTCTTTAATGTCAATAGCTTGACAGTGAGCTCTTAGAGAGCTTTACAGAGACTCAGAGCTTAATGGTGGCCTCCCAACACCAAACTTAGAAGTTGAGTGCGGGGGCTCTATTTGACTCTGTATTGAGAGAAGCTTTTCATGCTTTCTCTCAATGGTTACAGAAGAAAATTCTTGAGCCTTAAACACAAGGTAGTCCTCATTCAATTGAAGGACTAACTCTCCTCTGTCCACATCAATCACAGCCCTTGCTGTGGCTAGGAAGGGTCTTCCAAGGATAATGGATTCATCTTCATCCTTCCCATTGTCTAGGATTATGAAATCAACAGGGATGTAAAAGCCTTCAACTTTCACTAAGACATCCTCTACAAGTCCATAAGCCTGTTTCATTGATTTGTCTGCCATCTCTAGTGAGATTCTTGCAGCTTGTACCTCAAAAATCCTTAGTTTCTCCATTACAGAGAGTGGCATGAGGTTTATTCCTGACCCCAGGTCACACAGAGCCTTCTCAAAGGTCATGGTACCTATGGTACAAAGTATTAAGAATTTTCCGGGATCCGGTTTCTTCTGAGTTAATTTCAGTTGAACCAAGGCATTCAGTTCATTGATGAGCAATGGAGGTTCATCCTCCCAAGTCTCATTACTAAATAACTTGGCATTCAATTTCATTATTGCTCCTAGATACTGAGCAACTTTCTCTTCCACAATATTTTCATTCTCTTCAAAGGAAGAATACTCATCAGAGCTCATGAATGGCAACAGTAAGTTCAGTGAAATCTCTATGGTCTCTGTATGAGCCTCAGATTCCTTTGGTTCCTCATTAGGGAACTCCTTAGTGGTCAGTAGACGTCCATTGAGGTCTTCCCCACTGGAAATCACTGCCTCTTCCTCCTCTATAGGTTCGGTCATGTTGGTTATATTGATGGCCTTGCACTCTCTCTTTGGATTCTCTTCTGTATTGCTTGGGAGAGTACTAGGAAGAGTTTCAGTAACTCTTTTACTCAGTTGACCCACTTGTGCCTCCAAATTTCTGATGGAGGACCTTGTTTCAGTCATGAAACTGAGAGTGGTCTTAATTAGATAGATCAGAGACTATGGTTACTAAGTCAGAGAGGCTCTGCTTAGAATTCTCTGTCTGTTTCTCAGAAGATGATGGAAAAGGCTTGCTATTGCCAAACCTATTTGTCCCACCATTATTATTATTAAAGCCTTGTTGAGGCTTCTGTTGATCCTTCTATGAGCAATTTGGGTGATTTCTCCATGAAGGATTATAGGTGTTTCCATAGGATTCTCCCATGTAATTAACCTCTTCCATTGTAGGATTCTCAGGGTCATAAGCTTCTCCTTCAGAGGAGGCTTCTTTAGTACTGACGGATGCAGCTTGCATTCTAGTCAGATTCTGAGAAATCATATTGACTTGCTGAGTCCATATTTTATTCTGAGCCAATATGTTATTCAGAGTATCAATCTTAAGAACTCCTTTCTTCTGAGTCATCCCATTATTCACAGGATTTCTTTCAGAAGTATACATGAACTGGTTATTTGCAACCATCTCAATGAGTTTCTAGGCTTCTGCAGGCATTTTCTTCAGATGAAGAGATCCACCAGCAGAGTGGTCCAATGACATCTTGGACAATTCAGACAGACCATCATAGAATATACATAAGATGCTCCATTCTGAAAGCATGTCAGAAGGACACCTTCTGATCAATTGCTTGTATCTTTCCCAAGCTTCATAGAGGGATTCACCTTCCTTCTGTCTGAAGGTTTGGACTTCCACTTTGAGCTTGCTCAACTTTTGAGGTGGAAAGAATTTTGCCAAGAAAGCATTGACTAACTTTTCCCAAGAGTTCAGGCTTTCTTTAGGTTGTGAGTCCAACCATATCCTAGCTCTATCTCTTACAGCAAAGGGGAAAAGCATAAGTCTATAGACCTCGGGATTAACCCCATTGGTCTTAACAGTGTCACACATTTGCAAGAATTCAGCTAAGAACTGATGATGATCTTCCAATGGAAGTCCATAAAACTTGCAATTCTGCTGCATTAGAGAAACTAATTGAGGCTTAAGCTCAAAGTTGTTTGCTCCAATTGCAGAAATTGAGATGCTTCTTCCATAGAAGTCGGAAGTTGGTGCAGTAAAGTCACCAAGCATCTTCCTTGCATCTCTACCATTGTTATTGTGTTCAGCTGCCATGTCTTCTTCTTTTTCGAAAATTTCTGTTAGGTCCTCTCTAGAGTGTTGTGCTTTAGCTTCTCTTAGCTTCCTCCTTAGAGTCCTTTCAGGTTTAGGATCAGCTTCAATAAGAATGTCTTTATCCTTGTTCATGCTCATATGAAAAAGAAGAGAACAGAAAAAGAAGAGGAATCCTCTATGTCACAGTATAGGGATTCCTTTATGTGAGTAGAAGAATAGAAGAATAGAATGAAGAAGGGAGAAGAAGAAGAATTCGAACACAGAGAGAGGGAGAAGGTTCGAATTATAAGTAGAAGAGAAGTGTTAGTAAATAAATAAAATAAATAGAAAGAGATGAGAGAGAGAGTGTGTGTATTCGAATTTTTAATTAAAAGAAAAGAAAATATTTTTGTTTTTATTTTAATTATGAGTTAGAATTTGAAATTTAAGAAAAGAAATAAAATAAAATTAGAATTTAAAACATTTGGTTAATGAAAAAGAATTTTGAAAAAGTGGTTAGTGATTTTCAAAAATTAGAGAGAGAAAAGTACTTAGGTGGTTTTGAAAAAGATAAGAAATAGTAAACTTTTAAAATTAAAACAAACAAATCAAGTGGTTAATTGAAAAAGATTTGAAAATAAATTTTGAAAAGATAAGAAGTTAGAAAAAGATTTTGAAATTAAGTTTTGAAAAAGATATGAATGAAATTTATTTGAAAAAGATTAAAAAAAGAAATTTAAAAAGATTTGATTTTGAAAATTAAAGTTGATGACTTGAAAATTAAACCTTTCTTAACCAGAAAATAACAAACTTGAAATTTTTTGAATCAAAATATTAAATGTTCGCAATATTTTCGAAAATTATAAAATTAAGAAAAAGATTTTTGAAAAATTTATTTTGAAGAATTTTTGAAAAACATGAAAGAAAAAAATGAAAAAGATTTGATTTTTGAAAAAGATTTGAAAAGATAAAATTTTTAAATTGAAATTTTGACTTGACTGATAGGAAACAATTTAATTGTAAAAATTTTTGACTAAGTCAACCCAAAATTTCGAAATTTATGAATAAAATAAGGGAAAGATATTATTTTTTATTTTTTTTGAATTAATGAAGAAATATTATTTTGTTATTTTTCTCTTTCTTCATTAAACAACAAAATGAAACAAAACATAAAAATTTAAGATCAAAACAATTAATGCATGCAAGAACACTTTGAATGTCAAGATGAACATCAAGAACACTTTGAAGATCATGATGAACATCAAGAACATTTTTTTGAAAATTTTTTAAGAAAAGAAACACATGCAAGACACCAAACTTAGAAATTTTTAATGTTTAGACACTATGAATTCGAAAATGCATATGAAAAATAACAAAAAACACAAAACAAGAAAATCACAAGATTAAACAAAGAAAATCATCAAGAACAACTTGAAGATCATGAAGAACACAATGCATGAATTTTCAAAAATTTAAAAAAATTAAAAAAAATGCAATAGACACCAAACTTAAAATTTGACACAAGACTCAACCAAGAAACATAAAATTTTTTGGTTTTATGATTTTTATTAATTTTTTTGTATTTTTTTTGAAATTATTTTGGAAAAAGAAAGTAAAGAAATTCAAAATTTTTAATAAGAATTCCAGGATTCGTGCAATGTTAGTCTAAAGCTTTGGTCCAAAAGAATTAGACATGGCCAAATGGCCAGCCAAGCTTCAGCATAACAAATACAGACATGTCCTTTCTATAATGGAAAGTGGAAACCTCGATCCAAAAGATTAGACATGGCTTGACAGCCAGCCAGGCTTCAACATATCTTAAGAAGCTCTAGAATTCATTCTTAAAATCTCTGAAGAACAAAATATTTTTTTTCTTTTCATTTTTTTTTCGAAAATAAAAATTACAAAGCTTAAACATAAAATAAAATTACCTAATCTAAGCAACAAGATGAACCGCCAGTTGTCCAAACTCGAACAATCCCCGGCAACGGCGCCAAAAACTTGGTGTACGAAATTTTGATTCACACTATTCACAACTCCACACAACCAACCAGCAAGTGCACTAGGTCGTCCAAGTAATACCTTACGTGAGTAAGAGTCGATCTCACGGAGATTGTCGGCTTGAAGCAAGCTATGGTCATCTTGTAAATCTTAGTCAGGCGGATTCAAATGGTTATGAGGTTTTGATAATTAAAAGATAAATAAAACATAAAATTAAAATAAAGGTGCTTATGTAATTCATTGGTGGGAATTTCAGATAAGCGTGTGAAGATGCTTTGTTGCTTTTGAATCTCTGTTTTCCTACTGTCTTCTTCCAATCATGCGTGCTCCCTTTCCATGGCAAGCTGTATGATCCTCTCGGATGAAAAATACCAGGTATGATCTTTGTACGGCTAATCAACTGTCAGATTTCTCGTCTCGGATGAAAAATACCAGGTACAACTACCGCACGGCTAATCATCTGTCAGTTCTCACTAGCGTCGAAATAGGACCCTTATCCTTTTGCACACTATCACTATGCCCAACATTCACAAGTTTGAAGCTCGTCACAGTCATCCCTTCCCAGATCCTACTCGGAATACCACAGACAAGGTTTGGACTTTTCGGATCTCAGGATTGCTGCCAATGGTTCTAGCATATACCACGAAGATCCTAATCTCACGGACTCGATTCGTGTATTAGAGACCCAAGAGAATATACTCTGGCTGTTGTCCAATGACTACGTTGAACATCATGTAGTCCGCTTTGTGGTTGTCAGGCACACGGATCTTGGCTAAGCGAGTAACGAAGATAGTGGGTGATTGTCACAGGTCACCCCTTCATTCTGACTTAACTGAATTAAGTACGAGAGTATATCTTGGAGAAGAAGTAGGCGTGAATTGAAAGAGAAACAATAGTACTTGCATTAATTCATGAAGAACAACAGAGCTCCACACCTTAATCTATGAGGTGTAGAAACTCCACCGTAGAAAATACATAAGAGAAAATAGTCTAGGCATGGCCGAATGGCCAGCCTCCAAGTCCTAAGATGATAAAGTTCATCAAAAGATGATGATAAGATATGAATATAATAGTAAAAAGTGCTATTAATACTAAACTAGTTACTAGGGTTTACAGAAAATAGGTAACTAAGTGCAGATAGTGCAGAAATCCACTTCCGAGGCCCACTTGGTATGTGCTTGGGCTGAGCATTGAAGCTTTCACGTGCATAGGCCATTCTTGGAGTGAAATGCCAGCTGGGTGCTAGTTTGGGTGTTTAACTCCAGTTCTGGTGCCAGTTCTGGCGTTTCACTCTAGAAAAGGGTCTTTGGTGGGCGTTTGAATGCCAGTTTGGGCCATCAAATCTCGGAAAAAGTATGGACTATTATATATTGCTGGAAAGCCCAAGATGTCTACTTTCTAATGCAATTGAGAGCATGCCAATTGGGCTTCTATAGCTCTAGAAAACCACTTCGAGTGCAGGAGGGTCAGAATCCAACAGCATCTGCAATCCTTTTTCAGCCTCTGAATCAGATTATTGCTCAGGTTCCTCAATTTTAGCTAGAAAATACCTGAAATCACAGAAAAATACACAAACTCATAGTAAAGTCCAGAAATGTGATTTTTTCATAAAAACTAATAAAAATATAATAAAAAGTAACTAAAACATACTAAAAACTATGTAAAACAATGCCAAAAAGGGTATAAATTATCCACTCATCATGTGTGTATAAGGTTATTTCAAAGATGTTAGTTCGGAGGATGAGAGTAGTTATGCCAGGACTAGTAGGCGAGACACAGAGTGCATTCGTCAAGGGTCGGAAGATTCATGATGGGGCCCTTATTGCGTGCGAAACGGTTCAGTGGGTCAAATTGAGAAAGAAAAAAGCGGCCATAATAAAACTAGACTTCCAGAAGGCTTATGACAGAATAAAGTGGAGCTTCGTTGACTTAGTGCTGCAGAAGATGGGGTTTAGATGAAGATGGATGGGTTAGATTATGGAATGTGTGTGTTCGTGTTCCATGTCAATTTTGATAAACGGCTCGCCTTCCAAGCCATTCAAATTGGAAAGGGGACTGCGACAAGGTGATCCTTTGTCTCCGTTATTGTTTGTTTGTTTTTGATATCCTACATAGAATGCTGGGGGAAGCTGTGAGAAATGGTTGCATATCGCCGTTGTTGGTGGGGAGAGACCGGATTGAGTTGCTGTACCTCCAGTTTGCTGACGATACTATCTTATTCTGCCCTCCTAAGGAAGAGACCATTAAGAATTATAAGAGGCTGCTTCGTTGGTTTGAGTTAATGTCATGTTTAAGCATAAATTTTGATAAATCAAGTTTGATTCCCATTAACTATGATGAGCAGTGGGTACGAAGTATGTGCAGTGTGCTAGGCTGCAAGCAAGACACTCTTCCGGTTAAATATCTGGGCATCCCATTGGGTGCGAACCCAAGGTTCGTTAATACGTGGAAGCCAATAATAGACAAAGTGGAGGAAAAGCTGAGCCTCTGGAAAGCGAAGGTGCTAAATAAATCCGGTAAGTTGGTGTTGATCAAATCTGTATTGAATAGACTTCCGGTGTATTATTTGAGCCTATACAAGATGCCAAAAGTGGTTGCAGAGAAATTAGTTGCCTTGCAAAAAAGATTCCTTTGGAGTAAGGAGGACGGGAGGAATGGTATGGCAATGATTAAGTGGGGAGTAGTTCAGGCTCCTAAGCGACTAGGCGGGCTGGCAGTTGGGGATGCTATGGTTCACAACACAGCCCTCCTGTTTAAGTGGTGGTGGCGGTTCTCAAAGGAGGAGTGTCTGCTGTGGAAGAAGGTGATTTGCTCCTCCAATAACTTGAATCCACATGAGCTTCTATCCTCTCAGGAATTGCCTGATCGGGGGGTTTATGGAAGGATATTTTTCAGTTACAATTCAAGAATCAGGAAGTTAGACAGAAGATGATTACTGGGTTGTTGATGGAGGTGGGTGATGGGAGACGCACTCAATTTTGGGAGGATGTCTAGATTAGTAGAGGGTCCCTCAAAGTTCATTTTCCAAGGCTCTTCTCTGTTTCAAACCAAAAAGGTTTCGTGATAGGGGATTGTGAGTTCTGGGATGGTTTAGTCTGGATGTGGAACTTCTAGTGGAGGCAGGAACTATTCCAATGGGAATTGAAACTAGTGAACCAGCTTCACCATACTCTGAGGCTAGTCAAACTTGTATATGGCAGAGAGGATAGAGTTATGTGGAAATATGATAAACAAGGTGTTTTTTCTACTAACTCATTTGTGCAGGTATTGCAGGTGAAAATGGCGCCGGAGGATATATCAAGTTACAGCTTTACTAGGACTATTTGGAAAGGGCTTGTGCCACCTAGAGTGGAGTTGTTTGTCTGGTAGGGTCAATACGAAGGAGAGACTAAGGCGTTTCGGGGTTATCAACCAAAAAGATACTCTATGTGTTTTGTGTAACAGAGGTGATGAAAATGGTCACCACTTGTTTCTTGGATGCAGTTTTTCTTCGCAGGTATGGTGTGCTTGGATATCATATGTTGGTGTACTATGGACTTATCCGGGTACAGTCAAGGAGCATTTTCAGAGTTGGACTGACATATCATATAGGAAGGAGGAGTACAAGAGATGGATGGTGTCCTTTTGTGCCATTATGTGGAACATATGGTTGGAGCAGAACAGGAGGATCTTTCAGAATAAAAAAACGAGTGGAGGAGATTATTAACATGTCCTTTTAGAGATACACTGAGTGGTTAGGTGCGGACCATTTTTGTTGTTGATGGCAATGTCGGAGATGACATAGAGGGGTTAGGACCATAATGGGTGCTTTGGTTTTATGTTACTTTTATTTACTCTTTGTTGTTGCTGTTTGCTCCACTTTTTGTGTTGAGCTCCTCTTTCAAAAAAAAAATATGAATAACATTAATTTTCAAGTATAATGAATATGAATATGTAATTAATGTATAAACCATAATGCATGAATGCTATATGAGCACGTTAGGAAGAGTAATTATAAACTCAATGAGTTTATTTAGAAAAAACAAATAATAACTCTCTTTGATTCTCAAATTATGACCTCCAAACATTTTCATTAAATGCATATGGCTTAGAGAATACCTTAATAACCAACGATACCCCATCAATTTTCGGAGGATTAATGATATATAAATTTGAGTAATACTACACGTTCAAGTCTTTATAAACCAAGTCTAATTAAGATTAACAATAAAATTTAGAATAATGCTAGCCATAACTGATTATTATTTTATTAGACCAACCTCATTAGATTTTGTTAACAAAAAGACTTAGATGTATAGTATTATTCTATAAATTTTTATGTAAAAGATAGGTCATGTGTTTTATTCATTGAATAAAGAATAAATAGTCATTTTAGCACTCAAAAGATTTAATTTTTGACAAAAACATACCTCAACATATATTTTTGATAAAATAACCTTCGAAAAATATATTTCATTTGACAAAATGACTTAAATGTTTAATCAATGATTTATTCACCTAGTCAACAGTTAAATTTTATAAAATTACTACTTTACCCATGCCATCATCATCACTACCATCGTCTCCATTCCACTCCATTCCATTTGTCCATCTCATTCCTTTGACACCACCTATGTCTACTACACAACCTCACCCACTATATCATTGTAAGAACGTGGTTTTAATTAATAAGTTAATTAAAATAAAATAATAATTAAATTATCCGAAATAGGTTCAAAATTTAGAAATGTTAATTTAAAATTTTAAATATGATATTTAGACTCAATAGATTTTTTTTTGAGTGAGAAAATGTAATTTTATGAGAAAAATTGCATAAAAATACGTACCGGTAAATTAGCCGGCAGTACCAGCTTAAGTTTGTCCAGTACTGCGTGAGAGCAATAAAAACTATAGAAAAAGTTAAGAAAATATTTAAAACTAAAAACCGGGCACTAATCTTAAATGTTTTGGCCCAAAGTGGGCCAAACAGACCTAAAACGCTAACGGGCTGGACCGGACCCAATTTGGACCCAAACCCAACATATATAGGTGATCATTAAGAGGTATTCAGCCTCATTTTTCAAAAGAGAGAGAGAGAGAGAGAGAGAGAGAGAGGGACGATGAGACGACAGAAGAGAAGGGGGTTGGGGTTTTACTATACACCCAAACCTTGTTTTGCTCAAAACTTGAGCTACGGTACTCCAATTGACGAGCCATTTGTGGCCACGTGAAGCTCTTGTCGAGCTCTTCAATTCTAGTTAAACAAAGCATGTAAAAACTCGAAATCCATGCTCTAGTTTCTAGCCCTAATAGATTTTGCATTTTTGTGTATTGTTTTGAGTAGATTTTGTAATTTTGGTTGTTTAGGTGGATCTAGTACCGGGTTATTGTTGGGTTTTGTCCCAATTCATAGTGAGTAAGGTAAGAAAGCTCTATATCCTTGTGATTTTTTGTATTTGTGAACCCTAAATTTTAATTTTGGAAATTTTTATGGTTTAGTTTGGAAATTCTTGTTGGTTGAACTTGGAGTTGATCCTTGGTGGCTAGGCATTGTTGAGCTTGATTGAGGACTCAACTTGGTGAATTTGTGTATATTAGGAATCGGCCAAGGTATAGTTTCGGTTTCTTTTATGTAATATGTAATGTTTTATGACACTTAGGCTAGTGACCTTTAAGATAGGATTGAATGGTGTGGTTGTATTGTATGATTAATTCCATGTAAATGTTATGGTTCATGATGATTTTGATGAAGGTTGAAAGAGTTGTATATGGTGGAGTATGAATATTCATGATTATGATGATTGTGATGATTGGATGAATTATGATGTTGATAATGGGTAACTGTTGATGTGTTGATGATTGATGATGTTGTTGTTCATAGATGATGAGTAATTTGAGATTTTATGATGATAAGTGGATGAAACATGTTTGTGATGATTTAGAATGGTGTATATATGAATTGTTTGAAGTTCGGTTTGTTGATTTTCTTTAGGATGGTTATATTGAGAAGACATTAAGGAAATTATGACGATTTGATAGTCTGATAGCTAGATGATTGAGAAATGTTTGGGAAGTGTTTACTATGGATATTTGAGCTGTTTTGAGTGTGTTTTGTTTGGGTTGGTTTTGAAGTTTTGGAAACTAGAGCATTTTGGTAATTTGGTGTAAAACCTTATTTTTTAATGAACTTTGGCAGATCATAACTTGAGCCTCTTATTTTCAAATTTTATGGTTTTTATTTCAAATTAAAGACAATTTCAAGAGCTTTAAAATGATATAAAGTTTGAAAAAAATGGAGTTTTGTAGAGGAAGTTATGAATGTTGGAAGTTAGGGCTAAAAATATTATTTCTGCAGATTTAAAAATTTTCCAAGTCTGATACAGCATGCGTACGCGACACTGTACACACGACGCGGGCATTCTCCAATGCCTTGGGTCTCGCGTATGCGGACACAAGTTTGCGTACGCAAATTGTAACACACGATGCGAGCATTCCATTCTGTTTTGGATCACTCGCATACGCGAATAGAGTGCCACGTACGCGGATGCAAATTTTGACTTGTAAGTACTCAGGGTAGGGGTTCGCTTATGCAAAATGCCTATTTTGCTGAAAAATGGTTTTCTTCACCTTTTTAAAAATTCTCTAGCTTTTTAAACTTCTTTAGTTATCGTTTAAGATTTCTATCTAGTAATTAGATCCTACGATTATTAGAGGTGATTTAGTAAATTAAATTAATAAATTTCTGTTATAAGTTTAGAAGACAGTGACTAGGCTTGGGGAGTTCTGTGGGTAGAATAACTTGAGTGTCTGGGCGGAGTGTTGAGATGACAATGAATTGAGAAACACGAATGATTATTGTTAATGAGTTGAGTATAAGCAAACTTGTGCTATGAGCAGTGATCTCCGAGATTGAGTATGCAATTTTTGATATGCATTATTCTCCGTCGTAGGGGCTGTGGCAATCTCCTACCTACGTTCGGATGTGAGGGCTGTAGGCAGTCTCCCGCTCACGTGACATGCATTGATTCGGTAAGTCGCTATGCGCCTCGGGCAAGGGTTGTGGTAGTCTCTCGCTTGTCGAGGTAGCGGTACCAACGTAGGGGCCGAGGCAGTCTCCTGCCTATGTTGTGATGTGAAGACTGAGGCAGTCTCCTGCTCACATAACCTTTCTGCCGCCAGAGTGAGTTCGGGCACTATAACCTGAAAGAATGGCCAAGCACTATATCTCTTGGACGTGCATGATATGATAGTGGGCAGGGAACTATATCCCTGGTCATGGCAGAAAGGCGACATCCCGGGGATGTGTCAGCTGTCAGGTTGGCATTTTGAACCAATAAGTGATATCACGAGCCAATAGGACAGGCATTCATCATGTGCATCTTCTAAGTGTTTTGATTGCTTTCCTTATTTGTATCTCTTACCTAAATGTATAACATGCTTACTTGCTTCCTGATTTACTTGATGTATATGTTTATTAACCGTGATTTACTTGCTTGCATTATCTGTGTTTGTCTGGTACTGAGGAGGTTAGGTAGGCGGTGGCGATTCGGAGGGTAGGTTGGTGAAGGCTATGGGACAACGGTGAATAGTATTAGTTAGAAATCCCTTAAGTTAGATTATCCTGTTTATGGTTTAAGTTTATTTAAATATTTTGTTAAGCTTGAATATGACTGTATTGATGTGAAGTTTTAGGATTGCCTTTGGCATCTTGGAATCTTATATCTTATATATTGGGCACTGTTACCATACTGAGAACCTTCGATTCTCATACCAAATGTTGTCGTTATTTTTCAGATGTAGGTCGCAACCCACCTTAGTGGGTTTGCGGAATAGTGACAGAGCAGAGGATGGCTCTCTCTCTTTTGTTCTATTCTACTTTACCTTTATTATAGTTTTCTCTTATCTTTTGTATATAAAACTTTGTTCCTTAGAGGCTTTATTTCTGAAAACTTTGAGAGATATGTTGTTGCTGTTTTAAACTTCAAAACTCGGTTGCATTCAGTTTGACTAGTCCTCTTGTGAAAATGGTCCAAATGCTCTGTCCACGGCAAATCATCTGAGATTCTCGATCATACTGGAATAGGATTCACCCTCCTTTTGCGTCTGTCACTACGCCCAGCACTCGCGAGTTTGACGTTCGTCACAGTCATTCAATCCCAGAATCCTACTCGGAATACCACAGACAAGGTTTAGACTTTTCGGATTCTCATGAATGCCACTATCAATCTAGCTTATACCACGAAGATTCTGATTAAGAGATCCAAGAGATAATCATCCAATCTAATGGTGGAATGGAAGTGGTTGTCAGGCACGCATTCGTGGGGAATGATGATGATTGTCACGTTCATCACATTCACGTTGAAGTGCGAATGAATATCTTAGAAGCGGAATAAGTTGAATTGAATAGAAAAACAGTAGTACTTTGCATTAATTCATGAGGAACAGCAGAGCTCCACACCTTACTCTGTCACGGCACGGCAAATCATCTGAGGTTCTCGATCATACTGGAATAGGATTCACCCTCCTTTTGCGTCTGTCACTACGCCCAGCACTCGCGAGTTTGAAGTTCGTCACAGTCATTCAATCCCAGAATCCTACTCGGAATACCACAGACAAGGTTTAGACTTTTCGGATTCTCATGAATGCCGCTATCAATCTAGCTTATACCACGAAGATTCTGATTAAGAGATCCAAGAGATAATCATCCAATCTAATGGTGGAATGGAAGTGGTTGTCAGGCACGCATTCGTGGGGAATGATGATGATTGTTACGTTCATCACATTCACGTTGAAGTGCGAATGAATATCTTAGAAGCGGAATAAGTTGAATTGAATAGAAAAACAGTAGTACTTTGCATTAATTCATGAGGAACAGCAGAGCTCCACACCTTAATCTATGGAGTGTAGAAACTCTACCGTTAAAAATACATAAGTGAAAGGTTCAGGCATGGCCAAATGGCCAGCCCCCATGATCTAAGAACCAGACGTCCCAAGATGTTCTGAAGATGAAAATACAATAGTAAAAAGTCCTATTTATACTAAACTAGTTACTAGGGTTTACAAAGATAAGTAATTGATGCATAAATCCACTTCCGGGGCCCACTTGGTGTGTGCTTGGGCTGAGCTTGAATGTTACACGTGCAGAGGCTCTTTCTGGAGTTGAACGCCAGGTTGTAACGTGTTTCTGGCGTTCAACTCTGGTTCGTGACGTGTTTCTGGCGTTTAACTCCAGACTGCAGCATAGAATTGGCGTTCAACGCCCTTTTGCGTCATCTAAACGCGGCCAAAGTATGGACTATTATATATTGTTGGAAAGCCCTGGATGTCTACTTTCCAACACAATTTGAAGCGCGCCATTTTGAGTTCTGTAGCTCCAGAAAATCCACTTTGAGTGCAGGGCGGTCAGAATCCAACAGCATTAGCAGTCCTTCTTCAATCTCTGAATCTGATTTTTGCTCAAGTCCCTCAATTTCAGCCAGAAAATACCTGAAATCATAGAAAAACACACAAACTCATAGTAAAGTCCAGAAATGTGAATTTAACATAAAAACTAATGAAAACATCCCTAAAAGTAACTAGATCCTACTAAAAACATACTAAAAACAATGCCAAAAAGCGTATAAATTATCCGCTCATCACAACACCAAACTTAAATTGTTGCTTGTCCCCAAGCAACTGAAAATCAATTAGGATAAAAAGTAGAGAATATACTATAAATTCCAAAATATCAATGAAACATAGCTCCAATCAGATTAGCAGGACTTGTAGCTTTTTGCCTTTTGAATAGTTTTGGCATCTCACTTTATCCATTGAGGTTCAGAATAATTGGCATCTATAGGAACTCAGAGTTTAGATAGTGTTATTGATTCTCTTAGTTCAGTATATTGATTCTTGAGCACAGCTACTTTATGAGTCTTGGCCGTGACCCTAAGCACTTTGTTTTCCAGTATTACCACCAGATACATAAATGCCATAGACACATAACTGGGTGAACCTTTTCAGATTGTGACTCAGCTTTGCTAAAGTCCCCAATTAGAGGTGTCCAGGGTTCTTAAGCACACTCTTCTTTTGCTTTGGAGCTTGACTTTAACCGCTCAGTCTCAAGTTTTCACTTGACACCTTCACGCCACAAGCACATGGTTAGGGACAGCTTGGTTTAGCCGCTTAGGCCAGGATTTTATTCCTTTAGGCCCTCCTATCCACTGATGCTCAAAGTCTTGGGATCCTTTTTTATTTTCCCTTGCCTTTTGGTTTTAAGGGTTATTGGCTTTTTTGCTCTTGCCTCTTGGTTTTAAGAGCTTTTGGCTTTTTCTGCTTGCTTTTTCTCTTCTTCTTTTTTTCTACTTTTTTTCTGCAAGCTTTGTTCTTTGCTGCTTTTTCTTACTTCAAGAATCATTTTTATGATTTTTCAGATTATCAAATAACATGTCTCCTTGTCATCATTCTTTCAAGAGCCAACATATTTAACATTCTTAAACAACAACTTCAAAAGACATATGCACTGTTCAAGCATTCATTCAGAAAACAAGAAGCATTGTCACCACATCAATATAATTAAACTAAGTTCAAGGATAAATTCGAAACTCATGTACTTCTTGTTCTTTTGTTTTTAAAATATTTTTCATTTAAGAGAAGTGATGGATTCATATTCACTACTTTAAGGCATAGACACTTAGACACTAATGATCATGTAATGAAGACACAAACATGGATAAACATTTAACATAGAAAACGAAAAACAGAGAATGTAAGAACAAGGAATGAGTCCACCTTAGTGATGGTGGCGTTTTCTTCTTGAGGAACCAATGATGTCCTTGAGCTCTTCTATGTCTCTTCCTTGTCTTTGTTGCTTGATCCCTAGTGATTTTGGTGCTCCTATCCTTAGTTGCTCCCAATAATTGTGTGGGAGAAAATGTATCCCCTGAGGTATCTCAGGGATCTCTTGATTTGCAGTCAAATGTTCTACCACTGAGCTATAGATCCTTTACATGAGTCTCTCCATCTCCCATGACTTGGAGGTGGAAGCTTTTGTCTTCCCTTTTCTCTTCTCTCTTCTTTTTTTTTTTTTTGAGGTTTCTCTGGCCTTAGGTACCATCAATGGTTATGGAAAAGCAAAATAAGCAATGCTTTTACCACACCAAACTTAGAATATTGCTCGCCCTCGAGCAAGAGAAGAAAGAATAGATGAAGAAGAAGATGTGAAAAAAAACTAGGATTATGAGGAGGGAAGGTGGGGATCCTGTGGGGTTCACAGATCCTGAGATGATCCTGTGAGGTCCACAGATCTTAAGGTGTCAAGGATTTACATCCCTGCACCAATTAGGCATGTAAAATGCCTTTGCATGCAATTCTGGCATTTAAACGCCGAACTGATGCTTGTTCTGGGCGTTCAGCGCCCAGATGCAGCATGTTTCTGGCGTTGAACGCCAGCTTCATGCTTGTTTCTGGCGTTCAGCGCCAGCTCCATGCTCTGTTCTGGCGTTGAACGCCAGACAGATGCTCCTTACTGGCGTTTGAACGCCAGTGAACTCCTCCTCCAGGGTGTGCTGTTTTTTTATGCTATTTTTTATTTTTCTTCAATTTTTTCAGTTGTTTTTGTGATTCCACATGATCATGAACCTATGAAGACATATAACTAATAAAAAATATGATTAGATAAATAAAAATTGGGTTGCCTCCCAACAAGCACTTCTTTAATGTCAATAGCTTGACAGTGGGCTCTCATGGAGCCTCACAGATGTTCAGAGCATTGTTGAGACTCCCCAACACCAAACTTAGAGTTTGGATATGGGAGTTCAATACCAAACTTAGAGTTTGGTTGTGGCCTCCCAACACCAAACTTAGAGTTTGACTGTGGGGGCTCTGGTTGACTCTGCAGTGGGAGAAGCTTACTGTGCCTCTTTTCTATGTTTACAGAAGGATGTCCTTGAGTTTTAAACTCGAGGGAGTCCTCATTCAATTGAAGGACTAGTTCACCTCTGTTAACATCAATCACAGCTCTTGCTGTGGCTAGGAAGGGTCTTCCAAGGATGATGGATTCATCCTCTTCCTTCCCAGTATCTAGGATTATGAAATCAGCAGGGATGTAAAGGCCTTCAACCTTTACTAATATGTCCTCTACTTGTCCATAAGCCTATTTTCTGGAATTGTCTGCCATCTCTAATGAGATTTTAGCAATTTGTACCTCAAAGATTCCAGTTTCTCCATTACAGAGAGTGGCATGAGGTTTATTCCTGACCCAAGGTCACATAGAGCCTTCTCAAAGGTCATGGTACCTATGGTACAAGGTATTAGGAACTTTCCAGGATCCTGTTTCTTCTGAGGCAATCTCAGTTGATCCAATGCATTTAGTTCATTGGTAAATAGGGGAGGTTCATCTCCCCAAGTCTCATTACCAAATAAATTGGCATTCAGCTTCATGATTACACCAAGGAACTTGGCAACTTGCTCTTCATTAACATCCTCATTCTCTTCAGAAGAAGAATACTCATCAGAACTCATGAATGGCATAAGGAGGTTCAATGGAATCTCTATATTCTCAAGATGAGTCTCAGATTCCTTTGGTTCCTCAGAGGGAAGCTCCTTATTGATCACTGGACGTCCCAGGAGGTCTTCCTCCTTGGGATTCACGTCCTCCCCTTCCTCCTTGGATTCGGCCATGATGGTTATATCAATGGCCTTGCACTCTCCTTTTGGATTTTCTTCTGTATTGCTTGGGAGAGCACTAGGAGGGGTTTCAGTGATCTTCTTACTCAGCTGGCCCACTTATGCCTCCAAATTTCAAATGGAGGACCTTGTTTCATTCATGAAACTCAGAGTGGCCTTAGATAGATCAGAGACTAAGTTTGCTAAATTAGAGGTACTTTGTTCAGAGTTCTCTGTTTGTTGCTGAGTGGATGATGGAAAAGGCTTGCTATTGCTAAACCTGTTTCTTCCACCATTATTAAAGCCTTGTTGAGGCTTTTATTGATCCTTCCATGAGAGATTTGGGTGATTTCTCCATGAGGGGTTATAGGTGTTTCCATAGGGTTCACCCATGTAATTTACCTCTGCTATTGCAGGGTTCTCAGGATCATAAGCTTCTTCTTCAGAAGATGCCTCTTGGGTACTGTTGGATGCAGCTTGCATTCCATTCAGACTCTGAGAAATCATATTGACTTGCTGAGTCAATATTTTATTCTGGGCCAATATGGCATTCAGAGTATCAATTTCAAGAATTCCCTTCTTCTGAGGCGTCCCATTACTCACAGGGTTCCTCTCAGAAGTGTACATGAACTGGTTATTAGCAACCACGTCAATGAGTTCTTGAGCTTCTGCAGGCGTTTTCTTTAGGTGAATGGATCCACCTGCAGAAGTATCCAATGACATCTTAGCTAATTCAGACAGACCATCATAGAATATATCCAGGATGGTCCATTCTGAAAGAATGTCAGAAGGACACTTTTTGATCAGTTGCTTGTATCTCTCCCAAGCTTCATAGAGGGATTCACCTTCTTTCTGTCTGAAGGTTTGAACATCCACTCTAAGCTTACTCAGCTTTTGAGGAGGAAAGAACTTGGCTAAGAAAGCCGTGACCAGCTTATCCCAAGAGTTCAGGCTATCTTTGGGTTGAGAGTCCAACCACACTCTAGCTCTGTCTCTTACAGCAAAAGGGAAAAGCATGAGCCTATAGACTTCAAGATCTACTCCATTAGTCTTAACAGTATCACAGATCTGCAAAAATTCAGTTAAGAACTGAAAAGGATCTTCAGATGGAAGTCCATGAAACTTGCAGTTCTGCTGCATCAGAGAAACTAATTGAGGTTTCAGCTCAAAGTTGTTTGCTCCAATGGTAGGGATGGAGATGCTTCTTCCATGTAAATTGGAATTAGGTGCAGTAAAGTCACCAAGCATCCTTCTTGCATTATTATTATTTTCGGCTGCCATCTCCTCTTCTTGTTCGAAAATTTCTGAAAGGTGCTTGCTGGATTGTTGTAATTTAGCTTCTCTTAGTTTCCTTTTTAGAGTCCTTTCAGGTTTTGGATCTGCTTCAACAAGAATATTCTTGTCCTTGCTCCTGCTCATATGAAAAAGAGGGAACAGAAAAATAATAATAGGGATCCTTTTTACCACAGTATAGAGGTCCTTATGTGAGTAGAAGAAAAGAATGTAATGTAAGGAAAGAAACACAAGGGTGAGGAGAGCAGAGATGTGAGATGAAGAGAAGTGTTAGTAGATGAATAAATAAATAGAAGGAGATGAGAGAGAAAGAGAATTTTCAAAAATTATTTTTGAAAAATGGTTAGTGATTTTTGAAAATTAAAAGAATAAATAAATTAAAATTGAATTTTGAAACAATTAGTTAATTTTGAAAATCAAATTTTGAAAAGATAAGAAGATAAGAAGTTAGAAAAGATATTTTAAAATCAAATTTTTGAAAAAGATATGATTTTGAAAAAGATAAGATAAAAAGATATTTTTGAAAAGATATGATTGAAATTAGTTTTGAAAAAGATTTGATTTTTAAAATCACAATTAATGACTTGATTCATAAGAAATCACAAGATATGATTCTAGAACTTAAAGTTTGAATCTTTCTTAACAAGTAAGTAACAAACTTGAAATTTTTGAATCAAAACATTAATTGTTGATGATATTTTCGAAAATTATGTGATAAAATTAAGAAAAAGATTTTTGAAAAGTATTTTTAAAATTTTCGAAAATAAATAAGAAAAATGAAAAAGATATGATTTTTGAAAAAGATTTTGAAAAAGATAAGATTTTTAAATTGAAAATTTGATTTGACTCATAAGAAACAACTAGATTTTAAAAATTTTGAAAAAGTCAACTCAAATTTTCGAATTTATGAGAGAAAAGAGGGAAAGATATTTTTTTTTGAATTTTTATGATGAGAGAGAAAAACAACAAAAATACTCAATGCATGAAAATTTTTGGATCAAAACAATGAATGCATGCAAGAATGCTATGAATGTCAAGATGAACACCAAGAACACTTTGAATGTCAAGATGAACACCAAGAACTTATTTTTGAAATATTTTTTATGCAAAGAAAACATGCAAGACACCAAACTTAGAAATCTTTAATGCTTAGGCACTAAGAATTCAAGAATGCATATGAAAAACACCATACAACACAAAACAATATAATATGAAGATCAATCAAGAAGGTTTACCAAGAACAACTTGAAGATCATGATGAATGCAATGCATGAATGCAATTTTCGAAAAATGCAAGATGAGTATGCAATTGACACCAAACTTAAAATCTGACTCAAGACTCAAACAAGAAACATAAAATATATATTTTTTTTTTATGATTTTCTAAAATTTTTTTGTATTTTTCAAAAATTAATTTGAAAAAGGAAAATAAGGATTCCAAAATTTTTAATATGAATTCCAGAAATCTTGTACTCTTAGTCTAAAGCTCCAATCTGAGGGTTAGACATGGCTTAATAGCCAGTCAAGCTTTAGCATGTAAATCTTTTCGATCTGGAACAGCAGCAGGTGGATTAGCAACAACTAGCTTGCTCTTTGATAATGATGGGTTGGAAGCCCCAGTCCAAATGAATTTAGACATGGCTTTACAGCCAGTCAGGCTTCAACATGCTTCATGAAACACTAAAATTCATTCTTAAAAATTCTGAAGAACATAATAAAAATTTTTG
This sequence comes from Arachis ipaensis, assembly GCF_059453495.1. Classification (NCBI taxonomy): domain Eukaryota; kingdom Viridiplantae; phylum Streptophyta; class Magnoliopsida; order Fabales; family Fabaceae; genus Arachis; species Arachis ipaensis. The sequence continues at coordinate 29,297,573 of NC_142436.1, forward strand.
AAAAGAATTTTTTTTTATTTTTTTTTTCGAAAACAAAGGAGAAAAAAATTTTTTTTTCGAATATTAATTGGGAAAAACGAAAAAGAAGAAAATATTTTTGAAAAATTTTTGAAAACTTTTTGAAAATAAAATAAGAAGAAAATTACCCAATCTGAGCAACACGATGAACCGTCAGTTGTCCAAAGTCGAACAATCCCCGGCAACGGTGCCAAAAACTTGGTGCACGAAATTGTGATCTCAGGCAACGGCGCGAAAAACTCTGTACGCACGTCTTAATAAATCGTTTTTCATTCACAACTTTGATACAACTAACCAGCAAGTGCACTGGGTCGTCCAAGTAATAAACCTTACGTGAGTAAGGGTCGATCCCACGGAGATTGTTGGTATAAAGCAAGCTATGATCATCTTGTAGATCTCAGTCAGGCGGATATCAAATGGTTATGGAGTTTTCGAAAATAACAATAAATAAACAGAGAATAAAGATAGAAATACTTACGTATATCATTGGTGAGAATTTCAGATAAAGGTATAGAGATGCTTTCGTCCCTCTGAACTTCTGCTTTCCTGCTGTCTTCATCCAATCAATCTTACTCCTTTCCATGGCTGGCTTTATGTAAGGACATCACCATTGTCAATGGATACTTTTCATCCTCTTTGTGAAAATGGTCCGATGCGCTGTCACTGCATGGCTAATCATCTGGAGGCATCACCGTGGTCAATGGCTGCATCCCATCCTCTTGTGAAAATGGTCCAAATGCTCTGTCACGGCACGGCTAATCATCTGAGGTTCTCGATCATACTAGAATAGGATTCACCCTCCTTTTGCGTCTGTCACTACGCCCAGCACTTGCGAGTTTGAAGTTCGTCACAGTCATTCAATCCCAGAATCCTACTCGGAATACCACAGACAAGGTTTAGACTTTCCGGATTCTCATGAATGCCGCCATCAATCTAGCTTATACCACGAAGATTCTGATTAAGAGATCCAAGAGATAATCATCAATTCTAATGGTGGAACGGAAGTGGTTGTCAGGCACGCGTTCGTGGGGGAATGATGATGATTGTCACGTTCATCACATTCATGTTGAAGTGCGAATGAATATCTTAGAAGCAGAATAAGTTGAATTTAATAGAAAAACAGTAGTACTTGCATTAATTCATGAGGAACAGCAGAGCTCCACACCTTAATCTATGGAGTGTAGAAACTCTACCGTTAAAAATACATAAGTGAAAGGTTCAGGCATGGCCGAATGGCCAGCCCCCATGATCTAAGAACCAGACGTCCCAAGATGTTCCGAAGATGAAAATACAATAGTAAAAAGTCCTATTTATACTAAACTAATTACTAGGGTTTACAGAAATAAGTAATTGATGCATAAATCCACTTCCGGGGCCCACTTGGTGTGTGCTTGGGCTGAGCTTGAATGTTACACGTGCAGAGGCTCTTTGTGGAGTTGAACGCCAGGTTGTAACGTGTTTCTGGCATTCAACTCTGGTTCGTGACGTGTTTCTGGCGTTTAACTCCAGACTGCAGCGTAGAACTGGCGTTCAACACCCTTTTGCATCATCTAAACTCCGCCAAAGTATGGACAATTATATATTTCTGGAAAGCCCTAGATGTCTACTTTCCAACGCAATTGGAAGCGTGCCATTTTGAGTTCTGTAGCTCCGGAAAATCCACTTTGAGTGCAGGGAGGTCAGAATCCAACAACATCAGCAGTCCTTCTTCAACCTCTGAATCTGATTTTTGCTCAAGTCCCTCAATTTCAGCCAGAAAATATCTGAAATCACAGAAAAACACACAAACTCATAGTAAAGTCTAGAAATGTGAATTTAACATAAAAACTAATGAAAACATCCCTAAAAGTAACTAGATCCTACTAAAAACATACTAACAACAATGCCAAAAAGCGTATAAATTATCCTCTCATCACTTAGTTTGAGTGATTTATTCAATCATTCACCCACTTATTCATATTAATTGCAAGGTTTTACTTTCCCTTCCTTATTATGTGATGTATGTGAAAAACATGTTTCCTATGCTTTAAAATTAATTATTTTAATTACCCTTATTTCCATTCGACGCCGTGATTAGTGTGTTGAGTAGTTTCAGATCTTCTAAGGTAGGAATGACTTAAAGGATGAAAAAGGAAACATACAAAGATGGAAGGAAAGCACAAAATGGAGTTTTTTGAGAAACTGGCATCTACGCGATCGCATGGGCGACGCGGACGCATGCCAAGCACGAATCAACAGCGATGCGGCCGCATGACTGACACGACAGCACACCTTAAGAAAAACACATATGACGCGGCCGCATGACTGATGCGACCGCGTGACAAGAAAAGCTCCGAATGACGCAACCGCGTGACAGAGGCCACGCACCAGAAATTGCAGAAAACGCTCCCAGCGATTTCTTAAGCCCTTTTTGGCCCAAATCCAAGTCCAGAAGGCATAGACCAGAGGTTATGAAGTGAGGGAATGCATCTATTTAGGGAGAGCTCGCCAATTTAGTTACTTCTCATGATTTAGATTTAGTTTGGAGAGAGGTTCTCTCCCCTCTCTCTTAGGATTTAGGATTTCTCTTAGTTTTAGGAGTGACTCTCGATCCCAGGTTTAATGTTCCTTTACTTTAAGCTTCCCTTTCACTTTTATTCATTCCATTACTTTAGTTGATTATTTACTTTTGCCATTTAATTTAGGAATTCTTCTATGTTCCAGATTATTTGAATTAATGTTAATTGAGGTAATTCAGTTTATTATTGCTTTCTTTTATTCATGTCACCATTGCTTTCAATCTGAAGACATTTTTATTCCAGCAAATTTACTTTTTCCCTTTTGGTCTTGGTTAAGAAATCAGTAACTCAGGAGTTATCTTATCTCAACATAATTGATAACTGTTATCTTTGCTAATTGAACTGAACTTTAATAATCCCAACCTTTTCTTAGGAAATAAATAGGATTCGAAGATCAAACTAATTAGTCCCTTGACTTTCCTTTGCTTTAGCAAAGGCTAACTAAGTGGAATTAAGATTCAATCTTCTTTATTGTTGAGAAGAGTAACTAATTTGGACTTCCAATTTCTCATCCCTTGCCCAAAAGTTTGCTTTACAGTATTTATTTATTTTAATTGCTATTTAAATTATTTGTCATATTTGTTCCTCATTCTTGAAACTCCGAATTTACAATCTCCATAACCAATAATAAGAACATACTTCCCTGTAGTTCCTTGAGAAGACGACCCGAGGTTTGAATACTTCGGTTGAAAATTTATTTAGGGGTTTGTTACTTGTGACAACCAAAACGTTTGTACGAAGGGATTTTTGTTGGTTTAGAGACTATATCTACAACGCGACTGTTTTTATGAAATTCTTTATTGGCAAAAATCCTAACGTCAAAAATGGCGCCGTTGCCGGGGAACTTCTAACGTGTGCCTTATTATTGGTTATTGTAAATATTTTTCTTTTACTTGATTATTTATTTCTGTTTTTTTCCTTTTTAATTTTATTTGCTACTATGAACTCTCACCCCTCTCGCTTTGAGTTTGGTTCTAACTTTGTTGAAGGAAATAGAAGTTACAGCAGGAATATGCATCAAGGTCAGACCAATCAAGGATGGATGGAGCCAAGAGGATCTAATCAACCCTTTAGGCAACAACACCCTCCAAGATATCATGGACAACGACCATTCTACAATGCATACCCAGATGATAGATATGGTGGACAACCTTGTAACTACCAACAAGCCCCACCCCGTGCCTGTAAACCATCCTCTCAACATAACCTCGAACCATCACACTCACAAGCTTCTCTTCACCATTCGCCACCACATGATCCCTATTTACCCCAGTTCTAATCCAATCACTCCCAAGCACCACCACTTTCCTATGTATCATGTCCAAATCCATCACCCCGAGAATCAGAGGTTCGCCTCAAGGAAACAGTAAATAAACTTCAAACAACCATTCAACAACTGGAGCAAGTAGTAATTCAATTAGCTTCTAGACGTATGAACATTCAAGGACCAACCACAGCCCCATGTGGACAATCTAACGAAGAGCGTAGCATGAAGGAAATACTAGAAACTCCAGTGGACAAGACAGAGAATGAATTCGTACTAGAACAAGTAGAAGAAGGTGTCATTACGCAAGAAGAAGAGTTGGTTGAAGATCTAGGAGACGCTGAACCCCCATGGGAATTCAGAGCTGAGGAGAACTCCGTCAAGGACGTTACAGTTGATGCTAAGGAGGACAGTGTTCAATCCCCAAGGCAAGTCGTTTATGAAGAACTAGATGGAATAACCCAGGACACAAATTCCCTTGATGATGATAGTCACAAGTCAAGTTCTCTTAGTAATGAACTTGCATCCGCAAGTGAATTCTCTGAGATCGAAGAATCTTCCCCAAATGAATACGAAGATGATGCAGAGGTAGATTTCTCTCAACCTCCAATCTATGACTCGAGTGATGAGGAAGACACAGAAGACTTTGACCAGGACACATATGCATTTGAAGAACCTTGCAAAGAAGTGGAGGAATTCACAGAAGAGCACAAGGGAGTAGAACTTACAGAACCACCGGAAACACCTACCCCAAGGCCATTACCACCCAATACAAGCTTCAAGTGGGTACAATCCTTGACCTTTAACTTTACTTTTTCACTTGAATACGGTTTGCTTGAAACAGATGGCCAGCTTAGAGCTCTCTGCGGCTTTAAGAGTAAGAGGGAAATGGCTCGTGCTCAGAGCTGGTGCACAAGGTTCAACAAGGTTCCACGCTTCAACTTGAAGTGCACGGATTGGTATCATGTTCAATTGAATAGATCTCGGAAAACATTTGGTCACCATGGTGAGAATCTACTTTCTAAACCGCCCGGATGGAAAAATATAGATCAAGACGGAGGCGGATTTAAAAGCAAAGTTTGGGATCCTGGAATCTATTCCGACATTCGTCATTCCGGGAGCCTAAAAATTTGTTTGAAGCTGCTCAGGAGTTTTACATGCCTAGTTTGGGACCCCGGAGGCTATTGGCATTCCAAGCATTGGTGGAGATTTTTGGATGAATTTAAACATAAGCCGCCATAACAGGAAGCCCCTCCAATGTCCAACTTAAGGACTTTAACTAAAAGTGCTAGGTGGGAGACAACCCACCATGGTATGATTGTTCATTTTTCAATTTTTATTTCGTTTTGTTTGTTTTCAAGTTTTATTTTATTTTATAATATTGAACCTGGAATTTTGCATCGCATTCATATTAATCATTGCATTCTGCATACTACATAAAAAAAGGGGTGCGCGACGCGACCGCATCATCCATGCGATCGCGTCAAATGGCGAAAATACACTTCCCACGCGACCGCGTCATCCACGCGGCCGCGTGACCTGGAGATCGGCGTAAAGATCCAACGTCCAGAAAGTTAGGCTGGAATCGTGCGGCCATTGTGCGTTTCGCACAAATGACCCACGCGATCGCGTCACTTGCACACAACCAATCCCAGGCGATCGCGTGAGCGACGCGACCGCGTCGCATGGATTGCACGAACACCCCAAAGGAGACAGAGAGTTGCGCTGAAACGACACTGGATTCGTGTGTTTAGCACAAATCCCAGCGACGCGATTGCATGCGCCAGGCGATCGCGTCATTCAATCTTTTTTTCCCTCCATGCGATCGCGTCATCCACGCGATCGCTTCACCCCCATTTCGCTCCAGCCACGCGACCGCGTGCCCTACGCGGCCGCGTGGATTCAAATTTATAACCCCCCAACCATGCGAACACTATCAGTCGCGCCCCCCCTGAAACCCTCTCCTCCCTCTCTTCCCCTCCAATCCAACCACCACCATCCAGCCACCATCACCACCACCCCCAGACGCCGCCGACCTCCCAGACGCCGCCGCCACCTACCCCCTTCCTCCTCCCCCTTCTTTCTTCTTCTTTCTTCTTCTTCCCCCCCTCTCCGCCACTGTTCCCTTCGCAACCACCAACCACCACTGCCGCCTGTCCCAGCCGCAGCCCCCCCCCCATCCGCCACACACACACCTACCCCCTCCCTCCCCCTCTTACCCCCTACCCCATTACCCATCCCTTCTTTCCCCTGCCCCGAACAGCCGTGCCCACCACCGCCAGCCACCGCGCCAGACACCGTCACCACCACCCCCAGCCACCTTTCTGCCCACTCTCCTTATTCGGCCTACCAGGTTCCGACGAACGCCACCCCTCTATCCTTAGTCGTTCTTTCATTATTTTCTGTTTATGTTCATGTTTAGGCTAGTTAGATATGCATGTTGTAGTGGATTTTAGGTTGTTAGGTAGCCTTGAATGTGGTTAGTGGATTTAGGCCTGTTTACTTGCACTGTTCATGTTTCTGTTTTATCAAATTTGCAATTCTGGTAATGGTGGTAAGAACATCATCACCACCACCACCATCCAGCCACCATCACCACCACCCCCAGAATTTCATAAAAATAGCCTAAAATTATGCGGAATGAATGTTGTTCTTGGTCTCTGCATGTTCCACGGCTCTAATATGCTTTTCTGGGCCGAAAACTGGGTCAAAACAGGGCCCAAAATCGCCCCCAGTGAATTCTGCAGATTATGCAGATCGCGCACGTCACGCGATCGCGTCATTTAGGCATTCGCGTCATTCAGCGTTTTGCCTTGCCACGCGTGCGCGTTGCCCACGCCTTCATGTCACTTGTGCAGTTTCCAATCCACGCGGTCGCGTGAGCCAGCCGGCCATGTCACTGCAATTTCCTCTATGTCGCACGGTCGCATGAGCCATGCGTCCGCGTCACTTCTCGCTGGTTATCTCCTTAATTTCTTGTGTTCCTTCCATTTTTGCAAGCTTCCTTTCTAATCTCCAAGTCATCCATGCCCTATAAAGCCTGAAACACTCAACACACAGATGACGGCATCGATTGGAATAAAGGAGAATTAAAATACAAAATTAAAAGTCTCTAGGAAGCAAGTTTTCAACCATAAAGCATTTTTAGGAAGGAATTATAAATGCATGCTTATTTAATGAATAAGTGGGTAAAGATTTGATAAAATCATACAATTAAACACAATATAAACCATAAAATAATGATTTATCAACCACCCATTGCACCTTGCTAGTAGCACGGAGGACCGTGCTAAATCTTAAGTGTGGAGAGGTCGTTTGACTGATCTCCATGGGTAATAATCTCCTCTTTTCAATATCCTTGGACTTTAATTCTCTTTTGTTTTGTTAATTAGGACACCTTGCATGTTTAGTTAGTTTTTCTTGTTAGGATTACCTGGTTAGGGTGATGACCTCTTTTCCAAGAAAATATGTTTTCAGGGCACCCTACCAAATTTTGAAAATTTTTTGCAATAAACTTGCTTGAAAAATGTATTTTGGAACATAGTTTTTGTGCTAAGAATACAAGCATGCAAGTTTTGAGCCTTATGGTGTGGTTATATCTTATAACCACTTATTTCCATTCTTGTGTGCATCATTCTCTTTCTATGATTGTGATCTTTGATTTGTTTGATTCTTTATGTCCATTATTCCATGTATACATGTATTTATATGATTGAGGCCATCATTTCATTTAACTCACTTACCCAAATAGCCTACCTCTCATCAACCATTGTTAGCCAAATTTGAACCTATTTAATCCCTTTTGTTCTTAATGTTAGCACATCACTACCCCTAAGTGAAAAACAATAAACGTTCTTTAATTTGGATCTTTGATTAGCTTAGGCTAGTGAGAGTGTGTATCATTTGGGTGTGGGAAACCTGGAAACATTGGTTGAGGTAAAAGTGTATCTTGTATTTTTATTGAAAATGTTGGGAATGGGTACATGCTTATGCATTAAATGTAAGACCATATGCATTGATACTTTTGTACATGCTTTATTAATATATATATATATATATATATATATATATATATATATATATATATATATATATATATATATATATATATATCGAAAAAAATATATAGAAAAAGAAAGAAAAAAGAAAAGCAATAAAAAGGGAACAAAAATGCCCCAAAGTAAAGTAACAATAACAATGCATATGGAATGTGAATTAAAGAGAATGCATGAGTATGTGAAAAGTGAGAATCATGGGTAGTTAGGTATTGTATTAGAATTATATAGGTTTTTATATGTGTTGGTGAGGTCTTAGGTTAATCAAAGATTCGAATTTCAAGCTCACTTGACTATATATATCCCTACCTTTACCCTAGCCCCATTACAACATATGAATAAGTCCTCATGATACTTGTATGCATGCATTGAGTAATTGTTGATTGTTAGATGAAAGACAAATCTTGGAAAGCATGATTAGGGGAGGATTGAGCGATGATCCCTATACACTTGAGCGAACAGAGCAGATACACTTTCGGTGAGGGTTCAATGCTCAACTCCTTGTTCCCGGCTTTCACAAGCGTTCATCTCGCAAGTTATATACACATCATTTTGATGTTCCAATTGGTAGGATTCATGGACTACATGTCACCTTAGCCCTATATGCTCATATGTGTTATTCGATAATAGATTTACCCTTGACCAAGTAGATAGATACATTTACATTAATTGCATGCATTCATTTAGGTAATTTGCACTTTATGAACCCTTTTCTCCCATGGTCTTTAGTCTTTCTATTTTTAGCATGAGGACATGCTTGGTTTAAGTGTGGAGAAGTTTGATAAACTCCAATTTTGTGGTTTATATTGTGTAGAATTTGGGGGGTTTTGTCAATATTTTCCATACTTATTCATAGAAATTGCATGGTTTTGTGTTCTCTTCCTAATTTTGCTTCATGATGGAAAACATGCTTCTTTTGCCTTAAAAATGCCATATTTAGATCCTCTTCTATTACCATTCGATGCCGTGATATGTTTGTTGAGTGATTTCAAAGTTTATAGGGCAAGAATGACCTAGAAGAGAGAAAGGAAGCATGCACAAGTGGAAGGAACATGAAGAATTGGGTTTTGGAAAAGCAGCTGCGACGCGCACGCGTACCCCACGCGCACGCGTGGGTGCAAGGAGCTAAGCATGGCGCGCGAGAGTGACGCATCCGCGTGGATTGGCGAAATTCCTACCAACGCATATGCATGCTTGACGCGTAAGCGTGGATCGCAAAATTCAGGCGATGCGTACGCGTGACGTGCACGCACGCGTGACGAGCAGCATGTGACCTCATTAAAGAAATCGTGGCTGGCGATTTCTGAGGCTCAGCAGGTCCAAATTCAAGCTGATTCTGCATGGAAAAGACCCAGGAACTCTAGGGGGAAAGCGGGGGGGGATCATTCATTACACACTTAGACCCAATTTTGGCTAGTTTTTTTGTTCTTGTTCTTCTAGAGAGAGAAACTATTATTCCTCTCTAGATCTAGTTTGATTTTATCTTCCCTTGTTGAATTCTGAATTGGATTTTGTTGATTTCTAGTTTTGATTACTTAATTTGAATTCTCTAGTATGATTTTGTTGAGATCTTGTGTTAGATTTATGTTTTCTTGTTATTTCCCATTCTCTATTCATCTTATGAACTTTGTGGATCTTGAATTGTTGATGATACATTGATGTTTTCCATGATTAATAGTATTATTTGAGTAGTTTTCCATTGACAATTGTTAGTGCGTACTTTCAATTTATAATTTAATTACAATTTGAATGTCTTTTATCAATGCATACCATGTGTTTGATGAAATGTTTCCCTTGATTATGGAGTATTTTTCTTTACTCTTGGCTAGGTGATGAGCGGATATTTTATACGCTTTTTGGGGTTAATTTCATATAGTTTTGAATATGTTTTAGTTAGTTTCAAGTTTATTTCCAGTAGTTTTTAGGAAAAATTCATATTTCTGGACTTTACTATGAGTTGTATGTTTTTCTGTAATTTCAGGTATTTTTCTGGCTGAAATTGAAGGAGCTGAGCAAAAATCTGATTCAGGCTGAAAAAGGACTGCTGATGCTGTTGGATTCTGACCTTCCTGCACTCAAAGTGGATTTTCTGGAGCTACAGAACTCGAAATGGCGTGCTTCTAATTGCGTTGGAAAGTAGACATCCAGGGCTTTCCAGAAATATATAATAGTCCATACTTTGCACAAGAATAGACGACGAAAACTGGCGTTCAACGCCAGTCCTCTGCCCAATTCTAGCGTCTAGCGCCAGAAAAGGATAAAAAACTGGAGTTGAACGCCCAAACTGGCACAAAAACTGGCGTTCAACTGCACAAATGGCCTCTGCACGTGAATTGCTTAAGTCTCAGCTCCAGCACACACCAAGTGGGCCCCAGCACACCAAGTGGGCCCCAGAAGTGGATCTCTGCATCATCCATCATAGTCCACTCATATTTTGTAACCCTAGGCTACTAGTTTAGTATTTAAACGACTTTTAGAGACTTATTTTGTATCTCATGACATTTCAGATCTAAACTTTGTATTCTCTGACGGCATGAGTCTCTAAACCCCATTGTTGGGGGTGAGGAGCTCTGCTGTGTCTCGATGAATTAATGCAAGTATTTCTGTTTTCTATTCAAACACGCTTGTTCCTATCTAAGATGTTTATTCGCGCTTAACTGTGATGAAGGTGATGATCAGTGACATTCATCACCTTCCTCAAACCAAGAACGTGTGCCTGACAACCACCTCCGTTCTACATCCGACTGAATGAGTATCTCTGAGATCTCTTAATCAAAATCTCCGTGGTATAAGTTAGAACTGATGGCGGCATTCATGAGAATCCGGAATGTCTAAACCTTGTCTGTGGTATTCCGAGTAGGATTCAAGGATTGAATGACTGTGACGAGCTTCAAACTCCTGAAGGCTGGGCGTTAGTGACAAATGCAAAAGGATAGTAAATCCTATTCCAACCGGATCGAGAACCAACCGGTGATTAGCCGTGCTGTGACAGAGCGCGTGAGCGTAGTTTTCACTGGAAGGATGGAATGTAGCCATTGACAACGGTGATCCACCAACACACAGCTTGCCATAGGAGGACGTGCGTGCGTGAATCAGAAGACAGAGGAAAGCAGAGATTCAGAAGACAAAGCATCTCCAAAACTCCAACATATTCTCCATTACTGCACAACAAGTAACCTTTAATTTATGCTCTTTTGGTTATTCACAATTCAACTGATAAACATAATTGACTTCCTGACTAAGATTTACAAGATAGCCATAGATTGCTTCAAACCAACAATCTCCGTGGGATTCGACCCTTACTCACGTGAGGTATTACTTGGACGACCCAGTGCACTTGCTGGTTAGTGGTACGCGTTGTGAAAAGTGTGATTCACAATTCGTGCACCAAGTTTTTGGCGCCGTTGCCGGGGATTGTTCGTGTTTGAACAACTGACGGATTATTTTGTTGCTTAGATTAGGAAAAATCTTTCTTTTTTGGTTTAGAGTCTTTTATTATTTATCCCTTGTTAAAACACTTTAAATTTATAACTCAGTTAGTTAGAACGTGGTGTTTATGTTCATGGTAATTGGCTATCATATTTTTTAAACCTTTTTCAAAAATAATCTTTCTTAAAATTTTCGAAAATTTCCATAACTCATTTGGCTAGAGCGTTAATCTGTGTTCTTGGTAATTGGGTTAGAGTCTTTTATATTCTTTTCAAAACCTTCTTTTTCATAAATAATATTTTCTCTATTAAATTGTGTGCCAAACTTTAAGTTTGGTGTTTTCTTGATTGATTTTCCTTAAAATTTTCGAAAATTTTGGTTTGGTTTTCTAAAAATTTTAAGTTTGGTGTTCTTTCTTCGTGTTCTTGAGTTTTCCTTGTGACTTGATCTTAAAATTTTTAAGTTTGGTGTTCCTTGGTGTTTTCCCTCCAAAATTTTCGAAAATAAGGAGCATTAGATCTAAAAATTTTAAATCTTGTGCTATCTTATTGTTTTTCTCTTCCCTCTTAAAAATCAAAAAAATATCTTTTCTCTCTATTTTAAAAACAATTTTTTGAAATATATTTAAAAAAAAAAATTTTAACTTCAAAATTCAAATTCTTTTTAGTTATTTTATTTTATTTAAGTATTTACTTCTTATAAAATAAAATAAATAAAAAGGTAAATCAGTCCAAGTTATATCCATATATCCATCATGGACATAAGTGGAGATGGACAGTCCAGGAGGACTTTGGGGTCATATTCTAACCCCTCTACTGCTTCATATGGGAGTAGCATCTACATACCCTCCATTGGAGTTAGTAGCTTTGAGTTGAATCCTCAGCTCATTATCATGGTGCAGCAAAGTTGTCAGTATTCCGGTCTTCCACAGGAAGAACCTACAGAGTTTCTGGCACAATTTCTACAAATTGCTGACACAGTACATGAGAAGGAAATAGATCAGGATGTCTACAGACTATTACTGTTTCCATTTGCTGTAAAAGATCAAGCTAAGAGGTGGTTAAATAACCAACCTAAGGCCAGCATAAGAACATGGAAATAGCTGACAGAAAAATTCCTAAATCAGTACTTTCCCCCAAAAAGGATGACACAGCTAAGGCTGGACATCCAAGGCTTTAAACAAGGAGATAATGAATATCTTTATGATGCCTGGGAGAGATACAGAGAGATGCTACGAAAATGCCCCTCTGAAATGTTTTCAGAGTGGGTTCAGTTAGACATCTTCTACTATGGGCTTGCAGAAGGAGCTCAGATGTCTCTAGATTACTCAGCTGGTGGATCTATCCATATGAGAAAGACAATTGAAGAGGCTCAAGAGCTCATTGATACAGTTGCCAGGAATCAGCATCTGTATCTAAGCAGCAACCCTTCCATGAATGAAGAGGTTAAAACAGTAACTGCTGAATTCAGTACTGTAAAACAAGCTGCTGAATTCAATCAGCAATTGGATTTTCTAACAAAGCAGCTAGCTGAATTCAAAGACAGGCTACAGGAGACAAGGATAGCTAATATACATATGGACGAACAGTTTAAGCAAACAAAGCAGCAGCTATCAAGGCAAATAGCAGAAGAATGCCAAGCAGTTCAATTAAGAAGTGGGAAAACATTAAATACCCCACCTCAAGGCATCAAAAATTCAAGAAATGAGCGACCCACCAAAGATTCACCTGAGGACAGTAAGAGCCCAGGGAAAAATAATTCTGGCACTAAAACGCCAGAAAATGGGTGGAAGGCTGGCGCTGAACTCCCAGACCATGCCCAAAACTGGCGTTCAGCGCCAGAAACAAGGCAGGATTGGCATTCAACGCCAGAAATGGGCAAGAATCTGGTGTTGAACGCCCAAAAGGGGCAGAATCCAGCGTTGAACGCCCAAAATGGGCACATTTCTGGCGTTCAGGCGCCTGGAACAGACAGTGAGCTGGCGTCTAACGTCACTCCAGCTTCTGGCTCTGGCACTCAATTGCCAGTGAGGGATCAGACACACACAAGTGCTGATAACAACCCCTCTAAAAAGGCTTCTTTAACCACTAAGGTTGAGGAATATAAAGCCAAGATACCTCATCCTCAAAAACTCCGGAAAGAGGAGCAGGATAAGCAATTTGCTCGCTTTGCAGATTATCTAAGGACACTTGAAATAAAGATTCCATTTGCAGAGGCACTTGAGCAAATACCTTCTTATGCCAAGTTCATGAAAGAGATCTTGAGTCATAAAAAGGAGTGGAGAGAAACAGAAAGAGTTCTCCTCACTGAAGAATGCAGTGCAGTCATTCTGAAAAGCTTTCCTGAAAAGCTTAAAGACCCTGGGAGTTTTCTGATACCATGCATATTAGAAGGTGATTGCACCAAGACAGCTTTATGCGATCTTAGGGCAAGCATCAACCTGATACCTGCATCCACTATCAGGAAGCTTGGCTTAACTGAAGAAGTTAAACCAACCCGAATATGTCTCCAACTTGCTGATGGTTCCATTAAATACCCATCAGGCGTGATTGAGGACATGATTGTCAGAGTTGGGCCATTCGCCTTTCCCACTGACTTTGTTGTGCTGGAAATGGAGGAACACAAGAGTGCCACTCTCATTCTAGGAAGACCCTTCCTAGCAACTGGACGATCCCTCATTGACGTTCAACAGGGGGAAATAACCCTGAGAGTCAATGATGATGAGTTTAAGTTGAACGCTGTCAAAGCCATGCAGCATCCAGACACATCAACAGACTGCATGAAAGTTGATCTCATTGACTCTTTGGTAGAGGAGATCAACATGGCTGAGAGTCTCGAATCAGAGTTGGAAGACATCTTTAAAGATGTTCAGCCTGATTTGGAGGATTCAGAGGACATAAAAGAGCCTCTGAACTTTCTTCTGAAAGAGGAAAAACCTCCTAAACCCGAGCTCAAGCCACTACCACCATCCTTGAAATATGCATTTCTGGGAGAAGGTGACACTTTTCCAGTGATCATAAGCTCTGCTTTAAATTCACAGGAAGAGGAAGCACTTATTTAAGTGCTAAGGACACACAAGACAGCTCTTGGGTGGTCCATAGGTGACCATAAGGGCATAAGCCCAGCTAGATGCATGCACAAAATCCTATTGGAGGATAATGCCAAACCAGTGGTTCAACCACAGAGGCGGCTAAATCCAGCCATGAAGGAAGTGGTGCAGAAAGAGGTCACCAAATTACTAGAGGCTGGGATTATTTATCCCATTTCTGATAGCCCCTGGGTGAGCCCTGTTCAAGTCGTCCCAAAAAAGGGAGGCATGACAGTGATTCATAATGAAAAAAATGAACTGGTTCCTACAAGAACAGTTACAGGGTGGCGCATGTGTATTGACTACAGAAGGCTCAATACAACCACCAGAAAAGATCATTTTCCTTTACCATTCATAGACCAGATGCTAAAAAGACTAGCAGGTCATGATTATTACTGCTTTTTTGATGGCTACTCAGGCTATAACCAGATTGCAGTAGATCCCCAGGATCAAGAGAAAACAGCATTCACATGTCCATCCGGAGTGTTTGCTTATAGAAGGATGCCCTTTGGGCTATGCAATGCGCCTGCAACCTTCTAGAGATGCATGCTCTCTATTTTCTCTGATATGGTGGAAAAATTTCTGGAAGTCTTCATGGATGACTTCTCAGTATATGGAGACTCATTCAGCTCCTGTCTTGATCACCTGAAACTTGTTCTGAAAAGATGCCAAGAAACCAACCTAGTTTTAAACTGGGAAAAGTGTCACTTCATGGTGACTGAAGGAATTGTTCTTGGGCATAAAATCTCAAACAAGGGAATAGAGGTGGATCAAGCAAAAATAGAGGTAATTGAAAAATTACCACCACCTGCCAATGTTAAGGCAATCAGAAGCTTTCTGGGGCATGCAGAATTCTATAGGAGGTTTATAAAGGATTTTTCAAAAATCGCAAAACCTCTAAGCAATCTGCTAGCTGCTGACACGCTATTTGTGTTTGACACAGATTGCCTGCAGGCGTTTGAAACGCTGAAAGCTAAGCTGGTCACAGCACCAGTAATTTCTGCACCAGACTGGACATTACCATTTGAGCTAATGTGTGATGCCAGTAATCATGCCATTGGTGCAGTATTGGGACAGAGGCATGACAAGCTTCTGCATGTCATTTATTATGCCAGTCGTGTTTTAAATGATGCCCAGAAAAATTACACAACCACAGAAAAGGAATTACTTGCAGTGGTTTACGCCATTGACAAGTTCAGATCCTACTTAGTAGGATCAAAGGTGATTGTGTACACTGACCATGCTGCTCTTAAGTATCTACTCACAAAGCAGGATTCAAAACCCAGGCTCATCAGATGGGTATTGCTTCTGCAAGAGTTTGATATAGAAATAAGAGACAGAAAAGGGACAGAGAACCAAGTAGCTGATCATCTGTCCCGGATAGAGCCAGTGGAAGGGACGTCCCTCCCCTTTCTTGAGATCTCTGAGACGTTCCCTGATGAGCATCTATTTGCCATTCAGGAAGCACCATGGTTTGCCGATATTGCAAACTATAAAGCTGCAAGGTTCATACCCAAGGAATACAATAGAATACAAAAGAAGAAAATAGTTACTGATGCAAAGTACTACTTGTGGGATGAGCCCTATCTCTTTAAGAGATGTGCAGACGGAATTATCCGTAGGTGTGTCCCCAGAGAGGAAGCACAGAGAATCCTATGGCATTGCCATGGATCTCAATATGGAGGCCATTTCGGAGGTGAGCGAACAGCCACCAAGGTCCTCCAATGTGGCTTCTATTGGCCCACACTCTATAAAGATTTCCAAGAGTTTGTACGTAATTGTGACAGTTGCCAAAGAGCTGGTAATCTGCCTCATGGTTACGCCATGCCTCAACAAGAAATCTTG
This sequence comes from Arachis ipaensis, assembly GCF_059453495.1. Lineage (NCBI taxonomy): Eukaryota > Viridiplantae > Streptophyta > Magnoliopsida > Fabales > Fabaceae > Arachis > Arachis ipaensis. Next base: position 29,313,830 of record NC_142436.1, read on the forward strand.
GAAATAGAGTTGTTTGATGTATGGGGAATTGACTTCATGGGACCTTTCCCACCATCATACTCAAACACTTATATTCTGGTGGCAGTTGACTATGTATCAAAATGGGTTGAGGCTATTGCCACACCCAACAATGATACTAAAACAGTGCTGAAGTTCCTCCAGAAATATATCTTTAGCAGGTTTGGTGTCCCTAGAGTACTAATCAGTGATAGGGGCACTCACTTCTGCAATAAACAGCTTTACTCTGCCATGGTTCGGTATGGAATTCGCCACAAGATAGCCACTCCATATCATCCACAAACCAATGGGCAAGCTGAAGTCTCTAACAGAGAATTAAAGAGAATCCTGGAACGGACAGTAAGTACCCGTAGAAAGGATTGGGCACGGAGCTTGGATGATGCTCTGTGGGCTTACAGAACAGCATTCAAGACCCCTATAGGGACCTCTCCATACCAACTTGTGTATGGTAAGGCATGTCACCTGCCCGTGGAACTGGAACATAAAGCCTATTGGGCAACCAGGTTCCTAAACTTTGATGCCAAATTAGCAGAAGAAAAACGATTGCTCCAGCTAAATGAGCTAGAGGAATTCAGATTCACAGCTTTCGAAAATGCCAAGCTTTATAAAGAAAAATAAAAAAAATGGCATGACAGAAAGCTGTCATCTAGAATCTTTGAGCCAGGGCAGAAGGTCCTGTTGTTTAACTCTAGACTCAGGCTATTCCCCGGGAAACTGAAATCCCGATGGAGGGGACCATACGTGATTACAAGTGTGTCACCATATGGTTATGTGGAGCTTCAGGATATTGATTCTGATAAGAAGTTCATTGTCAATGGGCAGAGAATCAAGCATTATCTTGAAGGCAACATTGAGCAAGAATGCTCAAGGCTGAAGCTAGATTAAAAGCTCAGCAAGGTCCAGCTAAAGACAATAAAGAAGCGCTTGCTGGGAGGCAACCTAGCCATGGGGCATCAATCCTCTAAGCATTTTCGCCCTATTTTTATTTTTTATTTGTTTATATAAAGTTCACTGACACTAAGGTATAGAATCATTTGTATAAGTTTACAGGGTTACAGAAGGAATCTGCACACAAAACAGAGATAGGAAGCTCAAGGGCAAGAAAACGCCAGTAAAGAGGCATTTTGGGCGTTCAGCGCCCAAAATGGGCATCCACTGGGCGCTGAACGCCAGTGAAGACAGCAATTGTGCGTTCAACGCCAGAAACAGGCACCCAATGGGCGTTGAACGCCAGTAATGGCAGCAACTGGGCGCTGAACGCCCAGGAGATCAGCATTTGGCGTTGAACGCCCAAAACAAGCAGTGTTTGGGCGTTCAAACGCCAGGAAGACAGGGAGGAGCCAAATCCAGTTATCCCACACGTATTTCCATTTTAATTTCAAATTTTATGCTTCAATGCATGATTTTTACATGAACATATCAAGAACCCTGATTTCTAAAATCCTTAATTTCTAAAAATCCATCTTTCCAAATTCAATCCAACTCTTTTCAAAATCTTTTCTGAAAACAAATCTATCTTTTTCACTCAAAAATCTTTTCAACTAATCCATATCTTTTTCAAATATCCATATTATCTTTTTCAAAATTCAGAGTTATCTTTTTCAAAAATCTATCATATCTTTTCAAAATTAAACTCTATCTTCTATCTTATCTTTTTCAACTCAATATTTTTATCTTATCTCTTCCAATTTTTCGAAAACCGACCCCCCACCCCTTTAAAATTGGGTTCGGCCTCCCCCTCCTCCATCAACAAGTGCACCTCGATCTCCTTCTATCCCTCTCCTTTCTTTTCTTTTGCTTGAGGACAAGCAAACTTCTAAGTTTGGTGTGTTTTTCCGAGATCACTAAGATCATGGCTCCCAAAGGAAAACAATCCAATCCAAGAGGCAAGAAAGAGAGCGTTCCAAAACCACTTTGGAATCAAGGGAAGTTCTTATCTAAAGAACATTCAGACCATTATCTTAAAGTAATGGGTCTGAGATCAGTGATCCCGGAAGTTAGATTCGATCTGAAAGAAGACGAATATCCGGAGATCCAGGAGCAAATTCGAATCAGGAACTGGGAAGTCCTAGCTAATCCTGAAACAAAAGTAGGAAGGAACATGGTCCAGGAGTTCTATGCTAATATGTGGCAGACTGACAAGCAAAGACTATCTGGAACAGCCTGCTACGAATTTCGGACCATGGTCAGGGGAAAGATTGTTCATACCACCCCTGACAAGATCAGAGAGATATTAAAGCTACCTCAGCTAAAGGATGATCCAGACTCCTTCAACAGGAGGATGATGAGAGTAGACATTGGCCTGGATAAGATCCTAGAGGACATATGTATCCCTGGAGCCAGGTGGACCACCAACACAAAGGGCGTCCCAAATCAACTCAAGAGAGAGGATCTCAAACCAGTTGCCAGAGGATGGCTGGACTTCATTGGGCGTTCTTTGTTGCCCACTAGCAACCGTTCTGAAGTCACAGTTAAAAGAGTAGTGATGATTCATTGCATCATGACGGGGAAGGAAGTGGAGGTTCATCAGCTGATTTCCACTGAACTCTACAAGATAGCTAATAAAAATTCAAGAGAGGCCAGGTTGGCTTATCCAAGCGTGATTTCTCTGCTGTGCAAGGACGCTGGAGTCAAGATGGGAATAACTGAATATATCCTAATTGAAAAGTCAATCACCAAAGCATCAATGGAGAGACAACAAGCACAGGAGGATCCTATCAAGAAGAGAGCACAGGAATTCCTCCCAGAGATTCCTCAAGCAGAATATTGGGAATATCTTGAGACGTCTGTCACCAAGATACAGGAAGCTATGGAGCAAATAATAAAACAACAGAAGGAACACAATCAAATGCTGACCTATATGTTTAAAGAACAAGAGGAGCAGGGGCGTGACTTAAGGGAACTGAAGCGCCAAAAGCCTTCTCTACCAAGCATCCCAAGGATCAGAGGAACCCCTGTGCCCCCAGAATAAAGGTTGTCAATTTCCAATTTCTGCCTTAACTCTGTGACAGTGTCCTTATAAAAGTTCACCTTAGAAGTCATATAATAGTAATTAGTATCTATTTGATTTTATCTCCAATTAAGCTATAGTTTATTTTTCTCATCATCATTAAACATGAATAAAATAGTAGATCTTTTGAATAAGAAGCAATAAAATTTCGAGTTTAATAAAAGAAATTCTAATTGGTTAAATGTGGTGGCAATGCTTTCTGAATCTTCTGAATGAATGCTTGAACAGTGCATATATCTTTTGAATTTGTTGTTTAAGACTGTTAAATATGTTGGCTCTTGAAAGATTGATGAACATGAGACATGTTATTGATAATCTGAAAAATCATAAAAATGATTCTTGAAGCAAGAAAAAGCAGCAAAGAACAAAGCTTGCAGAAAAAAAAAAAAAAGAAGCAAGCAGAAAAAGCCAAAAGCTCTTAAAACCAAAAGGCAAGGGCAAATAAAAAGGATCCCAAGGCTTTGAGCATCAGTGGATAGGAGGACCTAAAGGACTAAAATCCTGGTCTAAGCGGCTAAACCAAGCTGTCCCTAACCATGTGCTTGTGGCGTGCAGGTGTCAAGTAAAAACTTGAGACTGAGCGGTTAAAGTCAAGGTCCAAAGCAAAAAGAAGAGTGTGCTTAAGAACTCTGGACACCTCTAATTGGGGACTTCAGCAAAGCTGAGTCACAATCTGAAAAGGTTCAACCAGTTATGTGTCTGTGGCATTTATGTATCCGGTAGTAATACTGGAAAACAAAGTGCTTAGGGCCACGGCCAAGACTCATAAAGAAGCTGTGTTCAAGAATCATCACACTGAACTAAGAAAATCAATAACACTATCTGAATTCTGAGTTCCTATAAGATGCCAATCACTCTGAGCTTCAATGGATAAAGTGAGATGCCAAAACTGTTCAGAAACAAAAAGCTACTAGTCCCGCTCATCTAATTAGGATCTGAGCTTCAATCAAAAACTCTGAGATTTTATTGCTTCTCAACCTATTAGTCTTCTATTTTATTTGTCTAGTTGCTTGAGGACAAGCAACAGTTTAAGTTTGGTGTTGTGATGAGCGGATATTTTATACGCTTTTTGGGGTTAATTTCATATAGTTTTGAATATGTTTTAGTTAGTTTCTAGTTTATTTCCAGTAGTTTTTAGGAAAAATTCATATTTCTGGACTTTACTATGAGTTGTGTGTTTTTCTGTAATTTCAGGTATTTTTCTGGCTGAAATTGAAGGAGCTGAGCAAAAATCTGATTCAGGCTGAAAAAGGACTGCTGATGCTGTTGGATTCTGACCTCCCTGCACTCAAAGTGGATTTTCTGGAGCTACAGAACTCGAAATGGCGTGCTTCCAATTGCGTTGGAAATTAGACATCCAGGGCTTTCCAGCAATATATAATAGTCTATACTTTGCACAAGAATAGACGACGAAAACTGGCGTTCAACGCCAGTCCTCTGCCCAATTCTGGCGTCCAGCGCCAGAAAAGGATCAAAAACTGGAGTTGAACGCCCAAACTGGCACAAAAACTAGCGTTCAACTCCACAAATGGCCTCTGCACGTGAATTGCTTAAGTCTCAGCCCCAGCACACACCAAGTGGGCCCCAGCACACCAAGTGGGCCCCAGAAGTGGATCTCTGCATCATCCATCATAGTCCACTCATATTTTGTAACCCTAGGCTACTAGTTTAGTATTTAAACGACTTTTAGAGACTTATTTTATATCTCATGACATTTCAGATCTAAACTTTGTATTCTCTGATGGCATGAGTCTCTAAACCCCATTGTTGGGGGTGAGGAGCTCTGCTGTGTCTCAATGAATTAATGTAAGTATTTCTGTTTTCTATTCAAACACGCTTGTTCCTATCTAAGATGTTCATTCACGCTTAACTGTGATGAAGGTGATGATCAGTGACATTCATCACCTTCCTCAAACCAAGAACGTGTGCCTGACAACCACCTCCGTTCTACATCCGACTGAATGAGTATCTCTGAGATCTCTTAATCAGAATCTCCGTGGTATAAGTTAGAACTGATGGCGGCATTCATGAGAATCCGGAAAGTCTAAACCTTGTCTGTGGTATTCCGAGTAGGATTCAAGGATTGAATGACTGTGACGAGCTTCAAACTCCTGAAGGCTGGGCGTTAGTGACAGATGCAAAAGGATAGTAAATCCTATTCCAACCGGATCGAGAACCAACCGGTGATTAGTCGTGCTGTGACAGAGCGCGTGAGCGTAGTTTTCACTGGAAGGATGGAAGGTAGCCATTGACAATGGTGATCCACCAACACACAGCTTTCCATAGGAGGACGTGCGTGCGTGAATCAGAAGACAGAGGAAAGCAGAGATTCAGAAGACAAAGCATCTCCAAAACTCCAACATATTCTCCATTACTGCACAACAAGTAACCTTTAATTTATGCTCTTTTGGTTATTCACAATTCAACTGATAAACATAATTGACTTCCTGACTAAGATTTACAAGATAGCCATAGATTGCTTCAAACCAATAATCTCCGTGGGATTCGACCCTTACTCACGTGAGGTATTACTTGGACGACCCAGTGCACTTGCTGGTTAGTGGTACGCGTTGTGAAAAGTGTGATTCACAATTCGTGCACCACTAGGCTAAGGGAATTGGGCAAACTTGAGTCATTGGGTCTAATGGATTTGGTGATTTGAGAACCCTTAGTGATTAATTTGATAACCATTGACACTAGCCTACTACTAAGTCAATTAGTAGCTAGGTTAGAACTTATGGATTGATGTTGATCAAGCCATTTGATATACTTCAAGTATAGAAGTAAACTTAATGAGCTTGGTTCCTCACAATTGTCAAGATATGGTTATTAGACAAGTATGGTGACCTCAATTCCTAGGCCTAGTCAAGAGTTCCATTTATTATTCATATTTGAAAACCAAAAATTTCAATTGCATTAATTTTAGTTATAGTTACTTGCTTAGTTCTAGAGTAGAATTACATTGGATGTTATCTTGTTAGTTTGAAATTGCTCATATCTTATTTTAGTTACTTAATTTAGTTCTTGCACTTTAAGATTTCTCGCATGTTAAGTCTAGTAGTTTAATTTCTTGATCATGACTCCCAACCCTGGAATTCTAACCAATGTTGATGCACATGTTTACCCATTCCTTGTGAGACGATCCGAGGTTTGAATACTTCGGTTTACTTTTATTGGGGTTGAACTTTGTGACAACCAAATCTTAAAATTTGATCGACGGTTATTAGTTGATTTGGAACTATGCTTACAACGAAGTTCTATTTCTATTAAGAGAAATTCTAGACTGACAATAATTCATAGCATCAAGGGCCTCTAGCCTAAGTTTTCACACCACATTACAATTTAGATACAGAAAACCGAGACCAACGTTAGCCGCTTTTCCGCTTAACCCGAAACACCTCTAAATCACTTTTTCACAAGCTCACCAAGCTTCAACACCTCAAAGAACAGATTTTTAGCACACCAAAGCCCACTTCCAAGCTTTCCAAAACCTCAATCAAGCTTCAATATTCACATACACACTACCTAAGCCACAATTATTAGATCCAAACACAATAACTCAATACCCAACATCATAAACCAACAAATTCCACTAGGGTTGAGAATCTTACCACACCCAAGGATCAAAGAGACAAGATTACTCTTCTCCTTCAAGCTAGGTGGATCCTATAACATCAAAGAGCCCAAAATCTCAACACTTTTTTTTCCAAAAATTCGAATTTAAGGTTGATAAAACTGGACTAAAATTGTAGCTTACCTCAAGAACAAAGTAGCGAGTTTTGTAGAGCTCGTTGCGGTGAACGTGTGGCCGCAAACGCTGCGGCAATCGGAGCTCCGGATCAAAAGTTATGGTGGTTTGAATATCAAGTGAGAGTTTATGTTTTTGGAAGAGTTTTCTTCCCTTCCATGGCTGCATTTGGGGTTTAAGGGAGGAGAGAAAGTGCTGAAATAAGGGTTTTAGGTTTAGTTTGGTTGGGTCAAGGGCCCAATATGGGTCCGGTTGGCCCGGTTTGACCCGTTCGGTCCAATCTTGGACCGATTTCTATAAAATTTGTATCAAAATTCTCATTTCAATCTCCTCTATCATATTAAGCCATAAAAATCACATTTTTGGCTTTCTAGAATAAATTCTCATTTATGGGCTAATTAGTCATTAATTAACCGGGTTTTACATTCTACCCACCTAATTGGGAATTTCGCCCACAAAATTTGAATTTAATTACCTGAGAATAAGTGCGGGTAATCAGTTCGCATCTCCGACTCAAGTTCCTAAGTGTGCTCCTCAACACCGGCTCGACTCCATGCCACTTTGGCTAATGAAACCTCTTTTACACGCAACCATTTGATACTAGTATCGTTAATTCTGATCGGAGTCACCGGAAGCATCAAATCTTCTTTTAACTAAACAGATTCAGTTTCTAACACATGGCTAGCATCAGGAGTATACTTCCGAAGTTGTGACACGTGAAATACGTCGTGTAGGTTCGAAAGGTGGGGTGGTAGAGCCATTCGATATGCCACCATCCCAACCCCCTCCAGGATCTGAAACGGACCGATGTACCGAAGATTCAACTTCTTCGCTTTTATTGCCTTACCTACTCTTGTGGTTGGAGTAACTTTAAGGAAAACATGGTTTCCTTACTCAAATTTCAAGGGCTTCCACCTCTGATCGGCGTAACTTTTCTGACGACTCTGCGCAGTGAGTATCGTATCCCAGATTTTCTTGACTTGTTCGGTAGTTTCAGCTATCATCTCCGGCCCCAACAAGCCTTTCTCCCCAGCTTCATACTAGCATAGTGGAGGTTAACATTTCTTCTCATACAGAGCCTCATACGGAGCCATTCCGATGCTCGCATGGTAGCTATTATTGTACGCAAACTCCACCAGCGGCATATATCGATCCCAGCTCGCCGGCTGGTCCAGAACACAAGCCCTTAACATATCTTCTAAGATTTGGATCGTCCTCTTGGATTGACCATCTGTTTGAGGATGGTAAGTGTAAGGTCCCACATCAGTTGGGAAGGGGAACGAAGCATGCCTTATAAGGGTGTTGATACCTCTCCCTAGCATGATGCGTTTTGACGAGTGAGTGTGGGGGGGCTTCGGCTATCATCCCTATCGTCAAAGGCAAAACCGTGAGGCCTTGTATGCCAAAGCGGATAATATCGTGCTAGCGGGTGGTTTGGGCTGTTACAGTAAGCTGTGCTCAAGCTTAAGCGGGTCCCGAAAGCTTTCTGAAATGCACCCCAAAACCTTGAAGTGAAACGAGGATCTCTATTAGAGATTATAGTAACAAGTACACCATGAAGTCTCACAATCTCATTTATGTATAATCGTGCTAGCTCCTCAAGGGTGTAATTCATCCAAATGGGTAAAAAGTGAGTTGACTTCGTCAGTCGGTCCACGATCACCCAGACAGCATCAAAACCGGCCCTAGTCCTTGGCAATCGCGACACAAAGTCCATCGCAATGCTTTTCCACTTCCATTGCGGAACCTCTAAAGGTTGCAACATCCCGGAAGGTCTCTAGTGTTCGATCTTTACTTTCTGGCAGGTTAAACACTTTGAAACATATTCTGCCACATCATTCTTCATACCCGACCACCAAAACATCGCCTTTAAATCATGGTACATCTTAGTACTCCCTGGGTGAATAGAGAATATGCTTTTGTGTGCTTCCTTTAAGATATCTTGTTGCAAAGTGACAACATTCGGCACAATGATCCTATCCTTGAATCTCCATAGCCCATCCTGATCCTCTGACACTCTCCACCGCTTTCCTTGCTCAATAGCTGGCAACACCTTTGGTAACACATCATCGTTTTCATGAGCCTTTAGGAGATCGGATTTAAAGTCACTTGAGATCTGCAATCGACTCAAACATAGAGTTTCAGACACTTCTTGATCACCAATCTTCAGACTCTCAAATTCTTTGAGCAACTCCTCTTCTCGAAGCATCATGATGAAGGGATTTTTTGATGGTATAGAATTTCACAAATGAAATCTCGTTGCAAGTATAGTTTCTAAACCAACAAATAATCCTCAATCAAAAATTTGTGTGTCACAAGTACAAACCCCAATAAAAATAACCGAAGTATTCAAACCTTGGATCGTCTCTCAAATAATTGCAGGGAAGTGTTCATGTTATTGGTTATGGGACAAGTATTTTTGGGGAATTGGATAAAGGACAAGAAACATAAATGACAAGAAAGTAAATGAAACTCAAATGATAAAAAGGTCTTGGCAAGGGTTGATGGTTAAGGATCTTTATCTTTGTTACTAACCAAAACATGATAATTGCAAGGATTAATCTCATTAAGTCATCCTCCAACAAGTGAAGGAAAGTCAAATGAGCTACATTAATCCTAATCCATAGGTCCTAGCCACCTCACTAATTAACTTAGTGGAAGCTAGTGTCAATGGACACCAACCATCATTCACTTGGACATTAGCAACTCAAGTTCACCTAAGTTACCATCCCAAGCCAAGAATACAAAAATCTACTCTAACATCCTTCCAAGCATTTTATCAAACACTTGGAAGGCACAAAAGGAAAGCAAGATAAAATTGCAAGAAAAGTAAATCTACAACTACCAATTGCAAGAGAATTAACAACAACAAAGCAATTAAACAATAAAAGAAATCAAACATAGATTGCATTAAAGAAAAATAGAAGAAACAAGAGTGCATCAACAACAAAGTAAACAAATACAAGGAGTAAAGTACTAAACTAAGAAACCAAAAGTAAAGGAACAAGAAATTGTAAATGGAAAGTAAATCAACGCATGAATTAAATCTAGATCTAAGAAATCCTAATATACATCTAACCTAATTCTAGAGAGAAAAGAGAGCTTCTCTCTCTAGAAACTAACTAAAGCATCATAAAAACTAAACTATGTGCTCCCCCCTAAACTCCTCTTGAATTCTGCATGTAATAGGCTCAGAAAATCAGTTGGATCTGGGCCTGGAAAGCTCAGAAATTGCCCCCAGTGTACGCGTCGATTGGCATTTTTACTTTCCACGCGTACGCGTCATGTCACGCGTATGCGTCGCCATGCGACTTCATATCCACGCGTGCGCGTCTCTCATGCATGTGCGTCGATGTGTGCACTCCAAATCCTTGATTTTCCATGATCTCTCCACTTTGCATGCTTTTTTCTTCACTCCTTTGATCCATTTCGAGCCTTTTCAACCTGAATTCACTAACAAACACATCAAGGCATCTAGTGATATCAAAGGTGAATTAAAATTAGCAAATTAAAGGCCTAAAAAGCATGTTTTCACTCTTAAGTATAAATTAGGAGAAAATTATGAAACCATGCTATTTCATTGAATAAATGTGGGAAAAAGTTGATAAAATCCACTCAATTCAGCATAAAATGTACCACGAAATAGTGGTGCATCAAATCTCCCCACACTTAAACCAAGCATGTCCACATGCTAAACCAAGAAAGAGACAGAGGGTATCAATATTTATTCAATGCAAACTAACTAAAGGCAATCTACCTACATGCAATCTATCTAAATGAATGCAACTACTTGGTCAAAATAAATCAACTTCCAAGAAAGCATATATAAGCATAAGGGCTAAAAGTATTAATAACCATGCCAAACCACAATTGAATTGAGTTATTAAAGATTATACAAACTTGCAAGAAAATTGATGATTCTAGGTGAAAACATGTAACTGAGCAATCGAACCCTCATTGGATGTGTATCCGCTCTAATCACTCAAGTGTATAGGGGTGATTCACTCAATTCTCTTCTAATCATGCTTTCTAAGATTTGTTTTTCATCTAACAATCAACAATTATTTCATGCATGCATACAAATATCATGAGGACTTATCCATAGGTTGTAATGGGGTTAGGGTCAAGGTAGGATGCATATGGTCAAGTGAGCTTGAAATTTGAATCTTTGATTAACTTAAACTTTCCACCTAACCTATATAACAACCTATACAATTTCAAAGCTAACCTAATTACCCATTCTTCACTTATTCACATACTCATGCATTCTATTTTTTATCACCACCCATATGCATTGATTTTTATTGAACTTTACTTTGAGGCATTTCGTCCCCTTTTTATTACTTTTCTTTTTTTTCTTTTTATATATATATATATATTTTTTTTTCTTTTTATTTTTCTATATATATATATATATATATATATATATTTTTTTTTTCTTTTCAAACTAAAATATATACAAGAGAATCAATGCATATGGTTTAATCACAATTGACACATGAGTATGTACCCAATTCCCATGATTTTCAATGAAAAAATCAAAATACACTTTTACCTCAACCAATGTCCCAAGTTTCCCCACACTTGAATGATACACACTCACTAGCCTAAGCTAATCAAAGATCCAAATAAAGGAAATTTATTATTTTTTGCTTTAAAGCTTGTAATGTGCTAAATTAAGGAATAAGTGGGTTAATCGTAGGCTCAAAGTTGGCGAACAATGGAAGATAAAAGGTAAGGCTATTTGGGTAAGTGAGCTAATTGAAACAATGGCCTCAATCATATAAATGCATGTATACATGGAATAATGGACATAAAGAATCGAACAAATCAAAGATTACAATCATAGAAAGAGAATAATACACACAAGAATGAAAATAAGTGGTTATATGATGTAACCACACAATTAGGCTCAAAACTCACAAGCTTGTGTTCTTAGCCCAAAAAATCATGTTTCACAATATATAATTCAAGCAAGTTCAATGAAAATTTTTTTTACTCAAATCAATTGGGTTGCCTATAGATAAATTCTTGAAGAATTTCATTATTTTGACTAAGCTTATTATGTATACATATGCAAAAATAAGAAAATGCAACAAAAATTCCTAAAAGGCCTAAAATGAAATGCGAAAGTATCAGGATTAGAAATTTGTCACCCAGGAGCACTGACTAGTCGGACGACCTCCCCACACTTAAAAGTTTGCACCGTCCTCGGTGCATTCAAAGATGAACAAGGCGGTACGGCGACTACACGGGTTGACACCTTCAGCTGGCAGATCAACCGGTTGCTGCATGTTCTTTCTCCCGCTTCCATTTTTAGCTTATGGTGCGTCATTCATGAAAAATAGAAAATAATACCGTAAGATGCGAAAATGTAAAGCAAGAAAGCATACATTGTTGGAATGAGGTAAAAACTACTAGAATGGGGTGAGTGAATTAGTGTGACATTAATGACAAATAGGTGTGTGAATTCTAAATTAGGCGCCTTTTAGCACACACACTATTATAGAGAGATATGTCACATTTACACAAAAGAAGGATACACTTCACTCATTCTAGTATGCTTGGGATGCTTCAAAGTGACTTGTAAGTTAAGATAAACAAACAAGTGGTGAAGAAGCATAAAAGCATTCAAGCCATAATCAAGCAATTGTGAATTGGACGAAGGTATGGACATAGATTGATGTGCAAGGTACCTTTAATGAACAAAATGGAATATGAGACTTACACATCAATCAATGACACACTTTGAATTTGGCTCGCATCATCTAGTGGACATAAGATAGGACACATGGTTGCTATGTAATGTAATAAAAGAAAACTAGAGGTGAAAAGTCAATCACATAGCAAGCACGGTCCACATAGCTTGAGAACTTTAAAGAGGATGTCTTTAGGTGAGCTTCCAATCTAATCTCACAAAAGAACAATATGCCAAAATGAGTAATCTCAAATATGTGTAGAGCACATAAGTACACAATTAATGGTCAATCATGTCATTTAAGGCATAAGCATAACATATGGATGTATATGATCAAGCAACATGATGCATTAAGATAAATGCACAACATCCATCAAGAAATTGCCTAATCAAAGAAAAGGGTTCAAATCACATGGTGGCCAAATCATGCAATTCAAAAGACTTAAAAAGCTTGAAGGCAATGTCATTCACTTGGTGTTCACAAAAGTTAAGCATGAAGAATTCAAAACCAAGTGACAAATTGTAACCTCAACAAGAGAAACCAACAATGAATATCTAAAAACAATTATGCTAAAATAGCATTCAGTTAGTAATAAGCAGCAATATACAGCAAACAAGGTTAATAATCCAACACTTATCATGAAAAACAGAAAATTAAACAAAAATCAAACTAACCAAATAACTATCTAAAAGAAATGGTGTTAGATAGTGATTGGTAGTGTTGGATGATGGGTGAAGGAGGAAAAGAAAAGAGAAGAAGGGAAGAGAAGGAAAGAATGTGTAGAAGAAAAGAAAAGAAGATGATGAAACAGGGCTATCCACGCGTACGCGTAGGGTGACGTGTGCACGTGGTGAGGTGAAATGGGAGCGACGTGTACGCGTGATGGGTTATTTATAGAGGCGACGCGTACGCGTCCTTCACGCACATGCGTGGATGGCGGCAAGGGTGATCGATGCGTAAGCGTCTTCCACGCTTACGCATGGGTCGTAGTTGTGCCGCTGGCACAAAATGCGCACAAAGTAAGCACAACTCTCTGGAATTTGTATGGAGGTAGAAATTTTGAATCCACGTATATGCGTGGATAATGCGTGCGGGTGGATTGGCAAAAAACTTGGGGTCACGCATATGTGTGGAATGGTGCTCTATTTTTCAAAAATTTTCCATGTTCTTGCACCAAATCAAGCATTCCAAACCTCCAAACAGCTACCAAAAACACCATAAAACCTTATTTAACATCCTAGAATACTAACTAAACTCAACAAACCAATCAAAACATGAAATTAAACTAATTTACCAATATGTACAAAAGGAAAAAATGAAAAGATGTTACCATGGTGGGGTGTCTCCCACCTAACACTTTTATTTATTGTCCTTAAGTTGGACTTATGGGGAGCTCTTCCTCAAGGTGGCTTGTGCTTGAATCCATCCTTGAACATCCACCAATGCTTGGACTTCCAATAAGCTCCATTCTTCAAAATTAATGCCACCAAGCCTTGATGGAGTTCTTCACCAACCATGAGCTCCGAAAATTGATTCTCCTTGTGCGATCTGGGATCCCACATTTTTTTTGACACCCATCTTCAAGTTGATCATTATTGTGCCATCCGGGTGGTAAGCAAGATTAATTCTCAATGAAGTGCCTAACTCTCCTTCTAGACCCATCCAAGTTATCACTAGCCCAACCCTTGCATCTAATCCTTGAAGTATTGACCATAATGAGCCTTGATTTGCAATGCCAACCACGAAACATCCTTTTCTTACGCTTCATCCCGCAAAGTGCCCTAAGTTGACCATCCGTTTCAAGCAAACCATACTCAAGTAGGAGAATAAAGCTAATAGAGATAAGCTTTACCCACTCGAATGAAGGAATAGATGATAACCTAGGAAAAGAAACTTCTAAGGATCTTGACAAAGTGCACTCAACTCCCGTCCTTCTTTTTCTAAGGACCTCCATCTCCTCACAAGATTTCTCAATTTCAATCTTTTGTCCATCAATTTTATCTAACTATTTTCCCTTACTCAAACCTTAATTGGGAGGGTGGGAGGAGTCTACCTCCACAACACTTTCAAATTCACCAGGAGAAGGTTCTTCAAATTCAATGGATTCTTCACCACTAAGATTTGATGCTTGATCTTCATTGCCATGGGAACTCAATTCTTGCTCTATCCCATCCAATTCTTCATATAGAATATGCCTTGGAGGATGTGCACTTTCCTCCTTAACATCAACTTCATTCTTCTTGGAAGGGTTTCCCTTAACTCTAGGTTCCCATGGAGGTTCCGCATCTCCTAAGTCTTCAACCAATTCTTCCCCTTCTTCAACAATCATAGCTTCCTTGAATTGTTCCAATACAAAGCAACATTCCTCATTTTCTACCGGAGTTTTCAATCTTTCCTTCATGCTATGCTCCTCAATTGATTATCCACATGTGGCCATGGGAGTACTTTGAGTGCTCAAATATTGGGAGGCTAATCGGTTTACCACCTCGTCCAAGGCGGCCGTGAATTCTAGCACCTTTCTTTTCATCTCTTCTTGCCCTTGAAGAATAAGATCAAGGGTTGCATCTATTGGAGATTGGGGTAGATAAGAAGATTCACTGTTTTGGAGAAAGGGTTCATAATAGGAATGTGGTTCTTCTTGGTAGGGGTGTGGCGATTCAAAACTCCTCGATTGCTCCTCCACAATCATCCTTGAACATGTTTTGCTTGTGGTATGAATCCCATGAATCTATCTTTTGACGGATGGTTGCTTGAAGCTGATCCATTGATTCCTTGAGGCGATCCCTTGATTCTTGTTCCAAATTTCTAACATAAGTAAGATCATATTGCTCTTGGATCGATGGACATGAATATTCTTCCATGGAGGGTTATGGTAGAAAGTAGAATTCATCTTGTGGGTGAAAATTTGCATACATTGGAGGTGGATTGTAAGGTCCCACATCGGTTGGGAGGGGAACGAAGCATGCCTTATAAGGGTGTGGATACCTCTCCCTAACATGACGCGTTTTGATGAGTGAGTGTGGGGGGCTTCGGTAATCATCCCTATCATCAAAGGCAAAACCGTGAGGCCTTATGTGCCAAAGCAGACAATATCGTGCTAGCGAATGGTCTGGGCTGTTACACGATGCAAGCTAGCGCTGCTGCAACTGCTCATGCCATGGAGAAGATGGGACATGGAAATAGGAATTGGATTGGAGAAGGAACTGGGAATAACTTAGGGGTTGGTCCAATGACTCTGGCTACTTTTTTGAAGGTTAAGTCACCTACTTTCAAGGGGTCGACGGATCCTATTGAAGCTGATAACTGGTTCAAGCCATGGAGCACGCGTTGCAAGCTCAACATATTCCAAAAAACCAGTTTGTGGAATTTGCGGCCTATCCGTTGTTGGGTGAGGCTTAGCACTAGTGGCAGGGGGTGTGTCGACTGATGCAGCTACAAAATGAGGATATTCCATGGGAGTTATTTCAGACTGTTTTCTACAAGAAGTACTTTCCAGAGTCAATAAGGAAGACAAGGGAGTTGGAACTCATGCAGTTGAAGCACGGGTTTAAGACTGTAACAGAGTACACCAGTAAGTTTGAGGTGTTTTATAGGTTCTCAAGGAATTTTCAAGGTGCTCCCGAGTCCTACGAAAGTTGAAAATGCATCAAATACCAAGGATGCCTCAAGGATGACATTATGACTACTGTGGCTCCGTTGGAGATAAAAAGATTCTTAGAACTAGTGGACAAGGCTAGAGTGGTTAAAGATTATGCTAAGAAGGTGGCTTCGGCAAGGGATACTCGAGGAGGAAACAACAACCGAAGTCCTAGAGAGTATTTTCAACTGAGGGGATCGAACTTCAAAAGGGATGCACATGCTCCTTAGTACCCTCAAGATCAAGGCAACTTCAAAGGAGCTAACTATGATCTGTTTCTCCAGACAAATCTTGCTCAGCATTTTTTGTACATATATGAGGCTGATCTAAATCTTGCTCAGTATTTTTCGGTTCCTGCACTATAGGTTGAGCCGATGCCAGATGACCCTTGGGGGCACCATGTTGTAGCTACTCAGGCCGCACACTCTGATCCTACAATGGTTAGACCTTCTAATGTACCACCCATCTGGGTTGAGCAGTTGGAAGCAAATTTAGAGTCCGATGTGGAGTCTATTCTTGAGAAGGTTGGACCAGTTATCAGAAAGTTGTTTGGAGACCATCTAGAAGTTTGATGTAACTGACCTTATGTTCCTTTTGATGATCTATAGTACCGTTTTTCCTCGCTTTTATAGTATTTTAGAGGGATAGTATCTTTCAATAGATCTGTTCCAGCTTAAGGGACCCGTGTAAGGGTTGGGACTATTTTTTATATCTTGTCTATGTATATACTCAATGTAGTTAATCTGTATTTTGGATATTTGGCATGTACCTTTCGACCTATGTCATATATTTTGTCTATCCTTATATGTCTTTCTTGTGATATTACTATAACTATTATTATGAGTTTGCGAAAGATTTATTTCAATGCCTTAACACACCAAAACAGAAACGACTTTTATTAATCACGTTAATTCGAAAAAGGCTTCTAGAAATACCTGATAATGAAATTTCGAGTCAATAGCCAAGTAGGTCCGTATGACAAGTAACACCTAAACGATTGGAATTAGTCATGATGTGTCAAAAGTTGGGTCATTAAAAGTTAGTATCATAGCACTTCGTCCTTAGAGCCTTGGAATGGACTGATTATGCTTCCTTGCATACTCTGAATTTTTATTCCATGCAGTTAGGATATTCTATAATATATTCTGCATAAAGGTCTGTGGATATCCATTTTAGTAATACTGATACTTGATTTTGATATGTTAAGATTGATCACCTTAATATTGATTGTTAGGTATCAATAGAACTCAAATGGTTGTGAACAGATAAGGACACCCTTGACCAGAGGAAACGAGTGAGGAGACTTTTCTTGGCATAATGACTATCCTCGAATTCATAAACGCTATGGTCACTGTTGTACGCAATTCAGTAGCTGCTACCAATCGAGTAGTTGAATGTCTTAATCGTCAAAACGGAGCTGAAAGTAGTCATGGGGCTAGACAAGGAAACAGGAATGATGATGAAACAAAAGGTAGGGCACGCAACGGTAACCAACCAATGACACTAGCTTCTTTCTTAAAGATAACCCAACGCAGTTCAATGGAAACACAAGTGCTACATGAGATGATGATTGGTTCAAGGAGATAGGGCGATCCTTACGAGCACAACAAGTCCCTGAAGGACATCGTGTAGAATTTGCTGCTTACATGCTGAGAATGATGCACAATACTGGTGGCAAGGAGTACTTCAACTACTAATCCTTCTAACACCAAATCTCAATAATTTTCTCAATATTCAAGCTTAGCAACAGCCCTTAAATACATAAAAAATAGTTCAATTCTTGTCAGATCTATAATGGTCGAACTTTAAAGCATCAAAATCAACGAGATTTAACAAAATTTCAAGCACAAAATCACTCAAATTCAAAAAATAATCATCAAACCAAAAATCACACATAAAGAATACATTTAATTCATATTAAAATTATCGAATTCTACCTCCGTACAGAATCAAAATAACAGAAGCTCCGGAGAAGCTTTCTGACCGAGCTACTAAAGAAGAAAATGTTAGAAATCGTCTGTGCCTTCTAGAATTCCAATTGGTCGAACTCAAAAGGAAGAGGAGCTACGTCACTATCAACTTCTACCGAAGAAAAGTGATGCCAACGTGTAGAAAAGGAAGATACATCTACTTTTATCGAATTAGGTTTTTTATTGGAATTACGGATCGTAAGAAATCAGAGTCGAAAGCCAAACGGTCATAGAGGTTCTCTCTTATTCACTCTCGGTTCGTTTGTTTCTTTTCCAAGTTCGATGACAAATGAAGAGAAATGAAGATGAATAATAATGATTCTTGATTAAGTGGCATTGATTTATTAAATGAAAGGGATATATATATATATATATATATATATATATATATATATATATATATATATATGTAAGCCATGTTTTCATTTTTCCTTTTGTTTCTTTGATGGCTTCGGCCACTTTCTTTTTTTTTTTTGAACAATAATAATAATAATTAGCTAATGAGTTATAACTCAAATGGCATAGTTTCTTCATACTCATTTAAGAGGTTGCAGGTTCGAGTCTTCTTATCTTTGGTAAAAAAAAATAATAATTAAAATTCTTTTATCTTTTTCTAAATATCTCATTATAATAAAAATTATTTAGAAAGTCTAATGGATTTTAAATTCAAAGTATCATAAAATTTAATTTAATAACTTTAAAAAAATATTTTTTTTAAATAAAATTCTCAATAAATATAATAAATCGTAAATCACTCATTATTTAATTTTCAAAAGGTCAGATTGTTATATTGCCGACTCACTGTCACAGGTGCGAGCAACTGGATCTTCTTCTTACTTCTGGGTCAGTGGGTCAGCATCTGCTTCTGTGTATTCTAGATTTCTAGTTCGTCATTTGCCATTGTTTCTCATCTTTTTTAATTATTTCCCTGTTCTAAATTTTTCTTTATTTTTTGAAAGAAATTTGTTACAATAAAAATATGTATCCACAATTTTTATTGGAATTTGATAATTAGTGATTTTTGGACCTAAGAAAATTTGATTGTGGCTATGGTTTATGGTTGGACTAATTATTTTATTATTTTTGTTCTTAGATCTGATTTTTCTTATCCTAGTTAAGGTTGATGGTTGGATTATTTTCTATTATTGTGTAATTATTTGTTCTATTTTCTGTTATTGTATTATGTTTTTTCTTTCTGTTTTGTTGCTTTTTTGAACTATTTTTTATTCAATATTAATACTATTATGATTTTGGTTGTGATTCTTGGATCTATACAGTATGCTGTTCTTGATCTTTGTTCTGATTTTGTTCTTGATTCTTGGTTTATTTATTGATTGTGATATTTATGCATTTTGATAACAGTGAATTTCAATTCAGTTTGGTTGGTCACTTTTGATAAAGAATTGAAAATTATCACTCTTATGAGTTTTGACTGTTTCAAATATGAGTCCATTATTTTTCCCATTTAGCCAAGTAAAAAGTGACATGATACATTATACTTAATAAGCCAAATTAAATAAAATGTAATTGATTTCGAGATTTTATATTCTTCATTTTAACCTTTATTAATTTGACTAACTCATGTTTCTAGCATGAAGATTAATTGGTCACAACCAAATTCAAAATGAAGCTTAAAAGTGTTGTCCATTATTTATTATTTATCATATCCTTTCTTATTAGATAGAAAGAATATACCAGAAAAATGTTTCTAGCATGAACATTAATGGGACTTTTTAAACTTCAACCCTATTAAAATTCAATTCTTCTTCAAAGTTATGCTTCTGCATTTTTTTGTTCTATAAGTTATTTTACATGATTGGGTGTAGAAAAAAGTTCAGGTCATTTATTTTGGGTGTTCTTTTATTTTGGCTATTTGTTATTGTTGGATCACAGATCACTTTAATTTTGGGTGTTTTCTCATTTTGAGTTATATACTTTGCTTTATATGCAAAGTAAGATGACTGAAAACAGTAATATTGAAGCAGCAGGGATGTCTGCTAGCACTCAACTATCTTCTCCACCGTCAAGTATTCATAAAAATGGGTCAGCTGTTTGGGATCATTTTGATATAGAGAATGCTATCAAGAAGAAGGCTACATGCAAATATTGTGGTAGCTTAATACAATATGGGAATAAAACCAGCTCAATGGGTGGTTATTTGAGAAGATCCAAGCAAAATCCTAATAATAATTCGAACAAATGAAGAAAAACAACAACCGCACCGGCTATAAATGAGCATGGTGTTTTAAATTCACCCAATGCTTCCAAATTTGACCAAGAGGAGGCTCAAAGGGCACTTGTAGAAATGTTTGTTGGGGAAGAGCTACCATTTCGCTTCGTTGAGAGCCTAAAATTTCGAAGATTTATGCATGCTCTACAAGCAAGATTCAAAGTTCCTTCATGGACTACATTAGCACGTGACATTGAAGCTCTTTATACTGAAGAGAAGATGAAGTTGCAAGATTTTTTTCTCGACAAATTGTGGTAGAGTATGTCTAACAACTGACACTTGGACTTCAATTCAAAATTTTGCTTATATGAGTTTGATAGCACATTTTGTGGATTTGGATTGGAAATTGCATAAAAAATACTTCATTTTTGCCAAGTGACAAGTCATTCAGGAGAGGTTGTAGGAGCAACTATTAAATCTTGTTTAAATAATTGAAATTTGAATCAGGTATTTAGTGTGACAATTGATAATGCATTGTCTAATGATGTTGCAATTAAATATCTGAAGCAATGATTAAGTTCTTGGAATAGCATTATTTTGAATGGTGAATTTATTCACATGAGGTGTTGTTCACATATTCTAAACTTAATTGTAAAAGAAGGGTTGAAAGAGATCGATAAATTAGTTTTGAGGATTCGTAGTGCAGTAAAATATGTTAGATCTTCCCCATCTTGAGCCACTAGGGTTCAAAAGTGTGTTGAACTAGAAAACATTCAATATAAAGGCTTGTCTTGCATGGATGTTAAGACTAAGTGGAACTCTACCTATCAAATGTTAGAGGTAGCTTTGAAGCATCTCAAAGCATTTGAATTGCTTCCTTTGAAAGATAACACATATATAGAAGAGATGAGTGGAGAAAAAGGGAGAGGTGTGCCTTCTGATTCAGACTGAGAGTATGCTATGTCCATTGTACCATTTTTGCGAGTGTTCAGTGATGCCACTGTACATATTTCTGGTACATTATATATTACCAGTGATATGTATATGAAGGAAGTATTTGCAATTGGACGATTTATTCGTCATTCTTGTGATTCTGTTGATTTCAGTAGACGATTTATTCGTCATTCTTATGATTCTGTTGATTTCAGTACTATGTCAATGGCAGAAAGGATGAGGGTTAAGTATGAGAAGTATTGGGGCAATCCTGATTAAGTGAATATGTTGTTATTGATTGCTATCGTACTTAATCCAATGCAAAAGATTGAGTATGTCAATTATTTCTTGGATTACTTATTTGGAGAAGAAAGAGGGGGCCAATTGAAGTCCAAGTTGTCCAAGTACATAAAGTTACTTTATCAGTAATACCAAAGTTCTGAGAAAGCAAGTAAAGCTAATATGCAAGATGTTGAAGCCAACAACATTAATACCGATGTTCATGGCATGAGCTTTTCTCTACAAGTAACAGGTCGTAGAACAAATACAATGCAAGATCTGAACTTGATAAATATTTACAAGAAGAATGCGAAACATACTCCCAAAAGTTCGATATCCTAATTGGTGGAAGGTCAACTTAACTTGATTTTTGCTTCTGGAAAATATGGCTCGTGAGGTATTGGCTATACCTGTTTCTACGGTAGCTTCAGAGTCTGCATTTAGTATTGGAGAAAGAGTCCTCGATCCATACCGCAGTTCCTTAATACCTATAATGGTAAAGGCCTTAGTCTGCATAGGAGATTGGCTTAAGGAAGATCTTTTCTCTTCTTTAGATGATGATGATGGTGAAGTTCTTCAACAAGTTGATCAAGGTATAAAATTTTTTTCATATTAGTTACAAATTAAAATTTGTTGAAAATATAGACTTGATATTAAGAGTAAAGTATCATTTGAGTAGGATAACATTGGTAGTAGGATAACATTGAATCACGTTTATAAACGTTAAGGATACAAATAGGACGATTTAAACGTTAGAGACACAAATAGGACTTACCCGAAACGTTAGGGACAAAAACGATACTTTACTCTTAATTTGTTTTCCTTGGCAGATATATTTTTCTCTAATGATGGTGCTTGTTCTATGACAGCATCAATTGATAAACTTGATGATGACTAGGTATGCTTAGTATTCACATTTGGTTTTATACTTTCATTCGAAGATTTATCTCAAAATGATAAAGATATATTTTGTTATGTGCAGATACATTTTTCTCAAAAGTTGTAGTTGTTTGATGACTTTGTTGGCATCTTTTGATATTTTGTGGTTGTTATTCTAGGGAGATTTTTTGGTGGTATCCTTTTGATGTTTTGAGAATGATTAAATATTATATAGATTAGCTATTGTCATTAGATTTATAAAGAACCAAATCGTAGTTGTAATGGACCTATATAGTTTAAAAAAGACTTTAGTATTAATTTTACTTTTAAAAAAATTATGGTTTGAAAATTAGATTTTCTAAAACTGGTTTTAAAATTAGATTTTTGGTTAAAAAAACTGGTTTGGAAATGGATTTCTAAAACCGGGATTTTTGGTTAAAAAATCTGGTTTTTGAGGTTAAAAAATATGATTTTAAAACTAGATTTTCAAAAAAAAATGAATTTTAAATTTGGATATTAAAAAACCAGATTTAAAATCGAATTTTAAATTTAGATATTAAAAAATTAGATTTAAATATTAAAATCGGTCTGCAATCAGTTTTTAATTTTTTAAACCGGTTTAAAACCAATTTCTCTTTTTAATTCGATTCTAATTTAATTTCATGAACCACAAAACTTGTTATAAAGTGGATGCGGTTTAGCTTTTGAAAATCCAAACCATGTCCACCCCTAGGTTCAATACACTCTTGTAGCAGTAACAATGTAAAGTGTAAGATTATAATAACATAACAGGTCACTACACTAACCCTTTGATTCTTCAAGCAACTTACAATTAGTCGAAGAATTACGATCAAGATAGAAGAATGGGAAGAGATGATAAATTAGTTAATTGTTAGTATCATAAATAGTTTGATATGGTTGATTCTTTATGTAATGTAATAGCATTAGTATAAAGTTTATAGTCTATTCTCTAATGCTCAATTGCTCATCAATATTGCTCTTTAGATTTTTGATTTAATTTTATTCAACTTTTGTAATTAAGAGTTTGGTGCATTTCAAATCTGATTTTTCTACTTAATTGAATTTTTTTTAATAATAAACTTTAATATTTAAACTTGTTTGTGAATTTTCAACTAAAAATTATAGATAAATTATTATAAGAAATTAAAAAACTTTGAATTTTGTTAGTTTAGAAATTATTAAATTTAAATATTTAAAATTATATATTGAATTTTCAAATACATTTTTAAAAAAAATTAAAATTTAAGTTTACCATTAGATTTACCGTGGGTTAAATCCGCCGGTAACTATTAATTTAATTATTAATAATAAATAATATATTACCGTTGGATTTATCAGGAGAAAAATATGATGGTAACAAGCTCAAGAATTTTGCAATTAAAATTTTATATCCGTTGATAATTAGCGGCAGATGAAAAAATCTACTAAAAAACAGTTACCAACGAGATTTATATTATTAAATTTATTCTGCCACTTAATTCAATGGTAAATAGGTTACTGACAAATTTTTTTGATAAATTAACTGATAAATCTGATAATATTCGATGACTTTTTTGTAGTGAAATTATGAATTTGTATGGGAGAATGACAACACAAGAAAAAAGTAAAAAAAAATAAATAAATAAGAGAAGAAAGAAATAAAAATATTTAAACCGCACCTTTAATTTCTTTCAATTAAATAGAGAGACATGCACAATGCATTTTTATTCTTCAATATTTTGTACGAGTACTGACGAAAAATCATAGCTCCTTGCTGAAATGAGTTTGTATTGTTGAAATAACAACACTCTTATTTTATTTTATTTTTGGTAGGCTTAGTTACACTATAGACCTATATATGATGAATGTTCTACGTAATATCTTGATATAAATAATCATTCCCAAAATTTTAGTGACTGAGTAAAAACTTAAATGGTTTTATATCTAAATAAATCATGTTAATACTTAATATATATGCTGAGTATTCCTATAATCCATCATAATATCATATATATGTCATTGTTTGTGTTCTTCTAGAAGAGCCGGGCCACATAACTACGAGAAAGAAATAATCAAAAGGCTCATTTTAAAAATTTAGAGCAGGCACGCATATCACTCATAAAATCTTGAAAGAAATTACAGGGCAAATTAAATAAAATTAAGAAATGAAAATAGCTATTGATGATGCCCATCAAACGAACTACTATACCATACTTAAGACTATTATAAAATGACATGACACATGACTACTCGCATTTAATTTCCTCAAAGATTTTTTGTAGAAAGATTCATGCATTCGGATCCTATCTCTTGATTATTGTTGTAGTAACTTGGGGCGAATGAACGCACTGTTTTTCATTCTGAGCTGCGGGGACACCAATATTGTTATATTATGATTCGAATTTAATTGCAGAATCTACTTCTTCTTGTGTACATTCATGTTTAATTGCATTGGGAGAATAACGACGTTGAAGTTGCCACGTGGATGTATAAAGTGTTGCGATTGTATCCTTGTGCAACGTAACACATACTAAGAGTTGTTCATAGTTTGAATCCTTACGGCATTATTAGTGAGGTTTGGTTTCTCAAGGCACCGAAGGATTGGCTTTTAAATAAAGTGTGAGGAAGGACTCACGACAAATTTTTAAATAAAATTTTAATATTTAACATGTCAAAATAAGAGATCTTGTGGAAAATTAAAAAAAATGAGTAGTTAATATGGCAAATGTTTTTATCGGTTAACTACAAGTTTTGAGTTTGATTTTTGGAGGTAAAAAAAATAATAATAAAATAAATTCTATTTAAAAACAAATTTTTTATTTATCGATTAATATTGTAAATTTTAGTTAATATTTTAAATTATTTTTTTATATTTTTTTATTTTTCTAATATCACTCTTAATATTACTACAATTTTGTCTGTTGTCGTCACCCTCTCCAACTACCTTAAAATCCTATAAAAATATTTGAAAGGCAATAATAAACAACCAAAAAAGCCCAATTTTTTTATAATTTTGGTTTAATAATAACTGATGTACTGTAAATATAATTTTTTTTTTGAAACAAGAGCTCAACACAAATGTGGAGCGTTAGAGACATAAACCAACATAAAAATACCTATAGTAGTCACCTAAAATTCTCAAACAAATGCGTATTCCTATGTCATCTCCGGCATTGCCATCAACAACAAAAGGGATCGTCGCTCCTCCACTCCTCGTAGCTAAGTATAGTCATGTTGATGATGTCTTCAACACGTTTTTTTGTATTTTGAAATAATCTCCTATTCCTTTGCAACCAGACGTTCCAGATTACCGCGAAAAAATTTATAAACCACTTCTTACTTTCCTCCTTCCTCGTGACACCTGTCCAGCTTTGAAAGTGTTCCTTTAAAATGCCCAGAATGGACCAAATTTTGCCAAATTCTAATAACCAAGCGCACCACACCTGCCATGTAAAATCACAACCAAGAAACAGGTGGTAGACATATTCAACATCCTTATCACATAAAACACGCACATTATCACCCAGATTAATAATTCCGAGTCGACAAAGTCTTTCTTTTGTATTCACTCTACCTATCAACGCAAACCATATAAATAGCTCAACTCTTGGAGGGACTAAACCTTTCCAAATAGCCTTAGTAAAGCTATAGCTTGTTATGTCCTCCGAAAGTGTCTCCACCTGTAGTACCTTGATGAGCGGATAATTTATACGCTTTTTGGCATTGTTTTTACATAGTTTTTAGTATATTTTTATTAGTTTTTAAATAAAATTCACATTCCTGGACTTTACTATGAGTTTGTGTGTTTTTCTGGGATTTCAGGTATTTTCTGGCTGAAATTGAGAGACTTGAGCAAAAATCATATTCAGAGGTTGAAGAAGGACTGCAGATGCTGTTGGATTCTGACCTCCCTGCACTCAAAGTGAATTTTCTAGAGCTACAGAACTCCAAATGGCGCGCTCTCAATTGCGTTGGAAAGAAGACATCCGGGGATTTCCAGCAATATATAATAGTCTATACTTTGCCCGAGTTTAGACGACGCAAACTGGCGTTCAACGCTAGCTCCCTGCCCTATTCTGGAGTCAAACGCCAGAAACAGGTTGCAAAGTGGAGTTAAACGCCAGAAACAGGTTATAAACTGGCGTTTAACTCCAGGAAAGACCTCTCCACGTGAAAGCTTCAATGCTCAACCCAAGCACACACCAAGGGCGCCCCGGAAGTGAATTTCTGCATCATTTACTTATCTCTGTAACCCTAGTAACTAGTGTAGCATAAATAGGACTTTTTACTATTGTATTCAGGGATCTTTGGATGTTTTAGTTCTGAGATCATGGAGGCTGGCCTCTCGGCCATGCCTAGACCTTGTTCTTATGTATTTTCAACAGTAGAGTTTCTACACACCATAGATTAAGGTGTGGAGCTCTGCTGTTCCTCGAGTATTAATGCGAAGTACTATTGTTTTTCTATTCAATCCAAGCTTATTCCTAATCTAAGATATTCATTCGCACCCAAGAACATGATGAATGTGATGATTATGTGACGCTCATCACCATTCTCACTTATGAACACGTGCCTGACAACCACTTCCGTTCTACATGAAGATGAGATAGAATGAGTATCTCTTAGATATCTAATACAGGGGACCGAGTCCGAGATATTAGAGTCTTCGTGGTATAAGTTAGAACCCATGGACGGCCATTCCTGAGATCCGAAAAGTCTAAACCTTGTCTGTGGTATTCCGAGTAGGATCTGGGAAGGGATGGCTGTGACGAGCTTCAAACTCGCGAGTGCTGGGCATAGTGACAGACGCAAAAGGATAGTAAATCCTATTCCAGTATGATCGAGAACCGACAGATGATTAGCCATGCAGTGACAGCGCATTGGACCATTTTTACAGAGAGGACGGGATGTAGCCATGACAACGGTGATGCCCAACATACAGCTTGCCATGGAAAGAAGTAGGAATGATTGGATGAAGACAGCAGGAAAGCAGAGGTTCAGGAGAAACAAAAGCATTTCTATACGCTTATCTAAAATTCTCGACAATGAATTACATAAGTATCTCTATCCTAGTTTATATTTTAATTATGTTTTAATTATCAATTGTCTATAACCATTTGAATCCGCCTGACTGAGATTTACAAAGTGACCATAGCTTTCTTCAAGCCGACAATCTCCATGGGATCGACCCTTACTCACGTAAGGTTTATTACTTGGACGACCCAGTGCACTTGCTGGTTAGTTGTGCGAAGTTGTGACAAAGTGTGATTCACGTTTGAGAGCACCAAGTCTTTGGCGCCATTGTTGATGATCACAATTTCGTGCACCAAGTTTTTGGTGCCATTTCCGGGGAAGGGAACGAACAACAATTTCACATTTGTTTCCGGCAACAACAGTGCCAAGTTAGGTTCGGCAACAACACCAAGTTTTTGGCGCCGTTGCCGGGGATAGTTCGAGTTTGGACAACTGACGGTTCATCTTGTTGCTCAGATTAGGTAATTTTATTTTAATTTTAAGCTTTTATTTTTATTTTCGAAAAATATTCGACAAAAAAAAATTCAAAAAAATAAATTATTCTATGGCTTCAAAATTTAAGAATGAATTCTAGAGTTTCATGAAACATGTTGAAGCCTGGCTGGCTGTAAAGCCATGTCTAACTCTTTTGACAGAGGCTTCCACTCATCAGCACAGAAGCAAGTTGAATGAAGTATCAGCTATTGTATGTCTGATTTGTATCTGCTAAAGCTTAGCTGGCCATTGGCCATGTCTAGTGTTTTGGACTGGAGCTTTCACTGAAAGCTTGGCTGGCTAGTGAGCCATGTCTAATTCCTGGACCGGAGTTTTAGACTAACATTGCAAGATTCTTGGAATTCCTATTAAAAATTTTGAAATCCTTATTTTCCTTTTCAAAAGAATTTTCAAAAAATCCAAAAAAAATTAATAAAATCATAAAAACCAAAAATATTTTGTGTTTCTTGTTTGAGTCTAGTGTCAAGTCATAAGTTTGGTGTCAATTGCATGTTTATCTCTTTCTTGCATTTTTCGAAAATTCATGCATTGCATTCTTCATGATCTTCAAGTTGTTCTTGATGAATTTCCTTGTTTGATCTTTGCATTTTCATGTTTTGCATCTTTTTCTTATTTTTCATATGCATTTTCAATTTGTTAGTGTCTAAAAATTAAAAATTTCTAAGTTTGGAGTCTTGCATGTTTTCCTTTTCTAAAAAAAATTTCAAAAAAATAAGTTCTTGGTGTTTATCTTGACATTCAAAGTGTTCTTGGTGTTCATCTTGACATTCATAGTGTTCTTGCATGCATCATTTGTTTTGATCCAAGATTTTCATGCATTGAGTCTTTTTTATGTTTTTCTCTTTCATCATTAAAAATTCAAAAAAATAAAAAAATATCTTTCCCTTTTTCACTCATAAAATTCGAAAATTTGAGTTGACTTTTTCAAAAATTTTTAAAATCTATTTATTTCTTATGAGGCAAATCAATTTTTCAATTTAAAAAAAAATTCTATCTTTTTCAATTTTTTTTCAAAAATCAAATCTTTTTCATTTTTCTTTCATAATTTTCGAAAATTTCAAATTGATTTTCAAAAATCTTTTTCTTATTTTTATTTCATATTTTCAAAATTAATGCTAACAATTAATGTGATTGATTCAAAAATTTTAAGTTTGTTACTTGCCTAATAAGAAAGTTTCAATCTTTAAATTTTAAAATCCTATCTTTTTGTTTCTTGTTAGTCAAGTAATCAACTTTAATTTTCAAAATCAAATCTTTTTAAATTTCTTTTTCAAAATTAATTTCAAAATCTTTTCTAACTTATTTTCTAGCTTCTTGTCTTTTCAAAATTGATTTTCAAATCTTTTTCAATTAATCTTATCTTTTTGTTTGATTCATATCTTTTTCAAAACTACCTAACTAACTCTCTCTTTCTAATTTTCGAAAATTCCTTCCCTCTTTTTCAAAATTCCTTTTTTTATTAACTAATTGTTTTAATTTTTACTTTAATTTAATTTCATTTTTCTTTTGTGTATTTTCGAATTCTAACTTTAAATTTAATTTAAAAACAAAAATATTTTTCTTTTCTTTTCAATGATTTTCGAAAATTCTTCTCCCTCTTTCCGTGTTCGAATTCTTTTCTGCTCACATAAAGGAACCTCTCTACTGTGGCAAAAAGGATCCCTATTATTTTCTGTTTTCTTCTTTTTCATATGAGCAGGAACAAGGATAAGAACATTTTTGTTGAAGCTGATCCTGAACCTGAAAGGACTCTGAAGAGGAAGCTAAGGGAAGCCAAAGCACAACTCTCTGGAGAAAATCTGACAGAAATTTTCGAAAAAGAAAGAGACATGGCCGAAAATAATAACAATGCAAGGAAGATGCTTGGTGACTTTATTGCACCAAATTCCAATTTACATGGAAGACGCATCTCAATCCCTGCCATTGGAGCAAACAATTTTGAGCTAAAGCCTCAATTAGTTTCTCTGATGCAACAGAACTGCAAGTTTCATGGACTTCCATCAGAAGATCCTTTTCAGTTCTTAACTGAATTCTTGCAAATCTATGATATTGTTAAGACCAATGGGGTTGATCCCGAGGTCTACAGGCTTATGCTTTTCCCATTTGCTGTAAGAGACAGAGCTAGAGTATGGTTGGACTCTCAACCTAAAGATAGCCTGAACTCTTGGGATAAGCTGGTCACGGCTTTCTTAGCCAAGTTCTTTCCTCCTCAAAAGCTTAGCAAGCTTAGAGTGGATGTTCAAACCTTCAAATAGAAAGAAGGTGAATCCCTCTATGAAGCTTGGGAGAGATACAAGGAACTGACCAAAAAGTGTCCTTCTGACATGCTTTCAGAATGGACCATCCTGGATATATTCTATGATGGTCTGTTTAAGCTATCAAAGATGTCACTGGACCATTCTGCAGGTGGATTCATTCACCTAAAGAAAACGCTTGCAGAAGCTCAGGAACTCATTGACATGGTTGCAAATAACCAGTTCATGTACACTTCTGAAAGGAATTCTGTGAGTAATGGGACGCCTCAGAGGAAGGGAGTTCTTGAATTTGATACTCTGAATGCCATATTGGTTCAGAACAAAATATTGACTCAGAAAGTTAATATGATTTCTCAGAGTCTGAATGGAATGCAAGCTGCATCCAACAGTACTCAAGAGGCATCTTCTGTAGAAGAAGCTTATGATCCTGAGAACCCTGCAATAACAGAGGTGAATTACATGGGTAAACCCTATGGAAACACCTATAATCCCTCATGGAGAAATCATCCAAATTTCTCATGGAAGGATCAACAAAAGCCTCAACAAGGCTTTAATAATGGTGGAAGAAATAGGTTTAGCAATAGCAAACCTTTTCCATCATCCACTCAGCAACAGACAGAGAATTCTGAGCAGAATCCATCTAACTTAGCAAATATAGTCTCTGATCTATCTAAGGTCACTCTAAGTTTCATGAATGAAACTAGGTCCTCCATTAGAAATTTGGAGGCACAAGTGGGCCAGCTGAGTAAAAGAGTCACTAAAACTCCTCCTAGTACTCTCCCAAGCAATACAGAAGAGAATCCAAAAAGAGAGTGCAAGGCCATTACCTTACTTGGTATGGCCGAACCCAGAGAGGAGGAGGAGGACGTGAATCCCAGTGAGGAAGACCTCTTGGGACGTTCAATGACCAATAAGGAGTATCCCTTTGAGGAACCAAAGGAATCTGAGGCTCATCTAGAGACCATAGAGATTCCATTAAACCTTCTTCTGCCCTTCATGAACTCTGATGAGTATTCTTCTTCTGAAGAGAATGAAGACGTTACTGAAGAGCAAGTTGCTAAGTACCTTGGTGCAATCATGAAGCTGAATGCCAAATTATTTGATAATGAGACTTGGGAAGATGAACCTCCCTTGCTCACCAATGAACTAAATGCATTGGATAGGCAGAAATTACCTCAAAAGAAACAGGATCTTGGTAAATTCCTAATTCCCTGTAACATAGGCACCATGACCTTTGAGAAGGCTCTGTGTGACCTGGGGTCAGGAATAAACTTAATGCCACTATCTATAATGGAGAAACTTGGGATCTTTGAGGTGCAAGCTGCCAGAATCTCATTAGAGAGGGTGGACAACTCAAGAAAATAGGCTTATGGATTAGTAAAGGACGTGTTAGTAAAGGTTGAAGGCCTTTACATCCCTGCTGATTTCATAATCCTAGACACTGGGAAGGATGAGGATGAATCCATCATCCTTGGAAGACGTTCCTAGCCACAGCAAGAGCTGTGATTGATGTGGACAGAGGAGAATTGATCCTTCAACTGAATGAGGACAACCTTGTGTTTAAAACTCAAGGATATCCTTCTGTAACCATGGAGAGGAAGCATGAAAAGCTTCTCTCACTGCAGAGTCAACCAAAGCCCCCATAGTCAAACTCTAAGTTTGGTGTTGGGAGGTCACAACCAAACTCTAAGTTTGGTGTTGAACCCCCACATTCAAACTCTAAGTTTGGTGTTGGGAGGTTCCAACCCTGCTCTGATTATCTGTGAGGCTCCATGAGAGCTCACTGTCAAGCTATTGACATTAAAGAAGCACTTGTTGGGAGGCAACCCAATGTTATTTAATCATATCTATTTTATTTTCTTTTTGTTATTTCCTGTTTTAACGCCAGAAACAAGCACCAAGCTGGCGTTTAACGCCAGAAACAAGCATCTACCTGGCGTTAAACGCCAGAAATAGGCTACTTCTGGGCGTTTAACGCCTAAAACAGGCAGCAGTCTGGCGTTAAATGCCAGGATTGCACAGCAAGGGCGTTTTACACGCCTAATTGGAGCAGGGATGTTAAGTCCTTGACCCTACTGGATCTGTGGACCCCACAGGATCTCCACCACTTCTTCTCACACCTTTTCATAACCCTCTTCCCCAAATACCCTTCACCAATCACCTCCAATTCCCCTCCAAAACCATCATACACCCACCTACACCCACCCACTCAAATTCAAACCATCACTCCTTCCTTTTCACACATTATAACCACCTTAAACCCCCAGTGGCCGAACTATTCACACACCTCCATCTCCTCTATTTTCTTCTTCTTCTACTACCTTCTTCCTTCTTTTGCACGAGGATGAGCATACCTTTTAAGTTTGGTGTGGTAAAAGCATTGCTTTTTGTTTTTCCATAACCATTTATGGCACCTAAGGCCGGAGAAACCTCTAGAAAGAGGAAAGGGAAGACAAAAGCTTCCACCTCCGAGTCATGGGAGATGGAAAGATTCATCTAAAGGGTCCATAGCTCAGTGGTAGAGCATTTGACTGCACAACAAGAGCATGAGGAATTCCCTCACCAAGAAATCCCTGAGATACCTCAAGGAATACATTTTCCTCCACACAACTATTGGGAGCAACTAAGGATAGGAGCACCAAAATCACTAGGGATGGAGCAACAAAGACAAGGAAGAGACATAGAGGAGCTCAAAAGCACCATTGGTTCTTCAAGAAGAGGAAGACGCCACCCTCACTAAGGTGGACCCGTTCCTTAATCTCCTTGTTCTTATTTTTCTGTTTTTCGTTTACTATGCTTTATGTTTTATTTATGTTTGTGTCTTTACTATATGATCATTAGTGTCTAAGTGTCTATGTCTTAAAGCTATGAGTGTCCTATGAATCCATCACCTTTCTTAAATGAAAAATGTTCTAAAAACAAAAGAACAAGAAGTACATGGTTTCGAATTCATCCTTGAACTAGTTTAATTATATTGATGTGGTGACAATACTTTTTATTTTCTGAATGAATGCTTGAACAGTGCATATGTCTTTTGATATTGTGGTTTATGAATGTTAAATATGTTGGCTTTTGAAGAATAATAAAAAAGGAGAAATGTTATTTGATAATCAAAAAAATCAAAAAATTGATTCTTGAAGCAAGAAAAAGTAGTGAATACAAAATCTTGCAAAAAAAAAAAAGAGAGAAAAGAAAAATGGCGAAAAAAAGAGAGAAAAAGAAAAAGCAAGCAGAAAAAGGCAAAAGCTCTTTAAACCAAAAGGCAAGAGCAAAAAGCCAATAGCCCTTAAAACCAAAAGGCAAGGATAATAAAAAGGATCCAAGGCTTTGAGCATCAGTGGATAGGAGGGCCTAAAGAAATAAAATCCTGGCCTAAGAGGCTAAACCAAGCTGTCCCTAACCATGTGCTTGTGGCGTGAAGGTGTCAAGTGAAAACTTGAGACTGAGCAGTTAAAGTCAAGGTCCAAAGCAAAAAAAGAGTGTGCTTAAGAACCCTGGACACCTCTAATTAGGGACTTTAGCAAAGCTGAGTCACAATTTGAAAAGGTTCACCCAGTTATGTGTCTGTGGCATTTATGTATCCGGTGGTAATACTGAAAAACAAAGTGCTTAGGGCCACGGCCAAGACTCATAAAGTAGTTGTGTTCAAGAATCAACATACTGAACTAGGAGAATTAATAACACTATCTGAATTCTAAGTTCCTATAGATGCCAATCATTCTGAACTTCAAGGGATAAAGTGAGATGCCAAAACCATTCAAGAGGCAAAAAGCTAATAGTCCCACTCATCTGATTGGAGCTAAGTTTCATTGATATTTTGAAATTTATAGTATATTCTCTTCTTTTTATCCTATTTGATTTTCAGTTGCTTGGAGACAAGCAACAATTTAAGTTTGGTGTTGTGATGAGCGGATAATTTATACGCTTTTTGGCATTGTTTTTACATAGTTTTTAGTATGATTTAGTTAGTTTTTAGTATATTTTTATTAGTTTTTAAATAAAATTCACATTTCTGGACTTTACTATGATTTTGTGTCTTTTTCTGTGATTTCAGGTATTTTCTGGCTGAAATTGAGGGACTTAAGCAAAAATCAGATTCAGAGGTTGAAGAAGGACTGGAGATGCTGTTGGATTCTGACCTCCCTGCACTCAAAGTGGATTTTATGGAGCTACAGAACTCCAAATGGCGCGCTCTCAATTGCGTTGGAAAGTAGACATCCAGGGCTTTCTAGAAAAATATAATAGTCCATACTTTGCTTGAGTTTAGATGACGCAAACTGGCGTTCAACGCCAGCTCTCTGCCCTATTCTGGAGTCAAACGCCAGAAACAGGTTGCAAAGTGGAGTTAAACGCCAGAAACAGGTTATAAACTGGCGTTTAACTCCAAGAAAGATCTCTCCACGTGAAAGCTTCAATTCTCATCCCAAGCACACACCAAGTGGGCTCCGAAAGTGGATTTCTGCATCATTTACTTATCTCTGTAACCCTTGTAACTAGTTTATCATAAATAGAACTTTTTACTATTGTATTCAGGGATCTTTGGACGTTTTAGTTCTGAGATCATGGAGGCTGGCCTCTTGGCCATGCCTAGACCTTGTTCTTATGTATTTTCAATGGTAGAGTTTCTACACACCATAGATTAAGGTGTGGAGCTCTGCTGTTCCTCGAGTATTAATGCGAAGTACTATTGTTTTTCTATTCAATTCAAGCTTATTCCTATTCTAAGATATTCATTCGCACCCAAGAACATGATGAATGTGATGATTATGTGACGCTCATCACCATTCTCACTTATGAACACGTGCCTGACAACCACTTCCGTTCTACATGAAAATGAGATAGAATGAGTATCTCTTAGATATCTAATACAGAGGACCGAGTCCGAGATATTAGAGTCTTCGTGGTATAAGTTAGAACCCATGGACGGCCATTCCTAAGATCCGAAAAGTCTAAACCTTGTCTGTGGTTTTCCGAGTAGGATCTGGGAATGGATGGCTGTGACGAGCTTCAAACTCGCGAGTGCTGGGCGTAGTGACAGACGCAAAAGGATAGTAAATCCTATTCCAGTATGATCTAGAACCCACAGATGATTAGCCATGCAGTGACAACATGTTGGACCATTTTCACAGAGAGGACGGGATGTAGCCATTGACAACGGTGATGCCCAACATACAGCTTGCGATGGAAAGGAGTAGGAATGATTGGATGAAGACAGCAGAAAAGCAGAGGTTTAGGAGGAACGAAAGCATCTCTATACGCTTATCTGAAATTCTCACCAATGAATTACATAAGTATCTCTATCCTAGTTTATATTTTAATTATGTTTTAATTATCAATTCTCTATAACCATTTGAATCCGCCTGACTGAGATTTACAAAGTGACCATAGCTTGCTTCAAGCCGACAATCTCCGTGGGATCGACCCTTACTCACGTAAGGTTTATTACTTGGACGACCCAGTGCACTTGCTGGTTAGTTGTGTGAAGTTGTGACAAAGTGTGATTCACGTTTGAGAGCACCAAGTCTTTGGCGCCATTGTTGATGATCACAATTTCGTGCACCATACCTGCACAAAGGAGTTAGTAGAAAATACACCTTGCCTGTCAAATTTCTAGACAACTCTATCCTCTCTATCAGAGGTTAGTTTGACCGGCCTCAATGTTTCATGTAATTGATTCAGAAGTTCCAACTCCCATTGGAATAGCTCATGCCTCCATTGGAAGTTCCAAATCCACTCAAGCCCATCCCAGAACCCACAAACTCCTATGACAAAGCCTTTTTGGTTTGAAACCGAGAATAGCCTTGGGAACCTTTCCTTTAGAGAACCGCAACTTAACTAGACATCTTTCCAAAAGTGAGTCCTTCTACCATCACCAATCTCCATTGCCAAGCCAATTATCATCTTATCTCTTAGAGATTGCTCCTTAAACTGTATCTAACAAATGTCCTTCCATGGCCCCCCTCTAGTAGGTAAATCCTGGATTGATAAAAGCTGGTTAGGGGAGAGATTATTACGAGAGCAAACTACTTTCTTCCACAACGAACACTCCTCTTTAGAGAACCTCCCCCACCACTTAAATAGCAGTGCAGTATTGCGGAGCATCGCATCACCAACTCCTAGCCCGTCTAGCCTCTTTGGGGCTTGGACCACTTCCCATCTAACCAAAGCCATGCCATTCCCCCCATCCTCCTTACCCCACAAGAATCTCCTTTGTAATGAAACAAGTTTCTCCGCAACAGCTTTAGGCATCTTATATAGGCTTAAATAATATACCGACAAACTATTTAAAACTGACTTAATGAGTACAAGCTTCCCCGCTATATTAAGTACCTTGGATTTCCATAAGCTTAGCTTCTCCTCCACTTTGTCTATAATTGGCTTCCACGTCTTGACCAGCCTAGGATTTGCACCAAGAAGGATTGATAAACCACTATTTTATGGTTTATAATGTGTTTAATTGTGTGGTTTTATCATGATTTTTACCCACTTATTCATATGATTAGCATGCATTTATATTTCCTTCCTAAAATTATTACATGATTAAAAACTTGCTTCTTAGAGACTTTTAATTATGTATTTTAATTCCCCTTTATTCCATTCGATGCCGTGATCTGTGTTAAGTGTTTCAGGCTTTATATGGCATGAATGAGTTGGAGATTGGAAAGGAAGCTTGCAAAAATGGAAGGAACACAAGAAGTTGAGGAGATGACCAGCGAGAAATGACACAGCCGCATGGCTCACGCGACCGCGCGAAAGAGAGGAAATCGCAGTGACGCGGTCGAATGACTCACGCAACCGCGTGGATTGGAATAGCACAAGTGACGCGGAGGCATGGACGACGCGCTCGCGTGGCAAGTAAAATGCCGAATGACGCGTCCGCATGAATGACGCGATCGCGTGACGTGCGCGATCTGCATAATCTGCAGAATTGCTGGGAGCGATTTTGGGCCCTGTTTTGACCCAGTTTTCGGCCCGAAAAAGCAGACTAGAGCCAGAGGACATGCAGAAACCAACAACAACATTCATTCTACACAGTTTTAGATTTTAGATCTAGTTTTTACTCCTCCTCTAGGTTTTTTTCTCGACACATTCATAGTTCTTAGGATTTTAATCTCTATTGTTCTTTGCATTGGGATATTGAGAAGAGTTATTACCTCATCAAGACTTCGTCATTCTAGTTCGTTTTCTTTACTTGGCTTTACTCTTCCATGTCCTTTAATTTACTCAATTTTACTATTGGATTATTTTAGAATTTATTAATACAAGAATTACTTTTATTTTTAATTGATTCCTTTGAGTTTTATTTATCATGTCTTCCTTTAATTCCCTTTCTTATGTTATGAGTTCTACATTCATAATGAGCGAGTAGTTCCTTAACTTGATGGGGATTTGATTGAAAGGAACCCTTGAGTTGGGGTGCTTAAAAGAAAAATTGTAATTGGGTTTATTGTTGGAATGCTCTCTAATCACTGACACTAATCCTTTTCAATTGAGCGGATTGGGACTTGTGAATAGAAACAGCATTCCAACTTGTTTGACCTTCCCTTACCTAGTAAAGGATAACTAAATAGAACAACCTTCAATTATCAATTAATCTTGAGAGTACTGCAACAAGAATAGGACTTCCAACTAATCTACTCCCAGTCAAGGCTTCTATTTAAATTATTTAATTTCTCTAATTTAATTTCCTGTTTATTCAACTCAAACCATTTTGAAAACATCTGATTAATAAAATAGCACACCTTTCTGCAACTCGTTGGGAGACGACCTGGAATTCATACTCCCATTATTTTAATTTTAATTTTTGTGACAACCCTTCTAAATTGATAAGTGGATTTCTGGTTGGTTAAGAACTATACTTGCAACGCATATCTTATAATAATTCTTAATTCGCCAATTTTCGCCACGTCAATTTTTGGCGCCGTTGCCGGGGAGTTGCAATAGAGTGCTAAAGTTATTAATTGGAATTTATTTATTTGTATTTTATTTTATCTTGCTACTATGAGCTGCTTGTTTCTTTCGCTAGATGACGCGTTCACTTCCTGATCCAAGCTTGCCAGTATTCGATCCTGAGATTGAAAGAACTATTTCACGAATAAGGCAAGCTCGGCGTCGGTTAGTCCTCTCAGAGGGCGGATCTGAAACGTCATTTGAGGAAGAAACCAGCCCCCGTTCTACTGATTCGATTGATTTACGTGTAGGTGACATGGCAGCACCTAGGAGAGTTACTATCCAGGAGGCTGGAGTCCCTGATTTTACAATGCAACTGTTTCAAGCGCATCACCCAGCGGTGGCTACAGACTTTGAAATAAATACTGCACTGCTCAATTTGATGCCCAAGTTTCATGGCTTACCTGCTCAAGAGCCTATCAAGCACCTGAGAGATTTTCAAGCAGCCTATTCTACTGTCAGGCGTGATGGTGCAGATGAAACTTCAATTTTGTTGAAAGCTTTCCCGTTTTCTCTTGAGGGAAAGGCAAGAGAGTGGTACTACACTCAACCCGCAGCAACTGTATCCAACTGGAATACACTTAGAAGTGAATTCTTGGAAAAATTCTTTCCAGCTGAAGTTACTGATAAACTAAGGAAAGATATTTCCATGATTGTTCAGGACGAATCTGAGACTCTCTATGAATACTGGGAGCGCTTCAACAATCTTCTGGAAGCATGCCCCCACCATATGATTGACAAGATAGTGTTGCTCAGTTACGTCACATAGGGCATGAGGCCCCAAGATAAGACCACATTGGAAAGTGCTAGCAATGGGTCTATGAAAAAGTACAAGACCACTGATGAGGCATGACAACTGATCAGCGACTTAGCTGAATCCACTCGGAATCACAGGCAGAAACAAGACCGTTCAAAAGTCGTTGCAGAAGTATCCTCTAGCAGAGAGACTGCTGCTCTAACTCAGAGTATTTGTGAAATGACCAACTTGCTGAAGCAGATGCAATTGAATCAACAACAAGTTCAGCAAGCTCAACCTTCTCCACCACAGCAAAGCCAATAGTTAGTCCCACAGATAGTTTGCGGAGTCTGTGCTGATTATAGCCATTATACTGATGAATGTCCGCAGCTCCAGCAGGAAGACAACACCGTGGCAGCCACTCATAACT
The DNA here is from genome assembly GCF_059453495.1 of Arachis ipaensis. Taxonomy (NCBI): domain Eukaryota; kingdom Viridiplantae; phylum Streptophyta; class Magnoliopsida; order Fabales; family Fabaceae; genus Arachis; species Arachis ipaensis. Next base: position 29,353,073 of record NC_142436.1, read on the forward strand.
TCTATGACTGCCCCAACCAAGGGTACAATCAAGGTGGCAATTACAGCCATAGATGGCAAGACAATTCTAACCAGAATTAGAGGGACAACAACAACAGAGGAGGCAGAGACAATCAGGGAAATCAGAGGTGGAATAACAACAACAACAGGTAGTAGAACCAGAACCAGCCCTACAGAGCACCTCACCTGAGGCAATCCCAAGGACCACAGAATACCCAACAGCAGACCTCTCAAATTACTTATCCTTCCTCATCTTCTAATGATGACTTACTACAATCTATTGATCGGAGACAACAGACCATGAAAAATAACCTTTATGCTACACTAAATGGTCTGAACTCTACTTTACAAGCTCTTGTCTCACAGATTGGATCAATGAATAACTCCAATAACCAGCCCTTGAGCTCCAGTGGAATCCCCTCTCAACCATTACCCAATCCAAAGGGTGGCATTAATGCCATCACCCTAAGGTCCGGAACCACACTGCAGGAGAGGAATCAGGAGTAGCCAAGCCCACCAGAAAATGCCTCAGCTGAAGAGGTAGTGGAAATAGAAGATGTTGAAGAGGAAGAGGACATACAGGACATAGCTGAAAAAGAAGAAATTCAGCCACAGGAGGAAGCACCACAGGGCGCAGATAGTGCAGAGACACCACTCCCATTCCATTTTCACAACTTGCAAGGAAGCCCAGGAAGCAGCTGGAACCTGATCCCAAAATGGTAAAGATATTCAAAAAGGTTAAGGTAATTGTTCCTCTTTTTGATGTTATTCAACAGGTACCTAAATATGCAAAGTTTCTAAAAGATTTATGTATACATAAAGACAAAATTAATGAATTAGAAACTATTCCTTTAGGTAGTTCCATATCTGCTTTAATGGGAGGTTTACCTGAAAAGTGTAGTGACCTAGGTCCATGTATGGTTAATTGTACTATTGGTGGTGTAGTATTTTCTGACTGCATGTGTGATTTAAGAGCATGTGTGATTTAAGAGCATGTGTGAGTATAATGCCTTTGTCTATATATTATATTTTGAGGCTCCCTCCCTTAAAAAGGTCGGCAGCTCGTTTTGTGTTAGCAGATAAAAGCATTATTACAGTGGCCAGAGTTGCTGAAGATGTATTAGTGGGCATTAAGGGGCTCACGTTTCCCACTGATTTTTATATCCTGGAGATGCCCTAAAATGACTTAGAGAAGCCATCATCAATCCTACTTGGAAGACCATTCCTGAAGACCTCGAAGTTCAAATTAGATGCTTTTTCAGGAACATACTCTTTTGAAATAGATGGCCGAGTAGTAATCTTCAATCTGAATGGAGCTATGAAGCATCCTCCGGAGGATCATTCTATCCTCCAGTTTGACATTATAGATGAAACCGTGGCTGAAGTTCACCAGGAGGAATTTGAAGAGAAGTACATAGGACAAGGTCCAAGTGTGGGGATATTCTCAGAGGACAATGACAGTGCTTTATCATTGTTGCCAGCTCCAGACAACCCAGAGCCTGACCATGATCAGAAGTTAGAATTAAAATCTCTTCCTCCACACCTCAAATATGCTTACCTTGAAGACGAGCAGAAGTTTCCAGTTATCATTGCAAGGGAACTCACTTCTCAACAGGAAGAGCAGTTACTTAGTGTGCTGAGAAGGCACAAGAAGACAATTGGTTGGAGTTTGGCAGACATAGTAGGCATCAACCCTCAAGTCTGTGAGCATAGGATATTTTTAGAAGAGGGAGCAAGACCTGTCCGTCAACCCCAGAGAAGACTGAACCCCATATCTTAGAGGTTGTCAAGAAGGAAGTGACCAGACTACTGGAGGCAGACATCATCTACCCCATTTCAGACAGTGAATGGGTAAGCCTAGTACAAGTGGTGCCCAAGAAGTCTGGAGTCACTACAGTGAATAATGAGCACGGAGAGCTCATGGCAACCAGAGTTCAGAACGCCTGGAGGGTCTGCATTGACTACAGACGCCTCAACCAGGCCACTCGTAAGGATCACTATCCTCTTCCATTCATTGATCAAATGCTGGATCGCCTGTCAGGTAAATCACATTATTGTTTTCTAGATGGTTACATAAGTTATTTCCAGATTCATATAGCTCCTGAGGATCAGGAAAAGACCACTTTTACACGTCCTTTTAGGACTTATGCTTACAAGAGAATGCGCTTTGTCTTGTGCAATGCACCAGCTACCTTCCAAAGGTGCATGATGAGTCTTTTCTCTGATCTTATTGAGGACTGTATGGAAGTTTTTGTGGATGATTTTTGTGTATATGGCAATTCCTTTAGCCTTTGCTTAGTTGGATTATCTAGAGTATTAGATAGATGTGTCAGTACAAACCTTGTATTAAATTTTGAAAAATGTCACTTTATGGTAAAATAAGGTATTGTACTGGGACATGTTGTGTCTAATACTGGCATTTCTGTAGATCCAGCAAAGGTGGATGTTATTTCTAGTTTACCTTATCCTTCTTCTGTGAGGGAAGTCCGTTCGTTCCCTGGCCATGCAGGTTTTTACAAGAGATTCATTAAGGACTTCATTAAGGTATCACTTCCCTTATCCAAGCTACTGCAGAAGGATATTGAGTTCGAGTTCAGTGAGGATTGCAAACAAGCATTTGATAAGCTGAAGACCGCCCTGACCTAAGCTCCAATTATGAGAGGACCAGACTGGAGCCAGCCATTTGAAATAATGTGCGACGCCTCCAACCATGCAGTAGGAGCAGCACTGGCTCATCATGAAGGTAAGGACCCCTTTGTTATTGCTTATGCATCTAAAACTTTAGATGCCGCTCAGTCCAATTACACTACTACTGAGAAAGAGCTTCTTGCTATTGTTTTTGCTCTGGATAAATTCCGAGCCTATTTACTTGGTACGAAGGTAGTAGTGTACTCAGACCACGCAGCTCTAAAGTATCTCTTAGCTAAGAAGGAGTCCAAATCAAGGCTTATACGTTGGATACTGCTATTACAAGAATTTGATTTAGAAATCAAGGATAGGAGTGGTAGCCAGAATTTAGTGGCAGACCACTTGAGTCGCCTTGAGCATATTACAGATGACCCCACTCCTATAGCTGATAATTTCCCCTTTGATAACCTGCAAGCAGTATCTGAGGTAGTCCCTTGGTATGCACCTGTAGCTAATTATCTAGTTAGCCGAACCTTTCCTCCAAACTTTTCTAAGCATCAAAGAGACAAGCTGAAAAGCGAGTCTAAATATTATATATGGGATGACCCATATTTATGGAGATGGTCAGTGTATGGAGATGTGGCACTGACTAGGTAATTAGACGGTGTGTGCCTCAATCAGAATTCCAGTCCATCTTAGAGGCATGTCACTCATCTGAGAGTGGAGGACATTTTGGCCCTCAAAGAACAGCTAGAAAAATCTCTGTGGATTCTGGTGGCCTACTCTTTTTAGAGACGCTGCTGAATTTTGTAGATCTTGTTTCCCATGCCAAAAATTTGGTAATATATCCAGGAGGGATGAGATGCCTCAACAAATTATGCTTTTCTGTGAAATTTTTGATGTTTGGGGCATTGACTTCATGGGTCCATTTCCAAATTCTAATGGTTATTTTTACATATTGTTAGCTGTGGATTACGTTTTCAAATGGGTGGAAGCAATTTCTACCCGCACTGATGATGCTAACACTGTTGTTTCCTTTGTGAGAAACCACATTATTTGTCGCTTTGGATCACCACGAGCAATCGTGAGCGATCAAGGCACCCATTTTTGTAACAGGAGACTAACAGGATTGATGAAGAAGCATGGGATAATTCATAAGGTTGCAACAGCCTACCACCCTCAGACTAATTGGCAAGCCGAGGTGTCAAACAGAGAGATAAAGCGTATCTTGTAGAAGATAGTCAAACCTCATAGAAGAGACTGGAGCACCAGGCTACAAGATGCACTCTGGGCATACAAAACAGCATACAAAACACCCATTGGGATGAGTCCTTTCCGCTTAGTTTATAGTAAAGCTTGTCATCTCCCTGTTGAAGTAGAGCACAAAGCCTTTTGGGCAGTAAAGGAGTGCAACATGGGAATTGAGAAAGCCGTAGCTGAAAGGAAATTGCAACTGCAAGAACTGGAAAGCCTTCACCTAGAAGCTTATGAGAACTCAAGACTATACAAGGAGAAGATGAAGGCTGTACATGATCAACACATCAAGAGAAAAGAGTTCTAACCTGGGGACTTAGTCCTCCTTTATAAGTCTCGACTAAGGCTCATGCCAGGCAAGTTAAGATCAAGATGGGAAGGTCCATACAGAGTAGAGAAGGCCGAACCATACGGAGTTTACCACCTAAGCCATCCTTCAAGCTCTGAACTTATCAAGGTTAATGGACATCGTTTAAAGCTGTACCATGGCGAGAAGCTGAAGAAAAACAAGGAGCTCGAGATCTTCCTCTTGGAAGATCCCCACATAGCCAAAGCCTGAGCTAATGGAGCGTCCAACTTACGGACGTTAAAGCAAAGTCCTAGGTGGGAGACAACCCACCATGGTATGATCGTCCTTTTCTTTATTCTCAGTTTTCCTATTCAATAACTCTTCTCTTTATTAGTACATTTTGTGCATCTACATTTACATACTTTTATTTAAAAAAAAATTTTTTCATGCGACGCGACCGCCTCATTGACGTGTCCGCATCGCAGGAGATGGGAGGAAATAATAAAACAAACAGAGAGTCCCGCAAGAGCGCGGCTGGAGGCGTGCCAGTGGCACAAAATGCCCCACGCGACCGCGTCACTCACGCGGCCGCGTGCCCTGGATTTCGACGTCAAAAGGGTGCACGGCCGAAAGTTGTGCTAGAGTGGTGCTGGATTGGTGCTGAACGCACAATCCTTCCCACGCGGCCGTGGTATGCGAAATTGTTACTCAGGTTGTGAATTATTATTTGAAATTGATTCCCTGGCAATGGCACCACGAACGGATGCACAGAACCATGGTCTAAACATATCTTCACAACTTCGCATAACTAACCAGCAAGTGCACTGGGTCGTCCAAGTAATACCTTACGTGAGTAAGGGTCGAATCCCACGGAGATTGTTGATATGAAGCAAGCTATGGTCACCTTGTAAATCTCAGTCAGGCGGATATAAAATGGTTATGGAGTTTTCGAAAATAATAATAAAATAAGGATATAAGTACTTATGTAGATCATTGGTGAGAATTTCAGATAAGCGCATAGAGATGCTTTCGTTCCTCTAAACCTCTGCTTTCCTGCTGTCTTTCATCCAATCAGTCTTACTCTTTTCCATGGCTGGCTTTATGCAAGGGCATCACCGTTGTCAGTGGCTACATCCCCTCCTCTTGTGAAAATGGTCCAAGATGCCCTGTCACGGCACGGCTAATCATCTGAGGTTCCCGATCATGCTGGAATAAGATTCACCCTCCTTTTGCGTCTGTCACTACGCCCAGCAATCACGAGTTTGAAGCTCGTCACAGTGATTCAATCATTGAATCCTACTCGGAATACCACAGACAAGGTTTAGACTTTTCGGATTCTCTTGAATGCCGCCATCATTCTAGCTTACACCACGAAGATTCCGATTAAGAGATCTAAGAGACACTCATTCAATCTAAGGTAGAACGGAAGTGGTTGTCAGGCACACGTTCATAGGGAATGATGATGATTGTCACATTCATCACATTCAGGTTGAAGTACGAATGAATATCTTAGAAGCGAAATAAGATGAATTGAATAGAAAACAGTAGTACTTTGCATTAATCTTTGAGGAACAGCAGAGCTCCACACCTTAATCTATGGAGTGTAGAAACTCTACCGTTGAAAATACATAAGTGATAATAGAGTTCATTGGTCTCGGTCCCAGAAGGGAACCGGAGTAACCAAGACCTGATCACAGGATCAAAAATACAATCCAGGATGTCTAATACAATAGTAAAAAGTCCTATTTATACTAAACTAGTCACTAGGGTTTACAGAAGTAAGTAATTGATGCATAAATCCACTTCCGGGGCCCACTTGGTGTGTGCTTAGGCTGAGCTTGAAGTCTTCACGTGGAGAGGTCATTCTTGGAGTTGAACGCCAGCTTTTGTGCCAATTTGGGCGTTGAACTCCACTTTGCAACTTGTTTCTGGCGCTGGACGCCAGAATTGGGCAGTTTGCGTCGTTTAAAATTAGGCAAAGTATGGACTATTATATATTGCTGGAAAGCCCTGGATGTCTAATTTCCAATGCAATTGGAAGCGCGCCATTTTGAGTTCTGTAGCTCCAGAAAATCCATTTTGAGTGCAGGGAGGTCAGAATCCAACAGCATCAGCAGTCCTTCTTCAACCTCTGAATCTGATTTTTGCTCAAGTCCCTCAATTTCAGCCAGAAAATACCTGAAATCATAGAAAAACACACAAACTCATAGTAAAGTCCAGAATTGTGAATTTAACATAAAAACTAATGAAAACATCCCTAAAAGTAACTAGATCCTACTAAAAACATACTAAAAATAATGCCAAAAAGCGTACAAATTATCCGCTCATCACAACACCAAACTTAAATTGTTGCTTGTCCCCAAGCAACTGAAAATCAAATAGGATAAAAAGAAGAGAATATACTATAAATTTCAAACTATCAATGAAACATAGCTTCAATCATATGAGCGGGACTTATAGCTTTTTGCCTCTTGAATAGTTTTGGCATCTCACTTTATCCATTGAGGTTCAGAATGATTGGCATCTATAGGAACTCAGAGTTTAGATAGTATTATTGACTTTCCTAGTTCAGTATGATGATTCTTGAACATAGCTTGTTTTATGAGTCTTGGCCGTGGCCCTAAGCACTTTGTTTTCCAGTATTACCACCGGATACATAAATGCCACAGACACATAATTGGGTGAACCTTTTCAGATTGTGACTCAGGTTTGCTAAAGTCCCCAATTAGAGGTGTCCAGGGTTCTTAAGCACACTCTTTTTTTTTTTTGCTTTGGACCTTGACTTTAATCGCTCAGTCTCAAGTTTTCACTTGACACCTACACGCCACAAGCACATGGTTAGGGACAGCTTGGTTCAGCCGCTTAGACTAGGATTTTATTCCTTTAGGCCCTCCTATCCACTGATGCTCAAAGCCTTGGGATCCTTTTTATTTACCCTTGCCTTTTGGTTTTAAGGGTTATTGGCTTTTTGCTCTTGCCTCTTGGTTTTAAGAGCTTTTGGCTTTTTCTGCTTGCTTTTTCTTTTTCTTTCTATTTTTTTTTCGCCTATTTTTTTTTTTTCTGCAAGCTTTGTTCTTTGCTGTTTTTTCTTGCTTCAAGAATCATTTTTATGATTTTTCAGATTATCAAATAACATGTCTCCTTGTCATCATTCTTTCAAAAGCCAACATATTTAACATTCTTAAACAACAACTTCAAAAGACATATGCACTGTTTAAGCATACATTCAGAAAACAAGAAGCATTGTCACCACATCAATATAATTAAACTAAGTTCAAGGATAAATTCAAAACTCATGTACCTCTTGTTGTTTTGAATTAAAACATTTTTCATTTAAGAGAGGTGATGGATTCATAGGACATTCATAACTTTAAGACAATGTTACTAACTACTAATGATCATGTAATGAAGACACAAACATAGATAAGCACTTAACATAGGAAACGAAAAACAGAGAAAGTAAGAACAAGGAATGAGTCCACCTTAGTGATGGTGGCGTTTTCTTCTTGAGGAACCAATGATGTCCTTGAGCTCTTCTATGTCTCTTCCTTGTCTTTGTTGCTCCTCCCTCATTGCTTTTTGATCTTCTCTAATTTCATGAAGGATGATGGAGTGCTCTTGATGTTCCACCCTTAATTGTCCCATGTTGGAGCTTAGTTCTCCTAGGGAGGTGTTGATTTGCTTCCAAAAATTCTGTGGAGGCAAGTGCATCCCTTGATGTATCTCAGGGATTTCTTGATGATGAGCTTCTTCATGTGCCTGTTGAAATTCATGAATGTGATCTCTTGTTTGCTCCATCCTTTTCTTAGTGATGGGCTTGTGAGATGAATCTTTCCATCTCCCATGGCTCAGAGGTGGAAGCATTTGTCTTCCCTTTCCTCTTTCTTGAGGTTTCTCTAGCCTTAGGTGCCATTAATGGTAATGGAAAAACAACAAGCTTATGCTTTTACCACACCAAAATTAGAATATTGCTCGCCCTCGAGCAAGAGAAGAAAGAATAGATGAAGAAGAAGAAGATATGGAGGAGATAGAGGGATGTATGTATGGATGTGAGTGGTGAATGGAAAACAGAAGGGATGACCATGAATGGAGAGAGAGAGAGGGTGAGGTGGGTGGGGATCCTGTGAGATTCACAGATCCTGAGATGATCCTGTGGGGTCCACAGATCCTGAGATGATCCTGTGGGTTCCACAGATCCTGAGGTGTTCAAGGAATTACAACCTTGCACCAAATTAGGCATGTAAAATGCCCTTGCACACAACTCTGGGCGTTCAGCGCCAGGTTGGTGCCCATTTTGGGTGTTCAACGCCCATTTGTTGCCCATTTCTGGCGTTGAACGCCAGAACCATGCTTGTTCTGGGCGTTCAGCGCCAGCTCTTCTCCAGGGTGCAGTTCTGGCGTTCAGCGCCCAGATACTGCCCATTTTGGGCGTTCAGCGCCCAGACACTGCCCATTTTGGGCGTTCAGCGCCAGAACCATGCTTTGTTCTGGCGTTGAACGCCAGGCAGGTGCTTCCTCCAGGGTGTGATTTTTCTTCCGCTTTTGATTCTGTTACTAAATTTTTCGTTTATTTTGTGACTCCACATGATCATATACCTAAGAAAACATGAAAAACAAAAATAAAATTAGATAAATAAACATTGGGTTGCCTCCCAACAAGCATTTCTTTAATGTCAATAGCTTGATAGTGGGCTCTCATGGAGCCTCACAGATGTGCAGAGCTTTATTGAGACCTCCCAACACCAAACTTAGAGTTTGGATATGGGGGTTTGACACCAAACTTAGAAGTTGGTTGTGGCCTCCCAACACCAAACTTAGAGTTTGACTGTGGGGGTTTTGGTTGACTTTGCTTTGAGAGAAGCTTTTTCTGCTTCCTCTCCATGGATGCAGAGAGAGATCCTTGAGTTGTAAACACAAGGTTGTCCTCATTTATTTGAAGGATCAATTCTCCTCTGTCCACATCAATCACAGCTCTTGTTGTGGCTAGGAAAGGTCTTCCTAGGATGATGGATTCATCCTCTTCTCTTCCAGTATCCAGGACTATGAAATCAGCAGGGATGTAAAGGCCTTCAACCTTTACTAACACGTCCTCTACTTGTCCATAAGCCTGTTTTCTTGAATTGTCTGCCATCTCTAATGAGATTTTAGCAGCTTGCACCCCATAGATTCCCAGTTTCTCTATTATAGAGAGGGGCATGAGGTTTATTCCTGAACCAAGGTCACACAGAGCCTTAAAGATCATGGTGCCTATAGTACAAGGTATTATGAACTTTCCAGGATCCTGTCTCTTCTGAGGCAATGTCAGTTGATCCAGATCACTTAGTTCATTGGTGAACAAGGGAGGTTCATCTTCCCAAGTTTCAATGCCAAATAATTTGGCATTCAGCTTCATGATTGCACCAAGGAACTTGGCAGCTTGCTCTTCAGTAACATCCTCATTCTCTTCAGAAGAGGAATACTCATCAGAGCTCATGAATGGTATAAGGAGGTTCAATGGAATCTCTATGGTCTCTAGATGAGCCTTAGAGTCCTTTGGTTCCTCAGAGGGAAGCTCCTTATTGATCACTGGACGTCCCAGGAGGTCTTTCTCCTTGGGATTCACGTCCTCTCCTTCCCTTACAGGTTCGGCCATGGTGCTTATGTCAATGGCCTTGCACTCTCCTTTTGGATTCTCTTCTGTATTGCTTGGGAGAGTACTAGGAGGGATTTCAGTGATCCTTTTACTCAGCTGGCCTACTTGTGCTTCCAAATTTCTAATGGAAGACCTTGTTTCATTCATGAAACTTACAGTGGCCTTGGATAGATCAGAGACTAAGTTTGCTAAATTAGAGGTATTTTGTTCAGAGTTCTCTGTCTGTTGCTGAGTGGATGATGGAAAAGGTTTATTATTGTTAAACCTATTTCTTTCACCATTATTAAAGCCTTGTTGAGGCCTTTGATCCTTCCATGAGAGATTTGGATGATTTCTCCATGATGGATTGTAGGTGTTCCATATGGTTCACCCATGTAATTTACCTCTGCTATTGCAGGGTTCTCAGGATCATAAGCTTCTTCTTCATAAGAAGCCTCTTGAGTACTGTTGGATGCAGCTTGCATTCCATTCAGACTCTGAGAAATCATATTGACTTGCTGAGTCAATATTTTATTCTGAGCCAGTATGACATTCAGAGTATCAATTTCAAGAACTCCCTTCTTCATAGGCGTCCCATTACTCACAGGATTCCTCTCAGAAGTGTACATGAACTGGTTATTAGCAACCATGTCAATGAGTTCTTGAGCTTCTGCAGAAGTATCCAATGACATCTTTGATAGCTCAGATAAACCATCATAGAATATATCCAGGATGGTCCATTCTGAAAGCATGTCAAAAGGACACTTTTTGGTCAGCTGCTTGTATCTTTCCCAAGCTTCATAGAGGGATTCACCTTCTTTCTGTCTGAAGGTTTGAACATCCACTCTAAGCTTGCTCAGCTTTTGAGGAGGAAAGAACTTGGCTAAGAAAGTCGTGACCAGCTTATCCCAAGAGTTCAGGCTATCTCTGGGTTGAGAGTCCAACCACACTCTAGCTCTGTCTCTTACAGCAAAAGGGAAAAGCATGAGCCTGTAGACTTCAGGATCTACTCCATTAGTCTTAACAGTATCACAGATCTGCAAGAATTCAGTTAAGAACTGAAGAGGATCTTCAGATGGAAGTCCATGAAACTTGCAGTTCTGCTGCATCAGAGAAACTGGCTGAGGTTTCAGCTCAAAATTGTTTGCTCCAATGGTAGGGATGGAGATGCTTCTTCCATGTAAATTGGAATTTGGTGCAGTAAAGTCACCAAGCATTCTCCTTGCATTATTGTTGTTGGGTTCGGCTACCATCTCCTTTACTTGTTCGAAATTTTCAATAAGGTTGTCTCTGGATTGTTGTAATTTAGCTTCTCTTAGTTTCCTCTTCAGAGTCCTTTCAGGTTCTGGATCAGCTTCAACAAGAATACCTTTTTCTTTGTTCCTGCTCATAAGAAAGAGAAGAGAACAAGAAAAGAAGAGGAATCCTCTATGTCACAGTAAAGAGGTTCCTTATTGTTAGTAGAAGAATAAATGAATAGAGGGAGATGAGAGAGAAAGCGAATTTTCGAAAATAATTTTTGAAAAAGAGTTAGTGATTTTTGAAAATAGTTTTTGAAAAAGGTTAGTAATTTTTCGAAAATTAAAATAAAAAATTAAAAATAATTAGTTAATTAAAAAGAAATTTTGAAAAAGAGGGAGGGGATTTTCGAAAATGAGAGAGAGAGAGTTAGTTAGGTGGTTTTGAAAAAGATAAGAAACAAACAAAAAGTTAGTTAGTTATTTGAAACAAATTTTGAAAAGATAAGAAGTTAGGAAGTTAGAAAAGATATTTTGAAATCAAATTTTTGAAAAAGATAAGATAAGAAGATATTTTTCAAAAGATATGATTGAAATTAGTTTTGAAAAAGATTTGATTTTTAAAATCACAATTAATGACTTGATTCACAATAAATCACTATATATGATTCTAGAACTTAAAGTTTGAATCTTTCTTAACAAGCAAGTAACAAACTTGAAATTTTTGAATCAAAACATTAATTGATGATGTTATTTTCGAAAATTATGTGATAAAGATAAGAAAAAGATTTTTGAAAAATATTTTTAAAATTTTCGAAAATAACTAAGAAAAATGAAAAAGATTTGATTTTTGAAAAAGATTTTGAAAAAGATAAGATTTTTAAATTGAAAATTTGATTTGACTCATAAAAACAACTAGATTTTTAAAAAAATTTGAAAAAGTCAACTCAAATTTTCGAATTTATGAGAGAAAAGAGGGAAAGATATATTTTTTTTATTTTTGAATTTTTATGATGAGAGAGAAAAACAACAAAAATGATGCAATGCATGAAATTTTTAGATCAAAACAATGAATGCATGCAAGAATGCTATGAATGTCAAGATGAACATCAAGAACACTTTGAATGTCAAGATGAACACCAAGAACATATTTTTGAAAAATTTTTAATGCAAAGAAAACATGCAAGACACCAAACATAGAAATCTTTAATGCTTAGGCACTAAGAATTCAAGAATGCATATGAAAAACACCATACAACACAAAACAAGAAAACATCAAGATCAAACAAGAAGACTTACCAAGAACAACTTGAAGATCATGAAGAACACTATGAATGCATGAATTTTCGAAAAATGCAAGATGAATATGCAATTGACACCAAACTTATAACATGACTCAAAACTCAAACAAGAACACAAAAATATTTTTTTGATTTTTATGATTTTCTAATTTTTTTTGGAATTTTTTTTCGAAAATTATTTTGAAAAAGGAAAATAAGGATTCCAAAATTTTTAATATGAATTCCAGGAATCTTATGCTCTTTAGCCTAAAGCTCCAATCAAAGGGTCAGGCATGGCTTAATAGCCAGCCAAGCTTTAGTATGTAAATCAGGAACAGCAGCAGGTGGATTAGCAACAACTAGCTTGCTCTTGATAACAAATTGGAAGCCTCAGTCCAAATAAATTTAGACATGGCTTTACAGCCAGCCAGGCTTCACATGCTTCATGAAACACTAGAATTCATTCTTAAAAATTCTGAAGAAAAATATATTTTTGAAAACATTTTTTTTTTCGAAAACAGATGAGAAATTTTTGAAAGATTTTTGAAAAATTTTTGAAAGTAAAATAAAAAGAAAATTACCTAATCTGAGCAACAAGATGAACCGTCAATTGTCCAAACTCGAACAATCCCCGGCAACGGCGCCAAAAACTTGGTATGCGAAATTGTTACTCAGGTTGTGAATTATTATTTGAAATTGATTCCCTGGAAATGGCACCACGAACGGATGCACAGAACCATGGTCTAAACATATCTTCACAACTTCGCATAACTAACCAGCAAGTGCACTGGGTCGTCCAAGTAATACCTTACGTGAGTAAGGGTCGAATCCCACGGAGATTGTTGATATGAAGCAAGCTATGGTCACCTTGTAAATCTCAGTCAGGCGGATATAAAATGGTTATGGAGTTTTTGAAAATAATAATAAAATAAGGATAGAAGTACTTATGTAGATCATTGGTGAGAATTTCAGATAAGCGCATAGAGATGCTTTCGTTCCTCTGAACCTCTGCTTTCCTACTGTCTTTCATCCAATCAGTCTTAATCCTTTCCATGGCTGGCTTTATGCAAGGACATCACCGTTGTCAGTGGCTACATCCCCTCCTCTTGTGAAAATGGTCCAAGATGCCCTGTCATGGCACGGCTAATCATCTGAGGTTTCCGATCATGCTGGAATAGGATTCACCCTCCTTTTGCGTCTGTCACTACGCCCAGCAATCGCGAGTTTGAAGCTCGTCACAGTCATTCAATCATTGAATCCTACTCGGAATACCACAGACAAGGTTTAGACTTTCCGGATTCTCTTGAATGCCGCCATCATTCTAGCTTACACCACGAAGATTCCGATTAAGAGATCTAAGAGACACTCATTCAATCTAAGGTAGAACGGAAGTGGTTGTCAGGCACACGTTCATAGGGAATGATGATGATTGTCACGTTCATCACATTTAGGTTGAAGTACGAATGAATATCTTAGAAGCGAAATAAGATGAATTGAATAGAAAACAGTAGTACTTTGCATTAATCTTTGAGGAACAGCAGAGCTCCACACCTTAATCTATGGAGTGTAGAAACTCTACCGTTGAAAATACATAAGTGATAATGGAGTTCATTGGTCTCGGTCCCAGAAGGGAACCGGAGTAACCAAGACCTGATTACAGGATCAAAAATACAATCCAGGATGTCTAATACAATAGTAAAAAGTCCTATTTATACTAAACTAGTCACTAGGGTTTACAGAAGTAAGTAATTGATGCATAAATCCACTTCCGGGGCCCACTTGGTGTGTGCTTGGGCTGAGCTTAAAGTCTTCACATGGAGAGGTCATTCTTGGAGTTGAACGCCAGCTTTTGTGCCAATTTGGGCATTGAACTCCACTTTGCAACTTGTTTCTGGCGCTGGACGCCAGAATTGGGCAGAGAGCTGGCGTTGAACGCCAGTTTGCATCATCCAAACTTGGGCAAAGTATGGACTATTATATATTTCTGGAAAGCCCTGGATGTCTACTTTCCAATGCAATTGGAAGCGCGCCATTTTGAGTTCTGTAGCTCCAGAAAATCTATTTTGAGTGCAGGGAGGTCAGAATCCAACAGCATCAACAGTCCTTCTTCAACCTCTGAATCTGATTTTTGCTCAAGTCTCTCAATTTCAGCCAGAAAATACCTGAAATCACAGAAAAACACACAAACTCATAGTAAAGTCCAGAATTGTGAATTTAACATAAAAACTAATGAAAACATCCCTAAAAGTAACTAGATCCTACTAAAAACATACTAAAAACAATGCCAAAAAGCGTACAAATTATCCGCTCATCAGGCCGCATGACCGACGTGACCACGTCATATCCTTCTCATGGCCACTCACGCGATTGCATGCCCCACGCGATCGCGTCACCCCAGATTTGGTAAAAAACAAACTTTCAAACAGAGAGTTGTGCGAGTGCGAGGCTACCCTCGCGCCAGTAGCATGAAACGGGTCACGCGACCGCGTGACCGACGCGACCGCGTCAATTATCATAAGCGCAATTCGCGCGACCGCGTGCCCCACGCAGCCATGTCGCTTGCACCGCACAGCTTCCCTGGTTTGCCAATTATCTTATCTTTCTTTTACCCAAATCCTATTTTCTTTTTCCCTCCTTATTTCTTCCTTCTTCCTTCTTTCTCACTTTCTACTCTCTCTCTCTCTCTCTCACCTCCATTAATAAGGTTTTCTTTTCTTCTTCTCCCCTTACTTTTCTATTATTCTTCTTCTTTTATATTTTACTTTCTTCTCTTTTCTTTTTACTTTCATTATCCATATTTTCTTTTTCTTTCTTTTTCCTTTTTACTTGGTGTTGGAATTTTATTTGAGTCATTATTTCTCGCTATATGCTTGTGGATTGTTGTAAAATTGTTTGGCAATTTTATATATATATATATATATATTAAAAGGGTTGCTTTCATGTTTAATTTAATACTTTCTATACCCTCTTTACCATGCATGCTATGTGTTTGTGAAAAAGCCCATATGGCATTATGCACTTTCCTACGTTATTCTATTCTACTACTCTAAATGCTTGCTTTTCACAAAACCCTTTTTATATTTTATTACTTAAATATAATTGTTATTACGAAAAAATTATTAGTTTGAAAGACTTGGTAACCTAACTTGGACATTGAATGTTTGATGTATGCTCCTCATGCCTTTGCCTGCATGCCAATAAACCTCTTGCATTTAATTGTCCTCATATGCACTTGCTATATTTCCATTGATGACCTTTTCACATGTAGTCATGACCATGTGTTAATGACATCCTCTTTAGCGTGCAATGATTATCACTCCTACAACCCTCTTCCTTGCTCTTTCTCTTTGAACTTAATTTCCTTCCTCTTTCCTTTTTTAGGATGGCCACTAAGAAAGGAAAGGAGAAGGCTACTCCCAAACAACCAGCAAGAAGAGGAACAAAAGGAGCATTAGTGGCAGAACCCTCTTCAACTGCGGTTAAACCCTCAACAAAAAGAACTAAGAGGATTATAAAGGTTGATGATAAAGAAAAAGCCTTCCCAGCAAAGGACACTGCGCGATTTCTCAATTGCTACTGTGAGCAGATATTCCCCATCCTGGCAGAAAGGAGCTACAACAATGAATACCTTCTTCTCCTCCCAAACCATATTGCTACCTTTGTTGAGCCGCAAATTGCACAAAGACAATGGGGTTTCCTACAGAGACAGCCGAGGTAGGTCAATCTTTCTTGGGTAGTCGAGTTCTACTCCAACTTCCACCTGCCAACCCTGCAGTCTATCCTTGTCCGTCAGAAGCAAGTCCCCATTACAGAAGAGGCCATTCAAAGAGCTATAGGTCTTCTCCCTATTCCAGAAGGTTTGGATGCCTTTCAAGAAGCCGCACTCAAGTGCCAGATGTACCAATTTGACTGGGACGCTGTTCTCAGAGTTATTGCACTACCTGGCAGCCGCTGGATCTACGAATACCATCGTACCTGCCCTAAGAAAATATCGGCTTCAGCACTTACCTTGGAGGCTCGCGTATGGGCACAGATCATGTCCCATTACGTCTTCCTGAGCACTCACGAGTCCTCCTTCACTGCGGACATGGCCGTTCTACTATGGTGCATCCTTACAGACCAACCTCTGAACCTACCAAGACACATCTGGAATGCCATGGGACACGTACAAATTGTGGGCAACTTACCTTTTCCCGCCTTGGTCTTAGATCTTGTCTCAGCAGCCGGAGTCTCCTACAGAGCTGGGGACACCAAAGCCATGCTTCCACGGGATGATCAGTATGTCCCTAACGGGAAATACATCAGTCCTCCACCAACTGCCACAAGCCATCCTACTGAATCGGTTGAAGATATTCCTTCTTCAACACCATAAGCACCTACAACAGACCAACTGCTCCATCAGATACTCGAAAGGTTGGATCGGTAGGAACACAAAGCTAAGATGAGAGAGCGCCGTAACAAGCGCCGATTCACATACCTCAAGGAGCTGATTATGGGAAAGTTCAAGGACTCAGACACCCCGGATTCCACTTCCTTTACCAGCACAGGAAGCCATGATGGCCCAGACTGTGGAGATACTGCTACCAGCCCACCTTTGTTTCTGACAGATGGCACCGAGGATGGTGCAAAGCCTTAAGTGAGGGGAGGTCGGTCAGTACCTGACTTTCGGAGGTAATTTCTCTTCTTTAAACACCAATAAATTAGGATATTTAGTTAGTTTTTTTTTATAGAATAGGATAAATTGTATAGTAATAGATTAGTTGCATGCATGTTCTACTTGATTGAAAAGACAATAAGTTTCTTCTAAGACTCTATTTTTGGAACAAAAATTTCACTAATTTTAATTAAAACTTTTATGTTAAATTTGCTTGAAGTTGTATTTGGAACAAGATTTTTGAGCTAAAGAACACACAACCTGTGAGATTTGAGCCTTTATGCATGGTTACATTATTTAACCATAATTATTTTATTCTTGTGTGTTTACTTCTCTATAATTGTAATCTATATTTTGTTTCATTCTATATGTCCAATGTTTATTATATTTATATGTTTGCATATGATTGAGGCCATTAATTGTTTAGCTCACTTATCCAAATTAAGCCTACCCTTTCAATTACCTTTGTTAGCCACTTTGAGCCTTTAAATCCCATTTGTTCTATATTTTACCACATTACTAGCCTTAAGCGGAAAAACAATTATATATCCCAAACTGGATCTTTGGTTAGCTTAAGATAGAATTGTGTGTACTAATTAAGTATGGGAAATTGTGGGAACAAAAGATAATAAGGGAATGTGTCATGATAATATAATGGGAATTTGGATACCTACTCATGTGAAACTATAAGAATTAAATATCTATGTGCATTGATAAGCTATGTTTATTTTTATGTTTATGTTGAAAAAAAAACAAAAAATATTTAATAAATAAATAAGGGGACAAAATTACCCCAATGTAAATTTAAGAATTCAAAGATCAATGCATGTATGATAAAATTAAGATAAAAAGTTGACAGATGAGTATGGAATGTGAAAGGAAAATTCTGGGTAGCTAGGTATGAATTCTAAAGTTATATCGAATATATATATAGGTTATGTTAAAGCTTGGGTTAATTAAAGATTCAGTTTATAAGCTTACTTAGCCATATATGTATCCTTACTATTACCTTAGCCCCATTACAACCTTGAAAAGACCTCATGATGTTTGCAATGGTATATTAAATGTTGTTGATTGATTAGGAGAAGAACAAAAATTAGAGAGCATGATTAGAGAAGGATAGAGTGATTTCCCTGTACACTAGAGAGATTAGAGGTACATACATCATCAATGAGGGTTCAATGCTTAAATTTCTATGTTCTCTGCTTTTATGAGCTGCCTTCTTGCATTTTTATCTGTTCTTACTGTATAAGAATAGAATTAGTGGAATTTGATTTGTAATTATTTTGAAGAGCTTATTTACTATTGATCGAGTGGACAAGGATCATATAGTTGCATTCACATATATAGGTTGTATTGCATTGCATGAGTTTTACATGTTCCTACTCATCTGTTTTATCTCCTTTAACTAAGCATGAGGACATGCTAATGTTTAAGTGTGGGGAGGTTGATAAACCACTATTTTATGGTTTATAATGTGTTTAATTGTGTGATTTTATCATGATTTTTACCCACTTATTCATATGATTAGCATGCATTTATATTTCCTTCCTAAAATTATTACATGATTAAAAACTTGCTTCCTAGAGACTTTTAATTATGTATTTTAATTCCCCTTTATTCCATTCGATGCCGTGATCTGTGTGTTAAGTGTTTCAGGCTTTATAGGACATGAATGAGTTGGAGATTGGAAAGGAAGCTTGCAAAAATGGAAGGAACACAAGAAGTTGAGGAGATGACCAGCGAGAAATGACGCGGCCGCATGGCTCACGCGACCGCGCGAAAGAGAGAAAATCGCAGTGACGCGGCCGCATGGCTCACGCAACCGTGCGGATTGGAATAGCACAAGTGACGCGGAGGCGTGGACGACGCGCCCGCGTGGCAAGTAAAACGCCGAATGACACGTCCGCATGAATGACGCGATCGCGTGACGTGCGCGATCTGCATAATCTGCAGAATCGCTGGGGGCGATTTTGGGCCCTGTTTTGACCCAATTTTCGGCCCGAAAAAGCAGACTAGAGCCAGAGGACATGCAGAAACCAACAACAACATTCATTCTACACAATTTTAGTTTTTAGATCTAGTTTTTACTCCTCCTCTAGGTTTTTCTCTCGACACATTCATAGTTCTTAGGATTTTAATCTCTATTGTTCTTTGCATTGGGATATTGAGAAGAGTTATTACCTCATCAAGACTTCGTCATTCTAGTTCATTTTCTTTACTTGGCTTTACTCTTCCATGTCCTTTAATTTACTCAATTTTACTATTGGATTATTTTAGAATTTATTAATACAAGAATTACTTTTATTTTTAATTGATTCCTTTGAGTTTTATTTATCATGTCTTCCTTTAATTCCCTTTCTTATGTTATGAGTTCTACATTCACAATGAGCGAGTAGTTCCTTAACTTGATGGGGAGTTGATTGAAAGGAACCCTTGAGTTGGGGTGCTTAAAAGAAAAATTGTAATTGGGTTTATTGTTGGAATGCTCTCTAATCACTGACACTTATCCTTTTCAATTGAGCGGATTGGGACTTGTAAATAGAAACAGCATTCCAACTTGTTTAACCTTCCCTTACCTAGTAAAGGATAACTAAACAGAACAACCTTCAATTATCAATTAATCTTGAGAGTACTGCAACAAGAATAGGACTTCCAACTAATCTACTCCCAGTCAAGGCTTCTATTTAAATTATTTAATTTCTCTAATTTAATTTCCTGTTTATTCAACTCAAACCATTTTGAAAATATCTGATTAATAAAATAGCACACCTTTCTGCAACTCGTTGGGAGACGACTTGGGATTCATACTCCCAGTATTTTAATTTTAATTTTTGTGACAACCCTTCTAAATTGATAAGTGGATTTCTGGTTGGTTAAGAACTATACTTGCAACGCATATCTTATAATAATTCTTAATTCGCCAATTTTCGCCACGTCAAGGATCCCCAGGTATCTAACCTGAAGAGCAGCTTCCTTGCACCCCAGCAGACTACACATCCTCTGTACCCATTGTTGATCACAATTGATTGGTATCAAACTCGATTTTTCAAAATTAATACTTAGTCCTGACATCAGTTCAAAGCATCGAAGAAGCCTTTTGTAATTCTTAACGGACTCTTCCTCTGGCGGGCAGAATAAGGCAGTGTCATCAGCGAATTAGAGATGTGACAATTTTATATTGTCTCTCCCTACGAATAGAAGGGATATCCGACCATTTCTCACAGCCTCCCCAATCATCCTATGTAGGACATCAACAACCAGTACGAATAGGAAAGGAGAAAGAGGATCACCTTGTCTCAGACCTCTATCCATCTTGAACGGCTTAGTTGGTGATCCATTTATCAATACTGACATAGTAGCTGTGCCGACACACTCCATAACCCACTTCCTCCACCTGCGTCCAAAGCCCATCTTCTGCAGGACAATGTCCACAAATTGCCACTTGATCCTATCATATGCCTTTTGAAAATCCAGCTTGATTATAGCCGCTTTCTTCTTACTCGATTTGAGCCAATGCACCGTTTCGCAAGCAATAAGAGCGTTGTCATGTATTTTCCGACCCTTTACGAATGCACTCTGAGTCTCTCCAACCAGACTTGGCATAACTGATCTCATCCTCCTAACCAAAACCTTAGAAATCACTTTATACACATAACCAACCATACTGATTGGTCGGAGGTCCTTAATCTCCTTAACCCCAAAGAACTTTGGCGCCAAAGCCACCCATGTGAGATTCGAGTCTTTCGGTAATCTAGCTGTCTGAAAGAATCCTAACACCGCTGTCGTGAATTCATCCTCGATTTCATCCCAACACTTCTTGATGAAGTTCATGTTGTACCCATCACTTCCTGGTGCCCTAGAAGATTCACAGTCCCACACGGCTTCTTTAATCTCCTGAGATGACGGTAATACCTCCAGAGCTGCAGCATCTTCTTCGCCTATTAAATTCACCAGTCCATCTCTAAAGCTCACCATCGGAGACTCCTCCTGATGATACAAATTCTTGTAGAACTCTCTGATAGCAATTTTTATTCTTGCTTGATTCCTGACTACCTGTCCATTAATAACCAATGCATCAACCCTGTTATTCTTCCTTCTTATTGAAGCTATATTGTGAAAATACCTAGTATTTTTGTCCATGTCCTTCGTAAGACAGGACCGCGACATCTATTTCCAATGCATTTCCTTCCTAGCATACCACTTCTCACAGCAAGTCACCAACGCCTTTCTTCTTGCCTCCACTGTTCCATCATATACTCCCATGCTTACCATGTCATCTAACTTCTTAATCTCCTCCTCAAACTTCATAATTTTCTTATCCATATCACCAAAGTTATCTCTGTGTCATTTTCCCAGAGGAATCGTCAAGGCCTTCAATTTATCTGTGAGTTGTAAATTCCCTAACCCCTTCCATTCTTCCTTGACCACTCTTAGAAAACCTTCATGTGTAAACTATGAGTCAAGACTCCGGAACGGTCTAGGACCACATCTCATACTAGTATCCTCCACTATCATCGAGCAGTGATCTGACAAGCCCCGTGGTCCTCCTCTCAAGCGAATCACTGGGAACTCCTCTATCCATTCTAAATTAACCAAGACTCTATCAATCCTGCTACAGGACCGTCCTCTGAACCAGGTAAACGTCCGGTCAATAAGCGGTAAGTCCACCAAAAGCATATCTTTCATCCAGCTCTTAAACTCTTCAGCAGAAAATGGATAAGCTAGCATTACCTTTTCTTTCCTCTACTTGTATAATTTCGTTAAAGTATCCCATGAAACAACAAGGGACCTGACATAAACCAGCTGCATAACTTAACTCTTCCCACACAACAAGTTTTTCGTCTCTAATATGGGGACCATAAACCAAGAAAAAAGCACAGTTGAAATTGTTTTTCAATATGATCCCTTCTACGCATAACCATCTCTCCCCTTTATAACAATTTTTCATTTTAAAAGACATTTCGTCCCACATTAACAGCAGACCACCTGAAACACCATCAGACTCAACATATTCCCACCCAACATTGTCCCGCCCCCAGAAGCTTACAACCTCAAATTTTGTGACTGTACTCTTTTTTGTTTCAATCAAGCCTAGCATATTTAGCCTAAATTTTTTCTTCAGGTTCTTAATCATTCTCGCCTTTCCATCCCCCCTCAACCCCCTGACATTCCATGAAATAAAAATCATTTTAAAATACTAATACACACCTTATTTTTATTCTTCGGTCTGCACCGTCTTACTTTCACCTTTTGTTTCGCCAGTCTTCTTTTCTGAGCGATTATTTCATTCTGAGCTTGCTGTGCGGACATGATGTCATCTTCTTCATTGTGCAACACTGCGCCAGACTCCACTACTATTTCCCATGTTCTCTTGTTTTCCAGCATCTGCTCCTCCAAATTTGAACTCTGGTTTTCACCAAAGTCCTCATCGTTATCATCTTCCTCTCCCTTCCTTCGAGCATTTCCGTCTCCATCCCCGTTCGGCACCAACATTCCCGGGCCTATCTTCAATCCATCTCGGCCATGTTCAACATCGTCAGCAGCAACTAGCTTGTTTATATATCTTCTGTCTTGAGTTTCACCTGTTGAAAAGTTCTCCCCGTCTGAGCTGTAATCCCCGTCAATATCCTCAAGGATGCCATCGTCACTAGCAGCCCGAGGATCTCCATTTTTGTCTCCAACTGCTCCAATGTCTCCAAGGCCTTCAACCAACACTAGCGCAGAGTCACCAGTCCTCCTCATCCCTCTACCCCTTCCATCCTCCACAACCACCAGAGTCGGCCCCAACTCATCGCACCCACGCGCCTCATCGCAATTGTTTCTCCCGTCTACCACGTTCTCACCCATAGCCTAGAGCATTGTTGCTATCGTGCATCTGTCCTCCAAATCTGGGTTCGCGCGGATTAAGCTTACGTTTCCTGCGCCTCTTGCTGGTAGGACCAGAGATGAACCAACGCCGCAAACTCCCTAGGTCACTGCTGCTGCTGTTTCACGAAGGCCAGGGCTACAATCACACGGCGCAGTCTTCTTCCCTCGACCCGGATCAGCGTGACCCGGTCCACCTAGGTGGAAATCCCAGCGCTGCATGTGGCTGTTGAAGAAGTACTTGGCCTAAAAGGAATTCGTGGCCCAATATAGTGT
Organism: Arachis ipaensis; assembly: GCF_059453495.1. Lineage (NCBI taxonomy): Eukaryota > Viridiplantae > Streptophyta > Magnoliopsida > Fabales > Fabaceae > Arachis > Arachis ipaensis. The sequence goes on from NC_142436.1 coordinate 29,376,170, forward strand.
GTATTATTGTTCGGCCCAGCTTTCTTTATGCCTTGTTTTTTTGGTGTATCCCTTATGGCTCTCCCTTGCAGCCCATGATTCAAATTCTCAATATCCCAAGCAACCGTTTTCTCAGAATCTGCATAATTACTTAAAACGGCAGCCCCCACCAAATCCGCATATTCTTCAATGACTTCTTTATTTGATTTTTTCGTTACCAGATTGCGGCGATTTTCTATTACCTTCACATTAACCCACTCATTCAAAATACTTTCATAAATTACGCTTCTGACCTTGGTTGGTTCACCTCCTCTCGCCATCGCCAATAGCAGTTCTTCCGCCTGGTCTATGCATTCCAGTCGGTTCACCAGCCCCACCGTCCTGATAGTCGCATCTACACAGTTACTTGAAGTATTTTTTATTTGTAACTCGCAGCTTGTGTTTCGAGCAGCAACCTTATGCAACTTATAACTAGTACTTCCATGTGTCTCACGCCCCACCTCTTTTACCATCACATCAAAACCGCTAATACCAATTGTAATGTGCACCCATTCGTTGATCACGTCCATAATGCAGGTATTGATTTGAACTCATCCAACAATAAAGTCATAACACGATTCCGTCATCGTATCACATCCGACAACTTCACCCCATTGACTCCCTGTGGTTTTAAACGTTTCTCCCAACCAAGCATACAGCGGAACTCCAAAACATTTGAGCCACACTCTTCTGGTTTTACTGCGCTCTGACTCCTCCCATCGCCATACACTATGGAAAACCTGTAGTAGATTATTCATCTTAAAGGTGTACGTCTCTTCAGTGCTCAACACACTATCAAACGTCAGTAAGGCTTTCTATGCGCCTAATTCTCTTACTTGAGTGACTTGGGGCAAGTTTTTCACAATCTTCTCTCTCAAGGAATTAAAATAAATAGCAGTTGTTGTCCCTCCCACAAGGCTTCTCTGTAGCCATTCCAGATTTTCTTTTGCCACATTTACTTCCACCTTCTTTGTCCATCCATTTCCATGTGGATCGAGTTCTTTTACCTCCTTTCCCGCTTCTATATTTTGCTTCACCTACAAACACTACCCTTCCTCTCAATCTCATCCGATTCATTTCTCTTACTGCCTTCAAAGCTCCTCCCTTCGTAGTGTAGCGTATAACCACAAAGATATATATGATATCACTTTTTTTTTCGTGATAAATATATATCATTTATACGACCCATTGATGATTGGACTTTTGCGTGGTCTAGAATTCACAATTGAAATCTTGTTGCAAGTATAGTTTCTAAACAACAATAGTTCTTTCATACAAAAATTTGGTTGTCACAAGTAACAAACCCCTAAATTTATAAACCGAAGTATTGAACCTCGGGTCGTTCTCCCTAGGAATTGCAAACAAATGTTCTTGTTATTGGTTATGAGATATTGTTTGGGGTTTTTGGAATAATAGGCAAGAAATATAAATGGCAAAGGAAATAAACTAACAACTAATAAAGCTCTTGGCAAGGTATGAGAACTAGAAGTCCTATCCTATTTATCCTCCTCAATTGTGAACATAAATTATCCATTGCTACCACTTAGTTAACCTCTAATAATGGAGGAAAGTCAAGTGGATGAATCAACTTGATTCCACAAGTCCTAGCCAACTCCCAAAGAAAAGACTAGCTTTAGTGGTATCCAAATCAATTAGCAACTTCTAATTATCAATCAACAAAGGCATTAGATAACTCAAACATCACTAATTACTCTACCAAAGCTAAGAGGTACGAAATCTACACTAAAATCCAACCAAACATTTTATCAAACACTTGGAAGGCATGAAAGAAAAGCAAAGTAAATTGACAACAAAAATAAAATCTAACAACAATTATGGCAATGAATTAATAACAACAATCAAAAGGAACACAATTATTATGAATTACCTCTAATTGAATTGAAAGTGAAGAGAAGGAACAAAAATAGATCTATAACAAAGCATGGAAACAAAATAGAAGAGATTACAACAAAAGAATAGTGGAAGATGAATGTAACAACAAGAATTGAGAAGCAAAAGTAGAAGAAGGCATGAATGAAAGGTTGACAAAACCCTCTAAATTCAACACAAGATAAACCCTAAATATGGGTTTTATCAACCTCCCTACACTTAATCCAAGCATGTCCTCATGCTTAAACCAAGAGAGAGAAAAGGATTTCAACTTTTATTCAATGAGGTCTAACTAAATGCAACCTAAACTATATGAATGCAACTAAATGCAAAATGATTCTACCTACTTGGTTAAAAATAAATCAATCCTCCAAGACATATATGCACAAGTAGGGCTAAGGTCCCATGACGACTCATGAATCCTACCAATTTAAATATCAAAATGAAGTTCAAGTAGACTTGCATGAAGAAAGCTCATGAAAGCCGGGAATCAAGGAATTGAGCATCGAACCCTCACCGGAAGTGTTTGCACTCTAGTCGCTCTAGTATCATGAGGTCTTTTCATAGGTTGTAATGGGGCTAGGGTCAACGTAGGATGCATATATGGTTAAGTGAGCTTGAAATTTGAATCTTTGATAAGCTTAAACTTCCCACCTAACCTATGACATCCTATACAATTTCAAAGCTAACCTAACTACCCATTTTTATCACTTTTTCACATACTCATGTACTCCTTTTTATTTTACAACACTTATGCATTGACCCTTATTGAGCTTTGCTTTGGGGTATTTTGTCCCCTTTTATTTCTTTCTTTTTCTTTGTTTCTTTCTTTTTCTATTTTTTTCTTTTTTTTTCCATATTATTTTTTTTCTTTTCCTTTTTTCTCATCTTTTTATATACAAGATCATCAATGCATAAAGTTTTACATTCATTACACATGAGCATGTACCCAATTCCCAATATTTACAACAAAAATACAAAACTACCCTTTTATTCCAACCAATGTTCCCAAATCTCCCCAAACTTGAATAATAAGCACTCTCACTAGCCTAAGCTAATCAAATATCCAAACAAGGGACTTTTATTATTTTTCGCTTTAGGCTTGTAATGTGCTAAAATAAAGAACAATTGGGTTAAGCATAGGCTCAAAATTGGTTAACAATGGAGAGTAAAAGGTAGGCTATTTGGGCAAGTGAGATAATGAAATAATGGCCTCAATCTTATAAGTGCATGAATACAAGGAATAATGGACATAAAGAATCAAACAAATCAAAGATTACAGTCATAGAAAGAGAATAATGCACACAAGAAGGGAAAATAAGTGGTTATAAGATGTAACCACACCATTAGGCTCAAATCTCACAAGCTTGTGTTCTTAGCTCAAAAACCATGTTCCAAAATAAATTCTTTCAACCAAGTTCAACAAAAACCTTTCAAATTGGTAGATTGCCCTAAAAATAATTTCTTGGAAAAGAAATCATCACCCTAACCAAGTAGTCCTAATAAGAAAGAAGTAGCAAAAATATGTACAAATTCTAACTAACATGCAACCTAACATGCGATGCAACAACTATCTAACGAAGAAAATAAAATAAAAATTGGTGTTGAAAAGGAAATTGTTACCCATGGAGATCAGTTGAACGACCTCTCCACACTTGAAGATTGCACCGTCCTCGGTGCATGCAAAGAAGAGCAATGTAGACGGGTTGCTACAATTGATGAGCTCCTTCAAAGGGTTGTACGGGTGAAGTTGTTTGTTGCCCCATTTAGAAGCTTTTCCTTTCCCTCTTGGTGGCCAACCTAAAAGGAAAGAAAAATAAAGAGAATTAAGCCTACAAAAAAGATAGCAAAGCAAGTATAACATAGGCGGGGACTAATGCCAAACAAGAGTAAGGTTCTCACTACATGTTAGCTACGCATGTAAGTGAGAAAGCAATATAGGCAAAGGGCATAGAACACCCTAGAGTTTGTGACTAACTTGACCAAGGTAGTGCATACTTTAGCCTACCAATGCTTGAATACTCAAGGTGCTTCCGTGGCCACATATGAAAAAGCAAAAGAAGAGCAAAGTATGAAGGAGAAATTGGAAAATCCGGTGGAGAAGAAGGAAGAGTCGAATTTTGTGTTGGAACAATTGGAGGAGCCTATGATCATTGAAGAAAAGGAAGAAATGGTTGAAGATTTAGGAGATGTTGAAAGTCCATGGGAATATAGTATCATGGAGCACTCTTCCAAGAAGCTTGATATTGATGTTGATGAGGGTGCGCAACCTCCAAGGCATATCATAGTTGGAGACTTGGAAGAGGCTTATGAAGAGATGGATTCAATCATGGATGAATTTCTCTCTACAATGGAATCCTCTCCCATTGGACATGAAGTTGAAATTATAGAAGAATGTGCACAACCTTCCATACCCTTGGTGAGCAATGAGAAAGAGAGCGAATCGGAAGAAAGCTACCAAGGAGAAAAAGTTGAATTGGTGTATATCAAAATTGAAGAATATGAAGAGGTTGATCAAGAGATGAATTCATTCATCAATGAATTCCTATCCAAAATTAAATCAGCTCTCATTGGGCAAGAAATTGAAGTTCTTGAAGACAACACCAAGCCAAGTGATAAAGGGGAAAAGGTTGAAATCGAAAAAGCTTGCGAAGAGGTGGAAACAACTAAAGAAGAGACTAAAGAAGTAGACCTCGCATTGTCTAAGTGTGGGGAGGTCTCTCTCCCTAAGTCACCATCCAACACAACATTCAAGTGGGTAAAATTCTTATCCCTAAGCTTTACTTTCTCACTTGAATATGGTTTGATTGAAAATGATGGTCAACTTAGAGCTCTTTGTGGAGTTAAAAGTAGAAGAGAGTTGTGTAGTGGTTGGAAACATCACTCTAAGTTCATGATGGTTGCATGCTCAAAGTTGTATAGTAATGATTGGTGGAGAATTTTAAAGTCATGCCACCCGGATGGACTAATAATGATCAACTTCAAGACGGGTGTGAAAATAAAGTGTGGGATCCTGGATCGCACAAGAAAAATCAAATTTGGGAGCTCATAGCTTGTGCAGAACTCCATCAAGGCTTGAAGATATTAACTTTGAAGAATGGAGCTTATTGGAGATTCAAGCATTGGTGGATGTTCAAAGATAGCTTCAAGCACAAGCCTCCTTGATAAGAAGCTCCCCATAAGTCCAACTTAAGGACAATAAATAAAAGTGCTAGGTGGGAGACACCCCACCATGGTAAACTCTTTCAATTCTCTTGTATGTATACTTAATAAGTGATTTGAGTTGCCATCATAGGTAGTTTTCTTCTTTAATATACTCTTATACATTTCGTTTTGATTGATAGGTTGTTATAGTGTGTTTTGATTAGTTTAGATTGTTGTTAAAGTAGGTTACTTGAAGTGCAAGTTGTGTTTGTTTTGACTTTGAAAATTTTTTCAAAAACTTAAAGATTTTTGTTAAATTTGAATTTTGGTTGCTTTAGAGTGTTTGTAGGTTAGGAGAGTATCAAATTCTATTTCTATGCTTCTAAAAAAAAAAAAAAGAGAGCGCCATGCATGCGTACGCGCACTGCGCGCATATGCGTGCAGCAAGCATTTTTGCCAATCCGCGCGCACGCGCCATGTACGCGTACGCGTGGATTGAGAAATTCCACCCCCAAGCCAAAAACCCGAGAGTTGTGCGAATGCTGCGCCATTTAGATGATTGGACTTTTGCGTGGTCTAGAATTCACAATTGAAATCTCGTTGCAAGTATAGTTTTTAAACCAACAATAGTCCTTTCATACAAAACTTTGGTTGTCACAAGTAACAAACCCCTAAATTTATAAACTGAAGTATTGAACCTCGGGTCGTTCTCCCTAGGAATTGCAAACAAATGTTCTTGTTATTGGTTATGAGGTATTGTTTGGGGTTTTTGGAATAATAGGCAAGAAATATAAATGGCAAATAAAATAAACTAACAACTAACAAAGCTCTTGGCAAGATATGAGAACTAGAAGTCCTATCCTAGTTATCCTCCTCAATTGTGACCACAAATTATCCATTGCTACCACTTAGTTAACCTCTAATCATGGAGGAAAGTCAAGTGGATGAATCAACTTGATTCCACAAGTCCTAGCCAACTCCCAAGGGAAAGACTAGCTTTAGTGGTATCCAAATCAATTAGCAACTTCTAATTATCAATCAACAAAGGCATTAGATAACTCAAGCATCACTAATTACTCTACCAAAGCCAAGAGGTACGAAATCTACACTAAAATCCAACCAAGCATTTTATCAAACACTTGGAAGGCATAAAAGGAAAGCAAAGTAAATTGACAACAAAAATAGAATCTAACAACAATTATGGCAATGAATTAACAACAACAATCAAAAGGAACACAATTATTATGAATTACCTTTAATTGAGTTGAAAGAGAAGAGAAGGAACAAAAATAGATCTATAACAAAGCATGGAAACAAAATAGAAGAGATTACAACAAAAGAATAGAGAAAGATGAATGTAACAACAAGAATTGAGAAGCAAAAGTAGAAGAAGGCATGAATGAAAACCTAGATCCAAGAACTAATCCTAATCCTAATTCTTAATCCTAGAGAGAAGTGAGAGCTTCTCTCTCTAAAACTAACTTTCCCTCCAAAAATTAAACTAAACTAAACTAATGTGTGAAAGTATGTAAAGTATGTTGATTCCCCTTCAATCCTTGGCTTAAATAGCATCAGAAATGAGTTGGATTGGGCCCACAAGGCTTTAGAATTCGCTGGCCACGTATTGCTTTAAGTGGATCATATGGCAGCAGCGACGTGTGCACGTACAGTGCGCATACGCATTACCATACGTGTAGCAAATATGGCAAATCTTATATCGTTTCGAAGCCCCGGATGTTAGCTTTCCAACACAACTAGAACCGCATTATTTGGATCTCTGTAGCTCAAGTTATGGCCGATTAAGTGTGAAGAGGTCGGCTTGACAGCTTTTGCGATTCCTTCATTTCTTCATGAGTTCTCCATTTTTACATGCTTTTCCTTCATTTTCTTGATCCAATCTTTGCCTCCTAAATCTGAAATCACTTAACAAACATATCAAGGCATCTAATGGAATCAAAGGTAAATTAAGATTAAACAATTAAGGACCTAAAAGGCATGTTTTCACTCTTAAGCACAATTAAAGGAGAATTTACAAAATCATGCTATTTCATTGGATAAATGGGAGAAAGGTTGACAAAACCCTCTAAATTCAACACAAGATAAACCCTAAATATGGGGTTTATCACCCGTCCAGTTAAACAAGTGATACAACTCTCTCTTCGATACATCGTTAGGAAGGTTATCCACGAAGATTGAGAAAGACTCATTCTCAAGCTTTCGATACTCCTCTCGGTTCCAAACTCTTGGATCTTTGTCTTGTATCCTAAGTCTATCCCTCCTTGTGTTTCCCACCCACTCTCACTCTCTCTCTCATCTCTCTAGACGAATTGTACTGTAAATATAATTACTTGTCCAAACCTTCAATTCAATTTAAAGTTCAGCACTCAAATAGAAAAGTGCATACAACATGCCAAGAAATTGAACAAAAAAATCAACATCTATCCATCTCTATTTTAAAAGTGTTAAATACAATGCCTTGCTGGTTAGAAGGAGCCAAAAAATTTGAACAACTTTTGAATTCATCTAGATAGAATGTTGTCAATATCGATCCGATTTTCAAAGGTATGGAAATTCACATGAGAAATAAATGACCATTTGTACCCATGATAGATGAAAACACTGACATTTGTACCCATGATAGCCTGCAACTAAAGTTATACCCATGATAGATGTCCTCCGTGTGACAAAAGTGCCCTGACTTGGATCTGAGCTTGGTTCGTGAGAATCTGATCCTAGGTGGCACTCCCTCCCTCATCTTCAACCTCTCTCTCTCTCTCTCTCTCTCTCTCTCTCTCTCCCTCTCTCTCTCTCTCTCTCTTCACTCTCCAATACCCACTCTGCCCCCTTCTTCCTCAACACTCCACTCCCTCCCGGAGGTGATATTGCCGTCACAGGCGTGAGGGCGCTTCCTCGACGGGGATCTATTGCTGTTCCACATCATTGTTGTTGTTCCCTCCCTGATGCTTCTTTTGCTGGTTACTTCTTCTTCTCTCTTCTCCGTAACTGTGGTAGCGGTGGAGAAGCTTCCGCTGATGCTGCATGGTTCTTCTGAGAGCTGAGACACTACCTCTGAGACTTCACCTTCTTTTTTGTTGATGATAATGGGGTTGAAAATGGGATGTGGGTTCTTTGATTCGATTTTGTCATCAGGGTTTTGAAGAGGAGGCAGAAGGGTGTCCGATTCTGGCTTCAAAATTGGAACTTGATTTTGTTTGGCAATGGGTGTTTCTGATAGGACCTCTTTTACAGACTCTTCCACTAACACTGGTGGTGGTTGCCGCTGTGGTATTTGTTGGTTAAGGTTTGAGTTGGGGAGAGAGGGTTTGATTATTTTGGTGATATGGATTTTTGTTTTGGGTATGGGATTTGCTGATGCAGCAACCCATGTGGAGGTTTGAAAAAACAATGCGAGAAGATAATCAAGAAGGAGGAAGAGGAAGAATAGGCAGCAATACATATGTAGGAAGAAAAAGAAACACACCCTCCTGTCTCTCATTGTTCACAGGTGCTGTACGAGGTTGCAAAACAAGCCTAGGTCTCCCACCACCACCCTCACTCCTCTCACTTTCACCGTTAAATTCAACCTTTTTCTTGTTCCAATTATTAGAATCTGTGCCATCGCTAGACCCAAACCCTACCTTCCTCTCTCTTTCAAACCCAAGACCACCAGAACCACTGATGAGCGGATACTTTATACGCTTTTTGGGGATAATTTCATATAGTTTTGAGTATGTTTTAGTTAGTTTTTTTAGTTTATTTCCAGTAGTTTTAGGAAAAATTCATATTTCTAGACTTTACTATGAGTTGTGTGTTTTTCTGTAATTTCAGGTATTTTTCTGGCTGAAATTGAAGGAGTTGAGCAAAAATCTGATTCAGGCTGAAAAAGGACTGCTGATGCTGTTGGATTCTGACCTCCCTGCACTCAAAGTGGATTTTCTGGAGCTACAGAACTCGAAATGGCGTGCTTCCAATTGCGTTGGAAATTAGACATCCAGGGCTTTCCAGCAATGTATAATAGTCCATACTTTGCACAAGAATAGACGACGTAAACTGGCGTTCAACGCCATTCCTCTGCCCAATTCTGGCGTCCAGCGCCAGAAAAGGATCAAAAACTGGAGTTGAACGCCCAAACTGGCACAAAAACTGGCGTTCAACTCCACAAATGGCCTCTGCACATGAATTGCTTAAAGTCTCAGCCCCAGCACACATCAAGTGGGCCCCAGCACACCAAGTGGGCCCCAGAAGTGGATCTCTGCATCATCCATCATAGTCCACTCATATTTTGTAACCCTAGGCTACTGGTTTAGTATTTAAATGACTTTTAGAGACTTATTTTATATCTCATGACATTTCAGATCTAAACTTTGTATTCTCTGACGACATGAGTCTCTAAACCCCATTGTTGGGGGTGAGGAGCTCTGCTGTGTCTCAATGAATTAATGCAAGTATTCCTGTTTTCCATTCAAACACGCTTGTTCCTATCTAAGATGTTCATTCGCGCTTAACTGTGATGAAGGTGATGATCTGTGACATTCATCACCTTCCTCGAACCATGAACGTGTGCCTGACAATCACCTCCGTTCTATATCCGATTGAATGAGTATCTCTTAGATTCCTTAATCAGAATCTCCGTGGTATAAGCTAGAACTGATGGCGGCATTCATGAGAATCCGGAAAGTCTAAACCTTGTCTGTGGTATTCCGAGTAGGATTCAGGGATTGAATGACTGTGACGAGCTTCAAACTCCTGAAGGCTGGGCGTTAGTGACAGACGCAAAAGGATAGTAAATCCTATTCCAACCGGATCGAGAACCAACCGGTGATTAGCCGTGCTGTGACAGAGCGCGTGAGCGTAGTTTTCACTGGAAGGATGGGAGGTAGCCATTGACAACGGTGATCCACCAACACATAGCTTGCCATAGGAGGACATGCGTGCGTGAATCAGAAGACAGAGGAAAGCAGAGATTCAGAAGACAAAGCATTTCCAAAACTCCAACATATTCTCTATTACTGCACAACAAGTAACTTTTAATTTATGCTCTACTGGTTATTCACAATTCAACTGATAAACATAATTGACTTCCTGACTAAGATTTACAAGATAACCATAGATTGCTTCAAACCAACAATCTCCGTGGGATTCGACCCTTACTCACGTAAGGTATTACTTGGACGACCCAGTGCACTTGCTGGTCATGTGTGCGAAATTGTAAGAGAGTAACAATTTTGTGCACCAAGTTTTTGGCGCCGTTGCCGGGGATTGTTCGTGTTTGAACAACTGACGAATTATTTTGTTGCTTAGATTAGGAAAAAAATCTTTCTTTTTGGTTTAGAGTCTTTTATTATTTATCCCTTGTTAAAACACTTTAAAATTATAGCTCAGTTAATTAGAACGTGGTGTTTATGTTCATGATAATTGGCTATCATAATTTTTTTTAAAAAAAAACCTTTTTCAAAAATAATTTTTCTATTAAATCCTGTGCCAAACTTTAAGTTTGGTGTTTTCAAAAATAATCTTTCTTAAAATTTTTGAAGGTCCCAGAACTCATTTGGCTAGAGCGTTAATCTGTGTTCTTGGTAATTGGGTTAGAGTCTTTTATATTCTTTTCAAAACCTTCTTTTTCATAAATAATATTTTCTCTATTAAATTTTGTGCCAAACTTCAAGTTTGGTGTTTTCTTGTTGAGTTCCCTTTGGTTTTCGAAAATTTTGGTTGGGTTTTCTAAAAGTTTTCAGTTTGGTGTTCTTTCTTCATGTTCTTGTGTTCTTGAGTTTTCCTTGTGTCTTGATCTTAAAATTTTTAAGTTTGGTGTTCCTTGGTGTTTTCCCTCCAAAATTTTCAAAAACAAGGAGCATTAGATCTAAAAATTTTAAATCTTGTACTATCTTATTGTTTTTCTCTCTCCTCACTAAATTCAAAAATATCTTTTCAAAATATCTCTTCTAACTTCCTAACTTCTTATCTTTTCAAAATCTGTTTCAACTAACCAACTAACTTTTTGTTTGTTTCTTAACTTTTTCAAAACTACCTAACTAACTCTCTCTCTCTCCAATTTTCGAAAATATCTTCCCTCTTTTTCAAAAATTTCTTTTTTTATTAACTAATTAATTTTTATTTTTACGAAAAAAAAATATTTTTTTATTTCAAAATTCAAATTCTTTTTAGTTATTTTATTTTATTTAAGTATTTACATCTTATAAAATAAAATAAATAAAAAGATAAATCAGTCCAAGTTATATCCATATATCTATCATGGACATAAGTGGAGATGGACAGTCCAGGAGGACTTTGGGGTCATATTCTAACCCCTCTACTGCTTCATATGGGAGTAGCATATGCATACCCTCCATTGGAGTTAGTAGCTTTGAGTTGAATCCTCAGTTCATTATCATGGTGCAGCAAAGTTGCCAGTATTCCGGTCTTCCACAGGAAGAACCTACAGAGTTTCTGGCACAATTTTTACAAATTGCTGACACAGTACATGATAAGGAAATAGATCAGGATGTCTACAGACTATTACTGTTTCCATTTGCTGTAAAAGATCAAGCTAAGAGGTGGTTAAATAACCAACCTAAGGCCAGCATAAGAACATGGAAACAGCTGACAGAAAAATTCCTGAATCAGTATTTTCCCCCAAAAAGGATGACACAGCTAAGGCTGGACATCCAAGGCTTTAAACAAGGAGATAATGAATCCCTTTATGATGCCTGGGAGAGATACAGAGAGATGCTACGAAAATGCCCCTCTGAAATGTTTTCAGAGTGGGTTCAGTTAGACATCTTCTACTATGGGCTTGCAGAAGGAGCTCAGATGTCTCTAGATTACTCAGCTGGTGGATCTATCCATATGAGAAAGACAATCGAAGAGGCTCAAGAGCTCATTGATACAGTTGCCAGGAATCAGCATCTGTATCTAAGCAGCAACCCTTCCATGAATGAAGAGGTTAAAACAGTAACTGCTGAATTCAGTACTGTAAAACAAGCTGCTGAATTCAATCAGCAATTGGATTTTCTAACAAAACAGCTAGCTGAATTCAAAGATAGGCTACAGGAGACAAGGATAGCTAATATACATATGGACGAACAGTTTAAGCAAACAAAGCAGCAGCTGTCAAGGCAAATAGCAGAAGAATGCCAAGCAGTTCAATTAAGAAGTGGGAAAACATTAAATACCCCACCTCAAGGCATCAAAAATTCAAGAAATGAGCGACCCACCAAAGATTCACCTGAGGACAGTAAGAGCCCAGGGAAAAATAATTCTGGCACTAAAACGCCAGAAAATGGGTGGAAGGCTGGCGCTGAACGCCCAGACCATGCCCAAAACTGGCGTTCAGCGCCAGAAACAAGGCAGGATTGGCGTTCAACGCCAGAAATGGGCAAGAATCTGGCGTTGAACGCCCAAATGGGGCAGAATCCAGCGTTGAACGCCCAAAATGGGCACATTTCTGGCGTTCAGGCGCCAGGAACAGACAGTGAGTTGGCGTCTAACGTCACTCCAGCTTCTGACTCTGGTACTCAATTGCCAGTGAGGGATCAGACACACACAAGTGCTGATAACAACCCCTCTAAAAAGGCTTCTTTAACCACTAAGGTTGAGGAATATAAAGCCAAGATACCTTATCCTCAAAAACTCCGGAAAGAGGAGCAGGATAAGCAATTTGCTCGCTTTGCAGATTATCTAAGGACTCTTGAAATAAAGATTCCATTTGCAGAAGCACTTGAGCAAATACCTTCTTATGCCAAGTTCATGAAAGAGATCTTGAGTCATAAAAAGGAGTGGAGAGAAACAGAAAGAGTTCTCCTCACTGAAGAATGCAGTGCAGTCATTCTGAAAAGCTTTCCTGAAAAGCTTAAAGACCCTGGGAGTTTTCTGATACCATGCATATTGGAAGGTGATTGCACCAAGACAGCCTTATGCGATCTTGGGGCAAGCATCAACCTAATACCTGCATCCACTATCAGGAAGCTTGGCTTAACTGAAGAAGTTAAACCAACCCGGATATGTCTCCAACTTGCTGATGGTTCCACTAAATACCCATCAGGCGTGATTGAGGACATGATTGTCAGAGTTGGGCCATTCGCCTTTCCCACTGACTTTGTTGTGCTGGAAATGGAGGAGCACAAGAGTGCCACTCTCATTCTAGGAAGACCCTTCCTAGCAACTGGACGATCCCTCATTGACGTCCAACAGGGGGAAATAACCCTGAGAGTCAACGATGACGAGTTCAAGTTGAACGCTGTCAAAGCCATGCAGCATCCAGACACATCAACAGACTGCATGAAAGTTGACCTTATTGACTCTTTGGTAGAAGAGATCAACATGGCTGAGAGTCTCGAATCAGAGTTGGAAGACATCTTTAAAGATGTTCAGCCTGATTTGGAGGATTCAGGGGACATGAAAGAGCCTCTGAACTTTCTTCTGAAAGAGGAAAAACCTCCTAAACCAGAGCTCAAGCCACTGCCACCATCCTTGAAATATGCATTTCTAGGAGAAGGTGACACTTTTCCAGTGATCATAAGCTCTGCTTTAAATTCACAGGAAGAGGAAGCACTTATTCAAGTGCTAAGGACACACAAGACAGCTCTTGGGTGGTCCATAGGTGACCTTAAGGGCATAAGCCCAGCTAGATGCATGCACAAAATCCTATTGGAGGATAATGCCAAACCAGTGGTTCAACCACAGAGGCGGCTAAATCCAGCCATGAAGGAAGTGGTGCAGAAAGAGGTCATCAAATTACTAGAGGCTGGGATTATTTATCCCATTTCTGATAGCCCCTGGGTGAGCCATGTTCAAGTCGTCCCAAAAAAAAGAGGCATGACAGTGATTCATAATGAAAAAAATGAACTGGTTCCTACAAGAACAGTTACAGGGTGGCGCATGTGTATTGACTACAGAAGGCTCAATACAGCCACCAGAAAGGATCATTTTCCTTTACCATTCATAGACCAGATGCTAGAGAGACTAGCAGGTCATGATTATTACTGCTTTTTGGATGGCTACTCAGGCTATAACCAGATTGCAGTAGATCCCCAGGATCAAGAGAAAACAACATTCACATGTCCATCCGGAGTGTTTGCTTATAGAAGGATGCCATTTGGGCTATGTAATGCGCCTGCAACCTTCCAGAGATGCATGCTCTCTATTTTCTCTGACATGGTGGAAAAATTTCTGGAAGTCTTCATGGATGACTTCTCAGTATATGGAGACTCATTCAGCTCCTGTCTTGATCACCTGAAACTTGTTCTGAAAAGATGCCAAGAGACCAACCTAGTTTTAAACTGGGAAAAGTGTCACTTCATGGTGACTGAAGGAATTGTTCTTGGGCATAAAATCTCAAACAAGGGAATAGAGGTGGATCAAGCAAAAATAGAGGTAATTGAAAAATTACCACCACCTGCCAATGTTAAGGCAATCAGAAGCTTTCTGGGGCATGCAGGATTCTATAGGAGGTTTATAAAGGATTTTTCAAAAATCGCAAAACCTCTAAGCAATCTGCTAGCTGCTGACACGCCATTTGTGTTTGACACAAAGTGCCTGCAGGCGTTTGAAACGCTGAAAGCTAAGCTGGTCACAGCGCCAGTCATTTCTGCACCAGACTGGACATTACCATTTGAGTTAATGTGTGATGCCAGTGATCATGCCATTGGTGCAGTATTGGGACAGAGGCATGACAAGCTTATGCATGTCATTTATTATGCCAGTCGCGTTTTAAATGATGCCCAGAAAAATTACACAACCACAGAAAAGGAATTACTTGCAGTGGTTTACGCCATTGACAAGTTCAGATCCTACTTAGTAGGATCAAAGGTGATTGTGTACACTGACCATGCTGCTCTTAAATATCTACTCACAAAGCAGGATTCAAAACCCAGGCTCATCAGATGGGTATTACTTCTGCAAGAGTTTGATATAGAAATAAGAGACAGAAAAGGGACAGAGAACCAAGTGGCTGATCATCTGTCCCGGATAGAGCCAGTGGAAGGGACGTCCCTCCCCTTTCCTGAGATCTCTGAGACGTTTCTTGATGAGCATTTATTCGCCATTCAGGAAGCACCATGGTTTGCCGATATTGCAAACTATAAAGCTGCAAGGTTCATACCCAAGGAGTACAACAGGATACAAAAGAAGAAATTAATTACTGATGCGAAGTACTACTTGTGGGATGAACCTTATCTCTTTAAGAGATGTGCAGACGGAATTATCCGTAGGTGTGTGCCTAGAAAAGAAGCACAGAGGATCCTGTGGCATTGCCACGGATCTCAATATGGAGGCCATTTCGGAGGTGAGCGAACAGCCACCAAGGTCCTCCAATGTGGCTTCTATTGGCCCACACTCTATAAAGATTCCCGAGAGTTTGTACGTAACTGTGACAGTTGCCAAAGAGCTGGCAATCTGCCTCATGGTTACGCCATGCCTCAACAAGGAATCTTGGAGATTGAGTTGTTTGACGTATGGGGAATTGACTTCATGGGACCTTTCCCACCATCATACTCAAACACTTATATTTTGGTGGCAGTTGACTATGTATCAAAATGGGTTGAGGCTATTGCCACACCCAACAATGATACTAAAACAGTGCTGAAGTTCCTCCAGAAACATATCTTTAGCAGGTTTGGTGTCCCTAGAGTACTAATCAGTGATGGGGGCACTCACTTCTGCAATAAACAGCTTTACTCTGCCATGGTTCGGTATGGAATTCGCCACAAGGTGGCCACTCCATATCATCCACAAACCAATGGGCAAGCTGAAGTCTCTAACAGAGAATTAAAAAGAATCCTGGAACGGACAGTAAATACCCGTAGAAAGGATTGGGCACGGAGCTTGGATGATGCTCTGTGGGCTTACAGAACAGCATTCAAGACCCCTATAGGGACCTCTCCATACCAACTCGTGTATGGTAAGGCATGCCACCTGCCCGTGGAACTGGAACATAAGGCCTACTGGGCAACCAGATTCCTAAACTTTGATGCCAAATTAGCAGGAGAAAAAAGATTGCTCTAGCTAAATGAGCTAGAGGAGTTCAGATTCACAGCTTTCGAAAATGCCAAGCTATATAAAGAAAAATAAAAAAAGTGGCATGACAGAAAGCTGTCATCTAGAATCTTTGAACCAGGACAGAAGGTTCTGTTGTTTAACTCTAGACTCAGGCTATTCCCCGGGAAACTGAAATCCCAGTGGAGGGGACCATACGTGATTACAAGTGTATCACCATATGGTTATGTGGAGCTTCAAGATAGTGATTCTGATAAGAAGTTCATTGTCAATGGACAGAGAATCAAGCATTATCTAGAAGGCAACATTGAGCAAGAATGCTCAAGGCTGAAGCTAGATTAAAAGCTCAGCAAGGTCCAGCTAAGGACATTAAAGAAGCGCTTGTTGGGAGGCAACCCAATTTTTATTTACTTTCATGGTTTTTCATGTTTTATTAGGTTCATGATCACGTGGAGTCACAAAATAAATATTAAGAATTGAAAACGGAATCAAAAACAGCAGAAGAAAAATCACACCCTGGAGGAAGCACCTGTCTGGCGTTCAACGCCAGAACAGAGCATGGTTCTGGCGCTGAACGCCCAAAATGGGCAACATCCTGGCGCTGAACGCCCAGAACAAGCATGGTTCTGGCGTTCAACGCCAGAAATGGCTAGTAAATGGGCACTGAACGCCCAAAATGGGCACCAACCTGGCGCTGAACGCCCAGAGTTGTGTGCAAGGGCATTTTGCATGCCCAAATTGGTGCAGGGATGTAAACGCCTTGACACCTCAAGATCTGTGGACCTCACAGGATCATTTCAAGATCTGTGGACCCCACAGGATCCCCACCTTCCCTCTTCTTTTGCTCGAGGGCGAGCAACATTCTAAGTTTGGTGTGGTAAAACAATTATGTGAAGGATCTATAGCTCAGTGGTAGAACATGTGGCTGCAAATCAAGAGATACCTCAGGGGATGCACCTCCCTCCACATAATTATTGGAAGCAACTGAGGATAGAAATACCAAAAATCACTAGGAATCAAGCCACAAAGGCAAGGAAGAGACATAAAAGAGCTCAAGAACATCATTGGTGCCTCAAGAAGGAAATGCCATCATCACTAAGGTGGACTCGTTCCTTGTTCTTACTTTCTCTGTTTTTCGTTTTCTCTATGTTAAGTGCTTATCTATGTTTGTGTCTTCATTACATGATCATTAGTAGTAATTAGTGTCTAGTTTGATTTTATCCCCAATTAAGTTATAGTCTATTTTTCTCATCATCAGCAAACATGAATAAAGTAGTAGATCTTTTGAATAAGAGGCAATAAAATTTCGAGTTTTAATAAGAGAAATTCTAATTAGTTAAATGTGGTGGCAATGCTTTCTGTCTTCTGAATGAATGCTTGAACAGTGCATATGTCTTTTGAATTTGTTGTTTAAGACTGTTAAATATGTTGGCTCTTGAAAGAATGATGAACATGAGACATGTTATTGATAATCTGAAAATCATAAAAATGATTCTTGAAGTAAGAAAAAGCAGCAAAGAACAAAGCGTGCAAAAAAAAAAAGTAGCGAAAAAAGAAAAAAAATATATATATAGAAAGAAAAAGAAAAAGCAAGCAGAAAAAGCCAAAAGCTCTTAAAACCAAGAGGCAAGAGCAAAGAGCCAATAGCCCTTAAAACCAAAAGGCAAGGGTAATGAAAAGGATCCCAAGGCTTTGAGCATCAGTGGATAGGAGGGCCACGAAGGAATAAAATCCTGGCCTAAGCGGCTAAACCAAGCTGTCCCTAACCATGTGCTTGTGGCGTGAAGGTATCAAGTGAAAACTTGAGACTGAGCGGTTAAAGTCAAGGTCCAAGCAAAAAGAAGAGTGTACTTAAGAACTCTGGACACCTCTAACTGGGGACTTTAGCAAAGCTGAGTCACAATCTGAAAAGGTTCACCCAGTTATGTGTCTGTGGCATTTATGTATCCGGTGATAATACTGGAAAACAAAGTGCTTAGGGCCACGGCCAAGACTCATAAAGAAGCTGTGTTCAAGAATCATCACACTGAACTAAGAGAATCAATAACACTATCTGGATTCTGAGTTCCTATAGATGCCAATCACTCTGAGCTTCAATGGATAAAGTGAGATGCCAAAACTGTTCAGAAGCAAAAAGCTACTAGCCCCGCTCATCTAATTAGAATCTGAGCTTCAGTCAAAAACTCTGAGATATTATTGCTTCTCAACCTATTAGTCTTCTATTTTATTTGTCTAGTTGCTTGAGGACAAGCAACAGTTTAAGTTTGGTGTTGTGATGAGCGGATACTTTATACGCTTTTTGGGGATAATTTCATATAGTTTTGAGTATGTTTTAGTTAGTTTTTTTAGTTTATTTCCAGTAGTTTTAGGAAAAATTCATATTTCTGGACTTTACTATGAGTTGTGTGTTTTTCTATAATTTCAGGTATTTTTCTGGCTGAAATTGAAGGAGTTGAGCAAAAATCTGATTCAGGCTGAAAAAGGACTGCTGATGCTGTTGGATTCTGACCTCCCTGCACTCAAAGTGGATTTTCTGGAGCTACAGAACTCGAAATGGCGTGCTTCCAATTGCGTTGGAAATTAGACATCCAGGGCTTTCCAGCAATGTATAATAGTCCATACTTTGCACAAGAATAGACGACGTAAACTGGCGTTCAACGCCATTCCTCTGCCCAATTCTGGCGTCCAGCGCCAGAAAAGGATCAAAAACTGGAGTTGAACGCCCAAACTGGCACAAAAACTGGCGTTCAACTCCACAAATGGCCTCTGCACATGAATTGCTTAAAGTCTCAGCCCCAGCACACATCAAGTGGGCCCCAGCACACCAAGTGGGCCCCAGAAGTGGATCTCTGCATCATCCATCATAGTCCACTCATATTTTGTAACCCTAGGCTACTGGTTTAGTATTTAAACGACTTTTAGAGACTTATTTTATATCTCATGACATTTCAGATCTAAACTTTGTATTCTCTGACGACATGAGTCTCTAAACCCCATTGTTGGGGGTGAGGAGCTCTGCTGTGTCTCAATGAATTAATGCAAGTATTCCTGTTTTCCATTCAAACACGCTTGTTCCTATCTAAGATGTTCATTCGCGCTTAACTGTGATGAAGGTGATGATCTGTGACATTCATCACCTTCCTCGAACCATGAACGTGTGCCTGACAATCACCTCCGTTCTATATCCGATTGAATGAGTATCTCTTAGATTCCTTAATCAGAATCTCCGTGGTATAAGCTAGAACTGATGGCGGCATTCATGAGAATCTGGAAAGTCTAAACCTTGTCTGTGGTATTCCGAGTAGGATTCAGGGATTGAATGACTGTGACGAGCTTCAAACTCCTGAAGGCTGGGCGTTAGTGACAGACGCAAAAGGATAGTAAATCCTATTCCAACCGGATCGAGAACCAACCGGTGATTAGCCGTGCTGTGACAGAGCGCGTGAGCGTAGTTTTCACTGGAAGGATGGGAGGTAGCCATTGACAACGGTGATCCACCAACACACAGCTTGCCATAGGAGGACATGCGTGCGTGAATCAGAAGACAGAGGAAAGCAGAGATTCAGAAGACAAAGCATCTCCAAAACTCCAACATATTCTCCATTACTGCACAACAAGTAACTTTTAATTTATGCTCTACTGGTTATTCACAATTCAACTGATAAACATAATTGACTTCCTGACTAAGATTTACAAGATAACCATAGATTGCTTCAAACCAACAATCTTCGTGGGATTCGACCCTTACTCACGTTAAGGTATTACTTGGACGACCCAGTACACTTGCTGGTCATGTGTGCGAAATTGTAAGAGAGTAACAATTTTGTGCACCAACCACCGTTGGAACCGAATCTCCGACTGTCTGACGGCACAGAACTCTTGTTCGTAACCCACCTCGAATTGGAGGAATCATCACCACCACTGGAGCTTCTGTTGGCGCGGTCACCGCCGTAGTTCCTGATGCCGCCGCCAAGACGGTTGCGGTCGCGGTCGAGCTCCTTGGCGGTGCACTGGCGCGGACCGGTGGGGAGCACGATGGGATCTTGGTAGTCGGTTTTGGCGCCAGTGAACTCAGCAAGGGAAAAGGTCTGGCCTTTCTTCTTCTTGGGTATTGGGGAGTAAAGAGAGAGAGAGAGAGAGAGTGAGTGAGAGAGAGAGGGGTTGAAGATGAGGGAGGGAGTGCCACCTAGGATCGAATTCCCACGAACCAAGCTCAGATCCAAGTCAGGGCACTTTTGTCACACGGAGGGCATCTATCATGGGTATAACTTTAGGTTTAGGCTATCATGGGTACAAATGTCAGCGTTTTCATCTATCATGGGTACAAATGGTCATTTATTCTTTACATGCGCGATAATGCAGTATGGTTTCAATTAATTTGATACTTTTTAATTGATATTTATATTTGTTTTTATTTATTAATTTTAATCTTATTTGTTAAAATTTTATTTAAAAATTTGTTTAATAATTTTTTCTATATTTATTTAATTTTATGGCAGCCGGTATATAAAAATAGAAGCTACATAGTGAAATTTATAAAAATATCTTTAACTTAATTAATATCTATAACTTCACACACATAACATATGTAATGTTAATAATTAATATATCTTTACAATTAATATTATTCAATTTCAAATTATATCTTATTCTATAATTTAAATTATCTCATATATACGTTAATAAATTATGATTTAAATAAGTATTTTAATATTTTTATTTGATATTCATATGTATATTTATTTATTTATTTTAATTTGATAAGTTAATAACTACATTTAAAAATTTGTTTCATAATTTTCTTTCATATTTTATTTTTTATTTTGTAATACTTTATATGTAAAAATATAAATTATATGGTAGAAATTATTATAACATTTCTAATTTAATATCTATAATTTTATACGTATAACATTTATAATTTCAAATATATAATATCTATAATACACTAGTTGAAACTTATTTATTATTTATTTTTCCGGTCATAAACTAACATATTTTTTATGCTTGTTATTTTTAATAAATTAATATTGATCTAATTTGAAATGTTCGGATTTTTTATAAAATATGTTATAGTGATTTTGGAAATTTTTTTAGGGTTTATGATATCAAAATTTAAATTTAAAAAAAAAAGATTTATCATTTTTATAAATGTAGGATTGATTTATAGATAATTAAATGAAATAAGATAATAATTGAAAGAAATTAACTTTGGTATTTCTAACAATACAACCTACCTGGCACTAGTTTCATCATTCATCATTAGGATGAATTCCACAGTCCCACTAAATCAAATCACTATATTTTATTTGAGTCATGAAAAAGGAACATCTTGGTTTCAAATGTATACCGTCACAATGTGAACACTATTAAAAGAATTATTTTAGTGATTATTTATTTTATTTTTAACGATAATAAAATTAATTACTAATATATTTATTAATAATTAAATATTAATTGTGTTATATATTATTATTAAAATATTTTAATGATACTTATATAATTATAAATAAAAAATTTTAATAATTACAAAAAATATAATTATCATAAAAATATAAATTAAATAAGACATATAATAATTATTTATATTATTATTATTAAAAATTTGTCAGTAAAAATAATTTTTTGTTGTAGTTGAATATTTATTCATAGCTCGAATAAAATGTGTCCGAATACATGTGACCTCAATGAAAGAGAATTTCGTAGATTAGACATGAAATTTGTGGAAATATTTTACTCTCCGTGGTTGGTACATGTATCTCATAATACCCTGCACCATATATACAACCAACATTTTGTCCTCTTTATTAGCGTCTTAGCGACATTCATGTCTCGTGTTTTTATTTCGGTGCTTATTCTAATTTCACAAATATTATTCCATAATATTTTGAGAAAAAGATAAATAGGTATCTAACTTTTTGCTCCGTGGATATTTTTATTCTTAATCATTAAAAAATACTTTTAAATTCCTGACCTTCACAAAACTTGGACGGATCAGTCTCTGTCTTCTATCCAAATGCTTCCATCAAACCCAATGGAAAAGTTTGACGTAGCTCCCGTAATGCTTGCAGGGACGGATCCACTCATGTGGCTGTGGGAGCAAACGCCCCCCACTACAATTTAGAATTTTATTGAATAGTATATAATAATAATATTTATTTGCTCCCACTAAATTATTAAATTTGACCGCACAATAATTTTTTATTCAACTTTCGACACTTGATAGCCAATTTGAAAACCTCATATTAGATGTCTATTATAATGATCAATTTTTAAATTTAAATAAGATTGGTATTCTTTCTTAGAGATCGACTCGAAAGAATATTATCTATCCATTTGTGTTTCTTCTTTTAAAATTAGCTTTAGTTTTTTTTCATAATAACTACACTAATATCATCAACAGCTAATTTGTATGAAAGTTGAGTTTTAAATGATTGTTTAACGACATATACAAAAAAAAAAGACATTTTAATTATATTATCAAGGTTTCAAAATATGAAATATAAAAAATTAAATTTTAAATTATATATTATTATTTAAATTACTATTTTAATATTTTAATTTGTAATTAGATATTTTGAAACTTAATCATATTTTACAATAACAAAATATAATTATAACAACAATTATGCTATGTATACATAAAATAATCACTTGTACAGAATAAATCTTAAAAAATAATTTTTGAAATACAAAATACATATTAAAAATAAGTTAAATGATATATGTATTTATACACAAATTTATATTAGATAATTTGATAGCTAATTTTTTATGTAAACATAATATTTTTATTATAAAAATTATTATAATGTTATATATATTTTGCCCCACTATCAAAATTTTTTAGATCCGTCACTAAATGCTTGTCATGCGTACGCGTGAGTGTCGCCTGGCAGACTTCCCTCTCACGTCTACGCGTGACCCACGCATACGTGTCGTCATGAATTTAACAAATCCGTATTTCTTCATGAATTCTCCACTTTGCATGCCTTTTTTCCATTTTTCTTTCAAGCCATTTTTGTCTTCAAAACTTTAAATCACTCAAACAAATATATCAAGACATAGAATGGGATAAGAGTAAATTAATTTTAGCAATTTAATAGCCTAGAAAACATATTTTCAATCATTAAGCACACTTAGGAAAAATTCACAAAACTATGCTATTTTAGTAAATAAATATGAAAAAAGTTGATAAAATTCACCAAATTCAATACAATATAAACCATAAAATTGTGGTTCATCAACTTTTCCAAACTTAAACATTATGTCCTCATGCTAAACTCTTGTGGTTCATCAACTAATAAGTAAAATGCGTCTACCTACTTGGTTAAAATGAATTAATCTCCAAGAACATATATGAACAAGTAGGACTAAGATAGTATGATGATTTATGAATTCCACTAATTCAAATCTCAAAATGAAGTATAAATATACTTGCAAGAAGAAAGCTCGTGAAAGCAAGGAACAAGGGATTGAGCATCGAACCCTCACCGGAAGTGTTTGCACTCTAATCTCTCTAGTGTTTGAGGGTCGATTCTCTCAATTCTGTACTAATCTTACTTTCTAAGGCTTGCTCTTCTTCTACCAATCAACATATATTCAATGCATGGATACACATATCAAGAGGTCTTTTCAAGGGTTGTAATGGGGTTAGAGCTAAATTTAATTTACTTTTCTCCCATTCGATGACTTGATATGTTTGTTTGAGTGATTTAAAGTTTTGAAGGCAAAAATGGCTTGAAAGAAATGAAAAAAAAAAGCATGCAAAGTTGGAGAATTCATGAAGAAATGAGGATTTGTTGAATTCATGGCGACGCGCACGCGTGAGAGGGAAGTTTGCCAGGCGACGTGTACACGTGACAAGCATTACGGGAGTCATGTCAGACTTTTCTGTTGGGTCTTGGATGGAGGGATTGATCCAAGTTTTGTGAAGGTTAGGGACTTAAAAGTATTTTTCAATGGTCAGGGACGAAAATGTCCTTGGGACAAAAGGTTAGGGTCCTATTTGTCCTTTTCTCTAATATTTTTCTCTTGTATTTAGGTTAATACTGATTTCCTTTTTTTTTTCACTAAAGAAATTGACATCTAAGCTACCTTCTAAAACTTAGAGGAGCTAAAAAAATGTAGATTAGTTTAATTCATATTTTTATATCAAAAATAATATTTTTTACAAGATATAATTGAACTCTTTCGCAAGTCCGTGTTCGATAAATTTAGACTTTGATTATTGTCATGTGCCAAAAATATTATATTGTCGATCAACTTTCAAGTATAAATTAGAACCTCTTTAAAAGCAGTTAAGTACTCAATTACGTACTCTATTAAAATTGTTACTCGACAAAATTTGGGTCGAAATCATTTTGCGTAGACATCAACAAGAAGGATTCGATCAAAGACAGAGGTGTGTCAATGTTATTTGGTATTGATGTCGAAGAAAAAGATTCAATCAAAAATAGATGAAAAGCGTCAAAAAGTTTGAATGTTTCGATATCAACAAGGAGTCAAATCAATAAGGAACTGTGGCATATTAAAAGGATATGGTCGAAGAGGAGGTTGATGCGTAGAGAACGGAGTGTCTTTGGCGGGAATGGTTATTAACGAGATAATTGTATAGGCGATGTGTCAAAAGAGGATTAGGCGAAGGTGTCTATAAATAGAGAAGCAGCCGAAGAGCAAAGGGTTGGAATTTTTCCTTAGAAAATGCTCTCGCACACTCATATCTCCAGCGACTTTCTGAGTCTGTTATGAGTTCATTTTTTCCTTCCATCATTTTTTTATTTTTCTTTTGAATTCTGTACTTTAAAATTTTGCAATTTACTTTTATTACAAATTAGAATTCAGTCATTTTACATTTCATAATTTGTCATCATTTTCTTTTATTTATATTTACAGCAAACTTTACATTCAATTATTTCAATTTTCAAGTTAAATTTATTTCTATTTCTTTAGTCTCTTTGAAAGAAAACAAAAAAAAAAGATCTTCTTCTTTATGACAAAAATAGAAGACTTTGATGCATGATAAAATTGTTACTCACAAAAGAAGAGAAGGTTTCGCTCCCAGATAGTAAATGTCAAACCAATCAAAATTTGCTAAAAATCTGTATAACACATATTAACATACCATTGCACACATGTTATTTTCTGACAGCACTATCGAAGGACTGCAGATGTTGTTGGATTCTGACTTTTCTGCACTCAAAGTGGATTTTCTGGAGCTACAGAAGCCCAATTGGCACGCTCTCAATTGCGTTGGAAAGTAGACATCCTGGGCTTTCCAGCAATATATAATAGTCCATACGTTGCTCGAGATTTGATGGCCTAAACTGGCGTTCCAAGTCAGCATAGAAATTTTGGCGTCAAAACGCCAGAACTGGCATGAAAACTGGAGTTAAACGCCCAATCTGGCACAAAAGCTGGCGTTTAACTCCAAGAAAGGTCTCTACATGTGAAAGCTTCAATGCTCAGCCCAAGCACACCCCAAGTGGGCCCCGGAAGTAGATTTTTACACTAACTATTCTAGCTTACTCATTTTCTGTAACCCTAGGTCACTAGTTTATTATAAAAACTACTTTTAGTGATTCATCTTGTACCTCATGACACTCTACACATTTCATATTGTATCTTCTACTACATGAGTCTCTAAACCCCATGGTTGGGGGTGAGGAGCTCTAGTGTGTCTCGATGAATTAATGCAATTACTACTGTTTTCCATTCTATCACGCTTGTTTCTATTCTAAGATATTTACTCGCACTTCAACCTGATGAATGTGATGATCCATGACACTCATCATTATTCTCACCTATGAACGCGTGCCTGACAACCACCTCCGTTCTATCTGTAATAGCTTGAGTGCATATCTCTTGGGTTTCTAATTTAAGTTTAGAACCTTCGTGGTATAAGCTAGAATTATTGGCGGCCATTCCTGAGATCCGGAAGGTCTAAACCTTGTCTGTGGTAATCCGAGTAGGATCTGGGAAGGGATGACTGTGACGAGCTTCAAACTCACGAGTGCTAGGCGTAGTGACAGACGCAAAAGGGTCAATGGATCCTATTCCAACATGAGTGAGAACCAACAGATGATTAGCCGTGCGGTGACAGCGCATTTGGACCATTTTCACTGAGAGGACGGATGGTAGCCATTGACAACGGTGATCCACCATCATACAACTTGCCATGGAAGGAGCCTAGCGTGTGTGAAGAAGAAGATAGTAGGAAAGCAGAGATTCAGAGGACAGAGCATCTCCAAAACCTCAACCTATTCTCCATTACTGCATAACAAGTATTTATTTCATGTTCTTCTACTTTTTACAATTAAATCTGGGAATTATTGATATCCTGACTAAGAGTTACAAGATAACCATAGCTTACTTCAAGCCGACAATCTTCGTGGGATCGACCCTTACTCATGTAAGGTATTACTTGGACGACCCAGTGCACTTGTTGGTTAGTTGTGCGGAACTGCAAAAGTGTGATTGTGATTTCGTGCACCAAGTTTTTAGCGTCGTTGCCGGGGATTGTTCGAGTTTGGACAACTGACGGTTTATCTTGTTGCTTAGATTAGGAATAATTTATTTTTGTTGGTTTAAAGTCACTAAATTTGAGTCTTTTGTTTGAGTTTAGTCTCATATTTTAAGTTTGGTGTCAATTGCATGCTTTTATTTTCTTTCAATTTTTCAAATTTGCATGTTCTTAGTTCTTTCTTGAATCTTTAAAAATTCTATGTTTGGTGTCTTCTTTGTGTTTTCCTTTAAATTTTCGAAAAATTGTGTTGATTTTCTAAAAATTTTAAGTTTGGTGTCCCTTGTGCTTTTATCTACTTAAAAATTTTTCAAAAATTTGTTCTTGGTATTCATCTTGATCTTCAAAGTGTTCTTGGTGTTCATCTTGACATTCAAAGTTTTCTTGTTTGTTCTCTTTGTCTTGATCTAAAATTTCTAAGTTTAGTGTCATTTTGTTGTTTTTCTCTTTCCTCATTAAAATTCAAAAATTAAAAAATATCTTTTTCTTATTTTACTCATAAATTTCGAAATTTTGCATTAAATTAGTCAAAGATTTTCAAAATCATATCTTTTTTTTTAGTCAAGTCAAAATTCTAATTTCAAAAATTGATCTTTTCAAATCTTTTTAAAAAATCAAATCTTTTTAATTTCTTCAATCATATCTTTTCAATCATATCTTTTTTTTTTTAAATTGCAATCATATCTTCTCAATCATATCTTTTTCAAAATAATTTTCAATCATATCTTTTTGATTGCTAATTTCAAAATCTTTTTCAAAAAAATCACCTAACTACTTTTCTCTTTCATATTTCAAAATTAACTAAGCATTCTTTTTCCAAAATCTTTTTAATTAATTAATTAATTTAGTTTTCAATTTGCTTTTATTTCATTTTCATCTAATTTTTGAAAATCATATCCATAATTTTTCAAATTTTTTTAATTAATTAGCCATTTTAGCATTCGAATTATTTATTTATCTTTCTACTTTCTCTCTTAATTTTTGAAACTTTTATTTTATTTTTCATTTATTTTGTTTTATTTTATTCTGTTAATTTTAATTAAAATAAAATAAAAACAAAATATATTTTATTTGCAATCCACATCATCTTCCTTTCTCCATCATGGACCTAAGTGGAAATGAGCAGTCCAGAAGGACTCTGGGGTCATATGCTGACCCCATTACAGCTGCATATGGGAGTAGCATCTGTATACCTCCCATCAAAGCAAGCAGTTTTGAGCTAAATCCTCAGCTCATTATCATGGTGCAGCAAAATTACCAGTATTCCGGTCTTCCACAGTTAAGGCTTTAAACAAGAAGATCATGAATCCCTTTATAATGCCTGGGAGAGGTACAGAGGGATGCTAAGGAAATGCCCCTCTGAAATGTTCTCAGAGTGGGTACAGTTAGACATCTTCTACTATGGGCTTACAGAAAGAGCTCAAATATCTCTAGACTACTCAGCTGGTGGATCTATACACATGAGAAAGACAATTGAAGAGGCTCAAGAACTCATATATACGGTTACTAGAAATCAACATTTGTACTCAACCAGTGAGTCCTCCATAAAAGAAGAGGCTAGGGCAGTAACTACTGATCCTAATCCTCAAAAACAGATTGTTGAACTTAATCAGCAATTACTCCTTATGACAAAACAAATAGCAGAATTTAAAGAGATGTTCCAAGACACTAAAAATGCTAACAAGAATATGGAAGCACAATTAAATCAGACAAGACAGCAGCTATCTAAACAGATAACAAAAGAATGCTAAGCTGTTCAACTAAGGAGCGGGAAGACATTGAATAATTCAGCCCAAAGTAGCAGAAAGCCAAGAAAGAAACAACTGACAGAGGATGACCAAACCACTGTCCAAAACCCCTCTGAGGATAGAAAGAGCCCAGAGAGGAATAATTCTGGCGTTCAAACGCCAGAAAAGGGAGAAAAGTTGGCGTTAAACGCCCATTCCTTGCCCAGTTTTGGCGTTCAAACGCTAGAAAAGGGTGGGAAGCTGGCGTTAAACGCCTATCCAGCACCCAATCCTGGCGTTCAAACGCCAATGAAGGATCAGACACCTGCAAGTGCTGATAGTAACCCCTCTAAGAAGGCTTCTCCAACCACCTCTGTAGGGAATAAACTTGCAGCAACTAAGGTTGAAGAATATAAAGCCAAGATGCCTTATCCTCAGAAACTCTGCCAAGCATAACAGGATAAACAATTTGCTCGCTTTGCAGACTATCTTAGGACTCTTGAGATAAAGATCACGTTTGCAGAGGCACTTGAGCAAATACCCTCTTATGCTAAGTTCATGAAAGAGATCTTAAGTCATAAGAAGGATTAGAGAGAAACTGAAAAGGTGTTTCCCACTGAAGAATGCAGTACAGTCATTCTAAAAAGCTTACCAGAGAAGCTTAAGGATCCAGGAAGCTTTATGATACCATGCACATTAGAGGGTGCTTGTACCAAGACAGCTCTATGTGACCTTGGAGCAAGTATCAACCTAATACCTGCATCCACTATCAGAAAGCTTGGCTTGACTGAAGAAGTCAAACTAACCCGGATATGTCTTCAACTTGCTGATGGCTCCATTAAATACCCATCAGGCATAATTGAGGACATGATTGTCAAGGTTGGGCTATTTGCCTTTCCCACTGACTTTGTAGTGCTGGAAATGGAGGAGCACAATAGTGCAACTCTCATTCTAGGAAGACCTTTCCTAGCAACTGGACGAACTCTCATTGATGTCCAAAAAGGGGAAGTGACCCTGAGAGTCAATGAGAATGATTCAAGTTAAATGTTGTCAAAGCTATGCAGCATCCAGACACATCAAATGACTGCATGAGCATTGATATTATTGACTCCTTGGTGGAAGAGATCAATATGACTGAGAGTCTCGAATCAGAGCTAGAGGACATCTTTAAAGATGTTCAGCCTGATCTGGAGGAACCAGAGGAAATAAAAGAATCTCTGAAAATTCCTCAGGAAGAGGATAAGCCTCCTAAACCTGAGCTCAAACCACTACCACCATCCCTGAAATATGTATTTCTGGGAAAAGGTGACACTTTTCCGGTGATCATAAGCTCTGCTTTAAATCCACAGGAAGAGAAAGCACTAATTCAGGTGCTGAGGACACACAAGACAACTCTTGGGTGGTCCATAAGTGATCTTAAGGGCATTAGCCCAGCAAGATGCATGCACAAGATCCTATTGGAGGATGATGCTAAGCCAGTGGTTCAACCACATAGGCGGCTAAATCCAGCCATGAAGGAGGTGGTGCAGAAAGAGGTCACTAAATTACTAGAGGCTGGGATTATCTATCCTATTTCTGATAGCCCCGGGGTAAGTCCTGTCCAAGTTGTACCCAAAAAGGGAGGCATGACAGTGGTTCATAATGAAAAGAATGAACTGGTTCCTACAAGAACAGTTACACGGTGGCGTATGTGTATCGACTATAGAAGGCTCAATACAGCCACCTGAAAGGATCATTTTCCTTTACCATTCATAGACCAGATGCTAGAGAGACTAGCAAGACATGACTATTACTGCTTTTTAGATGGCTATTCAGGGTACAACCAAATTGCAGTAGATCCTCAGGACCAAGAGAAAACAGCATTCACATGTCCTTCTGGAGTATTTGCCTACAGAAGGATGCCTTTTGGTCTGTGCAATGCACCTGCAACCTTTCAGAGGTGCATGCTCTCTATCTTCTCTGATATGGTAGAGAAATTTTTGGAAGTCTTCATGGATGACTTTTCAGTATTTGGAGACTCATTCAGCTCCTGCCTTGACCATTTAGCACTTGTTCTGAAAAGATGCCAAGAGACCAACCTAGTTTTAAACTGGGAAAAATGTCACTTTATGGTGACTGAAGGAATTGTCCTTGGGCACAAAATTTCAAATAAGGGAATAGAGGTAGATCAAGCTAAAGTGGAGGTAATTGAAAAATTACCACCACCTGCCAATGTTAAAGCAATCAGAAGCTTTTTGGGGCATGTAGGATTCTATAGGAGGTTTATAAAAGATTTTTTGAAAATTACAAAACCTCTGAGCAATCTGCTAGCTGCTGACATGCCATTTGTGTTTGACACAGAGTGTCTGCAGGCGTTTGAAACTCTGAAAGCTAAGCTGGTCACAGCACCAGTTATTTCTGCACCAGACTGGACATTACCATTCGAACTAATGTGTGATGCCAGTAACCATGCCATTGGTGCAGTATTAGGACAGAGGCATAATAAATTTCTACACGTCATTTATTACGCTAGCCATGTTTTAAATGACGCACAGAAAAACTACACAACCACAGAAAATGAGTTGCTTGAAGTGGTTTATACCATTGACAAGTTTAGATCCTATTTAGTAGGTTCAAAAGTGATTGTGTATACTGACCATGCTGCTCTTAAATATCTACTCACAAAGCAGGATTCAAAACCCAGGCTCATAAGATGGGTGTTGCTTCTACAAGAGTTTGATATATAAATAAGAGACAAAATAGGGACAAAGAACCAGGTAGTTGATCACCTGTCCCGGATAGAACCAGTAGCAGGGGCGTCCCTCCCACCTACTGAGATCTCTGAGACCTTTCCAGATGAGCAACTCTTCGCCATTTAGGAAGTACCATGGTTTGCAGACATTGCAAATTATAAAGCTGTGAGGTTCATACCCAATGAGTATAGCAGACAGCAAACGAAAAAACTAATTTCTGTTGCAAAGTACTACTTATGGGATGAACCATATCTCTTTAAGAGATGTGCAGACGAAGTGATCCGCAGATGTGTGCCCAGAGAAGAGGCACAGAAGATCCTATGGCATTGCCATGGATTACAATATGGAGGACATTTCGGAGGTGAGCGAACAGCCACTAAGGTCCTCCAATGTGGGTTCTACTGGCCTACTCTCCATAGAGATGCCCGAGAGTTTGTGCGTAACTGTGACAGTTGCCAGAGAGCTGGTAACTTACCTCATGGTTATGCCATGCCTCAACAAGAAATCTTAGAGATTGAGTTATTTGATGTATGGGGTATTGACTTCATGGGTCCTTTCCCACCATCATACTCAAACACTTACATTCTGGTGGCAGTAGATTACGTATCTAAATGGGTAGAAGCAATTGCAACACCCACTAATGATACTAAGACAGTGTTGAAGTTCCTCTAGAAACATATCTTCAGCAGATTTGGTGTTCCCAGAGTACTCATCAGTGACGGGGGCACTCATTTATGCAATAAACAGCTTTACTCTGCTATGGTCCGATATGGAATTAGCCACAAAGTAGCAACTCCATATCATCCACAGACAAATGGGCAGGTTGAAGTCTCTAATAGAGAACTAAAAAGAATCCTGAAACGGACTGTAATTGCCCGTAGAAAGGATTGGGCAAAAAGCTTGGATGATGCTCTGTGGGCATACAGAATAGCATTCAAGACTCCTATAGGAACCTCTCCATACCAGCTTGTGTATGGAAAGGCCTGTCATCTGCCCATGGAACTGGAACATAAGGCCTACTGGGCAACCAGATTCCTAAACCTGGATGCTAAGTTAGCTGGAGAGAAAAGATTGCTCCAACTGAATGAGCTAGAGGAATTCAGACTCAATGCTTTTGAAAATGCAAAAATTTATAAGGAAAAAGCAAAAAGGTGGCATGACAAGAAACTGTCATCTAGAGTCTTTGAATCAGGACAGAAGGTTCTGTTGTTTAATTCTAGGCTCAAATTATTCCCGGGGAAATTAAAATCCCGATGGAGGGGACCATATGTGATTACAAGTGTGTCACCATATGGATATGTTGAGCTTCAGGATACTGACTCTGACAAAAAGTTCATTGTTAATGGACAGAGAATCAAACATTATCTTGAAAGCAATTTTGAGCAAGAATGCTCAAAACTGAGGCTTGAATAAAGCTCAGTCAAGGTCCAACTAAAGACAATAAAGAAGTGCTTATTGGGAGGCAACCCAATTTTTATTTATCTATGTTAATTTTCCATTTTCCATTGTTATTTTATGTCTTTTTTAGGTTGATGATCATGTGGAGTCACAAAAATAACTACAAAAATCAAAGCAAATTCAAAAATAGCATTAAAAATAGCACACCCTGAAGGATGAGCTTACTAGTGTTTAAACGCTAGTAAGGGTAGCAGAATGTGCGTTAAACGCCTAGTCTGGCACCATTCTGGGCGTTTAATGCCAGAAATGGGCACCAGACTGGCGTTTAACGCCAGAAAAGGGCACCAAGCTAGCGTTAAACGCCAGAAATGGGCAGCAACTTGGCATTTAACGCCAGGATTGGCACTCAAAGGGCGTTTACACGCCAGAATGGTGCAGGGATGAGAAATCCTTGGCACCTCAGGATCTGTAGACCCCACAGGATCTCCACCTACCTCAATTCAATCTCTCTCTTCTTCACACATTCCAATAACACTCTTCCCCATCACCTCTTAACCACTCACACCTCTCCATCTCCTCCATTCTCTTCTTCTCCTCCTGCCTTCTTTCTTCTTTTGCTCGAGGACGAGTAAACCTTCTAAGTTTGGTGTGGAAAAAGTATTGCTTTTTGCTTTTTGTGTTTCCATAACCATTTATGGCACCTAAGGCTGGAGAAACCTCTAGAAAGAGGAAAAGGAAGGCAAAAGCTTCCACCTCCGAGTCATGGGAAATGGAGAGATCATCTCAAAAGCCCATCACTAAGAAAAGGATGGAGCAAACAAGAGAGTCCACTCATGGACCTCAACAAGAGTATTCCACTATCCTCCATGAAATTAGAGAGGACCAAAAGGCCATGAGAGAGAAGCAACAAAGGCAAGGAGGAGACATAGAGGAGCTAAAGCACTTCATAAGATCTTCAAGAGGAAGAATAAGCCGCCATCACTAAGGTGGACCCGTTCTTTAATCTCCTTGCTCCTATTTTTCTGTTTTTCGAATATTATGCTTTATGTTTTATCTATGTTTGTGTCTTTATCACATGATCATTAGTGTCTTAGTGTCTATGACTTAAAGCTATGAATGTCCTATGAATCCATCACCTTTCTTAAAATGAAAAATGTTTTCAGAAAAAGAAAAAAAAAGTACGTGAATTTCAAATTTTAAAACAGTTTAATTATTTTGATGTGGTGGCAGTGCTTTTTGTCTTTCTAAATGAATGCTTGAACAATGCATACTTTTGAATTTGTTGTTATGAATGTTAAAATTGTTGGCTCTTGAAAGAATAATGAAAAAGGAGAAATGTTATTGATAATATGAAAAATCATAAAAATGATTCTTGAAGCAAGAAAAAGCAGTGAATGCAAAGCTTGCAAAAAAATATGAAAAAAAAGAAAAAAAGAAAAAGAAAGTAAAAGAAAAAGCAAGCAGAAAAAGCCAATAGTCCTTTAAACCAAAAGACAAGGGTAAAATAAAAAGGATCCAAGGCTTTGAGCATCAGTGGATAGGAGGGCCTACAGGAATAAAATCCTGGCCTAAGCGGCTAAACCAAGCTGTCCCTAACCATGTGCTTGTGGCGTGAAGGTGTCAAGTGAGAAGCTTGAGACTGAGCAGTTAAAGTCGTGGTCCAGAGCAAAAAAGAGTGTGCTTAAGAGCTCTGGACACCTCTAATTGGGGACTCTAGCAAAGCTGAGTCACAATCTGAAAAGGTTCACCCAGTTATGTGTCTGTGGCATTTATGTATCTGGTGGTAATACTGGAAAACAAAATGCTTAGGGTCACGGCCAAGACTCATAATGTAGCTGTGTTCAAGAATCAACATACTGAACTAGGAGAATCAATAACACTATCTAAATTCTGAGTTCCTATAGATGCCAATCATTCTGAACTTCAAAGGATAAAGTGAGATGCCAAAACTGTTCAAAAGCGAAAAGCTAATACCCCCGCTCATCTAATTAAGACTGATCTTCATAGATGTTTTTGGAATTTATTGTATATTCTATTCTTTTTATCCTACTTTGTTTTTAGTTTCTTGGGGACAAGCAACAATTTAAGTTTGGTGTTGTGATGAGCGGATAATTTATACGCCTTTTGGCATTATTTTTAGTATGTTTTTAGTATATTAGTTAGTTTTTATTATGTTTTTGTTAGTTTTTATTCAAAAATCATATTTCTGGACTTTACTGTGAGTTTGTGTATTTTTCTGTGATTTCAGGTATTTTCTGGCTGAAATTGAGGGACCTGAGCAAAAATCTGATTCAGAGGCTGAAAAAGGACTGCAGATGCTGTTGGATTCTGACTTCCCTACACTCAAAGTGGATTTTCTGGAGCTACAGAAGCCCAATTAGCACGCTCTCAATTGCGTTGGAAAGTAGACATCCTGGGCTTTCCAGCAATATATAATAGTCCATACGTTGCTCGAGATTTGATGGCCCAAACTGGCGTTCCAAGTCAGCATAGAAATTTTGGCGTCAATACGCCAGAACCGGCATGAAAACTGGAGTTAAATGCCCAAACTAGCACAAAAGCTGGCGTTTAACTCCAAGAAAGGTCTCTACATGTGAAAGCTTCAATGCTCAGCCCAAGCACACACCAAGTGGGCCCCGGAAGTGGATTTTTACACTAACTAGTCTAGCTTACTCATTTTCTGTAACCCTAGGTAACTAGTTTATTATAAAAACTATTTTTAGTGATTCATCTTGTACCTCATGACACTCTACACATTTCATATTGTATCTTCTACGGCATGAGTCTCTAAACCCCATGGTTGGGGGTGAGGAGCTCTGCTGTGTCTCGATGAATTAATGCAGTTACTACTGTTTTCCATTCTATCATGCTTGTTTCTATTCTAAGATATTTACTCGCACTTCAACCTGATGAATGTGATGATCCGTGACACTCATCATTATTCTCACCTATGAACGCGTGCCTGACAACCACCTCCGTTCTATCTGCAATAGCTTGAGTGCATATCTCTTGGGTTTCTAATCTAAGATTAGAACCTTCGTGGTATAAGCTAGAATTATTGGCGGCCATTCCTGAGATCCGGAAAGTCTAAACCTTGTCTGTGGTATTCTGAGTAGAATCTGGGAAGGGATGACTGTGACGAGCTTCAAACTCACGAGTGCTGGGCGTAGTGACAGACACAAAAGGGTCAATGGATCCTATTCTAACATGAGTGAGAACCGACAGATGATTAGCCGTGCGGTGACAGCGCATTTGGATCATTTTCACTGAGATGACGGATGGTAGCCATTGACAATGGTGATCCACCATCACACAACTTGCCATGGAAGGAGCCTAGCGTGTGTGATTAAGAAGATAGTAAGAAAGCAGAGATTCAGAGGACAGAGCATCTCCAAAACCTCAACCTATTCTCCATTACTGCATAATAAGTATTTATTTCATGTTCTTCTACTTTTTACAATTAAATATGAGAATTATTGATATCCTGACTAAGAGTTACAAGATAACCATAGCTTGCTTCAAGCCGACAATCTCCGTGGGATCGACCCTTACTCACGTAAGGTATTACTTGGACTACCCAGTGCACTTGCTGGTTAGTTGTGCGGAATTGCAAAAGTGTGATTGTGATTTCGTGCACTAGCCTCCTTTTTGCTATACTTGTAACTTTGCTTTCTGAAGAGAGTTATAGAAGAGAATTTAAGTTTTATCTCCAGACACGAATGGATCCAAAGCACAATGCCTTGTTAGAATAGATATAGTGAGATGCAGTTATGTTGAGCAAACAAGAGACACTTTTAATTTTGTCTCCTAAGATATAGAACCAAAAACAGAGAAGCGATTAGAGTGTGGCACACAGATATATCCTACTTCAGTTACTCAGTGTATCGTAACATACATCCAGTCTCTATCACAACAATGATGGAATTTCACTATCTTTTCCGCAGTTTACATACACCAATTTTCCCTAGGATCTAGCCCAATCCTATTTGGGACAAGTCTAGATTCTAACCCAAACTAAACTTGACTAGGACTTACCCTAGCTTTCAACAACAAAGTGCTAACCCAACTTGCAAGGGAATCCTCTCAATATCATGACACAAAATAGAAAAACTTACAAAGAATTTATGAGAAAACTATGGCTTTTTCTCCAAGTCTAGCTTATTGCCTTTTTCTTACAAACCTCACCCTATTTTCCTTTTTCCAATAAAACTTAAATAGACTAAACTAAGAAAAAGAATTATAAAATAAAAATCATGAAAGAGAAGAACAAGAACAGCTTAGGGAGCTATGGAAACCGAAATAAGTGCTCTTTCTCTCTTATTCAATCCTTGGTTGTTCACCACTATTATAGAGGAGTGAAACTTCCAAGATTTGAACTAAGTTCAACACTTAGGTTGTCTTCTTTTCTATCATCAAAACTAGCAGTGGCGTGGTCAGAGGTGAGAGAGGGCAGAAGCAGTGACATGCAATCTTACCTTTCTCTTTCAACCTTTTTCTTCAAGAATCTTGAATTTGAGGCGTTGACTTTTGCTTTAGCCCCAAGTTTGTTTCTTGATCGTGGATTCATAGCAGAGCACCATTGACTTTACCTTTTCCATAGTTTTTAGAATGGTGCTTGTACAGAGTTGATTTCTTTACGGTTTCTTGGTGATTCACAAATGAGAAAATAAGCTTTTGGGACACTCTATTTGGATGAGATTTACCCCTTTGTTGTAGCCCTTCTTCCTTTTCTTCTTGATTGAAATCAGAAACAACTTTTTTGTTCTTCCTTTTCTTTTCGCGCATTAAGCTACTGCAAAACAAGAGAGATGCGCAACTGAAGCAAATGTGCAAGGAGATTTCCCAGTTCTTGCAGGCTGGCCAAGAAGTAATTGCTAGAATTCGGATAATTGTTCAGTGTATCATTCAAGAACAAAATATATGGGAGGCATATAAAATTTTAGAGTTATTCTGTGAATTTGTTCTTGCTCATGTACCTATAATTGAGAGGCAGAAGTAAGTCCATACAAATCTATGTATATGTGCTTATTGGATAGTGTGTTTTCTTTGATATCTGAAAATCTTTACATAACTTTTGAGTTTGTATTTTAATAAGATAATATGGCTTTGGTTAATGATATTTTATGTAGTATTTTAAATTTAGAAGATATTTTAAAATTTATATTAGACTATAATTATTTTAGGATGTTTATTTATAACTTATTTTTTATTTTATTCTAAAATAGTTTTTTAGGTTGAACCACGGTTTGTCCAATAAACCAGTAAACCAATGACTAGAGCAATTCGATGACCAGTCTAGTTCTCAGAACCTTGATAAATTATTTTAAAAAATAAATGTTATACATTAGCGGTAGTAAAGGCCACTAAATATTTATTTAAAATAATAATTAATTATTATAACGTTATTAATTAAGTCACCAATTTGTAAATTATAACTGAAAAAAAATTTAATTTTTGTGTGTCAACCTTATTGCAGATGAGTTGGCCGTCAGCAAACTGTTAGTAAAATACCATTATTTAAATAGTGTGTTTTGACTCTGTTAGTAAAATATCGTTAAAAAAACAGACTAGACATCAATAAAGGGTGTGATCGAATTTAAAACGGCATGGCCTCTCTCTCTCTCTCTCTATATATATATATATATATATATATATATATATCAACATTTAAGAAACTTTCACTCTCTCTCTCTATCATTTCACTCTCTCCAAATAAATCGAAACTTCACTCTAGAATTTCCTGCTCCTCAAAGCTCCAATCAACATTCTATCACCTCTACTGTGCTTAGTTTAGTTTCTAAAATTATTTAAGTTTTTGTGATTGTTTTTTAGTGTTCTCATTTCTTTACACTTTGGCCCATAACCCAATTTTGATTTTTTTTAAATTCTGGTGGCTGATGAGCGGATAATTTATACGCTTTTTGGAATTATTTTTAGATAGTTTTCAGTATGAATTAGTTAGTTTTTATCATGTTTTTATTAGTTTTTAAATAAAAATCATATTTCTGAACTTTACTATGAGTTTGTGTGTTTTTATGTGATTTTAGGTATTTTCTGGCTGAAATTGAGGGACCTGAGCAAAAATCTGATTCAGAGGCTGAAAAGGACTGCAGACGCTGTTGAATTTTGACCTTCCTGCACTCGAAATAGATTTTCTGGAGCTACAGAAACCCAATTGGCACGCTCTCAATTGCGTTGGAAAGTAGACATCCTGGGATTTCCAGAAATATATAATAGTCTATACTTTGCTCAAGTTTTGACGACGCAAACTGGCATTCAAACGCCAACTTCCTGCTCTATTCTGAAGTTAAACGCCAGAAACAGGTCACAAACAGGCTGCAACCTGGCGTTTAACTCCAAGAGGAGTCTCTACATGTGTAAAGCTCAATGCTCAGCCCAAGCACACACCAAGTGGGCCCGGAAGTAGATTTCTGCATCATTTGCTTATTTTCTGTAACCCTAGCTACTAGCTTAGTATAAAAACTACTTTTAGTGATTTATTTCACATCTTTGGATCATTTTTGAGACTATCTTATGTTTCTATTTTGATCTCTTGATCACGTTTAGGGGGCTGGCCATTCGGCCATGCCTGGACCTTCATCACTTATGTATTTTCAACGGTGGAGTTTCTACACCCCATAGATTAAGGTGTGGAGCTCTGCTGTCCTTCATGAATTAATGCAAAGTACTATTATTTTTCTATTCAATTCAAGCTTATTCTTATTCCAAGATTTTCACTCGCACTTCAACCTGTTAAATGTGATGATCTGTGACACTCATTATCATTCTCACCTGTGAACGCGTGCCTGACAACCACTTCCGTTCTATCTGCAATAGCTTGAGTGTGTATCTCTTAGCCTCTATTCCGAAAGATCGGAGTCTTCGTGGTATAAGCTAGAATCAATTGGCAGCATTCTTGAGATCCGGAAAGTCTAAACCTTGTCTGTGGTATTCCGAGTAGGATCTGGGATGGGATGACTGTGACGAGCTTCAAACTCGCGAGTGTTGGGCGTAGTGACAGACGCAAAAGGATCAATGGATCCTATTCCAACATGAGTGAGAACCGACAGATGATTATCCGTGCGGTGACAGCGCATTTGGACCATTTTCCCTGAGAGGACGGACGGTAGCCATTGACAACGGTGATCTCCCAACATACAGCTTGCCATGGAAAGGAGTATGAATGATTGAATGAAGACAGTAGGAAAGCAGAAATTCAGAAGCAACAAGCATCTCCATACGCTTATCTGAAATCCCACCAATAAATTACATAAGTATTCTATCTTATTTTATATTTTAATTATCAAAACCTCATAACCATTTGAATCTGCCTGACTGAGATTTACAATATGATCATAGCTTGCTTCAAGCCGACAATCTCCATGGGATCGACCCTTACTCACGTAAGGTTTATTACTTGGACGACCCAGTGCACTTGCTAGTTAGTTGTGCAGAGTTGTGAAAAGGAGTTGAGATTACAATCGTACGTACCAAGTTTTTGGCACCGTTGAGATCACAGTTTCGTGCACCAAGTTTTTGGCGCCGTTGCCGGGGATTGTTCGAGTTTGGACAACTGACGGTTCATCTTGTTGCTCAGATTAGGTAATTTTATTTTAATTTTAAGCCTTTTGTTTTTATTATTTTTATTTTTAAAAACTTTTCAAAAAAATTTAAAAATAAATTATTCTATGACTTCAGAATTTTTAAGAATGAATTCTAGAGTTTCATGAGATATGCTGAATCCTGGCTGGCTGTGAAGCCATGTCTAATCTTTTGGACCGAGGTTTCAACTTATCATCACAAGAGCTTGTTGATTTCTATCAATCTTGCTGTTGAATGTAATGATATGCTAAAGCTTGGCTGGCCATTGGCCATGTCTAGTGTTTTGGACCGGAGCTTTTACTGAAAGCTTGGCTGGCTAGTAAGCCATGTCTAATTCCTGGACCGGAGTTTTAGGCTAACATTAAATGATTCCTGGAGTTCTTATTAAAAATTTTGAATTTCCTTATTTTCTTTTTCAAAATTAATTTTCGAAAAATCCAAAAAAAAATTATAAAACCATAAAAACCAAAAATATTTTGTGTTTCTTGTTTGAGTCTAGTGTCAATTTTTAAGTTTGGTGTCAATTGCATGCCTTTATTCTTCTTGCATTTTTTGAAAGTGTGTTCATGTATTCTTTATAATCTTCAAGTTGTTCTTGATGATATTCTTTGTTTGATCTTTGCATTTTTATGTTTTGTGTCTTTTCTTGTTTTTCATATGCATTTTCAATTTGTTAGTGTCTAAACATTGAAAATTTCTAAGTTTGGTGTCTTGCATGTGTTTCTTTTCTTAAAAATTTTCAAAAACATGTTCTTGATGTTCATCTTGACATTCAAAGTGTTCATGCATGTTTTCCTTGTTTTGATTCATAATTTTTATGTTATGTGTCACTTAGATGTTTTTCTCTTTCCTCATTAAAATTCAAAAATAAAAAAATATATTTCCCTTATTTCACTCATAATTTTCGAAAATTTGAATTGATTTAGTCATAAAGTCTTCAAATTTAGTTGCTTCTTATGAGTCAAATCAAATTTTCAATTTAAAAATCATATCTTTTCAAAAATTTTTCAAAAATCAAATCTTTTTCATTTTTCTATCATGTTTTTCAAAAAAGATTTTAAACATGATTTTCAAAATCTTTTTCTTATTTTTATTTCATATTTTCAAAAACTTTACTAACAATTAATGTGATTGATTCAAAAATTTTAAGTTTGTTACTTGCCTATTAAGAAAGGTTCAATCTTCAAATTCTAGAATCATATCTTTTAGTTTCTTGTTAGTCAAGTCATCAACTTTCATTTCAAAAATCAAATCTTTTTAAATTTCTTTTTCAAATATTTTTCAAAAATAAAATTTCAATCATATATTTTTCAAAACTTAATTTCAAAATCTTTTCAAAATTGATTTTCAAATCTTTTTCAATTAACTACTTGACTTTTTGTTTGATTTTAAAAGTCTTCTATTTCAATCATATCTTTTCTCTAAAATTTGAAAACTAAATAAATTAATTACTATTTCTTATCTTTTTCAAATTTTATTTTGTTTCTCTTTTTAATTTTCGAATTCTAACCAATAATTAAAATAAAAACAAAAATATTTTCCTTTTATTTTAATTTAAATTTTGAATTCTCTCTCCCTCTCTCTCTCTCTCTTATCTTTTTTTATTTATTTATCTACTAACATTCCTCTTCCACTCAAAATTTGAACCCCCTCTTCTTCTCTGTGTTCGAATTTTTCTCTTCTCCTTCTTCTATTCTTCTCTTCTTCTACTCACATAAAGGAATCTCTATATTGTGACATAGAGGATTCCTCTTCCTTTCTGTTCTCTTCTTTTTCATATGAGCAGGAACATGGATAAAGACATTCTTATTGAAGCTGATCCTGAACCTGAAAGGACTCTTAAGAGGAAACTAAGAGAAGCTAAAACACAACCCTTTGGAGAGGACCTGACATAAATTTTCGAAAAAGAAAGAGGCATGGCCGAACCTAATAACAATGGTAGAGATGCAAGGAAGATGCTTGGTGACTTTATTGCACCCTCTTCCAACTTCTATGGAAGAAGCATCACAATTCCTGCAATTGGAGCAAACAACTTTGAGCTTAAGCCTCAATTAGTTTCTCTAATGCAGTAGAATTGCAAGTTTCATGGACTTCCATTGGAAGATCTTCATCAGTTCTTAGCTGAATTCTTGCAAATCTGTGACACTGTCAAGACCAATCGAGTTGATACCGAGGTCTACAGGCTTATGCTTTTCCCTTTTGCTGTAAGAGACAGAGCTAGAACATGGTTGGATTCACAACGTAAGGAAAGCCTGAACTCTTGGGAAAAGCTAGTCAGTACTTTCCTGGCCAAATTCTTTCCACCTCAAAAGATGAGCAAGCTTAGAGTGGAAATCCAAACCTTCAGACAGAAGGAAGGTGAGTCCCTCTATGAAGCTTGGGAAAGATATAAGCAATTGATCAAAAGGTGTCCTACTGACATGCTTCCAGAATGGAGCATCATATGTATATTATATGATGGTCTGTCTGAGTTGTCAAAAATGTCATTAGACCATTTTGCAGGAGGATCTCTTCATCTGAAAACCCCTGTAGAAGCTCAGGAACTCATTGAAATGGTTGCAAATAACCAGTTCATGTACACCTCTAAGAGGAGTCCTGTGAACAATGGAATGCCTCAAAAGAAGGGAGTTCTTGAAATTGATACTCTGAATTCCATATTGGCTCAGAACAAAATATTGACTCAGCAAGTCAATATGATTTCTCAGAGTCTGAATGGATTGCAAGCTGCATCCAACAATACTAAAGAAGCATCTTCTGAAGAAGAAGCTTGGTATGCGAAATTGTGATCTTCAACAATGGTGCCAAAGGACTTGGAGCTCCCAAACGTGAATCACACTTTGTCACAATTCCGCACAACTAACCAGCAAGTGCACTGGGTCGTCCAAGTAATAAACCTTACATGAGTAAGGGTCGATCCCACGGAGATTGTCGGCTTGAAGCAAGCTATGATCATCTTGTAAATCTCAGTCAAGCGGATTCAAATGATTTTGGAGTTTAAGGTGATGAAAATAAACATAAAATAAAGATAGAGATACTTATGTAATTCATTGGTGGATTTCATATAAGCGTATGAAGATGCTTTGTTCCCCTTGAACCTTTGCTTTTCTATTGCCTTCTTCCAATCATTCATACTCCTTTCCATGGCAAGCTTTATGTTGGGCATCACCATTGTCAATGGCTACATCCCGTCCTCTCAGTGAAAATGGTCCTGATGCTCTGTCACAATATCGGCTAATCAGCTGTCGGTTCTCGATCATGTCAGAATAGGATCCATTGATCCTTTTGTGTCTGTCACACGCCCCACAATCGCGAGTTTGAAGCTCGTCAC
Organism: Arachis ipaensis; assembly: GCF_059453495.1. Classification (NCBI taxonomy): domain Eukaryota; kingdom Viridiplantae; phylum Streptophyta; class Magnoliopsida; order Fabales; family Fabaceae; genus Arachis; species Arachis ipaensis. Next base: position 29,419,523 of record NC_142436.1, read on the forward strand.
AGTCATCCCTTCCCGGATCCTACTCGGAATACCACAGACAAGGTTTAGACTTTCCGGATCTCAGGAATGGCCACCAATAATTCTAGCCTATACCACGAAGGTTCCAATCTTAGATTAGAAACCCAAGAGATATGCATTCAAGCCATTGCTAGTAGAACAGAGGTGGTTATCAGACACATGTTCATAGGTGAGAATGATGATGAATGTCACGGATCATCACATTCATCAAGTTGAAGAACGAATGAATATCTTGGAGAAGAAATAGACTTGAGTTGAATAGAAAAACAATAGTACTTTGTATTAATTCATGAAGAACAGCAGAGCTCCACACTTTAATCTATGGTGTGTAGAAACTCCACCGTTGAAAATACATAAGAACAAGGTCTAGGCATGGCCGAATGGCCAGCCTTCAAACGTGTCTAAGATAGCATAAGACTTCTCAAAGATCAAAAGTATAAGGTCCTATTTATGGAGAACTAGTAGCCTAGGGTTTACAGAAATTAGTAATTAATGCAGAAATCTTCTTCCGGGCCCACTTGGTGTGTGTTTGGGCTGAGCATTGAAGCTTCCATGTGTAGAGACTTTTCTTGGAGTTAAACGCCAGCTTTTGTGCCAGTTTGGGCGTTTAACTCCAGCTTTTGTGCCATTTTTGGAGTTAAACGCCAGAATTCTTGAGCTGACTTGGAACGCCTGGTTGGGCCATCAAATCTTGGGCAAAGTATGGACTATTATATATTGCTGGAAAACCCAGGATGTCTACTTTCCAACGCAATTGAGAGTGTGCCAATTGGGCTTCTGTAGCTCCAGAAAATCCACTTTGAGTGCAGGGAGGTCAGAATCCAACAGCATCTATAGTCCTTTTTCAGCCTCTGAATCAGATTTTTGCTTAGGTCCCTCAATTTCAGCCAGAAAATACATGAAATCACAGAAAAACACACAAACTCGTAGTAAAGTCTAGAAGAGTGATTTTTATTTAAAAAATAATAAAAATATAATAAAAACTAATTAAAATATACCAAAAACATACTAAAAACAATGCCAAAAAGCGTATAAATTATCCGCTCATCAAAGCTTATGATCCTAAGAACCCTGCAATGGCAGAGGTGAATTACATGGGAAAACCCTATGGAAACACCTATAATCCTTCATGGAGAAATCATCCAAATTTTTCATGGAAGGACCAACAGAAGCCTCAACAAGGCTTCAATAATAATGGTGGAAGAAATAGGTTTAGCAATAGCAAGCTTTTTCCATCATCTTCTCAGCAACAGATAGAGAATTCTGAAAAGAGCCATTCTAGCCTGGCAACCATAGTCTCTGATCTATCCAATACCACACTAAGTTTCATGAATGAAACAAGGTCCTCCATTAGAAATTTGGAGGCACAGGTGAGTCAGCTGAGTAAGAAGATTACTGAAACTTCTCCCAGTACTCTCCCAAGCAATACAGAAGAAAATCCCAAGTGAGAGTGCAAGGCCATAACCATGACCATCATGGCCGAACCTGGAGAGAGTGAAGAGGACGTGAGTCCCAGTGAGAAAAGCCTCATGGGATGTCCTTTGGACAGAAAGGAGTTCCCCTTTGAGGAACCAAAGGAATCTGAGGCTCATACAGAGACCATAGAGATTCCATTGAATCTCCTTCTGCCATTTATGAGCTCTGATGAATATTCTTACTCTGGAAAGGATGAAGACATCACTGAAGAGCAAGTTGCTAAATATCTAGGAGCAATCATGAAGCTGAATGCCAAGTTATTTGGTACCGAGACTTGGGAGGATGAACCCCCCTTGTTCACTAATGAACTGAATGCATTAATGAGGCAGACATTACCTCAGAAGAAATCGGATCCCGGAAAATTCTTCATACCTTGTACCATAGGCAGCATGATCTTTGAGAAGGCTCTATGTGACCTGGGGTCAGGGATAAACCTCATGCCACTCTCTGTAATAGAGAAATTGGGAATCTTTGAGGTATAAGATGCAAGAATCTCACTAGAGATGGCAGACAAATCAATGAAACAGGCTTATGGAATAATAGAGGATGTGCTAGTAAAGGTTGGAAGCCTTTACATCCCTGCTGATTTCATAATCCTAGACACTGGGAAGGATGAAGAGGAATCCATCATCCTTGGCAGACCCTTCCTAGCCACAGCAAAGGCTGTGATTGATGTTGACAGAGGAGAGTTGGTCCTTAAGTTGAATGAGGACTACCTTGTATTCAAAACTCAAGGTTCTCCTTCTGTAACCATGGAAAGGAAGCATGAAAAGCTTCTCTCAATATAGAGTCAAACAAAACCCCCACATTCAAACTCTAAGTTTGGTGTTGAGAGGCACCAACCCTGCTCTGATTATTTGTAAGGCTTCATGAAAGCTCACTGTCAAGCTATTGACATTAAAGAAGCGCTTATTGGGAGGCAACCCAATGTTATTTAATTATATCTATTTATTTTCCATTGTTATTTTATGTTTTCTGTAGGTTGATGATCATGTGAAGTCACAAAAACAACTGAAAAATCAAAAACAGAATGAATAACAGCATTAAAAATAGCACACCCTGGAGGATAAGCTTACTGGTGTTTAAACGCCAGTAAAGAAGCATCAGACTGGCGTTTAACGCCAGAAAGAAGTATCAAGCTGGCGTTAAACGCCAGAAACAGGCACCGGACTGGCGTTTAACACCAGAACAGAGCATCAAGTTGGCGTTTAACGCCAGAAAGAAGCATCAAGCTGGCGTTAAACACCAGAAACAGGCTACAGTCTGGCGTTAAACGCCAGAAACAGGCTACAGCTTGGCGTTTAACACTAGAAACAAGCAGCAGTCTGGCGTTAAACGCCAGGATTACACTCTAAGGGCATTTACACGCCTAAATAGAGCAGGGATGCTAAATCTTTGACCCCTCAGGATTTGTGGACCCCACAGGATCCCCACCTACCCCACCTCTCTCTCTCTCTCTCCCACCTTTTTATAACACTCTTACCCAAATACCCTTCACCAATCACCTCCATCACCCTTACCCATCACCTCTTCACCAATCACATCCATTCACACATTACAACCACTACTTCTAACCCTTGGCTGAACCACATATCTCCCTCCATCTCCTCCATTTTCTTCTTCTTCTACTACTTTCTTTCTTCTTTTGCTCGAGGACGAGCAAACCTTTTAAGTTTGGTGTGGTAAAAGCATTACTTTTTGTTTTTCCATAACCATTAATGGAACCTAAGGCCAGAGAAACCTTAAGAAAGAGGAAAGAGAAGGCAATTGCTTCCACCTTTGAGTCATGGGAGATGGAAAGATTCATCTCAAAGGTCCATCAAGACCACTTCTATGAAGTTGTGGCCAAGAAAAAGGTGATCCCTGAGGTCCCTTTTAAGCTCAAAAAGGGCGAATATCCGGAGATCCGACAAGAGATTAGAAGAAGAGGATGGGAAGTTCTCTCCAATCCTATTCAACAAGTCGGAATCTTAATGGTTTAAGAGTTCTATGAAAACGCATGGATCACTAAGAACCATGATCAAAGTATGAACCCAAATCCAAAGAATTGGCTTACAATGGTTTGGGGGAAATACTTAGATTTCAGTCTGGAAAATGTAAGGTTGGCGTTCAAATTACCAATGATTCAAGAAAACGCACGCCCCTACACTAGAAGGGTCAACTTTGATTAAAGGTTGGACCAAGTCCTCATGGACATATGTGTGGAAGGAGCTCAATGGAAAATTGACTCAAGAGGCAAGCCGGTTCAATTGAGAAGGCATGACCTTAAGCTTGTGGCTAGAGGATGGTTGGAGTTCATCCAACGCTCTATCATTCCTACTAGCAACCGATCCGAAGTAACTGTAGATCGGGCCATCATGATCCATAGTATCATGATTGGGGAGGAAGTAGAATTTCATGAGATTATACCTCAAGAACTCTACAAGGTGGCTGACAAGTCTTCCACTTTGGCAAGGTTAGCCTTTCCTCACCTCATTTGTCACCTCTGCAATTTGTCTGGGATTGTCATAGAGGGAGACATCCTCATTGAAGAGGACAAGCCCATCACTAAAAAGAGGATGGAGCAAACAGGAGAGCCCACTCATGGACCTCAATAAGAGCATGAGGAAATTCCTCATCATGAAATCCCTGAGATGCCTCAAGGGATGCACTTTTCTCCACAAAACTATTGGGAGCAAATTAACACCTCCCTAGGAGAATTGAGTTCCAACATGGGACAACTAAGGGTGGAGCACCAAGAGTATTCCATCATCCTCCATGAAATTAGAGAAGATCAAAGAGTCATGAGGGAGGAGCAACAAAGGCAAGGAAGAGACATAGAGGAGCTCAAGAGCACCATTGGTTCTTCAAGAGGAAGAAGACGCCACCCTCACTAAGGTGGACCCATTCCTTAATCTCCTTGTCTATTTATTTTTTCTGTTTTTGTTCTCTATGCTTTATGTTTTATTCATGTTTGTGCCTTATTACATGATCACTAGTGTCTAAATGTCTATCTCTTAAAGCTATGAATGTCCTATGAATCCATCACCTTTCTTAAATGAAAAATGTTTTTAATCACAAAAAGAACAAGAAGTACATGATTTCAAATTCATCCTTGAAATTAGTTTAATTATTTTGATGTGGTGACAATACTTTTTATTTTCTAAATGAATGCTTGAACAGTGCATATTTTTGAATTTGTTGCTTATGAATGTTAAAATTGTTGGCTCTTGAAAGAATGATGAAAAAGGAGAAATGTTATTGATAATCTGAAAAATCATAAAATTGATTCTTGAAGCAAGAAAAAGCAGTGAAAAATAAGGCTTGCAAAAAAAATATGGCAAAAATAAAAGAAAAAAGAAAGAAAGAAAAAGAAAAAGCAAGTAGAAAAAGCCAAGAGCTCTTTAAACCAAAAGGCAAGAGCAAAAAGCCAGTAACCCTTTAAACTAAAAGGCAAGGGTAAAAAGGATCCAAGGCTTTGAGCATTAATGGATAGGAGGGCCCAAAGGAATAAAATCCTAGCCTAAGCGGCTAAACCAAGCTGTCCCTAACCATGTGCTTGTGGCGTGAAGGTGTCAAGTGAAAAACTTGAGACTAAGCGGTTAAAGTCGTGGTCCAAAGCAAAAAGAGTGTGCTCAAGAACCCTGGACACCTCTAATTGGGGAGTCTAGCAAAGCTGAGTCACAATCTAAAAAGGTTCACCCAGTTATGTGTCTGTGGCATTTATGTATCCGGTGGTAATACTGGAAAACAAAGTGCTTAGGACCACGACCAAGACTCATAAAGTAGCTGTGTTCAAGAATCAACATACTGAACTAGGAGAATCAATAACACTATCTAAATTCTGAGTTGCTATAGATGCCAATCATTCTGAACTTCAAAGAATAAAGTGAGATGCCAAAACTGTTCAGAGGCAAAAAGCTACTAGTCTCGCTCATCTAATTGGAGCTAAGTTTCATTGATATTTTGGAATTTATAGTATATTCTCTTCTTTTTTATCCTATTTGATTTTCAGTTGCTTGGAGACAAGCAACAATTTAAGTTTAGTGTTGTGATGAGCGGATAATTTATACGCTTTTTGGCATTGTTTTTAGGTAGTTTTCAGTATGAATTAGTTAGTTTTTAAATAAAAATCACATTTTTGGACTTTACTATGAGTTTGTGTGTTTTTCTATGATTTTAGGTATTTTCTGGCTGAAATTGAGGGACCTGAGCAAAAATTTGATTCAGAGGCTGAAAAGGACTGCAGATGCTGTTAGATTTTGACCTCCCTGCACTCGAAATGGATTTTCTGGAGATACAGAAACCCAATTGGCATCCTCTCAATCGCGTTGGAAAGTAGACATCTTGGGCTTTCCAGCAATATATAATAGTCCATACTTTGCTCAAGTTTTGATGACGAAAACTGGCGTTTAAACGCCAACTTCCTGCCCTATTCTGAAGTTAAACACCAGAAACAGGTTACAAACCAGAGTTAAACGCCACAAACAGGTTGCAACCTGGCGTTTAACTGCAAGAGGAGTCTCTACACATGTAAAGCTCAATGCTCAGCCCAGGCACACTCCAAGTGGGCCCGGAAGTGGATTTCTGCATCATTTACTTATTTTTTGTAACCCTAGCTACTAGCTTAGTATAAAAAATACTTTTAGTGATTTATTTCTCATCTTTGGATCATTTTTGAGACTATCTTATGTTTCTATTTTGATCTCTTGATCACGTTTCAGGGGCTAGCCATTCGGCCATGCCTGGACCTTCATCACTTATGTATTTTCAACGGTGGAGTTTCTACACCCCATAGATTAAGGTGTGGAGCTCTGCTGTCCTTCATTAATTAATACAAAGTACTATTGTTTTTCTATTCAATTCAAGCTTATTCTTATTCCAAGATATTCACTCGCACTTCAACCTGTTGAATGTGATGATCCGTGACACTCATTATCATTCTCACCTGTGAACGCGTCCCTGACAACCACTTACGTTCTATCTGCAATAGCTTGAGTGTGTATCTCTTAGCCTCCATTCCGAAAGATCGGAGTCTTCATGGTATAAGCTACAATCAATTGGCAGCATTCTTGAGATCTGGAAAGTCTAAACCTTGTCTGTGGTATTCCGAGTAGGATCTGGGATGGGATGACTGTGACGAGCTTCAAACTCGCGAGTGTTGGGCGTAGTGACAGACACAAAATGATCAATGGATCCTATTCCAACATGAGTGAGAACCGATAGATGATTAGCCGTGCGGTGACAGCACATTTGGACCATTTTCACTGAGAGGACGGACGGTAGCTGATGAGCGGATAATTTATACGCTTTTTGGCATTGTTTTTAGTATGTTTTTAGTATATTTTAGTTAGTTTTTATTATATTTTTATTAGTTTTTATTTAAAATTCACTTTTCTGGACTTTACTATGAGTTTGTATATTTTTCTGTGATTTCAGGTATTTTCTGGCTGAAATTGAGGGACTTGAGCAAAAATCTGATTCAAAGGCTGAAAAAGGACTGTAGATGCTATTGGATTCTGACCTCCCTGCACTCGAAGTGGATTTTCTGGAGCTACAGAGACCCAATTAGCGCGCTCTTAATTGCGTTGGAAAGTAGACATTCTGGGCTTTCTAGCAATATATAATAGTCTATACTTTATCTGAGATTTGATGGCCCAAACAGGCGTTCCAAGTCAGCTCAAGAATTCTGGCTTTTAACGCCAGAACTGGCATAAAAACTGGAGTTAAACGCCCAAACTGACACAAAAGCTGGCGTTTAACTCCAAGAAAAGTCTCTACACATGAAAGCTTCAATGCTCAGCCCAAGCACATACCAAGTGGGCCTCGGAAGTGGATTTTTACACTAAACACCCTAGCTTACTCATTTTCTGTAACCCTAGGTCAACAGTTTACTATAAAAACTACTTTTAGTGATTCATCTTATACCTCATGACACTTTACACGTTTCATATTGTATTCTCTATTGCATGAGTCTCTAAACCCCATTGTTGGGGGTAAGGAGCTCTGCTGTTCTTCATGAATTAATGTAATTACTACTGTTTTTCATTCTATCACGCTTGCTTCTATTCTAAGATATTCATTCGCACTTCAACCTGATGAATGTGATGATCCGTGACAATCATCATCATTCTCACCTATGAACGCGTGCCTGACAACCACCTCCGTTCTATATGAAATCAAATTTGAATGTGTATCTCTTGGGTTTATAATCTAAGATTGGAACCTTCGTGGTATAAGCTAGAATTATTGGCGGTCATTCCTGAGATCTGGAACGTCTAAACCTTGTCTGTGGTATTCTGAGTAGGATCTGGGAAGGGATGACTGTGACGAGCTTCAAACTCGCGAGTGTTGGGCATAGTGACAGACGCAAAAGGATCAATGAATCCTATTCCAACATGATCGAGAACCGACAGATGATTAGCCGTGCGGTGACAGCGCATTTGGAATATTTTCACTGAAAGGACGGGAAGTAGCCATTGACAACAGTGATGCCCAACATAAAGCTTGCCATGGAAGGAGCCTTGCATGCATGAAGAAGAAGATAGTAGGAAAGCAGAGATTCAGAAGACAATGCACCTCCAAAGCCTCAACCTGTTCTTTATTACTGCATAACAAGTATTTATTTCATGTTCTTTTACTTTTTACAATCAAATCTGAGAATTACTGATATCCTGACTAAGAGTTACAAGATAACCATAGCTTGCTTCAAGCCGACAATCTCCGTGGGATCGACCGTTACTCACGTAAGGTATTACTTGGACGACCCAGTGCACTTGCTGGTTAGTTGTGCGGAGTTGCAAAAGTGTGATTGTAATTTCGTGCACCAGTAGCCATTGACAACGGTGATCCCCCAACATACAGCTTGCCATGGAAAGGAGTATGAATGATTGAATGAAGACAGTAGGAAAACAGAAATTCAGAAGCAACAAGCATCTCCATACGCTTATCTGAAATCCCACCAATGAATTACATAAGCATTTCTATCTTATTTTATATTTTAATTATCAAAACCTCATAACCATTTGAATCTGCCTGACTGAGATTTACAATATGACCATAGCTTGCTTCAAGCTGACAATCTCCGTGGGATCGACCCTTACTCACGTAAGGTTTATTACTTGGACGACCAATGCACTTGTTGGTTAGTTGTGCGGAGTTGTGAAAAGGAGTTGATATTACAATCGTGCGTACCAAATTTTTGGCACCGTTGAGATCACAGTTTCGTGCACCAGTGGCCTATGGGGATTGTGGCTATTGCTGTAATTGTAGGAACTTTTTGTATTGTTATTGTTGTTTTTTACAAACTTAGTACCTTAATTTGTCTAATTATGTGGGTATATATTTATTTAATTGTGTTTTTATTATTAAACTTTATTGAATTTGAAAATTATAAATTAATATAAATGGAAATCATTTCTAAATTCATGAACTATTTATTTAGCATTCATTGCATGTTTATGATAGAGAGTTAAACCTCTAGGATAGAGTTTTAGAATGGGTGTAACATCCCAAATTTTGTAAGCATTACCATTTTGCCAACCTAAGGGACTTTAGACGCTGTATTTATTTATATAATATTGAGCCTGTCGTAGTTAGTTATAATCAGATTTCACCCATTATTTTGCATTAATGTGAGTTGTTAAGACAGATAGAGACAAAGTGATCATGAGCATAAACAAAAATATAACATAACACATAATATTTATAAAGTTTTATATAAGCATTTAGAGAGAAACTTCGGTCATACAGCCGCATAGTACCTTGATATAGACGTAGATTGTATTAACATATATTATATAAATATTATACAGACTTTTATGTGACTAACACAACCCGGGTTCTAGCCCATTTAGAAAGTCCCTAGTCTGAAACCTAGTACTAACTGATAGCAACAAAACCTAATCCTCACAAAAATGCTAACATGTGGACGGGATTACTCTAGTCTCCCATAATAACACGATAGGTGTATGTCTTTCAAGATACTAATATACAAGGTTGCAAGAACTGAATTGGTCATTAAACTGGTTGAGCGACTAGTTCAATAGTTCAATGGTCTAACTAGTGTTGAACTGTGGTTGAACCAGTTTAATAAAATATATAATAGAATTATTAAATATTTAATATATATTTTAAATATACAGATTTAATGATTTTTAAACTAATAAAATTTAGAATTTTATAATTTAACATAATAATTTGTTCATATTTTATCATTAAAAATTTAGAAAATAAAAAATTCTAATTAATTTCTAGGTTCTATAATCAAATAATCAGCAAGAATAGGAAATAAAAATTTAGAATCATAGACTCACACAAAAACTCACCATCAGCAATAAAGAATTTGAATCACAAAAAATTTTAACAAAAGCCTTCTAATTAAGTACTCAACAACAAAAACTCAAAATCCAAAAATAGAAAACTCAGCCTCCAAAATCAGGAAATCCAAACATAGAAAAACTAAGCAACAAAATCCAAACTCATGTTCTTGTGCCTAATGTATTGGCCTCTTAAATTTCCACAGAAGGTTCGATACCCAACAGGAACTAGGCTATAGTTCACATTTGTGTGTGTGTGCGCGCGCGCGTATGTGCGCGTGCACGCATGTGTGTATGACTAATAAAAAAACTAAAGTCAGAATCACATAGGCAACAACCCAACTATGAACAAAATCCTAACTCAGAATGATAGAATCTAGTACACAAACTCAACTCAGAAGTTAGAATCTTAGAAACTGTAACTGAAGAAGCAGTGGATTACCATAGACATGGCGAGGCAGGAACGGCGGTGACAGAGTAAGCTCAAAAGAGGATTAGTTCACAACGGTGAGGTTCCGAGTAGAGATTCCATGGCGTGGCCCCAGGTAGAGATTCATGGAGGAGAGGATGTGCTTGAATAGGATCGAGCTACCGTTCGCGACCAGCAAAAATAGGGCCAACGAGAAACCGTTTGAGACTGAGCAAACGTTTGTGACAGCGACACCAAGGGCTCTGAGACCTTCGCACGACATAGAGGAGAAGAAGATCGAGGAGAAGAGGGTCGAACAAACCTTCCAGAGATGACGACAACGATAGCACCTCCTACCCGACAAGGACAGAGACAACGAGTTCAGGGCGGCGGTGATGAAACGTGTTTTAGGGTTAGGTTTGGGGATTTTGTCCGTTTGTGAGAGAAATGGGAAAGGGATGTTCACACATTCTGTTGCCTCTTTTATCTTTTTTTTTTAAAAAATAAAAACGTGCCATTTTGATGGTGGAAGAGTGAACCGGTATGCCAAAAAAGCGGTCCGATTCAATCGGGTAACCATCAATTCAAACAATTTTTTAACTAGTTTTTTATAGAGCAGTTTTATGCATCAACCAGATGGTGCGCAGAAATTGTGATTACACTTTAATTATGTAAAATTTATCGCTCTTTCTTTCCCTGGTAATGGCGCCAAAAACATGATGCCAATACCATGGTTCACAACTTCGCACAACTAACCAGCAAGTGCACTGGGTCGTCCAAGTAATACCTTACGTGAGTAAGGGTCGAATCCCACGAAGATTGTTGGTATGAAGCAAGCTATGGTCACCTTGAAATCTCAGTCAGGTAGGGTTAAATGTGATTGGATTAGATAATTAAAAGATAAATAATAAAGGATAGAAATACTTATGTAATTTATCGGTGAGAATTTCAGATAAGCGAATAGAGATGCTTTCGTTCCTCTGAACCTCTGCTTTCCTGCTATCTTCATCCAATCAGTCTTACTCCTTTCCATGGCTGGCTTTATGTGATACATCACCATTGTCAATGGCTACTTTCGGTCTTCTCTCGGGAAAATGATCCAAATGCCCTGTTACGACACGGCTAATCGTCTGGAGGCATCACCCTTGTCAATGGCTTCATCTTATCCTCTCAGTGAAAATGGTCAATGCACCCTGTCATGGCACGACTATTCATCTGTCGGTTCTCGATCATGCTAGAATAGGATTTACTATCCTTTTGCGTCTGTCACTACGCCCAGCAATCGCGAGTTTGGAGCTCGTCACAGTCATTCAATCATTGAATCCTACTCGGAATACCACAGACAAGGTTTAGACCTTCCGGATTCTCTTGAATGCCACCATCATTCTAGCTTACATCACGAAGATTCCGATTAGGAGATCTAAGAGATACTCATTCAATTCTAATGTAGAACGGAAGTGGTTGTCAGGCACGCGTTCATAAGGAATGATGATGATTGTCACGTTCATCACATTCAGGTTGAAGTGCGAATGAATATCTTAGAAGCGAAATAAGATGAATTGAATAGAAAACAGTAGTACTTTACATTAATCTTTGAGGAACAGCAGAGCTCCACACCTTAATCTATGGAGTGTAGAAACTCTACCGTTGAAAATACATAAGTGAAAGGTCCAGGCATGGCCGAGAGGCCAGCCCCCAAAACGTGATCACAGGATCAGAAATACAATCCAAGATGTCTAATACAATAGTAAGAGGTCCTATTTATAATAAACTAGCTACTAGGGTTTACAGAAGTAAGTAATTGATGCATAAATCCACTTCCGGGGCCCACTTGGTGTGTGCTTGGGCTGAGCTTGAGTGTTGCACATGTAGAGATCCTTCTTGGTTGAACGCCAGCATTTGTGCCAGTTTGGGCGTTCAACTCTGGTTTTGGATCCTTTTCTGGCGCTGGACGCCAGATTTGGGCAGAGAGCTGGCGTTGAACGCCAGTTTGCGTCATCTAAACTTGGCCAAAGTATAGACTATTATATATTTCTGGAAATCCCTAGATGTCTACTTTCCAACGCAATTGGAAGCGCGCCATTTCGAGTTCTGTAGCTCCAGAAAATCCACTTTGAGTGCAGGGAGGTCAGAATCCAATAGCATCAACAGTCCTTCTTCAACTTCTGCATCTGATTTTTGCTCAAGTCCCTCAATTTCAGCCAGAAAATACCTGAAATCACAGAAAAATACACAAACTCATAGTAAAGTCCAGAAATGTGAATTTAACATAAAAACTAATGAAAACATCCCTAAAAGTAACTAGATTCTACTAAAAACATACTAAAAACAATGCCAAAAAGCGTATAAATTATCCGCTCATCACCAGACCAGCTAGAGGACTGATTCTCGGTTAATCCTATCGAAATGGCCAATTTGGTCCAATTTTTAGAATCTTGCTAATATACTTCATAGCGAATAGCAGCCTTATCGTTCAACAAACCGCACTGTCAAATCCACTTGTAGGAAATGTGGAGGAAAGGGGGATGAGAACCTCCCGTTACCAGCAGAGTACTAACAAGAGGAAAAAATTGTATCAGTCCTAGGGTATCATGCCCGTTCTAACATTCAGATCGTTGTATGTTTATTGTACTAACTTTAGGTTTCAGTGTTAGATTTCACTTATCTATTCTAGTCTTAGCCTTTTAGTAACTGAGCCTTAATCTATCTCGAAGTTTAAGCACTGGAATAGTAAACAAACATAGATTGTACACAGAATATAGGAAACAGAAATAATTCATAACCATAGAGAATAGCCACAAAGTACAACATAGAGAAAATGCACAATGAGCAAATAATATGATGCATGACTGTCCAGCTCATGTGTTGGTTAACAACCCGCATCTCAATTGCGTCAGTCCGTACATACGTGTCGTGTGGGTAAAGTACCACCAGTCCATGATAATAGGCATTCATCGTAGAGCTTGACGTTATAATATACACATAAATGGGGAACAAAATTTCAGCAGTCAGTGGGTATTTCCTGCCTCCAAACATCCTCCGTGGGTGGAATAAAACACAACCTCGCATGCAGTCCATGCACTGAACAAGCGGGACTCAAACCCTCGACCTTGCTAGGCAAATATTCAGTTATTAATTCATTATGTCCTTAAGCTCTTTAAGAATTTAATCTTTTATCAAATTTTTCTTTGTCAGTGAGGGATCTTCTTGCCCTCGGTCTCTTAGTAGGGAGTTTGTAAATCCCATAAAATTAGTAAATAATTAATCAATAAATTAATTTTTAATAAAAGAAATTAGAAATGTAGATTTTATAGTAAAATAAGTTTGAGCTAATTAAAACAAGAATTTTGACACTAATTTTAAAGAATTTGGCCAAAGATTGGGCCGAACCGGTCGAACCGAGCCCGAAATGAGCCCAAGGCCCAACCTACAACTCATTAATCAAATGTGCATCAGCTCCTTTCATCCCAAACCAAGGAAACACGTTCGTGGAAAGGGAGAGCAAGGAAGAAGGGTTTCAAACCCTTGAATCTCTTTCAACTTCCATAACTTCTCGCTCCGAGCTCCGATCGCCGCACCGTTTGTGGCCACGCGACCACCGCGTCAAGCTCTACAATTCTACCAGAATAATTTTATAGGTAAGCTAAAATCTCACCTCATTTTCTCTACCCCCTTTGATTTTCAAAATTGTGAGCATCTATGTTGAGTTTTTGTGGAATTTGGTACTGAAGGATTGATTTAGCTTGCGGAGTTTATCGGGCTTGGAATGTTTTGTCCATGGGTACGGTAAGGATTACTAGCCCTAGTCAATTCGTTAATTTAGTATGTTAGATATTGAAATTGGGTATGTATGTGTTATATATATGAATTATGTTTGTGTGTATGTAATTGGAGCTTGAATTGTGGACATTGGGATATTGGTGGAGTTTGGGAGACCTTGCTTTGGAGACTTTGAACTTTGAGGGTTGTGTTTGGAGCCTTGGTGGTGTCTCGGTAAATACGTGAAAATCGGCCAAGGTATGATTTAGGTTTCATGTATGTAATATATAATATTCTGTAAAAACTTAGGCTAGTTGACTTTAAGATAGGAATGAATACATGAGCATGTAAATTGATTAGTGCTTAACGATAAATGTTATGCTTTGGCTTAATTGTTGATATTGGAGTTTAAATGATGGACTGCTGAATGATGAGTTATTGATGCTTTTAAAGTGGGAAATGGAATGAATATGAGTTTATGACAGTATGATGGTAAATGTTGTGACTAAAGTTAAGAGATTTAGGTATGAAAATATGTATATATTGATGTGAATTTGATTGAAATAGGTTGAGGATGACTTTGGTAAAATAAATGGCATATGGCTGTGTTAGATATATGTAATGAAAGTAGGTTTTGAGTTTGGTTTAATGAACATTTGAGGTTTGGAGCTTTTTGTGAAAAATTAGATTTTGGTCAAACTTCGGCTAGCCATAACGTGGCTTTTGGCCCCTAAATGATTTCAAACTTGTTTTTTATAAAAATTGGGTCTGTGAAATTTACCCCGTTCGAAGAACAAAGGAAAAATGATTTTAAACGAAAAAGTTATACGCGTCAGAAGTCGGAAGTTCTTGCGTACGCATACCCTCCATTCGCATAAGGTAGGTACTGCCTTGCATACACGTGTATGCGAAATGGGCCAGATTGCACGCCCACGCGTACGTGTGGCCCACGCGTACATGATGTGTGAGCATCTTTCCTATCTTTTTCTAGTGAATTTGCATTCAAATTGTTGAGTTTAATCAAGAATTAAGTATCTTTTAGCCACTATGGATGCTACTTTGAGTCGTGTGTAACTCTATTTATTTTAGGTAGCATTTGGATGGATTTGATCGAGTTTCTGTAGAAAAAAGAAGAAAGTGAATGATGCTGTCAAACATGACCTCTCTGCACTCTAACCTGAATAACTCGAGCTACAAATGTTAAATTGACGTGATCCCAGTGGCATTGGAAAGCTAACTTTCAGAGCTTTCCAACGATGTCCATACTTCTTTTTCATCAGTTCTGCAAGGTGGCGCCTAACTTGAGAACTACATCCATTAATCCAAAGCATCCAAGGTGGCGCCTAACTTGAGAAATCTTAAGTTAGGTGCTAGGACAAAGGGAAAGCTTGAAAAGAGTTCTATCAAGGTGGTGCCTAACTTGATATTTCTCAGGTTAGGCGCCAATCACAACAAGCAAGCACAAAGGGTTCAGCCACACTCAAGTTAGGCGCACTCCCACCCAAGTTAGGCGCAACAACACACACATCAACTCCAATTCATGCTGCCTCAGCCACGCCTAACTTCACAATAGTGAAGTTAGGCGCCAGTTCATCATAAGCCAAGTGGTCCCCACGTCCGAGTTTATGACGGCAACGAAGATCTCTTTTAATTCTGATTAAACTGTATTTTATTTAAAAACAGGAAAATATATTATTTAGTTTTAGGAAATATAATTTAGATTAATTAGGATTAGATATAAAAGAAAAAAGAATCAGTCCTTCAGGCTCCTCTCTTCTCTTCTACCTCATTCTGCAATTTACAGTTTTTCAGAATCCTAGTTTTCTCTCGGAACCATGAGCAACTAAACCTCTACTATTAAGGTTAGGAGCTCTGTCTATTGTATGGATTGATACTATTATTTTTCTATTTTAATTCATGTACTGATTTCTATTTCAAGAATTGTTTTCGTTCTTTATCTTATGAATCTGGGTGGAACGGAAGTATGACCCTTGTTCTAATTGAGTGCTTATATAACGTGGAAAAGCTCTTTACTTGAACAACAGCTTGAAAATAATTTCTCCTAAATTTCTAATTATCTGAACTTAATGGGATACGTAACATATAATCCTCTTATATTTGGGTAATTAGGATTTCTA
The DNA here is from genome assembly GCF_059453495.1 of Arachis ipaensis. Classification (NCBI taxonomy): domain Eukaryota; kingdom Viridiplantae; phylum Streptophyta; class Magnoliopsida; order Fabales; family Fabaceae; genus Arachis; species Arachis ipaensis. Next base: position 29,435,620 of record NC_142436.1, read on the forward strand.
TGGCATATAAACTAGAATTGAACTTCACCCTCTAATTGGAATTAAGTGACCAAGGAATTGGCGGTTGATGAAGGTTAGAGGAGACTAAAAAGGTCTAAGAAATTAGGGTTTAGTCACATATAGTTTGCCATGAATTAAATCTTGCATGATTAATATAGTTAGTAAGAAAAGTTAATTCGGAAGATAGATATCTTTGAAGCCTTAACTATTTCTCCATATATAGTTCACAACTTGTTTACTGCTTGCTTTTCTGATTCTCTGAATTACTGTTTGATGCATTTGAAATCTCAACACTCTTTTCTATTTGTCTAACTAAGTAAATCATTTAACCATTGTTGCTTAATCCATCAATCCTCGTGGGATCGACCCTCATTCACTTGAGGTACTACTTGGTACGACCCGGTGCACTTGCCGGTTATTTTGTGGACTTTAAATTCTGCACCAAGTTTTTGGTGCTGTTGCCGGGGATTGACTGTGATTGACAACTATTAGTTGTTTGATTGCTTAGATTAGGTGTTTTAGCTTTAGTTTTATTTAATTTTGCACTCTGATTTTTGAAATTTTTAGCTACTATTTTTCTGTAATTTCAGAATTTAAGTTTGGTGTCTGATACGAGAATTATCGTCGGTTTAGAATTTCTCTCAATGGAAATAGAACTTCGTTGTAAGCATAGTTCCAAACCAACTAACAACTCTCGATCAAATTTTAAAGATATGGTTGTCACAAAGTTCAACCCCAATAAAAGTAAACCGAAGTGTTCAAACCTCGGGTCGTCTCACAAGAAATGGGCAAACATGTACATCGACATTGGTTAGAATTCCGGGGTTAGGAGTCATGCTCAAGAAATTAAACTACTAGACTTAACAAGCAAGAAATCTTAAAGTGCAAGAAACTAAATCAAGTAACTAAAGCAAGGTATGAGCAATTTCAAACTAATAAGGGAACATCCAATATAATTCTACTCTAAAACTAAGCAAATAACTATAACTAGCATTAATGCAATTGAAATTTTTGGTTTTCAAAAATGAATAATAAAAGGAACTCTTGACTAGGCATAGGAATTGAGGTCACCATCCTTGTCTAATAACCGTATCTTGACAATTGTGAGGAACCAAGCTCATTAAGTTTACTTCTATACTTGAAGTATATCAAATGGCTTGATCAACATCAATCCATAAGCCCTAATGACGAACGGATTTTTGCTAGTAAAGAATTTCACAAATATATTCTCGTTGCAAGTATAGTTTCTAAACCAACAATAATCCTTTCGTACAAAAATTTGGTTATCATTTACACAAACCCAATAAAATTAAATCGAAGTATTTAAACCTCGAGCTTTCCACCATATTGAATCTTGCATGACAACTCCTACCACTAGCCATCTCCCTCTTACTCGTAAAGCCACAAAGAGCTCGAAGTTGACCATCTGTCTCAAGTAAACCATATTCAAGTGGAATGAGAAAGCTAAGAGATACGAATTTTACCCACTTGAATGTTGTGAAGGATGATGGTGACTTAAGGGGAGAGGTCTCCAACAACTTTGGCAAGGTGATTTCAAGCTTCACTCCCTTGTGCTCTTCCTTGACAACTTCCACCTCTTTGCAAGCTTCTTCAAGTTCAACTGCTTCCTCTTGGTAGCTTCCTTCTAATTCAATCTCTTCTTTATTTCTCACCAAGGGCATGGGAGGTTGTGCTTTTTCTTCTTTAATCTCCATGTCAAGTCCAATGGGAGAGGATTCAATTGCAGATAAGGATTCATCAATGATTGAATCCATCTCTTGATCAACCTCCTCAAAGTCTTCAACCAGGATATGCCTTGGAGGTTGTACACCCTACTCAACATCAACATCAAACATCTTGGAAGGAGGCTCTATGACTGGCTTTCCCATGGAGGTTCAGCATCTCCTAAGTCTACAACCACTTCTTCCTCTTCAATAATTGTTGCTTTGTCCAGTTGTTTTAGTATAAAATCGTACTCCTCCTTGATGATTTTCTTTCCATGACAACTCCCTTCAACTATTCCTTCATCTTCAAGGGTCTCTCCTACCTTCACCTTTAGGGCCTCCTCTAGCTTCTTGTGAAGTATGAGATCCATTTCGTCCCTAAGACGATCCCTTATCTCTTGTTCCATGTCACTAGCATAATTGGGATCGTGTTGCTCTTGGATTGATGGATGTGGGTGCTCTTCCATGGAGGGCGGTGATGGGATAGAGAGATCATTATGTGGTTGAAAAGGAGGTTCACTATAGCTTGATGGTTGATTGTTGGGGGTATTCAATGACCTAATCTGTGAGGCGAGAGCTTGTAAAGCAGAGGTCAGACCGTTTAAGGTAGAGTTAAGTATGTTCTCCATGGTCTTTTGTCTTTGGTGAATGACACTAAGAGTGTTGTTATCCAATGGAAGTTGGGGTGGATATGAGGGTTCATAAGGCTCTTGGTATGGTGGGTAAGGATTAGGGTCATATGGGGGTGTTTGGTGGTAAGGTGCTTGTGAGTATGATGGTTCAAACTTATTTTGAGGAGGTGGTTCATACACATATGGCGAGGCTTGTTGGTAGCTACAAGGGAGTCCATCATATCCGTCATCTTGGTACGCACCTCGGAATGACTCTTGACCATAGTAATTTGGTGGAGGTTGGTTGTCACGAAGAGGTCCACTATAACTATTGTCTTGGTAAGCATCATAGAATGGTTGTTGGTTAAAGCGCATTGGAGGGGGTTGTTGCCAAGAGGGTTGACCAAATCCTTGTGGCTCCTCCCATCTTTGATTGTTCCAACCTTGATTCATGTTCTCATTATAGCATCCATTCCCTGCAACATAATTTGAACTAAACTCATAGCGATAGGGGTGAGAATTCATAGTAGCAAGTAAAAACAAAAACTAATAAAAATTAATGAAAATAAACTCCTAAAACTAGAAACACTAACAAAGAAATGAAAAAGTAAATATTTACAATAACCAATAATAAGGCACACATTGCAATTCCCCGGCAAGGGCGCCATTTTGACGAACAGATTTTGCTAGTAAAGAATTTCACAAATATATTCTCGTTGCAAGTATAGTTTCTAAACCAACAATAATCCTTTCGTACAAAAATTTGGTTGTCACTTAAGCAAACCCAATAAAATTAAACCGAAGTATTTAAACCTCGGGTCATCTCTCAAGGAATTGCAGGGAGGTGTAGTTATTATTGGTTATGGAAAAGTATCTTTTTGGGTTTTTGTAAAATTTGAACAAGGAAAGTAAATGATAAGAAAATAAACTAATAATTAAGAAAAATCTTGGCAAGATATGAGAACTGGACATCCTATCATAGTTATCCTTATCAATTGTGATGAGAATTGTTCATTGCTCCCACTTAGTTAACCCTTACTAAATAAAGGAAAGTCAAGTGGACTAATCAACTTGATTCCTCAAGTCCTAGTCAACTCCTAAAGAAAGACTAGCTTTAGAGGGATCCCAATCGACCAGCAACTTCCAATTATCAATCAACAAGGAGTTTGATAACTCAAGTGTCTCCAGTTAATCAATTCAAGCTAAGAATGTAAAAAGCTAAATTAAAATCATAAATATGAAATACCTCAAATTGCATTAATTATAAAATCAAATCTAACATGAAGGGTTCATAAACCAAATTGTAAAAGAAGAGAATTAACAAGAAGAATAGATAAACCAAAGTACTAGAACAAATAAAAATAGAAGAGAAACTAAATTAAAGGAGCATTGAACCTAGAATTGAGAAGAAATAAACCTAAACTAAGAGGAATCCTAAAACCTAGAGAGAGGAGAGAGCCTCTATCTCTCTCTCTAGAAACTATATCTAAAACCTCAATTGTGAATAATGAGAAGTGTCTCCCTCATTTCTCTACTCTGCAGCCTCTAATCTGTGTTTGCTGGGTCGAGAACTGGGTCAAAAATAGCCCAGAAATCGCTGGGGGTGAATTCTGATATGCTGAATTTTTACAGATGCACGCGTGCGTGTCCCTAAACACTAGGGCAACTATGGAAAATTATATATCATTTCGAAGCCCGGATGTTAGCTTTCCAACGCAACTGGAACTGCCTCATTTGGACCTCTGTAGCTCAAGTTATGGTCGATTTAGAACGAAGAGGTCAGGCTGGACAGCTTAACAATTCCTTCAATTTCTTGTATTCCTTCCACTTTTGCATGCTTGCTTTCCATCCTTTAAGCCATTCCTGCCCTGTAAACCCTGAAAACACTTAAAAACATATCAAGGCATCGAATGGTAAATAATTAGTAACTTTAAGGTCAAAGAAGCATGTTTTCAATCATAGCACAGAATTAGGAAGGAAAATATAAAACATGAAAATTATATGAATAAGTGTGAGTTTAGTGGATAAAAATCCACTCAATTAAGCATAAAATGTACCATGAAATAGTGGTGCATCACCTAACCTAGCTACTAATTGACTTAGAAGTAGGCTAGTGTCAATGGTTATCAAATTGACCACTAAGGGTTCTCAAATCACCAAATCCATTAGACCTAATGACTCAAGTTTGCCCAATTCCCTTAGCCTAGACTAAGAGTAAAGAAAACTACTCCATAATAAAGGGAAACATTTCATCAAACACATAGTATGCATTAATAAAAGACATATTCAAATTGTAATTAAATCGTAAATTGAAAGTACCCACTAACAATTATCAATGGAAAATCACTCAAACAACACTATTAATCGTAGAAAACATCAATGTATCATTAGAAATTCAAGATCTACAAAGTTCATAAGATGAATAGAAAATGGGAAATAATAAGAAAACATAAATCTAACACAAGATCTCAACAAAATTATACTAGAGAATTCAAATTAAGAAATCAAAACTGGAAATCAACAAAACCAAATTCAGATTTCAACAAGGGAAGATCAATCAAACTAGATCTAGAGAGGAATAAGGATTTCTCTCTCTAGAAGAACAAGAACCAAAAACTAGCCAAAATTATGTCTAAGTGTGTAATGAATGATCCCCCCCTTTCCCCCTAGAGTTCCTGGGTCTTTTCCATGCAGAATCAGCTTGAATTTGGGCCTGCTGAGCCTCAGAAATCGCTAGCCACGATTTCTTTAATGAGGTCACGTGCTGTTCGTCATGCGTACGCGTCAAGCATGCATACGCATCGGTGGGGAATTTGCCAATCCACGCGGATGCGTCACTCTTTGCACGCCATGCCTAGATCCTTGCACCCACGCGTGCGCATGGGGTACGCGTGCGCGTCGCAACCGATTTCCCAAAGTCCAATTCTTCATGTTCCTTCCACTTGTGCATGCTTCCTTTCTCTCTTCTAGGTCATTCTTGCCCTACAAACTCTGAAATCACTCAACAAACATATCACGACATCGAATGGTAATAGAAGAGAATCAAAATATGGCATTTTTGAGGTAAAAGAAGCATGTTTTTCATCATGAAGCAAAATTAGGAAGAGAACACAAAACCATGCAATTTCTGTAAATAAGTGTGGAAAATATTGACAAAACTTCCCAAATTCTACACAATATAAACCACAAAATTGGGGTTTATCAGTGTCTCCGAGTTATTTTTATTTTAATTTTTCCTGTTTATTTTAATTTTTGTCTTAATTTTACTTATAATTTTCAAAGTTTTATTGCTTAATTTATTTAGTTACTTTATTTTATTTCTTTTACACAGGTTACCTCACTGGAAATTCTCTACACTCTGATGTAGAGAATCCCGATTTTCTTGTCTTCTGTCTGTTTATGAGCAGGAACAGGGACAAGAAACCTCTTATAGATTTTGATCCTGAACCTGAAAGGAATTTGAGGCGGCGTTTGCAACAAGCTAGATGGTGCACGAAATTGTGATCATCAATGGCGCCAACATCTTGGTACGCACAATTGTAATATGAACTCTTTGTCATAACTCTGCACAACTAACCAGCAAGTGCACTGGGTCATCCAAGTAATAAACTTTACGTGAGTAAGGGTCGATCCCATGGAGATTGTCGGCTTGAAGCAAGCTATGGTCATCTTGTAAATCTCAGTCAGGCGGATTCAAATGGTTATGGAGAATTGATAATTAAAATATGAATAAAACATAAAATAGGATAGAGATACTTATGTAATTCATTGGTGAGAATTTCAGATAAGCGCATGAAGATGCTTGGTTCCTCCTAAACTTCTGCTTTCCTATTGCCTTCTTCCAATCATTCATACTCCTTTCCATGGCAAGCTGTATGTTGGGTTTCACCGTTGTCAATGGCTACCTCCCGTCCTCTCAGTGAAAATGTTCCAAATGCGCTGTCACTGCACGGTTAATCAGCTGTTGGTTCTCGATCATGTTGGAATAGGATCCATTGATCCTTTTGCGTCTGTCACTACGCCCAACACTCGCGAGTTTGAAGCTCGTCACAGTCATCCCTTCTCAGATCCTACTCGGAATACCACAGACAAGGTTTGACTTTCCAGATCTCAGGAATGGCTGCCATTTAATTCTAGCCTATACCACGAACGTTCTAATCTTAGATTAGAAACCCAAGAGATACACATTCAAGCTTGTTTGCATGTAGAAAGGAAGTGGTTGTCAGGCACGCGTTCATAGGTGAGAATGATGATGAGTGTCACAGATAATCACATTCGTCAGGTTGAAGAATGAGTGTATATCATAGAGAAGAAGTAGGCGTGAATTGAATAGAAAAACAATAGTACTTTGCATTAATTCATGAGGAACAGCAGAGCTCCACACCTTAATCTATGGTGTGTAGAAACTCCACCATTGAAAATACAAAAGTGATAATGGTGATCACTGGCTTCGGCCCCAGAGAGGGAACCAGAAGAACCAAGATCAAAAGTATGATCAAGTATGTAAAAGTCTATAAAATACAATAGCAAAAGGTCCTATTTGTAGAAAACTAGTAACCTAGGGTTTACAGAAATGAGTAAATGATGCAGAATCCACTTCCGAGGCCCACTTGGTGTGTGTTTGGGCTGAGCATTGAAGCTTTTACGTGTAGAGGCTTTTCTTGGAGTTAAACGCCAGCTTTTGTGCCAGTTTGGGCGTTTAACTCCAGCTTTTATGCCAGTTCTGGCGTTTTAACGCCAGAATTTCTATGCGGATTTGGAATGCCGGTTTGGGCCATCAAATCTCGGGCAAATTATGGACTATTATATATTGATGGAAAGCCTAGGATGTCTACTTTCCAACACAATTGAGAGCGCGCCAATTGTTCTTCTGTAGCTCCAAAAAATCCACTTCAAGTGCAGGGAGGTCAGAATCCAACAGCATCTGCAGTCCTTTTTCAGCCTCTGAATCAGATTTTTGCTCAGGTCCCTCAATTTTAGCCAGAAAATACCTGAAATCACAGAAAAACACACAATTTCATAGTAAAGTCCAGAAATATGATTTTTATTTAAAAACTAATAAAAACATAATAAAAACTAACTAAAATATACTAAAAACATACTAAAAACAATGCCAAAAAGCGTATAAATTATCCGCTCATCAACAACACCAAACTTAAATTGTTGCTTGTCCCCAAGCAACTAAAAATCAAATAGGATAAAAAGAATAGAATATACAATGAATTCTAAAAACATCTATGAAGATCAATCTTGATTATATGAGCAGGGCTATTAGCTTTTTGCTTCTGATCAGTTTTGGCATCTCACTTTATCCCTTGAAGTTCAGAGTGATTGGCTTCTATAGGAACTCGGAATTCAGATAGTGCTATTGATTCTCCTAGTTTAGTATGTTGATTCTTGAACACAGCTACTTTCTGAGTCTTGGTCGTGGCCCTAAGCACTTTGTTTTCCAGTATTACCACCGGATACATAAATGCCACAGACACATAACTGGGTGAAACTTTTCAGATTGTGACTCAACTTTGCTAGAGTCCCCAATTAGAGGTGTCCAGGGTTCTTAAGCACACTCTTTTTGCTTTGGACCACGACTTTAACTGCTCAGTCTCAAGTTTTCACTTGACACCTTCACGCCACAAGCACATGGTTAGGGACAGCTTGGTTTAGCCGCTTAGGCCAGGATTTTATTCCTGTGGGCCCTCCTATCCACTGATGCTCAAAGCCTTGGATCCTTTTTATTTTACCCTTGCCTTTTGGTTTAAAGGACTATTGGCTTTTTCTGCTTGCTTTTTCTTTTTCTCTCTTTTTTTTTCACTACTTTTTCTTGATTTAAGAATCAATTTTATGATTTTTTCAGATTATCAATTACATTTCTTCTTTTCCATCATTCTTTCAAGAGCCAACAATTTTAACATTCATAAACAACAATTTCAAAAAAATGCACTGTTCAAGCATTTATTCAGAAGAACAAAAACTATTGCCACTACATCAAAATAATTAAACTATTTAAAATTCGAAATTCATGTATTTCTTTTTCTTTTGCAATTAAAAACATTTTTCATTTAAGAAAGGTGATGGATTCATAGGATATTCATAGCTTTAAGGCATAGACACTAAGACACTAATGATCATGTAATAAAAACACAAACATAGATAAACATAAAGCATAAAAATTCGAAAAATAGAAAATAAAGAACAAGGAAATTAAAGAACGGGTCTACCTTAGTGATGGCGGCTAGTTCTTCCTCTTGAAGATCTTATGGAGTGCTTGAGCTCCTCAATGTCTCTTCCTGGCCTTTGTTGCTCCTCTCTCATGATTCTTTGATCTTCTCTAATTTCATGAAGGAGGACAGAATGCTCTTGGTGTTCCACCCTTAGTTATCCCATATTGGAACTTAATTCTCCTAGGAAGGTTTTAATTTGCTCCCAATAATTTTGTGGAGGAAAATGCATCCCTTAAGGCATCTCAGGGATTTCATGATGAGGAATTTCCTCATGCTCTTGTCCATGAGTGAGATCTCTTGTTTGCTCCATTCTTTTCTTAGTGATGGGCTTGTCCTCATCAATGAGGATGTCTTCCTCTATGTCAATTCCAGCTGAATTGCAAAGGTGACAAATGAGATGAGGGAAGGCTAACCTTGATAAAGTAGAGGACTTGTCCGCCACCTTGTAGAGTTATAGGGATATAACCTCATGAACTTCTACTTCCTCTCCAATCATGATGCTATGGATCATGATAGCCCGGTCTATAGTAACTTCAGACCGGTTGCTAGTGGGAATGATTGAGCGCTGGATGAACTCCAACCATCCCCTAGCCACGGGCTTGAGGTCATGCCTTCTTAGTTGAACCGGCTTTCCTCTTGAATCTTTCTTCCATTGAGCGCCCTCTTCACAAATGTCTATGAGGACTTGGTCCAACTTTTGATCAAAGTTGACCCTTCTAGTGTAGGGGCGTGCATCTCCTTGCATCATGGGCAAGTTGAGTGCCAACCTTACATTTTCCGGACTGAAATCTAAGTATTTCCCCCGAACCATTGTAAGCCAATTCTTTGGGTCCGGGTTCACACTTTGATCATGGTTCTTGGTGATCCATGCATTGGCATAAAACTCTTGAACCATTAAGATTCTGACTTGTTGAATGGGGTTGGTGAGAACTTTCCAACATCTTCTTCGAATCTCATGTCGGATCTCTGGGTATTCACCCTTTTTGAGCTTGAAAGGTACCTCGGGGATCACCTTCTTCTTGGCCACAACTTCATAGAAGTGGTCTTGATGCACCCTTGAGATAAATCTCTCCATCTCCCATGACTCGGAGGTGGAAGCTTTTGCCTTCCCTTTCCTCTTTCTAGAGGTTTCTCCGGCCTTAGGTGCCATAAATGGTTATGAAAAACAAAAAGAACCGCTTTTATCACACCAAACTTAGAAGGTTTTCTCATCCTCGAGTAAAAGAAGAAGGAATAGAGTAGAAGAAGAAGAAATAGAGGAGATGGAGGGGGGTTAGTGTTTCGGCCAAGGGGGAAAAGTAGTGTTGAAGATGTGTGAAAATGAAGGGGTGAAAATGGGTTTATATAGGAGTGGGGAGAGGGTAAGGTTCGGCCATGTATGGGTAGGTTTGGGAGGGAAAGTGGTTTGAATTTGAATGGTGAGGTAGGTGGGGGTAATGATGGATGGATGTGGATTGGTGAAGGGTTTATGGAGAAAAGGGTAGGATTTGATAGGTGAGGGGTTTTTGGGGAAGAGGTATTGAGGTGATTGGTGAAGGGTATTTGAGGAAGAGTATTATGAAAATGTGTGAAGAAGAGAGAGAGTGAGTTGAGGTTGGTGGGGATCTTGTGGGGTCCACAGATCCTGAGGTGTCAAGGATTTCTCATCCCTGCACTAATTAGGCTTGCAAAACGCCCTTTGCTGCCAATCCTGGCGTTAAATGCTAGGTTGCTGCCCATTTCTGGCGTTTAACACCAGCTTCTTGCCCTTTTCTGGCGTTAAACGCCAGTCTGGTGCCTATTTCTGGCGTTAAACGCCCAGAATGGTGCCAGACTAGGCGTTTAACGCCCATTCTGCTGCCCTTACTGGCGTTTAAACGCCAGTAGGCTTTCCTCCAGGGTGTGCTATTTTTCATTCTATTTTTCAGTTTATTTTTGCTTTTTTAATTATTTTTGTAACTTCAGATGATCATTAACCTACAGAAAACATAAAATAACAATGGAAAATAGAAATTTAACCTAGATAAGTAAAATTGGGTTGCCTCCCAACAAGCTCTTCTTTAATGTCAGTAGCTTCACAGTGGGCTCTCATGGAGCCTCACAGATACTCAGAGCATGATGATGGCCTCTTAACACCAAACTTAGAGTTTGGTTGTGGCCTCCCAACACCAAACTTAGAGTTTGAATGTGGGGGTTTTGTTTGGCTCTGTATTGAGAGAAGCTTTTCATGCTTCTTCTCCATGGTTACAGAGGGAGATCCTTGAGCTTTAGACACAAGGGAGTCCTCATTCACTTGAAGGACCGATTCTCCTCTGTCAATATCAATCACAACTTTTGCTGTGGCTAGGAAGGGTCTGCCAAGGATGATGGATTCATTCATACACTTCCCAGTATCTAGGATTATGAAATTAGTAGGGATGTAGTGGTCTTCAACCTTTACCAAGACATCCTCTACAAGTCCATAAGCCTGTTTTTTTGAATTGTCTGCCATCTCTAGTGAGATTCTTGCAGTTTGTACCTCAAGGATCCCTAGCTTCTCCATTACAGAGAGAGGCATGAGGTTTATGCTTGACCCTAAGTCACACAGAGCCTTCTCAAAGGTTATGGTGCCTATGGTAGAAGGTATTGAGAACTTTCCAGGATCTTGTCTCTTCAGAGGTAATTTCTGCCTAGTCAAGTCATCCAGTTCTTTGGTGAGCAAGGGGGTTCATCCTCCCAAGTCTCATTACCAAATAGCTTGGCATTTAGCTTCATAATTGCTCCAAGGTACTTAGCAACTTGTTCTTCAGTAACATCTTCATCCTCTTCAGAGGAAGAATACTCATCAGAGCTCATGAATAGCAAAAGTAAATTCAATGGAATCTCTATGGTCTCAGTGTGAGCCTTAGATTCCCATGGTTCCTCATTAGGGAACTCCTTGGAGGCCAGTGGACATCCATTGAGGTCTTCCTCAGTGGAGATCACTGCCTCTTCCTCCTCTCCAGGTTCGGCCGTGTGGGTTATGTTGATGACCTTGCACTCTCCTTTTGGATTCTCTTCTGTATTGTTTGGAAGAGTACTAGGAGGGAGTTCAGTAACTTTCTTACTCAACTGACCCACTTGTGCCTCCAAATTTCTAATGGAGGACCTTGTTTCAGTCATGAAACTTTGAGTAGTTTTAATTAAATCAGAGACTACAATTGCTAATTCAGAGTGGCTCTGCTTAGAATTCTCTGTTTGTTGCTGAGAAGATGATGGAAAAGGTTTGCCATTGTTAAACCTATTTCTTCCACCATTATTGTTGTTGAAGCCTTGTTGAGGCCTCTGTTGATCCTTCCATGAGAGGTTTGGATGATTTCTCCATGAAGGATTATAGGTGTTTCCATAGGATTCTCCCATGTAATTCACCTCTTCCATTGCTGGGTTCTCAGGATCATAAGCTTCTTCTTCAGATGAAGCTTATTTGGTACTGACTGTTGCTACTTACATTCCAGACAGACTCTGAAAAATCATATTGACTTGTTGAGTCAATATTTTGTTCTGAGCCAATATGGCATTCAGAGTATCAATCTCAAGAACCCATTTCTTCTGACTTGTCCCATTATTCACAGGATTCCTTTCAGAGGTGTACATGAATTGGTTATTTGCAACCATTTCAATGAGTTCCTGAGCTTCTATAGGCGTCTTCTTCAGATGAAGAGATCCTCCAGCAGAGCTGTCCAATGACATCTTGGACAGTTCAGACAGACCATCATAGAAGATACCTATGATGCTCTATTCTGAAAGCATGTCAGAAGGACACCTTCTAATCAATTGCTTGTATCTTTTCTAAGCTTCATAGAGGGATTCACCTTCCTTCTGTCTGAAGGTTTGGACCTCCACTCTAAGCTTGCTCAATTTTTGAGGTGGAAAGAACTTTGCCAAGAAGGTATTGACTAGCTTTTCCCAAGAGTTCAGGCTTTCTTTAGGTTGTGAATCCAACCATGTTCTAGCTCTGTCTCTTACAGCAAAGGGAAAGAGCATAAGCTTGTAGACCTCGGGATCAACCCCATTGGTCTTGACAGTGTCACAGATTTGCAAGAATTCAGCTAAGAACTGATGAGGATCTTCCAATGGAAGTCCATGAAACTTGCAATTCTGTTGCATCAGAGAAACTAATTGAGGCTTAAGCTCAAAGTTATTTGCTCCAATGGCAGGGATTGAGATGCTTCTCCCATAGAAGTCGAGAGTAGGTGCAGTAAAGTCACCAAGCACCTTCCTTGCATTATTGGCATTGTTGTTGTTTTCGGATGCCATGACTTTTTCTTGTTTGAAAGTTTCTATTAGGTCCTCTATAGAGAGTTGTACTCTAGCTTCTTTTAGCTTTCTCTTCAAGGTCCTTTCAGGTTCAGGATCAGCTTCAACAAGAATGGCCTTGTCCTTGCTCCTGCTCATATGAAAAGAGAGGAGAAGAAAATATGGAATCCTCTATGTCACAGTATAGAGATTCCTTGAGGTATCAGAGGAAAATAAAAATAGAAGGATGAGGTAGAGAAGAGAGAATTCGAACTTATCAAGAGGGACAGAGTTCGAATTGCTGATAATGGAGAAGTGTTAGTCCTTTAAATAGAAGGATTTGGGAAGAGGGGAAGAATTTTCGAAATTAAAGTAAAAATATTTTGAAATAATTAAAAGAACTTTTGAAAATTTGGTAAATGATTTTCGAAAACTAAGATTGGGAAAGAAATTAAGTGATTTTTGGAAAAGATTTTGAAATTAGAAATAAAAAGATATGATTGAAAATTAATTTGGAAAAAGATGTGATTGAAAAGATATGATTGAGAAGATATGATTAAAAATCAAATTAAAAAGAGAAATTTTTAAAATTAAAGTTGATTACTTGACTAACAGGAAATTAAAAGATATGATTCTAGAATTAAAATTTGATCTTTTCTTAATAGGCAAGTAACAACTTGAAAATTTTGAATTAAATCATTAATTATAGCAAGGATTTTCGAAAATAGTAATAAATAAAAAAATGGAAAGAAGTTGATTTTGAAAGGATATGATTGAAAAGATATGATTTGAAAAAGATTTGATTTTGAAAAATTATGAAAATTTGAAAAAGATTTGAATTAAAAACAAAATCTTCCCTCTAGTGTCCTCCTGGCGTTAAACGCCCAGAATGGCATCCATTCTGGCGTTTAACCCCAAAATGCTACCTTTTTGGGCATTTAACGCCCAGCCAGGTACCCTGGCTGGCGTTTAAACGCCAATTTTCCTTCTTCACTGGGCGTTTTGAACGCCCATCTTTTTCTCTGTAATTCCTCTGCTGCATGTTCTGAATTTTCAATTCTCTGTATTATTGACTTGAAAAGACACAATTTTAAAATTTTTTTTATTGAATTTTTTATGATGAGAAATAATCAAAATGTAACTAATCATGGGAAACTAAGATTAAACAAACAATGCATGCAAGACACCAAACTTAGAAGCTTGTATACTAAGGATTATAACAAATTGAAAATGCATATGAGAAACAACAAAAGACACAAAACAAGAGAATTTAAAGATCAGAGCAAGGAAATCATCAAGAATAACTTGAAGATCAATGAAGAACATAATGCACATGCAAGAAAAATAAAGACATGCAGGACACCAAACTTAAAATTAGACGCTAGACTCAAATAAGAAACATAAAATATTTTTGATTTTAAGATTTTATAAATTTTTTTTTTGTGAATTTTTGAAAATTATTTGGAAAAGAAAATAAAGAGATTCAAAATTTTTAATAAGAATTCCAGGAATCATGCAATGTTAGGCTAAAACTCCGGTCCAGGAATTAGACATGGCTTACTAGCCAGCCAAGCTTTCAGTGAAAGCTTCGGTCCAAAACACTAGACATGCCCAATGGCCAGCCAAGCTTTAGCAAATCATTATGTTCAACAGCAAGATTGATAGAAATCAACAAGCCCTTGTAATGATAAGTTGAAACCTCGGTCCAAAAGATTAGACATAGCTTCTCAGCCAGCCAGACTTCAACAAATCATCATGAAACTCTAGAATTCATTCTTAAAAGTTCTGAAGAACAAAATAGAAATAAATTTTTTTTTTTGAATTTTTCAAAAATTAAGAGGTAAAAAGCTTAAACAAAAAATAAAATTACCTAATCTGAGCAACAAGATGAACCGTCAGTTGGTGCAAAAACTTGGTGCACGAAATTTTGATCATCAATGGCGCCAACATCTTGGTACGCACAATTGTAATCTCAACTCTTTGTCACAACTCCGCACAACTAACCAGCAAGTGCACTGGGTCGTCCAAGTAATAAACCTTACGTGAGTAAGGGTCGATCCCACGGAGATTGTCGGCTTGAAGCAAGCTATAGTCATCTTGTAAATCTTAGTCAGGCGGATTCAAATGGTTATGGAGAATTGATAATTAAAATATGAATAAAACATAAAATAGGATAGAGATACTTATGTAATTCATTGGTGAGAATTTCAGATAAGCGCATGAAGATGCTTTGTTCCTCCTAAACTTCTGCTTTCCTTTTGCCTTCTTCCAATCATTCATACTCCTTTCCATGGCAAGCTGTATGTTGGGTTTCACCGTTGTCAATGGCTATCTCCCGTCCTCTCAGTGAAAATGTTCCAAATGCGCTGTCACCGCACGGCTAATTAGCTGTTGGTTCTCGGCCATGTTGGAATAGGATCCATTGATCCTTTTGCGTCTGTCACTACGCACAACACTCGTGAGTTTGAAGCTCGTCACAGTCATCCCTTCCCAGATCCTACTCGAAATACCACAGACAAGGTTTAGACTTTCCGGATCTTAGGAATGGCCTCCAATTGATTCTAGCCTATACCACGAAGGTTCTAATCTTAGATTAGAAACCCAAGAGATACACATTCAAGCTTGTTTGCATGTAGAACGGAAGTGGTTGTCAGGAACGCATTCATAGGTGAGAATGATGATGAGTGTCACAGATCATCACATTCGTCAGGTTGAAGAACGAGTGTATATCTTAGAGAAGAAGTAGGCGTGAATTGAATAGAAAAACAATAGTACTTTGCATTAATTCATGAGGAACAGCAGAGCTCCACACCTTAATCTATGGTGTGTAGAAACTCCACCGTCAAAAATACAAAAGTGATAATGGTGATCATTGGCTTCGGCCCCAGAGAGGGAACCAGAAGAACCAAGATCAAAAGTATGATCAAGTGTGTAAAAGTCTATAAAATACAATAGCAAAAGGTCCTATTTGTAGAAAACTAGTAACCTAGGGTTTACATAAATGAGTAAATGATGCAAAATCCACTTCCGGGCCCACTTGGTGTGTGCTTGGGCTGAGCATTGAAGCTTTCACGTGTAGAGGCTTTTCTTGGAGTTAAATGCCAGCTTTTGTGCCAGTTTGGGCGTTTAACTCCAGCTTTTATGCCAGTTCTGGCGTTTTGACGCCAGAATTTCTATGCTGACTTGGAATGCCGGTTTGGGCCATCAAATCTCAGGCAAAGTATGGACTATTATATATTGCTGGAAAGCCCAGGATGTCTACTTTCCAACGCAATTGAGAACACTTCATTTGAACTTCTGTAGCACCAGAAAATCCACTTTGAGCGTAGGGAGGTCAGAATCCAACAGCATCTGCAGTCCTTTTTAAACCTCTGAATCAGATTTTTGCTCAGGTCCCTCAATTTCAGCCAGAAAATACCTGAAATCACAGAAAAACACAGAAACTCATAGTAAAGTCTAGAAATGTGATTTTTATTTAATAACTAATAAAAACATAATAAAAACTAACTAAAATATACTAAAAACATACTAAAAACAATGCCAAAAAATGTATAAATTATCCGCTCATCACTAGACTTTACAAGGCTAGTGAAAATCTGAGCATGGATAAGAATTTTGATGTGAATGCTAATATGGAAAATCTGAATGAGAATGAACAACCTAGAAGAGTGCTTGGCTTATATACTGCTCCCAATGCAGATCTCTATGGAAAAAAGTATTGTAGTGCCTCCTATAGCTGTAAACAATTTTTAACTGAAGCCTTAGCTAGTCACTCTTGTGCAACAAAATTGTCAGTATCATGGACTTTCTCATGAAGACCCAAATTAGTTTATTTCTAATTTTCTACAGATTTGTGATACTGTGAAGACTAATAGAGTGAATTCTGAGGTATACAAACTCATGCTCTTCCCATTTGCTGTGAGGGATAGAGCAAAGCTGTGGTTAGATTCTCAACCCAAGGAGAGTCTGGATACTTGGGACAATGTGGTCATTGGATTTCTAACTAAATTTTTCCCACCACAAAAGCTGACTAAGCTGAGGGTGGAGGTTCAGACTTTCAGACAGAAAGATGGTGAGACCCTTTATGAAGCTTGGGAGAGATTCAAGCTACTGACTAGGCAATGCCCTCCGAACATGTTCTCTAAATGGACTCAGCTAGATATCTTTTATGAGGGCTTATGTGAAATATCTAAGATGTGTCTAGATAATTCTGCAGGTGGTTCACTGCACATGAAGAAGACACCAGAGGAGACTACTGAGCTTATTGACTTGGTTGCTAACAACCAATATTTATACTCATCTAACAGGAATCCTGTGAACTCTCGAACTCCTCAGAAGAAAGGTGTCATGGAAGTAGAAGCTTTTAATGCTCTTCTTACGCAGAACAAAATCTTGTCTCAGCAGATGAATTTACTTACTCAACAATTGAGTGGGATGCATGTTTCAGTTGTCAGCACTCATACTGCACCTTAAGAGGCCCCTTATGACATGACTGATAACTCAATGCAAGGTGAGAATTATGATTATACTCAATCTTCTACTAAACAGGTCAATTACATGGGGAATGCTCCTAGGAACCCTAATAATTATCCAAACTCTAAGACCTATAATCAGGGGTGGAAAAATCACCCAAATTTTAGGTGGAGAGAACAACCTCAGAGATCACAGAATTTTAACAATGATTCTCAGGGCGGTTTTCAGTAGAATAATCAAAATAACCACCAGTTTTAGTCTCATCAACAACAACCACCTCAGCAGGAAAATTCTCAGCCCTAGCAGAACACTAATTGGGAAACACTGCTGAATAATTTTATGCAGGAAACTAGAGCTTCTATCAAAAACTTGGAGGTACAAGTAAGCCAGTTGAGCAAAGAAATACCTGAGAGGCCTCCAAGTACATTTCTTGGTGAAACAATGGTGAACCCAAGAGAATACTACAAGGCCATCCAATTGAGAAGTGGTAAAGTAGCTGGTTCTGAGATTAAGGTCAATGAAGAGCTAGTTGAAAAAAAAGCTCCAGAGGAGAAGAAAGAGGAGGTGGAGCACGTCCCTCCAAAACTTTCAGATAACCCATTCCTAGACTCTCTGGAAACTCATCCTACATTGCCAAAGGCTCCTGAGTACAAGCCTAATATGCCATATCCTCAGAGACTTTAGAAGGCCTCCAAAGACAAGCAATTTTCTAGATGTTTAGAAATTTTCAAGAAGCTATAGATCAACATTCCTTTTGCTGAGGCTCTTGAGCAAATGCCTCTCTATGCTAAATTCATGAAAGAACTGTTGACTAACAAGAGGAATTGGAAGGAACAAGAGACAGTGGTGTTAACTAAGGAGTGCATTGCTATTATTCAACATAACCTTCTTGAGAAGATGCAGGATCTAGGGAGCTTTGTAATTCCTTGCACCATTGGAGATGTCACTATTCAGAGAGCTTTATGTGATGTTGGAGCTAGCATCAATCTCATGCCATTTTCAATGATGAAAAAACTCCAAATTGAGGAGGTAAAATCCACTCGTATTTCTCTTCAACTTGCTGATCTTTCTATTAATTTTCTGTGGGGGTTGTTGAGGATTTACTTGTGAAAGTAGGGCCATTTATTTTTCCTGCTGATTTTGTCATATTGGATATGGAAGAGGATACAAAGTCCTCTATTATTCTTGGAAGACCCTTTTTAGCTACAGGTAGAGCTTTAATTGATGTGCAAAAGGGTGAATTAACCCTGAGGGTCAATGAAGAACAGGTGGTCCTTAATGTATTTGAAGCCCTTAAACACCCCAGTGATTCTGAAGGATGTCTGAGAGTTAATGTTATGAACCACATGTTCAAGAGGTACTAGGAGCTGAGGTACTTGATGATCTTCTGGATCCTCTTTCTGAATATAAATTACTTGAGATTGATGATTCACCACCCCAGAAGAACCTAGTAAGCACGCCTAAGGTGGAGGAGGAAGTCCCCAAACTTGAGCTCAAGCCTTTGCCTCCCTCTCTGAAATATGTATTCTTAGGTGAACATGATTCATACTTAATGATTATTACCTCTTCCTTAAATCCTGATGAGGAAGAGGCGCTTATTACAGTACACAGGAGCCATAAAATAGCTCTTGGGTGGACCATTGGTGATTTAAAGGGGATTAGTCCAACCAAGTGTATGCATAAGATCCTTCTTGAAGATGATGCTAAACTGGTTGTGCAACCACAAAGGAGACTCAATCCAACTATGAAAGAGGTAGTCCAAAAAGAGGTAATGAAACTATGGGAAGCAGGCATTGTATTCCCTATTTCTGATAGCCCTTGGGTGAGTCCTGTGCAGGTAGTTTCTAAGAAAGGAGAGATGACAATGATCAATAATGATAAGAATGAGCTAATTCCTACAAGGACAGTCACTGGATGGAGAATGTGCATAGACTACAGGAGGCTCAACACTGCTACAGGAAAGGATCACTTTCCCCTGCCTTTCTTTGATCAGATGCTTGAGAGGTTAGCTGGTCATGCTTTTTATTATTTTCTAGATGGATATTCTAGATATAACCAAATTGCAGTGGACCCTCAAGATCAAGAGAAGACAGCATTCACATGTCCTTTTGGAGTATTTGCTTACAGGAGAATGACATTTAGACTCTGTCATGCTCCAGCAACTTTTCAGAGGTGTACGCTTTCAATTTTTTCTGATATGGTTGAAAAGTTCATTGAGGTATTTATGGATAATTTTTCTATTTTTGGTAATTCTTTTGAATCCTGCCTTAAGCATTTATCTCTAGTCTTGAAACGGTGTCAAGAATCAAACCTTGTTTTAAATTGGAAAAAATGTCATTTTATGGTTACAGAAGGTATTGTTCTTGGACACTGAATTTCAAGGAAGGGTATTGAGGTTGATAGAGCCAAGGTGGAGTTAATTGAAAATTTACCACCACCATCTAATGTTAAGGCAGTTCGGAGTTTCTTGGGTTATGCAGGATTTTACAGAAGATTTATAAAGGATTTTTCTAAAATTGCTAAACCATTGAGCAACCTATTAGTTGCTAATGTTCCTTTTGTATTTGATGCTGAATGTTTGCATGATTTTGAAACTCTGAAAGGAAACTTTATCTCTGCTCCCATCATAGCTCCCCCTGACTGGGATTTACCATTTAAATTAATGTGTGATGCTAGTGATTATGCTATAGGAGCTATTTTAGGACAGCAACATGGCAAGCTTATACATGTCATTTACTATGCTAGCCGTGTGTTAAATGATACTCAAAAGAATTACACAACTATAGAAAAAGAATTATTAGCTATTGTATATGTTGTTGATAAGTTTAGGTCCTATTTAATTGGTTATAAGGTTATTGTTTATACTGATCATGCTGCTTTAAAGTACCTTCTAACCAAACAGGATTCTAAACCAAGATTAATCAGATGGGTGCTATTCCTTTAGGAGTTTGATATTGAGATCAAAGACAGGAAATGGTCAGAAAATCAAGTAGCTGACCACCTTTCAAGAATTGTAGAATTGAGACATTTCTGGATTGAGACATTTCTGGATAAGTAACTGTTCCTCATTCAGTAGGCTCCATGGTTTGTAGAATTGCAAATTACAAAGCCATGAATTTCATTCCAAAGGAGTACAGTAAACAACAAGTGAAGAAGGTACTGACTGATGCAAAGTACTATTTTTGAGAGGAACCATACCTTTTTAAAAGATGCTCAGATGGTATAATCCGGAAATGTGTCTCAGATGTGGAAACATAGCAGATTCTTTGGCACTATCATGGTTCTGATTATGGAGGCAACTTTAGTAGTGAAAGGATAGCTACAAAGGTCTTTCAGAGTGGTTTTTACTGCCAAAAATCTCCCTGCCAACCATGAGATGCCACATCAGGGGATTCTTGAGATTGAGTTGTTTGATGTGTGGGGTATTGACTTCATGGGACCTTTTCCACCCTCCTATTCTAACAACTATATCTTGGTGGCAGTTGATTATGTGTCCAAGTGGGTGGAAGTTGTGGCTCTGCCCACCAATGATGCCAAAGTGGTGATGAGCTTTCTTCAGAGATATACTTTCAGCCGGTTTGGTGTCACAAGGACACTCATTAGTGATGGTGGAAGTTACTTCTGTAACAGACAGCTGGACTCACTTCTGGAGAGGTATGAAGTCTGTCATAAAGTGGCAACCCCCTATCACCCTTAGACAAGTGGACAGGTTGAGGTTTCTAACAGGGAACTCAAGAGGATCCTAGAGAAGACCGTCAGTATCTCAAGGAAGGACTGGTCTAGGAAGCTTGATGATGCTCTCTGGGCATACCGGACAGCTTACAAGACTCCTATTGGCATGTCCCCTTATCAGTTGGTCTATGGTAAAGCCTGTCACTTGCCAGTGGAGCTGGAGCATAAAGCTTACTGGGCAATCAAGTATCTGAACTTCGATGCTCAAGCTGCAGAAATTAAGAGAATGCTCCAGTTAAATGAGCTTGATGAATTCCGATATTCAGCCTATGAGAATGCCAAGCTCTATAAGGAGAGAACTAAGATATGGTATGACAAGAAGATTGCAATAAGAGTCTTTGAGCCAGGTCAGAGAGTGCTTCTGTTCAATTCACGGCTCAAACTCTTTTCTGGGAAGCTGAAATCCCGGTGGTCAGGATCGTTTGTGGTAACCAGAGTATCACCGTATGGTCATGTAAAAATTCAGGAAGAGAATTCTGACAGAAAGTTTACAGTTAATGGCCAAAAGTTGAAGCACTATCCTAGAGGCAAGATTGATCGCCAAAGGTCTGCTCATCTGCTAAACTAGCAGAACTAACCGTCAAGCTAGTGACGTTAAAGAAGCGCTTATCGGGAGGCAACCCGATGTTTTCGTATCCTTAGTTGATTTATGTTGTTTTGATTTGGTTATTTATCTGATTTTCATCGAATTTCTACTGTTTTTCTTTGTTTTACGTGTGTTTGGATCATGCAGAGTAATTGAAACAGAAACAGGTACCTAAGATAGAATTTCGAACACCCTGGAGAAGCTGAACTTGGATTGGGTGGTGCTTAGCTTCACCCTTGAAGTTAGGCGCCAGTAATGTGTATAAAGTGTAATTTTTCTCTGGAGGGGTGACACCTAACTTGAGGTTTCTCAAGTTAGGCTCCACATAAAGTGACCAAGACAATTTTCGTGCTGCTTAGTGGGCGCCTAACTTGAGAATTCTCAAGTTAGGCGCCAGGTTTGAAGGCTCAAGGGAAGTTAGGTGCAGGGAGCATGAAGTTAGGTGCGGAGGCAATTGGTGCACTCAGGAGGCCTCAAGTTAGGTGCCCCAATGTTGAAGTTAGGCGCCAATAGGGAGCGTGACACATGAGGTTAGGAATTCTGGGGAGACACAGACAACGAAGTTAGGCACCAGGCTTCCTCTTCAATCCAAATTAGGCGCCGTAGATTAAAAGGGACATGAATTTAGGTGCTTTGTGTGGTGAAAAGCATGAAGTTAGGCGCATAGATTCACAAGTTAGGCGCAATGTCATTGTCCAAACATGAAGTTAGGCACATGGATTCACAAGTTAGGTGCCACTTTCCACAATTACTCCCACCTTAGTCAATTCCAAACAGAATCCACCAAATCATGCCTAAATCCTTCCTGCTTTGGTCCCCATTCCCATCAACCACCCTTTCATTAAACTCCAAGATAGCCTCCCCTTTTTAAAGCCTTTACCCCGTCCCAATCCTTACCCGTGACAACCTCACTCCCTCTTCCATACTTGTCCTCTTCCCAATCCTTGCTCCGAGACACACCCGTGGCAACCTCCTCTCCCCAAGACAAGCCCGTGAACCATTCCCCCCCCCAAACTAACCCTTTCCAAACCTTTTATATAAGCCACCCTCCTCCCCTTTTCAAACCATAACACATTCCCCCCAAGTCACCCTTCAACCCCTACTTCTATACACACAGAACCACTACAGATTCTTTCTTCTTCGAAGACTGCCAACCTCTCCCCCATTCTCTTTACAACAACCACAACAACCTTAAACCATTCCCTAAAACCACAAAGCCTCACCCTTTCCTAATCACAATTCAAACCCTTTCCCTCTCAATTTGCAACAACCCACAACCCTCCACTCCCTACTTCCCCCTCGTCCTCTGTCCCCTCATCATCCTTTTCTTCTTCTGTCTTTCTTTAGTTCCTACGAAAAAAAAGCAAAGAGAAAAGTAAATTTTTAGATTTAATTTTTATTTTCTCCCTTGCTTTTTCACTTTCTTATTTTACCATATCCTTCTTCCCCTTTGTATTTCTCTAATTTTCTCAGGGACGAGCAAAAGTTTTAAGTTTGGTGTTGTCACTTTGCTTCTTTGTTTTCTCTATTTTTTGTAATGGTACCCAAAACAAGTACACCTTCAAAGAAAAGGAACGGTAAAAAACCGGCCACTAGTTCTCACGATACACACAGATTCAGATCCAATCTTCATGAAGAAAATTTTTATGAGCATACTTTAAAAAGGGCTGTGACTCCAGAAGTGAGATTTGCACTGAAACTGGATGAATATCCAGAAATTCAATTTCAAATTGATAGAAAAGGGTGGCGATTTCTGTGCAACCCGCACACTGAGGTGGGACAACTGATGGTCCAAGAATTTTATGGAAATCTCTGGGTCACATACAAGGATGTAGAAGGAGTCAATGAGAAGAATTATCAGAGCTATGTAAGAGGAAAAGTCATTGACTTCAGTCTAAGGAACATCCGCCAGATCCTCAATCTACCGGGTCCAGACCATATGTTTGACTGTTACAGTGAGAGGATGCATTGGGACTAATAACTGGAGTAGGTCATTGAAGCATTATGCATTTCGGGTTCTTTGTAGAAGATAGGTGCTGAGGGGAGGCCGAATCACTTAAAGAGTACTGAGCTCATCCCTTTAGCTAGAGGATGGTTGGACTTCATCCAAAGGTCCATGATGCCTACTAGAAACTGGTCCGAATGCACTGTGGACCGGGCTGTCATAATTTACAGAGGAGGTGGAGGATATTATCCCAGAGAAGATATATAACATTGCCTCTAATCCACTCAAGAAGGCTAGGCTCAGATTCCCACATCTGATTTACCTCCTGTGTGAAGCAGCATGGATAAAAGTAAAGGTGGAGAATGATTTTTCCATTCCTGTTGAGAGACCAATCACAAAGAAGAGCATAGAGATTCACAGGAAACAGTGCAGGGTCCACAGAGAAGAGCAGGTTGAGGAGAAAGCCCAGCAGAATTAGCCACCACTACCTCAGAAACACTACTTCCCACTTCAGAAAGACTGGCAGTAGCTCACCTCCTCCATTGAGCAGATGAGGATCACGCATAACAGCCACTGGCAGTAGTACACTGTGTCTATTGAAGAGATGAGGGTGACACAGAACAGCCACTGGGAGTATCTCACTACCACCCTTGATCAGATGAGAGCTAATCAGAACTTTCAGCACCAGGAGATCTCTCAGCTGAGATAGGATTATAGCTTCCTCAGAGGATCATATGGATCACAGCTAAAGGAGAGAGATCCCACCATGGAGATTGAGGTGGCTTAGTTCCTTTTACTTCCTATATTATTTTGCAATTACTATGTTATGTTCTTGCTTTCTGCTATTTTGTTTTTGTTATTGCATGATCATTTGTTATGTCACTTCCTAGGTTATAGTTTAATTTGCTATTTTTTTATTTATTCTGTTAGTTGTTTTTAATTCTAAAAAGTGTCTCATGTATTGCTCACTAAGCTTGAATTCAAAAGAAAAATAGGAAGAAAAAAAGATGTATTGCATGAGAAATAGAGTTTATAACAAAGATTAGTTTCATTTACTTAAATGTGGTGGTATTCTCTGTGATTCTGAATGCATGACATGAACCGTGTATATTTGAATTTGAATCAAAGGATGTTGATGTATAAGGAACATGAATTTAGAGAACTATTATGAATTCTCTGAAGTTAGTGAAAGCTTAATCCTTGAAGCAAAAGAAACAGCAAAAGAAAAATAAAAAGAAAGGTCCAAGGCTCTGAGCATCAATGACTAGGGAGGTCAGACATGATTAAAAGCTCAAAGAGTTGTTTCCCTAGTCATATGCTTGTGGTGTAATTGTGTTAAGTAATCCTTGAGACAGAGCACTAAGAGTCGAGATCAAATGCAATCAACAGAGTATGCCAAAGGCTTTGAGCACCACTGTCTGGGAGTAACTGAAAGAAAAATTAGAACTTAAAGAGAGTTCCCCAGTTAAGTGCTTGTGGTGTTCTTGTGTCAAGTGAAGCTTGAGACAAAACATTTAAAGTCACGGTTAGGCTCAAGGTGCAAAGCACCAAGGAAAAGAGAATTAAAAGAAATTTGCTGTGTTCAAGGATTAAACTGAAGTATAAAAGATTAGAGAATTCATAATATTATCTAGATTCTAATTCCGAATGACAGTGACATTCTTTTGATTCAAAAGAGAATGAGATGCCAAAACTATTCAGGATTACCATTGTAAACCCCACTTCAAGAAGAGACATGAGCTTAATTGAACTCTCACTCTCATGCAAATTCACATCCAAAGCCCATGTTAGTTTTGGTTGCTTGAGGACAAGCAACAATTCAAGTTTGGTATTGTAATGCGTGAGCATCTTTCCTATCTTTTCCTAGTGAATTTGCATTCAAATTGTTGAGTTTAATCAAGAATTAATTATCTTTTAGCCACTATGGATGCTACTTTGAGTCATGAGCAACTCTGTTTATTTCAGGTAGCATTCGGATGGATTTGATGGAGTTTCTGTAGAAAAAGAGAAGAAAGCGAATGATGCTGTCAACCATGACCTCTCTGCACTCTAACCTAAATAACTCAAGCTACAGAGGTCCAATTGACGTGATTCTAGTGGTGTTGGAAAGCTAACTTTTAGAGCTTTCCAACGATGTATAATGGTTCATACTTCTCCTCAATCAGTTCTGCAGGGGTGGCGCCTAACTTAAGGTTTCTTAAGTTAGGCGCCAAGATCAACTACATCCATTAATCCAAAGCAGCCAAGGTGGCGCCTAACTTGAGAAATCTCAAGTTAGGCGCTAGGACAAAGGGAAAACTTGAAAAGAATTCTGTCAAGGTTGCGCCTAACTTGAGATTTCTCAAGTTAGGCGCTGTTCCGAGGGTTACCTGAAACTGTAGGTCGATCTCGGACGAGATCTTCTGTGCTGGTCGGAGATGATGTGTCCGGCTGGTGGGTGACAGCCGGAGCTATCATGTCCGACTTATGGAACTGGCTGCACTGCTGATCCTTCGTCACCGGAGGGTGGGGGGTACCTGCAAGGGACTCCGATGCTTAAGTTAGCAAGGGTATTAAGCAGGTTTTTAGTAGAATCAGAGTATGAGTTATACCTGGGTACTACAGTGTATTTATAATGGTTGTGGGCTGACCTTCTTAGGTAAGATAAGTTAGTTATCTTATCTTATCTTATCTTATCTTATCTTTGGGTGAGGTCAGCTTATCTTTAAGGGAACCGCCTTTATCTCTATAGGCTTGGACTGCCTTTGGATATGGGTCGTGTTCCTTTATTTGGGCCCTTTACTGGGCTTTCCTGGCAATTTGACCGATCTCTTGGAGAAGAGGTCGGATAGTCAGACCTGAAGAGGTCGGTCGCCTTGTCGCTAAACATCCCGGGTCGGACAGCTCGACCCAGGGTATGAACAGTGCCCCTGCTCGAGCTCGGTCTTTCTTTTTGAGATCGAGTCTTAGTCTTAGGACTTCGATCCTTCTCGGGTGAAGCCGAACTCGAGCATTTGTCGACTTCTTTCTTTGTAGAATCTTCCTTTTTGAATGTGGAATGTTTTCTTCTGAAAGCGTGTGCTTTTGTATTAGCGCTCTATTCTTGGAAACGTGCGAGGGTTTAATACCCTCATTAATTGGTTTTAATTGCCCCGTTTCTCTTATCCTCTTTATTTTGAATTTCACATTTCAGAAGAATGGTTTCTCTTCTCCGTAACCTCCCTGTTCTTTCTCTCTTTCTATTTTCGCCTGAGATTTGTAGCTTTCGCCTCTTTCCTTGTGACATTGCTTGGTTATTGTTTCCTCCTGGTTGTGGAAGGGCGATTCCAGATTCTGCTCCTCTCTTCAACTTTCTCTCGAGGCTTTCTGCTTTTTCCAGGTTGGTTTTTTCTTACTTTCTTGTTCTCATCATTTTCTTGGTAAAACTTTGATTCTGAATATATGTTGAAAAGCTTGAACCTTTTTGTGGTCTTTGTCACTGTGATGTATTTTTTGGCCTCCTTTTCGTCTTTATGCGTACTCCTAGTACTTCTGTAGAGGCTTTTTAGGGCTTTGCATGTTTTGCTGCTTGCTTCTAGTTATTTTTTGATACTCAAAAACTGTATTTGTTTACTTCTGCAAAGATTGCCCCTTGATTTTTGCCCTATTGGTATCCTTTTCTTGCTGCTGAACTTTTGTAAGAGAAGATCGGTGCTTGTTTTGACTTTACTTCGTTTGGGGGGATTTTATTTCTCTGAGGACAAGGTTGCGTCTTTGATGATATTTTGTTGCTTAGTAGCTTCATTTGTCGATTGAAACTGGGATGGCGACTCTGGAAGGTAGTTTATTTTGATGACTTAGCTTGATTTGTGGCTCGCAGCTTTCTTTTTGGAGTGTCGCTTTAGTTGCAGATCATAAAAGAGAGGTTTATTATTTTTTTGTTAGGATGTGAGCTTGTAGGTTTTCCTGAATCCTTGTTCCATAACTTGCCTCCAAAAGGTGCCCCTGGATCTTTAGTGTGGGTCCTGTGGTTTCCTTTTGTTGCTTGTATTGCTCTGTGTCATGCTTGTCCGAGCTGTTCTGATATGGTTTGTTTTTGACTTTATCAGAGATGTTTGGGTTAGTAATCTATTTTCTTCTTTTCTTGCTGTAGGACTAGTTGACCTCATGTCTTCTCGCAAGAACATTGTTGAGACATCTTCCCAAGTCCCTGAGGGCATGGCTGATTGGGTGGATTCGATGGTTCTTTTGTGTGTTTCTTTGGTTGATTCCGAATTTTGTCAGCAGCTTAGGCAATTTCATAGGGCTTGTAGTAGTGGTAGTGAGGAAAAGAATTATGAGCTCGTACCCTCCACTCCTGAAGAGAGAGTTTGTTTCTCTACTCGAATTGCTGGAGACCGTCCTTTTTCTATGCATACGATTACTTTTTTGGCCAGATGAATATCACCATTCCTTTTACTCCTTTTGAGACCAACCTGTTGTGGTCTTCCAATGTAGCTCCATCCCAACTTCACCCCAATTCTTGGGGTTTTATAAAGATCTTTCAATTGCTGTGTCGTGAGTTTGACGTCCCTGCTTCACAATCCCTTTTCTTTTATTTGTTTGTCTTGACAAAACCTGGGGTAGTGAAGAAAAAGGCTGCCTGGGTTTTTTTCCGAGCTTCGTAAGGGAAGAAAGTTTTTTCTATGTATGACAAGTCGTTTGGTGATTTTAAGAACTATTTCTTCAAGGTTCGAGCTGTTGAAGGAGCTCGTCCCTTTTTTCTGGATGAGAATGATGAGCCCACTTTTCCTTTAGAGTGGCAAAAGAATGTTGTTGTGTCGAGGTATTCCTGGGAGATGTCGAACGAGGTCGAGCAGGCCTTTGTGACTGTGTTGGAGGAGAATTGGGGGGAGCCTCCCTATCTTGATACCAAGAAATTCTTAGGGGACCCCTCACTCCTTCTAGATGAGCTGGGTAGTGTTCAATTTTGGCTTTCCTTGTTTTGTTGAGTTTATTTCTTTATGAGCTCTTTTTTTATTTGTAACTTGGTTTCCTGCTGTGATGTTTTGTTTGCAGATATGATTAAGAATAATAAATCCATGAAGGCCTTTAAGAGGGCAAGAAAGGCTACTGCAGCTCAAAACGTCTCAGCTAAGGCGGCCGGTGAGGGATCATCTCAAGTTCAGTCGAAGCCAGCCATAGCAAACTTGCCGGGGTGAGGAAGGTAATCCCTACTCCCCGGGTTCATTTGGCTGATCCTCCTCAAGTTTCTATTGCTACTTCTGGTGCTCCTCCAAACAAAAAACAAAAAACAATTGAGCCTTTCAACCTTGATGCCCCTGACTTTGACGCGGTTGGGTTTGTCGATCAGCAGATTGGTCCTTACGGTACCATTCCTACCGACGATGTCTCTCTCCTTCGCCACTTGGATTTAATTACTCGGAGTAGCGTCAAGATGGCATATATGGGAGCTGCCCTGTACCGAACTGCCCAAGACCTCCCTCTTCATGCTACCAAAGCTTTTATGGAGGAGGCTAAGCAAGAGTTCGACCGTATGAAGGGTTTGAAGGAGGAGCTCCAAGTGAAAGTGACCAAATTGGAGAAGGAGTTTGAGACCGAAAAGGCTAGTTCTGTTACCTTGGCGGCTTCTGTGAGGTTGGCTGAGGATACCGCCTTGAGGCACAAGGATAGCTATGTTACAGCCTATAGAGAAGTGATGCGTCTCAGGGAGGAGTTGGAGTCTGCCCGGGTTGATTATGCTGAGCTCCAGGGTCACCTTGTAGGCAGCGTAAATGCTGCTTATGAGAACCTGAAGGAGCAAGTTCGAGTTCTTGCTCAAGAGGTCGACCTTACTCTTTTCAGTCTGGACAATGTTGTAAAGGATGGCAAGATTTTCCCTGACGACCCTGATGACGATGATGTTGAACCTCCCCCTGTGCTTACTGCCAAAGCCTCCGAAGTGCCGACTTCTTCCGCTCTTTCAGCTGAGGTTGATCATCCCGTGTCAGATCCTGACTGTCAAATCTTGAATCGGGATGATGGAACTGTGGATGCTGTGCCTATTCAGACTCGCCCTCCTTCACCTCGTGCTGCCGAGAAGCCTTCGGGTCTTCCCTGATTAAGTGAATGCTTTGTGTAGATAGCCCGTCTTGTGGGCTTTTTAAACTCTTTATTTTGTAAATGATGTTTGCTGACTGTTGACACTCTTTTAGTTGCTTGTTTAGCAACTTTATTTTGAAAAACAAAGTAGTTTCCAAGCTTTTGGGGCTGATTTTAGTGGCCTCTGAAGCTTGTTATTATTATAACTTTATGTTTTTATATCATGTCTGTCTGCACTCGACTTGGCACCTTTCTAGGTATTGTGAATGCTAGAACCTTTCATTGTCTGACCTCTTTGGATTGGCTTGATTCCTTTGCCTGATGTTTTTTCCACTAATTCACTTTGTTTGGATCTTGCTCAAGTCTTTATTAGGAATTACCTTGTATAACACTTAAGGTCTTTTGGGAGGCTGATTTCGTCGTGTCGGTTTCGTCCGAGTTGTTGTTAGTGATCCTCTTTGGACTTTGTTTAGGTCTCATTCAGGGATTACTTTTGTGATCTCTTGTTTTGGGCCGACTTCGTCATGTTGGGCTCTTCTAAGTTATTTTTGTAATCCTCTTTTTTGGACCTTGTGCAAGTCTCTTTCAGGGATTACTTCTATAACTTTACGCTCTGGGCCAACTTCGTCATGTCGGGCCCTTCTAAGTTATTTTTGTAATCCTCTTTTTTGGACCATGTGCAGGTCTCTTTCAGGGATTACTTCTATAACTTTTTGTTTTGGGCTGACTTCATCATGTCGAGCCCTTCTAAGTTATAGTATTCCTCTTTTATAGGGTTGGCCAGACCTCTTTCTAGGGTTTACTTATAACTTTGGTCGACTTGGTCTGACTTCTTAACGTCGGCCAGTTTTTAAGTTATTATTTAGTAATCCATCTTATCAAGACCTCGTCAGGTCTTTTCTCCGGATCACTTTCGATAACTTCTTGCATTATTCTGTTTTCATCTTTGCCGATTTGTAGAAGGTGGGTTCAATCCTTGTTTAGTCGACCTTTAGATGAATTTGGTTTTCATCTCTATTGGTCTTTATCGTGATCGTGCAGTGAATTGTTTTTCACTCTCTGCCGATATGTTGCTTTATAATCGGGCGATGAATATTTCAGATTAATGCGTCTTGAAAACTTGTAGAACATCTAATATATTTTATTTAAAAGAAAATACAAATATGTACATGTGGAGTTTTTATCCTTTTAAGTCGGATAATTTGTGGATCTCAACTTAGTGCCTCATTAAAAAACTTTTCAGGAAAAAGAGTGCATCCTATGCTGAGATCCTTTACCATCCCTAGCTATAGTACCTTCTTAGGTTGCAGGCGTGCCACGACCTGGGAAGCTCTCGCCCATCGAGTCTGGACAGTCTGTAGTAGCCCTTCCCAAGTACTTCTATGACTCGGTTATGATGACAAGTCATCTTAGCCTAGTTTTACTAGTCTTTTTCTTTGTTTTTATTAGGTTTTATGCATTTTCTTGCATTGTAAGTAAGTAATTTGGAGTGGAATTGCAGGGTTTCTTAGATCAATCAACCACCCTTTAATTGATACAAAATCATGAGGTTTAAGCTAAAATTTATTAAATTATGAATGAACTTTAAACCTTGTGAATTTGGTGATACTTTGATTGGTTGTTTTGATTACTTGTAGGTGAAGTGATGAGCGGATAATTTATACGCTTTTTGGCATTGTTTTTAGTATATTTTTAGTAAGATCTAGTTACTTTTAGGGATGTTTCCATTAGTTTTTATGTTAAATTCACAATTCTGGACTTTACTATGAGTTTGTGTGTTTTTCTGTGATTTCAAGTATTTTCTGGCTGAAATTGAGGGAGTTGAGCAAAAATCAGATTCAGAGATTGAAGAAGGACTGCTGATGCTGTTGGATTCTGACCTTCCTGCACTCAAAATGAATTTTCTGGAGCTAAAGAACTCAAAATGCCGCGCTTCTAATTGCATTGGAAAGTAGACATCCAGGGCTTTCCAGCAATATATAATAGTCCATACTTTGTCCAGGTTTAAATGACGCAAACTGGCGTTCAACGCCAGCTCTCTGCCCAATTCTGGCGTCCAGCGCCAGAAACAAGTTGCAAAGTGGAGTTCAACGCCCAAACTGGCACCAAAACTGGCGTTCAACTCCAGGAATAACCTCTACACGTGTAACACTCAAGCTCAGCCCAAGCACACACCAAGTGGGCCCCGAAAGTGGATTTATGCATCAATTACTTACTTCTGTAAACCCTAGTAGCTAGTTTATTATAAATAGGACCTTTTACTATTGTATTAGACATCTTTGGTCTCAGTTTTAATCCGTTGTTCATCTTAGGAGACTATTGATCACGTTTTGGGGGCTGGCCATTTGGCCATGCCTGGACCTTTCACTTATGTATTTTCAACGGTAGAGTTTCTGCACTCCATAGATTAAAGTGTGGAGCTCTGCTGTTCCTCAAAGATTAATGCAAAGTACTACTGTTTTCTATTCAATTCATCTTATTTCGCTTCCAAGATATTCATTAGCACTTCAATCTGAATGTGATGAACGTGACAATCATCATCATTCCCTATGAACGCGTGCCTGACAACCACTTCCGTTCTACATTAGATTGAATGAGTATCTCTTAGATCTCTTAATCAGAATCTTCGTGGTGTAAGCTAGAATGATGGCGGCATTCAAGAGAATCCGAAAAGTCTAAACCTTGTCTGTGGTATTCCGAGTAGGATTCAATGATTGAATGACTGTGACGAGCTTCAAACTCGCGATTGCTGGGCGTAGTGACAGACGCAAAAGGATAGTAAATCCTATTCCAGCATGATCGAGAACCAACAGATGAATAGCCGTGCCGTGACAGGGTGCGTTGACCAGTTTCACTGAGAGGATAAGATGTAACCATTGACAAGGGTGATGCCTCCAGACGATTAGCCGTGCCGTGACAGGGCATTTGGATCATTTTCCCGAGAGAAGACCGAAAGTAGCCATTGACAATGGTGATGCATCACATAAAGCCAGCCATGGAAAGGAGTAAGACTGATTGGATGAAGATAGCAGGAAAGCAGAGGTTCAGAGGAATGAAAGCATCTCTATTCGCTTATCTGAATTTCTCACCAATGATTTACATAAGTATTTCTATCCCTATTTTAATTATTTTCGAAAACCCCATTACTATTTTATATCCGCCTGACTGAGATTTACAAGGTGACCATAGCTTGCTTCATACCAACAATCTCCGTGGGATTCGACCCTTACTCACATAAGGTATTACTTGGATGACCCAGTGCACTTGCTGGTTAGTTGTGCAAAGTTGTGAACCATGGTATTGGCATCATGTTTTTGGCGCCATTACCAGGGAAAGAAAGAGCAATGAATTTTACATAATCAAAGTGTAATCACAATTTCTGCGCACCAAGTTTTTGGCGCCGTTGCCGGGGATTGTTCGAGTTTGGACAACTAACGGTTCATCTTGTTGGTCAGATTAGGTAATTTTCTTTTTGTTTTCTTTTCAAAAAAATTTTCAAAAATCTTTCAAAATTTTCTCCTTTGTTTTCGAAAAAAATTTTAAAATAAAAATGTTTTCAAAAATAAATTATTCTATGGCTTCAAAACTTTCAAGA
The DNA here is from genome assembly GCF_059453495.1 of Arachis ipaensis. Lineage (NCBI taxonomy): Eukaryota > Viridiplantae > Streptophyta > Magnoliopsida > Fabales > Fabaceae > Arachis > Arachis ipaensis. Next base: position 29,468,779 of record NC_142436.1, read on the forward strand.
ATGAATTCTAGAGTTTCATGGTAACATGTTGAATTCTATCTGGCTGAAAAGCCATACCCAAACTCCTTTGGGATTGGTCTTCAACTAATCACCTCAATGGATGTAAGTCCATTCTAAAGCTTGAATGGCTATTAAGCCATGTCTGACCCTTTGATTGGAGCTTTAGACTAAAGAGCACAAGATTCCTGGAATTCATATTAAAGATTTTGAAATCCTTATTTTTGTTTTTCAAATAATTTTCAAAAAAAAATTAGAAAATCATAAAAATCAAAAATATTTTTTGTGTTCTTGTTTGAGTCTTGAGTCATGTTATAAGTTTGGTGTCAATTGCATGTGCATCTTGCATTTTTCGAAAAAAAATCATGCATTCATAGTGTTCTTCATGATCTTCAAGTTGTTCTTGGTAAGTCTTCTTGTTTGATCTTTGCATTTGCATGTTTTGTGTCTTTTCTTGTTTTTCATATGCATTCTTGAATTCTTAGTGTCTAAGCATTAAAGAATTCTAAGTTTGGTGTCTTGCATGTTTTCTTTGCATAAAAAATTTTTCAAAAATGTGTTCTTGATGTTCATCATGATCTCCATAGTGTTCTTGGTGTTCATCTTGACATTCATAGCATTCTTGCATGCATTCATTGTTTTGATCTAAAAATCTCATGCATTGCATCATTTTCATGTTTTTCTCTCATCATTCAAAATTCAAAAATCAAAAAAATATCTTTCCTTTTTTTCTCTCATCAAATTCGAAAATTGAGTTGACTTTTTCAAAAAATTTTAAAAAAATCAAGTTGTTTCTTATGAGTCAAATCAAATTTTCAATTTGAAAATCTTATCTTTTTCAAAATCTTTTTCAAAAATCAAATCTTTTTTTCAATTTTTTTTAGTTATTTTCGAAAATTTCAAAAATGTTTTTCAAAAATCTTTTTCTTATTTTTATATCAAATTTTCGAAAATAACAATAACAATTAATGTTTTGATTCAAAAATTTCAAGTTTGTTACTTACTTGTTAAGAAAGATTCAAACTTTAAGTTCTAGAATCATATCTTGTGATTTCTTGTGAATCAAGTCATTAATTGTGATTTTAAAAAATTCAAATCTTTTTCAAAAACTAATTTCAATCATATCTTTTCAAAAATATCTTCTTATCTTATCCTTTTCAAAAATTTGATTTCAAAATATCTTTTCTAACTTCCTAACTTCTTATCTTTTCAAAATTGATTTTCAAATTTGTTTTAACTAACTAACTAACTTTTTGTTTGTTTCTTATCTTTTTCAAAACTACCTAACTAACTCTCTCTCTCTCATTTTTCGAAAATATCTTCCCTCTTTTTCAAAAATTTCTTTTTAATTAACTAATTATTTTATTTTCTATTTGAATTTTCGAAAAAATATTAACCTTTTTGAAAAACCATTTTCGAAAATCACTAACTCTTTTTCAAAAATTATTTTCGAAAATTCTCTCCTCCTCTCATCCCATTCTATTTATTTATTCATCTACTAACACTTCTCTTTATCTCACATCACTGCTCCTATCCTTACCCTTGTGTTTGGATTCTTCATTCTTCTTCACCCCTATTCCTTTTCTTCTTCTACTAACAATAAGGAACCTCTTTACTGTGACATAGAGGATTCTTCTTCTTTTCTTTTCCTCTTCTCTTTCTTATGAGCAGGGACAGAGAAAAAGGCATTCTTGTTGAAGTTGATCCAGAACCTGAAAGGACTCTGAAGAGAAAACTAAGAGAAGCTAAATTACAACAATCCAGAGACAACCTTATTGAAAATTTCGAACAAGTAAAGGAGATGGCAGCCGAACCCAACAACAATAATGCAAGGAGAATGCTTGGTGACTTTACTGCACCTAATTCCAATTTACATGGAAGAAGCATCTCCATTCCTACCATTGGAGCAAACAATTTTGAGCTAAAACCTCAGCTAGTTTCTCTGATGCAGCAGAACTGCAAGTTTCATGGACTTCCATCTGAAGATCCTTTTCAGTTCTTAACTGAATTCTTGCAGATCTGTGATACTGTTAAGACTAATGGAGTAGATCCTGAAGTCTACAGGCTCATGCTTTTCCCTTTTGCTGAGAGACAGAGCTAGAATATGGTTGGACTCTCAACCTAAAGACAGCCTGAACTCTTGGGATAAGTTGGTCATGGCTTTCTTAGCCAAGTTCTTTCCTCCTCAAAAGCTGAGCAAGCTTAGAGTGGATGTTCAAACCTTCAAACAAAAAGATGGTGAATCCCTCTATGAAGCTTGGGAAAGATACAAACAGTTGACCAAAAAGTGTCCTTCTGACATGCTTTCAGAATGGACCATCCTGGATATATTCTATGATGGTTTATCTGAGCTATCAAAGATGTCATTGGATACTTCTGCAGGTGGATCCATTCACCTAAAGAAAACGCCTGTAGAAGCTGAAGAACTCATTGACATGGTTGCTAATAACCAGTTCATGTACACTTCTGAGAGGAATCCTGTGAGTAATGGGACGCCTATGAAGAAAGGAGTTCTTGAAATTGATACTCTGAATGCCATATTGGCTCAGAATAAAATATTGACTCAGCAAGTCAATATGATTTCTCAGAGTCTGAATGGAATGCAAGCTGCATCCAACAGTACTCAAGAGGCTTCTTATAAAGAAGAAGCTTATGATCCTGAGAACCCTGCAATAGCAGAGGTAAATTACATGGGTGAACCTTATGGAAACACCTATAATCCATCATGGAGAAATCATCCAAATCTCTCATGGAAGGATCAAAGGCCTCAACAAGGCTTTAATAATGGTGGAACAAACAGGTTTAGCGATAGCAAGCCTTTTCCATCATCCACTCAGCAACAGACAGAGAATTCTGAGCAGAATCCATCTAGCTTAGCAAACTTAGTCTCTGATCTATCCAAGGCCACTGTAAGTTTCATGAATGAAACAAGGTCTTCCATTAGAAATTTGGAAGCACAAGTGGGCCAGCTGAGTAAAAGGATCACTGAAATCCCTCCTAGTACTCTCCCAAGCAATACAGAAAAGAATCCAAAAGGAGAGTGCAAGGCCATTGACATAAGCACCATGGTCGAACCTGTAAGAGAAGGAGAGGACGTGAATCCCAAAGAGGAAGACCTCCTGGGACGTCCAATGATCAATAAGGAGCTTCCCTCTGAGGAACCAAAGGACTCTGAGGCTCATCTAGAGACCATAGAGATTCCATTGAACCTCCTTATACCATTCATGAGCTCTGATGAGTATTCCTCTTCTAAATAGAATGAGGATGTTACTGAAGAGCAAGCTGCCAAGTTCCTTGGTGCAATCATGAAGCTGAATGCCAAATTATTTGGCATTGAAACTTGGGAAGATGAACCTCCCTTGTTCACCAATGAACTAAGTGATCTGGATCAACTGACATTGCCTCAGAAGAGACAGGATCCTGGAAAGTTCATAATAGCTTGTACTATAGGCACCATGATCTTTAAGGCTCTGTGTGACCTTGGTTCAGGAATAAACCTCATGCCCCTCTCTGTAATAGAGAAACTGGGAATCTATGGGGTGCAAGCTGCTAAAATCTCATTAGAGATGGCAGATAATTCAAGAAAACAAGCTTATGGACAAGTAGAGGACGTGTTAGTAAAGGTTAAAGGCCTTTACATCCCTACAGATTTCATAGTCCTAGACATAAGGAAGGATGAGGATGAATCCATCATCCTAGGAAGACCTTTCCTGGCAACAGCAAGAGCTGTGATTGATGCGGACAGAGGAGAATTGATCCTTCAAATAAATGAGGACAACCTTGTGTTTACAACTCAAGGGTCTCTCTCTGCATCCATGGAGAGGAAGCAGAAAAAGCTTCTCTCAAAGCAGAGTCAACCAAAGCCCCCGCAGTTAAATTCTAAGTTTGGTGTTGAGTCTCAATAAAGCTCTGCACATCTGTGAGGCTCCATGAGAGCCCACTGTCAAGCTATTGACATTAAAGAAGCGCTTGTTGGGAGGCAACCCAATTTTTATTTATCTAACTATATTTTTCTTAGTTATATGTCTTTATAGGTTCATGATCATGTGGAGTCACAAAATAAATATAAAAATTGAAAACGAAATCAAAAACAGCAGAAGAAAAATCACACCCTGGAGGAAGACCTTACTGGCATTTAAACGCCAGTAAGAAGCATGCTTTGGGCGTTCAACGCCAGAACAGAGCATGGTTCTGGCGCTGAACGCCAGAAATGGGCAGCATTTGGGCGTTTGAACGCCAGAAATGCACCCTGGAGGAGAGCTGGCGCTGAACACCCAGAACAAGCATGGTTCTGGCGTTCAACGCCAGAAATGGGCAACAAATGGGCGTTCATCGCCCAGAACAAGCACCAATCTGGCGCTGAACGCCTAGAGTTGTGTGCAAGGGCATTTTGCATGCCCAATTTGGTCCAAGGTTGTAAATCCTTGAACACCTCAAGATCTGTGGACCCCACAGGATCACCTCAGGATCTGTGGACCCCACAGGATCCCCACCCACCTCATCCTCTCCCTCTCCATTCATGGTCATCCCTTCTGTTTTCCATTGACCACTCACATCCATACACACATCCCTCCATCTCCTCCATATCTTCTTCTTCTTCTATTATTTCTTCTTTTGCTCGAGGGCGAGCAACATTCTAAGTTTGGTGTGGTAAAAGCATAAGCTTTTTGTTTTTTCATTACCATTAATGGCACCTAAGGCCAGAGAAACCTCAAGAAAGGGGAAAGGGAAGACAAATGCTTCCACCTCGGAGCCATGGGAGATGGAAAGATTCATCTCACAAGCCCATCACTAAGAAAAGGATGGAGCAAACAAGAGAGCACATTCATGAATCACAACAGGCACATGAAGAAGCTCATCATCAAGAAATCCCTGAGATACATCAAGGGATGCATTTTCCTCCACAAAACTATTGGGAGAAAATCAATACCTCCCTAGGAGAATTAAGTTCCAACACGGGACAACTAAGGGTGGAACATCAAGAGCACTCCATCATCCTTCATGAAATAAGAGAAGATCAAAAAGCAATGAGGGAGGGGCAACAAAGACAAGGAAGAGACATAGAAGAGCTCAAGGACATCATTGGTTCCTCAAGAAGGAAACGCCACCATCACTAAGGTGGATTCATTCCTTGTTCTTATTTCTTCTGTTTTTCATTTTCTATGCTATGTGCTTATCTATGTTTGTGTCTTCATTACATGATTATTAGTAGTTAGTAACTATGTCTTAAAGTTATGAATGTCCTATGAATCCATCACCTCTCTTAAATGAAAAATATTTTAATTCAAAAGAACAAGAAGTACATGAGTTTTGAATTTATCCTTGAACTTAGTTTAATTATATTGATGTGGTGACAATGCTTCTTGTTTTCTGAATGTATGCTTAAACAGTGCATATGTCTTTTGAAGTTGTTGTTTAAGAATGTTAAATATGTTGGCTCTTGAAAGAATGATGACAAGGAGACATGTTATTTGATAATCTGAAAAATCATAAAAATGATTCTTGAAGCAAGAAAAAGCAGCAAAGAACAAAGCTTGCAAAAAAAAAATAGGCGAAAAAAAATAGAAAGAAAAAGAAAAAGCAAGCAGAAAAAGCCAAAAGCTCTTAAAACCAAGAGGCAAGAGCAAAAAAGCCAATAACCCTTAAAACCAAAAGGCAAGGGCAAATAAAAAGGATCCCAAGGCTTTGAGCATCAGTGGATAGGAGGGCCTAAAGGAATAAAATCCTGGTCTAAAAGGCTAAACCAAGCTGTCCTTAACCATGTGCTTGTGGCGTGAAGGTGTCAAGTGAAAACTTGAGACTGAGCGGTTAAAGTCAAGGTCCAAAGCAAGAGAAGAGTGTGCTTAAGAACCCTGGACACCTCTAATTGGGGACTTTAGCAAAGATGAGTCACAATCTGAAAAGGTTCACCCAATTATGTGTATGTGGCATTTATGTATCCGGTGGTAATACTGGAAAACAAAGTGCTTAGGGCCACGGCCAAGACTCATAAAACAAGTTGTGTTCAAGAATCATCATACTAAACTAGGAGAATCAATAACACTATCTGAACTCTGAGTTCCTATAGATGCCAATCATTCTGAACCTCAATGGATAAAGTGAGATGCCAAAACTATTCAAGAGGCAAAAAGCTATAAGTCCCGCTCATTTGATTGGAGCTATGTTTCATTGATAGTTTGGAATTTATAGTATATTCTCTTCTTTTTATCCTATTTGATTTTCAGTTGCTTGGGGACAAGCAACAATTTAAGTTTGGTGTTGTGATGAGCGGATAATTTATACGCTTTTTGGCATTGTTTTTAGTATATTTTTAGTTGGATCTAGTTACTTTTAGGGATGTTTTCATTAGTTTTTATGTTAAATTTACAATTCTGGACTTTACTATGAGTTTGTGTATTTTTCTGTGATTTCAGGTATTTTCTGGCTGAAATTGAGGGACTTGAGCAAAAATCAGATTCAGAGGTTGAAGAAGGACTGCTGATGCTGTTGGATTCTGACCTCCCTGCACTCAAAATGGATTTTCTGGAGCTACAGAACTCAAAATGGCGCGCTTCCAATTGCATTGAAAAGTAGACATCCAAGGCTTTCCAGCAATATATAATAGTCCATACTTTTTCCAAGTTTAGACGACGCAAACTGGCGTTCAACACCAGCTCTCTGCCCAATTCTGGCGTCCAGCGCCAGAAACAAGTTGCAAAGTGGAGTTCAACGCCCAAACTGGCACCAAAACTGGCGTTCAACTCCAGGAATAACCTCTACACGTGTAACACTCAAGCTCAGCCCAAGCACACACCAAGTGGGCCCCGAAAGTGGATTTATGCATCAATTACTTACTTCTGTAAACCCTAGTAGCTAGTTTATTATAAATAGGACCTTTTACTATTGTATTAGACATCTTTGGTCTCAGTTTTAATCCGTTGTTCATCTTAGGAGACTATTGATCACGTTTTGGGGGCTGGCCATTTGGCCATGCCTGGACCTTTCACTTATGTATTTTCAACGGTAGAGTTTCTGCACTCCATAGATTAAAGTGTGGAGCTCTGCTGTTCCTCAAAGATTAATGCAAAGTACTACTGTTTTCTATTCAATTCATCTTATTTCGCTTCCAAGATATTCATTAGCACTTCAATCTGAATGTGATGAACGTGACAATCATCATCATTCCCTATGAACGCGTGCCTGACAACCACTTCCGTTCTACATTAGATTGAATGAGTATCTCTTAGATCTCTTAATCAGAATCTTCGTGGTGTAAGCTAGAATGATGGCGGCATTCAAGAGAATCCGAAAAGTCTAAACCTTGTCTATGGTATTCCGAGTAGGATTCAATGATTGAATGACTGTGACGAGCTTCAAACTCGCGATTGCTGGGCGTAGTGACAGACGCAAAAGGATAGTAAATCCTATTCCAGCATGATCGAGAACCAACAGATGAATAGCCGTGCCGTGACAGGGTGCGTTGACCAGTTTCACTGAGAGGATAAGATGTAACCATTGACAAGGGTGATGCCTCCAGACGATTAGCCGTGCCGTGACAGGGCATTTGGATCATTTTCCCGAGAGAAGACCGAAAGTAGCCATTGACAATGGTGATGCATCACATAAAGCCAGCCATGGAAAGGAGTAAGACTGATTGGATGAAGATAGCAGGAAAGCAGAGGTTCAGAGGAATGAAAGCATCTCTATTTGCTTATCTGAATTTCTCACCAATGATTTACATAAGTATTTCTATCCCTATTTTAATTATTTTCGAAAACCCCATTACTATTTTATATCCGCCTGACTGAGATTTACAAGGTGACCATAGCTTGCTTCATACCAACAATCTCCGTGGGATTCGACCCTTACTCACATAAGGTATTACTTGGATGACCCAGTGCACTTGCTGGTTAGTTGTGCGAAGTTGTGAACCATGGTATTGGCATCATGTTTTTGGCGCCATTACCAGGGAAAGAAAGAGCAATGAATTTTACATAATCAAAGTGTAATCACAATTTCTGCGCACCAAGTTTTTGGCGCCGTTGCCGGGGATTGTTCGAGTTTGGACAACTAACGGTTCATCTTGTTGGTCAGATTAGGTAATTTTCTTTTTGTTTTCTTTTCAAAAAAATTTTCAAAAATCTTTCAAAATTTTCTCCTTTGTTTTCGAAAAAAATTTTAAAATAAAAATGTTTTCAAAAATAAATTATTCTATGGCTTCAAAACTTTCAAGAATGAATTCTAGAGTTTCATGGTAACATGTTGAATTCTATCTGGCTGAAAAGCCATACCCAAACTCCTTTGGGATTGGTCTTCAACTAATCACCTCAATGGATGTAAGTCCATTCTAAAGCTTGAATGGCTATTAAGCCATGTCTGACCCTTTGATTGGAGCTTTAGACTAAAGAGCACAAGATTCCTGGAATTCATATTAAAGATTTTGAAATCCTTATTTTTGTTTTTCAAATAATTTTCAAAAAAAAATTAGAAAATCATAAAAATCAAAAATATTTTTTGTGTTCTTGTTTGAGTCTTGAGTCATGTTATAAGTTTGGTGTCAATTGCATGTGCATCTTGCATTTTTCGAAAAAAAATCATGCATTCATAGTGTTCTTCATGATCTTCAAGTTGTTCTTGGTAAGTCTTCTTGTTTGATCTTTGCATTTGCATGTTTTGTGTCTTTTCTTGTTTTTCATATGCATTCTTGAATTCTTAGTGTCTAAGCATTAAAGAATTCTAAGTTTGGTGTCTTGCATGTTTTCTTTGCATAAAAAATTTTTCAAAAATGTGTTCTTGATGTTCATCATGATCTCCATAGTGTTCTTGGTGTTCATCTTGACATTCATAGCATTCTTGCATGCATTCATTGTTTTGATCTAAAAATCTCATGCATTGCATCATTTTCATGTTTTTCTCTCATCATTCAAAATTCAAAAATCAAAAAAATATCTTTCCTTTTTTTCTCTCATCAAATTCGAAAATTGAGTTGACTTTTTCAAAAAATTTTAAAAAAATCAAGTTGTTTCTTATGAGTCAAATCAAATTTTCAATTTGAAAATCTTATCTTTTTCAAAATCTTTTTCAAAAATCAAATCTTTTTTTCAATTTTTTTTAGTTATTTTCGAAAATTTCAAAAATGTTTTTCAAAAATCTTTTTCTTATTTTTATATCAAATTTTCGAAAATAACAATAACAATTAATGTTTTGATTCAAAAATTTCAAGTTTGTTACTTACTTGTTAAGAAAGATTCAAACTTTAAGTTCTAGAATCATATCTTGTGATTTCTTGTGAATCAAGTCATTAATTGTGATTTTAAAAAATTCAAATCTTTTTCAAAAACTAATTTCAATCATATCTTTTCAAAAATATCTTCTTATCTTATCCTTTTCAAAAATTTGATTTCAAAATATCTTTTCTAACTTCCTAACTTCTTATCTTTTCAAAATTGATTTTCAAATTTGTTTTAACTAACTAACTAACTTTTTGTTTGTTTCTTATCTTTTTCAAAACTACCTAACTAACTCTCTCTCTCTCATTTTTCGAAAATATCTTCCCTCTTTTTCAAAAATTTCTTTTTAATTAACTAATTATTTTATTTTCTATTTGAATTTTCGAAAAAATATTAACCTTTTTGAAAAACCATTTTCGAAAATCACTAACTCTTTTTCAAAAATTATTTTCGAAAATTCTCTCCTCCTCTCATCCCATTCTATTTATTTATTCATCTACTAACACTTCTCTTTATCTCACATCACTGCTCCTATCCTTACCCTTGTGTTTGGATTCTTCATTCTTCTTCACCCCTATTCCTTTTCTTCTTCTACTAACAATAAGGAACCTCTTTACTGTGACATAGAGGATTCTTCTTCTTTTCTTTTCCTCTTCTCTTTCTTATGAGCAGGGACAGAGAAAAAGGCATTCTTGTTGAAGTTGATCCAGAACCTGAAAGGACTCTGAAGAGAAAACTAAGAGAAGCTAAATTACAACAATCCAGAGACAACCTTATTGAAAATTTCGAACAAGTAAAGGAGATGGCAGCCGAACCCAACAACAATAATGCAAGGAGAATGCTTGGTGACTTTACTGCACCTAATTCCAATTTACATGGAAGAAGCATCTCCATTCCTACCATTGGAGCAAACAATTTTGAGCTAAAACCTCAGCTAGTTTCTCTGATGCAGCAGAACTGCAAGTTTCATGGACTTCCATCTGAAGATCCTTTTCAGTTCTTAACTGAATTCTTGCAGATCTGTGATACTGTTAAGACTAATGGAGTAGATCCTGAAGTCTACAGGCTCATGCTTTTCCCTTTTGCTGAGAGACAGAGCTAGAATATGGTTGGACTCTCAACCTAAAGACAGCCTGAACTCTTGGGATAAGTTGGTCACGGCTTTCTTAGCCAAGTTCTTTCCTCCTCAAAAGCTGAGCAAGCTTAGAGTGGATGTTCAAACCTTCAAACAAAAAGATGGTGAATCCCTCTATGAAGCTTGGGAAAGATACAAACAGTTGACCAAAAAGTGTCCTTCTGACATGCTTTCAGAATGGACCATCCTGGATATATTCTATGATGGTTTATCTGAGCTATCAAAGATGTCATTGGATACTTCTGCAGGTGGATCCATTCACCTAAAGAAAACGCCTGTAGAAGCTGAAGAACTCATTGACATGGTTGCTAATAACCAGTTCATGTACACTTCTGAGAGGAATCCTGTGAGTAATGGGACGCCTATGAAGAAAGGAGTTCTTGAAATTGATACTCTGAATGCCATATTGGCTCAGAATAAAATATTGACTCAGCAAGTCAATATGATTTCTCAGAGTCTGAATGGAATGCAAGCTGCATCCAACAGTACTCAAGAGGCTTCTTATAAAGAAGAAGCTTATGATCCTGAGAACCCTGCAATAGCAGAGGTAAATTACATGGGTGAACCTTATGGAAACACCTATAATCCATCATGGAGAAATCATCCAAATCTCTCATGGAAGGATCAAAGGCCTCAACAAGGCTTTAATAATGGTGGAACAAACAGGTTTAGCGATAGCAAGCCTTTTCCATCATCCACTCAGCAACAGACAGAGAATTCTGAGCAGAATCCATCTAGCTTAGCAAACTTAGTCTCTGATCTATCCAAGGCCACTGTAAGTTTCATGAATGAAACAAGGTCTTCCATTAGAAATTTGGAAGCACAAGTGGGCCAGCTGAGTAAAAGGATCACTGAAATCCCTCCTAGTACTCTCCCAAGCAATACAGAAAAGAATCCAAAAGGAGAGTGCAAGGCCATTGACATAAGCACCATGGTCGAACCTGTAAGAGAAGGAGAGGACGTGAATCCCAAAGAGGAAGACCTCCTGGGACGTCCAGTGATCAATAAGGAGCTTCCCTCTGAGGAACCAAAGGACTCTGAGGCTCATCTAGAGACCATAGAGATTCCATTGAACCTCCTTATACCATTCATGAGCTCTGATGAGTATTCCTCTTCTAAATAGAATGAGGATGTTACTGAAGAGCAAGCTGCCAAGTTCCTTGGTGCAATCATGAAGTTGAATGCCAAATTATTTGGCATTGAAACTTGGGAAGATGAACCTCCCTTGTTCACCAATGAACTAAGTGATCTGGATCAACTGACATTGTCTCAGAAGAGACAGGATCCTGGAAAGTTCATAATAGCTTGTACTATAGGCACCATGATCTTTAAGGCTCTGTGTGACCTTGGTTCAGGAATAAACCTCATGCCCCTCTCTGTAATAGAGAAACTGGGAATCTATGGGGTGCAAGCTGCTAAAATCTCATTAGAGATGGCAGATAATTCAAGAAAACAAGCTTATGGACAAGTAGAGGACGTGTTAGTAAAGGTTAAAGGCCTTTACATCCCTACAGATTTCATAGTCCTAGACACAAGGAAGGATGAGGATGAATCCATCATCCTAGGAAGACCTTTCCTGGCAACAGCAAGAGCTGTGATTGATGCGGACAGAGGAGAATTGATCCTTCAAATAAATGAGGACAACCTTGTGTTTACAACTCAAGGGTCTCTCTCTGCATCCATGGAGAGGAAGCAGAAAAAGCTTCTCTCAAAGCAGAGTCAACCAAAGCCCCCGCAGTTAAATTCTAAGTTTGGTGTTGAGTCTCAATAAAGCTCTGCACATCTGTGAGGCTCCATGAGAGCCCACTGTCAAGCTATTGACATTAAAGAAGCGCTTGTTGGGAGGCAACCCAATTTTTATTTATCTAACTATATTTTTCTTAGTTATATGTCTTTATAGGTTCATGATCATGTGGAGTCACAAAATAAATATAAAAATTGAAAACGAAATCAAAAACAGCAGAAGAAAAATCACACCCTGGAGGAAGACCTTACTGGCATTTAAACGCCAGTAAGAAGCATGCTTTGGGCGTTCAACGCCAGAACAGAGCATGGTTCTGGCGCTGAACGCCAGAAATGGGCAGCATTTGGGCGTTTGAACGCCAGAAATGCACCCTGGAGGAGAGCTGGCGCTGAACACCCAGAACAAGCATGGTTCTGGCGTTCAACGCCAGAAATGGGCAACAAATGGGCGTTCATCGCCCAGAACAAGCACCAATCTGGCGCTGAACGCCTAGAGTTGTGTGCAAGGGCATTTTGCATGCCCAATTTGGTCCAAGGTTGTAAATCCTTGAACACCTCAAGATCTGTGGACCCCACAGGATCACCTCAGGATCTGTGGACCCCACAGGATCCCCACCCACCTCATCCTCTCCCTCTCCATTCATGGTCATCCCTTCTGTTTTCCATTGACCACTCACATCCATACACACATCCCTCCATCTCCTCCATATCTTCTTCTTCTTCTATTATTTCTTCTTTTGCTCGAGGGCGAGCAACATTCTAAGTTTGGTGTGGTAAAAGCATAAGCTTTTTGTTTTTTCATTACCATTAATGGCACCTAAGGCCAGAGAAACCTCAAGAAAGGGGAAAGGGAAGACAAATGCTTCCACCTCGGAGCCATGGGAGATGGAAAGATTCATCTCACAAGCCCATCACTAAGAAAAGGATGGAGCAAACAAGAGAGCACATTCATGAATCACAACAGGCACATGAAGAAGCTCATCATCAAGAAATCCCTGAGATACATCAAGGGATGCATTTTCCTCCACAAAACTATTGGGAGCAAATCAATACCTCCCTAGGAGAATTAAGTTCCAACACGGGACAACTAAGGGTGGAACATCAAGAGCACTCCATCATCCTTCATGAAATAAGAGAAGATCAAAAAGCAATGAGGGAGGGGCAACAAAGACAAGGAAGAGACATAGAAGAGCTCAAGGACATCATTGGTTCCTCAAGAAGGAAACGCCACCATCACTAAGGTGGATTCATTCCTTGTTCTTATTTCTTCTGTTTTTCATTTTCTATGCTATGTGCTTATCTATGTTTGTGTCTTCATTACATGATTATTAGTAGTTAGTAACTATGTCTTAAAGTTATGAATGTCCTATGAATCCATCACCTCTCTTAAATGAAAAATATTTTAATTCAAAAGAACAAGAAGTACATGAGTTTTGAATTTATCCTTGAACTTAGTTTAATTATATTGATGTGGTGACAATGCTTCTTGTTTTCTGAATGTATGCTTAAACAGTGCATATGTCTTTTGAAGTTGTTGTTTAAGAATGTTAAATATGTTGGCTCTTGAAAGAATGATGACAAGGAGACATGTTATTTGATAATCTGAAAAATCATAAAAATGATTCTTGAAGCAAGAAAAAGCAGCAAAGAACAAAGCTTGCAAAAAAAAAATAGGCGAAAAAAATAGAAAGAAAAAGAAAAAGCAAGCAGAAAAAGCCAAAAGCTCTTAAAACCAAGAGGCAAGAGCAAAAAAGCCAATAACCCTTAAAACCAAAAGGCAAGGGCAAATAAAAAGGATCCCAAGGCTTTGAGCATCAGTGGATAGGAGGGCCTAAAGGAATAAAATCCTGGTCTAAAAGGCTAAACCAAGCTGTCCTTAACCATGTGCTTGTGGCGTGAAGGTGTCAAGTGAAAACTTGAGACTGAGCGGTTAAAGTCAAGGTCCAAAGCAAGAGAAGAGTGTGCTTAAGAACCCTGGACACCTCTAATTGGGGACTTTAGCAAAGATGAGTCACAATCTGAAAAGGTTCACCCAATTATGTGTATGTGGCATTTATGTATCCGGTGGTAATACTGGAAAACAAAGTGCTTAGGGCCACGGCCAAGACTCATAAAACAAGTTGTGTTCAAGAATCATCATACTAAACTAGGAGAATCAATAACACTATCTGAACTCTGAGTTCCTATAGATGCCAATCATTCTGAACCTCAATGGATAAAGTGAGATGCCAAAACTATTCAAGAGGCAAAAAGCTATAAGTCCCGCTCATTTGATTGGAGCTATGTTTCATTGATAGTTTGGAATTTATAGTATATTCTCTTCTTTTTATCCTATTTGATTTTCAGTTGCTTGGGGACAAGCAACAATTTAAGTTTGGTGTTGTGATGAGCGGATAATTTATACGCTTTTTGGCATTGTTTTTAGTATATTTTTAGTTGGATCTAGTTACTTTTAGGGATGTTTTCATTAGTTTTTATGTTAAATTTACAATTCTGGACTTTACTATGAGTTTGTGTATTTTTCTGTGATTTCAGGTATTTTCTGGCTGAAATTGAGGGACTTGAGCAAAAATCAGATTCAGAGGTTGAAGAAGGACTGCTGATGCTGTTGGATTCTGACCTCCCTGCACTCAAAATGGATTTTCTGGAGCTACAGAACTCAAAATGGCGCGCTTCCAATTGCATTGAAAAGTAGACATCCAAGGCTTTCCAGCAATATATAATAGTCCATACTTTTTCCAAGTTTAGACGACGCAAACTGGCGTTCAACACCAGCTCTCTGCCCAATTCTGGCGTCCAGCGCCAGAAACAAGTTGCAAAGTGAAGTTCAACGCCCAAACTGGCACCAAAACTGGTGTTCAACTCCAGGAATGACCTCTACACGTGTAACACTCAAGCTCAACCCAAGCACACACCAAGTGGGCCCCGGAAGTGGATTTATGCATCAATTACTTACTTCTGTAAACCCTAGTAGCTAGTTTATTATAAATAGGACCTTTTACTATTGTATTATACATCTTTGGTCTCAGTTTTAATCCGTTGTTCATCTTAGGAGACTATTGATCACGTTTTGGGGGCTGGCCATTTGGCCATGCCTGGACCTTTCACTTATGTATTTTCAACGGTAGAGTTTCTGCACTCCATAGATTAAGGTGTGGAGCTCTGCTGTTCCTCAAAGATTAATGCAAAGTACTACTGTTTTCTATTTAATTCATCTTATTTTGCTTCCAAGATATTCATTCGCACTTCAATCTGAATGTGATGAACGTGACAATCATCATCATTCGCTATAAACGTGTGCCTGACAACCACTTCCTTTCTACATTAGATTGAATGAGTATCTCTTAGATCTCTTAATCGGAATCTTCGTGGTGTAAGCTAGAATGATGGCGGCATTCAAGAGAATCCGGAAAGTCTAAACCTTGTCTGTGGTATTCCGAGTAGGATTCAATGATTGAATGACTGTGACGAGCTTCAAACTCGCGATTGCTGGGCGTAGTGACAGATGCAAAAGGATAGTAAATCCTATTCCAGCATGATCGAGAACCAACAGATGAATAGCCGTGCCGTGATAGGGTGCGTTGACCAGTTTCACTGAGAGGATAGGATGTAACCATTGACAAGGGTGATGCCTCCAGACGATTAGCCGTGCCGTGACAGATTTGGATCATTTTCTCGAGAGAAGACCGAAAGTAGCCATTGACAATGGTGATGCATCACATAAAGCCAGCCATGGAAAGGAGTAAGACTGATTGGATGAAGATAGCAGGAAAGCAGAGGGAGAGTTCAATTTGAGTCCCTTGATTGCTTTCAATTATCACACCCGCTCCGCTTTCATTTTTGTTTGAGGAACTGTCCGCATAGAGATTCCATTCTGTGGGGGTTTCCAGGGTTTCTGTAAATTCTGCAATGAAGTCGACCAAGTATTGTGATTTAATGGCTATCCGAGTTTCATATTGAAGGTCAAATTCGGACAATTCGATGGCCCATTGCAAGATTCTACCTGCTAAGTCTGTTTTCTGCAAAATTCCCTTTATGGGCTGGTTGGTCCGAATCCTAATGGTGTGAGCTTGGAAGTATGGACGAAGTCGTCGAGATGTTAGTATGAGAGCGTAGGCAAATTTTTCTATTTTTTGGTAGTTCAGCTCGGATCCTTGTAATGCTTTACTGATGAAGTAAATGGGTTGTTGCCCACTATCGTCTTCTCAAACTAGTGCTGAGGCTACTGCCCGACTTCCTATCGTGAGGTACAGTATGAGTGGTTCTCCTGTCCGTGGCCGAGTTAGGATAGGTGGTTGCCCAGGAATCTTTTGAAATCTTGGAAGGCTTGCTCACACTCGATTGTCCACTCAAACTTTTTTCCTTAGAGTGGCGTAGAAGGGAAGAGATCTTATTGCCGATCCAGCTAGAAATCTGGACAAAGCTGCTAACCTCCCGTTGAGTTATTGTACCTCTTTGACGCAAGTCGGGCTCTTCATGTCAAGTATGGCCCGGCATTTATCCGGATTTGCCTCGATTTCTCTTTGTGTGAGCATAAAGCCCAAGAATTTGCCAGCTTCTACTGTGAAGGTGCATTTTGCAGGATTTAGTCGCATGCCATGCCTTCTTATAGTGTCGAACACTTGGGCCAGGTCGGATAATAGTGTCTCTTCACTTTTTGTCTTTCCGATATGGTCTGAAAAGACTTTATTCATTAAACTTTGGTAAGTAGCTCCCGCGTTTTTAAGACCAAAGGGCATTACGATGTAGCAGTACTTTGCTTTTGATGTTAGGAACGAGGTTTTTTCTTGGTCCGGTGGATACATTGGGATTTGATTGTATCCTGAATATGCGTCCATAAACGAGAGGTATTTATATCCGGAGGAGGCATCCACCAGAGCGTCGATACTTGGGAGTGGATAGGAATCTTTTGGGCAGGATTTGTTGAGATCAGTGTAGTCAGTGCACATTCGCCACTTCCCATTTGACTTTTTCACCAAGACGACGTTAGCTAGCCATAGTGGGTACTTGACTTCTCTTATGAATCCTGCCTCTAGTAGGGCTTGTACCTGCTCTTCGACAGCTTGGGATTATTCTGGCCCAAGTTTTCTTCGTCTCTGCTGTACTGGCCGAGATCCTGGGTAGACCGCCAACTTGTGGCACATTAGTTTGGGGTCTATGCCTGGCATGTCTGCAGCTTTCTATGCAAAGAGATCGACGTTATCTCGTAAGAACTGTAAGAGTGATTCTTTTATGTCTCCTCCTAGAATCGTGCCAATATTGGTTGTTTTGTCTGGGATGTCTCTGATCTGGACTTTTTCTACTTCACTTTCAGGTTGTGGACGGAGTTCTTCTTGCCTCTGAACTCCACCAAGTTCGATTTGTGGAATTCTTCTCCTCTGCCTCTGAGGTTTAGACTTTTGTTGTAACAGCGACGCGCCATCTTCTGATCTGCTTTTATCGTAGCTACCCCTTCTGTAGTTGGGAATTTCATGCATAGATGTGGAGTTGAGACTATTGCACCGAGTTGATTTAATATTGTCCGACCTATTAAGGCATTGTAGGCTGAACTCACGTCGACCACGATGTAGTCTATCTTGAGTGTTTTGGATTGGTTTCCTTTTCCAAAGGTTGTGTGTAGTGAGATGTATCCCAGTGGTTGCACTGGGGTGTCTCCCAGTCCGAACAAGCTGTTTGGATATGCTCTAAGCTATTTTTCTTCTAAGCCGAGCTTGTCGAAGGCAGTTTTGAATAAGATGTCGGCGGAGCTCTCTTGGTCTATTAGTGTGCGGTGGAGATTTGCATTTGCCAGTATAATGGTGATGACCATGGGATCGTCATGTCCCGAGATGACACTAGATGCATCTTCTTTGGTAAACGTAATTGCAAGGATGTCGGGCGCTTCCTCCTTTTCCTCGACATGATATACTTTTTTGAGATATCTTTTGCGAGATGATTTGGAGATTCCTCCTCCTACAAACCCTCCGTATATCATATGGACATGTCTTTCTGGTGTACGAGGTGATCGCTCGGTTCGTCCAACATCCTTGTCCCTTCTCCTTTTTCTTTGCTCATCGTCCCGGGTGGCCAGATACCGGTCTAGTTTTCCCTCTCTTACTAATTTTTCTATGACATTTTTTAAGTCAAAACATTCGTTGGTGGAATGCCCACGGACTCGATGGTATTCACAATATTCGTTCCGGTTTTCTTCTCCTTTTTTGCCTTTGAGTGGTCGAGCTGGGGGTATTTTTTCTGCGTGGCAAACTTCTTTGTAGACATCCACAAGGGACACCCGAAGAGGGGTATAATTATGATATTTTTTAATTTTTTTCCCATGTCGATCTTCCTTCTTTTTGAACTCTTTATCCTTGTCTCCGGGGGAGGGGGGCTAGGTGAATCCGGATTTTGAGGTTTCTCCTAGTCGAGAATTTTCTTCCATGTTGATGTATTTCTCCGCTCGTTCTTGCACTTCATTCAGAGATGTGGGGTATTTCTTTGATATAGATTGGCTAAAAGGTCCCTCTTGTAGGCCATTGATGAGGCCCATGATGGCGGCCTCTGTTGGTAGGCTTTGTATGTCTAGGCATGTTTTGTTGAATCTTTCCATGTAGTTGCGAAGACTTTTCCTATCTCCTTGCTTGATTCCTAATAGACTGGGGGCGTGCTTAGCCTTATCTTTTCGGATGGAGAATCTGGCCAGGAACTTTTTGGCTAAGTCATCAAATCTTGAGATGGACCTCGAAGGTAGATTGTCAAACCATCTAATTGCTATCTTTGTAAGAGTTGTTGGAAAGGCTTTGTAGCGAACTGCATCTGAGGCGTCGGTGAGGTACATTCTACTTCGGAAATTGCTGAGGTGATGGTTGGGATCTGTAGTGCCATTGTACAAAGCCATATCTGGAAGTTTGAAGTCCTTAGGGATTTTGGTCTTCATGATCTCCCTAGTGAATGAATCTTGATCCTTGCGAGAGTTGTCCTCAGGAGTGGACCGAGTAGCTTTGGCTTTGAGATCGGCTTCGAGCTTTAGAAGTTTATCTTCTAATTCTCGGTGTTGCCTTACCTCCTTTTATAGATCCTTCCCAACTTCTCGTTGATGCTGGCTTTCTTTTTCAAGTTGCTTTAAACGATCTTGAAGCGCTTCTATCACTCCCGGATTTGATGAGTTTTTGTCCCTGTTAGATTCCGGGGTATCTTTCACTGTAGTGTCTGCATTTTTGTGCGGTGTTCTGTCCTCTAGATCTGAATCGTGGTCATTGTCATGGTCATCCGCCATGGTGATGGGATGACTTCCAGGTCCCCGGCAACGGCGCCAATATTCCGAGGGTTACCTGAAACTGTAGGTCGATCTCGGACGAGATCTTCTGTGCTGGTCGGAGATGATGTGTCCGGCTGGTGGATAACGGCCGGAGCTGTCGTGTCTGACTTGTGGGACTGGCTGCACTGCTGATCCTTTGTTACCAGAGGGTGGGGGTACCTACAAGGGACTCCGATGCTCAAGTTAGCAAGGGTATTAAGCAGGTTTTTAGTAGAATCAGAGTATGAGTTATACCTGGGTGCTCCAGTGTATTTATAATGGTCGTGGGCTGACCTTCTTAGGTGAGATAAGTTAGTTATTTTATCTTATCTTATCTTATCTTTGGGTGAGGTCAGCTTATCTTTAAGAGAACCGCCTTTATCTCTATAGGCTTGGACTACCTTTGGATATGGGTCGTGTTCCTTTATTTGGGCCCTTTACTGGGCTTTCCTGGCAATTTGGCCGATCTCTTTGAGAAGAGGTCAGATAGTCAGACCTGAAGAGGTCAGTCGCCTTGTCGCTAAACATCTCGGGTCGGACAGCTCGACCCAGGGTATGAACAGGCGCCAATCACAACAAGCACGCACAAAGGGTTCAGCCACACTCAAGTTAGGCACACTCCCCCCCCAAGTTAGGCACAGCAACACATGCATCAACTCCAATTCATGCTGCCTCAGCCATGCCTAACTTCACATTAGTGAAGTTAGGTGCCAGTTCATCATGAGCCAAGTGATCCCCACGTCTGAGTTTATGACGGCAGCGAAGATCTCTTTTAATTATGATTAAACTATATTTTATTTAAAAACAGGAAAATATATTATTTAGTTTTAGGAAATATAATTTACATTAATTAAGATTAGATATAAAAGGAAAAAGAATCAGCCCTTCGGGCTCCTCTCTTCTCTTCTACCTCATTCCACAATTTACAGTTTTTCAGAATCTTAGTTTTCTCTCGGAACCATGAGCAACTAAACCTCCACTGTTAAGGTTAAGAGCTCTGTCTATTGTATGGATTGATACTATTACTTTTCTATTTTAATTCATGTACTGATTTCTATTTCAAGAATTATTTTCGTTCTTTATCTTATGAATCTGAGTGGAACAGAAGTATGACCCTTGTTCAAATTGAGTTCTTGTATAACTTGGAAAACCTCTTTACTTGAACAACAGCTTGAAAATAATTTCTCCTAAATTTCTAATTATCTGGACTTAACAGGATACGTGACAAATAATCCTCTTATATTTGTGTAATTAGGGTTTCTGTGGCATATAAACTAGAATTGAACTTCACCCTCTAATTGGAATTAAGTAACTAAGGAATTGGCGGTTGATGAAGGTTAGAGGAGACTAAAAAGGTCTAAGGAATTAGGGTTTAGTCACATATAGTTTCCCATGAATTAAATCTTGCATGATTAAAATAGTTAGTAAGAAAAGTCAATCAGGAAGATAGATATCTCTGAAGCCTTAATTGTTTCTCCATATATACTTCACAACTTGTTTACTGCTTGCTTTTTTGATTCTCTGAATTACTGTTTGGTGCATTTGAAATCTCAACACCCTTTTTTGTTTGTCTAACTTAGTAAATCATTTAACCGTTGTTGCTTAATCCATC
The DNA here is from genome assembly GCF_059453495.1 of Arachis ipaensis. Classification (NCBI taxonomy): domain Eukaryota; kingdom Viridiplantae; phylum Streptophyta; class Magnoliopsida; order Fabales; family Fabaceae; genus Arachis; species Arachis ipaensis. Next base: position 29,489,748 of record NC_142436.1, read on the forward strand.
AATCCTCGTGGGATCGACCCTCATTCACTTGACGTACTACTTGGTACGACCCCGTGCACTTGCCGGTTAGTTTGTGGGCTTTAAATTCTGCACCAGTATGCGTGACATGAGGTTTATACGTACGCGAGATGGGACATGCATACGCATCTTGGTCCAAGCGCGTACCCATGCGTACGTGTGAACCACGTGTACGCATGGCCCCTGTTTTAGCAAAAATGGATTTTGTATTTTAAAGCTTAATTTTAAACCTTTAAACATGTATTTTCATTCCTTTGGCCCTAGAACCTATTAATAGGACTAATAATTGGAGGAAGTTAGGGAATTGTGGTAAGTTGGAGATGAAGTAAGATTTTTAAGAGGTAATGAGTGGTTGAGAAAGATGTGATGAGATATGAATTATTATTGAGAGTGAAAATGATATTTATGAGAAATGATTAGTTAATATTGAGGTTGGGGTGTTGTTCTCCCCATGTCAGCTTGGGATTCATCCGATGGATAATATTGAGCTTGGGGTATTGTCTCCCCAGGTCAGCTTGGGATCCTGCCCATGGTTATCATTGAGCTTAGGGTGTTGACTCTCCCATGTCAGCTTGGAATTCTTTCGATGGTTAATTTCATACGGTTATCTACCAAGACATGTTGGGCTGGCTACGTAACTGACAGTTGATATCAACAGCCATTGTGTAGGCATACATCATGTGTATATTGTATGATTTGCTTGCTTGTGAATTATATAGGATTGCCTACGTGATTATAATCTGCTATTTGTTATAATTGCTATCTGTATTATTTATGAACTACTTGTGTTTGCCTTGTTTTGTTTATTTATTTATGCAACTCATAGGAGACGGAGGAATGGAGGAAAGGTGAAAAATATTAGTGTGCAAATTAAGTTTGGTTAGGTTAAGAACCTTTAGACGACCACCTATTTATGGCTTCTGTTTTTTGTTCCTTAAGCTTTATATCTGAGTGTCGGCGTTCTAGGATTGCCTATGGCATTCCCAGGACCTTATATCTTATATGCGTAGCACCTTTACCATGCTGAGAACCTCTGGTTCTCACTCCATACTGTGTTACAGGTCAAGAGGCTTCCCGGTAGGCGTCTGGACTCCTGTAGCGTAGCGGTTTTCTGGGTGTTATTTTGATATACAGTTTATGTTTATATATGTACTTAGCTCTCCGAACAACTACTTAATTTTTTACCTCTTTGAGGTTTATGGAGAATTAGGGTTTATCTTTATATTTTGTATTTTGGGGTATGTATATATGTATGTAAATACTCTCCGGCCAGCCTTAGCTTCGCAGGCTGAGTTAGGAGCTTGTTATTTTGTATTCTTCACTCTCTGCTCTTACTTTCTATATATTTAGGTTTATGAACCTTGCTTTTCTTCGACACAAGTTTTCTGTTCACGTGATCATTACGATTTTTTTTAAACTTTTCTTCACAGCTCCTCGATATGAATTTCTTTCAACTATTATTATTATTATTATATATTTATACATTTTTACTTTTAGAGGTCATAATACCTTGCCCAAGGCCCAACCTACAACCCATTAATCAAATGTGCTTCAGCTCCTTTCATCCCAAACCAAGGAAACACGTTCCTGGAAAGCGAGAGCAAGGAAGAAGGGTGATGAGCGGATAATTTATACGCTTTTTGACATTGTTTTTAGTATGTTTTTAGTAGGATCTAGTTACTTTTAGGGATGTTTTTAATAGATTTTATGCTAAATTCACATTTCTATACCTTACTATGATTTTGTGTGTTTTTCTGTGATTTCAGGTATTTTCTAGCTGAAATTGAGGGACTTGAGCAGAAATCAGATTCAGAGGTTGAAAAAGGACTGCTGATGCTGTTGGATTCTGACCTCCCTGCACTCAAAGTGAATTTTCTGGAGCTACAAAACTCGAAATGGCGCGCTTCCAATTGCGTTGGAAAGTAGACATCCAGGGCTTTCCCACAATATATAATAGTCCATACTTTGGCCAAGAATTGACGACGTAAACTGGCGTTCAACGCCAGCCTTCTGCCCAAATCTGGCGTCCAGCGCCAGAAAAGGATCCAAAACCAGAGTTGAACGCCCAAACTGGCACAGAAACTGGCGTTCAACTCCACAATTGGCCTCTGCACGTGCAACACTCAAGCCCAAGCCCAAGCACACACCAAGTGGGCCCCGGAAGTGGATTTATGCATCAATTACTTACTCATGTAAACCCTAGTGACTAGTTTATTATAAATAGGACCTTTTACTACTGTATTAGGCATCTTTGGACGCCTGGTTCTTAGATCAGAGGGGCTGGCCATCTCGGCCATGCCTGGACCTTCACTTATGTATTTTCAAACGGTAGAGTTTCTACACTCCATAGATTAAGGTGTGGAGCTCTGTTGTTCCTCAAAGATTAATGCAAAGTACTACTGTTTTCTATTCAATTCTTCTTATTTCGCTTCTAAGATATCCATTCGCACCCAAGAACGTGATGAAGGTGATGATTATGTGTGACGCTCATCATCCTTCTCCCTTATGAACGCGTGCCTGACAAACACTTCCGTTCTACATGAATTAAGCTAGAATGAATATCTCTTAGATCTCCTAACCAGAATCTTCGTGGTGTACGCTAGAATGATGGCGGCATTCAAGAGAATCCGGAAGGTCTAAACCTTGTCTGTGGTATTCTGAGTAGGATTCAATGATTGAATGACTGTGACGAGCTTCAAACTCGCGATTGTTGGGCGTTAGTGACAGACGCAAAAGGAGGGTGAATCCTATTCCAGCATGATCGAGAACCGACAGATGAATAGCCGTGCCGTAACAGGGTGCGTGAGCATATGATTCACTGAGAGGAGGGGATGTAGCCACTGACAACGGTGATGCCCTTGCATACAGCCAGCCATGGAAAGGAGTAAGACTGATTGGATGAAGATAGCAGGAAAGCAGAGGTTCAGAGGAACGAAAAGCATCTCCATTCGCTTATCTGAAATCCCTGCCAATGAATCTACATAAGTATCTCTATCCCTTTTATTGTTTATTTGAATCTAATAAAATATCATGTTTAAATCCGCCTGACTGAGATTTGCAAGGTGACCATAGCTTGCTTCAAGCCAACAATCTCTGTGGGATCGACCCTTACTCACGTAAGGTTTATTACTTGGACGACCCAGTACACTTGCTGGTTAGTTGAACGGAGTTGTGATCACACGTACCATTACCAAGGATTATTAAGATCCCAATTCATTACACCATGATCTCTTTGGGGTATTTTTGATTTCATACAAATACAAAGAGACTAACTTTGAGGATCACAATTTCGTCCACCAAGTTTTTGGCGCCGTTGCCGGGGATTGTTTGAGTTTGGACAATTGACGGTTCATCTTGTTGCTCAGATCAGGTACTTTTCTTTTTATTTTATTTTCAAAAATCTTTCAAAAATATTTCAAAATTTTCTCACTTGTTTTCGAAAAAAAAAAAATAAAAATAAAAATAAAAATAAAAATGTTTTCAAAAATAAATTATTCTATGGCTTCAGAATTTTTAAGAATGAATTCTAGTGTTTCATGAAGCATGATTGAAGCCTGGCTGGCTGTAAAGCCATGTCTCAATCCTTATACCCAAGAGAAGAGCTTCTTTATCTTTCTTAGCCAATTGGCTGTTGAATGTAAGGAATGTCAGGCGTGTCATGTCTGAGTTACATACTAAAGCTTGGCTGGCTATTAAGCCATCCCTGACCCTTTGATTGGAGCTTTAGAGCATAAGATTCCTGGAATTCATATTAAAAGGAATCCTTATTTTTCCTTTTAATTTTCGAAAAATATAAAATAAAAATCCAAAAAATTTAGAAAAACATAAAAATAAAAAAATAATTTTCTGTTTCTTGTTTGAGTCTTGAGTCATATCATAAGTTTGGTGTCACTTGCATATGCATCTAGCATTTTTCGAAAATATCATGCATTCATAGTGTTCTTCATGATCTTCAAGTTGTTCTTGGTAAGTCTTCTTGTTTGATCTTGATGATTTTTTGTTTTGTGTCTTTTCATGTTTATCATATGCATTCTTGAATTCTTAGTGCGTAAGCATTAAAGAATTCTAAGTTTGGTGTCTTGCATGTTTTCTCTGCATTAAAAATTTTTCAAAATTATGTTCTTGATGTTCATCTTGACATTCATAGTGTTCTTGGTGTTCATCTTGACATTCATATCATTCATGCATGCATTCATTGTTTTGATCTAAAAATTTCATGCATTGCATAATTTTCATGTTTTTCATAAAAATTTCAAAAATCAAAAAAATATCTTTCCCTTTTTCTCTCATCAAATTCGAAAATTGAGTTGACTTTTTCAAAAAATTTTTAAAATCAAATTGTTTCTCATGAGTCAAATCAAATTTTCAATTTGAAAATCTTATCTTTTTCAAAATCTTTTTCAAAAATCAAACCTTTTTCAAAATTTTTAGTTATTTTCGAAAATTCCAAAAATATTTTCCAAAAATCTTTTTCTTATTTTTATAACTAATTTTCGAAAATAACAATAGCAATTAATGTTTTGATTCAAAAATTCCAAGTTTGTTACTTACTTGTTAAGAAAGATTCAAACTTTAAGTTCTAGAATCATATCTTGTGATTTCTTATGAATCAAGTCATTAATTGTGATTTTAAAAATCAAATCTTTTTCAAAACTAACTTCAATCATATCTTTTCAAAAATATCTTCTTATCTTATCTTTTTCAAAAATATCTTTTCAAAATATCTTTTCTAACCTCCTAACTACTTATCTTTTCAAAATTGGTTTTCAAAATTTGTTTCAACTAACTAACTAACTTTTTGTTTGTTTCTTAACTTTTTCAAAACCACCTAACTAACTCTCCCTCTCAATTTTCGAAAATATCCTCCCCTTTTTCAAAAATTTCTTTTTAATTAACTAATTATTTTTATTTTTTTATTTCAAAGAAAAAAAAATTTCGAAAAAAATACTAACAATTTTCAAAAAAACAATTTTCAAAAATCACTAACTCTTTTTCAAAATAATTTTCGAAAATTATTCCTCCCCCATCTCATTCTATTTATTCATTCATGTCCTAACATCTCATCTCACATTCCAATCCTCACAGTTGTGTTTCTTCCTTTACATCACATCCTTTATCTCCCCCTCTTCTTCTACTTACAAAGGGATCCCTATACTGTGGTATAAAGGATCTCTATTATTATTATCATTTTTCTGGCCATTCTTCCTTGTCATATGAGCAGGAGCAAGGATAAGAACATTCTTGTGGAAGCAGATCCAGAACCTGAAAGGACTCTGAAGAGAAAATTAAGAGAAGCTAAAATACAACAATCCAGAGATAACCTTTCAGAAATTTTCGAACAGGCAGAGGAGATGGCAGCCGAAAATAATAATAATGAAAGGAGGATGCTTGGTGACTTTACTGCACCTAATTCCAATTTACATGGAAGAAGCATCTCCATTCCTGCCATTGGAGCAAACAACTTTGAGCTGAAACCTCAATTAGTTTCTCTGATGCAGCAGAACTGCAAGTTTCATGGACTTCCATCTGAAGATCCTTTTCAGTTCTTAACTGAATTCTTGCAGATATGTGATACTGTAAAGACTAATGGAATAGATCCTGAAGTCTACAGGCTCATGCTTTTCCCTTTTGCTGTAAGAGACAGAGCTAGATTATGGTTGGATTCTCAACCCAAAGATAGCCTGAACTATTGGGATAAGCTGGTGACGGCTTTCTTAGCCAAGTACTTTCCTCCTCAAAAGCTGAGCAAGCTTAGAGCGGATGTTCAAACCTTCAGACAGAAAGAAGGTGAATCCCTCTATGAAGCTTGGGAAAGATACAAACAGTTGACCAAAAAGTGTCCTTCTGACATGCTTTCAGAATGGACCATCCTGGATATATTCTATGATGGTTTATCTGAGCTATCAAAGATGTCACTGGACACTTCTGCAGGTGGATCCATTCACCTAAAGAAAACGCCTGCAGAAGCTCAAGAACTCATTGACATGGTTGCTAATAACCAGTTCATGTACACTTCTGAAAGGAATCCTGTGAATAATGGGACGCCTATGAAGAAGGGAGTTCTTGAAGTTGATACTCTGAATGCCATATTGGCTCAGAATAAAATATTGACCCAGCAAGTCAATATGATTTCGCAGAGTCTGCATGGAATGCAAGCTGCATCCAACAGTACTCAAGAGGCATCTTCTGAAGAAGAAGCCTATGATCCTGAGAACCCTGCAATAGCAGAGGTAAATTACTTAGGTGAACCTTATGGAAACACCTATAACTCAACATGGAGAAATCATCCAAATTTCTCATGGAAGGATCAAAAGCCCCAACAAGGCTTTAATAATGGTGGAAGAAACAGGTTTAGCAATAGCAAGCCTTTTCCATCATTAACTCAGCAACAGACAGAGAACTCTGAACAAAATGCTTCTAATTTAGCAAATCTAGTCTCTGATCTATCTAAGGCCACTGTAAGTTTCATGAATGAAACAAGGTCTTCCATTAGAAATCTGGAAGCACAAGTGGGCCAGCTGAGTAAAAGGATCACTGAAATCCCTCCTAGTACTCTCCCAAGCAATACAGAAGAGAACCCAAAAGGAGAGTGCAAGGCCATTGACATAAGCGCCATGGCCGAACCTGTAAGGGAAGGAGAGGACGTGAATCCCAAGGAGGAAGACCTCCTGGGACGTCCAGTGGTCAATAAGGAGCTTCCCTCTGAGGAACCAAAGGACTCTGAGGCTCATCTAGAGACCATAGAGATTCCATTGAACCTCCTTATGCCCTTCATGAGCTCTGATGAGTATTCCTCTTCTGAAGAGAATGAGGATGTCACTGAAGAGCAAACTGCCAAGTTTCTTGGTGCAATCATGAAGCTGAATGCCAAATTATTTGGCATTGATGCTTGGGAAGTTGAACCTCCCTTGTTCATCAATGAACTAAGTGATCTGGATCAACTGACATTGCCTCAGAAGAGACAGGATCCTGGAAAGTTCATAATCCCTTGTACCATAGGCACCATGATCTTTAAGGCTCTGTGTGACCTTGGTTCAGGAATAAACCTCATGGCCCTCTCTATAATGGAGAAACTGGGAATCTATGAGGTGCAAGCTGCTAAAATCTCATTAGAGATGGCAGACAGCTCAAGAAGACAGGCTTATGGACACGTAGAAGATGTATTGGTAAAAGTTGAGGGCCTTTACATCCCTGCTGATTTCATAGTCCTGGATACTGGAAAGGAAGAGGATGAATCCATCATCCTAGGAAGACCTTTCCTGGCCACAGCAAGAGCTGTGATTGATGTTGACAGAGGTGAAATAGTCCTTCAATGGAATGAGAACTCCCTTGTATTCAAAACTCAAGGATCTCCCTCTGCAACCATGGAGAGGAAGCATGAAAAGCTTCTCTCAAAGCAGAGTCAACCAGAGCCCCCACAGTCAAACTCTAAGTTTGGTGTTAGGAGGCCACAACCAAACTCTAAGTTTGGTGTTGAACTCCCATATCCAAACTCTAAGTTTGGTGTTGGAAAGTCTCAACAAAGCTCTGCACATCTGTGAGGCTCCATGAGAGCCCACTGTCAAGCTATTGACATTAAAGAAGCGCTTGTTGGGAGGCAACCCAATGTTTATTTATCTAACTATATTTTTCTTAGTTATGTATAGGTTCATGATCATGAGGAGTCACAAAATAAATATAAAAATTGAAAACGGAATCAAAAACAGCAGAAGAAAAATCACACCCTGGAGGAGCATCTGTCTGGCGTTCAAACGCCAGAACAGAGCATAGTTCTGGCGCTGAACGCCCAGAATGGGAGCATCCTGGCGCTGAACGCCCAGAACAAGCATGGTTCTGGCGTTCAACGCCAGAAATGGCAGCAAATGGGCGTTGAACGCCCAAAATAGGCACCAACCTGGCGCTGAACGCCCAGAGTTGTGTGCAAGGGCATTTTGCATGCCTAAATTGGTGCAGGGATGTAAATGCCTTGACACCTCAGGATCTGTGGACCCCACAGGATCCCCACCTACCTCATCATCTCTCTTCCCATTCATGATCATCCCTTCTACTTTCCATTCACCACTCACATCCATACACCCACTACCTTCAAAAATTCAACATCTCTCTCCCACCCAATCCCACCCATATGGCCGAATACACACTCCCATCCATCTCCTCCATATCCTCTTCTTATTCTTCTATTCTTTCTTCTTTTGCTCGAGGGCGAGCAACATTCTAAGTTTGGTGTGGTAAAAGCATAGCTTTTTTGTTTTTTCCATAACCATTGATGGCACCTAAGGCTAGAGAAACCTCTAGAAAGAGGAAAGGGAAGACAAAAGCTTCCATCAAGGGTCTATAGCCCAGTGGTAGAACATTTGACTGCAAATCAAGAGATCCCTGAGATACCTCAGGGGATACATTTTCTTCCACACAATTATTGGAAGCAACTAAGGGTGGAACATCAAGAGCACTCCATCATCCTTCATGAAATCAGAGAAGATCTAAAAGCAATGAAGGAGGAGCAGCAAAGACAAGGAAGAGACATAGAAGAGCTCAAGGACATCACTAAGGTGGACTCATTCCTTGTTCTTACTTTCTCTGTTTTTCGTTTTCTATGTTATGTGCTTATCTATGTTTGTGTCTTCATTACATGATCATTAGTAGTTAGTAACTTTGTCTTAAAGTTATGAATGTCCTATGAATCCATCACCTCTCTTAAATGAAAAATGTTTTAATTCAAAAGAACAAGAAGTACATGAGTTTCGAATTTATCCTTGAACTTAGTTTAATTATATTGATGTGGTGACAATGCTTCTTGTTTTCTGAATGTATGCTTGAACAGTGCATATGTCTTTTGAAGTTGTTGTTTAAGAATGTTAAATATGTTGGCTCTTGAAAGAATGATGACTAGGAGACATGTTATTTGATAATCTGAAAAATCATAAAAATGATTCTTGAAGCAAGAAAAAGCAGCAAAGAACAAAGCTTGCAGAAAGAAAAAAAGAGGCGAAAAAAAAATAGAAAAAAAAATAGAAAGAAAAAGAAAAAGCAAGCAGAAAAAGCCAATAACCCTTAAAACCAAAAGGCAAGGGCAAATAAAAAGGATCCCAAGGCTTTGAGCATCAGTGGATAGGAGGGCCTAAAGGAATAAAATCCTGGTCTAAGCGGCTAAACCAAGCTGTCCCTAACCATGTGCTTGTGGCGTGTAGGTGTCAAGTGAAAACTTGAGACTGAGCGGTTAAAGTCAAGGTCCAAAGCAAAAAAAAAAAAAAAAAAACAAAGAGTGTGCTTAAGAACCCTGGACACCTCTAATTGGGGACTTTAGCAAAGCTGAGTCACAATCTGAAAAGGTTCACCCAATTACGTGTCTGTGGCATTTATGTATCCGGTGGTAATACTGGAAAACAAAGTGCTTAGGGCCACGGCTAAGACTCATAAAGAAGCTGTGTTCAAGAATCATCATACTGAACTAGGAGAGTCAATAACACTATTCGAAATCTGAAGTTCCTATAGATGCCAATCATTCTGAACCTCAATGGATAAAGTGAGATGCCAAAACTATTCAAGAGGCAAAAAAGCTATAAGTCCCGCTCATATGATTGAAGCTCTGTTTCATTGATAGTTTGGAATTTATAGTATATTCTATTCTTTTTATCCTATTTTGATTTTCAGTTGCTTGGGGACAAGCAACAATTTAAGTTTGGTGTTGTGATGAGCGGATAATTTATACGCTTTTTGACATTGTTTTTAGTATGTTTTTAGTAGGATCTAGTTACTTTTAGGGATGTTTTTAATAGATTTTATGCTAAATTCACATTTCTAGACCTTACTATGATTTTGTGTGTTTTTCTGTGATTTCAGGTATTTTCTGGCTGAAATTGAGGGACTTGAGTAGAAATCAGATTCAGAGGTTGAAAAAGGACTGCTGATGCTGTTGGATTCTGACCTCCCTGCACTCAAAGTGGATTTTCTGGAGCTACAGAACTCGAAATGGCGCGCTTCCAATTGCGTTGGAAAGTAGACATCCAGGGCTTTCCAGCAATATATAATAGTTCATACTTTGGCCAAGAATTGATGACGTAAACTGGCGTTCAACGCCAGCCTTCTGCCCAAATCTGGCGTCCAGCGCCAGAAAAGGATCCAAAACCAGAGTTGAACGCCCAAACTGGCACAGAAACTGGCGTTCAACTCCACAATTGGCCTCTGCACGTGCAACACTCAAGCCCAAGCCCAAGCACACACCAAGTGGGCCCCGAAAGTGGATTTATGCATCAATTACTTACTCATGTAAACCCTAGTGACTAGTTTATTATAAATAGGACCTTTTACTACTGTATTAGGCATCTTTGGACGCCTGGTTCTTAGATCAGAGGGGCTGGCCATCTTGGCCATGCCTGGACCTTCACTTATGTATTTTCAAACGGTAGAGTTTCTACACTCCATAGATTAAGGTGTGGAGCTCTGCTGTTCCTCAAAGATTAATGCAAAGTACTACTGTTTTCTATTCAATTCTTCTTATTTCACTTCTAAGATATCCATTCGCACCCAAGAACGTGATGAAGGTGATGATTATGTGTGACGCTCATCATCCTTCTCCCTTATGAACGCGTGCCTGACAAACACTTCCGTTCTACATGAATTAAGCTAGAATGAATATCTCTTAGATCTCCTAACCAGAATCTTCGTGGTGTACGCTAGAATGATGGCGGCATTCAAGAGAATCCGGAAGGTCTAAACCTTGTCTGTGGTATTCTGAGTAGGATTCAATGATTGAATGACTGTGACGAGCTTCAAACTCGCGATTGTTGGGCGTTAGTGACAGACGCAAAAGGAGGGTGAATCCTATTCCAGCATGATCGAGAACCGACAGATGAATAGCCGTGCCGTAACAGGGTGCGTGAGCATATGATTCACTGAGAGGAGGGGATGTAGCCACTGACAACGGTGATGCCCTTGCATACAGCCAGCCATGGAAAGGAGTAAGACTGATTGGATGAAGATAGCAGGAAAGCAGAGGTTCAGAGGAACGAAAAGCATCTCCATTCGCTTATCTGAAATCCCTGCCAATGAATCTACATAAGTATCTCTATCCCTTTTATTGTTTATTTGAATCTAATAAAATATCATGTTTAAATCCGCCTGACTGAGATTTGCAAGGTGACCATAGCTTGCTTCAAGCCAACAATCTCTGTGGGATCGACCCTTACTCACGTAAGGTTTATTACTTGGACGACCCAGTACACTTGCTGGTTAGTTGAACGGAGTTGTGATCACACGTACCATTACCAAGGATTATTAAGATCCCAATTCATTACACCATGATCTCTTTGGGGTATTTTTGATTTCATACAAATACAAAGAGACTAACTTTGAGGATCACAATTTCGTCCACCAAAGGGTTTCAATCCCTTGAATCCATTCCAACCTCCATAACTTCTCGCTCCGAGCTCCGATCGTCGCACCGTTTGCAGCCACACGACTACCGCGTTGAGCTCTACGATTCTACTGGAAAAATTTCATAGGTAAGCCACAATTTCACCTCAGTTTCTTTACCCCCTTTGATTTTTGAAATTATGAGCATCTATGTTGACTTTTTATTGAATTTGGTATTCAAGGTTCGATTTAACTTACGGAGCTTATCAGGCTTGGAATGTTTTTTCCGTGGGGGTAAGGATCACTAACCCTAGTCAATTCCTTAATTTAGTATGTTAGGTATGAAATTGGGTATGTATGTGTTATATATATGAATTAGGTTTGTGTGTATATAATTCGAGCTTGAATTATGGACATTGGGATCTTGGTGGAGTTTGGGAGACCTCGCTTTGGAGACTTTGAACTTTGAGGGTTGTGTTTGGAGCTTTGGTGGTGTCTCGGTAAATACGTAAAAATTGCCCAAGGTATGGTTTAGCTTTCACGTATGTAATATATAATGTTCTGTAAAAACTTAGTCTAGTTGACTTTAAGATAGGAATGAATGTATGAGCATGTAAATTGATTAGTTCTTAATGATAAATGTTATGCTTTCGCTTAATTGTTGATATTGGAGTTTAAATGATGGACTATTGAATGATGAGTTATTGATGCTTGTAAAGTGGAAAATGGAATGAATATGAGTTTATGGTAGTATGATGGTGAATGTTGTGACTAAAGTTAAGAGATTTAGGTATGAGAATATGTATATATTGATGTGAATTTGATTGAAGCAGGTTGAGGATGACTTTGGTAAAATAAATGGCATATGGCTGTGTTAGACATATGTAATGAAAGTAGGTTTTGTGTTTGGTTTAATGAAAATTTGAGGTTTGGAGCTTTTTGTGAAAAATTAGTTTTTGGTCAAACTTCAGCGAGCCATAACTTGGCTTTCGGACCCTCAAATGATTTCAAAGTTATTTTGTATGAAAATTGGGTCTGTGAAGTTTACGCCGTTTGAAGAACAGAGGAAAAATGATTTTAAACGAAAAAGTTATGCGCATCGAAAGTTTGGGATTTAAATTTGGAATTCTGCAGCTTTTCAGACATAGTAAAAATTTTGACAAAACGTACACCCAGTGTACTCGTGACGCGGGATTCTTGCGTACACATACCCTCCGTTCGCATATGGTAGCTACTGCCTCGCGTACATGCGTATGCGAACGAGTCTATGCGTACGCAAGATGGGGCATGCATAGACATCTTGGTCCAAGCGCGTACCCACGCGTATGCGTGGCCCCAGTTTTAGCAAAAATAGATTTTGTATTTTAAAGCTTAATTTCAAACCTTTAAACCTCTATTTTCATTCCTTTGGCTCTAGAACTTGTTAGTAAGCTTAATAATAGGAAGAAGTTAGGGAATTGTTGTAACTTGGAGATGTAGTAAGATTTTTAAGAGGTAATGAGTGGTTGAGAAAGATGTGATGAGTTATGAATTATTATTGAGAGTAAAAATGATATTTATGAGAAATGATTGGTTAATATTAAGATTGGGGTGTTGTTCTCCCCATGTCAGCTTGGAATTCGTCCCATGGATAATATTGAGCTTGGGGTATTGTCTCCCCATGTCAGCTTGGAATTCTTTCTATGGTTAATTTCATACGGTTATCTACCAGGACATGTCGGGCTGGTTACGTAACTGACAGTTGATATCAACAGCCACAGGACAGGCATACATCATGGGCATATTGTATGATTTGCTTGCTTGTGAATTATATGGGATTACCTACGTGATTATAATCTGCTATTTGCTATAATTGCTATCTGTATTATTTGTGAACTACTTATGTTTGCTTTGTTTTATTTATTTGTCTGTGCAACTCATAGGAGATGGAGGAATGGAGGAAAAGGTGAAAAAGATTAGTGTACAGGTTAAGTTTGCTTAGGTTAAGAACCTTTAGACGAACACCTATTTATGGCTTCTGTTTTTAGTTCCTTAAGCTTTATATCTGAGTGTTGGCGTTCTAGGATTGTCTCTGGCATTCCCAGGACCTTATATCTTATATGTGAGGCACCTTTACCATACTAAGAACCACTGGTTCTCACCCTATACTGTGTTGTTGTTTTTCAGATTCAGGTCAATAGGCTTCTCGGTATGTGTCTGGACTCCTGTAGTGGAGCTGTTTTCTGGGTGTTATTTTGATGTATTGTTTATGTTTATATATGTACTTAACTCTTCGAACAGCTACTTTATTTTGTACCTCTTAGAGGTTTATGGAGAATTAGAGTTTATCTTTATATTTTGGATTTTGGGGTATGTATGTATGTATGTAAATACTCTCCGGCCAGCCTTAGCTTCGCAAGCTGAGTTAAGAGCTTATTATTTTGTATCCTTCACTCTCTACTCTTACTTTCTATATATTTAGGTTTATGAACCTAAGTTTTCTTCGTACGCAAGTTTTTCGTTCACGTGAGCATTACGATTTTTGTTTTAAACTTTTCTTCACAGGCTCCTCGATATGAATTCCTTTCAACTATTATTATTATTATTATTATTATTATTATTATTATTATTATACACTTTTACTTTTAGAGGTCGTAGTACCTTGCCACCTCAGCTTTATGACTTAAGCATAAGACTCTGTATGGTAGGGTATTACAGATTTCATTCTGTTATCCTTTATCTTAAATTTACTGTTTTGTCCACCATCTTTTCTTAAAATGGTAATTATGGCCTTTAATCTTTTTGCTTCACCTTTGTAACATTATTTCTTTCGTATAATGTCTTTTATGCAAGGTTTTGAAAATTGATTCAAACCATCTAGTCAAATCGGTCGAATTGTAAATCTACGAGAAATACAAATCAATCAGAAGGCATAACTGCGTGATTCAAAAACCATAATTGGTCCACTAAAATGGCCGGGAACCACCCGATCGAACCAAACCAGGACCTGGCTGGTTTTTAAATTTTGCACCCAAATGGCGCCATTTCGTTTAAAGAAACCCTAAGTTAGGCTCAGCTGTAGTACAACACTCACTCACTCACTCACGCATGCACTCCTCTTTCCTTTGACTTCTTCCTCTCGATCTCAATCTTATCCATCATTCCCTCACTTTCTCCATCCAGCCACCCCCCTGTCACTACCGCTATCATTACTGCTCAAAGCTGCCTTCCTCACTACAATTGTCTTTGCCACTATTTGAACTTATAAGCCATTATTGCCACTGCAATTGGTCTTGCCTCGTTCCTCCACCGTGCAACCACTATCCTATCACGCTGGCTCGGTTCCATCGTGCTCCAACACTTCAGCCGTGTCAACCCTTTCGTCATGTTTCTTGTCCCCTTTTTGTTTTGACTTCCCTCTCTAGAAAATATTTTTTATTTTTTAACTATAATTGTTTTAATTGGTTAATTTGTGATTTTTTATTTTTCTTCTTTAATTATTGTTATCATTAGTCATTATTGTGGTTTAGGATTATGGATGATCTTGAATCTTGATTCTGACATGCTGTGGTTCTATTAGTTGATTCTGATATTCTTGATTCGAACCTTATTGATATTAATTTTTTTGTTGTGTATCACTATATCTATATTGATATTATTGGGTTGTTGTAAGCATGTAATATTGTTATTGGATTACTAGTAGTTTTTAGGTATAGATGTGAGTATTAACCAATAAGATTAGGGATTATAACGCAGAGAATAATTCGGCTTTGAATCATGTTGCTTCAAATGAAGCTTCTCATCCCCCTGATTCTAACGATAGTCAATCACAAACTTCTAATATTTGGGAAAAACTTATCCAGCTTGGAGATATATTGCTTTACAAGTAATAAGTAAAAAGTCGCATTATTGATGTGTGAGCATCTTTTCTATCTTTTTCTAGTGAATTTGCATTTGAATTATTAAGTTTAATCAAGATTTAATTACTTTAGGCCACTATGAATGCTACTTTGATTTGTTTACAATTTCTGTTTATTTTAGATAGCATTCGAATGGATTTGACGGAGTTTTGTAGCAGTAATGGAAGAAAGCGAATGATGCTGTCAATCCTGACCTCCTTACACTCAAACAAGAATAACTTAAGCTACAGAGATCCAATTGATGTAATTTTAGCGACATTGGAAAGCCAACTTCTAGGACTTTCCAACGATGTATAATAGTTTATACGTCTCGTCTAGAATCACTGCCTTGCTGGCACAAAACTTGGGATTTTCCAAGTTTGGCGCCATAATCATATAATCTTCCAAAGCATTCGGTCTCAGTGAAGCCAAACTTGGAATTTTTCAAGTTTGGCGCCACACTCACCCACTTCCAAGAAGTGCATGGCGTTAACTTGAAGTCAAACTTGAGAGGTTTCAAGTTTGGCACCAATGCTGAAGAACCCCAGGAATTGCAAGCCGCTGAATTAAAGTCAAACTTGGAGTTTTCCAAGTTTGGCTCCATGATCACTGTAATCCAAGATTTAATTCGAGCTATGTGGCGTCAAACTTGGTATTCTCCAAGTTTGGCGCCACAAATAATCCTAAGGTGGTCCCCATTTGCTCAATTGAAGCTGCACGAAGAGTTTATTTTATTTTGATTTAAACTTTATTTTATTTAGAAATAGAAAAAGATATTATTTAGTTTTAAAAAATATATTTTACATTAATTAGGATTAGATATAAAGGGAAAAGAATCAGCCCTTTGGGCTCCTCTCTTCTCTTTTACCTTATTCTAGAATTTACAGTTTTCTGAATCCTAGTTTTCTCTCTGAACCATGACCAACTAAACCTCCACTGTTAAGGTTAGGAGCTCTGTCTATTGTGTGGATTGATACTATTGCTTTTTTATTTTAATTCATGTACTGGTTTCTATTTCAAGAATTGTTTTCGTTCTTTATCTTATGGATTTGGGTGGAACGGAAGTATGACCCTTTTTCTAATTGAGTTCTTGTATAACTTGGAAAATCTCTTTACTTGAACAACATCTTGAAAACAATTTTTCCTAAATTTCTAATTATCTGAACATAACGGGATACGTGACATATAATCCTCTTATATTGGGTAATTAGGGTTTCTATGACATATAAACTAGAATTGAACTTAACCCTCTAATTGGAATCAAGTGACCAAGGAATTGGCGGTTGATGAAGGTTAGAGGAGACTAAAAAGGTCTAAGGAATTAGGGTTTAGTCACATATAATTTGTCATGAATTGAATCTTGCATGATTAAAATAGTTAGTAAGAAAAGTCAATCCGGAAGATAGATATCTCTGAAGCCTTAACTGTTTTCTCCATATATATTTCACCTCAATTTACTGCTTGTTTTCTAATTCTCTGAATTACTATTTGATGCATTTGAACTCTTAACACTCTTTTCTATTTGTCTAACTAAGTAAATCACGCAATCATTGTTGCTTGGTCCATCAATCCTTGTGGGATCGATCCTCATTCACTTGAGGTACTACTTGGTACGACCCGGTGCACTTACCGATTAGTTTGTGGGTTATAAATTTCGCACCAATTACCAACACTTGTTTTTCTCTGAGTACTTTTGTTGGAGGAGGAGCAGGAAGAGGAGGAGGAATTAAATGAATAAAGAAGCATTTGGTAAAGATAAGTGGAGATATTAAAAAATGACCTAAAGTCCCTTATGACGTAAAAAAATAAATGGATGGTTTATTGAAAGAAATTCAAAAAAATAAAATTAGTAAAAAAGGAAAGTAAGCTTTGATGAAGATAGTGGTGATAAGATTAAGGATGCAATTGATGAAGCAATAGCGCAAGAAAAACAACAAACTCCGAGTCAGTTACCATCTATATAACAATCAGAATTTTTGAAAATTAATTAATAATAAGTGATTTATGATTTATTATATTTATTGAAAAATTTATTTAAAAAAATTATTTTTTTCACAAAAAATAATTAAATTAAATTTTATGATACTTTAAATTTAAAATTCAATAAGATAGTTCGAAAAAGGTAAAAGAACTACTATTATTATTATTATTATTATTATTATTATTATTATTATTATTATTATTATTATTTCCTTAGTTTCATTATTTTTGGTGAAAGACATTAAGAAAACTAAAGAGAATTAAAGAAAGAAACGTGGCTTACTATACTACATATATATATATATATATATAAACATAAATGTGAGACCTATCCTTTTATTTCATTAAGCACCTATCCCCCTTTATTTCATTAATCACTTATCATTATGCTTCATTTTCTTTTCTTACCACCACCGAACCTAGAAGAAAGGAAATAAGAAAGAAAGAAAGACCGCGGGTGAGGGAGAAACCGTGACTCCTTTTGATCTTCCGGCTTCGATTTCTTGCGATCCGTAACATTAATTAAAAATCTAATCCGATAAAAGTATTCGTATCTTCCTCCCATACGTGTTAACATCATTTTTGTTCGGTAAAATTTGATGGTGATGTAGCTCCTCTTCTTCTTGAATTCGGCCCATTGAAGTTCTAGGAGGCACAGACAATTTCTGACGTTTTCTTCTTCAGCAGCTCGGTGAGAAAACTTCTACGAAGTTTCTATTATTTTAATTTCATACGGAGGTAGGATTTGGTAACTTTATAATAATTAAATATGAATTTGATAATTGAATGTTGATTTGGTTGATTATTGTTTGAGTTTGAATGAATTTATGTTGAATTATTATTGTTGCTTGTGATTTGCTGGTTCGGCTATGAGGAATAGCTCAGCTGTAGTTGTTTTAATGGATTTGGGACTATTGTGATGTGGTATTTTGAGAACATTGATGAGTTTTGGTGGTTGAAAGATTAAATTAAAAGTTGAGAAAAATCGATAACCGAAAAATTCAAAAACGGATTAAAATACAAGTAATATTTTTAAAGGAAAGGGCTAAGAGTTTCGGTTTTGGTATAAGAGGAAGATTAGTATTTAAACTTTATTTTTGAAGGGTAACATTGTATTTATATATAAAAATCGAGGTACAATTTGTAATTATATAAGTTTTCGGGTATTTTGCGTAATAAATAAAGTACGGGGGTAAAATGAGTATTTTATAAAAGTTCAGGGTTATTTTTATAAATATGAAATAAGTGAAGTTTTAAATATAATTTTATAAAAATATTGGTTTAAAAGTGAAGTATTTAAAGGTTGGAAGTTTAAAACATAGATAATAAAAGTTTAGGACTAAAAGCTTTACGAAGCTAAGTTTTTAAGAAAAGTTATAAATATTATTTATTTACCGTTTAAATTATTCTATTTATATTATTGTTAATGTTTTATTATGAGTATTAATTAATAGAGATATTCTTAATATTATTATAAGTCAGAAAAGAGCAAATAGAGTGATCTTATTAAAGTACTTTATAATTTTCTTTTCATAAGACACTTAGGGAAAGGCGGGAGAATAATATTAAGATAGATTATATTGTGGAATGATAGGAAAGAAAAGAAGAAGAAAGAAAAGAAAAGGAAAGAAAAATATTAAAGAACCTCTGCCACAGGAGAGCAGAGAGCAAGTATTAAAAGAATCTAAAGAACCTCTGCCATAGGAGAGCAGAGAGCGGGAACAAAAGAATGTATTAACTAAAGGGATCTCTTCCGCAAGAGAGCAGAGGGCAAAGATAAAGAAAAATCTTTAAAAGACTATCTACCACAGGAGAGCAGATGCAACCTTGTTTGGGCTTTAGTGCCAAATATATAGTTGGGACGCTCACATACCGAGAACTATTTTCCAGATGTAAGCATATTGAAATACATTTAAAAGTCACACTGTATGCGGCCTGGCCGTAAGACTTATATGCACATTGTATGCATATGAAAATCCATACCTGGGACTCGTGCCTGGGTAATGTCGGGAGCAGGTAGGTAATCGACACATGAGCTCATGGCCTGCGATAGGAATAGACATGCATCATACTTGTTTGCGCATATTTGTTTGTGAGTGTGTTTTCTGTGATTCTGGGTGTGCTATATGGCTGTTTGAATTTTGTGTTCTATAATTGTTGAATTGGATTGTCCCTTGTTGACTGTTATTGCTGACCAGGTATATATATAAAATGACCTAAACTTCTAACCCCGATCCTACGAAGAACTCCCCAGTTCTTACCCCATATTTCCACCCTTTTCAGCTACAGGTGCGAAGGTTTAGTACAGAGCTATAGGAGCATAGAAGATTACTTTCATGAGTTGAGTTGTTAGAATTGATTTTTCCCTCGTCGTTCATTGTTTTGGTTTTTAGAGGGATAGGACCTGTAATTGAGGTTCCTTGAATAAGTCTATGTATATAAAGCTATGTGAGTACATATATACTTTTGTGATTAAGTAATTTAAAATAAAGTCTCCTTTTTAATTTCTTAGTTAAAGTTTCGGTTCATATTCGCAAAGGCTCAATATTAAATAAAGATAGTATATAATAAAAAGGTTTAGAGGTAAGTAACGCCTGAGCTTTTAGTACGAACATGACGTGCTAAAAGTTAGGGTGTTACAATCTAAGCAAGTGGTTGGAGGCGATCCAAAAAAGAAAGCAAAAATCATTACTCCTACTATGTTTGCACCAAGATCAACTCCAGTAGGTCAACCAAGTCTAAAAAGTGTGCTTAACAAAGAGGTGCTTCATGAGGTTGATAAGCGCGTGGCTAGATGGCCTTTGGATTGTATAATTCCTTTTAATGCGGTCATGTCACAATTTTTTCAAGATATGTTGGATGGTGTTGCTGGCATTGGGCTTGGTTATAGAGGTCCTTCTTATAATAAGTTGAGCGTTCATTTGTTAGCCGATTTCAAGAAAGAGTGTTAAATAGTTGTTGATAGTTATAGGACAGCTTGCAAAGAAACTGGATGTACCCTCATGGCTAATGGTTGGACAGATCAAAGGCAAAGAATGTTGATTAATTTTTTGGTTTATTTTTGGAAATGGTTATGCTTTGTAAAATCTGCATGTGCTTCAAATGTGGTAAAAAAATGCTTCAAGCTTGTGTCACTTGTTTTCAAAGGTGATTGAATAGATTAGGCCTAACAATATTGTACATGTAGTGACTGATAATATGAAAAATTGTGTTGTAGCTAGGGGTGGGCATGGTTTGAATTTTTAAAATTCTAAACTGCTTCCACTTCAAAACCAGTTTTATGGTTCATGAAACCAAACTAGAACCGGATTAAAGATGGAAATCAGTTCTAAACCGGTTCAAAAAAATAAAAACCGGTTTCAAACCAATTTTAATATTCAAATTCAGTTTTACAGGTTTCAAACCAATTTTAATATTCAAATTCAGTTTTACATCTAAACTGGTTTTAAATTTGATTTTTTAAAAATCCAAATTTAAAATTTGATTTCAAAACTAGATTTTTTAACCAAAAGTCTAGTTTTAGACTAGCTTTTAGAAATCCAGTTTTCGAAACATATATTTTCTACCAAAAATCCAATTTTGATATTGATTTTTTTCTGTAAATTTTAAAATTTAATATTTTTTTAAAAGTAAAATTAATAGTAAAGTCTTTTTAATATATAAGTACATTACAACCAGGATTTGGTTCTTTATAAATCTAATGACAATAACAAATCTATATAACATTTAATCATCCTTAGAATATTAAAAGGATGCCACCAAAATCATCAAACAACCACAATCTTTGAGAAAAATATCTGCAAATAACAAAATATATCTTTGTCAGTTTGAGAAATCTTTGAATAAAAGTATAAACCGAATATGAATACTAAGCATACCTAGTCATCCAACTTGAATATCAAATTAATAATCATCTTGCATTAAATAAGTAGTTTTGGGTAATTTCAATCTCAAATACCATAAAGTGTTAGAGAAAATTTCTGCAATTCAATTAGATATATAGTTCACAAACAAACTTCATTCTATACCACCAATCAAGATTCTTCTACATATTTAATTATTTACCAGCACTAATCAACTAATTAAGTCATTATCAACTAATCTAAAGAAATTATCAACTAATTAAAAAAATTAAATATGAAAAAAGTACGAGCAGAGGTAGATGGTATTAACCTTGTGACCCAGAGGCAAGAAGCACAAGCATATGGATGGAAAGAAGAAGAATCGAAAGCAAGCACCTGTGATGGTGAGTTGGCAACGGCGATAACCAAAGGACAACGACGGCGAATGTAGTAAGGAAGTGTGAGAAAAGGTAGAAGATGAGAAAGAGTGAGAAACAAACTAGAATACGTAGAGGCAGATGGTGACCCACTAACCTAAGGCAATAAGCACAAGCAGAGGCGGATGGAAAAAACAAATGGATGCCCGTACCTATGAAAGCGAGTGGCTGATAGCGAAACCAAAGGACGACGACGACAAGCGAGTATGGAAGCACAACAAAAGGCAGAAGAAGGGAAATATAGGTGAGGCCGTTAAAGGAGACAACACGGTGCTAGTGTTAGTTTTTTGCTCTAGTGCCGGCTGCGGCAGAGACAACACAATTGAAGGAGAAGACCAAAAGGGAAGAGCTGAAGAGGACAAGAGGTTGTCTGTTGTGCATGTGAACTGGATTAACCAATTCAATGTCTTATATTAGGGTTTGTTTTTTTAAATTTGGATCTTAATTTGGATTTGGACCTGGATTTGGATTTAAAATGGTTTAAACAGTTTGGATTAAAAAACCAAACTATAAATTGAATACAAGTTGGTTTGAATTTTTTTATTTAAACTAATTTTTTTTAAAATGTTTAGTTTGGATTTGGTTTAAAATCCAAAATTTGGATTTTTTTTTTGCACAGTCCTAGTTGCAGTTGGTAAGCTTATCAATTAGAAATTCGAGAATATCCACTAGTCACCTTGTGTTGCTCATTGCTTGAATCTTATTCTAAAAAATATAAGTAGCACGACACGTATTTCTAACCTTGCTTCACATGCTTTGAAGATTATAGTGTTTGTATATAATCATATGGTGTTCTTGTCCTGGCTAAGACAAAGAATAACTTGGAAGGAGATTGTTTGTCCAGGTGCAAATTATTTTGTCACTATCTCCTTCACTTTAAAGAGTATCTTTGAGCATAAAGCGGATTTGCATTGGTTGTGGATGCACACTTTACTGGTCACAAATTAGGAAGAAGTGCTAATGGTAGATTTGTAGTGCATTTATCCTGGACAACAAATTTTGGGATAATTGTTTCACTACATGCAAACTTGTGAGTTCGTTAATTAAATTACTGAGGATTGTAGATGCTAATGATAAACCGTCATTGGGATATGTCAATAAAGGTATGATGAGGGCAGAAAATGCAAACAAAGGAATGTTCATGCCGAGTAAAACTGTGTATCAACCTTACATAGAGATTAACAATTCAAGATGGGACAAACATTTGAAAAAAAATATCTTCATGTAGCGGCTTATTTTTTGAATCCTGCTTTCTTTTTTTGTGAAAATTATAAAGAAGCACCTGATGTCATGCAAGGTTTACTTGATCTTGTTACATTGCACTGCAAGGTTAATAATTTAGATTCAGTTGAGGCAATGAAGAAAATACACTTATATAGAAATCGAAAGAAAAGCTTTGATAGGCTAGAAGTTATTCGAGTTGAAAAAAAAAACTTCAACATGGTAAGAATATCTGTTAGATAATAACTTATTTTATTCTTTCATTTTTTTAATTTGATACCTAATAACATAGTTATGGAATTATAACTTGTAGATGAATGGTGGAGGTTGTTTAGTAGTTTTGCTCCATGTTTACAAAATATGGTAGTTTGCATTCTTAGCCAAGCATCTACTTCTTAGATTTTACCATAGTAACCTTACACTTTTTTATTAATGATAATTTTACTCCTAACTTTTCACTTGACTATTTTAACCTCATTTTATCAAGAGGATTATTTTGCCCCTAGAGTTCATAATTAATTATTTTTAATATTTTATTTTTTACAAATTACCAATTTGTCTTTTATGCTTCCTAATTTACTATGTTGCCCTAAAATATTTCTCTTAATTATGATTTTACCCTTTTTAGCATAATTTGCTATTTTATCCCTAATATTTTATTCTTGTCTTGGCATTTTATTATATTTGCACTTTTTTCCTAAGCTTTACTACAATTGTTACTTATATTTGGAACTTTATTTTAATTATATTTTTTATTTGACTTTTTTTATATAATTACATTTTTATCTCTAATTCTTCTATGTTCATATTTTAAAGCCTAACTCTTATTATCTATATTTTTAACCCACTTTTACTCTAAATTATATCATGGTCATTTTGGATGCATCATACATTTTTCATAGAGCTAAAGTTTGTCTATTTTATTCTTTTAGATTTTTTTGACAACTTGTCTTCCAATCTTTTAAATTTCTAGATATATTTAATCTTAATAATCATCATTTTATGAGTTCTTCATATTTCATATTCTCCTTTTATATTTTAATGATACTCTTAGGTCTCTTTTAAGGTCTTTATTTATAATCTTTCATTCTTTTACACTTTTAACTTCTCTAAACATCATATTATGAATCTTTTACCTACTAAAATTTTTACAAAATTAAAATTTATTCCAAGAGCCATTTACCCTTCGGCCAGCATACTTCATTATACATAATCATCAAAAAATCATATTAGACATTATTAACATAATTTAATGGTGCATCAATTATTCAAGCAACATCATATACATACATAATCATCAAAATTCACAAAATCATCATTCAAACATCATCAAAACATTATCAAGCATCAATATGAACATATTGTCAACAATATGAGGCTTCTAACTAATTCTTACCCGTACCTTGTCTTATGAGCTCTTAAATCCACTTTTTACACCTTCTTGATCTCTTATTCCACCCTTTTGAAGTCACTACAAGAAATTATTGGAATAGTGACTAATATAGCGAACCATTATAGAACAAGGCCACCAAACCATCACCAAAGAGTATCAGTCGCTAAATTGGTCGCTAACATAATCGGTCGCTAAATGGTAACCAAATTTTCCGTCGCTAAATCTGTCGCTGAGCAAATCGGTCGGTAAATGGCGACCAACTTTTCAGTCGCTAAATATGTCGCCAATGAAATTAGTTGCTAAATTGCTCACCGATGCCTTGTTTGAAAATCTAAAATCGGTCATTAAATTGGTCTCTAATTTCTGAGCTAAAAATCTAAATCAGTCACTAAATCGGTCGCTATTAAAACTTTATTTTTATAAATAATTATATTTCCACAAAATATAAAAAAGAATTAAACATAAATCAATTTTTTAAATAAATAAAAAAAATATTCATAATGTCTACATAGAAATATAAATTTAAAATATTAAAAATTCCTAAATACATCAAATTTATGATCCACAATCTAGGCTAAAATATGGTGTTTCGAGGGTTACCTAAAACTGTAGGTCGATCTCGGAGGAGATCTTCTATACTGGTCAGAGATGACGTGTCCGGCTAGTGGATGGTGGCCGGAGCGGTCGTGTCTGACTTGTTGGACTGCTGTGCTGCTGATCCGTTGTCACCAAAGGGTGGTGGTACCTGCAAGGGACTCCGATGCTTAAGTTAGCAAGGGTATTAAGCAGGTTTTTAGTAGAATCAGAGTATGAGTTATACCTGGATGCTCCAGTGTATTTATAGTAGTGGGGAGTGACCTTTTTGGATAAGATAAGTTAGTTATCTTATCTTATCTTATCTTTGAGTGAGGTCAACTTATCTTCAAGGGAACCGCCCTTCTCTCTGTAGGCCTGAGCGGCCTTTGGATTTGGGTTGCGTTCCTTGATTTGGGCCCTCTTTGGGCTTTCCTGTCGATTTGGCCGAGCTCTTTGAGAAGAGGTTGGATGGTTTGACCTGAAGAGGTCGGTCGCTTTGTCGCTAAACATCCCAGGTCGGATAACTCGACCCAGAGTATGAACAGTGCTCCTGCTCGAGCTCGGTCTTTCTTTTGAGGTCAGGAAGGAAGCAAAAAAGAAACACTCCCCACAAATGAGAAGGAAGCAAAGAGGTTAAAACGGGAGGCTCAGTACTACACCATCATAAACAACACCCTATACAAAAAAGGGATTTCAATACTGTTCCGAGGGTTACCTGAAACTGTAGGTCGATCTCGGATAAGATCTTCTGACTGGTCAGAGATGATGTGTCCGGCTGGCTGGTAGCGGCCGAAGCTGTTGTGTCCGACTTGTTGGACTGGCTGCACTTCTGATCCTTGGTCCCCAGAGGGTGGGGGGTACCTGCAAGAGACTCCGATGCTTAAGTTAGCACGGGTATTAAGCAGGTTTATTGTAGAATCAGAGTATGAGTTATACCTGGGTGCTCCAGTGTATTTATAGTAGTGTGGGCTGACCTTTCTGATAAGTTAATTATCTTATCTTATCTTATCTTATTTTGGGTGAAGTCAACTTATCTTCAAGGGAATCACCTTTATCTCTATAGGCTTGGATTGTCTTTGGATTTGGGTCGTGTTCCTCTATTTAGGCCCTTTACTAGGCTTTCCTGTTGATTTGGCCGATCTCTTTAAGAAGAGATTCGGGTAGTCGGACCTGAAGAGGTCGATCGCCATGTCGCTAAACATCCCGGGTGGGACAGCTCGACCCAGGGTATGAACAGTGCCCCTTCTTGAGCTCGGTCTTCTGCTTTGAGGTCGAGTTTTTTGACTTTGAACTTTTTATAGCGAAGCCGAACTCAAGCACTTTTGTCGATTCCTTTCTTTGTAGAGCTTTTTTGAATGTAGAACATTTTTCCTCTAAAAACGTGCACTTTTGTATTAGCGCTTTGTTCTAGGGAACGTGCGAGGGTTTAATACCTTCATTAATTGGTATTAATTGCCCCGTTTCTCTTGGCTTTATTTTGAATTTTACTTCCTCAGAAAAACGGTTTCTCTTCTTCCTTTTTCTTTGTAACTCCTTCGTTCTCTCTATCTCTGTCTTTTCTTGAGTTGCGGTGCCTTCTGGCGGTCCAGCGATTCTTTCCTTTCTACTTCTTCCGGAACTTCTCATTTCTCCAGGTCAGTTCCCTTTTGCAATTACTTTTCTCTTTCGTTGCTTTGGCTCTGGTTTTGTGGTGAAGTTTTAATTTTTCTTGGAGAAAGTTTGGATCTTTCTATTTTTGTTGTGCCTAATTGCTGTTGTATTGTATGTTCTGGGAGTTTTGATAGCACGGAAACTTGTTTCTCAACAATTTTCCTTCGGCTAGTATACCGAATTGTCGTCAAGTAAAACTCACAATAGAGTGAGGTCGGATCCCACAGGGATTGATTGGTCAAGCAACTTTAATTAAAGGAATGTTCTAGTTGAGCGAAGCAAAATTTGGTTTGAGAGTTGCAGAAAATTAAATGGCGGGAAAGTAAATAGCAGAAAATGTAAATGCTGGAAGTAAAGAGCTGAAAGTAAATGACGGAAAGTAAGTTGCAGAATTGTAAATGGGAATGGGGAAGATGCTCATGAGAGTAAATTACAAAAATTAAAGAGAATGGGTAAGATCAGAAATGGGGATTCATTGGGCTTAGGAGATGTTGCATTCTCCGGATCAAGTTCATTTTCATCTCTTCCTCAATCAATGCATTCATTGAACTCCTTGGCAATCTTAAGTGATCGAATTCCAATTCCTTGGTAATTCAATCTCTCAAATCTTGATCAATAGCCAATTCCTTGGTCAATTGCTCATGAGAAGAGATAAAGTATGGTCACTGATTATACCACATGCATTCCCAAATCAAGTGTTGGTAGGATTATAGTCACCATACCCAACCAAACCCAATTTGGTCCAACATGAGAAAGCATTTCTAGCATGATCTCTTCATTCCTCTTCCAAGGTTCAGAAGAGATCCAAGTATGAATAGCTTCTTTTCCAAGATAACTACCCAATTGGATGAAGATTGAAAGCTTTCTAGTAAAATCAAGAGAAAAGATAGAAGAAGAGTAATGAAAATTAGTACTGATCCATCAAATTACAACAGAGCTCCCTAACCCAATGAAAGGGGTTTAGTTGTTCATAGCTCTGGAAATGGAAAACAAAGATGGAGAATACATCATAAAAACTAGAACTAGAAGTGCAGAGAAAGTAAATTATACAGAGAGTAGTTCTCAATTTCCCATCCCCCCAAAAGCTTCTTTCTAATTCAAAACTACCCCTATATATACTACTCTTCTGATCTTCTAGTTGGTTCTTCAAGTCTTGGATATGGGCCTTTGGATATTAAGTTTGAAGCAGTTATACTCTTCAGTGGGCTTAGCTTTACTTGAAGAGAGAAAGTGTGGAGTAGGCAGGGTGTTTAGCTCAGGATGTTAGTGGCGTTAACGTTAAGTAAGAGTGTGGGTTCAAGAACGTTAGTGGCAATCACCTTTTTCACTAACGTTCCTCACCCAAGGATGATCCACGTTAACTTCAACGTTAGTGGCACCAACGTGACCACTAACGTTGCCTCTTGGTCCTTTGCACACGTTATTGGGGCTCACCTTTTCCAATAACGTTGAGAGTTCTCTCTTCCTCTTACGTTAGAGCCCACGTTAGCTTAGTTAATGTGGCTCTTAACGTAGGCTTGCCAATCCTTCGAGAACGTTAGTGACACTTACCTTTGTCACTAACGTTCCAAGGTGCCCCTTCTTCCCACGTTAGAGTCCACGTTAACTAAGTTAACGTGGCTTCTAACGTGGTAATGATAGCCATCTCCAACGTTAGTGACAAAGGTGAGTGTCACTAACGTTGGCTCATCATCCTATCCTTAACGTTAGCTTCCACGTTAACTAAGTTAACGTGGGAGTTAACGTGGCTCATGGTGGCTCATTGTGGCTTATTCCAACGTTAGTGACAAAGGTGAGTGTCACTAACGTTGGTGATTGTTTGCTTTCTCTACGTTAGCTTCCACGTTAACTAAGTTAACATGGGAGTTAGCGTAGCTCAAGGTGGCTTAGCCCAACGTTAGTGACAATAATGAGTGTCACTAACGTTGGCCACTCTTTTGCTTCCCAACGTTAGAGTCCATGTTAACTAAGTTAACGTGGATGCTAACGTGGCCAATATGAGCTTGGTCCAACATTAGTGACAAAGGTGAGTGTCACTAACGTTGGCTCCACTTTCTTTCTTCCACGTTAGAGTTCACGTTAACTTAGTTAATGTGACTCTTAACGTGGGCTATGATGGCTTCGAGGACGTTATTGGCGATTACTTTTCTCATTAACGTTGCAAGCTAGCTCCCATTCCACGTTAGTGGTCACGTTAGTTAGACTAACGTGGCTGCTAACGTGGTTCTTTCTTG
The DNA here is from genome assembly GCF_059453495.1 of Arachis ipaensis. Lineage (NCBI taxonomy): Eukaryota > Viridiplantae > Streptophyta > Magnoliopsida > Fabales > Fabaceae > Arachis > Arachis ipaensis. Next base: position 29,518,329 of record NC_142436.1, read on the forward strand.
CTTCCTTTGTCCTGAAATCAAGCAATAAAGTGCATCAAAGTTCTAATCCACATCATGAGACACGCATCATCCAATTTGTCTTCTAATTCATGTAAAATTCTCATGAAATCATGTAAAGTGCACAATGTATGCTTAAATCAAGATGTAAGTGAAATTCTACCCAAACCTTGCTTATTTCCTAAGAAAATGCATGAAACTACCCTAAAACAGTAAAGAAAAGGTCAATGAAACTGGCCAAAATACCCTGGCATCAAGTTTCTTCTTCTTTCATATGAACTTTTCGCTTTTCCTGTTGCTTGATGCTTTTAGAACTTTTGCATGTTATCACTGTTTCTGTTTGTGCTTTTGATTTTGAAACTTTGGAATGATGACTTTGTTTAAATCACAAAAAGGTTGTATCTTTGACGATTTCCGCTTGGCATGTTTGATGTTGGCGACGCTCTTTTGCTGATAGTGGCTTTTGGTGACTTCGTGTTTTCCTGGAACGTTTTGTTATTTGAAAGCTCCTTTTCTTGTTTTGAGAAATGTCGGACGTGAGCTGTAGATTTTTCCTGAAATCTTGCTTTGCCACTGCCTCCAAAGGATGCCCCAGGACTTTGGTTTGAGTCTTGGGGTTTTCCTTTTCTGTCTGTATCATATTAGTCGAGTTGCTTTGCCCTTCCTCCGAGATGTTTTTAGTGATCCAATCTTCTTTTCTTTTTGTAGGATTTAGTTGGCGTCATGTCTTCTCGCAATAACGTTGTAGAGATGTCTTCCAAAGTTCCCAAGGGGATGTCCGATTGGCTGGACTCCCTTGTCCTAATGTGTGTCTCTGTCGTGGACGCTGAATTTTGTGTAGAGCTGAGGAAACGTCATAAGATTTGTGGTAACAGTGCTCGGGAGAGGGATTATGAGCTTGTAGCTCCTGAATCTGATGAGAGGGCTTGTTTTCCTACTTCGGTCGAGGGGGAGCATCCCTTCTTCTATGCCTATGAATATTTCTTCAGCCAGTTGGACGTTATTTTTCCTTTTACTACTTTCGAGACCGATTTGTTATGGTCATGTAACATTTCTCCGTCCCAGCTTCATCTAAATTCCTGGGGTTTTATCAAGATATTTCAACTGCTTTGCCAAGAGTTAGGCATAGCACCTTCTCAAAATCTTTTCCTCTATCTTTTTGTCTCGGCCAAGCCCGGAGGTTCTTCCAAAAAGAAAGCTTCTTGGGTTTCTTTCAGATCGGCCCAGGGGCATAAAGTTTTTGCCATGTATGATGAGTCTTTTAAAGATTTTAAGAATTATTTCTTTCGCGTCCGTGCTGTTGAGGGGGTCCGCCCCTTTTTTCTTGATGAGAATGACGAGCCTGCTTTTCCTCTTGAGTGACAAAAGAATGTGAGAGTGCCTCGTTATACATGGGAGATGCTTAATGAGGTTGAGCGGGCTTTTGTAGTTGTTCTTGAAGATTTGTGGGGGGAACCACCCCATCTGGATACAAAAAGATTTTTGAGTGATCCATCTTTGGTTCGAACTGCTTTGGGTACTGTCTGACTTGTTTCTTATACTTGTTTCTTAGTTTTTCTTCTCCTATGTTGTAACTCATCCTTATGGTTAATTCTGTATTTTTAGAGATGTCGAAAAACAGTGATTCCATGAAGGCCTACAAGAAGGCGAAGAAGGCTGCTGCTGCTCAAAACATCTCAGCCAAGGCGGCCGGAGAGGGATCTTCTCAAGTTCCAGTGAAGCCGCCCGTGCTGAGTTCTCCTGGGCCGAGGAAGGTGATCTCCACTCCTCGAGTTCGTCTGACTGATCCTCCACAGACTTCTGCCACTACTTCTGGTGCTCCTCCCAACAAGAAACAAAAAACAATTGAGCCTTTCAACCTTGACGCTCCTGATTTTAATGCAATCGAGTTCGTAGATCAGCAAATCGGTCCCTACGGTGCCCTCGCCATGGATGATGTATCAATCCTTCGCCATCTGGATTTTATGACCCAAAACAGTGTTAAAATGGCATATATGGGGGCTGCTCTGTACCGAACTGCTCAGAATCTTCCTCTCCATGCCACCAAAGAATTTATGGAGGAGGCTAAACAGGAGTTCGACCGGATGAAGGGCTTGAAGGAAGAGCTTGAGGTGAAGGTAGCGAAGTTGGAGAAGGATCTGGAGAACGAAAAGGCGAGTTCCCTTGCTCTGGCGGCTTCTGTGCGGTTGGCCGAGGACACGGCATTGAGGCATAAGGACAGTTATGTTACATCTTATCGGGAGGTGGTGCGTCTGAGGGAGGAGCTGGAGTCTGCCCGAGTAGACTATTCTAAGCTTCAAGGTCACCTCGTCGGCAGCGTGAACGCTGCCTATGATAATCTAAAAGAGAAATTTCAAGTTCTTGCTCATGAGGTTGACCTTACTCTCTTTAGCTTGGACAATATTGTGAGGGATGGTAAGATTGTCCCTGATGACCAATATGATGATGATGTTGATCCTCCCCCTGTGCTTTCTGCCAAGGTGCCCGCTTCTACGATTCCTCCGGTTGAGGTTGGCCATTCTGTTTCTGATCCGGACTGTCAGATCTTGAACCGGAATGATGGTACCGTAGATGCAGTGCCTCTCCAGGCTCGCCCTCCTTCACCCCCAGACTGATGCTGCTAAAAAGTCTTCTAATCTTTAGCTGAGTTTTCTTTGGATATTTGTGTAGTTGGCCCGGCTTGTGGGCTTTAAAACTCTTTATTTTGTATAGTTGAATATTTTGCTGACTGCTGGTACTCTTTTTGGTTGCTTGTTTAGCAACTTTTGTTTTTACAAAACAAGTAGCTTTCAAGCTTTTGGGCTTGACCCTTATTCCGAGGGTTACCTGAAACTATAGGTCGATCTCGGATGAGATCTTCTGTATTGGTCGGAGATGGCATGTCCAGCTGGCTGGTGGCGGCCGGAGTTGCTGTGTCCGACTTGTTGTACTTGCTGCACTGCTGATCCTTGGCCACCGGAGGGTGGAGGGTATCTGCAAGAGACTACGATGCTTAAGTTAGCATGGGTATTAAGCAGGTTTATTGTAGAATCAAAGTACGAGTTATACCTGGGTGCTCCAGTATATTTATAATGGTTGTAGAGTGACCTTTCTGGAGATAAGATAGTTATCTTATCTTATTTTATCTTTAAGTGAAGTCATCTTATCTTCTGGGGAACCACCTTTATCTTTCTGGGCTTTAGCTGCCTTTGGATTGGGCTGTGTTCCTTTGTTTGGGCCTTCTTGGGCCTCTGTGGCATTTTGTCCGAGCTCTTTGTGAAGAGGTCGGACATTGGCCGATGTAACAACCCCAGTTTTCGAGAATGCGAAATCTTTTCTGAAAGTACGGATTTCTCCGGAATATCGGTAAAGGGAAAACCTTTGATATATCATCAAGTATCTCAATCATCATTTTTATTATGTCATCTTTAAGTTAGAATCTTTTCCGAGACAAGCTCGATAACGCGGTCACGAAGAACCTGGTTTGTGAACCATATCGGTTAGAAGTTTTAATTTGGTTTTTTGTAAATAGTCTCAGTTTGACGAACCGGACTCGATTTATGAGAGATAATAGGATGATATTATCATTATATTAGTATTAGAAGATTCTTGAATAATATTATAAGGTTACTTGGTCAGTTTTAGTTAAAAACAGAAAATCGGTTTAACCGGGTTTACGGTTTACTGGTGCAGCTTAGCACCAACACTCTCTGATGAATTTAGCAATGCTAAGGCCTCATTATACATGTACTATTCTCATAATAAATATGTTACTAGTGTCATTTATTCTAGTAGCTCAGAAAATAATTTTTAGAGATGTTTTTACGAGTGTTCTGATACACCTAGTTTTAGTAGTTGTACACCAGAGATATTTTAATATTATTTTAATCCACCTCCAAGCCAACCAATCACAACTCACCTTACACCCCCAAGACCTCCAAGGCTGTCTCATTTAATCATTTTGGCCGAAAATAACAAGAGAGAAAAGAGAGAAACTTTCATGAACACTTGATCTTCAAAGCTTGATTTCTTCTGAACTAAAACTCAAATCAAAACAACGATTTCACCAAAATGATCCTCTCTTCTTCCTCTACATAACCATGTAACTTATCAAGGATGGAAATAAGGTGAGATGGCTGTCTCCCTCCCATTTCAATTCGGTTTTCAAGGAAAACCATGCAAAATATGTGTTTTCTTGATGTTCTTCCTTAGGAATCATGTTTAACTTGACTTGAGGGCCAATAAACGTGAATTTCCAGCACGTCTAAGGTGAGATATCTCTTCCTAACATACTGAGTGAGATTTGGTCAGTTGTGAGTTTTTGGATTTAAAGTTGTTCTTGATGTGATTTAGGAGGAAAAAGTGCTTAAGGACCACCTGAAAGTTTAACCGAATTAGGAGCAGCAAAACCAGGTAGGGTGTCACAAAATTAATCTTGATTATTTGTTTTTGAGTTGTGTGAATGTTGTATAAATTAGCTGTGGTAAAAATTGGTTGCATATATGATTGATTCTTGGTGAAAATTTGGTGAAATTTTGATGAAATTTGATGAAATTCAAGCTTTAAAGTTCATGTTCTTGGGCAGCTAGAAAAACGAAACCCTAAGCTTAAATTGAGTTCAATTTTTGTTGAAATCATGTAGAAAAGATGGGATTTTAGTGGCTGCTAATTTATTATGAATTATAGTAAAAATCGGTTGTTGAAAAGACTGAAAAACGGGTAAAAACAGAGAAGGAATCTGAAGAATTTATGAAGAACATGAAGAACACTTTGAGTGTGATGAAGAACAATAAAGAACACCTTTTTGATTCATAAAAGGGCAAGGAAGTAATTAATTTGGTGTTTGGGGGGTTATTTAGTAATTTCTGAAAGTTAGGGTGGTAAAAGTAGAAATATTAAAAGTTACGGGTGGTAAAAAGTGAATTTTAAAGGTTAAAAGTAAAAGTAAGTTAATTTTCGAAAATTTAATGATAAAATAATAAAAAATAATAAAATATTAAATAATAATATTTAATTTAAAATAATATTTTAATAAAAATAATAAAATAATGCGGAAAAGGCAGTTTTCTGTAAAAGCTTTAGAAAGACAACTTTAAGCGCAGAATCTCATAATTACCTTTATAAAACACTTAGGGAGTGGTAAAAAATATTAGTGAGACAAAGATAAATAAAAGATAAAAAGTTGAAGAAAAGATAAAAATCGAAGAAAAAGTCTGTAAAGTTTTAATGACAGAAAAACAGACAGAGACTAGTGAACAAACTAGGGCAACATAGTTAGTCCTGGAATTGCGAATAGGGTTAGGTATTATATGAAAAGTTAAACTGTTTCAGTATAGACTTAATGAACCTATACTTGGGACAGACTAACTATTCATACCGAAATTTACATAAGCTTTAAATACATACGTTAAATAGAGAAATCAGAGCAGAGTAAAGAAACTCAGAGAACAGAGTAACTAGAGCAGAATAAAGGGATACAGAGAAAAGAGTAATTAGAGCAAAGTAAAAAGACAAAGAGAAAAGAGTAATGTGATAAAGATAAATGGTTTGAATTAAGATGTTGTAAAAGTGAAAGATGTAAAGTTTGTACAGTATGATTGAACAGAGAAAGAAAGAGGTACTGCATAAGAATGTGAAAATGATGATGAATAATGAGAATGATTATGTGATGATTTGTTGCTTGAGGCAACCCAAGAGATATTTATTTGTTGCTTGAGGCAACCCAAGAGATGTGTTTATTCATTTGTTCCGTTAAGGCAACTTCAGATATACTTGTATGATCATCTGCTGCAGTGAGGCAGTCAGATAGATAATGGTGTGATCACTGAGAATGCTTTCCTATGGTACAGATCCATATTTTATTTCTGTAAGGCAGAGGGGTTATTTCCTGCTACAGAAGTACCGTGACCACCTGTTCCGTTTCTGTAGTGGCAGAGGGGTTATTTCCTGTATACAGAAGGTGTGTCGGCGTACATCCCTGCAATGGCAGATGTGTTATTTCCTGCGTGCAGTGGACCCTGTGGTGGCAGAGGGGTTATTTCCTGTACACAGGGGTATAGCCAATAGGAAAGCCTTATCCAGACAGAGGTTGCTGGATAACGTCGGGAGCGGTTTAGTAACCGACAGATGAGCTCATTACCTGCACTAGGGCTAGACATGCATCATACTTGGTTGCACATTTCCTTTGTTATGTTTGTGGTATGAATGTATGCTTTCCTTGTTTGTATTCCATTCTCTGCGCTTGTGATATTTTCTTTATTCTTCTGTTTGTGTTCTGTTATCTGTTTTCTCTATCTTCTCTACTTATCTGTGTTTTCTAATTACTGCTTCCTTGTATTCTGCTAATAGACTGCTAAACAACATAGAATTAATGAACGTAACTAATAACCCCGACCCTACTAAGAACTCCCCAGTTCTTACCCCTTCTCTCTCCCTTCCCCCTTCAGATGGAAGTAAGAGTACCTTACCATAGTTCGCTGATGACCGTTCGCAAGAAGAGGATTCTGCTCTAGATAGTCTTCTAAGTCTAGGGTGAATATCGTTCTCTGATTATATGTAAATACTGTGAGACCAGCCAACGTCTGCACCCCTTCGTATGCGCACTTTAACCTAAATCCTGTGTACGAGATTCCTATTTTGTGGATACTTCATGAGGTACCAGAGAGACGTCCTGTGGAAAAGTCTGATCGTGCAGAGGAGTAGCAGATGATGTTATATCTTTTGATGACGTTCCACCTGACTTGAGTTGTGAAGACTTAGAACGTACTTTCCCTCGCTTTAGTAGTTTAGAGGGACTAGGTGAGTATAGAGTCTAGGCTAGCCTAGGTGCCAGCTTAGGGACCTCTTGAACAGGTCAGGACCTGGGATGTTGTATGTATGTATATGTATATAGTTATTATCTAGCTATACCTATGGGTGTTCTAACTAAAGGTCTATACTCTAATAAAGGCTGGATAACTAAATGTTGATAGCTACTTGTGATGTATTTATGTGTGGTTGCTTATAACTGTTTTATCTGTTATCAGCTGTGAGTTGATTATGAATGATTCCGTCTATTGATCCAAATGTTTTCAAAAAAAAAAAGTACCTCGCTAACTAACAGCGCTTTTAACAACGAATCAGGCTCATATAATAAATAATAGATAATAATTAGGATGACAAATTGGTAGCACTCAGTTTCTGGTATGTCCTAGGCGTACTGAAAATTGGGTCGTTACAGCCGAGCTCTTTGAGAAGAGGTCGGATAGCCTGACCTGAAGAGGTCGGTCGGCTTGTCGCTAAACATCCCGGGTCAGACATCTTGACCCAGGGTATGAACAGTGCCCCTGCTTGAGTTCGATCTTTTCGTGAGATCGTATTTTTCAGAGCTTCGATCTCTTTGGAAGTCGTGCTCAAGCATCTGTTTGGCTTTGATTCTTCATTGCTTTGCAATCTTAGTAGATTTTCTAGAGGTTTGGTACTTCACAAGCCGTCCTCTTTTGAGTGATAGTGTGGGTTTTCTACCCTTGCCTTCTGGATCACGCCTTGCTTTAAGTTTGTGTTGACAACCCTCTGCTTTGGCGAAGTTATCCTTGCGGCTTGATATCCGGGCTCTTAGTGACTTGTCCGATGACTTTTTAGTGTTCTTTGTATAGAACCTTTTTAGTCTCGGATGACGTACGTAGCCCTGTTTGAGATTGTGCCTTCTTTGAGTGGAGTTGTATCCCTTTTAGCTAAGCACTTTTGAGCCTTAAGTTGTTTCCCAACCTTTTGGCTTGTTCTTTTTTGAGATCGTACTTTGCGCCTCTTCTTAGCTAACGTCAACCTGTACGACTTTGCCCCTGCTTGAGTTCGATCTTTCCGTGAGATCGTGCTCTCTTTGGGGGAAGTCGTGCTCAAGCATCCTGACTTTGGTCGATCTTGAGTAGTTTTATCTTGTGCGAGTTTGGCATTGCCCCTTTTTAGTTTGTTGAGAGGTCTTTTTAGCCTTCTTCCGACTTGTTTGTATTCACTGCTCAGGCTTTTTAGTCATAATCCAACAACTTTTTAGGTAGTATTCCGATGGGGAACCTTTTTATAGTTTGTTTGGATGACTTTTTAGCCCCGTTCTGATCTGTGGTTTTGCCTTTTAAGTAGTATCTTTTTTCAAGACTTTGTAGCTTTCAGCAAAGCATTCCTGGCCTTCCTCTGGCCATTGCGAGATGTCTTTCTCCCTTTTGTGGATCTTTGTAGAGTGTTGGTACTTTGTTGTCCAGCCTCTTTTTGATTAGATCTTTTTTAGTCCGTCTTCTGTTTAGGCGGGATGACCTTTGGGGCTAACTTATCCGACAACTTTTTAGTGTTCTTTGGTAGAACCTTTTTAGTTGGTCTGAACAATTTCGATAGCCATGTCGTGGAGCCGTGGATTTTTGGGCAAAGCTATGTCCCTTTTAGCGCACGTTTTTCGTTGGTCCGACTTCTCTTGTCGGTCCAAGTTGCAGCTTTCGTTGGTCCGACTTCTTCCTGTCAGTCCAATCTGTAGCTTGGTTGGGCCAACTTCATCATGTCGGTCCCTTCTAAGTTATTTTTAGTAATTCTCTTTTTTGGACCTTTGTCAGGTCTCTTTCAGGGATTACTTTTTATAACTTTTTGTCGCTTTGATCGGCTTCTTTCATGTCGGCCTCCTTTGAGTTACTTCTAGTGACCCATTTTTAGTTGGACCTCGCCGGGTCTCTTCTTATGGATCACTTTTTGTAACTTTTTGGTGATTTGGGCCGACTTCTTCATGTCGGTTTCTTCTAAGTTATTTTTGTAATCCTCTTTCTTGGACTTTTGTGCAAGTCTCTTTCAGGGATTACTTTTATAACTTGTTTGTAGGAGTCCGACTTCATCAGGTCGGGCTCTTCTAAGTTACTTTTGTAATCCTCTTTCATGGACCATGCTCAGGTCTCTTTCAGGGATTACTTTTGTAACTTTATGTTTTGGGCCGACTTCATCATGTCGGGCCCTTATAAGTTATTTTTGTAATCCTCTTTCTTGGACCTTGCTCAGATCTCTTTCAGGGATTACTTTTATAACTTGTTTTTTGTAGGAGACCGACTTCGTTAGGTCGATCTCTTCTAAGTTATAGCAATTCCTCTTTTATAGGGTTGGCCAAACCTCTTTCCAGGGATTTGCTGATAACTTGGGTTGACTTGGTCCGACTTCTCAATGTCGGCCAGTCTTTAAGTTATTATTTTAGCAATCCATAAGACCTCGTCAGGTTCTTTTTTGGATCACTTTTGATAACTTCTTACATTATTCTATGTTCATCTTTGCCGATTTTTAGAAAGTGGTTGTCATCTCTAGATCGTCTTTTGGGTAAATCGCGTTTTCACCTTTATCGGACGGTTTATCTTTATCGTGATCGTGCAGTGAAATTGTTTTTCACTTTCCGCCAATCTGTTGCTTTATAATCAGACGATGAATGCTTCAGATTAATGCGTCTTGAGATCTTGTAGAATATCTTTTCTAACTGTAGTACCTTCTTAGGTTACAGGCGTGCCATGATCTGGGAAGCTCTCATCCATCGAGTTCGGACAGTCTGTAGTAGCCATTCCCAAGTACTTCTACGACTCGGTAGGGTCCTTTCCAGTTTGCTGCCAGCTTTCCTTCTCCTGGTCAAGTTGTTCCGATATCATTTTGGATTAGGATGAGGTCATTCTCCGTGAAACTTCTCGGCACTACCCTTTGATTATATCTGGAAGCCATTCGACGCTTTAGTGCTTCTTCCCTGATCCGAGCTCTTTCCTGGATTTCAGGTAGTAGGTCAAGCTCTTCCCTCTGAAGTTGGGAGTTTGCTTCCTCATTGTAATGAACCACTCTAGGCGATCCTTCCTCGATCTCTACTGGGATCATTGCTTCTATTCCATATGCTAACTGGAAGGGGGATTCCTTCGTGGTGGAATGTGGCGTCGTTCGATATGCCCATAGGATCTGTGGAAGCTCCTCTGCCCAAGCTCCCTTTGCATCTTGTAATCTCCGTTTTAACCCGGCCAATATGACTTTGTTGGCAGCTTCGGCCTGTCCATTGGCTTGTGCGTATTCAACAGAGGTGTACTGGTGCTTTATATTCAAGTCGGCTACTAGATTTCTGAAGCCTGCATCTGTGAATTGAGTGCCATTGTCTGTGGTTATTGAATATGGAACCCCGAACCTTGTGACAATGTTCCTGTTTAGGAATTTCCGGCTTCTTTGAGCGGTGGCATTGGCTAAACGCTCTGCCTCAATCCATTTTGTAAAATAGTCTACTCCGACTATGAGGAATTTTACTTGTCTTGATGATGCACGGAAAACTTGTCTCGCAACAAATTCCCATTTGGCAAGTGCACCAAATTGTCGTCAAGTAATAACTCAAAAGAGTGAGATCGAATTCCATAGAGATTAACGGATTAAGCAATCAATAGTTGATTGATTATCCTAGTTAGACGATTCAGATTGGAGTGATAAGCAACAAAGGAATGTAAATTGCATGAATGTAAAGAAAGCAATAAAGTGCAGAAAAGTAAAATGGCAAGAAAAGTAAATGTAAGAACTAAAAATAAAATGAACATTGGGATCAAGAGATATTGCAATCCTCCGGATCAAGTTCATTCTCATCTCTTCCTCAATCAATGCATTCATTGATCTCCTTGGCAATCTTAATTGATCGAATTCCAATTTCTTGTAATTCAATCTCTCAAATCTTGATCAATAGCCAATTCCTTGGTCAATTTCTCATGAGAAGAGATGAAGTATGGTCACTGATTATACCACATGCATTTCCCAAATCAAGTGTTGGAAGGATTATAGTCACATATCCATCCACACCCAATTTGGTCCAGCATGAGAAAGCATTTCTAGCATGATCTCTTCATTCCTCTTTCAAGGTTCAGAAGAGATCCAAGTATGAATAGTTTCTTTTCCAAGATAACTACCCAATTGGATGAAGATCGAAAGCTCTCTAGTAAAATCAAGAGGAAAGAAAGAAGAAGAAGAATAAGAAATATACTTAATCCATTGAATCACAATAGAGCTCTCTAACCCAATGTAAAGAGTTAGTTGATCATTGCTCTACAAAAATAGAAAAGAAAGAAAGTGCGAAAAAATAAAGATGAAGATTCAAACTGAAATTTAAAATTCAACATTCATAAATGAAAATTACAACTAAAAGAAAGAGAAGGAAAAGTGTGTGAGGGGAGGGAGTCCGAAGACCCCTCTTCAATCCCCCATTCCAGAATTTCCAGAATCCCCCTTTCCAAGATGCTTTCAATGTAAAGACTAAGGCCTTTATATAGGCTCTCCTAAATTACAAAATGAAATTAAAAGTAAATTACAATTAAATGAAAATTCCTATTCTAGATGCTTCTTGTGGTCTTGATTGGTTGGCAATTGTGGGCTTGCTTGCTTGAGCTTTGAAGTGGACTTGAGAGAGAAGTGAGTCAAGTTGAGGTCCAGGTGCTAAAGTTAGTGCTAAAGTTAGCCACACTGACGCTACAAGTGTGGGGTTAGTGCTAAAGTTATTGCGGCTAACGTTGCACTTGCTGCCCAGTTGGTATTTTTGGGGCATAAAAGATGCCTCTTGTTTATGCTTCAATTTCATACCCACTACTGAGTATTATATATCGTTGTAAAGCTCTGAATGTCATCTTTCTAACGCAACTAGAATCACCTCAATTGGACCTCTGTAGCTCAAGTTATGCTCCTTTGAAGTGGACATGGTCGCTAGCATAGTTGCTAGCGTTAATGAAAAACTTGAGTGCCAATAACGCTAGCGATCAAGGCTTCATTATTGCCAGTTTCTGAAGCTCAAACTTAGTGTCCACCCCATACTATTATATATTGTTGGAAATCCCTGGATGTCTACTTTCCAATGCCTTTGAAAGCGCATCATTTGGAGCTCTGCAACTCGAGTTACACTTCTTGGAAGGTGAAGAGGTCAGCTGGCCTTACTACAGGTTGATACCATGTTCATCTTTGCACTTTCGGGACAGGTTTTCTCCATCAAATTTAGTGTCAACCATGTAGTGCCATATATTCTTGGAAAGCTCTGGAATCCTACTTTCCAATGCCACTGGAATCACCTCATTTGGAGTTTTGTGGCTCAAGTTATTCTTGTTTGAAGAAGGCATGGTCAGGCTGCCAGGTGGAACTTTTGCCCACGTTAACTACCACGTTAACTTAGTTAACGTGGGAGTTAACGTGGCTCATAGTGGCTTGTGTGGGCTCATTCCAACGTTAGTGACAATGTTGGGTGTCACTAACGTTGGCGATCACCTCTCTTCTTCACGTTAGCTTCCACGTTAACTAGGTTAACGTGGGAGTTAACGTGGGAGTTAACGTGGCTTATTGGGGCTTGTGTGGGTTCCTTCCAACGTTAGTGACAATGTTTGGTGTCACTAACGTTGTCGACCACCTTGTTTCTTCACGTTAGCTTCCACGTTAACTAGGTTAACGTGGGAGTTAATGTGGCTTATTGTGACTTGGCCAACGTTAGTGATAAAGTTGAATGTCACTAACGTTGGCTTCCCCTTTACTTCTTAACGTTAGAGGCTACGTTAACTAAGTTAACGTGGCAACTAACGTGGCCACTTATGAGCTTGGTCCAACGTTAGTGATAATGTTAAGTGTCACTAATGTTGTCTCCATTTCCTTTCTTCAAAGCTAATGCCACTAACTTTTCTCACTAACGTTGGGGCTTTCCTTCCTTCCACGTTAGTGCCCACGTTAGTGTAACTAACGTAGCCACTAACGTGGCTTCTTCTCTTCTTCTTTTGGCCTGAAATCAATCAAAAAAAGTGCATCAAAGTCTTGCTCTTAATCATGGGATCATGCATCATCCAATTTATCATATAATTCATGCAAAATTCTCATGAAATCATGTAAAGTGCACAATGTATGCTTGAATCAAGATGTAAGTGAATATCTACCCAAAACTAGCTTATTTTCTAAGAAAATGCATGAAACTACCTTAAAAACAGTAAAGAAAAGGTCAGTGAAACTGGCCAAAATGCCCTGGCATCACAACACCAAACTTAAAGCTTGCTTGTCCCTAAGCAAGTACTGGAACAAAAGAATGATGAATGGAATGCCAAGAGAAATGAGTCATTCTTGTGGAAGTCATGTCCCTGGTTTTATGGTGGTTTCATGCATAGCAACTTAGGTTCATTCCTGGCTTTTAGACCTTTATCATGTCCTAAAACACTCACTTTGATTGCATCCCATGAGACTTTTATTCATTGATCATTTTATTGTCATTTCAGGGTTTATTTGTGTTCTTAAGCTAAGTGCTCTGTAAGGGGGCAACTTTTTAGAATAAGCTTTCAGCCAACACTCCCGAACCAGTTGGTTCAAGGTGCTGGGTGTTGAAGCACCCCTAAGGGCTTACTTGCTCAAGTCTCTCCCCCATACATACACACCACAGGCATATGGTTTATTTCTTTTCTTTTCTTGAGACCTTGGTGTCCAGCACCTCTTTGGGTTACTAAATGCTCTGTAGTGAAGGTTACTCTTGATAGTTGACTTTCAGCTGATAATCCCGGGTTAGTTAACCCAAGTTACCAAGTGATAAAGCACCCCAAAGAGCTTATTCATCCAAGTAGATCCCTCACACAGGAGCACCACAGACACATGCTTCAAGATTAAAACCATTGGTGCCTAGCCTTATTGCTTACTTTTTTTCTTTTATTCTTCCACTTTCATTGTTCTTTCCCTCTTTCTTATTAGGATCTTCTTATTTAGCTAGTCTCATGGGGTGTGTCTCAAGCATAGTATTCATGACAGATAGTTGTCTTCCCACCCTTGTGGTTGAACCAACTTAGCTAACTTATGACCACACCACAAACTCATGAACTCATTCCATAGTATGAACTCTACTCTGGTCTTTTATAAAACACTCATTCTCTTTTCATTTGATTCAAAAGGGACAAGCATACTAGTAAGTAAAGTAAGGATGCAGTAATGACATTCTGACTAGAAAATACACCCTTAATCAATAAAAAGTTTAAAAGACATAATTGACATGCTTATTTACAAGGAGAAAGCACACATACATACAAAGAACATAGAAGACAATCATGCAAATTAAAGTACTGGAAATAAGTAAGAGGAGAAAGGAACTTTACCACCTTGTATTTTATCTTCATTATTGTTGCCCTTTTCCTCCTATTCTTTCCCTTCCCACACCAGACATAGAATGATTGCTTATACTCAAGCAACAATTAAAATAGTGGTGACAGGGTTTATGATGGATCATGAATGTCTTAAAATAAAGTGTGAGTATGCATGTGTTTCAGCAAGCAAGATTATGGATCACAACAAAAGCACAAGAAGTAAAATAGAGACAATTTTGATTGCATTAATAAGTGGTGTTGGCATGGTACTTTGCATGAAAGTTAAGTGGCAACACCAAACTTAGTGTGCCACTGTCAATGTAGAATGTTGCAAGTACCCAGTGAAGATTGAAATTCAAATTGTTGCATGGCAACACCAAACTTAGAGTGCAATCACATGCCAAATTATTGAAAGTAAATTAAGCAAAGCAAGGAAATGTTACCTACGGTTGGGTTGCCTCCCAACAAGCGCTCTTTTAATGTCATTAGCTTGACATGTTGTTCACGAATTTCTTCCTCTTCTTCCAGTTTGTTAAGAGGAATGACCTCAAGAGGAAAGAGGAGCCAGTTAATGCCCCTTGTTTTGAGTGCCTCTCCCAGCAAGCCTTCTTCTGTTGTTAGCTTGAGTAAACTTGCTTGTTGGGGTAGGGGTGGGATGGCTTTTGGTTGACCTTTTCTTCTTCATGGATATTGTCCTTCTTTTCTTGGTCACCATCCTTTTGTTAGTGTTCATGTTGATTGCCTTTACCACCTTGATTTCAGGACTTGGGTATTGTATGATGGTTGGAGCATCCTCTTCATCAAGAACTTCTTGAATTGGTGGTTCAATGAACTCACCCTCTATGCAACTCTCTGTTTCATTGGAGTGTGGGCTCCCTTGATTGACTTCCTCCCTTTTTCTTGACCTTTGAATGAACTCCTCTGTTTTTGGAGAGAGTGGAGTGGTTTCTCTTTGTGATCTCAGCTCTTCAATGAATTGTTCTTCAGAATAGAGTTGTGCATTCTTTTCTTCATGGTCTCTTTCTGCTATTTTCTCCTCTTCGATTGTCTTCATCATTTCTTCAAGGAGGAGTTCTATCCTAGCGAGTCTCTCCTCTACTCTACTTCTTCTGAGTTCTTCAATTATGAGTTCCACCCTAGCAAGTTTATCTAAAGGAGGTTAGGTAGGTTGTAATGGTTGGGCGGGGTTGGCTTGTGAATGGAATTGGTTATTTTGTGGTTGTGTGTTCTGAAAGTGGTATGACTCTTGTGGGTAGTGGATTGAGTTTTGTGGATGGTGAAATGTATTGTATGGATTTGGGATAGACTTTTGTGCTGAGGCATACTCAAATGATGAAGAATTTAGGCATGTAAAACTTGGAGGTGAGGTTGTATAATTGAGAGGTGATGGCTCTTGATGAATGGGGTATGAATGAGTGAAATCTCTTTGATTATGATCTTCCCAGCCACAACTTGAGTAGTGATCAATTTCACCAAAATATGGACCATTTTGTGGCTCTGGAAAGTACCCCATTTCATGTTCTTGATACTCCCACCCACCATGAGCATAGTAAAGTGAATCATTATGTGGTGGTGGAGAGCTTCCCATGAAATTTGATTGACTAAAATATGATGGATGCTCCTTTCTTTCCTGCAGAAAGCTCTGTCATAAACAATAATCACCAAAAGAAATTGGAATCTCCAATGTCACAGATGAGGAAATTCCCAGTGAGGCAACATCACAAATAGTTGGTTAGCAAAAGAAAATAAAGAAACGAAAGAAAACAAAGACAAAAGAAAAGTGTCTAATCTAGTAAATCAATCAACCGGTAGTTTGTTAATCACGATTAATCCCCGGCAACGGCGCCATAAACTTGATGCACGGAAAACTTGTCTCGCAACAAATTCCCCTTCGGCAAGTGTACCGAATTGTCGTCAAGTAATAACTCACAAAAGAGTGAGGTCGAATCCCACAGAGATTAACGGATTAAGCAATCAATAGTTGATTGATTATCCTAGTTAGACGATTCAGATTGGAGTGATAAGCAACAAAGGAATGTAAATTGCATGAATGTAAAGAAAGCAATAAAGTGCAGAAAAGTAAAATGGCAAGAAAAGTAAATGTAAGAACTAAAACTAAAATGAACATTGGGATCAAGAGATATTGCAATCCTCCGGATCAAGTTCATTCTCATCTCTTCCTCAATCAATGCATTCATTGATCTCCTAGGCAATCTTAATTGATCAAATTCCAATTTCTTGGAATTCAATCTCTCAAATCTTGATCAATAGCCAATTTCTTGGTCAACTGCTCATGAGAAGAGATGAAGTATGGTCACTGATTATACCACATGCATTTCCCAAATCAAGTGTTGGAAGGATTATAGTCACATATCCATCCACACCCAATTTGGTCTAGCATGAGAAAGCATTTCTAGCATGATCTCTTCATTCCTCTTTCAAGGTTCAGAAGAGATCCAAGTATGAATAGTTTCTTTTCCAAGATAACTACCCAATTGGATGAAGATCGAAAGCTCTCTAGTAAAATCAAGAGGAAAGAAAGAAGAAGAAGAATAAGAAATATACTTAATCCATTGAATCACAATAGAGCTCTCTAACCCAATGTAAAGAGTTAGTTGATCATTGCTCTACAAAAATAGAAAAGAAAGAAAGTGTAGAAAAATAAAGATGAAGATTCAAACTGAAATTTAAAATTCAACATTCATAAATGAAAATTACAACTAAAAGAAAGAGAAGGAAAAGTGTGTGAGGGGAGGGAGTCCGAAGACCCCTCTTCAATTCCCCATTCCAGAATTTCCAGAATCCCCCTTTCCAAGATGCTTTCAATGTAAAGACTAAGGCCTTTATATAGGCTCTCCTAAATTATAAAATGAAATTAAAAGCAAATTACAATTAAATGAAAATTCCTATTCTAGATGTTTCTTGTGATCTTGATTGGTTGACAATTGTGGGCTTGCTTGCTTGAGCTTTGAAGTGGACTTGAGAGAGAAGTGAGTCAAGTTGAGGTCCAGGTGCTAAAGTTAGTGCTAAAGTTAGCCACACTAACGCTACAAGTGTGGGGTTAGTGCTAAAGTTATTGTGGCTAACGTTGCACTTGCTGCCCAGTTGGTATTTTTGGGGCTTAAAAGATGCCTCTTGTTTGTGCTCCAATTTCATGCCCACTATAAAGTATCATATATCGTTGAAAAGCTCTGAATGTCAGCTTTCTAACGCAACTAGAATCACCTCTATTGGACCTCTGTAGCTCAAGTTATGCTCCTTTGAAGTGGACATGGTCGCTAGCATAGTTGCTAGCGTTAACGAAAAACTTGAGTGCCAATAACGCTAGCGATCAGGGCATCATTTTTGCCACTTTCTGAAGCTCAAACTTAGCATTCACCCCATACTATTATATATTGTTGGAAAGCCCTGGATGTCTACTTTCCAATGCCTTCGGAAGCGCATCATTTGGAGCTCTACAACTCGAGTTACACTTCTTGGAAGGTGAAGAGGTCAGCTGGCCTTACTACAGGTTGATACCATGTTCATCTTTGCACTTTCGGAGCAGGTTTTCTCCTTCAAATTTAGTTTCAACCATGTAGTGCCATATATGCATGGAAAGCTCTGGAATCCTACTTTCCAATGCCACTGGAATCACCTCATTTGGAGTTTTGTGGCTCAAGTTATTCTTGTTTGAAGAAGGCATGGTCAGGCTACCAGGTGGGACTTTTGCCCACGTTAACTACCACATTAACTAAGTTAACGTGGGAGTTAACGTGGCTCATAGTGGCTTGTGTGGGCTCATTCCAACGTTAGTGACAATGTTGGGTGTCACTAACGTTGGCGATCACCTCCCTTCTTCACGTTAGCTTCCACGTTAACTAGGTTAACGTGGGAGTTAACGTGGCTTATTGGGGCTTGTGTGGGTTCCTTCCAACGTTAGTGACAATGTTTGGTGTCACTAACGTTGTCGACCACCTTGTTTCTTCACGTTAGCTTCCACGTTAACTAGGTTAACGTGGGAGTTAATGTGGCTTATTGTGACTTGGCCAACGTTAGTGATAAAGTTGAATGTCACTAACGGTGGCTTCCCCTTTACTTCTTAACGTTAGAGGCTACGTTAACTAAGTTTACGTGACAACTAACGTGGCCACTTATGAGCTTGGTCCAACATTAGTGATAATGTTAAGTGTCACTAAAGTTGGCTCCATTTCCTTTCTTCAAAGTTAATGCTACTAACTTTTCTCACTAATGTTGGGGCTTTCTTTCCTTCCACGTTAGTGCCCACGTTAGTGTAACTAAAATAGCCACTGACGTGGCTTCTTCTCTTCTTCTTTTGGCCTGAAATCAATCAAACAAAGTGCATCAAAGTCTTGCTCTTAATCATGGGATCATGCATCATCCAATTTATCATATAATTCATGCAAAATTCTCATGAAATCATGTAAAGTGCACAATGTATGCTTGAATCAAGATGTAAGTGAATATCTACCCAAAACTAGCTTATTTCCTAAGAAAATGCATGAAACTACCTTAAAAACAGTAAAGAAAAGGTCAGTGAAACTGGCCAAAATGCCCTGGCATCACCTGATCCTTGGAGAAAGGGTCCGAGAAGATCAAGTCCCCATTTTGCAAACGGTCAAGGCGAAGTCACGCTGATGAGCTCTTCTGGCGGGGTGATGTGAAAATTGGCATGCTTCTGACATGGTGGACATGTCTTTACAAATTCTGTAGCTTCTTTCTGTAGAGTTGGCCAATAAAACCCCGCCCGGAGTACTTTTTTGGCGAGAGCACATGCTCCGAGATGATTGCCACAAATGCCGCCGTGTACTTCTTCTAGCACTTCCCTTGTGTTAGAGGTCGGCACGTATTTTAGTAATGGTATTGAGATCCCTCTTTTGTATAGGATGTTGTTTATGATGGTGTAGTACTGTGCCTCCCTTTTTAACCTCTTTGCCTCCTTTTCTTATGTGGGGAGTGTTCCTGCTTTGAGGTAGTTGATTATGGGGGTCATCCATCCTTGGTCCTGACTTGTTATGGCCAGGACTTTTTCTTCTTCTGAGATTGATGGGTTTTATAGCATTTCCTGTATGAGGCTTCTATTGTTGCCCCCTGGTTTGGTACTGGCTAGTTTCGAGAGTGCATCAGCTCGGACATTTTGTTCGCGGGGTATGTGGCAGATCTTATATTCCTCGAGCTGTTCGAGCTGTTCCTTGGTTTTATCCAAATACTTTTTCATGGTAGGGTCTTTGGCTTGATAGCTCCCTGTTATTTGTGAGGTGCCTACTTGTGAATCGCTGTAAATGTTGAGTTTCTGAGCTCCAACCTCTTTAGCCAGCTTCAAACCAGCTAATAATGCTTCATATTCTGCCTGGTTATTTGAGGCGGGGAACCCGAACTTAAGGGAGAGCTCAACTTGGGTTCCTTGGTTGCTTTCTATTATCACGCCTGCGCCACTTCCAGTTTTATTTGAAGAACCATCCACATAGAGATTCCATTCTGTGAGGGTTTCCAGGGCATCTGTGAATTCTGCGATAAAGTCGGCCAGATACTGTGATTTGATGGCCGTCCGAGCTTCTTATTGGAGGTCAAACTCTGATAACTCGATTGCCCATTGTAAAATTCTGCCTGCTAAATCTGTTTTCTGCAATATTCCTTTTATGGGCTGGTTAGTTCGAACCTTAATGGTGTGAGCCTGGAAGTACGGGCGAAGTCGTCGAGATGTTAGAATGAGAGTATAGGCAAATTTTTCTATTTTCTGGTAGTTCAGCTCGGATCCCTGTAGCGCTTTGCTAATGAAGTAAACGGGTTGTTGCCCACTTTCGTCTTCTCTGACTAGTGCGGAGGCTATCACCCGACTTCCTACTGCGAGATATAATATGAGCGGTTCTCCTTCTCGTGGCCGAGATAGGATAGGCGGCCGTCCTAAGAATTCCTTGAAGTCTTGGAAGGCTTGTTCACATTCCGTCATCCATTCGAACTGCTTTCCCTTCCTTAAAGTAGCATAGAAGGGGAGAGATCTCATCGCTGCTCCTGCTAAGAATCTGGATAGGGCGGCCAACCTCCCGTTGAGTTGCTGTACTTCTTTGACACAGGTGGGGCTCTTCATGTTGACTATAGCTTGACATTTATCCGGGTTTGCTTCAATTCCTCTTTGTGTGAGTATGAACCCTAAGAATTTGCCTGCTTCTACTGCAAAGGTGCATTTTGCGGGATTGAGTCGCATGTCATGCTTACTTATAGTGTCGAACACTTGAGCCAGGTCGGACAATAATGTATCTTCGCTTTGTGTCTTTATCAACATGTTGTCCACATAGACTTCCATGATTTTTCCGATGTTATCTGAGAAGACTTTATTCATTAGCCTTTGATAAGTAGCTCCTGCATTCTTAAGACCGAAAGGCATCACGATGTAGCAGTAATTTGCTTTTGGTGTTAAGAACGAGGTCTTTTCTTGATCTGGTGGATACATGGGGATTTGGTTGTATCCCGAGTATGCGTCCATAAACGAGAGGTATCTATATCTGGAGGAAGCATCTACCAGAGCATCATACTTGGGAGTGGGTATGGATCCTTTGGGCAGGCTTTGTTGAGATCGGTGTAATCGGTGCACATTCGCCACTTCCCATTTGATTTTTTTCACCAAGACGACGTTGGCTAGCCATAGTGGGTATTTGACTTCTCTTATGAATCCTACCTCCGGTAGTGCTTGTACTTGTTCTTCCACCGCTTGGGATCGCTCTGGCCCAAGTTTTCTTCGTCTTTGTTGCACTGGCCGAGATCCTGGGTAGACCGCTAACTTGTGACACATTAGCTTAGGGTCTATGCCTGGCATGTCTGCGGCTTTCCATGCGAAGAGATCAACATTATCTCGTAAGAATTGTATCAGTAATTCTTTTGAGTCTCCACTTAGGATCGTGCCGATATTAGTTGTTTTATCCGAGGTATCTTCGATCTGAATCTTCTCTATCTCACCTTTTAGCTGCGGACGGAGTCCTTCTCGTTGTTGAACTCCGCTAAGTTCAATTGTATGAAACTCTTCTCCTCTGCCTCTAAGGTTTAGACTTTCGTTATAACAGCGGCGCGCCATCTTTTGATCTGCTTTTATTGTAGCTATCCCTTCTGTAGTTGGGAATTTCATGCATAGATGCGGGGTCGAGACTATTGTGCCGAGTTGATTGAGTGTTGTCCGACCTATTAGAGCATTGTAGGCTGAACTTACGTCGACCACAATGTAGTCTATTTTGAGGGTCCTAGATTGGTTCCCTTTTCTAAAGGTTGTGTGTAGCGATACGTATCCCAGTGGTTGTACCGGGGTATCTCCCAGCCCGAACAAGCTGTTTGGGTATGCCTTAAGCTCCCTTTCTTCCAAGCCGAGCTTGTCGAAGGCAGTTTTGAATAAGATGTCGGTGGAGCTCCCTTGGTCTATTAATGTGCGATGTAGATTGGCATTTGCCAGTATGATAGTGATGACCATGGGATCGTCGTGTCCCGGGATGATGCCGGATGCATCCTCTTTAGTGAATGTTATCGTAGGGATGTCGGGTGCTTCCTCCTTTCCCTCGACATGATATACTTATTTGAAATATCTTTTGCGAGATAATTTGGAGATCCCACCTCCTGCGAATCCGCCGTGTATCATGTGGACGTGTCTTTCTGGTGTCCGAGGTGATCGTTCAACTCGTCTGTCATCTTCGTCCCTTCGTCTCTTTCTTTGGTCATCATCTCGGGTGGCCAGAAATCGATCTAATTTTCCTTCTCTCACCAATTTTTCTATGATATTCTTTAAGTCGAAGCACTCGTTGGTGGAGTGCCCTCGGACTCGATGGTATTCACAATATTCCTTCCGGTTTCCTCCTCCCCCTTTACCTTTGAGTGGCCGCGCTGGGGGGATTTTCTCTGTATGACAGACTTCTTTGTATACGTCGACCAGGGATGCCCTGAGAGGAGTGTAATTATGGTATTTTTTGATTTTCTCTCCTTGTCGATCTTCTTTCCTTTTGGATTCCTTGTCTTTATCTCGGTAGGGGGCCCCAGATTTTGAGGTTTCTCCTAACCGAGCGTTTTCTTCCATGTTGATATATTTTTCTGCTCGTTCCTGTACTTCGTCTAAGGAGGTCGGGTACTTTTTTGATATAGACTGGCTAAAAGGTCCCTCTCGTAGGCCGTTGATGAGTCCCATGATGGCGGCCTCTGTTGGTAAGCTTTGTATGTCCATGCATGTTTTGTTGAATCTCTCCATGTAGTTGCGGAGGCTCTCCCGTTCTCCTTGCTTGATCCCTAGTAAACTGGGGGCGTGCTTGGCCTTATCTTTCAGGATGGAGAATCTGGCCAGGAACTTTTTGGCCAGGTCGTCAAAGTTTGAGATGGACTTTGGAGGTAGGTTGTCGAACCATCTGATTGCTGTCTTCGTGAGAGTTGTTGGAAAAGCTTTGCAGCGAACGGCATCTGAGGCGTCGGTGAGGTACATTCTGCTTCTGAAATTGCTGAGATGATGGTTGGGATCTGTGGTGCCATCATACAAAATCATATCCGGGAGCTTGAAGTCTTTTGGAATTTTGGTTTTCATGATTTCCCTGGTGAATGGATCTTGTTCTTTGCGTGAATTTTCCTCAGGAGCGGTCCGAGGAGCTTTCGATTTGAGATCGGCTTCTAATTGCTGTAGTTTTTCTTCCAATTCTCGACGTCGCCGTACCTCTCTTTGCAGATCCTTTCCGATCTCCCGTTGTTGTTGGGTTTCTTTCTCAAGTTGCTTTAAGCGATCTTGAAGCGCTTCTATTGCTCCCGGATTTGATGAATTTTTGTCTCCGTTGGATTTCGGAGCATCCTTCAATGTAGTGTCCACGTTCTTGTGCGGCGTTCTGTTTTCTAGATCTGAATCGTGGTCGTTGTCATGGCCATTCGCCATGGTGTTGGGATGACTTCCAGGTTCCCCGGCAACGGCGCCAATGTTCCGAGGGTTACCTGAAACTGTAGGTCGATCTCGGATGAGATCTTCTGTATTGGTCAGAGATGGCGTGTCCAGTTGGCAGGTGGCGGCCGGAGCTGCTGTGTCCGACTTGTTGGACTTGCTGCACTGCTGATCCTTGGCCACCGGAGGGTGGGGGGTACCTGCAAGAGACTCCGATGCTTAAGTTAGCACGGGTATTAAGCAGGTTTATTGTAGAATCAGAGTATGAGTTATACCTGGGTGCTCCAGTGTATTTATAATAGTTGTAGAGTGACTTTTCTGGAGATAAGATAGTTATCTTATCTTATCTTATCTTTAAGTGAGGTCATCTTATCTTCTGGGGAACCGCCTTTATCTTTCTGGGCTTTAGCTGCCTTTGGATTGGGCTGTGTTCCTTCGTTTGGGCATTCTTGGGCCTCTGTGGCGTTTTGTCCGAGCTCTTTGTGAAAAGGTCGGACATTGGCCGAGCTCTTTGAGAAGAGGTCGGATAGCCTGACCTGAAGAGGTCGGTCGGCTTGTCGCTAAACATCCCGGGTCGGACATCTTGACCCAGGGTTTGAACAACCCCAAAGCTTTATAATATTGTATTCTATAGCATGCTTGTTTGCACTTGTCTTGGCACCTTTCCGGGTTTTAGAATACTGGAGCCTTGCTACTCGGCCTCTTTGAACTGCTTTGTACTTAGAGGTCGTAGATGCGTGGATCCAATTCGTATTTGCTTGCTCTTACTTGTATTTTATCCATAACCGATTTCTTTGCGTCATCCTTTTCCAAGTTATTTTTGTAGTGGACCGGCTTCATCATGTCGATCTCTTCTAAGTTATTTTGTAATCATCTTTCTTGGACCTTTGTTAGGTCTCTTTCAGGGACTACTTTTATAACTTTTCGTAGGAGGTCGACTTCTTTACGTCGTTCTCTTTCTAAGTTATTTTTGTGATCCTCTTTCTTGGACCCTTATCAGGTCTCTTTCAGGGATTACTTCTATAACTTTTTGTCGTAGGAGACCGACTTCTTTATGTCGATCTCTTCTAAGTTATTTTGTAATCCACTTTCTTGGACCTTTGTCAGGTCTCTTTCAGGGATTACTTCTATAACTTTTTGTAGGAGGTCGACTTCTTTACATCGTCCTCTTTTTAATTTATTTTGTAATCCTCTTTCTTGGACCCTTGTCAGGTCTCTTTCAGGGATTACTTCTATAACTTTTTGTTGTAGGAGACCGACTTCTTTATGTCGATCTCTTCTAAGTTATTTTGTAATCCTCTTTCTTGGACCTTTGTCAGGTCTCTTTCAGGGATTACTTCTATAACTTTTTGTAGGAGGTCGACTTCTTTACGTCGTCCTCTTTTTAAGTTATTTTGTAATCCTCTTTCTTGGACCCTTGTCAGGTCTCTTTCTGGGATTACTTCTATAACTTTTTTTTGTAGGAGACCGACTTCTGTTTGTCGATCTCTTCTAAGTTATAGCAATTCCTCTTTTATAGTGTTGGCCAGACCTCTTTCCAGGGATTTGCTGATAACTTGGGTTGACTTGGTTTGACTTCTCAACGTCGGCCAGTCTTTAAGTTATTATTTAGCAATCCATAAGACCTCGTCAGGTTCTTTTTTTTGGATCACTTTCGATAACTTCTTGCATTATTCTGTGTTCATCTTTGCCGATTTGTAGAAGGTGGTTTCTGTCTTTCTTTGGTCGACCTTTAGATGAATCGTGTTTTCATCTTTATTGGTCTTTTATTGTGATCGTGCAGTGAATCTATTTTTCACTTTCTGCCGATCTGTCGCTTTAAAATCGGACGATGAATGCTTCAGATTAATGCATCTTGAGAATTTGTAGAATATCTAAAATATTTTTTATTCAAAAGAAAGTGCAAATATATACATGTTGGAGTTTTTCATCCTTTTAAGTCGGATGATATCTGGATCTCAACTTGGTGGCTCATTAAAAAACCTTTTCAGGAAAAAGAGTGCATCTTATGATGAGATCTTTTACCTTTTCTAGCTATAGTACCTTCTTAGGTTGCAGGCGTGCTACGATCTGGACAGCTCTCGTCCATCGAGTTTGGACAGTCTGTAGTAGCCCTTCCCAAGTACTTCTATGACTCGGTAGGGTCCTTTCCAGTTTGCTGCCAACTTTTCTTCTCCGGGTCGAGTTGTTCCAATATCATTTCGGATTAGGATGAGATCATTCTCCACGAAACCTCTTGGCACTACCTTTTGATTATATCTTAAAGCCATTTGGCGCTTTAGTGCTTCTTCCCTGATCCGAGCTCTTTCTTGGATTTCCGGAAGTAGGTCGAGTTTTTCTCTATGAAGTTGAGAGTTGGCTTCTTCATTGTAGTGGTCTACTCTAGGCGACCCTTCCTCGACCTCTACTAGGATTATTGCCTCCACGCCGTACGCTAATCGAAACGGTCATTCGTTCGTGGTGGAATGTGGCGTAGTTCGATATGCTCATAGGACCTATGGAAGTTCTTCAGCCCAAGCTCCCTTTGCATCTTGCAGTCTCCGTTTTAACCCAGCCAATATGACTTTATTGGCAGCTTCGGCTTGCCCATTGGCTTGAGGATGTTCGACGGAGGTGAACTGGTGCTTTATGTTCAAGTCGGCTACTAATCTCCTAAAGCCTGCATCTGTAAATTGAGTGCCATTGCCTGTGGTGATGGAGTATGGAACCCCGAACCTCGTGACAATGTTCCTATATAGAAATTTCTGGCTTTTTTGAGCAGTGGCGTTGGCTAGGGGCTCTGCCTCAATCAACTTTGTGAAATAGTATACTCCAACTATGAGAAATTTAACTTGTCCTAATCCCTGGAGAAAGGGTCCGAGAAGATCGAGTCCCCATTTTGCAAATGGCCAAGGCGAAGTTACGCTGATAAGCTCTTCTGGCGGGGCGATGTGAAAGTTGGCATGTTTCTGGCATAAGAGACATGTCTTTACAAATTCTGTAGCTTCCTTTTGTAGAGTTGGCCAATAAAATCCCACCTGAAGTACCTTTTTGGTGAGAGCTTGTGCCCCGAGATGATTGCCACAAATACCGCTGTGTACTTCCTCTAAAACTTCCCTTGTGTTAGAGGTCGGCACACATTTTAACAATGGTATTGAAATCCCTCTTTTGTATAGGGTGTTGTTTATGATGGTGTAGTACTGAGCCTCCCGTTTTAACCTCTTTGCTTCCTTCTGATTTGTGGGGAGTGTTTCTTTTTTGAGGTAATTAATTATGGGGGTCATCCATCCTTGATCCTGACTTGTTATAGCTAGGACTTTTTCTGCTTCCGAGATTGATGGGTTCTGTAGCATTTCCTGGATGAGGCTTCTGTTGTTGCCCCCTGGTTTGGTGCTGGCTAGCTTTGAGAGTGCATCAGCTCGGGCATTTTGTTCACGGGGTATGTGGCAGATCTTATATTCCCCGAGTTGTCCGAGATGTTCCTTGGTTATATCCAAATACTTTTTCATGGTGGGATCTTTGGCTTGGTAACTCCCTGTTATCTGTGAGGTGACTACTTGTGAGTCGCTGAAGATGTTGAGTTTTTGAGCTCCAACCTCCTTAGCCAGCTTCAAACCAACTAGTAACGCTTCATATTCTGCCTGGTTGTTTGAGGCCGGGAACCCAAATTTGAGGGAAAGCTCAACTTGGGTTCCTTGGTTGCTTTCTATTATCACACCTGCGCCGCTTCCAGTCTTATTTGAAGACCCGTCCACGTAGAGATTCCATTTTGTAGGGGCTTCCAGGGTATCTGTGAATTCTGCAATGAAGTCGGCCAAGTATTGTGATTTGATGGCTGTCCGAGCTTCATATTGGAGGTCGAACTCAGATAACTCGACTGCCCATTATAAAATTCTGTCTGCTAGATCTGTTTTCTGCAGTATCCCTTTTATGGGCTGGTCAGTCCGGACCTTAATGGTGTGAGCCCGGAAGTACGGGTGTAGTCGTCGAGATGTCAATATGAGAGCATAGGCAAACTTTTTGATTTTTTGGTAGTTCAGCTCGGATCCCTGCAGCGCTTTACTAATGAAGTATACAGGTTGTTGCCCTTTGTCGTCCTCTCGAACTAGTGCTGAAGCTGCTGCCTGACTTCCTACCGCAAGGTACAATACGAGTGGCTCTTCCTTTTGTGGTCAATTTAGGATAGGTGGTCGTCCCAGGAAACTTTTGAAATCCTGGAAGGCTTGCTCGCATTCCATTGTCCACTCGAAGTTCTTTCCTTTCCTTAAAGTGGCATAGAAAGGAAGGGATCTTATCGCTGATCCCGCTAGGAACCTGAACAAGGCCGCTAACCTCCCGTTGAGTTGTTGTACTTCTTTGACACAAGTTGGGCTTTTCATGTTGAGTATGGCCTGGCATTTATCCGGATTTGCCTCAATTCCTCTTTGTGTGAGCATAAAACCCAAGAACTTGCCTGCTTCTACTGCAAAAGTACATTTTGCAGGATTGAGGTGCATGTCATGCTTCCTTATAGTGTTGAATACTTGGGCCAGATCGGACAATAATGTCTCTTCACTTTGTGTCTTTATTAACATGTCATCCACGTAGACTTCCATGATCTTTCCGATATGATTTGAAAAGACTTTATTCATTAGCCTTTGATACGTAGCACCCGCATACTTGAGACCGAAAGGCATTACAATGTAGCAGTAATTTGCTTTTGGCGTCAAAAATGAGGTCTTTTCTTGATCTGGTGGATACATGGGGATTTGGTTGTATCCAGAATATGCATCCATAAATGAGAGGTATCTATATCCGGATGAAACATCTACCAGTGTGTCGATACTTAGGAGTGGGTAAGGATCTTTTGGGCAGGCTTTGTTGAGATCGGTGTAGTCGGTGCACATTCGCCACTTCCCATTTGATATTTTCACCAAGACGACGTTAGCTAGCCATAGCGGGTACTTGACTTCTCTTATGTATCCTGCCTCCAGTAGTGCTTGTACCTATTTTTCCACAGCTTGGGATCGTTCTGGCCCAAGTTTTCTTCGTCTCTGCTATACTGGCTGAGATCCTGGATAAACCGCCAACTTGTGACACATTAGTTTAGGGTCTATGCCTGGCATGTCTGTAGCTTTCCATACGAAGAGATCGACATTATCTCGTAAGAACTGTACTAGTAATTCCTTTGCGTTTCCTTTCAGGATCGTGCCAATATTAGTTGTTTTGTCCGAGGTGTCTCCGATCTGAACTTTTTCTATTTCACCTTCGGGCTGTGGACGGAGTTCCTCTCGTCTCTGAACTCTACCAAGCTCAATTGTATGAAACTCTTCTCCTCTGCCTTTGAGGTTTAGACTTTCGTTATAGCAGCGGCGTGCCATCTTTTGATCTGCTTTTATTGTAGCTATCGCTTCTGTAGTTGGGAATTTCATACATAGATGTAGAGTTGAGACTATTGCGCCGAGTTGATTTAGTGTTGTCCGACCTATTAAGGCGTTGTAGGCTGAACTCACGTCGACCACGATGTAGTCTATCTTGAGTGTTCTGGATTGGTTCCCTTTTCCGAAGGTTGTATGTAGTGACATGTATCCCAGTGGTTGTAATGGGGTATCGCCTAGTCCGAACAGGCTGTTCGGGTATGCTCTAAGCTCCTTTTCCTCTAAGCCGAGCTTATCGAAGGCAGTTTTGAATAAGATGTCGGCGGAGCTTCCTTGGTCTATTAATGTGCGGTGGAGATTGGTATTTGCCAGGATGATGGTGATGACCATGGGATCGTCGTGTCCTGAGATGATACCGGATGCGTCTTCTTTGGTGAACGTGATTGCAGGGATGTCGGGTGCTTCCTCCTTACCTTCGACATGATATACTTCTTTGAGGTATCTTTTGCGGGATGATTTGGAGATTCCACCGCCTGCAAATCCTCCGTGTATCATATGGACATGTCTTTCTGGCGTACGAGGTGATCGCTCAGCTCGTCCGACATCTTCATCACTTCGTCTTTTTCTTTGTTCATCATCTCAGGTGGCTAGATACCGATTTAGTTTTCCTTCCCTTACTAACTTTTCTATGATGTTTTTTAAGTCGAAGCACTCGTTGGTGTAATGTCCTCAGACCCAATGATATTCACAGTATTCATTTCGATTTCCTCCTCCTCTTTTGCCTTTGAGTGGTCGAGCCGGGGGTATCTTTTCTGTGTTACAGACTTCTTTGTAAATATCTACAAGGGACACCCGAAGAGGGGTGTAATTATGATACTTTTGATTTTTTCGCCTGTTCGATCTTCCTTCTTCTTGGATTCTTTATCTTTATCTTGGTAGGTGAAACCGGATTTCGAGGCTTCTCCAAGTTGGGAATTTTCTTCCATGTTGATGTACTTCTCTGCCCGCTCTTGTACTTCATCTAAGGATGTAGGATATTTCTTTGATATAGATTGGCTGAAACGTCCTTCTCGTAGGCCGTTGATGAGGCCCATGACAGCAGCCTCTGTTGGTAAGCTTTGTATGTCTAGGCATGTTTTGTTGAATCTTTCCATGTAGTTGCAAAGACTTTCCCGATCTCCTTGCTTGATACCTAGTAGACTGGGGGCGTGCTTAGCCTTGTCTTTTTGGATGGAGAATCTGGCCAGGAACTTTTTGGCCAGGTCGTTAAAGTTGGAGATGGACTTTGGAGGTAGGTTATCGAACCATCTAATTGCTGTCTTCGTGAGAGTCGTTGGAAAAGCTCTGCAGTGAACGGCGTCTGAGGCGTCGATGAGGTACATTCTGCTTCTGAAGTTGCTGAGGTGATGGTTGGGATCTGTAGTGCCATCATACAAAGTCATATCCGGAAGTTTGAAGTCTTTAGGGATTTTATTCTTCATGATTTTCCTAGTGAATGGATCTTGATCTTTGCGAGAGTTGTCTTCAGGGGTGGTCCGGGTAGCCTTTGCTTTGAGATCGGCTTCAAGTCATAGGAGTTTATCTTCTAATTCTCGATGTCGCCTTACCTCTCTTTGAAGATCCTTGCCGACTTCTTGCTAGTACTGGCTTTCTTTTTCGAGTTGCTTTAGGCGATCTTGAAGTGCTTCTATTACTCCCGAATGTGATGAGTTTTTGTCTCCGTTAGATTCCGGAGTGTCCTTTGGTGTGGCACCCGTGTTTTTGTGCGGCGTTCTGTCCTTTAAATCTGAGTTGTGGTCATTGTCCTGTTTATCCGCCATGGTGATGGGATGACTTCCAGGTCCCCGTCAACGGCGCCAATGTTCCGAGGGTTACCTGAAACTGTAGGTCGATCTCAGATAAGATCTTTTGACTGGTCAGAGATGACGTGTCCGACTGGCTGGTAGCGGCCGGAGCTGTTGTGTCTGACTTGTTGGACTGGTTGCACTTCTGATCCTTGGTCCCCAGAGGGTGGGAGGTACCTGCAAGAGACTCTGATGCTTAAGTTAGCACGGGTATTAAGCAGGTTTATTGTAGTATCAGAGTATGAGTTATACATGGGTGCTCCAGTGTATTTATAGTAGTGTGGGCTGAACTTTCTGATAAGTTAGTTATCTTATCTTATCTTATCTTATTTTGGGTGAAGTCAGCTTATCTTCAAGGGAACCGCCTTTATCTCTATAGGCTTGGATTGCCTTTGGATTTGGGTCGTGTTCCTCTATTTGGGCCCTTTACTGGGCTTTCCTGTTGATTTGGCCGATCTCTTTAAGAAGAGATTCGGGTAGTTGGACCTGAAGAGGTCGGTCGCCATGTCGCTAAACATCCCGGGTCGGACAGCTCGACCCAGGGTATGAACAAATACCATTGTTAAAATATGTGCCGACCTCTAACACAAGGGAAGTTTTAGAGGAAGTACACAGCGGTATTTGTGGCAATCATCTCGGGGCACAAGCTCTCACCAAAAAGGTACTTCGGGCAGGATTTTACTGGCCAACTCTACAAAAGGAAGCTACAGAATTTGTAAAGACATGTCTCCCATGCCAGAAACATGCCAACTTTCACATCGCACTGCCAGAAGAGCTCATCAGCATAACTTCGCCTTGGCCATTTGCAAATTGGGGACTCAATCTTCTCGGACCCTTTCCCTAGGGATCAGAACAAGTCAAATTCCTCATATTCGGAGTAGACTATTTCACAAAGTGGATTGAGGCAGAGCCCCTAGCCAATGCCATTGCTCAAAGAAGTCGGAAATTCCTATATAGGAATATTGTCACGAGGTTCGGTGTTCCATACTCCATCACCACAGGCAATGGCACTCAATTTACAGATGCAGGCTTCAGGAAATTAGTAGCCGACTTGAACATAAAGCACCAGTTCACCTCCGTCGAACATCCTCAAGCCAATGGGCAAGCCGAAGCTGCCAACAAAGTCATATTGGCTGGGTTGAAACGGAGACTGCAAGATGCAAAGGGAGCTTAGGCTGAAGAACTTCCACAGGTCCTATGGGCATATCTAACTACTTCACATTCCACCACGAATGAATCACCGTTCCGATTAGCGTACAGCGTGAAGGTAATAATCCCAGTAGAGGTCCAGGAAGGGTCACCTAGAGTAGTCCACTACAATGAAGAAGCCAACTCTCAACTTCAAAGAGAAGAACTCGACCTACTTCCGGAAATCCAAGAAAGAGATCGGATCAGGGAAGAAGCGCTAAAGCGCCGAATGACTTCAAGATATAATCAAAAGGTAGTGACAAGAGGTTTCGCGGAGAATGATCTCATCCTAATCCGAAATGATATTGGAACAACTCGACCCGGAGAAGGAAAGTTGGCAACAAACTGGAAAGGACCCTACCGAGTCATAGAAGTACTTGAGAAGGACTACTACAGACTGTCCGAACTCGATGGATGAGAGCTTCCCAGATTGTGGCACGCCTGCAACCTAAGAAGGTACTATAGCTAGAAAAGGTAAAAGATCTCATCATAGGATGCACTCTTTTTCCTGAAAATTTTTTTTAATGAGGCACCAAGTTGAAATCTAGATATCATCCGACTTAAAAGGATGAAAAACTCCAACATGTATATATTTGCACTTTCTTATATTTTAGATATTCTACAAATTCTCAGGACGCATTAATTTGAAGCATTCATTGTCCGATTATAAAGCGATAGGTCGGCAGAAAGTGAAAAACAGATTCACTGCACGATCACGATAAAAGACCAATAAAGATGAAAACGCGATTCAACTAAAGGTCGACCAAAGAAAGACAGAAACCATCTTCTACAAATCGGCAAAGATGAACACAGACTAATACAAGAAGATATTGAAAGTGATCCAAAAAAAAGAACCTGACGAGGTCTTATGGATTGCTAAATAATAACTTAAAGCCTGGCCGACGTTGAGAAGTCGGACCAAGTCAACCCAAGTTATTAGCAAATCCCTGGAAAGAGGTCTGGCCAACCCTATAAAAGAGGAATTGCTATAACTTAGAAGAGATCGACATAAAGAAGTCGGTCTCCTATAAAAAAAAGTTATAGAAGTAATCCCTGAAAGAGACCTGACAAAGGTCCAAGAAAGAGGATTACAAAATAACTTAGAAGAGATCGACATAAAGAAGTCAGTCTCCTACAACAAAAAGTTATACAAAGTAATCCCTGAAAGAGACCTGACAAGGGTCCAAGAAAGAGGATTACCAAAATAACTTAGAAAGAGGACGACGTAAAGAAGTCGACCTCCTACAAAAAGTTAAAGAAGTAATCCCTGAAAGAGACCTGACAAGGGTCCAAGAAAGAGGATTACCAAAATAACTTAGAAAGAGGACGACGTAAAGAAGTCGACCTCCTACAAAAAGTTATAGAAGTAATCCCTGAAAGAGACCTGACAAAGGTCCAAGAAAGAGGATTACAAAATAACTTAGAAGAGATCGACATAAAGAAGTCGGTCTCCTATGACAAAAGGTTATAGAAGTAATCTCTGAAAGAGACCTGACAAGGGTCCAAAAAAGAGGATTACCAAAATAACTTAGAAAGAGGACGACGTAAAGAAGTCGACCTCCTACGAAAAGTTATAAAAGTAGTCCCTTTAAGAGACCTAACAAAGGTCCAAGAAAGAGGATTATGAAATAACTTAGAAGAGATCGACATGATGAAGCCGGTCCACTACAAAAATAACTTGGAAAAGGACGACGCAAAGAAATCGGTTATGGATAAAATACAAGTAAGAGCAAGCAAATACGAATTCGATCCACGCACCTACGACCTCCAAGTACAAAGCAGTTCAAAGAGGCCGAGTAGCAAGGCTTCAGTATTCTAAAACCCGGAAAGGTGCCAAGACAAGTGCAAACAAGCATACTATAGAATACAATATTATAAAGCTTTAGGGTCAAGCCCAAAAGCTTGAAAGCTACTTGTTTTTTAAAACAAAAGTTGCTAAACAAGCAACCAAAAGGAGTACCAGCATTCAGCAAAATATTCAACTATACAAAATAAAGAGTTTTAAAGCCCACAAGCCGGGCCAACTACACAAATATCCAAAGAAAACTCAGCTAAAGATTAGAAGACTTTTTAGCAGCATTAGTCTGGGCTGAAGGAGGGTGAGCCTGGAGAGGCACAACATCCACAGTACCATCATCCCGGTTCAAGATCTGACAGTCTGGATCAGAAACAAAATGGCCAACCTTAATTGGAGGAATCGTAGAAGTGGGCACCTTGGCAGAAAGCACAGGTGGAGGATCAACATCATCATCATCTTGGTCATCGGGGACAATCTTACCATCCCTCACAATATTGTCCAAGCTAAAGAGAGTAAGGTCAACCTCAGGAGCAAGAACTTGAACTTGCTCTTTTAGATTATCATAGGCAGCGTTCACGCTATCGACGAGGTGACCTTGAAGCTCAGAATAGTCTACTCGGGCAGACTCCAGCTCCTCCCTCAGACGCACTACCTCCCAATAAGATGTAACATAACCGTCCTTATGCCTCAATGTCGTGTCCTCGGCCAACCGCACAGAAGCCGCTAGAGCAAGGGAACTCACCTTTTCATTCCCCAGATCCTTCTCCAACTTCGCTACCTTCACCTCAAGCTCTTCCTTCAAGCCCTTCATCCGGTCGAACTCCTGTTTAGCCTCCTCCATAAATTCTTTGGTGGCATGGAGAGGAAGATTCTGAACAGTTCGGTACAATGTAGCCCCCATATATGCCATTTTAACACTGTTTCAGGTCATAAAATCCAGATGGCAAAGGATTGATACATCATCCATGGCGAGGGAACCGTAGGGACCGATTTGCTGATCTACGAACTCGATTGCATTAAAATCAGGAGCGTCAAGGTTGAAAGGCTCAATTGTTTTCTGTTTCTTGTTGGGAGGAGCACCAGAAGTAGTGGCAGAAGTCTGTGGAGGATCAGTCAGACGAACTCGAGGAGTGGGGATCACCTTCCTTGGCCCAGGAGAACTCCGCACGGGTGGCTTCACTGGAACTTGAAAAGATCCCTCTCCGACCGCCTTGGCCAAGATGTTTTGAGCAGCATCAGCCTTCTTCGCCTTCTTGTAGGCCTTCATTGAATCGTTGTTTTTTGACATCTCTGAAAATACAGAATCAACCATAAGGATGAGTTACAACATAGGAGAAGCAAAACTAAGAAACAAGTATAAGAAACAAGTCAGACAGTACCCAAAGTAGTTCGAACCAAAGATGGATCACTCAAAAATCTTTTTGTATCCAAATGGGGTGGTTCCCCCCACAAATCTTCAAGAACAACTACAAAAGCCCGCTCAATCTCATTAAGCATCTCCCATGTATAACGAGGAACTCTCACATTCTTTTGCCATTCTAGAGGAAAAGCAGGCTCGTCATTCTCATCAAGAAAAAAAGGGGGCGGACCCCCTCAACAGCATGGACGCAGAAGAAATAATTCTTAAAATCTTTAAAAGACTCATCATACATGGCAAAAACTTTATGCCCCTGGGCCGATCTGAAAGAAACCCAGGAAGCTTTCTTTTTGGAAGAACCTCCGGGCTTGGCCGAGACGAAAAGATAGAGGAAAAGATTTTGAGAAGGTGTTATGCCTAACTCTTGGCAAAGCTGTTGAAATATCTTGATAAAACCCCAGAAATTCGGATGAAGCTGGGACGGAGAAATGTTACATGACCACAACAAATCGGTCTTGAAAGCAGTAAAAGGAAAAATAACGTCCAACTGGCTGAAGAAATATTCATAGGCATAGAAGAAGGGACGCTCCCCCTCGACCGAAGTAGGAAAACAAGCCCTCTCATCAGAGTCAGGAGCTACAAGCTCATAATCCCTCCCCCGAGCACTGTTACCACAAATCCTATGACGTTTCCTCAGCTCTACACAAAATTCAGCGTCCACGACAGAGACACACATTAGGACAAGGGAGTCCAGCCAATCGGACATCCCCTTGGGAACTTTGGAAGACATCTCTACAACGTTATTGCGAGAAGACATGAGGCCAACTAAATCCTACAAAAAGAAAAGAAGATTGGATCACTAAAAACATCTCGGAGGAAGGGCAAAGCAACTCGACTAATATGATACAGACAGAAAAGGAAAACCCCAAGACTCAAACGAAAGTCCTGGGGCATCCTTTGGAGGCAGTGGCAAAGCAAGATTTTAGGAAAAATCTACAGCTCACGTCCGACATTTCTCAAAACAAGAAAAGGAGCTTTCAAATAACAAAATGTTCCAGGAAAACACGAAGTCACCAAAAGCCACTATCAGTAAAAGAGCGTCGCCAACATCAAACATGCCAAGCAGAAATCGTCAAAGATACAACCTTTTTGTGAGTTAAACAAAGTCATCATTCCAAAGTTTCAAAATCAAAAGCACAAATAGAAACAGTGATAACATGCAAAAGCCCTAAAAGCATCAAGCAACAGGAAAAGCGAAAAGTTCATACGAAAGAAGAAGAAACTCCCAGAACATACAATACAACAGCAATTAAGCGCAACAAAAACAGAAAGATCCAAACTTTCTCCAAGCAAAATCAAAACTTCACCACAAAACCAGAGCCAAAGCAACGAAAGAGAAAAGTAATTGCAAAAGGGAACTGACCTGGAGAAATGAGAAGTTCCGGAAGAAGTAGAAAGGAAGGAATCGCTGGACCGCCAGAAGGCACCGCAACGCAAGAAAAGAAAGAGATAGAGAGAACGAAGGAGTTACAAAGAAAAAGGAAGAAGAGAAACCGTTTTTCTTAGGAAGTAAAATTCAAAATAAAGCCAAGAGAAACGGGGCAATTAATACCAATTAATGAAGGTATTAAACCCTCGCATGTTCCCTAGAACGAAGCGCTAATACAAAAGCGCCCGTTTTTAGAGGAAAAACGTTCTACATTCAAAAAAGCTCTACAAAGAAAGGAATCGACAAAAGTGCTCGAGTTCGGCTTCACTATAAAAAGTTCGAAGTCAAAAAACTCGACTTCAAAGCAGAAGACCGAGCTCAAGCAGGGGCACTGTTCATACCCTGGGTCGAGCTGTCCGACCCGGGATGTTTAGCGACATGGCGACCGACCTCTTCAGGTCCGACTACCCGAATCTCTTCTTAAAGAGATCGGCCAAATCAACAGAAAAGCCCAGTAAAAAGCCCAAATAGAGGAACACGACCCAAATCCAAAGGCAATCCAAGCCTATAGAGATAAAGGCGGTTCCCTTGAAGATAAGCTGACTTCACCCAAAATAAGATAAGATAAGATAAGATAACTAACTTATCAGAAAGGTCAGCCCACACTACTATAAATACACTGGAGTACCCAGGTATAACTCATACTCTGATTCTACAATAAACCTGCTTAATACCCGTGCTAACTTAAGCATCGAAGTCTCTTGCAGGTACCCCCCACCCTCCGGGGACCAAGGATCAGAAGTGCAGCCAGTCCAACAAGTCGGACACAACAGCTCCAGCCGCTACCAGCCAGTCGGACATGTCATCTCCGACCAGTCAGAAGATCTTATCCGAGATTGACCTACAGTTTCAGGTAACCCTCGGAATATTTAGCAACTTTATTTTCAAAAACAAAATAGTTTCCAAGTTCTTGGGGCTGATTTTGGCAGCCTCTTGAGCTTGTTATTATTATAACTTTATGTTTTTCATATTATGTCTATTTGCATCTGCCTTGGTATCTTTTTAGACTTTTTGGAGTGTTAGAGCTTTGTTGACCTCTTTAGATTGCCTTGATACTTGTGGCTTGATTCCTCTGAGGTTGTAGTTGCTTGGATCCAACTTGTATGTCGGCTTCCTTATGTAGACTTGAAGTTATTTCTAATAACCCTTATTTGTTGGGACCTTTGTGAGGTCTCCGTTAAGGTTTTTGGGAAGCCGACTTCGTCATTTCAGTTACTTCTAGTAATCCTTTCTTTTGGACCTTGTTGGTTCTTATTTTAGGAATTACTCTTGCTACTTGTTTGGGGGAGGCCGACTTCTTTATGTTAGTCTTGCCTAAGTTATTTCTAGTAACCCTCTTTCTCGGACCCTTGTAGAGTCTCTTTCAGGTGTTACTTTTTATAACTTGTTGATTTTGGAACCGATTTCCTTGTGTTGGTTCCTTCTAAGTTATTTTTGTAATCCTCTTTCATGGACCTTGTTTAGGTCTCTTTAAGGGATTACTTTTATAACTTTATGTTTTGGGCCGACTTCTTCATGTCGGGCCCTTCTAAGTTATGTTTGTAATCATCTTTCTTAGACCTTGTTTAGGTTTCTTTCAGGGATTACTTTTATAACTTTATATTTTCGGCCGACTTCTTCATGTCGGGCACTTCTAAGTTATGTTTGTAATCCTCTTTCTTAGACCTTGTTCAGGTCTCTTTCAGGGATTACTTTTATAACTTTATGTTTTGGGCCGACTTCTTCATGTCGGGCCCTTCTAAGTTATGTTTGTAATCCTCTTTCTTGGACCTTGTTCAGGTCTCTTTCAGGGATTAATTTTATAACTTTATGTTTTGGGCCGACTTCTTCATGTTGGGCCCTTCTAAGTTATTTTTGTAATCCTCTTCTTGGACCTTGTTCAGGTCTCTTTCAGGGATTACTTTTATAACTTGTTTGTAGGAGACCGACTTCGTCATGTCGATCTCTTCTAAGTTATAGCAATCCTCTTTTATAGGGTTGGCCAGATCTCTTTCCAGGGATTTACTTATAACTTTGGTTATTGTGACTGGTCCGACTTCTTTACGTCGGCCAGTCTTTAAGTTATTTTTTAGCAATCCATTTTATTAAGACCTCGTCAGGTCCTTTCTATGGATCACTTTCGATAACTTCTTGCATTATTCTGTTTTCATCTTTGCCGATTTTGTAGAAATTGGGTTTAATACTCGTTTGGTCGACCTTTTAATGAATTTGGTTTTCATATCTGTTGGTCTTTGGTGCACAAATTGTGAATCACACTTTTCACACTCGTACCACTAACCAGCAAGTGCACTGGGTCGTCCAAGTAATACCTTACGTGAGTAAGGGTCGAATCCCACTGAGATTGTTGGTTTGAAGCAATCTATGGTTATCTTGCAATTCTTAGTCAGGAAGTCAATTATATTTATCAGTTGAGTTGCGAATAAACAAGAGAGCATGGATTAAAGGTTACTTGTTAAGCAGTAATGGATAATATGTTGGAGTTTTGGAGATGCTTTGTCTTCAGAATCTCTGCTTTCCTCTGTCCTCTGATTCACGCACGCACGTCCTCCTATGGCAAGTTGTGTGTAGGTGGATCACCGTTGTCAATGGCTACCATCCATCCTTCCAGTGAAAAGGGTCCAGGTGCGCTGTCACCGCACAGCTAATCATCTGCAGGTTCTCAGTCGTACCGGAATAGGATTTACTATCCTTTTGCGTTTGTCACTTCGCCCAGCACTCGCGAGTTTGAAGTTCGTCACAGCCATCCAATCCCAGAATCCTACTCGGAATACCACAGACAAGGTTTAGACTTTCCGGATTCTCATGAATGCCGCCATCAATCTAGCTTATACCACGGAGATTCTGATTAGGGAATCTAAGAGATATTCATTCAATCTGATGTAGAACAGAAGTGATTGTCAGACACACGTTCATGGATTGAGGAAGGTGATGAGTGTCACTGATCATCACCTTTTCCATAGTTAGGCGCGAATGGATATCTTAGATAGGAACACGCATGTTTGAATGGAAAACAGAAATACTTGCATTAATTCATCGAGACACAGCAGAGCTCCTCACCCCCAACAATGGAGTTTAGAGACTCATGCCGTCAAAGAGTATAAAGTTTTGATCTAAAAAATGTCATGAGATCCAAAATAAATCTCTAAAAGTTGTTTAAATACTAAACTAGTAACCTAGGTTTACAGAAAATGAGTAAACTATAACGGATAGTGCAGAAATCCACTTCTGGGGCCCACTTGGTGTGTGCTGGGGCTAAGACTAAAGCTTCTCACGTGCCTGGGGCTGTTTTGGGCGTTCAACACCAGCTTTGGATCCTTTTCTGGCGTTGAACTCCAACTTGCAACTTGTTTCTGGCGCTGGACGCCAGAATTGGGCAGAGAGCTTGCGTTGAACTCCATTTTACGTCGTCTATCCTTGAACAAAGTATAGACTATTATATATTGATGGAAAGCCCTGGACGTCTACTTTCCAACGCAATTGGAAGCACGCCATTTGGAGTTTAGTAGCTCCAGAAAATCTATTTTGAGTGCAGGGAGGTCAGAATCCAACAGCATCAGCAGTCCTTTTTCAGCCTGAATCAGATTTTTGCTCAGCTCCCTCAATTTCAGCCAGAAAATACCTGAAATTACAGAAAAATACACAAACTCATAGTAGAGTCCAGAAATGTGGATTTTGCCTAGAAACTAATGAAAATAAACTAAAAACCAACTAAAACATACTGAAATCTATATGAAATTAACCCCAAAAAGCGTATAAAATATCTGCTCATCACAACACCAAACTTGAACTGTTGCTTGTACTCAAGTAACTAGACAAATAAAATAGAAGACTAATAAGTCAAGAAGCAATAATATCTCAGAGTTTTTGAGTGAAGCTCAGATTCTAATTAGATGAGCGGGACTAGTAGCTTTTTGCTTCCGAACAGTTTTGGCATCTCACTTTATTCATTGAAGCTCAGAGTGATTGGCATCTATAGGAACTTAGAATTCAGATAGTGTTATTGATTCTCCTATTTCAGTATGATGATTCTTGAACACAGCTACTTTATGAGTCTTGGCCGTGGCCCTAAGCACTTTGTTTTCTAGTATTACCACCGGATACATAAATGCCACAGACACATAATTGGGTGAACCCTTTTAGATTGTGACTCAGCTTTGCTAAAGTCCCCAATTAGAGGTGTCCAGGGTTCTTAAGCACACCCTTCTTAGGTTGCAGGCGTGCCATGACCTAGGAAGCTCTCGCTCATCGAGTTCGGACAGTCTGTAGTAGCCCTTTCCAAGTACTTCTATGACTCGGTAGGGTCCCTTCCAGTTTGGTGCCAGCTTTCCTTCTCCAAGTTGAGTTGTTCCGATATCATTTCAGATTAGGACAGGTCATTCTCAAAAAATCCTCGCGGCACCACCCTTTGATTGTATCTCGAAGCCATTCATTGTTTTAATGCCTCTTCCTTGATTCGAGCTCTTTCTTGGACTTCTGGGAGTAGGTCGAGTTATTCCCTTTGAAGTTGGGAGTTGGCTTCTTCATTATAGTAGATCACTCTAGGCGATCCTTCTTCAATCTCCACTATGATCATTGCCTCTATTCCGTACGCTAATCGGAAGGGTGATTCCTTTGTGGTGGAATGCGGCGTCGTTCGATACGCCCACAGGACTTGTGGGAGTTCTTCAGCCCAGGCTCCCTTTGCGTCCTGTAATCTTCGCTTGAGCCCCGCCAGTATGACTTTGTTGGCAGCTTCGGCTTGTCCATTGGCTTAGGGATGTTCTACGGAAGTGAACTGGTGTTTTATGTTCAGGTCGGCCACTAGATTTCTGAAGCCTACATCTGTAAATTGAGTGCCATTGTCTGTGGTGATGGAGTATGGAACCCCGAACCTTGTGACAATGTTCCTATATAGGAATTTTTGACTTCTTTGAGCAGTGGCATTAGCTAGGGGTTCTGCCTCGATCCACTTTGTGAAATAGTCTACCCCTACTATGAGGAATTTAACTTGTCCCAATCCCTGAGGGAAGGGTCCGAGAAGGTCGAGTCCCCATTTTGCAAATGGCCAAGGTGAGGTCACGCTGATGAGTTCCTCTGGCGGGGCGATATTAAAGTT
This sequence comes from Arachis ipaensis, assembly GCF_059453495.1. Taxonomy (NCBI): domain Eukaryota; kingdom Viridiplantae; phylum Streptophyta; class Magnoliopsida; order Fabales; family Fabaceae; genus Arachis; species Arachis ipaensis. The sequence goes on from NC_142436.1 coordinate 29,559,389, forward strand.
AGCATGTTTCTGAAATGGTGTACATGTCTTTACAAACTCCGTGGCTTCTTTTTGTAGAGTTGGCCAGTAGAACCCTGCCCGGAGTACTTTTTTGTTAAGTGCTTGCGCTCCAAGGTAATTGCCACAGGAGCCACTGTGTATCTCTTCTAGGACTTCTTTTGTGTTGGAAGTTGGTACACATTTTAACAATGGTATTGAGATCCCTCTTTTGTATAGGGTATTATTTATGATAGTGTAGTATTGTGCCTCCCGTTTTAACCTTTTTGCCTCCTTTTCATCTGTATGAAGCGTTTCTATTTTGAAGTAGTTGATTATGGGAGTCATCCATCCTTGATCCAATGCCTGTTATGGCTAGGACTTTTTCCTCTTCTGAGATTGATGGGTTCTGCAGCATTTCCTGGATGAGGCTTCTATTGTTGCCCCCTGGTTTGGTGCTGGCTAGCTTTGAGAGTGCATCAGCTCGGGCATTTTGTTTGCGGGGTATGTGGCGGATCTCATATTCCCCGAGTTGTCTGAGTTGTTCCCTGGTTTTATCCAAGTATTTTTTCATGGTGGGATCCTTGGCTTGGTAGCTCCTTGTTATTTGTGAAGTGACTACTTGTGAGTCGCTGAAGATGATAAACTTTTGAGCTCCAACCTCCCTAGCCAACTAATGAGCGGATAATTTATACGCTTTTTGGCATTGTTTTTAGTATGTTTTTAGTAGGATCTAGTTACTTTTAGGGATGTTTTTATTATTTTTTATGTTAAATTCACATTTCTGGACTTTACTATGAGTTTCTGTGTTTTTCTGTGATTTCAGGTATTTTCTGGCTGAAATTGAGGAACTTGAGCAAAAATCAGATTCAGAAGTCGAAGAAGGACTGCTGATGCTGTTGGATTCTGACCTCCCTGCACTCAAAGTGGATTTTCTGGAGCTACAAAACTCCAAATGGCGCGCTCTCAACGGCGTTGGAAAGTAGACAACCAGGGCTTTCCAGAAATATATAATAGTCTATACTTTGCCCAAGTTTATATGACGCAAAAGGGCGTTGAACGCCAGAAACACGTCACAAACCAGAGTTGAACGCCAAAAACACATTACAACTTGGCGTTAAACTCCAAAAGAAGCCTCTGCACGTGTAAACTTCAAGCTCAGCCCAAGCACACACCAAGTGGGCCCCGGAAGTGGATTTATGCATCAATTACTTACTTCTGTAAACCATAGTAGCTAGTCTAGTATATATAGAACTTTTTATCATTATATTCACAGTTTTGGTTACTCCGGAGTAGTACTTTTTATCATTTATGTATTTTCAATGGTAGAGTTTCTGCACTCCATAGATTAAGGTGTGAAGCTCTGCTGTTCCTCATGATTTAATGCAAAGTACTACTGTTTTATATTCAATTCAACTTATTCCGCTTCTAAGATATCCATTCGCACCCAAGAACATGATGAATGTGATGATTATGTGACGCTCATCATCATTCTCACTTATGAATGCGTGCGTGACAAACACTTCCATTCTACATGCAAACAAGCTAGAATGAGTATCTCTTAGATATCTAATACAGGGGACCGAGTCCGAGATATTAGAATCTTCGTGGTATAAGTTAGAACCCATGGATGGCCATTCCTGAGATTCAGAAAGTCTAAACCTTGTTTGTGGTATTCCGAGTAGGATCTGGGAAGGGATGGCTGTGACGAACTTCAAACTCGCGAGTGCTAGGCGTAGTGACAGACGCAAAAGGAGGGTGAATCCTATTCCAGTATGATCGAGAACCTCCAGATGATTAGCCGTGCCGTGACAGAGCATTTGGACCTTTTTCACAGAAAGGATGGGATGTAGCCATTGACAACGATGATGCCCTATATAAAGCTTGCCATGAAAAGGAGTAGGATTGATTGGATGAAGACAGAAGGAAAGCAGAGATCAGAGGAACGAAAGCATCTCTATACGCTTATCTGAAATTCTCACCAATGAATTACATAAGTATTTCTATCTTTATTTTCTGTTTATCTATTATTATTATTCAAAAACTCCATAACCATTTGATATCCGCCTGACTGAGATTTACAAGGTGACCATAGCCTGCTTCAAGCCGACAATCTCCGTGGGATCGACCCTTACTCACGTAAGGTTTTATTACTTGGACGACCCAGTGCACTTGCTGGTTAGTTGTATCAAAGTTGTGACAAATTATAAATTAAGATTAGAGCACCAAGTTTTTGGAGCCATTACCAGGGATCACAATTTCGTGCACCAAGTTTTTGGCGCTGTTGCCGGGGATTGTTCGAATTTGGACAACTGACGGTTCATCTTGTTGCTCAGATTAGGTAATTTTCTTCTTATTTTGTTTTCAAAAAGTTTTCAAAAATTTTTCAAAAATATTTTCTTCTTTTTCATTTTTCCCAATTAATATTCGAAAGAAAAAAAATAAAATAAAATATATTTTTCTTCAGAATTTTTTAAGAATGAATTCTAGTGTTTCATGATAATTTATTGAATCCTGGTTGGCTGTAAAGCCATGTCTAAATTCTCTTGGACTGAGGATTCAACTAATCACTTCAATGCATGTAATAGCATACTAAAGCTTGGCTGGCTAGTTCCTAGACTGAAGCTTTAGACTAAGAGTACAAGATTCCTGAAATTCATATTAAAAATTTTGAAATCCTTATTTTTCTCTTTCAAATAATTTTCGAAAAATAAAAAAAAATTATAAAATCATAAAAATAAAAAATATTTTATGTTGTTTGTTTGAGTCTTGAGTCAATTTTTAAGTTTGGTGTCAACTGCATTTTTTCTAAAAATTCTTTGTGCATTTTTTTGAAAATTCATGCATTCATAGTGTTCTTCATGATCTTCAAGTTGTTCTTGGCCAGTCTTCTTGTTTGATCTTCATGTTTTCTTGTTTTGTGTCTTTTCTTGTTTTTCATATGCATTCTTGCATTCAAAGTGTCTATACATGAAAAATTTCTAAGTTTGGTGTCTTGCATATTTTCTTTTCTTGAAAATTTTTCAAAAATAAGTTCTTGATGTTCATATTGACATTCATAGTGTTCTTGGTGTTCATCTTGACATTCATAATGTTCTTGCATGCATCACATGTTTAGATCCAAAATTTTCATGCATTGCATCATTTTTCATGTTTTTCTCTCTCATCATTAAAAATTCAAAAATCAAAAAAATATCTTTCCTTTTTTCTCTCATAAATTTTGAAAATTTGGATTGACTTTTTTAAAAATTTTTAAAATTCAATTGTTTCTTATGAGTAAAATCAAATTTTCAATTTAAAAATCTTATGTTTTTCAAAATCTTTTTCAAAAATCATATCTTTTTCATTTTTCTTATTTATTTTCGAAAATTTTAAAAATATTTTTTAAAAAATCTTTTTCTTAGTTTTACATCATATTTTCGAAAATATCATCAACAATTAATGTTTTGATTCAAAAATTTCAAGTTTGTTACTTACTTGTTAAGAAAGATTCAAACTTTAAGTTTTAGAATCATATCTTGTGATTTCTTGTGAATCAAGTCATTAATTGTGATTTTAAAAATCAAATCTTTTTCAAAACTAATTTCAATCATATCTTTTCAAAAATATCTTTTTATCTTATCTTTTTCAAATATCTTTTCTAACTTCTTATCTTCTTATCTTTTAAAATTTGATTTTCAAAATTTGTTTCAACTAACTAATTAACTTTTTGTTTGTTTCTTATCTCTTTCAAAACTACCTAACTAACTATCCCTCTCTAATTTTCGAAAATACCTCCCTCTTTTTCAAAAATTCTTTTTAATTAATTAATTGTTTCAATTTTTAATTTTAATTTTAATTTTATCTTAATTTTCAAAAATCATTAACTCTTTTTCAAAATTTAATTTTCGAAATTCTCTCTCTCATCTCCTTCTATTTATTTATTTATTTACTATCAATTCTCTTCATCTCAAATCACTGCTCCTATCCTCACCCTTCTGTTTGGATTCTCCTTTCTTTTCTCTCTTCTACTCTTCTTTTCTTCTACCCACACAAGGGAACCCCTATACTGTGGTAAAAAAGATCCCTATTATTATTTTCTGTTCCTTTCTTTTTCATATGAGCAGGAGCAAAGACAAGAACATTCTTGTTGAAGCAGACCCTGAACCTGAAAGGACTTTGAAGAGGAAACTAAGAGAAGTTAAAATACAACAATCCAGAGACAACCTTACAGGAATTTTCAAACAAGAAAAGGAGATGGCAGCCGAAAATAATAATAATGCAAGGAGGATGCTTGGTGACTTTACTGCACCTAATTCCAATTTACATGGAAGAAGCATCTCCATCCCTACCATTGGAGCAAACAATTTTGAGCTTAAACCTCAATTAGTTTCTCTGATGCAACAAAACTGCAAGTTTCATGGACTTCCATCTGAAGATCCCTTTCAGTTCTTAACTGAATTCTTGTAGATCTATGATACTGTTAAGACTAATGGAGTAGATCCTGAAGTCTACAGGCTCATGCTTTTCCCTTTTGCTATGAGAGATAGAGCTAGAATATGGTTGGATTCTCAACCTAAAGATAGCCTGAACTCTTGGGATAAGCTGGTCAAGGCTTTCTTAGCCAAGTTCTTTCCTCCTCAAAAGCTGAGTAAGCTTAGAGTGGATGTTCAAACCTTCAGACAAAAAGAAGGTGAATCCCTCTATGAAGCTTGGGAGAGATACAAGGAACTGACCAAAAAGTGTCCTTCTGACATGCTTTCAGAATGGACCATCCTGGATATATTCTATGATGGTCTATCTGAATTAGCTAAGATGTCATTCACCTAAAGAAAACACCTGCAGAAGCTAAAGAACTCATTGACATGGTTGCTAATAACCAGTTCATGTACACTTCTGAGAGGAATCCTGTGAGTAATGGGACGCCTCAGAAGAAGGGAGTTCTTGAAATTGATACTCTGAATGCCATATTGGCCCAGAATAAAATATTGACTCAGCAAGTCAATACGATTTCTCAGAGTCTGAATGGAATGCAAGCTGCATCCAACAGTACTCAAGAGGCATCTTCTGAAGAAGAAGCTTATGATCCTGAGAACCCTGCAATAGCAGAGGTGAATTACATGGGTGAACTATATGGAAACACCTATAATCCCTCATGGAAAAATCATCCAAATCTCTCATGGAAGGATCAACAAAAGCCTCAACAAGGCTTTAATAATGGTGGAAGAAACAGGTTTAGCAATAGCAAGCCTTTTCCATCATCCACTCAGCAACAGACAGAGAACTCTGAACAAAGTACCTCTAATTTAGCAAACTTAGTCTCTGATCTATCTAAGGCCACTCTGAGTTTCATGAATGAAACAAGGTCCTCCATTAGAAATTTGGAGGCACAAGTGGGCCAGCTGAGTAAGAAGATCACTGAAACCCCTCCTAGTGCTCTCCCAAGCAATACAGAAGAAAATCCAAAAGGAGAGTGCAAGGCCATTGATATAACCATCATGGCCGAATCCAAGGAGGAAGGGGAGGACGTGAATCCCAAGGAGGAAGACCTCCTGGGACATCCAGTGATCAACAAGGAGTTTCCCTTTGAGGAACCAAAGGACTCTGAAGCCCATCTAGAGACCATAGAGATTCCATTAAACCTCCTTACGCCCTTTATGAGCTCTGATGAGTATTCCTCTTCAGAAGAGAATGAGGATGTTACTGAAGAGCAAGTTGCCAAGTTCCTTGGTGCAATCATGAAGCTAAATGCCAATTTATTTGGTAATGAGACTTGGGGAGATGAACCTCCCCTGTTCACCAATGAACTAAATGTATTTGATCAACTGAGATTGCCTCAGAAGAAACAGGATCCTGGAAAGTTTCTAATACCTTGTACCATAGGCACCATGACCTTTGAGAAGGCTCTATGTGACCTTGGGTCAGGAATAAACCTCATGCCCCTCTCTGTAATAGAGAAACTGGGAATCTTTGAGGTGCAAGCTGCCAGAATCTCATTAGAGATGGCAGACAACTCAAGCAAAGAGGCTTATGGACAAGTAGAGGACGTGTTAGTAAAGGTTGAAGGCCTTTACATCCCTGTTGATTTCATAATCCTGGATACTGGAAAGGATGAGGATGAATCCATCATTCTTGCAAGACCCTTCCTAGCCACAGCAAGAGATATGATTGATGTTGATAGAGGTGAACTAGTCCTTCAATTGAATGAGGACTCCCTTGTGTTTAAAACTCAAGGTCATCCTTCTGTAAGCATGGAAAAGAGGCACAGTAAGCTTCTCTCAGTACAGAGTCAACTAAAGCCCCCACAGTCAAACTCTAAGTTTGGTGTTGAACTCCCATATCCAAACTCTAAGTTTAGTGTTGGGAGTCTATAAAATTGACCTGATCACCTATGTGGCTCCATGAGAGCCCACTGTCAAGCTATTGACATTAAAGAAGCGCTTGTTGGGAGGCAACCCAATTTTTATTTATCTAATTTTATTTTTATTTTTGATGTTCTTTCATGTTTTATTAGGTTCATGATCATATGGAGTCACAAAATAAATAGAAAAATCAAAAACAGAATCAAAAACAGCAGAAGAAAAATCACACCCTGGAGGAAGGACTTACTAGCGTTTAAACGCCAGTAAGGAGCATCTGGCTAGCGTTCAACGCCAGAACAGAGCATGGATCTGACGTTGAACGCTAGAAACAAGCAACATCCTGGCGTTCAGACGCCAGGAATGCACACTGAGGAAAGTTGGCACTGAACGCCAGAAACAAGCATAGAACTGGCGTTCAACGCCAGAAACATGCTGCATCTGGGCACTGAACGCCCAGAACAAGCACCAATTCGGCGTTTAAACGCTAGAATTGCATGCAAAGGCATTTTACATGCCTAATTGGTGCAGGGATGCAATTCCTTGACACCTCAGGATCTGTGGACCCCACAGGATCATCTCAGCAACTGTGGACCCCACAGGATCCCCACCTACCTCCACTCATACTCTCTCATCTTCTCATTCATCCTCTCTTCCCAATAAACACCCTTCCCCAAAACCCTTCACCAATCACCTCAAGCTCTCTTCCCTACTACCCCTTCACCACTCATATCCATCCACTCTTCCCCATAAACCTACCTCATAAACCCCACCTACCTTCAAAATTCAAAATCACTTTCCCACCCAAACCCACCCTAAATGGCCGAACCTAACCCCTCTCCCTACACTATATAAACTTGATACGCGGAAAACTTGTCTCGCAACAAATTCCCTTTGGCAAGTATACCGAATTTGTCGTCAAGTAAAAAACTCACAATAGAGTGAGGTCGAATCCCACAGAGATTGATTGATCAAGCAACTTTAATTAAAGGAATGTTCTAGTTGAGCGAACCAGAATTTGAGTTGAGAATTGCAGAAAATTAAATGGTGGGAAAGTAAATGGCAGAAACAATAAATGCTGGAAATAAAGAGCTGAATGTAGATGGCGGAAAGTAAATTGCAGAATCTTAAATGGGAATGGGGTAATTGCTTATAAAAGTAAATGGCAGAAATTAAAGAGAATGGGTAAGATCAGAAATGGGGAGTTCATTGGGCTCAGGAGATGTTGCATTCTCCGGATCAAGTTCATTTTCATCTCTTCCTCAATCAATGCATTCATTGATCTCCTTGGCAATCTTAAGTGATCGAATTACAATTCCTTGTAATTCAATCTCTCAAATCTTGATCAATAGCCAATTCCTTGGTCAATTGCTCATGAGAAGAGATGAAGTATGGTCACTGATTATACCACATGCATTTCCCAAATCAAGTGTTAGAAGGATTATAGTCACATATCCATCCACACCCAATTTGGTCCAACATGAGAAAGCATTTCTGGCATGATCCCTTCATTCCTCTTTCAAGGTTCAGAAGAGATCTAAGTATGAATAGCTTCTTTTCCAAGATAACTACCCAATTGGATGAAGTTCGAAAGCTTTCTAGTAAAATCAAGAGAAAAGATAGAAGAAGGAGAATGAAAACTAAAATTGATCCATCAAATTACAAGAGAGCTCCCTAACCCAATGAAAGGGGTTTAGTTGTTCATAGCTCTGGAAAATGAAAACAAGGATGGAGAATACATGCTGAAAGTAAACTAGAAGTGCAGAGAAAGTAAAATACAGAGAGTAATCTAGGCCAAAGGCTCCCTAAAGTTTCCAGCCCCCCAAACTAATTCAAAGCTACTCCTATATATACTACTCTTCTGATCTTCTAGTTGGCTCTTCAAATCTTGGGTATGGGCCTTTGGATCCTGAGTTTGAAGCAGTTATCTTCTTCATTGGGCTTAGCTTTGCTTGCAGAGAGAAAGTGTGAAGTAGGCAGGGACTTTTAGCTCAGGACGTTAGTGGTGTTAACGTTAAGTGGAGGTGTGGGTTCTAGAACGTTAGTGACAATCACCTTTTTCACTAACGTTGCTCACCCAAGTATGAGCCACGTTGACCTCAACGTTAGTGGCACAAACGTTGCCACTAACGTTGCCTTTTGGTCCTTCGCACACGTTATTGGGACTTACCTTTCCCAATAACGTTGATAAGCCTCCCCCTTCCCTACGTTAGAGTCCACGTTAACTTAGTTAACGTGGCTCTCAACGTAGGCTTGCCAATCCTTCGAGAACGTTAATGACACTTACCTTTGTCACTAACATTCTAATATGCCCCTATTTCCCACGTTAGAGTCCACGTTAACTATGTTAACGTGGCTTCTAACGTAGCAATGCTAGCCATCTCCAACGTTAGTGACAAAGGAGAGTGTCACTAATGTTGGCTCATCATTCCCTTATCCACGTTAGCTTCCACATTAACTAAGTTAACGTGGGAGTTAACGTGGCTCATAGTGGCTTGTGTGGGTTCATTCCAACGTTAGTGACAAAGGTAGGTGTCACTAACGTTGGCGATCACATGCTATCTCCACGTTAGCTTCCACGTTAATTAGGTTAACGTGGGAGTTAACGTGGCTCATTGAGGCTTGGCCAACGTTAGTGACAAAGGTTAGTGTCACTAACGTTGGCTTATCCTTTGCTTCCCAACGTTAGAGTCCACGTTAACTAAGTTAACGTGGTTCTTAACGTGGCCACTTATGAGCTTGGTCCAACGTTAGTAACAAAGGTAAGTGTCACTAACGTTGGCTCCATTTTCTTTCTTCCATGTTAGAGTTCACGTTAACTTAGTTAACGTGACTCTTAACGTGGGCTATGATGGCTTCGAGGGCGTTATTGGTGATTACTTTTCTCATTAACTTTGCAAGTTAGCTCCCATTCTATGTTAGAGGTCACGTTGGTTAGATTAACGTGGCTGCTAACGTGGTTCTTCCTTGCTTCTTTTGTCCTGAAATCAAGCAATAAAGTGCATCAAATTTCTAATCCAAGTCATGGGAAATGCAACATCCAATTTCTCATTAAATTCATGCAAAATCCTCATGAAATCATGTAAAGTGCACAATGTATGCTTGAATCAAGATGTAAGTGAATATCTACCCATACTAGCTTATTTTCTAAGAAAATGCATGAAACTACCCTAAAAATAGTAAAGAAAAGGTCAGTGAAACTGGCCAAAATGTCCTGGCATCATAAACCCCTCCATTCTTCTTCATTTTCACACAACACAACCCTCTCTTCCCCTTCTTGGCCGAAACACCCCCCTCACTCTCCCTCTATATCTTCTTCTTCTTCTTCTTCTTTTCTTTCTTCTCTTGCTCGAGAGTGAGCAATATTCTAAGTTTGGTGTGGTAAAAGCATAAGCTTTTTGTTTTTCCATTACCATTGATGGCACCTAAGACCGGAGAATCCTCTAGAAAAGGGAAAGGGAAGACAAAAGCTCCCACCTCCGAGTCATGGGAGATGGAAAGATTCATCTCCAAAGCCCATCAAGACCACTTCTATGATGTTGTGGCTAAGAAGAAGGTGATCCCCGAGGTCCCTTTCAAACTCAAGAAAAATGAGTATCCAGAGATCCGACATGAGATCCAAAGAAGAGGTTGAGAAGTTCTAACAAACCCCATCCAACAAGTCAGAATTCTAATGGTTCAAGAGTTCTATGCTAATGCATGGATCACTAGGAAGCATGATCAAAGTAAGAACCCGAACCCAAAGAATTATCTCACCATGGTTCGGGGGAAATACTTAGATTTTAGTCCGGAAAATGTGAGGTTGGCGTTCAACTTGCTAATGATGGAAGAGAACGCACGCCCCTACATAAGGAGAGTCAACTTTGATCAAAGGTTGGACCAAGTTCTCATGGACATATGTGTGGAAGGAGCTCAATGGAAGATTGACTCAAAAGGCAAACCGGTTCAACTGAGAAGACTGGACCTTAAGCCTGTAGCTAGAGGATTGTTGGAGTTCATTCAATGCTCAATCATTCCCACTAGCAACTGGTCTGAAGTTACTATAGACCGGGCCATCATGATCCATAGCATCATGATTGGAGAAGAGGTGGAGGTTCATGAGATTATACCTCAAGAACTCTACAAGGTAGCTGACAAGTCCTCCACTACGGCAAGGTTAGCTTTTCCTCACCTCATTTGCCATCTATGCAATTCGGCTGGGATTGACATAGAGGAAGATATCCTCATTGATGAGGACAAGCCCATCACTAAGAAAAGGATTGAGCAAACAAAAGAACTTATTCATAGATCTCAAGAGACGCATGAAGAAGCTCATCACCAAGAAATCCCTGAGATGCCTCAAGGGATGCACTTTCCTCCACAGAACTTTTGGGAGCAAATCAACACCTCCCTAGGAGAACTGAGTTCCAACATGGGACAACTAAGGGTGGAACACCAAGAGCACTCCATCATCCTCCATGAAATTAGAGAAGATCAAAGAGCAATGAGGGAGGAGCAACAAAGACAAGGAAGAGACATAGAAGAGCTCAAGGACATCATTGGTTCCTCAAGAAGGAAACGCCACCATCACTAAGGTGGATTCATTCCTTGTTCTCAAATTTTCTTTTTTTTTCGTTTTCTTTATGTTAAGTGCTTATCTATGTTAGTGTCTTATTACATGATCATTAGTATTTAGTAACTTTGTCTTAAAGTTAAGAATGTCCTATGAATCCATCACCTCTCTTAAATGAAAAATGTTTTTAATTCAAAAGAACAAGAAGTACATGAGTTTTGAATTTGTCCTTGAACTTAGTTTAATTATATTGATGTGGTTACAATACTTCTTGTTTTCTGAATGAATGCTTGAACAGTGCATATGTCTTTTGAAGTTGTTGTTTATGAATGTTAAATATGTTGGCTCTTGAAAGAATGATGACAAGGAGACATGTTATTTGATAATCTGAAAAATCATAAAAATGATTCTTGAAGCAAGAAAAAGCAGCGAATACAAAGCTTGCAGAAAAAATAGCGAAAAAAAAAAGAGAGAAAGAAAAAGAAAAAGCAAGCAGAAAAAGCCAAAAGCTCTTAAAACCAAAAGGCAAGAGAAAAAAGCCAATAACCCTTAAAACCAAAAGGCAAGGGTAAATAAAAAGGATCCTAAGGCTTTGAGCATCAGTGGATAGGAAGGCCTAAGTGAATAAAATCCTGGCCTAAGCGGCTAAACCAAGCTGTCTCTAACCATGTGCTTGTGGCGTGAAGGTGTCAAGTGAAAACTTGAGACTGAGCAGTTAAAGTCAAGGTCCAAAGCAAAAACAGAGTGTGCTTAAGAACCCTGAACACCTCTAATTGGGGACTTTAGCAAAGCTGAGTCACAATCTGAAAAGGTTCACCCAGTTATGTCTGTGGCATTTATGTATCCGGTGGTAATACTGGAAAACAAAGTGCTTAGGGCCACGGCCAAGACTCATAAAGTAGCTGTGTTCAAGAATCAACATACTGAACTAGGAGAATCAATAACACTATCTGAACTCTAAGTTCCTATAGATGCCAATCATTCTGAACTTCAATGGATAAAGTGAGATGCCAAAAGCAAAAAGCTACAAGTCCCGCTCATCTGATTGGAGCTATGTTTCATTGATATTTTGGAATTTATAGTATATTCTCTTCTTTTTATCCTATTTGATTTTCAGTTGCTTGGGGACAAGCAACAATTTAAGTTTGGTGTTGTGATGAGCGGATAATTTATACGCTTTTTGGCATTATTTTTAGTATGTTTTTAGTAGGATCTAGTTACTTTTAGGGATATTTTTATTAGTTTTTATGTTAAATTCACATTTCTAGACTTTACTATGAGTTTCTGTGTTTTTCTATGATTTCAGGTATTTTCTGGCTGAAATTGAGGGACTTGAGCAAAAATCAGATTCAGAGGTCGAAGAAGGACTGCTGATGCTGTTGGATTCTGACCTCCCTGCACTCAAAGTGAATTTTCTGGATCTACAGAACTCCAAATGGCGCGCTCTTAACGGCGTTGGAAAGTAGACATCCAGGGCTTTCCATCAATATATAATAGTCCATACTTTGCCCAAGTTTAGACGATACAAAAGGGCGTTGAATGCCAGTTCTACGCTGCAGTCTGGAGTTAAACGCCAGAAACACGTCACAAACCAGAGTTGAACGCAAAAAACAAGTTACAACTTGGCGTTCAACTCCAAAAGAAGCCTCTGCACGTGTAAACTTCAAGCTCAGCCCAAGCACACACCAAGTGGGCCCCGGAAGTGGATTTATGCATCAAGTACTTACTTCTGTAAACCCTAGTAGCTAGTCTAGTATATATAGAACTTTTTATCATTATATTCATAGTTTTGGTTACTCCAGTTCCCCTCTGAGGCCGAGACCAATGAACTCCATTATTATTTATGTATTTTCAACGGTAGAGTTTCTGCACTCCATAGATTAAGGTGTGGAGCTCTGCTGTTCCTCATGATTTAATGCAAAGTACTACTGTTTTATATTCAATTCAACTTATTCCGCTTCTAAGATATCCATTCGCACCCAAGAACATGATGAATGTGATGATTATGTGACGCTCATCATCATTCTCACTTATGAACGCGTGCCTGACAAACACTTCCGTTCTACATGTAAACAAGCTAGAATGAGTATCTCTTAGATATCTAATACAGGGGACCAAGTCCGAGATATTAGAATCTTCGTGGTATAAGTTAGAACCCATGGATGGCCATTCCTGAGATCCAGAAAGTCTAAACCTTGTCTGTGGTATTCCGAGTAGGATCTGGGAAGGGATGGCTATGACGAACTTCAAACTCGTGAGTGCTGGGCGTAGTGACAGACGCAAAAGGAGGATGAATCCTATTCCAATATGATCGAGAACCTCCAGATGATTAGCCGTGCCATGACAGAGCATTTGGACCTTTTTCACAGAGAGGATGGGATGTAGCCATTGACAACGGTAATGCCCTATATAAAGCTTGCCATGGAAAGGAGTAGGATTGATTGGATGAAGACAGCAGAAAAGCAGAGATCAGAGGAACGAAAGCATCTCTATACGCTTATCTGAAATTCTCACCAATGAATTACATAAGTATATCTATCTTTATTTTTTGTTTATCTATTATTATTATTCGAAAACTCCATAACCATTTGATATCCGCCTGACTGAGATTTACAAGGTGACCATATCCTGCTTCAAGCCGACAATCTCCGTGGGATCGACCCTTACTCACGTAAGGTTTTATTACTTGGACGACCCAGTGCACTTGCTGGTTAGTTGTATCGAAGTTGTGACAAATTATAAATTAAGATTAGAGCACCAAGTTTTTGGAGCCATTACCAGGGATCACAATTTCTTGCACCACCAGCTTCAAACCAGCTAGTAGTGCCTTATATTCCGCTTGGTTGTTTGAGGCGGGGAACCCGAATTTGAGGGAGAGTTCTATTTGGGTCCCTTGGTTGCTTTCAATTATCACACCCACGCCGCTTCCAGTTTTATTTGAGGAACCGTCCACGTAGAGATTCCATTTTGTGGGGAGTTTCGGGGTGTCTGTAAATTCTGCAATGAAGTCGGCCAGGTACTGTGATTTGATGGCTGTCCGAGCTTCATATTGAAGATCAAATTTGGACAACTCAATTGTCTATTGCAAGATTCTGCCTGCTAGGTCTGTTTTCTATAAAATCCCTTTCATGGGCTGGTTGGTCCGAACCTTAATGGCGTGAGCCTGGAAGTATGGACGAAGTCGTCGAGATGTCAGTATGAGTGCGTAGGAAAATTTTCTATTTTTTGGTAGTTCAACTCGGATCCTTGTAATGCTTTACTAATGAAGTATATGGGTTGTTGCCCACTGTCGTCTTCTCGAACTAATGCTGAGGCTACTGCCCGACTTCCTACCGCGAGGTATAATATGAGTGGTTCTCCTTCTCGTGGTCGAGATAGCATAGATGGTTGTCCCAAGAATATTTTGAAATCTTGGAAGGCTTGTTCGCACTCGGTGGTCCATTCAAACTTCTTCCCTTTCCTTAGAGTGGCGTAAAAGGGGAGAGATCTTATTGCCGACCTGGCTAGGAATCTGGACAAGGCTGCTAACCTTCCGTTGAGTTGTTGTACTTCTTTGACCCAAGTCGGACTCTTCATGTTAAGTATGGCCCGGCATTTATCCGGATTTGCCTCAATTCCTCTTTGTGTGAGCATGAAACCCAGGAATTTGCCAGCTTCTACTGCAAAGGTGCACTTTGCAGGATTAAGTCGCATGCCATGCCTTCTTATGGTGTCGAATACTTGGGCGAGGTCGGACAGCAATGTCTCTTCACTTTGTGTTTTTATTAACATGTTGTCCATGTAGACTTCCATGATTTTTCCGATGTGATCCGTGAAGACTTTATTCATTAATCTCTGGTAAGTAGCTCCCTCGTTTTTAAGACCAAAAGACATGACAATGTAGCAATAGTTTGCTTTTGGGGTTAAGAATGAAGTTTTTTCTTGGTCGGGTGGATACATTGGGATTTGATTGTATCCCGAATATGCGTCCATAAACGAGAGATATTTATATCTAGAGGATGCATCTACCAGAGCGTCGATACTTGGGAGTGGATAAGGATCTTTTGGGTAAGCTTTGTTGAGATTACTTTAGTCGGTGCACATTCGCCACTTTCCATTTGATTTTTTTACCAAGACGACGTTAGCTAGCCATAGTGGGTACTTGACTTCTCTTATGAATCCTGACTCCAGTAGAGCTTGTACCTGCTCTTCCACAGCTTGGGATCGTTCTGGTCCGAGCTTTCTTCGTCTTTGTTGTACCGGCCGAGATCCTGAGTAGACCGCCAACTTGCGGCACATTAATTTGGGGTCTATGCCTGGCATATCTGCAGCCTTCCATGCAAAGAGGTCAACGTTATCTCGAAAGAACTGTACGAGTGATTCTTTTATGTCTCTTTTTATGCTTGTACTAATATTGGTTGTTTTGTTCGGGATGTCTCCGATCTGGACTTTCTCTACTTCACCTTCAGGTTGTGGGCGGAGTTCTTCCCACCTCTGAACTCCACCGAGTTCGATTGTGTGGAATTCTTCTCCTCTGCCTTTGAGATTTAGACTTTCGTTGTAACAGTGGCGCGCCATCTTTTGGTCTTCTTTTATTGTAACTATCCCTTCTGTAGTTGGGAATTTCATGCATAGATGTGGAGTCGAGACTATTGCACCGAGCTGATTCAATGTTGTCCGACCTATTAAGGCATTGTAGGCTGAACTCACGTCGACCACGATGTAGTCTATCTTGAGTGTTCTTGACTGGTTTCCTTTTCTGAAGGTTGTGTGTAGTGAGATGTATCCAAGTGGTTGAACTGGGGTGTCTCCCAGTCTGAACAGGTTGTTTGGGTATGCTCTAAGTTTTTTTTCTTCCAGGCCGAGCTTGTCGAAGGCAGTTTTGAACAAGATGTCGGCAGAGCTCCCTTGGTCTATTAGTGTGCAGTGGAGATTTGCGTTTGCCAATATAATAGTGATGACCATGGGATCATCGTGTCCTGAGATGATACCGGCTGCGTCCTCTTTGGTGAAAGTAATTGCGGGGATGTCGGGTGCTTCCTCCTTCCCCTCGACATGGTATACTTCTTTAAGATATCTTTTGCGAGATGATTTGGAGGTTCCTCCTCCCGCAAATCCGCCGTGTATCATGTGGACATGTCTTTCTGGTGTACGAGGTGATCGCTTGGTTCGTTCGACATCTTCATCCCTTCTTCTTTTTCTTTGCTCATCGTCTCGGGTGGCCAGGTACCGATCTAATTTCCCTTCTCTTACTAGTTTTGATATGACGTTCTTTAAGTCAAAACATTCATTGGTAGAATGTCCACGGATTCGATGGTATTCGCAATATTCAGTCCGATTTCCTCCTCCTTTTTTGCCTTTGAGTGGTCGAGCTGGGGGTATTTTTTCAGTGTGGTAGTCTTCTCTGTAGACATCCACAAGGGACACCCGAAGAGGGGTGTAATTGTGATATTTTTTTTATTTTCTCCTCATGTCGATCTTCCTTCTTTTTAGATTCCTTGTCCTTATCCCAGGAGGAGTAGGTGAATCCGGATTTCGCGGTCTCTCCTAGTCGGGAGTTTTTCTCCATGTTGATGTACTTCTCTGCTCGTTCTTGCACTTCGTTCAGAGATTCGGGGTGTTTTTTCGATATAGATTGGCTAAAAGGTCCCTCTCGTAAGCCATTGATGAGGCCCATAATGGCAGCCTCTGTTGGTAGGCTTTGTATGTCCAGGCATATTTTGTTGAATCTTTCCATGTAGTTGCGAAGACTTTCCCGATCTCCTTGCTTGATTCCTAGTAGACTTGGGGCATGCTTAGCCTTATCTTTTTGGATGGAGAATCTGGCCAGAAATTTCTTGGCTAAGTCGTCGAAGCTTGAGATGGACCTAGGAGGTAGATTGTCGAACCATCTGATCTCTGTCTTTGTTAAGGTAGTTGAAAGGCTTTGCAGCGAACTGCATCTGAGGCGTCGGTGATGTACATTCTACTTCTAAAATTGCTGAGATGATGACCGGGATCTGTAGTGACATCATATAAAGGCATATCTGGGAGTTTAAAGTCTTTAGGGACTTTGGTCTTCATGGTCTCCCTAGTGAATGGATCTTGATCCCTGCGAGAGCTGTCCTCATGG
This sequence comes from Arachis ipaensis, assembly GCF_059453495.1. NCBI lineage: Eukaryota > Viridiplantae > Streptophyta > Magnoliopsida > Fabales > Fabaceae > Arachis > Arachis ipaensis. The sequence goes on from NC_142436.1 coordinate 29,576,346, forward strand.
ATGGATCAAGTAGCTTTGGTTTTGAGATCGGCTTCGAGTTTTAGAAGTTTATCTTCTAATTCCCGGTGCCGCCTTATCTCCCTTTGTGGATCCTTCCTAGCTTCTCGCTGATGTTGGGATTCTTTTTCAAGTTGTTTTAAACGATCTTGAAGTGTCTCTAGAGCTCCTGGGTTTGGTGAATTTTTGTCCCTGTTAGATTCCGGGGAATATTTTGGTGTAGTCTCCGCATTTTTGTGCGGCGTTCTATCTTCTAGATCTGAATTATGGTCGTCGTCATGGTCGTCCGCCATGGTGATGGGATGACTTCCAGATTCCCCGGCAACGGCGCCAATGTTCCGAGGGTTACCTGAAACTGTAGGTTGATCTCGGAGGAGATCTTCTATACTGGTCGGAGATGACGTGTCCGGCTAGTGGATGGTGGCCGGAGCGGTCGTGTCCGACTTGTTGGACTGCTGTGCTGCTGATCCGTTGTCACCGGAGGGTGGTGGTACCTGCAAGGGACTCCGATGCTTAAGTTAGCAAGGGTATTAAGCAGGTTTTTAGTAGAATCAGAGTATGAGTTATACCTGGGTGCTCCAGTGTATTTATAGTAGTGGGGAGTGACCTTTTTGGATAAGATAAGTTAGTTATCTTATCTTATCTTATCTTTGAGTGAGGTCAGCTTATCTTCAAGGGAACCGTCCTTCTCTCTGTAGGCCTGGGCGGCCTTTGGATTTGGGTCGCGTTCCTTGATTTGGGCCCTCTTTGAGCTTTCCTGTCAATTTGGCCGAGCTCTTTGAGAAGAAGTCGGATGGTTTGACCTGAAGAGGTCGGTCGCTTTGTCGCTAAACATCCCGGGTCGGATAACTCGACCTAGGGTATGAGCACATGGTAAAAATAATTAATGGACAACATAACTCTACTCTATTCAATATTTACTTAGATCAAGCAATTGCATCTACCTCACCTTGTACACTCCAGTATAACTCGAGCCTCTTTTAAGGGAACTACGTCTTTTCATGATCGCAGGATCCTCATCCAGCAATGATGACAATCGCTTTTGCTATAAAAAAATAGATCAAGATCAAATGAAAACTAGCACAAGAATATTAAAAAAAATTTTCACAAAATACATGAAAGTATTGGAAAGTATTAAGAGAATAAGCATCATGCAAGTTACTAATTCTTAAACATTTGACTCCTAATTCCAGGAGAAGAATAGATGAAATGAATAAATGAAGCCAGGCAAAATCAGTTACTCTTCAAAGATAGTTAACATGCATAAATTAAAAAATCTAATTGTTATTGATGAACGGATAATTTATACACTTTTTGGCAATATTTTTACATAGTTTTTAGTATGATTTAGTTAATTTTCGTTATATTTTATTAGTTTTTAAATAAAAATCACATTTCTGGACTTTACTATGAGTTTGTATGTTTTTCTGTAATTTCAGTTATTTTCTGGCTGAAATTAAGGGAGCTCAGCAAAAATCTGATTCAGGCTGAAAAAGAACTGCTGATGCTGTTGGATTCTAACCTCCCAACACTCGGAATAAATTTTCTGGAGCTACAGGAAGCCACTTGGCGCGCTCTTAATTGCGTTGGAAAGTAGACATCCAGGGCTTTCCAGAAATATATAATAGTCCATACTTTGCTCAATGATAGACGACGTAAACTGGCGTTCAACGCCAGTTCCATGTTGCAGTCTAGTGTCAAACGCCAGAAACAGGTTACAAATTGGAGTTGAACGCCAGAAACAGGTTACAACCTGGCGTTTAACTCCAGAAACAACCCAGGCACGTGAGAAGCTTAAGTCTCAGCCCCAGCACACATCAAGTGAGCCCCAGAAGTGGATTTTTGCACTATCTATCATAGTTTACTCATTTCCTGTAAACCTAGGTTACTAGTTTAGTATTTAAACAACTTTTAGAGATTTATTTTGTACCTCATGATATTTTAGATCTGAATTTTGTACTCTTTGACGGCATGAGTCTCTAAAATCCATTGTTGGGGGTGAGGAGCTCTGCTGTGTTTCGATGAATTAATGCAACTATTTCTGTTTTCTATTCAAACACGCTTGTTTCTATCTAAGATGTTCATTCGCACTTCAATATGATGGATGTGGTGATCCGTGACAGTCATCACCATTCTCAACCTATGAACGCGTGCCTGACAACCACCTCCATTCTACCTTCGATTGAATAAATATCTCTTGGATTCCTTAATCAGAATCTTCGTGGTATAAGCTAGAATCCATTGGAAGCATTCTTGAGAATCTGGAAAGTCTAAACCTTGTCTGTGGTATTCCAAGTAGGATTCAGGGATTGAATGACTGTGACGAGCTTCAAACTCGCGAGTGTTGGGCGTAGTGACAGACGCAAAAGGATCAATGGATACTATTCTGACATGATCGAGAACCGACAGATGTTTAGCCGTGCGGTGACAGCGCACCTGGACCTTTTTCACTGAGAGGACGGATGGTAGCCATTGACAACGGTGATCTACTAACACACAGCTTGCCAAAGGAGGAACCTTGTGTGCGTGAAGAAGAAGATAAGGAGAAAGCAGAGATTCAGAAGACAAAGCATCTCCAAAACTCCAACATATTCTCCATTACTGCAGAACAAGTATTTATTTCATGCTCTTTTATTCTTCACAATTCAAGCTGATAAATATAATTGATATCCTGACTAAGAGTTACAAGATAACCATAGATTGCTTCAAGCCAACAATCTCCGTGGGATTCGACCCTTACTCACGTAAGGTATTACTTGGACAACCCAGTGCACTTGCTGGTTAGTGGTACGAGTTGTGAAAAGTGTGATTTACAATTCGTGCACCAAGTTTTTGGCGCCGTTGCCGGGGATTGTTCGAGTTTGAACAAATGACGGTTCATCCTATTGCTTAGATTAGGAAGATTTTGTCTTTTGGGTCAGAGTCTTTTACTTTCTTTTCAAAAAAAAAATTCTTTCAAAAAAATTTTTATTTTTCTTTATTAATCTGTGATTTATCTTTGAGTCTTTTATTATTGTTCTTATTAAAATTTTAGAATCCTTATTTTCTTTTTCAAAAGTTTTTCAAAATTTTATTTATTTTCTTTTTTACTAATAATTGAGTTTTTCTGTTTGAGTTTAGTTTTATATTTTAAGTTTGGTGTCAATTGCATATTTTATATTTTCCTTTAAATTTTCGAATTTGTGTTCTTTGTTTTTCCTAGATCTTCAAGTTGTTCTTGTTTATTTTTCTTGTTTGATCTTTAGTTTTTCTTATTCTGTTTCTTTTCTTGTTTTTCTTGTGCTTTTTCAAAATATTAGTTTTCGAAAAATTTTATTCTTAGTTATTAAAAAAAATACTTCTTTAAAACAAGTGTTACATTTACAGCTCAATTGGCTAGAGCGTTGGTTTATGTTCTTGGTAATTGGGTATCTTCTTTTAAAATCTTTTTTTCAAAAATAATTTTTCTTTGATTAAATCTTGTGCCAAACTTTAAGTTTGGTGTTTTCTTGTTAATCTTTCTATAATTTTCGAAAATTTTATTGAGGTTTTCTAAAAATTTTAAGTTTGGTGTTCTTTCTTCATGTTCTTGTTGTTCTTGTGAGTCTTCAAAGTGTTCTTGAGTCTTCCTTGTGTTTTGATCTTAAAATTCTTAAGTTTGGTGTTCCTTGGTATTTTCCCTCCAAAATTTTTGAAAACAAGGAGCATTAGATCTAAAAATTTTAAGTTGTGTGTCTTTTGTGAGTTTTTCTTATTCATCATAAAATTCAAAAATAAAAAAAAATATATCTTCTCTAACTATTTTTGAGCAAATATTTCGAAATTTTTTCAAAAAAATTCAGATTTTTATTTTAAAATTTCTATTTTATCTTATCTTATTTTAAAAAATTTCAAAATTCAAATTTCTTTAAAAAAAATCATATCTTTTTCAAAATTTTATCTTATCTTATTTCAAATTTCAAATTTCAACTTTCATAATTTCAAAATTCAAATTTCAAAATTTTAAATTCAAAATCTAATTTTCAAATTTAAAAATCAAATCTTTTCAAAATTTAAATCTTTTTCAAATCCTTATCTTATATTGTTGACATTTTCGAAAATTCAAAATTCAATTTTCAAATTCCAACTTTCAAATTTCAATTTTCAAATTTCAATTTTCAAAATTTCAAATTTCAAATTTCAAATTTCAAATTTCAAAATTTAATTTTAAAATTTAAAATTTAAATTTTAAAACTTTTTAATTTAAATTCCTGATCTTCTCTTACCTAGCTTATCTTATCTTTTCTAATCTCAAATCTGAAAATCAAATATTTTTCATATCTTTTCTTTTTTTTATTTTATTTTATTTTCTTACAAGTATCTTTAATTTTAAGACATATCTTTTTCAAAACTTCCTAACCAATTTCTCTCTCTTCATTTTTTCGAAAATCCTCACACACATCTTTTTCAAATCTTTTTAATTAATTAATTTAGTTTTCAATTTTTTTATTTTATTTATTTCTTTTTCTTCTAATTTTCGAAAATATAGTAAATTTTTTATTTATTTTATTTTATTTTATTTTAATTTCGGTTTTCAAAAAAAAAAACTATATATTTGCAATCCGCATCATCTCCCTTTCTCTATCATGGACATAAGTGGAAATGAACAGTCCAGAAGGACTCTGGGGTCATATGCTAACCCCACTACTGCTTCATATGGGAGTAGTATTTGTATACCCTCCATCGGAGTCAGTAGCTTTGAGTTGAATCCTCTGCTCATTATCATGGTGTAGCAAAGTTGCCAGTATTCCGGTCTTCCACAGGAAGAACCTACAGAGTTTCTGGCACAGTTTTTACAAATTGCTGACACAGTACATGATAAGGAAGTAGATCAGGATGTCTACAGATTATTACTGTTTCCATTTGCTGTAAAAGACCAAGCTAAGAGGTGGTTAAATAACCAACCTAAGGCTAGCATAAGGACATGGAAACAGCTATCAGAAAAATTTATGAATCAATACTTCCCTCCAAAACGGATGACACAGCTAAGGCTGGACATCCAAGGCTTTAAACAAGGAGATAATGAATCTCTTTATGATGCCTGGGAGAGATACAGAGAGATGCTAAGAAAATGTCCCTCTGAAATGTTTTTAGAATGGGTGCAGTTAGACATCTTCTATTATGGGCTTACAGAGAAAGCTCAGATTTCTCTAGACCACTCAGCTGGTGGATCTATACACATGAGAAAGATAATTGAAGAGGATCAAGAGCTTATTGATATGGTTGCCAAAAATCAGCATCTGTACCTAAGCAGTGAATCTTCCATGAAAAAAGAGGCTAAAACAGTAACTGCTGAACTCATTCTTGCAGAACAAGTTACTGAATTCAATCAGCAATTAGACTTTCTAACAAAACAGCTGGCCGAATTCAAGGAGATACTACAAGACACAAGAATGGCTAATCTGAATATGGAAGTACAGTTGAAGCAAACAGAACAGCAGTTATCAAAACAAATAACAGAAGAGTGCTAAGCAGTTCAATTAAGAAGTGGAAAAATATTAAATACCTCACTTCAAGGCAGCAGGAAGCCAAGAAATGAACAACTGGCTATCCAAAATCCCTCTGAGGATAGTAAGAGCCCAGAGAGGAATAACTCTGGCGTTCAAACGCCAGAAACAGGCAAGGAGTTGGCGTCAAACGCCCAATGGAAGCTCAGTTCTGGCGTTCAAATGCCAGGAACAAGTAAGGAGTTGGCGTCCAACGCCACTCCAGCTTCCAACCCTGGCTTTCAAATGCCAGTGAGGAATCAGACACCTGCAAGTGCTGATAATAAATCCCTCAAGAAGGCTTCTCAACCTGCCTCTGTAGGAAATAAACATGCAGCAACTAAGGTTGAGGAATACAAAGCCAAGATGCCTTATCCTCAAAAACTCCGCAAAGAGGAGCAGGATAAGCAATTTGCCCGCTTTGTAGACTATCTCAGGACTCTTGAAATAAAGATTCTGTTTACAGAGGCACTTGAGCAAATACCCTCTTATGCCAAGTTCATGAAAGATATCTTGAGTCATAAGAAGGATTGGAGAGAAACTGAAAGAGTTCTCCTCACTGAAGAATGCAGTGCAGTCATTCTGAAAAGTTTCCCAGAAAAGCTTAAAGATCCCAGGAGCTTTATGATACTATGCATATTAGAGGGTAACTGCACCAAGACAGCTCTATGTGATCTTGGGACAAGCATCAACCTAATCCCTGCATCCACTATTAGAAAGCTTGGCTTGACTGAAGAGGTCAAACCAACCCGGATCTGTCTTCAACTTGCTGATGGCTCCATTAAATATCCATCAGGCATAATTGAGGACATGATTATCAAGGTTGGGCAATTTGCCTTCCCTACTGACTTTGTAGTGCTGGAAATGGAGGAGCACAAGAGTGCAACTCTCATTCTAGAAAGACCATTCCTAGCAACTGGACGAACCCTCATTAACGTCCAAAAAGGGGAGATAACCCTGAGAGTCAATGAGGATGAGTTTAAGTTGAATGTTGTCAAAGCTATGCAATATTCAGACACATCAGATGACTGCCTGGGCGTTGATATTATTGACTCCCTGGTGGAAGAGGTCTATATGACTGAGAGTCTCGAATCAGAGCTAGAGGACATTTTTAAAGATGTTCAGCCTGATCTGGAGGAACTAGAGGAAATAAAAGAACCTCTGAAAACTCCTCAGGAAGAGGAGAAACCTCCTAAACCCGAGCTCAAACCACTACCACCATCCCTAAAATATGTATTTCTGGGAGAAGGTGCCACTTTTCCTGTAATCATAAGCTCTGTTTTAGGGCCACAGGAAGAGAAAGCACTAATTCGGGTGCTAAGGACACACAGGACAGCTCTTGGGTGGTCCATAAGTGATCTTAAGGGCATTAGCCCAGCCAGATGCGTGCACAAGATCCTATTGGAGGATGATGCTAAGCCAGTGGTTCAACCACAGAGGCGGCTAAATCCCGCCATGAAGGAGGTGGTGCAGAAAGAGGTCACTAAGTTACTAGAGGCTGAGATTATCTATCCTATTTCTAGTAGCCCCTGGGTGAGCCCTATCCATGTTGTCCCTAAGAAGGGAGGAATGACAGTGGTTCATAATGAAAAGAATGAACTGGTTCCTATAAGAACAGTTACAGGGTGGCGTTTGTGTATTGACTACAGAAGGCTCAATACAGCCACCAGGAAGGATCATTTTCCTTTACCATTCATAGACCAGATGCTAGAGAGACTAGCTGGTCATGAATATTACTGCTTTTTGGATGGCTATTCAGGTTACAACCAAATTGCAGTAGATCCTCAGGACCAAGAGAAAACAGCATTCACATGTCCTTCTGGAGTGTTTGCCTACAGAAGGATGCCTTTTGGTTTGTGTAATGCACCTGCAACCTTTCAGAGGTGCATGCTCTCTATCTTCTCTGATATGGTAGAGAAGTTTTTGGAAGTCTTCATGGATGACTTTTCAGTATTTGGAGACTCATTCAGCTCCTGCCTTAACCATTTAGCACTTGTTCTGAAAAGATGCCAAGAGACCAACCTAGTTTTAAACTGGGAAAAATGTCACTTTATGGTGACTGAAGGGATTGTCCTTGGGCATAAAATTTCAAACAAGGGAATAGAGGTGGATCGAGCTAAAGTTGAAGTAATTGAAAAATTACCACCACTTGCCAATGTTAAGGCAATCAAAAGCTTTCTAGGGCATGCAGGATTCTATAGGAGGTTTATAAAGGATTTTTCAAAAATTGCAAAACCTCTGAGCAATCTGCTAGCTGTTGACATGCCATTTGTGTTTGACATAGAGTGTCTGCAGGCGTTTGAGACCCTGAAAGCTAAGCTGGTCACAGCACCTGTCATTTCTGCACCAGACTGGATATTACCATTCGAACTAATGTGTGATGCCAGTGACCATGCTATTGGTGCAATATTGGCACAGAGGCATAATAAGCTTCTGCACGTCATTCACTATGCTAGCAGTATTTTGAATGACGTACAAAAGAATTACACAACCACAGAAAAAGAGCTGCTTGCAGTGGTTTATGCCATTGACAAGTTTAGATCATACTTAGTAGGATCAAAAGTGATTGTGTACACTGACCATGCTGCTCTTAAATATCTACTCACAAAGCAGGATTCAAAACCCAGGCTCATAAGATGGGTGTTGCTTCTGCAAGAGTTTGATATAGAAATAAGAGACAGAAAAGGGACAGAGAATCAAGTAGCTGATCACCTGTCCCGGATAGAACCAGTAGCAGGAGCATCCCTCTCTCCTACTGAGATCTCTGAAACCTTTCTGGATGAGCAATTGTTTGCTATTCAGGAAGCTCTGTGGTTTGCAGACATTGTAAACTATAAGACACAAGGTTCTCCTTCTGTAACCATGGAGAGGAAGCATGAAAAGCTTCTCTCACTGTAGAGTCAACCAAAGCCCCCACAGTCAAACCCTAAGTTTGGTGTTGGGGGGCCACAACCAAACTCTAAGTTTGGTATGGAACCCCCACATTCAAACTCTAAGTTTGGTGTTGGGAAGTCCCAACATTGCTCTGAACAACTGTGAGGCTCCATGAGAGCTCACTGTCAAGCTATTGACACTAAAGAAGTGCTTGTTGGGAGGCAACCCAATGTTAATTCATTATTTATTTTCTATTGTTATTTTATTTTTTAGGTTGACGATCATGTGTAGTCACAAAAACTACAAAAAAAAAAAATCAAAAACAGGATGAAAAATAGCATTAAAAATAGCACACCCTGGAGGAGGAGCACTCTGGCATTTAAGCGCCAGAAATAAGCATCTGTCTGGCGTTTAACGCCAGAAACAAGCACCAAGCTGGCGTTTAATGCCAGAAACAAGCATCAACCTGGCGTTAAATGCCAGAAACAGGCTATATTTGGGCGTTTAATGCCAGAAACAGGCAGCAGTCTGGCATTAAATGCCAGGATTGCATACAGACGGCATTTTGCACGCCTAATTGGAGTAGGGATGCTAAATCCTTGACCCCTTAGGATCTGTGGACCCCACAGGATGCACATCTACCCCACCTCTTCTTCTTTTGCTCGAGGACGAGCAAATATTTTAAGTTTGGTGTGGAAAAAAGCATTGCTTTTTTTTTTCATAACTACTAATGCCTCAAGGGATGCACTTCCCTCCACAAAACTATTGGGAGCAAATCAACACTTCCCTAGGAGAATTAATTTCCAACATGGGACAACTAAGGATGGAGCACCAAGAGAACTCCATCATCCTCCATGAGATTAGAGAATATCAAAGAGCCATGAGGGAGAAGCAACAAAGGCAAGGAAGAGACATAGAGGAGCTCAAGAGCACCATTGGTTCTTCAAGAGGAAGAAGACGCCACCCTCACTAAGGTAGACCCGTTCCTTAATCTCCTTGTCTATTTACTTTTCTGTTTTTCGTTTACTATACTCTATGTTTATTCATGTTTTTGTCTTTCATGATCATTAGTATTTAAGTGTCTATGCCTTAAAGTTATGAATGTCCTATGAATCTATCTCCTCTCTTAAATGAAAAATGTTTTAATTACAAAAGAATAAGAAGTACATGATTTTAAATTCATCCTTGAAACTAGTTTAATTATTTTGATGTGGTGACAATACTTTTTGTTTTCTGAATGAATGCTTGAACAGTGCATATGTCTTTTGAAATTATTGTTTATGAATGTGAAATATGTTGGCTCTTGAAAGAATGATGATAAGGAGAAATGTTATTTGATAATCTGAAAAATCATAAAAATAATTCTTAAAGCAAGAAAAAGCAGTGAATACAGAAAGCTTGCAAAAAAAAAATAGCGAAAAAAATAGAAAGAAAAAGAAAAAGCAAGCAGAAAAAGCCAAAAGCTCTTTAAACCAAAAGGCAAGAGCAAAAAGCCAATAGCCCTTAAAACCAAAAGGCAAGGGTAATAAAAAGGATCTAAGGCTTTGAGCATCAATGGATAGGAGGGCCTAAAGGAATAAAATCCTGGCCTAAGCGGCTAAACCAAGCTGTCCCTAACCATGTGCTTGTGGCGTGAAAGTGTCAAGTGAAAACTTGAGACTGAGCGGTTAAAGTCAAGGTCCAAAGCAAAAAAAAAAAAAAAGAAGAGTGTGCTTAAGAACCCTGGACACCTTTAATTGGGGAATTTAGCAAAGCTGAGTCACAATCTGAAAAGGTTCACCCAATTATGTGTCTGTGGCATTTATGTATCCGGTGGTAATACTGGAAAAAAAAGTGCTTAGGGCCACGGCCAAGACTCATAAAGTAACTGTGTTCAAGAATCAACATACTGAACTAGGAGAATCAATAACACTATCTGAATTCTGAGTTTCTATAGATGCCAATCATTCTGAACTTCAAGGGATAAAGTGAGATGCCAAAACTGTTCAGAGGCAAAAAGCTACTAGTCCCGCTCATCTAATTGGAGCTAAGTTTCATTGATATTTTGGAATTTATAGTATGTTCTCTTCTTTTTATCCAATTTGATTTTCAGTTGCTTGGGGACAAGCAACAATTTAAGTTTGGTGTTGTGATGAGCGGATAATTTATACACTTTTTAGCATTGTTTTTACATAGTTTTTAGTATGATTTAGTTTATTTTCGTAATATTTTTATTAGTTTTTAAATAAAAATCACATTTCTGGACTTTACTATGAGTTTGTATGTTTTTCTGTAATTTCAGGTATTTTCTGGCTGAAATTGAGGGAGCTGAGCAAAAATCTGATTCAGGCTGAAAAAGGACTGCTGATGCTGTTGGATTCTGACCTCCCTGCACTCGGAATGGATTTTTTGGAGCTACCGGAATCCAATTGGCGCGCTCTCAATTGTGTTTGAAAGTAGACATCCAGGGCTTTCTAGCAATATATAATATTCCATACTTTGCTCAAGGATAGATGACGTAAACTGGCGTTCAACGCCAGTTCCATGTTGCAGTCTGGCGTCAAACGCCAGAAACAGGTTACAAATTGGAGTTGAACACCAGAAACAGGTTACAACCTGGCGTTTAACTCCAGAAACAGCCCAGACACGTGAGAAGCTAAGTCTCAGCCCCAGCACACACCAAGTGAGCCCCAGAAGTGGATTTCTGCACTATCTATCATAGTTTACTCATTTCCTGTAAACCTAGGTTACTAGTTTAGTATTTAAACGACTTTTAGAGATTTATTTTGTACCTCATGACATTTTAGATCTGAACTTTGTACTCTTTGATGGCATGAGTCTCTAAAATCCATTGTTGGGGGTGAGGAGCTCTGCTGTGTTTCGATGAATTAATGCAACTATTTCTGTTTTCTATTCAAACACGCTTGTTTCTATCTAAGATGTTCATTCGCACTTCAATATGATGGATGTGATGATCCGTGACAGTCATCACCATTCTCAACCTATGAACACGTGCCTGAAAACCACCTCCGTTCTACCTTCGATTGAATGAATATCTCTTGGATTCCTTAATCAGAATCTTCGTGGTATAAGCTAGAATCCATTGGCAGCATTCTTGAGAATCCGAAAAGTCTAAACCTTGTCTGTGGTATTCCGAGTAGGATTCAGGGATTGAATGACTGTGACGAGCTTCAAACTCGTGAGTGTTGGGTGTAGTGACAGACGTAAAAAGATCAATGGATCCTATTCTGACATGATCGAGAACCGACAGATGATTAGCCGTGCGGTGACAGCGCACCTAGACCTTTTTCACTGAGAGGACGGATGGTAGCCATTGACAATGGTGATCCACCAACACACAGCTTGCCAAAGGAGGAACCTTGCGTGCATGAAGAAGAAGACAGGGAGAAAGCAAAGATTCAGAAGACAAAGCATCTCCAAAACTCCAACATATTCTCCATTACTGCAGAACAAGTATTTATTTCATGCTCTTTTATTCTTCGCAATTCAAGCTTATAACTATAATTGATATCCTGACTAAGAGTTACAAGATAACCATAGATTGCTTCAAGCCAACAATCTCCATGGGATTTGACCTTTACTCACGTAAGGTATTACTTGGACGACCCAGTGCACTTGCTGGTTAGTGGTACGAGTTGTGAAAAGTGTGATTTACAATTCGTGCACCAGTTATGAACTAACATTAATTACAATAACCATTTGAATGGTCGCATTAAACTGCCTAACTTCCCTTTAGACCTTTATAAAATGTAAATCAAATCTTCAACTCTTAACTATTAGAACAATCATTTATTCAAAAATTGGAAAACCAAATTACCAAATATCACAAATAATGCATATAGAATCATAGAAAACAAATAAATAGGCAAAACAAATAAACAATGGTAAATGGAATCATATGCAGATGGAATAGCTCAAAGAATGCTGTTTCCACTCAAGTTTATGTGGTGCACATAGAAAAATAAGCATAAGGAATAGAAGAGATGTTGTTACTTCTTTCTATTTCTTATTAAACCATGAGTTAAAATAAGAAAAAATATAAAGGTCCCACAAATTATTCAAAGATTAGTCGGTACTTCTTATTTAACTATCAGCAGTACAATTTGCATAGTTTATACATCTGATATTTATACACAATACTTTTTTAAAAAAGAATTGTATTGAAATATATATTAAGGTACACAATAAATTTACCTTCAATGCAAATAATCTACTTATAACTCACAGGGTTTGTAGATTGTGTAGTCTGGATATGTCATCTGGCAAGAAGCCTTTTAGACCTTGATTGTCAAGACCACTATTCATCAACAAAAATAGCATGAAATAACAAATAATATTGAGATTAAATATTCATGTTGAGTTTTCAACATGAACACAATAGCTTCATGCCCTAGTGGTACAAACTTCTTTATTAAGTGCAGAGTGGAGTTGATATGGACATTTAAAAAAAGGGAACATAGAAAGGGATGTTTTCTTAGACCAAAACAAACCAAAACTTAAACTTCCCAAATGATTTAAGAAAACATTGTCTGAAAACCCCAAAATCAATTAAAAGGATCTGATTGCAGGTTTTTTGTGAGCAGAGATACCTATAACCATTGGCTTCTAATTTGTTACTTAAGTAGCTATGTAGTAAAGGGAAAAAAAAGAAATGATATTTAGTTTTGTAACAAGAAAGAAAAGACTGCATGGAATAAGCAGGTAACCATTAAGCTAAGATGGCACTAAATAGTCTGCACAACAAAAATGTATAATTAAAACCTAAGAATAAGGATAATAAGAAATCACAGTCCATCAATGACCCATTTGCTGCTACTTTTGTTTAGTTGGCAGTCTACTCCAATGCATGGATGTTGTTGAGGAATACAAGGATCACCATTCCACCCAAACCTGGGAGGAAGCCCCAAAAAGAATAATGAAATAAAGAAAGAAACCAGTGAACTGTATAATTCTGCATCACTAAAAAATACAGGCCCTAGCTATGTGTTATGTTATTGCTAACTTTTCAGGGAAGAACCTGAGACAAATCCTAAATGCATATAAAAGGCCATACAGAAACATTCAATTATAGTCCAAATATGAACCCTATTTTAATTAATATCACACATTATTAAGATGAACATTAACCATAACCATATGCAACTATAATCAGGATCAGGGTCAGCATTTGTACCTTCATCTAATAGTGTTCTTGACTCAGCTGCATAGATTCTTGAAATGTGTTAATCAAAAACATAATAACAAAAATCTAGTAATCACAAAAAAATCAAGATCCAAAAAGAGAAATTGACATACCTACCTAAAATCTAAATGAGAAGTCCTACAAAGCAGCAAGGTGAAGAGGAGTCACTCTACTTCCACCCTAATTTGTGGCAACAAATTGTTTTTTCTCCTTATTATCTCAGCAATATGCACATTCCCAACTGCTACAGCAAAGCAAAAGGTAGTGTCACCTTTATTGTCCTGCAATTCAAGATCACCAGGTTTCATTAGTTACACCAGCTCCTCCACAAGGAGAAATGGACACTAGAATTGATGCTCGATTCTTCAAGAAAAAATTGGCGTACCTAAATTCTGGCCTAATATGTACATGAATTAGAAACAAAAATCAGAAACTAAAAATTGGTATAATGCAAATAATTTTAAAAGAGCGCCAAAAGCAAAAAACTACGAAAATAGTACAAAATAAAAAATTATATACCTGTTAACTTCACCGGAGAATTCAGACGATGACCAACGGTGGATCTGGAGGGTGATGCAGTGATCTGTGACAAAGCTAATAATTTAAAATTAAAGTATATAATAGACAAAAAGACAGAAAAATGGACAAGCAACAGCAGATTAGAGAGGCTTAATTAATATCCTAATAGATAAAACCAAATCAAAATAGTGAGAAATTCTGTTGAATTGTAGTGAGAAATCAAAATCAGAGATACGAAGATGAAGTACCTTGACTAAAGGAGAAAATCTGCTTAACCGGAAGATTGTTGTTACCGGAGAAGAAGTTATCACAGGAGACAGTGCTGAGAAAAGAACGACGCGATGCGAGCAACGACAGATCTATAAGGGGATGCGACGATCTACGACAATGGCTGAACGAGTAGAGGAAGAACGTAGTGAGGGGGCAGACAATGATGAAGACTCGAGGAGGCGAGATGGCATCGACGAGAATGGCATCGACAAGAACAGTGTAAAATCCGGGTAATTAGTAAATAATTAACTAATAAATTAATTATTATTTAAAAAAACTAGAAAATTAAATTTGATAAGTTAGAAGAATAGAAATATTAAAATTAAGAATTTTAACATTAATTTTAAAGATTTTGGTTCGAAATTGAGCCAACGAGCCGAACCAGTTAGACTGAGGCCGTATTAGGCCCAAGGCCCAACATAAATATATATAAGTTCAGTCTTCTTCCCATCTTTCATTATGAAACATAATGAGGATGAAGAGAGAGTGAGGAAAATGGTGGTGAAGAGAAGCTTTCCAAACCCTTATCACCTCCAAATTTCAATCTTCCGTAACTTTTAATTCGGAGCTCCGATTGATGAGCCATCAGTGGCCACGTGTTCGTTTTGAAATTTTCTATAAAACCCACCCAAAACTTTGGTAATAATTTATCAATTTCCTACTCAGACACTCTCTCCTAAATGTCAAAATTTTAGATTTTGATTTTGACAAATCATGTGATTTTGGTGTTTTAGGAGTGAATTAGCCTTATGGGCTTGCTGGGTTTTGTCCCAAACATCTATTGGTAAGGTGAGAAACCTCTAACCCTTGTGAAATTGTTAAATTAGTTAACCCTATATTGATTTTAGTAATGTTTGTGTGGAATTAGATTGTATATATGTGTATTGGAACCAAATTGATAGAGTTGGAAGCTTGAGTTAGGTGTTGGGTGCTGAGAATCCTTCCGATGGAGGCTTGGTGCTTGTGAATTGAGAAATTTTGGGGTGTTTGAGAATTAGGAAGGAATCAGCCAAGGTATAGTTTTAGTTTCTCGTAGATAATGTATAATGTAACGTGAAAACTTAGGCTAATTGACAGTAGCCTAATTTTATGAACTTCGGTGGACCATAACTTGATAGGAAATCAGAATTTTGTAGAGAAAGTTATGGACGTCGAAAATTGGGTATAGAAAATTGAATTTGGCTAAGCTGCAGAACTTAGCAGCTTTTTGAAGAAAATGGGGGTCGCATACGCGAGCATGCACATGCGACACGGGATCTACTCACTGTCTTGATGTCTCGCATATGTGGACATAGTCTCGCATACACAAACCTGTGAAAATGGACACTCGCGTACGTGGGCGGCACATGCGATGCGAGAAGTTCCTACTTTTTTCCCTCTCGCGTACGTAGCCATAAACTCGAGTATACAAGAACCCTGTTTTGGTTAAAAATGGGATTTTTGCATACTAAACCAATTCTCTAGGTTTCCAAACCTCCTTTATACTTGTTTAAGGTTTGATAGCTAGGTTGTAGGTTACAGAATAAGAGAAAAGATGTTGATGGAGTTAGATTTGGTATCAAAGGAGATTGGAGAAGTGAATGCTTGATTCGATGAGATGTTAAAAGTGGTGAATGAGATATGAGAAGAATGATTGTGATGTTGTGAGTTTCATTGAGATATATGTGCCAGGTAAGATGCAGTAGTGTTGACCACTTGCTACGGGTAAAGAATGAGAACTGTGGATAATTATTATGATTAGGGTACAATGAAAATGATTATGATATTGAGAGGTGAGAATGAATGATGATGAATATTTCTATGTTTTCTCTCTGGTTGTGCTGTGATAGGAAACATAATCCCTCTAATGGTGACAGAGCACATAATCCCTCTAATGGTGGCAGGGCACTCTCTCTCTAACAGTTATCCAATGTGCTGAGGTAATTGTGCGCAACAGAGAGACGATGTCCGGGTTAGCTACCAGATATGTTGGAATTGTTCCTCTATTTGTGTTTGCTTTGTCTGAATTGTATATGTTTGCAACTAAGAGTTCCCTCATGCTGGCGGAGGTGATGCTGAGGGTACCTTTATTATAGTTTAGAATACTTTCTTAAGTTTAATTCTGAGTGATGGAGTTCTAGAAATGCCTCTAGCTTTCACAGGACCTTATACATTATCTATGTGGGCACCTTTACCATACTGAGAATCTCCAGTTCTTATTCTATACATATATGATTATTTTCAGATGCGAAAAGCTATGTTTTGGGTTTAGTATTGTGTTCTACTTGTATATATTTAAATAGTTGTTCTCCGTTCCTTGTATTTTGTACATTGTCCCTCCTAGAGGTTGACTTAGAGAAACAAGTGTTTATTTTCATAGTTTGGAATTGTACTTTGGGTTATGTATATATATATATATATACTCTGGCTGGCCTTAGCTTTACAGGTCGAGTTGGAGCTTGTTATTTGTATTTTGGAATTCTAATCCATATGTATATGTCTTAAACCTTCCTTTCGAACTGGCTTATCCATCTATGCGTAACTTTTTTGAGTGATGCAATTTCTGTTCTATTTTTTATTAAGTTCTCTTTCAAGGTTCCTAGTTATAACTTTCTTCAATTATATTACATTAGTATTTTTATTTTTAGAGGTCGTAGCACCTAGCCACCTCTGATTTATGTCCTAGGCGTAAAGTTTTGTGTGGTAGGGTGATACATTATGGTATCAGAGCAGTTCGTTCCTGTAGATCCTGAGGGACTGACTGACTATACTTCTGAGCATACTCTAGGTGGGTGTACATGCTATTTAGGATGTCTGTTTGACATATATAGCATAAAGGTCATTAGCATACTTTTGGAGATTCGAAGCACTAGACTTGAGATATTAAGACTGATCACCTTGATATCAATTGTTCAGTGTGATTGATCCGCTTGACTAATTTATCAATTGATTAAAATTGCTCGAATTTTCCAAACTCTGTGGATACGATCCCACTCCACTGTGGGTTATTACTTGACGATATTTTTGGTGCGCTTGCCAAAAGAAATAATTCACCAATTTTAAATGGGGTGTGAATTTTATGTCATCAGTGTTCTTAAGAACTTTGGACACCACTGGATGGGGATTCTAGCAAAGCTGAATCACAATCCGAAAGGGTTCACCCAGTTAAGTGTCTCTGGCATTTATGTATCCGGTGGTAATACTGGAAAACAAAGTGCTTAGGGTCACGGCCAAGAATCTAAAGAAGCTGTGTTCAAGAATAAAAAAGAACTAAACTAGGAGAGTCAATAATATCATCTAAATTCTAAGTTCCTAAAGATGCCAATCATTCTGAGCTTCAAAGGATAGTGAGATGTGATGAGCGGATATTTTATACGCTTTTTGACATCATTTTCATATAGTTTTTAGTATGTTTTGTTTAGTTTTTATAGGTTTTAGTGTTAAATTCACATTTTTGGATTCTTCTATGAGTTTTTGTGTTTTTTTACAATTTCAGGCAATTTTTGGTTGAAATTGAGGAGCTGAAGCAAAGGTCTTATTCAGAGATAGAGAAAGCACTGCAGATGCTATCCGGATCTGACCTACCTGCACTCGGAAGAGCTTTTCTGGAGCTACAAAATTCAAAATGGAGCGTTCTTAACAGCTATGGAAAGTTGACTTCCAGAGCTGTCCAGCAATGTATAATAGTTTATACTTTTCTTCGGATTAGAAGGCTGAAAACTGGTGTCCAACGCCAGCTTCCTGCCCCCTTCCAGGCGTCCAGCGGCCAAAGAGCAGAGTGATAAACCCCGATTTTGTGGTTTATCTTGTGCTTATTTTGGGGGATTTTTTCAATATTTCTCACACTTATTCGCAAGAAATGCATGGTTTTGTGTTCACTTCCCAATATTGCTCCATGATGGAAAACATGCTTATTTTGCCTTAAAATTGCCATATTTTAATCCTCTTCTATTGCCATTCGATGTCGTGATGTATTTGTTGAGTAATTTCAGGAATTATAGGGTAGGAATGACTTAGAAGAGAGGGAGAAAGCATGTACAAAGAGGGAGGAACATGAAGAATTGAAATCTTGGGAAAAGCAGCATCGGCGCGCCCGCGCACTCCACGAGGACGCGTGGATGGGATTGGCTGGAAGCTTCGCGCAAGGATGGACGCATCCGCGTGGATCAGAAGATTCCTATCGACGCGCACGCGCACTTGGCACGCACGCGTGGATCGCAAAAGCAATCGGCGCGCACGCACGCATGGGAAGCTGCACGTGACCTCATTAAAGGAAATCGTGCCTGGCGATTTCTGAGGCTTATCAGGCCCAATTTCAAGTTGTTTCTGCATGGAAAAGACCCAAGGATGCTAGGAGGAAAGGGGGGATCAATCATTTTTACACTAAGACATAATTTTAGCTTTTTTCTGATTCTTTGGTTATTCTAGAGAGAGAAACCCTTGTTCCTCTCTAGATCTAGTTTTAATTTGATCTTCCCTTGTTGATTTATGAATTAGATCTTATTAATTACTATTTTTAATTGTTCAATTTGAATTCCTTGTTACAATTTTGCTTATATCTAGTGATAGTTTTATGAATTCTTGTCAATTGTCATTTTATACCCATTTCATGAATGTTGTGAATCTTGACTTGTTGATGTTACATTGATGATTTCTATGTTTAATCTTGTTGTTTGGATGATTGTATGTTGATAATTATTAGTGGGTACTTGTAGATTTCAATTTAATTGCTATTTTGAACATGTCTTTTGTTAATGCTTACCAAGTGTTCGATGAATTTTTTACTTTGATTATGGAGTAGTCTTCTTTACTCTTGGCCTAGGTCAAGGGAATTTGGTAAACTTGAGTCATTGGGTCTAATGGATTTGATGATTTGGGAGCCCTTGGTGATCAATTTGGTACTCATTGATGCCAACCCACTACTAATCCAATTAGTAGGTAGGTTGGGACTTATGGGTTGATGTGATCAAAGCCATTTGACGTACTTCAAATCTAGGAGTAGATATCACGTACTTAAGACTTTGAGGGTAGACTTAATGAGCTTGGTTCCTCATAATTGTCAAGATACGGTTGTTAGACAAGGATCGTGACCCCAATTCCCATGCCTAGCCAAGATTTGCTTTTATTATTCATATTTGAAAACCAATTTTCTCAAATTATTTGCTTTAGTTACAGTTACTTGCTTGGTTTATAATAGAATTAAGTGGAATGTTGCTTGTTCATTGGAATTGCTCATGTTTTGCTTAGATAGTTGAATTAGTTTGTTGCAATTTAAGATCACTTAGTTGTTAAGATTCTCATTTATTTTCATGCTCATAACTCACAACCCCAGATTTCTAACCAATGTTGAAGCACATGTTTGCCCATTCCTTGTGAGACGACCCAAGGTTTGAATACTTCGGTTATTTCTATTGGGGTTGAACTTGTGACAACTAAATCCCTCTCTAAATTGTTGTTGGTAGACCTATACTTGCAACGTGGTTTTATTGGAGAAAATCTTTACCAATACACCCTTGGGAGCCTGTCAAATTTTTGGCGCTGTTGCCGGAGAATGGTTGCAACATATGCCTTGATATTAGGTATGTGAATATGTGAATATTGTAGATATTTTACTTCTCTCAATACTTAGCTATAGTTTAGATTTCTTTTACATTCGTGCTATGACTTTCAAGTTTGATGACTCGGTCTCAACCGAATTCTAGCTTAGCCAATTTTGATCCCGAGATTGAAAGAACTTTGTTACACACTCGGCAAGCTAGACGGCGGTTGGACTATACGCCTAGTACTTCGGCCTCTCTTGAGGAAAATACCGAATCACTAGACGTCACCGAGAGTGACTTGGAGTCCGCTACTTCCTATTCTTCTGTTGACACTACTAATACATCTTTGCATCCTACAGGTGAGCCACACATGGCAGAGCCACGCTGGATCACTTTGCATGAGCAAGGAGCTCCGAATATCATACTTCAACCGTTGCAAGCAAGGTATCCTAACCTTGATCCAAACTTTGAGTTGAAGAGTAGCTTGATAAATCTACTTCCTAAGTATCATGGGTTGCCGGGTCAAGACCCCATCCGACATTTGAAGGATTTTCAAGTTGTTTGTTCTACGGCTCGAAGGCATGGAGCTGATGAGGTAGCTATCATGGTTTTTGCATTCCCTTTCTCTCTTGAAGCGCAAGAAAAAACATGGTTCTACTCGCTACCGGATGAGATTGTGACTAATTGGAATTTCTTGAGAAGAGAGTTTCTTGATAAGTTCTTCCCATCGGAGAAGACCGACTACATCCGGAAAGAGATTTCGGGTATAATGCAAAGAGACCAAGAGAGTTTGTACGAGTATTGGTCTCGGTTCAAGAGGCTATTGAAGTCATGTCCATACCACGGAATGACCACTCACTTGCTCATTAGCTACTTTACCGGAGGTCTTTGTGCGGAAGATAGAAGATTGCTCACCACTTCTAGTGGCGGTTCCCTTTCGAAAAACAAGATGGAGGGAGAAGCTTGGAATTTGATAAAGGATGTTGCCAAAGCTACGCAACACACAAGGGTGAGAAGTAATCCTCTCAAGGTTGTGGTAGAACCATCCCCCTCCGAAGTAAGTCTAACCAAGGCACTTAGGGATATGACCACCATCTTTACACAAATCCAAAGGGATCAAAAGGAATACTACTCCATCCAAGTCGTCCAAGCCCCACCTCCAATTGCTCAACTTGAAGGCCCTCCTAGAATTTGTGATTTGTGCTCTAGCACCACACATTACACCGACCAATGCCATCAAATTCAAGAGGAACATGCCCTTGTGGTAGCCAATGTGAATTACAATAACCGTCCACCCTACCCTTCTCAAGGTCAAAATAACTACCATCAAGGTGGTAATCAACATCAAGGGTGGAGAGATAATGCACAAGGAAGCAATCAAAACCAAAGGTGGAACAACTCTTCTTCTTATCACAACAACAACCAATCTTCATCCCAATACCACCATAACAACACCAACTACCAAGCCAACCAAGGCCACTCCAACCAAAACCAAAACAACTACACCAAGTACCAAGCACCACACCATAGACAACAAAATCAAAACCAAACTCCTCCATCTTCCAACAATCAAGTTGATGAGCTTAGAGCCGCTATGGAAAAACGAGATGAGAGCAACAAGGCTCAATTCGAGGCCTTGAATACTCAATTGGCCAACCTCACCAATATGCTTTCAAAGATGAACATGTCAAGCCAATCACCAACCCCCAATAACAACACCAATCAACCCTCAAGTTCCTCTAACCTTCCATCCCAACCCCAACCAAACCCAAGAGGCGGTCTCAACGCCATCACTCTACGGTCGGGGACTACATTAGAAAAGATACCTCCAAGGGTCATGGGAGAAATTCATGAAGAAGAGATAGTTGTTGAAACTCCACATGAAGAAGAGGTGGTAGACAAAAGGCATGAGGAAGAAGGAGTAAACCTCAAGAAACCCAAGAGGAAAGCTATAGTGGATAAATCAATTCCTATTCCATTTCCTTCCATGGTGAAGAAGGTGAAGAAGACACCGGAGTTTGATTTGAACATGCTTCAAGTGTTCAAAAAGGTTGAGGTAACCATCCCACTCCTTGATGCTATTCAACAAATTCCAAAGTATGCAAAATTTTTGAAAGACTTGTGTACACACAAGGATAGGATAGGAGAATTGGAGACATTATCCTTAGGTAGTTCAATTTCTTCCTTGATGGAACCTATTCCAAGAAAATATGGTGACCCTGGATCGTGCTTAGTGTCTTGTTGTATTGGTGGATACACTTTTCATGATTGTATGTGTGACTTGGGAGCTTGTGTAAGCATCATGCCACTTTCTATCTATGTGCGGTTGAATTTAGCTCTATTAAAGAAGTCGGCCGCGAGGTTTGCCTTAGCCGATAAGAGTGTGATCACAGTGATGGGGATAGCGGAAGATGTACTCGTGCCAATTAAGGATTTGGTTTTTTCGGTTGACTTTTACATCCTTGAAATGCCTCCAACAGAAAATAGAAGCTCCTCCTCCGTTCTACTCGGTAGACCCTTCCTCAAAACCTCCAAGTTCAAGTTAGATGCCTTCACCGGTATAAATTCCTTTGGGGTTGGAGACAAGACTATCAAGTTCAATTTAGAGGAAGCCATGAAACATCCTCCCGAAGAACATTCCGTGCTCCGATGTGATGTGATTGATGAAGTGGTAGCGGAAGTGCAAGAAGAAGACTATGACAAGTTGTGCTACCCCATTGTTGAGGAGACGGATGACCAAGAAGATGAACATGAAGAAGTTGTCGAGAATGAATCCTATGAGATTGATGAAAAGGAACCTCAACTTGAGATAAAAAGTGAATTGAAGCCCCTTCCATCTCATTTGAAGTATGCTTTCTTAGAGGATAACCAAAGGTTTCCGGTCATTTGAAGGATAGCCACTTAGGCCAGGATTTTATTCTTTTAGGCCCTCCTATCCACTGATGCTCAAAGCCTTGGGATCCTTTTTATTTACCCTTGCCTTTTGGTTTTAAGGGCTATTGGCTTTTTGCTCTTGCCTTTTGGTTTTAAGAGCTTTTGGCTTTTTCTGCTTGCTTTTGCTCTCTTTTTTTTTTATTTTTTTTCTGCAAGCTTTGTTCTTTGCTGCTTTTTCTTGCTTCAAGAATCATTTTTATGATTTTTCAGATTATCAAATAACATGTCTCCTTGTCATTATTCTTTCAAGAGCCAACATATTTAACATTCTTAAACAACAACTTCAAAAGACATATGTACTGTTCAGGCATTCATTCAGAAAATAAGAAGCATTGTCACCACATCAATATAATTAAACTAAGTTCAAGGATAAATTCAAAACTCATGTACTTCTTGTTCTTTTGAATTAAAACAGTTTTCATTTAAGAGAGGTGATGGATTCATAGGACATTCATAACTTTAAGACAAAGTTACTAAAGACTAATGATCATGTAATAAGACACAAACATGGATAAGCACTTAACATAAAGAAAATGAAAAACAGAGAATTTAAGAACAAGGAATGAATCCACCTTAGTGATGGTGGCGTTTCCTTCTTGAGGAACCAATGATGTCCTTGAGCTCTTCTATGTCTCTTCCTTGTCTTTGTTGCTCCTCCCTCATTGCTTTTTGATCTTCTCTAATTTCACGAAGGATGATGGAGTGCTCTTGATGTTCCACCCTTAATTGTCCCATGTTGGAACTTAATTCTCCTAGGGAGGTGTTGATTTGCTCCCAATAGTTTTGTGGAGGAAAATGCATTTGAAGCATCTTCGGGATCTCATGGTGATGAGCTTCATGCGTCTCTTGAGATCCATGAATGGGCTCTCTTGTTTGCTCCATCCTTTTCTTAGTGATGGGCTTCTCTTCTTCAATGGGAATGTCTCCTTCTATGTCAATCCCAGCTGAGTTGCATAGATGGCAAATGAGGTGGGAAAAAGCTAACCTTGCCATAGTGGAGGACTTGTCAGCTACCTTGTAGAGTTCTTGAGGTATAATCTCATGAACCTCCACCTCTTCTCCAATCATGATGCTATGGATCATGATGGCCCGGTCTATAGTAACTTCAGACCGATTGCTAGTGGGAATGATTGAGCGTTGAATGAACTCCAACCATCCTCTAGCTACAGGCTTAAGGTCCAGTCTTCTCAGTTGAACCGGTTTGCCTTTTGAGTCAATCTTCTATTGAACTCCTTCCACACATATGTCCATGAGGACTTGGTCCAACCTTTGATCAAAGTTGACTCTCCTTGTGTAGGGGCGTGCATTCTCTTCCATCATTGGCAAGTTGAACGCCAACCTTACATTTTCCGGACTAAAATCTAAGTAATTCCCCCGAACCATGGTGATATAATTCTTTGGGTTCGGGTTCTTACTTTGATCATGGTTCCTTGTGATCCATGCATTAGCATAGAACTCTTGAACCATTAGAGTTCCGACTTGTTGGATGGGGTTTGTTAGAACTTCCCAACCTCTTCTATGGATCTCATGTCGGATCTCCGGATACTCATTCTCTTGAGTTTGAAAGGGATCTCGGGGATCACCTTCTTCTTGGCCACAACATCATAGAAGTGGTCTTGATGAGCTTTGGAGATGAATCTTTCCATCTCCCATGACTCAGAGGTGGAAGTTTTTGTCTTCCCTTTCCCTTTTCTAGAGGATTCTCCGGTCTTAGGTGCCATCAATGGTAATGAAAAAACAAAAAGCTTATGCTTTTACCACACCAAACTTAGAATTTTGCTCGCCCTCGAGCAAGAGAAGAAAGAATAGATGAAGAAGAAGAAGAAATGGAGGAGAGGGAGAGAGATATGTGTTTCGGCCAAGAAGGGGAAGAAAGGGTTGTGTTGTGTGAAAATGAGGAAGAATGGAGGGCTATATATAGGGAAGGGAGGGGGGTAAGGTTCGGCCATAAGGGTGGGTTTTGGGTGGGAAATTGATTTTGAATTTTGAAGGTAGGTGGAGTTTATGAGGTAGGTTTATGGGGAGGAGTGGATGGATGTGAGTGGTGAAGTGGTGATAGGGAAGAGATATTGAGGTGATTGGTGAAGAGTTTTGGGGAAGAGTGTTTATTGGGAAGAGAGGATGAACATTGAGAAGATGGAAGAGAGTGAGTGGAGGTAGGTAGGGATCCTGTCGGGTCCACAGATGCTGAGTTGATCCTGTGGGGTCTACAGATCCTGAGGTGTCAAAGATTTGCATCCCTGCACCCATTAGGCATGTAAAATGCCTTTGCATGCAATTCTGGCATTTAAACGCCGAATTGATGCTTGTTCTGGGCATTCAACGCCCAGATGCAGCATATTTCTGTCGTGAACGTCAGCCAGATGCTTGTTTCTGGCGTTCAGCGCCAGCTCTTCTTCACTGTGCATTTCTGGCGTCTGAACACCAGGATGCTGCTTATTTCTGGCGTTTAACACCAGAAACATGCTTTGTTCTGGCGTTGAACGCCAGCCAGATGCTCCTTACTGGCGTTTAAACGCCAGTCAGATCCTCCTCCAGGGTGTGATTTTTCTTCTGCTATTTTTGATTCTGTTTTCAATTTTTATATTTATTTTGTGACTCCACATGATCATGAACCTAATTAAACATGAAAGAACAATAAAAATAAAATAGAATTAGATAAATAAAAATTGGGTTGCCTTCCAACAAGCGCTTCTTTAATGTCAATAGCTTGACAGTGGGCTCTCATGGAGCCTCATAGATGTTCAGAGCATTGTTGAGACTCTCCAACACCAAACTTAAAATTTGGTTGTGGCCTCCCAACACCAAACTTAGAGTTTGACTGTGGGGCCTCTGTATGACTCTGTTTTAAGAGAAGATTACTGTTCCTCTTTTCCATGTTTACAGAAGGATGTCCTTGAGTTTTAAACTTAAGGGAGTCCTCATTCAATTGAAGGACTAGTTCACCTCTGTTAACATCAATCACAGCTCTTGCTGTGGCTAGGAAGGGTCTTCCAAGGATGATGGATTCATCCTCATCCTTCCCAGTATCTAGGATTATGAAATCAGCAGGGATGTAAAGGCCTTCAACCTTTACTAATATGTCCTCTACTTGTCCATAAGCCTGTTTTCTGGAATTGTCTGCCATCTCTAATGAGATTTTAGCAGCTTGTACCTCAAAGATTCCCAGTTTCTCCATTACAGAGAGTGGCATGAGGTTTATTCCTGACCCCAGGTCACATAAAGCCTTCTCAAAGGTCATGGTGCCTATGGTACAAGGTATTAGGAACTTTCCAGGATCCTGTTTCTTCTGAGGCAATGTCAGTTGATCCAGATCACTCAGTTCATTGGTGAACAAGGGAGGTTCATCTTCCCAAGTCTCAATACCAAATAATTTGACATTCAGCTTCATGATTGCACCAAGGTACTTGGTAACTTTCTCCTTAGTAACATCCTCATTCTCTTCAGAAGAGGAATACTCATTAGAGCTCATGAATGGCATAAGGAGGTTTAATGGAATCTCTATGGTCTCTAGATGAGCCTCAAATTCCTTTGGTTCCTCAAAGGGAAACTCCTTATTGATCACTGGATGTCCCAGGAGGTCTTCCTCCTTGGAATTCACGTCCTCCTCCTCTTTTGTGGTTTCGGCCATGATGGTCATTTCAATGGCCTTGCACTCTCCTTTTGGATTTTCTTCTGTATTGCTTGGGAGAGTACTAGGAGGGATTTCAGTGACTCTTTTACTCAGCTGGCCCACTTGTGCTTCCAAATTTCTAATGGAGGACCTTGTTTCATTCATGAAACTCACAGTGGCCTTAGATAGATCAGAGACTAAGTTTGCTAAATTAGAAGTATTTTGTTCAGAGTTCTCTGTCTGTTGCTGAGTGGATGATGGAAAAGGCTTGCTATTGCTAAACCTGTTTCTTCCACCATTATTAAAGCCTTGTTGAGGCTTTTAATCCTTCCATGAGAGATTTGGGTGATTTCTCCATGAGGGGTTATAGGTGTTTCCATATGGTTCACCCATGTAATTCACCTCTGCTATTGCAGGGTTCTCAGGATCATAAGCTTCTTCTTCAGAAGATGTCTCTTGAGTACTGTTGGATGCAGCTTGCATTCCATTCAGACTCTGAGAAATTATATTGACTTGCTGAGTCAATATTTTATTCTGAGCTAATATGGCATTCAGAGTATCAATTTCAAGAACTCCCTTCTTCTGAAGCGTCCTATTACTCACAGGATTCCTCTCAGAAGTGTACATAAACTGGTTGTTAGCAACCTTGTCAATAAGTTCTTGAGCTTCTGCAGGCGTTTTCTTTAGGTGAATGGATCCACCTGCAGAAGTATCCAATGACATCTTTGATAGCTCAGATAAACCATCATAGAATATATCCAGGATGGTCCATTCTGAAAGCATGTCATAAGGATACTTTTTGGTCAGTTGCTTGTATCTCTCCCAAGCTTCATAGAGGGATTCACCTTCCTTCTGTCTGAAGGTTTGAGCATCCACTCTAAGCTTACTCAGCTTTTGAGGAGGAAAGAACTTGGCTAAGAAAGCCTTGACCAGCTTATCCCAAGAGTTCAGGCTATCTTTGGGTTGAGAGTCCAACCACACTCTAGCTTTGTCTCTTACAGCAAAAGGGAAAAGCATGAGCCTGTAGACTTCAGGATCTACTCCATTAGTCTTAACAGTATCACAGATCTGCAAGAATTCAGTTAAGAACTGAAAAGGATCTTCAGATGGAAGTCCATGGAACTTGCAGTTCTGCTGCATCAGAGAAACTAATTGAGGTTTCAGCTCAAAGTTGTTTGCTCCAATGGTAGGGATAGAGATGCTTCTTCCATGTAAATTGGAATTAGGTGCAGTAAAGTCACCAAGCATCCTCCTTGTATTATTATTATTTTCGGCTGCCATCTCCTCTTCTTGTTCAAAAATTTTTGAAAGGTTGTCTCTGGATTGTTGTATTTTAGCTTCTCTTAGTTTTCTCTCCAGAGTCCTTTCAGGTTCTGGATCTGCTTCAACAAGAATATTCTTGTCCTTGCTCCTGCTCATATGAAAAAGAGGGAACAGAAAAATAATAATAGGGATCCTTTTTACCACAGTATAGAGGTTCCTGTGTGAGTAGAAGAAAAGAAGGAGAAAAGAATGTAATGTAAGGAAAGAAACACAAGGGTGAGGAGAGCAGAGATGTGAGATGAAGAGAAGTGTTAGTAGATGAATAAATAAATAGAAGGAGATGAGAGAGAAGGAGAATTTTCGAAAATTATTTTTGAAAAAGAGTTAGTGATTTTCGAAAATTATTTTTGAAAAAGGTTAGTAATTTTCGAAAATTAAAATCAAAAATTAAAATAATTAGTTAATTAAGAAGAAATTTTGAAAAAGAGGGAAGATATTTTCGAAAATTAGAGAGAGAGAGTTAGTTAGGTAGTTTTGAAAAAGATAAGAAACAAACAAAAAGTTAGTTAGTTAGTTGAAACAAATTTGAAAATCAATTTTGAAAAGATAAGAAGATAAGAAGTTAGAAAAGATATTTTAAAATCAAATTTTTGAAAAAGATATGATTTTGAAAAAGATACGATAAAAAGATATTTTTGAAAAAATATGATTGAAATTAGTTTTGAAAAAGATTTGATTTTTAAAATCACAATTAATGACTTGATTCATAGGAAATCACAAGATATGATTCTAGAACTTAAAATTTGAATCTTTCTTAACAGGCAAGTAACAAACTTGAAATTTTTTGAATCAAAACATTAATTGATGATGTTATTTTCGAAAATTATGTGATAAAGATAAGAAAAATATTTTTGAAAAATATTTTTTTTTAAATTTTCGAAAATAAATAAGAAAAATGAAAAAGATTTGATTTTTGAAAAAGATTTTGAAAAAGATAAGATTTTTAATTTGAAAATTTGATTTGACTTATAAAAACAACTAGATTTTAAAAATTTTTGAAAAAGTCAAATCTAATTTTCGAAATTTTAAGAGAGAAAAGGGGAAATATATTTTTTGATTTTTTTTTTAATTTTTATGATGAGAGAGAAAAACATGAAAATGATGCAATGCATGAAAATTTTTAGATCAAAACAATGAATGCATGCAAGAATGCTATGAATGTCAAGATGAACACCAAGAACATATTTTTGAAAAAATTTTTATGCAAAGAAAACATGCAAGACACCAAACTTAGAAATCTTTCATGTTCAGATACTATGAATGCAAGAATGCATATGAAAAACAAGAAAACATCAAGATCAAACAAGAAGACTTACCAAGAACAACTTGAAGATCATGAAGAACACTATGAATGCATGAATTTTTCGAAAAATGCATAAAATTTTTAGAAAAAATGCAATTGACACCAAACATGAAATTGACTCAAGACTCAAACAAGAAACACAAAAATTTTTTTATTTTTATGATTTTTTTGGATTTTTCGAAGATTAATTTGAAAAAAAAAATAAGGATTCCAAAATTTTTAATATGAATTCCAGGAATTGTGTACTCTTAGTCTAAAGCTCCAATCTGAGGGTTATGCATGGCTTACTAGCCAGCCAAACTTTAGAAGATATTGATACTTTCCATGTATAGAGCAACTAAGTGTGTGAAAATCAACAAGCTCTTGTGTGATAAGTTGAAACCCAGTCCAAAAGATTAGACATGGCTTACAGCCAGCTAGGATTCAACAAATCATCATGAAACACTAGAATTCATTTTTAAAAATTCTGAAGAAAAATATATTTTTGAAAACATTTATTTTAGAATTTTTTTTTTCGAAAACAAAGGAGAAATTTTTGAAAAAATTTTTTTTTTGAAAAATTTTTGAAAATAAAACAAAAAGAAAATTGCCTAATCTGAGCAACAAGATGAACCGTCAGTTGTCCAAACTCGAACGATCCCCGGCAATGGCGCCAAAAACTTGGTGCACGAAATTGTGATCTCTGGCAACGGCGCCAAAAACTTGGTACGCACGTCTTAATAAATCGTTTTTCATTCACAACTTCGATACAACTAACCAGCAAGTGCACTGGGTCGTCCAAGTAATAAAACCTTACGTGAGTAAGGGTCGATCCCACGGAGATTGTTGGTATGAAGCAAGCTATGGTCATCTTGTAAATCTCAGTCAGGCGGATAATGATTGATTATGGAGTTTTCGAAAATAAATAATAAATAAACAGAAAATAAAGATAGAAATACTTATGTATATCATTGGTGAGAATTTCAGATACGTGTATGGAGATGTGTTCGTTCCTCTGAACTTCTGCTTTCCTGCTGTCTTCATCCAATCAGTCTTACTCCTTTCCATGGCTGGCTTTATGTAAGGACATCACCATTGTCAATGGCTACTTTTCATCCTCTCTGGAAAATGGTCCGATGCGCTGTCACTGCATGGCTAATCGTCTGGAGGCATCACCGTGGTCAATGGCTGTATCCTATCCTCTTGTGAAAATGGTCCAAATGCTCTATCATAGCACGGCTAATCATCTGAGGTTCTCGATCATACTGGAATAGGATTCACCCTCCTTTTGCGTCTGTCACTACGCCCAGCACTCGCGAGTTTGAAGTCCGCCACAGTCATTCAATCCCAGAGCCCTACTCAGAATACCACAAACAAGGTTTAGACTTTCCGGACTCTCATGAATGCTGCCATCAATCTAGCTTATACCACGAAGATTCTGATTAAGAGATCCAAGAGATACTCATTCAATCTAAGGTGGAACGGAAGTGGTTGTCAGGCACGCGTTCGTGGGGGAATGATGATGATTGTCACGTTCATCACATTCATGTTGAAGTGCGAATGAATATCTTAGAAGCGGAATAAGTTGAATTGAAGAGAAAAATAGTAGTACTTTGCATTAATTCATGAGGAACAGCAGAGCTCCACACCTTAATCTACGGAGTGTAGAAACTCTACCGTTGAAAATACATAAGTGAAAGGTCCAGGTATGGCCAAATGGCCAGCCCCCAAACGTGATCACTATGATCCTAAGATGAACTAAAAATCATAAGATCCCTATTACAATAGTAAAAAGTCCTATTTATAATAAACTAGCTACTAGGGTTTACAGAAGTAAGTAAGTGATGCATAACTCCACTTCCGGAGCCCACTTGGTGTGTGCTTGGGCTGAGCTTTAGCTTTCCACGTGCAGAGGTCATTCTTGGAGATGAACGCGAGTTTGTAACGTATTTCTGGCGTTCAACTCTGGCTTGTAACGTATTTCTGGCGTTTAACTCCAGACAGCAGCGTAGAACTGGCAATTAACACCCTTTTACGTCATCTAAACTCGGCCAAAGTATGGACTATTATATATTTCTGGAAAGCCCTATATGTCTACTGTCCAACGCAATTGGAAGCGCGCCATTTTGAATTCTGTAGCTCCAGAAAATCCACTTTGAGTGCAGGGAGGTCAGAATCCAACAGCATCAGCAGTCCTTCTTCAACCTCTGAATCTGATTTTTGCTCAAGTCCCTCAATTTCAGCCAGAAAATACCTAAAATCATAGAAAAACACACAAACTCATAGTAAAGTCCAGAAATGTGAATTTAACATAAAAACTAATGAAAACATCCCTAAAACTAACTAGATCTTACTAAAAACATACTAAAAACAATGCCAAAAAGCATATAAATTATCCGCTCATCAATAACCAACTTATCTTATCTAGAAAGGTCACTCTACAACCACTATAAATACACTGGAGCACCTAGGTATAACTCATACTCTGATTCTACAATAAACCTGCTTAATACCCCGTGCTAACTTAAGCATCGGAGTCTCTTGTAGGTACCCCCCACCCTCCGGTGACCAAGGATTAGAAGTGCAGCCAGTCCAACAAGTCAGACACAACAGCTCCGGCCGCCACCAGCCAGCCGGACACGTCATCTCCGACCAATACAGAAGATCTCACCCGAGATCGACCTACAGTTTCAGGTAACCCTCGGAACACTAACCAATTTTGAGCCCATGATAAACCCTTTTGTTCTTAAATAAAGCATATAAACAACCCTAAGTGAAAAACCATGAATGTCCCTAAATTTGAATCCTTGATTAGCTTAGGTAAGTTAGGATGTGTGTCATTCAATTAGGAGGGTATACTTGGGAAATTCGGGTAGATATATAGGTGTGTAATTGTAGTGTAATTGAAAAATTCTAGGATTTGGGAACATACTCATGTGTTGAATGACGAAACTGTATGCAGTGAAACTTTTGTTCACAAAGAAACCCCAAGAAAAAGGGGATAATAAAAAAAATAAAAAAAAAATAAAAGAGAGAAAGCAATGAAAGGGGACAAAGATGCCCCAAGATAAAGTAACAAAAACAATGCATATGAGTGTGAATTGAAAAGAATACATGAGTATGCAAAAAGAGTAAAACTCAAGGGTGGCTAGGTAATATATTGTAGTTGTATAGGTTGTTCTATGTGTCTAGTGGATCCTAGGTTGATCAAGGACTCAAATTTTAAGCCCACGTGGCCATATACATTCTTACCTTCACCCTAGCTCCGTTACAACCCATGAATAAGACCTCATGATACTTGTAAGCATGCATTAAGTAATTATCGATTGTTAGATGAAAGACAAATCTTGGAAAGCATGATTAGGAGAAGATTGAGTGACGAACCCTATACACTTGAGCGAATAGAGCGGATACACTTCTGGTGAGGGTTCGATGCTCAATGCTTGTTCCCGGCTTTCACAAGCGTTCGTTTAGCAAGTCATATGCATTCCATGGTGATGTTCAATTTGGTAGGATTCATGAATCACATACTATTTTCACCCTATATGCTCACATGTATTCTTGGAGGATAGATTTACTCTTGACCAAGTAGGTAGATGATTTTACATTAGTTGCATGCATCCATTTAGGTAGTTTGCATTTCATAAACCCTTTCCCATCATGATCTTTGGTCTTTTTATTTTAAGCATGAGGATATGATTGGTTTAAGTGTAGGGAGATTTGATAAACCCCGATTTTGTGGTTTATCTTGTGCTTATTTTAGGGGATTTTATCAATATTTCTCACACTTATTCGCAAGAAATGCATGGTTTTGTGTTCACTTCCCAATATTGCTCCATGATGGAAAACATGCTTATTTTGCCTTAAAATTGCCATATTTTAATCCTCTTCTATTGCCATTCGATACTGTGATGTATTTGTTGAGTAATTTCAAGAATTATAGGGTAGGAATGACTTAGAAGAGAGGGAGAAAGCATGTACAAAGAGGGGAGGAACATGAAGAATTTAAATCTTGGGAAGAGCAGCATCGGCGCGCCTGCGCACTCCACGCGGACGCGTGGATGGGATTGGCTGGAAGCGGCGCGCAAGGATGGACGCATCCGCGCGGATCAGAAGATTCCTATCGACGCGCACGCGCACTTGGCGCGCACGCGTGGATCGCAAAAGCAATCGGCGCGCACGCACGCATGGCGCGCACGTGTGGGAAGCTGCACGTGACCTCATTAAAGGAAATCGTGCCTGGCAATTTCTGAGGCTCATCAGGCCCAATTTCAAGCTGTTTCTACATGGAAAAGACCCAAGGATGCTAGGGGGAAAGGGGGGATCAATCATTTTTACACTAAGACATAATTTTAGCTTTTTTTTTGGTTCTTTGGTTATTCTAGAGAGAGAAACCCTTTTTCCTCTCTAGATCTAGTTTTAATTTGATCTTCCCTTGTTGATTTATGAATTGGATCTTGTTAATTACTAGTTTTAATTGTTCAATTTGAATTCCTTGTTACAATTTTTCTTATATCTAGTGATAGTTTTATGAATTCTTGTCAATTGTCATTTTATACCCATTTCATGAATGTTGTGAATCTTGACTTGTTGATGTTACATTGATGATTTCTATGTTTAATCTTGTTGTTTGGATGATTGAATGTTGATAATTGTTAGTGGGTACTTGTAGATTTCAATTTAATTGCTATTTTGAACATGTCTTTTGTTAATGCTTACCAAGTGTTCGATGAATTGTTTACTTTGATTATGGAGTAGTCTTCTTTACTCTTGGCCTAGGTCAAGGGAATTGGGTAAACTTGAGTCATTGGGTCTAATGGATTTGATGATTTGGGAGCCCTTGGTAGTCAATTTGATACTCATTGATGCCAACCCACTACTAATCCAATTAGTAGGTAGGTTGGGACTTATGGGTTGATGTGATCAAAGCCATTTGACGTACTTCAAGTCTAGGAGTAGATATCACATACTTAAGACTTTGAGGGTAGACTTAATGAGCTTTGTTCCTCATAATTGTCAAGATACGGTTGTTAGACAAAGATCGTGACCCCAATTCCCATGCCTAGCCAAGAGTTGTGATGAGTGAATAATTTATACGCTTTTTGGCATTGTTTTTACATAGTTTTTAGTATGATTTAGTTAGTTTTTAGTATATTTTTATTAGTTTTTAAATAAAATCATATTTCTGGACTTTACTATGAGTTTGTGTATTTTTCTGTGATTTCAGGTAATTTCTGGCTGAAATTGAGGGACTTGAGCAAAAATCAGATTCAGAGGTTGAAGAAGGACTGCAGATGCTGTTGGATTCTGACCTCCCTGCACTCAAAGTGGATTTTCTAGAGCTACAGAACTCCAAATGGCACGCTCTCAATTGAGTTGGAAAGTAGACATCCAGGGCTTTCCAGCAATATATAATAATCCATACTTTGCGTGAGTTTAGACGATGCAAACTGGCGTTCAACGCCAGTTTCATGCTGCATTCTGGAGTTAAACGCCAGAAACAGGTTACAAACTGGCGTTCAACTCCAAGAGAAGCCTTTACACGTGTAAAGCTCATTGCTCAGCCCAAGCACACACCAAGTGGGCCCCAGAAGTGGATTTCTGCATCATTTACTCATTTCTGTAAACCCTAGTAACTAGTTTAGCATAAATAGGACTTTTTACTATTGTATTTACATCATCGGATCATTTTTAGTCTTGGTTACTCTAGTTCCCCTCTGGGGCCGAGACCAATGAACTCCATTATCACTTATGTATTTTCAACGGTAGAGTTTCTACACACCATAGATTAAGGTTTGGAGCTCTACTGTTCCTCATGAATTAATACAAAGTACTACTGTTTTCTATTCAATTCAAGCTTATTCCGCTTCTAAGATATTCATTCGCACTTCAACATGAATGTGATGATTGTGACAGTCATCACCATTCCTAACTCATGAACGCGTGCCTGACAACCACATCCGTTCTACCTTAGATTGAATGGGTATCTCTTGGATATCTAATACAGGGGACCGAGTCCGAGATATTAGAATCTTCGTGGTATAAATTAGAACCCATGGACGGCCATTCTTGAGATCCAGAAAGTCTAAACCTTGTCTATGGTATTCCGAGTAGGATCTGGGAAGGGATGGTTGTGACGAGCTTCAAACTCGCGAGTGCTAGGCGTAGTGACAGACGCAAAAGGATCAATGGATCCTATTCCAGTATGATCGAGAACCGACAGATGATTAGCAATGCAGTGACAGCGCATTAGACCATTTTCAAGCCATGTCTAATTCCTTGGACGACCCAGTGCACTTGCTGGTTAGTTGTGCGAAGTTGTGAACAGAATTAAGAACATGAACGTGCATCATTAGTTTTTAGCGCCGTTACCAAGGAAGGAACGATCACGATTTCGTGCACCAAGTTTTTGGCACCGTTGCCGGGGATTGTTCAAGTTTGGACAACTGACGGTTCATCTTGTTACTCAGATTAGGTAATTTTATTTTAATTTTAAGCTTTTTGTTTTAATTATTTTCGAAAAAAATTTTCAAAAAAAAATAATTTAAAGAAATAAATTATTCTATGTTCTTCATAATTTTTAAGAAGAAATTCTGGAATTTCATGAGATAGGTTGAATCCTGGCTAGCTGTAAAGCCATGTCTAAATTCTTTTGGACTGAGGCTTCCTCCTCACATGCTTGAATTATGTATGCTGAAGCT
Organism: Arachis ipaensis; assembly: GCF_059453495.1. Classification (NCBI taxonomy): domain Eukaryota; kingdom Viridiplantae; phylum Streptophyta; class Magnoliopsida; order Fabales; family Fabaceae; genus Arachis; species Arachis ipaensis. The sequence continues at coordinate 29,612,064 of NC_142436.1, forward strand.
TGGCTGGCCATTGGCCATGTCTAGTGTTTTGGATCGGAGCTTTCACTGAAAGTTTGGCTGGCTAGTAAGACATGTCTAATTCCTGGACTGGAGCTTTAGACTAACATTACAAGATTCCTAGAATTCTTATTAAAAATTCTGAAATCCTTATTTTTCTTTTTCCAAATAATTTTCGAAAAAACCAAAAAATTAATAAAATCATAAAATCAAAAATATTTTTGTGTGTCTTGTTTGAGTATAGAGTCAATTTTTAAGTTTGGTGTCAATTGCATGTTTATCTCTTTCTTGCATTTTTCGAAAACTCATGCATGATGTTCTTCATGATCTTCAAGTTGTTCTTGGTAAGTCTTCTTGTTTGATCTTTAAAATTTCTTGTTTGGTGTTTCTTCTTGTTTTTAATATGCATTCTTGAATTATTAGTGTGTCTAAAGAATAAAAATTTTTAAGTTTAGTGTCTTGCATGTTTTTCTTTTCTTAAAAATTTTCAAAAATAAGTCTTGATGTTCATCTTGATCTTCAAAGTATTCTTCGTGTTCATCTTGACATTCAAAGTGTTCTTGCATATTTTTCTTGTTTTGATTCATAATTTTCATGTTTTGAGTCTTTTTGATGTTTTTCTCTTTCATCATTAAAAATTCAAAAATCAAAAAAAAAATATCTTTCCCTTTTTCTTCTCATCAAATTCAAAAATTTGAATTGACTTTTTCAAAAATTTTTAAAATCTTGTTATTTCTTATGAGTCAAATCAAATTTTCAATTTAAAAATTCTATCTTTTTCAAATCTTTTACATTTTTCTTTCATAATTTCGAAATTTTCAAAATTTATTTTTAAAATCTTTTTCTTATTTTTATTTCATATTTTCGAAATTAATGCTAACAATTAATATGATTGATTCAAAAAAATTTTAGTTTGTTACTTGCCTAGTAAGAAAGATTCAACCTTTAAACTCTAGAATCATATCTTTTTAGTTTCTTGTTAGTCAAGTAATCAACTTTGATTTCAAAATCAAATCTTTTTAAATTTCTTTTTCAAATCTTTTTCAAATTAAGTTTCAATCATATCTTTTTCAAAATCAATTTCAAAATCTTTTCTAACTTCCTATCTTTTCAAAATTGATTTTCAAATCTTTTTCAATTAACTACTTGCCTTTTTGTTTGATTTTAAAAGTTTACTATTTCAATCATATCTTTTTCAAAACTACCTAACTAATTCTCTATTTAAATTTTCGAAAATCACCTTCCTCTTTTTCAAAATTCTTTTTAATTAACTAATTGTTTTAAATTTTAATTTTATTTCTTTATATATTTTCAAATTCTAATTAATTAATTTAATAAAAAAATATTTTCCTTTTATTTTAATTTGAAATTCAAATTCTTCATCTTCTCTCTTCTCCATTCTACTCTCCTATTCTTCTCCTCTTCTACTCACCTAAAGGAATCTCTATATTGTGACATAGAGGATTCCTCTTCTTGTTGTTCTCTTCTTTTTCATATGAGCAGGAGCAGGGATAAAGACATTCTTATTGAAGTTGATCCTGATCCTGAAAGGACTCTAAAGAGGAAGCTAAGAGAAGCTAAAACACAACACTTTGAAGAGGACTTTACTGAAATTTTTGAAAAAGAAGTTGAGATGGCCGAAACCAATAACAATGATGGGGGTGCATGGAAGATGCTTGGTAACTTTACTGCACCAAATTCGAAATTACATGGAAGAAGCATCTCAATCCCTGTCATTAAAGCAAACAATTTTGAGCTGAAACCTCAATTAGTTTCTCTGATGCAACAGAATTGCAAGTTTCATGGACTTTCATCAGAAGATCTTTTTTAGTTCTTAACTGAATTCTTGCAGATCTATGATACTGTTAAGACCAATGGGGTTGATCCCGAGGTCTACAGGCTCATGCTTTTCCCGTTTGCTGTAAGAGACAGAGCTAGAATATGGTTGGACTCTCAACCTAAGGATAGCCTGAACTCTTGGGATAAGCTGGTCACGGCTTTCTTAGCCAAGTTCTTTCCTCCTCAAAAGCTTAGCAAGCTTAGAGTGGATATTCAAACCTTCAGATAGAAAGAAGGTGAATCTCTCTATGAAGCTTGGGAGAGATACAAGGAACTGACCAAAAAGTGTCCCTCTGACATGCTTTCAGAATGGACCATCCTGGATATATTCTATGATGGTCTGTTTGAATTATCTAAAATGTCATTGGACCATTCTGCAGGTGGATCCATTCACCTAAAGAAAACACCTGCAGAAGCTCAAGAACTCATTGACATGGTTGCTAATAACCAGTTCATAAACACTTCTAAGAGGAATCCTGTAGGTAATGGGACGCCTCAAAGGAAAGGAGTTCTTGAAATTGATACTCTGAATGCCATATTGGCTCAGAATAAAATATTGACTCAGTAAGTCAATATGATCTCTCAGAGTCTGAATGGATTGAAGGAATCATCCAACAGTACTAAAGAGGCATCTTCTAAAGAAGATGCTTATGATCCTGAGAACCCTGCAATAGCAGAGGTGAATTACATGGGTGAACCCTATGGAAACACCTATAATCCCTCATGGAGAAATCATCCAAATTTCTCATGGAAGGATCAACAAAAGCCTCAACAAGGCTTTAATAATGGTGGAAGAAATAGGTTTAGCAATAGCAAACCTTTTCCATCATCCACTCAGCAACAGACAGAGAATTCTGAGCAGAATACATCTAGCTTAGCAAATATAGTCTCTGATCTATCTAAGGCCACTGTGAGTTTCATGAATAAAACAAGGTCCTCCATTAGGAATTTGGAGGCACAAGTGGGCCAGCTGAGTAAAAGAGTCACTGAAATCCCTCCAAGTACTCTCCCAAGCAATACAGAAGAAAATCCAAAGGGAGAGTGCAAGGCTATTGAGTTGACCATCATGGCCGAACCTACAAGGGAGGGAGAGGACGTGAATCCCAGTGAGGAAGACCTCCTGGGACGTTCAGTGACCAAAAAGGAGTATCCCTTTGAGGAACCAAAGGAATCTGAGGCTCATCTAGAGACCATAAAGATTCCATTGAACCTCCTTCTGCCCTTCATGAGCTCTGACGAGTATTCTTCCTCTAAAGAGGATGAAGACATTACTGAAGAGCAAGTTGCTAAATACCTTGGTGCAATCATGAAGCTGAATGCCAAATTATTTGGTAATGAGACTTGGGAGGATGAACCTGCCTTGCTCGCCAATGAACTGAATGCATTGGATAGGCAGAAATTACCTCAAAAGAAACAGGATCCTGGTAAATTCCTAATTCCCTGCAAAATAGGCACCATGACCTTTGAGAAGGCTCTGTGTGATCTGGGGTCAGGAATAAACATAATGCCACTCTTTGTAATGGAGAAACTTGGGATCTTTGAGGTACAAGCTGCCAGAATCTTATTAGAGATGGCAGACAACTCAAGAAAATAGGCTTATGGACAAGTAGAGGACGTGTTAGTGAAGGTTGAAGGCCTTTACATCCCTGCTGATTTCATAATCCTAGATACTGAGAAGGATGAGGATGAATTCATCATCCTTGGAAGACCCTTCCTAGCCACAGCAAGAGCTGTGATTGATGTGGACAGAGGAGAATTAATCCTTCAACTGAATGAGGACTACCTTGTATTTAAAACTCAAGGATCTCCTTCTATAACCATAGAGAGGAAGCATGAAGAGCTTCTCTCACTGCAGAGTCAACCAAAGCCCCCACAGTCAAACTCTAAGTTTGGTGTTGGGAGGCCACAACCAAGCTCTAAGTTTGGTGTTGAACCCCCACATTCAAACTCTAAGTTTGGTATTGGGAGGTCTCAACCTTGCTCTGATTATCTGTGAGGCTCTATGAGAGCTCACTGTCAAGCTATTGACATTAAAGAAGCGCTTGTTGGGAGGCAACCCAATGTTATCTAATTATATTTATTTATTTTCTATTGTTATTTTATGTTTTCTTTAGGTTGATGATCATGTGAAATCACAAAAACTACTGAAAAATCAAAAACAGAATGAAAAATAGAATGAAAAAAACAGCACACCCTGGAGGAGAGCAGTCTGGCATTTAAACACCAGAAACAAGCATCTGTCTGGCGTTTAACGCCAGAAACAGGCACCAAGCTGGCGTTTAACGCCAGAAACAAGCATCTACCTGGCGTTAAATGCCAGAAACAAGCAACAATTGGGTGTTTAACGCCAGAAACAGGCAGCAGTCTGGCGTTAAACGCCAGGATTGCATAGCAAGGGCGTTTTACACGCCTCATTGGAGCAGGAATGTTAAGTCCTTGACCCCACTTGGTCTGTGGACCCCACAGGATACCCACATTTTCTTCTCTCTTCTTCACACCTTTTCATAACTCTCTTCCCCAAATACCCTTCACCAATCACCTCCACACCTCTTCCACAACCATCATACAACCCACCTACACCCACCCACTCAAATTCAAACCATCACTCCTTCCTTTTCACACATCACACCCCCTTGGCCGAATTCACACATTCTCCCTCCATCTCCTCCATTTTCTTCTTCTTCTACTACCTTCTTTCTTCTTTTGCTCGGGGATGAGCAAACCTTCTAAGTTTTGTGTGGTAAAAGCGTTGCTTTGAGGTTTTCCATAACCATTTATGACACCTAAGGCCAGAGAAACCTCTAGAAAGAGGAAAGGGAAGGCAAAAGCTTCCACCTCTGAGTCATGGGAGATGGAGAGATTCATCTCAAAAGCTCATCACTAAGAAAAGGATGGAACAAACAAGAGATCATGGACCTCAACATGAGCATGAGGAGATTCCTCACCATGAAATCCCTGAGATGCCTCAAGGGATGCACTTTTCTCCACAAAACTATTGGGAGCAAATCAATACCTCTCTAGGAGAATTAAGTTCCAACATGGGACAACTAAGGGTGGAGCACCAAGAGTACTCCATCATCCTCCATGAAATTAGAGAAGATCAAAGAGCTATGAGGGAGGAACAACAAAGGCAAGGAAGAGACATAGAGGAGCTTAAGAGCACCATTGGTTCTTCAAGAAGAGGAAGACGCCACCCTCACTAAGGTGGACTCATTCCTTAATCTCCTTGTTTATTTATTTTCCTGTTTTTTTTTTTCAATTTTTGAGCTCTATGTTTATTTATGTTTTTGTCTTATTACATGATCATTAGTATTTAAGTGTCTATGCCTAAAAGTTATGAATGTCCTATGAATCCATCACCTCTCTTAAATGAAAAATGTTTTAATTACAAAAGAACAAGAAGTACATGGTTTCGAATTCATCCTTGAAACTAGTTTAATTATTTTGATGTGGTGACAATACTTTTTGTTTTCTGAATGAATGCTTGAACAGTGCATATGTCTTTTGAAATTGTTGTTTATGAATGTTAAATATGTTGGCTCTTGAAAGAATGATGAAAAGGAGACATGTTATTTGATAATCTAAAAAACCATAAAAATGATTCTTGAAGCAAGAAAAAGCAGTGAATACAAAAGCTTGCAGAAAAAAATAGCAAAAAAAAAAAAAGAAAGAAAAAGCCAAAAGCTCTTTAAACCAAAAGGAAAGAGCAAAAAGCCAATAGCCCTTAAAACCAAAAGGCAAGGGTAAAATAAAAAGGATCCAAGGCTTTGAGCATCAGTGGATAGGAGGGCCTAAAGGAATAAACTCCTGGCCTAAGCGGCTAAACCAAGCTGTCCCTAACCATGTGCTTGTGGCGTGAAGGTGTCAAATGAAAACTTGAGACTGAGCGGTTAAAGTCAAGGTCCAAGCAAAAAAAGGAGTGTGCTTAAGAACCCTGGACACCTCTAATTGGGGACTTTAGCAAAGCTGAGTCACAATCTGAAAAGGTTCATCCAATTATGTGTCTGTGGCATTTATGTATCCGGTGGTAATACTGGAAAACAAAGTGCTTAGGGCCACGGCCAAGACTCATAAAGTAGCTGTGTTCAAGAATCAACATACTGAACTAGGAGAATCAATAACAATACTGAACTCTGAGTTCCTATAGATGCCAATCATTCTGAACTTCAATGGATGAAGTGAGATGCCAAAACTATTCAAGAGGCAAAAAGCTATAAGTCCCGCTCAACTGATTGGAGCTAAGTTTCATTGATATTTTGGAATTTATAGTATATTCACTTCTTTTTATTCTATGTGATTTTCATTTGCTTGGGGACAAGCAACAATTTAAGTTTGGTGTTGTGATGAGCGGATAATTTATACGCTTTTTGGCATTGTTTTTACATAGTTTTTAGTATGATTTAGTTAGTTTTTAGTATATTTTTATTAGTTTTTTAAATAAAAATCACATTTCTGGAATTTACTATGAGTTTGTGTGTTTTTCTGTGATTTCAGGTAATTTCTGGCTGAAATTGAGGGACTTGAGCAAAAATCATATTCAGAGGTTGAAGAAGGACTACAGATGCTGTTGGATTCTGACCTCCCTGCACTCAAAGTGGATTTTCTGGAGCTACAGAACTCCAAATGGTGCGCTCTCAATTGCGTTGGAAAGTAGACATCCAGGGCTTTCCAGAAATATATAATAGTCCATACTTTGCCCGAGTTTAGAGGACGCAAACTGGCGTTCAACGCCAGTTCCATGCTGCATTCTGGAGTTAAACGCCAGAAACAGGTTGCAAAGTAGAGTTAAACGCCAGAAACAGGTTACAAACTGGCGTTCAACTCCAAGAGAAGCCTCTACATGTGTAAAGCTCAATGCTCAGCACAAGAACACACCAAGTGGACCCCAGAAGTGGATTTCTGCATCATTTACTCATTTCTGTAAACCCTAGTAACTAATTTAGCATAAATAGGACTTTTTACTATTGTATTTACATCTTCGGATCATTTTTAGTCTTGGTTACTCCGGTTCCCCTCTGGGACCGAGACCAATGAACTCCATTATCACTTATGTATTTTCAACGATAGAGTTTCTACACACCATAGATTAAGGTTTGGAGCTCTACTGTTCCTCATGAATTAATGCAAAGTACTACTGTTTTCTATTCAATTCGAGCTTATTCCGCTTCTAAGATATTCATTCGCACTTCAATATGAATGTGATGATCGTGACAGTCATCACCATTCCCAACTCATGAACGCGTGCCTGACAACCACTTCCGTTCTACCTTAGATTGAATGGGTATCTCTTGGATATCTAATACATGGGACCGAGTCCGAGATATTAGAATCTTCGTGGTATAAATTAGAACCCATGGACGGCCATTCTTGAGATCCAGAAAGTCTAAACCTTGTCTATGGTATTCCGAGTAGGATCTGGGAAGGGATGGTTGTGACGAGCTTCAAACTCGCGAGTGCTAGGCGTAGTGACAGACGCAAAAGGATCAATGGATCCTATTCCAGTATGATCGAGAACCGACAGATGATTAGCAATGCAGTGACAGCGCATTAGACCATTTTCACTAAGAGGACAGGATGTAGCCATTGACAACGGTGATGCCTAACATACAGCTTGCCATGGAAAGGAATAGGAATGATTGGATGAAGATAGCAGGAAAGCAGAGGTTCAGAGGAACGAAAGCACCTCTATACGCTTATCTGAAATTCTCACCAATGAATTACATAAGTATCTCTATCTTAGTTTATGTTTTATTTATATTTTAAATATTAAATATCCATAATCAATTGAACTCACCTGACTGAGATTTACAAGGTGACCATAGCTTGCTTCAAGCCGACAATCTCCGTGGGATCGACCCTTACTCATGTAAGGTTTATTACTTGGACGACCCAGTGCACTTGCTGGTTAGTTGTGTGAAGTTGTGAACAGAATTAAGAACATGAACGTGCGTAATTAGTTTTTAGCACCGTTACCAAGGAAGAAATGATCACGATTTTGTGCACCAAGTTGCTTTTATTATTCATATTTGAAAACCAATTTTCCCAAATTATTTGTTTTAGTTACAGTTACTTGCTTGGTTTATAATTGAATTAAGTGGAATGTTGCTTGTTCATTGGAATCGCTCATGTTTTGCTTAGATAGTTGAATTAGTTTGTTGCAATTTAAGATTACTTGCTTGTTAAGATTCCCATTTATTTTCATGCTCATAACTCACAACCCTGGATTTCTAACCAATGTTGAAGCACATGTTTGCCCACTCCTTATGAGACGACCCGATGTTTGAATACTTCGGTTATTTCTATTGGGGTTGAACTTGTGACAACTAAATCCCTCTCTAAATTTGACCCCCGAGGATTGTTGTTGGTAGAGCTATACTTGCAACGTGGTTTTATTGGAGAAAATCTTTACCAATACACCCTTGGGAGCCTGTCACAGAGCCAGCGTTTCACGTCCTAGGAGTCTCATAGCACGTAGATTTCATTAAAGCTCAGCCTAAACACTCACAAAGTGGGCCCCAGAAGTAGATTTTAGCACTAAATAAACTATTTTACCCTTACTAGTCATCTGTTTAGTATTTAAAGTGTATTTTACATAACATTAAACATATACGCACACTTTACACCCCTATTTTTGTTTACCTTTGTATTTTACTTTCAGTATGAGTTTCTAAACCTCCTAGGTTGAGGGGAGGAGCCCTGCTGAGTCCTATGAATTAATAAAAGTATTACTATTTCTCTTCGATCCGTGTTTGATTTATTCTAAGATGTATATTCGTTCTTCATCAATATGAATGCATTGAACTGGCATAAGGTTATCACATTCTACATGGGTTTAGAGTGCGTCTTTCATCAGACAACGATGAACCACCAGCTTGAATATACGTCTCTCAGACGACTAATCCACGACTTCGTTGGGGACTTCTCAACACATCAGTGCAACCGATTTACGGGGAGATTAAAGTCTCTGTGGTAGAGGCTAGAACCTAAGGCGCAACATCCTCTGATCCGGAAGATTCGACCTTGTTTGTGGCATTTTGAGTAGGATCATCAAGAAGAATGAACTGCAGAAGCTTCACCCTCAATCAAAATGGATCCGCACTAAACCTGGGGGTTCAGATCTGGAGGAGTGTTGGCAGCTGCTCAAACCAGTGTCAATCACATACAGCCTGCAATTGAAGACATCATTCACAAGCAAAGAAAACAGTACTATCAGAGTTAATTCAGAAAGACAAAGCAACTCCAGTCCTCAACTATTCTCCTTTCATAGTTTACACAACTTCTGAGTTTTAATTACACTTTTCAATTTATTCCTTTTAATGCAAATTTGATAACTATTCCAACAACCTTCTGATCTGCCTGACTAAGACCTACAAGATAACCATAGCTTGCTTCAAGCCAACAATCCTCGTGGGATCGACCCTGACTCTCTCAGGTATTACTTGGACAACCCAGTGCACTTGCTGGTACAGCGGTACGAAAGTGTGGGGATTCGTGCTACCAAGATGCCAAAACTATTCAGAAGCAAAAAGCTACTAGTCCCGCTCATCTAATTGAAACTGGGCTTTATTGAAAACTCTGAGATTTATTGTATTCTTCTCTTTTTTTATCCTACTTTGTTTTTGGTTGCTTGGGGACAAGCAATAGTTTAAGTTTGGTGTTTTGATGAGCGGATATTTTATACGTTTTTTGGCATCATTTTCATATAGTTTTTACAATATTTTGTTTGAGTTTTATTTTGTTTTCATAGGTTTTAGTGCTAAATTCACATTTTTTTTATTCTACTTTAAATTTGTGTGTTTTATAGTGATTTCAAGTATTTTCTGGATGAAATTGAGGAGCTTGAGCAAAAGTCTGATTCAGAGACACAGAAAGCACTGCAAATGCTGTCAGGATCTGACCTCCGTGCACTCGAAGGAGCTTTTCTGGAGCTACAAAAGTTCAAATAGAGCGCTCTCAACGGCTATGTAACATCCAGAGATTTCCAGAAATATATAATAGTCTATACTTTACTTCGGAAATGAAGGCCCAAAACTGGCGTTCAATGCCAGCTACCAGCCCCATTCCTAGCGTCCAAGCCCACAGGGGAGCAGCTGGCGTCCAATGCCCAAAAGGCAGTCCCTAGCCAGTGTTCAACTCCCCTGAGAGGTACTAGCTCGTGGAGACACTTAAAGCTCAGCCCAAACACTCACCAAGTGGGCCCCAGAAGTGGATTTTCGCACCCCTAAGACTAATCTATCATTTTTTGTAATTCTTAGTCATTAGATTAGTATATATAGAAGATGATCACCCTTGTTTAGGATCTTCTACGAGCTCATAGACACTCTACACGTTTTTCATTCCTTTTGTACAGTATGAGTCACTAACCTCCTAAGGTTAAGGTTAGGAGTTCTGTTGAGTTTCATGAAATAATAATATTACTGTTCTATCTCAATATGTCTGATTCTATTATGCAACCTCATGTTTCATTTTATGAATTGAGGGTGACCCATGGCAATCATCCTAGTTCTACTTAGGTTATGTGCGAGTCCTGACCCAGATAGCGTTGAACCAAAGCTAGAGATTGCATTGCAGATTCCAATAGAGTACCTGGGCAACTTTGGATACGTGACATAAAATCCCGTTGACCCTGGGTAAGTGCGGTATCTGTGGCATTAAGGCTAGAGTCAGAGAAGCAGCACTTTCTGATCTAGAAGATCTGCCTTGTCTGTCGCACCTTGAGTAGGATCATGAAGGGGAATGGATTGCTTAGAGCTTCATCTTCTGCTACAGTGAGAAACCTAGAGGAGGCTTGATGAGAGGACATGAGTTAATCACTTACGGCTGCCATTGAAGGAATCAGAAAGTTATTGAAGAAGCAGTAAGAAAGTTAATCCGGAAAGACAAAGCATCTCGAAGCCTCAGTCGTTCTCATACCATTGATTTTATACCTATCTAGTAACGTTTTATTTATTTATCTATTTTATGCATTTTTCGTGACAAACTATATTTTCTATCCGCCTAACTAAGATCTACAAGATAACCACTGCTTGCTCAAACCAACAATCTCTGTGGGATCGACCCTCACTCACCTGAGATATTACTTGGACGACCCGATATACTTGCTGGTCTATCTGTGTGAAACGAGCGGAGTCAGTTTTGTGCAGCACAAATCAAGAGAAATGTGTTCGATAATGTCATTCTTACGGTGATGGATAGTGAAAGGACTAAAGATAACTACAAGGCTAAGTTGGACTTATCCGAGTTGTGTAAGAAACGATATATGAACGTTGTCCTTTTGAAATATGGTAAATGAGAGAAAATAAAGGAGTGTTATATTATAACCTTAGAGAAAGACAAAAAAACTTTGTCGGTAGTTGCAAGAGTTAATGCTTTCTGATGGGTATACTTCAATTCCAACCTTAGTAAGTGTGCTAATGTCGCACAAGGGAAAGTTCATGGCATGAAAAGTCATGATTTCCATATGTTTATGGAATTCTTAATCTCAATTGCCTTGAGAGAATTTTTGGGTTATGTTTAAAAGTCATTGATAAAGTTGGGTCAATTTTTCAGAAGTTTGTGTTCACTGGCACTTTCTATAGAGAATCTTGTTATGGAATACAACACCCCATTCATCATTTGTAGGTTAGAAAGAATATTTCCTCTTGGCTTCTTTAATGTCATGGAACATCTTTCCATTTACTTGGCATACGTAGTCTATACTTGAACATCTTCCCATTTCAAGTAGTATCGATGGATATATCCGTTCAAGCGTCAAATATGTGCTTATAAGAAAACAGTAAAAAACAAGGCTAGGATAGAAAGATCAATTTATGAGACATATCTATCTAAAGAGATCACTCATTTTTTCTTCGTACTACTTTGACTAAAAGTTTGAAAAAATAATTCAACCACTAATATATACATTTTTATTAATAGAAAATCCTGACATTTCATTATTTGCATTTGTGATGTCATCAATATTTTGTGCTAATGCAAATAACAGGAATAAATCAATTTATTGGTGGAGTATTAGTTTATTTATCAACTTAAACAAATATTTGGAATTTAAGTACCTTATTGTGTATGGAACAATTCATTGATAAATAGCAAATATTTAAATGAAGTTTCAATCTGTGACAAAATTGAAAATTGAACCACTTTGCAATTTTTTTAAACTTTCTAAAGGACTTTTTTGGTCTTTTTTTTTGTGTCTAACTTATTTAGTCGTTTCAATCTTTCATAACATTTTAAGTAAAGTCAAAATTTTTTGGGATTATTTAGTTTCACAAACCACCAAATAGAGGACATGATATTCACTACAAAAAAAATCACCTATTCAGCCACAATTTTTTTAAGCTACATTTGAAAAGTGTAGCCTATTCGCCTATTCATAGAATAGGCTATGCTTTCCTCCGTCTTATATTTTTATAGGAGAATTGAAAACACAATTGTGGCATCACCTGAAATGTGTCTTCTTAGATATATAAAGATCACTTATAAAGCGTAGCCTTATCTTAATATCTATGGGTATACTTATTTATCCAAAGAGAGCGCTTTTGAAGAATAACCTATTTAATATGTTTTGGGTGCGCTTCAAAAGTATTTCCTATAACTTATATTGTTTCATTTATACAACCTCATATTTATTTAAAAAAAAGAAAAATTGAAACGACGTCGTATCCTCCAATCCCTAATCTAATGAACCCCCCCGGTCACTCTCTTCTTTGTTCTCTCTCGTCACTCTCTCACCTCTCGTCTCCAGTCTCTCACTTCTCACTCGATCTCACAATCACTGTCTCAAACTTAAGCTCGTCGTTGTGGTCTATGTCGTCAACGTTTGCACTAAGTCATCGCTTTCTATGCGCTCACTTTGCTGGTGACAGAAAAAGAATGAACCAACATCTCGTACCTTGGGTGGTGGTGTTCTTCATCTTCTTGTTTCGGGCTTTCGGCTGTTAGTCCAGTTGGTCATCTTCCTTCACTGTCGGTCCCAGGTGAGCTTCCTTCGACCTTAATCTTTCAGTGTCAATTTCGATGTATCTTAGGGTTTCATAGTAAAATTAGAATTTTATGCTGGTGGTGGTTGTTGTTGTATATTTTTTTTAGTTGAATTGTCGAAGCTAAATACTAGGGATTTGGAAATTGGAATGGTACTTCTTCACAGTTTTATTGTTGCTCTCCATGTGTTTGTAAAAATGCATGTGTTGTTACAATTCAATTTTCGCTGAGTGTGATTTGTAAAATCTGAGAAAAATAATAAATAATTAATTAATAAATTAAATATGAGTATATAGGGTTAAGAAATTAATAAATTATAAACTGGAGATTAGCTTGTTGAAATTTAAGGGAGAAAAATAAGATTTAGCACGAAAATATAACTGATTCTGGAAAAATGCGTGCCGACGTTAAAATGGGTTGTACCAACTTAAAACTGTCTAATACTGTGAGTGAGATAATTATTTATGAGTGAAGAAGGTTAAGAAACTAAAATTTATAATTTGGGAAAGTAAAAATAATTAGAATACGAATTAAGACGCAAATCTTAAAGGTTTTGGCCTAAAATTGGGCCAACAGGCTAAAACAAGTGAACCGGGCCCAAGTGGGCCCAATCTCACATATATAAACACTCTCCCACACACTTAACACCACCATAATTCAGAATTTGCTTGAGAGAGAGAGAGAGAGCACCGTGGGTTGAGAAGAGAAGAAGAACCAAGGGTTTTACTATTCACTCTCAATTTCAATTGATCATATCTTTTGATCCAGCACTCCAATTGATGAGTTGTTTGAGGCTACGCATTCATCTCAGAACCCTCTTCAATTTTATCTTGGTATTGTGCTAAGAAATCTCAAAAACCTTTCCCCAATTCTCTGTTCTCTTCAAATTTGCAATTTTAGTATGTGTGTGAATTGAGATATTGTGATTTTGGTTCTTTAGGGATGCTCTAGCATGAATTCCAAGTGGGTTCCATCCCAATTTCTTGTAGGTTAAGGTAAGAAAGCTTTTATCCCTTTTGATTTTCCAATTCTATGAATCCTGGATTGATATATGTGTGAAATTGGTAATATTAGAGTTGTTGGGTGATTTGGTACACGTTGGAAAGCTTGGATCGATCTTGGAGCTGTTGATTGAGACATGGTTGGTGTTAGATGAGTTTGGTTTGCCTGAAAAGGAAAGAAAATCAAGGGTTTGGAAACCGCCGTCATTAAGGTACGTGTTTGAGTTTCAAGTAGGCATTATATAAAGTTATATGAATTTCTAGGTTAACTAACACTAGGATAAGTATGGATTGCATTGGTTGATGATGTGATTAGTAAATGAATGTATGTATGTGTGCTTTGAATTAAAATTTGAATATGAGTATGTATGATTGAGAATTGTTGTGATATTATGAAGTAAATGGTATATATTGATCATGTTAATGATAGGTAAAATTTGGGCCGGAGGCCGTGAATGGGGTGAGAAGTCCCCCATGAGGTAAGTGTGTGTGAATTGTTGATTGAAAATAATGAAAAATTGGTTAATGAACAAATGTTTTTGTGGATTGATTGGTGGATTGGAAGTCGCTTTTCTAGGTGTTGAATGGTTAGGAAATGGTGAATGAGTGTTTGAAAATGTGTGAAAATAGTTTTGAAAGGAGTTAGGCTTGAATGGGAACGAAGATTTGTGAAATTGAACATTTAGGTAAATTTGGTAAAAACCTGTTTTTAGCCAACTTTGACGGGGCATAACTCGGTACTCGGAGTTCGGAATCAGATGCAATATATCTTAAATCAAAGCTTGTTAAAAGAACTTTAAGACCATCAAAAGATGAAGGAAATTGAAATTTTGCATAAAAAGTTATGAACAGAAGAAAAATGGTCTAAAAATTTGATTTTTGTGATTATGCAGCAAACCAGAATTTCTGGTACGCGTGCCTATGCACACTATGGTGCGTGCGCACGGAACAAAGCAGGTAAAAGTACTCGTGCGTATGCACGAGGTATGCATATGCATTCCCAGGAAATTTTCAAGTTGTACGTACGCACAGGGGTGATGCGTACGCACGATGCCCTGTTTTCACGCTAAAATCCTATTTTTAATTGTTTGACTGTTTTCCCAAGCTTGTAAAATTCTATAACACCCTAATTAAGGTCCGACAACTTGTTTTTAGGCTTGAGAATGAATATGAATGCATGGATTATATTAAATTGATAATTGGAGGAGATTATGGATTAAAGTGATGAATAATGATGAAAGTCTGTGAGCAATGAGTTTACTGAATACTAGATTGAGATAAGACATGAGTGATGAGATTGACGACGACTGAGTATAGACGGGTTTAGGGTTTAGATTGTGATAAGACATGAATGATGAGATTGACAATGATTGAGTATAGCAGGTGTTCATACCCTGGGTCGAGCTATCCGATCTGGGATGATTGGCGATAAAGCGACCGACCTCTTCAGGTCAGGCTACCCGACCTCTTCTCAAAGAGGTCGGCCAAATTGACAGGAGAGCCCAATAAAGGGCCCAAATAGGGGAACACGACCCTGATCCAAAGGCAACCCAAGCCCATAGAGATAAAGACGGTTCCCTTAAAGATAAGCTGACTTCACTCAAAATAAGATAAAGATAAGATAAGATAACTAACTTATCTTATCAGAAAGGTCAGCCCACACTACTATAAATACACTGGAGCACCCAAGTATAACTCATACTCTGATTCTACTAAAAACCTGTTTAAATACCCGTGCTAACTTAAGCATCGGAGTCTCTTGCAGGTATCCCCACCCTCCGGTGACCAAGGATCAGAAGTGCAGCCAGTCCAACGAGTCGGACACGACTGCTACGGCCGCCACCAGCTAGCCGGACACGTCATCTCCGACCAGTACAGAAGATCTCATCCGAGATCGGCCTACAGTTTCAGGTAACCCTCGGAACATTGGCGCCGTTGCCGGGGATCCTGGAAGTCATCCCATCACCATGGCAGACGAACAGGATAACGACCAAAACTCAGATTTAGAGGACAGAACACCGCACAAAAACACGAGTGAGACACTTCGGAATCTAAAGGAGACAAAAACTCATCACATTCGGGAGTAATAGAAGCCCTTCAAGATCGCCTAAAGCAACTCGAAAAAGAAAGCCAGTACCAGCAAGAAGTTGGCAAAGATCTACAAAGAGAGGTAAGGCAACGTCGAGAATTAGAAGATAAACTTCTACAACTCGAAGCCGATCTCAAAGCAAAGACTACCCGGACCACCCCTGAAGACAACTCTCGCAAAGATCAGGATCCATTCACTAGGGAAATCATGAAGACTAAAATCCCTAAAGACTTCAAAATTTCGGATATGATTTTGTATGATTGCACTACAAATCCCAACCATCACCTCAACAACTTCAGAAGCAGAATGTACCTCACCGACGCCTCAGACGTCGTTCGCTGCAAAGCTTTTCCAACAACTCTCACCAAGACAGCAATTAGATGGTTCGACAACCTACCTCCAAAGTCCATCTCCAACTTTGACGACCTGGCCAAAAAATTCTTGGCCAGATTCTCCATCCAAAAAGACAAGGCTAAGCACGCCCCCAGTCTACTAGGTATCAAGCAAGGAGATCGGGAAAGTCTCCGCAACTACATGGAAAGATTCAACAAAACATGCCTAGACATACAAAGCTTACCAACAGAGGCTGCCGTCATGGGCCTCATTAACGGCCTACGAGAAGGACCCTTCAGCCAATCTATATCAAAGAAATATCCTACATCCCTAGACGAGGTACAGGAACGGGCAGAGAAGTACATCAACATGGAAGAAAATTCTCGACTTGGAGAAGCCTCGAAATCCGGTTTCACCTACCGAGATAAAGATAAAGAATCCAAGAAGAAGAAAGATCAAACGGGCAAAAAAATCAAAAAATATCATAATTACACCCCTCTTCGGGTGTCCCTTGTGGATATTTACAAAGAAGTCTGTAACACAAAAAAGATACCCCCAGCTCGATCACTCAAAGGCAAAAAAAGAGGAGGAAATCGGAACGAGTACTGTGAATATCATCGGGTCCGAAGACATTCCACCAACGAGTGCTTCGACTTAAAAAACATCATAGAAAAGTTAGTAAGGAAAGGAAAACTAAATCGGTATCTAGCCACCCGAGATGATGAACAAAGAAAAAGACGAAGAGATGAAGATGTTGGACGAGCTGAGCGATCACCTCGTACGCCAGAAAGACATGTCCATATGATACACGGAGGATTTGCAGGAGGTGGAATCTCCAAATCATCCCGCAAAAGATACATCAAAGAAGTATATCATGTCGAAGGGAAGGAGGAAGCACTCGACATCCCTGCAATCACGTTCACCAAAGAAGACGCATCCGGTATCATCTCAGGACACGACGATCACATGGTCATCACCATCATACTGGCAAATGCCAATCTCCACCGCACATTAATAGACCAAGGGAGTTCTGCCGACATCTTATTCAAAACTACCTTCGACAAACTCGGCTTAGAAGAAAAGGAGATTAGAGCATACCCGAACAGCCTGTTCGGACTGGGAAATACCCTAGTACAACCACTGGGATATGTGTCGCTACATACAACCTTCGGAAAGGGAACCAATCCAGAACACTCAAGATAGACTACATTGTGGTCAACGTGAGTTCAGCCTACAATGCCCTAATAGGTCGGACAACACTAAATCAACTCGGCGCAATAGTCTCGACTCCACATCTATGCATGAAATTTCCAACTACAGAAGGGATAGCTACGATAAAAGCAGATCAAAAGATGGCACGTCGCTGTTATAACGAAAGTCTAAACCTCAGAGGTAGAGGAGAAGAGTTCCATACAATTGAGCATGGTGGAGTACAGAGACGTGAAGAACTCCGCCCACAACCCGAAGGAGAAATAGAGAAAGTTCAGATCGGGGATACTGATAAACCACTATTTCATGGTTTATCTTGTGCTCAATTGAGTGGATTTTATCAACTCTTTACCCACTTATTCATACTATTTGCATGAGTTTACATTCTCCTTCCTGATTTTGTGCTTTGATTGAAAACATGCTTCTTTGATCTTATATTTGCTTATTATCAATCCTCTCTTTATACCATTTGATGCCTTGATATGTGTGTTAAGTATTTTCAGAGATTAGATGGCAAGAATGGCTTGGAGGATGGAAAGGAAGCATGCAAAAGTGGAAAGAATACAAGAAGTTGAAGGAACTGCAAAGCTATCAGCCTGACCCTCTCGCACTAAAATGGTCATAACTTGAGCTACAAAGGTCCAAACGATGTGGTTCCAGTTGCGTTGAAAAGTTAACGTACGGGGCTTCGATTTGATATATAATATGTCATAGTTGCCCAGACGCTAGGTGACGCAAACGCGTGCCCCACACAGCCGCGTCGCAGTGGCGAAAATCAGCGTGATTGAATTCGCAACCAGCGGATTTTGGGCTGTTTCTGACCCAGTTCTCGGCCTAGAAAACACCGATTAGAGGCTATAAAGTGGAGGAATGCATCCATTCATGGATGATGCTCTCATAATTCATAATTTTAGTTTTAGATGTAGTTTTTAGAGAGAGAGGTTCTCTCCTCTCTCTTAGGATTTAGGATTAGGATTAGGATTTCTTCGTTTCTTCATTCCAGGTTTAATATTTACTTTTATTTATGTTTCTATTCTTCTTTTACTTTAATGCTTTTATTCGTATCTACAAATGTTGCCAAATTGGCTTGTGAACCTTTTCCATGTTAAGATTTGAATATTTTATTTAATATAATTGGAGGTATTTCAGACTTATGATCGCTCTCTTTAAGTTATTAATGCTCTTTGTTTATCCAAATTATTTTCATTCAAGTAGACTTTCTTCCCTTTTGGCTTTGGTTAAATAATTGGTGACTCTTGAGTTATCAAACTCATTGTTCATTGAAAATTGGAATTCTTCAAGAATTAATTCGAGTTCCAATAACTCTAACTTTTTCCCAAGGAAAGACTAGGATCTGAGGAATAAAAATTAATTCATCCACTTAACTTACCTTCATAGTTAGAGGTTAACAAAGTGGGAGAAAAATCCAATTCTCATTACAGTTGATAAGGATAACCAGGATAGAACTTCCAGTTATAATACCTTGCCAAGAGTTTATTTTATTATTATTATTTTATTTTTCTTATCATTCAACATACTGCTTCCTTACTTTCTAAAACCCCTAATTTACAAGACTCATAACCAATAATAAGAACATACCTCCCTGCAATTCCTTGAGAAGACGACCCGAGGTTTAAATACTCGGTTATCAATTTTAAAAGGGGTTTGTTACTTGTGACAACCAAAACGTTTGTATGAAAGGACTTTTGAAGGTTTAGAAACTATACTTGCAACGAGGATTTATCTGCAAATTTCTAGACCACGCAAAAGTTCCTCTCAACGTCAAAATGGCGCCGTTGCCGGAGAATTGCTAACGTGTGCCTTATTATTGGTTATTGTAAATATTTACTTTTTTCTTGTTTATTTATTTTTATTTTTTCTTTTTCGTAAATTAAGAGGTTATTGGTTTTATTTAGTTATTAAAAATTTTTTCAAAATTTTTTTCTTGGTGTTCATCTTGATCTTCAAGTTGTTCTTCGTGTTCATCTTGACCTTCAAGTTGTTCTTAGTTGTTTTCTTCGTTTTGATCTAAAAATTTTCAGTTTGGTGTTATTTCATTGTTTTTCTCTTTCCTCATTAAATTCAAAAATTCAAAATTTAAAACTCAAATTTCAATTTTCAAAATTCAAATTTTAAAAAATTTTAAATTCAAATTTCAAAATTTCAAACTTCAATTTTCAAAATTCAAATTTAAAAATTTAAAATTAAAATCTCAAATTTCAAAATTTAAAATTTCAGAATTCAAATTTTAAAAATTAAATCTTTTTCAAAAAATCATATCTTTTTTAAAATCTTATCTTATCTTATTTCAAAAGTCAGATTTCAAAATTCAATATTCAAATTCAAATTTCAAATTTCAAATTTCAAAATTCAAATTTCAAAATTTAATTTTCAAATTCAAAATTTAAATAACCTTTTAATTTAAAATTTATTTTTATTTTCGTTTTTAATTTTTATTTACTATTGTGAGTTCTCACCCCTCTTGCTTTGAGTTTGGTCCCAATGCTGTTGCAAGGAATGGAAATTATAACAGGAACATGCATCAAGGTCAAAACAATCACAGATAGAAGGAGCCACGAGGATCTAATCAATCCTTCTGACAGCAAGACCTTCCACAATACCACAGACAAAGACCATCATACAATGCATGCCAAGACAATGAACCACCTCCTCAAAATAGCTTTGGACCACCATACTCACAAGCCTCTTTCCACCATTCACCTCCATATGACCCTAACCCGCATCCACCATACCAACCACCTTATGAGCCAAATGAACCATACACAGAACCACCCCCATTCCAACACAACTACTCTCATGAACCACCACCTCAATATACACCATCTCCTTATCATTATCAAGATGAACCACCTTCCTACCATGAACCCTTTCTCCCAACAAATAAACCCTCCTATCCACCCCAAACCTCCATGGAGAAAGCACTTGCCGATCTAAGCTCTACTATACAAGCTCTCGTCGCCCAAATCGGACCACCAATTACCTTCAACAATCAACCCTCAAGCTCTAGTGCACTTTCTTTTCAACCACAGAATGATCTCTCCAACCCATCACTACCATCCATGGAAGAGCACCCACATCCATCAATCCAAGAGCAACATGATCCCAATGATGCTATTAACATGGAACAAGAGAGAAGGGATCATCTTCGCAAATCCATACTTCATAAGGAGCTAGAGGAGGCCCTAAAGGTGAAGGTAGTAAAGACCGTTGAAGTCGAAGGAGTAGTTGAAGAATTAGTGAAGGAAGATATCAAGGAGGAGTCTGATTTTGTCTTAGAGCAAGAGGAGGCCCAAAATGTGGAGATAGGAGAGACCCTTGAAGATTAAAGAATAGTTGAAAGGAGTTGTCATGGAAAGAAAATCATCAAGGATGAGTACGATTTTATATTAAAACTACTGGACAAAACAGTAATTATTAAAGAAGAAGAATTGGTTGAAGACTTAGGAGATGCTGAACCTCCATGGGAAAGTCATGACATAGAGCCTCCTTCCAAGACGGTTGCATTTGATGTTGAGGAGGGTGTACAACCTCCAAGGCATGTCATGGTTAAGGACTTGGAAGAGGTTGGTCAAGAGATGGAGATTAAAGAAGAAGAAGCACAAGCTCTCATGCCTTTGGTAAACAATGAAGAAGAGATTGAATTGGAAGAAAGCTACCAAGAGGAAGATGTTGATATTGAAGAAGCTTGCAAAGAGGTGGTAGTTGTCAAAGAAGAACACAAAGGAGTGGAGCTTGCAAGTTCATTAGAAACCCCTCCCCCTAAGTTGCCATCATCCTTCACGACATTCAAGTGGGTAAAATTCACATCCCTTAGCTTTCTGATTCCACTTGAATATGGGCTACTGGAGACGGATGGTCAACTTAGAGCTCTTTGTGGCATTAAGAGTAAGAGGAAGATGGTCAGTGGTAAGAATTGTCCTGCAAGGTTCATTATGGTTGGAAGCTTTAAGTTTAAACGCAAGGGTTGGTGTAAAGCTCAATTAAATGGGTCTAGGAAGTTGTTTGGACACTTCAGTGAGAATTCTAAAGCTGAACCACCCAGATGGAATCATGATAATCAACTTAAAGACGGGTGTAAAAGCAAGATTTGGGATCCTGGAATCTGCTCTGACATTTAACACCCCGGGAGCCTAAGAATCTGTTTGAAGCTGCTCAAAGGCTTTACGTGCCTAGTTTGGGATCCCGGAGGCTATTGGAATACAAACATTGGTAGAGATTCCTGGATGAGTTCAAACACAAGCCACCATAACAGGAAGCTCATCAAATGTCCAACTTAAGGACTTTAACTAAAAGTGCTAGGTGGGAGACAACCCACCATGGTATGATCGTTCCTTTTTCATTTTTAGTTAGTTTTATTTGTTTTTGAGTTTTATTTTATTTTATTATATTGAACCTGGAGTTTTGCATCACATTCATATTAACACTGCAATCTGCATTTTTCTTGCATTAAAAAAAAAAAGAGAAGCACGCACACGACGCGGCAGCGTCGCTGACGCGTCCGCGTCATGTGGGAAAAATGGCTCCCACGCGACCGCGTCACTCACGCGGCCGCGTGACCTGGAAATCGACGTACGAAGCGTGCACGGCCGAAAGTTGTGCGAGAGTGGTGCTGGACTGGTGCTGACCGCAAACGCCTTACCACGCAGACGCATGGCTCACGCGTCCGCGTCATATCCCCATGATGGCCACTCACGCGATCGCGTCGACCACGCGACCACGTCACCCTGGATTTTGGCAATACCAAGTTTCGAACAGAGAGTTGTGCGACTGCGAGGCTGCACTCGCGCCACTAGCACAAATCAAGTCACGTGATCGCATGACCCACGCGTCCGCATCGCCTAACCTTATTGCGCACCACGCGACCGCGTCACCCATGCGACCGCGTCGCTAGCATCACACAACCTATCCAAATTAGTGCTAATTTTCCTATCTTTTCTTCTCTAATCCTAATTTCTTTTATCTTTTCTTCTTTCTTCTTTCTTTCTTACTTTATTTCTTTCCCTTCTCATTCTTCTTATCTTTTATTTTATTTTATTTATTTGTATACTTTTATTCATTGCATATTTTTATTTTTCTAAATTTATTATTTTACCATTGGTGTTCAAATGTTCTTATTCAACTGTTACATCTTTTCTGGTATTTTCTTGGTGCTTAGTGACTTGTTTCATTCTTATTGAGTAATATTATTTAAATCAATGCCAATCTTTTATATTTGTATTACTCTTGCATTGACATGAATTTATATTATCTCTCATTTCCCACTCTCTTCTCCATTGTTGCAAATTTTGCACCACTGGTATGCCATGTGCTTATATTGTTTTCTCACGTATATGTTGATGCTTCCATGTAAATGAGACCCTTATCATTTGGCATTAACCCAACCATACTTCATTTATTTTCTTATCTCTATTATTGGGTTACCTTTCTTCCCTTTTTCTTTCAGGATGGCCACCAGAAAGAGAACCGGAAGACGCTTACATGGGGAGACAAGCAAGTCAATCTGCACAATCTATAGAGAAAAGCATCAGTTGAAGCCACCCGTCCACTTGCACATCTCAGCATGCATCAAGGACGGTGCAATCTTTAAGTGTGGCGAGGTCGATACCGATCTCTATGGGTTAGTATTTTCCTGTCTCAACACCAATATTTTATTTTCTTTGTTAATTGTTGCATTTGCATTTTTAATTGCATGTTTATTTGATTTTATGCATTTAGTTACTACTTGGTTGAAGTAATATTTTCTTTTTCAAGAAATTTTTATAGTATTTCACTAATTTAAAAATTTTTTGTGTTAAACTTGTTTGGAAGTTGTATTTGGAACATGGTTTTTGAGCCAAAGAACACACAACCTGTGAGATTTTGAGCTTATTTACATGGTTAAATTATTTAACCATAAATATTTTATTCTTGTGTGTTTCCTCCTCTATGATTGTAATCTATATTTTGTTCCAATCTATATGTCCATTATTTAGTGTATTTACATGCTTGCATATGATTGAGGCCATTGTTTGATTTTAGCTCACTTATCCCAAATAAGCCTACCCTTTAAATCACCCTTGTCAGCCACGTTGAGCCTTTTAATCTTCATTTGTTCTGTATTTTACCACATCACTAGCCTTAAGTAGAAAAATAATTAAATATCCCAATTGAATCTTTGGTTAGCTTAAGATAGGGATTGTGTAACAACTAAGTGTGGGGAAACTGTGGGAACATGGGTTAATAAGGGAATGTATCATGTTCCTAATTTATTTGAATATTGGGAATTTGGGAACCTACTCATGAAAAACCAAAAATAGAAAAATAATGGAGAATCCATGTGCATTGATAAGTTATGTTTGCTTTTATGATTCAAAAAAAAAAGAGAAAAAGAGAAAAAGAAAATATATATATATATATATATATATATATATATATATATATATATATATAATATAAATAAATAAATAAGGGGACAAAAATTACCCCAATGTTAAGTTAATGAAAAATCAATGCACATGTGATAAATTAAAAAGAAAAAGTTGATACATGAGTATGTGATGTAAAAGTGGGAATTTTGGGTAGCTAGGCATGAATTAGAATTATATAGAGTATATGTATGTTAGGTGAAAGCTTAGGTTAATTAAAGATTCAATTTATAAAGCTCACTTAGCCATATATATATATACCTTTACCCTTACCTTAGCCCCATTACAACCTTGAAAAAGATCTCATGATGTTTGCATTGGTATATTGAATATTGTTGATTGGTTAGGTGAAGAACAAATTTTAGAAAGCATGACTAGAGAAGAATAGAGTGATTGACCCTAGACACTTGAGAATTAGAGTGATATACACTACCAGTAAGGGTTCAATGCTTGATTCTATGTTCCCTGCTTTCATGAGCTATCCTCTTACAAGTTTACTTGCTTTTTATTTTATGATTTGAATTAATGAAATCTGATTTGTGTTTGTCTTGAAGAGCTTATTTACTTTTAACCAAGTAGGTAGAAACATCTTAGCATATAGTTGCATTCACATAGATAGGATTGCATTTCATACTTTCTACCATTCCTCTTCATCTTTATAGCTTCTCTTGAGCTTAGCATGAGGACATGCTAGTGTTTAAGTGTGGGGAGGTTGATAAACCACTATTTCATGGTTTATCTTGTGCTCAATTGAGTGGATTTTATCAACTCTTTACCCACTTATTCATACTATTTGCATGAGTTTACATTCTCCTTCCTGATTTTGTGCTTTGATTAAAAACATGCTTCTTTGATCTTATATTTGCTTATTATTAATCCTCTCTTTATACCATTTGATGCCTTGATATGTGTGTTAAGTATTTTCAGAGATTAGATGGCAGGAATGGCTTGGAGGATGGAAAGGAAGCATGCAAAAGTGGAAGGAATACAAGAAGTTGAAGGAACTGCAAAGTTGTCAGCCTGACCCTCTCGCACTAAAATGGTCATAACTTGAGCTACAGAGGTCCAAACGACGCGATTCCAGTTGCGTTGAAAAGCTAACGTCCGGGGCTTCGATTTGATATATAATATGCCATAGTTGCCCCGACGCTAGGTGACGCGAATGCGTGCCCCACGCGGCCGCGTCGCAGTGGCGAAAATCAGCGTGATTGAATTTGCAACCAGCGAATTCTGGGCTATTTCTGACCCAGTTCTCGGTCCAGAAAACATAGATTAGAGGCTATAAAGTGGGGGAATGCATCCATTCATGGATGATGCTCTCATAATTCATAATTTTAGTTTTAGATGTAGTTTTTAGAGAGAGAGGTTCTCTCCTCTCTCTTAGGATTTAGGATTAGGATTAGGATTAGGATTTCTTCGTTTCTTTATTCCAGGTTTAATATTTACTTTTATTTATGTTTCTATTCTACTTTTACTTTAATGCTTTTATTCGTATCTACAAATGTTGCCAAATTGGCTTATGAACCTTTTCCATGTTAAGATTTGAATATTTTATTTAATATAATTCGAGGTATTTCAGACTTATGATCGCTCTCTTTAAGTTATTAATGCTCTTTGTTTATCCAAATTATTTTCATTCAAGTAGACTTTCTTCCCTTTTAGCTTTGGTTAAATAATTGGTGACTCTTGAGTTATCAAACTCATTGTTGATTGAAAATTGGAATTCTTCAAGAATTAATTCGAGTTCCAATAACTCTAACTTTTCCCAAGGAAGGACTAGGATCTGAGGAATAAAAATTAATTCATCCACTTAACTTACCTTCATAGTTAGAGGTTAACAAAGTGGGAGAAAAATTCAATTCTCATTACAGTTGATAAAGATAACTAGGATAGGACTTCCAGTTATAATACCTTGCCAAGAGTTTATTTTATTATTATTATTTTATTTTTCTTATCATTCAACATACTGCTTCCTTACTTTCTAAAACCCCTAATTTACAAGACTCATAACCAATAATAAGAACATACCTCCCTGCAATTCCTTGAGAAGACGACCCGAGGTTTAAATACTCGGTTATCATATTTAAAAGGGGTTTGTTACTTGTGACAACCAAAACATTTGTATGAAAGGACTTTTGAAGGTTTAGAAACTATACTTGCAACGAGGATTTATCTGCAAATTTCTAGATCACGCAAAAGTTCCTCTCAACGTCAGATACCTCGGACAAAATAACTAATATTAGCACGATCCTGAAGGGAGACGCAAAAGAATTTCTAGTACAGTTCTTACGAGATAATGTCGATCTCTTCGCATGGAAAGCTGCTGACATGCCAGGCATAGACCCCGAGCTAATGAGTCACAAGTTGGCGGTCTATCCAGGATCTCGGCCGGTACAGCATAGACGAAGAAAACTTGGGCCAGAACGATCCCAAGCTGTGGAAGAACAGGTACAAGCATTACTAGAGGCAGGATTCATAAGAGAAGTCAAGTACCCACTATGGCTAGCTAACGTTGTCTTGGTGAAAAAAACAAATGGGAAGTGGCGAATGTGCACCGACTACACTGACCTCAACAAAGCCTGCCCAAAAGATCCTTACCCACTCCCAAGTATCGACGCCCTGGTAGATGCTTCCTCCGGATATAGATAGCTCTCGTTTATGGATGCATATTCCGGATACAACCAAATTCCCATGTATCCACCAGATCAAGAAAAGACCTCGTTTTTAACGCCAAAAGCAAATTACTGCTACATTGTGATGCCTTTCCGCCTCAAGAATGTGGGAGCTACTTATCAAAGGCTAATGAACAAAGTCTTTTCAGATCATATCGGAAAAATCATGGAAGTCTATGTGAACGACATGTTAATAAAGACACAAAGTGAAGAAACATTATTGTCCGACCTGGCCCAAGTGTTCGACACTATAAGGAAGCATGACATGCGACTCAATCCCACAAAGTGCACCTTTGTAGTAGAAGCGGAAAAATTCTTAGGTTTCATGCTCACACAAAGAGGAATTGAAGCAAATCCAGACAAGTGCCAGGCTATACTCAACATGAAGAGCCCGACTTCTGTCAGAGAGGTACAACAACTCAACGGGAGATTGGCAGCCTTATCCAGATTCTTAGCAGGATCAGCAATAAGATCTCTCCCCTTCTATGCCACTTTAAGGAAAGGGAAGAAGTTCGAATGGACAACAGAATGCGAGGAAGCCTTCCAGGATTTCAAAAACTTCCTGGGACGACCGCCTATCCTAACTCGACCACGAGAGAAAGAACCACTCGTATTATACCTTGCAGTAGGAAGTCAGGAAGTAGCCTCAGCACTGGTTCGAGAGGATGACAAAGGGCAACAGCCTGTATATTTCATCAGTAAAGCGCTGCAGGGATCCGAGCTGAACTACCAAAAAATAGAAAAGTTCGCATACACTCTCATACTGACATCTCGACGACTTCGCCTATACTTCCAGGCCCACACCATCAAGGTTCGGACCGACCAGCGTATAAATGGGATACTATAGAAAACAGATCTAGCAGGCAGAATTTTACAATGGGCAGTCGAGTTATCCGAGTTCGACCTCCAATACGAAGCTCGGACAGCCATCAAATCACAATACTTGGCCGACTTCATTGTAGAATTCACAGATACCCTGGAAACCCCCACAGAATGGAATCTCTACGTGGACGGGTCTTCAAATAAGACTGGAAGCGGCGCAGGTGTGATAATAGAAAGCAACCAAGGAACCCAAGTTGAGCTTTCCCTCAAATTTGGGTTCCCAGCCTCAAACAACCAGGCAGAATATGAAGCGTTACTAGCTAGTTTGAAGCTGTCTAAGGAGGTTGGAGCTCAAAAACTCAACATCTTCAGCGACTCACAAGTAGTCACCTCACAAATAACAGGGAGTTACCAAGCCAAAGATCCCACCATGAAAAAGTATTTGGATATAACCAAAGAACATCTCGGACAACTCGGGGAATATAAGATCTGCCACATACCCCGCGAATAAAATGCCCGAGCTGATGCATTCTCAAAGCTAGCCAGCACCAAACCAGGGGGCAACAATAGAAGCCTCATCCAGGAAATGATACAGAACCCGTCAATCTCGGAAGCGGAAAAAGTCCTAGCTACAACAAGTCAGGATGAAGGATGGATGACCCCCATAATTAATTACCTCAAAAAAAAACACTCCCTACAAATGAGAAGGATGCAAAGAGGTTAAAACGCGAGGCTCAGTACTACACTATCATAAACAACACCCTATACAAAAGAGGGATCTCAATACCATTGTTAAAATGTGTGCCGACCTCTAACACAAGAGAAGTTTTAGAAGAAGTACACAGCGGTATTTATGGCAATCATCTCGGGGCACAAGCTCTCACTAAAAAGGTACTTCGGGCGGGATTTTACTGGCCAACTCTACAAAAGGAAGCTACAGAATTTGTAAAGACATGTCCCCCATGCCAGAAACATGCCAACTTTCACATCGCCCCGCCAGAAGAACTCATCAGCGTAACTTCGCCTTGGCCATTTACAAAATGGGGACTCGATCTTCTCGGACCCTTTCCCCAGGGATCAGGACAAGTCGAATTCCTCATAGTCGGAGTAGACTATTTCACAAAGTGGATTGAGGCAGAGTCCCTAGCTAACGCCACTGCTCAAAGAAGCCGGAAATTCCTATATAGGAACATTGTCACAAGGTTCGGGGTTCCGTACTCCATCACCACAGACAATAGCACTCAATTCACAGATGCAGGCTTCAAGAAATTAGTAGCCGACTTGAACATAAAGCACCAATTCACCTCCGTCGAACATCCTCAAGCCAATGGGCAAGCTGAAGCTGCCAACAAAGTCATATTGGCTGGGTTGAAACGGAGACTATAAGATGCAAATGGAGCTTGGGTTGAAGAACTTCTACAGGTCCTATGGGCATATCGAACCACGCCACATTCCACCACAAACGAATCACCGTTCCGATTAGCGTACGGAGTGGAGGCAATAATCCCAGTAGAGGTCGAGGAAGGGTCGCCTAGAGTAGTCCACTACAATGAAGAAGCCAACTCGCAACTTCAAAGAAAAGAACTCGACCTACTTCCAGATATCCAAGAAAGAGCTCGGATCAGGGAAGAAGCGCTAAAGCACCGAATGGCTTCAAGATATAATCAAAAGGTAGTGCAAAGAGGTTTCGCGGAGAATGATCTCATCCTAATTCGAAATGATATTGGAACAACTCGACCCGGAGAAGGAAAGTTGGCAGCAAACTGGAAAGGACCCTACCGATTCATAGAAGTACTTGGGAAGGGCTACTACAGACTGTCCGAACTCGAGGGACGAGAGCTTCCCAGATCGTGGCACGCCTGCAACCTAAGAAGGTACTATAGCTAGAAAAGGTAAAAGATCTCATCATAGGATGCACTCTTTTTCCTGAAAAGGTTTTTTAATGAGGCACCAAGTTGAGATCCAGATATTATCCGCTTAAAAGGATGAAAAACTCCAACATGTATATATTTGCGCTTTCTTTTGAATAAAAAATATTTTAGATATTCTACAAATTCTCAAGACGCATTAATCTGAAGCATTCATCGTCCAATTATAAAGCAACAGATCGGCAGAAAGTGAAAAACAGATTCACTGCACGATCACGATAAAAGACCAATAAAGATGAAAACGCGATTCATCTAAAGGTCGACAGAAACCACCTTCTACAAATTGGCAAAGATGAACACAGAATACTGCAAGAAGTTATCGAAAGTGATCCAAAAAAAAATAACCTGACGAGGTCTTATGGATTGCTAAATAATAACTTAAAAGACTAGCCGACGTTGAGAAGTCGAACCAAGTCAACCCAAGTTATCAGCAAATCCCTGGAAAGAGGTCTGGCCAACCCTATAAAAGAGGAATTGCTATAACTTAGAAGAGATCGACCTAACGAAGTCGGTCTCCTACAAAACAAGTTATATAAGTAATCCCTGAAAGAGACCTGACAAAGGTCCAAGAAAGAGGATTACAAAATAACTTAGAAGAGATCAACCTAACGAAGTCGGTCTCCTACAAAATAAGTTATATAAGTAATCCCTGAAAGAGACCTGACAAAGGTCCAAAAAAGAGGATTACAAAATAACTTAGAAGAGATCGACCTAACGAAGTCGGTCTCCTACAAAATAAGTTATATAAGTAATCCCTGAAAGAGACCTGACAAAGGTCCAAGAAAGAGGATTACAAAATAACTTAGAAGAGATCGACCTAATGAAGTCGGTCTCCTACAAAATAAGTTATATAAGTAATCCCTAAAAGAGACCTGACAAAGGTCCAAGAAAGAGAATTACAAAAATAACTTAGAAAAAGATGACATAAAGAAGTCGATCTCCCACAAAGAAGTTATAAAGAAGTCCCTGAAAGAAACCTAGCAAAGGTCCAAGAAAGAGGACTACAAAGGTAGCTAAGACGAGGACCAACGTAAAGAAATCGGCCATGGATTGCTAGAAATACAAGCAAGAGCAAGAAGCGACAGAGCCACCCTTCGAACGAAAAAAATTCGCCGGAAGAAGACAAAAGGAGAAACCCGGAATCACTCCTTTTCCACAGAAAGCGGTAGAAGAGCAGGCGTCGCAGGAAGAAACTGTGAAACTCTAAGGAAAAACAGAAAATGAGAGAGTAAAGGGAGAAGTTACGAAGAGGAACGAAGAAGAGAAACCGTTTCTGATGGAAAAATTCAAAATAAAACCAAGGTAAACGAGGCATTTGAAGTCAATTAATGAGGGTATTAAACCCTCGCACGTTTCCAAAGCGCCGATATAAAAGCGCGCGCTTTTAAAGGAAAATGTTCCACATTCAAAAAGGCTCTACAAAAAAAGGAATCGACAAAATGCTTGAGTTCGGCTTCGCCAGAGAAGGACCGAAGTCAAAGACTCGACCTCAACAAAAAGACCGAGCTCAACATTCTTAGTCTTATGAATCTGGGGTGGAGCGACAGTATGAACACTTATTCAACATGAGCACTTGTGATTCTCGACAGAGTTATCTCGCTTGGGCTACAGCTTGAAAGCACGCCTCCTAAATCGCAATTTATCTGGGCTAATTAGATATATGACATACAATCTGATTAGCTTTGGGTAATTGAGGTTTTTGTGGTGCTAAACTAGATTTCTAAATTTCACCCTCTAATCCGAAAGAATTGACCTTATCTGTGGCATTTTGGTAAGATCAGGGGAGATTAACTTGCTAAGACATTAGGCTTTAATCACTAATGGTTTGCCATAGAATGAATCACTCATTGTTGGAATAGTGAGTAAGAAGTATTAATCCGGAAAGATAACCACCTCCGAGGCCTTAATTGCTTTCATATATTATCTTTTTACCAATCTTTAATTGCTTTTCTTTACTTTCTTGTTTAATGCAAATTCAACAACAACAACTCTCTTTGCTTTTCGCTTGACTAAGTCCAGCAAGATAACTATTGTTTGCTCAATCCAACAATCTTCGTGGGATCGATCCTCACTCACCTGATGGATTACTTGGATGACCCGGTGCACTTGCCGGTGAAGTTGTGTGAGTTCTAATTTCGCGCACCAAGTTTTTGGCGTCGTTGCTGGGGATTGTTCGAGATTAACAAACTACCAGTTCTACTTTTTTTTCAGTCATTATTTTTTATTTTTTCTTAATCTTTGATCTTCAAATTTTAAATTTGGTGTCTTTTGGTGTTTTTCTTCTTCTTATTTTTCGAAAAAAAAAATTTTAAAAAATTTCTTGAATTTCGAAAATTTCTTTTACATATTCATCTTATTTTTTATTTAATTTCAATTTTTTAAGTTTAGTGTTATCTTTTCCTTATTTTTTTAATTTCAAAAATTTTTTAAAACCCTTCCTTTAAATTTTTGAAAATTTCTTTATCTTTTTCTTATCTTGATTTCAAATTTTAAGTTTGGTGTCCCATAAGTAATCTTTTTGTTTAATTTAATTTTTTTATCATATCTTGTTTATCTTTCTTGATCTTGAATCTTTATCTTTTCTTTAACTTTCAAACTTTATTATCTTATCTTATCTATATTTTAAATTCACATTTTAAAATTTAAAGTTTCTTTAGTTTTTCTTTCTTTAAAATCTTTATTTGACTGTTTCCTTTTAATTTTTGGAAAAAAAAATTTTAAACCAAATCTTCTATCCTTATCTTCAAATCTTTTTAATTAATTGTTTGCTTTATCTTGTTTTAATTTTAAGTTTGGTGTTTCTTTAGTTTTTCTTTCTTTCAAATTTGAATTTCAAAATCTTTTCTTATTTTATCTTGTTTCTTTCTCTTGACTTTTTCTTTCTAGTTTTTAAATTTCAAAATCTTTAATTCACTTTTTCAATTTTCGAAAATTGCATCTTAAATTTCAAAACTTGCTTTATCTTATTTTAATTTTAAAAGTTTCGTGTCTCTTTAGTTTTTCTTTTTCTTCTTTTTTTTTCGAAAAATATCTTAACTTCTTTCTTTTATTTTCAAAAATTCTTTGAAAAAAAAAACTCCCATCTTAACTCTCAATACTCTATCTCATTTGATATCTTTATTAGAGTATTCCAATAGGGAGCTCTCTATACTCTAACATAGAGACTCCTGGTGCACGAAATCACAATCACACTTTTGCAATTTCGCACAACTAACCAGCAAGTGCACTGGGTCATCCAAGTAATACCTTACGTGAGTAAGGGTCGATCCCACAGAGATTGTCGGCTTGAAGCAAGCTATGGTTATCTTGTAACTCTTAGTCAGGATATCAATAGTTCTCAGATTTAATTGTAAAAAGTAAAAGAACATGAAATAAATACTTGTTATGCAGTAATAGAGGACATGTTGAGGTTTTAGCGATGCTTTGTCTTCTGAATCTCTGCTTTCTTACTGTCTTCTTCTTCACGCACGCAAGGCTCCTTCCATGGCAAGCTGTATGTTGGTGGATCACCGTTGTCAATGGCTACCATCCGTCCTCTCAGTGAAAATGGTCTAAATACACTGTCACCGCACGGCTAATCATCTGTCGATTCTCACTCATGTTGGAATATGATCCATTGATCCTTTTGCGTCTGTCACTACACCCAGCACTCGCGAGTTTGAAGCTCGTCACTGTCATCCCTTCCCAGATCCTACTCGGAATACCACAGACAAGGTTTAGACTTTCCCAGATCCTACTCAAATGCATGCAGACACTCTGTGTCAAACACAAATGGCGTGTCAACAGCTAGCAGATTGCTCAGAGGTTTTGTAATTTTTGAAAAATCCTTTATAAACCTCCTATAGAATCCTGCATGCCCCATAAAGCTTTTAATTGCCTTAACATTGGCAGGTAGTGGTAATTTTTCAATTACCTCCACTTTAGCTTGATCCACCTTTATTCCCTTGTTTGAAATTTTATGCCCAAGGAAAATTCCTTCAGTCACCATAAAGTGACATTTCTCCCAGTTTAAAACTAGGTTAGTCTCTTGGCACCTTTTTAGAACAAGTGCTAGGTGGTCAAGACAGGAGCTGAATGAGTCTCTAAATACTGAGAAGTCATCCCTGAAGACTTCCAGAAATTTCTCTACCATATCAGAGAAGATAAAGAGCATGCACCTCTGAAAGGTTGCAAGTGCATTGCACAGACCAAAAGGCATCATTCTGTAGGCAAATACTCCAGATGGACATGTGAATGCTGTTTTCTCTTGGTCTTGAGGATCTACTGCAATTTGGTTGTAACCTGAATAGCCATCCAAAAAGCAGTAGTATTCATGACCTGCTACTCTCTCTAGCATCTGGTCTATGAATGGTAAAGGAAAATGATCCTTTCTGGTGGCTGTATTGAGCCTTCTGTAGTCAATACACATACGCCACCCTGTAACTGTTCTTGTAGGAACCAGTTCATTCTTTTCATTATGAACCACTGTCATGCCTCCTTTCTTGGGGACAACGTGGACAGGGCTCACTCAAGGGCTATCAGAAATAGGATAAATAATCCCAGCCTCTAGTAACTTGGTGACCTCTTTCTGCACCACCTCCTTCATGGCTGGATTTAGCCGCCTCTGTGGTTGAACCACTGGCTTAGCATCGTCCTCCAATAGGATCTTGTGCATGCATCTTGCTGGACTAATGCCCTTAAGATCACTTATGGACCACCCAAGAGCTGTCTTGTGTGTCCTCAGCACCTGAATTAGTGCTTTATCTTCCTGTGGATTTAAAGCAGAGCTTATGATCACCGGAAAAGTGTCACCTTCTCCCAGAAATACATATTTCAAGGATGATGGTAGTGGTTTGAGCTCGGATTTAGGAGGCTTATCCTCTTCCTGAGGAATTTTTAGAGGTTCTTTTATTTCCTCTGGTTCCTCCAGATCAGGCTGAACATCTTTAAAGATGTCCTCTAGCTCTGATTCGAGACTCTCAGTCATATTGATCTCTTCCACCAAGGAGTCAATAATATCAATGCTCATGCAGTCAATTGATGTGTCTGGATGCTGCATAGCTTTGACAACATTTAACTTGAACTCATCCTCATTGACTCTCAGGGTCACTTCCCCTTTTTGGACATCAATGAGAGTTCGTCCAGTTGCTAGGAAGGGTCTTCCTAGAATGAGAGTTGCACTCTTGTGCTCTTCCATTTCCAGCACTACAAAGTCAGTGGGAAAGGCAAATGGCTCAACCTTGACAATCATGTCCTCAATTATGCCTGATGGATATTTAATGGAGCCATCAGCAAGTTGAAGACATATCCGGGTTGGTTTGACTTCTTCAATCAAGCCAAGCTTTCTGATAGTGGATGCAGATATTAGGTTGATACTTGCTCCAAGATCACATAGAGCTGTCTTGGTGCAAGCACCCTCTAATGTGCATGGTATCATAAAGCTTCCTGGATCTTTAAGCTTCTCTGGTAAGCTTTTCAAAAAGACTGCACTGCATTCTTCAGTGAGAAAAACTTTTTCCGTTTCTCTCCAATCCTTCTTATGACTTAAGATCTCTTTCATGAACTTAGCATAAGATGGTATTTGCTCAAGTGCCTCTGCAAACAGGATCATTATCTCAAGAGTCCTGAGATAGTTTGTAAAGCGGGCAAATTGTTTATCCTGTTCCGCTTGGCGAAGTTTCTGGGGATAAGGCATCTTGGCTTTATATTCTTCAACCTTAGTTGCTGCAGGTTTATTCCCTACAGAGGTAGTTGGAGAAGCCTTCTTAGAAGGGGTTACTATTAGCACTTGCAGGTGTTTGATCCCTCATTGGCGGTTGAACGTCAGGATTGGGTGCTGGATGGGCGTTTAACGCCAGCTTCCCACCCTTTTCTGGCATTTGAACGCCAGAACTGGGCAAGGAATGGGCGTTTAACGCCAACTTTTCCCCCTTTTCTGGCGTTTGAACGCCAGAAGTAGGCATCCACTGGGCGTTTGATGCCAATCTTTCACCCTTTTCTGGCGTTTGAACGCCAGAATTATTCCTCTCTTAGCTCTTGCTGTCCTCAGAGGGATTTTGGGCAGTGGTTTGGTTATCCTCTGTCAGTTGTTCCTTTCTTGGCTTTCTGCTACTTTGAGCTGAATTATTCAATGTCTTTCCGCTCCTTAGTTGAACAGCTTGGCAGTCTTCTGTTATCTATTTAGATAGCTGCTGTCTTGTCTGATTCAATTGTGCTTCTATATTCTTGTTAGCATTTTTAGTGTCTTGGAGCATCTCTTTAAATTCTGCTAATTGTTTTGTCATAAAGAGTAATTGCTGATTAAGTTCAACAATCTGTTCTTGAGGATTAGGATCAGTAGTTACTGCCCTAGCCTCTTCTTTTATGGAGGACTCACTGCTTGAGTACAGATGTTGATTTCTAGCAACTGTATCTATGAGCTCTTGAGCCTCTTCAATCGTCTTTCTCATGTGTATAGATCCACCAGCTGAGTGGTCTAGAGACATCTGGGCTCTCTCTGTAAGCCCATAGTAAAAGATGTCTAACTGTACCCACTCTGAAAATATTTTAGTGGGGCTCCTTAGCATCCCTCTGTACCTTTCCCAGGCATTATAAAGGGATTCATGATCCTCTTGTTTAAAGCCTTGGATGTCCAGCCTCAGCTGTGTCATCCTTTTTGGAGGGTAAAATTGATTCAGAAATTTGTCTGATAATTGTCTCCATGTTTTTATGCTTGCTGTGGGTTGGTTATTTAACCACCTCTTAGCTTGATCTTTTACAGCAAATGGAAACAGTAATAATCGGTAGACATCCTAATCCACTTTTTTATCACATACTGTGTCAGCAATTTGTAAGAACTGTGCCAGAAACTCAGTAGGTTCTTCCTATGGAAGACCGAAATACTGGTAATTTTGCTGTACCATGATAATAAGCTGAGGATTTAGCTCAAAACTGCTTGCTTTGATGGGAGGTATACAGATGCTACTCCCGTATGCAGCTGTAATGGGGTTAGCATATGACCCCAGAGTCCTTCTTGACTGTTCATTTCCACTTATGTCCATGATGGAGAAAAGGGGATTGATATGAATTACAAATAAATTATATTTTTATTTTTATTTTATTTAATTAAAAATAACCAAAAAAAATAAAACAAAATAAATGGAAGAAAAAATAAAACTTTCAAAAATTAAAAGAAAATGAAATAAAAGCAAATTGAAAACTAAATTAATTAATTAATTAAAAAAAATTTTGAAATTAGCAATCAGAAATATATGATTGAAAATTATTTTAAAAAAAAGATATGATTGAGAAGATATGATTGCAATTTAAAAAAAAAAAAGATATGATTGAAAAGATATGATTCAAGAAATTAAAAAGATTTGAGTTTTGAAAAAGATTTGGAAAGATCAATTTTTGAAATTAGAATTTTGACTTGACTAAAAAAAAGATATGATTTTGAAAATCTTTGACTAATTTAATGCAAAATTTCGAAATTTATGAGTAAAATAAGGAAAAGATATTTTTTTAATTTTTGAATTTTAATGAGGAAAGAGAAAAACAACAAAATGACACTAAACTTAGAAATTTTAGATCAAAACAAAGAGAACAAACAAGAAAACTTTGAATGTCAAGATGAACACCAAGAACACTTTGAAGATCAAGATGAACACCAAGAACAAATTTTTGAAAAATTTTAAGTAAATAAAAGCACAAGGGACACCAAACTTAAAATTTTTAGAAAATTAAACACAAATTTTCGAAATTTTAACGGAAAACACAAAGAAGACACCAAACTTAGAATTTTCAAAGAACAAGAAAGAACTAAGAACATGCAAATTCGAAAAATTGAAAGAAATTAAAAGCATGTAATTGACACCAAACTTAAAATATGAAACTAAACTCAATTAAAAGACTCAAATTTAGTGACTCTAAACCAACGAAAATAAATTATTCCTAATCCAAGCAACAAGATAAACCGTTAGTTGTCCAAACTCGAACAATCCCCGGCAACAGCGCCAAAAACTTGGTGCACAAAATCACAATCACACTTTTGCAATTTCGCACAACTAACCAGCAAGTACACTGGATCATCCAAGTAATACCTTACGTGAGTAAGGGTCGATCCCACGGAGATTGTCGGCTTGAAGCAAGCTATGGTTATCTTGTAACTCTTAGTCAGGATATCAATAGTTCTCAGATTTAATTGTAAAAAGTAAAAGAACATGAAATAAATACTTGTTATGCAGTAATGGAGGACAGGTTGAGGTTTTGGAGATGCTTTGTCTTCTGAATCTTTGCTTTCTTACTGTCTTCTTCTTCATGCACGCAAGGCTCCTTCCATGGCAAGTTGTATTTTGGTGGATCACCGTTGTCAATGGCTACCATCCGTCCTCTCAGTGAAAATGGTCCAAATGCGCTGTCACCGCACGGCTAATCATCTGTCGGTTCTCACTCATGTTGGAATAGGATTCATTGATCCTTTTGCGTCTGTCACTACGCCCAGCACTCGCGATTTTGAAGCTCGTCACAGTCATCCCTTCCCAGATCCTACTCGGAATACCACAGATAAGGTTTAGACTTTTCAGATCTCAAGAATGGCTGCCAATAATTCTAGCCTATACCGCGAAGACTCTGATCTGAATCAGGAGGCCAAGAGATATGCACTCAGTCTAAGGTAGAACGGAGGTGGTTGTCAAGCACGCGTTCATAGGTTGAGAATGGTAATGAGTGTCACAGATCATCACATTCATCAAGTTGAAGTACGAGTGAATATCTTAGAACAGAGACAAGCGTGATTGAATGGAAAACAGTAGTAATTGCATTAATTCATCAAAATACAGCAGAGCTCCTCACCCCAACCATGGGGTTTAGAGACTCATGCCGTAGAAGATACAAAATAAAACGTGTAAAGTGCATGAGGTGTCCAAATACAATAGCAAAAGGGTCCTATTTATAGAAAACTAGTAGCCTAGGGTTTACAGAAATGAGTAAATGATGCAGAATCCACTTCTGGGCCCACTTGGTGTGTGCTTGGGCTGAGCATTGAAGCTTTCACATGTAGAGACTTTTCTTGGAGTTAAACGCCAGCTTTTGTGCCAGTTTGGGCGTTTAACTCCAGCTTTTATGCCAGTTCTGCCGTTTTGACGCCAGAATTTTTATGCTGACTTGGAACACCGGTTTGGGCCATCAAATCTCGGGCAAAGTATGGACTATTATATATTTCTGGAAAGCTCAGGATGTCTACTTTTCTACTTTGAATGTAGGTAGGTTAGAATCCAACAGCATATGTAGTCCTTTTTCAGCCTCTGAATCAGATTTTTGCTCAGGTCCCTCAATTTCAGCCAGAAAATACCTGATATCACAGAAAAACACACAAACTCATAGTAAAGTCCAGAAATGTGATTTTTGAATAAAAACTAATAAAAATATAATAAAACTAACTAAAATATACTAAAAATATACTAAAAACAATACCAAAAAGCGTATAAATTATCCGCTCATCAACTCCCTTTTTCCCTTTTCTTGGTTTGTTTCTTCTTGTTTATGAGAAGGAACAGTGATGAAGAAGCCCTTCTTGATCCTGATCCTGAACTTGAGAGGACCTTAAGGCGGCCATTGCAACAAGCTCAAGCTAGCAGAGCTGGAGTGAACCCAGAGGTTTACAAGAAGCTGCAGATACAACCATGGCAGCTAATCCAAATGATGGAGGAGATGCAAGAAAGGTCCTTCGCTCTTATACTACACCCACCTCTGACTTCTATGGGCGCAGCATCTCTATACCTGCCATTGGTGCCAACAGCTTCAAGCTAAAGCCTCAACTGGTTTCTCTAGTGCAACAGAATTTCTAGTTTTATGGACTCCCGTAGGAAGACTGACGAACGGATTTTTGCTAGTAAAGAATTCACAAAAGTAATCACGTTGTAAGTATAGTTTCTAAACCAACAAAAAATCCTTTCGTACAAAATACTTGTTTGTCACTAAAGCAAACCCAATAAAATTAAACCGAAGTATTTAAACCTTGGGTCGTCTCTCAAGAAATTGCACGGAGGTATGTTTATTATTGGTTATGGAAAAGTATCTTTTTGAGTAAATTGTAAGAAGGTAAATTAACAGCTAGAGAAGCTCTTGACAAGGTATGAAAACTAGACGTCCTATCCTAGATATCCTTATCGATTGTGATGAGATTTGTTCATTGCTACCACTTAGTTAACCTCTAACTATGAAGAAAAGTCAAGTGGACTAATCAATTTGATTCCTCAAGTCCTAGTCAACTCCTAAGGAAAGACTAGCTTTAGAGGGATCCAAATCAACCAGTAAATTTCAATTATCAGTCAACAAAGGAGTTTGATAACTCAAGCGTCTCCAATTACTCAATTTAAGCTAAGAATGTAAAAAGCCAAATTAAAATCATAAATATGAAATACCACAAATTGCATTTAAATAACAAAATCAAATCTAACATGGAGTTCATAAACCAAATTAGGAAAATAAATAAACTAGAATGCTAGAATAAATAAAAGTAGAAGAGAAACTAAATTAAAGAAACATTGAACTTAGAATTGAGAAGAAATAAACCTAAAACTAAGAGAAATCCTAAAACTTAGAGAGAGCAGAGAGCCTCTCTCTCTAGAAAACTACATCTAAAACCTAACTAATGTGAATGAATGTTGTATGAATGAATGATTGAATCTGAATGATTCTTCTACTTTGTAGCCTCTAATCTGTGTTATCTGGGCCAAAAACTAGGTTCAAACTCAACCCAAAATTGCCCCCAGCATTTTTTGCACTTTCTGCACGTGACGCATGTCATGCGTACGCGTAGGTCACGCGTGCCCATCGTTTGGCGAAATTCCTTGTCACGCGTATGCGTCAGCCATGTGTACGCGTCTCTTGTCTTCTGCGCTAGGCACGCGTACGCGTCGCCCATGCGTGCGCGTCGCTGCCACCTTCTCAAAACTTTATTTTTCGCGTTCCTTCCACTTTTGCATGCTTCTTTTCCATCCTCTAAGCCATTCTTGCCCTATAGAGCCTGAAAACACTTAACACACAAATCGCGACATCGAATGGTAATAAAGGGTAATTAAAATTAACAGTTTAAAGGCCTAGAAAACATGTTTTCAACTATAGCACAGAATCAGGAAGGAAAATGTAAAACATGCGAATTATATGAATAAGTGTGAGTTCAGTGGATAAAATCCACTCAATTAAGTACAAAATATACCACGAAATAGTGGTGCATCAAATCTCCCCACACTTAAACATTAGCATGTCCTCATGCTAAGCTCAGGAGAAGCTACAAAGTAGTGAAGAGGGAATGGTATAAGTTATGAAATGCAACCTATCTATATGAATGCAACTAAATGCTAAGATGTTTCTATCTACTTGGTTAAAAGTAAACAAGTTCTCCAAGACAAACATAAATCTAATTTCACCAATTCAAATTATACAGTAAAAGACAAGTAAACTTGTAAGAAGACAGCTCATAAAAGCAGGGAACATAGAATCAAGCATTGAACCCTCACTGGTAGTGTATATGCACTCTAATCTCTCAAGTGTCTAGGGTTGGTCACTCTACTCTTCTCTAGTCATGCTTTCTAAACTTTGTTCTTCATCTAACCAATCAACAAATATTTAATATACCAATGCAAACATCATGAGGTCTTTTCAAGGTTGTAATGGGGCTAAGGTGAGGGTAAGGATATATGTATGGCCAGGTGAGCTATAATATTAATCTTTGACTAACCTAAGTTCTCACCTAACACACACACACACTCTATGTAACTCTAAAATCATGCCTAGCTACCCATAATTCCCACTTTTGCATCACATACTCATGTACCAAATTTTCCTTAATTTCACTATATATGCATTGATCTTTTATTAAACTTAGCATTGGGGTAATTTTGTCCCCTTATTTATTTATTTATTTATTTATTTATTTATTTATTTATTTAAATATTTTTTATTTGATTGATTTTTTTTTGGATTAAAAATATAAAAGTAAACATAACATATCAATGCACATGGATTTTTAATTTTTTTTTGTCTCATATGAGTAGGTACCCAAATTTCCAATACTTTTGTCAATAAAACACAGCACACTTCCATCAACCCAAGTTTTCACAGTTCCCCACACTTAATTGATACACAATCTCTAACTTAAGCTAATCAAAGATTCACTTGGGGTAATTAATTTATTTTTCCGCTTAAGGCTAGTGATATGGTAAAATACAGAATAAATGGGGATTAAAAGGCTCAAAGTGGCAAACAAGGTTGATTGAAAGGGTAGGCTATTTAGGATGAGTGAGCTAAAATCAAATGATGGCCTCAATCATATGCAAGCATGTAAATATACTAAACAATGGACATATAGAATGGAACAAAATATAGATTGCAATCATTGAGAAGAAAACACACAAGAATAAAATATTATGGTTAAATAATGTAACCATATAATTAAGCTCAAAATCTCACAGGTTGTGTGTTCTTAGCTATAACTCATGTTCCAATTTACAATCTTCAAACAAGTTTAACACGAAAGTTTTAATTTAAATTAGTGAAATATTATAAAAATTTCTTGAAAAAGAAAATATTACTTCAACCAAGTAATAGCTAAATGCACAAAATTAAACAAACATATAATCAAACATGCAAATGCAACAACTAATTTAACAAAGAAAATTAAACATTGGTGTTGAGAAGGAAATAGCTAACCCACGGAAGTCGGTATCGACCTCCCCACACTTAAAGATTGCACCGTCCTCGGTGTATGCTGAGATGTGCAGGTGGACGGGTTGCTACACTGATGCTTGTCTCCAAAGATTGTGCGTAGAAACTTGTTTGTCGCCCCATGTAAAGGTTTTCCGTTTTCCTTCCTCGGTGGCCATCCTAAAAGAAGAGGGAAAAGAAGAAAAGTAACCCAGAAATAAAGATAAGAAAACAAATAAAATATGGGTGGGTTAATGCTAAATAATGAGGGTCTCAAGTATATGGTAGCTACAACATGCAAGTGAAAAAACAGTAGAAGCACATGGCATATCAATAGTGCAAAAATTGCAACAAAGGGGAAGAGACAGTAGACAATATAAATTCATGTCAATGCAAAAGGAATACAGGTATCATAAAAGATTGGCATTGATAGATAATTAATATCACCCAACAACATAAAACAAGGCACGAAGCAATCTGGATGTAA
The DNA here is from genome assembly GCF_059453495.1 of Arachis ipaensis. Taxonomy (NCBI): domain Eukaryota; kingdom Viridiplantae; phylum Streptophyta; class Magnoliopsida; order Fabales; family Fabaceae; genus Arachis; species Arachis ipaensis. Next base: position 29,654,509 of record NC_142436.1, read on the forward strand.
AAGAGATGCAATAAGTTGAATAAGAACAGTTTAACACCAATGGTAAAATAATAACTTCGAGAAGAAAATAAAAATATGCACAAAATTAAAATACAATGAATGAAAGTATGCAAATGAATTAAGTAAAATAGAATGAAAGTGAATAAGGATGAGAAGTTAAAGAGATGAAGAAGAAGAAGAAGAAAGTAAGAAAGGAGGAGGAAAGAAGGAGAAAGGAGAGAAGAAAGAACTAAGAATTCAAAAACAGCGCGCCACGCGCACGCGTGCAGCACGCGTACGCGTGACATCTGAGTTGGCCATTTGACGCGTAAGCGTCGCCCACGCGTACACGTGGCTGGTCTGAAAGCGAAATGACGCGCACGCATCAGGGACGCGTACGCGTGGTTGAATTTGTGCCTCTAGCATAGTTCCAGCGCGAGGGCAGCACAACTCTCGGGTCAATCACCCATTTACGCTGATTGCCATATCCACGCGTGCGCGTGCTTGACCTGTACGCGTGGATTTCCCAAGTTGCAAGTGACGCGCACGCGTGATGCACGCGTACGCGTGAGTCAAATTGTGCGCAGAGCACGCCAGCCGCACGATTCCATCACAACTTTCTGTTCGTTGGATGGGATAGCAAAACTTGGAATTGACGCATACGCGTGGCCTACGCGCACGCGTCGGTTGCCCCTTTTTTTTATGTAGAATGAAAAATGCAGCATGCAGATGAATATGCAGAATTTATGAATGAACATTAATAAAAAAATAAAATAGAATAAAACTAAAAATAAAACGAAATAAAATAAAATGAAGACTGAAAAAGAACGATCATATCATGGTGGGTTATCTCCCACCCAGCACTTTTAGTTAGAGTCCTTAGGTTGGACATTTGGTGAGCTCCCTGTCATGGTGGCTTATGCTTGAACTCATCCAGGAATCCCCACCAGTGTTTGTAATTCCAATAGCCTCTGGGATCCCACACTAGTTGCATAAAACCTTCAAGCAAGTTAAAGCAAGTGACAAGGTTCCAGGAGTGTTGATTGTTAGAATGAATTCCGGGGTCCCAAACCTTGCTTTTGCACCGTCTTCGCATTGATCATCATTGTTCTAACTGGGTGGCAAGCAATCTGAATTCCCACTGAGATACCCAAACAACTTCCGAGACCCATTCAATTGAGAATTATACCAACCCTTGTACTTCAATTTGGAGCATGCAACCATATTGAACCTTGCATGACAATTCCTACCACTAACCATCTCCCTCTTGCTCTTAAAGCCACAAAGAGCTCTAAGTTGACCATCTGTCTCAAGTAAACCATATTCAAGTGGGAAAGCAAAGGTTAAGGATAAGGATTTTACCCACTTGAATGTTGTATTGGATGGTAATGGCTTTGGGAGAGGTGTTTTCAATGGTCTCACAGGCTTTACTCCCTTGTGCTCTTCTGTGAATTCTTCCACCTCCTTGCAAACCTCTTCGACTTCAACCGCAACCTCATCAAATTCTTCTAATTCTTCTCCATCACTCAAGTCATAAGTTGGAGGTTGAGAAAAGTCCACCTCCGCATTACCTTCGGATTCACTCAGAGAAGGTTCTTCAAAATCAAGGGGTCCAGTCGCGGATGCAAGTTCATCACTAGGGGGTAGTGATGTGGGAACTTCATCATCAAAGGGATTTGTTTTGTGTTCTATTTCATCCAATTCTTCATAAGGGACATGCCTTGGAGGTTGTGCACTATCCTCCTCAACATCAATTTCAAGCTTATTGGAGGAATACTCTACAACTCTAGATTCCCATGGAGGTTCAGCATCTCCTAAGTCTTCGACTACTTCTTCCTCTTCAACAATTATAGCTTCCTCCAGTTGTTCCAATACATAATCAAACTCCTCATTGATGTCTCCCTTCACTAATTCTTCAACTACTCCTTCATCTTCAAGGGTCTCTACTTCCACATTTTGGGCCTCCTCGTGCTTCTCTTGGATTGATGCATCCACACGAGATATAAGAGCTTGGAGGGTAGAGGTTAGACCAATAAAAGCAGAGGTAAGTATGGTTTGAAGCTCTAATTGCTTTTGGCGAATAAAATTAAGGATGTCATCATCCAGTGGAGGTTGGGGTGGATAGGAGGGTTCATTATTTTGGAGAAAGAGTTCATAATAGGAAGGTGGTTCTTCTTGGTAAGGGTATGGAGATGGTGAATATTGAGGTGGTGGTTCTTGTGGGTAATTGTGTTGGAATGGGAGTGGGTCTATGTATGGTTCATACGGTTTATATGGTGGATGGTTAGGTGGATAAGGGTTAAGGTCATAAGGAGGTGAATAGTTGTAGGTGGCTTATAAGTATGGTGGTTCAAAGTTATGTTGAGGAAGGGGTTCATAGGTATATTGTGGTGGGTGTTGATTGTCACGAAGAGGTCCACCATAACCATTGTCTTGGTAAGCATCATAGAATGGTTGTTGATAATACCTTGGAGGTGGTTGTTGCCAAGAGGGTTGATCAAATCCTTGTGGCTCCACTCATCTTTGATTTTCCCATCCTTGATCCAAGCTCTCATTGTAATCTCCTCTTCCTACAACAAGATTGTAACCAAACTCATAGCTAAAGGGGTGAGAATTCATAGTAGTAAGAGAAATAAAAACTAAAAAGAATTAACGAAAATAAACTCCTAAACTAGAAACAACTAACAAAGAAACAAAAAAGCAAAATTATCCACAATATTCACAATAACCAATAATAAGGCACATGTTTGCAAGTCCCCAGCAACGGCGCCATTTTTGACGAACGGATTTTTGCTAGTAAAGAATTCACAAAAGTAATCACGTTGTAAGTATAGTTTCTAAACCAACAAAGAATCCTTTCGTACAAAATACTTGTTTGTCACTAAAGCAAACCCAATAAAATTAAACCGAAGTATTTAAACCTCGGGTCGTCTCTCAAGGAATTGCAGGGAGGTATGTTTTATTATTGGTTATGGAAAAGTATCTTTTTGAGTAAATTGCAAGAAGGTAAATTAACAGCTAGAGAAGCTGTTGGCAAGGTATGAAAACTAGACGTCCTATCCTAGTTATCCTTATCAATTGTGATGAGAGTTGTTCATTGCTCCCACTTAGTTAACCTCTAACTATGAAGGAAAGTCAAGTGGACTAATCAATTTGATTCCTCAAGTCCTAGTCAACTCCTAAGGAAAGACTACCTTTAGAGGGGATCCAAATCAACTAGTAAATTTCAATTATCAGTCAACAAAGGAGTTTGATAACTCAAGTGTCTCCAATTACTCAATTCAAGCTAAGAATGTAAAAAGCCAAACTAAAATCATAAATATGAAATACCTCAAATTGTATTTAAATAATAAAATCAAATCTAACATGGAGTTCATAAACCAAATTGGGAAAATAAATAAACTAGAATGCTAGAATAAATAAAAGTAGAAGAGAAACTAAATTAAAGGAACATTGAACCTGGAATTGAGAAGAAATAAACCTAAAATTACGAGAAATCCTAAAACTTAGAGAGAGGAGAGATCATCTCTCTCTAAAAAACTACATCTAAAACCTAACGAATGTGAATGATCGTTGTATGAATGAATGATTGAATCTGAATGATTCTCCCACTTTGTAGCCTCTAATCTGTGTTATCTGGGCCGAAAACTGGGTCCAAACTCAGCCCAAAATTGCCCCCAGTGTTTTCTGCACTTTCTGCACGTGGTGCATGTCACGCGTACGCGTAGGTCACGTGTGCGCATCGTTTGGCGAAATTCCTTGTCATGCGTACGCGTCAGCCATGCGTACGCGTCTCTTGTCTTCTGTGCTAGGCACGCATACGCGTCGCCCATGTGTGCGCGTCGCTGCCAGCTTCTCAAAACTTCATTTTTCGCGTTCCTTCCACTTTTACATGTTTCTTTTCCATCCTCTAAGCCATTCCTGCCCTATAAAGCCTGAAAGCACTTAACACACAGATCGCGGCATCGAATGGTAATAAAGGGTAATTAAAATTAACAGTTTAAAGGCCTAGAAAATATGTTTTCAACTATAACACAGAATCAGGAAGGAAAATGTAAAACATGAGAATTATATGAATAAGTGTGAGTTTAGTGGATAAAATCCACTCAATTAAGTACAAAATATACCACGAAATAGTGGTGCATCAAAGACCCCAACAAGTTTATATCTGATTTTCTGCAGATTTGTGATACGGTCAAGACTAATGGAGTGAACCCAGAGGTTTACAAGCTCATACTCTTCTCCTTTGCTGTAATAGATAGAGCAAAGCTATGGCTAAATTCTCAGCCTAAGGAGAGCCTGGACACATGGGAGAAGGTGGTCAATAGATTTTTTACCAACAAAAAGAGGGAAAATCCCTCTACAAAGCCTAGGAGAGGTACAAACAGCTGATCAGGAGATGCCCTCCTGACATTATCTCAGAATGGACCATGTTTGAGATCTTTTATGATGGCCTCTCTGAGCTGTCCAAGATGTCACTGGATCACTCTGCTAGCGGCTCACTCCACATGAAGAAGATGCCTGAGGAGGCACAGAAGCTTATAGAGATGGTTGCCAACAACCAATATATGTACACTTCTGAGAGGAACCCTGTGAACACTGGGGCGACTCAGAAGAGAGGAGTCAAAGAGGTGGACACATTGGATGCCATCTTGGCTCAGAAAAAGCTCATGTTCCAGCAGATCAACATGATCTCCCAGCACTTGAGTGGGGTACAGAGCTCAGCTGCAAATTCTCAAGATGCAGCTTATGAAGGGGACGCTAGTGACAACATTTGGACCACCATGGAAGAAGTCAACCACATGGGAAATTCCTCCAGAACTTTCAATAATAATTCCTATTTAAATATTTTCAATTAGGGATGGAGGAATCACCCTAACTTCAGGTGGAGAGATCAGCAGAGGCCTCAACAAGGCTTCAACAATAATCAGGGTGGAACCAACCAGAGCAGGTTTAATAACAGACAGTTCCAACCCTCTCAGCAGCAGATGGAAACGCCCACACAAAGCCTCTCTAACCTGGCTATAATAGTATCCAACCTCTCCAAGACCACTCATAGTTTCATGGCAGAAACTAGGTCATCTATTCGGAATTTGGAGATACAAATCGGTCAGTTGAGTAAGAGGATACCCGAGGCACCCTCCAATACTCTTCCAAGCAACACTGAGGCAAATCTAAGGGAAGAGTGCAAGGCCCTCACTATGGAAGCCGAGGCCGAACCCAAGGAAGACAATGCTACTGAGGAACTTAAGAAGAACAAGGGTCAAAAGGAGACTGGGAGTGTGCTCCAACACGCCCCCATGAATATACAGGAGCCCGAAGACCAACCCTCTTTGGACGTACAGAAGGAGCCGGAGGATGAACAACTTGCTCAGTTCTTGGCAATCCTCAGGAAGCTGTAAGTTAATATCTCTTTTGCAGAGGTGTTGGAGAAGAAACCCTCTTACATAGCCTTTTTTAAAAAGTATAATTTCTGAAAAGGCGGCCCTGAAGGAAGATGAATTAGTGGTTCTAATGAAGGAGTGCAGTGCCCTTGTGCTAAAGAAGCTGCCTCAGAAGCTGCCAGATCCTGGAAGCTTCCTTATTCCCTGTACTATAGGGACCGTCACTTTTGAGAAGGCATTATGCGACGTTGGATCAAGCATCAATCTTATGCCTCTCTCTGTGATGAGAAAGCTGGGAATCCAAGAGGTGCAGCCCATAAAGAACTTATTGGAGATGGCTGATAAGTCCCTGAAACGGGCACATAGACCGGTGGAAAATGTCCATGTAAAGATTGAAGACCTTTACCTCCCTATAGACTTTGTAATGCTAGACACTAGAGAGGACAGAAATGATTCCATCCTCCTTGGGAGGCCTTCTTAGCTACTACAAAGGCCTTGATTAATGTGAAGAAAGGAGAGCTGATCTTGAGGCTATGGGAGGATCATATTTTGTTTAAGATCAACAACCCTCACTCTTCCTCGAATAAAGGAGGTACTACTGTGTAACACTTAGTGTTTCAGCCTTCTCTCTCAGTGCAGAGCATTACAGAACCCCCAAACATCAAATCTAAGTTTAGTGTTGGATATCCATCATCAACCACTAAAGAAGGAGACACCAAGAAGAAGGTACCCAAACACTGGCAGAACAAGAAGATGCCAACTGAAGACTTCTCACTTGGCATACGAGTTGTCTTCACCAGAAGTGCAGCCATTCCACATATAGTGAACCGGATCCTGTCTCTGGAACATATTGAGCTAATTCATGAGAGTGCAGGACGGAAGTTCACCATGAGGGGTGAAGATCTGAGCCCCTATCGACCTCCGTAAATGAGCTGTTCATCAAGCTAATGACGGTAAAGAAGCGCTGGTTGGGAGGCAACCCAACCATACGTAGAGTATTTTCTTTCTTTCGTTTATTTTAGTTTGCTTTCATATTATTTTAGTTTCTATTAATTTCTGTAGTTTTCCTCTTCTTTTTAACATTCATGATCATGTGTAGCACCTGGAACAGAAGCAGAAAATGCATAGAAGTGAAAACAAAACACACTTGAGGTACCCCTTACTGGTGTTGAACGCCAGAACTAGCGCCCAGTGCCAGAAGGGGGAGGAAGCAAGGGTGTTCAACGCCCATTTAGGAGCACACAGGACCAAATTTTTTTGTCTCCATAGGGCATTCAACGCCCACTCTTGGCGTTGAACGCCCCACCATTCAAAAAAAAATGGTCCACCCCTGGCATTCAACGCCCAAACCTGGTGTTGAATGCTCAGGGGGGCAAGGGCACTTAATTTTGAAGCTTTATGAAGCCAGTGGGTCCCACCCAACTCTCACATATCCCACCTTTTATTCACTCCTTTTCTTCTCTCTCCTCTTACACCCAATAGTCCATCCACATTCATCCATCACATCCCTATCCATTTCCTTGATTCCCACACCCCACCTTTTCCTCTTCCCAATACCCACACATAAATCCCATCACTTCCTTTTCCCACCAACTCCACCCGCTTTAAATTCAAAATTTTCCCCCCACTTCCCCCCATTATGACCGAACCATAACCCCCTCCCCCCTCCCCCACTTCCTATAAATACCCCCTCATTTTATCCTTCAAACACACATCTTCCACACTCTTCCCTTCTTCCATATTACTCTTCATCCACTTTCCTTCTTCCTTCTACTTACCCCCACAAGGCCGAAGCCTCGTTACCTTCTCCCCTCTCTCTTTTTCTTCCTTCTTCTCTTATTTTTTTTCTTTTATTTCTATTTGCTCGAGGACAAGAAAATTCTTAAGTTTGGTGTTAGAAAGCTCCGCTTTTTCTTTCTATTTTATATCTCTATGGGACCAAAAACCGGAGAATCCTCAAGGAAAAGAAAGGGAAAGCCCCTACTTCCACCTCTGAACCTTGGGAAAACTCAAGATTCCTCACCAAAGCACATCAAAACCACTTCTATGACGTGGTGAGGTAGAAAAGAGTGATACCCGAGGTCCCCTTTAGGCTCAAGGAAAATAAGTATCCGAAGATCCTACACCAAGTCTCGAGAAGAGATTGGAAAATTCTAGCCAATCCCATTTCAGCAGTTGGAGTATTAATGCTGCAAGAATTCTATGCCAATGCTTGGGTCACTAAGAAGCATGACACTAGCGTGAACCCGAAGCCCAAAAATTGGTGCACCATGGTCCGAGAGCAAATCATAGATTTCAGCCCTGAAAGTGTGAGATTGGCGCTGCAATTGCCTCAGTCACAAGGTGACCCGCACTCTTACACTCGGAGGGTCAATTCTGACCAAAGGCTGGAGCAAGTTCTTACTGATATCTGTGTGGATGGAGCTCAATGGAGGAGGGATGCGCAAGGCAAGCCTTACCAACTAGGTAGGCTTGACCTTAAGCCCGTGGCCAGAGGATGGTTGGATCTCATCCAACGCTCCATCCTCCCTACAAATAACCGCTATGAGGTGACAATTGAGAAAGCAGTGATGATCCACTACATCATTCTCGGGAATAAGGTGGAGGTACACGAGGTGATACCTCAAGAAATCTACAAGGTAGCCGAAAAGGCCTCCACCCAAGCAAGCTAACGTTCCCTCACCTCGTTGATCACCTATACAATGCAGCTGGAGTTTACATAGGAGGGGATACCCTAATTTATAAAGAAATACCTATCACAAAAAGAGGTATGGAGCACGTCAGGGAGCCTGCACACGGACTACATCAAGAGCCCATTCTGCCACCTCCATAAGAGATCCCAGAGATACCTCAAGGGATGTACTTCCCTCCCTACGACTATTGGGACCAATTATCTACATCTCTAGGGGAGCTGACTTCATCTGTGAATCAGCTACGGATAGAACATCAAGACTAATCTGCCATCCTCCATCAAATGATGGAAGATCAAAGGAGCATCAGGGAGGAGCAGCTGAGACAGGGGTGCGATATTGAGGAGCTTAAACACTCCAGAGGATTCTTCGGAGGGAACAGTAGCCGCCATCACCGAGGTGGTTTAGTTTCATTCTCCCTTCATTTATTTTATCTCTATTTTTATTGTACTTTATTTTATTATCTGTTTTCTATTCTGGTGGATGATCACACTTAGGTTTCATTCTTTTAGTATTATTTTCTTTTCCTTGTTTCATTTTAAGATGTCTTATGTATCCCACAACAAGCTTAAAAGAAAATTTTTGGAAAAGAAGTAGTAAAATACACAAGGTTTTGAGTAATATCATAAGTTATTCCAATTACTTTGATGTGATTGCCTTACCTTTATTTTCTTAATGTATGAATTAACTGTGCATAATTGATAGTGAGGTTGAGTATATTGGCTCTTGAAGAACGGTGAATTTAGAGAAGTATTATTGATTCTCTGAAATATTAAAAAGATTGATTCTTGAAGCAAAAGAAACTGTAAAAAGAAAAAGAAAAAAAAAGTAAAAAAATAAAAAATAAAAATAAAAAAAATAAAAGAATAAAAAAAATAAATCAAAAGAACAAGGGTCCAAGGCTTTGAGCATCAATGGTTAGGAGGGTCAAAATTGGCCTAAAAAGCTCAAATAAGTTGTTATCCTTAGCTATATGCTTGTGGTGTGAAGGTGTCAAGAAAATCTTGAGACTAAGCATTTAAAGTCATGATCCAATGCTAGAAAGAGTACGCTTAAAAACTCTGAGCACCACTGTCTGGGAATTTAAACGCCCCAGTTAAGTGCTTGTGGCGTTTATGTATCAGGTGGTAATACTTGAAAACAAAATGCTCAGAGTCACGGCTAGGCTCAAAGGTGCAAAGCACCAAAAAGAAAGTGAGATGCCATATTTCTGAGCTTCAAAGGAAAGTGAGATGCCAAAGTTCTTCAGAAATAAAATGTTAATAGCCCTATTCAGTAATTAGAACTGAGCTCATTGACAACTCTGAAACCTGATGTATTTTTCTCTTCCAATTAGTCCTATCTTGTTTTTGGTTGCTTGAGGACAAGCAACAGTTTAAGTTTGGTGTTGTGATGCGTGAGCATTTTATACCCTTTTTCACAGCATTTTCTAGTAGTTTTTAGTTAGATTTTATGAAGTTTTATTATGTTTTAGTGAAAAAATCATCTTTTGGATGCTACTCTGAGTTTTTGTGTTTCTATGATTTTAGGTGAATTTTGGGCGAATTTGGCAAGATCTTATTCAGAGACGAAGAAAGGATAGCACATGCTGTCAATTCTGACCTCTGTGCATTCCAATGAGAATATCTTGAGCTATAAAGGTTCAATTAACACAATCTTAACGGCATTGAAAAGCTAACTTCCAGAGATTTCTAGTAATACATGATAGCTTATACTTCTCTTCCAGAATCACTGCCAAAACTGGCATTAAACATCCATAACTGGTGTTTAATGCCCAAGAAGGACCAACCTCCCAAGTTGAACGCCCAAAACTGGTGTTCAACGCCAGCCAGGGAGTAGAAGCCAGTGAATTCACCCCTTTCCCAGCATTCAACACCAAGAATCCAAGTTGAACGCCAGGCTTAACTGAAGCACATAACCAAAGTGAGCCCAAAGTGGATTTTAGCACCCCTTAACTTATCTAGTCTTATCCTTGTAACTTTTAAATTAAAATTAACATCTTTAAGGGTTAGCTTTTACTATTTAAAGAGGATATTACCTAAGTTTATAAAAATTCACAAACATTCACAGAGAGAGATTACTTCAGATCTTCTTTTACTTTTGTAAATCATGAGTAACTAAACCTCTTGTTTAAGGTTAGGAGCTCTGCCTATTTCTATAGATTAATATCATTACTCTTCTATTTCAATTAATGTTTGATTCCATTCTAAGGTGTTGTTTTCATTCTTAATCTTATGAATCTGGGGTGGAACGATAGTTTGAAACCTTATTCTACATGAGCACTTGTCATTCTCGACAGAGTTATCTCACTGGGGTTACAGCTTGAAAGCACGCCTCCTAAACTGCAATTTATCTGGGCTAATTAGATATGTGACATATAATCTGATTAGCATTGGATAATTGAGGTTTTCATGGTGCTAAAATGGATTTCTGAGCTTCACCCTCTAATTTGAAAGAATTGACCTTGTCTGTGGCATTTTAGTAAGATCAGGGAAGATTAACTCGCTAAGACATTAGGCTTTAATCACTAATGGTTTGTCATGGAATGAATTACTCATTGTTGGAATAGTGAGTAAGAAGTATTAATCTGGAAAGATAAGCACCTCCGAGGCCTTAACTGCTTTCATATATTATCTCTTTACCAATCTTTAATTGCTTTTCTTTCCTTTCTTGTTTCATGCGAATTCAACAACAACAACTCTCTTTGCTTTTCGCCTGACTAAGTCCAGCAAGATAACTATTACTTGCTTAATCCAACAATCCTCGTGGGATCAAACCTCACTCACCTGAGGTACTACTTGGACGACCCGGTGCACTTGCCGGTGAAGTTGTGCGAGTTCTAATTTCGCGCACCATGATATTGAAGGATGATGATGATTGATTATGATTAAGGTATGATGAGGGTGATTATGATATCAATAGATGATGATGATGATTGATTATGAGTAAGGTGTGATGAGAGCTAATGATTAATGAACTGATTGAATACGGAATTAACTTGAGAAATGAATTATGAGTCTAAGTTATTGATAATTGATGAACGATGGAGATTAGTGAACCTAAGCTTGGTAAATTGATGACGGATTGGGGAGGTTGAGGATTTCCTCCGGGTTATACATTATATACGTGAATGGGGATTATGACGAGATTATGATTGAAAAGTGTGACGGACACTATATCCCGGAATGAATAGGCGAGTTGAAGTTGAGGATTCCCTCTCTCGTATTGTGATTATAATTGAGAAAGTATGGTGATTTACGATTTGAGGACGGTGGCGTTGTCCCACTCACATAAAGGTGAGTCGAGATTGAGGATTCTCTCACTTTCTGTGATAAACAAGTTGAGGTTTAGGATTCTCTCTCTTGTTACGGTGGGCACTGGGTTGAGAATTCCCTCTCTTGCTATATCAGAGAATTAAATGGAGAAGGTTGAAGATTCCTTTCGATTTAATTTCTGGCTGTGGTGTAAACAAGTTTGGTTGAGGATTCCCTATCGTTACATTACAGTCTCTCTCTTATTAGGAGGATGAGAATTCCCTCTTGGAAGGTTGAAGATTCCCTTCGTATAGAGAGACAACATCCGGGTTAGCTACCGGACATGTCAGGTCTGCCTGTATAACCAACAGATGAGCTCGTTGGCCATAGGGCAGACATGCATCATTTGCATATGTATGTATTGTTTTGGTGTGTATCTTGTACTTGGCGTTCCTTCTTGATTAAATATATCTATATGCTACTTGACCTAAATGCTTTATCTGTTAGCTCTATCTATGTTTTCCTTGTATTTTTTTTGTCTATGATTGCATAACCCTCATGCTGGCGGTGGTGACGCTGAGGGTTGATTATTGATGCAATGGTAATGATGGAATGATTGGACAATTGAAAATAAGTTGCCTGGGTAGATGCAAGGATCGTGGCCTTGTCTCACTTGCTCTGAGTTAAAAATTGAGATCACTGGTAAGATTAATGATTTGTATTGAGAGGAAAAGATATTGAATAAATGAAACTGAATTATTGTGATACTGAGAGAACTATTGACTTGTATTAAGAGGAAATTGGGAATCTGAGATTATTAATTAGTTGAGATTTAGTTTATGTTTACCCTGTCGGGATTTATAGAGGACCTTAGGCTTGGATCTTGTCTGCTGGAGTTTTAGAATTGCCTAGTGGGTTCGTGTAGTCTTTACATCGTCTCTATTTAGAATTTTTACCCTGCTGAGAACCCTGTAAAGGATGATGTTCTCACCCGTTTTAGAAATTTCTACTTTACAGATACGAGACGTGGCGCACCTCGCTCAGCATGCAGGATCTGCTCTTGGAAAGCGAAGATTTCTTTTGGGATTTATATTCTGTACTTATATTATATATATTCTCTACTTTTATATATTAACTTGTACATCCCTCTTAGAGGTTGATTTTGAATAAATAGGATTTATGTTTACTGTTGTCATACTTTTGGTTTGTATGTATATAGTTGTCTAGCCGACCTTTTCTTCGCAAGTCGAGACCAGTACTACTTATATATATTTTATTTTGAATCCTATATATTTCCTTATCTTTTTTGTTTTTTCGGTTACGCGCCTTTACTCTCAATGCTTTGCGAGTAAGATAGACTTGTTTGATTATTCATTTCATGGGCTCCTAGTCAACATATATTTCTTCAAATACTATGTATATATTTTAATTTTTAAAGGTTGTAATGACTCACCACCTTTGATTTATGACCTAGGCGTAAACCTCTATGTGGTAGGGTGTTACATGATTGATGAGGAGTTAACTTAGAATGAAGAAAAACTTTAGGAAGAAGCTCTGTTTTGGTGAATTGAATTGTGGGGTAAGTGGAATCGCAATAGAATGATAGATTTGAGTGAATTGAATTGAATGGTTCAATGTTGTCGTGTTAAATGTCGTTTCATTTTTGGTAATGTTAGTACTTGGAAGTAAACTGTTCATTTTTGTTTGAATTTGTATATTCTACTAGATGCAACTTCCATTTAGGATTATCCATGTCAGTAGATCATAACTAGGGTTATCCATATTTTTTAATATTAATTTATCACAAAAAGAACCATGCATCTGCTTTTGGTAACTAATAACAGTTTTGGTTGGTAGATTAAACATTTTTTTTCACTTCCTATGAAAGGATGAACTCAATTTTCACCTTTGTGGTTTATACACTCTCCGATATTATAGTTTGTGGTTTGTGTTTTATCTTATTGACTTTAATGCCTAAAAAATTGTGGAGTTAAACTCTATTGGCTGTGCACATAAAAACTGTTCTAAAAGTCGATGCATGGATGAGAAAATTTTTGGATGGGAGCTCTTCATTTTTTCGGTATTTTTTTTTTCATGTCTTCCATAAGAATAAAAATGTCTTCAATGGATTTTTTTTTAATTTATGAAAGTGCTTATAACACATACTTCATATCATGCAGACTAAGTTTATCCTCCCATCTAGTGGAGAAAAGTGGATGATGCAAGCAATTTGGGATACTTGGAAGCGGTTCAAAAGAAAGATTAAGCAGAAGCACTTTGTTCTCTATGATAATATTGAAGATATAGTGGAAAATCGACCCACACAAGTACTCGAAAATCAATTCATAAAATTGATCTATTATTGGAGTCATCATATAATCCGGGTAAAATTATATTGTTTTGTTCACTACAACTTCCATTTTGCAATTCTGGTTTCTAGTTTCTGGTTTAGAGCACTTCTGGTTGCTGTAATTCTATTTTCTGCAATTTTGTTTACTGCAATTCCCGAATTCTGATTTTATACAATTTTGGTTTCTGCAATTTTGGTTTTGTGCACTTCTGTTAAGCTTACTTTTCACTCTTTGCTATAGCTCCCTTTGTCTCTGGTAAGCTTCCATTTTTTCTCTTCCCCTGTTTTTTGCCTGATTATATGTTAAATGAGTGAAACCTTACCTGTTATATGGTGATTTATGTATCGAATATACTCTTATATAAAACCACTGAGAAAATCGATTTCTAATGTTTTGTTTTGTCACTTATTTGTTTGATAAGAACATCCCTGGATCAAAGATGTGAAAAGCAATGTGGGTTATATTTTGTTTCTAATGTCTTCTTTTGTTTTTTGTGTTTATGTTTTCTTTTTAGTTATTTTTATGAGCTTTGATTTATTTTTAGTACAAATGGGCTTATATTTTTCAAGTTTTAAAATCTCAATCACGTTAAAGATTGACATCAGGGAAGGTTAAGAAGTGCAGTGGAGACAATACTTTCTTCCTTGTTGTTCTTCAAGTCTAGAACAAAAGTTTAGGCACCACAAATTAGGTTTTGAAGGTATATAAAGACCTTATGGGATTTGTTTATGGTGATGATCAATCATTTTAATTCCATTTATGCTCACATGAATTTAATTCAGAAAATAAATCCAATAGAGGTTGCACTGCAATTGGATATCAATGTCCCTTATCTTGATAGAATTTCTTGCTTTAATGATATTTTTCTCTATTGTTAGTTTTTCTGGGTATGATTTTCTTAATGCAAATTTTGGATCTCTTAATGCACATTGCTTAGGTTTCTCAATGCGTATATAATTTGGTTTTGCCAAATTCAAGAAAAGTCTCGTGACATTCTAAATTTATTGGTAATTTCCTAACCTACTTCAGCATTTAAGTCTTGACTATTAATTGTAGTACTGTACTGAGTTATTAACCTTAATCCTATTACACTCTTCAATGTTGTTGTCATAACTATGCCTTTCTTTCTTTGATTTTCACATATGAATAGTAGGTTAATGTTGTTTAGCTTTCAAAACTGAAACTTTGAGAGATTCCTAATTTTGTTTGTATCACTGTTGTAGGCCATGCAGTTGCTGTAGCTGCAATTGTCTTCCCTCCATCATTTGCTCCTTACCAAAATGGTTGTGTTGCTGCTTGTGTCACACTCTATCATCAAATCGCTATAAAAGGAGTAACTGCTTCTCATTTTCCAAATTAAGTAGCTATAAATGGAGTAGTTGTTGTTTTTCTTCCAAATCAAAGTGCAGTAAACAGAGGAGGAGGAGCTGTTTCAGTTGCACTTGTCCTCAATTAAAATGCTACCAAGGTAGAGATGACTTCAGAAACTACTGCATTCTCCCAAAATTCTGCACTTGTTCTTGCCCCAGTTGTCCCAAGGTATGTCCTTGTTACTGTTGTACAAAGTCCTTTTAGAGAAGTGTTTTCAGCTGTTTCTGTTGTTAGTATTTCAAATTATATTATATTTAGTGCATGAAACTAGCTCCGCAGAATTCACACAGATAGACCGGCAAGTATACCGGGTCGTCCAAGTAATACCTCAAGTGAGTGAGGGTCGATCCCACGAAGATTGTTGGTTTGAGCAAGCAGTGGTTATCTTGCAGATCTTAGTTAGGCATATATAAATTATAGTTTGTCACAGAAAAACGCATAAAACAAAATAAATAAATAAAACGTTACTAGATAGATGAAAATTCAATGGTGATAGAATGGTTGAGGCTTCAGAGATGCTTTGTCTTTCCGGATTAACTTTTCTTACTATCTTCTTCAATAACCTTCTGATTCCTTCAATGGCAGTCGTAATTGATTAACTCATGTCCTCTCATCAAGTTAACCTCCTCTACTGCAACAGTCCACCATATTGAAGTGACTCATGTCCTCTCATCAAGCCACCTCTAGGTTTCTCACTGTAGCAGAAGATGAAGCTCTAAGCAATCCACTTCCCTTCACGATCCTACTCAAGGTGCCACAGACAAGGCAGATCTCCCGGATTAGAAAGTGCTGCTTCTCTGACACTAGCCTTATGCCACAGAGACCTCACTTACCCACGGTCAACGAGATTTCATGTCACGTATCCAAAGTTGCCCAGGTACTCTATTGGAATCCGCAATGCAATCTCTAGCTTTGGTTAAACGCTATCCGGGTCAGGACTTGCACAGAACCCATGTAGAACAAGGGTGATTATTACGGGTCACCCTCCATTCATAAGATGTGAAGAACGAGATTGCATAAAAGAATAGAATCAGACATACTGAATTAAAACAGTAATATTATTGATCCATAAAACTCAGCAGAGCTCCTAACCTTAACCTTAGGAGGTTAGTGACTCATGCTGATAGAAAAATACAATGAAAGGTTCGAAAAGGGCAAAGATCTCTAACAAAGGTGATCTTTCTTGTATATATACTATTCTGCTAACTAAGAATTACAGAAATATGATAAACTAGTCTTAGGGGTGCGAAAATCCACTTTTGGGGCCCACTTGGTGAGTGTTTGGGCTGAGCTTTGAGTGTCTCCATGAGTTAGTACCCCTTAGGGGCATTGAACGCTGGCTAGGGACACCCTTTTGGGTGTTGAACGCCAGCTGCTCCCCTGTGGACACTGGACGTCAGGAATGGAGCTAGTGGCTGGCGTTAAACTCCAGTTTTGGGCCTTCATTTCCAAAGAAACGTATGAACTATAACATATTTCTAGAAAGCCCTGGATGTTAGCTTTCCATATCTGTTGATAGCGCGCCATTTAGATATTTGTAACTCCAGAAAAGTTCCTTCGAGTGCATGGAGGTCAGATCCTGACAGCATCTGCAGTGCTTTCTCTGTCTCTGAATCAGACTTTTGCTCAAGCTCCTCAATTTCAGCCAGAAAATACCTGAAATCATCATAAAACTCACAAACACAAAGTAGAATCCAAAAATGTGAATTTTGCACTAACACCTATGAAAACATAATAAAAATTAAACAAAACATAGTAAAAACTATATGAAATTGATTCCAAAAAGCGTATAAAATATCTGCTCATCAGAACACCAAACTTAAACTGTTGCTTGTCTCCAAGCAATAAAAAACAAAGTAGGATAAAAAGAAGAGAAGGATACAATAAATCTCAGAGTTTTCAATGAAGCTCAGTTTCAATTAGATGAGCGAGACTAGTAGCTTTTTGCTTCTGAATAGTTTTGGCATCTCACTTTCCTTTAAAGCTCGGAATGATTGGCATCTTTAAGAATTCAGAATCAAGATGATATTATTGATTCTCTTAGTTTAGTTCTTTTTTATTCTTGAACAGCTTCTTTAGAGTCTTGGTCGTGATCCTAAGCACTTTATTTTCCAGAATTACCACCAGATACATAAATGCCACAGACACATAACTGGGGGAACCCCTTAGGATTGTGATTCAGCTTTGCCAGAATCCCCAGCCAGTGAAGTCCAGAGTTCTTAATCACACTCTTTACTTTGGATCACGACTTTAACTGCTCAGTCTCAAGCTTTTCACTTGATACCTTCCCACCACAAGCATATAGTTAGGGAAGCAGCTCATTTGAACTGTTTAGGCCAATATTTTGTTTCTTTCAGGCTCTCCTAACCATTGATGCTCAAAGCCTTGGATCCTTGCTCTTGCCTTTTGATTTAAAGAGCTATTGGATTTTTTTTTCGCATATATATATATATTTCTTTTTGCTACTTTTTCTTGCTTCAAGAATCGAATTTTGGATTTTCCAGATTACCAATAACACTTCACTTTCATCATCATTCTTTCAAGAGCCAACAGTCTTTAACTCCAACATCAAATATGCACTGTTCATTCATGCATTTAGAAAATAAAAGCAATACCACCACATCGTATAATTGAACTATTCTTAATATATAAAACTCGAAATTTATTTACCTTTACTGCTTCTAAAAAAAATCAAAATTTTATTCAAGTTCAACGAGATGATAAGAGGGACATTTTATAGCTAATTGGAAAATAAAAATTTAAATCCAAATAATACTCATGCAATTCTTAAATTAAAAGGCAGAAACATAAATAAACATAAAAACTTAAAGACTACTAGTGATCATGTAAATCTAAACATAAGAAATAAGAATCAGAATAGCCACAAAAATAGGGAGGTGGAATTCAACCACCTTAATCATGGGAGGCGTTAGGCTCTTCAGGGGATAATTTCTTATGCTCCAGCTCTTCTAGCTCACGCCCCTGCTTCTCTTGTTCCTTGACCAGTTTGCAAAGCATGCTAGTCTGGTCTTTTTGCTCCTCTCTTAATTGATCCAAGGTGGTTTGCAATTGTGCAATAGATGCTTCCAGTTGGGTCCAATATTCAATTGGAGAGATGTCTTGTGCTTGTTCAAGCGTCTTCCTTTTGGATTGGTCAACTGGTACTTGGGCGCTTTTCATCACCTGCTTGGTGATTGGGCTTTCTACTAGGATAAATGAGTCTCTGTTAATCATGAGTACTCCAGCCTCTTTACACAAGCGAAAGATAAGGTTTGAATAGGTCAATCTGGCTTGAGTTGACATCCTATTTGCAACCTTGTATAGCTCAAAGGGAATTAGTTGGTGGACTTCCACCTCATTCCCCCATCATAATGCAGTGAATCATCACAGCTCTTCTGATGGTAACTTCAGAACAGTTGCTAGTAGGGAGTATGGAACGCCCAATGAAATCGAACCAACCCCTAGCAACTAGTTTGAGATATACTCTTCTCAGTTGGTTTGGATTACCTTTTATGTTGTTGATCCACTTAGTTCCAGGCAGACATATGTCTTCTAGAATCTGAACCAACTTTAGATTAGCCACCACCCTCTTATTAAAGGATTCTAGATCATCCTTTTGTGGAGGTACCTTGAAGATCTTTCTTACCTTGTCAAGATGAAAATAGAAAGTCTTCCCTCGCACCATGGTGCGAAAAGTATGGAATCCTTGTCCATCTTTTTTTTGCTTATCTGTCATCTACAGATTTGCATAGAATTCATGGATCATTGTTATTCCAACATTGATCTCAAGATCAGCTAGAATCTCCCAGCCTCTCTTCTGAATTTGCTTTTAGATCTCCAGGTACTCATCTTCTTTCAATTAAAATTTGGCTTTCGGGATCACTGTCCTATTGCACATGATTTTGTAATAATTTTCTTCATGCTGCTTTGTGTAGAATCTGAAAGGTTTGAAAATAACTACTTGGTTGTCTTCTTTCTTGCTTCTTGAAGTGGGATTTCCACTTTTGGAGCCATGTAATTCGAATGGAGTGAGAAGGAAAGGCTCTTTACACACCAAACTTAAAAGGTTTGCTCGTCCTCGAACAAAAGGAAAGGAAAGAAGATAAAGAAGAGAAAAAGAATTCGAATGGAAGGAGGAAGAGTGTGGCCAAATGGTATAAATAGGGATGGGGAGGGTGGGATTTCGAAATTTAATTAGATAAAAGATAAATAAGATATGATTCACACTAGTAAAAGATAGAAAAAGATAAGTTTTAAAATCAAAAGACATGAAAAAGATATGAAAAAGATAAAAAGATAAGATAAAAGGTATGAAAAAGATTTTGAAGTTAAATAAAAGATTTGAAAAGGAATTGAAAAAGATTTGAAGAGATTTTAGATTTGAAGGGAATTTTAAAAGATGAAGGTTAAAAGAATCTTGCTTAGAAGATTTAATTTAAAAAGAAAAAGATTGGAAAAGATAAGTTTTGAAAACGTCAACACCCTCCTTACCTGTTTTGGGCGTTTGAACGCCCAGAATGCCTTGATTCTGGCGTTCAACGCCATGCTGATGCCCTCCTGGGCATTGAACGCCCAGCCAGTGCCCCCTGGCAAGCATTCAATGCCAGTCTTGCCTTCCATTCAAGGCGTTGAATGCCTAGCCAGTGCCCCCTGGCTAGCGTTCAACGCCAGCTTGCCATTCCTTCTCAAGCGTTGAATGCCCAGCCAGTGTCCCCTGGCTGGCATTCAACGTCAGGCTTGCTGTCCCTTGAGGGTGTTCAACCCCCAACCAGTACCTCCTGGCTGGCGTTGAATGCCAGTCTTGCTACCTCTTGGGGGCATTCAACGCCCCTCCCCTTTTCCAAGGTGCTCTGTTTTCTGCTCTGACTGTTTCTGTTTCTGTTCTAATTACTGCACATGATCACAACATAAACAAATGTAAAAATTAAACTGAGATAAATGAAATAAACTTAATAAAAAATAGAAATAACTTTAATTATGGCTGGGTTGCCTCCCAACAAGCGCTTCTTTAACGTCACTAGCTTGACGGTACTGCACTCATGTCAGCAATAGGGTAGATTTGTCTTGCTCAATCTCACCACCCAAGTAATGTTTCACTCTCTGGCCATTAACAGTAAATTGTTTATCAGAGTAATTGCACTGGAGTTCTATATGACCATAGGGTGATACATTAGTGATCAGGAAAGGTCCTGTCCAACGTGACTTAAGCCTTCCAGGGAAGAGCTTTAGTTTAGAATTGAAGAGCAGAACTTTCTGTCCAGGTTCAAAGACTCTAGAAGAAATCTTTCTATCATGCCACTTCTTGGCCCTTTCTTTATGAATCTTTGCATTCTCAAATGCAGCAAGTCAGAATTCGTCCAACTCATTTAGCTGGAGCAACTGTTTCTCTCCTACAGCCTTCGCATCAAGGTTCAAGAGTTTGGTTGCCCAGTAGGCCTTGTGTTCCAGCTCCACTGGCAGGTGGCATGCCTTCCCATACACTAATTGATATGGTGACATTCCTATAGGAGTCTTGAAAGCTGTTCTGTATGCCCAAAGAGCATCATTAAGCTTTCTTGCCCAATCCTTTCTAGAGGTATTCACCATTCTTTCCAAGATTCTCTTTAGTTCTCTATTTGAGACTTCAGCTTGCCCATTTGTCTGTGGATGATATGGGGAGCCACTTTATGGCGAACTCCATATCGGCTCAACACGGAGTCAAGCTGTTTATTGCAGAAATGAGTTCCTCCATCACTGATTAATGTCTGAGGGACACCAAATCTGCTGAAGATGTTCTTCTAAAGGAACTTCATCACAACTCTAGTCTCATTTGTGGGCGATGCGACTGCCTTAACCCATTTAGACGCATAATCTACTGCTACAAGGATGTAGGTGTTTGAGAATGAAGGTGGGAAAGGACCCATGAAGTATATACCCCATACATCAAACAGCTCAATCTCTAGGATTTCTTGCTGAGGAATGTCATGACCATGAGGGAGATTGTCGGCCCTTTGGCAACTGTTACACAGTCGGACAAACTCTCGGGAATCCTTAAAGAGTGTGGGCAAGTAGAAACCACTTTGGAGGTCTTTAGTGGCTGTGCGCTCTCCTCCAAAGTGTCCTCCATAATTGGAGCCATGGCAATGCCATAGGATTTTCTATGCCTATTCTTCAGAGACACAGCGGTGGATTATCCCATCTGAGCATCTCTTAAAGATATACGGTTCATCCCACAAGTAATATCTAGCATCATGAATGAGCTTACGGGCTTGCTACCTACTGTATTCCTTGGGGATGAATCTTATACCTTTGTAATTTGAAATGTCTGCAAATCAAGGTATCATCTGAATGGCAAAGAGTTGTTCATCCGGGAAGATTTCAGACACCTCAGTAGAGGGAGGAGATGTCCCTTCAACTGGTTCAATTCGAGACAAGTGGTCAACCACTTGATTTTCTGACTCTTTTCTGTCTCTGATTTCTATATCAAACTCTTGCAGGAGTAGTACCCATCTTATCAGCCTGGGCTTAGAATCCTGCTTGGTGAGTAGATATTTGAGAGTAGCAAGGTCAGTGTAGATAATGGCCTTAGATCCTATTAGATAGGATCGGAACTTGTCAATGGCATAAACCACTGCAAGTAATTCCTTCTCTATGGTGGTGTAGTTCTTCTGCATGTCATTTAGAACACGACTGGCATAATAGATGACATGCAAGAGCTTGTCATGCCTCTGTCCCAGAACTGCGCCAATGGCATGGTCACTGGTGTCACACATCAGCTCAAATGGTAAGTCCCAGTTAGGTGCAGAGATTATAGGCATAGTGATAAGCTTATCTTTCAGAGTCTCAAAGGCCTGTAAACACTCTTGGTCGACAAATGGAGTGTCAGTAGCTAGTAAGTTACACAGGGTTTTGCGATTTTAGAAAAATTATTTATAAACCTTCTGTAGAATCCTGCATGTCCAAGAAAACTTCTGATTCCTTTGACATTAGTAGGTGGTGGTAATCGCTCAATTACCTCTACCTTAGCTTGATCCACTTCTATTCCCTTGTTCGAAATTCGATGCCCAAGAACAATCCCTTCAGTCACTATGAAGTGACATTTTTCCCAGTTTAAAACCAGGTTTGTCGCTTGGCATCTTTTGAGAACTTGGGCTAGATGGTCAAGGCAGGATTCAAATAAATCTCCAAAGACAGAGAAGTCATCCATGAATACTTCAAGGAACTTCTCCACCATATCAGAGAAGATAGAGAGCATACACCTCTGAAAGGTGACAGGTGCATTGCACAGGCCAAATGGCATCTGCCTATAAGTAAACACGCCATATGGGCATGTAAATGCTGTCTTTTCTTAATCTTGTGGATCCACTGCAATTTGATTGTAACCAGAATAGCCATTCAGGAAACAATAAAAAGCATGCCCTGCTAGTCTCTCTAGCATTTGATCAATGAATGGTAAAGGAAAATGATCCTTTCTAGTGGCGTTATTGAGCCTTCTATAGTCAATGCACATAAACCACCCTATAACTGTCCTTGTAGGAATCAGTTCATTCTTTTCATTATGAACCACTGTCATGTCTCCCTTCTTGGGAACAAATTGGACAGGGCTCACCCAGGGACTATCAGAAATGGGATAAATAATCCCTGCTTCCCAAAATTTTGTGACTTCCTTCGGCACCACCTCCTTCATGGCTGGGTTCAGTCGCCTTTGTAGTTGTACCACTGGTTTGGCGTCATCCTCCAGCAGGATCTTGTGCATGCATTGGGTTAGACTAATGCCCTTAAGGTCACTTATTGTCCACCCAAGAGCTGTCTTGTGTGTCTTTAGTACTTGGATTAGTGCTTTTTCTTCCTATGGTTCTAAGGCAGAGCTTATAATCACAGGATAAGTATCCCCATCTCCAAGAAATGCATATTTCAAGGAGGATGGTAATGGCTTAAGCTCGAGTTTAGGAGGCTTGTCCTCCTCCTTAGAAGTTTTCAGAGGCTCCTTTATTTCCTCTGGCTCCTCTAACTCAAGCTGAGCATTATAAAAGATGTCGTTCAGCTCTTCTTCGAGTCTCTCAGCCATGTTCACTTCTTCCACCAGGGAATCAATGATATCAATACGCATGCACTCCTCTGGAGTGTCTGGATGCTGCATGGCTTTGATACCATTTAATATGAACTCATCCTCATTGGCTCTCAAGGTTACTTTCCCTTGCTGAACGTCAATAAGGGTCCGTCCTGTAGCTAGGAAGGGTCTTCCTAGAATGAGGGTTGCACTCTTGTGCTCTTCCATTTCCAGCACCACAAAGTCTGTGGAGAAGGCAAAGGGTCCAACCCTGACAATCATGTCCTCAATCACGCCTGATGGAAGCTTAACAGAACCATCAGCAAGTTGAAGACATATGCGGGTAGGTTTAACTTCGTGAGTTAAACAGAGTCTCTTTATTAGTGAAACAGGTATTAAGTTAATAGTTGCTCCGAGATCACATAAGGCTGTCTTTGTACAGGCATCCCCTAAGGTGCAGGGTATCATAAAGCTTCCAAAATCTTTAAGTTTCTCTGGTAAGCTCTTTTAGATCACTGCACTACATTCTTTAGTGAGGAGGACTGTTTCTGCCTCTCACCAATCCTTCTTATGACTTAAGATGTCTTTCATAAACTTAGCATAAGAAGATATCTTCTCAAGAGCCTTGCAAAAAGGATCTTGATCTCAAGTGTCTTAAGATAATCCGCAAAGCGGGCAAACTGTTTATCCTTTTCCACTTGGCGGAGCTTCTATGGATATGGTATCTTAGCCCTGTAGTCATCAACCTTGGTTGATGTAGGTTGAATGCCTACTGAAATGGGAGGAGGGTCAGTAGCTTGCTTAGGAAGGGTCTTATCAGCACTTGCATGTGTCTGACCATTCTTAGTTGGGTGTTCAACACTCTTGCTGCCCCCTTCTTGGCGTTTGATGAGCGGATAATTTATACGCTTTTTGACATTGTTTTTAGTATGTTTTTAGTAGGATCTAGTTACTTTTAGGGATGTTTTCATTAGTTTTTATGTTAAATTCACATTTCTGGACTTTACAATGAGTTTGTGTGTTTTTCTGTGATTTCAGGTATTTTCTGGCTGAAATTGAGGGACTTGAGCAGAAATCAGATTCAGAGGTTGAAGAAGGACTGCTGATGCTGTTGGATTCTGACCTCCCTGCACTCAAAGTGGATTTTCTGGAGCTACAGAACTCAAAATGGCGCGCTTCCAATTGCATTGGAAAGTAGACATCCAGGGCTTTCCTGCAATATATAATAGTCTATACTTTGGCCAAGTTTAGACGATGCAAACTGGCGTTCAACGCCAGCTCTCTGCCCAAATCTGGCGTCCAGCGCCAGAAAAGGATCCAAAACCAGAGTTGAACGCCCAAACTGGCACAAAAGCTGGCGTTCAACTCCAAGGAGGACCTCTACACGTGTAACACTCAAAGCCCAGCCCAAGCACACACCAAGTGGGCCCCGGAAGTGGATTTATGCATCAATTACTTATTCATGTAAACCCTAGTAGCTAGTTTATTATAAATAGGACCTTTTACTATTGTATTAGACATCTTTGGATCCTGGATTGTATTTTGATCCTGTGATCACGTTTTGGGGGTTGGCCATCTCGGCCATGCCTGGACCTTCACTTATGTATTTTCATACGGTAGAGTTTCTACACTCCATAGATTAAGGTGTGGAGCTCTGCTGTTCCTCAAAGATTAATGCAAAGTACTACTGTTTTCTATTCAATTCATCTTATTTCGCTTCTGAGATATCCATTCACACCCAAGAACGTGATGAAGGTGATGATTATGTGTGACGCTCATCACCATTCTCCCCTATGAACACGTGCCTGACAAACACTTCCGTTCTACATGAAATAAGCTAGAATGAATATCTCTTAGATCTCCTAACCAGAATCTTCGTGGTGTAAGCTAGAATGATGGCGGCATTCAAGAGAATCCGGAAAGTCTAAACCTTGTCTGTGGTATTCCGAGTAGGATTCAATGATTGAATGACTGTGACGAGCTTTAAACTCACGAGTGCTGGGCGTTAGTGACAGACGCAAAAGGAGGGTGAATCCTATTCCAGCATGATCGGGAACCGACAGATGAATAGCCGTGCCGTGACAGGGTGCGTGAGCATATTATTCACTGAGAGGAGGGGATGTAGCCACTGACAACGGTGATGCCCTTGCATAAAGCCAGCCATGGAAAGGAGTAAGACTGATTGGATGAAGATAGCAGGAAAGCAGAGGTTCAGAGGAACGAAAAGCATCTCCATTCGCTTATCTGAAATTCCTACCAATGATTTACATAAGTATCTCTATCCCTATTCTACTAGTTATTATTCGAAAACTCCATTATCAATTTATATCTGCCTAACTGAGATTTACAAGGTGACCATAGCTTGCTTCATACCAACAATCTCCGTGGGATTCGACCCTTACTCACGTAAGGTATTACTTGGACGACCCAGTGCACTTGCTGGTTAGTTGTATCGAAGTTGTGAACCATGGTATTGGCACCATGTTCTTGGCGCCATTGCCAGGCAAAGAAAGAGCCATAAATTTTACATGATTAAAGTGTAATCACGATTACGCATACCAAGTTTTTGGCGCCGTTGCCGGGGATTGTTTGAGCCTGGACATCACAATTTCGTGCACCAAGTTTTTGGCGCCGTTGCCGGGGATTGTTCGAGTTTGGACAACTAACGGTTCATCTTGTTGCTCAGATTAGGTAATTTTTTCTTTGTTTTATTTTCAAAAATTTTGCAAAAATATTTCAAAACTTTTCTCATCTGTTTTCAAAAAAAAAATGTTTTCAAAAATTTTATTCAAAATTTTTAAGAATAAATTCTAGTGTTTCATGAAGCATGTGAAGCCTGGCTGGCTGTAAAGCCATGTCTAAATTTATTTGGACTGAGGCTTGCAATTTGTTATCAAGAGCAATATACTCTCGTGTTAAATGCTGAAGCTTGGCTGGCCATTGGCCATGTCTAGTGTTTTAGACTGGAGCTTTCTTTGAAAGCTTGGCTGGCTAGTGAGCCATGTCTAATTCCTGGACTGAAGCTTTAGACTAAGAATGCAAGATTCCTGGAATTCATGTTAAAAATTTTGGAATCCTTATTTTTCTTTCTCATATAATTTTCGAAAAAATCCAAAAAAATTAGAAAATCATAAAAATCAAAAATATTTTTGTGTTTCTTGCTTGAGTCTTGAGTCATATCAAAAGTTTGGTGTCACTTGCATATGCATCTTGCATTTTTCGAAAATTCATGCATTCATGGTGTTCTTCATGATCTTCAAGTTGTTCTTGGTAAGTCTTCTTGTTTGATCTTGATGATTTTTTGTTTTGTGTCTTTTCATGTTTATCATATGCATTCTTGAATTCTTAGTGTCTAAGCATTAAAGAATTCTAAGTTTGGTGTCTTGCATGTTTTCTTTGCATTAAAAATTTTTCAAAATTGTGTCTATGATGTTCATCTTGACATTCATAGTGTTCTTGGTGTTCATCTTGACATTCATAGCATTCTTGCATGCATCACATGTTTTGATCTAAAAATTTCATGCATTGCATCATTTTAGTGTTTTTCTCTTGCATCATAAAAATTCAAAAATCAAAAAAAAAATATCTTTCCCTTTTTTCTCTCATCAAATTCGAAAATTTGGGTTGACTTTTTCAAAAAATTTTAAAAATCAAGTTGTTTCTTATGAGTCAAATCAAATTTTCAATTTGAAAATCTTATCTTTTTCAAAATCTTTTTCAAAATCAAATCTTTTTCAAAATTCTTAGTTATTTTCGAAAATTCTAAAAATATTTTTCAAAAATCTTTTTCTTATTTTTATATCAAATTTTCGAAAATAACATAATCAATTAATGTTTTGATTCAAAAATTTGAAGTTTGTTACTTGCTTGTTAAGAAAGTTTCAAACTTTAAATTCTAGAATCATATCTTGTGATTTCTTGTGAATCAAGTCATTAATTGAGATTTTAAAAATCAAATCTTTTTCAAAATTAGTTTCTAAAATATCTTCTTATCTTATCTTTTTCAAAAATATCTTTTCAAAATATCTTTTCTAACCTCCTACCTTCTTATCTTTTCAAAATTTGTTTCAACTAACTAACTAACCTTTTGTTTGTTTCTTATCTTTTTCAAAACTACCTAACTAACTCTCTCTCTCTAACTTTCGAAAATATCTCCCCCCTTTTTCAAAATTTCTTTTTAATTAACTAATTATTTCAATTTTTAAATCTTAATTTTCGAAAAAAATACTAACCTTTTTCAAAAACTATTTTCGAAAATCACTAACTCTTTTTCAAAAATTATTTTCGAAAATTCTCCCTCTCCCATTTTATTCTATTTATTCATTCATATCCTAACATCTCATCTCACATCTCTGCCATCCTCACAGTTGTGTTTCTTCCATTATATTACATTCTTTGTCTCCCCCTCTTCTTCTACTCACACAGGGATCCCTATACTGTGGTATAAAGGATCTCTATTATTATTATTATTTTTCTGTGCCTTCTTCTTTGTCATATGAGCAGGAGCAAGGATAAGAACATTCTTGTGGAAGCAGATCCAGAACCTGAAAGGACTCTGAAGAGAAAATTAAGAGAAGCTAAATTACAACAATCCAGAGATAACCTTTCAGAAATTTTCGAACAGGAAAGAGAGATGGCAGCCGAAAATAATAATAATGTAAGGAAGATACTTGGTGACTTTACTGCACCTAATTCCAATTTACATGGAAGAAGCATCTCCATTCCTGCCATTGGAGCAAACAACTTTGAGCTGAAACCTCAATTAGTTTCTCTGATGTAGCAGAACTGCAAGTTTCATGGACTTCCATCTGAAGATCCTTTTCAGTTCTTAACTGAATTCTTGCAGATATGTGATACTGTTAAGACTAATGGAGTAGATCTTGAAGTCTACAGGCTCATGCTTTTCCCTTTTGCTGTAAGAGACAGAGCTAGATTATGGTTGGATTCTCAACCCAAAGACAGCCTGAACTCTTGGGATAAGTTGGTCACGGCTTTCTTAGCCAAGTACTTTCCTCCTCAAAAGCTGAGCAAGCTTAGAGCTGATGTTCAAACCTTCAAACAGAAAGAAGGTGAATCCCTCTATGAAGCTTGGGAAAGATACAAACAGTTGACCAAAAAGTGTCCTTCTGACATGCTTTCAGAATGGACCATCCTGGATATATTCTATGATGGTTTATCTGAGTTATCAAAGATGTCACTGGACACTTCTGCAAGTGGATCCATTCACCTAAAGAAAACGCCTGCAGAAGCTCAAGAACTCATTGACATGGTTGCTAATAACCAGTTCATGTACACCTCTGAAAGGAATCCTGTGAATAATGGGACGCCTATGAAGAAGGGAGTTCTTGAAGTTGATACTCTGAATGCCATATTGGCTCAGAATAAAATATTGACTCAGCAAGTCAATATGATCTCTCAGAGTCTGCATGGAATGCAAGCTGCATCCAACAGTACTCAAGAGGCATCTTCTGAAGAAGAAGCTTATGATCCTGAGAACCCTGCAATAGCAGAGGTAAATTACATGGGTGAACCTTATGGAAACACCTATAATCCATCATGGAGAAATCATCCAAATTTCTCATGGAAGGATCAAAAGATTCAACAAGGCTTTAATAATGGTGGAAGAAACAGGTTTAGCAATAGCAAGCCTTTTCCATCATCCACTCAGCAACAGACAGAGAATTCTGAGCAGAATCCATCTAGCTTAGCAAATTTAGTCTCTGATCTATCTAAGGCCACTGTAAGTTTCATGAATGAAACAAGGTCTTCCATTAGAAATTTGGAAGCACAAGTGGGCCAGCTGAGTAAAAGGATCACTGAAATCCCTCCCAGTACTCTCCCAAGCAATACAGAAGAGAACCCAAAAGGAGAGTGCAAGGCCATTGACATAAGCACCATGGCCGAACCTACAAGGGGAGTGGAGGACGTGAATTCCAAGGAGGAAGACCTCCTGGGACGTCCAGTGATCAATAAGGAGCTTCCCTATGAGGAACAAAAGGACTCTGAGGCTCATCTAGAGACCATAGAGATTCCATTGAACCTCCTTATGCCCTTCATGAGCTCTGATGAGTATTTCTCTTCTGAAGAGAATGAGGATGTTACTGAAGAGCAAACTGCCAAGTTTCTTGGTGCAATCATGAAGCTGAATGCCAAATTATTTGGCATTGATACTTGGGAAGTTGAACCTCCCTTGTTCATCAATGAACTAAGTGATCTGGATCAACTGACATTGCCTCAGAAGAGACCGGATCCTGGAAATTTCATAATACCCTGTACCATAGGCACCATGATCTTTAAGGCTCTATGTGACCTTGGTTCAGGAATAAACCTCATGCCCCTCTCTGTAATAGAGAAACTGGGAATCTATGGGGTGCAAGCTGCTAAAATCTCACTGGAGATGGCAGACAGCTCAAGAAAACAGGCTTATGGACAAGTAGAAGATGTATTAGTAAAGGTTGAGGGCCTTTACATACCTACTGATTTCATAGTCCTGGATACTGGAAAGGAAGAGGATGAATCCATCATCCTAGGAAGACCTTTCCTGGCCACAGCAAGAGCTGTGATTGATGTTGACAGAGGTGAAATAGTCCTTCAATGGAATGAGGACTCCCTTGTGTTTACAACTCAAGGATCTCTCTCTACAACCATGGAGAGGAAGCAGAAAAAGCTTCTCTCAAAGCAGAGTCAACCAGAGCCCCCACGGTCAAACTCTAAGTTTGGTGTTGGGAGGCCACAACCAAACTCTAAGTTTGGTGTTAAACTCCCATATCCAAACTCTAAGTTTGGTGTTGGAGAGTTTCAACAAAGCTCTGCACATCTGTGAGGCTCCATGAGAGCCCACTGTCAAGCTATTGGCATTAAAGAAGCGCTTGTTGGGAGGCAACCCAATGTTTATTTATCTAACTCTATTATTTTTGTTTTTCATGTTTTATTAGGTTCATGATCATATGGAGTCACAAAATAAATAGAAAAAAAAATTGAAAACAGAATCAAAAATAGCAGAAGAAAAATCACACCCTGGAGGAGCATCTGTCTGGCGTTCAGCGCCAGAACAGAGCATGGTTCTGGCGCTGAACGCCCAAAATGGGCAGCTTCTGGGCGCTGAACGCCAGAACAGAGCATGGTTCTGGTGCTGAACGCCCAAAATGGGCAGCTTCTGGGCGCTGAACGCCAGAACAGGCATGGTTCTGGCGTTCAACGCCAGAAATGGCTAGTAAATGGGCGTTGAACGCCCAAAATGGCCACCAACCTGGCGCTGAACGCCCAGAGTTGTGTACAAAGGCATTTTTATATGCCTAATGGGTGCAGGGATGTAAATCCTTGAACACCTCAGGATCTGTGGACCCCACAGAATCCACTCAGGGTCTGTGGACCCCACAGGATCCACTCAGGGTCTGTGGACCCCACAGGATCCACTCAGGATCTGTGGACCCCACAGGATCCCCACCTACCTCCACTCACTTCTTCTCACCCCTCTTTCACATAACCCCATAAACACTCTTCCCCAAAAACCCTTCACCAATCACCTCAATCTCTCTTCTCCATCACCTCTTCACCACTCACATCCATCCACTCTTCCCCATAAACCTACCTCATAAACTCCACCTACCTTCAAAATTCAAAACCAATTTCCCACCCAAACCCACCCATATGGCCGAACCAATACCCCCCTCCCTTCCCTATATAAAGACCTCCATTCTTCATCAAATTCACACAACACATCTCTCTACACTCCTCTTGGCCGAAACCACATCTCCCTCTCCCTCTCCATATTTCTTCTTCTACTACTTCTATTCTTTTGTTTATTGCTTGAGGGCGAGCAATATTCTAAGTTTGGTGTGGTAAAAGCATAAGCTTTTTGTTTTTCCATTACCATTGATGGCACCTAAGACCGAAGAATCCTCTAGAAAGGGGAAAGGAAAGACAAAAGCTTCCACATCCGAGTCATGGGAGATGGAAAGGTTCATCTCCAAAGCCTATCAAGACCACTTCTATGATATTGTGGCCAAGAAGAAGGTGATCCCTGAGGTCCCTTTCAAACTCAAAAGAAATGAGTATCCGGAGATCCGACATGAAATTCAAAGAAGAGGTTGGGAAGTTCTAACAAACCCCATCCAACAAGTCGGCATCTTAATGGTTCAAGAGTTCTATGCCAATGCATGGATCACCAAGAACCATGATCAAAGTAAGAACCCGGATCCAAAGAACCATGTTACAATGGTTCGGGGGAAATACTTAGATTTTAGTCCGGAGAATGTGAGGTTGGCGTTCAACTTGCCAAACATAGATGAGAACGCACGCCCCTACACAAGGAGAGTCAACTTTGATCAAAGGTTGGACCAAGTCCTTATGGACATATGTGTAGAAGGAGCTCAATGGAAGATTGACTCCAAAGGCAAGCTGGTTCAACTAAGAAGATTGAACCTCAAGCCTATAGCTAGAGGATGGTTGGAGTTCATTCAATGCTCAATCATTCCCACTAGCAACCGGTCTGAAGTTACTATAGACCGGGCCATCATGATCCATAGTATCATGATTGGAGAAGAGGTGGAAGTTCATGAGATTATACCTCAAGAACTCTACAAGGTGGCTGACAAGTCCTCCACTATGGCAAGGTTAGCCTTTCCTCACCTCATTTGCCACCTATGCAATTCGGCTGGGATTGACATAGAGGGAGATATCCTCATTAAAGAGGACAAGCCCATCACTAAGAAAAAGATAGAGCAAGCAAGAGAGCCCAGTCATGGAGCTCAAGAGGCGAAAGAAGCTCATTTCCATGAGATCCCGGAGATGCCTCAAATGCACTTTCCTCCACAAAATTATTGGGAGCAAATCAACACCTTCCTAGGAGAATTGGGTTCCAATATGGGACAACTAAGGGTGGAACATCAAGAGCACTCCATCATGCTTCATGAAATAAGAGAAGATCAAAAAGCAATGAGGGAGGAGCAACAAAGACAAGGTAGAGACATAGAAGAGCTCAAGGACATCATTGGTTCCTCAAGAAGGAAACGCCACCATCACTAAGGTGGATTCATTCCTTGTTCTTGCTTTCTCTGTTTTTCGTTTTCTATGTTATGTGCTTATCTATGTTTGTGTCTTCATTACATGATCATTAGTAGTTAGTAACTTTGTCTTAAAGTTATGAATGTCCTATAAATCCATCACCTCTCTTAAATGAAAAACTTTTTTAATTCAAAAGAACAAGAAGTACATGAGTTTCGAATTTATCCTTGAACTTAGCTTAATTATATTGATGTGGTGATAATGCTTCTTGTTTTCTGAATGAATGCTTGAACAGTGCATATGTCTTTTGAAATTGTTGTTTAAGAATGTTAAATATGTTGGCTCTTGAAAGAATGATGACTAGGAGACATGTTATTTGATAATCTGAAAAATCATAAAAATGATTCTTGAAGCAAGAAAAAGCAGCAAAGAACAAAGCTTGCAGAAAAAAAAAATATAGGCGAAAAAAATAGAAAGAAAAAGAAAAAGCAAGCAGAAAAAGCCAAAAGCTCTTAAAACCAAGAGGCAAGAGCAAAAAGCCAATAACCCTTAAAACCAAAAGGCAAGGGTAAATAAAAAGGATCCCAAGGCTTTGAGCATCAGTGGATAGGAGAGCTTAAAAGGAATAAAATCCTGGTCTAAGCGGCTAAACCAAGCTGTCCCTAACCATGTGCTTGTGGCGTGTAGGTGTCAAGTGAAAACTTGAGACTGAGCGGTTAAAGTCAAGGTCCAAAGCAAAAAAAAAGAAGAGTGTGCTTAAGAACCCTGGACACCTCTAATTGGGGACTTTAGCAAAGCTAAGTCACAATCTGAAAAGGTTCACCCAATTATGTGTCTGTGGCATTTATGTATCCGGTGGTAATACTGGAAAACAAAGTGCTTAGGGCCACGGCCAAGACTCATAAAGAAGCTGTGTTCAAGAATCATCATACTGAACTAGGAGAGTCAATAACACTATTCGAAATCTGAAGTTCCTATAGATGCCAATCATTCTGAACCTCAATGGATAAAGTGAGATGCCAAAACTATTCAAGAGGCAAAAAGCTATAAGTCCCGCTCATATGATTGAAGCTCTGTTTCATTGATAATTTGGAATTTATAGTATATTCTCTTCTTTTTATCCTATTTGATTTTCAGTTGCTTGGGGAGAAGCAACAATTTAAGTTTGGTGTTGTGATGAGCGGATAATTTATACGCTTTTTGACATTGTTTTTAGTATGTTTTTAGTAGGATCTAGTTACTTTTAGGGATGTTTTCATTAGTTTTTATGTTAAATTCACATTTCTGGACTTTACTATGAGTTTGTGTGTTTTTCTGTGATTTCAGGTATTTTCTGGCTGAAATTGAGGGACTTGAGCAGAAATCAGATTCAGAGGTTGAAGAAGGACTGCTGATGCTGTTGGATTCTGACCTCCCTGTACTCAAAGTGGATTTTCTGGAGCTACAGAACTCAAAATGGCGCGCTTCCAATTGCGTTGGAAAGTAGACATCCAGGGCTTTCCAGAAATATATAATAGTCCATACTTTGGCCAAGAATAGACGACGTAAACTGGCGTTCAATGCCAGCTTTCTACCCAAATCTGGCGTCCAGCGCCAGAAAAGGAGCCAAAACCAGAGTTGAACGCCCAAACTGGCACAAAAGCTGGCGTTCAACTCCAAGGAGGACCTCTACACGTGTAACACTCAAAGCCCAGCCCAAGCACACACCAAATGGGCCCCGGAAGTGGATTTATGCATCAATTACTTATTCATGTAAACCCTAGTAGCTAGTTTATTATAAATAGGACCTTTTACTATTGTATTAGACATCTTTGGATCCTGGATTATATTTTGATCCTGTGATCACATTTTGGGGGCTGGCCATCTCGGCCATGCCTGGACCTTCACTTATGTATTTTCATACGGTAGAGTTTCTACACTCCATAGATTAAGGTGTGGAGCTCTGCTGTTCCTCAAAGATTAATGCAAAGTACTACTGTTTTCTATTCAATTCATCTTATTTCACTTCTGAGATATCCATTCACACCCAAGAACGTGATGAAGGTGATGATTATGTGTGACGCTCATCACCATTCTCCCCTATGAACACGTGCCTGACAAACACTTCCATTCTACATGAAATAAGCTAGAATGAATATCTCTTAGATCTCCTAACCAGAATCTTCGTGGTGTAAGCTAGAATGATGGCGGCATTCAAGAGAATCCGGAAAGTCTAAACCTTGTCTGTGGTATTCCGAGTAGGATTCAATGATTGAATGACTGTGACGAGCTTCAAACTCGCGAGTGCTGGGCGTTAGTGACAGACACAAAAGGAGGGTGAATCCTATTCCAGCATGATCGGGAACCGACAGATGAATAGCCGTGCCGTGACAGGGTGCGTGAGCATATTATTCACTGAGAGGAGGGGATGTAGCCACTGACAATGGTGATGCCCTTGCATAAAGCCAGCCATGGAAAGGAGTAAGACTGATTGGATGAAGATAGAAGGAAAGCAGAGGTTCATAGGAACGAAAAGCATCTCCATTCGCTTATCTGAAATTCCTACCAATGATTTACATAAGTATCTCTATCCCTATTCTACTAGTTATTATTCGAAAACTCCATTATCAATTTATATCTGCCTAACTGAGATTTGCAAGGTGACCATAGCTTGCTTCATACCAACAATCTCCGTGGGATTCGAACCTTACTCACGTAAGGTATTACTTGGACGACCCAGTGCACTTGCTGGTTAGTTGTATCGAAGTTGTGAACCATGGTATTGGCACCATGTTCTTGGCGCCATTGCCAGGGAAAGAAAGAGCCATGAATTTTACATGATTAAAGTGTAATCACAATTACGCATACCAAGTTTTTGGCGCCGTTGTCGGGGATTGTTTGAGCCTGGACATCACAATTTCGTGCACCAGCGTTCAACGCCAAGAGAACTACCCCCTTTTGTGCGTTAAACGCCAAGGGTGGGTATCCTTTCTTGGCGTTGAACGCCAAGAGTGTTGTCCCCCTTTGGGCATTCAACACCAGGGGTAAGCAGCCCTTCTTGGTGTTGAACGCCAATGACATTCCTCTTTGGACGTGCAACATCCTTAGAGGTGTCTTGGATAGCAGTCTGGATGTTCTCTGTTAGATTTTCTTCTTCTGGTTTCCTGTTGCTCTGAGTTTGGGTGTTCAATGTTTTCTCACTCCTCAGTTGAATTTCTTGACATTCATCTTTTATCTGCTTAGATAATTGCTGCCTTATTTGACTCAACTGGGCTTCTAAATTCCTGTTGGAAGTCTGAGTTTCTCGCAAA
Source organism: Arachis ipaensis (assembly GCF_059453495.1). Classification (NCBI taxonomy): domain Eukaryota; kingdom Viridiplantae; phylum Streptophyta; class Magnoliopsida; order Fabales; family Fabaceae; genus Arachis; species Arachis ipaensis. The sequence continues at coordinate 29,689,863 of NC_142436.1, forward strand.
GCCTCTTGCAATTTCAGCAACTGCTAAGCAAGGGAGTGTAACTGCTTAGTTAGTGGGTCATTTTGTTCTGGAGGGTTAGACTCAGTAGATATTGCCTTAACCTCTCCTTTTATGGAAGTCTCATCAACCAAGTACAGATGCTGGTTCATGGCAACTGTCTCAATAAGTTCGTGAGCCTTTTCAATTGTCTTTCTCATATGAATAGAACCACCAGCAGAGTAGTCTAGAGACATCCTAGCCATATCTGTGAGGCCATAATAGAAGATGTCTAATTGCCCATTCTGAAAATATTTCAGTGGGGCATTTCTATGGCATTCTTCTATACCTTCCCCAGGCATCATGAAGAGATTCATTAGTCTCTTGCTTGAAGCTTTGGATGTCCAGCCTTAACTAGGTCAACTTTCTTGGGGAAAAGTATTGATTTAAAAACTTGTCTACTAGCTGCTTCCATGTTTTCAAGCTAGATTGGGTTGGTTATCTAACCACCTCTTTGCTTGATCTCTTACAGCAAAATGAAAGAGTAGTAGTCTGTATACATCCTGATCTACCCCCCTCAGTGCGTACTGTGTCAGCAATTTGTAAAAAATTTGCCAAGAACTCAGTAGGTTCTTCCTGTGAAAGTCCAGAGTACTGACAGTTTTGCTGCACCAGAGTAATGAGCTGAGGATTTAGCTCAATATTACTTGCTCCAATGGGGTATACTGATACTTCTTCCATAGAAGTCCGGAGTGGGGGCCATGTAGGACCCCAAAGTTCTTCTGAACTGTTCATTCCTAATTGGGTCAATGGTGAAGAAAGGTAGGAGAGATTGGATATTAAGAAGTAAAAAAGGAAAACTAGAATTAAAATATTTTTGTTTTTATTTTATTTATTAATTAAATTCAAAAATAAGAAGGAAATTAAAAGCTAATTAAATAAAAAGATTTTGAAAATTGAAATATAATTTTTGAAAAAGAAGAGAGAGAATTAGAAGGGAAGCTTTCGAAAATAGAAGAGAGAAGAATTAGTTAGGAAGTTTTGAAAAAGAAAGAAGAGAAAACAAGTAACTAATTAAGAAAGATTTGAAAATAAGATAGGATTTGAAAAAGATTTTATTTTGAAATTGAAAATTTAAATTTTGAATTTTAAATTTTAAATTTTGAATTTTAAAAATTGAATTTGAATTAGGAAAAGATAAGATTTTTGAAATTTGAAATTTAAATTTTTAAATTTTTAAATTGAGTTCTTAAAATTTGAATTTGAAATAAGGTAAGATAGAGAATTTAAAGATTTTGAAAATCAAATTTGAAAAGATAGTAAATATTTAAAAGGATTTGAAATTTAAAATTTAAAAGAAGAAAAGACTGGAAAGGATCAAATTTAAAAGAAAAGATTTAAAAAGATATAGTTTCAAATTTGAAATTTGAAGTTAAGATAAGATAAGATAATGATTTGAAATTAAAATTTGAAAACTTTTTTGGAAATTTTCGAAAATATTTTTGAAATAAAGATAAAAAAGATATTTGTTTTTTTATATTTTGAATTAATGACGAAAGAGAAAAACAACTAAAAGACACCAAACTTAAAATTTTTAGATCAAAAGACACAAAATTTCGAAAATTAAGAGAACAAACACCAAAAGACACTATTTTTGAAAATTTTTTGAAAGAAAAGTAAGAAAGTTCGAAACTTTAACAAGAACAAGAACAAAAGACACAAACAAAAGATAAAGATTAATAAAGAAAAGCAAAGATTTTTGAAAAATTTTTTATTTTTTGAAAAAAAAAATAAAAGACTCAAACAAAATAGTAAAAGATACCTAGTCTAAGCAACAAGATCATCCGGTTGTTTGTCAAATCCGAACAATACCCGGTAATGGCGCCAAAAACTTGGTGCACGAAACTGGCTCCTCGGAATTCGCACAGATAGACAGGCAATTATAGCAGGTCGTCCAAGTAATACCTCAGGTGAGTGAGGGTCGATCCTGTAGAAATTGTTGGTTTGAGCAAGAAGTGGTTATCTTGCAGATCTTAGTTAGGCGGATATAAATTATAGTTTGTCACGGAAAATGCATAAAACGAAATAAATAAATAAAACGTTACTAGATAGATGAGAATTTAATGGTGATAGAATGGTTGAGGCTTCAGAGATGCTTTGTCTTTCCGGATTAACTTTTCTTACTGTCTTCTTCAATAACCTTCTGATTCCTTTAATGACAGCCGTAATTGATTAACTCGTGTCCTCTCATCAAGTTAACCTCTTCTACTGCAGCAGTCTACCATGTTGAAGTGACTCATGTCCTCTCATCAAGCCACCTCTAGGTTTCTCACTGTAGCAAAAGATGAAGCTCTAAGCAATCCACTCCCCTTCACGATCCTACTCAAGGTGCCACAGACAACGCAGATCTTCCAGATCAGAAAGTGCTGCTTCTCTGACTCTAGCCTTACACCACAAAGACCTCACTTACCCACGGTCAACGGAATTTCATGTCACGTATCCAAAGTTGTCCAGGTACTCTATTGGAATCCGCAATGCAATCTCTAGCTTTGGTTCAATGCTATCCAGGTCAGGAATCGCATGAAACCTATGTAGAACAAGGGTGATTGTCACAGGTCACCCTCAATTCATAAGATGAAGAATGAGGTTGCATAAAAGAATAGAATCAGACATACTGAATTTAAACAGTAATATTATTGATCCATGAAACTCAGCAAAACTCCTAACCTTAACCTTAGGAGGTTAGTGACTCATGCTGATAGAAAAATACAATGAAAGGTTCAAAAAGGGCAAAAATCTGTAACAAGGGTGATCTTTGTTGTATATATACTAATTTACTAACTAAGAATTACAGAAATATGATAAACTAGTCTTAGGGGTGCGAAAATCCACTTCTGGGGCCCACTTGGTGAGTGTTTGGGCTAAGCTTTGAGTGTCTCCACGAGCTAGTACCCCTTAGGGGCGTTAAACGCCAGCTGCTCCCCTGTGAGCGCTGGACGCTAGGAATAGGGCTGGTGGCTGGCGTTGAACGCCAGTTTTGGGCCTTCATCGAGAGCGCATCATTTGGACTTCTGTAGCTCCAGAAAAGCTCCTTCGAGTGCATGGAAGTCAGATCCTGACAGCATCTGCAGTGCTTTCTCTATCTCTGAATCAGACTTTTGCTCAAGCTCCTCAATTTCAGCCAGAAAATACCTGAAATCACCATAAAATACACAAACTCAAAGTAGAATCCAAAAATGTGAATTTTGCACTAAAACCTATAAAAGCATAATAAAACTTAAACAAAACATAGTAAAAACTATATGAAAATGATGCCAAAAAGCATATAAAATATCCGCTCATCAATATTACTTGCTCAATTTGTAATTATGATATAGTTAGAGTATAATAATTGTGATTGCTAAAATTTAGTGCTCATTTATTTTAATGCCATTGTCAAGTTTGTCAATGTTGCTAATTAGTATCTATCTTTTGCTTCACTCCTTATCTATCTTTTGCTAATTATTAAGGAATCAGGTTGCATAGGCTTCTATTGTATTTTTTCTATTTTCAGTTTTATTTAACGCAAAAGTGCATGAGGTTGCAAAACTGCATGAGAAACGATTATCTAATTTGGCACCTCTACAGTCTGTGGAAGTACCACTACAATCCGCATGTGTATTGAAATATGAACAAAATATATTACCATCTCTAATAAAATTATAAAATTGGATATATGTTTTCCTTCATTTTATTTTATTTTTGGCGGATTGCTGCTATTAATCTGATATTACAATCAGGATGGTTCGAGATGGATATTTTGGGCATAAAGATCATTTTAAATCCTTATGTGAGACGGTGGAAGTCGATAATGATTACTATCTTCTTGGCTCTGATTAATTATAAAAGGAGAAGTTGGTTGATTAATGTTAACAATGTAGTGATAATTATAACATTGTGTTGATCTAGTAATAGTTCTTGTTCATAATTCACTACATATTAGTTCATATTGCTTAATTGTTTAGTTGATGATAATTTTTTTTTTGTTGTTGATTCTAGATTTATCAGAGAATACGAATTCTGGTATTGCTCTGTGCTTGTACAATACCTATTTCCTCCAATTGATTTTACATACACAGCCAACTACCTAGAATTCATTATTTTGATTTAAGAACCCTCGTGGTTTTGGTACAAAATGTCACATTTCTTTATATTAAGTGTCCTTTTATTTTGTTTCTAGATAGATAATAATAAGTATATTTGGTAGAAGGCTAATGTTAAAGAGATAAAGAAAGACTAATTGATAGAGGACCTAAGTTCTTGGATTAGTATATTTCTACTTACGAAAATTTTTGTTGCTAATTGTTTACAATTATATAAAAAGCAGTGTATTATAGATCTGCTGAGAGGTAACTTTATTCATTTTGTAAAAGTTAATTTAATTTTACTTATCTTCTTTTTATTTAATGTGATATATAAATATTTAAAATTATGATCATCTCAATACTTTTGGTTCATTATAAATATATTTGTTTAAGGATAATTTTTATTATTTGAAGAATATTATATATTATTATTGTGTATTTATTTTTATTTTATAATATTTGACTAATTTAATTAAAAATGCAAGATTATATATATAATTATATTACTAAATATTAGGTTATAGAAAAAAATTATTAGAATATATATATAGAAATAAAAAAAATTTGGCAGACATAAGGCTACACTTATATAGAGTAGTTATGATATACAATGTGGTTACGCTTTAAGGTTATGCAGTAGTAAAGATAAATGTATCTTATAAAGGTAAAAAGTGTAGCCTTTGGTCATGAACAGCATCACTTGAAAAACGTATTCTATTCTCAAACGTTAAAAATATAGTTTTTGGTGTAAAAAGCGTAACCTTTAAGAATAGACAATAACTGAATAAACATCTTCTACTAAAGCGTCTCTATAATCAAAAAGGCATGACCTTTATTTAAAGTATTAATTTTTTTTATTTTTAATTACACTTTTTAAGTGTGACTAAATGGATATTTTTCTTATAATATATAGGGTGTGTTGTTTTCACGCTATGCATTGTAAATGTGGATTGGAATGCTTTGACTATGCAAGTTTTGTTTAGCATTTCTATATTCAATGAACGTGAATGGGTTTTTGCTTTCAAACACACATTCAACCAATTTTGCTTTTAAAATAGTTCATTGAAAAATTATGATTGCAATTTTTTTTTACCAATATTGTCCTTTTTATCTGCCAAAAGATTTATTGTTGTAGTTAATTCTTCTTTCACCTACTTTATTCTTCTTACTACAAAGAAAAAAAAAATAGCTCAAATATTTTTTTGCATACTTTAATATTATTTTGGAAGATTTTTCTATTTATCTTTAAATAACATAATGTTAGTAAAAAGTATAAGTATTATATTAAAATAAATGAAGAGTAATGATTAAAAATATAGTTCTATGTCCTTTTTAATAACTTTACACATATAAGTACTTTAAAAAATTACTCAAACGAAATTTGTTTTGTCATAATCAATTTTGATATTAACTTGCTAAATATAAATCACGTGGATATCAATCCAATTTTAATCAAATTCGATCGTACAAAATAAAGTTAGAGTAAACTCGAGTATGCAAACTCAAAACCAAAACGTTACATCCGTACGGTAGTTTATATGGTATAGTTGAATTCAACCGGACAACAACTATGATATAATTAATGGTTGATGCTTGTTAGGTAAAGTGACATTTATTTTCTTTCATGGGAAGGTAGTGTAACAATTACTCCACGTTTGTGATAAACATTGGTTAGAATAATGCGGTAGCTAAAATATTATAAATAATAAATAAAATATATGATTAATAATATTTGTATTGATAAAACAGTATAAATTATTTTTTTTATAATTTAATTAATATAATTAATTTTTTTTATAATTATTTTTTTTCATTTAATTTTATCAAAAATTAATTTTAAATTTATTGTGAACCAAATTGTAAAAAATTCTCTTTTATTATTATATTCATAATTTTATATTTTTTTTCAAATAATAAAAATTTAAATTCTAATATTTTTAATCTTAAAAAAATCTCAAATCGTCTCAATATATTTTATAAAAAATAAAAACATCTTAAATTTAATTAGTCTTTATTATTAAAAATCAAAAAAATTTAAAATTATTAATTTTTGACCTGTAAATTAAAAGATAAATAATAAATTAACACCAATTCATTGATTATAGATCTTATGTTTTAAAATTATATATAGATGCATGTTATACATATAAAATTATGGATGATAAATTAAAAAATTTTAACAACTGCTACTGTACAACTCATATTTTATATATAAATTATTAAAAAATAAAAATAAAAAATAAACAAAAATTAAAAAATAAAAAATAAATTTTTTAAAAGTAATTATTAACTAATCATATTAAAATCAATAAATAAACATACATATGAATATTAAATAAAAATATTAAAATTATGATCCATTAGTGTACATATGAGATAATTTGAAGAATACAATAAAATACATAGTTTGAAATTTGATAATATTAATTATAAAAATTTATTAATTATAGGCATCATATGTATGAAATTATGAATGTTATGAGTACGGAATAATAGATGTTATTAATATGAAATTATGGATGTTATGTGTATAAATTTATGGATGTTATGAGTAAATTTATCAATTGAATAAATTAATTTAAGTATTTGGCATTTTTTTCAAATCCAATTATGGTAAAATTTAAAAACATCTGTATTAACTTGATAGTTATTTATACAATAACTAAAAAATGATATGTGTATGGATGTAATAACTAATAAATATTAATTTAATTTTTGGATATTAATTGCATGTAATTATTGATGTTATGTGTATAAACTTATGGATGACATAATCATAAATCTACAAATGATATCTCATACCTCATCAGAACTAGTATAATTTTTCATACTCTGAAAATTTATTTGACTGTGAACAACTTCATCGAACGAGTCTATTTGTTGTTTCACTTCTTCAACTCTTTCCGATATAAGCACGGTGTTAAAATCAAATTTAAATGTCATACTACCAAATAAAAAAAAAAGAAAGAATTACAATTGGTTGTAAATTATTTAGTCTAGTCCACCCCCGAAATAAGACTCAAAAAACTTTAAGAGTGTAGCATCCACGTTCAATTTATAAAATTAAACACCCTCAATTATAAATCCTATTTCTCTGTCTCTCAGGCTAATTAATGCATCAAGCTTTCAATTATTTCATCCGTGTCCTGTTATGCTAGTGATAAAAATTTAAATTTGAATTTTTTTTCCCTTGTAAACGAGGTAGAGTGAGGTAAATCAATGTAAGAGTGAGTGGTTACAAAAGAAAATAAATTAAAATTAATGTCAATTAAAAAATATTATTATGATTAATCTTTATTGTAATAATATATATAAAAATTAAATTATATTAAGTATCATTAATATAAGATACGTTAGGCTGCGTTTGTTTCTGAGAATAGGATAGGATAAGACATTGAGAATAAAATATAAGTGATAGAGACACAAAATTTTGTGTTCTTATATTCCGTTTGGTAATAAACTAGAACAAATTATAAAAATTTAATTTATTCTCATTTTTTCATTCAAAAAATTTGAGATGAAAAATATAATAATAAAAAATATCATTATGAAAAATTAATAAGAATAATTAAAAAAATAAAAAATAAATTGTATCCCTTGTTAGTGTCTCCGTGTCTTTTCTGTCAGGATGGACACAAAATACACTAATTTACTGTCTCTTGACACATTGTCTCTATCCATGTCTTTTCTATCAAATACGATTTTATGTCTCTGTGCGTATCTCTGTCTGAGTATTCTATCTCTGTAAACAAACACAGTCTTACATCCTAACATGGCTGATTATGGTTGAAATATTTTAGGTTCTAAACATTTTTCATATAGAAGCTGATGATTGATTTCAGTGTTCTTAATGATTTTCGTTTTCAAATACATTTGAAACCAAATTAAAAATGATGAAGCTAGAACCACATTGCTTCCCATCAAGACAACAACGTAACAATGACTAGATATAATAAATTAAAAGAAATAAATATAAATAATTATATATGTTTTAGTTCATCAAGTACAAAACAAGAGAACATATGTCATGAATTAATGTGAGACTCGGTAATTAAGTCTACGTTTGTTTACTTACAGGTAACGAGCACTGAAACAGAAAGATAATATAAAATCATGTTGCGTAAATGAAATGTAGATCCAAATGTTATAATTTTTCCTTTGATAATGGATTATGTCAAATTGAAAGCGAACTAAGTTTACATATTTGGTATCATCAATATATATATATATATATATATATATATATATATATATATATATAGAGGAAAAAAAATAAATATTTTTATTTTTTCACTTCTCCTTAATAACTTTTAATAATAAAATAAAAAATATAAAAATATATCCATGCAATATTAGTATATATAATATTTCTTACATTTTTTTATTGAATAAATACCCTTTTCGACCTCTGTCCTTTTTAAAAGTTGACTACACGCTCTCTAACCTTTATAAAATATCAAATCGGCCTCTATCCATATACTCCGTGATACCAATTAGCCCTTCCGTTGGTTTCTCCGTTCATAGTCGTCGAAAAACGCTGAGATGTAACGTACATCCCGTAACATGGCGTTGGCACATCATACGTGGAATGCTCTGTGTTCATTTGGACCATTCCACATGCAGGGGCTTAATGGTCCAAATGAACACAGAGCATTCTACGTATGATGTGCCAATGTCATGTCATGGACTACATGTTACACCTCAGCATTTTTCGACGACTATGAATGGAGAAATCAACGGAAGGGCTAATTGGTATCACGGAGTATATGGATAGGAGCCGATTTGATATTTTATAAAGGTTAAAAGGTGTGTAGTCAACTTTCAAAAAGGATAGGACTCGAAAAAGGTATTTACTCTTTTTTTTATTAGTAAAATTTATATAGTAAATAAATTTTCGAAATTTAAAATAGAGTAAGTAATACATCTCATCTTTAAGATAATTTTAAACGATTGAAACTATTTTATGTAAATCTTGTGTAGTTTCTACTAGACTAACTCTTAATCTTTTATTAAGTTTTAAATATATGGATATATATGGATATGAATATTTAGTTTGTTTTCAATGCAATCAAGTTTTCAACTTATTTCCTTCTCGTTTAATTTTCATTGAGAAGAATGTTGTTCTTTTAATTTTCCACATAAGAAATACCACTACTATTATGTTGAAAACTCCAATACTAATGGTGCAAATTGTTAGAAAGAGAGGAGACTAGAGGAAAAGTTTTGTATGTTTTGTTATACGAAATATATATATATATAATTTATTATTTATAAGTATTAAAAATAAATAAATAATAAATAAATAATTTTTTTCAAAATTATAATTTTATTCAATGAAAATTAGTGGTTTGAGTCCACGCTCAACCTCATACAAGACTTAAAGTGGGGTTTTCCGAAGAAAAGAAATATCTAGATAGACAACAAAAAAGATAGAAATAATTTTTTTATAAACATAATAATAATAAATAAATAATATATTATTATTAATATGAGTATAATTTCATGCTAATAAATATATAAATATCCTAATAATTCTGATACAAATAAAGTAACTATTCCAAAATGTAGTAGTTATTTAAGTTTTATTTTTTGAGAAACATTAAAATTAAAAAATAAAAATTTGAAACAAAAACTCAATACAGTAAAGTGAAAAATTTAAAAAGTTCAGAGTTATAATACGAAAACTAAACAAGAAACTGAAGTTATCTTTGGTATTACCATCAATAACTAGATGGAACAAAATCAACCAGTGACGGACCCAGAAAATTTATGGTAAGGGGGCAAAAATAATTCACATTATTATCAAAAGATATATTAATTTAAATTTAAAAAGAGCTCTTTTATAAAAGCATTACTACTCGCACTATCAGATTTCATAAGATAATAATAGAGATAAAAAACAGCATCTTATGAAATACTATATTCCAATTAATTGCTAAATTCATCAAACCAATCAGCATTAAATTTACCAAAAAAAGTCCCAAAATATGTTTGTAGAAAATTATATTCTCTTGGTTGACAATGATCTTTTCACAAATAAATTTGTCTAATTTCATCTCTGTCATTTATATCATAATTTAAAATTTTGGGTCGTTGTTCAGGATCAACTATGAAACTTTTTACATTGAATTTTAAAAACTTTTTTTTATTAGAAGAGACTAATGAAGTGACTTCAGATTCTAGTGGTAGCTTTCTTTTAAAATATTTTTCCATTATTATTTCTAAAAATAAAAAATATATATTCTAAATTAGTAAATTGATCGATTCACTTTAGAAATTTATATGCAACATAATTATATATAATAGAATAGAATAAAAGATAAACAAATAAATAATAAGGATCACTAAATCAAAAATAAAATAAAATATATAAATTCATGAAGAGAATATAAAAATAGATTAATACCTAAACTATAATTGTTTGAATTAAAATTTGCAATCGAAAATATGAAAAGAGAAACAATAAAATTGAAAAAAAACATAAAATCATAGAGAGCTGTATAAAACAAAATAGAGAATTTAAAATTTACCTGTTGATGAAGACAAGATGACCACTAAACAAGGAATAGAAAAAAAATGTTGAAAATATGAAACTAAGAAGAGAGTTTAAGAGAATAAATGAGTGACGACTAGGATTTGAGAATGAGAGAAGACTAAATTTAATTAGGTTAACTCATAATCAAAATGATAGCAAGATAAAATGGATTCAAGGTTTTAAATAATTAGTTTAATTTATTTGTAATGGGATCATTTAAAATTTAAAATGGGGGCATATTATATATGTATATATTTTTTTTTGTTTAAAAAAATTAAATGAGAGTGGGGGCAAGTGCCCCCCCATGGTTCCATGTAGGTCCGTGCCTGAAATCAACCCACTCTTTAATTTGTAGCTTCTAATCGATTTGATAATAACTTTCGCAACGTCTGTTTTTTTATTTCTAAAAATTCTGGCATTCCTTTTCAACCATAAATTCTAAATGATAGTAAAAAAGTCAATCAACCACCTATTACATTCGTTTTTTTTATAAAAATTTTTATCCAACTCTCAAAGTGTCTCAAAATATTACTTAATAGTTTTTGGAGTAGACTAAAGTTTATTATAATTGTCTTGGTAAAGGAACAAATTGACTTATGACTAGTTCAATTATTAATCTTGTTTTACAACTACCAGGCAAAAATATTCAACCGTAGTATAGCGATATTTTTTCCACGTAACTTTCTTACCGTGTCCTCTCCCAACGACCCACCAATATAATATCAATGTGAGATGTTTTTTGGGGCAACAGATGGAGTGCGTTGAAGGAGGGATTAGATGAAGATGAAGATGTTGATGACGACGACCATGACGACTACGATAGATGGCATGGCAATTTGGGTTTAAACAATAAAATAGTCATGTGAAAATGATTATAATGGAGGTAAACATGTTATTAGGATTTTTTTTTTTTGAATAATGTCATCTTATTTCTCATCATCATGTTTAAATAAGATATTATATACATAAAAAAAATCAAATACTAAATAAATTATTATATATTTATATATAAATACATATATTATTTAATTTATATTTAATATATGTTACGGATCCAACCCACGGATCCCACGTACCCGGTCACTCGAGAACAACCCGTTTCGACCCAAAGGCCCAGAACCGGCCCTTCAGAGCTCCCAACCAACTTTCGAATTCAAACACCTCTCTTATCTTAGCCAAACAAGATAAGATAAGATAACTACCATCGTTTATAAAAAGAGGACCCAAGTCCCTCCAGGTATCATTCATTCCTCACACCTTATACCTCTTAGATCCATTCTGACTTGAGCGTCGGAGCGTCTTTGCAGGTACCTCCCCCCATTGCTCCAATCAAGTGATCCGGCATCAACCTCAACCCGCAAGTTCTCGATCCATCTCTCAACCCGTACCAGAGACATCTTGTACATTGGCGCCGTCTGTGGGGACTTGCACCAGCTGGGCCGGATGGGGGACGTCCTGGAGGAAACCCCCTCAAGCCAGGATAACTCACGACCGCTTAACCCAACTCCAGAACCTCGGGAGGTCACAAACCAAGCAAGAATAGCAAGCACTGTCCACCACACAAACGACCACGTCGTCACGGACCAACAACATCCCGAGAAAGCTAGGGACAAAGCAGCACAGATCATCCAGGATCTCTGCCTCCGGGTCCAGGAACTCGAAGGCAAATTGACCAGTAGAGAAAAACATAACAACGAACGCAGAAGCCACGCAACTTCCAGATCAAAGTCTCACCGCGGCAGATCGCCGACCCGACGACACGACAGTAGAAACGATCGCAGTACCTCACGCGACCACAGACACGAGAAATCGCCAGAACGGCGATACAACAGGAAACACGACCGCAGCGCTTCCCGAGAACCGAGTCATCAACACTACTCAGACGAAGATCGGAGGTACCGAAACACCAAGCGCACGAGAAACGACCATATAATAATGGGAGCTACACCCTTCACAGAAAGAATCTTAAGAGCGAAACTCCTCAAAGGTTTCGACAAACCTACCGACATGAAATATGATGGAACCAAAGATCCCCAGGAACATCTAACGGCCTTTGAGGCCAGAATGAACTTGGAAGGAGCGGCCGATGCGGTCCGATGCAGAGCCTTCTCGGTAACCCTGGCAGGACCGGCGATCAAATGGTTCAACGCCCTCCCAAACGGATCCATAGCCAGTTTTCACGATGTAACATGAAAATTCATGGCCCAATTCACAACCAGAATCACTAAAGCAAAACACCCCATCAGCTTACTGGGGATCACGCAAAAACAAGACGAATCCACAAGGAAATACCTCGATCGCTTCAACGACGAATGCCTGACGGTCGACGGACTCACGGACTCCGTCGCAAGCCTTTGCCTAACCAACGAACTCATGAACGAAGATTTTCGCAAACACCTCACCACCAAACCAGTATGGACCATGCACGAGATCCAGAACGTCGCCAGAGATTACATCAATGACGAAGAAGTCAGCCAGGTCGTCGCCGCCAACAAACGGCAACACGGCAACACCCAACTCGGCAACTCAGCTTCTCGCCAAAACCCACCACCCAGAGAAAACCAAAGAGACCACCCCAGACCGACAAATACCAGCCGACCACCAAGAATCGGCAAATTCTCTAACTACACGCCCCTAACGGCACCAATTACCGAGATATATCACCAAATAGCAGACCGAGGTATAATTCCGAAAGCCCGACAACTCAAGGAAAGGACAGGAGGCAACAAAACCCTCTACTGCGACTACCACCGGGGTTACGGTCACAAAACACAAGATTGTTTTGACCTTAAAGACGCCCTCGAACAAGCCATACGAGACGGCAAACTCCCAGAATTTGCCAAAATCATCAGAGAACCAAGACGCGCGGAAAGAGAAAGGTCGACGGAAAGAGAAGGGCGTAACACAAGAACCCAAAAGCAACCCCCCAGGAAAAGCCCGGAGGAAGACCCGACCATCATAGTAAACGTCATCACAGGCAAGGACGTATCAAGTAAGTCAAAACTAACGATGAAAAAAGATCTCAAAGTAATGGCTGTCAGAAACCAAACCCCACCAACTGCGGCCGACAACATGATAACCTTCTTACCAGAGGATTGCCAGCACGGCACCTCGGCCGAGGATGCCCCCTTCGTCATCTCGGCAAGAATCGGAACAGGACTAGTGCGAAGGATACTAGTAGACACCGGGGCAGACTCGAACATTCTTTTCCGAGGAGTCTTCGATAAACTTGGGCTCCACAACGACAACCTCCAAACACACCGCAACGGCGTCATGGGACTAGGAGACAACTTTCTCAAACCAGATGGCTCAATCACACTTCCCATCACCATAGGAACGAGCAGCCAGAAGAAAACAATCCTATCCGAATTTGTAGTCCTAAAAGATTCCACAGCCTATAACGTAATCCTCGAAAGGAAAACAATCAATGACTTCTCCGTAGTCATCTTTACCAAATACCTCCTTATGAAGTTCAGAACTGACGACGACTCCGTCGGTACCATCCACGGGGACCGAGAAGTCGCCGCCGAATGCGACAACACCAACCTAGCCCTAAGGAAAAAGTCCCGAGATGCGGCCGGAGTATTCCTAGCCGATCTGGATGCCCGACAAGACGGCCAACCCAAGCCAGAACCAGAAGGAGATATGGAAAAACTACAAATAGGGCTAACCAAAGATGAATACACCTTCATTAATAGAAACCTCCCATACGACCTCAAAGAGGAACTCTCTCAACTCCTGAAACAAAATAGAGACTTGTTTGCATTCACGCCGGCCGACATGCCGGGAATAAGCCCCGACCTAATGTCCCACCGACTCTCCGTAGACCCCAAAGCCAAACCCGTAGCACAAAGGAGACAAAAAATGTCATCAGACCGGGCCGCCGAGGTCAAAAAGCAAGTTAAAGCCCTACTCGAAGCCAACTTCATCAGGGAAATCCCCTACACGACCTGGCTAGCCAACGTCGTACTAGTGAAGAAATCTAACGAGAAATGGCGAATGTGCGTCGACTACACGGACCTCAACAAGGCCTGCCCGAAGGACGGAGGGTGTGAGGGCTCCGGTGGCCCCGGCGGGGGGTGTCCCTAGTCTTTTTTCTTGGGTCACTAGTGACGTCTGGGGGACGCCGTCGCGGATGACGGAGGCGGACCTCCAATGGCTCCGCGATGAAGGGGCTGTTTGTGGGGGTGGCGATGCTGAACGCCACTATGAGCTTTCCCTTCCTGGGGTTGACGAGAGGGTTTGCTATACCAATCTCGACTCCCCGACTGTGCCGGATTGGATGTGGGTGTATGAGGCGATGTTTACCCGGCTCGGTGTTCAGCTTCCCTTTTCTCCATTTGTCCAGCAGTTATTGAACCGGTGCTCCGTGGCGCCGTCCCAGCTACATCCGAACAGCTGGGCGGCAATACGGTCTTTCGAACTTGTTTGTGATTTTTTAGAGCTACCTGCCTCAGTAAATGTTTTCCTTTTCCTCTTCTTGTGTACTCTTCCGACTAAGGAGGGGAAGCACAAGAAAGGGTATGTGTCTTTCAGAGCTCAACCCCATCGTCGTGTTTTCGGTTTGTATGAAGATTCCTTTCACGGTTTTAAGAGTGGTTATTTTAAGGTTCGTCCCGCGGGGGGACATCATCCTTTTTGGTTGACGTTGGAGGGTGAACGTTGGTTCCCCACTTATTGGAACTTTAAGGCGGGTCTGTCCGTGTTTACTCGGGTTTCGAAGGAGTTCCTGTCCCCGGAGGAGTGGGATATCGCTCTTGTTCTGTGGCATTTATTTGGAGAGCGTCCTCTTAATCCTCGGGACGTGATGGGTGATCCGGTTGCTTGCCGGTCATATGTTGGTGTGTGTCTGTTCTTTTCTTGGTTTTTACGTTTTGTTTCCCGTTTTCGTAACTTGAGATTTTTGTATTTTTTGCAGTTGAGATGGCTGGTGGCTTGACATCCTTGGCACATTTGAAGGCGGCGATGGCCCAGGAGGAGGGGTCGTCGTCCCCAGCTACTCCTGCTTCTAACCCCGTTGCGGGGTCGCGGGCCGCTTCTCAGGAGGTAATTTCCTCGGGCGTGCGGGTCGACGCCCAGGTTTCTCCTGGCCCTGCGAACTCGCCTGAGGTTGTCGTGGTGACGGCCGCTGAGGCTTCTCGGAAGAGACAAAGGCATGGGGAGCCGAGCAGCGAGACCTTTGAGGAAGAGGGTCTTGTGCCTAGTGTGATGGATCGACATTTTGATGCCCCGGGATTCATTGATGAACACTTGATGCCTAGTACGGAGCCATTTTTTGATGGCTGCGATGTTTCTTTCGAGGCCAAGTCGGTGTATCGTGCCCTCCTCCGGTCTGCCGTTGTCGTTCGGAAGGCTAAGCCCGTGATGGCACAGGTTAGTTTGCTGGATAAGAAGCTGCGTCATTCTCAGGCTGAGGTGGCTAAGTTGAAGGAGGAGCTTGAGGCTGCCGAGGCTGTGAAGGAGAAGGCTTTGAAGTCTTCAGAGGAAGCTGGGGCAGAAATTCTCCGACTTTCTGAGGTTGAGGCTTCGCTTCTTTCCCAATTGGCAGAGGAGCGGCAGCGGGCTTCAGATGCGGGTTCTCAAGCTGCCGTGCTTCTCGCTGAGTCGGAGGCTCTGAAGGCCGAGGTCGCTGCCTTGAAGAGGGAGAAGACGGAGTTGCTAGCTGATGCAAAAGATGCAATTGCGGATACCGAGGAGACGATGAGGGCTCAAGCTTCAGTGCTGGCTCCTGGTGCGGATGTGTCCGTGATGGGGGCCTTCAAGACTGTTTGTGATGGCCAGATCGTTGACCTCGAGTAGCTTCTATCTTTATCTCTTTGGATTTTTTCTTTAAACTGTGTTTTGGATATTTTTGGATGGCCAAGAGCCGTGTATTTTGAGATTTCGGAACACCGTACTTTCGTTTTAATAGTGTTTATTGGCCGTCCGGGCCTTTTTGTATGTTCCGTTGTTACATTGTTTTTGGGCCGTCCGGGCCTATCGTATATTCTGTTTTAGGCTATTCCGTGTGTATTTTATTTGTTCCCTCGGACCGTCGTTTGGTCGGGTTCTTTCGTGGATATCCGCGTGTTTGGGCCTGGGGGTGATCAGTCCCCCAGTTGTGGCCGTTTTTGTTCCGTATTTGGGACATTTAGGAAAATAGAAATAGCTGTTAATGGAATTTTTATTGATGGTTGGGCCTCGTTAAAACCCTCCGTTGATGGCGGGAAAGAGTACCCGAGATTTAAACTTAGATGAGAAATCTAAAATCTTAGGAATCGTAAACTGGGAGGAGAAGTGCTTAGAAACATAAATAACGGGAAAAATAGTAAAGGGGCGACCTATTTAGGTCGGTCTAGGCGTAGTATCGTCGCAAGTTGGCGGCGTTCCATGTCCTCGGGACTTCGTCGCCGTTGAGCCGTTCGAGTTTGTACGCTCCTTTTCCGATTACAGCCTTGATTCTGTATGGTCCTTCCCAGTTGGGGGTGAGCTTCCCTTCTCCTGGGGTCGGGGACCGATATCATTTCGTCGTAGGACGAGGTCATCGGCTGCGAATTCTCGTCGGATGACGCCGTGATTATATCTTAAGCTGATTCTTTGTTTGAGTGCTAGCTCTTTGATGTGAGCTATGCTTCTTTCTTCGTCAATGAGGTCTCGTTCTGCTTCTTCGTCGTTACCTCCGACCGTTTTCCTGGGACTGGGGTCTCCGATTTCTACCGGGATGACTGCTTCTACGCCGTATGTTAATCGGAAGGGTGTTTCCCCCATGGTCGTTTGAGGTGTTGTTCGGTATGACCATAGGACCGATCCTAATTCGTCTACCCACAGTCCTTTGGCTCCGTCGAGCCGTTTTTTGAGTCCTTTGACGATTATTTTGTTTGCGGATTCCACCTGTTCATTTGTTTGGGGGTGCTCCACCGAGCTGAAGCGATGGGATATGTGTAATCCTCCTAAGAACTCTCTGAATTTTTTGTCGGCGAATTGGGTTCCGTTGTCCGAGATGACGACCTCGGGGATCCCGAAACGGGTGATGATCTGCCGCCAGACGAATTTTCGGCACTAGGTCGCCGTTATGGAGGCCAGAGGTTCGGCCTCGATCCATTTGGTGTAGTAATCTATGGCGACGATAAGATATCTGAGTTGGCCGGGTGCTGTAGGGAAGGGTCCGACGAGGTCGATTCCCCAAGTGCCGAATGGACGCTCTACCGATATGGTGCTGAGTTTGTGCGGGGCGGCTTGGTGGATATTGGCGTGCCTCTGGCATTTGTCGCAGTTCTTTACTAATTGTATGGAGTCTCGAATAATTGTAGGCCAGAAGTAGCCTGCCCTAATGACTTTTTGGGCTAATGTTTTACCTCCGACATGGTGACCGCAGCAACCTTTGTGGATTTCGCGGAGTATATACTCCGTGTCTCCGGGTTCGACACATTTGAGTAGGGGTTGTGAGAATCCGCGTTTGTATAGTTGTCCTGCGACGGTGGTGTAGTTGGCGGCTTCCCTTTTAATATAATTTATATAAATAATTAATTCGATAATTGATTTTTTGTATATAACGTAGCATATAGTTATATATTTAAATTTATGAGTTATCCACTACTCCTATTTTAAAACAAAAAAAACAAATAATTCAAATCACGACATTTAAGCTTTATTGACATAAATTTTAGGATAATTTACATACTTAAAATAAGGTGAAAATTTTTTTCAATTGTTTTAATTGCACTTCAATAGGTTACATTTCTATCTTTCGACATATCTATGTAATTCGTTGAAGCTTAAAACAAATTAGAAAAAAACATGTAGTTTGAGATGTAGCTGAAACAAACTATGAGGATATTTAGCATTAACGTAATTCGTGGAAGGTTGCAACGAACTAGTTTGGGAATGTAACACATGAATAGTTTATTGGTGTGCGAAATTAAAATTCGCACAATTTTACCGGCAAGTGCACCGGGTCGTTCAAATAATACTTCAGGTGAATGATGGTCGATTCCACGCGAATTGTTAGATTGAACAAGCAATAGTTATTTTACTAGACTTAGTCAGGCGAAAAGTGAAGAGAATTGTTGTTGTTGTAGGTGCATAAAACAAGAAAGTAAAGAAAAGCAATTAAAGATTGTTAAAGAGATAATATATGGAAGTAGTTAAAAGTTCGGAGATGCTTATCTTTCCTAATTAATACTTTTTACTGACTATTTTAACAATGAATGATTCATTCCATGACAAACTGTAAATGATTAAACTCCAATTCCTTGGTAATTTAATCTCCTCTAATTCTCATTAAAAGCCAGGGTCAATGGTCATTCAATTCGAACGAGGGTGAAGCTCAGAATTCTAGTTTAACGCCACAAAAATCTTAGTTACCCAAAACTAACAGGATTTCATGTCACATATCCCAATCAGTCGCAAGTAACCCTCAGTTTAGGAGGAGTAGTGTTTTCAAGCTGTAGCTCAAGCGACCTTGGTAAGAGTATCACAAAAAGCTCATATAGAATCAGGGGTCATACTTCCGTTCCACCCCAGATTCATTAGATTAAGAACGAAAACAACACCTTAGAATTGAATCAAACATTTATTAAAAGAGAAGAGTAATAATATTAATCCATAAGAATAAGCAAAGCTCCTAACCTTAACCAGGAGGTCTAGTTACTCTTACTTTACAGAGAAAACAGAGAAAAAGATGTAAAGTAATGTGTCTGATGATCCTCTCTAATTCTAAGTGATCTTCGCTTTAAATAGTGAATAGTAAACCTAAAAGATATTAAATTAATTTAAGAATTACAAAAATAAAATAAAAAAGCCTAAAGAGTGCTAAAATTCACTTTGGAGCCCACTTGGTGAGTGTTTGGGTTGATGCCTGGCATTCAACTCAGGTTCTGGGAATTCAACTTGGAGAGGTGGTGAATTCGCTGGCTTCTGATCCCTGGCTGGCATTGAATGCCAATTTTGGGCATTCAACTTGGGAGGTTGGTCCTTTTTGGGCGTTAAACACCCAAGCTTGGTGTTTAACACCAGTTTTGGCAATCACTCTGGAAGAAAGTATAGACTATTACATATTGTTGGAAAGCTATAAAAGTTAGCTTTCCAACGCTGTTGAGACTGCGTCAATTGGACCTCTACAGCTCAAGATATGCTCATTTGAATGCATGGAGGTCAAGATTGACAGCATCTGCTATTCTTTCTTCGTCTCTGAACAAGATTCTGCTAAACTCGTCCAAAATTCACCTAAAATTATAAAAATAACACAAAAACTCAAAATAGCATCCAAAGATAAATTTTTCACTAAAACATGGTAAAAATTAATAAAATCTAACTAAAAATAACTAGAAAATGCTACGAAAAAGGGTATAAGATGCTCACGCATTATTCATGTGAAACACTCCCGAGTTATTAGAGAGGAGCTTGTTTGTGGCTCCCTCCAACGAATTATGAACAAATTTGTGATTCGTTTGATGGAACAATAAATTAATGTGTCACATGGGCCTAGAAATATGGTTTGAATTTAAGTGTGTTATAGAGTGGCTGAATACAATGTCTAATGATAAAAGCTTTTTAGTTCTTATGCACCACAAAGGAAAGATTAAGGAAAAATTTAGAAGGAAAATAGAGTTCACTAACAAGGATCAAACATGTGTCTTTATCCATCAATCAAGTATTTTCACTGACTACAAACCAACACATTACAGAAACTTGGAATGTATGAAATCAAATTGGTGGAAAAATTATTTTACAGTATACCAATTTTTGTTGTGTCAGATTTTGTAAAATATGATTCGTTTGTGATAGAAAGTGATGAAGATCTACAAGTGTTGTTTCACTGCTAGAAAAAAATTTTGGAGGTGAGAACCATTGAGAGTATACCAAGCTTAAGGATGTGATTGTCAATTCTAGAGGATAAGCTCTGAATCCACAATTTGTTGGTTTGAGGAGAGCTTCAAGTTTAATGATTGTGGTTGCACGAGGTCCAACATTGGTGACATCTTCGTCTTTTGCAGCTGATTCAAACCATGACAATGAGGGTGTTTGTAATGTGGGAGATAATTGTTCCTTTGTGAACTTGCAATTACAATGGCATCTTCTCCTCATATTGTCCTTTCTTCTACAAAGGATAGAGAACCAAAACCAATTGAAGAGGCACTACTACGAGATCATGATTTGGACGAAGATCCAGCTATGATATTAGGGATAGCGACGATGATATAAGGAGCACTCCAACCCTACAGAAGGTCCATCAAGATCTAGAATACAACAATAATGCCACATTTTTTCTCTCTAAACTTGGAGGCGATTGTGCAACAAATATTTTTGGTCGTAGAATCTAGATTTGGGGGACAGATCTTGCATGTCACAAAGCACTCCAACTGAGTTCCAAATTGGGTAATCCTTCTAGAGTAAAGCAGAAGTTGTACTTAGTGTCAAGAGTTATAGCATCTATCGTGGAGTTGAGTACAGAGTGTTGGAATCAAATAACATCAAGTACTATGGGAAGCGCAAGAAATTTGAAAAAGGTTGCAGTTGGTTAATTTGGATTACACTTCATCAGAGAAAGGGTACTTGGGAGGTCAGAAGGTATAATGGACCTCACACATATTTGGCAACCAAGATATTTAGCGATCACAATCAACTTGATCATCATGTGATTTGTATTTTTATCTTTCTGGTGATTAGGGCTAATACTATTTTCACAATGAAGGTGTTGCAAAATGCAACAAAGACAAGTTATGATTATAGGGAGTTTTGGTTGAAAAAGTAGAAGGCAATTGCACATATTTATAGAGATTGTAAGGAGTTTTACAACAAGTTGCCAAGTTGGGTTATAGGCATGCAGCTAACCATGACCGCGAAATTGCAATGCTAAAGACTTCTTCATTCAGAGTTGGAGATCAAGTAGACAACTCTTATCAGTATTGATGAAACTCACTTGTACAACAAATATAGGAGTACACTACTTCTAGTAGTTAAGTAGGAAGGGAGTTCCAACATCATCCCCGTGGCTTTTACACTTTTGAAGGAGAAAACGCAGAGTTGTGGATCCAATCTTTGCCATCACGCGACACCTCAGGCAGGATATTCTTGTTATATCTAACAAACACAATGAGATTAAGACTGCTTTAGAGGCTTCTAATTGTGGTTGGCTCCCGTTAGGCAGGGACGGACATAGGGGGGCGAGTGGCGGCCTCGGCCCCCCTCCCAACTTTTTTTAATAGTAATAAGTTATTATGTATAATTTACTTTTTTTAAAAAAATATTTAGTATTTAGTCTAATAGAAATAAAAGTTCAGTCTAATTTAAATATTAATAATTTTTAATATCTAAAAAATAAGTAACAATATTAAAAAAATATGAAAAAGATATTATTATTAATATTTTTAATTAAATAAAAATTTTTAAATCTCATAAAGTGAATTAGTGAATTCTTTTTCTTCTTGTGGCCATTTTTTTTATTCGTTTGGTATTAATTCTCTCTGTTTTCAGTTGCTACAATTAAGAGATCTTTTTCAACTATGAATATTGTGAAAAATAACTTAGAAACAAAATAAAAGATGAATTTTTTGCTAATTGTCTTTTAATTATATTGGAAAGAAAATTGTTAAAAATTTTGACACAAATTCTATTATTGGTGAATTTTATGATACGAAAAATCGATCACTTCGTTAGTAAAAAGTATACACGTATTTTTTTTACTTTAAAATATATTCTCTATCCGTATATTTTTTATAATACATCTTATATTATATAATTTTTGTCATAATTTTTAATATTATATGTGTTATTGCCCCCCCCATAATATCATTTCTGGATCCGTCCCTGCCGTTAGGTGCGTATTATGTTGCAACAAACTTTATTTTAAGTTTCAAGGGTGAGGATGCAAAGAGGCTACTTGTGAATGCTTCTTATGCCAACACAAAACTTGAATTTGACTATTGGTTTGACCTACTAAAGATTGATCACCCGACTGTGTGTGAATGGGTTATCAAAATTGAATACAATCGATAAGTGGATCCAATATCAAGACACTGAAAGAAAATTCAGACATATGACCACAAACATATTTGAATATGTTAATTTTGTTTGCAAGAGAATAGAGGCCGAGGCACAATTGGAGATATGCCACCAATTTTGTCAAGCTTTGATCAAAGCTGTAGAGTGCAAGAGAAGGAATTTGAAATTCTTCACAATGACTTTGTACGATAGGTCTAACACTCTAAATTCACAGTGGTAGAGACGAGTTTCACAAATAATTATTCACTTAGCTCATATAGAATATCATTAAGAGAGCAAAAGCGCGACTGTTTACCCATGTTGGCATGCCATGGCTTGTTGTACCCACTTACAACTCAATTGGGCAACTTATGTTCATGGTGTATACCTATAATAATGGTATTTAACGTCTATAGAATGAGATTCACTTCTATTCTATAAGGTTTTTGGCCACCACATGCTTAGATTTGTTATGTTCTTTTTCCATCGTATCTATAGTATATCACCTTCCTCTGTTTTCATTCCGCTTTAAAACATTATCCACATGTACTTGAAATAATGTCTTAATATGATCATTTGGTTCGGTTTGTTATTGCTTCATTTATGTTCATATCATCATTTAAAACCCTACATAAATGACTAGGTAAATAATCATCATATTGTTTCTTTTACATACGTTTATCTCATCATTTAACCTTACATAAATGACTATGTAAATAATCTAATCAACCAAAATATAAGTTAGAGATTACATAGATAATCAAAAATATTATTTGTACACTAAAATCAACTACTAATGTATTTATATATAAATAAATATGTGTTTAATTTATTTTCAATGTGTATTTATATTTCAATATATATTTTATACTGATAATTGACTTTGGTGACTGATTTTAGTGTACACGTAATATAGTCGATAAAGTTAGATAAATGATAATCTATAATCACCAAAAAAAATGACTGCTTGCGCACAATTTTATATATGTAAATTGTCCTCAATTTTACTGAAGTTTATTAAAAGAACTATGGCAAAAATATTTTAATGATTTTTTCCCTCTCAATTGTTTTAATTCTTTTTTTATTATGTAATCAGTAATTAATTTATACTAATCTTATTTGATTGAAATCTCAGAAAAAAAACGTAAGAGGTTTAAATAGTTATTATGTTTAATTCAAAAATTGAGTTACGTGAATTGAAATTCAATTATATATTTTAACACAATAATATGTTTGAGTAGTAATTAGTCGCTATAATATATTATAGGAGTATGCTTTAGGTGTTAGGAGATATAGAAGATGTTTCATGTCGGGGTCTCATTTCATTTTCCGAAGTTTTTAATTCTAGTAATTGTGGCGTGGCTAATGACGTATTCGGGAAAATAAGAGACATCTTCACATCTACCATTCAATTTTGAGCAGGTGGGAAGCTGCGATAAACGTGTGAGGTTGATTTTCAAAGCTTTCTCTTTTTTGGTGGTTCCAAAAATTTTTGGCAATATTATAGTACAATCAAGTTGAAAAAGTATAAAAAAATAAAAAAGTTACCAAAAGGAAAGTAATGGAAAAGTTTAGGGGGCTAGCAACTTTGTTAAATTCTGGCCAGTATGTAACCAACAGAAAAAAGTGAGCTATTGGATGAAATTTCACACCAATCTCATACTATTAAAACTATCATTGATCGTTATTTAATGGCTACAAATCACAAAAATTACTGGCCTCTAACATTCGGAAAGTAATAGTGGGGACTTGTAAGGAGAATGTCATATACCAAACATTTTGAAATATATTTGAAAATTAAAGTGCGAGTTTAATTTTCTTGTCGTTGCAAAATCTTTTTTTCTGGGGGATTTAAATTTACTTCATCAAGGATACAAAAATGCAATCCGTCGTCGAACAGGTGGATTTAAAAGTTTAAAAATTTAAAATTTAATTGAAATTTATATTATTCAAAGTTGAATCAGGTAAAAATATATATATTTATGTATAAAATATATTTTAGAGTAAAATATCGTTTTTTGTCTTTAATATTTGGAATAAATCGTAAAGTTATTCTTAATATTTAAATCATCTAATCTAAGCCCTTAATATTTTGAAATTGTTTTAATATTGTCTTGCTGTTAGTAATTTGTTAACAAACTTAATGATATGATAGTATTGAGACGATTTTAAACGTTAAGAACTTAAATAGTACAAAAATATTGGGACAAAAATGACATATTGTTCTTACAAGAATTATCAAATCAAATAAAATCATAGTAAATTTTTAATGGAATGGGTTGCATTACGAATCCAAAATTTTTACTCATACTTGTAGAATGATTAGTAGATAAACTTTCGAGAAGGGAAAAAAAGAGTATGATACATATATAATAATATATAAATTATACTTTTTCATCTCTAATATACTGAATTTTTTTAATATTTAATTTAATTAAACATTATTTTTAACTTTGAAAATATATTTTACTTCTATCCTTTAATAATATCAATTTTTTGCAATAGATAAATTTGATAATTATCTACCGTAAAAATTGATATTATTGAAGGATAAAATTAAAATTTATTTTAAAAGTTAAAAATAAAATTTATTTAAAAATTAAATATTAAAGAAATTCGGTACATTAGAAATAAAAACGTATAATTTATACTTTATTATATGTATCATCCTCTTTTTTTTTTTCTTTCAAGAAATTTTATCTATTAGTCATTCTATACAAGCATTCGGTGATGAGTCAAAATTTTGAATGCGTAATACAATTCATTCTATTAAAATTTACTTTTATTTTACTTGATTAGATCATTTTTTTAAGAGTAATGTATCATTTTTGTCTCCAATATTTTTGTCTTATTTAAGTTCCTCCATTTGAAAATTGTATTAATGTTGTCCTACCGTCAATTCTGTTAACATATCACTAGATCGATAATATTGAGACGATTTTAAAACATTAAGAAGTTAAATAAAAATATTTAAACGTGAGTGACAAATTAGAGACTTATACCCAAAGTTTAGAGAAAAAAATGATACTTTACTATAGATTTTAAAAAAATATTGTTTTTGGTTTTTAATTGAGTAACTGTTAAAAAATTAAACCAATTTAATTAGTTTATTGATAGTTAATTAGTCTACAACCATACTAGGTAACTAATTAGAGTATCATCCAATTACATCCAATTATTAGTTAGATTGTAAAAGAGTCTAAAAAAAAAAGTCCAAATTCAATCTAAACCTCACTTTTACTCACGCTCACAAAAACAAAATAAACTAACCGAAACTCTCTCATTTCTCACTCTTTTTTCACCGTTTCTTTTCCATCGCGAGCTAGTCAGTTCTCTTTACTAACTGTGCGTCGAAAGAATGCCATTATCGCGTCAGAAGTCTGCGCTGTCCACCACAACGTGTCGGAACGCTGCGGTGCTGACCACATCACGCTGAAAGAATGTCGCTATTGCAACCTCTATCCATCTATCGCTACCATTTTGCGTGTGCAAGTTTGTTTAGCTTCGTCGCCAGTTCAGGCCATCACCATCTGGATGTTCTTTTTCAATAATTTTAAATGTTTATTTTTGTTAGTTTTTGTATGTTTTTTTTTCAATATTTTTGGATTTATTTATTAGGTTTAGATGTTTTCTTTTGTTAAGTTTTGAATGTTCTTTTCCAATAACTTTGGATGTCTCTTTTCCACTAAACAGATGAATAATAATAATCCACGAGGAGAAGAACAGACGCGAGTTCGCTGCTGATCGGATGAGTCGAAGGCTTTTTCTGCTGTTGATAATCACCATTGCTATTCGTTGCCACTATGAATAGAAAGATCTCATGCTAAGTGAAGAATGTGATACTGAGATAGTTGGTGCTGCGATGTTCGTCGTGAAGAGAATGATGGACGACAGCAACACAAAACACTGAGGAGTGATGATCAGTAGCAGACACAACAACAAAGCAAAGTGATGGAGGCGCACAACGCTCAGGGGTGATGATCAGTAAAAAAACATAGCAAAAAATGCGTAATTAGAACATAATTAAAATAAATCAGTGTTTTGTTAATTTAAATCAGTATTTTATTAATTAAATAAACTAATTTTCGATTAGCTACAGTTTGGGTAAACAACTTAATTAATTAAGCTCTTTTAAAAAAAGTGCTTAAAACATAAGGACTTATATTAAAAGTAGCTTATAAATAAATTATTTTGTATTTGAATTTTTAGTCAAATAGAAATACTTGTATAATAAATAAAGAATGATAAATATAGTTTTTGAAACAGAAAGAAGTCATATTTTTTTCACTTTTTAAAAAATATTTAAATAAGGGTTAAGTACGATTTTGGTCCCTAACGTAGAGGCTGGAAATTTATTTCGCCCTCGACCTTTTTTTCGCCACAAAATGGTTCCAAAGGTTTCAGTTTGTTTTAAAATCGTCATTTTTATCAAATTTTTTTATTTTTATTCCAAAAACACCCCTAACTATAAAAAAAAGTAAAAACAAAAACAAACACGTTGAATAAGGGAAAAACGGGAAAGGGGTGAAAGGGGGAACGGATTCGTGGGGGAAGGGGAAGGATCTCGCCGCTCCAATCCGCCGTCGCTGTTCGTCGTCGTTCGGTGGCTAGATCTCACCGCTGCTCCTCTGGGCTCGGCGGAGGTGCTCGAAGGCGGTGGGTTCTGGTTCGAGGCAAGAACAGGGTCGTCGTTGCTCGTCATTGTTCAGTGGCTAGTTCTCGCTACTGCTCCTCTGGGCTTGGCAGAGGTGCTTGATGGCGGTGGGTTCTGGTTCGAGGCAAGAATAGGGGAAGGCTTCGGTGGTGAGCCCAGGGAGGAGAAGAGGTCGTGCTGTGATAATGGCGCTAGGGTAGCGCGAAGAGAGAAGATGGAAAGGGTTGCGGCGCTGTGATGGCAGTTTCGGGTGGCTCGCCGGCTTCTGCTTTTGCTTCCATTCTTCTTCTGCTTTTGCTTCCATTCTGCTTCTGCTTCCATTCTTCTTCTATTATGTTGTTGATTTTTTATTATTGTTGCTTCTGCTTCTGATTAATTATATTGTTTCATTGTTGTTGTTGTTGTTGTTCTGCTCCTACTTCTATTTCTGCTCCTGTTCCTGTTTCTACATGATTCCATTGTTGATTCATTGTTGATTCATTATTATTGTTGTTGTCCTGCTCCTGCTTTTACTTGATTACATTGTTGATTCATTGTTGTTGTTGCTTCTGGTTCTGCTTCTGCTTCTGCTTGTGTTTGTGCTTGATTTTGGGGAAGAAGGGGAATAGGCATTTTAGTGGGGAATAGGTATTTTAGTTCGGAGGACCATTTTAAAACTAAGTTAAACCTTTGGGACCATTTTGTAGCGAAAAAAGGTCAAAGATGAAATAAATTTTCGACCTCTACGTTAGAAACTAAAATCATACTTAACACTTTAAATAATTTTACAAAAAATTAAAAACATCTTTTAAAAGTTGTATCAAATAATACTAATGTAATTTTTTATAGTTCCAAAAAAAAAAAAAAACTTTTGCCACTTTCTGAACGGACTCTACACTACAACATTTTTGGCCTAAGGTAACCCTTATTCGAAGTAACATTTAACAAAAGTTGCCTTAGATAGGCAAAGACAACATTTTTGACGTGTTACCTTTGAATAAGGCTAAGATAACTAAATTTTTGGCCACCCACAAAAATTGTTGTCTTTGATATCTAAAACAACACTCAATAAATGTTACAATATAAAATATTTAAGACAACATTTTTAAATAAAAATACAACATTTTATAAAAGTTATAAAAAGAATTAAATAAATAACATTTATAAAAAGTTGCCTAAAATTATTCACAGTTACAAATTTTAGAGGGAAACTTTTTATATTCCCACCAATTATTTTTCAATCAAATAACTTAAAAAAAAAAGAAAAGAAAAGACACAATGCTCTTCATCAGTTCATCACTTCATTCCTTCATCACTTAGCTTCCTCATTTCATCAGAGATACTGTAACCCTAACATCATAACGCAGACGGCCACACCACCGATCGCGGCTCTCCTCCTCATCGACCGCAACTCTCAATCGCTTTCACTCCAAACGGCGATGGCGCGGTTCTCCCTTTCACGGTCGTCGGAGCGTTGCTCTCATCCACGGGCTCCTGCGCGGTGCTCTCCTCCACGGGTGTCGGCGCGGTGCTCTCCTCCACTGGCATCGGCGCGGTGCTGTCCTCCACGCACGCTGCTCCATGGCTCCCCCTCTTCCTATCTCGGCTCCAAGTACAGGCCTGTCTCGCCTTCTCCTCTTCGCAAGGCCTGTCTCGCCTTCTCCTCTTCGAGAAATCCCTCTCCTTCTCCCGTTTCCACTTCTTCCCCTGTCTCGCCTTCTCCTCTTCGCAAGGGCTGTAACCCCCCTCCTCCTCCTCTGCTTATTGGTAAGAAAGCTTCTTAATTTTACTATGAAATGAATATTCTGAATGTATTGATTGTGAATGAAGAATTGGGACTGTTCTAAAATTTAGTATGTAAATTGAATTTCTGAATGCATGTCTTTTTGGGGCTTCTCAATAATTCTGAATTTAGGGGTTTGCTTTCAATTTTTCTGAAATTTTCATGTGGATCAACATCTTCCTGGTGCTTTTTCAGTTCCATCTTTTTGACCCTGGTTAAACAAATTCCCACTATTATATTTTTATTGCAGCTTCTATTCTTAAAGCTCTGTTAAGGTACGGAAAGAAGCAGTTTGCAGTTTGATGAGACCAGGCGTGATACTTAGAATTGTCCAGTGCCTTCATGCAATGAACCACCAGTATTGACTACTTGGTATGAACTTTTCTTATTGATTTTTCTCTTTTTCTTATCACGGAAGGAGTGGTACCGGGATTAGATGCATTGAAAACATGGTTGGGTGAAAGAGCAAGTGGACTGCTTAATGCAGCTTCCATTTGGGTGCTCTATGTGTGGTTGACACCTAATTAACAGTAGCAGGGTTTGGTTCTTGTTCTAGTTCAAGATCCTCAAATGCGGTGTGAAAACTGAAAACACTACAATCTTTTCATTTTTGTCGTTACCAAACTGATTTTTTTTCGTGGGTGATGGAGGTTTGGTGCACAAAAGGTATGGTGCACACTGAATTTTATTTGAATTGTTAATATGCTGACACGTCATTTTGAATTCTTATTTTGTTGTTCTTTTCTGCCTTTCCTACAATTTTTGCCTCAAATTTTAATTCCCATGTAGGACACAAATAGAATTGTAATCTTTAAGGCCCTACACCAAGCGACTTGGATTTTCTCTATAACTATTAATATGAACTTAGATAAAACAAAATTGGAAGCATATATCAAGTATAGAGTCATCTTTTGCTTCTTACTTAGATTTTTTTCAACATCAGGTTGGTAAGAAAGCTTCTTAATTTTACTATGGAATGAATATTATTCTGAATGCATTGATTGTGAATGAAGAATTGGGACTGTTCTGAATTTTAATATGTAAATCGAATTTCTAAATGCATGTCTTTTTGGGGCTTCTCAATAATTCTGAATTTAGGGGTTTGCTTTCAATTTTTCTGAAGTTTTCATGTGGATCAACATCTTCCTGGTGCTTTTTCAGTTCCATCTTTTTGACCCTGGTTAAACAAATTCCCACTATTATATTTTTATTGCAGCTTCTATTTTTAAAGCTCTGTTAAGGTACGGAAAGAAGCAGTTTGCAGTTGATGAGACCAGGCGTGATACTTAGAATTGTCCAGTGCCTTCATGCAATGAACCACCAGTATTGACTACTTGGTATGAACTTTTCTTATTGCTTTTTTCTCTTTTTCTTATCTTTGTGAACTTAGATAAAACAAAATTGGAAGCATATATCAAGTATAGAGTCATCTTTTGCTTCTTACTTAGATTTTTTTCAACATCAGGTTGGTAAGAAAGCTTCTTAATTTTACTATGGAATGAATATTATTCTGAATGCATTGATTGTGAATGAAGAATTGGGACTGTTCTGAATTTTAATATGTAAATCGAATTTCTGAATGCATGTCTTTTTGGGGCTTCTCAATAATTCTGAATTTAGGGGTTTGTTTTCAATTTTTCTGAAGTTTTCATGTGGATCAACATCTTCCTGGTGCTTTTTCAGTTCCATCTTTTTGACCCTGGTTAAACAAATTCCCACTATTATATTTTTATTGCAGCTTCTATTCTTAAAGCTCTGTTAAGGTACGGAAAGAAGCAGTTTGCGGTTGATGAGACCAGGCGTGATACTAGAGAATTGTCCAGTGCCTTCATGCAATGAACCACCAGTATTGACTAGTTGGTATGAACTTTTCTTATTGCTTTTTCTCTTTTTCTTATCTTTGTGAACTTAGATAAAACAAAATTGGAAGCATATATCAAGTATAGAGTCATCTTTTGCTTCTTACTTAGATTTTTTTTCAACATCAGGTTGGTAAGAAAGCTTCTTAATTTTACTATGGAATGAATATTCTGAATGCATTGATTGTGAATGAAGAATTGGGACTGTTCTGAATTTTATTTTGATTATGAATTCTGAATGCATTGAATTTTAATTTTTGGGGCTTCTTTATAATTCTGATTTTAGGAGTTTTATTTCAATTGTTCTGAAATTTTCATGGTTCTGATTGTTGCTTCTTAGGATTTTCTGAATTTTTGTGCATCTTAATTCTGATTTCTGAAGCTGTTTCCTGGGGAAAAATACGACGATCTGCAAAAGCTGTTAAGGTACATCCTCCATATGATTTCACAATTTCTTTTCTTTTTGTCAGAATTCTCTAAATTTCTGCGGTGAATGCTATGGCTATAGTTTCATACTTTTGGGTTATTGTAGCTAGCTAATATCATCAATCATCATCCTGATTTAGAATATATCACAATTTAGACCTTATTTATTCTTCTGAATCATATTGTTGTGCCCGTACTTGTGTTCTTGATTGTATATATGATTTTGAATACAAGTATGTGCAATTCCTATTCTCTTTTTTTACATAAATTCTTAGATATCACCAAGCATCTAACCTACATCAAGCAGTTAGAAAAATTAAAATCTTAACCCATATAGTTCAATGTTACTCTTTATATATATATATATATATATATATATATATATATATATAATTTAATCAAAGTTCAATTAGCACAACACAAATTGGGCATGCAGATCATACATTTAATTTATATCAATCAATAGAAATATATAAATCAATATAGAGAGATAAAGGGATAATTAAAAAAATAACCATATAAATTAAATTAAAATACTTGGATCTCAAGACAAACCCTATTTTGAACCTTTTAAATCTTTCAGTTACTCTTAAAGTCTAGTATTATGTTCCATGAATTACAAGACTTTATGTAGTAAAATTTGTAACTAAAGAGTTATGGAATTTTAGGTTTTCACTGTATTTTTTTTCAGCCGCTCAAAAACAGAATTAAGTTCATGACATTCCTCTTGGGCTTTATTCATAAATTCTAGGAAACATTTTTTGTGCAAAGAAAGGAATAAGGAATATCTATTTTTGAACCAGAGGATGATATTTGATAATGACACTAATCTATTTTTTGTGTTTATCCTCAATCATGCGACATTATATTTTGTGTGTCTGTGCTTAGAAGGCAAGCAGCATGTTTTATTTGATTATTTAATTTGCATAAGCTTTTGTGCTTGTGTTTGTGTTTGTGTGTACTTGGTGCAGGACAGTGACTTGGACTTTTGTTCGATTATTATTTTTAGTTTGATTTTTCTATTTTCCACATGGAGTAATGTAAATTTGATACTTTTCTCTGTTATACAGAAATATTGCTTCAGAGGAGTTTGAAGAACATTCGTGGACATTCTAGGACTTAAGATTGCAATTTGTTTAGCCATGACTCCGTAAGTTTTTTTTTTATCTTACTTATACTTGTATGTTTTCATATGTATATTATGACCTTTGTGCAGTTTTTTTTTTTCATGTTGAATGTCTTTTATGTGTCTTTTTCATTGTTTCTTAATTTTAATAATAATATTTTTATGTGCCTTTTTTATGAATTTATATACTTACTGTGCATAAACATTATTATTTACATGGTTATTAGTTAAATAGTAGTAATAATATATGAATAATTAGGTTTTCCCAAGACCTAGAGAAAGATTGGATGAGTTTACCGAGAGATAAAGCTGAGTTTAGTAACGGTGTCAATGACTTCTTAGACTTTGCTTACTCCATCGGATACCCACAAGGAGAGGAAATCTTATGCCCTTGTGCAAAGTGTTGTAATTTCTTGTGGCACAAAAGACAAACAATTTATATTCATTTGATTGCCTTTGGATTCGTTAATGGTTATACGAGATGGATTCATCATGGGAAAAGCGTAGTCGGCATGGATGTTGATAGCGATAGCGATAATGAGATTGACAGTGAGAGTGAGACTAACTCGTACGACGACATGGACGCCTTGTTAAACGATAGATTTCGGGATGTGGCACAAGCGGAAGGGATAAAAGAAGGTATGAATGAAGATGCAAAGAAATTCTATAACTTGGTTGAAGAGGCTAACAAAGAACTGTATCCCGGTTGCGACGGGTTTTCTACGTTGTCTTTCACCATCCGACTATACTTGTTAAAGTGTCAACATGGGTGGAGTAATGCCTCTTTTACTTCTCTCTTGGAGTTGCTAAAAGAGGCTATTCCTAACTTAAATATTCCTACTTCTTTCAATAAAGCCAAGACTATGGTGAGAGACTTAGGTCTTGACTATAAAAAGATTGACGCATGCCCGAACGATTGCATGCTATATTGGAAAGAGTACGAGAAGGACACATCTTGTCATGAATGTGGCGCTTCGCGTTGGATTGTGCATCCTGTAGTTGAAGCTGATGTTTTGCCTTCAAAAAAATATCACAATATTCCTGTGAAGATGTTGCGACACTTTCCCCTAATCCCAGGCTTCAAAGACTATTCATGTGCTCAGCAACAGCTAAAAGCATGAGGTGGCATGACGAAGAACGCAGAAAAGATGAGAAGTTAAGGCATCCCGCTGATGGGCAGTCATGGAAGGACTTTGACAATCGTCATATAAATTTTGCTCTCGATCCCCGTAATGTGAGACTTGGCTTGTCAAGTGACGGATTCAATCCATATCGAACCATGAGCATATCTCATAGCACATGGCCTGTTGTTTTAATGGCTTATAATTTGCCGCCATGGATGTCTATGAAATAGGAATACTTTATGTTGTCGTTGCTAATCCCTGGACCAAAGTCACCAGGAAATGATATAGACATTTACATGCAACCTTTGATCAAGGAGTTGAAGGAGTTGTGGGAGGTTGGGGTGGAAACATATGATGCATCAAAAAATGAAACCTTCCAAATGTATGCAGCTCTTATGTGGACAATTAGTGATTTTTCGGCTTACGCAATGCTATCTGGTTGGAGTACAAAAGGGAAGCTAGCTTGCCCTTGTTGTAACCATGGGACTTGTTCTAACTATCTTAAATATAGTCGCAAGACATGCTATATGGGTCATCGTGCCTTTTTGCCCGAGGATCATCCATGGAGAGCTAATAGGAGATCTTTCAATGGAAAAGTAGAATATAGGTAAGCTCCACCATTATTGTCGGGTACTGAAGCTTTAAGTCAGTTGGAGTATGTGGATAATTCATTTGGGAAGCTAAAACCAAAGAAAGATGGTCCATGGAAGAAGAGGTCAATATTCTTTGATTTACCTTATTGGCAGTATAACACATCACGACACAATTTAGATGTGATGCACATAGAAAAGAACATAGTTGATAGCATTCTTGGAACTCTCTTGGATATTTCTGGCAAGACAAAAGATCACACAAATGCTCGATATGACTTGCAAGAAATGGGCATTCGAAAGAACCTTCACCCCAAGAAAACAAATGGTAGGAAAAAGGTGAAGCTGGCAAAGGCATGCTACTCAATGACCAATGCTGAAAAGTCAATTTTTTGTGACGTCTTGAAGACAGCAAAGTTGCCAGATGGCTCTGCTTCAAATATTTCTCGGTGTGTGAACCTTTTGGAGAGAAGAATATCTGGTTATAAGACTCATGATGCTCATTTCATGCTTCACTATTTGTTACAAATTCCTATCAAAGGAATACTTCCAGATCAAGTTGCAGTTCCTTTGATTCGACTTAGCTCATTTTTTCATCAATTATGTCAAAAGTCTATCACATTACAAAAGATAGATCAATTAGAAGAGGATATTGTCACAACATTATGCCAATTATAGAGGATCTTTCCTCCTTCTTTCTTCGACATAATGATTCATTTGCCTATTCATTTGGCTAATGAAGTGAGATTAGGAGGTCCAGTTCAATTTCGGTGGATGTATCCTCCCGAAAGATACATGTGTACTTTGAAGTCCTATGTTCGAAACAGAAGTCGTCCTGAAGGATCTATTGCAGAGGCATATTTGGTTGAAGAATGTTTGACATTTTGCTCGCGTTACTTACATTCTGGTGTCCAAACAAAATTGAATAGACAACTCAGAAATAATGATGAACCTAATAATTCTATGATGGAAACTACAGATGCATTTTCGAATCTATTTCCAAAAAGAGGTGTTCCTTTGGGTGCAAAGAAAGGTGAACCTTTTCTCCTTGACGACAAGTCCCGAGAGCAAGTTCATAGCTACATATTATTGAATTGTCACAAAATAGACGACTATGTTAGGTAACTCATACTAATTCTACTATATTTTGGTATTTTAATTAGAAATTGATAGGTCTGTTTTATACTTACAAATATTATACTTTTTGTTTCCCTCTTTTATGGTATATAAGTCAAATTTATCGCTTTATGTTAGCAGTTTTCAACTTGTTTTTCCTCTTTTATGTTCTGATTGTTGCTTCTTAGAATTTTCTGAATTTTCTACATCTTGATTATGAGTTTGTGTGGGACATATTTTTCTGCATTTTGAATTTTTCTGCATTTTAAATTTTCTGCATTTTGAATTTTTCTGCCTTTTGAGTGAAGAATATGATTCCGAAGACTTTTTGAGTGACTTGTTTCCCTCTTTTATGGTATATAAGTCAGATTTATCGCTTTATGTTAGCAGTTTTGAACATGATTTGCTGAATATTGTGATATAGAATTTGGTAATTGTTTGTTACGGTTTACCTCTTCCCCTTATTAGATGCATATGCAATTGTATTTACATAGCTGTTTTAATATTTTTATACAGCAACTTAATGGAAAACGGAGCAACTTCAAAGAGGAAAAGACTGGTAAAAAAGTATCAAGCTCATGCAAAAGTTAAGGAATTTGAAATGAAGGAAGTATCTTCTGCTGCGAAACTAGTTCAGAATTTTATAACCAAAGGTGATAAAGGAAGTAAACAAGCCAAAATAGCACAACAGCCCAGGAGAAAAATTTCAGAAATTGGAGACAAATATAGTAGGGAGAATTCAATGGAAGGGAGAAATAAAACACTTGTAGACAATGTTATGAACCGGTCTTTGAGGTCTTCCCAAAACCAAGTGAGGAGTAATGTTCAACTAGAAGAACAACCAATTCCTAAGAAGATGAAGAGTAAGGCAAAGTGTCCAGCAATGGCTCTTGATGCCTTTTTGCATACAGAAGGAGTAGAAGTGGAAAGAGAAGAGGAAGATGACTTTGAGTCAATTGGTGAGGATGCTGGAGCTACTGAAAAAGAACCAGCTAACTTGACAAACTTAAAAAATAACTTAAAGCGTCCAGCAATGACTCTTGATGCTTTTTTGGGTGACCAAGGAATTCATGTGGAAAGATAAGAGGAACATAATGAAGTTCCAACTACTGAGGATGCTAGATCTAGGCCATCCCCGAATAATGGAGAAAATGTTCATATCCCGTCTGAGGAAGATTATATTGGTGAACATGAAAGTGACAATTTTGATGTAGAAGGAGATCAAGTTATGGAAGAGGCTCATGTAGAAGGTGATGTAATTTAGTTTGTTGCTATTTGTTTTACATTTTCTTTTTATCTATGAGCATGGGGCTGCCCTTTCCATACCTTTCACGACTGTCTTTAGTTTTAATTTGTACTATTTCTCAATTTTTAATTTAGATACTTCAAAGGTTAAAAAGACTCGTGGAAAAACAAGATGCCTAAAGATTTATGCAAGAACTTGGGAAGAAAGAGAGGAAGTGACTTTTGATCAGGGAGCAGCCGTGGGGCCAACAGCTCAAAGAGTGAAGGATTTAACTAATTTTATTGGAACAATGGGAAGGAATAGTGATTTTATTACCTTGATGTACACTAATTGGAAAGCTGTGCCTAAGCAAATCAAAAAGCGCATTTGGAAGTATATTAATGTAAGCTCCATTTATCTTTATGTTTATGCCATATGTTAATAATTATTTTATGCATATGATATGATGAAATTGATGTGTTTGTAGTCAAAGTTCATTCTTCCAAAATCTTCAAAGTTATGGGTGATGACTAGTGTTCAAGGAGCATGGAAGCGTTACAAAACAAGAATAAAAAAGAAGCATTTTGAACCATATTCTGGAAATATTGAGGATATGTTGGTGAATCGTCCTTTGGAAATTCTAGAAATACAATTTCGGAAGCTAATTGCATATTGGAGTATTCCAACTATCAAAGTGAGCTAGAGGATTTCAATTATTATTATTTGATATGATCAAGTATAATTCTTTCAATTTTTATATTTTTTTCATCATTGTCTATTTTAAACACAGGCCATGTGTGTTATAAATTCTGAAAATCGCAAGAAGCAACAATGGAGGCATAAAATGGGCCCAATCAATTTTGCAAGAGTGCGTGTTGATTTGGTAAGGTCACATTTGAGTTAAAATTCTCTACTTGTTACTTCTCCCTAATTTTAGTATGTTATGACTTTGTAATTGTTATCTTGATCTGTAGCGTGAGAAAAAAGAGAACAAAGAGGAACCAAATCAAGCTGAAATATTTGTTGCAACTCGGAATGGACTAAAAGGGAAAACACTTGATGTAGAAACACAAGCTGTTATTGTAAGTTCCTCTATAATTTTCTTGTTTCAGTAGTTGTTTTATGACTGTCATGGATGCTATTTTTTTGCTGTTTTATGGCTATCGTGATTATTGTTATGGTATCTATTTTGCGGCTGTTTCATGGCTGTTTCATGGGCTGTTCCGTGGCTGATTTAGTTACTGTTTTATGGCTATTTTATGCATATTTTATGGCTGTCATGGCAGCTATTTTATGACTGTTTTATGGCTATCATGGTTGTTGTTTTAGTATCTACTTTATGACTGTTTTGTGGTTGTCACGATTGCTGACTTGCTGCTTTCTATGTTTTGTGGTATCTATTTTGTGGCTGTTTCATGGGCTGTTTCATGGCTGATTTAGTTGCTGTTCTATGGCTATTTTATGTCTGTTTCATGGCTGATTTAGTTGCTGTTCTATGGCTATTTTATCCATGTTTTATGGCTATCATGGACTGCTATTTTATGGTTATTTCATGGCTGTTTTATGGTTGATTTTATTGCTGTTCTATGACAATTTACAACCATGTTATATGGCTATCATGGACTGCTGTTTTATGGCTCTTTTATGGCTATTTTGGATTGCTGTCCCTATTAGTTAGCAATAGGTTTTTGGATTCTTTCATTGAATTTTTATCACTAAAAATAGACATATCATATATTTGTGTGTATAGGATAAACTTGATGATCTCCAAGAAGCTGGAGAAACTCCTACTAATGCATTTCAAAAAGTTTTTGGTAAAGAGAATCCAGGAAGAGTTCGATGTTATGGAAGAACTGTTACAAAAACTTCTCTTAAGAAAAATAAAGAAATAGATGAAATCAAAAAACAAAGTGAAGAGAAGGTAACAGCTTTAAAAACTGAATTAGACGACCATAAGCAACGACTGCAAGGATTGGAAGATATTGTGAAACTTATGTTGCAACAAACTTCTCCTGGTATGAATGTTGATGAAGCGCTTTCTCTCTTGCGATCTAAGCAATCGTCTGCAAATAGTGCACAAGATCCAAATTTAGTTCCTCGGCATTCTCCTCCATCGACTCATATACCAAATCATGAATAGGTATATGTATGCTAAATTGTTGTACCACTTGAGTATACATATTATTGTATAGCTGATGTTTTGACTATAATTTTTTTGTTCATTTAAATTTGACTACAGCTTTCTTATTGTTGGAGGAAGTTTTTTGAAGACATAAAGACAATTCTTGCCACAATGGTGAAGCACAAAGTCTTCTTGGTTTTTAGTGGACAACTTAGTTTTTTTTTGTTCAAGTTCATTAGCAGAAAAACATGTACTTTGCTTACTTAGGTTTATTATTTATTTGACTTGGTAACTTATTAGCAAGTATATATGTTAATTGGTACTTGAAAGACCTTTCTATATATATATATGCAATATATATTATTATCTTATTCAAATGCGGATTATATATTCTTCAAATATCATATAAATATAACAAAGATAAAAAAAATATTATTTTAGATATTAAAAAAGAGAATCTAAGAAAAATTCAATAAGGTGTTGCTTTAGGTATTAAAAAAAGATAACTGTAAATAAACCTACATAAGTGTTGCATTAGGTCTATAAAAAAGGCAACTTAAAAAAACCTGGACAAGTGTTGCTTTAGGTATATGAAAATGCAACTTAAAAAATCTGGACAAGTGTTGCTTTAGATGGAGGAAAAGGCAACTTGAAAAAATTTGTACAAGTGTTGCTTTAGGTATATGAAAAAGCAACTTAAAAAACTCTGGACAAGTGTTGCTTTATATATTAGAAAATACAACTCGTAAAAAGTGTTGCCATAACGTTTCATATAAAGCGTTGTGTTTGGGTGCTCTAAGGCAACCCTTTTGCAGAGTTGCTTTATTTGCAGAAAAGGCAACGTTTTTTGAAGGTTGCCAAAAAAAGGGTTCCCTTTAATATACAAAAGCGTTGCCTTAGACCAAAGATAACGGCCGTATAGCCAACCCCCAAAAAGCGTTGCCTTTTGTCAGAAAGTGTTGCCTTTTATCAAAGGCAACACTTTCTCTTATTATAAGCAACGTTTTTAAAGGTTGCCTCAACCCGAATTTGTTGTAGTGCGCTAACTCGATCAAGCTACCTTATTCGGTTCAATTGAATAATAATTTCCATAAAATACTTGTTAAATCTAGAGAGATAAAAGATCAATAAGGAGTTTATCCAAACTCTTTCAAACCAAAAACGGAAAAACTAAAGTTGGGGCTGACATTGAAAACTGAATCTCATGTTAGGTTTTTGTAAGAGACAAAGACCCATATTCATGGTCTTCACGTGGGGGGTGTGACCCACTGCTCCCCTCAATCACAAAGAATAACAAGAGACCACATATTTTTTAAGTTGGCTCACGTATTGTAAGGATACATAATATACAGGGGTACGCTCTATTCTTTCTTTTTTTTAGGAAAAAAAAAAAACAAAGGAAAGAGAAACTCGCAAAGTATATATGTCATTCACCCTTTCTCACTTTGTATATTTATGCCAGCTCTCAATACATATTTGAGTTTCTCCCGTATCTTATGATTTTATTTAGGTGATGTTTTGTTTTAGTGAATGTTCTATTTTTAACCTTTTATACATCCAAGTTATTAGGATTTTTTTATTTAAATTAAATAAATATAATATTTACCGATTTAAATACACTTAAAAGAATTTACTAAAATACGTAATTAGTCACATTTCGAATACAGTAAGTAACTTTTAAAAATGGTCACATGTCAGGTACACTGACCCGTGCTGTGATACGAGGTCTGAGAGTCATATCTCGGGTGCACCTGAAATATAAACATGAGAGCATCTCGGATACACTGCATCTGAGATATGTTTACATTCTGATATAGACCAGTGCATCCGAGATACGTACGAAGATGTAAGATGGGAACACTGTATCCGAGATATAGTCAAAATCCGATATGTTTATAATATAAATAAAAATAGCATAACAAATAAAAAAATTACACAACTAATTAAATTTGTGTTAACATAACTTTTTAAATAATTTTTTAAATAGTAAATTTAAATTCTCCCTAGAGAATTTATTAAATATTTTAATATGGTGAGAGTTCTTTTAAATACCATTATATATAAAATTTAAGAGCATATGAGTACTTTTATCTCCTATTTATGATTTATAATTTAAATAAAGACAAACAAAGATGAGAAAAAGGGAGGTATTTATTTTTATTAGAAGTTTAGAAATAAATTAATAAGCACATATAAATTAATATATTTGTTTCTATTATTATATTATCTTTGTTCTCATTAAAATTTATGTTAAAAAAATATATTATTAAATTTAACATAAAATAATATTTATCTTATTATAAGTATCAAAAATAAAAATAAATAAATAAATAAATTCAACATTAATAAATATCGATATATAATATATTTTTTAAAACTAACCAAACTTAATTAATTACTAAGATAAAATTTAATTGTCTAACCATAAGTGAAATTATTAGTTTTTTTTTTCAAAAATTAGTTAAGATAAAAAAAATTATCTATCTATTAATATTTTTTAAATTGATAATATATCAAATTAATTTTAGAAACATATATAAAATATAATATTTAATTATTTTAAAATAAAGAGAAGAAACTTTTTTAATTAATTTTTTATTATTTTAAATTAATATACTTTTCAGTTTTTATATATCGCGGATGCAGTGTTTTCGTCTTGCATTCTCACACGTATCTCGGATGAACTGATACATATCAGAATATAAGTATATCTTAGATACAGTGTATTCGAGATGTGTTCATGTTCATATTCATATTTCGGGTGCACCTGAGATTTGATTTTCAGATTCTGTATCACAGAACAGGATCAATG
Source organism: Arachis ipaensis (assembly GCF_059453495.1). NCBI lineage: Eukaryota > Viridiplantae > Streptophyta > Magnoliopsida > Fabales > Fabaceae > Arachis > Arachis ipaensis. The sequence continues at coordinate 29,731,275 of NC_142436.1, forward strand.
CACCCGAAATATGACCACTTTTAAAAGTTACTCACGGTATTTAAAATATGACTAATTATGCATTTTAATAAATTCTTCTACGTTTATTTAAATCGGTAAATTAAATACTATATTTATTTAATTTAAATAAAAAAATTCAAATTATTATTATATATTATATATTAATTAAAATATATTTTTTATCTTTTTGATATGCACATGTAATAGATAAATACAATAAGTGTGTTACCTCCTTTAAATACGTTTTATGCATGTCTTTGAATAAATTTATATTGTTAATGGCATGACTTGTCACTAAACAAGGCCTAAAGAATACAAGTAATTTTGTTTCATACGTACGTTGAATCATCCTATATTTTTTTTAACCACTTAAATAAAAATATTTAAAACATTTTTTTTAAATATTTTTTAGTAATTAAAATTTAACACATATAATCAATTAAATTATATTATTTTTGTTAAAATTAAATCAGACAAATTAATTTGATCAAAAAAATAATAAATAAAATCTTGAACTAATTTAAATTAATATTATTTTTATAAAAAAATAACTACAATATTTTATTATAAAAAATAACTAAAATATTTCTATTATATATATTAATTTTAAGAATCTTAAATTCTAACTCTTTACTTCTCTCTATCATAATATTATAATATAAAATTAGAATTTAGAGTTTTCAAAATTTATATAATAAAAATATTTTAATTATTTTCTATAATAAAAATATTATAATCATTTTTTATAAAAATAATATTAATTTAAATCAATTTAAAATTTGATTCACTATTTTTTTGATTAAATTAATTTATCTAACCTAATTTTGATAAAAATAATATAATTTAATTAATTATATATATTAAATTTTAATTAATAAAAAATATTTTTAAAAAAATATTTTAAACATCTTTATGTAAATGATTTTTTTTATTCTCTTTTATCATTTTACGGTACGGTGGAGATATACATACATTAACTTAATGTATGTCGGAGCATAATATATTTTTTCTAAAACATATATCTCATATCAAAATATTTTACGTACTATACGTATATCTTGTCATATCGTAGGTGATGAGATAATTTAATCTCAAATGTTATATTCCTGTCCTTTATTTTTAATTTCCGATTTCCACCTATGTGATCATTATCCTTGATTAACGATTGAAATTTACACAAGTGTTTTGACATTTTAATGGGATCTATTCCCCGTAACTCCCTCAATCTTTCTCAACCTCATTTATTTATCTTTATTATAGTCAATCGTTATCGATCCCTTTCTTTGTTTATGCACTATATACCCTAATCACCGCCACTACCAATGTCTCTACTCAAAACTAAAGTCTCTCATTCATTCAGGAGAGTCTCTTTTTAAGCAACTGATTTTTGTAGACACAAACACGTGACCTACCTTACTTATCCACACACTTCAACCTTTCTTTCTGCAACTTAATAATAATCGCCAATAATATATATTATCCAAATTATTGAACTACCAACGTCTTCAATTTTTTGTATTTTAAGCATTTGATTAATTTGATTTGGATTATCAGAATAAATATTCAAGAAAGAATTTATATTTTTCGGTAACTACTTTATTTATTAAAAAATTGAACTCAAAATCACTTATAAAAAAATATACAATACCAATATATTATCTGCCAATTTATTGTCAATAATAATTAATTATTATATTTTAAACATATGTATAAAGAGATACATTCAGAAAATATATATATATATATATATATATATATATATATATATATATAAAGATACTTCTATTAAATCTAACTATAAAAAAAATATTTTTATTATACACATCCACAAAAACACTTTCAATAAACACAGTCATAAATAAGAGTTGGTAGAAATTGACAAAAACACTGGAATGAATCAAAATTCATGCATGTAACTGGAAAGTGAAATTAATACATAAATTCCGGTGTACATACATATATGTCTTCTATAAACATACAATAACGAAAGAAATCCAAAAGAAAAAACAACAGTAATTTTTATCAGTAGTTACTGCTAAAATTTCTACAGTATATATAGTACTTATGCTAATTACACCATTAATCCTTTTCACTAGCTACAGATAGTCCATAATAATAAAGACGTATATCCCTCAACCAAACAAATACAATGGTAACGAGAGAATACTCCTGTCTAATTTTGTTTTGTTTTAGTGTTTTACATATCCTTGAAAAAAGGGAAGGAAAAGCCTAAATAATAATAAAAGGTGACTATTTTCACGAAAACATCTTCATTTTATGTAGAAAGATAGTTAAATGATTTAGCATGTTTAATTAAATATATTTAATTGAACTATGTAATAAAAATCAACATGCTGCGGAAGGATTGGTGAAGGGACTAAAGAAGTGGTGAGGCTTGGGGGCCAAGGAGATCAAAGGAGTATTCTTGATGTTATTGGAAGCGCTGCCACCGCTGCCAATGGCAACGGCCCGGTCGCAAGAAGGGCAGATGGTGAGTGTCGCGGCGGGCATGGGAGGCATGTACAAAGGCTGAGACAGTTTGAGTGCCTTAAGCTCTTGAAGCTCTTTCTGTAGCCTTCTGTTCTCATCTGTTAGTGTCTCACAACACTTCTTTAGGAACTCGCAATCTACCTCCGTCTGCTTCAGCTTTGTTCTGTTACAACAACATACTCAATCCAAAAACTTTTTAGATAACAACTAATAATGTGTTTTTACCAATCATCTTTTCATAATATAACATGGTATAATATATTAACCACACCATATCATACCAGGTGTATATCAAAAAGATTAAGTGTTTGTTTCATTATTTTCATAAAAAAAGGATTTTTTTTGTATTTTTTAGAGCGTTCAAAAAATTTTTAATAGTAAAAGTAAAGTAATAAAAAATAAAAAAAAATATCTTTTTTTTAAGAAGGTATAATTTATATTTTTTTAAAAGATTTTTTAAAAAAAAAAGATGTTCATAATTGATAGATAAAACGATCTTTTTATATGAGATATCTAAATATAAAATTATTTTTATTTTTTTTATAAGATCTTTTAAAAAAAATAACTCCAAAAAAAAATTTCTTAAAAACTCCAAATAACCTCTAATACTAGAAAGATAATAATTTAAAATTATTTTATTCAACTTAATATCTATAACTTCGTATATATAATATTTAAAATTACGTGCGTATTACATCTAATATTTTACATTTATTATATCTGATCTGGACGAATTTTTATTATTTTTTAAATATTTATTTAAATACAAAATATATTTTAAAATTGAATTAAGCATAAGTTATATGGTGAATACTCTCGCATATAATTATTTTAATATAAATTTATTAGTCGATAACCGATAAATAATTTAATAGATTTAATTAAATCATTATCTATTGTATTATTTATTATTTTTGACTATCAATTTTTTAAAAAAATAAACTCATGTAAATTTTCACTTAGATATATTTATATTTATATATTTATATACAAACACATAATTGTTAATATAGTTATTATTTTTTATATACAAATAATATTTTTGTTAATATATTTGTCTTGAAACAATTTTTTACTAGTTCTCGTTAAAAATATTTATATGTATTAAAAAATAAATATTTAAAACAAAATATTAGTTACTAATATTTCTCAAAATAACTAAAGGTAAATATACCTTTAGTAAAACAAAAAATTAAAAAATTAACTAATATAATAACTCAAAAATAAAATAAATATAAAAATATTCATCACCTAATATTTTTATTAATTAACCTCAGATAAAATTTCCGTGGCTATCCCACTATATTTATTAGAACTTCTGATTTTTCTCATTTATTCAAATATATAAATATGTACCAAAAATTAAGCAATAATATCAGCATATATATATACACCTGGCTCTCCGGTTCTGGAACCACACTTCAACTTGTCGAGGCCGTAGATTCAATTGCTTCGCTAAAGCTTGCTTCTGCTTCTGTAAATCCAACCCAACAAACAAACGTATTAATGATATAAAATCACTTAATTATTCTTTGTCTATTACAAATCATACTGAAATTCATCAACATATCTAAACACCAAAAAACGAATAATATATTATTATTATTATTATTATTATTATTATGATACATGAAGAAACTATACATAGAGATGAACTATGTATTTTTTTTCCATCTTTAGTTGTCATTGAGTCTCTTTGATATTTGGAAACGAGAGAGAGAGAGAGAGAAACTAATTACAGGATTGAGAGTGCTATGTTGTTTGAAGCTGTCTTCCAACAGAGCAGATTGTTCTTTGGTGAGCCTAAGCTTCTTCCTGGCAGCGGCGGAGGCGGTGGTGCCACCGTCTTCCTCTTCGTCGCTGATTCGCGACGAAAGCCTCTCAATCTCCGTGGCCTCCGCCTCGGCTTCGTCGCTAGCGCTAACATCCCTCTCCCTCTTGACTCCTCTTCTGCAGCCGCTGGAGAAAGACGAAACGGCGCTGTGGTGAGGCGAATTCTGTGCCGACACGTCACCAGTAGAAGGGTAGTCTTCACTACTGTAGACCTTATTGTTGTTAGCCTTGGTAGGGACTACCTGGACCCTATGGTGCTCTTGCGTATCATCGTTTTTGTTTTTGTTCACATCGTGACCGGAGAGAGCTAAAGTAAGAGATGGTAATAGTAATTCAGCATCATCGGTTGTTACGGTGGAGGAAGAGGAGTACGGCGGGATCTTAGTAGAGGTAGTTATGGTTTCTTGTGTTGGTGAATCAGAGGAGGAACTCAGAGCCAACCCTAGAACAAGATGAAGGCCTATGTTGTTATTATTATGAGTAGAATCATGATGAAGACCCATTTAAGGTGCTTCAAAATCTTCTTTGTTCTCTTGTGGAAAGGGAGAGGATGAATGAATGATGTAGAAGATAGAGGGATAAGAGACAGAGAAAGAGAGAGTTAGATGATTAGATGACGGTGTGGTTTATAAAGTTTCATTTGGGAGAGAGAGAGAGAGAGAGAGAGAATTGAAATTGAAATTGGAATTGGAATTGGGAATGATGGAGTGAGACTATTTGAGTGGGGACGAATGATGGGTGGGTGGCTGTGTGATAATTTGATATATCAAACGGTGGAATAAATGAAGAGAGAAACGAATCCGGTAGTCTTGTTGGAAATCATCAAAGTCCCCCTATATTTTTCCATTGCAAAGGTTGACCATTTGAATTTTCAGCCCCACTGCCACTATTTTTGTATACACACATTACTCTATTATTTTTAGAGTATTATTTGTACTGTATTTATCATAAATAATAATTATTCAAAATTAATATGAGTTCAAATTAATATTAATAATGTTTATTATATTTTTAAAATTATCTTTTAATTATGATACATGCACTTGTAACATCATGTGCATGCATTTGATAAATTTTCTACATATTAAACATTATTATACGAAAAATGGATATGGGGTTTATTATTTTTTATTTACTTTTAAACATTACAATTTATCACTATTAATTTAAATATAATTTTCACACATTCCTATTTTTTATTACAATAAAATTAGGCATCGAAACATTTTTCAAACCAAGTCTCCAACTAAAATCGCGTACTTTTTCTTTGTCTTCATACGTACTTATGTGCATGTCGCACCGCTTCTTCTTCCTCCTCCTTTGTTATCGTCGACTTCTTCTTCTACATGCGTGATTTTTTCATCGTCATTATTGTCGCTGACTCGCTACCACTGTCGTTGTCGTTGTCGTCGTTCTTCCTCTTTCTCTTTCTTTTTCCTCGTCATCATCCTCTTTCATTATCATCATCATCATCATGGTCCTTGTAGATTTTACTTTTTCTTCTCCTATATATATATTCAAAAAATAAGAGCATGACACAAAAATTTTTTAATGATCACATGCCTAAAATATTGACACTCAACCAACAAATTAAAATATATACAGTACAGAAATTTTAGTATACAATACAATAATTTTGGTGCATAGCACAAAAATTTTGGTGCCTAACGCGAAATTTTTTATAGATCACACAATCAAAACATTGACTCTTAACCAACAAAATATGCACAACACATAAATTTTAGTGCATAACAGAAATTTTGGTGTATAGTAAATTTTTAAAGAACCACATGTTCAGAACATCAACTCATCCAACTAACAAAATATATTCGCAGTAAAAATTTATGTACTATGTGCAAAAATTTATGTGATATTTACAAATATCTGTGTTATGTACAAAACTTTTTATGTTATATCAATAAATTTGTGCTATGTATAAAAATTTTTGTATTATATCAATAATTTTTTACACTCTCCAAAAATTTTTATGTTAAAAAAATACAAAAAAGAAAAAAACAGTTACACATGAATATATTTTTTCCATTGAACTTATATCAACTTAATTGGATTTAGTTAAAAAGCGCTTATTTATACAGTGTTGGGCGGATAAGCTAAACATTAATAATGTGCACCAACTAGTTGGATAAACCATTCTGTGTTAGATACGATAGGCACTACAAGAAAAGTTGATTAAAATTGCGGTTATTTTTTGTATTTACAGCGGTTCAAACTGTCATTATTATCAAAAACGGCTCCAAAAAATGCCGTTATCCTAGGCGCCATTATGGTTATTATGGCGGTATTTAAAAATCGCCACAATTACTGAGGATAATACGGTAGTTTTTGCGATGGTTGTGGCGATGTCAACAGCCGTTTTAAACATATAAACAGTGGCTTTTTCCTAGGGTATAATGGCATTTTTTTATAAAATGACGCTTTTAAACCACCATTGTTGAATAACGGCAATTTTCTGTTTAAATTGGCATTTTTATACAAATATGATACGCTTTCTTTATGTAAAATGGCCATTTAAACCGCTATTTTTTTTAATAAAATGACAAATTTAACCACAGTTTTACCTAATTATGATGACAATAGTTTTATGTTTTTTAAAATGGGATTAAAACTACCTTTTTTATCCTAGACAATTTTTTACTCTCTTAAAATAGCTGCTGAAACTACTATTTTGCTCGCATTAAAATAATTTTTTCCTATTTGAATTAGTATTTTCGAAACTCAAACTTTAAAATCCTGTAATAACCAAATGGCATAGCTATAAATCAAACATGATAACAGGATTTTTAATTTATACATGGTCACTGAAAATCAAAAGTCATAATCCAAAAATAAAGTATCAAAGATAACATAATTTTTCAATAACATATCTTAACATATGGTCCTTAATACATAAAATCTTTATCATGCAAGATCATGATTCCTTGTTGCTCGCTCCAGAGAATAAGCCTCCTCTTCTTTGTAGTAGCAACTTCAAAGAGGAGATTTTCAAACAACAAGTGCATTTGATGTTGAATTACTTGCAACAATATAGACAATTCATCCATGAGAAATATGCTACAAGATAAGAAGTATTGATATTTTCACCTAAACATCAACATCATCAGCAACACATGTTATGAACACTACATGTGACAGTAAATCAAAATCACTCATCATTGTTCGAACTTCAAACCTTGCAGTTAAAAGGAATTAATCGATGTTGTTTAATGTTATCAGATAATGAGAGTTATTGATAAGGACAGTTACATAACATTGAAACATCTAATAAGCAAACCAATAACTTGATATATGGAACTGTCACTAAAAATTAGATAACAATTTTAAAGCTCAAAAAGAGAAAAAAATATATCACTGCAATTCTACTTTATTTTTCACACAATCTTGATCATTTGTACTAACAACTCCTACTCCAAATTCTCTCAAGAAATAATTGCACATGGGGAATGGATGGAACTTGGATTTCAGTCCTACACACTTTGATAATCAAGCTCAGTTCTAATGGATAAGTTATGTTTAGATCATGTTCAAAAGTTTTCTAGGACAAAAATGCAATAGATATAAAAATATATTTGATAAGTAAGATAAGAAGACATTTGATAATTAAGATAAGAATTAGCCAATAAAGGCAAAAACCTCCTTTTTAGCAATGTATAACAAAGACAAAGTCATTTTATAACTGACATAAATCATATGTATATTTCAGCGAACATAACAAAATTCCATAAAAAAATTGTTATAGCAAACTAGATTCATAACTAAGCAAAGAAAATTAAAAAATAATAGAAGTTCTTATTTCAATTATAAGAAGGTTCAAGGGAGAGAATGAGTATCCTAATTTCAGTTCTGATTTCTCAACCTTGTATAGTGCTGGTGCTTAGTGCTGGTGTGTTCGCTTCATACCCTTAGCTAAACAAGTTGCCGTAACCATAAGAACCTCCTAAAATAGACAATAACCAAATCATTAAGTGTAATAGATGTCAAGCTTTTGATAATAAATTATAGATACATAATTACTACTCACAAGGCCATATATGCTGGTTTGCCACTTTAACCTTATCTTGTTTAATACTTACAAAAAAGTTGGCATCACATCACAAGAGAAAGTGAGAACAACATAATAAAACTGCTAGAAAAGCTTCATAGGAGCCATGCATTCGAATGATATAGTTGGATCAATTCAACATTAATTATAATGAAGTTAGATATATACCTGATAGTATTTATGTCCCAATAATATTATCCAATAATCTACTTATCTATTGTTAACTTTGGGCATATTCTATAAGTCAAACTTAAAAAAATAGGAACAAAGAATAAGGTGGCAACATTTTGATGTAGTCCAAATTTCTCTTTTTTTTTTTTTGTTGATACTTAAAGTCACTCACAAAAACAGCAGCAACAAGACAAAAAGATACACCCAAGATAAGAAGACAGAATGCTGATCAATCAACACAAAACAAGGTAACTATTAATCACTTCTAACACAATAATTCACTAGTTATTGGCATGAAACAAACAACTTCAATGATATTTTCTTGTTTTTAAGACTCCTTATAAAATGAAATCAGTCTTTTCATCTCCTCCACATTCCCAGATTCATTGTTGAATATTTTTTGTTTCTAGTTTTTCATACAGTACAGTCACTCTTTTTATTGCACTTTTTAGCATCTTTGTTCTAAACATGAAAAGGAAAACAAAAGGGCCAAATAACAGAACATAGAATACCCTTCCTGAATGAAAAACAAGACAAATATAATGAAACCAACTATAGTATCACCCTATATATACGTAGAATTTGGTCTCCGTACCCTTGGTTGTACAAGTTGCCGTAACCACAAGAACCTCCTAAAATAAACAATAACCAAATCGTTAAGTGTCATGTTGAAATTTATCTGAAAACTAAAAAAAATTAAGTTAATGATATTAATCAGAATCATCAGATGAAGAAGCTCTCACTATGAACAAGCAAGTGAACAAGATATTTGTACTTAATCATCTCTTAAACCAAGTGAACAACAACAGCTGAACAACATTCAAGGTATTATTCATTGTCACAAACAAGAAAAACAGAATCATTAGTGATAGAGAACAGAGCATATATCAATATAGTGAAGACAGTTTGGATTTGTTATCAAATCAGTTCAAAATTATAAGTTAATATAACTAATGACAAACTTCAAAGCTAATTTATAAGTCCGATTTCTAAGTTAATTACCTCCTGTCCAAAATCCTAACTAAAATCCTACCTCGTAAAACCTAAGAATAATCTTGATGAAAGGAGAAACTCACACCACAGTAGCTCGATGAAGGAGGCTGTAGTCGAAGCACATCACAATGGTAGCGTCATTTTCGACCTTCCTCTAACACAGTGGTGGCATCGTTAGTTTCAGTGCGAAATTAGGGTTGGATAAGATTTTTAGGCCTTTTTGAAATAATGGACTTGGATAATGGCGTTTTCAGACCGCCAGAATCACTAAAACCGCCACATTATGCAAATTAATTATGGTAACACCATAAAATGCCATAATATCCAAATATTACAGATTTTTTTATTTAAATTAAATAAATATATAAAATTACAAAATACATAAAATGTGAGGTATTTATTTACAAAAATGCATACTCTTACACATCTTGAATGCTGAGGGATAACTTAAAAATTGAACATATATCGGTGTCTGAGACCTCGTGCTATGACCGGGAGATGCTGAGACATATCCTGGGTGCACCTAGGATATGTGTTATTATGGAGATCGGGGACTGAGTACCCGAGATATGTGGCAACTAACAAAGGGGTCTCAATACCTGAGATATATACAATCCTCCTGATGGGGTCTCAACATCTGAGATATAATCAAGGGTGTAATTTGAGTCTCAGCATCTAGAATATGTGTATTATGGTTTAGGTATTTCTGCACCCAAGATATATTGGAGAATATCTTTATTTATAGAGCCCATCCCTCAACCATCTCCTTACAATTCACAAATCAATATTTTCTTCCTCTTCTTTCCATTTTGTTCTGATGGAGAATAATTAATTCTTTTTTGTTGTTGTTTATCCCAATGGAATAGTAAAAAATGGTAATGAAGGAGTGATTTTCAAGTCTGATAAGGCTGTCATGTTGCGCACGAACCTGGTTGATACCCTATATGCACCAAAGACAATCACGCTGAGCAATATAGGGGGAATAGGTACCAAGGAGGTTAGGCGGGTTGCATATAGATTTCTGCACGTGCTTTCGAACAGCGGATTTACCAACAGGTTATTTTGGATTGATGGGATCAGCATGTGAGGGTAATGTTCGACGTACATGCACGGCTAATGCCACAACATGTGATGAAGTTGTATGCTGCGGTCCGTGACGTGGCTGTTGGTGGTGAGCCGTATCCTTCAAGTCCTAAAATTGTCCTGCTGGAGGCTACACCAATCCACTACACCCAGCCTCATGATAGTGTCGACGAGTACGACAGTAAGGGTGATTCAATTTATGTTGTTGGGTCCAGGTTGTCTAGTGATATTGCTTCCGCCGATGAGTATGAGCTAGAGACTCCCACCAGCGGTGTTGGTCGGTTTCTCCTGCCTCCCCCTTTGGCCATTCTTCGATTGTTAGAAGTTCCTAGTCATTATCACACTTTGAATTTGGATGTAATGCAACCGGATGATCTTTTGAATGCTGGTTAAGGGAAGGATTACAATACAGATGGTGGGGTGGAATTCTGAGTTGTTCATAGGTTCAACAACTGTGATGCAATTCTAATGGCGTTGAAGAACTCAGTATTCTACGGAATGCAGAATACAGAGTTTTGGAGTCGGATAGGCTTAAATACTACTATCATTGCAAGCAATTCACCAACGATTGTCCATGGAGTCTTCGTGTGGCACTACGCCAGAACTTGAACTACTGGTATATTTTACGATTTATTTTGGATGAATTAAAGTCTATTATGTTAATTTTGTATTGTACTGAATGTAGACATCAACGAGTAATTTGTAGGGAGGTGTGTAGGTTCGGTGGAGCACACACCTATTTGGTACCAATCATGTCTCAGGACCATGCTCAATTGAATAGTAGTTTAACTTGCAAGGTCGTATTACCTATGATAAAGACTGACCCGTCAGTGTCTATCCCGGTATTTCAAAGTGTGGTGCATCAGAGTTACCATTTCAAGCCCTCGTATCGAAAGGTGTAGATGGCGAAGCAGAAAGCAATTGCCCAGATTTATGACTGGGAAAAGTCGTACAACAGGATACCCGCGCTCTTACAAGCTTTGTAGGAATGTCTCCTAGGTACGATTCAGGATTGTGTTGCTATTTCTTATTACAACGGGAACATGGTTGACGGAGAGTGGAGATAGTTTGATAAGGTATTTTGGGCATTTCCTCCATGCGTTGAGGCGTTTAAGCATTGCAAGTATTTTGTATCTGTGAAGGGAACAAACTTATATGGAAATTACGGGGGCGTGTTGTTAATTGTTGTGGCTCCAGATGGTAATAACAACATTCTTCCCATAACTTTCGCATTAGTCGAGTCTGAGACAACGGTGTCATTAGTCTGACCTCACCCCATGGAAGGTGGAACGTGTAGGTCTCGGGCTTCCACCGCTCAACAAATACAGAGATCAAGAAATTGTCAAATATAAAATCCCCCAACTCTACTGCATGCCCAAATCCCGCCTCCCTAATATAAGGCAATAGGATGTTCGGCGGGAGGGGGGCGAGATCCAGAGTCACACAGCGTGGCAACAGTAACCGTGGTCTCTGCAATATCCATAACATGTACTCTCGCATATTAATCTCATCTAAACAATTAATTGTGTTTAGCCATTACGAAAAATTCTAAACCAATTAGATAAACATTGATGATAAATGCAATAGATACAGTACAAATATAGTTTATATTACTAATATTCATAAACCTTACTAAAGACAAGACTATCAAGCAATATGTAAAAAATTAAATCATTCATGTTACACTATTTTAACTTGATTGTCATATTTGGGCATGACTTCAATTAATTACCTATTAATTTCACTAATATTAATTAATAGTTACCTATTTTATTTATTTAACTTAAGTTATAATTAGTTACCTGTTTTATTTATTTCACTTAAGTTACAACTAGTTAAAATCAATTATACAAAATATCAAACCATACTATACCTGACAATATGTATATAAATTGTCTAACTTTGTCTAGTCATTAAGTCTTACCACATTAACTAAGTTACTAAAGTCTAAACATCTAAACTAATTATTCACTTAAAATAAAACAAGGAAAAACTACTAACCCCAAAATCTAAAGTTCCAAGCACGTGCCAAGTAGCATTTAGTCTATTAATGTCTCCATCGCAGACATATTCTTGCGGACCATATTTACTTAATGAACTCGAACTTAAGCATTTAGAAACTAACAAAATTTTTAAAAACTATTCAAATGCACAGCAAGCTCGGCTACTATGACCTTATATATGCATCCAAGCATATCTCGGATGCTGATACTCAGATGAGGTAAATTGTACATATCTCAGGTTATGAGATCCCTTTCTCAGTTGCCACATATCTCGAGTGCTGAGTCTCCGATCTCCATAATAACACATGTTCCGAGTGCACCCAAGATATGTCTCGACATTACTCGGTCGCAGTACAGGATCTCAGATGTCGAAATATGTTCAATTTTTAACTTATCCTTCAGCATTCAAGATGTGTAAGAATACGCATTTTTATAAATACCTCACATTTTATGTATTTTCGTAAATTATATATTTATTTAATTTAAATAAAAAATTCAAAATATTACGAAATTTTTTAAAATTGCCATAATATAAATGTCATTTTCAAACTAATTTTTTTAGGAAAAAGACAAACACTTGACATTGCACTGAGAACAAAAATGAAAAAAAAAATACTTTTTTTATTTTTTATTTAAAAATACATAAATTTTAAATTAATTAAAAAATAAAAAAATAAAAAACTAAAAAATACAAAATTATTGTTCATTTTTTAAAATATAAAATATTTAAAATTTTTTTATCTAAAATATATAAATATAAAAAATCTCTTTGAAAAATCTAAATATCTCATATTTAAAAAAAAAAATATTTTTATATTTTTAATTAATCAATAATTTATTTATTTTTAAAATAAAAAATAAGAACTTAGTTATTATTTTCTCAAAAAAATAAAAAATAAAAACACAGAAGGCACATCAACAGGGTTGCTTTCGCCAACGACACACGTACCAAATATAACTATACATTTGCTTTTTTTTTTCCTATTTTAAAAAAGAAAAGAAAATAAATGCATGACTATACATTATTAATTTATTATTGATATTTTTACGTCATTTTTTTCGATATATGATTCCTTGCGTATGCAATAGCTTCTCTCCTTGCGTTTGTCCCAATTATTGGTTCCCTTTTAATCCCGGCAGCCTCTATTTGATCATTCTTTATACAATTTCGCTATCTAACCAACAATTAGCATTTTTTTTTGGGAGAGTACACCAATTAAAACTTTTACGAAAAATATTCAAATTTTAATAAAAAATATATAACTTTTTTTTATAAAAAATTAAAATCAAATAATAATAAACATTTAAAATTATTATAAAATTATTTTAAAATTTCATTTTAAAATTTTAAAATTAAATTAAAAATTTTCAATAAAAAAAACATCCAAAATATAATAAAATAAAACATCTAAAACTTAGCAAGAAACGAAATATCCAAAATCTTTTTAAAATTTTTTAGAGTGAATATCAATTCAAATTTTCATGAGAAACCTCTAAAATCTAATGAAAATATCTAAAATCTAGAAAAAAAAATCTAAAACTAAATAATAACAAACATCTAAAACCATTTTAAAAATTTTAAATATCATTTTAAATATTCATTTTAAAAATTTCAAAATTTATTTTAAAAATTTCTAATAAAAAAATATCTGAAACGTAACATAAAAAAATATTTATCCAAAACCTAACAAAAACAAGATATTTAAAATTATTTTAAAAATTCTAAGACCTAACAAAATAAAACATAAAAAAATTAGAAAAAGAACATCCGAAAACTAAGCAAGAAACATCTAAAACTATTAAAAAAATCATCCAAAACATAAAAAAAAATCATCCAAAACATAATAAAAAAAATTAGAAACTTAGCAGAAAAAACATTCATAACTAGTAAAAAGAATTATCCAAAACCAAGAAGAAGAGCGACACGACCTCCTTCTTCCTCACTGGTCGTTCCGTAATGACCCTTGGCAGGGAATAGCAGTGAACATGTGGTAGTTCCTTAGTGGCATGATGTGATGAGTTCGGGAGGGGAGGGAGTGGCGGTCTGCGTCGTTGCGATCGTGATGGGGGGCTGCATTCCTGACGTGGCTACAGACATGAGGGGAGCCTGCGGCGGTGTTCTATAGCGATGTGTTGGCTAATGAAGGGGATGCGTGTTTGCTGCGGTGTTTGCAAAGGGAGGGCGTTGCGGGATCGCGGTGATGGTTGGCGACAAGGTCGACGACGCTGGTTTCGGGAATAGATGGCGCTGTGTGCGACGGCGGTCGATCGGTGGCGTTGGGTTCGCAAAAGAAGGGGGCGGCATACTGTCATAGTCAGCGACGTTGGGTGGGGCGCAGACGTGGCTAGAGAAAGAGGGATAAGAGTTTGTACGGTTATTTTTTTACCGTATGTGTACTGTAAATAGCATGAAATTAGATTGATTCTTTGAGTTTTTTAATTTTTATTGGGATTTTTTTAAATCAAAATTCTTAAAAAATTGTTTAAATTGACTACATATGTAGTTGGTCTTCTAGATTTTCTCTTCTTTGTAATTTTTTGCTACTATATGTTTTTAAAAGCATATTTTAAGAATGTTATAAACAAATTTTATTAAAAATATTTAAAAATTAATATTTAATATTTTTAATATTTGAATTAATAAAAAATTAAAATTCTTTTACTATTATATTTTTAAAATATATTTTAAAATACAAGTTATCTAAATTCTTCATTTTATCGTTCAAATAATCTCCTCCTTTTTTATTTTGATTTGTTTTGTGTTTATTTATGTTTTCTAATACTAGATTTAATTAATGTCTCCAAAAAAACGTATAGAAAAAATAAAATAAGAAATTAAGCCTTTATATTCTTTGTCGTTATTGTTATATTATGCCTTCATTCCTATTTTCATTGTTCACAATGTATGCGTAAACAAAACATTAAGCAATTTTATTTCAAAACAAAATTATTTTATTTATTTTTATATATTTATCTATTTTTTTTCAACATTTTTATATTTAGAATCTAATATTCATATATTGTCTGCTTATAAAAAAAATTAATCTAGTGCACAAGTATCATGTATTAACATAACATTTATATAAAAAAAAACTGCATCCAAAGAATATAATATATGCAACCTAATTTGATAATTGTATCATATAATTGGTTATTTTCCCAGTTTAAACCTGTGTCTTTGAAGTTATATGGAGATAACTCAAATAATATATTTTTTATCAACAAAATAACTATTTTTATTATAGAAGAAAAAGAAAAATGATGATTAAATAATTGTATAAAATAGTTTATATTACTTATTACTATTAATCTATCAAAATTACCTATAAATTATTAGAGTTAACAAAAGCCAACTAATGTTACTACTCGCTATTAGCTGTATGAAAATAAATAAAAACACACAAAGGCGTGTATATATATATATATATATATATATATATATATATATATATATATATATATATATATATAGGGAGCTACTCAAATAAAGATGTAAAAAATATCTTTTTATGAAGATGCTTTGTATAAAAGTGTGATTTATTGATTTGGCCACACTTTAAATAAAAACAACACTTTTATAACATATCAAAATCTAACCCTACACTCCATCATCTAAGGGTCAAAAAGAAAAATCATCACATGAAGACAATTATAATATCTTCATGGGAGTATCCACCATATATATATATATATATATATATATATATATATATATATATATATATATATATATATATATATAAAACGTTCATATTGCTTTTACACACTCATACAAAGATTGTTTCACAAGTAATTTCCGAAATAAAGAAACGAAGAGCATGATGATTGGGAAATAGGTAAGTAGTGTAACCGTGAGTAAGTGTTCTCTATTATTAAAAAGGAAAAATGCAGGTAGATAATGAAAATATTAAATAATGTGAACAATAAATATATTGAATATTCATTTTATTAGTGTGTGAATAATTATTCTAATATTAAAATTTAGGTGAATAATTTAAAAGTATAATATGTTTTAATTTAATTGGTAATTATTCATGTTGTTAAAAAAAAATTATTAATTATCTAACATTGTCCTATTAAAAAACAGAAGCACATGAACTGTCCCCCACTCCATCCATGTGTATGTGTGAGTGAATAGTTAAGTTACATTTGTTTTCAGACATTAAGATTGAGAATAAGATTAGGAGATTAAAATTCATTATTGTATTTAGTGATAAGAAGTTGAAACTAAAATTTTTTTAAAATACAAAATTTCAGTTTTTTTAATATTTCTAAAAAGTATGAATAGAAAATTGAAATTTTAGAAACCAAAAACTAAAACTTGAATAATATTTTTTTAAAAAATATTTTTATTGAAATTTTTAAATTTATTTTAAATTAAAAATAATATTAAAATATAACTCAATCTAATATATTTTATACCAAATACAATACAAATAAAAATTTAATTTAATCTTCTTTTCAAAAAACAGCCTTAAAAATGGGTGCTATATATGTCCATCACCTTGCTTGCCAATATTATGCATACTGTTTAATGAATAAGGAATATAATGTGACGAGTGGAAGGTTTTAATTTTGCGCATATATATTATTATGAATGTGAAGATGTTTGGAAAGGGATGTGCACTATTTGTTTGTTTCGAAGATAATTTTATCAATAAAAGTATATATTAACGAAAAATTAATTGGAGATAATATTTTTTATGAAAGAACAAAAAATTTTGGGATAAATTTATCCATTAAAACAAATCTTTTGGGACATGTATAGAATGGTTATTTTTTATATATAACTAATTTTGTCCGAACCTAATTTTTGTGAATATTTATATCTCCAAGAGATTTGACACATAATTGTGTACATTAAGCATTTAGTTAGAGGTTTAAATCCTGGCGATAAAGATATTAATTATGTTATATGTATATCTAAAATTAATAAAAAAAATTAAAATATAAAATAAATATTAAAAATAATTTAAATAACATATATTTATGCACAAATATATAACACCTAATAATTTGGTAATTAATTTTTAATATGCACATATCATTTTGTAAAAATATATCTAGAAGCGTTCCTACTTTGACAATCTTTTTTGATAGTTAATTACTTTGTTAAAAAATATGTAAACTATGTAAAACATATTTTTATAATAAAAATATTTTTTAATTCAATTATCTCTATTAACTATAAAAATCTTTAGTAATATATAATACCAAAAAAGTATTTATTATTTCCAAAATAATACTTCAAAGATACATTATTTGTCAATTGACTGACGAAAAAGAAAAGAAGAGTTGGTACGCACATACAAGCAGAAAGTGGAGTTTGAAAGGGTTAATTATAATGGCGGCAGAGTAAGATTCATCAACAAGAATCGGGATCTTTGCTTAAGTAGAAAGTTGATGTGTGTGGAGTGTTACTTTGGGGACCTACTTTAATTTCCCTGTAAAATTAGTACTATAAGCACTTCCAATAATGCTTTGTCGGCGCGATGCTGAGCATGAGTTACTGAGTTAGGTCACCTATAATTGATGATGAACCTAAAACAATCACCCCAAAATAAAAGGCCTTAATTAAGAATACCAGTTCCAATTTATTAACGCCTTCTAGTTTTCTTTTATTAATTACTAATTATTGATTATTCCTGTGTATATGTATGTATAAAAATTAAAAAAATATATATTTTATTTCATGCATTAAAAAAGTTAACAAAATATTTAATTATGAGACTTCTTTAAAATATTAATGAGCTATCAATTCGAATTTCATACATATTCTTTTGTCCATTTTTAATAACTCATGAATATTTTTTTAATACAAGGTCCGGAACTCTGGAAGCAGTGACTCACCTCCATTGATGAACAACGCTCCTCCTCCAAAAATTCTTTCTTTTTCACTTTACCATTTTCACGCCTTTTAGTAACGTTCCATGTCTTTCTCAGGAGTTAATATCTAGCACGTTTGCTTAGTTGGAGAATTCCTATTTTTCTTTTGCTGTAAGTCCAAAATGGGCCTATTATTTTATTGCACCAATAAAATTTATCTTTTGAGAAAAAAATAAATTTATTTAAATTATAAAAAAATATTTTATTCTATACAAAATAATTAAAAAATAGCTTAAAAGATGTTAGAAGTACTATAAAAATTTGTAATGTTCTAATGACTTAGGACATTAAAGAAATACTCTACATAGTTAATAATAATTTAAAATTAAAAAAAATAGTTATAACCAGTATTTACCTAAATTACTAAGATGTTACAAACTTTTATAGTACTCCTAATATTTTCTAAGTCATTTTTTAAAAATTATTTTGCATAGAAAATGGCTTAAAATGCCCTTTATTCTATGCAAAACAAACCCGGTTTTAGAGAGTGTAATTTTTTTAAACATAAGCCAACCCGGTTTTTTACACTCTTTATAATCCGCTAGAGGGTATAGCGGATTATGAGTCTCGCACCATATGAGCATAAACCGCTATAGGGTGTAGCAGTTTATGAGTAACAAAACCTCAACATAATCCGCGATAGCCTGTAGCGGATTACGTGCAATTGAGTTCCGCTACAGGGTGTAGCGAATTATATACAGTTACGTTTATTACATTTGCGTCTGAAAATTGCCAATGTTGTATTTGCGTAAAGATTTTGTTCATTTATTTTATTTACGTAAATTGCCCTTAATCAAACAAGCAAATAAACTAGAATGAAATGAAGAAAAAATACCAATTTGAGAAGTTTTATATAGGAACACTATTATCATTCCTAAAATTCAATTAATAAATTTAGAATCTATCTAACTCTAGCTACTCAATTAGTCAACTAGAGTTTGTTATTTGGATTAGGGTGATGCTAGGGAGATTAAAAAAACAGCAAGAACTTGCCTTATTTAACATTCATTAATTGTCGCAACATTTAATAAATGATAAATAAGACAAGTTATGGTTGTTTTTGTCTGATTTTCTTTGGTTACCAAATATTTCCGTTTGGATTAATACTGTTTTAGTTGCAGGTTAATCTAAGGGATTTAAGCTTTGTTTCTAGTTAGATTCAACTAAATTCAGTTAGTTAGACTTAATTGTAAGTATGATAAGAAATGAAGGGTGACACTTCTTAATTATATATAGAGTTTACCAAATCAATATAGAGTTAGCTTCCCATTCAAGTCATTCATAATCAAACCAATTCTTCTCCCAATTTTCTGCAACTCTCTTTTCTTCTTCTTCCTTCGATTCTTCTCAACCCTCTCTTCTTTCTTTCTCTCCAATCAAAGCTTGGTACCTTTCACGGTATTAGAGTCATTCTTGATTCATCGATGGTAGCAAGCTCTCAAACTAGCTTATCTGAAGCTTAGTCAAATGTTTATTAGCGGAATCAACCTAATTTTAATTCATTATCCATTTCTATAAAGCTTGTTGAAGATAACTTTTTTTCAATAAAAAGATCAAGTGGAATCAACCATTTGGGCACAATCTACTATCACATATCACGAGAGAAGATATTCCAGATCAGCATGATGCAATCGGAGTCGAGAATCCAAAATTTGCAAAGTGGAGAAGACAAGATGTTTTCTTGAAGTCTTGGTTAATAGATTCCATGACAAAATACTTTATTACTCAAATTGTAAGGTGTGTATACACATATCAAGTATGGAAAAGATTAGAGGATCATTTTACTTTAGAAATTTGAGCAAGAATCATGTAACTAAAGAACAAATTGAGTAGAATTAGAATTGACAATTCAGTAAATGAATACGTGATGCGGAATTTTCAAAACCACAACTCGGCAAGTGCACAAAATCGTATCAAGTAATACCACGGTGAATAGGTTATCGTTCCCACGAAGATTAATGGACTAAGCAAGCAATGGTTAACTGATTAATTTAGTCAGATAATTGTTGAGGTATTCAATATCAAAAATAGAGAATTTAATGAAAGCAAATTGTAAACAGTTGAGAGAATAGTATGAATAAAAGCATTAAGGTTTCAAAGATGTTTAAACTTCAGGAAGAATGTTTTTCACTATCTACTTTGATCATGCAAAGATGTATCAATAACAAATCATAGTTAATCAAAATGCAATCTCTTGGTAATTCAATTTCCCTTAACATAATAAATTGTCAATTCATTGATCAATTAATTATGATAAGAGGTGATGTACATTCACTGATTTAAAGCCACATAATTCTCAAGAACTAACCCTAGTTGATTCAATGTCACTTGTTAAAACTAGTTTCAAAACTTAATTCCAATAACCAACTTTTCCAAGTTAATAACAGAATTCAATTCGAATTATAATTATTTTCCAACACATTCAAACATTTGTGATGAAGAACGAAAACTTGTTTCTTAAGAAAACATCAATACATTAATCAAAAGTAGAAAAGCTATAACACTAATCCATTAAAATAAACAGAGCTCCTAACCTTAATAGAGGAGATTAGTTGCTCATGATGCAAAGGAAAACAAAGGTTTTGAATTGAAAAACGGCCAAAGGAAGAGCTCACGTGTGTGTTTCTCTACCTATTTAAATGATAACCCTAAACCTAAAATTCAAAATTCAAAACTAAGTCAAATTAAAAGTAAAACAAATTTAATCCAATTAATGCTTTTCATAGAGTTTTTCTTTCAAGTTGAGCTCTTGATGATTTCCTTCATAATTGATAATCGATTCTAGATATCATGGGCTTATGCTTAAGCTTTAATCATCCAATCAAGTGCTTGAAGTTTCAGAGAGATTAGTGAATAATTTGGAAGGCCCTGGAGCTGGCCCAAGAGTGTGCGTTAGACGCATGGGTGGCAAGTCTAATGCATGGAAGGCTAGTAGCCCCTAGAGGTGCAATTGAAGGTTGTGTCCAACACATGGAGTGGCAAGTTGGATGCATGGCCTCATGCGTTGGATCATGATCCTATGCGTTGGACGCATGAAAGTTTGGAGCTACTGGAAGTGCAATTTACTGGCACATTGAATGCAAAAAGCTATGCATTAGACGCATGAAGCTATGCGTTAGACGCATAGGGCCATGCATTAGATGCATGGGTGGAGGGCAGCCCCTGGAGGTGTAATTGGACCATACGTTAGACGCATGGTATGGCAAGTACAATGCATGGAATGAGTGAGCCACTGGAGGGTGTATTTGCATGGTTTGTTGGCTTGGACAGAGGTTCCTCTATTTGATCTAGAGACTCCTCTGTTTTGTCCCTTCCATCCTTGTTCCTATGGCTTCTCTTGCTTATTCCTCTCCATCCTTGTTCTTTGCTAACTTTCTTGCACAATTCCCTGAAATTAAAGAATTCAAATTACTTCAAAGTAATATCCACTAAACCATGAAATAATGGAGAAATCACTAGCTTATTGAACGAAATTCTAAGGAAAAAACTACTAAAGATGCGGATGCATCACAACACCAAACTTGAGCCTTTGCTTATCCTCAAGCAAAAAGAAAAGAAAAGAATTGAATTCAATGAAGGCTAATTGAATCTCTTGAAAGTTCATGTCCATATTATTAATGGGGTTTAGTTGCCTTGTGATCATAAACTGACTTTTCATTCTTAATGACTCTTGAAGTCTTAAGATCAAACAATTCTTACAAACTCAAGTTCGGATGATATTATGAGATCTTTTTTCTAGTTTTTGGTTGATCCTTGAATCTTTTGTTTCTTCTTTTTGACAGAGAGAGATATTTCTATTGTTTAACTCTTAGTGCTTTGTCTTAAGGAAACTCTTGATGATGGATTTTCGATCGATAATCCCGAGCTAGTTGGCCTAAGTTACCAAGTAATAAAGCACCACATGGATCTAATTACCCAAGCCTCTCCTTGGCACGGTTGCACCACAAGAAAATAGCAAGAGATTTGATCCCAGACATCGATACCCAGAGCCTCTTTGGACTTCTAAATATTTTTTTCCAAGGGAGTTCTTGATTGTGAGCTTTCGATCAATAATTCCAAACCAGTTGGCTTAAGTTATCAAGTGATGAAGTACTCCTCGGATCTAATCACTCAAGCGTCTTCTTGGAACAAAAACATCACAGGCACATAACAAGGCTCTCAACCATTGATGCTCAAATCTTTTATTAAGCTTTGAATCCCTTTTTTGATCTTTTCATGTTTCTTTCTTCCTTTCAGTTTCTTTTCTCTCTTTTTATTTTCTTTTCCAATTCAATTCAAGGATCTTAAAGGTTTAAAGATCTCATAATACTTCTTTTAACTCTTGTTTCTGAGGAATCATTCTTCTCCTTTTTTTAAGATCATTCATGTTCTCTTTATGTACAATAGATTATGATCAAAGTCACTGACCGCCACTTTTTATAATATGACCTTTGTTGATTGATTCAAATTTTCTTCATTAAAGGCAACTCTTTTTCATGATGATTAGAGTACTCTTTGGACAATGCAGATAACAAGCTTGAGTTGAAACAAAGTAAAACTAAGAAAACAACTAAAATGCAAAAAGGAAAAACAAGACAAATAACTGAAAGAAAATAAAAGATGAAGGTTAAAAGAAGCATAAAAAAAACATGACGACCTTAATCACTATTGTCATCTTCCTCATCATCCTCTTTTTCTTCTTCATCATCTTTGTCTTCCTCAGCATCTTAATGTGTTTTCCTTGGGCCCCAAAATCCTTTAGATTCTTGTTCCCTTCTCACCCGATTATCATGTTGTGCTTGTGTGTTGTTGAGATCCTCAATGATGTCTCGGGCCATATCGGGATATGGAGTTATTTTTTTATTGGCTTTATGGGCTGTCCAAGAATAGTAGCTCATATTGGCTTGAGAGTTTAACCTATATTCAAGTTCTTCTACCTCAATTCTTGCAGTGCCTTGTACTCTTGGAACTGTCTATAATGTGCTGCATATTGTGTTGAGAGTTCTTGAATGGTCAAGTATACTTGTTGCCAACCCATGTCTTGTGGTTGAGGAGCTTGTAATTGTTGGCTTGATTCTGCCTGAAATTGAGGAGCTTGAAGCTCAAGTGGAGGGGGTTGTGGGATTTTCTCTTCTTATACTCTTTGAGGAGGAATTATCCTTATCCTTTCCATGGTCTTCTTGAAGATGGGTTTGTCTATAGGAATTGGAATATTATTATCAATAAAGACCCCTGAAGCCTCACAGAGACAATGAGTGACGCTTGGAAATTCAAGCATGGATTTAGATTATTGATTGGAGGAGATGTGATATATTTCTTGAGAAATTATTTTATCCACTCTTAATTATTCACCAATCATGATAGAATGGATCATTATGGCTTTCGCCACTGTAAGTTTCAAGTAGTTTTTTGTGGGCATGATTGATCGGTGGATGAATTCGAATTATCCTCTTGCGGATGGTATGGGGTCGCACCTTCTCAATTGGAGTTGCTTGCCACTCACACCCGAGGTCCATTGCAAACCAGGGAGATAAATGTCTTTGACTACCTCATCATACCTTGGATCATTATTCAATCTATCTTTGTAAGTCATTGATGATGTTGAAGATTTTTAAAATCTCAAGCAGAAGACTCTCTAGATGCTTTCCGAACTAAAATCGATCACATTTCCTCTCACATAGCTCTTGTAGCTCAAGTTGTCTATGTCTTAAGTCTTCACATCAGTAAGGAAAGTATTAGCATGAAATTATTTGACCAACAATTGTCCCACTTTTACAGGTGAATCATAGAGAGTTTTCAATCTTCTTCCCATGATTTGTTCTTGAATTTTTGGACACTCTCGTTCTTTTAGATGAAAAGGGACTTCGAGAATGATTTCTTCTTGGTCGTTAAATTGTAGAATTAGTTTTCCTGAAATTTTGAGAGGAACCTTGTTGCATCATGTGAGGGAGCAACAAGTTCCTTCCTTTTTCTCTTTCTTAACAAGGAAGCTTGAGCTTTGGGTTTCATTTTTTTTGTTTAGAGCTTGCTCAACCAACAAATCTACACCAAACTTAAAAATTTTGCTTGTCCCTAAGCAAAAAAAAAAAAAAAAAGAAAAGAGCAGTGAAGAAGAAAAGAAGAATGCATTGGTTGCGTATAGGGAAAGGGTAGTAAGGAGAGAGGAATGGGAATGGAGGAAGAGTAGAATGAGGATTAAGAAGGATGAGAGCGTTTTAGATATGTATGAAACGAGTAAGAAGTGGTGATCAATGAGGAAGGTGGGGGTGTGTATTTATAGGGAAAAGGAGGTGGGGTGAATGGATGGTGGAGTTTGAAAGTTAAGATCCAAGGGTGTGCATGTGGAGGAGGGAGGCATGTAAAGACAAAAAAATTTAAAATGTTAGTCTATAGGAAAGGGTGTTCTTCGAAACATGAATGACCCCTGCCTGCTTAAGAAGTGAAAGAAGTGGCCTATGCATAGGGTTGTCATAGGTTCAGGTGAATTCAATGGAAGTTGCTAGGGTCATGAGCTTCCCTACCTACCTACAAAATTCAAACACAAAGTAAGAAGGGAAAACAAATATTGAAAATAAGATAGTATATATGCATGCACGTATAGAATGAGAGGAGAAGTGATATGCAAAGGGAAAAGAGGGGCGGCGAGCATGTGGGACACATCTCCCCTTGCGTTGGACGCAAGCCATACCAAACTTATGTTTGGTTGTGGTTCGTTGAATGCACCCTCTTATGCATTGGACAAATGGGCTTCATTTGAGAGCCAAATTGGCTCTGCATTGGTGCGTTAGATGCAGCCCCATATGTCTTTCCTTGGTGCGTTAGACACCCCCATGTGCGTTAAATGCAAGGTCAAAAATAGGAGCCATTGTGGCCCTGCCTGGCTGCGTTAGACGCAGCCTCTCATGCGTTAGATGCCTGGCTTGGATGGGGAGCCATTTTGGCTTTGTTTGGATGCGTTGGATGCACTACTCCTTGCGTTAGATGCATGGGCTAAAAGTGGGAGCCAAATTGGCTATGCTTTGATACATTAGATGCACTATGCCTTGCGTTAAATGCATGGCTTGGAGCACACACCAAACTTGGTTCTGATGGTGCATATGTGTGCTCCAAGGACCCCTGTTTTGTGTAGCTCTAATACAACTTGCATGCATGAATCATAAGTGAAATAAAAAATAATGAAAACAATAATTCAAAGGATACTAATGATTGTATTGCCTTCCAACAAGTGCTTCTTTCACGTTACTAGTTTGACAGTTAGCTCTTTAGTTCAGGATATGAACAGACTTCTGACGATTAATGTTGCCGCCAAGATAGTACTTCAATCGCTGACCATTCATAGAGAATCTTTGAGAATTCTCCTCCATGACTTCAATATGGCCATAAGGGGACACCTTGGTGATAGTAAAGGGTCCTGACCATCTTGATTTTATCTTTTCAAAAAAAGAATTTAACCCTTGAGTTGAATAGAAGTACCTTTTATCCATGCTCAAAGGTTCTCACTGAAATCCTCTTGTCATGCCATATTTTAGTCTTCTCCTTGTATAACTTGGCATTTTCATAAGCCTTGAATCTAAACTCATCAAGCTCATTGAGTTGAAGCAGCTACTTCTCTCCCATAGCTTTGGCATCAAAGTTAAGAAACTTGGTTGCCCAATGGGCCATGTGTTCTAATTCCACTAGTAAATGACAAGTTTTGCCTTAAACAAGTTGATATTGAGACATGCCAATTAGAGTCTTGAAAGAGTCCTGTATGCCCAGAGAGCATTGGTGCACGAAATTGTGATCATCAATGGCGCCAACAACATGGTACGCACAATGTAATCTCAACTCTTTGTCACAACTCCGCACAACTAACCAGCAAGTGTACTAGGTCGTCCAAGTAATAAACCTTACGTGAGTAAGGGTCGATCCCACGGAGATTGTCGGCTTGAAGCAAGCTATGGTCATCTTGTAAATCTCAGTCAGGTGGATTCAAATGGTTATGGAGAATTGATAATTAAAAGATGAATAAAATATATAATAGGATAGAGATACTTATGTAATTCATTGGTGAGAATTTCAGATAAGCGTATGAAGATGCTTTGTTCCTTCTGAACCTCTGCTTTCCTATTGCCTTCATCCAATCATTCATACTCCTTTCCATGGCAAGCTGTATGTTGGGTTTCACCGTTGTCAATGGCTACCTCCCGTCCTCTCAGTGAAAATGGTCCAAATGTGCTGTCACCGCATGGCTAATCATCTGTCGGTTCTCGATCATGTTGGAATAGGATCCTTTGATCCTTTTGCGTCTGTCACTACGCCCAACACTCGCGAGTTTGAAGCTCGTCACAGTCATCCCTTCCTAGATCCTACTCGGAATACCACAGACAAGGTTTAGACTTTCCGGATCTTAAGAATGGCCGCCAATAGTTCAAGCCTATACCACGAAGGTTCTAATCTGAGATTAGAAACCCAAGAGATACACATTCAAGCTTGTTTGCATGTAGAACGGAAGTGGTTGTCAAGCACACGTTCATGGGTGAGAATGGTGATGAGTGTCACATAATCATCACATTCATCATGTTCTTGAGTGCGAATGAATATCTTGGAGAAGAAATAGACTTGAGTTGAATAGAAAAACAATAGTACTTTGCATTAATTCATGAGAAACAGCAGAGCTCCACACCTTAATCTATGGGGTGTAGAAACTCCACCGTTGAAAATACATAAGAACAAAAGGGTCTAGGCATGGTCGAATGGCCAGCCTCCCAAAGATGAAAAGTATTCCCAAATCAAAAGTATGAAAAAGTATATAAATACAATAGCAAAAGGTCCTATTTATAGAAAACTAGTAGCCTAGGGTTTACAGAAATGAGTAAATGATGCAGAATCCACTTCCGGGCCCACTTGGTGTGTGCTTGGGCTGAGCATTGAAGCTTTCATATGTAGAAACTTTTCTTGGAGTTAAACGCCAGCTTTTGTGCTAGTTTGGGCGTTTAACTCCAACTTTTATGCCAGTTCTAGCGTTTTGACGCCAGAATTTTTATGCTGACTTGGAATGCCGGTTTGGGCCATCAAATCTCGGGCAAAGTATGGACTATTATATATTTCTGGAAAGCCAGGATGTCTACGTTCCAACGCAATTGAGAGCGTGCCAATTGGGCTTCTGTAGCTCTAGAAAATCCACTTCGAGTGCAGGGAGGTCAGAATCCAACAGCATCTGCAGTCCTTTTTCAGCCTCTGAATCAGATTTTTGCTCAGGTCCCTCAATTTCAGCCAGAAAATACCTGAAATCACAGAAAAATACACAAAATCATAGTAAAGTCCAGAAATGTGATTTTTATTTAAAAACTAATAAAAATATAATAAAAGTAACTAAAATATACTAAAAACATACTAAAAACAATGCAAAAAAGCGTATAAATTATCCGCTCATCACAACACCAAACTTAAATTGTTGCTTGTCTCCAAGCAACTAAAAAAAAAGTAGGATAAAAAGAATAGAATATACAATGAATTCCAAAAACATCTATGAAGATCAGTCTTAATTAGATGAGCGGGGCCTTTAGCTTTTTGCTTCTGAACAATTTTGGCATCTCACTTTATCTTTTGAAGTTTAGAATGATTGGCATCTATAGAAACTCAGAATTCAGATAGTGTTATTGATTCTCCTAGTTCAGTATGTTGATTCTTGAACACAGCTACTTTATGAGTCTTGGTCGTGACCCTAAGCATTTTGTTTTCCAGTATTACCACCGGATACATAAATGCCACAGACACATAACTGGGTGAACCTTTTCAGATTGTGACTCAGCTTTGCTAGAGTCCCCAATTAGAGGTGTCCAGAGCTCTTAAGCACACTCTTTTTGCTTTGGACCACGACTTTAACCGCTCAGTCTCAAGCCTTTCACTTGACACCTTCACGCCACAAGCACATGGTTAGGGACAACTTGGTTTAGCCGCTTAGGCCATGATTTTATTCCTGTGGGCCCTCCTATCCACTGATGCTCAAAGCCTTGGATCCTTTTTATTTTACCCTTGCCTTTTGGTTTAAAGGGCTATTTTTGGTTTAAACCCTTATGGGCAGCATAGGCAAGAAGCAACCTAATTGCTTCCATTCTAGCTACCGGAGCAAAAGACTCATTAAAATCTATACCCTCTTCTTGATCGTAACCTTGGGCCACTAATCTAGCCTTGTTACGAACAACTTGTCCATCCTCACCAAGTTTATTTTTAAACACTCACTTAGTACCCATAACTTTCTTACCATCCGGATGAGGTACTAGTGTCCAAACCTCATTCTTGTCGAATTGAGCAAGCTCTTCTTGCATTGCTTTGACCCAAGAAGGATCTTCAAGAGCTTGTTTGACATTGTTGGGCTCCATTTGAGACAAGAGTACAAAATTGCTTGGTTCGGATTGCCTTTTGGTGGAGGATCTTGTTGTAACTCCTTGAGAGGGATCACCAATGATGAAGTCATGAGGATAACCCCTCATAGACTTCCATTCTCTGGGCTTTCTAAGTGGTGTTGAGCTTTGATGAGCTTCTAGTGGTGTCACTGTCTCAGTTTCTTGTGTCTGTTCAGGAGATAAAATGGAAATATCTCCTCCAATCTGACGAGACAAAACTGGACTGGCAGATTCTTCGTTTTGAGCAGATTTGGGATTTTCTTCTCTTGTTCCAGCCTCTTCACCATCTGAATCATTATCTATCAAAGCACTGGGAATTAAGTTAGAATCACAAAAAGTAACGTTTATGGATTCCTCTACGGTTCTATGTTCCTTAAGATAAACTCTATAGGCCTTGCTTGTGGTGGAATATCCAACAAATATTCCTTCATAAGATTTTGGATCAAACTTTCCAAGGTTTTCTTTATTGTTAAGTACAAAGCATTTGCATCCAAAAATATGAAAGTACTTAAGATTTGGAGGGGTTCCTTTCCATAGCTCATAAGGGGTTTTCTTCAACCCTTTTCTAATAATTGTCCTATTCAAAATGTAACAAGCTGTATTTACAGCTTCAACCCATAAAAATTTAGGAATCTCATTCTCACAAAGCATAGCCCTAGTCATCTCTTGAAGGTTTCTATTCCTTCTTTCAACCACCCCATTTTGTTGGGGGTTCTAGGGCATGAAAAGTTATGAGAAATTCCTAAGTCATCACAGAATTTTTCAAAATCTTGGTTTTCAAATTCTCTTCCGTGATCACTTCTTAAATGGGCAATTTTTAAATCCTTTTCATTTTGAATTTTCTTGCGAAGAGTGGAGAAGGCATGGAAAGCATCATTTTTGTGTGCAAAGAAAAGTACCCAACCAAATCTAGAGTAATCATCTACCACTACAAGACCATAATGTTTACCTCCTAAGCTTTGAGTTCTTGTTGGTCCAAAAAGATCAATATGTAACATCTCCAATGGCCTTTTGGTTGAGATTCCATCTTTAGGTTTAAAAGAGGATTTTACTTGTTTGCCCAATTGGCAAGTATCACAAGTAAGATCCTTATCAAATTTTATATTTGGAATTCCTCTAACCAGATTTTTCTTAACTAGCTTAGAAATTTGGTACATGCTTGCATGACCCAACTTTCTATGCCATAGCCATTTTTCAGATTCAAGAGATGTAAAGCATGTCACATTTTGTTCTTTTAAGTCCTCAAGAGTTAATCCATACACATTATTACATCTTTTAGCTTCAAGTAAAATATCCCTAGTTTTCTCACAAACAACTAAGCAAACAAACTTCTTAAAAATAACTTCAAAACCTAAATCACACAATTGACTAACACTAAGCAAATTATGTTTCAAGCCATTTACAAGAAGGACATCATTTATACAAGATGAAAAGTTTTTACCAACTTTCCCAACAGCCACTATTTTTCCTTTTGCATCATCACCGAATGTGACAAGTCCTCCATCATATTCATCAAGCTTTATGAAGAAGGTTGTCTTTCAGGTCATATGCCTAGAGCATCCGCTATCCATATACCACATATTTTCCTTCCGTTTGGATGCTAGGCACACCTGATCTATGTGATCTACCATGAGACATAGTTGTAATTTGGTCTCGGTTTCTTCATCATCATCATCTGAGTCATTCTCCAAGTCTTCCCATGAAGCCATCAGTCCCTTCTTCTTTCCTCTTTTCGGCTTCTCCTCCTTTCAAGAGCCAACAATTTTAACATTCATAGACAACAAATTCAAAAATATGCACTGTTCAAGCATTCATTCAGAAAACAAAAACTATTGCCACAACATCAAAATAATTAAACTATTTTAAAATTCGAAATTCATGTACTTCTTTTTCTTTTTCAATTAAAAACATTTTTTATTTAAGAAAGGTGATGGATTCATAGGACATTCATAGCTTTAAGGCATAGACACTAAGACACTAATGATAAAGACACAAATATAAATAAAACATAAAGCATAATTTTCGAAAAACATGAAAATAAGAACAAGGAAATTAAAGAACGGGTCCACCTTAGTGATGGCGGCTAGTTCTTCCTCTTGAAGATCCAATGGAATGCTTGAGCTCCTCTATGTCTCTTCCTTGCCTTTGTTGCTCCTCCCTCATGACTCTTTGGTCTTCTCTAATTTCATGGAGGAGGATAGAATGCTCTTGGTGCTCCACCCTTAGTTGTCCCATGTTGGAACTTAATTCTCCTAGGGAGGTGTTGATTTGCTCCTAATAGTTGTGTAGAGGAAAATGCATCTCTTGAGACATCTCAGGGATTTCATGATGAGGAATTTCCTCATGCTCTTGTCCATGAGTGGGATCTCTTGTTTGCTCCATCCTTTTCTTAGTGATGGGTTTGTCCTCATCAATGAGGATGTCTTCCTCTATGTCAATTCCAGTTGAATTGCAGAGGTGACAAATGAGATGAGGGAAGGCTAACCTTGCCAAAGTAGAGGACTTATCCGCTACCTTGAAGAGTTCTAGGGATATAACCTCATGAACTTCTACTTCCTCTCTAATCATGATGCTATGGATCATGATAGCCCTGTCTATAGTAACTTCAAACCGGTTGCTAGTGAAAATGATTGAGCGTTGGATGAACTTCAACCATCCCCTAGCTACGGACTTGAGGTCATGCCTTCTTAGTTGAATTGGCTTGCCTTTTGAATCTCTCTTCCATTGAACGCCCTCTTCACAAATGTCTATGAGGACTTGGTCCAATCTTTGATCAAAGTTGACCCTTCTAGTGTAGGAGCGTGCATCTCCTTGCATCATGGGCAAGTTGAATGCCAACCTTACATTTTCCGGACTGAAATATAAGCATTTCTCCCGGACCATTGTAAGCCAATTCTTTGGGTCCGGGTTCACACTTTGATCATGGTTCTTGGTGATCCATGCATTGGCATAGAACTCTTGAACCATTAAGATTCTGACTTGTTGAATGGGGTTGGTGAGAATTTCCCAACCTCTTCTTCGGATCTCATGTCGGATCTCCGGATATTCACCCTTTTTGAGCTTGAAGGGGACTTTAGGGATCACCTTCTTCTTGGCCACAACTTCATAGAAGTGGTCTTGATGCACCCTTGAGATGAATCTCTCCATCTTCCATGACTCGGAGGTGAAAGATTTTACCTTCCTTTTCCTCTTTCTAGAGGTTTCTCCGGCCTTTGGTGCCATAAATGGTTATGGAAAAACAAAAAGCAACGCTTTTACCACACTAAACTTAGAAGGTTTGCTCGTCCTCGAGCAAAAGAAGAAAGAAAAGAGTAGAAGAGGAGGAAATAGAGGAGATGGAGGGGGCTTAGTGGTTCGGCCAAGGGGAGTAAGTAGTGTATATGATGTGTGAAAATGAAGGAGTGAAGATGGGTTTATATAGGAGTGGAGAGAGGGGTAGGGTTCGGCCATGTATGGGTGGGTTTGGGAGGAAAAGTTGTTTGAATTTGAATGGTGAGGTAGGTGGGGTTTTATGACGGATGGATGTGGATTGGTGAAGAAATTATGGAGAAGAGGGTAGGATTTGATAGGTGAGGGGTTTTTTGGGGAAGAGGTATTGAGGTGATTGGTGAAGGGTATTTGGGGAAGGTGTGAAGAAGAGAGAGAGAAATGAGGTAGGTGGGGATCCTGTGGGGTCTACAGATCCTGAGGTATCAAGGATGTCTCATCCCTGCACCATGTTGGCGTGTAAACGCCCCCTTGACTGCCAATCCTGGCGTTAAATGCTAGGTTGCTGCCCATTTCTGGCGTTTAACGCCAGCTTTTCTCCCCTTTCTGGCGTTTAAACGGCAACTCTGTGCCTATTTCTAGCATTAAACGCCAGTCTGGTGCCCATTTCTGGCGTTAAACGCCCAGAATGGTGCCAGACTGGGCGTTTAACGCCCATTCTGCTACCCTTATTGGCGTTTAAACGCCAGTAAGCTTTTCCTCCAGGGTGTGCTGTTTTTAATACTATTTTTCATTCTGTTTTTGCTTTTTTAGTTGTTTTTGTGACTTCACATGATCATCAACCTACAGAAAACATAAAATAACAATGGAAAATCAAAATTTAACATAGATAAGTAAAGATTGGGTTGCCTCCCAACAAGCGCTTCTTTAATGTCAATAGCTTGACAGTGGGCTCTCATAGAGCCATACAGATATTCAGAGCATGATGATGGAGTCCCAACACCAAACTTAGAGTTTGAATGTGTGGGCTCTATTTGACTCTGCATTGAGAGAAGCTTTTCATGCTTCCTCTCCATAGTTACAGAGGGAGATCCTTGAGCTTTAAACACAAGGGAGTCCTCATTCACTTGAAGGACTAATTCTCCTCTGTCAACATCAATCACAGCTTTTGCTGTGGCTAGGAAGGGTCTGCCAAGGATGATGGATTCATCCATACACTTCCCAATGTCTAGTATTATGAAATCAGCAGGGATGTAGTGGCCTTCAACCTTTACCAAGACATCCTCTACAAGGCGATAAGCCTGTTTTCTTGAATTGTCTGCCATCTCTAGTGAGATTCTTGCAGCTTGTACCTTAAGGATCCCTAGCTTCTCCATTACAGAGAGTGGCATGAGGTTTATACTTGACCCCAGGTCACACAGAGGTCATGGTGCCTATCATACAAGGTATTGAGAACTTTCCAGGATCTTGTCTCTTCTGAGGTAATCTCTGCCTAGTCAAGTCATCCAGTTCTTTGGTGAGCAAGGGGGGTTCATCCTCCCAAGTCTCATTACCAAATAACTTGGCATTTAGCTTCATGATTGCTCCAAGGTACATAGCAACTTACTCTTTAGTAACATCTTCATCCTCTTCAGAGGAAAAATATTCATCAAAGCTCATGAATGGCAGAAGTAAATTCAAAGGAATCTCTATGGTCTCTGTATGAGTCTCAGATTCCTATGGTTCCTCATTAGGGAACCCCTTGGAGGCCAGTGGACATCCATTGAGGTTTTCCTCAGTGGAAATCACTACCTCTTCCTCCTCTCCAGGTTCGGCCATGTGGGTTATGTTGATGGCCTTGCACTCTCTTTTTGGGTTCTTTTCTGTATTGCTTGGGAGAGTACTAGGAGGGAGTTCAGTAATTTTCTTACTCAGCTGACCCACTTGTGCCTCTAACTTTCTAATGGATGACCTTGTTTCAGTCATGAAACTTAGTGTGGTTTTAGATAGATCAGAGACTACAGTTGTTAAGTCAGAGTGGCTCTGCTTAGAATTCTCTTTCTGTTGCTGAGAAGATGATGGAAAAGGCTTGCTATTACTAAACCTATTTCTTCCACCATTATTGTTTTTGAAGCCTTGTTGAGGCCTCTGTTGGTCCTTCCATGAGAGATTTGGATGATTTCTCCATGAAGGATTATAGATGTTTCCATAGGGTTCTCCAATGTAATTCACCTCTTCCATTGCTGGATTCTCAGGATCATAAGCTTCTTCTTCAGATGAAGCTTCTTTGGTACTGCCTGTTGCTGCTTGCATTCCAGACAGACTCTGAGAAATCATATTGACTTGCTGAGTCAATATTTTGTTCTGAGCCAATATGGCATTCAGAGTATCAATCTCAAGAACTCCTTTCTTCTGATTTGTTCCATTATTCACAAGATTCCTTTCAGGAGTATACATGAATTGGTTATTTGCAACCATTTCAATGAGTTCCTGAGCTTCTGCAGGCATCTTCTTCAGATGAAGAGATCCTCCAGCAGAGCTGTCCAATGACATCTTGGACAGTTCAGACAGACCATCATAGAAGATACCTATGATGCTCCATTCTGAAAGCATGTCAGAAGAACACCTTCTGATCAATTGTTTGTATCTTTCCCAAGCTTCATAGAGGGATTCACCTTCTTTCTATCTGAAGGTCTGGACTTTCACTCTAAGCTTACTCAATTTTTGAGGTGGAAAGAATTTGGCCAGAAAAGCACTGACCAGCTTTTCCCAAGAGTTTAGGCTTTCCTTAGGTTGTGAATCCAACCATATTCTAGCTCTGTCTCTTAAAGGAAAAAAGCATAAGCCTGTAAACCTCAGGATCAACCCCATTGGTCTTGACAGTGTCACAGATTTGCAACAATTCATCCAAGAACTGATGAGGATCTTCCAATGAAAGTCCATGAAACTTGCAATTCTGTTGCATCAGAGAAACTAATTGAGGCTTAAGCTCAAAGTTGTTTGCTCCAATGGCAGGGATAGAGATGCTTCTCCCATAGAAGTTAGGAGTAGGTGCAGTAAAGTCACCAAGCACCTTCCTTGCATTGTTTGCATTGTTGTTGTTTTCGGCTGCCATGGCTTCTTTTTGTTTGAAAATTTCTGTTAGGTCCTCTACAGAGAGTTGTGCTTTAGCTTCTCTTAGCTTTCTCTTCAAGGTCCTTTCAGGTTTAGGATCAGCTTCAACAAGAATGCCTTTGTCCTTACTCCTGCTCATATGAAAGAGAGGAGAAGAAAGTATGGAATCCTCTATGTCACAGTATAGAGATTCCTTGAGGTGTCAGAGAAAAAGAAGAGTAGAAGGAGAAAGTAGAGATGAGAATTCGAACTTATAGAGCGAGAGTCTGAATTGCTGATAGTGGAGGAGTGTTAGTCCTTAAATAAAAGGATGTGAGAAGAGGGGAAGAATTTTCGAAATTAAATTTAAAAAGATTTTGAAATAATTAAAAGAAATTTTGAAAAAATTGATTGATGATTTTTGAAAATTAAAATTGAGAAAGTAGTTAAATGATTTTGAAAAAGATTTTGAAATCAGAAATAAAAAAAGATATGATTGAAAATTATTTTGAAAAAGATGTGATTGAGAAGATATGATTGAAAATCAATTTAAAAAAGAATTTTTTTTTAAAATTAGAGTTGAATACTTGACTAACAAGAAATTAAAAGACATGATTCTAGAATTTAAAATTTGATCCTTTCTTAATAGGCAAGTAACAACTTGAAAATTTTGAATTAAATCATTAATTGTAGCAAGGATTTTCAAAAATAGTAAAAAAAATGGAAAAGATTTGATTTTGAAAAGATATGATTGAAAAGATATGATTTGAAAAAGATTTGATTTTGAAAAAGTATGAAAATTTGAAAAAGATTTGAATTAAAAACAAAATCTTCCCTCTTGTGCCATCCTAGCGTTAAACGCCCAGAATGGTATCCATTCTGGCGTTTAACGCCCAAAATACTACCTTTTTGGGCATTTAACGCCCAGCCAGGTATCCTGGCTGGCGTTTAAACGCCAGTTTTCCTTCCTCACTGGGCGTTTTTGAACGCCCAGCTTTTTCTGTGTAATTCCTCTGCTGTATGTTCTGAATCTTTAATTCTCTGTATTATTGACTTGAAAAAACATAGTTTTGAAAAATTTTTGAATTTTTAATGATGAGAGAGAACAACAATAAAATGAAACTAAACATGAAAACTAAGATCAAACAAACAATGCATGCAAGATACCAAACTTAGAAATTTTCATATTAGAGACACTAACAAATTGAGAATGCATATGAAAAACAAGAAAACACACAAAACAAGAGAATTTAAAGATCAGAGCAAGGAAATCATCAAGAACAACTTGAAGATTAATGAAGACACATGCATGAATTTTTTCGAAATTTTTTTAGAAAAATTAAAAAGGATGCATTTGACACCAAACTTAAAATTTGATACTAGACTCAAACAAGAAACACAAAATATTTTTTGTTATATAATTTTATAAATTTTTTTGTATTTTTTTGAAAATTATTTGGAAAAGAAAATAGAGACATTCAAAAGTTTTTAATAAGAATTTCAGGAATCATGCAATGTTAGTCTAAAGCTTCAGTCTAAAAGATTAGACATGGCTAGCCAAGCTTCAGCAGACATTACATACAACAGCCAAATTGATGGGAATCAACTAGCTCTTGTGATGATGAAAGTATCATATGAAACTCTAGAATTCATTCTTAAAATTTCTGAAGAACAAAATTAAAATAAAGTTACCTAATCTAAGCAACAAGATGAACTGTCAGTTGTCCAAACTCGAACAATCCCCGACAACGGCGCCAAAAACTTGGTGCACGAAATTGTGATCATCAATGGCGCCAACAACTTGGTATGCACAATTGTAATCTCAACTCTTTGTCACAACTCCGCACAACTAACCAGCAAGTGTACTGGGTCGTCCAAGTAATAAACCTTACGTGAGTAAGGGTCGATCTCACGGAGATTGTCGGCTTGAAGCAAGCTATGGTCATCTTGTAAATCTCAGTCAGGTGGATTCAAATGGTTATGGAGAATTGATAATTAAAAGATGAATAAAATATATAATAGGATAGAGATACTTATGCAATTCATTGGTGAGAATTTCAGATAAGCGTATGAAGATGCTTTGTTCCTTCTGAACCTCTGCTTTCCTATTGCCTTCATCCAATCATTCATACTCCTTTCCATGGCAAGCTGTATATTGGGTTTCACCATTGTCAATGGCTACCTTCCGTCCTCTCAGTGAAAATGGTCCAAATGCGCTGTCACCGCACGGCTAATCATCTGTCGATTCTCGATCATGTTGGAATAAGATCCTTTGATCCTTTTGCGTCTGTCACTATGCCCAACACTCGCGAGTTTGAAGCTCGTAACAGTCATCCCTTCCCAGATCCTACTCGGAATACCACAGACAAGGTTTAGACTTTCCAGATCTCAAGAATGGCCGCCAATAGTTCAAGCCTATACCACGAAGGTTCTAATCTGAGATTAGAAACCCAAGAGATACACATTCAAGCTTATTTGCATGTAGAACGGAAGTGGTTGTCAAGCACGCGTTCATGGGTGAGAATGGTGATGAGTGTTACATAATCATCACATTCATCATGTTCTTGAGTGTGAATGAATATCTTGGAGAAGAAATAGACTTGAGTTGAATAGAAAAACAATAGTAGTTTGCATTAATTCATGAGAAACAGCAGAGCTCCACACCTTAATCTATGGGGTGTAGAAACTCCACCGTTGAAAATACATAAGAACAAAAGGGTCTAGGCATGGTCGAATGGCCAGCCTCTCAAAGATGAAAAGTATTCCCAGATCAAAAGTATGAAAAAGTATATAAATACAATAGCAAAAGGTCCTATTTATAGAAAACTAGTAGCCTAGGGTTTACAGAAATGAGTAAATGATGCAGAATCCACTTCCGGGCCCACTTGGTGTGTGCTTGGGCTGAGCATTGAAGCTTTCACATGTAGATACTTTTTTGGAGTTAAACGCCAGCTTTTGTGCCAATTTGGGCATTTAACTCCAGCTTTTATGCCAGTTGTGGCGTTTTGACGCCAGAATTTTTATGCTTACTTGAAATGCCGGTTTGGGACATCAAATCTCAGGTAAAGTATGGACTATTATATATTGCTGAAAAGCCCATGATGTCTACTTTCCAAGGCAATTGAGGATGCACCAATTAGGCTTTTATAGTTCCAGAAAATCCACTTCGAGTGTAGGGAGGTCAGAATCCAACAGCATCTGCAGTCCTTTTTCAGCCTCTGAATCAGATTTTTGCTCAGGTCCCTCAATTTCAGCCAGAAAATACCTGAAATCACAGAAAAACACACAAACTCATAGTAAAGTCCAAAAATGTGATTTTTATTTAAAAACTAATAAAAATATAATAAAAAGTAACTAAAATATACTAAAAACATACTAAAAACAATGCCAAAAAGCGTATAAATTATCCGCTCATCAAGCATCCTCAAACTTCTTGGACCAATCATTGCTTGAAGCTCCCACAGTCTTCTCTAGAATTCTCTTAAGTTCTCTATTGGAGGCCTCTACTTGGTCACTTGTTTGAGGGTGATATCGGGTAGCCACCTTGTGCTTGATCCATAGTTATGGAGAAGAGCTTCTAATTTTTTGTTGCAAAAGTAGCTTCCTCCATCACTGATCAAGGTTCTCGGGACATTGAATCTACTGAATATATTCTTCTTAAAAAAGTTAAGCACCACTTTAGCATCATTGTGGGGGGGGGGGGTAATGGTACTGCCTCCACCCATTTAG
Source organism: Arachis ipaensis (assembly GCF_059453495.1). NCBI lineage: Eukaryota > Viridiplantae > Streptophyta > Magnoliopsida > Fabales > Fabaceae > Arachis > Arachis ipaensis. Next base: position 29,770,169 of record NC_142436.1, read on the forward strand.
AAACATAATCGATAACCACTAAGATGTAATTATTTGAGTATGAGGGTGAGAAAGGTCCCATGAAGTCTATCCCCCATACATCAAATAATTCCACATCCAGAATGAAATTTTGTAGCATCTCATGCTTCTTTGGTAAGTTCCCTATTCTCTGACATTGTTAACAATTCTTCACAAATTTTCTAGCATTCTTGAAGATGGTTGGCCAATATAAACTACATTGGAGGACTTTTGTGCTATTCTATCTGAACCAAAATGGTTATCATACTCATAACCATGGCAATGCCATAGAACATCATCAAATTCTTCATTTGGGATGCACCTTCGGATTATGCCATCCGAGTATCTCTTGAACAAGTATGGATCATCTCATAAGAAGTAGCGAACATCATGTTGCAACTTCTTTTTTTGGTGCCAAGTGAGCTCCTTTGGAATGATCTTCCCCACCTTATAGTTTGTCATATTTGCAAACCATGGTGCCTTGTGAAATGTAAGTTGCTCATTAGGAAAACCCTCATTCATAGGGAGTTGATGAGTTATGGCCTCAATAGGTTCAATTCTTGAGAGATGGTTAGCCACTTAGTTTTCTGAACCTTTCTGATCTCTAATTTCAATGTGAAATTCTTGAAGCAAGAGTACCCATCTTATCAACCTTAGTTTATCATCCTGTTTAGTCAAAAGGTACTTAAGAGAAGAGTGATTAGTGTAGACAATTACTTTTGAGCCAATTAAATAAGATCTAAACTTATTAAAAGTAACGACCACGGCTAGGAGTTCTTTCTCTGTCGTTGTATAATTCTTTTGTGTATCATTTAAGACGCGGCTTGCATAGTAGATAACATGAAATACCTTGTCTTGTCTTTGCGCTAAAACTGTACCAATTGCAAAATTACTTACATCACACATTAATTCAAAAGGTAACGCCCAATTTGGTGGTGCAATAACGGGTGTAGAGACAAGTTTAGCTTTAAGGGTTTCAAAAGCATGTAATCATTCATTATCAAAAACAAAAGGAACATCAGTTACCAAAAGATTGCTCAATGATTTTGCAATTTTTGAAAAATCCTTAATAAATCTTCTATAAAAGTCAGCATGTCCTAGAAAACTCCTTATTGCTTTCACACTTACAGGAGGTGGTAATTTCTCAATTATCGCCACCTTGGCTTTGTCAATTTCATGCCTTTGTTTGAGATCCGGTGTCCAAGAACAATGCTTTCGGTAACCATAAAATGATATTTCTCCCAGTTCAAAACAAGATTTGTTCCTTGGCACCATTTCAAAACTAAGGCTAGATGTTGTAAGCAAGCATCAAAAGAATTACCAAAAATAGAGAAAACATCCATGAAAATTTCAATAAATTTTTCAACCATGTCAGAAGAAATAGAAAGCATACACATTTGAAAAGTGGCAGGGGTATTGCATAATCCAAAAGGCATATGACAATAAGCAAAAACACTAAAAGAGCAAGTAAACGCCATCTTCTCTTGATCCATAGGGTCCACTGCAATTTGGTTGTACCCTGAATAGCCATCCAAGAAACAATAAAAAGCATGCCCAGCCAAACTTTCAAGCATTTGATCAATAAATGGCAAGGAAAAGTGATATTTCCTAGTGGTAGTGTTGAGCTTCCTATAGTCAATGTACATTCTCCATCTGGTGATATTTCCTGTAGGGATGAGTTCATTCTTTTCATTTGTGACCACTGTGACTGCTCCTTTCTTGGGGACCACTTGCCAGACTCACCTAAGGGCTATAAAAAATCAAATAGATAATTTTCGCCTCCCACAACTTCATGACTTCTTTTTGAACCACTTCCTTCATCACTGGATTGAGCCTCCTTTGTGCTTGCATCACTGGTTTAGAGTCTTCTTCAAGTAAGATTTTATGCAAGCACATAGTGGGGCTTATTCCTTTAAGGTCACTGATGGTCTAGCCCAAAGTAGTTTGGTGGTCTCTCCGCACTTTAAGTAATTCCTTTTCCTCTAACTTGCTCAAGGAGCAACTTATGATCACTAAAAACGTGTCTTTATCACCAAAGAATGCATATTTGAGGGTTAGAGGCAGAGACTTTAATTCAATCTTGAGTAACCCCTCTTCCTTCCCTGGGACGTGAGTTGCTTCTTCCCTGGGTGTTGTGCACTGCTCTGATTTAGCCAAGTTACTTTCTTTATGGGGCTCCAGAGAATTGTTGAGCTCCTCCTCTTCTAAGGCCTCTTGTACCAAAGAATCAATTAAATCAATCTTCATACAATTCTCCGAGTCACTTGGATGTTGCATGGCTTTGAACACATTAAATACCATTTACTCATCATGTACTCTCAAAGTTAACTCTCCTTGTTGCACATCAATTAGTACTCTTCCAGTGGCAAGAAATGATCTCCCTAAAATAATAGAGGCATTTGCATCCTCTTCTATGTCAAGAATCACAAAGTTAGCAGGAAAAATGAATTTTCCCACTTTAACCAACAAATTTTCAACAACTCCATGTGGGAATTCGATGGAAAAGTCAGCTAATTAGAAAGAGATTCTTATGGGCTTTAGTTATTCAATTTGCATCTTTTTCATCAATGAAAATGGCATTAGATTAATGCTAGCCCCTGATAGGCGGATATTTTATATGCTTTTTGACATTGTTTTCATATAGTTTTTAGTATGTTTTATTTAAGTTTTATTATATTTTCATAAGTTTTAGAGCGAAATTCATATCTTTGGATTCTACTTTGAGTTTGTGTATTTTATGGTGATTTCAGGTATTTTCTGGCTGAAATTGAGGAGCTTGAGCAGAAGTCTGATTCAGAAGCAGAGAAAGGACTACAGATGCTGTCAAGATCTTACCTCTGTGCACTCGAAAGAGGTTTTCTGGAGCTACAGAAGTCCAAACGGCACGCTCTCAACGACTATGGAAAGCTAACATCCAGGAATTTCCAGAAATATATAATAGTCCATACTTTGTTTCAGAAATGAAGGCCCAAAACTGGCATTTAACGCCAGCCACCAGCCCAATTCCTGGCGACCAGCGCCCACAAGGGAGCAACTGGAGTTCAATGCCCAAAAGAGGGTCCCTAGCCAGCGTTCAATGCCCCTAAGGGATACTAGCACATGGGAGACACTCAAGCTCAGCCAAAACACTCACCACGTGGGCCTTAAAAGTAGATTTCGCACTAATAGACTAGTTTATAATATTTCTATAATCCTTAGTTACTAGACTAGTATATATAGGAGAAGATCACCATGTTTAGGATCACTCTCCAGCATATCATATTTTCGAACACTATTATGTATAGTATGAGTCACTAAACCTCCTAGGTTAAGGTTAGGAGCTCTACTGATTTTCATGGATTAATAAAAGTACTACTATTCTATTCAATTCGTGTGTGACTCTATTCTAAGATGTATCTTCGTTCTTCAACCTTATGAATGGGATGATCCATGACAATCATCTTCATTCTACATGGGTTCAGTGTGAGTCTTAACCAGATATCACTGAACCACTAGCTTGATTATACATCTCTTAGACGGCTAATCCACGACATCATTGGGGACTTCTCGAGACACCAGTTCAGCCGAGGTATGGGGAGACTAGGGTCTTCATGGTAGAGGCTAGAATCAAAAGGCACATCATTCTCTGATCCGGAAGATACGACCTTGTCTGTGGCATTTTGAGTATGATCATCAAGGGGATGAACTGTAGGAGCTTCAACCTCCTTCAAATTGGGCACACACTAAACCTGGCGTTCGGCCTAAAGGAGGAAGATTCAGCGGCCGCGACCGTACGACGTTGATCACTTACAGCCTGCCATGGAAGGAATCACTCACAGTTGGAGAAAGAGAGTAGAAAAGGTTGATCCGGAAGAATGAAGCATCTCTGAAGTCTCAACCGTTCTCTTATCACTATTTCCACTCAAATTAAGTAATTTCATTCTTATTCCTATTTTATGCGTTTATCTCAACAAACTCTCTTTTCTAATCGCCTGGCTAGGATTTACAAGGTGTCCATAGCTTGATTCAAAATGACAATCCTCGTGGGATCGACCCTGACTCACCTCAGGTATTACTTGGACGACTTAGTGCATTTGCTAGTTCAGTTGTGCGGAGTTAATTTCCATGCACCAAGTTTTTGGCGCCGTTGCCGGGGAATGTTTGGATTTGACAAAATACCGGATTATCTTGTTGCTTAGATTAGGTACTTTTTAATTTTTTTTGAGTCTTTTATTTTTCTTTTTCGAAAAAATAAAAAAATTTTCAAAAATCTTTTCTTTTCTTGTTGATCTTTATCTTTTTATTTGAGTCTTTAGTTCTTGTTCTTGGTAAAAGTTTCGAATTTGTTGGTGTCTTTTTCCAAAAATTTTCAAAAATAGTGTCTTTTGTTTGAGTCTTGTGTCAATCTTTAAGTTTGGTGTCTCTTTTAGTCATCTTGAGTCTTTAAGTTTCTTTGATTTCAAAAATCTTAAGTTTGGTGTCTTGTGTGTGTTCTATATTTCTTTAAATTTTCGAAAACTTGTTCTTTGTGTTCTTTCTTGGTATTCAAGTTGTTCTTATTTCTTTTCTTGTTTGGTCTAAAAAAGTTTTAAGTTTGGTGTCTTTTGGTGTTTTTCCTTTCAATTTTCGAAAACTTTGTGTTTTAGATCTAAAAATTTTAAGTTTAGTGTCTTTTGGTTGTTTTTCTCTTTCTTCATTAATTAAAAAAAAATAAAAAAATATATTTTCTATCTTTTTACCTTAATTTTCGAAAATCTCAAATCTTTTTCAAAAATCAAATTTCAAATCTTATCTCTTTCAAATCTTTTCAAATTCCTATCTTATCTTTTCTAATTTTAAATTTTAAATTCAAATCTTTTTTTTATCTTCTATCTTATCTTAAATTTGAATTTCAAAATCAAATCTTTTCAAAAATCAAACCCTTTTCAAATCTTTATCTTTTCTTGTTTTAAATTCAAATTTTAAAATTAAAAATCGTATCTTCTCTTAATTCAATTTCAATTTTCAAAATTCAAATTTTAAAATTCAAAATTCAAACTTCAAATTTCAAATTTCAAATTCAAATCTTTTTCAAATCTTATCTTAATTTCAAATCTTTCTTAATCAGTTACTTGATTTCTCTCTTTTCTATTTCCAAAACTTCCTAACTAATTCCTCTCTCTTCTATTTTTGAAAACTTCCCTTCTATTTCTCTCTCTTCTTTTTTCGAAAACTACCTTTTAATGCTCAATTCTTTTTAATTAATTAAGCTTTTATTTTCGAATTTAATTAATAAATAAAAATAAAAACAAAACTAATTTAGTTCTAATTTCTCTTTACTTCTTTCTCCTACCTTTCTTTCACTATGATCCCAAATGGGAATGAAAAGTTCAGAAGAACTTTGGGGTCCTACATGGCCCCCAGTCCTGACTTCTATGGGAGAAGTATCAGTATACCTCCCATTGGAGTAAGTAATTTTGAGCTCAATCCTCAGCTCATTACTCTGGTACAGTAAAATTGCCAATACTCTGTACTTTCATAGAAGAACCTGCTGAGTTCCTTGCAAACTTTTTACAAATTGCTGACACAGTACACACTGAAGGAGTAGATTAGGATGTTTATAGACTGCTACTCTTTCCCTTTGTTGTAAGGGATCAAGCAAATAGGTGGTTAGATACCCAACCCAAATCTAGCTTGAAAACATGGAAGCAGCTCGTAGACAAGTTTCTGAATCAATACTTTCCCCCAAGGAAGTTGACCTAGTTAAGGCTGGATATCCAAGGCTTCAAGCAAGAGGACAATGAATCCTTTCATGATGCTTGGGGGAGGTATAGGAGAATGCTCTGAAAATGTCCCGCTGAAATATTTTCAGAATGGGTGCAATTAGACATCTTCTATTATGGCCTTACAGACATGGCCATGATGTCTTTAGATCACTCTGCTAGTGGCTTTATACATATGAGGAAACCAATTGAAGAGGCTCATGAGCTTATTGAGACAGTTGCCAAGAACCAGTATTTGTACTCGGGTGATGAGACTTCCATAAAAGGAGAGGTTAAGGTAGTATCTGCTGAATCTAACCCTCCAGAACAAGATGGCCCATTGACTCAGCAGCTACGCGCCCTTGCACAACAGTTGCTGGACTTGCAAGAGGCTTTGCGAGAAACTCAGGCTTCCAACAGGAATGTAGAAGCCCAGCTGAGTTAAACAAGACAACAATTATCTAAGCAGATAAAAGATGAATGTTAGACTATCCACTGAGGAGTGGAAAAACATTGAACACCCAACCTCAGAGCAACAGAAAACCAGAAGGAGAAAAGCTGATAGAGGACAACCAAACTACTGTCCAGAACATCTCTGAGGACGTTACACGTCCAAGAGAGAATGTTATTGGCGTTCAACGCCAAGAAAGGGTGCCCACTCCTGGCGTTGAATGCCCAAAGGGGGGCAATACACCTGGCGTTCAACGCCAGGAAGGGATACCCACCCTTGGCGTTGAACGCCCACAAGGGAACAATGTTCCTGGTGTTGAATACCAGATACCCACCCTTGGCGTTGAACGCCCACAAGGGAACAATGTTCCTGGTGTTGAACACTAGAAAGGGGATAGCAAGGGTGTTGAACACCCAATTAGGAATGGTCAGACACATGCAAGTGCTGATAAGACCCTTCCTAAGCAAGCTACTGACCCTCCCCTTTCAATTCTGTAGGCATTAAATCTACATCAACCGAGGTTGATGAGTATAGGACCAAGATGCCATATCCTCAGAAGCTTCGCCAAGCGGAAAAGGATAAACAGTTTACCCACTTTGCGGATTATCTCAAGACACTTGAGATCAAGATTCCTTTTGCAGAGGCTCTTGAACAGATACATTCTTATGCCATGTTGATGAAGGATATCTTAAGTCATAAGAAGGATTAGAGAGAGGCAGAAACAGTCTTCATTACTGAAGAGTGCAGTGCAGTGATTCAAAAGAGTTTACCAGAGAAACTCAAGGATCCTGGAAGCTTTATGATACCCTACACCTTAGGGGATACCTGTACAAAGACATCCCTATGTGATCTTGGAGCAAGTATTAACTTAATACTTGCATCACTAATAAAGAGACTCTGTTCAACTCACGAAGTTAAACCTACCCGCATATGTCTTCAACTTTCTGATGGCTCTGTTAAGCTTCCATTAGGCGTGATTGAGGACATGATTGTTAGGGTTGGACCCTTTGCCTTCCCCACAGACTTTGTGGTGCTGGAAATGGAAGAGCACAAGAGTGTAACCCTCATTCTAGGAAGACCCTTCCTAGCTATAGGACGGACCCTCATTGACTTTCAGAAAGGGGAAGTAACCCTGAGAGTAAATGAGGATGAGTTCGTACTAAATACTGTCAAAGCCATGCAGCATCCAGACACTCCAGAGGAGTGTATGAGTATTGATATCATTGATACCCTGGTGGAAGAAGTGAATATGGCTGAAGGGCTTGAGGAAGAGTTGAATGACATCTTTTATGATGCTCAGCCTGAGTTAGAGGAGCCAGAGGAAAAAGAGCCTCTGAAAATTCCTAAGGAAGAGGACAAGCCTCCTAAACTCGAGCTCAAGCCATTACGATCTTCCTTGAAATATGAATTTCTTGGAGATGGGAATACTTATCTTGTGATTATAAGCTCTGCTTTAGAACCATAGGAAGAAAAAGCACTAATCCAAGTGCTAAAGACACACAAGACAGCTCTTGGGTGGACAATAAGTGACCTAAAGGGCATTAGCCCAACCCGATGCATGCACAAGATCCTGCTGGAGGATGACGCTAAACCAGTGGTATAACCACAAAGGCGACTGAATCCAGCTATGAAGGAAGTGGTGCAGAAGGAAGTCACTAAATTATGGGAGGCTAGGATTATTTATCCCATTTCTGACAGCCCCTGGGTGAGCCCTGTCCAAGTTGTTCCCAAGAAGGGAGGCATGACAGTGGTTCATAATGAAAAGAATGAACTAATTCTTACAAGGACAGTTACAGGGTGGCGTATATGCATTGACTATAGAAGGCTCAATACCGACACCAGAAAGGATAATTTTCCTTTGCCTTTCATAGATCAAATGCTAGAAAGACTAGCAGGGAATGCATTTTATTATTTCCTGGATGGTTATTCCGGTTACAATCAAATTGCAGTAGATCCACAAGATCAAGAAAAGACAATATTCACATGCCCATATGGTGCGTTTGCTTATAGGCGGATGCCATTTGGCCTGTGCAATGCACCTGCCACCTTTCAGATATGTATGCTCTCCATATTCTCTGATATGGTAGAGAAGTTCCTTGAAGTATTCATGGATGACTTCTCCGTCTTTGGAGACTCGTTTAAATCCAGCCTTGACCATTTAGCCCTAGTTATAAAGCAATGCCAAGAGACAGACCTGGTTTTAAACTGGAAAAAATGTCACTTCATGGTGACTGATGAGCGGATAATTTATACCCTTTTTGGCATTGTTTTTACATAGTTTTTAGTATGTTTTAGTTACTTTTTATTATATTTTTATTAGTCTTTATGCAAAAATCACATTTCTGGACTTTACTATGAGTTTATGTGTTTTTTTGTAATTTCAGGTATTTTCTGGCTGAAATTGAGGGACCTGAGCAAAAATCTGATTCAGAGGCTGAGAAAGGACTGCAGATGCTGTTAGATTCTGATCCTCCTGCACGCAAAATGGATTTTCTGGAGATACAGAAGCCCAATTGACACGCTCTCAATTGCGTTGGAAAGTAGACATCTTGGGCTTTCCAGAAATATATAATGGTCCATACTTTGCTCGAGATTTGATGGCCTAAACTGGCGTCTAAACGCCAGCCAGAGACCATTTTCTGGCGTAAAACACCAGAACTGGCACCAGAACGAGAGTTAAACGCCCAAACTGGCATCCAAGCTAGCGTTTAACTCTAGAAAAGGCCTATGCACGTGTAAAGCTCAATGCTCAGCCCAAGCACACACCAAGTGGGCTCCGGAAGTGGATTTCTGCACTATCTGCACTTAGTTACTTATTTTCTCTAATCCCTAGTAACTAGTTTAGTCTAAATAGCACTTTTACTATTGTATTCGTATGGTTGGAACCCTCTTTTCACTTTTATGTTACATTGGGAGGCTGGCCATTCGGCCATGTCTAGACCTTTTTCTCTTATGTATTTTCTACGGTGGAGTTTCTACACCTCATAGATTAAGGTGCGGAGCTCTGCTATTCTTCATGAATTAATGCAAGTACTATTGTTTCTCTTTCAATTCACGCCTACTTCTTCTCCAAGATATACTCTCGTACTTAATTCAGTTAAGTCAGAATGAAAGGGTGACCCATGATAATCACCCACTATCTTCGTTACTCGCTTAGCCAAGATCCGCGTGCCTGACAACCACAAGCGGTCTACATGATGTTCAATGTAGTCATTGGATGATAGACGGAGTAAATTCTCTTGGGTCTCTAATCCACGGACTGAGTCCGTGAGATTAGGATCTTCGTGGTATAGGCTAGAACCAATTGGCAGCATTCTTGAGATCCAGAAAGTCTAAACCTTGTCTGTGGTATTCCGAGTAGGGTCTGGGAAGAGATGACTGTGACGAGCTTCAAACTCGGGAATGTTGGGCACAGTGGCAGTGTGCAAAAGGATAGAGAGATCCTATTCTGACGCTAGTGAGAACCGACAGATGATTAGCCGTGCGGTAGTTGTACCTGGTATTTTTCATCCGAGACGAGAAATTCGACAGTTGATTAGCCGTGCAGAGACCGTACCTGGTATTTTTCATCTGAGAGGATCATACAGCTTGCCATGGAAGGGAGCACGCATGGTTGGAAGAAGACAATAGAAAACCAGAGATTCAGAAGCAACAAAGCATCTGCAAATGTTTATCTGAAATTCCCACCAATGAATTACATTAGTATCTCTATTTTATTTTACATCTTATTTATCTTTAATTATCAAAACCTCATAACCATTTGAATCTGCCTGACTAAGATTTACAAGATGACCATAGCTTGCTACAAGCCGACAATCTCTATGGGATCGACCCTTACTCGCGTAAGGTTTTATTACTTGGACGACCCAATGCACTTGCTGGTTAGTTGTACCGGAATTATGAAAAGTGTGATCACAATTCCGTGCTCCAGTGACTGAAGGAATTGTCCTTGGGCATCTGATTTCAAACAAGAGAATAGAAGTGGATCAAGCTAAGGTGGAGGTAATTGAGCGATTACCACCACCCATTAATGTCAAGGGAATCAGAAGTTTCCTTGGACATTCAGGATTCTACAAGAGGTTTATTAAGAATTTTTCTAAAATCGCTAAACCCCTGTGCAACTTACTAACAACTGACACTCCATTTGTCTTCGACCAAGAGTGTCTGCAGGCCTTTGAGACTCTGAAAGCTAAGCTTATCACTGCGCCTGTAATCTCTGCAACCAGCTGGGACTTGCCATTCGAGCTGATGTGTGATGCCAGTGACCATGCCATTGGCACAGTCTTGGGGCAGAGGCATGACAAGCTTCTGCATGTCATTTAATATGCTAGCTGTGTTCTAAATGACACGCAGAAAAATTATACTACCACTGAAAAGGAATTGCTTGTAGAGATTTATGCCATTGACAAGTTCAGATCCTATCTAGTAGGATCTAAGGTCATTATCTACACTGACCATGCTGATCTCAAATATCTTCTCACCAAGCAAGATTCTAAGCCCAGACTTATAAGATAGGTATTACTCCTGCAAGAGTGTGATATAGAAATCAGAGACAGAAAAGGGTCAGAAAATCAAATGGCTAACCACTTGTCTCAAATTGAACCAGTAGAAGGGGCATCTTCTCCCTCTACTGACGTATCTGAAACCTTCCCAAATGAGCAACTATTTGCCATCTGAACGACACCTTTGTTTGCAGACATTGCAAACTCCAAGGCTATAAGATTCATCCCCAAGGAATACAGTAGGCAACAAGTCTGAAAGCTCATTCATGATGCTAGATATTACTTGTGGGATGAACCATATCTCTTTAAGAGATGCTCGGATGGGATAATCCGGCGCTGTGTATCTGAAGAAGAGGCATAGAAAATCCTATGGCATTACCATGGCTCCGATTATGGAGGACACTTTGGAGGCGAGCGAACAACCACTAAAGTCCTCCAAGGTGGTTTCTACTGGCCCACACTCTTTAAGGATTCCCAAGAGTTTGTCCGTCGCTGTGATAGTTGCCAGAAGGCTGGCAACCTCCCTCATGGTCACGACATGCCTCAGTAAGGAATCCTTGAGATTGAGCTATTTGATGTATGGGGTATAGACTTCATGGGTCTATTTCCACCTTTATACTCAAACACCTACATTCTTGTAGCAGTAGATTATGTGTCTAAATGGGTTGAGGCAGTCGTATCACCTACAAATGACACTAGAGTAGTGATGAAGTTCCTTCAGAAGTATGTCTTCAGTAGATTTGGTGTCCCTCGGATACTAATCAGTGATGGAGGAACTCATTTCTCCAATAAATAGCTTGACTCTGTGCTGAGTGATGAGCGGATACTTTATACCCTTTTTGGCATTGTTTTTACCTAGTTTTTAGTATGTTTTAGTTACTTTTTATTTTATTTTTATTAGTTTTTATGCAAAAATTACATTTCTAGACTTTACTATGAGTTTGTGTGTTTTTCTGTATTTTTAGGTATTTTCTGGCTGAAATTGAGGGATCTGAGCAAAAATCTGATTCAGAGGCTGAGAAAGGACTACAGATGCTGTTAGATTCTGACCCTCCCCTGCACTCGAAGTGGATTTTCTGGAGCTTTAGAAGCCCAATTGGCACGCTCTCAATTGCGTTGGAAATTACACATCTTGGGCTTTCCAGCAATATATAATAGTCCATACTTTGCCCGAGATTTGATGGCCCAAACTGGCATTCAAACGCCCACCAGAAACCCTTTTCTGGCGTAAAACGCCAGAACTGGCACCAGAACTGGAGTTAAACACCCAAACTAACATCCAAGCTGGCGTTTAACTCTAGAAAAGGCTTATGCACATGTACAGCTCAATGCTCAGCCCAAGCACACACCAAGTGGGCCCTGGAAGTGGATTTCTGCACTATCTGCACTTAGTTACTTATTTTCTATAATCCTTAGTAACTAGTTTAGTATAAATAGCACTTTTTACTATTATATCTTATATCTTATCATCTCTGGACATTTAGTCCTTAGACCTTTGGAATTTGAGGCTGGCCATTCGGCCATGCCTAGACCTTTCTCTCTTATGTATTTTCTACGGTGGAGTTTCTACACCTCATAGATTAAGGTGCGGAGCTCTGCTGTTCTTCATGAATTAATGCAAGTACTATTGTTTCTCTTTCAATTCACGCTTACTTCTTCTCCAAGATATACTCTTGTACTTAATTCAGTTAAGTCAGAATGAAGGGGTGACCCATGACAATCACCCACTATCTTCGTTACTCGCTTAGCCAAGATTCGCGTGCCTGACAACCACAAGCGGTCTACATGATGTTCAACGTAGTCATTGGACGACAGTCGGAGTATAATCTCTTGGGTCTCTAATCCACGATTTGTATTGCCTCTCCTGACAACAGAGCATCCAAGTCCATGAGATTAGAACCTTCGTGGTATAGGCTAGAACCAATTGGCAGCATTCCTGAGATCCGGAAAGTCTAAGCCTTGTCTGTGGTATTCCGAGTAGGATCTGGGAAGGGATGACTGTGATGAGCTTCAAACTCGCGAATGTTGGGCACAGTGACAGTGCGAAAAAGGATAGAGAGATCCTATTCCGACGCTAGTGAGAACCGACTGATGATTAGCCGTGTGGTCGCTGTACCTGGTATTTTTCATCTGAGACGAGAAATCTGACAGTTGATTAGCCGTGCAGAAACCGTACCTGGTATTTTTCATCCGAGAGGATCATACAGCTTGCTATGGAAGGGAGCACGCATGGTTGGATGAAGACAATAGGAAAGCAGAGGTTCAGAAGCAACAAGGCATCTCCAAACGCTTATCTGAAATTCCTACCAATGAATTACATAAGTATCTTATTTTATTTTATGTTTTATTTATATTTTAATTATCAAAATCCCATAACCATTTGAATCTGCCTGACTAAGATTTAGAAGATGACTATAGCTTGCTTCAAGCCGACAATCTCTGTGGGATTGACCCTTACTCGCGTAAGGTTTTATTACTTGGACGACCCAGTGCACTTGCTGGTTAGTTGTGCCGACTTGTGAAAAGTGTGATCATAATTTCATGCACCAAGTTTTTGGCGCTGTTGCCGGGGATTGTTCGAGTTTAGACAACTGACGGTTTATCTTGTTGCTTAGATTGGGTAATTTTATTTTATGTTTAAGCTTTTTATTTTTATTTTCGAAAATAAAATGTTCTTCAGAATTTTTAAGAATGAATTCTAGATTTTCATGAGATATGTTGAAGCCTGGCTGGCTGTTAAGCCATGTCTAATCTTTTGGACCGAGATTTCCACTTTCCATTATAGAAAGGACATGTCTGTATTTGTTATGCTAAAGCTTGGCTGGCCATTTGACCATGTCTAATTCTTTTGGACCGAAGCTTTAGACTAACATTGCAAGAATCCTGGAATTCTTATTAAAAATTTTTGAATTTCTTTATTTTCTATTTCCAAAAATTTTTCGAAAAATATACAAAATTTTAATAAACCATAAAAATAAAAAAAATTTGTGTTTTTTGTTTAAGTCTTGTGTCAAATTTTAAGTTTGGTGTCAATTGCATGTTTTTAATTTTTCTTGAATTTTCGAAAATTCATCATGTGTTCTTTCTTGATCTTCAAGTTGTTCTTGATGATTTTCCTTGCTTGATCTTTAATTTTTCTTGTTTGGTGTTTTTTGTTGTTTTTCATATGCATTTTCAAATTCATAGTGTCTAAACATTAAAAATTTCTAAGTTTGGTGTCTTGCATGTGTTTATTTTCTTAAAAATGTTCAAAAATATGTTCTTGATGTTCATCATGATCTTTAAAGTGTTCTTGGTGTTCATCTTGACATTCAAAGTGTTCTTGCATGCATTAATTGTTTTGATCTTAAATTCTTATGTCATGTGTCTTTTTGTTATTTTTCTTTTTCTTCATTAATTCAAAAATAAAAAATAATATCTTTCCCTTATTTTACTTATAAATTTCGAAATTTTGGGTTGATTTAGTCAAATTTTTTTAAAATTAGTTGTTTCTTGTTAGTCAAGTCAAAATTTCAATTTAAAAATCTTATCTTTTCAAATCTTTTTCAAAAATAAAATCTTTTTCATTTTTCTTCTTAATATTTTTGAAATTCTTAAATAAATTTTCAAAATCTTTTTCTTATTTTTATTTCACATTTTCGAAAACTTTACTAACAATTAATGTATTGATTCAAAAATTTCAAGTTTGTTACTTTCCTGTTAAGAAAGGTTCAATCTTTAAATTCTAGAATCATATCTTTTAGTTTCTTGTTAGTCAAGTCATCAACTTTAATTTTCAAAATCAAATCTTTTTAAATTTCTTTTTCAAATCTTTTCCAAAATAGATTTCAATCATATCTTTTTCAAAACTTAATTTCAAAATATTTTTCTAACTTCTTATCTTTTCAAAATTTATTTTCAAATCTTTTTCAACTAACTACTTGACTTGTTTATTTCAACTAACTAACTACTTTTCCACTTCTAATTTTCGAAAATCACTAACCACTTTTTCAAAATTCCTTTTTATTAACTAATTATTTTAAATTCTAATTTTATTTTATTTCTTTTTTTATTTTCAAATTTTAACTTAATTAATTAAATATAAATAAAAATATTTTTCTTCTCCCTCTTTTTAAAATTTGAATACTCTCTCTCTCCTCTCTTTCTATTTATTTAATTTTTTACTAACACTTCTCTTCTACTCATAATTCAAACACTCTCCCTCTCTTTGTGTTCGAATTCCTCCCATTCTCTCTCTACCTCATTCTTCTATTCTTCTATTCTTATACTCACATAAAAGAACCTCTATACTATGATATAGAGGATTCCCCTTCTTTTCTATTCTCTTCTTTTTCATATGAGCAAAAACAGGGATAAAGACATTCTTGTTAAAGCTGATCCTAAACCTGAAAGGACTCTAAAGAGGAAGCTAAGAGAAGCTAAAGCACAACACTCCGGAGAGGACCTTACAGAAATTTTCGAAAAAGAAGTAGACATGGCAGCCAAACCCAACAACAATGGTGGAGATGCAAGGAAGGTGCTTAGTGACTTTACTACACCAACTTCCAACTTCTATGGAAGAAGCATCTTAATACTTGCAATTGGAGCAAACAACTTTAAGCTTAAGCCTCAATTAGTTTCTCTAATGCAGCAGAATTACAAGTTTCACGGACTTCCATTAGAAGATCCTCATCAGTTCTTAGCTAAATTCTTGCAAATCTGTGACACTGTTAAAACCAATGGGGTTAATCCCGAGGTCTATAGACTTATGCTTTCCCCCTTTGCTATAAGAGACAGAGCTAGGATATGGTTGGACTCACAACCTAAAGAAAGCCTAAACTCTTGGGAAAATTTGGTCAATGCTTTCTTGGCTAAATTTTTTCCACCTCAAAAGTTGAGCAAGCTTAGAGTGGAAGTCCAAACCTTCAGACAAAAGGAAGGTGAATCCCTCTATGAAGCTTGGGAAAGGTACAAGCAATTGATCAGAATGTGTCCTTCTGACATGCTTTCAGAATGGAGCATCTTATGTATATTCTATAATGGTCTGTCTGAATTGTCCACGATGTCATTGGACCACTCTGCTGGTGGATCTCTTCATCTGAAGAAAACCCCTGCAGAAGCCCAGAAACTCATTGAGATAGTTGCAAATAACTAGTTCATGTATACTTCTGAAAGAAATCCTGTGAATAATGGGATGACTCAGAAGAAAGGAGTTCTTGAGATTGATACTCTGAATGCAATATTGGCTCAGAATAAAATATTAACTCAACAAGTCAATATGATTTCTCAAAATCTGACTGGAATGCAAGCTGCATCCGGCAGTACTAAAGAAGCTTCCTCTGAAGAAGAAGCTTATGACCCTGAGAATCTTGCAATGGAAGAAGTGAATTACATGGGAGAATCCTATGGAAACACCTATAATCCTTCATGGAGAAATCATCCTAATTTCTCATGAAAGGATCAACAGAAGCTTCATCATGGCTTCAATAATAATAATGGTGGGAGAAATAGGTTTGGCAATAGCAAGCCTTTTCCATCATCTTCTGAGCAACAGACAGAGAATTCTAAGCAGAGCCTCTCTGACTTAGCAACCATAGTCTCTGATCTATCTAAGACCACTCTCAGTTTTATGAATGAAACAAGGTCCTCCATCAGAAATTTGGAGGCACAAGTGGGTCAGCTGAGTAAAAGAGTTATTGAAACTCCTCCTAGTACTCTCCCAAGCAATACAGAAGAGAATCCCAAAAGAGAGTGCAAGGCCATAAATATACCCAAAGTGGCCGAACCTATAGAGGAGGAAAAGGCAATGATTTCTAGTGAGGAAGACCTTAATGGACATCTACTGACCACTAAGGAGTTACCTCCTGAGGAACCAAAGGAATCTGAGGCTCATATAGAGACCATAGAGATTCTACTGAACTTACTGTTGCCATTCATGAGCTCTGATGAGTATTCTTCCTCTGAAGAAGATTAAGATATTGTTGAAGAGCAAGTATAACTCAGTATATTGGAGCAATCATGAAGCTGAATGCCAAGTTATTTGGTAATGAGACTTGGGAGGATGAACCTCCATTGCTCATCAATGCACTGAATGCTTTGGTTCAACTAAAATTACCTCAAAAGAAACCGGATCTCGGAAAGTTCTTAATACCCTATACCATAGGCACCATGACCTTTGAGAAGGCTCTGTGTGATCTGGGGTCAGGAATAAACCTCATGCCACTCTCTGTAATGGAGAAACTAGGGATCCTTGAGGTACAAGCTGCAAGAATCTCATTAGAGATGTCAGACAAATCAATGAAACAGGCTTATAGACTTGTAGAGGATGTCTTAGTGAAGGTTGAAGGCTTGTACATCC
This sequence comes from Arachis ipaensis, assembly GCF_059453495.1. Classification (NCBI taxonomy): domain Eukaryota; kingdom Viridiplantae; phylum Streptophyta; class Magnoliopsida; order Fabales; family Fabaceae; genus Arachis; species Arachis ipaensis. The sequence continues at coordinate 29,787,176 of NC_142436.1, forward strand.
CTGCTGACTTCATAATCCTAGACACTGGGAAGGATGAAGATGAATCCATTATCCTTGGAAGACCCTTCTTAGCCACAGCAAGGGCTGTGATTGATGTGGACAGAGGAGTGTTAGTCCTTCAATTGAATGAGGACTACCTTGTGTTTAAGGCTCAAGGATCTTCTTCTGTAACCATGGAGAGGAAACATGAAAAGCTTCTCTCAATACAGAGTCAAACAGAGCCCCCACACACAACTTCTAAGTTTGGTGTTGGGAGGCCACCATTAAGCTCTGAGTCTCTGTGAAGCTCTCTAAGAGCTCACTGTCAAGCTATTGACATTAAAGAAGCACTTATTGGGAGGCAACCCAATGTTATTTTATTATATTTATTTTTATAGACATTTGTTTTCCATTGTCATGTTATATTTTCTTTAGGTTGATGATCATGTGAAGTCATAAAAATAGCTGCAGAATTAAAGCGGAATCAAAAATAGCACACCCTGGAGGACAAGCTTACTGGTGTTTAAACGCCAGTAAGGATAGCAAAATGGGCGTTTAACGCCCAGTCTGGCAGCATTCTGGGCGTTAAACACCAGAATTGGCAGATAGACTGGCGTTTAACGCCAGAAAAGGGTGTCTAGTTGGTGTTAAACGCCAGAAAGGGGAATCAACCTGGCGTTTAACGCCAGAAAAGGTAGCAGAAATGGCATTAAACGCCAGAAATGGCACACAGATGGCGTTTAAATGCCAGAAAGGTGCAGGGACATGAATTCCTTTACACCTCAGGATCTGTGGACCCCACAGGATCCCCATCTACCCCAACTCACTCTCTCTCCTCTTCACACCTTTCCATAATACTCTTTCCCAAATACCCTTGACCAATCACATCAATACCACTTCCCCAAACACCATTCACCTTTCAAGTCCTACCCTCTTCCCCATAATCTCTTCACCACTCACATCCATCCACTATTCCCTAAAAACCCTACCAACCTCACCATTCAAATTCAAAACATTTCCCTCCCAAACCCAACCCCTTCATACACGATCTCCCTCTCTCTTACCCTATAAATACCCCTCTTTACCACCTTCAATTTCACACATCATACACTTAAATCCCCCTTGGCCGAAACCAAAACACCCTTCTATCTCCTCTATTTCTTCTTCTTCTCCTCCTTTCTTTCTTCTTTTGCTCGAGGACGAGCAAACCTTTTAAGTTTGGTGTGGAAAAAAGCTCTGCTTTTTGTTTTTCCATAACCATTAATGGCACCTAAGGCCAGAGAAACCTCTAAAAAGAGGAAAGGAAAGGCAATTGCTTCCACCTTCGAGTCATGGGAGATGGAGAGATTCATCTCAAAGGTCCATCAAGACCACTTCTATGAAGTTGTGGCCAAGAAAAGGGTGATCCCCGAAGTCCCCTTCATGCTCAAAAAGAGTGAATATCTGAAGATCCGACGTGAAGTTCGGAGAAGAGGTTGGGAAGCTCTCACCAACCCCATCCAACAAGTCAGAATCATAATGGTTCAAGAGTTCTATGCTAATGCATGGATCACTAAGAACCATGATCAAAGTGTGAACCGGAACCCAAAGAATTGGCTCACAATGGTTTGGGGGAAATACTTGGATTTCAGTCCGGAAACCGTGAGGTTGGCATTTAACTTGCCAATGATGCAAGGAGATCCTCATCCTTTCACTAGAAGGGTCAACTTTGATCAAAGGTTGGACCAAGTTCTCACGGACATCTGTGTGGAAGGAGCTCAATGGAAGAGAGACTCCAAAGGCAAGCCGGTTCAACTGAGAAGGCTTGACCTCAAGCCCGTGGCTATGGGATGGTTGGAGTTCATCCAACGCTCTATCATTCCTACTAGCAACCGGTCTGAAGTTACAGTAGACCGGGCTATCATGATCCATAGTATCATGAATGGAGAGGAAGTAGAAGTTTATGAGATCATACCTCTAGAACTATACAAGGTGGCGGACAAGTCCTCCACTTTGGCAAGGTTAGCCTTCACTCATCTCATCTGTAACCTATGCAATTCAGCTGAAATTGTCATAGAGGAAGACATCCTCATTGAAGAGGACAAACCCATCACTAAAAAGAGGATGAAGCAAACAAGAGAGCCCACTCATGGACCTCAACAAGAGCATGAGGAAGTCCCTCATCAAGAAATTCCTGAGATACCTCAAGGGATGTATTTCCCTCCACACAATTATTGGGAGCAACTCAACACCTCTTTAGAAGAATTGATTTCTAACATGGGGCAACTAAGGATGGAGCACCAAGAGCACTCCATCATCCTCCATGAAATCAGAGAGGACCAAAAGGCCATGAGAGAGGAGCAACAAAGGCAAGGAAGAGACATTGAGGAGCTCAAGCACTCCATAAGATCTTCAACAGGAAGAACTAGCCGCCGTCACTAAGGTGGACCCGTTCTTTAATTTCCTTGTTCTTATTTTTCTGTTTTCAGTTTCTACGCTTTATGTTTTGTCTATGTTTGTGTCTTTGTTACATGATCATTAGTGTCTAGTGTCTATGTCTTAAAGCTATGAATGATTCCATGAATCCTTCACCTTTCTTAAATGAAAAATGTTTTCTGAAAAAGAAAAAGAAGTACATGAATTTTGAATTCTATCTTGAAAAAAGTTTAATTATTTGGATGTGGTGGCAATACTTTTTGTTTTCTGAATGAATGCTTGAACAATGCATATTTTTGATAGTGAAGTTTATGAATGTTAAAATTTTTGGCTCTTGAAAGAATAATGAAAAAAGAGAAATGTTATTGATAATATGAAAAATTATAAAATTGATTCTTGAAGCAAGAAAAAGCACTGAAAAACACAAAGCTTGCAAAAAAAAAAGGCGAAAAATAAAGAAAAAAGAAAGAAAAAGAAAAAGCAAGCAGAAAAAGCCAGTAACCCTTTAAACCAAAAGGCAAGGGTAAAAAAGATCCAAGGCTTTGAGCATTAATGGATAGGAGGGCCCAAAGGAATAAAATCCTAGCCTAAGTGGCTAAATTAAGCTGTCCCTAACCATGTGCTTGTGGCGTGAAGGTGTCAAGTGAAAAGCTTGAGACTGAGAGGTTAAAGTCGTAGTCTAAAGCAAAAAGAGTGTGCTTAAGAGCTCTGGGCACCTCTAACTGGGGACTCTAGCAAAGCTGAGTCACAATCTGAAAAAGGTTCACCCAGTTATGTGTCTGTGGCATTTATGTATCCGGTGGTAATACTGGAAAACAAAATGCTTAGGGTCACGGCCAAGACTCATAAAGTAGCTGTTTTCAAGAATCAACATACTAAACTAGGAGAATCAATAACACTATTTGAATTCTAAGTTCCTATGGATGCCAATCATTCTGAACATTAAAGGATAAAAGGAGATGCCAAAACTGTTCGGAGGCAAAAAGCTACTAGTCCCGCTCATCTAATTAAAACTAATCTTCATTGATATTTTTGAAATTTATTGTATTTTCTCCTCCTTTTATCCTATTTTGTTTTTAGTTGCTGGGGACAAGCAACAATTTAAGTTTGGTATTGTGATGAGCAGATAATTTATACCCTTTTTGGCATTGTTTTTACATAGTTTTTAGTATGTTTTAGTGACTTTTTATTATATTTTTATTAGTTTTTATGCAAAAATAAAATTTTTGGACTTTACCATGTGTTTGTGTGTTTTTCTGTAATTTCAGGTATTTTTTGGCTGAAATTGAGGGATCTGAGCAAAAATCTGATTCAGAGGCTGAGAAAGAACTGCAGATGCTGTTGGATTCTGACCCTCCCCTGCACTCGAAGTGAATTTTCTGGAGCTTCAGAAGCCCAATAGGCATGCTCTCAATTGCGTTGGAAAGTACACATCTTGGGCTTTCCAGTAATATATAATAGTCCATACTTTGCCCGAGATTTGATGGCCCAAACTGGCATTCAAACGCCCACCAGAAACCCTTTTCTGGCGTAAAACGCAAGAACTGGCACCAGAACTGGAGTTAAACGCCCAAACTGACATCCAAGCTGGGGTTTAACTCTAGAAAAGGCCTATGCACGTGTAAAGCTCAATGCTCAGCCCAAGCACACACCAAGTGGGCCTTGGAAGTGGATTTCTGCACTATCTACACTTAGTTACTTATTTTCTGTAATCCCTAGTAACTAGTTTAGTATAAATAGCACTTTTTACTATTATATCTTATATCTTATCATCTCTGGATGTTTAGTCCTTAGACCTTTGGAATTGGAGGCTGGCCATTCGGCCATGCCTAGACCTTTCTCTCTTATGTATTTTCTACGGTGGAGTTTCTACACCTCATAAATTAAGGTGCGGAGCTCTGCTGTTCTTCATGAATTAATGCAAGTACTATTGTTTCTCTTTCAATTCACGCTTACTTCTTCTCCAAGATATACTCTCGTACTTAATTCAGTTAAGTCAGAATGAAGGGGTGACCCGTGACAATCACCCACTATCTTCGTTACTCGCTTAGCCAAGATCTGCGTGCCTGACAACCACAAGCGGTCTACATTATGTTCAACGTAGTCATTGGACGATAGTCGGAGTATAATCTCTTGGGTCTCTAATCCACGATTTGCATTGCCTCTTCTGACAACAGAGCATCCGAATCCGTGAGATTAGAACCTTCGTGGTATAGGCTAGAACCAATTGACAGCATTCCTGAGATCCGGAAAGTCTAAACCTTGTCTGTGGTATTCTGAGTAGGATCTGGGAAGGGATGACTGTGACGAGCTTCAAACTCGCAAATGTTGGGCACAGTGACAGTGTGCAAAAGGATAGAGAGATCCTATTCCGACGCTAGTGAGAACCGACTGATGATTAGCCGTGCGGTCGCTGTACCTGGTATTTTTCATCCGAGACGAGAAATCCGACAGTTGATTAGCCGTGTAGAAACTGTACCTGCTATTTTTCATCCGAGAGGATCATACAACTTTCCATGGAAGGGAGCACGCATGGTTGGATGAAGACAATAGGAAAGCAGAGGTTCAGAAGCAACAAGGCATCTCCAAACGCTTATCTGAAATTCCCCCAATGAATTACATAAGTATCTTATTTTATTTTATGTTTTATTTATCTTTTAATTATCAAAACCCCATAACCATTTGAATCCTCCTGACTAAGATTTACAAGATGACCATAGCTTGCTTCAAGCCGACAATCTCTGTGAGATCGACCCTTACTCGCGTAAGGTTTTATTACTTGGACGACCCAGTGCACTTGCTGGTTAGTTGTACGGATGTGTGAAAAGTGTGATCACAATTTCGTGCACCACTGAGCCGATATGGAGTTCGCCATAAAGTGGCCACCCCATATCACCCACAGACAAATGGACAAGCTAAGGTCTCACATAGAAAACTCAAGAGAATCCTAGAAAGAACGGTGAATACCTCTAGAAAGAATTGGGCAAGAAAGCTTGATGATGCTCTCTGTGCATACAGAACAACTTTCAAGATCCTTATAGGAACATCACCATATCAATTGGTGTATGGGAAGGCATGCCACCTACTAGTAGAGTTGGAACACAAGGCTTACTGGGCAACTAAACTCCTGAACTTTGATGCAAAGGCAGCCGGAGAGAAACGGTTGCTCCAGTTAAATGAGTTAGATGAATTTCGACTAGCTGCATTTGAGAATGCAAAGATTTATAAAGCAAGGGCCAAGAAGTGACATGACAGAAAGATTTCTTTCAGAATCTTTGTACCAGGGCAGAAGGTTCTGCTCTTCAACTCTAGACTCTAGACTCAGATTACTTCCAGAAACTCAAATCCTGTTGGACGGGACCATATGTGGTTACAAGTGTATCACCCTATGGGCACATAGAACTGCAAGGTAAAGACTCGGACCTGAAATTTACTATTAATGGACAAAGAGTCAAGCATTACCTTGAAGGAGCAATTGAGCAAAGAGGCTCAACACTACTACTAGAATGAGTGCAGTACCGTCAAGCTAATGACGTTAAAGAAGCACTTGATGGTAGGCAACCCATCAATAATTAATGTTTTCTTGTTTTCCTTCACGTCTATTTTAAATTTATTTTAGTTTAATTTTCATATTTTTTTAAGTTTGTGATCGTGTGCAGTAGTTAGAACAGAAACAGAAACAGTCAGAGCAGAAAACAGACTACCCTGGAGAAGGCCCCTTGCTGGCGTTGAATGCCAGGCAAGAGGGAAGGAGGGGCGTTGAATGCCCCTAGGAGGTAGCAAGACTGGCGTTCAACGCCAGCCAGGAGGTACTGGCTAGGCGTTGAACTCCCCCAAGGTGCAGCAAACTTGGCATTGAACGCCAGCCAGGGAACATTGGCTGGGCGTTCAACGCCCAGAAGGGGAGGCAAGACTGGCGTTGAACGCCAGCCAGTGGGCACTGGCTGGGCGTTCAACGCCCATAATGGAAGAACAGCTTCACGTTGAACACCAGAATGGATGCCATTCTGGGCGTTCAACGCCTATCAGGGAGGGTAAGGAGGATTTTGATTTTTTTTCTTTTTCAAAACACATCTTTTCTATATCTTATCTCTTTAACCATATCTTTTAAAACAAGATTCTTCAAACTATCATATTTCAACTTCAATTTCATTTTAAATTTAAAATCTTTTCAATTTTTTGTTTTTCAAAATCTTTTCAAATCTTTTTCACAACTTCATATATTTTTCAATTCTTTTTCAAATCTTTTTCAAAATTTCATATCTGTTGCAATACGTTGCTAAATCTTTTTAAAATCTTTTTCATATCTTCTTTCTAATATTTTTATCTTTTTCATATCTTCTAATTTTAAAAACTTATGTTTTTCTATCTTTTATCAATATATGAATCATATCTTATTTATCTTTTGTCCAATTAAAATTCAAATTCGCACCCTCCCCATCCCTATTTATACCATTCGGCTACCTCTCCCCATCACATTTGAATTATTCTTCTCCTCTTCTTTATCTAATTTCCTTTCTTTTGCTTGAGGACGAGCAAACCTTTTAAGTTTGGTGTGGAGAGAGCCCTTCCTTCTTACCCCATTCGAATTCCATGGCTCCAAAAAGTGGAAATCCCACTTCAAGAAAAAAGAAAGAAGACAACCAAGTAGTTGTTTTCAAACCTTTCAGATTCTACCCAAAGCAGGATGAAGAAAATTTTTACAAAATAATGAATAAGAGGTCAGTGATCCCAGAATCCAAATTTGAATTGAAAAAAGATGAGTACCCGGAGATCCCAAAAAAAATTTGAAAGAGAGGTTGGGAGATTCTAGCTAATCCTGAGTTTAATGTTGGAATAACATTGATCCAAGAATTCTATGCAAATCTGTGGATGACAGATAAGCAAAAGAAAGATGGACAAGGATTCCATACTTTTCGCACCATGGTGCAAGGGAAGACTCTCTATTTCCAATTTGACAAGATGAGAGAGATCTTCAAGCTACCTCCCCAAAAGGATGATCCAGAATCCTTTAACAGGAGGGTGGTAGCTAATCTAAAGTTGGATAAGATTCTAGAAGACATATGTCTGCCTGGAACTAAGTAGGTCAATAACACAAGAGGTAACCCAAACCAACTGAGAAGAGTAGATATCAAACCAGTTGCTAGGGGTTGGTTGGACTTCATTGGGCGCTCCATACTCCCTACTAGCAACCGCTCTGAAGTTACCATCAGAAGGGCTGTGATGATTCACTGCATTATGATGAGGAATGAGGTGGAAGTCCACCAAATAATTCCTTTTGAGCTATACAAGGTGACAAATAGGATGTCAACTCAAGGCAGATTGGCATATCCAAACCTTATCTTTCGCTTGTGTAAAGAGGCTGGAGTCATGATTATCAAAGATTCTTTCATCCCAGAAGAAAGCCCAATCACCAAACAGGTGATGGAAAGCGCCCAAGTGCCAGTTGATCCACCCAAAAGGAAGGCGTCTAAGCCTTAAGAGATCCCTCAAATTGAATATTGGACCCAGCTGGAAGCATCTGTTACACAATTGCAAACCACCTTGGATTAGTTAAGAGAATAACAAAAGAATCATACTAGCATGCTTTGCAAACTGGTCAAGGAACAAGAGAAGCAAGGACGTGAGATAGAAGAGCTGAAGCGTAAGAAATTATCCCCTGAAGAGCCTAAGATCTCCCATGATTAAGGTGGTTGAGTTCCACCCCCTATTTCTGTGGCTATTCTAATTCCTATTTCTTATTTACATGATCAATAGTAGTCTTTAAGTTTTTATGTTTATTTAAATTTCTGTCTTTTAATTTAAGTATTGCATGAGTATTATTAGGATTTAAATTGTTATTTTCCAACTAGCTATAAAATGTTCCTCTTATCATCTCATTGAACTTAATAAAACTTTGATTTTTTTTAGAAGCAGTAATGATACATAAATTTTGAATTTAATATTAAGAGTAGTTCAATTATATGATGTGGTGGCATTGCTTTTGTTTTCTGAATGTATGAATAAATAGTGCATGTTTGATATTGGAATAAAGAATGTTGGCTCTTGAAAGAATGATGATAAAAGTGAAATATTATTGATGCTCTGAAAAATCCAAAAATTGATTCTTGAAGCAAGAAAAAGCAGCAATATATATATATATCCAAAAATGGCTCTTTAAACCAAAAGGCAAGAGCAAAAAGCCAGTAGCTCTTTAAACTAAAAGGCAAGAGCAAGGATCCAAGGCTTTAAGCATTAATGGTTAGGAGGGCCTAAAAAAATATCTTAGCCTATACAGTTCAACTGAGCTGGTTTCCTAACTATATGCTTGTGGTGTGAAGGTGTCAAGTAAAAAGCTTGAGACTGAGCAGTTAAAGTCGTGATCAAAAACAAAAAGAGTGTGTTTAAGAACTCTGGACACCTTTGGCTGGGGATTCTAGTAAAGTTGAGTCACAATCCGAAAGGGTTTACCAGTTAAGTATCTGTGGCATTTATGTATCTGGTGGTAATACTGGAAAAACAAAGTGCTTAGGGCCACGGCCAAGACTCTAAAGAAGTTGTGTTCAAGAATAAAAAAGAACTTAACTAGGAGAATCAATAATATCATCTGGATTCTAAGTTTCTAAAGATGCCAATCATTCTGAGCTTTACTGGATAGGGAGGTGCCAAAACTGTTCAGAAGCAAAAAGCTACTAGTCCCGCTCATCTAATTGAAACTGAGGTTCATTGAGAACTCTGAGATTCATTGTATCCTTATCTTCCTTTTATCCTACTTTATTTTTGGTTGCTTGGGGACAAGCAACAATTTAAGTTTGGTGTTTTGATGAGAGGATATTTTATACGCATCTTGGCACTGTTTTCATATAATTTTTAGTATATTTTATTTAAGTTTTATTATATTTTCATAGGTTTTAGAGAAAAATTCATATTTTTGGATTCTACTTTGAGTTTCTGTGTTCTATGGTGATTTCAGGTATTTTCTGACTGAAATTGAGAAGCTTGAGCAGAAGTCTGATTTAGAACCAGAGAAAGGACTATAGATGCTGTCAAGATCTGACCTTTGTGCACTCAAAAGCGCTTTTCTGGAACTACAAAAGTCCAAATGGCACGCTCTCAACAGCTATGAAAAGCTAACATCCAGGGTTTTTCAGAAATATATAATACTCGATACTTTGTTTTGGAAATAAAGGCCCAAAACTGGCATTCAACGCCAGCCACCAGCCCCATTCCTGGCGTCCAGCGCCCACAAGGGAGCAACTGGAGTTCAACGCCCAAAAGGGGGTCCCTAGCCAGAGTTCAACGCTCCTAAGGGACACTAGCACATGGGAAACACTCAAACTCAGCCGAAACACTCACCAAGTGGGCCCCAGAAGTGGATTTTTGCACTAATAGACTAGTTTATCATATTTCTATAATCCTTAGTTACTAGACTAGTATATATAGGAGAAGATCAACCATGTTTAGGATCACTCTCCAGCATATCATATTTTTTAACACTATTATGTACAATATGAGTCACTAAATCTCCTAGGTTAAGGTTAGGAGCTCTGCTGATTTTCATGGATTAATAAAAGTACTACTGTTCTATTTAATTCGTGTGTGACTCTATTCTAAGATGTATCTTCATTCTTCAACCTTATGAATGGGATGATCCGTGACAATCATCTTCATTCTACATGGGTTTAGCGTGAGTCCGAACCAGAGATCACTGAACCCCTAGCTTGATTATACATCTCTTAGACAGCTAATCCACGACTTCGTTGGGGACTTCTCGAGACACCAGTTTAGCCGAGGTATGGGGAGATTAAAGTCTTCATGGTAGAGGCTAGAATCAAAGGCACATCATTCTCTAATCCGGAAGATTCGACCTTGTCTGTGGTATTTTGAGTAGGATCATCAAGGGGATGAACTGCAAGAGCTTCACCTTCCTTCAGATTGGGCGCACACTAAACCTAGCGTTCGGCCTAAAGGAGGAAGATTCAGTGGCCGCGACCATACGGCATTGATCACTTACAGCCTGCCATGGAAGGAATCACTCACAGTTAGAGAAAGAGAGTAGGAAAAGTTGATCCAGAGGAATGAAGCATCTCCAAAGCCTCAGCCGTTCTCTCATCACTGTTTCCACTCAAATTAAGTAATTTCATTCTTATTCCTGTTTTATGCGTTTATCTCAACAAACTCTCGTTTCTAATCTCCTGGCTAAGATCTACAAGGTGTCCATAGCTTGATTCAAAATGACAATCCTCGTGGGATCGACCCTGACTCACCTCAGGTATTACTTGGACGACCCAGTGCACTTGCTGGTTCATTTGTGCGGACTTAATTTCCGTGCACCAGCCCCCAAGTCATAGAGATCTCATTCAATAGTGATTTCACCAATTGTGTACGAAATTAAGAAACTCCCAGGATCTTTCAATTTTTGGGACAAGTTCTTTTGAATGATTGCACTTCATTCCTTGATGAGGACTACTGTTTAATCTTCTTTCCAATTCCTCTTCTTTGATATCAACTCCTTCATAAACTTGACATAAAGTGGCATTTTCTCCAAGGCTTCAGCAAAAGGAATATTGATTTGTAATTTTCCAAATACCTCTAAGAACTTAAAGAATTTCTTGTCCTTGGTCTCTTTTTGTAACCTTTAAGGGAATGGAATTCTAGACTTGTTTCCTTGCACTTTTTCCTTTTTTGTTGTTTTCTCTTTTGGAGCTTGAATTGGAGGGGTAGGAGCATGTTCTTCTTGATTGTTGGCTTCCTCCATGGCTTTTTCAGATTTTTTGTCATTGCTTGTGGCTTTTTTACCCACTATTTTTTCACTTCTCAAATTAATGGCCTTGCATTCTTCTCTTGTATTTGGAATAGTGTCATTAAAGAAAGTATTTTTGGGTCTCTCAGTAAATTATTTAACAAGTTGGCCCACTTATACTTCTAAGTTTTGATAAAGACTTCTTGATTCTTGAAATTGGTTCTAGTTTTCTGCATAAAACTTGAGATTTGTTAGATAAATGTGGATGTGTGTTGAGTGAGTTTCTCCAAGGCATTTTTAAGACGGGAGGTCTTTTGTAGATTTTGGAATGGTTGTGTGGAAAGTGTTTGTGGTTGGTGAGGAGTGGTGAAATTGTTGAAGTTGTTGTTTCCTTGGTTTTGATTTTCCTAGTCAAAGTTAGGGTGGTTCCTCCATCCAGGGTTGTAAGTTTTGGAGAATGGGTCATTTTGTGGTAGCCTAGAAAGATTCTCCATGTAATTCACTTGTTCAATAGTGGCTTGGTCTTGATTGAGTAGTGACGTCGGGTTTTCTACCAGTAAAGAAATTCATAGAAACGGTTGCGTTGTAGATATAGTTTCTAAACCGGCAAAAATCCCTTCGTACAAACGTGTTGGGTATCACAAGTAACAAACCCCTTAAAAATTGTTAACCGAGTATTCAAACCTCGGGTTATCTTCTCAAGGAACTGCGAGGAAGTATGTTCTTATTATTGGATATAAAGGTTGTAATCGGGGTTTAGAAGGTGAGAAGCAAGTAATTTAAATGACGAGTGAATTAAATGGCAAGTAAAAATAAATAATAACTGTAAACAACTTTTGGTAAGATAAGGGAAATTAGAAGTCCAACTTAGTTATCCTCCTTAACTATAATGAAAGTTGTATCTCAATTCCACTTGGTCAACCTTTACCAGAGCAAAGGAAAGTTAAGGGACTAATTAAATTGACCTTTGAATCCTAATTATTTTCTAAGAAAAGGTTAGGATTAATTAAGTTCAACTCAATTAGCAAGGTAACGATTATCAATTATGTTGAGTTTAATAACTGTTGAGTTACTAAATTCTTAACCAAAACCAAAAGGGGAAAAAGTAAATTGCTGAAATAATAAAAGTGTCCTCAGATGGGAAGCAATGGCAACTTAAATCAAAGAGAATAATCATAAACTGAAAATACCTCAAATTATCATTAATTCAATTAGAAATCTGTAACATGGAATAATTCGTAAATTATAATAATCAATTCAATTGTTGGAATAAATAAATAAAAGTAAAACTAAAAGAACATTAAACCTGGATCCAGAGTTACTCTTAAAATAAGAAGAAATCCTAAATCCTAAAAGAGACAGAGAGAGAGAAGATCTCCCTCTCAACTAAGTCTAAATCATTGAAAGGTGAAAATATGCGAGCTCCCTCTGAGTGGAAGCATTCCCACACTTTATAACCTCTGGTCTATGCTGTCTGTACTTGGATCTGGGCCAAAAAGGGCTTCAGAATTTGCTGGGGGCATATTCTGTAATTTTTGGTGCGTGGCCTCTGTCACGCGTTCGCATGGGTCACGCGGTCGCGTCATTTGGAGCTTTTCCTTGCCACGCGGTCGCGTCAGTCATGCGACCGCGTCATGTGTATTCTGCTTAAGGCGCGCGGTCGCGTCAGTCATGCGGCCGCATCGCTGCTGATTCGTGCTTGGCACGTGATCGCGTCATCCATGCGATCGCGTGGATACCAGTTTCTTTAAAGCTCCGTTTTGCTTTCTCCTTCCATTCTAGTATGTTTCCTTTTTCATCCTTTGAGTCATTTTGCCTTTAGAAAATTTGAAACTACTCAACACACTGATCACGACATCGAATGGAAATAAAGGTAATTAAAATAATTAATTTTTAAAGCTTAGAAAACATGTTTTTCATTATATGACATAATAAGGAAGGGAAAGTAAAACTATGCAATTAATGTGAATAAGTAGGTGAAGAGTTGAATAAATCACTCTAATTAATCAGAAAAGAACTCATGAAATATGGGTTTATCAACCTCCCCACACTTAAACACTAGCATGTCCTCATGCTAAATCCAAGGTAAATAATTAAGGTTAAAGTGATGGAATGTTATGAAATGCAACCTATGCTAAATGCATCTACCTAATGAGTCTTACAATTCTAATTCATCCACTCATATATAAAGTTTACATGTAGCTAAGTTAATTCACATTCTCAAGGAGTTGTGTGTATATATATAGCCAACCCTTAAATAATAAAGCACTTTAGCAAATGAGATGGGAAAGAAAACTTTGTACAAACTTGCAAAACAATTAGTAAATTTTAAGCACAGATATATGTTAATGAGTTATTGAACCCTCACTGGATTTTGTGTTTACTCTCTAGTCACTCAGTGTTTATTGGGTTTATTCACTCTATTTTTCTTTTTATTCTTAATTTCTACAGCTTTGTTTTTCATCTAACCAATCAATAATTATAGAATATAGTCATACCAAAAAGTCATGAGGTCTTAATTAAGGTTGTAATGGGACCAAGGTAAAGGTAAGGATTTATGTATAGGGTCAAGTGAGCTAATAAGTGAATCTTTAATTAGACTAAGATCTCACCTAACATACATATTCAGTAAGATAAAACTTCTTTACCTATTTTCCCATAATTTCCCACTTATTGTTACATGCTCATGTTTCACTTTTTATTTTTTCTATTCCATGTGCATCGTTTTCATTGGGGAATTTCCTTTTTATATTCCCTTTTATTTAGATGCTGAAAAATAACTTTTTTTTATGCACATGATAATTAAATCACTTAGATTTTCTTATGAGCATGCTTCCCAAATTTTATTTTATTCCTTTTAACTTCTCTACCTTTTGTTTCTATCATCCATGTTCCCAAAAGGTTTCCCACATTTAACTCTATTTATAATTTTCTATCTTAAGCTAACCAAGGATTCACTTGGGACTTTATTTTGTTTTTCTGCTTAAGGCTAGTAATTTGGCTAAATAGAATAAAGGGGTTTTGAAAGGCTCAAGGGGGCTAACAAGGGTAATGTAAAAGGTAGGCTAATTTAGGGTGAGTGAGCTAAAATCAAATGATGGCCTCAATCATTCTCTTGGTATGTATCTATTCTATATTCTATAATTGGACATATAAATTAAAGCAAAGTAAAGAACATCAGAATAAAAAGAAATGTGACACACAGAAATGAAATTATGGTTTGAATGCAACGATACAATTTAAGCTCAAGACTCACAGGCTGTGTGTTCTCTAACTCAAGCATCATATATCATTCATATATTGTATGCAGGTTTAGTTAAAAATTCCCATTATTCTCTTGAAAAAAATTATTTAGGGTAGCTTTTAAAGTTTTAATGTTCCTCCTTGATAAAATGTTGTCAACTAACATGTAATGCTATATATACAAGGTGTGGGTTGTTTTGATTCTGTTAAAGTTTCTAGTTTACTTCCTTTTTATATTTTTCTATTTAAACTATACTATCTTATGCTAAAAAGGGTAAACTATACTAATTAATCCACTAATAAATCAGAATTGCAAACTAAACTAAATAACTAAACTAAACTAAATAACTAAAATATGAACAAAAAATGCAAAATGCAGAAAATAGAGTAAAATACACAAGTAGCAATGTATAAGTACTCAGAAAATCACAGTAAAAGAAAAAGAGGAAAATACAAAAAAAATATCCAAAATAAAAGAAAAAGTATGTAGTGGTTCACCAAAATAAACGCCAGAGATGGCGACCTCCCCACACTTAAAACGAAGCATCGTCCTCGATGCTCAATCAAGCCTGGTGTGAAGGAGTGTCATCAATGGTAGGGGTGGTAGCTGGGGTCTCCGAGGCAGTGGTGGGCTGAGGGTCTGGCTGCTGTGGAGGTGGGACAGACTGGAGCGGGATCTCCGGATCTGCAGCCTCTATCTGGGGCATAACCTCCTGATGCGGGGCAGCCTGCTCGGTGGCTGCCTGCTGATGAGTCTCTGCCTGGGAATGAGGCTCCTCCTCGTGCTCATCCTCTGATGGCTCTGAAGGGGTGTCGGGCTCGGAGGGGATATCGGCGCCCTGTCTGATCATCAGCTTCAGATGGGAATAGTGTCGCCTGCTGCGGCGCTCTAATCTCTCATACCGGCGCCTGTTACGACGCTCCATCTGATCAAGCTGGCGGAATAGACGGTGCACGAGGTGATAGACCGGCTCAGAGGCGAGTGGAGGTGCAGTGGTGGTAGCAGGGGCAGCTGGGGCAGCTGTGGATGAAGAGGGTCCAGCAGACGGAGGGGCTGTCTCATCAGTAGCAGTAACAGGTGGTGGTCTGTAGCCCAAAGCAAGGAAGTTCCTGCTGTGCGGGATGATCTTCCTGCAGTCCGCTGCTGGGGGTCTCTCATCAGCATCCTCCCAAGGCACATCAGCCTGACGGCCTAGCCGTATAACCAGGTAAGGAAAGGGGAGGGTGCCTCGTACGTGGGCCCTGGCCATATAATGCCGGATAAAACGAGGTAAGTATATGTCCTTACCCTCCAGCACACACCAAAGGAGGGTGATCATGGTAGCCGGGATCTCCGTCTCGTGAGTACTCGGCATCACAAAATTACTCAAGATCTGATGCCATAGCCGAGCCTCATCGTTCAAGTACACTCTCTTGATCCCTCTAGGCATAGTGGTGTTCTGACCCATCTCCCAAGGAACAGCAGGGTCGAGAGCTATCCGTGCCTTTACGGCATCCCAGTTAAACTGCATCTGGCCCATGTCCTCCTCAGCCTGTGCAAAACCATCTGGCTGATCGGACTTGGCTGGGAGCTGGAGAATGGTCTCTATGGCCTCCTCTGTGACCAGAATTTGCTTTCCCCTCAGGTTCACTGCATCAAGGGTAGTAAGGTAGTAGTTGCAATAGAATTCCCGGACCCAAGATGCATTGACCTCTGTCAGTGGTCTCTCCAGAAAGAACCAGCCCCTTTGCTTGATTTGCTCAGTAGTGTATTACTGGAGGGCCTCTGGAATCTTCAAGGTACGTTCCAAGTATAGGTTTCTGGAGTTTGCAAAAGCCGGGTACTTCAATTCACAGTACCGGTTTGCAAATTTTATAGGATCATCTGCAGGAAGCAGCTGGTTAGCTTTCTCCTACTGTGTGAAGTTCTTCTCCCGCCATGAAGTATCGTGCATTAGAGAAATGATGGACTGGGAGGAATCTCCTCTCTTGCGCTTGCCAGTGGCCTTGCCTTTGCCTTTCTTTTGTGAGGCAGACATCCTAAAAAACAGAAAATCAGGAATGGATAAAAAAAATAGGAAAGCAAATAGGCAAATAAACAAAGGAAACTCAAAGCGGTAAGGGAGAAATAGAATAAGGAAAATGAGTAATTGAATTGTGATTGAATGAATGTTAAATGGAAAGAAAATAAGCAATATGCCATGGTTAGAAAGTTAGAGGAAAGTGAAAATAATTAGAAAAGAGACCAAAAGGGTTAGTATGGTTAGGATTTGAAAAAGAAATTAGTAAATTAAAAACAGTGAGTTAGTAAAGTGCGGGTTAAAGTAAGTGGCATAGAGAAAAAACCATATAACAAGGATTCCTAGGTAAGAATAGAAGTACTCATAATTGAACAAGCAGTTTATGAACCAGGAAATAAAAAAGGATGAGAAAGTCTGCCATAGCATGCATGTAAAGGTTTGGGTAAAGCAAAGTAAAACAGATTTCAGAAATGCCAAACCAAGACATGAATGAAAACAAATTTAAAAAAATTGGGCAGCATTCCGGCAAAAATTGGATTGTCCCGGAAAATAAACAGCAATTTAATCAGTCCATATGAATTAAAAAAATCAAGCTGCATGTACATAGATATAAAATAAACATAAAAACTCAATGTAAACAGCAGCAACATACAAGAAAGCAGCATATGAATCATGATTATAGCAGCAACGGATTTGCACATAGGATAACACAGAAGTAAGAACAGTGCAAGTAAACAAACCTAGATCCACTAACCACAGCCTAAGCTACCTAACAACCTAAAAATTCACTACAACATGCAAGTCTAGCTATCCTAATTATGAACATAAACGGAATAAAAAATACAGAAAAGTTACGAACAGATAAAAAAATGGTTGCGTGTTGCGGAACCTGGGAAGCGGAAGGGGTTGAATAGGGAAGAAGCGGGCTGCGGCGGCGTCCAGCGCGGTGGTGGTGCGCGGCGTCTGGGTGGCGGCGGAGGGGGTTGGTGTCGGAGAAAGGGTTTAGGTGGTGGGTGGTGGTTGGAGGGAGAGGATAGGGGTGGGAGGTGGGGGTTGGTGTTGCTGGCTGAAGGGGTGGGGCGCGGTGGATGGCCGGCGGTGGTGGGCGGTGGTGGCGGCGAGCAGCGGTGGAAAGGGGAGGAGAGAGAAAGAAGGGAGGAGAGAGAAGGGGAGGGGGTGGTACGGCGGTGGTGGCGGGTCGGCGGCGGCGTCTGGGAGATGGTGCGGTGGCGGCTGGAAGATGGTGGGTGGTGGTTAGAGGGAGAGGAGGCAGAGAAGGGGAAGGGGGTTGGGGGTGAGGGCTGCGCGACTGATAGGGTTCGCGGGTTCGGGGGGGTTATATTTTCGAATCCATGCGGCCGCGAGGGGCACGCGGTCGCGTGGTTGGGACGAGAATGGGAGTGACGCGATCGCGTGGGGTGCGCGATCGCATGCGAGGGGGAAAGAAGGGTGACGCGATCGCATGGGTCGCGCGATCGCGTCGCTGGAAATCGTGCTGAACGCACGACTCCAGCGCCGTTTTAGCGCAACTCTCTGTCTCCTTTTGGGGCGACGTGCAATCCATGCGACGCGATCGCGTCGCCCACGCGGTCGCGTGGGATTGGTATTGGCTAAGTGACGCGATCGCATGGGGCATGCGATCGCGTGGGCCAATTTGTGCGAAATGCACAAGGGCCGCACGATTCCAGCCCAACTTTCTGTTCGTTTGATCCTTACGCCGATATATATATCACGCGGCCGCGTGGGTCACGCGGTCGCATGGGTGGTGTTTTTCGCGATATGACGCGATCGCATGGGGCATGCGGTCGCGTCGTGCAACCACTTTTTTTTTATGCATGAAAAGTGCAGAATGCAATGACTATCATGGATGCTGCATTCCAGGTTTAATAAATTAAAATGAAAAAGGAAAAATTGAAAGCAATTAACAAGAAATAAATTGAAAAAGAAGCGACCATACCATGGTGGGTTGTCTCCCACCTAGCACTTTTAGTTAAAGTCCTTAAGTTGGACATTGGAAGAGTATCCTGTTATGGTGGCTTGTGTTTAAATTCGTCTAAAAATCTCCACCAGTGCTTGGAATGCCAATAGCCTCCGGGGTCCCAAACTAGGCATGTAAAGCTTCTGCGCAGCTTTAAACAGATATCCAGCCTCCCGGGATGACGAATGTCAGAACATAATCCATGATCCCAAGCTGTGTTTTTAGATCCGCCTTCATTTTTATTTGTAAGTTTCCATTCGGGCGGGTTAAAGAGTAGAATCTCACCGTGGCGATCAAACGTTCTCCGTGATCCATGCAATTGAGCACGATACCAATCCGTGTACTTCGGGGTGAAGCGTGGAACCTTATCGAACCTGGTGCACCAACTCTGAATACGAGCCATTTCCCTTACTCTTAAAGCCGCAGAGAGCTCTAAGCTGGCCATCTGTTTCAAGCAAACCATATTCAAGTGAATAAGTAAAATTATAAGTTAAGGATTGTACCCACTTGAAGCTTGTATTGGGTGGTAATGGCCTTGGGACAGGTGTTTTTGGTGGTTCTGCGAGTTTTGTTTCCTTGTGTTCTTCTGTGAATTCTTCCACTTCCTTGCAAAGATCTTTAATTGTATCTGTATCCTGTTCAAAGTCTTCTATGTCTTCCTCATCACTCGAGTCATAGATTGGAGGTTGAGAAAAATCTACCTCCGCATCATCTTCATATTCACTTGGGGAAGATTCTTCGATCTCAGAGAATTCACTTGCGGACGCAAGTTCATCACTAGGAGAACTAGACTTGTGACTATCATTATCAAGAAAATTTACTTCTTGGATTATTCTGTCTGATTCTTCGTAAACGACTTGCCTTGGAGATTGTACGGTATCCTCCTTAGCATCAACTGTAGTGTCTTGGATGGAGTTTTCCTCAATTCTGTATTCCCAAGGAAGTTCAGCATCGCCTAGATCTTCAACCAATTCTTCTTCTTGAACAATGACAGCTTCTTCCACTTGTTCTAGTACGAATTCATTTTCTGTCTTGTCCACTGGAGTCTCTAGCATTTCTTTCATGCTACGCTCTTCATTGGGCTGTCCACATGGAGCTGTGGTTGATCCTTGTATATTTGAGTGCCTAGTGGCCCATTGAATTAGTGCTTGCTCCAGTTGTTGAATGGTTGTTTGAAATTTAATCATTGTTTCTTTCAGGCGATCCTTTGCTTTGCGGTTTGTCAGACTTGGACATGATACAAAGGAAAGTGGTGATGATTGGGAACGATTGGATTGGTATTGGGGTAAGGAAGGATCATATGATGGCGAATGGTGAAGAGAAGCTTGTGAGTGTGGTGGTTCGAGGTTATGTTGAAAGGATGGTTCATATGCACGGGGTGGGGCTTGTTGGTAGTTACAAGGTTGTCCACCATGTCTTACAGCTGGGTATGCACGGTAGAATGGTCTTTGTCCAGGATATCTCGGAGGGTGTTGCTGCCTAAAGGGTTGATTAGATCCTCTTGGCTCCATCCATCCTTGATTGGTCTGACCTTGATGCACATTCCTGCTATAACTTCTATTTTCTTTAACAATATTAGAACCAAACTCAAAGCGAGAGGGGTGAGAGTTCATAGTAGCAAATAAAGAGAAAAAGGAAAAAGAACAATAAATAAACAAGCAAACGAAAAAAATTTACAATAACCAATAATAAGGCACACGTTAGCAGTTCCCCGGCAACGGCACCATTTTGACGTCGGGTTTTCTACCAGTAAAGAAATTCATAGAAACGGTTGCGTTGTAGATATAGTTTCTAAACCGGCAAAAATACCTTCGAACAAACGTGTTGGGTGTCACAAGTAACAAACCCCTTAAAAATTGTTAACCGAGTATTCAAACCTCGGGTCGTCTTCTCAAGGAACTGCGAGGAAGTATGTTCTTATTATTGGCTATAAAGGTTGTAATCGGGGTTTAGAAGGTGAGAAGCAACTAATTTAAATGACGAGTGAATTAAATGGCAAGTAAAAATAAATAATAACTGTAAACAACTTTTGGTAAGATAAGGGAAATTAGATGTCCAACTTAGTTATCCTCCTCAACTATAATGAAAGTTGTATCTCAATTCCACTTGGTCAACCTTTACCAGAGCAAAGGAAAGTTAAGGGACTAATTAAATTGACCTTTGAATCCTAATTATTTCCTAAGAAAAGGTTGGGATTAATTAAGTTCAACTCAATTAGCAAGGTAACGATTATCAATTATGTTGAGTTTAATAACTGCTGAGTTACTAAATTCTTAACCAAAACCAAAAGGGGAAAAAGTAAATTGCTGAAATAATAAAAGTGTCCTCAGATGGGAAGCAATGGCAACTTAAATCAAAGAGAATAATCATAAACTGAAAATACCTCAAATTATCATTAATTCAATTAGAAATCTGTAACATGGAATAATTCGTAAATTATAATAATCAATTCAATTGTTGGAATAAATAAATAAAAGTAAAACTAAAAGAACATTAAACCTGGATCCAGAGTTACTCTTAAAACAAGAAGAAATCCTAAATCCTAAAAGAGAGAGAGAGAAGATCTCCCTCTCAACTAAGTCTAAATCATTGAAAGGTGAAAATATGCGAGCTCCCTCTGAATGGAAGCATTCCCACACTTTATAACCTCTGGTCTATGCTGTCTGTACTTGGATCTGGGCCAAAAAGGGCTTCAGAATTCGCTGGGGGCGTATTCTATAATTTTTGGTGCGTGGCCTCTGTCACGTGTCCGCGTGGGTCACGCGGTCGCGTCATTTGGAGCTTTTCCTTGCAACGCGGTCGCGTCAATCATGCGACCGCGTCATGTGTATTCTGCTTAAGGCGCGCGGTCGCGTTAGTCATGCGGCCGCGTCGCTGCTGATTCGTGCTTGGCACGCGATCGCGTCATCCATGCGATCGCCTGGATACCAGTTTCTTTAAAGCTCCGTTTTGCTTTCTCCTTCCATTCTAGTATGTTTCCTTTTTCATCCTTTGAGTCATTCTGCCTTTAGAAAATCTGAAACTACTCAACACACTAATCACGGCATTGAATGGAAATAAAGGTAATTAAAATAATTAATTTTTAAAGCTTAGAAAACATGTTTTTCATTATATGACATAATAAGGAAGGAAAAGTAAAACTATGCAATTAATGTGAATAAGTACGTGAAGAGTTGAATAAATCACTCTAATTAAGCACAAAAGAACTCATGAAATATTGGTTTATCAAGTAGCTCACAACTTTCACCTTAAAAGACTTTACCTTGATGGGTTCCTCTTCCTATGTCATAAGTGTTTTGTGTTTCCACTGTTGAAACCTTCATTTGTCCTAGTTGTTTAGTGAGTGCACTGATTTGCTGGGACATAGCCATGTTTTGTGCCAAAATAGTGTCCAAGGTGTCTAATTTCATCACTATTCTCTTCAATATTCTTTAAGAAGAATACAAGTATTGATTGTTGGCCATTATCTCAATTGATTCTAAGGCTTCTTTAGTGGTCTTCATGTGCATGGATCCTCCAGTTGAGGAGTCTAATAAATTCCTAGAAGCATGAGTGATTCTATCATAAAAGATTTGGAGTTGAACCCAATCAGAGAATATATCCTGGGGAAACTTTCTTAATATTTCTTTGTATCTCTCCTAGGCTTCATAGAGAGACTCTTCATCATTTTGCCTAAAATTCTGGATATCATATCTCAGCTTTGCCAACTTCTATGGTGGGAAGAATTTAGTGAGAAATTTATTGATCAAATCATCCCATGTTGGTATACTCTCCAGTGGCTGGGTTTGGAGCCATTGTTTAGCTCGGTCTCTCACAGAGAATGAGAATAGCCTCAATTGATAAGCTTCAATAGAGACGCCATTAGTCTTGACTGTGTCACAAATCTGAAAAAAGGTGGAGATATTGAGGGCTCCCACTAAATTGACTTTGTTGTACCAAGGAGATGAGTTTAGGCTTCAATTCAAAGTTTTTGGCCTCTAGAGTAGGTGCTACTATGCTGCTGCCACAATTTCCAGAAGTGAGTTTGGTGAAAGACCCAATGGATTAAAGGAACAATAGCTAATTTAGAGAGTGATCATGTTAACATAATACTCAATGGCTCAACAGAAAAATATGCTTTAATAATAATCACTATTGTAGACTTATGAGCTACTTAGTTAGAGAGTTTAAATCACTGCTTCTTGCACATGAGAGCAAGTTAGAGATATTTAAGCGAATGTAGCTTGGTACTCAAACAACTATAGCAATAGAGGAGGATTCAGAGGAGGCTTTAGAGGTGATTACAGAGATAGAGGTGGTAGCATGCCAAAAGAAGATTTTTCTCAAAATAAAAGAACATTTAATAATACAAGAACAAGATTTAGTATAAAATTTGATGCAAGATTTGAGGAAAGAAGGTTTGAAAATAGTCCAATAATCAATAATAGTGATAGTTCACAAAGCGAATCACAGAATCGGTTTGATGATGGTGGAAATAGACCAACTTGCCAAGTTTATGGAAGAATTGGACACATAGCTCTCAAATGTTTGATTTATTTTATGGGAATGAAGATCAAACATAAAAAATAAGATATATGATTCCTCAAGACCTTGAGCACCACAAGCCAATGTCAATGTGCTAGCAATATTCGGCACCAATTATAATCAAAATTTGTATCGAGAAAAAAGTACTACACATAACATGACACTTGATTCTTAGAATTTGATGAATGAAGAGAGTTTTAAAGGCTCAAAACAAGTGGTTCGTTGTAGAAATGAAACAGGTTTGCAAATCTATTATATTGAAAATTCAATTTTTAAAACTAATTTAAGTTCTACGAATTTTGTGCTGGAGAAACTATTACATGCACCTAAAATAATGAAAAACATTTTTAGTGTCTATCAATTTCTTAGTAAATTAAATTATGTTTGGGTTTGTTAATCATCAAAGCTCAATATGAGATACTATAGAGCTAACATATGTAGTGTGAGGGAATCATTTCTTGAGAAATTCCTACATTTGATAATATTTTGAACCAGTTCTTTATACACATATCCAATACACAAAAAAACTCTTTAGTTGTTATACCTTGATCCAGTAGTGAACAAGAATTTTTTTTATAAGGCTTGAAGAAAGAATATCTAAAATTCTTAGTTTTATGAAAGCTAAGTCAACGTTTAGCCTGAGAATACTTGAGGAAACAATATCTTTTACCATGCTTTTATAGTGAAGATCTCGACTATTATTGAGGGTCAGATGTAGGAAAGTCTTGGTTGAACCATTATATATAATGTTGGAGTAAACTACCAAGTCTGTTCCCCCTCCCCAAATTACAAAAAGCTGACAAAAATGACCCCCTACTTTTGTTAACAAAAAAATACCCCCTAAATATTTAAAAATGCTACAAAAATTTTCAATCATAAAGAAAAGCTTTCTCCTTAAAGAAATTGGCTAAGGTGGCAAACAGATTTGTCAATGGGCATCTATTGTTGATAAAATCCCATTTTACTCCTATTTCTAACTAAGAACCCTAATTTTTCTCCAATTTCTCAAAAATCTAAACCCTAATTTTCTCCTGCCGCAAAACCTCCTCCCTACACTCTCATAACGACCACCCTTATCTCCACCTCCAACTACCTCAGCTACTCCCCACTAGAGTTCTCCCCTTCTAATCCCGTCTCCTTCGACACCTCTTAGATGCGCTCTCTTCTTGACAATCATAACCTTGACGACTGTGATTGGCTCTTTGGCACATTGTTAAGAGCTCTTTCTTAAACCACCAAGAGGAGAAGCAACATTGTGTCTTCAAAGAGTGTTTATATCTGTGGAGGTGGTGACAGAGGGCAAGAATATGATGGGGAATGTGAGAGGGATTAGGCGGTGAGGACGCAAGAGAATGGAAAATTTTGGGCAAGAAGGAAGGGTGTTGCTTTTGGTGGGTGGTAGCTGCAATCCACTCCCTTTTGTAATCTCCAATGGATCTTCCTTCCTCCCTTATTTTGCTTTTTCTTTGCGTAAAATCACCCAATTGTAGCCAGAAAGAAGCACCACTACTAAAGCGATGCCGACATCCAGTGGACTAGACATACCTCTGCTTTAGATTAGACCAGAGATGAAAATGAGAATTTTGGGATATGAGAAATTAGGGATTTTCGGTGGATGTGATAAGATAGGGAAGGATTCTGTGGTGGTGATGTGGATTTCGGTGGAACTGCTGAGAGGGAGAAATCAAATTTTGTTGTTGATGGTGGTTGAGGTGTTGTGACAATGACGACGTTTGTGATAAATGAACTAGTGAAGAAGGGTTTTGTTACTATTGTTGCATGTTAACCACCATGAATTTGGGGAATTGAGAATTAGAGTTTGGTTATATTAAGATTAGAAAAATTAGGATTTTAAATTAGGATTTTAAAATTGAGAGTAAAAATCTAACTTTCATAGAACAGATGCCACATTGGCATTTTCGTTTGCTACCCTAGCGAATTCTGTTAATGGAAAAGGTTTTTCTTTATAGTTGGATAATTTTGTAGTATTTTTAAAAATTTGGGGACATTTTTATCAATAACAAAAATAAAAATAATTTTTATCAGCGTTCTGATAATTGAGGAAGCAAAATTGGTGGTTTACTCTATAATGTTGTGTACTATCTTCTGAGCTTTATATCTTTTACATTATTTTAGTCAAGCTGCTAAGTATCAAAATTTGTTTTTTTCAAAAATATAAGTTAAGCTTTCATAAAATGAGATCTAATATAGTTCGTTGCTCATAAAATCAAAAGCTTGATAAGCTATCATAGTTATTTGTGATTTCCAAAAAAAAAAAAGTGTCAAATCACAATTCAATCTCATTTCTCATGTTTTTCTTTTGGTTATTTGAGTTGGAATGGCCTTAATCGGACCTTGGTAACTTAAGTTATAATTAAATAAGTGCAAAAAAGTCGAGATGTGAGAATATTAAGAACATTCATGACAATAATCCTTGCCATAGAATTTCACATGGAGTCACTAAGAATTGGATAATGTGATTAGTATGAAAGTTAAAAAATTCGAGTTATCTTTAATAATGGCTTTAAATTTGTTCCAATTCAATCACTATATTGTGTTATGACGATACATTTTGCCTTAAATATGTGTTTGTACTTCAACACGAAATTCAAATAAAGCCTTGATACCTTGTTATGACTAACCTATCATATATACATATACAAGGTGAATGTAATTCAAGATTCAACATTATTAGTTTATGTACCTAATCTAAAATTGAGATTCAGTCTCTTTGATAAAAAGGTCAACAAGATGAAAGAAACATGATTTTTTTTTTTAAAATGACCAAATGATTGTCATTTTGTGTTTATCCCACTTCTTGTTCTAGTAAAAAATGTGTCTAAGTCATGTGTAGGTGATTTTTGAATATTGATTGTTTACTACGCAATAAGTGAGCAATTATGACGCATGTTCCTCCTTTTATTTCATAGTAATAAAAACAAAAATAAAAATCTTTTGTTACATAAAATCCTTATATATTACAGTAGAAAACGTTACAATTTTTGTGCGTAACGAAAAATTTTATAAATGTATTATTTTGTATTTTTGTAGTTTAGGGTAACACGAATTATACTTGTTATCAATTATATTTGTTAGTTTTATATTTTTAATTGCAAACCCATTAGATAACCAACAAAAAGTGCAGCCAACTATAGTTAACTAATAACCTTTTTTGTTTTGAATTTTTTTTAGAGAGAATGTGAATTTAAATTATCATGAAAAATGTCTACAATCTAACAAAGAAAAATATCCAAATTAAAAAGAAAATCTAAACTGAAATAATAAAAAACATCGAAAATCATTGTAAAATCATTATAAAAATTCCTAATAAAAAGAAACATCTAAAACGTAATAAATAGAAACATTTAAAACCTAACAAAAACGAGTTATCCAAATTTTGTTTGAAATTCCAAAACCTAGCAGAATGAGGCATCCAACAAAATATTGGAAAAAGAACATCCGAAAACTAAGAAAAGAGACTTTTAAAACTATTAAAAAATCATCCAAAATCCAAAAAGAAAAAGCATCCAAAATATAAGAAAAAGAAACATTCGAGACTTCTGAAAAAAATATCTAAAAATAACAAATATCCAAAATTATTGTAAACTCGTTTTAAAAATTCATTTTAAAGTTTTTAATATTATTTTAAAAATTTCAAAAATCATTTTAAAATTCCAAAATTTATTTTAAAAATTCAAATCATTTTTAAAAGTTCAAAATCCATTTTAAAAATTTCCAATAAAAAGAAACATGCAAAACGTAACACAAAAATCCAAAACCTAACAAAAACGAGATATCCGAAATCTTTTTAAAATTCCAAAACCTAACAAATTAAGACGTCTAACAAAATATTGAAAAAAAAAATCCAAAAACTAAGAAAAGAAAATCTAAAACTATTAAAAAAATCATCAAAAACTCATAAAATAGAAACATTCAAAACATAAGAAAAAGTAACATCTGAAACTTAGGAGAAAGAAACATTTAAAACTAAAAAGAATCATCCAAAACCAAGTAGAAAAAAGAAGAAGAAGAGCGACTTGAGGCACGACATGCAGCAAAAGGAGGTACTCTCTCTCGCTGGTGCAGTACGGTCCAAGGGGTGGTTGATGGCAGATGAGCAGCAACTCTCCCTTGTCTGTTCATAGCGCGGCACTGGGCATGGATCGTCGTGGACTGCCATTGTCTTCCCATCGCCAAGGCGTGGCGCAAGGACTATTTTCGTGATGGCATGACACGACGGACGACACCGGTTTGTCACGTGGCGGTGTGGTTGGAGCGTGGGGATCCTCTCGTTAGATGGTGTATCGTTTTGGATATTGGATGGCATTGTGGATGACGGTCATGCCCCAATCAACGATGACTTCATGCGGCGGCACGGCTGGGGCAGCGCGAAAACTAATGGTGGATGAGAGGATTGGCGTTTGTGTGAACTTTTTTACTGTGAACAAGAGTGTGCGTGAAATTATGTTGACTTTTGAGTTGCCTTTTTTTTAGTGCTGTAAATTTAAATTTTTTTTAATTAACTGCAGTTGACTGTATTACTAGTTAATTTTTTATACTTTTTCTTTTAATTGCAGTTGACATGATTCAAAATATTAGTGTTTATAAGTTTATTGGGACCTGATTAAATAAAATCATAAAATTTTATGAAACCCTGTATTATACATCAGCCATCAGGCTTAATTTGTTTGTTACGCAAATAAAGAAATTTCACAGACATTAAAGTGCTAATAACGTAATGGATCACAAGTGTTAATGATTGAGAAATTTAGAAAATTGAATGTCATGTCCCAAATAATACTACTTTTCAAGAGTGAGGATTATCCAAAGCTTTTGTCAGTTAGTGCTGAATACAAAAAAGGAAAAGCAAATGGGCAACCGCTGTCTTGTTTTTTCCTGGGACTATCCCAACCCACCCAAAACACATGGAATTTGACTTTGACAAATAGAAAGAAATTTAAATAATAAAATTGATTAGGGGAAATATATAATGGTTTGATACGGGACCATTATCATGATGATTATATAGATAACATAATATCATTGTGTGGATTATATGCCCTGTATGAAAGTACTATTCTTTGTCCATCACCTTGTGGGATAATTAGATATAATCACTATATCCATGTGACATAAACTAATCAAATAAAAAGTGTTGGTATAAATCAAATACAAGCAAAGTGATTCCACGTCACATCCACACAAAGTGACATCAAACCCAACAAATAAGTGGAGGTGGTTGTTATAATGTCTTCTCATCTCATCTATATATAATCATTATCGATGAAAGTTTATAAATAATATAATCAAACTACATTTCTAGAAACAAAACGTTACAAATAATATAATAATTCGTAAACAATATATTCAAATTAAATGACATTTATATAGTAAAAATACAAAAGTACAACGATGATTAAGTTTGGTATATATTCTTAAAAAGTTTGATTATTCTTTGATGTTAAAACATTTTATTACTATATTTTGAAGCGTTTGATTAGTTTTCTGTTAAAGCTTTTATTGTTTTGGTAGTTGATTACTCTATTGAAATATTAAAATATGTTTGAAATACGTACAATATATACATATACATGCACTACAATATGTTTTGGTTGTGGCAACACTTACTCGAGAGAATGCATACAAAAAATACCTTAAATAGGCATAAGCAACACTTAACATGAGCGGTATTTTAAATGGGTGAAAGATGGTCAAGAAGGAAGGGGAGGGGGGGGGTGTGACGCCACCCTTATTTTAACCACACTTAAAAAACGTGACGTAAAGGGTTAATCGCTATTACTTTGTGAGGTATGTCATTTGTTCTGAATTTTGGCTATACTTTTGTGTTTTGCTTATAAAACGTGGCTATAGATAGCAATTAGTACGTTTCTAAAGCATAAAAAACTACCAATCAATTGATTACCTAGAATAGACATTTTTTTCTTTTTTTTTTCTATTTCTCTTCTATTTCAAATATATATTTCTTTTTATTCGTTCTTCTTTTCCTTTCTGTTTACCACACGGTGCGTTTGATTTGGTTTTGTGTTTTGTGCTAAGAAAAATAATGGAGAGAAACTACACGAGTTACTACTCATCCCCTAGGAATGATTCATATAACTGTGGATGGAGGAACCACCCGAATTTTGGTTGGCAAAGTCAAGACCAAGGAAGCTACAATGCTCCATACTCCATCTATCAAGAACCATCATCTCCTTACTCATACCCATAACCATCATCTCTCTATTCATACCAAGAACCATTATCTCCTTATTCATATATAAGCCCCACCAGTGGTCTTCCTAATGATTCAATCCCAACCCCAAAAGTGCCAATAGCTTCAGTCAAGAGACCAGAGCATATAGAGAAAAAAGTGAAGCCTCAAGAAAGAACCTAGAATAGCAAATAAGACAAATGGTACAATTTTGTTGAGGAATCAACCAATGTCTTTCTTAGACTAAGGGAAGAATACAAGTCCATAAGTAGAGTAGTGCTTAGCAAGGAGGATGAAGATCGAATTATGGGTACAAAGGAGGAGTTAGAGGTGCTAGAGCAAGACCAAGAGGTCCCTGCACCAAGTAAAATTCCAATGAAGATGGAGGTTGTAGAGGCATACAAGCCTAAGATTCCATATTCACAGAGGCTACAAGAAGTGGCAAACAAACATGAAAAATCCCTTCCAAAAGAAATGCAAAATCATGCAAAAGAAAGAGAGGAAAGCAACCAAGGGAGTCCACACTCCAATGAATCAGGGAAGTACAGGGTGGTTAATTTAATTGAACCATCAATCTAAGAAGTTCTTGATGAAGAGGATGCTCCAACCATTACACAATACCCAAGTCCAAAAACTAAGAAGGTGGAGGGAAGCAAGAAAATCACTCAAGGAAGGATTGTGACCAATAAACAAAAGACAATATCCATGAAAAAGAGAGGGTCAACAAATAGCAATCCAACCCCTACCCCAACAAGTAAGGAGAATCAAGCTAATAACAATAAAAGAATGCTTGTTAGAAGGAAATCAAATATGGGGGCACCAATTTTCTCATCTTCTTCCTTGAAGTCATTGCTCTTAACCAACTAGAAGAAGAAGAAAAAAAATTCAAGAACCAACCATCAAGCTAGTGATGTTAAAGAAGCGCTTGTTGGGAGACAACCCAACGTTCGGTATTTTCTTTTCATTCTTACTTTTTCTTTGTTTAAAGTTGTGTATGTGTTTCATGGATTTAGTTTGGTATTTCTACACCAATAAGATACTTGCATTTCACTGGGTACTTGGCCCAGTTTCACATTGATTGTGTCACACTAAGTTTGGTGTTTGCACACCAAGTTTGGTATTACCACACTTCACTCATGCAAGGTCCAACCCCCATGCAAGCACATTAGCAACTTATTTATGTTACATTATTTTGGCTTTACTTTCATTTAGTTCTTAATTTTGTTTGTTTTACTTGGATAAGCTTTCGCATTACTCAAATGCTTTCACTACATAGTCATGATTATTCCTTAGTCCATCACCACTATTTTTTTTTGTTGCTTGAGGACAAGCAACCATTCTAAGTTTGGTGTTGGAGGCTATGCTCTACATAGCCTAAAAGCTGATGAAGAGGAAGATAAGGAAGAGGATGATAATGATAACTAAGGTCGTTAAATTCTATTTGCCCTTTTTTCTTTTTAATTATGTGCATGTATGTTATCCTGTTCTATCTTATATAATGCACTTGTGATTCCTTGAAAGTGCCTATCATGACTTGTCCATCTCAATCCACAATTTCAATTGTGAGCAAGCAAGGATCATGTGCTAAGAAAGAAACAAAAAAAAAAAAAACAAGGTGTTGAATATTGAGAGCATGACAATGTGAGTTTGGAAGGCCAAACTAACTAAGAATGTTCAACACAACTTGAGTCAAATTGCTTAAGACTTTAGTCTAGAGGACTATTATGAGATCTTTACAGTTGACAAAGCCTTGGAAAAGCAAGAATATAAGGAATAATTAAGAAAAAAGGGTTGGAAGAGAAGCCAAAGGCTCTAAGTACCACTGACTAAAGAAATAGAAAGAAACATAAGCTCAAAGAACCTTCTTAAGTCAAGTACTTGTGGTGCTTATGTATCAAGCAAAAGCTTGAAAATAAAGCATTTAGAGTCACGACTAGGCTCAAAGGTGAAAAACACCTCCTCCCTAAAGAAAGAGAAGCTAAAGTCTCTGAGCACCAATGATGGGTGATGTCAAAAGAACATTGTAAGCTCAAAGAACTCCCCAATTAAGAGCTTGTGGTGTTTCTGTGT
Organism: Arachis ipaensis; assembly: GCF_059453495.1. Lineage (NCBI taxonomy): Eukaryota > Viridiplantae > Streptophyta > Magnoliopsida > Fabales > Fabaceae > Arachis > Arachis ipaensis. The sequence goes on from NC_142436.1 coordinate 29,818,318, forward strand.
CGAGAAAAGCTTGAGACAAAATATTTAGAGTCACAGCTAGGCTCAAGGTACAAAGAACCCAACAAAAATAAGCTATGAAAGGAAAGTAAATAAGCTTATTTCAAGGTAATGAGTTTAGGAAGGATCCCATAATCTAATCCAGATAGAGGTCTTGAAATATTATTACCATTTGTGTTGAATTGTGCATAAGTGAAACGGCTAACTGAAATCATTTGAATTGCTACCATTCACCCTTGCATTCTAAGCTTTAAAACTTTGATGATTAAGGCATGATTCTTTTCTTACTTGAGGATAATCAAGAGCTTAAGTTTGGTGTTATGATGCATGAGCATCTTATGTACTTTTCTTGGGTGTTTCTTAGGTGAAACTGATGACTTTTTGCTTGATAACTATGTGCTTTATTATGATATTCTATTAGTACTTTGAGTGATTTGATTTTTTGATAATTGTAGGTGAATGATAGCAAAAGATAAGCAAAGCATAAGCAAAGGGAATTAAGCATTAAAGACAAGTGCAAACAGAGTTTGCGGATGCTATCAACCCTAACCTCTTCACACTCCATCAAGGATAACTTGAGCTACAGAGGTCCAAATAAAGTGCTTCTAGTGGCGTTAGAAAGCTAACATCCAGAAATTTCCAACAATATATAATAGTTTATGATATATGTGCAAAATGGTGTGTGTACGCATGCACCCATGCGTAAAGTTGGGAAATTGAGATTTGTGTGTACGCACTCACCTGTGCGTATGCACTCACCTGTGCGTATGCACAACCCCATGAACAGTGGGCATTTGAAACGCCAAGGAGAATGGGTGTGCATGTTTCACATGCCTTCAATGTGGAAGATTTGAGACTTGTGCGTACGCACACACCAGTGCGTATGCATAACCTAGTGAACAGTGGGCGTTTTGAACGCCACACAGAACGGGCATGCAAGCTTCAAATGCCTTCGAGGCTTTTTCATGGGAGCTTAACAAGGGCATTTTTATTGCCACATTTGGTGTGTCACATGCCAATGGCACACTCCTAAGACTTGATTTGTTGAGTGGCGTTTTACACACCAAAGCCTGGCGTTACATGTTGGGCCAATTTTCCAGAAGACCACTTCAAAGAACCATTTGGGTGTTTTACACGCTGCAACAAAGGGCGTGTCTCACGCCAAGAAGAGGGAGCTCCAGAGACCAGTTCACAAACCGAAGAGTAAAATAGGGCCATCAATTTGCGAGTTTTTTTCTTGTTTGGGGAAACAATAGGGCAATAGCAATTTTTTGTTTATCAATTTAGATGATAATTATGCAATATGTTCACAAATTCCATGACCTAGATTTATGTTCAAGGATATGCTATAGTTCCATAAATCGTCCTATTTTTCTATAAAATTTGGCTACTAATTTTTTCTATTTAACTATCCAGGATGCAAGATAATGAAAAAAAAAAAATACAAAAGTTCAATTCTAGTTGCCAAATTGTTGAACTATTTCTCTTAATTTGGTTAGATGATGTTTGTGCGTTCCTTCTTTTGCCTTCACGTTAAGGCTAGGCCACTCGACCACATTTCTTTCTTCATATATCTTGGAGACTTGCACCCTTCTCTTAGCTTTTCACCCCTTCAATTCTCAACTCAATTTTAATTTTGAAGGAGCGATTTTATTAATATCAATTTGCTTTTCACCATTTCAATTCTCCGTAACCATGAATCCAATACTCAAACCAATTAAAGTCGAGTCTAATAGAATTTTATCCGATTAGACCCAATTATCTGATGGATAATGGAATCAATTAACTCTGGTCGGATCATTTTCAATTGGATAATCAGATTATCCGTATCCATATACACCTTTACTACTAATGCACGTGGGCCTCTGATCCAATTGCTGTGTTTTTCTTGGTTCAACCTAATTTGAATCGATCCAAATGGAATCAAACGGGTTTTGGATTGGAATAATCTAGTTTCTTATTTAAAAAATAAAAATAGAATTTATTCAACAAGTAATACATTTCAACTAAATTACAATCATATATATTTTCATTATATTTACATTAATACAAGGTAATTCACCATTTTTTTTCACTAGAATGTTTGCTTCCTATCATTTTTCTTTGTCAAATATACTATTAACTTCCAATCTGTTCTGGAATGAATTTAAAAAAAAAAGAGTTAGAGAAAAAAATAATAAAACCAAAAGATATTTTTATTTTAAAATATTTTTAAAGAACCTCCTCTTTTATCACTTGAAATGTTTATTTTTAGAAAAACATTTCAAATGATTAATGCAGCAAATTTTAGGATAGTGAGACTATAGACAACATTGAAACAAAAACACGGCTAATGGAATGACAACATTCAAAAATTAAAACAGTAGTTGGCACCTTGGTGAGAAGGCCTGTGGTTTATTGGTTTGGCTAGGATGTATGTTGAGAGATTGCAACCATTTATTTGAGCCTACTAAAACTGTACCCAAACATTTATATTGGTGACAAAAATAACTTCGAAAAATACAAACGAAAAATAAGAGTCGAAATATTTAAACAAGTGACTAAAATAAACATATATTAAATATATTTTTTCAAAAATGACATCAAAAATAAAAAAATTAATGCAGTCTTTTCCAAATAATAAAATAAAATAATAAAATACTTTCATCCTTAAAATTTAGTAATTTTAAGTGAATTTATTTATTTATTTATGTGAATAATTGACATTTTTAAAAAAAAATTAAAATATTTTATAGATCATATTTCGATCTAACTTTTTCATGTGCACTTTCTATATAGTTCAAATATGTTTTAAAATAATAGGATAAAACATATTTTTTGTACATAAAATTTTCAAAAAATTTCAAAAGTTGCCGAACTCAATGTCCTATCCCGACCAACTGGACTACTCCTCCCTTGATCGTCATCGTTGTCTTCATCTATCATGGAGGGCTCTACATCATCGTCATCCCGTAGTACATCCTCCATGGGATTTGGTTCTCCACCCTCCCCTGGAACCGGGATCATAGCAGGAGTATCTGCTATCACAATTGTAAGCTCACCAAAAGATCGATTATCACCAATTTTTCCATCATTAACACAGTTTAGGTCAAGTAAAGGCTTCGAGTGCAATTACAGGCACAAATGAAGATACAACAACAGGCATTGTACTAGAGGACGGCGTCACAATCAAAATATATTATATGACATTCTCCCATTACAATTAAATTTTAAAAAAAATTTCTAAAATTAAAAAAGGTCTTTTCTTCCCCTCTTTCCTTTCTTATCTCTCTTCCTCCACCACCCATTCTATCCCTTATATATTATTACTAATTACTAATTACTAATTTGATAATCAAATTATATTATATAACATGTTTCATTACAATTGAAATTTAAATAGATAATATATTATTAATATTAATATTACTAATTTGACAACTAAAATATGTCACGTAATACTCTTTCTCATTGCAATTGAAATGAATTTATTCCTCCCGAAATTGATATGTTTTATCCTTATTGGTTTCAAAAAATTTCAAAAATATCCTTAACATTAATTTGTTTCAATTTTCTCCCTAATGTTTTAATAAGTTTCAATTTTATTCTTATTTTTAATTTTTCGATCAACGTGTTGTCAACGTTTTTTTTCTATTTTACCCTTTTCTCTCCATCATCATCATCATCATCATCATCATCATACTACTCCACTACTCAAAATCCGACAATCCCTCACCACACGACCACACCACAACCTCTCCCACCCCCAATCATTCTTTAGCACCACTATATTATCATCACCTTCACTACTTATGCATTTAACACCAACCTCTTTTACCGTACTACCACCTAAATTATCACCTTTACCAACCCCACCCTCAATCCTAGATGTTGTCATCACCACCACCATCACAAACACCTCTATTATCACCATGAATCGCAGCCTACACCACCACCAATCGCAATCCCACACCACAATACCAACAAAATTCATGTAAGACCTAATTTTTGGTAGGTCATGATCATACCAAAAATTGAACGTTACCAACTTGCTTCCTAGATATAATGATTATTTAATAGTAAGCCTGTAACCTTGTTAGCGCGTAATTGATTTTTCAGAAAAACTTCTTCTTTATACAAAGGATACGAAAACTAAATCAACATACATGAATAATAGTATAAAAATAAAATACATGAATAAGAAATGTATCCATAATAATATACATCGTTTACATATATAGATAGACGTCATAAAAAAAGTCAATTAATACATCCTTTCATACACCCTTTATCCAAAATATACATATATAAACCCTTGACACTCCGAAGCCTAGCCCATAGAAGAAGTCCCTAGTCTAACACCCGAATTAGCCTAGCAAGTCTAACAAAATACTAGTCTCTTTATGGGTCTAACCAAAAGTGAGAGTCTAAATCCAAAATACTGGTGCTAAGTTGAAGCGTTGTCAAAACAAGTTACCGTATCCCAAACTGTCTGCGGTCAAGCATCGCTATCAGAAGATGAGATGTCCACCACCTCTGGATACTCCTTAGAGTCCTCATTGCCATCATCAAATATCTCTATGATCTCACAGGAATATTGGGTACCGTCATCGCTGCACTGATCCACGTGTACAGGTCCGCTAGTGAACGCAGGTCTGTCTACTTGTATCTGCTCTAGTCTCTCTACTGAAGGACTCAACTGATCTCCTGACTGTGCCTCTGATGAAAGTGATGCAATCGGCTCGGAAGGAAGATCCCATCAAGCTGAGGTACGGGAACATACTCCTTAGCTAGGACAGGCTGAGGGACTACTTGATCCCCTGGCTATGTTGGATAAGGGTGTCCAAGTCCGTCCGAAAAAGGATGGTGAGCTGCGTCTGGGTGAATCCATGATAGCAAAATCTCATATGGTGCATCGGGATCAAAGTGGAGAGTGTTTATTAGGTGCTGGAAAGGGTGATTACGTAATATATACAAGCGTACTTGAGGCTCGGCGGCTACTATATATAAACTATGATGCACTGGGTCCTCGTAGATATATGGGTAATCAAGATCGTAGAAGATCACTCTCGTCTCTATCTAAAGGGAAAAAGAAGGGGTAAGAACTGGGAAGTCCTTAGTAGGATCGGGGTATCTAGTTAGATTCATTTTATTATGTACTCAACCAGCAACAACAATCAATACAACACAACCAATCGAATGTTTAGGGAACACAAAAATTAAACATAGCACACACATAATCACAAATAATGCATTTCACAAAAAATATGTGCAAACAATATGATGTATGTCTATCCTAATGTAGGTAATGAGCTCATCTGTCGGTTTTTATCCGCTCCTGACATAATCTAATATCCCGTGTCAGATATGGCTTTCCAGTGGTATAACCTCTACAAAGAATCCACCTTACAGCATGCCAAATGTGACCTCTATAAGCCCTTTCCATTACAAGCGCAATTCTCTTAGATGAAGTGTATTTTTTATACACTAGAAAGCAATTCTGGGTGGACTCACCACCATATCTCTACTCAACCTCTAGCAGCAGACACAATCAATAGTTACTTATCTTTTTTCTTTTCTTTTCTTTCTTTTTTCTTCAAAATGGTTCAGCCATGCATGAGGATGGGATGATTAATGGTGATAATGATGATTATGTGTCAAGGGTGGGGGTTAGGTGTCAAGTTATAAAGCTGTTGAGTCAGTGGTTCAAGTTATAACGGATAATTATGAAGATAAATGTATTAAAACACAAGTAATAATACATATGGGGATAAATATTGTTGAGTTTAGGAAACAATAATCGTATTTTTGGTGATGACAAACATATATTTGGTTGGGTTAAAAGCCCAAAAATTTTTTGATGTGAATATTCATAGTGTAGGTCCAAATCTGTTTTTGATAGAGAAGCCTAATAAGAAATACATCTTGCCTATACTATTGACAGTTGGAAAAAATAAAAAGAAAGTTGGTATATGAATAAATCATGCCAAGTTAAATGTATTTACAATCAATTAGACCAATTCATTAGCAAATAGACACACCTATCTGATCAAGCAAATGGACCAACATCCGATGCTCTAAAATCAAGGTTGATGGGAATTTTACAAACTAAGGAAGAAACTTTAGAATAGACCAAGCTCTTAGTCCAGTCCAATAAGAAGAACTATGTGCATCCAAAGCCGGTGATTGGGACCAAGTCCACAACCTAGTTCATTAGCTTCATGAAGGGAAAAGATATTTATTGCTGGTGAAGCTTTATGATTTTGGGTAAGGCACAGAGAAGAAAAAAGGGGTTCACTTTTTCTATCTATCATCAAAGAAGAAAAGGAAAAAGCAAATCTTGGAAGCTAGGTAAAATTAATAGAACTTTAAATCAATTTAAAGGATTGATCTATTTCAGAAAAAAAAAAGGTAAAAGTTTTTCATTAATAGGCAAGTAAATTACTTGTGGAATTCATCTTCCTTCTGCACATGCAATTCGGAAAACAAAAGAAAAATTGGAGTCTACTTTCTTCTACTGTAAATCAATGATTGATATTGAAACTTGGGGCCAAAATATAATATTAAGGGTTTGGATTTATCAAACTCATTGAGGAACTGCTACTAATGAAGTTGCTGATGTCCATCTATCTTCTATGTAGCTCACCTCTATTTCTTCATCCCTGATTTTCTAATATGAATTGATGGAGATAGAAGGAGTAGATTATAGTTAGCTCTAGATTCAAAGAGTTGACCTTGTTGATTTGGTTCAAGATACAAAAAGGAACAAGGCAACCTGAAATCAGCAAGGAGAGGGAACTAGAGTTTAAGTTTCATTAAGAGCTTCTCTAGTGTTCTTGCTCAATATTTTGGACAGTGTTTCTACATCAAGGAAACATTCTGCCAAGATGAAGAGTTACAGTTGAGAGTGCTGAATCTGGTTCATCTTATAGCTTCAGAGCTAGTCAACATTATCTCCTTCATGGTCTATCATTGATTATTCTGTTTGTATGTTTTATCTTTCTTTATTTTTATTCAGTGGTAAAAGGCATATAAGTGAAGCATTAAAAAAAATCCATTGAGAGAAAAGGCAAAGAGAGGTACTTGGAGAGAAAAGCCAAGATTTATGTCATATCTCTTTTGATTGTATTTCTATTTTGTATCTTGTATCTTGTATCCAAGATATATCTCTTGCTAAGTTTAATGAGTACTTAGTGTGTTGAAAGTCTAGGAAGTAACCTAGCCAAGTCAAGATTATGTTGAAGCTTGGTTTGTCCCTGATAAGATTAGGTTGAATCCTTGGAAATTAGTGTATGTAATAGTAAAGATTCCATCACTGGATGTAGGTTGCATTGCACAAGGCAGCTGAATCAGGATACATGCCTGAGTCATCTTCTATTTCCTTGCTTTGATTCTGTTTTTAACGATTTATGAGACAAAATAAAATTGTCTCCTGTATAATCAATCTTGCAGTTTAAACATAAACAAAGTTTCATTTTTTGGTTTGAGGACTTATTATTCAAGATAAAAAAAAGGCCATAGATTCAATCTCTCCTTCTCTAAGCCATCAAGAATCTTCAATATATATATATATATATATAATAGGTTACTAATATAAATGACATTAGTAACATAATGATTAGAAGAAATAAAAATATATGATGAAGCATTAGCAATTCTAAGTTCATCAGAGAATACTGATATTTACTTATATCGGTGGATATCGAATCCGATAATAATATGATTTGATGGTGACGATGATTTTGATCTCAATATCACCGTGGAAGAGAAGGAGGAGCGCATGGGTGAAGGATGCAGAGCACGAAGAAAACACATGCAAATATGAAAAGGTAAGGCGATGACCATGAAGGAATTAGGGAGAAGGCGTGATGGGAAGGAGACGGAGATAGAGGCGGTTGCGATGACATGTAGAGATGATGATAAAAAAAATAATGGTTAATTTAATAAATAAATAAATAACTAAAATCGTACATTGAATAAAAGTATATTTTTGTGATTTTAAACTATTGAAAATACATTTTGAAAATAAACCAACCAAACATATTTTTATTATTTTTGATACTTAGAAATGAATCTTCTTTGCACAAACCAATCGCATTTTTTAAAAGGAGAAAAGTTAAAAATGATTTTTATTTTCAGAAAATAAAAATAAAAAGCGAAAACAAAAAATATTTTCACAAAGCAATCAGCCCCTTAATTTTACAATTTTTTTTTTCTAAAGTTAGGAATAAAATTCGAATCCACAACCTCTAAATAAATATAAAAAGACTATACCATTTCAACTATAGCTCATTAGTCCCATAATTTTACGCTTACACATACAAGTATAATATGACTATATTGTCTATATGGTCATAAATCATCATAATCCAGTTATAAATGAGTGTCATTAGTTCAATTTCAAAAACGACTAACTCAAAAAGTAAACTTGGTTAAACATTTATTAAAAAAATTATATATTTGATTTTCAAGTGAGGCAAGATATTAAATAAAAAATTACTGGATTTATATTAATAAATTAAATATATCGTAAAGTAATTAAGGCATGGAATAGAAATAAGTGGATATGGAATATTACCTCATGTTATAAAGTGCAAAGAAGAAAAGTTTCCCTTATCTGCAAAAACTGTGTGATGAAAAGTTCACACACTCATGATGGAGAGTTGAAACTGAATTATTTGTGGGAAGAGAAAGGACAACAAAATCCTAGTCATAACAATCACACATTGCATGTACTTCTTTTGTTTCTTTGATATTTCGAGTCGTAAACAAGAAAATAAAGGAAAAGGGGGAGCATCCAACAAACAAACGCATCAACTCTTCAATAAATGCTGCTATCACAAGAATTGGATTATATTTAATTTGTATGTATTGTTTGTATAAATGAAAAAATAATTATATAAATCTTAAATTATTAAGGTGCTATATCTATAAAAATATTTCACTCAATGATTTTTTTAGTATAATTATTTGATTAGATAATAATATAATAAACATCGTAACTTTTATTTTGATAATATTATTTTTATTTTTAATATATTCATAAAAAATACAATAAAGAATTTATACTTAAAATAAAATTATTGAAAATAAAATTGTCAAGAACTTCACCGTGAGAATAAATTTAAAAGAAATAAAAAAAAATTGAAAAGGGGCCTGGCTTGCCCCACTTGAATTCTCTTTTTAAGACTTGGCTAGGTGGAGGTTTCACACATAAACATCAATGCTTGCGTTTGAAAGTGGCGAAACCACACAAGATCCATGTCACCTCCCACTATAGCTTCTCACACAGCACTGTGTATTATTCCCACAAATTATATCAAATAAAAAAGATTAAATAAAAAAAATAAACAAAATACCAGATCCACTCGTGTACAGAACAACTACTGGATGGTTGGTTCTCTTTCTGTTTTTCCCAGCTAGTGTTACCTACTACTCTATTTTAACCTTCTTTAATTATGATATTGAAAGGAAAAGCAATAATTTGTATCCACGAATCTTGAAAATGCGGATAAAGGAATCTATTAAATAAAAGATAAATTTTATGTGATAAAAGTATCTACTTTTTCATTTTTTTTTAATTTTTTAATAAAATTTTTAAATTATTTCTACCCTTTATTTTCAACCTCAACTTCGCTATATTCTCTTTTTCTCCAATTTTTTCGTTCTCCAACAAAGATGCTTCTTTTTCTTCATCCATGGCCGCACCATACCTCCTCCTCCTCTAAAGTATTCCTCTTTTCCTTGTCGCTGTGTAATGTACAGATTTGACATTGTTAGGATTTGAGTTTGTTTGTTTAATTCCTGAGAAGATTGAGTGGGCTTTCTCCGGAAGCAAGGGGTTATTGTCGGAGAATACGGAAGCAAGGGCAATGTTTGCTTCCGGCACAGTGGTGAAGAGTGAGGAAAAAATGCCAACGGTGGAAGGGGGCAAAACCAAGTCGGTTTAGGGTAGGATCCTTAGAGTTTTTTTTTAACCATTGTTTGAATTTAAGAATACACTGAATCGAAAATTCAGGTTTAGATGGTATAAAGAAACACTATAATTGCCATGATGAGACTGAGTAGAGGAGCACGCTGTCGACCTCAAATCTCGTAGAAGGAGTGCTTTTGGTGTGGAGAGATGTGAAAGTTTTAGTATTTTTAGAAGAAAAGACAATAGTGGAGTTGAGGTTAAAGATAAATGATAAGAGTGATTCGAGAATTTTATTAAAAAGTTAACAAAAAATTAGGGTTTGAGTACTTTTGTTATACGGTACTAGTCGTCATCCATAGAACTGTCGCCGGACAGCACCCTTGCGGGGACCCTTTCGCGTCGCGCTTCCCTCTTCTTGGTGCAGTCCTTTCTGTCTCTCCCTTCCACCTTGGTCGTCGCGCTTCCCTCACCGTTTCTTTCACGCTATGTCTCTCGACGTACCAGGAGCTGTTGTCGTCTCCACGCACAGCAACTGCTGTTTCCTCCAGTATAGCAATTGCTGTCTCCTCTACGCACCAGCAGGCGTCGTCGTCTTCCACGCCGTCGTCCTCAAGAATGGAGCCTCCGGGTCAGGTATTCAATTTCTATTCAATGTATTTGTTAAGTGTATTTATTTGATGTATTTGTTGTTGATTGTTGTTCAATGTATTTGTTATTATTTTTTGAAATTGCTAGTAATTTTATTTTTTTGTGTGTCTGCTTCTGTTTTTCTAATTATTTGTTCAGTGTATTTGTTCAATATATTTGTTGCTGACTGTTGTTCAATGTATTTGTTGTTGATTTTTTGAAATTGCAAGTAATTTTATTTTGTTGTGTTTCTGTTTCTGTTTTTCTAATTATTTGTTCAGTGTATTTATTCAATATATTTGTTGCTGAATGTTATTTCTTTATTACTTTTGAATAATTTTTAATCTAGTTTTAATTTATATATTATTCGTTATGATTGTTCCTTATTTTATATGTTATGTAGAAGTTACACCCACTCCTGATCCTAATGAAAAAGATTCTGGTATTATGTCTGATTGAGCACATCTTGTCATGGTATGAATTATTTTTTTTAATATTATAATGTATAACTAAATTAGAATATTTTTATTAGAATTTTTTTTACTGGTGCTATATTATTATTATTGTTGTTGTTGTTATTATTATATAACTTCCTTTTGATTTCAGGTTGGTTTATTTAAAAAAGTTTCACTGTTTTGTTGGAAAGGACACTAAAACGTGGCTGTTGAACTTTTAATAGCTATTGATCTTTTTATTTTTATCTTTTGTTGTGTTGACTATTGAACTTTTAATGACTTTAATTGTCATATTTTAATTTCTTTTGTCGTTGAATTTCATTGGATCAAGATGATAAACCACGATTTCATGGTTTATTTTGTATTGAATTTGGTGGATTTTACCAACTTTTTCTATATTTATTCAATGAAATAGCATGTTTTTATGAATTCTCCTAAATTGTGCTTAAGAGTGAAAACATGCTTTTTAGGCCTTAAAATAGTTAAATTTAATTCATTTTAATTCAATTCGATGCCTTGATATGTTTGTTGAGTGATTTCATGTTTATAAGGCAAGGATTCAATGGAAGAAGTGAAGAGAAAAGCATGCAAAGTGGAGAATTCATGAAGAAAATAGGATTTGCTGAATTCATGGCGATGCGTATACGTGGCCCATTGATGAGCGGATATTTTATACGCTTTTTGGCATCACTTTCATATAGTTTTTAGTAGTTTTTATTAAGTTTTTATAGGTTTTAGTGTTAAATTCATATTTTTGGATTCTACTATGAGTTTTTGTGTTTTTGGACAATTTCAAGTAATTTTTGGTTGAAATTGAGGAGTTGGAGCAGAAGTCTGATTCAGAGACAGAAAAAGCACTGCAGATGTTGTCCAAATCTAACCTTCCTGTATTTGGAAGAGCTTTTTCGGAGCTTCAGAAGTGCAAATAGAGCGTTTTCAATTGCTATGGAAAGATGACTTCCAGGGCTTTCCAGCAATGTATAATAGTCTAAACTTTACTTCGGATTAGAAGGCCCAAAACTGGCGTTCAACACTGATGACAAGTCATCTTATGCTAGTTTCACAAGCATTTTTCATTTGTTTCATTTGATTTTATGCACTTTCTTGCACAATAAGTAAGTCGTTGGAGTGGAATTTCATGATTATTTTAATTCAATCAAACATCATCTATTTTATACAAAATCATGAGATTTATGCAAGAATTAAGTGATTATTATGAATGATGCAAATTCTTGTGATTTTGGTGAGACTTTGATTGCTTGTTTGGTTGATTTTAGGTGAGAAAATGAAGAAAAGGAGAAGCACTGCAGTATAACGTTGCGTTCAATTAAAGAACGCCATGCTCACTTGCGACGCGCACGCGTACAAGACACTTACACGTCAAGCAACAAAATTTGAAGACCCACGCGTACGCGTGGTAGTGGTTGGCGCTCGTTTTCAAAGAGAGCGCTACGTTCATTTATTCATCATTTTCGGGCAGATTGAAATTTGAAGGCAAAGTTCTGCAATCGAAGCGCATGCGTGCATGACGCGCATGCGTCGATGGAACACCTGGGAGGAACCACGCTGATGAGCAGATAATTTATACCCTTTTTGGCACTATTTTTACATAGTTTTTAGTATGTTTTTATTACTTTTTATTATATTTTTATTAGTTTTTATTTAAAAATTATATTTCTGGACTTTACTGTGAGTTTGTGTGTTTTCTGTGATTTCAGGTATTTTCTGGCTGAAATTGAGGGACCTGAGCAAAAATCTGATTCAGAGGCTGAAAAAGGACTGCAGGTGCTGTTGGATTCTAACCTCCCTGCACTCGAAGTAGATTTTCTGGAGCTACAAAAGCCCAATTGGCGCGATCGCAATTGCGTTGGAAAGTAGACATTCTGGGCTTTCCAGCAATATATAATAGTCCATACTTTTTTTGGGATTTGATGGCCCAAACTGGCGTTCAAAGTCAGCCTAAAACATCTTGGCATAAAACGCCCAAACTGGTACCAGAATTGGAGTTAAATGCCCAAACTGGCACCAAAGCTGGCGTTTAACTCCAGGAACAGCCTATGTACGAAAAAGCTTCATTGATCAGCCCATGCACACACCAAGTGGGCCCCGGAAGTTAATTTCTGCACTATCTGCACTTAGTTACTCATTTTCTGTAAACCCTAGTTACTAGTTTAGTATAAAAACTACTTTTAGAGATTTATTTTATGTCTTTTTGACCATAAGAAAGTTTTTCTCTCTGGATGTTTTGTCCTTAGACCTTTGTACATGTTTGGAGGCTGGCCTCATGGCCATGCCTAGACCTCTTTTCACTTATGTATTTTCTACGGTGGAGTTTCTACACCCCATAGATTAAGGTGTGGAGCTCTGCTGTTCTTCATGAATTAATGCAATTACTACTGTTTTCTATTCAATTCACGCCTACTTCTTCTCAAAGATATACTCTCGTACTTCAACCTGATGAATGTGATGACCCGTGACACTCATCATCATTCTCACTTATGAACACGTGTCTGACAACCACTTCCGTTCTATCTGCAATAGCTTGAGTGTGTATCTCATAGCCTCCTGGTTCACGACGCATGATTGCCTCTCCTGACAACAGAGCATTTCATTCCGTGAGATCAGAGTCTTCGTGGTATAGGCTAGAACCATTGGCAGCATTCTTGAGATCCGGAAAGTCTAAACCTTGTATGTGGTATTCCGAGTAGGATCTGGGAAGGGATGACTGTGACGATCTTCAAACCTACGAATGTGGGGCACAAGTGATAGTGTGCAAAAGGACAATGGTCTTATTTCGATGCTAGCGGAAACCGACAGATGATTAGCCGTGCGGTGACAGCGCATATGGATTTGTTTTCATTCGAGAGGATCATACAGCTTGCCATGGAAGGAGGTAACGCATGGTTGGAAGAAGGCAAGAGGAAAGCAGAAGTTCAGAAGCAACAAAGCATCTCCAAACGCTTATCTGAAATTTCCACCAATGAATTACATTAGTAACTTTATCTTATTTTATATTGTATTTATATTTTAATTATCAAAACCTCATAACCATTTGAATCTGCCTGACTGAGATTTACAAGGATGACCATAGCTTGCTTCAAGCCGACAATCTCCGTGGGATCGACCCTTACTCACGTAAGGTTTATTACTTGGACGACCTAGTGCACTTGCTGGTTAGTTGTGCGGAGTTGTGAAAAAAAAGAGTTGAGATTAAGATCGTGCGTACCAAATTTTTGGGCGCCATTGTTAGAGATCACAATTTCCCACACCAAGTTTTTGGCGCCGTTGTCGGGGATTGTTCGAGTTTGGACAACTGACGGTTCATCTTTTTGCTCAGATTAGGTAATTTTATTTTATTTTTAAGCATTTTACTTTTTATTTTCGGAAAAAAATTTTAAAAATATATATATATATATATATTTTATTTTGTTCTTCATAATTTTTAAGAATGAATTCTAGAGTTTCAGATGATGCTTTTATCATCACAGGATCTAGTTGATTCCCATCAATTTGGCTGTTGTATGTAATGCCCTGCTGAAGCTTGGCTAGCCATGTCTAATCTTTTTAGACTGAAGCTTTAGACTAACATTGCATGATTCCTGGAATTCGTATTAAAAATTTTGAATTTCTTTATTTTCTTTTTCTAAAATAATTTTCAAAAAATACAAAAAAAATTTAATAAAATCATAAAAACCAAAAATATTTTATGTTTCTTGTTTGAGTCTAGTGTCAAATTTTAAGTTTGGTGTCAATTGTATATTTTTAATTTTTCTAAAAATTTTCGAAAACTCATGCATGGTGTTCTTCATGATCTTTAAGTTGTTCTTGATGATTTTCCCTATTTGATCTTTGCATTTTCTTGTTTTGTGTCTTTTCTTGTTTTTCATATGCATTTTCAATTTGTTAGTGTCTCAACATTAAAAATTTATAAGTTTGGTATCTTGCATGTTTTTCTTTTCTTAAAAATTTTCAAAAACATGTTCTTGATGTTCATCATGATCTTCAAAGTGTTCTTGCATGCATTATTAGTTTTGATCTTAAATTTTTATGTTTTGTTTCAATTTTGTGTTTTTCTCTTTTCTCATTAAAAATTCAAAAATTAAAAAAAATATCTTTTCCTTATTTTGTTCATAATTTTCGAAATTTTTGTTTGATTTGGTCAAAATTTTTAAAATTCAATTGTTTCTTATAAGTCAAGTCAAAATTTCAATTCAAAAATCCTATCTTTTTAAAAACTTTTTCAAAAATCAAATCTTTTTCATTTTTCTATATATTTTCGAAAATTTTAAAAATTGATTTTCAAAATCTTTTTCTTATTTTATTTCATATTTTCGAAATTATTACTAACAATTAATGTTTTGAGTAAAATACTTGCCTATTAAGAAAGGATCAATCTTTAAATTCTAGAATCATATCTTTTAATTTCTTGTTAGTCAAGTAATCAACTTTAATTTTCAAAATCAAATTTCCTTTTTAAATCTTTTTCAAAATAAATTTCAATCATATCTTTTTCAAAAATCAATTTCAAAATATTTTCTAACTTCTTATCTTTTCAAAATTGATTTTCAAATCTTTTTCAATTAACTACTTAACTTTTTGTTTCAATTAACTACTTTTCTCTTTCTGATTTTCGAAAATCACTAACCACTTTTTCAAAAATCTTTTTAATTAATTAATTTAATTAGTTTTCAATTTTCAAAATATTTTCGAATCCTAACTCAAAATTTAAATAAAAACAAAAATATTTTTATTCTATTTTAAACTAATATTCAAATTTCTTGCCTCTCTCATCTTTTTCTTTTTATTTATTTATTTACTAACTCTTCTCTTCTTCTTATAATTCGAACCCTTCTTCATCTTCTCTCTTCTTCACTCTATTCTTCTATTCTTCTACTCACATAAAGGAATCTCTATACTATGACATAGATGATTCCTATTCTTTTCTGTTCTCTTCTTTTTCATATGAGCAGGAGCAAGGATAAAAACATTCTTGTTGAAGCTGATCCGGAACCTGAAAGGACTCTAAAGAGGAAGCTAAGAGAAGCTAAGGCACAACACTCTAGAGAGGACCTGACAGAATTTTTCGAAAAAGAAGAAGAGATGGCCGAACCCAATAATAATGGTGGAGATGCAAGGAAGATGCTTGGTGGCTTTATTGCACCCTCTTCTGACTTCTGTGGAAGGAACATCTCAATTCCTGCAATTGGAGCAAACAACTTTGAGCTTAAGCCTCAATTAGTTTCTTTGATGCAGCAGAATTGCAAGTTTCATGGATTTCCATTGGAAGATCCTCATCAGTTTTTAGCTGAATTCTTGCAAATCTGTGACACTGTTAAGACCAATGGGGTTAATCCTGAGGTCTACAGACTTATGCTTTTTCCCTTTGCTGTAAGAGACAGAGCTAGGACATGGTTGGACTCACAACCTAAAGATAGCCTGAACTCTTGGGAAAAGCTGGTTAATGCTTTCTTGGCTAAATTCTTTCCACCTTAAAAGTTGAGTAAGCTTAGAGTGAAAGTCCAAACCTTCAGACAGAAGGAAGGTGAATCCCTCTATGAAGCTTGGGAAAGATACAAGCAATTGATCAGAAGGTGTCCTTCTGACATGTTTTCAGAATGGAGCATCATATGTATATTCTATGATGGTCTGTCTGAATTGTCCAAGATGTCATTGGACCACTCTACTGGAGGATCTCTTCATCTGAAGAAGACGCCTACAGAAGCCCAGGAACTCATTGAAATGGTTGCAAATAACCAGTTCATGTACACTTTTGAAAGGAATCCTGTAAATAATAGGACAACTCAGAAGAAAGGAGTTCTTGAGATTGATACTCTGAATGCCATATTGGTTCAGAACAAAATATTGACTCAGCAAGTCAATATGATTTCTTAGAGTCTGTCTGGAATGCAAGCTACATCAGGCAGTACTAAGGAAGCCTCCTCTGAAGGAGAACCTTATGACCTTGAGAATCATGAAATGGAAGAGGTGAATTACATGGGAGAATCCTATGGAAACATCTATAATCCTTCATGGAGGAATCATCCAAATTTCTCATGGAAGGATCAACAGAAGCCTAATCAAGGCTTCAATAATAATAATGGTGGAAGAAACAGGTTTGGCAATAGCAAACCTTTCCCATTATCTTCTCAGCAACAGACAGAGAATTCTAAGCAGAGCCATTCTAACTTAGCAACTGTAGTCTCTGATCTATCTAAGACCACTTTCAGTTTTATGACTGAAGCAAGGTCCTCCATTAGAAATTTAGAGGCACAAGTGGGTCAGCTGAGTAAAAGAGTTACTGAAATCTCTCCTAGTACTCTCCCAAGCAATACAGAAGAGAATCCAAAAAGAGAGTGCAAGGCCATAACTATAACCAAAATGGCTGAACCTATAGAGGAAGACCTCAATGGATGTCCACTGGCCTCCAAGGAGTTCCCTAATGAGGAACCAAAGGAATCTGAGGCTCATATAGAGACCATAGAGATTCCACTGAACTTACTGTTGCCATTCATGAGCTCTGATGAGTATTCTTCTTTTGAAGAGGATGAAGATATTATTGAAGAGCAAGTTGCTCAATATCTAGGAGCAATCATGAAGCTGAATGCCAAGTTATTTGGTAATGAGACTTAGGAGGATGAACCCCACTGCTCATTAATGAACTAAATGATCTGGTTCAACTGAAATTACCTCAGAAGAAACAGGATCCTGGAAAGTTCTTACTACCTTGTACCATAGGCACCATGACCTTTGAGAAGGCTCTGTGTGACCTGGGGTCAGGGATAAACCTCATGCCCCTCTCTGTAATGGAGAAACTAGGGATCTTTGAGGTGCAAGATGCAAGCATCTCACTAGAGATGGCAGACAATTCAAGGAAACAGGCTTATGGACTTGTAGAGGATGTCTTGGTGAAGGTTGAAGGCCTGTACATCCCTGCTGATTTCATAATCCTAGATACTGGGAAGGAAGAAGATGAACCCTAAACCCTAAACCCTAAACCCATTCTTTAGGTTCATGATCATGTAAAATCACAAAAATAAATGAAAAATCAAAAACAGAATGAAAACAGCATAAAAAATAGCACACCCTGGAGGACAGGCTTACTGGCGTTTAAACGCCAGAATGGGCAGCACTCTGGGCGTTTAACGCCAGAAAAGGGCTGTCTGGCATCTGGCTGGCATTAAACGCCAGAAATGGGCATTTGGCTGGCGTTTAACGCCAGAAATAGGCAGCAGACTGGCGTTTAACGCCAGGAAAGGTAGCAGAACTGGCGTTTAACGCCAGAAAAGGTAGTAGAGCTGGCGTTAAATGCCAGATTTACTATCCTTTTGCGTCTGTCACTACGCCTAGCACTCGTGAGTTTGAAGCTCGTCACAGCCATCCCTTCCCAGATCCTACTCAGAATACCACAGACAAGGTTTAGACTTTCCAGATCTCAGAAATGGCCATCCATGGGTTCTAACTTATACCACGAAGACTCTAATATCTCGGACTCGGTCCTCTGTATTAGATATCTAAGAGATACTCATTCTAGCTTGTTTGCATGTAGAACGGAAGTGTTTGTCAGGCACGCATTCATAAGTGAGAATGATGATGAGCGTCACATAATCATCACATTCATCATGTTCTTGGGTGCGAATGAACATCTTAGAATAAGAATAAGCTTGAATTGAATAGAAAAATAATTGTACTTTGCATTAATTCATGAGGAACAGCCGAGCTCCACACCTTAATCTATGGTGTGTAGAAACTCTACCGTTGAAAATTCATAAGTGATAATGGAGTTCATTGGTCTTGGCCCCAGAGGGGGAACCAGAAGAACCAACCTAAAATGATCCGAAGATGTAACTAAAGATGTAAATACAATAGTAAAAAGTCCTATTTATGCTAAACTAGTTACTAGGGTTTACAAAAATGAGTAAATGATGCAGAAATCCACTTCTGGGGCCCACTGGGTGTGTGCTTGGGCTGAGCATTGAGATTTACATGTGTAGAGGCTTCTCTTGGAGTTGAATGCTAGTTTGTAACCTGTTTCTGGCGTTTAACTCCACTTTGCAACCTGTTTCTGGCATTTAACTCCAGAATGCAGCATGGAACTGGCGTTGAACGCCAGTTTGCGTCGTCTAAACTCGGGCAAAATATGGACTATTATATATTGCTGGAAAGCCCTGGATGTCTACTTTCCAACACAATTGAGAGCGCGCCATTTGGAGTTCTGTAGCTCCAGAAAATCACTTTGAGTGTAGGGAGGTCAGAATCCAACAGCATTTGCAGTCCTTCTTCAACCTCTGAATCTGATTTTTGCTCAAGTCCCTCAATTTCAGCCAGAAAATACCTGAAATCACAGAAAAACACACAAACGCATAGTAAAGTCCAGAAATGTGATTTTTTTTAAAGACTAATAAAAATATACTAAAAACTAACTAAATTATACTGAAAACTATGTAAAAACAATGCCAAAAAGCGTATAAATTATCCGCTCATGACAACACCAAACTTAAATTGTTGCTTGTCCCCAAGCAACTGAAAATCAAATAGGATAAAAAGAAGAGAATATACTATAAATTCCAAAATATCAATGAAACTTAGCTCCAATCAGATGAGCGGGACTTGTAGCTTTTTGCCTCTTGAATAGTTTTGGCATCTCACTTTATCCATTGAAGTTCAGAATGATTGGCATCTATAGGAACTCAGAGTTTAGATAGTGTTATTGATTCTCCTAGTTCAGTATGTTGATTCTTGAACACAGCTACTTTATGAGTCTTGGCCGTGGCCCTAAGCACTTTGTTTTCCAGTATTACCACCGGATACATAACTGCCACAGACACATAATTGGGTGAACCTTTTCAGATTGTGACTCAGCTTTGCTAAAGTCCCCAATTAGAGGTGTCCAGGGTTCTTAAGCACACTCTTCTTTTTGCTTTGGACCTTGACTTTAACCGCTCAGTCTCAAGTTTTCACTTGACACCTTCACGCCACAAGCACATGGTTAGGGACAGCTTGGTTTAGCCACTTAGGCCAGGATTTTATTTCTTTAGGCCCTCCTATCCACTAATGCTCAAAGCCTTGGATCCTTTTTATTACCCTTGCATTTTGGTTTTAAGGGCTATTGGATTTTTGCTCTTGCCTTTTGGTTTAAAGAGCTTTTGGCTTTTTCTGCTTGCTTTTTCTTTTTCTTTTATTTTTGCCATTTTTTTCTGCAAGCTTTTGTATTCACTGCTTTTTCTTGCTTCAAGAATCATTTTTATGATTTTTCAGATTATCAAATAACATTTCTCTTTTTTTCATCATTCTTTCAAGAGCCAACATATTTAACATTCATAAACAACAACTTCAGAAGACATATGCACTGTTCAAGCATTCGTTCAGAAAACAAAAAGTATTGCCACCACATCAAAATAATTAAACTAGTTTCAAGGATGAATTTGAAACCATGTACTTCTTGTTCTTTTGTAATTAAAATATTTTTCATTCAAGAGAGGTGATGGATTCATATTCATAACTTTAAGGTATAGACACTTAAATACTAATGATCATGTAATAAGACACAAATATAAATAAACATAAAGCTCAAAAATCGAAAAACAGGAAAATAAATAAACAAGGAGATTAAGGAATGAGTCCACCTTAGTGAGGGTGGCGTCTTCCTCTTCTTGAAGAACCAATGGTGCTCTTGAGCTCCTCTATGTCTCTTCCTTGTCTTTCTTGCTCCTCCCTTATAGCTCTTTGATCTTCTCTAATTTCATGAAGGATGATGGAGTGCTCTTGGTGCTCCACCGTTAGTTGTCCCATGTTAGAACTTAATTCTCCTAGGGAAGTGTTGATTTGTTCCCAATAGTTTTGTGGAGGGAAATGCATCCCTTGAGGCATCTCAGGGATTTCATTGTGAGGAATCTCCTCATACTCAAGTTGAGGTTCATGATCTCTTGTTTGCTCCATCCTTTTCTTAGTGATGGGCTTATCCTCTTCAATGAGGATGTCTTCCTCTATGTCAATTCCAGCCGAATTGCAGAGGTGACAGATGAGGTGAGGAAAGGCTAACCTTGCCAAAGTGGAGGACTTGTCAGCCACCTTGTAGAGTTCTTGAGGTATAATCTCATGAACTTCCACCTCCTCTCCAATCATGATACTATGGATCATGATGTCCCGGTCTATAGTAACTTCAGACCGGTTGCTAGTAGGAATGATTGAGCGTTGGATGAACTCTAGCCATCCCCTAGCCACTGGTTTGAGGTCAAGCCTTCTTAGTTGAACCGGCTTGCCCCTTGAGTCAATTTTCCATTGAGCTCCTTCCACACATATGTCCATAAGGACTTGGTCCAACCTTTGATCAAAGTTGACCCTTCTAGTGTAGGGGCGTGCGTTCTCTTCCATCATTGGCAAGTTGAGCGCCAGTGACGAATGGATTTTTGACGGTTCAGAATTTCACAAATGAATTCTCGTTGCAAGTATAGTTTCTAAACCAATCACTAATCCTTTCATACAAAAAGTTGTTTGTCACTAGTACAAACCCCTAAAATTTATAAACCGAAGTATTGGACCTCGGGTCGTTCTCCCTAGGAATTACAATAAAGTGTCTTGTTATTGGTTATGAGTTATTTTGGGGTTTTGGATGAGAGGCATGAAAAGTAAATGGCAATGGAAATAAACTAACTACTATAAAAGCTCTTGGCAAGATATGAGAACTAGAAGTCCTATCCTAGTTATCCTTCTCAATGGCAATGAGAATTGTTCATTGCTACCACTTAGTTAACCCTTACTAATTAAAGGCAAGTCAAGTGGATGAATTGCCTTGAGCCACAAGTCCTAGCCAACTCCCAAGGAAAGACTAGATTTAGTGCATTCCAAACCAATTAGCAATCTTTCCAATTATCAATCAACAAAGGAATTAGATGACTCAAGTGTCACTAATTACTCTACCATAGCCAAGAGGAACAAAATCTATACTAAAATCCAACCAAGCATTTCATCAAACACTTGGAAGGCACAAAAGAAAAGTATAGTCAATCACAACAAGAATGAATTCTAACTACAATTGAATACAAAGGATCAGCAACAACAACCAAGGAAATCGCAATTATCATGAATTACCTCAAATTGCATTATTAAAAGGAAATAAAGAGAACA
Organism: Arachis ipaensis; assembly: GCF_059453495.1. NCBI lineage: Eukaryota > Viridiplantae > Streptophyta > Magnoliopsida > Fabales > Fabaceae > Arachis > Arachis ipaensis. The sequence continues at coordinate 29,840,416 of NC_142436.1, forward strand.
AGAGTATCTCAATTACAAAACCTAGAAACAAAATAAGAGAAATTACAACAAGAGAATAGGGATAGGGAGAAGAACCAAAGAGTAGCAATCATCAATTGAAGGTAGAAGTAGAAGGAGACTTGAATTAAACCTAGAACTATGAGATCCTAATATGAGATCCTAATCTAACCCTAATTCCTAATCCTAATTCTAGAGAGAAGAGAGAGCTTCTCTCTCTAAAACTCTAAACTAAAAGTGATTATATGTCAAAAAGTGATGATAATGATGCCTTCCCCTTAATCCTTCATCCTTTTATTCCTTTCCCTTAGCAATTTGGCGCCAAAAATGGGTTAAGAAACCCTCTCAAATCGCCAGGCACGTGTTGCATTAGTGAGGTCATGTGCCCTCATCGACGCGTGCGCGCACGGTACGCGTGCGCGTCCCTGGCTAGTTCTGCGATGTGCGCGCGAGCGCCTTGTGCGCGTGCGCGTGCATGGCTGACTTTGCTTCTTTGACTTTTTATGCTTCTCTCCACTTGTATGCTTCCTTCCTTGCTTCCTTTGATCCATGCCTAGCCTATTTCAATCCTGGAATTACTAGCAAACACATCAAGGCATCTTATGGAATCAAAGAAGAACTAGAATTCATCAAAATAAGGCTTAGAAAGCATGTTTTTACACTTAAGCACAAATATGGGAGAGATAACAAAATCATGCTAATTCCTAGGCTAAATGTGACAAAAGGTTATCAAAATACTCTAAATTCAATGCAAAACAAACCGTCAAATTGGGGTTTGTCAACCTCCCCACACTTAAGCCTTAGCATGTCCTCATGCTAAAATAAGAAGGAACTAAGGGTTATGACATTTATTGAATGCAACTAAACTATATGAGTCCTATCTAAATGCAATTATCTAAAGCAATTGGAAATGCTTAGTTTAAACAAATCAATTCTCAAGAGAGCACGTGTACACAAGAGCTAGGTAATAAGGACTAAGTCCAAACCACAATTGTATTGAATTGTCAAAAAGAGTTCAAACTTGCAAGAATATAGATAATATGGGTGAACACATGTGACTGAACTTTTGAACCCTCACCGGATGTGTATCCGCTCTATTCACTCGAGTGTTTAAGGGTCAATTCACTCAATTCCTTTCTAATCATGTTTTCCAAAATTTGATTTTCTTCTAACAATCAACACTTATTCAATGCATGCATACATTCATCATGAGGTCTTTCATTTAGGTTGTAATGGGGTTAGGGTCAAGGTAGGATCATTTATGGTCAAGTGGACTAGGATTTGAATCTTTGATTAGCATAGACTTTCCCACCTAACCTATTTAATGACTTATACAAATGCAAGCTATTCTAACTACCCATTCTTCACTTTTTCTTACATACTCATGCATTTTCTTTTCATTTCACAACACTTATGCATTGATTCTTATTGAGCTTCACTTTGGGCATTTTGTCCCCTTTATTGCTTTTCTCTTTTTTTTTTCTTTTTCTATATACATTTTTTTCTTTTCTTTTCCTCATCATTTTTTTTATATATTTTTTTCTTTTTCTTCTTTCAAACTAAATATGAGAACATCAATGCATAAGGTCTCTACATTTAATCAATACATGAATATGTGCCCAATTCTTAAACATAAAAGTGTACTGCCCCTTTTATCCCATCCAATGTTCCCAAGCCTCACCAGCTTTGAATAATAAAACACTCTCACTAGCCTAGGTCAATCAAAGATCCAAACAAGGACTTTTCATTGGTTTTCCGCCTTAGGCTTGTAATGTGCTGAGATAAGAATAAGTGGGTTGAGCATAGGCTCAAAATTGGCTAACAATGGGGAGTAAAAGGTTGGCTATTTGGGTAAGTGGCTAATGAAAGAATGGCCTCAATCATATAAATGCACAAACACAAGAAATAAACGGATATATAGAATCAAGCAAATCAAGGGTCACAATCATGGAAAGAGAACAATTTCACACAAGAATGGAAAATAAATGGTCATAAAATGTAACCACATCAATAGGCTCAAGTCTCACAAGCTTGTGTTCTCAATTCAATACATACTTCACAAGGTATGAAATTCAAGCAAGTTTCAAAAATTCTCTTTCAATCAATTGGGTCAATGTCCTATATTTAAACTTCTTGAAAAATCTCAATGTTTGACTAAGCATTGTTGTGATTGAAAAGTTCAAAAATTTTCTTAGTTCACCCTTTCCTTTTTCACTTAAAACTAATATGTTATGCAAAAAGGGTGACTAAATATTTGCAATCCAAAGTATGATTTCTAATCACAACTACAAACTAAAAACAAAGATAAACAAAATGTATAAAGAAGAATCCAACTAAAAGTACGGAATCTATCATCCAAAACATCTAAAAATATCCAAAAGCATCAAAATATCTAAAATCCAAAATAAGCAATAAAAATATCCAAAGCAAACTAGAAATGCATCAAAATATATACAAAGATGTGCAAAATGAGATAACTAGGCCGAAAAGTTCACCGGTTCCCAAATAAAGCTACCGGTGCCCTCCCCACACTTAAAACCAAGCATCGTCCTCGATGCTAAACCGGAGGATCAGTGGGAGGTACAACGATAGACTCTGGCTCTGACTGTGGTTGTGGCTGTGGGACCGGCTCCTCCTGAGTCTGTGGCTGCTCTGTAGTGTCAGGGGCCTCCTGCTGGGCCGGTGCCTCTGCGTCCTCCTCCTGATGATCCTGCTCATCGGAGGTCGGAGAGTCTGGAAGCGGAGGTAACTCAGCGCCAAGGGAGATGAGGGCCTGATCCATCCGATCCAGTTGGCGTCTGACATGGAGCCTCTCGCGCTCCAAGAACCGAAACAGACGCTGAACCAGTAGGTAAGTAGGCTCGGGTGCTGAAGGGGGTGGGGCTGCTGGCAAAGAAGATGGTGTAGCTGCCTCGACTGCCGCTCTAGCTCGAGAACGGCGGCTGGTCGGGGGCCTCTCGTGCACCCACACACCCCAGGGAATAGTAACTCCCTTGTCGTCGTCATCCGGAGGTGGTGGTGTCACGTCATCGTCCTCCCACGGGACATCAGCTAGCTCAGCTAAGCTAGTAACCAGTGTGGGAAACAGTAATAAGCCGCGAATATGAGCTCTCCACATGCTATGCCGAATCAGTCGGGGAAAATATACTTCCTTTCTCTCCATGACACACCCAATCAAGACCAGCATATCCATCGGAATCTCCGAAAAGTGAGTGGTAGGGAAGACATAGTGGGCAAATATTTGTTGCCAAGTCCTAGCCTCCCTAGTCAGATGTGCAAATAGCATGCCCTTGGGCTTTGTGTTGCTCGAATCCATTACCCAAGTAGCATCTGTTGTAGCAATCACGCGCCTAAGTGCCTCATAGTCGAAAGTCATGGAGAGGAGAGCTACCTCTGCCTGCTGGTAGGCACAAGTCTCAGGAGTGCCAACTCCGCAGAGCAGTGCATCCCTCAAGGCATCCTCAGTGATCATAATCTCTCTACCCCTCAAGAATACTGAATCCAAGCCGGGTCGAAAGAAATTGTAGTAAAATTCCTTGACCCACGAGATGTTAATCCGTCCCAAGTCCCTATCGACGAAATCCAAGCCCAGCTCAGAAATACGGGCGTTTATGGCACGCCTCACATCATTTGGAAGATTCAGCTTCTTCTCAATATTCAGATTCTTCTTCGCATAACGGGAAAGGCGGAGCTCGCAGTAGAGATTCAGAAATTTGGTTGGATCAGTGGACGAAAGTAACTGATTTTCTTTCTCCTCCTCATTCAGCGGGTTCCTCGCATAGTTAGCAGATGGTGGGGGTGCAGGGGTCTTGGAGCGCTTCCTTTTTTGGAAGCAGATGCTATAGCTTTTCCTCTATCCGACATCCTGAAAAATATGATAGAATATATAAAACATTTAGCATGTAACAAAGAAGGCATGTTCAGGATACAAATATCAAAGAGCAATCATGATGTTGCACTGAATATGCAAAAGTGAACAAGTAAACCAAAATAAAAAATGCAAGCTTCATTAAAGTCAACAACTCATATTCAAAAGGCAATAATATCATCATATAGTTGAAGGAATTTGTTAAAGATGGTTAAAGGTGAGTGGAAGTGAAAAGGGTAAAGAAGTTAGTAAGTTAGAAAAGTAGGTTAGTGATATGATGATATTTATGCGTAATGAAAAGAAAAGTTGTGGTTTATGTTCACGATGATCGATGCAAGTCCGGGAAGTCAAAAGGAAGTGGAAATTTGCCCAAAATTGAAATAAAGACCAAAGTGAAATTAATTTCTTTGAAAATCGGGCAGCATTCCGGCTTAAAATTGGACGTTCCCGGATAGCAAGTTAGCACAATTAGCATGGAAAACAACATCAATTAGGCAAAGCAGTGGTTGTATGACATTCAGTCGACAAGAAAAGCATAAAAACAGTCCAAAATCAGCAAACAACATGCAGAGAAACAGACAGCAAGTAAGCACATACGGAGCACTTATCAGGCCTAGAATCTTCTATCCAGCCCTAGCTACCTAACCGCAATTATTTCTATCTAACCTAACATGCAAAGTTCTAAGCCTAACTAACGAACATGCAATAGACTAACGAACAGAAACAGAAGATTAAAAGAAAAACAGAAAGGTGTAAGTTGCGTAGGAACCTGGGGGCAGAAGGGAACTAGAAATGGAAAGGGAATTCGGGAGTAGGGCCAAGAATCAGAATTCGCGCCGCCATCAACGGTGGCGGTTATGGCAGAGGAGCGGCGGCGAGAGTTGCTGCGGCGGCCGAGATGAAATGGGTGGGTGAGAGGGAAAGAGAGGTTGAGGGCGAGTTGCCGACTGTGATGGTGGCGCGGCGGCGGAGATGGTGGCGCGGTGGAAGTTTGAGAAACTGAGGGGGGAGGGACGGTGAGAGGGGGGAGAGGAAGAGGAGGACAGAGGAGTAAGGGAGAAGAGGAGGGAGAAGAAGGGAAGGCAGTGATGGCGGCGGCGGCGATGGTGGCGGAGCGCTCGCCGGAGGTTGGTCGGTCAGGAGAGGAGGAAGGTGAAGAATGGTGGGGGAGGAAAATGGAACGTTAAAGAGAAAGGGGGTTGGGGTGCGCGAATGCGCTGGGGCTTGCGTCTCAGGGGTAAGTGAAAATTCGAGTCCACGCGCGCGCGCACCCTGCGCGTTCGCGTGGATGGAGGGAATGGAAGAACGGCGCGGAAGCGTCATACGCGCAGGCGCGTATATGAAGGAGTCGGGATGGGCGCGGACGCGCAAGGCGCGCGTCGGCGCGGATGTGCTGGGCTGGAGGCTTAAAAGAGGCCCAGAGTTGGCACAACTCTCGGGTCCTTTGGCCCTGGTTGATGCTAATACGCATCGACGCGCACGCGCACTGGGCGCGTTCGCGTGAGCTGCTTGATCTTATTGGATGGGTGCGGAGGCATGAAGTACGCCAACGCGTGAACAGCGAGGGGTGCGGACGCGTATAGCGTGCGTTCGCGCGAGTTGGGTTGAGCTGGGGGCTTAAAAGAGGCCCAGATCCAGCCCAACTCTCTGGAAATCGGCCCAGAAGTTCTAGCAGCGGGTCGACGCGTACACGGCAGATGCGCGTACGCGTGCGTTTCCCTATAGCTTTATAGGCGCACACGCGTGTGGTGCGCGTCAGCGTGGAATGAATTGGGCTCGAGGCACAAGGCTGGCCTAAGAGAGGCCCAACTCTCTGGAAAATGGGTGATGATGCGTCCGCTCAGGGGCGCGTGCGCGTACGCTGTGCGCGTGCGTTCCCTCCCTCCCCTTTTTTTTTTGTTTTTTTTGTTTTTTTTTTTTAAGCAGAAAAATTATGCCTAAGAGCTCCCTAGACTACTTACAGCTCTTTATTCAATCAACCATCACACAATTTGCAAAAATGCAATTTGATATTATTCATCTACTACGAAACACAACATACATGTGACTAGGCTAACAATTAAGTTGTACAAACAAATTATGTGAAACATCTACCTACAATGGTAACTCAAATCACTTATTAGGCAAATTTAAAAGAGAATGGAAAGAGTTTACCATGGTGGGGTGTCTCCCACCTAGCACTTTTAGTTTAAGTCCTTAAGTTGGACATTTTGAGATGCTTATTGTCATGGTGGCTTATGTTTGTACTCATCCTTGAATCTCCAAGGATCTTTGCTCCTCAATTGGTTGACAGAATTTCCAACCCTTTTCATCAAGCTTGGGCAAAGTTCTACACAAGATATGAGTCCCCATAGTTGGTCTTCACATAGCGAACCGGGATCCCATATCTTGTCTTCACACCCATCTTCGATTTGATCTTCATACTTTTTCTTTCCGGGCGGTTGTTGACATATAGAATTCTCTTTAACATACCAAACCTTCTGTTGAGACCCATGCAATGTGATATTCTTCCAATCATTGTTCCTATGCCTTGAAACTTTGACCTTAATGAGCCTAATTCCTAACTGGCAACCACTACACAACTTATTCTTGCTTTTAATTCCACAAAGAGCTCTAAGTTGTCCATCCGTTTCAATCAAACCATATTCAAGCGAGAAAGTGAAGCTTATGAATAAGAATTTTACCCACTTGAATGTTGTGTTGGATGGTGACTCGGGAAGGGAGACCTCCCCACACTTAGACAATGCAAGGTCTACTTCCTTGTGCTCTTCTTTGTGTATTTCCACCTCTTTGCGAGCTTTCTTGATTTCAACCTTTCCCCTTTTATCACATAGCTTGGTGTTGTCTTCAAGAACTTTGATTTCTTGCCTAATGGGAGGTGGTTCAATTTTGGATAGAAATTCATTGATGAATAGATCCATTTCTTGGTCAACCTCTTCATATTCTTCAATTTCGATATACACCATGCCAACATTTTCCTCTTGGTAGCTCTCTTTCTCATTGCTCACCAAGGGTATGGGAGGTTGTGCACACTCTTTAATACTTTCAACTCCATGTCCAATGGGAGAGGATTCCATTGTAGAGAGAAATTCATCCATGATTGAATCCATCTCTTGATAAGCCTCTTCCAAGTCTCCAACGATGATATGCCTTGGGGGTTGCGCACCGTCTTCAACTTCAATATCAAGCTCCTTGGAAGAGTGCTCCATGAGACTACATTCCCTTGGACTCTCAACATCTCCTAAATTTTCAACCACTTCTTCCTTTTCTTCAATGATTATAGGTTCCTCTAGTTGCTCCAATACAAAATTTGACTCCTCTTTCTCCACCGAATTTTCCAATTTCACCTTCATACTTTGCTCTTCTTTTGACTTTTCACATGTGGTCACGGAAGTACCTTGAGTATTCAAGCATTGGTGGGCTAAAGTGTGCACCACCTTGGTCAAATTGGTCACAAACTCAAGTGTATCCCGCTTCATGGCTTCTTGTCCTTGGAGTAACAAAGTGAGAGGATCGTCTATTGGGGCTTGGGGTGAATAGGAGGGTTCATTATTTTGGAGAGAGGGTTCATAGTAGGAAGGTGGTTCTTCTTGGTAAGGGTATGGAGATGGTGAGGGTTGAGGTGGTTCATGGTAGTAATCTTGATAAGGTTGTGGTGGTTCTAAAGGTTCTTGCTCATAATGATCACAAGGATGTGGTATGGGTGATTGGTTATATGATGGATAAGGGTCACCTAAAGGTACTTGGTAGAAAGGGGCTTGTGAGTATGGTTGAGCATCATGTTGAGGATAAGATTCATAGGCATATGGTGGTGGTTGATTGTCATAAAAGGAGTCACCATAGCCATTGAATTGACATACATTAGGATGAGAATTATACCTATAAGTGTCCGAAGGTTGATGCCAATAGGAGTGATCAATTCCTTGAGGCTCCTCCCATCTTGGAGTGTTCCATCCTTGGTACATGTTAGCTTTGAAGTTCACATTCCCTACAACACAATTAGAGCCAAACTCATAGCCAAAGTGAGAATTCATTATGGAAAAACAAAATAAAACTAACAAAATCTAGTAAACAAGCAAAAGACAAACTATTTACACTATTCACATATGTACAATAACCAATAACATAACACCATTGCAAATCCCCGGCAACGGCGCCATTTTGACGAATGGATTTTTGACGGTTCAGAATTTCACAAATGAATTCTCGTTGCAAGTATAGTTTCTAAACCAATCACTAATCCTTTCATACAAAAAGTTGTTTGTCACTAGTACAAACCCCTAAAATTTATAAACCGAAGTATTGGACCTCGGGTCGTTCTCCCTAGGAATTACAATAAAGTGTCTTGTTATTGGTTATGAGTTATTTTGGGGTTTTGGATGAGAGGCATGAAAAGTAAATGGCAATGGAAATAAACTAACTACTATAAAAGCTCTTGGCAAGATATGAGAACTAGAAGTCCTATCCTAGTTATCCTTCTCAATGGCGATGAGAATTGTTCATTGCTACCACTTAGTTAACCCTTACTAATTAAAGGGAAGTCAAGTGGATGAATTGCCTTGAGCCACAAGTCCTAGCCAACTCCCAAGGAAAGACTAGATTTAGTGCATTCCAAACCAATTAGCAATCTTTCCAATTATCAATCAACAAAGGAATTAGATGACTCAAGTGTCACTAATTACTCTACCATAGCCAAGAGGAACAAAATCTATACTAAAATCCAACCAAGCATTTCATCAAACACTTGGAAGGCACAAAAGAAAAGTATAGTCAATCACAACAAGAATGAATTCTAACTACAATTGAATACAAAGGATCAGCAACAACAACCAAGGAAATCGCAATTATCATGAATTACCTCAAATTGCATTATTAAAAGGAAATAAAGAGAACAAGAGTATCTCAATTACAAAACCTAGAAACAAAATAAGAGAAATTACAACAAGAGAATAGGGATAGGGAGAAGAACCAAAGAGTAGCAATCATCAATTGAAGGTAGAAGTAGAAGGAGACTTGAATTAAACCTAGAACTATGAGATCCTAATATGAGATCCTAATCTAACCCTAATTCCTAATCCTAATTCTAGAGAGAAGAGAGAGCTTCTCTCTCTAAAACTCTAAACTAAAAGTGATTATATGTCAAAAAGTGATGATAATGATGCCTTCCCCTTAATCCTTCATCCTTTTATTCCTTTCCCTTAGCAATTTGGCGCCAAAAATGGGTTAAGAAACCCTCTCAAATCGCCAGGCACGTGTTGCATTAGTGAGGTCATGTGCCCTCATCGACGCGTGCGCGCACGGTACGCGTGCGCGTCCCTGGCTAGTTCTGCGATGTGCGCGCGAGCGCCTTGTGCGCGTGCGCGTGCATGGCTGACTTTGCTTCTTTGACTTTTTATGCTTCTCTCCACTTGTATGCTTCCTTCCTTGCTTCCTTTGATCCATGCCTAGCCTATTTCAATCCTGGAATTACTAGCAAACACATCAAGGCATCTTATGGAATCAAAGAAGAACTAGAATTCATCAAAATAAGGCTTAGAAAGCATGTTTTTACACTTAAGCACAAATATGGGAGAGATAACAAAATCATGCTAATTCCTAGGCTAAATGTGACAAAAGGTTATCAAAATACTCTAAATTCAATGCAAAACAAACCGTCAAATTGGGGTTTGTCAGCCAGCCTTACATTTTTCGGACTGAAATCTAAGTATTTCTCCCGAACCATGGTGAGCCAATGCTTTGGATTCGGGTTCACACTTTGATCATGGTTCCTAGTGATCCATGCGTTTGCATAGAACTCTTGAACCATTAGGATCCCGACTTGTTGAATGGGGTTGGTGAGAACTTCCCAACCTCTCCTTTGGATCTCAAGTCGGATCTCCGGATACTCATTCTTTTTGAGCTTGAAAGGAACCTCAGGGATCACTTTCTTCTTGGCCACAACTTCATAGAAGTGGTCTTGATGGACCTTTGAGATGAATCTCTCCATCTCCCATGACTCAGAGGTGGAAGCAATTGCCTTCCCTTTTCTCTTTCTATAGGTTTCTCTGGCCTTAGGTGCCATTAATGGTTATGGAAAAACAAAAAGCTATGCTTTTTACCACACCAAACTTAAAATGTTTGCTCATCCCCGAGCAAAAGAAGAAAGAAAGAAGAAGAAGAAGAAGAAGAAAATGGAGGAGATGGGGGAAGAAGATGTATTCGGCCAAGGGGAAGAAGAGAGGGTTGTGTTGTGTGAAAATGAAGAAGGAATGAGGGGTTTATATAGGAGTTGGGGAGGGGTTTAGGGTTTGGCCATTAGGGTTGGGTTTGGGAGGGAAAATATTTTGAATTTGAAGGTAGGTGGGGTTTTTGGGGAAGAGAGTCATGAAAAGGTGTGAAGAGGAGAGAAGAAGGGTAGGTGGGGATCCTGTGGGGTCCACAGATCCTAAGGTGTCAAGGGTTTTTCATCCATGCATCTTTTAGACGTGTAAAACAACTTATACATGCAATCCTGGCGTTTAACGCTAGACTGCTGCCTGTTTCTGGCGTTAAACGCCACTTCCATGCTCTGTTCTGGCGTTTAATACTAAGTAGATGCTTGTTTCAGGCGTTAAACGCTAGCTTGGTTCCTGTTTCTGGTGTTAAACGCCAGACAGATGCTTGTTTCTGGCGTTTAAATGTCAGACTGCTCTCCTCCAGGGTGTGCTATTTCTTCTGCTATTTTTCATTTTGTTTTTGATTTTTCAGTAGTTTTTGTGACTTCACATGATCATCAACCTAAGGAAAACAGAAAATAACAATAGAAAATAAATAAATATAATTAGATAAAATTGGGTTGCCTCCCAACAAGCGCTTCTTTAATGTCAATAGCTTGACAGTGAGCTCTCATGGAGCCTCACAGGTGTTCAGAGCATTGTTGGAACCTCCCAACACCAAACTTAGAATTTGAATGTGGGGGTTCAACACCAAACTTAGAGTTTGGTTGTGGCCTCCCAACACAAAACTTAGAGTTTGACTGTGGGGGCTTTGGTTGACTCTGCAGTGAGAGAAGCTTTTCATGCTTCCTCTCCATGGTTACAGAAGGAGATCCTTGAGTTTTAAATACAAGGTTGTCCTCATTCAGTTGAAGGATCAATTCTCCTCTGTCCACATCAATCACAGCTCTTGCTGTGGCTAGGAAGGGTCTTCCAAGGATGATGATTCATCCTCATCCTTCCCAGTATCCAGGATTATGAAATTAGCAGGGATGTAAAGGCCTTCAACCTTTACTAGCACGTCCTCCACTTGTCCATAAGCCTATTTTCTTGAGTTGTCTGCCATCTCTAATGAGATTCTGGCAGCTTGCACCTCAAAGATTCCCAGTTTCTCCATTACAGAGAATGGCATGAGGTTTATCCCTGACCCAAGGTCACATAGAGCCTTCTCAAAGGTCATGGTGCCTATGGTACAAGGTATTAAGAACTTTCCAGGATCCTATTTCTTCTGAGGCAATGTCAGTTGATCCAGATCACTCAGTTCATTGATGAGCAAGGGAGGTTCATCTTCCCAAGTCTCATTACCAAATAATTTGGCATTCAGCTTCATGATTGCACCAAGGTACTTGGCAACTTGCTCTTCAGTAACATCCTCATTCTCTTCAGAAGAAGAATATTCATCAGAGCTCATGAAGGGCATAAGGAGGTTCAATAAAATCTCTATGGTCTCTAGATGAGCCTCAGATTCCTTTGGTTCCTCAAAGGGAAACTCCTTGTTGATCACTGGACGTCCCAGGAGGTCTTCCTCACTGGGATTCACGTCCTCCCCCTCCCCTGTAGGTTTCGCCATGATGGTTAAATCAATGGCCTTGCATTCTCTTTTTGGATTCTCTTCTGTATTGCTTGGGAGAGTACTAAGAGGAGTTTAAGTGACTTTTTTACTCAGCTGGCCCACATGTGCCTCCAAATTTCTAATGGAGGACCTTGTTTCATTCATAAAACTTAAAGTAGCCTTAGATAGATCAGAGACTATATTTGCTAAGCTAGATGGATTCTGCTCAGAATTCTCTGTCTGTTGCTGAGTGGATGATGGAAAAGGCTTGCTATTGCTAAACCTGTTTCTTCCACTATTATTAAAGCCTTGTTGAGGCTTTTGTTGATCCTTCCATGAGAAATTTGGATGATTTCTCCATGAGGGATTATAGGTGTTTCCATAGGGTTCACCCATGTAATTCACCTTTGCTATTGCAGGGTTCTTAGGATCATAAGCTTCTTCTTCAGAAGATGCCTCTTTAGTACTGTTGGATGATTCTTTCAATCTATTCAGACTCTGAGAGATCATATTGACTTGCTGAGTCAATATTTTATTCTGAGCCAATATGGCATTCAGAGTATCAATTTCAAGAATTCCCTTCCTCATAGGCGTCCCATTATTCACAGGATTCCTTTCAGAAGTGTACATGAACTGGTTATTTGCAACCATGTCAATGAGTTCTTGAGCTTCTACAGGCGTTTTCTTTAGGTGAATGGATCCACCTGCAGAATGGTCCAGTAACATCTTTGATAACTCAGACAGACCATCATAGAATATATCCAGAATAGTCCATTCTGAAAGCATGTCAGAAGGACACTTTTTGGTGAGCTCCTTGTATCTCTCCCAAGCTTCATAGAGGGATTCTCCTTCTTTCTATCTGAAGGTTTGAACATCCACTCTAAGCTTACTAAGCTTTTGAGGAGGAAAGAACTTGGCTAAGAAAGCCGTGACCAGCTTATCCCAAGAGTTCAGGCTATCCTTAGGTTGAGAGTCCAACCATATTCTAGCTCTGTCTCTTACAGAAAATGGGAAAAGCATAAGCCTGTAGACCTCAGGATCAACCCCATTAGTCTTAACAATATCACAGATCTGCAAGAATTCAGTTAAGAACTGAAAAGGATCTTCAGATGGAAGTCCATGAAATTTGCAATTCTGCTGCATCAGAGAAACTAATTGAGGTTTAAGCTCAAAGTTGTTTGCTCCAATGGCAGGAATTAAGATGCTTCTTCCATGTAAATTGGAATTTGGTGCAGTAAAGTCACCAAGCATCTTCCTTGCATTGTTATTATTTTCGGCCATGTTTTCTTCTTTTTCGAAAATTTCTGTCAGATTTTCTCTAGAGAGTTGTGCTTTGGCTTCCCTTAGCTTCCTCTTCAGAGTCCTTTCAGGTTTAGGATCAGCTTTAACAAGAATGTTCTTATCCTTGTTCCTGCTCATATGAAAAAGAAGAAAACAGAAAAGAAAATATGGAATCCTCTATGTCACAGTATAGAGATTCCTGTATGTGAGTATAAGAATAGAAGAATAAAAGAAGAAAAATTCGAACACCAAGAGGAAGAGAGGGTTCAAATTTTGAGATGAAGAGAAGTGTTAGTAAATAAATAAATAATTAGAAGGAGATGAGAGAGAGGGAATTTCAAAAATTAATTAAATTAAAAATAAAATTTAAAGTTAAATTTCGAAATTAAAATTGAAATCAAATTAAATTAAAAATTAAAACAATTAGTTAATAAAAAGAAAGAATTTTGAAAAAGAGGGAAAGGATTTTCAAAAATTAGAGAGAGAATTAGTTAGGTAGTTTTGAAAAAAATAAGAATTAAACAAAAAGTAAAGTGGTTAATTAAAAAAGATTTGAAAATAAAATTTGAAAAGATAAAAAGTTAGAAAAGATTTTGAAATTAAATTTTGAAAAAGATGTGATTGAAATTTATTTTGAAAAAGATTTGAAAAAGAATTTTAAAAAGATTTGATTTTGAAAATTAAAGTTGATTACTTGACTAACAAGAAACAAAAATATTTGATTTTAAAATTTAAAGATTGAACCTTTCTTAAGAGGCAAGTAACAAACTTAAAATTTTTGAATCAATCACATTAATTGTTAGCATTAATTTCGAAAATATGATTTAGAAGTAAGAAAAAGATTTTGAAAATCAATCATAAAGTTTTCGAAAATATGAAGGAAAAATTGAAAAAGATTTTATTATTGAAAAAGATTTGAAAAAGATAGAATTTTTAAATTGAAAATTTGATTTGACTCATAAGAAACAACTAGATTTTAAAATTTTTTGAAAAAGTCAACTCAAATTTTCGAATTTGATGAGAAGAAAAAGGGAAAGATATTTTTTTATTTTTGAATTTTTAATGATGAGAGAGAAAAACATCAAAAAGACTCAATGCATGAAAATTTTGAATCAAAACACATGATGCATGCAAGAACACTATGAATGTCAAGATGAACACCAAGAACACTTTGAATGTCAAGATGAACACCAAGAACTTATTTTTGAAAATTTTGAAGAAAAGAAAACATGCAAGACACTAAACTTAAAGATTTTTAATTTTTAGACACTAAGAATTCAAGAATGCATATGAAAAACAAGAAAAGACACAAAACAAGAAAATATGAAGATCAAACAAGAAGACTGGGCAAGAACGACTTGAAGATCATGAAGAATGCAATGCATGAAATTTTCGAAAATAATTTTTTTAAAAAATTAAAAAGATGCAATTGACACCAAACTTAAAACTTGACTCTAGACTCAAACAAGAAACACAAAATATTTTTTGGTTTTATGATTTTATTAATTTTTTTATTTTTCGAAAATTAATTGGGAAAAACGAAAAAGAAGAAATTATTTTTTGTATTTTTTAAAAAAAAAAGAGTAAAAACAAAAAGGTTAAAATTAAAATAAAATTACCTAATTTGAGCAACAAGATGAACCGTCAGTTGTCCAAACTCGAACAATCCCCGGCAACGGCGCCAAAAACTTGGTGCACGAAATCGTGATTGTTCATTCCTTGGTAACGGCGCTAAAAACTTAATACGCACGTTCATAATTTTAGTTCTTTTTCACAATTTCGATACAACTAACTAGCAAGTGCACTGGGTCGTCCAAGTAATAAACCTTATGTGAGTAAGGGTCGATCCCATGGAGATTGTCGGCTTGAAGCAAGCTATGGTCACCTTGTAAATCTCAGTCAGGTGGATTGAAAAGGTTATAGAGTTTTAATAATTAAAAGATAAATAAAATATAAAATAGGATAGAGATACTTATGTAATTCATTGGTGAGAATTTCAGATAAGTGTATAGAGATGCTTTCGTTCCTCTGAACCTCTGCTTTCTTGCTGTCTTCATCCAATCATTCCTACTCTTTTCCATGGCAAGCTTTATGTAGGGCATCACCGTTGTCAATGGCTACATCACATCCTCTCTGTGAAAATGGTCCAATGCGCTGTCACTGCATGGCTAATCATCTGTCGGTTCTCGATCATACTGGAATAGGATTTACTATCTTTTTGCGTTTGTCACTACGCCCAGCACTCACGAGTTTGAAGCTCGTCACAGCCATCCCTTCCCAGATCCTACTCGGAATACCACAAACAAGGTTTAGACTTTCTGGATCTCAGGAATGGCCATCCATGGGTTCTAACTTATACCACAAAGACTCTAATATCTCGGACTCGGTCCTCTGTATTAGATATCTAAGAGATACTCATTCTAGCTTGTTTGCATGTAGAACGGAAGTGTTTGTCAGGCACGCGTTCATAAGTGAGAATGATGATGAGCGTCACATAATCATCACATTCATCATGTTCTTGGGTGCGAATGAACATCTTAGAATAGGAATAAGCTTGAATTGAATAGAAAAACAATAGTACTTTGCATTAATTCATGAGGAACAGCAGAGCTCCACACCTTAATCTATGGTGTGTAGAAACTCTACCGTTGAAAATTCATAAGTGATAATGGAGTTCATTGGTCTCGGCCCCAGAGGGGGAACCAGAAGAACCAACCTAAAATGATCCGAAGATGTAACTAAAGATGTAAATACAATAGTAAAAAGTCCAATTTATGCTAAACTAGTTACTAGGGTTTACAGAAATGAGTAAATGATGCAGAAATCCACTTTTGGGGCCCACTGGGTGTGCTTGGGCTGAGCATTGAGCTTTACACGTGTAGAGGCTTCTCTTGGAGTTGAACGCCAGTTTGTAACCTGTTTCTGGCATTTAACTCCACTTTGCAACCTGTTTCTGGCATTTAACTCCAGAATGCAGCATAGAACTGGCGTTGAACGCCAGTTTGCATAGTCTAAACTCGAGCGAAATATGGACTATTATATATTTCTGGAAAGCCCTGGATGTCTACACTTTGAGTACAGAGAGGTCAGAATCCAACAGCATCTGTAGTCCTTCTTCAACCTCTGAATCTGATTTTTGCTCAAGTCCCTCAATTTCAGCCAGAAAATACCTGAACAGAAAAATACACAAACTCATAGTAAAGTCCAGAAATATGATTTTTATTTAAAAAATAATAAAAATATTCTAAAAACTAACTAAATTATACTAAAAATTATGTAAAAACAATGCCAAAAAGCGTATAAATTATCCGCTCATCATCTTGCTCCCTAGATCAGGTAATTTTTTTTGTTAAGTTCTTGATTTTGATTTTCTTCTTCTCTATTTTTCGAAAAAAAAACCTCTTTTCAAAAATATTTTTTCTTTTCTTTGTTCAATTTTTGTTCTTATTGAGTCTTTGATTTTTGCAAGAGTATAACTTTCTATTTTTGATTTGAGTCTTTTATTTTTATTTTCTTTTTCTTTATTTTTCGAAAATTTCAAAAAATATTTTTATTTTCTTTGTTTAATTTTTGTTCTTAGTTTAAGTCTTTTATATTTGTTCTTATTGAGTTTCATGTTTTTCATAGGTCTTTCTTTCTAAAAATTTTCAAAAATAGTTTCTTTGGTTAAATCTTGTTTCAATTCTTTAAGTTCGGTGTTTTCTTGTGTTTTTTGAAAATTGCTTTTTAGTTTTCTAAAAATTTTAAATTTGGTGTTCTTTTTATGTTCTTGTGTTCTTTGAGTCTTTAAATTTTGTTCTAAGTGTTCTTAGTTAGTATTCAAAGTGTTCTTGAGTTTTTTATGTGTCTTGATCTTAAAATTTTAAGTTTGGTGTTTCTTTGTGTTTCCCTCCAAAATTTTTGAAAACTAGAGACATTAGATCTAAAAATTTTAAGTTTTGTGTCTTTTGTGTATTTTTCTCTTTCATCATTAAATTCAAAAATAAAAAAATAATATCTTTTCTTATCTTTTACTATGTTTTCGAAATTTTACAAAAAAAAAAATCAGATTTTATTTTTAAAATTTTTATCTTATCTTATCTTAATTTTAAAATTCAAAAATCAAATCTTTCAAAAATAAAAAATCATATCTTTTTCAAAATTCAAAAATTTAAATTTCAAATTTCAAAATCCAAAATTTAAATTTTAAATTTCAATTTTCAAAATTAAATCTTTTTAAAATTGAAATCTTTTTTAAAATTTAAAAATTCAAATTTCAAAATTTAAAATTTGATTTGAAATTAATTCTAATTTCAATTCTTATCTCCTATCCTGTTTTATTTTCAAATCTTTTCATAATTAATTACATATCTTCTCTCTCTTCTTTTTCAAAACTTCCTAAGTGACTCTTCTATCTCTTAATTTTCCGAAAACTTCTCTTCTATCTCTCTTTCTTCTTTTTTGAATTTTATTTCTTTTAAATTAATTAATTTTAATTTTGAATAAAATAAATAATATATATATATATATATTAATTCTTATTCATCTCTTCTACATCTATTTCTTCTTCTATCCCTATTTCTTCTCCCTCTTCTTCTAACTTTCTCTATCACGAACCAAAGTGGGAATGAAGAGTTCAGAAGAACTCTGGGATCTTATACAAGTCCCAATACTGACTTCTATGGAAGAAGCGTCAGCATACCTCAAATCAGAACTAGTAGCTTTGAATTAAACCCTCAACTTATTACTCTAGTGTAACATAACTGCCAGTATTCTGGACTTCCTCAGGAAGAACCTACAAAATTCCTTGTAGATTTCTTAATGATTGCTCACACAGTACACAGTGAGGGAGTTGACCAAGAGGTCTACAGGTTATTGCTCTTTTCTTTTGCTTTAAAGGATCAGGCAAAAAGCTGGTTGGATAACCAGCCTAACACTATTTTAAAAACATGGAAACAGTTAGTGGACAAGTTTTTAAATCATTACTTTTCCCCTAGAAAGATGACTCAGCTGAGGCTGGACATCCAAGGCTTCAAACAAGGAGACAGTGAATCTCTTTATAATGCCTGGGAGAGGTATAAAAATGTTTTCAAAATGGGTACAGTTAGACATCTTCTACTATAGGCTTTCAGACATGGCTAGAATGTCTTTGGACTACTCTGTTTGAGGTTCCATACACATGAGAAGGACCATAGGAGAGGCTCAAGAGCTTATTGAGACAGTTGCCACTAATTAGCATCTATACTCATCTCTTGAGGCCTCTATAAAAAGAGAGGTTAAGGTAGTAGCTGCTGAACCTAACCCTCCAGAGCACGATGGCCCATTGACTCAGGAACTGCACGCCCTTGGCCAGCAAATTCTGGAACTGCAAGAGGCTCTGCGAGAAACTCAGGTTTCTAATAGAAATGTAGAAGCCCAGTTGAGTCAAATAAAGTAGTATTATCTAAGCAGATAACAGATGAATGCCAGGCTATCCAACTGAGGAGTAGGAAAACCTTAAGCACCCAACCTCAGTACAATAAAAATGAAAAGTCCATTGAGGATACCTAAGTCTTTGCACAAAATGACTCTGGGCGTTTAAACGCCCAGAGAGATCCCTCTTGGCGTTGAACACCAAGAAAGGGCAGAGACTGGGCGTTCAAATGCCCAGAGAGGTATCCCTCCTGGCGTTGAACACCAGGAAAGGACAGAGACTGGGCGTTCAAATGCCCAGGGGGTAGCAGCATGGGCGTTGAACGCACAAGCAAGGGAGGTCAGCCATTCAGTGATAACAACCCTCCTAAGCAAGCTAGTAACCCCTATTCCAGCATACAAGGCATTTGGCCTTCATCAAACAAGGTTGATTATTATAAGGCTAAGATGCCATTTCCTTAGAAAGTCTGTCAAGAGGAAAGGGATAAACAGTTTGCCCGCTTTGCGGAGTATCTCAGAATATTAGAAATAAAGATTCTTTTTATAGAAGCTCTTGAATAGATACCGTCTTATGCAACGTTCATGAAGGACATTTTAAGTCATAAGAAGGATTGGAAAGAGACACAAATAGTCCTCCTCACTGAGGAATGCAGTGCAATCATTCAGAATAGCTTACCAGAGAAGCTTAAAGACCCTGGAAGATTTATGATACCTGATGGGAAGCAGAAGCTGGTGAATTAAAAATTTATTAAAATGGTTACGTTGCAAGTATAGTTCTTAACTCATCGAAAATCTGCCTATCAATTTAGAATTAATGGGAAATAGTTAGTGCATAAAAAGATAAGTGAATGCAAGGTGTTTATTGGCATGCTGGCAAAGGGCATGAGTAGCGTAGACCAAGCATTACTTTGTAACAAACCATCATGTTTGTGTTGACAATTGAATTCAATCAATAAAATAATAAGGGAAAGTTGTGAAAAGCAAGCATTGAATAGTATAGTAACATAGGGAAGTGCATAATGCTATATGGGCTTTTTCACAAGCACATGGCATGCATGTTAAACAAGATATAAAAAGTATGAAATTGAACATGCAAGCAATCCCTTAAAAATAATAATAATTGTCAATTAAATTGTAACAAGTCACAAGCATATAATGAGGGATAATGACTCAAAAAAAAATTTCTAACACCATGTAAAAAGGGAAAAGAAGAATAAAGAAAAGAGGAATAATTAAAAGAAGAAGAAAATACATGTAGAACAATAAAAAAAATGATAGAAAAAGAAAGAAGGAAGAAGAAGGTAAAACCTTGTTAATGGAGGAGAGAGAGAGAGAGGGAATGAAAGGTGAGATAGAAGGGGGAAGGGAGAAGGAGGGAAAAGAAAAATTAGGATTTGGAGGAAAGAAAGATAAGATAATTTGGCAACTGAGGTCGAGCTGCGTGGCGCATGCTACGCGACCGCGGAAGGCACGCGTTCGCGTGGGTGTGCATCAGGTAAGATGACGCGATCGCGTCAGTCACGCGATCGCGTGACTCGTGTTGCGCTACTGGCGCGAGTGCAGCCTCGCTCCAGCACAACTCTCTGTTCGATTCATTTTAATTGCCAAAATTGGGTGACACGATCGCGTAGGTCATGCGATCGCGTGAGTGTGCGTCAGAAAATAATTTGACGCGGCCGCGTCGGCGACACGGTCGCGTGACAAGAATTGTGCTTCCAGCACCAATCCCGCACCACTCTCGCACAATATAGCATTGTGCACCCTTTTACGTCAAAAAATCAGGACACGCGGCCGCGTGGGGCATGCGGTCGCGTGGGAGGCTATAATTCCCATGCGACGCAAACGCGTCAGGGACGCGGTCGCGTGGGTCAATTTGTGCCATTGGCACGACTCCAGCGCTCCTCCTGCGTAACTTTCTGTTCATTTTTAATTTTCTTTACTCCCCCTGCCACGCGGACGCGTCGCTAGTGCGAGATCGTGTCGCGCGGCGAAAAAAAAAATTTTTTTTAAGGAAAGATAAAGACATGTAATTGAAAGAGCACGGAAGCACTAATAAAGAGAAGAGTTATCAAAGAAGAAAAACTAAAAGTGAAGAAAAGAACGATCATACCGCGGTGGGTTGTCTCCCACCAAGCACTTTGCTTTTACGTCCGTAAGTTGGACGCTCCAATGGCTCAATCTGCTGCGATGTGGGGATCTTCCAAGCGGAAGATCTCAAGCTCCTTATTTTTCTGCACCTTCTCACCATGGTATAGCTTCAGGCGTTGTCCATTAACCTTAATAAGTTCAGAGCTTGAAGGATGCCTTAGGTGATAAACTCCGTACGATTCTGCCTTCTCTATTCTGTATGGACCTTCCCATTTTGATCTCAACTTACTGGGCATGAGCCTCAGTCGAAATTTGTAAAGGAGAACAAAATCTCCAGGTTGGAACTCTCTCTTCTTGATGTTTTGATCATGCACAGCTTTCATCTTTTCCTTGTATATTCTGGAGTTCTCATAAGCTTCCAGGCGAAGGTTCTCCAGTTCCTGCAGTTGCAACTTTCTTTCAGCTCCAGCATTCTCAATTCCCATGTTGCACTCCTTAACTGCCCAGAAGGCTCTGTGTTCGATTTCAACTGGGAGATGGCAAGCTTTTCCATAAACCAAGCGGAAGGGACTCATCCCAATGGGTGTCTTGTATGCTGTTCTATATGCCCACAGTGCATCTTGTAGTCTAGTGCTCTAGTCTTTTCTATGAGGCTTTACTATCTTCTGCAAGATACGCTTAATTTCTCTGTTTGACACCTCGGCTTGCCCATTACTTTGGGGATGGTAAGCTGTTGCAACTTTATGGATTATCCCATGCTTCTTCATCAATCCTGTTAGTCTCCTTTTACAAAAATGCGTGCCTTGATCGCTCACGATCGCTCGTGGTGATCCAAAGCGGCATATAATATGGTTTCTCACAAAGGAAACAACAGTGTTAGCATCATCAGTGCGGGTAGGAATTGCTTCCACCCATTTGGAAATATAATCCACAGCTAATAATATATAAAAATATCCACTAAAATTTGGAAATGGACCCATGAAGTCAATGCCCCAAACATAAAAAATTTCACAGAAAAGCATATATTGTTGAGGCATCTCATCCCTCTTGGATATGTTACCAAATTTCTGGCATGGGTGACAAGATTTACAAAACTCAGCGGCATCTCTAAAAAGAGTAGGCCACCAGAATCTGCAGTCTAAGATCTTTCTAGCTGTTCTTTGAGGGCCAAAGTGTCCTCCACTCTCAGATGAGTGACAGGCCTCTAAAATGGACTGCAATTCTGATTGAGGTACACAACGTCTAATTATCTGGTCAGCGCCACATCTCCATAAATATGGGTCATCCCATATATAATATTTAGACTCGCTTTTCAGCTTGTCTCTTTGATGTTTAGAAAAATGTGGAGGAAATATGCGGCTAACTAAATAATTAGCAACAGGTGCATACCAAGGGACTACCTCAGATACTGCTTGCAGGTTGTCAAAAGGAAAATTATCATCTATAGGAGTAGAATCATCATTAATATGTTCAAGGCGACTCAAGTGGTTTGCTACTAAATTTTGATTACCACTCCTATCCTTTATTTCTAAATCAAATTCTTGTAACAGCAGTATCTAACGTATAAGTCTTGGTTTGGATTCCTTTTTAGCTAGTAGATACTTTAGAGCTGCATGGTCCGAATACACTACTACTCTAGTACCAAGTAAATAAGCCCGGAATTTATCTAGAGCAAAAACAATAGCAAGTAGCTCTTTCTCGGTAGTAGTATAATTGGACTGGGCAGTGTCTAAAGTCTTAGATGCATAGGCAATAACAAAAGGATCCTTACCTTCACGCTGAGCCAGCGCTGCTCCTACTGCATGGTTGGAAGCATCGCACATGATTTCAAATGGTTGGCTCCAGTCGGGTCCTCTCACAATTGGGGCTTGAGTTAGAGCAGTCTTCAGCTTATCAAATGCTTGTTTGCAATCTTCACTGAACTCGAACTCAATGTCCTTCTGCAGTAATCTGGATAAGGGAAGTGCCACCTTACTAAAGTCTTTAATAAATCTCCTGTAGAAACCTGCATGGCCAAGGAACGAACGGACTTTCCTCACAGAAGAGGGGTAAGGTAAACTAGAAATAACATTCACCTTTGCTGGGTCTACAGAAATGCCATTATTAGATACCACATGTCCTAATACAATCCCTT
This sequence comes from Arachis ipaensis, assembly GCF_059453495.1. Classification (NCBI taxonomy): domain Eukaryota; kingdom Viridiplantae; phylum Streptophyta; class Magnoliopsida; order Fabales; family Fabaceae; genus Arachis; species Arachis ipaensis. The sequence goes on from NC_142436.1 coordinate 29,862,960, forward strand.
GCTTTACCATAAAGTGGTATTTTTCGAAATTCAATACAAGGTTTGTATTAACACATCTATCTAATACTCTAGATAATCCATCTAAGAAGAGGTTAAAAGAATCACCATAAACGCTAAAATCGTCCATAAAAACTTCCATACAGTCCTCAATAAGATCAGAGAAAAGACTCATCATGCACCTTTGGAAGGTGGCTGGTGCATTGCACAAGCCAAAGGGCATTCTCTTATAGGCATAAGTTCCAAAAGGGCATGTAAAAGTAGTATTTTCCTGATCCTCAGGAGCTATATGAATCTGGAAATAACCTGTGTAACCATCTAAAAAGCAATAATGTGATTTACCTGACAGGCGATCCAGCATTTGATCAATGAATGGAGTGGGTAGTGATCCTTACGGGTAGCTTGGTTGAGACGCCTGTAATTAATGCAAACTCTCCAAGCATTCTGAACTCTAGTTGTTATGAGCTCTCCATGCTCATTCTTCACTGTAGTGACTCCAGACTTCTTGGGCACCACTTGTACTGGGCTTACCCATTCACTGTCTGAAATGGGATATATGATACCTGCTTCCAATAGTCTGGTCACTTCCTTTTTGACAACTTCCAAGATGGTGGGATTCAATCTTCTTTGTGGTTGACGGACAGGTCTTGCTCCCTCTTCTAAAAATATTCTGTGTTCGCATACTTGAGGGTCAATTCCCACTATGTCTGCCAAACTCCACCCAATTGCCTTCTTATGCTTCCTCAGTACATCAAGTAACTGCTCTTCTTGTTGAGAAGTCAGTTCCCTTGCAATAATAACCGGAAGCTTCTGCTCATCCTCGAGATAAGCATATTTGAGATGTGGAGGGAGAGGTTTTAATTCTAACTTTTGATCATGGGCAGGCTCTGGATTATCTGGGGCTTGTGAAAATGGCGAAGTGTCCTCATTGTCAGTTAAGAGGGTCCCCACACTTGGACCTTGTCCAGTGTGCCTCTCTTCAAACTCTTCTTTTTGAACTTCAGCCACACTTTCGTCTATGACATCACACTGGAAGATAGAACGATCTTCTAGGGGGTTGTCAATGACTCCATTCAGATTGAAGATCACTATGCGGCCATCTATTTCAAAGGAGTATGTTCCTAAAAAAGCATCCAATTTGAATTTTGATGTCTTCAGGAATGGTCTTCTAAGTAGGATTGATGATGGCTTATCTGAATCATTATGGGGCATCTCCAAGATATAAAAATTAGTGGGAAATGTGAGCCCTTTAATGTTCACCAAAACATCTTCAGCAACTCCAGCCACTGTAATAATGCTTTTATCTGCTAACACAAAACGAGCTGCCGACCTTTTTAAGGGAGGGAGCCTCAAAACATCATATATAGACAAAGGCATTATACTGACACATGCTCCTAAATCACACATGCAATCATAAATTACTACACCACCAATAGTACAACTAACTATGCAAGGACCTGGATCACTACATTTTTCAGGTAATCCTCCCATTAAAGCAGATATAGAACTACCTAAAGGAATAGTTTCTAATTCATTAATTTTGTCTTTATGGATACATAAGTCTTTTAGAAACTTTGCATATTTAGGTACCTGCTGAATAACATCAAAAAGGGGAACAGTTACCTCAACCTTTTTGAATATTTCTACCATTTTAGGGTCAGGTTCCAGCTGCTTCCTGGGCTTCCTTGCAAGTTGTGGAAATGGAATGGGAGTAGTGTTTTCTGTGGTGCCTGCGCCTTTTTGTGCTTCTTCCTGTGGTTGAGCTATCTCTTCTTCAGCTATGTCCTGTATGTCCTCTTCCTCTTCAACATCTTCGATTTCTACCACCTCTTCAGCTGAGGCGTATTCTGGTAAGCTTGGTTCCTCTTGATTCCTCTCCTGCAGTGTGGTTCCGGACCTCAAGGTGATGCCATTAATGCTCCCTTTGGATTGGATAATGGTTGAGAGGGGATTCCAGTGGTGCTTGAAGGTTGGTTACTGAAATTTTGTGCTGAACCAAGTTGTGTCATAAAAGCTTGCAGAGTAGAGATGAAACCATTCAGACTGGCGTTAATACTGTTCACGATGGTATTTTCCATGGCCAGTTTTCTTCTCTCAAAAGCTTGTAATAAATCTTCATTAGAAGATACAGAAGAATGAGTAAATTGAGAGGTTTGCTGCTGATTGTTCGGTGGTCCTTGGTTTTGCCTCAGGTGTGGTGCTCGGTACGGTTGATTTTGCTGCCTGTTGTTGTTATTATTCCACCTCTGATTTCCCTGATTATCTCTGCCTCCTCTATTATTGTTGTCCCTCCAATGTTGGTTTGAATTGTCCTGCCATCCATGGTTATTATTTCCACTTTGATTGTACCCTTGGTTGGGGCGGTCATAGAAGTTGTGAGTGGATGCCACCATGTTGTCTTCTTGTTGGAGCTGCGGGAATTCATCAGTGTAGTGGCTGTAATCAGCATAAATTCCGCAAATTCTTTGTGGAACTAGTTGTTGGTTTTGCTGCGGTTGAGTTTGCTGAGCTTGTTGATTCAACTGCATTTGTTTCAGCAGGTTGGTCATCTCACAGATGCTTCGATTTAGAGCAGCAGTCTCTATGCCAGAAGATACTTCTGCAACAGCTTTTGAACGGCCTGGCTTCTGTCTGTGATTCCGAGTAGATTCAGCTAAATCACTGATCAATTGCCAAGCTTCATCAGTGGTCTTGTACTTCTTCATAGACCCATTGCTGGCACTTTCCAATGTGGTCTTATCTTGGGGTCTCATACCTTGTGTGATATAGCTGAGTAGCACGATCTTGTCAATCATGTGGTGGGGCATGCTTCCAAAAGATTATTGAAGCGCTCCCAGTATTCAAAGAGAGTCTCATTGTCATCCTGAACAATTGTAGAGATATCCTTCCTCAGTTTATCAGTAACTTCAGATGGAAAGAATTTCTCCAGAAACTCCTTTCTGAGTGTATCCCAGTTGGATACATTTGCTAGAGGTTGAGTGTAGTACCACTCTCTTGCTTTTCCCTCAAGAGAGAACGGAAAAGCTTTCAGCAGAATTGAAGTTTCATTAGTGCCATCACGCCTGACAGTAGAACAGGCTGCCTGGAAATCTCTCAAGTGCTTGATAGGCTCTTGAGCAGGTAGGCCATGAAACTTGGGCATCAAATTTAGCAGTGCGGTCTTTATTTCAAAATCCGTAGCTACCGCTGGATGATGCACTTGAAATGGTTGCATTGTAAAATCAGGAGCTCCTTCCTCCTGAATGGTAACTCTTCTAGCTGCCATGTTTTCTGCACATAAAACAACCGAATCAGTAGAACGGGGGCTGGTTTCTTCCTCAGATTCACTTTCAGATCTGCCCTCAGAGCGGGCTAACCTACGCTGTTCTCGCCTTATTCGTGAAATTGTTCTTTCAATTTCAGGATCAAATATTAGCAAGCGCGGATCAGGAAGTGAACGTGTCATTTGACGGAAGAAACATGCAGCTCATAGTAGCAAAATTAAACAAAATGCAAATAAATAAATTCTAATTAATAAAATTAGCACTCTATTGCAACTCCCCGGCAACGGCGCCAAAAATTGATGGGAAGCAGAAGCTGGTGAATTAAAAATTTATTAAAATGGTTACGTTGTAAGTATAGTTCTTAACTCACCGAAAATCTGCCTATCAATTTAGAATTATGTCACAAAGAGTTTAAATTAAAATTACTGGGAGTTTTAAGTCCCAGGTCGTCTCCCAACGAGTTGTAGAAAAGTGTGCTGTTTTATTAATCAGATGTTCCAAGAAGTTGAGCTAAGTAAATTAGAAATTAAATTGAGGAATTTTAAATAATATAAATAAAGGCCTTGACTGGGAATTGATTGGTTAGAATCTCTATCATTGATGGTGTGATTGTAAGATTAATTCATAATTAATGGTTGTTCTATTTGGTTATCCTTTACTAGGTAAGGGAAAGTCAAACAAGTGGGAATGCCAGATCTGTTCACAAGTTGCAACCCACTTAGTTCAAAGGGATTGGCGTCGGTGACAGGATAGCAATCCAACATTTAACCTAATTACAAATTTTCTTTCAATCCTTCCAACTCAAGAGTTCCTTTTAATCAACTCCCCATCAAGTAAGGGAACTACTCACGCATTGTAAATAAAGAATCCATAGCACATGAAAGGGAATTAAAAGAAGACATGATTATTGGAATTGAAATTGAATTAAAAAGAAATAATACTTGCATTAAATAATCATAAAAGTATCTGAATGACAAAATTGAACACAACAAAGAACATGGAAGATTAGAACCAAGTTAAGAGAACAAACTAGAATGATGAAGTCTTGATGAGGAAATAACTCTTCTCAATGTTCCAATGCTAAGACCAATTGAAAATTAAAATTCTAAAAACTAGAGAGAAAAACCTAAGAGAGTGAAAAACTAGATCTAAAACTACTGAATGAATGTGTGTTGTTTCTGCATATTCTCTGACTTTAGTCTGCTGTTTCGGGCCGAAAATTGGGCCGAAATAAGGTCCAAAATCGCCCCCAACGAATTCTGCAGATTATGCAGATCGCACATGTCACGCGATCACGTCATCCATGCGGACGCGTCGCTTGCGCTTTTTCCTCTCCACGCGTTTGCCTCGTCCACGCTACTGCGTCGCTTGCGCTTTCCAACCCGCGCGGCCGCGCAAGCCATGCAGCCACGTCACTTCTCGTTGGTTATCTCCTCAAATTCTTGTGTTCCTTCCATTTTTGCTAGCTTTCTTTCCAATCTCTAACTCATTCATACCCTATAAAGTCTGAAACACTTAACACACAGATCACGGCATCGAATGGAATAAAGGAGAATTAAAAATAAATAATTAAAGTCTCTAGGAAGCAATTTTCAAACATGTACTGAATTTAGGAAGGAAATCTAAATGCATGCTAAATTGATGAATAAGTGGGTAAGGGTCATGACAAAACCACACAATTAAACACAATATAAACTATAAAATAGTGGTTTATCAATACCATGCACTCTAGGTGATGCTTATACAAGGACAACTCTATGTGACCTTGGAGCAAGCATTAACCTAATACCTGCTTCACTAATAAAGAAGCTTAGTATGACTGCTGAAGTCAAACCAACCCACATGTGCCTTCAACTTGTTGATAGTTCTATTAAGATACCATCAGGAGTAGTTGAAGACATGATTGTCAGGGTTGAACCCTTTGCATTTCCCACTGACTTTGTGGTATTATACATGTGTGGGAACAAGAGTGCATCCCTTATCCTAGGAAGACCTTTCCTAGTTACAGGACAGACCCTCATTGATGTTGAAAAAGGGGAAGTAACCCTAAGAGTCAATGAGAAAAAGTTTGTACTAAATACTGTCAAGGCTATGCAGCATCCAGACATTCCTAAGGAATGCATGAGCATTGACCTCATTGATTCCATGGTGGAAGAGGTCAACATGGCTGAAAGCTTCAAGGAAGGGCTAGATGATATCTTTAATGATACTCAGCCTGATTCAGAGGAACTTATGGAAACCTCTAAGGAAAAGGAGAAGCCTCCTAAGTTTGAGCTTAAGCCATTACCTTCCTCCCAAAATTATGTATTTCTGGGAGAGAGAGATACCTATATTGTGATCATAAGCTCTACACTAGAGCCACAAGAAGAAGAAGCACTAATCCAAGTGCTTAAAACACATATGACCCCCCTTGGGTGGACTATAATTGACCTTAAGGGCATTAGCCCAGCCCGATGCATGCATAAAATCCTGCTGGAGGATAATTCCAAACCAGTGGTGCAACCACAGAGGCGATTGAATCCAACTATGAAGGAAGTAGTATAGAAGGAAGTCACTAAGCTCTATGAGGCTGGGATTATTTACCCCATTTCTGACAGTCTATGGGTGAGCCTTGTCCAGGTTGTTCCTAAGAAGGGAAAAATGTCAGTGGTTCACAATGAAAAGAATGAGTTGATCCTAAAAAGGACAGTTACAGGGTGGCATATGTGCATTGATTACAGAAGACTCAATGAAGCCACCAGGAAAGATCACTTTTCTTTGCCCTTTATTGACCAAATGCTAGAAATATTAGCAGGTTATGTTTTTTATTGTTTTCTGGATGGATATTCCGGGTAAAATCAAATAGCAGTAGATCCACAGGATCAAGAGAAGACAGCATTCATATGTCCATCTGGCGTGTTTGCCTATAGAGGAATGCCATTTGGCCTGTGCAATGCGCCTGCCACCTTTCAGAGATGCATGCTATCCATCTTCTATAATATGGTAGAGAAATTCCTTGAAGTATTCATGGATGACTTCTCTGTATATGGAAACTCATTTAACTCCTGTCTTGATCATCTGACCCTGGTCCTGGAAAGATGCCAAGAAAAAAACCTAGTTCTAAACTGGGAGAAATGCCACTTCATGGTAACTGAAAGCATTGTTCTTGGGTATCGGATCTCAAATAAGGGGATAGAGGTGGATCAAGCTATGGTGGAAGTGATAGAACGCTTGCCTCCACCTACTAGTGTTAAGGCAATCCGAAGTTTCCTAGGACATGCAGGATTTTATAGGCGGTTCATAAAAGATTTTTCAAAAATCGCCAAACTCCTGTGCAATCTCTTGGCCACTGATATTCCATTCATCTTTGACCAAGAATGCCTGCATACTTTTGAAACTCTGAAAGCCATGCTTGTCACTGCTCCTATCATCTCTGCACCCAACTGGGACTTGCCATTTGAGCTAATGTGTGATGCAAGTGATCATGCAATTGGCACAGTCCTAGGTCAGAGACATGACAAGCTTCTGCATGTCATTTATTATGCTAGTCGCATATTAAATGACGCACAGAAAAACTACACTACTACAGAAAAGGAGCTACTTGTAGTGGTTTATGCCATTGAAAAGTTCAGATCCTACCTTGTAGGATCTAAGGTCATTATTTATACTGACCATGCTGCTCTAAAGTATCTACTCACTAAGCAGGAGTCAAAACCCAGACTTATAAGATGGGTATTACTCCTGCAAGAGTTTGATGTAGAAATTAGAGATAGAAAAGAGACAGAAAATTAGGTGGTTGATCACTTGTCCCGGATTGAGCCAGTAGCAAGGACTTCTTCTCCCTCCACTGACATATCTGAATCCTTTCCAGATGAGCAACTCTATGCCATCCGAATAGTATATTGGTTTGCAGACATTGCAAAATACAAGGCTATACGGTTCATTCCCAAGGAGTTTACCAGGCAGCAAGCCCGAAAACTCATGCGTGATGCAAAATATTACCTATGGGATGAGCCATATCTCTTTAAGAGATGCTCGGATGGAATACTCCAACGCTGTGTGTCTGAAGAAGAGACACAAAGAATTCTATGACATTTCCATGGCTCTGACTTTGGAAGACAATTTGAAGGTGAGCAGACAGCCACTATGGTACTCCAAAGTGGCTTTTACTGGCCTACTCTCTTTAAGGTTTCTAGAGAGTGCGTCCATAATTGCGATAGTTACCAAAGAGCTAGCAACCTTCCTCATGGTCACAGCATGCCTCAACAAGGAATCCTAGAGATTGAGTTATTTGACGTATGTGGCATAGATTTCATGGGACCATTCTGCCTTCAAACTCAAACACCTACATCCTTGTGGCAGTAGATTTTGTGTCTAAATGGGTTAAAGCAATAGCAACACCTACCAATGACACCAAAATAGTAATGAAGTTCATTTAAAAGAACATCTTCAGCAGATTTGGTGTCCCTAGGACACTAATCAGTGATGGAGGAGCTCATTTCTGTAACAGACAACTGGATTCTGTCTTAAGCCGTTACGGAGTTCGCCACAAAGTAGCAACACCGTATCATCCCCAAACGAATGGACAAGCTGAAGCCTCAAATAGAGAACTAAAGCGAATCCTAGAGATGACAGTAAGTGCCTCTAGAAAGGATTGGGCTAGAAAGCTTGATGATGCTCTGTGGGCATACAGAACAGCTTTCAAAACCCCTATTGGAACTTCACCATATTAGTTAGTATATGGGAAGTCCTGTCATTTTCCAGTGGAACTAGAACATAAGGCCTATTGGGCTACTAGATTCCTCAAGCTTGATGCTAAAGCAACACGGGAGAAACGACTGCTCCAACTAAATGAGTTGGATGAATTCCGCTTAGATGCATTTGAAAATGCAAAAATCTATAAGGAGAAGGCAAAAAGGAGGGATGATAGAAAGTTAGCTTCCAGAGTCTTTGAACCAGGACAGAAAGCCCTGCTCTTCAACTCAAGGCTTAGATTATTCCCTGGGAAACTCAAATCCCGCTGGAAGGGACCGTATGTGATTACAAGAGTATCACCTTACGGACACATAGAACTTCAAGGAAAAGATCCTGAAACTAGGTTCACTGACAATGGACAGAGGGTTAAGCATTACCTTGAAGGAGATATAGAGCCAGGAGGCTCAACACTGCTACTAAGTTAAGTACAGTGAAGTCTAGCTAAAGACATTAAAGAAGCGCTTGTTGGGAGCCAACACAACCTTACTCAACCATATTTATTTTCTTTCATTTTATTTTTCCTTTTCAGTTGTCAGAGTCATGATCATATGTATCAGTCAAGAGACAGATTTCACAACAGTAAAAACAGAACACTCTGGAAAGAGTGTCAAAGTTGAACGCCAGTGAGGAAGCCCTCACCGGGCGTTCAACACCCATTATGGGTAGCATTGCTGGCGTTGAACGCCAGCGAGGGAGCAGCCCCTGGGCGTTCAAACGCCAATGCAAAGAAGCAGGAAATCTGAATTTCCTAACCTCTCAGGACCAGTGGGTCCCACAGAAACTCTACTTACCCCACTTTTTCTCCCCCATTGATTATATTTGCTCGAGGACGAGCAAAACTCTTAAGTTTGGTGTTGCAAAAGCCTTGCTTTGTGACTTCTACCACTCTTGAGTATAGAAGAGGAGGATGGAGCAAACCAGAAAGCATGCACATGAACCTGTGCAGCCACCTCAACAAAGATAAATGAGTGAGATTAAAGAGATCAAGCATTACATGGGATCCTCAAGGAGGAGCACTGGCCACCATCATTCTGGTGAATTCGTTCTCTTTTACTCCTTTTCTGTTATTTTTCTATTTTCTGTCTGTTTATTTATCTGCTCTCTTGTTCTAGTTGCATGATCATTTGCATTGATGTTTTAAAGATGTAAAATATTCCATATATCTCTCACCTTGCTTAAATAAAAAAAATTATTTGAAAAGAACTGAGAGATGTATGAATGTCAAGTTTAAAATAAGATTAGTTTAATTAGTTTGATGTGGTGTCATTTGCTTTTGCTTTCTGAATGTATGATTAAATAGTGCATATTTGAAGTTGAAACTTTAGAATGTTGGCTCTTGAGAGAATAAGGAAAAAGGAAAAATATTATTGATAATCTAAAAAAATCTAAAAATTGATTCTTGAAGTAAGAAAAAGTAGCAAAAAGAAAAAGGAAAAGCATGTTGCAAAAGAAAAAAAATATATATATGCATGCAAGAAAGAAAAAAGTGGCGAAAAAGAAAAAAAATAAAAAGCAGAAAAATCCATTACTACCCAAAAATGTAGAAAAATGAGGGCAGATTGAAAAAGCTAGTAACCCTTTAAACCAAAAGGAAAGGGTAAAAGGGCCCAAGGCTTTGAGCATCAGTGGTTAGGAGGGCCCAAAGGAATAAAATCTTGGCCTAAGCGGCTAAACCAAGCTGTCCCTAACCATGTGCTTGTGGCGTGAAGGTGTCAAGTGAAAAGCTTGAGACTGAGCGGTTAAAGTCGTGGTCCAAAGCAAAAAGAGTGTGCTTAAGAACTCTGGACACCTCTATCTGGGGACTCTAGCAAAGCTGAGTAACAATCTGAAAAAGGTTCACCCAGCTAAAGTGTCTGTGGCATGAATGTATCCGGTGGTAATACTGGAAAATAGAGTGCTTAGGGTCACAGCCAAGACTCAGAAAGCTATGTTCAAGAATCAAAATAAGCTTAACTAGGAAATTCAATAATATCATCTGGATTCTAAGTTCCTAAGGATGCCAACATCTCTGAGTTTCAATGGATAGTGAGATGCCAAAACTATTCAGAAGCAAAAAGTTACTAATTCCCGCTCATCTAATTGTAACTAAGCTTCATTTGAAACTTAGAAATTTATTGTATGTTAATTTTCCTTTTATTCTACTGTGCTTTTAGATGCTTGGGGACAAGCAACGATTTAAGTTTGGTGTTGTGATGAGTAGATATTTTATACGCTTTTTAGCATCACTTTCATATAGTTTTTAGTAGTTTTTATTAAGTTTTTATAGGTTTTAGTGTTAAATTCACATTTTTGGATTCTACTATGAGTTTTTGTATTTTTGGACAATTTCAGGTAATTTCTAACTGAAATTGAGGAGATGGAGCAGAAGTCTGATTCAGAGACAGAGAAAGCACTGCAGATGCTGTCCAGATCTGACCTGTGTGCATTCAGAAGAGCTTTTCTAGAGCTACAGATATCCAAATGGAGCGTTCTTAATGGCTATGGAAATCTGACTTCCAGATCTTTCCAGAAATGTATAATAGTCTATACTTTGCTTCGGATTAGAAGGCCCAAAACTGGCGTTCAACGCCAACCATCTGACCAGTTCTGGCGTCCAGCGCCAGAAAGGGATTCCAAGCTGGAGTCAAACACCCAAAAAGGTCCCAGGACTGGAGTTTAACGCCAAAGGAAGCCTAAGCACGTGGATTTCATCAAAGCTCAGCCCAAACACTCACAAAGTGGGCTCCAGAAGTGGATTTTAGCACTAGATAGACTATTTTACCCTTACTAGTTACTAGTTTAGTATTTAAAGTGTATTTTACATAATCATTCGAACATATCATACACCATACACGTTTTTGCCATTGTTTTCACATCAGTATAAGTTTCTAAACCTCCTAGGTTGAGAGAAGGAGCCTTGCTGAGACCTATGAATTAATAAAAGTATTATTGTTTCTTTTTTATCCATGTTTCATTAATTTTAAGATGTATATTTGTACTTCATCGTGGTGAATAGGATGATCTAACCAATTAGCTCTGTTCATTACATTAAGACGAATGTGCCTGACAAACACCTATGTCTACTTGGGTCAGAACGCGTCTTTCACCGGACAAGGACGACCAACAACTTGAATATACATCCCTCAGACGGCTAATCCACGACTTCGTTGGGGACTTCTCGAGACATCAGTTCAGCCAATTTCCAGAGAGATTATGGTCTCTGTGGTAGAGGCTAGAACCCAAAGATACAACATTCTCTGATCCGGAAGATCCGACCTTGTCTGTGGTGTTTTGAGAAGGATCATGAAGGAGAATGGACTGTACGCGCTTCACCCTCAAGTAGAGATGGATCCACACTAAACCTGGGGTTCAGATTCGGAGGAGTATTGGCAGCTGCTCAAACCAGTGTCAATCACACACAGCCTGCCATTGAAGAAATCACTCACAAGCAAAGAGAGTAGTGGTACCAGAGTTAATTCAGAAAGACAAAGCAACTCCAACTCTCAACTCTATTCCTAACAATATTTTCTACCCCTTTTGCTTTATTCTATTCAAGGTTTAACATACATTACTCTTAAGACCTGCAAGATACATAGCTTGCTTTAAGCCACAATCCTCGTGGGATCGACCCTGACTCGCTCAGGTATTACTTGGATGACCTAGTGCACTTGCTGGTACTGCTGTACGGAAGTGTGGGGTTTGCGTACACACACCACCCATGCATACGCGTGGGAGGGAATTCTGCCAGGCGACGCATATACGTCACCCACACATACGCGAGATAAGCGGCACGTGACCAACTTAAAGGCAATACGTTGGGGGCGATTTCTGAGCCATCTAGGCCCAAATCTAACTCACTTATGATGCTATTGAACAAACCCAAGGATTGAAGGGGGAATGAACCAAGTAGTCATAGTTTAGTTTTTACCATGCTTTAGGATAGGTTTCTAGAGAGAGAAGCTCTCTCTTCTCTCTAGAATTACGTTAGGTTTAGGTTAGAATTCTCTTAGATCTAGGGTTTAATTCTTGCTTTTGTTTAGTTTTTCCTTTTAATTTCTTATTATTACAACTATGCTCTTCTAGTTTTACTTGTCATTCCCTTTATTTTGTTACTTTTATGATTATGAATTCTTGTTGATTCTACTTTCATTTAATGCAATTTCATGTTTTATTTTTTTTATTGTTTAATTAAATTCTTATTGTTATTTTCTTGCATTGGGTAGTTGTAGATTTTATATTCTTGCAATTTTACTATGCTTTTCTTTTATGCCTTCCAAGTTTTTGATAAAATGCTTGGTTGGTTTTTAGAGTAGATTTTAATACTCTTGGCTTGTGATTGAGGACTTAGGTCCCTTGAGATTATTGATGTCCAGTTCCATTGGTGATTTAAGGTTGTTAATTGATTCTAGGACCAATTATGTCCACTTGACTTTTCTTCAATTGTTAGAAGATGATTAAGTAGAATTAATCCTTTGTAATCACCATGTTGTGGTCAATAATCCAAGATAGGATACCTTGACTCTTGATCCTTTCCAAGACCCATTTTAGTTGTTAGTTTTACTTTCTTGAAATTTATATTTTCTTGTTATCAAACCCAAAACCCAAAAATATATTATCATAACCAATAATATGCACACTTCTCTGCAATTCCTTGAGAGACGACCCGAGATTTAAATACTTCAGTTATTTTTATTGGGGTTTGTACTTGTGACAAAAAAATTAAACTTTGATTGAGGATTGATTGTTGGTTTGAAACTATGCTTGCAACGAAATTATTTTGTGAACATTCCTAATCGACGATAATCCTACACCACAAGACTTTTGTTAGTTATTGTGTATTTGTGTTCTATGATTTTAATGTTATGACTTTGTGAAATAGTATGACAGGTTTTTGTTTGAATATATTGAAAAAATCAAACAAACCGAACCAAATCAAACTGATTTCAATTGGTTTGATTTGATTCCGATGGTCTCGATAAAAAAAATCGAACCAAAATGAACTGCAGTTTAATTAAATGATTGGATCGGACAACTTTTTCTTAAAAAATCGAAGGAAACCGCACCGTGAACGCCCGTAGGTATATACAACATTAGTTTTGTCAGCATTCACAAAGTTTATAAGGCCCAATTTGGGTAAATAATTTAAATAAGTTCTTTTGAAAAAAGAGCTTAAAGCATAAGAACTTTTATTAATAGCAGCTTATAAATAAGTTATTTTGTGTTTGAATTTTTAGTTATAAAAGTACTTATTTTAAAGTTGTAGCGTTTGGATAAATAACTCAAAAATAATTTTTTTTACAGAAGAGAATGAATATTAAAATAACTATGATAACAAATACTTTCCAATATTGAATGTTAATTTTACATAACCTAATAATTGATATTGTGTATGATATGGTAGGTGAAAATAAAAAATAAATATAAAATGTGTGTCAATGTATATTTTATTGCTGTTTTTTATTTTTTTTACTCCTATTATAACTCCCTTCTCCTTTATTGAGGTCAAGAATTTGCTATAATTAACTATGAAAATAATATCAAGCTATATAAAAAAAATAAAATTAAAACTAAAATTTCATACCACAATTAAATACAAATTTAATAATAAAAAATAGAGTGATAAAATGATAAAAAAATATTTAGAAGGAATATATGCAGTAAGTTATTCAGATGCAATATTGTCTGAAAATGGTAGTGGAGGATCAATACTTCCATCAGATGAATCATTACATGAAAAAGGGGAGGTTTGGAACATTGTGTGAGAATGCCAGTACTTCTAGCAGACCTTGCGTGAAAATGGTGGTGATGAAGGGTCAGTATTTTTCACAGAGTCAAAAAGGAAAGTAGATTTTTTTTGTTTTGAAATTAAATTTTTTTTAAAGAAGTAATAGAATAACTTATCGAGAAGCAGATAAGTCATATATTTCTATTTTTTTGAAAAGCAGTAAATTAACTTTTCGGAAAGGTAAAAGCTTTTTCTAAAATGGTGCCAAACACGCATATTGTGACTTCTCATAATCCAAAAGTCAAAAAAAAGTAGCTTCTGCTACTTCCCAAACGGGCTCTAAATACAAATAGTTATTTTTTCTATTGAAAGATATTATATTTATTTGTCATTATTAATATTTATGGAAAAATAATCAAAATGGCTTTTAAATTTTATTCGTTAGATAAATTAATATTTTGACTTTACTTTATTCCTTACTCGATTTTATTCATTCAAATGCTATTCATTATCAAAGTAGTCTTCTAAAATTTTCAACGTTAATTATATTTTTTCCTATTCGATAAGTTTAAATATAACTGTAGTTTTGGGAGGTTTAAAATTCTACAAATATAAACGAATGAAAAATAATAAAATATAGACAGAAAATAATCGAGTAAAAACAAACATGATTAAAGTTAAAAAATTTGGAGAACTCATTTAATTTAACGAAAATTTGATGACTAATATGACAAATAAAATTTAAATAATCATTTTGACTTATTGCTGTATATTTATGTGTTTGAAGTAACCAAATGTTATTTACAGTGTGGTACCTATAAAACACATTGAATTTGGATTTTATATAGCATCATGCCAATCAAATATTCTATCATTTTGAAATCATGTTTTGCTGTCTCTTTGCAAAATACCTACGGATAAGTTTTAAGGAAGGCATTCTGAAATAACTAAGGTTCTGAAAAATTGAATCAGTCATTGAATCGCTTTAGTTATTGGTTTATTGATTTATAGGTTCAACCGGTTCGATCTTAATAAAATCGAAAAAATTGTTTTATAATAAAATAATAAATAAAATATAAATAAACACATTAAAGCATAATTATAGTCTAATATAAATCTTAAAATATCATTCAAATTAAAAATACTAAATAAAGCAGAATGTTATGATCTCATTTAAATACATACTCAAAAGTCAAATAACAAAAACAACCAATCAAACATAAACATAAGATGCCAACATCCAACTGATTCAAGTTTGTCATCAATTATCAAAATCCGCCATAACTTGTTGTAGATTTGCTTCGTTGATATCATCACCTTCATGTCCACTACCTATCTTCGCCAAATACTTTTTCATTCTATTAATTCCCCTGCCCCCAAAAGTACTCAAACAAAATAAGCATTGGTAATGTGGTTTTCCGTTTATATTTTGTAAAGTAACATATCTCCAAGCAGGATCAGTTTTTTCCCGAACATTAGAAGTATATGATTGACTTTCGTTAGATCTGAGAGGAAGAGAAGGTTCATTCGAAGCCAAGTTATTCTCAACATTATTATTCCTAGGAAGTTCTTGGTTGATACTCTCATCCATACCTAAACATTACCAACAATCCAATAACAATACAATCCAATCCAATTACAATATCACAACAACCCACTCCAACCCAATAATTCAGTAGTTCACAATTCACACCTTAAATAACAAATTACCAATAATTATTCACAATTATTCCACAAAGTTCACAGTTCTGAATCAGTAACTACTAATTTCAGTAGAAACAGGCAAACAATTATTCAATCAATTATTCAATCACTATATCACTATATCAGTTCACACTTCACAGTTCACAAAAAAATAATTACTCAATCATTATATCACCATATCAGTTCACAGTTGAATGACTTGAATTAGAGTTCACAAAACCTCACTATATCAGTAAATCACATATCAGATATCACTATATCAGAGTTCATAGAACCTCACAGAATCAAACAATTATTCAATCATGAATTTGAAGTTAATAAAAAAAATTACCTAGAGAGCATGGGGCTACTCGCACACGCGCAGTTTAAAATTCCATGCCACGCGTACGCGTGGACGTATGTTCTTAAAAAAAACACCAGATCACCCAAAAAGCTATATAAACCTGTAGTATTCACCTGCATAATACATGATTCACACCAAAACTTCCAGTGTGCATAACTTAATCATTTTAAATCGTTTTTCTTCCGTTCTTCGAACGGCGTAAACTTTACGAACCCAATTTTCATTTAAAATAAGTTGGAAACAAACTAAGGGTTTGGAAGCCAAGTTATGCCTCGCCAAACTTTTAAAACCTCATTTTCAATCATGACAAATCCTATGCCAATAAACCAAACCTGCACTTTCCAACACTTCTTCATTAACACATCAACCATCATAAAAATTATATCTCATACCAACAATAATGCTCATACATTTCCTCAAAATCCACCATTTAAACTAGAAGTCCCAAATTAAAAATTTATTTGCTTATATCCTCAATTAATTAACAACAATCCATCAATCATCATCAACCAACCAACAAGCAACAAACCACAATAATTCATCAAATCACCAAATCAAACATATCCATCATTAAGATACTACACATTAAATACACACCTGCATTTCAACTTATCCTATGGTCATCTAGCCAAAGGTTTTACAAAATATTATATATTAAATGCGCGAAACCTAAACCATACCTTGGCCGATTACCATGTTTAGTCCAAGGCAGCCTCTCAAGCCACACACGCAGCCTCACAAGTTTTAAGAATCACCAAAACCTCAGCACCAATCCTCCACCAAGCCTCCAAATGTCCACAATTCAATTACAATGCATATATATATATATATATATATATATATATATATATATATATATATATATATATATATATATATATATACCTATTACACATGTATACCTAAAAATTCAGAATTCACATAATAAAATCAAGAATTGGCTAAGGTTTGTGATCCTTATCGTCCCCACGAACAAAACAACTCAAGTCCGACAAGCTCCGCAAGCTAAATCGAACCTACAATACCAAATTCGACAAAATCTCATTACAAGAGATCAATTTCAAAAATAAAAAGGGGGTAGAGAATCTGAGATGGGATTGTGGCTTACCCGTGAAATTGATCTGATAGAAACGTAGAGCTCGACGCGCTGAACGTGTGGCCACAAACGGTGCAGCAATCGGAGCTCGAACGAAGGAGTTATGGTGGTTTATGGTAATGGTGAGGGTTAGGAAGCTCTCCCCTCCCCCAAAGCTATTTAGTGTGTTTTGTTGCTGAATGGGGAAGGAGATGGCTTTTGTCCATTTAAGTGATTGGGTCCGGTTGGGCCCACGGGCCCGGTTCAACCGATTCGGCCATCCGGCCCAATCTTGGGCTAAATTTTTTGAAATTAGTGTCAAAATTCTCGTTTTGAAGAGCTCTATCCTATTTTAATATTAGATTTACATTTCTAATTTTCCTAATTAAAATTTAATTTATTGACTAATTATTTACTAATTTTAGCAGGGTTTACATCCTACCCACCTAATCAAGAATTTTGTCCTCAAAATTCAGAGTTAGTTACCTGAAAAATGGTGTGGGTAGTCCTTCTGCATGTCTGACTCAAGCTCCCAGGTATGCTCTTCAATACCAGCCCGACTCCACGCTACTTTTACCAAAGAAACCTCTTTTCAGCGTAAACGCTTGATGCTAGTGTCATCAATCCTTACTGGAGTTACCAGAAGCGTCAGATCTTCTCTCACTTGAACCGATTCTGGTTCTAGGACATGACTTGGATCAAAAGTGTATTTACAAAGCTACGATACGTAAAACACATCATGCAAGTTCAAAAGATGTGGTGGTAAAGCGATCCTATACGCCACTAGTCCAATTTTCTTAAGGATCTCAAATGGTCCAATGTAACCGGGATTTAACTTTTTAGTCTTAATGGATCTCCCTATTCCGGTGGTTGGAGTAACCTTCAGGAAGACATGTTCTCCTTCTTCAAACTCCAAAGGCTTCCGCCTTTGGTTAGAATAGCTCTTCTGAAGGCTTTGAGCTATAAGCATTCGGCTACAGATTTTCTTTATTTGCTCAGTGGTTTCAGCTATCATTTCAGGTCCTAACAAGCTCCGTTCCCCGGCTTCATACCAACATAGCGGAGATTGGCATTTCCTTCCGTACAAAGCTTCATACGGAGTCATTCCAATGCTCGCATGGTAGCTGTTGTTATAAGCAAACTCCACTAGAGGCATATATCAATCGCAGCTCGTCGGCTGGTCCAAAACACAAGCTCTTAGTATATCTTTCAAGGTTTGGATCGTTCTTTCTGATTGGCTATCCGTCTGAGGATGATATACAGTGCTTAGGCTCAATTGAGTGCCAAATGCTCGCTGAAAGGCTCCCCAGAACCGTGAGGTTTAGCGAGGATCTCTATCGGATACAATGGTGGAAGGTATGCCATGTAACCTCACAATTTCCTTAATGTATAGCCGCGCTAACTCCTCCATTGTGCAACTTATCCAAATGGGGAGAATGTGAGTCGACTTGGTCAGTTGATCCACAACTACCCATATGGCATCACAACCCGTTCAAGTTTTCAGTAAACCCAA
This sequence comes from Arachis ipaensis, assembly GCF_059453495.1. Taxonomy (NCBI): domain Eukaryota; kingdom Viridiplantae; phylum Streptophyta; class Magnoliopsida; order Fabales; family Fabaceae; genus Arachis; species Arachis ipaensis. Next base: position 29,881,293 of record NC_142436.1, read on the forward strand.
CACAAAGTCCATTGTAATTTTCTCCCATTTCCACTGTGGAATCTCTAAAGGTTGAAGGGTTCCTGATGGACTCTCGTGTTCAATTTTAAATTTCTGGAAAGTTAGGCACTTGGAAACGTGAAACGCCACATCATTTTTCATTCCTGGCCACCAAAACATTGTATTTAGATCTTGATACATCTTGGTGCTTCTCGGATGGATTGAGAACCCGCTCTTATGAGCTTCCTCCAAGATGCTTGATGAGCGGATATTTTATACGCTTTTTGGGGTTAATTTCATATAGATTTTAGTATGTTTTAGTTGGTTTTTAGTTTATTTTCATTAGTTTCTAGGCAAAATCCACATTTCTAGACTCTACTATGAGTTTGTGTATTTTTCTGTAATTTCAGCTATTTTCTGGCTGAAATTGAGGGAGCTGAGCAAAAATCTGATTCAGGCTGAAAAAGGACTACTGATGCTGTTGGATTCTGACCTCCCTACACTCAAAATGGATTTTCTGGAGCTACAGAACTCCAAATGGCGTGACTCCAATTGCGTTAAACAGTAGACATCCAGGGCTTTCCAGCAATATATAATAGTCCATACTTTGCTCAAGGATAGACGATGTAAACTGGCGTTCAACGCCAGCTCTCTGCCCAATTCTGGCGTCCAGCGCCAGAAACACGTTGCAAGTTGGAGTTCAACGCCAGAAAAGGATCCAAAGCTGGCGTTGAACGCCCAAAACAGCCCCAGGCACGTGAGAAGCTTTAGTCTCAGCCCCAGCACACACCAAGTGAGCCCCAGAAGTGGATTTTTGCACTATCTGTTATAGTTTACTCATTTTCTGTAAACCTAGGTTACTAGTTTAGTATTTAAACAACTTTTAGAGATTTATTTTGTATCTCATGACATTTTTTAGATAAAAAATTTATACTCTTTAACGGCATGAGTCTCTAAACTCCATTGTTGGGGGTGAGGAGCTCTGCTGTGTCTCGATGAATTAATGCAAGTATTTCTATTTTCCATTCAAACATGCGTGTTCCTATCTAAGATATCCATTCGCGCCTAACTATGGAGAAGGTGATGATCAGTGACACTCATCACCTTCCTCAATCCATGAACGTGTGTCTGACAATCACTTCCATTCTACATTAGATTGAATGAATATCTCTTAGATTCCCTAATCAGAATCTCCGTGGTATAAGCTAGATTGATAGTGGCATTCATGAGAATCCGGAAAGTCTAAACCTTGTCTGTGGTATTCCGAGTAGGATTCTGGGATTGGATGGCTGTGACGAACTTCAAACTCGCGAGTGCTGGGCGTAGTGACAGACGCAAAAGGATAGTAAATCCTATTCCGGTACGACTGAGAACCTGCAGATGATTAGCCGTGGCGGTGACAGTGCACCTGGACCCTTTTCACTGGAAGGATGGATGGTGGCCATTGACAACAGTGATCCACCTACACACAGCTTGCCATAGGAGGACGTGCGTGCATGAATCAGAGGACAGAGGAAAGCAGAGATTCTGAAGACAAAGCATCTCCAAAACTCCAACATATTATCCATTACTGCATAACAAGTAACCTTTAATCCATACTCTCTTGTTTATTCACAACTCAACTGATAAATATAATTGACTTCCTGACTAAGAATTGCAAGATAACCATAGACTGCTTCAAACCAACAATCTCCGTGGGATTCGACCCTTACTCACGTAAGGAATTACTTGGACGACCCAGTGCACTTGCTGGTTAGTGGTACGAGTGTGAAAAGTGTGATTCACAATTCGTGCACCAAGTTTTTGGCGCCGTTGCCGGGGATTGTTCGTGTTTGAACAACTGACGGTTTTTTTTGTTGCTTAGATTAGGAAAATTTTTCTTTTTGGTTTAGAGTCTCTTATTATTGTTCTTGGTTAAAATTTTATACTTCTTCAAAACAAGTGTTACATTTACTGCTCAATTGGCTAGAGCGTTGGTCTAAGTCCGTGGCAGTTTGGTATACTCTTTTTAAAAATCTTTTTCAAAAATAATAATTTCTCTATTAAATTTTGTGCCAAACTTTAAGTTTGGTGTTTTCTTGGTGTTTTCCCTCCAAAATTTTCAAAAACAAGGAGCATCAGATCTAAAAATCCTAAATCTTGTGCCATCTTATTGTTTTTCTATCTCCTCTTTAAATTCAAAAATATCTTTTCTCTCTATTTTAAAGCAAATTTTCAAAATTTACCTTTAAAAATTCAGATTTTTTTTTTAAAATTTAAAACCTTTTTCAAAAATTATCATATCCTTTTTAAAACTTCCTAACCACTTTCTCTCTCCTCATTTTTTCGAAAATTTTCAACCATTTATTTTATTTTATTTTAATTTATTTCATTTTCGAATTAAATAAATAAATAAATAAATAAAAATAAATTTTTTTATTTGACATCATCTCCCTTTCTCCATTATGGATCTAAGTGGAACTGAACAGTCCAGGAGGACTCTGGGGTCATATGCTAACCCCTCTACTGCTTCATATGGGAGTAGTATCTGCATACCCTCTATTGGAGTCAGTAGCTTTGAGTTGAATCCTCAGCTCATTATCATGGTGCAGCAAAGTTGCCAGTATTCCGGTCTTCCACAGAAAGAACCTACAGAGTTTCTGGCATAATTTTTACAAATTGCTGACACAGTACATGATAAGAAAATAGATCAGGATGTCTACAGACTATTACTGTTTCCATTTGCTGTAAAAGATCAAGCTAAGAGGTGGTTAAATAACCAATTTAAGGCCAGCATAAGGACATGGAAACAGCTGACAGAAAAATTCATGAATCAATACTTCCCCCAAAACGGATGACACAGCTAAGGCTGGACATCCAAGGCTTCAAACAAGGAGATAAGGAATCTCTTTATGATGCCTGGGAGAGATACAGAGAGATGCTACGAAAATGCCCCTCTGAAATGTTTTTAGAGTGGGTTCAGTTAGACATCTTCTATTATGGGCTTGCAGAAGGAGCTCAGATGTCTCTAGATTACTCAGCTGGTGGATCTATCCACATGAGAAAGACAATTGAAGAGGCTCAAGAGCTCATTGATACAGTTGCCAGGAATCAGCATCTGTACCTAAGCAGTGACCCTTCCATGAAAGAAGAGGTTAAAACAGTAACTGCTGAACTCAGCCCTGTAAAACAAGCTACTGAATTCAATCAGCAATTGGACTTTCTAACAAAGCAGTTAGCCGAATTCAAGGATAAACTACAAGAGACAAGGATGGCTAATATAAATATGGAAGAACAATTGAAGCAAACAAAGTAGCAGCTGTCAAGACAAATAACAGAAGAATGCCAAGCAGTTCAATTAAGAAGTGGGAAAACATTAAATACCCCACCTCAAGGCAGCAAAGAGCCAAGGAATGAGCAAACCACCCAAAATTCACCTGAGGACAGTAAGAGCCCAGGGAAAAGTAATTTTGGCGTTAAAACGCCAGCAATCTGGAAGGCTGACGCTGAACGCCCATACCATGCCCCAAGACTGGCGTTCAACGCCAGTAACAAGCAAGGACTGGCGTTCAACGCCAGAAACAAGCAAGGATCTGGCGTTGAACGCCCAAAATGGGCACAGTTCTGGCGTTCAGACGCCAGGAACAGACAAGGAGTTGGCGTCTAACGTCACTCCAGCTTCTAACTCTGGCACTCAATTGCCAGTGAGGGATCAGACACACACAAGTGCTGATGACAACCCCTCTAAAAAGGCTTCTTCAACCACTTCTGTAGGCAATAAACCTACAGCAACTAAGGTTGAGGAATATAAAGTCAAGATACCTTATCCTCAAAAACTCCAGAAAGAGGAGCAGGATAAGCAATTTGCTCGCTTTGCAGATTATCTCAGGACTCTTGAAATAAAGATTCCATTTGCAGAGGCACTTGAGCAAATACCTTCTTATGCCAAGTTCATGAAAGAGGTCCTGAGTCATAAAAAGGATTGAAGAGAAACAGAAAGAGTTCTCCTCACTGAAGAATGCAGTGCAGTCATTTTAAAAAGCTTTCCTGAAAAGCTTAAAGACCCTGGGAGTTTTCTGATACCATGCATATTAGAAGGTAATTGCACCAAGACAGCTTTATGCGATCTTGGGGCAAGCATCAACCTAATACCTGCATCCACTATCAGAAAGCTTGGCTTAACTGAAGAAGTTAAACCAACCCAGATATGTCTTCAACTTGCTGATGGCTCCATTAAATACCCATCAGGCGTGATTGAAGATATGATTGTCAGAGTTGGGCCATTCGCCTTTCCCGCTGACTTTGTAGTGCTGGAAATGGAGGAGCACAAGAGTGCTACTCTCATTCTAGGAAGACCCTTCCTAGCAACTGGACGAACCCTCATTGATGTCCAACAAGGAGAAATAACCCTGAGAGTCAATGATGATGAGTTTAAGTTGAATGCTGTCAAAGCCATGCAGCATCCAGACACATCAAAAGACTGCATGAAAGTTGATCTTATTGACTCTTTGGTAGAAGAGATCAACATGGCTGAGAGTCTCGAATCAGAGTTGGAAGATATCTTTAAAGATGTTCAGCCTGATTTGGAGGATTCAGAGGAGATGAAAGAGCCTCTGAAATTTCCTCTGGAAGAGGAAAAACCTCCTAAACCCGAGCTCAAACCATTACCACCATCCCTGAAATATGTATTTCTGGGAGAAGGTAACACTTTTCCAGTGATCATAAGCTCTGCTTTAAATCCACAGGAAGAGGAAGCACTTATTCAAGTGCTAAGGACACACAAAACAGCTCTTGGGTGGTCCATAGGTGACCTTAAGGGCATAAGCCCAGCTAGATGCATGCACAAAATCTTATTGGAAGATAATGCTAAACTAGTGGTTCAACCACAGAGGCGGCTAAATCCAGCCATGAAGGAAGTGGTGGAGAAAGAGGTCACCAAATTACTAGAGGCTGGGATTATTTATCCTATTTCTGATAGCCCCTGGGTGAGCCTTGTCCAAGTCGTCCCAAAAAAGGGAGGCATGACAGTGATTCATAATGAAAAAATTAACTGGTTCCTACAAGAATAGTTACAGGGTGGCGCATGTGTATTGACTACAGAAGGCTCAATACAGCCACCAGAAAGGATCATTTTCCTTTACCATTCATAGACCAGATGCTAGAAAGACTGGCAGGTCATGATTATTACTGCTTTTTGGATGGCTACTCAGGCTATAACCAGATTGCAGTAGATCCCCAGGATCAAGAGAAAACAGCATTCACATATCCATCTGGAGTGTTTGCTTATAGAAGGATGCCATTTGGGCTGTGTAATGCGCCTGCAACCTTCCAGAGATGCATGCTCTCTATTTTCTCTGATATGGTTGAAAAATTTCTGGAAGTCTTCATGGATGACTTCTCAGTATATGGAGACTCATTCAGCTCCTGTCTTGATCACCTGAAACTTGTCCTGAAGAGATGCCAAGAGACCAACCTATTCTTAAATTGGAAAAAATGTCACTTCATGGTGACTGAAGGGATTGTCCTTAAGCATAAAATCTCAAACAAGGGAATAGAGGTGGATCAAGCAAAAATAGAGGTAATTGAAAAATTACCACCACTTGCCAATGTTAAGGCAATCAGAAGCTTTCTGGGGCATGCAGGATTCTATAGGAGGTTTATAAAGGATTTTTCAAAAATCGCAAAACCTCTAAGCAATCTGCTAGCTGCTGACACGCCATTTGTGTTTGACACAGAGTGTCTGCAGGCGTTTGAAACGCTGAAGGCTAAGCTGGTCACAGCACCAGTTATTTCTGCACCAGACTGGACATTACCATTTGAGATAATGTGTGATGCCAGTGATCACGCCATTGGTGCAGTATTGGGACAGAGGCATGACAAGCTTCTGCAAGTCATTTATTATGCTAGTCACGTTTTAAATGATGCCCAGAAAAATTACACAACCACAGAAAAAGAATTACTTGCAGTGGTTTATGCCATTGACAAGTTCAGATCATACTTAGTAGGATCAAAAGTGATTGTGTATATTAACCATGCTGCTCTTAAATATCTACTCACAAAGCAGGATTCAAAACCCAGGCTCATCAGATGGGTGTTGCTTCTGCAAGAGTTTGATATAGAAATAAGAGACAGAAAATGGACAGAGAACCAAGTGGCTGATCATCTGTCCCGGATAGAGCCAGTAGAAGGGACGTCCCTCCCCTCTCTTGAGATATCTGAGACTTTTCCGGATGAGCATTTATTTGCCATCCAGGAAACACCATGGTTTGCCGATATTGCAAACTATAAAGCTGCAAGATTCATACCCAAGGAGTACAACAGGCAACAAAAGAAAAAATTAATCACTGATGCAAAGTACTACTTGTGGGATGAACCCTATCTCTTTAAGAGATGTGCAGACGGAATAATCCGTAAGTGTGTTCCTAGAGAAGAAGCACAGAGGATCCTATGGCATTGCCATGGATCTCAATATGGAGGCCATTTCGGGGGTGAGCGAACAGCCACCAAGGTCCTCCAATGTGGCTTCTATTGGCCCACACTCTATAGAGATTTCCGAGAGTTTGTATGTAACTGTGACAGTTGTCAAAGAGCTGGTAATCTGCCCCATGGTTACGCCATGCCTCAACAAGGAATCTTGGAGATTGAGTTGTTTGACGTATGGGGAATTGACTTCATGGGACCTTTCCCACCATCATTCTCAAACACTTATATTCTGGTGGCAGTTGACTATGTATCAAAATGGGTTGAGGCCATTGCCACACCCACCAATGATACTAAAACAGTGCTAAAGTTCCTCCAGAAACATATCTTTAGCAGGTTTGGTATCCCTAGAGTACTGATCAGTGATGGGGGCACTCACTTCTGCAAAAAATAGCTTTACTCTGCCATGGTTCGGTATGGGATTCGCCATAAGGTAGCTGATGAGCGGATAATTTATACGCTTTTTGGCAATGTTTTTAGTATATTTTTAGTAGGATCTAGTTACTTTTAGGGATGTTTTCATTAGTTTTTATGTTAAATTCACATTTCTGGACTTTACTACGAGTTTGTGTGTTTTTCTGTGATTTCAGGTATTTTCTGACTGAAATTGAGGGACTTGAGCAAAAATCATATTCAGAGGTTGAAGAAGGACTGCTGATGCTGTTGGATTCTAACCTCTCTTCACTAAAAGTGGATTTTCTGGAGCTACAGAACTCCAAATGGCGCACTTTTAATTGCGTTGGAAAGTATACATCCAGGGCTTTCCAGTAATATATAATAGTCCATACTTTGGCCAAGTTTAGATGACACAAACTGGCATTCAACGCCAGTTCTCTGCCCAATTCTGGCGTCCAGCGCCAGAAAAGGATCCAAAACCAGACTTGAACGCCCAAATTGGCACAAATGCTGGCGTTCAACTCCAAGAAGGACCTCTACACGTGCAACACTCAAGCTCAGCCCAAGCACACACCAAGTGGGCCCCGGAAGTGGATTTATGCATCAATTACTTATTTCTGTAAACTCTAGTGACTAGTTTATTATAAATAAGACCTCTTACTATTGTATTAGATATCCTGGATTGTATTCTGATCCTTTGATCACGTTTTAGGGGGCTAGCCATTTGGCCATGCCTGGACCTTTCACTTATGTAATTTTAACAGTAGAGTTTCTACACTCCATAGATTAAGGTGTGGAGCTCTGCTGTTCCTCAAGGATTAATGCAAAGTACTACTGTTTTCTATTCAATTCATCTTATTTCGTTTCTAAGATATTCATTCGCACTTCAACCTGAATGTGATGAACATGACAATCATCATCATTCCCTATGAACGTGTGCCTGACAACCACGTCCGTTCTTCATTAGAATTGAATGAGTATCTCTTAGATCTCTTAATCAGAATCTTCGTGGTGTAAGCTAGAATGATCGCGGCATTCAAGAGAATCTGGAAGGTCTAAACCTTGTCTGTGGTATTCCGAGTAGGATTCAATGATTGAATGACTGTGACGAGCTTCAAACTCGCGGTTGCCGGGCGTAGTGACAGACGCAAAAGGATAGTAAATCCTATTCTAGCATGATCGAGAACCGACAGATGAATAGCCGTGCCGTGACAGGGTGCGATGACCATTTTCACTGAGAGGATAGGATGAAACCATTGACAAGGGTGATGCCTCCAGACGATTAGCCGTGCCGGGCATTTGGATCATTTTCCTGAGAGAAGACCGAAAGTAGCCATTGACAGTGGTGATGTATCACATAAAGCCAGCCATGGAAAGGAGTAAGACTGATTGGATGAAGATAGCAGGAAAGCAGAGGTTCAGAGGAACGAAAGCATCTCTATTCGCTTATCTGAAATTCTCACCAATGAATTACATAAGTATTTCTATCCCTATTTTATAAATTTCGAAAACCCCATTACTATTTTATATCCGCCTGACTGAGATTTACAAGGTGACCATAGCTTGCTTCATACCAACAATCTCCGTGGGATTCGACCCTTACTCACGTAAGGTATTACTTGGACGACCCAGTGCACTTGCTGGTTAGTTATGCGAAGTTGTGAACCATGGTATTGGCATCATGTTTTTGGCGCCATTACCAAGGAAAGAAAGAGTGATGAATTTTACATAATTAAAGTGTAATCACAATTTCTGCGCACCAAGTTTATGGTGCCGTTGCCGGGGATTGTTCGAGTTTGGACAACTGACGGTTCATCTTGTTGCTCAGATTAGGTAATTTTCTTTTTGTTTTCTTTTCAAAAATTTTTCAAAAATATTTCAAAATTTTCTCACCTGTTTTCGAAAAAAAAATTTTATTCAAAATTTTTAAAGAATGAATTCTAGTGTTTCATGAAGCATGTGAAGCCTGGCTGGCTGTAAAGCCATGTCTAAATTCTTTTGGACTGAGGCTCCCACTCATAAGTATATGAAGTTGGATGAAATATCAGCTGTTGTATACATGAGAGGTATCTATGTTTGCTGAAGCTTGGCTGGCCATTGGCCATGTCTAGTGTTTTGGACCGGAGCTTTCATTGAAAGCTTGGCTGGCTAGTGAGCCATGTCTAATTCCTGGACTGAAGCTTTAGACTAACATGGCAAGATTCCTGGAATTCATATTAAAAATTTTGGAATCCTTATTTTTTCTTTTACAAATAATTTTTGAAAAAAAAATCCAAAAAAATCATAAAATCATAAAAATCAAAAATATTTTGTGTTTCTTGTTTGAGTCTTGAGTCATGTTATAAGTTTGGTGTCAATTGCATGTGCATCTTGCATTTTTCGAAAATTCTCATGCATTCATAGTGTTCTTCATGATCTTCAAGTTGTTCTTGGTAAGTCTTCTTGTTTGATCTTTGTATTTGCATGTTTTGTGTCTTTTCTTGTTTTTCATATGCATTATTGAATTCTTAGTGTCTAAGCATTAAAGAATTCTAAGTTTGATGTCTTGCATGTTTTCCTTGCATTAAAAATTTTTCAAAAAATATGTTCTTGATGTTCATCATGATCTTCATAGTGTCCTTGGTGTTCATCTTTCATAGCATTCTTGCATGCATTCATTGTTTTGATCCATAACCTTCATGCATTGCATCATTTTTCTTGTTTTTCTCTCTCATCGTAAAAATTCAAAAAATCAAAAAAATTATCTTTCCCTTTTTCTCTCATCAAATTCGAAAATTTGGATTGACTTTTTCAAAAATTTTTAAAATCAAGTTGTTTCTTATGAGTCAAATCAAATTTTCAATTTGAAATTCTTATCTTTTTCAAAAACTTTTTTTTCAAAAATCAAATCTTTTTCAAATTTCTTAGTTATTTTCGAAAATTCCAAAAATATTTTTCAAAAATATTTTTCTTATTTTTTATATCAAATTTTCGAAAATAACAATAACAATTAATGTTTTGATTCAAAAATTTCAAGTTTGTTACTTGCTTGTTAAGAAAGATTCAAACTTTAAGTTCTAGAATCATATCTTGTGATTTCTTGTGAATCAAGTCATTAATTGTGATTTTAAAAATCAAATCTTTTTCAAAACTAATTTCAATCCTATCTTATTTTTTTCAAAAAAAAAATTGATTTCAAAATATCTTTTCTAACTTCCTAACTTCTTATCTTTTCAAATTTGTTTCAACTAACTAACTAACTTTTTGTTTGTTTCCTATCTTTTTCAAAACCACCTAACTAACTCTCTCTCTAATTTTCGAAAATATCTTCCCTCTTTTTCAAAAATTCTTTTTAATTAACTAATTAATTTAATTTTTTTTCTAATTTTCAAAAAAAAATCACTAACCTTTTTCAAAAACTATTTTCGAAAATCACTAACCATTTTTCAAAAACAATTTTCGAAAATTCCCTCTCTCTCTTTTCTTCTCTTCTACTCACATAAGGGAACCTCTATACTGTGGTAAAAAGGATCCCCACTATTATTATTATTTTTCTGTGCCCTCTTCTTTGTCATATGAGCAGGAGCAAGGACAAGAACATTCTTGTTGAAGCAGATCCAGAACCTGAAAGGACTCTGAAAAGGAAACTAAGAGAAGCTAAAATACAACAATCCAGAGATAACCTTTCAGAAATTTTCGAACAGGAAGAGGAGATGGCAGCCGAAAATAATAATAATGAAAGAAGGATGCTTGGTGACTTTACTGCACCTAATTCCAATTTACATGGAAGAAGCATCTCCATTCCTGCTATTGGAGCAAACAACTTTGAGCTGAAACCTCAATTAGTTTCTCTGATGCAGCAAAACTGCAAGTTTCATGGACTTCCATCTGAAGATCCCTTTTAGTTTTTTTAACTGAATTCTTGCATATATGTGATACTGTTAAGACTAATGGAGTGGATCCTGAAGTCTACAGGCTCATGCTTTTCCCTTTTGCTGTAAGAGACAGAGCTAGAATATGGTTGGATTCTCAACCTAAAGACAGCCTGAACTCTTGGGATAAGCTGGTCAAGGCTTTCTTAGCCAAGTTCTTTCCTCCTCAAAAGCTGAGTAAGCTTAGAGTGGATGTTCAAACCTTCAGACAGAAGGAAGGTGAATCCCTCTATGAAGCTTGGGAGAGATACAAAGGACTGACCAAAAAGTGTCCTTCTGACATGCTTTCAGAATGGACCACCCTGAACATATTCTATGATGGTCTGTCTAACTTAGCTAAGATGTCATTGGATACTTCTGCAGATGGATCCATTCACCTAAAGAAAATGCCTGTAGAAGCTCAGGAACTCATTGAGATGGTTGCTAACAACCAGTTCATGTACACTTCTGAAAGGAATCCTGTGGGTAATGGGACGCCTATGAAGAAGGGAGTTCTTGAAGTTGATACTCTGAATGCCATATTGGCTCAGAACAAAATATTGACTCAGCAAGTCAATATGATTTCTCAGAGTCTGAATGGAATGCAAGCTGCATCCAACAGTACTCAAGAGGCATCTTCTGAAGAAGAAGCTTATGATCCTGAAAACCCTGCAATAGCAGAGGTAAATTACATGGGTGAACCTTATGGAAACACCTATAATCCATCATGGAGAAATCATCCAAATCTCTCATGGAAGGATCAAAGGCCTCAACAAGGCTTTAATAATGGTGAAAAAAACAGGTTTAGCAATAGCAAGCCTTTTCCATCACACACTCAGCAACAGATAGAGAATTCTGAGCAGAATCCATCTAGCTTAGCAAACTTAGTCTCTGATCTATCCAAGGCCACTGTAAGTTTCATGAATGAAACAAGGTCTTCCATTAGAAATTTGGAAGCACAAGTGGGCCAGCTGAGTAAAAGGATCACTAAAATCCCTCCTAGTACTCTCCCAAGCAATACAGAAGATAATCCAAAAGGAGAGTGCAAGGCCATTGACATAACCAAAATGGCCGAACCCAATGAGGGAGAGGAGGACGTGAATCCCAAGGAGGAAGACCTCCTGGGACGTCCAGTGATCAATAAGGAGCTTCCCTCTGAGGAACCAAAGGACTCTGAGGCTCATCTAGAGACCATAGAGATTCCATTGAACCTCCTTATGCCCTTCATGAGCTCTGATGAGTATTCCTCTTCTGAAGAGAATGAGGATGTTACTGAAGAGCAAACTGCCAAGTTTCTTGGTGCAATCATGAAGCTGAATGCCAAATTATTTGGCGTTGATACTTGGGAAGAAGAACCTCCCTTGTTCATCAATGAACTAAGTGATCTGGATCAACTGACATTGCCTCAGAAGAGACAGGATCCTGGAAAGTTCATAATACCTTGCACCATAGGCACCATGATCTGTAAGGCTCTGTGTGACCTTGGTTCAGGGATAAACCTCATGCCCCTCTCTGTAATAGAGAAACTGGAAATCTATGGGGTGCAAGCTGCTAAAATCTCATTAGAGATGGCAGACAATTCAAGAAAACAGGCTTATGGACAGGTAGAGGAAGTGTTAGTAAAGGTTGAGGGCCTTTACATCCCTACTGATTTCATAGTCTTGGATACTGGAAAGGAAGAGGATGAATCCATCATCCTAGGAAGACCTTTCCTGGCCACAGCAAGAGCTGTGATTGATATGGACAGAGGAGAACTAGTCCTTCAATTGAATGAGGACAACCTTGTGTTTACAACTCAAGGATATCTCTCTGCATCCATGGAGAGGAAGCATAAAACGCTTCTCTCAAAGCAGAGTCAAACAAAGCCCCCACAGTCAAACTCTAAGTTTGGTGTTGGGAGGCCACAACCAAACTCTAAGTTTGGTGTTGAACTCCCATATCCAAACTCTAAGTTTGGTGTTGGGAGGTCTCAACAAAGCTCTGCATAATTGTGAGGCTCCATGAGAGCCCACTGTCAAGCTATTGACATTAAAGAAGCGCTTGTTGGGAGGCAACCCAATGTTTATTTATCTAATTTTGTTTTTGTTTTTCATGTTTTCTTAGGTTCATGATCATGTGGAGTCACAAAATAAAAATAAAAATTGAAAACGGAATCAAAAACAGCAGAAGAAAAATCACACCCTGGAGGAAGCACCTGTCTGGCGTTCAACGCCAGAACAGAGCATGGTTCTGGCGCTGAACGCCCAAAATGGGCAGCATCCTGGCGCTGAACGCCCAGAACAAGCATGGTTCTGGCGTTCAACGCCAGAAATGGCAGCAAATGGGCATTGAACGCCCAAAATGGGCACCAACCTGGCGCTGAACGCCCAGAGTTGTGTGCAAGGGCATTTTACATGCCTAATTTGGTGCAAGGGTGTAAATCCTTGAACACCTCAGGATCTGTGAACCCCACAGGATCATCTCAGGATCTATGGACCCCACAGGATCATCTCAGGATCTGTGGACCCCACAGGATCCCCACCTACCTCCACTCACTTCTTCTCACCCCTCTTTCACACAATCTCATAAACTCCACCTACCTTCAAAATTCAAAACCAATTTCCCACCCAAACCCACCCTAAATGGCCGAACCTTAACCCCCCCTCCCTCCCCTATATATAGCCCTCCATTCTTCCTCATTTTCACACAACACAACCCTTTCCTCTCTACTTGGCCGAAACACACTTCACCCCTCTTCTCCATATTTTCTTCTTCTTCTTCCTCTATTCTTTCTTTTATTGCTCGAGGGCGAGCAATATTCTAAGTTTGGTGTGGTAAAAGCATAAGCTTTTTGTTTTTTTATTACCATTGATGGCACCTAAGACCAGAGAATCCTCTAGAAAGGGGAAAGGGAAGACAAAAGCTTCCACCTCCGAGTCATGGGAGATGGAAAGGTTCATCTCCAAAGCCCATCAAGACTACTTCTATGATGTTGTGGCCAAGAAGAAGGTGATCCCCGAGGTCCCTTTCAAACTCAAAAGAAATGAGTATCCGGAGATCCGACATGAAATTCAAAGAAGAGGTTGGGAAGTTCTAACAAATCCCATCCAACAAGTCGGCATCCTAATGGTTCAAGAGTTCTATGCCAATGCATGGATCACCAAGAACCATGATCAAAGTAAGAACCCGGATCCAAAGAACTACGTTACAATGGTTCGGGGGAAATACTTAGATTTTAGTCCGGAGAATGTGAGGTTGGCTTTTAACTTGCCCATGATGCAAGGTGATGAACGCCCCCTACACTAGAAGGGTCAACTTTAATCAAAGGTTGGACCAAGTCCTTATGGACATATGTGTGGAAGGAGCTCAATGGAAGATTGACTCCAAAGGCAAGTCGGTTCAACTAAGAAGATTGGACCTCAAGCCTGTGGCTAGAGGATGGTTGGAGTTCATTCAATGCTCAATCATTCCCACTAGCAACCGATCTGAAGTTACTGTGGATCGGGCCATCATGATTCATAGCATCATGATTGGAGAGGAAATAGAAGTTCATGAAGTCATCTCTAATGAACTCTACAAAATAGTCGAAAAGTCATCCCCCATGGCAAGGCTAGCTTTTCCTCATCTTATCTGCCATCTATGTTACTCAGCTGGAGCTTTTATAGAAGGAGACATTCCTATTAAGGAAGAGAAGCCCATCACTAAGAAAAAGATGGAGCAAGCAAGAGAGCCCATTCATGGAGCTCAAGAGGCGCAGGAAGCTCATCACCATGAGATCCCGGAGATGCCTCAAATGCATTTTCCTCCACAAAACTATTGGGAGAAATCAACACCTCCCTAGGAGAATTAAGTGCCAACATGGGACAATTAAGGGTGGAACATCAAGAGCACTCCATCATGCTCCATGAAATAAGAGAAGATCAAAAAGCAATGAGGGAGGAGCAACAAAGACAAGGAAGAGACATAGAAGAGCTCAAGGACATCATTGGTTCCTCAAGAAGGAAACGCCACCATCGCTAAGGTGGATTCATTCCTTGTTCTTATTTCTTCTGTTTTTTGTTTTCTATGTTAAGTGCTTATCCATGTTTGTGTCTTCATTACATGATCATTAGTAGTTAGTAACTATGTCTTAAAGTTATGAATGTCCTATGAATCCATCACCTCTCTTAAATGAAAAATGTTTTAATTCAAAAGAACAAGAAGTACATGAGTTTCGAATTTATCCTTGAACTTAGCTTAATTATATTGATGTGGTGACAATGCTTCTTGTTTTCTGAATGAATGCTTGAACAGTGCATATGTCTTTTGAAGTTGTTGTTTAAGAATGTTAAATATGTTGGCTCTTGAAAGAATGATGACTAGGAGACATGTTATTTGATAATCTGAAAAATCATAAAAATGATTCTTGAAGCAAGAAAAAGCAGCAAAGAATAAAGCTTGCAGAAAAAAAAAAGGCGAAAAAAATAGAAAGAAAAAGAAAAAGCAAGCAGAAAAAGCCAAAAGCTCTTAAAACCAAGAGGCAAGAGCAAAAAGCCAATAACCCTTAAAACCAAAAGGCAAGGGAAAATAAAAAGGATCCCAAGGCTTTGAGCATCAGTGGATAGGAGGGCCTAAAGGAATAAAATCCTGGTCTAAGCGGCTAAACCAAGTTGTCCCTAACCATGTGCTTGTGGCGTGTAGGTGTCAAGTGAAAACTTGAGACTGAGCGGTTAAAGTCAAGGTCCAAAGCAAAAAAAGAGTGTGCTTAAGAACCCTGGACACCTCTAATTGGGGACTTTAGCAAAGCTTAGTCACAATCTGAAAAGGTTCACCCAATTATGTGTCTGTGGCATTTATGTATCCGGTGGTAATACTGGAAAACAAAGTGCTTAGGGCCACGGCCAAGACTCATAAAGAAGCTGTGTTCAAGAATCATCATACTGAACTAGGAGAGTCAATAACACTATCTGAACTCTGAGTTCCTATAGATGCCAATCATTCTGAACCTCAATGGATAAAGTGAGATGCCAAAACTATTCAAGAGGCAAAAAGGTATAAGTCCCACTCATATGATTGAAGATATGTTTCATTGATAGTTTGGAATTTATAGTATATTCTCTTCTTTTTATCCTATTTGATTTTCAGTTGCTTGGGGACAAGCAACAATTTAAGTTTGGTGTTGTGATGAGCGGATAATTTATACGCTTTTTGGCATTGTTTTTAGTATGTTTTTAGTAGGATCTAGTTACTTTTAGGGATGTTTTCATTAGTTTTTATGTTAAATTCACATTTCTGGACTTTACTATGAGTTTGTGTGTTTTTCTGTGATTTCAGTTATTTTCTGACTGAAATTGAGGGACTTGAGCAAAAATCAGATTCAGAGGTTGAAGAATGACTGCTGATGCTGTTGGATTCTGACCTCCCTACACTCAAAGTAGATTTTCTGGAGCTACAGAACTCCAAATGGCGCGCTTCTAATTGCGTTGGAAAGTAGACATCCAGGGCTTTTCAGCAATATATAATAGTCCATACTTTGGCCAAGTTTAGATGACGCAAACTGGCGTTCAACGCCAGTTCTCTGCCCAATTCTGGCGTCCAGCGCCAGAAAAGGATCCAAAACCAGAGTTGAACGCCCAAATTGGCACAAATGCTGGCGTTCAACTCCAAGAAGGACCTCTACACGTGCAACACTCAAGCTCAGCCCAAGCACACACCAAGTGGGCCCCGGAAGTGGATTTATGCATCAATTACTTATTTCTGTAAACCCTAGTGACTAGTTTATTATAAATAGGACCTCTTACTATTGTATTAGATATTCTGGATTGTATTCTGATCCTGTGATCACATTTTAGGGGGCTGGCCATTCGGCCATGCCTGGACCTTTCACTTATGTAATTTTAACAGTAGAGTTTCTACACTCCATAGATTAAGGTGTGGAGCTCTGCTGTTCCTCAAGGATTAATGCAAAGTACTACTGTTTTCTATTCAATTCATCTTATTTCGTTTCTAAGATATTCATTCGCACTTCAACCTGAATGTGATGAACGTGACAATCATCATCATTCCCTATGAACGCGTGCCTGACAACCACGTCCGTTCTACATTAGAATTGAATGAATATCTCTTAGATCTCTTAATCGGAATCTTCGTGGTGTAAGCTAGAATGATGGCGGCATTCAAGAGAATCCGGAAGGTCTAAACCTTGTCTGTGGTATTCCGAGTAGGATTCAATGATTGAATGACTGTGACAAGCTTCAAACTCGCGATTGCCGGGCGTGGTGACAGACGCAAAAGGATAGTAAATCCTATTCCAGCATGATCGAGAACCGACAGATGAATAGTCGTGCCGTGACAGGGTGCGTTGACCATTTTCACTGAGAGGATAGGATGAAACCATTGACAAGGGTGATGCCTCCAGACGATTAGCCGTGCCGTGACAGGGCATTTGGATCATTTTCCCGAGAGAAGACCGAAAGTAGCCATTGACAGTGGTGATGTATCACATAAAGCCAGCCATGGAAAGGAGTAAGACTGATTGGATGAAGATAGCAGGAAAGCAGAGGTTCAGAGGAACGAAAGCATCTCTATTCGCTTATCTGAAATTCTCATCAATGAATTACATAAGTATTTCTATCCCTATTTTATAAATTTCGAAAACCCCATTACTATTTTATATCCGCCTGACTGAGATTTACAAGGTGACCATAGCTTACTTCATATCAACAATCTCCGTGGGATTCGACCCTTACTCACGTAAGGTATTACTTGGACGACCCAGTGCACTTGCTGGTTAGTTGTGCGAAGTTGTGAACCATGGTATTGGCATCATGTTTTTGGCGCCATTACCAGGGAAAGAAAGAGCGATGAATTTTACATAATTAAAGTGTAATCACAATTTCTGCGCACCAGTAGCTACTCCATATCATCCACAAACTAATGGGCAAGCTGAAGTCTCTAACAGAGAATTAAAGAGAATCCTAGAACGGACAGTAAGTACCCGTAGAAAGGATTGGGCACGGAGCTTGCATGATGCTCTGTGGGCTTACAGAATAGCATTCAAGACCCCTATAGGGACCTCTCCATACCAACTTGTGTATGGTAAGGCATGTCACCTGCCCGTGGAACTGGAACATAAAGCCTACTGGACAACCAGATTCCTAAACTTTGATGCCAAATTAGCAGGAGAAAAAAGATTGCTCCAGCTAAATGAGCTAGAGGAATTCAGATTCACTGCTTTCGAAAAATGCCAAGCTTTATAAAGAGAAATAAAAAAAGTGGCATGATAGAAAGCTGTCATCTAGAATCTTTGAACCAGGACAGAAGGTTCTGCTGTTTAACTCTAGACTCAGGCTATTCTCCGGGAAACTGAAATCCCGGTGGAGGGGACCATATGTGATTACAAGTGTATCACCATATGGTTATGTGGAGCTTCAAGATATTGATTCTGATAAGAAATTCATTGTCAATGGACAGAGAATCAAGCACTATCTTGAAGGCAATATTGAGCAAGAGTGCTCAAGGCTGAAGCTAGATTAAAAGCTCAGCAAGGTCCAGCTAAAGACAATAAAGAAGCGCTTGCTGGGAGGCAACCCAGCCATGGGGCATCAATCTTTTAAGCATTTTGCCCTATTTTTATTTTTATTTGTTTATATAAAGTTCATTAATAACAAGGTAAAAAAATCAATTGCATAAGTTCACAGGATTACAGAAGGAATCTGCACACAAAACAGAAAAAAAGAGCTCACTGGCAAGAAAACGCCAGTAAGAGCCTGTTTTGGGCGTTCAGCGCCCAAAAGAGGCATCCAGTGGGCGCTGAACGCCAGTAAGGATAGCTATCTGGCGTTCAACGCCAGAAAAGGGCAACAACTGGGCGTTGAACGCCCAGGAGAGCAGCATTTGGGCGTTGAACGCCCAAAACAGGCAGCGTTTGGGCGTTCAAACGCCAGGATGATGGGAAGAAGGTAAATTCGTTTCTTCTTCATATTTTTCATTCTAATTTTAATTTCCATGTTTCAAATCATGATTTCTTGCATACACATGTTAAGAACCCTAATTTCTAAAATCCTTAATTTCTAAAAAATCCTACTTTAAAAATATCAAATGTATCTTAATCCATAAGCACAAATCCTCTTTTTCAATCCAATTCAACTCTTTTCCAAAAATCTTTTCAACTCATCAATATCTTTTTCAAATCTCCACATTATCTTTTTCACAATCTAGATTTATCTTTTTCAAAAAATTTTCATATCTTTTCAATTTTAAACTATATCCTCTCTTATCATATCTTCTATCTTATCTTTTCCAAATCAATCTTTTTTATCATATCTTTTCTAAATTTTCGAACCCACCCCCCCTCCCTTTAAATATGGGTTCGGCCTCCCCCCCCTCCATCAACAATTGCACCTAGCTCTCCTTCTATCCCTCTCCTTTCTTTTCTTTTGCTTGAGGACAAGCAAACCTCTAAGTTTGGTGTGTTTATCCGTGATCACTAAGATCATGGCTCCTAAGGGAAAACAACCCACTTCAAGAGGCAAGAAAGAGAGCGTTCCAAAACCACTTTGGAAAAGAAGTGGAAGTTCATCAACTGATTTCAACTAATTTCTACAAAATTGCTAATAAAAATTCTAAAGAGGCCAGGTTGGCTTACCCAAGCTTGATTTCTCTGCTCTGCAAGGACGCTGGAGTAAGGATGGGAATAACTGAGTATATCTCAATTGAGAAACCAATCACCAAAGCATCAATGGAAAAACAACAAGCATAGGATGACCCCATCAAGAAGAAAACACAGGAATTTCTCCCAGAAATCCCTCAATCTGAATATTGGGAGTATCTTGAAACATCAGTTACCAAGATGCAAGAAGCTATGGAACAAATAATAAAGGAACAGAAGGAACAAAGTCAAATTCTTTGCTATTTGATTAAAGAACAGGAAGAGCAAGGGCGTGACTTGAGGGAATTGAAGCGCCAGAAGTTATCTCTTGAAGGACCAAGCACCCCACAGATCCGAGGAACATCCACTTCCCAGAACAAAGGTTGCTAAATTCTAATTTCTGCTTTAACTCTGTGATAGTTGTCGTTATAAGAGTTTACCTTAGGAGTCATATAGTAGTAATTAGTGTCTATTTTTATTTTACCTCCAATTAAGTTATAGTCTATTTTTCTCATCATCAGCAAACATGAATAAAATAGTAGATCTTTTGAATAAGAGGCAATAAAATTCGAGTTTTTAATAAGAAAAATTCTAATTAGTAACATGTGGTGGCAATGCTTTCTGTCTTCTGAATGAATGCTTGAACAGTGCATATGTCTTTTGAATTTGTTGTTTAAGACTGTTAAATATGTTGGCTCTTGAAAG
Organism: Arachis ipaensis; assembly: GCF_059453495.1. Classification (NCBI taxonomy): domain Eukaryota; kingdom Viridiplantae; phylum Streptophyta; class Magnoliopsida; order Fabales; family Fabaceae; genus Arachis; species Arachis ipaensis. The sequence goes on from NC_142436.1 coordinate 29,901,330, forward strand.
AATGATGAACATGAGACATGTTATTGATAATCTGAAAAATTATAAAAATGATTCTTGAAGCAAGAAAAAGCAGCAAAGAACAAAGCTTGCAGAAAAAAAAAAGAGAGAGAAAGAGAAAGCAAGCAGAAAAAGCCAAAGCTCTTAAAACCAAAAGGCAAGGGTAATAGAAAGGATCCCAAGGCTTTGAGTATCAGTGGATAGGAGGGCCTAAAGAAATAAAATCCTGGCCTAAGCGGCTAAACCAAGCTGTCCCTAGCCATGTGCTTGTGGCGCGAAGGTGTCAAGTGAAAACTTGAGACTGAGCGGTTAAAGTCAAGGTCCAAAGCAAAAAGAAGAGTGTGCTTAAGAACCCTGGACACCTCTAATTGGGGACTTTAGCAAAGCTGAGTCACAATCTAAAAGGGTTCACCCAATTATGTGTCTGTGGCATTTATGTATCCGGTGGTAATACGGGAAAACAAAGTGCTTAGGGCCACGGCCAAGACTCATAAAGTAGCTGTGTTCAAGAATCATCATACTGAAATAGGAGAATCAATAACACTATCTGAATTCTAAGTTCCTATAGATGCCAATCACTCTGAGCTTCAATGGATAAAGTGAGATGCCAAAACTGTTCGAAAGCAAAAAGCTACTAGTCCCGCTCATCAAATTAGAATATGAGCTTCACTTAAAAACTCTGAGATATTATTGCTTCTTGACTTATTAGTCTTCTATTTTATTTGTCTATTTGCTTGAGGACAAGCAACAGTTCAAGTTTGGTGTTGTGATGAGTGGATATTTTATACGCTTTTTAGGGTTAATTTCATATAGATTTTAGTATGTTTTAGTTGGTTTTTAGTTTATTTTCATTAGTTTCTAGGCAAAATCCACATTTCTGGACTCTACTATGAGTTTGTGTATTTTTCTGTAATTTCAGGTATTTTTTGGCTGAAATTGAGGGAGCTGAGCAAAAATCTGATTCAGGCTGAAAAAGGACTGCTGATGCTGTTGGATTCTAACCTCCCTACACTCAAAATGAATTTTCTGGAGCTACAGAACTCCAAATGGCGTGCTTCCAATTGCGTTGGAACGTAGACATCCAGGGCTTTTCAGTAATATATAATAGTCCATACTTTGCTCAAGAATAGATGACATAAACTGGCGTTCAACGCCAGCTCTCTGCCCAATTCTGGCGTCCAGCGCCAGAAACAAGTTGCAAGTTGGAGTTCAACACCAGAAAAGGATCCAAAGCTGGCATTGAACGCTCAAAACAGCCCCAGGCACGTGAGAAGCTTTAGTCTCATCCCCAGCACACACTAAGTAGGCCCCAGAAGTGGATTTCTGCACTATCTGTTATAGTTTACTCATTTTCTGTAAACCTAGGTTACTAGTTTAGTATTTAAACAACTTTTAGAGATTTATTTTGTATCTCATGACATTTTTTAGATCAAAACTTTATACTCTTTGACGGCATGAGTCTCTAAACTCCATTGTTGGGGGTAAGGAGCTCTACTGTGTCTCGATGAATTAATGCAAGTATTTCTATTTTCCATTCAAACATGCGTGTTCCTATCTAAGATATCCATTCGTGCCTAACTATGGAGAAGGTGATGATCAGTGACACTCATCACCTTTCTCAATCCATGAACGTGTGTCTGACAATCACTTCCGTTCTACATCAGATTGAATGAATATCTCTTAGATTCTCTAATCAGAATCTCCGTGGTATAAGCTAGATTGATGGCGGCATTCATGAGAATCCGGAAAGTCTAAACCTTGTCTGTGGTATTCTGAGTAGGATTCTGGGATTGGATGGCTGTGACAAACTTCAAACTCGCGAGTGCTGGGCGTAGTGACAGACGCAAAAGGATCGTAAATCCTATTCCGGTACGACTGAGAACCTGCAGATGATTAGCCGTGCGGTGACAACTCACCTGGACCCTTTTCACTGGAAGGATGGATGGTGGCCATTGACAACGGTGATCCACCTACACATAGCTTGCCATAGGAGGACGTGCGTGCATGAATCAGAGGACAGAGGAAAGCAGAGATTCTGAAGACAAAGTATCTCCAAAACTCCAACATATTATCCATTACTGCATAACAAGTAACCTTTAATCCATGCTCTCTTGTTTATTCGCAACTCAACTGATAAATATAATTGACTTCCTGACTAAGAATTGCAAGATAACCATAGACTGCTTCAAACCAACCATTTCCGTGGGATTCGACCCTTACTCACGTAAGGTATTACTTGGACGACCCAGTGCACTTGATGGTTAGTGGTACGAGTGTGAAAAGTGTGATTCACAATTCGTGCACCAATGCTCTGTCGCAAATCCCTGAAATCTGGCACAATGATCCGATCCTTGAACCTCCATAAACCATCCTTATCTTTTGACACTCTCTACCATTTGCCTTTCTCAATCGCCAACAAAATATTGTATAATTCTTTGTCATTCTGATGAGCCTTTAGAAGTTCAGCCTTGAAATCACTTGAAATCTATAGCTGACTTAAGCATAGTATTCCAAACTCTTCTGTGATTCCCAATTTCAATCCTTGGAATGCTTTTAGTAACTCTTCCTCTCGTAGCATCATCCAAGCAGCGCATAAAGACTTCCGACTCAAGGCATCCGCCACAACATTCGCCTTTCTAGGATGGTAGTTTAACTCGAAGTCATAGTCCTTCAGAAGTTCCATCCATCTCCTCTGACGCATATTCAACTCTTTCTGCTCAAAGAGGTACTTTAAACTCTTATGGTCTGAGAAAACTTAAAACCTGACACCATAGAGATAATGCCTCCAGATTTTCAAAGCGAACACAACGGCAGCAAGCTCCAAATCGTGAGTTGGATAATTCCTTTCATACGGCCTTAACTAACATGAGGCATATGCTACGACCTTATGGTGCTGCATCAGCACACATCCTAAACCCTTCAGTGATGCATTGCAATATACTTCAAATGGTTCACTCGGCTCAGGCAACACCAACACAGGTGCGGTTGTCAATATTTGCTTTAATGCAAGAAAACTCTCCTCACACTCAGGAGTCCACACAAAAGGAACATTCTTCCTAGTCAGCTTAGTTAAAGGCAAAGCGAGCTGTGAAAACCTTTAATGAACCTCTGATAATAACCCGCCAAACCTAGGAAACTCCTTATCTCCGTCACTGAAGTGGATCGCTCCCAACTCATCACTGCTTCAACCTTAGCAGGATCTACTGCTATTCCCTGCTTACTCACCACGTGGCCAAGAAATTTCACTTCAGTCTTCCAGAACTCACACTTAGATAGCTTAGCATACAACTTTCTATCCTTCAAGATTTGCAGCACATTCTGTAAGTGATCTGCATGCTCATCCTCTGTCTTAGAGTAAATAAGAATGTCATCGATAAACACAACAACAAACTTGTCCAGATATGGATGGAAAATCCTATTCATGTAATCCATGAATATTACCAGAGCATTAGTCAATCCGAAGGACATCACAGTGTATTCATAGTGACCATAGCACGTCCTAAAGACAGTTTTGGTAATATCCTCATATCTGACCCTTATCTGATGGTATCCGGATCATAGATCAATCTTAGAGAACACATTGGCTCCCTGTAACTGGTCCATCAGGTCGTCAATCCTTGGCAATAGGTATTTATTCTTCACAGTAATCTTATTCAACTATCGATAATCAACACATAAGCGCATACTCCCATCTTTTTTCTTCACCAGTAATACTGGCGCGCCCCACGGAGAAACACTTGGTCGGATAAAGTTCTTACCCAACAGATTTTCTAGCTGAGATTTCAGCTCGGTCATTTCTAGAGGTGACATCCTATAAGGAGCACTCGAGATTGGTTCGGCCCCAGGCACCAACTCAATAGCGAACTCAACCTCTCGGTTAGGTGGAAATTCATTAATATCATCGGAAAATACCTCTAGAAACTCACACACAACCAGAATTTGCTCCAAGCTTTGATCATCACCCGAAACACCCATAGTTAACAACATGATACCCTGATATTTACCCCATAACAATTCACCATCATAGAATTTAAGTAGTAGCAATTCGCCACAACCGGCCCTTCTATGTCTTTCGGTATAAAGCACACTGATTTTGCAGAACCGTCGACCAGAACATGGTTCTTGGATAACCAGTCCAACCCCAGAATGAGATCAAGACCAGTCACTGGCAGACAAATTAAATCATGCACGAATTCACGCTGTTGTATTCGAAATGGAACTTGTGGGCATCCTAACCTATTTTCAATCCTAACTCATCAGCATTTTCAAATGCAATAAACGAATGTGTTGCTCTAGAATCAAATAAGGCATTCAAAATTTTACCAGCCATCTCACAGTTACCTCTAATCAATGTCTCGGACCCCTCAGCGCCTACTGCAGAAGTAGTGTATACTCTCCCTGGCTGCTACACTCTGCCAGTCTCATACCTCTTCTTCTCTGGGCAGTTATTGGCCAAGTGTCCGGGCTATCCACAGGAATAACATACTCCAGTCCCAAACCTGCACGAAACTCCCGGATGATACTTCCTACATCTGTGACAGCTCAAATCCTGCTGTGGCTGCTTTCCATGCCTTCTTCTCTGATTAGCAGTAGCATTTGGCCTTCTGAAGTTACCCTGCCCCTGATTATAATGAAAGACAAAGCCGCCACGCTTGAATTGTCTGCCCCTTGGTGCAAAATTCCTCCTTGGAGTCCTCTGGAAAGGCATCCTCATACTTCCCTTTTCTACTGTAGCCTTTCTCACACACTCCTCAGCCACCCTGCTCTTGTTCACGAGTTCAGAGAACACCCGGATCTCCATAGGTGCAACGAAGCTCAGAATATCGCTCTGAAGGCCTCCTTCGTACTTGATACATTTTCCACTCAGCAAAATCCTCAGAAGCCCCCTGACAAATCCGTGAAAAATGGCACAGTTCCTCAAATCTGCTAGTGTACTCAGTAACAGTCATCTGGCCTTGTTTAAGCTGAAGCAGTTCAAGTTCCTTAGCATTTCTGACTGAACTGGGAAAGTGCTTCTTATAAAACTCTATTCGGAACAACTCCCAAGAAATGACAACCCCATCAGGCTGCAGAATACGCCCTGTGCCCTGCCACCAATGCTGAGCCTCACCTTGCAACTGATAGGTTCCAACCTTAACCCACTGTTCTTCAGGAACCTACTGAGCCTGTAATTTTCGCTCTATGGCTTGAATCTAGTTGTCCGCATCGATAGGGTTCGAGGTTCCTCTGAAGGTCGGAAGATGAACCTTCAGAAAGGAGGAAAGCGTCATAGGATCATCATCGCCGTTGTTGCCATTATTTCCATTGTTTATTTAGTTTCCCAGGGCTTCGGCTGTCGCCTACATAGCCGCAGCCATGTTCTCCAGGGCAGCCATAAAGTCTACAGGGTTAGGATTATTCCCTGTTACTTCAGGCATAGCATTTCCTATTCTGCCTCTACCTCACCCACGTCCGCGTCCGCGAGTCAACATCTGGCCCCTATACACACCAAACAAGTGATATCAAGTTGATCAGTCTCAATATCGCAAGTCTAGTGCTTTAAGTCTCAAATGCATGATCATGAACGTGTATGCCACATATATCAATTAGATATCCTAATAGCACATAGACACATACACAGAGAATGCACAGAAGCATAGTCAGTCCGTCCTCATGCTCTATAGAAATGAATTGCTCTGATACCATAATGTAACACCCTACTACACAGAGTTTTACGCTTAAGTCATAGAACAGAGGTAGTGTGGTGTTAGGGACCTCTAATCATAAAATATTTACGTATAATAGTGGAAAAATATAATATACTAGGAGCCTTGAAAGATGGGTAAAGCAAAATCGCAAAATAAAAAGCACAACGCTCAGGAAACGAAATTACTTGCGTGTTAAGAAACTTAAAAGTTATAGATATGGATAGGTGAAAAAGTGAATAGAGAGCCAAGAATACAACATAACTAGCTCCTGACTCAGCCTGCGAAGCCAAGGCTGGCCGGAGAATATATATATATATATACAAGTATTCCAAATACCCAAAATATAGAAATAAGACCCTAACTCTCATGTAACCTCTTTGAGGAACAAAATAATCAAGTTTTTTGGAGAGAAGCTAAGTACATATATATACAAACTAATAGTCAAAATAACCCAGGGACTACTCCGCTTTAGGAATCTAGATGCCTAGCGAGGTGCCTCTCGACCTACATCTGAAAACAACAACACAGTATAGGGCGAGAATCGGAGGTTCTCAGTATGGTAAAGGTGCCACGCATATAATATAGAAGGTCTTGGAAAAGCCAGAGGCAATCCTAGAACGCCAACATACAGTTATAAACTTAAACTCTAAGCAGAAGCCATAAAAGGGGGTAGGTGACCTAAAAGGTTCTAAACTTACCTACTCTAAACCTAACGTTAACACCAAACCGGTTCACCCTTCCTCCGCTCCTCCATCACCATTGATTCAGTAGAGACAAACAACCAAATAATTTCACGCACAAGTAGGAAACAGATAGTGCAAATAGAAAATATAATAGTAAGCATGATATATATTCAGTTAGGCAATCCCAAGTAATGCACAGCAGACAAAACAAACAAAATGCACATGATGTATGCCTGTCCTATGGCTGATGAGGCTCATCTGTCAGTTATCCAGCCAACCCGATCAGTCCGAAAACCTTAGACTGTCCCTCATCGCGCATCTCCATGAGTCTATGCATAGATTTCTCTTTCATTCATCATTTATATAATCATTTATTCATTTATATCTCACTCAATGGGGGATACCCATTCCTGGGAATTTATATGTGCCTGGTCACCCTTACAATGTAGGGTCAACAGAGTATCGAGTATCGACCGGGAACATGTGGTGGCAAGCCACGGTACTTTACCCAAGAAAACTCGAATCTCAGATCAAATGAGTTTATAATGCCACAATAATATTCATAACCATTATAAACTTTGCAAAAGCATATCATACCTGCCATAATATCATACATACTCCAATAACACCCATTTTCTTATTTGATTCATCATATTCCTATTTTACTTCACCACCAAGTTTTCCCAATTTCCTATCTCCATCCTAATACTGGACCTCATACTATGATTTGAAACTAAAAGGATGAAAATAGAGGTTTAGAAGTTTAAGATTCGGTTTAAAAATTCAAAATCTGGTTTTACAGAAAACAGGGCCACGTATATGCGTGGGCCACGCGTATGCTTGGGAGTACAAAAGCGCAGCTCGCGCGCGCATTCCCTTACCATGCGTACGCGTGGGTGAGAACATCATCTCATGTGTATGCATGGGCCCTGCTTATGCATGGTCGTACATTCTGGTTCATTATGCATACGCATGGAGCTACTCGCGCACGCGCTGTTTAAACTTTCATGCCACGCGTACGCGTGGACGTATGTTCTTAAAAAAACACCAGATCACCCAGAAAGCTGCATAAACCTATAGTATTCACCTACATAATACTTGATTCACACCAAAACTTCCGGCGTGCATAACTTAATCGTTTTAAATCATTTTTCTTCTGTTCTTCAAACGACATAAACTTTAAGAACCCAATTTTTATTTAAAATAAGTTGGAAACAAATTAAGGGTCCGGAAGCCAAGTTATGCCTCGTCGAAGTTCGGCCAAAAACCAACTTTTTGCAAACTTTTAAAACCTCATTTTCAATCATGACAAATTCTATGTCAATAAACCAAACCTGCACTTTCCAACACTTCTTCATTAACACATCAACCATCATAACAATTATGTCTCATACCAACAATAATGCTCATACATTTCCTTAAAATCCACCATTCAAACTATAAGTCACAACTTTAAAATTTATTTTCTTATATCCTCAATTCATTAACAGCAATCCATCAATCATCATCAACCAACCAACAAGCAACAAACCATAATAATTCATCAAATCACCAAATCAAACATATCCATCATTAAGATACTAAACATTAAATACACACCTGCATTCCAACTTATCCTGTGGTCATCTAGCCTAAGTTTTCATAGAACATTATATATTAAATGCGTGAAACCTAAACCATACCTTGGCCGATTACCACGTTTGGTCCAAGGTAGGCTCTCAAGCCACACACACAGCCTCACAAGTTTTAAGAATCACCAAAACCTCAGCACCAAGCCTCAAAATATCCACAATTCAATTCCAATGCAATATATATATATATATATATATATATATATATATATATATATATATATATATATATATATATATATATATATATATATATATATATATATATATATATATATAGTTCAAACCTATTACACATGTATACCTCAAAATTCAGAATTCACATAATAAAATCAAGAATTGGCTAAGGTTTGTGATCCTTACCATCCCCACGAATAAAACAACTCAAGCCCGACGAGCTCCGCAAGCTAAATCGAACCTAGAATACTAAATTCAACAAAATCTCATTACAAGGGCTCAATTTCAAAAATAAAAAGGGGGTAGAGAATCTGAGATGGGATTGTGGCTTACCGTTGAAATTGATCCAATAGAAATGTAGAACTCGACGCACTGGACGCGTGGCCGCAAACAGTACGGCGATCAGAGCTCGAACGAAGGAGTTATGGTGGTTTATGGTGATGGTGAGGGTTAGGAAGCTCTCCTCTCCCCCAAAGCTGTTCAGCGTGTTTTGTTGCTGAATGGGGAAAGAGATGGCTTCTGTCCATTTAAGTGATTGAGTCCGGTTAGGCCAACAGGCCCGGTTTGGGCTCGGTTCAACTGGTTCGGCCCAGCCGGCCCAATATTGGGCCAAATATTTTGAAATTAGTGTCAAAGTTCTCGTTTTGAATAGCTCTATCCTATTTTAATATTAGATTTATATTTCTAATTTTTCTAATTAAAATTCGATTTATTGACTAATTATTTACTAATTTTAGCGAGGTTTACAACGTCCTCATCATCACTATGGGTGCACATGGGCCGAGTAAAATCGAGTTTTCCTTGATCCGGGCCCAACCCTAAATAATGACCGGGTCTATTTTTGAGACTCTTACCCGGTCCTAGACCCGGTGAAATTACACTACTTTTGGGCCACACTAAAACCGAGTCTTGACTGGGTCAAGTTCGGATTTTGATAAATTTTATGCCAAAAAATTATGATGCACTCATTTATAAAGAAGAAAAAAATACTTATTACAAAGAAGTTGATAACCGTACTTGATCTTGAATTTGTCCATAAATTCTAATTTCATGCTTCTTTGATCTATTTCCTAATTCAACAAATGTGATTAAAAACAAAACAATAAGCTTATAATTAATATAACATAATATTGGAATTTAAAACATATATACCTTTTTTAGTCCTCCTAGGGTGCATATGGGTCAAGTGAAGCCGGGTTCACCATGATTCGAACCCGACCCTAAATAATGACCGGCTCTATTTTTGAGACCCTTACCCGACCCTAGACCCGATGAAATCACACCAAATCAGTCCTAAAGTATTCGGGGCAGGGCCAGATCTTCGGGTTGGGCCGGGTCATATGCACCCCTACTCATCACCATCATGTCCTTCCCCTTTCCTTTTTCACTCTATGTCGAGCTCTCTCTCTCCCCGCATTCTGTTTGTTGCGTCGACAACAGGTAGCTCCAATCGATTCTAGGAGCGACAATAGTGAACGGTAGTGACAATGGGACAGCTCCCTCGTTCCTCTCTATGTCATGCCCTCTCTCAACATCTTTCTCTCTCTTTGGGCCTCCCTTCTCTGTGACGGTGACGTCTTCTCCTTTCTCTCCTTCCTCCCTTCTTCTCTTTCTTCTTCTCTTTCTTCTTCGTTGAGTGTGTGCATGTGTGAGACAGGGGTGAGTGTGTGGATATGTTTGAAATTAGGGTTAAGGTTAAGTTAAAAAAGTAAGGATAAAATAGGTATTTTGATAAAATCAGAGGATAGAGTAATAATTGAAAACCAAACATATTTTAATATAATTATTTTAAGAATATTATTTAAAACTTACTCATTAGTTTTAAATAACTATTATAAATTTAAATTAGAGATAATTCAATTATTATTTTTTAGTTCATAAAATTAAACTAAAAATTTCAATTATTTAAATTAAATTACCAAGTTCTTATTATTTTTTAATTTTAAAAATTTTAAATTTTAAATAAAAAATATCATAACATTTGATTTAATTACTTTTAGTGAAGTAATTTTCTAAAAATAAAATTCTAAACAAACATAGTAAATCATAAATAATTTATTATTTAATTTTCAAAAATTCAGAATCTTACAATTAGGACTTAGGAGAGTTTGCGTAGAGAAATTTAAGAATTATGGTTAGTGTTAGAGTTAGAAAAAACGGATAAAAGTAATATAAATTTTTTTAAGAAAATATAGGATTCAAATTCTTAATTATCCAAATAAAATTATCAAGTTTTTTATTATTTTTTAATTACTTAATTTTAAAGTTCAAATATTCAAAATGTTCAATCATTCTAAAAATTATAGAAAGAACTTAATTAATTTAAATTTAAATTATCAAAATTTGATTTAATTGCCTTAATAAAATAATTTTTGAGATATAAAATCTTGAACAATTGAGATTTAATCCTATCTTCCAATTACTTAAATTTTTAAATTATACGCAATGCTTTGAAACCGTAATCATAGACCTTTTAGGTCATATTTCATAACCGTGATCACAGATCCCTTTAGGTCACGCAATAAAACTGTGACTATAGACACCTTTTAGGTCACTGTTTTATAAAACTGTGACAATAAACCTTTTTAGGCCACTCTTTAAAACTGTGACCACAGATCTCCTTGGGTCACACTTCGAAACCGTGACCATAGACTCCTTAGGTCACACTTTATAACCATGACCATAGATCCTTTTAGGCCATGTACTAAAACTGTGATCATAGACCCCTTTTAGGTTACCGTTTAATAAAACCGTGACTGTAGACTTTTTTAGGTCACTCTTTAAAACCGTGACTATAGATCTCTTTAAGTCATGCTTTGAAGCCGACGATAGACCCTTTAGGACAAACTTCATGGCCGTGACCATAGATCCTTTTAGGTCACGCATTAAAACCGTGGCCATAAATCCTTTTAGGTCATTGTTTTATAAAACTGTAACTATAGACTCTTTTAGGTCACTTTTTAAAACCGTGACCATAGATCTCTTTAGGTCACACTTTGAAGCCATGATGAAAGACCTTTTAGGTCACACTTCATAACCGTGACCATAGATCTCTTTACGTCATGCATTAAAACCGTGGCCATAGACCCTTTTTTAGCTCACCGTTTTATAAAATCGTTACTATAGACCCTTTTAAATCACTCGTTAATTAAAACTGTGACCATAGATCTCTTTAGGTTACACTTCGAAACCGTGATGATAGACTCTTTAGGTCACACTTCATAACCGTGACCATGGATCCATTTAGGTCACGAATTAAAACTGGAGTAAATACCCTTTTTGACCCCTGTCCTTTTTGAAAATTGACAAGCCGCTCATCAAAGTTTAGAAAATGACAAATCATCCTCTGTCTATTTCTTCCGTTAGACACATTGACCCTTCGTTAGACAAATCGGCCCTTGTCTATTTCTTTCGTTAGACACATCAACCCTTTGTCTATTGGTCACAGAAGGGTCGATGTGTCTAACGGAAGAAATAGACAGGGGCCGATTTGTCATTTTTTAAAGGTTAAGGGGCGGCTTGTCAATTTTCAAAAAGGACAAAGGCCGAAAAAGGTATTTACTGATTAAAACTGTGGCCATAAACCACGTTTAAGTCATTGTTTTATAAAATATGACTATAGACTTTTTTTGGTCACTCTTTAAGACTGTGACCACAGACCTCTTTAGGTCACTACTTAAAAATGTGACAATAAATTCTTATAGGTCACCTTTTTTTAAAATTTCCGTGACTATAGATGCCTTTTGGTCACGTTTCTTAACCGTGATAGTCGATAGCGTGACCTAAAATTTAAAATAATTTTATTTATAAAATGTCACCCCTTAAAACTGTGACATAGACATCTATAGTCACAGTTTTTAAAAAATAGTGACTAAAGATTTTTTTTAGGTCATGGTCAAAAATCGTGATTATATAGAGGATTTTAGGTGACGGTTCTCAAACGTGAACAAAAAAACCGTGACATGAAGCTTAAAAGATAGTGTCAAGAATGCAAATTTATAGATTTTTAGTTATTGGAACCCTAAACTCGAAAAATAGTAGAAAAATAAGAAGATATAGTAGTTTTCTCAAGTTTATGCCTTAAAAATTGATATGATTGTGTAAAGGAAAGTGAGAAGAACCTTTTAATCGAAACAGATCTTTGATTAGAGTTCTGAATTGATAGAAATTCTAGAAAATGATCAAGAAGACAAATAGGATTTTGTTAAGGTTTTTTCTTGTCTCTTCTAATTTCACCTTCTTTTTATGAAGAAAAGAATTTAAATGAATTAAATTGGGGACTACGAACCCTTTAAGTGGGCGAGGAACAATTTTCACCCATGTTTATAGGTAGGGAACAAATTCTAAAGATATCTATTTTAGTTCGAGTTGAAAAATTTTTTGTCTGTTTTCCTGTCTGTTTTATCATTGATTGTACTAAGTTGCCCAAGATATGATTAGTTATTTACGTAGCACAAGAACTCATTTTTTAAAAAATATACTTTTGTGCTTAAAATAATTTTTTAAATTTAAATTTTATGAACTAATTCTTTAACAGAAAACTTTAATCGATCCCAATTGAAGTTAAAAGAATCTATTATATCTATTATACATATCTAATTTTACAATCAAAATGTGTTACATGTTACTTTTTTATTACAATTGAAATCAAATTTTTTTCTCCAAAATTAAAGAGTTCTATTATCTTTCCTACTAATTTTACAACCAAAATGTGCCACATGTCACTCTCTCATTACAATTAAAATCAAATCTTTCCTTTTAAAATTAAAGAATTCTTCTTTCATCCCTACTAATTTTACAACAAAAATGTGTCACATGTCATTCTCTCATTGCAATTAAAATCAAATCTTTCCCTCCAAAATTAAAGAGTTCTCCCTTCCTCCCTCTTCCTTTATCTATCCCTCTCATTCCTTCAACCACTCTATCTCTTTTATATATCATTATCAATGAATAATTATAAATTTGACAATCAAAATGTGCAACATGACATTTTTTAATTATATTAAAATTAAAATATTAAAATTGAAATTAAAATATAACTATATTATATATTATATTATATTATATATTGTTATCTAATTTAATAACAAAATGTGTCACATGATACTCTTAATAAATTTGAGAGAAAATATTTTTTTCTAAAATTAATAAACTACCTTCCTGAATTCTCTCATCTATCTCTCTCCCTTTTTCCATTTCTCTCTACCCTTTTCACTCTATATATAATTCTGATATATTTATATATTATTTTCTAATTTAATAACCAAATGTGTCACATGACATTCTCTTATTCAAATTGAGAAAAAATATTTCCTTCCAAAATTAATAAACTCCCTTCTTAAATTTTCTCATCTATCTCTCTTTCTTTTTCTATTTCTCTCTACTCTTCCCAATTCTCACTCTATATATAATTTGTAATTTATGTTTTTTATTAGTAATTTAATAAATAAAAATGTATCATCAGATATTTTTTATTATAATTAAAATAAAAATTTTCTTTTAAAATTAACAAAATCCCTCACTCAATCTTCATCTTTATCTTTTTTTCTCTTTTCTATCATTCTCTATTTTTTCTATCTTTTTGTTCTACAAAAAATAAAATTAACAAAATAATATAATTCAAATAAAAAATATTATTATTATATACATATTTTTTAGTTTTTTTATTTAGTTTTAAATTTTTACTGTTTATCTTTCTAATCTATATTTTTATTTTTTTTCTTTTAAATATTTATTAAATATAATTTAGAGAAAATACTAATGTTATGATTAAAATTTAAAATTAAGATTCAATTATTTTAAAAAAATTAATTTAAAGTTAATTTTATAACTATCAATATAATTTATTTAATGCTAATATCTAATTATATTTTTATATATATAGAGAGAAAAAATATTATTTTTAAATAACAAACATAAAAATTAATTATTTATATTTGTGCAACAGACTTAACACTTAATAAAAAATATACAAATTAAATCGTTTCAAATTTCAGATAACGAATATTAAAATTAATTATTAGTAATAAATCAAACTCTTTCACATGAAAATAATAACTAAAAATCTTTTATTTGATTTTTTATCTACGGAGATTTTGGTCTTCTTAGCTAACAGAGACTTTTGCTCCCAATGATCTTTTTGTAAAAGTAGTTTGATACTATAAATTTTTTGTGCTATAATCTATAATGTCAAGACAAAACCGACGTAATTTAAAAAGATTTATATTCTCGTAATTTCCGTAATGTAATTACGGGTAAAAATGCTAGTTAATTAATAAACTTGCGAATTCTTACAAAGAATTACCAATATATATGATTTTCTATTCTTTACAAGCACGACAAAGACGACATAGATGAAAAATCCCAATTGTTAATGTAACATCAAGAGTTAAAATATTTTTTTGGTCCCTAAAGTCTTGGATTAAAATTAAAATCGTCTCCGATTTTCTTTTATTATCATTCTCAACGTTACAAAACGTTACGTTATAAAATCATCATTTTTACTCTAAAAAGACAAATTTACCTTTATAAAAAAAATTATAAAATTAAAAATAAAAAAATTAAACTAAATCCCACTATCATCATAAGTTTCCAATTCCCACTATCATTGTCCTTCGCCTCCACTTCATCTCCATTTTTTCATCTTCATCATCATCCACCACTGTTCAACCTCATCCACTCATCAATTAACCACTGAACCTCACTCACCCACCACCACATGCACCCAGTCACCCACACCTCTACCTTCATCCCATTGTTACTCTCTTACCACCAGACGTAATCCACAGACTCCTTCTCACAATCCACCAACACTACCAACAACAATAATAGAAAAAAAAAAAAAGAAAGAAAAACAACAACAATAATTAATTTATTCAACAACAATTTTCTTCTGTTAACACCAACAACAATCACAATAATTAATTTATTCATTATTCATTCCAATTAATGGTTAAAAAAAGGAAAACAACACACAACACACAGACCAGGGGAAAATGGGGCTTAGGGCTGATGGAGGATGTAGTTGAGCGCGACGTAGAGATGGGCTACCTTCGCATGGTTGTTGACGTCGTCTTCTGCAGCGAGGAGGCGCCGACATACAGTTGCTTCGTCGGGAGAAATGAACAGCAAGGGATCTAGGTAGTGCGGAATAATGACGGCGCTCGAAACTCTGTTCGTAAGGCTGTGGTCGTCGTCACCGCGAAGAGGTTCAGAAAACATGCGGCACTTGTTCGACGGTGCTCGGGGCTCCCTTCATGGTGAATGTGGTCGTCGTCGGTGGCGAGTCGACAGGCAACGGCTTGCTGCGAATGAAAGCTCTTCAACATCGGTTGGAAGACGACGGTGCAGCTGCGTGGGTGAGAGAGATGAGAGAATGTTAATGAGGGAGGATTATTGAAAGCTGATGATGGTGGATGGGATGAAGTTTAATTTTTTTTATTTTATAATTTTTAATTTTATAATTTATTTTTTATAAAGATAAATTTATTTTTTAGAATAAAAAGAATAATTTTATAATATTTTATAATATTGAGGATAATATTAATAAAAAAATTGAAAATAATTTTAATTTTAACTTAAAAACTAACCCTAACATCAACTTAGTCATGTATGTAGAAAAATATAATGAGCAGGTTCTTTCATAATAGATATGTATTTTGATTGAATAAAATTTATCTTTAAGTAGCAATATTTTACACGTAAGAAAGTCTAAGGAGCTAATGTTACATGTTTAGATTAATCTAAAAAGTTTCCACAATATATAATTTGACTATGTTATTTATATACTAAAATTAGTCACTTAAATTAATTATTAATATAAAATATATATTAAAAATTAATATATATTAAAAATAAATTAAATTAATAAATTACACATATATTTATATATAAATATATTAATAATTAATTTTAATAAATAATTTTAATGTACTGACACTTTTGTATGTAACTGGATATATATACTAGATAGTAGATAGGGTGGTAAGTGGCAGGATCAGTTAGTTGGAAGGCTTTGCTTCTTAATTATATTGTGAGACAAAGTTAAGGCAACAATAATTAATAACCAACAGCTTACATTTGCCAAGTGTTAATATTTCAGCCTTTTGACTTAATAGTCAAATCATACCAAATTAAAAAGATGGCAATAAGGTCCCACGAGTGCAAACCATTCATCAAAAGATAATAGGTGGCTAATAGGTGGCATTACTTAATTAAGCCGCGCAACTGGATTGTCTGCATTTGTCAGTGAAGTCGTTAGCATTTAGCAAACCAATTTCAGTTAGTGAATAATTAATTTATTAATTCACTTAAATAATTATTAAAAATTTAAATTTTATTTTGTATGTATAACAATTTATAATTAATGATAAATTTTTAAATAAAATTTTAATTTACAATAAATTAATTTTTGACATTTATTCGAAAATACCGTCGAAACAAAAAAAAGAGTTAGCATTTAGCAATGTTGGTCGAAGCTAGGCACGTGTATCAATAATATGGGGCTTCAAGGCCCAATGATAACATCAATGACATAAATATTTGGTTAACTTTCTTGGTTGACAGAGGAATGAACGGTTTGCTCAACAAAAGTGGGTCAGCATATATGAAGTGGTTTGTTATACTTTGGGGCAATATATATTTATAGCATCATTTTGAAGCATAGACCCCCTTTTTATTTTTAATATTGGGGTTGTAATGGTATTTTTTAATATGTAAAAATTTAGTATAACTTTTTTGTAGATATCATAAATTTGAGTCAGATTTATGATTTTTAAATTTTTTGTTGATATTATAAAATTGAGAGTTAAATTTATAATTTTTATTTTTTTAAAAAAATATAAATTTGAGAGTCAAATTTATATTATAGTATTAAATTTTTTTTTAAAGATTCAGATCTTTGATTTGCTTGAGAACGAAAAATAGTTTATCTCACCACAAGTTAAATTTTTTAATTTGTGTACTTTAAAATCTGATTCTTTAATTTTTGAGAAAAGAACAAATTGATCATTGACTTTTTGGTTCGTGAATATTTAAGTTTCTGAGGATTTAAAAATACATTTAAGTCTTTAACCTCTTTAAAATCTGGACATATTGATTCCTGAATCTAATTTGTCTAATTTTAAAAACTTTCTTAGGTGTGCATCCGTATCAACTAGGTCAGTAAAATGGGAGTCACATTTGATTTTTCCGTTGACTCTGACAGACTCAAGTGAATATGAGGGATCAATATGTCTAGGTTTTAAAAAGATCAAGAACTTAAATATATTTTCAAATCTTCGAAAACTTAAATGTTTGCGGATCAAAAGATTAAGAATCTATTTGTCCTTTTTTCTTAATTTTTTAAATCTAAGAATTCGACTTATTATTTAAAATTAAAAAATTTAAATCTATATTAAAAAATATACCAATTGATTTTAATACTGAATTATCCATAATTTTTTTTCATTTCTAAAAAAATTAGCCGCATAGACCGCCAGATCCCCCATTGCCAATTTGCCATGGCATAAAATTATTGCTATTTAATTTATTAAATGTTTAATTATTCGGTTGGTTCTTATAGTTTTGTGAAATTTTTTAGTTAGGTTCCTGTACTTTTTTCTGTTTTAATTGAGTATTTGCACTAATTTTTTTTAATTGAGTTCCTACACTTTTTTTTTCTTTTATTTGAGTCCCTGTACCTATTTTTATTTAATTGGATCTCTATACAATTAAGTCAATTACTATCAAGAGAAATCTAATTGAAAAAAAAAATTGACACAGAAACCTAATTAAAAGAATATAAAAATCTAATTAAAAATTTTACGAAATTATAAGAATTAACAAAATAATTAAACCTTTATTAAATAAAGAAAACACTGTAAATATGATGTATCTTGTGAAGCATTATTCACTGATCCGGATCTCATCTATTATCATGAAAAGAGATGTATATTGATCTTATTTAAATAATTTATACAAACTTATATATTCTGTAAACATCATAATTCAGTCATCGAATATTTATGTATATTTTTACATATCATTTCACCCTTTTTAGCAATATTTAACCATCCAAATAATAAAATATTTCATAATAAAATAATCAAAATTTTTACAAGAGTATAATCAAATTTTTTTATTAATACAAAAAATCAACCACCACTAACTATATTTTTATATTTTTATTCGTATTGATTATAAATATAAATATAAGTTGATTATAAGTATATGAACCAAATTTAATTATATTATCTGTAATATTTAATTATATTGTTTATAATAATGTTTGCTTATAATAATGGCTGATTAAGGATTTATTTTTTGTGTATATATATATATCGTATTAGTATAATTTATATATTAGTGACTTTTAAATATTTTCAATAGTGCTTTGTTAGGATTTTGACAAGTGCTGTATTAGGATTTTGATTTCGTTTCTTTCTAAGGTGTTTTGTTATCTCTTTCACATCTCTCTCTTTTTCCTAAACCATTTTCTTTAGATACAGTGGATAGTGCGTTGAAGGCAATCTGAAAAAAGTTTGAGAAGTTTACAATGACAGTTACGAGACAGAATCAATTTCAATTTTTTTTGAGAATGAGTTAGATGTTCTTAAAATTGAAAAAGGATCCTTAATTATGGTTGTTCAACAATTTTGTACTTTATGTGCTTAAATAGAATGATTTAGATCAAAAGGAGAATTTGAAGATTAAATTTATTTTAATTTAGTCTTTTAAAATAGCTTAAAACGTTAAAAGTAGGGAAAAAACTACGTGAAAAGTTTGGAAAGATTCTTAATGTTGTGTTAGAAAAAAAGAAATCATGCATTACAAAGGTTAAAATTTTGATTGATCGTGAAAAAAAGATGGGGCATAGCATGAAAATGGTTTCTCTGAATAATAAATATGTAGAAATAGGGCTGAGTTTTGAACGAGTTAAAATTTTCTATAATTATTGTGCTCACTTAGGGCATGATAAAAAAATTTAGTCTAAATTTATGAATAATTTTACTATAAGTCAAATAAATAGGAGGATTGACGGAGGCTTTGAGTGTGACAGAGCTCATAAAAGTTAGCAAGATTCTTCTCCTTTCCAACCTATGGTAAAACCCCCTTTGGTTTGGCTATTAGATAATTTTGCAAATTTATCAGTTTTGAAGGAAAGGGAACATGCAATTACGGAGGAAGAGGAGATTTAAAGTAGGACGAGGAGGCATGATAGGGCTGAATCAGCTGCTATTCTGAAGGTGATTGACATTAATCAAAACATGTCAAATAATTTTAATGGTGTCAATAAATCAGGAACCATGCAGGGAGGAGTGTTAGATTCTGATTCAACAATGGAAGTAATAAGAAGAACGATAGGACTGTTTAAAGACACAATCTGAAAAAGATATATAGCAAGAAGATTTCAGTCCAACAGTTTACTAACAAGGGTTAAAAGGGGTTTGTAGGGAAAGAGAGTGGAGTGAAAGGCGAAGAAAATCTTCCATAATCAAATGAGGATATAAATGAGATGGGAGAGGGTGCTACCCAACAAATGGTACCCAAGGATCTATGAAGATGATGATGTGGAATTATCATGTTTGAGAAAAACTCTGACATTTGACAATATTAAAGGGTTGTGTTTAACCCATGTCATTTCCCTGAAGTAGTATTTTTATGTGAAACAAAAAACACCATCCCGATCGTGGAAGAAATTTTTGGTAGTGAAGGTTATAAGAATTTTTTTTGTTGATCCAAGGGAATTGCAAGAGGTTTAGTGGTTGCATGGAAGGAAAGGGAGAAATATGTAATAACCAAAATAAAATAATTAAATACATAGAAGATAAATAAATTAATAAAAATAGTGGGACCCATTCTAAAGATATTTTTTCCTTCTTCCTCAAACCTTAAACTAAAACACACACAAGAAACCATACATTAGCAAAGAGAGAGATGGAAACAGTGAAAGTGCAAAGAGAGAGATAACACACAAGGAAGAGAGGAGAGATGACGATAACGACAATGCTAGCAGAGGAGGTCATTGTTGCCGTCACAAAACACGAGCTAGAAAGAGAGAAAGAGAGACAAGGTAAAGGAAAGAGAAGCTAGAGGATAAGAATGAGATGAGGAAGAACATGGAGGGGCAAGATGCGACAAGGGCATGGAAGTGATGTTGTTGCTGCTGCTGCTGTATTGACGTTGTTGACGTTGTATTTGAAGAAGAGGAGAATGCTTAATTGCGGGTTCAAGCAAGTGAGATGACCGATGAATGATGGAGAACTAGAGAGAGAATGATGAGGAAGGAGGTATGGCGAAGGTGGAAGATATCGCTATTCCCATTGGAGCTTGTAACACCCTATCACTCTAAGCCTTACCTCCTTACCTCTAGCCGTAAAGCAAAGGACGACAAAGTGTCACAACAGTTCTAAAGCTCCATACGATAATATATAGTCAAATAATATAATACACTAGAAGTCCGATGAAGGAATAAAAAGCTCAAGAATGCATAAAATAGAGATACAAAAGTGCAAAGCATTCACACACGATAATTAAAGCGCAAAGGTAGGAAAAGAGATGAAAGATACAAGGTAAACAAGGTTGATGAGCGAATATTTTATATGCTTTTTGACATCATTTTCATATAGTTTTTAGCATGTTTTGTTTAAGTTTTATTATATTTTCATAGGTTTTTATGTAAAATTTACATTTTTGGATTCTACTATGAGTTGTTGTGTTTTATGGTGATTTCAGGTATTTTCTAGCTGAAATCTGAGAGTTTTGACAAAGTCTGATTCAGAGGCAAGGAAAGCGTAGCAGATGATGTCAGGATCTGACCTCCGTGCATTCAAACAAGCATTTCTGGAGTTACAGATATCCAAATGGAGAGTTCTCAATGGCTATGGAAAGCTAACATCCAGGGCTTTCCAGAAATATATAATAGTTCATACTTGTCTTTGGAGATGAAGGCCCAAAACTGGTGTCAACGCCAGCCATCTACCCCATTCCTGGCATTGGACGCCCAAAAGGGAGCAGCTGGCGTCCAACGCCGAAAGGGGAGTCCGAAGGGGGCGTTCAACGCCCAAGAGCCCTACTAGCACGTGGAGACACCCTTAGCTCAGCCTAAACACTCACCAAGTGGGCTTCGGAAGTGAATTTTCGTACTACAAGCCTAAGCCTATCATATTTCTGTAATCCTTAGTTATTAGATTAGTATATATAGGAGAAGATCACCCTTGTTTTAGGATCTTCGACCACCATAGAACATTATTTCATATTTTCGAGTTTCATTGATGAGCCACTAAACCTCCTAGGTTAAGGTTAGGAGCTCTGCTGAGTTTTATGGATTAATAAAAGCACTACTGTTCTATTCCAATTTGTGTTTGATTCTCTCCTAAGATATATCTTCGTTCTTCAACCATATGAATGAGTTGAACCGTCAAAAGTTATCTTTATTCTACATGGGTTCAACAAGCATCTTTCATCGGATATCAATGAACCACTAGCTTGATTATACATCTCTTAAACAGCTAATCCACAACTTTGTTGGGGACTTCTCGAGACATCAGTTCAGTCGAGGTATGGGGAGATTAGAGTCTTTGTGGTAAAGGCTAAAATCAAGGCGCAGCATTCTCTGATTCGGAAGATTCGACCTTGTCTGTGGTGTTTTGAGTAGGATCATCAAGGGAATGAACTACAGGAGCTTCACCCTCATTCAGACTGGATGCGCACTAAGCCTGGTGTTCAGCCTAGAGGAAGATTGGCGTCCGCTCAAACCGGTGTTGATCACATACAGCCTGCTATAGAAGAAATCATTCACAGTTGGAGTAGACAATAAGAAAGGATTGATCCAGAAGAACAAATTATCTCTGAAGCCTTAACCACCTTCTTATCATTGAATTCATAATTACTGAGTAACGTTATCTTTATTTTACTTTTATCTTAATTTTGAATTTCAAAATCAAATCTTTTCAAAAAATTAAATCTTTTTCAAATCTTTATCTTATCTTGTTTTAAATTCAAATTTTAAAATTCAATTTTCAAAATCTTATCTTATCTTAAATCAATTTCAATTTTCAAATTTCAAATTTCAAATTTCAAAATTTAAAATTCAAAATTCAAAATTCAAAATCAAATCTTTTTCAAAATTCAAATTTCAAATCTTATCTTTTCAAATATTTTTAAAATCTTTTTCATATCTTAAAATCTTTTTCAAAATCTTTTTCAAATCTTTTTCAAAATCTTTAAGTTTTAATCTTATCTTTCTTTTTGAATTTAAAAATTTTAAATTTCAAATCTTTACTTTCTTTCAACTTTTAAAATTCAAAACTTTCTCCTTTTAATTTCAAAATTAAATCTTTTATTTTATTCTTAAATCTTGTTAATTAGTTAGTTACTTGTTTTATCTTTTATTCTCTTTTCTACTCTTCTTTCTCTTTCTTCTTTTTCGAATATTCTTACCTCTTTCTCTCTCTCTTTTATTTTCGAAAATCATCTACTTCTTTCTCTCTCTTCTTTTTCGAAAACCACCTTTAAAATTGTCAATTTTTTTTAATTAATTAGTTGTCTTAAATTTTCTTTTATTTTTCTTTCTTCTTTTCGAAATTAACAATTAAATAAAATAAAAACAAAAAAAATAATTTTCTTTTCTTTTTAATTTCAAAAATTTGAATTCCATCTCTCTCCCTCTACCTCCATTCTTATTGTCTTCTCAAGACATCTTACTGGACGTGCTCTATACTCTGATATAGAGACACACACCTTTCTATTTCCTTATTTCTTGACTGAGTGTACAGGAACAGGAAGAGATCACCATGAACTCAAATAGGGATTAACAGTTTAGAAGAACTTTGGGGTCTTATACAGTCCCCAGTCCTGACTTCTATGGAAGCAGCATTAGCATACCTCCTATTGGAGTAGCTAACTTTATGCTCAACCCACAGTTAATCATTCTAGTACAGCAAAACTGCCAGTTTCATGGACTTCCACAAGAAGAGCCCATGAAATTCCTTGCAGAATTCCTGCAATTAGTTGACACAGTATACACTGAGGGACTAGGCCAGGATGTCTATAGATTGATACTTTTTCCCTTTGCTGTTAAAGACCAAGCAAAGAGGTGGTTAGACAACCAACCCAAGTCTAGCTTGAAACCATGGAGTCAGCTGGTGGAAAAGTTTTTGAATCAATACTTTCCCCCAAAGAAGCTAACCCAGTTAAGATTGGACATTCAAGGCTTCAAACAAGAAGATAGTGAATGTCTTTATAATGCTTGGGTGAGGTACATGATGATGCTACGGAAATGCCCTACTAAAATATTTTCAGAATGGGTAAAGTTAGACATCTTCTATTACGGACTCACCGATATGGCTAAGATGTCCTTAGACCATTCTGATAGTGGTTTGATGCACGGATTCCCACACTCCGTACAACTAAACCAGCAAGTACACTGGGTCGTTGGTGCACAAAATTGTGATCATCAATGGCGCCAACAACTTGGTACACACAATTGTAATCTCAACTCTTTGTCACAACTCCGCACAACTAACCAGCAAGTGCACTGGGTCGTCCAAGTAATAAACCTTACGTGAGTAAGGGTCGATCCCACGGAGATTGTCGGCTTGAAGCAAGCTATGGTCATCTTGTAAATCTCAGTCATGCGGATTCAAATGGTTATGGAGAATTGATAATTAAAAGATGAATAAAATATAAAATAGGATAGAGATACTTATGTAATTCATTGGTAGAAATTTCAGATAAGCGTATGGAGATGCTTTGTTCCTTCTGAACATCTGCTTTCCTATTGCCTTCATCCAATCATTCATACTCCTTTCCATGGCAAGCTTTATGTTGGGCATCACCGTTGTTAATGGCTACTTTCCATCCTCTCAGTGAAAATGGTCCAAATGCACTGTCACCGCATGGCTAATCAGCTGTTGGTTCTCGATCATGTTGGAATAGGATCCATTGATCCTTTTGTGTCTGTCACTACGCCCAACACTCACGAGTTTGAAGCTCGTCACAGTCATCCCTTCCCAGATCCTACTCGGAATACCACAGACAAGGTTTAGACTTTCTGGATCTCAGGAATAGCCGCCAATAATTCTAGCCTATACCACGAAGGTTCTAATCTTAGATTAGAAACCCAAAAGATACACATTCAAGCTTGTTTGCATGTAGAACGGAAGTGATTGTCAGGCACGTGTTCATAGGTGAGAATGGTGATGAGTGTCACGGATCATCACATTCATCAAGTTAAAGAACGAGTGTATATCTTAGAGAAGAAGTAGGCGTGAATTTAATAGAAAAACAATAGTACTTTGCATTAATTCAAGAAGAACAGCAGAGCTCCACACCTTAATCTACGGTGTGTAGAGACTCCACCGTTGAAAATACAAAAGTAATGAAGGTTCAGGCATGGCCAAATGGCCAGCTCCCATAAAGGTCTAAGATAGCATAAGACTAATCAAAAATTGAAAATACAATAGCAAAAGGTCCTATTTATAGAGAACTAGTAGCCTAGGGTTTACAAAAATAAGTAATTAATGCAGAAATCTTCTTCTGGGCCCACTTGGTGTGTGCTTGGGCTGAGCGTTGAAGGTTTCACGTGTAGAGACTTTTCTTGGAGTTAAACACCAGCTTTTGTGCCAGTTTGGGCGTTTAACTCTAGCTTTTATGCCAGTTCTGGCATTTTGACGCCAGAATTTTTATGCTGACCTGGAACACCAGTTTGGGCCATCAAATCTCGGGCAAAGTATGGAGTATTATATATTTCTGGAAAGCCCAGGATGTCTACTTTCTAACTCAATTGAGATCGCGCCAATTGGGCTTTTGTAGCTCCAGAAAATCCACTTCGAGTGCAGGGAGGTCAGAATCCAACAGCATCTGCAGTCCTTTTTTAGCCTCTGAATCAAATTTTTGCTCAGGTCCCTCAATTTCAGCCAGAAAATATTTGAAATCACAAAAAAACACACAAACTCATAGTAAAGTCCAGAAATGTAATTTTTGAATAAAAACATAATAAAAATTAACTAAAATATACTAAAAACTACCTAAAAACAATGCTAAAAAGCGTATAAATTATCCGCTCATCACAACACCAAACTTAAATTGTTGCTTGTCCCTAAGCAACTGAAAATCAAATAGGATAAAAAGAAGAGAATATACAATGAATTCTAAAAACATCTATGAAGATCAGTCTTAATTAGATGAGCGGAGCTAGTAGCTTTTTGCTTCTGAATAGTTTTGGCATCTCACTTTATCCTTTGAAGTTCAGAATGATTGGCTTTTATAGGAATTCAGAATTCAGATAGTGTTATTGATTCTCCTAGTTCAATATGTTAATTCTTGAACACAGTTACTTTATGAGTCTTGGCCGTGACCCTAAGCATTTTGTTTTCCAGTATTACCACCGGATACATAAATGCCACAGACACATAACTGGGTGAACCTTTTCAGATTGTGACTCAGCTTTGCTAGAGTCCCCAATTAGAGGTGTCCAGAGCTCTTAAGCACACTCTTTTTTCTTTGGACCACGACTTTAACCGCTCAGTCTCAAGCCTTTCACTTCACACCTTCACGCCACAACCACATGGTTAGGGACAGCTTGGTTTAGCCGCTTAGGCCAGAATTTTATTCCTTTAGGCCCTCCTATCCACTGATGCTCAAAGCCTTGGATCCTTTTTATTACCCTTGACTTTTGGTTTAAAGGGCTATTGGCTTTTTCTGCTTGCTTTTTCTTTCTCTTTTTTTCTTTTATTTTTTTTCGACCTTTCTTTTTTTTCGCAAGCTTTTCACTGCTTTTTCTTGCTTCAAGAATCAATTTTTATGATTTTTCATATTATCAATAACATTTCTCCTTTTTCATTATTCTTTCAAGAGCCAAAAATTTTAACATTCATAAACAACAATATAAAAAATATGCACTGTTTAGGCATTCATTTAGAAAATAAAAGTATTGCCACCACATCAAAATAATTAAGCTATTTTAAAATTTGAAATTCATGTACTTCTTATTCTTTTGTAATTAAAAATATTTTTCATTTAAGAAAGGTGATGGATTCATTGGACATTCATAACTTTAAGGCAGACACTTAGACACTAGTGATCATGTAATAAGACACAAACGTAAATAAAACATAAAGCATAATTTTCGAAAAATAGAAAAATAAGAACAAGAAAATTAAAGAACGGGTCCACCTTAGTGATGGCGGCTTGTTCTTCCTCTTGAAGATCATATGGAGTCCTTGAGCTCCTTTATGTCTCTTCCTTGCCTTTGTTGCTCCTCCCTCATGACTCTTTGGTCTTCTCTAATTTCATGGAGGAGGATGGAATGCTCTTGGTGCTCCACCCTTATTTGTCCCATATTGGAACTCAATTCTCCTAGGGAGGTGTTGATATGCTCCCAATAGTTTTGTGGAGGAAAATGCATCCCTTGAGGCATCTCAGGGATTTCATGATGAGGAATTTTCTCATGCTCTTGTTGAGGTCCATGAGTGGACTCTCTTGTTTGCTCCATCCTTTTCTTAGTGATGGGCTCGTCCTCATCAATGAGGATGTCTTCCTCTATGTCAATTCCAGCTGAATTGCAGAGGTGACAAATGAGATGAGGGAAGGCTAACCTTGCCAAAGTAGAGGACTTGTCCGCCACCTTGTAGAGTTCTAGGGATATAACCTCATGAACTTCTACTTCTTCTCCAATCATGATGCTATGGATCATGATAGCCCGGTCTATAGTAACTTCAAACCGGTTGCTAGTGGAAATGATTGAGCGTTGGATGAACTCCAACCATCCCCTAGCCATGGGCTTGAGGTCATGCCTTCTTAGTTGAACCGGCTTTCCTCTTGAATCTCTCTTCCATTGAGCGCCCTCTTCACAAATGTCTATGAGGACTTGGTCCAACCTTTGATCAAAGTTGACCCTTCTAGTGTAGGGGCGTGAATCTCCTTGCATCATGGGCAAGTTGAATGCCAACCTTACATTTTCCGAACTGAAATCTAAGCAATTCCCCCGGACCATTGTAAGCCAATTCTTAGGGTCCGGGTTCACACTTTGATCATGGTTCTTGGTGATCCATGCATTGGCATAAAACTCTTGAATGGGGTTAGTGAGAACTTCCCAACCTCTTCTTCGAATCTCATGTCGGATCTCCGAATATTCACTCTTTTTGAGCTTGAAAGGGACCTCGGGGATCACTTTCTTCTTGGCCACAACTTCATAGAAATGGTCTTGATGCACCCTTGAGATGAATATCTCCATCTTTCATGACTCGGAGGTGGAAGCTTTTGCCTTCCCTTTCCTCTTTCTTGAGGTTTCTAGAGGAGATGGAGGGGGTTTAGTGGTTCGGCCAAAGAGGAGAAGTAGTGTGTATGAGGTGTGAAAATGAATGAGTGAAGATGGGTTTATATAGAAGTGAAGAGAGGCGTAGGGTTCGGCCATGTATGGGTGGGTTTGGGAGGGAAAGTGGTTTGAATTTGAATGGTGAGGTAGGTGGGGTTTTATGATGGATGGATGTGGATTGGTGAAGAGATTATGGAGAAGAAGGTAGGATTTGATAGGAAAGGGGTTTTTGGGGAAGAGGTATTGAGGTGATTGGTGAAGGGTATTTGGGAAGGAGTAAAGAAGAGAGAGAGAAAGATGAGGTAGGTGGGGATCCTGTGGGGTCTACAGATCCTGAGGTGTCAAGGATTTCTCATCCTTGCACCATGTTGGCGTGTAAACGCCCATTGCTTGCCAATCCTGGTGTTAAACGCTAGGTTGCTGCCCATTTCTGGCGTTTAACGCCAGCTCTGTGCCCATTTCAGGCATTAAACACCAGTCTGGTGCCCATTTCTGGCGTTAAACGCCCAGAATGGTGCCAGACTGGGCGTTTAACGCCCATTCTGCTACCCTTACTGGCGTTTAAATGCCAGTAAGCTTCTCCTCCAGGGTGTGCTATTTTTAATACTATTTTTCATTCTATTTTTGCTTTTTCAGTTGTTTTTGTGACTTCACATGATCATCAATCTACAGAAAATATAAAATAACAATGAAAAATAAATGGATATGATTAAATAAAATTGGGTTGCCTCCTAACAAGCGCTTCTTTAATGTCAATAGCTTGATAGTGGGCTCTCATGGAGCCTCACAGATACTTAGAGCATGATGATGACCTCCCAACACCAAACTTAGAGTTTGAATGTGGGGGCTCTATTTGACTCTACATTGAGAGAAGCTTTTCATGCTTCCTCTTCATGGTTACAGAAGGAGATCCTTGAGCTTTAAACACAAGGGAGTCCTCATTCACTTGAAGGACCAATTCTCCTCTGTCAACATCAATCACAGCTTTTGCTGTGGCTAGAAAGGGTCTGCCAAGGATGATGGATTCATCCATACACTTCCCACACTCCGTACAACTAAACCAGCAAGTACACTGGGTCGTTGGTGCACGAAATTGTGATCATCAATGGCGCGAACAACTTGGTACGCACAATTGTAATCTCAACTCTTTGTTACAACTCCGCACAACTAACCAGCAAGTGCACTGGGTCGTCCAAGTAATAAACCTTACGTGAGTAAGGGTCGATCCCACGGAGATTGTCGGCTTGAAGCAAGCTATGGTCATCTTGTAAATCTCAATCAGGCGGATTCAAATGGTTATGGAGAATTGATAATTAAAAGATGAATACAATATAAAATAGGATAGAGATACTTATGTAATTCATTGGTAGGAATTTCAGATAAGCGTACGGAGATGCTTTGTTCCTTCTGAACCTCTGCTTTCCTATTGCCTTCATCCAATCATTCATACTCCTCTCCATGGCAAGCTTTATGTTGGGCATCACCGTTGTCAATGGCTACTTCCCGTCCTCTCAGTGAAAATGGTCCAAATGCGCTGTCACAATCAGCTGTTGGTTCTCGATCATGTTGGAATAGGATCCATTGATCCTTTTGCGTCTGTTACTACGCCCAACACTCGTGAGTTTGAAGCTCGTCATAGTCATCCCTTCCCAGATCCTACTCAGAATACCACAGACAAGGTTTAGACTTTCTGGATCTCAGGAATAGCCGCCAATAATTCTAGCCTATACCACGAAGGTTCTAATCTTAGATTAGAAACCCAAGAGATACACATTCAATCTTGTTTGCATGTAGAACAGAAGTGGTTGTCAGGCACACGTTCATAGGTGAGAATGGTGATGAGTGTCACAGATCATCACATTCATCAAGTTGAAGAACGAGTGTATATCTTAGAGAAGAAGTAGGCGTGAATTGAATAGAAAAACAATAGTACTTTGCATTAATTCATGAGGAACAGCAGAGCTCCACACCTTAATCTATGGTGTGTAGAGACTCCACTGTTGAAAATACAAAAGTAATGAAGGTTCAGGCATGGCCGAATGGCCAGCCCCCATAAGGGTCTAAGATAGCATAAGACTAATCAAAAATTGAAAATACAATAGCAAAAGGTCCTATTTATAGAGAACTCGTAGCCTAGGGTTTACAAAAATAAGTAATTAATGCAGAAATCTTCTTCTGGGCCCACTTGGTGTGTGCTTGGGCTGAGCGTTGAAGGTTTCACGTGTAGAGACTTTTCTTGGAGTTAAACACCAGCTTTTGTGCCAGTTTGGGCGTTTAATTCCAGCTTTTATGCCAGTTCTGGCGTTTTGACGCCAGAATTTTTATGCTGACCTGGAACGCCAGTTTGGGCCATCAAATCTCGGGCAAAGTATGGACTATTATATATTTCTGGAAAGCCCAGGATGTCTACTTTCCAACTCAATTGAGATCGTGTCAATTGAGCATTTGTAGCTCCAGAAAATCCACTTCGAGTGCAGGGAGGTCAGAATCCAACAGCATCTGCAGTCCTTTTTCAGCCTCTGAATCAGATTTTTGCTCAGGTCCCTCAATTTCAGCTAGAAAATATCTGAAATCACAGAAAAACACACAAACTCATAGTAAAGTCTAGAAATGTGATTTTTGAATAAAAACTAATAAAAACATAATAAAAATTAACTAAAATATACTAAAAACTACCTAAAAACAATGCCAAAAAGTATATAAATTATCCGCTCATCAGTCGTCCAAGTAATAGCTGAGGTGAGTCAGGGTCAATCCCACAAGGATTGTCAGCTTGGATCAAACAGTAGTTATCTTGTAAATCTTTGTTAGGAAAATAGAAAAGTTGTGTAGTTGTTTAAACGCATAAAAGTAAAATAAAGATAACATTACTTAGTAATTGGGAATCGAATGATAAGAAGATGGTTAAGGCTTCAGTATGCTTTGTTCTTCTGGATCAATACTTTCTTACTGTCTAATCCAATTGTGAATGATTTCTTCTATAGCAGGCTGTTTGTGATCAATGCCAGTTTGAGCAGCCGCCAATCTTCGTCTAGGCTGAACACCAGGTTTAGTGCGCATCCAGTCTGAATGAGGGTGAAGCTCCTACAGTTTATTCCCTTGGAGATCCTACTCAAAACTCCACAGATAAGGTCGAATCTTCCGAATCAGAGAATGCTACGCCTTGATTTTAGCCTTTACCACAAAGACTCTAATCTCCCCATACCTTGGCTGAACTGATGTCTCGAGAAGTCCCCAACGAAGTCGTGAATTAGCTGTCTAAGAGATGTATCCTCAAGCTAGTAGTTCATTGATATCCGATGAAAGACGCTCGCTGAACCCATGTAGAAGAGAGATAACTTGTGACGGTTCAACTCATTCATAAGGTTGAAGAACGAAGATACATCTTAGGAGAGAATCAAACATAAATTGAAATAGAACAGTAGTACTTTTATTAATCCATAAAACTCAGCAGAGCTCCTAACCTTAACCTTAAGAGATTAGTAACTCATACTGTACATAATAGTGTTTGAAAATAATGGGGGAGGAAGAAGATCCTAAACATGGGTGATCTTCTCCTATATATACTAATCTAATGACTAAGGATTACAGAAATATGATAGACTAGACTTAGGAGTGCGAAAATCCACTTCTGGGGCCCACTTGGTGAGTGTTTGGGCTGAGTTTGAGTGTCTCCCATGTGCTAGTGTCCTTTAGGGGCGTTGAACGCTGACTAGGGACCCTCTTTTGGGCATTGAACTCCAGTTGCTCCCTTTTGGGCGCTGGATGCCGGGAATGGGGCTGGTGGCTGGCATTAAAATCTAGTTTTGGGCCTTCAATTTTGAAATAAAGTATAGACTATTATATATTTGTGGAAAGCCTTGGATGTTAGTTTTCCATAGCCGTTGAGAGTAGAATCCCAAAATGTGGATTTTGCACTAAAACCTATGAAAACTTAATAAAACTTAAACAAAACATACTAAAAACTATATGAAAGCAATGGCAAAAAGCGTATAAAATATCCGCTCATCAGAACACCAAACTTAAACTGTTGCTTGTCCCCAAGCAACTAAAAACAAAGTAGGATAAAAAGAAATATAAGGATGCAATAAATTTCAGAGTTCTCAATGAAGCTTAGTTTTAAATAGATGAGCGGGACTGGTAGCTTTTTGCTTATGAATAGTTTTGGCATCTCACTATCCATTGAAGCTTAGAATGATTGGCAACTTTAGGAACTTAGAATCCAGATGATATTATTGATTCTCCTAGTTAAGTTCTTTTTGATTCTTGAACACAACTTTTAGAGTCTTGCCCGTGACCTTAAGCACTTTGTTTTCTAGTATTACCACCGGATACATAAATGTCACAGATACTTTAATTGGGTGAACCCCTTAGGATTGTGACTCAGCTTTGCTAGAGTCCCCAGTCAGTGGTGTCCAGGGTTCTTAAGCACACTCTTTGCTTTGGACCACGACTTTAACTGCTCAGTCTCAAGTTTTTCTCTTGACACCTTCACAGCACAAGCATATAGTTAAGGAAGCAGCTCAATTGAATTGTCTAGGCTAAGATTTCTCTTTTAGGCCCTCCTAACCATTGATGCTCAAAGCCTTGGATCCTTACTCTTGCCTTTTGGTTTAAAAAGTTACTGGCTTTTTGCTCTTGCCTTTTGGTTTAAAGAGCTATTGGCTTTTTCTGCTTTTTAATTCTTTTTCTGCTTGCTTTTTTATTTTTATTTTATTTTATTTTTTTCACATAGTTTTTTTCTTTAGTTGCTTTTTGCTGCTTTTTCTTGCTTCAAAAATCAATTTTAGGATTTTTCAGATCACCAATAATACTTCTCTTTTATCATCATTCTTTCAAGAGCCAGCATTCTTTAACTCCAACATCAAATATGCACTGTTTATTCATACATTCAGAAAATAAAAGCAATGCCACCACATCACATAATTGAACTATTCTTAATATATAACTTGAAATTCATGCATCTTACTTTTCTTTTTCAATTAAAATTTATTTTCTTTTTAAGCAAGGTGAGAGATGCATGGAACATTTCATATCTTTAAGACATAAAGACAGATGATCATGTACTAGAAACAGACAATTAAACACAATACATGGAAAATAGAAAAATATCATGAACAACAGGGGAGTAAATGAAACGAATCCACCTTAGTGATGGTGGCTACTACTTCTTCTGAAGGGTCCAATGGAGTGCTCAATTTCCTCTATGTCACGTCCCTGCCTCTGTTGTTCTTCCTTCATAGCTCTTTGATCTTCTCTTATCTCATGGAGGATGGTGGACTGCTCTTGGTGGTCTAACCTCAGCTGATCCACGTCTTAACTCCACTCTCCCAGAGAGGTGTTCAGTTAATCCCAAAAAATTTTGGGGAGGAAACTACATCCCTTGAGGCATTTCATGGATTTTCTCTTGAGGCATCTTAGGGATTTCCTCTTGAGGCGGCTCTATATGCTCTTGCTGTGGTCCATGTGCCGACTCTCTAACATGCTCCATCCTTCTTTTAGTGATGGGCTTGTCCTCTTCTATGATAATTCCAATTGAATTGCATAGGTGACAATTAAGGTGAGGAAAGTGGAGGCAAGTTCCTTTCCCTTCCTCTTCCTTAAGGTTTCACCAGTCTTTGGTGCCATACTTAGGGATGGTAGAAGTAAAAAAAGCAAAGCTTTTGCAACACCAAACTTAAGAACTTTGCTCATCGTCGAGCAAATAAAAACATAAAGGGAAGAATAGAGTAGAAGAAGAAGAAAAAGGGAGAGATAGAAGGTGAGGTAGGTGGGGGTAGGTTGAGATTCTATGGGACCCACTAGTCCTGAGAGGCTAGGAAATTCGAATTCCCTGCCTCCTTCTTGGCATTGAACGCCCAGCTCTTGCTCCTGGCTGGCATTCAACGCCAGCTAAGTAACTCTCATTGGGCATTGAACACCTAGGGTCTGGCTCCTGCCTGGCGTTCAATGCCAGGTCTATGCCTCTATTGGTTGTTAAACTCCCAGGGTCTGTCCCCTGACTGGCGTTCAACGCCAGTGATGAGCGAATATTTTATACGCTTTTTGGCATCATTTTCATATAGTTTTTAGTATGTTTTGTTTAGTTTTTATTAAGTTTTTATAGGTTTTAGTGTTAAATTCACATTTTTGGATTCTACTATGAGTTTTTGTGCAATTTCAGGTAATTTTTGGCTAAAATTGGGGAGCTGGAGCAGAAGTTTGATCCAGAGACAGAGAAAGCACTGCAGATGCTGTCCGGATCTGACCTCCTTGCACTCGGAAGAGCTTTTCTGGAGTTACAGAAATCCAAATGGAGCGATCATAACGGCTATGAAAAGCTGACTTTCAGAGCTTTCTAGCAACATATAGTAGTCCATATTTTGCTTTGGATTTGAAGGCCTAAAACTGGTATCCAACGCCAGCTACCTGCCCCTTTCCAGGCGTCCAGCGCCCAAAGAGCAGAGACCAATGTCCAAACGCCCAAAGAGGACCCCCCTAGCTGGTGTTCGATGCCCTAAAGACCTCATAGTATGTGGATCTCATCAAAGCTCAGCCCAAACACTTACTAGGTGGGTCCCAGAAGTGGATTTTAGCACTAAAAAGACTATTTTACCCTTACCAGTCATTTGTTTAGTATTTAAGGGATTTTATTTATGTTATTCAGACCTTCTTTGAACAACATCTAGACTTTACACATTATTTTCGAGTTTTATTTTGTATTTTACTTCATTATGAGTTTCTTAATCTCCTAGGTTGAGGGGAGGAGCCCTACTGAGTCCTATGAATTATTAAAAGTATTACTGTTTCTTCTTCGATCTATGTTTGATTTATTTCTAAGATGTATATTCGATCTTCATCGTGGTGGATAGTATGATCAGTGACAATCAGCTCTGTTCATCACATTAAGACGAACATGCCTGACAAACACCCGCGTCTACTTGGGGTTCGTGTGAATACGTGACTGGAAAGCACGAGCCAACATCTATATTTATACATCTCTCAAACGGCTAATCCACGACTTCATTGGGGACTTCTTGAGACACCAGCTTAGCCAATTTCTGAGGAGATTAGGGTCTTTGTGGTATAGGCTAGAATCCTAAGATGCAGCATCCTCTGATCTGGAAGATTCGGCCTTGTCTGTGGCATTTTGAGTAGGATCGCCAGGAGAATGTCCTGCTAGCGCTTCACCCTTCGTTAGATTCGATGACCACGGCCAATGGCGTCCAATCTATAGC
This sequence comes from Arachis ipaensis, assembly GCF_059453495.1. NCBI lineage: Eukaryota > Viridiplantae > Streptophyta > Magnoliopsida > Fabales > Fabaceae > Arachis > Arachis ipaensis. The sequence continues at coordinate 29,936,019 of NC_142436.1, forward strand.
AGAGGAGATCAATGACTATGGCCCATGGCGTTGATCACATACAACCTGCCACAGAAGAGATCACTCACAAGCAAAGAAGACAGTAATACCAGAGTTAATTCAGAAAGGCAAAGCAACTCCAATCCTTAACCCTATTCCTATCTCTGTTTATATATTAAACCTTTTTCACTCTATCAATCCAATCCTCAACTACATTCCTATTACTGATTTTAATCCTAATACAACTCCATATATGACATAAAATCAACAACCTTCTGATCTGCCTGACTACGACCTGCAAGATAACCATAGCTTGCTTCAAGCCAACAATCCTCATGGGATCGACCCTGACTCGCTCAGGTATTACTTGGACGACCTAGTGCACTTGTTGGTACAACAGTACGAAAGTGTGGGGATTCGTGCTACCTAGTTTTTAGCGTCGTTGCCGGGGATTGTTCGAGTTTGGACAAACTGACGGATTATCTTGCTTCCTAGATCAGGTAATTTATTTTATTATATTTTATTCGAGTCTTTTAATTTTTGCTTTCCTCTTCTCTATTTTTTTCGAAAATTTTAAAACCTTTTTCAAAAATATTTTTTCTCTTCTTTGTTTAATCTTTGTTCTTTGTTTGAGTCTTATGTTCTTGTTGAGTCTTTTATTTTTATTTTCTTCTTCAATTTTTCGGGAAAAAATCAAAAAGCTTTTCAAAAATATTTTTATTTTCTTTGTTCAAATTTTGTTTTTGGTTAGAGTCTTGTGTTTATGTTCTTGGTTAAAATTTTCAAAAATCTTGAGTCTTTTTCTAAAAAATGTTTAAATTTAGTATCTTTTTGTTTGAGTCTTGTTTCAATTCTTTAAGTTTGGTGTTCTTCATATGTTATTGTATTCTTTGAGTTTTGTTCTTTGTGTTCTTGTTAGTCTTCAAAGTGTTCTTGAGTTTTCTTTGTGTTTTGATCTTAGAATTTTGAAGTTTGGTGTTCCTTTGTGTTTCCCTCCAAAATTTTCGAAAATTAGGGGTGCTAGATCTAAAAATTTGAAGTCTCATGTCTTTTACTTGTTTTTCTCTTTCATCATTAAATTCAAAAATAAAAAAAAATTGCTATTTTTATTTTAACTATATTTTTGAAAATTTTAAATAAAAATTCAGATTTCAATTTCAAATTTTTATCTTATCTTATCTTAGTTTTCAAAATTTCAAAAATAAAATCTTTTCAAAAATTAAAAATCTTATCTTTTTCAAATATCTTATCTTTTTCTCATCTTTTTCAAAATTTAAAAATCTTATCTTATCTTTTTCAAATTTTAAATTTTAAGAATTCAATTTTCAATTTTAAAAATTAAAGCTTTTTCAAAATTAAATTTCAAAATCTTATCTTTTTCAAATTTCAAATTTTAAAAATCATATCTTTTTCAAAATTAAATTTCAAAATCTTATCTTTTTAAATCTTTTTCAAATCTTTTTAGTTTCTTATCTTATGTCTTTCTAAATTCAAATTTAATTTTCAAATCTTTTTCTATCTTCTATCTTATTTCAAATTCAAATCTTTCTTAATTAAAATCTTATCTTCTCTCTCTTCTTTTTCAAAACTTCCTAACTAACTCTTCTCTTTCTTAGTTTTTGAAAACTCTCTCCTTCTTCTCTATCATCTTTTTTAAAAATTCATAACTAACTCTAACCTCTTCTTAATTTTCGAAAATTCCCTCCTATTTCTTCTTTTCTTTTTCGAAAATACAATAACTATCTCTATTTTCGAATTCTTCTTCTTCCCTATCCTCCATCTTCACTTTTCTATCTTCTTCTTCTTTCTTCACATCTAATTGGAAGCTCTTTGGTCCAAGTAGCACAGAAAGTTTTCTTCTTTTCTCTCTTTCTTCTTTTCTTGTTTATGACCAGGAATAGGGATAAAGAACCCCTCTTGACTCTTGATCCTGAACCTGAGAAGACTCTGAGGAGGCATTTACAACAAGCTAAAGCACAACACTTTGGAAGAGATCTTTCAAAAAATTTTGAACAAGAAAGGGAAGACATGGCCGAACCTCAAGAGGATCCAAGAAAGGTCCTTGGTGACTTCACCATGCCTACCTCTGACTTTTATGGCAGAGGCATCTCTGTACCTTCCAATGGAGCTAACAATTTTGAGCTTAAGCCTCAGTTAGTCTCTCTTCTACAGCAGAACTGCGAATTCCATGGACTTCCAACGGAAGATCCACATGAATTTTTAGCTAAGTTCTTATGGATCTGTGATATTGTAAAGACTAATAGAGTTAATCCTGAAGTATACAAGCTTATGCTCTTTTCCTTTGCTATAAGAGACAGAGCTAAGCTATGGTTGGATGCCCAACCTAGAGAGAGTCTTGACTCTTGAAAAAAGCTGGTTAATGCTTTTCTGGCTAAATTCTTTTCCCCTCAAAAGATGAGCAAAATTAGAGTGGAAGCTCAAACTGTTCCGAGGGTTATCTAAAATAGAAAGGTCGATCTCGGATAAGATCTTCTAGTCTGGCCAAGGTTGCTGTTTCGAGGGTTACCTAAAACTGAAGGTCGATCTCAGATGAGATCTGCTGTGGTGGCCGGAGCTGTCGTGTCCGATCTGGTGGAACTGGTGGAGCTGGAGATGCTGCTGGTCCTTCGTCACCGGAGGGTGGTGGTACCTGCAAGAGACTCCGATGCTTAAGTTAGCATGGGCTTTAAGTAGATTTTTAGTAGAATCAAAGTATGAGTTATACCTGGGTGCTCTAGTGTATTTATAGTAACGTAGGCTGACCTTTCTAGATAAGATAAGTTAGTTATCTTATCTTATCTTTTGAGTGAAGTCATCTTATCTTTAGGGGAAACCGCCCTTATCTTTCTAGGCTTTAGTTGCCTTTAGATTTGGGCTATGTCCCTTTATTTGGGCCTGCTTGGGTGGTGCACGAAATCGTGATCGTTCATTCCTTGGTAACGGCGCTAAAAACTTAATACGCACGTTCATAATCTTAGTTCTTTGTCACAACTTCGCACAACTAACCAGCAAGTGCACTGGGTCATCCAAGTAATAAACCTTACGTGAGTAAGAGTCGATCCCACAGAGATTGTCGGCTTGAAGCAAGCTATGGTCATCTTGCAAATCTCAGTTAGGCAGATTCATATGGTTATGGATATTTGATAATTAAAATATAATTAAAATATAAAATAGGATAGAGATACTTATGTAATTCATTGGTAAGAATTTCAGATAAGCGTATAGAGATGCTTTTGTTCCTTCTGAATCTCTGCTTTCCTGCTGTCTTCATCAAATCATTCCTACTCCTTTCTATGGCAAGCTTTATGTAGAGCATCACCGTTGTCAATGGCTACATCCCGTTCTCTCTGTGAAAATGGTCCAAAATACGCTGTCACCGCATGGCTAATCATCTGCCGGTTCTCGATCATACTGGAATCGGATTCAGTAATCCTTTTGCGTCTGTCACTATGCCCAGCACTCGCGAGTTTGAAGCTCGTTACAGTCATCCCTTCCTAGATCCTACTCGGAATACCACAGACAAGGTTTAAACTTTCCGAATCTCAAGAATGGCCGCCAATAATTCTAGCCTATACCACGAAGACTCTGATCTCACGATCAGGAGGCTAAGAGATACACATTCAAGCTTGTTTGCATGTAGAACGGAAGTGGTTGTCAGGCACGCGTTCATAGGTGAGAATGGTGATGAGCGTCACATAATCATCACATTCATCATGTTCTTGTGTGCGAATGAATATCTTAGAGAAGAAATAGGCTTGAGTTGAATAGAAAAACAATAGTACTTTGCATTAATTCATGAGGAACAGCAGAGCTCCACACCTTAATCTATGGTGTGTAGAAACTTTACCGTTGAAAATACATGAGAATAAGGTCCAGGCATGGCCGAATGGCCAGCCTCCCTAAACGTGTACCAAACGATCTAAAGATGAACAAAAGATCCCAAGATGTAAAAACAATAGTAAAAAGTTCTATTTATACTAAACTAGTTACTAAGGTTTACAGAGATAAGTAAATAATGTAGAAATCCACTTCCGGGCCTACTTGGTGTGTGCTTGGGCTGAGCATTGAAGCTTTCACGTGTAGAGGTCTTCCTTGGAGTTAAACGCCAGTATGTAACCTATTTCTGGCGTTTAACTCTGCTTTGTAACCTGTTTCTGGCGTTTAACTCTACTTTGCAACCTGCTTTGCATCGGAGGTACCGTCGTATGGGGTCATATCGGGAGCTTTAAAATCCTTTGGAACCATAGCTTTTATTATTGCTTTGGTGAAGGGATCTTGATCCTTGTGGGGGCTGTCGCCGTGACGGGACTGAACTATTTTAGCTTTGAGATCAGCCTCGAGCTTTAGGAGCTTATCTTCTAGCTCTCGACGTCGTCTAGTTTCTCTCCGGAGGTCCCTCTCGGCTTCGCGTTGGTGTTCGGCTTCCTGTTCGAGCTGCTTAAGCCGATTTTATTGTTCTCGGAGGGCATCTAAAATTTTTGTATTTGGAGAATGCTTCTCCCTATTTTGCTGAGGTGTATCTTTGGGTGTGGTGTCTGCGTTCTTGTGCGGCGTCCTATTTTCCAAATTAGAGTTGTGATCGTTGTCAATCTCATCTGCCATGATGATGGAATGACTTCCAGGTTCCCCGGCAACGGCGCCAATGTTCTGAGGGTTACCTGAAACTGAAGGTCGATCTCGGATGAGATCTGCTGTGGTGGCCGGAGCTATCATGTCCGACCTGGTGGAACTGGTGGAGCTGGAGATGCTGTTGATCCTTCATCACCGGAGGGTGGTAGTACCTGCAAGAGACTCTGATGCTCAAGTTAGCATGGGCTTTAAGTAGGTTTTTAGTATAATCAGAGTATGAGTTATACCTGGGTGCTCCAATGTATTTATAGTAATGTAGGCTGACCTTTCCATATAAGATAAGTTAGTTATCTTATCTTATCTTTTGAGTGATGTCATCTTATCTTTAGGGGGAACTGCCCTTATCTTTCTAGGCTTTAGTTGCCTTTAGATTTGGGCTATGTCCCTTTATTTGGGCCTGCTTTGGCTCCCTGTAGCAATTTGGCCGAGCTCTTTGAGAAGAGGTCGGGAGTTCCAGACCTGAAGAGGTCGGTTGACTTGCCTTTAATCAGCCCAGGTCATACAGCTCGACCTAGGGTATGAACAACTGCCGTGCCCGACTTGTAGAAGCATGAGATGTGGCTGGTCCTCGGTCACCAGAGGAGGGTGGTACCTGCAAGAGACTCCGATGCTTAAGTTAGTACGGGCTTTAGGCAGGTTTTTAGTAGAATTGGAGTATATGTTATACCTGGGTGCTCTAGTGTATTTATAGTAGTGCTTTGATGATCTTCCTTTGAGATAGGTTGGTTATCTTATCTTATCTTTTGGGAGGAGATCTTTATCTTTTGTCCAACCGCCTTCTGGTAGGCGGTGGTTCCTTGCCTCTGGGCCTTCTTGGTCCTCAGAGGTGTTTGTCTGAGCTCTTTTGCGAAGAGGTCGGCGATGGGCCAACCTTTCACGAGGTCGGTCCCTTTGTCTTCATCCATCTCGGCCTTATAGCTCGGACCGGTGTATGAACAGTGCCCTTGCTCGAGCTTTGAACTTCCCATGAGGTCGTGCTTCCAAGCTTCGATCTTTGGGGAAGTCGTGCTCGAGCATTGATTTGGTTGGTTTTGAGTAGCTCATCCTCGTGCGGGTTTGGTGTTGCTTCTGCTTTAATGTGAAGCGATTTTAGCTTCTTAATTGCGGTGTTCTTTCGGAGTGCATTTAACTTCCTTGGCAACGTGCGTCTGCTTTAAAAGCCCATTGATTAGGTTTTTTATTCATTTTCACTATTTTATTTCTCTCTTTGCTTTTCGTTTGAAATCAAAAAGGGGTTTTCTTTCTTTTCGTTTCTACTTTGCTTTCGTCTGTTTCATTTGCTCAGCGAAAGAAGCTTACTTTCATTCATCCTCTGGTTGTCCCAGAACTCCAAGATTGTTTCTTTCTTGAGTTTCCATCTTGTAGTGGGGATTATTCGTGACTTGCTGCTTGCTCATTTGTCCTCCTGACTTCTTCTCTTCTTCTAGGTTAGTACCTTTTATGCGTTTCTTATTTTTTTTAATTTTGATAGTTGCAATTCTTCTTTGTTTTTAGCTTGTGTTGTTGCCTATTTCCATTTTCTGAACAAGTTTTAACTTTTTTGCTTTGCTTGTGCCCCCGAAGAAATGTTGGCACCTAATTTTTTGTTTGCGTTTCTTTCGTTGAGAGAGCTAGGGTTTTGGTTTTTGCGACATTTCTTTCCCTCTGTATTTTGTACTGTTTGCCTCCAAAGGGTGTGATGAGCGGATAATTTATACCTTTTATGGCATTATTTTTACATAATTTTTAGTATGTTTTAGTTACTTTTTATTATATTTTTATTAGTTTTATGAAAAAATCACATTTCTGGACTTTACTATGAGTTTGTGTGTTTTTCTATGATTTCAGGTATTTTCTGGCTAAAATTGAGGGACCTGAGCAAAAATCTAATTCAGAGGCTGAGAAAGGACTGCAGACGCTGTTGGATTCTGACCCTCTTGCACTCGAAATGGATTTTCTGGAGCTACAAAAGCCCAATTGATGCGCTCTCAATTGCGTTGGAAAGTAGACATATTGGGCTTTTCAGCAATGTTTAATAGTCCATACTTTGCCCGAGATTTGATGGCCCAAACTGGCGTTCAAACGCCCACCAAAGACCATTTTCTGGAGTAAAACGCCAGAACTGGCACCAGAACTGGAGTTAAACGCCCAAACTGGCACCCAAGCTGGTGTTTAACTCCAAGAATGGCCTATGCACGTGAAAGCTTCAATGCTCAGCCCAAGCACACACCAAGTGGTCCCCGAAAGTGGATTTCTGCACTATCTGCACTTAGTTACTTATTTTCTGTAATCCCTAGTAACTAGTTTAGTATAAATAGCAATTTGATTAGCCGTACCTGGTATTTTTCATCCGAGACGAGAAATCTGACAGTTGATTAGCCGTGCAGAGATCGTACCTGGTATTTTTCATCCGAGAGGATCATACAGCTTGCCATGGAAGGGAGCACGCTTGGTTGGAAGAAGACAATAGGAAAACATAGGTTCAGAAGCAACAAAGCATCTCCAAACGCTTAGCTGAAATTCCCACCAATGAATCACATAAGTATCTCTATTTTATTTTCTGTCTTATTTATCTTTTAATTATCTAAACCTCATAATAATTGAATCTGCCTGACTGAGATTTACAAGATGACCATAGCTTACTTCAAGCCGACAATCTCTGTGGGATCGACCTTTACTCGCGTAAGGTTTATTACTTGGACGACCCAGTGCACTTGCTGGTTAGTTGTGCGGAGTTGTGAAAAGCGTGAATCACAATTTCGTGCACCAAGTTTTTGGCGCCGTTGCCCGGGATTGTTCGAGTTTGGACAACTGACGGTTCATCTTGTTGCTTAGATTAGGTAATTTTATTTTTTATGTTTAAGCTTTTTATTTTTATTTTTATTTTTGAAAAAAAAATAAAATAATATTTGTTCTTCAGAATTTTTAAGAATGAATTCTAGAGCTTCTTGATATATGTTGAAGCCTGGCTGGTTGTTAAGCCATGTCTAATCTTTTGGACCGAGGTTTCCACTTTCCATTGTAGAAAGGACATGTCTGTATTTGTTATGCTAAAGCTTGGCTGGCCATTTGGCCATGTCTAATTCTTTTGGACCGAAGCTTTAGACTAACATTGCACGAATCCTGGAATTCTTATTAAAAATTTTGAATTTCTTTATTTTCCATTTCCAAAAAAAATTTCGAAAAATATACAAAAAAAAAAATAAAATCATAAAACCAAAAATTTTGTATTTCTTGTTTGAGTCTAGTGTCAAATTCTAAGTTTGGTGTCTTGCATGTGTTTCTTTTCTTAAAAATTTTCAAAAATATGTTCTTGATGTTCATCATGATCTTCAAAGTGTTCTTGGTGTTCATCTTGACATTCAAAGTTTTCTTGCATACATTATTTGTTTTGATCTTAATTTCTTATGTTTTGTGTCATTTTGTTGTTTTTCTCTTTCTTCATTAATTAAAAAAAATAAAAAATAATATCTTTCCCTTATTTTACTCATAAATTTTCGAAATTTTGGATTGACTTAGTCAAAATTTTTAAAATTTGGTTGTTTCTTATTAGTCAAGTCAAAATTTCAATTTAAAAATTTTATCTTTTCAAATCTTTTTCAAAAATCAAATCTTTTTTATTTTTCTTTTTAACATTTTCGAATTTCTTAATTAAATTTTCAAAATATTTTTCTTATTTTTATTTCACATTTTCGAAAACTTTGCTAACATTTAATGTCTTGATTAAAAAATTTCAAGTTTGTTACTTTCTTGTTAAGAAAGGTTCAACCTTTAAATTCTAGAATCATATCTTCTAGTTTCTTGTTAGTCAAGTCATCAACTTTAATTTTTAAAATCAAATCTTTTGAATTTCTTTTTCAAATCTTTGCCAAGATAGATTTCAATCATATCTTTTTCAAAACTTAATTTCAAAATCTTTTTCTAACTTCTTATCTTTTCAAAATTTATTTTCAAATCTTTTTCAATTAACCGCTTGACTTGTTTGTTCTAATTTTAAAAAGTTTACTAATTCTTATCTTTTTCAAAAGCACCTAACTACCTTTCTCTCTCTCTCTAATTTTCGAAAACCACTACCCTCTTTTTCAAAATTATTTTTAATTAACTAATTGTTTTAAATTCTAATTTTATTTTATTTCTTTTCTTAAAATTCGAATTCTAACTTATAATTAAAATAAAAACAAAAATATTTTTCTTTTTTTAAGTAAAATTCGAATACACTCTCTCCCTCTTCTTAAAATTCGAACCCTCTCCCTCTCTCTGTGTTCGAATTCCTCTTATTCCCTCTCTACCTCATTCTTCTATTCTTCCATTCTTCTACTCACATAAAGGAATCTCTATACTGTGGCATAGAGGATTCCTCTTCTTTTCTATTCTCTTCTTTTTCATATGAGCATGAACAAGGATAAGAATATTCTTGTTGAAGCTGATCCTGAACCTGAAAGGAATCTGAAGAGGAAGCTAAGAGAAGCTAAAGCACAACACTCTGGAGAGGACCTTACAGAAATTTTCGAAAAAGAAGAAGACATGGCAGCCGAACCCAATAACAATAGTGGAGATGCAAGGAAGATGCTTGGTGACTTTACTACACCAACTTTCGACTTCTATGGAAGAAGCATCTCAATTCCTGCAATTGGAGCAAACAACTTTGAGTTCAAACCTCAATTAGTTTCTCTAATGCAGTAGAATTGCAAGTTTTATGGACTTCCATTGGAAGATCCTCATCAGTTCTTAGCTGAATTCTTGCAAATCTGTGACACTGTTAAGACCAATGGGGTTAATCCCGAGGTCTACAGACTTATGCTTTTTCCCTTTGCTGTAAGAGACAGAGCTAGGATATGGTTGGACTCACAACCTAAAGAAAGCCTGAACTCTTGGGAAAAGTTGGTCAATGATTTCTTGAGCAAATTCTTTGCACCTCAAAAGTTGAGCAAGCTTAGAGTGAAAGTCCAAACCTTCAGACAGAAGGAAGGTGAATCCCTCTATAAAGCTTGGGAAAGATACAAGCAATTGATCAGAAGGTGTCCTTCTGACATGTTTTCAGAATGGAGCATCTTATGTATATTCTATGATGGTCTGTCTGAATTATCCAAGATGTCATTGGACCACTCTGCTGGTGGATCTCTTCATCTAAAGAAAACGCCTGCAGAAGCCCAGGAGCTCATTGAGATGGTTGTAAATAACCAGTTCATGTATACTTCTGAAAGAAATCCTGTGAATAATGGGATGACTCAGAAGAAAGGAGTTCTTGAGATTGATACTCTGAATGCCATATTGGCTCAGAATAAAATATTGACTCAACAAGTCAATATGATTTCTCAGAATCTAACTGGAATGCAAGCTGCATCCGGTAGTACTAAAGAAGCCTCCTCTGAAGGAGAAGCTTATGACCCTGAGAATCCTGCAATGGAAGAGGTGAATTACATGGGAGAATTCTATGGAAACACCTATAATCCTTCATGGAGAAATCATCCAAATTTCTCATGGAAGGATCAACAGAAGCCTCAACAAGGCTTCAATAATAATAATGGTGGGAGAATTCAGTTTGGCAATAGCAAACCTTTTCCATTATCGTCTCAGAAACATATAGAGAATCCTAGGTAGAGCCTTTCTGACTTAGCAACCATAGTCTCTGATCTATCTAAGACCACTCTCAGTGTCATGACTGTAACAAGGTCCTCCGTCAAAAATTTAGAGACACAAGTGGGTCAGCTGAGTAAAAGAGTTACTGAAATCCCTCATAGTACTCTCCCAAGCAATACAGAAGAGAATCCAAAGAGAGAGTGCAAGGCCATCAATATATCCAAAGTGGCCGAACCTATAGAGGACGAAGAGGCAGTGATTTCCAGTGAGGAAGACCTCAATGGACATCCACTGACCACTAAGGAGTTCCCTAATGAGGAACCAAATGAGTCTGAGGCTCATACAGAGACCATAGAGATTCCACTGAACTTACTGTTGCCATTCATGAGCTCTAATGAGTATTCTTCCTCTGAAGAGGATGAAGATATTGTTGAAGAGCAAGTTGCTCGGTATCTAGGAGCAATCATGAAGCTGAATGCCAAGTTATTTGGTAATGAGACTTGGGAGGATGAACCTCCGTTGCTCATCAATGAACTGAATGCCTTGGTTAAGCAGAAATTACCTCAGAAGAAACCGGATCCCGAAAAGTTCTTAATACCTTGTACCATAGGTACCATGAGCTTTGAGAAGGCTCTGTGTGACCTGGGGTCAGGAATAAACCTCATGCCGCTCTCTGTAACGGAAAAACTAGGGTTCTTTGAGTCACAAGCTGCACGAATCTCACTAGAGATGGTAGACAAATCAATGAAACAGGCTTATGAACTTGTAGAGGATGTCTTAGTGAAGACTGAAGGCTTTTACATCCCTGCTGACTTCATAATCCAAGACACTAGGAAGGATAAGGATGAATACATTATCCTTGGAAGACCCTTCCTAGCCACAGCAAGAGCTGTGATTGATGTGGACAGAGGAGAGTTAGTCCTGCAACTAAATGAGGACTACCTTGTGTTTAAGGCTCAATGGTCTTCTTCTGTAACCATGGAGAGAAAGCATAAAAAGCTTCTCTCAATACAGAGTCAAACAGAGCCCCACACTCAACTTCTAAGTTTGGTGTTGGGAGGCCACCATTAAGCTCTGAGTCTCTGTGAAGCTCTCTAAGAGCTCACTGTCAAGCTATTGACATTAAAGAAGCGCTTATTGGGAGGCAACCAATTGTTATCCAATTATATTTAATTTTATAGACAATTGTTTTCCATTGTCATGTTATGTTTCCTTTAGGTAGATGATCATATGAAGTCGCAAAAACAGCTACAAAATTAAAGCGAAATAAAAAATAGCATAAAAAATAGCACACCCTGGAGGACAGGCTTGCTGGGGTTTAAACGCCAGTAAGGATAGCAGAATGGGCGTTTAACGCCCAGTCTGGCAGCATTCTGGGCATTAAACGCCAGAAATGGCAGCCAGACTAGTGTTAAACGCCAGAAAAGAGTGTCTAGTGTCTGGCCGGTGTTCAACGCTAGAATTGGCAGACAGACTGTCGTTTAACGCCAGAAAAGGGTATTTGGTGGGCGTTAAACGCCAGAAATGGGCATCAGTCTGGTGTTTAATGCCAGAAATGGCACACAGAGGGCATTTAAATGCTAAAAAGGTGCAGGGAACAGAATTCCTTGACACCTCAGGATCTGTGGACCCTACAGGATCTCCACCTACCCCAATTCACTCTCTCTCTTCTTCACACCTCTCCATAACACTCTTCCCCAAATACCCTTGACCAATCACATCAATACCTCTTCCGCAAATACCATTCACCTATTAAGTCCTACCCTTTCCCCCATAATCTCTTCACCACTCACATCCATCCATCATAAAACCCCACCTCCCTCACCATTCAAATTCAAAACATTTCCCTCCCAAACCCAACCCCTTCATCCAAGAATTCCCCCTCTCTCTTACCCTATAAATACCCCTTCTTACCTCCTTCAATTTCACACATCATAAACACTTCAACCCCCCTTGGCCGAATCCAACACACCCCTCCATCTCCTCCATTTCTTCTTCTTCTTCTCCTCCTTTCTTTCTTTTTTTTTGCTCGAGGACGAGCAAACCTTTTAAGTTTGGTGTGGGAAAAAACTCTGTTTTTGTTTTTCCATAACTATTAATGGCACCTAAGGCCGGAGAAACCTCTAGAAAGAGGAAAGAAAAGGTAATTGCTTCCATCTCCGAGTCATGGGAGATGGAGAGATTCATCTCAAAAGTCCATCAAGACCACTTCTATGAAGTTGTGGCCAAGAAAAAGGCAATCTCCGAAGTCCCCTTCATGCTCAAAAAGAGTGAATATCCTTAGATCCGAAGTGAGGTTCAGAGAAGAGGTTGGGAAGTTCTCACCAACCCCATCCAACAAGTCAGAATCTTAATTGTTCAAGTGTTCTATGCTAATGCATGGATCACTAAGAACCATGATCAAAGTGTGAACCCAAACCCAAAGAATTGGCTCACAATGGTTTGGAGGAATTACTTAGATTTTAGTCCGGAAAATGTGAGGTTGGCATTCAACTTACCAATAATGCAAGGAGATCCTCACCCTTTCACTGGAAGGGTCAACTTTGATCAAAGGTTAGACCAAGTCCTCATGGACATCTGTGTGGAAGGAACTCAATGGAAGAGAGACTCCAAAGGCAAGCCGGTTCAACTGAGAAGGCTTGACCTCAAGCCCGTGGCTAGAGGATGGTTAGAGTTCATCCAACGCTCTATCATTCCCACTAGCAACCGGTCTGAAGTTACAGTAGACCGGGCTATCATGATCCATAGTATCATGATTGGAGAGGAAGTAGAAGTTCATGAGATCATACCTCTAGAACTCTACAAGGTGGCGGCCAAGCCCTCCACTTTGGCAAGGTTAGCCTTCCCTCATCTCATCTGTAACCTATGCAATTCAGCTGGAATTGTTATAGAGGAAGAGATCCTCATTGAAGAGGACAAACTCATCACTAAAAAGAGGATGGATCAAACAAGAGAGCCCACTTATGGACCTCAACAAGAGCATGAGGAGATTCCTCATCAAGAAATCCTTGAGATACCTCAAGGGATGCATTTTTCTCCACACAACTATTGGGAGCAACTCAACACTTCTTTAGGAGAATTGAGTTCCAACATGGGGCAACTAAGGATGGAGCACCAATAGCACTCCAAAACCCTCAATGAAATTAGAGAGGACCAAAGAGCCATGAGGGAGGAGCAACAAAGGCAAGGAAGAGACATTGAGGAGCTAAAGCACTCCATAAGATCTTTAAGAGGAAGAACTAGCCGCTGTCTCTAAGGTGGACCCGTTCTTTAATTTCCTTGTTCTTATTTTTCTGTTTTTTGGTTTTTATGCTTTATGTTTTGTATATGTTTTTGTCCTTATTACATGATCATTAATGTTTAGTGTCTATGTCTTAAATCTATGAATGTCCTATGAATCCTTCACCTCTCTTAAATGAAAAATATTTTCTGAAAAAGATAAAGAGCTACATGGATTTCGAAATTTATCTTGAAATTAGCTTAATTATTTTGATGTGGTGGCAATACTTTTTGTTTTCTGAATGAATGATTGAACATTGCATATTTTTTATAGTGAAGTTTATGAATGTTAAAATTGTTGGCTCTTGAAAGAATAATGAAAAAAGAAAAATCTTATTGATAATCTGAAAAATCATAAAATTGATTCTTGAAGCAAGAAAAAGCAGTGAAAATAAAGCTTGCAAAAAAAAAAAGCGAAAAAAATAAAGAAAAAAAGAGAAAGAAAAAGAAAAAAAAAAGAAAAAAGAGAAAAAGCAAGTAGAAAAAGCCAGTAACCCTTTAAACTAAAAGGCAAGGGTAAAAAGGATCAAAGGCTTTGAGCATTAATGGATAGGAGGGCTCAAAGGAATAAAATCCTGGCCTAAGCGGCTGAAATAAGCTGTCCCTAACCATGTGCTTGTGGCATGAAGGAGTCAAGTGAAAAGCTTGAGACTGAGCGGTTAAAGTCATGGTCCAAAGCAAAAAAGAGTGTGCTTAAGAGCTCTGGGCACCTCTAACTGGGGACTCTAGCAAAGCTGAGTCACAATCTGAAAAGGTTCACCCAGTTATGTGTCTGTGGCATTTATGTATCCGGTGGTAATACTAGAAAACAAAATGCTTAGGGTTACGGAAAAGACTCATAAAGTAGCCGTGTTCAAGAATCAACATACTGAACTAAGATAATCAATAACACTATCTAAATTCTGAGTTCCTATGGATGCCAATCATTCTGAACATCAAGGGATAAAGTGAGATGTCAAAACTGTTCAGAAGCAAAAAGCTACTAGTCCCGCTCATCCAATTAAAACTAATCTTCATTGATGTTTTTGAAATTTATTATATTTTCTCTTCTTTTTATCCTATTTTGTTTTTAGTTGCTTAGGGACAAGCAACAATTTAAGTTTGGTATTGTGATGAGCGGATAATTTATACCCTTTTTGGCATTATTTTTACATAGTTTTTAGTATGTTTTAGTTACTTTTTATTATATTTTTATTAGTTTTTATGCAAAAATCACATTTCTGAACTTTACTATGAGTTTGTGTGTTTTTCTGTGATTTCAGGTATTTTCTGACTGAAATTGAGGGACCTGAGCAAAAATCTGATTCAGAGGCTGAGAAAGGACTGCAGATGCTGTTGGATTCTGACCCTCCTATACTCGAAGTGGATTTTCTGGAGCTACAGAAGCCCAATTGGCGCACTCTCAATTGCGTTGGAAAGTAGACATCTTGGGCTTTCCATCAATGTATAATAGTTCATACTTTGTCTGAGATTTGATGGCCCAAACTGGCGTTCAAACGCCCACCAAAGACCATTTTCTGGAGTAAAACGCCAGAACTGGCACCAGAACTGGAGTTAAACGCCCAAACTAGCACCCAAGCTGGCGTTTAACTCTAAGAATGGCCTATGCACATGAAAGCTTTAATGCTCAGCTCAAGCACACACCAAGTGGGCCCCAGAAGTGAATTTCTGCACTATCTGCACTTAGTTACTTATTTTCTGTAATCCTTAGTAACTAGTTTAGTATAAATAGCACTTTTTACTATTGTATTAGAAGAACTTGGAGTTTTTATGAACCTTTGGACTTAGAGGCTGGCCATTCGGCCATGCCTAGACCGCTTTTTCTTATGTATTTTCTACGGTGGAGTTTCTACACCTCATAGATTAAGGTGCGGAGCTCTGCTGTTCTTCATGAATTAATACAAGTACATTTGTTTTTCTTTCAATTCACGCTTACTTCTTCTCCAAGATATACACTCGTACTTAATTCAGTTAAGTCAGAATGAAGGGGTGACCCATGACAATCACCCACTATCTTCGTTACTCGCTTAGCCAAGATCCGCGTGCCTGACAACCACAAGCAGTCTACATGATGTTCAACGTAGTCATTGGACGACAACCGGAGTATATTCTCTTGGGTCTCTGATCTACGGACCGAGTCCGGGAGATTAGGATCCTCGTGGTATAGGCTAGAACCAATTGGCAGCATTCCTGAGATCTGGAAAGTCTAAACCTTGTCTGTGGTATTCTGAGTAGGATATGGGAAGGGATGACTGTGACGAGCTTCAAACTTGCAAATGTTGGGTGCAGTGACAGTGTGCAAAAGGATAAAGAGATCTTATTCCGATGCTAGTGAGAACCGACAGATGATTAGCCGTGCGGTAGCTGTACCTGGTATTTTTCATCCGAGACAAAAAATCTGATAGTTGATTAGCCGTGCGGAGATCATACCTGGTATTTTTCATCTGAGAGGATCATACAGCTTGCCATGGAAGGGAGCACGCTTGGTTAGAAGAAGACAATAGAAAAACAAAGGTTCAGAAGCAACAAAGCATCTCCAAACGCTTATCTGAAATTCCCATCAATGAATCACATAAGTATCTCTATTTTATTTTCTGTTTTATTTATATTTTAATTATCTAAACCTCATAACCAATTGAATCCGCCTGACTGAGATTTACAAGATGACCATAGCTTGCTTCAAGATGACAATCTCCGTGGGATTGACCCTTACTCGCGTAAGGTTTATTACTTGGATGACCCAGTGCACTTGCTAGTTAGTTGTGCGGAGTTGTGAAAAGTGTGAATCACAATTTCGTGCACCAGGGTGCCCCTGGGCTTTTGGTGATGATTCTTTTGCTTTTGTGGATCCCGGGGTGCCCTTTTGCTGCTATACCTATTGTTTGCTTGGTTGTTTCTTCATTTTCTATTTCTGTCCGAGTTGCTTGGTAGTGACCCCTTTTTCTTTCTTCTTACTGTAGGTATAGTTGTTCTATGTCTTCACGTAAAAATATTGTCGAGATATCTACAAAGGTCCCAGCGGGTATGGCTGACTGGTTAGATTCCATAGTCTTGATGTGTGTTACTCTAGCTAACCCTGAGTACTGTGAGAAGCTTAGGAGGTTCCATAGGATTTGTAGTAGTAGGGATGATGAGAAGAATTATGAACTGGTATCGCCCGATCCTGAGGAGAGAGTTAGTTTTCCTCCCTTAGGTCGGGCAGAGCGTCCTTTTTTCTATGCCTATGACTACTTCTTTACCCAGTTAGGTATTACCCTTCCTTTTACCGAATTTAAGAATGAGGTTTTGTGGAACTGTAATGTGGCTCCGTCACAGCTTCACCCGAATTCTTGGGCCTTTATGAAGATCTTTCAGCTGCTGTGTTAGGAGCTGGGTATCCGACCTACTTTGCACCTTTTCCTTTTCCTATTTGTGCTAACCAAACTGGGGGTGGCCAAGAAGAAGGCTTCTTGGATCTCCTTTAGGGCTACCCAAGGGAGAAAAGTGTTTTCTATGTTTGATGACTCTTTTCGGGACTTTAAGAATTTTTACTTTAAAGTCCGAGCGGTTGAGGATGTTCACCCCTTCTTTCTGGATGAAAACAATGAGCCGACTTTCCCCTTATGGTGGTAGAAGGATCCAGTAGTTCTTAAGTATCCCTAGGAGAGTTTAGATGAAGTAGAGAGGGATTTTATGGGTGTTCTAGAGGAGCATTGGGGGGAGCCTCCTCACCTGGACACGAAGAGATTCTTAGGAGATCCTTCCCTTCTCTGTTCCAAACTAAGTAGCATCCGACCTCTTTTTTTATGGAAAGTTTTCTTTTATTGTTTGTGATCTTGTCCTTTTTTGATGTGTAACTATTTTCCTGGCTTCTTTTCAGAGATGGTGTCGTCTTCAGACTCGATGAAAATGTTTTGCAAAGCGAAAAGGGCGGTGGCTGCTCAGAATTTATTGAGGAAGACGTCGGGTGAAGGTTCTTCGTAACAGCTACCTCCGAAGAAGCTGGCCTCTGATTCTCAGGGTCCGAGGAAGATTATCCTGACCCATCTAGTTCGGACAGCTTCTTCTGATCCGCCCCCTGCGACCTCAGGTGCTGCCTCCTCCCCAAATTCTGCGGGTCCTCCTCCCAAGAAGCCAAGAACTGTTGGCCCTTACAATCTGGATGATAAGGAGTTTGCAGTGTGGCTTTTGCCACAGTGCTGATTGCCCTTTACGGCAAGGTTCCTCTTGATGACGTGTCAATCCTTCATCATCTTGACTTCATATCCAGCAATAGCATCCGAAAGGCTAGTCTTAGTGCTGCTTTATCTCGGGTTATCAAGGAATCTCCGGTCCATGCTACTAAGGCCTTTTTGGAGGATGCTAAGGCCGAGTATGAGAGGATAAAGGGTGTTAAGGAGGAGTTTGAGGCCAAAGCTGTTGGATTGGAGCTTGAAGTGGAGAGGGAGAAGGCTCGTGCTACTACTGCAGAGGCGACTGCCATTCTGGCCGAGGAGACGGCTAAAAAGTACAAGGAGAGCTATACTCGGACCTATGGCGAGCTGTTGGAGACTAGGGAGAGGCTGCAGTCTGCTCAGGATGACTATGCCAAGCTTCAGGGCCATATGGTAAGTAGTATGACTGTTATGTACGAAAATCTAAAGGCCCAAGTCCGGATTCTTGCCCCCGATGCCGACCTCTCTTTGTTTAGCATGGATAATATTGTGGATGAGGGCAAGATTGTGCCTGCCCCTGATGATGATGACGAGGATCCTCCCCTTGTACTACCAGCTAAGGTTTCTACAGCTTCAGCTACTGCAGCCCCTTCTGTCGAGGTGGTTCCTCCTGAGCCCGAACCCAAGGTGAAGATTCTGAATGGCCCGGACGGAGTTGTTGGAGCCATCCCGATCTCGACTATCCCTCCTTCTCCTAAGGAGCAGCTTTCGGGGCGAGTTTAGACCCCTTATGATTCTCTCTTTATATTTTGTTTTGATTATGTACTTGGTATGGTCCGGTCTGTGGACCTCTTGAATTTTGTAAGTCTTTGTAGATGATTTTTATTTCTAACACTCTTCTAGTTGCTTCCCAGCAACTTTTATTTTAAAAACACTTTAAACTCTTGGGCTACCGTTTAGGCAGCCTCTGAGTCTTTAATGTTTTAATCTTTGATTTGTTTGAGTGATGGCTTGGTTTAACTCGCGAAAAAGTGTTGTTCTTTCCACCCTTATGTTCCTCGTGGGTTTCTTTATGGTCCCGACCTCTCTTTGGAATACTCTGAATTTCTACCCCTGCCTTTTGGATCACGCCCTATTTTAGTTGTGTTGACAACTTTTTGTTTTGGCGCTATCATCCTTGCGGCTTGCTGCTCGGGCTTTTAGTCGATGTCCAATAACTTTTTAGTGTTCTTTGCATAGAACCTTTTTAGTTTTTTGTGATGACTTTTTAGCCCAGTTTTGGGGTCGTGCGTTAGGTAACGCCCCTTTTTTTAGGACTTATACCCTTTTGGCTAAGCACTTTGGCCTTAGGTTTTTCAACCCTTTTGGCCTTTGTGTGATGCTTGTTCCCTTTACAGTGATTCTTTCTTTTGGTCCGACTTCTCTGTCGGTCCTTCTCAAGTTATTTTTAGTAATCCCATTTCTAGTTTGACCTCGTCAGGTCGCTTTATATGGGTTACTTTTTATAACTTCTTGCATTAATTTGAGCTTTGTCGCTTCACCTTACCAACCTTTTCTTGGTCGGGCGATGAATTTCGCATTTTTGAGCGTAAATTAATGTGTCTTGATAGGAAACTTTTTAGGGAATCCTTCTAGTTCGGGCAGGTTTTAGATCTTAGCCCGATGCCTCGCTAAAAAACCCTTTAGGAAAAAGAGTGCGCCTTGGCCTAAGATCTTTTTCCTAGCTATAGTACCTTCTTAGGTTGCAGGCGTGCCATGACCTTGGTAGCTCTCGCCCTTGGAGGTCGGCCACCCTATAGTAACCTTTTCCTAGTACTTCTATAACTCGGTATGGCCCCTTCCAGTTGGCTGCTAGCTTTCCTTCTCCTGACCGACCTGCTCCGATATCATTTCGGATTAAGATGAGATCGTTGGTGGAGAAGCTTCGTTGGATTACCTTCTGATTATACCTTAAAGCCATTCGACGCTTTTGCGCTTCCTCTCTAATCCGAATTTTTCTCGGACTTTTGGAAGTAGGTCGAGTTCTTCCCTTTGTGCTTGGGAGTTAGTATCTTCGTTGTAGAGGATCACTCTAGGGTATCTTTCTTCCACCTCTACGGGGACCATTGCCTCCATCCTATAAGCAAGTCAGAAAGGTGATTCCCCGGTGGTGGAGTGTGGCGTTGTCTGGTATGCCCATAGGACATGCAGGAGCTCTTTGGCCCAAGCTCCTTTTGTGTCCTGTAGTCTCCATTTCAACCCGGCCAATATGACTTTGTTGGCGGCTTCCGCCAGTCCATTGGCTTGTGGGTGTTCTACGGAGGTGAATTGGTGCTTGATTTTCAGATCAGCTACCAAGTTTCTGAAGCCTGTGTCGGTGAATTGAGTGCCATTGTCTGTGGTGATGGAGCAGGGGACCCCAAACCTTGTGACAATATTTCTGTATAGAAACCTCCGACTTCTTTGAGCGGTGTCAGTGGCCAATAGTTCTGCCTCAATCCATTTTGTGAAATAGTCTATTCCTACAATGAGGAACTTGACTTGTCCTGACCCTTGAGGGAATGGTCCCAGGAGGTCGATCCCCATTTTGCAAATGGCCAAGGTGAAGTAACACAGATGAGCTCTTCAGGTTGCACGATATGGAAGTTGGCATGTTTCTGTCATGGTGGGCATGTTTTAACGAACTCTGTTGCTTCGTTTTGCAAGGTCGGCCAGTAAAAACCAGCTCGGAGTACCTTTTTGGAAAGAGCTTGTGCCCCAAGGTGGTTTCTGCACATGCCGCTATGAACTTCTTCTAGGACTTCCCTTGTAGCGGAGGTCGGGACGCATTTTAGGAGGGGTGTAGAGATTCCTCTCCTATATAGGATGTCGTGCACTATGGTGTAGTACCGTGCTTCTCATACTAGCCTTTTTGCTTCATTTTTATCTGCTGGGAGTGTTTCAGACTTGAGGTAGTTGATTATGGGAGTCATCCACCCTTGGTCCTGGCCTGATATGGTTAGGACCTTTTCTTCCTCGGAGGTTGACAGATTTTGCAGTGTTTCTTGGATAAGGCTTCTATTATTACCCCTTGGTTTGGTGCTGGCTAGTTTTGAAAGTGCATCAACTCAGGCATTTTGTTCCCGAGGTATATGTCGGATCTCGTATCCCATGAATTTTCCGAGCTGTTCTCTGGTCTTATCCAGGTATTTCTTCATGGTGGGATCCTTGGCCTGATAGCTCCCTTCTATTTGCAAGGTGACTTTGTGAGTCGCTGAATATGGTGACCTTTTGAGCTCCAACTTCTTTAGCCAGCTTCAAACCAGCTAGTAGGGATTCATATTCAGCTTGGTTATTTGAAGCGGGAAACTCGAACCTTAAGGAGATTTCGAGTTGGGTTCCCTGATTACTTTCCAGGATGACGCCCGCTCCACTCCCAGCTTTGTTTGATGAGCCGTCGACATAGAGGTTCTAGTTAGTGGGGGTGCCTGGGGTGTCGGTGTATTCTGCGATGAAGTTGGCCAAGTATTGAGACTTGATGGTAGTCCGAGCTTCATATTTAAGGTCAAATTCAGACAACTCAGCTGCCCACTGTAGGATTTTTCCAGCTAGGTCGGTTTTCTATAAGATACCTTTTATGGGTTGGTTGGTCCGTATTCAGATTGTGTGGGGCTGGAAGTATAGTCAGAGTCATCGGGAAGTAAGTATAAGGGCATAAGCGAACTTCTCTATCTTTTGGTAGTTTAGTTCAGCTCCTTGTAGAGCCGTACTGATGAAGTAAATGGTTTGTTGGCCGTTCTCGTCTTCTCGAACCGGGGCTGAGGCTATCGCCCGACTTCCCACGGCGAGGTATAGGATCAGTTCTTCTCCTTGCCGGGGTCGGGTTAGGATGGGTGGCTGTCCTAGGAATATTTTGAATTCTTGAAAGGCTTGCTCGCATTCCGGGGTCCATTCAAACCTTTTTCCTTTCCTTAATATTGCATAGAAAGGGAGAGATTTCAAGGCCGACCCGGCTAGGAATCTAGACAGGGCCGCTAATCTTCCATTTAGCTGCTGTACCTCTTTGACATAGGTCGGGCTCTTCATGTTGTATGGCCTGGAATTTATCTGGGTTTGCTTCGATTCCTCTCTAGGTGAGCATGAAGCCCAAGAATTTACCAGCTTCTACCACGAAAGTGAACTTTGCGGGATTTAGTCTCATCCCGTGCTTTCTTATGGTGTTGAACACTTCAGTTAGGTTAGGTAATAACGCTTCTTCTCTTTATGTCTTTACCAACATGTCGTCCACGTAGACCTCCATCATCTTTCCAATATGATTGGCAAAAACTTTGTTCATCAACCTCTGGTATGTAGCCCCTACGCTCTTGAGTCCGAAGGGCATGACTACGTAGCTGTAGTTTGCTCTTGGGGTTAGGAACGAGGTCTTTTCTTGGTCGGGCTGGTACATCAAAATTTGGTTGTACCCCGAGTAAGCGTCCATAATGGAAAGGTACTTGTATCCCGATGAAGCGTTGACTAGTGTGTCTATATTCGGGAGCGGGTAGGGATCTTTTGGGCAGGTTTTGTTGAGGTCGGTGTAATCAGTGCACATCCGCCACTTTTCATTTGACTTTTTGACCAGTACGACATTGACCAGCCATAATGGGTATTTTACTTCCCTTATGAACCTTGCCTCTAACAAGGCCTGCACCTGTTCCTCTACCGCTTGCGATCTTTCTGGGCCGAGCTTTCTGCGTTTCTGTTGTAGTGGCTGAGATCCAGGGTATACTGCCAGTTTATGGCACATTAGTCCAGGATCAATCCCGGGCATGTCTGCGGCCTTCCAAACAAATAGGTCAGAATTCTCCTTTAAGAACTTTGTTAGCAGTTCCTTTAAGTCTCCTTTTAGGTTCGCCCCTATGTTTGTTGTTTTGTCATGGGCATTTCCGATCTGAACTTCTTCGATCTCGCTTTCTGGTTGAGGACAAAGTTTTTCGCGAGCTCGGGTTCCCCCAAGTTCAATGGTGTTAGTTTCTTTTCCTCTGGAGTCACCTTTGAGGTACAGACTTTCGTTGTAACAGCGTCGCGCGAGTTTTTGGTCTCCCTTTACGGTGGCGTTCCCTTCTAGCGTTGGGAACTTCATGCATAGGTGTGGAGTGTAGACCACTGCGACGAGCTGATTCAGCGTTGTACGACCTATGAGGGCATTATATGCGGAGCTCACGTCGACTACGATGTAGTCTATACTTAGCATTTTAGACCGTGTTCCTTTTCCGAAGGTTGTGTGCAGCGGGATGTACCCAAGTGGTTGGATTGGGGTGTCTCCGAGTCCGAATAGGCTATTAGGATAGGCCCTGAGCTCTTTTTCTTATAGGCCGAGCTTATCAAAGGCAGATTTGAATAGGATATCCGCAGAGCTTCCTTGGTCTACCAATGTCCGGTGGAGATTGGCATTGGCAAGTATAATGGTAATGACCATGGGGTCGTCATGCCTCGGGATGATGCCTGCGGCGTCCTCTTGAGTGAAGGTAATAGTGGGGAGGTCGGGCGACCGGTCCCCTTCTCCGTTATGGTACACCTCTTTAAGTTGCCTTTTGTGGGATGACTTAGAGATCCCTCCTCCTGCGAATCCTCCGTTAATCATGTGAATATGTCTCTCCGGAGTGTGAGGGGGACGTTCAGCTCGTTCGCCCTCTTCGTCCCTCCTTCTCTTTTTCGGTTCGTCTGTTCTATTGGCTAAGAACCGATCTAGTCACCCTTCTCGTGCCAATTTTTCTATGACATTTTTCAGGTCGTAGCACTCGTTGGTAGGATGTCCGTAGATTCGGTGGTATTCGCAATACTCTCGGTAAACATCCACAAGGGATATCTTCTCAGTGTTGCATATCTCTCGGTAAACATCTACAAGGGACACCCGAAGAGGGGTGCAGTTGTGGTACTTTCTAGGTTTCTCAGTAGGTTGGTCTTCTTTTTTTCTGGGCTCTTTATCCTTGTCCCGAGGTGGGTAGAAGAATCCGGTTTTTGAGGTTTCTCTTAAGCGGGAGTTCTCCTCCATATTGATGTACTTTTCTACCCGTTCTTGTACTTCGTTCAGGGATGTTGGGTGTTTCTTGGATATTTTGTGGCTAAAGGGTCCTTCCCGCAGACCGTTGATGAGTCCCATAGTCGCTGCTTCTGTAGGAAGGTTCTGTATGTCAAGGCATGCTTTATTGAATCTCTCCATGTAACTGTGGAGGCTTTCTCGATCTCCTTGTTTAATCCCTAGCAGACTTGGAGCGTGCTTGGTTTTGTCCTTCTGGATGGAGAACCTTGCTAAGAATTTCTTGGCAAGGCCGTCGAAGCTTGTGATCAACCTTGGTGGCAGGATGTCGAACCACTTTATCGCCGTCTTGGTCAGGGTGGTCGGGAAGGCTTCGCAATGAGTCGTGTCTGAGGCATTCGTGAGGTACATCCAGCTCCTGAAGTTGCTGAGGTGATGACTTGGGTCGGACGTACCATCGTATGGGGTCATGTTAGGGGCTTTGAAGTCCTTCGGAACTTTAGCCTTCATGATTTCTTTTGTGAACGGGTCTTGGTCCTTGTGGGGGCTATCTTCGCAGTTGGACCGAGCTGTTTTAGTTTTGACATCGGCTTCGAGCTTCTAAAGTTTGTCTTCCAGCTCTCGATGCCGTCTTCTTTCTCTTCGGAGATCTCGTTCGGCTTCGCGCTGACGTTTGGCTTCTTGTTCAAGCTGTTTGAGGTGATCCTGCTGTTCACGAATGGCATCTAAAATTTCTGCGTTCTAAGTCTGCTTGACTCCCTTAGATTGGTGTGTGTCCTTTGGGGAGTTTAGTGTGGCATTCATGTTCTTAAGTGGTGTTCCTTCTTCTAATCCCAAGTTGAGGTCGTTGGCAGGGTTGTTTGCCATGTCGATGGGATGACTTCCAGGTTCCCCGGCAACGGCGCCAAAGTTCCGAGGGTTACCTGAAACAGGGAGGTCAATCTCGGATGAGATCTTCTGGTCTGGCCAAGGCTGCCGTGCCCGACTTGTAGGAGCTTGAGATGTGGCTAGTCCTCGGTCACCGGAGGAGGGTGGTACCTGCAAAAGACTCCGATGCTTAAGTCAGTACAGGCTTTATAGGCAGGTTTTTAGTAGAATTGGAGTATATGTTATACCTGGGAGGAGATCTTTATCTTTTATCCAACCGCCTTCTGGTAGGCGGTGGTTCCCTGCCTCTGGGCCTTCTTGGGCCCCAGAGGTGTTTGTCCGAGCTCTTTTGCGAAGAGGTCGGTGATGGGCCAACCTTTCACGAGGTCGGTCCCTTCATCTTCATCCATCTTGGCCTTATAGCTCGGACCGGTGTATGAACACAAACTTTTAGACAAAGAGAAGGTGAATCCCTCTATGAAGTCTGGGAAAGATACAAGCAATTGATAAGGATATGTCCTCCTGACACGCTCTCAGAATGGTCTATCATAGGCGTGTTCTATGATGGTTTGTCTGAGATGTGCAAAATTTCATTGGACAGCTCTACAGGTGGATCACTCCACTTGAAGAAAATACCTGCAGTAGCAAGAGAACTCATTGAAATGGTTGCAAACCACCAATTCATGTATACTTCTGAGATAAATCCTGTGAACCATGGGACCTCTTAGAAGAAAGGAGTTCATGAAGTTGATACTCTGAATGCCATATTGGCTCAGAACAGGATCTTGACCCAACAGGTCAACATGATCTCCCAGCATCTGACTGGAGTGCAAACTGCAGCTTGGAGTACTTAGGAAGCTTCTTCTGAAATAGAAGCTTATGAAAACACATACAATCCTTCATGGAGGAACCATCCTAATCATTCATGGAAAGATCAACAGAAACCTCAGCAAGGTTTCAACAACAGTTAAGGTGGCAGGAACAGAATAGGTTCAATAACAGACCACCATTCCCATCTTCTCAAGGGAATATGGAAACCTCTAAGCAGAGCCTTTCTGACTTAGTTACTCTGGTTTCCAGCCTCTCTAAGATCACTTATAGTTTAATGAATGAAACAAGGTCCTCCATTAGAAACTTGGAGGTGCAAGTTGGTCAACTGAGCAAGAGGATCCTGAGATTCCTCCTGAAACTCTTCCTAGTAATACTGAGGTAAATCCTAGAGAAGAGTGCATGGCCATAACCATGGAGGTAGAGGCCGAATCTAAGAAGATTAGGGTGACGTTGAACGCCAGTGAAGGACATGTCACTCGGAGTTCAGTGCCCAAACAGGCAGCAAGCCAGGCACTGAACGCCAGTGAGAAACCCCTCATTGGGCGTTTAATGCCCATCCTGGCAGTAGAGCTAGCGTTGAACGCCAGCCAGGGAGCACTGGCTGGGCGTTTAACGCCCAAACATCTAGGCTTTCTGGCGCTAAACGCCAGTGAGGAACTGACGAACGGATTCCTGCCGGTAAAGAAATTCACAAATAATATCTCGTTGTAGGTATAGTTTCCAAACTAACAAAGAATCCTTTTGTACAAAAACTTGTTTGTCACTAAAGCAAACCCAATAAAATTAATAACCGAAGTATTTAAACCTCGGGTCGTCTCTCAAGGAATTACAAGGAGGTGTATTTATTATTGGTTATGGAAGATTATCTTTTTGGTTTTTGAATAAGGAACAAGAAAATAAAATTGCAAGAAATTAAATTGATAACTAATAAAGCTTTTAGCAAGGTATGAGAACTGGAAATCCTATCCTAGTTATCCTTATCAGTTGTGATGAGAATTGTTTATTGCTCCCACTTAGTTAACCCTTACTAAATAAAGGAAAGTCAAGTGGACTAATCAATTTGATTCCTCAAGTCCTAGTCAACTCCTAAGGAAAGACTAGCTTTAGAGGGCTCCAAATCAACCAGTAAATTCCAATTATCAATCAAAAAGGGAGTTTGATAACTCAAGTGTCACCAATTACTCAACCAAAGCCAAGAGGAGAGAAATCTAAATTAAATTGGAAGCATCAATATAAATTGAAGAAAGCAATCATAAATCTGAACTACCTCAAATCGCATTAAATAGAAAATCAAATTAAACATGAGAATTCATAAACCAAATAGCAACATAAAGTAATCAATAAGGGAAATAGATAAACTAGAATGCTAGAATAAATGAAAGTAGAAGATAAACTAAATTAAAGGAACATTGAACCTGGAATTGAGAAGAATCAAACCTAAAACTAAGAGAAATCCTAAATCCTAAAACCTAGAGAGAGGAGAGAGCCTCCCTCTCTAGAAAACTACATCTAAAACCTAAAATTAAGAATATTCAGTTGTTGTGTGAATGAATGCATTCCCCTACTTTATAGCCTCTAATATGTGTTTTCTGGGCCAAAAATTGGGTCAAAAACAGCTCAGAAATCGTCCCCAGCAATTTCTGATTCGTCCAGCACGCAGCAAAGTCACGCGTACGTGTCGTCCATGCGTACGCGTAGATTGAATTTTCTCCAGGTCTCGCGTGCGCGTCACCTATCTTTGGGGCAGCTATGGCAAATTATATATTTTTGCGAAGCCCCGGATGTTAGCTTTCCAACGCAATTGGAACCGCCTCATTTGGACCTCTATTGCTCAAGTTATGGTCGATTTAGTACGAAGTGATCAGGCTGGACAGCTTTGTAATTCCTTCAGTTTCTTGTATTCCTTCCACTTTTGCATGCTTCCTTTCCATTCTCTAAGCCATTCCTGTCCTATAAACCCTGAAATCACTTAACACACATATCAAGGCATCGGATGGTAATAAGAGAGGATTAAAATTAGTAAAATTTAAGAGCAACGAAGCATGTTTTCAATCATAGCACAAAATCAGGAAGGAAATTGTAAAACCATGCATTTTGTATAAATAAGTGTGCAAAGACTTGATAAAAACCACTCAATTGAGCACAAGATAAACTATAAAATAGTGGTTTATCAGGAACCCCTCACTGGGCATTCAACACCCAACCAGGTAGGCTTTCTGGCATTGAACGCCAATGAGGAACCCCTCACTGGGCGTTCAACGCCAACCATGTAGCCATTATAGTGCTAGCGTTCAATGCTCACACAC
The DNA here is from genome assembly GCF_059453495.1 of Arachis ipaensis. Lineage (NCBI taxonomy): Eukaryota > Viridiplantae > Streptophyta > Magnoliopsida > Fabales > Fabaceae > Arachis > Arachis ipaensis. Next base: position 29,963,579 of record NC_142436.1, read on the forward strand.
CCAGGGAAGCTGGCGTTGAACGCTAGCAAGGACATCCCTGCTAGGTGTTCAATGCCCAGAATGCTAGAGGGATTGGCGTTTAACGTCAGTAAGGGTGGACAGCAAGGGTGTTTGACGCCCATTAAGTTAACAGAGCTGGCGTTGAACGCCTTTTAAAGCACACCCTTTGAGTGCTTAAATCCCACTCAAGAACCCTCTATCTCAGAACCAAAGGAAACCATAAAGACCATTGAGGTTCCTTTGTATGCACTTCTACAGTGTATGAGTTCTGATGACTACTCATCCTCGGATGAGGATGAAGACACTAGGGAAGAGCAAGTTGCTTGGTACCTAGGAGCTCTTATGAAGCTGAATGCCAAGTTATTTGGTACAAAGCCAATGGAGGAAGAACCTCCACTGTTTGCCAAAGAACTCCATGCTTTGGTTCAGCAGAGGCTACCTCAGAAGCTTCCAGATCTGGGACGCTTTCTAATTTCTTGCACCATAGGTACTATGACCTTTGAGAAGGCTCTGTGTGACCTAGGGTCAAGCATAAACCTCATGCCACTCTCTGTAATGGAGAAGTTGGGCATCCTTGAGGTACAAGCTGCAAACATCTCACTAGAAATGGCAGACAAGACAATGAAGAAGCCATATGGCTTAGTAGAGGATGTCTTGGTGAAAGTTGAAAACCACTATATCCCTGCAAACTTCATAGTCTTAGAAATTAGAGAGGATGAGGATGACTCTGTCATCCTTGGAAGACCTTTCCTAGCCACTGCCAATGCTATAATTAATGTGGCTAAGGGAAAAATGACCCTATAAATAGGGAAGGATCACATCTTATTCAAGATGCCTCATCCCAATTCTCCCTCTAAAAAAGAGATAACTGTGCAACACCTAGTGTTCCAACCCTCTCTTTCTGTGCAGAGCATTGTAGAGCCCCCAAACATCAATTCTAACTTTAGTGTTAGGCAGCCATCAACAAGCTCTAAGCACAAAGGTACTAAGAAGAAAGTACGTAAAGGCTGGAGGGATAAGAAAGTCCTAACTGAAGGCCTCTCACCTGGCATGAAAGTTGTCTTCACCAAGAACCTAGCCTTACCACATATAGTGAGTCGTGTCCTGTCTCTAGAGCATGAGGAGCTCATTCATGAGAAGACAGGAAGAAAATTTACTGTAAGGGGCGAAAATCTGAGCCCATACTCACCTCCTTAAGGAGCTAACCATCAAGCTAGTGACATTAAAGGAGCACTTGTTGGGAGGCAACCCAACCTTAATTAATTATTTATTTTCTTTTATTTTGTTTTGTTTATCTTTTAGAGTCATGATCATATGCAGCATTCAGAATAGAGACAGAATTTCACAGCAGTGAAAACATAACACTTTGGATGAAGTGTTAAAGTTGAACGCCAGCCAGGGTATCCTTGCTGGGCGTTCAACACCCCTAATGGGCAGTATTGGTGGCGTTGAACGCCAGCCAGGGAGCAGCCTCTGGGCTTTCAAACGCTAGTGTAGAGAAGCAAGGAATCTAGATTCTCTAGCCTTTCAGGACCTGTGAGTCCCACAACATCTTCAGCTACCCTACCTACCCCACTTACTTTCACACTTCCCTTAAAACCCAAGCCCAATTACATCCATTTCACTTTCCCACACCATCATAACTTCCACCTACCTCCACCCACTTTAAAATCAAATTTTCCACCCAAACCCACCCTATGGCCGAACCATACCCTTCCCCTTTCCTATAAATACCCCACTTCATAACCCTTCATACACACACTTCTCATACCCTTATACACCCCACAAGGCCGAGCCCTCTCTCTCCTTCTTTTTTCTTCTATTTTCTTCTTCTTCTACTCCATTCTTCTCTTTTTTTTATTTTTGCTCGAGGACGAGTAAAGTTTTAAGTTTGGTGTTGGAAAAGCATAGCTCTTTTTTTTCCTTTCCATTACCATTCATGGCACCCAAGGTTGGAGACTCCTCTAGAAAGAGGAAAGGAAAGGCAGTAGCCACCCCTCTGAATCTTAGGAGATGTGGAGATTCATCACTAAAGCCTACCAAGACCACTTTTATGAAGTAGTGGCAGAGAAAAAAGTGATCCCTGAGGTCCCTTTCATGCTCAAGAAGAATGAGTATCTGGAAATCCGAAGAGAGATCTGGAGAAGAGGTTGGGAAGTCCTAACCAATCCTATTTAGGATGTTGGGATTCTCATGGTGCAAGAGTTCTATGCTAATGCATAGGTTACTAAAAACCATGACACTAGTGTGAACCCAAATCCAAGGAATTGGATCACGATGGTCCGAGGGAGAATCTTAGATTTCAGCCCAAAAAGTGTGAGGTTAGCGTTCAACTTGCCTCTAATGCAAGGAGAATCACATCCTTACACTAGGAGAGTTAACTTTGATAAGAGATTGGATCAAGTGCTCTCAGATATCTGTGTAGAAGGAGCACAATGGAAAAGGAATTCCCAAGGTAAGCCCATTCAACTAAGAAGGGCTGACCTTAAGCCCATAGCTAGGGGATGGTTGGAATTCATCCAACGTTCCATCATTCCCACTAGCAACCGGTTAGAAGTGACTGTTGACAGAGCTATCATGATTCATTGCATCATGATTGGAAGTGAGGTAGAAGTACATGAGGTGATTCATCAAGAACTGTACAAGGTAGCTGAGAAGCCTCACACCAATGCAAGGTTGTCATTCTCACCCCTCATCTTTCATCTATGCAATTCAGCTGGAATTGTCATAGAAGGAGATATCTCCATAGGGGAGGACAAGTCCATCACTAAGAAGAGGATGGAGCAAACCAGAGAGCATGAACAAGAACACGTGCAACCACCTCATTATGGGATCTCTGAGATGCCTCAAGAGATGTATTTTTCTCCCCAAAGCTATTGGGATCAATGGCAGACTTCTCTTGGAGAACTGAGCACTAACATAGAACAATTAAGGGAGGAGCATCAAGAGCACTCCATCACCCTTAATGAAATAAGAGAACATCAAAGAGCCATAAGGGAAGACCAAAGGGCTATGAGGGAAGAGCAACAAAGGAAAAGGAGTGATATAGAAGAGATCAAGCATCACATTGGATCCTTAAGGAGGAGCACTAGCCGCCACCATTAAAGGTGGACTCGTTCTCTTTTACTCACTTTCCTTTTCTGTTTTCTGTTATGTTTTGTTTGTTTTCCTGTTCTAGTTGCATGATCATTTGCATTGATGTCTTAAAGTTGTAAAATATTCCATATATCTCTCACCTTGCTTAAAAAAAAATTTTATTTGAAAAGAATTGAGAGATGCATGAATTTCAAGTTTAAAATAAGAATAGTTTAATTATGTTGATGTGGTGGCATTGCTTTTGTTTTCTAAATGTATGACTGAACAGTGCATATTTGAAGTTGAAATTCTAGAATGTTGGCTCTTAAAAGAATAAGGAAAACGGAAAAGTATTATTGGTAATCTGAAAAATCAATAAAATTGATTCCTGAAGCAAGAAAAAGCAGCAAAAGAAAAAGAAGCAAAAGAAAAAGAAAAAGAAAAAGTATGTTGCAAAAGAAAAAAAAATATATGCATGCGAAAAAGAAAGAAATGGCAAAAAAAATAAAGAAAAAAATAGAAAGAGCAAGCAGAAAAAGCCAATAGCTCTTTAAACTAAAAGGCAAGAGTGATGCATCATTATTTCGTGGTACATTTTATGCTAAATTGAGTGGATTTTATCCATTATTCTCACACTTATGCATACAAATTGCATGTTTTATATTTTCCTTCCTAATTCTGTGCTTTGATTGAAAATATGCTTCTTTGGCCTTAAAATTGCTAATTATTAATCCTCTTTTATTACCATTCAATGCCTTGATATGTGTGCTAAGTGATTTCAGGATTTATAGGGCAGGAATGGCTTAGAGGATGGAAAGGAAGCATGTAAAAGTGGAAGGAATACAAG